>NC_092506.1:99455353-104455353 GCF_047511675.1 Marmota flaviventris
AATTATCTAACAGAATTTTAAATTTTAAATGGCCAAGTCTTTAAGAGGAAAAGTAGACGATTCAAACTGTTGAAAACAAACAGCAAAGAAAAATCCTAAAGGTGGCCAGAGAAAATGGGGAAATAATATGTAATGAGAATTACAGCAGACTGTCAGAAACCATGCAACTCGAATGAAATCTTTACTGGAAAAAAAAAAAAAATTTGTGAACTAGAAACCTAAGCCCAGCAAAAAGTCCTTTCAAAAACAAATAAGATGAAAACAGAATTCATTACCAGCAGATACTCTGCCTTTAACATGAAAGAATCTGATATCAGAGAGAAGCTTAGTTCTGCACAAAAAAAATAGTGCTGAAAGTAAATAAATAAAGGTGAAATACAATTGATTTTCAGTACTTTTAATTGTTCTAAAAGATAAGTGATGCTACAAAGCAAAATAGCACTGGACTGTATGTTTACAGTACACATTAAAGTAAAACATTTATCAGCAAAAGCACAAAGTGTGAAATGTAGGAAGTTGGAAAAACTATCTTAAAGCTTTTAATAGTATATTACTTGAATGTTTATTAAGAAAATTATTGTAGTGCTGTTTCTTGCCATGGTGGTCCACACTGTAATCCCAGTGACTCTGGAAGCTAAAGCAGAAGGATCAATGTGGGGACAAGTGCATGGAGTACTGCGTACATAGCATACAGTAAGAGCATCTGAGTGGCAAACCACTCCCCCGTGCTAGGCTTCTGAGCGGCAAACCACTTACCCCGTAGGTACAGCCCTGGGCATGAGGCTGTGAGTTGCAGTCCCTACACTTGCTCCACAGCCTGCTCCTCGATTGGTTGCTGCAAGGACAGTTGGCCAGAAATTGTATTGGTAGCTGCCTGTAATCTGCTTAGCTACAGCCTGAATATATATACATGGTATCTGCACAATAAAATCAGACCTGCTTCCTGCTTGGTCTCTGGAGGTCTTGATTAGTGACTCCATAGCCACTCTCTCCTCTAGCCTGCTCCGTGGACCTCCTTGCTGGACGAGAGAGAGCTCATGCAGATCAACAAGTTTGAGGCCGGTCTCAGCAATTTAGCAAGACCCCATCTCAAAATGAAACATAAAAAGAATGTGGATGTAGCTCAGTGATAGAGCACCCCTGGGTTCAATCCCCAGGACTACACATACATAAAAAAGTCATTACCAGATTCAGCCCCTCAACCTGGTGCCAGATCCTTCCTGGATTTACCTCTGACATTAGTTCTGTGGCAAATTACACCAAGGTGAAAGTCAAGTTATGCCATGGAATGATTCCTAAACTTGGTCATAGTCCAGAATCTGATCCTGCTCTCCATATGTCAGTGAATCAGATAACATTCAGACCAGAGATAAGATCTAAGTTATTACATTATTTTGTCATAGAAGTCATTTAAAGGCTTTCCCTTAGAAGCTTGTGATTTTTGAGAATTTGAGTTGTGTTCTTCACACTGATTGACTGTCAGATATTACTTGTGTTCTGTGAAGATTTACAGGGATTAGCTGTGAGTCATACAAGTTGATTCAAAGAACCAGAAATTAAAGTCAGCTGGAATTCCCCAGTGACCTGAATCACACATAGTTTTTATTCACAGTTGTTAAGAAGTATAAAATCTAATGGGTGGAGATGTCAGGTCTTATAATTCTACAACCAAATGCACTTTGATTTATAACACCTAAAGCTATTCTACTACCTTTGTCAGTGTCTAGTTACCCATTTAACCAAATCACTCAGTGCCTAAGACCGCGGGAACAAGAAATTCTATATAAGCAGTCCTTTGGATTGTACCCAGAGAAGGCAGATGGCTGTGTCTTCTTGTCCTTCACAAGATGCCTAATTAGTGATGGTTGAAATAACGGTCCTAGTAATGGCTATTTATTTTTTTCATTTTCTCATGACCATTGTTTGGCTTATAGATATATTTATGAAGATCAGACTGTGCACATACAACCTTAATGGGACAAAGTCACCCTGGAATAGGCTTTCAGGGATATTCTTAAGGTTATGGCTTAGAGGTGATACATGGTATAATGCAGTGTTCATTCAGTAGAAACATTACCCTTTGGTTAAGAATAGACTTTAAATAGAAACTACTAGCAAATGGTACCGTTAGTGACGGTCAAATTTATAAGCACTGACAGCAATTTTTTAATTACATATGAAAAACATGATGTGACAGATATCCAAAGAATAGAAGAGGATCCATTATTCACTTCTTCTGAAGGAGCATGATGCCTTAATGTTTTTGGTATGGATCACTACTGTTAGCATAGGTGAATGCCTGTTTCTTCAGAGCTTTTGGTCACAGCACTTTCTTCCTTAGCAAGCAGCTCAGTTTCAGGTGCATCGAATGCTTGTGCTCACCACACCTGTCCTCATCTACTTTGCTTTTCTTATGCCTTTCATATACAGAGGAGGCTGGAGTTGGCATGCAGGTTACCACATGTGCCTTGGTGTATAGTGATGACTTTAGTAGTTCGTCAGCTTCTTCTGGTAGTCTTCAGATAACAGTAACATGCCCCAAGAATGCAGATGCTCACTGGAGCATGGAAACAGCTACTAAAATAATAGCAGCAGTAGTAATGTTCCTGGAAATGGGTTGGCCAAGAATAAATCTTCCTAATGAATGGGAAACCTATGCCATGAATGAATTTGTAGCCTGGCACGTAAGAATTGAGGCTGTTCTGGAGATAAATTCTTACCAGCTCTCTTAAAATGTTGAAATATTGGATTGTTTTAGAATTCAAATCCTTTGGTCATTTGCTATAGCAGAAGCAGAGCATCAAAAAGGTGGTGTTAACAATTTATGTCTTTGGGAATGGGACTTATTCCATCATATTATCTGCCATCAACCATCAGTGAGAAAGAAAAGATTTTGGCATTTGCAGGCCAGGTGGTAATTACCATCAAATCAAGGGAACTTAACGTCTGTACTAACTACCTGAAGCACATTTTTGAATTCTAAATTGGAAGACCAGGGTCATGTTTATAGAGGAATTCAGAAGTCTGGTCTTTCAAGATCGAATCCAAGTCATATAGACAATAAACTTTTGTCAAGCCCTCATGTGTGATGCTAGGTTCTAAAAGGACTCTGTGCTGAGGAGAAATGGCTCTCAAATATTCCATACCAAGATTTAAAACACTTTAGTATTTTAGCAAATAAGCTAAAACAATTTGGAAAACAAAACAGATGACATTAGAATAAAAACGAGATTGTGTTAGGTTAAATACAGCCAGTCTTTTATATTCATTAGTTCTGCAACTGTGAATTCAATCAACCATAGATGGAAAAGTATTGAAACAGGACACTGTATATGTACTGGACATGTACAGACTTTATTCTTATCATTAATCCTAAAACAGTATGGCATAAACACTATTTATAAAAAGTACTGTAACACTTGGTGCAACCACTAAACATTTCTTTTTAAAAGAGGCATAAATAATAAAATGATAATGGAAATTAAATAACTTTTAAATGTTCAATTAACTCAACAGAAGGGGAAGGAAGGAAGGAAGGGAGAGAGGGAGAGAGGGAGTAAGGAGGTATGTAGGAAGTAAGAAAAATAACATAGAAAATAGCTCTTAGTATAGCAGATTTAAATCCAAAGACAGAAATAGTGACATGAAATTTGAATGATCTGATCCAGAGGTATATAAACTTTTTCTGTAACTAGCCAGATGATAAATCTTTTAGGAGAAAAAAATTACAAATTAGAAAATGAGAATTGATATATTAAAGTGAAACGGGATGCGTTCAGTGAGCAAGCTAAACCAGCTGCTCCCCGAGCCACAGGTCAGGCAGGGTCTCAGTCCTGCAGATCCCAGATCCCAGGGACTGAAGTACCACTAACCTCTCCCCGCCTCACCTTGATGACCTGATGGCTGCAGCCTGCTCAGCCCAGACTCTGTAGGCTGCTGGGTGTTGGGATGCAACCCTATTGGGCCTAGGCAAAACCCAGGGAGGATGGGGCATCTTTGGGTGGCAACCACGTAGCCTGGTGAAAGACTTGGTGACCACTAGAGCACTGCGAGGGCAGTGGGGATTTGAAGTTTGTAGAAGAGGAGTTGATGCTGAAAGCTCAGCCACTGATTTTTTGTTGGGTTTCATTTTTAAACTTGTAATATATGGGGTGTTTATCATAGATAACAGCAAAAATTCTTAGTAAACAAAATCTCCAACAATAGAGTACAAATATATTGCAGTATAGCATATATTGAATTTATACAATTATGAAAAAATTGTGTTTTCAAAGAATATTGAATTGTAAGGGAAAGTAGAATATATTTAAAACTTTATTATTTTTATTTTCCCATTTCCAATTTTTTCTACTCTTTTTTTAAAGTAATATTTTTTAGTTGTTGATGGACCTTTATTTTATTTATTTATATGTAGTGCTCAGTATCGAACACAGTGTCTCAAACCTGCCAGGCAAGTGCTCTACCACTGATCTATAACCTCACTCCTCTACTCTTTTTATTAGTTATTTTAATTCTACATAATTATGGAATTTATTGTTATATATTATTACATGCACACAATATAACAATATAATTTCTTCAATTACATTCTCCAGTATATTTCTTTATTTCTTTTTCCTCCTCTCTTCCCTATTCCTGGTCCTTTTTCTCTCTGCTCTCTGGTCTTTCTTCAATTTGTATTTTATTCACTCCCTTGGTTTTTTTTTCTAGTTTCCACATATGAGAGTTAACACATGACACTTGACTTTCTGAGTATGGCTTATTTCACTTAACATAATGCTCTCTAAACCCAGTCTTTTTCCTGCAAATGATGTGATCTCATTCTTTGTGGCTGAATAAAATTTCACTGTGTATATGTACCACACATTATCTTTTCATTTGTTGATGGACACCCAGGCTATTTCCATAATTTGGTTATTATAAATTGTGCTGCTATAAACATAGGTATGCATGTTTGCTATAGTATGTGACTTTAATTCTTTGGGATAAATGTCAAGGAATGGCATAGCTGGGTCATGTGGTGATTCCATTTCTAGTCTTTTGAGGACGCTCCTTACTGATTTCCATAGTGGTTCTACTAACTTACAGTCCCACCCACAGTTTAAAAGTGCTCCTTCCCCCTCACCAAATCTTCTCCAGCATTTATCATTATTTGTATTCTTAATGACTGCCATTCTGACTGGAGTGAGATGAATGAAGTTTTAGTGTAGTTTTGATTTGCATTTCTGTAATTGCTAAAAACATTCAACATTTTTAATATATTTATTATCAGCCACTGCTTTAGATAATAGAGCCACACAGATCTGGGTCAACCCTATGCCAGTTGGACCAGACCTCATCTTGTCCTAACAAAGACCTTAATGGTCCTGGAAGGTGAGCAAAGCCCCAGACAATAACAGGAATAGTCAGCAGCCATCAGGTCTTCATTTTACCAAAAGAGAAACAGACCACTACTCTCTGTGTAGATTTACTGGCCTTTTGAAGAAGATATATTTTAAAGTAAGGCCTCCTTTGCTGCTATAATTTTTTTTCAGGTCCATGTACCTTTTTCCTCATATTCTGTTAAGTACCAATGTTCCTAGTAAGGTAGCAAGATGGGGTACTAAGAGAGTATGCTGGTGCCCTCATTTGATCCAGCCTAAGAAATACCACAGTGTGAAGGGGAAGTGAAAGATTTCAGATATTTATAAAAACTGTGAGAAATCCGTGAGAAGTTCCAGATATTTGAGTTCTGATGTGCATGATGTAGGTGAAGATATAAGCAGAAGAAGCCAACACAGGGCAGGAAAAAGCTGATAGCCATAACAGGGAAAGGACTCAGTGAGCATTATGAGTCCTTTAAATTCTCTTACTGTGTTCTGGTTAGAACATTGATTGGCACCCTGTTACTATAGGGTGACAGAGAAATGGCATCACCATGCAGTACAAATTGTGGTGACATCAGTCAGCACTAGAGACCAGTGAAGGTAGTGAGGAGAAACCTACATGTACAAACGAATGAACCATTCCTTGACTTTTCACCCTCCCCTACCACTATTATCATTTTGTTTGGGATAGTACTTAATTATGTGAGATTTTTCCCCCATGTATTGAGATACTTTCTTGGCCTCTTGCTCTAAATCTTGTAATAATCCATAGAAATCCTCAAATTTCGTTTACACATTTCCAAATGCCATATTTGGTTGAGAATCTGGGGTCTAAGTAATTTGATTTCAAGAGGTTAATATCCCTTGGAAAAACTATTTGGGTAGAGATACAGAAGGTCACTTTAGGTTAGTGCTGTATTGTGTGTGTGTGAGAGAGAGAATGGGAAATGGTTAAAGACAGATCAAAACAGAACAAAACACTAAGGAATCCTGGCTTCATATTTCCACTAGCAAGGGCACAAGCTAAGGCTTGAAATTTGGTTTACTTTCTATGGGAGACATTATATCCAAACTAGTAAGAAATCTCAGGGGGAATGTGACCTCACAGGAAAAACATAACAAGACATCTGAAGAATACACCATAATATAATGGTGTATATATTAGAAAGGAAAAAAAGTAATAGATCATATAAAGCAAGAAATAGAATTAAGCCTAAACATCATTGGAGAATGATAAGCTAGAAATATAGAAAATGTAAAGCAGGAAAAAAAGCAGTTAAGAAAAAAAATAGTTGAAGAGTCTTGATCTGGAAAATATAATAACTGAAATAAGAAGTAGTCTGGTGCAAAGTAGAATTTATACAAAAATTACATTAGTAAGTTGGAAGATCAGGTTAAGGAACTCTCCTGGGAATCAGCAAGGAATATGGAGTTGAAAATATATGAAAGACGAGCTAAAAGATATGGAGCAAAAAATAAGTATGTCCATATCCATATTTAATATGAATCTCAGTAAGGTAAGGAAAAAGAAAACCTAAGGAAACAAAGAAAAGCAATACATTATTTTCAAGTACATGTCAGAATAAAAAATTGACCACATACTGAGTCACAAAGGAAATCTCAACAACTTGCAAATCCATCATGTAAATGTAAATTGCAATAAAATTGCAAAATATTTATTTAACAATGAATAATATATCAAACATTGTACAATGTCACCAAATTATACAAGAGGGAAATATAAAATTGTTAATGCAGCTATTAAATAGCAATAAAAATTAAAACTAAATGAACTAAATGTTCAAGTCATGGACCAAAACTAAACAGTGAGTAACTTTCCAGTAAATTTGTCCAAGGGAAAAAGAAAATGTACAAATAATTAACTTGGGGAATAAAAAAGGAGTATACCACATCTGATACTAGGAAGATTTTTAAAATCAGGAGCAAATACTAGAATAACCCAACACATTTGCAAAGTTAGACATACAGGATATATTTCCAAGGTCATAACTATGAATTTGGTTGGAGGAGAAATAGAAAGCCCAAGTTTTAAAAAGATGATAATTATTCTGTGCATAGTAACTTACTTCCAAAAAGTGTAGCACAGAAAGGGGAAAGAGTAACTTCTGCAGTGGAGAAAACTGATGAACACTACCTCAGCTAGATGACAAGTGTTAACATCAACAGTGTTAAAAATGTGATACAAATGGAACTTACTTCTGTGGTCTTCTTCCCCCAAAACCATAAACCCAATCTGACCAAGAGAAAAACACCAGAAAAATCAATACAAGTCATCAAAAACTAGATAAGTCTGAGAAATTGCTACAATGAAAAGGAGCCTAGGCAGACATGACTACTAAATGTAATATGGGTGTCTGAAGAAAAAGAGGACAGTAGTGAGGGGATGAGGCAAGAAGGTAGACCTCCGTAGGCAGACAGTTCAAGGGCCTTGGAGAACAGAAGGAAGGAGGGGAGGAAACATCAGGCCATCCTAGAAGGAGACATTGGGTCTGGAGAACATCCTGTTACTGGCTTCAACTGCAATGTCTCCTTCTTAGCTAGAATACCGGTTACTGTTCCTAATAGCTTTGACCACCATAGCTCTTCCTTAGCTACCCCTACCCCTATTCCTAGCAATGGCTGACCACCAAATCTTCCCTTATATGAAGCACTTTCTCTCCTCAACAGATGTGCCAGACTACAAGATTGGACTCATTCTCTTAATTATGTTAATAATAATTTATGCTCTTCTGGTTGGTTTATTAAGTTTGGAACTTGAAGAGCTTGATTGGTTCATGCTAGCATCCCTCACCCACCAATCACCTGTGATGGGCCATCAAATATAACTTTAAAACCCCCCTAGACAAACAGACACCAGTTGGCATCCCTTTCTTGGGCCCTCTCTCTCTTTAGGAGCTCTGCTTTCTTTCTATTACTCTAGTAGATTTTGTTGCTTTGCTCTCACACTTGTGTTCATAGATTTCATTATTCAAATTCATAAGACAAAGAACCCATCCATCCACACTTACCAAATATTCTTATTAGTATCCTTACTTGCTAAGAATACTGTTCCTACCCTAACAGTGAGAAAAAATCCAAATAATATAAAATATTATAACTTTCTCAAGTACATCAGAGCACTCAATGGCAAGACAACCAAATGACCTGAATTCCAAAGAGGATCAAGCTTCTCCAAGAAGAGGTGAGATACACAAAGTATTTCATCACTACCAGATACAGGAAGAGAGCAATAGAAGAGGGAAAGAAGAAACCAGCAAAGTGACATACGAATTGTTAAAGGCCAATTGTGGGCTAGTATGCTGATTTGGAATAGCTGGAGTTACCAGAAAAGTGGAGGTCACCAGTTTCCACAAGCTCTTTCCTATGGTCCTACCAGTGGTGTGAATGAGATAGGCTGAATTCAGGGTGGGAGACTGAGAGAGCACTCCTATTTGTTGTGGGCATGAAAACAGTAATTGGCAGCTCCTGGGGGATGGGTATAAATCCCTCGCCTTAATTGAGTTCCTAAAGTCCATGGAGGAGGGGCATGAAAGGCTATGGCCCCTAGGATACATGCAAAAAGATTAGAAATGAGATCTGTCTGCCTTGGGAGAGGGGAAGGTAACTCTCTTGTTCCCCTGTCTCAAGTAAAGATCCATGGCTACAAGGAGAGGAGGTAGAAGAACAAACCCTCTACTCCTACAGAGGGGCAGGAAGCCACCTTTGATTTGTTGATACCAAGTGGAGGTCTGCTACCACCCTGAGTAAAGCGGGTGGTTCCCACTAAATACCAACTGTGGATCCAAGGCAGAATGTGGCTGCTGCAGCACAGAGGACCAGAAAAGGGTCTCTCCAAAATCCAGGCACAGAGGACCTGCCAAACACAGAAGCTGGACCAGGAAAGCAGAGGATGCCACCAGCTCACACCCTGAGTCTGGCATCCGTTAACAACAGTAAGGGCAGCCTCCCGCTGGTGAAGGGGGAGTTTGCTAATGCTAATGCTGGCTTACAGAGATATCTGACAGCAGAGGGGGAGGCAGGAACACTGCAGAAGAAGCAGCCCTGCCTCTCAGCCCCGACCCTAGAGTAAGGCAGCAAAGAACTTGAAGTCTGTGATGCACTGAGGTAATCATTAAAAAAAATGTTACTAGAATGTTGTTAGAGTTTCAGTGACACTCCAGTATTCTGCTTCCCAGGTTGAAGAGGAACTTGAAACTTAGTTGAATTTCAGAAGGATTTGTCACCCAAATGTTATTTACCTTTTCCAACACCTACATTGATATTTCAAGTGGTCCTTTTATTTACTGCCTAGTGTTTCACATCTGGGACAAGGCTGGCCAGTTCAAGTTGAGTAAGCAATGAGAGAAGAGTTGGGACGACAGGGAGCTCTGGAACCTCAGTGGAATTAGCAAGTGAAACCATTTTGTGACAGAATATTTATAGACATTGAGCATCTGGAATGGAAAACTACTCCCTTAAAGCATCCTGCTCATTTCTACCCAGGCACCAAACTTAAACCTCTTTAGATTGTGATTTATAATGCATAGAGTCAGACCACCACTTGCAAGATGTGGAATCTTGGGCAGGTGTGTTGAACTTTTAGTGTGTTGCTTTTCTCTACTGTAAATGAGGATTATGGTGAATTTATCTCAAAGGGCTGTTATGAGAACTGAGATGGTCCATGTAAAATGCTCACACAGTGAGTGCTTCTCCATTTATGTTAGTTCTTATTATAATTATCATCAGGAGGTCCTGGAATCATTTTTGAAAGTTATACTGCAAAGAAGGAGATGGAAGACAAGGACTTTGTAGAGATTGAGTTGACTTGACTGAATATGAAGGATGAGAGATCAAGGTCAAGAATAGCTCCTCACTTGATACTTGGGAATTGGCAGAGCAGGGACATTTCTAAGGGCTCTGGAATGCCTGCACCTGGTCTGTAAAAAGCAGGTCCCTCAGCTCCAGCACATTTCATTTGGAACCGCAAGGCTTGTGACACCAATCATCCACTTCTTCACTTGAAGCCAGAATTCTAGATGATTATATGTAATCTGAATTTTCAGTATTCTTAAAACTCTTGAGTACACCAAAGGTGACTGTGAGATGCCAATTTTCCACCTCTGTGTAAGGTCCTAGAGGCTGTGCTGCTATAGATCTCATCATTAGATGTCCCACAGTGCCTTTCACTTTTTCACTGGTTTGAAGACTGAATTCTCAAGAACAGAGTTTTCTAAGACCTATATATACCAATAGGACTGGTTTTATAACTGTCCAACCTGTACAAGTGTTTGAGGAAAGGCATTTTAAAAGAACAAATTTCTTGTTCTAGATTTAACAACTTAAGATTAGAGATGCCCAAGGACATGTAGGCAAACATTATAAATGTGTTATATAAGGGCTGAACCCCCAGGTGGGGTTATTCAAGGAAGTAACAGTGTTGTTAGTCAGCTTATGGCCCTTTTATTTTCCTCGGAATTCAAACAGTCTTATAATAGAGGCAATAAACTCTCAAATTTTCTTCTGATTTCTCATGGTTCTGGTTTGTTTTTGTTTTGTTTTGGGTTTTTTTTTTTTGACCCTATAAGGCAACTTTGAAAATGTTTTCCCCTTTGCTGCTTGGGTTTGAATTCAGCTTTCCTAAACAAGGAACTAGAGAGGAACTTCCTGGGAAATCTGAAAAGATGTGTTCCAGCTATCAGAGGAAGGAGATATACCTGGAGGAGGGAAAGGCAGATACAAAGCAAGAGGGTGGGAAAACGAAGTTATGTTTGCTAAAGCTGGTGAAGATGCATGTGAAGAGGGGTCAGATGAAGGTGGAAAGGAGATCAAGCTCATGTTAGCTTTCAAAATGCAGTCTACTTGCCTTTGTCTGGCATTCGAGGCTCTTCAACCCTGATCATTTCCAGACTGAAATGCCTGCCTCCTACACAGATAAAGAGATGTCCCAAACTCCTTATGAGCTTTGAAAGAAAAACAAATTCTGGATTTAAATACATGATCTGTCACCTACAACAGTCTTCTCTTACCCATGTTTTGCTTTTGGTGGTTTCAGTTACTACAGCCAACTGTAGCATTGTATCGTCTTTCACTGTCACCTGGAGAAGTGCTGCACACTATGATAGTTTGAGAGAGGGAGAAGGAGAGAGAAAGGGTGGCATGCATTCACAGAACTTTTATTAGAATATATTGTTATAGTTGTTCTAGTTTATTATCATTTGTTGCTGTTAGTATTTTACTGTGCCTTATTTATAAATTAAACTATAAAGTAAGTATTGTGTATTTGAAAATATATAGTCCAGATGGGGCTGCCTCCCCCAAAAACCCATTATTATTATTGTTATTATGAGTTGCAAATGCACTGGATACTCCTAGCCAGTTGAGCATCCTGGCTCAAAAGCACAGTGCGCTGTGGAGTACCAGTTGCTCTCCTTGTGATTGGGGACTGACTGGGAGTTTTGACTTGCTGCCGCTGCTGCTGCCCAGCATTGTGAGAGAGGTGAGAAAGTATGGTTTTGCATATTGTCCAGGAAACAAAGTCGAAATTTAAAGTATTATTTCCACTGAATGTGTGTGGCTTTTTTGTCATCAGGAAGTCTGAAAATACCAAGATGAATTATAATAAGTCAGGAATTGCCATTAACTATAAGATGTGGTGCTATCTGTGATTTCAGGCAACCGCTGGGTATCTTGCATAGGGTGGGGCTACTATACAAACTACTGGATCTTAGAAAAGTTGTTTAAAATTCGTGGATCCTGTTTTTTTCATCTTTTAAATAATGACCAAGTACATTACTTTAAGGATATGTTGTGAGGACTTAATTACATGAAAAATATTTAAAATAGACTCAATACAGTACTTGGTATCTAAAAAGCCCTCAAAAAAAAATACTGTTGCACATAGTAGTAATAGTGTTACAAAATACTGAATTACTTTCTGTTTTCTAAATGTACTATACTCATTTTCAATTGCATACTTCTTGACCTATTTTTAATTGATGCATATTAATTATGCAGAATGGCAGGATTCATTGTGGTATATTGGTACATGCATGTAACATAATTGGATCAGTGTCACTCCCCATAACCTCTACCCCAGCCCCCTACCACCCTCTCATTCCTCCCCCCTGCTCCCTTTATTCTATAATATTGTTTTCCCTTCTAATTTCATGATGCCCTCTCCTATCTCCACTAGTTTCCACATAGAGGGAAAACTCTTCCCTTTTGGAGTCTGGCTCATTTTATTTAATATGACACTCTTCAGTTTCATCCATTTTCCTGTAAATGACATAATTTTATTCTTCTTTGTGGTTGAATAAAATTCCTTTGTGTGTGCCTGTATGTATGTATGTATGTATGTATGTATATATATATATATATATATATATATATATATATATATATATTATTTTATTTATCTATTCATCTGTTCACAGATACCTAGGCCGATTCCATAATATGGCTATTTGAGTTATTCTGTGATAAACATGTGTATGCATGCATCTCTGAAGTATGCTGACATTAAATCTTTAGGGTAAATATTAGTGAGTATTATAGCTGGATCATATGGTAGTAATATTTTAGTTTTCTATGAAACTCCATAATAATTTCCATAATGGCAGTGCTAATTTACATTCCCACCAACAATGTATAAGAGTTTTCCCCCACATTCTTATCAGCATTTATTATTTTTTTAAGAGAGAGAGAGAGAGAGAGAGAATTTTTTAATATTTATTTTTTAGTTCTCAGCGGACACAACATCTTTGTTTGTATGTGGTGCTGAGGATCGAACCCGGGCCACATGCATGCCAAGCAAGCGCGCTACCACTTGAGCCACATCCCCAGCCCCAGCATTTATTATTATTTGTATTCTTGATAATTACCATTCTATTGGAGTGAGATAGAATTTTAGTGTAGTTTCAATTTATGTTTGCCCCATAAAAATACTGAGTATTTTTTATATAATTGTTGGCCATCTGTATTTCTGCTTTTGAGAAGTGTCTTCTCAGTTTATTTACCCATTTATTGATGGAGGTTTTTGTTTTGATTTGTTTTTAGTATTGAGTATTTCAAGTTCTTTACATATTCTGTATACCAATCCTGACAGAAGAGTATGAAATAAAGATTTTCTCCAATTCTGTAGGCAGTCTCTTTACTGTTTTTTTCTTTTGCTATGCAGAAACTTTTTAAGTTGATACAATTCCATTTGTTGATTCTTGCTATAATTTCCTGAGCTTGCTATAATTTCCTATTCAGGATGTTGTTGTCTGTGCCTACATATCAAAGTATTTCATCTGTTTTTTTTTTTCCTAACAGTTGCAAAGTTTTGGTCTTATACCTGTATTTTTGATCCATTTTGAATTGATTTTTGTACACAGTGAGATATAGTGATCTAGTTTTATTTTTCTACATATGGATATTCAGTTTTCCCATCAACATTTGTTAGACAGGATGACCTTTCTCTAACGTATAATTTTGATACATTTGTCAAGAATCGGATGGGTATAGCTGTGTAGGTTTGTTTTTTTGTCTTCTAATTCTATTCCAATGGTCTATGTGTTTGTTTTTATGCCAGTACCATGCTGTTTTTCTTACTAATGTTCTGAAGTATAATTTGTAGTCAGACACTGTAATATCACCAGCTTTGCTCTTTTTGCTTAGGATTGGTTTGGCCATTCTTGTGTTTTGTTTTTCCATATGAATCTTAGAATTGTTTTTTTCTAGATCTGTTATGAATGTCATTGGTATTTTGAGTGGGATTGCATTGGATCTATAGATCACTTTTGGTAATATGGTCATTTTAACAACATTAATTCTTCCTATTTATGAACATAGAAAATCTTTCCATCTTAGTGTCTTCTTCATTTTATTTTTTCAGTATTCTGTGATTTTACTCGTAGAGTTCCTTCACCTCTTTGATAATATTTATTCCTACATATTTTTAAAAGGTATTGGAATGAAATTTTTTTCTGATTTCTTTTTCAGTGGATTCATTGGTGTATAGAAAAGCTATTTATTTTATGTGTTGATTTTGTATACTGTTACTTTGATGAATTTGTTTATCTGATCTAGAAGTCTTCTGTTGGAAACTTTAGGGTCTTCTAAATATTAGCTCGTATCATCTGAAAATAGGAATAATTTGACTTTTTAATTTCCTATTTGTATCCCTTTTATTTCTTTATCTTGTCTAATTCCTCTAAAATTTCAAGTACTATATTGCATAGAAGTGGTGAGAGTAGACATATCTTATCTTTTCCTGATTTCTTATCTTTTCCGGATTTTAGAGATAATGCTTTTAGTTTCTCTCCATTCAGTATGATATTGGCTGTGGTGTTTTCATAGGGACCTTTTAGATGCTGAGATAAGTTTCTTATATCACTAGTTTCTTCAGAGTTTTCATCATGAATGGACGTTAATTTTGTAATTTTTTTCTGCATCTATGAGATGATTATGTGATTTTTGTCTTTGTTTATATTTATGTGATGTATTATGTTTATTGATTTGTATATGTTGAAACATCATTGCATCTCTTGAAGATAATTAACTTGATTATGGTGTATGACATTTTTAAGTAAAATATCATATGTTGTTAAGTTCAATTTTCTAATATTTTATTAAGAATTTTTTGCATCTGTGTTCATCAAGGGTATTATTGGTCTATAGTTTTGCTTCTATGAAGTGTCCTTATCTAGTTTTGGTATCCGGTTGATACTGGCTTTATATATATATATATATATATATATATATATATATATATATATATATTTCCTATCATTTGTGATAGTGAGTTTTGAAGAAACCTCCTTTTATTTCATGGAATAACTTGAGGATCATTGGTAGTAATTCTTCTCTGAAGATCTGGTACGATTGAGCTGTGAACCAATCTGGTCCTGGGCTTTTATTTTGTTTGGATTTCTATTACTGCTTCAATCTCATTGCTTGTTATTGGTCTGTTTTGGTTTCTACTTCTTTTGGTTCAGTTTTGGTAGATGATATGTGCCAAGAAATTCATCCATTTGCTTTATATTTTCTGATTTATTAGAATAAAATTTTTTTAAATAGTTGTTAGTGATCTTCTGGATTTCAGTTGTTTTTAAATTATTTTTATTTTCCTCTGTCACTTTATTAATTTGTGTCTTCTTTCTCTTCCTTTTGGTTAGTTTGGCTAAGGGTTTATTGATCTTATTTATCTTTTCAAAAAAACAATTCTTAGTTTCACTGATCCTTTATATCATTCTTTTAATTTCTATTTTATTAATTTCAGCTCTGATCTTTATTATTTCTTTTCTTGTACTGGTTTTGTTTTGGTTTGTTCTTGTGTCTCTAAGTCTAGGAGGTACATTATTAGGTCAGTTGTAATCTCTCTCTCTAATGCAAGCACTCATAGCTATAAATTTTCATCTTAAAATAGCCTTCACTGAATTCCACAGATTCTGTTATGGTGTGTTTCAATTTTCATTTTATTCTAAGAATTTTTAAATTTTTCCCTGATTTCTTTGGTGACCTACAATTCAAAAATGGTTTATCTAATCTCCATATATTTGTATAGTTTCAGTAGGTTCTCTTGCTAATGATTTCTTATTTCATTCCTTTATGATATGAAAAGATGCAAGAGATTTTTTTCTGTATCTTCTAAGACTTGCTTTATGGCCTAATTAATATCATAATTTTTGGAGAAAAGTCCATGGGCAGCTGAAAAGAAAACATATTCAGCTGGTTTTGGATAAAATATTCAGTATATATCTGTTCAGTCCACTTGATTGATGGTATCATTTAAATATGATGTCTTTGTTGATTTTCTGCTTAAATTACCTACCTATTAGTGAAATCGATATGTTGAAGTCCTCCACTATTACTGTATGAGGGCCTGTTAGTCCCTTTATGTTGTGTAATGTTTGTTTTATTAAATTAAGTGTATACATCATTTGGGGCATAAATATTATAACCATTAAAACTTCTTGTTGGATTTTTCCCTTTACCAATATGTAATGATTCTCTTTGTCTCGTCTGACTAATTTGGGCTTCATTCAAGTCAGCTTTTTCTAAAATGAAAATAGCTTCTTTGATTCAAATACAATGAAATATAATTTTTTCATCATTTCACTTTCAGTCTGTGAATGTCTTTGCCTATTAATGTATTTTTTTTTTGGAGAAAACACACCGTTGGATTTTGTTCAATACAATTCTCCAGCCTACATCTTTAAAATGGAGAATGAAAACCATTTATATTCAGTGTTATCATAGAGAGGTATGTGTCATTTCCTATCATTTTGCTTTATTTTTAATGTTTGACTTATGATATATTTATTTATTTATTCTAATTTGTTATATAGGATAGAAGAATGCATTTCAATTCATAGTACACATATAGAGCACAATTTTTCATGTCTGGTTGAACACAAAGTATAGTCACACTATTAGTGTCTTCAAACATTTACTTAGGGTAATGATGTCCATCTCATTCCACCATCTTTCTTACCCCACTGCCCCTCATTTCCCTCCTTCCACTTGCTCTATCTAAAGTTTCTTCCCATACTCCTCCCACCCCATCCCCATTATGGATCAGCATGCTCATATCAGAGAAAAAATTTGGCATTTGTTTTTTTTTTTTTTTTGAGAGGGGGGGATTGGCTTCCTTCACTTAGCATAATATTTTCCAACTCCATCCATTTACCTGCAAATGCCATGACATTATTCTCTCTTAATGCTGAGAAATATTTCATTGTGTATATATACCACAGTTTCTCTATCCATTCATCTACTGAGTTGGTTCCACAGTTTGGCTATGTGAATTGAGCTGCTACAAACATTGATGTGGTTGCATCACTATAGTATGCTTATTTTAAGTCCTTTGGGTATACACCAAGGAGTGAGATACCTGGGGCAAATGGTGGTTCCATTCCAAGTTTTCCAAGGAATCTCCATACTGCTTTCTACATTGTCTGCACCACTTTTCAGTCCCACCAGCAATGTATGAGTGTGCCTTTTCCCTCACATCCTCGCCAATACTTATTGTTGTTTGTATTCTTGATAGCTGCCATTCTGACTAGAGTGAGATACACTCTTAGAGTAGTTTTTATTTTAATTTCTCTGATTGCTATAGATGTTGAACATTTTTTATGTATTTGTTGATTGATTGTATATCATCTGAGAAATGTCTGTTCAGTTCTTGGACCATTTGTTGATTGAGTTATTTGGGTTTTTTTGATACTAAGATTTTTTAGTTTTTTTATGTATCTTACAGATTAGTGTTCTATCTGAAGTGCCTGTGGTGAAATTTGCTCCCATTCTGTAGGCTCTCTGTTGATCTCAGTGATTGTTTCTTTTGCTGAGAAGAAGCTCTTTAGTTTTAATCCATCCCATTTATTGATTCTTTATTTTAATTATTGTGCTATTGTCTTATTAAGGTAGTCTGGGTTTAATCTAACATGATGGAGATTTGGGCCTACTTTTTCTTGTACTAGGCACAGGGTCTTTGATTTAATTCCTACGTCCTTGATCCACTTTGAGTTGAGTTTTGTGCATGGAGAGAGATGGGGCCTTAATTTAATTTTGTTGCATATGGATATCTAGTTTTCTCAGAAACATTTGCTAAAGAGGCTATATTTTCTCCAATATATTTTTTGGCACCTTTGTCTAATATGAGATAACTGTATTTATGTGTGTTTGTCTCTGTGTCCTCTATTCTGTACCATTGGTCTACATGCCTATTTTGGTGCCAATACCATGCCATTTTTGTTATTATTGCTCTGTAGTATAGTTTAAGTTCTGTTTCAGTGATGTCACCTGCTTCACTCTTCTTGCTAAGAATTATTTTAGATTTTCTGGGTCTCTTATTTTTCCAAATGAATTTTATGACTGCTTTTTCTATTTCTATGAGGAATGTCATTGGAATTTTGATTGGAATTGCATTAAGTCTGCATAGTGCTTTTGGTAGTATGGTCATTTTGAAAATATTAATTCTGCCTATTCAATAACAAGGGAGATCTTTCCATCTTCAAAAGTCCTCTTCATTTTCTTTCTGTGGTGCTCTGTATTTTTTGTTGTAGATGTCTTTCACCTCTTTTGTTAAGTTGATTCCCAAGTATTTTATTGTTTTTTTGAGACTATTTTAAATGGGGTAGTTTTTCTAGTTTCTATTTCAGAGGATTTGGTACTAATGTACCAAAATGCCTTTGATTTATGGATGTTGATTTTATATCCTGCTACTTTGATTAATTCATTTATTAGTTCTAGAAATATTCTGGTGGAATTTTTTTGATCTTCTAAGTATAGAATCATGTCATCAGCAAATAGTGCAAAAATGAGTTCTTCTCTTCCTATCCTTTAAATTTAAATATACTTTAAATTCTTTCCTCTGTATAATTGCTCTGGCTTGTGTTTCCAGAAATATGTTAAATAGAAGTAGTGAAAGAGGGCATTCTTGCCTTGTTTCAATTTTTAGAGGGAATGTTTTCATTTTTTCTCCATTTAAAATGATGTTGGCTTGGGGCTTAGCATAGATAGCTTTTACAATGTTGAGATATGTTTCTGCTGTCCCTAGTTTTCTAGTGTGTTGAACATGAAAAGGTACTGTATTTTGTCGATGCTTTTTCTGCATCTATTGAAATTATCATATGATTATTATCTTTAAGTCTATTGATATGATAAATTACATTTATTGATTGCTGTATGTTGAACCAACCTTGCATCCCTGAGATAAACCCCACTTAATTGTGATGCACTGTCTTTTTGATATGCTTTTGTATTTGATTTTCAAAAATTTTATTGAGGATTTTTTCATCTATGTTCATTAGAGTTATTGGCCTGAAGTTTCCTTTCTTTGATGTGTCTTTGCCTGGTTTTGAAATTAGAATGATACTAGCCTCATAGAATGAATTTGTAAGTGTTTCCTCCTTTTTATTTCACAAAATAATTTGTGGAGTATTGGTATTAATTCTTCTTTAAAGGTCTTGTAGAACTCAGCTGTGTATCCATCAGGTCCTGGGCTTTTCTTGGTTGGTAGGCTTCTGTTGGGGTCTTCTATTTCATTGCTTTAAAGTGATCTGTTTAAATTGTGTATATCATACTGATTCAATTTGGGCAAATCATATGATTCTAGAAATTTGTCAATGCCTCCTTCTATTTTATTGGACTACACATTTTCAAAATAACAACTTCTGTATTTCTGAGTGTCCATTGTGATATTTTCTTCTCCATCATAGATGTTAGTAATTTGAGTTTTCTCTCTTCTTCTTTTTTTGTTATCATGGTTAAAGGTTTATTTATTGATTTTATTTATTTTTTCAAAGAATCAACTTTTTGTGTTGTCATTTTTTTTCAATTGTGTCTTTTGTTTTAATTTAATTTATTTTAGCTCTGATTTTAATTATTTTCTGTCTACTGCATTTGGTATTGATTTGTTATTCTTTTTCTATGTCTCTGAGATGTAATGTTAGGTCATTTATTTGATAAATTTTTCTTCTTTAAAGGAATGAACTCCATGCCATAAAGTTTCCTCTTGGTACTTCCTTCATAGTGTCCCAGAGATTTTGATATGTTGTATCAGTGTTCTCATTTACATCTAAGAAGTTTTTAATCTCTTGTTTGATGTCTTTTGCAATCCATTGTTCATTTAATAGCATATTATTTAGTCTCCAGTTATTGGAGTAGCTTTTTAAAAAAAATTTTATCATTGATTTCTAATTTCATTCCATTATGATCTGATAGAATGCAGGGCAGTATCTCTACTGTTTTGTGTTTGCTAAGAGTTTATTTGTGGAATATATATGGTCTATTTTAGAAAAAGATTCATGTGCTGCTGAGAGGAAAGTGTATTCACACATTGATGGATAAAATATTCTATATATTTCAATTAAGTCTAAGTTATTTATTATATTATTAAGTTCTATGTGTTCTTTGTTCAGCTTTTGTTTGGGAGATCTATCCAGTGGTGAAAGAGGTGTGTTAAAGTTACCCAGAATTATTGTGTTGTGGTCTATTTGACTCTTGAACTTGAGAATTGTTTGTTTGATGAATATAGATGTTCTATTGTTTTGGGCATGTATATTTAAAATTGTTATGTCTTGTTTATATATAGTTCCCATGAGCAGTAAAAACTGTCCTTCTTCATTCCTTTTGATTAACTTTGGCTTGAAGTCTACTTTATTTGATATGAGAATGGAAACCCCTACTTGTTTCTGCATTCCATGTGAGTGGTAGGTTTGTTCCCAACCTCTCATCTTCAGTCTGTGGATGTCTTTTCTTATGAGTCTCTTGAAGGCAGCATATTGTTGGGTCTTTTTTAAAAATCCAGTCTGCCAGTCTGTGACTTTTTGATTGGTGGTTTTAGGCCATTAATATTCAGAATTATTATTGATATATCATTTGTTTTCCCAGTCATTTTTGTTTATTTTTGGAATTTAATTTGACTTGTTTTCTCCTTAATTGTTTTTTTTTTCCTTTAGTTTCCTATCTCCCTCTGCTGATTTTCATTGTTGTTTTTCATTTTCTCCTCATGGAATATTTTGTGAAGGATTTTCTGTAGTGCCAGCTTTCTAGTAGTAAATTCTTTTAACTTTTGTTTTTGTGAAAGGTTTTTTATTTCATCATCAGATCTAAAGCTGGATATAAAATTCTTGGCTAGCATCCATTTTCTTTCAGAGCTTGCTTATATTTTCTCAGGATCTTCTAGCTTTCAGGATCTGGATTGAAAATTCTGCAGATATGCTTATTGGTTTTCCCATATATGTAATCTGATTTCTTTCTCTCATGGCTTTTAAAATTTTCTGTATGTTAGAAATTTTCATTATAATGGGCCTTGGTTTGGGTCTGTTGTGATTTTGTACATTTGTTATCCTGTAAGCCTCTTTTATTTAGTTTTCCAATTCATTCTTCATGTTTGGAAAAAATTTCTGATATTATTTCATTGAATAGATTGTTCATTTCTTTAGTTTGGAACTCTATGCCTTTCTCTATCTTAAATTCATTCTTTTTATGTTATCCTATATTTCTTGAATGCTCTGCTCATGGTTTCTTACTCTCTTCACTGTGTGTTCTATGTTCTTTTCAAGATTATATATTTTGTCTTCATCGTCTGAGGTCCTGTCTTCCAAGTGATCTAATCTGTGAGCGATGTTTCCTAATGAGCTTTTAATTTGGTTTATTGTTTCTTTCATTCAAGGATTTCTGTTTGTTTTTTCAGAACCTCTATCTCTTTATTGAAGTAATCTTTTGCTTCCTGTATTTGCTTATGTAGCTCTTTATCAAAGTGATCTTTTGTTGCCTGTATTTGTTCTCTTATATCATCCTTTAATTTGCAGAACATTTTAATTATGTACATCCTGAACTCCTTCTCTGTAATTTCTTCTGTTGAGCTGGCCATGGGTTCTAATAATGTAGTATCTTGATTTGTCTTGGGCACTTTTTCCCCTTGTTTCTTCATGTTGTTTGTGTCTTCCCTTCTAGCACTGCATATCTGAGGCATTATCATTTTTACCTCATAGGCTTATAGTGCCCCTGCAGGGTCCCAAGAGCTCTCCTTTGAGAGATGAACAATGTTCACAGATCCAAATACAAACAATATACAAACTTAAACCAAATAGCTGTTATTAAGATGTCTTCAGTTTTGTCACAATATACAGAAATGGTGAGTTTAATTATTATCTATAATATTAACAGTAGGTTTGCAAAAGGGTCTACATTTTTTGATGGTGGACAGAGAACCAGGGGGTGAGGTGTAAAATGAGGTGTTGAGAGGGAAGGAGGTAAGGATACAGAGTTATTAGATCTTAGAAAGTATGAAAGTGGAATCTAAAGAAGTTGGTTAGTAGCAGGAAAAGAAAGATAAAGTGATTTGGAGTAGATAGGTAAGTGGGAAGACGATTGAAAGTGTTCAAAAACAAATATAAAATTAAGAAAAATTTAAAAATATATAAAAATCTGGATATAAATAAATATGCAAACCACTGTAATATACAATTCATACGTGCCAGTCCTCATCCCTACTTCACAATGTTGGGAATGTAAGAGTGGGAAAAGAGAGAGGGAGAAAGAAAAAAAATCTAAAAGAAAGATACAAGGATTGTTTTGGTTGGAGATCAGTATCTTTCCTGCTTGCCTTCTCGTCCTACAGGTGGGGCTGTCTGTGATTTGCTGGTATCTCCACCCTCAGGATGGTGAAGGTTACCAGGGTGAGAGGGTTGGTCTTGAGTGCAGGGCACCTGGCAGTGGGGTATGAAACCCACAGGTCCCCAGTGGGAGACTGCACCCCAAGGATCTCCTTTGGGGCTTGCTTGTATGATGTAGGCACCTGGTATTATCTCCACATATCACCTGTGATCTCACAATTCTTAACCTCTAATTTAGTCTCTAAACTATATCTCACTCAACTCCTCCCTTCTAGTTCCTAATCAGGAACTTTTCTCTCTAGAAGTTGTTGCAGGCTGTGCTCTGGGGGACGGCACACCTGTGTGCAGAGAGTTGTTTGTTTTTTTTTAAATTCGTTTTACTTAGTTACACATGACAGTACAATGATCTTGACATATCACACATTTGAATCAGATGGGACATAATTCTCATTTTTCTGAGTGTACAGGTTGCAGAATCACATTCGCCATGCAGTCACACATGTACCCACAGCAATAATAATGTCTATTTTATTCTGCTGCCCTTCCATTCCCCCCTTCCTCTCCCCTCCCCTCCCATCACATCTCTCTACCCAATCTAATGTGACACACTTCTTTTTTTCCCCCCCCTCACATTGTCATACGTGTATTCTGTATAACCATGAGGGTCTCCTTCCATCTTCCATGCAATTCCCCTTCTCCCTCCCTTTCCCTCCCAGCTCTCTTCCCTACCTAGAGGTAATTTTCTTCTCATGTTCTTCTTCCCTACCCCATTTTGAATCACCCCCCTTATATCAGAGAAGACATTCGGCATTTGTTTTTTGGGATTGGCTAACTTCACTTAGCATAATCTTCTCTAATGCCATCCATTTCCCTGCAAATGCCATAATCTTGTTATTTTTTAGTGCTGACTAATATTCCATTGTCTGTAAATGCCACATTTTTTTAATCTATTCATCCATTGAATGGCATCTAGGTTGGCTCCACAGTCCAGCTATTGTGAATTGTGCTGCTATAAACATTGATGTGGCTGTGCCCCTGTAGTATGCCATTTTTAGGTCTTTTGGGTATAGTCCGAGAAGAGGAATAGCTGGGTAAAATGGTGGTTCCATTCTCAGTTTTCCAAGGAATCTCCATACTGCTTTCCAAATTGGCTGCACCAATTTGCAGTCCCACCAGCAATGTATGAGTGTACCTTTTCCCCCGCATCCTAGCCAACACTTGTTGTTTTACTTCATAATGGCTGCCATTCTTACTGAAGTGAGATGGTATCTTAGAGTAATTTTAATTTGTATTTCTCTGATTGCTAGAGATGGTGAGCATTTTTTGGTGTTTGTTGATTGTTTGCATATCCTCTTCTGAGACATGTCTGTTCAGGTCCTTGGCCCATTCGTTGATTAGGTTATTTGGTTTTTTGTTGTTTAACTTTTTGAGTTCTTTGTATACCCTAGAGCTTAAAGCTCTATCTGACGTGTGAGGGGTAAAAATTTGTTCCCAGGATGTAGCCTCCCTATTTACCTCACATATTATTTCTCTTGCTGAGAAAAAAAACTTTTTAGTTTGAATTCATCCCATTTGTTGATTCTTGGTTTTAATTATTGTGCTATAGGCATCTTATTAAGGAACTTGGGGCCTAACACTAGGTGATGGAAATTAGGCCCAACTTTTTCTTCTTTTAGATGCAGAGTCTCTGGTTTGATTTCTAGATTCTTGATCCATTTTGAGTTAACTTTTGTGCATGGTGAGAGATAGGGATTCAATTTCATTTTGTTGCACATGGATTTCCAGTTTTCCCAGCACCATTTGTTGAAGATGCTATCCTTTCTCCATTGCATGCTTTTAGCACCTTTGTCTAATATAACGTAGTTGTAATTTTTTGAGTTGGTCTCTGTGTCCTCTATTCTGTATCATTGGTCTACCAGTCTGTTTTGGTGCCAGTACCATGCTGTTTTTGTACTATTGCTCTGTAGTACAGTTTAACATCTGGTGTAGCAATACTACCTGTTTCACACTTCCTGCTTAGAATTGCTTTAGCTATTCTGGGTCTTTAATTTTTCCAGATGAATTTCATGATTGCTTTTTCTGTGTCTGTGAGGAATGCCATTGGGATTTTGATCAGAATTGCATTGAATATGTAGAGTGCTTTAGGTATTATGGCCATTTTAATAATATTAATTCTGCCTATCCATGAGCAAGGAATGAATATCTTTCCATCTTCTAAGGTCTTCTTCTATTTCTTTCTTTAGGGTTCTACAGTTTTCATTGTATGATCTTTCACCTCTTTTGTTAAGTTAATTCCCAAGTATTTATTTTTTTTTTGAGGATATTGTCAATGGGGTAGTTTTACTCATTTCTATTTCAGAAGATTTGTCACTGATATACAAGAATGCCTTTGATTTATGGGTGTTGATTTTATATCCTGCCACTTTTCTGAATTCATTTACTACTTCTAAAAGTTTCTTGGTAGAACTTTTTGGGTCTGCTAGGTATAGGATCATATCATCAGCAAATAGTGCTAGTTTAAGTTCTTCTTTTCCTATATTTATGCCTTTAATTTCTTTCATCTTTCTAGTTGCTCTGGCTAGTGTTTCAAGAACTGTTGAATAGAAGTGGTGAGAGAGGGCATCCCTGTCTTGTTCTAGATTTTAGAGGGAATACCTTAAGTTTTTCTCCATTTAGAATGATGCTGGCCTAAGGCTTAGCATAGATAGCTTTTACATTGTTGAGGTAAGTTCCTGTTATCTCTAGTTTTTCTAGTGTTTTAAACATAAAGGGATTCTATAATTTGTTGAATGCTTTTTCTGCGTCTATTGAGATGATCATATGGTTCTTATCTTTAAGTCTATTGATGTGGTGAATAACATTTATTGATTTCCGTATGTTGAACAGCTCTGCATCCCGGGGATGAAACCCACTTGATCATGGTGCACGATCTTTTTGATGTTTTTGTATCCAATTTGCCAGAATTTTATTGAGGATTTTTGCATCTAAATTCATTAGAGATATTGGTCTGAAATTTTCTTTCTTTGAAGTGTCTTTGTCTGGTTTTGGAATCAGGGTGATGTTGGCTTCGTAGAATGAATTTGGAAATACTCCCTCTTTTTCTATTTCCTGAAATATATTGAAGAGTATTGTGTTAGTTCTTCTTTAAAGTTCTTGTAAAACTCTGCTGTATACTAGACTGGTCCTGGGCTTTTCTTGGTTGGTAATCTTTTGAAGGCTTCTTCTATTTCCTCACATGATATTGGTCTGTTTAAGTTGTGTATGTCTTCATGACTCAATCTGGACAGGTCACATGACTTTAGGAATTTATTAATGCCTTCACTATCTTCTATTTTATTGGAGTATAAGGTTTCAAAATAATTTCTAATTATCTTCTGTATTTCTGTAGTGTCTGTTGTAATAGTGCCTTTTTCATCTCGTATGCTAGTTAATTGAGGTTCTCTCTCTCTTCTCTTCATTAGCATGGCTAAGGCTCTGTCAATCTTATTTATTTTTTCAAAGAACCAACTTTTAATTTTTTCAATTGTTTCTTTTATTTTGATTTCATTGATTTCAACTCTGATTTTAATTTTGTCTTGCCTTCTACTGCATTTGCTGCTGATTTGCTCTTCTTTTTCTAGGGCTTTGAGATGAAGTGTGAGATCATTTATTTGTTGGCTTTTTCTTTTTTTGAGGAATGAACTCCATGCAATGAATTGTTCTCTTAGTACTGTTTTCATAGTGTCCCATAGATTTTGGTGTTTTGTCTGTGTTTTCATTTATCTCTAAGAATTTTTTAATTTCCTTCTTGATGTCTTCTGTAACCCATTGTTTATTCAGTAGCATATTTTTCATTCTCCAAGTGACGTAGAAATTTTTCTTCCTTATTTTATCATTGATTTCCAATTTCATTCCATTATGATTGGATAAAATTCATGGTAATATCTCTACTCCTTTATATTTGCTAAGAGTTGCCCTATGGCATAATATATGCTCTATTTTTGAGAAGGATCCATGTGCTGCTGAGAAGAAAGTGTATAAGCTTGATGTTGGGTGGTATGTTCTGTATATGTCAATTAAGTCTAAGTTATTAATTGTGTTATTGAGATCTATAGTTTCTTTATTCAACTTTTGTTTGGAAGATCTATCCAGTGGTGAGACAGGTGTGTTAAAGTCACCCATGATTATTTGTTTGGACCTCTATACCTTCCTCTATCCCAATAACTCTTAAATTTGGTCTTTTTATGGTATCCCAAATTTCTTGAACTTGAGAAGAGTTTGTTTGATGAACATAACTGCACCATTATTTGGTGCATATATTTTAATGACTGTTATGTCTTGTTGGTGAATGGTTCCCTTTCGCAGTATGTAGTGTCCTTCTTTATCCTTTTTGATTAACTTTGTCTTGAAGTCTATTTTATTTGATATGAGTGTGTACACCCCTGCTTGCTTCCGAGGTCCATGTGAGTGGTATGATTTTTCCCAATCTTTCACCTTCAGTCTGTGTATGTCTTTTACTATCAGATGAGTCTCCTGTAGGCAGCATATTGTTGGATCTTTTTTTTTTAATCCAGTCTACTAGCTTATATCTTTTGATTGGTGAGTTTAAGCCATTAACATTTAGGGTTTATATTGAGATATGGTTTGTACTTCCAGTCATGTTTGCTTATTTTTGTTATTTAACTTGATTTGTTTTTCCTCTTCGATTAGTTTTTCTCTTTAATGTACTACTTCACACTGTTGATTTTCATTGTTGTTTTTCATTTCCTCTTCATGTAATGTTTTGCCCAAGATGCTTTGCAGAGCTGGTTTTCTAGCAGCAAATTCTTTTAACTTTTGTTTATTGTGGAAGGTTTTTATTCCATTGTCAAACCTGAAGCTTAATTTTGCTGGATACAAGATTCTTGGTTGGAATCCATTATCTTTCAGCGTTTGAAATACGTTGTTCCAGAATCTTCTAGCTTTCAGAGTCTGTGATGAAAAATCAGCCATTAACCTAATTGGTTTATCCCTAAATGTAATCTGCCTCCTTTCTCTTGTAGCTTTTAAAATTCTCTCCTTGTTCTGTATGTTGGACATTTTCATTACAATGTGTCTTGGTGTGGACTCTTATGGTTTTGTACATTCTGTGTCCTATAGGCTTCTAGAATTTGGATTTCCATTTCATTCTTCATGTCTGGAAAATTTTCTAAAATTATTTCATTGAACAGTTGCTCATTCCTTTTGTTTGGACCTCTATGCCTTTCTCTATCCCAATAACTCTTAAATTTGGTCTTTTTATGGCATCCCAAATTTCTTGGATGTTCTGCTTGTGGTTTCTTACCAGCCTTTCTGAGTTGTCTAGGCTCTTTTCGAGATGATATATTTTGTCTTTATTGTCTGATGTTCTGACTTCTAATTGGTCTACTCTACTGGTGATACTCTCATTTGAATTTTTAATTTGGTTTATAATTTCCTTCATTTCCAGGATTTCTGGTTTTTTTTTTTTTTTTTTTTTTTTTTTTTTTGGTATAACCTCTATCTCCCTGTAGAGTTGATCTTTTGTTCTTGGATTTATTTATGTAATAAGTTGTCAAAGTGATCTTTCATTGTCTGCATTTGCTTTCTAAGGTCTTCCTTGAGACTCCATATCATCTGAGCATGTATATCTTGAAATCTTTATCTGACATTTTTTCTGCTGCAGCTACCAACTCCTCTATTGTTGAGTTGTCCCGCATTGTTTGTGTTCCTTTTTTTCCTTGTTTTTTTTCATGATGCTCACATTTCTTTCCAGCTATGTGTGACTGCTGTGTTATTATTTACTCCTATAAATTTGTGTTGTTTTTGTATAGCTCCAAGATCTCTCCTTTGTGATGGGAGACAATGTCTAGAGATGTTGGGCTAAATTGTAATTTAAAGGAAATTCATTAGCTTCATAAAAGGCATACAGATTCTGATGGCATATAGAGAACTGAGGGTCAGATGCAAGACTTTATGTTTAGGAGGAAAGATGTGAGGATATGGGGGTTAATGTATCTTAGATACTTTGTAGAAGAGCTCTAATGAAGGGAGTTATTAACAGGAGAATAGACAGGAGTATTTTGGGGTAGCTAAATACTTGGGAGGACTATAAGAAGCATAGAAACATTCACCTATTTGCATTTAGTAAATTACATGTAGTTGAAATAGTAATGCTTGGGAAGTTGGGAAGGGAAGAGAAGGAGGAAGAAAAGTAAAAAGAAAAGAAGAAGAAAGTGAAAGAAAGTAAGAAAAAAATGCACTCTTAGAGTTCTGTTTTCTTCTTTACCAGTAGGAGGTGTTGTGCAGTCCAGATTGAGTCTCTGCCCCCAGGATGTAGGAAGCAATCCGTGTTTGGCAGCTCTCCCTCCCCTGCCAGGCGCCTCTCCAATCCTGGTCTCTTTGGGTTGCTCACGGTCTCTATCCCCCTCACTTCTCCTGCTCACCAGGCCCCAATCACTGGGGCTCCTCTCCACAGCCCTGGGTTCACTGTAGGCGTGTGGTGCCCTGGCCACTCTGCACTCACGATCAACTGAAGGCTCTTTGTTGGGCACTCACCAAGTCATCATAGCTGATCTGTCGCCAATCTCTCTGTCCATGAGATCCGCCCAAAGCTGATGAGGTAGATTTTCCAAGATGGAGACTGCCCGTTTCCATGCCAGGGTGTCTGGTGAGAGGGAGGGAACTGGGCTGTTTCTCTACTAAGTCCAAACTTCAGTCCTCAGTCCGATGCCCTGTGGAGATGTGGGTCGTAGTCTGGTGCGTTCTATCTCCAAAGGATCTGAAACTCTGTGTCTCTAAGCTGCCAGAACCCCGCAGCACTCAATTCCGCTGGCGGTGTTCCGTGCACAGAGCAACCTGGAGTTTCTCACGTTCTGGATTGCATTTGTGAGCAGGCGCTATTTAAAGTCCTGTCACAGGCTCCATGAAGTTTAAATTCATGGGTGAGGGCTCCTATGGGGGGACCGTCTATCCACTAACTCGGGGTCACGGTAGAAATGAGTTCTCCTCTAATCCGCCATCTTGGATCTCATTCTTCCCAGAGAGTTGTTTTGTATTAGGCAGTTTAGGACCCGGTTTTGTAAGCTACCGACTGGCCATGTAGCCACACTGTGCTGGGTTTGTGGCAGCCAGGGGGATTGTGGTGTTGAGGACTTTCAGTACCTTGATATTGCTTCTAAGCCCCAGCCAGTGTTCCAAGCTGGGAGTTGCCCCAACTAAAGATGGCAAATGTTGACCCAATATGGATGCAGTGGCTTTCAGCAATGGGTTGGATGGGGCCAGGTGCTGGTATTGAGCAGCATGTTCAGAGATGCAGCTCTGTGGTGTTCAGTATTGTGATTGGTGGCTGTCTCCAGACTCAGTGCAGTGTCCCCAGGTGTAGGCTACTGCATGTAGGGGACTATGTCAGTGGTTTTAGTGGTCCAAGATGGAGGCAACTGGAGGAGCCCCACATTCATAGAGGGGAATACACATGGGAGTGGTGGTTGGAATTCCTGCATGTGGGCTGTGGCTGGGTGTCATGTGTTGGAGCATGGCTGATATTCTTGCATGGGTGGGTGGCCAGGAGTCCTGCATAGGTGCTAATGCCAATGCCAGTGGTCTTACTCAGGCACTGGTTGATTCTGCATGGGACAATGGTTGGAAGTCCTATGCTAAAGCTGAGGCCTGGAGACCTGCATGGCATGGGTGCATGATTCCTGTGTGGGAGCAGCTGTTGGGGGTCCTCCAATCACTCAGAGAACCAATATTACCAATACTTGAATTCCAGGTCCCTGAGCAACAGGGAATGCAGCCTCCCTCTAGCCCACCATCTTGGATCCCTTCATTCCTAATTCTTAATTGCTTATTTATATTTCTAGTGTTATTTATTCTTTCCCATGTTTCCCTGTTTTTTTTTAATTTTTCTCTTCTGTATGTAAGATTCCTTTAAGTATTTTCTGAAATGCTGGTTTACTGGTCATGAATTCTTTTAGGTTATGCTTATCTTGGGTAATTTTTATTTATTCTTCAATTCTGAGGAATAACTTTGATGCCTATAGTAATGCTTGGCAGTCATTTTCTTTTAGAACTTGAAATGTATCATTCCTTATCATCCTGGATTTTAGAGTTTTGGATAGGAAATCTTCTGTTATTCTAATGATTTTTTTTTTTGAGAAAAAGGAAAAAGAAGGTTTATTGCTTTGCTAGCAAAGGAGAAACACAAGGTATTACTGTCTCAAAGGTTGTGTGATTCTGCCCATCAGTAGGAATAGGGGGGCTTTTAAAGAGGTGATTCAAAGGCTACATTCTCTGTTGAAGTTGTAATTCACTTGTTAATTTGGAAGATAGTCATTTATGAGATCTTCTGGTACCATCCCCAAAGTCTGGATTACTTTGTTCCTATGGTGGGTACTCAAGGACAGATTTTTTTTTAACATTTTTTTTTCAGTTGTAGATGGACAAAATACCTCCATTTATTTATTTTTATGTAGTGCTGAGGGTTGAACCCAGTGCCTCACACATGCTAGGCAAGCACTCTATCATAGAGCCCAGCCCCTCAAGGACAGATTAACTTTGCCAAGGAAGGGAAAGAATGGTAATCCTGTTTCCCCTGAGATTAGATAGTGGGGGAGAATAGGGAGGAGCAGGGAGAGAGGAAGAGAAAGGAAAATATCTATTATTAAAAATAAGTAGCAGGGGCTGGGGATATAGCTCAGTTGTAGAGTGCTTGCCCCACATACACAAGGTCCTGGGTTCAATCCCCAGCATCACCTGAAAAAAAGGGGGCAGAGCAGTAAGGGTTATATTCAAAGCAAAAAGTGGACCACAGTTACCTTCCTGCTGTGTTTTTACAAGCAAAATTGAGTCCAGGACCTCCTCTAGGGATTGAGAAAGCTGAAGGCCACTTGAGGCTGAAAACTCAAGGGGTGGGGGAGGGGCTCTGACTTGCAATGCTGGAGAATCACCAAGAAAGCATGAACTAAAGAAATCAACTTCAGGTGATTTTTTATTTCCAGCATAGAAAGTGTGGTAAAGTGGGGCACACAAAGCTTTTTTTTAAAGCTGTTTTCTGTGTAGGACATTTGTGTGAACCTTTGTGTTCTCTCTTGGGATTTCTAGATGGTCCATTTTTTTTAAATTTTTTATTGTTGGTTGTTCAAAACATTACATAGTTCTTGATATATCATATTTCACACTTTGATTCAAGTGGGTTATGAACTCCCATTTTTACCCCGTATACAGATTGCAGAATCACATCAGTTACACATCCATTGATTTACATGTTGCCATACTAGTGTCTGTTGTATTCTGCTGCCTTTCCTATCCTCTACTATCCCCCCTCCCCTCCCCTCCCCTCCCCTCTTCTCTCTCTACCCCCTATACTGTCATTCATTTCTCCCCCTTGTATTATTTTTCCCTTTCCCCTCACTTCCTCTTGTATGTAATTTTGTATAACCCTGAGGGTCTCCTTCCATTTCCATGCAATTTCCCTTCTCTCTCCCTTTCCCTCCCACCTCTCATCCCTGTTTAATGTTAATCTTCTTCTCATGCTCTTCGTCCCTACTCTGGTCTTAGTTACTCTCCTTATATCAAAGAAGACATTTGGCATTTGTTTTTTAGGGATTGGCTAGCTTCACTTAGCATAATTTGCTCTAATGCCATCCATTTCCCTGCAAATTCTATGATTTTGTCATTTTTTAATGCAGAGTAATACTCCATTGTGTATAAATGCCACATTTTTTTAATCCATTCGTCTATTGAAGGGCATCTAGGTTGGTTCCACAGTCTTGCTATTGTGAATTGTGCTGCTATGAACACGCCGGTGGGTTGTAAAAAAATTAGACAATAAGATAACAAATAACCCAATCCACAAATGGGCCAAGGACCTGAACAGACACTTCTCAGAGGAGGACATACAATCAATCAACAAGTACATGAAAAAATGCTCACCATCTCTAGTAGTCAGAGAAATGCAAATCAAAACCCCCTAAGATACCATCTCACTCCAGTAAGATTGGCAGCCATTATGAAGTCAAACAATAACAAGTGCTGGCGAGGATGTGGGGAAAAGGGTACACTTGTACATTGCTGGTGGGACTGCAAATTGGTGCAGCCAATTTGGAAAGCAGTATGGAGATTTCTTGGAAAGCTGGGAATGGAACCACCATTTGACCCAGCTATTCCCCTTCTCAGTCTATTCCCTAAAGACCTAAAAAGAGCATGCTACAGGGACACTGCTACATAGATGGTCCATTTTCAAAGGGTCATTAACATTACTTAAATATTCATGGTGTTGGAGGGGATGAGAGACTGAAATTTCACATGGCTCCAGAGGGAGGGATGGCTGGCCACCTGCCTAATGGAGCCCCAGGCTGAGTATCAGCTGCCTCCTTCCCCGCCGCTGGTATCCTTAACACACGCACTTTGACACCATAAAGCTGCGGGTGGCACTCTTAGGGCAGCATGAAGCTCTGGCAAGCCAGTGATCTTTGAGCATCTGTCCACATCTCAGCCTCAGGACAGCAACAAAGGAAACCCCTAAATATATCCGGACAACATTACCGTCACCTAGACGCACTCCCGAACCAGTTCCAGAGATCCTACTTACCCCAGGGCCAGTCCTGTGTTGAGTAAGGGAGGAGGGGCTCTCTGCCTGCTCGGGTAGGAATGCGCACAGGCAACACACACTCCCCCATGCACTCATGCACACGTGTGCATACAGCACACGCACCCACTGGCTTGTGACCCACGCTCCCACCCGTGCGCTAACACAAGTCCACCTGCTCGGACACAGTGCCCTCCTCAGTTAGGAAATACCCCGCTTCCCGCGCCCCATCCATCCCGCCACCTCTCCATTTCTCGGTTCTCAGTGTTTGTGCATAGACGGTCCAAGCCGCAGAGCAAAGGTTGGGTGGCTGTGAAGGGGATCTCTAATGAGTTTTTATAATTCACTTGCTGCCTTTCTCTTTCAGTTTTTGGAATTCTTCATTTTGAAATTTTTGTATTTTATCCATATGTCATGAAATTTCTTTTCTAGTCATGTGTATTTAGAATTCCAAATGCCTCCACTTCCTGCATGTTTATCTCATTCCCAAGATTAGGAAAACTTTCTAATATTATTTCCCTGAACAGGTTTTCTGTGGTCTGTATCTCCCTTCCTCCTGAAGCTCTGTGAATCTTAAGTTCATTTCTTTAATGTTGTTACAGAGCTCTTGTATATTCTGCTCACAGTTTCTTTCTTTCTTTTTCTTTATTTCTATCTGAGTGTTCTAACTCTTCCACTTGATAGTGAGGTTCTTCACTGACTTTTTATTTGGCTAGTTGAATTTTTCATTTACAAGATTCCTGTTTGGTTCATTTGTAATATCTCTCTATCTCTCTATTGAAATCTTTCATTTCCTGTGTTTTCTTCCTTAGTTAATTCCTTAAATCTTCTTTTAATTCATTGATTATTTTAGCATTAAACTTTTTAAAATTCCTTCTCTGACATTCCTTAAAATTTGAAATCTATAGATTTAGTTATTGCAGTGTTATGAACTTGTTATGAACTTATAAAAACTTATTGAAAGTGTTCACCAAAACTCCACTAGTTCAAAAGTGTAAAAGCAGAGTTATGCTAAAAAGTTACTTACTAAATCAAGTAAAATTACTATTAAAATATATAGAACATAAAAATATAAAAAAAAGATGTGTGTCACATTAGATTGGGTATAGAGAATTGATGGGACGAGAGGGGAGAGGAAGGGGGATAGGAAGGACAGCAGAATAAAATAGACACTAGTATGGCTGTATGTTTATATGTGACTGTATGACCAATGTGATTCTGCAATCTGGACACTCAGAATAATGAGAAATTATACCTCATTTGATTCAAATGTATGATATATCAAGATCATGTACTGTAATGTGTAACTAATTAAAATAAATTAAAAAATATATAAAATGAAAAGAAGCAGCAAAATCAATTGTATGACAGGCAAAGCAGAAAATGCAACAGAAAGAAAAAATAGGACAGTATAAAATAGCAAAGAATGAATAAAATAGAATGAATCCTATTTAACACATTAAAACATTTAAAATTCATAAAATTGGATTAAAGTATACAATATCAAATAATGGATGAATCTATCAAATTAACACAGAAGCCAATATCCAACAGTAAAGAATCTGAAATTAGTCCTTGAAGAGTTATTTGAAATGAAGGAACATAGTCTCATCAGTGGATAAATTTAATTGATAGATTAATAACTTTAATGCACTACTGGGAAGAAGTGAAAACTGTAGGCAGATGTGGCATGGTTACCCAAAGTATGTCACTGAGGGCATGTTCTTGAGGATTATATTTGCTCCTGGCCTCTCTTTCTCTCTTTCTTTTTTCCTCCTGGCTGCCATGGACTGAGCAGGTTTCCTCTGCTGTATCCTTACTCCATGATGTTCTGCTTTCCTCATGACTAAAGCAATGGAGCCAACTAAGCATGAACGGAAACCATCAGCCAAAATCAATATTTTCTCCTTTAAGTTGTTTGTATTTTGGTCACAGTGAGGAAAATCCTGTCAACACATTAAAAGTGAAGTGACCAACACCGGAGACCAGGCCCAGACCTAGAACTGCCCCCACCAACCCATTCCAGAGCCCAGGCCTAGGACTGCCCCTGCCTACCCATGCCATGGCTCAGGCCCAGTCCCAGGATTGACCCTACCAACACTTGTGGGAGCCCAGACTCAAATCAAGACCAGGACTGCCCCACCAACCTGCCAACTCATGCTAGAGCCCAGGCCCAGATGTAGAACTGCCCCTGCCAACCAATGAGGGAACCCAGGCCCAGGTAAGGCCAATGACTGCCCCTGCCAACCCACCCAGGACCCCAGGCCTGGCCCCATCTCTGAAAGTGGTTGTATTCATCTTGGGATAACCCCACTGCTATCTTGAGTTACCTCTGTAATTGCTGCTACCACCTTTAATTGAAGTAGCATCCATCTTGGGACACCAGCTGTGGACTAGAAGCTCAATACTAAGGTGACGTATTGATAATCTGCATGGACACAACAAGATTATAGAGTAGAAACTGTAATATCTCAATTCTGCACTGCAAGAAAGACACATTAACAACATGAAAAAGTAAGGGAAGAAAATGCCCCAAACAAACCAAGACACTACAACAATAGATTCCATTGACAGTGCAGTTGATGAAATGTCAGAGGAGTGCAGAATGTACATAATTAAAATAATCTGAGAATTAAAGAATAACATGAAAGCAAATGCAGGCAAAATTGATTACTCCAACAAAGATATAAGGGATCAAATACAGGTAGCAAAAGATTACTTCAAGAAAGACAGAGATTCAGAAAAAAAGGAAATCCTTGAGATGAAGGAAAAAATAAATGAAATAAAGAACTCAGTAGAAAGCATCACCAACAGACTAGATCACTTGGAAGACAGAATGTCAGATAATGAAGACAAAATATACAGTCTTGAAAATAAAGTTGACCACATAGTGAAGATAATAAAAAACCATGAACAGAACACCAAGAATTATGGAATAGCATCCAATGACCAAATCTAAGATTTCTTGGGATAGAGGAAGGCAAAGAGATTCAAACTAAAGGAATGCACAATCTCTTGAATGAAATAATACCATAAAATTTCCCAAACATGAAGAATGAATTAGAAAATCAAATACAAGAGGCTTACAGGACACCAAATGTACAAAAATTACAACATATCTACACCATGGCACATTACAATGAAAATGCCCAGAATACAGAATAAGAACAGAATCATAAAGGCCACAAGAGAGAGAGGAATGATATCACATATAGGAGGAAACTAATTTGGATTGCAGCATATTTTTCAACCCAGACCCTCAAAGCCAGGAGATCCTGGAACAACATATAGCAAGCTCTGTAAGAAAATGGATGCTAACCAAGATTTTTTAAAAATTGTTAATGGATCTTTATTTATATGCAGTCCTGAGAATCAAACTCGGTAGCTCACACAGGCTAGGCAAGCTCACCACCACTGAGCCAATACCCTAGGCCTAACCAACCAAGAATCTTATATACAGCAAAATTAAGCTTCAGATTTTATGACAAAATAGAAACCTTTCATGATAAACAAAAGTTAAAAGAATTTACAGTGAGAAAGCCTGCACTACAGAGCATTCTCAACAAAATATTTCATGAAGAAGAAATGAAAAACAACAATGAAAATCAGCAAAAGGAAATAACTACACTAAAGGAAAGGCCAATCAAAGGAGAAACCAAGTCAAGTTAGAAACAAAAACTAAACCAAAATGACCAGGAGTATAAATAATATATCAATAATAACCCTGAATATCAATGGCCTAAACTCATCAATTAAAAGACATAGATTGATAAATTGAATTTAAAAAAATACCCAACAATATACTTACTTCAAGAGACTCATCTCAAAGAAAGAGACATCCACAGACTGAAGGTAAAAGGGTTGGGAGAATGTACCACTCACATGGATCCTGAAAACAAGCAGGGGTTTCCATCATCACATCAGATAAAGTGGACTTCAAACCAAGCCTAGTGAAACAGGATAAAGAAGGAAATTTTATACTGCTTAAGGATTCATACATCAACAAGACATAGCAGTCATAAATATCTATGGCCCACAAATAGGGCATCTATGTATATCAAACAAACACTTCTCAACTACGAGAATTGAATAGACAACAATACAATGATACTGGGTAACCCTGGATAGATTATACAAACAAAAACCAAACAAAGAAGCTTAGAATTCAATAAAACAATCAGTAATTTAGATTTAACAGACATATATAGAATATTCCATCTGTCAGAGAGCAAATACACTTTCTTCTCAGCAGCACATGGATCCTTATTCAAATTAGACCATATGTTATGCCACAAAGCAAGTCTTAGCAAATACAAAACAATAGAGATACTACTCTGCAGTCTAACTGATGAAAATGAAATTAAATTAGAAATTAATGATAAAATAAAAAAATAAAAGCTACTCCAATACCTGAGACTAAATAATACATTATTGAATGACACATGGATAACAGAAGACATCAGGGAGGAGAAAAAAAAAGTTCTTAGGAGTTCAATGAGGATTCCGCTACAACTTATCAAAATCTCTGGAACACTATAAAGGCACTGCTAAGAACAAAGTTCATTGCATTAACCTCATTGAATAAAAGAAGAAAAAGTCAACAAATAAATGACCTGACATTACATCTCATCTAGAAAAAGAAGAACAAACCAACACCAAAAGTAGTAAAAGGAAATAATTAAAATCAGGGCAGAAATCAATGGAATTGAAACAAAATTCAAATAATTGACAAAACAAAAAGCTGATTCTTTGAAAAAATAATAAAATTGATATACCCTTAGCCACCCTAATGAAAAGAAGGAGAGAGAAAACTCAAATTACTAAAATTTGTGATGAAAAAGAAATATCACAATAGACACTATTGAAATACAGAAGATAATTAGAAACTATTTTGAAAATTTATACTCCAGTAAGACAGAAAACCTTGAAGACACCAAAAAATTTTCAGATCCAAACTAAGTCAAGAGGTCATACACAATTTAAATAGATCAATTTCAGGCAAGATAATAGAAGACACCATCAAATGCCTACCAACCAAGAAAAGCCTTGGACCAGATGGATGGATTCACAGCTGATTTCTACAAGACTTATAAAGAATAATTAATACCAATATTTTCAAATTTTCCATGAAATAAAAAACAAGGAAGCCCTTCCAAACTCATTCTATAAACCTAGCATCGTTCTGATACCAAAACCAACCAGATACAAATCAAGGAGAGAAAATTTCAAACCAATATCCCTGATGAACATTGATGCAAAAATTCTCAATAAAATTCTGGCAAATCACATACAAAAACATATTTTAAAAATAGTGCACCATGATCAAGTGGGGTTCATTCCAGGGATGCAAGTTTGGTTCAACATATGGAAATCAATAATTGTAATTCATCGCATCAATAAACTTAAAGATAAGAATCATACAACTATATCAATTGGTGCAGAGAAAGTATTTGACAAAATATAGCATTCTTTCATGTTCAAAACACTAGAAAAACTAGGGAAAGTAAGAACATACCTCAATATTATAAAATATATTTATGCTAAACTCAACATTATTCTAAGTGGAAAAAAATTGGAAGCATTCCCTCTAAAAACCGGAACAATACAGAAATGCCTTCTTTCACCACTTCTATTCAATAGTCCTTGAGATTTTAACCAGAGAAATTAGACAGACAAAATAAATTAAAGGGATATGAATAGGAAAAGAAGAATTCAAACTATCATTATTTGCCAATGACATGATTCTATAATTAGAGGATCAAAAAAAAACACTTCATCAGAAAACTTCTATACTTAGAGAATCCAAAAAACTCGATCAGAAAACTTCTAGAATTAATAAAAGAATTCAGCAAAGTAGCAGGATAAAAAAATCAATGTCAAAAATCAAATGCATTTCTATACTTCAGTGATAAATTCATTGAAAGAGAAATAAGAAAAACTAACCCATTCACATTACGGTGTGACACTACATTGTCTAAAACCAGTGAAATAAAAGTTGTGCTGTAATTGTATACAACTAATCAAAATGCATTCTGCTTTTACATATACATAATTAGAATGAGTAAATAAATAAATTTTTTAAAAAGAAAGCAAGGAATCACAAAAAAAAGAAAGAAAGAAAGAAAATGAAGTGACCACATATCAGAAGGTAAGCATTTGAGGTAAAACTCACTTGTCATCATTGATGTAATACTCCCTCTCATCTTATTTATATTTTTAATTAAAGAATTGCTAAACTCTGAAGGTGGGCTAGGGAGAGAGTCTGTATGGGGACAAGTGCATGGAGTACTGCATACATGGCATACATTAAGGGCATCTGAGTGGCAAACCACTCCCCTGTGCTAGGCATGTGAGTGGTAAATCACTTACCCCGTAGGCACAGCCCTGGGTGTGAGACCACGTGTTGCAGTCTCTGTGCTTGCTCCACAGCCCACTCCTTGATTGATCATTGCAGGGACAGTTGGCCAGAAATTGTATTGGTGGCTTCCTGTAATCTGCTTAGCTGCTGCCTGAATATATATATATATATATATATATATATATATATATATATATATATATATAGTAACTGCAATAAAATCAGACCTGCTTCCTGCTTGTTCTCCAGAGGTCTTGATTAGTGACTCCACAGCCACACTCTCCTCTACCCTGTTCTGTGGACTTCCTCACTGGACTAGAGAGAGCCCACACAGCTGGCTCCTGAACAAAGACTTGAGGTAAGCCTATAACACAGGGTGTGGCCCCTCACAGAGAGATGAGAAAGGGGAAATGGAGAACCTACCAAGTTCCACCAAAGACTTGCAGCTGCAAGTGCTGTGCACCCTCTTAGACACTAGAGGTTTAACCCTGAATAAGAGATAAGCCCACAAATTCTGGGACATTGTGATTGATACTAATCCATGGATAAGTACTGCTGATGTTTTTGATCCTAGGGTATGGGACAAGACAATGGCAAATGCGTGCAAGCTAAAGTGAGACAGGGTATACTTTACCACTACATTTTTTCCTATTGTGAGAGCCATTCAGCAAAGTTTAGGGGGCCCTGTGACAGACCCTTGCCATATAATGATGGCCCTGAGGGAAAATGAGGCTGTGAAAGACAGGCAAGGGGAAAAAAGAGGGGATGACAATATACCTCAAAGCAAGCAACTGCAGCAGGCACAGGAAAACAGGGGCGAGAATCTACTTCAAAACAAACAACCACAACAGGTGCAGGAGGGAGAGAGGCAGGAAATGGTACCACTAGCCTTCATGGTGCAGGAAGAGGTGCAGGTGCACCTTCCACTGACAGGCAAAGATTATATCCTTCAATGGCAATTGCCTCTCTGTGAGGCAATGCCAAATCCAGCAAGGGACTATGACAGTTTAAAAATGACCAGGCCACCAGACAGGCCCAAGCCATGGTCTCCCAGAAATCCATTCCAGGAGGCCAGAGATCCTTTTGAAGATCTATGTAGGAAAGAGATGAAAAGTAGGGTAAAAGAGTATAAACCTTCCTGGCCAACATGGCTCCCACACCAGCGCCCTGACACTTGGTACCCACAGTCACTGGGTACCCTGAAGGTATAGAAGAAGGCAATAAAAGAGGATGGACCCTGGGGGCTTGAACTTAATTGCCCTCAAGACTGGAAAGTCCTAGCCAGAGCAGCTTTGGAGCCCACAACGTTTTTGAAGTGGAAGGTATTTTTCTATGATGACTGTGAACAGCAGCGGGTCATAACCACACCAGAAATGTTAACTTCCCAGCTGAGTGCTTGCAGGGAGAAGGAATCTACAGTTCTCCTGTAGTACAAGCCAAAGGTCCACCAAATTGTTTTGATCAGGTGCAGCTCTGTGCTCTGAGAACCTTGAGAAAGTTGCCAGCTAGGGAAGGTACAGTTTCTATACAGAGCTTAAGGCAGAAAGCCACTGAGGACTTGCCACAGTTTATTGACAGAGTAAACAAGGTGGTAGAAGGGAAGGTGTCTCATAAAGAAGCCAGGGCAGCCTTAGCCAAGGAGTTGATCTGGGATGGACTAAATAAGGAACATAGAGCAGCAATGGCACCAGTATGCAATGGTACACAGGATGACTGGATTTTGGCCACTCAAAATATAGGGACATCAGGACAACAGGCCATGCTTATGGCCTCGACATTCTCAGCTCTGTTCCTGAATTGCCAAAGTAGAGCAGATGGGTGCTGGAGCTGTGGAGAAAAAGGACATCTCTCTTGAGATTGCCCTTCTCAGAGAGGAGGGGACAAACCGGGACTCTTCCCACAATGTAAGAAGGGACGGCACTGAGCTAGAGACTGTCAGTCAAGCCAAGACTGTACAGAAAAGCCTTTGAACCTCTCAGGGCACCCCCCAGCCCCATGACCAAGGGAGGGTCCAAACAGAGAGAAACAAAAACAAAGCCAAACAACCAATCAGATGGATATAAGTGGTCCTGGAACATGGAGGACAATCCCTATTAGTGAAGACAACAAACCCAGGGCAATGCTAAAGATAAATAAGAAAATTTTCAAGGGGTTGATGGACATAGGGGCAGACTTAACATTGCTGAGATTGGAGGAGGTACCCAAGTCATGGGCCATTAAACCAGGGCCCAATGTTATAGGTGGTTGGAGGGCTAACCCAGTCTTGGCAGGCAGCATAGGGCTGGACATAGGAGGACATGGATGGCAACTAAGGGACCAATGCCCCCTGGTGGTAGAAGGAATATCTAACAACCTATTTGGCAGAGATATCTTGGGCTCCATGGGAGCAGTGCTCACTACTGATGACCAGTCCTTCTATGATGACCTAATGGACAGAGATTTAAAAGACTCAACCTTGAGAGGAGGATTTCAGATGCCTCCCCATATTAATGGATATATTAAATACTGTTTGTATTACAGCACCTTTCCTAATATGGTTGCAATGGCTCTCTGATTAACCAGTATGGGTGGAACAGTGGCCACTTTCCCAAGAAAAGTTACAGCATATCCAGGAATTGATAAAAGAGAAATTGGCTTTGGAGCATATCGAGCCCTCTCATAGTCCATGGAATACCCCATCTTTTGTATTCACAAAAGGGCAAAAGGCAAATGGAGATTACGTCAGGATTTGTGGGCCATAAATGAGACTATGCAAAAGATGGGCACCACTCAGCCTGAGCTTCCATTGATCCAATGTGTTCCAAAAGGCTACAAAATTTGCATAGTCGACATAAAGGACTGTTTCTTCTCAATTCCACTGCTTCCAGCTTATAGACATCATTTGCATTTATGGTACCTGTCATCAACAACTCGGTACCCGCACAATGTTTTCATTGGAAAATGTTACCACAAGGCATGAAAAACAGCCCCACTCTTTGTCAGTTGTTTGTTGTTCAAGCCCTAAGAGGCCTTGAACAATATAAAGATATTTTGTGGTACACTACATGGATGCCCTACTCTTAGCACACGAAAAAGAGGCTATACTGAAACTTTGATTGACAACCTCAATGAATTGGAATTGACCATCCAAAGGGAACCCCCTTTTAAATTTTTAGGACATTCCATCCTACCAGGAGTGGTTATGCAAGCAGTTCCTCATGTGGCTCTCCCTGAAAAATCTACCTTGAACCAATTGAAAACTATCCTGGGGCATCTGAATTGGCTTAGACCTTCTTTAAAGATCACTACACAACAAATGAGGCTCTTATTTGATTTGCTAAAGGGAGACCCACATTTAAACTCCCCCTGACAGGTTACCCCAGAAGGTCTTGAGGCTTTGAAATTGGTTAATACATCCATAAACAACATGGAGGTAAAACGCTATGACCCTAAGAAGGATGTCTGGGCAATAGAATGCCTAACTCCTGGGCTTCCTACTGGAGTCATCTGGCAAGAGCCAGACAATATCATATCATGGGTGCACTTCTTCCTCGAGTAAACAAAGAAAAGTCCAAAGCCAATTGGAAAGCATCTCACAGATGATTGCCTCATTGAGAAGGTTCCTACTGCGAGTGCTGCCAGATAGACTCATAACTTCTCTCACATCTTCAGAGGTGAATAATATCATGATGCTTAGCCCTAATTTCCAAGTGGCCATGGCTAATTTCACTGGGGTCCTTGATTGTAATATGCCTCCATCAAGAATCCTGCAAACCATTTCCCTTTTGCCTCTAAAGCAACAGAAGATAATAATGGGCCAGTCTATTCCTTGTGTTCCCTTGGTGTTCATGGATGCCAGCTCTACAGGGAAAATTGGCATAATCTATTTCCACCCTGATACCAGGGTAAAAAGGACCTTCCAATATAATTACTCCCCTGAGTCTCTCCAAGGACTAGAATTATCAGCTATAAACTTGGTCTTGCAACAATTTCCTGAACCTATTAATGTTGTAACTGATAATCAATATTGTGCCATGGCTATTCTTAGACTGCCTCTTGCTTCCACAAAAAATGATACCAATTAAAATCTATTCAAACCCTCCTAGGAGGAAGGACTAATTCTCTTTACATTCAACATATCGGAGCCCATTCTGGGTTGTCTGGGCCTTTGTCACAACTAAATGAGGAGGCTGATAACCTGACCTGTGAAGTCTATGAAGCCTCCTTGCCTGAGAAGGCGATCAGGCTGCACAGCAAGTTCCATCAATCAGCCCATAGTTTTCACAAACTCTTCCCTCAATTAACAAAATAAAATTGCAAGCCAATTACTAGACAGTGCACTAAATGCAGTCTCTTCTTGCCTATAGGATCTTTATAACTACCAGGTGTTAATCCTAGGAGTCTAAAGTCCAATGCCCTATGGCAAATGAATATCACTCATGTGCCATCCTTTGGGCATTTAAAATATGTGCATGTATGCATAGACACTTACTTGTGGCTCCTCCTGGCAATGGCAACCCCAGGAGAAAAATCCAAACATGTGTGTTCTCACCTCTTGGGCTATTTTACAACCATGGGAGTACCATATCAAATAAAAGCAGACAATGGCCCCACATATACCAATACAGCTTTTGAGGAGTTCTGTTCCAAGTGGAATGTTAAACATTCCACTGATGTTCCTTATAACCCCCAGGGGCAAGGGATAGTGGAAAGAGCCCACAAAGAGCTAAAGGCTGCCATTTTAAAACAAAAGGGTGGGGAAACAGCACCTCCCCATGGTCTCCCCATGATATTCTTAATACTATCCTCTTTACTTTAAAATTTTTAACAGTGTCTAAGGGTGATGATTGTACACCTGCCTCCAAGCATTGGGCCCCCTTGATGGGGCCATCCCACTTACCTTAGTGCAATATAAAGACCCCTTAACTAATCAGTGGTCAGAGCCTTCACTGCTCCTGGTGTTGGGTAGGGGTTTATCTTGTGTCTTCCCAGAAAAAAATCCACAGGCCATCTGTATTTCAGCCTGCCATGTCTGACCCTGGATGCCTACCCACCATGATAGCCAGCTGCATGCTCCAAGATGAGAGGAAGCAAAAATGCAAGAGGGCAGGGCTGAGGTTGTGGCTCAGTGGAAGAGCACTTGCCTAGCATGTGAAAGGTGCTTGGTTAAATCCTCAGCACCACATAAAAATAAATAAATAAAATAAAGATATTGTGCCCAACTATAACTAAAAAATAAACAAACAAACAAACAACAACAACAACAAAACTCAAGAGGGCAAGAGGACGCCAGAGGAGACTCCATCACAGGGTCACATGGGGTGATGCAAAAGGGCTAATACAGCAGGACAATGATACTGGAAAAAGCCAGGGTCATGGTTCTAATCCTCTTGGACAGGTTTTCTTTCTACTCTTATGCACATCTCTAACCACCAACAGTGTCATGGCCCAGGTAAATTGGGTCCTGGTCACTAGACCACCCTTCTGGCTGTTGCTAATTGAGAAGGGACTTTACCTAAGCTCTTTTCCAATAATTCCAACCTTATTCATCCTGAGTTATCTATCCAGGAGGTAACTTACCTTGGAATACCAGCATTTCCATACCCACTCTGCCTATTTGTTTCTCTGTAATAGATAATGAGATCTATAATCCAGGCAGTCCCCTCTATTTTGTTCTTGCCAATGAAACTATTGTAGATAAATATAATAAGTCATGTGTTGGGCTATCTCTCACTGATCTTAGAGTTATAGTTAATACTACCTATAGCCATAAACTCCCCCATGGCAACTGCAACAAATCCTTGATCCAACATGTCCAACAAAGCTTTTTGGAAAGCCCCCCTCAGATAATGATAGCATCCCATGGAATCAATGTGTCACTGCCATGCCTTATCTCCTTGATGAGAGGAATTTCTCTGGGGAAGAACAACATCTATGCACCTGAGTGGGCACAGCTCTGTGAAATGTAACTGATGTGCCCCAAAGCTATATGCGCTTCTGCAGTAACTGCTACATGGGACAAGCCGTTACTAACCGTTATGTAGGAAATCAGTATTGCATGATAGATATCATGCCAATATTACCAGCTGCTAGACCCATCAAATAGGCAGCAGCCGTCTGGATAAATGGGTCTATATTGAGTCCAGACCCTGACCATGGATTTGCCTTTGTGCTAAATTATACACATGCCCACTATGCACAAGCTTGTTTTACACCACCCTTTGCCATGCTAATAATCAATGATACTGATGGCATAAATATAACTCATACAGAGATCCCTTGTGCAGTCAATACATCCTGCTGGCTCATAAATTGTCTAAACCCTATGAAATCTAAATGTATATTTATCCTCAGAGTACCCCCAGCAACCTGGCTTCCAGTGAACCTATCCAGAGAGCGGAGGATTCCATGGGACATGGAGATGAAGAATTTCTGAATGAGATCCTGCACTGGACAAGGCATAAAATTAGCTGCACCATTCTTGGAATTATTGCCCTGGTAGCTGCCATCACCTCCACAACCACTGCCACTGCTTTGCTCATTCAGAGTATCCAGACTACTCAGACTGTAAATAATTTGTCTACTGCCATAGAAGCTTTTGCTGTTCAAAATGACTTAAATAAACTGTACTGAGCTGCTATTTTAGTCATTCAGCAAGAACTAGAACTCCACCAGGAACAACTAGATACTCTCTTTATGTTGCAAAGGCTCATTTGTGACCCTGAATCCACAGTATTTGTGTCACCCAATATGCTGTATCTGAAAATGTAACCTTACACTTCTCCAATTTTTCTCAGTATATTAAGGGTGCTTGGAATGCTAAGTTATGACTATGCATAACCTTACCAAGACAATTGTTAAAAATCAATGAGACTCAGGTATCTATCTTGACAGCCTCTTCTTTCTTCCAGGGATTGACTGAACATTGGAGAAACCTGATAACCAAATTAACTAATCCTTATAATGCTATTCCCCGGGCCCTGCTGTTTATAATAGTGATAATTTTTTTCTTTTGTTGTGAGACACTTATGTAACCATGTAAAGGCCACTGAATGAAAAACAGCAATGCTGGCTGAAGTCCTTGCTGCACAGTCACAGAGAGGAGATGTGGGGACAATGGCATACATTAAGGGCATCTTAGTGGCAAACCACTCCCCTGTGATAGACATGTGAGTGGCAAACCACTTACCCCACAGGCACAGCCCTGGGCATGAGGCTAAGTGTTGCAGTCCCTGTATTTGCTCCATGGCCCCCTCCTTGATTGGTCACTGCAGGGACAGTTGGCCAGAAATTGTATTGGTGGCTTCCTGTAATATGCTTAGCTACTGCCTGAGAGAGAGAGAGAGAGAGAGAGAGTGTTTTATATATATATATATATATATATATATATATATATATATATATATATAGAGAGAGAGAGAGAGAGAGAGAGAGAGAGACTGCGCAATAAAATCAGAACTGCTTCCTACTTGGTCTCTGGAGGTCTTGTGGACCTCCTTGCTGGATGAGAGACAGCACATGCCACAGTCTGGCTGGGCACAAATAACCGAGCCACCACAAAGCCTTGTAGGTTCAAACAGCAGCAAGAGCCACCCCATTGCCCAACAGCAAAGGTCAAATATACAATTCAATCAATCCAGCATCACAGCAATTATATATAGCTTAACTCAAATCATCATCTCAATGGTTCGCCATCGTCATCCTTCAACCATTCTCTCTGGCAAATGCCAGGTGTCATTCTGACTGGGCCGTGGCTCTCAACAAGCACATGTAGAGTAGAACCTCTGAGAATGCAGATATAAGATTTTGCCATAGAAATATTCTGCACTACCAGCTGTCTCTTCTTCATGGACCTGCACTGAGTATTCATCAGGACACTTGGCTTCAGGGAGGAGAATACAGAAAGTCTTCCTCTGAGGAGGAAGGGACAGGCTGCCTATAGGAGAAAAGCATAAATTTCCCTGTACTTTTTTCCCTAAGAACAAATGCTTTAAGCAATGGGGAAGGGCAACCCTGTGACCTCAGGCATATATGTGAACCCACCGTAGCTGGAGAAATGGAAAATAAATGAACTGTGACTCCTCGGGGATGGGCAGGAAGCTATCCTTAGTTGAGAGCAGTAGAGATTTTCCTAATGCTGGTGGGAAGGGGAGAAGGAGGAGACAAGATCACAGAGAAAGACTTTTCTCTCCCCCAGCCAGAAACAGAAAAATCAGACATGAGAAATGCTTAAGACTGAGGATTAACCAAAACAACCGAGAATCTCATTCCTTCTCTTCACTGGGCCAAGAAACCCTAAGGGAAAAGCATTGTAGTCTCCCAGTAGAGAAGATACAAGGGCAGGAATACTTTCTTAGACACTGGTGCAGCAAGGAAGAACTAGGCTAGGAGTGAAATAGAAATACTCATACAGAAGTGAAGGTAGCCCACAGAAAATAAAACGCAAAGCTAGACAATCTCAGCTTACGTCCTCTCCTATTGATGGCTTAGGAGAAGACATGTACATGTTTCTTTGCTGTTTATGTCAGTCTGGATTGTTCAAAATTTATGTTTGATATTATCCCATCATTTTAAAAAATAAGAGGATACCCCAAAAAAAGAGGGAGAAAAAAGTAACCCATAGTAAAGAGCAAGGCAATCAACAGACTCAGCCCCAGAGATGCCCCACATGTTGAGATTATAGAGACAGTTACTGACAGGAAGTATTCCTTTGATGGCCTTATCAGTAGTCTTACCAAAGATGAGGATGCTAGCAGTGAATGTAAAGATGAGTCAAGGAGAACTATCCTACTCAAACAAAAGAAAAGGAGTGAAGAAAAATAGTATGAATACCCAAGAGATGCAGAATAATATCAGATGTTCTCACGGAAAGATATTTGGAAAATCTCTCAATATATTGAAATAAAACCATAAACTTCTACAAATAACTCATAGGATAGACAGGAAGTCACAAAGGAAATTAAGTATTTTTAATGGCATGTAGGTAGAAACACAAGAATGTCAAAATAAGTGGGGTGCATTAAAGTAGGGCTTGAAGGAAAATTGGTACCTTTAAATACTTGTATTAGAAAATAACAGAGAGTCTAAAATCAATGAACCCATTTTTCCCCTTAAGAAACTAGAAAAGAATAATCAACACAAAGTAAACAAAAGAAGAAAATAATAAAGGAAAGATCAAATAATTGATGAAATTAAAAGCAGAAACACAAGAAAAATCAGTGAAACCAAAAGCTAGTTCTTTGTTAAGATCAATGTTCTTTATCAGTGAGCCAAAGAAAAGAAGAGAGAAGGAACAAATGTTCAATACCTGAAATGATTGAGGGAACATTGGTATAGGTACTACAGATATTAAAAGTCTAATAAGGGAATGTTAGAACAACTTTGTATTCTTTAATTCTAAAACTTAGAAGAAATTAAATTCCTTGAGCGGCACAGATAACCAAAGTTTGCTCAGGAAAAGTAGATTACCTGATGAGCTCTGAATCTATGAAAGAAATTGTATCCCAAATCTGCCCCTCCCACCAATAGACTACAATAATAACCCCACTGCAGAACAAACACAAGTCCAGGTATAGATGGTTTCCTTTTTAAACTCTATCAGTGTCCAACAATTTACAAAATAGATAATATATAGCAAAAAAGTGAGGATTACTTTCCTGGTAACATATATCTTGTTCAACATAGGTCAATGTAATCACTATATCACTAGGCTAATGGAGAAAAACTATATAATAATCTCAAAAAATTAAGTAGGGCACAGTGGCACACACCTATAGTCCCAGAGGCTCTGGAGGCTGAGGGAGGAGGACCATGAGTTCAAAGCCAGCCTCAGCAATGGCAAGGCACTAAGCAATTCACCAAGACTCTGACTCTAAATAAAATACAAAATAGGGCTGGAGATGTGGCTCAATGGTTTAGTGATCCTAAGTTCAATCCCTAGTACCAAAAAAAAAATCATTTCACATAATTTAGTATTCTTCATAATAAAAGCTTGCAATAAACTAGAAACAGGAGGTCCCATAACTTGACAAAGGCATCTAGGAAAACCTTGCATTAATATCATACTGAAGAATAAAAGACAGAATCTTCTTCCTGAAGATAAGGGTAAAGGCAACAATATTTGTTTTGCTGCTTTTATTCAACATCATATTGGAGGTCTTATTAATAAATGAAATAAAAACACACACATTGAAGAAATAGAAATACAAACTCTTTACAGTTAACATTGACTACATAGAAAATTCCAAAGAATCTAAATAAAATCTACCAGAGCTAGTTAGTGTCAATAATATTATAATGCTTAAGGTTGATAATAAAGCTTTATTGCTATTCTACAAATCAGCTATTTAAAATTGAAGTTAGAAACATAAAATGATTTAGAATAGCATCAAACCCATAAAATATTTAGGAAGAAATCTAATAAAATACTCAAGATCTATATGCTGAAAATCATAAACCCTGATGAAAGAAATCAAAGAAGACATAATAAGTGGACCATGTTTATGCATGGGAAGGCTCAGTATTATTACAGCATCAATTCTCCCACATGGACCTATAGACTCAATAAAATTTAAATCAAAATCCAGCAGGGTATTTTTCTATATAAACCAACAACCTGATTTTAAATTTTATGTAGAAAGGCAAGGGACTAGAATAATCAGTTTTTAAGAGGAAGAGCAATGTTGAGGACTCTGCAAAGCCTCCTGGACCTAGTCTAGTAAGACAAATCAACTTGATTACTCAGGTAGACAGCTGCATGGCGGAAGCCTAAGACCCATGACACACCAGGCCTCCAACACTTAGGAAAGCTGCTTGAACCTCATTTGTACGTGCCCTGTGTCAAACTGTAGCAGAGGGACCCCAAGGCACTCCATTCTGGGTTTAGTTCCCTGCATGCCACTGGGAATGCTGAATTGCAAGCATTGATTCTGGAAATAATGAGGGTGCAGCCTGAGCTGTTCCAAAGAATTCCTCCTTGTCTCAAGATTTTTGCATTCTCAGTACATTTTTCCAAAGAGTCAAAGAAGAGGGGGAAGATCAAGGCCACCCAGGAACCATTCCCCTATAGACTTGCAATACGTATTTCAAGACTTTCTATAAAGCTGTAGTAATTAGGAGAATTTAGAATTGATGAAAAGATAGACACAAATCAATAGAAAATATTCTATTCCAGATACTAATGCTCATGTATATGGTCAATGTATTTTTGATGAAAGTGCAAAGGAAATTAAATGGAGAAAAATTTTTAAAAAAATTTTTTCAAGAAGAGAAATCATTGTACATTCATATGTAAAAATATTGAACCTTAACTCATGCAGGTACAAAAACTACCTAAAAATTAATCACAAACCTAAATGCAAAATTAAAACACTAATAATCTTCTACTTGTAAACCCAGGAGAAAATCTCTGTGAGCTTGCATTATGCAAAGATTTCTTTGATGTGATACCATCAGCACAATTCATAAGAAGAAAAGTTGATAAGTAAAATTAAATTTCTGTTTTTTTTAAAAAGACACTGCTATAAAAATATAGCCACAGACTGGGAGAAAATATTTTCAAATTACATGTAAGAACTTGTATCCTGAAAAATAGATATATTCATGTATATATATTAATTTATTGCCTATATATAATACACAATATAATATATATTAATATAATTAATAATTAATATAATTAAATTTATATATATATATATATATATATATATATATTCATTCCCAACTATCAATAAGAAAATAAACAACTGAAGTAAAACATGTTCAAGGGTTTAAACATTCCATCAAAGAAGAAAAACAGATGGTAAATGAACATATCAAAAGATGATCAGCATCATCTATCATTAGGAAAATGAAAATTAAAATCACAATGAGATACTGTTATGTACCTATTAGGACATCAACTCTCACCCATTGCTAGGGGATACAAAAATGGTGCAGATGCTTTGGGACACAGTTTGACAGTTTCTTGGAGTACTAAAATAGATTTAGCACACAGCACCACCACATCAGAGAAATGAAAACCTACCTTAACAGAAAAACCTCTTGGTGAATATTTATAAAAGTTCTATTCACAATTGCTCCAAATTGGAAATAATTCAAGTGTCCTTCAGCTGCATGAACAAGTGGGGATATGTCTATATAATGGAATTTACTATGTAGCAGTAAAAAATAAGACACAAATAATATGGATCTCAAATACATGATGTCAAGGGAAAAAAAAAAAACACAAATCAAAAAGACTTTTGTGACCTTCTAGAAAAGGCAAAACTAAGTAATAGAAAACCAACTGAGGGACTGCTAATGGTTGGGAGAAGAAAGAACAATTGACCACAAAGTGATATGAGATAATGCTCTGGGTTGTGGGATTCTCCTATGCTTTGGTTGTGGTTTTTGCTATCAAAATTCATAAAACTATATACAAAAGATGGTGAATTTTACTGTATAAATTGTCCCTTAATACATGGAATTTTAAAAGACCTGGATGGAATGTCATTTTCAACATCTGCTTCCCTGACAGTCTATTCTGCAAACACCAAAAAAAAAAAAAAATCTCTATGAAAGTACAATTCCTTAAAGTGATGTACACAATAATATTGTATGAGCTGAAATTTATGACATAGAATACCTTATATTTGCTTCTGTCAAATAAAACATGTTAGTATTTCACTAGATATATATAAAATTGTTTTGCCACTTTTCCCCATTTTCTTTACGAGAATGCCATTTTCTTAGCAAAATATAGAAAATAAATTTATTTAAAATTTAAGTTCAAAAAATGTTTGCTTATTTCTAAAATATTCTCTCATCCAGTTACATGATAATTTGAGATGCCAATTTTCTCCAACAGTTTTTCCAATTATAATGCTGTGGTTATAAGTCTATCACAACTTGATTGATCTGTTCATAATGGTGTGTGTTCTGAACTTGTCCAAAATTCAAAATTTTTATGAACATGGTGTGTGGAGTTTTACCACATTCATGGAAAAATTTTGTGAAAACCATCATTATACCAATTCTCAATATATAAGTACTGAAAATGAAGAGTTAGAAAAATCTGAAGGTCTCAAACCATGCAAAGAGACATGATCTTTTAAAATATTTCAACGAATAAAAGAGAACAAAATCATGGCATTTGCAGGTAAATGAATGGTGTTGGAGAAGACAATACTAAGTGAAGTTAGCCATTCCTCAAAAAACAAATGCCGAATGTTTTCTCTGATAAAAGGAGGCTGAGTCATAGTGGGGTAGGGAGGGGGAGCATGGGAGGAATAGATGAATTCTAGATAGGGAAGAGGGGTGGGAGGGGAAGAGAGTGGGCAGGGGGTTAGCAAGGATGGTGGAATGTGATGGACATCATTATCCAAAGTACATGTATGAAGACATGAATTAGTGTCAACATACTTTATATATAACCAGAAATATGAAAAATTGTGCTGTATGTGTGTAATAAGAATTGTAATGCATTTTGCTGTCGTTTATTTTTTAAAAAAAAAATCAATAAAAATAAAATAACAATGAAGTCATTAAAGTAAAACATGAACAATGAAAAAAATATTTCAACAATGTTTGTGTCAGCCCACATGGTTAATCTTAAGTATCAACTGGAGGGGACATGGAGAACCAGAACAGATGCCTACTCAGTGTAGGTGGAAGACAGTTCAGTACATTAGAAGAATTTAATTTTAGCTTGTAGGTGGTAAATGTCCAGAGGAAAAGTCAAGGTCAGAACACAGGGATTTGGAGGAAGGCTATGGCAATTTAGAAGCCCCTTCTTAGGTTGCACAGCTCCAATTAAAGCTACCATTTATTGAATGGGGGCCTTGGCTTGCACTTACACATTTATCTCCATGGCAAACCAGTGTGTAGTTATTTTACTATTTGTTTTACAGGTGAGGAAACTGAGTGAGTGGCAGGATTAGGAGTTAATTATACAACTTTTTGACTCCAGTGTTTTTACTTTTTCACAATGTTCTGCATCTTATGAGAAGCCTTCCAGCACTCAGGCTTATTTTTCCCTACTATATGTTTTCCAGATTTCTGAAACTCTACACATCTTCAGAAAGCCATTCCACTCTTCCCACTGGCCCTCTCATCCCATCTGGGACCCTGACATTTTCTTCCTCTTGGCTTTTTTGAAACCCATGCAACCTTAGCTCCCCTGTAGCAGTTCACTCTTTTTTTATGATATCTTCTTCCTGGACAGACAGTAGCATTTTACTTTTTACAGAACTCTTTGGTAGTCTGAGGTCTGTGCTGGGAACTTCTTTATAATGAAGGTCCAACAGCTCTATAATTACTCTTAATTCTGAGGCAGGGAAACTTTTCCCCATAAAGGTAATTCAATTTGATTGTTACTATCAAAATCAGTATGGGTTGTTTTAAAATGTAGTTATCTATCAAATTTCAAACAAAAGAAAATTTTCTTCCCATCCCCAGAAGTACTATAATGGTAAAACTGAAATTCACTGGACTGGTAGTCAAGAGACCTGTTCTATCCTAAAGCTCTTGTTTAATCTGTTACATGGCCTTAAGCCATACAATTACTTTGTACTTTGGTTTCTTGATGGGAAAAACCAGGCATTATTTCAACAAATCATTTCAAGAGAGGTCTTAGAGACTCAAATTGCTGGCTTGTGCATGTGATAAATAAATTTAGAGAATAAGCTTGTTTTGGAATGTTCTTAGTGTCGTTGTGTTTTCCTTGTATTTAGAGCCTTTAATTGAATTAAATTCTTATTTCAGCCCTAATGGAAAGAATTTTTTTCAAGGGAAAAACAAATAATTCACATTACGTATACCTCTACATGAAACATATATGCATACCCCTACACAAACCACACATATATCACACTCACAGATCTTAGAAACACAAAAATGAGGTTGAACATTAAAGAACACCTAAATTATTGCCCTTAAAATATGTCTCTCTATATTTCTTATTCACTTATTAAAATTTTATTGAGTACCTATTATGTGTCTGGTGTTATTCCACCTGTGCTGTGGTGGCCATATGGTGTAGCAAGTTCTCTAAGTAGCCAAAGATCTTCACATGAAGATCCAGATCTTGATTGTCAGAGATTAATGGACAGAGAGTAATGGAACTGGTTTTCCTTTTCTAGAACTTGAAAAAAATCTTTCTGAACTTTTCTTATTCATTCTTTTCTCTTTACCAATCATGAAACTGACAAAGAATGGCAAAGTAAATATAAAAACAGTAAATATAATTTAATAAATATAATTACATTTAATAACTGGACAAGTCTCCTGAAATAGCAATATCAAGATTAATTTTGATTGAATATATTTGTAAATGTTAATTAAGCTGATGATCATTCATTAATTAAAATACACTACAAGAATAGTGATGTTAAATTCTTTGATACTGCTTATAATTCTCCTTTGAGACTGAACTTGACTTCTAAACAAACATAATTTGGTGGAAGCAATGGTGCCATAAAAAGCATTGCAGTTTCTTCCTGCTTTTGCTTTTATATTGCTGACTATGGGGGGAAGCCAGCTGTCACATTGTTAGGACACTCAGGATATCCATGGAGAGGTCCTGACAACAGCAGTATAATTGTGCCATCTTGGAAGTGGATCTCCTAGCCCCAGTCAAGCTGTCAGATGATGATTGTATCTCTAGCTGTCATATTGACAGCAACCTCATTGGAGACCCTAAGCCAGGACTAACCAGCTAAGGCAATCCTAAATTCTAAAACATATACATTGAGAGATAATTATAATGCTGTTTGAAACCGCTAAATCACACAGGAGAAGACAATTAATATACAGAGGATACAAAAGTAAAAGACAAAGTTCTTGACCTAGAGACACACACACACAAAAACAAGCAAACAAAAAATGTGATAAATGCTATGATAAAAATGCAGCTGAGGATCTTTGGATATGAGGAGAAAAGAGATCCATCCTGGATCAAGAAGAAGGATGTTTTAATTATTTTTGAGTTGTTATAAGCATTATACCCAACAAGAACAACTTAGAGGAGAAAAGGTCTATTTTGGCTCACAGTTTCAGAGGTTCAGTCCATGGTTGGCCAACTCCATAGTTCTTGATTCCAGGTGAGGCAGAAGATCATGGCAGAAGGGAATGGCAGAAGAAAGCAGCTTAGAACATGAAGTCTGGGGGAGAGAGAGAGAGAGAGAGAGAGAGAGAGAGAGAGAGAGAGAGAGAGAGAGAGCGCTCTGCTCACCATGGACAAAATAAAACCCCAAAGTCATGCCCCCAGTTACCTACCTGCTCCAGTCACATTGCACCTGCCTAGAGTTATTGTTCAGTTAATCCTTCAGGGGATTAATCCTCTGATTAGGTTACAGCTCTCATAATCAAATCATTTCATCTCTGAACATCCTTGCACTGTCTCATATGTGAGCTTATGGAGAACACCTCATATCTAAAGCATAACAAAGGATATTTAGGAAGTCTTTCTAGAAATCATATTTGAGTAACTCTAAGCAGATATAGGGTGTGCCTGTTATTAATGTTGGCATAACTACAGCCATCTTTCTTTCATCCACCTTCCATTTTATAACTATTATTCTTCTTATTAAGAAATAGCTGCCTATTTATGTTCTTTTTTTTTAAATTTTTTATTGTTGGCTGTTCAAAACATTACATAGTTCTTGATATATCATATTTCACAATTTGATTCAAGTGGGTTATGAGCTCCCATTTTTACCCCATATACAGATTGCAGAATCACATCAGTTGCACATCCATTGATTTACATATTGCCATACTAGTGTCTGTTGTATTCTGCTGCCTTTCCTATCCTCTACTATCCCCCCTCCCCTCCCCTCCCCTCCCCTCTTCCCTCTCTGCCCCCTCTACTGACATTCGTTTGTCCCCCTTGTATTATTTTTCCCCTTCCCCTCACTTCCTCTTGTATGTACTTTTGTATAACTCTGAGGGTCTCCTTCCATTTCCATGCATTTTCCCTTCTCTCTCCCTTTCCCTCCCACCTCTCATCCCTGCTTAATGTTAATCTTCTTCTCATGCTCTTCGACCCTACTCTGTTCTTAGTTACTCTCCTTATATCAAAGAAGACATTTGGCATTTGTTTTTTAGGGATTGGCTAGCTTCACTTAGCATAATCTGCTCTAATGCCATCCATTTCCCTGTAAATTCTATGATTTTTTTCATTTTTTAATGCAGAGTAAAACTCCATTGTGTATAAATGCCACATTTTTTTTTATCCATTCGTCTATTGAAGGGCATCTAGGTTGGTTCCACAGTCTTGCTATTGTGAACTGTGCTGCTATGAACATCGATGTAGCAGTGTCCCTGTAGCATGCTCTTTTTAGGTCTTTAGGGAATAGACCAAGAAGGGGAATAGCTGGGTCAAATGGTGGCTCCATTCCCAGCTTTCCAAGAAATCTCCATACTGCTTTCCAAATTGGCCGCACCAATTTGCAGTCCCACCAGCAATGTACAAGTGTACCCTTTTCCCCACATTCTCGCCAGCACTTGTTGTTGTTTGACTTCATAATGGCTGCCAATCTAACTGGAGTGAGATGGTATCTTAGGGTGGTTTTGATTTGCATTTCTCTGACTGCTAGAGATGGTGAGCATTTTTTCATGTACTTGTTGATTGATTGTATGTCCTCCTCTGAGAAGTGTCTGTTCAGATCCTTGGCCCATTTGTTGATTGGGTTGTTTGTTCTCTTATTGTCTAATTTTTTGAGTTCTTTGTATACTCTGGATATTAGGGCTCTATCTGAAGTGTGAGGAGTAAAGATTTGTTCCCAGGATGTAGGCTCTCTATTTACCTCTCTTATTGTATCTTTTGCTGAGAAAAAACTTTTTAGTTTGAGTAAGTCCCATTTGTTGATTCTAGTTATTAACTTTTGTGCTATGGGTGTCCTATTGAGGAATTTGGAGCCCGACCCCACAGTATGTAGATCGTAGCCAACTTTTTCTTCTATCAGACGGCGTGTCTCTGATTTGATATCAAGCTCCTTGATCCATTTTGAATTAACTTTTGTGCATGGCGAGAGAAAGGGATTCAGTTTCATTTTGTTGCATATGGATTTCCAGTTTTCCCAGCACCATTTGTTGAAGATGCTATCCTTCCTCCATTGCATGCTTTTAGCCCCTTTATCAAATATAAGATAGTTGTAGTTTTGTGGATTGGTTTCTGTGTCCTCTATTCTGTACCATTGGTCCATCCGCCTGTTTTGGTACCAGTACCATGCTGTTTTTGTTACTATTGCTCTGTAGTATAGTTTGAAGTCTGGTATCGCTATACCGCCTGATTCACACTTCCTGCTTAGCATTGTTTTTGCTATTCTGGGTCTTTTATTTTTCCATATGAATTTCATGATTGCTTTCTCTATTTCTACAAGAAATGCCGTTGGGATTTTGATTGGCATTGCATTAAACCTATAGAGAACTTTTGGTAATATCGCCATTTTGATAATGTTAGTTCTGCCTATCCATGAACAGGGTATATTTTTCCATCTTCTAAGATCTTCTTCTATTTCTCTCTTTAGGGTTCTGTAGTTTTCATTGTATAAGTCTTTCACCTCTTTTGTTAGGTTGATTCCCAAGTATTTTATTTTTTTTGAAGATATTGTGAATGGAGTGGTTGTCCTCATTTCCATTTCAGAGGATTTGTCGCTGATATACAGGAATGCCTTTGATTTATGCGTGTTGATTTTATATCCTGCGACTTTGCTGAATTCATTTATTAGCTCTAATAGTTTCTTTGGAGACCCTTTTGGGTCTGCTAGGTATAGAATCATGTCATCTGCAAATAGTGATAATTTAAGTTCTTCTTTTCCTATTTTGATGCCTTTAATTTCTTTCATCTGTCTAATTGCTCTGGCCAGTGTTTCGAGAACTATGTTGAACAGAAGTGGTGAGAGAGGGCATCCCTGTCTTGTTCCAGATTTTAGAGGGAATGCCTTCAATTTTTCTCCATTCAGAATGATGCTAGCCTGAGGCTTAGCATAGATTGCTTTTACAATATTGAGGTATGTTCCTGTTATCCCTAGTTTTTCTAGAGTTTTGAACATAAAGGGATGCTGTACTTTGTCGAATGCTTTTTCCGCATCTATCGAGATGATCATATGGTTCTTATTTTTAAGTCTATTGATGTGGTGAATAACATTTATTGATTTCCTTATATTGAACCAGCCTTGCATCCCAGGGATGAATCCTACTTGATCATGGTGCACAATTTTTTTGATATGTTTTTGTATCCGAGTCGCCAGAATTTTATTGAGGATTTTTGCATCTAGGTTCATTAGAGATATTGGTCTGTAATTTTCTTTCTTTGAAGTGTCTTTGTCTGGTTTAGGTATCAGGGTGATGTTGGCCTCGTAGAATGAATTTGGAAGTTCTCCCTCTTTTTCTATTTCCCGAAGTAGCTTGAAAAGTATTGGTATTAGTTCCTCTTTAAAGGTTTTGTAAAACTCTGCTGTATACCCATCCGGTCCTGGGCTTTTCTTAGTTGGTAGTCTTTTGATGGTTTCTTCTATTTCCTCAATTGATATTGGTCTGTTTAGGTTGTCTATATCCTCCTGACTCAATCTGGGCAGATCATATGACTTAAGAAATTTATCTATGCCTTCACTATCTTCTAATTTATTGGAGTATAAGGATTCAAAATAATTTTTGATTATCTTCTGTATATCTGAAGTGTCTGTTGTGATATTTCCTCTTTCATCCCGTATGTTAGTAATTTGAGTTCTCTCTCTTCTTCTCTTCGCTAGCATGGCTAAGGGTCTGTCGATTTTGTTTATTTTTTCAAAGAACCAACTTTTAGTTTTGTCAATTTTTTCAATTGTTTCTTTTGTTTCGATTTCATTAATTTCAGCTCTGATTTTAATTATTTCTTGCCTTCTACTTCTTTTGCTGTTGTTTTGCTCTTCTTTTTCTAGGATTTTGAGATGAAGTATGAGATCATTTATTTGTTGGTTTTTTCTTTTTTTAAGGAATGAACTCCAAGCAATGAATTTTCCTCTTAGAACTGCTTTCAGTGTGTCCCATAGACTCCGATATGTTGTGTCTGTGTTTTCATTAATCTCTAAGAATTTTTTAATTTCCTCCTTGATGTCTTCTATAACCCATTGATCATTCAGTAACCTATTGTTCATTCTCCAAGTGATGTATTCTTTTTCCTTCCTTCTTTTATTGTTGATTTTCAGTTCCATTCCATTATGATCAGATAGGATGCATGGTATTATCTCTACTCCTTTATATTGTCTAAGAGTTTCCCTGTGACATAATATGTGATCTATTTTTGAGAAGGATCCATGTGCTGCTGAGAAAAAAGTGTAACTGCTTGATGTTGGGTGGTATATTCTATATATGTCAATTAAGTCTAGGTTATTAATTGTGTTATTGAGTTCTATAGATTCCTTATTCAACTTTTGTTTGGAAGATCTGTCCAGTGGTGATAGAGGTGTGTTGAAGTCTCCCATGATTATTGTATGGTGGTCTATTAGACTCTTGAACTTGAGAAGAGTTTGTTTGATGAACATAGCTGCACCATTGTTTGGGGCATATATATTTATGATTGTTATGTCTTGTTGGTGTATGGTTCCCTTGAGCAGTATGTAGTGTCCCTCTTTATCCCTTTTGATTAACTTTGGCTTGAAATCTATTTTATTTGATATGAGTATGGATACTCCTGCTTGTTTCCGAAGTCCATATGAGTGATATGATTTTTCCCAACCTTTCACCTTCAGCCTATGTATGTCTTTTCCTATCAAATGCGTCTCCTGTAGGCAGCATATTGTTGGGTCTTGTTTTGTGACCCATTCTACTAGCCTGTGTCTCTTGATTGGTGAGTTTAAGCCATTAACATTTAGGGTTATTATTGAGATATGGGTTGTTCTTCCAGCCATATTTTTTTTATTTATGTTACTAAACATGGTTTGTTTTCCTCTTTCATTATTTTCCCCCCTTTAGTGTCCTAACTCCCACTGTTGGTTTTCATTGTTATTTTCCATTTCCTCTTCCTGTAATATTTTGCCAAGGATGTTTTGAAGAGATGGTTTTCTAGCTGCAAATTCTTTTAACTTTTGTTTATCGTGGAAGGTTTTAATTTCATCTTCCATCCTGAAGCTTAATTTCGCTGGATACACAATTCTTGGTTGGAACCCATTTTCTTTCAGTGTTTGAAATATGTTATTCCAGGATCTTCTAGCTTTCAGAGTCTGTGTTGAAAGATCAGCTGTTATCCTGATTGGCTTACCCCTAAATGTGATCTGCTTCCTTTCTCTTGTAGCTTTTAAAATTCTCTCCTTATTCTGTATGTTGGGCATCTTCATTATAATGTGTCTAGGTGTGGGTCTCTTATGATTTTGCACATTCGGCGTCCTGTAGGCTTCTAGGATTTGGGGTTCTGTCTCATTCTTCAAGTCTGGGAAGTTTTCTCGTATTATTTCATTGAATAGGTTGCTCATTCCTTTGGTTTGAAACTCTGTCCCCTCCTGTATCCCAATGACTCTTAAATTTGGTCTCTTGATGTTATCCCATATTTCTTGGATGTTCTGCTCATGGTTTCTTAACAGTCTTGCTGAGCTGTCTATGTTCTTTTCAAGTTGAAATACTTTATCTTCATTGTCTGATGTTCTGTCTTCTAAGTGTTCTACTCTGCTGGTAGTATTCTCAATTGAGTTTTTAAGTTGGCTTATTGCTTCCTGCATTTCTAGGATTTCTGTTTGTTTGTTTTTTATAACCTCTATTTCCCTGTATAGTTGATCTTTTGCTTCTTGGATTTGTTTATGTAATTCATTGTTGAAGTGATCTTTCATTGTCTGATTTTGCTGTCTTATGTCTTCCTTGAGACTCCAGATCATCTGAAGCATGTATATCCTGAATTCTTTATCTGACATTCCATCTGCTGCAGCTATTACCTCTTCTAACGTTGAGTTGACCTGCATTGCTTGTGGTCCTTTCTTTCCTTGTCTCTTCATACTGTTCGCGTTCCTTTCTATTTGGTGAAACTGTTGTGCTATTGAATTTTCCCCCTATATATTTATATTGGTCTTGTATAGTTGCAAAGTCTCCCTCGCAGGCGCGGGCGGCGGCTCTGCCTCTCCTCCAATTGGGGCAATGTGCCTACCACGCCGGGAGGCCGCTGGGCCTGCTCTGCCGGTCGGTAGCAGGTCCGCCGACCTTGCAGGCGCAGGCGGCGGCTCTGTCCCTCTGCGGGCCGCTAGGCTTGTTCTGTCGGTGGTCGCAGTTCTGCCTACCTTGCAGGCGCGGGGGCGGGGGCGGCTCTACCCTTCCTCAGGCCACTGGGCCTGTTCTGTCTCTCGGTTGCAGGTCTGGCCTGTTCTGATGGTGGTCACAGTTCCGACTACCTTGCAGGAGCGGGGGGGAGGGGGCGGCTCTGCCTCTCAGCAGGCCGCTGCTCCTCTTCTGCCGGTGGGTCGCAGGCCCGCCTACCTTGCAGGAGTGATTGGAAGTTCTGTCCTGCCGCGGGCCACTGGGCCTTTTCTGTCGGTGGTCACAGTTCCACCTACCCGGCAGGCGCAGGGGGTGGGGGGCGGCTCTGCCCCTCAGCAGGCCGCTGGGCCTGCTCTGTGCGTGGTCACAGTTCCCTCTACCTTGCCGGTGTAGGGGGAGGGGGGCGGCTCTGCCTCCCAGCAGGCCGCTGCTCTTCTTCTCCTATTTATGTTCTTGAGAAATGGAAACCTGTCTGTTTCTGCCCTTAAAAAATAGGAATTTGCTTTTCATGAAATCAGGTAACGTCTGCTGTGCTAACCACAAAGACTAACCGGACCCCTGATGGAGTCCTCCTGCTCTTAACCATGACCTTGCTTACAAAAGGAAACTCTAAGAAGGAAGTTGCTGCTCTTCTCTCTGTGCAAGGAAGCTGTCAGGCTTCTGACAAATCTGCTTTTCTTGGCCTTGGGTGTGTAGTCAGTCCTGCACCCAGTTTCCTTTCATTGGTGCCATGACTCAGATCCAGGTCCTCCAGTTGACCTTGAGCTGGGGATTTGAGCTGCTCTGGGATCCTGGCCCATGGAGCCCTGGATGATCACCACACACCCCTTTCACCCACCAAGCGCTCTCCCTCATCCATACACTGGCCCCAATTGGGTAAGTGGCCTTGCCCTTCCCCTCCCCTCCTCCTCACAAGTCTCCTCTCCAGAGACAACAGTTAACTTAGGTCCTGGCTCAGCACCAGGACTCTTACCATTCCTTCCCCTTGGCAAGTTTGCTCTCAGGTCTTGGTTCTCAGCTCCTCAGCAGAGTTTGCAAAGCCCTGGCCAGGTGCCAAGACTCACATAGGCTAACCTCAGCAGTTAACCTGTCTATGGGATTTTTGCCTTGGCTTGACTACAGAAGTAGCAGTTGATGATCCCCTTCTCTTGGTCTTGGTCTTGGAAAGGCTTACCTCATGACCAGTGAATCATGTGGGGATGACACCACTTCATGTCGTACCCTCTACTCTGGTTTGACTTAGAGCTGGGGACGCCTGCCTCTAGCCACTGTAGCTAAGAACTCACCATAGGGGAACTCCTGATCCGAAATCCCGCCTGACTCTCCTCTCTGTGGCCTCCTTGCCCCCTTAGTCCCCCTCTGTGTGGCTCCAAATCTAAAAAAGCTCCACTGATTCGACTTTCCACTCAGTCATGCCCCTTCTATGAACTGGACAATGGATCCAAATGGCCGCCTAATGACACCTTCAATCCCAACATTTTGTGAGATCTTTACAACTCTTGTGAGTGCTTGGATAAATGGAAGAAAATCCCTTGCATGCAAGCTTTCTCTTTTCTCCAGTCTAAACATTGCCTCTATTCTTCTTACAATCGATGCCAGTCCTGCTCCCCTACCTGAGTCCTCCTTGGGATCCAGTCCCTGTTTCTCCAAGACACTTTCTGATTTCTCCCCTGAGGAAGTTGCACAGTCTCCTTCTCTTTTTATTTCTTTCCTTCACTCTCCTGACCATTAGGCCCCCATGATTTTAGCTCTTCAAATCATAATTCTTATTACCCTCCTCTTGGTTGGAGAGCTAGCCAGTATGCCTCCCAAAATTGAACAACCATCCAAAGATCATTGCTAGTCATTAATTATCTGGGCCTCTACACAGTACTCCATCTCTATTTTTCTGTTGGAGGAAGACAGCTTCCCCACCCTCCCTTCACTAATCAGATCACAGCATATGGTCACTTGCCTCCTTAAAAAAAGTCAAACAAATTCTCACAGCCAAGTAAATTGGGAAAAAAAATAAAGAAATTTTCACAAAGACCAGATAAAAGTCCCACCACAATATTTCACCTGACTTACTGAGGCCATCACCAAATATACAAATTTAGATACCAACTATCCTAATTACAGGCTTCTTCTACATTTTAACTTTACCTGTAGGTCTACACCTGACATCTGCAAGAAACTCAGATAGTTAGAGAAGGGTCCTGAGTCTCCTTCACATTGACTTTTAGATAAGGCTTTCAAGGTTTGTTGTTGTTGTTGTTGTTGTTTTACCATACAATTTATTTTTATTTTTTTTAGTCATACATGAGAGCAGAATGTATTTTGACATATCATACATACATGGAATTACATACATCAATCATAATGTTTATTCTATTCTGCTGCCCTTCCTATCCCCCCTACTCCTCCCCTCCTCTCCCATCCTTTCTCTCTATCCAATCTAATGTAACAAACTTTTTTTTCTTTTTCTCATCATAACATCATACATGTATTCTGTATAACGATGAGTGTCTCCTTCCATCTTCCGTGCAACTCCCCTTCTCCCTCCCATTCCCTCCCACCTCTGTTCCCTATTTAGTGGTAGTCCTCTTCTCATGCTCTTCCTCTCTACCCCATTTTTAGTCACCCCCCTTACATCAGGGAAGACATTCGACATTTGTTTTTGAGGGATTGGCTAACTTCACTTAGCATAATCTGTTCTAATGCCATACATTTCCCTGCAAATGCCATGATCTTGTTATTTTTTTAGTGCTGAGTAATATTCCATTGTGTATAAATGCCACATTTTTAATCCAATCATCTATTGAAGGGCATCTAGGTTGGTTCCACATTCTAGCTATTGTGAAATGTGCTGCTATAAACATTGATGTGGCTGTGTCCCTGTAGTATGTTCTTTTTAGGTCATTTGGGTATAGTCCGAGAAGGGGAATGGCTGGGTCAAATGTTGGTTCCATTCCCAGCTTTCCAAGGAATCTCCATACTGCTTTCCAAATTGGCTGCACCAATTTGCGGTCCCACCAGCAATGTACAAGTGTACCTTTTTCCCCACATACTCGCCAGCACTTATTATTGTTTGACTTCATAATGGCTGCCATTCTTATTGGAGTGAGATGGTATCTTAGAGTAGTTTTAATTTGCATTTCTCTGAATACTAGAGATGGTGAGCATTTTTTCATGTATTTGTTGATTGATTGTTTATCTTCTTCTGAGAAGGTTTCTGTTCAAGTCCTTGGCCCATTTGTTGATTGGGTTATTTGCTTTTTTGTTGTTTAACTTTTTGAGTTCTTTGTATACCCTAGAGCTTAAAGCTCTATCTGACGTGTGAGGGGTAAAAATTTGTTCCCAGGATGTAGCCTCCCTATTTACCTCACATATTATTTCTCTTGCTGAGAAAAAACTTTTTAGTTTGAATTCATCCCGTTTGTTGATTCTTGGTTTTAACTCTTGTGCTATAGGCATCTTATTAAGGAATTTGGGGCCTGCCCCCACATGATGAAGATTAGGGCCAAATTTATCTTCTATTAGATGCAGAGTCTCTGGTCTGATTTCTAGCTCCTTGATCCATTTGAGTTGACTTTTGTGCATGGTGAGAGAAAGGGATTTAATTTCATTTTGTTGCATATGGATTTCCAGTTCTCCTAGCACCATTTGTTGAAGATGCTATCGTTTCTCCGTTGCATGTTTTTAGCACCTTTGTCTAATATAAGGTAGTTGTAATTTTGTGGATTTGTCTCTGTGTCCTCTATTCTGTACCATTGGTCTACCAGCCTGGTTTGGTGCCAGTACCATGCTGTATTTGTTACTATTGCTCTATAGTATAGTTTAAAATCTGGAATCGCAATACCACCAATTTCACTCTTCCTGCTTAGAATTACTTTAGCTATTCTGGGTCTCTTATTTTTCCAGATGAATTTCATGATTGCTTTTTTTTATTTCTGCAAGGAATATCATTGGGATTTTGATGGGAATTGCATTGAATCTGTAAAGTGCTTTTGGTAATATGGCCATCTTAATAATATTAATTCTACCAATCCATGAGCAAGGTAAATCCTTCCATCTTCTAAAGTCTTCTTCTATTTCTTTCTTCAGGGTTCTGTAGTTTTCATTGTATAGCTCTTTCACCTCTTTTGTTAAGTTGACACCCAGGTATTTTATTTTTTTGAGGATATTGTGAATGGAGTAGTTGTCTTCATTTCCTTTTCAGAGAATTTGTCACTGATATACAGGAATGCCTTTGATTTATTGGTATTGATTTTATATCCTGCCACTTTTCTGAATTCATTTACTAGTTCTCGAAGTTTCTTGGTTGAACTTTTTGGGTCTGCTAGGTATAGGATCATTTCATTGGCAAATAGTGCTATTTTAAGTTCTTCATTTCCTATATTTATGCCTTTAATTTCTTTCCTCCGTCTAATTGCTCTGGCTAGTGTTTCAAGAACTATGTTGAATAGAAGTGGTGAGAGAGGGCATCCCTGTCTTGTTCCAGATTTTGAAGGGAATGCCTTCAATTTTTCTCCATTTAGAATGATGTTGGCCTGAGGCTTAGTGTATATAGCTTTTAAAATGTTGAGGTAATTTCCTGTTATCCCTAGTTTTTCTAGAGTTTTGAACATAAAGGGATGCTGTATTTTGTCAAATGCTTTCTCAGCATCTATCGAGATGATCATATGGTTCTTATCTTTAAATCTATTGATGTGGTGAATTACATTTATTGATTTCTGTATATGGAATGAGCCTTGCATCCCAGGGATGAATCCCACTTGGTCATGGTGCACAATCTTTTTGATATGTCTTTGTATCCGATTCGCCAGAATTTTGTTGAGGATTTTTGCATCTAAATTCATTAGGGATATTGGTCTGAAGTTTTCTTTATTTGAAGTGTCTTTATCTGGTTTTGGAATCAGGGTGATGTTAGCCTCATAGAATGAATATGGAAGTACTCCCTCTTTTTCTATCTCCTGATATAGATTGCAGAGTATTAGTATTAGTTCTTCTTTAAAGTTCTTGTAAAACTCTGCTGTATATCCATCCGGTCCTGGGCTTTTCTGGGTTGGTAGTCTTTTGATAGCTTCTTCTATTTCCTCACTTGATATTGGTCGGTTTAGGTTGTGTATATCCTCCTGACTCAATCTGGGTAGCTCATATGCCTTAAGGAATTTATCGATGCCTTCACTACCCTCTATTTTATTAGAGTATAGGGTTTCAAAATAATTTCTAATTATCTTCTGTATTTCTGAAGTGTCTGTTGTGATGTTGCCTTTTTCATCCTGTAAGCTAGTAATTTGGGTTCTCTCTCTTCTTCTCTTTGTTAGCGTGGCTAGTGGTCTATCAATCTTATTTATTTTTTCAAAGAACCAACTTTTAGTTATGTCATTTTTTTGATTGTTTCTTTTGTTTCAATTTCATTGATTTCAGCTCTGATTTTAATTATTTCTTGCCTTCTGTATTTGCTGCTGATTTGTTCTTCTTTTTCTAAGGCTTCGAGGTGTAGTGTGAGGTCATTTATTTGTTGGCTTTTCCTTCTTTTAAGGAATGAACTCCATGAAATGAATTTTCCTCTTAGTACTGCTTTCATAATGTCCCAGAGATTTTGATATGTTGTGTCTGAGTTTTTGTTTACCTTTAAGAATTTTGTAATTTCCTTTTTGATGTCTTCTGTAACCCTTTGTTCATTCAGTAGCATATTGTTTACTCTCCATGTGATGTAGGATTTTTTCTTTCTTATTTTATTATTTATTTCCAATTTCATTCCATTATGATCAGATAAAACGCATGGTAGTATCTCTACTCCTTTGTATTTGCTAAGATTTGCCCTGTGACATAATATATGGTCTATTTTTGAGAAGGATCCATATTCTGCTGAGAAGAAAGTGCATCAGCTTGATATTGGGTGGTATGTTTTGTATATGTCAATTAAGTCTAAGTTATTAATTGTATTATTGAGCTCTATGGTTTCTTTATTCAACTTTTGTTTGGAAGATCTGTCCAGTGGTGAGAGAGGTGTGTTAAAATATCCCATGATTATTGTTTTGTGGTCTATTTGACTCTTGAACTTGAGAAGAGTTTGTTTGATGAACGTAGCTGCACCATTATTTGGGGCATATATATTAATGATCATTAAGTCTTGTTGGTGTATGTTCCCTTGAACAGTATGTAGTGTCCTTGTTTATCACTTTTGATTAACTTTGGCTTGAAGTCTATTTTATTTGATGCAAGTATGAACACCCCTGCTTGCTTCCGAAGTCCATATGAATGGTATGATTTTTCCCAACCTTTCACCTTCAGTCTGTGTATGTCTTTTCCTATCAGATGAGTCTCCTGTAGGCAGCACATTGTTTGATCTTTTTTTTTAATCCAGTCTACTAGCCTATGTCTTTGGATTGGTGCATTTAAGCCATTAACATTTAGGGTTATTATTGAGATATGCTTTGTATTTCCAGCCATATTTGGTTATTTATGTTACTTAACATGATTTGATTTTCTTCTTTGATTATTTTTTTCCTTTACTGTACTACCTCCCACTGTTGGATTTCTTTGTTATTTTTCATTTCCTCTTCCTGTAATGCTTTGCCAAGGATGTTTTGAGGAGCTGGTTTTCCTGCTGCAAATTCTTTTTTTTTTTTATTTGCTTTTTTCTTTAATATATATTTTCTAGTTATAGATGGACATAATATCTTTATTTTATTTATTTATGTGGTGCTGAGGATCGAATCCAGTGCCTCATACATGTTAGGCAAGAGCTCTACCTCTGGGCCACAACCACAGCCCTTATTTGCTTTTTTTTTTTTTTAATTTTTTATTGTGGGTTGTTCAAAACATTACAAATTTCTTGACATATCATATTCCACACTTTGATTCAAGTGGGTTATGAACTCCCACCTTCACCCCATACACAGATTGCAGAATCGCATCAGTTACACATCCATTGATTTACAAATTGCCATACTAGTGTCTGTTGTGCTCCGCTGCCTTTCCCATCCTCCACCATCCCCCCTCCCCACCTCTCCCCTCCCCTCCCCTCCTCTCTCTCTACCTCCTCCACTGTATAACCCTGAGGGTCTCCTTCCATTACCATGCAATTTCCCTTCTCTCTCCCTTTCCCTCCCACCTCTCATCCCTGTTAAATGTTAATCTTCTTCTCCTGTTCTTCGTCCCTACACTGTTCTTAGTTACTCTCCTTATATCAAAGAAGACATTTGGCATTTGTTTTTTAGGGATTGGCTAGCTTCACTTAGCATAATCTGCTCTAATGCCATCCATTTCCCTGTAAATTCTATGATTTTGTCATTTTTTAATGCAGAGTAAAACTCCATTGTGTATAAATGCCACATTTTTTTAATCCATTCGTCTATTGAAGGGCATCTAGGTTGGTTCCACAGTCTTGCTATTGTGAACTGTGCTGCTATGAACATCGATGTAGCAGTGTCCCTGTAGCATGCTCTTTTTAGGTCTTTAGGGAATAGACCAAGAAGGGGAATAGCTGGGTCAAATGGTGGCTCCATTCCCAGCTTTCCAAGAAATCTCCATACTGCTTTCCAAATTGGCTGCACCAATCTGCAGTCCCACCAGCAATGTACAAGTGTACCCTTTTCCCCACATCCTCGCCAGCACTTGTTGTTGTTTGACTTCCTAATGGCTGCCAATCTTACTGGAGTGAGATGGTATCTTAGGGTGGTTTTGATTTGCATTTCTCTGACAGCTAGAGATGTTGAGCATTTTTTCATGTACTTGTTGATTGATTGTATGTCCTCCTCTGAGAAGTGTCTGTTCAGGTCCTTGGCCCATTTGTTGATTGGGTTTTTTGTTTTCTTATTGTCTAATTTTTTGAGTTCTTTGTATACTCTGGATATTAGGGCTCTATCTGAAGTGTGAGGAGTAAAGATTTGTTCCCAGGGTGTAGGCTCCCTATTTACCTCTCTTATTGTATCTTTTGCTGAGAAAAAACTTTTTAGATTGAGTAAGTCCCATTTGTTGATTCTAGTTATTAACTTTTGTGCTATGGGTGTCCTATTGAGGAATTTGGAGCCCGACCCCACCGACTGTAGATCGTAGCCAACTTTTTCTTCTATCAGACGGCGCGTCTCTGATTTGATACCAAGCTCCTTGATCCATTTTGAATTCACTTTTGTGCATGGCGAGAGAAAGGGATTCAGTTTCATTTTGTTGCATATGGATTTCCAGTTTTCCCAGCACCATTTGTTGAAGATGCTATCCTTCCTCCATTGCATGCTTTTAGCCCCTTTATCAAATATAAGATAGTTGTAGTTTTGTGGATTGGTTTCTGTGTCCTCTATTCTGTACCATTGGTCCACCCTCCTGTTTTGGTACCAGTACCATGCTGTTTTTGTTACTATTGCTCTGTAGTATAGTTTGAAGTCTGGTATCGCTATACCGCCTGATTCACACTTCCTGCTTAGCATTGTTTTTGCTATTCTGGGTCTTTTATTTTTCCATATGAATTTCATGATTGCTTTCTCTATTTCTACAAGAAATGCCGTTGGGATTTTGATTGGCATTGCATTAAACCTATAGAGAACTTTTGGTAATATCGCCATTTTGATGATGTTAGTTCTGCCTATCCATGAACAGGGTATATTTTTCCATCTTCTAAGATCTTCTTCTATTTCTCTCTTTAGGGTTCTGTAGTTTTCATTGTATAAGTCTTTCACCTCTTTTGTTAGGTTGATTCCCAAGTATTTTATTTTTTTTGAAGATATTGTGAATGGAGTGGTTGTCCTCATTTCCATTTCAGAGGATTTGTCGCTGATATACAGGAATGCCTTTGATTTATGCGTGTTGATTTTATATCCTGCCACTTTGCTGAATTCATTTATTAGCTCTAATAGTTTCTTTGTAGAGACTTTTGGGTCTGCTAGGTATAGAATCATATCATATGCAAATAGTGATAATTTAAGTTCTTCTTTTCCTATTTTGATGCCTTTAATTTCTTTCGTCTGTCTAATTGCTCTGGCCAGTGTTTCGAGAACTATGTTGAACAGAAGTGGAGAGAGAGGGCATCCCTGTCTTGTTCCAGATTTTAGAGGGAATGCCTTCAGTTTTTCTCCATTCAGAATGATGCTAGCCTGAGGCTTAGCATAGTTTGCTTTTACAATATTGAGGTATGTTCCTGTTATCCCTAGTTTTTCTAGAGTTTTGAACATAAAGGGATGCTGTACTTTGTCAAATGCTTTTTCCGCATCTATCGAGATGATCATATGGTTCTTATTTTTAAGTCTATTGATGCGGTGAATAACATTTATTGATTTCCGTATATTGAACCAGCCTTGCATCCCAGGGATGAATCCTACTTGATCATGGTGTACAATTTTTTTTGATATGTTTTTGTATCCGATTCGCCAGAATTTTATTGAGGATTTTTGCATCTAGGTTCATTAGAGATATTGGTCTGTAGTTTTCTTTCTTTGAAGTGTCTTTGTCTGGTTTAGGTATCAGGGTGATGTTGGCCTCATAGAATGAATTTGGAAGTTCTCCCTCCTTTTCTATTTCCTGAAGTAGCTTGAAAAGTATTGGTATTAGTTCTTCTTTAAAGGTTTTGTAAAATTCTGCTGTATACCCATCTGGACCTGGGCTTTACTTAGTTGGTAGTCTTTTGATGGTTTCTTCTATTTCCTCAATTGATATTGGTCTGTTTAGGTTGTCTATATCCTCCTGACTCAATCTGGGCAGATCATATGACTTAAGAAATTTATCTATGCCTTCACTATCTTCTAATTTGTTGGAGTATAATGATTCAAAATAGTTTTTGATTATCTTCTGTATTTCTGAAGTGTCTGTTGTGATATTGCCTTTTTCATCCCGTATGCTAGTAATTTGAGTTCTCTCTCTTCTTCTCTTCGCTAGCATCGCTAAGGGTCTGTCGATTTTGTTTATTTTTTCAAAGAACCAACTTTTAGTTTTGTCAATTTTTTCAATTGTTTCTTTTGTTTCGATTTCATTAATTTCAGCTCTGATTTTAATTATTTCTTGCCTTCTACTTCTTTTGCTGTTGTTTTGCTCTTCTTTTTCAAGGATTTTGAGATGAAGTATGAGATCATTTATTTGTTGGTTTTTTCTTTTTTTAAGGAATGAACTCCAAGCAATGAATTTTCCTCTTAGAACTGCTTTCAATGTGTCCCATAGATTCCGATATGTTGTGTCTCTGTTTTCATTTATCTCTAAGAATTTTTTAATTTCCTCCTTGATGTCTTCTATAACCCATTGATCATTCAGTAACCTATTGTTCATTCTCCAAGTGATGTATGCTTTTTCCTTCCTTCTTTTATCGTTGATTTTCAGTTTCATTCCATTATGATCAGATAATATGCATGGTATTATCTCTACTCCTTTATATTGTCTAAGAGTTGCCCTGTGACATAATATATGATCTATTTTTGAGAAGGATCCATGTGCTGCTGAGAAAAAAGTGTAACTGCTTGATGTTGGGTGGTATATTCTATATATGTCAATTAGGTCTAGGTTATTAATAGTGTTATTGAGTTCTATAGTTTCCTTATTCAACTTTTGTTTGGAACATCTGTCCAGTGGCGAGAGAGGTGTGTTGAAATCTCCCATGATTATGGTATGGTGGTCTATTAGACTCTTGAACTTGAGAAGAGTTTGTTTGACGAACATAGCTGCACCATTGTTTGGGGCATAAATATTTATGATTGTTATGTCTTGTTGGTGTATGGTTCCCTTAAGCAGTATGTAGTGTCCCTCTTTATCTCTTTTGATTAACTTTGGCTTGAAATCTATTTTATTTGATATGAGTATGGACACTCCTGCTTGTTTCCGAAGTCCATATGAGTGATATGATTTTTCCCAACCTTTCACCTTCAGCCTATGTATGTCTTTTCCTATCAAATGCGTCTCCTGTAGGCAGCATATTGTTGGGTCTTGTTTTGTGATCCATTCTACTAGCATGTGTCTCTTGATTGGTGAGTTTAAGCCATTAGCATTTAGGGTTATTATTGAGATATGGGTTGTTCTTCCAGCCATATTTGTTTATTTCTGTTACTAAACATGGTTTGTTTTCCTCTTTGATTATCCCCCCCCCCCTTTACTGTCCTACCTCCCACTGTTGGTTTTCATTGTTATTTTCCATTTCCTCTTCCTGTAATGCTTTGGCGAGGATGTTTTGAAGAGATGGTTTTCTAGCTGCGAATTCTTTAAACGTTTGTTTATCGTGGAAGGTTTTAATTTCATCCTCCATCCTGAAGCTTAATTTCGCTGGATACACAATTCTTGGTTGGAACCCATTTTCTTTCAGTGTTTGAAATATGTTATTCCAGGATCTTCTAGCTTTCAGAGTCTGTGTTGACAGATCAGCTGTTATCCTGATTAGCTTACCCCTAAATGTAATCCGCTTCCTTTCTCTTGTAGCTTTTAAAATTCTCTCCTTATTCTGTATGTTGGGCATCTTCATTATAATGTGTCTAGGTGTGGATCTCTTATGATTTTGCACATTCGGCGTCCTGTAGGCTTCTAGGATTAGGGGTTCTGTCTCATTCTTCAAGTCTGGGAAGTTTTCTTGTATTATTTCATTGAATAGACTTCTCATTCCTTTGGTTTGGAGCTCTTTACCTTCCTGTATCCCAATGACTCTTAAGTTTGGTCTCTTAATGTTATCCCATATTTCTTGGATGTTCTGCTCATGGTTTCTTAACAGTCTTGCTGAGCTGTCTATGTTCTTTTCCAGTTGAAATACTTTGTCTTCATTGTCTGATGTTCTATCTTCTAAGTGTTCTACTCTACTGGTAGTATTCTCCATTGAGTTTTTAAGTTGGTTTATTGCTTCCTGCATTTCTAGGATTTCTGTTTGTTTGTTTTTTATAACCTCTATCTCCCTGTATAGTTGATCCTTTGCTTCCTGGATTTGTTTGCTTAATTCGTTGTCGAAGTGATCTTTCATTGTCTGATTTTGCTGTTTAATGTCTTCCTTGATACTCCAGATCATCTGAAGCATGTATATCCTGAATTCTTTATCTGACATTCCATCTACTGCAGCTGTTACCTTTTCTAAAGTTGCGTTGACCTGCATTGCTTGTGGTCCTTTCTTTCCTTGTCTTTTCATACTGCTTGCGTATCTTTCCTGCAGGTGCGGGCGGCGGCTCTGCTCTCTCCTTATTCCAATTGGGGTGTCGTGGCTACCACGCCGGCAGGTCACTGGGCCTGTTCTGGGAGCTGGCGGCGGCTCTGTTCTGCCCCTACTCCAATTGGGGTGACGAGTGTACCACGCCGGCAGGCCACCGGGCCTGATCCGCCGGTCGGTTGCAGGTTTGCCTAACCTGCAGGCGCGGGCGGCGGCTCTACTCTGCCCCTACTGCATATGGGGTGACGTGTCTGTCGTACCGGCAGGCCACTGGGCCTGTCCCGCTGGTCGGTCGCAGATCTGCCCACCTTTCGGGCACGGGTGGAGGCTCTGCTCTGCCCCTACTCCAATTAGGGTGTCGTGGCTACCCCACCTGCAGGACGCTGGGCCTGTTCCTGGCACGGGCGGCGACTCTGCTCTCCACTACTCCAATTAGGGTGGTGTTTGTACCACGCCGGCAGGCTCCTGGGCCTGATCCGCCGGTCTGTTGTAGGTCTGCCTACCTTGGAGGCGCGGGCGGCGGATCTGCCCTGCCCCTCCTACCACGCCTGCGGACCCCTTGGCCTGATCTGCAGGTTGATCACTGGTCTGCTCACCCTGTGGGCACGGGTGGCGGTTCCGCTCCGCCCCCACTCCAATTGGGGTCACGTGACCACCACACCAGCAGGGCCTGATCCGGGCGTGGGAGAAGGATCTGCTCTGCCCCTACTCCAGTTGGGGTGACGTGTGTACCACACTGGCAGGCCACTGGGCCTGACCCGCCAGGCTGACACAGGTCTGTTTACCTTGCAAGCGCAAACGGCGGCTCTGCCCTGCCCCTCCTACCACGCCCATGTACCACTGGGTCGCGGGTCTGCCCACCTTGCGGTTGCGGGTGGCGGCTCCGCTCCGCCCCCTCTCCAATTGGGGTCACGCGGTCACCAAGCTGGCGAGCCGCTGGGCCTGCTCCGGGCGCTGGCGGCGGCCCGGCTCCTTCCCTCTGGCTCGACGACAAGTTGAGGAGACTCGGGTGACTGTGCCTCACCCCCCCTACCAGGAGACCAACTGCTTATGTCACCACTGGTATTGATGAAGTTCCCTCCTCCGCCGCTTTCTGCAGACGTCAGATCTCTGCCATGTTGGTATCCTATGCGAATGGCAGCATTTCGTTCCCCTTGCCGGGCAACCAAAGCACTGGGTGAGTCCTGACCGGCCCTCAGCAGGACCCGGACCGAGAAGCAGTTTCCGCGGGCTCCTAGCCCCGGGCCAGGGAAGTTCCTGGAGCCGGAACTCGGCTGCCCCGCGCTCGGTATTCACTCTGATAAGATCAGGTTCTAAGAAGCACCCAGGCGCTGAGCCCTAGCAATCTGTCTGCAAACCGCAGGCGAATTGCAGCCTGAAATTACCTGTTCTATGGCTGAATGAGCTGCGGTCAGTCGAAAACAGGGGTGGTGACGTCAGTTTACCAACATGGTGGCTGCTGGCCTCCTCTGTGGTCTGACCGGTGTGGAGAACCGAGATGGACAGCTTCCTTCCCCCGTCTCGAACCCAGAATTCAGCCCTGAGTACGGTGCTGGCACGGCTGGCAGAAACTGCAGCGCTGTAACCCTGCGTCTCTATCCCAGCGCACGCTGCAGACTCTAGCCGCGGGGCGATTTGCTGAATAAGCAGTGTTACCCTCCGTGCGACAAACTTCTCACGTTTGAGTCCCCGTAGCTGATCCTCGTGCGATGGAAATCCTTCCTCCAGGTTCCGGAGCACCCCTCTATTGCTGGAAATTCCTAACAAGATATCCTTTAGCCGTCCTGACTTGTCATACTCCCACACAGTGAAGCAGCACACGGGAGCAATGCACTCCCCTCGCCGCCATCTTCCTTCCCCCCTGCAAATTCTTTTAACTTTTGTTTATCGTGGAAGATTTTTATTTCATCTTCAATCCTGAAGCTTTATTTAGCTGGATACACGATTCTTGTTTGAACCCATTTTCTTTCAGCATTTGAAATATGTTATTCCAGGATCTTCTAGCTTTCAGAGCCTGTGTTGAAAGATTAGCCATTATCCTGATTGGTTTACCCCTAAATGTAATCTGCTTCCTCTCTCTTATGGCTTTTAAGATTCTCTCCTTATTCTGTATGTTGGGCATCTTCATTATTATGTGCTTTGGTGTGGATCTCTTATGATTTTGTACATTCGGCATCCTGTAGGCTTCTAGTATTTGGATGTCTTTTTCATTCTTTAAGTCTGGGAAGTTTTCTAGTATTATTTCATTGAACAGATTGCTCATTCCTTTGGTTTGGACCTCTATACCCTCTTGTATCCCAATAACTCTTAAGCTTGGTTTCTCTATGTTATCCCATATTTCTTGGATGTTGTGCTCATGATTTCCTAACATTCTCGCTGAGCTGTTTATGTTCTTTTCAAATTGAAAAACTTTGTCTTTGTTGTCTTATGTTCTATCTTCTAAGTGTTCTACTCTGCTGGTAATACTCTCATTTGAGTTTTTAATTTGGTTTATTGTTTCCTGCATTTCCAGTATTTCTGTTTTTTGTTTGTTTGTTTGTTTTTTAATATCCTCTCTCTCCCTGTAGAGTTTATCTTTTGCTTCTTGGATTTATTTATGTGATTCATTGTCAAAGTGATCTTTCATTGTCTGAATTTGCTGTCAAATGTCTTCCTTGAGACTCCAGATCATCTGAAGCATGTATATCCTGAACTCTTTTCTGACATTCCATCAGCTACAGATATTACCTCTTCTAATGTTGAATTGACCTGCATTGTTTGTGGTCCTTTATTTCCTTGTCTTTTCATACTGCTCATGTTTCTTTCTAGATTTGTGAAATTGTTGTGTTAATAGTTTTCCCTTTATATATTTAAATTGTTCTTGTATAGCTCCAAAATCCCTCTTTTGTGGAGAAAGATAATGTTAACAGTTCCCAATATCAACAGTACATCATCTAAGCACATGTTTTCATTATTAATACATTTATAGTTAGAATCTAAGTCTAGAGATATTGGTTTCAGTTATTATTTAAAAATATAGTCATTAGTTTCATAAAAGGCATACCATATCTGGTGGCATATAGAAAACTGAATTTCAGACGAAAGATGTTATACTTAGAGGGAAAGGAGTGAGGGTATGAGGTTAAACTAACTTAGGAACTTTGGAGAACTCTAACCAATAGACTGGTAATTTATGGAAGAATGTATAGATTCAACCTCATATCTGTATTCAGATATTTATCCTACATGTAGATAGTAAAAGTTAGGTGGTTGAAGGTGGGATAGAGGGAGTAAAATGAAGAAGAAAAAAAAATAACATGGAAGAAAAGAGAAAAAAGAGAGAAGGAAAAAGAAAGTAGGAAAAAATGGGGGGAAGGTGGGGCATATGCAATTCCTCTATATTATATTATTTTGGTGATTAGGTTGTTCATGCACAGTTCTTGGTTTCACAAATGTTGAGGTTGTGAAAGAGAGAGAAAAAAATAGAGAAAGAGAAAAAGAGTCTCTCAGAACTCTGTTTTCTTTATTCCAGTGGGTGGCATTGTCTATTCCTAGCTTGAGCCTCTGTGTGCCTGTACATTTGTTGTTTTGCATTGATAGCTACACCCCCCAAAAAGCTTGTGGGAAATATTTTGAGTTATTGCAGCTAAGGGTGGAGGAGTTGGAAACTGAGTACCTGGATCAGCCGCAGAACCATGCTGGTAGTCATACCCCCTTTAATGGGTTTTAAGGGTTGATGGGCTTCCTCCAGACTAGCACGCAGGACAGGGTTGGGCTTCCTCCTCTGGTCTGGCCTGACAGGGTCGGGCTTCCTCCTCTGGTCTGGCCCGGCTTGGTGCCAGTCTTCCTTCTCTGGTCTTGTCTGGCTTGGTGCCGGGCTTCCTCCTCTGGTCAAGGCTTTCAAAGTTTTTAACAACCAGAAGGATGAATCCAAAAAGGGGAAAAAAATTCTTAAAGTTAAATATCAGCTCCTTGTTTCCACAATTCAGGGCCAAAGAAAGTTCCTATGGCTCATGCCCCAACCCAACTGTCTTGAACCTCCAAAATACCCTGGGGGCACTGTTTCTGTCATAGATGGACTGAACACTGGGTAAAAGCCTGCCCTAACCTGATGCCCTTCACCAACCCTGTCCCAAGTATAAACAATGGAGACACTAGAAAGTGGACTGTCCCCAAGGAAAAACACCCCTCTCCTCAGTGCAGCCAGTTGCTCAAGTCCCCTAATACATCCAAGGTCCAAATTTTACAAGGATGGTAAACAGCTAAGCAGCAGACAAATAATTATCTTCTAAAGGCATTTGAAAGACCCAACTAGCTAATCAATGTTCTCTAACTGTCCTTCCTAAATCCTGACTAGCCCAGCAGCCAATGATATGTCTCAATAAGGAGCATGACATAATAGCCTCATCCCTTAAAAATAATGGGAGATAATGTCTCATAATTTTCTGCATCCAAACCTGGCCTGATCACCAACTGGAAAAAAGAATTAAAAACCCCTAGGCAGCCATCTCCCTGGCCAGAGCACTGAAGTATACATTGGAATGTAAACTGAAAAAGCCAATAGGTTCAGTGAGGAACCAACCTAAAACTAAAGAAAAAAGTGAAAAAAGGTCTATTTAACTCCTTCCTGGCTGCACCACTGAAAAATGATATCAAGACTCTCTCTCACTCTGTCATTTGAACTCTCTCATAAGGCTTTACTGAAATAATTAATGGCCATATCATTTTTCCCTAGGACTCTTATTTTTTTAAAAATCTATATTTTTGAGCTCATAATTTTGATTCTGTGTGTCTAAATTATAATTTCTGATAAAATTTGTTTTATCCAACTATAAAAATTTTTATACTCTGGTGTACTCAGAGGCCAATTTACAAAAGTTTACTCTTACCTAATGAGTCTTAAAAGTTATAAGGTCTTTGCTTGTTTGTTCTGTGTACTGTCTTGTTGACATGTATGTCTCAGAACCAACATATAGAGTGCTCATAAACTAAAATTTTAAAAAAATATGGATTCAAATACCTTTAATTCACATTTTTAAAACATTCAATTTAAATTGGGTAAACTAATCAAAGTAAAGATTTCTTTAAAATTACTTAACTCACAAGTCTCTCTAGGTGGTAAAAAAAAAAACTAATGAAATGTTTACATCTATAAAATGTCTAATTTCCATAGTTTATAGACTTTTTTTCAACAAGGGAGAAATGGCTAACACTGCTCAATACACTTGTCTGATATCTTGGTTTTTACAGTAAAATAAGTAAATTAGGTTTGACTAGTATGGGATTACTCATAAACGTGTTTATTAAAGATATCTAGATTAATCTACAAAGTTAAAATTCTCTCTATTAAATATAACATCAAGTACTCTTAGCTCCTTAAATTCCATAGAGTAATATTATTGGTGATTTCATAGATTGAAAAAAAGGGGGGGGGGGTTAAAAATGCTGAGTGTCATCACTAAAAACAAGGTTACTAAAAATTTAAAGTCCCAACATGTGTAATTCTATATACTTGAACATTGTGTTTTCATGAAATGATAAACAAATATGATTCTAAATACAAAAGTTTATAGAAGATTTCTATATATAAAGGCCCCAAACTTTTAACTGTGTTTCAACTAGACTACTGTAAGTAACAAAAGTATTTCTTCTCATTAAAATGGAGTAATTTGTCTAAATTCAGAAATTTATAAGGATTGTATCATAATGTAAATAGAAAAAGGGGTTAACAGATGGGAAAGAAAAATAGAAGGTTCTAGGTATGAAAACTGTATTTAATAGAAGGAAAAAAAGTATTTCTAAGATATCCCATGCTCTTGGATAAGCAAAATTAATATTGTGAAAATGACCATACTACCCAAAGCAGTATAAAGATTCAATGTGACTCCAATTAAAATTCCAATGTCATTTCTTATAGAAATAGAAAAAGCAATCATGAAATTCATTTGGAAAAATAAGAGACTCAGAATAGCCAAAGCAATCCATAGCAAGAAGAGTAAATCAGGAGGCATCACAACACCAGACCTTAAACTGTACTACAAAGCTATAGCAACAAAAATGGCATGGTATTGGCACAAAAATAGGCATGTAGACCAGTGGTACAGAATAGAAGACACAGAGACAAACCCACATAAATACAGTTATCTCATACCAGACAAAGGCACCAAAAACATATATTGGAGAAAGGATAGCCTCTTCAACAGATCGTGCTGGGAGAACTGCAAATCCATATGCAGCAAAATGAAACTAAACCCCTACTTCTCACCATGCACAAAACTCATTTTAAAGTAGATCAAGAACCTAGGAATTAGACAGAGACCCTGAGCGTACTAGAGGAAAATGTGGGTCCAAATCTTCATCATATCGGATTAGTCCTTGACTTCTTTAGCAAGATTCCTAAAGCACAAGAAATGAAATCAAGAATTAAAAAATGGGATGGACTCAAACTCAAAAGCAGCTTCTTCTCAGAAAAAGAAACAATCAATGAGATAAACAGAGAGCCTACATTTTGAGAGCATATATCTTGCCCCACACCAGTCAGAGAGAGCACTAATCTCCAGGATATATATATATATATATATATATATATATATATATATATATATATATATATATATATATATCAAAACTTAACACCAAACAAACAAACAAAAAACCCAATCAATAAATGGGCTAAAGAAATATTTATAAAATAAATAACAAGAGAGTTTAAGTAAGTGATAAAAAATATCTGTGTAAGAAAAATAGAAATTTCAAAAAGATTGTATGTAACTAAATTAGAAATATATATATATAAGTTGTTCTCGAAATAGGAGTGAAGGAAGCACCGAAGTGAAACTTTAAAAGGAATCCTGCTTTCCCCAAGCTGCGGGCGATGCGACTTGGGCCCACGGGCGCCACTGCTGCCCGCCGGGCTTCACCCTTGGAGGCAGTCCGGAACTGATCCTTGGCCCCCCATCGAATCCCCGCCCTCCACTCCTCTGCTACTTGGATATGTTTTCTTGCAGACATGGATATTTTTTTCATATCGTGAAACTACGAGGAAAATAACTGCCGGGATTCTTTCTGCTCCCCCTGTTTCTCCCCACGGACATGCCTTCAGTTTGGGGGGCCAAGGCACCCCCTCCTAGGTGAATGAAGCCCCCCAGTCGCGAGGGAGCGAAATGAAGGGAATTTCTGCAGTGGAATGAAAGCTCTGCAGCTAGGTCCTCTCAACATCTCCCCCTCTCTGTTTAAACAACAAGCATGTGGCTTAGGGACCGTGCCTGCCTTAGGTTGTCCAATAGTACATATGGTCCTTACCGGTTATCGGATGAGCTGACCTCAAGGCATCAGCCTCCTGTCTTAGGTTGGTACCATTGCAATTGGATCTTACCCGTCACTGACTACTGGTCCAGTATACAGCCACACCTGTGGAGAGGTCTTTGTACCAGCGGCGGGGTGAGGTTCTTTGCCTCACCTCTGTTGGCCCCCAAATTTTAGCTGAACGATCATGACAAGCAGAAGGGAGGAAGATACACCAAGCCAATTGACAGCTCCTTTTGGAAAAATTGTACCACCGATGACACCATCAGCATAAATACCCCAACACTACCACAAGTCGCTGCCACAACAGATAGTTCACAATGCATACAGGTGCGTTCACAATGCATACAAGTGATACATAGTCCAGGCAAGTTCTGCAAGCAGTTCAGTGATGGCTATTTCAGAAGCTGTAGATTGGTTTTATCTTTGTCTTCACCGGCACTGGGATGAAGATAGGAATTCCGGCAATAATGGCTAAAGAAAAAATTATGTAACATTCCAGAAGGCACTAAAAGAAAACAATTTTCTTAACAATTTACATTGTCTTGAAGAGAATTATTAAATATAATGAAAAGGAAAGGTGAAAGTAAACAAACAGATCTGTTAACCTCCTTTTTTGTTCACATTTTAAAAAAATCCTCAACAGCTGTTTACCCAATTTAAATTAAGCCATTTAAATCACGTGAATAAAACAAAATTATTTGGATCCATTTTTTCATGAGCGCTCATCATATATGATATATGGACATACGTACATTCAAACATATAACACAAAACACAAGTGTGCACACATAATATAATACATACAACACATAACATAATAGTAAAGGCCTTATAACTTTTTACAGGTGAAATCTCCATTGCAATGTTTAAAAACTCTATAGTCAAAAAATAGAACTGATCAGCAAAACCCCCCCGCTGGTACAAAGACCTCTCCACAGGTGTGGCTGTATACTGGACCAGTAGTCAGTGACGGGTAAGATCCAATTGCAATGGTACCAACCTAAGACAGGAGGCTGACGCCTTGAGGTCAGATCATCCGATAACGGGTAAGGACCATATGTACTATTGGACAACCTAAGGCAGGCACAGTCCCTAAGCCACATGCTTGTTGTTTAAACAGAGAGGGGGAGATGTTGAGAGCCGCAGCTGAAGGGGCACCAGCAAACTTTCAGACTGCCAGCTGATGTGTATATATATATGGAACTATCAGTCAAAACTATTTAAGGTTTTTCCCTATGGTCAAATGTTAATGTACTGATGTAAAACAACAATAATCTATATGTTAAAAAGACAAGGATTTTTTAAAAAACATTAATTTACTCTTAACATTGTGTTTGTTAAGTTTTAGTTTTTAGAGCAAGTAATCTAGAAAAAATAAAGGTTTATACAACTATGGTTAAACAACAACTGTTATTTTGGAGTATCATACTATGTTACAGAGTCTATTTTTTTCTTTAAGAGTTAAACTTGGTTGATTTAACAACATCAATGTAATTGTGGTGATATTATTTTAAATATATTCATATCTTCCAGGTAAACAAGTCTTTAAGGTAAAGGGTTTTTTTTTTAATATACTTTTATTTGTTTTTTTTTTTTAATGTGGTGCTGCAGATCAAAACCAGTGCCCCACACAAGCTGGTGTTTTCCAAAATAAGTTGTCTAATAATTTTAGACTTATAAGGATGACAAATTTTATTGGGGATTTATTTATGTCATTTAATGTTCTATAACTAGACTTGTTATCAATAAGATTTATAAAGTTTTATGTTACCTTTTACACTGGGATAAAATTTTAACATATTTTTAAGGTCATAAGAGCCTAAACTGTTCAAAAGTTAATATTGTAAACACTAAAACAACTTGACGTTTTTCCACAAAAAAAGGTTAAATGCTCTCTCAGCCTTTCTTTAATTCATGTTTTAAATGTAACACCATATTGTATTTTGAATATAATTTTCATCTTTTTATTGATAATCTCTCTTTGATGAGATATTATCATCAAATATTCCTTTACTTCTTTAAAAAGGGCTTCCTTTAGTTCTTCAAGCATATTTGTAATGGCTGTCTTGAAATTTTTGTCTAATTTGGTCTGATATGTCTGCCTTCTTATTTTTATGTAAAATTTTTAACTTATATATGACAGCAGAATGATTACAATTCTTATTACATATATAGAGCACAATTTTTCATATCTCTGGTTGTATACATAGTATATTCACACCAATTTATGTCTTCATGCATGTATTTGGATAGTAATGATCATCACATTCTACCATCATTAATTACCCCATGTCTCCTCCCTTCCCTTCCAACCGCTCTTCCCTATCTAGAGTTTGTCTATTTCTCTCATGCTCCCACTCCCTATTCCACTATGAATCAGCCTCCTTATATCAAAGAAAATAGCTGGCATTTGGTTTTATGGGATTGTCTAACTATACTTAGCATTATCTTCTCTAACTCCATCTATTTACCTGCAAATTCCAAGATTTTATTCTCTTTTATTGCTGAGTAATATCCCATTGTGTATATATGCCACATTTTTTATCCATTCATCTACTGAAGGGCATCTAGGTTGGTTCCACAGTTTAGCCATTGTGAATTGTGCTGCTATAAACATTGATGTGGCTGTGTCCATGTAGTATGCTATTCTTAAATCCTTTGGATATAGACCAAGGAGAGGGAAAGCTGGGTCAAATGGAGATTCCATTCCCAATTTTCTAAGAAATCTTTTCCCCCACATCCTTGCCAATACTTATTGTTGTTTGTCTTCATAATAGCTGCTATTCTGACTGGAATAAGATGAAATCTTAGAGTGGTTTTGATTTGCATTTTTCTAATTGCTAGTAATGATCAACATTCTTTCATGTATTTGTTGATTGATTGTACATGATCTTCTGAGAAGTGTCTGTCTGTTCTGGTCCTTGGCCCATTTATTGATTGGGTTATTTATTTTTAGTGTTTAGCTTTTTGAGTTCTTTATATACCCTAGTTATTAATGCTCTATCTGATGTGTGAGGAGTAAAGATTTGCTCCCAAGATGTAGGCTCTCTATTCACCTCACATATGGTTTGTTTTGCTGAGAAGAAACATTTTTTTTTTTTTTGCTTTGGAGCATTTATTAGGGACAAAATTTGGGAAACTTATCTTCCCAAATACAGGGAAATGAAATTAGAAGAAATTGTGAAAAATCAAAGACATGAGGATGAAGATACCATAATAACCTACTTTCTGAAAAGATACTGAAATTTTAATAGGCAATTCACAAACTCCATTTATCCAACTCCATCACATTCCAGCACTAGGTAAGCTTCATCAGTGAGAAGAATTTATCATCTAGCTAAGTTCATATGCTGACTTCATTTACTACTTCATACTGTTCGTATGCTGACTTCATTTACTAAGCATGCCTACAGTAAGCCAGTCCCATGTTAGCACCAGGGACACAATAGTAAAGAGTTGCCTTGATCCTGCTGCAAGATTTCTCTCAGGCCTGTATTAAAACCGATCTCTGACTCTTGTACTTAAGAGAAGCAGAATTATTTATAAAGGCATCTGAAAAGAGAATTGACATTTTGCTTAAATAGAACTTGTTATGAAATTAGCTGGTAAACAAAAGACATTTCTCAGCAGCGAAAATGAATTTCACATATTCCAAATACTAAAATTCATGAGTAAGGACCATACATATGACTCTTAGAGTCCACATATTCCAATTTTGTATACAAGTCTAGAAATTGTGATGCAGGAGAATCCTGGCTCCTTTACAAAGAGAAATTTTGAGAACTTCCAAAGCTCAAGGGAGTCAGGCTGTGCAGTCCTGATTTGCCCTCCTTATCTTCTACTGGGCTTAATTACATGGTTTCCAAAGTATATTTAACTAACAACCCACAATTGATAAAATAGCAAACAGTGCTAGAGCATTGTGAAGTTAGAGGTTACCCTGAAGGATTTGCTCAGGAAGTATGTTGCATAATCTTTAGAGAAATCACCTTCAAACATGCTAAGGTTTTACTGCCCTGTAGAACATCAGCCAGTTTTTTATCTAAACTAGCAATGTTTCCTTGGGCTAACTGTATGTGTGTGTGTAAAGCACTTAAGGGAATCAATTATTTTACCTAATTGTCTGATTTCCAGTTCCCACACAAATGGTTTAAATAGTATTTGACACAGTCTAACAAATAAATTTGTTCAGAAATTTTACTCTTAAAGCTCTGTCTGATCCATACATCTGAGATGCCACCTGCCCTCAGTCTTTATTCTTTTCTGTTTTATTTTTATAATTCTTATTTTTTTACAATACATGACAGCAGTGGAAAGTGTTATAATTCTTATTACACATATAAGGCACAATTTTTCATATCTCTGTATATAAAGTATGTTCACACAAATTTATGCCTTTATACATGTACTTTGTTTTTTTTGCATTACAATTTTAATACACATATATATCACAATTTTTGTATCTTTGTTTGTATATAAAGTATGTTGACACCCAATTCAAGTCTTCATGCATGTACTTTGGATAATGATGTCCATCACATTCCACCATCCTTGCTAATCCCCTGCCCTCTCCCTTTCCCTCCCACCCCTCTTCCCTATCTAGAATTTATCTATTCTTCCCATGTTCTCCCTCCCTGACCTACTATAAGTCAACCTCCTTATATCAGAGAAAACATTCAGCATTTGTTTTTTTGGGAATGGCTGAATTCAACTTAGCATTATCTTCTCCAACGTCATCCATTTACCAGCAAATGCCATGATTTTATTCTCTTTTTGCTGAGTAAAACTCCATTGTGTACATATGCTGCATTTTTTTTTGTCCATTCATCCACTAAAGGGCATCTAGGTTGGCTCCACAATTTAGCTATTATGAACTGTGCTGCTATGCACATTGATGTGGCTGTGTCCCTGTAGTATGCTGTTTTTAAGTCATTTGGGTATAGTCCAAGGAGAGGAATAGCTGGGTCAAATGATGGTTCGATTCCCAGATTTCCAAGGAATCTCTGAAAGGCCAAGGCTCGTTGTCAGAGATTAAAATGCACACACACAGATAGCAGTGACAAAGATGAAGCACTTTATTGCAAGTTGGTGCTAGCTTATATAGAAAGTGAAAGTCAGTTATCTTAAACCAGGAAGCCCCCGGGGCCAATCATAGTAAAGGTCAGGTCATCACCTAAGGTGCATGCACATCTGCCCTGCATAATATTCATGGGGGCCACGAACTGTTCACGAGCTCGGAAGACTGGAGGGCCAATTAGAAGGTTTTCAAAACAACTTGTTATCCGCCCACTGGCAATTTGCCCGACACCATGTTACATTAAGGGCCCCTTATCTGAAAGGCCCAGGGAGTTCTAGCTGTCCACTGGCAATTTGCCCACTGCCATGTCTGAAAGGCCCGGGGAGTTCTTAGGGAAACTCCCAACAATCTCCATACTGCTTTTTAAAGTACATGTATGAAGACTTGAATTGGGTGTCAACATACTTTACATGCAAACAGAGATATGAAAAATTGTGGTATATATATGTAATAAGAAGTGTAATGCAAAACCAAACAAACAAATAAACAAAAAAGAAAGTACATGTATAAAGGCATGTATTGGAGTGAACATACTCTATATACAAAGATACGAAAAATTGTACTATATATGTATAATAAGAATTGTAATGCATTCCGCTGTCATGTATTTAAAAAAATAAAATCAATAAAACTAAAAAAAACCCAAACCAAACAATAACAACAACAAAAAAAACACAATGTAAGTGTTTATTTATCTCTCCTGTGACTATGTAGGCAGGTTCATTACATAGAGGTCATCTAGGAAGCCAGGTATTCTGAAAGCTCTGCCATCCTCTGCCTGTGATCTCAACCTGAGGTTCGGGTACTCTCATATGGGTCCATGGAGGGAATTTAGGAGGTTTGTGATCTCAAATGGGAAAAATAATTACATTTTTATTATCACCAGCCTCTACATGAAGTTTATTAATCTCAGTTATGAATGCTGACAACAAACCACAGGAGTTTTATAATACCTGTGGCATATGACACAACTATTAAAAATCTTAGAATATCATCCATGCATATCACAGCTTTGGAATTACTCTACATACAGGACTGTTGCTACATTTTGTATTTTTGTGTTAATAAAGAATTTTTAGGGGCTGTGGCTGTGGCTCAGTGGTACAGTGCTTGCCTAGCATGTGTGAGGCCCTGGGTTCAATCCTTAGCACCGCATATAAATAAATAAAATAAAGGTATTGTGTCCTAAAAATAAAACATTTTAAAAATAATTTTATATAAACATGTAACAAATGGAGTTAAACTGTTGATTATTATATCTCAATTAACTGGGTTTGTTATGACTCCATATGTTTTATTTTACACATTATAAAATGTTATTAGGAGAAGGTCAAAGGCTTCACAAGGTGACAAAGGGTGCCATATTACAAAGAAGTTTTAGGAACCCCCTGCTCCAGGATGTTGTCATTATGTTCATTGTCAACATGTGGCTGGTGCCATGCCTTGTTTGCAGCAGGCAGGAAGAGGAAGAACCTGGAGAAAATAAGTCAAGTGTTGCCTCTGTTTATAATTCCACTGCAGAGACAGCAATCCCAGGGCCATACCTGAACACCACGGCACCTGGGAAATGTTGTTTAACTGCATTGTCACATGTCCAGCTACAAGTTTCTATTATCAGCAAGAGAAGGGTCAATGTTTGCCATCTCTTCACATTTACTTGATAGTGTCTGAAGATGACAGCAGATGGGCAAAGGATGCAGAAAACTGTGTCTGAAAGAAGATGCCACTCACAAACACAGTTACAGGAAGAAGAAGAGGATTTGAAGAAGATGAAATATTCTTTTTTCTCCATTTAAATAATTTTTGTGCATTATATACATAATTGCAGCATTTGTTGTTACATATGTGCACATGCACAAAATAGAAAAATATGATTTGGTTATTCACATTTCCCAGAACCTCCCCCTTTCCCTTCCCTCCTTCCTCCCCTTGGTTCCCTTCCTACACCGTACTGATCTCCTTTCTATTTCTATGAGATTTTCCCCTTTTCCTCTTTTTCTTTCTAGCTTCCACATATGAGAGAAAACATAACCACTGACAGTTTTTATTATTTTACTTTTTCTCATTTGATCCTTTTAGATATACATGGCAGTAGAGTATATTTGGACATATGAGACATATATGGAGTTTAACTTATTCTAATCAGGATCCCATTCTTGTGGTTGTACATGATGTGGAGTTACACTGGTTGTGTATTTATATATGACCATAAGAAAGTTGTGTCTGATTAATTCTACTGTCTTTCCTATTCCCGTCTTTGTATACATTGACTTTTTGAGTTGGGCTTATTTTACTTCTAAAGTTCCATCCATTTCCCTGCAAATGATAAAATTTCTCTTTTCTTTATGGCTGAATAAAATTCCATTGTGTATATATACCACATATTCTTTACTCATTCATCCATTAATAGACCTGAAGGCTGGTTTCATAATTTGGCTATTGTAAATTGTGCTGCTATAAACCTGGGTGTGCATGTATGGCTATAGTATGTTGCATTTAATTCTTTAGGATAAACACAGAGGAGTGGTAGAGTTGAGTCATGGTGATTTCATTTCTAGTCTTTGAGGACCCTCTATACTGATTTCCATAGTGGTTGTACTGATTTACAATCTCACCAGCTGCATAAAATGTTTCTTTTCCCAAACATCCTCCCCAGCATGTATTATTATTTGTATCTTTATGGCTATCATTCAAACTGGAGTGAGATTAAAATTTCAGGGTAATTTTGATTTGCATTTTCCTAATCGCTAAAGATGTAGAACATTTTTTCATATGTTTGTTGGCCACTTCTATTTCTTCTTTTGAGAAGCATCTGTTTAGTTTATTTGCTCATTTGTTGAATGGGTTTTTTGGGTTTTGGTGGTTTTTACAGTTCTTCATATATTCTGGATATTAACCCACTGTCAGAGAAGTAGCTGGCAAACATTCTCTCCCATTCTATAGGTTCTCTGTTCATCCTCCTAATTGCCTCCTTTGCTGTACAGAAACTCTAATTTAATGCCATCCCATCTATTAATTTCCCATCTTGCTACCTTACTAAGAACATTGATTATTTTTTGTTGTTTTTGTTCTAATTAGTTATACATGAGGGTAGAATATATTTTGACATATTATACATATATGGAGTATAACTTATTCTTCTGGTTGTACATGATATATAATTATATTAGTTGTATAATCATATATGCATATAGGATAGTAATGTCTGATTTATTCTACTATCTTTCTAATTCCCATTTCCCCTTCCTTCCTATCATTCCCTTTTGTCTAATTCAATGTACTTCTATTGTTCCACACAGCTCCAACCTTGTTGTGAGTTAACATTCACATATTAGAGAAAACACTTGGCCTTTGCTTTGGGGGGATTGGTTTATTTTATTTAGCATGATAGTCTCCAGTTCCATTCATTTGCCAGCAAATGTCATAATTTTATTCTTCTTCATGGCTGAAAATATTCCACTGTGTAAACATACCATATTTTCTTTATGCATTTATCTGTAGAAGGGCACTGAGGTCATTTCCATAGTTTAGCCATTGTGAATTGAGCTGCTATAAACATTGATGGGGCTACATCACTGTAGTATGCTGATTTTATTGATTCTTAACAGCATATGATGAAAAGGTACATGGACCTGAAAAATTATAACAACAAAGGAGGGCTTACTTTAGAAGATATCATCTCCAAATGGGCAGTAAATATCCCAGAGAGTGGTGGGCATTTCCAGTTGGCAAAACGTGGTATGTTACTCACTGTTTCTCTCTTTGATAAAATGAAGACAATCTGTCTGATGGCCACTGACTATTCCTGTTATTGTCTGGGGGCTTTGCTCACCTTCCAGGACCATTAAGGTCTTTGTTAGGACAAAATGAGGTCTGGCCCAACAGCCATAGAGTGGACCCAGATCTGTGTGGCTCTATTGTCTAAAGCAGTGGTTGATAATAAATATATGAAAAAATGTTCAACGCTTTTAACAATTACAGAAATGCAAATCAAAACTACACTAAAACTTCATCTCACTCCAGTCAGAATGGCAGTTGTTAAGAATACAAATAATGAAAAATGCTGGAGAAGTTTTTGTGAGGAGGAAGGAGCACCTTTAAACTGTTGGTGGGATTGTAAATTAGTAAAACCTCTATGGAAATCAGTAAGGAACATCCTCAAAAGACTAGGAATGGAATCACCACATGACTCAGCTATGACACTGCTTGGCATTTATCCTAAAAAATTAAAGTCACATACTAAGCAATATATGCATACCTATGTTCATAGCAGCACAATTCATAATAACCAAATTATGGAAATAGCCTGGGTGTCCACCAACAGGTAAATGGGTAATGTATGGTACATATATACAATGCAATTTTATTCAGCCACAAAGAAGAATTAAATCATATCATTTGCAGGAAAATAATTGGGATTGGAGAGCATTATGCTAAATGAAATAAGCCAAACTCAGAAAGTCAAGGCACATATATTTTCTCTCATATGTGGAAGTTAGAAAGAAAAAGAAAGAGAGGTGGGTCTCATAAAAATTGAAGGAAGGCAGAGAGCAAAGATAAAAAGGACTAGGGGGAGGGAAGAGGGGAGGAACAGGAAATGTACTGAGGATTGGAATTGACCAAATTATATTGTTATATTACTTGCATGTACTAATATGTAGTAATGAATTCTATAATTATGTATAATTAAACTGCACTAATAAAAAGAACAGAAAATATTGGAAATGAGAAAATAAAAAGAAAAAATTTAAAAATATTCTACTTTGCCTTACAAGTCAATGTTCTTTGAAAATATGATTTTTCATGTTTTCATAGTTGTATAAATTTCAACATATGCTATACTTTAATGTATTCAGTCCTCCATTGTTGGAAATTTTGGACTATTTGCTATTATCTATGGTAAATACTCCATAAATTACAAGTTTAAAAACCAAACCAAACAACAAACAAATCCCCAACTGCCCTCATAGTTCTCTGGTCGTCACTAAGTCTCTTCCCAAGCTATGCCGCTGCCACCCAAATGTGCCATGTCCTCCCTTGACTTTGCCTGGGTGGGACAGGGTTGCATCCAGACATCCAGCAGCCAGCAGGATCTGGGCTGTACAGCTGTGGCCATCAGTCATCCAGGTGAGGAGAGGGGAGGTTCGTGGGGCTTCAAGCCCTGGGTCTGGGATCTGCAGGATTGAGACCATGCCTGACCTTCCCAGCCTGTGGTGCAGGGAGCAGCTGGTATAGCTTTCTCACTGTACCCCTTCTGTTTCATTTTAATATACCCATTTTTATTTTTTATTTATAATTTCATTTTCCTGAAAGATTTAATATCTGCCTCTTTACAGAAAAAGTTTGTCTATCTCTGGATCAGAACATTCATATATCAGGTCACTATTTCTGTCTTTGGATTTAAATCTGCTATCCTGAGAGCTGTTTTCTCCTTCCTCCCTTCCTTCCTTCCTTTCCCTTACGTTGGGTTAATTGAACATTTAAAAGTTATTTTATTTAATATTCATTATTATTTTATCATTTATGTCTCTTTTAAGAAAAAATGTTTAGTGGTTGCACCAAGTGTTGCAGTATTTTTTATAAATAGTTTTTATGCTGTACTCTTTTAGGACTAATGATAAAAGTCTGTACATGTCCAGTACATATGCAGTGTCCTGTTTCAAAACTTTTCCATCTTGGTTGGTTGAATTCTCAGTTGCAGAACCAATGAATACAAAAGACTGGCTCTGTTTGACCTAACACAATCTCCTTTTTATCCTAAGGACATCTGCTTTGTTTTTCCAAATTGTTCTAGTTTAATTGCTGAAATGCTAAAGTGTTTTAAGTCTTGGCCTGGAATATTTGAGAGCAATTTCTTTTCAAGCACAGAGTCCTTTTAGAACCTAGCATCACACATGAGGGCTTGACACAGTTTTTAGTCTATATGACTTGGATTCATCTTGAAAGTCCAGACTTCAGAATTCCTGTATAGATATCACCCTGGTCTTCCAAATTAGAATTCACAAATGTACTCACTCTGAGATGTCTTGCCTGTATTGTATTTGAGGTACTTTCAGTAAAATTCAGCAAATTTTATTGAACATAAGATAATACGCAACCGGGTCTTCAAAACAAGGCAATGGGGCCTTCATAACAAGGTTCACATGGAAAATAGGAAGTTCAATTCTCCATGGATGACTGTTTACTCTCAATCACTTGAACTTCTGGCTACATTTCTTTTTGTTTTCTCAGGTATTTATCATGTCCTTACTAGAATTAGACTCCTAAAGTCTTAAGACATTGAAATCATTTCATCTACTTTTCAGAGCATTCATTTCTCTTGCCTTTTCGCCTTGAAGTGATGATTAACCTTTGTGATCCAGGCCCCTCCTTAAGGTGGAGTTGCCTGACAATTTGAAGCTGAATTACACAGAAGGTTGCAAGTCCAAGCAAAAAGTACCCAGGGGCTGGGGATGTGGCTCAGCAGTAGAGCACTCACCTAGCTGGTGTGAGGCACTGAGTTTGATCCTCAGCACCACATAAAAATGAATAAATAAAATAAAGATATTGTGTCCAACTACAACTAAAAAATATTTTTAAAATAAGTATCCAGTCTACAACTTGTGATTTATTTTGTTACAAAGAAGAGGTGCCTCAGTAACACACTGGGGCTTCAGGAGAAAACCTCCACACCCTGCTCACAGGAGTTCCTAGGTGTAGGATTGAAGAAGTCTTTACAACTAAAGGTAAGAAAACATTTTCTAAGTGGAGCAGGTGAGAGAGAGTGGTGACATTTATTCTTGAGTGCAGAAACTTCTAAAAGTCTATGTGTAAACTGAGAGTACAGGGTAGGAGTTGCTTCTAGGAGGGGAAATAAATTTTCAGGGATAAAACATTTTAGAAAGGCATCATTCAAGCAACTGGATTTTATTTATTTACTTATTATGATGCCAAGGATCAAACCCAAGGCCTTGTGCATGTTAGACAGGCACTCTACCACTGAGCGATGCCCTCAGCCCAAGCAATCTGATTTTAAATCACAAGTTGAATTCCAGATCAAAGACAAATTATATAAATTGAAGAGAAACACTGATAAAGCCTAAAATAATTTTAAAAGGAAGTAATAAACATGAGTTTTAAAATAATTATTTTCAAGGTTAATGGGTGCCAGAAAGTCTCAGAGTAAGACAACAAAAAGGAACAAATTTACAGACAGGGATTGAGGAGGCTGAATGATCAATTTATATAAGCAGGTCACTGAGTTAATATGAATCTCAGGGTCAGTATTTACTCAAGCTTTTGTCTGCTCATGATGTTTAAGGAAGAGAATAGGAGGCACTTGAGATGACATACGCTGGAGGATTCACCTTAACCATGAGCATCCCTGCACCCTGTAGGTGCTTAGCTGCTCAGTTCCTTAGAGTCCATGGTGGGCTGCGTGGAATAACTTTCCTGGGCAAAGTACAAGCTGATCACCATGAACAGCTGCTGGGGGAGACCAAGGGCAGCTGGGAGGGCCAAGGTTTACCTCTGGGAGAACTCATCCGAGGAGGCACAAGAACTTCGGGTGTTTCCATGTTTTTCTTTCTGTTTTGTTGCATTGTGTGTTTGTTTTGTTGTCTCTTGTAGGGTCCTGATCATGAAAACAACTGTGACCAATCAGAAGTTACTGTGGCTACTGCTACTTATATTAGCCTTCTTGATCACTTTTACAGTTCTCCAAAAGTACACAAAGGTAGGAATTGCTTTCTTTCTGTGTTTGCAAAAAGTATATTTTTACTTGATACCTCACCTGTTCTAGGAAAGTCCAAACTTCAAGACCTATAAAACGTAGTAGGGGAGTTTCAAAGGCATGCACACTTTTTAAGAAGCAGAGTGACTGAAAAGCATTAAGCAGCATTTGAGAGGGTAACACTGTGTGTGTTTACACACAGACCCTGTTTTTTCACCTTCTTTTACAAAACATCTGAAGAACAAAGTATGTTTATTTTCATATAGTAAAGTTTATCTGCCTTCTTACTGTGAAGAGAAATATTTCCACACTCCAACATTAGATTACTTATCTAAATAATCTACTGAAATTTTAAATGTTGCTTTTGAAAATCTAAAATCAGCATATCATAGAAATACAATCACCTCAATGTTTATAGCAGCATTGTTCACAATAGTCAAATTTTGGAATTAACCCAGATGTTCATCAGTAGATGAATGGACTAAGAAAACATGTACATAGACATAATGGAGACTTACTCAGCCATAAAGAAGAATGAAATAATGGTATTTGCCATTGTGTAGTATTGGAACAAGGAAATTGTCAGTAAATCGATGGAAATAGAGAAAAATCATGCTAAGTGAAACAGGCCAGACTTAGAAAATCAAGGTGGAATGTTTTCTCTCATATGTGAAAGCTAGAGCAAAGCACAGGATTGAAGATGGTTTGGGAGGAGATGGGATACCAGAAAGACACAGAGAAAATCACTGGAGTAGAAGAAGGAGGTCAAGAGTGAGGAAGGAAGGGAAAGAGGAAGATATATGGAATGAATTTAATAAAATCATTTTAGATTCTTATATAGAGGTGCCAAAGGGAAATTCACTTTTATGTATATGTAGAAGAAAGAAAATTTAGTTGAGTAGCCGACGGAGATTAGCGGGAGGGAGCGGGGAGGAAGGAAAGGGGGGCTGGGAATAGAAATCAAATTCCTTGCATGTGTGATTTGTCCAAGTGAACCCAACTACTATGTATAATTATGAAGCTCTAATAAAAAATCTTACTTTTGACATTTAACCTTTCAATGCATGTGCTTTATTTTGTTTTTGTTTCTTTCTGTTGTTCTTTTATTTCCATATAGATAGCCACCTCCTTTTGTTTAATGTAGTCCTTTCTTTCTAGGGCATGCCACCTCATATCTCAAAAGGTCAACCAAGTGAAGGTCCCTTTTGGGGCTCTTGTTCTGTTCCATTGACCACTTTGTCTTCCCTGTGCCAATACTACATTGTTACTACTGACAGAGCTTCAAAATTAGTCTTGAAAGCTTGCAGGTCACATTACCATTGTTTGTTCCACTTCACAATTTTGGCCCCATCGTAGCTCTTCACTCTTCCTTGCACATTTTGGAGTCAGCCTATCAAATCTGAAAAAAAAAAAAAACAAAACAAACAAACAAAAAAAAAACCCTGGTTAAGTTCTATAAGCATGACCTCAACTTACATAAGTCCAGTTGGAAAAACTGACATTTATATTTTTCTGTTGAGCAACATTGGATATATATTTATTTACATCTTCTTCAAATCTTTCAGTAAATCTTGTAGTTTCTGCCTACAGGTCTTGAACATTTTCCGTTAGATTTATTCCTATGTACCTTATAATTACATGTTGCTGTAATAATTTGTTTGTATAGGCTGTTCTTTTTAAAATGAGAGTTTCTAATTGCTTATTGATGGTGTAGAGGAGCACAATTGACTGTTGCATATTGAACAATAAAATTTCAACTTTCCAGGATCTCTACTTGATTCATTAATGCCACCAGCATCTCTTTGAGGATGGAAAGTATATTTGTATTATGGCTTCCATCTTTTCCAGAACACTTATCTGGTTTGGAGCTATGATTTCCTTTCTTAATTTAATCTCATCTTGATTTAATCTCATTTTTCTGGAGATTTTCCATTAGTTTTGGTTCATTTAAGGAATTTCTGTTTCCCCAGAAATAGATTTGTGAAGTTCTTTTCTGTGTTTTATAGGATTTTTATGGCAAAATATTGAGACCTCAATATGTGCTTAGTCTTTCCTCTTAAATCAGACTTTGCTTATTTTATTTCTACCAAAAATTTTGAGCACAGAAAATAATTCTATCATTCTAAAAATCATTTATTATTTTTATTTAAAGTTGCAATCATATATAATTATCTGATAATGTGGTGTGATGGCTCAAATACATTACTATGGAAACATTATTTAGATCCTCTGGGTCCTTGCCCATTTTTATCATATAGTTCATGTAGCAACTACTGAGACAATTATTAAATTTCTAATTTTGATTGTGGATTTTTCCATTTTCCCCTTTAATTTGTCAAAGTTTGCTTCATTTATAGGTACATGTGTGTATAAGTGTACACACATGTATGATTGCTATGGTTTCTGATAAAATGATTCTTCTATCAGGATGAAACAGTCATCTTTATTTCTAGTGATACTCTTTGTCCCCAAAACTAATAATATTGAGTTTTTGTATGCTTATATAGTCAATCGCTGTCTGTATGAAATATGACATATAACGTTCAACCTACAGGTATCCTATACATTAGTGGTGTTCCTTGTAGACAGCAAATGGTTGGCTCTTTTTTTGTTGTTGTTGTTTCTGCCTTTTAGTGAGGCAGGCAGTCCACTTATACCAATGGACTTATTAAAATGAGAGGATTTAGATTGAACACTTTGTTATTTAGTTTCTGCTTGGTCCTTCTTTTTTTTGGTCCCTCTGCTTTTCTTTTCCTGCTGTATTTGGGGTCTTTAAATTGAATTTATTAAATAAGTATGAGTACTTTAAAGAAATAGAAACAGTCTTTTATATTTATCTATATTTCCTGCTTCTGGTGCTGAGGTTCTGAGTTTCCTACAGCCTAAAGAACTTCAGTCAGCACTTAGAATGCAAGTCCTGTGCTGCCCATTCTTCCAGGTATCAACTGCCCTCTCATTTCTATCTGCTTGCTCATTCTCCACTGCTTTTAGAGAGTTGATTTTTAAAATATATATTTGTTTGGGGTTTATTATTAGTGTCTACAGGAGAATTGGTCCAGTACAAACTACTCTGCCTTTATTAAAAATCCTGATAAATGATTAATAGTAATTATTCATCCTACTATTTTATTAATTTATATGTCAAGTTATTCTTAACCAAAAAATCTTCAGTTATCAAGTAATAGAGACTGTAATAATGAATATTTAGCATGTGCCAGTATCTTTCCTAATGCTTCACATGTTATTCCATCCATCCTCACAGTATCTACATAAGGTGTTTATTTTTTATGACCTGATACTCAAATGATAAAACTGATTCAAGAGAGGTTAAGAACTTGACCAAAACTGCGTAGCTAGATAGTGGAAAAGCTAAGCTTTCATCAAAGACAAATGTCTCTAAAAGGGAGCTATCTACTGTTGTGAGAATATGGTAAGACTAGAATTCTCATGCACTTCTGATCTGGATGTAAAATGGAGCAATTTTATTTTTAACAATTCCCGGTATGTATCAAATCCTTTAACAAAGTTCACCACATTTTACTAGTTATTTTATTTCCGAGATTCTTGGTAAATTTCTTGAATTGCAAAAAATGACTTGTAAGAAGAGTCATTCTTTATAGAATTAAATATATGATAAAAACTGTAAGCAATATATATCCAAAAAGATAAGAATGAGTAAAATATTAAGCTATATCTGTAGGCTGGAATAATAAAGGACTTTGACATAAGGTTGACAGATTTTTGATGTCATTGCCTAAAAGTCAAAATTTAATGATGAGTATTTATTTGCTATCATGCCAAGTGGTATACAAGGAATGAGAAGTTCACCAAAATTTTAACAGTAATTATCAATGGTTGGCATGATTTGGGGCTGATTTTATTTCTTGTACACTTTTCACATTCTCTTTACTCTTAATAATACGTTGGTATTATTTATAATTAGAAAATAAACATTCTATAAATCTGTTTTTCAGTATCTCCTATGTTAGAAAAAACAATCTGAAAAAACACTAAGGATAACATAGAATGTTCAATTAAAGTATAAAAGATGAAATAGAAATAATGATATTTTACATAAAAGCCCCATGCATGTTAAACATTTTCTTTATATTTTCAAGTCTATATTTACTTGACAAATGAAAATTATATGTATTGTGCATGATTTGAAATATGAATACATTATGGAATAACTAAATCAAGCTAATTAACATTAGGATATTATATTATTATTATTATTATTATTATTATTATTATTATTATTATTATTTGGTGCTGGTGGTGATATTTCAAATCTACTCTTTAAGCAATTTTTTCTTGTGTTTTGTTTTGTTGGGGTATTTTGGGGAGAGGGGCATTGGTGGTACCTTGGAACAAACCCAGAGCCTCATACATGGTAGGCAAGCATTCCATACCTGAGCTACATCTCCAGCCTCAGAAATTTTTAAAAATGCAAATGCATTGCTATTTTTTGTCACTAGGTTAGACAATATATTTGAACTTATTCTTGAACTTATTTCTCCTAAGTGAAAATTTGTGACCAACATATTTTGCACTCGTATCTACAAATCATTCTCCAGACCAATGTTAAGGAGCTTTTCTCCTATGTTTTCTTTTAGTAGTTTTTTCAGTTTCAGGTGTTACATTTAACTTTTTAATTCCTTTTGGGTTGATTTCTGTATAAAGTGTGATGTAAGGGTATAATTACATTATTCTGCATATGGATATCCATTTGTCCCAAAGCTATTTTTAAAGAAACTGTTTTTTTTTTCCATTGTATATTCTTGATACCTTTTTAAAAAGTCAAAGGACTGGAAATACATGTATTTAATTATGGGCTCTCTGCTGTGTTCTGTTGGTCAATGAATTTGTTTTACAACAGTACCATATGGTTTTGATTAGTAGACCTTTGTAGTGTATTTTGAAATCAAGTACTGTGACCTCTAGCTTTGGTTATTCAGGGTCTTGTGAGTCCATATAAATTTTAGGATTAATTTTTCTATTTCTATGAAAAATATCATTTGTATTTTGATAGAATTTGCATTGAATCTGTAGATTGCTTTGGATAGTATGGATGTTTTAACACTATTAATTCTTCCAATCCATGATCATAGAGTATCTTTTCATTTTTTTTGTGCCTTCATCAGTTTCTTCATCAATGTTTAGTAACTCTCAGTGTACAGGTCTTTCACATCCTTGGTTAAATTTATTTCTAAATATTTTTATCTTATCTTTTTTTGGGAGGGCAGCTACTGTAAATGAGATATTTTCTTGATTTTTTTCAGAAAATTAATTGTTAGTTACAGAAATATTACTTATTTCTGTGTGCTGATTTTGTATCCTGTAACCTACTATACTTGTTTAAAAAGTTTTTTTTGATAGAATCTTTAAGATTTTCTATTTAAAAGATTATGTCATTGCAAACAAGAATGACGTAACTTTCTCCCTTATAACTTGGATGCCTTGTGTGTCTCTCTCTTGCCTAATGCTCTGACTATACCTTCCAGTACCATGTTGACCAGAAGTGGTAAAAGTGTTCCCTGATGTTAGAGGAAAAACTTTCACTATTGAGTATAGAGTGTGTTAGCTGTGGACTTGTCATATATAGCCTTTATTGTGATGAGGTACATTGTTTCTATTCCAAACTCATTGAGAGTTTTGTCTTGAAAAGATGTTAATTCCAAAAAAGCAGGAGATGGAGGAAGAAGGATTTCAAGTTGGAGGCAAGCCCCAGCCACATAGCAAGACACAATCTAAAAATAAAAAAAGAATAGAAATGCATCTTAATGGTAGCACCCCTATGTTCAATCCTCAACACACACAAAGATCTTAATAGATTTTTCTGCATCTAAGGAGATGGTCATGTGGTTTTTGCCCTTCATTGTGTTAATCACATTTATAGATTTACCTGCAGAATCATCCTTGAATCACTGGAAGTGATCCCACTAGATCTTAGTGATCCTGCTGAATTCAGTTTGTTATTTTATGTTAAGGATATTTGCATTTATGTTTATTAGGAATATTGGCCTGTAATTTTCTTTTTATTTTTAACTCATATTTTTGTCATTTTAAATATTTCTTTTAAAAATTTAATTTGATATATATGACAACATAATGTATTTCCCATTATATATTCTTGATACCTTTTGAATTGTTAGAATTCATATTACACATACAGACTACAATTTTTCATTTCTCTGGTTGTGCACAATGTAGACTCACATACTTCATGTCATCATACATGTACATAGGGTAATGATGGCCATTGAATTCCAACGTCTTTCCTCCCCCATGTCCCTTCCCTTTTCCTCTCTCTCCTTTTCCTCTTTGCTTTATCTAGAGGTCAATTAATGCTCCCATATGGCCCTCTGCAGCATATTATGAATCAGCATCCTTCAATCAGAGAAATCATTCAGCATTTGGTTTTGGGGATCGGATAATTTCACTTAGCATTATATTCTTCAGCTCCATCCATTTACCTGCAAATGCCATGAGTTTATTCTCTTTTAATGCTGAATACTATTCCATTGTGTATATACCACATTTTCTTTATCCATTCATCTACTGAAGGACATCTAGGTTAGTTCCATGTTTAGCTATTGTGAATTTTGCTGCTATAAACATTGACATGGCTGTGTCTCTGTAGTATGCTATTTTTAATTCCTTTGGGTATAGACAAAGGAGTGGGATAGCTGGGTCAAATGGTAGATCCATCCCCAGTTTTCCAAGGAGTCTCTATACTGCTTTCCATATTGGCAGCACCAATTTGCAGTCCCACCAGCAATGTATGAGTGTGCCTTTCTCCCAACATTGCCGGCAAAACTTATTGCTGTTTGCTGCCATTCTGACTGGAGTGAGATGAAATTTTAAATAGTTTTGATTTGCATTTCTCTAATTCCTAGAGATGTTGAACATTTTTTCATATATTTGTTGATTGATTGTATATCCTCTTCTAAGAAGTGTCTGTTCAGTTCCTTGGCCCATTTATTGATTGTTGTGTGTGTGTGTGTGTGTGTGTGTGTGTGTTTAGCTTTTTGAGTTATTTATATACCCTAGAGATTAGTGCTCTATCTGATGTGCAAGTAGTAAAAATTTGCTCCCAAGATGTAGGCTCTCTATTCACCTCACTGATTGTTTATTTTTCTGAGAAGAAGCTTTTTAGTTTGAATTCATCCCATTTCTTGATTTGTGGTTTTAATTCTTGCACTATAGGAGTCTTATTAAGGAAGCTGGGGACTAATGTGACATGATGTAGATTTGGCCCTACTTTTTCTTCTAATGGATGCAGTGTCTCTGGTTTAATTCCTAGATCCTTGATCCAGTTTTGAGTTTTGTGCATGGTGAGAGATAGGGGTTTAATTTAATTTTGTTGCATATGGATTTCCATTTTTTCCAGCATCATTTGTTGAAGAGGCTATCTTTTCTCCAATGTATATTTTTGGTGCCTTTGTCAAATATAAGATAACTGTAATTATGTGGGTTAGTCTCTGTGTCCTCTATTCAGTACTATTTGTCTACAGTACTATTTTGGTGCAAATACCATGCTGTTTTGTTACTATTGCTCTGTAGTATAGTTTAAGGTCTGGTATTGTGATGCCACCTGCTTCACTCTTCCTGCTAAGGATTGCTTTAGCTATTCTGGGTCTCTTATTTTTTGAGATGAATTTCATGACTGTTTTTCTTTCTATAAGAAAGGCCATTGGGATTTTGATCGAAATTGCATTAAATCTGTATAGTGCTTTTAGTAGTATGGTCATTTTGATAATATTAATTCTGCCTATCCAAGAACAAGGTAGATCTTTCCATCTTCTAAGGTCTTCTTTAATTTCTTTCTTTAGCATTCTGTAGTTTTTATTGTAGAGGTATTTTACCTCTTTCATTTATTCCCAAGTATTTTTTTTTGATGCCATTATAATTGGTAGTTTTCCTCAATTACATTTCAGAGAATTTATCACTGATATGCAAAAATTTCTTTGATTTATGGGTGTTGATTTTGTATCCTGCTCCCAAGCTGAATTCACTTTCTAGTTTTGGAAGTTTTCTGTTGGATTTTTTTTGGGGGGGTCTTCTAGGTATAGAATCATATTATCAGCAAATAGTGCTAATTTGAGTTCTTCTTTACCTATCCATATCCCTTTAATTTCTTTCATCTTTCTAATTGCTCTGGCCAGTATTTCAAAAACTATGTTAAATAGAAATGGGGAAAGAGGGCACCCTGTCTTGTTCCAGTTTTTAGAGGGAATGCTTTTAATTTTCCCTCCATTTAGAATTATGTTGGCCTGGGGCTTAGCATAGATAACCTTTATGATGTTGAGATATGTTCTTGTTTTCCCTATTTTTCTAGTGTTTTGAACATGAAAGGGGTGATGTATTTTGTCAAATGCTTTTTCTGCATCTGTTGAGATGATCATATGGTTTTTATCTTTAAGTCTATTGATGTGATGAATTATATTTATTGATTTCAATGTGTTGAACCAATCTTGCATCCCTGAGATGAATGCCACTTGATCATGGTGCACTGTCTTTTTGATATGCTTTTATATTCGATTGACCAGAATTTTATTGAGAATTTTTTGCTTCTATGTTCATTAGAGATATTGGTTTGAAGTTTTCTTTTTTTGATCTGTCTTTGACTGGTTTTGGAATCAGGGTGATATTGGCCTCATAGAATGAGTTTGGAAATGCTGCCTCTTTTTCTATTTCTGAAATAAATTGAAGAGTATTGGTATTAGTTCCTCTTTAAAGGTCTTATAGAACTCAGTTGTGTATTCATCTGGTCCTGGGCTTTTTTAAGTTGGTAGGTTTCTGATGGCAGCTTCTATTTCATCACTTGAAATTGGTCTGTTAAAATTATGTATATACAATTTGGGCAAATTATGTGACTCCTGAAATTTGCGGATGCCTTTGATATTTTCTATTTTATTGGAGTAAAAAGTTTTCAAAATAATTTCTAATTATCTTCTGTATTTCTGTAGTGTCTGTTGTGATATTTCCATTTTCATTAGTATGTTAGTGTTTTGAGTTTTCCCTCTCATTCTCTTCATTAGTATGGCTAAGGATCTGTCAATTTTATTTATTTAAAAAAAAACAGGTTTTTGTTATGTCAATTTTTTCAATTGTTTCTTTTGTTTCAATTTCATTGATTTCAGCTCTGATTTTAATTATTTCCCGTCTTTTGTTGCTTTTGGTGTTGATTTGTTCTTCTTTTTCTAGGGCTTTGAGATGTAGTGTTAAGTCATTTAGTTGTTGACTTTTTCTTCTTTTAAGAAATGAACTCCATGCAATGACTTTCCTCTTAGAACTGCTTTTGTAGTGTCCCAGAGATTTCAATATCTTGTATCTGTGTTCTCATTCACCTCTAAAAACTTTTTAATCTCCTCCTTGATATCTTCTGTAACCCACTGTTCATTCAGTAGCATATTATTTAGTCACCAGGTGTTGGAGTGGATTTTATTTCTTATTTTATAATTGATTTTTAATTTTGTTCCATTATAATCTGATAGAATGAAGGGTAGTATCTCTACTTCTTTACATTTGCTAATAGTTGCTTTGTGGAATAGTATATGGTCTATTTTAGAGATGGATCCATGTACTGCTGAAAAATAGTCTATTCTGTCCTTGAAGGTTAGAATATTTAATATATGTCAGTTAAGTCTAAGTTATTGATTGTATTATTGAATTCTATAGTTTCTTTGTTCAGCTTTTGTTTGGAAGATCTCTCTAGTGATGAAAGAGGTGTGTTAAAGTCACCCAAAATTATTGTATTGTGGTCTATTTGACACTTGAACTTGAGAAGAGTTTGTTTGATGAACATAGCTGCTCCATTGTTTGGGGCATATATATTTATGGTTGTTTAGTCTTGTTGGTGTATGGTTCCCTTGACCAGTATGTAGTGTCCTTCTTTATCCTTTTTGACAGGCTTTAGTTTGTCTACTTTATTTGATATGAGGTGGAAACCCCTTCTTGCTTCTGCAGTCCATGTGAGTGGTATGATTTTCCCCAACACTTCACCTTCAGTTTATGAATGTCTTTTTCTATGAGATGTCTCTCTTGAAGGCAGCATACTTTTGGGTCTTTTTTTAATCCTATCTGCTATTATATGTTTTTTTGATTCATGAGTTTAGGCTATTAACATTGAGGGTTATATTAAGATATGATTTGTATTCTCAGCCATTTTTGTTTATTTTTGGTATTTGATGTGACTTGGTTTCTCCTCTGATTATATTTTCCTTTAGTGTAATCCCTCCCTCTGCTGATTTTCATCATTGTTTTTTATTTCCTCTCCTTGGAATATTTTGCTGAGGATGTTCTGGAGTGCAGGCTTTCTCATTGTAATTTTTTTTAACTTTTGTTTATCATGGAAGGTTTTTATTTCATCATCTAACCTAAAGCTCAGTTTTCTAGATATAAGATTCTTGGTTGGCATCCATTTTCTTTTAGAGCTTGGTATATGTTGTTCCACAAACTCCTGGCTTTGAGGGTCTGGGTTGAAAAATCTGCTGAGATACAAATTGGTGTCCCCCTATTGATTCCTCTCTCTTGCAGCTTTTAAGATTCTATCCTTATTCTGTATGCTATAATTTTCATTATAATGTGCCTTGGTGTAGATCTGTAATTTTGTACATTTGGTGTCCTGTAAGCCTCTTTTATTTGGTTTTCCAATTTATTCTTCATGCTTGGGAAATTTTCTGATATTATCTCATTGAAGAGATTGTGCATTCCTTTGGTCTGAAACTCTCTGCCTTCCTCTATCCCAACAACTCTTAGATTTGGTTTTTTTGATTCTGTCCCATAATTCTTGGACGTTCTGTGCATGTTTTCTAACTATCTTCACTGTGTGATCAACTTTATTTTCCAGATAGTATACCTCATCCTCATTATCTGATGTTCTTTCTTCCAAGGGATCTAGACTGTTGCTTATGCTTTCTATTGAGTTTTTTATTTTATTTATTGTACTTTATTTCAAGGGTTTCTGACTTCTTTTTTAGATTATTTCTCTCTTGAAGTAATCTTTTGTTACCTGTATTTTCTCTCTTATCTCATTATTGGAATATTCAATTTTGGCCTGTATTTGCTCATTTTGGTCATTCTTTAATTCACAGATCATTTTAATTATAAACCTTCTGAACTTTTTCTCTGACATTTCATCAACTTCACTGTCCTTAGGTTCTGTTATTACAGTGTACTGGTTTGTTTGGGACACTTTTCTCCCTTGTTTTTTCATGTTGTCTATGTGTATTCCTTTCTTGCAGTATGTATCTGAGATGTCACAGTTTCTTCCCTATATTCTTGTAGTACCTGTGAAGATTGTGTGTACCTCACCTTGATGTTGGCCTTCCAGACCCTGCTGGTGTCCCTTAATGGATGCTATTGCATCATGTGTCTTGGACCTAAGTAAGTTGGAGTGGGTGAATCTGAGCTGCTGGACTTGACCTCTGGTGGTAGTCCACTGGTAGGAAGGGGCAGTCTTGCCCCAAAGGCTAGGCTCTGGCACTGTCTGCCCTGCTGGGGGAGGGGTGAACCAGACCTACTGAAATCTTGGATCCCAAGTGGGCTGTTATGAGCTGTCTGGGCTGGATCTTGGCTCTCGAGGTAGTGCACTGGTCTGAAGGGGTGGACCTGCACCAGAGGCTAGGATCTGGTGAGTGTGTGCCCCACCAGGTAAGGAGTGGGCCCAGGCTGCTGTGCACCTGGGCACCACAGAGGCTGGTGTGGGTGGATCTGGGCTGATATGTTGGCCTTCTTTTTTTTTAACATTTTTTTATAATTTTTTATTGTGGGTTGTTCAAAACATTACAAATTTCTTGACATATCATATTCCACACTTTGATTCAAGTGGGTTATGAACTCCCACCTTCACCCCATACACAGATTGCAGAATCACATCAGTTACACATCCATTAATTTACATATTGCCATACTAGTGTCTGTTGTGCTCCGCTGCCTTTCCCATCCTCCACCCTCCCCCCTCCCCACCTCTCCCCTCCCCTCCCCTCCTCTCTCTCTACCTCCTCCACTGTATAACCCTGAGAATCTCCTTCCATTACCATGCAATTTCCCTTCTCTCTCCCTTTCCCTCCCACCTCTCATCCCTGTTAAATGTTAATCTTCTTCTCCTGCTCTTCGTCCCTACTCTGTTCTTACTTACTCTCCTTATATCAAAGAAGACATTTGGCATTTGTTTTTTAGGGATTGGCTAGCTTCACTTAGCATAATCTGCTCTAATGCCATCCATTTCCCTGTAAATTCTATGATTTTGTCATTTTTTAATGCAGAGTAAAACTCCATTGTGTATAAATGCCACATTTTTTTTATCCATTCGTCTATTGAAGGGCATCTAGGTTGGTTCCACAGTCTTGCTATTGTGAACTGTGCTGCTATGAACATTGATGTAGCAGTGTCCCTGTAGCATGCTCTTTTTAGGTCTTTAGGGAATAGACCAAGAAGGGGAATAGCTGGGTCAAATGGTGGCTCCATTCCCAGCTTTCCAAGAAATCTCCATACTGCTTTCCAAATTGGCTGCACCAATCTGCAGTCCCACCAGCAATGTACAAGTGTACCCTTTTCCCCACATCCTCGCCAGCACTTGTTGTTGTTTGACTTCTTAATGGCTGCCAATCTTACTGGAGTGAGATGGTATCTTAGGGTGGTTTTGATTTGCATTTCTCTGACAGCTAGAGATGTTGAGCATTTTTTCATGTACTTGTTGATTGATTGTATGTCCTCCTCTGAGAAGTGTCTGTTCAGGTCCTTGGCCCATTTGTTGATTGGGTTGTTTGTTCTCTTATTGTCTAATTTTTTGAGTTCTTTGTATACTCTGGATATTAGGGCTCTATCTGAAGTGTGAGGAGTAAAGATTTGTTCCCAGGGTGTAGGCTCCCTATTTACCTCTCTTATTGTTTCTTTTGCTGAGAAAAAACTTTTTAGTTTGATTAAGTCCCATTTGTTGATTCTAGTTATTAACTTTTGTGCTATGGGTGTCCTATTGAGGAATTTGGAGCCCGACCCCACAGTATGTAGATCGTAGCCAACTTTTTCTTCTATCAGACGGCGCGTCTCTGATTTGATATCAAGCTCTTTGATCCATTTTGAATTCACTTTTGTGTATGGCGAGAGAAAGGGATTCAGTTTCATTTTGTTGCATATGGATTTCCAGTTTTCCCAGCACCATTTGTTGAAGATGCTATCCTTCCTCCATTGCATGCTTTTAGCCCCTTTATCAAATATAAGAAAGTTGTAGTTTTGTGGATTGGTTTCTGTGTTCTCTATTCTGTACCATTGGTCCACCCGCCTGTTTTGGTACCAGTACCATGCTGTTTTTGTTACTATTGCTCTGTAGTATAGTTTGAAGTCTGGTATCGCTATACCGCCTGATTCACACTTCCTGCTTAGCATTGTTTTTGCTATTCTGGGTCTTTTATTTTTCCATATGAATTTCATGATTGCTTTCTCTATTTCTACAAGAAATGCCGTTGGGATTTTGATTGGCATTGCATTAAACCTATAGAGAACTTTTGGTAATATCGCCATTTTGATGATGTTAGTTCTGCCTATCCATGAACAGGGTATATTTTTCCATCTTCTAAGATCTTCTTCTATTTCTCTCTTTAGGGTTCTGTAGTTTTCATTGTATAAGTCTTTCACCTCTTTTGTTAGGTTGATTCCCAAGTATTTTATTTTTTTTGAAGATATTTTGAATGGAGTGGTTGTCCTCATTTCCATTTCAGAGAATTTGTCGCTGATATACAGGAATGCCTTTGATTTATGCATGTTGATTTTATATCCTGCCACTTTGCTGAATTCATTTATTAGCTCTAATAGTTTCTTTGTAGAGCCTTTTGGGTCTGCTAGGTATAGAATCATATCATATGCAAATAGTGATAATTTAAGTTCTTCTTTTCCTATTTTGATGCCTTTAATTTCTTTCGTCTGTCTAATTGCTCTGGCCAGTGTTTCGAGAACTATGTTGAACAGAAGTGGAGAGAGAGGGCATCCCTGTCTTGTTCCAGATTTTAGAGGGAATGCCTTCAGTTTTTCTCCATTCAGAATGATGCTAGCCTGAGGCTTAGCATAGTTTGCTTTTACAATATTGAGGTATGTTCCTGTTATCCCTAGTTTTTCTAGAGTTTTGAACATAAAGGGATGCTGTACTTTGTCGAATGCTTTTTCCGCATCTATCGAGATGATCATATGGTTCTTATTTTTAAGTCTATTGATGTGGTGAATAACATTTATTGATTTTCGTATACTGAACCAGCCTTGCATCACAGGGATGAATCCTACTTGATCATGGTGTACAATTTTTTTGATATGTTTTTGTATCCGATTCGCCAGAATTTTATTGAGGATTTTTGCATCTAGGTTCATTAGAGATATTGGTCTGTAGTTTTCTTTCTTTGAAGTGTCTTTGTCTGGTTTAGGTATCAGGGTGATGTTGGCCTCATAGAATGAATTTGGAAGTTCTCCCTCCTTTTCTATTTCCTGAAGTAGCTTGAAAAGTATTGGTATTAGTTCTTCTTTAAAGGTTTTGTAAAATTCTGCTGTATACCCATCCGGACCTGGGCTTTTCTTAGTTGGTAGTCTTTTTATGGTTTCTCCTATTTCCTCAATTGATATTGGTCTGTTTAGGTTTTCTATATCCTCCTGACTCAATCTGGGCAGATCATATGACTTAAGAAATTTATCTATGCCTTCACTATCTTCTAATTTGTTGGAGTATAATGATTCAAAATAGTTTTTGATTATCTTCTGTATTTCTGAAGTGTCTGTTGTGATATTGCCTTTTTCATCCCGTATGCTAGGAATTTGAGTTCTCTCTCTTCTTCTCTTCGCTAGCATGGCTAAGGGTCTGTCGATTTTGTTTATTTTTTCAAAGAACCAACTTTTAGTTTTGTCAATTTTTTCAATTGTTTCTTTTGTTTCGATTTCATTAATTTCAGCTCTGATTTTAATTATTTCTTGCCTTCTACTTCTTTTGCTGTTGTTTTGCTCTTCTTTTTCTAGGATTTTGAGATGAAGTATGAGATCATTTATTTGTTGGTTTTTTCTTTTTTTAAGGAATGAACTCCAAGCAATGAATTTTCCTCTTAGAACTGCTTTCAATGTGTCCCATAGATTCCGATATGTTGTGTCTGTGTTTTCATTAATCTCTCAGAATTTTTTAATTTCCTCCTTGATGTCTTCTATAACCCATTGATCATTCAGTAACCTATTGTTCATTCTCCAAGTGATGTATGCTTTTTCCTTCCTTCTTTTATCGTTGATTTTCAGTTTCATTCCATTATGATCAGATAAGATGCATGGTATTATCTCTACTCCATTATATTGTCTAAGAGTTGCCCTGTGACATAATATATGATCTATTTTTGAGAAGGATCCATGTGCTGCTGAGAAAAAAGTGTAACTGCTTGATGTTGGGTGGTATACTCTATATATGTCAATTAGGTCTAGGTTATTAATAGTATTATTGAGTTCTATAGTTTCCTTATTCAACTTTTGTTTGGAAGATCTGTCCAGTGGCGAGAGAGGTGTGTTGAAGTCTCCCATGATTATTGTATGGTGGTCTATTAGACTCTTGAACTTGAGAAGAGTTTGTTTGACGAACATAGCTGCACCATTGTTTGGGGCATAAATATTTATGATTGTTATGTCTTGTTGGTGTATGGTTCCCTTAAGCAGTATGTAGTGTCCCTCTTTATCTCTTTTGATTAACGTTGGCTTGAAATCTATTTTATTTGATATGAGTATGGACACTCCTGCTTGTTTCCGAAGTCCATATGAGTGATATGATTTTTCCCAACCTTTCACCTTCAGCCTATGTATGTCTTTTCCTATCAAATGCGTCTCCTGTAGGCAGCATATTGTTGGGTCTTGTTTTGTGATCCATTCTACTAGCCTGTGTCTCTTAATTGGTGAGTTTAAGCCATTAACATTTAGGGTTATTATTGAGATATGGGTTGTTCTTCCAGCCATATTTGTTTATTTCTGTTACTAAACATGGTTAGTTTTCCTCTTTGATTATTTCCCCCCCCCCTTTACTGTCCTACCTCCCACTGTTGGTTTTCATTGTTATTTTCCATTTCCTCTTCCTGTAATGCTTTGGCGAGGATGTTTTGAAGAGATGGTTTTCTAGCTGCGAATTCTTTAAACTTTTGTTTATCGTGGAAGGTTTTAATTTCATCCTCCATCCTGAAGCTTAATTTCGCTGGATACACAATTCTTGGTTGGAACCCATTTTCTTTCAGTGTTTGAAATATGTTATTCCAGGATCTTCTAGCTTTCAGAGTCTGTGTTGAAAGATCAGCTGTTATCCTGATTGGCTTACCCCTAAATGTAATCTGCTTCCTTTCTCTTGTAGCTTTTAAAATTCTCTCCTTATTCTGTATGTTGGGCATCTTCATTATAATGTGTCTAGGTGTGGATCTCTTATGATTTTGCACATTCGGCGTCCTGTAGGCTTCTAGGATTTGGGATTCTGTCTCATTCTTCAAGTCTGGGAAGTTTTCTTGTATTATTTCATTAAATAGATTTCTCATTCCTTTGGTTTGGAGCTCCGTACCTTCCTGTATCCCAATGACTCTTAAGTTTGGTCTCTTAATGTTATCCCATATTTCTTGGATGTTCTGCTCATGGTTTCTTAACAGTCTTGCTGAGCTGTCTATGTTCTTTTCCAGTTGAAATACTTTGTCTTCATTGTCTGATGTTCTATCTTCTAAGTGTTCTACTCTACTGGTAGTATTCTCCATTGAGTTTTTAAGTTGGTTTATTGCTTCATGCATTTCTAGGATTTCTGTTTGTTTGTTTTTTATAACCTCTATCTCCCTGTATAGTTGATCCTTTGCTTCCTGGATTTGTTTGCGTAATTCGTTGTCGAAGTGATCTTTCATTGTCAGATTTTGCTGTTTAATGTCTTCCTTGATACTCCAGATCATCTGAAGCATGTATATCCTGAATTCTTTATCTGACATTCTATCTGCTGCAGCTGTTACCTCTTCTAAAGTTGCGTTGACCTGCATTGCTTGTGGTCCTTTCTTTCCTTGTCTTTTCATACTGCTTGCGTATCTTTCCTGCAGGTGCGGGCGGCGGCTCTGCTCTCTCCTTATTCCAATTGGGGTGTCGTGGCTACCACGCCAGCAGGTCACTGGGCCTGTTCTGGGAGCTGGCGGCGGCTCTGTTCTGCCCCTACTCCAATTGGGGTGTCGTGACTACCCCGCCTGCAGGACGCTGGGCCTGTTCCTGGCACGGGCGGCGACTCTGCTCTGCCACTACTCCAATTAGGGTGGTGTTTGTACCACGCCGGCAGGCTCCTGGGCCTGATCCGCCGGTCTGTTGTAGGTCTGCCTACCTTGGAGGCGCGGGCGGTGGATCTGCCCTGCCCCTCCTACCACGCCTGCGGACCCCTGGGCCTGATCTGCAGGTTGATCACTGGTCTGCTCACCCTGCGGGCACGGGTGGCGGTTCCGCTCCGCCCCCACTCCAATTGGGGTCACGTGACCACCACACCAGCAGGGCCTAATCCGGGCGTGGGAGAAGGATCTGCTCTGCCCCTACTCCAGTTGGGGTGACGTGTGTACCACACTGGCAGGCCACTGGGCCTGACCCGCCAGGCTGTCACAGGTCTGTTTACCTTGCAAGCGCAAACGGCGGCTCTGCCCTGCCCCTCCTACCACGCCCATGTACCACTGGGTCGCGGGTCTGCCCACCTTGCGGGTGCGGGTGGCAGCTCCGCTCCGCCCCCTCTCCAATTGGGGTCACGCGGTCACCACGCTGGCGAGCCGCTGGGCCTGCTCCGGGCGCTGGCAGCGGCCCGGCTCCTCCCCTCTGGCTCGACGACAAATTGAGGAGACTCAGGCGACTGTGCCTCACCACCCCTACCAGGAGACCAACTGCTTATGTCACCGCTGGTATTGATGAAGTTCTCTCCTCCGCCACTTTCTGCTGACATCAGATCTCTGCCATGTTGGTATCCTATGCGAATGGCAGCATTTCGTTCCCCTTGCCGGGCAACCAATGCAACGGGTGAGTCCTGACCGGCCCTCCGCAGGACCCGGACCGAGAAGCAGTTTCCGTGGGCTCCTAGCCCCGGGCCAGGGAAGTTCCGGGAGCTGGAACTCGGCCGCTCCGTGCTCTGTGTAAGCTCCTATATTGTAAGCTCCAAGAAGCAGTCCCCGCGGGCTCAGTTCCGGGAGCCGTAATTCGGCTGCTTAGTGCTTGGTGTGTGCTCTGATAGGAGCAGGGTCCAAGAAGCAGCCTCCGCAGGCTCCGCAGCCCTGGGCCAGGGCGGTTCTGGGACAGTTCCGGGAGCCGGAACTCGGCCGCCCCGCGCTCGGTGTTCGCTCCGATAGGATCAGGTTCTAAGAAGCACCCAGGCGCTGAACCCTAGCAATCTGTCTGCAAGCCGCAGGCGAATTACAGCCTGAAATTACCTGATCTATGGCTGAATGAGCTGCGGTCAGTCGAAAACAGGGAAGGTGACGTCAGTTTACCGACATGGTGGCTGCTGGCCTCCTCTGTGGTCTGACCGGTGTGGAGAACCGAGATGGACCGCTTCCTTCCCCCGTCTCGAACCCAGAATTCAGCCCTGAGTATGGTGCTTGCGCGGCTGGCAGAAACTGCAGAGCTGTAACCCTGCGTCTCTATCCCAGCATGCGCTGCAGACTCTAGCCGCAGGGCGATTTGCTGAATAAGCAGTGTTACCCTCCGTGCGACAAACCTCTCGCGTTTGAGTCCCCGTAGCTGATCCTCGTGCGATGGAAATCCTTCCTCCAGGTTCCGGAGCATCCCACTATTGCTGGAAATTCCTAACAAGATCTCCTTTAGCCGTCCTGACTTGTCATACTCCCACACAGTGAAGCAGCACACGGCGGCGATGCACTCCCCTCGCCGCCATCTTCCTTCTCGATATGTTGGCCTTCTTAAAGGAAGTTTCTATTGCTTGCTTTTTTTCATGTTTGTGGATCACACTTTCTTGTGTCTTTGCATGTCTGATCATTTTTTTTTTGAAAACTGGATATTTCAGAAAACAATTAGGCAACTTATGCACCAGTTTCCACCATGTAAAGTTTAATGTTTTTTTTTTTTAATTGATTTGACCAGATGATTTTGTAAACCCCACTTCTGTATAGAGTATCTCATGTTGTTTCTCAGGTGTAGCCTTTGGCACATATACAATCATCTTGAAATAACAGTGGTTTTATAATGTTTCTCTTTGACCATTGCTTGCCCTTATTTATTAAGCTGTCTGACTATGGGTATGACACTCAGCAATTAATGTTAGCCTCCATTAATTGCTGACTGGTTGCTTCACTGTTCCCTTCAGTGTTCTGGGACATAAATTACTCCACAGTCTAATCCAATTAAATACAAGCCCTTTTGCATGGGCTCCCCTTTGCAACAGGCATTTGAGGTTTGTTCCAATACCAGAGGGCCCTGCTTAGATGTCTGAATGATTTCCTCTGGTAAACTATTGGCCTGTGGTTTTGATTGTTGCTCTTAAGGAGCTACCAATCACCTCTGATTACTTAAATCATTATCTCTATTATTTTTGAGATTTTCTTTAGGATCAAACTCCCCTCATTATGTTCTAAGTAAAGACACTTCTCTTGGGAAGACCTTTGCAACATACTGTGTTTATGTCCTGCCTTTTAACCTGAGCTAAACCTCTGATGCTGTTCCAAAACTCAAGACAGGGACAGTGGCCCATTTATGCTTAGTTCTTCTTGGGCTTTTTTTTTTTCTTCCTCATAAAGAAAGTTGATTTGGGGACTAATTAGGGCCCTATCCTCTCAGCGTGTCATACATGGAATAGAGCTTCTGTAAAAGGGAACAGCCACTTTGGAGGACAACTTGGCAGTTTCTCAGAAGGCTAAATATCGTTATAAACAAAGCAGTTCCACTCCTAGGCATAGAGATGTGAAAACTTATGAACACACAAAAATTTGTACATAAATATTTATAGCAGCATTATTCAGAGTTGCCAACATGTGGAAACAACCTGAATGCCTATTGACTAATAAATAAATAAAATATGGTATATCTTCCTAGTGGAATAATATCTAGAAATAAATAGGAATAAAATACTGATTCATGATGCCACATGGATAAACCCTCAAAAATGTGCTAAGTGAAAAAAGTCAGACACAAAAGGCCAATTTTAAATGGTTACCTTTATATAAAATAAACAGAATAGGTCTAGAGACAAAAAGCAGATTAATGGTTGCCTAGGGCTGGAGGTGGAAACAAGAAGTGACTGCGTATGGGTATGAGGGATCTTTGGGGGATGATAGAAATATTCTAAAATTGGTAATTTAATTTAATTGGTAATTAAATTAAAAAATTTAATTATTTTCACAATTAAATAAGTTTAGTAAGTCAGTGAATTGTGATTAATATGTACCTTGGGAGAATAAGGCAGTTTTTAGTAAATCAATATGGAAAATGATTGGTTACGAAAAATGAAACAAGTTCATCTGCAAATATTCTCAGAACCATTAATATAGTAATTAATGTATTTCTCAAAATTAGAAAGTTAGGGTGCAGAATGTTTCTGATCTTATTTTACAGTGAATTCCTTTGTCCACAGAGCATAGCATTCAGTGCGTCCAGGTTTCCATGGAATACTCTTTGGAAAATGTTACTGTAGTCCTTGGAATTAATGAACATTCTTGATTTTATCTTTATTAAACAGCTCCCCCAAAATCCCTTAGATATAGTCATATACTATTTAACTGAGGTTAGAATTTAAGCCAAGTCCATTCTGAGAATGGTGCCCAGGAAAGGATCATGTAAGTGCTGTGTAGTAGCAATCTGACAGTGAAGAATCCACATTGTTTTTTTTTTTAATAGTATTATAAAAACTTTTATGTAGAAGATTGTGAACAACAGTATTACGTGGAATTAGGAGATTCTCCAAGGTCACATATCTAATTTATATATTTCCCTTAACAATAATTTAAATCAAAATGCTTAGAAGTTTGTTAGTAATAATCGAGGACAAAGAAGCTCACAGACCATGATGAACTAGGATGGCTGGATACAGGTATTGAGTATCAGTTGTTTCAGCATGAGTGTGAAGATATACACTTGGGTGGGATTCACTGTGATGTTTTTACATATATACATAGAAAAATTATTTCAGACTCATTCCACATTCATTCCACTTTCAGTGGGAAGCAGGGCTGTTACCAACAGAGTTGCTTTCAAATAATGAAATCTCCACACTCTTTAATGAACATCCTGGCTTTAAGGGTCATTTTATTCTGCTAGTACCCATAATCACTCTATACCCTCCCTTCCTTTCTTCCTTTCTTCCTTTTCTAATTCAATCTGTTCTTTATTCAGTAAGCATGCTGATACTTTTGGTGATCACAGAAAGCACAATATTTTGGTTTATTCATTATATGTTAAACACCTGAATACCTCATGTAAGCACAATTAGAAAATATTTTTAAAATAGTTAGTCTACTATTGACAAACAAGAATTAATTGTATATACTAAAGAGTTAAGTGCAATAATTCCACATGTGCACACAGAGTATACTGATCAAGTCCAACCTCCATTTATCTACCCCTCTCCGTTTCCATTAACCACTATTCCACAGTCAGGTCAACTTTTGTTTTTTCATTTTTTGCTTCCACATATGACAGGACATGTGGTACTTGTCTTTTTTATGTCTGGCTTACTTTATTAATATAATGCCCCACAAAATGGAGGTAATCCTTCAGTGATTACCTCCATTTTGTGGGGCATTATTTTGGTTCTTTTTAGTTATACAAGACAGTAGAATCCATTTTGATATAACTATATAAGCATGAAATATATCTTATTCTAGTTAGGATCTCATTCTGGTAGATGGACACTTGGGTGGGATTTGCTGTGATGTTTTTACATATGTACATAGAAAAATTATTTCAGATTCATTCCACTTTCATTTTCCTATGCCTTTTCCTTTCCTTTATTGCTTTTTGAATATTAGATAAACAAAAATATACTGAATTTCTATTTGCCTCCACCCCCTTATTGTGGATTAGCTTCCACATATCAGAGAGAACATTCAAACTTTGGTCTGGGGGGACTGGCTTATTCCACTTAGCAGATTGCCAGTTCAATCAATTTACTGGCAAATGTCATAATTTCCTTCTCCTTTATGGCTGAGTAATACTCCATTGTGTATATATACCACATTTTCTTTATCCATTCATCTGTTGAAGGGTACCTAGGTTGGCTCCTTAGCTTAGTCGTTGTGAATTAGGATGCTGTAAATGCTGATGTGGCTTCATCATTGTAGTATGGTGATTTTAACTCCTTAGGATATATACTGAGGAGTTGTATAACTAGGTCAAATGGTGGTTCCATTCCAAGTTTTTTGAGAAATCTCCATACTGCTTTTCAAAATGGTCACAATAATTTGCAGTCCAACCAGGAATGTATGGTATACCTTTCACCCCACATCCCTGCCAACATTTATTGTTATATGTATTCTTGATTGTTGCCATTCTGCCTGAAATAAGATAAAATTTCAGTGTAGTTTTAATTTGCATTTCTTAATTGCCAGAAGTGGAACATTTTTTTTTCATATATTTGTTGACCATTTGTATTTCTTTTTCTGTAAAGTGTTCGTTCAGTTCCTTTGCCCATTTTTTGATTGGCTTTTTTCTCTCTTTCTTTCCTTTTTTTGGGGGGGGGCTAAGTTTTTTTTTTTTTAGTTCTTCATGTATCCTTGAAAATAATATTCTATCTAATGTACTGGTGGCAACGTTTTTCTCCCATGCTATAGGCTCTCTCTTCAAACTCTTGATTGTTTCCTTTACTGTGAAGAAGCTTTTGAGGTGGATGCCATCCCATTTATTGATTACTGATTTTACTTCTTGTGCTTTAGGAGTCTCATTAAAGAAGTCAGTTCTAACCTGATATGTTGGAGTTTTCAGCCAATCCTCTTCAAATCATTCCATGAAATAGAAAAGAAGATCTCTTCCAAACACATTCTATGAAGCTAGTATTACCCTGATACCAAATCCAGACAAAGATACATCAAGGAAAGAAAACATCAGACCAATATCCTTTATGAACATAGATGCAAGAATTCTCAATAAAATACTGGCAATTGCATACAAAAACACGTTGAAAAGATATTGCACCATGATCAAGTGGGTTTCATTCCAGATATGTAAGCTTGGTTCAGGTACAAAAATCAATAAATGTGTACCATCTTCTTCTCAAATTAGATACATGAAAACAGAACACAAGCATAAGATTATTTTACTTTGTTTAGTCTCCCTATCTCCATACTCTAATTGGAATAATGCTTTATAACTTTCCAAGTTTATAAGAATTAAATGAGAAGATGAATGAAAAACTCAAGTGCAATTTTGACATATATTGAGAAAATAATTCATTTTTAAAGGATTTCCAATAAATAGTTTTTTGTCCTCCAGGCTGAATTCTGAATAAGATGAGAGATTAGAAAATACTAAGCAAATGAAAAAGGTATTAGGGTTCTCCAGAAAGACAGAACCAAATATATATATACACACACACACACACACACACACACACACACACACACATAGTTGTTCCTTGATTTTTAAGGGGGATTGATTCTAGGACTTCCTGTAAATACTGAAATTCATAGATGTTCAAGTGTCTTATATATAAGGTGCAGGCTTCGTGTATAACCTGTGAACATGCTCCCATATACTTTAAATGAACTCTAGATTACACAGACTAAAAATGCAATGGAAATGTTTATAAATAGTTGTTATATTGTACCATAAATGATGACAAGAATAAAGGCAAGGAAAACAGTGTACAAATTTAGTATGATTTTTGTTTTAAATGTTTTTGATTTGCAGTTGATTCAACCCAAGGATGTAAACCTTGCAAATATAATGGTTGAATGAGAGGGAATTTAGGGGACCCAATCATGCAATTATGGAGTCCAAAATGGGTTGTCTGCAAGCTGGAGAACTTGGTATACCTACAGCATGACATGGTACAGGTCTGAAATCCCTCAGTACAGGAAAGCTGATGGTGAAATTCTCAGTCCAAGGCCTGAGAACCCTGGAGGAAGCTGGGTGAAAGGGTTGAAGCCCCAAACTGGAGAGCCTGGAGTTCTCATGTTCAAAGACTGTAGTAGAACAGCAATGTCCTAGCTCCAAGAGACAGAGAGGGAGACAGAGAAAGAAAGAGGAACTTGTGTTCTCTCTCCCATTGTCCTATATTATTAGCTCCTAGGTGACTGGAATATGACCCCACACATTTAGGTGTGACCCACTTACTCACACTAATCTTTGGAAATACCCTTACAGACATGTACAAAAATAATGGTTTACCAGTTCTTAGGTATTCCTTAATTCACTCAACTTGACATCTAAAATTAACTCTCCTTTAATAAGAGAGAACTAATCCCCCCAAATTTACTATTACTCATCCAAAAAAATAATCACAAAGTAGGCCTGAAGAGAGTAGAAAGCAGGAAATAATAAAGATCACAGCAGCAAAAAAAAATTAAACAGATACTAGAAAAGAAATAGAAAGACCAAAAAAATTAAGATTTTTTTTAAAAAAGTCAAATAAACTTGATAAATGTTCATTGGAAAAAAGAAAAGAACTCAAATAAAATAAGAAGTGAAAAAGGAAACAGTACAACTGATATCATAGAAACATAACGAATTATAAAATATTATGGTCAATTTTATGCCAACAAGTTGGATTACTTCTATTAAATGGATGAACTCCTGGAAACACCCAAACTACCCATACTGAAGCATGGAGAAGTAGAAAGTCTAGTTAGATCTATAATGAAGAGATTGAACTAGTAAACAAAAATCTCCCCCCAAAAAAAGGCTTAGGTCTCAATGGCTACATTGCTGAATTCTATCAAACACTGAAGAAGAAATAATGTAAAACCTTCTCAAAGTCTTTCAAAATATTGATGAAGGGGGAATACTTCCAAGAGCATTTGATGAGGCCAGCGTTTTACTTCTAAAGCCATACAAGGACATACAAGGAAAAAAATATAGGCCAGTATCCATGTTGAACATAGAATAGATCTCAACAAAATACTGAGTACAACAGCACTTTAAAAAGATGTGTCACCATGATCAAGTGGAATTTATCTAGGGAGAAAAGTTTAATTGTGCATACACAGAGCAATGGGTGTATTGCAGGACATTAACAGAATAAAGGGTGAAAAATATCAGACCAGATATTCAACATCCTTTTATGATCAAGACTCGGGTTTAGAAGGAATGTACCTCAATACAATGAAAGTTGAAAACTTTCCTTCTAAGCTCAGGAACAAGAGAAGGATGCCCACTCTTGTTGAGAGCCACAGCCAAGTCGGGATGACGCCTGGCATTTTGCCAGAAGGAGTGGTTGGGCGGTGACGCCAGCGAGCCATTGGGATGATGGCGATAAAGTTAAGCTGTGTATAATTATTAAGATAATGACTGATTGTTGTAGCTGGATGATGCTAAATTGAAACAGGTTGTGTATTCAGTTGTGTATATAAGCTTCTGCTGGCCGGCAATAAGACAGCTCCTGCTTCCTCGGGTGTCTGCTACTTTTGAGTTCTCACGGAGTTCCCGTTGAGTTCTCGCGGAGTTCCCATTGAGTTCCCCTTGGTTCTCCCGGAGTTTCCGTGGAGTTCTAGAGAGTTCCCGTTGGGTTCAAGTAATAAAGTAGTTCCTGTTTGAACCTACAAGTGGCTCATGACCGCCCAGTTATTTTGTGCCCAGCCAGACTGCGGCACACTCTGACCACTTCATATAACACTGCTGGAAGTCCTTGGCTGAGCAAATTGGACAGGAAAAAGAAATAAATGTCATCTAAATCAGAAAGGAAGAAGTGAAATTATCTAGACAATCTTACATGTTAAAAACCCTAAAGACTCCATCAAAAAAAATGTTAGAACTAATAAACAAATTCAGTAATGTTGTAAGATATAATATTAACATACAAAAATTAGTAGAGTATCTATACACTGATAATAAGCTATCTGAAAAATAATCCCACTATTATAGAATGAAAAAAAAATTCAGAATAAATTTCTCTGAGCAGTGAAGAGATATGCACACCAAAAACTATAAAACATTAATGAAAGAAACTGAAGATATAAGTTATTGGAAAAATACCCCATGTTCATGAATCAAAAGAATTAACAGTTCAAATGTCCATATTACCCAAGCAGTCTAAAGATTTGATCCAATTCCAACCAAAATACTACTGATATTTTTCACAGAAATGAAAAAGCAATCCTAAAATTTAGACAGAACTACAAAGACCCTGAGTGTAAACAGAACAAACCTGGAAGCCTCACATGACCTAACTTTAAAATCTATTACAAAGGTCTAGTAATCAAAACAGCATGGTACATGCATAAAAGCAGGCAGATATGGAACAGAATAGAGAGCTCAGAAAGAAATCAATATATTTATCTCTTGACAGAAAAAAGCTTCTTGACATTGGCCTGGTCACTGAGTGTTTTGGATATTATCCCAAAACACCAGCAACAAAACCCAAAATAGATAAACTTCTGCCAAACTAAAAAGCTTCCACACATAAAAGGGACAATCAAGAGAATAAAAAGATAGCCTCAAAATGGGAGAAGATATTTGCAATCCATACATCTGATAGGGAATTAATACACAAAGTATCTAAGGAACTCAAGTCAATTACAAAAAACATGATATAATGTGATTAGAGAATGGGGAAAGGATTTAAATGAACATTTCTTGAAGGAAGGAATATAAATGGCCAATACATGTATGAAAAAATGCTCAATGTCACTAATCATCAGGGAAATGCAAATTAAAGTAACAGAGGAAATCACCTCACACTGTGTTAGAATGGCTGTTATAAAAAAGTCAAAAGGTAAATGTTGATGAAGATGGGTACAAAAGGAAACCCCGGGGCACTCCTGTGGCAAGTGGGGAAAGTAATACGGAATTCCTCAAACAATTAAAAACAACCCCACTATATAATCCAGAAATCCTACTCCTGGGTCTATATCCAAAGGAAATAAGGTTAATTGTGACATGGGGGTAACAGGTCCCCTGGAAGATAGCATCTCTATGACCAGTTGTCATTTTTAATGTGGTTTCAGTCAATTTTTTTAATTGGTTCCTTTTAGTTAGATGTAGCAGTAGAATCCATTTTGACATAATTATACAAGCAGGAAATGTATCCTATTCCACTACCTCTCCTTTTCCCACCCCCTGCTTGCTTCCCAATATTCATCTTTCTGGCATTTACCCATGCTTGGATGGGCTATCCCAATGACCTTGCTCTGCCTTTGGGGATCTGAGCTGCTTTGTGATCCGATACTCTGTCCTAGGCCATCCTCACACGAACTCACCTTTCATTTCACTGAGACTCCACTTATCATCCACCACTGGCTGATTCCAGGAAGGGGCCCTGCCTTTGGGTGACTCAAATGCCCTGTGAGTCCCAAGAAGTGACCGTTTTGAATGTCCAGCACTCCCAGGGTTCCTGTTGCACTCCCAACCACAGCTTTCAGAGAGCTACAGTTGATCCCTACAGTCAACTGAGTCCATTAGGTAGGAAGGTCTCACCCCTGGCAAAAGATGTCTCGGGATCTCAGTTAACTTTTTCCGCTCAAAAGCCCTGGTGCCAAGCATTGAAAACCCCTATGGGCCTTAGCCCCCGCTACCTTCCTGAGGCAGTGACTACTCCCAGAGCAGTTAGCTCTTCCTCATTGGGTATAAGAGAGCACAGAGGATGGCTCTGCTTCTCCCTACTGACTCTCTCTTGCCATTGGTGAAGCCACCTCTGCCATCCCCTCAGACACTCCTTTGGGTTGTCTTTTAGCAAGTTTAGACTCACTCTGCCTTACTCCTGACAGGTACAGAAACTAATTCATCTTCCCAACCAAATTTGGCCCCTTATACCTTAGACTAGGATTTCAAATGGCTGCTTAACAACACTATAGATCCCAATATTTTGAGGGACCTTTTTAACTTTTGGAGCACTCAGGGAAATGGAAAAAGATCCCCTATGTTCAGGCCTTCTCTTTTCCTCATTTCAAACAAAATCACTCTGCTCTTCCTGCTCTCTGGCCCATGTTCTCCTGGCTCTTAAACCCTCCCTTCTCGACCTCAGGACTCTCCTGAAATCCCAGACTTTGACCCTGCCAACTAAACCCCTCCCCACCATTTTCAACCTTCTGCTCTGATGCCTCCAGGACCCCCCTCACCTACTTTCAGTCCACCCATTACTCGCTCTCACTCTCACATGGACCATTCTACCCGGCCTGCACCTCTGCTTCCCGTTTGTAAAGTAGCAGGGTCAGAGGGAATTGTTTGGGTACTCATCACTTTCTCCCTTAGTGACCTTTCCCAAATCAAAAGAAGCTAGGGTCCTTCACCTCCAATTCTTCAAGGTACATTAAGGAATTCCAGTACCTAAGCCAATCCTACCATGTAACTTTCCATGACATTCATATGATCCTTCCCAACACACTCCAACCTGAGGAACACAGGCAAGTTTGGAAACAGGCCAGAAACTATGCAGACAATGTCCACCCAACCTTCCCCAATAACCCAGTTGGTACTGAGGCAGTCCCTGATTATGACCCCACCTAGGATTACAATTTAGCTGGACAGATCACTAGTAGGAACAAATTTATTACCTGATTCTTGGCAGGACAAGAAAACTGGCCCATAAAGCTATTAACTATGAGAAACTCCCGAAGTTATTCAGGACCAAAATGAAAAACTCTCAATGTTTTTGGACCACCTTACAAAGGCCCTTTTAAGGACACCAATCTACACTATGAAACCCCAGATGGGAGACCATTACTAACCACCTACTTTTTCTCCCAGAGCTTCCCCAACATTAAGACTAAACTCAAATGCCTAGAGAAGGGACCCCTAACTCCTCAAGCAGAGGTTCTGGCAGTGGCTTATAAGGTGTATAATGGGAGGGATGAGAAGGCCTGTAAACACAAATACCAGATGCTGGCCTAGGCCTTTCAACCCGTCCCAACCACTGGCACTTGAGCATCCCTGCTCCCAAGGAAACAGCCAGGGGACCCCCTGGCCCCTGCTTCAAATGTGGTCAAACGGGTTATTGGGCCAGAGTGTGCCCGAATCCCTGGAATTTTTCTAGTGCATGTCCCAAATGCCATCAGGAAGGACACTGGGATGTCCACTGTTCTCACACACTAAGAGGTGCAAGGCCATCCGGCTCTGAAACCTTTCAAGCAGATCTTTTATGTCTGGCAGTGGGTGACTGAGAAGCCCGGGATCCCCTTACCTGACCACTACCATCACTCCTCAGGAGCCAGGGTGGCCATTGTGGTAGCAGGTAGGCCTATCTCTTTTCTCTTGGACTCTGGAGCCACATACTCGGTCCTAAAGGAGTTTGGGGGACCTACTTCTCTATCTCGTTCCTCTATTTTGGGGGTAGGAGGACTACCTTACCAGCCCCTACAAACCCCTTTGCTTCACTGCATCTTCCAGACATTACCCTTTCCCATTCCTTCCTGGTTATGCCTGCTGCCCACTTCCTCTCTTAGGGAGGGATCTCCTAGCCAAAGTTGGAGCTTCTATTACCTTCACTCCTGAGTCTCGCCTCAACTCCAGCTTGCCTTCTGTCTCCCTCCTGCTAGTACTCCAGACACATTCTGTGGGCCCCTCTTACCCCTTATCTGCATCAGAGGTTGATCCCTCAATTTGGGGGCTCCAAAACCCCTCCATAGCTGCCTGCCACCCTCCCTTGATAATACATCTCAAGAACTTCACCTATTTCCCAGCATGACCCCAATATCCACTTTCCCTCCAGAGCCTCAAGGGTTTCAAACCTTTAATCTCTGATCTTCTCCCAAAAAGCCTCCTACACAAAACGATCTCCCCTTTTAACACACCTATCCTAACAGTCAAGAAGCCAAACAGATCCTACAGACTCCTACAGGATATTTGCCTCATTAATACAGAATAATCCCCATTCATCTAGTAGTTCCCAACCCATATACACCCTTGTGTACCATTCCCTCATGCACCACTCATTTTTCACTTCTGGATTTAAAAGATGTCTTCTTCTCCATTTTCTTACACCCCCAATCCTAGATAATTTTCGTCTTCACCTGAACAGACCCAGACACTCATACTTTTACCTAGTTGACTTGGACTGTCCTACCCTAATGATTTAGAGATAGTCCCCACCAGAAAGACTACCAGCCCTTGATACCCAAGACTGAGACCTACAATTCATGGTCAACTTCCCTGACTCCAGAAACTCTGCTCCCACCTAAAACCCTCCCTGACAACCTTTATAGAAATGAAATTCTTTGCCCTTAACCAACAGGAAGAAGTGAGAGAAGAAAGAGCATCATCTCCAGCCCAGGTATCTATAAAAACAAAAAGAGAGGAATATTGGCATCAGATTCACCATTTTAGGTCAGGAGCCATTTTATCTAGAGGTTCCAAAGTTTTGATTCTGAGGCAATGTTGTTAACTTCTTGTAAGAACATGTGCCTTCTTAAAAAAAAAAAAATCATTAACCCCACCCCAGCATAAACTCTTTAGTAGTTTTTGAGATTCCTCTTGTGGGGTATAAAGCTGCTCTGTGAGTGCCAACAGACTGCTACTCTCCTCAGAGGGACAGCGTTGTCAAAGCTATACCTCGTGTTACCAACAATAAATCTCTTGTGTGATGTTCTGGTGTGTGATGTGGTCCTTGGACTTAGCGTGGACTCTGCGAGTGTCCTTGCAGTTATTATTATTAATTTAAATTAATTTCTTGTGGTTGTGCAAATGGTGACATTCACTGTGGTATACACATATTTGTACCTAGAAAAGTTACATCAAATTCACTCCACTGTCTTTCCTTTTCCTATCCCTTTCCCTTCCCTTTATTCCCCTTTGTCTAATACACAATGAATGCATAAATAAATTGTAGTATATATACCCAATGGAATATTTCTCAGCCATAATTAAGAATAACTTTATGACATTTTCCAGTAAATGGATGGATCTGAAGACTATAATGATGAGTGAAATAAGCCAATCCTAAAACAAAATAAAACATAAAAACCAACCAATCAAACAAACAAAATGTCGCGACCCTTGCCCGCAAGGAAGACGCAACACTCAGGAATCTTCTCTCAGCAGTTTATTCAGGTCCCTTGATATTTCTTATTCTTTCTTCTTCTCCTCTTCTCTCTCCCCCGGATGCCCTCCCAGCCTTAATAAAGCATCCCAAGCCCCAATACAAAGCTGCCGCGTGGAGCTTTCTCACAGGGTGGTGAAAATCATGTGCCAACTCTCTCAGATAAGGAGTTGTTTGTCACATACCACAGCGGAGCCAGCGCCATCTCGTAATGGCGACCATAGTCTGCAGAAACGGCAGAAGCGGCTCACCACAGTTCCCCCTTTCTGTTTTATTAAAACAATACAGGCGAGAGTAGAGGTCCTATCCCACTGTGCAGAAGTGGCTGCATAGTATGGCTCAGTCCTAAGGAGGGCCCTTCCCCAGATCCGAGGCCATATCAGCCGACGCCTTTTTTCGTGGGGCGGGGCGTGGACGCGTCTAACCCGCATGCAATAGGACATGCTCTCCTTGAGGTCCACGTCAAGGATCACTCAAGTGCAGTGCCTTGCCTCGCATCCTGTATCGTGACGATGGTGGACGAAGGGGGATAGCTGAGGCTGAACTGTGGCTGTATTAATGACAAACAAGTTGACAGCACCCTGAAAGAAAGGCACGGACTTTAAAGCGATAGAAAAGCACTAGTGTGGAAACCCATCTGCGTGCAATGGCAGCAAGACCGGCAGAGTGCAAGGGCTTTCCAACACTAAGAGAATAACAAGGAAAGTCATGTCGATCCCAGTGCAATGTTATAATAACTTGGGGTGCAACGACCATGACAAAGGTTTACTGTTTAAGATGCGCAAGCCAGACTTGAGGTGAGTTGCCATTTTCTAAAGCTGCAAGAGCTTGTATGATCATAGCCTTTTCTTGTGCATGGCGAGTTTTAAGGCGACAGAGAAACCACAAACAAAGTATAACACTGAAGCAACACATTGCACCAAAAATGCCTACTCCCACCCACTCTTTGAAGAAGGAAAAAGCAGAAGATATCCAATCGGTGAATTGACCCAAAGTCACTGGTTCAACACGGGTACTATTCAAAACAGCAATCTGAGTTAGTTGAGACTGGATCAAGTCTTCCGCTTCTATGGACCAGGTTCCGGATAGATACTCTCCGATGATGCGGGAGGCATTTCTGGAATCATTAAATCTGACAGAGGTTATACATAAATGCACACGTTGATCAACACAACCCAAATGTACTAGGTCAGACAACTCCTCAACTTGAGCTTGAAGCAGATCTATCCTTTGATTAGCAGCCAGAATCCCAGATAAAATGTGTTGATTAATTTTACTTTGGGATTCAAGTACAGTGGATGTTTGTTGAATAACCTGATTAATAGTGGCAGCAGTTTGTACTTGGCTGGCCATGGCTACTCCAGCTGTAACTGCTGCAACAGCAGACACTGCCACAGCTGTCACTATAGCTGCCGTAATTCCAAAATCTCTACGGGTTCTAATCAATTCAACAATAGGAAAGGATTCTGGATCCGCAGTAACCGGGATCGGGACAAAGGTTGGAATTTTCATAATCACTGCCATAGTCCAGGAGCCATTCCAACACTCAGACAAGTAGCAAGTAACATTAGAACAATTAAGCATCCCCTGTAATGTAACATTAGCCAAAAGAAACAGGAACGGAGATTGGAGACAGACTGCTGCGGAGGGTAATGTAGCATTAGATAATTGTGAATTATTTGCAAAAATTTTAAGCCTCCTACCTCGCTCCGAGTCTTGGGTAATGCCAGAAACATTAAACAGCCAACTTTGGACTCCTAATATTTCCCTGGGGAAACACAAGCGTGGACTAGACTAGCCCAATCTGAGGGAGTCATACAAAATCTAGTAAGTCCCTCCACCTGAGTGAGAGTGAAAGCGGCATCTATGCCATAAGTGCGGACGGACTCTGCCAAGGTTTTAACTATCTTAAAGTCTAAAGGCTCATGATATCTTCCCCTGTTATTGTCCTGAAACACCGGGTACGCAAGTCCCATATCTGTATTAACTGTCCTCCAAACTTGCGCATGAAAAGATCTCCCGGAACCTTGGCTCCCCCCCACATACGGGGGTGGGGCAACAGGCATCATATCTTCTTCTAAATTTTCAACCTCCTCCTCCTCAGAATTCTGTTGACCAATATTAGATCCCTCCCCCTTCTTACAGTAGGCATGCGTGCCTTGTGTCTCCTTTTTCTTCTTTTTCATTTTTATCTTATGTAGTTGTTGCAACAATATATCAAGGTCCTCAGAACACTCTGAGCCGCTTGTGTCCTCAGATGTTTTGAATTCGGTCAAGTCTGGATAGAGCCTTCTCCTATTTTTATCTTCAGGCTCTTTTGCCTTCTCACTACTGTTACTTTTGATACTCTCTGCCACTTCACTATGTGATCCTTCAGATTTTTCCTCATGTAGTTGTTCAAGAACGGCCTGACCCTCACTCACAGCTTCTTGGCATTTACCATCTGTAAGGCAACTACGGACCATGTTCCAAAGGGGTATCACCCCACCCTCTAATATGCCCTGCTCAGAAGCAAAGTCAAGATCTTTGCCTAATTTATCCCAACTAGGTACAGTAAGGCTGCCCGAAAATGCAAACCACGGTGCAGCGATATCTATCTTCTGTAAAAATCTCTGTAAAGTACTATGTTTCACTTCCAGGCCCTTGGAACGTAACAGGCCATCTAGGGCCAGGAGAAGTGGACTTGAAGATGCGGCACCCATGACACAACAACAAAAGAAGCACAAAAAACAAAAGCGAAAGTACACAGTGCAGCTGCAATAAAATGTAAGGCTCTCTCTGTGTTTACAGAGGAGCTACCCCGCTTTGGTCGCGGATCCCACTTACTAGGGACTAACCCCGCTTTGGTCGCGGATCCCACTTACCTGGGACTAACCGGTGCACCACCCCTGACTGCTGAAAGTTCTGGTTCCCGGGTCTCGGCACCACTTGTCGCGACCCCTTGCCCGCAAGGAAGACGCGACACTCAGGAATCTTCTCTCAGCAGTTTATTCAGGTCCCTTGATATTTCTTATTCTTTCTTCTTCTCCTCTTCTCTCTCCCCCGGATGCCCTCCCAGCCTTAATAAAGCATCCCAAGCCCCAATACAAAGCTGCCGCGTGGAGCTTTCTCACAGGGTGGTGAAAATCATGTGCCAACTCTCTCAGATAAGGAGTTGTTTGTCACATACCACAGCGGAGCCAGCGCCATCTCGTAATGGCGACCATAGTCTGCAGAAACGGCAGAAGCGGCTCACCACAACAAAAGGTCAATTTTTTTTCCTCCTATGTTTCAGCCAGTTTTTTTCATCATGGTGACCAAAAGACCTGACAAAAATAACATGCAGGAAGAAACATTTATATTGGTTCATGGTTTCAGAGGTTCAGACCATGATTGGCTGACTACCTGTCCCTGGGCCTGAGGGGAGGCAGAATACTATTACAGAAAGTCATGGAAACTAAGAATCAGGAAAAGCTCTACTTACCAAGGATAAAATGTAAATCTATATCCTCCAACCACACACTACCTGGCTACAGTTACTGCCCACTTAATCCAATGATTAGTTTATAGTCTCTTAATGTAACCATTTCACTCTGAACATGGGCTTTGGTTGACATCTGATATCTAAACCATTCCTATGGGGACATAAATATGACACTAGCAAAGACAGATGAGTTTTTCATGATATAAACCAGGAAGAGAAATAAGGATGTGTAAGAGTTTGAAAGTCACTGGATACGGGATGGTCATGAAACCTACGTCCTCAGATTTTACCCTTTTGGATTCTTACCTTAGGCAAGTTGCAGTAGGATTTAGATCTATTGATTATTCCCCTTATGCCTGAGATTTCATTTAAACCCTTATTGTCATAATGCTTAATAAAACCAGTGATGTTGAGCCCTTGTATAAGGAGACGTATAAGGAAAGCATCCAAATATTGAGAAGACCCAGCTAGATCAATTCTTAGGTGCTCAGAAACAGGATGGGACTTATGTTTTTCTTCTTTCCAATTTTCCGGGTGCTTCTGCCAAATGTGGCATAACTGACTGTTCCAACATGACAGCTAAACAAAGAAGCCAGGGAAATGCGTGGCATGAGTACTTGAAGCCTCTGCCAAAGGTGACTGAGCCTGCCCTGCCCTGAGATGTTCTTCTCTAAAAGCAAACTTCAGAGCTTCCTGTGGCCTCAGAGAAATCAATGAAGTTTACAAGGAAACTCCAACCCTGAAGTAAATGCAAAGACCTCTTGGACCAAGCAGACTCTTTGGACAGCTGAAATTGGTACGGGTGAATCTGAGAATATGCTGAAGCAGATAGTCACCTATAGGTGCGTACCTTTGGACCTCACTGGTAAGCTCTAATGACAGGAAAGGGGGCAGAAAAGAAAAGTATCTCTTTGAGTGACTGATTGCTAACTCCTTGCTGTCCATGCCAAGTCCTGGATGAGAGAAGAAGGTATGACCTGATGGGCCTCCATACCTGGAGAATTAACCTGAGAGTCAGCAGCCAGGAGTCCTTCAAATAGTTGTGTTCCTGCCTCAGGGAAGAACTTTGTTTCTGATTTCCAGAATAAATGAACTTTCTGCAAACACAGGACAACATTACCCTGTTGTGAAAATTACTAAGGAGGAACCAAAGTGTACAGAGATACATCATGTTGGTTTGACTTAATGCGATTATTTATCTTCTAGGATACTCATGTTGTTTTCAAATGCCAAACCTCACAAATGCATGCTGATGCTAATGGTTATCTTAGCTTTGTGGGTCATTTACTTCACTTCAACAGGCCACACAAAGGTAGGAATTGTCTCAGATTTTTTTCAGAATTTCATTGATAGTCACAGTGACTTTATTTGAATGTTCCCCATTATCGGGGCAAGAAATGAAAGTTAAGCTCGGCACAGTAGAGCAAATCTATAATCCCAGTGGCTTGGGAGGTTGAAACAGGAAGATCACAAGTCCAAAGTCAAGCTCAGCAAAAGCAAGGCACTGAGCAACTCAGTGAGACCCAGTCTCTAAATAAGATATAAAATAGGACTTGGGATGTGGTTCAGTGAGCAAGTGCCCCTGAGTTCAATCCCCAGTACCAAAAAAAAAAAAAAAAAAAAAAGAAAGAAAGAAAGAAAAGAAATGTTTAAAACATGTGATCTTAGCAGATAATGTGGAGGAGAGGGTTCTCTGTTCAGCATTAGTTCTTTGACAATATATGCACAATTACTGTTTGTTTGGGAGACAGGTGAATCTCTGTACCACTTGGCACTGCCAAGCATCCCACCTCAAGGTTCTCTCCTCCCTTGGCCTTGGATATTCTAATTCAATTAAATCTCTATTTCAGTTCTCTATCTTTATCTCAGGGTTTAAATTTTTTTTAATTATCATTTTCTGAGTAGCCCAGTTAACATTTCTCACATTTCCCCTTTCTGCAGTTTTTCTTAACTGATCTTGCTTCCAGTTTCTCCTCCTTCCGTCCATTTAGTACACCTTTTTATTTAATACTAAAATCAGCCCATACAACCTCTTTGCATTCTTCTTATTCTGCTTGACTTCTTATGTTGCAATACTACTTTTCACTTTCACTATACTATATAATTTATTGATTTATGGTGTTCATTGATTATTATCTATCTTGGTCTCCAGGAAGGCAAGAATCTACATATTATTCATTCATTAACAGTGTCTGGCATACTGTAGATGCTTAATGAATGGTAAATAACTAAGTAAGGAAAGACTGTTTGGAGATCTGATCTGAGAGGTAATGTGACTTGAAATAAGGTCCTAATAATAAAAAGGGAGAAAAGTCAGTGAATTTAACAATAGAATTGACAGCAAGAGTGACTGACTGTGGGAGGGGAGGAGTTGGGGCTAACCAGGCATTATATTCCAGGTTTGTACAACTGCTTGGCTGGTGAGGCCGTTTATTGAAGTTCTCCTACCACACTGGGAGAAATATATTTGGAGGAGAGAAGATAAAGTTAGCTATGAGTAGTCTAGGTCTAGGTCCATTATAGTGATGTAAGTGAAGATGTTGCTTCTATATATTGTAGAATAAACAGACCTAAGGCTGAAAAAGACCTGGCTTAGAAAATATTAGATTTAGAAAGTATTAATTAGACTATAAATAGCAGCTGAAGTCACTGGAGTCCGAGACATTCCCGTGGGTGAGCTGTAGAGTGAGAAGAAAAAGTTTGTTAATGACATAACTCTGAGGAGCAAAATAAGAAGAAGGCTGAGGAGAGAGTTAGAGAGAATGGGGATAAAAGAGATTTCTTGAGACACTTGATTGGTAGGGTACAGGACAAACAAAAGGTACGGTAGCCATTAAAGGAGAATAAGGGGCTTAAATGTTTTCTCTCCATAATATGGGAGACATTATAATACATTTAAATTTTTACAAAAGAAGCTGACAGAAAAAAAAAAGTATAGAAAGTAGGAAAGAAAAAGTGTGATTGTACTTAAGTTGGGCAGGATTACCAGAAGTTGAATTGCCATATGTCATATGACGTCTGAGACCTTCAGAAGCAAAAAGAATCTAGGTGGTAGAGGATCTGCCTCCATGGATCTTGCCATGTACCTAGAGGAAGTCAGGGCTTCAGTAATGAAGAGAACTAGAAGCCAGGTCCTTCAAAATCTTTGGCAAGTGAATGGAAGATATTGGATGAGAAAATGAAAGAGAAAAGGATTATGTACTAACTTGGTGATATATGGTTAGATGAATCAAGGGGAGCAAAGGTTTTCTAAAAAGGGTCCATATGTATATTAATATATGTATATATGTGAAGTATATGTATGTATATATGAGAAATTTGTGCCTGTGCACATGTGTATATTTGTATAAAACCCTTGTCTTAGTCTGTTTGTGATGCTCTAACAATGTCAGAGACTGAGTGGTTTATAAAGAACTGAAATTTATTTAACATTTCTGGAAGCCAGGAAGTCTAAGACCAAGGCACTGGCAGATTCAATATCCGGTGAGAACCTGCTTCCTGGTTCACAGACAGTCATCTTCTCATTGTTTCCTCATGTGGTGGAAGGGGCAAATGAGCTCTCCAGGATCTCTTTTATTTTTGTTTTGTTTCTCTGCTGTGTCTTATTTTATAAAAGCACTAATCTCATTCATAAGGGCCCTACCGCCTTGTCTAATCACCTCCCTAAAGTTCTCTACCTCCTGAAAGCATTTCACTGCAGGATACAGCTACAATATATGAATATTTTTTGATGGGGATACCTACAAACATTCCACATGGCAATCCTAGTTTGTGTGTGTGTGTGTGTGTGTGTGTGTTTATGTTTTAACAGGTTGTTAAAAGAGTGAGGTAACTGGGGCAATTCAGAAAAAAATACATTAGTAAAACAACTATTGGAAGAAAAATAAATTTGAAAACATACTGATATTAAAATAAATGTAATAGTAATTTTCCATTTTCACTGGTGGAATTTAAAATCAGTTTTATTAACAGTGTTGAATAACTTAATCAAAAATTTAAATTGAGGGGCTGGTCTTGTGGGTCAGAGGAAGAGAGCTCACCTAGCATGCATGAGACACTGGCTTTGATCCTCAACACCACATAAAAATAAAATAAAAGTATTGTGTCCATCTACAACTAAAAAATAAATGTTTAAAAAAATGTAACTGTGATATATGAGGATAATTCCTTTCTCTAAGTAACCCTTGGGTTATCCAGAATCATTAATTAGAAGTTGAATTTTGTATGACCCTTTCATCCAAACAGCTATCTAATTATAGACTAAGACGTACATGATGCTGTGTAATTATGTGGGCACAGTTCAATATCTTGTTCCAGGAAAATCTGGACAAAAGTTGTAACAGAGGAAATACTAGGTTCAATATATATATCAAACAGCAGTCTATTGTTAGAAAATAGAACAAAGCAAAAATCAAACAAGTCAATGAACATCAGGGGTAGGCTTCTAACCCTGGTTCCCCTGAGCAATTTTAGTCTGTTCTCATGTAGGCCTCTGGTAAGTGGCCTCTCTGGCATGGGAAACTCCTGGAACCTGAACAGGTTTTAAATTGGTAGAAACATTCCCTCTAGTTACTTCATTATGCAGATACATATGGTAGTCTTTATTTTTAGGTAGATAAATATTTCAATTGACTAAGTCTCTTACTTTAGGTAAGAAACATTATTTATAGCCCTTACATTCTATTTGCTAGACTGATCAATGAGATATTGATGTAACATAAAGGTAGTCTTACGTATTGCTGATGATAATATAAAATATAATCTTTAGAATTCACCAGTCAAAATGAATAAAACTATTCTTTAATATTTACTTCGGTAACAAATGATCTGGTAATTTCATCTTCAGGAATCTGTCATGAAGATGTAATCATGAATCCTTATATGAAAGGGGAGAAAATATTCAAGTGTTAAGTAAAATGAAAAGAAGTATATATAATCCAATTATCCAATATCATAAGCTGTGCACCTGTGTTACATGTTATTGATGGAATGTTATGCGACAATTAAAAATAATGGTCATAAAAATTATGTAACAATATTAAAACATTTATAGTACATGATGTTACTTGCAAAAGTATTAAAGCCACATATATAATATGATTACAAATAGGTAAAACATACATATGACAGGAAAAGAATGAAAATATTAAAATATACAGTATTAAAAGGACAGCAAAACTTATGATGATATTTTATAATATTTGCTCTGTTTTTCATATTGTGTATAATATGGTTATAAGAGTTTTATAAGGAAAACATAAATGAAAAGATGGCAAAGTGAAAACAATAAAATCAAATAATGAAAATACAGATATTTATTTTATCCAGTTACTTTATAAGGCAGTGACCCCCAAAGAAACTATCTGTTGGCAGCAGAGGAAGTCACATTACCTGGAAATCAATTCCTATAATTTCATAAGTGAAAACTAGTTTGAATTCATCACTGATATGTAACTTAATCATGTGGAAATTTATAAAATGAATCATGCTAATTTATATTGAAAAGCAAGCCTTATTATCTGTTGGTAGTAAATATATCCTTTTCTCCTCAATTCTTCAGTTCTCATTCAGTTTGAGAAACCGTATTGCTAAGAAACAAGGGGAAACTTCACCAACAGAAACTGAGCTGAAAATAAAGGAGATCCTGGGGAAACTAGACCAGCTGATCCCGCCCAGACCCTTCACCCATGAGGCCACCACCACCAGTGCCACACACAGCTCAGCCACCCTCCTCAACCCTAGAGACACATACTGCAGGGGGGACCAGCTGGACATCCTGCTGGAGGCCAGGGACCACCTGGGACACAGGAAGGAATATGGAGGGGACTTCCTCAGGGCCAGGATGTTCTCCCCAGCCCTGAAGGCAGGCGCCTCAGGAAAGGTGACAGATTTCAACAATGGCACCTACCTTGTCAGCTTCACTCTGTTTTGGGAGGGCCAGGTCTCTCTGTCTCTCCTGCTCATCCACCCCAGTGAAGGGGTGTCGGCTCTCTGGAGGGCAAGGAACCAAGGCTATGATAAAATTATGTTCAAAGGTAAATTTGTTAATGGCACCTCCCAAGTCTTCACTGAATGTGGCCTGACCCTAAACTCTAGCTCTGAACTGTGCACCTACCTGTATGGGAGAGACCAAGAAGCCTTCTACTGCATGAAGCCTCAACAAATGCCCTGTGAGGCCCTGACCCATGTGACCACCATGAACAGAGAAATTTCTTATCTTTCTGTCAAGGAAAAAAGGCTTTTCCATAAGTGAGTATATTTTAATACAATGAGTGGTGTCCCCAAGCAGAGCTACACTGCCTATCTCAATATTAAGCATGATCTTCTCAGATGCCTCCTCTGTTCTAAAGGTTATAACCAAACATGCGGTATCTGCATGGAGACCAGTGTCCATGACAGCACACCATAGTGTGCATTTTGATTGAAATAGGCTCAAGGCAGGCTACATAAGTTGGAACTATATATACCTGTACTTCTAAAGGAAACCAGTATTGTCACATTTGACCATATATTTTACTTAGACATAGGTTTTAAAAAAAATATGCTCCGTGGAAAACAGTTCTGCTGTATGTTCAAATATATCACCAAAAAAGGATTCCTTGATAAGCATATCATAAGATCATGTTCCTTTACTTCCCATGTCATATTTCACAGATTCTAGCATTTAAGTGATTTTTTTTTTCATTCATCCATTTCTCTCCATGTCCAGTGCTGCTAACCAAGTTGAGACCATCATCATCTCACCTACATGACTGAAATGGCTTCCCACTTGGTCTCCCTCCCATCATCAATCACATCCTCCTTGAACCCACTCTATACTGCAGCCTGAGCAATCTCTCTAAAAAGCCAACTCCTGTGGGTCATCTCCAGTTGATATCATGATCAGAGATGCCTTAGTACACAGTGTTCATGGTGGAGGAGTCCTTCTACCTCTCCACATTGTGACCTATCAGTTCCTGGAAGCCCTGGTTGAACAGACTCCTCTAACCCTGGTGCCCATGTTTCCCCTATCCATCTTGGCTGAGCCACACTATGCTTTTCTCCCCCACTCACAAACAGATGCTCACTCTCTAATCTCCTTATTCTCCATTGAAATGGGAAACACTTCATTCCTGAGAATGAACTATCAGGACTTCTTCATGGGCCACTTTGATGGTTTGCAAAAGGAGACTGTCATCACAAATCCAAAAACTGTGAGCCAAGCCTGGACACCTATTAGTCCTAGAATCTTTTATTCATTTTCAAACTTTCCATAAGCCTCAGTCTACTTCCTTTTCACTTTCCAGTCTGCCAAATTCTGTTTGACTATGCCACGATGACTTATTTTCCCTTCATTTGGTGACAGTACAATGTTATATTCTGAGCAATTCCTTTCTTAGAAAATTTCAAAGTCAAGCTCAGATTCTTTTTTTCCTTAAGCTTTCAAAAAAAATATGATTATGAGAAATTAGAGCGGAGACCAATCCTGGAAAATAAAATGCATTCCAGAATCTTGCCCAGTTTTCCAAATTTTGATATCTATTCAACTCACTAAATCTCAAACTATTCACAATTCTGAAATGAGGCAGAGAAGGAGAGAAAGAAAGCAGAGCTGGAGTGGGAGGGAAGGGAAAGAACTGACTTTAGTTCTAAGTTGCTGGAGTCACAGGTGGAGACTTCAGACCAAACTGGAGAAAACTGTTCCTACCTTTGTGGAGTATTTATAGATGTTATCCAGATAACTAAAAGAGATGTTGAATGTTAACATCAGCAGAGCTCTTTGAAGTATCATATTCACTACCTCTACCACAATGAGGAAATGATGAGAGTCCTAGGAAAGACCACACACACACAAAAAAAAAAACACAATTACATGAGGAGTCCCTCTGTACTCACTGTTTTGTTTTTAATCTCCTTCTAAGCGCTAATCATCTTCATGTCTAAATCACAGCAAGGATGAGACTATGTTTTACCCTTTCCTTTCATGACTGGGCCTAAAATACCCCCCCTAGCAGAGAACAGAGTACATCTGTTGTACTGGGTACCTGAGCCCTCCTCCCCATAACCTCTCCCTGCCTGCCTCTATTTACACACATAATGTATGTTGGGTTGAAGAAAAGAGAGGGTAGAGGTAAGAAAAGAAGTTTGAAGTAGGAAGAGTCAGTTAGTCTTCATCAAGTGGAGGAAAGAAATACAGTGTTCTTTTATTCACACATCAGTGTGAACACTACTTTCTGACAGCCACATTGATGGATATTGAGGATACAGCAGTGAACACAGACAATACATTACCTTTCTTCACATGATCCTCAGAAAGCAAATATGTAGGAAAATTGAACATATCAGGAAATATGGCTAAAGAGGGAAGCAGAGGCTCTGTGATAAGGGTTCTATGTGCCAGGATAAGGAGCCTGGACTCCTGCAGTGATAGGGAGACAATCAAGGTTTTTAAAGAATAAAGCAGTTGCATTTGCAATTGGACAGGGTGCTCTGGTAGTTGTGCTGGAGAAATTAGGTGAGATAAAACTTAGGTTGACCAATTAGAGGTTCACAGTAATTTTAAAAATGTATTACATGAACTTGAATAGGTGATGTGAAGGCACATAGAGATTATGCAGACTAAATAATATTAAGAATTTAAAATTCTATGACACACTATTGCATATCATTACATGTGACAGATGAGTAGAGTTGCCCTGGACTTCAGGTGCTCCCAGCAAGAGAGAAAACCTTTCAAAATCCTAATTTATCTACAGTACTCAATTTATCCAAAATATACAGCAGAAATAATAATTTTTAGTTAAAGAAAGTTAAAACTATCCTTGCTTAAAAATAAGCAAGTGTTGCCTGGTGCCTGTGCTATGTGAACATACAACAGGCTAATCTATTGTCTTATTTTTTGAAGGACCAAAGTGGGAGTTGAAATGATGAAAGATCTTGAACATATCAATGTCTCCCATTGTAACAGTAAGTCCACTTTTTCCTGTGATGGGTAATGTTTGGCATATGTCTTACACAGAGAAAAATTATCAGAGTTAATTCTTTTAGCTGTGCTTTTCCAGGAGCATAATCCCTAACAGATGTCAGTGATCTTAATCATGCTAGACTTCATAGGGAGAAATCGTTTCAAGGAAATTAGTTTAGACTCTTCATTCCAGATTTCATCTTGATTTATCCTAAAAAAAGAAAGTAAAATATCCTACATTCATCTCCCAGAGTCTGAGATTCTGTGCAAATGCCTTTGATAGCTTCAGAGTGGGAATACTGTGGTTTTAGTTTCTTGATATCTGCCGGCATAACCTCCTAATTTTAGTTGATGTACTTAATTTTATATGGAGCTTCCATCTTATTAAATATTTTAATGGAAAATACAGAGCAATGTTATATATGAAAGTATACTGTTTATATTTATTTATAACTTAGCTTTAAATAATGGTTTATAAAGCCTGAGTTTACCAGTAACATTAGTATCCTAGGCAACTTATAATGATATATTGTCAATATTTATTCATTTATTCCTCAAGTGTTTACTGAGGGCCTGATAAATATGAGGCACCATGAACAAATGAAAAAAAACTGATCTTGTGATCTAAAAAGGTTCTTGTTATAAATGTACCAACTCTATGAAGAAAGCAAAATACAAAATACAAGTATGTAGGAAAATTGAACATATCAGGAAATATGGCTAAAGAGGGAAGGAGAGACTCTGTGATAAGGGGCTTATGTGTCATCATAAGAAGCTGGGACTTGTCATTTTAAAATTATTTTAAAGTTAAATATATTTGACTGAGCCCTGAAGGTTATCAATAGTCAGAAATTTCAAAAAGATCATGGGTAGAGTTGCCAGATTGAAATGTATAATACAGGGAATCAGTTAAATGTAAGTAATTTCTAATTGCCACTGTATATATACATTGAGATAAAGGAAAAATATTGCATAACTCATACACTAAAAAAAAGTCCTTCACTAGAATAATTAAGTGTCCAGTATTTTTAGTGTGAGAACTTTTTACTGTATAATTACTCATAAGCAAAATTATGTGAGACATTGTGTTCATAAGCCAATGGAGTGAGCATATGGTAGAATGTAGCAGAAGATAGAGCTAGAAAGAGAGGAATAAGCTAAGTAAATAAACTGTGATGAGGATTACAGTGTTTATTTATAAGGCTAAAGAAAGCCACTGAGACCAACTGCGCAAGACAGTGGTATGATCCTCCTTGTGTTTTATAAAGCAAATTCACAACTGAAAATAATAAGCATGACCTACACAAAGACGATTTAATTTAAAATGTTACTTTGCAACATAAAATAAAATTTATACATAAAAGAAAATATACTCTTTCTGTTTGGGATGATTTCATGTTGAGAAGGTATCAGTTTCCTCAGCACTAGTTTCTTCTTGCTGCTATAACAAGTGGCTTTAAGTAAAAAGAACATATTTTCTTAGTGTTATTATTCCAAGGTACAACATCAGTCTCACTGAGCTACAATCAAGGTGGAACAGGCCTGTGTTCCTTTCTAGAGGTTCTAAGGAAGAATTTGTTATAACTTTCAGCTTCTTTATAATGGCTGCCTTCCTTTCTTTTAGTGCCATCTACCATCTCCAAAGCCACAATGGTAGGTCAAGTCTTCAAGTTACAACGTCCTAGTCCACCTGCTGCTTCCTTCTTCCACCATGGAGGACCAATGAGATTAGACTGAACTCCTTTTCCTAGATAATCTAGGATTATCTAGATCATCCATCTCGAAACCCATACCCTTAGTTACATCTGGAAAATCCCTTTTGCCATCTGTTTTTTTTCCCTTGATGGCAACATATTCATAGATTTAAAGAATTAGAACCCAAATATCTTTGGGGGGTATAGTGTACTCAACACAATCTGTAAAGTAATCAAAAATATGGAGATGGAAAATATTTAGTAACTGTGGGTCTCAAGTTTCTAGGGTTATAGTATTCAATTATCCATAATGCAGAGCTATCAAGCCCCCTAGGAGCCCAACAAGGTCACATTGAAATTCCAACAAAATCATAGGATTAGGAAGGCTCCATTTAGCAAGCAAAACCACCAGGATTTAAGAAGTATTTTAAGTACATTTTTCAATTTGGATGTGGTTCTGCACATTAAACCCAGGGCCTCACCCATGCTAGGCGAGCACTCTACGACTGAGTTACACCCCCAGCCCACATTTTCTAGTTCTGAAAACAGTACCATTTTGCCACTCTGTCTACCAATTACAACTGTATTTGGTATTCATGGGGATTTGGTTTTGAGAACCACTGTGTACAACAAAATCCTTACAACAATAATATGGCATGGTATTTGCACATAACCTAGGTACATCCTCCCATATACTTTAAATCATTTCCAGATTACTTACAATGCCTAGCAATGTAAATTTTTTGTAAATAGTTGTCATACCATTTTGTTTACAAAATAAAAAGAAAAACTTCTGTACATATTTGATAAAAATAAAAGTTTTTCCTGAATGTTTTCCATCCATTATTGAGTGCAGCGCACAAATAAAGAACCCATGGATATGAAGGGCTGACTATACAGTATCTCCATGTATAGTATAATATTCTGTGGACACAAGCAACCAGAGACTGCAAGGTCCATAAGGGACTTAGCAAGGAAGATAAAGCACAGAGTGCTGGTAATTTCCCAATATCCATTCCCTCCTCCTTTTTAGTAAGAGTAACCATTATTTGAGCTGGAACCATGGCCACTTTTCCTTGTGGCTACTTAAGCTCACATTACATTTTTCTAAGAGTATGAACAGAAATTGTCTGGGGAACTTATAAGTAATGCCTTTAATGGCAAAACCACTTGCCTTCCTCTTCCATTTGTCTCCTTGCTACTAGCTGAACTGTAGATAAAATGTGAGAAAGGAAACTGCCCTGTTAGACTGAAAGAATAAAAACATATGTTAAGAACAGTAGAACAACAAGATAAGAGAAAGAGAAGTCCCTCACAAGATGCAATAACACATTAACCTTGGCCTGGTCACTCTGAAACTTATGTGAGGGACAATACATTTCCAATTTTAACGCATTATTTTGGCCTATTTTACAGCATTCAACTTGTTTCCTATCTAGTACAGGAAGTGAATGTAATACAGAAATGCTGATGTAACAAAATCTAAATTATGAGTACTGGACATACAGGTCAGTGGAAAGGTGCTTGCCTTGAATGCATGAGACTTTGGGTCCAATTGCAAGCATTGCAAAAAATACAAATAAAAATAAAAAACCTAAAATATGAGACAATTGCTCGGCAGTAGGGCAACAGCATAGAGAATGGCAAGGAAATATGACGTAGACATTTGATGTCCTTTGTTATGCCACAGTGAAGAGTTGGTCCTCTGCCACGGGGGATACCTTTGAAGGCAGACAACGACAGAGCCTGCAGCTACAGAGGAACAGGCTGCAATATCTCAGAATCATGGTTTCTGTTGGGTGCTGCATGACTCTTTTTATTAAGGTCCTATTAAAATTTTTAATAGGACCTTAATAAAACTGCATTAAGTCAATCTAGGTATTTTATTGGGCAGGAGACTGCCCTATAAGGTTTTTAAAGGGTACATGTTACATTTAAGCCATCTTTTAAACATGAAAAAACTCATACTATTCCTTCATTGATGGAACAAATGTAAATGACTCAATAACAAAGACACCAATGGGTAGTTCACTGACATTCAGATTAGAGAACCAAATTAAGTCACTGCAGAATCAGAGGAATGGCAAAGAAAGGAAAGGATATGGAGACTTAGCTAATGACCACAGGTGGGAGAAAATGAATAGGGAGGAGTCAGCATGACTCCAAATCTCTCAGAAGAAAGAGTAGCAGTGCCTAAAACAAGCTGGTGATCATAAAAATCTCCAGTAAGAGACAAAAGACAAAAGCAGAGGGAGAGAGAAAGGGACCAAGAAAGGGAAGGACCAAGAGAGGAGGCTGGATGTTTGACACATGCCACTGACACCACTCACCATGAGATCTCTGTGACTAGAGAGAGAAAAGAGCACAGAGAAATGCCAAATTGGAAAGAAGACTCCAGCCCCCGGGGGATACACATTACGAGGAAGGTGGATAACAACATTTTGCGACCAGATTCAACTAGATACAAACAAGATCAATGGCTGCTTGAAAGGAAAACTCATTTACCTGCTGGGAGATTCCACACTGCGTCAGTGGATCCACTACTTACCCAGAGTTGCAAAAAGTATGTAGTTACTTTATGTTCTTTTGGAAGTTCAGGCTAATCATAAAGTAATTTCAACGAGGTCTCCATCTATTCTCACTTAGGCTGTTTGTTGTTGTTGTTGTTGTTTAGTTGGTAATTTCATTTTTCTTTCTAGAGTTAAGTCTTAATTTAAAATCTATTTCATTCCCTCTTTCATAAGAAATGTTGCTCCTCCTTATAAATGCCAATGAAAATTTTACATTTTGATTGACATTTCATACATATAAACTGGTAATTTATCCTAGAGGGTAGAATGTTCCCAACAAAAATACTATAGATGGTGATTATACATGATATGGTAGATATTCTTTTTAAAAGTATCAATCACTGCCTTCTAGTTAAAGATCTTATTTTTTTTTTTTAATCAGCACTGAAATTTTTTGATCTTCATGGAACTGGACCTTTTAAGAAACATTTGCTTCTGGATGCTGAAAGACATACTCAGATACAATGGAAAAAACATAGCTATCCTTTTATCACTTCTCATCTTTACTCTGTGACAGAAGAAGGTTATATCCCTCAGGAAATTGACCAGATTTCGGGTGACAAAAACACAGCTATTGTCATAACATTTGGCCAACACTTTAGACCTTTCCCCATTGATGTTTTCATTCGCAGAGCCATCAGTGTTCGAAAAGCTATCGAACGACTGTTCCTAAGAAGCCCAGACACTAAAGTGATCATTAAGACAGAAAATATCAGGGAGATGCACATAGAAACAGAAAGGTTTGGAGACTTCCATGGTTACATTCAGTATCTTACCCTGAATGACATTTTCAAAGATCTCAATGTAGGTGTCATTGATGCCTGGGACATGACTATTGCATATGGCAACAATAACGTCCACCCACCTGATGTTGTGATTGGAAGTCAGATTAACATGTTCTTAAACTACATTTGCTAAAGAAAATATTTGCAAAGTCACTAGGAACCAATTTTCACATCCCTTGTGTATTGTCAATGAAATTTTATTCATTTTAAGGACCAAGACAATCAAACTTAAAAGAACCTATCCATGGAATTATTTGTGAGAAAGACAATAAGAATGGAGATGAGATACAAAGTTAAAAAAAATCATACATTAAGAATGATCATACCATGCCTGAAGTATGAATATGTGTGATAATGAGTGTTTTCATATTTGAAGCAAGTTTGGGTAATGATCTTTGGTTACTCTTGGCTGAACCAATGGAAAAGTAGAAAAGAATAAACATGTCATCATCATGATGCTTTAAAACAGTCACCTAACATCCTCTGTAAAGATATAGATAGTAACTATTTTGGAATCTGCAGGCTATCCTGCCTCTGTCACAACTGCTCTACTCTCCACTGTAGTGCAAAAGCAGCCACAGATGACATGTGAACAAATGAGTGTGTTGTGTTTCAATAAAACTTAATGAATGGACAAAGAAACTTGTATTTCATATAATTTATACTTGTCAGGAAATATTATTATTTTGATTTTCACAAACTGTTCATAAATGCAAAAACTATTCTGAGATCACAGGCACTAAAAAAAGTGGTAGTTGTATTTGGCCTCTAGACAATATTTCTCTGTTACCTGATTAAATTAAAACTAAAAATTCAGAAAAACTGAACAAAAATCCTTCATATGTTGTGTATAAAACTAATAATAAAGTAGAAATAAACAAAAATTACCTACCTTGAGAAAATTTATCTACCCAAAAACTACAAGTAACATCACTTCTTGAGGGAAGCACAAAAATTATTTCTTACTAAGTCAAATACAAACCCAAGAACCTCTCACTAGCTGTATCCACCCGTGAACTGCAGTACATATCAGAAAAGAACAGAGTAACTGCTCCTATTTCATCATCCCCTTAGGAAACAATCAAAAGCCTAAGTAGAAAAAGGTGCCCTCACACAAGTTCAATATACAAAACCTAACAGCTTCTTTAACAGTCAAAATTATATGACATAATTAAAACTACATGGTATCTCTGCATAAAGATTGTGTACATCTTTCATTATACTTAATCCTAGATATTTGGTACTTTTGATCTACTGTATTTTAAAAATCTTTACTATTGTCAAATATTTATTATGTCTTACAAATATGCACAAAACTTCAAAGTACAGCTCAGTAAACTATCAAAAAGAGACACTTGGGTTGGAGTTATGGCTCAGTGGCAGAGCACTTGCCCAGCACAATGTGAGGCACTGGGTTTGATCCTCAGCACCACATAAAAAAAAGAAATAAAGGTATTATGTCTAACTACAACTAAAAAAATTAAAAACAGTGGTTTAACTCAATGGTTAGGATTAAACAGAATAGAGGATATGTAAGATCTCTATATACATATACACACTCCACAACCTCAGAGATTAAAGCATTCTGTAGATTCAATGCAACTCCAATCATAGTCTTAACAGATTATATGTGTGCATGGAGTTGTATATAATTTGACAATATGATTCAAAACTTTCTAAGAAAACATAAAATGCCAAAAGTAATCAAATTACTGCTAGAAAGAAATAAGTTTAAAGAACTTACTTTTCCAAACAGCAAGACTTTCCTTAAAGCCGTAGAATTATGACTGTGGCATTGGTGCAAAAAAATTAAAAAAAGGAGTCAAAGATCAATGAAACATAATTGAGGAGAGAGTAAAGGCCCTGCAAATATGGACATGTGCTTCTGATAAATGGAACAATGAGGACAAGACAGTCTTCACAACAAACATTCTCGGAAAATAAGATATACGTGCATTAAAAAAAAACTGCATCCTTACCCTACTCACAAAAAATATATAAAGTACAGAGATATTACACAACTAATCCTGAAAAGCAAAGCAACAGTCTTTGTAAATCTTTCTAAACTTTCTAGGATCTGTGCTGGTCCTACTGCACAAGATTACTCCTCCATGACTGGTGCACAATTTGACACTCCATTTGAATTTGACAAGACCACAACCATTGATAAAAAAAAGTTCACCAAATACAGTAAACTTTTTTTAAGTATAAAAAGAACACTATAAAATAATTGTAAAAGTAAATGTATGAACACTAACACATTGGGTTTTTAGATATAGATGACAGTAGAATCTATTTTGACATATTATACATACTTGGAGTATAACTTGTTCTAATTGCGATTCCATTCTTGTGGTTGTACATGATGTGGAGTTTCACTGGTCGTGGATTCATAAATGAACACAGGAAAGTTATGTCCAATTCAGTCTACTGTCTTTCTTATTCCCATTCCCCCTTCCATCACTTCATTCCCCTTTGTCTAATCCAATGAACTTAATATATTGTTTATTACCATTCTTAAGTACATGTATAGATAAGTAATACTAGTATTATTATTATGCAAGTATTTTTGGTTTATTGGATAAAGTAAATGAATATATTAATGACATTAGGTAATTAAACTTTCAGTGTAAAAATGAGATGCAAAGTTTTCAGTTTTAAAAACATGCTTAATTAACTTGAAAATGAGTGAAAAATTCATGATTCTAATTTTTTATGTAGATATTTCCTAGCTCTATCCATAAAAGGCCTAGAAACTATAGTAATATTATCAGGAATCACTCCCAGAACAAGAAGGCATCCTTAGAGGAAAGGCTGAATCTAGGATAAGGGCAGGACAGACATGTATATATAGAAAGGATGAGCCTCAGCATCTTCTTATGCCAGAAAGCAAATTATCAAAGACACAAGGAGTCATATAATAGCACACAGGAGTAATCCAAAGGCTCTCTTCATTGGCCAAAGATGGGACAAATTTATCAACAAAAGGAATAATAGTTGCAGTTGATTAAAATATACACTATACAAAATCCCTGAGTTCATAATAATATTGAAAACAGAGAGGTATATGGAAAAGCAAAAACTAAAGTGCTCATGAGTCATTAGTGAAGATAGCAAACTTCTTACTCTGAAAGTTGGCAATTAAAGGGAAATATATGAGCACTTGTACTCTTTCCTGTTTAAAAAACAGCCAGTAGACATAAAAATTGAAGGAAAGTTTCTCTTTGCAGAAAAATTATCATAACGCATATGGAAGAAATGACAGAATTAGGGAACCACATTTTATTTTTTTTATTATTTGTTTTTTCTTGGTTATTCATGACAGTAAAACATATTTTGACATATTATACATACACAAAGTATAAATTCTCATTTTTGTAGTTGTACATGGTGTGGAATTACACTGGTCATGTATTCATATATGAATATAGGAATGTTATATCTAATTCATTATTCTGTCTTTCCTACTCTCATTTCCCTCCCTTCCCCCCCCTTCTCCTTTGTCTAATCCAAAGAACTTCTATTCTTCCCTACCCCCTCCATTATTCTGTGCTAGCATATCAAAAGAAACATTTAGCCTTTGTTTGGGGGGGGGGATTGGCTTATTTCACTTAGCATGATAGTTTCTAGCTCCATCCATTTAGCAGCAATTGACATAATTTCACTCTTCTTTATTGTTGAGTAATATTGCACTGTGTGTGTGTGTGTGTGTGTGTGTGTGTGTGTATATATATATATATATATATATATATATATATATATAATATTATATTTTCTTTATCCATTCATCTGTTGATGGGTGCCTAGGATTAGTTCCATAGCTTAGCTATTGTGAATCAAGCTGCTATAAACATTGATTGGATGTGTCACTATAGTATGCTGATTTTAAGTCCTTTGGCTACATACTGAGGAGTAGGATAACTGGGTTAAATGGTGGTTCCATTCTAAGTTTTCCAAGGAATCTCCATACTGCTTTACACAGTGGTTGCACCAATTTGCAGTCCCACCAGCAATATGAGTGTAGCTTTTCCCCTGCATCCTTGCCAACATGTGTTGCTACTTGTATTCTCAATAATTGCCATTTTTATTAAAGTGAGTGTAGTTTTAATTGGCATTCCTTTAACTTCTAGAGATGTTGAACTTTTTTCACATATTTGTTGACCATTTGTATTCTTCTGTGAAGTGTTTGTTCAGTTTCTTTGCCCATCTATTTATTGGGTTATTTGTTTTGTTGTTGTTGTTGTTGTTGTTATTTGTTGGTTTGGCATTAAGATTTTTGAGTTTTTTATATATCCTGGAAAATAATATTCTATCTAAGGTACAGGTGGCAAAGATTTTCTCCCATGCTGTAGGCTCTCTCTTCACACTCTTAATTGTTTCCTATGCTGAGAAGAAGCTTTTTAAAAGGTGGGTTCCATCCCATTTATTGATTCTTGATTTTACTTCTTGTGTTTTAGGAATCTTGTTAAGGAAGTCAGTTCCTAAGACAATATGTTGGAATATTGGGCCAATCCTCCTCAAATCATCCCATGAAATAGAAAAGGAGAAACTCTTTCAAACACATTCTATGAAGCTAGTATTACCCTGATACCAAATCCAGACAAAGATACATCAAGGAAAGAAAACTTAAGACCAATATCTTTGATGAACATAGATGTGAGAATTCTCAATAAAATACTGGCAATTGCATACAAAAACACGTTAAAAAGATAATACCCCATTATCAAGTGGATTTCATTCCAGGGATGTAAGGTTAGTTCAAGGTACAAAAATCAATAAATTTGTACCATCCACTTCTAAACTTGGATACAGGAATAGAGAATAGAAGTATAAGAAGATTATTTTATTTTGTCTAGTCTCCCTATCTCCAGACCCTAATGGGAATAATGCTTTATAACTTTCCAAGTTTAAGATTAAATGAGAAGATGAACAAAAAACTCAAGTGCAATTTTTGTATACACTGAAAAAATTATTCATTTTTTAAAATGATTTCCAATAAATAGTATTTTGTCCTTTAGGCTGAGTTCTGAATAAGCTGAGAAATTAGAAAAGACTAAGCAAATGGAGAATGTATTAGGATTCTCGAGAAAGACAGAACCAACTATATATATACACATAGTTGTCCCTTGATTTCTAAGAGGGATTAGTTTTAGGACTCCCTGTAAATACTAAAATTCATAGATGTTCAAGTGCCTTATATAAAATGGTGCAGGCTTCGTGTATAACCTGTGAACATGCTCCTATATACTTTGTATCATCTCTAGATTACATAGACTAACAATGCAATGGAAATGATATATAATCAGTTGTTATATTGTATTATAAATGATGACAATTATAATAGCAACAAAAAAGTGTACAAATTTAATATGATTCTTGTTTTAAATATTTTTGATTTGCAGTTGGTTTAATCCAAGGATGTAAACCTTGCAGATAGAATGGTTGACTGTATGAAAGGGGATTTATTAGGGACTCAATCATGCAATCATGGAGGCCAAAATGTCTCACAATGGGTTGTCTGCAAGCTGGAGAACTTGGAATACCTGTAGCTGACTTAGTACAGGTCTAAAATGCCTCAGTACAGGAAAGCTGATGGTAAAATTCTCAGTCCAAGGCTAAAGGCCTGAGAACCTTGGGGGAAGCTGGGTGAAAGAGTTCAAGTCCAAAACTGGAAAGCCTGGAGTTCTCATGTTCAAAGATAATAGTAGAACAGCAATGTCCTAGCTCCAAGAGACATTGTCCTATATTATTAGCTCCTAGCTGACTGGAATATGCCCCCACACATTGAGAACATATCTGCCCCCTTCTATCCACTTACTCACACTAATGTTTGGAAACACCCTTACAGACATATACAAAAATAATGGTTTACCAGTTCTTAGGTATTCCTTAATTCACTCAACTTGACATCTAAAATTAACTATCACAGAGAACTAATCCCCCCAAATTTACTATTACTCATCCCAAAAAATGACAAAGTAGGCATGAAGGGAGTAGAAAGTAGGAAATAATAAAGATCACAACAGCAAAAAATTAAACAGATACTAGAAAAGAAATAGAAAGACCAAAAAAAATCAAGATTTTTTTTTAAAAAACAAATAAACTTGATAAATGTTCATTGGAAAAAGAAAAGAACTCAAATAAAATAATAAATGAAAAAGGAAACAGTACAATTGATATCATAGAAACATAACAGATTATAAAATATTATGGTCAATTTTATGCCAACAAGTTGGATTACTTCTATTAAATGGATGAACTCCTGGAAACACCCAAAATACTACCCATACGGAAGCATGGAGAAGTAGAAAGTCTAGTTAGATCTATAATGAGGAGATTGAACTAGTAAACAAAAATCTCCCAAAAAAGAAAGGCCCAGGTTTCAATAGCTACATTGCTGAATTCTATTAAACACTGAAGAAGAAATAATGTAAAATCTTCTCAAACTCTTTCAAAATATGGATGATGGGGGGAATACTTCCAAGAGCATTTTATGAGGCCAGCGTTATACTTCTAAAGCCAGACAAGGACATACAAGGAAAAAATTATAGGCCAGTATCCATGTTGAACATAGACAGAATAGATCCCAACAAAATACTGAGTACAACAGCACGTTAAAAGGATGCATCACCATGATGAAGTGGAATTTATCTAGGGAGAAAAGTTTAGTTGCAAATACACAGAGCAATGGATATAAGGCAGCACATTAACAGAATAAAGGGTGAAAACCATCAGACACAGAAAAAATATTCACCAAGTTCAACATCCTTTTATGATCAAGACTCTTAACAAAGTTGGGTTTAGAAGAAATGTACCTCAATACAATAAAAGTTGATTGAAAGTTTTCCTTCCAAGCTGAGGAACAAGAGAAGGATGCCCTCTCTGACCACTTCATGCAACACTGCTGGAAGTCCTTGGCTGAGCAAATTGAACAAGAAAAAGAAATAAAGGTCATGTAAATCAGAAAAAAAAAGAAGTAAAATTATCTCTTTCAATGAGACAACCTTACATGTTAAAAACCATAACCACTCCATCAAAAACTGTTAGAACTAAAAAAAAATCAGTAATGTTGTAGGATATAAAATTAAAATACAAAAAAGAGAAAATAAATCACTGTAATTCAATACAAAAAAATAAAATACAAAAATTAGTAGAGTATCTATGAACTAACAATAAGCTATCTGAAAAATAAATCAGAAAAATAATCCCACTATTATAGAATGAAAGAATAATTCAGAATAAGTTTTACTGAGTAGGTAAGAAATCATCACAGTAAAGACTATAAAACATTAATGAAAGAAACTGGAGATATAAATTATTGGAAAAACACTGCATGCTCATGAATCAAAAGAATTAACAGTTAAAATGTCCATATTATCCAAAGCAGTCTACAGATTTGATGTAATTCCAAACAAAATACTACTGATATTTTTCACAGAAATAGAAAAGCAATCTGAAAATTTAGACAGAACTACAAAGACCCTGAGTGTAAACAGAACAAACCTGGAAGCATCACATGACCTAATTTTAAAATCTATTACAAAGGTCTAGTAATCAAAGAGCATGGTACTTGTATGAAAGCAGGCAGATATGGAACAGAATAGAGAGCTCAGAAAAAAATCGACATATTTATCTCTTGACACGAAAAAGCTTCTTGACATTGGCCTGGTCACTGAGTGTTTTGGATATTATCCCAAAACACCAGCAACAAAACCCAAAATAGATAAACTTCTGCCAAACTAAAAAGGTTCCACACAGAAAAGGGACAATCAAGAGAATGAAAAGATAGCCTCAAAATGGGAGAAGATATTTGCAATCCATAATCTGATAGGGAATTAATACTCAAAGTATCTAAGGAATTCAAGCCAATTACAAAAAAAAAAAAAAAAGAAATAATCTGATTAGAGAATGCGGAAAGGACTTAAATGACATTTCTTGAAGGAAGGAATATAAATGGCCAATTCATGTATGAAAAAATGTTCAATGTCACTAATCATCAGGGAAATGCAAATCAAAGTAACAGAGGAGATCACCTCACACTGTGTTAGAATGGCTGTTATAAAAAAAGACAAAAGGTAAGTGTTGATGAAGACAGGTACAAAAGGGAACCCAGGGGCACTGCTATGGCAAGTGGGGAAAGCAATACGGAATTCCTCAAACAATTAAAAACAGCCCCACTATATAATCCAGAAATCCTACTCCTGGGTCTATATCCAAAGGAAATAAGGTTAATTGTGGCATGGGGGTAACAGGTCCCCTGGAAGAAAGCATCTCTATGACTAGTTGTCACTTTTAATGTGGTTTCAGTCAATTTTTTTAATTGGTTCCTTTTAATTAGATGTAGCAGTAGAATCCATTTTGACATAGTTATACAAGCAGGAAATGTATCCTATTCCACTACCTCTCCTTTTCCCACCCCCTGCTTGCTTCCCAATATTCATCTTTCTGGCATTTACCCATGCTTGGATGGGCTATCCCAATGACCTTGCTCTGCCTTTGGGGATCTGAGCTGCTTTGTGATCCGATACTCTGTCCTAGGCCATCCTCACACGAACTCGCCTTTCATTTCACTGAGACTCCACTTATCATCCACCACTGGCTGATTCCAGGAAGGGGCCCTGCCTTTGGGTGACTCAAATGCCCTGTGAGTCCCAAGAAGTGACCGTTTTGAATGTCCAGCACTCCCAGGGTTCCCGTTGCACTCCCAACCACAGCTTTCAGAGCTACAGTTGATCCCTACAGTCAACTGAGTCCATAAGATAGGAAGGTCTCACCCCTGGCAAAAGATCTCTCTCTTGGGTCTTCATTACTCTTTCAGCTAAAAACCCTTGGTGCCAAGCATTGAGAACCCCTATGGGCCTTAGCCCAAGCTACCACCATGAGGCAGTGACTATTCCCAGAGCAGTTAGCTCTTCCTCACTGGGTATAAGAAAGCACAGAGGATGGCTCTGCTTCTCCCTACTGACTCTCTCTTGCCATTGGTGAAGCCACCTCTGCCATCCCCTCAGACACCCCTTTGGGTTGTCTTTTAGCAAGTTTAGACTCACTCTGCCTTACTCCTGACTTAAAAGTACAGAAAAAATTTCATCTTCGCAACCAAATTTGGCCCATCTATACCTTAGATATTTTGAGGGATCTTTTTAACTTTTGTGAGCGCTCAGGGAAATGGAAAAAGATCCCCTATGTTCAGACCTTCTCTTTTCCTCATTTCAAACCATCCCTCTGCTCTTCCTGCTCTCTGGCTCAGGTTCTGCTGGCTCTTAAACCTTCTCTTCTCAACCTCAGGACTCTTGAAACCTCAGACTTTGACCCTGCTGACAAAACCCTCCCCCACCATTCCCCACCATTCTGCTCCAATTCGTCCAGGACCCCCCTCACCTACTTTCAGTCCACCCATTACTTGCTCTCACTCTCACATGGACCACTCTACCCAGCCTGCACCTCTGCTTCCCCTTCCTGAAGTAGCAGGGTCAGAGGGAATTGTTTTGGTACTCATCACTTTCTCCCTTAGTGACCTTTCCCAAATCAAAAGAAGCTAGGGTCCTTCACCTCCAATTCTTCAAGGTACATTAAGGAATTCCAGTACCTAACCCAATCCTACCATGTAACTTTCCATGACATTCATATGATCCTTCCCAACACACTCCTACCTGAGGAACGCAGGCAAGTTTGGAAACAGGCCAGAAACTATGCAGACAATGTCCACCCAACCTTCCCCAATAACCCAATTGGTACTGAGGCAGTCCCTGATTATGACCCCACCTAGGATTACAATTTAGCTGGACACATCACTAGTAGGAATAAACTTATTACCTGATTCATGGCAGGACAAGAAAACTGGCCCATAAAGCTATTAACTATGAGAAACTCCCGAAGTTATTCAGGACAAAAATGAAAAACTCTCAATGTTTTTGGACCACCTTACAAAGGCCCTTTTAAGGACACCAATCTACACTATGAAACCCCAGATGGGAGACCATTACTAACCACCTACTTTTTCTCCCAGAGCTTCCCCAACATTAAGACTAAACTCAAATGCCTAGAGAAGGGACCCCTAACTCCTCAAGCAGAGGTTCAGGCAGTGGCTTATAAGGTGTATAATGGGAGGGATGAGAAGGCCTGTAAACACAAATACCAGATGCTGGCCTAGGCCTTTCAACCTGTCCCAACCACTGGCACTTGAGCATCCCTGCTCCCAAGGAAGCAGCCAGGGGACCCCCTGGCCCCTGCTTCAAATGTGGTCAAATGGGTTATTGGGCCAGAGTGTGCCCGAATCCCTGGAATCTTTCTAGTGCATGTCCCAAATGCCATCAGGAAGGACACTGGGATGTCCACTGTTCTCACACACCAAGAGGTGCAAGGCCATCCGGCTCTGAAACCTTTCAAGCAGATCTTTTATGTCTGGCAGTGGGTGACTGAGAAGCCCGGGATCCCCTTACCTGACCACTACCATCACTCCTCAGGAGCCAGGGTAGCCATTGTGGTAGCAGGTAGGCCCATCTCTTTTCTCTTGGACACTGGAGCCATATACTCAGTCTTAAAGGAGTTTGGGGGACCTACTTCTCTATCTCGTTCCTCTATTTTGGGGGTAGGAGGACTACCTTACCAGCCCCTACAAACCCCTTTGCTTCACTGCATCTTCCAGACATTACCCTTTCCCATTCCTTCCTGGTTATGCCTGCTGCCCAGTTCCTCTCTTAGGGAGGGATCTCCTAGCCAAAGTTGGAGCTTCTATTACCTTCACTCCTGAGTCTCGCCTCAACTCCAGCTTGCCTTCTGTCTCCCTCCTGCTAGTACTCCAGACACATTCTGTGGGCCCCTCTTACCCCTTATCTGCATCAGAGGTTGATCCCTCAATTTGGGGGCTCCAAAACCCCTCCATAGCTGCCCGCCACCCTCCCTTGATAATACATCTCAAGAACTTCACCTATTTCCCAGCATGACCCCAATATCCACTTTCCCTCCAGAGCCTCATGGATTTCAAACCTTTAATCTTTGATCTTCTCCTAAAAGGCCTCCTACACAAAACGATCTCCCCTTTTAACACACCCATCCTAACAGTCAAGAAGCCAAACAGATTCTACAGACTCCTACAGGATATTTGCCTCATTAATACAGCCATAATCCCCATTCATCTAGTAGTTCCCAACCCATATACACTCTTGTGTACCATTCCCTCATGCACTACTCATTATTCAGTTTTGGATTTTAAAGATACCTTTCCTCCATTCCCTTATACCCCCAATCCCAGAACATTGTCCCCTTCACCTGGACAGACCCAGACACTCATATCTTTACCCAGTTAACTTGGACTGTCCTACCCCAAGGATTTAGAGATAGTCCCCCTCTATTTGGCCAAGTCCTTTCTAGGAATCCTCTCACTCCCCTAATCTAAACTTCTTCAATATGTAGATGACCTCCTCCTTTGAAGCCCCTCTTTACAGATCAGTCCCACTATATGGAAACCCTCACAGGACCTCTGAAGCTCCCTGCTGATTCCTAAAGAACTCTTCTCCATCAGAGGAGGCTGCTACAAAGACTACCAGCCCTTGACGCCCAAGACTGAGACATAGGACTCATGGTCAACTACTCCAACTCCAGAGACTCTACTCCCACCTAAAACCCTCCCTAACCCCCCTTACAGGAATGAGATTCTTTGTCCCTAACCAACAGGAAGAAGCTACAGAAGAAAGACCATCAGCCCCACCCCAGGTATCTATAAAAACAAAAAAGGAGAAATATTGCCATCTAGTTGACCATTTTACGTTGGGAGCCATTTTATCTAGAGGTTCCAAAGTTTTGATTCTGAGGCAATGCTGTTAACTTCTTGTAAGAACATGTGCCTGGTTAAAAAAAAAAAATACGATCAACCCCACCCAGCTTAAACTCCTAAGCAGTTTATGAGATTCCTCTTGCGGGATATAAAGCTGCTCTGTGAGTGCCAACAGGCCGCTGGTCTCCTGAGAGGGACAGCCTTGTCAAAGGTATACCTCGTGTTACCACAATAAGATCTCTTGTGTGACGTTCCAGTGTGTGGTGTGGTCCTTGAACTTAGCCTGTGAGTGTCCTTTCAGATATTATTATTATTTTAAATTAATTTCTTATGGTTGTACAAGATGGTAATGTTATGGTGTGAAATGATCAATATAATTAATATATATTATACATATAAGACAAGATAGAATAGATAATCAATAAGCAAAAAGCATAGAAGACTGTAGGAATAAGATAACATAGATAAGCAATGTAAGACATAAGTTCATCAGGAATAAGTCTCAGTTATAGTAGAAAAATCGTATAACTGTAAAACATAGGATTTAAGCCATAGCATAAGCCAGTATGTCAGTATAGTTATATATAAGCAAGTGGGTTAATATAGATATAGATAAGGTTAGATTAGCATAGCAACTGGATCTTATAGCCTTGCATAGGATAAAGGACATAGGGTTTATAGATATTAGTAAAATGACAGAGGAAAATATGTGTATATGCCATAAGATAACTGTAGTTATAAGTAGGCATCAAATAAGTTACTAGAACTGAGTGTGTAAAATCAGTTGCTCTGGTCGAGTCTCATTAGTCACTTGCAACAATTCCCACCTTGCTGGGATTATGGGAATAGGATCACTATCATCATTTGAGTAAAAAGATGTGACTATAGAAACTCCATCTTAGTTTCTTTGTTACTCTTTCTTCTTTGTGAAGTGAAAACTGCACAACCCATTTCTAGGAAATAGACACTAAAGCAGTTTTCTTATAAAAAAATTGTTTTTCTGTACTTTGTTCCCCACAAATTGTACCCTATTCTGGATGCAGCAGTGGTCTTGATGAGCTACACCTTGGGTTTGAATGCCCTTGTGGGTCTACGTGACTTTGAAGTAGATTCTTGCCCTGCTGATCCCCACCCAAATTCAGTATACAACTTGGACCTGCTTGAACCCAGGACTGTGGTCAACTGAACTGCAAAGCTAATGCTTTTTTTTTTTTTTCCAGCTTTTCTTCATCGCTTGCTTGCTGACTGGAAAAGTCCAGTCCTGCCTAGAGCCCACAGGTCCCACTTATTAATGTTTTAATTTCTGTGATTGGCTAGCTTACATGACAATATGCAAGTCACTGAGTTGTGGTTTTTGTCCTTATGTTCTCCTTGGATGGATCAGTAAGCTGCTGTCCTCCCACAGAGCTTGAGTCTCACGGTGGGTGACAGTCCCTGGCCAGGTAAATAAAGCTCTCTTCTGATTTGAAATTTGGACTTAGAGTGCTTTCTGGAGTGGCTCCCCATAAAGGAGGATTCACTGTGTATATACCCATAGGTACATAGGAAAGTTATGTCAGATTCACTCCACTGTCTTTTCTTTTCCTATCCCTTTCCCTTCCCTTTATTCCCCTTTGTCTAATACACAATGAATGCATAAATAAATTGTGGTGATATACACCCAATGGACTATTTGTCAGCCATAATGAAGAATCACTTTATGACATTTGCCAGTAAATGGATGGATCTGGAAACCATCATGTCACGTGAAATAAGCCAATCCTAAAATGAAGCAAACAAACGAACAAAAAAAGGTCGATTTTTTTCTCCTATGTCTCAGTCAGTTTTTTTTATCACTGTGACCAAAATACTTGACAAAAATAACATACAAGAGGAAACATTTATTTTGGTTCATGGTTTCAGAGATTCAGTCCATGATTGGCTGATTAGATTGAAGGAGGCAGAATACTACGGCAGAAGGTAATGGAAACTAGGAATCAGAAAGAACTCTACTCACCAAGGAGGATATAAAATATAAATCGATATCCTCCAACCACACCCTACCTGCCTACAGTTACTGCCCACTTAATTCAATGATTATTTTACAAGTCTCCTCATGTAACAATTTCACGTTGACATCTGATATCTAAACCATAACAAGTGTCATGAAACCTACAGCCTCAGAGTTTACCCTTTTGGATTCTTACCTTAGGCAAGTTGCAGTAGGATTTAGATCTATTGATTGTTCCCCTTATGCCTGAGATTTAATTTAAACCATTATTGTCATAATGCTTAATAAAACCAGTGATGTTGAGCCCTTGTATAAGGAGACGTATAAGGAAAGCATCCAAATATTGAGAAGACCCAGCTAGATCAATTCTTAGGTGCTCAGAAACAGGATGGGACTTGTGTTTTTCTTCTTTCCAATTTTCCGGGTGCTTCTGTCACACGAGGCATAACTGACTGATCCCACATAACAAGGAAACAAAGGCATAAGCCAGGGAAATGCATGGTGTGAGTACTTGAAGCCTCCGTCATGGGTGACTGAGCCTGCCCTGCCCTGAGATGTTCTTCTCTAAAAGCAAACTTCAGAGCTTCCTGTGGCCTCAGAGAAATCAATGAAGTTTACGAGGAAACTCCAACCCTGAAGTAAATGCAAAGACCTCTTGGACCAAGCAGACTCTTTGGACAGCTGAAATTGGTACAGGTGAATCTGAGAACATGCTGAAGCAGATAGTCATCCATAGGTGCGTACCTTTGGACCTCACTGGTAAGCTCTAATGACAGGGAAAGGGGGCAGGAAAGAAACGTATCTCTTTGAGTGACTGATTGCTAACTCCTTGCTGTCCATACCAAGTCCTGGATGAGAGAAGAAGGTGTGACCTGATGGTCCTCCATACCTGGAGAATTAACCTGAGAGTCAGCAGCCAGGAGTCCTTCAACTAGTTGTGTTCCTGCCTCAGGGAGGAACTTTGCTTCTGATTTCCAGACATAAATGAACTTTCTGCAAACACAGGACAACATTACCCTGTTGTGAAAGTTACTAAGGAGGAACCAAAGTGTACAGAGATACATCATGTTGGTTTGATTTAATGTGATTATTTATCTTCTAGGATACTGCTGTTGTTTCCAAATGCAATTGTTCACAAATGCATGCTGATGCTGATGTTTATCTTAGTTTTGGGGGTCATTTACTTCACTTCAAAAGGCCACACAAAGGTAGGAATTGTTTTAGAATTTTTTCAGAATTTCATAGATAGTCACAGTGACTTCGTTTGAATGTTCTCCATTATCAGGACAAGAAATGAAAGTTAAGCTCGGCACGGTGGTGCACCCCTCTTATCCCAGCAGCTCGGTAGTTTGAGGTAGGAAGATCATAAGCTCAAAGCCAGCCTCAACAAAAGCAAAACACTAAGCAACTCAGTGAGACCCAGTCTGTAAATAAGATATAAAATAAGGCTGGGGATGTGGTTCAGTGGGCAAGTGCCCCTGAGTTCAATCTCTGGTGAGAGAGAGAGAGAGAGAGAGAGAGAGAGAGAGAGAGAAGGAAGAAATATTTAAAACAAATCATCTTAGCCTGAGAATGTGGAGGAGAGGGTTCTCTGTTCAGCATTACTCCTTTGACAATATATGTGCTATTATTGTTTGTTTCGAAGACAGGTGAATCTCTGTACCACTTGGCACTGCCAAGCATCCCACCTCAAAGTTCTCTCCTCCCTTGGCCTTGGATATCCTACTTCGATTAAATCTCTATTTCAGTCCTCCATCTTCATCGCAGGGTTTTAATTTTTTTTATTATTTTCTGAGTAGCCCAGTTAAAGTTTCTCAGATTTCCCCTTTCTGCAGTTTTTCTTAATTGATCTTGCTTCCAGTTTTTCCTCCTTCCAACCATTTAGTACACCTTTTTATTTAATGCTAGAATCAGCCTTAATACAAGCTCTTTGCATTCTTCTTATTCTGCTTGACTTCTTATGTTGCAATACTTTTCACTTTCACTCCACTATATAATTAATTTATTGATTTATAGTGTTCATTGATTATTGTCTATCTTTTTCTCCCAGAAGGCAAGTATTTTGAAATTATTAATTCATTGGTATATCCAGTGCTCAGAACAGTATCTGGCATACTGTAGATGCTTAATGAATAATTGCTAAATAACTAAGTAAGGAACAACTGATCTGAGAGATAATGGTGACTTGAAATAAAGTCCTAATAATAAAGAGGGAGAAAAGCCAGTGAATTTAACAATGGAATTGACAGCTAGAGTGACTGACTGTGGGAGGGGAGGAGTTGGGGCTAACCAGGCATTATATTCCAGGTTTGTACAACTGCTTGGCTGGTGAGGCTGTTTATTGAAGTTCTCCTACCACACTGGGAGAAATATATTTGGAGGAGAGAAGATAAAGTTAGCTATGAGTAGTCTAGGTCTAGGTCCATTACAGTGATGTAAGTGGAGATGTTGCTTCTATATATTGTAGAATAAACAGACCTAAGGTTATCCAGTTACTTTTTAAGCCAATGACCCCCAAAAGAAATCATCTGTTGGCAGCAGAGGAAGTCACACTACCTGGAAATCAATTCCTATAATTTCTTTTTTTTTTCTTTTTTTTTTTTTTAATTTTTATTGTGGGTTGTTCAAAACATTACAAATTTCTTGACATATCATATTCCACACTTTGATTCAAGTGGCTTATGAACTCCCACCTTCACCCCATACACAGATTGCAGAATCACATCAGTTACACATCCATTGATTTACAAATTGCCATACTAGTGTCTGTTGTGCTCCGCTGCCTTTCCCATCCTCCACCCTCCCCCCTCCCCACCTCTCCCCTCCCCTCCCCTCCTCTCTCTCTACCTCCTCCACTGTATAACCCTGAGGGTCTCCTTCCATTACCATGCAATTTTCCTTCTCTCTCCCTTTCCCTCCCACCTCTCATCCCTGTTAAATTTTAATCTTCTTCTCCTGTTCTTCGTCCCTACACTGTTCTTAGTTACTCTCCTTATATCAAAGAAGACATTTGGCATTTGTTTTTTAGGGATTGGCTAGCTTCACTTAGAATAATCTGCTCTAATGCCATCCATTTCCCTGTAAATTCTATGATTTTGTCATTTTTTAATGCAGAGTAATACTCCATTGTGTATAAATGCCACATTTTTTTTATCCATTCGTCTATTGAAGGGCATCTAGGTTGGTTCCACAGTCTTGCTATTGTGAACTGTGCTGCTATGAACATCGATGTAGCAGTGTCCCTGTAGCATGCTCTTTTTAGGTCTTTAGGGAATAGACCAAGAAGGGGAATAGCTGGGTCAAATGGTGGCTCCATTCCCAGCTTTCCAAGAAATCTCCATACTGCTTTCCAAATTGGCTGCACCAATCTGCAGTCCCACCAGCAATGTACAAGTGTACCCTTTTCCCCACATCCTCGCCAGCACTTGTTGTTGTTTGACTTCCTAATGGCTGCCAATCTTACTGGAGTGAGATGGTATCTTAGGGTGGTTTTGATTTGCATTTCTCTGACAGCTAGAGATGTTGAGCATTTTTTCATGTACTTGTTGATTGACTGTATGTCCTCCTCTGAGAAGTGTCTGTTCAGGTCCTTGGCCCATTTGTTGATTGGGTTGTTTGTTTTCTTATTGTCTAATTTTTTGAGTTCTTTGTATACTCTGGATATTAGGGCTCTATCTGAAGTGTGAGGAGTAAAGATTTGTTCCCAGGGTGTAGGCTCCCTATTTACCTCTCTTATTGTTTCTTTTGCTGAGAAAAAACTTTTTAGTTTGAGTAAGTCCCATTTGTTGATTCTAGTTATTAACTTTTGTGCTATGGGTGTCCTATTGAGGAATTTGGAGCCCGACCCCACAGTATGTAGATCGTAGCCAACTTTTTCTTCTATCAGACGCCGTGTCTCTGATTTGATATCAAGCTCCTTGATCCATTTTGAATTCACTTTTGTGCATGGCGAGAGAAAGGGATTCAGTTTCATTTTGTTGCATATGGATTTCCAGTTTTCCCAGCACCATTTGTTGAAGATGCTATCCTTCCTCCATTGCATGCTTTTAGACCCTTTATCAAATATAAGATAGTTGTAGTTTTGTGGATTGGTTTCTGTGTCCTCTATTCTGTACCATTGGTCCATCCGTCTGTTTTGGTACCAGTACCATGCTGTTTTTGTTCCTATTGCTCTGTAGTATAGTTTGAAGTCTGGTATCTCTATACCGCCTGATTCACACTTCCTGCTTAGCATTGTTTTTGCTATTCTGGGTCTTTTATTTTTCCATATGAATTTCATGATTGCTTTCTCTATTTCTACAAGAAATGCCATTGGGATTTTGATTGGCATTGCATTAAACCTATAGAGAACTTTTGGTAATATCGCCATTTTGATGATGTTGGTTCTGCCTATCCATGAACAGGGTATATTTTTCCATCTTCTAAGATCTTCTTCTATTTCTCTCTTTAGGGTTCTGTAGTTTTCATTGTATAAGTCTTTCACCTCTTTTGTTAGGTTGATTCCCAAGTATTTTATTTTTTTTGAAGATATTTTGAATGGAGTGGTTGTCCTCATTTCCATTTCAGAGGCTTTGTCGCTGATATACAGGAATGCCTTTGATTTATGCGTGTTGATTTTATATCCTGCCACTTTGCTGAATTCATTTATTAGCTCTAATAGTTTCTTTGTAGAGCCTTTTGGGTCTGCTAGGTATAGAATCATATCATCTGCAAATAGTGATACTTTAAGTTCTTCTTTTCCTATTTTTATGCCTTTAATTTCTTTCGTCTGTCTAATTGCTCTGGCCAGTGTTTCGAGAACTATGTTGAACAGAAGTGGAGAGAGAGGGCATCCCTGTCTAGTTCCAGATTTTAGAGGGAATGCCTTCAGTTTTTCTCCATTCAGAATGATGCTAGCCTGAGGCTTAGCATAGATTGCTTTTACAATATTGAGGTATGTTCCTGTTATCCCAAGTTTTTCTAGAGTTTTGAACATAAAGGGATGCTGTACTTTGTCAAATGCTTTTTCCGCATCTATCGAGATGATCATATGGTTCTTATTTTTAAGTCTATTGATGTGGTGAATAACATTTATTGATTTCCATATATTGAACCAGCCTTGCATCCCTGGGATGAATCCTACTTGATCATGGTGTACAATTTTTTTGATATGTTTTTGTATCCGATTCGCCAGAATTTTATTGAGGATTTTTGCATCTAGGTTCATTAGAGATATTGGTCTGTAGTTTTCTTTCTTTGAAGTGTCTTTGTCTGGTTTAGGTATCAGGGTGATGTTGGCCTCATAGAATGAATTTGGAAGTTCTCCCTCCTTTTCTATTTCCTGAAGTAGCTTGAAAAGTATTGGTATTAGTTCTTCTTTAAAGGTTTTGTAAAAGTCTGCTGTATACCCATCTGGACCTGGGCTTTTCTTAGTTGGAAGTCTTTTTATGGTTTCTTCTATTTCCTCAATTGATATTGGTCTGTTTAGGTTTTCTATATCCTCCTGACTCAATCTGGGCAGATCATATGACTTAAGAAATTTATCTATGCCTTCACTATCTTCTAATTTGTTGGAGTATAAGGATTCAAAATAGTTTTTGATTATCTTCTGTATTTCTGAAGTGTCTGTTGTGATATTGCCTTTTTCATCCCGTATGCTAGTAATTTGAGTTCTCTCTCTTCTTCTCTTCGCTAGCATCGCTAAGGGTCTGTCGATTTTGTTTATTTTTTCAAAGAACCAACTTTTAGTTTTGTCAATTTTTTCAATTGTTTCTTTTGTTTCGATTTCATTAATTTCAGCTCTGATTTTAATTATTTCTTGCCTTCTACTTCTTTTGCTGTTGTTTTGCTCTTCTTTTTCAAGGATTTTGAGATGAAGTATGAGATCATTTATTTGTTGGTTTTTTCTTTTTTTAAGGAATGAACTCCAAGCAATGAATTTTCCTCTTAGAACTGCTTTCAATGTGTCCCATAGATTCCGATATGTTGTGTCTGTGTTTTCATTTATCTCTAAGAATTTTTTAATTTCCTTCTTGATGTCTTCTATAACCCATTGATCATTCAGTAACCTATTGTTCATTCTCCAAGTGATGTATGCTTTTTCCTTCCTTCTTTTATCGTTGATTTTCAGTTTCATTCCATTATGATCAGATAAGATGCATGGTATTATCTCTACTCCTTTATATTGTCTAAGAGTTGCCCTGTGACGTAATATATGATCTATTTTTGAGAAGGATCCATGTGCTGCTGAGAAAAAAGTGTAACTGCTTGATGTTGGGTGGTATATTCTATATATGTCAATTAGGTCTAGGTTATTAATAGTGTTATTGAGTTCTATAGTTTCCTTATTCAACTTTTGTTTGGAAGATCTGTCCAGTGGCGAGAGAGGTGTGTTGAAGTCTCCCATGATTATGGTATGGTGATCTATTAGACTCTTGAACTTGAGAAGAGTTTGTTTGACGAACATAGCTGCACCATTGTTTGGGGCATAAATATTTATGATTGTTATGTCTTGTTGGTGTATGGTTCCCTTAAGCAGTATGTAGTGTCCCTCTTTATCTCTTTTGATTAACTTTGGCTTGAAATCTATTTTATTTGATATGAGTATGGATACTCCTGCTTGTTTCCGAAGTCCATATGAGTGATATGATTTTTCCCAACCTTTCACCTTCAGCCTATGTATGTCTTTTCCTATCAAATGCGTCTCCTGTAGGCAGCATATTGTTGGGTCTTGTTTTGTGATCCATTCTACTAGCCTGTGTCTCTTAATTGGTGAGTTTAAGCCATTAACATTTAGGGTTATTATTGAGATATGGGTTGTTCTTCCAGCCATATTTGTTTATTTCTGTTACTAAACATGGTTTGTTTTCCTCTTTGATTATTCCCCCCCGCTTTACTGTCCTACCTCCCACTGTTGGTTTTCATTGTTATTTTCCATTTCCTCTTCCTGTAATGCTTTGGCGAGGATGTTTTGAAGAGATGGTTTTCTAGCTGCGAATTCTTTAAACTTTTGTTTATCGTGGAAGGTTTTAATTTCATCCTCCATCCTGAAGCATAATTTCGCTGGATACACAATTCTTGGTTGGAACCCATTTTCTTTCAGTGTTTGAAATATGTTATTCCAGGATCTTCTAGCTTTCAGAGTCTGTGTTGACAGATCAGCTGTTATCCTGATTGGCTTACCCCTAAATGTAATCTGCTTCCTTTCTCTTGTAGCTTTTAAAATTCTCTCCTTATTCTGTATGTTGGGCATCTTCATTATGATGTGTCTAGGTGTGGATCTCTTATGATTTTGCACATTCGGCGTCCTGTAGGCTTCTAGGATTTGGGGTTCTGTCTCATTCTTCAAGTCTGGGAAGTTTTCTTGTATTATTTCATTGAATAGACTTCTCATTCCTTTGGTTTGGAGCTCTGTACCTTCCTGTATCCCAATGACTCTTAAGTTTGGTCTCTTAATGTTATCCCATATTTCTTGGATGTTCTGCTCATGGTTTCTTAACAGTCTTGCTGAGCTGTCTATGTTCTTTTCCAGTTGAAATACTTTGTCTTCATTGTCTGATGTTCTATCTTCTAAGTGTTGTACTCTGCTGGTAGTATTCTCCATTGAGTTTTTAAGTTGGTTTATTGCTTCCTGCATTTCTAGGATTTCTGTTTGTTTGTTTTTTATAACCTCTATCTCCCTGTATAGTTGATCCTTTGCTTCCTGGATTTGTTTGCGTAATTCGTTGTCGAAGTGATCTTTCATTGTCTGATTTTGCTGTTTAATGTCTTCCTTGATACTCCAGATCATCTGAAGCATGTATATCCTGAATTCTTTATCTGACATTCCATCTGCTGCAGCTGTTACCTCTTCTAAAGTTGCGTTGACCTGCATTGCTTGTGGTCCTTTCTTTCCTTGTCTTTTCATACTGCTTGCGTATCTTTCCTGCAGGTGCGGGCGGCGGCTGTGCTCTCTCCTTATTCCAATTGGGGTGTCGTGGCTACCACGCCGGCAGGTCACTGGGCCTGTTCTGGGAGCTGGCGGCGGCTCTGTTCTGCCCCTACTCCAATTGGGGTGACGAGTGTACCACGCCGGCAGGCCACCGGGCCTGATCCGCCGGTCGGTTGCAGGTTTGCCTACCCTGCAGGCGCGGGCGGCGGCTCTACTCTGCCCCTACTGCAAATGGGGTGACGTGTCTGTCGTACCGGCAGGCCACTGGGCCTGTCCCACTGGTCGGTCGCAGATCTGCCCACCTTTCGGGCACGGGTGGAGGCTCTGCTCTGCCCCTACTCCAATTAGGGTGTCATGGCTACCCCGCCTGCAGGACGCTGGGCCTGTTCCTGGCACGGGCAGCGACTCTGCTCTGCCACTACTCCAATTAGGGTGGTGTTTGTACCACGCCGGCAGGCTCCTGGGCCTGATCCGCCGGTCTGTTGTAGGTCTGCCTACCTTGGAGGCGCGGGCAGCGGATCTGCCCTGCCCCTCCTACCACGCCTGCGGACCCCTGGGCCTGATCTGCAGGTTGATCACTGGTCTGCTCACCCTGCCGGCACGGGTGGCAGTTCCGCTCCGCCCCCACTCCAATTGGGGTCACGTGACCACCACACCGGCAGGGCCTGATCCGGGCGTGGGAGAAGGATCTGCTCTGCCCCTACTCCAGTTGGGGTGACGTGTGTACCACACTGGCAGGCCACTGGGCCTGACCCGCCAGTCTGTGACAGGTCTATTTACCTTGCAAGCGCGGGCGGCGGCTCTGCCCTGCCCCTCCTACCACGCCCATGTACCACTGGGTCGTGGGTCTGCCCACCTTGCGGGTGTGGGTGGCGGCTCCGCTCCGCCCCCTCTCCAATTGGGGTCACGCGGTCACCACGCTGGCGAGCCGCTGGGCCTGCTCCGGGCGCTGGCGGCGGCCCGGCTCCTTCCCTCTGGCTCGACGACAAATTGAGGAGACTCGGGTGACTGTGCCTCACCCCCCCTACCAGGAGACCAACTGCTTATGTCACCACTGGTATTGATGAAGTTCCCTCCTCCGCCGCTTTCTGCAGACGTCAGATCTCTGCCATGTTGGTATTCTATGCGAATGGCAGCATTTCGTTCCCCTTGCCAGGCAACCAAAGCACCGGGTGAGTCCCGACCTGCCCTCAGCAGGACCCGGACCGAGAAGCAGTTTCCGCGGGCTCCTAGCCCCGGGCCAGGGAAGTTCCGGGAGCCGGAACTCGGCCACTCCGTGCTCGGTGTAAGCTCCTATAAATGTAAGCTCCAAGAAGCAGTCCCCGCGGGCTCAGTTCCGGGAGCCGGAACTCGGCCGCCCCGCGCTCGGTATTCACTCTGATAAGATCAGGTTCTAAGAAGCACCCAGGCGCTGAGCCCTAGCAATCTGTCTGCAAGCCGCAGGCGAATTGCAGCCTGAAATTACCTGTTCTATGGCTGAATGAGCTGCGGTCAGTCAAAAACAGGGGTGGTGACGTCAGTTTACCAACATGGTGGCTGCTGGCCTCCTCTGTGGTCTGACCGGTGTGGAGAACCGAGATGGACCGCTTCCTTCCCCCGTCTCGAACCCAGAATTCAGCCCTGAGTACGGTGCTTGCGCGGCTGGCAGAAACTGCAGCGCTGTAACCCTGCGTCTCTATCCCAGACTTTAGCCGCGGGGCGATTTGCTGAATAAGCAGTGTTACCCTCCGTGCGACAAACCTCTCGCGTTTGAGTCCCCGTAGCCGATCCTCGTGCGATGGAAATCCTTCCTCCAGGTTCCGGAGCACCCCACTATTGCTGGAAATTCCTAACAAAATATCCTTTAGCCATCCTGACTTGTCATACTCCCACACAGTGAAGCAGCACAAGGGGACAATGCACTCCCCTCGCCGCCATCTTCCTTCCAGTGAATTCCTATAATTTCATAACTGAAAACTAGTTTGAATTCATCACTGATATGTAACTTAATCATGTGGAAATTTAAAAACTGAATCATGCTAATTTATATTGAAAAGCAAGCCTTATTATCTGTTGGTAGTAAATACATCCTTTCCCCTCAATCCTTTAGTTCTCGTTCAGTTTGAGAAACCGTATTGCCAAGAAACAAGGGGAAACTTCACCAACAGAGACTGAGCTGAGAATAAAGGAGATCCTGGGGAAACTAGACCAACTGATCCCGCCCAGACCCTTCACCCATGAGGACACCACCACCAGTGCCACACACAGCACAGCCACCCTCCTCAACCCTAGAGACACATACTGCAGGGGGGACCAGCTAGACATCCTGCTGGAGGCAAGGGACCACCTGGGACACAGGAAGGAATATGGAGGGGACTTCCTTAGGGCCAGGATGTCCTCCCCAGCCCTGAAGGCAGGCACCTCAGGAAAGGTGACAGACTTCAACAATGGCACCTACCTTGTCAGCTTCACTCTGTTCTGGGAGGGCCAGGTCTCCCTGTCTCTCCTGCTCATCCACCCCAGTGAAGGGGTGTCGGCTCTCTGGAGGGCAAGGAACCAAGGCTATGACAGAGTGATCTTCACAGGCCAGTTTGCTAATGGCACCACCCTGGTCCTCTCTGAATGTGGCCTGGTCCTAAACACCAGTGCTGAGTTGTGCCAGTGCCTAGATGCGCGAGACCAGGAAGCCTTCTACTGCCTGAGGCCTCAGCATGTTCCCTGTGAGGCCCTGACTCTCATGAACACCAAGAATAGAAAAGTTTCCCATCTTACCAAGGAAGAATGGAAGCTCTTCCACAGGTAAACATGTCTTTAAATACAATAAGGGATAGCAAAGGTAGGCTTCAGGTGAGAACAAACTTTGTCTAATAGCTTTGTGTGATCAAGCTCCTTTATCATATCGATTGATGTTGACTAAATTATAATCAGATCCATCCTGCATAGTCAGCTCATCTGGTAGTGTGTTTAAAGGGCTTTTACAGGTCACCTCTAGAACTATTTGCTGAAAGGAGTCTAACCACCAAAGTACCCTGTACTGTATGTACTTACTGTTTTCCAGTGTTTATAAATACTTTCAGATTCAGTCATTTTTTATAAGTCAATATTTTCTATACTGTGTTTCATGGAATACAAATCCTACTCACTATTAATATATACCATTTCCCAAAAAGGTGAATATTATCATTATTTCACTTTATCCTTTAATCCAATGATTCATCAAATTCAGTAAATTATACCTCTTAACCGTCTCCTGAACCCAGTCATTTCTGTTTTATCACTATTGCCTTTATGCTTATTTAAGCTGTCAAACTACCTCAAAATTAGATTATTGCAACAATCTCCAGAGATGGTTTCTCTGCTCCCAATCAGGTCCTTCAATCTATTTTCTAACTAGTGTTTCCAAAATGAAAATGTTTTTACTTTCCTTGTTTAAAACCCTTAATGTGACCCCCTCCACATCCCACTTGGAACTAAGGATGAAATTTCAAACTAAGTTTACAAGAATTTGCCTAATTCTGCAGCCTCTTGTCTCACTCTATACTGCATTGCTGTCAGTCAAACTGAACACCTTTTATTTTATGAATGAATACACTGTCTCTCAACTCTTGCATTTCACAATCCTTGGTTTAGGAAGCACATCCTCCAGGAAGCCTTTTGTATTACAGAGTAAAGGGCTAACCCTATATTATTCTCTTGCATTTTGTTCTTTCACAACATAACATGTATTACACTATTAAAATTTCAATTCTCTTTTTACAAATTGGGCTAAATATAAACTTTGAGATTCAATAATTGTTAACTATTTTCACATTCTTTCATTCATTCATTTAATCATCCATTCAATTTATAGTCATCCCCTTCTGTATTCTAGACAAAGTTCTAAGTGTGGGGAATTAACCTTCTAGTGGGATAGAAAGACAACAAATAAATAAATTTGTAGCAGGTGAGTCATCAAAGTAAGGAATTTGAATGTGATGGTTGATAATTGTTCTAAAACATAATGATCAGATAAGGCCTGATTAAGTAGTCACCTGAAATGAAAGAGCAAGGTGCACAAATTTTGTGGGAAACACCATTCTCATGAATAGAAATAGGAACTGAGACAAGAACATGCTGGAAGGTTCCAGGAACCATCTGCAAGGGAGGCAGAACCTCAGGCCATCTCTGGGTATCAGGAAGCCATGGAGGGCCATCAATATGTCTCACAGGCCCAGCACAATGACACCAAGAAGATTCTCATTAACGGTGCATTGAAAGAAGGAATAGGTGAAATATACATCTTTGAAAAATTATTAAATTAGGTTATTTTGAGGAAGAACTCATCAGAAACTTTAACTTAAATATCCTGTCAGGAAGAGATAGATCATTTCCCAAACTTATTGGATGGCAGAACACTTATTTTTTGGATCAATTTGAGGGATTTTTAGTTACATCACTCAGGAACTACCTGCTATACAAAAGCCTTGGTTTTCTCTTATATGTTCAGAAGAGCAAACTGAATAGAATAATAACCTGGAAATTCAAGTTAAAATCCAATGCACACCTCATGATGACACAGTGGGTAAAATATAATTGACTACATCTCTATGAGATTTTCCCTCAACACTACCTCATTTTCGCTTCTCATTTTACCCATTAAGGTATAGAAAAATCTCTTTATCCTATGGCTCAGTCAAAAAATAAAAGACTGATCTTTTCAAATAATTTTTTAAATTAATAAACAAAGGAAACTGGTCATGAATATAAAGGACTGTCAGGGTAGGCAGGGATCACTTGGGTCTGATTCCATATTTCCCATTGGATGTATCTGGATCTCTCTTGAGGTACTCCTCATCGTAACTTGAGTTGGAAGAACCACAGTCTTCTAGCTGTATCTCAGCCAAAGTCCTGGTCTGGAAGATCTGCAAATCTTTTAAGTCCTAATCATGCTTTTGAAGTGAGCTGTACTCATGACAGTAACATGCTTTACTTCCCAAGAGACACATTTCCTTCCTAGATACCCTGCTCTCTTCAAGCTATCAGTTTCCATACCCCCCATGAAGGGATCGGAGTCTCTTCATGAGTGCTTAGTGCATATGCAAGGTACAGTTGGCTTCACACAGGCTTACAACCAAGAACTTCTCATGAACCTTTCTGTTGCTCCCTTCTTGGGCCCAAACCAGGTTCTCTGGTGTCTTTATTTCCCAAGAATCTAGGTACTAAGCCTGTTTTCCTTTCCTTTCTAGTAAATCAATTTCCTTACTAGGGCTCTCTCTTCCAACCCTAACTGTAGAATCAGAAATGCTACCTCCTCAGTTAGTCACATTTTCAAAGATAAGAGTCTTTTTCTTTTTCTTTAACTTTTTTTTAGTTGTAGGTGGACACAATACCTTTATTTTGTTTATTTATATGTGATGCTGAGGATTGGACCCAGGGCTTCCCACATGCTAGGTGAGTGTTCTACTGCTGAGCCACAACCCCAGCCCAAGTCTTTTTCTTTTGAACAGAGTTTTATGGATAATCATGATAAGAAAATAAACATGGGGTTACAACAGAAAGATATCATTATAAACAACACATTTCACAAGTCTCATGGTTACTATTATGGTCTTATAGACTTATTTCTAAAACATGATGCATGTACACAATCACAAAGACAGAAGACATTAAAATGAATGCCTTCATACCATTGATTCGTATTTTTAATCCTAATCTTACTACATCATCAAAGTTTGGTTTTAGTGACCAAATTTACAAGGTTATCAGGTTTTGGTCTCTTTCATTATCTTCAACCTTATCCAAGGCAGATGAAGAAGAATGTCAGTTTCCATTTTTTTCCATTGAATAATTATCATTTTTGAACAGTCTTTGAGTTATATGCCTCTCTCATATTAATGATCCTCAGGAAAATATTCTTGAGTGACTGTTATTATGCCCATTTTACAGACAAGGGAATTTAAGGACAAGTATGCTAAATAGCTTGGCCAAAGTCACATATCTAGTGAGTTGCAGAGTAGTATTCGGAACCCCAATCTACTTTATTTTTCAAGTCAGGGGACCATAGCACTGTCTCCCAGGGTTTCCACCACCATGAAGTTATCATTCCCTAGCCCCAGGGGCCTCTCATTTCTCCAGAGTATTACCCCCTTCATAGGGGGTTATATTATTCAGTTGACCTAAAACTGCTTTCCTAAAATTCAAGCAGTTATCCTCAATCTTGGAAAATATTCCTTATATATTTCCTAGAAATACCTGTGACTCTGTTCTGGAAGTTCTACCTTCCCCCAATGGTTTTCATCCTCATTGAATGAATTTGATTTTATCACATAGATTCACCAGCATATTTGTTAAGACTGATACCTGGAGGTGACACTTACTGTGCTGGGCACTTGGAAGGTTACAGTGAATGATAGAGTAACATGGTTCCTGCTGTCAAGGAGATATCAGACTAAGGAAAATAGACTCCTAGGGACTTGAGAAGGTGAGGGATGGCTGCAGATGAAACCACAGAGGTAGACACTCATAGGAGGTGGCATGCTAATGGTTTTTATCCTGAGGGTTGATGGTGAAAGATTATGAAAGATTCACATAGGAGAATAAGACAGGTAGCTGAGAGGTTGAGCCAAAAGATAAAATTTAGGACAGGGTTTTCAAAGTAATGGCCCTGGGCCCATAGCTTGACCTTCAAGACCTTGTTAGAATGATAAATTCCGAGGTTTACCTCAGAAGTACTGAATCGGAAATTCTGGGGTTGAGGTTCAGTAATCTGATTGGCAGTAAGTACTTCAGGTAATTTTGATGTGTGTTTGAGAAACACTGGCCCAGTGAAAGATTGAGGAGGGCCTGAATTACCACACTTGGCAAAGGTGAAGAAGATTGCTAGTGGTAGAGAACCACAGCAAAAACAAAAATCAAAGGATGGGCAGATAAATAGGTTTAATTTATTGCATTTGGAGGGCAAATCGTACTCCCTGAATTTCTAAAGTTCCAAACTTCTGACCCATTTACTTCATCCAGAATATTTTAAATATCAAAATAATGAAAAAACAAAGCATTTGGAGAGAGTTAAGAGTGGTTCAATCCATCCCAAACCATGATTCTTTCTTACTTTAATATCTGGACAGATGTTAACTTATTTTTTCATTTCTTGAAGTTCCAAAATAGGAGTTGAAATGATGAAGAACTTCAACTCCATCAAGGTGTTGCCATGTAACAGTAAGTTTGTGTGCTCTTGACTGTCAGATTCACAATTTACCCCTCTAAAGGACTTTCTTTCTTTGACACATTTATTCTACATTAACCATTTTGATATTTTATTTCCTGGGTCAAATGATATCAATCACCTTAGTCTTTAAAGAAGGAATTTTCTTACTACAAATTATTTTCATGTCAATTTAAACCAATTTTCATCCTGAGTCAGCTGGAAAAGTCTGGGAAAACCATTAATTTCAGTTGCCCTGTCTCAAAACATACAGACCATTTGTATTTGAACTTGAGGTTTATTCCCCCCAAACCAGTAGTTGGGTGCTAGTGCTATATGAAAACATCGTTGACGAGATGCACACATTCACAGTTAGGAAATTTCTCTGATGGATTCTAATTTAATTTTCAGCCAGACCTTCTCACTTAACATTCTATGAACTAGCAATTTCTGTGTTTTGTTTTGTTTTCCAATTTTATCACATGAACTTTCACAGTCATCACAAAGTCATCTCATTCGTAAAATGATGTTCTTGTTATACTGGAAGTAAAGTGAATTTCATTGAAGCAAATGACTTCCATTATAACAATTAACAGTTACACATTTACCAATTATCTTTTTTCTTCTTTTTTTGTGCATTCAGCAAATGTTTACTGGGGATCTAGAGCTTGCAAAGATCTCTGCTAAACACCTTGGACCTAGACCTAATGTTCACAATCTGTGAAAAAGATCCTTCCTCTGCCTGGGCAACTGTCATCTATGCCCAACTTTTATATCAAGGAAAGTTCTGAGACTCTTGAGCCACTCAAGTTCTCGTTACACTTTTTTTTTTTTTTAGACTTCCATATTGCCTGGAATAATTTCTACTAAAGTCAGGCAATTTCTTAGAAGATAGTAACTGACTGTTATTGTTTGGAGCCACCAAAAAATCTGACGTAATTCAAATTGAATAAATGTAAATTCCTAAATTTAGACCTCAACTCCCAACAATGTAAGTAGATGACAAAGATATGCTTTTAGGTAGCAAATATAGAAGTCGTCTCAGAATCTTACTGGAGTGAAGGTACAGTGTGAGTTGAATATAGTTTGGGCTATTTTAACAGAACAAGGAAGTCATGGCCCTGCTTGTTTTTCTGTTTTAGTCAGACCCTATTAAGAATATTATGTTCAGTTTGAGATATAATTAGACATCAAGGTTTATTGGTTAACCAGAGAATATGATTCTGGGACCCACAAAATAAACAATATGTGACTCTCATTTCATAAATGTGTTCATGGTTCTTTCATGGGTAAGTGGTTTGAAGAGAAGGAGTCTTATCAGCAAGGACAATGTCCTGGGTGAAATATTCAGCTGGACCACTGAGCCCTGCTGTTTTACTACCACGCATTTCACCCTGACTTTTGTTAACCATCTCACAGTTGAGTGGTCTCAGTGGGAAAGGTGGAGCCTGGGGAGCCATTACCAAGGCACAAGAGAAAACTGACCTCACTCCAAGAAAAACTGTCCAATGAGAGCTATTAATTTATTCCTTTAAAATGATTTCATTGAAGAAAAGAAGGCAGAGAGCCAAAAAAAGAGGGTGAGAGGAGAACAGGAAACAAAGGGCAAAAAGTGAGCAAAGTATTTCCCAAATAATTTGTGGTAATAAAAGTTACTTACTATGGGAATTTTTATTGCCAGAGAGTGAAAACACAAAAAAGAAATGTCAGATTGGAATGAAGAATCCCTCCCCCAGTGGTTACACGTTGGAGAGAAGTTGGATTTCAGCATTTTGCAAACAGATCAAGTTCAATACAATGCAAGATATAAGTGACTGCTTGAAAATGAAATTTATTTACCTCCTGGGAGACTCAACACTGCGCCAGTGGATGAATTCTTTTCTAAAAGTTGTGAAAAGTATGTGTTTCCTTTCTATTTTAAAATTATAGTTGACTTTTAAGAATATTTTAAAAATAATAATTAGAATTCTTTGCTTTCCTCTTCTGGTCTTTGTTTTGTTACTATGTTAAGTTTGCCAAATTTTTGGCTTTGAGTTTTTAATAGAAAGTTAAATCTTATTTTTTTAAATTACAGATATTAATACTATTTTTCCTCTTCATGTATGCTGATAAAAAGTTCAAAAACTTTCTTAAAATTGTGATGCATCTGATAAACTTCTCTACCTTGCCTAAACAGCAATTCTCTAGTTAGAAAAGATCTTGGTTAGATTTTATAGAAGCTGTATGCATTTTTAACTTGTACATTTTCCTTTTGTTAAAAGATTTATTGATTTGTTTTCCATCAGCCTTAAAATATTTTGATCATCCAGGAACCGGGTTCTTTAAAACACATGTTCTTCTGGATATCGAAAGAAAGATTTTGATTCAGTGGAAAAAACATAGTCATCCATTTGTTACTGAAAAGCTGTACTCTGTGAGAAATGAAAAGTATATCCAACAGGAAATTGACCAAGTGCCAGGAGACGATGACATGGTAATTGTCACTACCCTTGGCCAACACTTCAGACCCTTTCCAATCAACATTTTTATCCGTAGGGCCATCAATATTCAAAAAGCCATTAAACGTTTATTTTTGAGAAGCCCAGGGACCAAAGTGATACTTAAAACTGAAAACACCAGGGAGATACATGAAAATACTGAGATGTTTAGTGACTTTCATGGCTATATTCAGAATCTTATCATGAAGGATATTTTTGTGGATCTCAATGTGGGTATTATTGATGCTTGGGACATGACAATTGCATATTCCACTAATAATATCCATCCACCTGATTATGTTATTGAAAATCAGATTGGCATGTTTTTAAACTACATTTGCTAGAGGAAAAATACAGAAAAACAACAATCCTAGCCATTCTCTAGAGATGATCTCATATATACTGCAAGGATAGTTTAGCACAATTGAAGTCATGGGGAAACCAAATGTAAAAGAAATTAAATGGTAGGTAAGTATACATTTACCATTTCAACCATTTTTAAGTATGCAGTTCAGTGATGTTAAGTGCATCCACAATTTTATGCAATCATCATTATGATCCATCTTCAGAGCATTTTCATTATTCCAAACAGAAACTCTGTACCTATAGAACAATAACACCCTGTTCTGCCCTACATCCAACCCCTGGCAACTGCCATAGCATTTTCTGTCTCTATAAATTTGGCTGCTCTAGATGTCTTATACAAATGGAATCATAAAATACTTGTCATTTTGTGTCTGGCTTATTTCTCTTAGCACAGTATCTTTAAGATTTATCCTTACTGTAGCATGTATTAGAATTTCCTTTTAAAAGAATGAATTCATTTTAAAAGAATGAATGTTATTCCCTTGCATGTATATACCACATTTTGTTTATCCATTCACCTGTTGTTGTTGTTTTTACCAATTGGCCATTGTGAATAGTGCTACTGTGAAGAGGAAAATGAATTTAAAGGCCTGGAAACCCAATGCTGAGCCTGATATATAAATAGACAATCATCATCATCTAAGAAATGTATAAGCCAGAATGCATAGTCTAAATGATTCAAATTTAGAAAAAAAACATGTGATTTATAGGAGAAAGCTTAATGGCCTCAAAAAAATGTCTTCTTGCTTAGAAAAATTACTTGAACTTTTGTAACCAATTGTTCTCTAGATTCCATTAAGACTCATGGATCACAATCTCAAACCCACACATTCATTGAAAGAAACCAACTTAGTATTATGAAAGTGTATAGACCTGAAACCCTAGTACTTGCTGACTGCAATAGTGTGATATGGTATCCCCTCTAGAGGTCTTCATATCACTTCGTAAGATTTCTCTCTAAATATTCCTCTTATCATAATAGGATCTACCCTTTCCATTCATATACTCTACTTCTAAAAATTTGGAATATTAATACCAAGGATGAGTTTCCTGTTTGGATTGTGTTTCTAAGTGGGAGGAAGTAGCACTGTAATGCTATACCATCAGGACAAAGCCCAAGTTGTACAGCTTAAGACTAGACTCCTCTAAATAAGGGAACTCATATTTTTAAAAAAAATGTGTTCCCTGTATTGAACTACTCATTAGCTCTAATTTTTCCTGCAGGATATTTTTAAATATCTAATTACTTCCAACCATTGCATCATTAATTGCTTATGTGAATTATCATTTTCATGCCCTGGTCTCCTCAAATTCCTTCAGCCCAGTTTTTCTATGACACAGTTTCTAGTTTTCTTACCATTAATCTTCAAGTGCACTGAAGTTTGCCTACATTAGTCTGTATGCCTTCCACCCCATTTCTTACCTTAACAAATTGAATGCTGTGATTTAAGTCAGTCCAGAATAATGAGGGTCTGTGACTTTTCTTCTTCTAGAATTTCCCTATACAATATAACAGGCATTGGTCAAATGTGATTGTTTAAATTTAAATTTAATTAAATTAAAAGTCACTTTTTTTCAATTCCACTAGTCATATTTCAAGCATTCAATAACCACATGCAGCTAGTGGCGTTGTATAGACAGCACAATATATGCTTGCATTGTTCTCTAGACAGTTTTTTAAAGTTTGATGGTGGTATTGGGGTATGTTTCAAAAAATAAAAACAGTAATAGTTTACAATTGTTTATAATTGTGAGAAAAATGTCATTAAATTGTTCATTTAAAATTTTCCTTTGTAATTTATAATCAATAGTTTTCAGGTAGTACCCTTTAAAATATAACACCTCCACTTGATGATATTACTTCTGTGTAATTATAGCAAATTATCTTCTCTGCAGTTTCTCACATCAAAACTCTTTTATCTGTAATAATAACAAATTTTGTATTCCATAGATACTTAAATGAAACTTCAAGTTTAAGTCTATATATTTCTGTATAGTGAGGTCTACTAATTTAAAATCACATTTTGTCTATTATATATTATCATATTTGATATTAAATATATTTATATGTGGCAAATGATTCTAAAATAAAATTTAATCCACACACACAAAAAGTCATCAGATGTTGGTAATTGTCAAATTTCTGATTTTTAAGTTGTTTACTTCTTATTCATTCTTTTAAAAAACCTTGGTGTCTAAATATCTTAATATTTCATCCTTGAAATGATAGTTTTATATTAGAACAGATGTTTACTAGGTTGTTAACATACAAGATTGGAGAAAGTAACTTGAAACCATAGATATGTTTTTTTTTTCTATTATTATAAAGCCTCTTTCAAAAACAATTTATGCACAATGGAGTGAGATGAGGCTAGAAACCAATAGCAGAAGGAAAAAAATCCAAAAATATGTAGAAATTTAAAAATATACTCTTAAACAATCAAGGGAGAAAACACAAGGAGATCTAGAAACTATATCTAGAGACAAATGAAAACCAACACATAATATACCAAAATTTATGATTTGCAGTGAAAGAAATACTGAAAGGGGATGCATAGTAGTACATGACTCATTAGAGAAAGAAACAAAAAAGATTGTGGGTCAATCACCCAACTTTACATTTCAAGGAATGAGAAAAAAGAACAAACTAAATCCACAGTCAGCAAAAGGAAGGAAATAATAATGATTGGGGCAGAGCTAAAGAAACAGAATATAAATACAATAGAAAACAATCAATAAGCTAAAAGAGTTTTTTAAAGATAAAAAAGAAATATGAGCAAAGCTTTGCTAGATTACGAAGAGAGAATAGAGGAGATTCAAGTAGCTAAAATAAAAAATGGAAAAGAGGACAATACAACTGATGTCACAGAAATAAAAAGGATTATAAGAGACTACTTGGAGCAATTAAGTACTAACAAATTATATAACTTATAGTAAATGATAAATTCCTGAAGCATACCACCTACTAACACTGAACCATGAAGAGGTAAAATGTTTGAACATAATTATAACTAGGAAGACACTGAAATAATCATTAAGACCCTCCCAACAAAGAAAAGGCCAGAATAAGATGGCTTCAATGGATAACTCTATCAAATATTTAAAGAAAAATTAATACCAATCCTTCTTAAATTTTTCCAGATAGTAGAAGGGGAGGAAACATTCCTACATTGATTTTATGAGGACACTATCCTAATACCAAAATCAGACAAGGACACTACAAGAAAAGAAAACTACAGGCCAATTCCCCAAGGAACATAGATGCAAAACCTTCAAAAGTATATCAGGAAAGTGAATCCAACAACACATTAAAAGGATCATATACCATAAGCAATTAGAATTTGTACCGGGAATATAAAAATGTTTTAACATACGAAAATCAATCAGTGTAAGGTACCATATTAATAAAATGAAGGTCAAATACTACACAATTCATTTCAGTTGGTGCAGAAAAAGCATTTGAAAAAAATTAACATTGTTTTACACACACACACACACACACACACACTATTCATTAAACTGAGAATAAGAGGAAACTAATTTAATAAATGCCAAATATGAGAAAATACAACTAATACCACATTTAATGGAACAAAAAATCACTTTTTCTCTAGTATCAGGAACAAGAGGAAGATGTCACCTTCACCAATATTATTTAATATAGTATTGGAAATTCTAGTAAAAGCAATTAGACAAGAAAAAGAAATAAAGGGCATACAATTAGAAAAAGATGAAATTATCTCTATTCACAGATAACATGACCTTATATTTAGAAAACCACAAAGGTTCTTCAAAGTACTTGTTGGAACTAATAAATGGATTCAACAAAATTTCAAATACAAAATCAGTCACATTTTTACACACAATGTCCAATCTGAAAAGGAAATGAAGAAAACAATACCATATATTATAAGATCAAAAAAGTTAAAATACTTAGAAATGAACTTAATCAAAGAGATGAAAAACTTTTAAACTTAAAACTAATAAACACTGTTAAAAGAAATCAAACAACATATAAATAAATAGAAAACCATCCAATGCTTGTGGATTGGAAGGCTTAACCTTGTTAAAATGTCCAGAAGTGATCTACAAATTCAATGGATCTACCAATTCAGTGGATCTACCAATTCAATGGATCTACAAATTTCAATGAATTAAAAGACAATCTATAGAATGAGAGAAAATAATTAGAAATATTATATCTGATAAGGGGTTACAATCTGAAATATGTAAAGAATGTCTACAACTCAAAAAGTACAAGAAAAAATGACCAGTGTGTTAGTCACACACTGGTCATTTAGTTCGTAGTTAAAACAAATACCTGGAAAAAATTACTTAAAGAAGGAAAGGTTTATCTTGGCTCTTGGTTTTAGAAGTTTTAATTCATGGTCACTTGGACACATTGTCTTTGGGCCTATAACAAGGTAGTACATCATGGCGAGGAACATGTGGTGGAAAAAGCTTCTTACCCCATGGCAGCCAGTAGGCAAAGAAGAAGTGGGGCAAGGGCTCCAATATCCCCTTCAAAGACACTACTCAAGTGACATAACTGCCTCCCACTAAGTCGCACCTCCTAAGGATTCCACCATTTCCTAATAGCACCATGGGCCAGACGCCAAGACTTTAACACGTGGGTTTTGCAGGTACATTCCAGGTCCCAAATAGTAATCAGATTCAAAAATGAGTAAAAGAGTTGAATAGACTTTTCTCCAAAGACGATATATAAATGAAGAATAAATATATGAAAGGATGCTCAACATCAACTAATCATTAGGGAAATGCAAATCCAAACTATAATGAGATATCGCTCTCACCCATCAAGATGGCCATTATCAAAGGAACAGAGAATAACAAGTGTTGGTTTGAATGTGGAGATGTTGATCCCTTTCACACTATTAGTAGGAATATAAAATGGTGCAGCCATTATGAAAAAGAGTACAAAGATTCTTAAAAATAAATTAAAAAATAGTATTATTGTATATCTAACAATCAAACTCTGGGCATACATTTAAAAGAATTCACAACAAAGTCTTAGAGACACTTGCATACCCATGCTCATTGCAGCATTACTCATATTATCTAAGAGCCGGAAAGAACCCAAATGTTTATCAACAGATAAATGAATAAGAAAATGTGGTATATATGTACAGTGGAATATTATGTAGCCTCAAAAATGACATTCTATTACATGTATATTTAGATGAGCCTTAAGAACAGTATGCCAAGAAAAATAAACTACTCATAAGAGAACACACACAGTTTGATAACACTCCTGTGAGCTATCAATAGTAGTCAAGATTATGGAAGCAGAAAGTATAAAGGTGGCTATCAAGGGCTGAGGCAAGAAGAAATTAGTGTTTAGGGGTACAGAGTTTCATCAGTGCAAGATGAAAACGTTCCAGAGATCTACTGCAAAAATGTGAATATACTTAACACAACTGGACTGCACATTTAAAAATTGTTAAGATGGTAAATTTAATGCTGTGTTTTTACCACAACAATAAAAAAGAAATATTGTTGAGAGCCACAGCCAAGTCAGGATGGTGCCTGGTATTTTGCCAGAAGGAGTGGTTGGGAGGTGATGCCAGCGAGCCATTGGGATGATGGTGATTAAGTTAAGCTGTGTATAATTATTGGGATGGTGACTGATTGCTGTAAACTGGATGATGCTGGATTGGGGCAAGCTGTGTATTCAGTTGTGTATGTGGACCTCTGCTGACTGGCAGTGGGGCAGCTCCTGCTGCCTCGGGTGCCCACTACTTTTGAGTTCTCGCGGAGTTTTCCCGTTGAGTTCCTGTTGGTTCTCGCGGAATTTCCGTGGGGTTCTAGGGAGTTCCCATGGGGTTCGGGCAATAAAGGAGTTCCTGTTTGAACCTACAAGTGGCTCGTGACTTCCCGGTTATTTTGTGCCCAGCCAGACTGGGGCAAAATCTTGTGTATGTTCTCTCCTTTCCACAGCAAATAAACTTAGATGTGGAAATCAAGAGTGTATCATTTCAGCCAGGGGCAGTGGCTCGCTCCTGTAATCTCAGAAGCTTGGGAGGCTCAGAAAGGAGGAGCGCCAGCCTCAGCAACAGCAAGGCACTAAGCAACTCAGTGAGACCTTGTCTCTAAAAGAAATACAAAATAGGGCTGGGGATGTGACTCAGCGATGGAGTGCCCCTGAGTTCAATCCCTGGTACCAAAAAAAAAAAAAAAAGTATCATTTTGTTCCCTACCTACAAATATTAATTAAAATATTAATCAGTAGCCATTAATAACTCAAATACTTTATTTTCATCAACATTGGGAGATACATTGTTCAAAACTAAGGGTTTTCTGTTAGAGGAGCATATGAGTTGACACCCAGGTGTATGTCTGGTTGCATACATAGCTTCTGTGTTAGTATGAGTAATCCTAATGTTCCTTTCCAGTCTACACCATGGATCACAAAATAACTTAGGTGAGAATTCTTGTACAACATAAATTTTCAATTGTGATAGTAAAAGCAAATGTGACTCCATTTTGTTTTGTGACTCCATTCTGTAAAACAACCATGCCAAATAGAATGGTCATGACTGGGGTAAGATGTTCTTTTCCTTTTGCTATAGAAACCTTTAAGAACACGGAACTACCTAATGGGGCATTGTTTCTGTAACTAGGGTAATGGGGCTCTGTTTCTCTAACTGGGGTGACTGGGCTAACTGTGATTGGTTAGGCTTCCCTCCGCTTGACTGCACTCTCCCGCTTCTGTAACTTGGCTTGCTTGCATTGGCTAGACCCCCGAACATCCCTTTTGCAGTTTTCAGGCTTATAAGGAATGCCCTTGCAATTGTTCGAGGCTGATGAGGGGAACAGCTTTATGTTCTGTTCAGTCGCCACTTGTGGGCTTCAATAAAGATTTGATTTGATTATATGTGAGTGGTCTGGAAGTCAGTTTATGAAACCCCGGGACGAAGCTTTAACTATAACACAATGACAACCAAATGCCAAAACCACCAAATATTTCAACCTCTTATAGGTTGGCTGCACAGATGCCAAGAACATATTCAGACTCTGAATATCAATCCTTTCGTGCCTACTAAAAAAACAAAATATGTTCTAGTACACATCTTTTCATTCCCTTATTATACTATTGACATTATATTTGTATAACGGTATCATTTGATGTACCAGTTTTGCTAGAGTTTCTTCTGATTTAACATGAATTAACCACATGTGTTCTTAGCTTAGGTTGACTAGAAACCTCTTTGTCAGTGGTTTGAATCATACCTTTTGTGCAATGTCAAATGATCTTTGGTCATTCTAGTCTTTTAAATTTTACTTTATTGATTAAATTCATCAAGTTTTGTATTGGAAGATAATATCTTGTGCTTGCTCTGGAGAAAAACAGATTGCTTTAGCAATCTGTTTAGACAGGTGATTGTAACTGACAATCATATAAAAACCTTGATTGATGGTGCTAGTCCTCTGTAGGTGATAGGACTTTTATATGAGTGCTAGAAACTTCACCTCCAACTACCAAGAGGGATGGGAAGCAGTGCATTAATTCATACTCAAAAGTACAGAGAGACTGCAACAAGTGGGGGACACTGCATCCAGATATTTAAAGGACATTGTCAAACTTCTTTCTCACCCAAACCACTTCCTACTTCTGCACTGCTCTGCTGGTTTCCTTTTTCAGGTAGGTCCACTACATGTAGCAGCTAAAAAATTGCATGAATCTTGTGATTTGGGGTTGCAGAGCAATAGAACTTCTCTTAATGTGTGTGTATAAATAAGAATCACAGAGAAGACTCTGGTTTTCCCAGCTTGGGCCACATGTCTATGTTGGAACCAATAATGCTGGTCAGGGGGATAGATTATTTTGATTATCAAACATAGACCATATGCTCACCCTGTGGCCAGGTTTTATTGCCAAAAGTAAAGTAAGAATGTAGATGCAAAATATTTTTCTTCTGCCAAAGTAATTATTTGGTAAGGTTTCATAACAAATAATACCTAAGGGAACAAATAGATAAGTGTTATAATAAAATTTAATTATCAGAGATGTGTGGTTGTATTTCTCTTTTATACTTTCTGTTTTTACTTAATTGCACAAAACCTCCACATTTACAGATAATTTGAAAAGAAGCTCTTCCCTTTATGTTTTGAAGTTATTTAAGTTGAGATATTTATGTCACTAATGTTTTCAACTACTTTTACACTCAAAACTTCACTCTTAAGTCTTCAAGTAACTTAATAATGAAAATGCAAAATTACACAAGAGAAATTCATAAAGTATACATTAAACACATATTAACAAAACCGTATTGATGTAAAAATATGTGTATGAAGACAAAACTACTCCAGGTTAACTGAATAATAGTCGAGATTAACTGACAAAACAGACCTTGTGATTCTTGCATCATCTTTACGAAAGAAATTTTTATGAAAAATACAGGAAATTATGAGAATATCATTAATAAATCTACAGTTCATATTTATGAAATCTAAATACCAACTTCTCTGAGTGTATACCTCACTCAGAGAACTGTGCACTTTCAAAGTTAGCTTCCCCTATATGCCTGTGCAGTACAACTGCCTGAGAAGTTTTAAAAACATGTGAATTCACAGTTATAATGTCTGACCAATTGACTCAGACTTTTCCTGGGTGATTCCCAGAAGTCTGTATATTTTAGTCTCCCAGTCTAAATCTAATACACCCATTCTGGCACCTGGCCATCAGACTAACTTAGACATCCTACCGTAATAATGTGCTCCATTTAAATCCTTGACATGAAACAAATCATTCATGCACATATATTTAACCTTTCTATATGCCCCTGGGTTCCCATCTGAACTGTTAGCTGGCTGAGTCCTCTGAATACAGCATGCTGTGGGAAGGGCAGGGAAGTTACTCCCAGAATTGGGAATCCAACGTCCTTGCGCAAGCTCTGTCAGCAGCCTGTTTACCTGGCAGCCTGCCTCTATCCTCTCCAACTCTGGATCCAACAAAACTGGGTCTTTATACCTCTTCTACATTTCATGAGAAAAAAAGGGGGGGATTTTTGTGCTCAATGAAGGCCATTCCATTTCCTACATATAAGTTTCCCTAAGAAGAGGGAAGAATGAAATGAAAGTGCTCAGGGATATAGGTATGTTTTCCTGACACCCAATCTTTCATTCATCCCTGTCTTAATTATCAGGATCTCAAAAACACTTCATAAGTCCTTCTTGCAAATGGGACCTGGGGAGGAATGACTCTGTGCTCCTTTTCAAATATTTAGTGAGCATACACAGAGGGCCATAAAGCCAAGAAGCTCAGTGACACCCCTATCACCCTGAGCAGGTCAGTTCTGACCCCCAAACTGCATATTCCACTAAGCCAAATCAAAGCTCTGATTACAAAGATCTGCTCTACTTAGAAGGCAGCTTGGTTTCAGGCTACCGCCATGTGATTATGTGCTCTAAGGGGTACACAGTAGCCTTTCAATGTCACATACTCTAAGCAGTTGATTGAAACCTTCCTTCAAGTGACAAAGAGTAACTTCTCTAAGAACAACCAAATCAATAGCCTCTGTTTTTATGTATTTGGTTGTAGTTTATAACAGGGATCAGCAAACTCATCCAGCCAATAGCCTGTTTTTGTAAATCCTTTGAGCTGAGAGCTAAGAATGATTTTTTTTTTTACTGTTTTAAAGGTTTGTGATCATAAAATAAAGAATATGTGACCTGTAAAGCCTAAAATGTTCAACATCTGTCCCTTTGTGGGAAAATTTGCTCCCTCTTGGTTTAGCATCCTGTTAGGACTGGTGAACCTGGTTATATTCTTAGCTCCACCATGAAGATCAGCTAAGGGTCCTTTCTGATTCAGTTGGCATACCTGCCCTCCATTGTATCAGATCCCAGGGGCCTGCAGTTCAATGGCTAGCTCTGTGGTTTGTGGAACTGCCAGTTTCGGTGCTGTGCATATTCTCCTCTATAGCTGATTTTAAGCCATCGATGCAAAGCTGCTGGACGTGAATCAGAAAGAGATGTGCACAATGATAGTGGCCACCTCCAGCACATCATTGCTTTGGACATGATGGAAAGAATATTATTATCAGCTGGTTAAGTATTCCTAAATTTGAATTCAATCTTCACCACTTAATGAGTTGGGTGAGTTTCAGTAAGTTACTTAACTTCCATGGATCTGTTATCTAATTTGCAAATCTGAGCTAATGCATGTGCCTTGCAGGGAGAAGTGTTTAGAAACAGTAAGAAGAGGTGCAAATGAACACATCTCACAGTCCCTAGCACACACCTTCCCACTGTCCCTGCATTGGCACTGTATCAGTGTGAAAGAGGTTTCTTACTCTCTCTTTCTTCACCTTCTTGACGGCTCTCTCAGCATTAGCCAGGATTGCAAATGGGTCCTACAGATTCTCTTTTGAGTCTGTTGTGGGAGGGTAAAAATCACCAGAAGTGTTTGGGCCCCAGGAAACTTGAGGAAGTTAGACAGAGCCCTAGGAGCAGGACAAACTTGGAAGAAGAACTGGACAGGTTGTCCCAATGATAAGTTGTCAAAAGAGAACATATTCACTAGATTCCACTTAAAGGGCCAATGGTTATTTTTCTCTGCATATAAAATGCATGGCTCAATTGTTTGGTCTGTAGAAGCCACAAAATATATAGTTGCTGGGTAAATAAATATATGACAAATTATCAACCAGTGAATAAGTGCAATCATGATCATCTTAGTTTTTAGAAATACTGGGGTGACACAAGGAATCAAACATGGGCTCGGAAGTAGCTGAACAAGACAAACTTTTTGCTTTTGCAGAAGAGTGGCAAGCAAGCATACTTGGGTAAGCAATCTGCCTGTTTTTATCCCTAATGCAGTACTGCCCCTTTCTCTAATGGGAGGAATTTGGGACTACAATCTACCTGATTTTAAGATTGGGCTAGACAAAGGGAAGGGCTATTGTTAAGGCAATGATTTGCTCTTATATCCCAATTAAGGCTAAATACTATATTCTGAAAATGAACCCCTGGACTTTGTATTTCTCACATAGTGATAAGAGGTGGCTCTGAACAGCCTGAATCAGAATCCCAGCTTTGTTCCTGTATGTATTTGTATCTTTGAATAAATAACTTCTCTGCACCTCAGTTTCATCAATTGTCAAATTGAGAACAATAGCATCTACCCCACAGGATGAATTTAAACTACTCGGTAAAATAAGCCTGGTGCAATATAATTGCTCAATAAATAAGCTATTATCTTAATCAAAGTAATCGTTAACACCAAATACTCACTGATATCTACTGTACCACATTCTTAGTGTAACCAGTTACTCTAATCAACATTTCAAGGAAAGGAATCATACAACAATGAAAAACAGCACTCTGATATGTCAGGATGTCTAATTTTAATAATTAAAATCCATCATAACTGAATATTCCTATTCTTTTGATCTGTCATACTCCTCAGACTAAAGGAACAAAGGCTGAAATGAAGTCAAACCAAATATGAACTACAGCAACAAACAAGGATTCTAAATCCCTATGACCCACTTCTGACTCTTTCAGAGCATTTCAGAACAGTTCACGTTCACTGCTTCAAGTGCATGTTCACCCCTTCCTCCCCTATGCAACCATAAATTATCTTAGATTTCACAGTACTTCATCCTGTGAGTTTTACATGTTTTATAACACATAGGTGAGACAGGGACCACAACTGGGACAAGGGCAAATGGACTTCTAGGCCTTGGCTCACGGCCTCACAATAGAACCCAGGAGGCTTGGTGTGTGCCACCCTCACTCAGTGACAGCTGGCTTGGGGTAACACTAGACCTTTAACCTTTGCTTTTATTAGTGGTGCTGTGAGACAACTGAATATTGTCTCATTGCTGCCAAATTTCACAACACCCTGGAATATAATATTACTCCTAACCTTCCTTCAAACATTTCACTAGTACCAACTTTATTATTGTCAATTTGCTGTTAAATCCTGCCGTTAAGCTTTGGTTATAAAATTAAACGACTAGATTTAGATTGTAGCTTCAGTTCGCTGCTTTATTGCTTTTGTGTTGAGCAGTACCCGTGTCACAACTGTCACCATCAAACAATGTTCTGAATGGCTTTGGTTTGGGGGAGTTGCCTTTCTTTTTTAGAAAAACATTAGACAATATTGTGGGAACACGGCTTAGTTCCTTAAAAGAACTACGTTCCTTAGAAGAAGTAATCCTTATTGACATAATTCATAAGAAAGCATAAAAGAAATCAAAGGCCATTTCAGAATTAAGGAATAAGTGAGAAGTTTACACAGAGTTAAAGCAAAGGGCAAGGAGATGGGGTGAGGGTGATGGATGGACACGGTGGCAGTTGGGATCATATCTGAGAGCCAAGCCTGGTTTTTCCATCCCCTCCTTCTTTTTCTCCTTTTCATCCTCTTCTTCCTCCACCTCCTCTCTTTCTCTCTCAATCCCTCTCACCACCCCTTCTTTCCCCGATCTGTGACTCTCTTGTTTCTCCCTTCTCAGTCCTCTCTCTGTTTCTCTGTTTCTTCACTCTCCCTTTCCCTTCTGCTGAAGGGGCATGTGTGGACTGAACAACTGCACCTGAACTTCAAGTATACTGTGTACATTGTCCTGAGGCTGTTCCATGTTTGCTTTGGATTTCCTTGTGTCTAATTCTTTCCCATCCCTGCAGGGCCTATTTGACATTTCTTTGTGTTTTTCTACTTCCCTACCCTCCACATCATGAACTTTTACTTCCACACACAGTATAGTTCTGAGTTAACCTCTATCCTGATGTCTTTCAGGCTTCCAGTGGCCATAGATAGTTTCATATACAATGCTTAATTTTTTTTTTCTTTTCCTTTCCCCTTTTTTTTTTTTCTGCAGCACTGGGTATTGAACCCATGCCCTCTTGCATAATGAACACATGCTGTAACACTGAGCTACATCCCCAGCCCATTTTAATTTTTTACTTTGAGATAGGGTCTCACTAAGTTGACCAGGCTGGGCTGTAAGCCTCCCACCTCATCTTCCAAGGAGCTGGATTACAGGTGTGTGCCACAGTACCAAGCTCTATTTCTTTTTCATAAATGGAGATTGTGTGAGCAAATCTGAGTTCTCCTTACACTTAAGGGGTCTGAAAAAGAACTTCAGGGGGCTTGCATTAATCAAGCGTAGAACAACTGTGCACTGGAAAGGCAAAAAAAAATATCGCAATTATTTAAAATGCATTGAATACCTGCATTTGTGTTTATAGGAAAGAGAGGAAGAAAGAGAAGGCCTCGTTTATTAACATTGAAGACAGCTATTGCAGACATACTGCTACTTGCCCCAACTGTAGGCACAAAGAGAAGTCTGTAGGCACAAGGAAAGGCTCCTTACCAGACACCAAAGCTGCTGGTGTCTTGATCATAGACTTCCCAGCCTCTAGAACTATGAGCAATAAGTTTCTGTTGTTTATTAATTATCCAAAGTTGGTTTGTTATAGCAACCTGAATGGATTAAGATAGACCTTACTGTAAAAATTGATCATTAAAGTGAAATAACAAAGGATTTGCCCTGATTTTCCTGTTTGAACAGTATATCAGGGATACCAAAGAGCTCAAACTAATAAAGGAAAACTCTTCTTACCAGCAATGTTCCAGTTAATAAATGTGGAAAGAATTAGAAAAATCACCATTTTCAACCCCTAAATATTTCATCTTTTTAGATAATGACTGTTAATACATGCTAGCACAATTATAGGTATGCAAAAGGTGCCATTGCCTGCAGATTACCTTCCGGTTACAAGTAGAGAGTACCTACATAGTGGGGGAGGTTCAGCTACCACCAGTGGGAGCCACTTAGCATCACATAAATGGGACCATCTGCCATTTTGTGCTTTCTGATGTGATGTAATATGGAGTACTTTTGTCCAAAATGTTGAACCAGAACCTACTAGTCTTCAGATCTAATTTCTAGTTTTTAGGAAACTTATAAAGGTAAAGGCAAAAATTAATACCATGAAGAAACAATAAGAAAAATCTAGGAGATAGTATAATCTGCAGAATATTTTTCTTTAACAAATCAACTTAAAGAAAATAAAGGAAGTTGGGAGATGACTATTTTCAATTAAATGAGGCTTAACAAGTAGATGTGCTGTGATATGATTAAAGATATGGTCTTGTGCCCTTTAAAAATTTTTGCAAAGAAGGTAAATCTCATGTTAAGTGTTCTTACCACAGAAAGGGCAGGGGCTAGGAAAAGATGAAGAAACTTCTAGAGTTGATGGAAATACTTACCATTATAATCATAGTAATAATAATAATCATTATAATGGTGCATGGGTATACACATATGTCCAAATTCATGCAATCATGGTCATTAAATCAACACAGGTTTTCGTATATCAATTGTATATTAAACCTGTTAAAAAAGAGATACTGAGACACTATGTTCAATTATTAGAATACATGACCATTTATTAGACCCTGTTTTGAATTTGTAGAAGATGTTTTGGAGAAAACTGGAGAATTTTGAATATCTATGGAGCGATAGATAAATTTGAGGTTGTACTCTAAATCTTGTTAGGAATGGCAATGGCATTGTCCTTATGCAAGAAATTTGTTCGTTTGTTTTTATAAGAGGCACATTATGCATTTGGAGATAAAATGTCATTTACTTTAAAATATTTTAGCCAAAATGAAACAAAATATGTTGGAAAATAAATAAAGTGTTAGTCATCATTAAAACCAGATGATAGGGATCTGAGGACTCATTATATTACTTAATTCTTTTTACTGATATAAATGTTTGAAAATGTTCAAAATGAAAAAAGCATGTAAGAATACCTGTGGGGCATGGAAATAATGAAATGACACTTTTCCCTAGGGACATTGAAATTCACAATGAGGGCAGTAAGTTTGAAGTAATTCCCAATGAAATTGTGATTGTAGGTACCTGTAATTATTTGTGTATTGTTATGTTCAGGCTTCATGAAACTGTGATCAAAAAAATATATATCACAATTCAACTTTTTATTTAAAAATAAAAATAATGTCTACTCGTTAAAAGGAAGCTCAAATATCATAGAATGGAATTAAATGAAAAGTACTGTGTTCTACCCACTCACTCCAAAGAATTAATCATTTCTAATTTAGTCATTATAAATTCAGGTTCATATGACTATTTATTAATTATTCTACCTTTGGAGGGAATTCACTGAGTCACTCTCTGGAAAGGTAAGGGACGTGGATCACTTATACCATCTTTCCTCCATTGGTGAGATTCATCTGTGATATCAGATTTAGTACTTCTGCCATTTTTTATTCTTTTAGATAGTTCATGTTGGAATGCCTCTAGTCAACATAGCTTTACTGCCAGTGTGTAACACATAGTAGGACTTCTGCCTGACTTTTTCCTTTTATCTCCCTCCCAACCCAAACCAAAGGAACGACAGAAATAATGTTTTTAAAGAAAAAAATAATAGCAATTCTAGGAAACAAGGAGGAGTACCAATAGCAGAAGGGAAAGACTGAGTAATTTCTGAAAGCCAGATGTGTCAGTCTTGGGGAATATAAGGAAGCAGTGGCCTGGTGTGGTGCAAGACTGGGTGTTGTGGACCCTAGTGGGTGGGTGAGTTTCCCGGTTGTGCCTCTACTCTTCTCCACATTGTCCTGGGTGGACTGTTGCCCGTTGTCACCATTGTTGACTCCTGGTATGCATCAGGTGGCAGTGACCAGCAGAACAATTGAATGTATGAGGGCAGGGAAAGAGTTGAAAGCAATCACAGTCTTTACTTCCCCAGGTCTGATGAGGGCTTTGCAAAAGCAACTGTAGTCAGCCCCATGTGCCCACCAGGCCCAGGGCTCAGCCTGTTTCGATGGCTGTAGGGTCTCAGATCACCAGATGAATGTCATGTGGTTCCTCTCAAGCAGTGTCCTGGTCTTGTCCCTCTCATTGTCTCTGAAGGTTGAGGGGTCTCCAGGCTAGCCTGGGACCACTCTTATGCCATCTTCCTCCCTAGGTCCTCTGGAAGCTCTAGACTTCTCACTGGTCCCCAAGTGGCTACACCCCAATTAAAATGACACATTGGGGAGATAGCCCAACTGGGACAAATGTGAGTGATTGTAGTGACTGCATCTGATCTGCACGTGACTTTTCACAGTTTCTGGCAAAGGGGGAAGTCAATAAGGTCAAGAGGCTGCACAGGCTGTTGAGGATGAGCTTAGACCATGGTTATCCAGAGCCTGCTTTCCCATATCCCTCCTCTTGGCCAATGTAATCTTCTTCTTTCTTTCTTTCTTTTTTTTTTTTGTACTGGGGATTGATCCCAGGGGTGCTTAACCACTAAGCCACATCACCGGCCCTTTTTATATTTTTAGACAGGGTCTTGCTAAGTTGCTTAGAGTAGCTGAGACTGGTCTTGAACCTGCAATCTTCCTGTCTCAAACTCCTGAGCCACTGAAATTATAGGTGTGCACTAGCACATCTGGCTGTATCTTCTTAGGGGTTACTTTTCTCCCAAAATCCTCAAATGTGCCCATTCCTCAGCATGTTCAGCACTTAGGCTAGTGTTCAGAGCCCCTTCCCTAACTTGGTTCTGTTACTCCTTTTTAGCCCTACTACCTCCTAATACTTGCTCAGTTGCATTCACATGGTGTCGCATTCTTTACCCCAGGTGAAATGCCCTTTTCTGCCTGGGCTGTTAGGACCTTGAACATGTCACATGGATTCTGACTCCCTACAGGCTGGGGCCCAGTGGGGCTGCCTCCAACTTCCATAATGATCAAGTCTTACCTCTCAGCATCATGCAAGTGTTTAATACACTTTCCTCCTTGTCTCCTAGGAAGGCAGCTGCTCTGGTGTTCTTTAAGACCCCTCTGGAAAGTGAAATCAAGTAGTGCAAATGAAATAAATGTTTTCTTATAAATATGCTCCTCTGTGGTATGGTAATGATTAACACCAAAATTCAGGGTGGCGGATGCTTCTGGATGCAGGAGGACACTCACCTGTAGGATCTGTCTCTATAATCATATCAACAGTGAAGCAACTCAAGGAGGGAAAGCCTGACAGAGGTTGGGAGTGTCGCCTGAGTCTTGTGACACATTTCTGCATGTCTCGATGTAGCTGAAGATTTATTTATCTGTAAAGCAAGTGTTTTCTCTGAAAATAAGGAAAGACACTTTACCATTCCTGTTCTTCACATGCGTGGGTCAGGGCAGCACAGGGCACCTATTCAGGTTTCAAGCCATGGAAAGTTAATGAGTGAAAAGCTGCACTGTGCAATTCAGTAGCCACCTGTCCCCATGTGGCTGTTAAGCCCTTGAAATGGAGCTGGTCCAAGGGTAGATGTGCTGTATGTGTAAAATGCAGGACTTCCCTTAAAAATAAAAGTGTATGGCTTAAAACACAGATTTTTCTTTGTCTTGAGATTATTTCTAATTTAAGGCATTGAAAATTCACTTTTTATAAATTATAGGAAAGCAGGTCATAGTTTTAAGATGGTGTTATTTGGCAAACAAAAACTTGAAAGTTTTGTCTCAAAAACAAAATGCTGAACAAAAAAAAAGAGAGAGGAGAGAAATTACAGTATATAAATGGTATGAGATTGTGCACATAAAGTTTTAAAACCTACCGAACAGTGTCATATATGTAAATGATTTTACTTTGTGGTAAAATACTAACATTGATCATGGTAATGATTAACACCAAAATTCAGGGTGATGGATGTTTCTGGACGCAGGAGGAGAGGAACTAAACTGGAATTGTAGCCAGCAAGCTTATTTTTATTTATAAAGTTTTATTTCATAAACTGTCTGTGCATAGGTGTTACATGCATGCATTCCCCTAATCTTTACTGAATATTTGCAATTCACAGAAAAATTGCAAGGAAGGAAGGAAGTTAAGAAGAATGGAGTAAGGGAGTGAGAGAGTAAGGTAGGATGAAAGGATTAGAGGAGGAAAGAAAAGATCACTAGCTTTTGAAATTCAAAGTATAGAAGGTATAGAATTAGAAACGATGTCAAAAATGCAGAAATTAAAGATCTACTGGGGCCAGAGACAGAAAAACTTTAGGGCGAGTCTGAACACAAAAATTTCCAGGAAGGTTCAGAAGGAAAGACACAGAAGATGAGAGTTACAGTGGTGTTCAGTTATGAATGCCACCGAACTTGTAATAGCTGTATCCCCAACTCTGAGTTACCTTCATTAGGACATATATTTACATTGGCTGTCCAAACAGATGGATTTTCAAATGAAGCCACTTCTTTGTCTAATGTAGAATGAAAAAGCACTTCCAAGCTTGACTAAGCCTTTGGAGATCACATAATGATACCAAGCAACCAAGAGAAATGCCAATACTGAAAATGATGTGTTTTTCCTTCAGATGTACAAAACATGGGACAAATTTTATCGGAGGGTGGCAAGAATGGAGGAACTATATGTAGAATCACAAGTAATATGATTTTCTTGGCCTCTCCACTAAATCTCTTATGCACAGAATCCTCTCAAGTTCATTCCAGCAGTCAACACTTTGTACTTCCAAATTTATCAGTCATGCATTCTAGAGAACAAAAGAAATCAGAAACTGAAAACTTTTCTCCGTTTCCTCTAGAAAACAAAATGCCAAACTAGTTGGAAAAAAACAGCAACATCATTTCCTAGAGGAGAAGACCATTTATATCTCCCTTTGACAGGTGAGCAATCAGAAGTTCAAAGAAGGAAACTGAACCCCTCAAGGTCACATGAAGGGTAAGCCAGTAGTCTGAGGTTTATTTCCAAGTCTGTATGAGTCCTCAACTGAGTCCTAGCTGCAACGTTGCTGGTCATGCCTCCACGATTGCCTCTCAATTAGAGTCTCTTTCCTAGTCTCTAAGTAAATGGCAGCATGGAAGTCTCTTTCCCTTATTCTAGAAGGATGAGTGAAGCCAAAGAGCTTTAATGGTTTGGCATTGATAACATCACATTCACTTCTGCCTCATAATGAATAATGTCAGCATCTATTTTAAAAAGTGACACTGTCAGTCTTTGCATTATTTTCTCACAGCTTGTTTTCCTACCATATAATCAGTCCTTTGCCGTACATAGAGTTTTGAAGCCCAAATGTCAGATTGACACACCACGTGTGTGTGACACTTTTTAATTCTTATTGCCAGGTTTCAAGTGATTTTGAGTCTATTGGGTCAAGCAGAAACTTTACAATCCTCCATTGCACTTTCTCTTAGGGAAAAGTCTTCCTGGGTGTTTGTGATCATCCTCACATAGGTGCCTAGGAACCCCCTGTTGGCTTTATATGTCTGCCTCTTCCATCCCTGTCTTTTGGTTTATAACTGTTGGACCAGCAATGCTTGCAAAGCTACTTGAAGGACTGTGGTAGTGGCTTCCATGGTAGTGGCTTTATTTTACTAAGTAATACTGCCTTCAGAACTGTAACTTTCAGATGCTAACAAAGCTAATGATTCTCGAGGCTCCACAACAATGTTGGATTTCACATAGAAGCTAGGAGAAGAGTATCTCTGAAGCACTCTACCATGCTTTTGCATTTGAACCCAGTAGCAGCACTGTTTATGCTAATGGTTTATAAAAGTATACTGCCCACACTAACACTCTTTGAGGTTTAGCTCAGTCAGCCAAACTTCCTAAATAGGCAGTCATAAAACTTAGCGTTAACACAGGCAGCAAAGATGTCTATATTAAGCTTGTATGTGCCACTAAATTTCTTTATTTTTCCTTTGGTTTGGGGCATTGAACCCAAGGGTGCTCAACCACTGAGTCACATCCCCAGCCCTTTTTATATATTATTTTGAGACAGGTTCTTGCTAAGTTTCTTAGGCCCTCGCTAAGTTGCTGAGACTGGTCTTAAACCTGCCATCCTCCTACCTCAGCCTCCTGAGCCACTGGGATAGGCACACTCCATCATGTCCAGCTAAATTCCCATTTTTATCAATGGTCTGCAAGTGTTAGAATGTTATAAAATCACATGGAGAGCTTGTTAAAAAGCATGTCATGATTTTTTTAATACAGTTGCTTCCTTGGCATCCACTTTTAGGGTTTATATAAATTGTTGGAAATCCAGTATTAGAAGCCACAACACTTAGTGTGTGGTTCTTGGTGATACAGCCTATTTGTTCCTTATCTCATTGACCCCAAAACCCAGCATTCCCACAGCCACTGACCATGATAACATTTAATGGTAAATGCCAGTCATGTAAATAAGTCTCCCCATCATAAATGTTTTCATTAAACTAGCCAATCCACAACCTCCATAGGAAGACCTCAGGGATATTGACCAGGGAACCTTAATTTAACAAAAACATAGTCCCTGTCTTTCATTTCTCACCCTCTGATTGAGCTCCCTGATGCCTGTGGACTTTCTGTTGTCCTCTCGTCAGTACCCCTAGCCTCTCTGGGAACTGTCACTCATTTCTTCAGTTTCGTGCATTTGGTTTCACCTCTTCATTGTGTCTCACATAACACACATACCCGAACCTCTTTCCCCCTAGTCAGGCTCTCCTATCAAGTGTCTCTCCTGATTAATGGCCACGCTGGACAGAGAGAACTCAAGATCAAATTAGAAAGAAACTGTAACAATAAAAGTCACAATAAAGTGTGTTTTGCAATGTGGATCCACTGGCAATAAATTCTCTTATTTTTTTTCTCTGAAAATGCTTCATTTTACCTTCATTCTTGATGGATATAAAATTGTATTGACAGTTGATTTTCATAAGTACATTAAAGATATTGTTCTTCTGTTTTCTAGTTTCTATTATTTCCAAAAATAGTCAGCTGTCATTTGAATCATTGCTCACTTTTTGTGTAAAATGTCAGTCGTTTCTGGCTCTGGCTCCTTTTAAGGGTTTTAAAGAATATCTTTAAGAAAGTCTCTTTAAGAACCTACAGAAAGGGAGAAAATCTTTACTAACTACTTTTCAGACATGGGATTATCTCCAGAATATATGAAGAACACAAAAAACTTAACACAGACATACACAAAAATCAAATAACCCAATTGATAAAAAAGGCAACTAATCTAAATAGACACTTCTCAAAAGAAAAATACAATGGCCAAAAATATATGAAAAATGTTCAAAATAATTAGCAATTAGGGAAATGCAAATCAAAACTACACTAAAATTTTATCTCATTCCTGTCAAAATGGCAGGTATGAGAAATAGAAAGTCCAGTGGTCAATTTTCAGAATACAGTAGTTAGCCTTAAATGCAAAATTGGTATTTAAGAAAGGCAGCCAGAGGGAAAATAGAGCAGAATGGAAAGTTACACAATAGCATCATAGCCTATGGATGTGGCAGATCCTAAGTCCATGCATTTGAACAGCCCCTTGACAAACAGGATCTGGGATAAGGGGTCAGTCTAACCAACAGAGGTAGAAATCTCTCTGTTAAAATACAGTAGCTTAGGTAAAGAAGTATGAGTTGCATATGTGTTAGAATGCATTCACCCCAAGAAGACATTCCCACTACAAGAGAACAAAGAGAGGTAGGACCAAACAAAGGTATATTTCTTTAAGTAACCCTGTTAGTCAATCACATAACCCTGAGTTCCTCCTATCAGAGCAAGGAGCAGTGCTGATAGGGATAAAAATAGGCTAGCTGCCCACCCAAGTGTGCTTTCTTGCCACTCTTTGTTTGGCAGCACACCCTCTGCAGAAGTAAAATATTTGCCTTGCTGAGCTACTTCCAAGTACAACCTGATTCCTGAGTCCCAGTATTTCTAACATGACATCGAGAGTACAAACAATAATAAGTGCTGGAGAGAATGTTTAGAAAAAGTAAAATATTTACACTGTTGTTGGGATTGTAAATTAGTATTATAGATATCAGTATGGAGGTTCCTCAAAAGACTAGGCATGGAACCACCATATGACCTAGTTATACTACTGCTTGGTCTTTGTCCTAAGAATTAAAGTTATCATACTATAGCAATACATGCATACTCATGTCTGTAGCAGCACAATTCACAATAGCCAAATGATGGAACCAGCCTAGTGGTATAAGTAGATTAATAGATTTTAAAATGAGGTATATATACCCAATGGAGATTTTTTTTTTCAGTCAAAGAAAACTGAAATCTTGACCTTTAAAGAAAAATGGATGGAATTTGAGAACATTATATTAAGTAAAATAAATTAAACTTGGAAGGTCAAGGGCCATGTTTTCTGTCATATGTGGAAGCTAGAAAAGAAAAAGATGAATCTCATGAAAATCCAAGGTAAATCAGTAGAGTATAGGAAAGGGACCAGGCTGTGGGACAAAGGGAAGGAAAGGGTAAATACTGGGGAACAATATTGGCCAAATTATATTGTTATATTCTGTGCATGTATGTAACAAATCCTACCATATGTACAACAATAATGCACCAATTAAAAAATATGGAGAAAGATTTTCTTTATCTATTTTTCAGTAGTTTGACTGTGATGTTCTTAGAAAACTCTCTTCAAATTTATCCTGCTGGGAACTCTTTGAAATTCTTTAAACCATAATTTTGTCTTTCTTAAATTTAGGATGTTTGGTGGTATGCATTCTTTAAAGTCTTTTTTTTTTCCTTTATTTTCTCTATTATCCTTCTGGAACTCTAATTGCTTAGAGTTAATGTTATAATTTTAAATATTGCCCCCAAGCTTTGACTAACTTAAAAAAACTTTTAATAGATTGGATAATTTCTATCAATTTATCTTTAGGTTCCCTGAATGCCTTCAATCATTTCTATTATACTGTTGAGTGCATCCAGTCACTTTAGAAAAAAAAATCTAAAATTTATGCTTTTAAAAATTAGTTTCTTGAGGCTGAGATTGTGGCTCAGGGTAAAGTGCTCTCCTAGCAAGTGAAAGGCACTGTGTTTGATCCTCATCACCAGAAAATAAATAAAATAAAGGTATTATGTCCAACTACAACTAAATTTTTTTAAAATTAGTTTCTATTTCTGTGCTGATATACTCTGTTTTCATGTATTTCAAGCATATTTTTCTTTGTTATCAAGAATAGTTTAAAATCTGCTAATTTCAATATATGGATCATCTGGGATTTAATCTCCATTGAATGTCTTTTTTTTCCTAGAAATAAGTCATATTTTCTTGTATATCTGCTTAATTTGATATTGGACACTGGATATTATAAATTTTCTGAAATATGGATTGTGTTATATTTCTCCAATGAGTATTGTTTATTTGATCTTTTTATTTTAACAGGAAATTTATTTCATTGAACTCAAAATGCAAACCCTGTTTCTTGGAAAGCAATTCAAATTGCAATACAGTTTTCTCATTGTTAGCTGAGAAGCTTGGAATCTGTCCCATATGTGCATGTCATGGGGTCAGCCAGAGTTTTGTTTAGAGATTATGCACAGCATTTGAAGCTCCCCCTCTTGGTATCTTTCATTTCTAGTGATTTCCTAGTGATTATCTGTTTCATTTTCAAGAATTTACTACAGGAATTTTAGATGTCTTGCATAGCACAGTATATGTATATCTTTTTGCTTCAGGTTCAAAGCCATAAATAAAATAGGAAACTAAACCAATGCTGCTCCCTTATTTCAGATGTCAATTCCCTCCAGAATCTGCCTACTTTTGGATTCTCTCCCATATGTATGGGTAGTTCTCTCCTGCCTCAGAGTGTATAGTTGTTACATGTGGGAGGATTAACCCAACAGAAACACACTTAGACATACTACATGTATAACCTACTTTTGTAAATTAAAAGATACGCATACTATTTATTTTTCTACAGTAACCCCTAAAATGTTAACATATGTTAAAGAGTGAATGCTTATTTCCCCCCAAAATTTGGAAGCTGGTGATATTTAGAGGTGGAGCATTTGGGAGGTGATTAAATGTCCTCATAGAAGAAACCTCAGAGAGGGTTTCTACCATGGGAGGACATAGCAAAAATAGGGCCTCTGCACACACTGGATCTGCAGGAGTCAAAAGACAAAAGCAAGTGCTTTGGTCTTCCAGAATGATAAGAAAAAACTGTCTATTGTTTAAACTACCCAGACTATGGCATTTTTAAAAATTAACAGTACAAACAGACTAATATATGTACTGTTAATTTTTTATTTAGACATGAATGTCTAGAGTTAATATATATTTCTCACCAAAATAAACACAAATAAAAACCAAGAATAATACTAGGGCTTGCTTATTTAATTATGGTAATGAATATCAAGAAAGTCCAAAACTAGCAGACAAACTGTAAGAGAACTTGCACCTCAAGAATAATCTACCTGGGATGGCAATGTCACTCCCACATGGAGTCACTCCACATGGGTTCTGCCCATGCCATGGCCTCGCTCATGTTGTGCTTCTCCCCAGGGGAAGGAGTCACAGCTTCATAGCTCCACCGCATGGTCCTGCCCCAATGGCTTTACTGTGCATTAGGCCTAACCTTTCACAAAAGATGGAAAGTCCACTGCTTTGCTTTTTCCAGTTTCTAAAGACTGCCTGATTTCCTTGGTTCGTGACTCCTTCCTCATGTTTAAAACCGACAGAGCAGCCTCCTCAAATGCCTCCTGACTCTTTCACTGCAGTCGCACATCTCCTCTTCCTCTAAGTTTCCTGCTTCTCTTACAAGAACCCTTGAGATTACATTGGTCTTACCAGGATAATATCCCATCTCAAGACTCAGTCCCATCTGCAAAGTCCTTATGCTGTGTAGGGTAAATACCACAGATTCTGGAGATTAATGTGAGATATCACTGGAAGAAGGTAAGCATCATTTTTGCTTTCCACAATAGGATTATATTAATATATATCTTGTGGATGAAATGCAAGGTGGTATACAGTGATTTAATTTTTAATTTTCATAAAATTTTTGTTAGCATTAATAATTATCTTTTGGTTTTTGATTAACTGCCTATGTACCTATATAAATTATTCTCTAAATTCAATGTTAAAACTACAAAACTCTTTTTAATATACACAAACACATCAGTTAAACTAATATGTCCATTTTCTTTTCTGGAGATCCCTGAAAACTTACATCCTCTCCTTCCAATTTGGAGCAACTTTTTTTATTTTTTAAACAGTGATCAATGAACTTTTCTGTAAATAACAAGATAGCAAATATTTTAGGTTTTATGGGATATATTACCACTCAGTTCTGCCTTCATAGTGTAAAAGCAGCTATAATCAATATATACATTTTAGACTGGCTATACTAAAATGAAACTTTACCTAGTAAAAGCCAGTGAAAAAAGGAAGATGGTTGGAGAAAGACATAGAACACTGGGATAGAGAACCAAGAAATAGACTCACATTGATATGCCCAACTAATTTTCAATAAAGGTGGAAAAGCAATTAAATAGAGAAAGCTTATCATTTTTAACAAATGAAACAATGGTGATTAAAATATTGAATATTGATAGTCAAAAATAAAAAGAAAGACCCTTGACCTAAACTTTACAACTTGTACAAAAATGTACTGAAAGGGGCCATGGGCTTCAAAAGTATAAAAATAAAACCAAAGAAAAAATTTGAAGATTTAAGGCTCTTAAATCTTGATGATTAGAGGAAAAAATGATGAATGGGACTTTATAAAATTAAAAACTTTTACTTTGTCAAAGACCCTATTAAGAGAATTCAAAGACAAGCAGCATGCTGGGAGAAAAAATTTAAGAAGCACATATCCAACAAAGCACTAGTATCTCGAATACATAGAGATCTCTCAAAACTCAAGAGTGAAAAAAAAAAGCAATCCAATTAGAAAATACCAAGGGAAATGAATAGATGTTTCACTAAGGAGGATATGCAGATGGTAAATAAGCACATGAATAGATATTTAATTGGCCTTCAGGGCAATTCAAATTAGAACCAAAAGGATATATTACTACATGCCTATCTGAATAGCATATACATATACATATGAATATGCTATTCTCTTTATATATATGTTATTCTCTGATATATGTTAGCTAGTCTCTTTAGCTATTCTATTTTAGCTGTTTTCTTTAAGCGTACATTCTCTCTCTCTCTCTCTCTCTCTCTCTCTCTCTCTGTCTCTCTTTCTCAGAGACTATAAACTCTCAGAGACTATGAACTCTCAGAGACTATGAACTCAGAGAGAGAAAGAGAGAGAGAGAGAGAGAGAGAGAGAGAGAGAGAGAGAGAGAGAATATACCAAATCCTGACAAAGATTGAAGATGTGGAGAAACTGGACCACTTATACACTTCTGATACAGGAAAGCAGTTTATTTTATTTTAATTAATTAATTAATTCTAATTAGGTATATGACAGTAGAATGCATTTTTGATTCATTGTACACAATTTCAGCCCAACTTTTCATTTTTCTGGTTGTCCCTCATGTAGTGTTGCACCATATATGTAGTCATACATGTACTTAGGGTAATGATGTCCTTCTCATTCTACTATCTTTTCCTCCCCCACACATCCTCCCTCCCCTCCCTCCCCTTTGGAAAGCAGTTTTACTGTTTCTTATAAAACTAAATATGAAGTTAAATCAGCAATTGTATTATGTGCTGAGGTGTTTGTCTCAGAAAAATGAAAACATGTACAGAAACCTGCACGTGTCTAAGTCATTCAGGGTCACTCCAGGTGAATTTGGGTTGGCAGAAATAACCACATTGAGACAGAAAAAAAAAAAAAGTTTTTCTTGGGATTTTTCAGCGAATGCTCCTCTGCTCCAGCTCTCATAGGGAGGCAGAAAAAAAGAGGAGGAGGACATTCTGAAGCCCCTTTTAATTGAGGGGAAGACACTCCAGGAAGTTCCACCCCAATGAGGGGGGTCAGGTTTCAGGAGGTTGAGTCTGGCTTCATGATGTCTTGCAGTCAGCAGATTGACTGACATCTTGGAAGGCCACACCCATCTTAGGTACTGTGTGGGATCATAGGCAGAGCGAGCCAAAAGGACACATGTCACCAGGTCAAACAGACAGACAACATCAGTTCAGTCTACTCAGGTACTCATGCTAATAGTTCACACACATACACTGTCCATGGTCTGCAACAATAGTTTATAGCAGGTTTATTGGTAATGACCCAAACCATAAGCAATCCAGATGTCTTTCAATAGGATAAGGGCCAAGCACATTGTGGTACAACTTTACCATGGAATACTACTCAACAACAAAAAGAAACAAGCAATTGGTACACACAGCAACTTGGATGAATCTCAAGGGAATAATGCAGAGTAAGAAAAGCCAATCCTAAAAGATTACATACAGTATAGTTTCACATATGTAATATCATGGAAATGACAAAAATTATTAAAATGGATAACATACCAGAGATTTTAGTAGTGGATACACAAACTAGCACATATAATAAAACTGTATAGAATTAAATACACATACAAATAAGTACAAGTGAAACTGCATATGCTGGAGTAAGATTGATGGTGCATCCACGTCAATATTCTTGCTGTGAAACTGCACTATAGTTCTGTGAAATACTGTCAAATTGGGAACAACTGGATAAAGGGTACATAGAATCTCTTTGTATTATTTACCACAACTGCATCTGGATCTGTGGCATAATTTGCCAATCTGCTCTAAGCTAACTGTATACCTCATGTTGGGATTGGACCACCTTGTTTTCTGAAATGCTCATTAATTGAATGAGTTTCCCAGATTGACCCTCCAATGTTCTTTTATTTTTATTTTTTTAGAACTCATCTTCCTTTTCAAATAAACTTTATTTGGTTTCAGTTTTTATACAATAAAATTTACAAAGCTAAAGTATGTGATTAAATGCATTTTGACAAATGCATCAGCAATAATCTTAATAGAGGACAATTTACATAATGTAAAAAGGCTTCCTTGTCCTCCTCACTGTCAATGTCTTCCTCGCAACAAAAATCTATTTTCTGATACCAGAGTTTTGTCTTTCCTAGAATTTTGTTAAAATGTCATAAATCACTGAAGGACCATGTACAAACTTCCAAACTCCTGTGATATCAGCTAAGGCCACTCTTGCATTGTATCATTGTTAATCTTCTCCTTCTGCTGATCCTGCTTCCTTTGCCCTCTCACAGTGCTGGTCCTGAGAGCTTTCCCCATTGAACCTTTACTTGCATATCTCAGATTTTGAATTTGCTCTTTGGGGAATGCAACCTATAACATCAGTGTTTTGAAAATTTATGTTTAGGTACCAAGTGTTTAGATCTTAAATATCCCCCAAAGGCACACAAGCTCAAAACTTGGTCACTAGCCTGTGGGGCCTAGTGGAAGGAAGCCAGGTCATGGGGGACATGCTCTTCAGTGGGATATTGTGACCTGGTCCCTCTTCTCTCTTCCACTTTCCAGATGCCATGAGGTGAGCAGCTTCCTCCACCACATACTTCCCACCATCCCTCACCACAAGCCACAGGTCCAAGTGACCATGAGAAACCTCTGAAACCATAAGCCAAATAAACCCTCCCTCTTTTGAGTTGTTTATCTGGGGTATTATTCACTATGCTGAAAAATTAACGAACACACAATGCATGATAATTTTGATTTATCCCAATCAGTGTTCAGTGCACCTATTTGATCTTAAGACTTGTCATTCTTGTGTTCTTGGAAATATTCTTTTACAATTAAAAAAAAACTGCTTTCTTTTTATGATTTTCCTATTGGATACACTTCAAAATATGTAGATTGATTTTCCCTCCCATTTAATTTTTCTTTCATTATTCTCTAACAGTACTTTCACTCTGTGTTCTGGGAGAAGTCTTTAGCTGATTAATTCACTCATTCTTCCACTGACACAAATGGTGGACTCTCAAACTCATAAGTTAGGCTCTTATAGCAATTGTACAGCAAAATTTCCTAGTTCCTTGTTTTTTAGCCTGTGCTTATTTAATTGATATATATTCTGTTGAGTCCTCTGAGGGTATGACTTTAACTTATTCTCCATAATTGTTCTGTTTGTGAATTTGCCTATTTTCTTTAGTATTCTGTTTGTGGAGTTCATTCTTGGTGTTTTGTTTGTTTGTTTTTTGGCAATGAATTTCCATAATGTTAGGTGTTTCTTGCTTTTGTATTCCTTTACATGAGTTTCCCCATTCTACTTTTAATAAATACTTTGTTTGAGGGGAGGGAACAATTCTACCTTACATGATTGTGGGGACTGGAATCCTAGATCTGCTTCAAGGAGGTACATAATACCAGTTATTTTAGGGGGCATAGGTATTCTGCTTCTTCCTGCATTTTATAAATATTTTGATACATTGGACTTCCTTTTCTGCCCTGACACCTTCATTCATAATTTTAGCCTCAAAGTCATTGTTCTGAATGCTGCTCCTGGATATAAGTGGATATGGCATGTTATATACAGTCCCATGGGGTCCACCCACTGGACATTCAAAATGCGTTTCTCTAATCTCTCACCCAGATGTTTTGCCAGAAGTCTTTCTCAACACCCTACACCCAGACCTCTAGCTCTGTACATCCAGAGCCACTGCTGCTTTTCCTGACAGTCTTCTCACATGTTTTAGGCAACATTTCTTCTGTTAATCCAACTCCATGTGCATATTCTTTCTCGCATGGATTCCTCACAATCACTGGTACACAATTTTGCTTTATGGTACTTTTTATAAATTTCTTTCTTTCAACAGTGTCTTTTCTTACATTTCTAAGAATTTAAGTCAGGAAGTGGAGGCAGGTGTTTGTGTTTAATTCATTTTCCAACTTTTGTTGTGGTTGTTGTTATTTTAAGTTTGGCAGAACTTATCTTAACAAAAGAAGTCCTCTGGTCCAGAGTATGGAATAAAGTTTTAACAACCTATAATATTTCTTCCATGGGTATAGTCTTTCCAGGTTTTCTATATCTTGGTAATTTTGGTTATTTGTCTTTTGTCTGAAAAAAAATCATCCATTTATATATCTTTTAAGCTGATACAAATGTGATGTAGTACCTTCTTATAATTTTAGAATCCTCCTATGTATCTTTATTTATTAGACAATATGTCTTACCAATAGTGCTTATTTATGTAATGAGTAAATTTTAGGGCAAAGATTATTCAATAGCACACTGCTTTAGATTATAGCCGTTGAGTTGTTTTTTCATCCCCCCACAGGTGCTCATTGTTCTGCCACTGGTCACGGTTCAGAGAACTAAGAGCTTTGCCAATGCCAGTATGTGACTAATAATTCCCTTCCCTATATACTGTTTTCTTCAAAGCTATTGCTGTCAATAGGAAATAATAAAGGCTAGCATAACCTCTCATTTCCTTACATCTCTCCTGGATATGTTATTTGTACTCTCATAAATGAGTAGGTTTGGTAAGCTCAGTTGATTCTCCAATTTCTCTTGGATACATGCTCCAGGGAAATAAAGCCCATGTCCCTAATAGTAAGTTATTAATAACTATTGAACATTTCTTCTTCTCCCTTGTGGTGTTTTGGGACTTTTTTCTAGTATTTCTAAAAGCAGGTATAGCTTTAATTTTTCTGCATGTTCAAAATAATCTTCTACAAATGAGCCTCAAATCAAACCCACATTTCTAAAACCATGAAGATTTATCTTTTTTCTCTGTTGTTGAAATCTTTTAAAATCTACTTACTGATGGTTTCTACCACTGTCTTTTTTCAAAAAAAAATTTTGTAGTTTTAGATGGACAGTAAGCCTTTATTTTTTTTACTTTTATTCAGTGCTAAGGATCAAACCTAGTGCCTCACACATGCTAGGCAAGCACTCTGCCACTGAGCTACAGCCCCAACCCCTCTCCCAGCATATTTTTACAGAAAAATTTATGATATCTTATCTAAAATTCTTTCTCAGATAAGCCAAGTTTGCATCCCATATCTAGAAGTTACTAGCTGGGAGAATGATTTAACCTCTCTGAGCAGTTTTTTCTCAGCTGCAAAATGGGGAGTTAAAATTGTGTTCATCTTATAGCGTTGTCGTGAAGATGAAATGAGATAATGAATGTGCATTGCTTAGCTTGATACATAGAAATCAATAAATATGATATGATATTGTCACTTATCATCATCTTCACTGTCATCTATATGCCAAATGCTTTCCCACAATAGTGCACAAAACTTCCAACTTAAACTTACAGCAGACGTCTGGGGTGATTACCCACTACAAGGATTTAAGCATAGCACCCTCTCCATAGACCTTTGTTACAAAGATCTGTCGGTCTCTTGGGTCCATAGCTGAGGAGTCTCCCATAGGCACCATCAGCCAGTTAGTGGTGGTCCTGGAAAGGGTGCTTCTAAAACCTGCTTTCTACCTCCTTTCTCTGGAAGTGATAACCTGCCACCACTGAGTGCTAGCAATTTGCAAGGTATTGATTTACCTGACTCTTACACTCCTTCTTAGAACACACACATTGTAAAACTTGTTTCTTCCTTTATACAATTGGATTTCTCTTATTTTCTATGTCTTGACAATAGTCCAATTTTGATCTTTGCCCTAGAATTTTCGTGCTGTGTTTTCCTTTTAAACCAGTTCTTTCAGAACTGATATCAGCTAATGCCCCAAACTCATCTCCACTGATATCAGTAATACTCCAATCTCATCTCTACCAACATCAGCTAATGCTCAAAGCCATCTTCACCAATATCAGCTAATGCCTCAAATCCTTCTCCACAGAGATTGGGGTGAGATGAGTTTTGGCCATTAGCTGATGTCAGTGCTGAAAGAATGGTTTAAAGAAAAGAGAACAATAAATTTCTTCAGCAAAGATTAAAATTATAATTTTATAAGGCATAAAAAGTTAAAGTATGCAATCATAAATATTATAGCCAAGAGTTTTTGAGTTCTTACTGTGTGCCAGTCACTTTTCTCTATACTTTTCTTAGGTTATACCATGCCTTAGTGCCAAACAATTCTTGAATCAGTTTTTGCTATTATTCCTATTTTGTAGATGGTAATACAGACTTGGACAGATTGAATCACCAATTCATGCTCATATACATCTGTTGAGCAGTGAATCTTGGACAGAAGTTTGGGGATTGAGGATTCCTATAAATTACTAGGAATTTCTAATTGTATTTTCCTCTAAAATTCTAAACCAAGTAAAAGGGAAAAAAGTAATCCAAGGTTAGAGGTCAAAAGATCATATCTTTTACACTGAAAAAATGATATTGGAAACATGGTGTACAAAGAAAGCTTTGGCTTCCTGCTTCCCAGTATGCCTCAGTTGAGACCAGGGATGAGCTTGATTCTGCAAGGCAGACATCTCACCAGCTTGAAGCTGCACAAGTGGCTCCAGAATGAGCATTGGAGAACTAGAAAGTAAATCCCTGCATATTGTTTTTATTATTGATACAAACTGAATTGTAGGACACAGTGTAGATAAAACATTCTCTTTATCCATTCTTGGACTTGAATTACTTATACATCTTAGCCCATTATTGTGACATACGGATTGATGAACATGGGAGATTTCTCTTTGACATACTGATTAAATTTCCTTTAAATTTTTACATCCAGAAGTGGGATTGCTGGATCATAGGGTAGTCTTGCTTTTACTTTTTTGAGGAAGTTTCATATTGTTCTCCATAATGGCTGTAGTACATTACATTTTCAACAACAATGTGTAAGGGTTCCCATTTTCCATATCCTCACCAACATTTGTTATCTAAACTTTTTGATGTTAGCCATCCTTATAGGTGTGTGATGATATCTTATATGGTTTTGACTTAAAATCACCTGGTGATTAAGGAGGTTGAGCATCTTTTCATACACTTGTTGATTATTGCATGCCTACCCTGGTCTTTTGTCCATTTATCATCAGATTATTTGTTTTTTCATCATTGAGTTGTTACGTTTCATACATATTTTGGGTGTTAATCCTTTATGAGATATGTGGTTTGCAAATATTTTCTCCCATTCTTTGGCTTATTTTTGTTGTTGTTCTTGCTGTTTCCTTGTATAGAAACCTTTTAGTTTTATGTAGTCCCACTTCTTTGTCGTTCTTTTGCTGTCTGTGCTCTTGGTGTCATACCTAAAAAATCATTACTGACATCAATGTCATGGCGCCTTCTCCCTATGTTCTCTTCTAGAAGTTTTTTGGCATCTGGTCTGATCTTTGAAGTTTTTAACCCACTCTGAGTTGATCCTTGTATGTGGTGTAGGATAAGGATGCAATTTCATTTTGTTTTGCATGTGAATATCAAGTTTTTTCCAGCATCATTTATTGAAAAGACTGGACTATTTTTTTCTCTATTGAACATCTGTGGTAACTTCGTAGCAGATTAGTTGACCATATATGCATATCTGGGCTTTCTACTATTCCATTTTTGTTGTCTATGTGTCTGTTTTTATGCCAGTTCCATAGTGTTTTGATACTATACCTTTGTAATATAATTCAAAAGCAGAAAATGTGGTGTCTCCAGCTTTGTTCTTGTTCAAGAGAGTGTTTTAGCTGTTTGGGTTTTTTTTTTGTGGCTTCCTACGAATTTTAGGACTATATTTTATAGTCTGTGAAAAATGCAACTGGAATTTTCATAGTGATTGCATTGAATCTGGAGACTATATTTGGTTTCCATTTATTTGGTCAGTTCTAATTTCTTTCTCATCAATGCTTACAATTTTTAATGTATCAATTTCTCACCTACTTGGCTAAATTTATTCCTAAGTTTTTAATTTTATTTGATAGTTGTTAGTATATAGAAACACAACTGATTTTTGTAAACTGATTTTGTACTCTGCAACTTCACTGAATTTATTTAATAGTTCCAATAGTTTCAGGTGGATTTTCTTTTTCTTTCTTTCTTTTTTTCTATTTTTCTTTTTTGCTTAGGGCCTTGCTAAGTTGCTGAGGCTAGTCTTGAACTTTTGATCCTCCCGCTTCAGCCTCTAGAGTTGCTGGGATTACAAGTTTGCACCATTTCTCCCCAGGTTGATGGACTTTTACAGGTTTTCTGTATGTAAGATCATGTCATCTGCAGTTAGAGACAATGTACTTCTTTCCTAATTCGAATGTCTTTACTTTTTCTTACCTAATTGTTCTGGCTAAGACTTCTAGTACTATGTTGGATAGATGTGGTAAGAGTGATCATCTTCTGTTCCTGGTATGAGAGAAAAGGCTTTCAGCTTTATGTTTTAAGTCTGAGATCACCTGTGGGCTTGTCATATTGTCCTTTATTATGTTGGGTACATTCCCTCTAAGCTTAATTTGTTATGGGTTTTATCATGAAAGGATGTTGAATTTTATCATGTACATTTTGAGGATCAATTAAGACAATCCTACATTTTTTTTTGTCATTCATTCAGTTAATGTGGCAAATCCTATTAATTATTTGATTTGTGTGTTGGGCCACATTTACATGCCAAGGATAAATTCCACTTGATCACTGTGTGTGATCCTTTTAATGCACTGTTAAATTTTGCTTGCTAATATTCTGTTGAGGATATTTACATCTATGCTCATAAGGAATGTTGAGGTTTTCTTTTCTTATCATGTCCTTGCCTAGCTTTGATATAAGGGTAATGCTAACCTCATGAGTTTGAAAGTGTTTCTTTCCCTTCAATTTTTTGGAAGAGTTTGAGAAGGGTTGATATTAGTTCTTCCTTAAATGGTTTTTAGAATTCAGCAGTGAAGCCATCAGGTTCTGGGCTGTTTTTAATTTTATTTTATTTTTACTTTTTGAAGGAGACTTTTTAACACTGATCAATCCCTCATATTTCCTATATCTTCTTGACTCATTTTGAATTAAATTGTATGTTTCCCCAAATTTATCCATATCTTGTAGGATTTTCCAATTTGTTGGTATATGATGGTTCATAGTAGTCTCTTATAGTACTTGGTATTTCTCTGCCATTAGTTGTATTGTCTTCTCTTTAATATCTGATTTTACTTATTTGGGTCTCTTTTTCTGAGAGAAAAGGCTAGTCTAGCTGTAGATGTATTAATTTTGTATCTTTTTGAAAAACCAACTTTCAGTTTTGTGTTTTATTTCTATTGTTTTTCTAATTTCTATTTCATTTATTTTTGCTCTGATCTTTGTGATTTCCTTTCTTTGTTAACTTTAGGCCTGTTTGTTTTTATTTTGCTAGTTAGTTGACAGGTGACATTGGGTTTATTCAGCATCTGTCTTTTTTTCATGTAGGTGTTTATTGCTATAAACTTTATTCTTTGAGTAGATTTTTGCTACATTTCATAAATTTTGGTATTGTCTTAGTTAGTTTTTCATCTCTGTGACAAAATACCTGATAAGAACAACTTGGACAAGGAAAGACATGTTGTTTCAGAGGTTCAGTGCATAGTCAGCTGGGCTCAATGCATAAAAATCATGGAGGAAGGGCATGGCAGAGGAAAGCTATCATCTCATGGCAGCCAGGAAACAGAAAGAGGAGACAGGGAAAAGAAAAACCCTTCCAGGGCAGCCCCTGCCACCCACTCACACAAACACAGTGACCTTCTTCCTCCAACTAGGTGCCACCTTCCAAGCGTCCATACAGCTGTTGGTGGGTTAATCTGTCAATTAAACAAATGAAGCCAGAACATTCAGGATCCAGTCATTGCCTAAACCACACCTCTGAACTTTGCTGCACTGGGGACCAGCCTTTCAACCCATGAGATTTGGGGGGACATTCCAGATAAAAATTGTAAAAAATATTTTGTATTTTAATATTTGTTTATCTCAAAGTATTGTTGATTTTCCTTTCAATTTCTTCTTTGACGCATTGCTTGTTCTGGAGCATGTTGCTTAACTTCCACATATTTGTGGATTTTCCAGTTTCTGTCCTGTTACTGATTTCTAGTGTTATACCAAATGTAGTTGAAAAAGGTACTTTATATGATTTCAGTCTGCTTAAGCTTAAGATTTGTTTTGTGGCCAAATGTATAATCTAGCCTGTATTATTTTCCCTGTGTGCTTGCAAAGAATATGCATTCTGCTGCCATGGAATGGAATGTTCTGTATATTTCTCTTAGGTTCATTTAACCTAAGGTGTAATCCAAGTCTGCTGTGTCCTTGTTAATTTTCTGTCGAGATGATCTATCCATGGTCAAGGAGGGAGATTTTGAAGTTCCTTATTATTATTGTACTGTTGCCTATTTCTCAATTCTGTTAATATTTGCTTTATATAATTGGGTGCTCTGATTTTGGGTGCATATGTATATTTTAGATTGTTTTATCCTCTTGATGGATTAACTCATTTCTCATTATTTGAGGATCTTTTTTGTCTCTTCTGACAGTTTTTGCTTATAGACAATATATTTCATCTCATGTGTAGTCTCTTTTGAATTCAATTTACATGGGATATCTTTTTCCATGTCTTTCAGTCTATGTGTGTTCTTAAAGCTGTTAGTGAGCCTCTTATGTGTAGCAATCAGCTTAATTAAAAAAAATAATCTATCAACCACCCTATGTTTTGACTGGAGAATTTAATCCACTTAATATAAAGTAATTTTTGGCAAGTCATGACTTACTGTTGCTATTTTGTTCATTGTTTTATGGTTGTTTTATTTTTTCTATATTTGTTTTAATTAGTTATACATGACAGTAGAATGCACTTATATACTTTGATATATCATACATAGATGGGGTATAATTTCACATTTTTCTGAGTATACATATTGTAGAATCACATTGGTCATACAGTCACATACAGACATAAAGTAATAATGTCTGTTTCATTCTACTATCTTTCTTATACCCACATCCCTTGCCTGCCTTCCTCTCCTTTCACATCCCTCTACCTAATCTAAGGTAACACTATTTTTTTTCATTACAATTCTTAATATATATATATATATATATATATCACAATTTTTGTATCTCTGTTTGTATATAAAGTATGTTGACACCCAATTCAAGTCTTCATACATGTACTTTGTATAATGATATCCATCACATTCCACCATCCTTGCTAATCCCCTGCCCTCTACCTTTCCCTTCCACCCCTCTGCCCTATCTAGAATTCATCTATTTCTCCCATGCTCTCCCTCCCAAACCCATTATGAGTCAACCTCTTTATATCAGAGAAAACATTCGGTATTTATTTTTTTGGGATTGGCTGACTTCACTTAGCATTATCTTCTCCAATGCCATCCATTTACCTGCAAATACCATGGTTTTGTTCTTTTTTAAAGATAAGTAAAATTCCATTGTGTATATATGTCACATTTTTTTATCCATTCATCTACTGAAGGACATCTAGGTTGGCTCCACAGTTTAGCTATTGTGAATTGTGCTGCTATAAACATTGATGTGGCTGTGTCCCTGTAGTATGCTGTTTTTAAGTCCTTTGGGTATAGTCCGAGGAGAGGAATAGCTGGGTCAAATGATGGTTCCATTACCAGATTTCCAAGGAATTTCCATACTGCTTTCCAAATTGCACCAATTTGTAGTCCCACCAGCAATGTATGAGTGTACCTTTTTCCCCACATCCTTGCCAACACTTATTGCTGTTTGTCTTCATAATAGTTGCCATTCTGACTGGAGTGAGATGATATCTTAGAGTATTTTTGATTTGCATTTATCTGATTGCTAGAGATGATGAGCATTTTTTTCATATATTTATTGATTGATTGTATATCCTCTTCTAAGAAATGTCTGTTCAAGTCATTGGCCCTTTTTGTTGATTGGGTTATTTGTTTTTTCAGTGTTTAGCTTGTTCAGTTCTTTATATGTCCTAGAGATTAGTGCTCTAGCTGATGTGTTAGGGGTAAAAATTTGCTCCCAGGATGTAGGCTCTCTATTCACCTCACAGATTGTTTCTTTTGCTGAGAAGGAACTTTTTAGTTTGATTCCATCCATTTATTTATTCTTGGTTTTAATTCTTGCACTAAAGGAGTCTTATTAAGATAGTTGGGCCTAATCCTACATGATGAAGATTAGGGCCTACTTTTTCCTTCTATTAGACACAGAGTGTCTGTTTTAATTCCTAGGTCCTTGATCACGCTGAGTTAACTTTTGTGCATGGTGAGAGATAGGGGTTTAATTTCATTTTGTTGCATATGGATTTCCAGTTTTCCCAGCACCATTTGTTGAAGATGCTATCTTTCTCCAGTGCATGTTTTTGGCACCTTTGTCTAATATAAGAATAATTGTAATTTTGTGGGTTAGCCTCCGTATCCTCTATTCTGTACCATTGGTCTACTGGTCTGTTTTGGTGCCAATACCATGCTGTTTTTGTTACTGTTGCTCGGTAGTATAGTTTAAGGTCTGGTATAGGGATACCACCTGCTTCATTCTTCCTACTAAGGATTTCTTTAGCTATTCTGGGTCTCTTATTTTTCCAGATGTATTTCATGATTGCTTTTTCTATTTCTATGAGTAATGCCATTGGGTTTTTGATTGGAATTGCATTAAATCTGTATAGTACTTTTGGAAGTATGGTAATTTGATAATATTAATTCTGCCTATCTAAGAGCAAGGTAGATCCTTCCATCTTCTAAGGTCTTCTTGGATTTCTTTCTTTAGGGTTCTGTAGTTTTCATTTTCATATAGATCTTTCACCTCTTTTGTGAAGTTTATTCCCAAGTATCTTTTTTTTTTAGGATATTGTGAATGGGGTAGTTTTCCTCATTTCCTTCCCAGAGGATTTTTCACTGATATATAGAAATGCCTTTGATTTATGGGTGTTGATTTTATATCTTGCTACTTTGCTGAATTCATTTACTAGTTCTAGAAGATTTCTGATGGAGTTTTTTGGGTCTTCTTGGTATAGAATCATATCATCAGCAAATAGTGCTAGTTTAAGTTCTTCTTTTCCTATACTTATTCCTTTAATTTCTTTTGTCTGTCTAATTGCTCTGGCCAGTGTTTCAAGAACTGTGTTGAATAGAAGTGGTGAAAGAGGGCAATCTTGTCTTGTTCCAGATTTTAGAGGGAATGCCTTCAATTTTTCCTCCTTTTAGAATGATGTTGGCCTGAGGCTTAGCATAGATAGCCTTTACAATGTTGAGATATGTTCCTGTTATCCCTAGATTTTCTAGTGTTTTGAATGTAAAGTGGTGCTATATTTTGTCAAATGCTTTTTCTGCATTGATCAAGATGATCATATGACTCTTATCTTTAAGTCTATTGATGTGATGAATTACATTTATTGATTTCCATATGATAAACCAACCTTGCATCCCTGGGATGAATCCCACTTGATTATGGTGCACAATCTTTTTGATATGTTTTTGTATTCTATTTGCCAGAATTTTATTAAGAATTTTTGCATCTATGTTCATTAGAGATATTGGTCTGAAGTACTTTTTCTTTGAAGTGTCTTTGTCTGGTTTTGGAATCAGGGTGATATTGGCCTCATAGAATGAATTTGGAAGTGGTCCCTCTTTTTCTATTTCCTGAAATAAATTGAAGAGTATTGGTATTAGTTCTTCTTTAAATGTCTTATAGAACTCAACTGTGGATGGATATCTGGTCCTGGGCTTTTTTTACTTGGTAATCTTTTGATGGCTTCTTTTATTTCCTCACTTGATATTAGTCTAAGTTTTGTATATCTTCCAGACTCAATCTGGGAAGATCATATGACTTAAGAAATATGTCAATGCCTTCAATGTCTTCTAGTTTATTGGAGAATAAAGTTTCAAAATAATTTCTAATTATCTTCTGTATTTCTGTAGTGTCTGTTGTGATATTGCCTTTTTCATCATGTATGCTGGTAATTTGAGTTCTCTCTCTCCTTCTCTTCATTAGCATGGCTAAGGTCTGTCAATTTTATTTATTTTTTTCAAACAACCAACGTTTAGTTTTGTCAATTTTTTCAATTTTTTCTTTTGTTTCAATTTCATTGATTTCTGCTCTAATTTTAATTATTTCTTGCCTTCTACTGCTTTTGCTGCTGGTTTGTTCTGCTTTTTCTAGGGCTTTGAGATGTAGTGTGAGGTCATTTATTTGTTGACTTTTTCTTCTTTTAAGAAATGAACTCCATGCAATGAATTTTCCTCTTAGTACTGCTTTTATAGTGTCCCAGAGATTGCCATATGTTGCATATGTGTTCTCATTTACCTCTAAGAATTTTTTAATCTCTTCCTTTATGTCTTGTGTAACCCATTGCTCATTCAGTAGCATATTGTTCAGTCTCCAAGTGATGCATAAATTTTTATTTTTTATTTTGTCATTGATTTCAAATTTCATTCCATTATGATCTAATAAAATACATGGTAGCATCTCTACTTTTTTGTATTTGCTAAGAGTTGCTTTGTGGCATAGTATATGGTCTATTTTAGAGAAGAATCCATGTGCTGCTGAGAAGAAAGTGTGTCCACTTGATGCCGGTTGAAATATTCTATATATATCAGTTAAGTCTATGTTATTACTTGTGTTATTGAGCTCTATAATTTCTTTATTCAACTTTGTTTTGAAGATCTATTCAGTGGTAAGAGAGTTGTGTTAAAGTCACCCATGATTATTGTGTTGTGGTCAATTTGACTCTTGAACTTGTAAAGAGTTTGTTTGATGAACATAGCTGCACCATTGTTTGGTTCATATGTATTTATGATTGTTAGGTCTTGTTGGTGTTTGGTTCCCTTTAGCAGTATGTGATGTCCATCTTTATCCCTTTTGATAACTTTGGCTTGAAGTCTACTTTATTTGATACGAGGATGGAAACCCATGCTTGCTTCCGTAGTCCATGTGAGTGGTATGATTTTTCCCAACCTTTCACTTTCAGTCTGTATATGTCTTTTCCTAACAGATGAGCATATTGCTGGATCTTTTTTTTTTTTCTTTTTAATCACTCTGCTAGCCAATGTCTATTGATTGGTGAGTTTAAGCCATTAACATTCAGGGTTACTATGGAGACATGGTTTGTATTTCCAGCCATATTTGTTTATTTTTGTTATTTAACTTGAGTTGGTTTTCCTCTTTGATTAGTTTTTCCTTCAGTGTGCTACTTCCTTCTGCTGTTTTTCATTGTGTTTTTCATTTCCTCTTTATGAAATATTTTGCCAAGGATGTTTTGTAATGCTGATTTTCTAGCTATAAATTCTTTTAACTTTTGTTTATCGTGGAACGTTTTTATTTCCTCTTCAAATTTGAAGCTTAACCAGGGTGAGAGGACTTGAGCCCGCCTCCTGTCTTCTCCCAGTCCTGCCTGGAGCTTCCCAATCATGGTCTCTCTGATTTGCTTCAGGTTTTTCACTCTTTCATCACTAAGGCCTTCCCCTCCTTTGCTTATCAGGTCCCAACTTTGGGACCTCACCTCTCGAACTCAGGCTCCAACCAGGTGGGCGGTGCCCTGGTCGCACTGTGCCCATGCTCCCTTTCAGCTGAAAGGGGTTGTTGTGCTAGGTAGTTGCTGTGCTGAGTAATGGCAGCTGGGGAGATTGGAAGGGGGAGGAAGTTGGAAACCAGGTACCTGTTCAAACAGAGGTCCTTACCAAAAAATGGTGAGAGGAGTTTTTTTTTTTTAAGATGGAGTCGGTCTGCTTCCAGAAGCTGGGGTGTCTGGTGAGGTGTGGGGAGCTGGGATGGCCTTTTGCTGTGACTAGATTGCAGCCGTGTGGCCTGCGTGGGAGCAGAGCTCAGCTGATTAGGTGATTCTTTTTTTTTTTAATATTTATTTATTCTTAGTTGTAGTTGGGTACAATACCTTTATTTATTCATTTTTATGTGGTGCTGAGAATCGAATCCAGGGCCTCACACATGCTAGGAGAGCGCTATACCGCTGAGCCACAATCCCAGCCCTGATTAGGTGATTCTGTTATGCCACTGGAGAGCCCTGTGTGCTAGAAATGTGGGCTTTGGGTCTGGAGTCCAGAGTCTTACTGGAACACAGAGGCTCTGATTTCTGTGCAGGTGTCACAGCTCTGATGGTTTCTGCAAAAATCTGCTGTATAGGGGTCCTTTTCCAATAAGCCTATGAAAACCTATTTTTTTTTCCTTTTCCCACCTCTGCTGGATGATTTCAAATGACATGTCTTCAAGTTCATGTATTCTTCTACTCAATCAAGTCTACTATTGACTATCTATTTGACATTTTCTTCTTCATTCACTGTATTCTTTATTTCAATTTCTTTTTATAACTTCTATCTTCTTTACTGAACTTCTTGTTTTGTTTGTGTAATGTGTTTCCGATTTCATTGTCTTGTAGTTCTCTTATAGCTTTCTTAAGTAACTGTTTTGAATTCTTTGTTCAGCAATTTATAGCTCTCTTAAGATATCTATTTCTTAGGGTTAAGTTAATGAAGTAATATTGTGTTCCTCTGGTGATATCATGTTTTCTTGAATTTTTATGGTCCTCGAAGTCTCACATTGGTGCACTCCTTCACATTTAAAGAAGTAGGCATTTATCTTTTCAAGTTGTTACTTACTGATTTGGGGAGAGAAATACCTTCACCAATCAGCCAGACTAAGAATTCTGATTCTCTCAGATCTTTTCTATGGGCATGCACACTCCATTCCTTTCTTTCTCCCTGGGATATGGGGAGAACTTCTGATAATTGTATGCTTTTTCTCAATCCTACAAAACCAGACTGGACAATGAAAGTCTCCCATTTCCCCTTTAGAGTAGTACACTAAAATGGTCAAGTTTATGCACTTTCCCCCAGTCCCAGTGTACACACTGCCCATAAATTATGCTCAGGGAGCCAACCTGAGCTGAAAAGGGAGATGCACAGAGCCTTTGAGGTGCCTATGTGCCAGTTGGGGCAGGATGCGTGGATAAAATGTCCCAAGAAACTCATGGGTGAGCTTTCTGAGGAAATGTATAGAGAGTTAATAAGATTGATGGTCTTTTTTCCTTGTTCTCAGCTCTCTCAAACACATGGCAATCACAGTATTCCATGCAGAGCAAGAAATAAGTGATTTTCTTAGACAAAATATCACATGGCTAGAGGAACAGAGCACTCAGGATGCTCTCATTTTTCTCCCACAGAAGAAATCACAGGCCAAGGGAGTCTCCCTAGGCACTGAGCTGTGCTTTTGGGGGGCAATGGGTGACATGGGTAAAGTAAAATTATTCTTAACTTCTTCAGTTGTCTATCCTTGGATTTGTTTGCTCCAACAGTGTCCTGGAACTTCTCTCTGGACTCCCAAATTCACACAAATATTCTTTCCATGATTAATACTCAAAATGGGGGCTTCTGTGGAAGATAATAATGGAAAGCCCTTATTCCACAATTTTGCTAATGTCACACCGGAGTGAATTCTCAAACAAAGCTATCCTTCCTGTTGATCCAAAATATAGCTCTGGGGTGAATGAGTGAGTGTTGTCTCAGGTATTTATATGGATCTGACCATATCCAACAGGCCTTCCTTTTTGTCTCAGGTCATCCAACTCTGGTGGTAGATGAATTCAATGTAACTGATTTTATTTGAGACTATAATAACTAAGTCTTGGCACTTTTCAGGCATGGAAATGGATCATCTTCTAGGTCTCAAGAGTAGCCCTGATTTTGCAATGAATATTTAAGCAACTTAAATAAAAAAGAAAATATTTTAGGTACAACGCTTCTATTTTCCAGTATTTAATAAAACTTTGTTTTTTAAGTTCTGGTAACTTAATAGAATAAAAAGATTCAACCTTGATTCATGTAGTTTCGAGGCAGGGCTTAATGTTTTTGCAGCAGAGATATCAGTTTAGCAATCACATACCCAGGCCTAAATTCAGTTTTGTAGGTTCTCAAATTTGATCTTGTCAGTAAATAATACATATAATGGTACTTACTAGCTATGTAATCTTAATCTTCTTATCTCTGCACCTCAGTGTACTGAAATGTACAATGTAAATTATGGCAGCACCTATTAATATTGTTTATATGATATGACATGTACTCATGGTCAAAATAGTATCAATCGAACTGGGGAAGTGAGAGAGAAATCAGAATGGAATTAAGTTTTATAATGAAAAATTTATTTGAGAAGAATATTTGAAATCTATTTTACACAGAGCTTAAGAATTTATAAAACTTCCCTGTACTTTATTAATTTAATGTAGATACTATTACCTATTTTATATAGGGGAGGAAACTCAGGTTCAGATGGATTACGTGTCTTGATTTAGGTGGAACAATCAATGAATAGTAGAGGTAGAAAAAGAGTCCAGATTTTCTCTCTTTATCTACTTTTCATTCCTTTGTATTCTTTTGGGTTAAATATTTTAGTAAAGCTTCTACTTAGTTATGTAAATCTTCTTTGGCAAAGCTAGGAAAAAAGTAAACTTTTCCCTTCCTTCTCTGTGTCTATGGATTCTGCTTCCATCATTGTCCCTGTAGCCATCATATATGTGCCAATCCACTTAGAGAGCAGAATCCATATTAAATTGTAGCTACTATGAATGTGACCTTTTTATTCCTCTTCCTCTCAATCCCAGATATCAAAGACTTTCTCTTCAAAGTGTCTTTTGTACAAACCAAGAATACCAAAGATTGACTTTACCCAAAGAATTTGAACAAAAAATTCTATTATTCAGTCCTGGCTTCATCAGTCTTAGCCTTGGGAGGTCAGAATGGCCAAGATACAAGTTTAAACATAACTCCTGGAACATTTGAACCTATGTATGATTAATAACACCATCATACTGTGGTTTGCTATTTTATCTAACTGGCTTAGCAACATAAGGAATATACACATGACAAGTTACTTAGATGTACTGTTGATACCTTTAATATAAGTGAGTACTCGAGATGTTAGAGTGAAAAGCTCTGTATGTATTTCATATGTGAAAATTCTCAAGTCATTAAAAGTGTGAAGAAATATTTATCACTGCAGTTATAAAATGTAAATATAATTATTATGAAAACTGTTTAAGTTCAAAATAGTTAAATAAATAAATAAGGGTATAAAATAGCAATTAATATAAAAATTAAAAGAAACCATGAAACTGGATAACTTCAGGATGTTATTCTTCACCAGAAAACAAATATTATAAGAATTTGAAGCAGAATATGAAAATATTATGCCATAATTATACTTATAAAATTAAGCTATATACTTTTAAAAAATAAACTTTAAGAATTTATTTAAATTTTAGTCTTGTAATTCCATATAAGCCATGATTCTGTCAAGAATTTTTTAAATTCTTTATATTTTGTAAGTATTAATTAAGAAAGTCACCTCTAAATTTCATGAGAAGGGAAAATTCCAAAATTATATATATATAATCTGGAATTAATAAGAATACTAAAATAAAAGTTAAGAAGAAAAAACTGGAGAAAAATTAGATGCTCCCAAATTTATTATTCTTTTACCAACTTTAATAAGTTACTTAATCTTACAAATGTGCTGTATGGGAGTCACAGAACAGTTTACTGTGCTAAGCAAGTCTTTCTCCTGCATTAAATAAGGTCCAATTCCACTTCTAAAAGTGTAGTAAAAAATTGCAATAATAATATTTAGGTATATTATATATGTATATATATATATATATATATATATATATATATATATATATATATAAAAAATAAATTTTGGAAAATATAAATTTTGTTAAGATGTAAATAAAATAGTGTGTTTTATATCCCAGAACTTCCTTCTATGATGTCTATTTTTAAGTTTTGGCTTGGTTTTAGCTGAATATTGATTGTAACACTTGGCCATTGGGTGTTTGGTCAAAATATATGTTTGATGAACTTGTAATAACAACTCACCTTCCCTCAGAAGTGAGATGTTTATCTTCATTAAGGAGTATTCCTAGTGAGCAGGATAACTATTATGGTGATGAGAGTCATTGTGGTACCTTTATGTCAGCTGAATTAGAATTCTCTCAAGGATATCATATAGACTGAAAATGAAATAAATAAATAACTCTTAAAACACTCAGTTGGAGTCAGATATTTTTAAAAATCCAGTTTGCTAAATCCAGAGAAGAAAACTATTTGAGGATTCTTTCCAAAACCAGAAGTGATTGAGGAAACACTTATCCTAAAGCCAATATTAATAAGAGAGTTACATTGGAACCAAGAATTAGCATTTAAAGGTCAGAACCAAAAGCATATATTTTCCCTTTACATGGCCCAAATTATATAACAAATCTCTATGTATTGTTGCTATGTTAAGATTGATATCTCCGTCACAAATTCCATACCCCCTGTCTCTTTGGTTAATTTACAGTAATATCCCACAAACATATTACTCTTATACCTCCTCTTTAATCTGCAATCAGATGGTCATGTCTTCCATCATACCTCTATCCAGTTTTGTTTCTTTGAATTAAATATATTCATATTTAATTCAAATACACACACACACACACAGACACACACACACACACATATATATATATATATATATATATATATATATATATATATATATATATTTGGATTGTTTCTTACTGTAATGCAAGCTATCATATCTATATATATATATGTCAACTGAGTTAGGACATATATATGACATATATATATATATATAATGATATATAAATATTATATACATATCAAGAACCACTATGTTCTTGGATTGTTTCTTACTGTAATGCAAGCTATCATACGTATGTCAGCTGAGTTGTTATATATCTATATATAGATATATAGATATAGATATAGAATATATATATATATATACATATATATATGATAGCTTGCATTACAGTAAGAAACTATTCAAGAACTTAGTGGTTTAATTTTTTTAAAAAAGTTTTCAACTTGATTGCTTAATTTTTTTATTCCATTAGGTGTATGACTCCTTGGTGACTCAGGACCAAAGCTGACATAGAAACCTCCACCTTGCAGCTGTAACATCTGGGGCACTTGATGTGTTCAGTCATTACAGTAGGGAAGGAAAAATTGGAGAATAGTATTTTCACTTGTAACTGCCTCTGTGCAGAAGTGATATATGTCACTTCTGTTCACCTTTTATTGGCCTGAAATAGTCATAAGCTATGCTGGCTCTTAAGGGGAGAAGAGCCAGATTGTGGTATATACTGATAATGGCTACTATAGTCTCTCTCTGGTCACCAAATTGTCAGTTCACTCTTCCCTCAGCAATCTTTCCCAAGAGACACAACTTAGAAGTCCTGTCCAGTCTTGACACATTATCTCTAGGTGAAATGCAATAGTTTCTACTTTATATCCAGATGTGGCTTCTCTTTGGCAACTTCTGAATAAAAAAGAAGTTATCAGCCTTGTCAAGTGCTCCACACAGAACATTCGGGAGGAGAAAACAGTTGCTGTACCATAGGAATTCTTCCATCTCACTGGCAGGCATTGGGATGGCTCTTGACCCTGAAAAATTCCCTTGGCCTTCCCTTTGAGACAGTTTTCCCTTTTCCATTTTCTTCAGCTACAACTGAAGTTGACTTTGGGAAACAGGCCTACATGAAGGCTCTGCAGATTTCACTGCACCTTTTCAGGCTAGAAAAGGTGGGGCACCTTCTTTCAAAAACATAGAAAGCTTCTTTCCATTTTATTCTAGTGACCCTCATGTGCCAGCAACAGCTCTGTACTCACAACTCTTTTTTAATTTAAAATGATCATCCTATTTTTAAATACAAGCATTGTCCAAAGATCTTTTTTTTTTTTCTGAGCCATTTGAGAGTAAATTGATGCCTCTCTGTCTCAGGCTTGGGCATTTCCTACTAATAAAAACATTCTCCTAAGTAACTAAAATATAATCATTGAAATCAGGACACTAATTATGTAATGCTGATACATAATTATTATTTAATCCTCACACATTAAAAAATTTCCAGATGTTTCCAAAATGTGATGTATAGTAAAAGAATCCAATTCAGAATCATGAATTGCTTTTCACCACCATGTCTTCCTGGTTTTCCTGACTATAGCACAGGTCCTCAGTCTTTTCCTGAATTTCATTATTTAGATATGTTTGAAGACTATAGACCAAATATTTTCTGCAGTTTGCATAGTTTCAATTTTCCCCCAATTACTTTGTACTGTATTTTTTCAATTTTCATTGTTTTATGATTCCCTATCATTAGATTCAAGTTGAACATTTTGGCAGGAATATTACAGAAATGATATTGTGTTCTTGTTGCATGTCACAGAGTGACACAAATTTTTATTTATTTTTTTACTTAGGTTATTAGAATGAGGTGATATCGGCCACACTCTCTACTGTAAAGTCATTCCTTTTCCATTTGCAATTAATAAGTATTGTGGGAAGGTTCCTTGGAACTATGTATATATCCTACTAAAATGTCAACATATTCATTCATTAATTTCTTTGCCTATTTTATTTAGTGGACTGTAATCCATTACTATCATCATTTACTTTGGTAGTCAAATTATCCTAGGTTTGAATAGTAAGCGCCCCTTTAAGCAGTCTTCACTATTCTTTTGCCATATCTTTATTATCATTCTTCAAGTTATCCCTTGTTTTCTAGGACAAGACATTCCAAGTTCATGTACAATTCTCCTGCTTCCTCTCTGGAATCTGCTATTTCTGCACACACACACACACACACCAGTGCACCACAGGATTTGTTCTAATTTCCTGTAACTGTAGCACCCTTCTCTCACAGTGGGAAACTTTACTTTATCAATCCAATCCCCTGGTCTATAAACAGTCACTAATTGCTGCTGTCCTTTCGCCACATGAACACTTTCCTCATGATCTGCCACTCTGCAAGAACTCCTTCCTCACCTTGCTTGGTGGCCCATACTGGCCATCCTTTCTGTGGGAATGCATCTCATACTCTGCTCAGGCTCCAAAACTCCATGATAAGCTCCCCAGCATCGTCCATGTGGACAATTTCCTCCTCACGCTTGGGCTCAGAACCAGCAGCCCTCCTGTGCAAATGCCCTCCTTTTCCAGCTCAGACTGTTAACCTCCTCTGAAGCTCTGAGGTACCCCATTCCTGCACCAGGTATAGAGATCCAGCTAATAGCAATAGAATCGAATTCTTCAAGGAGAGGGAAGTGAAAGATATCACAGTTCCCTTTGAGACAAATTTCTCATATCTGCTATGTTTCTTTGCATTTTTACTCCCCAGCTCTCTTTCTTCAGGCTATCAAATGTCTGTGGACAAGTTCTACCATTAATATCTGCCGTGAGTAATTTTACACAATTGAAAAAGATTTACTGAGCAATATATCCTTAATTTGATCCTTGCCCTTAGGTAATATAATCTGTTGAAAGTTTTATTGGCATCTCCCTTAAAATTGCTTTTTGACTTAAATTTCACTATTTGGAGTCTACAAGAAATTGGCTTTTTCAATCCCATGAAGTCTCAATTCTTAAATTTCTCGATTTCCTTTCATTTCTGCTTTCAAACTGGGAAATTCTTCCTTGGGCTTATTTCTTCTAATATGTAGCCAAACATGACAAATACCACTAAAAAAAACACTCTAACATTATGTTTTCCCCTTGAGCCTCAGGTTCAATCACATCATGATCTACTTTCTAAGTTACATGAATGACATTTTTACTAAATATTTGGTCACCATAAAATGTGAAACACAATCTTTCCAACCTCTGATATTAGTTTCCTTGCCAATGGCCATCTGTGAAGTCAGTGCCACATATTTTAAGTTTTTTTTTAATAAGAGCACCCAGTCTGTATTAATCAGAATAGACTATGTTCTTATAATAAACAATCCAAAGTTTCGATGTCTTGATTCAACAAAAGTTGATTTATTGATTCATTGATTGTGTTATGTGTTCTCCTCTGGTTGGTGAGGGCAGAATGAAAGCTCTATTTTAGAAGTAGAGTCACTCAGAAACTCAAGATATCTAAGGTATTGCCATCTGTAACTACATCACCTGAAGCAACCCGCCTCTCTGGTTGCCTCAGAGATGATGGAGATTGGAGGAGACAGCATGTGCTTTACACTATCTCAGACCAGACCTGACATACATCACTTACAATCACCTTTCAATGGCCAGAATTAGCTATATGGAGAGAATAAAATATTTTCGTGCACCAAAATGGAGAGAATAAAATATTGGCAAACTCTAGTAATATCTCCTACATATTTACGTCATTAGTAGATTCCAGTTGTGAATCTCAATTCTACCATACATTGTTACTTATGAGGTATCTGCTACACTCATTCAAAAGATAGCTATTGAGTATCTGTCATGTCCTCAGTACTCTTCTAGACACTAGGAATATGTATATGTAGCAGTAAATAAAGGGGTCAAAGCCCACCTACCTACAGACAAATTTTAGACATAGTGTACAAGATGGTGACAAGTGCCATGGGGAAAATCAGAACATTTCCAGTGGGGAAATGAGATTTGTAAACTTAAATTTTTCAGCTGGAAAAGCCACTGTGGTAGACTGAAAAATGGCTCCTCAAAGTGTTTATGTCCTAATTCCAAAAATCTGTGCATATATTACTTTACATGGTAAATAGGACTTTGAACAGGTGACTAAGTTCAGGATCAGGGAGATAGGAATACTTGCCTGTATTATCCAGGTAGTCCCAATTTAACAATATGGGTATAAGAAAGCAAGATGGTCAGAGTCCGAAACAACAATGTGGCTACAGAAGCAGAGCGAGAGAAAGAAATTTTAAAATACTATGATGCTGACTTTATGGATGAAGGATGAGCCCTGGAGCAATGGACTTTGGACAGCTTCTAGAAAAACACAAGGAAGGGCCTCCAGAGGAATACAAAAGCTCTTTTGACATGTGACCTTTAGAATTTCTGACCTCCAGAACTATTTAAGACATAAATTTGTGCAATGTTGTAATAATAGCAATTAGAAACTAAAGAAGTGGCATTTGAATAAAGATCTAAAGGAAGTGAGCTGTGTGGATATCTGAAGGAAGAGCTTTCTGGTCAGATGGAACAAGTGTGAAGACCCTGAGACAGAAAAGTTAGTCATGTGCAAGGAAGAAAAAGAAATACTATTGGTAAGGTCGAAGCCCAGTGAAGGAGGGAAAGACTTCCAGGAGATGAGTTGGAGAAGTAATGCAGTCAGACCAAGTTGGGAGTTACAGGGCACATAATAACTTTGACTTTTATTCTGAGTTAGAGTGGAAGCCATTGGAGCATTTTGAATTGCAAAGCTACATGATCTGATATATATATTTTAAAGGAAATACTGTTTAAAAATTAGTAATACAGAGTAGAAAAGTAAAAGTGGAATCAGAGAGACCACTGAGCAGATAATGCAAATAATACATGTGAAAATGATGATGGCATGGTCCAGGGCAACAGAAGAGGAGGTAGTGAGGGATGGTCAGTTTCAGGATCAAGTCTGAAAACAGTTCCTAGGAGATTCAATTATAGATTGGGCAAGAAATGTGAAAGAGAAATTCAGAATGTCTCCAAGATTTGAGACTGGAACAGATACATGGGTGAAGCTGCCATTTAACAAGATGGGAAAGGCTGGCAGGAGTTTGGAGAAGATCAAGAGTTGCGTTTTAGACATATATTTAAGATGCTTTTTAGATACCAAAATGAATATGTCTAGTAACCATTTGGACATACTAGCCTGGTGTCTTGGAAAGAGGTACCACTTGAGATACACAGTTGCAAGTACCCAGCATATGATCTTTAAAGCCATAACTTTGAAAGATATGACAAGGGATATAATATAGATAAAGAAGAAGTGAAATCCCAGGACTGAGTATGGACTCCACACCAGTGTTAGGAGATTGGGGAGATGAGGAATAATAACTATCAGAGGAAACAGAATTTATAGTAATGAACTAGGAAGGAAACAAAAGAGTATTGCACTAATTTAATTGAAAATATTTGAAGAAGGAGTTTCAAATTCTAGTAAAAGGTGAGGTGATATTAACAATGATCATAGTATAATGTTAATATGAAAATATTATGTAACCTAAAAAATCCTTTTTATTCTTTGTTTTTAATTATTTATTGTTGCTTGAACCCAGGTCTTCATGCATGCTAAACATGCACTCTACCACTGTGCACTCTACACCTGCAATCCCCTTTAGTCCTTGTAAATAATCTAAGCTGAATAGACCATAATTCTGTTATATTACATAATTGCAATGTAAGGTATTCACCAAGTCTTTGTAATCATTTCTAAATCAGTTGTTAATTCTTAAAAACTGTTGGTTTGAGGAAACTATCACTAGCTAAATGATGGCCATGTTTGAGCTATGTATTGAAAAAGAGAACAGAATCAAAAGTGAAAAAAAATACTGGTTGTTTTAGTCAGCTTTTTTTTTTTTTTGTTACTGTGACCAAAAGACCTGAAAAGAATAATTAGAGGTGAAAAGTTTATTTGGGAACTTATAATTTCAGAGGTCTCAGTCCATAACTAGCCAACTCTACGGCTCCAGGCCCAAAATGAGGCAGAACATCATGGAGGAAGGGTTTGATGGAGAAAAACAGCTCAGGACATGGCACTAAGAAGCATAGAGGGACTTCTCCTGTCCCCCAAATATATACCCAAAGGCATGCCCCAATGATCTACCTCCTTCAGCCACACCTACCTGATACAGTTACCACTCCAATCCAGGGGACTGATGCACTGATTAGGTTAGGGTTCTTATAACCTCATCATTTCACCTCTAAACTTTCTTGCATTGTCTTACACATGAGCTTTTGGGGGATACCTAATATCTAAGCCATAACATCAGTAAAGAGCCATTGGTGACTTAGTGTCAAATTAACATCAATAGTACTAATCATGGTGCCAGATTCCTTCAGCTTCTGAAAATTAAGAACTTTAAAAATGTTCTATTCTTCCCAAATCTTTAGCCCTGATATTACTGAGGTTTAATATATTAAAAAATCCATTATCGACTCAGTCAAAAAAAATTGTTATGGAATGTCATTCTTAATTGGGTAGAATATGATCCTTCAGTCCAAACAAAAGTCCGAATACTGTGGCCATGTGCAAAACTGAGTTTGAATCTTAGTTCTACTATTTAAGTTTTAAATAATCTCACTGTGCCTCAGTTATCTTATACATAAAAAAATGAGGATGATAGTACTCAAATGAATTCATATTCGCCAAACTTGGAGCAAGTTTATATAAGTGTTATTGCTCTCATTTTTATTAATAAAATTATTGTTGTTAGTTCTTGTAGTTAGGGGAGTGTTTGGTGAGTTTTAATGAGCCTATGCAGTTAAATAGAGATGAAATTCAACAGTGACTGACATTCTGGAAATCCCCGGTGTTAAACTTCCTCCAAGGGCTCCATCTCTGTTCCTTTCTGCCTACCTGTTCTCCCAGCTTCTCAGAGGCAAAGTTTCTTGGAGGCTAACAATCCTTTGTAAACATGTAAAATTGACATCAGGATGTGCACCAACAGCAGCAGGTCACAGATATAGATGCTAAATGAGCTCTGGACATTTGTTTACTTGAATACCAGTGTCACCAGAGACACTTGCTGTAATGTCTGGGTTCATTAGAGTCAGAACCTAAGGACGGCTCATGGGGGCTGTGACAGGCTGGCTGGTATTCCAAGGAGCTTGGTGGAGCAGAAAAGGCTCCAAAACATTGTCCACTCAGTGATCTTTAGGGCTGGGTGTGGTATGTGGGCAAAGCATGAGCTACTGTCTTTGTAAGATATGGGGGTAGGATGGCAGTGCCAGGGAGGGAGGATCTTGGGGTGTATCTGGCCCATACACTATTAATCAATGAGAATAGAAACCATCCTTTGTTCTGGAGCAGGACCTCAAGGCTCCCTGCAGTTCTAGGATTAGCCTTTTAATTTCTGAGTTCTGAGGATATAAGACAACAAATCCCAGGGAATAGAGTGGTACCTGAGGGCCCTCAGAGAACTCAGAAACATGGCTATCAAATATTTTAACATATAAACAACCAGTAGAGTTACACCAATGCATATGGCTGGATATTTGCACTGCTGTTAGTTCAAGTGAGTGGAGATCTAACTATTTGGTTTTTGTGTCATGGGGGTCATTGATGTTCTGTGAACTGATGAAGGGATGAGCCTGACTCAGTCAGTTCAGAGAGAAATACGAGGAGAATCTGTGCCTCTCTTGAGGAGTTACAATATCTAGAGGAGCAGATAAGTAAATGTGGTTTGAGATGGGGAGATCAGAAGAGGGTTTTCTCAAAAGGGGAGGAATAACAGCATGCTTGTATGTTGAAGAGAAAGCTCTTATAGAAAGATAATGGCTATCTCTGCGTATTACCAGGGGTGTAAGGGGGATGTGCCAAGGCTACACAAAGTATCTTCAGATTTTCTTCCCATTACTTCTTCCATGAACTACTGCACATCCCTTATACTGTTGCTTTTTCTCTTCTTGTTATAGATGCTGTCTCTATTCGTTTCTTGGCATTTTTCTTTTTCTTCCTCTATTTTTAGGGTAAAGTCTGCTTGATAAATCAATAAGTACCCACATAGCCTGCATATCCTAGGTGTGTGTTTTTTCCTGTCAGCATTTTAGTATCTTAAAGCATGGCCCAGAAACCAAATGCCATTCTATAACAGTACTTTTGCAGATAGATTGCTTGCTTGCTCTACTTACATCTATCTATCTATTATCTATCTATCTATCATCTATATCTTTTTACCTATCTATGTCCCTGTCTTTCTGCCTACTCATCTAATCCATCCATCCAACCCTCCATCAATATCAATCATTTATCGATCTATTGTCTAGCTTATCTATCTCATTCTAGAAAGAGTTTAAATCACTCTGGCTAGCTATTTAATTGATTTTCCCTTTCAAATCCCAATCTTACATGAAATAAAAAATGTTACCTATGTTAATTTCAAGTTTTATGAAAAAAATATCTTTTCTAGAGTTTTCCCCAGCCCCACTCTTTGGCATGAATTGAAGTAGTTGGGATTTGAAAGAGCAATAGTTCCTACCTGGTGTCCATCACAACCTGCCTACAAGGGGTCAGAGACATCTCACAGCCATGCTGCAGCATTTCCTTAATTCCCCAGCTGATGGTCTCCTTTTTCCTAAGCCCAGCATCTGGATTTCTTCATTGAAACTTGTGAATTTTCTCATTCCTGAAGGATGAGATACTACATTGTTACTAAGGACCACACAGGGAAGCAATAGAACAGAGGGGCCAAGAGGCAAAACTCCTGTGCACCAGGCCTGGGACAGCCTTGCCACTGACCAGCTCTGTGAAATATACTCCCTGTGAAATGGGAAAAAATGTATACATTCCTTATTGGAATAAGGAGCTGGGGCTGTTGTGAGAATCAAATGAGGGAAAAAAGTTAAATTCTTAAACTTAAAATCTCTTATTTACATTCTATATTATAAGATTTTTACTTTATTTTGAATGTCTTACTTGAATTGCTTTTCTAAAATGTGAGATTTCTTTCCATATTTCTAAATCCTTAAGCACAGGTATAATTCTTTCAATGACCGATACTGTTTTTTTTAAAAAGGAAGCCTTCTTTATTAAGGTACAGGATGCCATAGAAAAGTATTACAATCTGAAATGCTTATTTTATGATGTCCTTCTCAGAGACCTATCCTGTTACATACAGTGATATAACTCTGTGTTTTCAGAAATATACCTTTTAAAACCTAGACCTTAAATTAATAAGAAAATCAGTTTTTAATTTTTATTTTTTTACTCATGAAGTAAGGAATTTGGGTGCAGAGGGTCACTAAGATCCCCTTATAACATATGCAACCATTAATATCAGTTTCAAATTTCTGTGGCAAAGGGGATTTAAAGCACTAGATGACATGAAAACAGGGGCCTTGAGAGGATCCACCACCCACACTCCCCTTGTCCTGTGGCAGTACTGGGTAGATTCCCCTGAATCACAGGTGTGGGGGCAGTAGGCTTGTAGTCACAACATTCCTTTCTTCTGCCACAACAGGTTTCTTTCACTAATCACAGATCTCTTCCCAGCTGTACTCCATGAAATCCCAGAATCCTTCTTAAGACCACACTACAGAGGTCTTCCCTAAGCAGTTGGTATTGCCATGAAAATAGAAATCAATTTTATATTCCTAAAACAAAAAATAGTTGTTCCAGAGAATTTATCCTCATAACATAGAGGAAACACTCAGTACTGAGTTTAGTTTTCTTTTAGTCTCCAAGACTTTATCAACTAAAGGGGCAAATTGTCTTCCTCTATAGAAGCTCTTTGTACTGGTCATGCAACTCATCATCCTTCAGGACTCACCCCAAGGAGACAAGGAAGTACAGTCCTTGCCCAATCAGGTGACAACACCTTGGTTTATGGGTGACAGTCTCTTTCTCCCTGTTTCTTAGTACCTTTATTTCTAAGTAGCCTCTCATTCCTGAAGTTTCCAAATATTTTTATGCTCCTTTCTTTCTTTAGAACAGAGAATAATAATTAAGAATGCAAATTTACAGTATAAACTATTGTTAATCTTGTCTGAGAGGGACTTGGAGAGTTTAGCCTTAGTCTACAGCAATAACTTTCTGTGACAAGATTTCAAGTAGTAAGACCAAAGAGACAATATGTAGGAAAGAGTAGTTTCTTTTGTTGTATCTCAAATTATACCAGTTAGTTTTATGGCAAGGTGTGCCAAATGGGCTGCACAGAGGGAAACTTTTTTTCTTTGGGGAAAGACTGGGGTGCCCTTAGATTAGGACCCTTTAGAAGATGTCAGAGATGAGATAAAAACAAATATTCACATTCAGGAGCAGTGACATTTAATAAAGTGATTAAGCATTGACATTAAATGAGTTCTCAGGCCATTTTGCAGTGATTAATGTGGGTGGATGGAGGCCAGGATTCATTGGGAAAGGAATATAGGAATGTTTTTCTTGATGAAAAATTTCAAGCAGGGCTGGGGATGTGGCTCAAGCGGTAGCACGCTCGCCTGGCATGCGTGTGGCCCAGGTTCGATCCTCAGCACCACATGCAAACAAAGATGTTGTGTCCGCCGAAAACTAAAAAATAAATATTAAAATTCTCTCTCTCTCTCTCTCTCTCTCTCTCTCTCTCTCTCTCTATCTATCTATCTTTAAAAAAAATTCAAGCAATGATAATAGTAAAAAAATTCATAGGAAGTTTTGTTTGATTGTCCCTGGCATTAAATGACAATAATCACTAAAAAGCCATTTCCTTTCCTCACTCATGGGGGTGGATGGGGGAGGAATGGATATACTTGTGGGCAGATTCCAGGTTGGTATTGGAGTTGTTTGTAGACACTTTACCTATTACCCTCTCTTAGCCTCTCTCATTTTATCAATGAATTTCACTACAGTATTGTTTTCTAGAGTATTGTTTTCATTTGCTAGAAGGGTATTACTACTTCCTAAGAGCACAGCTTCCATGATTATTGAGGGCATTCAATAAGATACTTTGTGTAAAGTACTAGCATGAAAATCAAAAAATCTGACAATTGTTCAAAAATATAAGATGCTATTGTTATCATTACTATCTTCTATCTTTACTACCACCTCTGACAGAAGAAGTACTATAGAATCTTTATCCAGCAGCAATATCCACAGGGCTCCTGACTTTATCTAAACCAGTAATAAAGTATAGTAATCATATTTGTGCTTGCTATAAACCCTGTTTATTTGTTTACTATTATAGTAGGTATATGATAGCAACTTGTTGAATAAATTTGACCTGTGCAGAATTTATAAGTGAATGAAAATTAGATGGATAAATTACACGCAGACAGAACTTTTGCTGCGGAAGGAAGGAGAGCAGCCTCAATCTATTTCCTGTTATTATAGCAAAATATCTAAGACAAGGTATTTTTATAAAAGATAAAAGGTTAGTTTTTATTAATTTTTATCACAATTTCAGAGGCTGGGAGATTCAAGAGCATAGGGCAGACATCTATTTGACTTCTGATAAGGAACTTGTGGGGCTCCATAGCATCAAGTGAACACACACAAAAGAAAAAGTTTGAGGGGTGGACTCACTTCAAAGCAGCCTGCTTTTGTGCTAAGCAAACCACTCCTTTGAAAAATGCATTAATTCCTCCTAGTGACCTAATAATCTTTTAAGGGACCCACCTCCCAACACCAACATAATAGCAATCAAATTTTGACATAAGTTTTGTAGAGACCAAACCATATTCAAGCAATAGCCAATGGTAAATAGAATGAACTTTTGGAAGGAATATGAGATTATCTTGCCTGATTTCCTATTTAAAGAAGGAATTATAGTCACAATTTTCCTTCAAATGTTTCTCTTTTTCCTTTAGTAATAGGAATAGGAGATTTGCATGAATATTTACACCTTTCTTAAGCAAAAACCAGGATTCAGTCTTTGAAAAATGTGAGTGAATTTACTGATATACATCTACAGAGCAATTGGAAGTAGGAGGAGTACGGGATATGAGGTCACTCTTCCTACAGAGTAGAGAGCACATGTATTTGAGTCATACCTGAGTTTTGATCTTGATTCTCTTACTAATGAGGTAGTACTTTGGACTTTGGAGACAAATAGAACTGGGCTAGAATCAGGAGAAAACTTATGTCAGGGCCTTTGGTGTGCATGGTCCCCTCCTAGGTCCTGGGAGGGGCCCTGACAATACGTTCATGCAATCATACAGCTCAGTAAAATATACATGTACAGAATAAATCTACATATGTTATTTATTTATTTACATGTTGTATGTAAATAAATATAACATACATTTTATATATTTTTCTATAAATACAAATTATATATTCAAATACTTTAATTTTTATATATTCATATATACAAAAACACTGAGGACACTTTCTACCCCAATTTTATACTAAGAAGTAATTAAAGAGTAAGTAACAAAACACACACAGAGCGAAGGTAGACGTGTGTCAGGCAGTTAATTAAAACATGTTGTTTTTCTGGATTTTGAATTATTTGGCATCTTTTTTAAATATATAATTTTTATTGTTTATTTTCTGATTCTAAGTAAGTAAATCTTCACTTCTGCGCCTGATTTTGTGTTTTCAAGCTCCGCATTTTTTTTTCTTTCTGGAGGCCTCAAAGGATTCAACCCCTAGGGAACCATATCTATCCCTTCCTGGAATCCCAGCAACATTCACCAATTCTGTGCTTTTGGGACTCACTTCACCTCTCTGAGTGCCAGTTAAATTTGTCAAACAGCAATAATCTGTTAATTACTTTCTCTCTACTAGTTCTATTTTATATAATTTTGTTAGTGGTTGATGAAAATTTATTTGCATTTGCTTTATTTGTCAATGTAACAACTTAATCTCCTTTTTTTTTTTTTTTTTACTAGTTCATGAAATCCAAAATCCTGGGAGTCAGAATTCTCAGGATTTTAAGTCTTTTCCAGTTCTCAAATTCTATGGACACAAGTAGTTTTCTGAGGACCACTGTTTCAACAAGCATCTGGAGCTCCATTTCCTTTAAAGCCCTGGCTTTATTTATTGCTTACTTATTAATGGAGCTTCTGAAGGCAGATGGAGAATGAAACACCTCAGACCTATGCTCTCCGCTTTCATTAGCATTGAGTGCTGTGGGCTGTGTGTTTGTACTCCATTGTACTCCTGCTCAAATTTCCCTGTTGAACCTGCTCACTACAGCGTTGGTATTAGGAGGTGGGACTCTTGGGAGGTCATTAGGTCATGAGGGTAGAGTCCTCATGAGTGGGGTTAGTGCCTTTATAAAAGAGATCCCAGAGAGTCAGCTAGCTGCTTCCACCACATGAGGACATGGCAAGAAGTCATTGTCCCTGAGGAAGCAGGTCCTCACCTGATCAAAAAATCTGCCAGTGTGTTGATCATGGAATTCTCAGCCACCAGAAGTGTGAGAATTAAATTTTTGTTGTTTATAAGCCACCCAGTCTGTGGTATTTTGTTCTAGAAGCCCCCAAACAGAAATTTATAGGTGAAAGAACTTAAAAGTCAAGCTACAGGGATTCTCAGGACTGTTCTGTCCACTAGTGAGAAGAGGAAAAATAAAGGAATTCAGAATCTCCCTGAGCCCAAAGTGGGTGATGGTGGATGGGGAACAGTGCAACGTGACTGCCAGCGTCAAAGCCAGGCTCCAGCTGAGGACAAGCTTAGCACCTGCACCTTCCCCTTATCCCTTATGTGGAGTTCCTTCCTCCCACTGGCTCTCCCACTGTGAAAAGAGAGCTGTTTAATAACCAAGACCCTTTTAAGGCCAAGGATGACTAATTAATTACAACACTTCCCTGGAATTTTTACCCCTCCCCAACACAAACATTTAAATCTAAAAAACAGCCTTCCACTTCCCTCCCCTCCCACATCAATCACACCAAGATGGCCTGAGAACCTAGTTAATGTCACTGCCTAATCACTTTAGTAAATGTCATTGCTCCTGGGTGTGAGCATGTGTTTTATTTTTTACCCACACCTATCTATACCAGAATTGGACTCCAAAGACCCTTATTTTCTTGTCAAGAACAATTAAAGACCCCTGCTGTGTCCCATGTCCTAGCATCCTTATTAAAGGCCCATGCAGTTTGAAATGGGGTGCATTTCTGCAAAGCTGATATAAGGCTACAGAAGTTTCCAGAAAGTGGTTAAATTCAGCTCCTAACATCTACTGCCTTTCCCACTTTTCTTGATAGGAGTTAGAAATATGCAAACTAAACACTTTGCAAACCAACATTTTGGGAAGGCATTCAATTTTGTGGCTTTCATTAGGAAGTAGTGTGTTAAGCCATGGCCTGAGAAGGAAAGCACAAATCAGCTATTTTCACAAATTGCCAAAATAAAAATTTATAATATTTCTTTGTTATTTGCTCATCAAGGCTGCCCCCCAGAGTGCCCCACATTTCAGTCTTGTGCAGGCTCCCCAGGGATACGTCCCTTGACTTCTCTCAAATGGGGGCAGGCCCAGGAATTTTTGCAGTTTTCCATCACACCAAGTGACTTCATTTATATTTTATGCTCATCTCTTCCCTGCCCCTCCATACACCCTAACCAGCATTCTTCATTCTCAGTCATACACTTTTTTAACCCGGGACTGATTTACTAAGCCTTTCTACTGGCCAGGCCCGGGAGACTGGTAAAAACATAAGTAAGGTCCTTGCCTTCCAGGTGCTTCAGATTTTGCATGTAGAGACTGACAGGCAAACAAAGAAGTAAATGAAAGTGTCACAAGTGTCTGCATAGAGCAGGTGACTGACTCTTTGTTTCTTGGTACCAGCGTTTGAACCCAGGGGCACTTAACCACTGAGCTACATCCCCATCCCTTTTTAGTTTGTATTTTGAGACAGGGTCTCAATGAGTTGTTTAGGACCTTGCTAAGTTTCTGAAGCTGGCTTTGCACTTGTGATCCTCCTGCCTCAGCCTCCCAAGCCACTGGGATTACAGGCGTATGCCACCGTGCCCAGTTGAGCAGATGACTCTTGAGGAAGACAAGTAGGTGCTGTCGAGGGAGATGGGCAGGGGCTTTTTATGAAGCCCCTGTTAGCTGTGCGTGGGGTGGGACTGCACTGGGGAGTTCCATGGGGGATGTATGCGTGCTTGTCCCAGAGCTTGTCGGTGGAATGTGAGTGTGCAGTGAGAGTGCATGGGTGTGTGTGTGGGCTCATGTGTGTGAGTGTGGGTGTGTACATGTGCAGGTTATTGCTTGGTGTGTATTTCAAAGCCTGATATTTAGGAACTGCAGCAACACACGGATCCAGGCAGTCTGAGAGGCAATGAGGCTTATTTAACATTCACTATGGGACAAATAAGAGAAAATTAAAAGAGCAATTTTAGGAGGGAATAATGTTTTCCATACACCATAATTACAACTGCTTGTAAATGCTGCTATCATAAACGAATCTGCCATTTAGAGTTCTTTTAAATTCTCTCTATAATGAACAGACCCTGAAGGAAAGGGACCTCGACACTCCAGATGGAGAAGCTAGGCTTGCACTGACCCCTGGTGTCTGTCTTCTGCAGAGGCCTCCAAGCACTGGCACAGCTAAGCATCAGGTTGGGATACTTTCTCCCTCATCTTTCTGTCCCTGGCATTAGAAAGACCAGGACACCTTTGGGCAGGAAGTTAATTTTAGAGTCTCAGTCTTTCTAAGTCTCCTGGAGTCAGAGGTAATTTCCTAATATTTGTTTTCATTTCTGTTTCTCTTCCTCTCCTCTGTCTCTCAACAAATGGCACTATTCAAAGCTGCCATGCAGAAGCATGCCGTCTGTGATGCTTCCTTTCCTTTCCTGCCTTTCTCACACCCCCAAGCTGATATCTCTGTCACTGAGGCCCACCAACTGTGCCTCCCTCATCTTTCTCCATCCATTCCCTGCTAGAAATTGAGACACCAATCATCTCTGTTGGTGACTACATTGCCTTTCTGTGTGGCTATCTTGCTTGAGACTTGCTGTCACCAGAGATCTTCCACTTGTAGCTCATGAAATGTATGCCTCAGTACCTTTGGTGCACTAGAAGGATTGCTGTTAATTGCTTCTAATAAGCCGCTTCATGAACTTGGTTATCACTCGTGGGCAATCTCCTCTTCTATAAAACAAAGGCTTGGGAAGAGAAATAAGGAATAAGAAATAAATAAGAAATAATAAATTTTTCCAGGTTTTCATTCTAAGGACTTCTACTATTCCCTCAGTACCCAGCCTTTTCTCTTTGTTTTGAGAGATCTCTTCTATCAAATAAACTCATTGATTAAAGTAAAAATAAGTTAACTGAGGAACATCTGGTCAGTAGAAAGTAACCAAAATTACTATAAAGAATGAATATAGGGCTCGGGATATAGCTCAGTTGGTAGAGTGCTTGCTTTGTATGCACAAGGCCCTGGGCTTGATCCCCAGCACACACACACAAAAAAAAGAATGGATATAATCCTAGCCAAAGCAAAACACAATGCTAATATTTTATGTAGCCAGTTCAGCCTTGTCATGAGTAAGTCTATCATTTCTGTTGGCAATTTGGGAATATTGAGAATAACACATGGCCTCACATTACAGCTATCATAGATTCCCCATAATATACAGAAATGAATGGCTGCTGGCTTTGAGAGTCTGGGTTTCTTAAGAACTCACATCTTAAATTCCTCTTAGCATTCTCGAGAGTGAGCATAGCCCATTCCTCTTTAATTGTACCTGGTCCATAAATAAATATTCCATCATCAATGCCAGCTCTAATTAATTAAAGTTGGGAGGAGTTCACCATGCCACTTGCAAATTGAGTATATATGTGTAAAGAACTTAGAACAAATTAATTTCACATAGATTTAATGATTGATTATTTAATGCATGGTAATTAAGCATTTTGGTAGGGTATAAAGAGTCTAATTAGTATTAATTTTTACATTGCCAAGTCATATCTCTAATTTCTCTTTTCTTTGTTGGCCCCTTGGTTATCTGAGCATTGGAACTTTCCTTTGATGCTATGTACCACTCATCTTCCTTTGCACCATCACCAGCATCATCACCATCACCCTAACATGTTCACCACTGATCTTGGGTAAAGGTCCATGTTCCCCAAGCCAACAGATCACCTGACAACTGAAACCTCCTCTTCCCTCACAGTGCAAGCTGGCTTGTTAAGGAGTTGGGCTTTGGCGTTCTGCCCAGTCTACCTGACAGCTTTTCTCTTCATGTATGTGTACTAAATGCAGTTCATGATCCTTGGTGGGATCAAAAATGAGGGTGAAGGGAACAGCTACAAAGTAAATTTAAGAATAACTGGAATTTTTTAAATTATAGACTCCATACTAGATAAAACTAATGCATTAATATTAAATTTGGGTACAAAGTTACAGTTGTATACGATGAATAGGTCTAGAGATCTAATGTATAGCATGAGAACCAGAATTAATATCATATTGCATGTTGGAAATTTGCTAAGAGAGTGAATTTTGGGGATTTTTACCACCAAAAAAAAAGGAACATATGCGAGATCATGGATATGTTAATTTGCATAACTGTAAGAGTCATTCACTATGTATATGAATATCAACATGTCATGTTGTAGACTTTAAATAATATAATTTAAAAGAAAGATCTTTAAATAATCAAAAATATTAAACTCTCTGGATGTAATTATAGTATTATAGTTCTGTAGGAGAAAGTCCTCATTCTTAGAAGATACTGAGAGGTTAATAAAGTGATATGATATCTTCAAATTTCTTTCAAATGGTTCTTGAAAAACATACACACAAAAAAGGGAAGAAAGCTGTGTGTGAGTGTGGGTGTATATATGTCCGTATATGTTATACATGGGGATATAATGTGACAAAATATTGGCAATTGGTGAATCTGGGTGAAGAGTATCTGGATTGTCATCATATTGGTTTCCAAAACTTTCCAGAGGTTTGAAAATTTGCAAAACACACACTGGGCAAAGGAATCCTTTTTAATCACTTGTATCCCATCACAGTTATTATTTCATGCCTTTTATTTCCTTAAAACCCCAATTCCTCCCTACTCTCCTTGTATTCAGTCAGGTTGGGCTAGGTTATGTGGCAACAACAATTTGAAAATCTCAGTGACTTAACCATCAAAGGTTTCTTTCTAGCTTATGCTTTGTGGTCATTTCAGATCAGTGAGAGATTAAAGCTATCTTTGTGAACATCTCAAGTACCCTCATTCTCACCTCTTAAAAGCCATGTCTGTGAAGTGGACTTCTTTTTCCCTTTATTTTTAAAAGAAGAGGTTTCTTTCCTCTTATTTAAAGATAACTGCTTCACATGAACTCTGGACCCCTGTCTCCTCTGGGATTTGCTTCCAAAATATGTATCTAGTTCCTCTATCTCTTACCGCTTTGACCTCTTTCTTCAGCTTCCATATCTCAGAATGCCCTTTGTTTAGTTCTGTTACACTCTAATTTCCCCTGTTCCGTTTTCCTGGTAAACCCTTCAAGCTTATGGTCTTTGTTGATGTGTCAATTCCTGACGTCCCAGTCTTGGTTTTCATACAAATTGGCACTTGCTCCCAGATTATATTGAGATATCTCCTTGCAAAACAAACAGCCACTTTAGTCATCTATTCTGTTGTTCTTGACCTCTGCATTGTGGCGTTATTGATTCTTTCCAGATTCTTTAATTCTGCCCTACTTTGTTCTTTGTATGCCTAATTTTTTGGATTCTCTTCTACTCTGTTGATTGCTCTTCCTCTGTCTTCTTTAGTGTCTCATTTCTCTCCTGCCTACCATTTGTGAGGATTCTCCAAGGACCTTTCTCTGGTCTTCTACCTTTGTCTTCTAATCACTTTCTCTGAGACTTTGTTGACTGTCATCACAGTACCTTTCACAAGGACAACTCCACCCTTGATCTTACCCTGCTATTCGAAACTCATCATTCCATCTGCTTATGTGATTGATGTTCCTGTTTAAGGAATTTGTCATCACTTCCAATAGAACACATTCCAACTTCTGTCTAAGTCGCATGTACAATTTTCCCTGAAATGAGCACACCCCCTTTTACTGTTCTTGCATCACTTAGGTGACTGAGTTTGAACTGTCTACTTCCTGTTCTTGGTTCTCTCCAAATTGCCCTTTAAATTACAACCCTTCTTTCATGGAAACCCCCTGCAATGAACCAGAAGCATCAAATCCAGGCTCCTCATCTTAGATTATAATTTGGCTTCATCCAAATACTCTCTGGCTGTGCACTGATAGCCTTGAAGCTAAGCCCTTCTAGGTCCATTCTAGTCTTTATCACTGCAAATGCCTTAATTCTTCTGTGAGGAATTCTCCCCTCCTCTTAATTCTTCTCTACCCTTCCTTCTCAGTTTTTCACATTTCTTTCATTACCTTATTCCCTTTTATACTGTCAGTTCCCTCTTGCCCCTTCATTCTTCTTCTTATCTTCTTCTCTTGTGCATTCTGCTTCTCCAAATCTTAGCCTTCTTTAAGACCACATTTGATTTCCACCTCCTCCATGAATGCATCTCTCTCTGCTTAAGCTTACACTGAATTTTGCTTTGTCTTACCGGAGGTGATTGCAAACAGTTTAGTGGTTAATTATTTAATAGGTGCTACTCTTTTCTTACCAACTAACTCAGGAGCTCTTCAAAGTTCTACACAGAAACCACCACAGTGCTGTGCACATGGCTGTGATAAGAAGTATTTATGAGCTGATTGACTTCTCTGAGATCTAATGGAAAGTATTGGTTATCATTTTATTCTCATGCCCTAGGAAAAATCACACTTGCATATTTTTTTTGCCTTAATCCCAAATAGAGAAATTTTGCCCCTTGAAAGACTGGATGGTGATTTCAAAGTTCCAGGACAACCCATTTCCTATAGCATCCACATCTGTTATCACACTGCGGCCTAATCCTGTATTACAGAATTATTTGCATTGATTTTATGCCTCTTCATATTTACCTTTCCCATATTTTCTAACTTTGCCATTATGAAGATGAAAATAATGCTTTCACATACATTAACTTACTTAATCCCCGTGCAATTCTTTTAGAATTGGTAATATCATTAAATTGATATTATTTTTTCCTGCAAAAAAATGATAATAGATCTCAAATAATTTCAACTGACTTAAGATCATACAAGCAAGACTCAAATCCAGTTTTAAATTTTGATTCAAAGCCCTTTGTCTTTCTGTCACCTTAAGTTCATTCTGATTGTATGCACTTCTTCTTGGCTCACATAATTTCCATCCACCAAAGCATGGCCGTGTAATCTTTAATTTATATGTCTGTCTCCCTCATTAGAATGTGAGCTTGCTGAGAGTAGAGACCAGGTCTTATTTAATTTTGTATTTCCAGTGAACAGCACAGGTCATGTTGAATACATGTCTGAAGTAGATGTGAATGAATGGATGGAAAGGATTATGACTTGTCCTGCCCTCTCTAAGAGAAACAAGATCTGACACATATGTGTACTCACCATGGTTCTTGATACGTGAGTGTGCGAAATTTCCTTCTCTAAAATCTCCTCATCTATCACCTTCTTTCTCAGCAATCCAGTATCCTCAGAAACACACATATCGATGAAGTCTCTGGTCTAATAAGTAGTCTTCTCAGGCAGACTCAGATTCACACCTTTCTTCCACTAATTATTGGCTAGTTGAGTGACTATGAAGAAGTTTTTAATTTGTTAAACCTCAATTTTCTCATCTGTAAAATGGGCATAATTATAGTAAACCATGCATAGAGTTGTGAGAATCCAATGGGATAATTTATATAAAGCCTTCAGCTCAGATGCAGGAACACGAAACTTTATTCAGTGGAAATATTAGTATCCTTTTCTGGGGAGGAGTGATTGACATACTTTGAGAATTGCTTGGGCTATTACAGTGGGGTTCACTAAGACGCATGTTTCCAGGTTCAAGCCTACAAAGTTCTTTCTTTAGCAGACTATAGCATGTAGGTAACAACTCAGACCATTTGGTCCCTAGACTCTATTTTTATGTGAAGAATTCTGAGAAAGGCTAGGATGAAGATGACCTGGCAGGTCTGTTTTAGCACCTCTAAGAAACTTCCAGAATTGGAACAGTGTGTTGGTTGCCATTTATATTTGTGAAGTGGAACCCTCCCTCCCCTCCCTATCTATCTTCTGTAGCACTATGTGCCCAGGGTCGTTGTAGTGCAGTGTGTGTGTGTGTGTGTGTGTGTGCACGCACACACATGTGTGTGATGCTTCCTTAATGGCCTGATCTTCTAACCTGGGTCCAGAGGCAGTGGAATAAAGCCTCACTGTTAGGTGCCGCGGAAGCACATTTAGCACGAATGTAAATTCATCTCCTGGGGCAGAGAGCCATATAAATAAAGTTAACATCACATTAATTCTGTTTATCACCAAATGCAGGGTTTTGGATTTAGATGAAAGGTGGATCACATCTCCATGAAAATTATCTCAGCTTTACTAGGTCTCCAGGAAAACCAGCAGCAGCCTCCTTCCTCACAAAGTACTGCCCCGACAGGTCCATTGCATGGATGAGCAAACTGATGCCAATGAGACCAAACTGAGCACACGCTAGTTAGAGCAGGGATTGAAGGGGGCCTGAAGAGGGCTGTGGCTAATGTATTGAGCTCATGTCCAGCTGGAAAGAGATTGATACATGGCCTCACAAAGAAAAACCTAGGCTCAAATCCTAGGTCTCTTGGGCAAGCTGTTCATCTTCTCTAAGTGCTGGTTTTCTCTTGGTACAATAGGGACCATGATCTCTCTCGGGGTATTATTCCTCTATTTTGCTTGTGCATATTAAAGAGCTAATGTGCAGCAGACCCAGAGATTATAAGAATTAAGTGATATTACAGATGAGTATCTGGCCAAGTGCTGGACATATGGTGGATACTCAGTAGAAGTTCTCTCTCCTCCTTTCCAGACCCATAGCCCTGAGTGGCCTTTCTCCAGGGTAGAATTTGTTCATGCCCCTCAGCAGATGAGTCAGGTCTGGACTCTTTGCAGACTGACTTCTTTCCCTATATCCCTCCTCCACTTCCCCTCCACCCCCAGAACTTTCCCCTCAGGGCCTTTGGGACTAGAATACCCCACTAACTCTGACAGATGATCTTTGAGGGGAGAGAAATCTCTGACACTCCAGGTCCTAAGTGACAGCGCACGGATATTCAAAATGATCCTGCTCACACCAGATAAAGGCGACTTGTCAAAGGGGGACAGATTGTTTTCAGCATCCGCTCCTGGGAAGCCTGACAAGCGAACGTCTCTACCCATTCTAGGACTAGGCTTGTGGCCTTCCTTGGAGGTGGGAAAAATGCCAGGGTCTCAGGGAGACAGAATGCCCAGGAAGCAGGTCACCTGGGAGAGAGGATCAGCCACCGAGAGTGAGGAGGACTCAGGCAGCGCCCCTGACACCTGGATCCTCCCAGTGCACACTCCCACCTCACCCTCTGCTCTGGCTTGAGCTCCATGGGTCTTGTGAGCACCGTGTTTCTCTTTCCACCGTGGCCTCAGCCATGGTGATAAATGCAGGGAAATATAACAACATAATCCTCTTCATACCATTCAGTCCCCAAAGGTCCTTATTCTGAATTCTCCATTTATCTGGTCATTAGATCTAATTAAATCCATCCAACTTAGAGCACTGATGAGTGGCACCACTTTCTCTCACCAATTAAAATAGAGGAGATTAAAGAATGCCCTCGACACTTTGTCCTTGTGAGGGTAGTGGCAGAGGAAGAGGCAAGGGAGGAACGCAGAAGATTGTCCTTTTTTCTTTGAACACGGTGTTGATGGAATGTGGGGTCCTGCCAGGAAAATGTACCCTTCCTTCGTGTGGTTTTTCCAGTTGTGGTCATGAATGTGCATTAAGCATTCTGTTGTCTCTCACAGAAATATCTATCCCTTTCCAAAGATGGAGAGAACAACTTAAAGAAAGGATATTTACAATAAGATAACTGAATCAAACCAAAAGGGAAACCAGACTTGAGAAAGAAGGGGGCTATACATTCATCCAAAGTTCTAATTACTATGTTTATTGCAATTAGCACAAAATCTGATAGGAGCTTCCCAGTAGCTAGGGCAAAAAAAGGAAACATGGCTTATTACCATAACTTTAATCATTGAAAAGTGAGAAATGTGTTTTCCCATTGTCCCCTATTCTTGGGGGATTAAAAAAAAAAGTATGTTGGTTCTAAATTCTGAAAAGAACTTATCATGAGGTGCTTTCATTTTGGAGACTGTGAGTAATAGACTATGTTTTCAGTCATTTTATTTAATACTCATTGACTTGCATTTGATAGACTACTGGCTATCCGCTATCCGGGGCTTTGGAAAAGAGCTTCCTTCTTTGAAGGTTTAATTTATGCATAAAGGGCTCAAACAGTGGTCACGGGTTTAGCAGAACAGAGCTCAGGCCAACGCAGCTCACCGGGTCAAGCAGGGAGGGAGGAAGGCTACTGACTCCTGCAGCACATCTGGCTCCTCACTCAGTCTTGCAGAAGAAGTACCCCTGTTTTTCGGGCCCTGTGAAACACACCTACCTTCCCTATCCGGCCAGCTCATGTGGTTGGCTCCCGCAGACACTCATCAAAAATGGGTGTTCGGCAGGTTGAGGAGTGCAGGTGGGGCTCCAGGCTCACCCCCTGGGTCATCCCTGTGCCGTCTTCTTCTTCACTTGACATTATAGGGTCTTATTTTGGGAGCCTATGCAGGGAGATGCTCTCCTGAGCCTTCTCTAGTATTCAAAGTAGAATACACTCTCAAGTGCTTGAAAGGATTGGAAGGCCCTAGGGAATGGAGGCAGTGAAATGGGTGAGGTGAACTTAGTTCACTCATTCTGAGAGAAGCCATAAGGCTTCCACTCAAGCACAGGCCCATGGGGAAGCACATATTCCCCCAAAGAAATTTCCTTTATATTCAACTTTGTCTGTTCTCATCCTAGACTCTTCCAAAAGAGTCTTGGGTTTGAGATCAAGTTCATGCCCTCCATATCCGACTCCATCCTGAGCACTCATATCCCTTTTTCTGTGTCTTTGCAGCCCAGACTCAATCTAATAGCAGTGTTTTTAGATACTCTCAGATAGGAGTGCTCCTTCTCCCTTGACTTAACAAAGGTCACCTTCAGGGATCCTTCTAAAGAACTGTCTCTTTTCCTTTCTCCGGTTCCTATCTCTAATGCTCAACCAAACCCCGGGCTCCTGGCCTGGTTGCTCTCCCTTTCATCTTGGATTTCTCCCTGCACTTTGGGCTGCACAGAGCTCTCTGCTCTGCTCTGGGAATCACCAGGTGTGATGGTTAATTTTATGTTTCACTGAGACATGGGATGCCCAGACATTTAACTAAACATCACTTTCGGGGTGTGTCTGTGGAGGTGTTTATAGATGAAATTAGCATTTGAATCACTGTAATCAATAAAATGGATTCCTTTCCCCAATGTGGGTGGGTAGCATCCAATTTGTTGAGGGTCTGTATAGAACAGGAGAAGGAAAGGAAAGGAATAGCAAGGTGGAGGGAAGGAAAATTCATTCTCTCTGCTTGAAGTGCTTGAACCAGGACCTCTCTCATCTCCTCCTGCCTCAGAATGAAACTTATACCATCGGCTCTGTGGGCACTCAGGCCGGTGGGTTTGGGCTGGAGTACAGAACCAGCTTTCCTAGGTCTCCAGCTTGAGATCACAGATTACAGGAATTCTCAACCTCCATAATTAGGTGGGCCAATTCCTCATTATAGAATGTTCCCTATCAGGTCTGTCTCTTTGGAGAACTCTGACTATTACACCAGGTAGTACCTCTGAAGATCAAAACCTGAAGCCCAGCAGTTTCTCTTAACACTGCCCAAGCCTAGCTAAGGCCAAGCCCTGTTGTGCCAGAGCATATTTCTGATTCTAAGTCTGGGGCCCTTCTCATGCTCTGACAGCAGCCACTTGTTCACTGTCACTGAGAACAGGGAGGAAGCATAATCTGATAAAAAGGCAGGGGAGAAGAATGTTTGCAAAACTTGTCCTTGACAGTGGTTACTTCCAACCAAAGCCACCAGACTTTGTGTCTGTCTCTTGAGCACCGTTGTTTCTTTTCGTTGTGATTTCAGGGTAGAATTGGAAAAAGTCTTTGTGGAACAACATGAGGAGGAGCAGCTGTTGTCAGTTTTCCAGAAGCAAATTGCATATATTTGGTTAAGCTAGAGAACAGGGGCTTTGGCAGTGATTCCTGTGTCTTTGTGGGGAAGACTCCTTAAATTATCTGTGTCTTGGTTAATAAATTGGGGCTGGAAGCTTATTTGTGTGTGAGGATTTGGTGGTATGTATGTTGAAGGTGTAGCAAGGTTCTTGTGACACTGGCAGATGGCTTTCTGGTCACCCCATCTCCATGACCCCCCCCCCTTTCTCTCTCTCTCTCTCTCTCTCTCTCTCTCTCACACACACACACACACACACACACACACCATGCCCTTCTTTTCTTCTGTTCCTTTGACTCATCCCTGAGCTTCTCAAGGCTTGGGGAGAAGCTGCCATGGCTCGTTGCAGTAGGAGCCTCATCTCCAAAGGGGGCGCTCTAAGATCATGAAAAAAGCCTTGGGGAACTTGAAGGTGCATCTAAGAGGACTGTAAGTAGGAACCTATGGCTGGACATTTAAAAAAATGACTTTTATGAAATCTTTGCCTTGATATGCTATCAATTTTTCCAGATGCCTTTTCAATATCTGTCTACAGAACTGTATGAAATTATAGTAAGTCCTACAGCTGGGGGGATGACGATATGACAGACACCTCTGGCTTGGATGCAAGGGGCTCAAGACATGCTATTGGTAGTAGGTTCACTCAGGGGGACTGCCGAGCTGCAAGCCTCCCGAATGCAGGACGCTGAGTCCGCCCAACCGAATGCTATCTGCAGCTGTCGCCCGTCGCGCCCTTCCTCTGGGCTCCACCCTCTGGGGGAAGCAGCTCTTGGCTTTCAGGCAACCATGACCTCCATCTGCTAGACAGACTCAGGCTTCAGGATGTGCTGAGGAGGGAATGAAGGTCTGAATAGCTTTCTCCAAGTACTCCTGGAGGACTGGAAGGGAGAAAGTAGTTAGAGAAGGTTCAGAGGACAACAGATTTCTGTAAGTTAGAAGCCTAAACTCATCAGCCTGTGGGGTGGCAGAGGGAGGGCCAATACCTCCAAGGGTCCTGAGGCCTCTCACCTTATTTATTGTATTGCTTTGGAGTGTGCCGGGCAGCCGAGCACACCCCACCAAGTCCTTGAGCAAGAGGATGAGAAAGTTGAGGTGCCCCTGCCCTGTTGTCGTCCTCCTATGAAAATAAGTGAGCGAAGACTCGTATGTGAAATAAACCGAATTGCAAGTTTCCCTTCCTGCAGGTCTTGTTTTTTTTCTGCGCTAGGACCGGCGGCTTGGAAGGCGACACCTCCTAGGAGACCACCTAGGAGGTCTCTGGAGGCTGCAGCCGGCGCCTGCGCAGTGGCCTGAGTCCCCAAAACTGCTGCGCCCTCCCACCGCGCGGCCCGCAGAGGGTCCCTGCCGCCTGCGGGAGCTAGAGGAGTAGGGTCCCAGGTATGCGTTACAACAACCTGTGGGCTGCTCCTTAACAGCGCTAGTCATCTTGTCCGTTTTGTCCACCTGCCAAGCCCGTTTCCACCGAGCGCTCCGGAGTGGGAGGCTGCGAGTCTCCCATCTGCGGCTGATAACAGACGGCCTTGCGGGAAGCGCGGGGAGCTAAGAAGCTTTTCTTTGCTGTTGTGGGGAGACCTCTGGCTCCAGGCGCTGCTCTCGGAGGGCAGCGGAGATATTGTCAATTACAAACCTGTCCTTCAAGCCTCAGGGCTGGGTGGTGATGGGCCCTTTCTGCCACGGATGTTTGTGCACATCTGGGAGAAGGCTCCGTGCTGAGAGCCTGGTGGGGCTGGTTGTGGGTGGGTCTGGTTCTTCCCCTTGCCTCACAGGAAGGTAGTCTGCCAAGACGACATCACCCTACACTTGTGTCCCATGGAGATGATTCTATTTAAGAAGAATGGTCTTGGGGCTGGGCTTGTGGCTCAGTGGCAGAACACTTGCCTTGCAAAGTGTGAGGCATTGGGTTCGATCCTCAGCACTACATAAAAACAAACAAATAAAATAAAGGTATATAAAAAGGAGTGATCTTTCCCCTCTACCATATTGTATGTCAATCCCAACCATGAATACTTTGACATCCTTATCTCTGAGGTCCCCACACTTGTGTGATTCACAACATCCGAAGTCCCTCAATGGTTTCTCATAGTACCACTGGCCAAAAGAACCAACAGTCCCATTTGTTTTAAGTAGTTAGAGTCCAACAACCTTATAAGTATTAATTCCCTGACAACTCAGTAACTATCATTAAAAAAAAAAAAAAAAAAAAAACATAAACTGAAAGAAAAAAAAATCTTTATTTCTTTCTTGAACAATCCTAATACTTACTATTGGGCTGTGTGTACTGCTGGGCACTACAGAACTTCTCAAACTGTGGATACCACCTCCTTTGCTTTCTATGTCTTCTTGATCTTTGTGCAGTAATTGCTTCTCATCACAGCAATCACAGAAAACCCTCCTTCAAAAAGATATGTCCTCAGAGGAAATCATGGGATCTAATGTTGAAACTTTAGCTATCTTGAGCTAGTCATTTATTCAGTGTCTGGGAGATATTAACTATCCCTGTGTTTCCCTCCAAAAATTAAGTCATTGCACTTCCTCAGGTTGATGGAAGTAGGTGAACTTGGAGCTGAGTTGGAAACAAATAAAAAAAAAATGGGGAAAGAAAAATCTCTGAGATTAACCCATGTCTTCACTTTCTTGGGACACATGCGTTGGTTATGTTCCTTCCCTAGAGAGGCATTTCTAGGCAGAATCGTGAGCCTGGGGTCTTTCCTGGGAGTGCTGAAGTCAGATTGTGCTGAATAGGATGGAATATCTCCATGGTCTGGAGGGCTGGACCCACAGAGTCATGTCTGGTGCCTTGTCACTTCTCTTCCAGCTATTCCCAGATCTGTTATTCCTGTGCCCTTCCCCCTTCCACAAATGTGTACTGTGGTCCTCCTGCAGGAGCAGTGGAGCTCCTCCATGAGGATGGTGATAAAAAAGCAGGATGGAGGAGTGAGATGCCCACCATCTAATACCTGTGCCACTTTGGACAATATCTGACCTCAGTGCTCCAAATGCTATACCTGTAAGATGGATTTAATAAAATGAGACATCCTAGTGGGTTGTTATGATATTGAGATGACCTAACAGATATTAGAACAATGTTTGCCATGATTCTGTCATGATATGACAGGCACAGTCTCTGCTTCTCAGTGGTTTACGGTCCAGGGGAGAAGAAAAATATCAAATAGGTATTTGGCTAAACAGCTAATTGTTTACATTTCTGGTGTGTGTTAAGAAGAACTGTGTATTCCATGTGATTATGTAACATGGAGATTAATGTAAATGTCTGAGTTTTTCCTAGAGGGGTGGGAGGGGAAGGGAAGGGGCTTGCGGTTAGAAATGATGGTAGAATGTGATGGTTATCATTATCCAAAGTCCATGTATGAAGACATGAATTGGTGTGGATATACTTTGTATGCAACCAGAGATATGAAAAATTGTGCTCTATATGTGTAATATGAATTGTAATGCATTCTGCTGTTGTGTATAAATTTTTAAAAATTAATAAAAAAATAAATATGTGTGTGTATATATATATATATATATATATATATATATATATATATATATATCATGTACGTCAGGAATGAAGAGACGACTAGGAGGCTGTAGGCTAAGACCAGCGGGTGGAGGAGGTATAGAAGAATGTCCCAAAATTTAGAAACCTTGTGACAAAGACCCTGATACTCTGGCTGTCATCGAGAGCAGGCACAAGAGAATTAGGCAGGGACAAATTCACACAGGACCTGGGGACTCTTTGTTAAGGAATCTAAATTTTTGTCCAAGGCGATGGAAAGCCACTAGGATTTTGAGCAGAGGAATGGTGTGCCTTTATGTTTTATAAAAATCACCGTGGCTGTAGCTGAGGAACGTATTCCAGTGGGAAAGCAGGAAAACACAAAGACCGGTTAGGCTCTGTCGGTCAATTGCACGGCAGCAGGACACAAGCGCACAGGTTTGAGAGGTGATTAGGGGGAGCATGGGTCTGCAGAACTGATTGTGAAGAGGGGGGGAGAAAAGAGGCAAATTCCCAGGAGTCTGCCAAGAGACTGGGTGGGAGGAAGGTGGGGCACAGTGACAAGGCCAGGGGACCCTGGAGGAGGAGGAGTGTCCACAAAGGGCACTCTGTAGTGCAACATGGAGCAGACGATTTCCCAAACCACTTTCAGCATATACTTCTCAGTTGAAACCATAGCTCAGTTGAGCTATTCAGATAACTATCTCAAGAATTCACTTTATCTCACACAAAGTCCAGAGCATCAGGGATGGAGAAAGGACACCTCCACTGTGGCAAAGAACCCACTGTGACCTTAGAGTTCTTCATTGACCCTAAGACACATGGAGAGTGATTAGAAATAAAGTTTGTCATTATGCGGTTCACAAGCAGGCCTGGCTAGACTGTCTCTTGGTCCCTTTCTCCTTCTCTCTGTAGCCATCTTTCTTTCTTGTATTTAAGAGAAAAAAGAAGGTTTTGATATTAATTAAGTTACATGGCAATTTCCTCCCCCTAATTAAAGTGGAACCTTTTCACAGGACACTTTGAAGTGCCGCTCTGTGAATATAAGAAACTTTTCATCCTCCGCCAGAGCTCTGTAGTGTCTCTTCATATTGTTCACTTCAGTCAGAATAAAACTCTTTCTGATAATGAAGGGAAGAGCATTTAACTTTGTCCAGCCATCACACAGTCAAGTTGGCCAGGAGTGGGGTGTCGGGGAGCTGGCTGGAGCATCGGGCACAGGGAAGGACTTGGGGCTGGGCCTCAGGAGTGTGTGGGAAGGGGCCTGCGGGGCAACAGGGCTGGAATTACGTAAGGGAGACAGAACTGGGGGTGGAAGGGGCACTTTCTAAGGGAAACTGGGGGGGCAGCAATACCAAGGACTTGTGACTGGGCTTTGGTCACTTCCATGAAAGATGTAGAGATTAGATTATGGGTCTTTCCCTTTTAATTTCCAAAGGACAGCTCCTGTGATTTGTTTGGGCTCTGAAGACCCACTGAGATTCCCAGAGAGGAAACAGTGGCAATGACCTAAAGAGAGAACAGAGCAGAAGTGGCAGAGAGGGAGAGAATGGAGACAGGGAGGACGCAGCCCCTCACTCTGAAAAGACTCTTGGTCAAGGAGACTTTGGGCTTTTCAACCCCCACTGGTCCCTCTGATTTATTCATTTTCCCCCTCCAAATTTTCCTTTTCTAACCCCTCTAAGTGTCACAAGGTAGGGTAAGTCTTGTCCCCTCTTTGCCCAGAAACCAATTTCTCAAGAAAACACCCGAGGGAGGAAGCAGAGGCCGCTGGTTTTTAATCTGTAAATCTTACTGCAAGTGTTTTCCCTGTAGGTATCAGGGGCCAGTAAAAAAAAAAAAAAACATATCACCTACAGAACCTGCAACAGTCCCCTGTGCTTGCCTCCTTCCCCCAAGATGCCATCAGTCCAGAGTGTCAGACGCTTTAATTGGATTATTGCCATTTCTCCAGCTGTCTCAAGGTGTCTCCCAAATAGCTCCAAAGCCCAGATAAAGGCAAACAGGAGAGGCTGAGCTTATTCAGGAGGTATGCAAGGGATCTAGGGATGGGGGGCAGTTCCCTTCCTCTGGTATCCCTCGGCAGCTCAGGTCAAGGAGTCAGGGCAGGAGCAGGTCCCCAACTAGAGGCCTTAGCTTCTTGCCTAACTGGAAAATCCTGAGGATGGGGAGCCCTGCCTGTGGGAAATGGGCACTGAACCTGGATAGGAAAGGTGGGTGTCATGGAAGAGTCAGGAAGGTAGTTACGGATTCCCAATGCCCTGCAGCTGAGCTCAATAACTTTAATAACTCCATGGTGGCATGGTGACTCCTCCAGAATGCCAGGTGTTAGGCCAGGAAGAAAGGAGGGAAAGAAGGAAAATGGTTCCCGAATGCCAGAGCTTCCAGCCTAGAGGAGAAGTGGCCCTATGTACAAGTAACTGCAGTAGATGGTGGCTGAGCCCTGTAAGTGTAAGAGAAGAACAAATGACATGCTCTGGTGGCATCAGGAAGGCAAACTTGTTTCTGAGACTCACTCTCTTTTCTTGTAGGGGAGAGGTGAAAAGACATGGTTTCAGCTGCCTGGATTACATATGGACAGGTGGAAAATGGCAAAGGAAGGATGTTCCATAGAAGGGCAGATGCATGGGCCATGCCAAGGAGGGGCACCATTGGGTGCATGCTTGTCTGGGGTACTGTGACTAGGAAGGCATAGTTGGAGCAGAGGAGGGTCTGGGGTGGGGAGAGAGGAATGGCAGGGAGGTAGTGGCTACTCAGAGCCTTGTCTCCCAGGCTGAGGAGTGTGCATTTTTTTTTTTCTTTTTCATGTCATAGGAATCCAGGGAAGACTTATGAGGTATGGAGTGATGGGATTAGAACTGTATTTTAGAGGAACAATTCTGTTCCCTTTTGACACATACTCCCTAATCCTTTATCCCTGCCACATGGCTTGCCATCAAAAGAGTGAGGAATGTTTAAATACACTTTAATGCATAGCCAAAGAGAAATCCCAAGCCATGGCACCAGCTCACCAGCTTCCTCTTCCCCTACCTACTGAACCTGGCCTCTACTTGTGTGTAGCAGCTCTGTGAATAATTACAACAAAGCTCTCAGAGAGCAAAGCACAGAAGGCAGAATTGCCCTCCTACAGACCCTGACCATTGCTGACTTTGATTAGGGGTTATTGCAATAACATGTCCGATGTGCAGATATTGAAGGATTGGCAGGAAAAGGGTGAGGAGAGTCAGAGAGGGGTAGGTTTGAACTGAAAGAGGTGGCTGGTGGTGGTGATCTCTAGGTATTGGTAAAACAAAATGGCAGGGAACAAAAGGGAGGGGTTAGGGTTAGAAGGGAGGGGTGGTTCAGGATGAATCATGAAGGCAAGGATGAGGGGAGGGGTGGGGAAGTACCATGTGTTGGGAAGGGAGGAGGGCTCACAGGTTATAACAGGACTTGAACTTGAGGTATCTGTCTATGAGGCTATGAATCCTGGGTGGCAGAAGACTGGAAGGTGGTCTACAATTTTAGTGGAGCACATCAGTCTGTCCTCTAGGGCTCTTCCTCTGTAGCCTCCAGTGGAAGTGCCGTCAGGTTCCCCTTACTCTGCTGGTGGTATAGCCATGCAAGAGGGATGAGATGACAGGAGACCCCTAGTCAGTAGATCTGGAGAAATCATTGCATCCCCCTGAAATTGACAAGGGCAGGAAAGCTGCTCCAAACAGGGCAGGTGGCCCTGCCAAACTAACTAGAAATAACATATGTATATCTATTCTGCAAGGCCCTAGGCCCAAGGCCGGTGCAATAACCTGTGCTCTTTGTGTTTTAGCAATGAATTTGTGCTGACCAGCTGAGACTAGGATAGATTTTTAGATACATTCTGAAAATGGGAAAATTTTCCTTCCTAACGTGGCATCATGGAAAAAGTACTTTCTCTGATGAAGATGACAAATTCCACCTGGATTAACAACTAGGTAAGAAAGTTAGCTTAGCAACTATTTTGTGCTTTACCATTTTTTAAAAGAGCAATCTACATACCATTTAATGTTCAAAGCATCCATATAAAGACTCCAGGGGAGATTTTATTATTCCCATCTTATAGATGATGAAGCTGAAGCCTCAGAGAGTTTAAGTAATTTCCCCCAAATCTTGCAGTTCCTAATTGTAAAGGAAAGACTCAGTCTCTTTTCTTATAAGGCTAAATCGGGTGTATTTTTCAACCACAGATGCAGTTCTACGGAATACCAATTCCTCTCCGTCAGAACAAAGTAGGGTTCATGACTACTAGGATCCAACACCTGATTCTTATTTCAGGGCTTCCTAAGGGTTGGGTCTTTAGCGCTGATGAAAGCCAGATTCCAGCCGCCAGCCGTAGGAGACACCTGCAGGTGTTCCAGCCAATCCAGAGACCTAGAAAGAAAACCCAAGCATTCTTAACCTTTAAAAAGATCTTAGCCTGTGGACAGATAAATTAACTCCAGGGCTCTGGGGAGATTAAACCTTATTTTATGGTTTGCTTGTTAAAAACGCATAACTCCAAATCTCACCAGAGATTGCAATTAAGATAGCACGAGGCTAAAGCTATATGAGAAGTATTATTTACTCTGGGCTCCCTGCGAAGTCCAAAACGACAATGGGCTTTTCCATTTCGTAACCTGCGGTCGATCTGAAGCCACCTGCCTTTGTACCTAAAATGCTTTAGGACTCATGCTTCCCCTCTCCCGGCAGAGCTGCTGCCACAGTTCTGTTATCCTTTGTGGCTGCCCAAAGTAACCATAAAAACCCAAAGTTAAAACAAAGTTTCCAGGGCGCTAATGTTCAAAAGACACCAAGAACATTTTTTGCCATCTGTTCCTCTCCTGTTCCCACCTAAGGGGCCCTTTTTCTGTGTTCCCTTTTGAATGCTTGAATTGTACCAGCCCCCAAATGGCTCCCTGATTTCTAGCAAAGTCCAAGGAAGAGCCAGGTCACCCTGCAGCAGACTGATCTCGCTAAATGTGCCCAAGAAGAGCTGGGCATGCAGCTCAGTGGTGGTGCTTCCCTAGCAGCTGGTGAGGCCCTGGGTTCCATCCTTGGCACTGCAAAAAACAAACAAACAAAAATGTGCCCAGAAGAGAACCCTATGAGCCTTCTCAATCATCTCTAAGAGATTCTACGTAGAGAGCTTATGAGTTTTATTTCCTAAAGTTCTGTGAAAAATCGATTGCTTACTCAAAAATTGTCACCAGGTACTATGCAGATTGCTCCTTCTGGGATCCTTCTTTACCTCTCCTGATCAATGGTTCATTTCTTCCATTCTGTATATACATTAGGGACACATAAGGACTGAGAGTTTTGTCTCTGTGTGACTCCATCCTAGGCACGGTGTATAGGGAGCTACTATTTCCATCTGAAGACTTACCTGGGACATTTAATATTCAGATTCCAGATTCTGTTCAAGAGCTATTCTACCAGGTGATTCTTACACTCACACGCATTTGGAGTACTGAAAAGAACGCTGAACTAGGAGTTAGGAGTACTGTGTTTTGGTCTAATCTTTACTATATGCTATTTGTTTGATCTTGAACTAGTCACAGTGTCTTGCTTCTTGTAAAAGAAGGGGCAACTATGATGAATTGTGTCAGGTGTGTTCTAATGGCTTTGTAAGCATAGCCCTACAAAGCAGCCTCAAGGTCACCCAGTTAGTTAGAGGCAGAGCCAAATTCAAATTGAGGTTGTCTGGACTCATGAGCCCAGACTACTAAGCATTGTGTGATGCTCCCTCTCTAGGTGGGCACTCTCAGCTCTGCTGTCTTACAGGAGTTTCTTACAGCCAAGGAAAGAAATTCACACATGATGTGAGAAGTAGATCTTCCATTCTAACTTGCTCCATCTCTGTGCTGGGTTAATCCCCCAGCTCCTGGATGACACAAAGACTCTGGACCCGCCCTACATTTTTTAAAATTTTTTTCCTTCTCTGGTGATTATCTGGGGCTGATTTGGCCAAACTTCTAAGTCTGTTGCCTAGCAAGCCCCAGCACATCTGGAGTCCTGCTGTTGTCTCAATTGCACAGCTGTCTACAGCAAAGATGCAGTCATCAGAAAGCTGCTGCCCAATGGAAATCCAGAGAGCAATCTTTATATGGATCAGCTCTTTATACCTTTGTGTGGATTTCGCTTCTCACTCACAAAGACAACGGAGCGAGTTAGCAGAGTTCATACTGAGATGTGAGTGGCTTTATAACCAGCATGAGGAAGATTTCCACAGAAAAACCTCTTCTTTCCTGGTGACAGACCTGAATTTTTGCTAAGGGGGGAAGAAAAGCTCTCTCTTCGAGAGCATTTGTGTGGACCCAAGTGCTTTGAAATGGAGAAAAGCTAGAAGATTCCTCTGAGGCAAAGAGATACCACCAAATAGTGCAGGCCCCAAATTTAGGTTTTGCAGACCCACACAATAAAAAGTTTCCAAGAGCTTAAGGAGGCAGAGCCAATTTGAAGCTTTTCTTTTATTTCATGCAACAGGGTAGAGGATATTGTTTTGGGGGTGGGTAAGATTGAAACCTGCAGTGAAAGTAAATGAAAAACCAAAATCTCTGCTGGAGGTGTAGATAAAATCCAGAAAATAAAAAAAAAGAAAGCAAAACTGACCAGTCTTATTTAGCTCCCCAAGGAGAGAAGTGCTGGGGAAAAGAAGAAAGTGACAACGGTAAGCCCTGTTATCTTGTAGTCTATTAATCAGGCGTCTCCATAGCTGACACTCTTCTGGACAAAGGCCATTGATGTTCAAAATGGCGACATAGACACTGTAGGGGCCTGAAATGGCTTCTGCATCCACAAAGATCAATGAAATTATACTCAATATGGAGCCTTGGAATGTCAAAACCAGATCAGACCTGAGAAGTCTTCTGGTCCAACCCCCTCATTTTGCAGTCGAGGAAACTGAGGCCCAGAGGTCATGAGGTTTGTTGGTAAAAAGATCCCTGAAGCCTCCGGATTCCAACTACTGTTTCCTGTCCCACCACACTGACCACCAGACTCTATTATGAGAATTGTTTGGATGTGGGTGATCTGTGAATAGTAGGGGTGCTTTTTAATTTCCATGTTATTTCATTCAGTAGGGCTTATCAATGCTTTTAATATATCAATTATATCAATAGTTTCATCCCTCTGTGTTTGGTGTGTCTATATTAACTGGGCTTCCAACGTGTGCTTCTGTTCATGCGAAGGCCGGAAATGGTGAGCCAGTGAGTTGGGAGGATGATTCCTCCCTCCCAGAGTATTGTCAATGACCTCATTTATTAATTTTACCTTCCTCCCAGTTTAGAAACCTGGACACCACTAGAGCTCTTCACATTAGCTGTCAGTGTTGTCATGCACACTTGTATCAATAATCCTGAGCTCTGACAACTTCCTTTATTTTTAGACCTAAATCCTATTTTATAATATAAATATCACACTCTAGGCAGGGCATGGAAAGCAATTATTGCACTTCCCAGGCGAGGTGGATTTCTTGGCCTTGACTCTTCAAGGCAGCACCTGAGATGTGCTCTAATCACTCAGAGATGCTGGGGCAGAAGATTATTACACCATTAGATAGTATGGGAAAAGAAGCCACCTGTTCCACTGGCAGATTGCCAAGTCCTTCCCTCTAGACAGAAAAACGAAGGTGGGGCTGGTTGTAAGTGTGTGAGAGGGTAAGTGTATAGTGCTATTCCGCCCTTAGCAAGGGAATTGTCCCAGGTGAGGAGAGCAGGGTGGGCCTCCTGAATTCCTACTGTGCAATTTCCAAATGTCTTTTATTTGTATTGTTACACAACAGCACTTTGTATTTTTATGCACAAGTTACAATATTGACCACCAGGTCTTCTGCAGGTCATTTTCAGATCTCCCATTGTACAGACAAGTAAACTGAAGATTGGAGAAGAAAGTTCATTTGGACAGAACTGGTATTCAAATTCAGATCTTCCTAACTCTACCATATCATCACATTACTCATTTAATGTAGCTTTACCCCCACACCCAGCTAATTAGTTCAGGCAAAAAAGGAAGTACTGAGTTTCATTCATTGATTCCACATGTTTTGAATAATGTCAATAGAATGTCAGTGACATATAAGGCACCATGCCAGGCTCCAAAGTACAGCAATCACTAATTTACCCACCCAGTAGGCTCAGAGGAGAATTTTCCATGATTATGGATGATGATGCATTCCAGGTGAGCAACTAAGAAAAATCTTTCAGAGAGGAATACAGAAAGAAAAGCCCAGTAGTTTCCAATCTGCCTTAGCCCGACAGCCCCAGTGCTCTCTGCCCTTCGCCCTCTACCTGCCCTTCTTGCCTGACTGTCCCACTCACAACTTCACATGGTCTGTCTCAGGAAGAGCCACCAGGTAAGCCAGACACTCATTACACAGTGGTTGTGCACACACAGGTGCCCACACTGCCCTGGTGGTACTGTCCACCCACATCTCCCTTAGCATCCATCGCACTTGTCCATAAAGTTGTCCTTCCCTCCTCCCAGGTCCTGGTTTACTAAGGCTGCACCTGGGGGTGGTGCCTGCTGCTCCCGAGAGCTACAGGCATCCCAGAACATCTGCTTGCCCCCAGGTTAATGTCTTGGTGCCTCCCACAACTCCCCAGCCCCTGCTCCCTGCACACTCAGCAATCACTCCAACCTCTGTGTCACACTTTCCCAGAGCTCCCTCTGACAAGTTTATCAAGTTGAGAGATGACACTGTCAACGCACATATAAAAAAAGAAAGGAAGGAAAAGGAAAAAGAAGGGAGAGGAGAAAAAAGGCCCAGGAGCCTCCTGTGATGCTGCAAGGACACATTCCCACACCCTCAAGGTCACAGGCAGGCTGGGAGAGGCATCCTCATTCTTCACCATCACTGGATTCTTAAGTGAGCCTCCCTCCTGGGCGCCTGGTGCGGCTCCTGGTGCATGCTCTGGGTGGGGAAGCATCATCGCACTTACTTCTGTAGGAGATTGCCTGCTAAGACATTGGCTGAGCTGATAATGCCAGCAAAGTCATGACACCAGGGACCTCTCTCAATTTTAAGATCCAATCAACTTTAAAATATTACCATCTAAGGCGGATTTGAGCAGGGGCTATAGCAAACAATTGATCCTGCTATATTTACTGAGAATATGGGTGCCCTGCTGAAATATTAATCTAGGACAGACAGGCAGATGTGGAGAGGTCTGGAAAGGGGCTGAGAAGCAAGAGACTCCCTAAGTTCTTCCTGAAAAGTCCTAAGTTTACTTAGGGAAATAAAGATGCTATTTTATTGTGTGTGTGTGTGTGTGCACGCACGCGCGTACATGTGCATGTGTGCATGTGTGGATGTGCGTTTTCTATCTGTCTAGATTCTGTTCTTTAAAACAATTCTAAGAGTCACCACAATAGAAGGAACTTGTGAAGTGGCCTGACTCCTTTGCACAAACCTCTCCCCAACTCTGCCCCTCACCTGGGTACTGAATATTCTACACTGGTGGCATAGCACTTCCACTCCCTGGAACTGTTCTCCCTCCCAATTTTCACTCCTCCCCATAATGTGCTAGATATGTAAAGCCCAACCTCTCATCTTCCTTCCATCAGTTCCAGTAAGAAATGTTTTCTTCTAAGCTAAATCAATTAACCCATCAATCAAGATTGGGTCAACAAATAAAATATTAACCTGACAGGAGGAATAAGTTTAAAAGATCTATTGCATACCACAGTGACCATAGTTCATAATAGTATATTATATACTTAAAAATTGCTGAGATTTTAGATTGTAAGTTTTCTTAACATACACAGGAAGAATGTGAGGTAATGCATGTTAATGATCCACAATGTCTACATATATTAAAACACCATACTGTACACTACCAATGTATATCACTTTGTCAATTAAAAATCAATAAAGCACCTGTATAAAAATATTGACAAGAACCCTCTGAAATCATTAATAGTCAACCACTCTAGACCTCCAAAAATGGTAATTTCTTATGATTCAACCAATCTGTGACACAGAACCACCCCACAAAAAGAAAGAAAGAAATGAGAGGAAACAAGCATTCATTAAGTACCAACTGTGTATCAGGTACTTTACAAATATCCATCTCATCGAGTTTAATCAACACTTAATTCAGGTTCAGAAAAAAAAAAATAATGAACATGAAAGAAACAAAATGTCCAAAGCTAAGATGGCTGGGACAGTGAGGTAGGATGGGAGAAAGGAATTGGTTGGCTGGTGAAGGTTTCTTAGAGTTAGATGCACCCCCTTTCTCCAGTGGCCCCTCACTCTGCATATCCCCCCTCATTATGTGACATCCTTGCTAAGAATTTGCTCGAATGCTTCTATCCTACATTCTGCTTAGGTCCCCCAAGAACAGGGTCACATCCTGTTCCTCTTTGTATCCCTCTACCCAGAGCACTATCTGGCAAAGTGCTTTACTCAAATGTTTGCTGAGGGATTTGGGGTGGCTCAGTGATAAAGTGCTTGCCTGCCACACATGGGGCCCTAGGTTCAAATCCCCAAGTACAAAAAATAAGAAGACACTCGGTGAAGACACTCAAAAAAAAAAAAAAAAAAACTAAGAAAGAATTCCAACAGTGAACTCAAAGATTTCTCAGAGCCTGACACACACAGGCTGTGTACCTTCCCCATGGCTCAGGAGGAGAGGATCCAATATAGAACCCTTTTACATTTCCCGCTCCTTCTCCATTCAGTGTAGTTCTTATAAATACCCTGTTGTCATTCCACTCCATACAGTCACACGTCATTGGGAACATGTGTAGTTCACTCATAATAGCAGCTACCACTTACTGAGCACTCTGAGATTGGTATTATCACCCCATTTTATATGCTTCACCAAAGTGATGAGCTAGAACTCCAGGTGTTTCTGATTCTAAAACTCATCCTCATAACCATTGAGCTTTATCAATACAAAACCCGGATCTTGGCTGGCCCCAGTTTCCTAGAGAGTCTAGAAGTCGACATGTTTGTCTGGAGTCTCTGGTGGCTTGGGAAGCATCAGCACCAGAAGTGTACACAGGAGTCGTCCCTGATTTTGATGCCCTGTTCCCTACCCCAGAGCCATGGGGATGAGTCAGGCAGGCATTTGAGCAGTCCTGGCCCCTCACCAAGCCCAGCCTTGTGCCAGGTCTTAAAGCCTTTCATTCATCATCCTCTATGAGGAATTAACTCATTGAGGTTGATTTACAGAGATAGGCAGGAGCCTCTGCCAACAGAGCCCTATGTCTTAGGGTCTAGCCCCTCCCTGTCCCTGAAGAGCCCCCGCTAGCATTAAAGCCCCTCTTGAATCTAGGAGCTCACCCACTCATTGTGGATTTAAGCACATGCCCTCTTGACCCCCAGGATTGTGTTTTTCCTTCTTAATCTTTAAGGAGGCGTATCTCCAAGGGGAAGGCAGTTTCACAAAGAGGAGAAGGAGGTGGCAGAGAGAACAAACCTTGCATATGCTGAGAGCTCTATTCCACACTTTGAATGACAGTGAAGACACATCTTGTCAAATTACTGCTTCAGTCAAACACAGCACCCTCACCAACGTTGACAATAGAATCAGAATGATTTCACTTAAAAAAAAAAAAAGAGTGAGAGAAGGGGGAAATTAAACTTTGGGCTATTAACTGGGTTCCCATTTCACTGAGCAAACGCAGTGTCCTATGGACCCTTATGCAGTCTTCCGAATACTTTGCTGTTTGCAGCTGTGAGAGGGAAAGGTCCAAGTTCTGTTTATGTCCAATCTACTCTTCTAGCTGGAAAGAGACGTCTCAGGGGAAGCTGGTAGGACTAAATCACCAGGCACTATGGGAGGCCAATAGAATGGCCTGATGTGGTGCCCGCCCCCAGTCCTGCTGTCCCTTTCCTAGTCACAGGCTGGGTGCAGCGCTCTCTTTGCCCTCTGGACAGTGGTTGCCATCCAGGCAGAGTAGTGGGCCATGTCCTTTCAAGATCTCAGTGCTGCAATGGAAGTGGAGACTCAAAACCCAGAGGTTAGTTCAAGGTCGGACCCCAAGGAGGGTGAGCACATTGTCAAAGCTAGTTTGAATGAAAGAATGGAGGAGGTTGGGTAGAAGCAGAACAGACCACCATGGAAACAGCAAATGGGTTGCCACCAAAGGTAAGCTGGAGAGACCGTGGAGAAATCCATGCTAGGCACTGGCAGCATGGGATGAAGAAGAAAGGGTGAGGGTCTGAAGTGCTCAGCAGCTCCATATGTAGGAACAACATTGGGATAAAATACCTTTAAAAGTTCCAGGGGCCCTGCTCTCAGAGGTGTGCATTTGGCAGACTTAAAGAGGGGTCCCAGAGCTCCTACCAGCCATGCCATTCAGCCCAGGGAGAAGCAGCACTTGCCTCACTGAAATTTTTATAATAATGATCACTACTGATCCCACCAGACTTGTCTGCCAGGTTCTTACATTTGGCCTCATACAGACTCTTATTTCTACTTGCTTTTAATCCAAGTCTTGCCAGTCTGAATTCTGACCCCTGATCTATTCCTGACTTCAGGTTTTTGCCTTGGTAAACTTGATTTATGATTTCTTGTCTGCAAACACCTTTAAATATCTTTCTGCTCCAAAATACAAATCAGCACTTATAGATCCAATATTATTCTAACAATTCTGTCCTTTCCACTGGTCTGAGCCCAAAATGATCCTTATAATTCCCAAGGGAAGTGAAAGCTATATGATACTAACCATCCCTGGACAATATACCATCTCAACATATCCAAGTTCACCATCAAGTACTCATCATCTTACAGTTGTGGACATTTGGGTTTGGGAGAGACTTCAAAAATATCTAATTTGAAGCTTCTCCCATTTGGTATGCAAATTCAGTTATATTAATTATTTCAAAATAATAAGGTTCCATTAATTAATTCTGCCAACACTTTACATGTGCCATCTCATTTACTCCTGATATCAGTTCTGAGAGGTAGATACCATTTTCTTCATTTTACAGTTGAGGAAACAAAGCCCGTGTTCTTTACGACCATCCCACCCTGACACCTGTTACTATGTTTCCTAAAACCTTTGCTTGGATGTCAGCCACAGACAGGAAGGCACAGCCTCTTGGGACTTCCTACTCCATTTCTGGATAGCTCTGACTTTGAGAAAGTACCTCCTGAGTTGAATATCCTTTCCTTAGAATCTTTATCTATTGCCCCAGTTTTACACCTTAGTACGACAGAACAGGTTTTGATCCTCCTACCACATTATTGCTCTCTAGATACTGTGCCCCACGTATTTTTCTTGAAATTTGCAAAATTTTCGCAAGTTCAACTTTCCCTCATAGGACTGCTTTTGATAACTGATTGCACCAATTTGCCTTCCATTATGGTAACCTGGATAAGACCTCAATAATTGTATTGTAAAATCATATTATATATTCTTCGGTATTTTGAGTTACTACCATTTTCTTCTCTTTCTCTGTTAAACTTTACAGGCTAATCAAAGGACTTACATGACAAGGTCTTTGCCTACAAGTGAAAAATTGGTTGTTTTCTTGGATAAGAAGCAATAAGGCAGTACATTCAGTAAACTGTTTATTGTATAGAACTGACTGTAGATCTGATACAAAATCCAGTAAGAAGGAGCCAAGCTGTCAGAAGCCATCAGGGAGGCTTCTGGAAGGTTTTTGGCTTAGCCTGGGCCTCAGCAGTGGTGGGAAGCTTGGGGAACAGCAGAATGGAGGCATCTAGGTGGTAAACTGCAGAGATAAATCACAGGTGCATGCTGAAGGTGAAGAAAGGAGTGGCTCTGGGTAGACGGATCTGGCCACTAGGATGAGGGTGGAGGTGGGGACGTATTGAATATGGAGCTGGAGGATTTATGTGTGTGATCATAGAATCAGTGAGAGAGAAGGAGGTTATTTTAAGGGCATTTCCTTCAGTCCAGCCTTTCCTATATCTCACTTTCACAGGCCCAATATTTCTCTGCAGGGCACCTATGCTAATTTCTATCACCATTCCAATTTACCCCCAGCTGGTTTCTCTGTCTCTGTCGATTTCAATCAGAGCCAGTTCCTTTTTCTTTGCCTTTGCCTGAGCCCCTCTTCACCTGGGAAGGGCTCTGAGTCTACAGTGAGGCTTATCATTTCCTCCCTGGATTCTGCTCAGATATCTGCCTGCTTCCTGCCTCAACTGCTCTCCATGCTCCCTCCACACACCTGCCAGATAGGGCAGAAATCTGTCAGCACTTCCTGTCCAGCCTCCCCCTCAGCTCTCTCTCATCTTCAGAACAAAGTTAACACTTCCTGCTCCCTTCCCAACCTCATTTCTGGCCACTCCCCCGCCCCCCCACCCCACAAAACCCTGTGTTCAGCAGTACCAAAAAGCTTTCAGTTGTTTCATCATTCTATGTTTTCTTTCACTTCTTGGCCTTCCTCACTCATCCTACATGGAGTGCCCTTCTGCCCTTACTCATCCTGCAATAATATCCTTCAAGATTCAGTTTAGTGCAGCCTCTAGGGACATAAGTCTTGGTCTGCCCAAACTGAATTCTGTGACCTTCCATTTCTAGGTCATCATGTGGCATTTCAGGAGTGTTCAGTCTACTGGATGTGACTGGACACCTACCACACTAGGCAAAAAGCAATAAAACCAGTGAACCTATCTTGTCTTTATTGGAAAACTACCAGAGACTCATAGGATCAAAACTGGAGAAACATGCTTGAAAAATAAGCAGGAATCTAACGAAACACAGAAATTTGGCTTTAGGGACCACAGAAAAAGTTATGCTATAGATGCAACCTGCTGTGTGGACAGCCACAACTACAGGAATAGAGTTGATCTCCACATGTTCCCAACATGGCAGAGGAAATTCTCACTCCTGGAGAAACTTTAAATTAGGGGATCTCTATCTGCTATTTTTTCCCAAGACACTGCCTTCTTAACTGACATAATTAGAGTCTTCTTTGAGACACAGGGATGGAAGAATTGAATCCCCAGAATCCTGAGGAGTTACTCCTCAGCTATGAACTCTGAAAACCCAGGAAGCAAATCAGAGTGTGTACAGACCATCTTCCCAACTCCTGAGTGGTGACAGAAAGTGCAATGAGAAGCTGTCAGAGTCTACAATGAGAAGATGTCTAATAAATAATTTCCAGAATTTTTTGTGACTATAATAATTGCTCACTTAAGTGTCCTGAAGCTTTAATTTGGAAGCTCTGTAATCAACAGAGGTAGCAGAAGGCTGAGTGACGGAAAAGTAGCAAGCACCCCTGTGTTGCCAATCCCAGGAGCTGAAGGAAAGGGGAGGAAAACCTCCTAGGTTTGTATATAAATGAAAATGGGAAGTGGAGGAAGGCTGGATCTAGACTTTGCAGATGAACACAGGAAAATATCTCTAAGAACTTTGCAGGTGGGATCCATTTATGTGGGCATGGCTGCCTTCCTTCTGTGTTCAGTTTCTGAACTCTTCAACTGATCTCCCAGCCAGCTGTCCAAATCTCCATTCAAAGCAGATGTCAGGATTATGGGGTGTCTTGGTGAACTTTTGCATTGCTGTAACCAAAAGATCCACAAAGAACAACATAGAGAAGGAAAAGTTTATTTGAGGCTCACAATTTCAGAAGTCTCAGTCCATAGATGGCCAACTCCACAGCTCTGGGCCCAATGTGATGCAGAACATCATGTGGAAGGGCATGGCAGAGGAAATTAGTTAAGAACACAACAGTCAGGAAGCAGAGAGAGAGCTCTGCTCACCAGTAACAAAATATCAACCCCAAAGGCACGTCCCCAGTGACCTACCTCCTCTAGCCACACCCTACCCACCTATAGTTATTACCCAGTTAATCCATATCAATGTATTAATCTGCTGATCAGTTTATAATTCTCATAATCTAATCATTTCACCTCTGGACATTCTTTTTGTTTATTATTATTTTTTTTTTTTTTGGTACCAGGGATTGAACCCAGGCCTCTTTAACACTGAACCACATCCCCAGCACTTTTTGTTTTTTATTTTGTGACAGTGTCTCATTAAGTTGCTTAGGGCCTCTCTAAGTTGCCAAGGCTGGCTTTGAACTTGCAATCCTACTGCCTCAGCCTCCAGAGCTGCTGGAATTACAGGTGTGTGCTACCACGTCTGGCTGGACATTCCTGTATTGTCTCATACATGAGGATTCTTCCTGTACAACTTCATTTGGCTCTTGCACACGTGATTTGTAGTTCCTCTTTACTTATTGACCTTGGTTTCTGTCTGCCTCTAGATTCAAATGATGCCCAGTTTCCAACTTTGGATTAGCTCTTTATCTCTCTCTCCACATCTCTTCAGCGCCTGTTGCCTTTCTTAGCTTTGACATGCCTCTGAGAGCATTAACATCCTGAAGGGTCTCCACTCTGCCTGGACATAAGTTCACCTCCACCATCATTTGGCATTTGACACAGTCACAAAGTGAAACTGCTCTTTTTCAGTGAGAATGGTGCCCTGGCATGTGGATGGTTCTCTCTCTGGCTGCCATATGCCTTTGTATGTCTTGCCCTCACCTGAGGGAGTAAGACGGCAATGACTGACCCAGAGCCCAAACCAGGAGTGGAGTTCACTGGTGAGCTTTCTAGATGGCTCACTGTCATCTCTTCTTCCACAGGGATAGTGTCACAGTGGCAGAGGAGGAGGTTACTTATAAAGCATGATTTGGCTCATACAGGCAGGATTATCCTATCCTAAAATAGCTCTTTCACACTTTTGTTCAGTGCCTAGAATTCTTCTACCATCCATAGGGAGTCATGGTGGTGTAGAAGAAAGGGCACAGGATCTGGAGTCAAAAGATCCACCACCTTTGACTCTTGACTCCGTCCTTTCTTTCTTTTTGATTCTGGACCTCAGTTTATTATAGGAAGCACATTGGGGAAGGGTTGTGACTATAATCTGTAACAATTAATTAAACATTTTAAAATAACTAGACAAGAAGAGTTTGAAGTTTCCCAACACATAGAAATGATATTTGAGGAGAGGGAAATGCTAATTACCCTGATTAGGTCATGACATGTTGTACACATGTATTCAATCATAATACTGTACTCCGTAAATAAATACAAATATTATATGTCAATTTTAAAAATGGCATAAAAGGTTTTTGAAAATCCAAAAGCTCTGTGCACACATTAATATTTGTTGGTATTTACTTATTCAGTCCTTAAAGCCTTCTTACCTTCCAGAACCAAAATTTAATTTCAAATGCTATGGATGGGGTACAGTTTTATGTATATTAGCTAATACCTTGCATCCGAAAGGCTGAAGATATGTATCAGAGAAGCTAGAGTGATAAACTTAAAAAAAATTGGAAGCTAATGAGATGAGGCAATGGTTAACCCTTTTCTCTGAGAGTAAAAATGTAAAACCTTCACAACCCCTTTCTGTGTCCAATATCCAACAATGGGAAGCTGAAGGCAAAGTGATTCACCCTCTTGTGCACAGCTTCAGTTGATTTGCTTATACAACAAACATTCCAGAAGAAACTGATTGTGCCAGGCTTTCTGCTGCTTGCTGGGATTGTGTTAATGAACACATTCCTGCGTCACAGAGAAAATAGTCCATAGGCAAAAACAGGTACACCCCAAGCCAGTTCCTGTTTTAGTCAGCTTTTTCACTGCTGTAATCCAAAGATCTAACAAGAACAACATAGAAAAAAGGCTTATTTGGGGCTCATGGTTTCAGAGGTCTCAGTCCATTGACAGCCTACTCCATTGCTCTGGGTCAGAGGTGAAGCAGAACATCATGGTGGAAGGATGTGGACATGGAAAACAGCTCAGAACATGGCAATGAGAGAGAGAGAGAGAGAGAGAGAATATGAGAGAAAGAATTCTGCTCATCAGAGACAAAATATATACCCCAAAGGCACATCACAGTGAACTACCTCCTCCAGCCACACCCTACCTGCCTTCAGTTACCACGAGTTAATCCATTCAAGTGGATTGATGCATCAATTAGGTTAAAACTTTCATAACCCAATTATTTCACCTCTTCTCACATTTGGGGGGACACTTCATATTAAAACCATATAGCAAGGTAAGGACTCAGGCATGTAGAGTACCAATTGACATGAGAGCATATAAGAGTGTATAACCTGGATAACCCAAGTCAGAGAAGACTTGGGTTATCCAGGTTATACACTCTTATAAGAAGTGTGGGGGGGAGGCTGTTTAAGAGTTAGCCAACAAAGCAAGGGGGTAAGGGGTGGCAGAGGAGAAAAGAGTATCTCAAGCACACTAAATAGTATAATGAACATATGGAGGTGACCGAAATATAATTAATTCAAGAAACTGAAGGTGAGTCAGATGAAGCACAGAGCATGGCAAAGAAAGTTGGAGTGTTAACAAGGATCCGGGTGCCACAGGAAGACCTTTAGACAGGAAGCAGTGCGTCACAGAAAGGTTTTATGTAGGAACCTGGCATTCACTATTGCATGACTCATAATGTGTTAACATAACTCCTGATTTTTCTGTTCCTCCTGCCCACCCACCAGGCTGTGAGTTCCATGAGAGCTGGATAATGTTCTGTTAATGACTGTATCCCAAGTGCCTGCCATATAGTAGGCACCATACTAATGTTAATGGAAATGAACAAGACTTATTGTCCCTTTTTCTTTACCTTCTGCAACTACTCTTGGAATACATGGGCATGGAAATTGAAAGGTGAAATGAGACCTCAGTGGAAGCCAGGAGGTGGCTTACTCCTCCTGTGTTAGCTGGCAACACCTTCTTCTACTTTTTTTTTTTCTTCTTCTCCTTCTGGGACTGCAGAACAGGAAAGCAGACTCAGACCTCTCAGGGAGATATGGAAACGAGGGTTGCTGGGTCACGAGGTCCCAGTCTCCTCAGCAGAAATCTTGCCATCGCCCCCTCCTGTATTGTGGTGTCCTGAGCTCACCAGACTTACATCAGACTCACATCGTTTCCTCCAAGCATGTGCTCACTCCTAACACATCTCTTCTCTGCAGAGATTCCCAAAGCTAGGAACCAGACTTTGCTCTTGAGATGAAATCTACTCTCCATGCCAGAGCTAAAAGAATCCTACGAGCCTTTCTAGTGAGCCATGACACAGAGAAGGCAGCTCATTCCAGCAGCTTTATTAGCTGGTGTCTATGAACTTCAATGTGGGTAGTACTTGTGTGACAATGCTATGACTAAAGGTTTTCATGATAGAGCAACCCAGTTTCATGTGAAGTTCTGAGGCCCATAGCCTGAACAGCAAGAGTCCAAACTAGACAGGTCACTTGAAGTAAATGCTTCCAGGTCACATCTTAGGTCTACTCTTCAATGTCTGAAAAGCCAACTTTCATCTATTAACGTAGAAACCATGGTTAAACTGAGGAACAATCAAAACTGAATACAATTGGCCATCGGATTGCAGTTGTGCCTAGATCCTCCTCTTTCTTAAAGTCTGACTTCTGTTTATGTTACTCTTACTGCTTTTACTCTAAAGGAGAATACTGCTCTAATGCACATTCCCATTTTAATAAAAAGCTATTTCATTAGAAACGTATCAAGCAATCCTTTAATCTTGCGTTTTCATCTCTGCGAATGACCTGCTTGTATACAACCCCTATTGATTTATTTATTCAACAAATATCCTGTACGAACCTAATGTGTGTGCCAGGCTTTCTGCTGCTTGCCGGGATGCAAGGATGATCACATATTCACAATAAGTAGCAACTTAAAAACCCTCCGATGGCGGTCACCATTAGGTGAACCCAATTGCAGCCATTGTTCCCAGGAAATCTGACCAACTTTTAAGGACCTTGCTTTGTGACCCTCATCCTTTTCTTGCTGTGGGTCTCTTCCTCCTTCTCCCCTCGCTGCTCACCATGCTTTACTTCCCGCATTTCCTCCTTGGCTCTCCAGTCTGTCCCTGTCTCTGAGTACATTTCTTTGTGTTGCTCTGTGCTTTGCTAACATTTTGTTCCATCCCTTGATCTTCCTGCCTTTACTTTATCCCCCTCTCGGTGTCTATACCTTCCACGCCTGTGTTCCCCACCTCCCGGTGGCCCCTCCCTCCAAGGTAGAAAGCCATTAAAGGGCTCCGCATGCCTTCTTCACACTGGCACACTGTTCACGTTGACTCCTTGCCGCTCTCACTAGAAATAGCTTTTTGCCTTTTGTTGCCAAATCAGAATCTTCTCAGCAGTGAAAATGTGGCTTATGAAAGCAAGTGCCTTGTAATTAAATAAATGGGTAATTTCAGTGTTTTTATTTTTATTTTTCTTCCCAAGGGATTTTCTTAGTAACAGGAAGGAAGAGATAGCAGTCCTTTAATTCCTATTGATAGAGAAGAGAAAATAAGTTAGTCTATATTTAGGTTTTATTTGGGTATTTGTGATAATTAATAAGAAGAGAAGGAAACATCTGTCCTAGAAATAGAGAAGATGAGAAGGAATGGAGGGGGAAAAAAAATTGGCAGCATCAGTTAAGACTGCTGGGAAAAGATAAGGTTGGCAAAAATACTGAGTTATAGTTTGGAGACGAGCTCAGAAAAATAAGAGTTTCATCAAATATATCAGAGGACAGCGTGATCCCAAGGAGGCATGGACAAATGAGAAGGTGATGCAATGTGACCATTACAAACAGGACACATGGAGGGAAGACGGAGCCAAGGGAAAATCGACAGGCGTCAGGACCAGCCACACGCAACTATGGGTCTCCCTGGGTGGGTCATAGATCAGCAGGGTACCCTGGGGCTGTGTACAATCCTCCTCCCAGACCTCTGAGACAGAAGGGGGATCACAGAGCCTGCATGCGAGTAAACAGAAACAAGAAAGTGTGAGTCAAGTCTCAGAGCCCCAGCACTGAGGCAGAGGAGTCAGCCACCCAGGAGAGCTTTATACACAATAAGGGGACAGAGGATGGGAATGCTAGCACATGGCACCAGGCTGACAGCCAGCCTGCTCGCTTACTTCTTTCTTTCTCCCTTCCTCTCTTCTGTCTCCTTCCTCCTCCCTCCTCTCCTCTTTTCTTTCTCCTGTTGACACAAATAAATAAATAAAGCAGAGTCCCTTGGTCTATGGCTTTTGGATATATGGATCCAATGCAATTCCAAAGATTCATAGATTTGAAATTATTTTAATTAATCCTACTGAAAGGAACCATTCTTATTAGCTCGTGGTAGTTCAGAACAAATAGTATCTCACCAAAAAGATAGCAAGCTCCTTGGATGAATGGATGCACTGACATTTGTCTCTGGGAATAAGGGGTTAACCTATCTAAAATGAGTTAAACCTCATATGTGTTATGATACAATTTTTCTTGCTCAAAATGCTTTCATAACATTCCCACATCACTATGAAATGCTTGAGTAGAAACTTTGTTTCTTATAAAGCCATACTGCATTAAAACATAAGGCAGATAATGACCATTAGAAGTCTGACAATTCTTTGATTAATCAAATTGTTTGCTAAACTGATACCATTAGCTTCTCCCATGAAGTGATTTTTCCGCCATATTTTATGCTATGGTTTCAGCAGTGAAGTTCCTATCTACCTAGTTATCTGAGAACCCCATGCCTGGCAAGAAGTAAGGTGTTGACTTGTTAAATATTTATCTTTCATACACTTCCCTTTTATTAACTTTACAGAGGTAGTATGATGTCATGTGTAAATACTGACACTGGAATCAGAACTACCAAGTTCAAGTTCAGAGCCCACCAATTTTACTTGCTGTATAACCTTGGACCAGTATATAATCTCTCTGGGTCTCAGTTTCCAATACCGTTGAAACAAAGATTAAGATACCTAACCTACCTCACAGGGTCTCTGTGAGGGTTATTTTACAAATATAAAATCCTGTGCCTGGAGGACAGTAAATGTTCAATAAATCGCAAACATCACGGTTGCTCTGTTGCTATAGCATTCGATACAGCTTTATACCCTATTAAGTTAGGTAATTATCAAACTTTTTATTATTGATTTTTGGGGGGCATTATGAGAAATGTTTCTGAATCTTTTGGGATCTCCTTTACTTGCAAGTAAGAGAAACCCGACTAAATAGCTTTTATTCATTCATTAAACAAACACTTATTGAACACTTCTCTTTGCCAGGAACCGTTTTAGTTGCTAAGGTTATAGTAGTAAAAAGACAAAATCCCTAGTTTTATGATGGTTATATTCTAATAGAAAAACACAAAATATAAAGGATGAATAAGAAGAAAATACCAGATTTTGATAAGATACTTAAATAACATGCCATATAGAGCATTACAAAGGAATCAGAGATAACTTACATTGGGGGGACAGCAAGATTCTCCAAAGAATGTGGATGATGAAAAGAAACCAGTCATGCAAAGATTCTGGGAAGAGATGAAGAAATACAAAAGCCTTAAGGCGGAGAACAAATGTGACAGTTTCAAAGAAAGAAGACTTAATTAAGGAAGAAGATGAGTTGGAGTGATGGACAGGGGACAGATCACAGAGTCCTGTGGACCATGATGAAGAAGTCTAGATTTTATTGATCATTATGGAAGTAATTGTAGGAAATTAAGCACCAGATTGACATTATCTCACTCCAATCCTAAAATCCTGTGTGGAGATGAAAAATATATTATAGGTGGTCAAGAGTAAAATCAAGGAAACCGGTTAGGATACCGTTGTGGTAGACTAGAGTGGGAAGAAGGGAGATAGCAGGAAGTAGAGATATATTTTAGAGGTAGAACCAGCAGGATTACGTGTTGGATTGTCCATCAAGGGTGCAAGACAGAGAAGACTCGGAGATGAGTCTGAGGTTTCTGGCCTAAACAACTGAAGACTGCAATTGGTGGTGCCATTTACTGAGATGGAGAAGCCAAGCCGGGGCTGGGAAGGGGCCCAGAGGCTGGGGGAGGGTGACTGCTATGTTGGGCATGTCTCATCAAAAGGCCTCCAGACAACTGAAAGGTGTTGCTGGACAGGCAGTCAGATATATTAGCATTGAAGTCAGGGGTAGAGTTATAAATTTACAAGTCATCTAGCATAAATGGTATTTTAAGCCATGACATCACCAAGAAAGAAATAGATAAAAACAAGAAAATGGCTTGAGATTGAACCTTGAGGATCTCAAGATTTAGAAGTCAATTAGGAGAAGACAATGAAATAAAATGAAATCCATTAGCCCAATAAACAACCCAGTTTAGGCAAGAGTGGAACGGACCTGGGGGACAGAGTTCTCTAGGTTTACGATGCCATCAGGGCTATGTCTGTCTTTCTCCACTGCTCTATGTTCTTGTTCACTCTCCTTTCAATCTTTCTGCCCATTCTATTTCCATCTAGAGTCTTCACTCAGAATTTTCTGTTTAAAGGAGCCTAGCCACAGGAAGCTCTGAATTCCATGTTAGCAATGCAAAAGAAAAGTTGGTCTTCTTTACAGCTGGAGTTTGAAATATCTGAAGGAAGATCATTGACTGGCTCGGCTTGGCCCACAAGCCCATCCTTGGAACTAACCACAGGCCAGGAGAAGAGAGTAACAAAATTGATCGGCACAGGCTGGTCATGTGCTCCATGGGGTCTAGGACCAACTTTCTTGCTAGAAAGGAGTAGCACATTTGCAGTAGCTGACGAATCACAGAACTAGGCAGCCTTCTCAGTTTGGCTGCATTCCCTAATTGTAAACTTGATGTGTCTGTCCATATCTCCAAATATAGTATAATATGAAGGCTTGGGTTTCAGTCTTTCTTATTTGATATTCTTAATAAGTTTGCCCTTACCAAAACTTGGGATTAATGCACTTGATATTTATCATGGAAAATAAGGTGACTCTGAAAGGGAAAAAAAAAGAAGGAAGGAAGGAAGGAAAGATGGATGGAAGAGAAATGAGGGAGGGAGGGAAAGGAAAAGGGAAGGAAAGGAGAGAATTGGGAATACCAGAACCACCTGATTCTAAGGGTGATGTGTTCCTTGACAGGCCATGGTTGAAGCTGGGTCTCTAGGTCCAGAAGATCTTCCCTGCAGATCAGCACATTTCAGGGAGAATTCAGTGGTCACTTGTATCCCACCCTGCCTACACAGGGCTCTCCCTCTCATAATACACTGAGCTAAGACCAGAGGCAGGGGCCACTGGGCTCTAGATGATTCTTCTGCCATCACTACCTTGCTCCACACTCAGTAATTACTGTTTTGACTCTAGTCTGTGTCTGTATCCCCCCTTTTTAAATTCACTGTGGAGAAAAGTAATGGAAGGATTTATTTCTAAGCCCACATACTTCATGGAACTAAGAAAAAGTGACACAACAAATTTACTAACCAAAAAACACACAGTGATGCGAATAGCACATTCCATAACAGCGACCTAGCTGACCTATTGAAGATGTACATTTTAGTCTCTGTGTTAATACATTTTGCTATAACAAAAGGACCTCAGATCAGGAAACTTATAAACAACAGAAATTTATTTATCACAATTCTGGAGGCCGAAAATTTCAAAATCAAGGCCCTGATGGTGTCAGGTGAGGACCTTGCCTCATAGATGATGCCTTCTGACTGAGTTCTCACAAGAAACAAAACACTCACTTGGACCTGTTTAAGAATGTTAATCCCATTTTTGAGGCCCTGCCATATGAGTTACTCTCTAAGTTCCTACCTCTTACATCATCACATTGGAGATTAGGTTTTGACATATGAATTATGGGGTACACCAACATTCAAATCCCCTTTATAGCAACTGTGCAAGAGGGCAAGTTCAGGGGGATTCCAAAGACTGTCTCTGCAATGCACCTGGTTGCAACCTGCAATCTCTAGGACACGTCAATCAGGTTGTTGAAAGGGACCTCTAAGTGACCCCAAGTATATAGGTAAAGGAAACAGTGTCAGAGAAGATCTCAGACCACCTACATTCCCTATGCACCCTACTGATCTCATCTGGATTGGAGAGTTGGGCCTTCAGGTAAAGAAATTTATTCTGGGATTTGCAGAGGTTTATAGTTTTGTCCCTTCATAACCTTCACTTGGGAAGATGTGTTATGATCTGCAGAAAGATCCTAAGACCTGAGCCTTTAAAGGAACACGAGAAGGTCAAATGCTTGTCTACCAAGAGGCTGAAGAGGGCAACATCAGTGGGACAATTAAGTTGCCATTTGTTGAGGGCTGGCCATGCATTTAACATGTTCATGATGTGTTCGTGATGTTTACGATGTGTTCAGGGGCTGGGTTTTCGTTTTTGTTCATTTTGGATTTGGGTGCTGTTTCTTTTGTTTATAGTTAGCATATTTGGGTTGTCACTTTTTATTTGCCCCTTAAAATGTTTGGTCTTAGAAATCATCCATATAGTGGAATCGAGAGGAAGATAGGAACCAACTCAGACTGGGGTCAACCAGGAGATCACTGAGCAAGTTGCTATGTTGCCCTTCTTCCTTCCTGAACAGTTTGATAGTGTTCTGTGGTTGTAAGAAGCTGCTCCAGACCTAGGGCTGTGGCTGGAGAGGGAAAACCTTGGCCTCCTGAACAAAGGCTTCAAACCGGGAGAGTGCTTGGCAAGAACTCTTTCGACTCCTCTGCAGGTCTGAAGATCTGATCTGTGGACAGTGGAGGAATTTGAAAACCTGATCCCCCTTAAGATCAGGAATGTTGTCTGTAGGATGCGCTTCTACTTTTTCCTCCTCTGGATTGGGAGTTCCAATAATCAGCCCCCTTGCCGCAGCTGAGGTAATAGTTGGATCAGCTACAATCAGAAGGCTCCCCGGGTGCCAGATGACAGGAGATTTTCTCAGTTAGATTCTCAGGGCTCTCTCCACAGGCTAAACAAATAGTCTTAGGTTACTTGTTTGGAAGCATGTGGTGGGTGGGGGGTGTTTAAAATAGAGGAGACCCCTTCTCCAAAAGCCTCCCCATGGTAGTCCCTATGCATGTGTCAAATGCTACAACCAGGCTGGGGGGGGACAGGGATTTTAGGTTTGCAGGGTGGGTGGAACTAGGAAGGAGATGAGGTCAGAGAAGCCTCTAAGCTGTTCACGGGGTTACCTCCTGGCCAGAAGTCAGGAGGGCCTCCAGTTAGTATTAAGAACTAACAAGGCTGTGCCCCCTTCCTAGAGGTAGGAGTCCAGAGGCACACAAGAGCAAGGACATCAAAACTCTCAAACTGAGAACACAAAGAAGGGCCTGGCTGGGAAGCATTGCTCTGCAATGGCTAGCATAAGACTATGGAGTGGAGCCGCCTGTCATATTCTCAGCCCCTTCACTTATGACCTCCATGACCTTGGGAAAGTCACTTTATAATGCCCTAATCCGCAGTTTCCTCATCCATAAGCTAAGACAGTAATATTCACCTTGAGAACTGCTGGAGAAGTAAACTATTATCATGTTTAGCACAGTGTCTGGCACATAGTGAATACTCAAAAATGATAGCCATTATAACCACACAAGTAAGTGGCAGCCAGTTTAATCAGGAAAAGGACCCAACAAAAGAACCATATTATCCAGATTAGCATTGAGAGCAAATTGATTTTTAATCCCACACAGTTGGGTTTGAGCTCCTTAAATCCCTCCTTGCCCTAGGCCAAGATTAGTCCTAGCGCCTGCAGCAGAACCGGGTCCAGAGGTGAGGATCAAGTGGCCCCAGCTGGGGATGAAGGAGGACAGCAGGGGCTGGGAGCCAACTCCAGCCTGCCAGTAGCTTAGCTGTCTTGATGTGGGGAAGGGATATAAGTTGTTGTCACTTTTGCCTAACGGCATACATAAAGAGACCAATTACAGTTCAAAATAAGGAGTTTCTAATCATGAGAATTATTTTAAATGGGGATCATATGACACCAGAAAGAGGCAAGCTTACTTTTCCAGTCATGATTGAACAAAGAATGCACCCATAGGACTTCCAACAGGAGAAACACAAGTAGGGAAACTGGACTGGTTGACCTCCAAGGGGCTCTTGAAGATAGAGATGCCATGGTATCACACTCTATTGGAATTGTGCTGGCTTGTAAGCAAAAAGCTAAGAAATTGCCAGCAAAGTTTCAAAAATTAACCCTAGTCTAGGAGCATTTAGTGCCTTGAGAGAATCACCTTTTCCAGGGGTTAATAAAGATGGTGGTCCTTCTATAGGACTGTCAGCTTCCACTAACATGCTGCTTCTTTTCTTTGCAAAAAAATGGGGCATAGTGGTGCTGGGAATGGGGTGGGGTTGGGAAGGTGGCAAGAGAAGAGGAAATGGGTAAAAAATAGATGCAGCATGAAGCCTGCAATTAGTTTGTACCGTGCTATTTCCATAAAGTAGACCTCACACTCGAGATCTGAAAGGTAATCATCTGAGATATCAGAGCCTGACTATAAATAGCCAAACCCTCAGCTTTACAGCTGCACCCTGGGGATAGGGGCCTGTAGGGAGGTGCCCTGCTGGGGGCCTGGAGGTCAGGGCTACCCTCCCTCCATTCATCTTATTAATGCCAACTCCCAGGGTAGCAGGGCATCTTGATGGCAATTTGTGCCCCATCAGCTGTAATTGCTACACTCATCACAGGAAAACATGCTGCAAGAATAACTACACCAGACAGCACAGCCTGATCCACCCAGAGGTTAGAATCAAAATGGTGTAATCCCAAGTTCCACCCAGGAGCTGCCTGGAGACACATACTTGGGCATATCCCTCATTCTAGGAGTTGTTTGTCTTGGTCACTTTCCAGGTAGCTGTCCCCATTTTCTCTCTGTAAATCAGATAGCTCATCTCTCTGCCACATTTCCCGCAGGAGGCCTGAGGAGGGACCAGGCCAGACTGGGTTTGCAAACAGAAGCTTGGGGATCTCCAGACACACGCCCCTTGGAACAGGCTCATCATCTGATGGCATCTGTGAGCTGCAGCAAAAGCCAAGGCTCCGTGCTCTGGGCCTCTTTGCAGGGGCTCAGTGGCTTCCCATTTGCCTGTGTACATTTTTGAGTGTGCATACGTGCGTGGTGGGGCACATTCGGGGGGTGCATCCTTAGGTGCCCCTAGTGAAGTCCCTGGGCCCCACTGATAATATACCTCACACATATGATGTGCAATTATCTGTCAAATGATGCAGATGTTTCAATGAATAAAGCGTGTTTTAAAGTATGGCTTTATGTCATTACCTGGTTTCTTGATGAAGCGATACTCAAAGAAAAACTACTTTGATGTGGGAGATGTAAAAGTATTTTTAGCATTAGAAGGAAGAAAAACATTGGGGAACACTTCTTTCCTAAGTAAAAATCTACACAAAGCCATTATGATCAGGCTATTTTTATGCTGTGGACATCTCAGAAACTTAGAATAAAAATTACCCTTGCAGCTTGCACAATGAACAAATAAAATGTGCAAAGAAATCCTTACCCAGCTATTTTTATTCTGTGAGCATTTAAACTTAAAAATTAAACTTGAGGCTTGTACAATTAACAAACAAAATGTGCAAAGAGTTCCTTACCCTGTTCCTGAGTCCCACCTTCTCTTTGACTCTACCTCTCCTTTCCCAGCCTACAGCACAGGGCCAGGCACTAGTAGATATTCAGTCCATACTCATTGCCTCACCCTCTCCCTGAGCCTGAGCCTGAGCCCGAGCCCATTCCTGGGCTCTCAACTTCAGTTTTTCTAATTCCTGTCAACACTGAAAGACACACCAAGTAAGATCAAGAACCAAATCATGTCCAAGCACCTATCCTTCTGAGCATTTCTATGGTTTAGTGGTTTGATGAGTGAAACAGAAGTGTGGTGGGACCTAGTTCAGGTCTCTTTCATATGAGTCACCCCTCTCCTGAGGGAGTATATTGCAAAATGTATGGGCTTTGGAGCAGAAAAATAAACATGCCCATTCAGACTCCACCCATTATTAACAGTAATTAACCTTAAGCAAATCAGGTAGACTTCATTTATTCATCCATAAAATACACCGACCACAGGCTAGGCATAGTATGTACTCATTAATTTAAGTTCCCTTCTCTCTCCTGTGTTGTTTAGCCAAAATTTGATAAGTCTCTTTTTGTACTCCTAATTACTTTTTGGACACAGAACATAGTGCTTACCCTAAAGAAATGTGCAATGCAGCTCGGCCAATGATCTATGCAAGGCTGCTCCATGGGTGTGCAAGCTGCATGACCACCCAGTGCCCTAGACTCAAAAGGGCCCAGTGCTTGGTTAAAACTCCTCAATTGCTCTTTTGAAATTCTTAATCACCTTTGAATAAGGGACCTCCCCTTTTAGTTTTGCCATGGGCTCTGGAAAATCGTGTAGCTGGTCCTGGATATACATACACACAACACCCTTCATCCCTCCAAGAACATGCATGCAGTAGCCATGTCAGCATGACCAATGTGGGAATGCTGATGACATGTGAAAGGACCTTTCCCTGCAGTTGGTCAGAACAGAACGGCAAGGAAGGGAAGAATTCAAGAATGGTCAATCCCAAACAGCATTTCTCATGACTGTTTAATTCAACAAAGGAAAGAACCCTTCCGCTTTAGGGAGTCCTGGATCCTGGGAAGTGTTGGGTCTCCCTGGCAGCCTGTACCCCACCCCTCATTTTCTCAGGTTCAGTTTGTTCTTCCAAAATTGTTGGAAATCTTGGAATAGGGAAGTGGCCCCCACAGCTTCATTCCAACCCCAAAGATTCTGCAATGACTCATTTGACTTTTAATTTCTTGAAAATTGTCAAAATCGATGAGATGCATGTTCTCTGCTCTCTTCTACCTGACATGTCCACCTCAACCCCTGCCCTTCTACCTGGGCTCTTTCCACATTGGGAATGTGCTTTGTTTCCTCCTCCGCTCATGTTTCAATCCTGGCTTTGCTACTTAGTAGTTGTGTGACTCTGGGCATGTCACTCAACCTCTCTGTGTCTTGGTTTCCTCTTTTGGGAAATAGGGTAGTAATAGAGCTTTCCTCAAACGTTTTTATGAGAATTAAAGGTGATAATACATATAGTTAGAATCATGCCTAGCATATAGTAAAGGCTCAATAAATGCCAATCCCTCCTATCATCAGCTCTTATTCCTACCCAGCCCCATCTTGCTATCATCAAGCTGTGGAGTTTCCACTTCTGAAAGCTCTCTCAAGTGTGCCTCTTTGCTCTATTCCCACTTTCATCACTTTTTCAGGTCACTGTCTTCTTTCTCCTGAATTCTGCGTAGCCTCTACTTCCAAGTCCAAGTTCCAATCTCACCCTCCCCATGATGCCTAGCATCACTCCCTCCTGGCCTGTAGCGGGTGCTCACTGTATGCTGAATGGGTCAATGAATGAAGGAGAGCAATGATTCCAAAGCGCCCACCCAACTCCCTCCCTCTGCTGCTTGAACTCCTCAATGATCAGGATAAAACCAAGCTCCTCACCTGACGCCTCACTCTGGTATCTGCTCAGTTCTTCAGTTTCCTTTCACTATCAGCCTCTGTCCCCAGGCCCCAGTTTCCCCTCTTACACATTGATCCAGCTCGTTACTCTTCTCAGAACTGCTTTCTGTCCTTGGGCCTGGGCTCCTCTGTGGCTCCATCTCCCAGCTCCCAGCTCCCTGATCCTCGTCCTGATCTTGCATCTGGCCATTCCCTGCTCTTCTCCATAACCCAGCATAGATATCACCCCCCAAATCCCCAAGGCTGCATCCAGTATGATCCGCACTCCCTGGTGACACATTCTCAGAGCATGTGTGGATGCCTAATTCCCTCTTCCTCTTTTTCTTGTCAGTCTCTTCCACTAGAATTGAAACTTCTCAATGATGAGGATTGTAACTTATTCAGTTTCCTTGTTTTCAGTATCTAGCATAGTTCCTGACATGGAATACACATTTAATAAGTGATGATTTATTTATCAAATTAATGCACCACACTAATTCCTTTATTTCCATTTCTGCCATTTCTCTATATTGTAAGCACATCAAGGGCAGGATTTCAGTTTATTCTTACTAACTTTGGTATCCCCAACACACTGCCAGATCCACAGTAAGTACACAGCATGTATTTATTAAATACATTAATAACTTTTAGGTTTTTTAATTGAAGCCAATCAGTCTCTGCATATTTTATAATGTGCCTCTCACAGGCAAGATATCCATCCAAGTAGCATAAATTGCCAGATGAGACACCATGACAAGCTAGAGAGAAGAAAGTTCCAGGATGAAAAAATATTATGGCGGCAGATGGGAGCTATTAAAGAGCACAGAGAGTTTGGGGCATAGCGGAAGGCCATTAGAGTGGGTGCAGAGACACAATGAGATCGAAGATTGGAAAGGACTTTGGATTCTAATCCACAAGCAATAGGGAGCCATCACAGGTTCTATCATAGACAAAAAATAACTGAAATAACTTAGGTTATGGAATAAAGACCATAGAAGGTCTTTATAATGACTGTTCAATTCAACAAAGAAAAGAACCCTTCTGCTTTAGGGAGTCCTGGATCCTAGGACATGTTGGGTCTCCCTGGTAGCCTGTACCCTACCCCTTATTTTCAGATGTAGAAGGAATAATGGCTTGAGGCAGGATGGGGTCTGCAGCAGGATGACCAGGCAGAGACCACAGCAGCAGTGATAGAGCAGATGGTGAGTGGGCAAAGGAGGGAAGTGGATGTGAAGGTACTCTGCGGCCTGCAGCATCAAGCTAGTCCAGAAGGCAAGAGAGGATAGCAAACCCGAAGGTGACTTGGGCCTAATCTTGGCCATTGAAAGGAGGGTAACATTGTCACTTAGGAGGAAGATCAGGCTGATACATCCTTGGGCTGCTGGGGAACAGGTAATGAACTCGCCCTCAGATGTGTTGGGGTGATGAATGAGCAGCCTCAGGAGTACTGTGTGGCTGGCACCTGGAATCCAGGCCCGGAGGGAGCAGCAGGGGTGCTGCAGAGAGCAGTGAAATATGGCTGCTTCGCCTGGTGTTGTATCCCCGGGGAAGGGGTGCAATGGAGAGATGCTGAGACTCCAAGGGGAGGCAGGCAGACCGAGGGTGCTGGGCTCCAGCCTTTCAGGGTAATGTTCACAAAATGTAATCGTTAGTGAGCGGTGTTGGAAAACACCGAACTACAAAACCTGTCATTTCTGAATAGCAGGCAGGCAGGCAAAGGGGGCTCTCAAGATCAGCCTGGGCACCTCAGCCGCTTCCTTCAGACTCTAATTGAAATGCAGCAGAGAAGGCACTTTCCACCCCAGGGAGGAGCAGGGTGCTGCGGGAAAGCTGTCCAAATGCCATTCCACCCTGGGTTTGGGGAAGAAGCTGGATGAACCATGGCTAAGAAAGGAGGGGGACGGATGGAGGAGAACAAGAGGAAGTTATGGGGTTGCGACAATTTTTCCCCCTTTTTTTCTTCTCCCACATAGCACACAGGCAGGCAAGAAAACCAAGGATTTCTGTCAATTGAGAAAGCTTCTGCAGCAGCAGAGACGTCAGCTCAGGAGCCAAACTGCCATTTCTGTTTTAATTGGAGCTGCTCCATGAAGGTTGGGGAAGAGAAGAGAAGAGAAGAGAAGAGAGAGAGAGAGAGAGAGAGAGAGAGAGAGAGAGAGAGAGACAGAGGTGGTGGAAAGAGGAAGAGAGGCAGAATCAGAGACAGAGAAAGAGCTAGAGAGACAGGGCAGAGTGAGGAAAAGTGACAGAAAGAGATCTTAGAAGGAGCAAGCCTGGGACAATCTCAGCCAGCTTCTTGGAGCCTCTGCCACTGAGGCAGGTCACTGGCTAGATGATGCAGAGGGGCCCAACCCTGCCTCCCACACAGGCTGCACCATGTGAGAAATGAGAAAGGGGAGGGGTCTGGAGTCTATTAATTTTCTCTTCCTTCTTTATCATTTATTAAAAAAGTAACCAAAAAATCCCTTTTCATTTTTCTCCAGTGCCCTGACTACTTGTCAAGCCCACATAGTTCTGGAAGCATCAGGGGAAGTTCAGCCCATGGAAAGCCAGGGCATATATAGATCTAATAAAGCCTAATCCCAGAAGCTCCTCAGCTTTGCAGGTAAGCGACAGAGTGGTGGGTGCAGTCCTGCCCTGCCCAGGCCCCTTAATCCTGAGCTTTCCTGAGGACTGAGGGGTGTGTGCCACAGGCAGGGCCTGAAAAGGAAGAGATTACCAAAGGCAATAAGAACAAGGAAGCAACCTGTGAGTGTGTGTGAGGGGGAGAGATTGCATAAGGGAAGGTGAGAGGAGAAGGGAAGAGGAGGTGAGGGATAGGAGACAGGGGTTGGGGAGCAGGCACATAGACAACTACCATTTGAGTAGGTTTAGCATTTGCTTCTTGTTAACATTTGCTTCTTTTCCAAAATATTCATAGAATTATTAAAACAGCACTTGAACCAAGACTTTAGAAATCAACCAATTCAACCCTCATCTCACAGATGCAAACGCTGAGGCGTTGATGCCCAGGGAAGCCAAGCCCCTGTCTTCCAATGACAGAACGTGGAAGTGAAGGTTGAGATTTGAATGTGGGCCCCTCAACTTCTTCTCTATGCCCCTGGAGACTAGTGCAATAGTTTCTGTGGTTTGGTTTTAGTAGGATGTGATTATAACTATTATTTAGTGCTTACCCTGTACCAAGAACCTCCTAAATACTTTGTATGTGTTTTCTCATTTATTCTTCACAAGAACCTTAAGAGGAAGAAGGTACTATTATTTTCCACATTTCAGAGTTGAGGAAAAGGCAGAGGAGTCAAGTAAATTGAACAAGTTTGCACAGCAGTTAAGTGGTAGAACTAGGATACAAACCCAGGCAATTCCCTTTGAGTGCTCACTTTTAACCACTCTGCTAAGCCACCTGTCAGTAATAAATTAATAGGAAGGTGAACAGAGTCTACGTAATTATTTCCATCAGAAGGTCAAGGATAGAACATTTTCTTTCCATCATGCCAAAGCCCCTGAACTATAAAGGCAAAGAGAACTTTTCATGGCCCCCTGACACCTCCTGCTCATTTGTCTCCCCCTAGACTATAGGTCCTCACTGATGCCTCGCTGGGAGGTTGGTCCCTGAGCTATCTTCTCCTGCACACCATGGACAAGTCAGGATTCATCCAGGGTGTGAACTGCCTTCACCATCGCACCAAGAAACACGGCCTGACCATCTGCCCTGTGACCAGCAGGCCCTGGTAGGCACAGGGTCACCCGGAAGAAGCAGTAGAAACACTTCCTCAAGGATCCGAGAGGGCAGCAAAGACTGATCCATAAATCCCTGTGCCACAAGCTGGAAAGTCATAAGTACCACCAAGAAATAAAGGTATGGATGCAGTTGCTAAAAGAACAGAGAGGAGTGGGGGACGTCATGGGATGGAGCACACAGAAGTCTTCCTGAGGAGGTAAGCCCTGAGCGCAGGAGGTGGACAGAGCCTCGGGGAGTCAACAGAATTTAGCTATGCCGAGATGATAAGGAGACAAACTCTATTCTTAGCGTAAAAAAAAAAAAAGAAAGAAAAGGAAAAAAAAAGCGGAGAGAATCCCTTCGAGTGGTGGGCAGAACTTCCCACAGGACAGCAGGTCCAGCATGGTGTATATTTCCATTTCCTCCCAGTCTGATGACCATTCAGTTCCAGCCCTGCACCAACAGGCCATCAGAAGGCAGGCTCTGCTCAGAGGGCATGCATTCTATTGAGCAGATGCCAAACGCTGCGTGTGTATTACCTCCTATGAACCTCACAGCCACCCTATGCAGTAAGTACAGTCATTATCTTCATTTTGCAGATGAGGAAATGGAAGTCAGAAAGGTTAAACAGCTTGCCAAAGACACACAGCTAGTGAGCAATGCTGCTGGGGCATGACCAAGGCTGTCTGACAGCAGAGCCCACATTTGGGACCACTGTGCCCTTTTGCCATCTGTGTCATCTTTGGAAACTGGTTTCAAGAGACCAGGCTCTTAGGAGGGCTGTTGAGTCGAGTCCTCACCTGGGAAGGAGATTGAAACTAAATTTAGCGTTAAAGCAGGGGCCAGGCGTTGCTGACTGGCTTAGGACACCTGGGAGTCAGCACCTACGGCAGGAAGCTGTTAAGTCTGCATGTGTGTTAATAACACTTGTTCCTAAAGGTTTCTGGGGACACCTGAGTGTTCATTCCAGCAAGCCAAACATGCTCAAGGTGCAAATAATCTGTAGAGCTCTAGTTATACACACATATGCATTGATCTGCAGAAAGACCATGCTCATTTCCAAGCGTATGTCTAACATCTCTGAATTCTGTTGTCAATACCTAATATATAAATTTCTATCACAGGGTCTCAGTCCTATAGAGCCTCCTCTTTTCTCCTTCCCCCTTTCTCTCCCTTCCCCCCCGTATCTTCCTTTCCTCTTCCTCCTTTTTCTTCCTTTCCTCCACTGCCTTCCTCTGATTATGAGCGTCTAGGAAGTCACTCAAAGGTCCCAATAGCATTTAAATGGAAAAGAAAGCCTCTGAAGATTTCAGAACAAAGTCTAGAACTGAACCCAGGAATGCAGGGCTCCCATAGCTCACAGACTTGCTGATTGTGCAGGGACATGCCCTTTTTCTTGCTTGTATCTTATTGGACTCAAAGGACAGAAGAGTTATTGGGAGGTAGACTAAACCTTAAGCGTGAGGACAAAATGGTCCGCATAGGTTCTTCCATGTGAACTATTTCATGTGTCTGTCAGAGACAAGATCTAGGGCACGATGCAGCTTGGAGCTGACTCATCCCACCTCACAGTGTTCCTGTGAGGGAAACTGCTTGTCTTGAGGCCCAGCTGCCTCATCCTGGCACCTGCAACCTGGAGCTGCACCCCCCACCCCCGCCCACCAATACACACTATTGCTGAACCCGGCAGCAGCAGCAATCCCGGCATTGGAAGCACCTGCCCCTACCACCCCTCCACCCCCACCTGGGCACCTGCAGCCCTCTGCAGTTACTCTCTTCCAACTCAGCCAGCCTTCCACCGGGGCTGTAGTTGATGAAATCTGGGAGCTATTTTGAAATTTCTCTTTTTTTAAAAAAAGTGCAAACTGATTAGTTGATAATTACATGTTGGAACATCTGCTCTGATTTGTTTTATTCTTTCTATTTTGGAAAATTGGAATACACTGAAGTTTTGCCTTCTGGAATTGCCGGCCTGGCTCTTGGAGTGTGAGCAGCCCTCCTGCTCAGCAGCACCTGGCTCGGCCCACAGCCCAGCTCCCAGAGAAAAGCACAGGCCTCCTGCCTGAAATAGCGTGCTTTTGCACCTCACCACTGACCACACCCCAACCTATAAAGGGCTTTAAAACCTCTCTCTTTGCTATGACTCTGTTGTCACCCCAGGAGCCTCTGTGTCCCACCTGCCTCCAAGGCTTGGATGTCCCAGGATAACATAAATCCAGCAGAGCTTGCAGCCATTTGGGGTGGGTGTGCAAAACCCAGTGTGGTTGCCTACAGTCCCCTTCCCCCGTGTAGCAATCAGCTACTTAGACGGTTTCCTCCTGGGGGTGTCTGGATGCTCCCTGCCTCTTTGGTAAAACACTGCCCAGCACAGCCTTGCCATTATTGGGACAATAGGGCTTGCTTAAGTTTGCTCATGATAGAATCCTGGCATCTGAAACCATGGCACCTCCAAACTTCTAGTAGCTGCCATCCGTGAATGACTGCTCAGAGCCTGGAGGTGTTGCTGACAGAGACGCAGCAGGGCTGAGGACTCGCATGCCTGTTGTCATTCGTCTTCCAATTAGGATCTCTGGACTGCTTAGGTGGTACTAGAAGCCTGGTGTGAGGGAGGGGGGAGGGCTGTCAAGATGAGTGAGATAGACTCTGCCTTCAAGGGGCTTGTGATGCTGCCTCACTCTCATCTCCTTGCTGCAGTCAGAATGACCTTGAAGATCAAAATCATAAGTGTGATTATGTCACTCACTTTTAACTTCCATGGCTCCCTATTGCCTTTACGATAAGTCCCGACAGAGTCCTCACTTGGTATGCAGGGCTCCCCTAGACAGGAACCCAGTGTCCCTGTCCAGCTTTGCCCCTCTCCTTGATGTGGCCGTCCCATGTCCTCCATCTGTGTCACTTGCAGTTGTCTGGATCTTCGCTGCCTTTTGTTGCCTGTCTTGCCTTTACCTATGGTGTTCCCTCTGCCTGGCTTACCCTCCTTTCCTGGTCCCTCCTCAACTTCATCTGAATAACTCCCACTTGTCTCAGATCTCTGCCTAGATGGGGCTTTCCCCAGCACTTCTTCCTGAATCCTTCCAGACTTCTGAGCTAGTTGTTCTGCCTGTGTGCTCCCTTGACATTCTGAATTTCCCCCGTTGACTTGTTTCTTTCTTCATTGACTCTTCTTAGTTACTTACCCACCTCCTGCCCAGATCAAAAGCCTCCTGAAGAAAAACAACATTCTTTGCTTATTGTATCATCACAATTGCAATTAGTTCCTAACATGGTGGTGCTCTATGAATGTTGGATAAGTAAAAGACTAAGTAAATGAATGAATCAATGGAGAAGTACTCAACTTATAACTTTTGCTCAAATAACATAGTGGGAAGTATTATGATATATGTATCAGACAGGATAGGTTTTGTAATGCTTCAGCAATAAGCAGTACGCAACTCAGTGTCTTATAAAAAACAAAGTTTTCTTTCTGGCTTCCATTGTGTTGCCAGAGGAGATATTCTGCTCTATGTTCTCCTTATTTAAGAACTCCCGCCACAGCGAAGCTCCATCTCTGTGCTCCCGTGATTGCTATGGCAGGAGAAAGAGGACACAATAAATCTTGCACTGGTTCTTAAAGTGTCCACTCTAAAGTGACACAAATAATTTCTGCCTTTATTTCATTGCCCAAAACAATCACGTGACCTCAGTGGATTTCAAAGGGGCTAGGGAAGTACAATCTGACCATATGTCCAGAAAGAACACTGCAAATATTTGGTGATCAACAATTAATGCCCTTCATAGGAAATCTGGGAAGACAGAGTCAGCTTTGAAATGAAAATGCCTGGTAAGACTTTAAGAACAAGGTGGCATTTGATGTGGGTCTTGAAGGATGAGTAGGGTTTAGCCCACTTAGTGCAGTGTGCTGAGCTATGATTCTACATGTTTGGAAAGCATCCTAGGCTCACCGTTCTGAACATTATTCAGATAAATAAGACAAGGTCTCATCTCTTAGGGAGTTTGTGCTCTAGCAGGGAAGATAAGTCTTGAATGTGTACAAATATTCATAAAATATGCATGAATGTGACATGCACAATAAAAAGTAGAGCAAAGTAAGAGAAATCACCTGCATTTGGAGGGATGGGGTTGCTCTTCTTAGAGATAGGTGGGATTTCAAGAGGGGGGATTAGGACCAAGGAAGTAGGGTGCTCTGTATAGAGGAATCAATATGGACAAAACCATGAGAGCCAGTATTCAAAAGCAAAGTAACTGGAAGAAATTCTCTCTAGCCTGGCCTATGCCCCAGATGCTAGGATGGTCAGACCATGAAAGAGAATGGAAAGCTCCTGAAATTGGGGACTTTCAGAAATAATGATGAAGGATAGGAAGGTGCATCATTTTCTTTTCACCAAAACCTTCTCTGAAGACTGAGCCCTAAAAGCCAACAGCTGCAATACCGTGAGCTCTGGAAGGCCTCTGGGCAACTGCCCCTTGCTCCTCACAACTGACAAGGAATCTCAAAGGACTCACCAAGTATTCGGCCTCCTTCCTCTCACCTGTCCCCGACTTTACCCAAGGGATGTGAATTGGTGACATTGGTGGCTACCTCTCCCTTTTCAACAATAAGCAGATAATTCCAGGGGAGATATAGAGACTTAGAAGACCCTGGATTCTGAAACTAAGCCATATGCAAGGTGCTGCCCCTCCCCTGGAGATGCTTCCCAGCCCCTTGGGACTGGGGCCATCATGTACAGGCCCCAGGAAGCCACAGGGCTGCCCCGATCACTCTGTCCTCCCAGATCCACCTGCCTCCTGCATTGACCTTGTTACATCACTCCTACAACTCGGTCATTTTTTTCAGATCAATCCATTCTCAAAATAATATGTCAACAGGGGGTGTCATGGTGAGGGTGACAATAGTGAGGAATATGGCAATGATTATTATTAGTTTTCCTTCTGTTGGATTTTGTTGTTTTGTTTTGTTTTAGTTCAAATTGCTGCTGCTGAGGACTTCTTTCCCAGAGCCAGTTTCCTGCCTCTCACTCACTTCACACTTTGACTCATTTATTTTTCCTATTTCCCCAAAGACCTTTTGACACTTTGAAAAGTGTTTTACTTAGATACAATCCCGCTCTCTTACCTTTGTTTCTTCCATTTCTCCCTTCTTGCTTTTTATTAATAAGTCATAAAGAAAGTGTTTCCAGGCAAACATCACTCACTGAGTAATAAAACCTGGGGCAGAGGACAGAGTACGGCAGAGAAGTAGAGACTGGGGAAGCTGTGGCGGTTTCCTGGTCTCGGAGCAGCAGGGGGGGGGCTATACCCGGCAACACGCCTCTCACGGGTGGGAGGCAAGCCAGTTGCAGAAGGGCACTGTGCAGCCCGACTCTATGGGGCCACAGGGGCCTCCTTAACACCATCCAGGAGACATATCAGCTGGGAGACAGGACAGACTTGGAATCCTGCAGTATCCTCACATCCTTATGTGAATCCAATCACAAGCTCCATGGACGGTAGTGATGGAGGCGGGTATTTGGATCCTCGGCTCTAGCATCTACAGGCAAGGACAGAGGTTAATGACAGCCAACAGGAGTCTGTCCGAAGCAGAGCCAACTCCAGGATTCTGTACCACAGATTTTAATGGTTCCTTTGCAGCATGAAGGAATAACCCCCAGACCTCACCAGCTATGGCTTGGTAGTTCGGGTGAACACTCAAGGGTCCAATGTGACTAAAGGGTTGGTGCTCAAGATGATGGTATGGGAGGGAACGTCTACTCAGAGGTCTGTGAGTGTTTGGGATGTGCTCTTGGAGGGAAACTTAGGACCTTGGTCTCTTCTGTTCCCAAATCTAGATGTGGTCACTTGCTTGCTCCTGTATGAAGTCCATCTCAATGACAGACCCAGGGACTGAGAAGATGCCATGCCATGTTCTCGAGCCTCCAAAACCATGAGCAAAATAAACCTCTCCTTATTCTAGATAGCCTGTGTCAGGGATCTCATGGTCAAGATGTAGAGCTGATGAGTCACGTACCACCAACCCACCTCTGGCTTTTCCTGCTTTCCTGGGGTGTCACACACTCCATGGGCCACTGTCACCCATGTTCTGCTGACCCCAGTCTCTCTTCTCACCTCAACTCCAGACGTCCAGTTGGACATGATTAATTGTAAGACATTTCTTCCTTGATGACTCACAGATACCTGGGACTCTTTAGTTTACCTCCTAATGCTTAAAACTATGAGACTGATTATAAAGTCTCAGATTTCTTCTCTTTTCCTCAGCAGTCACATTCCACTTTGAAACCTCTCCCCAGCTGCCCTCCCATCCCTGGAATCTGTTCTTCATTCCAAGCTGCTTATCCCCCACCCCAGCCTGTGAGTCCCTGCCCCAGGTGCTCCCCCATCAAGTTGTCAGAACAGGTTCTTCCTATGCCTATGTCTAAAGCTTAATTACTCCATGAAGGCAGCTGGAGGGGCGAGGCTGGGAGATGCTTTACCCCAGGCCTGGGCTGGGCTCTCAAGTAGTGCTGGATGAATGAAGATATCAAGATGGGGGCATTGAAGAGTTGGGCAGTGAAGTGGAAAGATCAGGGACTTGCTACCCTTCCCCAGTTCTGCCATTTTCTGCGTGACTTTTGGCAAACACTGAACCACTCTGCAATTTAGAGTCGCAGAAAATTTAAGGCACTGCTTGACTTCATGATGTCCTGAGGATCAATGAGAAAAAGGCTAGGAAACAGTCCTGGGGGAGCAACTGTGTGAAGGGAAACTGCTATTCTGTCATGGTTTTGGGAAGAGTCCGAGGATATCCATTGCCTACTATGGTACCACGTGGGTCCTGGACAGTCGTTTCTCTGTGGATCTGAGGCTCCATCTATGGAAAGACAGTGTGGACTGAAACATCTCAAATCCCTTCCAGTGCTGACTTCCTGGGACTCTGCTAGGGTTCAAGGCTGTGTGTCCTCAGGGGCTTGCTTATTAGCTGTCCATGTCTCTGTCAAGAGCTGCTACCCCAAGCCTGTCTGTGGATGTAGCCTTACTATCCTGGCTTCTGCTTTAATCTACCAGTGAAGAAGGAGAGCTCAGATCTAAATCTGACTTTTTCCTTCTTCTTATCACATATTACACATGTTTTGATCAACCACCCTAGGTGGTTCACTTTTTTAAAAAAGGAAAAAATTATATATATATATATATATATATATATATATATATATATATATATATATATAATTAAGAAGCCAATCAGACCTTATTATGGGAAAAAAAGAAGGCTTATTAACCTTGAAGCCGCTCGGGTGCATGCTCCTCAAAGGGTCCAACAGCCCCGAATTAAAGCCGGGAGCTGGGTGTGGCAGCCAACTCCTTCCTTGTTTTTAAGGCAGTGGTGTTCAAAGGAACAAAAGCTCTGAGATCACAGCCTGGAAAAACTGAGGAACCCCCCCCCCCAAGTCTCTCTGGGCTTCCCCAGCCACCCCCACCATGGGGGATGTAAGAAGTGAAGTTCAGCAGGGAAGAGCCTCGTGAGAAATGGGAAATGGGTCTCTCCCTTCCTTGAGAGAGTCTTGGGCCTGGGGGACTTGAGATGGAGAAGGAGAGTGCAAGCAGGGGTTAGCCCGGAGATCCTGGAAGGGGAGCAGTACACCCAGCATGTAGATGAACAAAACGAACCAGGTGTGTGCTACAAACCGTGGAACAGGCCATACACCCACGGTCACGGCTCTCTGTGACCACTGTATCCTACATGATGATGGCAGCTGTGTCAGTTCCCAAATCCTCAGTGACTCCCCGTGGCACATAAAGGAAGTCCAGACCCTTCGTGTTGGCATTCAGAAGGCCCTCCCACTCTGCCCATCACAGATCTTTCCAGACTTCTTTTCCACTGCCCTGCATTCTGGACAGACCACTCGCTTCACATTCGCCAGTTACAGACCAGGCTCTCAGAGAGTCCTGAATTACTCACACCTGCTTTTCCTATGACATGGCTTCCTTCTATACCCCCTTTCCTTTAGTCAAATTCTTTCCTGTCCTCAGCTAACTCTGTTTATGTTTATCCTGTAGCACTCATTCATTTATTCAGCACACTTTGAGGGCGGGGAATTCTATCATGGACAAGACCCTTGTTCAAGGGTTCACTCCTCACAAAAGGGAATGAGAATTTCCCCTGTGGTGGTTGGGTTAGTTCTCTAGCACAGAATACAGACATGTAGTCAAACAGTTACATTTAACACATGTAATTTTAAAAAATTTTGTAGCTATATTTTATAAAGGGAAAAAGAAACTGGTAAAATTTTAATAATAGACTTCACTTAACTCAGTAAATCCAAAATGTTATCATATCAAACATGTGATGCTAGACACATTTGAAGCCCAGGAGAGCCTCATTTGGTAGTGCCAACAGCACGGAATGGCACTGATGTGGCAAAGGAAGTAATGCATCTAAGTCTGGGGAGGCGAGAAGGCATCACAGGGTCTTGATGGAGGAGTGGAGAAAGGAAGAAGAGCTTTCCAATGGAAGGGAAGCACCCACAGAAGAACACAGAGGAAGAAAAAGAGTGGCCATAGATGCATTTAGGAGGTACCAGTTGGGTGCATGGTGTGGAACAGTGAAAGAAGAGCCCAGAGGGAGGTCTACATCCCACCCTGGAACTTAAAGGACTCGCACAATTTGTTCTGTGATTTAGAAAGATGATCTGGCAACTGGGTGGAGAATGGACTGGAGGAAAGAGAGACTCTGGAGTCCTATTTAGTTGGGAGGCTGTAATGGAAACTCCTGGTGCTCATCAGTATGCCACCTTGGCACTGACCAGCAACATCTCCCAGCCTCCTCAAATCCTATGCTATTCGCCCAGAGCTGAAGAAAGAAAGCTTGGGACAGGAAAGTCTTCTTAGTAGTTTTGGTGCACATCCATCCATTCATAGTCTATTGGAATCAATGAGTAGTCAGGGAACTGGAAGAAACTGGAAGGAAAATGAAATGGCAAATTATAAAGAGGATGCAGAAAAGGACTCAGGGGCCTTAGAGAATGGCAGAGCCACTGCATTCTGATCATAGTGATGAAAGCATCAGCTCCCCTGCCACCTGCCAATCTAGCCAATTGGGACGTGTGGGAGAGATACCTTGAGTAAGCCCTGCAAGGTGAAGGCTAGCTGTTACAGCAGCTAACAGGTTCTGACTGACAGGGAGGCTATTGGTCCAGTCTCGCCCCTCTATTTGTTTATGGTTATTTGGTATTTATGTGTTCATTTTCATATTCCCTGTCTTAGATTTGGGAGTTTTAGGGAATAATAAATTTTGCACTGTGACTTAATCTTTTATCTCTTCCCTCCCAAGCACTATGTTTTGCCTTTTGGACAATAGACAATGGGTTAAACAATCAACTAATGCACTAATTCAATTCCTCCTTTAATGTCTATCTCAGTATTTTTCACCACTTCCTTTACCAAATATCTGGTGCAAGCCAACACTGCTTCTTTGTATATGTGAGGTATGGAGGTAGTGATGGTAGAAGAGCTTCATGGCAGAGGAAACACCTGGTTGAGACTTAAATGGACTAAGAGAAGAGCAGGTGGTGGGAGGGTCACAAGAAGCAGAAGACCAGGAGGGGAGAAGCACCATGCCACATGGAACTGCAGGCAGTATGGTTTGCTGGGTGGAGAGGGGTAGGAAGTGAGGTGGTGGCTTTTTAGCCAGTTGGGCCACATGGTGGGGGATTCAACTGCAAATGTTCCAAGGCATGGCTCAATCTGCTTTGCAAGTAGGTCACCCTTGTGCTTGTGCAAAGAACACATGTGGGAAAGACAGATGGAGCCAAAAACATTGGTTGAAGAAGTCATTGTGACAGGCCAGGCTGAGGCACCCAGGGTCCATTCCATTCTGTGGTAGACACAGAGAAGAAGTGGAAGAATTGCGACAACAATGACATCCACAAGATATGGCAACTCACTGGTGTGGGAGAGGTTGTGTTTCCTTTATAGATGTTGGTGTCAGCGTTGGTTTTGCTACTGCAATTTGCAAAAACACAGACCCAGGAATGAGTTTGAGGAGAAAGGTTAAGACATGAACCACTCCCATGGAGATATCCAGGATGTATTTGAACAAGGTCTGAAACCCGGGCCGGTGCTAAGAGATTCGGCAGCAGATAGATCTTAGAAGAACCCATGTGTGCCTAGTGCCAAGGCAGCCTGTGACAACTTGGGCAGTGGGTGGAGAATCATCATCACAAGGGACACAGTGTTGAATGTGACATCCAAAAGGTCAAGAGGTGATGCAAGGATAGGACAGAAAAGCAAGAAGTAGCAGCAAGATTGAAATATGTTAAATCAACAATCTGGTACCAAAAATAAGTCAGTGAAAGTGCTTTATATCTGGAATCATGAGCAACAAATAGGGTAATTCTTAGTGAAGGATATAATATGGTAACCCAGAAGAGAGACACCTGGGAGGATCATTGGTTTTCCTACTCATTCTTTAGCCACAGAACCTCTTTTTTAAAATGACATTGTAAAAGACTAATAGTTAAAATGAACACAGGTAGAGCTGTTTTGATTGGGGCTATTTGGGTCCCAAATGTGATGGCTGACTCCTAGCTCTCCTCCTCTCCTCTGAAAGTTTCTGAAATGCTGGAGAAGGAAAACTACCCGAGTGATGTGAAGGACATTGGGCTCCATGCAATAACAGAACACATACTTCGTGCAGCTGGAAGTTGGGGTGACCAGCCCTGTCCCACCTCTTACTACCGTGATGTGGGCAAGTCACTTTCTCTCCTCCCCATGTGTGGGATGAGAGGTGGGACAAGATGATTGCACTGGCCCTTTTCTGCACTGACATTCTGTGGGAATGCAAAGGGCATAACTCTAACTGCTATGGGTAGGTCAGCCAATCCCGCTCAGCCTCTCTCTCCCCAATGCCATTTATCCCTCTGCCCACCCAGCTCTCAAAGCTTTAGAGAAAGCTCTCTACTTTTAAAGCACTGCCCTAACACCTTATTACCTTTAACAATAGCATTTTTACCAGCCTGGTTATATTTTTGTCTTCTCTGCCCAATGACTATATTTTCCAGGAAAACAAGCTCCTTCAAAATGTGCTGCCCTCTGCCAAGCAGGGGAGTGCCACATTATCTGTGGTGGGTGCCGGCATTTAGGAAGAAATAATTTTCTTTCATCTGTCCAAGTAAATCTTTCCCCAACACTTGTAAAGCTGATTGCTGCCAATTTCCAGCTGGAGAAACACAGCCATTTAGAGGGAGAGACATTAGTAACTAGAAGATACTTAGAACATTTAAAACGAAGCTTTTCTTTCTTTTTTTTTTTTTTGCTCTAAGTTGTATATTTTTTATTTTTTGTGTGCTTATTAGTACTTCTATTTGGGGAGGAGGGAGGTGGAATATATTTGTCTACACATGAGTTTAATACACACATGTAGTATAATGATATATACCATATGTATGTGTGATATATATGCACGTAACACACACACACATGTATAACAATGCGTGCACACTTTTGTACTTAATGTATGCATGTGCATATAATATTCAAATATAGTGTATATGCAGCTTTTGTGTCTGGGGAGACTGAAAGAGTTAAGCAAGGAAGGCATTCTCTCTTTGAGCTCATTTCTCTTCATCGCTGTCCAGACATGAAAGAAAACAGAGCAAGCAGATGCTAAGCTTCCATCCTGGCCTCTGTGCCGCTTCTCCATATCGTATGCACCAGGCACTGCCACTTTTACCTCTTGCAACTCAAGTACGGGAGAAGGGGAAAAGAGAAATAAAATAAAACACTTCCTCCAAAGAGCGTAGCCACGGGAATCGCAGGACTAAGAGCAAATAATGATTTCCTCCTCTGCTTTTTAAGTAAATACTGCTGCACAATGAGCTATTGGGCAGGACAGGTGCAAAATAATAGACTCTTTTTCTGGTCTCCCCAGCCCCCATGGGGCCACTGCTAACTGCACCGGGTACTCAATTTTCTTTTGTTATTTAAAAATGTGTTTGTGGATTCCTGGGGGGCAGGGGAGGAGGGGCGAGCCCTGTTCTAGAGTCACCTAGAGGATGGCTTAATTTATATTTTTGCTTTATTAATGGAAAGCTACCTGTGGGTCCCAGGATTTCTCTTCCCAGGGAGGCTTCTAATGCATCTGTCCAATGCAATGGGGCTTGGGGGAAAAAAAATCCTCTAATCAGCAGATGGAGCCTTACCAGGAGAGGCAGCACATCAAGCTTTGGCAAAGCAGGAATTGAACTCTCACTGGGATTCTGGGCAAGCCCTGAGCCTCCCCAGATCTCAGTTTCCCCTTCCATGAAAAGGGGGGAATAATGTACTTCTCATCTGTTTCAAAGTGCTATTGGTGAGGGTATTTTAACCTCAGGATAACCTCGAAATATCACAGTGCCTCAAGAGAGTAAAAAGACACAGTAATAAGAAAAATGTGAGAGGTTATGCTTAATAATGTTTTTATTCAATTGAGTATAATTAATCCTTTCTCTTTCTCTATTCTGAAAACAGTTCATCACTTCAGATAAAGTCAGACGCAATCACAGAAGCATCTGGCTGGAGAGGACCTGAGAGCTCATCTCATTCAGACCCTCACTTCCAGACTGGCTAGTGCTGTTATGGATTCAGGACTTTTTATCCTGCTTCCCTTACAAGCATCTCTCATTATCAAAAGAAAACAGTCTAGAGAGAAAACCTGTTTAGCCTTAAGCAAACATTTCTAAAAACATTGTATTATCCTTGTTAATTGCAAAATGTATAGATTGCCTCCTGTTTGCCCACTCATCCCCTGTCCTCCTACAGAATGAGAGCCATTTGTACAATCTGGGTGGGGCACACCACAGTGCCCTCTTACCCTGTGTCCAGCTGCTTCTCCTTGGTCTTGTAGGGCAAAGCTACAGGAACCATCTAGAGCAATCTGGGGCTGACATTGTGGGAACTGCCTTGACATTTGAAAGGTTATAAAGTTTGGGTGTGAATGCACAGCTATAAGAAGTCTTTTTTATTCTTTCTGTAGCTCTGAATCAATTGGTGAAAAGCTTGAAGGGGCTAGAGAAATCTCCCTAGGTCTCAGTTGCACTCAGCTTTGGGTCTTGGAGCCTGTCTTTTTGGAAGCCCCAACTCTCCAGGGACAGTCCCCCTCACACCACCCTCATCACTAGCTGGGCAGGACTCTTGATATGCCCTTAGGTATGGAGACTGAGGTCTACTGTGGAGCCAGACTAGGAAGACCCAATACACCCAGAGCCGAGACCCACTTGGCCTCCCAAATTACCTTCCCTCCTCCATTTTAAACTTGGGTCAAGGCTCTTTTTCTTAGAAGGATTCCTAGGGAAAGAGATCCTATACTATTTGGAAATCCAATGTCATGTTTGTCACTTGGTTGGTAAACTTTGTTCAGTTTTTTTCTTCACCTCTCTCCTTCCCAGCTTCTATGGGAATAATATATTAATTCATTAGCATTCATTAAAAACTCTGTCCAATTTGGTTGAGTAAATTAGCAGAAACTATGGCTTCTAGTTTAAAGGCCAGGGATATTTTGAGAAGTTAAAAGGGAAGGGTGCAAGGACGTGTCCACAGCTGAGGGCACCAGCAGTGGGGTCAGGCCCAGTGGGGAGCGTGGTCAAAGACTCTGATCACCTGAGCGCAGCAGCAGCAGGATGGTGGCACTGAGCAGGATGGGGTGGCATAGTCTACAGGACACCTGTCCATCTGTGTGATAGAGACAGAACCCAGATAGCGGACGACAAACCATCTATTTTGTAAGTGAATAGGTCTGACTTTTCCACTAGTTGGAGCCACAGGAAGGCAGGGTGACAGGATATACAGATGTTAAGTGTCTCAAAATGTCAGAGAGCTGAATTTTAGTTGTGATTCTGTCATGTCTTGTCTATGTAACTGTGAGTTTATTACTTAACCATCAAGCCATAGCTCACTTATCTAAAACATGATAATACCTAACTCTCAAGTTTATTCTGATGATACAGTGAGCACAAACTTGAAAGGTATTAGTACATAAGTGGTTATTCAGTCAGTGCTAGATATTGTTTTGGACAATTTGGCTGCTATAACCCAACACCATGGACTGGGTGGCTTCAACACCAAACATTTGTTTCTCACTGTTCTGAAACCTCAGAAATCCACGAGTCAGGTGCCAGCATGGTCAGGTTCTGGTGAGGGGCCTCTTGCTTGTCGGCAGGTGGCTTTCCTCCTGCTATGGACCTCATGTGGGAGACACTGCACAGACAGGAAACAAGCCCATTAGGGCCTCTTCTATCAGGGCACCGATTCCATCCATAAAGACTCCCCCTTATGACCTAATTACTTCCATAAGGCCAGCCACAAAGATCTTCACTTTAGGGGTTTAACTTCAATATATGAATTTGGGGGCATAAGCATTCAGCCCAAAGCAGGTAATTTTACTACGTATCTCCCCTCTCCTCTCCAAACCGCAAGACTCTCTGTCTTTAGATGTGCTGTTGAAGATATATTTTAGAATGGACTCTTCTCCTAGTCTACTCTTCTAATTTCAATTCTTGACATCAACTGCACCGCTGGGAAAGATTGTTAAAGGATGCCCTTAGCATCAAGAAAAAGCTAAATGTCCCCTTAGAAAGATGGGCAAAAGACACAAATATCTAATTTACAAAAGAAGCTTTCGTGTCCAATAAACCAGAGGTACACATACACAAAAAATAAACTTCCAATTTGGGAGTAATTAAAATGCAAATAAAAAATAAATGATTCCCTTTTATCTTCCCAAATGAAAAGGACTGAAGGTATGACTTAAAAGTGCTATCAAGGGTGCAACGGAACGGGATACTCGTGTGCTGTTGATGGTTCCGGTAGAACCTTCCAGAGAGCAACATGACAGCATGAATTAGCAGCCCACTCTTTGTACTGAATAGACCTACTAACACAACAGATAAAAAGACCCAGAGATAGACTCACAAACGCATAAGAATTTAGAGGATGACGAGATGATTTTTTTCAAATTAATGGAGCACAGATGAGTTATTGATGAATATCGTTGGGACAATAACATAGCCCTCTGATAAAATATTCAGTTGGATCCCTACCTCACCTCTTATGCCAAAATGAATTCCAGGTGGATCAAATATGCACTTGTGAAAGGGAATCCATACAAGTATTATGAGCAAGCAGGTGAACACTCATTTATAATTCAAGAATGAGTAATGTTTTTCTACGAAGAAGTCTTAAGATTTGTTTCCGTAAATATACGATTTATTAGGTGATAAAAGGCAAAACAAATATTGTGTGAAATACAGCCCACATTTGTGATAACTGTGACTAACATTTTTGTAAGCAGATTCATCTGCCAATTTAGGATTTGCAAGCAAAGTTTTAAGGGGCTGCTTTGACTCCTTCGTATGCTTGCAGTGCCTTTCGTAGAGAGGCATGGCTATGGGCAGCTTGTGATCTGGTGCAAAATCTGGACTAGATACTGGATGCAAAGGAACCCTTTCCTGAATTTTCTACCTCCGAATATGTGGAGGGCAGTGAGGAGAAGCACTAATCTGGAAACAAAACAAAATTTTCTCTCAGTACTTTCCACAGCTCTTTATCTGAAACCATTGGGTTTTTAATATTTTGGAAAGAGAATATTGTGAATATATTCTATATTATGAACCACATCCAGGGGCATCTGGGGCATGCTCTATGGCCAGCTAGTTTGTTATTCCTGCAGCAAACAAACAAATATTCGTACCAAGTAGGACATAAAATCTCATGTTAGCCCAGGTCAAGTTTTACAACAAACGAGTTTTGGCACTGAATTTATGAAAACTCAGTTTCAGAGTCTTGTGGATATATGAAAAGGAGTTTGTATATAAACAGTGCCTACAAATCAACAGAGAAAAAAACAATAATCCATTAGAAAATGGGAAATGATATAAAAAGTTCACAGAAAAGGAAATATGAATGGCTCGTAGAAGAACACAAAGGTCATCAACCTCATTGCTAATAAAAGAAATGCTCAATCAAGACAAAGATACCATTTTTCATATGTCAAATGGGTAAACAACTAAGTTTGATAAGATATTGGTATTGAAAGTGTTTGAACACAAACTTAACGTGTAGCTGGTAGGCACATATAGAAGTACAACTGCTAAAGAGAGCTGTTTAACAAGATCAATAAAAATTAAATTAAACATGCAATTTCACATCTAGGAGCTTATTTTAGATGTGACCAATGATGGGATGCTGATTAAATACATTAGATTATAACATAAACATAACATAAGGTATAATATCGTACAACATCTAAAGGAATGGAACTAATCTTTAGGTACTAATATAAAACAATACTAAAAGTATACTGCTAAGAAACCAAACAAAAATCAACCGACCAAATGACAGCAACAACAAAAAAGTTGGGTAGGTCGAGTTTTTAAGGTATAACCTGTGGGAAAGAAATCTTTTTATGAAATTACAATGTTTATAGGTCAAAATGGTATATAATATATATTTAAAGAGGTAACATTTCTTGTACCTGGGTAGGGAAAGTAAGATGGCTGGCATAGAGATGTGAGAGAGACTTCTTAAAAAAATACATACACACATACACACACACACACACACACACACACATATATATATATATATATATATATATATATATATATATACCCCTTTTACATTTCTATTCATGTACTATTTCTTTTTTAATTTTTTTTTAGTTGAACATGGACACAGTACCTTTGTTTTACTTATTTATTTATTTTATGTGGTGCTGAGGATCAAACCCAGTGCCTCACATGTGCAAGGCAAGCGCTCTACCACTGAGCCACAACCCCAGCCTATTCATGTACTATTTCTAAATAAATAAGAAAAGATGATTTATTCATGTCATGATTTTTTAAAGGAACAACCTAAACATATTGGATTGGTTAAATAATACTTCCATAAAGGATTATCATGTAGCTATCACAAATCACAAAAATTGTAGAATAATGTTTATGCACATGGAAAATAGTTTATGATAAATTAAAAAGAATAGAATAGAAAATGAAATGTTTCTACATTTGAGATAATATAAAAATAAAAGGATACATAACATATAAGTGTACCTAGGAAAAGACAAGTATCTATACTAAAATATATATTTTTTCACAATTATTTACTGAGTTCCTATTGGCACAGGAGAAATTCTCCAGGACGATAGGCAGAGACGGGTGAACAAAATAGTTGTGGTCCCAGTGTTCATGGAGTGTAGTCTAGTGGAAGACATGCAAAATGAACAAAGAGAAAAATGATTTGAGAAAGAATAATAAGAGTTTCTCTAGACTGGGTGGTCAGGAGCCAGTCAGGTAGAAGAGACAGATGAACGGTCCAGGCAGGTAGAGAGCAGTGTGTTTGTGCAAAAGTGGGCAAGTGTGCAGGCATCTATGGAAATGAGTGAAATCCAGCAAATGCAGGGCAAGGCAGAAAGGAAGAACAGTACCAGGAAGACAGGAAAGGCAGGCCAGACACAGATCACATAAGATCTTAGACCTGTAGTAAGAAATTAAGGTTTTATTATAAATGCACTGCTTTGAGAATTTAGCTGTCGTATTAACTGCTTTTCCTTTGAAAGTAACATACTCTTTCCTCTGGCTACTTTTTAGATCTTCTATCTGTGTTATCCTGAAATTCACTACGATATGTTTAAGAGTGGATTTCTTTTCTTTATATTGTTTAGATTGCAAGGACTCTTGAATCTCTCTTTAAATAGTTCTGGAAAAATTTTCACCTTTCATCCCTTTAAATATTGTCTCCTCCTCATTTTGTCTCTTCCCTCCATTTGAAACTTGAATTAGACAAATATCAGATCGTGTTCTCTCTCCACTTAATCTCCTTTACATTTTTATTTCTTGTTCTCTCTGTGCTGCTTTCTGGATAATACCTGAGTTATCTTTTAGTTCACTAATTCTTTTTTATTAGCATGTCAATTAAATATTAAATTCATTGACTGAATCTCAATTATTGCATTTTTCATTTCTAGAAACCCCACTCATTGCTATTTCAAATATGCTAGATTATTTCTTTTATTATTTCTTTCTTTTTTTCTAAGTAAATATGTGTATTATAAAGTGTTTCAGTTAATTCACTATAAAGTTTTGTAAATCTGTTTTTGCTGTCTCTTGTTTATGTTGACTTTCCTTCATAATCTGCTTTTGCTTTATATCTTGGTATTTTCTACTGTGTTTTATTCATTACCCTTAGAAAGTCATTCCTGGGACGTCTTTGAAGTCTAGAACCACTTCCTACAATGAGAAATTTTATTTTGTTTTGCCTGTGTGCCTGTGTGTACTTCCAGAGTTTGTCCAGAGAAAGTAAAATTCACATCTTTTTAAGTACTTGAAAAGTACTTTAAAAAGTTCATAAGAATTTAGCCCACAAATTTATTAGAAGACCATTTTGTACATAAAATTTCTAGGGGAGAAATTATTTTCTCTCTCCCTAATCTACTAAGGGCTAAGGAAATCTTTTAAATCCCTGAGGATGGGGTTACTCCACTTGCCCTTTGAAGTCCCAGATTTGTGTGGGGAGGCATCTTATTACATGCCCCACTTCAGGAAAGTTTGGGAGTTTTATTCTTGCCCCATGAATCAGTTTTCCCAGATCAGCAAATGCCATAGGGGCAAATTCTCACTACTCTGAATTCCTTTTTTCCCTAGGTGTTAACATAGTAATTCTTGATCATAGTATCAGTCTTTTTATACTTTTAAAGAATTGTTTTTAAAATCATTCATCATTTGTAGTTGTTTTCAACACAAGGTTGTCCAAACAACTGAATCTGGCAGTGTCCCTATACACCATAAAAATTACAACTTCTTTTGAGAGCTTGAAATTGGTTGCCTCCCTATTAAAATTCAGCTTCTCAGAAAGAGAAGTCCATGCTAGGTGCAGTTGGAAACCACTGAAGACAATAAGCTGAAGAATGACTTGACCCAATTTAGTTTTTTAAAAAATCAGATAATGGAATGGAGGAGGCAAGAGTGATGTCAGGAGGTTTGATGAAAGACTAAGGAGTCATCTAGGTGGGAAGGCGCTTTGAGCTAGAGTGACAGTGAAGAAGGAGAGACATGGATGGGGTGAGCTATGTGTTCTAGGTTAAAATAGTGAGGACTTGGAGATAATTGTATGCTGGAGGAGAGGAAAATAGAGTCATGAAGGATGACCCCCAGTTTCTGCCTTCAACATCTCTGTGAATGATGGCACCACTGGAGGGTGCTGGGGTGGGAGGACCCAGCAGATGGCTCTGGCTTGGGCCAGGGTCGGGTGTGCGCATGCGTGATAGAGAGGCTGTGTAGAATTAAGAGTTCAGCTTCAAGTTTGTAATGCTTGAGAATTACGTGAGGCACCCAAGTATCACCATTAATAGTGGTTACTTATGAGTGGTGAGATTAGGAGAAATTTCTTTTCCCCCCACATTTTCACTAGTAGGTATGAATCTTTTTAAGGAAAAATAATTATTTTAGAATAAAGGCTGCCCCTATACACCATAAAAATTACAACTGCTTTTGAGAGCTTGAAACTGGTTACTTCCATATTAAAATTCCCTTTTTGTTTCTACTTCTGTGTATTATTTGTATGTCTACTATACTATAAATTATTTTAGTGTCAGAGACACTAAAATCTTATCATTTCTCCCTAGTATCTATCACACTGCTCTGCACATGGTAAATTCTTAATAAGTAACTGAGTTAATAAAATCTTTTACACATTGAAGGCACTCGATTTATCTCATTGAATCTTGCATTAGATTTCCCATAAGGATGTTGCAATCACAAACCAACACATTTTACCATTCAGATTACCCCAAACTGTACCAGACCTTACTTTTTCATGTTAAACTCAGTGTTTGAGTCAACTATCACTATAATGAAATACCTGACACAGTGTTCTTGTGAAGTAAAGAGAGGTTTATTTGGAGTTCAAAGTCCAAGATCAGACACACCCATGTTTTTTTGTTTTGGGGGGGAGATTTTTTTGTTGTTGTTGTTTTTTGGCCTCTGCTGAGGGTAACAGATGGTGACACATCATGGCAGGAACATGAGTAGGAGAAAAAGGTCACATCCCCAACTAAAGCGGGGACAAAAGAGAGTGGATGAGGCCAGCTTTGCTCTGTTTCTTTTTTTTTTTTTTCCTTGTACCAGAAACTGAACCCAGGAGTGCTTAACCACTAAGCCACATCCCCAACTCCTTTTATTTGTTAGTTTGAGACAGAGTCTCAATAAGTTGCTTAGGACCTCGCTAAGTGCTGAGGCTGGCTTTCAACCAGGTTTGCTCTTTTAATAACAATCTTCCATGAGAACTTGAGGGGTCACACAAGAATTACCTCACACCCCAGTGACCAAAGGACCTCCCAAGAGGTTTCACCCTGGGGACCAAGTTTGTACCTGTGGGCCTTTAGGTGGTGCTTGACATCCAAACCACAGCACTCAGAGTCAAGGAGGAGGTTGGACTTTGGGGACTCACTTCATCCCTTTCACTTGGACCCTAGATGGACTCCTTCTTCCAATGGCAGCCGCAAGCTGAGCACAGTGGGAACACCTAACGGGCCCAGGCAGGCTTAAGTGGCACCAACCTTAATGGATTTGTTTGCCTACAGGCTTAGTAACAGCACAGATGGCCTGAGAAACCGCCCACTGCTAAGGATCCCCAGACATGCCATGGGCCTGCCTTCCCCCATAATGAGCCTCCTCTCTCTCCCACAAGAGGAGACTGTGTCATGATGATATTTCATTCAGCAAATTCTGGAAGCGAATAAGCATTGGTTTCCTCTTGTTTTATGATCTTAACTACTGCATAAGTCTAAACCTTCTTAAAAATCCTCAGAGTGTAAAGCCCGAGACACAGCAATCTCTCTGGAGCCAGTAGACTCCTTGTTCATTAATAATGAACACTCTGGTGTCATTCTCAAGGCCAGACCATGGACAGGCCATATAGTACAGACAGATATTTAAAAGTCAAATTCTCCCAGCCTCGCAATGGGGTAGTGAGCAAGATGTACAACACAGACCAGAAAGGGACAAAGATAACTCTGGTTTCCATAATTCGCTCCACTTCTTCTTCCGCTTCTAGACTTTCCCTCTTCTAGCTCTAACCTCATCAATGTAAAGAATGGGAGGTTTCTCCGTGTTCCTACGAAGAGATGCGTGGTGCCCACTCTGCTGCAATACTCTTGCTTTGGCAGCTTCCCAGAGGGCCTGTGCCAAGGCTGCAGGCTATCTGGGGAGAACACCCAGCTGGCCACCCCGAGGAGCACCACCACAGAGACGCAGAGCCAGGCTCAGCCAGGCAAGAGCAGCTGTTGCGATGGGACTTCAGGGACTGGAGGCGGCCTTGTGCTCGGTGTCAGCAAGGCACTGAACAGCATCTGCAGCCCGCAATGAGCCCATGCATAATACAGAACTGCTTGCTTCCACTTCCTAACTCCTTCTTCATAGACCTCCCAGGATATGCAAAATAGAGAGCTTGTCCATGGGTCCTGCCTATAGCCATGTCCTCAGATGCTCCTGTCTATGGCATTGTTTTGCCATACCCAGGCAACTTCAGAGAGTCAGAGCCATGTAGGCTACAGGGGAGCTTAAGCATGGCAGCAGGCAGAAAGCATGCTTGCTTTTCAGGTAATTGGTCGTTCAGGTTAAATTTTCTATATTCCCAGATCCCCAAACAAAAGACAGTGGTGCTCCCAGGGAGGCTGAGATCCCACCCGGGTGCTGCAGGAACTCCAGGTCTGCCGTGTGTTCACCTAGGGACCAGGCACCAAAGCCCCAGCCCCCACTCATTTGCTGCTCCCCCAAGACCTTCTGTCCAAAGCTCCCACAGCTCAATTGAAAGCAGCAGGCGAAAAGTCAAATACTTCATTAAAAGCAGCAAGAGGCTCCATTGTAAACCCACTGCTCTTGCCCATCAAAGATCAGACACTGGGATCCAAATCAGTTCTGGTTTCTATCAGAGATCAGATGCGTGAGAGGCAGCTTGTGGTGTGTATCTTTTCAATGTGCAGAGAAAGCCCCTCGGTTGCTCCTGTTTTTACCTTATTTTTATACCCTATAGAGCCCCTCAAGAACTGCTGCTCCTAATATATAAGCGCACACATGCGCCCTCATTATGCTGAGACAGGGAGAAGCCGAGAAGCACTTCAAAAGGTAAGCATAGGCTCGAGGTTCAGGTTTATTGAATTCCCGGAAATGCTGTCTCTCCTCCTGAGAAAGGTTAGAGTTTGGAAACAACTTTAATCTGGCCAAAGAAGAGAGGAAGAGGGAGAAAAAGACACAGGGAGAGGGAGCGTTGGTTGAGGGAAGAGATGGAGAGAAAGAGAGAGGGAATTGTTAATTTCAATTGATTTTCTGATAAGGTTTCATATCCTGAAGTGTGCTTCAAATCTGAGAAGTGACATCTGCTGAGATCGCCCGTCAGTGTCTGAATTCTCCTGAATGTAATTAGATCTGAGACAAGATAGAAGACTCAGTACGGTGGCCCTTAGGGAGGAAATGGTCTTTGAAAAGAATTATGTTAATCAGACTAGCCTTCTTCTTGCATCTGTTCTGCTGTTATTCTGGGTAAAATTAATAGGTCTAAGGAAGGATCTGATCATAATGACAATCTGGTCTTCACAGCGGGAGGTTTTATAAAGGAGCTGAACTGTGCCTTGTTGAGAACACTTAAAGTAATTAGTTACAGGGCTACTCACTTTCTTTCCTTTTTAATAATAATAATGGTTATTAATGTTTACAAATTAAAGAGTCTTACTCCAGATGAAAGGAACACTGAAATGGAGACTGGGGAGCAGAAGCCCTGTACCTTTCTGCCCCCTGCAGAGGGCGATGACACTATAGCCACCCCCTTTTCCTGCTGGATTGTTCTCCTTCCTTCACCCCCAACCCCTGACCAACCCTTCCTCCTTATTCCCCAGGGCAGATGGAGCCTGCAGAGGGTGAAACCAGCAGAGCTGAGGACAGAGGTGTTGATGCCTGATCTACACACGTCCAGTGCCTAGCACAAAGTAGATGTTCAATAAATATTTGCTGGTGGGATGGAAGAAAGAGAGAGAGAAAGGAAGAAAGACTAGAATTTTTTTTTTTAAAAAGAAAAAAGACATAAAAAGGAAGAAAAGCACAAAAGCAGGAAAGAGGAAAGACAAGAAATAAAAAAGAAAAAGAAAGAAAAGAAGGGAGGAAGGAAAGTAAGCAGAGGGAATGACAGGAAAAGCATTCTCGTCGCCTTATTGTAATATAGAACTTCAAAGCAGGGTGAGGGTTGATGTCACAATTTGCATTCCAGTCTGGATCAGTCTATAAACCAGGGGTGGGCAAACTGCAGTCTATAGGCTAAATCTGGCCACCATCTGTTTTCATAAACAAACCTTTTTCGGCCCATACTTTGACATGTTGTCCACGGCTGCTTTCACAGGACACCTGCACATTCGAGCAACAGAACCAGCCTGTATGGCCCTCCAAGCCTGTGAGTGTACTATGTGGCCTTTCATAGGAAAAGCCTGCTGACTTCCACCTTCATCTCTCAAGATGATTGGGTGCTAAGATACCCTGAGTGGCTGACTTTCCAGAATAGAACTGCCTGCCCATCTGCACAACATTCAAAGACCTTCGCCAAGACAAGTACTTCTTGGGGGACAGGTGGTGGAGCGGGGGAGGGAGGCTAGGGTGAAAGAGAGTAGGCTGTTACACTTCTGTCTGCTCCTTCTAATAGCAGGTCCTAAGAAGACCAGATTCAGCGTATCTGCCCCTTGTCACAGGACTGAAGGGGGCCAAGGCAGGGGCAAGGTTAGAAACTGAGACCTATTTTTTCTGCTAACAATACAGTATGATAAAGAATTAGATCTGGAAGGAGAACACCTAGATCTAGGTTTCTCCTGAATGGTTTTATCTTAGTGAAATCATTTAATTCCAGCCCAGTCTTCTGACTGCCTGTTTTCTTATTTGTAAAATAGGATGAAAATAATACTACTTTAAAATTTTGATGTTAGATAAGCAAAGTGTGTCAAAGTATGTTGAAAAACCATATAGTCTTGTGCAAACAGCGCATAACCATTATAATGGTCATTATGCACTATATGATGGACCTGGACAAGCTGGTATGTGGGTACTGGACAATTGAGTGTGGAAGTGCAGATTTGGGACTCCAGAGATCTGCCTCTAATGGAAGATGACATGTCCTAAAGGTGTTTTTGGTGAAGCGGTGTGTCACAACCATCAAGCTTTGAATATATATGCCAAATCCATTGGCATAAAACTACAAGAATAAATTTTTTGCTTATAGATCTACTGGTCATCTGGAGCTCACTTGATCTAGAATGGGCTCAGCTGGGCTTGACTACAGCTTATAGGTCTGGCTTAAGGAAGATGTGTCTCTCATCCTCTTTGAATCACCAACTCCCCACACCATGCTCTTTTCACAATGATAGGTAAGAGCACATGAGCCCAAGACTCTGTGAGCACCACACCTGTTAATATCCTGTTGGCCACACTGAGAAGTAAGAAAGCAAGCTCTCTGCACCTTGAGGCTCAAGGAAGTCAAATGGCCACACCCACATCAGTGAGGTGGGGAAATAGACTTCTCCATGGAGGTCCGTTGATGGGAGTGAATATTTGTTGAAAAAAAATCTACGGTTGAAGCCAAAGCATTAGCTAAGCAGTGTCTGATGTTGTCCCAAACTACTAAATCCAATTGCTAAAATATGCCACCCTTTTGATGTATACTAATAGACCAACACTAGGAGTGGGATATAGATACTTTCATCAATCTCATGAACAATTTACACTTGACCTCACTTGCATTCTTTCACATCTGGGAACTGTTAAGCAAAGAAAACTGCACAATTTCTCTAATACTCAAATTCATTGATCAAGTTTATAGAAAAATCTACACTATTCAAGAAGAAATCTGTGGCTTTCAGAAAATGCAGGCATAATAAAAATGCAGGAAGACTGAGGATAATAGTAACACGGAGGCAAAAAGAGCCAGGACCAAAATCAGATTTCAGCAAGAGCTGAGGTCACCTTAAATAAGAATGACAGCCATGAGCAGGGGGTCCCAATTAATTAATGACACCTTAATTGAAAAAAACTGCCTCTGTTCTTGGATTGTCCTCACTGTCCTCTAGAGCCAAAGGGAATGCTGTGGCATCTGGGGAAGGGAAGGGCCAGATTTCTGTTTCTCTGTTTTCCTTCCTGTTCCTTCCTTCTGCTTCATAGAGGTAAAGGGTAAGGTTACCACAGGATCAACAGCTTCATAAATATGCAGAAGAAAGACAAATCAACCTGAAATCCAAAAAAATAATTAAAATATAAATAGACTTGTTTGTTTCAAGGATTTGCAATGAATGCTTGACTCAGTCTGAAGATTAATCAGTGATGGGTAATTATACTTTCACACACACACACACACACACACACACAAACATCCATGCACACAAAAAGATAACCCTGGTCCCCTCCAAACAGCATGAATGCAAAAACAGTGTGAGATTTCTGATGCAAACAGAGGTGAACTTACCTGAAGCCCCATGCTGAGTCTGATAGTTCACGTCATACCTGCTGCTGAACTACCAGCATGGGACAGGTCCCATGTGGGGTACCTCTGAAATCCACAACAGCCTTACCCACCCCTCCTTTATTTCTCCTGCATTTCCCCCTTGAAAATTGACTTTTTCCCTGGAAAAGGAGGTAAGCAATCTATCAATTCATAGACATTTAAGAAGTTTTTACACTATCCAAACTCTGCCACAGATAATAACAAAAAAACCCATGCCCTGACCTAGAGGAATTCACAGTCCAGAGAAGTTTTTTCTCAAGTAGGAATAATTTTGTCTTTCCAGGAGACATCTGACAACTTGTGACAACATTTCTGATTGTTCTAGCTTGGGAGGGATCCTACAAGAATTTGGCAGGTAAAGGCCAGAGAGATTGGTAAATATCCTAGGATACACAGGAAAGCCCCCAAACACAGACTTATTAGGTTTTGGATGTCAGTAGTACTGAATTGGTCTAGAAGGTGAACCAAAATACAAACACAGGCTGTGTGAAATAGGGTCAGATACATACTATGGTACTTGGACTCAGGAAATCCACCATCTTCCTTCTCTAGTCTTTGGATCTTTCCAACTCTGTGGATTCCCAGCTGTACTGTCATCTTTGAGGATTTGGGATTGTTGATCATAGTCACAGTCTCAGGAATAAAACACCTGTCCCTTAGTGTGTCATTCCTGAAGTCTTCCTAGTACTTGATCATCTATCCATCCACTCATCCATCTGCCTGTCCATCCAACCATCCAGCTATCAAGCAATATTCATTTACACTATCAGAATGATTCAAACTCTATAGGCTCATCTCACTTTCAGACGAGACTTCTTGGGAAGAAAAAAGTCTTTGTGCAACAGTGTGAATCAGAAAAGGCCATGGGGTGAGCTTCCTGTGAGAATGGTTTTACTCAATGACCATGTAAAAGGGAGTCAGTCCTACTCCCACCCCGTAGTAGAACAGTATGTACCCCCAGACATTTGACTTGGTCTACTGCTGGAGGAAGGAGACAAGAATGAAAGTAAAGGTGGGAGCATTCTGACCATGCCCCACATTGATTTTGTAGCCTTGGGCAAATTTCTCAAACTTTCTGTACCTTAGTTTCCTCTTTTGCACAATGAGAATGATAATCGTGCTTTACTGAAGGAGTCTCTGTGAAGATTCTGAATCAGTACATGAGACACTCTCAGCAAAGAGTCTGGCACACAGGAAAAGCTCAGAAAATATTGATCATCATTGGTCATCATTATACAAAGTTCAGGTATGAAGACTTGAATTGGGTGTCAACATACTTTACATACAAACAGAGATACAAAAGGCGTGGTATTTATATATATTAAGAATTGTAATGCAAAAAAAATAATAACGTTACCTTAGATTAAGAAGAGGGAAGTGAAAGGAGGGGAAGGCAGGGGATGTGGGGATAAGAAAGATAGTAGAATGAAACAGACATTATTACTGTATGTATGTATGTAACTGTATGATCAATGTGATTCTACAATACGTATACTCAGAAAAATGAGAAATTATATCCCATCTATGTATGATACATCATAGTATATAAGTGCATTCTACTAATCAAAACAAATAAAAAATAAAATCAGAAACTTCAAAAAAAAATATTGACCATCATTGTCCATTATCGTTACCAATGACAGAGTAGTAACTGGTGTGGAGATTACCAAAAATCCTATTCAGTACCAGAGCTTTGGAGAGAAACAGTGAGGCCCTACATTCATCAATGAGACCCCTGAGAAGCATCTGATGGTTAAGTCAGGGTTTCTTATCCTCAACATTATTGATGTGAAGGGCCAGATAATCTGTTTGGGGGAATTATCCTGCACATTGTAGTATTTTTAGCAGCATCCATGTCCTCTTCCACCCACTAGATGAAATGGCAACCCCCTCCAACAATTTGACAAAGTCTCCAGACATTGCCAAATGTCTCCTAGGGGACAAAATCCTGTGGTTGAGAATTAATGTCTTAAACAATAATGATAAAAAGTCATTGTTACTAATCACACATAAGGAATTGCCCCTTGATCAACTGCAATTTCCCTTTTAACTTGCATATACTGCAGGTAAATACAGATGCTTTGAAATCACATTTATTCTGCAGGATTGGAGGCTCCTTCCCATACCACAGTCTGGTCAGTCCCTCTAAGTCAGCACGTTTCCAATCCAACCTAGTTACCATGAGGTGCATAGGTTACAAACATTCAAAAGAATAAGTTCCTTCCCAAGCAGAGATAACTGTGAATCTTGAGATTAATGCATATATTCTACCCAATTATGATGTTAATATAAACATGACTTTGGAAAGATAACAATATAAATATGTATTAATCAGTAATCACTTACATGTCTCTATCAGACTTAGTTGTACAGACTTGGCTTAGACCTCACAGTAGTTACTACAGGAATAACTATAAGCAGGTTTCTTTTCCTCTCAAAGCCTCCATCAGCTCTTTTATAAAATGGGGCTAATAATTGCACCCACCTCATGAAGAGGAAGACAATGCATTAAGTAAGTAGGGAAAACTTAGTGCATTATGAGGCTCAAGGGAAACGTTCCACAAATATCCAATAAATGTTAGCATTTTTGTTAGTAAAAGAGAAAAATATATCAAAAATGTTAAAGCAAAAACAGTACCTAGACACAGATTGAAGCACCTTTATAGTTTCAACTGGTTTCAGGTGTTGTTATGGTTTTGATCTGGACTATCCCCCAAAATCAATCTCTCTCTCTCTCTCTCTCTCTCTCTCTCTCTCTCTCTCTCTCTCTCTCTCTCTCCCACCATGCATGAGGTGGGCAGCCCTGCTCCACTATGCCCTCTCACCACACATCTATTTCTCTGAAACTGTGAGCCAAACTAAATCTTTCCACCTATAAACTGTTTTTTCTCAGGTATTTTGTCATGATAATAGAAAGCTAATCAACACAGGTGTTATTTAACAAAGTTTTGGGCTCCCAACTCTACAGGGTTGAATAGTGTCTCCCCAAATTCATGTCTACCAATTGGAATGTGCCCTTATCAAAAAAATAGGGGTTTTGCAGATTTAATTAGTTATGCTAAGATCTTACTGGATTAGGGTGGGCCCTGTATCCAATAATTGGTCCCTGATGACAAGGCCATTTGGAGATAACACACACCCAGGAAAGGAGGGCACGTGAAGGTGGGGGCAGAAATTGGAGCAATGCAGCTAAAAGTCAAGGGACATAGAAGATTGCTGGCAACCATCAAAAGCTAGAAGAGGAAGGGGAAATTCTTCCCCCAAAGCCTTTGGAGAGAGCATAGCCCTGCCCAAACCTGAAGCTTAGACTTTGGGCTTCTAGAACTGGAAGGTAATAAATTTCTATTATTCTAAGCCATGCAATTTTTGCTAACTTGCTACAACAGCCCTGGGAAACTAATACACCAGCTTCCTCTCTCTCAGGCTCTGGGTGGGTACAACTATTTCTTGACTTGTGTAAAAATAGGTTCCCTAAAGGTGTTTTTAACCATCTGCTTATTTACATCTGAGCCAGAGTTGCTTTTTACTCTTTTGTTCTGTTATTGAGCTCAAGGATACAGTCACTCTAAGGAAGCCCTGGAATCCCTTCCTGATCAGAGCAGCTGTGATGCCTCACAGATTCCTACCTCAGCCCTTGCCCTTCAGCCATATTTTCTTATTTTAAACTGCCCCAGGTAAAAGCCTGGTGGACACACTCTTCCCACCTTCTGGACACAACCAAAATTCAACCGGTTGTCCTTGGCAACCCTCCTACTGGATACGTGTGTCATTTAATTACCTTCTGCTTGTCTTCGTTCTGATCAGTGGGTCCTCCATGCTGAATTGACCAGTGGGTTCAATCCAATGCCCGGCCAGTTCACAAAGACGGGCTCCTTAGGCAGATATCACTGTTGACATCAATAGCTCTATAAATAAGTATCGCCATTTTCTCACTGACCTAAAACAAAATAAAGTTTTAATAGAATCCTGACTTTGGGAGGGATTTTAAAAATCTATTCCTTCCACCCCTCTGCTTCCCCTGCTCAGTGAGTGAATTTTCTCTACAACATTCTTATCAAGTAGACATCGAGTTACTGCTTTAAAGCCTCTAGTGATGGGAAATCCACTGCTGCTTACAACTGTCCATTTTATCTTTAGACACTTCTAGTATTAGGAAGGTCTTTACACTGATATGAAATCTGTCTGTCATTCTACCTACAGACCCCAGTTTTGCCCTACAACCCAAACAGAATAATATTCACCACTCTTCTTAGGCTCTCATATCTAATCATAGTGATTTCAGATTCACTGCCTCACCCTTAACCCCCTGGATAGTTTATTTTTTAACTCCAGCCTGAACTATCCTCTCTCTTTTTCTTTTAGTCTTTTCTGTAACAAAATTTTAAGTTCCTGAACATTTCTGTCACTTGGTTGCACACATTTTCCAATTCTTGTAGCATGTCCCTAAAAGCACACCCAACATTCTTGGTCATTCTAGTAGGAAAGGAGTGGGCTGACTTTAAAAATTGTTTGTTAAAGACCTAGTTTTTGACTAGTTCTTCATTAATGAACAAGAAACTTAACAATAGCTACAGACACAAAACCCTCGTATAAGAGAAGTGAAAGAGCTAGTAGAGAGGAGACAATTTATTAAGACACTCAAGGAAAGAGATGTAAAACACTACAGGAGAGTGAACTGGACTGTGGGCATATGTGGCAGCATAGGGGCTGCTTTAACTCAGACCTATGGCTGGATGTATGTGCCAGTTATTCCTGGTATTAATCATCCACCCCAAACTCAGTGGTTTTAAACAGTAGCATTTTATTATAACAGGTTCTGTGAGTCAGGAATTTGGACAGGTCCAACTGGAATCTGTCTGCCCCATTGTGTCCAGAATCTCCACTGAAAAGACTCCAACGCTGAAGTGTCTGAACCGCCCGGAGGCTAGAATCCAGAGATTTTGTCACTCATGGGTCTGGTGGCTGGTTTGAAGGCTGGGCTTAGCTGGCACTGCCTATGGAAACATTTGTACATGGCTTTTCCATGTTGTTTGGGTTTCTCACAGCATGTCAGCTGTGTTTTAAGAGGGAATGTCCCCAAAATGAGCATGCCAAGAGAATCAGGTGCATGATGCTGGCCTTTTCTGACCTCAGCTCAGAAGTCGTGAGGCATCCCTTCATGCATTCTCTTAGTTCTCTCTTGATGGGGAAGCCACAGGTTCCCTTGCACAGGAGGATGGGGGATGGGAAAACATTGTCCAATCCATCTTTGTAAAATACAACCTGGCATTGCCCAGAAAAGTAAAAGGCTAGCACTTTCTAGCAAATCACGGAACAGAAATAGCCCAGAACTGAGGAAATTCCTATAAAGGACACCTTCAAAGAGGACAGTCTGAAACTCTGTATCTGTAATATGTTTGACCCTGTTCTCTGTATGTAGCTCTATGGAGAATGTTCACCCTGGCATGGCTTGCACTCTAAAGAGTAGGATGTGTATGATGTTGGGATTTTATTAATAGGCCAAGGCTAGGCCTCTCTACAGAAAGCCCAAAGTGAACATTAAAAATCCTTGAATCCCGTACACTTATGCAGGTGTACATAAAAGAAGATGGTTTCAGTGTTGGTTTAGCAAAAGGATCAAATTCCAGATTCTGGTCATTAGGTCTAGGAGACATGTCTTTTTTATTGGTTCATTTTAAGCAACATGGTGTGCTATGGCTCTGGATGAAGAACACAGTCCCTCCACAGCCCTGTTTTTCTCCAACTTGGAGCACATCTCTCTCTGGTGCCTTGCCAAGCCAGCTATATGTTAGGTAATTACGGTTCACTCTCAAAGATGACACGGGAAAGCCACATACACTCATCTCTATGCTTCTCTTATTTTCATCTTTTGCACTAATTTGCTAATTCAAGAAAAAAAAAACTTGAACTGAGTCTGTGACATCATTCTATCATATTTTCTTGAGCTCAGATCAGAGTCTGGTGTGGATACAACAGATCTCCAGAGAAAGAACTCTGGAAAGAATTGGGTAGAATTGCGCTGCTATAAACATTGATGTGGCTTCATTACTATAATATGCTGATTTTAATTCCTTTTGGTTTAGACCAAGGAGTGGGATAGCTGCATCAAATAGTGGTTCCATTTCAAGTTTTCTAAGGAATCTCCATACTGCTTTCGAGAGTGGTTGTACCAATTTCCAGAGTGGTCTCACCACCAGCAATGGATGAGTGTGCCTTTTCTCCCACATCCTCGCCAACAGTTATTGTTGTTTGTATTCTTGAAAACTGCCATTCTGACTGATGTGAGATAAAATCTTAGAGTAGTTTTGATTTGCATTTCTCTAATTACTAGAGATGTTGAACATTTTTTCACTACTTGTTGATTGATTCTCTTCTTCTGAGAAGTGTCTGTTTAGCTCCTCAGCCCATTTATTGATTGGGTTGTTTGCTTTTTAGTGTTGTTTTTTGAGTTCTTTAAAACAAAAAATTGGGGAGAAGTCCATGGTTCCAAGCCTGTAAACCATGAGAGGACAGTATACTCACCCTCCCTTTCACTCTCTGCTGGCAGCAAGTAGAAATAATAAGTGACAAAAGCCAGGAAATTCCTTGTCAGAATACAAGTGATCTTTTAAAATAACATTCCCTCAGAAAGCAGGACCATCCCAACAACGAAGGACCTGGTCCTGGTCGTCACTGTCCATACTACCCATTTACAATTGTCACACATTGTTTTCTATCATGGCTTTTCAAGTCACTTATATTTTAATGGTGCTGAATTGATCTTATACCCACAGGAAGAGGGAGGAAAAGAAGCAATTATTGGGCCACAGAAGCCACAGGAATGGAACAAGGCTAGGCATGATTGGTTCTCTGCAGTTTTACATATTTTGGATGTACAATTTATTATCTTAACTTGCTTATAGTATTAGTAGTTTATTTTCTGGAATGTGACTCCAGGCTTTGACACTCTTCTCCTTCCACCATGAATGCATTCCATTTCCACTCTCCAAATCCAAAGTGACTGATTCCTCAAGACCAGTTTCAATCTCTTTTTTTTCCCCACAGCATTCCCCAAACTGCTCTGTGAACATCTATCTCAATCTGTGTCCTTTTTCTCAAACTCCTCCTAATATTTACACTCTTCCTCTCCTTGACATTTTTAATCACATTCCACCTTCCCTTCTTACTTAACTGTTCCTTGTGTTTGTGTGGAACTTTCTACTAGTCCTCTGGATGGGGACTTTTTTTGTTGTTTTCTCCATCATCTACATACAAAATAAGTATTTGTTAAAAATGCAAATAAACTAAGTTGTTAGGAGTGGAGAGGTTTCTGATGACTGATCCACGCCCTTTCTCTTGTCCAGTTCCTCTTCTGACATACAAGAGGCCTTTATAAAATGTGTGTCTGGTACAGAGGCTACATTCAGAAGAATGGAATGAGGCAAACTAAATGCGAGACCAAATCTCTCTGAACCTTACAGGAGGCACATGTTAATAAACACTGACATGCCGCCTGGGTCCTTGAAGCAATTATAAAAATATATCCTTGACAGTCTACTTCCTTCAAGGATTGTATCAAAGGTGTCTATCATCCATGAGATCATCGCAAGAGCCAAAGCCAGCAGATGAGGGCTGGGTTGGTCCATTTTATGATCCATAGAAACATAGAATCCCAAGATGATTTCCTATGAACTGAATCACTTTCCCAGTTGTTCCTGTATGTGTTCCCCTGCCTCCATTAGCTAATGACCTAATGCCAGAGGACCCATTGAGAACTTTAGGAGAGACCCTGGAAACTTTGGTGCCAGACGGAAGTCTTGAAAACACAATACATCATATTATGCTGCCCTAAAGAGGGGCCTCGGCTGGAGCAGTCTTCTCATGCCACTTTGAGTCTTTTCTGGTAGTTTTCCTGATCCAGCGCCTTAGTGAGTATTCTTCATCTAGGGACACTGGCAAATGTTTTCTATAAAGGGCCAGACTGTAAAATATTTAGGCTTCACAGGCTATTCAATCTCTGCAACTGTTAATCTTCGTCATTGTAGCATAATAGATCAAATGAACATGGCTGTTCCAATAAAATTTTATTTATAAAAACAGATGGAGAAATGAATTTGGCCTGTGGCTCCATTCCTGTGGTCACACTTGGGCTCCTGTGGCCCAGCTATTGCTTCTTTCCCTCCGTCTTCCAGCTCTATCTATGTTCTACACATCTATTTTAAATGTCTGTATTTTCCCCATGAAAAGTTCATGGATTTCCCCAACCTACACCACTTGAATGAGTTGTCAGAAGCCCTTTAGCATTTATATTTAGTATTACAGAATTTAGAACATAATTGCTTCATGACTATTTGTTTCTTCTTCTCAACAATATTGTGAGGTCCTTCAGTACAAAGAATATTTTTTATGTTGGTGTGTTTCCTACGCCTCCCCTATTACATAGTTTAATGAACACCTGCTAGTTGATTTATTGGCATAGATCTACAACAGTGTGCATTTGTTCCTTCCTCTGGGTGGTAGCCTGAATAATGAATGGCCCCTGAGATGCCCAAGGGCTTAATTTCTGGAGCCTATGGCTGTTGCCTACCATGATGACAGGAACTTTGCCAATGTGATTAAGTTAAGGGTCTTGACATGGGGCTGTTACCATGGATTATGGGTGGGGATGCAGAGGGGCATGTAATCTCACATATCCTTACAAGAGCAAAGCAGGAGGAGTCAGAATGAGATAAAATAATAGAAGCAGAGACAAAGAGTTTTGAAGATGCTCTGCTACTGGCTTTGAAGGCAGAGGAAAGAGCCATGAGCCGAAGGATATAAATGCCAAAGGGAGCTGGAAACAAATTCTCTGCTGGATCTTCCATAAGAACCAGACCTGCTGACACCTTGCCTTAAACCCAGTGAAACTCATTTTCATCGTTCTGACCTCCAGAATTCTAAGAGAATAAATTGGTGTTGTTTTAAGCCATTAAGTTTGTGGTGATTTGTTACAGTAATAATAGGAAACTAATACCCTCGGTGAGAGAAAAACATTACATGACTAAAACACCAAGAGACATTTTCATGCCCATATCTGAATGCTGCATGGCTTTGAGCGTTTATCCTCCACTCAGGAGGGAAACCTGAAGTAAGTCATTTGAAAAGATTTTGGAAGGAAGAAATTCGTTTATTTGTTTATAGGAAGAAACTCCCTACTAACATTCTATATATTATCTATTCTTAGAGGGGCAGAAGAAAGAGTACTGGTCCTAAAGGTCTGGGTTTGGGATTCAGCAATTCAGCACGTATACCTACTCCTACTATGTGGTTTGGAAGAATCTCTTTAACTTCTTTGGTATTAAAGCCCAGTGGCTGCAAAGGTTATAGGACGTTTGTCCAGCTCCACTTAATTGGGCCCCCTGAGGCAAATTGAGCCTCTGTGTTCATCTGGACATAATAAGACATTTTACTGTAAGTTTGGAATAAAGCTACCCAATAAGAAACCCAAGAGGCCACTCTGCCACATAGATGGCCACGGTATTCAAGGGCTGCAGAAACTGCTAAGCAGCTGTAAGACATCCTTCTGCAAAGCACAGGCTGCAGTTACTCCTCAGTGACCTCTTCAACCCCAGAATGCTACCAGGTACAGGGTCCAACAACGAGGGGATTATTTCCAGAAGGATGGGCTAGAGGATGGGCTATTTTGGTTTTTATCTTTTTGAACTGTACTCCTAGATTAATCATGGAGATCCTGTCTACACACTACAGTTTTTTTGATGTCATTTTTTGTTACATCGACAATAACAGTAATACATGGCAGATTTATAAGAATAACACCATGATTTTTTTAATCTATGAAAAATCTAGTATCAATTATTTAAAGTAAAATAGACTCTCATGGTCAAGTGCATTACCTTGACTTTGGGGAAACTCTACTGAGCTCCCTGAGGCTGTTCTTCCAAACCATTGCCCCTCTCTTCTGCCTCCCTCGTTCTCTTTGCCTCTGAAGAGAAGTTACCAGCAATGACTGCTTTATTGTGTCATACACAGAAGCTCTTCCCTCGGAGGGAAGAACATTTTCCCACTTGTCCAAGGCTGTCGCCTCTTGCTCTATCAAGTTTACTCCATCAATTCTCCTGCTTCTCTCTGGCTTTTCCCTGCATGGTCAAACACTCACTCTCCTCTGCCTCTTTTTCCTTCAGACTATTCACATGCACAAGCACCTCAAATGCTAAAAAGCAGAAACAAACAACTCTTCCTGAACCCTGGTACATCCTTGACCACTTATTGCACTGGTGCTTCCCAGCTAACCCAAATGCTATCTTCTGTCACCATTTCCTCTCATCACTACCCAGTCACCCTTCATCTTTCTTTCTGACTCTTTTTACAAATAATTAACTCAAATTACTCTGCCCTACTGAAGTGTTCTTAATTGACAACTTCAAATGCTCCTTCTCAGTTTCTTATCTTCTTTGACCTCTCTGCAGTACTGTAATTGGCCACTCCTTCTTGCAACTATCACTCCCCTTAGTTTGCATGACAGTGTCCCATCTGGAGCATTCTTCTGTATTTGTGATTACTTTTTCTCTGCCTTTTGTCTTTGGCAGTAATCTTCTCCCTTTCCTCAACAGTGGCTGGCCATGGGTCCTACATTTAGCCCTCTTCTGCCCATCCATCATCATCCACATTCCACCAACTCCATGTCTGAACACTGTCCCAAATTCCATCTCCACTTTTCCAAAAGCATTGCAGACATATCTACAAGGATGTTCAAATGACATATTAAAAGAGGTCTAAGACTATATGAATGTTCATTTCTTTCAAAACAGTACAATCCAATGGTTCAGAACATGACTTTCCGTCTTTATAGGCTAAGTTCCAGGTTCAGCTTCTTTCTGCCTTAGCTGTATGACCCTAAGAAATTCATGTTTGAATCCCTACATCTGTGAAGTAGGAAAATAAAAATACCTACTTCGCACAGTTCAAAAGAAGATTTAAAGAGGTAACGTACCCACATCTCATGCTCAGCACTTAGAACAAAATTTTTATTCTATAAATGTTAGTTGCTGTTATACCCTACTTAACTATTCCTGGAAATGGCATGTTCTTTCTGTTTGCCAGTCAAACTTAGTTGGTCATCTTTGATTCCACCCTACATCCAATTAATTATCAACCAATAGTCATCACTCCATAAGGATTTGGTTCCAGGACCTCCTGTGGATATGAAAAATTCAAGGTATCCAATTATTTTATATAACATGGTCCGGTGTTAGCACATAACCTATGTAAATTCTCTTGTGTACTTTAAATCATCTCTAGATTAGGCACAATGCCTAATACAATGTAAATATTATATAAATACTTACTATACTGTATTGACTACAGGATAAAGACTGTACCGATAAATACATGCACAATTTCACCCCTGATCCATGGTGGGTTGAGTTTGTGGATGTGGGACACAAGGCTGTGGGAAGCCAACTGTTTTACCATTCTTCTTTAGTAAAGTATCTTACTTCTACTTCCTGCTTTCCACTTACCTACTCCTGTTAGGACCAGTTGTAGCCTGCTGTCTAATATCTCACCCTTCTCTCTTCTCCCCAATCCGTCCTTCACACCTCATGGTTCTATCTTTCTGAAGCACATACCCAATGCCCCTAAACCTTCAATGACTTCTCACTCTACTGCAAATAATGAACACTTAAGGCTCCCCATGATCTCGTCCTTGTCTGCTTTCCCAGCATTTCTTCCCACAACCGTCCCAAAGTTATCTCACACTCTACCCAAACTTACTGCACCACAAATAAGTGTCTTGCTTTTCTGACTCTTTTCTTTTGCTAACGCCATTTCTATTGCTGGGACGGCCATTTTTGTTTGCTGAAATCTCAGCTTCCCTTTAAAGTCCAAAGGGAATGGCACTTCCTTTGACTTAATAGTTCTTCAACATTTTGAGTTATGGTCTCTTTGAAAATCTAAGGAACATAGAGATTTTCTTCTATAAAGATGTAAATGGGCAAACACATGTTTGGGTATAGTTTCAGAGGTTTATGGACCACTTTCCTCCAGTTTTCTTTTACCCATCACTGAATTCTCTTTTTCTTTTCATCACTGAACTCTTAAAGCATCATATATCTCTCTTAAGGAACTTATCACATTATGCCTTGTATTTCAGTAAGATTTAATGCAGGGCTTCCTTAACTTCCAGAAAAATATTTCCTTTGATGTTGTTATTGCTGAGTGATTTTCTAAATGAGTTTCAAAGAAAACCAACATTGGAGTCACATGCATACTTGATAAAAAAAAAAATGAGATTCTCAGGTACCACTCCAGACCTCTATCAGAATCTCTGAAGGTGGCGGGAGAGGACCCAGAGACACCCTCCCATATGCTGCCCCCATTGAGGTTTTCCAGGTAGCTTTAGTCTCCTCTGATGCCTGAGCCAGTGCGACAGAGGCAGGATGTACAGAAATAGCCTTGTTGCTCCCCTCGTGCTTCTGGTCTAGCTTGTCTGCTAAGTATCAGGGGCAATAAGAGAATTATTTCTCATGCCATTTTCCACCAGTCTGGTTGGATTATTTCTTTACCAGCACCTTCTGGGTTTGGGATAGAGACTGGTAGGTGGTAGGGGTATTGTATCCAGGTCATCAGGCTGTCTTCTCTGCAGCAGATTTCTGTTTCCAAACTTCTGCCTGCATTGGAGAAGAGGTTTCTGCTTGGCCTTGGTTTGATACATCTTAACACACTTTACAGAGAACTCCCACAGGCCTCCTAATGGAGCTTGCCTGAATTATGATAGTAATTTGGGTAAACGCCTTATCGCCTCTCTCTGACTATGAAGTTCTTAAGGGTAGACTAAACCAATTTCCAGGTTTGGCATATCCATTGTATTGCCTTATTTCACCCAGACAGATGAGGTCCCTTTCCCCTCCCTCCCCATTCCGAAAAGGTCAGAGAACATTACAGCTTCCTTTTTTCCCTATCTACAACCTGCCTATTTTTCAATTCTCACCTTTTCCATAAATCTCTTCCCAGGAAGTTCTAATATACATTGAATACTCCCCTTCTAAACTGCCCAAGAACACTGATGGTCTCCAAGATTTCCTTTTGACCTGCAATTATATGGCAGAGTAGCTACTGTGATTTGGATATGATTTCTCACCCCCACAAAGGTTCTTGTGTGGAGGCTTGATCCCTAGTGTGATGATATCAGAAGGTGGTGGGCCCTTTAAGAGGTGAGACCTAGTGGGAGGTGATGGGGTCATGATCCCTGGTGAAGGATTAATGTTGATCTCACAGAGAGAGTTAAGCCTTGCAGAAGTGGATTAATTCCCTCAAGAGTAAGTTATTAGCTGGGCACAATAGCACACACCTGTAATCCCAGCTACTTGGGAAGCTGTGGCAGGAGGATTGCAAGCTCAAGGCCAGCGAGACAGAGCAACTTACCCTGTGTCAAAATTAAAAAAAAAAAAAAAAAATTTGGAAGTGCTGGAGATGTAGCTCGGTGGTAGAATGCTTAGTTTAATATGTGCAAGGCTCTAAGTTTATTACCAGCACTGTAAAAAACAAACCAAACAAAAGGGTTGAGTTGCTCTAAAGAGTAAAGCCTGTTCTCTCCCTGCCCACTTTCCCACCATGTGAGCTATTGTATATGCTGTGAAGCAGCCAGAAAGCCCCAGCCAGATACCAGCACCACTCTGTTTGGACTTTGTAGCTATCAGAATTGTGAGCAAAATAAACATCTTTTCTTTATACATTACCCAGTGTCAAGTATTTTATTATAGCAACACAAAATGGACTAGGGCGGTAGTTAAGCTCATGGATTCTGTATCCAGGCAAACTAGATTCTGAAATTCTGTTCCAGCATTAAATAACAGCATGGTCTGAACTTAGCTCTGGGACTCAGTTCAACATCTATAAAATAGAAGTAATATAATATATATTTCATGGTGTTTTTATGAGATTTCAATGAGATAATGCATATAAAGCCCTCAGCACAATGCTCAGGATATAGTAAGTACTCAATAAATGTTAGTTTTATAGAGCTGTCTTGTATAAGTCAGATTAGGCTAAGTTATGCTAGGGTAAGAGGTGACCTCAGACATTGCTTTTTACAGAGGCACGGGGTTGTTTCTCACTCCTGCTACATGTCTCCTGTAGCACTGTTAAGCATCAATTCCACATTGCAATATTCCAGGAGCCAGGATGACAGAGGAGCTGTTAGCGCAACATTGCCGGTCATCACAGCAAAGAGACGCGAGACGGTGGTAAAGCAAGAACTGGCTCTTAAAATTTCTGCCTGGAAGTGACACACGTCACTTTCCCTTACACTTCATTGGCCAGAGAAACAAGGTAGAGCCTGACTGCCATGCAGCAAGAAAGAATTCCCCCTCGGGAAGGGGAGGGAAGAGACGGTTGTCTGCTAAGGGCTTCGTTTATGTGTGTTTTCCAACATCTGTCATATGACTGACATATCTTGGGCGCCCCTCAGAACCTAGCACATAGTAGGAAGTGAATGCCTATTTTATTGATGGATAGTAGGTGTTCATCATGTCTCTCTACATTTTGAATTGAGTGGAGTGATTGAAGGAGAAATTCCTCAGTGATATATAACAAGTGTCTGAAAATGTCAACTGATGAATTGACAGCGGAGGATCATAGATCCCTGCTTCTTAAAACAAATGAAGCCATCTACCTGACACATATGCTTCACTTGAGTACCTTCCAAGTCCATGTGTGCTCAGGAATTCCTTTCAGAGTAGTTTTTTTGTTGTTGTTGGTGGTGGTGTTACCTTAGTTTTCCACAGAATCTATAACATTGCTGCCATTTTTACACATAGATCCACAAATCCAGCACACACAAAATTCATTATTTTCTCCTAGGTCCTGGACAGCAATTAGGACACAAAGCCATCACATCACCTCAGGGATAAACATGTGGTGTGGGCATCTGGGGACCCAGTTGATACAGCTCCTTGCTCTTGTAAGAGATGATTCTTTAAATAAATAAATGTCAAAAAAGAGGTGTCAATAGTCCAAAGTGCAAGTCTTTAAAGAAAATAAAACCTAATCCCCCAGGAAACTTTGCGTCTCTCTGCAATTATTCATTATTATTGATTATCTCACCCTGGTTTTATCCCTAACCTTGAATACATTTCTTTCAAGTCACTCTCAATCTTGAAATTTGGAGTCAAAATTCCTTCCCAGGGCATATTTATGGCTCCAGTGCTTCTGTGTCTTCACGAGATATTAATGTCCTTGGTGTCTTTTTTTCTGCCAACAGCAGACTAAACCCCTGTTGGGGGGCTCTTTCGCTTCTCCAGAGCTTTGTTCCTCAGTCAGCAGTGATCGGATGTCCCCCATGACCCAACTGCCAAGTTCTTCCCGCCTCAGCACTAGAAAGGAATTTCCAGGGGGGAAAAGCTCTCTCCTTTCAAGTTCCCTGCTCATAACTTACCATCTTCTGTATCCATAGGGCAGAATCCCAAATGGGAAGAAAAGCAAGCGCTCAAGTCACTTAATGCTGTTGTCTGGGGGTGTGGGGAGCCAGGAGGAAGAAGACAGAGCGCCCGCCGTGCAAGAAAAGCATGCAACCTATTTACTCACTCATTCTGGCTTTTCTTTTTTCCTGGCTTCCTCCTTTCATTCTTATCAATATTTTCATTGAAATATATGTAAAGTAAAATTTGAATTGAATTTCTTAAGCAATCTGCTCTTTTACAAGCTGCATTTGATACCGACTGTCCGCTTTTAAATGCTACATGCCTTTTTCCAATGCAAGCCTGCAGCAAAATATATCACTATTTAAATGTACTTATAACTGTCTTACTCTCTACTATAATTCAGGAGAACTAGAAGGAAGAATTTTCCACTTTGTTTTTACTACAACATCCCCAGAGATTAACATATTGCGTGGCACAGACAGCATGTCAACAAATAATTGTGGAATGAAAACATTCACTGCGGTGAATAGGTATTAAACCCAGGCAAACTTCCTGAGTTCAAAACTCAGTTCCACATCCTACTGGTTCTGTGATCTTAGATGATGTATGCGATTCCTTTCTGCCTTGGTTTTCTCATCTATAAAATAGGCACAAATAAAACTCAGCTCAATCAGGGTTCTGCTAGAGATAAAATACTCCAGGTAATTTAAGCAGAAAGGGATTTGAATGCAGGGAACCAGCTGTTTACAAAATTGTTGAATGACAGGAGGTGCAGGCTCTAGCCTCAGTCTTCACAAACAAATTCCAAAATTCCATCAATGTCCTGAGCAACTAAGAGAACTCCTACATCTGCCAGTCAGAAAGATGGAGAAACAGCAAGTCACCGTCCAAACTTCTCATTCAGGATCACATCACTTTAGACAGAATCCAAGCATCAGGAAGCCACCAGATTTGTTGACTCCAAGAATACCTGAAATGCAGCCATCTGGAAGTTATTATCAGAAGTCCTAACTCCAGGGTCAAACTGTTAGACCACCTGGATCCACCTTAGAAAATGGATGGCTCGTTTGCCACTCCTAATATCCCCTGTTTAACTTAACAAAGAGTTCAAGTTCTGACTCCTGATTGGATGAACCAAGATCACATCATCACATCCAGACTATAGCTGCAAAGCCTTCTTGGAAAGGTAGTTCTCAGGCAGCTGCTGCAGAATAGAAAGTAATCCTGGAAACGGTATGTGGCCGTTGGCCCAGCTGGGTCATAGTGAGAATGACAGGATCTAGGTGAGACAGTTTATGAAACCAGCCTCTGCATAGTGCCTGGCACATGATGAGCTCCATGAATGTTAGAAAGACCCATCATACTGGCTTGGGTGGTGAGCTTTCACACACATTTTGTAAACACTGCAATCTTAGAGTAAAGCACTTAACCTAACATCCCCACAAAATTTAGCTCTGTTATTTTTGGTACTGGACATTGGCAGAACTCATGCATCCCTCTCCATGTCCTACATTCCTGGATTTCTTCAGATGATTGCCAGTGTAGGCAAAACTTCCTTCTGGTCTCTAGCTAAATGCTGAACACCCCTGCTGAGTGCCATCCCATACCCCACCCTCCTGGAAACCATCGGGCATGCAGTTAGCCAATGACTTCAAGCTACAATTATCTATAGCATTCTCTCCAATTGCTTTGTCCTTTGTGCTTCGGGGCAAGGTGTGTGAGTGTGAGTGCTTTTGTGTGGAGGGTGATCCTGTCTGGTGCCCATATTATTTCTCCTTAATCATGTGTCTTTCCTCTCTGAGGTCAGTTCCCGTGCTTTTGCCTTCTTTTTCCTTTTCTTCAGGCAAATCCTCTGAAGACATTTCTTTCATGGTAGACAAGTCAACTAATAATACTTGGAGTGTACCTTCTACATACCAGTTCCTGTGCTAGGTTCAGCAAATCAATAGTACTCAAGTCATAAAGTAACTTGCAATTTATATAAAACCAATGTGGTGCTCGGGAACATAAAATAGAGACACCTAGCTCATATTGGGTTGGAGGCCATGGACAATGTCTCAGAGTATAAAAGTGTAAGCTGAGATGAATGAAAGAGAGAGTGGGGGCTAGGGATGTGGCTCAAGCGGTAGCACGCTCGCCTGGCATGCGTGTGGCCCGGGTTTGATCCTCAGCACCACATACAAACAAAGATGTTGTGTCTACCAGAAAAAAATAAAATAAAAAATATATATATATATATTAAAATTCTCTCTCTCTCTAAAAAAAAAAAAAAAAGAGTTAGTGGGAGTTTGCCAAGTCAAGCAAAATTAGAAAATTTTAAATGGTCTATGGAAAGACATAGTACACAAAGACCCTCCTCATTAATGGTTAAACGTTAGATTTTTGAGATAAATAAAGATGGGGTCAAATTTCTTTTCTCTTGCATATTGTAATATGTAGAGATTCTCTTTGGCTTTGAAAAACTATGTGTCTGCCATTGAATACAGCTTTGTTAGGATTGTCAGGCCAGGCACCCTGTCTTTCTATGGCCAAGTTGTACGGAGATAAAACAATCTAGGCCAGATTACACAGATACTCTCTATGGAATTTGAATCTTGAGTGGAAAGAAAGAAAGACTCCAAATGGCCTAAGTTTACTTATTATAGTGGTTGTACATTCTCAATCCACTATTTTGTGATATTAAATTTCTGTTCTTGCTGAGATTCCATCTTTAGTTCTGCCCCCCCGCCCCGCCTCCAATTCAGTAATTTATCCCATGTTTGTAACAACTTTCATTTTTGCTTGAATTTGTTTCTGTGGCTTGCAACTTAGAAATCTTACTTGGTAAAGAATGGGGTCTATGAGTCCTACTAAGAGTTTTCAGACACACTTCCATGGGCCAGGGATAGGAATTTGACTCAGTCTTGGCCAGATTTTTTTTCTAACAAAATGATCCATGAGTTGGTATATGTTTATATATTTGTGCTTTAGGAGGAAAAAAAACTTGTGAAAAATATACCAACATAGGTACTTTGCATGGTGGCATTATACATGATTTTTATTTTATTCACTATGCCCTTTCATGCATTCCAGAATTTCTATATTAAACCATATGGGGGAAAATGCTAATAAAAACATATAATTCATCTACCTCGTAAGACTGCTATATGAACCAAATTGCACAGCATGTGTGCAAACCTCTGGGAAATGGGAGGAGTGCATATGTATACCTTCTTCTGTGTTCAGAGTTGGTTCTCTTTCCAGGGCCCATTCTGAAGGGCAAGACTATGGAGACACAGTCTTGCTGTCAGGCAGACATGGCTGTGATGCTTTATCCCTTCTCCTTCCAAGTACCATGAGTGACCCTCAGCACTGGTACTTCCCCTGCAGCACCATTGCCTCTAGGGAACTATCATGGAGCTGACAGGTAAGGACTTCCCTGATCCTGGAGAACTGATGCTACTTGCAGGGTTGCCCCAGAGTGCACCTACCAACTCTTGAGATACGTGTGGTACCCTGAAGAAGCACCCCCAGTGTGACTCACAGCCAAGAGAGGCTTCTCCAGCACCCCTCACTCCAACCTCCCACACTCAGGACAAATCTTTGTATCATAAGGCCAGGAGGCCCTTTGAGGCAGTCTCAATCACTCCAAGGGGCACACCTACAGCCTGAACCGTTGATCTTCAAGGCTTAGCGAACCACAAAACATGGCCCATTTGGGAGCTCTGTCCAGAAGAAGCCCTCAGAATAGTGGCCTTCTACTCTGAGGTCAGAGTAGGGTCTGGGGAGGCCATACGTTTCACACAAAGAAGTGTCTTGGGGCAAGTGTCAGTCCCTGATATCTTTCTACCAACCTTTTGGTGTGGGGACATCATCAGGAACTCTGGGCAGATTTATTTGTGATGACTTCAGCTATTGCTGAGGACTATCAGCAACCAATTAGAAGTAAGGACAACACAGAGACCTTCAACTGAAGAGCAGGCAGCTCCTCTCAAGTTCACTCTGGGGCAACCCTGCAAGTAGCATCGGTTCTCCAGGATCAGGGAAGTCCTTACCTGTTAGCTCCATGATAGTTCCCTAGAGGCAATGGTGCTGCAGGGGAAGTACCAGTGCTGAGGGTTACTCATGGTACTTGGAAGGAGAAGGGATAAAGCATCACAGCCATGTCTGCCTGACAGCAAGACTGTGTCTCCATAGTCTTGCCCTCCTTTCTCTAATAGTTCCTTAGGCCTTGAGGAAAAATTAATTGCTATCTCCCTTGCATATTCATGCCACTTCATGGGTACTTCATTTATACCATTTATCACACTCTGTAAAAGTTACATATTTCTCTATCTTTGCCCAGGAGACTATACGTTTCCAGGGGCCAAGGAATAAACATTGTCTATCTATCACAGTGCCTGGCATGCAATGTCATTGTCTAAGAAGCAAATGATTCCTTCATCTATCCATTGAATAAATCTTTATTAAATATCTGTTCTGGCCAGGCACTGAACCAGGCTCTGAGGACAAATCAGCCTCTATCGAGCCCACCTTGTAGGAGGATAGACAGAAGACACAAACTGTCATATAAGGATGTCAAGTGTCAATAAATGCCCTGAAGATAAGTGTCAGGGAACTCTATTTCAGATGTGTATGGCTGGGGAAAGCCTCTGTGAATGTCACATTTGAACGGAGGCCTGGGTGAAGTGGGAGAGTGAGCCATTCTGAGAAAGGGAAGAAAGATTTTTCTGGGAGAGGCAGTAACAAGAGGGAAGGCCGAGGGCAGCTGGATGGGGAATGGAGAACGGAAGGAGATGAGATTAAGGGACAGATGGTGCAGGGCTCAAGAGGCTACCGCAAAGAAGTGGGTTCTATTCTGAGGGAGAAGACCAGCCACTGGGGCGTTTGAGCAGAAAATAAGGTGCTCTGATATATTTTTAATTTCTGCCTCAAGAGAATGAAGTGGACAGGAGCAAGGGGAGAAGTTGTGAAAGCATTAAGAGGAGATTCCTAGACCAAGAGATGGTAATGGCTTAGACTAGGGTGGCCACACCTTGGATTATAGAGACAGACAATGTGGTCAGGCCCAGGATACAGTTAACTCTGGATCTTTAGGCTGCAGGAAGTAGTAAAGCGCTTCACAAGGAAGGAGTTGAGGGCTGGAACCAATAAAGATCAGTTGCCAGTATTACCATGCAAATCTGATCAGAGCAAGGCCTAAACAGAGCTCTGGGATCAGAGCAGAGGAGCAGCAGGCAGGCCCTGGGCATTGGCTGCTGCTTAGAGGAGGACAGGGAGGGGGAGGAAGGAGGAGTTCCAGAGGGCACCATGGACACTTAGCCCAGGGCCTACATTGCCCCCACCTCACATTCTCCCCAAAGCCCCTCGCCAGGTGGTGCAGGGATTGGGATTCTGGCAACAAAAAGCGCTGAGACCTTCACCGCAGCTCAGCAGCTGCTGTATCCCCACTGGCCCTATCTGTAGGCTGAGGACAAGTGAAAAGGAAATCATAGCAAAAATAAGATTCCATTCCTCTCTCCCACCCCCCAAGCCAGATCTTGTTCTACAGCTTGCTGATGGGGGCAGGAACGCAGAGGTACCTCCTTGGGGACACAGGACATCTTTTGTCATCTTCTGGGCTCTTCAGAAACAGCTGGCTGCACAGTTTTCTTGCAGAAGTCGGCCCCATGCTAGCCACCAAACTTTAGGGCTGAGCACCTCTCTGAACCAAGGCCCTCCAGCTCCCGAGTGTCACTTTTATTGACTCACTGTTACCGACAGCTGCCAGGGAACAACAACTGAAATGCTCACGGTAAAGATCTGAGATTTATTCCATTTCCATCTTAGTGCTCGTTAAAAAGCATGTAAAAGAGGATGCTGGGAGGTGATCCAAAGCAGACCCGGCTGAGAAAGTGCAGGCCTCCTGTTCAGAAACTGCCAGGGGGGATTTATGACCAGTAGAGCAAGGTCAAATGGCTCTGCCTAGCATGGGGGTCCTCAGAACCTGGACCAACTTCCTCAGCACCTCACACATTACCTCATACAGCTTCTTCACTAAGACCTTTTCCTCCCAACTCGTCATGGCCCCAGCGTCCATCCCCGAGCCTCACTCACTTCCTGCACCCCTTACATCTGAAGAGTCTCCTCAGTTTCCCCGAATTTACCGAGAGTGTGCAGGCAAGTCCCACCCTGAGCAGTCTGCTCCGTCCAGTTAGGCTCAACTTTCTGTGGTCGACAGAATAACACCCCCCCCCCCAATAAAAGACATTCACGTCCTTCTCCCTGGAACATGTCTTGTCCCTGGAAATGTCAGGGAGTGCCTTCACAAAGGGAGTTATCTAGATGGGTCCAGGGGAATCCTGAGTGTCCCTGTTAGACAGCAGGAGAGTCAAAGTCAGGAAGCACAGGTTACAGTGACGTGCTGTGAAGTTGGAGAAGTGACCATGAGCTAAGGAATGCAGACTCCGCCCTTCTGCTGGATACAGCAGGAAACAAATTCACCCAGAAGCCTCCAGAAGGAATGCAGCCATACCAACCAACACCTTGGTTTTTCAACTTCTGACACCCAGCGTTGTAAGAGAAGGAATGGGAATTGTTTTAAAGCACCGAGTCTGCAATTGTTGTTACAGCAGCCACAGGAGCCTCTTTTTTTCTGAATGTGCTTCTGCCACTCCTTTTGCTATTTCATCGTGTTCTGCCTCACATTGTTCTCCAGATGGAGCCCTTGTCTCCTCAACTGTCCTGGAGGTCCCAGAAATTTGATAAATACATGTACAAAGTATTGCCGGTCCTTCAAGCTTAGCACAGCACATGATAAGCACTCTTCAAATACCTAGAGAAGGAACCACAGTCAAATGGGAAGACCTGCCATACAAGGATGGGTGCCTTCAAGCCCGTCTGCCCATGTAGACATGCTCTCTTCATCCTTGCCTGGCTCCCTGAATATGTTCTTACATTCTAGAATTGTCTTAGAGCTCCAGTGGTCCAGGTGCTGTGTCAGAGTTTTGGTATTTTCATTTGGTGAACTGGACAGGGAAGGACGCTTTGATCAGAAGTTTACAGTTTAGTGGGAAAGACCAACAGGCTTCAACAGTGAAGTGGGTTTTGGAGAACTTCAGGAGCACCTAGCAGAGGAAATTAAATTGCTCTGTAGAGTCAAGGAAGAAGGCTCCCTGGAGGAAAGTACTAAGATCATAAAGATGGGTAAAGTGAAGAGAGCTGAGTGGGTGACGGAAAAGAGGTGTGAACAATATTGTGCAAAACAACACAGAGGAAGATACTTCTGCACCCATATTTGTAGCAGCATTATTCACACTAGAAAAAAAATAGAAGCAACCCAAGAATCCACTGAAAGATTAATAGATCAATAAAATGTGTCATATATATATATATATATATATATATATATATATATATATACACACACACATACATATATACACATATATACACACATACCATATAATATTATTCAGTGTTAAAAAGGAAGGAAATCTTGGTACATGCTACAAGGATGAAGACATTATGTTAAATGCAATAAATCAGACACAAAAGGACAAATTCTGCATGATTCCTCTTATATGAGGAACCCAGAGTAGCCCAATTCATAGAGACAGAAAGCAGAATGGTGGTTTCCAGGAGCTCGGGAAAAGAAGAAATAGAGAGTCAGTGCCTAATGGGTAGAGAGGTTCTGTTTGGGTAAGTTGAAAAATCTCTGGAGATAAAGGTGGTTGCACAACAATATGAATAACCTTAATGCCTTTCAGATAGACTCTTTTGTTTGTTTGTTTAGGATACCGGGGATTGAACTCAGGGGCACTCGACCACTGAGTCACATCCCCAGCCCTATTTTGTATTTTATTTAGAGACAGGGTCACCCTGAGTTGCTTAGCATCTCCCCACTGCTGAGGCTGGCTTTGAACTCTTGATCCTCCTGTGTCAGCCTCCCAAGCCACCATGCCTGACAGATGTATTCTCAAAGATAGTTAAAATATTAAACTTTTGTACATACATTTTGCTATAAGCTAAAAAATAAATAATTTTTTAAAGAATTTAGTTGTAGATGGACACAATTATTTCGTTTATTTATTTATTTTTATGGGGTGCTGAGGATCAAATCCAGTGCCTCACATGTGCTAGGCAAATGCTCCACCACTGAGCTACAACCCCAACCCCAGTTAATAATTTTTTTTAAAGTATCACAGAGGCAAGGATAAGGCTCTCACCAGTGGACCCAGTATCTGTAATCACTGAGCCTTTTCCACCCACACGCATGCTTCCTATCTTGGAAGGCTGAAAGCTTAGGAGGAAGAACACATATGAAAGGTAACTTTGGCTTGGAAGTCTTTGATGCAACCATTCTAGAGTTTCCCTGGTATCCACCAAGGTTTGTCTTCCTCACTCTGGTGTGACTTATGCATACCCCAAAGAGCTGGAGCATAGGTCATGCTGCTGACTCTGTTGGTTTGTTCCGTTCCTCTCTCACTTCTCTGCAGATCTCTGGAACTTGCAAGCCCATGGAGGAAGTCACCAGCTCACACACAGCTTTGAGTCCAGGGCACTTGGACTCTGTCCAGCAGTGCAGTTAGGAGTTTCCTTAGTGTCTCTGCCTGCCACACTTTACTGATGGCTGCTCTCTATAGCAGGTGGGGAAGTTACACTCTCAGGGCTCAGTCCTTCAGAGGGTGCCCACAGCAGAAGGGCTGAGACACATGATTGCACAGGACTTTCTCTCACATGATTGCCTCCTCCTTTCTCTCACAAGAGGCACAAATTCCCTGGAGAACATGGAGGGTGACGAGGTGCACATGGCTTCTAGTGTATCCTCACTCAACACCAGCTGCTCATGTGTCCCTGGTACTCAGAAACTGTGATGGCACCTTGCTTACTGTCAGACTCATTATTCACCTATGGAGATTTCTTTCTACAGGTTTCCATTCCCTCTTCTTTTCTATGGGGACTCCTCCCTGTTCAGTCCATCAGATAAGTCTATGAAGCTCTGAATTCCAAATAAAGTAAAGGTTCAGATTATTTCCCATGGAGCTTCTGGACTCCAGGGAAATCACAGGATGTTGCTTGACACCTGTAACAGAGTCCCCGAACGTCTTGTGACAGTTAGAGTGATTTTCTCTGCCCAGAGCACAGAGAAGGCCTCCAGGGGAGTGTTGCTTAACCTCGAAGTTGTCATACTCTAGTCTCAGCCAAGCCTCCCTTTTACATCAATCTGTACTACAATCTTGTACTTGTTTCCTTAGCACTTTTGAATTACTTGGCACAGGAGAACAGAGGCAAGACAGATTGATTCTGTTGAGGGGAGGCTGTTGCAAAGAAAGGAGTAGGATGGGGTGACACCAGTACTTATGGCATCGTGGAGCAGCTGGCTTGGTAAGGCAGATCTCTTATCATGGGTCTCATCATTGCACACACCCTGGTGTGCTGCAGGCCAAAGGTCCTCCCGAATGTAATCAGAAGGAGACAGACAGCACGCCCTGCTGCAGAAGCCCGGGACCTGGAGCCAGAGGACCTGGGATTACATCCTGACACTATCCAGTCCTTGAGCCTCTTGGCACCTGGGTGTGAGTGTCTTCAGGAGGACACACTACTAACTACACCCTCACCGCCTTCCTCACAGGACTTCCATGTGGCACATGATAAAGTGCTTCCAAAATAATCTAACACTCTTCACACATAAAGTGCAAATAAAAAGAATAATAAAACAATGAAAAGAATATTCAACATAACAAAGAACAATGATAAAGCTCAGCATACATCAGCGGGCCTGTGAAATAGTTGATTACTATTTTCCAATTAGCACATTATGGGTATTTGTTCTGCCCAGAAAAGCTTGGGAGAAAGAAAGTCCCCAAGTCCAAACAGTGTCGATCAGGGTTGCAGATCAGGAAGAACAAAGGAGGTCTCACACAGAGCTGTCAGGTGTCCTGAGTGACATGAACATTGACCCACTGTGCTAATTGCCCTAAAATTTAAAAAGATCTTACAACACACATGGTATCAGATTCCCAGTGAATGTAAGCATCAACAACCAGTCACTGTTTTCACCTGAACCACAGCCTTCTAGAACAGGGCTCCTGTAAGAACACAGGCTGACTGGCTCCCCACCCAGACCCCACCCTGCAGACTTGACCCTCCCTCCCCAACTCCCTCCCCAGTTGTCTCTGTGGGGAGAGGCTAACCCCACTCCTGTGCTATAATGAAGACTCAATGGAGGCTGCTAGGAGGGACGATGGGCTCATACCACATTCAGCTAAGTGAGAGTTGTTAACAGGGGGTCGGGAAGGTCAGGTAAGCTGAGCAGGCCTTGCGTTGCCATGGAGTTTGTTGAATTAGACAAAGAACAAGGAGATGCTGGTAAGATGAGGTGACCCTGGCTGCCCAACGTACATACTCTCCCCACCAGAGGTGCACCCAGGAGCCCTTCTAGAAATCACCTGGCCCAGATTTCCTTCTCCTTTCCTTTATGAAGATTTAAGTTCTAGTCCTAGAGATGGGTAGGGTGTCCTATGCTCAGAAGGTAAGAGAGGGAGGATCAGAGAGGAAGCCTAACCCCAAATACTCATACAGCATCTGGATAGAAATAAGAAAAGCAAGGGTAAACAGCAAGCTCAAGGTCAAGATTGAAAGTTGGAAGTGAGAACCAGGAGCCACTAGAGCCAAGGAGGAGAGAAGCAAGGCATAGGAGGCGTGGACAACCCCTGGCAAGGGACCACAATACAGAGAATGCTTTGTTGACTGTTAGTATGAGGTATGGGGTTGGAGGGGTGACAAAGTGCAGAGTCCAGGTGTTAAGTCCCTTCTGCACCTTGAAACCACTTACACAGATTTTTATTTTTATTTTTCTTAGCATCCATACTTCTACCTCCCCGTGGAAGATCTCCCTTGCTGCTGATCTAGCTAGTTCACAATGAGCATCCATTTTTCAGATCTCCTTGGCAGAAAGATCCATTGTTTGACATGAAGCTCACCCTCAGGTCCCATGCGGTGAAATCTCATGCTATCCATGTGCAGTCCCATAGGCAGCCTCTGTGTAGGCAACTAAGGAGTGTTCAGCACCTGGATGCTGGCCTACATTTCCATGGACCAGGAAGCAGAGCTAAACTGCCTCCAGAATAAGCTTGGGTTGATGACAGTCCATAACGACTCTTGATTCAGGGCTTGTATTGTGTTTTATTATTGCTGATATTAAAGCACGATAAGCAATATCCCAGTTAATTTATCATTGGCCTTCACCTTATACTTTTGCAATACTTGCAATTTTCCCCCTCCCAGTCCCCAGAAAAGAATAGCAAATATTTTACTTTATCAAGCACTTTATGGAAAAGACACAGAGGTATAGAACGTACCATTTAGTCACTCTTCAGTGTTAGGATTCTGCTTTTTTATGTACTTTGGTGTTTTTCAGGCTACTTTTGTGAGGAAGACAATTTCTCTGGTCTAGACTTTTCTTTCTTTTCTCAATGTCCAATGGACTCATCCAATAATTTTTTAAGCATCTGTGATATACTAAGTACTCTTTAAAATGCTGAAGCTTCAGGAATAGACCCACCAAAGCTCCCTGCCCTCATATGGTTTATAGTCTATGATAGAGATGGACCACAAATGAGATGAATAAGGAAATATGTAGTAAAAGACAAGAAAAGATGATGATGAATTATTTTTGGAGAAAAAAATAATAATAAAGGAGAGAATGGGATTATAAAAACTCAGCGGTAGGAGATGAAATTGAAGATCTTGTTTTGAAAAATACTTTACTAAAAAAAAGTGACATTTAAGTAAAAAGAAGCGGGGGAGCTATCCATGTGCATACTGGTTGGGAGAACATTCTTCACAGAGAGAAAAGCAAGTGCAAAGGCCCTGAAGCAGAAATGTGTTTGAAGCATTTAAAAAACAGTTAGGAGAGCACTGGGATTGGAACAGAAATAAAAGTAGAGAACAGAACAAAATGAGATCACAGGGGAAATTGGGAGGCAGGTCAGGATGAGCCTGGGGGCCAGTGTGAGGGCCAGGGCTTTTACCTTGAGGGACCCAGGAAATATCAGAGAGTTTTGAGCAGGATACTTGACTGGTGTATTAAAAATAAAGAATGCCAAGTGCAGATTCTGGCAAAATAATTAGGAGCCTGATGTAATAATTCAGGCAAGAGGAGATGGTGGCTGGGACTAAGGTATGATAGTGCAGGTGGTGAGAAGTGTTGAATTCTGGACATATTTTAGGAAGTAGGACTGAGAGAGTTTGGGCAGCTTCCCTTGACACATTGACTTTGTGATGTCTGTCGTAGGTCTAGTAGGTCAAGCAGCCACCTGTGAATACATAGATCTGGAACAGAGGCTAAAAAATGCTCTGGGAATAGTAGTTAAAGCCACAAGACCGAATGAGCTCTTCAAGATAATGTGTGTAGAGGTAGAAGACAGAAGATCTCCAAGGATGGAGCCCCAATGCACTCTAGCATTTAGAGCTTGGGTAGTTGAAGGGCAATCAACAAAACTGACTTTAAACAAAGCATCCATAAAGCCTAATGGAAAAGCCTAGTTCAGAAAGCATTTCAAGGAGGAGTGATCAAATAGATCAACTGTTGCTGTCGAGAGGTCAAATGGTATGAAGAGCTAGAGATGACCGTTAGGTTTAGGGTGATCATGAGGTTTGGCAGTGTGGTGGGAGAAAAAAAAAAATCCCGATGGGAATGGGCTAACCAGAGAATGGAGGAGAGAAGTTGGAGGAAGTGAGGGTAGACAGTTTCCACCCTTTTGTTGTAAAAAGAAAGAGAAATGGAGCTGACTGTAAGAGGAGTAGGGTCAGAGGAAGTTATTATTATTTTTTTGATAAGAGAGTAATCATAGCATGTATGAATGCTGCTGATGATGATGATCCAGAAGAGAGAGAAAGGAAAGAGTTGCTTGAAGAGAAAAGACATTGCTGGAGACATCCCACCAGGAAATGGGTGCCAGGGCACGGCACGGATGGAGCCATTGGCCTTGTTAGGTCATGCATAGTTAGTGCTCTTTACTAGACAAGGGCAAAGCTTATGCATGCATAAGACAGTTTAGGTATAGAAAACTTAATGGTCTTTACCCACCAAAAACCATGCCAGCCATACCAGAATCCCATCAGACAGGGCAGGGGATCAGAAAATAGACTGATGATGCAATTTGAAATAATTCAGAAAATAGCAATAAGTCTAGGAGACCAAGACTTCTGGTTCTTTGTGTCTGACTCCTTCTACTGCCTTGAGGTGAGTCAGGGAACCAAAGCATTTTCTTATTCTAGGTGTTAAATAACCTAGTGGCCTATATTAAACCATAGACCCAAGGGATGTATTGTGACCATGTACATAGTGCCTAAATACTAGTCAAAGGAATGAAAACAGGAATGCAAGAAATCAGGAATAAATGAAGGCATTCTTGCCCTTTCTACCAATATCAGCCCACAAAGGTAAGCTAAGAAATCCCTCCATGTATTTTTATCTGTTCCTTAGAAAATTGTGTAGAATATTTGAAGAATCATGGTCTTTGGTGTTGGCTCGATATGTTTGACTCCTAGGTTTGCATCCCAATTAGATGCCTTCCTTAATCTCTATGAACCTCATTCATAACATGGGAATAGCAGTTGCTTCTAACTTATAGAGCTGTTGTGAAAATAAAATCAAGCTAAAAATGTGAAGTGATATTTAGTAAAGTACATGGCACATATTAGATGTTCAATAAATGCTGGTTTGAAACAACTCTGCTTAATGCCCTGTAAAATTCTCTGACTTCTCCTCTGCAGCATCTTTGAATTTTCAGTTCAATCCAACCCATGAGATAAGGAGTTCCAGAAGATTCTCGCCAGCTGTGTAAAGTACTATCTCTTTTTTGACCATAAAATTATTTTTTGAGAATTCTCAATCTTCCCTCCTCACCCCAATTAGGTGATTAGTTCTTACCTTTTGAGTTGGTTTCTCTTTCTTCTTGCATTTGGACTTTACTTATTTAACCTATAAGATCCTGTTTAGCCAATGGCTACAAGATGGAGATTTGGGGATCCTGTTTGCTTTGAGGTAACTTTCACACAGCTGCTCCCAACAATTTCTTGGGGATGCTCCATGCAGGAAGAGTGAGGTGCAATATGCAGGTGGGGTGGAGACTCCAAACATCTGCCCACCAAGGCCAGTCTTGCTGCACTGAGAGAGGCGTCCAACAGGTCAGTGAGGAAGATTACACTGTGGGGTTTCTCTATCCCCACTAAATCGTGTAATTAAAAGGAGATTTTGTTTGACATCTCTTTTCAGACAAGGTCAAGAACATCTTGCAGGGGTTGTTGTAGGCATTAAGGATGCTCTCATGGGACCCAGAAAAGGCTTGTAGTGAGAGATGTTTCTCAGGAACCTAGGGCCACCCACAAGGCTGGAAAGTAGTCTGAGAGAAAATAACTCCTTAGAATCTGAATTTTCCATTTTTAGCAATCCAGAAAGATGGTTTATCTATAAGGAAGCTTTGCTAGGACAAGAAGAAACTAAAAATTTTGAGGGAAAACTGTGCAAGAATCTAGGCAAGGAAATGCCTGACATTGAGACACTGTGTCCAATGAAAAATGGCCATTTCCAAGTTCAAGTGGGAAATGTTCTCCTTGGCAGCTCTTCCCTACCCATCTCTTCCCATCCCACAATTACAAACACACCCATGAGCCTCCCGCTCCAGGCGACTACAGAAAGTCTGTCTCCTGAGACACTTAGCTTTCTCAGCATGCACACACCATGACTTTTTCCTGGTGTGAGCATCTTCATGATTTTCCATCTGTGCTCTCTAACTCAGGTGCTTCCCAGCCCTTTTCATGGGAGGTGTGGTGGTGCTGGAAGTATTCAGAGGAGCCCTCAAGGAGCTATTCAGACCTGAGACCTACTTCTCAGCCTCCCGACCACCCCAACTGCTGATGGGAATAAGTATTTCCAGGCGCACCATAACCCCTTTCCACAGAATATCAGTTGGAAAGCTGCCCATGGCTATTTTTGTTTCTTTGAATTTCCAAGGGAAGAATGTGGGTTTGGAGAATGAGCAAAACCCTAAAGGAAACCTGCAGAGTCGGTGGGACAAAGGAATGAGGTCTAAGAGAAAGGGGGACGATAATAACAATGCCACTGACAATGTAGAGTTTCAGTACGTATAGCCCCGGACTGAAGGTTCTACATGGTTTATCACAGTTTTTGTTACAACCACATGACAATGGTTTTGTCATTATCTCCATAATAGAAAAGAGAGTGTTAAGCCTCAAAAGCTTAGTTAATTTTCCAAAGCGATACAAGTAATGATCTTGTTATTAGAGTCCCACAAGCCTATGTTCTTAACTCGATGGCAGGTCTACTTTTTAAGCCAGGAAGGGATAGCATGCACAGAAGTGGTAGAGAGATGAACTCTTGTCCCCTTGATCTAGGAGCTGGCTTGGTTTCAGCCCCAGGATGGGGTTGAAGACCTGGAGAAATCCATGATGAGAAGGGTTTCCCTCTCCTCTGATACAGCTTCTGTTTTATTTTAACTCCTCTGAAATGAGGACTGCAACTAGCAGTCTGCAGCTGCAGCTTATTTTTAAGAGATTTGGGTGGCTACCTAGTCCAGAGAAGGTGAGATGATTTTATAGCCTTCATTTCCTACGTAAAACTACATCAACGTGAAAGCTTAGGGAATCACATATTCAAATACAAGACTGTAGTTTTTCTTAATTAAGTGAAGAGAACACAGATACAAACACACCCCAGTGGGAATGCACACCGAGACAAGGTGCTTCTACCAGAGCCCCAGGCAGGGGAGCACCACCTTCCAGAGTTTAGCCTCTTCAGGAACCTCCCACCTTTGCTATCCACCCAAAGGAGAATGCTCAGAGATTGAGGAGGCTTAGCTCCTGTTTCACTGAATGTCAGACCTCAAATGATTACCACTCAGCTAGATTTATTCCCCACCCCCCACATTGAGTCAGGGCTTGCAGAGAACTCACCAGGATTCCAAATGGAGTTTTTCAGAACAAGGGTATAGAGGAGACTTTCTCCCCAACAGCACTAGACTAGGATAAAGAAACTGTTGGGAGAAGCCAAGTGTTGTCCAGCTCATCCCTGAGTTGATACACAAATTCAGGACATAGGCTGGGCTTTGGGCAACTGACTCAGTTTCTCAGCCTCCTGTGGGTGGCACCGACTGAAGGGGTCTGTCAATCAGACCACGGCATCCTTGGCAGCTTCCCTAGGCTGCAGACTCAGAGGCCAAAGACTAGGTTGTAGTTCTCATCTTCAAGAAGGATTCATAAAGATTCTAGAAACAATCCCAGTCTGAGTGGAGTTTTGGAATAAAAAGTGTCCCATGTTGTTAGTGCCTCAGGTTCTTCCTGGTTTTATAGCCTTTATTTTCTATACAAGACTATATCAAGAACCCTGAAGCCTCAGTGTATGTGTGGTCACCTCTGCAAACCTCAGTGAGGCTGGGCCACAGTTCTAAGAGTCATCCAATAACCATCCCTACATAAGATGCCAACACCCAAGTAAGAGTATGAGCCAAATGGTGGGTCCATGAAGAGATCACCCTCTTCCCCCAACCAGGGGATATCAGACCACACCAGGCTCCAGAGACCTCTCAAGAGGGCATGCTCCAGACCCCTCTCAGGCAATATGGCATCCTAGCTCGCATCAGAAGACACTGGTGGCTGCTTCCAAGTGTTGCTCCCTCTCTTCCAAGGGCCCATCAAGAGGCTTAAGCTGAAGCGGGAAGAATTTTAGATTAGGACAGCACTTAAGGAAGGCTTGTGAGACCCTGTTTCCAAAGGGCAAAGAGCTGCATCTTGTCCAGAGGCTTACAGGCATGTCACTGCTGCTCTATGGAAGAATTTGAGAGCCTGTGACCTGGAGGAAGAAGGTGAACTGGAAGTGTAGGAAAGATGAGCTCTGGCCTCCCTTTAGCCATGAAAATCAATGACAAATAAAAACAAGGATGAAATCCCAATCAGTGTCAGAAATTAAATTTTCTTTACCATCAGGGCAAGTAAGCCCACTGGGGCTCCAACTCTTAGAGCCCTCCCTGCTGTAGACCTGGACCTTCTGAGCGAGAAGCCCCAGAATGCAATCCCAACCTCTCTGCTTTCCTTGTCATCTCCTCCTCCTCTTCCTCCTAACCTTTGTTGGCAAAGTTATTCCCCGAGAGAACCCTAAAGCTGTCCCCTGGCTGAACCACGTTGGCAAACACCCCAGCCAGGAGGCAGAGCTCTGCAGGTGGTGATGTCATTTGGAGGAAGGGTCAAAGGCATGGGCAAAGCAGAATGTGTTTAGCTAAGTCAAAAGGGGCAAATTGCAGTATGCCAGGGTGGGTTTTCATGAGTCTCAAGAGACAAGCAGAACAATAGGTCACAGGGGAGACCAGAATGCCTGCAACCACAAAGATCTGAAGCTGTCCATAGGGAAAGGGTAGGTCTGCATCAGGAGAGAAACGCCACCCAGCCAGGCTCAGCCAGGCAGCCAGGATTCAGAAAGCAATCATATTTGCTGCTAATAAGAATTGTATTTAGAGGACTTTGGATGAAGGCAAAGGTTTAGAATTCCACTCAGAGCCCGCTGTGGATGATACAGTCCCCATCCCTCACCGTGTAGCTCCAAGCTCCCTGGAGCTCTCTAGGGTAAAAGAAGAAAGCTGATCCGTTCTCACTCATGCACCACTCCCAGCAGCCTACAAACCCCTTCCACACCCTCACTCTAGCTCTCAACCACACATGCATATCACATGCCCCTACTCCTTCCTTGAACCTCATTACATGTAACATGCATGTGATGGGTTTTCGGTGCTGAAGATCACTTTGGCAGTCTGATGAAATCCAGAAACTTAGAGAGCTGACTTTTTAAAGTGCATAAAATAAAATACATAGAATTACAAATGGAGACAATCATAGCCAAATTCAGTTTTTAAAATATCTTTAAAATAAAATTTGGAGTTTGGTAATATATGTGCTTTCATATTAAAGTTCAAAATAATATTTAACTATGGATCTTATAAACTGATGTGGTCATAACTATAAATGATATTTTGATATATCTGCAAGAGCTGTAAAATAATATGAACTGTGGTTTCTGTTGGTAATAAAAACATAGATACCATTAACATTACCATGTATTGTTGCCTACAATCACGTTGGAGAAAATGCTACAAAAAATCAGAGATTAGTGAAAATAAAAACAGATTTTTTTCCCCTATTCAAGTTCACTAACCCACTGAACTCTCTCTAGACCTTATAGATCCGTGGATCCCAAGTTAATGATTACCCCGACTTACCTAAAATATGCACTTAAGTAGTGTACACACATTCATTATACTTCTAAACATTTATCTGCCAACAATTCACATACAGGTTTCTAAATCTCACTTCAAAAATCCCCAGTGAACACTCTTATTCTCATACATACGCAAAGCACTCAGGTAGAGTTGTGTACTGGTAAATGTTTATCGACCAGTTCTCTAGGGGGAAAAAAAGGGCCTGATCTGCAGTGTTGGCTAATTTCCATAGTGTAAAGACTCTGACCATAGCCAATTTCTAACTACCCAATATAAAGCTCCTGAGCACAAAGTTGGGAGCAATGAGCAATAACACATTGCTTCCTGATTCTAGCACACAGAATGCAATAATTGCAAAACACCTAAAGACAAAGGTAAAACTACAGCTGAACTAAGAAAGGCCAAGTTGTAATTATTATCTTTATTTTTATATAACTTTAATTTTATATAATTGTAAGTATATGCAGTCTAACTTACAATAATGGCCAAGTTTAATAGTCAGTTTACAAAATTCCTACAACTGGCTCTCATGGACCAGTACAAACCAGCCCAGCACACTACTGCATAGACCTTCATGTTCATACATATAGTAAACCCTCAGGTTTTTTTTCCACATCTATTACCCTGTAGTCACTGTCTCCCCACTCACCAACATGCACTCTATTAACACCTTCACTCATACTCATAACCCTGCACTCCTATCTGTTCATCTTTAGACACAAGTCCTTCATACATACCTTTGATGAATAACACACATTACTACATCATACAAGCACATTCACAGCCTCAGTTCAAAGGTGCCTCAAACTCACCCAACCTTATAACCACAAGTTCAACTAACCACCCCAGTTATAACATTCTCATTCACATGTACAACCACTGCTATATGATCCCTATGCACTAAAACACACACACCAACACTCTATTCACACTCAGACTCTAAACTCTCAAACATGTCATCACATACATCTACACAATTCAAACACATTCATGTACACATGTAACACTCAAAGTGCATTCCTATGCACATGTGCAAATGAAATGGCCACAGTTTTCCTACACCCCTAATAATAATCACATACTACTGACATTCACTCATCTACATATGCATGTGTTATTCATATGGACTCATTCATATAGATGTCCTTCTACACTTGTAGCTCACATATTTTGTACCCATCTCCCCATTCCTGATACACACAAACATGAGACAGAACCTGGCACCTCCTCCCAGGGGAAGGCTGCCCATTGGGTCTGAGAGCACCTCAGGATTAAGGAGGCCAGGGCTGGCTGGGAGACCTCAGATGGATGCATTAGGGAAGAGCAAGGCAGCCACTTGGCCAGAGAGTCCATTTCCTCAGCAGAGACCTCATCTATCATTGTCTCCTCTTTTGTCTTTTGATTTCTGATTCACTGAACTTTAGATCCATTACATCTCTTCCAGTAAATGCAATGAGCTATGCTGGGCTGAGTAGACTGGGTGACAGAGGGGACCAAGAAAGTTATTTATTTATCACCACTGGGGAAGTCGGAGTCCAACAAATTCCCGCATGGCTCCCCATGGTTGGAGGTTTGGGTATGTATACAATGCGTCAGGAGCATGGAACACATCAGGAGTGTTCCCTTCTTTTCCAAATAGATGGAACCTGGTCCTGAGATGCCATGAGAGGAGGGAGGAGAAGTATGTGTGCTGGAATTTGAGGGAGAGGGCCTTCGAAGACTCCCTGGCAGTGGGACTGGCCTGCAGTCACAGGTGGGTTGGGATCAGAATAGTCAGGAATGCCGTGGGTCTCCCTTTAGAGTACCAGCCCCTCAGGATGGGGGTCAGGAACTATACGTGGCTGGAATCAGGGGCTCTGCTTTTCATCTGGAGCTTTTCACCTTCAGAGCAGCAGGTACTTGATAGATTGATCTGAAACCTTATTAATGTTTTATAAAGGAGATCATCAGGGCACCAGAAGAAAAAGCAATCATGACCAGGAGCTGATCCAGCTGCCCATAGCCCTGGGACAGGAGGGGTCACCTTGCAATCCAAGCCCATCTACCCAGGGCCCAGCATCAGCCTCTAGCTCCCTCTGGCCCATTCATGGCTTTAGCAGGGTGGATGGGTATGTCATCCAGCTTTCCATTGTTATGGCAAAATACTTGACACAAGCAACTTAAAAGGAGGAAAGATTTATTTAGGCTCAAGTTTAGTTTCAAGTCTCTGGCCACTTGGCTCCATCTCTTTGGGCTTGTGAGGCACAACGTAATGGTGGAAGCAAATGGTAGAGGAAGCTTCTTACCTCGTGGCAACCTGGAAACAGAGAGAGCGGGAGTGAGAGAGAAGAGAGATCAGGGTCCCTATATCCCCTTCAAGGATACACCTTAATGAGTTAGCTTCCTTCTAAGGGACGCCACCTCTTAGAAATCTGACCACCTTCCGGTAAGGCCACAACCTGGGTTAGACTTTCAATATGTGACTTTGGGGAACATTTAAGATCCAAACCAGGGCTGGAAGTGTTGTACCCCTTCAGTGGAAAGAGGAAAGGGTTTGGCTTTGAGGAGTGACTGTCACAGATTAGCAGAAGGGCTTTGGACAGCCCTCTGAGTCACAGGTACCTTCTCTATAAACTCAACATTTGTCCTAAGTGACCTTTAGGTTTCTCTTAGTCAGCTTGGGTTGCTACTCTAACAATGATGGTATAGATGAGATGGCTTAAATACTGTATTTCTTCTCATAGTTCTGGAGATTGCAAAGTCCAAGGTCAAAATGCCAGCAGGTTTGGTGTCTGGAGTGAGCACTCTTCCTAGTGCACCGATGGTGCCTTCTTGCTATGTCACCACATGGGGCAGAGTGGGGTGGGGGCAGGGGGTCCTCTGGGGATCCTTCTTATAAAGGCTACTATGATGACTTCATAATCCAGTGAGGCACTGATAGAGGACTAGGATGGAAGACACATGAAAGAAGTCTGATATATAGTCCCTGCCCTCATGTTGCATGAATTCTAAAATGAGTACAGATCCCTAGGCATAGGCACCTCTTCCAAGGCAATGTGAAAATCAATGGGTGTTTGAGAAATTTTTTCAAAGTCCCCCCCCCCCTCCCTGCCATGAATGAAATATAAGCCCCATTGCTTGCCTTTGGGCTCACAATGTCACCCAAGAGAAGGTCACCACAAAATTGATACCACTAGGTGGCTCAGGAAACAAGAACTAGAGTTCAGAGGAGGGAGGGAAAGAGCTGGAGTCAACAGAAGTCTTCCCAGAGAAGGACTGGAGGCAAGCACTCAGAAAGGCAAGAGATGGACACACCAAGGAAAGAGCTTTGTAGCCTCTGCTCTCCATTTCCCCAGGATGGGTGGAAAGTCCCAAAACAGGAGAGGGAAGACCAGTCCCATGCATTGCATCCACACAATTACTTATACAGCTTTATTGAGGCAACTGCTTTGTTGACAAGCACTATTATTAAACACTGGGGAGTAGGAGGGAAGTAAAGTAGGAAGACATAGTCCCTGCCTGTGTTAGTCAGTATTTCGTGACCAAAACACCTGACAACAACTTAGAGGAGAAAAGTTTATTTTGAGCTCACAGTTTTGGAGGTCTCAGTCCACTGACAGCAGACTCCATTACTCTAAGCCTGAGATGGGGCAGAACATCATGGCGGAAGGGCCCAGCAGAGGAATGCTTCTCAGCTCATAGCAGCCAGGAAGTTGAGAGAGAGAGAAGAACCAGGGATAATATATAGACCAGGTCCTGCCACCCAGGACCTATTTCCTCCAGGCATGCATACCCCACCTACTTACAGTTACTATCCAATAGTTCTTCCAAATTATTAATCTATCAAATGGATTAATCCACAGATTAGGTTACAGCTCTCACAATCTAATCATTTCACCTGTGAACTTTCCTACATCACCTAACTCATGAAGTTTTGGAGGGACATGAAAGATCCAAACCGTAACACCCTCATGTCCACCCACACGGGCCGCCCCTCCTGCCTGGAGGAAGTGAGGATGGGAGAGAGACGGGGCCCCTCTCTCCAACTTGTCCCAGTGAGAAAGGGGGTGGGAAAGGTTTAGTGAGGGAATAGCTATGACACCTAATATTTATTGTTTTCTCTGTGCCCTAAACCATGTACATGGACTATCTCATTTGAAATGCATACCCATCCTTTGAGTTAGCTACTATTCTCTCCAATTTACAGATGAAGAAAATTTTGAAGCAGGAAAGGGAAAAATTGGTCCCATATCTGGAAAGTCCAAGAGTAGAGCTGGCACAGAGGGACTTAGATTTCAAACAATGCCATTGGAATTCCCTCTCCTGCCATGTCTGCTCTCCCCTGGGCTGCCTGTGTCTGTCCCTGCCGCCTCTCCTAGGCTGCCATGAGAGCTTCCTGCCCCTTGCTAATGCCATTAGTGCATCTACCCAACCTGCAGCCAGGACTCACTTGGGTTTCGCGGAGCCTGTTGAAGGCCCATTTGCTCAACACATAATGGGGATTAGAATTCATTAATGCACTACAAATTAAAGTATTAATAACGGCTGCGGAGTTTAAATGAGAGCCAGGGAAGGGAATCGGGTGAGGGGCCGCCCCTCCCGCGTCCCCCACCTAGCTGCATTGTTCTGGCATGGGCAATCCTGCGCTCTTTAATATGCTGTGACAGCCGCTGGAGTGACCCCAGACAATAAACAGGGCCTCCTAGTTAAGTATTAATCTGCCAAAAGAATGACCTTCATCCACTAAAGAAGGGATGTTTTTAAAAACCTAGCAAGTGGAGGAAGGCTCATTTGCTCGCTCATTTAGCATATTAAAAGGGTATTATTGCTACAAACAAGAAATCTAAATGAGGCCTGGGCAGGAGCTGTGGATAACACTCCTGATTAAAGGTGCAGGGTAATGATGAACACGGGAGGCTGAATCCGTTATTGTTCACCAACATGGCAGGACCTGGCTGCTGGCATGATAAGAGCATAAGAGCGTAGAGTCCCGGCTGGGCTCAGGCTCTTCATAGAATAGCGAAGCCAACTAAACTGCTGGGTACTGCCCAGCTCCACCCTGGGAGAGCAGAGATGGAGGTGTCTCAGTGTCTGAGACCACTGAAGAGGAAGGGTGTCCCAAGAGAGTGTCAAGCCATTCCCTGGAGGAACCACAGTCTCCATCTGTATTTCTTATTGTCATCCTGTGACTTGTTTTCCTCCAGCTTCTCACGTTCCTGCAGGTCAACTCTGTGGACAGCACCTTTTCCCAAGAGTACAGGCAGTTATGCTAGGGTCTTAGTCCTTGGAAAGAGTCTGGCAGGGAGAGAAGGAGGCTAGGTGTGACTCACTCTCTCTTCCCTGGTATCATCAATGCTGAGGCCTGACATGTCACAGAAGGGCCTGAGCTGAGAAGTCTTCTCTTTTAGCCTGTGGCAGTCTGTCTGGGAAAGATGGGGCCTTGGCAGAGCCAAGGGCAAAGAGAGAAAAGAAATATAATTGGAGGAAGTAAAGAAAAAGATATAAATGTAAAACTCAAATTCAACAAAAATCTGGGAGAGAAAAAACTCTGCCATGCAGCCAGCTGGTATCACCTGAGGGACTGACAGGTGATCAAGAGCCCTGCTCTGGAGACTTACCTCCCATATGGGGAGGGAGGGATGGTTCATGTGACACCAAAATAATGTGTTAAGAATATGGAATATTTAGAATATAAATAATGATTAGTGACAGGAAACACGGCAAAATCATAGAACTACAAGGGGTGCTGAATCATCCTAAGAGAAATGGTGTCTGCACAGTCACCTCTAGACTGTGCTGCTTGAGGACAGTGACTTTATCTGGTTCATCCCTATGTTCCCATTATACAGAACAGTTTCCGACACATAAGACACTTGTGGCAGAGATGATGCCATTTATTCTCCAAACTGCTCCCTATTCCAGGACTAAGATGTAGAATCATTTCCCAGCCTTCCCAGGAGCTAAATTGGAAGCATATGACTACTGTTTGGCAAATAGGAACAGGAACACAAGTGATGTATCACTTCTGGTAGGAGGCGTGACAGAGACAGCACACCTCACTCATCTTCCCTTGCCACAGCATCCTTGGCAAGTATGTGAGGTGAGAGAACCATCAGAAGACAGAGGACCCTGGGTCCCTGAGTCACTGAATGGAGGAGGAACCGGTCCACCTACATCAACATTGTCAGGCTTTTGTTAAGTGGCACCACCAAAATTTATAGGTTTATCCATTGAAGTAATAAGAGTTATTTATACTGGCTTATAAACACAGTGCTTAATAAATGTTTATTGAGTTAATAAATGAATACACTCCTTTAATACTTACAATAATTTTGAAGTCGATATTTCCATTTGACGGATAAGGAAAGAGATTCAGAGTTAAGAAGTAACAAGGCCAGAAGTTAAATTTATGTCATTACATTCCACATTCCTTTTACTATATCTGGCTGTCTTTCAAGAACATAGTCTGATGTATATTTTATGTGAAATTTGACCAAAAGCTACTTCAGTGTAATAGAGGTGAGGGAATTTCCAAATGAAAGGGTTTCCTGGTCATCATTACTGTTGGGAGAGGGCTGTCATCTTGGATGTGGTTCTGAATTCAAGTTCCCAAACAAGGAGCTTTAGGCAATAATTTTCTCTCCTTGGGGCAGGGGAGAGAAGTTTTATCTCTCCACTTCCCAGCTCAAGCAAGAGGTATCTCCTTCCTGTAAGCAGATGGTCAAGGTCATCTTCCTCAGAGAGCCTGACCCATACTGACTTTTGCTTCTCCCTTTCTAAATAGATTTGCCCACCATCCAACAGCTTCTGGACCTCTGGAGCCTGGCCCACTTGAACCTAGGAAGCATGGAAACAGCTGAAGGCAAATACTAACAGGTGAATGCACCCCGTGAACAAACACCCTTCTGCTGGGAAGGCACAGGGTGAGGTGAGCTGGGAGAACAGCATCCACCCCAAGCCAAGGCAGAGTGGTTAGAGGATAGGGGAAAGGGAGGTGACAAATGAGTGGAAATAAGTTCAACCTCTGGGCGAAAAACTAAAGTATTAACTATAATGGCAAAATTCGTCATGATAGAGACCTGAAAGGAGCAGGACTGTATTGTCCTGTCTCCATTCCTGGCTCCTGGGGAGGTCTGGGAGCTCAGTTCAGCGGCAGAATAAACATTCATGATCAAAGGCTATGTGCCAAGCACAGAGCCAGGAGCTGGGACACAGATAGGAGTAAAAGGATTAAGACTGAAGTGAGGGTCAGATGGAGCACCCCATATCCCCAGGAATAGCTACTGCTCCCCAGGGTTGTCACTAAATCACAGAGGGCTTTGTGCAAAACAGAAAACAGGGTTCCTGCAGGAGAACCTGGCTCACCCGGTGCTGTGGATGTTGTGCTGCTCGTCAGCTCCCCTAGTGGCCAAATTCTCCTGAACCCCACGGCATTATCATTTCTCTCTTCACTCTCCATTCTTCCGGTTGGAATGTATATTCCCTTGGATCTGCAGCTCTTGGAAACTCAAATACATGCAGCTCTGGATATTAGAGACAAAATAGAGATTGTTGTCATTCGAATTTCTTATCTTGAAGATGAAGAAACTGAGATCCAGAGGAGAAATGACCTAACGGAGGTCACCCTTTGTACTTTCCTGGCAGAAAAAAAGTGAAGTCCCATCTGTGCTCATTAACATTTAAGCCAGAAAATGTATCAAAGCTGTTGAGCAAACTAGTCAATAGATGGACCGGTCAAGGTGAGGCTGGGGAGGAAAAATCATCATCTGCTCAGACTGGGCTGAGTTCGGGATATGCCAGTCTTATCCTCTCCAATTTGAGTCCATCCTGCATTCTACTTCCTTCCTTTGATTCCAAGTGCCCTCTAACCCTCACTTCTAAAGCAATTTGGATGCACAAACCACAGGGAAATCGGAACCTGGGAAAGCTCCCTTGGCTGAGAAGTTAGGCAATCTAATTACCCTCTCCTACGGTATTTACCTCGGTGGGAAGGGCTGCCAAGGGTCTGTCAATGACAGACAAAGTGAGCAAAAAGAAGGTGCAAGTTGGGGTCATAATTATGTGTTTTTAAAGGGGATGACATTCCTTCCTGGAGCGGTAAGACTGGGGTCATCTCCACCCTGAACTGTTGGCCTGGTCCCCTCTGTTCCACATTCTCCCGGCTGTGACCTCTCACTGCTGGCTGTTCCTTGGGGTGTCAGCCAAGCCAAGCTCAATTGCTACCTTCTTTACGATGCCTTCCCTGACCCACTCACCAGTACCTATGTTCCCAACCGCATGGTACACACCGCTCTCACAGAGTTCACCATGTGGTACTGCCACTCTCTGCCTATGTCTGTCTCCCCCAGGAGCTCTGAGAGCTTCCTGAGTAAGAGCCCATGCCACCCTGGTCTTTATGTCCCTGGCACTAGCACAGTCTTAATGTACATAGTACAGTCATGCACTGCTTAAGGATGGCAATCCCTACTGAGAAATATGTCGCTGGGTGATTTCCTGTTTGGGAAAACATCATGCAGTGAACCTATGCAAACTAAGTCAGATGTCACCAGACAATATAGTTTTATGAGACCACCTTTGTATATGCAGTCCAATGTTGACCAAAACGTTACTCTGTAGTACATGACTGGAGTTAAGTAGCAAATATGTTGAAATCAAGAAAAATTCATATCAATTCCCAGTTTCTAAAGTTTTACCTCTGTTCTGATGTTTCACCTGGCTCTGGCCTTAGGCCTTATTATTTAAATTATTATTTTTTATTTACAGATCCATAAGGCCAGTGTAAGTACAATGGGACAGCCAGATAGGTTCAGATATTCAGGGTCTCACATGCAAAATCTCAACCCTGTGGGGGTAGGCTTTAGAATGGAACTTCATCTGAAGAAACGGAGGGTTCAGAGGAGTTAGGTAATGAGCCTTAGCTTCACAGCAGGTGAATGCAGAAGTATATGGAGCGCTGCTCGGTCTGACACAGCCCCTATACTCCTTCACACACAACACTCCAATTTAGCTGACCCAGCATGTCTTACTTATAAGAACCCCAAGTTTGAGATTGTCACTAGTTATGGCCTCAGTGAAAATACTTCCTAATTTTGTGGGATGCCCTAAATCACATACAACCTAGAGTGGGCTTAACAACTTCATTCCCAGTGACATCTTCCTCTGCATAGGGTCTCTGCTGTGTTTTAAAAGCCCCACTCAAGTGAGCCACAGTGTGACTACTCAAGTTGCCCCTGACTATTCTGCCAGACCCCACATAGTCCTTCTCTTGTATTCTGGGCCTTATTTCCTCATGAACAGTGGGGTTTACATAATAAAGAAAAAGACAAAAGCCATCAGCAATAAACCCTCAGGAAAAAATCCCCTGCCATCATTCCAAGAGATCAAACATGTCTGCTTCTGTGGCTTAAAAAGATTCCTGTCTTGGGTCTGGTTTTCAAATATCCTGCCCCTTCCCCAAATTTGATGGTACTTTGATTTACCTGCTTCCTTCCAACCACTTCATTAATTTATTTATACTTTCATCCTTCTAAAAGAAAATGGAAATCAGTCTCAGGTTAAGTTTGGAGTCACTTAGAAACCAACTCTAGAAACCAATTCTGCTCATGCTTCCTTTAGGTATGGCAGCCTGACCCCTTCCCTATAAGAATCTCAAAACACACATCATCTGAAAATAGAAGGTAGAGCAAGAAGGAGCACAGTTAGGGAGGGAAGAGGAGGAGACACTGGGCAGGGAATTGGAGAACAACACAGTGAAGCTCGAGTTGGAAGAATGAGGACCACAAAGAAGAGGCTGCAGCCATGGTCCAGGTGGTAGACATGAGAGAAAGCAGGCTCCTTGGTGTCCCTCTGGTAGCAGAGAAATGCAGAAATAGCAGGAGGCCACAACGGAAGGGAGGCAGGACATCACAAACTTTGCCTGCTGGATTTCTCATTTTCTGGATTGAGAATCCTGCTCTGCTCACTAGAAAGAAGAGACTGTGTCCTTGAGAACACCTTCAACTTAGGGTTGGAGTGCCAGGGGAACAAGGGTCCAAGAGAGATGGAGACAGCCTCAGTCCATCTGGAAAGGAATGCTAAGAGGTTTTGGATATAGAGGGAGGCTATTCACAGGAAGATAAGGAGCTCAGGAATAACCTGGGGACTGGAAATAACTTGATTGCAAATATCTACATTTTGCTACAGACAGGACTGTTCCAGATGCCAAAAAAGAAGCAGTCTGCACAGGTGATGGATTTTTCCCCCGGATATGGGAATCTGTGTCACAATTAACCTCTTGATGAGAGATTTCTCTCCATTAAGTTCTAGTTGACAGGTGGTGAAACCTGGACAACTGGCAAGGATTGACTGACAACTGGAGAAGATGAAGCCATTAATCCTTCTCTGCCTTCCAGTTTATCGTCCCACCTCCTCCTCTCCAAATACCCTTGGCCTCGGAACGCTCACTTCCAGTGACCCCTTTAGAACACTCGGCCTGACCTCTTTCCCCTTCCCCCACCTTCCACTTGGGTTGGGATGTCTCCTCTCTCTCTTCCACCCGGGCTCTCAGAGCACACTGTGCACATGTTAAAAACAGGACTGACTTAGCGCATCGCATTATAACTTTTCTCTCTCCCTTGCCAGCTTGCGATTTCCTTAAGGAAGGAGCTCTATTTTACTCACATACTTTGCCTTAGTCGCTAGCACAGTATCTGTTACATTGAAATAAACAGTTCCAAATGAATGGATAAATGAATAATCACCAAACTCTGAATCTCGTCAGGTAGTTCTCCACCCTTGACATTGCAATATGAGGGCTTGGGTGCCTAGGCATAATAAAGGAATTAAATTACTTGAGATAATCCTAAACCAATCACCCCAAAACTATTTTGCAGCCACCACTATGGTACACAACATGTGTCACTGTCTCTATAAGAGTGCACGAAGCCATTGCACTGTTCCCTGGGTAGAATTATTCATTATTAGGACTGCTCTCTCTGGTGGCAGAGGTCTCACACGCTCTGGTAAATAGGTGCTCCTTTGGTGCCAGTTTGCCTTCACACTGCACCTTGCACCGACTATTCGCAGGAAGTAGTGACCCACTCTATGCTGTGTGACAAACCTGTGTTGCTCAATGCTGCTTCTGCCAGTCATCACAGTGCTATTGAGAGAGACAGTCCCACGGTCCCCATAGGGAACAAACCAACTGTTCACTGGTCTCCAGAGGACACACAGGCAAGGATGGGGAAGGCAGCCTTGTGATGGAGCAGGCAATACTTTTCCAAATACTCAATGATGATGCCCCTTGGGGCAAGAAAGGCAGAAACACTCTTGCTCTAATTCATTGAATTAGCAAAAGGATAGACTTCTTTCTATAAAACCTTGCAAATATCCTTTTTAATTATAGGTGAAAAACAAAAAGAAATTATGGAGCCACTGTGCCAATTCCCCACTCTTATCCTTCTCAGAGCCAAGGGGGAATTCTTTCAGGGAAGCTGTTAAGATATTGTGAGGATACGCATGCTTGTCTTATGGCTTTGAGTTTGGCAATGCTTTTTGCTTGGGTGGTGTTTCAGAGAGAAGCTGGGGCGTAATATGGGATCCAGGGAGAAGGAAGCAAGGGGTCGGATGTTTAGATCAGGCTACATCTTAAGGGGTAAAGGAGGAAAGCGTTTTGAGTTTCCAATGGGCTCACCCAAGACAAGAGAGCAAAGGAGCATTAAGGACAAAACCTAGCTAAGAAAACACCAGTGTTTAATGCCCTGGTCAGGACCACAGGCTACAGAGCGAGCCCGTGAATACTACATCTGGACACTGCCAGCATCACCATGCTGGCAAGACGCAACCCAACATCTGGGAGCAGTGCATAGATTTTACTTGAAGCTACCTCCAGAGGGAAGGAAGACAGGGAGGTGAAGCTCAGTCCATGACAGCCTGCAGCAGAGCCACCTATGTGGCTGTTAAAAGGGGAGCTTCTTAGAACCACCACACACAGCTATGGTAGAATCCCGGACTCTGGGGTCTGGAGAGTCCTCATTTAACTAGCTCCCCAGGGGATGCTGCGCACTCTGGAATTTGCAATCTCGTAGTTCAGTACTTGAGGGTCACTTTTTTTAGTAGGAGAGGCTGGGGTTCTGATAGCAGCTTTAATCTCACTATGTGGCTCTGGGACGTTATTTATCCCCTCTGATCCTCGGTTTTTCATCTGGAAAATAGGAAGAAAATAATATTTAGGACCATTAGGCAAGACTAGATGAAATACTTAATAGAAAGTGTTTAGCATAGTGTCTGCCACATGGTGACAAGTGGTGATTATTATTAGATAACAATGATTATAGTCTCCTTGGGTAACCAAAATGAATTCATGTGAAATACCTGCAGACAGCTAGTAACCAGGTGACCTGATGTACCCAGAGCTATCATGGAAGAAAAGACATGCCCATGAAATATGCCCTATTTATTTTCATGAAGGAGACACACTACATCTTTTGCTGTTTCCCCAATTGTTGCTACTACTTTATGTGTTTTAGGCAGATGGAGGATGCCTGCCTCAGAGCCTGACCAGCTGCAGTCAGATGCCTGTTTCCTTACTAGCCATGAATATCACAAGAGTACACATCTTCCAGGATTTTTGTGGTCCTTAATCAGAGGATTAAGTTACATAGCCCATGTAAAGTACTTACTTCAGTATCTGGTATATATTAGGTGCTTATTAAAAACCAATTTTTATTGGTATGAACCTTTCATAGCAAACCACCCAATGCTGGGGGTCATGCACTCATTTTCTCACTCAGCAAGTGACTTTGAGCCCCTACTATGTATCTGGCACTGTCCTTGGTGCTAAGAGTCATGCAAAGAAAGGTTGTTCCTTTCCTTCTAGAAGCTGGATTATGGTGACTCTTAAAACAAGAAATGCCAACAGAGGGTTAATTGAATGACAGACATCAAATGGGTATCATGTCCTATGCAATGGAACTTACATGGGAGAGTAAAGTACGAAAGTTTTTAAGAAGTAAGGGCACACTATCCTGAAGAAGAGAAAGCACCCCCAAATGGAGAGAGCGGAAGCACAGCCAAGAGGAGGAGACAGATATGCACAAATGGTGTGTGCCTGGAGGGCAAAGTAGAATAGTCACCTTCAAAAGCCACCACACTCTGATCCGTGGGCTGGCTCCATGCCACCAGGGAAGGGATGCAGTTACCAAGACTCTGCAGGATGCAGGTGCAAATAGTATCCTGGCCTTTAGAAGGCTACTCTTGGGTGACAGTGCAGATCTGGAAGGACAGCCCAGAAGGAGTCACTCATGAGCTACATATTGGTCCCTTTCCTTTTTGTTTTCCCCATGCTTTCCAATTATTGGCATTTTAGGGAGGGAAGGAGAAAGGCAATTGAGAATGAAGAATCTATCTTCACACAGCACCTGACACAGAGAACCTGCATCTGCCATTCCCAGTGTCCCCAGCCCCTGCTGACCCAAAGCCCTAGCCTAGAACTTGGCTATCTCTATATATTACAGATGTTAACTAGGAAGGGATCCAGAGGACAGGAAGAGCAGAGAACAGAAAGACATGGAAGACGAGAGAAAGGGAATGGTGAGGAAGTGAAAGACAAGCAAGATGAGAACGTGGATGAACATCTTGTCTAGATGCTTTGGAGCAGCGACAATGACAGGATGGATAAGGTGAGATGGGCCCTACCACCACCTATGTTTCTGCTTTCTTCTCCTTGCAAGTATACACACTGCCAGAGGTTACCTGGAAAGACGTTCCTGTGTGTGTGTGTGTGTGTGTGTGTGTGTGTGTGTGTAGATGTATGTATTTTTTTTCACTCATGAGGTCAATCACTGATTTACTTATTTATACATGAGTATTTACTGAGTGTCTCCTATATTCCAGGCACGTTCAGGGAACATAAAAGTGACAAGATCAAAACAGTTTCTAACCCTTTAAAAAATTATCTAACAGGTAATTTTTGAATTGAAAGTTCAATTCAAAACTATGGATTTTGAACTCTGAAATAATTTAGCTGTCATTTAACTGTATTGTAGAAAATACAAAATCATTTTGAGACATATTCCATGTCCTCAGGAAGCATGATGATGGTGGTGATGATGATGATGACGATGATGGTGGTGGTGATGATAATGATGATGCTGATGCTGATGATGTAGTTCTCTCTGTGAATGACTCCAGTCCTCAGTGAATTTTAATTCCTTATATTTCACATCTATCTGTCCACTCTTGTTGTTTTCGGCATAAAATACCATGTATTGCTCACATATTAATTTTACCCTATCCTACAAAAGGCCAGCATTAGCTACTTTAGACTGTTTAACAAACTACTGAAAATCTCTTTAGATTATAATAGAAACCATTTATTTAGTTGAAAGATCCTGAGCAACATGGGCTGGGCTCAGCTGGGCAATTCTTCTGGTCTTGGTTGGATTCATTCATGAATCTGCAGACAGACCCTGATCTGCTGGGCAGCTGTGCTTCTCGCGGTTAGATGGATGTCAATAAGGACATCTGGATTGACTAAACAACATGGTCTCTCACCTGGCAGGTTGGTCCCAGGCTTGCTCCCTTAGTAACTTGGCAGAGTTCCTAGACAACAAATGGAAATATGCAAAGTCTCCTGAGGTCTAGGCTCAGAACTGGCACATTGCTTCTGCTGCATTCTATTAATCAAAACATGCACAGGGCCAGCCCAAAATCAGCAGGGAGAAAAATAGACTCCCTCTCTTGATGGGAGTAGATGCAGCAAGAAGCAGGCACTGAACTGTAGCACTTTTCATCTACCACACAGTCTGGGAAACTCCTCAAGTGAGAGACACCATTTACACATTATTATATTCTTAGAGATGGGAGCATAGCTGCTCCTTACTGATGTTATACGAGCAAAAGGCCAGTGAAAGGAAGCGGAGGAAGTATCCCCCAGGAAGGACATTTAACATTGAGATTTGAAGGATAAACAGGGGTTTGCTAAGTGAAGGGCTTTCTGATCAGAGAGAACTGTATGTGGAAACTCCCGAGGCTTGAAGGAGCCTGGGATGCTCTAGGAGGAGAAGTACTGGGAAAGGTGGGAAAGGAATGGGCTAGGGGCTGAGGGGAGGAGAGACAGTGCTGTAGACTTAGGGGAGCATCATAATTGAGGGCTTGCAAACCTTGATAAGGAATTTGGACATTATCCTAAGAGCAATGAGAAATCATTAGAGTTTTAAGCAGAGGCGAGAAATGATGAGGCTTGTGTTTTGAAACGATTGCTTTGACTGTAGTATGGAGAATGGATTAAAGGAGATGAGAGTGAAAGTGGGAATAATAAAGTCCTATTTTAAATTCGCAAATACCTCTGGCAAGATTAAAGAGTTGCCAACTACACACGTTTCAAGGGAGTCATGCAGGACAGGGATTCCTTCCCCGCTTACTCAGAGTTGCAGAAGCAAAAGCTGTGTTTAGAGGAGGCAAGGAGAGGGCCCTCCGGGACACATGCTCATCTGTCTAGCAGTGTGTAGCTCCCACCAACATCTTAGCCAAAAAGAACAACAGCAAGTTCATAGAGCAAGATTCTTTTTACCTTTCTATTAGCAGAACTAATCATTTACCTTAAAGTAAGACATTTCATTTTCATTAAAGTAATAGCCAAGAATAAGTAAAAAGAAATTAATTTCCAGGACATTCAAATCTAAAAGCATTTCATTTCCTATCAGCCCTGAGGTTAACCTAACTTTTACCTCCACTGACATCTAATGAGAGTTGCCATTTATTGAGCTCCTACTTTGAGCCAATCAATTTACGTAGTTTATCCCCAGAGGTGCTTCCACCAAACTCCCTAGTAGATGCAACCATCCCATCTCACAACTGAAAGTAGAGAAGGCATGTCACTTGTCCAGGGAACAAACGGACTAAGGATGGAGCTGGAATACACTGGAATGTGGGTTCTTCTGATTTCAACACCCATGGTAGCTATCTGTCACCCAATAAGCCTTGCAATGTGGATAAATGAGGATAAATTCTTGGCTTGCTTTGTCTTACTGTACCCTCCCCAAATCCCATTGAGGTAGGTGTCATTACCATCTCCATTCTGCAGATGAAAGGTAAATGAAGTTCAGAAAGGCCACATAGCTTTGCCCAAGGCCAATAGTCAGGTCATAACACTTGGTCCCCATATTAATCCAACCATACCATACCATCATGAAAACTTAGGCTTTTCTTAAATAAGTGATCCCTTATCCTTCGTAGTCATCATGTAAACAGAACTCTGAATGGCAGATATAGCTAGTCCTTCCATATTTACTCCCTCCTCCTTTTCTATGTCCACAATTAAGTTCCTGGATGGCGGACTCTGCCTTAAACCCTATCTCAACCCTTCCTCGGCACCTGGTAGTGTTGATCCAAAAATATTATTTGGTCTGGGCTGGTTCTCCCCAGCAGGGGTGCCATCTTTAATCTCACACATGTGCAAACACTTACCAGCTGAGTTTCCTGAGCAAGTTGAGATAATAAGCTGGCCAGGCAGGCTGCCCATCCCCCAGCTGCACTTCCCCAAGTCTGGGTCAATCCCAGTCTCAGAAGGATGGCTGGCTGGCCACACCTCCAACTCCTCCAGCTGCCTGGGGCTACACATGGCAATTCCACCAGGTCTTCAGTCACTCACCAGCACAGGAGAGGCTGGGCTCTGGCTCCTCAGGCAACAACATCAGGAGGAATAATGAGCTGCTCTGGGGGAGGCGAGAGCTTTCTGATCAAGAGACATATGTGGCTGTCACAGTGACAGATGGACCCAAAGGCCCTTTCCCCACTACATATTCCAATGACCTTCACACCCTCAGGGTCTGCCTGACCCTTGACACAGATCTGGGATGCCAGGGAGATCAGAGGGAAGAGCAGACAACCATACAACCAGTGAGAGAAGGGAAAACCATATGATATCATGATACGGTATTTGAGTGTTGGTTTTATGACTTTAGACTCACTTAAGTTACCTGTATGATGAGAAAATTAGAATTCTTTAATTGCTAGGAATGTAGTTTCCATCATGTTTAAAATGTAGACACTGACCTTCTTGTAGGGGTGATGGAGAGAGGCCCTGGACTTGAAGTCAAAAGACTTGGATTAAAATCTCCTTTTATCTACTGTGTAAATCTTGTTAGGTCACTTGGTCTCTCTGAGCCTGAATTTGCTCATATAGAAAATGAAAATAATTAATGCACATCTAATGAGGTTTAAATGAGCTTGCATGTAAATGAAGCATCTAACAATATCTAATAAAGAAGAGTAGGTGTTCTACAAACTTATATTGATTCAGTTGTAAATTTTGAAGAAAGTATTGCCAGTGAATAGGCTATTTTTATATTGAAAGATATGAGACAAAGCTTAACGTTGGCACTAGCATAAGTATTGGTATTAGACTGGTATTGGTATGAATTGGTGTTTGTGTTATCTCTAAGGTATCTTTCAATTTTTATACACTAAGGTCACCCACCAGACAGAGGAATGAGTTTCAATAACTGAAAGATACAAGGAGGCCCACCCCCAACTCTGCTTTTGTGTCCCCAAGGGCTATGCTGGTGACTGTGGGCCTCTTTTTAGGCCAGAGCAGGGAGTGACTGACGGGAGAACTGAGGAGAACAAGAGGACATTAAGAAAGACAAGAGGAGATTAGGGACAGACAGAGACAAGTGCCTGCTGACTATGCCAAAGACATTGAAGTCTCCAATTCCAGGGGTAAATTTGGCTAGGGCAGAGCACAGCTGGGAGTAGCAAAGGTGGAGGCAAGGAGGTAAGGAGAGAAGAGGTAGAGGAGAAAATAAGAAGGAAAAAGGGTTCTGTGATTTAAATTATGTTCCCCTAAATCCATGTGTAGGAAACGTAATTCCTAATGCAACAGTGTTGAGAGGTAGGAACTTAAAGAGGTGATTAGGTGAATGGATGAAGGCCATTATCACATGAGTGGGTTAGTTATAAAAGGGAGAGCTTGGTTCCCATCATCTGTGTCTCATGTGTTCACTTGCCCTTCCGCCTTCCACCATGGGATGATACAGCATGAAGGCCCTGCCAGACACTGGCACCATACCCTGGGACTTAACAGCCTCCCTAATGGTCAGTCAGATAAGCATCTCTAGTTTATAAATCACCCAGTCTCAGTTGTCTGTTATGCAACGCAAAATGGACTAATCAAAGGGAAAGGAAAAAATTGATTAAGAGAAGAATCAGAGGAGCAAAAGGGGGAGAAAAAGTAAGTTCATCTTTTCCTTTTTACATCTTGAAAACTTTTCAAGAATCCCCATGGCATTCAAGAGACAAGCCAAGCTTCTCTGTCCAACCACACACCCTATAGAGCCAGGTGACATCAGCTTTTCCATGTATCCATGCTGGCTGGGCCCCAAACAGTACCCTGGCTCTTCTACCTCAGGGTTCCTTTAAAAAAAAAAAAACCCTTTTATTTCTTTATTGTCTCAGAAAACTAACATGCATTCTGCAAGTATCACTTCCTCTGGGGAGCCTTTGTTGAGTCTCCAAGGTAGGATTAGTCTTTGAAGTCCTTTCCAGGTGACACTGGGGCCCTGCACACAGCCTGATGGCTTGTCTTACTGTTTCACAACTATTTGCTTCCTCCTTCTCCTGCAGGAGATGGAGCTCCTTGGTGGTGAGCATCTGGTCCTGCTTGTGTCTGTACCCTGGGTGCACGTTGGGTCTGGTACATGGGCAGTTCCACCATTGCTTCTATGGAATGACAGCAGGGGAAGAGAAGAGAGGGTAAAGCCAAGCAGGAAAAAGAGACTACGGAGAAGAGGAAGTGGGGAGGAAGGGGCAGAGAAGGAGTGAGGGGAGAGGAGAACATCGTTAAGGAACAGCGGAGGAAGGAAAGCAAAGGGACAAATGTGGAGCATAAGCCCAGAAGGATCAAAGGGAAGAGAGTAAAGGAGGCTGGGGGAGGGTGGATGACTGACAGGTGACACAAGGAATGAGAAGCTCAGCACCCAGCACTCTGTCTCAGGGCTGGCTTCTTCCCACTCTGAGTCTCATGAGTCACCAGGGTTAGGTCCAGACTGGGGCAGAGCCCACATCTGGAGCATCTGTGTGTTGGGGTGACTGCAGGGCTACAGAGCAGAAGTGCAACTTCTTAACACCTCAAGTCCTGAAGCTCCCATTGTCGGCTGATTGGTATAGTCACCATTTGCAATGAAAGGGAAGGCCCTGTTCCTTCCTCCTGGTCAGTCATCACCTGCTCCACTGGGCTCTGTGTGGGTAGACCTCTCCGAAAAGCTGCTGGCTGGAGTGATCCCCATGGGATGGACTCAAACTGGATTGAATTGACCCCAGCTGCATTTTCTCTTCCCTGGGTTTAGTCCCACCAACCCTTGCAGAGTATCTGCCTCTCACTCAGCTTCAGTGTGCAGCTGAACTCACGGGGCAGTCCAGACACACCTGTCCTCAGGTAGAAGCACCAACCCTTACACGGTACCCAGCAAGTGATCTGGGGACAGAAACTGGCCTGGGCTCTCTCTGCTTTCTGAAAAGGGCTGGGCTGTCTTGCTGAAGCCACAGTCACTCCACGCCAAGCACTCAGAGACTGGCTTCTGTGAGTGGGGGTATTACATAGATCTGCACCACTTGAGGTGAGAATAAACATCATTAGAGAAGGAAGCTGAAAGCCTCTCCTGCACCTTCATCTCACAACTTCCCAGTGGAGGCTGTTGGAGGTTGGACTGAAGTAAGTGGCTCTTCAGTTAATTCCAAAGCCCACTTAATTTGCATGACTCAGCCCTAGTCCCTTGCACATTCTCCTCGATGACTCTCTCTAGCCAGCCTTCACCTTCACACAGAACACCACCAGACCTCACTCTTCCTCAAGATGAAGAAAACTTATATCCTCATCGGGGAGGGGGGGGTAGTGCTCAGGTGAGTGTCCTCCATGACTTCCCAGGAATCACCACACAGAGGCTGGGAGGTTCCAGTGGGTAGGAGAGGTGAATGATGTGCACGCAAAGAAAGGAGAGAGAAGTTCTGCAGAATTCTCCATCTTTCTGGAAGACAAATGGAGACAATTTTTGTTCCTAGCAGGGGTAATGGGACTCCTGGGGAGGGGAATGGAGAATTTAAATTGACAAGGCTACTTTTAGTCCAGAGACAAAAGCTTCATGATCTAGCCCAACCTTCCTTCCATGGAAGTTTAATAAACTGGCTTGAGTTTCGACTCACTTGCTTTTGCTTCTCAGCACTGAAATGACCAACAACTGGGTGTGAACAAGAACAGAGTGGGGGAAAAAAATCTAGAATAACTTCTATTCCAGACAGAATCATGACTCCTAATGAAAACTGAAAATTAACTAATACATTACTTAGTAGGTATGTGGAGTTTACCTGGTTGGTGGAACTTACTGATAAACTTTAAGAAGGGAAATACCTTTGAAATGAAAACAGAGGCTTGCCCAGTGAGGGAGGGTAGTCACAGAAATCCTTTAGTCTTGAGACGCCAAAGGTCTCCTTACATCTGCCCTCACTCCTACCTCTTTCCTGGAGGCTCCCTCCAGAGACCATAGCCCTCTGCCCACTCACTCACTTATTGATTACTTACTGAGTCATTGGGTACAATGAGTGACAATGGAGACCTAGAAAAGACTTGGAGGCTTCTCTTTCTGAAAGCATGGAGTACAGGGAGATGTAGGCACAAAATGAGACTGGAAAACCACCTGGGGACAGGTAGTAAAGGTGTTTCCAGGGCTGGCTAAGGAATTCAGATTCTGTTTTATAGACAGTGAGGGCTTGGGAGATCCTTAAGCTGGGAGGTGACACAGTCCAACTAGCTACAGAGACTGTCACTCTGAGCTCAACATGGAAGGTAGCCTGGTGGATGAGACCTTAGGCAGAGGATCAGTCAAGAGGCTGTGGGAATTGTGCGAGAAGAAAGGGGACAGGGGCCTGCTGAGGCCAGAGGCAGAGGCAGAGGGCAGAGGAAGGGAGCAAGAGCCATTGGTATGTGACATACAAATGACTTAAGACACTTGGTTAAGCAATGAAAACTCACCAAAGCCATGCACTGCTCCCCATCCACAAGGCTGTATTTTACTCAGCTATTATTAATAACTGATTTGATTCTATCCATTCCATTTTACAACCCCTGTCTCCTGCAATTGTCTGGTTCTGGTAACAATTTTATTGGAGCATAAGAGACACATTATAAATACATTTTATATTGCACATTGTATTTTAAGCAAATTTGAGACATCTCTGATTAGGTGCCTTCCCAAAGATAGCCTTGTTCAGAAACATAATTGCGTGCTGATTTTTATTTTATTTTATTTTATTATTTTTTTTAGCTTTGTTCTCTCCCCTTTGGCAAAGCTGCAATCTTGCATACACACGTCAGTGGATAAAAACCCTTGAAAATAACTCTTCAGAAGAAATCTAATTTACTTTTTAATCTGGTTCGGAAATTTGCCAGAAAAATTTCCACCGACAAGCACTGCCATTTATTACCACTTATCACACACCCGGGCTATGCTCTGGCTCCTGATGGGGCTAATGTAACAGGGGAGGAATCTTCTGATACATTATTTATTTGATACAATCCCACCCAGATAAGATCTATGGGCAGCAGAGGACGAAGTTTGACCTTATCCTTCGTCTACGGCAAAGTAAGGGATCTTCTCTTTTACTTGTTCAAGGAACCCGTCTCTCTAAGTGCCCTTGCAAGGACTCAGCTTCCCCCTGAGCTCAGGGACTATCAACCCACAGATGCTGCTTGGACCTTGCTTTGGGATCTACACCACCCACTTACATGTTTGCTTGTGTTTGACCTTGAAATGATTTTCACAGATTTCATGAATATTCTACTATTCTTCTTAGGGACAGAGACCAGGGTGGCCTTTAGGACAGGCTTACCCAGGATGGATATAGGGTGGCCCCATGCTGGGAAAGAATATTGATATGGGCCAGCTGGTGCCCTTGGACTAGTCATTGAACCTCTTTGCCATTCTCATCTGTAAAATGAAGAAGGGGATCTCTATGACCCTGCCCAGCCTTCCTCGTCCATGGAGGCTGGGAGGGTTCAGGAAGAACAGAGTCAGAAGAGCTGGTGATGGGGCTCCGGGCTGGTGACTTTCAGCATGTTGACACCTCTGAGCCATTTGCCCTAATATGTTCCCCAGGGCTAATAACTCTTCCCCTGCCAACCTTATAGAGTCATTACAACAATAATGAATATAGAAGCTTTGCAAACCGTGAAGAAAAAGGTAAATATATAAATTCATAAATATAGAATTAATTGTGGACCAATTTATTAATTAGTGAAAATACATTATTAGATACTTGCAGAACCTGCTCAAGGGGAAAACGAAGTTGAGCTGGGAGTAGCCCACAGAGTTTCTCCAACCCCAGCAGATATCACAGGGCAGGCCCAAGCGGGAGGCCGCCTGGTCTCTACTGCCTTATGTTTTGGCTAACAGCTCCTAACAGTCACACCCAGGGTCCCTTAGAGCTCCTAGGACCTACAAAGCCACAATTTAGACTTCATCCTACTCCCTCCCATATTTCCTATAAATTAATGAAGGTGAAAGCACTTTGACACTGGACAGAACTGGGAGGAAACCTTGGATCTGACTGTGCACAACAAAATCTATGAGAATTTACATAACTTTCCTGAGTGTTTTCCTTTATCCATAAAATAAGGAAAATAGCACACACCTCTGAGGGTTGCTGTGACAAGTCAGTGTCATAATAATTTACCTTCACAGACCTCACCTGTCTACCATCACTTATGTTCTCAGCAAGGCCCTCATCCTTCTTATTTATCCTTGCACCGTTGGTGCCCAGCAGAATGTCCATAATGAAGGGAGGATTCAATCACTCCCTACTAAACGGATGGATGAATGAATGGATGAGTCAGGGTCCCGAATTGAAGAAAATGCACATAATATTGTCAAGGATGTCTTGAGTCCTACATCAATTTTGAAAGCTTTATCACCTCCCAAACAATTGCCTCCTACATCTCCCAGGCTTCTCCCTACTCTTGCTCCCTTTCCCATCCTCTTGACTTCTGGAATGTTCCAGCCCCACCAACCCTTCCAGCTTTTCTGTCTTCGGCAGTGGGTGTTCTCAGCCAGTGGGTTGGCAGTGAGGTTTGCCCACAAAACTTTCTCCTGACTCCCTGCTTTTTGTGCTCCCTTCTCAGAGCTATGCCTCCTGCGGGAAGAGTAAATATAGAAAAATGACAACATGTACATTAATGCTCGTTAGAATGTCATCATTATACTCCACAAAGTGTCTGCCGAGGGGGTCCCTAAAGGACACTTAGAAACGAAGCAGCTGCTCCAGATTTGTTCCAGTTCACATCTCGAAGAAATGACATTGAGATAAATGCAGGTTTGGGGGCTGGAGGGAGGGGTGGGAGCAGGTCCTCTTTGGAGAAGAGGGAGATGGTGAAGGAAGAACCCACACATTTCCCAAAGCACTCAGAGCAACAGGTGCAACAGGCCAGCAGAGGAGGAGGAGCAGGCTCCATAACCAGGGCTGGTTTGCTCAGACCAAGGGTTCTGTCTGTGGAGGGGGATCGCAGGCTAAAAGTGAAAAGCCAACCCGGCAATGAGATGGAAAAAGCATTATTTCACTTACAAGTGGAAACTGGGGAGACTCTATGGGAAAGGGGACAATGAGAAATCAAAGTTCCAAATCCACCTAGAAAGCCATGAACAGATAAGGCCAGTTAATATCTTCTCTGTTCTGTTCATCAAACAAGACACACTGAGACTCTTAGATGTCCCCTCCCCTGCCACATCCACCACTCTAACCAGTCTGGTCAACAACTGAGTATAGAGATGATCCAGCACTTCAGGCCAAGCCCTAGTGCTCCTTCTATCCCACCATCTCGAAAAAGCAGGTGACAAGGTTAGTGAGACCTCCCAAAAGTCATATTTTAACTTCTATTTTTATGATACAAATGACAACATTGAGCTATAAAAATCCCTACTGTAGGTTCAATCAGTCCCTCCCTCAATGCTAACAACTTTGGCATGTTAAGCTTACACAGTACTTTTCCATGGATCCCTACGTTGAATTCTCATTATTACCCTATGACTTAATCAGGGCAGGTATTACAACCCCCATTTTAGAGATGAGGGAATTGAGGAAGAGACTTTCCAATTATACATACACACAAACACATACCATGCATCTCAGTAGGAATGGCTTTGAAAAAGAAACTCCCACAGCTAGTTGTCAACATTCATACAGAGGGAACAAGGCTCAAGGCTCCTCCAAACTCTATAAATGCCCGTTTATTCAATCTTCCATAAATAACTGAGACCTGTGACTGCAGGATTAGCACACTGCCTGACTGAGGCACAGCAGCCCCACTGAGTAAGAGGCAATGGAGTAAGCTCAGCCACCCCCAAAGCCTGGCATCCACTAGTCAGGCCACCAGCCTCCACTTAGCTGATCAGCCAAGGTAGGGATCACAGAAAGAGAGAAGGTGGCAGGAAGTATGTTTCAGAAAATGGGTGGCCAGGCTGCTCTGCCACTCCCAGCACTGTGACCATTCTGGTCTCTCTGAGCCTCAGCTTCCTCATCAGTGACAGGGAGACTAAGTCCTGCCACTCCTGGGCCTGCCAGTCACCATCCAGACCTGGATTTAGCACTCATGGCTTTCTTTGCTGAGTGATGGCATCACTCGTAGAGCTCACCAAAGTGCCTAGCACTGCTCTGCAGATAAAGATCCTGGGCCTGAACAAACCTCCTGCAGCTGTTTCCTCAGCCCAACACTTATGGGTCCTGCCCACACACTGCATATCACTCCCATCCCTCCTTTTGTCCCAGGACCCAGAAAGCTGGACTTAAAGAGCAACGATATTTAAACTTGACACCTTTTCCTACTAAGGCCAAGAATTTGTGGGTTTGCATGATTCCTTAAAAAAAATCATCTCCTTGTCATTATTCATTGAATGTTCCCATATACCAGGGAGAATGCAAAGTTGTATTCTGATCTCTGCCCTGGGAATCATATGATCTCATAAGAAGGTCAAGTGTCCTGAAGTCCCTAGATATCAGTCCTCTTGTATATAAAGTGAAGATGGTAGTAAAGTCTCTCTTTTAGGGCTGTTCTGAGGATTAAATGAGATAATGTACTTGAAGTCCTTGTTACAATGCCTATACTTGGTTAAAAAAAAAGTTATGGAGAAGGCATTATACTAAAGCTGTGGACAAGATGTGGTATGGGAGAGCTGAAGAGAACTAACTATGACTTAGTCTGTTTTCTATTGCTGTAACAGAATACCTGAGACTGGGAAACTTTTTTTAAGAGGGTTTTTTGTTGTGTTTTGTTTGGGCTTATAGTTCTGCAGACTGGGAAGTTCAAGACTAGGTGGCTGTATCTGGTGAGGGTCATGTACTGCTCCATAGATGACAAAAAAAAAAAAAAAGGGAAGGGAAAGCAGGTGCATACACAAAAGATCACATGACCAGAGAGAAAGCAGAGGAAATCAAACATGCTTTATAACTCCTCACAGTCATGGGAACTAACCACTTGCAGTAGCTACATCCATCCCTTCATAATGATGGACTCCATAACATAATCAAATTTTTTTCTTCCTTTTGCAGTGCTGGGGATGGAACCCAGTATCTCACACACACATGCTAGAAATAGTGCTTTAACATTGAGCCACACGTTTGTCAACCACAGTCACCTCTCAAAGTTCCCACCACCTCTCAGCATTTACACTGGACACCAGGTCTCCATCACATAAATTTTGAGGGACAATCCATAGCAGAGTTATATTTGTACTCAGTGGTCTCTGAATAGAGAAAATTGGTGAAAGAAGAAATACACATGACTGCACATGCAGATGACGGGGTCTCTTTACTCACATTGGCAATACACAAGAGGGAGGAGGAACCATTACCGACTCCTCAGGTGCACAATATGACTTACTATAAGGAGAAAGAGATGGAGAAAGAGAGGGAGAAGAGGAGAACGTGATCTCTGCATCCACAGAACAATCTCCTTGGGAAAATGGCAGGACTACAGAGGAAGAAGAAGACCCGCTGGGTACAGTTAATTGCTTCTAAGAAGGATCATGGTCATTTTGTAAAGATTTCCAAATGAGAGAGGAGAATTAGTGCTAATGGAAACAGGGTGTGGATCAAAAGAAAGCAAAATTGTAAAGAGGGGATTTTTCAAAGTTCTGTTCATGACTGTATACTTGGGAGATGAATAAAGGAAGATAATGGTTGTTTCACAAAATCACAAATTGGCTTGTTTCCAATGTGTTGTGTGAACAAGTCAATGAGAAGTAAACTCCAATTATGAGATAACAGTTGCAGAGATGAACTCTGAGAGGTTTTAACTTGATATGGAAGAAATGGAAAACATCAGAACCTAGTCACAGCATGAGACTGCTCCAGCGCACATCCTCTCTGTCCACAAGATGCCTAAAAGCCAGTGCCACTTCCACCTTAATAGGCATATCTGTTGCAGTCACATCCATACCAAGAAAAGACACCCAGACAGAGTGTCCTGCTCTGAGACCAAGACTAGAAAATTAGAGGGAATGAGTGGCTTTGCCCCACTGTCTTCCTTTGACCAATGCACCTTATTAAAAAAGTCTATTTGGAGAGTTTAGTGTTAGCACTTATGTCTCTGGGTAAGAGGGGATTGGGATAAATTATTAACCTTAACCTTATTTTTTTCCTTCTAGCTCCCTTAACTGGTCGTGTAGAGTAGTACAGGACAGAACAGAGAGGGTCCTGGATGCTGGCCAAGCAGCTTGGACAGGCAGAGGAGTTCAAATAACTGAGACCCCGCTTATAGGATAGTATATAGAAGATGAAGGTGATGGAATTGAACATCAAGCAAATAGGGGGTGCTCTGTTGCAGCAAGAGCTTTGTTGCACCAGAACTAAAGGGCACAGGCATAAGTGGCCTTTGTGCAGATAGAGAACAACAAATGCAGGTTTTAGGTGAGTAACAAAGAAGCAATTCTGCACTGCAGTCAGAGAAAAAGAGCACAAGAGCCTCTTGCTTTAACCCTTCCTCTGGTTTAGATAAAGCTGGGCCCTCAATTCAGCCATTGTTTTTGGAGTGCTACAATATGCAACTTGCAAAGATAAATAAGATACCTCAGTTGTCTTCTCAATCACACAAGGGAAGTGGATGCTTAAACAGCAAACACACACAGTCAAAGGAATGTACAAAGCATAGGTCAGCCTGCCTGGACAATTAGGAGAAGGAATTGATATTTAAGTAGATTCTTGAAATAATTAGCAATTATGGGGAGTTTGTAAAATGGCGAAAGATCTTGAGACTCCTTCCTTCACCATATGCATGGGCTCACTGCCCTTCTGTGAGGAAGTTGTATTTACTTGGGGAAATGATGCAGTGTTTTTCCATATCTTGAGACATCAGGCTCCTCCTATGCATCTATGAGGCAAAAGACTAGGGCAGTGACTGAAATTTCTAGAGGGAGAAGAACCATTCCTTACTCACTTTCTCCAAGTAGGTGTGGCCCCCTGAATGGCAGGGGCAGTCTTACTCTGCATGACATCTAAATGTTCATTTCTCTATTTTTCTGAGTCCCATGTTATCATATCTGTGTGTGTGTGTGTGTGTGTGTGTGTGTGTGTGTGTGTGTTTGCACGTGTTTGGAAAGAAAGGCTGTTGAATTGATCCCTGCCTGGGAGTCCCAAGTGGATGCCTTTCTCTCCTTTCCTCTCTGGTGTTAGTGTCAGGAACTATGCATAAAACTTGTCCCTCCTCTCATGTGGCCTGCGGCTGTGGCTCTGTTACTTCCCTTCATTCTGTTACTCATTCAACAAATATTTACTGAACACCAACCATATGCCTCGCCAGGAAGCTAGGAATATAACAGTGACAAAAACCAAATGAAGTCCAGTCCAGTGGGGAAAATGGACAATAAGTAATTAAACAAATAAATAGGCTAATATATTTTCAGCCCTCATAAGTTCATATGGAGAAAAGCAGAGCATAGTAAAAATACATTCATGATGTCCAGCAGAGGGTTAGGGTTAGGGATGCTCTCTGAGGAGCTGAAAAGAGGTTTAAGTAAGAGAAGGAAAAACTAATGGCTGGTAGTAAAGGTATTCCAGGTGACAGAGATAGAAAACCGAACTAGTCTTCGTATCATGGCTCAACTGACAGGAAGAGGGTATGCTTAAAGTAGAGTGAGCAAAAATGAGGTCATGAGTAAGATCATGGGCTCAAGGTCATGGAAAGTCTTTACACTGTGTAAGAGTTTTGTTCTCATTGGAGGGAAATGTTTTAAAGAGTTTAGAGCAGAGGATGGGCATGCCATGGTGTGTGTTTTTGCAGTTTGATGTTGGTTACTCAGTTGAGATGGAAGGCATAAAAGAAGGGAGACTAGTTAGGATATTGCAACAGTAGGCCAAACAAAAGATGGTGGTGGGTTGACTCTGAGAGGTGGTTAAGAAGTGACAGCAAGAGGTCACGGAACATATTTTGATGGAAGAATTAACAAGATTGAGTTAAAGGATGGGATGTAGGGGATGAGAGCAAGAGAGAAGTCAAGGATGACTGCATAGTATTCAGTCAAAGCAACTGGAAGAACAGAGTAGGGTCATTTACTGAGATCAGGCTGAATGGGAAAGCGCATTTGGGATGCACAGTTTATGAAAGCAAAGTTTGAATCAGGAGATTTCTATCCAGAATTTAGTTGCTGATGGTAAGTCCAGGAGGTATACTCTGATGACTTCAAAGTGTTGAGTAGGTTTAGGAAAGACATGGAATAACTACAAACATGGCACTGAGACCAAGGAAAGCTCATACCCCAGTACCAACCCCTATGGTATGGGGACCAGGAGCAGAAAGAGCTGACACTTGAGTGGGTTTCAGTGGGAAACCAAGTCATCAGAAAAGAACTGGGTACAGTTAGAGCAAAGAAGATAGCAAAACTGTTAAAACATGAAATTGAAGACTCAGGACATCTTGTCCAAGACAGACCACAGTTCCCCAGGGTTTAAGGAAGTTTTTATGCTATAAGAGACAAGGCAAGAAGAAATCAGCGAACCTCACAGGATCTTGGGTAAGAAGGGAGTCTTAAAGCAATAAGATGAGTTGTTTGTCCTCTCCATCCCTCACCCCCAGGCAATCTCTCCACAGCACACTAATGTCTGCAAACACTGGTTTCTCTGGAATTCCTGGGTGAGTCATGATAGCACAACACAAAAGAAAGGCCCCTGAATAAGTCTTCTGGAAACCCCCTAATAGCCACTTCCTCCAAAAAGAAGTCCTGGCCTTCTCAAGGTCATGGTAACACTGACTTGACAGCAAAAGCCCTACTCTTCACGGCTGTTCCCTGTTCTTACTACTCTGCTTGCTAAATCCTCAAGGCCCGTGGTCTCTCCTTCCCAGGTTAGGGAAGGCAGGGTGGTCACCTGGTTCTAACCTCAGTCTTATGGACAGAAGTTGAAAACACAAAACCACAAATCCTAAAATAGCTTGGGAAAGAATTATAAGCTGCAAAGAAAACTACCACTTCAGGGCAGTGAGAGATGGTTAGTCTGTGGATATGGGAAGCTCAACGGAGTTGTATGGTGTCCAGGAAAGGCCATGGAAAAGGTGGGTTTTAAGGGGGTCCCCAAGGTTGAAGCGCATTCACTCAATCACCTGGAGCAGTGGGTAAGAGGCTGCCTGCCTGCATCTACATCCATCAATTCCGTAGTATGCCTCTGGGTGAGAAAGAACCATTTACTCCTTATCATTATCCTTAATAATTCTAAACCAGGTGGTGATGGAAAACCAACCCAAAGCTCATTTCAGAAGGATGTGGAAAGGGGGAGGAGAGCCCATCAGAAAACAAATTCATCTTTTCCACACAGAGACAAAGGATAAGGGCTTGGTCCAGAGCTACAAAGACTGATCCTTTCAAGGCTGAGCTAGTTTTTCAAGACATTCAAGTCAAGTAGTGATAAAAATCCCACTTTTCACTGTTATAGTAATGGCTTCTCCACTATATGCAGATAGGTAAAAGCATCATATCTTTATTTGCATTTCTTTTTCTATTGCCTCCAGCTCACTGAATTTCTCCCTTATCTGCCAAGAAATGTCTACTTTTAAGGTATTCTTTCATTTCCTCATGCCATTGGCTGTCAAACGACTTAATAACTTGCCCATCATGGAAGTCAAATATAGTTTATTAAAAATGCATGTCTCACTCAATAAGATGCCCTTTGGCGGTCTTCAGACCTTGACGACTCGGTCTCAAAGCTTGGGAACACAGAATGGCGTTGGCCAGCCAGCTGTGCTGCCTTGCTTTATATCACGCTCACTGCCCAGATTATGCTGGAGTGAGACCGAAAAGGGAAATGGGAACTGCCCAAGGAGGAGGTGGAATTAGGAGGAAGTGGGTCCTCAGCCTGAGAACCCCAATTGCTGAGAACTTCTAAGTCCTCCAGCCAGACCTCAGGCAAGGAATGCGGTGATGAGGGTGGACCAGTAAACTGAGGAAGCAGGGGAGCTTTCTCAGGAGGAGGCGGCATCGAGGCAGGAGTGGGTTGTGTCAAGCTGGTGCCCTGGAATGATGGATCATGTCTGCGATGGCTCACATGGCAAGGCTACATCGCTATTTACAGGGGCTAATGAGGCATCTGCAGTCACAAATTCACAGAGTCTGCATGTTGTGGCTGAGGAGGAAGCAAGATGTCTGAGCTAAAACAAAGGGAACTGAAGGTCACCTTCTCCATTATCTGCCACAAGGAAGGACAGCACCCAACCTACTCTGACCCTTTTGGGAACTGTCATAGAGCAGTCCCCCAACCTCCCTGGGGACTGTTCTCCAGCTGCTCTTGGACTCCAGGACAGATCCCCATAGCTTCAGCTTGATCTTTCCCTAGATTTTTCACTACATCATGGAGAGATGGAAAAACATATTACACCTCACACTATACAAAATCTTTACATCTCCTTGCAGATTTTACTCAGTACCCCCTTCTCCTCTCCTTGATGCCAATTAACCCCAAAATCTTCTGCAAGAATATTTTTTCATTGTCTTCCCCGAGATTGTTGTTGCTGCTTTTTCCTGGCGTGTTAAGTAGTGTACCGCATTGGGCTCAATCTGCTCAGAAACACCTAGGCCCTCCGGGATAGGTGATAGTTCCAATTTTTCTGCAAGAGAAAACGTAGTGCTTCTTGTAGCACTGGTGCCAGGCTATAAGGGGACCAAGACCCAAAGGTGCGAGTGGCTGGAAAGCATCGCTTATTCTACTGGAGGTGCTGGGGTTTCCCCAGGAGAAGGAGAAGACTTGATTGTATAAAGGGAGATATGGACAGGGTGAGAGATAATAGTGAAAAAGAAAAGCCAAGGGGAGGAAATCAAGAGAGGGAGTCAGATCATGAGACAGGACGATGAGAAAGAGAAAGCGTTGGAGAGAAAGATGAGCAAAGGAGGAGTCGGAATAAGGTCAAGAGAGAAGGGGATAAAGAGCAGATGAGAACAAGGAGTATGAGCACTTGGAAAGGGACATAAAGTCAATGGCAGGGAGTAGTGAGGGCAGAGGCTCTGCCCGGTCTTCCCAGGGAGAATGGCTGATCTTTCATCGAGACCACCACCAGAACTGGCCGGAGCCAAGCAGCTGGAAGAGCAGTACACTACGTTCCTGTTCTTCCTCACCTGGAGGAGAAGCCAGGCACTAAAATGGCATAGTCATGGCATGTCAGAAACCTCCAGAGGCTGAAGAAATGACACAATGAAAGAGGAATAGGAAAGAGAGAAACAAGCAAGTGCCTACCGATGAAACGCTGTGCGACAGAGAAACCCAGGGAGAAAGATGGAGACCGAAGCCAAGATAGAAAAGAGAGGAACATAGAGAAATGGCAGAGAGTCTGATAAGGAGGGAAAATGCGACAAGAATGATTGGGAGATTTGGAGAGAAATTGAGAGAGATGTCGTGAGATTGAGAGGATAGTGAGAGAAAAAGAGGTCGAGAGGGAGGAAGGAGAGAGAGAAAGGGAGAGAAGATATACGGCATGGAGTTGGAACATCAGAAAATGGAATAGGTCCTCATTTTGAACCTTTGCCAACATCTGAACTCGCTATTCTGCTATCAATTTTTCATCCGTCACTAAGACAAGCTGAGAGAGCTAAGCTTTGGGTTTTGTTGATTATAGAATGTTCCATTCTGGTCTGTACCCAGGGTAACGTTTCTGGATTTCTAAATGAGCCAAATGCAGTGAGAGTAGGGAAAGGAGGTGGGACAGGGAAGATGTACTCTGTACTGTTAAGGATGAGAAATGGAGTCTTTAGTAACACCTGCAGGGCTGGAGAAGAGGCTTCCTTCCATGGTCCTATCACTCCTTGGGTTGGGGTTCAGTGTCACATTAGGACAGCAGCTGTCCTGAGAGTTCTGGGACCTGCCTGAGTGCCTGCAAAGTCTTCTTTTTACCTCCCTTGTTCTGTCAAATACCCAGACAGAGACCTGCCTTCACCTCAACCTCAAACAGGTCATTCCTATCCATACACAAATCAAAAAATTCAGGCTCCCCGAGAGAAGTCAAGGTGAGCTGGGTGAGTGGGGAGGGAGGGCGGCCAGGACTCCTGGGTCCCTAGTCACTGGCCTCCTCAGAAACCCACACCCCTGCCAGCAGCTCTTCAGTTTGTGAGACCCACCTTGGGACTTGCTGGGGTGGTGGCACTCAGAAAGAGGGACAGAGCGAGGACGAGGAGATGGCGGCATGCTCCACTGCACCTCTCCCCAGAATGCAATGTGACACGAGACATCGGGAGATGGCAGCGAAAGTTCAAGGGAAAAACATACAGTTATTTATGGCTCGGGCATCTGTTGTCAGATCAGAAACAGAGACCTAATCTAAGGCAAATCCAGCAGCCTGTACCAGAGCAGATGGGGAGGTGTGTACAATGCTCAATCCTGTTCAACTCCTGATTTATTATTATTCCTCATCTCCAGATCCCATCTCCAAAGCAGACATTTGTCCTGGTCACGATGCCAGGAATCCCAGGTGGGTGGACAGGGAGATGAGAGTGTCCTTCTACTGGATGGGTAGTTATTTCCACCGTGTGGCTTGGAGCCTTCTGTGTGAGAAGAGAAGGTTATGGCAAAATCCAAAAAGGAGATCATGAAAAAAGGGAACAAAAGGAAAATTCCAGCCCAAATAAGCCACAGGCCAAATGGAAATGGAATTGGCTTGAAGTCCAGAAACTGAAGACTCCAATCTTTTCCTGCCCTACCCACTGAGTGACCTTGGGCAAGTCATTTCACCTCTCTGGGTGGTCCTACTGCCAAATGCTGGAGCTTTTGTAATTGTGCCATTCCCACATTCCCAAGATTACACAAAGACATCTGTTCCACCAGAGTGTGAGGGAAAGAATATAAAATCTGAAGTCCAGAGATTTGGATTCAAGTGCTAATTGACTAAGCACCAGCCCAGTAATCTAAGGCAAAACCCTGTTCTCTGCTGGTTCTCTGTAGTCATAAAAGACACAGCTGATGTTTATCAGGCCTTTTCCTATTCTACAGCTCCTATAATTCCCTGAGAAGAAAACGGAAAATTGTTAGAAGATGGCAACATTATTAAAGTCTAAGGGATTCAGATGTGGCCCTGGCCAACATCAGGTACTGAATCTGCTTTGGTGGAATGAACAAAGTCAGCCTCTAATGGTAATTTCTAGGTCCTTCTGTTGGGGCAGCCCTGTCATTTAGCACTCTCAGCCCCTAATGGGCAGGTAGACACTTAGCCCATCCCACCTCACCCTGAGAACAACTCACCAATCCCAGGAGACTTGTGGAGCTAGCATCTGCCTGACTTTGTGGGAAACAGCAGAGAGAGGAGGAGGAGGGAGGGAGGAGGTGGTCCTGGAGGAAGGAGGCTGTATGATGGGCCTTGATTGGAGTCTCTGGGCTTGTACTGATTGGACTGCCTTAGAGGATCTTTAAAGAAGGGGCTCTAATCCCAAGGGACACTTTATTTTTCTCATTTGAGATGCACCCTCTCAACTGAAAATTTGCATCAACAAGCTCTATATGTTTCATTAAAAAGCAGAATTAAATTTCCCAACCTGCCATTTATGCTTTGGTCTGTGTGATTCAGAGGCAGTGCCTTGGCGAGGCTCCCAGCCAAGGTCAGGGAACTTAGTCACCTCCCCAAGAGCAGGACAAATAGACTTTCCTCTTGATCTGACTGCAGGCGCACTCCCTGGGAGCCTCTGGCCCCAGGAGGGCTGTACACATCATGAAAACGGCGTAATCTGATGTAGTAATAATGGTAAATAAAGACCCGGAGCGAAGCTTCAGGTAGACAGGTGTTTTGATTGACTAGACACAGGTGTCTGTTGCCAGTGCCTGCGTGGGGTGGGTGACAGGAGGCTGGTGTTTCAGCTCCCATTCCCAGGGGCTGTCAGCTGCTGCACCTCACCTGTGAGCTTTGCATTCCTCTTGCTACTCCGGTGAAGAGAAAGGATTGGAGGCGCCCGGCGGGCCTTGCTAATTAGCATTTGCAAGTGACCAAGGCAGACCTAGCTCTTCCCCCAGGCTTTATTTCTTCCCTGGGGTATCCAGCTAGAAGAGAAGGGAAGAAATGATTGGTTGCCCCTAAACAAGGCTTGACTGAGAAGTCTCTGAGGGTATCTCTTGCATTGAGGCCAGAGGTCTGCCCCATGGCCCAGCTAGAACCCCTGAGCAAGAAGCAGGGAGCTAGACCTCATTCCCCCAGGCTGCAAGCAGAAGCCTCTGAGAATACAGTGGCCACATCTGGCAAGAGGAAGAGGTGGCACCCTTCTACCAGTCCTGGCAGCCTCTTTCTGCAGCTTGGATCTCTGCAGTTGATTTTGTCTATGTTGGCACCTGTTTGCAGCTTGCACCAACTAATGTCTGTCAATGGACTAATTATCATCAAGGATAAGAAATTAAGAAATTATGAATGTGTAGACACTTCTGTTCTCATCCTAATGGTTTGTGTATTTAATGGTTTGTTTATTATTTAATGGTTTGTTCATTTTATTGATGGCATCTGTCCTCATTTGAACGTTACAAATTACAAATTGGACTTGGACTTGCCCTTATTTGGAGTTTCCCCGCCTCTGTTACTGTTGATTTTCTAAATGCCCCTGGTGAGGGTGGCAATCACTGTTTAAATAGATGGATAATACATACATACACATATACATAGACAGAAGGATAGACAGAAAGAATCAGATCACGAGAGCCTTAAAGATTAGAATTATATTTTAAAACAATTTTTTAAAATTGTAATGTATAATGCACAAGCAGAAAAGTATGAAAAATAAATATACAGCCTACCCCATCATGTAAAAAGAAATCCCTGTAACTACCGCCCAGGTGGAGATCTACAACACGGCCCCTTCCTGCACCCTCCCTACCCCCTCTTCTCACCCACACACTGCTCCCCGCCCTCAGAGGGGGCCACAGTCCCATTGTTCTGTCTTCTATGACAATATTTTTGAAACTTTGTCTAGAGTTTTTCACCTAAATGCATAAACCAAATAATATAGTTTATTTTTGCCTGTCTTTGAACTTTATGTAAATGAAGAGGTATGCTGTATTAATTTGCTTTGCTTGACATTGTGCTCTTTTAATATTCATCCATGCTGTTGTTTGAGATTATGGCCTGTTCGCTTTTGTAAGCATGTAGTATTTCCCTTGGATGAATACACCATCATTCATAAGTACAGAGCACTAATCAATTGTGCCACTGAGCTCCCATACCATTCTTCATTAAACCAGCTTGGTATTGGTAACTATCTGGGCTGTCTCCAATCCAAGGGCATGAAACTGATAGTGGTGCTGGGAACTACTTCCCTCGAGCACCACAGGCCATCAACCCAGGACAGGAATGTCTGCGTCATAGAGTTTGCATGTATCAGATGACGCTAAACACTGTTTTATAAACGTTGTCTCAATTTGCTCTTCCATATAGTGATGAAACTGAAATTTTCACCTCATCCTTTTCCATACCTGCTATCCTCAGACTTTCTATTTCCTGTCAATTTGATGCCTGGGTATTAGAATTATATTTTAAAACAATTTTGATTGTAGCAAATTCCAGTGTGGTTTTAATTTGCACCTACCTAGTTATTAAAGAGGTTGAGCACCTTTTCACATGTTTATTGGCCACTTGAAAATGTCATCTAATCTTTTGCCCATTTTTCCTTCAAGTTGTCTTTCTTTCTTCTCATTGCTCAGAGGAATTGCTGGTATCATATGAATTGAAGTCCTTCGTCAGATGTATGTGCTTCAAATATTTGACCCTAAAAAATGACTTGCATCGTACATTTTAATGGGGTTTGTGAATGGACACTTTCACAATTTTAATGTCATCACACATATCAATTTTTCAATTTATGATTCTTTTTATGTCCTATTTAAGAAAGTCTTCTCTATGTACTCCAGATTACAAATTGAGATTTATATGCATATACACGTAATTTTAGGAGTATAATTGGGACTAATGTATCTGCTGCTACAAGGAGGTATACTTCAAACTCAGAGAAGATTTTCTAACATTTCAGATTGGACAGTCAAAGGAAAAAAAAAATGGATCTACTTGCTCCCTGTCATCCACATGTTTCCAGAAAAGAATGGGTAAGACCCATGGGATACTGTTGGGAAGATCTGTCTTATGTGAGACCTCTATTGGTCTATTCCAACTCCAAGAGTCTAAGATCCTGACCCTTTTTCATCTGAATCAGATCCTAATCAGTAATAAACTCTACTTTGATAAATATTAAATTATAACCAGTAGGGGACTTTATCCAGGACACGAGTCATGATACATTTGAATGCTTATTCATGTAAAAAGATATTACGGTTTTGATATGAGGTGTTCCCCAACCCCCACCTCCCCCTAAAAGCTCATGTTATGCAATGTAGGAATTCTTAATTATTGGATGTGAAATGATGACATTATGACTGCTGTAACCTATTATTAGGTTACACTGGATTAATACATTTGATGGATTAATAATTTGAAAGGTGGGAATTGTAGGCAGGTGGGTGGGGTGTGACTAGAGGAAGTAGGTCACTAGAGGCATGCCCTTGAGATTGTATTATGTCCCTAGCTACTGGCTTGCTGGCTCTCCCCCACCCCCACCCCCACCTCTCTCCCTTTTTCTCCCTCTCTCATCTTCCTGGTAACAATGAGCAAAGCACAGCTCCTTTATCATGCCCTTCTGCCATGATTTTCTGTTTTGCCTTAGGCCCAGAGCAACGGAGTCAACAGACCATGGACTGAACCTATGAAACTATGAACCTAAATAAACCTATTCCTTCTCTAAGTCATTCCTGTCAGGTATTTTAGTCACAGCAACAAACAGTGAACACCGATGGGCACAGTGGCACATGCCTATAATTCTAGTGGCTTGGGAATCTGAGGCTGGAGGTTGGAGAGATCAAAGCCAGCCTCAGCCACAGCAAGATGCTAAGCAACTGAGTGAGACCCTGTCTCTAAATAAAATACAAAATAGGGCTGGGGATGTGGCTCAGAGGTCAAGTGCCCCTGAGTTTCATCCTCTGTACCCCCCACCCCCAAAAGTGAACACCATAAATGCACATGGTGCCCCACACTCCTTGTGCTGTGTCTCATCTCATGTTGGCTGGCCACCAGGTTCCTCTTCCTTCTGTTACCCCCACCTAGTTCACAGCAGGGTACTCAGCCTATGTGTGGTTATCTGGAGCCACTGGCTAAGGTTCCAGGCAGTGGTAGACAAGTGTTTATTGCAGGTAGCTCAATATGTGGTGGTTCTCTAGAGATGAGAAGGAACAGAGGCTGCCTGGCTAGGGCTTCCTCTGAAATTTCCAGACACAGAGCACCAAGAGAGATCAGCCCAAGAATGTGGGCTGCATAGAGGCATAACCCATAGCTGCCCTGCTCTAGAGGACGGAGCCCAGAGGCAGGCAGCGTGGCCTCTGCTAATGCTTGGACAGCAGAGGAGATCTAATCCTAATCCCCAAGCACAGACCTTCCCCAGGTCTGTTTGTCTTCCCCTAATCCTCTAATATTTAAAGCAATTCCAATCCTGTTTGAAGAGACTTCCCAGCAGTTGAGTCTGGGGCCTCTGGAGGGAGGGAGGGCGGAAGGGTCAGAGAGAGTGAGAGAGAGAAAAGAAAAAAGGAAGCTGGGAGGAACAAGAGTACAAGAGTGACAGGGAGCCCGGAAAGGGGGAGAACTTGAAAGATGATGGCTGCCGGTGCTGGCTGAATCCAGCTTGCTGAAGCTCCTTCCCAAAGATGGCTTCTTTACAATTGCTGAAAGAATCAGAACAGAGAAGAAGAGAAGAGATTTAGGCTAAGACATGGCCCTTGGATAAAGTAAGTTCATTCATTTAGTCAGTCAGTCAAACAGTTGAGCACCTACTGCCAGGCTGAAGCTGCACTGACCTTGAAGAAATAATTAGCAGAATCAAAGCATTATGAAAAGGGAAGTGCAGGGTGCAGCAGGATCCTATACAGTCCACCCAAACCAAGGCCAGGTCAGATGTCTGTGACAGCAGAGACTTGACCATGCATCTATCTGTAGGCTATTTAATCACTATGTGGCTCATGCTTTTTGACCTTGTTGAAAGACACCCAGATAGTGCCTGTTTCTTCGATACTGGTGTCCTTTAATTCTAGAGCCCCTTTGCTCATGCTCCATCAACTTGGACCAGACAAAATTAAGAAGTAATGAACTTGCCAAGATCATGACCACCATATTCCACATCACCTTGAAGTAGCCAGCCAAACAGAAGATGGGTGGCCATTACAGGTTTATTTAAAGCACCAGCTTAAGGGCAGCACCATGTCGGGCAGGGGTGCTGTTGTACAGGATACCGCACATGAACAGAACCATCTGCTAACAGAAGGTATGTGTCCTCAATAGCTCAAATACACAGACTCAGGGACTGAGGAGCAAAAGTCACCATGGTCCCTCTCAGTCTCACTCCCAGAAACCCTCTACCAGAATTTGCACTTTGAATCCCCACAAGTTCAGGCTCTTGTGGAGTTGGTGTTCCTTGTTCCCAGCCAGTGGGAGGGGAGGGGAGAGGTCACTGCCACCTAAGAACAATAAGGTCCCACCAAAACTGCAGCTCCTGGGTGCCACCTAGTCATATTAGACTGCTCCTGTTGGGAGGCCAGGAGGCAAAACACAGATCGTGATTATTTTCAGGAACCAGGTTGCTGTTGTAGAATAAGACCAGACAGAGATACATCTCGGACAATTCACCGGGATACTTCAGGATGCTCCCATGTATGATAGCAAAAATGAATATGCAGAAACCATAGCAGAAAGGGAAAGGAGTTCACATCTGTTGGCTACAAAAACCTGGGACACTCTGAGAAGCAAACAACTGAACCAGGCTGAAGTGGTGACTGAGCATGAGGGGACTCCATAATGTGTGTCATGGCTATGGAAGGTGATGAATGTCAGTCGCAGCCTTAGGTTTGGCCACAGCAGTGGGGACTAAGCCTGGCTCCATTAACTGCTCTGAATTATCTTTTCTAGACATGGTGGCTGACCAAATTTGATGACAAAATGGGCTGACCTCAAGGGAATATGAGACAGGCAAAGGTGGTCTACATGCCCAACCTCTGGTGCCCCTGCCCACAGATTGATTTTAACCACCACCACAAAGGATGGGGAGTTCCATGCAGACTTCTGCTTTCCTCTCACCAAGAGCAGCAGGGCCGTGAACATACTGTGGGTCTTTGACTTTCTGCCCAGGGCCTTCAGCATTGCAGAGAAAAGGATCACACTCTTTAAATACATAGAAGCACCACAAAAGTGTGGAGAAGATAACATTTAGGGGAAAACTTTAGCCAACAGGAACATGAAAGAGATAGGCAAGTTGTCTACTCAGCTGACTCTCTGGTGAGCAATTCTGGGAATTAAGCATGCTTCTCAGAAGACCCTGGTGGAATACAGTCCACATCCCTCCACAACTCAACTCATCTTGGTTTTTACTCTTTCCTTCATTTTGTTTTAGTCCTCCATTCCTACTCCCTGGAATTCCCTCCCAAATGAACTTCCTGTGCCTCGGGTTCTGTTCTCAGGGTAATCCAAGGTACAGCATCACTCCAAACTGTGTGAACTCTCGTCCCTGCTCATTAGCAGTAGCCTTTGCTTTGGGCTCACCACACTGGCCTTTCCATATGCTTGCTGGGCCCTGGAAACAGTGGCTTTCTCTTGCAGATCTGCTTGTTTCCCCTGGCCCATAGTGACCAGGAACCCCACTCCCTTTTCCCATTGCTTCTTCAAAGGTATGTGAAAAGCCAGTATGATATAGAGAAAGAATATGGACTTTGTGGTCACATAAGCATGGATTTGTTTCATTTCTCTCCAACAAAGTGATCCTGGGCAATTTATCCTCCAAACCAAGGAGCAACAATTCTGACCTCTGGTTTTCTCATTCCATATATTTCCCTTCAGTAATATCATGTACATCTCTATTCCAACTACATCTTCTAAAATTTTCAAATCCACATTTCTGGTTCTCACTTCTCTAATGACATCTAAACATGTCTTTCTTTTTCTTCTTTATTTTCTTCATCATGTAATGAACATCTGATATATATTCAGCCCTGCATTATAAAGTCATCAAAGTTATGCTATTATCTTCTTTTTATTTAAAGAATTGGAAAAGTCAGGTAATTGCTTAGTACAGGGTAGTGGTGAAAAATGCTAATTCACTCAAGTACATCCTGTCTACAATGCTTCCATACATCCGACAATCCGTTGTTTGACACCAGTACTTAAGTCACTGGTTCTTCAAACACAACATGTCCTGAACACGGCCCCTCCTTCTCCCCCTGCCTCACTCCAAAAGCTGATGCTCTGGTATACTGGATCTGGGTGAACGATATGCCTACTCATCCAACCATCTAAACCAAAAATGTGAAAATTATTCTAGGCTCCCCCCTTCCTCTCCAACCAACACCACATTGCATGGATCCATCATAGAGATGTTAAAAGTAAGGGGAAGGAGAGAAGGGGAGGGGGCAGGGGGGCAGGATCGATGGTGGAATGATATGAACATCATTCCCCTAGGTACCTGTATGACTGCACATGCTGTGCAACGTTACATCATATACAACTAGAGGAATGAAAAGTTGCACTCCATTTGTGTACAATGAATCAAATGCATTCTGCTATCATGTATAGCTAATTAGAACTAATAAAAAATTTTAAAAAAGAGTAATATCTCTCAAATCTACCTGCTCCTTTCTGTCTCTGCTGCCACTGCAGAGCTGGTCTCTTCATCTCTTGATAGTACTCAGCAGCCTCCTCCCAGCACTGCTGTGTCCAGTCTGACCTCCTCCCAGTGGTTGCCAGAAGCCAGTCTCTGAAACACAAACCAATCCACATCATGCTCCTGGTTACAATCCTGCAATTGCTCTCAACAGCTTACAAGATAATCTTAACACCAGCACCACCCTTGCACTCAGGCAATCAGGATCCCTGGGATCCCTGCCCAAGCCCCATGGTTTGAGGGGCTCCCCTGCATTGGTGCAGCTTGCTCAAAATTTGTAAGTCCCCTTCCAGCTAACGCCAGTAGTGGGACACCTCATGGGCAAACTGGGATCTGAATGGGGACCCATGTGGGTCCTGGTTCCTGTGTGATGCTCCCTGATTCTCTACCCTACATGGGTCAGACCAAATGCACAAAAGATGCTCAGGACTCCTGCTGAGGGAGTGTCCTGGGGTTGCATGGCTCAGGACAGATGCCAGGAAGAAGGCAGGCTTTGAGGATCTGTCTCACTGAGCAGCACATCGTTCCCTTTGCAGGATGGCGGGAGACTGGGTGTTGGCTGTTTGGAGCAACCCTTGTTTATGCAGACAGGGCTTCACATACCTCATGGGCAGCTCTGCCTAGCACTCTAGTCCCCCACATCCCGGCTCTGTCTCCTGCCCTCCTTGACACATCCTCTGGAGATGCCTATGCGAGTCATATGGCTTCCTCCCTCAGTGCTTTCCCACGCCCTGTTGTCCCTGCCCAGAATGCCCTTGTCCCCACCCCTTCTATCTGCAAACCCTTTCTGATGTTTCAAGGCAGACTGAGAGTCCTTCTCTTGGAGCCTTCTCCCCTCTCCCATCCCCAAGGTAGTTCAGATACTCTTCCGTGTTTTCTGCAGGACCTAGTGCAATATTTACCCCCTTCCATTGTAATGTCCCCCTCATTAGATGGGAAGCACCTTGAGAATAGAGATAAAGACTTACGGAACAGTGTTATATGCAAATATTTAATACTGTTTGTTGAATTAATGAAGAATACCTCATAAGATTGCTTTGAGGATTGAATAAGATAACTGAAGGACCCAGATGTCAGCTAAGGGCACTCTGTCTGCTGACATTAAATGGACTCCAGCTTTCTCTCTCATATTCCACAGGACACCTAATGTCCTCCTGAGTGTCCAATGACTGTCTGAGCTCCAGACTCCATGAGCTCTCAGTCGCTGCGTTCTTGCTGCTACCTGTTCTCATCTTCTTCCTTTCTGGGCCCTGTCCTGGGAATGTGGTCCCTCTCTCTAGCTTTCTTCCCAATCAAGCCTGGAAGCCAGTTGTGTGCAGCAGACAGTTAACAAGGGTCAGGGAAATGACAAGTAAAACTGAGGATTAGGGGCTAGTAGCCCTGGAAGGCCACAAGCTGGCCAGTGGGGAGCATCTCACCTCCCCCACAGCTTCCTGGGTGCCTGTTCCCACCCTGCCACCCATACCCTGTCCCTCTTCCCCTCTTGAAAATCATTTCTATTCTCCTCCATATGCAAATTCCTATTTATTTCTCTTCTAAGAGTTTTAAGATACTTTAATCAAAGCAATGCATGAATATTATTTTTTAAAAAATCAAATAGTGCAGACATTCTCATAATTAAATCAACAGTCTCCTCCTCTACCCCTCTCCATCTCTAAGTCCACTGCTCGGAGGGAACCACTTTAAGCCCTTTCTGTTCAGAGGGCTTCTAGTGGTGGTTTCCCCCCTACACTAAACAATATATTTACGCCTCCATTTCTTGATTTATTGACCACAGATGTTATGTATTGATTACTCACTATAAAATATAAAGATTTATATTTATACCACATTTAACATCATTTGCTTTTCTCCTTTCAACATTTATACTTATTATTTTCTAGTTCTATTAATTAAATTCATCATTTTAAAGAATGCCTGTGAACATAGGTGTCTTATTTCATCTATGTCAGGTAGCACGTTTTGCCTTCCTAATCTATAAAATGAATATATGAGCCCATCCATTTTTCCTTCTACTTATCCTCCGTTTCCCTACTCTACTCTATTGGACCTCCTCTACTTCTTGTTATCTGATGGGTCACACTCACCTTGTACTGTGTACCCTGAAATCTTCCCTGCATTATGTAGCCATGGTCACAAGTGCCCTTAGGGACTTGGCTGACAGTGTATGTGAGTCAACTGAACCCAGAGTCATGGCAGGGGAGTACTGAGGACTGGGGTGAACTCAGAATAATATGCTCAACTTAAAGACATTTGAGTTAAATGTGTGTGTGTGTGTGTGTGTGTGTACACATACATACATAGACAAAGCAGGCTCCAGGTGACCCGTTTAAAACCTCTCATGTAAGGTGTCTGAGAAGATGAATACCAAATGAAGGATGATGGTGGTCAGTGCTGCCCACTAAATATTCCATTTGCACTCCTGAATGTTCCATCTCCCTTACTGTTGGACAGGGAGAGAACTCTGACCGGCTCTAGCCACTGAAATATGAGGTATCTTGTAAGTCATTTCAGGTTGAGACCATGAAAAACCAATGAGATTTACTGATCTCTCTCTTCCTGCTGCTGCAGCAGAGGATGCCAAATATTCTAGATGGTGCAGCTCCAAGGAGGCAGAGCTTCCAACACCTAGGCTTCTGAGTGATGAGGGCAACAAAGTCCCCACTGACTCGCCTGGCCACAGAGGGTGACTCAGAAATCGGCTCTTGTGTGTGACATCGGTAAGACCTGGGGTTGTTACCTCAGCATAACCCAGTTCATTGTTATCCATACAGTAGTCAAATTAATATTCGTATAGAAATAGCGTTCCCTGCACAGCCAAGAAGTAAGTTAGAATTACATTGTTTCAGCAATAGCTGAATAGTATTATTATTCCCACCCCACAATGCCTTTGCCACTTGAAAGAATGTTCTGTGACCTGGGCAGAATGCATTTTTTTTCTATACTCCAGCATTAGGCTTTGTGACAAACTTTATTTTGCTTCAAACATGGACCATGTTTTCTTATGAAACATTTTGTATTTTCTGAAATTGTCTCTGCTTTTTAAGAAAAGCACGCTGCACCTTCAGCGTATCTTTAAATCATTAGACTTACAATTATGTTTTTGTTCTATAAAGGGAGGAAGAAAATAGAGGAAACAGATCAAGGGAAGAGGGGGTGAAAAGAAAGTCCAGGCACAGACTCAGGGAGTGGGCGGATGTGGTGGCAGGTGACAGGGGAAAGTCCTCTCCTCTTGGTTCCATTTTGTCAGCTGAGAGAGAGTAAGAGAACATCTGTGGGAGATTAAGAAGAGAGGGGGTGAGTAGGAAAATGAATGGGCAGGGAAAGTGGGGTTTTAGGGTAGCCATAGGAGCTCACCTGAGATATCTGATGGTCATTTCAAGCTGAGGTCAGTCACCGGGGTTACATGTTTTCATCTATTACTACTGCTCTCAACTGTCATCAACCTTTGGCTAGGAACAGATCACTTTCATTCTGTGTGTTAGATACTCCGTGGGCCATTTTGGGATTAAGACTCATGGTTTACTTTGACCTTCGGTAATATTCTTGGATAATTTCTTTGATAATTTCCTTCTTTCTGACCCTGCCCCCCTCCTGTTCTCTCTCTCTCTCTCTCTCCCTTCTTCTTTCTTTCTACTCTGGGAGGTGTCTTTGACCTCATCTTCCAGCACTTCTACTAAATTTTTTATTTCAGCAATCATGTATTTTTAATTTTCACAAGAACTTCTTGTTCTCTGGTTATTTCTATTTCATAGACTTTTTAATCTTTTTAATTTTTAAATTTATATTATTGTTTTATTTTTAATGAGAAAAAGTTTCATGTGGTGGTTAGAAGCACAAACTGGGAACTCGGGGTTGGCTGAGTTCAGATCTCAACTCTGCCATTTCCTGGCTTTGTGGACGTGGGTGAGTTACTTAGCCTCTCTGTGCCAGTTTCCTCACCTGTAACAGGGGCATAATTGCAATTGGGCCTTCCAATGGCATTAGAAGGATTAAACTAGCTAATGTATGCAAAGTGCTTAAAACAGTGCCTGTCTTAGAGAAGTGCCAAAGGAGTCCTGGGCATGGTGATGGCAACAACAATGTGAGGATGGACACCATATAGATGCTTCTCAACTTGTGATGGGGTGACGTCGGGTCAAAATGCACTGAACACACCTACCCTACGGAGCATCACAGCTTGGCCTCACTTACCTTGAACATGCTCAGATCAACTTAGGTTGGCTTGCAGTTGGACAAAATCACCTGATACCAACAATGAGGCCCTCAGCAACTTAGTGAGACCCTGTCTCAAAATGAAAATTAAAAAGGGCTGGGAACGTGACTCAGTGGTAAAGTGCCCCTGAGTTCAATCCTGTGCAAAAAAAAAAGAGAGAGAGAAAAAAATCATCTAATGCCACATCTATTTTATAATAAAATGTTGAAATGTTGACTATCTTGTGAAACTTATTGAATACTGAAAGAATCAAAATGGCTATCTAGATATGATTTTGCACCAATGTAAAGTCAAAAAATCATGAGTTGAACCATCATAAGCTGGGTCCCAACTTTGTTATTGTGAAGGTCTCTGGGATGACTAGATGTTATGGTTTGAACATGAGGTGTTCCCCCAAAGCTCTATGTTAGTGCAGAAATATCCAAGGTTGAATGATTGGATTGTGAGCGCTGTGACCTAGTCAGTCTGTCTCACTTTGAATGGATGAATTGGTGAAAACTGGAGGTAGGTGGGTGTAGCTGGAGGAGTGCCCTGGAAGGGTGCATCTTCCCTGTGGCCTTTTACACCACCCCATTTCCTGGTTGCCATAAGGGATTGCAATGCTCCTTTCTTTCACCTTCCCTCCCACCTGCTATGATCCTCTGCCTCACCTTGGACCCAGAACATGGACTTAGCCAACCATGGACTGAACCTCTGAAACCATTTTCCTTCTCTAAGTTGTTCTTGTTAGGTATTTTGGCCATAGCAACAAATTGCCGACTAGCACTACTGGACTTTAGAAAGTTCTTTGAGTTAACTGTGTTTTCACTCAGTTAGTTAATTCTGTTTGTTTACCTTGGTCTTCTATTTTACTTTGATGATTTTCCAGCATACCTGGAAATCTGTGGTTGTACATAAAGGTTTAAAAATAAGGACCCAAAGCAGCTATTTTGCATATGAGTCTCTTTCTGTACTAAGCTTCTTTGAGTGAGAAGGACATCACAGGACGGAGATTTTCAAGGATGGGCTTTGCTTTAAGATGCAGGTTGACAATTCCTCTGTAAGATTGGAACCAGAATGAGGAACTTGTGGGGCTCCAGGACCCACCCCTGGAGCCCCAGTTTGCCCACCTTTCATAAGCTAAGAGTCCTATGCTGAGGGGACCTTAGTGAAAAGAGTTCTTCACATCAACCCTCCTCTGTCTCCTCCCGCTTCCCACACCTGTTGACTCTGAGCCAAGAGTCTCTGAGTTCTTCCAGGAGGATTGGCTTCCATCTCCTCTGTAGCTGCCACCTGGATGCATTCTGTGTTTTGGCTCCCTGGGCCCATCTCATTTATCAACCCACTTTCGTCTAGTTTTTATTTTCCAAGGGTTTGTCAAAATCTCTCATCTGCTGATGATACTAACCTCACTCCCTATTTTCTCTTTATTATTATGGGTTTATTAACTTTGAAGTAAACATATAATAATAACCATCGTGTTACCATCATGTTAACGGGGGCTCCAGAGAAATGGGAATTTAATTGAAATGCCTCAGTCCGCCATCTTGAACTAGAAATTCTATTTAGCTCTTGCGCAGAATGGCCTGGCGTTCTTTGTTTCTGTGCTTCTTTCCAAAAGTTGCCCTTCATACTTAACCAAACTCCACACACAGTGGCTTATCAAAGGTGCTTTTCTAAAGAATGATAACCTCCCTCAGGGGAATGCTAATATTTCTTCAGTGTGCTCCACCTATGCGAACTTCATAACAAAGTGCACTTTCCACTAGACCAAACTGCCTTCTATGAATGAATGCGTGAGCGGGGAATGGTACCTTCCTCCTCACCTCACTCCACCTTCTCTGGAGTTTCTGCAATCAAGATCAGAGCTGAAATAACAGAGAATAAAATCACGGCATTTACAGGTAAATGGATGGCATTGGAGAAGATAATGCCAAGTGAAGTTAGCCAATCCCAAAAAAACAAATGCCGAATGTTTTCTCTGATATAAGGAGATTGATTCATAGTGGGATAGAGAGTGGGAGCATGGGAGGAATAGACGAACTCGAGATAGGGCACAGGGGTGGGAGGGAAAGGGAGAGGGCAGGGGGTTAGCAAGGATGGTGGAATGGGATGGACATCATTATCCAAAGTACATGTATGAAGACACAAATTGGTGTCAACATGCTTTATATACAACCAGAGATATGAAAAATTGTGCTGTATATGTGTAATAAGAATTGTAATGCCTTCTGCTGTCATTTATTTAAAAAAATAAAATAAAAAAAAGATCAGAGCTGAAATCTATCTTAATTCCAAAACTAATAGTAGTGTCCTTGGTAATTGTCCCACCCATCCCCAGTACCACATTAGGCTGAATCCAGTACTTAAGGTTTATAGCAGCTCGAAAAATTCAGCTTAGGGGTCTATATATAGGCTACAGGGGACTCTTCGTTCACAGAATTCTGGGGAAATTTAAGGAGACTCATGTTTCAAGGCCACCATTAGGTTACACGGTCATCTGTGGGTAAGGATGGGAACCCAGTCATCAATCATGTTTTGATGGGAAAATGTGTTTCCAAGTAACACACAACCAATTCATGAATGAGCTACATCTCATTTGTACACCTCCTTCTTCTTTGTAGCAGGGCTTAAGGCAGGAGAAAAAAAGTACAGACATGATTTCCATACAATATCTTTGAATATGCTCCCCTACTTGGCATCCTTCACAGTAAAGTTCCCATTTTAGATTTTTGAAGGGGAATTCAAAGAGAAGAAGAAAGAAAGATGAAGGAAAAGAAAGAAGGAGAAGAATGATAAGAGAATCTACTGAGTTGTGAAAGCCCATAAAAAAGAAGGCAGCTGTATTGTATCTACCACTAGAAGAGCTGGCGCCAGGCTGCCTTGCGACCTGGAACATCGGCAGGATGGGCACAGTCCCCTCCCCGATGTGGGGGCTCCACTGGATGACCTCTCAAGGTCACCACAATTCCATGAGGTATGAAGGTAGATCTCATTTCTGGGGGACCAGATCAGTTTTTTGAAAGAAGATCCTGAAGGAGAAGCATCCCACTCAACAGGATTTGAGGAAGGTGGGTAACACAAGGAACCCTTTCCCCACCCTGTCCCATAGGCAGAAACCCTGGCACTTCCTCTCTGTCCCCCAAGAGCATCACACTGGGCATCCTCAGCTCAACAGGCAGCTTCTGCTCTGTAGCTGTGGGAGTGAAGGAAGAAGAACAAACTCCGGCCGCTGCCCGCCCCCACAGTCTAATTAAACGTCTGCAGAGCTACAGTTGAACTTCTTGTTCTCAGAACCTGTGGCAAAGGGCAAAAAGCCCCCGTTGGTAAAAGGAGGAGAGAATCAAAGGATGTTTTTTTCCAAAAGACTAACAAAACAGAAGGTGCCCCTTGTATTACCTTTGATTTGGGAAAACATTTTTTTTTTTTTTACATTTTGTTTTAAGAAACAACTACAAGATGAAGGGAGAGGAAGGTGGTTACCCACAGGAGGAGGACCAGGTCAGGGGAGAAGGAGAACATGAAAATAAGAGGCAAGCTCAGGAGCAGGATGTGGGAGAGAGGGAGATGGGTGGGCGGTGGATTTTGTCCTCCTGTTGTCTCTAATGCTTGTTAAGATGTCTTGCTCCTAAGGTTGGAGCAGAAGGATTCCATGGGCAGCAGCTCCAAACAAAGAAACTAACCTCCTTCCCTCTTCAACTCTAAGCTACCCAAGGGGTGGGAAGGAGGACCACACTGACCCAGCAGGTCACAGAGGTCTAGGCACACACCACATTCTCAATGGGGGAAAATCTAGACAGTCTGTTTGAGAAAGGTGCCCAGGCATAAGCCACATCACATGGGACTCAGAGTCCTGGGAAGAGGACTTGGGAGGTTTGGGGGTTTAGAGAAAGCAGCTAGCCAGGCTCTTTCAGAACCCTGAGATCTGCACCTCCAACCACTGAGTCTCGGAAACAAATCTGCCCTAGAAGTCCCTGGCCTGACCTCTTTGGGAAGACCATCCATAAACAAGGTGATCTTGCCATGACCCAGACTGAAGGAATAGACCAGAGCTGGGGATGATGGCCAGGACTGGCAGGAATTCAGGTAACCCGGGATCATATCCATGGAGCTGTGCACCTGTGAAAGACCAAACCCCAAGTGAGGCTCAAGGCTCAGCAGAGAGCTCAGTGACTTAGAAGGAAAGGTGTCCGTGAATGCAGAGATACAAAAAAGAAGAAACCCAGCTTTACTGAGTATGTCTGACATTCAGCACCCCTGACAGCCTCAGGATGTAGCTTTCATTATTCCCATTTTAGAAATTAGGGCACTGAGATTCTAGAAGCTAAGAATGTACTCTAAGTCACATAAGAAGAGGATTTGAGTTCAGAACTGAAGTCTCTTAATTCCAAATCAGATGTTAGTAGTTACTTAGCAATTGCCCACCAACCTCAAACTCATCCCCAAATCCCCAAGTATGACTTAATATTAAGCTTCACATAATTTGGCTATTTTCTGGACTATTTTTTGGACTCTGTAGAAACACAGGAAAATCCAGTCCACTAGTCACATGGGGAAAATTGATTTGGGGAAATGGCAGTACTGTTAATGGGACCCAGGAGATGGAATAGCCATTTGTCCATCCTTCTAGGCCCTGAATATCTATCTATGCATCACAGACAGGGCCAACCCATCTGTGCTTTAGACCCCACCCTTAGCTTCAGGAGGCCTTCACAACATTTTCCAAGCTCCAGCTCTCTTCCTTGCTCTGTGTTGGGCTATAAAATGTTCTCTTCAATTATTTCCCTATTCCTTGCTTCAGAACAGCCAAACCAATAGTGCTGCTCCATGGGTTATGTACCGTATGTCACTGTGCTATGAAATATTAAGCCTTCACAATAGGTCCGAAGTCAGCGACGCACAGTCCTTTAATGGTTTAGCTCACTCGGGCTATTTGAAAGTGGCATAATATTGCTATTTTTAAATAAATGGGATCTGTATTAATGAGAGCTGACCTCTCTCAGCCATGGCGAGCTGCTCCCTGCATCGAGCCTACAGTGAGGATTGGGTATGAAAGGGAGGGGGAAGCAGCTTTTCAAAATAGGAACCATGCAGCACTTTAAATAATGCTCACAGATGCTAATCATCTTGGGGGGAGGGATGGTGGTGGGATGATTATTTGAGAGGATAATAGATTTCATTTTCAAAGAAGATTTAGAATCTTGATATCTAGAAGAAGCATGGGTGGGGGGAGGGAGAGAAGTGTGTGTGTGTGTGTGTGTGTGCGCGCGCACGCGCGTGCACCCACACACATGCAGAGCACAGGCACAGGCAAGCATAGGCTGGGACTACAGCATGCTGAGACTGTGAGGACCACTGGGCTTTTGGAGATTTGTGCAGGAAGCCTGTGAGAGGTAGGCAGGAAGCCATCTTGACCAGTTATGGAAACAGTGGTGACCAAAGAAATATCCCCTTGATTCAGGATGAAACTGGCTCTGGGACCACACATGGAAAATTCTGGAACCATGAATTCCTGTCCCCAGGTAAGGAATGGCAGGAACAATGAGGGAACTCTTCCAGGCTCCTACCCTGTGATCTGGCAAGCTTATACCTCACTGCCAGGCTACAGGCACAAGGCAATAAATCAGACTGAGAGAATGTCACTTGGTGGGGGCCCTCTGTCTCTTGAGACGCAGTACCTGTACTGTAATGGAGACACTGAAGATGTAACCAGAGCCAGAACATCCTAACCTCAGAGTCCCTGATGCTGGGTTCCTCCCCTGCCCCTGGGGCACCTTGATGGAATTGCCTGTTCCTTAGTTGTGAGCTGAAGCTTTAGCAGCTGCACAGACTGAACCTCATCAAGGGAGCCCCAGAAGTAGGAAGTGAGATAGGCTCAAAAGGACTGGAGGAGAAAGGTAACTCTTCTGAAGAACTCAGTCTGGAGGGAGGGTTTATAAGAATCAGCAAGCCAGGTCCTCCCCCCACGGGAGCGCCTGGGACTAGGACTCCGGGTAAACAGCTGCAGCTCCTTAGCCCCTACCCCCGCCCCCACTCCCACCCTCGCTGTAGGGGACCATTCTGCATTTAAAAATACATGAAAGTCAGAAGTTATTCTTTCTCTTCCCTCTCTGTTTTAGTTATCTATTGCTGTGTAACAAATTACCCAAAACTCAGTGCTTTAAAACAAAGAAGGATTTATGATCTCATAGTTTCTATGTGTCAGAAATCCAAATATAGGGCTGGGATTGTGGCTCACTGGTAGAGTATTTGTCTAACACATGTAAGATACTAGGTTTGATCCTTGGCACTGCATATAAATAAATAAATAAAATAAATGTCCATCAACAACATACACACACACACACACACACACACAATTTTTTTTAAATAAAAGAATCCAAACATAGCTTGTCCAGGGGCTTCCTGCTCCTCAAACCCTCTCAAAATGCTGCAGTTATGTTGTTGGCCAAGGTTCTGTCTCATCTCAAGGTTCAGTTGGAAAAGAATCTGCTTCCAAGTTCCCTTGCTTATTGGCAAGGGTCAGTTCATTACCGATTGTTGGACTGGGGGCCTCAGCGACCTGCTGGCAGTGTGTGGGACCTCCCTGATTCCTAAATACATGGGCTTCTTCACAGAGCAGCCCGGGGCCTGCCAGCTGGCTTCCCTCAGAACCACGTCTATTGGTAACCCAAAATCAGAAGTGACATCCCATCACTTTTGCCATATTCTTGTTGTTAGAAAGAAGTCAGCAGAGCCAGCCTGTGGTCAAGGGGAGGAGCTGACATAAGCGTATGGCTATCTGAGGAAAGATTTTTGGAGAGCATCTGAGAGGCTCCTACCAGCCTGCCTTTGCCTTCAACAACAGTGTCCTGAATAAATTCCCTTAGGGCAGGGATTGGGTCTGGTTCACCACTGCAACCCCAGCTCTTAGCATGGACCTCAGTCCTTGTTGACCATGCCCTTTTCCAGAGGCTCTCTCCTTTCCTCTAGGGACATCATTTTCTGAATAAGACTCTCCTTGTAACCCTAATGGTGGTGAGGATATTTTCCACTCAGCAGGGCCCATAGTCTGAGGAAGAGTCATACCTGAGCTGGGCACAGAGCAGGGCCTGACTCTGCTCCTTCCCCCGCACTGTCCTGCATTCCTGGTCCTCTCTCACCTCCCAACAGCTTCTGGGTGAAAGAGAAAGGAACTGGCCAGGAGAGATCACAGGAAGGAGCAAGAGAGGGCGGGAAGAGAGCAGCTCCAGCCGCTACCTTGTTTAAAATCAGATACTCAGCACCGGCCCTCTCTCTCACAGAAATTCATTTAGTTCTCACAAGTTTTCAAGGGGAACATTTTTATCTACTTTCTATAGTTCAGAAAACAAATTCGCAAGATTCAGTTGACATGTTTAAGATCCCAGGTAACAGGACTAAAATTCAAACCCAAGCCTCTTGAGGGCCCTCAATGCTCTGTTGGCAGTTGGAGATGAGGAGGCAGGAGCACCCTGAGATGCTACCACAGGTGAGAGTTAGAGATAGCTGTGAATGAATGACACCCCTGGGCAAGGTGTAGTTGACCAGTTTCCACTACCAAAGACGACGGCTGGAAGACAGGCAGTCTGGGTGTGCAGGGCCACCCTTGGCATGTGGTCAAAACCAGCCCTATCACACTTCTTGAACACACCCTCGCTTCTGCGTGACCATGCCTGAATCCCAAAGCCACAAAGGAAGAGTCACACATGATGAGGAGTTGCCAGGATGCCACCAGCAGCCACAGCCCTCCTCTCTGGGCAAAGCATGGACCGAGGCTCTCAGGAGAGCTGAGGGAAACAAGGTCACATTCTTTTGTATGTGAAAGTCGTGGAATGTTCCGTTTTTTTAAATTCAATTTCATTACCATGGAGTCGAACTCTAAGCCCAGGAAGCAAAGTGCAGATGAGATGGAGTACCTGACTCCTTTCTAGAAAGAACAGAAATTAGAGGGAGGTTGGTGGGGATGGGGAGGAGACAGTGTGGAGGGAGGAGCACCATTCTTTCCATTTTGCCACTGAGCTTGTGTGCACACGTGCACTGACACACTCATGCACACACAAGCCTACATGCACATGTACTCACACAAGCCCACATGCATGCATGCACACACATGCACACGCATCCTTACCCAAATCTGATGACATTCCCTGCTTTTCCCACTCATAGTAGCTGGTCTCAATGCAAACATTGAGGCCTTCTTTATACTTCAGATCCATCCGTACTGGTAGTCCACAGCTTCTGAGCACTCCCACCTAAACAAACTCCGAATGGGTGTCTGCAGTTGCTTGAAAAACATTCATCCTAGGACTGAAAGAGACCTCTAGTGGCCAGCACCTTATTCCTCTCCTTGCTGCCACACAGGTCCCACCAAACAGCCCCAGTCAGGGTCCATCCACGACCACTACCCTTGGTGGTATGGGCCTGGAGTTCCAGCACCCCATATTGTCTTCTCAAATCTCACCAGCTGCAATATAAATTCACATATGCTGAGGCAAGGAGAAAAACCCACTTTGCTGTAAATAAACTGTAGTGATATATGCAGTAAATAATGAGGAACCCACTTAAAGTTGAGCAAGTCAGAAGGTGTTATGGTTTGGATATGAGGTATCCCCAAAAGTTCATGAGTGAGATGATGCAAGAAGGTTCAAAGGTGAAATAATCAAATTATAGGGATTAACTGGGTGGTAACCGTAGGCAGGTAGGGTGTGACTAGAAGAGGAGGGTCACTGGGGTGTGCCTTTGGGGTTTCTGTTTTGTCCCTGGTGAGAAGAGCACTCTCTCTGCTCCCTGTTGCCATGTCCTGAGCAGCTTTCCTCCTCCGTGTCTTTCTGCCACTTCACCTGGGGCCCGGAACTATGGAGTCAGTCCTCTGTGGAGTGAGACCTCTGAGCCCATGAGCCAAATAAATTTTTCCTCCTCTAATTGTTCTTATCTGATCTTTGGTCAAAGTGGTGAAAAATCTGACTGAAACAGAAGACATACTGGTTTGGAAAAGATTGATAAACTGACCCGTGGCTATTAGAAAACTATGAATGTGTTTCTTTTTTGTAGGTGTTAATCATTTCTGTTTTTATCCCCCCACCCCCTGCACTAACATGTGAAGTTGAAGGACGGAGGACAGAGCAGAAGTTAGGAAACCCAGGTTCAAGTCCTAACTTGGCTACCCTCACTTTCATCAACTAAACGCTGTCGGCATGCACAGAGTCCCTTCCCTTCAGAGGTTGAACTGGATGACGTCGACATTCCCAACTGTGTTTCTATGAATGATATCCATGCACTGCCTTGACAAGCAGCTGAGACACACACCACAATCGCTGCATGACAGCCTCCCTGTCAGGAAGAAGGGCTTTGGCCTCCTCAACTGCTGCTGCCATACCATGGCTGTTCAAAGAACATAGAGAATTTTACAATTGGCAGGTGCCTCCACTTAACTCCGATCCCGGGAGCTGGCTGTCAGGGGGAAGCTCAAATCTACTGCTGGTCCCTTCTGAATTGCTAATATAGCACAGCTGCAGAGGCTCTGCTACAAGCTCCCATACCACTGACCCCATCAGCCATGGACAAGGGTTGCTGCCATTTCGCTAGTGGATCATCAGCCTCCCAAACCACGTGGTCCTTCCCCAGTGCTAATGGCATTCAACACAAAAACACTGCCCTGACAAATGGAATTCAATCCTTCCAGCCTCCTAGGCTCAGAGCGTCAGTCAAGTCCATTTCAAAGACCTCTTGCTGACAAAGCAGCCTTTGGCCACTTGGGTTAAAATGCTTAGGGCTCTTGGCTTCTTGGAGAGAGGTGCCCGTCCCTGGCACTATAAGCAGTTTATGCTGTTGACCCATCAGTCAATGCCACCACATCAGAGAGCAGGAGGTGAATGGCCTGAGACACAGTATTGGAGGCAAAACAGGTATGGGGATGCGGACAATAGGCACTGTTCTTCCTACCATATTTCTTGGAATGAAGAAAAAGTACCCTCTTCTTGTTTACCAGTCTCTTGAATGGGTGTGGCTTGCATAAGCTAGGGTACTGTACTCATTTGTCTGTCCTGCTATAACAGAATACCTGAGACTAGATAATTTATAAAGAACAAAAATCTACTTCGGGAGGCTGGGAGTCCATAACCAAGGTGCTGGCAGCCCCAGTGTCTGGGGAGATCTGCTGTCTACTTCCAAGATGGCACATTGTTGCTATGCCCTTCAGAAGGAACAAGGGCTGTGTCCCCTTAGGGTGGAAGAGAAGGGAGAGGATGAACTCACTCCTACAGGTCCTTTAAAAAGGGCTCTGACCCTGTTCATAAAGACTTTGAAGATTAAGTCTCAATACACAAATCTTGTGGGGTGGGAGTGGAGGGGAAAGAACACATTCAAACCATACCAGAACCAAGGAGCAAATTTCCATTCTGAAGTTGTGGGATACAAAAATAAAGATCAGAATAATCCTGATGAGATCAGTACGGTAGGAAAAAGGATTCAACACAAGAGTGGAGAGTTTATACCCGCAAAATGGAGGCCCATACGAAGCCTTCACTCTGAGAACTTGGAAACCCTGTCTCTGACACTATCCCAGCCACCCTGCCTCACTGCCCTTGGCTTTTGCAATGTCCCAGCATGCTCTTTCCTCTTACTGGAGAGTCACCTCCTGACAGATGATAAATAACTCCACTCAACACACACTTGCCCATGAATCAATGGGGGGACGGCTCGAGGCCCTCCCTGTGCCCTCTCCCCTCAAGCAGAGTCTCTCACCTCCTTTCTGTTCCATCCCTGTGTCCTTCCATGCCTTATGGTAAAACTGGACATGGCTTTTGATTTGTTAATGGCTTGTCTTCCCTGCTAGTCAGTCCATGAATGCACATGAGGGCTATATATTATTTTTTACCTTTCTACAGGACATAGTGCATGACACCTAGAAATACTGGGAGCCATTTATGGAATCAATGAATGCATAAATGAATGAAAAGGTGAATGAAGGAGGAGTAAACACTGAACTGTCACATAGGTTCTCTCCCTGAGCTACAGTCACAGCCACATGGAATGGGTGGAGCTGCTTGGTAACTGCCTTATGGTGTGAGTGCAGCCTCTTGACCCATTTCTTCTTGCGTCTTGCATAGTGATGAGAGTATAGCGTTCCTCCTCCCAACTGCGCTCATTTTCCACAGTGGGACAATCTGGTTGTCTGGCCCTAAGCAGTTATATGACATACTAAACTCCCATAATCATCCATCAGAACTGATTTGGGAGCTAGGAGAAGAAATATCCATTATGCCAGGGCCGAGTCTCAGCAACTGCCCTGTGGTTTGAATAACCAATCACATTACCCAGCACCCAACAGCCCATGCAGATGAAGCACATCCTTCCTCTTTCTCCCTCTTAACCTCCACCCCTCCAGAATTTGATCATGGTACTCGCTCTCCCCATGAAACCCACACAAGCATCATAATCATGTGTCTCTTTTCCACTGGATGTGCCCAGTCAGATGAGGAGGGTTAATGGGTGAGAGCAGGTGGGAGCCTGGATCCCTGATTCAGCAGCCCGTGACCCTGTGTGCACCGTGCTAGAGGGGTTCCTCTTCGGGAAGTCTCTGGCAGCTCAGGAAAAAACCCCACATCAGCCATTTCTCATAACAAGAAAGAGACCAATTTCCAAGATGCTGCCTGATTTCCATACCCCTTTCCCCTCCTTTCTGAAACACGATGTAATCTCTCCCCTGCAATATAATAAATATTTCACTTTCAAATCCCGATTCATTAAAGGAAGCCCAGGAGGGAGAAATAATAAGGTGTCACTTTACAGCCCAAATAAAACAGTGAAAGATATATTCTATAATTTATACTTCCGACTTTAGGTTGAGATAATTCATATATCATTTTCAGTTAGGGACCCAAAATGGTGCTGTGTCAGCATATTGGCTGAAAAATAACTTTTTGTATTATTTTATGCCTTTCAGTAACGTGCCCTGGTTATCATACATCAACACTAGGTTGAGTTCCAGTGCCTCAGCAGCTCTTGCTAAGGCATTCCCTCTCCTAGACAGTGTGACTTGCTCTCCTCCATGCGGATGGAGCCCCTTGGCAGGTAGCACATGTACATTATCCCCGGCACAAAAGCAGCTCCAACTGGAATCAGCTCAGCTGAAGTCATTTCTCTTGCCATTAATACTACACCTTCACTCTTCTTCACCTCCAAGGATGAGAGAACTAAATTAACCTCCGTGAGAAAGGCTGTATGGCATTTTTTTTTTCCCCAGCAGAAATACAAACTTACATAGATGCAGCACTTTACCACTAGGGGGTCTGGTGAAAAAACATGAGCTCTGGTTGGGGGTCAGGCAGGGAAGGTGCTCAAATCTCAGTGCTTCCAGCACTCACCAGCTGGGTAATCTTGAGCAAGGTATTTAATCTCTCCAAGCCTCAAACGTCTAATTCATAAAATGGGGATAATAATAAGGGCCAGGCAAACAGGTTTTAAAGTTTTAACTGACGTGGAAGTAATGATCATGGTGATCATTTATTGTTCACTTGTTAGACACACACATACCCACACCAGACACTGGGCTAGCACTTCAGGTGATTTATCTCATTAATTTCCAGGTAGTTCCCATGAAGTTGTTGGTACCACTGTGCTTCTCGTTTTACAGATGAGGAAACTGAGGCTTGAGAAGTCAAACTATTTATCTGAGATTGTTACATTTAGAAAATAATTACTTTCACCTGGTTTCCTGTTGCAAAGCAATTTCCTAAACTCCTCATTTGATCCTTATGGTGGTGCTGAGACGGAAACCAGGCAGGAGAACTATTCTGAGAATTAGGTCCACTTTCCGGCTCTGCCTTGCTGCTTGGGCCTGTGGCTTTCCTTGCCTAATTCAGTAGTTCATATATATTTGGTGAGTTTTGGGAGTCTTTGGACTCATTCAGATCAAGCCAGTAAACGTCCACCTTTCTCTGCTGATCACCTCCCTACTCAGTCCTCTCCTGGTCAATACACTTGTCCCAGAAGGCACAGTCAGACCAATCCTCTTTCCCTCTAGTGACCCTAGACAGAGCCAGCCCCTGTCTTCCTGGAGAAAAAAAGAGGACAGTCTCCAGAGAGAACACCCCAGCTTGGGGGTCCCAGGGAAATAGAGGTACTGGGCAGCCTTCTGTCCTGCTGGAGTCTCCAGAGGGGCACCTGTGCCTCACCTAGGTTGATACTTCTTTCTTCAGATTGCTAGCTGGAGACCCACAGAGTTAAAGTGACCTAGGCCTGTACTAGTTGGTGTTAGCACCAGGGCCTGAGCCCAAAGCTCCCAGGCTCACTTTCTGTCTACTCTGTTATGAGACCTTCCCAGCCCAGCCGCAAGCAATCCTCCATGACAGCATCCAGCAGTCCCTGAGTCAGGTGCAATGGTAACGGCAGTAGGAGTAACAACCACCACAGCACGGGGCATGGACGGAGAGCTTTTGTGTCAGGTGCTGTATTTGATACTCTGTACGTATTGGCTTTTTAAGCTCTACTATAACAACCCTATTGCCCCCATTTCCCAGTTGAAGGAAATAAAGATGTAAAACAAACAAAAACATCACTGCAGTGCACCAATACAGTGGAATATTATTTAATAAGGAAAGCAAATGATCTATCAAGGCATGAAGAGAGGTGCAGGAGAGCTTACATACCTATCGACAGGTGAAAGAGGCCAGTAGGAAAAGGTTACATGCTGTATGTGACATCCTGGAAAAGGTAAAATGGTAAAACAGCGGAGACAATAAAAAGATCAGTGTTTGTTAGAGGTTGAGGGGCAAAGTACAGAGGTTCTCAGGGCTGTGAAATTATTCTGTATGGTACTATAATTGTGGATACATGACATTACACATTTATCAAAACCCATTGAATGTACAACAATAGTGAGCTCAATGTAAACTATGACTCCGGGTGATAATGATGTGTCATGTAGGTTCATCGGGTATAACAAATGTGCCATTCTGGTGGGGGATGTTGATAGAAGAGGAGGCTTTGAGTGTAGGGCACAGAAGTTATTCAGGAATGATCCAGACTCTCAATCTTTCTATGAACCTAAAACTACTCAAAAAAAAAAAAAAAGAAATCTAATTTAAAAATCCCTTACAATAAAGATAGATGTGAGAAGATGTTAAATAAAAATCTTGTAATCTGTCAAAAAACTTAAAAGAGTAAAGAAGGAAGACAGGTAGGAGGGAGGAAAGAAAGGAGAGAGAGAAAAAGAAAGGGAAGAAGAAAAGAAAAGGAGAAAAGAAAAGAAATATGCTATCAAGCCACAAAAAGACATGGAGGAAACTTAAATGCATTTTGCTTAGTGAAGGAAGCCAATCTGAAAAGGCCATGTATTGTGTGATTCCAGCTATATGACATTCTGGAAAAGGCAAAACTATAAATACAGAAAAAAGATCAGTGGTTTCCATGGGCTATAGGAGAGGAGGGGAGGGGGAGATGAATACAGGGACATGAAGAATTTTAGGGCAGTGAAACTATTCCATTTGAACCTATAATGATAGATACATGTCATGACCTATTTATCAGAACCCACCGATTTATGATGTCAATAGTGAATCCCAATGCAAATATGGGCTTTAGTTTACAAAAGTGCAGAGTATTGGTTCATCATTTATAACAAGAGCAGCACACTAAAGCAAATTGTTAGGGGAAACTGCGTGATGACTGGGAAGTTATATAGGAATTCTGAACTTTCTGATTAATTTGTAAATTTAAACTACTCTAAAAAATAAAGTCTGTGGTTTTTTTTGTGGGGGGAAGGGGGGATCATGGGCACCAGGGATTGAACTCAGGGGCACTAGACCTCCGAGCCACATCCCCAGCCCTATTTTGTATTTTATTTAGAGACAGGGTCACACTGAGTTGCTTAGTGCCTTGCTATTGCTGAGGCTGGCTTGGAACTCGCAATCTTCCTACCTCAGCCTCCTGAGCTGCTGGGATTATAGGTATACCTGGCCTACTTTTAAATAGAAGCAATAATAATAATAATAATAATAATAACTTTCCAAGTTATTTATTCTAAAAAGTGGAGGCCAAAACTTACTATCTACAACTTTCTGGTCAAAAGACTCCACAATCTCTAATTTCAACCCTATATCTGAGTTCTAGTTTTTCCTCTGGAAATGAAAAGTACATAATGCCTCACCTGAGCCCCTGACTCAAAAAGCCCCTTCCTCACAAGGTCTACTGTAAACAATGGGGAGAATCTTCACTAACTGCACAGTGCTGTGCCAACCTAAGAAGTGACCATCATTGATCTGAAATCCCACCTGCTGATCCATTAAAGGGGCATGGTCCTCTGAGAGCCCCTGCTGAGCTTGCCTGGAGGAGAGCACGAGGACCCTCCCCTCTCATGGGACAGTGGCCTCCACTGAGCCAGGCCAGGACAGGAGGGCTGAGTCTCAACCCAGGTGCTGCAGCGTCCTGGCAGCTGCAGATGCAGGAGCAGTGGCTCTGAAAATCTCTTGGAGCACAGAGGAGAGAGAAGGAGAGAGAGGAGCAGCAACAGCAGCGACAGAGCAGTCATTTATCATAAGAGCGATTTCCCTGTTAATAAAGTGACCTTGTGTAAACAGCTCAACTTCTCACAGCTCTGCGTCATTAGGAGAGGGACACCCACTGATCGATCTCTACCACACAGGCTGCTGAACCAGGATGAACTGCCACCACTGAAAGAGTTACTCGTGATGAGTCCAGCCCCTGATCAAAGAGATACAGGGGCGGAGGAGGGGGGAGACGGGGAAGAGCAGTGAACTTGATCCCAGGCCAAGGTGGACCAGGGGACAAGACTCCCCCAGAGACCCCGACCCAGAGAATGAACCTGCCAGCCTACCAAGGACTGCTACATCCTCATACCATGCTGTGCCAGCCCCCAAATGCACCTGTGAAGCTGGCTTTGCCAACTCCCCAGACACAGCTCTGCCATAGACAAGTGAGCCTGACCTCAGCTGCCAGGATGCTACAGAACCTTGGTTGAGACTCAGCCCTCCTGTCTGAGCCTGACTCCGTGGAGGCCACTGTCCCACAGGAGGGAGGGGAATGGGACAAAAGCATGGTTCAGCACATGGGGACTACTGGCTGAAGAGTCACTATTCCCATGGTGTCTAAGCCAGGCAGAGAGGAGGAAGCTCCTATGTCTCAGCTCCAAGACAGAGAAGACCAAAGTAAACCCAGCACCTCCTCAGTGGAACCCAAGAGAGGAGCTTGGAGATGGGGTAGAAGCCCATGCCAGTCTGGGCCATGACCTTGCTGAGCCATCTGGGATCCCCAGACTCACCTCTTTGAGGTGTGGGTTAAAGCAGATGCCCTCCAGGGTGCCATTGGTTCTGAGAGTTGCAGGTATGTGTGGAGCTTCTCTTAATTAAACATATAGATATTAAAGCCATTTTTAAGCTAATAGGGTGAACCTCTGAAGTAGAAAATCACCACCTATTAATGCAACTCTCTACTCTCTTTTCCAACTATTATTATTGTCTACCCCCCAAAACTGAGACTGCATATGGTATTTGCCAATTTTTGAACTTTTACAAAAAGATCTTATTTGCTTCAAAGAAAAAAGACATCTTTTCACCCCCTTTTCATGTCTTCTTAGGTCTGGAATCCTGTGAGAGGGAAACCTCCGTATTCTAGGCAAAAGAGATTAGGTAAGAGAATCAAACCCGCCATCACCCCCATTTCCCTCCTAATAGAAGTGTCCAATTGCCAGGCAGTGCTCTGAGCCCTGGAATTAACCCCCATTATTTGCATCGCAGCCAGACACCAATGCATACAATACAAGCAGAGGGATTTTTGATGCACTGATACAATTTGGTGCACATAGCAAAAAAAAAAAATCTTTTTCTGTTCTTTTCATCAGAATTGCTCTTACCTTTTGTTCCATTTCTTTAAGGGCCACTGCTCTCAGCCCAGCTATCATTGAATCTTTACTGAGGTAGTAATTTTGAAAAGACTCAAGTTCTCCCCCTCCCAGGAGTATCTGCATTTTAACAGGGAACTCTGAAAGGTTAAAAACCTTCAAAGGTGAAGGAATGAATCTCTAATGGTTGAATTTTCAGACATTAGAACAGGGCATATTTTGTGGCTGGGGGAGACCTGCCTACCTGAAGCCTATCTCTTCAATCTACTGCTCACCCAGGCCTTGTCCATGTGGCCTACCTGGGGGACTTGGGAAGGATGGAGCCTGCCTTCTCACTGAATTAAGAAAGTGGCTTACCGTGTACTATTTCATAGTTCTTACATTGCAATGGGAAAGATCTGGGTTTTACCTGAAGCGGATTAAAACTAGGGGAAAAAAAAGTGAGTTTCAGAGTCAGTGAGGGACTTCTCTTGAGAATCTGAGAGCCCACCTAGATGGGGGCAGGGCAAGTGATGTCTGGCTCAGGGCCAAATTCTTTGGAGGCATCTACTCTTATAAACAGGAATAGAAGTAAATAAGAGTAACTTGCTCCAATCAACAATAACTGAGAGCCAACTGTTTAAGGGACACTGTGTGAGAAGTCAGGCAGGGAGCTGGGGGTGGAGAGGGGAGTTAAGGGGAAAAAATTAAACATGATTATTGTCCTCAAGCCACTCCATGTCTAGTGGTCAAGATGACCACATGTATAGGAGGTCCTGCCACCACACATTAAATATGATGTGAACAAAGGGCTCTGGGAGCCAGAAAGGAGAGCAATTACTCCACAAGGGTGCCCAGAGAAGCTCCAAAAAGACATTTGAACTGCATACTGAAGAATGAGCAGGAGGGAGGAAATGAAGAGTGTGGCCAGAGCTGGAAGCAAGAAGCACCATGCACATAGAAAGAGATGGCACACGGGGGGCCTACAGAAAAGATAAATTATTTGTCTAACTAGAGCCATTTGCCTTAAGAGGGCTTCTTCAGAGTTCATCTCCTAGCTCCAGGCAGGTTCCTGTGCAGATGCTGTAGGTGACCACCCATGTGCCATGGAGAAGGCTCCCCAGTATGAAGCCAGCCTGAAATCCTGGGTGAGGGAGGGACTGTGGGATGCCTCAGATTGCTGAGAGCTTCCTTGCAAGCCGCTGCTAGTACACAGTCAAAGGCAGCTCCTCTCCAACTTCCCCAGGAGAACTGCAAATAGCACGGACAGGAGCAAATAAAGCCATGTGGTCCAGGAAACCACAGCTGCAAGAGAATGTCCTGGAAATTTGGGGTTTATTTTTTAAATCCTTGCCAGTTTTGATTTTACCCTATAACTTACCTATATTTCTTTTACTATAAAAGTAACATTTGCAATCACTTCCTATTGAATAACACAAGGACTCACCATGTTCTCCTTGGTTTCTTCTACCATCAGCACCCCCCATGGAGTCCCTGGGAGTGTACTACTCCATGTCAAGAGGCATGGTAGGAGGCCAAGGAGTGCCTTGCTCAGATCTGAGCACATGCAAGGAAGCAGTGGGAAGAATGGGGTGAGGTGGGTAAAGGCCAGAGGCAGGAAGATCAGCTAAGAGGTGACATTGGCTAAGAAGGACAACAGTGACCAAAATAAAGAGAGGAAGACTAAAGGGGACATTTCAATAAAGATTTGGCTGGACTTACTAACTGTTGGTCACCAAGTGGAAGTCTAGTTTCCAGCGGATTCCCACACTGCTTATTACAGACACCGCTGCTGTGTAACAAATAATCCCCAGACTTAGCAACTTCAAACAACCATGTTAGTCTGATTTAGAAATCTTGAGGGCAGAATGGGGATGCTTTATCCCTGCTCCATGATGTCAGTTGAAAAGACTTGGAGGCTGGAGTGATCCAACAGCTGGAATGGGAGTCCCCTGGAGGCACTTTCACTCCTATATCAGATGCCTGTTGCTGGCTGTCCATCTGGGCCTCAGCTGAGCTGTGGACTGGAACCACACAGCCTGGGTTGGGTTGGCCATTGGCACAATGCCGTGGTTGGGTTTGGAGAACAAGCATCTTGAGGGAGCAAAGTGCATGACATTTTCACCTGGCCTGGAGATTAGACAGCATTACTTCCACTGCACTCTGTTGGTCCAGGTAGTGACAAAGGGCTGCCCATGTCCAATAGATTCTACCTCTACATGGGAGGAGGGTCAGTTTCTTCCTATAATGAAGAGCATGTGGAATGGAAGTCTTGTTGTGACAATGTACCCAAATGCCCTTCTGAGAAACTGTCAGGTCTCTCTTATAAAATAGTTCATCTTGCAACTGTGAGCAACGGAGTTCGCATTGCTTTCGCCTTTGCCTTCTCCCACAACATCTCGCCTCCTTTCTTGTTTTCAGAGAGTTTAGTAAGAAGCCGTGGGATGAATGAATAAACAAATGAATGAATAAATGAATGAGAAATGGATTGCCAGAGTGTCTCCACGGCACCCAACACAGACATCTGCCTAGAGACACAGGAGCCCCTTGAAGGGAGGGACCACTTAAGGAAAGTTGGTTTTATTGCTCTCACATCCCTCTTGTATGTTCTCAGCTAATCCGGCAATCCATTATTTATGTGTAGCCTAATTAAGGTTGTGAGTGGCTTGATCCTTGTTTACTTAAGTCTATCCCGGAAGATTGCCAAGATTAAATAAAATTACCTCCAGGCAGGCAAGCCTCGCAGGGGCCGGGCTAGAAGAAAAGAAAAGAAAGACTGAGAAGCCACCCCTGGTCTTCTGCGAGAGTTGGCACACAGGAAAACTTCATCTCTCAGTCCCACAAATGCAGAGCACTCGCCCCTGCCAGATCCCTCCCCTCTGGGCCCGCTGGACCACACAGGCCCAGGCATCCCTGGACACGTCTGCGTGTGTGGGGACTGCTGTGTAAATGCATTCCCACCCAATGTCACTGCTTCTGCGGTTGTTGCTGCCAATTCCAGTTCGCTTAATAAAGATTCAGATAATCTAGACCAAACAAAACTCAGTGAAGTCTGAAACTAACTAATCGAAAACGATTAGCTCCTCTCAGCCTCTGAATCCACCTTTTCCTTGTAAACCCAAAGGCCAGTTCTTATTTGGATGCTGGCCTTGTGCACTTAATGAAGAGAGAAACAGATTGGCTCGAGTGGCAGGGAGAGGTTAATATTTTTGAATGATTAGGAGCAAATTAGAAAACCTTTCAAAGGGCCATTTATATATATATTTTTGCGTCTCCCCTGAGCCTGTTGTTCTTTGGGGTAGTAATTAACCCTTTCGTACTCACAGTCAACACAGTCCCTCTTTCATACAAAAACATTTGTGCCCCCAACAGGCTGAGGGGGACATCAGGGTCTTAGATAAAGAGGAGTACCTTCACTGACATTCTTCCACTTCCAGCCATGACAAAAGCAATGCCCCTGGAAATTGGTTATGGAGAGCTGAGCCCTGGTGGCAGTGAAGAAAATAGCATTTTATATCAACAGAGAGTAAAAGCAGAGGAAAAAAAAGAAATGCTCTCAATACTGAGGTAGTGCCGCTGGCATGATTCGTTATTCATTTATTTAGCAACACACTGAAGTACCCTCATATGAGGAGCTGGGCGAGTCTGTTTCCTCACAGTTCAATAGAAGGAGCAGATTCCTGAATGATAATGCTACCAGAAAGCCAAGCACGGGGGCTGAGGGTGCACAGAAGGGGCTTTTCAGTCAGTGGAGGATGGAAAGCAAGCTTCTGGAGGCTGGCATGGTGCAAGGCTTGGTGGAGTTGAGAGATGAGGACAGGGGATGGGTAAGGGATAGTAGTGGTACATGATATTCTAGAGAAGTCACTGTATGAATAAATGCATGAAAACCGTACCAGCAGAAGTCATAGTAATGACACTGCTACTGTGTATGTCTGGTGTGGTATGAAGAGTTTTGTGTAGATTGTTTCATTTCTTTGTAACAACAGATCTAAATGTTCCCTGTTATATACAAAATGTAACTAAATCACACTGAGATTAAGGAACTTTTCCAAAGTTGTAGGTGATGAAAGTGGAATTTAAACCCAGAGAGCCGGGCTCCAGCCTGTCTGGCCTTGGCCTCTGCACTCTCCTGTCAGCCGCATTAAAGACATTTTTGTACTTTATCCTATGTGCAATTATAGGCACTGAAGAATTTTAAGCAGGAAGGGGACATAGTCAGGTTTGTGTTTTGAAGACAGGTCTGGCTGTGGAGTGGGCAGGGACTGGAGAGCAATAACGGGACTAATTACCTTCCAGGTAAGAGAATGTGAGTGCCTGAGCCAGGAGGGGGAGAAGGGACGGGGACATTGGAGACATGTTTGAGATAGAAGCTGAACAGGACCTGTGACTCTTTGAAAGGGAGGGGTGGTGAGAAAGAATCTACCAAGATGCCATATTTATGAGCAGGATTTTGAAAATGTCACTAACCCTGTAGGAAACATGGGAGGCCGAGTGAGCCCGGGGCCAGAGGTAAAGGGAGACGCAGAGAGGAAGGTTGCCCTCAGGCTTTGGGACCATCGACTTGGAAGGACAGTGGAACTTCCAAACAGAGATGAGAAGAAGCCATTTGGGTGAAGGAACTAGAAATCGAGGGGTTGGAGCTGGAGAGGTGATCCACGTGAACTTGGCAGTAGAAACCAGGAGTGGTCATAAGTGACAGGGCTCAGGGTGTCGGGGAAGAGTAGAAAACCTAGAGAATACCTTCCTCTAAAGGGCAGGCAGGAATACAAGAAGGAGTAGAAGAAAAATCAGAAGTGTGTCCAAGAAAGAATATCTAAGAGGGAGGAGGAGACTTCAGGGGGAAAAAAAAGAGGAGTCGTTAAAGGTAAGGGAGCAGAGTTTGAAGAAGAGGGTCATGACTAGTACCTATGATACAGAGAAGTCAGGAAAATGAAAAGATGACAACTGTCAGTTAAATCCCTGGGGTTAGTCATATGTGGTCCTTCCCTCCCTTTGACAGAGCCACTGAGTGAGGTCACGGAGTAGGAAGGGGGAGAGGCAGGGGAGCAACTTGTATAGGTAGGAAAGGAAAACGGGAAGGACACAGATCAAGGGAGGGTTGTTTAGGATTGGAGACATCTCAACCTAAAGGAGAAGGAGAAGGACCAAGTAGAAATAAATTGATGATTAAGGAGAAAGGGAAGGGCTGAGTTGTGGTTCAGTGGTAGACGGGGCTGGGGTTGTGGCTCAGTGGTAGAGCGCTTGCCTAGCATGCAAGAGGCACTGGGTTCAATTCTTAGCACCACATAAATGTAAAATATATTGTTTCCACCTAAAACTAAAAATAAACATTAAAAAAAAAAAAAAGGAGAAAGGGAACTGGGTTCCAGGCTGACAGAATCAAGAGCTGTGTCTGACAGTGTCCTGGGAAGGGCTGCTAAGTCCACCTGGGGGGGACCTCCAGGAGGCTGTGTTCTGCCACTTCAATTCCTATTTTTTAAAAGGAAGCAAGGAATGAAAACATGTGCCTGGATTGTGAAGGGAGAAGACGGGAAGGAAGTTTGAGAAGAAAGAAGAGGAAGAGAGAGCGAGGGAGCTGCCCAGTCACAAAATCCAGGCCTGCTGAGCAGCAGAGCTAAGGTGCCATTTAGCTGTGGGATTGCCCTGGGAACCTTCGCGGATTCAAGCAAAGTGGGAGACAGCAGGTCCACGGTGGGCGTTTGACCACAGAGTGGAGTGTTATATACACCAACCACAGGCCCCCCGGGGCCCTGGTATTGCCCTATCTGCTGTGTTAGAGGACCAAATGCACACAGCACACCCAGCACGGCACATAGTCAGCCCTCAATCAATATCTGCTGTTGTTTACGGCAATCAGTGAGCGCCAAAGTCTTTTTTTTTTTCCTATCTTAAACTCTAAAATCTGGTATTCTCCTATCCTACTAAAGAAGAAAATAGAGATAGGCTCACATTTTAACAGGAGAGCTTAAGATTAAACCCAAGGAATTTTCCGACAGGAAGAACTATAAAATGCCCATAAATGCTACTAAAGAAGACAACAAAATCCTGGATGAATTTAGGATTCCGCAGATTCCTGGGTGTCTGGAATGGATTTGAAGCAACCTCTCCTTGAATCAGGAAAAAACCCCTCCCCCCAGGGTGGGTCATTCCTTCTCTGGGTGGAAAAGGCATCACCATCCCGAGATGTTAAATCCAGCCTATTAATAAGGGCTGCCAGGTACTGCCATCAGAAGGGTCCCTCGCAGGATGGGTCAGTAATCCCTGCCTTGTGCTCAGGAGGGGCTTCCCCGATCCAGCCAAGACCCCTCCTTTGACATGTGAGAAACCGAGGCCCAGAGAAAGGAACACCTGGCAAACCCACACCAACGTCTAGATTTCCCAGTTCACAGCCTCGGCTTCTGTCCGCACTTACAAACACGACAGGCATACACTGGTGATCACGAAGAGGACCTCCAAACGATAGGGAAGACCCAAGAGGCGGCAGGTTTCTGTGTCAAGGCCCTGTGTTCCCGCCTGGACACGGGAGGATCATCGTCTAGCATAAGTAAACCAGAGCCTAACCTAGAATAATCCTGGGCGAGGACAAAGTGCTCAGGGAGCCTGTTCCCACTGGGAAACACCCAGTGCATGGTTGAGGCCAATCTGAAGTGTGTGAAGGCCTACGGGCCCGCACAAGGCTCCGGGGGCTGTAAGAAGGCGAGTTCAGTTGGAATGACATTGTTTGGCACCTCATGCTTCTCAAGCACCCAGGGTGGTGGGCCCAGTTAGAAAATTAACATTGCTCATATCTGCTCAGCCAGACAGAAAGCAGCTATTGTACAAAGGGGCTAGGCATCCAAAATGAAACAGGGAGGCCGGGCCACTAATTGCTCTCATTTTCTCTCTCTCTCTCTCTTTTTTTTTTTTAGCCTAGCAGCATGGTGCCAGCCTCCGAATCTCCCAAGCAGATGGAAGGAAGGTGGGGGTAGAGAAGAGACAGGGAAATGACTTCACTATACCAAACACCTCTTTCCACTCCTGTATAATCTCCCCCCATTCACACACACACACACACACACACACACACACCCATTTCCTCTCTCTTGTGCTGCTTTTTGTTCTGTTACTTATTTAGTCTTTCTACTACTATTACCCCTTCCCCTGAGCCTCCTCTATAGGTAGGGTTAACTTGATGAAATAAAAAGATCATCAGAGCCAGAAAGATGTGGGTTTGAATCATGGCTTCGTTAATGCAAGGTGTGTGACTTTGGACAAGTTACCTCCCCTCTCTGACTCACACTTTTGCTCATGTAAAAATAAGAGCAAATACTCTAATGTTTACCTTTTAGTGTCATTATGAATAATAATAAGATATCAAAGGCTTAGCATGCCATGTCCTGCCCAGAGTGTGCATAGACTCTGATGTCAACTGGACCAACTTGTACTCTGAGATTCAAAATGACCAGGACCCCCCAACCCTACTCATAGGAGGAATCCCAGTCTCTCCAAAGGCTCTTGGCAGAAGCGTTAATGCTTCTCTTTGTGCCTCTGAATTAGTTCAGTTTGGGGCTCATTTTATTACCTAAAGATAATCACCCTCTTTTCTCTCCACATTGGGCTCTACTCTGACATGGTCATATCCCCCCATTTGATCTTGCTGAGACTGTGGGTACAGCAGGCTTTTATGAAAGGTGAGGCACAGTCCGGATGAAGGTATCCCTCGTAAACTCACTTGATTATGATACCACTCTCCCTTTGTTTTGTTTTGTTTTTCTTTTTTCTTTTGGTACCAGGGATTGAACACAAGGGCACTTAACCATTGAGCCACATCCTCAATCCCTTTTATTCTTTGAGTCAGGGTCACACAAAGTTGCTTAGGATCTTGCTAAGTTACTGAGGCTGGCCTCAAACTTGTGATCCTCCTGCCTCAGCCTCCTGAGCTGCTGGGATTACAAATGTGTGCCACTGTACCCAGCCACTCTCTCATTTTTAAAAAAAATATCCTTCATTTAAAAGACAGGATCCCCTCCCTGGCCTCTTTCCCCATACTCCAGCCTCTGGCCACACTGTCTCACCCTTCCCTTCTTTCCTTTTCCACCATATTTTCTATTCTGTCTTTCAAATCACCCAGTCCCCAAATTCATGTTCTTTTCTTATGTCGAATACATTGGAATATGCAGAATTATTTCCTTATTTTGCTGTGTCTTCCTGTTCCAGACTGGGGGCCTTATCTTTCACATCAAAACAACCCTGCTAAAGTACTTTCCTGAACAAAGTCTCCCCAGGAGGAGGTCTGGCGCCAGCCCTCACAGTCAGGACCAGTTCTCCCCACTGCACATATCCTCAGTCAACAGTTGTTCAGGGCCTCTCTTCTCCTTCATACTGAAAAAATATCTTTTCTCAGAGAGGCATGGCAGTATACCCCGTTAATCCCAGCAACTCCCCTCTGAGGCAGGAGGATTGCAAGTTCAAGACCAGCCTGGATAGTTTGTCTGTACCAAAAATTAAAAACAATAATCAAACAACAAAAAGAACTAGGGGTTGTTGCTAGGCACCCTGGGTTCAATCCCCAGTACAAAATAATAAACTCTTTCTTCCATGCTACGGACATGAGCATCTGGCTGCCTCCTCACAGGTCCCCCTCTTTCTTATCTCACAGGCACCTCAACCTTCATAGACCTAACATGGAATTCTCACCTCTTCCCACCTTAATGCTGTTTCTTTCCCAGTCAAACCTGTGAGCCTCCTGGAGGCAGCAGCCCTCTTCTCCTGTTCACCCAGCAAGCTGCTCCCATCCCTGCACGACAGCTGCTCCCCAAAAAGCCAGCTTCCGTTTGCCAAATCCAATGGTCTCACCCCATTCGCTGCGGCCACTGATACTGTTGACAGTCAGCTCCTTCCAACACGCCCTCCTCCTGCTACTGCCATCCCAACCTTCCCCACCCTCCTCCTCAGTCCTGCTTAGTCTCAGCTGCTCCTCCAGCATCACTTTAACCATCTTGCACTCGCCTCCCCCTGCCCCTGCAGGGCCCTCCCAGCCATCCTCTCCATCCCAACAGGTCGACCTCCCCAGAGCCTAAGGAGACCCGTGTATTTCTACAATTCTTCCCACAGCTCACAGTCCCATTCCCGAACACCTTCTGGAAATCTCTGGCTGAACAAGGAGCAGGCGCCTCGGACTCACAGACCCAAGCCATGTCCATCCTCCCTCTGTTTCCACTGCCCAGCCCTCTCCCTGGCAGTCCCAGGTTCCCTTGGGGAGTCCACAGCTCTCCAATGTCCCCTTGTGTCCATTAACTCATTCCATAAACATTTATTAGGCCTTTCTCCCCAGGTAATCGCATCCATTCCCAGGGCTCTAAATAACATCTGTATGCTGATGGCTACAAAATTTTTATCGCTGCCCAAAGCTCTCCTGTCAGCTACGGACATGAGCACCTGGCTGACTCCTCACAGCTCCCCCTCTTTCTTATCTCACAGGCACCTCAACCTTCATAGACCTAACATGGAATTCTCACCTCTTCCCACCTTAATGCTGTTTCTTTCCCAGTCAAACCTGTGTTAGTAATAGCTCCTCCATTTACTTGAGACCAAAACATGGCTATCACCTAGATTTCTCCCCCTCCTCACCTACACAATTCAATCTAGTAGCAACTCCGGTGATTCCTGTTCTGAAATATACCCAAAACCCTCGTTCCTCCCCTTTTCTCCACCATCCTCCTGATCTGGGCTGAAACCATGTTTTTCCATGGATGACTACAGTTGCTTGCTCTTCTCCAAATTTGTCCATACCCTGAATGTATTAGTCAGCTTTTGGTCATTGAAGCCAAAATACCTGACGGGAACAACTTAGCGGAGGGAAAGTTTAGTGTGGCTCATGATTTCAGAGGTCTGACTCCGTGGTCAGTCTACTCAATTCTTCTGGGCCTGAGGTGAGGCAGAACATCATGGCAGAAGGGATGGTGGAGAAAGCACCTCAGCTCAGGGTGACCAGGAAGGAAAGAGAGGAAAGAAGAGCCCAGAGAGAGATGTAGTCCAAGCTCACATCCCCAGTGACCTACCTCCTGCAGCCACATCCATGTACCTACAGTTACCACCCACTAGTCCATTCCAATTATTACTCCATCAAATGGATTAATCCACTGATGCGGTTACAGCCCCTACAATCTAATCATTGCCTAAAAGCCTTACCTCTGAACCTTGCCATATTGGGGAACATGCTTCCAACACATGAACTTTTAGGGGACATTAAAGATCTAAATCCTAACACTGCACAAGAAAACTCTTTTAGAAACATAAAGAGAACCGTGTCAATCTCCTTGAAACCCACCAGCGGCCTGCACACTCCTTTGCATGTCCTATAACCACTGTGGTCTAAGCCCTTTCATTGTTCTCTTCCCTGCCAGGTCTATTGGTAATAATCAGATTTCTCTCAGCTCCTCAAATAAAGAACAAGCGCCTTCTGACCTAGAGGACTTTTCACTTCCTTTTTCTTCTTGCTGTGATACTTTTTCTGAGTTTGGCTCCTTCTTGAACTTCCAGCTCCTTGTGGAAGACGTCCCTGATTCTCCTATCTTAAATTTGCACCTACTAATCCACCATTATCTCTTATCACTTCAAACTGGATCTTTCATTCCTAACATAGAACCTTATTCCCCTCTCTGTTTTTTTTTTGTTTGTTCTTTAAGTTTTGGCAATGGGAGTGGATCGATTGGTTGGTTGGTTTCTTTTTCTTATTTAGTGCCGGTTTCCTCCATGAGGGGAGGAACCATGTCCTTTTGTTTACCACTGGGTTCACAGCACTGAGAATATTATCTGGCACATAGTAATTGCTTAATAAATATTTGTGAAATGAATGTATGGTTCGAAAAATAAATTCATGAAGTGTTGGATAGGACATAGTCCTTGCTCTCAAGGGAAGAAGCACCCAGAAGGATGTGTAACCATAAATATAATGAAAGTATTTCCTCGTTGAAAGTCATGGTCAAATAGTATGGGAAGTGCAGAAACAAATATGACCAGCCCTTCCAGGGTGGGAGGGAGAAGTGGAAGACTACAGAGAGCTGACAGGTGGGACAGGTAGGGCACAAGACAGGAATTTGGTAGATTTTTAAGATTTTTTTTTTGATTGATGGAGTTGATATAGAAATTTATCCTTGAATTTTACCTTGAAGCCAACTCAGACAATCACTTGACATAAGAGATTAGAGCTGGAAATATCAACGTAGAAGACAGTCTCAGTATTTGTAAATTATCCTCTGGTCCAATGTGCTGATATTATGAATGGAAAGTCACGTTGCAAGAGTAAATTAATGAATTGGCTTAAGGACATACCAAAGATCATGTCACAACACTCCATCTCCTCTTAGCATATAACAGTCATCTTAGGTTACCGTTACGCTGTAGGAACAGATGATCCCAACATCACAGTGGCTTCCACACCAAAAGTTTATTTCTCACTTACATTGCATGAGAGTTGGAGTCATCCTTAGTCCTTGACTTAGATTGAAGCAGCAGCTCCTATCAAAAAAATGGTGGTCTGGGCTGGGAATATGGCTCAAGCGGTAGCGCGCTCTCCTGGCATGCGCGGGCCGCTGCGTTCGATCCTCAGCACCACATAAAAATAAAATAAAGATGTTGTGTCCACCGAACACTAAAAAAAAAAAAATATTAAAAATTCTCTCTCTCTCTCTCTCTCTCTCTCTCTCTCTCTCTCTCTCTCTCTATTTCTCTCTTAAAAAAAAAATGGTGATCTGGAGGGAAAGGGGAAAGAGAATCCATATCCAAACAACGGCCCTTAAAGCTTATCTTGGGGAGTAATTAATGTCATTAACACATCATTGGCCAAGGTCCATCACCTGGCCACCATTAGCATAACTGAGTCAGGGACATAAAAATCCCTATAAATATCTAGTGATAAAAATACATAAGTAACCCAAGTTCATTGCCTACACACATCATTGCTATAGGAATGCTGAGAAATACTCAGAGATGATCAAAACAAGAATGATGAGAAATATTTATAGACGACTTAAAAAAATTTGGAGAGGGGAAACAGGAAATACCTGAGCAAAGACACAGCCTTCACATCCTATTGGTCAGTAGTCCTGCAAAGCCAGAAGGTAGCATTTCCTACAAGGTCTCATTATGAAACATAAATAAGAACCAAACATTTGTTTCCTCTTTAAGAACAAATTAATATAAATTTTAATCTATAAATAAAAACTATCCTTCTCTTTGAAATATATAATTTTGGGATAAAATAGAATCATTTTATATGCTTACATGTTTTATAAGCTGGAAATATATTGTATAAAGTTTAAGGTTGGCTCAAGAATTAAAAAGGTTTTATATAAGTGTAATAGATGTAGCTAAAAAATAAATTTAGGATCAGAGCCAGCATCTTATCAAACATATCATTAAGCAAAAATTCAAATCAACGTTTTAGAGGGAGGAGCAGGAGTCTACCATTTAATTAAAGCAAGTACTCAACTGCAAGTTCTTCAATAATGGAGAACACCTCTTACATATTTTTAAATCCCCAAAAGCTAGTATAGTACCTGGTACCCAGTAAGTGCTCAATAAATGTTTTATTCTAACACTTATCTGGAGGACAATTTATATCAAATTTCAAAAATTCTCAGTTTTGACCCAGATATTCCAAGTTTAGGAATTTATCCTAAGGAAATAATTGGAAATTCATAGGTGGCTTATCACATTCCCATATATAGCAACAGCACTTAACATCCCCAGTATCCAACAATATGGTACTAGTCAAATAGGTTATAATATGATGATGTACTAGACAACTATGAAAAACCATGTTTTCAACGAACATCTAACTGTAGGTGAAATAAAATATGTGGGAGAAAAATATGTAGGTATAAGAAGTTGTAGATATAATAACCTCACATGAATAAAATGTATATACAATCATGGGCACAGATACACAGTGTGCACCCAAACACAGATCCTAAGGACACAACAGATGATGTTACTAGCAAAACGGGCACATTTCTTGCAAGTCCCTTCTGGCTTTTGGAAACAGCATGCTAAGACGGGTCCTTTGTGTACTGGGTAGAGAGACACATAGGAGGATGAGGACACAAGAGAGGCCAGAGCTGGGGACAAGATGGGCTCTGTGTGGCAGGACTTATGACAGAAGAGAAGTGGAGGCAGCTGGCAGTGTATAGGAGTTAGAGGCCTGGCAAGGAGCCCGATGGCTGATGGAGATTTTTTATCCACTTTTGCTGTGCAGTATCTACAGGATCCTTCTCCTTTGCCTCACCCTGAAAACATCAGCAAAATCTTCATTTTTCTCTCTTACTTTGTGAAGGTCGGTTTGTTTCCAGGGGAAGTGACCAAGGGCTGACTCTTGCTCAGGGGCAAGAAACAAGACTTCCTGAGGGTCTCAGCCAGGCCTGGGATATCATGATGAAAGAAAGAGCACCAAAATATTAGGCAGTCATTAGCTTTGGGTAGAGAGAAAAGAAGGTGATTTTCCTTTCCTTCTTTGTACTTTAATGAATTTTCCAAATTTCTGCAATAAATATGCATTGCTATTATAATCAGAAAAAAAATGTTATTTTTAAAAAATAAATTGATGCTGAATGAATGAATAAGCTAATAAATCAATGAATGAATGAATGAACTAATTAGTAAAATGATTGACCTGGGCAACAGAAGCACAAACAGGATTCTAATTGACAAATTTGCTTGTTCTTATTTCCTGCTGTGGACATTAGTCAGCCTCTAGCTTTAGATGAGACATATTTTTTAAAAATAACAACAGAAAAAAAAAAAACACTCTTCGGAAGGAAGCAGTATTTTCGTGCTCTTTGCTCTCCAACATTTGCAAAATGCTTTCATCCCGTCCAACCTAGGTCATGCCTGAAATACCTGCCACTTTTCCCCCGAGGTTTCTGGACAACTCCCCCAGAATTTGCTAGCATAGAATCCCACAAAAATCAAAGAAAACAGGCCACCGAACAAGAGGCAGCACATAGGAACGAACCAACTGCCTGCTGCTTTGAGATTCTGTGTCTCTGTGTTTGTGCATCCTTACAATATCAGCGTGTGTGTGTGTGTGTGTGTGTTGCACATGCAGAAGCGTGAAGTCAAGGCTGCAAATCAGAAACATACTTAACACACACTCAAATACATTCAACCTGAACCAGTGCCAAACCACATCTGCTGAAGGCATCAACAAACTGTCTGATTTGTTCCCATCTCCCACGGAAACGCTGGGAGGCAGGGCTGGCGGTCGGGTGTGCGGGTGAGCCGTGTAGGATGGGACCTACGAGGGCTTCTGTGGAAAGCACAGTCGTTTGCCCATGTGGGCTGCTGGAGATGGCGGCTGCTGGGCCAAGAGACGAGCGAGCGGCCGGCCGCGATGCTGGAACCTAGGCTGCAGACAGCTCAAGGACATGGGGAACTTTCTGGAACATTTGGGGAGGATGATTACTGGGTAGATTCTTAGAGAGGAGAGGAGGGAGAGGGAGAGGGAAAGAGAAGCCTGCCTGACAAAGCTGATTTTTTTTGTACAGATGCTGCTGGCAGAAGAACAGGGTGGGAGCAGCGTGTTCAGCTACATTAGTCAGGGATAGAGTTTTAATAGGCTACAGAAGGAAATGATGACGGCAAAGTTAGGAGCAGTGAGTAACTCAATTTGAGAGAGCCGAGCTCCCCAGGAGATGACAGCCGAGGCCCTGTGATTCCCGTTGGCCCTGTGGGGGCAGGGCTGGTGTTGGGGTCATGGCAGACACTGGTAGTGGGAATAAACACAAGCAGAGGCCTCTGGGAAGTGACCTGCAGCTCGTCCTGCATGACACAGAGACATTCGGGGCACATCAACAATGCCAACCTGTATGGAAATGATCCCGAGCGGCTGGAGGCAGAGCTGTCATTCACAGTTACTGGAGGGCGGGGAGAATGCCTGGTCTCTGTGCATGGATGGGGCTTTCTTTCTTTTTTTTTTTTTTTTTTTAATGACAGAAGCCTTTTAACTGCTTCAAGGGTTAAGGAAAGAAAGCCCCACCCAAGAATGGAAAGGTGACACCATGAGGTGCCCGTTGCCAGGTTGCCTGGAGAAGGAATAAACTGGTAACAATGCTGACAGGGCTCAGGGTGACTTTGTGTAAATCAGGAAAAGTGTCCTTCTTATAGGTGGAGGATGCACAGCTTGAAGGAGAGGAGCACAAGCAGATTCAGCCTCCACCTTCTATCTAGTGGGGCAACATTGTGGAGGTGCCATCTGCCCTGCCACAGACCACACCCTGAGGGCGAGCCATTGACAAACCAGCTCCTCAGTCTGGCCCTCCCGGCCTCTGTGAGCCGGCCCCACTGGACTGTCCAGCCCAGCCTCTCACACCACTTGCCACAAACCCACAGTCCCGCAGAAGGGAATCCTCTATCCATGCCCCAAGTTTGGTTCACTATGTCACATTTATACCTTTGCTCCTAATGTGCATTTTTGCCTAAAATTACCCCCTGAACTTATAAGGTGCTGCCCAAATACACCTCCTCCATCAGGTTGCCTCCCAATCAAAGCCATCTTGCCCTAATCGGAGTGCTTGCCACATTTCACTTGTACATCCCTCGTGTCATCATTTGGGGGCATCATTTACCGCTTCTTACCTGTACTGCTATCTTTACTTACATTTCCTACCTTCTCTAGGGACTGCAAGACCCCTGAGGGCAACGTCTGTCTCTTGTTCACGTAGTTCTCCCTGTATCAGCAAAATGTGGCACCTGGCATGTGAAAGGTATTCTATACGCAGCCTTGTGGAAAAAGTGTTTGGCAAAGCAGGTTTAGATCCCAGCACTTGAAGAGTATAGCTAGTTGTCATTTATGCTTATATGTGTCATACACTGTTGAAAGTGCTTAACATGTTGAGACGTTACTGAACTCTCTGAACAAGTCTAGGTAGGTTCTGTTTTTATCTCCAAATACAGAACAAGAAACTGAGACACTGACAGATTCAGGATCAGGCCCTAGGTCACCAGCACCCAAGCCTGCTGGTGGAGAGTCCACACTTGTAAATATGTTCCGTGCTGTCCACAGTTGGCAGACTTTAGATTTAATCAACCTGATTCTCTTTGTCTTCATCTATAAAATGGGCACAGTGATATCTATACGTTATGTATTTATATGTAACAAATATGTTTTAACTATGTAGATTCCTGGAACATAATACATCTTCAGAAAAAAATAGTTACCATTAACAAATATGATTTGAATGAAAGAAATAGGGAATGTAAGAATGTCATCTCTGAGAGGAATACATCCAACAGAAGTATAATCCAATCCACAAACAAGAGCTGCATTTAGAATCTAAACATCTTCAGTAGTCATGGGAATAAAGGAAAAACAGATAACATCAACTTCAATATGATATTTTACTTAACCCAATTGAGGTGAAATATTGTTACTTCACCATATAATCACTACAAATATTATGAATGAGATACTTCACATTATGCCTCAATACTAAATCTTCAAAATCTGGTTTGTACTTGACCCTCACCTCTCCATTCAGACCAACTACATTTCAAATGCCCAAGAGCCACGTGTGGTTGGTAGCTCCTGTGTTAGTCAACTTAGATTCAGCAGATCTAAGAAAGCCCTTCCAAAAATTCTATTAGGAAGGTGAAATTCTGCGATTTGATTTATGAAAGATTTTCCCTTTAAAGGGTGCATCATTAAAAGGTCAACACCTCTGGAGTCCATGAACGAAAGCTGGAACAGACTAATGCTGCCCCTCGGACCCTGGCCTATCAGAAACCACCACAGTGAGGAGTGTGAACCCCAGAGCCGGACACACTTGAGTTCTAACTGTGCCTCTGAGCCTTGCGTTTTGGGTGACATCAGCCAAGCCCTTTAACATCCTTGGGCCTAGTGTCCTGATTTGTGGAACAGGTATGAGGACAGAGCGTGACACAGCAGGCAGGCACCAGCTGAGAGCTCAGGAGATGACATCTGTCCTCCCCTTGACCTCTGTGTCACAGGAGCTGTCCCTCCTCATGCCTCCTCAGCCACTCAGGCTTCCTTCCAGGTGAATTACCACTATGGCACTTGCTTGATTGGCTCTCACAGGGATTTGTTGAGTGTCTACGTCCCTAGAACACGGAGGCACCAGGGATTCCCTCATAATATTTCACGACTCTGAAGGTTTCAGCGCCTGACGCTGGAGACAGTCGTGTTTATTACCACTTGACCTCTCCCTTGGAGTCTGGTCTCGGCCCCTCGCTCCTCCTCTGCCGAGGGCACCTGTTCCTTAGCAGTGGGGTATTTCAGCTGGGGCCCTCCACTTGCTCTCTTCCATCAGACCCACATGTGAGGTCCCAGCTGTGGGAAGTGGACTCTGACTGTGGCCCTGTCCACAAATGCCTCTTCTGATTATTTGCCTTTTCCACCTTCCCCTCCTGGCTTAGGACTTGCCTCTAATATTTTGTCACAGTCTGTCACTTAACTTTATCTTGTTCTACCTATAAGGCAAAGGCCAACCCAAGGAGGTGCACACAAGCAAAAGAGTCTTGGGGACCAGGTTACACAACTTATGGTATGATCAGGGGCCAGGGCGGATTTCTCAGACAGAGCTGGGAAATCATAGTCAGGAAAGAAGGGCGGAGAGCCAAGGCCAGTTAGGACCTAATGGCACAAGGAGCAGCGCGAGCCCAGGTGTGGGGATGTCTAGGAAATCAGGGACTGGCACAGGCCTGGGTCAGGCAGTCCTGGAGCTGAGACTGCGCCTGGTATGTGCTTCAAGAACGATCCTTCTCTCAACATCCACACGGGGGGCTCGGGTGAGAGGAAATCTTAAAGTTCCTTTACTTTTTTGCCAGGTTTGTAACTACTCAAATGCCTGGTAAACCTCTGCCATGGGTTGACACACCTGCCACATCAATTTAGACTCCTACCCATAGCTGCCGTCTACTTAAAAGTAGAGCGATGGCCTGCTAAATGAGCGTGAGTAGCTTGGCATCCTGAACCCAGGACCTGCTCCACCCGGGACGTCAGGTCATGGCCTCACCAGGCTTACTGTCCTTTATAAACTATGCCTACCTAACCCTAAGATATGACATTACAATACTTTCTGCTTGAAAGGACAGATCAACACAGCCAGGGGAATGGCATCATGTAGCAGAGAGACTTTGGTGTCAGAAAGACCTAGATAGAAATTCTTACTCTACCACATGTTGCAGGATCTTAATCAAGTGATTTAACCTCTTGGATCTCATCTTTGCAGTGGGCAGAATAAGATCTATTTCACAGAGGTACTATGACGTATAAATGGCAGAATAATATTCTCTCATTTAAAAAAAATGTGTTTCCATGCCTGGCGTGCAGACAGCATTGAACCTATGGCACCTTAACTTGCATAAACGAGCAAGTGTCTCCAGCGGCTCCATGTGGACCAAGTTCAAGGGCCTTTAGCAGGATGAGTGAGCCACGCGAGCTGGCCTTGAGTCCTCTCCTTCTCATTTTGCACCTTCCACAGGATCTCCAGCTGCATTCAGCCACACACCTTGCCACCTCTGAGACTTTGTGCATGCCGTCTCTCCTCCTTAGGATGCTCACCCACCTTTTTCACCTGACTGGCTCCTACGCCCACGAAACAGAACAGTCACATCCTCCAAAACCTCCCAAACCCTAACTCTCCACCTGCAATGCAGACTCCCCTTCTGCAGAAGCAGAGGGTACCTCATAGGCCCCATCAGCCATGTCTCTATTCTCTGTGTTACAACCACGAACAAAAACTGCTTGGGAGCAGGGCCGTGTCACTCTGGTATATGTACCCGTGGGCCTGACACAGAAAGAACAATAGGTAATAATAAGAGCAAATATGTGGTGAGGGCTTCCACTGTTTGCAGGGACTGTGCCCTGCCCTTTACATACGTGGCCTCATTTAATCCTCAGTAACCTATGAGGTACACTGTTCTCGGCTCTGTTATTGAAATGGGGAACCCGAGGAGGATGTGTGTTAAATAACGTGTCCCAGCAAAAGCAGTGGAGAAGAGAAGGGGCAGATATCCCAACCCACAGTCACCTGACTCCAAAGCCTGAGCACTTGGTTGTGCTGTTCAGGGAACAACGGCCAGATGAAGTGGACATCTTGAGTCAAGTTCCAAAATGTAGCGAGTGGCAGATTAGAGAAGTAAACTCTTCTGACAATCATTTTATGTCTTTTCAATTGTGTCTTTATGATGAATGATTCATATCATCACCCTAGATGGTGGAATGTTCTTTAAAACAAACACTTAAAGAGAAGGAAGACACCAAACAATGGTTTTCACTATCAACCGGCCCAGGGGACACGTGCCCAATACCTCAGTGGTCAGCCAGCCACCCTTGGAAGACAGGGCTACAGTCAGCTATCACTGCCTTTCCCCTTTCCTCCCCCTTCCTGCTCCTGTGTCACTGAAGGACCGAGGAAGGAGCTGGAGCCCCTCACAAGATCCAGGATCTAGAGCAGGGATGCTGGCTGGTCATACCCACCTTCTGAGAGGGGATGGGAGGAAGGAAGGAAACATCTGGAAGCAGCAGCATTTCGTTCTGGACCTTGCGCACATGAATGATGCACTAAGACAATTCTCTGCCTTATCATAAATTCTGCAAACTCATGAACTTTGCAATCTCTGAAGCTCAGCGCTGTATGGGAGCCACTTATCTTGTGCTGAAAGCAATATAAAAACAGATGGCAAAGAGTGCATCGGGAGATAAATCAGCGGCCTGGCTGCCAGGAGTCTGCAGACAAACCCAACATGGCCAAGCTCTCCGGGCTCGGACACGGGGACAGCTCAGCAGGGTCCTCCAGGCCGAGGCAGTCAGGCTGACAGAAAACGTGGGTGGTGCAAGGAGGCGGAACAGAGTCCCTTGGGAGAGCAAGGGAGAAAGGGCACCTTCATAGTCAGTCTTGGGAATGTAGCCAGCCCTTCCCCAAGGGGAGGAGACCATGGGTGGAGGAAAGTGTGGAGCCCTTTCTACAAAACTGCAGCTGAGATGAGAGCTGTAGCATTTATAAGGCGCTTTCCCATTGTCACTATACCACATCTATTACTACCCTGGCAGGTATCTATTTTTTCAGATAGGGAAACTGAGGCCCAAGGGTTGCAATTTGACCAAAGTCGCACTGCACAGCCAGAACTCAGATCAAGGCATCATGAGACCAGTGCTCAACTCACATAAGTTGGACATTTTTTTTGGCTGGGGAGGTACCAGGGATTGAACTCAGGGGTACTCGGCCACTGAGCCACATCCCCAGCCCTATTTTGTATTTTATTTAGAGACAGGGTCTCACTCAGTTGCTTACCACCTTGCTTTCAATGAGGCTGGCTTCGAACTCACGATCCTCCTGCCTCAGCCTCCCAAGCCGCTGGGATTGGAAGTGTGCGCCACCATATCTGGCATGGTTGGGCATTCTTTGACTCTTAACCTAGTTCCATGAGGAAGATGAAACATAAATGAAAATAAGGCTCAGAGTGGCCTGAGGTCCTAAGGCTAGTGTGCAGCTGGGCTGGAGGGGCACCCGAGTGGTGCTTTCCTACCTCCCTGGGCTGCAAGCCAGGCTGACATGGCAGTGAGAGGCTCGCTTTTGCACAAGAATGAAAACAAGCACCCTAAGACACGGGGCTATGTCAGCACGTGCTGGGGTTAGGACTGGCAGAGAGGCAGTGAGGAAGAAGGTCACACAACCAAAGCAAACAGTGGAGAGTTAGAAGAAAGAGAAACATCAAGAGAAAGAGACAAAAGACAAGAGAAGAAAAGAGAAAGAGGGAAGAAAGGTACCCAGTGGGATAGGAGATGTAAGCCAGGCCACTACTGCAGCATAGGAAGTCATCCGGGGGTCCTGGGTCAGGGTCCGCCCCTTCTCAGAACACACATCGTGGAGCCAGCCATCAGTGACACCATCTCTACATGCTCTGAAAAGTGCCACTAATGCCTCCTTCTCAGAGGTGGTCAACAAAGAGCAAATGATTTTGTTATAAGGGATCATAGGGTCCCTGTGCAACAAACACACATTTAGTGAGCACCTACTCAGCTCCAGGCCCTACGGAGGGCGAGAAGAACAGAATGCTGATGTCAACGAGGATGCTGAGATAAGAAAATGAAGGCTGATTTCAGATGCATGTACTGAGGCTCACAAGGAAGGAGATCAATAAGGAATGCACTCAGAATGCAAAACCGCAGCCGGCACAGTAGCAAGAACACAGGTTTGGGAGGCAAAGTGAATCCCAGCTCCCTGTTCCTGACAATGTGAACTGGAGCTGTTCCAGAACCTCTCTGAGCTGGGGGTGAGGCTAGTGCTGCCCCTTCAAAAACTTGTTGGGAGATCAGATGAGGCGATGGGGGAGAAGCCCTAAGCTCCCTTCTGCCTCACGGTCCTTCAGCCCGTGTTTGCTCCTCCCTCAGCACCTGGGCATTGCCTGAGTCTGCCATCCTTAATCCTGTCCCCCGAGCCCTGGCCAGGCCTTTCCCACACTATCACGCCTTGTTTCTGGGCTCCTTCAGTGCTGGAACGCTGGCCTTGGCCTTCTCTTTGCTTTGGAGTTGGTCAGCCCCAAGTCTTTAAGTATTGTGTTCCTGTCCCTTTGGTCTGAACTTCCCCAGGATGAAGACGACACCTCCCCTCCCTGAGACCACACAGGAGATACCACCACAGGGCTCTCCCGGGGGCCTCTGCTGGGTTTGGGCTGAGTGGCTACATGGAGCACAACTCAAAGTCGGACCTGGCCATGGCCCATGGAGCCCCTGCTCTGTTCCACATTCCGCCTGTGTGGGACATTACACGCTCAGCACCTTGTCTAATCTCCAAAATCCCCCGGGGGAACTGACATCCAGAGATGTGAGGGGTTTGCCCACGGCCACACAGACCCTAAATAGCCAAGCTGGGGTTTCACAGTTAACAAAGCCAGCAGCAACTATACACATAGAACACTAGTCCTGTGCCAAACACATGGTGCACGTTACTCATCTGAGTCTCTTAGTAGCCATGGGAGGTGTGCACGGATATTAGTCCCATTGTACGAATGGGGAAACTAAGACACAGAGAAGTCAAGAACTTTCCCAAGGACTTGTACATCCTGAACGGCAGGTGGGTCTGACTGCAGTTCCAGGGCTTGGGAACTATGTGCATGGTCCCTACAGCTATTTGATGCCCAGGTATTTAGTTCAAGTCAAAGTCAGTCTGGCTTCTGGGACTCTGGATTCAGCAGATGGGCACTGAGATGGGTCTGCCACCCCTCAAGATGCATATTCTCCCAGAGCCTGTGTGCATGGGAGCAGTGGTGAGGGAAGGAGCCCGCTCTGCCCTGCCTGTGCAGCCTTCTCCCAGGAAAGGCCAGCACCAATTTGGAAGCAAAACAGAGAAAGACCAGATGTGGAGAGAGGCTGAGGCGAGGCTGCACGTCACTCAGGCAATGAGATGCCTGCTGGTGCTTTTTCAAACGTCACTCCCCTCCCCAAAATGAGCGGGCTGAGAGCCACGGCTGCACAGAGACAATAATCACTAATCAAGTCAAAGTTTCCTTCTAATCAGTTCAGTTGTTGGAGGAAGCGATGCAGGCGGGCCTGTGCAGGAGCATGGCTGTTCATCACCGCCACGTGCCAGAGGGGCTCCCGGGGTCAAGCCCGGAGCTGGCCCAGCATCCTGAGTCACAGCCTCTCCTGGCAGTGCAAGGCAGTCAGCACTGCAGCTGCTCTGCGTGAGCCTGCTCCACACGCTTTCTTCCCGAAGGAGAGGTCCTGAATCTCAGGGCTGGGAATGGTAAGAATGGGATGGCGGAAAGCATGTTGCCTCCGTAGTCAGGCCCAGAGTTCGAGTGGGCTCTGCTGTTTACATTCCAAATCCTCAGAAATGTTACAGAACACTGCTGGTCCTCCATCATAAAAAGGAGATAAAAATTAATGGTGTCTTCTGGGAAAATCCTACCCATCCTTCAAAACGTACCTCAAGTATCACTTTCCCAACCAGCATCTCGTCCAAATCCCTGAATTAATTATCCCTCTTTGGCATTTTCCAAAACATGCTACTCAAATATCGGCCAGAGTACTTGGCACTCTGAGCGGTGGCTTCATCATCTGCAATTCTATTTTGTAGACCCAAGAGCACTTGAGGGGCAGAAAGGAAAACACATTCATAACTATGACCCCCCTACACACACACACTGGCCCACCACAAAGCCTGGCACATAATAGTTGCTTATTAAATGCTTGTTGAATGAATGGTCAATGAAATGTAAATAAGTAGTATATATACTTACACATGTAATTTAAATTCAAATATGAAGCTTCCCATCTTATCGAGCATTGCGATCAAATGCAAAACCTTTTGCAACTCTGGCGCTCCAGCCATAATCATCAACAGGACTAGAGATATGAGGGAAATACGAAAACTGGATGATCAACAACTTCTGCAAAATTCCATCAAGAGTTTTCCAGTTACCAGCAAATGCACAGATCCTACTTTATTCAATCTAGATTAAACCTCTTATTGGGAAGACTTTAAATTAAGTGTGACTGAATTAACTGTTGTTAATTTTTTTTCTCCCTCTAGATCTGCTAATCTCTAAGCAGGTCCTCTCTTCCTCCACTGATCGGTCTCCTCTCTGGTACACCGGGATTGATCTCTATCTTCTGGGATATTGAGTGGCCGGCTCTCAGGCAGGGAGAGATACTGAGTGTGCTGTTGGAGCTGAGCCAGTGCGTTGTGACTCCCCCGCGGGAGGGCTGGCTGGCACTCGGTGAGCTGGGACAATAGGTACAGTGCTTGTGAGGTGCTATCGCTAATAGTGATCTGTGTGCTTCGATGAGCTCCTGCTGCAAACCCTCATTTCATAAAATGGAGATGCCAGGAGTTAGCGAGGCCCAAAGCCTCTTATGGGCTAACTCTCCTCAAGGGCAGCAAAGGGCAGATGGATTTGCCATCGTTCCTCCTCTTTACTCATTCCCAGCCTCCACCCTCAAGGATCCCCTCCCCTGTTCCCCATGTTCTTTGGGGCTGAGCGGTGGCAGCCCTAGAGGAAGCCCACCCACATGGGCAGGTCAGTATGTATGCAGAGAAGCCTGGTGTGTTGAATTGCCATCCCCAAGAGATGTCAAAGCCCTAATCCCAGCACCTGTTACTGTGAAATATTTGGAAATAAGATCTTAGAAGATTATTAGGCAAACATAATGGTGGGTCTTCCTCTACGATGACTGGGATCTTTATTCAAAGGGAAAGTTGGGACACTGAGACCTGCTCACAGGGAAACCCCTGTGAAGATTGGAACAATGCTGTCATGAGCCAAGGAGCTGCCAGAGGCTGAAGAGGGACCTGGGACAGAACTGCCAGGAGCCTCCAGAGGGAGCGCTGCCCTGTCCACATGATCCTGGTCCTGGAACCTGGTCCTGCGAATTGCTGTCATTTATACTGCCCGGTGTGTGGGTGCTTTGTCACAGCTGTCTAGGAAACTGATACAGAGCCTGGAATAAGGGACCAACGGCCGCCATCACAGAAGAGATCTTCAATAGGAAGAAAAGAATCCAGCTCACAAGGAATCCCTATGACTCGATGCCATGGCTGTGAAAATGTATTAGAAAGAGCTCAGGCTTTGAATATTAGGGTGGCCGCTCACTGTGCTTCTGTTTTCCCAACTACAAAATGAACATAGAGGGCAAAGCTTACGTTTCTGCCAAGATCAAACTAGAAAAGGGATGTAAAGACTGATCTAAAGTAAAGTCATGATTCGGTGCACTGAAGTTGTCACTAATGCTGTTGCAATGACACTAACTATTAAACTGAGACTAGAGAAATGTGTACAAAGATGCACAGCGTGGAGCCCTGGAGGGAGACCTGGTGGTAGCGCTCTGAGCCAACGGTGGCTGGGTCCTGCCTGCAGCGCCTCCCACCACCACCGTCCTCATGGCCACAGCCCCAGTGTCCGGCAAGCAGGAGCAGTTTCAGTGCCCGCCCACGCTCAGGAGTGTCCTTCGGGTCCTGCTTGGTGGGAGTGGGGTGATGTGGCATTGATGATTCATGACACGGCAGCAGTAGCACAAGGACTCCGGGCAGGTTATGAAGCCATCAATCTTGAGCTGAGATTTTCTGGAATGCAACAGCCGGAGAGAAAGGTTGCGAGGGCCTGGGGGGTGGGGGTGGGGTGAAAGACCTTGCTGAGTTGCCCAGAGAATGCACAAGAAGAAAAAAGGTGCACGTCAACGTGGCGCTGTTGGAAACATTTTTCTCCTCCCATCCCCTTCAACCCAGCCGTGCCCTCCACCCCCACCCCAAATGCACATGTGCCAGATTCGTTCCACTGGGCCAGCATGGCCCTCAGGAACCTGCCACTTGCTAATAGCTGATTTGGGTCATTTGAAAGCCAGGGAAGTCTTAGAACGACTCAGCCTTGCCACGGACACTGTCCTCATCTGAAGCCCAAATACCCTCACAGCTCTTTCCCCTGTTCTGCCACCCAGGGTCCCCATGCACTCCGGGCCCACCGACTCCTTCCCACCTGCTGCACTCAGGGGATGATCCTGCTCAGGAGGAGCCCGGGGCCTTCCAATTAGGTTCACCTCGGTCAGGGGCCCAGCAGGAAAGAGAAAGCACTCAGAAAACCAGGTGATCTGTACAGAATGGAACAGAGGGACCATTACCAGAAGGGAGATGGCCAAGAGGTGGAAGAGAGCCAGCCTGGCAGCAGGAAGTGGGAACACTTGAAGCCAGAAGGAGCAAGAGGAGGAAAGCTAGAAGGGGGAGAAGAAAGAGGATGATCCCACAAACCTTGTGGCTCTCAGAAAAGACCCCAAAACAACCAGTGGCTGGCCACCCAGGGAGGGGGACTGGGAAACAAATTGTCCTGACCTCTTATCTGTCAGCACCTCTCACCAGCAAAACCTAATAGGAAGCTGAGGGCAGGGAGTTCATGGAGGAAGTTCCTAGCAGCCTGCCTCTCCAGGGTGGAAGCAGGGTGAAGGGTGAAGAGATCTGGGTAAACAAATGCGGAGACATTGAACTTAAGACCTACGATCAAATTGCATTTTGTCCCTTTACCAGCTGCGTGACTGTGGGCAAGTATCTTAACTACTCTGAGCTCCAGTTTCTTTATCCAAAAAAAAAAAGAAATAAGACTTTTATTGTAAGCATATCATTATTGGGATAAGTAAGGTAATATATAGAGAGTGTTTTCACAGAGGTGACACATTGTACATGCTCAATAAATAATAGCTATTACGCATTTTTAGTCTTGTTCAAATTCCAGTTAATTCCCATGTCCTCTGTTAAACCTTCTCTGCCTTTTGTTTTACTCTCCTCTAAGGGTTCCTATAGCATCTATGTGGAGCAGGGTTTCATTATCATACTTAGACAACCTTTCTGGCTTCAATACGAAAATAATCACCATATTTTCTTCTGTTTGTAAATTTTATGTTTGCATCTTTCAACGTGTTGGAATTTATCGTGTCCTGAGTCAAGGGATGCAAACATGCAGGTACAGGCGGGTGGCATAGGTGAGCCAGGCAGGTTGCAAGTATGAATAAAAATGCCCGGGCAATCTGCGGTCATGGCGGTGAGCGACAATGAGAACAGGTCCCCTAAAAGGAGTAATTATTATTCAGCTCAAACCACAGTTCATAAAACAGGCGCAGGAATCTGGTTTTATAATTAGCACTTTTAAAAATTAAGCTAAAATACACAAAACATAAAATTGGCCATCTTCGCCATTTCACAGCGATCTTAAAAACACAGATCAGATTATATCACGCCATCACCAGCAGCTTATCGCTAACGTCTTCTCGTTGCACTTGAGAATAAACTCTGGAGTCTTTGCTGCGGTTTGTGGCCCTGCACAACCCCACTTCCTGCCTCCAACATCTGGAAGCTTTCTGAGGACTCTTCTGCTCACTCACAGCACTGCAGCCACATCCACCTCCTCCTGGGGCCAGCCACCTCCTCCTGGGGCCGTCCACCTCCTCCTCTTGGAGCTTATCTACAATCCTCAGTCTTCCTGCCCCCCCAACCCCCAGTACATCAACTCAAAAGATCACCTTTCTGCAGAGACCTCGCCAAGCATCCTATTTAAAACAGAGGTAGCCGGCTGCCGCCCCATGGCACATGCCTGAAATCCTAGCTACTAGGGAGGCTGAGTATGGCAAGTTCAAAGACAGCCAGGGCAACTTAGTGAGAGCCTGTCTCAAAATTTAAAAGGGTTGGAGACTGGCTCAGTAGTAGAATGTTTGCCTAGCACATGGGAGGCCCTGGGTTCTATTCCTAGCAAAAGAAAGAGAGAGAGAGAGAGAGAGGGAGGGAGGGAGGGAGGAAGAAAGAAGTGTAGATGTTAATCTAAAATCTCCCAGTGTTGAAAGGCCAGAAACTAACCCAGGATTTCATTCCTAACTCCTAACTCACAGCCAGGTCAGCAATGTGTGCCACACAGGCAGTGAGCAGGCCGGGTTCTGTGTCTTCCTCTCACAAAAATGACTAGCCGGGGACCCCAGCCTTATTTTTTTTTTAAGTAATCCACCACTACTTAATTGAAATGCCAGTTCTAGCATATTCCAAATTCCCATATGCATTTGGGTTTGTTTTTGGACTCAATTTTTCTGTTCCTACTCTAGCCCTAAATTGATTACATTTCTCCAGCTTCACAATAGATTTTAGTCCTGACAGGGTCTGAACACCCAGGTCTCTGTTCACAGTGCTTCTTTTCCTCTCATGCTTTCTCCAGGTACTTCACGTGGATTGTTTTCCAGACAAACAGAAGCATTGTTCCGTCAGATTCCTCCTAAACATCCTGTTTGTGGTTTCACTGGGATTGCAGTGAATTTATACATATAAATTTGGAAAATTGATATAATTGCCAATTTAATTACCTTATTCAAGATCAGCATATCTTTCTATTTATTCAACTCTTGTTAAATAAATCTCATTAGAGTTTCAAGTTTTTCTTCAGAAAGACCCTACATGCATCTCTTGCTGTATTTATTCCCAGATATTTCACCTGCTGTTATTATAAATGGAAAGATTATGTTTTTTTCATAACATTTTCTAATTGGTTATCATTGATATAAAAGATAACTGTTGATTTTTATATTTAAATTTTTTAACCAACAATTTTATCCTATTCTTTTTTAGTTGTTCATAGTTTTTGAAATATATCTCAAGTTTTTCAGGTTTACCTTCATATCTAAAAATTGTTCTGCAACTTCCTTTCCAGAATGTACACCTTTATCCAATATGTATGTCATTGTCCCCAGCACAGAGTGACGTAATTATAGTGATAGTGGGCATCCTTCTTTTATTCATGACTTTAACCAGAATGCTTTTTCAACTTTTAAGCAAGTTGTTGGCTTTTCCTTTGATGTGAACGAAGTGTCCATCTATTCTGAATTTCAATCAGGAACAGGTTTGAACTTACCCAGCGTGTTTTCATTCAGCAGCTATTGAGCTGATCCAAGAAGGACTATCAACTCCCACCCCCCATCTCTACAAGGAGTGCTCCAGAGTTCAGGCCTCCAAAGCTAGATCTACTGCTCTCCCACGCCAAGCCCCTAGAGCTCCATCTGTCCCTGGTAAGACACCTGCCACTGTCAGGGTGACATTGCCTAGGAAGCCAATCCCCAGAGGAGGGACTCAGTTCATGTAGAACTGACAGGTTCCAGCACTAATCCCACTCCCAGGACTGATCCGATCAGGCCCCACAGCCCTGTCTACCTCCCTTCCTGTCTCACTCACATCCCACATGAAGATGTCTGCTACAAATGCTACTCAGTCTCCCACATCTCCACACCTACAGACCCTTCCACAGCACCCTCAGGAACTCGTGTTACCACCACAAACACAAGCTCTTCTCTACAAGTTCCTGTCACCTTCTTGCTCAGAATCCAGGCTCTGCCCTAAGACCCTGCCTCCCAGGACCCTTGCCTGGTGGCTGCTTGAGCCACCCCCAGCCCCACACCAGTCTGGAGTAGTGGTGTCCTCCTGTCTTTTCTCTGCAGTTTCTGGGCCTGTTCTCTTTGCCTTTCCTCCAGTCTCCCACTCCCTATTGCAGGTGCCTATCAGCCATCCTGGCACGCACTGCGGCGATTCCCTCTACTGCTCCTTTCACTCTTGGTCTCATCATCATTGGTGTAGGTGACCCATGCAACAACAGCCAGCCCCTTCAGATCCTTGAACTCCTCACTTCCAACAAAGGCAGGATTTTCTTCCAATTTTATTCATGCCCTACAGATGTCCTTCCCCATAACTCCACCCTCTTCTCACTCACACTACTAACTACCATCTTCCCAGTCTCTTACCCAAGCACCGCTACTCCAGAACTAGGTCAACCCTGCTGAGGTTCGAATGTGGTCTATGCCCTCTGAAACTCATGTTGGTGGTGGAAGGAGGTGGAGTCTTTAAGAGGTGATTAGATGATTAAGACAGGTTGACGTCTTTCTGGTGTAAGTCTTGCTCTCAGGAGACTGGATCAGTTACCATGAACTGGGTCGTGGTAAAGCAAGGCTGCCCCTCATGTTCTGTCTCTTCTACACATGCTCACTGGCCTTCCAGTTTCTGTCATGAGATGAAGCAGGTTAAAGCCTTTGCCAGCACTTGGACTACTCAGCCTCCAGAACTGTGAGCTAAAACAAATTTCTTTCCTTATAAGTCATCCAGTCTCAGGCATTCTGTCATAGCAATAGAAAATGAGCCAAGACAAACCTCATCAATAACTTCTATACACTGGTTTCTCAATTTTTGGCTCTCTAAATCTTCTCTCCATTTTTCCTTGTTCTCCCTTTTCTTATTACTCAGCTTAGATTACAAATTTTATTAGTAGAATCTGTCCCCTGCACACATCTTCAACTCTTTTGCTCTTTCTTTGTTAACTTTCCCTGGTGAAACCTTAATTTATTCCATTCACCTGCACTGAAGCAATCAATTATGGCAACTCAAAATTTGACTACATTTCTTTAATTTCTTATTCTAGTCTCAGATAACTATTCACACTGTGACATGGACTGATAGTCATCCCACAAGTATGTGAGCTCCTTCCTTAGTAATGGAATCTTTAGTTGGCTATATGATGACATTAAGATTACATCTCCCAGTTTTCCTTGCAGCTAGGTGGGCCTGTGGCTAAATTTTGGCCAATGAAATTTATATGTATATCCAAGAGACAACTTTGGGAAGCTTTCTTTAAAAGACTGCACATGCACACAGTTGTCCACTTTTCTTTATTCTGCTGCTTACAACACGAATGTGACAGCTGTAACAATTTCAGACCATGAGGATAAGAGATAAGTCCCAGGAATGGAGGAGCAGAAAGCTGGGGAGAGTCTTGAACCCCAAGAACTTCATGGTGTTGGCTTCCCAGCACCAGAGCTGAGAAGTTTACTTCTAAATTTCTAACTTATTTAAGCCTCTGTTGTTTTGAGAGTCTGTGACTCATAGGAGAATAACACCTTAAACCTCCAACACCTTCCTCCTTCTCTGACTTTCAAGTGATGATCTAGTTCTTATTTTACTGAGAAAACAAAAGCAATCAAAACAGAATGTCCGTGTACATCTACCACACCGAGCCTGTCCACCTACCCTCCTCTGTGCCAGATCCTCCGCCACCCCTTCCTGACCCCTCCTCTTCCCCACTTGAGCACTACACCCACTTCCTTCAAGCCTCCGCTCCTTCAGCCGCCTTTCCTCTCTTGCACCATCAGCCTCTCCTGTTCTGAAAGATGGCTTCAGATGACACACAAATGCTTTGCTTTCTCTCCTATTAAAACAAGACCCACAACCCACCATTCTCCATCCCTTAGGCGATTTTTATAACAGAACCCTTTGCTTAACTGGTGGCTCCTCTCCAAGTCTCCATTTCCTCTCCTCACATTCCTTCATGAACCTAATTCCATCAGGCCTTCATCTCCATCATGAAAATATCCTGGTCAAGGTCACCATGACCTCTACCCTCTCAACTCCAATTCTCGGACCTCGTGTCACCTGACGTCCGAGCGGCACTCAGCACAGACTGTCTCTGTCCTCAGACCTTGCCGCTTCACAAGCTGCTCTTTCTCAGTCAGTCTCTTTTCTAATTCGTCCTCATTTCCCCGCCTTCTAAGTGATTGTGTGCCCTTGAACTCAGGCTGAAGACCTCTTCTAATTTCATCCTGTCCTGTGACTTTAGTTGCTATCTGTATGCTGATGGCTTCTCATTTCATATTTGTGGATCTGACCTCTCCCTTGAACTTCAGACCTACATATCCAACTGTCTATTCAACATCTCCAATTGAATGACTAATAAGCATTTCAAACTCAACATTGCCAAATTCAAATTCTTGGAAATGCTAGACTCATACAAGGAGGAAAAATCAGGTTGGCCTCAGATGGACATGTTCACATTGACATTGAGAACCCTTCCTCCAAGAGGGACCATCTCCAAATACCTAGCTTCCCAGTCCAAAAACCCAAGGAGGCCTTCTTGATTCCTCTTTCTTCTTTAAATTTCTGATTCTCTTCTTGATGACCTCAACATCCCTTCCTGCCACTTTCACTACCATCTAAACTTTCAGCAAATCTTGTTAACTCTACCTTAAAGAAAGAGGTCAGAAACTATCTTTGCCCAAACCATCTTGTCCCTTCTTGAGACAATTGCAAGAGCTCCATAACTAGTCTGGACCAACTCCTTCTCCATCTCACCTGGGACCACTCTGCTCATCTCTACTCTGTCCCAGTCACCTGTCCTCCTTGCTATCCCCAACAGGCCGACCATGGAGCTACCCTGGGAGCTCCTACCCTGGAGCCTCTGCCTGTGCCCCTCCTAATGCCTAAAACATTCTTCCCACCGATGTTCACATTTCCCTCCCTTCACCTCATTCAGGGACCTGCTCAGAAGGCACTTTGTCCGTCCTACCCAAAAGAGCAGCCCACCCACTACACCATTCTCTATCCCTTAGCGGTTTTACTTTTTCTTTATAACATCTGCCACCACCTGAGATTATACATAAATACAACTTACGTATTTATTTCTTTGTTTATTCTATGTCTGTCCCCACTGAAAACATAAGACTGCACACTCACCGTGGTCCACCGATTGTTCACAAAAGCAGGGACTTAGTCCTCCTTCCTGCTTGTTTCTAGCATATAGAATGGTGTCTGATGATGGAAGCAGCGAGAGTCTTCAGTACCCATTTTATTCTTTAAATTAAGGACCCTGAGCTAGAATTTAGCTTCAGTACCAGGCAGGTGGGCGGGATGGGAACTGCTCATCAGCAATTGAGGGGCATTGGGAGGGGGAGCCAAGTTCTCCTACTAGTCTGGATTCGAGTTTCCATCTCACTAGTCTGGGAGGCAAGAGCAGACAGGTTCAGATACCAAGACACACTTTTTTCTTAACAAGTTTTAGTAGATTTCCTGGAAGAAATGTTTCTTCATGTTTCTTCAATGGCCCTTAGGGCCATTTCCTGAGATCAAATGACTGCTTTTGGGAATAATCTTGGCCAGGTTTGCTGGGAGGTAAGCCCACAGATCTGGTATGCTATTATGCTGCAAGCAGAATCCCCACTCCACATGGACCATCTTGCTTAGCTTGTGATTTGGCGAGGCTATCGCTCTTGCTAATTTTTTCATAATAATTTGGGTATAGAGAGTTGAGTTAATCATAATCCTCAATATAGGGCATATAATCAAACTCTCCTCTGTGCAGGGCTCCACTATTGTGCTATTTTTAATTTTTTTTATCTTTTCTTATTCCAATTCTTCACTCTCATTTCACTTCCAAACTCCTAGGCAGCCAGACTATTGTGTTTATGGTGTGCCTTTTTGTTCTTTGTATCATTTAAACTGTGTATTCAGTTACATCTTAGCCTCTTTTTCTTTCTTTTTTCCATTTAGCACTGTTTTTAGGGACTATCCATGGCTACATCCAGTTTACTGCTTTCCCGTGCACATGGCACTCTGTGGTGTGATTCTGTCCCACCCCATCTGCCCTCTCCAGCCACAGAAACCCAGGTTGCCTTCAATGCTACCAACCACAAATAACATAGTAATGGATTTCTTCATTTGTCTTCTTATGGACTCACATAATAACATGTCTCTGGAGAATATATTTCAGAAATGACATTACTGAACAGACTCGGCTGGTGGGTAACTTTCCTAAGTATGCTCAGACTGCTCTTTGGAATGACTGCATCACTCTGTGGCCCTCTAGCCATGCACAGGGCTCTGATAGCCCTACCTTCTCACCAAAACTTGGAATTATCCTAATCTTGCCAGTCTAATGGGTATAAAGTCATGTGTCATTGTTACTTTAATTTGCATTTCTTTGATCTCTAATTAATTTCAGTATCTCTTCCTATGCTTACTAACCCCTAGGGCTTCTTGCTCTGTAAATTGATGGCTCATATCTTTCTCAGCAACATTTTTTTCATATGTAATATGTGTTTGATACCATGTTAAGTGCTTATCTGTGCAATATCATTCAATTCTCATAACAACCCTATGATGCAAGTAATACTAATAACCCCCCTTTTTCCAAGACTGCAACTATGATTTAGAAAGATTTAGTAATTCTCCAACGTCGTATACATTTAATTAGTTGCTGATCCATGACTCAAACCCAAGTCTTTCTGGCAACTTTTATTCCTAATTACAACCCTAACATCTCTTTTTGATGCTGTGCACTCCCCACTAACTGATAGTTAAGCAAGCCAGTGGAGTCTGTTTTAGGGAGGTTGGAAGCATTAATTTCTTTGACAACAATTTATCAAGTACTATAATAGATGTTGAGGACAGAGAAATTAGACAGAAAGTCCTTTCAGAGCTTAGAGTATAATATGGAAGAGAAATATTAAACACATATTCAATCACTTCTTATGAATTATAATTATGGTAACAGTTATTAAGAAATACAGGAGGATCAGGCACGGTGGTACACACCTGTAATCCCAGCAGCTCAGGAGGCTGAGGCAGGAGGTTTGTAAGTTCAAAGGCAGCCTCAGCAATTTGGCAAGGCCCTAAGCAACTTAATGAGAATCTGCCTCAAAATGAATAAATTAAAAGGACTAGGGATTGACTCCATGGTTAAGTGCCCCTGATTCAATCCCTGGTACAAAAAAAAAGAAGAAGAAGAAGAAGAAGTCCAGAAGGGCCTAACCAGTAGGGTTTTTCTGAAAGAGTTATATTTAAGCTAAAATGGAACAAAAGAGAAAGTGGTATAGTCTAAATCCATGAAGTAACAGAAGCCCCAAGTCAACAGAAGTCGGAAGAGCAGAGAGGGGCAGAACATGGAGGGGAGAGGCAGAGAGGCTGAGCAGGCAGAAGGAGGGGCAGCTCTTGGGATCACAGCTGGTGACAGTGCTTACCCATACAACCACGTTGGGGAACAATTTGAAATATCTAGTAAAGCCAAAAAGCATATTGTCTGTGTTCAGCCATTGGTTTTCTACCTATAAACCCTAAAGAGAGTGTCACAGACACGTGCAAGGATGTTCATTGCAGCAGGTGTGTTAAAGTCAAATGTTAGGGGAAAATCCCTGAATGTTCATCAATAGAAGAAACAAACTATGGCATAGTAACACATGCAATAAATATAATACAATAGTTAAAAGAATGAGATAGATCTATATGTTTTGAGGTGAAACTATCTAAAAAGTATAAAATAGATATATACCATATGAAAGATTTATATAGATGTTGGAAACCCGTATATATTTATGCAAGTATTTATATATGTATATATATGAATGTGTGTGTGTGTGTGTGTATTTTTAAAGTGGAAAAAGATATAGAAACAAAGATTGGAAGAATATAGAGAAAATTCACAAAAGAGGTTTTCTCTGACAAGAAAGAGGAAGAATTGAACAGGAGATAACCAAAAAAAAAAAAAAAAGAGAGACTTAAATACTTTTGAATTTTTATTTCTTTAATAAAAAAAATTATAAAATAACAACAACAAAATACAGGTGTGCCAGGTGTGGTAGCACATGCCTGTAATCCCAGCAGCTCAGAAGGCTGAGGCAGGAGGATCTCAAGTTCAAAGCCAGTCTCAGCAACTTATCAAGGCCCTAAGCAACTTGGTGAGACCCTATCTCAAAATAAAAAACTAAAAGGGCTGGAGATATGGCTCAGTGGTTGAGCACACCTGAGCTTATCTCCTGGTACTGAATAAAAATAACAAAAAAATGCAAGCATTACCATCTTACCACTTCTAAATGGTGGCTACACTGGTGTTAATTAGTCTTGTTTTCTGAACATTAAAAATGTTCAATATTTTTAAAGAAAAAAATGCAAATAAAAAACAAAATATCAAGTATGTTTAGCATGTTAAACCCTCTTTTGAAGAAAGTACAAGAACACCTTTGTCTAATAGTAGAATTCTTTTACTGTTGATAAAATATTTTGCTACAGTTTGAATTGTGTGTTGAAAATTTGAGCTCTCTTTTCTTTCTTTTTCTTTTTCCCTGGGATGGAACCCAGGGCCTCCACATTCCAGACAAGTGCTCCCACACTGAGCTGCATCCCCAGTCCCTGGGTTAGAAACTTAATGACCAATGCAAGTCTGTTGAGAGGTAAAAAGAGGTGATTAGGTCACAAGGACTCTGCCTTCAAGACCAAGTTAGTGTTGCTCCTGACAAAAGGATGAGGTCAGCCCCTTGGGTCTGTCCCACACTCACCATGTGGTCACTTCTACCGTAATATGATAGAGCAAAAAGGTTCTCACCCAGCTATGGGCCCTTAGACTTCCCAGTTTCCAGAACCAGGAGCTAAATAAACTTCTATTGTTATAAAGTATCCATTCTGTGGCATTCTGTTACAGCAGCCCAAAACAGACCAAGATACCTTTCTATAGGGGAAAACGTCCAACTTACAGAACGTGATTCTTGACATTCGTTAGGATCTTTCAGGTTTCAAAAATGTCATATCCCGGGTAGCTCCACAAGGACATTTTATTGTGCCAATAGAAAATGACGAGATAAAAATAAAATTTTTAGTAGGTCTGGATACAACATAGCTATGGCCTCCTGGCATGGGGCCTTCCTCTAGAACCAGCCCCTCTGCTGCTCACTCCTCTACTTACTTGCTCCACCACTATCATGCTATTAGGGTAACCAGAATCCATCCTTCCAGAATTAGCTCTTGAAATCTGGTACTAAAATGGAACAATAGTGAGAATTATTACTAAGTTCTATGAAGTTAGTAAATTTTATTGATTACACGGCATCCACCATGACGGAGAGTTGGACAACTGAGGCCACGTTGGACTCAGAAAGGGAAAACTAACAATGATTTTTAAGCATAAATATTCTGGTGACTTCTTTAGTCTCCTTCTAATGCCATGCACTTCCTCCCACAAGATATGGCACATGCTCTTATCTCTGGTGTCTGATCCATTCTTTGATGGGTCAAAATTGGAAACGGCCCTTGAAGACTCAACTTACCTAAAGTTTATATATAAATTTATATCTGAATTTCCATCAGAAAAAAATTGGGAAGTTACAGATATTCTAAAATAATTAGCTAGGGGGAAAGGGAAGAGAAAAATTATTACCAAATAAGTGGTCATTCATAGCAAAGTCATTTTGAGCCAATAAAGCAGGTGGGTGTCAGAAAATTGCAATGACAAAAATTTGGTCCAGCAATTCAATTTCTATCCAGAAACTCTAAAGACACTGCCACACGCAGTGTGACAGTAGTCCTTCAATAGCCTCCTAAACTGAATTAGGGTAGAGCTATCGATCAATTTTGATGTTCTGGGACAGTTTATATAGCACAAAGATTATGTGTTTCTTGAAAGTTGAAAATATCCACTGGTAAAAGTCCTCAGTTTCAGAACTTTTATTTCTGAGAAAACAATCTATTGGTCCCTTGTTGGAGAACTGAAATACATTCAACAGCTGTAAAATGCACATTCGACTCAAGTACAAACAGAATATTCTCCAGGATAGATCATATATTAGGTCACAAAACAAGGCTTAACAAATTCAAGAAGGTTGAAATCATATCAAGTATCTCTTGCAACCACAATGGTGTGAAATGAGAAATCAATAACAGGAAGATATTAGGAAATTCACAAACACGTGAAAATCGTATAGCACGCTCCTGAACAACCGATGAGTCAAAGAGGAAATCAAAAGGGAAATCAAAATATACCTTGAGGCAAACAAAAATGGACACAGCATTCCAAAACCTACGGCATGGCATAAAAGGAGTTTTAAGAGGAAAGTTCACAGCTGTTCATGCCAACAGAGAGAAAAGGGAATAATCAAAAAAAAAAAAAAAACTAACTCTATAACTCAAGGAACTAGGGCCAAAGTTAACAGAAGGAAGGAAGCCATACAGATCAGATAAGAGCAGATATAGATGAAATAAGGACTAGAAACACATTAGTAAAGATCAATGAACCAGAGTTGGTTTTTTGTAAAGATACACAACATGTTTAACTGAACTAACCAAGAAAAAGATAGAGACTCGAATGTAATTAGAAATGGAAGAGACATTACAGCTGATACTATAGAAATACGAAGGATCATAAGAGATCATAAGATTAATTATATGGAAACAAATTGGACAGTCATGATGAAATGAGTAAATTCCTAGAAATGTGCAATCTATCAAGACTGAGTCATGGAGAAATGGAAGATCTGAATAGATCAATAAGGCTCCACTCTGGTCCACCTCTGAACTCATTGCTGTGGCCATGGAAATTCTCTGCACTGAAGTCTCTGAAAACAGCCACTGTGATTTGGAGACAGAATCACCCACTCCTAAAGACAAAGAGTCCACTTAGGGGAGGGATTCACAGCCTAAATAAAAATCTGAACATGACCTGGGAAGGAAAAAAAAAGAATCACCCAGAGTTTGTTGAGACTTGGAATAGGTTCTAGTTACCTGCAGCATTTTGAGGGTTTCTCAGTTGGTTACTCTGGCATGCACATGGATATTTTAGTGGGGAATCACAGGTGATTCTTCTGTTTACCTCACCTCCCCCAGACCTCATGTGTCAGTAAAACCTTTCAGCAGTAATGCTAAAACATGTGCCGAATCTGACCGATTGCTACCATGAACCCCATTGCCTTAATCCAGCCAACTACTCTTTCGACCAAGAAACCCAACAGTCACTTCAACACTTTGTTCTTTACCTGTCATTCTTTTGAAAAGGTATTTAAAATATCTACTGCATTTAGAATAAAACTCAAAATTTAAACCATGGACTACAAAACCCTACCTAAAAATGGACTGCTTTTTACAATATTCTAGCTATAATGATCCTTTTAGTTATGTACCTTTTTATTGATGATCCTTTTTATTATGTACAAAAATACGCCGACTTTTTGAGGTTTCTACCTCAGGGTCTTTGTGCTAGTTATCCTATGTCTCATAGATTCTTCTAATAGAAACTTAGAGAATTTTTGACCCTCTCTATATAAAATCACATCCACGCACTTCCCTAATCACTATACACCCTTCTCTTGTTTTCTGTATGGAATCCATTGCTAACTGAAATTATTTTACTTGAGTATTTGTGTTTGTGCTTATTGATTTGCTCTACTGTCATGAACTTTGTTAAGAACTTTGTCAAGAACTTTATCAAGAACTTTGTTCACCTGGTTCACTACTGCATTCCAAGTATCTATGACAGTGCCTGGCACTTAGCAGTTACTCTATAAATATTCAGAGTGAAGGAATAATTGAGAACAGATTCCATGAGCATTCATGGCCCAGATGTGTCCTCTCCACCTCTGAAATGTGATGATAAAGATCAGAGGGGGTGGGATAAGGACAGAGTGGCAGATGATGGTTACTTTTTAAGAGGTACCTGACATGTCCAGAATCACACATCAAGGCCGGAAAGACAAGCCTGCCCAACATGAAATGATTGACATTTGTCCAGAGACAAGAAAAACAACAGAAGCTAGCCAGGGGCTCCCATTCCTAGAGCTCATTTTCCAAGAATACATGCAATAATAGAGCAGAAATTGATATGCGGCTCTCTGGAGGGAAAAAAAGTTACAAACAATTCATATAACAAGGCCTAGAAGACTCATATATCTTCCTAGATTTATTAAATTTCATTTCAAAAGTTGGTTATAAATCAGCTGACAAAAATCCCTTTTCAAACCGTCTCTAATATCCTCCATTGCTGTTATTTAGAATCTTAACTGCCATTTTCACAAAAGACATACCACTTTCCATGGCCTCCAACAGCCGGTGATCCTGGCTGATTTATACTGTCCCTTTTTAAAATGGGCTTGGAGGAACCCCAAGAGACTAAGGCCCCAAAACCTGGGGGATGGCTGGGGAGTCTGGGACAGCTGCCAAGAAGAGGGAGGAGGCAGAGAGACAGAAAGCACTGCCAAAGTAGTGTAGTGTACGTGGAAAGATGCGCAGGGCAGCTTTGGGTGACCAGACCTGCCAGGACCCCAGGGAAAGAGTGAGAACTTTACCTCTAGGCAGATCTGGGTCTAAATCTACGCATGGCTACTTTTTACAACTGTGTCTTGGGCGGATTATCAAACCATTTAGAATTTTTGTGCCGTCGTCTAAACAGGCAGCATTGACTAAATCATTGTGTTGTTGGGAGCATTAAATGAGATCATGCATGTAAAGCACTTAGCTAAGTGCCTGGCACATGTAAGCTCTCAATAAATACGATTTCCCAGAGGCCCTCCTGTCAACTGTCCATCTGCTCTCTCTGGGGACACTCAGCCCACTCTGCCCCTGGATGAATTTATAGTAAAGCCTCATTAATTTGGACCTTTCTCACTTTGAATTTATGATAATCCATCAGTAGCCTAAGCTAAAAATTTACTTTTATAAGTGCTATAAAAAAAAGTAACGGGAAGGTTAAAACAAATTTATGAGGAGACTATTTAAGTTAATGAACCATTTGTTGTTACTTTAGAAATAGTCATTTACATACAAATAATTGATGTGATAATTACAAATGATTCTTATCTATACAGAAAAGCACCCCCTTAATTGAAAGTATAGTTCAAATTATAGAGAGTTTAAACGTTGTTTTTAAAATGTAGCTTATTAGATGCTTTTAAGAAATTGATTTTATTACAAGGTAAGTAATTAACAATGTATTTGCCAGTTTTTAATATGATTTTCTTGCATATTCAAACATTTGTCACATTTAAGAGAAGGTTTTAGCTCTGTTCTGTTGAAGCATATAGAGGGAGGGAAAGAGGAGAGAATTCAAGAAGGAAAACAGTTCTCCACACTCCTTCTCACCACTCAATCAATTTTTCTTTGCCATTAAGGTAAAACTGGTCCTCCTAATTACAATGTTCACAGTAAATAATGGCCATTTCCCCACAGTTTGAGCCTCTATAACACATTTTATATTTATTCTGATAAAAACAGACTTTTTTTTTTTGGTAACATTTGACTTAAAAAAAAAAAAATCTAAGCCTCATCCTTTGAACTAGACCTGTGATGATTTAAGTAGACAACACACACTTGCAAATGTTGCCCATTTAAAAGTACCAAAATGCAATAAAGAAGCCAGCTAAGGAAAGATCGAGAAGTGGTCAGTTGAAAAGACTTTCTTGATTCAATTCATGGCTTGAATCAACTGGCTAGAAGGGGCAAGAATTTATTTTTAAATGTTAACCTGTGGTTATGGAACTTTACTTCCAGGTGAGATGGGGTGTCAAGAACTGGATTTACTTTCCCATCTAAAACAAATATTTAAAACAACCAAACATACAAACAACAATTTTCCAGACAGTACACATCAAACAGTGAAGGACAGTGACCCTGAGAGAGGGGAAGAAGACCCCCGCCTCCTCCTGGAGAGAGATTTGACACCACAGCGCAGGGAGGGGGAGCCTGGGCAGACCCAGGGACTTCTGAGTTGAGAAGACAGAGCTTAGAGTCTGGGAAGGCCAAGACAACCAGAGGTCAAGGGCAGAGGACCAGAGTGGAGAGAGCTTCAGGGAGAGCCCTGCAGAGATCGGCAGAGGCTCCTGCTGAGTCTCCAGCTGAGCACTGACCTGAATGTGAATGTGAAGAGACTACCAAGGACCCTTCACCAAGCTGGGAGAGTTGCAGGGGTGGCTCGGCAGGTAACCTTTCCCTTGGATGCCGGGCAGTCTGTTGCTGTGCCCTTTTATAGGTCTGTGAATGGCTACTGAACAGGCTACCCTGGGCTAAATGCTTGGAAAGTTCCAAATCTTAAAATGGTCTTTCTGTACACAAACCAATCTGAACCGTGGAGAATTACTGTTTTGCTTCTAGCATCTCTCCCCTGTGGAAATAGGATCCTCCCTTCCTCCAGTCAGATGTATCCCCCTCCACCTCCAACTGAGGCCTTAGCGGGAGGAGCCATCTTTTCACATGAGCCCATAGAAACTGGGTCTATCTAAGCCTCTGCTAGCCTCTAACCACAGTAACTTAGCAGGAGGTGGCCACGTGGTCCAAGCTAGCCCAGTCTCAGCCCTCCCATCCCACCAAAGCCAGAAAAGAACTCCCTCTACAGTTATAAATCTAGGGTGACAGAAGCCTGGAAACTGCTGGTAGCCACATTCTCAAGGAAAAAAAGCTTTTTGTGACTGGAAAGGATAAAGATGATACATAAAGAAGACAAAGAAATAATAAATGGAATGCAAATGTCCTTTAGGGGTTCAGGTCACTAGCTTTGGGAATTCCTGTCACCTTTATTACATAAGAAGTAAGTTTCCCCTTTTGCCTAGAATAATTCAAGCTCACTGGGCTTTCCTTCCTCCCCCCTCCCCCTCTCCCATCTACCCTAAAAGAAGATCTGAGGTCGGCTCTGTAATTTCTTAGGTCTGGAGCTGGGAACTCTGCACTGATTCTCACTACCCACGGTATTCCTTTAGATATCTGAAAATAGTCATTTGTCCTTTGTAAACTATATATACTCTTTCCCAGGGGGAAAAATGTCTAGTTCTTTCACCTCTTCCTAATGTGTCGTGGTTTTCAAGAACCTTCTTAAGCTGGTGGTGGCTCAGTTCAGGATTTCTCTAGTTCTTTGTGAACACTCTGAAATGTGTAGGCCCTGTAAGCAAGATGCCCCCAAGTTGATTTTATCAGTGATTGGACCACATTCTGGGCACAGATTCTTCTATTAATACAGCTCAAGACAAGGCCAGTATTTTAGGTAGCTCCCTTATTCTTGGCTAATCCTGGGATTGTGATTATTCTGACTCCCCAGGTTTTGCTTGAGTTATTGCCAACTTAAATATTCACAATCCTATAGTTGTGCCTTTAACTATATCTTTTAAGCATGAAGTCTTTATAATAAAGGGAATGAATTTCATCTCACTTTGTTGACCTCATGTCCCATCTGTTAAGATGATTTAAAATATAATTCTTTCATCTATGATATTAACTATGGAGAAATCCAGCTTCCTTGCCCAGGACTAGAGATTGAACTCTTGAGGTGCCATGAACAGTCTCTCTGCTTGGCTCTAGAAAGGTATCTCTCTGCCATATGGGCAGGGGTTACTGGTGACTTCTTGCCATCCCAACTGATGAAAACCAGAGCTGCTTGATCTTGTATTTAATCCTATCCACTATCTATTAAAATTCACTAACGCTTGCTAAGCCTCATTTCCTTGAAAGCCTATCAGGTTTTGGTTTCATCAAAGTCGAGTGTATTTAATTAACACAATCCAATTCATTCTGGAAGTGGTCAAGTTCTCCAAAAGGTACTCAATAGAGCTACTGATATTTTTATAGGAATTAAACATGACACAATAGGCAAAAATAAGCATGCTTCATACATGCCATTACCACCATCTCCTTTGCATACAATTGAATAAATTACCTTTTGTTATGAAACAGTAATCCTCTTTGCTAAGTGGAGTAATTCCCATCTCAGACTCAGCCTGCTAAGGAGTGACTTGGGAGCCAAACTTGAGCCATCTTGTACTGGCAGAATGAGGGGTTCTTTGGATAGGATTGCCTATTGTGTGATGTTAAAACTTGGCCCTTTCAGCCTCATCTGGGCATCTTGGTCCATCACCAGGTTGCCCTCCGGGGTATTCTGAATTACAAGAAGAGATCAAACACATAAGCACAGGCCTGCACTCAAAAGCCCAGGCAGCTATAGTCACACTGAGGCAGTAGGACACAGTCAGCAGGAATTATTTAATGAATTGGTGTGAAGACCTCATTCCCCATGATTCAAAGAACTTCTCTGTAATGAGTTAAATGGTGACCTCAAAAAATATGATTATTCACAGCAGAACCTGAGTATTACCCTAAATGTTAAAAGACTGACTGTTGCCTTATTTGACATTAAGGATCTTATGATGAGGAGACCATCCTGGATTATCCAGGTGGTTCCTAAAACCAATGTCAAAATGTCTTTATAAGTAAAAGGTAGAAAGGGAAATGACATGGAGAGAAGTTAACAGGAGCCAAGGAATGTCAACAGCTGTCAGAGCCTGGAAAAGGCAAGGAGATTCTCCCAACAAGCCTCCAGAGGGAGTGCAGCCCTGTCAACACTAGATTTCTGCCTTCTGGCCTCTAGAACTATGAGAGAATAACTTCGTAGTTCTGCTTTAAACCACCAATTTTATGGTAATTTCTTACAGCAGTCACTAGAAACTAATACATTCTCCTTAGGCAGCTCAGTAATATCTGGGACAGTGACAAAAGGGAAAAGTGATATGTCCAACATGTCCCCCAAAAAATGCACCTTTCATCAGCAGCCATAGCTGTCCTCCCTGGTGCCAGCTAGGTCAAATATTAGACATCCCCTACCCCTCTATCAAGTCCTCAAAGTCTGCCCATGGGCATCCTTTAGCTTTTTCCTGCTCGGAGCTGCTTCTGTCAATATTTATGTTAGCCTGACTTTATATGGACATACATCTGGGGCGATGATGAAGAGAGGAGATCACTGAGCGGATTTTCCTATTCCACAGGTACTGTGTCTGGAAGGAGTGGAAATGGCATCAAATAAGGGCTGGGCCAGCAAAGCCTCCTGCTGCCCAGAACTCCAATCTAGAAGAGTCCTTAAAAAATATAAAAATAAATTGGAAATGCAGGGTCATTTAACTCAGTATTTTCACACTAAACTCCTAACATAAATGCCAAAATGTAAATTTATTCCTTTCTCACCAGAGTCGACAGAATCATCAAGAAGACAGAAAGAAGTCTGCTTATTTCTACACATCTCTGTCGAGTTTTTTCCTTTTTTGCACACAAGAAAACACAGGCGAACCAATCCTTCATTATTATTAGTTCTTTTATCTCAGCACTCACTTTTTGAATTTCAAAAGTTCTTTCCCATTTTCTGATCATTGCTTTCTTGTAGCGCTCAGTTCCTTTTTCTACGGGCATAATATCATCTCGAATTTTCCTGAGAGACACTAATAAAAGTTTTGAAGGTTAGTCTGTTTGCTTTGTCTTTTTTTAGAGACTTTTCTACATGTCGAATTGTCTTTATTTTTTCTAAGATCTTCATTTTTCTATTTATTTATCGAGGTCTTTCTCGAGTTGCAGGTTTTCTCAAGGGCTCGTAGCACTGATGATATCTTATCTTCCAAAAGTGGCCACAATAATATCTTATATCCCACATGCTCCTCTGTGAGGTCATTTACTTTCTTGTCAACAGGTGGAGTCTATCTCTGCTTCAGTGAATCTGGGAAGGCCCTGTGGTTGCTTTGACCAATAAAACCAGGCAGAAGTGCATGGTGCCACTCCTAGAGATGGACCTTCACTGGCTTGACATCTTGGAATCCAGCCTCCAGCTATAAGGGTGATGATGCCTAGACCACCCTGCCAAGAAAAGATTAAGCCACCTGACAAGAGGAGAAAGGCCAAGGAAAAGCAAAGCATCAGGCATGTGAGAAAGATATCATCTTGGATACTCAACTCAAATGAGCTTCAGATGACTCTAACCCCATCTGCCATCTGACTGCAACTGCATGGAAGACCCCAAGTGAGAACCACCCAGGTAAGTCCAGACAATCTAGAGAACCATGAGGAATAAATATAAACTGTTTTAAGCCACTGAGTTCTGGAGTGACTTGTTAGGCAATAATAAATAGATCAACAGAAAACTTGGTTTCCCATTCACATTTAAAAGGTGATGACTGATAGCATCTTGAGTGAGCAGATTGGGATAATGCTCTTCACCCTCAGGAGACTGAACTTAGCACTAATTACATCTTCAAGATCTTAACTACCACAATGTGAATCACTTTGTTATAGAGTGCCCACACCAGTTGCCCCAGTTGTCTATGTTAGTTCATATATATATATATATTTTTTGATATACCTTTATTTTATTTATTTATTTGTATGCTGTGCAGAGAATCGAACCCAGTGCTAGGCAAGTGCTCTACCACTGAGCTACAACTTCAGCCCTCTCTGTTAGCTCTTTAGAATAGAATACTATCATTTTTTTTGGTTTTTGTTTTCTTGGCCTGAGTCAAAGTCCATGCTGCAGTCTTCTCTTTGGGTAGATTGAAGGCAAAGGCAGGATGGGAAAGGGCATGTCAACCACTCGGTGTATATACTTGAACTCCACTGTGCTTCCTGCTGCCTCATGTCCCCCTGAGGACTCTCTGGGGCACTGGATGGGAGGCATATTCCCATTCTAACTGTCCTCACTTGGATGGGTTTTTCTCAGGATCAGCCTCCCCTCTTTACTGCTTCTCAGTCTTTTACTTCTTTGCTTTCCACCTTCCAGAAATGTGTGGAGCTCTTTCTCTTGTTAATGGAACTCCTCCAACTCCATTTTATTCATGTATGTGTGTGTGTGTGTGTGTGTGTGTGTGTGTGTGTGTGTTGGGGTAGCTATTCATCATTTTATTCCCTTTAAAATCATTCTGGATTTGGTTTTAAATCATTTTAGGTTTAAATAAAAATAAATGTGTTCACTCTACATTCTGGGATCTATATTCATCTAAATTTAAAACATTTTCATATGTCTCCTAAGAAGTTTTCTGGCTTGAATATTTAAAACCAAATTTTTAATGGCTAGAAATTTTTAAAATATGCATAGAAAATTGTGATGAAACATATCAATAGAAACATGGAAACTATAAAAAGAACCAAATAAAAAATCTAGAAATAACAAAACATAATATCAAAAAGGAGGACTTCATTAGATGGGTTTGATAGCAGAATTGAAGCAAATAAGATAATGACTGGTGAATTGAAGTAAAAAAAATGGAAGTATCTGAACTGAAATACACAAACAAAAAGAGTGGGAGAATAAAACATAAGAGAACATTTAAGATGAATAGAGCAAGATCAACAGACTAATATGTATGGCTGGACTCTCAGAAGAAAAAGAAAGAGAAAATGGAGAAGAAATACTTGGAGAAATAATGTCCAAGAGCACATACCTGGGAAAGTTGATCAAGAGCAACCAACTCTGAGACTCTGATAGTACTGAGAAACTTACTTTAAGGCTACAAGAAATCAAGGATGCTGAACTTGTAAACTTTGTAAGGGGTCTACTAGAGGACAAGCTGCATCTAATCAATAGCTGACTGAGGAATCTTGAACAAAAGGACTGGTGGTGAACATTAAATATGTCCAGATGCATAACTAAAGCTAAAACAATAGCAAACACAAGACTAGAAGAATAGTATGCAAATGTTATAGGTGCTGATGAAGAAGAAATAAAACAGCTAAAATGGGCAGATAAGGAAAAGTCAATGGTGGAAAGAGAATAAACTCAATTGATTGGCAAATATACAGCAAGTAGGAAGCACAGGATTTTGTTTAAGTCTTTCAGACAAAAGAAGTACTAGACCATGTAAGGACAGTGGAAACTGAGAGCATTAGAAGTTATTGATGTAAAGATAAATGTTAGAAAACAAAACAAAAATTACTATATACCAAAATAATTAAGAAAAAAGCACAAATAAAAAAATAACATAAACAATAAGAATAAATCCACAAGAAAAGGACAGCCAACTTTATTTTTTTTTTCAACAAACAAAAGACTTAATAGACTCTTTACTTCCTGGTACCATGTTTTGAGCTTCTTTCTTCTGCCAGATTCTTCTACCAAAATGTCCTGCCTCACCTCAGACTCAGAGCAATAAGTTCTGCCATCTATGGACAGATTCCTCTGGACCTGAATAAGACAAAAGCATTGATTCCACTTTGAGATCATAATGTGGCGAATATCCATGTGAAGATCTAGTAGCTAATAATCCACAACTAGAATTGGAAGAACCTTTTTCCCAGATGTACTCCTCACCATTGCTACTCTGACTGAACCTGGAGGCCAACTCACATGGACAACATTTGTAGCTTTCATAGATTTCTCACTGTTTGTTTTATTTAATGGGTTAATTGGTACAAGACAGAGAAAGAAAGAATGAATGGGATCTTATTCTCTTTTGCCTCTTCCATTCTAGATCACTGTAGGTCTGCTGCTTCCTAGTCAAAGGCAACAACTCTCATTAGGCAGCTCTCTCAAACTGCCATTCTTCTTGTAATACACACCCTCTCTTTTGCCTAGAGATGGCATGAGCTTTAAACTTTAAAGACAGTATATACTCAGTGATTTGTTAAATGTATATGAATACAGATTATGGAGATTTAGCACCTAGCAGAATTTCTGGTAACCTCCATAAAAGACCACCATTATCGAACACACACACACACACACACACACACACACACACACAGATTTAACAGGCACATAACAAAAGAGGTTATCCAAATAACAATAGGTAAGGGGAACAAGCCTCTGAGAAGATATAGCAGTAGTAAATATATACACCCCAAATATCAGTGCACTAAATTACATTTTTTTAAAAAATACGTCTTGACATTAAATCCCAGAGGATCCCCAATACAAAAAATTTGGGGTGATTTTAACACACTCTTATCACCAATAGACAGGTCATCCAAACATAGAATCAAAAAAGATATTTCTGACCTTGATAATAATATAAATCAACTGGACCTAATAGACATCTACAGAATATTTCACCCCCAAACAGCTGAATTAACCTCTCAGCAAACTCATGGAACCTTTTCCAAAATAGACCATATTCTAGGTCAAAATGTAAACCATAGAAAATACCAAAAAAAAGATATAATCCATGCATCCTATTATCATAATAGAATAAAACTAGAACTCAGTAAGTATATGAAGAGATGCTTAACAGCAAGAAAAATAGCAGACACCACATAAACACATAAAGATTGAACAATACTCTTAAATGAAGAATGAATCATGGAAGAAATTAGAGAAAAAAATAAGAAACAGACAAAAAAAGAGACACAACATATCAAATTTTTTTGGACACACTGAAAGCAGTTTGAAAAGAAAAACTTATAGAATTCAGTGTTTACATTGAAAAAATAGAGAGATCTCAAATAAATAAGCTTATGCTTCACCAAAAAGCCTTAGAAAAGGAAGTCCAAACTAATTTCAAAATTGGTAGAGGACAGGAAATAATTAAGATCAGGGACAAAACTAATGAAATTCAGAGTAAAAAATATGCAGGATCAATGCAAAAAAAATGGTTCTTGAAAAATATAAATAAGATTGATAAAACCCTTAGCCACACTAGCCAAAAGAGAGAAGACCCAAAAATCAACAAAATAGAGATGAAAAAGAAGATATCCCCACAGGCACTTTTGAAATTTAGAGGATCATTAGAAACTATTTTGAAAATTTATACTTTAAAAAACTGAAAACTCTAGAAGACACTGACAAGTTTCTAGACACATACGACCTGCCCAAATTAAATCCAGAAGATATATAAAATCAAACAGACCAATATCAAGTAATGAAACTGAAATTGCAATTAATAGTCTTCCAACAGGAAAAGCCCAGGATTGAACGGATTCTCAGCTGAGTTCTACCAGACCTTAAAAAATAATTAACACCACTATTTCTCAAATTAATGCCATGAAATTGAAAGGGAAGGTAGACTCCCAAATATATTCTATGAAGCCAGTATAACCATGATACCAAAACTTGACAAAGACTCATCAGGAAAGAGCTTATAGACCAATATCTCTAATGAACATAAATGCAAACATCCCTAATAAAATATTAGCAAACTCATTCAAAAATACATCAAGAAGATAATATACTATAATCAAGTGGATTCGAGGAATACACACTTGGTTCAACACACACATTAATAAATGTAATTTACCACTTAACTATAATTAAGAAAATATTATATAAATTTTTAATATTTTAATTTTAAAATGAGTGTACTCTTAAAAACTAATAAAATGTAAGCTTTAGAGATGATATGAGTGGAAATATTACTGTTGTTATTATAATACAAATCATCTTAATTGATGCAGAAAAGGTCTTTGATAAAATTCGGCACCCATTTATGTTAAAAATACTGGAAAAACTAGGAATAGAAGGAACTTAGCTGAAATTATGAAGACTATGTATGACAAACCCAAAGCCAATATCATACTGACGCAAGAAAAACTGAAAGCATTTCCTCCAAAATCTGGAACAAAATAAGGATGTCCACTCTCACCTTTTTTATTAAATGTAAATCTTTAAACTCTAGCCATAGCAATCAGGCAAGAGAAGGAAATTAAAGAGATACAAATAGGAAAAGAAGAAGTCAAACTATCTCTGTTTGCTGATGACATCATCCTACAGGTAGTAGACCCTCCCCCAAATCCAAAGACTTCTAGAACTGATAAATGAATTCATCAAAGTAGCAGGAAACAAGATCAGTATTCATAAATTAATAGCTTTCCTATACTCCAAAAGTAATTCAGTGATTCTGTCAAGAAAGAAATCAGGAAAACCATCCCATTTACAATAACCTCAAAAAAAAATAATAGCTTGGGTTAAACTAACCAAGGAGGTGAGAGATATCTACAAATGAAAATTGTAGAATGCTGAAGAAAGAAACTGAAGATGACTTTAGATGTTAGAAAGACCTCCCATGTTCTTAGAAAGGCAGAACTAATTTTGTCAACATGGTTATACTACCAAAATCAATACACAGATTCAATGCAATTCCCTCAAAATACCAATGAAGTTTTTCACACAACTAGAAAAAACAATCCTAAAATTCACCTGGAAGAAAAAGAGACCCTAAATAGCCAAAGAAATCCTGAACAAAAAGAATGATTCAGGAGGCATCACATACCTGATCTCAAATTATACTACAGAGCTATACTGAAAAACAAACAAACAACAACACCAGAAAAAGCATAGTATTAGTATAAAAGAGGCATGAAGACTAATGGAATAGAATAAAGACATAGAGACATATCCTCATATTTAAAATATCTGACACTTAACAAAAATATATGTTGAAGAAAATATCATCTTTTTAACAAATGGTACTGGGAAAACTATATGTCCATATGTACAAGAATGAAACTAGATCTCTATTGCTCATGCTGCCAAAGCTCAAATCAAAATGGATCAAAATCTCAGGAATTAAAAGAGAAATTTTGCAACTTAGACAACACCCAAGATAAAAATCTAAGGTCAACCCTTCATCATATTGGTGTAGGCACTGACTTTTTAATAAGAACTTTAAAGCTCAAGAAACAAAACCAAAAACCAGTAAGTGGGATGCCATCAAACTAAAATACTTGTGCACAGGAAAGGAAACAAGAGCATGAAGAGAGAACCTACAGAACGGGAGAAAATCTTTGCCAGAGAATATTCATTCTCTAATTGGGATTAATATCCAAAATATATAAAGAATTCAAAAACCTTATCACCAAATATGCAAACAACCTAATCAATAAATGGGAAAAATAACTCAACAGACATTTCTCAAAAAAGAGAAATACAAATGACCAACAAATATATGAAAAAAAAAATAGTTCATCATCTCTAGTAATCAGAGAAATGCAAATCAAAACTACACTAAGATTCCATCTCACTCCAGATAGAAGGGCCATTATCAAAAATACAAAGAATAATAAATACTGGCAAGGATGTAAGGGAAAGGGTGCACTGATACACTGTTGGTGGGACCACACATTAGTACAATCATTGAGGAAAGCACTGTGGAAAATCTTCAAATGGGCTGGGGATGTGGCTCAAGGGGTAGCGTGCTCGCCTGGCATGCATGAGGCCCGGGTTCGATCCTCAGCACCACATACAAACAAAGATGTGTACGCCGAAAACTAAAAAATAAATATTAAGATTCTCTCTCTCTCTCTCTCTCTCTCTCTCTCTCTCTCTCATAATAATAATAATAATAATTTAAAAAAAAAGAAAATCCTCAAAAAACTAGGATGGGACCACCATTGACCTAGCTGTCCCACTCCTCATTGTACATCCAAAAGAGCTAAAATCAGCATATTTTAGTGATTTAGTCACATCAGTGTTTACAGCAGTGCAACTCATAATAGCCAAATTATGAGATCAACCCAGATGACTGTCAATACATGAATGGACTAGGAAATGGATGTATATATGCACAATGGAGTTTTACTCAGCCGTAAGGAAAAATGAAACCACAGCATTTGCTGGTAAATGGATGGAAATGGAGAACAACATATTAAGATAAATAAGCCAGACTCAGAAAAATCAAGGGTTGAATTTTTCTCTCGTAGGTGGAAACTAGAGCAAAATAAGGGATAAAGGGAAGGGGGATCATATATTATAAAGATGCTGAGAATATCAGTGGAGAAGAAGGAGATCAAAAAAGAGGGGAGAAGAACAGAAAAGGGGAAGAAATGTGGAATGAACTTAACAAAACCATGCTATGTGCATATAAATATACCACAGGGAATTCTACTTTTATGTGTAAGAGGAAAGCACCTATGAAAAATAAACAAACAAGCAAAGGAAAATCAATAAAGTAGAGAAAGAAAGATAGGGAAGGGAAGATGAGAAAGAAAATGAGGAGGAATGGGGTTGAAATGGAGCAAATCAAACTTCATGCACAGATGATTTTGTCAAAATTAACATAACTACTATGTATGACTATAATGCTCTGAAAGGTGAAGAAGGGGGAAAAGGGAATCTGTCTCTTCCCTTAGATAACAAGTGCACTAGCAGAATGTGTTCCACTCTTTTGGAAATGTGAGCTCTACTTAAGGTTTATAGCTTCCAGGGAGAAACATGAATGGTAAATTGCAGTTAATTTCGGCATGACACACAGAGATTAATGGCTGTGCACGTCCATAAAAAGGTAAAGGCTCAGAAAAGACGAGAGAGGATATTAATTTTACACTTTCATCTGATCCTTGACACAGAGCAAGCCCACAACCATTAAAAAAGAAAAAAGCAAGAACACATACCTGTAATCCCAGTGACTTGGGAAGCTGAAGCAGGAGGATTGAGAGTTCAAGGCCAGCCTTGGCAATTTAGTGAATATCTTATCTCAAAAAAAAAAAAAAAAAATGGCTAAAATGTAGCTCAGTGGTAAATAATGCCAGACTCAATTTCCAGTACTTTGGGGGGAGGGGGGAAGCAGTGAACTAAACTAATTTTCAAAACAAGCAAATCCTGCAGAAGAGGAAGAATCTCATTTCCAGAGTTACCACATTATTAGATTCAAACATCCATGGGTCAAGAGAAAAAAATTACAAAGCATACAAAGGAACAGGAAACTGTGGCCCATTCAAAGGAAAAAATAAATAAATAAACTGCTCCAGAAAAAGATTATGGTAGGTTTATTAAACAAAGGCCTTAAAACAACTGTCTTGAAGATGCTTAAATCTAATGAAAGATATAGAGAAAGTAACCTTATATGACAAAGGGAACTGTGCAGATGGGGTGCTGTTAAGAATACAAAAATGGGATATTATCCTGAATTATCTGGCTGGATCTAGTGTAATCACAAGGATTCTTAAAGGAGGGGGGCAGGAAGGGACAAGAAGGGCAGAGCCAGCAAAGGTGATATGACTATAAAAGCACAGGAAAGACAAAGAGAGAAAGGTTTTGAAGACACTCTGCTTCTTTGAAATTGGAAGAGGAGGTCACAAGCCAAGAAAGAAGGAAAAGGCAAGGAAACAAATTTCTCTCCTAAGTTACTCCAGAAGTAACACAGTATGGCCATAATTTTGATTTTAGCCTAATAAGACTCCTTTGGTGAGTTCTGACCTCCACAATTATAAGATTTATGTAGTTTTAAGCCACACAATATGTGTTAATTTGTTATAGCAGCAAAGGGAAACTAATACGGTATATAATGACTCAACAGCATTAAAAATGCCAGCTCTCCCTGGGTTGTTATACATTTACTGTGATTTCAATAAAAGATAAAGTCTTTAAGTATTATTTTCTATAATTAGACAAGTTTCTTTAAAAATATATATATGTAAGGATAACTAGCAGGGTAAAATTGAAAAAGAGAAGTGAGAGCAGACTAGCCATACTAGAAATTGATATATAAAACAAAGTCACATTAAAACATTATGGAAATAGGGCATTATTAAACAGACTAGTGGAAATTAATAGGAAATAAAAACATAGGTCTAAATATATTTAAAATGTTAATATTTTAAAAAGATTGATAGGAAAGTTTAATCCATTTACATTTAGTGCCATCCATTCCTCACGCCATCTACCAAAATAAACTCCAAACAGATCAAAGATCCAAATTTAAACTCTTTAACTACTAAAAGAAAATATGGGTGAATTCATTTATAACCTGCAAATGAGAAAATCTTTCTATTACTCAGAATCCAGGATGTGGTATAGATTTGGAATTATCATACCAGGGATTTAAAAGAACTGATTAAGGGCTGTGGATGTGGCTCAGTTGGTAGAGTGCTTGCCTCCCATGCACAACACCCTGGGTTCAATCCCCAGCACCAAAAAAAAAAAAAAAAGAAGAAGAAGAAGCTGATTAATACACTAAGAGATGTAAAGGAGAAAGGGTCCAACTGCAAGAATAGATGGACAATGTAGGCAAACAGAAATACTAGAAATCAAGAACAGGGTAACAAAAATGAAGACTATTTTTTGGTTTGGTTTTTTGTTTGTTTGTTTGTTTGTTTGTTTGTTTTGCAGAACTGGAGCTCATATTCAGGGCCTCACCTATTCTAACCAAGTACTCCACTTCTGAGCTCTCCAATTGGCCCTTGAAGAATGCTTTTGCTAGTCTCATCAGTAGACTAAGTGGACACCACCAAGGAAAGAATCAGTGAGCTCCAACACAGTAGAGATCTCCCAAACTGAAAGATAAAGGAAAAACAGAATTTAAAAAGAACTAATTCAAAAAAAATTTTTTTAAAGAAAGGACAGCTAAGAACTGGGAACAATTACAAAAAGGTGTTGAAAGGCCAAGGCTCCTCGTCGGAGATTAAAACGCACACACAGATAGCAGTGACAAAGATGAAGCACCTTATTGCAAGCTGGTGCTAGCTTATATAGAGAGTGAGAGTGAGTTATCTTAAACCAGGAAGCCCCCGGGGCCAATCACAGTAAAGGTCAGGTCATCACCTATGGTGCACGCATGTCCGCCCTGCATAAGATTCATGGGGATCACGAACTGTTCACGAGTGCGGAAGACTGGAGGGCCAATTAGAAAATTTTCAAAATAACTTATTATCCACCCACTGGCATCTTGCCCACAGCCATGTTGCATTAGGGGCTCCTTATCTGAAAGGCTCGGGGAGTTCTCAGGGAGACTCCTAATAGGTGTAACATATGCATAAGGGAATACCAAAAGGAGAAGATAGAAAGGAACATAACTTACTCCACAAATACAAAACAACATGCATACATAGTTCTGCACTGAAGCATTATTTATAACAGCAAAGTATTGGAAACAATCTAATGTCTATCCATAAGAGACTAGACCAATAAACTATGACTCATACTCTCACAGTTCATTACTACTGTGTTTCACCACAAAATGACAAATTATCTAGCAAAAGAGTGGGGTGCAACCATTATGTGAAGCTTTTTTTAAATTGGGTCAGTATTATTTAAAATTAATTTATTAGTAAACTGTCTTTGGTAAAAAATTAGGATGCACAGAATACCAGCAGATGTAAGTTGATGTGGTGGCGACAACAGTAACAAAGGACAGAAGAGATCCCTATTAATGGACATGAAATGAGTTGTAGGATAATTATTTTAGTTTAATTTTTTAAAGTGTAGAAGGGTTTTATATATTGTATGTTCTTTTAAACATCATATATTATATATGTTATAATATGAAACCCCCCCTTTTGCAGAAAGAAACTCAATAAAGACAAACTAGAAACAAATAAAAATCATTTTTTTTTCGTGGACCCCTACAGAGGGTCTACGAGAAAGGCATGAAAGATGGGCTGGGAGTGAGGCTCCTCTGAGTAAAACTTATATGGTTTTGACTGCTGAACCATGCAACCCTTTTACTTATTCAAAAATAAAATTATAACAAAAAAATGGAAAAATAGAATACTAAAACTTGAGAAATTTAACATATCTAATCTATCAAATCAATAGCATGGCCACTACAGAAAAAAAAAAAATTTGAAGTAGCTTCTGAACATGGTATTCTGCGGCATATAGTCTAAGATTTTTAAAAGAAAAAGAAAAAGAAAAGAAATCTTGAAGTTTCGTTAGTTTGTTGTCAGAGGCAGCATCGTTAGCGTAAAACTGAAACTTGTAGGAGGTCAACATGTGAATGTGTAAGCGCAGTGACGTTTGGGGGATCAGGGTTCTCGCTGTGGAGAAAAGGAGACGACCCAGGTTAACTGGCATCCTCAGAGCAGCTTCACGTCTGTGGCTGTCTGCACTCCATTCCCATCTGCATCCCATACATAACTATTCCCATTTGTTTCTCACTTATCACTATCAAATTGCTCTTTAAAATAAGCAAATACATACATACACATATGAAACTTTCCTATTTCTCTTTCTTCCTTACATGAAATACAACATACCGTAAAACCTAATGCTAGCTACATGACTTATAATTACTAGTCTTCACCGAAAGAAACTAGGACTCCTAAAGAACTGACTGATTCCAGATCTGAAGCAGAGAAATTATAAAGAAAGCTTAGAATATTTTTAGTGCTAGAAAGTAAGGGAGACTTTGCCAGGTAAGAGAGTGAATACGTATGATCCCAGCAACTTGGGAGGCTGAGGCAGGAGGGTCACAAATTAGAGGCCAGCCTCAGCAACTTAGTGAGACACTGTCTCAAAATAAAAAATAAAAATAAAGGACTGGGGGTATAGTGCAGTATAAGAGTACCCTGGGTTCAATCCCCAGTACTGCAAAAAAAAATAATAAGGAAAAAAAAAGTGGTTTGGGTACTCAAAGATTGAGTGGGATATACCAATATAGCCAAAAGACAGAGGGATTGGCTTAAAGGGTTCTAATTAGAAAAACGTTGGGCAGTTTGAACATAAAAATTACTAGTGTAGGTAATGGTTATAGAAATGAACAAAAAAAAAGGCTGTGATTTATACTGATATTCAGATAGGGAGAGAAAAAGGAGGGAATGGTGGGAGAAAAAAGTCTTTATTACAATAGAAAGCTATCTAATCAAGGTAGAAAGAATGATAGAATAAGAATACAGTGATTGATTCAGTGTCAATGGACACTGAAGCCAGGGGTTCAAGACAGTTGGGGTTGGTGTGCTTGCATGACTTCAAAGTTACCCCCTCTTCCTCAGCACCAGTTTATACTTACACAAAAAGATAATGCTCTGCCTTTAAAATAAAGACATCTGGAAGACTTCACCTTATCCAAGCAGTCAAACTCAGTTTCACCAATGATACAATAGAATGTCCTATGCTTCTTGATGGGACTCATGGGAGTAATCGGCATCTACCACAGAGAGAGAGAGAGAGAGAGAGAGAGAGAGAGAGAGAGAGAGAGAGAGAGAGAGAACTTAATCAAGAAGAAATAATCATGCAATCCCAGATATGAGATATGCTACCAAAAGTTTAATCTGTACTCTTCAATATATTAATGTCACAGAATACACATGTGTGTATGCGCCCACCAACACATTAGATGGGGGAATGTTCTGCATGAAAAGAGACTAAAAATAACTGATAACCAAGTTCAGTGCCTGATCCTTGATTGAATTTGGGAATGAGGCAGGGGCGAAGAGATTTAAAGAAACTGTTTGCATCAATTCAGAAAACTTGAAATCGGCTATAAGTGAAACAGTGTCATTGAATTAATGCTAAACGTGTTGGGCATGATAATGGTGTAGTTACATAGGAAATAAATCTTATTCTTAGAAAAACTATGCTGAAAATTTAGGAATTAAAGTATCATGATATCTGCAACTTACTTTCCGATGATTGAGAAATAAAAAACGTGTGTGTGGCAAAAGAGAGCAAGAAAGAGCACACACAAGTGTGGCAAGATGTTATCAATGCAAATTCAAGTGGAGGGGATGCTGAGGAGGGTTTTTTCCTATTTTTTCTATAGGTTTGAAATTTTAAAAATAAAAATTTGAGACAATATGCAAAAGTAAGAAACAGTTTACAGACTTGTAAATGAGAAATATACATATATTTCGACAAGATTTTCATCTAAATTATTTCTGTTGTAAATGACTGAGCAGTTGATGCTACAATCAGGAATGATAATCAAACTGTAAAATGTAAAAATAAATAAATAAAGGTTAAAAGTGCTAATTTGAGTATTAAGAAAATATGTACACTTGTACATTGCTGGTAGGACAGCAGACCATTCTGGATGTCCATTCTGGAAAGCCCTATGAAGATTTAGGACTTAGGAATGGAATCGTCATATGACCCAGCTATCCTACTCCTTGGTATTTACTCTGAAGACCTAAAATCAGCATACTCTAGGGACATGGCTGCATCAATGTTTATAACAACGCAACTCACAATAGCTAAACTTTCTAAACAACCCAGATACTCATCAATAGAGAAGTAGATAAAAAAAATTATGGTATATTTGCACACTAAGTTTTACTTAGCCATAAAAAAAGAATGAAATTACGGCATTTGCTGATAAACAGACGGAAATGGAGAATACCATTCTAAATGAAATAGGCCAGACAGAAAATCAAGGGTCCAGTGTTTTCTCTCATGTATAGAAGCTAGAGCAAAATAAAGGAAAAGAAGAAGGGGAGGATCATAGGACCATACGTCATAAAGATATAGGGAAGATCATACATGCATGGAATTTCAGTTCAGTTGACGTTCCTCCATGTGAAGGAGATAGAGAGGGAGAGATGAGGGATGGGAAAGGGAAGGAAATTAGAAGAAAATTTTTAAAATCATGCTATGTGCATATGTAAATATACCACAGGGAATTTCACCTTTAGGTATAAGTAGAAAGAACCAATTAAAAATAAATGAGTAGGTGAGCAAAAGGAAAACCTGTAGAGGAAGGAGAATAAAAGGAGAGAAAGTAGAGGAACATAAACTAAAATCAAATTCCATGCATGTATGATTTTGTTAGGCTGAACCCAACTACTATGTAGAACAATAATGCTCTAATAAAAAGTGTACAATTTTAATAAAGAAAATCTAATTTCTTTACATCTCTACAAAATAAACACTGAAAAATTTTAAAGGTTAATATTCGGGGTTTCCCCTTAGAGACAGAGGATTAGAAAAATTAGCATACACATTTAACTCTGCTGTCTTCCAAACTCCATGTTTTTGTTTTATTTTATTCTTTAGGTTTTTGCTTTGTTTTATTTGTTTGTTTTAGTTTTCTGAATAAACTCATGAAGTCAAAGAGTACGGGAGAGAAAACTACAATAAAATATCAAAAGCAGCGAAAAACAGATGGACAGGTAGCCCCTGACGCAGCAATTGAGAGAGCCCTGAATCTAAAACTTTCACTAAGGAAGACAAGAAGCAGCTCAAGTCATATTGCAGATCCCCCAAAGGCTCAGAAAGTGGCAACATAGGGAATTTTTCGAAGTGGGTAATGTTATGGTTTGGATAGAGGTGAGCCCTCAAAGTTCCTGTTACTGCAGGGACGTTGATTGGATTGTGAGAGCTGTGACCTCAGCCATCCCCATTTGGATGGACTGACTAGGTGGTAACTGGGGGTAGGGGTGGCTGGAGGAGGTGGGTCACTGGGGGTGTGCCCTGGAAAGGTGCGTATTTTCTGCATCCCCTTCCCCCTTCCTTCTCTGCTTCCTGATCCTGCAATGAGTCAACCAGCTTCCCTCCACTGGGCTCTTCCACCAAGATGGGCCTCACCTTGGGCCCTGAGCAATGAAGTTGGCCCTTTATGGACTGAGACCTCTTAAACTGTGGGACCAAATAAAATAAAATTCTCCTCCTCTAAAGTTGTTTCTGTCAGGCATTTTGGTCACCACGATGCAAAGCTGACTACAACAGGGAGTGAATGTGGTTAAAAAGATGAAGACAAGCTGGAAGTTTATTTGTTTACAAAAGCAGAATCTCTTTTCTATTTTTAGCAGTTGTAAATCCGAATGGAAAATACAAAACAGGCAGGCTGAAGGTAAGAGTGCTATAGCAAAATCAGAGAAATTGAATAAAAATTTTATCAGATTATTGAGAGCTGACTTCTAACTTTCTTGTCCCACTTGACTCCCAGGAACCTGGCATCCAGGCGTTCACTGCCAAACAGGAAATTTTTAAGAGTCTATGCTAATGTAACCACCCAAAGAACTGAGTCTTAAAGAAGATAAAACAGGGATTCCCACAATATGACAGCCCAGGCAGAGCTCACAGGAAAGCCAGTTGACAAGTTCCTACCACGGGAGCTTTTAAGTACCCCAGTCTTAAATGTGAACAGACAACCAAAGATCATGAGGCATTTGAGAAAGCATTTAATATGAATGGCGTGGATCAAAAGAACAGGGAAAGAAAAATAATTGAGGAAACAGAAATTGAGGCAGGCATGGTGGCACACACCTGTCATCTCAGCAGCTCAGGAGGCTGAGGCAAGAGGATCGCAAGTTCAAAGCCAGCCCCAGCAACTTGGAAAGGACCTAAGCAATTCAGTGAGACCCTGTCTCTAAATAAAATATTAAAATGTGGTTAAGCGCCCCTGGGTTCAATCCAGGTACCAAAAATAAAATAAAATTATCATGAAAATTTCATAGAAATAAGTGATTGTATTATAATCATAAAAAAAGAACAGAATGCCATCACAAAGAGATGTTAAAATTGGTAGGAGAAAATTCAGAGAAAAATTTCATAAATTAGAACAAAGGGCAAGTAGGTAGGAAGCATAAGAGAAAAAAAATATAAGAAAATTAGAAAGGTAATCCAAAATTCAGATAATAGAGTTTCAGAAGGAGAAAACAGAAACCCTGAAGGGGGCAGAAATCATTAAGGCCAAAATAATAATTTAAGAAAAATTTCCACAACTGAAGGTTATGAATTCCCAGTCAGTATACAAATATTTCTCCTTCCCACGGTCACCTCCTTATTTTTCTTCTATTCATAAACACTTAAAAGAGGTGTTTCAACTAGCTCTGATCCCCCACCACCTTCCCTACATGTACCCATCAGAGCTTTTGCTTCCACTAACACTGCTCTTCTCAAGGACTCCTGGGACTCTCAAGTTGCTAGAACCAGTCATTGGTCTCCTTTCTGTGCTCTACCATCCTTCCAGACACGGAATTCCTAGACCCTTTTCCAGCCCATTCAATGACACTTCCTCTTTACAGTTGTTCAAGAAAAGAAAAACAAATTTTAATCAATTCTCTTTTCTTTCTCACACATCCCTACATCAATAAGAACAACAATTAAAAAATATTCATCTGGCTCCAACTTCAAAGAAAACCAAAATTTGATTTAATGCTTCTCTTTTCACTTAAAGTAAGAAAACAACATTGGTTCACTGGCCTAAGGGGCTACCTCACCCCCATACCGCAGCCCCTCTGCTCACTCTGCTCCAGTGTCATTGGTCTCCTGATGTCCCTGGACTACACCAGGAAAGCTCTATCCAGCAGGATTTTACACTTTTGCTTGAAATACCGTTCTCCCAGGTTTCCGCATTGCTTGCTCCCTTAGCTCTTTCAGGACATTTTAGTTAGAAATGTCAAACTAAGAAAGGAATTACCATGTGACCCAGCTATCCAACTCCTGAATGTATATCCAAAGGAATTGAAACCAGTGTGCTCAAGAGACACCTGCACTACCATGTTTACTGTAGCACTATTCACAACAGCCAATATATAGAAACAACCTGAATGTCCATCAATGGATGACTTAGTAAAGAAAATGTGGTACCTGTACACAATAGAATACTATCCATCCACTAAAAAGGAATATTGTCATTTGAAAAAACAATAGGAAGAACATACAAGACAGGATGTTAAGTGAACTAATCCAGGAACAGAAGGACAACTCCATATCATTGTACAATAGGTGGAATCTAAAAAGATTGAACTTGCAGTGGTTACCAGAGGTTGGGATAGGAAGGGGAGATGTTGGACAGCAGTACAAAGGTACAGTTAGATTACAGGAATAAGTTCTGATGTTCTATTACATAGTCAAGTGACTAAAATAAATAAGGTATTATGTGTTTCAAAATAGAAGAGAATGTTCTCACCATTACAAAAATGATCAATGTTTGGGGTGATGGATATGCTAACTACTCTGATTTGATCTTTACACAATGCATACACATATCAAAATATCACACTGTATGCCATAAGTATATACAATTATCATTTGTCAGTTTAAAATAAAACATGGCATTCTTGGCATGGCATTCCTTGATCACCTTATTTAAAATTGCAGCTACTCCTTGTCCCTACCCACAAGAATCATCTATCCCTACTCCCCATTTTATTTTTCTTGATGGCATTTATCATCATTTGACACACTGTTTTACACTTTTTTTCGTGGCCTTTCCCTTTTGCTAGAGAGGAAGCTCTACGAAGGCTGGAATTTTTCTGTTTCATTCTCTGTTGCACAGCCAGTGTAGACAATACTGCATTCTATTACTCAGTCATTCATTCCACAAATATTTATTACAATTTTTAAAAAGACCCTACAGATTTCCATAGAGAAAATTATAGGTTACTTAGAAAGAACCAAGAATCAAGATGTTGTCAGGCACAGTGGCACCTGCCTGTAATCCCATTGACTCCAGAGGCTGAGGTAGGAGGATCTCTAGTTCAAGGCCAGCCTGAAAAACTTAGTGAGATCCTGTCTCAAAATTTAAAACATAAAAATAAAGCCAGGTGTGGTGGCTCACACCAGTAATCCCAGCAGCTTGGGAGATTGAGACAGGAAGATCGTGAGTTTAGAGCCAGCCTCAACAAAAGCAAGGTGCTAAACAACTCAGTGAGACCCTATCTCTAAATAAAATACAAAATAGGGCTGGGGATGTGTCTCACTGGTCAAGTGCCCCTGAGTTCAATCCCTGGTACCAATAAATAAATAAATAAATAAATAGGACTGAGGATATAGCTCAGTGGTAAAACTCCTCTGGGTTCAAATCCCCAGTACAAAAAATAAAAATAAAAAAATAAAAAAATCAGGATTATATCAGTTTTTCAACATCTATTATAGAAAGTAGATACCATGGAGCAATTTCAATTTCTTCTCCTCCTCTTCCTCCTCCTCCTCCTCCTCCTCCTCCTCGCCCCCTACTCCTCCTCCTCTTCCTCCTCCTCCTCCTCCTCCTCCTCCTCCTCCTCCTCCTCCTCCTCCTCCTCCTTCTCCTTCTTCTTTTTTGTTACTGGGAACTGAACCCAGGGGTGCTTTACCACCGAGCCACACCCCAACCCCCCCCCCTTTTTTTTTTGAGACAAGGTCTCACTAAGTTGCTTAGGGCCTTGCTAAGTTGCTGAAGCTGGTCTTGAACTTGTGATTCTCTTGCCTCTGCCTCCTGAGTTGCTGGGATTGCAGGTGTGTGTCACCATACCCAGCCAATCAAGTAATTCCTTCAAAATTCTAAAACAAAGACAAATAAAAAACCCATCCTAGAACACTTTCCCCAAACTATTTAATAACGAGGGCCTTTGTACTAGTTGTTCTTTCTATATGAAATGTTCTTCCCCAAAAATAACATTATGACTAACTGCTGTGCCTCTTTGAAGTCTTCTCACATCATCCTCTCCAACCCTACCCTAGTGCTCCTGATTCCAATACTGCACCAAGATTCAGGCAATAAAGCCTCTAATCTGGGCCCTAGCTTTGGAAGGGCCCAATGTCTCATGAACACACACACACATTTAAAGACTAACTAGATGCTTTCGTGAGTCAGAACCTGGCCTCCACCACTGTCTATAACTGTAAACATCCACTCTTTAGGACTGGTACCTTCAGGCCCCAAGAAGATGCATCTCCTTCCCTATGTCCTTGAAATAAAAGGAAACTGTGCCTGGATGCCAGGAAGGTTTGTGGATTGGGCCACTGCCAACTTCAAAGAGGGACACTGCTTTGGAGTACAGGCAGAATTTGAGCGGCAGAAACACTTAAGTAAGAGACAAATTAATTAACTTGTCAAATCCTTTCTCAAAGATAGCATGGATGCAATAGATTCTTACAGAAGAAAGTAACATTTTCTAGTGGGGCTGTACATCCAGTTCTTTGCTTCTTTTTGAATTCCAGTTTGTGGTTCCAAGGTACACACAAATTCAATAGATATTCACAGCAGTTGCAAATGGTAGCCAAAGAATATTTTGCAATATGAAATGGCCCATGTTGCTCCTAAGTTCATGCAGATACAGACATAGACCTAACATGAGTCTAACATGATGCACTTAAATGGGTCCCTCACTTGAACTCTTGCTCCAAAGCTCCACAGCACATCAGGGGCAGGCCTATCCCATGCTCTTGTCCTTCTCTATTTTTTTTCCTCTTTGTAACTTACCACTTTCTAATATACTATAAGTTTTCATATTCATGATGCTAATTTTTATCACCAGACTTTCTCTGCTAAAACATATTGTCCTTAAAGACAGGGATCCTGGAGTTTGTTCCCTGACATGTCTCCAGCACCTAGAACATATATAAAATATTTTCTTCTTAGAATTCTTGATAGGTACTCAATGAGATGGGATGAGAGAATGAACACTTACGCATCTTCTTTCAAGAAGTAACTGAAGCAGGTGCACTCTGAAAGCAAGAGATAAATTCAATAACAAGAAGACACGGGGTTCAAAAAGCATGGAATCAGGTAGGATCCTGTCTAAGAGAAGCAAAGGGCATGCTCAGGATGCTAGGGAAAGAAAAGCCCATGATGACAGGTGCACAGCAGCCTGAGACCCACTGAGCCAGACAGGAGGCGGTCGAGAGAGTCCAGACGGCTTCTTAAAGATGCTGATAGTGTCCTAGTCCATTTGGGTGGCAATAACAAAGTACCCTGGACTGGGTGGCTTCTAAACAACAGAAATTTCTTTCTCACAATTCAGTCAAGCTGCCAGCTTGTTGGGTGCTGGTGAGGGGCCTCCTCCAGTTTGCAGACTACCAAGTCCTCATAGTGTCCTCACATGGCAGGAAGAGCGTGAGAGAGGGCTCCCTGGGGTCCTTTTTAAAAATAAGTGCACTATTCTCATTCATAAGGAACTACCCTACTCATATGACCTAATCACCTCCAAAAGCCTCACCTCCTAAAACCACCACCTGGCGGGGTTAGGATCTCAGCATACAATTTTGGAGGCAGGCATAAACATTCAGTCCATAACAGATACTGACTAAATAATGCACTTTAACATACTGAGAGCAAATTTATGCAACCAGGGATGTATTTGAGGTTGAATTATTGATAATAACAGGGGAAAATAAACAAGCAAGGCAATTATTAACTCCAGGGAACAACATGTAGAGAGTAGGCATCGTGTACCACATGGCTTACAATAATCACAATAATGTAAACACAAAACATCAGTATGGGTGTGCAGTGGGGGACCAAAGATAAGCAAATCCTTGTTTTCAATATGGGGAGTCAAATGATTATTTCTGAAGCTGGGCATAGTGGAACAAGCTTCTGGGGCAGTATGACAGCAGGATTCCTTAAGCCCAGGAGTTTAAAGCCAGACTGGGCAACGTGTAAGACCCATCTCAAAGAGAGAAAAAGAGTGGGATTATACCTGGAATGAAAAACTTTAAAGTTTAAAAACTTAAAAGTTTAAAAAGTATTTAGCACTGTGGAGAAAAATACCGAAAGACTCAACTAAGAGACTTGAGAGTGGTTGTTTCCAGAAGGTGTTGGGGGGCGGGGGGGTGGAGGAGGACTTCATTCTTTAGGATAAGCCTAGAAGAACAGCTAATTCTCTACACTATGTGCCTAGAAACATTTGATTAAAATTAAAACTAGATAAAACTCAACTCCCACAAAAGTTTGCATATTCTCGTATCGACATCTAGATGCCAACAAATAGGGAGGAGCTTGCCTACCTAACTGTGGGCACTTCTCACCTGTGCTAACAAGAGGCTTCAGGAGAAGCCAGTGAGATGGCAGGTTTGGGGGAGGGCAGATGGCTCTCATGTTTTGCTTCCCCTAATTCTATATTGCTTTTTGTCTGAACAACAACAACAACAAAATTCACTTGTGTATCATTTAGGAAATTAAGCCTAAACTTCAAAATATAGAAGAAGAATAAAAAAGAATACCTTTGGAAGAAATGACGGTTAATCAGGGCCAGCCCCTTATCTAACTGTGGATAGATTTGGAATAGGAGGCAGAAAAGGGGAAAGAAGCAAGAGGGCTCAGAGTGAACAAGAAAATGAAGGTCACATTCTCCGGAGTCCAGCAGAGGTTGTTCAATGCTGAATAAATCATGGAACTTCTGGGTTCTGTAGATGCTGTTATTTCTTCAGTAGAACCTGTGCTCAAACCAGATCTTTGATGGGACCAAGAACCGTTTCCTCACAACTGAATGCAACAGCAAAATCACCAGGAAAAAAAAAAAAAAACAGTGTCACCACCCACCCAACCCATACCCAGAATTTAGGTTGGCGTCAGGCCATGTGTTGGGTTGTTTTTAAAATCAGAGAAAGTGTCTTCCCAGGAACAGGCTGCATGATGCCTGTCTCCTGCCCTCTGGCCAACCTCACAGATGGGCCACTCTGGCCAGCAGCCACCCAGCGCTGCCCTTGAGCATTCTCAGCCTGTTCAGCCCTGGCCTACCCTGCTGCCAGAGGCCCCTGGGGAGCCATAATGTTGTGGCCATTGCAGGAGAACATTGCTGTGCTATGGGGCAGCTGGCTCACCCCCAGGGAATGTGAGCAGATGTTGTCTCCCCACCACCACCAGGAGCAAGGGGAGGGAGGAGCAAGGGAGTGCATCTCCTTCTGGATAGATCGGGATCGTCCAGAAGGCCAGCAGGATCCTGGAGAGGCAGTGCCTTCACAAAAATGAACATATTATGGGTAGCACTAGGTCCAAAAAGACAACATGGTTTTGTGGGTTCCGCTTTGTTTGCAGTAGATTATCTAAGGAAAGAAAGGGATGGTCAAATTGCAAGAAACTGTTATCTATCTATGCATACATTAAGTCTTGCCTATTCCATCTATTGGCTCTGTTAATACCACCTGAGAAATAGTGTAATAATAACTCCCATCTACAGGATGTTAACTGTGCCACACTCCCTGCCGATACCTCATATCTATCATCTCACTGAACATCACAAATGTATGAAGTAGGTGCCATCATGGACCTGATTTTGTCAATGAGGAAATGATACTTGGATTAAAATAACTAGCCCAAGATGACAAAGGAATCTGAAAGTCAAGATTAAAGCATTTGTTCCTAGCTCTTAAGAATTATGGGCTACTAACTCGCATAAAACTAGATGCAGACTTTGAGCTGCACATGCTCTGTCAATCAAAAAAGCTTGTATTTACTTTAGGCCGTGATCTTTCCAAATCAGTTGCAGGGGCGGGGTTAAAGACAATGTGCTTCAGGACAGCAAAGGTTAGGCTTAGATTAGAAAGGCAGTAGTCTGGTGATAGCAGAGGCCCTCTGGACTGAGGCCTAATCCACACTATGCTCATTGGTGGAAAAGCAAATCCATCATTCGCAGGTCAGTTTCTCACTGGCACAGACCACACTAAACTAAGCCTATAAGGAGCAGGCTTTCTGCCCCTGCAGCTGGACAAGGTAGGGGCAGGCGGAAGCAATGGATGGGAGAGACTGGGACAATGAAGGGAGGGAGAAGAAGAAGAAGACCAGCAGGTCACTCAGAGAAGGACAATAGAGATGCCATAACCTTTGAGGATTTTTGAGTAGGTTAGAGACAAGACTTAAATAGAAATTGCATAGCAACTGTATGCAAAGTGGACTGGAACAAGAAAAGATGGGAATTAAGGAAGCAGTTCAAATGGCCATGAAGCCATTCTTCCAAACCTTAAAGGCCTCATGGCTATGAAAAATAATGGAAATGACATTTCAAATGATCAAAACAACCTTGCAAAGGAAAGAGAGTCCCAGCTTCCACCACCTTCTAAGAGATGCCCTCTGAACTGCCTCACCGCCCGCTTCCTTCTTCATTCCTTCTGTCTTCCTACAGGAGAATTCTCTGTTGACAGTGACCACGGCGGGGGCAGGAGGCCAAGGATGATTTCTTTTTCCATAAGGACTGCTTTGCAATTGCCCAGTGCCAGCAATACATATGCAGCTCTGTGTAGAGAGGAGTTTGCATTGAATCTGTTAGAAAGGAAACTCCAAAAACCTCTGTTGGAAATGACAGCTCTTGACAAGATGAAAGGAGGTGTCTTGCTCAGATCTTCACTTAAAACAATCTGGAGTTCCATTAGTATTCATTGAGGAGCTGCAGCATGGAACAAGTACAAGCACCATGAATAAAATTAAAACTAGTGTTGACTCTCAGCACAGCAGAGGGCGGGAGGGGGCTGCCTGGAGCTGGCTGGGCTTCCCTAGCCTTGACTCTCGGTGGCCACGTGTGACTCACCCAAGGCAATGCATGCACATTTTAATCTCATGAGGCGCTGATGTCAACAACTGCTCTGCCACTATGCCTTCGAGCCTGCCCACTCCCACGTTCGACTTCCAGGAATGAAGCCAGACATGGGACTCCCTCCAATGTTCATAACACTTACCCAAGATGGCCCCAGTCCTGAGTGCTTCCCTGTGGCTCAGGGCTCTTGGCTCTATTCTGTGTTATGATTCTTACCCTGACCTTTGGGCTCCATGCTCCTGTTATCTCACTAATTCAGAGGTTCGCCTCTTCTTCAAGGTCTTTGGTTTATTTTTCCAGCTTCCCACCTTGACAGTCTGTTCTACTCTAGAGCATGGAATATCCTGGCCTGGCTTTCCCACTGACTTACAGCCAGCCCCCAGCTCCTGTCCATCCCACTTGGTCCACCTTAAGTTGAAGCTTTATCAAGTAGGCAATAGGGTAGAGTCACCTTCCCCAAAGTGCCCCTTTCAAGTCCCACCAGGCTAGAGCTGATGGTCTCCCTCATTTCTGTGCCCTGGCCTTAAGTGTATAACCGTATATTTAAGAGAAACAAGGAGGGAGAAGGGGCAGGAGTCCCCCAGAAGATGAAATTGCTCAGGAAAAAGAGTTGGAAAAAACCCACCTGCTTTTTCTTGGCTCCCTTTTGTGGTCCCTCCAGGATTAGGGTGACCTGGCTCTTTGTAGGTCAGATATGTCCTCAGTACTCATTTGCAAGGTCATGTTAGCCCCTAATTGTGCTTGCAGCTGCGGCTATAGGCTCCAGAAGGTCCCCTGTTCAGGAAAGCATCCCCGTCTGTCGCTGCCATCCATATGTTTCCCATTTCCTGGACCCGCCTGAGCAGCTGTCTCCAATGAGCCGCAAACAAGATTCCTGCTTCAGAGGACAGAGCCCAGTGTCACGTCTGCCACCGTGGCAGGGCCTATGTCCTGTGAGTGTTCAGATCATGGGAGAAAAGCAAGCTGGCCCCTCTTCAGGTGAGACTCATCAAAGGCACTGTTTCCAGTCACTCTTTAGAAAGTTTTTTCCTAACTGTCCTTCATGACAAAGGACAAAAATTGCTCTCTCAGTGATGTTCAGAGCAATACTGTTTAAGGGCCACTTCCCCTCACAAACTCCTTCCCTCCCACCTGACTTGGTCTGACTCCCTGTCCCCACCTTATTCTCACCATGAGTGATGGCTCTCCCTTCTCATCTCTGCCTCTTTAAGGACCTGCCGGATGACGGATTCCTCTGCAAGTTAGAACAAAATACTGGTTAGGCTTTGACGGTGCCTCTGCCTTTCAGATGGATGGATGTGTACGGTTCTTGATCTTCCTGAGCAGAGGCCACAGTCCTTCATGATGGAACCAAGGGACCCTCCTGCAACGCAGGCCCTGGGAGTCATGGGACTAGGATTCTGGAGTTCTAGAGAGCTCCTGTCTGCTCACAATGACTCTTGCCGTGAATTTCTCTGTTGCCTGTAGTTTAGGCATAAGAAGGATGGGATTGGAGCCAGTTTCAAAGAAGTAGCTGACTCCTTTTCCTCTCATCACTTGATTAATTACAGATGGCCCCAAGTCCTTGCAAAATGATCCAGGTCTAATATGATCCAACCCTCAGCTGCATTTGACAAGGTCCCTTCATTACCCTATCAGCCTCTAGAAGCTGCTACCAAAAAACTTGGCTGGAAAAGTTGAGTGATGGTCACTGTGGCAAAAGAAGTGAGAGTCTTGGTGATAGCAAGCTAGTCCTAATGGTCAGGAAGATGTCTGTATCTACACTTAAGGGCCTTGGAGCTCTTTCAACTCCTACCACCATAATGAAGCTTTCCTGGACAATTCAAGGCAATAGTTCTGTCTCCTCTGATGAGTGATATAAGCACTTTCCTAATGAAAGAAGGAGTGTTGGCTCTTGTCTTAGTCCATTTTCTGTTGCTATCATGGAATACCTGAGATTGGGTAATTTATAAAGAAAAACAAATTTATTTTGCTTATAATTCTTATAGTTCAAGGGCACCACACCAAGGACCTCATGCTGCCTGCTCTGAAGGGCAAATGGGCATGTGTAGAAGGGAGAAGCACCAGGGGTGGCCTTGTTTATAATGACTCGCTCTTGAGATAACTAACTCACACTCATGAGAAAGGCATCCATCTCTCTTAATTACCTGATCCCCACTTAGAGGTCCCACCTCCCAACGTCACCACAGTGGCAATCAAATTTAATTGTGAGTTTCAGATGGGACAAACCATATTCAATCCTGCAATTTAAAATCACAATCATAGCAAATTCTAATACAGTGCTTATACGTGTTGTGTAAGGTGATAAGCACCTCTCAGGTACTATTAACTCATTTCATCCCACAAGAATGCTTTGAAGTAGGGTCTACTGATATCATCCCTGTTTGCTTAGGTGAAGAAACGGAACACATAGAGGTATCGCAGCTTGCCTGGGGACTCAGGACTAGTCAGGGTGGTGTCTGGACTCTAAGCCTGGAGCTCTGGCTCTAGAACTCTCCTAAGTACCACAGACCATGTGTCATGGGTGGCTTTATTGCTGTTCATCTTTGGTGCCTCTATTTCATCTTTTAAGTTAGATCCTAAGATACTTGTAGGCCTAGGCCACATTTGCATCTTTATGTGTCTCACAGCGTTCATGCTATTATCTATAGCGTTGCATATATAATTGCTTAATAAATGATTACTGACTAACATGGTGAACCAAAAAAATAAAATAAAATGGGGAGAGATTAATCTAACCAATTTCAGTCTTTTCTATAACTTCTTCTGCCTCCTAAGAATCCCTCCGTGAATACACTTTACTCCCTCAGGAGAGGTTATTTTAAAAACCAAATAACTAAATACTTAAGAAAAATTTATCCCTCCTGATGAACTGATGTTCGTGCTGTTCACTTTTGTTATTTCTGCTGCCAACAAGCTCAAAGCTATGCTTTTTTCCGGTAGAAGCCTTGCTATACTTAGTCTAAATATTCTGGCACAATTATACCTCCTCTTTGTTATTTGATCCTAAAATATGTTATCCTTGTATTAACAGCTTTATGAATTTTTTTATCTACATATTTTACAGTAAGCTATTTCACTTTCTTTTTGGAGATCTGAGGTGGTCTGGGGCCAGTGCTCCTCTGTTTCCTCATCCGTAAAGTGGCAGAGTGACATCAGGATTCAATCCTTGAAGCAAGAAAAACAGAGCCAGGCATATGGTAAACACTCCAACATTAAGGAAGAGGGGGGAGAGTCAGAGGGTCCTCCGGGTTTCTGTAGGACATTTACGTACGTAAATATCCAGGGCTCTTTTCAGAACTCTACATTGAATATTCAACTACCTACTTGTTACCTCCAATTCTGTATCTAACAGACACCTGAACATGTCCCAAAATGCACTCCTTATATCACCATCCCAAAACTTTTCCTCCAATAAGTTCCACCACTTCGGGTCTTGACAACTCCCCTCTTCCAGTTACAGAGGTCAAAAGACTTACAATCATCCTGAATGCCTCCTGCTCTCAGGCCACCCCCTCCCCATCCAACCCCTCAGGAAATCCTTGGCTGCATGTTGGACAAAACTGAAGGATTCAGTTCTTTCTTATACCTTTGCTGTTCTGACCCAACTCAAGACTGCTGGATTATCGCTTCCTAAACCAGCTCTAACTTCCCCACCCTTAAGACCCTCACAGGTGATTTTTGAAGCAGCACCCAGATTAGCCTGTCAAATATAACCCAGCTTCTCACTTCCTCGTTGTAGAAACCAGTCTTTACCACAACCTCTAAGGCCCTAGATGACCTGCTCACAGATCCCTCTGATCCTGGTTTCTGACACCTTCACCCTCCCATCACACTCTTCACTGCCCTCTACAGAAGCAGGCTAGGCTCACCCGAGAGCACATTCCATGTCCCTCTCCCCAGATGCCTAAAGGGTCTCTCTTTAGGTTTCAAGGGTCATCTGCTCACAGGTCTTTCCCTGACCACCCTATCTGAAGTTGCAGACAGACACAGACACACACACACACACACACACACACACACACACACAGAAGCATTATATCCTGCCTTTTTTTTTTTAATGAATAACAACTTAGCACCATCTAACATATTATATGGAAACATAAATGACTCTAGAGCACAACCTCTAGAGCCAAATTACCTGGGCTCAGTCTTGGATTCCCTGATGGTAGCCCTGTGATCTTATGTAAATTACCTTTCTTCCTGGGCCTCAGTTTCCTCATCTTTAAAATGGCATGGTTTTAATGACTAAATGACTGAGTGTGGGTGTGTGTAACTTAGAACAAGGACCAGCATAAAGTAAGTAAGTACTCTATAAGTGCCACTCTTCATTTCATTTATTGTATGTCTCTCCCACTCGTACACAAGTTGCCCTATGGAAGGAAGTTCTGTGTGTTTTGTTCATTCCTCTATTACCAGTACCTGGAAAAATGCCTGATACTTCTTAGATGCTCAATAAATGTTTATCAAATGAACGAAGCTAAAGCTTGGGAGAAAGGTCAAATACAGAATTAGCAGTCATTTTTCAGAAGTGGTACTTGAAGATTTAAAAGTGATGAAACAGAATAGAGAGAAAGAGCTAGAATGCCACGAGAAATCAAGATCTGAATTTTAATCTTTTGGTTGTCAGTAGCTATGGGACAAGTAGGTGACAAATCCACAAAGGAGGCCAAGAAAGGCCCAGCAAGCCTAGACAGGATTCAAGGTGGTGTGCTTCATAAAAATCCACCAAAAAGAAACTCTAAGGCCTGGGGGTGAGAAACAGTGCTGAAAAGATAACCAAGAAGTGGAGCAGGGTGAGGACCTGATAGGACCTCTGGGTTGGGCATGCAGAAGAGCACCCAGGACTCTCAAAAGAGAAAATTTAGTAGCAAGTTAGGCAGGAAGCCAAAACAAAAAATAAATCAAGGAGAAATGGCAGATTAGGAAGTGGAAGCAGGAACTATTGACTATTCTTGAAATTCAGCAGTGAAAGCAAATGGAAATAAATAGAAAAGGAAAGATATCAAAATATAACTCTCCTCATTTCACGCACAGTAGAAGCCGCCATCTTTACTATGTCTTTTCAAGTATTATTATGACTTATTAATTATTTATGTATAATAATACATTTATTGATCACTACTTCTGTATTAAGTGTTTTACATGCTGAAATCAATCTCTCTTCTCTCTCAATTTGTATGGTTAGAGTTTTTTTTTTTTTCTTAGAACAGGTGTAGTTTGGGTAGCTGTATATAAAACTGGTTATATATAACAAAGTTAGAGAATAAACTTCATAAACTCTCCTTTCTTCCCCCGACCCTGACCCTCAATCCCACATAGAACTTAAAACCTCCTTGTGATCTGAACCAATTCAATGGATACATCCAGATTGGGAGAGGAGGGGGAGATGTGTTCTAAATCACAGACTCCAAAGAATTCCCAGCCTAACTTACACAGGGCACTAATTAATTTTCTAAATTCTTTCAAGACAACTGAAACAAGTAAATTCATAGCTTTAGTTCATCTTTTTCATTATCCATCCTGTGCTACAGTAATTGCAACAGGGTTAAGAAGCAAATGTATCTTACCAAGGGGGTGTCGTGTGAAACAGCAGGCCTCTTGGGCTACCTTTAATGGACTGCAGAGAAATGGGAGAATACAGAAGCCAAACCCCGGAGGGCCTCTGGCCCGCACAGAGTTCCAGAGGAGTGTGCCAGCTTCCCAGCATTGGGCTCTGGAGTTAAATCCATAACACTCACGACCAGGTTGTAAATTTCAGGCCATAGTTCATTAACTCCAGAAGTTCAAAACGATACCCCCTGCTCGCCCAGTCAATGCAGCTGAGAGTTTTCCCGGCGTGTGATGATCCATCAACAATTGGATTCCAATATCTTTTGCTTCATTAATAGAGTCACACGGGCCCCTCCTATGGAGCTGGGTAAGGCTCCTGCCTCCACGTCTGCTCGGCTGGGCTGCATCTGTGCAGGGCTGCAGTTTGAGCCTCAAACTACAGGCAGACCCCAGATGTGTCTGACCTTTTCCAGCCCAAATCTTCAGTTGGACTAAGGTTAGCATCAAAATGCTTTCCATGGGACTTGTTTATCTTTAAAGAGTTGGCTCTAGTGCTGACAGAAGGCAGTGCATAGCTTAGAAAACCATATGCAGTTTTGGGAATTTGCATTGTTTCTATCTGTGGCTTAGTTCACTTGCAACTCAACATTTCCTATGGTCTAAAAGGCAAGCCTCTACCCACTTACTGGGTGCCTATATATATATATATATATATATATATATATATAACCAGGAAGCAATCCTAGACTCAGAACTTATTAGGTTGAGCTGATTCAGGATAGTCAGGCATGATGAGCCAGCAGTGTGAGTGTGACCATGTTCAGGAAATATCGGTAACTGTCAAAACAGAAACCCCAAATCCAGCACTAAGTCTGAGCACAAGCTTGGAACTAGAAACAAGTGAAAATCAAAGTCAAGAGCCAGACTGTCCAAGGGGGCAAAGAGCCAGGGTGGCTGTGAGGGCAGTGGGTTCTGAGGTCCTTGTTATAGACATGGCTTGAGGCACACTGGCTCAGCCCAGCTTATGGGCATCTGCTGGAGGCAGACAGAATCGAATTGTGCCTCTGTCCCCTTCCCTCCCCCAAAGCTCCTTTCTCCACCAGCTGACAGCAGTTGAAACAATAGAGGTCTGCAGTACAAACAGGAGGGCACTGCTACCACGAATTTCAAAACCTTTGTGAAATTCAAATGAGGCTTTTTCCTTAGCAACCCTTCCCACTGGGAATTCATTTTTCTCCAGCTCCTAAAGTCTCTGACTTCTAAGCCACTGAAACAACATACATTGCGGACCCCATAAACCTCCATTGCCCAAAAGCAGTAGTAACATTCTCTGCCTCCCGTTAATAAATTGTTCTTCTCTTCGCTCGGCAGAGAAAAGATGAAGACGAAATTGGGGGGAATTATTTCCCAAGTATTGTTTCTCTAACAATAGCAATCCCTGCTCCTGAGAACACTATTTTGCTTAATATGTTCTTTCTGCAAAGTGGTAAAATGTGACAGTGTAATAACCCAAAAAAGCAGCGTGAAGGGCCTGATTCCCCAAAGTGTCCACTGAGAAAACATACGAGTGTTTCCATCAAGAAGGAATTGTGTGTCTCGGGAGAAGGTAAGTGCACAAAATAAGGGTCTGCAATAAAGTGGGGTCCAGGCGTCAAGGATTAAATGTTTGGATTCTTTGCTTCACAATAGATGCATTTGCGGGAAGAATGGGTCCCCATTTCTCTCCTTAACGGGGATGTCACACACACGCGAGTGCACGTCTTCTTCAGGATAAAAGGAAAATTGGTTGGTTTAAACATTAAGAAGAAAAGTGCCTGGCCACCAGAAATAACGACAATACTAAGCAATATCAGAATGGATTTCAAAGACAGTGGACTTTGGAGCTAGGTCCGGAGAAGAACTTCCTGGCATCATGTGCATGAACACCTGAGACATACAGCCAATGGGTATTTTGGAGATGGATTTCAAAAACTGATTGTTTATATCAGCTCAAAGACCCACCTGCATCAGATTGGAGGAATGCCCTGCATCTTCAAATCTATGTACTCTGGAAATGCTTTCTTTTCTCGATTCCTGTTGCTCTCCCCTGTCTAGTCCCTAACTCCTCCACACACACCTTTGGACTGCATCCTGTCCCCACATCACTTCTCCCAGGAGGGAGGAATGCTTATAGTGATGGAAAGGAGAAGAGAGGATAGTCAGGGACATGAGTGGTTAGGGGTAGATCTGCCATGACAGAAGGGGGAGAGCAGTCTGGAGGGACAAAAGTCACAAGCAGAATGACAGAAGTGTGCATTATACCTACATAGTGAAGGCAGCAGGTTGAGGCAGACACAGAATGTGGTGAAATGTCACGGTCCAGGTTAGGCCAAGGGAGTCAGTCCTGCCAGAGGACCTCCTAGCCAGGCAGAGCTGTGACACATAGGTAGACAGGCTGCATCTTACACACTGGGGCCTCAATACTCAGATGGCCCCATTCTTCACCTCCTCACTTGGGACTCTGTGGCTTCTCTTACCAAAAGGGAAAATTATGTTTCCCTGCTCCTAGACTCTGGGTCTGGTTGTGTGACTTGTTCTTGTCCAGTAGAATAGTAGCCACCAACATAACATTTGAAGTCTTGCTCTCTGCCATTATTTTTACTAGAATAGGCACAGGCTAGTCCAGGGAAAGGACTTAGAGACACATGGAATAGAGGGAAGGACCCCAGCTAAGCCCTGCCAAAAACATCCTCTCCCTGCCACACTACCCCAGCCAAACCCACGGCCCAGCTGAGCTCAGCCAACCCTCAGTGGACCATCAGATCAGTCAGAATACAAACTTGCTGTTTTATGCTAGTGAGTTTTGGGGTGATCTATTACAAAGCATTTTGTGAGAATAGCTAACCAGTACAGGAGTCCAGCTAAGGAGGGGTGAATGGGGTCTAAATTTTTACCCTGCATTGTGCTACCCAGCCTGACATGTGGGTCAGTGGAAACCCTTTAAAAATACGTACCATCCATTCCCCCACTTTCTCATCCTCACCTCTTCCAAGTCTAAAGTTTCACCGACTTTTCTTCTGAAACCCCCATTCTGCTTTCCCACCAGCCTCATTGTTGCTAATGCTCTAAATTCTTTTCTAGCTTTGTCCTTCTAAAGCTCTTTCCATGTTGATCCCCAGCCCCACCCTTTACTTTCCCTTTCTTCCCCTGTGGCCAGGAGCAGTGGCACAGTTGGATAGTGTCATGCCGAATGAGTCCCCCAGCCCTGCTCCTGAAGCTCATCAAGGCCATCACGGAGCTGAGCAAGGTTTGCACCACTCCCGGATTGACTCTCTGTACATTCCCCGGATTCCTTCCTCCATCAGGACTGGGTCAGCCATGTTCTGTGGGCAAAACAGGATGCAGTGCCAGGCAGGAAAAGGGCCTGCAGAGCTCCTCTTACCATCTAGGAAGACAGGTAACACAGAGCAGGAAGTGGTGACTATCAGGGCTATTAGTTAGGATTACTGTCAGGATATTAGTCAGGGTTCTGCAGAGAAACAGAAATAACAGAATACACAGAGATCCGTATAAGTGGTGTTTTCATTATAGAAATTGGCTCATGTGATGAAGACAAGAAGCCTTACCATCTGCCCTCTGCAAACTAGAGAACCAGAAAAGCCCGTGGTACAACTCAATCCAATATGAAGCCAGAGAAGACACTGGGATGCATTTTGAATCCAAAGCCCAAGAATCAGAAGCTCTGATGTCCAAGGGCAGGAGATGATAGATGCTCTGGCCCAGGGAGAGAGAATTCACCTTTCCCCTGCCTTTTTAAGTTCTATTTGGGCCCTCTGCAAATTACATGTTGCAGATTCATGCTGGTGAAGGAGATCTTCTTTTCTCTGTCTACCAATTCAAATGCTAATCTCTTGCAGAGACACACCCAGGAATAATGTTTTACCAGCTATCTGGGCATCCCATGGCCTAGTCAGGTTGACACATAAATGAGTGTCATCAGTGAATTACAGATAAAGTGCTGTCAGTGATAAGAGGAGAAGTTTACTTTTGGCTGAGGGTCTCAGGGGAAGTTTCAAAGAAAAGGTGACTTTGAACCAGTCTTGAAGGATAGAAAGGCTTTGCAGATGTGGGAAAAGGAGGAGGGGGTGGCAAGGCCCTTCAGGCACAGGAAGCGGCACTTTCTCAAAGTTATGAAATCACCTTAGAGCTGCTAGAGCTATTTGGTGTGGGTCTATATGCAGCTAGGCACGTGGGGATGGGAATCTCCTTCCGAGAATCTAATTTGTCAACAGCCTGAGCTCAGAGGAGAAAAACAGAAGCCTGAGTCTCGTTAGCTTTGAACATCCACAGTCCCTTGCATCTGAGTGGCTGCTGCGACTCAGGCACGGCCTGTGTAAATAGCGCCGGATGGGATTGTAGCTAATAGGGTTATTAATACCTGTCACATCCCAGGATGGCAGAATAATGTGGAGGTTTTCTACTATAGATTAAAACCAACCAACAGGGAATTTTCCCAGTCTGGCAGTCACAGCTTTCTCTTCAGACAACTTTTCCTCCAGCCATGCAGACGGGGGTAAGTAATTGTCCCGGGGAAAGGTTTGTCACCATGGTTAATGCAAAAGCAGGAACAAACCTGCCTCACTTAGCCTCAGGCAAGAACATGGGTATTTGAAATTCACAGATAATCCCCAAACCTCCCAGCGGCCTGCAGCTTTGACCTCATTCCTGGCCCAGGCGGTCACCCCAAAGAAAAGCCACCTTTATTTGGGTTTTCTGCTTTCTGATCCTGGGTGGGAAGAATAAGAAGACAGAGAGCTGAAGACAGAAAGGGGTAGAAAGAAGGGCTCAGGATGTTCTGCAGGTGGCTTGGCCCTGGGGCAGCAGCTCAGGCAGGGCAGCTTCAGAGCGGAAAAGAATCACCCACGCGGGGACACTTCTATGCTCTCAGGATACCTGTTGGGATTTGAATGTGTTTCTACCCCTTCCCTCCCTTGAGGGTGCCCAGAAGCCCTGAAGAAAGGGCTCCAGGAGCCAGCAGCTCAAGGGGTAAAGCACTACTGGAGAACTGGCTCCTCCTCTAGAGAGGTTGTCAGCCCCACTCCGCCTGAAGGACTTCCACAGGAAGCCACTCCAGGTGACAGTGAGCTCCCTTGCATTTTTGTAGCCTTGATCAAAAGGGTGAAAAGGTATCTCAGGAAAGGCTGCACCTAGTTGGTCCTGCTTCCCCTTCCTGGGCCATTTCACTTCTCTTCTCCAAAGCTCACAAGTGGAATGAATACCAGCATGGGGCTCTAGCAGGGCCAAAGGACACATGCCCCCTTGAAAGCTTTCTGCAGTATGTTGATCCTGACAGGATTCACCTGTCAAGTGAATGTGAACGCTGGGGTAGATTACAGACACCAATAGGACAAGAGAGATGTGATCAAACATGGTGTCCACACTATCCTCTTTGAATGGGACCCTGCAGCCACAGTGACTCTTGACTCCAGGCTGCTGGGGAAACTGGCTTGCTGGAGAGGGCGTGGCACATGATTCCTTTAGAGATGAGCACTTGGATCTACCTTTATTTGGGGATCCTTCTTTTCCCTTTGTATATGCAACTACTCCAGGGAGTCCGATTCTTCACCCTCCTATTCCCCAAAATTTGCCACTGCAGGCCTAACTCAGAATCTGACTATTTTTAGAGACAGGGCCTTTAAAGAGGTAACTAAGGTTAAATGAGGTCATAGGGTGGCTCCCTAATCCAACGGGACTGATGTCCCTATAAGAAGAGGAGGAGAGACCAGAGCTGTGTGTACACAGAGGAAAGGCCATGTAAGGATATAATAAAAAAGTGAATGTTGTGGTCAGAATGTTTGTGTCTCTGCAAAGTTCATACTGAAGCCTAATGCCTGCATGGTGGTATTAAAAAGTGAAACTTAAGAGATGATTAAATCTCGAGGGTGCCATCCTCCCAAGTAAGATTAATGCCCTTTTAAAAGAGGCTCATAGGTTGCACACCTGCAATCCCAGCTACTTCACAGGCTGAGGCAGACAGATCTCAAGTTCAAGGCCAGCCTTAACAACTTAGCAAGACCTGGAGTCAAAATTTTAAAAAGGGCTGGGGATGCAGCTCAGTAGTAGAACACCCCTTGGTTCAATCTCAGGTACCATAATAATAATAATAATAATAATAATAATAATTCATTAATAAATAAAAGAGGCTCAGGCAAGCTCCTGTGTCCTACTTCCACCACAGGAAGGCATAGCGAGCAGGTGCCATCCTTGAAGCAGAGACCAAGACTATATTAGATACCAAATATCCCGCCTCCTTGATCTTCAACTCTCCAGCCTCCAAAACTATAGTAAATTTCTACTGTTTATGCATTATATATTCAAAGGTTTTTTATTTTATTTTAGCAGCACAAACAGACTAAGACAGCAGGCTGTCTTCAAGCCAGGAAGAGAGGCCTTACCAGAAACCAACCCTGCCAGGATCTTGAACTTGGTCTGACAGCCTCCAGAGCTGTGATAAAATTGGTCTCAGTTGTTGAGGCATCTCAAGCTGACTAATACACCAGCTCTGTTCTTTTTGCCCTTGGACACCTTGTTATCTTAAAGGAGAGAAGGATGAGTCATTCTGATACTAGCAGCCACCACGAATTATTGTGGCAGTTCCAAGGCAGCATGCCTAGTGGTTAAGGTCATGAACTGGGCCCTCAGTAGGAAAGCTGATATCTCTCTTTATGGCCAAGGGTCCTTGTCTGCCAAATGGGAAGATAATTGGCGTGGTATTGCAGTAAAAATAAAATTAAGTAATAGCACAGAGTAAGCACTCAATAAAATGATATGTCATGATGAGTATTATTTTATTGACCCTACCATGGATATACCGCATGACCTTCGGTTTGGTTTCCTCTGTGTTTAAATAATGCAGACAGATGCTTTGCATCCTCCAAGTGTGCTTAAAGTTTGAAAAGGAACAAAGATAAGGAAGTGACAAGGAAGAGAAATACCTTGGAAACCAAGATTATTTCTATTATGACTATTATTACCATTATCACTGTGTTCTTCTTGTGCAACATCTCTAGTGAGCAATGCCATCAGAGTCCCCATGCTCTGCCCCTCACTCCTGCAGCAGGCTCATGGGTATGGTCAGGTGGAGGGCCCATAGCCATTTGTGTTTCCCAAGCTGACCTGCACCAGCCAGCCCCAGCAGCACAAAGAATGAGGGTGGGCAAGAAAGCTGAGTGCCATAGTCGAGATCTTGAATGTCCCCAAAGCTCATGTACTATCATGTACTATTAGAAAGTTGGGCCTAGTGGAAGGAAGATGTGCCTTTGGGGGCATTTTCTTTAATGAGATATCAAGACCCTGGCCCCACCACTTCCTCTCTCATTGCTTCCCCCAAGCCAGGAAGTAGCAACTTCTTCTGCATGTGCTCGTGTTATGATGTCCTGCCTTACCACAGGCCCAAAGCAAGGGGGCCAAGTGACCAAGGACTGAAATCTCTGAAACCATGGGTCAGAACAAATCTTTGCTTCCAAAAACTTTTTGCCTCTCAGGTACTTTGTCACAATGACAAAAAGCAGACTAACTCTTTTCCTTCCCATCCCCATGCTTGGCTGGCCTTGGTTCTGTGCCAGTGGGAAGGGACTCTTGTCACTGCCTGTGATGATGTAAGACAAATCTAATGGGGGCGGAGGACAGTGGAGAGAATACAGGGTACCCACAGAACACAGCCACCTTCCAAAGGCAAGCTGCACAGAATGGCAAGCCTGACCTCAGCATCCCCCTACCTCTCACATAGTATGCCGGGCACTTCTTCAGCAGGACATAGGAAAAAAACAATGCCCAGAGGCTGGCATTCCTGAGAGCAATCCAGGACAGTGAGCTCTGTCTGTGGCCCAGCCTCCTTTCATTCACCTTTCCTGAAAATACTTCTGCCCAACCTAGCCGCTTAAGCAACATGCCAACTCCCAGCTGAGCAGAATGGTGTTTCTCAAACATTTCCAGATGATTCATTGGCTGGTGGAACAGCTCAGAAAATGTATCCTTCTGGGGTCCCAGGTCAGGATAGAGACTTGGATTTGCTTTTTCTCCAGTAGCCATTGGCTTTCCCTCCCCATCAACCAGAAACCACGAGGCCCAGGGCAGAGGACAGCAGGGGCATACTTGGGAGGGGAGAGAGAGAGCATACTAGCATGCATTCACGGTGACTGGGGCCATCTCTCCCTAACAGACCTCCCCAGGTCTCTCCTCCTTTTCCCCTTAAAAAAAAAAAAGGTACAAAAAAATCAGCAGGTAACATTGGTATTAATCCCAGGACTGTCTCACACATGGACCAATTTAAAGAGCTGATAAAGAAGCACACATGAGAAGTGTTGCTTCTGAGTGGGGACAAAGCACTGACTGCTGCCAGGATGCGCGGGCCCCCTCCACTGCCCTCCGCCCTCTTGGCTGTTTACAGTAAAACTTCATCACAAGATGCTATTAAGCTTGGCAGTTACTGTAAATGCTGCTGTCGCTGTTGACTTCCACAGCCCCAGGACATTTTATCCAAGACAGAGTGGCTTCAACAGAGAGACCCAAACTGCCACTTGCTTCTCTTCAGAAAGCAGAAGGTGCCCTAGAGAGAGATATTAGCCATTCTTGGGCTGGGGAATGTCGGCTCCCTCCCCCACTCTGTGAGCTGTAAGGACAGTAATGAAGTCAGCAGAGCTGGTGGGCTAGATTCCAGAACAAAATGAAAAGCGGTCTAGCCATTATAAGGAAGGGCCAGAGAGCATCGTGTGACTCTCCTATCTGTCTTCTCGGCCACCTTGATGGAGGGAGAGAAAGTCCATCCTGGGATCTATAAATGAAAACTGGACATGGAGCCAGTATGAATTATTTGGAGTAGGGACACTACAGGGTCTGTACTTGCCTGAGCAAGTTTGACAAGACACAATGACACACCTGACGTTGTCAGCCACCTCCACCACTTTCTACTCCCTTCCCCAGAGCAGCTACAACCTCTGGATAGAAGCCACTGAGGGACTTGTTTAAAATTCTCGGTGATTAATTCATGGCATTTATCTTGCTTTCATCTGAATTTTAGAGAGGAGAAAAGCTTTGGTGCTTTGCCCAGCACCCTGAAGCAAAGCCTGTTCATCTCCACTGCCTGATCCTGTGCCTGACACCTAGCCGTGCTCACTGAACCTGGGTTGCGTGGATGCTAGTGGTTGTAAGTATAAGGCAGATGGGGGAAAGCAGTGGGCTTTTTAATGAGGAAACCTGGGTCAAATCTGGGCTCCGTAGTGTGCTAGCTACATAACTTTGAAGCATTTCATTTCTCTGAGACCCAATTTTCTCTCTTGTAATTTGGGGGATAATAACCCCTACATTATTAGGCCATTGGGCAGATTAAATGAAATAAAGATGTTAAAGTGCTCATCACAGTGTCTGACACATCAATAAATCTTGTTGAATCTGAATCTAAGGGATCAAATATTGACCTCACCAAGCTCCATGGAGAAATGCTCACACCTCTGAATTGGGCACAGTCAGCAACAGGGATTATCTGCTACAAATCCAGGGTCAGCTGCCACGTCCTCCCAGCATCTCTGAGCCTCTGCTCTCTAGTTCCTTCCCCCCCACTCCCCAGCTGATGTATGCTCAGGGAAAGCTAACGAATTTTAATATCATCCCAAGTCAAACATCATTATGAAAGTAAACCTGCCAGAAAAAAAGCATATAATGCATCCCAAGGCCAGATATAAATGGTTTTTAAAATTTCCATTATTTTAGGTTACCTGTACCCAGGAGAGACTGGGAAGATAACCTAAATTTGCAGATAATCAAGAACTGATTATACTCTGGATGTTTTGTCTGATCTGGATGGTTTGCCTGTTCTGGATTCTAAAACAAAGACCCCCAACTTGACCTTAAAGAGAACCTACCACATATATCCCAAGGGGCTTAGGGTCACTCAAGTTATGGATGGTAAGTGGGCAGATAATCTAAATGCCTAAGTATGGAGAAGACTGGTTACTCCTGAGCAGTGGAGAGGCCATGTGTTCTGGAAGCTTGCAAATGCAATAATTGGCCTAACTCTTTCAATTTGCTTACTCCCATCCATGCATTCCCTAAACCCCAACCTCAGAAGAGCAATCCCAACTGTAAACAGGGTAATGTTAGCAGAGTCCGCCTCAGGAGTGATTCCTTTCTCCCTGTCTCGTACACATCAAGGCACTCAGTTATTGCCTCATCCGATGCTGAGTAATTCCAAAGGCCAAGTTGCCTGCCTGGTGCTCCCACAGTGACAGGAGACAGGTCCCAGCAACATTCCCCTGCATGCTTGTGGCCTGCTACCTTATGAACCTCCACAGATTATCAGTTGGAACAGATGCCTGGATAGACACCCCAACACTGCTCAATATGTTATAAGCTGATCAAAGGCCAATATTTTTGTCCAGTTTATTCATTGATGTATTAGAATAGTGCCTGGCATGAAGCGTGTGCTCAGTAAGGACTGACTCACTGCATTGCCTCTCTCCCTAACCTCCTGGTTCCCCCTACCTTTGAACACAGGCTCTTGTGTTCTCATCTTGGACTAGATATCTCTGGCTTTCTCCTGAAAGGAAATGTATGGTATTATAGAAAACTCAAGAGCTTCACTGTCGGGCAAATCTAGATGCAAACCTTGACTATGCCACCTCTAAGTTAAATCTACCTAAAACAAGTCCCTTAATTTTCCACCTGAACTTCCTATCCCTGTCTCTGAGATGGGTACGCCACCTATCACAGAGCTTTGTTTAAAGGATTGAGTTATGTGCATGAAGTCCTTTGCAGAATTCCTGGCACATAGATGGAGTTTGACAAATATTACTCCCTCCTCCACTTTCCCATAAATAGGGTGTTGTCAAGAGTCAACGTTCCTTGCATACTTATGTTGCCTAATAAATAGTAGCTCCTTTCACTGTTCCCATATACATTCAGTCATGAATGAAAACATTCACAGGCATCATGCTAGGTGCTGGGGGTGCAAAGATGACTAGGCACTGCCTGCAAGGCACTCACAGGTGAAGGAAAGATCCCTCAGCAAGAAATTGAACAAAACCAGATAAGGACCACAATTATGAAATGCATAGGGTGCTACGGGGATGCTGAGGAAGGTACTTAGATTGTTACCATCTGACTCTACCAAGCATGAGTTCTTGATCTGTCTCAGCCAGCCACTGGTGCCAATGACCGATAATAATCAGCTCTGTCCACAGAACATAGAGTATTAGGTATAGAGTTTTCCAAAGTCCACCACAGACCCATCTGGTATGTTGCTGCCAGATCTTTCCACTCCTTTCCCAGTCCCTCGGCAGCAGCAGGTGTTGCTGCCAACTCTCCCTCTGCCTTCGCCCACACCTGGGTAGACAGGAGATTTTAATATTATTTTGTGTGGGAAGAGGAAGAAAATCAACATTTACTCTATCTTGTGCCAGGCACCCTGCTAGGCATTTGACATGTTTGCTCATTTAATTCTCACAGAAGCTCTATAGGACGAAAGGAGGATCACTTTACCCATTCCTCGGGTATGGAAACTGAGAGTATAAAATATTTGTTGAAAGTTACTTACTGAGTTACAAAGAAAGTCTAGTCCAAGTGGGAACAGCTCAGACAATCGCGAAGGCCCACTGGACAAGGCACTGAGAGGGATGTTAGGAGCTACAACACAATCTGTGCTCTGCTCACCAAGACGGGCATCTGGCAAGGGTCTCCAGCCACCTGAGGAAAGGCACACCTGCTTCTAATTACTCAAGGGCACCGTCTGTTTGCCATGCATCACCCACCAGGCTGCATCTGCCTTTCTCTTCTTCAGACAAGGGTGTCATACAGGTTAGGAGCCGCTTTAGTTGGGACCCAGATTCACCCAAGTCCAGACTCCAAGAATTTTCCACAATGCCCTGCAGCAGCCTAACACTCCAGCATCTTCACAGAAAAGGAAACTGGAGCTACCACTCTCTAAACATGACCATGTGCCAGCTCTTACAGTAACTCTTCAAGAGAGAATTATGGTGCACACTTAATGCATAAGAAAACAACAACAGACAAAGGCTAAATGGATTGCCTTAAATAATATAAGTGACAGAACAAGGATTTGAACTTAGAGTTCTTTGGCCCAGTAGCACAAGCTCTTTCCATTATGCCAAGCTGTCTCAAGAGAGAAGAAACTAGCTCAGAAGCACAGAGCTCCCTGGCAGCCCAGCTGAGGTTACAACCTGGTCTTGACTCCAAATCCAGTTCTGGTTACCTATTGGTACATAGCAAACCACACCCAAACACAGTGACTTAAAACAAAAGCAAATATTGATTTTGCTCAAAATCTTGCAATTCAGATAGGACTTGGTGGCAATGGATGGTCTCTCATCATGTGGCCTCAGTGGGGGGCTCTTGGCAGAGCTGGAGGGTCCCCCCTCCATACTGGGGATTGAACCCAGTGCATTACCACTGAGCTACATCCCCAGCCCTTTTTATTTTCATTTCAAGACACGATCTGGCAAAGTTGCCCAGATGGCCTCAAATTTGCAATCCTCCTGCCTCCACTTCCTGAGTAGGTAGCATAACCAGTGTGCACCACCATTCTAGGCTCCATTTTTACGATGGCTGTCACTCGGGAGCTCTACTAGGGCTGTTACTCAGAAGCCTGGAGTTCTCTCCCCATGAGCCTTTCCATCAGAGTGACTTGGACTTCCTCACAATGCAGTGCTGGGTTCCAAGAACAAGTGTACCTAAAATACCTGCAAGGTTTCCTGAAACCCATCCTTGAAAATTCCAGAATGTCACTTCCACCGTATTCTATTGATTATGAAAATCACTAAAGCTAGCCCAGATTCAAGAAGAGGGGAATAAGACTTTGTCTCTCAATGAGATTAATTCACTATGGGGACCTTAGTTCTAGAAAAAGTTATTGACAGTTTCCCAAAATAGACTTCATTCAACTGTCACTGCATCAAAGCACCTTGCTATGCAGATTGCCCCATGCCTAAGGGTGCAGTTGGGATGAGGGAGGAACAGGTGTCTTCACTCAGATCTGTAGAGAATGTGGTGGCCAAAAGGAGCTGAACCCATTCGGAGCCCAGAGCCTGAGGGCACATCACACTTACGGCTGCCCCTCACCAGCAGAAAAAATCACCAGAGTGAAATCAGTCAGCGCAGCATCTGGTCTCAGTGCACTTGCTGACTCTAGCCAGGCCCCCCAGTCCCTCACTGTCACAGATACTAAATTCCCCTGGACATGCATACCAGAGAAAGCCAGGGTTGAAACATACTAATAAATCCATCTGAACACTGTGCTCTCTTGGGGCTTATCAGTATTTCAGTTCTAGTCACAAAAATAACATACTGTAAAAGACTGATTAGTCATCGGATAATTGAGTTCTTAAATGTCAAAAACAATATTGTATGAATATTCAACAGATCATGCTACTGAAACTTACCTGTTCCATCAACAATGACTAACATTTTCCCCCCATTGTTCCTTCCCAGAAATTATGTTAATATGACTTTTCTAAGGTGATGAATGTGGTTCTCTTCAAAACATATTGTCTCACAGGTTAATGCATAATGAGCTGGTTAAAGGAAAGCTGCTTGGGAGTCAGGCTGGATCTAGTCTCTGCATTAGCTCCACCTCCCTGTGCAGATAGAGGGGCCATCCGAGTAGAATTCCTTCCAGCAACAGACAGACTTCAGAGCTCTACTCTTGGTGAACTTTACGTCCTACTGCCTTTATTTATTTGTTGCCTGAGACCTGGGGGAAGCACTGTTTTCATGCAACTTAAGTTTAGATGAAGACCAAAGTTCAAGTTTCCTGGGAGGCTGATGTATAACTGAATTCCATGGGAATTGAGGACTGGGGAGAATAAACGTAAGCACACGTCATCATTGACGTTTTTTTGAACTCGCATGCGCACAGGCACATATACACACCTACTATCAAATAAGGGGGCAGGGCATGCATTTGTGATTGGAAGGAATTTTCTGAGTCTGGGGTCCAGAGAGGAGGGAGCTCCTCCAAGAAGATTCTGCTTTCTGTTAGCTTGGCCTCAGCAGATGCAGCAACAGCTGGAGCTGAGAGCAGCTTGTTTGGGTGGGAACCAATGTTGGGGTCAGTTCACAGTCCTGCCAGCCGGAGTGTCAAGGGCCTTGCTCTTAGTTTGAGCATCAGGATATGCCAGGCAACAACTGCTTTTCCAGCCAGAGGCGATTTGCTCCTGAGGCTGTTCTACCTCTTTCTAGCCAGAGCATGAGGCCCTCTGTGAGGAATTCCTCACTCACAGCCCTCAGCCAATCCCAACAAGACAAGAATGTGCAGGAATTATGATGCCCATGACCTCTCCATGGCTCGCTGGCTCTGGAACTTACAACCTGGTCCACCATCCTGTCTAACCCCTGTTCCATCCCAGCCCACTTCTGCAGCCCCAACCTTACTGCACTCTTCTCTACCTAGACATTCTTCAACAACTATACAATGTTTCTGGCCTCCCATTCCTGTTTTTCCCAAGAGAGCCTTTATTTCTCACTCATCCATCCTGGCAAATAGTTAACCAAAAATTTATACAGGTGCAAAAAATAGTCTTGTTTTGCAGTACAAACTGATCACACTCGTGTTTCCTAGTACATTCCCACCCAACTCCACATCTCCCCAGGCTTCTGTCCTATAGATTACAAACTCCTGAAATACAGCAACACAAACATCTGCTTATAGAAAACACATTGAAAGTCCCTCCTGTCCCCAGCCTGGAGATTCCAAGAACTCAGGGAGCCAGAGACACTGAAATCATTCATTCCTCCCAGCCTCCTCTTTTTCTTCTTTCACATACATAGACCCTGCCTTATGACTGGTAGGACCAAGCCATCAGCAGCAGATAGCAAGCAGCTTGACACAGGGGCAGGCCGAGATGATTGAGGGCAGAGCTTTCCTATCAGTTACCAGGGTTGGGGAAGGAACTGCAACTCTGCAGAGGCCATTCTTGCCCTGGAGGGGCTTACAGACCTTTTGCAGAATAGAAGCCACATGGATTGCTAGTCTGAGCAACTGCACAAACAGGCAGGTTCCTCTTGCCCCAAGGGGGAGGTTTGAGTTCAGTAGTGTCAACCCAGAGGGCCCCGAAATGCAGCCCTGACCTGCCACCTTGGCCAGTCAAGTGTTAGTAGCAGAGGGCTTAAGTCTTCTTAAGCATGTTTTTAATTACTGCAAAAATGTGTCATCCTAAGCAGCAGCATGGTTCTCAGTTACCCACATGCAGATTGATGCTCTCTGTATGAAGCGGTTAGCACAGACATTTAAAAACAATTAGGATCGTGGTGAGGCAGTTCTGAAAGAGCTCGTTATGGAGGGGGTGGGAGAAGCCAGCCCATCACGCTCACCAGATAACTATGTTATTTGTACCTTTGATGGGGCGGGGGAGATGATTTGTTTCTTTAATATTTCCCTTTTGATATCAGACAGGAGTTGTGGAGACACACACACACACACACACACACACACACACACCACTCCTAGATAACAAGGCAGACGCAATGTCAATGCTGTAGGTCCTAGCAGTGAGGAGGTTAGAGAAAAGGCCACTAGCTCTTGGGTAAAGTCTCTCTATGATGCCCAGCAGGCTGAGGTCAAGGAATGGGGACCAGGCCCAGTCAAAATTGGGCGGGGGGCCTGGGCGAACACAGCACCTGTCTTCCAGAAGTGACCGGAAAACCAAGAAGAGGCCTGGGGGGAAGCCTTTTGGGGAGCCAGTGATGCTGACTGCCCTTCTCTGCCTCCTGTCCTGGTTCATAGCAGTCATAAGACCACACCTGCAGAGTCTCCAAGGGAAACAGTGGGACTCCTTCCTTCCTCACAGGAGGCCTGTGGAATCCACCGGGACTTCTCCTTCTCAGTTTCCAGGGAGCAGAGAGCTGTTATAGGCTGAACTGTGTCCTCAAAAAAGATATGCTGAAGTTCTATGTCCCAATACTTCTGTATATGGCCTTATTTGGAAATAGGATCTTCACAAATATTCAAGACCTCCTATCCGATATGACTGGTGTCCTTATAAAAAGAAGAAAACCACCATGTGATGTGAGAGACACTCAGGAAGAATGGCATGTGATACCAGGTGGATCAAAGTGCCAAGGTTGACCATCATGAGAACTCAGGAGAGGGCAAAGAGGGATCCACCCAGAAACTCCTGGGAGCATGATTTTGGACTTATGGATTCCATAACTGCATGAGCACAAACCCCCGATTTGTGCTAACTTATTATAAGCAACTCTAGGAAACCAATACACTGCTCAACACCAGCCCTTACTCCAACCTGCCTGTGGGGAGGCCTGTAAAGACAGTGTATATGGCGATCAGTCCAAGCTTTTTCTTGCATGTGCTCAATCACTCAAACATTCACTGACAGGAGTGTACCAGGACTGTGCCAGGAAATATGAATGGAAAGGCCCAGAAAGAAGCTAATGGCTACAGTGGCCAGACCATGGCCAGGTCTGGCTGTGAAGTCATGAAAAGCTCCTGCTTCAACCTGCTGCTCTTTCCAGGGCTTCTCCTCATGGCTTCTCACTCATGCTGTTCCTGGGCTTTGGGGTTGGTGCCAACTAAGTTTAAAACCTGGTTTGCAAACTAGCTGTGTGACCTAGGTAGTTAACTGCTCTGAGGCTTTTTCTCACCTGTAGATCGGGGGCTGTAGGGAAGATTAAATAAGGTAATATACAATGTGCAGCCTAAGTAGTAAAAATGTGATGTAGGTCTCTTTGTTTCTGTCATAGATGAAAACTTACACCCACAAAGATCTGCCCCTCTACCTTTACTAGGCTTAAAAATTCTTTCTGACAATGACTTTGTGAAAACTCTTGGACCATCTACCTTACTTTTTTTTTTTTCCATTTTCTGGTGATTTAAAAAAATGATGCCTCAAAATTTAAGGTGCCTTAGGAACATTGAGAAACTTTTCCATAACAATGCCAAAAATATTATCACAAATAATGAGAAGGCTGCTTTAAGCAAATGCAAAAGGCACATTTGTCAGCTAAGCTGTTGGCTTAAGACAGAGCTGCAGACCATGCTTCCAGATTTATTTCTAGAAAGACTCCTTTAGAGCCCTGGGCCAGAAGCAGAGAAGCCACGGGGGAGGCACTGAACTAATCAAGTGGGACAGTCTGGAAAAGCCAGCTGCCACCCCTCCCCATCAGTGCCAGATCCCAAATGTCCCCAGTGGTCAGCTCAGCTCTTTGCAGGCCCCTAAGAAGGCAGGACTGTTTTTGAAGGCTGATGATTTGCTAATTTGCAGAGATGTGGATATCTCCATATGCCACCTCTGAGTGGGATTGTCTCACAACAAGCATGGGAGAATTGCACCTCAGCAAGGAGTTCAGTAAATTCATCTGTGAAACATATTTCAATTCCAAAGGCAATTTTCTAATTAGTAGCGATCACAAAGCCGTCACAATCTGCAAGCAGTTCTCTCAACGGAGCCCGGATCTTGGATTAAACTAAGCCCAAGTGTAAGTCACCAAGCCCAAGACATGGAATGCTGAAACCCCAGGACCTTGGTCTGGAACAGAGCACAGACACATAGTCAGTCAGGCATCAGGACTTTCCCCTCCACCAAGACCCCTACAGAAGGGACTTACAGAAGGGACTTACAGAAGGGACTGGAAGCTGTGTGGGCTTAGTAGGCAGTAGCACACAACATCCATTCAGTGTTATAAAAGACTCTCCAAGGGTGTAGCCATAAAGCCATGATCCTTGCTCACCTGGAGCTTACAGTTTCCTGAGAAACACAGAAATTATTACACAAACAATCGAGTTACTGATTAGTAGTACTGAGGGAAGTAGGACTGAGAGAAGGATCTTAGCTAGTCCAAGAGATAGTTTTTCCAAAGGAAATGTTTACACATAGCAAAGTCGGTGTGAATTTCATCTGCATCATTTACTGTACATATCATTTTTCACAAGTTAATCACACTCTCTTGAGTTGCAAAATCTTTATCTATAAAATGGGCACATCATATCCACCTCAGAGGTTTACTGCAAGGATCAAGTAAGTTGACCTACTTATAGAACCTGGCACAATTGAATGTACACAGAAGTTGCTCAATAAAAACACCTATCGCTATGATTTCAGAATGCCTCCCAACTTGAGGCTGATGGGGGACATACGGGACAAAACTCAGTCCTCTACTCTCTTTTCCCAGAAAAGGGGACCGAGCAATTATCCAAGCAGGACCCAGTCAAAAGAGCTGGCCCCATTTCTAAAGGGATTCTGTGGTATCTGTCAGAACAAGCACACAAGGTGCCAAGGAAGCACTTCATGGCCCATCTTAGAGGATCCTGAGGGCAAATCAAACCCCATCTGGCCTTTCAAGCCTGGAACTGAGGTCTAGAAGGTGACCACTGGGAGGAGGGAGCCCCAGTGCCACGAGAGGAAACAACATCCCCATCTGGAAGTAGTGCACTTGGACCCTCAGACTCTGCTCCTTTGACACTTGGGTTTCATCCCAGTTTTCCTCCTATTTCTGTGGCCTTTATTCTTTCCCTTTCCTGGGTTTTCAGCTTCCCTGTCTCTAAAATGGGAACAACCCCCCACACACACACACTCTTTCCAGTGTCCCACGAAGGTGTCAGTGGGATCCTGAGTGTTTCAAGTCCTAAAGCTGAAACCCCGAGGACCGTCCCCTGCAACAGACCAATCTTTTAGGCTTTTTCCCTCCATGGGAAGCAGATGGCATCAAGGACCCCAGCCCACCCCGGGGACGGCAGCAGCCCCTTTCCAGCCTGCCTTCTGGAGTTGCTTCCCTGGCTCGCTGAATGCAGCCCCCCACCTTCTAGTGCCTTCCGGTCTTCCTCCGTCTCACTGCCCTCCGCTCTCTTTCCTGCAAGCTGAGCTCTGCTGGCTGAGCCTGGAGCCCCGGGGCCCGCTTGTGCGCTCTGGCCGTCGGCATCGAGGCCCTGGACATTTGTTTTCTCGCTGCACGGGGCTGCACACTGATACATTTGTACCACAGGAAGCAGAAAACTAGTTTAACATCTCATTTATTTCATAGATGAGAAAGTAATTCCCTGCTGAATGATTGTCCCGAACCAACAATTCAGAGAGAAGGAATTTACAGTGCTGCCAAGGACCGGGGTGCATGACTGTAGAGCCGTTATATGAGGGAGCTGGAACCTCTTTTTCCCTCTCTCCTGTTAGCCTGAAGAGAAAAGCCATTAAATATGATTAAGGTTAAGAGATTGCTAAAATTACAAACAGCCGCCATTCAATTATTTTGCTCTATAAAATGCAACACAGATTGGAGTTATTTCTCTGAAATGTGTTTTTAGAAAATAACATAACACAACTAATGTGGTTTGATCTAGCAAATCAGGTTCCAGATAGCACTTCTAATGCAAAGCTAAAAGGGTCATAATTTAACTCAAAGTTTGTAACTTAAAGTCATCAGGTACTTACTTCACAGAAAAGCTTTAAAAAGAGAAAGAAAAAAAAATCAATATCATCCCAACTGATATTCTGAAGTCATCACAGCCAGAGAGCCAAGCAATTTTATCACCCATTAAAAGGATAGACAGAAAAAAAAATTAAATTTAAAAAATAAAAGACCAAGTTAAACTTGGTCTAAAGGGCCCATTATTAATTATGGGGGTGTTAAATCTCTAGACTATTCTCTGCAGGTCTTCATAGCACCAAAGTTGGATTCTGAGGATGTCAGTTTCAAAGGGAAGGTGGTAAGAAATGGAAAAATAATGTATCCAAGTCTGTTCTGTGCACATGGCCCCAGGGAGCATGCTGATACCAGGGAGAAACCCATATACTTACTCTTCCTGCCCCTGGACTTATAGTTCACATGGCAGATGACTTAATCTCAGCTTAGAAAGAATAAAAAGCTCAACTGCACTGAAATGAATTTTCTGTCCAGTTTATACTGAAAGTTAAAATAATTGGAAATTCAGACAAACCTCTATGCAGATATATTAGTGGCTGGAGACTTCTGGTTATTATGGTTAATAAAACATCAGAATTACATTACACTCTGCTCACAGACTCCAGCCCAGGACTCACAGTCCCTCTAGACCGAATATAAGCCATTTATGAGGGGAAACTCTGTACACAAGCTCGACACATAAAGCCATGTATTAGAATTGGACAAAAACATTGCAGGCCAAATAAAAGCCAGCTAAATGCCGAATTCCCAGGGGCACCCAAGGTGTGTCCCTGTCTGCGTGAGGCACACATGCATTTTTCTCTTGTTCTTTTCAGCAACCAAGAAGCAGCAGCGGACCACACAGCAAGGTGATAAGGAACCTGACGGGTACCGCACCCTCAGATAGTATTTTCAAACAGGATTCACTCATACTCCAAGTCCCAACATACTGGACACCCGTGGACCTCTGCAAAAAGGGACAGAGGCTTGGGTGTCCAAATTTTGTGAGGCAGAGGCATTGAGAAGGAGGAGAACCATTTTTACAAGCCTGGGTCATCTACTGGTTACCACGATGATGTTACCGAAAGCAGAAATAAAAACGGGTGGTTAGACAAAGGATCGCATATGACTTGTGAATATGTGCACATGGAAAAAATAAAGCAGGACTAAAGATTTTACATTAGGAGTGTCCCTGAAAGTCAGTGACAGATAACCAATAAGGACACCGTGGGGACCCAAGGGCTGTCCCTTTCTGTCTTTCAACTCCCCTGCTATCCCTTCCCTGCAAACCCTCCTCTCTCATCTGGCAAACTTCTTACATTCATTCAGTAACATTGATCGAGCGTCTATAGCCTAGGCCGAGCATGGTGCTAGGACATTAGTTGCTACACTTGAGAAGTCTTCATTTGGTGAGGGCAACCACAGATCATAAATCAGTGACGAACAACTGAAAGGCAAAGCATGTCCTCAAGAAACACAGAGAGGGACATGCTCATTCCCTGGGGCAGTCAGAAGGGCTTCATGGAAGAGGGATAATTGAACCTGACCTGGAGAGGGGGATACGGGAAGATAAAGAGGTGGGGAAGGTTTTCCAGGGAGAAGACAGGGCATACACATAAAGCATAAAGATGTGGATGCAGACAGCATGCTGCTCAGCGTGGGTAGAGAATTGGAAAAGGGAGCGTGTCAGAAGATGAGTCCAGAAAGATAGACTGAAGCCAAATTGTGAAGGCCCTTGTATGTCGCACTAAAGATGATGGAGAGCCATTGAAAGTTTTTCCGCAGACCAGCAGCATGATCAGGTGTACGTCTGAGAAAGACAGCTCTGGAGGCGATGCCGCGGGTTGAGGGTGGGTGAGGATGAAGCAGGAAAGCAGGCAAGAGAAGAAGAGGCAATAATCCCGGGAAGAAATGCTGAGAGTCTGAACTAAAGCCGCGGCTGTAGAGCCGATCAGGCGGTGATTGATTTAAGAGGTATTTAGACAGTAGAATCCATAGCACTTGGTGTTGATTGAATGTGAGCGATAAGGAAGGGGAGCATTCAAGAATGAGCCTGCAGAGAAGGACGTGGCAGGCATTGGGGAAATAAGGGCTTGGGGTTTGGGAGAGAATTTCGGGCCTCAGGGATACCACAACATCTGCTCAAGGTCAAGGAGGGACAGGACCGTCGCATTTCCCAAACAATGACCATGGACACAGAGATCTCTGCTGTGAGTCAGAATCCCTAACTCCAAATCCAAACAGAGACTGTTATGAAATGAAAGAGAGGAAAAGAGATGAGAAACAGAAGTTCTGTGCCATTTCCCTCCCTGAGCCATTTATAAAAAGGACACGTGTACTAAATCAAGGTGGCATTTCTTTAACTAAGTAAGTTTCCTTAAAAGTCCATACACAGACCAAGGTGCCCAGGGGCTAGGCAGGACCACAGTAAGGGTGATGTGGTTAGAGGTGTCCAGAATCCCCACATCAGCACAGGACACTGTTTAGCCAAATGAGCTCAAGGCCATCAGACAGAAAAGGTAACAAATCAGAAATAGACAGGGAGATGGGTTGGACATGGGACATTCAGCCCCCAGCCCCAAGGAGACACCCTGGGGTCTCTCCTACGTCCATCTGTAGGTTGGCCCAGAAGTTCTTTCCACTTAGTGGTATTCTCAATTGCCTACCCAAGACCAGGTACAGATCCTCGTCAAATTCTGCCACATTCTGCCAGCTCAGGGGCACTTCCTGGACCCTCCCTTTTACATGAGATGCTGCAGCTCTCTAAGCACTTTGCCTCCTGTCTGGGCCCCCTGATAGGGACTGTACTTCTATCCCAGCTCTTTATCCTGTATTGAGCTGGGACCAGCTGACGGGGCAAAGCAGGCATTTCTGATTAGTCCCAAAAGCTTTGCAGGAGTCAAAAGGCTCTCAGGGAGAATGCAGAGGAAAGCAACAGGCTCTCCCGGGGGTCTCCGTAGGAGGTGAACAGGAGAGGAAGCCCAGCCAGAGGATGCTATGGCAACGACACCTGACCCCACAGCTCTCTCAGGAGAACACCATCCCAATTCCTGAGACTCTTCCAGCCTTGACAAACATTTTGGAGGATAAAAGGACAAAGGAGTGCTGCAGATGTGAGTCCATCTGAAGTACAGTCGGCCTCAAGGGACACTTCCAAGAGACAGTGTTTGCCTTGCTGGGATGGCTGACCAGGCCTGCCTATCCCCGAAGCCACAGAGATCCCAGGAGCCAGCAGCAGGATCCACCAAGTGAGGGGGGGGGGGGTCACTCTGCTCACCAGGAAGGAGGAGGAAAAAGAAAAGTTGCTGTGGCTGTGAAGCATCGTGGCAGGCGAGGCTGGGGCTCCTTTACACACTTCATCATGTTCCACTTCCAGCCGACACAACTCCACAGTTATGACACAGCACCACTTAATAAGACTCACTCTCAGCCGGGAAGGGGGACGATGACGCTGAGGGAGGGAGAGAAGAGGGAAGAAGCTACGCGGAGAGGATGGAAATGATAGGGCTTTATTTTAAAACAGAAAGTCTGTTGTCAGTTTAGATTATAGACTAAGCAACCAGGGCAGGTCCTTGGAGGGTAGAAACATCTCCCAAACACCGCAGAATCTTCTGAACAGAGCCACTGAGCTGGAAGAAGCCAAATCTTTCCTTAAGAAAATGGGGTAGCTGTGGGTAGAGGGTCAAGATGGCATTTATGTTGGCTTCTGAGAGCAAAAGAGCCCCATGAAAGCAACGACTCCTTTCCCCATTCCTGACCCCGGGCAGTTGCCCAAACTTACCCTCCTAACCAAACAGCAATTTCTCTGAAAGCAAGGAGCACATTACCTCCTCTTCTCATCTTTGGAAAACTCTGCAGCACCACGCGGTTGACAGCCTCCAACTGACTGACTGAGCAGCCAGTGAGTACTCGTCCGTCTCCCAGAAACATCTTTTCCACTCCAGAGATGGTCTTATCGCTCTTGATGAAAAAGAGAATAAACAGAAATTTAGAGTGTGAAGAAGGCTTAGGAATCAAATCATCTAATTTTCTCCTTTCACCCTTTGGAAAACTGGGCACAAAGTAGTCAAGAAAATTGCAAACAGTGTCACGATTCTTAGTGACTCATCCAGATCACAAATCAAGGTCTTCTGTGTCCTTGTCCCACTGCTCCTTCAATGACACCTCATTGCCTCTGCAAATCACGTCTGCATATGACTTCAGAGGCATCTGTCCATCCATCCATCTATACATCCATCTGTTCATCAACTATCCTCGAATCTATCCACCCTTCCTTCCTTCCTTCCTTCCCTCACTTTCTCCCTCCCTCCCTCCTTCCCTCTCTTCTGCACACACAAGGCTAGGGCTGTGCATGGGCTAGAAAGGGGTCAAGAGCACAAGATGGATCAAATCACCTTCCACCCATTCCCAGCTTCCCTCACTCCTGAGAGCAGAGGTGTGCACACACGAAAAACACACACACCCCAATATGCCCGGGGCCAGAGGGTGTGCACACGGGGCTGCTAGCACAGAGTGGAGGGAGCTCCAGTAGAATGGGGTGGAGCCATTCTGGAAGGCTTCACTAAAAAATGCCCTAATTTGAATGTTGACGGAGGCTGATCACAGGGGGAAGGCAGTCCATGCAGAGAGAGCCCAAAGAAGCCCTTCTAAAACCCCCTCACCCTGAGGATCCAGGTACACCATTCTGTTTGAGCTCTTCTCCCCTCAGAGCACTTTTTGCTCTTTCAGGGAGTGCTCATGGTGATCTTGTGACTGTGCAGCATTCACAGGATTTGGCAATGAGTTGGCCACTGGCCCTATAGCTGGGTCATTTCTACTGGACATTTGCTCTCATAGCACTGCCTCTTGTGCCATCTTAACAATTATCACCATTGTAATCTGGTGTGTATTAGTCAACTCTACTAATGTCTGCCTGCCCTGCTGGATGGGAGTAAGCTCCTACAGACAGAGCTTCATTGACTGTATCACCCAGTGATACAGTGTGTGGTATGTAGTAGATGCTCAATAAATATTGGCTGAGGTGTGTTTGGACAGTGGGCAAGAAACCCAAGGCATTAAGTGAAATTCTGCACAGCCTTCCCTGACCTCTAGGAAAGACACTTGTCCAGCCAGGTATGTGGCACACACTTGTGATCCCAGTGGCTTGGGAGGCTGAGACAGGACGATTGCGAGTTTAAAGCCAGTGTTATCAAAAGCGAGGCACTAACCAACACAGAGAGATTCTGTCTTTAAATAAAACACAAAATAGGGCTGGGGATGTGGCTAAGTGGTCAAGCGCCCCTGAGCAATCCTTGGTACCAAAAAGAAGGAGGAGGAGGAAGAGGAGGAGGGGGAGGGGGAGAAAGGAGAAAAGAAAGAAAAAGAAAACACTTGTCCAAAGTTTCCTGCATCCGTTCTACCCTAGGATACTTTACCCACGGCACCCCCACACCTTTGCACAAAACCACTTCAGTCCAACCTCTCCTGGGTCAGTGCACATCTCTAAGGCATTTCTCATGCTGTACTCCAGCTAATCTCCCTAGACAGGATTTCCAGCCCCCGATGTTTCAAATCTCCTTGGTGCCAATCTCTGATCTCAGTCATTTGAAAGCAAAGCTCACGGGTCTCAGAGATCAGAGGCTTCTGAGTGCCCAAAGCACCTGTTTTGACATCTCAGATTTGGGTGGAGTCTTCTTGGATGGATTTGGGTTCCTGGATCACCCTCCTCCACCTTCACTAACAGACAGGTGCATGAATCCGGGAGCTGTGTCTACACTCGGCAGCCGCTGCTGCCTGCTGAACTTCTATCAGAACACCACTCCTGGGCTGGACCAGGGGTTGCTCTCCAAGCCCCACATCCATAGCCCTTTCCCTGCTCTTGACAAGCAGAGAAGACAGATTCTCTGTTCAAGAGGCTGGAAACCATGGTGATGGCCATAACCAAGGTACAGAGAAAGAGGGGGGCTGGTAAGGACCCACAGAAGAGACCTTGCAGGATGGAGCAACAGGCCCTCTGTCTCACAGTGCCACCGGCAGAAAGAATAGCAAACTCATCCTTCTCTGAAGAGAAGACCCCACCATGGAAACCCCAGTGACCTCATGGGTACTGAAACGGGGGTTCACTGAATCTGTCTTGAAGATGGGGTTTGCCAGTGTCCACAGTGGGCCACTGCAGTCTTGGCGGGAGCAGGCAGATTGGCTGGAGCCCAGCCTTTGGGGACAGACAGTTCTAGATCCAAACACTTCCTCCATTGGAAGCTGTGAGCCTGGGTGAGTTGCTTGGCCTCTCGGCTCCAGAATTCCTCCTACACGTGATGAGGGTAATGATGCCACCCTTGCCAAGTGTGGACAATGCAGGGACAAAGTTGGGGACAATGTAGGGAAAACACCATATTGTGCCTGGCACATGGTGACGGTTCAGCAGGGGAATTTACTAGGAATGAGGCCGAGGAGCAGGCTCCAGGACCTGCACAGCTTGTCACTGTCCCCTCGCCGCCTCACACCTCCCTTCCCCAGTTGGGCTGTGTTTTGGGAGGAGGATGCTTACAGACAGCCGAGGGCCAGGATGGAGCGCAGCGCCCGAGGACAGCGGAGGAGGGAGGGCACCTCCCCGTGGCTCGCCCATCCTCGCTAACAGAAGCAGCAGCGAACAGCTTCTCGTCTCCTGTAACCTGTTTCCATGGTTCCCACCCAGACTGCCTCTAAAATCTGTCACACTTTTAGCATAATGTGCAGCGAGCGCCACGGCAAATAGCTTTGTGTCACCGGCAGGGTCCAGGCCGGGCCCTTCCTCCTGTTCCCTGGGGAGGCCGCTGGCCTGGGGGGTCAGGCTGGGCACCTGCAGCCTAGATCTCCTTTGAGTGAGCCACTCTGTCCAAATTACCTGTGCTCGCTGGGTCTCTCTCACAGGTGGACCGTTAATGGCGTTGCGTGGAGAGCCTGTCAGCGCTCTAATTACACCCTTCAGTGCGAAGCTGCCTGCTAGATTTCCATGCTTTCTGTTGGGTGCCTTGATCCATGCTGTTGTCAAAAAAAGTTACCGTGTGGCCTGCCTGTCTGAGCATAGCTGCCTGTTCTTGTTTTAGCTGGTCTTTTATTTGTTTTTCTATGATAAACCAGCTTTTGAAGAAAACTGAAAAATGGCAAGTAGAGAGACCGTGGAACTTGAAATCAGAAAATATGAATTGAAAGCTCACTTTCATCATCTATTTGCTGAGCACTCGTGAGCATGTCTCTTAACCTCTCTGGGTCTGTAGCATGTGGATACTAGTAAAAGCTACCCTACAGAGTTGTTGTGATAACAGATGAAAAAGACTTTCTTAACTATACAACCATAAAGAAATGTTCATCATTCTTGCTGAATTTTGAATAGCAAGACATGAATTTGGACCCCAGTATGCCGTTAAATTGCTGAATGACTTTGGATAAGTCACCTAACTTCTCTGGACCTTTGTTTTTTTGTTAATATGTGAATCAAGAATGATAATATATCTATCTTATCTCATCAGCTTGCCGTGAGCACCAACTAAGATCAAAGACATGAAATCACTTTGAAAAACATGAAGAGTCCCATACCTGTAAGGAAGTGGCAGCATTTAAAACAGGCTTGCAAGCAAGAATGGGAGATCCACAGGCTCTAGCTATCACACTGGCCTCATTCTCTTACAGGAACAGGATTCCAGGAGGCCATAGAGACATGGGCCACAAGAGGATCCCATTGGGAGCACAAGATTCAAATATTACAACAAATAAATGCTGTTAAAACATTTGCCATGACCCAAACATTGCACCACATACTCCACATGCATTACCTCATTTAATCCTAACAGTTTCATAAGAAGGTATTACCAGCATCATGTGCAACAGAAGAGAGACTGAGGCTTAGAGAAATTGCTACAACCCAGACGACCACAGCTTATCAGCAGCAGATCTGAGACTTCAACGTGGCTCTATCTGATGTCAAAGCCAAGCAACAGTAGCTGCTAATGTTTCTTGAGTGCCTACCGTCTGCAAGGAGTGTCCCTCTGCTTCCCATGCACTAATCCACCCAGGTCTCACCTAAGACATAGGTATTTTAATGGCCCTCTTGTTAGGTGAGAAAATTGAGGCACAGAGAGTTTAGGTAAGTTTCCTAAAGCATCACAGCTAGTAAAACCACAGCATCCATCATGTCATGGGCCTCCCAATGCCCAAAAGCCTGGTCTGGGAGCACAGAAGGTAGACCTCTGGCTGCTCAGAGCCTTCGGCCCACAGTGGAAATAACTCCTCGCTCAGGACCCAACACTAAAGTGGTGCTGTACCCCTCCCCCCACAGAAAAAAGGCCTGTGCCCATCATCTGCTGAAATGGGTCCATTTTCTACTACCACCATCAGCTTGTGAGGGATGATTCAGAACCCATGAAGCACTTCCTTATCCTTTGCCTCAATGTATTTGAAAATAGTCTCATGGATCCTTTGTTCGGAGGGCTACAGGCTAACATAGAATTAGCCTCGCTACAGGACACCCACACTTACTGAATGTCTTAGTATGATCTGTGCCATGTGATCATCTCACTGCAGTCCCATTACACAGATGAGAAGTCTGGGGCTCATAGAGATTAGGATCCTGGCCTGAGGTCACATGACTGGTAAGATACAAAAGTAGGATTTGAACTCTTCTCTACACTTTCCACTAAACCCCAGAAGTGTAACTGACTAGGTCTCCAAGAGGCCTTAGTACACTGACCCCCAGGGTGGAGGAATAACAGTCTGGAGACAAACTAAGGAATAGGAGCAGGTGCCAAGTGCCAGGGAGGCTGAGAAATCCTTAGCAGAACAAGCAACACTGTTCCTTGCAGAGGAGCCCAACATCATTGCCCCTGTCCCTAGGGCAGTGTCTGCCTCCTATAATGTGTGTGTATGTGTGCATACATGCACACCCGCACACACGACTGGTCCTCAGCAGCCTGGACAGAGAGAATCCACCCCATGTGACTCCCAGGACTCAGAGCCTACTAGCTGCCTCACCCAGGTGTCACCACCAGAGCCATCAGTCACCTGCTCAGCCCTCATCCTCCCTGACAGCAGGGTAACACTCTTCACTCACCTCCAAGGGGCCTGTCTCTCTCAATGGACTCTGCAGGACAGATACCGAAAGTGAAGTCCACAGCAAGCCCGTGCCCTGCTTGAGGATTCCCACTTTTGAAAGAAAACATTTTTTTTAAATGCAAAACAAGGGGGCAGCATAGAGAACCCCCCACAAGAAATCACATTGCTGCCCAGGCCATCTGCTGCTCAGCTCTTCTGCTAAGAAGAAGATGTGCTCAGCCCTGTTGTCCAGCAAGAAAGGGGCAGCACGGCTATGCATTTGGGGTTTTCAGAGCTGGGTTCTGAAAATTTTGCTGTGTGTCCTCAAGCTGTTCAGGTCTCCTCTCTGGGCTTCCCACCACTACCAACACCACCTCTGGAAAAATCAAGAGGTTGGACTAAATGCCCCTTTGGTCTATAAGAGCCGATCTCCACAGACTCTACCAGAGCTATTAATTTCCCAGTGTCCTACGTGGAGCAGAAAGGAACAGTCTGTGCTAACTAGAAAAGTCCAATTCCTCCCTAGAAGCTGGCTATGGAGACCTCTGGATACCACAACCCCCACCTGCTGACTCAAGTAGGAGGACCAGGCACCTGTCACTCTGACGCAGGAAAAACCTAGCTCCTGGCAAAGACTGGCTCAGAAAGAGCGCTCCAGAGAGGTTTTCTGGATGGAAAGATGAATGGATGGGTCAGTAAAAGAAGGAGCATCTTTAGTTTTCTGCTTCTTTCCCTCCAATTCCTTCTGGTCTTTCCCAAGGTGAACACCTCCCAGATTCCACCCAAGACCTCCTCTCTCCCTGAGACCCACTCTCGGATGACCATTTTCCTGCAATGCTGTGGCCCTGACCTGGCTCAGATCCTGGTGGGTAAACAGCCTCCATGCACCAAACAACCCTTTTTTCTAACAAGTAATTAGCTATCAAGAAAGCCAGTTACAACAGAGACCATATTAATAAAAGGGTGCAGGTGTGTATTTGACTACAGATGCACAATGAATTACTTTAATTTGCAAAGAAAACTCCTCTGGTCTAAAGAGCTTGTTTTGCTGCCAGAGAGATGGATACCTTCCCGAGATCAGCCCCTGCTCCTCAGGGGAGCTCCGTAGGGGAGAGAGGCTCAGGATGCAGATACTTGATTCACTTCTTTAATCGACATACTGGTCAAACATCTGTACAGCATTCTGGGTGTCGGTACCACTCCTCCTGCAGTGTCCACAGCAGTGATGGCCCAAGAAGCTCCTGCAGCACATGTAGAAGGAGGGACCTCTGGCTGCTGTCACAAGGCATTCATTTCTGCAGGCAGGGAGCTAAAGAGCAGAAGTGAGCCCAAGACAATATCTCCTGGTATCCGGCGATGCCTGGAACCTAAATTCTGTGCATTGCACTATGATTGACCTCCCCTATCCCCACCTTTAATTTTGAGCTAAGCAAGTCCAGTGTCTCTGAGGAGACATCTACTCAAGATGTTACTTCCTCCAGAAACCTCCCTTGTCTTCTGAAGGTTGAGTATGGCACTCAAAGCACTGATCCTATTTTGGGTTATCAGAGGTAGCCAGTGGTGAGACAAGCAAATCTAAGTATCTGGGTTCAAATTCCTGCTTCGTATAACTTTAACTCTCATTGGCCGGCCATTCCCATCTGTAAAATGGGCCAAAAGTATTTTCCTCCTCTGAAAATTAAATGAGATAATACAGGCAAAGCACCTAACAGTAGAATCTGACACATAGGAAGTCATCCCCAGTTCCCGTTTCCACAACTTGACAGTTGTCAGAAGGCAAGATCCCACGCAAGTCTCTGTCACAGCTCCAGAAACACTTGCTTAGGAACAAAAGAAGGTCTGAACAGTGCTGCAGCCAGATTCAGGGAGCTCCCTCTTTGCAGGGGTGCGGGAGGGGGTGGGGACCGCTTCCTTAGCACAAACCTCCCCACCGTCTCCCTCCCACAGGTTATGTTTGACGTAATAAAGCAAAGTGAGGAGGAGAAAGAGAAAAGAATAAACAACTAAGCACACCTGGGCAGGAGAGCCCATCCTCCCGGGTGGGTAAGGCCGCCCCCGTGGGCGACCTCGGCATCAATGCCTCCGTGTGGGACCCAGGAGGTGCCGGCGACATTAAATGCCGATTACTCCTGGGGCATGTGGTTACTGCGCTGCGGTAACCCACCCCCTGAAGAGCCTGATTGCTTAAGCATCTCTTTGCAAAATGTTTATTTTTTTCCTCATGAATGTTTAATCAGATACCTTGACGAGGCGCACAGCAACCTTCTCCAGAGAGCTGCTGGAGATGGCGTGATCAGCCCTATTTGTCACAAAGGGCAGCTTGGAGTGTGGCCACCGTCTCAGTGCTCTCTGTCTCCCCAGGCTCCAGAACCCCGACCCCAGTGCACCAAGCGCGGGGTGCCTAGCTCTCCCAGCTAGCCACACTGACCCCATCACCCCAGTCTGGTGGCAACGAGTGGGCTTTGTTCTTCCCCCGTCTGCCACATGCAAAGCCCGGCTTCCCTTGTGCAGAGAAGGGGCACCCCAGCCAGCCCCCAGAGGAGCCCTCTTTTGGACCCTTGTGCCTCTCAGACACCCCACTGGTGCAGGGGGATCCTCTAGGCTTGCCCACAGGAATCCTGAAGCGGCTGGCTCAGCCCCCTTCCTTCCTGGCCTCCTCCAGTGTCCTTCTTTATCCAAAGCCACCTGCATAGGCAGTCCTTTCCTTGCCTCACCCCAATTCTGGCAGAGTGCATTCCCCAGGCGACTGGCCATTCGACATGGGAGGGTCAAGACACTGGAGGGTTATCTGGAACTCCTGAGGCCAGACTCGCCCCCTTTCCCCTTCTGCCGGTCCCCCACTCACTCTGAACTCAGCTCCAGGCAGGCTCCTGTGTTCCACCTCCCCTCACTTATCCCCAGCCTCCTGGGATTATGGGGAAAGCCATTACCTCAGGATTAAGCTTCAGTTTGATTCTCATCAAAGACTCTGGTCACCGAGTATTTGCTTAACACCAGACCTTTCAGGCCCCATCAAATTTAACAAGGCCTGACAGATTTGGGATTAAACAGAGAAACCCAGACAAATCCATACTTTCATAGGAGCCCCCAGTGACTGCAGCAGGACAAGCAGGATTCTAGAGAAGCAGAGACCCTAAAGTTAGCATGGGCATCGTGTGACCACAACAGAGGCGGCCTTCCAGCCTGATCTCTGCCCAGCTCCCCGAGACTGGAATTGATCCTTTTACTCTCCTGAGTGCAGAGGCTCAGACAAGTTCAATGCAGCGGGAATACAGGACACAATGCAGGACACAGCAGGGGCAGGGGGGGCCTCTGGGGAACCACTCCGCCCCCTCTGAGCTTAGCTCTCGCTCAGAGGCTCAGACTGGCCTGAGTGTGGCCCTGCACTCCCATTGGAGCTGCTCCTGTCTTCCAAGGCCTGTTCCCAGGTGATCTACGGTTTTCCCTGCTCTTAGCCCAACTCCCACCTCTCAGTGACAACAAGGGCCAGGTGGCAGATCCAGCACAGCCTTTCCCATTGATTCCAAAGACCATTCTGTTGTAGAAGTGATTGGAGAGACAGCATGCTGCAGTGAAAAGCTGGGCGTCAAACCCCATTTATTGGAGTGTGTGACTTGGGCTCTGAAACCCTCAGTTTCCTCATCTGTACTATGGGAGCAGAGAGTAACGACGAGCTTCCTCAGAGAACTGTTAAGACAAATGAGGGAAGCCAGGTAAAATTTCCCAGTACAGTGCTTGGGAAAGTTGCACCAAGCAGATGCCCAACTACTTACATTCTTTCCTCCTTCCTTCTTGTTTTATGCCATTTAATTAATGAGAAATTAATTAATTAATTTTGCTCCCCCATTTATTTTATTGTTGTTTTTTTTTTTTTTACCAGAAGCAAGTACAATGCACCTTTCCCCAACTGAGCTCCTAAAAAGGTACAATTGATTGAAAATTATACACAATGAACACCAAAGCAGCAACCGTGGCATTTCCATGAGGCCCGATGCCTGATTTCTCTCAGGCTCTCCGCCCAGTTCCCTCAGCCCCACTGGGGGCCTGTGTGCGCACTGCCTTTACCCTCCCTTCACCCTCCCAGAGCCTGGATTCGCTCAGACTTCATCTGTGGAAGTGGGGGGAGCTGGAGGAGGGGCACTTAGCCAGGCTCCGTTTTAACTTTTATTACCGATACAAAGAAAAACAATGGCTTGTGTTTACTGAAAATTAATTTTTTGGAAATTACGTTGTCATTTGTTTTACTCTTCTTAATTAAAATTTACTTGGTGAAGAGAACACCCCATAAATTAACTCAAATGCAACAGCAAATTAATTAGCATTTAGTTACTAGACATTACTCACAGACCGGACAAATTGTTTTCAGGCTGTCGCCTGCATTTGCCAACAGTGGGTGGGGTTGGGGCTGGCAGGGGGCTGGCAGGTATCTGGGCTGGTGCTCCTCAGGAGTCCTTGCCAGATGGCCTGTCACCTGTATGTCCAGGCCTTCAAGCCACCGTGACCACTAGTCGAGACCAGCCCTTTGGATCTTCATCTGGAGGATAGCCAGTCCCTCCCTGGAAACAATTAGGAAGAAAAAAAAAATGACACAGGACAGCAAGCAGGGGTTGGAGATAGTTTTGCCTGGAGGCCAGAAGATGGGCATAGTGACCTCAGGAGGCCCCTCATGGCCAAAGGGATCTTAGATTCTATGAAACATGGAGAAATCAATGCTGAGCCCTTTCTATTTTTAAGTTTTATGACAGATTCTTGTTGGACCCAAGGAAGAACTTCCCAAAGGAAAGAGCCAGAAGGCTGGAGGGAGCTAATACAAGAAGCAAGCTGGGTTGAACTGTGTTGCTGACGAATCATTCTCTTTTCTTGCCTAAGGGGGTAGGAAGCTTAGAGCCAGGTAGATAATGACCAAGGCAGGCTGCTGGGTTTGGAGGCCTGGCCCATCTTGCTGCTCTGTGACCTTGGGCAAGACAGTTAACCTCTCTCGATCTTGGTGGCTTCAGACACCAACAGTTCCTATTTCCCGAAGCTGCTGTGAGGAATTAACTAGACATAGCGTGGAAGCAGGGCCTGGCATGTGACAGCCAGATGGCAGAGCATGAAGCCCAGCCTGGTCACTTACTAGTTACTGAATTTCTTAATACCTCAGTTTCCTTATCTGTACAGTGGAGACAAAAAGTCCTTGCTTTGAGGAATAAATGATATAACACATGCAAAGGGTTTAGTAAGATAGATCTGGCACATAATAAATGCTCGATTAGGAACTTATTTTTTTTATTATTGTCACTATTATCATTATTATCTCATCAACATCCTTTTGACATGGTGACCAAGGCAGGGATGAAATCAAAAGTTCAAAAAAGGCCAGTTCTCTGCAGCCATCCAAGAGGGGACCAGGCTACTGGTGCTGAGGCTGACTCTTCCTGAGAAGGATTTATCTCCATGACACCCTGACCCTGCAAATGAACAGATGAGTCAGCCCAACCCAGCCGACAGCAATGAGGCTGCACCAGTGCAGCCTGATTCCTTTTAGCTATGCAAAGTGTCCCCCACGTCCTGACAAACAGGACAGACAGCCTGAAACAGGCACAAGCTGATAGACAATGATATACAGCAGGTTTCTCTGGCAAAACAGCTGCACTCCCGCAGAGCCAGCTCCTCTGAGAACGAAGGTGGACATGGAAGTGACCTGAGCCTGTGACCAGAAGAGGTGTTACAAGGAGCCTGAGCCCAGTCTGACCTGCCCTCAAAACACCCTCTGACTGCCACCCACCAAGTGGGAGGTCCTCCAAAGGAAGTCCCTGGGCTCTTCTGACAGCAGGCCCTGGGGACAGGAACAGGGAAAGGGAGAGGCTGCAGAACCCTTTCCCCAGACATGCCACCGCTTCTCCAGTGGCAGAGCCAAGGCCAGACTGAAGAAGCAGCTTTGCCAGGCACCATGTTAAGAGCAGGTATTCTGAGCCATAGGGCTGGTTCCAGTCCCAGGCCCACTCCACTCACCCTAGACATGACCCAACACAGATTGGTTAACATCTCGGTGCCTTAGTTTTGCCAGCTATAAAATAGGAATAATTATAGAGCCGAGCTCACCAGGTTGTGGTGAGAAGGGTGAGTTAAGATGTAGAAAGTGCTTATCCACCAGCCCTGCCACAGAAGATGTTCCAAGTAGCTCTCCTCTAGCAGCATTAAAAGTCTGATGTCTTCACAAAATGCATGTCACTCATCTGCTTAATATATTTTGGGGAGCCCTTCTTATGTGGGAGACATTGCATTCAGTGCTAAGAGTGAGCACACAAATAGCCCTGGCTCTCCGTGGGGTGCCTGTGAAATGGGAGGTGTGTTCAGGCACAGTCCTGGTAAGTGGTGTTGTCCCCACCAAATGTCTCCCTGTCTTTCATTTCTTTCATTCAACTAATATTTATGGAGCAGTCATAATGTCCCAGGTACTGTGGGATGCACTGGGGACATAATGGGCCACATTTTTCGAGAACAGTCCTTATCTTCAGAGCAAACAGTCTAATGGTAACCATAACAAGACTCTGTGAGAGCTACTTTGGTGGTCTCCTCGGCACTCAGCACTCTGTCTTTACAGTAGTAGCCCCTGTATGGTTCACGCTTTGGTTTGGAAGTGTCCCCAAAGGCCCATGACATCTGCCTCACCACCAGTATTTTGTCTCAGTCCAGTACTGACCCAGTCCAGTACCGTCTGTATGGTCTGATACCTTCGGTCTCCTCCACACTCATGGACCTGACTGGTCCACACATTCTCCTGCCACTGATTAGAAACAGGCATATGAACCAATCTCTATGGAACAGACATGAGGAAAGGGTTGCTGGAGAGTCTGGGGAAAGTCTCATCGCTCCCAAAAGAGCTCCAAGGAAAGAGAGTTTCTCCCCTTGCGCAGAAGAGCACTATGTCTCGGTGATCCTGAGTCGGCTAAGCATTTTAAGCTGAAGGTAAAGCTAACACCCAGGATGGGAGAACACAGAGACAAAAGGAACCTGGACCCCTGGTGGCATCCCTGAGACCCTGACCCCACCAGCCCTGAAGACTGATTTACCTTCTGGTCTTCAGTTGCTTGAGAGAATCAGTCTCTCTGCTGTTAAGCCAGCTGGACTCCAGGTTTCTGGTTCTTTGTTGCTAAAGCATCCTGTGGAATCATAGGCTAATAATAAAACATTACTATTAATAGTTAACATTGAAACAAGGCTGACATTTTACAATTTACTTTCACATTCATTATTGTATTTGATTTTCAAACCAGCACCGTCAGAAAGGTCTTTTCATCCTCATTTTATAGGTGGTGAAACAAAGGCTCAGGGACTTCTGGTGACTTGCCAGTGCTGCTCAGCCGGAAGTTGAGGAGCTGGCCTGTCTGTCTGAACGTGGGTAGGCCAATTCCACTTACTGTTTCCTTGCTCCTGTTCCTACAAGGCTGCCATTGCATTGGGCTTTTTGGAACATCTCTTCTGGAATGGGCTATCGTTCATTTTAATAAATCACCCACAGCCCCAGGAAGGGGGCTACCTGTTGGTCTCCAGAGGAATCCAGGTGTGTTGGCCTGAGCCCCAGGATTTCCTTTGCATAGGCTCCAAGAGATCTCATCAGAAATGGGAGACTTGGGAAGTATCAAGAAGGACAGGACTGAACCTTAATCTCTTGGACAGGACCTCCATGGACTTGGGGATTCTTCCAGTCCCCAAGCACCGGTAGATCCCTGAGAACGAGGGAGCACCAGTGGTGGCCTTTAGCCCTGTTATTTGTATTCTGTCCCAACGCAGTTCCAGAGGGAGCGCTGGAAAGGAGACACATAAAATGAGACAGAAGGAGCCACTTGAAAGACCTCTGACAAGTTCCTGCTCCGAGGGAAGCTGAGGACAGAGGGGCCAGGCCAGAGGTGAGTCCTGGGTGACAGTTGTCTAGGTCAGGACTGGATGAGGAGGGACCAGGGCAGAGGCCCACACACGTTTGTGGTGAGGGAGGGGTACACCCAAAGAGCAAAGACCCAGGGTGAGCTCCAGAAGAGGCCAGACCTAAGACGGGGCTGCTGCCAGGGAATCCTCAGAGAGCAAGCAGCACATTCCCAGGCAGAATGGACCCAGACAAGATGCTGTGGAGAAAGATGCTCCAGCTTGCATCCCATTGCTCCTTTCCTCCTCTTGTTCTTAAAGGAGCTGTGCACATATTCTGAAAGCTTCGGCCTTGAACGTATTCCTGGAATGGGATAGGGGCAGCCAGGAGAGGGACAACACTCCAGAGTTGGAATCCAGGACTGTCTGTGATCAGAAGGGGAAGCAGAAATGGCATTCTTCACTGATAGGCCCCAGCTCCCCAACATAAGATGGAGTAGGGTCACCTGACTAAGAGCCCTGTGGATAACACCTGCAGATATCGAGAGGCTGAGGAGCTGGGAGATTGGCGCCATCGCTTTCAAAGAAGCCATCCAGGGTCCCCAGAAGAACATGGCTCAGTAACAGTAGGCAACAGAGGGGAGGGGGACTGGGGAGGAAAGGTCATCTTGTTTTAAGGGCCTCTGTATCCTTCCCCTTGGTGCTGATGTAACCTGGGAAGTGAAGGCTACAAATATGCCTGTCATGGCGTCTAATCTCCAGTCTTGAATCAAGAATTTGCAAAGAGTCTGAAGTTTTAGAGAGCAATTACAGTGAATAAAATAAATGACCAAGGTGAGAAATATCCCATTTCAGTCACTATGGTCACTTTTCTTAATTTTTTGTAACTGATGCCATTTTCTAAAAAAATTTGGGGGGGGAGGTACCAGGGATTGAACTCAGGGGCACTCAACTACTGAGCCACATCCCCAGCCCTATTTTGTATTTTATTCAGAGACAGGATCTCCCTGAGTTGCTTAGAGCCTCACTTTTGCTGAGTCTGGTTTTGGACTCAAGATCCTCCTGCCTCAGCCTCCAGAGCCACTGGGATTACAGGTGTGTGCCACCGAGCCCAGCTCTAAAAATATTCTTAAATAAATAAATAAAAACCTGTGAGATCCGCAAAGAGTATGTGATAGTCAATTGTTCAAGATCACACAACAGGGCTGCTCCTTACTAGACCCTCAGCAAAGCTTTGTAGAACTTAGAAATGGTATGGTTGAGTGGTGAGCACAGGCTTAAAAGGCCAGTGGGTTCTTTTACTTTCTGTATCTTTAAAAGTAAAATGAAGATATAAATAAATACCATCTCACAGCATGGTGCTAAGGGTACAATAAGATGAGGAATCCAAAGAATTTGGTCCAAAATAGACCACATCAATGACCCAGAAGAATGAGTTCTGTCAATAATAATATACATAATGTGTATTTATTAAGAGGGTAGATCCCTTGTAAAATGTTCTTACCACAATAAAATGTTTTATAAATTCAAAAGATGAGGGGGCGAAAAAATTAGAAAGAAACATTGTTCTCCCTCTTCCTCTTTTCTCAAGCAAGGGGTCACATTTTAATCTTTTTTTGTGTAGCACAAACTCTCTCAAATGCTTCAGAATTTCTACACTGCAAGCCTGGTTGAGTATTTGACCTTCCGGGATAAATTCTGTGTGAATAACATTATTGATGTCAATGGAATAAGTCAACACAGTCTTTACTTCTGGCCTTGACTCCTGCTTTCTGTGGGCTGGGAGATATTGAAATTCTCCATGGCGCACTTGGGCTCTTAGCTTCTGGCTCACAGCAGAAATGGCAACAACGGCGAGTATTAAATAGGCCGATTACGTGACAGGTCCTAGACCATCACTTGTGCTGAATCTTATGCAATGCTCACAGCAGGTCCATTCAGCAGGAATCATAATCCCCACTTGGTTGAGGAGGAAACCGAGGCTGGAGATGTTAACTTATCCAAGGTTACCTGGCTAGTCGTGGAAGACACCGGCATTAATCCTGGCTCCCTCCAGTGCTAATGTCTACGTGCTTCCTCAGGACCACAAGCCACCCCAAGTTATCATTTTTCTTCAAAATGTATTTCCATCTCTCTTCCTTAAAAAAAAAAAGTCAGAATAAATGCCAAGATACCATTGTTTCTCTTCATCTCTCAAAGGGTACGGTATAAGTTTAATAAAAACTCCCTTCCTGCCCAAATTCCATTCCAGAGTGAATCTGTTCCTTTATCTAATTTTAACTCTTCAGCCTTCCTTCTATCTGAATGTGTGAAATCTCTGATCTTTTCAGTATTTCTATTGGGCCAATGGACAGCTGCTGCGTGTGTCACTGTGGACAGCTTGACTTTGGTCTCTAACAGGTGGGTGGGCCTTCACACAGTCCTGCTGCTGGCATTCCTCCATCCACATTAGACACTTTTAAGTTGCCAGGGCTCTCACCTACAGATTTATGCAACACCATCCAAAAATCTGACTTTAAATTTTTGCTCTAAACATTAGCCACTCACTTTCATGTCAACAGGATAATACAGAATTCTGGTCATCAGAGTCGCTGTTTCAGGACAGAATGACCTACCCAATACTGCATTTCAGTGACAACCAAGGATCCTCAACTTCCATAAGTCAACCCAAAAATTCGTCACAGCATTCCAGACTCACACCACACAGCGATACACAAATCTGTCCACATAATAGTAAGACTTACTCTCTCTCAAAACACAATCCATCAGTTACCCTTTGGCCTGCTAATACTACTTCTAATGATCTACCCTAAGGAAATAATTGAAACTCAGACAAAGATTTATGTTACATCCACTGCATATTATATATAATAACCCAAAATTGGACACCATCTCAATATCAACAATAAGCGGATAGTTAAATAAATTATAGTGCATAACTACAATGGGATATTATGAAGCTTTTAAAGATCATGTTTTCAAAGAATATTTAAAGACACAGAAAAATGTTCATGATATAGAATTAGGTTTAAAGAAAAAGGAAAAAAAATACCTTTTTCAAATATATGAAAGGTTGCTAAGTGAAGAGGAAGTTAACTTATTCTGTGTGGGGAGACAGAAGTAGCTCCAGTAAGAGGAAGCTATCCAGAAACATATAAGGAGGGAATGTGAGAAGAAGAATTTTCTAAGGGTGATAGTGGTCCAAAGCCGTGAAAGATTTCCTAAGTGGGTAATGATCTCCCTGCTACAAGAAGAATTCAAACCGATACTGGACAACCACTAGATGGGGACATGATAAAAAAAAGATTCAGGCATGGTATGCGAGATTGACCTACGTTCCTTGTAAGAACCCTGCTAACCCTGATTATAAGATGGTGCTAATTACTTTTACATACAGGCTATCTACCTGAGTAGGAACACTGTTGGAGAAGAATGAAAGGAGAAGGCTTAGGACAGAAAAAGGCCTGGCCAGATGAGGTAGGAAGCGCAATCTGCCACTAAGTCCCCCGAGGACAAGCAGATGGATTCAGCTGGGGTGCCATATTCACTAAAGCTGATGCTCTTCACTCAGGCCATGTGGGTGGGTGTCATCTAATTTTCAAAACTTCCAAATAAGGAGATTGTTCTCTCTTCCTAGAAGCCCGTGTCCCTTGGGCGCCTCACCACCAGGCACTGTCCTCTGGTCTACTTGGAACCTTTTCAGAAAGTGGAGCTCTGGTCTTCATTGACCAGACTTGCAATACCCAGTTGGAGGGACAGAACAGGCTAGAGGCACACAGGAGTAGACCTCATTACTTTATTAGCTATAGGCCAGGGTTATTTTATGTATGTTTAGTTTGTAAGGGGATTTTGGCAGATATCCGTTTACAAGGCAACTTCAGTTTAATGACAGGCCACTAGGAAAGGATGGAGAGGTCACCTTGGAAATGTGTAAAGAGTGGGGATTTGTAAGACAAAGAGGAACCTGAACAGGTGAACTTTTAAAAGGTGTAAATACCTAGTTAGCCCACCTTGGTTTCTAGCACCATTCTTCAGTGAAATGAACCAGGAGTCTTTGAAGGAACATCTGAATCTAGTACCAGTGCAGAGATATCCAGGAAGAACCCGGAACATCTTATAGTACTGGAGTAGGGACCTGCTCAAAAGATTTTTGAAAAACAGGATATGTCAAAGGGACACAGAGTCCAACCCAAAATATTCCCAGTGACCAAAACTGAAACAATTTGAGCCATGGAACAAATAATGTGATATTTTATTATAACCCAAAATGCAAAATCAATATCCCTGAATTTACAGTGGTATAAATAAATAATTGAATAAGCAGAGAAGTAGACAAATCTCCTGGGTCAAAGAATTCCAAATGATTTATGTGGACACTCTGTCCTCAATGAAGCCATGAGCACCACTCCACTGCTTCTGCGTGGGCTGCAAACAGACTTCCAGCGAGCACAGTGTGGAAAGGAGAAGAGCAGCAACTTCCTGGTGGAGAAGCCTGACAGATGCTGCCTGATCTGGCGATGGAGGTTGGCGTCCACAGTGGTAAGCATGTGGGCCGCACGTGCCCTTGTTAAGAATGGCAAGAGTGGCACATTGCCCCCGTGGCCTCGCTCCCACACTCATGTGGCTCATCTAATTGTGAGAAAAGCCTTAGACAAATCCTCATCGAGGCACTTCTACAGTACACCTGGCTGATGCGCCTCAAAACTGTCAAAGTCACCAAAGCTAGGGAACATCTCAGAAACTGCTATGGCAAAGAGGAAACCTAATGACTGAATGCCTTGCTGTGTCCCTGGTGAAGGGCCACATTGAAAAAGGGACGTGGGTGAAAACCAAGGAGGGGGGTGCAGAGTAAAGGGTCAGCCTCAATTAATAATACTAACCTATGGATATTGTGTGAACTCTGATAAACATGCCATACTACTATAAAATGTTAACCAGGGGGGAAATGGGGTAGGTTTTGGGGAACCCTCTGTACTGTCTTCCAATTTTTCTGTAAATCTGAAACTATTTTACCATGAAAAGTTTAGTTTTAAAAATGTCTAAGGAAGCAAACTAGAGAGGATCTGACTTGCATGAGCACTTTGGAGAAGGTGACAAAGGCCAAATGCTCAGAGAAAGAAACAAATTGGATGGATTTCCAGTGCTGGGGAAGCAGAAAGAACAAAGCATGGGCCTGGAGACGCGGGTGCTCCGGGGAGGGCCCGTCTCGTCCCCAGCCTGGGTTTGGGCCTGGTTCCTGCCAGCGGTGCGGCTGCTTCCTCGGGCCTCCAGATCTGGACGCAGTGGCCTGCCCGGTGGAGAGGAAAGCAAGCTGGGCAAAGATCAGAAGGCTTTGTGTCAAGCAAGACAAAGCCCACCTTGGCCGCACGCCGCCATCTGAAAACCCGTGTTATTTTCTACAGTTCCCAACTCCAGGACCCACTCACCCGGAATAAAGTAGTTCTTTCATTTTTAACAAATAGCTGAGTAAGTCGATGACTCGTACACCTTCCAAAAGAGAAAACGGGGGGGGGGGACAGAACAGAGTTGGAAGTGAGGTCGCTGGCCAGCCAGGCGTCTTCTAGAGTGGGAAATGAGCACGTCTTCATTTCACAGCCTCAAATTTGTGTTCCTTGGAAGCAGAGAACCTGGAAGCCAGAAAGAATGGATTGGTGGTATTCTGCCAATGGAGGAAGAGGAGGTCCCGGGATGAAGGACAGGCCGAGAAGCCAAACACATCCCTTTCGCAGCAATCAGAGAACAATTCACAAAGCACAGGGCATTGTTTCCTGTGACTTGGAACGCTGTGTGCTGGCCCTTGTGTGCCAGTGGTCCCCAGGTCCAGCCCTGCCTTCCTGCTCTGGATCCAACAGGCCTTGGACTAACCGCCACTCCAGAAGCTGCTCCTCCCATAGGCTTTCTGGGGGTGGCTGGTTCTCTGAGCCCAGAGGGTGCCCTCCAATGGGGCCTACTTATTCCCCACCCCCTTGCCCACATCCCAAGGAAAAGTAGTAGAGAAGAAGTTTGGGGGGTCTTATGATTAAAAAATTGGCTGGCGATGTTTTATGCATGCATCTGTTATGCTAAAATAACCATCCTTTCTAACCAGCCCACCTGCTGTCTTTTTCAATTTTAAGTATTTCTAAGTAGCAATCAAATCAGTATAATTTGTTCTTTATCTCGGCAAAACCATTGTGAAAGAAAAATGTGACCATTATGTTACATCAGGGAAAAATACAAGCCCTTTATTTGCAGCCTTCTCTATATTCTATCAGATCTCACAGTTGTCATTATGCCAGTTGTATTTAATGTTGTTCAAATGAACAGAGCTTTCTTTAATCACTACAGCCTTCTTTCCCCTAAATGCTTTTTCCAAGGTTATGGTTTTCAGAGATAAATACATAAATACCAATGTTATGAATACGTTAAGGGTATCCAAGAGACAGCTTTCAGGATTTGTAGCAAGAACCTGCTGTCATTGGAGTTACACAATAGCTGGCTGATGTTTTGAGTATGAAGTTACTGGGTATTAGGAGAAGGTCTGATACCCCGCGCGGAGGCGTAAGGCTATTTTGAGCCCATCACAATAGGCCACTCAGCAAATGCTGACTTTATAATCTGGCATCAGGATCCTCACTGCTAATAACCAAAGCCAGCAAGTTCAGAGCTGTAGGTACCCTCCATTCAGAGACAGGGCTTGGTGCTCTGTCCTGGGGGCTTCCAGACGGCACCTGCAGGCAGGGTCCTTCATGCCACCTGACACCTAAGGTGGGCAGGCGGCAGGACTGAGGTCAGACTTTTAGGTCTCAAAGGAACCATCCACTGCAATGCACTTTCTTTGCAAATTACACTAGAGGTAGAAGGTTAAATGACTTCCCCAAATACGTATGTCCAGACTGTTTTGCTTTGCTACCAACTGGAGTACTCCAGCCCCCTAACAAACATTACACAGGGTAATTCTGAGGTTGTAAGAATCCTACACTTAATCATTCATACATTCAGTTAGGAAATATTTATTCTTTGCTGAGATGCTGAGAATGATAATTACTATTATTAATAGCTAATATTTTTTGAGTGCCTGCCACCATTCTGAGCACTTGATGGAAATTAACTCATTTTTCCCTCACGGTCACCCTTGGGATAGGCACTATTATGATCCCCATTTTACAGATGATGGAGGTGTAAGGACTGCAAGGTTAAGTAACCTGCTCAAGGACACACGTTGAAAGACCTAAGATTGACGCCCTGCAGTCTGAGTCCAGCGTCAGCACTATGAATCCCTACAAAGAAAACATTTTCCCAGATTGTTGCAAGTGCTGAATAAATGTTTGTTGAATAAAGCATTGTATCTTGCCCCTGAGAAGCTTACAATACAGAGAAGAAACATTTATGTCAACAAATAAAGGAAATGCAATATGTGATATAATGTGTCAAAAGAGAAACATAAACGAGTACTAATGGGAATGCACAGGAGGGAGCATGAACACCAACCAGGAGCCTGGCGGACAGGGGCGCTGTGCAGGGGAAAGAACTGGAGGCTGGGGGGGAGGCCTGCCCCGCCCCCCCAGACAGCCAGCACTCGTCGGGTCAGGAGATGTCTCGGCATGTTCTTAGGTCTAGCAGGAGAATGATGGCTGGACTTATAACTCAAAGGGTTACATAATAAAGGAGACCACATAGGAAAAAGTGATCTATAAGTTATAAGGCCCATGTCAAAGTCTAATGGTAGACTGGGAGCTCCTTGAGGGCAGAGAAGATGTCTTGTTGGTTAACTACAGTATCTTTGCTCAACTTGGTGTCTGACATGCAATAGGTATTGTTGGATCCTACACGGGGGTGGGAGGAGGAAGGGAAGATGAAAGAGAGGGAGAGAGGGAGTGGTCCTGCCAATTAGTTAGAACAATTAGTCAGAAAGGGTGCTGTGTTGGTCAGGCTTTCAGAGAAACAAAACAAACATACATATGAGACTTCTTTTAGGGAGTTGGTTTGTGCAGTCATGGGAGCTGAGAAGGCTGGTATCATAGGGCAGGCAAGCAGCAGACTGGGAACTGAGGCAGGAGTTAATGATGCCATCCTGAGGCAGAATTTCTTCTTTTGGGGGGTAACCTCAGTGTTTGCCCTTGGTGCCTTCAACTGATTTCACGAGGCCCACCAGCATTATCTCCCTGACTTAAAGTCAACTGAATGCAGGGGACAGTTATACCTACCAAATAACCTCACAGCATCACCTAGGTTGGTGTGGATTAAATAACTGAGTACTATAGTTTAGCCAAGTTGACACAAATAATTAACCATCACTGATATCATTCCAAGAGAAGAAAATGGTAGAGTGAGGCACAGAGGCCAGGAACAGATCCCAAAGTTAGGAACTGGCCTCACCTTGGGCTTTGGTAGGGTGTGGATGGCAGGGGGCAGGGATACCAGCTAGAAAGCTCTGCAGTCAGCCGAAGACAGCTGAGGAACACTGACAGTGTGGGGTTACCTGTTGTCCCCTGGAGCAGGGCTAAGGCGCTTATTGAGACTATAGATTTAGGAGCCCCCCCTGGAAACCAACTTATGCTGAACCTCCAAGGTGAACCTGTCTTCGGGAATTGGTGATTCTGATGTAACAAATGAACATCCGTATCAGAAATTGCAAGACCAGAGGTGCTTTCTGGTAAGAAAATTTCCCTGAGGAAGCTCAAAGACATGAGCTTGAATTCTGTGTCTGCCATTCATTAGCTATGTGCCCATGAGGACATTACCTTCCCTAAGCCTCAGTTTTCTCATCTAGAAAGTGGGTCTCTTTGCAATATGCCCAGGGTTGCTGTGAACGTGAGATAATAATGTAAGGACTGAAGGACTTCAGACAGAGCACCGCAGTTCAAAGTCACCCTGTAAACGCTGGTGAGACTGAAAAGAGTCATCTCAGGACAGTGTGGCCCTGGTGCTGGGACGGAGAGTGTTAGGAGTCCGTCCTGTCATGGTCCAGAACCATGTACCTTCCATTAGTACCAGGCACACTGGAACTTCAGGGGCTGCACACCACCCATAGTCTCCTGTGTGGCTGTTGGTTCAATGGTGTGATCGGCACCTGTGACCTACCAGCCCTGTCTCAGCTCAGGAGATGCTACAGAGTTCAAACAGGGTCTCTGAGTTTCCAGAGGGTCACTACTTGTACGTTTAAAGCTTGCAAGTGGTTGTGGTGCTTTTTTGAAAAAATAATCATATGGAAAATGTCAATAACTAGCTTCCTCGTCCACACCCTGGAATGTTTGGGTATCATCTGGGGGGGGGGGGGGGGTTCTGTGGTCTCCAAGGCCTTGGACAACAAAACCTGAATCTGACTCCACATATCAATTTGGGATTCTAGCTGTTCCTTTTACATATCCCCCAGGTGACCAAGTTCCTCACAAAAAAGCAGCAATGTGAAAAAGACAGATGTGAGGACCAAAATCTTAGCCTTGCCTCACTGTTTCCCAGCTCTGTGATCCTAAGAAAATTGCTTAATCTCTTTGAGCTTCAGTTTTGCTGTCTGTAAAATGGGCATAATGTCTGAGTTATCAGGTTGCAGGGGTCAAATGAGACAACGTGGCACATGGTGGTGCTGGGGTTCCTCCCTTCTGCTCCTCTTTACTCAGGCTGGTCAGAGCCCTTCTCTGGGAGCTTCCCTGGATCCTGCTCACCTCATTTACCTGGTTGATATCATTTAGATAGAACAAAATGTAATTGATTTCATTGCACTTAAAAAAGTTATTATCACCAATCTGTGAGTGATCCAAACATATTTAAGCAGGATACATCAGCAATGTAAAGAGACACAGCCTTGATGAGCAAGTGTTTTGGTGTTCACTCACCCAGCTCCTGCTCCATCACCTTAGACAAGTCGTTATTTAACTTCTCTGAAATTCACCTTCTTTGCCCATGAAATGGGAGTTCTCCTAGAACAAATGGGATCAAAATGCAAGCAAAAGAGCAGCTCAGCTGCAAAGACTGGTTAACCACACCAAGTAACTCTCTGCTTTTGGGAACCTGTGCATTCAAGGAAACTTCATGCAGCTCATAGTCTTCCTGGTTGTCACCAGAAAACCAGGCTGAAAGATGGCACTCCGCTTTGCTTCCCAGATGTTGGCCTGGTTGTAGGAACCCAGCACCGAGTCAGGAAGAGCTGCCACAGACAGATGTTGCAAAGACTCCCCAAGCTCAACAGGATCCTCAGATAACCAGAATCAACCACCGTGAACCGCAATCCTTGGTTGGTTTGAGAATTCAGCTTGCACACCCCCACACACTTCGCACCACACACTCCTGTACCCTTGACCCTTCGTTTTCACAAGGCAGAGGAAACTGGTGAGCTAACATGTGGCTGCAGGTTTTATTCTAGAATCCATCTTTCCGGCCTTGATAAGTGCTGCTCAGAGGTTTCTGCCTTTCTATTCGCAGAAGTGTGTGACATTTGAAGAGGGACACTGGGTTCCCGAGGAGGCAGCCTATGTTGTCTCTTGCAGAGGAAGCAAATCAGATGATACTGCTTCACAGAGATGAGCGACTGCCCAGGTGAAGACAAAGAGAGTTTCCCAGTAACACTCAGTTACTCAGAGAATTCAATCCCCAACCCCAACAGCCGTTGCCACAAACATTGTGTAATTGAGATATTGGACCGAGTGATTAAACACTGTCTGGGGTGGAAGCTGGGAGAGAAGAGGGATTCATCTAATTAGATGATTCTCAGGGCTGGGTTGGAATAGTGAAGTCTAATAATAATTAAGAACAAGAACCCATCTTCACTGAACGCCTGTCATGGGCCTGCTACTTGGCAAAACCCTTTGTGGTTTATCACACCAGCTTCTGGCCATGGGTCAAACTGATTTAAACGCCATTTCAAAGAAGAGGCAATTGAGATTCAAAAAGGTGACATGATTGGTTAAAGTCACACACACACACACACACAAAAAAAACGACAGACCTGTCAGACATCAGATTCCCAAGTTCTATCCACAGAGATGGCTGTGTCAAAGCAAAATAGCCAACAACCCATCAACCCATGTTGAATAGTGGTGTTTTATAACAATGAGGGTGGGATTGGGACTCTTGCATGGTTTATCTTCGGATGCAGTTCCAACTAAAAGGAAGCCAGTTCCAGGGCCAAGAGTCCTCTGTACTCCACACCAAGAGAATGAATTTGGACCTGTGGCCCAAAAGGGAGGGGAACCGAGGAAACCCACCTCAGGAGTGTGGAGGAGAGGGAAGTGGCCATGCTCCTGAAGAATGAGGGGACTCTCCTCCTCTTCTTGTCCCCCAACCCACCATACCTCCTCCTATATTCTATGAGGTGTCCTTCAGGACCTAAACTGGCTCTGCAGACAACATACATCACTAACAAACTTAAACAATGATGCCCAACATAAAAAAAAAAAATGGGGTTGTGACTGGGGGTAGAGCACTTGCCTCACATGTGTGGGGCCCTGGGTTCAATCCTCGGCACCACGTAAAAAATAAACAACAAATAAAGTTTTGGGTTTTTTTTTTAATTTTAATATTTATTTAGATTTTTAGTTTTTGGCGGACACAACATCTTTGTTTGTATGTGGTGCTGAGGATCGAACCCAGGCCGCACGCATGCCAGGCGAGCGAGCTACCGCTTGAGCCACATCCCCAGCCCAACAAATAAAGTTATGTGTCCATCTACAACTAAAAATTTTAACAAATGTCCATCTTTACTAGTAATACTAGGAAATGGGACTGGAAATGAAAATAAGATGCATTGAGAGGTTTTAAGTGGAGGAAGGTGGTGATCAAAATGCTTCCTAAATAATTCATCTTTGATTAAAAATTTGAACATAGCATTTCCTTCTCAGTATGCCTCAGGATGTGAATAATTCAAATTTCACATTTTAAAATTTTAGAAATAATAGTATTTAGTATTTATTAGAATATAATAGTAATTTGCTTTAAATTTTATTTATATTATATGAGCAGACTAGTAAGTGATCATATAGGTTTGTATAAATCATACTAGTTAAATTCTATTATCTTACTATTATAAAAGTAACTGATATTTTGCACTAACAAAAATGCCAGTATTTTTGTACTTAAAAATAGTATAGTACCATAATGCTGGAGTGCCTGGAACCCGTATTACAATCACGAATTGCGTTCTTGTTTTGTGTTACCTTCCATGAGGCCAGCAAATGTTTTTACAGCTTTTTGAGGAGCACTTTCTTTTCTCATCTGCTCCTCATCTCAAGGATATGAACCAGAAATTACTTTTATGCCCTTTCTGCAGATAGGAAAGCAGAGTCTTGGGCTTGGAGTGTAGCTCAGTGGTAGCGCATTTCCCCAGCATGCACAAAGCCCTGGGGTCAATTGGAAGGAAGGAAGGAAAGAAGGAGGGAGGGAAGGAAAAGAATCTCAAGGTGACAGTTTGGAAGTCTTTGATCTAGGACTTGCACCTGGGATTAGGGACTTCAAAGTTCTAAACTTTGCCCCTCTTTCCTCTGATGTCTCATCTTGGGATTTTTCTCCTAATGTAGAGTGACCCTCCGTTTGAAGCCTCCATTTCTGATCTTTTTTTATGGCTTTTATTGGTGTGTTATAATTACACACAATAGTGGGATTCATTGTGACACATTAGTGCATGCTCATAACATGATTTGATCAGTCTCATTCCTCGGTACCTTCCCTCTCCTCCCTCTCCTCACTCCAGTTCCTTTTGTCTACTCTACTGCTCTCCCTCTTAATATTAATTTTTAAAATTAATGTATTATAATTATATATGTATATGTGTGTGAGTGTGTGTAGGATTTGTTATAGTATATTAGTACATGAACTCAGCAAAATTTGGTCAACTTTGTTCCCCAGTATTTCCCTGTGCAGTCCCCCCGAACTCACCATCCCCTTCCACTACTCTGTTGATCTCCCTCCTATTTTCATGAGATCCATTTTTTTTTTTATTTCTTTTTGTTTTGGAGGGGACTACTGGGAATTGAACTCAGGGACACTCAACCACTGAGCCACATCCCCAGGCCTATTCTGTATTTTATTTAGAGACAGAGTCTCACTGATTTGCTTAGCGCCTCACAGTTGCTGAGACTGGCTTTGAACACATGATGCTCCTGCCTCAGTCTCCTAAGCTGCCTATTTCTCTATCTATCTATCTATCTATCTATCTATCTATCTATCTCCTTTCTCTATGAGAGAAAACTTGCAACCCTCGACTTTCTGAATCTCACTTATTTCATTTAGCCTGATGTTCTCCTACTCCATCCATTTACCAGTAAATGACATAATTTCATTTTTTTCTTTATGGCTGAGTAATATTTCATTTTTTTTTAAATTTGGTGGGTGCTTCTAGTGAGTTCAATTTGGAGCAGAGTAGATGATGTGGGCTGCTTGTGTGTGTGTGCGTGTGTGTGTGTGTGTGTGTCTGCGTGTGAGTCACATTTTCTTTATCCATTTGTCTGCTGACTGACTTCTAGGCTGGTTCCATAATTTGGCTTTTGGGAATTGGACTGCTATAAACATTGGTATGCATGTATCACTGTAGTGTGCTGATTTTGGTTGGTTTGGATAAATACCAAGGAATGAAATAATTGGATCTTGCTCTTGATGTCCCCCTTTCTCCTTTTCCTCAATCAGGAGCTTCCTTTCCTCTGGGATAGGGGAAGCCCTACATGCAGTGAGCAGAGGCTCACCATTTGCAAACACTCCCCAGCCCTGCAGGCATGGAGAGGCCGCCTCCCGCCAAGGTAGAGGGAGGAGAGGTTTCTATCCCATCTCAACCAACAGGCTACAGTCACTTTCCTGTGCAGGGATAGGGAAATCCCTAAAGCATACGTATGGTTGGTTTTCACTCTGGGAAACCTGTTGGTGAGAATTGGGGACAGGAGGAGCAGATTGACCAAGAGGCAAAAATTCCCCCTCTCCTGGCCCACTGGATAGTCGCAGCCACTGAGGCTGCCCTGGCCACTCCCTTAGCCGGCCCTCAGGGGCAGAGGCAAGGAGCCACCTAGCATCAGCCCCCAGGGACTCTATGGAGGCAAATTTTCTCCAGGGGTCAGAGAAAGAGCAAAGCCAGGTGATAAGGAGAAGTGGTCTCATGCAAGTGGGGAGCTCAGCAGAGCTGAAGAACAGACCCCCTTCATGGATGTGGGGCCATTGCAATCTTACAGGGAGTCTCAGGGTTAATGCTCTATAGTCGGGCCATCTTGAAACTCTTGATAATTTAATCTTCATGTCTTGTAAGTCAGGTCCCATGGGACAGTGGAACATGCATTGGGGGCATGGAGATTAGCTCACCTGTGCTCCTGAGCGCCCACCTCCTGCCTCCCCAAGGTGCTCAGCAACCTGCTCAGGAGCTGTGAGTGTGGGAGGAGGAGGTGCAGCAAGTGCCCCCCACACCATGCCTGGGCAGGGTCCAAGTGGCCATGAAGCTCTGTGCTTGCCTACAGGATCATGTTCTGTTTTAGTCAGCTTTTTTCACTGCTGCCACTGAAAGACCCAACTTGAAGGATCGTAGAGGAGAAAAAGGTTATTTGGAGGCTTCCAGTTTCAGAAGTCTCAGTCCACAGACAGCAGGCTCCACTCTTCAGGGCTCAAGGTGAGGCAGGACATCATGGCAGAAGAGTGTGGCAGAGGGAAGCAGCTCACATGGTGATCAAGAAGCAGAGAGGGGACTGAGGATAGAGCTCAGCTGGTAAAGTGCTTGCCTTGAATGCACAAGGCCTTGAGTTCAATCCCCAGCCCCACCAAATTTAAAAAAAAAAAAAATGCAGAGAGACTCCACTACACAGATACAAAATAGCTCCCCATAGCTATGCCCCAAATGAACCACTTCCTCCAGCCACACCCCACCTGCCTCCAGTTACCACCCAGTTAATCCCATCAGGGATTAATTCACTGATTATGTTAAGGCTGTAGCCCAATCATTTCTCCTCCAGATCTTGCATGGTCTCACATGTGAGCTTTTGGGGGACACCTCACATCCAAACCAAAATAATACACGCCCAATAGCAATAAAACGCACCATGCACATGGCGGGAGGGTGTCCTCCTTTTAGAACAAGAAGCGTCACATTTACATTTGCATTTATACTTATCCCAGACATTATATAGCTGACCCTATGAAGAAAGGGATTCCTGTGAGATGGGGACACGGAAACCCATTTGTGATGGCCTCTTGCCACTGCAGCGGAACATGATTCCAGCTCCTCCCAGCTCCTCCCGCCTCACACCCTGGCTTCTTTTCTATTTCTCCTCCTTCCCTCCAATTAAAGCCAAATCTCAGTTGATCCCACACTGAACAAAGAGATGTTCTTCATGCAAAGATGTTGATAATGGCTTCAGCTATTATTTGTCCCTCCCTGGGAAAGTAGAGCAGTTTGTAGTAAGCAATGCCTTAACTCAAAGAGCGGATTACTAACAGAGGAATTTTAAGTACTTTTAAAAGTCAGCTAGGATAAGAGTAATGATGATGAATAGCCACGATTTACTGAATGCCTGTATGGCCAGAGACAGGTAATAAGCACGGTTTCTGCTCCATTCCTCAGCTCGGCAAGGAAGATAATCTTACCTCTATTTCAGAGGAAGAAACTGAGGCTCCGAGAGTTCTCGTGCCGTAGTCACACACCAGTAAGTAATGAAATGGGATTTCAATTCATGCTTTTCTAACTCCTGATAATAATTATAGTGGAGGATAATCAGCATCCTCTAGCCCTGTGCTTAGGGATGGCACTGGATTTAAAAAAGGAGACCCGGGATAGGCTTGATTAAGAGAAATGGCTCTTTCAGGTTTCTGAACCTGGGCCAGAGGGCGGCTGAGGTGGGCAGGCTGCTGCCCACATCCATTCAGCCTAACTCAGGAAGGGAGGCCATCCTGGCATTTGGAAAGCCAGGCTGGGATCTATTCATCAGAGTAAATGGAGTTGTAAAACAAGCAGCCCACACCAACTACTCAGCTCCTAACTGAACTCACTAGAAGCTCCGGTATCTGAGAACTCATTTGTCAATTAATTTTAAAATTTGTTCGAGGGCCTACTTTGTGCAAGGTGCTGTGCTAGGCACTGGTGGTTCAGAAAAAGGGAAATAGATGTGGCCCCATGTGTCCTAGCCGGTCTGTGGTTTCAAATGCTTTTATCCACAAGGTAGACTAAGAAATACATTTTACCAGTCAGCCCCAGGACTCAGGACTGATCCACACACACACAGCTGAAGCAAAAATTTCACAAAGTATTACTAATCTTACCACAAAGACTATAATGAATTCTGTTACCTTCTATTTTTAGAAATATTGATCGTGAACAATTGAATTGACTTTAAGACTAACTAGCTGATGGAGTGCCAGAAAACCTTGTAGCAAGAGATGGACTCGAGTTAAGTTCTAATGCACTAGGAAGTACTGGGTTTATAGAAGCACATGGGTCAAAGAATCCTGAATCCAGGCTGTGCAGTCAGGGAGGACTTCATGGAAGAGATCATCTCTGAGCTGAGATGTGAGTCTGAGAGAAGCAGGAGCCAGATCACACAGATATCTTTAAATCTTTCAAAGGGATTTCGACTTCATTCCATGAGCCATGAAAGCCACTGAAGTTTATCAAACAGGTGTGGTGGTCATTAGAACTGTCCACTGATACTTCAGTTTTCCTCTTAGGGACACAGTTTTTGAAGTTAGATGGAGCCATGGGACTAGTTTGTTCCCACGGAATGTGATACAGAGTGATACGTGTTAGTGTCTGTGGAAACTTAAGAGACAGTAAATAATTTGCCATATGTATTCACTCCTGCCACAGCGACGGTGGAGAGTCAGTGATCCTAACTGATAGAGCAGAAAGCAGCATAGGTCACCAGATTTAGTGATGAGTGCTGGAGATATCCAAGTGTCCAATGAAGGCCTCACTTTTGAATAAGAAATCAAAGGAGGGAGTGAGCAGCCCAGGTATCTGGAAGAAGAGCTTACCAACCAAAAGGCACAGCACGTACAAAGGTCCTGAGGCAGCAGTGTGCGTACTGTAGTTGGAATGAACAGTGTTTCCCAGACCCTCTGTCTAGTCAGAGTCACATCTTCTGGGATCATCGATCCACAAAACCCTCTGGGAAGCAGGGCACTCGCTGATATCAGTCTGGAAGATGAGCAATGAATAGTTGAGGGACTCAGGAGCAGAAGTGTCCCCATCTTTCAGAGATTATACAAAAGCTCTCCTTTTGCATACAGGGCTCTTGGTAACTTCTGCAAAAGCAGCATTACCTCCTATGACCAGAGATGACTTGGTTTGAACCTCCTCCCTCTACTCTCTCCTGGGTAGCAACTAGCTTTAAGCAAACAAGTTGTATTGAGTTGTGGGACTTGAAATCTTTTCTTGCTAAAAATAAACCTATTGTGGAAAATCCCAAAAGATGAAGCGCATCCCTAACCTCAGGGGGTCACGCTCTTCTCCCCCAAGCACGGAGCTGGGCTTCCAGCTCTTATCATTAGCAGTAATGTGAGGTCAGGAGGGGTGGCCTGGCTGCTCTCAGCTGCAGGGACTGCTTGCTGATTTCCTGGGGCCCTAGAGAGAAAAACACAAATTCTACTTTAGAACACCTTGTGTGTGTTGCCAGTAATGATCCCCTCCTTAAGATTCTTGAAGGCAACTTTCTCCCTGTAGTCTTAATGCCACCATCTCGTCCCCAATCACACACAATTTCAGCAATCCACAGGGCCCAGAAGATCAAGGTGATGTTTCCCTCACTCCCAGCCAGAATCAAAGTGGGAAGAAAAAATTCTGGCTCCCCATATCTTCTCCAGAATTTCTGGGAGAAAACTGGACAGGAAACTTCATCTCCCTCGTGCAGTCTGCAGGGACAGTTGGGTACAGACTACCAGTGACCACAACAATCACTCCATCTTGGCTCCTGCTGTCCTCTGGTTGAGTGGGGACTCACCACCATGCATGACAGTAAGGGCTACCCTGTGTCTGCTCTGCGCCAGGTGCTGCGTGAAAGGCGGGGGCATTCTGATCTCTCTTTGCTCCAGTCACACACTGAGACTCAGTGGTCTGCTTGTCCCAGCAGGGACTTAGAGCTAGAGCACAGGTGGATTGGAACAACCCCAGCCCAGCACTGGAAAGGGAGACCAAGCTCATGCCCTGCCAAGCATTTCAGCCATTTTATCCTCATATGCAACATCAACTGAGCAGCTGCTGAATGCTGAAGACTCCATTATGAATAAGACAGCGTCTCTGCCCACTAATACAGGAATGTCTGTGCGGATACAGCATATGGGTGTATGCGGGGATGTACATAAATGAATGAATGAGCAAAAAAAAAATAGTGTTATTTTTGGAATGTGATGCATGCAAGAAGAGCTGGAGGAAGGAAGAGTGGCAGGTAAAGGGACGTGCAACACAGGGAGGAAGTCCCAAAGAGCAAAGGAAATTGTGTTTGAGAGAACGAAGAAAATAACATTTGATTGGGCCCTAAAGGATGAGGCTGGAGGACATCTCTAATGGAGGGAGCGGCCTGCACCAGTGCACAGGGATATACAGGTACTAAGCCCCTGTGCCTGAGTGGCACGTACCACTTCCCACACAGTCAACTTTAGAGTTCATGGGAATCAGTTCATTAGTTCACGTTCATTAGCTCTAAGCACCTCGGGAAAGACGGCTACTTACTCCATCCCCGCTCCACGGGCTCTCCGTCATCACCGTATCATCACATGCTATCTGACGCCAACCAAGTTCAAAGCCTGTGTCAAGCAGAGGTCCTATAAATCATTATAAAGATAATAAACAAGAATGACTTCAAAAAGGATTCTTGTGCACCCAATCTGCATGGAGACAGAGATCCTTACCTAACTTCTCCTAAGCAGCCTATCACATGACTATTGTCATTCCCATTTTACAGATGGAGGAATTGAAACTCACAGACACAGTCTCTATTGTAAGGCACTCACAAATGAACTGCACTGTCCCCAGAGTGAGTTGCTCTATTTATTTGATTGGTGTGTCCTCTCCCCACGTAGAAAGCCAACTCGTAATCAGAATAATGATGATAGCTAGAATTGATTAAATTATTATTCTGCATATACCCAGGAAGCATTGTCCAAAAATAAAAACACAGGTTAGATAAATTTAATATATGATGCCATCACCCTATCACGAACTCCTATGTTCACCTTCCAACAAGAATGGTCTGACCGGTGGGACTGAACTACTCAGATGTAACGGCTTTGATATCTGCTTCCCTTGCCCTCCGAGGGCAGGCCAGGATATTGCGAGTTTGCTGGCCCAAATTCCCTCTGCAGTGTATGGTCACTGCCTTGGTGACTCTGTTCTTTATGCATTATGGCTGAGAAGCATCACTTCTGATTAACACATGCTTCCTGTAGGTGTGTTAATACATTCAATCAGGTTCCTGTCAAGTTGTGCCGCCCAGGGAACCATTCTGTCTCCTGAAGGTGACTTTGCATCTCTACTCTGTACAGATCTTAAAGTTGAATTCTCCGCAGACAATCCTAGTTCTCTTATCTACAGATTCTTGGGAGATGCCTTACTTTAGCCTCCTACACTGGCCATCATCAAGAAAAAGATAGCAAACATGCTAGAAAGCAATGAGTTTTTACTGGATCAAAAAAAAAAATCGTCTAACAGTGTTAAAATTGGAGAAGTGGGTTGAGCCACGGGGCACTAAATACCAGAATCATCACTCTCCAAATCAGCCCTTCAGTCCACTGGATCCTGTACAGGAAAAAGCTCAAAGGAAAGTATGTGTGTCTATTATCTGTTATCAGTCCATCTGTGGATGTGGACACACACACACAAACACACAAATCCCTGCTCTTTAAGATTCCACCCCATAACAGAATTTACCACATTAGTAATAGGATCATAAATTCATTTATCCACTTTTTAATTCATTTATCCATTTGTTTGTTCTGCACATAGTTATGGAGTGCTTTCTGAGGTACCATTCTCACGAAGTCACCTTCTAGTCTAATAGTGACTCTAACTCTTCTCCCAGTATTTTAGTCAGTTTTTTCACTGCTGTGGCTAAAGGACCTGACCAGCCCATTTACAGAGGAGTAAGAGTTTCTTTGAGGGGTCAGGGTTTCAGAGGTATGAGTCCATAGATAGCCGGCTCCATTCCTTGGGGCTCAAGGTGAGGCTGAACATCATGGTGGGAAGCAGCTCACATGGTGATCAAGAAGCAGAGAGAGACTCCACTCACCAGAGACAAATATACACCCAAAGGTACTCCCCAATTCCCACCTCTTCCAGCCCCACCCCACCACTTCAGTTACCCTTCAGTTAACCCCTATCAGGGAACTAAATCACTGATTGGGTTAAGACTCTCACAACCCAATCATTTCTTCTCTGAACCTTCTTGCATTGTCTCACACCTGAGCTTTGGGGGGACACCACAGCTAAACCATAACACTCAGCTTCAACATCCGATGGAATTGATTCAGAAGAGGGAGGAAAAAGGAAGTAACTACCCCCTCACTGGACCAAGCTCACCATCTTTACTCCAAAAAGGCAAGGAATTGGGAATCTATGAAGGACAAGATAATACATAGTTTCTACCCCAAAGCCAAAGCCTGATTAGCTTTGAAAGAAGTAGAGTAGATGAAGTTTGAATCTGATTTGGGGTTGGATTATAAACTTAACCCAACTATGTTTTTCACAAAGACTTTACTCAAGTACCAAGGGGCAGAGATGGGATCGCTGCTGCATCCTCACAATCTGGCATGGAATGTAGGGAGTGTTCGAAAAATATTGGGTAGATGGATGGACGAATGGATGGACAGTTAAAAGAAGACATTGGAAAACAATAAACATAACAATAAGCATAAACCTAGTCTGTAGATATTTACGTGATTTTTGTGTCGGCCCATGACTTCCCAGCCCCCCACTTCCGATGGTGGTTTGGGTCTCCTTGTTTGTTGCCTGGATCCTGCAGGAAACCTCCTTCCAAGTCCATCTCCATCGCCCTTTCCCTGGTCCAGTTCATGATCCAAACATCAGTTGTCTGATTTTTTCAAAAACCTTCTGGTCCTGTTAACCCTCTGTTTAAAATCCTCTATTGCTTTCCCATTTCTCTGGATAAAGATGAACCTCAGCACTAGGGTTTTGATGAAAAGCACGTTTTTAGGAACCCAGAATCACTGGGTCTAATCTAGGCTCTGCCTTGTACCAGATATTGCTTAGTTAGTTGTTGGTCCTATCTCTGTGTCTCAGTTTTCTCAGTAAAATGGGGATAATGGTGGAGCAAGCCCCTGATGGGAGAGTTGTGAAGATCAAATGGTAGATACACGTTAAGGTCTTGGGACAGTGCTTACTTAGCCCAGGGCAACCACCATCCACTGTCCCCTGCCGTTCTTATCTTAGGGAGCTGCATAGCTGAGTTCATTTTAAAAAGACTAGAGTGGACTGCAGAGATGGGATTGCTGCTGCATCCTCACGATCAGGCATGGAGCCTGACAGGTAGGAGCCAGGAATGTAGGAAGTGTTCAAAAAATATTGGGTGGAGGGATGGATGAATGGATGGATGGACAGACGGACCAATGGATGAGATCAAACCCTCCTCCTAAACAAAGACTTTTGGCCTGAAGTCTTGAGTGCTGCTTGTATAGGACTCTGATGCCATCTGTGCTTCTCCTCTTGCTCAGCTCTAAAGGCTGCCAGGAAGGGGCTGCTGTAACTTAGCAACACGGGCGGCTTCTATGGAGACAAAGCTGCAGACAATAAGATCAGGTGCCAGGTCCCACCCTACATCTGAGTGCGCAGCGTGTGCAAACAGGAGCCTGCCCCTCTGCCCCGGGTTCCTGCAGGGCCTGACACTGCTGTTGGGAGCAGGCCTGGTCCACATTGACCTGGAGCTGAGTGTAAGGAGTCCTTTGGTAAGCAAGATCGATCTTTCTGGAAGTATGGAAAAGCACAGTATGCTCAGGAAGATCAAAGGGTAGGATGCCCGGAGGGAGGTCCCGCCAGGCCAGAGAAGCTGTGAAGGAATGGGAGACCGTGGTACCCCAGCTTAACGGAGAAAACATGCTGAAGGCGGGGGTCTCAGGGGCAGCCCACAAAGCCATGCTCCAGCCACGTGGCATCCTAGGCTGGTGCCTGGAAGAGAGCTCCAGATCCTTCAGAGACGGCAATTAAACAGCCATGATGACCGCGGAGTGGGGTTGGGAGTGACTTGTCATGTCAGGGAAGGCAGGGACATTTGGCTGGAATCCCACAGAGGCATCAAGGGAACAGGTGGGTGCTGCTGCTGCCGAGTTGCTCCAGGCCTGGCTCTTCCCTTGGTAAAATGAGGGGATGGACTAGATGACCCCCAAGGTCCACCCATCTAGAGTCATTAAGTGTGAATTCATACCCATTCCTTCCCCCTGCCCAAAAGGATTGACTCAGTTACATCCAGGTGCTTTGTAGCCCTGTCTTCCTCTGACCCATCTAATTTTACCCGTAACTTGTTGGAAGACACAGGGACAGAGGCCCTGGCATCTCCAGCTCTCCCCATCCAAATCACCCACCACCTCACCCTCACCTACTAGCTTAGCAAAGCTGCTCACCAGAATGTGACGTGTTCAATTGCTCCTCCAGTGCCCGGGGAGATAAGGCTGGTACAACTGGGAGGCGTCAAGGTGTCTGGATGGACACTAGCCAGGACCTTTGAACCAAGCCCCAGGAGCCACTGTGTGTGTGACAACTGTAGGGAGCAGGCAAGGCCCGGGGAGGGAATCCACTGCTAAGTTGACTCCTGGTGGCACCTTGGCCATGGTGATGGAGCCAGGAAGGGTGCGTGGGGCCTGTGTTCAATGTCAGGGTGCAGCTCACGGGGGTCCACCCAGCCTCGTCAGTCATCGGGGAAGCAGAGGCGGAGAGCTGGGCACAGGGCCAAGTGCAAAGGCAAGCTGGGGCCAGCGAGGGTGGCGGTGGGGAGCGTGATTCCACCCAACTGCCGCCGCAGAGCCAGCAGGCCTGCCTGTCCCTCCCAGAGCTAAGAAGCCTGTGATGGAGAAGAGACCTTCCCAGGAAAAGGACTGCCAAAAGGTGGTCACCCGTAATGAGGCAATAAACGGGGTAATTACTGGGTAATTACTGGCCCTCCAAGTGTCTAGGAAGCTGCGGGTGAAAGAACTTGGCCAACTCGCAGCCTTGCAGCTCCCGTGAGGTGGAAGCTCAGCTGAAAATCAGGCAGCAGGATGGGCCGGGCTGGGCTGCTCTGAGCATGCGCACTGCATCATTTTCTCTCCTTTTTTCTTTCCCCTCCTTCTGGTGCTGGTTCAAGGCTGCGGGGAAGCTCCTGAGGCCTGGGCTGTGACTGAGAGATTGAGGCTGCTATAGACTCAGGTGTCTTTGAAGACCAAGCCCAGCCCTGGGCCACCTGCTCCCTCCCCTCCACCTTGCTCCACCCCACAGAGCCAGCACCAGAGCTCTGCAGGAGGGAAGTGCTTACGAAACCCCCAAATCCAGAGCCAGAGCTATTTGCAGCAAACTAATGACTTGGGGTCAAAATGCAGCTTCCCTGCTCAGGGCTCCTTCTCCCTTCCGTCTTGAGCTCTAGGGCCCTAACCCCTTGTGGGGCCTTTTTCCATTTAGAGAAGTTGGGCTAGTTAACCTAGAAAAATATGGATGTTCTTAAACATGCAAAGTGGAACCAGGGAAGCCTTCGAATAAAGTGTGTTCATTTGCTTTGGGTGAGGTAAGGTGGCGATTTGGAGAGGATGTGGAAATGAACACAGTAATCTTTTTAGTGTCTTTTATAGGTCGTATGTCACTTTGTTAGTTTAGGAACATTAAAAATGTATTACAGAGCTTGTTCTGTTCATAAAATGATCCTCTTTGGCATATTAAAATTTAAAGTATAGTTTATTCAGGCAGTAATTACACTTTTACTAATTGAATTTACTCTTAAATATTTCAAAGTTTTGTAATAAATTGAGCTACAAGATACTGAGCCTCAAGATATTTGCATTCAATAGTGTTTGAGAAATAAGCAAAACCTTGAGAACAGGAGTAATCGCCAGCACTACAGTGGAAAAATGTTTTTGTTTTCTGGCATTTTGTATTGCCAATAAGGACAAGAAGCACAACAGATACAACATGGTCCTTTTTAATTTATAGGCCTCCATTATAAACATTACCTCAGTTGATCTTCACAACAAAAGACTAAGTAAAAAGTAGGTGTATGCATTTAAAGATAATCATACATTGTTGGTGGGACTCCAAATGGGTACAACCACTATGGAAAGCAGTACGGAGATTCCTCAGAAAACTTAGAATGGAACCACCATTTGACCCAGTTATCACACTCCTTGGTTTATACCCAGAGGACTTAAAATCATCATACAACATTGACACAGCCACATCAATGATTATATAGCAGCTCGATTCACAATAGCTAAACTATGGAACCAACCTAGATGCCCTTCAACAGATGAGTGGATAAAGAAAATATGGTAAATATACACAATGGAATATTACTCAGCCTTAAAGAAGAATGAAATTATGGCATTTGCAGGTAAATAAATGGAATTAGAGAATATCATGCTAAGTGAAATAAGCCAATACTAAAAATCAAAGGCCAAATATTTTCAAAAATGTTTTTCAACTTTAGTGCTGGTGATTACTTCTGTTCTCAAGGTTTTGCTTATTTCTCAAACACGATTGAATGCAAATATCTTGAGGCTCAGTATCTTATAGCTCAATTTTTCACAAAACTTTGAAATATTTAAGAGTGGATGATGATCCATAATGCAGGGGGTGGGGGAGAATGAAAGAAATTTGGATTGTACAGAAGGGAGTGAAGGGGAGGTATGGAGGGAAAGGATGGTGGAATGAGACAGACATGATTACCCTATATACGTGTATGACTACACTGTGGTGTGACTCTGCACCATGTGCAGCCAGAGGAATAAGAAATTGTGCTGCATTTGTGTACAATGTGTCAAAGTGCCTTCTACTGTCATGTATAACTAATTAGAACAAATCTAAAAATAAATAAATATATAGATAGATAAGGAAAATGGAACTCAGAGTAACGAAGCAACTGGCCCAAGAGCACACAGTAATAGCAGAACTCAGACTTGTCTTCTGACCCCAAGTCACCAACAGAAAATATTCCCTGACCAAATGTCCATCTACAGATGAATGGATGGATACCTAAAACATGGTCTGTATGTACAATGGAATACCATCCAGCCTTAAAAAGGAAGGAGATGGGACAGGTACTAAGGTACTACAGCATGGGAGAACCTTGCAGACAGTTGCTAAGTGAAATAAAGCCAGGCAGAAAAAGAGAAGTACTGCTGATTCTACTTACCTGAGGTAACTAGGAGGAGATATGCAAAGTGGAACGCTTGTTGCCAGGGGACCCTGGGAGGGGCGGGCAGAGTTACTATGAACCTCTAGAGTTACCAGAATTTCAGTTTGGGATGAAGGAGATGTTCTGGAAGTGGATTTTGGGGTGGCTGCACAGCACTGAGTGTACTGGATGTCGCCGAGCCTTGAACAACAGTGATGATGATGACCTTTTAAAGGTTCTCTGGATATAATATTTGCCACCAAAGAATCCATTTTATTGGCTTAGCTATTCCTTACCATCCTTTCTGTTTTTTTCTAAATTCTCCGTTTATTTTTATCCACACATTTCTAAAAACCAAGACTCTGCCTTGGTTACTGCAAGAGTCTCTTCCGTTATGAACTGAACTACGCCAATTGGGGTTGTTTCTGCAAATAGCTGGGTGATACTCTCACAACAACACATGTTTCAGACTGAGTTCCTCATGCATGCAAATATTTATTACCAAGACATCCCAAACACAGCACCTGTCCAGTAAACTCAAATGAAATTCTAGCCTCTAACCTTTTAAGCCTTGTGACAGCATCTTGGACAAACACGTGGCAGTGTTTTAGTAGTGGGTTAGGACGAGGCTTCAAATTCACTGGTTATGTAAGGGTCAGGCGAAGCGTCGGAGAAAGAGACCACCAAGTGACCACTCATGCAATTGGCAGAAGGGGATTTATTGAACCAGCATGCTGGGGCTCCGTGCCCACTCAAGAAGGGAAAGCAGCCCAGAGCCCCGAGCAGGGGCTGAGCACTGCTTAAGTACACTTTTTTTGTGGGGGGAGGGCGGGGATTTTACATACATCACAGTCTCCTTTAACAAATCATTATACACCGCGGGAAAATCAAACAACAACTCCTAAACATGATTAGTTCATTCATTGGCGGGAACAGGTCAGGCTGGAGTGATAGGTCATTTCTAAACGGGGTACACATTCAAACTGATTGGTTTTAGGGCCTAAAGGACTACGTGACCAGTTACACAGAGCCCTTCAGTTATTAAACAACCAAGTAGTCAGGGGAAATATTTACTGGGCAGTTCCAAGCATTGTCTTAACAGCTACAGGGATTTCAGGTTTTGCAGGTAGCATAGAAACCTAACAATACCTAATCCTTTACATTTTAACTCAGACCTTGCAGCTTAGAAACTTTACAACACCCGGTCTTTTACCCTTTAACTTTTACGCTTTAACTTCAATTTCTTTTACCCTTACAGTTAGTGACTGTATGTGGGACAGACTTAAAATCTTAGGACACCCTTCCAAAGAGTGTATGTCATTGCTGGACTTGCTAAATTTATATACCTTTTCCATGAAAGGGCAGGGAGAGCTCTTGTGTGAGGTACGGCTGGCCCCAGTATCTACATCTCAACTTCGACTTGTTTCACCCAAGAAAATCATTTCTAGCACCCATTATGCTAATTTGCAAAGCCTCTGGTGTTGATAGGGGATAAAAATAGCTGGAGGTCCTGCACCAGCTGCCTATGGATTGTGTGTTCTGCTCCGAGTCTTTCAAATGTTAACTAATCACCCCTGAAGTGTGGATTCCTGATTAGGATGCTTCACATGCTAACTAATGCCCCCCTAGAATTTGGATCAAAGGGATATTTCATAGAGTGGCCAGATAAAAATATATGTAGTATTTGGGACACATTTATACTAAGAAGTTCTTTGACTTATTTCTAAAAATTGAGTTTTACTCTGTTTTCTGTATTTTTATTTACTGAATCTCTCAACTCTGCTCACTGTCTATACTGCACTAAAGTATTATAAAATCTGACAGATAACATAACATTTTTTATAGTCAAAAAATGAATCAAATTATTATTATTATTTTTTTTTTTTGGTACCAGGGATTGAACCAAAGGGTGCTTAGCATTGAGCCATATCCCCAGCCCTTTTCTACTTTTTTTGTTTGTTCGTTTTTTAATTTTGAGATAAGATCTTACTATGTCACTTAGGGCCTCACTAAGTTGCTGAGGCTGGCTTTGAACTTGTAATCTTCCTGCCTCAGCCTCTCTAGTCCCTGGAATTTAAATTAATCTTTCCCTGATCTGATGGTGACCATTTCTAAGCAGGACTCTCTTCCTACAGAGTTAGACAGTTCTGAGCAGGTGAAAGAATAAGCTACTTGTTTTAAAATTCACAGAAAAACAACTGGATGTTTCTGCTACAATCCATGGTTCTTCACCCCTGATGCTTGACCGCCTGTCATTGATATTGAGATCAGAAATCAGCAAGAGCAGACCCACAAGCAGAGAAAGGAGATCTTGAATATGTTTTCTGTGTGTGTGTGTGTGTATAAGACAGAGAGAGAGAGATGCTGAAATGTCCTTCGTCTTGCAAGTGAGAATGATACTGTACTGCTTGTTCCTGGTGGACAAGAATTACAATGATCTGATATTCTAGATCGTTTCACATTAAAATCTTTTCCTCGCATACAGGGATTTAGAATTCATCGGTGCAGGGTGGAGAGGGAGAGGAATAATCAAGACAGGATAATGGCACCTTATCTGAACGATTTTTGTCACCATTCTAAAATAAAGTAAATTTTAATTTCCAGAATTTTGTGCATTTTAATTGGCACAGTTGTTCAAGGAGGAAATTCTCAGGGCAAAAATAAAACAACATGGTCCTACCTTTCCCATTCCTCAAATATTTGAGCAAAGGAAAAGACAGGAGAGAAACCTTTTCATTTCTAGTAGGGTATTAAACAAATCCTCCCAAATGCCCCAGAGAAGGTGGACAGTTAAAAAATAAATAAAAAGGAGGTGTGTCTGGACCTGGCCCCCATACCCCAGAGCCTCCCAGGGAAGGTCACAGAACAGGTCAGACTCCCTGCAGCTGCCCAGAGGGGGCCGGGCTCCCACCTCCTCACTCCCTGTGCTGCGGCTTAATAAAGCTTAATAAAAGGTATGATTGCCATGGCAACCTCAGAAACACTTTCAAATAGATGGCCAATTATTATTCACTCATTTACTGTTTATTGTAGCAATGCCAATCACAATGAACTCCAAGGGTGTATTAATGGAGATGTGATCCAGGCTTGGGGCCCCAGGGAATGGCATTGCCATACCTCCTTCATCAGCCCAGTGTGTTCACCGGGCTGGGCACAAGACCTCCTTTTGGTGCTTCAGCACAGACAGGGAGGAGAGTGAAAATGCACAAGTGCATGTGCATGCACACACACACACACACACACACACAGCTCCCATGTACATCCGAATCCCCAGACAGGCAGGTGGACAACCTTTGCTCAGCCCCAGCAGGAGTTTTGCTATTTTTCAGCCGTTCCCCTGGACCCTTTCCACATTTCAAATTCATCCTCTGCTTTGTTAAACCTGGGCCAAGCTCTCAGGGCAACTCTGGTACAAAGGCAACAGAACCATCCAGCCTCCAGGTTCACGCAGAGCAGGAAGTGATCATGTTAGTGGGAACCAGTAGCGACTGGTGGACCCAATACCAGAGGACTCTTTGTCCAGTGCAGACTCTGTACAGGGCACTGGCCAAGTGTGTGCAAGGAAGACCTGCTGCTGACCTGGTGGTATGAGATCTCTCCCTGGCTTTCATTTAGTCTAACAAATAAACAGAGAAGCATGAAATTTCTTATATTCCTGTATTATGTTTTAGATGTGAGTTGTCCCCTAAAAACTCATGTGTGAGACAATGCAAGAGGATTCAAACTTGAAATAATTGGGTTATGAGATTGTTAATGTAATCAATGCATTGATCCCCTAAGAGGGATTAACTGATAGTAACCGTAGGTGGGTATAGTGTGGCTGGAGGAGCTGATACTGGAGGTGTCTTTGGGGGTACATACTTTGTTCATAGTAAGGGAAGTCTCTCTCTCTCTCTCTCTCTCTCTCTCTCTCTCTCTTGTCCGTCCCCCCCCCCTCTCTGCTTCCTGGCGCCAGCCATATCCTGAGCTGCTTTCCTCCTCTGCCATGATGATCCTCCCCATCTCAAGCCCAGAGCCACAGAATCAGCCATCTAAGGACCGAGACCTCTGAAAACTATGAGCCTCCAAATAAACTTTTCCTCCTCTAAAATTGTTCTTGTCAGGTCTTTTGGTCACAGCAGCAAAAAAGCTGACTAAAACAACTTGGGTGCCTGTTAAAATCCAGACTTCCTGAGAAGCCGGAAGCCCCCACCCCCTGGAGGCCTGTTCTTTGGAGGGGGCTGCTCATTCTCGCCCTGGGGTTCCAAGGCTACAGCCTCACCCCAGCTCCTGCTGCCACTCCCACTCCCACTCCCAGTCAGGCCCAAAGACAGCAGAGGGTGGAGGTATGAGTGAGACTCAGCTTGTTGTCACTCCTCTCCCCTCCCCAGCTCAGAATGCGGGGCAGGGTTAGAGACAAATTACCCCATGTGTGAGAAAACTGCACCAGGAAGACTTCACTCAGGACTGTTGTGGTGGGTGCCAGATTATCTCAATGGGGACAGAAATTGAGTTGACTCTGGATACAGCAAGACAAGTGGAGCTTTATCACCAAGGAGCAGACTGGGGGTTAAGGGGGTAGACGGGCAGGGGGTCAAGGGTAGAATTCTTGCTAAACCATTTTGACAGGATCCTCGCTGAAGGCAAGCCCAGGTGACTGGGTATTGAGGGCAGGGGCTCCCTCTAAGGGGTATCAGGAGGATTCTTGCTAACACTGGACTCTGCAAAGACAGATAGAAGACCCAGGTCTGGGACCAGTTGAGAAGAGCCAGACTTGGGTTTGGGCAAAGGAGGGTCCTTGTCAAGCAGCCAATCGGAAGGGGCTCCACGTGGGACAGCAGAAGGAGCAACTGGACAGGGAGCAGTTGGATCTGCTCTCTGGGTGGACTTGAGGGGCAGCAGCTGGGGAGAGTGAGCTTAGAAAGCCAGCTTCAGGGCGAGTGGAACCATCTGGGGGCTGTTTCGCACCCTGGGTGCAGGCTAGACCCAGGCATCCTGGCAGCCATCACTAATCCGTCAAATTATTTTGGATATCCAGAGATTTTACCACCCGAGGCCTTTCCTTGGCAGTATGTGCTGCTGGCCAGAGAGGGACTCAAACGCCTCAGCCAGCATGGCTCTCTGGTGACTGTGGACAAGGCACACGCCCCAGGAGCTCAATTTCTTCTTCTTCAGAAGGTGAGGGATGATAATGTCAGCACCCTCGGGTGTGTCAGGATTGGGGCCAGGAGAAGCCCGTGTCCAAAGGCGTGCCTCAGCCCAGCCCAGTCCAGAGGCCCAGCAGAGGCCCAGATTCTCCTCCCCATCTCTGAGTCCCACAGAAGACCTGCAGCTCGCCTACTGGCTGAGGGATCTCTCTCCTGACGTACACCCCACAGGCAGGGTGGTGCTGTGCCTCTGTGGGCACAGAGCAGCCTTAATCCGCCCCTGTCACTCCACCCCTGAGTATTCCTGGGATCTCAGCCTGACTCCTCGAACTGCTTCCCTGATGATAGGGTGGTGCCATGGTCCGAGTGTCTGGGGACTCTCAAAATTCACATGCTGAAATCGAAACTCCAAACTGATGGCATCAGGAGATGAGGCCTTTGGGCCAGTGATTAGGTCATATGGGTGAGGTCCTCAAGAATGGGATTAGGCTCCTTGTAAAAGACACCACAGTGCCCTAGCTAGCTCCTCTCACCCTGTGAGGACCATGTGGAGAAGCGCCACCTGCACCACGAAGCACAGCCCCCAGATGCCACATCTGTAGGCACCATGATCGTAGGCTTCCCAGGCTCCAGAATGGTGAGAAATGAACATCTGTTGTTTATAAGCCACAGTTTATGTTATTTTTGCTATAGCAGCCCAACCCGACTAAAATAGGTATGGAGTGGCCGGGAAACAGGGTCCCAGAGAGGCCAGAAGCCTAGCTGTAGTCACAGAGCAAGGCAATGGAAGCACCAGACTTGGGCATGACTCTTGCCTTTCACTCAAAAGCTCCTGAGGTCCTGGGACACAGTGAGGGTTTTGAGGGACAGGGATGGGCAGGGGTACCACAACGCGTAGCTCCCAGAAAGCAACCCAGGTGTGGGAGATGGTGAGAGGATGGCTCTGGCAGTTTGGCTTGACTATCACCAACGGTCCCTAACTTTAACCCAGCTCGATAATGCTTCTAGAACATTTTTTTAATGTGCCAGACACACTGACTGTAGAAGACACTAGGAATACAAAGATAAATAAGATTCGTTCCCTGCTTCAAGGAATTTACAGTCTAGGGAGGAATCAGGAACGGAAACAAATAAATTCTAATACTCTGTGGGATGGGTGCTGCGGTTGCCATCTGAGCCACTAGCTGTGGGAACCCAGGAGAGGACTACTGGTGCTGCCTGCTGCACCCAGGGGTGCTGCAAAGGGGTTCATTTGCCATTCAGAGAAGGGAGCGAAAACTGTGTGTTCAAAGATGATTTTGAAAGTTCTGGAATGCTCACTTGGAGGGTACTGGAGACAGGAGGATGCTCACACTCAGGGAAAGGGCCTCAGGATCCATCTCCTTCACTTGTTTTCCAAAACTTCTACCATAGGTAGTTCTTTATCAACTTTTGTAAAGGGAAGAAAAATGTATGTTTGCATAGGTGCCATTCCCCAGCTTTCCCTGGGACACGGTCACTCTGATGCCTGGCGAGAGGGGATGCAGGGTGCTACTAGATGGCGACGGGAGCTCACGCCTGCCCCCACCTGCCATGTGCAGTCTCAGGCATCCGTTCATTCCATCTTCAAGTAGACTTGCAACTTGGGCACTGTTGTCATCATCCACATGTCACTGAAGAGGAAAAAGAGGCTCCAAGAAGCTCGGGGACTAGTCTAAGGTCACGTGCTAGTAAGCAGGGAAGCCTGGGTCCAACCCGATCCTCCCTCCACATCTAATGAGCCAGAGACCAAGGCAAAACAAGGAAATGACAGTAACACAGACACTGAAAGAAAGTGTCTGAAAGACAGGAGAGGAGACATGGCGGGGTACATTGATGGTGGTCCCACCCTCCAGCTTTAGAGGACAGTGGCTCTGGCTAACGCCCACACACCTTCTGTTTGAAGGGCCTGAGTCGAGCATCCCACCCTCTTCTCTCTGAACCCTCCCCATATCCTCCTCCCACAAGCTGTCTCAATGCCCACAGGAGGCTGGCCTCTTCTCAGCGATCCCCTTATTTCCCAAGTGCTTGTCGTCCTAAGAAGGGACTAAGCTTCAAAGAAAAATAGGCTGGATCGGCTCACCCAGACATGCTCGTGCACATCTTTCAACATCTGAACGAGCTGCTCAACGAGACCAAGCAAGTTAAAGAGGCACCTCTTGGGGGCTGGGGTTGTGGCTCAGTGGTAGAACGCTTGCCTAACATGGGCGAGGCCCTGGGTTCAATCCTCAGCACCACATAAAAATAAATAAATAAAATAAAGGTATATATATAAAAAAAAGAGGCATCTCTTCCATGAGGCCCTCCCTGACTGCTTCCACTGGAATAATCGTTGTTGTTGCTGTGCACTAGACATTGCACAGAGCCCGTAACATGCATTTTCTGATTTAATCACCCAGCAATCAAGATGAGTAGTGCTGATCCCATCTTAGAGATATGATGACTGAGGCTTTCCGGGGTTCAGTAATTGACCCAACAACACATGGCTAGGAAGGGAGACAGTGATGACCTTGGAAGCCAATGTGAGCAGTTGTCCACTATGCTACACTGCCTCTTGCAAACATCTGTGTCCCCTCTGAGACTGAGCATATCATAGGTGTTCAGCAGTGTTGGATAGGTGACGAGCTACCTAACAGGTCATGAGACACTGGAGCAGCACCATCTGCAGGAGGGGCCTTGGGTCCCACCAAGGAGGACCCCTGAGAGGAGTGATGCTGGAGGGTCCAGCCCTGTCCTGTCCTCACCTCAGTCACTGCTGAGGATGCCCGGAGTCAGCCCCAGGACACAGACCCACCTGTGTTCTGTATTACAGAGGGCTTCCCCAAAGGGTCATCCAAAGCAAATCACTTAAACTCTCCAGCCTTATTTTGTTCATCAGAAGAATGGAAATAACACTCGCTCTGCATAAATCACAGGGCTTTATGGGGACTTAATAGGATAATGGACGTGAAATGCTTTATAAACTGTAAAGTACCACACAAGCGTGAGGCTTTATAATTAATTACAGGCGCGCAGGCACATGCCCACACACCCACATCCATAGGTGCCCATTCAGCCATACGCACACATTCTTGCTCCAAAGGGAAATTAGCATAATGACGCAGCCCCCTTGAAATCCCATGCTGGGACCTCCCTGCGCCCTCCATCCTCCCTTCGCCATTACCCACTTAGACTGAGTGGGCTCAGGAAGGCTGAGGAGGGGCTGAAGAGCTTCGAGGGGAAACAGGTGGGTCTGGAGCACACACCGCTCCCCCACACCTGCAGGTTCTCCTACCATTGGGGCGTGTTAGCATTTCCTTGACACACAGCCACCTGGGAAAACAGAGCCAGCCTGACACCTCAGAGAAGATGCCCAGCAGAGCAGGACTCTGCATAGGAAGTTCAAAACCAGCAGCTTCCTCTGGGTGCTGACTATTCCTTCATCCATCTTCCCACTGAATAAAATGTATTGAGCACCTATATGTCTGCACAGACCTGCACCTAGTTCTGGGAATCCAAAGAAAAGTCAGTGTCCACCTCTGAGGGGCTCACGGAACAGCTCTATGAGCAAAGGCAAGGACACATGGGACTGTAAGCTCCAAGGGGAGGGGTGAGCCCTGTGTCTCCCGGGTAGGTCTGCTCAGTGCTGCCTGATGATGTGGCCCTGAGAAGGCCCAAGGTGGCACCCTGATCCCAGACGGTCTAGATGCCTCATGGGTGAGTTGGATTTTATTCTGCAGGCAATGAGAAGCCATGAAAGGATTTGATTAGGAAAGGGAGTGACACTAGCTAAACAGATTTCTTTTAGTTCCTTTCTTCTTCCTTTTTCTCCTTTTTAGTCTTTTTCTCTTTTGTTTTACCATATTCTTCAAAATTGATGGCAGTTACTTAAGGGTACTCAAAGTTGGGAAGGAATATTATAAAGTGATAAAAAAGAAAGCTTTTATAATTCCTTCCATTTCTATTGCTCCAATACATGCCACACCCATGGTTTTCAAAGGTTCCCCCAAAAGAGTGACATCAGCATTACCCGGAGCATGTCAGAAATGCACATCTGTGTGCCTGCCCCAGATCTACTACAGCAGATAGATCTGGAGTGGGCCCAGCGGCCTACCACAGCCCTTCAGGTATCCTGATACTCACAAAAGCTTGAGAACCCCCACCCTATCCCACCCAAGGCACTGGTCATTTTCCACACCTGCCTCCAAGTTCATCAGGCAAATATGGACATATATACATAAATGTTGGGGTTTTTCACTAACAATTTCTTTCCAAAATGTATCTTACCTTTTACTAATCAACCTACCTATCTCTGGTGTTTCTATTGCCATAGGATAGAATGCCGAAAATGGGAATACTAAATCAAGAGTTATGATATTTTTAATTTTAGTAGCTCTTTCTGTTTTTACCTTCCCATAACACTTTAGCGATACACAATCCCATCAGCAAAATGTCAGATGCCCGTCTCACCACATTCTCACCAGCACCTGATCATGTGGCTCCTCGTATTTACATTTTAGAAAGATCACTGTGGCAACCAGTGGACCATGATCTTGATCCAATGAGGAAGGGACAACCTTGGAGCCAAGAGGCTGGTGAGGGGCCTACTAGATTAGCCCAGGTGAGAGGGTGAAGGCCTGAACCAAGAAAGCCAGGTCAGATCAGTGCCATGGCCTACACCTTGGCTTACTGACTCATTGAGTCTACATAATATTCTGCTCTCCAGGTGAGGGACTGGAGAGTGTTGTTGAGACATCATGACTTGCTACCTGTCCTAGGATTGCTCTTCACCTATGAGCCATCTACAGCCCATCCTGAGAAACCTGCCCCACCCAAGCCCTCATTCCCAGGAGCACATGGCCCTGCTCTCCAGTCATGGATGATGGATGAAGGGTAGGGTCTGGGCCGCAGTGGCTCTTGGGAACTGCTTTTCCATCTCCCCTGTGCGTTTGGTTTTTCTCTCTCAGCATTTTTGCCTTTCCTGTGCATCTGCTCTGTCCCCTTTCTATTACACCACTTACTTATCATTTCTACTCACTTTATAATTAACTTACTTGTGCCCACAGCTTCCCCAGCCCTGTCTTGGCACAAACTTCTGCTGTGCCACCCATGGCCACCAATGGCAGTTTCCCTCTGAATATCTTTGCTCTGACTGGAGAGTGTTGTTGAGACATCATGACTTGCTACCTGATGCAGGATCCACAGAGAACCTAGGAGCCTGTGGTCTGGGAGACAGCCGTTGGGTTGTTCCTGGAGTCAGAGCAAAGATATTCAGAGGGAAACTGCCATTGGTGGCCATGGGTGGCACAGCAGAAGTTTGTGCCAAGACGGGGCTGGGGAATCTGTGGGCACAAGTAAGTTAATTATAAAGTGAGTAGAAATGATAAAGTGGTATAATAGAAAGGGGACAGAGCAGATGCACAGGAAAGGCAAAAATGCTGAGAGAGAAAAACCAAACGCACAGGAGAGATGGAGAAGCAGTTCCCAAGAGCCACTGCAGCCCAGACTCGCCACCACTCCACTCCACCCCACTTCCCAGCATGCCCTGCACCTTGGCAGCCCTGAGGTCCCCAGGGCCTGACCAGCTTCTCCTCCCCGCTCCACACACACAGCAGTGACTCTTTGGGGATCTCTGCTCTTCACAACCAATAGCTCTGGAAAGAACAAAATGGGCCACCAGAGTTGAGACTCAGTAAATCTAGAGTTCTCTTCCTTTCCAGCTAGGCTATCCAAAGAAAGAATAGCTCCTTAGTATATCATCCAAAAAGTGCTTTTAGTCTACTTTTTCAATTTCAATCTCCTCCCAATGAGGAAATAGAAGGTCTAGATGCCAAATAACGTGTGCAGAAGGACATAATTAACAAATGAAGGAGGGAACGAGAATCCTGGTCATGGGATTCCAAATCCCACCTGTGTCCAAAGCTGCCCTGTGGAGACAGTCACCAGGCTACAGGGCCCTGGTGCTCCTGTCCCATCAGCCCACTCCACCTGCATTCCCACTGTCACACAGCTGTGAATCCAAAGCCTCTTGCTGTGCGCTTCAGCTGAGGGACGTGAGTTCTGATTCAAACAAGAATCTTGCCAGACAAATGCAAACGTCCAACTTGTTGTCCACTTCTGTAGCCAGGGACATGCTCTGAGGGGCTGTTGGTTGATCTCACAATGGCCAGGGGCTCCCCCAAAGGTGTGACTCAGGGACTAAAAGGCTTTTTCTTAATTAGGTTGCTGTAAAAACACATCTATTTTAACCTTGGAGTGAGTCATTAGCCTCCACCAAGACAGGAGCATGAATAGGTTTAAAAGCCAAAAATAACTAACTTTTATTGAATATTTATTGTGCTTCCAGCATTGTGCTAAGTTCTTCACATAAATTTGTTTAAAGCTCCCAATACCCCTATGAGTTAAGTATTATTATGCTCATTTCTCAGATAAGGAAACTGAAGCTAAGAGAGGTTAATTAACTCCCCCAGGGAGAGAGGGCTCTTGTGTAGAGGACTCAGATTTGAACTGGGGCTACGCTGCCTTCGCTAGGCCTGTGGGATTAACCAGATCTTCTTAGGTAGTGCAGGTCCTGAGGGAATGGATCACGACACAGCCAAGTCTGCTGGTGGGAGAGAGGGTGGAGGGCACCCACAGAATCTGGTTCTCATCCAGGGTAAGCCATGGGTCAGGGCCTTAGAGAGTCCTGGACATGTGAGACAGGCCAAGGGCACTGGGTAGCTTGGAGAGTGGGTCTATGTTTCCGAGAGGAGGAAAAGGGAGGGAAGATAGTGGTTTCCCCAGGAGACAGAAACAACCCTGCTTCACAGGTTATCAGCTGGGGACCAATGGCCATCAGTCCAGGTATCAGTCATCTTATGTCTGGTCTAAGGGACAAATTGGTACCACATCCCCACACAAAGCCCAGAAGCAAAGTGTCTCATCTGGCCCCTACCCGTTGCCATCCAGCCCCTTCCCAGAGAAATCCCACTGTTGGATTCCCGGTCTTCCCCAGGACTTTGCGGGCTTGGGGATCAGAAGACCCAAGCTCTTGACCCTGACCATATAACTTTGGGTAAGTCATCTCTCTTCTCTGGCTGTGAGACTCCTTATAAAAAGCGTAGACATTTAGTGATACTGTCCAATGGGTCCTGAAGAGGAAGAAGAACCTGGATCTGTTCAAGTCCAGCCCTGTCAGGCACAGGCTGTGTGATGGGGCGAGTCATGGGCGTTGGGCCCCTGGCTGTCCTTGACTGGGCCAGGCGCCAGCTGCTTTGACTAGGAAAACGCTTTCCAGTTGGTAAAGCCTCTGCACACAAGCACGAGGCGCCAACATCCATGACTTTCATCCTTCCTCAGTCTCTCCTGAAGACAGATCAGCCAGGTGCTCATACTCCAGCTCCAAAGGGAACAAGATCCACAGAACATGGAACCAGTGTCACCCTGTCACAGGCCCAACCCCATGATGCACCCCCCCCCACAAGGCAGGAGCACTCTGCCAGGATTCCCAGAGGGTTCTTCCTCCCCTCCCATTCCAAGGTCACCTCAGGAAGTCAAGCCTGGTCCCTGGGCTGTAGTCACCTCCAAGTTGAACTTGGGGCCACGAGGATTTGCTACAGGAGGTGCCCAGCCCCATCTGCTCTGGAAGGCAGAAAGAGCTCACCGCGCAACCATCTCACAGTCCATTTTTCAAAGTTTGACGTCAATTTGCGGCCTTAGATTGGTTTTTGTTTCTCCGTACTTTGTTTTCTTTTTAGTGATGAATGGTTATTGTCAAGCCGGCTTAGAAGAAGCGATAGGCAGGAGGTGGGGGCTGGGGCTGAGAGAGCATAGTGGTGGGTTTCTTGGTTGGGTTATTGTTTACATTTCTTTTTTAGGGAAGAAAATGGAGTGGGAGTTGCCCGAGGTCACAAGTGGGTCACATGAAATGGAAACCAGGGTCATGTTGTAGCTGTCCATCGCCTTCATCCAGGCCAGGGGTCATAGAGACCTCTGCCCCTTTCTTTTCCCCACAAGAGCATGCCTGGTCTGGGGGACAGGCGGTGTGTCACGGCTGCAGCAGCTGATGCTGTCAACTGCAGATAAATACAACCAAAACAGACCCAGAAAATTATTTCCTCTTAATGGAAAAATTATCAGGCCCTGAGCAGCCTGATCTAAGGGCTTTTAGAAGCACAGAGAAATACACTCGAGCCTGCTCTCAGCTCCTCTTCTCCCCACGGTCCCTGGGGGAGGGCTCTGCAGGCACCATCCTGTCCCAGGCTGCTCTGCGGGGACAGGGCACACATCCCTGGCTGGCCTGGCTTGGAGATGATAGGATCCCAAAGATCATGGCTGAGGATCACAGAATGAGGGCACCTAGGGTTTTCAGGATTATGGGCTTGAAAGGAGGTTAGAAATCACCCTGCCCATCTCTTTTCTGACCCAGGTAATTTGTGGCACAGAAAGAGGTGACTTGCCAAAAATCCATGGCCACTTAGCAGTTAGAAAAGAATCCAGAGCTTTTCACTCCAAGTCCCCTTTCCATTATCCAAAACAGCCTGGCCAATCCGGAAAGCTCTTTCTTCTGTCACTCACCCAATAAAACTTGGGCCTCAGCTAGGGGCATTGGATTCCAGGCAGTTGTGGCCTTACTAAAGATGGCACTTGTGTACATTACATGAGTGGCCCATAATTCTACCTTCCTTCGTGTTCTGCCATGGCTCATGGGACGCAGGGTAAACATCTCCACCCTATTGACTCTGGGCTTGTCACTCGCTTGGATCAATGCAACGTGAGTAGATGGACCATGAACAGAAGGTTAAGTGTGCAGGCTGGGTTTGCCTGGGTGTTTCGGGCTTCTGCAGTCTGCTATGAGGCACCTGATTCTGGAATTAGTGACACATGGAGCAAATTTGAACACAATCCTCAGCCTGAAGCAAAGGCGCCATCCTGGTCAACACTGTGAATGAGGATCATAAACGTTTACTGCAGTAAACTTCTGGTTTTGCCGCAGAGTCACAGTCAGAAATCTAACAGTTCTCCACAGTACTCCAACCCGCCCCTTGAGGCAGGTCTGCTCCAGGTTTCCTCTTCTCCTGGTCACTGGGGCCTCCGCAGGGTTACAGAAGGAGAGTAAATAAGGGCTGAGATGCATTGGTAAGGCTGGAAATGGCCCTACCCTGAGGTGGAACTTATATAGGATCTCACTGTAGGGGCTGCAAGTGGTCCCAATCCACCTGCTTCTTTGCTCCCAGGTGTTCTCATGACAGGATACCTACTATATTATTCGGGACAGGCTAACACTGCCTCAGACAACCTCAAAATCTCAGTGGCTTGATGTTTTTGTCCATTTTCTGTTCCTATAACAAAATACATAAGACTGGGTAATTTATAAAGGAAAGAAGTTTATTTTGACTTATGGTTCTGGAAAGTCGAATATTCAGAAGCAGGACACTGGCATCTGCTCAGCTTCCAATGCCCTTATGACAGAAGGGCATGTGGGCACATATGGAAAAAATGAAAGGGGGCCAAACTCCTGCAATAGTTCATCCCTTTCCTCCAGAGAGGCATTAATCCATGAAGCCTCCAACTCCATGAACTAAACACCTCCCACTAGGCCCTGATTCCACTGGACTGAGGAATTAAGGTTCCAGCACGTGAACTATTAAGGAACACACTCAAACCACAGCATTTGACACCATGCACGTTTATTTCTCAATTGGATCAAAACTCAATATGGTGGTGGGGTTGAGAGGTGAGGTCTCCTCCACAAAGTCACTCAGAGACTCAGGATTCATCCACTTAATATTTTCACCATCCTCTTGGTCCTTCCTTTTCATCTATTCCATCCAGCCAGGTATTGAGCAAAAGAAGGGTGTGTAGCAGACGTCTTAGGGGATTTTGACACACCTCTCTTCAATCCACATTGCACTGGCCAAAAGGCAGTTGAATGGCTCCGCCCATTTGCAAGGGAGGACAGCAGTAATGCAGTCTGTGATCCTGGACTAAGAGGAGGAACAATGACACTGGTGAGCATCCAACTTTCGCCACACCAAGAGTGTGATTCTACGTCCATACCAGGTTTTCTTTAACAGCTCCCTCCACTCTGCCCAACGTACCAACTGCCCTAGAGATATTCCCTGTGCCTAACCTCTCTTGGACTCATGGAATTCCTCTAGGGAACCCTGCTTCTCCTTTAGTCTCCCCAATTTCCATTGCCCCAAATCCAAATTCCTCCTCTTGGCCTTCAAATTGACTTGCGTAGTCCATCATATTCTGGTCCAGTTTATCCCAGGAGACTTCTTCTTAGATCCACCTCATCTCAGCCCCTTCTCCAAGCACTTTGGCCCCTCTCAAGCTCTACCATACTTTGGCCACATCAATGGGAAAAGCTTGCATATTGTGAGAAAATAGGAATCTATTTTGAATTATTGAACAGGGGAGTGTCATGACAAGGAAAGTTGGGTTGGTGGCACTTTTAGCTTGGAAGTGGAGGCAGGGAGGAGATGGGGCCCATCCTAGGTTTCCAGTCCTGGACCGGAAGTGCATTTCCAGATGACGGCCACCCCCAACCCCAAACCAGCCCCACCAAGTAGCAAGACTGCCCAGCCCTTCCAATCTACTTGCAAGGAATGTGGACTTACATTTAATTAAAAGTATCTACACAGAAACGAGATTAATTAAGTCTCTTTTACCCAGGAGCCCTCTCTTTGTGTTCACTTAAATGAGGTTTTAAATGTTGTCTCAATGTTATATCTGGGCAAGATTTCTCCAGACAACACTTCGAGTGGTTCCAAGGCTCCTGTGTAGCTGGCTAGAAATTATTTAGTGATGAGAACAATCCAAGGACAATCTTCCCCCTCCCTCTGTCAGCTAAGCCCCATGCAGGTGGGGACCGTGGGCCACAGAAAGTGGAGGTTTATATTGAAATGGTAGCTGCCTCCCAAGACCACCTCTCAATGCAGAACATGTGGTTCAAGATGCTCTTCAGAGTCATGTTGATGGAGTGCTCGCCTCCTCAGCATTGTTCTGAATGCAAACATGGCCTCCCACAGTCACATGGTTGGCTGGATTCCACCACAGGCAAGATCCCCTTGTGGGTCAGTGTTTTGTTCATACAGCCCAGAGGGGGTGTTGGGAGTGAGGCTGAGAAAGAGTGAGCAGCACCCCAACCACCTCCACCCATTTCTTTACCTGTACCCTAGAATCTTTTCTCAAAACTAATTTTCCAGAAAAGTTCATAAAGTGGGGCCATTCTTAGAAGTTTCCAGTGGGAGCCTGGAGATATGGAGTCCACAGCAGGGTTCTACAACTATGCAGCGTCAAGTCGAGAACCCACTATGACAAGGCTGATGACTGGCAGGGATGGGGACAGGACAGACACAGTCACCATGACTACCTTACTCTTCAATATGTCTTAGGTAATGACTAGCTCTAAGGTCAAAGGGGGTGTGTCTGATACAATTTTAACCTAATTGTATCAAAGTTTCAAAGGAAGCCAGACCATTCTCTCCAACAATGGTTAATTTCATGTGTCAATTTGCCTGACCTACAGGATGCCCAGATATCTGGTAAAACATATCTGGGTGTGTCTGCATGAAAGTTTCTAGAAAAGATTAGCATTTGACTTCACAGGCTGAGTGGAAAAGAGCACCCTCACCACTGTGGACGGGGTCATCCAATCCATGGAGGCTTGAAGAGAAGAAGAAGCAAAAGGTCCAATTGCTCTCTCTGCTTGGAGCTGGGACATCTGTCCTCCCCTCCCCTCAGACATCCGTGCCCTTGGTTCTTGGGCATTTGGGCATGTATTGAATGGTATTAGTGATTTTGCTGGTTCTCCAGCTTTGAGATGGCAGATCACAAGACTCCTTGGTCCCCATAATTCTATGAACCAATTCCCATAATAAATCTCTTCTTAAATATATGTTTATATATCTTATTTGTTCTGTTTCCCTAGAGGACCTGAACAGATACACTACATCTGGGTTCTATCAGTAAAACATAAAAATGATCTTCTTTTGGACCAGGTAGCACATTTTGTAGTAAAAAATTAAAGATTCCCTTTTGTCTGCATGGCCCAGAGTTGGATCATGGTTCATTTAATTTATAAAGTGTTTACTGAGTATGGAGACATTATGAGGCATTGTGTTAGGTGCTAAAGTTAGAAGGCCCAGAGATGAAGGCCTATTCTTGGCCTCAACATACCTACTGTCTCTGGAAAAGATGAGCAACCAGCATAATGGGTCACTTCCAGGAAAGGCTTCTGCCTGGTGCACCAGGGTGTTGAGGGGAGAGGCAAGAACTCTGGCCTGAGGGTGAAGGCTCTTGGCCAATGTCCCAGAAAAAGTGTACATCGAGCCTTAAAAGATGAGCGGGGATGATTCAGAGAAGGATCCACCAGGGCAAAACCCACTCTGCTCAGCCACAGGCAGCCAAGCAGTCTCTGGCCTGATGCAGGAACCCAGCTCTGAAGCCCAGCAACCTGGCTTCATACCCAGCTCCGCCCCTCATGGATGGCCAAGCCAACTCTCTGAGCCCACAGCTTCCTCAATTGTCAAGTGATAGAAATAATTCATGGTCTCTTTCAAAAAATTTTGTGGGATCCAATGGAACAATTTCTGAGCCTAGCTCACACCAGGCCCTCTAACACTACAAACTTCCTTCCTCATCTCCTGTTTTTTTAGTCAGGCGTGTGACTTCCCAGCAATAGAAATGGAATCTGGCAGGTTTAAGCAGAATTGATTTAGAAGGTGTCTGGTGTTCCTCAGTTTTCTGGAAGGTCATCCACAAAACCAGCCTTGGAAAATAGGCAAAAGTGAAGAGTCACAAGAAAAAAAAAACACATCATAGCTGCTCCTCCTCTGATGGCACCACCAGCCTAGCAGCACCCATTAGAGTTGCCCCTAACACCAACACCAGAAAGAGGTCTCCCTGTTCCTGCTTCTCCGCCTTCTGGGTGGGTCAGACTGGCCCATCTTGGGGGATGTGCCAGCTTTACTTCAAAAGTAAGTAGCTGGAATTTTCCATTTACTTAAAAAAGCACTGTTCTGCTTCTCACCAAAGCTGAAGTGGTGGAGAATCCCCATATTACTAGAAGGGGCTACAGATGCTATGGTGCCACAGAGTCCCTTCACCACCAAGAGACCTCACTGATGATTTAGTCCACCACAGTCCTCTACCACCCCGTGACCTCTCTGTCTCCCCTCTGCACAAGTTGGCCCAGCGGCAGGTGTTCTCTCCTCTCCCTGAGCCTCCTCCACTGCACTTATCACGGGGACACCACCAGGAGTGTGGCCAAAGGGTGGACTCTGTGAACACACCAAGATTCTGCAGTCACAAGCGGCTGTCACTGTTCCCTATTCCCCAGCACACTCCAGATCCAGGCCCCAATTGATATGGTGAGCACGAGCTGCCTGTAGCCAAAGATTAATTGGTGGGGGATTGGGAGATTTCTCTTCCATAACAATGGGCTTTTCTGCTTGTACTAATAAGATGCCAATTAGGATATTTACATTTTGGGTTCAAACTACAGTTAGGCAGACTTCCCGGAGGTGGGCCAGAGGGTTGGGCCCTCCTAACAGGGCTGTCAGTGGGTCGGACATCAGAATGGCCCTCGGCTGGGGTGACATGAGCCCCTCTCTGGGACCCTAGGAAGTCTGCTAGCTCTGGGGGGAAATTCAAATGAAGCTGAGCTCCCCGTTTCTTCAGTTAGGTTCCAACTCCTTGGAGTGGCTTTAGACAGTATCTTATTACATATGCCAAATGTTGCTTCAGAAAAAAAAAAAAAAAGACAAGAGAAAGAAAAACTCTATTAGACACAAGAAATCAATTCTGTTTTAATTTATTTTCTCTCACCTTTTTATTCTCACCCCCTGCCCCATCCTCCTCAGGATCACATCAGATGTCACCCAGCCCAGGGTCCTGGACATCCTGCCACGTGCTTTGGTCCTTCTAGACATGGCCACTTTTAGTCTCAGGACTGAAGTAAGCAAGGCATTTGGGGACACTGTCATACAACCAGTGTGCCTAAACCAAAGGGTCTGAGTCCTCTGGGGATACTTGGACTTTGTGGTTAGGCCCTCCACCTCAGCTACCCACAGAGGAGCCAGGACACTTTCCAGCCCATGCGAGAAGGCCCACAACATAGGAACTGATCATGCACACCCCACAGGCAGGCACCTCCTCCAACACTGACCTTCTCCATATACCACTCATGCCATGGGCAGCCAGCCTGTCTCCCCAGCCAGCCTAAGAGCAGTTGAGGGCACGGGGCCCAGCTCTCCCCCAACTCCTCCACTCACAGTCCAAGCACCAGAGTGAGGGCTGCCTTAGGACCAGCTGGTGGCTGAGCTCAGCATCCTCTCAGCTCCCCTGATCCTCCTTGAGGCAGGGGCCCTTCTCTAGAGACTGGAGGGTCATGCTCCCTCCAAAGGCTCTAGGGGAGAATTTGTGCCTGTACTCTTCCAGGTGGCTGCCAGGGGTCCTTGGCTTGTGGTAACATCACTACTGTCTCCTGTGCCAGCATCTTCAAATCTGTGTGTGTGTGTGTGTGTGTGTGTGTATGCACGAGTGTGCATGTGTGTAATCCCCTTCTTAGGAGGACACTTGGGATGGCATTTAGGGTCCACCTGGATAATGCAGAATAATTTATCCCTGTCTCAGGATCCTTAACTTAATCACATCTGCAAAGACCCTTTTTCCAACTGTCACATCCCCAGGCTTCAAAGGTTAGGGCTTGATAACTTCAAGGGCCACATTCAGCCTGTGGCACAACGTTCCCTTCTTTTGTTGACCTTGACCAAGTGTCCAGAGCAGGCCCTCTGAGCCTCAGTTCCTCCTCCGTGGTAGTGGAAGGATCTTTCCAACCAGCTACCTGTGTCATGGAGAGAAAGCATTTTCTAAGCTGTAAAGCCACACACAAAAGCAAGACAGTCTGATTGCACTGGAGAGTGGAAAGTTTAGCACTTGAGAAAACTATCAGATTTTAAAACATGTGAGGGAATAGGAAACCAATGTTATTCAAAAACCTCATTTACACCCCACACCAAAGCCTCCCACCCTCCCTGCCTCCACATTCCCCTGTGGCTGTAGGGGTGTGACAGAAGTCTGTCTTGGGGGTGGCTTTGTGGCCTGAAAACAAATCATTCTTCACAGCTTGCTCCCAAGTCCAATAAGCCAGAAGGAATTGGTAGAGAGATTTAACGATATGTATTTCAAGAAAAAGATGAAAATGTGTCTACTTTTAGGAGATGCAGTAAAAATGCATCAGCCCCACAATAAACTTGGCAGTGAAGATGCGTGGAGGGGAAACATATAATGCAACCCAGGCAGTAATGTCTCATTTATAGGGAAATCTCAGAGATCTATTAGAATTTGCCCCTACCCTTGTCCTATAGCACAGCTCTGCAAACTGAGGCCTCACCTCTCCAGAGGCTACCAGCCTCTGCACTGGGTCAAAGGCAGCCCACCCCTTGGCCTGCTTTGGAAGCCCCTAAAGGATGCAGCAGCTTAAATCATTTACAGGTTAATTTCACCAGGGATCAACCATAATAGCCCTGAACACCAAATCCAAACCATGCCCTATTCTTACAAATAAAGTTTTATTGGAACACGTCTTTACTCATTCAATCTCCGATGCTTGGGGCTACAACAGGAGAGGTCAGTAGTTGCAACTCAAGGGTGTTTGGCCTTCAGAATCTATAATATTTACCATATGACCTTTTGTAGAAAAATTTACCAATTATCAGGATTAGATGATTAGATTGTAGATTGTCTTTAGACAAAATGGCCCATAAAACTAATGATAGGATTGTTAACACTTTGTAGTCCTACTGTGCTCCAGGTACGGTGCCACGCCTCCTCTATGGACATTAGTTACTCCTCACCAACTGTCATGTGAATTAGCACAGATGAGGAAACGGAGGCTCCAGGAAGATGCCCCACTCAAGGCATCAGTGACTTAACGCCATTAGAATCGGGATGCCAACCCACCTCTGCCTGACTGCACAGCCTGGCTCTGCCACTCTGTAGCATCACTCCTTTGTGACTTCAGCTAGGGAATTCCCAAACCCTTTCCAGACTTCAGCAGCTTGCAGTCATTTGGGATATTATTTCTTATCTCCAATTTCAGCACCTCCTGGGGCCCGTGTCCACTCAGCAAAGGAATCTAAAAGGGAAATGCCTCCCCGGCTGCTTTCTTACCTTTCCCACTCACTGCTCCCCACCTGCCCCTTTCCCTCATCGCTGCCCACTGCTCCGCCTGGCTTTGTTCCACATTTCTGCAGGACTCTGCGTCTCACCGTCCTCTCACTGCCCCCCTCCCGAGTGATTCCCACTCTGTCCTGAAGCCTCCAGTGCTCAGAGTGGGCTCCAGTCAGGCTGACGGGGAGCCAGGCATTTGCATTCCACTTCCCGGGGCTGTTCAGATCTCACCTGCAATTCTTCTGACAAATCCTTATCAGCGATGCCCGTGGCGAAGTCTGTGGCGACTTTGTTCATTCTTATTAGCTCTGCACAGATTAGTTCTTCACAGCGCTTGGCTGGCTCATACCGATTCCTGATAAATGTTGTGACTGATTTTCCTGACTTGGGAGCAGTTGGGGACTGGGGCTGGGGTGGAAGTGGAGGACCCGGAGGAGAGGGGTGCGGGCCAGGGGAAGGCAAGGAAAGCGTGGCAGGATTACATCTGGGCCATGAAATATTCATCACATGCCTGCCAGAGCAGGGTCAGCCCTGCTTCCCAGCAACAGCTTCTCCAACAGGCAGCGCTTTGAAAAGCCCTGGCCCAGGCAGGCTGGGGCACCGCCGTGGCCCCCCCCCCTCGGTGTGAGAGGCTTCTGAGAGAAGGGGCAGAGGAAGTTAAAAGGAAGGAAGAACAAACCGGCTCACCTGGGCTTTGCTGTCCTCCTTGGTTTCCTTTCTCACCTGCTCTTCAAGAACAGCTTTTGATGGTGGGATGGATGCTCACGTTCCATGTAGACAGTAGCTGTTCCTGTGGGGTTCCTCGCCTCCCTCTCCACTCCAGGAAGCCTTCTGGTCCTTCCCATGAGCTCCTCCAGCTCCCCTCAGTTTGAGGATTTTAGACCAGCACTGATAATAGTCTGTCTCCAGTTTTCTACATTGTCCCAACTACGCTGGATTCTGCTTAAAGACTTCCACAGGCTCTAACCCCCAAATTCCTAGCACAGGACTGGGCATGGGTGTTCAAAACACCTTTCCTGAATTGAATATGCTCCATTGCCTCAGCAGGAATGCCACTACCCATGTTATACCAACGCAGACACCACTAAATTATTTCTATACTTTCTTCTTAAGCCTAGATGCAGTTTTCCCTTTTCTTTTTTTCTTTGAAAAAAAAAAAAAAAACATGGGGCTCCCAAAGAGACTTTTCCTAATCAAAGGAATTGATTAGGAGATAAAAATCTATTTGCCATCTTGGTTCTTTGGTCCCCCCCACTATAATCTCATTGAAAGCAGGAACCACCTTTATAATCTAAGATCCTGGTATAGAACAGAGTATAAAATAAAAGTTTGATTCATATTTTGGAGAAGAAATACATGACTATTTATAGACATGAGTGTATATTCTAAGCTACCCTGAACTTTCAGAAGAAAACAGTTTCATAACTTTCTGTGGTTATCTGGTCAAATTCTTTCAGTCCACCAAATCCTTTGTCCACCCAAATCCTTATGCTGCAGTGTGACCGTGAGAGATAAAAGCCATGCGCTTTGAGGAGTGGAGAACTCCTTCCTCACTGCTCCTCGCCACTGCCCAGAAGTTTAAACTTGGTGCCCAGCAGCCTCAGTCTAGAGAAACCCAACTCATGCCAGCCATGTGCCCTCACTCCAGTCCCCCAAAGATGGCCCATTGCCCGCAAGGAGAAGGCAGGAAGCTCTTGGAGGCCATCTCTTGCTGCAGCCACAGTTTACTCATTAGCCTTTTGCCAGATTTATCTTCTCCCTGGTAGCCTGCAGCGCTTTGATTTGTCCTCCTGTCACCAGGACTAATGTTGATGGCAGCACCCCCCGGGGGCGTCGGGCTCTCCAGCCTCCTGCCAGAGGCCTCAAGGAAAATGGATGAGCAACTGACCTGCAAAATAAATACCAGGCTTCCAGGTTCTGATAAAGATTAAATATTGGAGGAGTCATTTCAAATGAATATATAAAAGCAAATGGAAGAAGCCTTTTAGACACCGACAGAGTGAAATACAAGCAAACAAAGAGAGATGTCTTCAAGGAAGTTCAATGGCAGGGAAGTTGGAGGCTCAGAATGCACTCTCCCCGCAAACACCCCAGCTTCAGGAAAGATTCCAAAACTGTCATCCCTGCTTCCCTCCCCGCTTCCCCACCCAGATAGTGAAGAATAGAAAGTGCTAAGCTCCAAAAGCCGCCTGCCAGCGGGATGCTGGAGCCAGCTCTGCTGACGCTGGCCCATCCAACCGAGGGAGAAGCCCCATTACTCAACACCATCTGCCTTTGGCGTGGGGCAGCCAAGAGCCAGGCTTATTGGCGGGGATGGGGCGCTGAGGCCCCAAAGGAGAGAGATACCGGGAAGAGCAAGGTCAGACATTGCTGAGACAGAACGGGGAACTAAGAGAGAGGCCAAGGTCAGCAGATGGAGCCAGTGTACCTCGGGCCTGGGGCAGAACTTTCAGAAATTTATGCAATTGATAACATATCCAGAAACTCCAAATAACCAGAATTTCATGTCTAGAATCAAGGACGCTTGAACTGGAAGGGAACTACTGGGGACATCAAATACTAATTGCCTCATGCCGACTATCAGCCCAGGACTGTGCTTGACCTTTTATATTCATTTAACCCTCACAAAAACCCTATGAGGTAGGTGTTGTCACCCACACTTTACCCAGGGAAGCTGAGGCCAAGGAGATGAATGACCATGAGAGAGAAAAAGGAAGCTTACTATGGGTTGAATGTTTGCAGACTTTTTATCTATCCTGGGAACTACTGACCCCATTTTACAGATTAGACAACTGAGGCTCTGTGAGATTGAGATGAGAGTATACAGGCTTAAGGCAATGGTCTCAGTTGTGCCTGCTTCCAAATTCCATTCTCGTTCCAACAGGAATGATCTGCAGACAGCCATAAGGAAGTGGGAAGATCGACAAAGGGTCCCTGAGTTTTAGGTGAAGCTTCCAACTTGATTAGGAACCATAGAAACTGAGCCTTAAATGGGCTCAGATGTAGGAGGCAAGAGGGGCATTGAGTTTCTTCAACTTCTTCCTCAATCAATGGCAGCAGGGAAGCCAGAACCCCAATCCTCTGGCCTCAGTAGACACTGGTGATAAGTATAGCAGTCCAACATTTTTTGTAGGAGAACTTTGGTTACCATGCTTGGCCAGCTTCCTCGACTCTACCAGAGGCTGGACGGCAGGACATCCTGGTAGTGCAGCTTCATGGGGTGCCGCTCACAGGAGACACAATCTGCACTAACCTCATGATGGCCCAGACACAGGCCAGTTCCCCAGTAGCGAGAGGGAATGGGGGTGCTGGGAGCCAAGGGCCAAGAGGGTAGCTTCCAGATAACTTCAGGCACTACTACTTAGGGGGCTCGGAGTTAGCCTGAGATGGGCTGGTGGGAGGCCGTGGGCCTTAAGGCATTCAGACCCACAAGTGAGTTCTTGCTCAGTGTCACACTCTGCGCTGGCCACAGAGAGCACCAAGATGAGCAGGACCGTCCCTGTCCTTCAGGAAGCTCTCTTACTGCCTGGTGTGAGAGACCCATGCAGATCAACAGTGGCCATCACAGTCTATAAGGAAAATGACTTCTTCATCTCTGAAGCTCAAATGGACTTCCCACTCACTCCCCTGCTTCTTCACTCCCTTTTCTCAGAGTCAGTGCCCATAGCCAAAGCCTAGAGAGGTTGTGGGGCCTGCAGCAGCCAGTGGCTGAGCCAGGCACCTGGGGACAGCTTCCCCTAATCCTCCACTGCTCTATCTGCAGTGTCCTACTGCACCAGACACTCTTCCTCAGGCAAACAACCTGCTGGGAACTCCCAAAAGCCAAGAGCCTACTGTCAGGCCCCTGGTGGCCCTGGGGGCTCCAACAGGCCAGGTCACTGGCCTGGCAATCACAGAAGAGAGGTTCTATTGAGTTAGGGAAGAATGAAGTGTCCAGAACAATTCCCGTCTCCTGGCCTTCACTTCCCTTCTTGGGTCCTAGTGTACCAGGGCACTTCAGGAAGTGTGTTTTGCACTAGTCCAGCAATTTCTGATATTAACTCTTCCTGGACTTTCTCAGGGTGGCTTCTCCTGTTCTTTCATGACGTCTCTTGACTGTAACAGGCAGCAGTGGGTGCCACCTGAGACCAGCCCTGCTTGCCTGGGAGACTGACCCATTTTTGGGGTGATGCTCGAGGATCTAATGACTGACAGACATCTTTGATACCCTTCCAGTGCTTTGAAGCATTGTGATAGCAGATGTACCCAGATCCATTTTGTGGTGACAGAACTGAGTTTCACAGACAGTACTGGACTTGTCGCATCAGGATGCTGCCGACTTATTTGCACATCCAGTTATTTCTCCCCCCTCTTCTTTCCATCTCCCCCTCTTGAAAAGGCAACCTCCTGCTCTGTTGTTCTTCATGTTTTGGCCCAAGATGATCCTCAAAATATTTAACACCCTCTAAGGCAAAGTCATCAGTCAAACAGAACAAATGCCTTGGGGCCAGCATGGACCTGAATAAACTCCTGTTGGGACAGGTTAAATCCCTTAGTGTGCACATTTCAGAGGCCTCTGGTATCTCAGAGGACAGGCAGGGGCAGATGGAATGGGGTGGGGGGGGCTCTAAAGGACCTCAGGGTAGTGAGTCCATTTGTATTTCAATATTTGATCAACTTGCGCAGTCCAACTGCTGCAGTATCAGCCCTATTCATGAATGCTAATACTCCAACATTCAATTTCAATCACTCCTTCCCCTCCCTCCTCCTCTCTCTCCCTCAGCCCCACCACCCAGATTCTCTTTCTTTCCATTTAATATAGAGATGAAAGAACAGGGCGGGTTCATTCTAATAATTTGAGATCCCTTGCACAGGATGAGGACATGCCAGGGTTTGTGGACGAACAAAAGGGAAAGTTAGAAGAGGCTGAAAATTACCGCATGCCTATTAAAAATCAGCCAGGCTGAAGTAGTCCTGACTAGCAGACAGGGCCTGTAGCTCTAGGGAAGTGGTACTTAAGGGAATTTGCAATTAAGAGAAGCTTGGAGGCTTGCCATAGATTGCTTCCCTTGCTTTCTTTCTTTTTTTCTTTTCTTTTTTAATTTAAAGAAGAATCACAAAGCAGGGAACTAAATGGAAGATGACAATACTGTAAAGTGACAGATGCCAGTTTGGCAGGAAACACCAGGAAGGCCAAGTTACTTACCTGTAGCATTCGTAACTGCTGCCACACGCTCTGCACTCCATCTCAGTGTGGAAGGCAGAGTCTTGGTGGCTGTCCAGGGACAGCTGTCCAAATTCCTGAGAATCAGACTCCACGTTCAGGTCCCTCCAGCCCACCCTGGGTAAACATGGGCATCTGCAAGCAGGAGCCCCAGCCTCAGCAGGCATGCCCACTCCAGGAATCCTGCCTATTACAGCTCCTGGGCAGGCCAGGAGGCTGCCACCACCCACACTGGCCTTTCCAGGGGCTTGGCAGTCCTATCAGCCAGGATCCACATAAATCTTTGAAGAAGGCTCATTTCTGTTTTCAGGCGTAATTGACACTGGGTCCTGGGAGGGATGGTTTGTAGCTAAGAGCTTGGATGCTCGGGAGAAATAGGGGCTGCTTCTGATGGCCAGCTTTATGAGTTCACAATGACTCCATTCAAGATTCCAAGCCTGGCTGGGATCCTGACCATTCAGAGAGCTTGATAGCAATATCGACTCATAGGGCCCCACCTTCAGATATTTAGAAAGGCCTGGGTGGGACCTGTGGGTCTCTGTGTTCTTTCTAAAACTCTCTACTTGGGTGTGACCTGCAGTACATTACAAGCAGGGGTCCACATGACAGGATTTAGAAACTTGTTCTCCATATTAGCTAGCCCAATGCTATCCCACCACCTCAGTGCAATCTCTGGGATGGCATAAAAGGGGGTGTCATAACCGAACACAGTGGCACATGCTTGCAATCCCAGCCACTTAGGAAACTGGGGCAGGAGGATCGCAAGGTCAAGGCTAGCCTCAGCAACTTAGTGAGGCCCTAAGCAACTCAGCCAGACTTTGTCTCAAAATAAGAAATAAAAAGGGCTGGGGATGTGGTAAAACACATCTGGGTTTAATTCCCAGGACCAAAAGTGGTGGGGTGGGTAGAGAGCAGGTATCATAACACCTTAATCAGTGGCCTAGCTCCTTTCTATTGTGGCCCTTGGTTGAAAATACTATTTCCAGAGAAAGTGTGTGTGAGGGTATGTGCATGTGTGTAGGGGAAAGAAACTGACCACAGGGATGGATCAGGGCACTGACATAGCTTGGCCTCCATTCCTATAGGGCACCCTGGTCTTCTTCAGATACTTCGCTGCCACTTGGTCAGCCCCAGCTGGTCACCAAGTTATGGCAGCCTCTCTCTGCAATAATCCAGTTACCTAACCCTGGTGTTGGTGTTTAATATCTAATCATAGGCACAGCGTCACAGAGCACTTCATGTTTATGTTCATATGCATCATTTCATTTCATCTGTACAGCAACTGAGTAAGATAGCTTGCATTTCTCCATTTCATAGGCGAGGAACCAGGTTCAGAAAGGACAAGGGACTTGTTCTAGGGACTTGACTGTTAAGGACAAGGCAGAGTGGAGCCTCAGGCTTGATGCCTGACTCTAGATTCCACTCTCTTTGAAAGATAGGTTTAGTCATCCAGTAAGCAGGGCTCAGGGCAGCAGCTCTCTGAAGGCTGGAGCTATCCTGGATCATTAGGGTCAGAGGATGGCATCTACCCACTAAGTAACCAGAGGAGAAAGAATCACAGAGCCTTTCAGTTATTTCTTTGTTAGAAGGAGATGACCTCTTATTAAGATGTGCCACCCTAACAAGGTTCTCGACTTATTTATTTAGAACCTGAAATCACATATGCAAAGTGTGTGCGTATACACACACACACACACACACACACACACATTAGACCTGTGGATCACAGATACCAGGGCTCTCTCCTCACTGTACCAGGGTCTCTGCAAAGGCAAATGCAATCCCCTTCCAGGCAGATGGTCAGAGACTCAGGGGTTTTGGAATCTCCATGTCCTGAGAATGGGACATTGTTGTGGCTTTTTGGGGATTTAGGGATCCTGGATGCTAACCCACCACCTCTATGACTAGAGTAGCTGTTTAATCTTTTGCTTCAGTTTTCTGGACTGAAAAGTATTGTGGTTGGGTACGATACAGCAAGTTTGTGATTTCTTTTCTTTTTTCTTTTTTTCCCTTTTACAGTGCTGGGGATAGAATCCAGGGCTTCATGCATGCTAGGCAAGCACTCTACCATGGAGCCATATCCCCAGCCCAGCAGTCTCCAATTTCTTGATAGTTTCTCTTAAAAATAACATTTAATAGTTATTGAACCAGAACTATGTGCTAAGTGCCTTGTGCACATCATCTCATTTAATGTACATAATGAAAAGCAGCTTTTATTAACCCTAGTTAGGAGACAGCATACAAGTTCAGAGAGGTTAAGTAAATTGTTCAACATCAAAAGGCTGTCAAGTGGCAGAGTGGGAATTCCAGAGCTCCAGGTCTCACATAATCACCTGGCCATACCTTTTTTTTTAATTGCTTAGGAAAAGTCTTTCTTTCTCTTGGAAACAATATTCCTCTTTTCAGAAATAAAACTATTTTAGGTTAGAAGCAGAAAGCTTGCAATAGAATTAAATTCAGTGCTACTGTTCAGCCAGGATTATTGTGGAAATGCACAACCAGGGTAGTATCACCCATGACAATCTGCTGTACACACTGTCCCACAGTTAGAGCCCGAAGCTGGGAGAGGTGGCTCTCCTCCCTCCCTCCCTCCCTCAGGTGGGAGGCTTGTCAGTACTGCCTTGTAGAGGGCATGGCGTCTGCAGGAGTCTCCTTCACTTATCCAGCTACTAGTCTGAAAGGCCAATGACTATGAAACACTTTGGAAGGAAATGTAATATAAATAAATACATTTATAAATAAATACAAACTCCCATGTTATGGCTGAATCTTGTGTCCTCCCCCAAATGTATATGTTTGAAGTTCTAATCCCCAATAACTCAGAATATGATTTATTCGGTGATAAATCTGTATATATTTTTAATGTTTAGTTGTAGATGGACACCATACCTTTATACTTATTTATTTAAATATTTATTTACTATTTATTTATTTATATGTGGTGCTGAAGAGTGAATCCAGTGCTTCATACATGCTAGGAAAGTACTTTACTACAGAGCCACAACCCCATCCCTGCTTGATGATAAATCTTTGAAGAGATGAAATGAAGTCATTGGGGTGGGCTCTACCCCAACATGACTGTGGTCCTTATAAGAAGAGGAAATTTGGACAAAGATGTGTACAGAATGAAGTTAGAGTGAGGACACAACAAGAAGTCTATCCACAAACTCTCTAGTATTCCTCTAAGGAGAGAGGTAGAAAAAAACTCAACCTTGCCAGCACCTGGATCTTGGACTCCAGAGTGTAAGAAAATAAATTTCAGTTGTTACTGTGATTTGGATTTGAAATGTCCCCAAAAGTTCATGTACGAGACAACGCAAAAAAGTTTAGAGGTGAAATGACTGGTTAAACTAGTTAAACCAATTAATCCCTTGATAGATTAATTAACTTGGTGGTAGCTGTAGCCTGGTTGGGTGGTTCTGGAGGAGGTGGGTCATTGGCGGGTGACTTTAAGGTATTTATTTGGTGAGCTGAGTTTAGACTCTCTGCTTTCTGATAATGTCCTGAGCTATCTTTCTCCACCACACTCTTCCACCATGATGTTCTGCCTCATCTCAGCCCCAAAGAATGGAGCTGGTCTTCTATAGACTAAGACCTCTGAAACTGTGAGCCCCCAAATAAAATTTTCCCCCCTCTAATTGTGCTTGTCAGGTTTTTTGGTCACAGCAGTGAAAAAGCTGACTAAAACAGTTGGTTAAGCCACTCAGTCTGTAGCACTCTGTTATGACAGCTTCAGCAAATACAATGTATAAAATAATGTATATAAATTACTTTATGTCAAAAAGCATATACTTTAAAAAATAGTGTGTGGGGGGCTGGGGATGTGGCTCAAGCGGTAGCGCGCTCGCCTGGCATGCGTGCGGCCCGGGTTCGATCCTCAGCACCACATACAAACAAAGATGTTGTGCCCGCCAAAAACTAAAAACAAATAAATATTTAAAAATTCTCTCTCTCTCTCTCTCTCTCTCTCTCTCTTTAAAAAAAAATAGTGTGTGTATATACACATGTGTGTTTCCATCTGTCACATGTATCCACGCTCCACAACTCGGTATTCATATGCATATTCTTTCATAGAAACCCAACATCTACATTCTGGCATTGGGGCCCTGCTTTCCTCTTCAGCCCACACCTCCTCCACACTCTCCTGGCTAGCCTGGGCTCCCCAACTGCACTGCCCTCCCAGCTCCCAGCTCTGGGCCTTGCCTTGGCTACCGGACCCATGAACTTTTGCTTCTCCTGCAAGGCTGGAGAAATTGCACATCTTCTGTAAAGCTTTCATCTGCTTTGCAAGAGAGCTGTTGAGTCACTTCCTTTTCTGAACTCTCCCAGCATTTTGCATTAACCATTGTATGATAGTTAATCATGCATGGGCTAGTTCCTCCCTTCCCCAAACACATCAACACACACACACACACACACACACACACCACCACCACCACCACCACCACCCCACACCACACACAGGGTGAGTTCCTTCAGAAAGGACTCTGTTTCTTCTCATCTTTGCAGAGCCAGCACATTGCTTGCCTCTCACAGACAGGATTTCAGGCGGATGCAGCCGAACGCGACCGGTGGGGGTGCCTTGGACTCCTGGGACAGCCTGCAGGGACGTGGGGGTGCGCTGGGAGAGCCAGCCCACCAGCCTGCCTCTCCAGGCGTTTCCACTCGCTCCCTCCAAAGGCGGATCAAAGGCGCGCCACGGTGCGCCCCACCCGCCGGGGAGCCCACCCGATTGGACAAACAAAAGCCTCGAGTTAAACGTCGGCGGGGAGAGAATTGCAGGAGCTCTCGACAGCAAATTAGGCATTTAAAGCCAAGCGCAGTGGCTTTCGGAGATTAAATGCATTATAGATTTGCTAAACCAGAGGCGAGCCAAAGAAAAGGTAGACAGATCATTGCTACCCTTCAGGCAGCCGGGCGGGCGGGGAACGCAGCGGCCCTCGCGCAATCACGCCGGCATGAATGCCAGGCACGCGGGCTTAATTTTTCATTTGCAATCAAGGCCACGTCCCCCCTTCTCGTGGTCCCAGAAACACCGGCCCTTCCTCGGGATCCTTTCACAGGCCGCACTGCGGAGTGAAGGGAAAATTATCCAGAGATAATGGTGCTGATTATGGGATGGCAAGTGGCTGGGAAGCGCAGCGGGCGCCTATAGATGAGGCGCGGGAGAGGCAGAGGATGCGCAGAGCCCAACCCTGGTTCTTCCCCTTCCTGTCTTCACAAGGCACCAGCACTCGGTCCTACCGGATTTGCAGCTGGGGGTGTTACGTCTCAGCCATGAATGGGTTTTCCTTTATTTCATCCCCACCCTTCCTATAATCCAAAAAAAAAGAAAAAGAAAATTCCAGAATGCAGAGAAAAAAGAAGGTGGTGGACCAAAGCACAAGAGGCATAGAAGGGATTATTAGAGCCAGACTCAGGGGGTCTGAGTGTCTGGGTCCTTGTCCCTGCACCCTGCCACACACTCACCTGTGGAGAGTCAGGGTGGGTCAGACCTCTCTGGTCTACATCCTCCACACCGCAGAAGCAGGACCAAGGGAACACAATGGTTCTGTGCTTCATAGCCTGGAGGGGAAAAGGTAAAAGTCATCCTGCTCCTGAAAAAATGTCATGAGGAACTGGGTGATTCTCAATCTCTTCTGTAAAGCAGACTGGGGGAAAAAAAAAATAGCCCAAATTGAGGGACTCAGATTTGACCTAAAAAAATCATTACAGAGGGGAGTTGTTAAAACATGAAATTGAATACAACAGAAGTTTCAACCCCTCTTTACTCCAGAACTTTAAAACTCATGGCAAAGACAGACTCTGCTTGTGCCCCTTCAGAGGGCTGTGCCCCCATCTCAGCTTTCTGACCTGACTTAATGGTATGGACTATTTATCAAGTCCCTTCCATGAGCCTGGCAAGCATCCAGGAACACTGGGTGTGGTGTTACACATGATTTCCAGATCAGTGCTAGTAGGTGGTTGATGCAGCCCTATAACAAGGACACAGAAGTTTGGTGGCACTGCCAAGGGAACCCTGGGCTACTGTGGAGCTGAATCTGACGGAAGCCTGGCTCCTTTAAAAAGTCACATTCCGTCCAAGGCCCACTTTCTCTCTTGCTACAAAGGCGCAGCAGGGAAGGTGAGGCGTGGACTTGGGCCATTCCCACACAGCCTCAGGCTAAAGTCTGAGGGTCTGAGGGGCAAGTTCCCATGCTCTCTCTGCGTGGCTGCAGAGCCCTGGGCTGGCCTTGTGTATATGAAACGGGAGCTCGTAGGGCTCCTGGTGGCCAGGAAGCACCAGGCCCCAGGACTTCAGAGATGGTAGTGCTGACAGCAACCACCTGTGATCAAAAATTCCCTTTGCTCCTTTGTCAAGCTCACAGAGTTACTGCCACCAAAGCCACCTCCTGACAGTGTGGTGGGCCAGGCCAGAGACCTGGGAGACAGAGGGGAGGCCATTAGCCCTTGAAGGATCAGGCAGAGGTATTCTGAGAACCCCACCCATGGCCCTGGGAACTTGAGTCCTGCCAGGCCCCAAGTGCTGGTCACTTTACATGACAGAAGCACTCTGTCCATATGGCTTCCAGAAAAAAGCCCCATCATCCCTGCTCCCCCAACCCATTAGTTCTCATAGGAGAAGGACCAGAGCTGCCGTTGGGTGCCAAGGGGAAAGCCAGGCCAGCCGCGTGCCTGCAGCTGAGCAAGAGAACAGAGAGCATGGAGTAGTCCCTGACCACTCACTGCTGGCTTTGTGTCCTTGGGCACAAGTCATCTCTTTTATCCTCAGTTTTCTCATCTGGCAATACTTCAAAGGTAGCTGGAGAGGACAGATGATGAGTGCATCTGAAGTGCTTGGAATGTGCCTGCCATGCTGGGAAGCACTCAACGGGTTAACACGGTTGCTGTTAATGACCCCACAGGCTGAACTTCACAGACAAGGCAGTAGATGCAGAAGCAGGGGGTGTAAAGGAGAGCTCTTTTTCTCTTTTAACCTAATCCCTAACCTGAAGCCTGCCTAGCTAGTCCTGGTTTACCTGAAAGTCTCCTGTCCCAGAAATCTCCTTATTCCTGGGCTAACTGGGTTGGTTGGTCAACACTTGGTCAACACTCACCTCTAAGAAGACAGTGGGGAGGCCCCTGAGTCACCTGTGCAGTGGCTCAGCATGCAGTGCCTTGAACACTCCACCCCCATCTTTCCTTCCTCTCCTTTTTTACTCTGATTTTGTTTATTGAGTCTCCTCATCCCCTTCCTCTTCACATGCTGACACACATACCTGTAGAGGTGGAAACCAGGCCTGTCTTTAAGGGATAGGGTTGGAGGGGACCTGTCAAATTAGCAGGCAGGCTCTTGGGCCTGGAAGGGGAGCCAGGTCCACTCTGTTGCTTACCATCTCAGCCATTTGGGTTTCACAGATACTGTAGCTTAGACAGCAGACGTTTATCTCTCACAGTTCTGGAGGCTGGGAAGCCGAAGATCAAGGTGCAGGACCAGTAGATTCTTGGTGACCATCTGTCCCCTCACAGGGCAGAGAGAGTCATTTCTGCCCTTCTGCCCCTTTAAAGGGCACTATTCCCTCATGGGGGCCACACCTGCATGACTTCATCCCAAAGGCCCCCCCTCCAAATCTCATGCAGTGGGGACTAGGACTTCATACTGTCTATGAATACAGAAGGCTCTTGCTGTTGGTGGTGAAGTAGAGAACAACATTTTTTCACCAAAGTCCAAACTCCCTCAGTGGCCTGGGGCAGCTAGCCCCCAGATCCATGACCTTCTGAGAGGGCTGCGAGGGGGGAGGAGGGGAGGGGCTGCAGCTCTCGGAAGCCTCCAGCCCTGTGGCTCCTTCCTCCCCAGGGTCCGAAATGGCTGTGCTTTTGTGAGACTCTCTGATGCTGGACACACTGCCCCTTGCTGTCCAGGTGTCTGTGTGTCTAGTTAAGAGAGCATGGAGGCCAGAGAGCAAGCCAAAGGTGGGAGTTGGGAGAGAAGCCCCAGTGTGTGCACAGGGAGCAGCAGACCTGACTGACAGGATCTCAGAACAGGACACCTGGATGCCCTCAGTTCCCTGCACCTGGGCAAACAGCTCTGAGAGGCTTAGTGAGAGCGGAAGGGGCACCAGGGAGGGAGGTGAGGCGGCAAGTGCTAGGACAGGGCTTTAAGGGTGGGCCCCAGAGCTCTGAGCACAGCCCTGTTCTACTGCTCGTGGGGTCTACTGGGAAACCAAGGGTTGCAAAAACTGCCCCCGCTGTACATCTGTCTTCTAACCGTCTGGCAGGGGAGGGAGGCTTTAATTTATGTTAGCTTTAATTTAGAGGTTAGGAGAGGGAAGGGCGCCACAGCATCACATCCAGGACCTACATGGCTCAGAGCCTCGGCCTCAGGTAGTGCTGATCCAGGCTGCAGAGGGGCGGCCGTGGTGTGTGAGGCTCCTTCCCCTGCACTAGGCACCTGGTGGATGGCAGAGGCTCCACCCTCACAGAGAGGCCTTGGCAGTTCTTCATGCACCTCTCCTCAGCCCCACCCTCCCTCTGGGAACCTGGATGAGCCCAGTGGGCTCTCCCCAAAGTATTGCAGATGGGCCCCTGGGAGGAGCTCCGGAGGATGTTCCCAGGATGCCAGGTGCTGCCGTTCAGTGGCTGGGTTCTCTGACCTCCTGGGAGTCCTCCACCTTTCATATCAGCCAGAGACAGAGCTCTGGGCAGGAGTAGCCCTGGGCAAGGGGTCTGCTCTCTGCAGTCCTCACTCAGGAGCCAATGCTGGGCAGAGGCTGCCTCCGGGAAGTCTGTCTGCCTCTGGAACTTCACTTGCAGACCCCGCCTCACACAGGAACCAGTGGCCACTGGGGGTGGCTCCCTGCTGGACCACCTCTTAGGCAGGAAAGCAATTCTAAGGACTTCCCAAGCCCAGGGCTGGGCAAGCAGTGGTGCCACCCCTGCATGGCACCCCTTCACCAGGACTCCAAATGCAGGACCCTGTGCTTGTCCTGCTACCTAGCCTACTGAATATTTGGTTCTCCTTCCCTCACTTAGGCTTCCCAAGAGCAGGAACTTTATTATTATTATTTTTTAACTTCTTAGAAAGTACTGGACACATAGCAGGTCTCAATAAAAAATTGTTGAATGAATGAAGGCATTAATAAAACAGCATTATTATCCCACCCCATTTTACAGATAATGAAACTGAGGTAGAGGTTGGTCAGCTCACTCTCAAGAATCCTTCTAACTTTAAGTTTTATGGAAGGCATGCTCACCATCAACTGTTATTCTTTGGAAGTTCTCCTATTGGTCTGACTTGTTTCCTTCATCCTACGAGAATGGCCTATCTCTACCAGTAAAGCTGAGAAACACATTTTTTATGGAGCCCTCTCTTCAGATGAAGCAAATGGGTCCAGGTGATCCTGCCAGTTGGAGGGAACCTCCTGGGCCCTACTGGGAAACCAAGGGTTGGAAGAACTGCCCCCACTGTACATCTGTCTTCTAACCGTCTGGCAGGGGAGGGAGGCTTTAATTTACTTTAGCTATAGATCTCACAATTACTCTTCCTCTCTCTAATTTGGATGTTAATGTATTAGCTACAGCTTTGCCTTCTAGGCTAGAAATTGTTTCCCCCCACCCATTCCTGAAATTATACATCCAGATAGAGTAGTGTTCATTAAAGTAAGATTAGGAGAGGATAATATGTGAGAGGTATGTAATCTTTTGCAAATGGTTAGTAAATTGGAACTACCCCAATTACAATCTTGTTCATCACACAGGGCTGAATTACTCTGCCTGGGACGGGAGTCTCAGCCACAGCTCTGCTCAGCTCCCATTTCATAAATATTGTATACACATGATATTCTCAGCCATCTGCTTCACTGGTCGCCGAGCACATTTTCTGACTTTCTGGTTGACTGCAGAGTGGCAGGAGCAGGGCGGCCATCCTGCCTGCAGCCTCCAAGCCCAGCTAGGCCTGCCTTCTGCCAGGGCTCTGCTGACACTGTAGCTTCAGGCTTCACCCCCAGACATGCGCCAGGCCCCACCTGTCCTCTCTCAGAGGCTTGAGGACTCTCACTGAGCAGGGACCTGGGAAGTGGGCTGTGCTGGGAGGGTCTTCTCAAAAAGGGCACCTTGGAGGCTGCTGAAGGTGACAGAATAGGTGCACCTGTCCCCAGCCTGTAGGCATGGGTGGGGCTGGGTGGGGAAGCCCTGAGGGGCTGAGAGGTCCTACCTCTGCCTCCTGGGGGCAACAGTCCTGTAATGATGCCCCGGCTCTCAGAGGAGTTCTGCTCAACATCAGCAGCTGGGCTCATCTCTGCCACTCACCCCTTTGGGTCTGACCACTTGGTTTCCCTAATCTCATTTCTTTCAAAGAGGCAGGGAAGCATATGGATTAAGAGTGAGGACCTCAGAGTTGGGGCCTAGGAAATCCCACCCTGCTACTTGCCAGTTGTGTGATCCTCAGCAAATAGTCTAACCCTCTTGGTGCTTGGGTCTCCCCGTCTGTACAATGAGCACCATGATGATGCGATTTACTCCATAGAGTTGTGATGCCCAACGTAAAACTCAACAACTGTCTTACTGCAAAGGTGTTTTGACTCTCTTCCTATAGCTTTGGCATCCCCCACAAAAGAGCTCACGGCGGGGGGGGGGGGGGGGGGGTGCTGTGCTGGACATGCTCACCAAGCAGGAGGGAAGCAGACAAAGGAAGAGGGCGGATCTTGTTAAGTGCTGTTATGTGCCTGACACTGTCTTGCAGGGTTTCTTCATTCCTTGTACAGATAGAGAGGACAAAGCACAAGGCTTTTTGAAAAGCAGATTTCTTGTTGCTGCCTTATTTAAAATTTTGAGTTTGCCATTTGTTAAAATGGTTAAAATCCAAATTCTTAGAATGAATTTAACATCCTCCAATCTGGTTCTAGCACACCTGGGTGCTGAGCCTGGGTGCTCTTGGTGCCTACCTGATTGGATTGTTCTTCCGTCATAGAGCTCGCCCTCCTGCTGCAGAGCTCCATGGTGCAGTCTCTTTGCCTGGGCTTGAGCTCCCCTTCCCCTTGTGCCTAAGTGATTCACATCCATCCCTCAAGTCTCAACTTCGGTTTCCCCAGAGAAGCTTTTGGCCAGGGTTTGGATCTGGAATATTCTCCAAAGGCCCATGTGTTGAATAGCTTGATGCTATTGGGAAGGGGTGGACCCTTTAAGAGGTGGGGCTAAGTGGGAGGTCATGGGGAGCATGGCTTGAAAAGGATAGTGGGGCCCCAGCTCCTTCCTCTTCCTCTTTTTTGCTTCCCAATCATTATATACATGGGATTCGCTTTGCCACCTGCTTCTTTGTGCTGCCTTGCCACAGGACCAAAAGGAACAGGGCCAACCAATGCTGAACTGAAACCTTAAAACCTGTTTTTGTTTATAAGTTGGCTATTTCGTGATTCATTATAGTAATGGCAAGCTGACTAATTGCCTTTCTTAAAGCACTTTCTGCCCCCAAGACTAGATAAGAGCCCACTAGTATATGTTTTCACAGCAACCCACAGGTCCCCTTTATAGCACCTCATAAGACTATAGCTAAGCTGAGGGCACACACCTGTAACCCCAGCCTCAGAGACTGAGGCAGGAGGATTGTGAATTTGAGGCTAGCCTGGGCAACATAGAAAACTTCCTCTCCAAATAAAAAATAAAGAAGGTTGGGAATGTAACTTAGTGGTAGGGTATATTTGGGTTTAATGCCCAGTACTAGGGGTAAAAAATGATGGTAGCTAAAAATTCAACAATGTGTACATTGTTGGCCTTGTTGGAGTGCCAGTCATAGGTCAGGGCTCATTTTAGTGAAGGGAGGCTAGACTATGCAATGGAAACTTAAATCCCCAATCTTATGTCTCTCTCTCATGCTGTGTGTCCCATAAGGATGAGCAACGGCCTTAGCTCCACTTTGTCACTCAGAGATCCCGGACGATGGAGACTTCAGCAGCTTGTGGGTGCACCATGTGGAATGCGTGGTCTTCTTCATGGCTGTAGCAGGGGCAGAGAGGCTGGAGAATCTCACGGGAGCAGGAAAAAAGCAGCGTTTACCAAGGAGGGCTGCCCATCCCTTCTGCCCAGCTCCACAGGCCCCTGCCCAACTATTGGAAGAACAAGGGGAGCATTGGATCTGCCACGGGATCTCATGTCACTGTTCCCTGTGCATTTTCCATGCCTCACACATTGCTTGGCACATAGTAGAGGCCCCAAATATCTCTAGAATGAATGAGCATGTCAGTATAAGGTCAAGATCCCACACCAGCACATGGAGCCTGGGTTGGGCTTTGGACCATGATCCTCTATTTTCAAAACCTTGGCCTTTGCACTCTACCTTGCTGTCTCCCTCAATTGTGGAATGCTTTTGTCTCTTCTTGCAGAGAACAGAATATCATGCATTTAGCCACTTAATAGATTTGTCATTCCTGATGAAGCTGATGAAAGTTACATGTCCTCCAATCAGCATTGCAATCAGCCATTCAGCCACTCACCCAAGACAAGTGGCAGTTCATATTCAGCTAACATTTCTTAAGTGCCTACTATGTGCCAGGTGTATTCTCTGGCTAGGGGCACACCAAAACCTGGTGAGGTGAGCATGTTTCCTGCTTTGTGGATGGTGACAGTGACATGGGGAGAGGGAATCCTAGATCCACAGGCAGAGCTGCTGGCTTTAGGTCCAGTGCCTCCTGGCCTCCCCACAGCAGCCAGTGTTTCACACCAAGGTGTGCCTGGAAGACCTGGAGGAAGTGCAGATTTCTGGGCATTCTATGGAAATAGGCAGCCCGAGAATTTGCATTTTATTGAGCTCTGTGCTCTTGTCCCCCAGCAGTTCCTGTGCCCACGTTCTGAGAATCCTGAGAATCACAGCCTTGCAGCTGCTGCCAGGTGAGGGTAAGGAGAACTTCCCTTGTTAACTTGGCTCCTGTGTCTCGGCTGGGGGATGGTGGGGGTCAGGAACTAACATCTCCGCGGCTGGTATTTGGTACTCCTCTGTGAGGCTGCCTGCAATCGAGGTCTGTAAAATGAGGGGGTTGGACTGGACGAGCTCTGGGGTGCTTGGCAGATCTGACATTCTATATTCTATGATTGGATGAACTAAACCAAAGCTACAGATTCCATTTAAGTCTCTTCCTAGGTGGGAAGTGCTACAGACTAAAAATTGTATGACAATAAATATCCAGGGAAGTCAAGGAGTTATGGAGTAGCCACTGTGTGCTCAGCATATTGTCGGGCTGTGGGGAATCCAAGACAAGTGTAAGATATGACCCTGCTGCTCACGGCACTAGCAGCCTGGTTGTGGAGCCAAAAAAAAAAAAAAAAAAAATGCACTCTTGAAACAATGAGAGAAAGAGAAACAGGTTAGGACAGAGCCAGGTGCTAATTAACCTGGGTCTGGCTAGGGGCTACCTGCAGGGTCTGGGAAGCCCCAGGGGGGAGGAAAGACTCCTGGAACCCAGAAGTTTGACCATAACCTGTAACTAATATTTGTGTAGCAGCACAGCATTCTTGCTCACACCGTCCCCAGAATCCGTGTGAGGTGGGGATTTTAGGGATTAAGAAGTAAACTCAGCTGGGTGTGGTCACGCATGCCAGGAGGCTGAGGCTGGAGCACTGTGAGTTCAAAGCCAGCCTAAGCAATTTAGCAAGGCCTTAATCAATTCAGGGAGACCCTGTCTCTAAATACAACATAAAAAGGGCTGGGGATGTGGCTCAGTGGTGAAGCACCCCGGAGTTCAATCCCCAGTACCAAAAAAAAAAAAAAAAAGCTCAGAGACTTGTCCCAAGTTGACTTTTATTAAGTGTGATTTGAACCCAGACCTACTGATATCAAAGTCCATGATTTTTGAAAGGGTGGGCTAGAGGAATGAGGGAGACCGTGGGAACAAAGACCTGCTGCTGAGTCCTGCACTGTGGAGAGCCTTGAATGGCAAGATTTCAGAAGAGGTTGGTGGGTGAGGTGAACCCCAGACTAGTGGTCTAAGAGTCTGTGCGGGGGGGTCCCTAGGGAAGTACAGGGATGCTGGTGGGAGTGGCTGGGCCCAAACAGCACAGGGGAGAGTAGCAGTTACTGGGTTTCCTGGGGATGTTTCCTTTACCTCTTACCAGTCCAGTGGTCTATTGAATCCCTTTCTTTGAGAAGACGCAACTCAATGTCAAGGAACAAAATTTGTCTAGCAGAGGGTGGGCTGGATCCCTGGGCTCCTGTATTCCTTTGATCTGACACCCTTGTCAAGTAAACTGTTCAAGTATCTGGAAGCCCTGTGTCCTTCCCAGCCCCCGCCCCACCCCCACACATGTGCATGGGCCAGCTCCCTCTCCTTGCCCCCAGGGTTCCCTTGGTGTTGGCTGTGAGTGGGGGATTGCTGGAAACCTCTGTGACTTTTAGCTTCATTCCCTCCCCCAGCAGACTGTCTGAGACTCTTCTGAGAGGGGCTGCTGCTGTCTGGGCTGGAAGCAGCTTTGAGAATAAAATCCACAAGGTCAGGGAGAAGCAGAGCCGGAACAGCCAGGCTGCAGTCTTCTGTAAGGATAGAGTAACCAAAGAGCTAGTGCAGGGAGGCCGAAGTCAAGGGCAGAGGAGCTTTGAGGCTCCATTCTCCCCCCATCACACGGGGAACATGGAATACAAAGCTCAAGTCTTTATTACAGGGGGAAAAAAAAAGTAACAGCAGCAGAAAAGGGTGAGCCAGTAAGAGGGGAGAGGAGAGAGCCACACTCTGAAATCAATACCGCCCAGGACAAGCATTATCCCATGTGGAACACCTCAAGCCTCTGCCTAGAAAATTTGATTGGATCTTCAGAAAAACCTATTAGTGTGTTGTCAGGGACCTTCTGGTGATAACTGACCAGCTCTTGCCAATCGATGCTCTTCACTTGTGGAGCTCCTGATTTTTTAACAGCATAATTGTTTTTTTAATAACAGGCTGGCTCACCCACTCCGGTAAGTGGGGAGTCAAGTCAGACTCCCAACTTAAAATATAGAGAAACGCAATGCTCCGGCCACTTCTTCCTAATTGCACAATTACTTTACAGAGCACCGGGGAGAGATGGCTGTGGTGGGGGCCGGGCTTGTGCCGCTGAGAAGTTGTTAAGAAAAGTCACAGAAGTAATTACGCCAGTCAAAATTATTTACCAAATGAAAGCCATTCTTCACAAAAGAGCCTTTATTTATTTTTAAAGAAAAAGGGCAAAAATGGGATGATCCCAGGATGGCTAAGACACCATAAAGCAACAGTTGAGTTAGTTATCAATTATTATAGCTTTTAAATTTTCAACTCAAGAGCAAGCAATGCATTTTATCTGGGGTTTTAAATGCACTATAACAGCAACAGTATTTTTTGCTCTTTACCGGGCCTCGGATCTGAGATGTCAAAGTACTTTACAAACAAATAACTTGAAACAATTTGGGATTGAGGCTCTTATAGATGGAGAGCAGGCCCAGGGAGGAAGCGATTTGCCCAAGGTCACCGGCTGAATCAGAGGCACAGCTGGAAACACTACTCATGAATACTGGCTCCTGGAGTCCAGCTCATCACTACCAGCCCACCCCCCTCCCACGCACCAAAACAAAAACCCAAAGCCGGAAAGCAGCAGCAGGGCAGAGAAGTCACCTGCCCTCCAAAGCCAAGGGTGTCCACCCTGACAATTTGCTGTACAGATTGGAAGCCGAGTGTGCAGGTCAGATGTCTCTACAGACTGCTTCTGCAGAACCCGGGACAATCAGTAGCTACTGAAAAGTCTATGGAGATAAGGGGCAGCTCAGCTTTCCCTTCGGAATCCCTGCCCCCTGCCCCCTCCCCCAGCATCTGTCAGATTCTTGCAGAGTGTCAGCATTCCAGGAGGAGGTGATGGCTCCTAAAGCAGGTGTACTCTGCCCACCTGGCAGGTCTACTCCTTTCCTGAACTGGCTCCCTCCAAAACCTGGTCTATGTGCACAGAGTGGGAGTGCAAGGTTCAGAGGAGAGGAGGGAGAGAAGGGAAGGGAAGAGGAGAGGACAGGCAGGACTGTTTTGAAACCTTTGCAGGATTTAGAACCTCTATTTACAGAGGCTCAATCCCACCCACACTGACAGGTACCTTGCATTTCCACACTAGAAACACTTTATACCTGATTATTTATCAGTTTGGTTGCCGTTTGCTGGTTGGTTGACAATGTTATGGTTTTGTAGATATTTAATTAAACATTTAATAAATTTGATTTGAGTTTTCCTGTCTTCTCTGTACTTGGAGATCCTTTTTTATTTTTTTTTTCTTTCCAGGTCTCAAGTATATTCACAGGCCTGGAAATGTTTACAGGACATAGGCACTGTACTTATTGACCTTAATGGATAAAACAGCCTTGAGAGAGAGGAGGGAGGTGCAAGAAAAAACAATGGTGACCACAGACAGGAAGAAACAAAATCAAAACCAAACCACACAAAAATTTAGCCACACAGGCAGAGGGAGTTTGAGAAATTTTACAATTGCTAGTTGGGAAGAAGAGAGCAGATCTTACCAGGCTATTTCCAGGAAAGAAATGGAGAGATGAAAAGCTAATCCAACCAGAGGGGAAAAAAAAAAAAGAATTCTCTTATTATTCAATAATTTATTGAGCACAGGGCCAGATACTGCACTTGGCTTCAGAGATACAGACAGAGCTGGATCAGATGCAGTCTCTGCTCTCAAGGAATTTACTGTTTTATTGAGGGAGACAGAAGGGTAAACAAACAGTTCAGATATGAGATAAGGACACAAATTGAGGTAAGTATGAGGGATGGAGAAAGCACAGAGAAGCAACCTGAATCAGCCTCAAGGGAGGAAGATATCCCCTGAATATTCCAAGGCACAGAGGTGTGAACTTGGGGAGTTCAGGGTGGGACAGGGCTGGGGCTTAAGTGGTGGGGATCGCAGGGTGAGATGGAAAGGCCAAGCTAGGTTGATGGCAGGTTGTGAGAGTCTGATTTACTCTGCAGGTGGAGGTCAACTAAGAGTGGTTTCTGAGGAGGGAGGGACCCAATGTGCTTCAGTTTAGGATGGATGATGGGCCTGGGGGGAGAGGAACAGGAAGCCTGGAGAGAGGCTGGTACATTCCTTTGGTTGAAGGTAAAGGGCTTGGATGAGGCAAGTCATGTGGAAATGATGAGTTGGGTCAAGTCTGAGAAGGATTCAGGGGCAGTGGGCAGGAACTGGTAGCCAGCTGGAAGCTAAAGATGAGGGAGAGGGAGGGGTCAAGAATGACAATGGGTCTGCAATGTGGGAGGCTGATGATGCTCTTAAGTGAGAAAGGAACATAGGGAAGGGGGGCGTTCGGAGGAAGCTTTTCACTTCTCCAAAGCCTCTTGACCCTAAAACAGATGCCATGCTAGACAGGCGCCCTTAAAGTTGCCATGGAAACCCAGCAAAACTCTGAGGTGGATAGTGAGGGAGTCACTGGGAGATTATGATATTCTTTTGGGGCAGCCCTAGCCAAGACCAGAACATGACTCTGAGGCCAGCCACTAGAAATCTGTTCTGCCTCAGAAGAAAGGGGCTTGAAGCCCACTGAGAGGCAGCACAATAGATATCTCCAAGGCCATATCGGGACTGGGGATCCTATTGTGAATCATGGTTGAAGGGAGTTTATTGGAAGTCAGCTAATGAGAGCTCCCAGCTATAACCAGGAGTCTATATTCTCCCTGGGCAGCAACACACCCTCCATAATAGCTAGTGTGGCGGCAGGGGTGAATTGCAACACAAATATCTATCAATCACAGCAAATTCATTGGGTTATACTCCCGTCACCCAGAGCTGACCCTTTCCTACCAGAGGAAGTAATGAGCTAGAAATAAGTGCCATCTGAACCTGAGTCTAGGGAAATGTGTGATCATGGACATCTCAAACTTTAACTTCCTTCAGTTTGGGCTTTTCAAAGAGATGAATACTATAGCATGAAATTGCCAAGATTAAAAAGAGAACGTTAGTTTAATACACATGGTGGGGCAGTGGCCAGGGCCATCCATGGCACAGGATTCCCAAATCTTGGCCAGGGACTCGCTCAGCATTCATGGGAAGTAAATAGCCCCAAAGCAAAGCAACCACATTTCTTTCTTGATCTTGGATGTTGGCAAAGGGAAGACAAACGAGGGCGCTCTGGTTTGGGGACGGCATGAATGAGGCACACATGTCCATAAATAAACCAGGAGCCCTCCAAACACGCTGCTCATTTGTTCACACAAAAGCCAGGCTGGCAGCCCTCGCCAAGCCATGTTCACAGTCGGATCCTTAATGCATTGTGAGCGTTCAATCAAACTTTTAGTGGTGAAACTCTGGGAGTAGAAAGCCAGCTAAGCCCAAATGGTCCCTTTGCTTTTCCATCTTTTGTGGCTGCCTGGCTGTGCTCTTATGGGTTTTGTTGTCAACAAACTCCTGGCTTGCCTTTGAGCACTCCAAATTATTGAAAATGACTACAGCTTAAGACTGGCAGGATGATTGTTAAAAACAGCCCTGGCATTAATCATAGCTTAAGAGCTTTTGGAAAATGATTCTAATTCAGAAGGGGTGGCTTACAAAGAGGCTTGTCGAAAGCGAAGCAGACATCAAATTCTGAAAGGCAGAGAGCCTCCTTGGTGCCCACACCTGGCTCCTCCTGCAGGCCCCTGCGGCAGTGTGTGGGGCGCAGCTTACCTTACCAGCTCACCCCATGTGCTGCTGGGAGATTTCCACGTGAGTCCCACATCAGCCCACCCCCAATCCGGGCACCTTGAGATGGAAAAGACTGTTGGGGGGGGGGTGGCGCCCGCAGTTCCCAGTCTTCCCGGCAGTCCTCTGAATAAGGAAGAGGTGGCTGGGTGCCTTGTTTTCTGTCAACAGTTGGGGTGCCTTAGACGGATGCTAAAATAAGCCGTGCGCACAGAGGCAGCTGCGTGGGCAAACACATGGTCAGCATTTGCAAGGAGCCAGGCAGGGCCACGAGCTAATACTTCTGCCTTTTGCCTGCCTGGCACAACAAAGGAGAATGATTTTTGCCATCAGCATTCTCCCTATCATGGAATCATTGCACAATTTAGTATGATTAATGGTTTCCATTTAGGAGAAGCTGAGACTGAAAACAGTGGGGGAGTGGTGGCACTTGGCTGGGGGCGCTTGCGGCTGCAAACTAGAGCAAAAGGGAGAAAGATGTGGTCGGTGCCTGCCGGCCAGGCCAGCCGTGCCCTCCACCTTTACTTCCAGGCACGATTGGGGAGACACATGGCTTTGACATGCATTTGTTTACACAGTCTGAAAGCTGCAACCCTGTGGTGGCTTCATTCTTGCAGCCTTCCCAGCATTTGTGGCTGAGAGCTACTCCCTCTGGAACTGCCAAAGAGAATGTCACTCCCAGAGGTTCCTAACTGAAGGCCTGGTTGAGAGCCAGGGTATGGCGATGGGGCTGCACAGCTAAAGCTAGCAGAACTAACTACACCATTTCTTGGCATTCCTGATGGCCACTCAGGGATGCCACACGGAGAAGGATCCCACCCTCGTGTGGGGTGGAAGTGGTGGTCTCCAACATGGCCGTCCGTCTCTGGAGCACCCAGGCTGGTGGGCCCAGTCTCGGCTCTCATCAGCCAGCTTTCCCAGGAGTCTTTCTCCATTCAGGAAACTTCTTTCTTCTCTGCTTCTGTAGACACTGCTTCTTCTCAGATCTCACAGCTGCTGCGGGTGAGTGGTGAGACAAAGGGCGCCATAGCCAGAGACTTGTGGGTGCTGATAGAAACCAACCGGGAAAACACAGAGAATTCAAGAGGGCCTGCATGTTTTAGCAAAAGGCTTTGTAACTGAAGCCAGAAAGGGAGAAAATTGGTGATCTTGGCTGGGTCTAACGTGACTCCAGGCCCTTCTCGATGCATTGCTGTCTCTGCAAGGAAATCTATTATTTTCCATAAACTGTCTTAAGCATCTCCCGGGCTACATTTCTGGCTGCGTTAAGAATCAAGCCATCAAGAACAGCTGTGAATGTTATACACTTTCAGCAGCAGCGATGGGCTTTGGCAGGGAAGTAGGAGCAAAAAACCCAAGTAGGACATTTCAGTTGACAGTAATGGCATTTTCCCTTCCTTGTCCAAACGATAAAAGATTCATGCTCCTAATTGCAACACTAGAGCTGCCCCCATCACTTTATTCTGGGAGAGGAGGTTAGAGAAAACAGGCCTAGAGAGAGGGAGAGAAAGAGAAAGAGAGAGAGAGATGGATAGTAATTTCGTCACTAGCTAACAGAGACTGATTAGTGCAGAAGATTCCCTTCCATAGCAATACTTTTTAATCAGGGCTGCTGTGTCTGGGCAAACAGCTTTTGTGGATTAGCTAGACTCGAGCCTGCCAGCATCCGTTGCAAGTTTAAACGATGAAATACACAACTACAGAGAAAACAAACCAAAAAGAGTAATAAAGTCACACATTTCAATATTCAGCAACCATTAAGGGATTTAAATATTTGCTTGCTATTAAAGGCTTGCATTAGGCTCTTCCAACACCAGCTCTGGAAGACTGAAATATCAATTACGGATCAATTTTCCCCCTAAGTAAACACTAATGCAGGATAAACAGTATTAGAAGATGCAATCGTAACATTGCTGACTTCAGGATGGACTTCCTGCTGGTAACAGCAAGTTTAAGCCTGGTGATTAATTAACCTGAGAAGATAGCACTTAAGGAAGATTTAAGGCGGGCACATCTGAAATATGACTGTGAGCCAGTACATGTTTGGAGGGCACCTAGAAAAGTCCCTGGCCTAGAGTATGTGTTGATTTGCCCCTCAGTAGTGGTCCTACTCCCCAGATCAACACTTCAAAGGATTAGGAGAGAGTAAAACGGGAGGCCAGGGTGGGTATGCCTGCAGGTGAGAGAAAATAAGTAGACTTGAAGTCAGGTTCCTCCTTGGAATGAATTTCATATTTAAATATGTAAAGCTTGAGTTGTAGTTTCTCTCACTGACCACCAGGGGCAGTGCACATTTTATGCTCACGTGGAATGAAACATCAAAACATAAGAAATAAAAACAGATGCAGCTCCCTATGTACTGGATTGGAAGACTTGAAAACAGAGAAGATTCCTGCATTCAGGTCTCAGTTTTGGAGTGCTCACATTACCCTTGTGCTATTGCCCTCTTCCTACCACCTGTAATAATGTGGCGGTGTGCTGGGGGCATTGAACCCCACAGCTCTATCAGAAGCACATTTTAACATTTTGAGATGAACACAAATAAGGTTAGGAGTATGGTTTGAATTTTTCTGACACATCATACCTCATTCTGAAGGCCCCTTATAGTATACGATAACAACGTTACCTTATGGCTTTGCTTGGCCATTACTAAAAATGTCATCATTCCCCAGGAGGGTTAACAAGTATGGTGTTCTAGCAGATCCTTGAGAGTGATGGAACCAAGGGTGCTGAACTCAGAGCTGAATGGCTCATTTTTTCAAGGCCGCGCTGAAAGCTGCCCATATTGAGGATGGGCTTACAAATGTCAAGGTTTGAAATACGGAATTGGCAGCCCCTGCAGACTAAGTGTGATGCAGACAACTAGGTGTTTGACTAGCTCCCTTTAATCAACTTGGAGGAGAGGTCATAAGGCCATTTGGATGTCAGTCAAGAGCCCCTTTCCCTTTATCTGCATGGCAGGTCAGGACTCCAAGTGCTTCTTTTTGGAAATATTTCCAAACTATGTATGTGAGGCTGTGAACACTAATTTCATTCTGAAGGAGTTTGGCTGCTGGTTCTTCATGACTAAATCTGTGTATTTACAGATTTTTTTGTCTGAGGCAAAAAAAAATTTTTTTAACCTAATACAAATGCTTCATTTAAGGAAGGTCTTTCTACTTGTCACTTGATGACTGTGTGGTTGCCTTAAGGTTCTGGATGACAAAATCAAAGGGACATTTCTCCACGGAGCAAATCCATAGCACTACAAGAACAACATTTCAAGTAGAAGGAGGACAGTGAAAGATTGCACCAATTAACACCCACATATCACCTTAGGGTTCCTGTTGATGTATTTGAAGAATGCAACCAGGCCAAAATATTTGTGAATACTCTCTGGAGGAAGTGGGAACCATTTTCACTCTCATACTAAATGAAGGACCAGATTACTTATCAAGTTCCTACTGACGTGTGCTGCTTCTGGCACCTTCTCATTTGTATGCCTGGTGGACTCAAATGGTAAATGTGCAGCAAATTGCCACCTCATGTCTGCCTCAGTGCAGAGGACTTCTGGGGTCCCTTCTCTGCAGGTTGTAGCTGAATCTGGAGCCTCATGCTACAGGCAAGGGGAAGACTGATGAAGACTTTACACTTAATACACGCCTCATGGCTTGGAATGACTACTAATGAATAGTGACAGGAAAGGGATCGTTAAACATTCTATGACAAGGTTCATAAGGGTATGATATGTCCATACATATGAGTCCAAATAGTTCCCTCTATGTAGTAACTACCCACAGCCATGTGGAAGTTTCTATGTTTAATCCCCACTTGCCTTTATCCTACATTATGATGAACATTTCCTAAGCACTGATCACTTATCTTCCCCCCCCCCCCCCCATTGATGCTGAGAATTGAACCCAGGGCCTCCTGCATGCTAAGCATGTGCTCTATCACTGATACCCTCCCACCCAGACTGTGACTGCTGATCTTACCTTATGGATAGGAGACCAAGGTGGGTTGGTTGGGGAACCTGCTTAAGTTTCAAAGCTAATCAATCATGGGGTAGGGATTTAAACCCAGGCAGGCTCACTCTAGCCTGCATATTCTTGCTTGCTACCCTAAATCACTCACGTGTGTCTCTGTATGGAGTTATGATCAATTTGTGCTCTCTTTCCTTTGGCAAAGGCTGGACAGGCCACTGATCTCAGCACCTCTGCCTGGACTTCGAGGACAGCCACAGGGCTAATTCCACCCTCCACACATGGGTGATTTCACCCATTTTGCCACACACATGATCAGGCTGGCTAGGCTTACTGCCCTCTGCACCTCTGACTTATTTCCTTCTTTGCTAAACTGTCCTTATTAAGATCCAGCTCTTGACTATACTCTAGAAACCGCTTCAGATTACCCCTCACTATGCCTGATATATAGCAGGTGGTCAATAATTGCATATCTGCTTTTTTTTTTTTTAATGAAGGCAAAGGACCAGGCCAGGTTTTAAGAAGAAGTGACGGACACAGCCTTTCTCTTTTCTGGAGCTTACCTTTTCTGTCAGAGCAGAGCCTTCCCCATTATCTGACTAAGAGAGAAAAGGGGGACTCAACCACGGCTGGTGGGAGAGGGCACTTAGGGGCTGGTTAGATCTTATCTGCTCATTTGTAAGATTAGACACCATGACTGTGTGTGTGTAGTCATTGCTTACTTCAGCCTGCAAGGCAAGGATGATGACGACAGATTGGATGCTGCTGTCACCCAGGCCTGGAAGTCCTAGCAACCTAAACACAAGTGAGAATAATCTTCCGCAGGCAGCCACATCACTTCTCGGCAGCTCGCACTGCTTTTGTGAAAGGAGAGAGAACTTTAGATGAAGGAGGCAGAATGAATCGTTAAGACACGAAATCCCAAAATAAGAGACAGGTGGAGTAGGCAACACAGGGGAGTTGGTGGGGTGGTGGGTGAAAGAGGGGAGGGAGGGTGGGAGGCGGATCCACAGGAGCGTCTGTCCCTGGCTGCCACCGCTGCGTCCCGCACACCTGCACAGATCACCAAGTCCATCTGGAGGCGCCTCCGTTCAGCCAGGCACCTGGCTCACCTGTCCACAGAGAGGGGAGAAAAGGATAAGGACAGGAAGGATGAGCAGAGGAGAGAGGATGCAATTCCAAGAAACCCGGCCGGCAGCCACTCCTGGCTCATACCGCCAGCTTGGGTCCCCACACTGGGTCCTAAGGAGGAAGCTGGGACCAGAGGCTGAGGCGTCCATAAGAAGTCCATAAAGAGATGAAAGGATCACTTTGTAACATTAATTTTTTTATTAAGAAGACAGATATTTTATAGTACTTCTTTTTTTTTCTTTTTTTTTGTAAAAATGGTATACATGAACCAATACAAAATGCGAATGGGAACATATGGATATGGAGTTTCTTACACTGTAACATTGTCCATGTACACCTTAAAAACAGAACTGGCCTAGAGGGAAAAGTAAGACGTTGGTGTGACTAAAGAACAAGCTTATTTGGCATCAATTATACATCCTTCATTATTTTATATTCCTTTAAAAAACACAAAAAAACAAGTTTGTTCTTTCTTCACTCTAAAAAAAGTGATCAACCTGTACAAAGTAATACTCAACAATACATTTCAAACAGTGCACTGTATACTTAAGAAAAAATACATTAACCAATATACAACTAAAATCCATAATTTCCTGTTTTTGCTTTTATTATTTTTTTCCAATGTGTGGGGCCTACACTTTGCAATCTACCTGAGACGGAAAACACCAATCGAAACACATGAACCTGAGACATGTCAACATTGTAAGCCATAAAGTTACATCAGGAACACTGCACTACTGTACACTTTTTAAAACAGAAAGATGGGAGGTCCCGAAAATGAGATGCCAATTCTGTGAGCAATGGTAGTGTTTTTTGTTTTTTGATTTTTTTTGTTTTTGTTTTGTTTTGTTTTTTTCTAAAAAGAACAACTGAAAAAATCTTTCAACAACATGCTAAATGGTTCTCACCCTTTGATATGGTTACACTATGGTCAGAATGGGTGCTAAGGGCTCGGAATAGAGCTGCACATTATAAAATTCATTGAAAAAGGGATGTTCGTTGTGGCTTTTTGTCTTGATTAAGTGCCTAGGGATAGGAGAGGGGTAAACAAGATGCTGCTCGATAATGGATTTTCTTTTACATACCAGTCCGTTCCCAAAAGGCCCCCATATTGCAATGGTTCTATCAAAGGTTAAAATAAAGACAAGAAAAATAAACACGCTTTCAAATAACAAAGAGTTGACACTTTTTTCCCCTTAAATAAATCAGCATAAGTTTTCCACATAATGTAACAATAGTAAAAATGCACCTTGCAAAATCCAAAATTACTCACTGAAAATGTTATATAATATATATTTATATATATATATATATAGATCTATCTTTTTTTGATGCCATCTTTCCATAGGGACTGTTATCTGGAGTCTGGAGCCTTACCAAAACATATGGTAAGAGTTTCGTTTGCGTCCTTCAGGACTACTTCTAGATTTCCTAGGCATTTCAGTGAAAACCCCCACATCGCTTTAAAAAAATGTAAATGGTAACTTGACTCCTCTACCTTTTCCCAAGGCTCCCCATCTAAGATATGTTCAAGGTAACTTATTTGAGTAGCTATGCAGTATGGCTGCCATCATGCGAGATCAGTAATTTTTTGGCAGATGGTTCTTAAGGCTGAGGAAAGAGGCCAAGGCTAGTGTATGAAAGGTAAAAAGATAAAAACACTCACATTTGAGTTTTGATTAAGTAACTGAAAATCCCTACATGCTGTTTTTCCACCTCTGCTCTGACCTTTCGAGAACTGAGATCGACAGCAGACCAGTGTGAGAACAATACCGGCCCTTCTTTTGCACCTCCTGCCTTTGTTAAGCCAAATCTGAAGGAATGAAAGTTTCACACGGATTTGAGTTGGAAATCCCAGCATGACAAATATCTGTAATATACAGTACATGCAGGCCACATCCTACTGCCTTCCTAACTAAGCACAAAGGAAAAAAAAAAAACCTGTCCCATTCAGTCATTCGCACAACACGCGGACTTGCTTTTTCCTACAAATTAGTGAGAAGTAAGGCCGATTGGGAAAGGTGGATGGAATCATTTGGAACAGAAATAACCAGAGCAGAACTGTCTTTCCCCCCTCCCTACTTCCCCTCCTGTGGCAACTCAAATTTGTCCACTTCTATAAAAGGAACAGACCTCACCTGTCGGGTCTATTTAGGGCACTGGGAAAGGAGGAATCCTTTCTGCCCCAAACCTTTCTGGACAGCGTGGGGTATCTATACTGAGCCGTCTACAGACACAGAATTAAAGACAGATTCAATCTCATTGTGACACACCTCACTTGCAGATAACCCTGTACAGTAATGTAGTTCCACAGCAAACAGAACATTTTCTGAATCACAGTCTAATTTTCTAGTCTTCACTGCTCTAAGTATTTGAAACATGGGCAGCAGCAAAGAGTTTTCATTGTTTGTTCACCCAAATCTTTACGACAACAGAGAAGAATGCATTATGGATACACTAAATTCTGAACTATGAAATCTAAACTGTGCTGGTTCTCCTTTTAGGAAACTGAATTTGGAACTGAAAGCAGTTACCTCAAAAGTAAATCAAAGTAAAAACAGTAACAAAAATGGGGAGGAAAAGAGTTTAAGGAATCCCAGCAGGTAAATTCCAAAATGGGAGATTTTGGAAAAAAATCCAAAACTCATTTGGGAAAAAAAAAAAAAAAAATGCTCACGAAGGAAAAGAAGAAGGAAAAAAAAAAGCAACAAACAAACAAAAAAACAAGGCACAGAATTTTCTGCAATCTACTGAAACTAAATCCAAGTACCCAAGTTTGACTTGGTAGGAAGAAATAAAAATAAAAAACACAAACAAACAAATAAAAAGAGGTGTCAAACAGCAGAGTGTACTTTTCAAAGAACATTTTTTACACAGCAAATCCCAAGCCTTCCCAGTCTCGCACTTTTCCACCCATTCATAAAAAACACATGAGTTTCTCGCAAGTTCCAATATCACTGTCTCTTTATCATCTAAATAGGGCCAGTTGGACACCTCATTGAAACAAAAAGGCTGATCTAGATGAAGTACTCTTTCTTTTCTTCGGAGTTGTTCTGTCCTCCTTCTGCATTGATTATAGCTGTGTCTGCGTCTGCTGCGTCATCGGCTCCTTTGGCTTCATGAGTGAAGTATGTACCTGAAAGATGAAGGGGTAAAGCACCGTGACTGTCTGATGGCCTCTGTGTAAAGTGGTACAGAGATGGCAACTTGCTTTATGGCCATCATCAGCCGAAGTGGTGTGCAGGCAGCAGAGGGGAAAAAACAATTGGAAGAAGAGAGCGAGGTGGGTGAGACAAATGGGGATCCGGGGGTTCCAAAGGCACCACTCCAACTGAACCGCTGCGATATAATTCAGCAAATGAGACATTAGAGCAGTGATTATGACCAGAGGATGTCAGCAGAAGAAGACGTGAGTGGGAGCTAAAATGCAGAAAGCTGGAGAGCTGCTGACTAACGCGTAAACAGTAAACACCAAGGACCAATGACAAGAGATGTGCACGCACGTGGTTAAAGACCAAAGCAAGGAAGAGCAATTAGCCAATAAATGAATTAGGGCCCCGATGACGCTTCTACTGTCATCTCCAATTGTCTGTTTGCACAACAGTCTCCTGGCTTCATGAATCATCATTGACTATCCATAGGTGAGAATGTGCTTCAACTTGCACGTATAGGTTTTATTTTCCTATGCCTTCCATTTCAGAGGGGGGGTTCCAGATTGAGAAATAATTTGACATTGTTACGGCTGGAATCAAGGGCTTCGGATCTGTCTCCATGAACAAGTGATTCTCTCTCATCATGTAACTCTAGCCCGGACCCGGATTCATGGATTTGCTAATTGGCACAGCCACTTTATAATGACAAGACAGAACGTTACAGAGTTGGTGACACTCGTATCACCAAAGCCCAAGAGTTTACATGGAGAAAGACAAGGACTGCACCTCAGTATAGTATGTAGGTAGAACTTAAATTGCCTGGCACAATCAATAGCCCTCCTCCCACAGTACACCATATCCCTGCAGACTTATTTGTATTTAAAAAGGCTGAAACATTTTGCCATATTTTCTGGTTTTCAAAGTGACGAACTGAGAAAGCGGGCGGTCAAGTGCTTCCCTCCTGTATCCTCTCTTGGTCTGTAGTGACGCACACGCCCTCTTCCCCTGGTCCTCCAACATTGCTGCTCAGACTCAGCCCTGCTCCCTGGCCTAACCTCCCTGGCTCTGTCAAGCTAAACACTGAGAGGCCGGAGTTCTCAGCCAGATAGCTCTGAGAGTCCCAAATTGTTCTATGCTTGAGACGGACACTTCGTATCCTAAAGGCGGTTGTCAAGTACCTTGAACCTCCACTGCTGTGCTCAAGGGACTTTCCCCAAACCCAGGTTACAATCAAGCAGTATGCAAGCGCCTAGAAAGCCCTGCAAGCTCATTGCCCAGTGCTTGAGAAAAACAACCGAGAAAGACAAGGGCCGACAAAGAAAAGGAAGAATAAATTACCAGGAGGGGAGAAGAGGCTCAGAGCAGCATGGGGCAGAGAGGAGGAGCACTGGAAAAGATGATTGCCCATCCAGACTGCACAGTTGCTAAGTGTGATGATTAATGGCAATTTAAATCAATTGCCCTGATAATTTAAAAAATACATATTTATGTGGCTTTTAAGGCAAAGGATTTTCTTTAACCTGGGCACATCACACCAAGGAAAGTATTCTAGAGCGCTCGTGACCAGGTTACCCAGAGTTCAGGGTGAGCAAGCAGGGCTAGTTTACCCGCCTCCTGGAGCATGACAGGTGGTGGGTATGCTGTTGCACGTCTGTCCTTCGGGGGTCACACTACACCTTGCACACCAGCCCCTTACTTTATCGCTTTTACTTTATCCCCAATTATGGATTGGAGAATAACAACTCTATAAAGCTTTATATTTAGAGAAAATCCAAATCAAGGAGTGTTCCTCATCAACTCCCAGAGTCCTAATCAGCAGCTGCTAAGATTTCTGCTTTTTTTCTCTAACAGTTTCAGAATCAGAAAGGCTGTGCGGCCACATATGCCAAATTGCCTATCAAGGACAACCTTGTAAAGTCCCCAAATGCAGGGGAGGTGGTGACATGTGGCTCCTGCCTGCCAAAGCACCTTGCTTACCTTTATGTCTGGCAAAATAGCGCCCCAGAATGATGAGCAAGCACAGCATGGCGAACACCACCACGGCCACGACGCCGCCAATCACAGCGTGATCCACTGCCCTTATTGAGCCTTCTTCACCTGCTCGAGAATCTGTTGAAATCAGAAGAGGAATAGGGATGTAGAGCTTATTACAGGACACCAGAGGCCCTGGCCACACTGCCTCCAGGGTCAGAAGATCACCTTCTTTTTTAATGGAGGAGCCAGCGAGAACAATCCAGATGGATCAAGTTACACTGGGTGAACAGACTGACCTGTCCAGTACTGAATTGATCTGTTCTCCCCACAAGGCAATTTCATTATAAGCAGCACAGGAGCACTAATGCAAGTGGAACAAGCTTAGGGAGGCAGGGAGGGGAGAGATGGAGTCTATCCGGTCCTGACCTAGTCTTGGTGTTCACTCTATCTGTATCCAGCTGCAGATCCTAATTAAGGAGGCAGACCTAACTATTTAAGAGCACCCTGAATGGCACCTTTAGGCAATCACAGGAACTGTGGAGGGGAGGACAGAGTATCTTTCTCTAGCTGCCCAGTGGCTTATTTCCTGATGGCGTAAGCACAGGAAAAGCAAGAGCTCAAAAGCCACAACAGTCTGGAGATAAAACAAGGATTATAAGACCAGAGACAAGTGACCTGCTTGCTACATTTAGGATGTATGAGGGAGTAAACCTCAATTTAAAAACCTATTTCAAAAAAGACAGCAAGGAATGATTGTCCATTGCCACAGACGGTTTTTATTTTATTTATTTAACACCTCACGATGCAATTAATTTTCCTTTATAAGCATCCCTCCCTCAGGATGTCTTCTTCCGACTGAGGAACGACATGTTTGGCTGGGGAACAACTCCAGAATGAACCCAGAATGAGCTATGGCGATGCAGAATGGATGTATGGCAGTGTAAACAATTTTAATTTAGGAACGTGGCTACATCACCCCTTGCTGAAATCCTAATGGCACCCGAGATTTATAATGTAGTAAAAAACAATTATTCTCCCGTTGATTAATACATTAACATTTTGGAGTGGAAGCTAAACCATTGTCTTTTTTTTATTGAGTCAAGTACGACACCTCCATTAAAATGATTTACTAGCTGTACCTTACAATTTAAGCACAGCAGCAACAGAAACGGTAAAAATCTTTTAACTTTACATGATTTGTGAAGTCATATGTGAAGGATTTACCATTTAAATCTTTCAGTACAAGAAGCACATGGCCTATAAATCTGTCCCCCTTGCAGTTGCTGGACGCCTAAGAGAAATGCATTTCACCAGGAAGACCGAGAGTGCAAATTCAAGTCAATTTCTAAGAAAGATTTATCTCTGTCTCTCTCCAAAGAACAGAGCAAATCTCTGAAGCCTCCACCTCTAATAATATTTGAAGTTTATCGATCAAGTGTACAGATCCGTGACAGCTAAAGGTAATGGTGCTCTTTTGAGCCGAAACCTGATACAACGCTTTCAGCAGGAGGGCATGATTTACACTTTCTATCGATATTTCCAATTCTGCTTGGAGATTAAGTACTGAAGGATGTGGGGAAATAACTCGTGACTGAGGGTTCCATGAAAAGTGCTTTAATTAAAAGAGTTTAAATTAAAAAAGGGAGTATTTAAAGTGTTTCATTAAGTTACCTTTGAAAGGAGTACAGAAAAACCAAAATCCCAAACCCAAAAGAAATGCCAAATCAGAGGCAGCAGCAGGTCGCCCAGGACAACAGGATGATGGGAGTTTAATTGGAGAATGGAGATGGGTTGGAGGCAGAGAGCACTGCAGCCAATTAGCCCGCTCCGTGATGTGCGAGCCCCTCCAGCAACATGTCTAATAAGCTCGACTTGAAACGTGGTGGCGAGGAATCTCCCTTCTCAGCCGAAAGTGCTGCTGATCACAGATGCTACAGCCTCCATTGTCTTGAAAGTCCTTTCAGGCAGGCAGAACTTGGCCACGGAAATTCTTTTCCTTCTAGAGACAACAGCTTGTTGAACAGGCGCAGTCTCCTTGGGGTGCTGCTGGATTTGAGGTGTCTGCTGGATAAGAGTGCTTTACACACTGGAGACGTGCACCTGACGTGCACAAATTCAAAAGTGTGCACAGGGAGTCAAAAGTAACAGTAATGCCAGCCAGTAGTGCTCTCCTTAGGGAGCTGTAGGGATCTTGTGGGAACGAGAATTAACTAATGTCCGGATGCGGTGACCTTCAGACCTATTGAAGTTTGTGTTTTTAACAAACCCCGTCTGCCTTAGAATTACATGAGGAAGACAAAGTGATACCATGATATTGAGGAAAGACGCTCTACAGGGTAGAAGTGAGGAGGGGTCCCATCCCGGGAAGACTGAGAACTGAGAGGAACTTCTGGAAGCTGCCCGAGACAGAACATTGTAACCCGCTTGTGGGAAGGCACTCTCTTGTCCACTGTTAAAAGAGTGCTTCCCCTATGCCTAGGCACATGATCATTCTAGAAGTCTAAGAAGAGCCAGCCAAAGAGAGAAAGAACACCTGTGTGTATGCATGCGAGGTCTGGGACAAAGAAAAACAAATAATCTCCTGAAAACAAAACCAAAAATGTCTCACTAGGGTATTAATTTTCTGAGTCAAAACTATTCACTTGACCTTTGCTGCCCATGAACTTAGAGCTAAATATGCTATTACTCCCCCCTGCACTTAACCCAAATTAAATACCTACATTCTAGTTATTTTCCCCACCCTCAAGGACATACATATTTTGTAGATACTTATTTATAAGTGCAATCTCTCTAGCTATCTTCTGATACTCACTTTGATCAGAAAGTTTACTACCACCAGTTAATCACCAAGACATTTTTCCTGCCTTCAATTACTACATACGGACACAGAAGGTAACCGATGTTTAATTTACAGGGAGAATTGCCAGTTATGTGCTCCTTACCGCCTCTCCCCTCTCCCACTCCCACCTCCTGGGTTTACTGTGCGAGGAATTAATGGAGTTGTGCCTCTTCATATGTGCTTGTCACAGTGTGTCCTCCCCATGAAGAGCAGAGCTGTTTCCAGACTCATCTCACTCCCTTCATTTCCATGTGTGGATGGTGAGGGTCCTTAGAATGCCACTGACTGGTTCAAGGAGGCCCGGTGACAGGTTCCCTACCACCAGGGAAGAACTGTGTCCACCTGTGGGCGGGGCCTCACTTATGATATGACATGACAGCCATGATGCTACAGAGAAGGAACTGTGCTGACCGAGGAGGTGGAAAACCGGAGGCTGAAGGAAATATTGACCACCAGAGAAGCATGTCTCCAACAACGTCCATTGGTCCCTTGACCTTTCCTGTTTCTTCTCAAGAGGAGAGCTGACCAGTTCCTGGAGAGACTACTCATAAGCAGAAAGGCTGTGGCTTTGCCATCAGCAAGAACTTGCTCCTCTGGGGAAGCAGACCCTTTCATGAAGGTCCTGGTCAGTGCGGCTGTTCTGGGAACTTGCTCTCCAGATTTCAGACTCCCTTTTTGAGTCAGGCAGACAAAGAATCCAGAGGCAGACTCCACAGCTGCCCCCTGCTTCTCAACTGAAAAATAAGTGTGGAGTGGAAAGCACTTCTAAACATGCCCGATCCTCTGGCAAACGGACGTTTCTTCGGTTTAGAAAGTCATGTTTTCTTGTTTCCTAAGAGGCTACATTGTTCCTCTTGCTTAGTAGCAGGTGTAAGAGTGTCTCTATTCTGAGTCTAAGCTCTGCCTCCATCATCCTGAGAAGTGAAGCCGTAGTTCTGCTTGGTATATATATTCCAACCTCGAAGAACCAAGCATGCTTGGACAACACAGTCCACATGGAGTTAAGAATCTCACCTCCAAATCATCTCACATGTGACTTCAAGTGAATTAGAATTGGTGGTTGAATAATTTGGACTTAGATGATACCGTAAATGCTGGGAGATGTTCATGATAACTCTCAGTTCTGGTACAACCTTCCTGCCTGTTCTGTCCCATCCTGCAGTCACTTCTACAGCTCTAAGTGTGACAGACACATCATGAGCTGATTAGTATTCGTGAGTCAGCTTTTCTTTTGGCAAAAAGCTGAAACAACTTGGCTTCAGGTGAGAGTTGACAAGCCACTTGCAGAATGTTAAGTTGGCTACTAATGCTTGGGTCATAGTTTCAACCACCCCAGGCTCACTTTAGCATCTTAGAAATTGTAGGGGGAAAAAAAATACCTCAAAGAAACTCCCAAGAGGGATGCCCCACACTGCTCAGCTTTCTTTACCTTGGGCCAGTTGACCTGGCCTGATCCGTTCTTCATGAGCAATAAGGAGTATGGAGGGGGAAGTTTTGGGGGCAGTAGTTCCCTAGGGCCTGACAAGAAAATTGATTACTACTGGAACTTCAGTTTCCTTCTCCCTCCCCATAAGGGACTCTTCTCTTTTCTGATTGCTTTCACTCCTTAAACCATTTGACAAGAGTTATCCTTAATACAGCACTTTGGCCACCATGCTGCCTGTGGTCAGCAGGGCTCTCTGAACAGGATCCTGGTTTCTATGGCTACTCTACCACCTGGCATGGGACTCATAACATGAGCAGCCAAAGCAGGGATTCAAAGACAACCAGGGAATGGCCAGTATATATTAGATAAGCCTCTGGCAAGGAGGAACTGTGACAGAGCGGTCCATTGGGCAGGAGCCTTACTGTGACTACAGCCTGCCCACTCTGAAGCCAGGTTATACAGAGCCCAAGGGCAGTCTTTTTACCAAAAGGACACCAACTTTTCTACCTCTGAGGAGTGAAGTGTGATACCGTAGTACACAGTGAAACACAGCTACCGCACGGCAGCCATGCCACACTGGCTCATCACTCTTCAGACTTCCTGGTGCAGGCTTTAAGGCACATTTAGCTCACTTGATAAGAGCGAACCACTCTTCTTAAATGCATGTATTTATTCTTTTCATAAGTTATAAACTACTAAGGGTTTCCTCTTAAAGATAAATATTTAAAATGTGGAGGTTCTAATGTTATAAGTCCTCCTACTCCGATTTATTACACTACTCGGATCCTCGACCTTCCCCCATTCGTGGATGAGCTGAGAAAATGTTAGAACTGTTGACTTTTTGCAACAGTTTTGTCATTTGGTTCAGCTGAGGTCTTGCTGGACAAGTCAGTTTAATTAAAAACTCTTAGAATTGGTGTTTATAATAGAAATGCTGCCTCTGGCTTCCTCAGGCTGGTAGGGATTAGTCTATCTCAGAAAAAGCTTAATGACTATGATGTCATTTGCTACTTCTTGCTAGGAAGAAAGGAAAAGGTCTGGCAGTGGATTTTCCAAATCTGAAGCAAAAACAAAAATCTGACTTCACAAAAAAAAAAAAAAAAAAAAAAGACAAAACCAAAACAAAACAAAACAAAAAGCAAAGACCAGACCAAAAACTAAAACACATACACAAAAATCCTGTTACCATCTGAAAAATGTAGCTACTCATTTTCATCACCTATTGAAGCTCTCATCTATGGCAACAAAAATAAGTGTGCATTTTAAAAAGCACAACTTTATTACTGAAGGGGAACAAACTGAATGGCATGCGCTGACAAAATGCCACATTATTTGCTAATCCTAATATGTTATTCTTCTTTAAGATTTGCTTTTCTCAGCACCAATTCAATTATAGATGCTACAAATCCTTCTGACATTTAATTCCCTCTTGTCAGAGAGTAGTAAATGTATACAGTACATGCACAGCTTTCCCATTAAGATGTTAATATATATTGGAGCACACTAGCCTCTATGCAGCATAACCTTCCTTTTCTGTCTTAGAAAATGGAAGGGAAAGAATAAACGTAGGCAAGAAAACCATGAAGACTCCCATATAGCATCCCAAGCGTCTAGTACTACCCGTCAGCTGCATTCAATTCTAGCAGTGTAGCTGCAGCTATACTAACATTTCAAAGGAACTATGTTAAGCTACTTAAAGGAAAACTGCAGTAATCATCCTCATTGTGCTACCCAGAGCTCAGTATGTGTTCATTTAAATTAGAAGTCCTGCATGCAGATCGTGGCTGCACATCGTTCAGTGATCAGACTCAGGCTTTCTTAGACTGTTTCTGCCTACGCTGCTGTCCAGAAAATGGTCCAAACAGGGTACGAGTTAGGAGCTCATCTCCTACATGGCCCATGGGAAAGTGCCCTGGACTTGCCATCAGATCTGGGATGGAAATTGAGCTTTATTACTTTTCTCTGTGACTTCAGGCAGGCCACTCAGGCACTCTGAAGCATTGAACACAATTATACACGGCCCAAGGCTGCTTCGAGAAGCCAATGTGCTGCTGAGTATGGAAGCGCCTATCTGGCTTAGGGCTTGACATATCACAGGGACTCAGTAAATGCTTGCAAAATTTAAATCTTCTATATAAAAGCTGAAGGAGGGTTTTTCTAGTTCTTATCACAGACCCAAGGCAAATAATTATCAGCTTTTTAGGGTGAAGGGTTGTAGTGCATACTCAGCATTGTTCACACATAGTAAGATACCCAATAAATACTGAGTTGAAGTCACCAAACTCTTTTCACTTACATGGAACAGACACCAGTGTAACTAACAGCCTCTCTGTCCTCTATGATAGTCAAGGCTGTGGGCCTGGCAGCTGAAGGCCATCTGGTTCAAGTTATGATTCAGGTATACCATTTGAGTATCAGGAATATGAAATACTTGTTGTCAGCTAAATATGAAAACAAGTGTTGTTTGTTTTTTTAATGTCGATTTTTCTCCCTTATCAAGCTACTCGATTTAGTTTAACCAACAGTAGAAATTACTTGATTGAGGCAACAGGATGCAAATCCTCCCAAGGCATTTAGCTTTTCCAGAGAGACCAAAAGCCAAGCTTACAAGTTGGCTCTGCTCATCTCATAACGATAAAAACTTGGGAGTGCAACTGCCTCTTCCATTTTAAGAAACAGAAAGGCACTGAGGATGACACCAGAGTTTTCCTTAAAGAAGTAGACACCTGACAAAGAGGAAAGAGTTGTAAAGTATTTCCAAACACACAATTCCCACTAGAATCTCTCTCTGCAGAAAGATGCTTCAGTGGATCTCAGGCATTTGGGGGTGTGAGGAAGATGGATTAATGAATATGGTGAAGTCACCCCAAAGCAGTGTCCAACCTGTAGAACTCGAATCTACACTTTGCATTAGGACCTGCCAACTTTTTTAGTTTGGAAAAGAAAGTTCCTATTTGGTGGTCTCCTTCCTCCCCATGGTGAAAGGGTAGCATGTTGGATTATGAGAAAGATCGGCACTAGGATGAAGTTCAAACTTATGCTTGGGAAAGGTTGCAGACGAGCTGGCATCAACCTCAATGTGATTATTTATTTATTTATTTTTAAATTTTATTTATTTCACTTTTTTAGTTTACCGAATTTACTGAATTGAACTTTTAAAGAAGAAATTTGTTTTAACCTTTTCTAACCCATCACTTTCCTATGGCATTTAGGACCACTCAGGGGAACACTGATCCATAACTCAGGGGGACCAATGGGACTGTGGACTTAAAACATCAGAGCAGAGTTTAACTTTTCTCTGAGCGGGAAGGAGCTTGATTTGATGTCAGAAAAGACTTTTCCAGGTCACTCAGCACGTGGCTTTACATCTGATGGTATATGTGGAGTGCCTGACTTTTTCCTCCTCATTCCCTACAGGCACACGCTGAGATGACAAGGGGCAAGACAAACAGGATTCCCAAAGACCCCAGAGTGGCTGTGGATTCCACACTGGAAGGGCAAACCCTCTAAAACAAACTCCTCTATTTCCTCTAGAGGCAGGAGGACCCATGTTTGTCTGTCTCTTAAGTAAATCACTTAGCCCCTGGAGCCTGGTTTCCTCATTTATAAATGGAGACTAACAACCCTTCTTTAACAATTGCACAGGATTGATTTTCCTGAGAATCCTCCCAAGGCTACTCATTCTCATCCATCAGGCCTTCCACTTCCAGTTGCCTTCCTAGGTGAGCTTTCCTGAACTACCCTCCACCTCTCCTGTTCTAGTCCTCACTTTCATATCTCCAGGTCCCCCTGGACCCAGCATTGGGTACTGTGTGAAACAAACTCAATATCTTGAGTGTGTCTCCCCGACTAGGAATTCACACATGCGAGCAGGGCCTTGGTCTGTGAAATCCATGGGCCACCTCAGCTCCAAGCCAGTTCTGTTCACTGCTGCCTGCCAGGTAACAGCCAGTGCCCAGCACATGGGCCTCAAGTAGGTTTGTCGAATGAATTGAGATCAAATGAGCGAATGTGTGTGGAAAGCCTTTTGAAGCTATAAACCATGATACAGACACAAGTCAAATAATACCACACTTCACCTTAAATGTATCTGTCCAGTCCCTCTGTTTTCTGACATTTTCTATATTATCATTACTGTTAGTCTACCAAGGACATTAAACAGCCTGTTTGCCAAAATGGAGTCATACTTTATGTGGGGGTCAATGAAGAAAGCATCTCCTTAAATGCTATGGTGACTAAGTTTCTCATACATTTTAAGCAAGTCAGCCAGGCTTTAGGGCACTCTGGTGACCGATGGTCTCATATTCCACACTGACTGACAATGGGATCCTACAGGCCTTTAAGTTGTTCCATCATCTAAATTTAGAGCCCATGCTGCGTTTATAATCCATTTAGGGAACTACAGTTGATTCACTGGGTCCCTCCTAACAGCTAGGCAAGGGTTATTAATGTCATGCAGAATTTGCCCTCCACTCATACTTTTTTTTGTGGATTGCTGAGGGACATGTAAGACTTTTTCAGATCACTTTCTCATTTGTAGAGCAAGAGTTGAAAACAGCTCAGGTTATTTCTTATTGGTGCCTTTGTTTCAAAAGCAGAAGTCTGATGGATTGCTTTGATTATGCTGGAGGGCCATTATCTGGTACACTATTTACCCTGTTTACCTCCTCACTCCACTAAACAGATCCTGAAGGCCCCTCCACTGCTGAAGAGAGGGAGGCAGCTGGAGATATTTTTTAAAAAGTTTTAAAATCAAATAGAAGGACAAATATGCTTAAAGCTATTCTATTCCACATGGGTGGCAATAACCACCAGCTGTCACCAGGAAACAGCAGATGTAATTGATAAAACAATTCAAAAACTCATGCAGATCCATCATCAATAAAGTTAACACCCAAAAAAGTAAATGAAAGGGTTCCAAGTAGAACTGGATGAGCTCCCTAGGTCTGCCAATAATTAAATCATTGAACTACACACAAGCATCATTTTTTTTATGCAGATTACAGAGGAGGATCAGCTGGGTTACTTGCTTTGCTGGGTGAGGATGGCACACCATATGCTGCTTATGAAACTGTCATTAACTGAGGTATCACTGATGAATGGGGGAGCAGGGCCAGAAGGGCAAGGGAGAAGACAGACCCTCATTATTTGGAAGTATATAACATTTATCCATAATATGGAAAGGGTGGAATTTCTACCCTGATGCAGCAGGGAATAGATAATATTATTCATTACTACAGTTTAGCATTAAATGTGCAACACCTACTCTAATTTATTGATGGGCTGTTTAAGACGGGTGTTAACCTGTTTGTCTTGTATTATAATTGAATTCAGTCTCTAGGCTACAGAAATTTGAGAAGTTCATCCTTTCTCAATCAATATGCTCCCCTTCAGTGACCCATTTCAAGACAGCTTCATAAAAAATAATGTATTTTGTTTTAATAAATTTAAACACTATGACAGCTGCTCAATTTTTATTGGTTGTTTTTTTTCCCCTTCAGATGTCTCTTTGCTGCCGAGTGAAGCCAAGCTCACAATCAATAGTAATTGATTAATCAGCATCCCCTTTGAACAAAGGTGCTAATCAGTTTTTGATTAGTTCATCAAACCAGATGCAAAGGCAGCCCGGCCCCAGCCTGCTAGTTCATCAGTGCTGTACATGACTTACTGCTCCTGAGCAATATGACTGTGGTGTTCCTGGAGGGTGTGGGGGAGGGGGACAACATAATTATTAATTTAACTGAATTATTATGAACACAAACAGTTGTTGGTTTATTGCTCCTGACTTGGGTGATTGATAGAACTGCAGCAGAGACCCATCTGACTTGGTGCAGGGATGAGGCTTGGAGTATTCCTAATTGATGATGCTAGAAGAAGGGGTGGGTCGCTGGTTTAGAACCGTTTCCCTAAAGAGGAGAAAACTTACTTTTGCCTATCCTAGTAATCCTTGTCTGGCTCATACGCCATGAGGGATCAGGGCCAACCTATGAGAACTCCTGTCTTAGAATCCTTGAGAAGCTCCAATTTCTAGGACCACTGTGTCAGAGTTGTTTTATTTCGGGTCAGTACCGAATGGAGACCATCTACAACCAGGAATGCAAGCAGAAATTGCTTACTTCTGGCATCACATTTTAAGCAGGAAGAAGGACTTAACTCATATTTTAAAAGAAAATTAGGTCAATGTTTTCATAACTTCTCTAAACACAACACAAATAAGAGGCAAACAAAAACTATCGATGGGCTGGCTATCTTTCTCATCTTCTATTTATTTATCTAAATTCACTGGGATTCAGATTTCACTCATTCATCCAACAAGGATCAGCTGGGTGCTTACTATAGGATAGGTGTAAAGCAGTGAGCAAAACCAGTGTGGTCTCCTGGAAGTTTCCACTCTGGAACAATTTAACAACTAAGTGCACACTGGCACGTGGCACATAACAGAAAAATAAAAGTATGCACAGTGGGCACTACATCTATTGCTTTTGAAAAAACTGAGCAGTACTATCTTGTTTTCACACTGGGTAAAACTTATAGTTGGGACTGGACCTCAATAACCTGCTGTTCAAGGGAGCTGCAGTGGAACTCTTTGGGAAGAGGTGATGTGGAACCTTTTTTCCGACGGGCTGGAATGAGCGTGCACACCCTATGCCTTAGTTTCTCTGTTGTGATGACAAGGAAAGGACTTGCTTACCGATTTACCAAGTGACTGATCAAAGTGTCCAAGAAGCTGTAGCTGGTTGGCAATGAAGTCTCACAACATCATGGGAGCTCAAATAATTGTTTAGCTCTGACCACTTTAAATCTCCTCCCTCCCTCCTTTTTAGGATATGCTTCTTATTCTGGATTAGTAACACCTAAATCCTGGAATCAAGCATGAAACCTACTTTTGCAAGAGCTCAGTGTGCTGTGAAAAAGGTCTGAGGTGGATAATTAGTTTACATCACGGTGTGTGACAAAACAATTGTCCCCCCCTTCTTGCCTGCCCTTCCCTACCCCCTACTTCTAAGATAACTATGTCATGGCTTTTCAAGTCTATTCCACAGAAGTAGACAGTCAATATGAGTTTAAGATCTTGTCACATAATCCAACATCCTTAAACTGCTTTGTAATGCAACAAAATTTCTCCTAAACCATTCTATATCTAGGACATAAACATTATTTTAAGCCACTGAACACAGAGTGGCTTTGGGACAATCCCAAAGATAACTTGACCTCCACTGAATTAAAAGGACTGGCCTTGATCTGAAGTATAAATATTATTACTACCATAGGGAAGAGAGATGGGCAGATGAGTGGGGAGGGGAGGAAGAAAGTGTCGATAAAAATTTGTTCTTTTATTAGTATCAAAATCCGTACTTGCCAATTGATTGCTCTGCAAACCAATGGCCATTTTGTAGAGAAGTAGACAGACTGTCCACAGGTTGGACACTGCAGTGCCTTACCTAATGACTAGCCCTTACCTGAGAGATCCTCACTGTCCAGTTCTTCTGCGGAATTGGGCAACTGAGTAAGGCCTTACAAGTAAAAACAAATCGTTTTTCTTTTCGTTCCTCGAGGGACATAAACAAAACACTTAAGAACTGAGGATGAATTTTTTAAAAAACATGAGCCAAATCTCTTGCTATCTCTCGCTTTTTTTTGGATAGCTTGACTGTATTAATCCATAAATTCATGTCTTCAATCATGTAATTTTGTTATTGATACACAATCGAGGCAGAAAGATTCCTCAGTATCCACTGTTCAAAGCACATGAAACATGAAGGTGAATGTTTAAAATCACTCATTCGTAACAGCATGCAAAAAGAAAAAAAAAAAGAAAGCTTGATTGTTAGCTGTTGATGCTCTGAGACATCTCTTAAATACAAATGTATTTAGATGTTACATACTGATGTATGTAAGTTGTATTTCACGTTTTACTGTAAATTGAAATCCTTTGCCAATACTGACAAACACAGTTCATTATCAATTTATGATGATCTTGGATCACATATCTCAAAATGGTACAGCATCTGCTAACTGCAGATTGCAGGTTATGCCTTCATCAGAAAATCTGATGTGCAAAATTATTTTTTTTAAAAAAGAGAATTTCATAAATCAATGGTATTCCTGAAAAATAAAACCCTCAAAGCTGAAAAAGCAGTTAGGTCAGGAGGTAATAAAGTAGGGGCTGGAAATGCCTATATCAGGGTCAACCCTGATGTTGGCCAGAGGCGGATGGTTCTCAGCAAGCTCTGATTTGAATTAAAGGAGGTGAAGAGGGAAGTAGGTAAACAATGGGCAGCTCAGCTAGGAGATGGCTGCCATTTCCTCCTGCTTTGTATGGGGCTGGTCTTTTAATGAAGTTTTTTAAGCCACACCAAAGGCTCCACAGTCAAGGCGGCCTTGCCTTGTTTGCTGCTCTCCTCCAAGTCCAGGAACTGGAATTCCCACAAAGGTTTATGTATGCTGCTCTAATGGAACTGCCACTTCCTGAGGATGCCTGTGAACCTATACAGCTGCAGGGTGATTGGTGACAGATGCAAGTCTTATTTAGTGTTGCATCTTTCTCTTCTTTCGTATGGCCAAGCACAAAGTGTACTCTCAGTCAGTATTTGCTAAATTAATGATTTGGGAGTAATCCTCAGTGAGACACCAACCAGAGCCTAAAAAGCAACCAAAACAAATGCTCTGGAACAAAAATATACTGATTGCCCTATTTGAAAAAACCCAAATTAACCAAAATGATCCTGTACAAATGGTCACTAAAGCCTGGGTTTATAAAGAAGCCAAGTGAATATTGACAGCCAGGTTGGTTCTGTGAGAGAAGGCTGTCACATCATCAGCCTGAGGAAGAATTTCCCTCATGACCCCTCGTTGCCAAAACACAGGTGCCCAATCAAAATGAGAGGACTTCGAGTCCACAGGTGTCCTCAAACTATAGATTTAGGCAACTAAAGGGAAAACATGAGTAATGCAATAAATTATAGAGGCAACAGAGTTGAGATGCTGCCCATTTGTTCTGAAATCTGATAGGTTGAAAGCATTTCTAGTTCTAATTGGCTTTATCCATTGTATAAAGACTGATGAATACAATTATTTGAATAACTGTTATAAATGGGCAACATAAAGTACCTCTCTGTTGTTAATTATGAATTTTCTGTTCTCAGAAGGTTAATCCCTCACTTCTGTGTGGCCCACTGAATATCAAAGTGTTCTACATACGTGCTTGGTGCCCACTGAACCACATTAAACAAGGATGTTTCAAGCAGGCAGCTTTACTGATGGAGGCTTGTTTCCTTGGGGAGGGCAATAGAAAGCTAATTTTAAAAAATAAAGACAAACATGTTTATGAAATATCGATATGCAAAGTTTTCCATTAAGAAGCATCAGACAGTTGATATACACCTCATTAAAGCTGAAACTGTCATTTTTAATGGCATAAACTTTAAAATATACCAATTCATCTGGAATCTACGGCTCAGATTATGTTTCAAAGTGAGAAGCCATTTAGGCTAGTGGCGTTAAATTTGTTTTTTGCAGTACTATTGTCTTTTATGAATCTACAGCACTCTGCCATAGTTGGATAATTTCTGAATAAATATAATTAGGAAGAGTTTACTGAAGCACTGAGTGTACAAGTGAGGACAAGCAAAATTTACTTCCTAAAATTGCGTTGGCTTAGGTATTTTTCTTTCATGTTAAAAATTATACACCTCTCATTTTCTCAAAAAAAAGACAAAGATGCATTTTATGAAGCAGAGATTACTCTTCAGAAGGCAACTTCATGATTTAACAATAAGTGGGAAATTACTTCTTGATTCTTCTTTTTTAAACTTTCACATCACCTATTAAAGCCCTTCCTCATCAATTCTAATTAAAATGCATTCAACAAATTTCTTTACATTTTGTTAAACAAATGAAAGTTTACTTTTTGTCCATACGGGATTTTTCTGAGCAATTAAGAAAACCCTAAGGTACAAATGTGCTAATTCAATATATGCACAATGATCGTCTCTTTTGCAGAGACGTGTGTTTTGATTTTTGCTTTTTCTTCGGGTTCCAACATGCTGTGACATACCCTATGCCTTTTCAGGGCTTCTGTGGTTATAATCCCTCTTTTTCAACCATCACTGCTGACTTCTCAATGTGGTATGATGTGGCAATTTTAAACCAGGGGAAAGAAGCCTCAAAAAATTAGAAACAATAAGAAGTACCAGACATTTAAGTGAACTCAAGATCATAGTAAAATTTAAATGCTTCTGGGTTCTGTTCATCAGGGTATCATTTGTTTTGGTAAACTTCAAAAAAGAATGATCAAATAAAACTTAGGAAACAGAACAGCCCACTGGCCCTGGTATCATTCCCATTATGAAAAACAAAAAGTAGGCGACGGCTCTCTCTTACCTAAGCGGCACGCATCTGATCACTTGGCCATATTATGGAAACTGTTACTTCCATCACCAGCCTTAAGAGTTCAGACGCCCCCGGTAGTTTTAATCTAAAAGCTCAGTCATCCTGTTCTTCCTGCTTTGTCAGCTTTTGTGGAGAGTTTTTCCCTTCTTCCCATTAGCAGAAATTTGGTTCACGCCGTTAAACAGTAGCACATTGTTTCCAAACTGCATATCAAGGCTGAAACGCAATCTTCAGGTCCTGCAGCCATTCGTAAACCTCTTTAGCTTTGTTCTTGGGTAGAACATACAATGTCTGCAGAGTCCCTTGACTGAATGACAGCCTTTGAATGCCATTGTTATGTACGCATACAGAGAGATGTACATAGAGGTATATACACAGATGGTGGACATAGCGGTTGTAATAATGCGCACTGCTGGCTATTTTTCTTTAAAACGGGCTTAAGAATTTCCCCACAATTGAATGTAAAGTAAGATAAGGAAATTTTATGTGCTTTTAGAATTCTGCACTACTCATGAAATAGTCAGGGAAAGGGAGATTCACGGGGCAGGAACCTAAGGGCAGCAGTCTAGGGGGCGAGCATGTGTTTAGTACTGGCCAAACATTGTGAAACCCAAACTGAAAATGAAAAATTATTCTTCAGAGGGGTTCCCAGTTACAGACTGAATTAAGATCTATTTAAAAACTCATCTGGGATATGAAAATTCATGAGATCATCAGCCTCTACTGTATCAAGAGGTACAAAGGCAAGAGGGCAGGTAGACTTGAGAAGAGAGAGAGAGAGAGAGAGAGAGAGAGAACCTCAAACCCAAAGGAAGCCAGCTGACTGCAGTGCAGCAAAAGCACAAGCACTATTCCAGACCACGGGCATGCTGTCACCCGACCCCTCACATGGGGGGGGGCAAGGGAGAGGGGACACACAGAGCAGAAAAAGAACAAGGCACAAGACACAGAGAAGCGCCCACATTTGAACAAACAAACAAAAGCCGTCACACACACCCACACATCAATAATCATAATAACGACTACACCACCCGTGCGTTGAATCATTCATGCATTTCTGCCGTCAATTTCAGACAGTGTGGTATCAGGATTTGGCAGAGTGTTTTTTGTTTTTTTTTTTGCATTGCTCAACATGCACACATAACACAGGATTCTTCCTGTCCAGGCCTGTAAGGATGAGCTCCAAAACACAAATGCTCAAGATCCTTATTCAGAGAAGATCCCTTGTGTCAGCCTAGTCTAAAATCTCATTCTTACACTCATATTTATCGTGACTATCAGATCCTTAAAAATATATTGTGGCTGATTATTGTTTGGTTTTCTTTTTGGAGAAAATCCATTTTGATTTTGAATCATGCCCATGCACTTCTAACCTTCCAATACATGCTTATTCCAATCAGATATTGGTAAGAACAAATGGTCAACATACATCAACAACTAGTATAAACTTCATACATACTCTAGCAACACAAGCTTGAATAAAATATTTTAATGAGTCTTCAAAGGGAAAGTTTTAAAAAATTTCTTTTTCTTTTTATGAGATAAAAGAGAAATATGGAAAGAAATCTAGTATGACAACTTTTAAGACCAGTAAGATGGTCACAGATGGCTGACCTAATATGTCTTGTCATTTAAGTTGCCAAGTTATCAAACCACTTAACATTTTTCTAGGCCCAGATCACCATTAAGAACATCTCAAGGTTATCATCAGATGAACATAAGTCAAATGGTTGCTGTACTGAAGAAGTTGGGTTTTAGCCACAGTGTACTAGAATAAAATCATTGGAAATCTGATCCCCTGCTTTCCAGTTTTCACCATGTTCTATTATCTTTTTATCCTGACAACTGACCTGGAAGATTCCCCCTCCCAACAGGTAAAATTTTAGATATTACTTTGCTTTTTATTAGAGCTTTTGCCATGGGCTAGAAAGTGCGCTGTTCAAAATAGATGTTGGAGCTCTCTGTGAAGATTCTATGAGGATACTGGCCAAGCTGAAGAATGTATTTATAAATGCATTATACAGGGATCAGCTTGGATTATCTATCACTTCTCTATTCCTTTGCTGTTAAAGCGTCCAATTTAAAGAGAGAGAGAGAGAGAGAGAGAGTGTGTGTGTGTGTGTGTGTCTCAATAAGGCTGTTCTTTCTATCCCCCTAAATCTCACATGCAATGTTGGTCAATAACATTCTATTGAGGTATCATGGGCTTGAATATTGTCCCCAAGCTAATAAGACAGTGGTTGCTTCTCATAATACACACATATGTCTACTTCTGGCCACAGGAATTCTATAAAGTCCTATTTCAACCATCTCTTTATCATACAACAAAAAGAGATCACTTTCCCTTTTTCTTTAAAGAGGAGGGCCTAATTAAAAACTGAACCCTAAAATCTGGAGCAGGCCCCGAGTTTACTTTTCATTTTTCAGGGCAAGGGACAAATTTCATACTTTAAATATCTTGTCCAGGTCTTTAGGGATGAACCCCCCAAAACACATGAATTTTACTGAAGGAATCTAAAAATAGAACTATGGAGCTTTAGGAAATAAATGATGTCTACTCCTTCAAAGATCATAGAATTCAGGAATCTTATGGTTACATTTGACCCTATAGTTAATTATAGGAAGCTCAGAACTTAAATTATCTTAAAAAGAACAAAATCTCTTGAACTACATTAAAATAACCTTAAAGCTCTGAGAATAATCGATAAAAGTCAGGAGGTGCTCAATTAATGATGAAACATACAAATAACTGAGCTTAATGGAGTGCAAAGCCTGAGATGTAGCAAGCACGATGGGGCACCACCTTAGCAAGCACAAGTTTTATACCTAATTGATTTCTCATGATTGTCAATGTACCTGGCCACTTTAACTTATTTTATTAACTTTTTCCTTTGTGTCAATGACAGGAAAGGGCAGAGTGAAGTGGAAGTGGATGGGATCTGTCAATCCATTCCTGAGCTTGCTCAGCTCTCTCAGAATTCCTCACTAGGAAGTCCAAACATGAGGGTGAGCTGCCAACCCTGACCATGGGCTGATATCTAAGGACAAAATCTCAAATTTTGTTTTGAGATTTCCAACTGGTAAGTTATCAAATGTAGGTCTTTTTAAGGAAATTGGTCGGGGTAGGAGAGGTTACTCTAGAAGCTGAATTAATACGACAAGGTTGGCTGATCATCTCTTATTATTGAAATAATAAATTTCCAATCTGTACAGTATGCAAAGTGACTGAAGGAGGCCCTTTACCCAACGATTCCCTTGGATTCAATTATTAAAATTCAACTCATTTTAAACCTAACATATTCTCTAAGTACAATCTAGCCAGGGTTAAATTTGAGGTAAGCAATCAAGTAATATACAGATGAAATGATTCTCATTTTCTGATGAGAAAGACACAGGAAAGTTAATAAAATTATCCCAACCCAGTGAGCCACTGGTGAGATGGGGAGACATCTTACTTCCTGATGTCCCTGTCTAAACTTCACTCACTCATGTTTTAATCCCTTTTTGGTTAAAAACGTTATTTTGCCTGCAAAGCACTCACACAGCAATGACTTTTTATTTTTAAGTGCCAGCTAATGATGTTCAAATTGATGTATAGTATAGTATCACTCTTGGCTTGGGGATGTTTTCTGCCAAATGTAAACATAAACTTAAATGAACACACAGAGATTTAGAGTGCATGAAATGGGGTAAGGGTCTGGGGTAAATACATGTAGGAATATAATTAAATTCATAATTTTTCTAAAGAGGATCAATGGCCGTCCTCATTACCACCTTGTGAATTTAAACAGAGATATTCCTCCCTGACCTTCAATCTCAACTACTAAACCATACATATGACCCCCTTTGAAATTTACCTGGGACTATGGCCTACAAATGCAGAAAGCAACTGAGCCTATGATTCAGATGTTATGTTGCTAAGGCAAATATTAGTGTGTTTAAAGTCCCATGCATTTCAAGATTTGGTGGAGTTTTATAAGCAAGGGGACTACGTAAAACTGAAACTCCCACCATGCCACCAGCCAGTGAGGAGGAGGCCTCATCTCAGATTGCAACCATTGGCTACTGAACTCACAACAAAAATGACAAGACTCGACATCCTTTCAAGCCTTAAGAAGTTATAGTATATTTATGATATCAGTCTACTTGGAACATGAGTTCCCTTGAAGACTACATTTCTCTTTTTCCCAGCTTGCCTTGCCTCTCAGCAGCGCTGAGAAAGTAGATAAACAGGAATGTGATACCAACCGTGAACTGCTGGTTCTGTCGTCGCCGTTGTGTCTACAGACGGGAACAGAGGATTGGAGGAAGGGAGGAAACAGGAGGAACAGCATGCAAAAAAAGGGAAAATGGAAAAAAATGGAACAGATAATATATGAGCAAGCTTTCAAAGAACATCGCGTGACAAGCAATAATAAATGAAAAGCAAAAAGCATTTGAAGTGAGTTGCACTGTTTTAAGACATGCCTGGAGCTCAAAGCTGCGAGCCAGTGAGGAAAACAGTAAATTCTTTGGTTCTGGGGGTCTTGCCAGGACACATATATTTGCTCGTCCATAGTCATGGGAACATGCAAAGTGACGAGAAACACCAGTGCAAACTCAGTGGCTGGTAAATGGCTCTTAACGCATCAAGGCTCAAGACTGCGACAGAAAAAGCTCAGTCGGAAGCTGGTTAAACAATGGATTCATACATTCAAACATTGCCTTTGTTTTAACCCAACCCACCCGGGCACTTGGGCTTCTTGACTGCCAATCAGGTATCGCTGAATCAGTTGCACTTTTAGGATCCTTTCACTGTTTACGCTCAGATGTCTGTAGATGGATATGCAATATACAGGATCGAGTTTTCCATTCACTGTATTATTTCAGCAGAGCTTAGCTGGAAAGTTCAATTAACTGCGAGGCCATAGGAATGAACATGTTCAAGGTTTTCGCAGATTAGTTTCCACACACACGCACACAGACACATACAACTAATTCACTCTGCATTCTGCAGCTCTTAATATGTTACAAGTCAAGAGCAGAGCCTTTCATAAAAAGACACAAGTCTACACAATCTGCCAAATGCCACTTCTAATTATATGACATTCCAAAACTTTAAGTATTCAGCCATTTTTTTTGCTCACAATTGAGAACTAAGTTCACAGTTGTGAGCTGCCGGGAGTTGAACCCTCATTGCTGGATTAGGAGACAGAGCAATCAGTTTTTTCACTGCTAGGTGCACTTGTTGAGAAAGAAAATATGGCTTGTCTCTTCTTCCTCTTCTATTTCTAATGCTGTTCAAGTTTTCTCTTCCTTCTACCAAGCTTTTAAACCTGGCATACCGAAGGGGCTCTTCTTCACAGGAGATTCCTCCAAAAGGATCAAGGAATCTTCTCTTTATTTTTGGCAAGAGGGGAAGTGGGATAAATATCTAACAAAACACATGACGACATTCTTTTTCCAGTCATTTTAACACCACTCTTTTAGCCAATTTCATTTCAATGTGAACCCGCATCTGGCCGAGCTTTCTTTTTCAATTCTATAACTCTCGCGCATGCTTCTTCTACTATTCTTCCTGCCAGGAAGGAATGGTGACACTGGGACACGAGCTAGTCATCTCTAGTCAAAAGCTGGTGACTGAAGTGGGGTTGTGGGTGAATGCTAAGAGAAATTCCCTGTCTTTTTTTCTAATGCAGCTATTTAGCTGGTAACTGTTTTCATAAGTTCTGGAGACTCCAAAAGACTTTTGGATTCAACACAGGCAATGTTTAAATGCACTGGAGTTGAACGTAACTTTTTTAGAGGGGCGTCAGATGAGCCTAGAGCTTCGGATTTATTAATAGAACACATGAATTCACACCGGCGTTCCCCTTCAGTTGGCATGCTTTCCTCAGGACCCTATACCATCAAAAATTAGAGCCCTTCTAAGGAGCCAGAATTAACCAGAAGTCTGAGAGCCCAATGCAGCTTAATATAACTGATAGCTGAATCTCTCAAGAACTGAGGAGGGAAAGAAAAACATAAAATATACCGCATAAGAACACAATACTTACTTATAAGACAAGTCTGTGTGCATAAAATAGCAGTAAAAAACAATACAGGAAATTGTACAGTTGAAACAACATTCTACACCAGATTCTCACAACAAAGATGATACATCTCCTTAGTTGAAATATCCAAGTCCAGCATTAGTTTGAGACACTTTAAACTTGAGGGGCAAAATCAAATGCACATTTGTACAGAAACACTTAGATGCATGTTAATACATTTTATGGGTAGGCATTGGCTCCTCTCCAAAATAGAGAAAATAAAACAATGAACACTTTGGTCCATTATTTTTGTGGTAGCACTTCTAATATGCTTTATTATTATTATTTATTTTTAAAATCAGGTACACAATTAGTATAAAATAAAAGAAACAGGGTGGAATTAAAACCTCAGGGTTAGAATCTTTAAACATAATATCTGAGCATTAACCAATGACCCCAATTTACTGTGTTCCTGCATCACAACATTATGTCAGCTTCCTGATGAAATTAAACCAACTGAAGCTAGGCGTAAACTCTGATGTGGGTACTAGAAAATAAATGAAGGCAAGTTCATAGTGCACCTTGCTTTGCCACTCTGGGGATGGGAAATCCATCAATTGCACCCAACAGAGAGGACAAAAGGAATTGAGAAGGAAAAAACACATTCTAAAACAGTTAAGCAAACACATGTTCAAGTCAAACAACACAGTTCCTGCAGCTAGAAATGGTAAACCCATGAATAGCAATGGAGGAGACCGCAGAGGAAACATAGTTGGCTACAAGGTTTAGATCAAGAATGAGGGTGCATGTGGGGAGCCAGTTACTCTGGTTCTCTGAAAACATCTGTATATTACCTCAACAGAGACTATTTCAAGGAAAGAATTTTTTTTTTGGTACGGGAATTGAACCCAGGAGCACTTAACCACCGAGCCACATCCTCAGCCCTTTTTATTTTTTATTTTGAAACAGGATCTCACTAAATGGTTGAGGCTGGCTTTGAACTCACGATCCTCCTGTCTCGGGCCTCCCCAGCTGCTGGGATTACAGGCATGTGCTACCATGCCCAGCATAAGGAAGAATTCTTTACAAGTGACTTTGTGTTCCCCGCAGGAGAACACTATATAGCAGAATTTAACTCTCCTTCCTAATTGCATTATTACTTCATGCAGAAATCACAGACACCCTGTGAGTACAGCTTTGAAAAGCAGGATTTATTAGGGTATCTTAATCACAAGGTGAAGAAATGTGCAAGATCACCCCTCTGAATCAACTTGTGGGTTCATCATTTTGTCCAAGTGTAGGTGCAAAATGCAAACAGAATACTTCCAATATAAGTTATAAATGCTATAATCGGCTTGAAAAATGAGAGTGTCTAATTGCCTTAACAAAGGCTTTTTTAAACCTCATTTTGTTGCTGCCTTAAAAAAATAAACTTTGAGCCAGGCCTATAAAAAAATGGTCGCAAAAAGTTAAATTGGACTTATAGCGGTATTGGGTTATGAAATTAAAAGGGCCTAGGTGAGCTATAGTCTCTATTTTAATTTTAATTACAATGAGGGCAGATTTATTGTACATTTATTTTATATGGTCAACAAAAAAAACCAATCCCCTGTTCTTGCAAACCCAGTAAGTGTGTACGGTCTTAATAGTCACTCCCTGGCTGTTTTATGAGTATAATCAAACAAGGTGTCCGAGGAAGGGCCCTGCACTATTATTTGAAAGACACACATTTCACTAAATATTGACTTCTCTTCTTAGTCTCCTAGTCCTACAGTTGATGCGACCCTGTCTTGAATAAATGAAAGATCACATGTATCTCGTGTCATAGTAAGATATTTATAAATTGAAAAAGCTCTGACAATGTGTGAGATTAGAGACACTAGCCATTTAACCAAGTAGCAAAGAAATTAAAAAAAAATTACTGCATGAGCGGCAGCTGGGCAATATTTAGTTGAAACAGTCATGTGTAAGCTCCACTGTGGCACATTCTAATCCTTTCATATGGATTCTCTCCAACTTAGAATTGTTCATTGAGTGTGATAGACTGGGGGTTTAAAACTAATCCATAAATTAGTCTGTGGTCTCAAACACAACGGGTGCCATAAATGAAAATGAAAATCCTAGAACAAAATTAAATTCACAACCTTAAATACTTTTTCTTCCCAGATTGATCTGTGTTGCTCCCACTTTACAATGCACACATTCACTGTCAGGCTGTGTTTTGGGGTGTGTGAAAGCAGGGTGTACATTTAAAAATGCACAGTGGAATAACTCAGAGAACCCAATCTACTCAGAAGCAGAGCTTAATTGTAAAGAATTTAAATTCTCCCATTTTGATTGTCATAAGCTTAAATGAAAGCATACTAATCAGACTGACATATTTTAATACACTCTCCCCCAGTTTATTTTCTTAACTAAAGTCAATAAGAAGCCAATGGGTTTTCTTAATTGAATTCCCCTTCAGTTTGCGTTATGGAGGTGCTTTAAATCGAGACACCAGGGCACGCAAGGAATTCCCCTGACAATTTTATTTCATAGTAGTGTTGTGCTGGCCAACGTCTATTAATACAGGTGTTTCTCTTTCTCTCTCTTCTCTTTTCAACTTATTTGAAATCTATTGAAAGCAAAAATAAATGCTAGAAAATTAAACTTTGAAATTTGTTTTCTACTGGTTTCCCATTTAATTTCCTTGCTATCTGTATTTTGCTTTTAGTTAACTCCCATTTCTTAGGGATGAGAGAAATAGATAGGTACAAAACAAAGCTAAAGGCCCAAACAAGAGAGCCACAGTGAAGCTCTTTTACTTTTTAATGTCATCTACCCTTTTGAGTGAAAAGATTGTGTGACACTGAACAGCAGGAAGGGGAGTTGATTTTTTTTGTGTTTTTGTTTTTTTGTTCAGCAATTTCCAAGTTTTGTTAAAAGCTTCTTCAGAATTGTTCACTCTGTGCTGCTGTGCCCCAGAGATCTTTTCATTTGCAAACCAGATGTTCTGCAAAATAATAGGAATCTGTATAGTGGTTTCATTTAACAAGGAAAACAATTCCTATAGCATGGTGTGTGTGAATGCAGGGAGAAAGGGGGGGTTGAGGGGGGGGAGACAGAGGCCAGAGGAGGAAAAAAAGAGGGTGTTGCATGAGGGCAAGAGGGTGAGAAGGAGGAAGTTCTGCAAGTCTAGCTAACATCCATCTTGTGCCAGATACAGGAGGGCTGGGTCTTTTCTGCCAAGTCCTTTATTTCCTACTACCAAGATAGCTGCAAGTGTCATCTTCTAATCCTGAATTCTATTAGGGCACTGGGAGATACCATACTCATGAAATTATTACTTATTTGATAGACCTTTAGCATGGAAACATGCCACTTCTTTATATCCAGGATTATTTTTTAAATAAAGAGCATACAATTTTGGAAATTATAATAGATGCATTAGGAAAAAAAAATTTCACCTCAATTCCCATCTCTAATTCCCTTTTAAAAATGAGGACTCTGATGACTTTCAATATTTGTCATATTCTAATTTCTTCCTAAACCTATATGGGTCAAAAGCTGGGTGGCTATGATACTATTAGTAAGAGGTTTACAATCATCAGCTAAATAAAAATATGGATAGGACAGCATGAAAAAAAATGGACATGCACTTTTGGTGTAAGAATCTGAAAAGGAGATTCACCAGGTAAAAGGTAGTGCCCTACAGCATTCTCACCCCTTGGTTGCCTGGCATACCAGTAACACTCGGTAAGTATTCAATACATGATGAGTAGATCTCAGCTCCAGAAAAAAGGCAATTTGTAAACATTCTAGGATGAAAGATGAATATTTCCTAGCAACGAAGGCTTAATCTATGCCTGGTACATCAATAAATGCAAAATACACACACACTGAAGATAGATGCTTGAAGTGACGTTGGACCTTCATGTTTAATTTCCAAAATGCTACCTTCTCTTACCCATGTTCTGCCCACTCTTTGATGGCACAAAGTCCACTTCTCCTGTGATACTTTCCCCAATCTTCTATGTGCCTGCTACCTGTGCCACTGAATCATCTCGACTATACAGAGTTCTGTTGAGTTCCAAATATGTATAACATTTTCTCTCAACCACAGAGCAAGGGGTTCAAGGAATCTTTTGTCTGTGCATATTTGTTGAATGCATGCATAAAAAGTAGACTAGCTTATACTCCTTGTATCATGCAAATAACAGTAGCTCAGTAATAGGAATCATTAAGCTAGCACTCTGGGGAACAGAAAGCTCTAGGTGAAGCAAAGCTCTCTATTCTAATTTGGATGGTAGAGCCACAACTTGTCAAGCACAGGTGTATTTTTGTCCTTTGTACCTAAGACACTGTGAACATGTGCTCTGGTATGGAGTTTACCCATTTTGGCATATTCCACAAATACCACTGAAGGAGAACGGCAGTACCCACCTTCTTTAGTTATATGATCTAATCCACTTAAACATGAAAAATGTTTATGATAGCAGGCTGTGAAAGCCAAAATAATAACATGGAGCTGGGGATAGGAATCATTTCCTCCAAGGTATATTGGATTTTGAGTGCTTTGACACCAATAGAAAAAAAACATGCTGTTTTCTTTTCTAAGAAACACAAAATATTTAATTGAATATGTACTTTAAAAAACTCATTTAGAAATGACCTACTTCATTCTTATGAAAGGATTTTTTTAATGTGTTTTAGAATTTGGCCCTATAGCTATTCATTTCTTATTCTAAGGTGGTTTTAATTTTTTAATTTATGGCAGTCACATGTAGAGTGTGACCTACAGGTTGAAATTCTCCCGGCCTGAATTTTATATTTAACTGCTAAGGGTGTTTATGACTTAGTGCTGAGTCTTCCATGGTACTCATCAAGCATCTAACTCAGGACACAATCAGGCAGGAATAATACAATATCCAAAGTAACTAAGGAGGGAAACATAAGATGAGGACAGGAAGAAGCTTGACCCAACTGGGAAGCTTGGCACTAAAGCTATCACCAAGCCCAGAAATGGATAATTTTATGAACATCCAGTACACAAAGTCAACAACTATGAAGAAAGTTAAAAGTAAATAAAACAATTTAAATTATGCAGTTTGCTCTCTCAGCATATATCTTCATGGAATGAGATGAAAGAGACCACATAGACAAACTGACATGCTTAAAAAAAAAAAAAAAAAAGAAAAGAATGGGAGCTTCCAAAAGCAATAGTTGAAAACAAATACATGGTCAGAACATACTGTATACGAAAGATGTAGTGTGGACAGGAAGCAGGACCCCTGGCTCCCACTCCTCATACCCATGAGGTCTATGGTTTTGAGGGGGGCAAAGTAGAGTCATCCCTCCAAAGTGGAGTAGCTATTCGTTTGTTATCCTTATAATTCCTCTCTTTCAAGGGACTCCAGGATGAAGCTTAAACATGTTTTGAGCGAGTCAGGTGACTTGGAACAGAGCAAAGACCAGCCTCCCTAACAAGGGGAACAATTCGATTATCCTGGTTATGGGAGATAAAAGATAATACTGGAACACTTCCTTTCAGAGAAATCAGAAATCAACTATGACCTTTTTCAAGTTTAAAAATATTTTTTCTTTTGAATTTGTACATTTTTCTGGTAATGAAACTCTGACCTGGGGAATGGGTTTTAGTTATTGCATTTGACTGGGAGAAAAGGAATAGATGACTATGGGCTCCCTCCCCGCTTTTTTTTTTTAAGCTCTGGTTTTATGTTACTGTCACTGGATTTGGCTGTTGAAGCTTTTAAGGCTAATAGTGATTGTAACCAAACAGTACAAGAAAGAAGAGGAGTGGAAATTAATTTAGCTATCCATTTGTTGGGATTCAGTCTGGAAGATTTTTTAGGAACCAATCTAAATCTAGGGGATAGCCTGGACCTTTAAATTGGGACACAGAATCATTCAGCTCCATAACCTTTAATCTGTTTGGAGAAAGGAGTAAATGTTAAATTCTACAAGTATACTTTCTGGGTAAGACAAATATATATAAAAGTGCTTGTTAAGACATAGTAAGCCTGTAAGATCATATTCGTTAAAGCAACGGGTTCCACGATGTTGTTTTAGTAGCAATTTTAGCTTAACTATTCTTGGGCGTGCCAGTGAGAATGTGAGCATTCATTACCACAGATGCATTTGGTGTGCAGAGAGAATCCAAACACTGCCATGGAGAAGCTAAAATGCATCTATGAGATCATCTTACATTACCTTGAGCTGGGAGGCCAGCCGTAGAGGGACAGAAGCTAGGACAGTTCCTATTAAAGATTCTTTTGATGCAAACAGAAATATAGCACTGTTTATTTTCCAAATTTCCTCTTAAATGGAGTCTCTGCAGCCACAATGGTGGTAAAAGTGAGTTGTAGATGCCTGAGGACTCCAGATTCGCTTTGGTCTAGAGTGAAGGATGAAGAGCTGTGAACTGAAGTGATGCTGCCGACTTGCTGAGATTGACTGTGGCAGAGGGAGGGGTTCAGGGAATGTAATCAGTCATTTAAAAAAAAGCCTAAGCTAATGAAAAGGCCAGCCAGAAATGGAAAGTGTCTGATACACAGTGTGATTAAAGCCTTAACTGCCTCAAGATGTAAACCTGGACACTCTGTGGAAACTTTTGCCATGAGAAGTAGCAAGAGCTGGCTCATACCTGGGCAGCTTTTGCAAAGACAATACAGATCACTGACAGGCTGTTTTTTCAGGCTTGACATAAGCAGGACAATGGAGAATTAGGTGATGTCATTTATGTTGACAACCAAAGGGTCTTTCACTGGAAACTTCAAAGTAAGGAGAACACAAGACCAATTAAGCTTACTAATTAGAGAAAAGAAATCCTACCAGGAGATAAACTACTGGGGCTGCAGTTCAGTGATAGGATGCTTGCCTAGCATATGTGAGGCCCTGGGTTCCATTCCCAGTACCATGGAGAAAACAAACAAAAAAGATCCAGTTCGTAATATGAAAAGTTGACAGCATGGTCGTTCTGGAAGTCCTCGTTAGGAAGAAGTATCTTTGATATGCTTATGAATGACATAGAAAATGTGGGAAATCATTTCGCCACACTAACAAACCAAGTTCACTTAAGAAGCAGAAGGACCTAACAGCTAAAGCAGGAACACACGTGGACAAGAATTAGGAAGCGAATTCTCTAGATGGAGCCCCATTGAGAGTGACACAAAAACCAATTGATGGATTTTCAGAAGATTTTAAATTAAATGCAGGCACTAATGGTTTTATAACCAATATTTAGAAAAATCTTCAGTAGTGGCTTATTTAAGGGTTCTCTTTGTTCCACTGTAATAGGTGAAGAAACTGAGATTAGGGCATCTATTGTTATATGTCACCAACCGATGAGGCTGCCTCTTTCACTGAGCACTTTGCATTTTGTCAACTATCTCACCAGCTCCTGTGAAAATGGAAAATGTCTCCAGAAAGTCACTGTAACCCTTGAGGCAATCCTTTAGGATAGCTGCCATATCTTGGGTGCTAAGAGTTGCCGAACATGAAGAGTGATGAGTGAGACATTCAGTGTGTATAAAGAAGTCCAGTGACAGGAAGGGACACCAGGGCACATGACTCAGAGACCTGCAGTCTCTGCAGATAATGGATTGAAGTGGAGAAGTTCCTTCATCAAGAGATTTTGTTTTCCCTCTCATGGAATAATTACTTTGACACGTTTCTGTGGTGGGTACCTGTATACAGTGGTTGGGGAAGGTTGTATCTAAGGAAATCTGTGTGTCGAGTTGCAGCCATCAGCTTACCTACCTTGGTAGGCAGAAGACACTCCATTGGTTCCAGAAAAGCAGGACCAAGCAATATGAGAGCCCCTGGAGAGCAGGAAGGGGAGGGAGGTCACATCACCTCCCTCTGTGACAGTTAGAAATGAGAGGCAGTGAAACTCATTTTGAGTGAGAGTTCAGGGAGTCCACAGAGATAAAGCCACACAGTGAGAACACTGCGGCTGCCTTTCGGTCCCTCCACATGTAACTGAGGGCAGGGAGGGGCATGTGAGCTCTAGGCATGGAAAAGACAGGGACTCCCTCTGATCTCTGACTACCCAGGCAACCTGAGTAGGCAGCAGCACTGCCAGCAGGTGCTGTGTAGAACAGGAGGGTAACTGAGTATTTAGTAGCTTGGTCCAAAGAGGCCTGCTAGAGTGAGGTGTGTGTATTTTCTTCGTGTGGATTAAGATGAAATTAAGACAAGAACACAATCCACAGCCACAATACTTACCATTTCATCAATCATGGCTAAGTGAAGCTATCAGCATGTTCTTTAGAAGCCAGGGCTGCCATTTTCCTAGAGTTTTGCTTTGAGTAGTGATGCTTAGAAAAGAATTCCCTTATGCATAAGTTGTAAAATATCTGATTTACTATAAAATGCTTGGATGTTAAAGGTTTTCCAAGGCCCTTATGATTCAATTTAAGAATATAGTATGTATGTAATGTCTTCCGGAGTTCCAAGATAAAGGAACAGTTAAATTCCAAGGACTTACAGGGAACTTTTAGGTTTCTTTTTATGCATACCAGAAAGACAATATACATTCAGGACATTTTCAATGGTAATGAAGGTACCATACCTGTGATGATGGTAAGGATGGTGGTGGTGGTGGTGGTGGTGGTGGTGGTGGTGGTGGTGGTTGTTGTGGGAGGAGGGATAGTTGTGGGGGGATCTGGATAAAAAAAAAAAGGAAAATCAAACCCACAATGCTGAACACAACAATGACAGTAATGACAAAACAAAGGCATGAAGACATTGAGATGTTTGTTTGATGACTTCCCCCTTTAAAACCCAAAGTTCTTTCCCCCAAAGGTTTAGGTCTTATAATTATATCCCAAAGCTTAGCTGGAAGAGCTGAGAAGAGAAGAAAAGAGATTTCTTATTAATGAAGTTAATTAGGGATGAGGAGACGTGAAATGGAGAAGTGAGGAAAAATCTAAACACGTGATCCCACACCAGATCTTAAGGTGAGGCTGAATCGACTCAGCACTGAGAGGGGACAATGGCTGTCATTTCGCTCATGCTTCCACAGATGGGAGGGAAGAGGAGGAGAAGGTGGTGTTCTATTTAAAGGGCTCCTATAGGACAAGGATGAGTATGCTCTGCACACTTGCTCTCTACGACAGCTAACTTCATTATTCTCCATCAATACATCCCAGCAGGAAGTAAAACTACTTCTATACTTGTAATAAATACAAAGAAGAGAGAATGTCACCACTAAATATCAAGTTCTAGGCATGTGAGATTTTACTGAGATTTTATTTTTTAAAAGTCAATAAATTTTACAACTTATAAATATTAATAAGTTGCCTTTGCTCATGTTAAAAGCTTGACCTAAGTGGACGACAATGATAAAACTGAAAGAACATTCTCTATCTCATAAACAAGAGAGCTAAATATAAATGAGGTTTGACCCTCAAAGCCAGGAACCCGATAGGGAATCCTGTCTGATATTTGATATAGTGTATATCTTTCTATCATCTCAAAAATTATTTGGGGATAAGGGAAGGGCAAATATGAAAGAGAAAAAAATTCTAAGCCTAAATGATCAAACTGAATGTGTTAAATTGTCAGCAAGACTTTGAACTAAGCAATCATTCTGCTATAATAGAGCATAAGACGATGTGAAGGCTTTTGATTTTAAATTTTATCTAAAGCACGTCAACTCTTTCTCCCTGACACATCTGGTGTCCTTTTATCTTCAAGTGAGCTCTCGGATTGTCTAATTAATACATCAAAACTTTAATTATATATTGCACCTTTCCTGGGTTTGGCACAACTTCCTGAAAGTTTATGAAACCACTATTTTGGTGCTTAGTTGCAAGGTCTACATAAAATGATTTCTATCATTGATCAATAATCCAAGGTTTTAATTTTCCTCACAAACTGCTTCTGTCACACAAATATACTTGTAGGAATTTGATAAGAAGAATCAACAGCAAATGGTTCTGTTTTTATGGAAGACTTTGCTCCTTGAAGTCGGGGATACAAGCATATTAAACTATTGTTTAATGCAACCTCACGAGTCCAAAAGGATTTCATTAAAAAAACCTCATTCTCCTTCAAGAAGTAGGGATGAATTAAATTAGTGATCTTAAACTACTTTTCAAAAAAGAACAGGATGTGAAATACTGTAATTTAGGCAGGATGTTCAATCTTGCTCATTCACTTTTCATGGTGGCTACACGGAGGGAAGCATTTTGCAACATGGCTACTCTGTTTGATGCTCCCATACCTGATGCAAGGGTCAGTGCAGAGAGAGATGGATAGAGAGAGCACACTGACCCCTGAGACCAGCACTGTAGCCATCCTGCTCTTTCTGCTAGACAACTAAACTATGTCCTTAGAGGTGTCTCCTGTCCATCATGAGGATAGCTACTATGGTTTTTGTGTGTTGTTTCAATTACAATATTATCACTGAAAAGGAATGTGTGTACCTGGAAGATGTCCCTGACATACTACAATGCCATACTACAATACCTTGTTGTAAAAATATTGGCACAAAGTGTGTGATGTGTATAATACAATAAAAATAGATTTGAATGTGATTTAAAAATATGATTATGAACCAAGAGGTGGACAAGAATAACAAGGCACAGACTTCAGAGAAAGGTCACCAATCCCTCTCATTTTGTGAAGTCGGATGCTTTTGATTATCTTCATCACTACTAGGGCAACTGCCGTCCTCCACATCTGGCTCAAGTAACTTGAATGAATTAGATTCCATGAACAGGTAAAACCTCCATGCTTAGATCATTTCTAGAAATAAGAGCAATGAGAGGTCATTATGTAAGAAATGACCAAAAGAACAAAATAAGTTGGGTCTCAGACACTAACCAATTCAGTTCTTCAGGTACAGAAGTTACTTTCAGAAGATTAAACATTTTAGAGGCATATTAACTTTTAGTTTATAAACACTTCAATTGCTGGAGTAGTATAATAAATTAGTGAGTAGGAAGAAAATCTACCCACTATCTTCCCAAATTGCTAAGATGAACTATTAATGGACTATCAATCGCTTAGGTTGGTATTTTAGACTGTCTACTGCAGAACTATCAAAATCCCTAAACCAGGACACGTGGACCATCTTATGTTAGGGAGATACAGGTATGCAGATGTGTTTATCTAAACAGGTGGATTCCTATATTTCTTGGTGTTCAAATAATGCACTGTGGTCCAGAGGGTTAATTCCAAAAGGACAGCCTTATATTGGAGAAAACTGTTCTCTTGGAAAGAAGAAAGACACTGAAATCATAATATTGTATCTCTAAAATATGTCTGGTAACCTTGTGGACTCTGGCAAAATTATATTATCTTTCTAAGCTTCATTTTATCATCTGTAAAATGGCGTAACAATAATGCTTTCCTCCTGGTGTTATTGGGGAGAATTGATGAGATCATGTATGTAAAATTGTCACTGGAGGGCACAGAACAAAGTGAGCACCTAACACATGTTAATTATAAGGTACTATCCAAAATTATTCAAATATGTAATTTTTCATACTCTCAAAATGTTTCTTTTCTTGAGATATAGGAACAGTAGGTACAATAAATTAAAACCATTTTTTTCCAGATAACTTAGTCTTCTGAAACACAGAAGCATATAACAGATAGGGGGCAAGTTGTCACTGCTTTTTAAAATCTGAAGTTTATGAAAAGAGCTGGACTCTGTAAACCTGGGCAGCCGCAACATAGAAGACTCCCACGGGGCTCAGATTCCAGGTTGAGGGGGTTACATGCAAAAGCAAAGAGAGGATTTTATCTTACACCCCTGCTGAACAATATGAGGAATGGAGGTGGCTCTGCATATCACCAGCTCCAAAGGGGGCATGGTGTGCTCACTTTTCATCTAAAAGAAGAGCCGTTTCCTTCACATGGGTCTCCTTAACCACTAGGGAGAGTTAATGCTACCATATATGGCCACTGATGACATGGGATGGTGTGCAAAGAAACCATCTGCAAAAGTCTACAAATAAGGTGACTAGACATGATCTTTTAATCTTGCATTATGCAAGAGGAAAAAAAAAAACTCAGGTACAAACTGAGGATTAGGTCTTAATATCTAGGTAGATATGGTGTAAAGCATGCTTCTATTTAATTAAGAAGACTGGCACTCCTATTTTCTTCAGAGAAAACGTACTAAGGTTCTAAGACACAAGGGTGTAAATATTCCATATGTATAATTTATGTGTGTCTATGCAAATATTCACATATACTTGGTATTATTTATACTGCTAATGTGAAGAAAGAAATACACCTCCCATATTAAAATATTTATGACACTGAAATTTTGATGCCTCTGGTTACTCATTCTGTGTCAGGTCAGTTCATAACTATTTTTCTTAGTGTAAAACTAAAGACTTCAACTGGAAAGAAGAGACACAATTGGAGGGAGTGCACTCAACTAAACAGAGAATATTTGCCATATACAAAATGAACAATACGATATAAATGAGAAATGCCTGGCACATAGTTGGTTATCAGTAAATATTTGTTGATTAGAGGATGAAATTCATGATAATATGCTTTAATAACTCTGTGGAAAGATATTGGTTAAGAAAACAGACATTTTTTAAAAAGGCACTTGTATCCAAAGCAATAGCTATAGGTGGTCTATATGCTAACAAGAACCTTGTATTCATTCCATGTATTTACTGGCTTGCAACATCTTCTGGAATTTAATAGGTTTATGCTGAAAATAGGATAGTACTGCTCATCAAAGCAGGAGAAAGGCTAGCCCAGGCATCACATGAAAACACCAGTGGGAATAAACTTTCTGAGCTGAAAGCCACTAATTGGTAAGGTTGAATTTTTCAGTCATTACTTCTAACATAATCTCCATGGCTTGTGCCTGAGGACACAGCTTTCCTACTCAGCATGACCAGAGACTGTGATCTAGAGGGAAATCCCCAAGATCAGAGGGAGAGAAGAAAAGTCACTACCGACCCAGGTGGAGACACTGGGGTCCACCTCAGGCCAGCCTTCTTTAAGTTCTTGAAGGAAACCAAGTGGTTTTTGGTTTTCAACTTGACCAAACATGTTGGGAGTGAATCCTAAGTAGCAGCTACATGTATATGAGTCTAGTAGAAGAGCGTTTTATCTTCTCACGTACCGTATACATACAGCATATAATCCGAATGAGCTTTCCCCACTATGTTTGAAGCTTCACAGCGGTATGTACCATTATCTGTTTTGTTTAGGTTATTGATGAACAGGTTGGGCCCAGACAGGACGGCGTGTTGAGGCATTTCATCATCGACTCTCACCCAATTTACCATCACAGGCCTGCAGAGAAAAGGGAAGAAAGACAAGCCATGTTATTATTTCCAATTAAGATACCTGCATCAAACTTATCATTCACACATTAAACGAATCACATGCAGGGCAACACAATTAAAGAGAACCTACTGGAGATGTTTTAAGTTCACAGAACTACAACCACGAAGTCTCCAAAATCTGTATGAAATATAAATTTTCTTCTTTTAAAAACATGATCAGGTGTTGAAAGTTTTTCAACGGACACAAGTAGGAGTCTCATTATTCCCAATTCATCTTCAACACATCAGTAAATAAATCAGTGTGCCCTATGTTTGTACCCTGCTGTGTGGTTTCACACCAACTGAAGCAGGACAGAGCCCACCCATTGTTAATCATCTCATTAATTAGGGGAAAAAAAATCAAGTCCACGGCTAGTGATATATGCATTAATATGATAGTTACTAAGATGCTTGCTTGCTCAGAAACTCCTTGTGATATTTAAGTGAATTTTAAGGAATAGACTTTTACATCTGAACAGCACTTTCTTCTGGCCTGTTTTTTGAGAAATCACTTCTGATTCAGGAAAGATGCAATCACTTCCTCTCCCTATAACCTGCCCTTCCCCTCCCCAAGATGCCACTCTGAAGCCCTGGTCCACCTTGTCTATATGCTCCTTGGTCAGCAATTGCCTTTCTTTCCCGGCTCTCATAGGCTCACTTATTGCTAGACTTTTTCCCATGCATGCACCTGCAGTCCTCCAGGCTGAAGATAGGGCTCTCAGGTTAATCACCGCAGAGCACATCTCCACATGCATTCCTCAGGTACAAGGAAACTTGCTCATCAAAGACAAGTCTGTTTCAGTGACTTCAAGTACCACATTTGTATCCATTAGGAAAAAGCAAATTTCACAAGATGTTCCAGAGCCAAAAATGAATTCACTCAAACTCACTGAATTTGAAACTTCTGTTCAAGATGACTCCTTCAACTGCCTATGAAATTAAGGGCACATCTAAGAGTATGCCTGAAAACATCCATATTTGTGTGTGTGTGTGTGTGTGTGTGTGTGTGTGTATACATGTGGTGCTGGGGGTGGAATCCAGGGCCTTGCGCATGCTAGACAAGCACTCTACCACTGAGCTATACCCCTGGCCACAAACTTTAATGTAAAAGGAAGAATAAAAGAGACTTGAGAACAGAAGTCACTTCCTTTCAGTTCCTGTGGCTACCTCTAGGAGCAGTGACATGACAAAGAGTCCCATGCTTAATGATGAACGGATACTCAAGTTAGCCCTGTCAAGTAGAATTCCAATTTTCAAATGGGATGTGAAGTTACAATTTTTCTTTAATTACACATGGGTTTGTCATCACAACCCAGTAAATTATTTAAAAATTAGTACTGCATATGTCCTCCTTGTAGGCAATGGCAAATGGGGCTGCCTGGCAATCAGACCTAATGTCCTGCTGCTTGACAGCTGAAACAATCAGTGGGGGTAAGTGCCGAGAATATTCACAACATTTAATGGCAAGTTAAATTACCATTTTTATTGTATGCAATTTCTTGAGAAAATAAATAGGTAATATGCTAGAAGGGATAGCAGCAGAGTAATGCGTGCTTGCTCACACAACCATATACGCGTTCCTATTTGAGAGGAACAAACAAATACCCTCTCTGGCATAAATGTCCTGAAGGAAACATGTAATTTACTGTCCCCGTGGCACATTCAATTGAACACAGTACCTTCTTCAGAGGAAAAAATACAGAAACAAAATATAGGTTAGCAAGACATATACTGTAAATGTGGTTAATGTGGCTGAATATAGGTATTGTGAGTGGCAAGAGGCCTCTGAGAATTTTTTTCCCTCCACTGGATTGTTCTGGAGGCAAGGTAAGCTGCTAATTAGGGCATGATTCAATTTACAAAACATAAGGTCTAAATCTTTTTACAGTGCTCAAAAGAAAAAAAAAAGATGGTTAGATCGAAGCTGAAGGTGTTCAGAATCAAATAACTTCAGAATACCAGAGGAAGTGCAAAACAAAACCAAGACCATTTTCCACCTCCCAAAGGTCATCTTTAAAACTCGAAATGGTTAGACAGAGGTAAGGGTACTGTAGCCTATGGAGAGGTAAGCACAAAAATAGGGAGGAGTGAAGTGAGAACAAAGAACTGACTGCAGACACCTTCACCTTTGGCTCTCTGGGATCCTGGCATAGGCCATTCGTTAGCTATCATGGGGAGAATTCTTTCCAAAGATTTTTTTGGGAAGCTTTGTTATGTATTGTGTGCTAAGCTCTTTATATGAAAACTGTGACAACCCTGCTTAGGAAAAACCTTGTGAGGGGGGAAAAATGTCATACCATAGGGACAGCAGAGGGAGCTCAATGCTTTTTTGTTGTTGTTGGGTACCACTAAAAGTTTGAGTGCCCTTAATTCCAACATTGACCTGTTCTACTTCCTGATTCCAGGGATTCCCCCCTCCCCCTAAGAAAATAATTAAAAACAATCTTCAGTAGGAAAATGAAAGATTCTCCATTCTTCAAGCAGATGAAAAAATATTTAAAGTGGTATCATCTCATTTTTTTTTTTTTTTTGCCATGTTAGTGGTTTATGTAGTTTCTCTAATTTACTTTAGATCATTCACAGGAGTAAGTAAAGTAGCTCCTTTATACTTTTCAGTAAAATGAGTCTTGGTCAGTTCTTCCTTCTCTCTAAAGTATATTCTCCTTCAGGAAAGTTCCTGAACCTTTCCTTACTAAGAAAAATATTTTTCAGAGTTAAAAATGATACTTTTCTCTGAGGGAAGAAGATGCAATATTAAAGGCAGGTCAAATTTGTTTGCCTATAGTTGGCCCTAAACACAGCACTAAATTTGAGTCTGAAAACCATCTTTCCAGCAGTGTACATATTAATATAGTAAGTAGTAGATATATCATTAGATTGTGGGCACACTAAAAATTTATTAGGATTATTTTGTGTGTAAGAGAGAAAATAGTCCTGACAATCATGTTGATGATAATAAAACAGAATTAGCTGAGATTTCAATTTTAGCTGGCATTTAATTCTTTTCCCCAATCCTGACTGTTAAGAACCAAGATATTTATTCCCCCCTCATTGAATATTCGTTAGTTTCTAAAAAAAAATCTTCCATCCTTTACAGCAGGAGACAGGTGACAGGCCAACGAGTTGTGAATGCACATCTTTGTGTTGTGACATTTACTGCTCATGACCCTCTGCCAACCTTGGCCTTCAGAACTTACTGGGGCTTCCCGATGGCTTCACATGTTAACTCAAGCGCGTCCCCTTCCCGGGTTAGGCCTTGTAGAGGATAAGTCATCTGAATATGCACTTGAGGCTTATCTGTGTGACAACAACACAAAGTATAATGTTTAGCAAATTATATCATCCAGCAAAAAAAAAAAAAAAAAAAAAATCAGACTTGCATGCTGCCACAAACCCGACACTACCAGCACTTATTCTCTCCCCACCCGTATGCCTTCAGTAACATCCTTCTAATTAGTTAGTAATCCTGGCATTTGCTCAAATTAAATTGACTAATAACTCTAAGGAGTGAACCGCGAATAGATAAGAGATTCATAAGCCAACTGCGCCACATCAAACATTTCCTGTGAAATACATTTTGTTACATTGAAGTTTATCTCTAAACTCACTCAAGCTAAAGGAAACTCATTTGCCTTCATGCTGAGGTGAAGCCACAGATATTTGTGGTGCTCAGAATTGATACATTTTATCATATATCATATATTACTATGTGACAATATGTTGTGACACTGCATATTAATAAGTTTGCCTCTTCTATGCTCTTGTTTTCAAATGGGAAAGGCGGAAATCTGAATTCCACTCAAAAGGCTTAGGAAGAAAAGAACTGGGAGGTTTCGGTGGCCCCCAGTAAAATGCTGACATCTCAGCATAAACCTAGAAGAAGAAAGGAAACTGACATTTACTCAGAGCCTATTATCATAGGAACCATCAATGGTAATGGCATAAGTCCAGTTTTAGAGGTGAGAATTCTGGTACCCACAGAATGAAGTAGCTAGTCCAAGGTCATGGAGATAACCTAAGGAGAGAGCCCCATGGAATGTATATTGGGGCAGACTTCTAATTCAAAATTACATTTCCTAATGGCAACCCACAATTGTCACGATGGCAACTATTTGGGATGTTATGTAAGTAACTCTTAATTTCCATAAGCTACTTAAAACTGTGCTTGCTGCTGTGCCCAGTGGTGCACATCTGTAATCCCAACAACTCTGAGGCCGAGATGGAGGGATGTCAAGTTTGAGGCCAGCCTTAGCAATTCTACAAAACACTTGTCTCAAAGTAAAATTTAAAATGGCTGTGGATGTTGTTCAGCAGTAAAGTCTCTTGGGTTCAATCCCCAATGTCATTAAAAAAAAACAAAAACAACAACAACAACAACAAAAAAAACACATAAAAAAGCCTGAGCTTGTGAGTAAGGGTATAGGTATGAGAAATGAATGATGGGTGGTGTAGAAAATGGGGAGAGAAGTGTAAGACATAAGAATTAAAATGGATAGACATACAACTACATTATAAATAAAACCTGAATGAAATTACTTTTTTCTATGCTGAACTAACAAGCTACTAATCCCTAAATCAGTTTTCTCATTTAATTCTGTGGCTCTTTAAGTGTATATTTTTGGAAATGTACCCAAGAGTAATAAGTGTGAGAGGGCAAGACAGCAGTTGGCTGAAAGGTCGAAACAATTACCATAGTTTTACTTTCTCAGGCAATCACACCACCTAAACAACAGCCCCTTGGCCTTTTATAAGCAGTGGTGAACTCATTAACATTCATCCTATGGAATAAGGGAGAGGATGGAAATATGGCTGGGCTCGACCAATTTCACCCTGTACACAGCTCTAGAAGCACACATCGAGGTCCTCTCTAGCATGGCTATTTCTGGATGCATTTTTACAGTCTTGTTCCTGTCACTGTTCTTTCCTGTCTCTGAAAAGCATGTGGCATTCAAGAGCCCCCTCACACAACCACTAATGTGCACTGCACATTAAATTGGCAGTACTTTCTGAGAAGCTATGTCACTTGCCAGAGAACATCAAGTTGGCAAGCCCAAAAGCTCCAGCTGACCCTTCCGAGTAACAAAGTTCTAGTCTTGCACTTGTTGGCAAAGGAAATGTTCAAGAGCAAAATAGCAAGGTTGTTTCTGGATACTGATAACCGGATTTGGAAGGTAGTCATTAAAGAAAGGCAGAAATACTCACAAAGGACAAATGGGATGACCCTGAACTAGCACTGGCTTCTGGGCTGCAGCCAGAACTCCAGGGCACTAGCTTTTAGACCACATCTTAGGCTAAATACAACCACAAGATGATATATGTGGGTCTACTATTTTCGGTGCTATACCCCCCACCCGGTCCCCCTTACCAAACTGCCACTTGGTGAAGTCCATTTTAAAAAAGATACAACAAAAATTAATGGGAGAAGACTACGACACTGAACATTGATAACAAATGACCAGCTACCTAATAGTTCATACTTAGAAACAGAATGGCAGCACTATGGAGTTTCTGGTTAGGAGACCTCTGTCATTTTATCCCCATGAAACATTCTGGGCAAGGCTAAATTTAGAGCTCAAAATTTGGGCTGGAATGTAACATTTGCTTATGGGTTAATCTATGATCCACAAAAGGGCTACATTTTTCATGCATTGCTGACTTAGGATCATTAATTAAAGAGAAACGAATGCTTGCTGGCTTATGAGGGCAGTTTTCATTGGATTGCCCCCCCCCACCCCTTTCATGTAATTTACAAGCAAACAGAAAGGGTATATTTTTCAGTACAGTGAGCTAAGGGTTTTACATGCTCAACTTCCATTAATAATAAAGAAAGTGTTGAAAAAAAATCTCATCTGCCCTGCCTCTTCAGTATCACTGAGTTTGTTTTAGTTAAATGCTTTTTTATGTTCCTAATGAGCTGTTTACCAGTTGTCAATTACACACATAAATCAGGAAAAACAAGCTAAGGACTTGCTATACCTGGAATTAATATATAAATGTATATAAAAAATCATATGTTAAGCCACAGAAAATACACCTTCAGATAACTGATTTTCATTTCTAAGCTTTGCAGAAACATCTACCATGTGTTTAATAGGTACATCTGCCAGTTACCTTCATAGTTGGCTCAAAAGGTAAACATTAATCTTTTTTGTATTACACAGGAAAATGTCCCCCTCCATTGACAAAGGCAGTATTTATGGGCATATTATTTGACCCTGGGCAGCTGAGTTATCTACACACCCTATGAACCAAAGAGAAAGTCTATGTGCCACCATCTGTCCTTGGTTGATGGAAACTTAAAAACAAATTCTGTTCCCTTTCCTTTGTCCCAAAAGAAGAACTTAAGTATTTTCAACAGGTGGAACAGAAACCTTGGGATTCCACTGACACTTCTAGGACTCAGGGATGTTAAATTTTCCCAGGAAGATCCTGGCTGCAATGTAAGTATGTCAAAATATCGAACAATCCAGATGGCTGATTGAGTAGCCCAGAGCTCATCATTTATATTTTAATTATGTCCATAAATCAAATGTTTTAACTCACCAAATCTTTTCTGAAACAGAACCAGACTCCAAGATTTATTTTTAAGTAATGAGTTAAAGCCTAGTACACTTTCTGGGGGATCATTTTACACCTTGGTTGGTGTTGTAAGGCACAAGGCTAAAAGCCAGATGACACTTTCTACCCAAGTGCAATAACTGTCCAGAAATGTATCACTCAGAATGGTTTAATGTCATTATAAAATGGAACTGCTATATAAAAATAAGAAAAATAGTTAGGTCTGTGCACTTAAGGAACATTATAGTTATAGAGATGGCATCACCAACAGCCAATCAATTAGGTCGAGGGATCTGAGGTTTTCATAATACACTGTAATTTTTTTAAAACCCTATAAAAGACACTTAACAAGACTGCTACAGCAGACAAAATTTGTTCATTAGTCAAAGTTACACAGAGGGTTAAATACCAGGAGGCTTTAGGTCACAGTACAGTAGCAACCAATTAAAAAAATAATATTAGAAAGACATTCTGATTTGATGAGACTTTCTTTAAATGTACTTTGCTCTCTCTATAAAGGGGAAAAATATAAAAGGAAACTCTTAAAGAGGTTAGAATGGCTTGCTGGCAGATTACAATTGATTTCATGCCAGTCTGACCTTGCACCACACTCTATGATCTTTTCAGAAGATGAAACTCAAGATTCTGTAACCTGTATTTCAATTTCCTATGTAAATGAAAAAGCACAGTCTTCTCTTTGGAGCCCAATGCTGACACACCAGCCTTTGATTTTTTTTTTTTTTAAAGGTACTTTGCAGTTTCATTTTACCTGGGATGTCACACTTCCCATGTGGCACAAGGAAGAGCTAAGGCAAAGGGGAAGGTGTCCTGAAACTCTGGCAGGAGACCTACTGCCCCAGGGGCACCTGCCACCTTCCTTCTCTTCCTGAGAACTTCTAAAACAGAGAATGTGGGCATTGGAAATCCTTCCGTGTGCTGAAGGCCCCAGGGCATGAGTGCAAGTCTGTTCCTGAAATTTCATTTGGGACACAGGTTCTCCATGTCCCTTACTCAAAATTTCATCCAATATTCCAAAATACTCGTGAGTATGGGATTTGACATGTGTGGATCAAGGGCTAATTGTTTCAAGTCCTACCAGGGAGAACTCAAGGGCAGCAAGGACACAGATGCTATCACAATGGCTGAGGAGAGGGTATGGGTCAGCCCTTGTGCATTCAAGCAAGGAAGCACTGACTGAAGAGTCTTTGTCAATCAGGGGAGATTACTGCAGTTTGGAGTAGAACGACAATGCAAAGATTAACCTGAGATTTGGTGAGTATTAGAAGCTGTTTGAGCTCAACCCCTACAATATGGTTGTCTAAATTGTTGGGAGAGCACAGCTTTGTAAGGAAAGGAGGGCAATGGTAGCATAAAAGGAGAAGAAGAATATCTTGTCAAAGGTTTGCTTTGTTTCGTCATAATATGTTCAAGGATAATTTTCATTGCTGATATTTTGTTTGTTCTCAAGGTGGCAAACCCGAGAACATGGGTTGTATGAATTACGGCACTTAAAACTTTACTTCCTGAGGTGAGATGAACTATTAAGAGGGGCACAAATCAACTCTGGTAAACTGAGGTGGGACCAAAGAGCCTGTGCCACATCGCCAAAGAAGGCCATTGCCTCTTGTTGAAACTTGCATGTCATTTTGTGGAGAGTAAAATCACTGTTCCACCCACCAGAATAAAATTTTATTCTGCCCTGTTGTGGCAGAAAATTTTGTCCCAATGGTTTTCAAATGGGATAAATCCAGAGCACTTTGTCTTTGAAGAAATCTTCACATATTGGAAGCAAAAGGTTGGCAAAGCAAATATTGCACAAGAGCATTACCTCAGTAAGAAGAGAGCTTTTTTGTTGTTGTTGTTGTTGTTTTGTTTTTAAATTCCTGGTAACTAGAATAATGCCAGCATCTGCCACACAGTAGACATTCAAAACATAAGTGCTGAATAAGTGAATGAAAAAATGAGTGAACGAGAAAGTGGGACATGGACTTCTATTCCTCACTCTACTACTGATTTAAAAAAACAAAACAGACCATGAATCCATCTTTGTCCTTGTCACAGAATATCACTGTATTTTCTTTATGAAAGTTAATCCAGCTCCCAAAATTTGAGGTTTAGCCCACGAATTACTGTTTATGTCCTTCTATTTAATTACACAATTAATTAGCATTTCTGGTATATCTCAAAGTGGAATCATAAGGGAAATCATAAAAGATGTGGTTTTACCACTCTTTTTAGAGGTCAACTTCATAACCATTTACCCTTTCACAGAATCAAATTTTGACCTTGAGTTAAAAACCATTAAGCCAAGGGTGTACACAGGAAGTCTAGTTTTGCTATGTAAGCATTTGATATACACAGCAAAATAGACACCTCTTTAAAAACAATACCAGGTCAGTGAGAAGTGGGAAGTGCGTCCTTAGGAACACAGGCCTCTTCCTGCTGGATGTGCCTTCCGGAGGCAAAGACCTTTTCCCCGAGGCTCATTCAAGATTTGCTTGTCATGTATCTGAACCAACATTCCCTCCTTCTATTCTAAATATTAGTTTCTTGACTTCCTGTTCCTTTTGCTGCTGCAGAATCTATAACACTTAGAACGTTGGGAACTTGGAATTGCCACTGCTCTGTGTTAACACACAAAAAATGACAAGTTAAAAAAATTAGCTCCAATCAGGGGGGGTCTCTGTGTCTTGATTATTTCTCATACGGAATAATAAATACTGAAATAACCTCCCTGAAATTCAATTCATTGCTTTAAAAAAATAAAAATAAAAAGGAGAGTGGAAGGAAGAATAGTTTCTGTTAAAAAAAAAAAGAGATTGGAGATCAGACAGAAACAGGCCAAATCTGAAACCGGCAGCTATTATGCTTTGAAGAATACAACCTGGGAACAGAATTGATGGGGGAGAGAATGTGACAGAGGAGCCACTCTTGGAAACTAAGTCTTATCCTCCACTCCAACAGGAAAGAGTTACCAATTTCCAGGTTTTTCTTCCTCCTTCACCGCAGGGCACTATCAATACCAGAGAAACATTTATTTTGTCACAGATAAAGAACAAGTTTTGATCATCTCCTCAATGCCCAATTTTCCCCCAGATGAGGGAATGAAAGGAAAAAATCTACCATCCTCTGGACCTTGGATGAACAGGAATATGGATTTATAAAATACCTGTCTACATCTAGTCAATAAAACTCATTTTGAAAATGATGCCCACATACACGATTAACTGTCAGCTGCTGATCAGGGCAGGCAAGGCATTCACACACGCATTTCTAGAGGTTTTGTTTTCATTCTCTCTTTCAAAACCCATCTCTTCATTATTTCTCTTTTTATAAATATGCACACACACATGAAACCCTCACAAAATGAGGATTTTTGCAAAACATGATAAAGAGTAAGTTTATGATGGGTGAAATCAAAGACACACAGCAGTCATTCAAGAGCTTCACATTTGCCTCCATCCATTGTAAGGCTTTCCTCCGTTCTACACAGCAATCTGAATTCTATACTGAGGGTCACAGCTTCTCTTTGAATCCCCAGCTTACGTCGCTATGTGTTGCCACCTTGATGCTATTTAGACAATTTTCTTTTAACGTGCAGACAGTGAACTGTTCTCATTTAAACAGGCTTTCATTTGACAAGAGTGCATTCCCTCAGATCTGAAACTCTACCAACCATGCTACAATTGTATCACGCGCTGCTATAATCAAGCATGTTGTAAATGTGGGCAACACAACGTATATAGACATTTGCACGGAAAAAAAAAAAAAGCACAGAAAGATTTTCAGGTCATATAGCTCAGAACATTAAAAAGCAAAACTGTTCTCTGCATAACATCTAAGAAAACAGAGCTTTGAATTCTAGCTTGAGAACATAATTATTTTCTGTTTTAAACATTTAACGGCATGCTGCTGCTGTACCCTTGCTGGGTCTCAGAAAGAAAGCTAGGAAACTAAGAGCCCTACTGTATGTTCTTCATTCCCAGCCACGTTCCTATGAGAAAACCTTATTAATGAGCTTGCAAACGAGCACCCAACAGGGAAATGTCACAAACAAGAGCGGCTAATGCCCCAGAAAATCAAATAACTGAACACTTGGCTGATTGTGGTGCCTTTCATATTTATAATAAAAGGGGGGGGGGGTTTAATTCACTGATTTTGAAGGGGTCAACACCTTGCTGAACAAAACAACTCATTTATTTATGTTCAGAAATCTCCAGATGATAAATTACATTGATGTTAATCACTTCAATGCATACTACACAATTAATATCTGTACTCACCAAAAACTTAAGGATTATTAAAAGTATGACAGCATACACATCTGGCTGATTTTTCACATAATTGGGCACAACAATTTCTCCTGGTACCACAAATAAGGGTACTAACAAACAAACACTGCAAAATTCTGGTTCAATTAATTAGGACTTAAATTCACAAGACAAAAGCAATTCCAAGTTGCAGCTCAAGCCCGGTTGTCTCCATCCAGAGTACAGCTTTCCTCCGTTCTGCACAGAAATCTGAATTCTATACTGAGGGTCACAGCTACATAGTATGGAGACACCCACCTTACATGGAGAAGTATACCCCTTTCCTCTCTTATCCTTCCTCTCTTCATTCCTTGTCATACTTGAAGTATTCAATGGCATGCAAGTGGCCACTGTTTCATTTTTCCTTTTAACATTATTTTTTTTTAAAAAGATATAACTTATACAGGATTCAAATCTATCATCTGTCCTTGAACCCTATTCATAACCTGGTTAACACTCATTTGTCTTAGATGGGGTAGAGACATTTCCATAAAACTTCATTGGCCAAAATAGGCCAGGGTTAAACCAACTGAGCATACTTAACAGCATTCAGATCAGGATAAATTGCCCCAAGGTGGTCTTATTCATTCAAAGTAGAATCTGAGGCCCTTAGGGGGACTCAGTACTTCCTGGTGATAATATCTATCATTGATAGTATAAGCAATCTTTTTAGGTAGCAAGGAAAAGGACATTTAAAAAAAGAAAGTGTGCCTAACAAATATAATTAATACATTTACATACATTATTACATAGGTCTTGGTTAGGTTAAAGCAATAAAATGATGTAAAAAAAATGGATCTTATAAAGCAGCCCTAATAACTCTGAGGGAGAAATGGACTCTTCAGATTGTAAGCTAAATGTGGTAAATATGTGATCTTATTTACGTTTCCAGATGTATAGCTATAAAAGGAATTTTGAAGTGATCCTAAAAAGGCTGAACTGCAAGCTTCAAGGGTCTGGGTCAATTAAAAATAAGGTGTAATGTTAATCCTCACAAGGTATCCACAATTCAATTTCTATGTAGATTGGCTACTGAACAAATTAGTCTAAGACTCTCGTGCCTTCAGAAATCTACTCTTTCCTCATGACCATCAATATATGGTTCTGCCTGTCTGCAGAGAGGACTGCTATGAGGGACTGGAGTTGGTCCACTGCCCACCACTGGTGAACAACTGGCAGACTGTAGAGCCCAGCAACTGAGTGCTACAGTCACTTGAGGCACACAGCTCTTGTTATTGCATAGCTACTGGTGTTCAAGGAGAGGAAACTTGGTAGGAAATAATGCAGCAACGTGCAATTGTGTTTGAAGACGTGCTTAGGGAATTCCTTTCCAGCTCCAGAAAGTTCTCAGCAGTTCTCTAGGAATAGAGGGTAGTGAAATACCAAGTGACTTTCTTGAGCACTGACAGCCTTATTGAAGATTTCAAGCCAGACCTAAAATTCCCATTTGAATTATACAAAACTTTATAATTCTTAACCATCTTTTACATAAGAGATTTCTCCTTATTTATATTCCAAAATGGAACTTCAAGGATAAATTGTTTGTGTGGCTTATGTTGGATAAAAGACGAGAGAGCTGTCCACAAAATAAATGCCATGTTAGAGTTTGAAATGATCACATCCTCATCTATGGAAGATGTTAAAGTCCCTTCCTGTAGGTAGAAGCCAGGGGCACTTTGTTATATTGAAGTCAAATGGATTCACTTATAGAGCCTTATTACTTTTCTTGGAAGGATGAAACTCTTGAATCTGCAGGATATGGAAGCAAAGGTTTATAAGGATTAGTATCAAGTTTTTCCAAGGTGGAGAAGATATACTGCTTGAAATACTTTTGCATTTGGAGGAGAATAATTTTGTAGGTGGGTGGGGCTACATTTTGTTTAAAAGACACCCTGGGAAACTACTTAAAGAGTTTAGGGGCAGAAACTGGGCGAATATCTACTCAGGACTCACAAAGGAGCTAATGTATTATTAAAGCTAATGGGCCCCTACAAAGAAAGTTAATGGATATTAAGTTTGCTTAAATGAATTACATATTAACAAAGTCACAAGAAATCTACTATCTGCCAATTTAGATAATATCTGATCATTTCTGTTTTCCCATTATAGGGACATTATACCACAATAGTTTTAGTGATATGAAAATTATAAGCATGATGCTCATAATGAAGCTATATAATGAAGTGGATGAAATGAATTAACAAGAAAAACCTGCATTATATAATGTTAAATTGAGCCAAACTCACAGAGTAAGAAAAGGTTGGAATGGGAGGGTCTCTTACAAGCAACTTTTAAAAACTTTCCCTGCCCCTAGTTTGCTCAGAGAATTGAAACATGGTAAGGAGTGCATCAGGTTGATCCGTGGCCTCCAAAGATATGTACAAGTTCGAATCCCTGAAACCTGTGAATGTCACCTAATATGGGAAAAGGGTTTTTGCAGATATTGACACCTAGGTCTTTTGGTCTCCAGAACCGAGAGAATTAATTTCTATTGTTTTAAGCCACCAAGTTTATGGTGCTATAATTTGTTACTGTGGTTCTAGGGTACCAACATAAAGATTTACAAAGGGTAACACATTTCCTTCATCAGATTCCCAACGTCCGCCATCCCAACCAAACTTTTAAAACATTTTCATTCTGTATATTCAATTATCACCTGAAAGTTTTCAGAGGCCAAGTTACAGAAGCCTTTTGATGAAAAGTGAGAAGCTGGCTACTTGGCCATAACCTTGGCACAAGAATGAATTTGGGCAGAAACCAGATTGCTTTTTTTCCTCTGATGCAGAAGGGTCTAGAGGAGAAGATGCGGAGAACATATTTAGTCTACAGGGCACCATAGGGAGACAGCCTTACTCACTACAGTCTAGTTTTTATTGATGAAGCCATCAAGATGTGGCACTTATCCCGAAGAGTTTGACTTTCAACTCACTGCTATAATTTAACCTCAAACAGAAGAGAATGTGCAATTAAAACAAAATGCTGATGTGGAATGGAAATAAAACACCTCCTTTAAAACAAAATCCAATGCTTATTATGGGATTGAAAAGGGAGGGATTACTCCAGAATTTGAAGTTGGAACAAAAATGATGACTGTCTATATTCAAAGAAATCAATTTTGCATATGTTAAAGCAGATTGAAATCATTTCAGTTTTTCATTTGGGTTAAATGTAGAATTCTCATACTCTCACTGGCACTTTGTAAGATGACAGTATTTCCTTAAAACAATCCTTTGATTATTTTTCTACCAAGATAACAGGAAAAATATTCTATCAATACTATATAAAATGTATGTATGCATCTAGCAAATAGCATCTGAAGAGGTTCTAAGTAACTGCCGTGCTATGCCCTCAGAGTAAGATGCTCAGGTACTCACACTGTACTTCTAGATACCGTTGGGTCTGCAAGTTTCCGGTGACCGCAGGGTGCTCCACTTGACAGATCACTGGGACCCCGTCATCCTCCTTGTTCACCTTTAGCATCAGCTGACTGGTCACAGTGTACATGTCCGACCACTCTTCCACCTCCGATTTGCCTAGCAGGAAAGGAAATGTATAAACAACCAGAGATGGTAGAAAGAATTTGCATCATTCAAGTTTTAAATTCTCTTCTTTCCTTCCAAACTCAACAATACTATTTTAACAAATATAATGGAAGTTACTTGGAGAAGGGAAATCTGTGAATGGATAACTGATAAAAAGATTGTTTCCCTTAAGTTCCTATTTTTCAAACTTACAGAATCATATTTAAGATCTATTCAACCCCAAGCAGTATACAGTATTTTTACTGAAGTATATTATATGCTTCTTCTATCTCAAGCCCCCTAAAAAGTCAGCAAAAGGTTGAACCACTTTGATATCTGGCTGTTCCAAGGTATTTGGAAGGAGGAAAAGCAAAGCATTTTTCACCCTTACAACTATCTGAACTTGAAATATCTCTGAGGCTGTCATGCCATTTAAAAATTCCAGGACGTCATCCAAATCCCCTAAGTAATTCAATCAGCAGTGGAGATATAAACAACCCTTTTTGCCTACCCCCATCATCAACAATTAAGAGGGAAAGTAACTAAATGGATTTACATAATTGAAATTGTAATTGAAATGTTTAAACTCGGAGACTTCTGGAAGACCACAGAAACGCAGTGGCAGTGGGCTAGAGCAAAGTAAGATACAGGGCTTTGGGCCAGATGGGAGACACATCCAAGAACACCCAGAAAAGCAGGCAGGAGGCTTCCGGATAGAATGAATAGGCTGGGGCAGTCCCTTCCTGAACCCAGCACTCCCAGGAACATGGCATAACATTAACTTTCTTTTAATGTTTTGTACTTATCGGTACACATTTAATGGCTCAGTTCACTTAGACAGAAAAGCAGAGGGGAAATGAGAAACTCCTTCCTTCTAAAACCATACCTAGGAAATAGGAGATTTAAACAGAACAAGCTTTTGGAAACTTGAGCTGTTAGATATAGATTTCTCTGTTTCCATATATAGATTTCTGTATCACCTTTCTTTTCTTCCTCACACTGTTTATTTATTTAACAAGCACACAGACAGCACTTAAGTTGGCCCAGGGGCTAGCTTAATAATGCTTTACAAATATTCACTCATTTCACTTTCATAAGAATCCTATAAATTTATATTATTATTTTAGAAGAAAGTGTTAGGCCCACACTAGTTTTCGGTCAAATGACCAGAGTAGGTCAGTCCTTTCTTTAGAATACTACTTGGAGGTCAACCTTGAAAAGAAAGGAATCTGAACACAACATATGTGAAAGGCTTAGGATAAGTGGCAAAATATGGTCCAACAGGGTACAGGCTGTCTCCTTTCTCTGATGCAACAGCTGAGGTGGCAGGGATTGAGGACTTAGGAATCAAACCTGGGATGACTCAATACTGAGGGAGAGCCAACTGCAGCATGACTAAAGGAATCACTTGCACTGCTCCTACAAAGGCAGAGATGCAAAAGAACAGACCAGTGAATTGGGCATCTCAATTATAGGTTTCACAAGGGATGTGGTTACTGTAAATTCATAACTAGGATAAAATTCTTTGTCTACTTAGTGCAGCCTCTCTGGAAGGAAAGCACATGGTCAATACAATCGATAGTGCAACAGATATTAGAATCTGGAATTTTTAAAAATGCTTATAAAAATGTGAGGTTTTGACCCAGTCTGAGCCACCACAAAAATGCAGGGATTTTGTGTAATGAGAACTGAGGTACAGAAATGGTCTGAGCTGAGGGAATACCCCCAACAGTGGCTCTTCTGGCATGAAGAGTTCTAGTTTTCAGGTTTAGTTTTCTCCAGGCATCTGAATAGAGCAACAAATCTCACCATGAACCCTCAAATCACACGAGAGGGTATGAATTAGAACAATGCTGTTATGCTTTGGCCTCAGATGTCTTTAGTAATTGATTATGAACCATACCTAAATAAATACTTTCATTTAAGGGGCATGTTTTGCACCTGTTCCTAATTTTCACAAAGGCATACTTGCTAGAATCAAGGACCAACTAACAACTTCAGTACAGGGTGGTTTCTCTGTTACCTTTGAGCTCCTTGTTCCCTTTGAACCATCTAATAGTTGTGGCTGGTTTGCTGGCCATGGCAGTGCAGTTGACTTCAATCTCCTCGCCTTCCACCGCAGTGTCTTTCTGGATATCGATCATCAGGTTACGTGGTGGGACTGCAGATTAAATATATGTGCTTTGTAAATACAAAATCCATTTCTAGACATATTCTTCCGTTCATCAGAAACTAGCACTACTGCTATCAAAAAAGGGACAAAATAGTGGACATTCCTGATAGGAATTTAAGACAAACCATCACAAGAGGAGCAAATGCCTCAGGCAGAGGGAAGAGAAGGGCAAAGCCATCACTAGATAAAATGAGTTATGCAAGATCAGTTAATTTTTCTCTTAAATGTGTCATATAAAATGACCAGTTTTCCACTATTAAATCATCACTAACAATGCTATGATATAGGTATTAGTTATTCATCAGTCATTACAAAATTGATCAGAAAACAGATATAAAACAAGGAGGAGTACACATTATTGAAATTACTGTCCTTACCTGGAAGCCCCTGAAAGTAATACTTCTGAACTCAATGCTTGGATTTCAATCTTCATATAAAAGATTTCAAAGTCTATCAACAAAGGTCAAAAACTGGGGGTCCCTCAAAAGAATCACTCACCATAAACATACACAGAAAAATTACATCAGGACCAGTTCTATTTAATTAAACAGAGTCACAGAAATCCAGAATGCAATCATGTTCTCCAATGGATGGCATATTAATAAAACCCTTTGAATATGAAGATGCAATAATAGAGGGAATGCCAATTCTCTTAAAGTAATTTTCCATATTCTGAATTCCAATGGTCCTGATTTTAGAAATGTAAGCAGATTTAAATAGAATTAAAATTACTCTTCTATAAGCACATTAAAGATATGTGTGATAAAACAGCCAAAATAAAAGATTTTAGGGCTGACATACTAAATATTGAACCAAGAGTATGAAGAATATGATGGTGGTGATGATGACGGGAGTTTTTTTGGTACTGGGGATTGATCCTAGGGGTATTTAACCACTGAGCTACACCCTAGGAGCATATTTTGCATCTGTTCTTTTTATTTTTCATTTTGAGGCGAGGTCTTACTAAGATGTTTAGGGCCTCATTAAGTTGCTGAGACTGGCCTCAAATTTGCAATCCTCCTGCCTTAGCCTCCTGAGTCACTGGTATTACAAGCATGTGCCACTGTGTCTGGCAGTTTTTCTTTTCTTCTTCTTCTTCTTCTTTTTTTTTTTAATGAAACTAAGTTGACAGTGAAACTTCATAAGGTGCAACCTTACCTCAAGACTGAACCTCTTGAAATAAAAATCAGTAAGAATATGGAATTCAGTAGTGTGAATCTAAGAATATGTGTCCTGACCACCATGAATAAGCAAAGACAGTTCTGAGACTTATGATTAATAAGTTTCTCAACTCAGAAGAGAAACAAGAAATTAAATATGTATAAACATGCCATCCCGATGATCAAGTTGAATAATACATCTCTGATACTGCTTCAATAAATTATAGGATTAAACCACATATTTGGGATTTCCAACTGTTATAGTCCAACATGAAAATTCTGCCCACAGGAAGACTTTTATACTGAATTGGAGCAATAGAAAATTCTTATAGGGAATGATGAAAAAGGAAAAGTAAAGTGATTTGTTGCATATATTTCTCAGCAAGATAGTGTACTATGGTGGGGGAGGGGAACAACAACTAAAGCAAAAGCATTCCTCTTTGTTCCCTGTGTACAAGGAAAACAACATATTTGCTCAATTGGACGTGATGCTAATGTGATATGGCCCAAATGAGTAGTTAAGCATGGCAAAGAACTACCCTAGCTTACATTTCAAGAAAAAATAAGCAAAAAGAGGGATAATTTAACATCCAATTTGGACCTGCACATCTGCCAGCATTTTAAGAGACACAGAAAGGCAGTGACAAAAGAAATGATATGACTTCAGCTGGTGGTATCCTTAGCATAGTTTATCTCCTTGGTGATGATCAGGTCAGTTACACATTTTTATTCCATATTCCTAGGCAGTGGATAGGGGATACACAGAAATGTTTCAGACCAGCAAATACTACTACATTCTGAGTGCAGTAGACATGAATTTTTGGGGAAAAATGTCATTATTAGATGGAATATCAGTGGAAAAGACTGTCCAAGGCTAAAGGAAACAAGACCTTGGCAAACAAGACGGTGATAACGGATACTAAAAAGAGATAAGAAGGAAACAAGGTCCTCTCAAACCAATGAAGGAATGAAAGAGAATAGATGGTCCATTCAAGGTCCAGGCAAAAACAAAACTAGAGTGATAAAAACAATTTTTGATATGGGTACAGCAATGGCTCCCAGTGAGAACTGAAAGTGAGTAGAGTAACCAAGGGGACATGAAGCTAAAGAAGGGCTCTCTTAGGATGTGATGGAGGCAAAGGGCTAAATCTACTAGCCATCCTGGAAATCCCCACAGAATGGGGTAGATCTGATTCCACTTTATTACTCTGGGAGAAATGCCTTGGTGATCACTCTGTAGAAATCTGGGAATGTTTTGGATGGAAACAGATCCAGGAGTTGTTAAAAGACTCTGCTACAGAGACTGCTAAGGCTCAGAAGAGTTTACTTAGCCTTAAATGTAGTCTGTCAGACAGCTGCTTCCTGGCCTCCTGGTGATCTTGCCTTTCTCTTGTCTCTTCTTGTTGAGCCTCATACACCTTAATACACTTACCCCAGGCTCCACCTAACCCCCATCAGCTGTTCATCTCCACTGTTATCTCTTGGTGGAAAGTCTTTTACTCACTCTATTTGGTCATAAAAATGGTGGCATGTTCTTTCCACATTATATCTGTTGGTTCAAAGAAGAAAAAGAAAAGGGGCAGATGTAGATAGGACAGAGAAAAATCAGCTGGGTCCTCTCGATGTTGTTTGGGGGTTGAGAGCTTGACTGGCAGGGAGGTTCCTATCTGGGATTCTTATTGTTTGGTATTACCCGGTTAATTACTCCTCTGCTACAACGGATGCGCTCTGAAGTTCTATAACCCTGAGAGGGATTCCTGTACCAATGTTAGATTTTAGGATTGCCTTCCTAAAGAGCTGACATCATCTTTAACTTTATGGCCAAGGTAAAAGTGTAGAAAACTTCAAAAATCAAGTATAGAAAAATAAAGAACTTACTTGTTGTTGAGCTCATCATTTTGAGAAATAGCTGAATGATTTTTCCCACATCCTAAATAGTTTTCTCAAGACTGTGACCAGTATTTCTAATTTTTGCTAAGATTAGAAGAAATGGGCAAGTATAGTGGGAGTTGTTTGATTTACAAATATAAAATAAAATCTGATAACGTGAGTCATGATGGATTTTTTGATATTATAACTGTGACTTCTCTCAGAGTTTGTTTTTTTTTTTTTTAAGAGCAAGAAAGCTTTGGAAAATATAATGAGGTTGTTTAAATCTGTCTTTATGAAAAAAGAGGATTGGACAAGGAAAAAAATTTATTTTGGTCTATTAATCCTACCCTGTTTTTCCTTTAACTTCATAATGTTTATTCCAATACAAAAGAGGTTAGTAAAGTATAAAAATCCATTTATAAGAAAAATGAATTAAAACTGCTGTTAACCAGAGAATACACTTATACATGGTCCACTAAACAGACACATTTAGTAAAAACTGCCTGCAGCCATTAATGAAAATAACCAAAGATATATCTAAGGAGGTACATATAGATGAAAACCTGAATGAAAACCACAGAGGAAAATACCAGAAAACAGCAATGAAATGTCAAGGTCCTTCTTAACTAACCTCAAATCTATAAGAGTACTAATTATAAACATTACGCCTACAACATTTAAAAAAATCAGCAATATCAAGATGAGTCACATTAATTACAACAAAAGAGTCTTAAACCTGATCAGCACATGAAATATCACTCTAAGACCCTTTAAAATAATTAGGTTCTCCTGTTCCTGGAATCTTAAGAGTGAACACTAATCTTAGAAAGACAGGATTGTAATAATATTAGCTACTATTATCAGTAACTACATTAATCTTGGAGCAGTGTTATTTTCTCTCACTCACCTCTTCTCATGAATAGTAGCATAAAGAGTCCTACACTGTGTTCTGGAGAAAAAAAAACAAACTCATCACAAGTAGAAGGAATGAATGAATATTCTACAAGGCAGCCAGATCCATGCAAGGTATCACAGGAGAATTTTCAGTTTTTGCACAGATGAGATTGAAACATAATGGTAACTATGAAGTAGCACGGATAACATTAACAAATACCCATGTCTATACGTTATAATTATGCTGAAATTTTTGCCAAATGTGTCAAATAACTAATAAACATATGCACTAAAATGTGCAACTTCAACCTATCAAGAAGCTTGACAGCTGTGTAAGCATATATGGAATGCTTTTCAGAGAAACATAGATAGTAACGAAGATGCTAATACATCATTCTTCATTCATTATAATATCTGAAAACTCTAAACCTTACGAGGAAGGTTTGACTATCTGAGTATCAGAGGAAATTGTCAGATTTTTGGAATATGAAAGACTCAAACACTGATGACAACAATTTTACTCTGTCAAGGATGCCTAGAGTAAATTCAATGGAAAGAATATTAAATGAATGCATAATATCTGCAAAGAGAACATTGACTAACATTACTTTCAAGTATCTTTAAGTTAATGCTTCTATAAAACACAAGCAGGAACCTATTACTTCTAGAATAATGAGACCTCCAAAAAGATTATAGGCACAATGCCTCTCAAAAATCTAGTGCTGGTACATTGACTCCCAAGCCCAGGGTGTATTCATAGTCAATCTAGTCCAATACAGTGGTTCTGAGACTGACAGGCAGTAACTACTTGCCAATGACCAGCTAGACTCCTGAAAACCAAAGATGTGCACCTCCAGGAAAGAAAACTTTGAAACGGCAGCATTCAGGACTTAACTGAAAACAGTCTAACCCAGAAGGCACAAAGGCTGTGAGACAGAATCATCAAATCTGTTTTGAATTCTCAGATTCTTGATTGTCACTGAATACTTTGTAACCTGGGCAGGATGACTAACCTGCTATTTTTCTTCTGTGAAATTAAGATATCTATACTTCCTCCATACAGTAAAATATTGTGAAAATCCAAAATGCTATTAATATATTTCCTTTCATTGCTATCAGTTTTGTGGAAATGCCACAAATGGTCAATGGATGGCTGGTCAATTTGAAGTGTATGCAGCTAATGAAGCAGGGCAACAAGCAGTCTATTTTCAAATACTTCTACACAAGTGGACAGACAGTTTCAAATGCACATTGGTGAATTGGTATATCTGCAAAAGACCAAAATAATCACCCCAGCAAAACTTCCATGCCTTCTATTTCTGCAGGTCTAATATGGATCAAAACTAATAATGACAAGTTTGTGCACCTGAAAAGCCATCACTAAACACAGACAACATTAGAAACTGTATGGCCAGATTTCCTGACTTCCTAAAATCAGTATTCCTCTTCTCAAGGGCATATATGTAAGTTTTGGGAACATGTTTTAGCTTAATGAATAAAAAAGTATTTTTCCTTTATAGCTGTGTTTAAATAAAGTAATGAGGCAGAAGCTCAATAGGTATATCCTTAAATACATATATGTGCACACACACCAAGCAAAAATGTCCTTCATATTTATCTTTCCTCTTTAATCTTCATATCATTACACCGAAAAGCTGCAGTCTGCCGCTTCAAATAGACTTTGATTCATCATCTTCCCGAAGGTGTAAATCAGAGATCTTGCCTTGTGCTACAGTGTATGTCCTTGAAATTTCAGTTTCAAAAGTCCAGATCAGCTGGTGTTATGCACTGGAGTACACGTTTGTCTAAAAGGTGACTAATTCAGATCACCTTCAGTATACTAGGATCTGCTAACTATATCAAAATAAAAACACAGAAACCTGGCTACTGGGATTTTGCTGAAAATCACAATCTGGTGGATCATAAATGAAGATACTCAGCTCACTAGAGATGTACCTAGAAGCCTGGCAATGGTGCTTTGATTGTTCATCAGTTAAAGAGCTCTTAACTCTTTTATGTCCAATGATTGCACTTTGTGGCAAAGTATATGTTCACAAGGTATGACTTTTTATAGTATAATCTAGAGTATAAGCAATAAACAAGGCAATAAGTAAAGTCGAAGAAAAGGAGAGCAACAACATTAAAACGAGGATATAACTCAGAAGAGAAAATCATTACGTGGATTCCATAATAGCTCTGCCATGGGGTACAGATGTGAGAGCCCATCTTTCCTTCTGCACAGAAGCAAAAAAATCCTGGTAGTTGGAAGCAATGACATTTCATGTGGTGAGTGATTCATTTGAGGGCTCTAAATTCTCTTGATCTTTGCTTCTAAAGCTTGAGGTTTGAAACCCAAGAGCAGGTGGAATCTATAAAGACTGCTGATTGCCATTCCTTAGAACGTTTGGTAAAATAGGCTATTTTTAAAATTCAGCAAGATGGGCGGTGATTCTTCCTAAAACAAGTTGGAACAGTGAAATCCACCATTAACCTTCTCTTTGCTGCTGGAAGCTATTTTTTAGTATGGGCCAGCCCACTCTGCTTCCCAAGGTGAACCCGTGCATTTCTTACCCAGGACGGTGATGGTGGTATAACTTTCCTGTGGGGGGTCAGTGTAGAGCTGGCAGAAGTATCTCCCTTCATCAGAAATGGAGACATTTGTCAACGACACCTTGAGTTCACTGCTAGAAAAATTCAGCAACTGAAACCTGCTGTCCTTCAGGGCTGTGAAACAAAACACTGAGTTAGTGACTATGAAAAGACAATGGCAGTCTATTTTCCTTAATTTAGGGAGGAAAAAATCAGATGGCTAAAAAGGCAGCCACAGAGTGGAAAAATTCATTAAGCCTTTCTTTACCTGTTGGATACCATTTTGGGTTTCTGCAGTAATTGCATACAGACAACTCTACCCAAAGAAAAACCACACACACACACACACACACACACACTGGCACAATTCCAAGCACCATCAGTTTTTCAGCACTTGCTCATAATTGTTTTCAGTTTCCTATAAGAGATAGGCAAAAAAAAAAAAAAAAAAGGAAAGGGCATGTCCTGGGTCCTCTGACACTGGAAGCCAGCCCCTCTTAACCTTTAGGTACCAGAAATTCAGAAACTGAGGCCAACAAGCTTCTAAAAGGTCTCTAAAAATCTGAGGCTTTAAAAAAAAAAAAAAAAAAAGCAGTTTCAAATTATGAAAGAGAACTAAAATTTCATTAGTAATAGTCTCAAAGTGAAATCTAAGAAAATCACTTCAAAAATTATTTCAAGTTCCTAAGCCAGAACTTGGATCCATCTTAATTTATTTGATATGATTTAAGATGGAGTTATCAAATGTGGACAACCTAGGGCCACAGAGGCCATAAACTCATCCTGCAGTTTTCTAGCTATCTTCAGCTTCACAGTTTGAAACTGATTAGACAACATGCAGGAAATCAAAGTCACCACAAAAGTAGTGTATGTGGGCTTCTTATTTATTTCAAATGTTCTCTTCTAAAGTCCTGTTAATTTGGGCAAAGGCTAGCTTAGCCTATATTTTTAAAAAATCTGGTTTAAGAGTAAGAAGCTGGCTTCTCCTTTTAACCTCTCTCATCTGTGTAAATGTTTCTTAGATTTATCAACTCTTTCTACAAGTCATGAATGTCCTGCAATATTGGGAGGAAAGGGGACAAGTAGCCAGAAAGGGATATCCTGGATTCTGCTTTGGTCAGACACTAATACTCTCAAGTAGAATTTTCCCAAAGACTTAACTCTTGCTTTTGCCAAGCCCTGACATCCATTTGAACTATTTCTGTTACACATAATTTAATTTCTATAAATGGCTTTTATTATATTATATTTGGAAAGATTTCAGCATATGGCTACCCCCACATACGAGAGGCTATGGTGAGATCTGGTTTGTCGATGCAAGCACAGATTGCCTTAGAAACTTCAATCTTCAAACCAAACAGATTACCTTTCAGAATGCTGTATTTTCCTTGCCTTACCCTATTTGAGTTGTTTGTGTCAGTTAAGTATTTGGGACTCAATTGCAATTCACCTTGAATTACTACAATCAATTCCTATTGCAAAGTAAGACTGCCTTACTTTTAAAAGGGACCATTCAAGGTTTCTATTAAGTAGAAAGATTATGATTGCCTGTCTCTTCTTCCCTCTAAAGAATTGACTCAACTTTAAGCATCTAACATTAAATTTAAAAAAAAAAAGGTGGCCTTAGCAATCTCTTTATCAAGACAACATGGAGGAAAAAAAAGTTGTTGGCTAATACAGTAGGGATGGAAACTTACGCCTGAAGTCCCTGAAATAAATGGTCTGCCTGTTGGGGTTCAGTAGTTGAATCACAGAGTCGTCACTCTTATTGACTTGGCAGCTGATCGTTGCGACTTCTCCCTCTATCACTGTCACGTCTTTCGTAAACAAATTCTGTCCATCACCTTAAAAAAAGGGGAGGAAAGAAAAAAGTCAGAAAAAATCTCCATTAATTAAAATTTGGGCTCACATAATATGAGAAATAAGAAATGAGAAGTATATTAGAGCATGAACATAAGTAGCAACATTTGGTATGATGGTTCTAATACTTTTCTCTATAGTTCACAAAATGAGTCTACTAAAGTAAGGCAGACACAGGAATAAAATACAACTGAGCCTGGAACCCACACATTCAAAAGCTGTAATGCTGAGGTGTCGGCCTTCAAGACTTTGCACCTTTGATTGGTGTAAGCTGATGAGGTCTGAGGAAGGTCAGAGCGCTGGCTTTTGTCATGAGCTGACGCTCTCACAACTGGAGGAGGGAAGATACACATGGTTGACCCTAGCTCACACACCCTTGAGCTAGGTAAGCTATCTGGTCACTGCACAGAAAACCCAAGGAGCCATTTGACAGAAGTAGGTAGGAAGGTTCAACAAATAATCTTGTCTTGTTAGTGGATGTCGACATTCCCAATGTACAGGCAGTTCATTTAGTCATTGTGTGGGAGTGAGAACTGAACTGACTATGACTCCTGGGATCTCAATAAAATCTATGGAAGGCTTACATAAGTTGAGTTTGTTAGTCCGCTCTCAAAAACTCATACCTTCAGGACTCACTCAAAGCCCCAGGCAGCCCTGAACCCATGACCCTTTCTGTAGATCACCCTCTCCAGCTGTTTAGAAAATCTCTTTCAGAACATGTCAAAAAGTCAAGGGTTTCAGATCCATGGATATATGGCTTATCTCCAGATCTGCTCTAGTTTGTTGCTTCTAAGATTAGTGACAGCAGCCAAGGCACCTCATAAATGTCCTAAATGATCCACAGCACAGGTAGGAGAAGAGGAGAGTTCAATTCAGAAGCAAAAGATGAAGCAATTGTTGAGAGTTCAATTCTGCACCCGGCATAGCAGGGGAGAAGGGAGTATATGACAATGTCCTAGGCTTCGAGAAGCTGCAAGGTGGGTAAAAACTGACACCTAAATCCTACTTACAGAACAAGAAAGAATAGTATCGGCAGTAGAAGCAATGGTCAATCAGGAAGGGGGAGAGATTGCTTTTTAGCTGTGTGATCTCAGGAAAATTATTTCAAGTTCCTAAACCAGTTTCCCATCTGCAAAATGGGGACAGTAATGAAGAGCTATCTCATAAAGCTGTTATAAATATAAAGCACTTATCACTGTGTCTAGCTTCTCATAAAACTAAATAAACAGTAGCTGCTATCATCATCATCATCATCATCATCATCATCATCATCATCATCATATCATCATTGTCATTCTCTAGATGTCAAATCCAAACTTTTATTAAACCATTATTACGTGTGAGGAGTAGTGTGAATACAAGAGTAAATGCTCTCGGTTCCAGCTTTCAAGCTCTTATGTATCAACTCAATGTAGCTTATTTATTCCTTAAAAAAAACATTGTCACATTAAGAAACAAAGGTCAAAGATAAATACTAATCTAAAAAAAATGTAGACAGAATAAATAGAGATGCAACTAGAATAAATGGAGGATTTCCACCTGCTATCGTATTTCTGCTGAAAGATTCTTTTTTGGCAGGACACAGTGGGAAAATGTGAGAAGGGGTGTCTAAGATGGCTTTAAGCCAAATCCACCTAGAAACAGACCAGCCCCTGGCAGAGGATTAGAAAAGAGGAAACTAGAAGGATAAGGGGGAAAAAATTATTAGAGCCACAGATAAACAAAAATTCTTGGTGCTTGAGGAGCAAACCAAAATGAAACCCGACCTTGAGCTCTATGATCCAGGGAATTAACCCAGGTGTGAGGATGCAGGCCCACAGGGCCTGTAGACAATGAAAGGGTAAATTTCCCTTAGCTGGATCCAGCAGTGGAAGCTTAGGGACTGAACCATGTTACAGAATAACAACAAAGAAAAAAAAAAGATCAGAAAAAAAGGGGATGAGATGCTTTTTAAAAATTTTTCCCTGAGTGGGTTACTATGACAAACACAGAATTCAGAACCAAGCTGGAGGGAATAGTTTATTCCCAGATTTGAGAAAAAAACAAGAAAGGAATTCCTGCCAATCAAGCAAGCTTTTCAAGGTGGACAGGATGGCCCTGGAAAAAGTGTGGACAGAAAGGACATCATCTTTATATTCTCAGGGTAATTCAATCTAGTAAAAAAATTAAGAAAAAATTAAACTGCATGATTCAAGTGCTAGGCAAGCCTTTAAAAATGGGGACTTGCCTTCAGGAAACAGAATACAAATGGGAACCTTACTTCGGTTGTGGGAGGATTTCTTGTATCTAAAGAAAGTTTATTAGCAACACAAATAAGAATCTTCCACTTACAAAATGTACGACCTCAAAGGCATTAATCCCTTCAACAAAAACAAGGCCTCACAGACGCTAACTACTATCTTGAAGCTAATGGGACTTAAAGCCACTTGCAATTCAATTAGGCACTAATAGAATAGTTCCTGTGGAAACAACCATATGCTTTAATTTTAGTTTCTTACTAGAAATCCTAAGGCTGGTATATTCTGTAAGGGACATACAGTATTCATATTAAGACTATAAAGCATTTATATAGGAGATGGAAGCAGAGAGGAGTTGACTATAACTTTACATTTTAAGCAATGAGGGTAATAAACAGAACCAGAGGCATTTCTGTGTGCTTTTTATAAAGCCTAAACATTCTTAATTATTATTTATAACTAAAGACCGTACCCTTATAATGTGTAATTACTGAGCAAATCATTCAGGTAAACTTTTCCCATCTGTAATTTTTTGCCCTTGCTGCCTTCAACAAATTCATGGTGATGTTGTCAACATTACTGTATTATTTTTTTGAAATTATTAAGACCAACCTAAAATCTAGTTTCTCAGAAAATGCCAATTTCTAGCTGTGTTAACATGGTTCTAATGCCAATGCTAAAAAATTATAAGTGATAATGAAATATTTTGCTGAAAGATATCAGAGTGCTTTGCTTGATGGTGGTGGCCCAAGGATGTCATTCTATAAAAATCACCAATAAATTATACGGGTCAGCTAGATGGCAGTTATATTAAATAGAGCTCCATACTTTGAGGCACCATAAGATGGCTGCAATGGGATAATAATGACCTATTTATTTGAGGCAAAGGAAGTGAATGACAGTGATGAAAATATGGTATGTGTGTCAGTGCTCTTAACTGCCTGAAGCCTTTATGTAAAAATAATTTCTGCTCACATCCTCAACTATTTCTTCCAAACAGAAGGGTGCACTGTGACTTGATAAATTTCCCCTTGAAATAGATATCATGACAATTAGGTTGTTATAAAATACAATTTGATGTGTAGTAGAAGTATAAAAACAGGCTACTTTGGTGCCTTTCTTAAAAACCCCATTTATAAAACATTTTTGATTTTCTCAAGCTCAATTAGTGAATATACTGTCAAGGCAGAAATAGCGCATGTTCTGGGCAAAAGAAATCAAATAGGCACAATATACTGTGGCCATTAAATAAGGCTATTAGCTGCAAGGTAATTTATTTTAAGGGTGGAACAATGTCTGGCATGTATAGACACCTTTGACAGCTAATTGGTATATATGGGTGAGGTTTGGGAGTGAGAATCTGGATTTCAGTTTATACCAGCAACTGTTATGTTATAGGGAGTATATTCCCCATATCTTCCAGACTCGCCCCAATTTCCAAAAATAAAACTCTGGCAATGGAGAGGCCTATTCCCTCATAAGCAAGTCTCCTGTAGCAAACTGGAAGTTGCTAGGCCATTTATCACAATCAAGAGAGAGATTATTATCTAAAAAAAGGTAAAATTATTTTAATGATTAGCAATGACCATTACTGCTGAGTTGGAGTAGGGGTAGGGGTGCAGTTGGCATATAAATCCCCTATTAATTCAATCTTAAATTAACATAGCTCATGGATTCTCTCCTAAAACCTCATTTTGTTATCAACTCCATTTAGATGGCATTGCATAAACTGGAGTCTATTCAAACAACAACATGCCCTCCCTTAAGGAGGTGATGGGGAACATCTTAAAAGCAAGAATTGGAAACAGTCAATGGGGAGGAGAGCAGTTATCCGGTGCTGAGCGCTGTGCTCACAGCTGCATTACATACTTTCTCCTTTTAAACTCTTGGAATTTTTAATAACCCCACTTTAAAGACGAAAAACCCAAGACTCAGAGAGATTTGAATAAGTTGCCTGATACAATTCAGCTAAGGGGCTAGCTGGTGTTTGAACTCAGTTCTGCCAGGTTCTCCCGCCATAAAGCTTGTCCTTTTTACCAGCCAACATCAGGATTGGGTGCCAAGGTTCTACTGGCTCTGCCTTGGAAAATTTACTTGTTTTTAAAGAGGGTTATTTCCCTATGAGCAACTTCTGATTTTTTTTATTTCCATAATTTATCCAGAACACAATTACACACTTCAAGATGAGAGAGGAACTGTCCTGAATGTAAAACACCTTGTTTACTACTGCTTCCTTCTTTCAGTGCTCAGCACACTCTGCCCCCAGAGAAAGCCTTTATTACCAGGGCATGGCGGGCATTTGCCAGCACTGAGAGCTCTCGCCCCTGCTGCCTGGCTGCTAATAAATAAAGCACTTCATTTACACCAGGGGAGTCTCTCCAGTCAAGTCCATAATAAAAGGACAAGTCATAGTTAAAACAGAATTCAGTTTATGCTATGGCAACTACGTAAACTCTTACTGACACCACGGAGCACCCGTGACACTAAACTAGGAAGACAGTTTGCCCAGAGAAAGCAAATAATGTTCCTGACCTGCTCCTTCAGTAGCAAAGTCACGTCAGAGAAACTTTCTCCCCCTTCCTCTGCTCTATGGAAGACGGAACCTAACATTAAATCAGCACAGTGTGGTCTAAACAGGAAGAACTCAAACCCAAAATACAGATGGCTAAAAAAGGAAAAATCATCCTGCTTTTGATCAGTGTAGTTAGTACTTTAAAAAATTCCACTATAGTTCTTGAAATTTACTCAAATGAAAGTCTCAGGGGTTTTCGTTCTTACCAAGAGACATCTAGGTTTGAAATTTTCAAAGAAGCAAAACACTTGCATGCTTTCGGAGGCCTTATTTTCAATTGGTAAATGAGCCCTCTCTGACTTGAAGCTTCCACTGGCTTGATGCCCAAGTTCGCTTCTGTTGGATCCTATTTTTATAAGCGTGTTCAGGATGTGCCCAACTTGGAAGAGCAGTGTCTACCCCTACCTGAATAAAACCATCATCACCAGAAGATGCACCAAAATTCCTGCTACAGAGAGTTAGTACAGTCGAAAACACTTCAGACAAAGAAATAAAAAATTAAGATCCTGTTGAAACCCAGAGGGAAAAATCTTTCTAACTGCATATGTTCATCCAAGTCAACGTAAACACAGTGTGCACTGCAAATCATTAACAAAGCCATTAAGATTTGATTTCTATCTAAGCAATTATTGTCAGCATATTTTGTACATTTCCTTTAAAAGACTCAATCCTATCTTTCAATTCATTAATCTGTTCCCTACATTTACAGAGTTTTATATCAAATCAGAAACCTATTTGAATTAATAAGAATTACAGGAAAAGTAATTTGAAAATAAATTATTTGAAGTTCAAGCCAGAAAGCTTTTGATGAAAGAATTCAGTCTCATTTAAACATTACAGTAACATTTTTTAGTCGCCAATGTCTTGATGAAAGACAGTGAGAACCAGTGTCCAAAAAGAGGAGTCCATCAACTGTGGATTAAGGTTAAGGGCAAGACCTCCTCAACACAAATACAATTTTTTATTTCAGAGAGAGGCAATACTTCAACCTTCATGAATACTTGAATATTTATTTAAAAATCAAAAGCAATCAATCTGTCTGTTGTTTACAAAGCTTGTTAACCTTTTTGATCCTCATCCATGTTTTGCTATCCCAAACTGTAAAGTTGAAATGTTGATTGTCTGATCCAAGGATTGTCTCTTTAATGTTCAAAATAACTACAAATATGTACCATACAGATCATAAATGTAGAGATAAAAGAAGCATAACCAAATAAACAAATAACTGAGTGGACAAGAACATATGACATCGACCCAAACATTTCATTTATGCCACCATCTTCTTTATAGAACACTTTTGGAATCAAAGATCAATAGAACAGCAAGGAACAGAGATCAACTCTCACTTTATAGATGACGACTCTGAAGCCCAGCAAGGAGAAATGTCTAAAATCATATGGTAGGCATGAAGCACCTGCCAAGAGCAGAGATCAGACCTCTGCTTGAGTCATTAAGCTATTTCTGTTCTTGGCTATTTCTAAGTAACATGTATCGATCTGCTTTTAATTACAAAAAGCAATATATGCTCAAGGTTTTGTTGCTGTTGTTATTTTGAAAGTTTTGTTTTTACAGTATGTGTTAATACTGTATCCTATGTCATAGAGATGGTCAGGATCCTGTAAAAATCTCCTGTGAAATAATTACTGCTGTATCGCTTGAGTTTATGGCAGGAAAAAATATTGAGTTTAATCTAATCTCCTTTAATAATCAGTAAAAGGTGAGGCAAATTTTTGAACGGCGAGTTAAAGGGTAATCTTCTTCAGAGCTGGTTTTTTTATCAATTAAAATTGTTGATTTCCCCTGAATACAAAACAAAAAAAATCATCTGACACAACATTAAGCTATTCATGAATATTCTGTATACACATTCTTGTTTAGTTGACTAATGGCAAATTAACGTTCTCTATTTTAGCTTAAACACATAGTATAGGTATGTTTGATTAGCATTGAATTCCAAAAGCTGATTACTATGCATGCTTTGATTATGTAATTACATAATAGAGTATAATGGCTCCTTTGGAGTCATTATGATCTATATGGCAAATATGTTTCAGTTTTGCTATAGTTTAAATACACGTTGAGATGACAGCTCATAACAAGGTTCCACTTTTCAGTCTTATCAGCTAAATGGGCATTTTCCCATTCATTCTAACATCTCCTTGACACCAATTAAGGCCTATTGTGTCAGGCTGCATACAATTTTGAGAAATTCCCTTTGTTTTCTTGGCATTCAAAAAGGACATTAATTTTAAAAGCTGTATTAAGCAAAAGGCCTTGCTTAAAAAAAAAAGGCTGAAATTCCATCCTTCATCCACACTTTGAAAGGTCTGCAGGGAATCACATCTAGTTCATTAATCACTGTTCAGACAACCACAAGGGGGTTAAAGATGGAATTTCACCTTTAACTCCAAAATGCACATGAAGAGAGAGTAGCCAAGAATACTGATGCTTACGGTGGTGGCTCACCACAATGTACTCAGCTCAGGGTTTAACTGAACATCAACCACACCAAGTGACACAAAGGCCCAGTTCTGCAAATCTCTTTTCTTCCACTATCCCTTATATTTTGAAGTTCCTTGGAGCGGGGAGAGGCAGCTATGCAATAGCACAGCAAGATTTCTCCTTCACAGTCCCCAAACTGAGTTTTTCATAGATCTAAGGCCAACAAATCTTGCCCAGTGAATAGATTTTTGATAATTCCATCCTGACCTTACAAACTGGAAAATAGTCTGGCTTTAAAATAGGAAAAAAAAGTTATTGTAAGGAATTATGTAAAGTTTTTCTTGTCCCCATGAAATTCTTTAATCTCAGTTGCAAGAAAAGTTATTTCTGCTTTTCTCTCCCAAGAGAATGATCTTATATTCCATGCCAAACCAAAGGTGACCAGAGTCTTAACTTAAAAGACGAATAAGAACCAAGCTATTTTTACCTTTGTGGCTATGGGTTTTCAGAAGACTGAAGAACTGAGGTCAAACACAGTCCAACTTGTATTTACATACAGGATGGGCATCTCTTTTATGAAAGGAAACATTGATTAGATGTGTAAAAACTGTTTTCAAGGACAACAGTAACAAAAGGAAGTAGTTACAGCATCTGCACTTGTGCTAGTTCAATTTCAACCATCACATTAGCTGTCTTCCCTTTAAAAGACTCTAGGCTCAATAGGACTTTTTAATCAGGGCCCACACCACTAAAAGGGCCAAGCAATTATGACTCTTAAGGTCTGAGCTGCCTGATCCTGTCAAGGAGGGGGTGTAAGCCACCCTACAAAATGTTTATATGCAATGATACCCATCCACTAAACCTGAAGATCTGAATCAGCTTTTCCATTAAAATTCACTCATCAAAGAAGCTAATGGCAGTAAAAGAAACAGGAATATAAAAATAAACTGTAAAATAATGATCACTGAATCCTTTTGCTCTTCTCTCTGAAAGGTGAAAGCTCCAGACTTGTTCCATCCTCTCTTTCCCTTTCATGGCTGGACAGGTAGCATGGTCTTTTTGTTCATTGATAAGATAGCATGCTTTATTTTTCTGAAGAGAATATTGCCTAACCCTGAAGAAAAACTCACTCCAGTGGACAGGCTTTATAAAAATTAAAAAGAGAGAAAAATAGAGCCCCCAAAGTAAAAAAAGCCCCTGTTTTATTTGCTTTTGAGATGACATTGAAGTCACCTTGTGGAAGAGTCATGTTAAGCCTCCTAAATCTGCTTAGAGGCTCTTGGGAGAAAGGGGCTCTTTAAAAAAATATTAATTAAAAAATAACCACAGTCATCCAACTTGGACTTTGGAGAAGAACAATCTGAAGACAGAGGCTTCTTATAAAACTAATTGTGTTGGCAAAGCAAGTAGTTTCTTCTCAATGGATTTGATTCTGTGATGCTCGTTTATGGCAAAAAGAGAATAAAAGAACAGTTTCAGATTGAGCTGCTTCAGTACAATTCAAAGCTGGCTGGTATTCCAGCTTTTCAAAAAGATATTAAATTCCTTTTAGACAAAATGGAGTTGTGCTGAAGGCCAACTGTTGATCTTCTGCATCAACCACTTTGCTAATGAACTGATAATATGATATTATATTCTCTGAGATATATTAAATGACTGCTTTGCAGAGTGGAAACAGGTTGTATAAAATCCTGCTGCCCATGAGCATGGACTATTGGGAAGAAAATCACATTCTGAAAGGGATGAATTGTGTAGTTGGTAGTAACAGCTGATGAAGCATAAACTCTCACACCATCCACTGTGGTGATCATGGGCGCTAAACTCAGCTGAATTCTGAAATGATGGGAACTATATGCATTTCTAAAACCACACCCTATTTACAACTAAAACCAAGGGTTTACATATCTAAAACTCAAAATACATGTTAAGGTACTTAAAAATCACAAAGAAAGACACAAGTAGTAGGTTTTAATATTCCTACAAAGATTTAAGGAGACCTTCGCAGATTTTCCCTCTTGCCCCGGAAGAGAACTCAGTGGCCCAAATAATTAGATATACTGCAGCAGCCTCAGCTGAGTTCTCCCTCTGTAAAAAAACATAATGCTGCCTTTTGCTAACCAAATGAAGAGAAAAATTTAGGATTTCAAAGTCATAGAGATGGCTGATCTGCTGTGGTCTCTTCTACTGAACTGATGGTTCTCAATTCCCACAAGCTGTAAGCCTATCAGGGGCACGAATGGTTCACAATACTTGCCAATACTAGTTATTCCTCTACAAAATTCTTTAAATTGAATTTCTGTAGAACTCCAACCTCAAGTCTCAATGGAGATAGCACATGTATTTCCCTTACTTTTTTATACCTTGCTATTAAGCACCCAATTTAATATCATTTTTTTCCTTTGATAAGAGGTACCATGATTAAATTTGGGTCATTTTTTGCTTCATCTCACTATAAGCTGGAGTTTTTTCCTTTACATTTGCCTCCAGGGTATTAAAAGATTAACAATTAATGTAAGGATATTTAAAATCACAAGGCTATAACATGTAACAATAATTACTACGCACACAGAAGAAAAGGAAAGTGACTGCTATTCTCTACGTCTGGAGGCAAGAAAAACAAATTATTTATTTTCCGATGTGCTTAGTACTATTAATTTTTTAATATCAAGAAAACTCCCACTATTACCTAGAGGGGGGGCATTATTTAAATTGTCTACACAATAACAACTAATATATATTTTAAATGTTTTCTGTGTTCCAGGCACTATGCTTCATTTTTTTTTACATTATCTCATTTAAACCTCACAACAATCCTACGTGGTTCAATCTTATTATCATCCCCAATATATACAAGGCAACAAAGATTTAGATAGGTGAAATAAGTGGCTAAAGCCAAAATCTGAACCTATGTCTGTTTAACTCTAAATCTTGTGCTATTAACTATTATGCTATTAATGAGGTAGCTGAAAAGACATTAAGCTTTATGATGCTAAAAGAACAAAGGGAAACTAAGGGAAGTATCTACACCTTCTCATTGCTGTGACTCAGGAATAAAACCAAAGTAATATAGAAAGAAACCTGAAGCCAAACAGCCCATCTATCTGCAATCAGTATGCTCCAATACAAGCACTGATAAAATCAGCTCTATAACCAGAGCCCAAATATCAGGTCTTTTGTATTTGGAGAAGAGAAGTCTGTTCTGCTGAAATGATCCAGACTCGAAAGCAGTTCCACTCCAACTTCAGGCATTTACCTGCTTCAAGGGCATTCATTAGTATTGACAGTCTATGTGACTGAAATTTGGCCGTAATAGCAGTCTCTCTCTACATCTCCTCGTTCACTTTTCCTGCCAACAAGAGACACTGAAAACCTTCCAAATTTAAAGCTTAGAGCGACAGGACAAGCAAGTAAGGATATCAGTTGGAACACATCAGATATGGACTCAGAGTGAATGTCAGCTTCAACTGACATTACTACAGAAACAGAAAATGGGGAAATGGGAGGGGAGAGAAGTTTCATATTCTCATTCTAGAGAGTATTCCGAGTGTGTGTAATGTGGTTTGTTCAAGAAACAGCTGTAAATCCACGATAATCATCGTGCTGAATAATGCCGCAACATTCAACTTACATCTCCTAGGAGGAAGCCAAGCAGCTTTGGACTATTATATGAAACAACAATTTTTTAGCTGGAAAATTGGGTTCCGTGACTAAGGCTCTTATTGGTGAGTTATTCACTGTATCATCTGTCAATCATAAAAGCAAGTGGTGGTTTTTTCTTAACCTCTGGGCTCTGGAATTGCTGGTACCAGCTGAGTCTGGGAAGTAACATATTAGAGTTAGAAAGCTCTGTTAAGCCAGAGTTTGATGAAGAGGATGCATAAGGAGAAAAGGCAGTGGCCCAGGGAGATTCCACATTCTACTCTCATGCTTGCTGATTGCCCAGTGCAGAGCCTATGTCAGTCAGATATGCACAGTAACTAACCAAATTGGTGCCATTATAAAAATAACTTGATTAGTATAGTCCAAGTGTGGGCTGCTGATTAATCATCATTGAAATTAGAGATAAGTGATAAAGACATTGCTCCTGATTTGTTTTTCACTAGTAAGGGGGTAGCAAAGGAGAAATGAGATCATCAGACTTGAGAAATAGGAGTCTCTACTGTGGTTCTGAGCTTCCAAGTGCTGAAACTCTGAATCTGTGTCTACATTTTAAAATGGGTGAAAGGTGTCTCTCCTGGGCTTATTAGGAGACTCAAGGGATAAAATGCATAACAGTATTGTTAAGTTCCAAAAATGCAAAATAAAGAATAATAATCTTCTCCATATTCTTCTCCAGCTTCTGTCTATACTACTAAAACCTTCTTACAATCTTCCATAATCTGCTGAAAATTTTTTTTAGAGGTTTAGGTGTCAGTAATTTTATTCCAAAGCTAACTGAAAAGCAAAGAGTAAATTAAAACATCTTCATCAAACATTTATGTTAAATAACAAATAAAATCACTCTGTGTGTGTGTGTGTGTGTGTGTAAAACATAAGGCAAATCACAGAACTGGATATTATTTCCTGGGTTCCCTCCCTTTCTGTACAAGTTCATAATTAGTTCAAGAGAGAAATCTCCACTTCTCAAGGTATACAGGGTGACCAGAGACAGGTTGATAGTATAACACACCATCTTCTTTGGAAAATCCCAACAATCAACATTTCAGCTATCTGGAATCCTGAGGGAATATGATCCACAGAAGTCAGCTTTCCATATAATTGAATCTCTCTCTAAATGCCAAAATTGAAACTCAACAAAATGAAAAATTATGTAATGCTTGCTAACTCCCCCATATTCTTCATCCTATTCTTCAATACAGGAAGAACCCCATGAATTAGTGAAATATGTAGGAATGTTTGGCCCTTCTCTAACCAACCTTGGCCTGTTAGGATTGTATATGTCCTCTGCTGCTTCCTCCCAATACTGGCTGCCACTTTTCACAGATAACTCCTTCCTTTATTACTGAGTGCAAGAGCTCTGAGAAAGCTACGGAATGTTGAGACCTTTCCTGCTTACTAATGAGTTCCTGGGTGTGTCTAGGATGTTTGAGGTCTCTAGAAATCTAACCTTCACTAAGTGGTGTGCTTCTGTGGCATGAGGGGGTGTAATTTCTCCCTTCCATTTGACACTGAAGAAAAGTGCACAGATAAAATTTAATAATAATATTTGATTTAGCTTGACAATTATACTCTGACACTAATAGGTATTCTTAGGTAAAAATATATCCTTGAATGTAGGAAGCAAATCAATACATAATTGGTGACTGACACTAGTTTGCTATTGACATTAATTTCTTATTTTATTACTTGATCAAGCCCACCTATTACTAAACTATTTATAAAAGCAGCAAAACTGGCCAGGGAGGAATTCCTGCTGGTCCTGCAGATTGAGCTCAAAGCCACTGGCTTTCTCTAGGACAACTGCCCAGTTGTCTGGACTTCTAACACACAGAGAGTCTATCTGTCTCAGTGCTTGCATGCTGACTGTTCTGGGATCACTTGTTTATAGAGTTGCTTCCTTCATTTGATTTTGATCTGGTATCCTAGTTATTAGCTGGACCTTGGGCAAGTAACTTAATCTCTCTATGCTGCAAGTTTCTTATAAAATGGGTATAAAAATACCTCCCTTAGGATCTAGGTTATTTTGAGTACCAAATTGTTCTCATTTGGTGGGTTGGAGCCAGATCCATATATTCTTGTACAGTAGGCAGTCTAGCACAAGAGTTTCATGCCCAAAACATTATTATTTTAATTATTTTTACCACTAACTTACGCCTTTTTGTATTGCTGAAGCATAGCATAGTGTCAGCTTGTGGGCAACTGTTCAATCAATGTTTATTGAATGAAGTTACTAAATAAAAGCCTATTTTTGACCTTCACAGGCCCTAGGCGCTCTCATTTTTGGAGATAACTAGTCTATATAACAGAAAATATTAAATATACCATAGTAAATATAACTTTGAATTTAAAATTTTTAAGTATTTAATTATTTTGATTTTGAGATTATTTGAGATAGTATTTTATTTGAAGTCAATAATTTTCTTTTCCACATTGCAAAGGTTATCTACAAGGCTCTTGAAAAGAAATAGGCCCTAGTATTGTGCCTACAGTGCTCCACGGAGAAAACAGCCCTGCTTCAAGAAGTTCCTAAAGCTTCAAGAGAGACAGACACACTCGTGTGCACACACAACGACAACACAATGTGATAATACTCATATAAGTTATAGGTTACTAATGTGGCTCTAGAAACTGTGAAGGATGGAGGACCCACTCACTGGGTCTACACAGGGGAAAAGAAAGGATAGTTTGAGAGGATCATGATTTATTTAGAACAACATGAAGAGTACAGTGTGCCCTGAAGAAAGAAAGAAAAGGATGCTTTCTAGAAAGGTCAGTGGGGCCAGATATTGAAGGACATTATATGCCAGGCTAGGGAATTTGCACTTTATCTTGTAATTAATAGGGAGCCACTAAGTGATTGTAATCCAGGGAGTGATATGATCACATCTGTATTTTGAAAGATAACTTTTATGTGGAGAGGGAGGAGGGACTAGAGGCAGTTAGATCAGTTAAGTGACTTCAGTCACACACTAAGTACTTAGGAGCTGATAAGAGCCAGGTGAAGGGATATGGAGAAGAAAGAGCAGAGATCAGGACTAAAGAAAAGAAAGTGAGGAGGAGTCAAGAATACTTCTAGGTTAAGCACATGGGTTTTGCCATTGGTTTTCAACTCAGCAAAAGGGAGAACTCAGTGTTCCTCAGTAACCTCTACTCGACTCTAGTTAATATTTAGTGGCCTTCTAAGGAAAGCCCAGCAAAGAGTTCACTTTAAAAAGAAGCTAGAAGGCAAAGGACACACACATTCTCATAGCCTCTATTGTTCACTACATCCCTTTGTACCGAAATATAATCAGAAAATCTGGTGCCCCAACCCCCCCACTCTCAGTTTTACTTACTTAGTGTGGTTGACCAGCAGTTTTGACAATGTCTAGGAGACTGTTAAAAATGTAGAATCTCAAACTCACAGCAAATTTACTGAGTCAGAATCTGCCTTTTAACAAGAGACTCAGATAATTCCTATCAACATTGAAGTTTGAAGAGTTCTGACCTACAGTAGGTTAACTCTCATCAGTCCTTATACAGGTATCACAATCTTAACTGGAGACTAATGGCTTAACCAGGGAAGATCTTAGAAAGTGGTCTGTTCCTAAGCAACTTGTTTTAAGGAAACTGGTGACTCTTGGGAAGTTGTGGGACATAAAGTTCATGAATCCCCACTACCAGATTGAGGTCAGTTTCCAGGAAAAAACATTTTAAAAGGGACTTTCAAAAATTCACATTTGCATGAAAGATAAATTGGTACGGATCATTCATAAAACCAGTAGGAACTAGAATCTAGCATACATCCTCAAGTTCTGCACAACAACCATTGCACAAATGAAAAATCCTCTCCCAAAGCAGCTAGCTGACTGTGACCAAAGCAAATAGATTATTCTGCATTTAGCTGCAAAAAACAACTACTTCTAGCCAGTGCTGTCACACTTAGTGGGGTTTGTCAGTTCACATGCTGTAGTACCCTAGTTAAATTTTTGCTTATTTGGTTTTACTGTGTGTTTTGTGTTTGTAAGCGTTAAGCCAGCGAAGACAAAAACAACCGATCAGGAAATAAAGCAAGTGGTCCAAAATGAAAACCAAAAAGAGGCTGCTGAGGTTTGTTACAAAAGTGATGAAATTCAACTATATGATTTGCAGAGAGGAAAAAAAATAAAAGCTATCCTACCTATGACAATAGGCCTTTTCACCCTGTTTAGTAGATAAATTTTGCCACAAAAATAGAGGTAATGGCATAAACAGAAGTATAAGAGAAATAAGATTCTTAGGCTAGAGATAGCAAGAACCAGGCTTCTATAGAGCCTTATAGAATGCTCAGGGGAAGAGTAGGTAAATAATGGTTTCACTTTCTTCACCCACCCCTAATGAACATCCATGGATCAGCCTAGATCTCTAGCTTGTTCTCAGCTGCTGGAATGACTGTGCCTTGCCATTGGGATGCAGGTTAATAGCATCCTTAGCAGCTGCTCACAGGAGAGAAAAAAGCACTTCATTGAAAGCAAAGAATTCAACTCAGAGTAGGAATCTCAGTTTGAGGAGATCTTTTCTATTGCTCTGAAGCTTCATTAACCTAGAACTTCAACTCCTATGTAAGTTTCCTAATAAACTTTTTTGGGGGATGGGAGAAGGGGAATAGCAAAATGGTCATTACCATGTTCTAGTTTCTGATCTTCCTGTTCTTTAACACACAGCAATTGCAACTGGTTTGCACTTCATTTCTCTAACAAATTTGCTCTTGTATGAAAGCTTTCAGTGTTTTTTTTTTTTTTTTCTTCTTCTTCTTCTTTTTACCACTGGTGCACCCAGATGCTTTTACTGCAATGGAAGCAGATCTCTGAACAGTTTTCTGCTGGGTTACTAAAGTGCAGTTTTAGAGAGAATAATGTTCTGAATTTTGGTCTCTTAAAAAAGTCGTTAGGTTTATAGGCAGTCATGCTTGTCACATTTAGAGCATGAATTACGTACTTCATGGAAACACAGTTAAACCCCCACAGTTGTGCACAGCCATAATTTCTGCTGAAAAAGCACCAACAATTGAGGAACTTTATTACTACTACTTTTCATGTATAAGATGCCAAAAATCAACACTTCCAACATTATAAGGTAGATTTTCTTTTTTTAAAAAAAAGTTTTTCCTTTTTTCTTTTTTAAATAAAGCAAAAGGAAAAAAGAAAACCCCTAATGGGCTACTTGCTGTTCTATTCGCTTTTTAGATTTGTCAATTTTTGAGTGACTGCCAGCACCAGGGACTCTTTGTAGCACCTTGTACTTGGGATATAATAAAAACATGAAATGATTAAAAATACTGTGAGTGTAACCGCAGAAGGGACTATATATTCTGGGCCCCAAGGAAGGCCGTTTCTTTGCAGAATCAGACAGACTCCATTTATGTTATTAAATTGTAGCACTGTTCACTGTCCGGGCTGGAAGCTTCCCGACATGTCAAAAAGCACTAAATATGTCCAAAGCATACATTAGAAACTTAACCTTTAGAATGCTGGTATCCCCTAGCCATGGAAACCAGAGGAACATGGGAACTGGCATATTTAGTTCTATGACATTATTCACAGGTCAAAAATGTTTATTGGTCAAAGAATGTTTACTTTTACCACTAATTTGACACGACTCATTTGATTCACAAGTGAATAAAAAAATAGGAGGAATTTAGGGAGGGCCTGGACACAGAATAAATTATTAGTATAACAGGCAGGACTGAATAGTAGGGATAATAAAGCCACCAATAAAATGCTGCTTCTTTGAACACTAGCTCTGTGTCAGGTATCAGGCTGTTATTTTGCACACATTTGTATTCTCAAACTGCTGTATGCAATATCACCTGGACAGCTTGTTTTCTGAGCCCCACCCCAGGGTTTCTAATTCAGCAGGTTGGGGGTGGGCAATAATCTGCACTTCTAGTGAGTTCCCAGGTGATATTGCTGATGTAGGAACCATACTCTGAGAATTGGCATACATGATCTCATTGAATTCTTCACCATCTATTGAAGTTTTCTCATGTCTATTTTATAGATGAGGAAACTGAGGCTTTGAGGGCATTCTACCACTTACAAGTCATATAAATTCAGGTAAGTTATTTAACTTCTTTAGGACTCTGGAAGGATGACCATTCTCATTAGGTCTTTTCTCATAGCCATATCTCATCCTTTCCATGTAAACGTGACTTTAATCCGAATGTTAATCCATGTCCCTTTTTTTTTTCTACTGCACATTACTAGTACCATATCAGTGCAGATTTATGATCTGCCAGCAGTGTTGTGATTAGATGTCATCCCTGTCTTTCTATTACTCCGATATTGATAGATAAAATTCTGTGGTGATGCATTGCCTGCCCTTTCAAAGGTTACTGCCAGCAGATGCTAGGAATCAATACAGTTCTTATCTGTCACAAACCACAAGAAAAGCATGGTAAACAAGGCTCAATGAAAGGCCTGTGAACAGGTCAAAGTGAGAACTCCAAGATGCACTGTGTCACCAGTTTTGTTTCCTGCCCTACACTAGAACCTACCTTTGCCAGATCTAAACTGTATAAGTTTTGGGCGGCATAATACAGTGGTGCTCAGAACTAGGCCTGGAGTTCAGCACCATCTCTGGTGACCTCTGTTGTGAACACTGGGAGCTAAGGCCAAGAGTCTAAAGCTCTACTTTTGCTATAATATGTTACCAAGATCAACATGATGCTTAAGTTCTTTGGAGGCAAGTGCTAAATAAATCTAAAAAGATGTAGTAGGTTCACTTATACATTTTGTTTTCTCCATCCATCTTTAAAACAGGAAGAGTACTGCTTTGAGGGAAAATGTACATAAAATGCACAGAACAGACTTTTTTATTTTTTAGATGCTTGCTTAAAGCATTAAGAAAATATACAGTGTAATAGGTGTCTTAGAAAGCTTTTTATTTTGTTTTTAAGGAATATTCAAGTCAGCATTCTAATTTGATTTTTCCCCCCAAGAGAACAGTTGAGAGCTTCAGAACAAAGTAGAATTTGGGGTTCCCACTTATCTCTTAGGAGTCTGCCCTATTAAGGCTAAATATAGCCCAAGGGGAGCTAAAGGAATGGTTTCTGCAAACACCATACAAGTAGAAGTCTTGCCATCCAAAGATCTCCTGAACTATTCTGCATTGTTATTTCCTCTCCTGCCCCTGACTCTAAGCCTTGCCTCGGTGATCCACTTTGGTTCCTCTCTCATTTGTTCCTTGGTCCCTTCCCAGGCTTTGGCTCTTCTCCTTCATGGTATCCATCTCTAAGATAATGGTTCTTCTCTACCTTCTTGCTTTAATGGCATGGAGTGACTCTGACTTAGTCTCATGGTGGCCTGTACAGATCCATGTGCATAAATAAGTCAGTGGGCAGTCAGAACTCAGAACTCCAAGAACTGCTGTTTCCTTTCCTAGTTTGTCACCTAAGCATATTATTTAAGGCAGCTCCAAATGTGGCCAGTGGGCCTCTTTCTTTCTATCTCATGGCCTGAGTGGCCCAAGCCAGGCCAAAGCTTTCAGAATAATGATGGGTACAGTTGTTCTCATTAGTTCTAATGGCCACATGAGAATGACCAACACTGAAAGATGAGGGTTTGTACTTGTTGACCATTGTGAACAATTTTAAGTAAAAGATTTCCAAATGCTTCTAATGAGACTTTTGGTACCTTTTAGGAATTTGCAATGTATTATTTACCCACTTGCTACACAGGTCAAATACTTTTCAATGCTTGAGACTTAACAAGCAGTGAGATAGGAATCACGTGTGGGCTAAATGTCACGAGGTTACACCATTATGGACACAATGTCTTTTCCTATATAAAACCATCAAAGACATTATTTTAAAACAAAATGAGAAGCAGTGCACAAAAATAAAGCAAAGATGAAATTATTATTTATGTTACACAAGAAGACTTAGGCTAGCTTTCCTGAGTGCTAAAAGGATTCTTATTTTAATTAAAACATTCATTATTCAACAGATACATTGGAAATCCTGAGACCTCTATTCTACTACTTTTAAAGATATCTCTTAAAGATGAACACTTCACTATTTTATCAGAATTATAAAAATTATACATAGTCATGGTAGAAAAAGTAAAGTAAAAAAATATAAACAAAACTCCACAATACCACAACTCTTTTGAGATATTTTAGATTTTTTTCCTTTCCATGTGATGGATATGTACATGTATATGTGTATATATTATACACATATATACACACACATATATACACATTCCATAATTTTAATGACTATATTTTAGTCTATCATATGGATAACACCAGAAGTCATTTCACTATCTCATATTTTGATTACCTCTAAGGTTTTTTTTCCTAAGAATAATACAGTGAAAATATTTTTGTATAGATAACTGTTCTATTTCAGTATATTTAGAGAGTTAACATTCAATTTTTGCACAAGAATACATTTTTTACTGTTCAATTTTCAAAAACAGCAGCAGCTATATATATATGTTATACATTTATTGTTTATTGTTGTTGCTAAATCAAACTCAAAATAACAATGATTCCCACCTTAATGGGCCCCTTTACTCCATACAAAAGCTCTGCAGCACATCCTAGGATCTGAGGAACACACAAAACATTTAAATATCATTCTTAAGACATTTGGAAACTAAGAGGATGAAATCAACTTCAAATTTTAAGTAATACTAAGTATGCCCTGCCATAGAAGACACTGAACACACTTTAAATGAAGGATTAAACAATGGGCTTGCTCGTATCACAAAGGATGGTTAGGGAGCTATTTCTGGCCTCCTATCGCTGGGTTAAGGGCATCTCCTGTGTGCTTCCAGTCCCATTTGTCTTAGTTCGGCATTTGTTCAAACCTTTACATGGCCCACTAGGCATGACATTAACAAAAGCAAGTGATGACCAAAAATTCTCTCTAAATCAGGCACCATACCAAGCTCTGCAAAGGAAGAGCATACCTTCAACTGTATCCTCAGCATTTAGAATAGTTTTTAGTAAGAAATATTTGTTGAATAAATGAATAAATGCATGAATGAAAATGTGAATGAATTAACAAAGGATTAATTTTTAAGATTGCTTTATCTAAGCTTTCCTGTGCCCTTGGTGGGTCTTTTTCATTTTATTATTAATATTATTTTAACATTTTATAGAGTTACAGAAAAGTTGCAAAGACAGTATAGGAAGTTCTCATAAACCCTGTATCCACCTTCCTCTAATGTTAACATCTTACTCAGCTGTTTGTCAAAACTAAAAAATCAACAGTGGCATATACCACTGCTTGACCTTGCCAGGTTGAAGAGTACCAGTCAGCTATTTTGTATAACATCCCTCCATTTGGATTTGTTCGATGTTTTCTCACGATTAGATTGAAATTATAGATTTGGGGGAAGAATACTATACAGGAGAGCTGTCCCTCTCTTTGCATCATATCATGGAGTACATGACATCAAATGTTATCACTCTCTTTTTATTGGGAATGTTAACCTTGATCATGTGGTTAAGGAGATATGTGCCAGGTTTCTCCACTGAAAAATTACTACTTTTCCTTTTCCAGATACTGTTTGCTGGAAATGGAGTCACTTAATTCTAACCAGCACTCCTGATTAGACCAAACTCCACCTCCTAGAGATATAAGTATCAAAGACTTTGTGGACACATGCATATATTAAAACCCCAAGAGCAACTAATAAATATCTTGAGGAAGAAATCTGGAGGCTCTGCAACTATCCTCTCTCTCCTTAACCTTCCACCCATTAATTTTTGCATCCACTGGTGGATCTTGCCTGTAGCAACTGCTATGTAATTCAAGTGGTAACATTTTTCATATTTCTCTCACTTCTTTAATTGAAATTCTTCTAAGGAAGAGCTTTACTCTTTTCTCCCATTTAACGTTTATTCACTTGGTAATTTATTTATATCAGTATGGGCTAATGAATATCTATTTTTTCCCTTGGTTTCTAATCCAACACTATCTTTATTAATATCATTGTTCAAATTGCTCCACCTTTGACCATTGGAAGCTCTTTCTGTTTATCAGAATTAAGGAGAACTTAAAATTAAGTTATTAGGAACAAATGTAAACAGGCAAATAGAAAATGAGTCAATTGAACATATGAGAAACAGATTTTAGGAAAAGATAAAGAGGAATAGTACACTGCTTCAAAATAAGAACAACAGCAGCCAACAGAGCCAGGAATCTGCAGTAGTGCTGTCTAGATACTTCTTTTCTAATTCCAGTGTGACAGTTTACATTCTTATAAGGTGGCTGGGTGGTGAGGGCACTGTAATAAGAAGAGGAAGATGAGATAGAGAGTCAAATTCTAACAGACTCAGATGCTCCCTGCAGACTGCTGCTTCCACCCCTTATGTTTAAATACTACTCAATTAGGATCAACATTCATTTTTTATTAATGCTCTTCTGAGACAATGGCTCTTTTATCTGCGTTTTATCTTCCAGCTACATTAAGACCAAGGACACTCTCACAGAAGATCTGAAGGAGGAGACCCTGATGAATTGGGAGTTTAAAATACAAATGGAACTTCCTTTGTCAGTCTTGACTTGTTTTATTAACATCTGAAGGTTGATTTATAGCAGATTACCAGGCAGGAGAGGACTGTTTGTCCAATCGCTTTACTTAACACACACAATTAGAAAAAACAAACATTCAAAAATGTTTCCTTTCTATTGGCTAATGGATGGCACATTCAGTTCTAAAACAGTCACTTCCATCTCTGTCATCCACTGTAGTGACCAAGGACAGGTGTACCCTATCTCAAGACCATGAAAAACATTCTCTGCAAAATGAAGGTTTTAGAAACCTTAGTTTTCACATGAGCACAAGGAAAGCTCCTGTATAAGGATATTTGTGGTAATGATGTGAGCTCTGATTGTGGAATCAGAAAAATCTAGGCTCTAATCCTGTGTTGGCTTGTGTCAGTTTTGTGACCTCGAGTAAGTTCTTTAGCCTAAGCCTCCATTGTGTCACCTTATAAAAAGCATTAAGAAGCACTGCAGGTGACTGATATGAAGATTAAATGAAACAATGCATGTGCCACTCCATGAAATTATAAGGGCTCAACAAACATCAGTTATATGATAATAATGATATCCTAACATTGTTTCCAAACCTAAAACAAGAATGACCTGGAATGAGTGGGAATGTGAAAGAAGAGTCTGTTGCTTGACCCCATTTACCAATCAGGCATGCCATAGAGGTAAGTGGTAGTTTTCTTCTACTTTTTGGAAAGACATATATACATGCACACTGCTATATTAGTAATGAAGAATCCATTAGCATTAAGAAAAATTCAAGGCATTGATTAGACTGTTTATTCTTAAAATAACGTAGACTGCTTCCTGCCTTCCACCCTCCCTGACCTTCCTGAATATACTTATATCAGGAGAACATAGTTCTGCCCATTTTTAAGGAATCCTACCATCCTCCTATTTTCAGGAATTCAATGCCACTATTGAAATTTCCTCTTTTCTCATGAGGACAAAACATGCAACTCAACTTCTAAGAGGGAAGGAATCTGAGGATTTTATTCATGGAACTTTCTCCAGTGTCTAGAATAGTACCTGGTTTTTAATCTTCCTGACCTCTGGCTTCTTGTTTATAAGATGAGGGCTGTGCCAAATCCAGGCACCTTGGCTGGTGTAGTCTTGCTGTTGTTTTTCCTTTAGGTTCCTGCCTGTCACCACCCAGACATTTAGTCTTGTTTCTAATCACAAGGAAATGCTTTCGGTTTGTATTTCTTGTCTTCTTACATGGTCCTGAGTTCATCCTTCAAAAAAATCATAGAAAAGGTTCCTCATTTCTACCAATGAATACTTCTATCTGTGCTGAAAGTACAAACACTATTCCTATAGTATAGGCTGTCTCACAGAGATGTATTCAGGACTATTAATTCATTGGATTATCAAAAAGAAGGACTTATGTGGGAATCACAGCAAAAAATTGCATTTGTTTTAAATTAAAATGTTTGCAGTATATATTACAAATTATAATATATAGTATATTCTAGTATATTCTATACCATAGTATATATAATATAGTGCATATACTATAGACTATATAGGCTATATTATAACATAATGCAAACATTTTAATTTGAAACATATAGATAGACCTATATTTTCCTTTTGCTTACTAATCTTTTGGTATAATATCTAGGCCTTTTCTTGGAGGTGGCTTATGAACCAATAAAATTGACTCCTGGTATGCATGTCACTCAACTAGGTCACCAAATGGTCATCCTTGGATCACAGCCTCACATCATGAGGAAAGTTGTCAGAAATGCAAATTCTCAGGCTCCCTTCCAGAAGTACTGAATGAGTCATGTAGGAGCAGGGACAGGCAGTCGGTTTTAACAAGTCTTCCAGGTGATTCTAAAGCCTCCTGAAGTTTGAGAACCATTGTGGTAAGGGAAGAGGTGTGGAAGGCAGTCTTTACCCACCAGCATTCCATATGCTGTGGGAATGCGCCAGCAGGATTTGTGGAGGGGCTGCACTCTATCTGTCATCCAGGGAGTTGGGTTAGTGTGCTTAAAATAAAGGTGACTTTAGTCAGCTATGTCTTCATATTAGGCAACTATTCTTGAGAGTGGCTTTGACAGATGCAGCTCGTAGCAGCAAAATGTAACATTTTTGAACCATAAACTAACATTTACAACTCCCAATTTTTCTCAAATAGTATGACTTTTTCAGCTAGGCTTTCTGGGCAGGCCTCTCTATATTACTTTGCCTATGGCTTCCTTAAGTGCTATGTCTCTGCATTATGTCTGACAGTGAAAACCTAGTGGGGGTGGTGGATCATCACACACCAGCGCCATGTGGGACTGGGCCACAGAGGACCTCCTCATGAAGCAAACCCACATGTACACTAGGTGTGATCTTCTACATGGACAAAAGCTTATGCCAACCAACAAACAGCACTCTTCCTTCTACTAGTTAATTTATAGCCACATGAGTATAAATACTGGGTTCTTTTATCACTCATAACTTTATTCTGTCAGTAATATCTGTCATTCTTTGCAGCTCAGTAAGCTCTTTCAAACCAAGATATCTATATTTCTAAATGGAATCTGAGATGAATTTTGATAAACATGCATTCTGTATCTTAATAAAAAAGGGATTTTCCCCCTTAACTACCTGCATATATAAATGTTTAAAAAGTTTCTGAAACCTGTCTTTGCATTAGGTGAAAATTCAATGTCAAAATAATATTAAAAATACACAAAACTGTAGGAAATTGTTTTAACCGTGATGTGATAAATAATAAATCAGAATACAAGTTACTCTGCGATTATAGGTCTTCTCCATTCTTTAAGCTTCTTGCTTGTTCCACATCAGTGGATCGACAGCCCTTTAGTTTAACAATTATGCACACAGGCAATCTTGTTAGGACTTGATAAAACACTGTCACTGTCTTTGTCACTGCCATGTGAAGATGCTACAGTAAAAGCTATAACGCATCAAGTTGCTACACACGGAGGCAATGTGCCCCAAACATGAAAGTTCAAAACAAAGTTCCAATGGATTAAATGCAAGTTTGAGTGCTCTAAGGCAAATGTAAGATATCAAACCCAAATACACTTTGTTTATAGGTGACCCTCCATAATTATAGCTCACACTAACTTTTAGCTTATTTGCGTAGCTACTACACCATGCCCCTTTCTCGGATGCCAATGTATTTCAGTTTCTAAACCTTCTCCAAAAACCAAAAGCTTCATTTTTAGTAGTGTAGTCTCCTAGTAGCGTATTCTCTGACAAGGCCAGCCAGTATGCTATCTCCTTGAGGGATATTTACTTACATATTCAGTTCAAATTTACAGTGCCTGGCTTGAGAATGAAATGCCACTTAGGAAGAGAATGCCACACCATTGTGGGAGATAAATCAAACAACCACTTCTTATTTTAGCACATGCTGGAAATCACACATTTCTAAGGCAGTATGTAGGTTATCTGCACAACAGAAACACATTCCAGCCCTCTCTGTACATTTCCCTGGCTACTACACAAACTAACCTAAAATTGCTTTCTTCAGCAAAAGTCTCTTTACTGAAACTGATTAACCCCTTCAGTTCCTTTAAAGAACATGATGATCTTGAGGCAATGTAGGTAGGTGGAATGTTTAACCTCAGAGAAGGACATTTTTCAAAAGAAGTAAGATTGAGAAGTGGCCCCATTGGAGGCAGAATCTTACTTTTGACATGGTCACTGGTTCAGTTCAAATCTCAAGGGAAGAAAAATAAGTGAATAAGGTTTGTCTTGTTAGCGAAAGGATTATGTACTCCCGAGACTATATCCTTAACATCCCAACCTCAGAGAAGCGATTTCACACACTGTTCCTTCTGCTGCTGCTAGTGGCAATGAATCCCCTTCAGTTGATCTTTGCTAAGAATTGTTTTTCTGTAGTGCTGAAGGGTTTGCATGGAGTCATTCACACCCCTGGCCTTGTAGCCACCAGCCCACACATCTGTGAAGCAGCTGGCCTGGGGGACAAGACACTAGTTCTCAGTTATTAGCTATAGATAACTGCTAAGGATTCAGAGACACACGGTGTCTTTAGGAATCATTCTCAATTTTTAAACTTGTGCTTCTCCAATTTGATTAGTTTCCTAAGACGTCTGCAGGATCAGGGATCTGCATTTCAGATTGAGAGGTGGAAAGTGGTTGGACAATACTTGAGGCCTGTTCTTGGACTACCTTCTTCACGCAAGGAAAGAAAAATGCTTTACCATCACCCAGTCTGTCTCTCAACTCCCTTGAGCTATCTTCTTAGTAACTCTTAAAGTTACCTATTAGGGTAAGTGAAGGGCCACAAAAGGCTCTATGCTCAGTAAGAAAAACCATTGGTCTTTGAGAAGGAAAGAACCCCCAGCTTCTAGTTCAGTGCTCTAGAAACACTATTGAGGGTAACCGGAGCAGGGCCCAGCACTGCCTCCATTTATTGTCTGCAGATTTTCTTCTTTGCTTTCTTGATGAAACTGTCAATCTTCATAATGGTGTTAGCCATCACAGGGATGCGCTGTGAAGCGGCTTTAAAGGCATCTGATAAAGAGAAAACCTGTGCTCTCCCGTTCCTGAGCCCCTCTTTAGAGTCACTTACCAGTGATAAGGTTGGGCATTCTGACTTGTACAGAGTACAAGAAATTTGACTTGGCAAGTCAAACTGCCACCACCTCGACAGAATAAGCGGGGCTGTAAAGCTGCAATCTTTTCAGCTCCACACACAGGGCGAACTTGACATCGCCACTCTGCTGCATTCTGGTTGGTTGCCCTGACCAGCAAGTGGGGAAAATGCTTGGGTATCAGGAATGAGTATACATTCTGGACTCCCTAGTGCAAAGACTTTCTCTACCTGGCCATAGGTTCTAAACTGGACTCCCAAGAATGATGTAAACACGGCCCGGTGCAACTTCAGTGCTCCAATCCAAGTACCATCCACGTGCTGGCATTCAAGCAAATCCAAACTAACCCAGGGGCCCATATTTTGTTCTTACATCATCCAATATGGCAGGATAGAGACCCCAAGTGGTTGTGATAGCTCCCCAACTCTTGTAATCACCCCAAACTACAGTCAGAAACAAGCCACAGTCCTGAGAGCTCCTGCCATTTCTTCCCAGGGCAGTTCTCCACCAGCAGCTTACCCAAGCCAAGTGGGCAAATTATCAAGCTGCAGCACGCTTCAATGCCCTCTTTGTAGGCCCTCCATTTCCGTTATTCAGGTCTCCTAAATTGCAAACCATTCAAGGGCAAAGTGAGGTTTATGCTCCCAATTAGTTATTCTTGAAAACTAGGAGCTGTACTACACATTAAAAAAGGAAAACTGCTTAGTACATACTCTGTGGGGGCCTCCAAACGGCAGGTGCTTCCACACACCATATGTGATTCAACAGCCAAAGGCACCAAGGGGAGCAGAGGGCAGGGCTGGAGCGTCAACTCTGACTCCAAACCACAGAAGCCAAGAAATTCAGCTGCAGAACTGCAAAGTCGTAGGAGATTTCAGATACAATAATACCTATCAAATCATGTAACTTAAAGCATCTGTCGCCAGCCTGGTATCTTGCCCTCTGCAGACTGGTAGGCCCTGGGCCGTGCCCATTTGGACTGGAGCACCAAGGGAAGTTAGGTCCCTCTGGATCTGATGAGGCTTTTAAGGAACAACTTCCCTACTCCAGTGTCTTAGAAAGAATGTTGACTGAACCAAAATAGGTCATTTGTCAAGCAGTTATTTGCTGTATTTTTCCTGCTGGAAATTATGCCTTCTGCAGGGAAAGTTTAGGCGACGAAGAGGATTTGTATAAAAGTGTGCTGTCGTCAACTCCCACTATTTCCTTCTCTTCAAATACATCCCAAAAGGGACATGCATTTAAGTAGCACAGCAGGCCAGTATGACCAAAATGACAGCGCTCTTTCCAATTTATACTTCTAAAAGAGAATAAGCAGACACACAATAACAAAAGCCTTTAGTCTAGATTTCATATCAGACACTTTGATGAATAGTAGCCTAAAGGGCAACATATTTATAAGTTTTAAGTCTCTCCTGCAACACAAACTGTCCTGATTTATCCCTATGATAAAGGCAGTTCTGAGAGCTACTTTACCATATTTATTATTTTACAGAGGGGGGAAAATGTTGATTCAGCCCTCAATCTGCCACTGTTAGAGTTATAAATGTTAGTAAGAGACCAATGCTGATGTCTATAAATATTAATCTCTTCGCCATAAGTTCTGGGTGCCCCCTCCCATTTTCTTCTGGAACATTTCTCCCTTATTCTTGTGGAAATCTACAGGATTTGCTTTATTGTTTAAAATCTTATACAGAATGGAAAGGGTAGCCTCTTTGAAGCTCATTACTGACTGGGTAGCTGATGGCCCAGCAAAGCTCCAATTCAATGTTTATTAAGCAGAAAACTTAACAGAAAAAAGTTGAGTCCTCTTCTGTCAACTGATAAATAAGTGTCATCTGCCTCTATGTACACCCTACTGTCCCCCCGACTTAAAAAAAAATTTTGGGTATGGATGGAATATGACCCAAGATTATATACCCCTTATTTAAAATATCTTCTTACTTTGACTCTTGAATTTAGAGCATTTGCTCTAAAATTTAGTCCATTCAGTTTACAACATAGTTAATAAATCATTTTGGGGATGCACCTCAAGTCACTGCTTACTTCAGCTAACTGTGAACCGCTGGGAATTTATTCATTAGCAGGTATAAAAAACATCTGAACACAACCACCAGATTGTGTTTGTCTACAGTGTCAAAGTGAACTGTTCATTAGCATCTGTGAGAAACATTCAAGTCACCAAAGGGTATTAAGCCAACCCAGGTGAGGGATAGGGGCTTAGGACTGATATGTTAATTCACTCTCCTGGGTTAAGCACCACAGATAGGCTCTCAGTACAGCTTAACCTTCATCCAGTTAGAAATAGATCCCCTCCTAGGAACTGAAGGGCCAAGAAACATTATTACATTTGTTGCAAAATAATTAAAGTTCTGCCTATAAGATTTTGAGCTAAGGACATTCCACTATTGCTTTATATTGTTGTATAATATTTGCACCATAAGAGATGGACAAGGTTATTATCTTTTCTATAGAAGAGTATATTTTCTATTCTAAGAAGCACTTCTTGGAGAATCTGTAAGGCACAGAGACTAAGGCTTTTCAGAAGTTTCAGTGGTTCCATTCTTGGCTAATTTTGAAAAATGCTTGGTATAAACACTATATGTCCTGGTTGGATTGGCTGCCAAAGATCCACTGAGATGTGGTATTCCATGTGGATATGCATCTTTAATTAGTCTCAATAGATTTTGTATGTATTCAACATTAATCTATACCACCTGTCCCAGACTAAAAGCATGAAAATGGTTCTTCCTAACCACTCTTCCACAGAAAATTACTCTGTTCCTTTATCCAATAAATTCTGAAGGCCTTCTGAAAGATCTCAAATATTAGTTTAACCTTATATTTTTTCTGGTTCATTATAGTTTTTTTTTTTTAAAGAAACTTGCAAAGACTATTGCTCAATGATTTTGGTGAAGGCAAAAGAAAGCAGTTTGCAGAAGCATTATTAAAATCCTGACCTAAGACACAAGCAGGAGTCTCACACCTGCATTGTAATTGTAGCCAGTGTGTTTCTCATTTCTATTAAGCCTCCCAGCCAAAGGATTATATTCAGCTGCGACATTTCTCCATATTTTGCATCCCAGCTTAGAAATCAATTAAGAGTCAACTCTTATTTCTGCTCTTCCTTCCTATGAGGAATAGATTTTCTTTCTTTCCTTGCTTATTACCAAATTGTTTACTTGGGTTTCAGGTTCGTTCAGGTACACATAAATAACCACTGCTCATATTTTTAAAGGATCATTTTAAAAGAAAAAAAATTGAAAATCACTTAGAACAAAAAGAACTTATACTACAACTAGATCATTATGAGTATAGCCTCAAAACAACAATAACAACAACAAACTTGTAACTCTGCAGTATTCCTCGAAGCTTAGGTTTTCTAAAGGCAATTTGAAGGGGATAGACTTCAGGATATTTCCAAGTATTCAGAAAAATTACGACTCAACAAAAAGAATATTCCTGTGTCCAAACCCTGGCAGAAGACACCTATTTGGGTTTAATTTTCCTTCCTGAGGAAAGACGGCAATATCAGGAAGTCTTTACTATGGAAAGGCAGATTCAGAGTAAAACTTGTAAAACTTGTAAAAAGGCCTCTGATCTGCTTACTAATGAGGACAAGTAAAACTTGTCCTCATTAGTAAGCAGATCAGAGGCCTTCAATGTCAGGGTGGGTAGGGTCAATACTGGATGGAAAGATAAACCTACTGCTAAGGCAGGCGTGTTTCCTAGAAAGCTTCTCAGTTGTCTTTTCATGAACACATAGAAGATCGCCTCACCAGATACCAAAAGGTGCATTTCTGATATGAAGGCTAAAGAACAAAATTATTTGCTCTATGAAGTCATCTACTTTATGATGATAAACATGCCAAATGTCTAAATGGCTGTGTCTATCCCGGAATATAAAAAAATATAAAATCAAAAAGTAAAATAAAACTTTGCTTGTCTACAGTCACTGGGCCTGAATCATCACTGCTGTGTAGATAAAGTATGTCTATACCACAGTGGTGGTTTATCATTATGCTATCACATTAAATTCAGAAACATCTCTTAAATGTTCTTCATTAACTGAACACATTATTCAATTCTGTGCTAAAATTCAAAATAGCTCTTTTAACTAGAAATGAGAAACAAGAAGCCATACCGGATATCAGTTTGATAATTAAATGAGTTCACCAGTGTTTCAAAGACAGAGGGAAAAATGAAACCCACTGATCTTTGTTACTTGAAGCATCATGATTTTTATCACATATTTAACCAAAGAACTAGGTACCTTAAATGCCAGTTACAAAAATAAATTGTGTTTGGTTTTTAATTAAGTCTTTATCTTTGTGTAAAAAAAAAAAAAATTTAGGCCTGGGGGTTTAGATTGTCATTTTACACAAAAGTAAATGGTAAATGCCTTTCTACATGCAAAGCCATTAGATATAATTATGCAATGGGTAAAGCGTGTATCACACTATAAATGTCATTTGGTTTTACAGTTATAAACTCATCAACATTTATCAAAACATCGCCTGGAGAAAGAAGGAGATGGCTATAGCTCGTGACAAATTCAATGCCATCTTTGAAAATACATGACAAAGGAGTGTCACAGAAAACACACAGTGACATAGTCAAGTGGTGGTCTTCATACCCATTTAATAGAAGGTCTGTTCTCTCCAAAAAAGGCCCCAACCACAACACATTTTGGTGGGGTTTCAAGGTCTGTTCTCCTCCCTGAAAAATCATGCCCCCTACTCCATGCTTTTAAACATTGACATAAGGTGTGCATAATTCCTGCCAACTTCTGCAGGGAGAGGAACGTGTGAATTCATCTAGATGAGCTTTAGGGTTTGATTTCAATTGCTTATTCAACCACAAATCTTAGTGCTTCTTAGTTAGTAATCTCTTAATGGAGTTCTGTTCAAATGGAAACCCAGGGACTATTCCTGCTAGGTTCCCTTTAGACAACAGGGGTTTGTTTCATATTTCTTGCTCCAAGTCACAGAATAGCACAGGTGCTTAAGCACGAGCACCAGGCTCTGCTAGCACACTGTGTTAACAGTTCTCCTCTCTGAGTGCCATTTCACTATCCCCATCAATCTGGTAGTTATCACCCAGGGAGATTTGTCCCTTGAAAAACAAAATGGCTGGGCTTAAAAAAGTCTACTTCTTCCCTCGTCCCCATTTCAGTTTCACACAACTTGTTAATACAAAATCTTGACAATGGTCCAGGGTAATAATGCCATTGGCAATGTTTCTGTCAGAACTACTCTTGTCCTTTGTAGTGCCTAAAAATTGGGGGGAGTAAAGGATAAAAGCAGCAGCAAAAACTGGAAAGAATAACAACTAGCTCTTGAATGTGTAATAAAGAAGGTAGATCCATTGGAAGCGATTTTGATTTTAATCATGCTATTAATAACTACATTATACCCTCCTTTATAGGCTAGATGCTTCAGGCATCTAAAATTTCTTGGGTGGGAGGCTGCCCAGGGACAAAGCAATTGCAATAGGAGTGCAGATCTTATGTCTGTCCTCAGACTTGACCTGGTTTTATCACAAAGTACCCCCTTGGTCTCTGTCCTAACTCTTCCCACAGCCTTGTTCCTCTGCAAAACCTCTTTCCCATGAATTTGGCCCTGTCCCTAGGGCTCATTTCAGGTGAGGTAACTGAGGTTATTTTCCCCCCTTCTATTAAGATTGTATTTCAACCACTATAAATGTTCATATACCATTTTCTGAACCAGCTCATTATATAGAGAATGACCAAGGAAACACTTGGCAAACCTAGTTCTTTCAATTCCACAGAAATTCCTTTCACACTGCATCACCTCCCAGAAGCAGGTCCACTAACAGTATCACACTGCCCTTCAGCTTCCCCATGGCTGTGGGGACACAGCTGTTTCCATGTGTACTGGAAATAACTCCTCTCTCCCCCACATCCCTCTCACCCCTCTGCTGCCTGTTTTCTTCCAACTCCTTTTCCCAGTCTCAGCTCCAGTGCCATTTCCTTCAGAAGGCCTTGCCTGACTCCATCCTCCTTAGACAGCCTCCAGACCCAAGACCTGTTCTCCCCCATCTTAGGACATTCTTTACAATGTAACCTTAGGAAATGTGCATTAGTGTTTCCCATCTGTGGAATAAAGAGAAAAATCTCTGTCAATTATATTTGTATGGCATATAAGATTGAAGATAAAAGGTCCATACAGCTCTTTGATAACAAAGGGACATAGGAATTCAACATATTATAATTATTTGCTCTTTGATCCTAGTCTTGTACTTTGCAAGTAACTTATTAAAGAACAAGTGAAGCATAACTAAAAATAAAGGTATTTTTTTAAGGGAATTTGCAGGGAACTGGAGGGGAAAAGTAGGGATGTACGCAGTTAGAGGTTCATTTTAACTATTCTAAGAGGACCCAGTGAGCCTTAATAAGGAGCCGAGGAAACCGCGTTAGAGGACAATGATGTGCTGGCTACTTACAGTTCTACATTTCTTGTTTTCCACTAAGAGAGATGAATTTTTTCTTTAAATCAAGCTGATCCCATTAGTAGCAATTTTCAATTTAATAGTCTCTTCAAATAGCTATAGAACGTCCAGAAAATACAGAAAAATGTCTATCCCATGATTAAGGTTAGCAGAAACTTAGTTATTACCATTACTTGTATTTAATTTCAAGCTTGCCAACTCATAGCTTCAGAAAGAGGGAAAGAGAAAACAGGTTATTTAAAATTGATGTGTTTTATCATTACCCATCATTAAAAAATGATGCTGTTGTACCATTTCAGAAGTAGCAGGCAGTGAATATTTAATGCTTATGCTAGTATTTATTAATTTCACATCTCTACAGTTCCTTATAGAATGACTATTTTAAATGACTATGATTTATATTTTTTACAGACACGTTGGCATTTAATTCCTACTTGCAAAGCATTTGTATTTGTGCTTAAAAAGCTACTCAGTAGCACCTATAAATCGAGGAACTGTTTAAAACAATAGTCACCATAAGGATTAGGAGGGGGAAAAGTCAACACACATGGGCATTTGTTAAAGAGACAGCATATGAAGGAAGGAAAAGAAGTAGCTGCAGCATGCCACTTCTCAAATCTCTGTAGAATACATTAGACCAATAAAACAGAGTCAAGTAAACAGACAAAGCTATGCAGAGACAGACAGAGAAATGCACACAAGAATACAGGCACACACACTCACAATGACAAATAAAATATTGTATGTAAAACCATACATGTCCCTGATGATATTGGGGCTATCAATATTAGTTTGTGTCCTCATTACATCATAAACATCTGGTGGGCAAGAACAGTCTTTTATAGATTTAAGTGTCTTTATTTTTCATGGATCCAGAAACTTACCATATTTTTATTGACAAGAATATTTCTTTGACAATTAGCTGTTGATTGGAATACAACCAAAAGCTCCATGGGCATGAGCTATTTCTATCATCTTGCTCCCATCATCTCTATACTAAGCCAGCACTCTGGTTTCTCAGCATCTGAAAACTCCCATTCTCCTGTCCTCATACTGTCATCTGTCCCGTTTCTTCCCTGCACCAAGCATCCTACCAGCTCTGCAGAAGCGGACAAAGAAAAGTCGATCTGTGCTGAACACTAATAAAGACCACATTTTCTCAACAAGATTGCATCCAGTAAATTGCAAGCCCGAGGGCAAAGTACAGAATGGGGAAGGCTTGTCAGCAAGGAAACATCTCACAGTTGGTAGCCAATAGCCAGTTTGAGTAGACAGGAACATATTGCTGACCAGCAACACAATACCCTACCACAAAGTCGGCTATAGAAACATCTTTTGCTATGACAAGTATTTGTTTTGTTTTGCCGATGAGTATCATTATGCAGCATTGATACCCCCCTGCAAGCTTACAATTGGCCACCAAGCTCTAATGTTGTTACAGAGACTTGACAAAAGCCAAGACCTCACAAAATACACAGGGCTCACAGCACCTGGAAACACATGTTAAAGAATAAGGTATGCTTTCTCCTTTAATACCAACACAATGTTTAGAACACTGTCACTTCTACTACTATCAATAGTTCTACAGTCCACTAAAATTATGGTGACTGTTCCACTGAATGTCAAAATAGAAGTGGATCCTAACTAACAGGAAAGCTAGTTATAATCACCCCATTGCAGGCTTTCTGAAGCCAGAGATTAAAGCAACACTACTTTCAGGGTCAAACTGGGAAAGACTTTCTGTACTTCATAAAGCTCCTGTTCCAAACAGGTTTTAGGCACCATCCCCAAGCCTGGTTCATAGAAAGATGGAGAGAAGACTGACTGTTGGAATATTTTTATTTTTTGCTCCACAGTCATCATCAATTGACACCGAACATGCATTTGCTGTAACTAAATGCTGAAACTACAAAAAAGAATAAGCTGTATTTCTCTTCTTCAAAGACCTTAGGGTTTAGCTGTAGAGACAGGAGAGACAAATACAAAGGAGCACAAGGATATCAATCCACTTGTGTGAATACTGAGTGAGCGGAACAGGCACTGAAACGTGCAGAATCCTTGTCCCTACAGCTGCCAATGCACAGTACTCATTCCCATCCTTCATTTCTTTCATTCCTGGTATCATACTTATAGGGCCAGTGATTCTCACCCCCTCCCCAAGCACATTCTCATTCTCCTATTTAATGGCTGCTCACTTCTATAATAAATTTTCTCCCTACTGGACCCTATGGATCGCCATGAAGCCTTGTCTGATCATGTTGTGTAGATGTGGTCAACTCACCGTTATGATCGGAAATAATACCTGCCTCGGAGCCAAAATAAGAAAAATTATGTATAGGTCTTAGATTAGTAATCAGCACACAGCAAATGGTCAGTAAATGTTAGCTTTAATTATAATTGGTCAGAGTTTATTATAATGATATGTGGTAAATACAAGCAAGCTAAAGGAGTAGGACTCAGGATTTAGTAGAATAGATAAGTCTTCATAAAACTAGGTTAAAGGACAGGATGTTACAAAAATTACATGAATATTTAAGAAAGAAGTAGTAGGAGTTAAGATGGGAGGAGGAGGACTTTACTTTGCTATCACCATGGAGGGATCTGAACATAAGGAAAGAAATAGACTTTATCCTGAAGACGCTAAAAAGTGACTCAAGGAAGTTAAGTCTCCTGAGTATGAAGGAAAAAAGGTAAACTGGCATCCTGTACCACAGTGAAGCCCAGGAGGAAGAATTCTACATAGAATGGTAAGATCATGTGATGGGGGAGGGAGTAGGTAGGCCACAAAAACAGCAAAACTGTAGCTAAGAGGTTATCAGAGCATTGGCAGGAAAGCCATACTGACCTGAACAAAGATAAGATGAGTGACAGTCATAAATAGGAAAGACCAGGTCCTAGGAATATTAAAGAGGAGTTCAAACAACCTGGTTGATAGCAAAATGGTGGTGGGAAATGGGTAGAGGGAATGAAAGTAAATACTAAGACTGCATCTGGAGGATTAGGCCTATCAATGAAGATGAGAAGCCTAGAGATGTGGGCAGGGAAGAGTACCCAATGCATGAACTACCTGAATGATGAGTAGCACTACATTCAGAAGTGAGCTCAAGGATAAAGATGTAAATTTAGAAACCACCCACAGGGAGATAACAGTTGGATCATTCCCTCAGAGGCCACTGGAATGTAGACAAAGCCCTAGGGTCAGGCAAGACAGTCCTGTCCCTAAGAATGCCATCCCTTCCAAGCCTACCTCCCACTAGCCATTTTGTGGAGAGGTCTTTTAGCAACCTACAAATCTGAAAACTAGATCCACTAGCACTTATCTCTAGTTATAATTTCATTAAATAGAAATTTCAAGGTTGCATATATGGATTTTAGGTACAGTTAACATCTACCAATGGGTAAAAAGTGAAGTCAGAAAAGTTTTAACATTTTCTACCCCAATCCAAATGTTTTATATAGACCACCAGAGAAAAGCTTCAGCCAGAGAAAGGGAGAATATCCTATGTTCAACTCTGATTTTCTCCTGGAATTTCCAAGATCTACTTTGTGCTAAAATTGCTTTTCTTTTCTAAATGATAAACAGTTAGGAAGCCAGGGATTTATACTATGCATTCCATATTAGATAATGCTGAGACATTTCATTCTTCTGTGTTACAAGTTTTAGGAGAAGACTGAATCTTCTCTAAAGAAGAGAAACACTTCAGGTCCAGGGAAGCTGTTTCGACTTTTCAGATTTTATTGTGTTGCCCACTATCAGTAAGGAAATAACTGTTCCAAGGTAAACAATATTCAAAACAAAAGCCTTTTAGCAAGGATATAAGAGTGAGGAGGAAGCAACTTATGAAAATACATGTAATTTTTCCACACATAACCCAATAAATTAAGCACATATTTTGCCACAGGCACCAAATTCAGTTTAATTAGAACAATATTCCTTCCTCCATCAGAAATATTTAGTTCTTACTCAGCTTATCATGCTGCAATGTTCCCCTGTCCCCAAATGAAATTATGGCAAACCAGTACCCTAGGACGAATGCGTGACTTGCATACTGCATGGTTGCACAAAGCGAAGCTCCTTCTCATAAAAGGACAACAGACTTGGCCGCACTGCATGCTAACATCAAGCTACTGGACTTAATCCAGTTAAACACAAGCCTCAATTAGCAAGACATTTGCTACCCAGTTAAGGATATGAATCTCAAGTTAATAACCTCTACAGGCTATCTTATTTCTGTGTTTTAAAAAGTGATAAAGCAAGAGAACCAGTGTGTGCAGAGAACGCACGGGCAGTGGAAATATCTGCAACAAATAGGCCACCTTTTCGGTGACTCTGCAAGAAGACCAGACATGGGTTGCAGCTGGTCTTGCCATCCTTCCAGCACTTGGTTTGGGTAGTAGATGTAAGCGTGGCCACAAAATGGAATGCCTTTTTTCACTAAAATGGAATCTGAGCAGTTTTCTTTCTAGAGGGGTTATAAAAATAAGCTTTTTATTGCTTGCATCTCCAAATTGCTTTATTTGGCATAGTGATGAAAAATGCTGGAATTTGTATATAATGTAGCCACCAGATAAGAAAGCAGAAAAAGAAAAGGAACAGGGGATTAATTATCAGTCCTACAGAATGAACTTTACCCTGATAAGGTAATATAGTCCCTGTAGGCACAGAAGATGAAAAAATTATAGCAGGCCTAATACACAGACAGTTATTCATATTGTATACAAATCAAAGCAGGCTTCATGCAGCAGCCAAGGCTCAGATCTTCACAGATCCTCAGTGTATCGCCACCATCAGAATTAAATAAGGCAGCCCGCTCCAAGTGGGCAGCAGCTCTGCTGACCAGGCTGGCAGGCAGCAGGATGTCAAAAAGGTACATTTTCCATCAAGATGTGGCTTAATCAACGAGTTTACTTATTTACCTAGGAATGTGGTCTCTCAAATGATTAATGATGAGGAATTCTACCATGACAAGTAACTTATCCTTAATGCGTCCTGCTCAAAACGAGGCAGCAGAGAACTGGACATCTCCCTAGACAGTTTGTCAATTTCAGCTTCTCAATGGAATAGAAATAAGAGCTCACTAATGACAACTGCAAGGGCCACGGCCCCTCTGGCCTTGACCTAACATTAGCTATAAATGGATTGGACCCTAGAAGATTGGGAAAATCCACCCAAGTACAAGGCAGAATCTGTTTCCCTCATTATGGCAGAGGACTACAAAAAGAACCAAGCTCTCTTTTTTCCTAAGCTTTCCTAATGCAACGGGTCATGGCAGATCCTTGACCACTGCCTGTGCCAAGCTGTTCTGAACAGACCTAATGAACTTCTCCAGAGCACAGGAGGTAGGCTCTTTTGTAGTAAAGGAAAGGACCAGGAACTTCCAATAAAATAAATAATGGGAGTATCAGTTCAGCCAACATCAGGGGTTTAATTCTAGAAAATTTTTTGCCTTCAAGACTTGAGCTTAAAGAGAAAATGAAGACAAACACTATTTTTTATATCTCGGAGGGAAATGGCTTTTTAAAGAGAAGGGCAAGACATTTTCAAAATAATTCTCAAATATTTTTTAACTGATTTCCTATTACAAATTATGCATAGATTTATTTCAGAGTTGTTGAGCTTTTAAAAAAATCACTGTTATCCAGCTTTAGATTCTGAATGACCACTGCCCGTTTCATCTGCCAAATAATGAAACTTGTTCTTCAAGGAAATCATTTAGTTCTATGGGAGTTTAAAATGAGTCTGCTAAAAAAGATGGATCTTCAGATTCAGGGCAAATATGCAGTACAAGGTACACTTTAAGTGGAAATACATGAGCTGTCTATAACTACAGCAGTTTTCAATGAAAAAAAAGGTTAGTCCCTAATACAGAAAAGAATTTACTTTTCAGCTAAACAACTGATGTGCAAAAGGTAAGTTAAAAGTTGTAATACTATATTTAATAGTTAACTGAAGAAAAAAGACAAAACACCATGTTATTGATATTTAATCACCGAGTTAAATATCTGGTTCATTTTTTTAAGTGCACTTCTATTTACAAGACAATTTGAACTAGCTTTACAAAGTGAAGAATGTATCAAAGACATGCAAGTCATCCATCTTGGAGTTTTACTGAAACTGTTTAGTTTATCTGGATTCAGTGAGTTCCTTCTAGTTCCTTTCATCATCATTATCATCATTATTGTAGATACTTAAAAAGAATTTTAAGATAAGTATTGCTAATTACCATGAACTAAGTACTACTGTGATTGAAATGTCTTGCTATCTTCACAGTATGACACAGGGTCAGTAAGTAACCTTATTTTGCAGATGAGGAAACTGAGAGGTTAAACAACCTGCCTAAGGAAGCACAGACAAGTAGGTGCCCAAGTCAGAATTCAAAACTAGGTCCATGGACCTCATAGGTCAAGCCTTTATTTCTAGGATATACTCTCACACGTACTTTTTAAATGTAATGACTTAGATATATAAGTGCAAGGAAATGGAAAAGGTCAGACCACAGTATTCATATACAAATCATAAAACAGGAGGTATCCTGAGTTTTGAGAACACCACAGTTAGCAATCTGGGTTAACAACCACTGCAGTATTCTCACTATAATGCTATAGGAAAACATAGCCTAGACTTTGTTCTCTCATTCATTTCAAGGAAAATGTTGGTAATTTGCCCTTTGGAGAACTATGAAAAGTTCAAAGCAATTCAGTGTAGGACAATTGCTTTGCAGAAAATGTAATAGGAACCCTTGGACATGTATAAGCAAAAAAATGGTCTAAACCTTATATCTCATATAGAGAGGACCAGCAGTTCTGCTAGGGTTCTGTTGTAGGAGACATATGACCATAGTCACCCTCAATGGAGGCTACATAGGTTTTTGGCCAACAGATCTTCCTATACCATTCTCCTTAAAGGTAAAAGGAACCAAGATCAAAATGGCTAAAAATAAGGAGACAGTTGGGATCACAACAAATATTTACAGAGGAAGGAAGAGTCTATAAATGAGAATATATGGATATTAACATGGAAAGAAAAACTAAGTGGGGTTAAGAAAGAGTCCAGGGTTTATAGTTAAAGAGGGTCTTCTACAGGGCTTAGAAATTACTGGCCTTTAACATACACCAAGGAAATGGCCCCATGAATCCATCTTGAGCCTCTCTGCAGGCTGAATTATACTCCACACGATATACTAAAGACAGCCATGAACAGCTTTTATAGCTTTGATGAATGGCTTTTTAGTTTAGGTTGCATTATGAGAACAAAACAAGTGGTCGTGAATCATAACATTTTATGGCTCTGCTGCTTCATATAGTTCTCTAAAATTAAGCCTCTAAATTATACTCCGCCCTCATTAGGAAAACAGTCCCTGAAAGAGGAAGGCTTTTTAGAGTCTATGCAAAAGAAGCAATGGTGGATCTGTGCCTGGAGAGCCTGAGTGTAATTAAACTGATGGGAGCTGGGGAAGAAAGGACGTGGAGTTGTAGAAAGACAGGTGGCTGCCCAGGAACTGAGGGCCAGAAGACACAAGTTGAAGTTTTGACCTATGAGCACACAAGAATCAGGGCCCAGCCATGTTCAAGTTACAGAAGGCATCAAAGGAAGGCAATGAGCCATCCGTGTGCGCGGCCAAAAGAGAAAGGGGAGTTTCTAAGCAGAGTGTTTACTGAGTATTTACCATCCACTAAGTGCTTTGCAAGACTCTATAGGGTCCAAAAGGCAGCTTAAAAATATAATATAATAAAGGCCATTACTTGAAGGCCATTCAGTCAGGGAGATGACAGCAGGCAAGGAAGAGAACAATGGAAGACAGTAAAAAATCAAATGCCAATTTCCTGGAAGCCAGTGACGAAATTCTAGATCTCAGGGCCATGTGAGACCTTGCAGAAGACTGGGCAAGGTCCGGCGAGGTGCCTGTCTGAGTTCCCACAGCACCCTGTACACCTTGCCACAGCACTGCACTGCCATAAGGGTTGGTCTTGCCTACATCCCCACTTCACTGTGCAGTCCTTGAGAGTGCAGGCCAGGCTCATGTGCATTGTGGCACCTCCAGTGTCTAACACTCAAGAAACATCTCCAGAATTGGAATAGATGCAATGGAATAGCAAAGAAAAGCTTTTAAGGGGGCTGAGCCTTGGACTAGTTTCTGAACCATTATAGAATTATTGAAGATTTTGAAAAGGCATTCCGGGCAGGGGGATCTGCAAGAACCTGGTGGAAGCTTATAAGCACAGGTCATGTGTGTCTGGTGAGGAGGAAGGGAAGGTAAAGCAGATGTGGCTAGAGAGATAAGCATTTGTAGTTTGAAAATGTCCAGCTCCTAGAAATGGGTCAATTATTTCATGGCCTAAAGATGATTTGTTATTACATTATTACTACCAGAAATAGATGTGAATTATATTAATAACCACTGACAATGTTGCCAGTTAACTGGAAGAAATAATTCCAACACAGTATAAGAGGGGGACAATAGGCTGGCCAGTCCTATACTCGATTAATGCTCTTTGCCTCCATTTCTTTTCAATAGATTTTAATGTCAGTTTCACTGCTCCAGTTTACCAATTACTTAAAGGTTATAGTCAGTCAGACAAGGTTTGTTTAAAAAAAAAAGGCAAAAGACAGAGGAAGATAGTCTTCAAAAAAGAATAAAGTACATTCATGCAAGTTTAGATTTTGTTACCAAGAATAATTCCAAATGTTCAGTTTCTCCCTTTCTATTTTCTATCCATCATCACTGAGCCCTCCCCCCAGTATCTGATAAACATGGTCACTCTGGTGAATTAAAAAAAAGCGAGAGAAAGAAAAGGAAATTTTTCTAATGCTTTAAAGGTATGCTTTAGGTTGTACGTTAAAGTCAAATGTTATTTATTACTTCATGTCTCAGAATTTTTCTGATTTATTTTTAAAGGAATTTAATCAATAACTAATGTTCTCCTATTTTCAATATGTCTAAGTGGTTAACATAGGATTTTCTAAGTTCATTCCTATTAAATGAACTGACCAAAGTCTTTCCTTCCTAGTTAAATGGACTCTATCCAAGAATGCCATGAAAGACAAAGAATCCAACTGGTTCAGTGGCTCAATCCAATGAAGCATTCACCCTCGGCCTCTGACAGCTCAATCTCAATGCTTCCTGACAGTATGAAGGATTGCTAATTTCTTACGTTCTCACTGGTGGTTCTTAAATGCTCACCAATGAACCAAATGTTGATCAGTCAATGCCAAGGAATCAGAAACCAAATTGCCACTCCCCCTGATTTATGCAGTCCAAAGAGTGAGGAGAGTATCACCTCACTGTTCAGGTTTCAAATCAGATCAAACACTTCAGAACTTACTATAATGCTTTAATAAAGGCATTTGTAGTGAAAACAATTGTGAATGCAGTTTACAATTTAAAAGGAGAGAAGCTAATATTATAGCTCATAACATCTAATATTAGTTGAGCACTGACTATGTTAGGAACTTTCTACGTACTTTAGATGCATGAGCTCATATATCCTCAATAAAACTCCAATAGGGCAGTAGTATTACCCCATTTCATAAGTAAGGAAACTGAGGCCCAGAGTTTACTAACTTGTTTAACATTGCCAGATATGAGGGTAATATCTGAAATCGTGGGTAGAGGTTTACAAGTGAGCTACAAAGCAAGATGGTGTGATAAAGGGAAAGAAGGAGACGCTTGGGGTAGAAATATGAAGAATTTTACATTCCCTGAGAGACTGAGTGTTCAATGTTTTCACATCTTTTGTTTCATAAAACAATAAAACAAAACAAAAACAAAACAAAGTGGGGAAAATGTAGCCTCATTGTAATAGATGAGGAAGCAGAGAAAGTAAGTAATTTGTCTAAGAGCACATAGGTGGCTGTGGTTGAGCCCAGAACTCAGGGTCTCCAGGGGCACCCTCCCTGGGCCTCTGAAGCTCTCTAATCACCTGTTGCTGTGGGACATAGCTTGGATCTTACTTGCCATGAATATCTTGAACCTAGACTGAGCCTGGCACCTTGGAAATTCAATATTTGCTTTTACATAGTGATGTTACTTAACTTCTCTGGGTCTAAATATTTTTGATCTATAAAGTTATCATAGTCATGGCTGTAATGAGGAGAAAAGGAAATAATTTATAGGAGAAAGCCATGTATACTCTGAAACCACAGACACCTGTCAATTGTAAGAGCGTCAATAAAAATAAGTACCATCAGCTGTCAGTGCTTTGCTTGTTCCTCCAAAGGGGCTGATATTTTGATGTGTATGAATAAGTTTTATTTTCTTGTTAGAAAAACTTAAAATTGTTACTCACCCTATGCCCACCGAACTTTATTTTGCAATTAACGCAAATTTGTACCACCACAATATATATGTTCATCAAGGGTAACATAATGCTACACTATAATCCTCTTTCTCCCCCCTGACCGACACCTCCACTTTTGCCCACAACAAACAGAAAAAGAAATCCAAAGGGAATTTCTTTTTCCTTAGGCCACTAAACACCTATTAGCCATTTTGCTAAAGCCCAGGATATTTGGCTTATATGTAAAACTCATTTCTACATGTCTTTTAAGGGGAATATAAAAGACCTGACAATGAACACATTCAAGAAACAAAATTGTCATTACCATGGTGTAAATAATAACATAACAGACTTAAACTCAGTCCTATTTTAATGTTATGATAAAAGCCCAATTCAAAGCTAGCCTGTGACTGCTGAGGATTTCTAGTTGAATCAAAACCTAACCAGGGTAAAACATACATTCTGGTAGTTCAATTTGTTATGTTCTGGATGGCGCCAGTCTTTAAAGAACTACCTTTCCCCCCAATTAAGGAACAATTTTGCCAATCAGTTTTCCTAGAGACTCAGGCTCACAGAAGAGAAAGGGAAGGCGAGAAGCAGGGGTGTCAGGGAGGTTGCTGTACCTCCTGTCACATCACCACTGATTAAAGAGGCTCCGAGAGAACAGAGGAAAGTGCATTTCAAGAACAACAGAACCTTTCAGTGAAAGTACATTCGCCTAATTGAAAAGCAACTCGAAGCTGTTATTTTTATACCCCCAAATGCTGAATCATTCTTTAAACAATTTCACAAAATCAATAAAAGAGAAGTAGTTCTCTTCCGACCCCTTCTCCTAACCATCACCTTTTTGAAACACGGCTTTTCCTTTTCTCTCCTGTTTAGATTGGGGGCCAAGTAGCCAAAGACAGGCAGCAACACATTGGGCTCTTTCAGTTAAGAATGGCAGGCTCTCCAGGAAAGGGAGCTAGTGTACCTTGCACCTAAGTTTCTCTCCTAAGGTTTCTACACTGAAATTTTATAGCACTGAAAACAAGGTGGTTGGGGATGGAATTCTACCATCTGCCTTCCTAAGATATTTTGTTGACAATTATGATGAAAACAGGGCAGAAAATGGGAGGGAGAAAGGACAGAAAATAGAAAGAGAGGGAAAAAGTCAAGACCAGATGATACCTGGTTTAAAATGACTAAAACAGAAACAACATCAGAAAAACATGATGGTCTTTTGAGATTGCCAAGACCCTGGTCCCACAGACACACTGTGCTGCATCTCCAGGGTGTTGAGCCATTTTGCAGGGGCGAAGAGGGCAAATACAGTGAATTGTATTTGGACACTGCCACGGGAGAGTCAACCCCAGCATCTAATGAAGTGCGAAGCATCAGGCTATTTGGTGTGGTGACAGTGAGAGTGGCCTCTAAGATTAGGCTACTGACAATGACTGGATTATAATCAGCTACAAAACCCAAGTCTCAATTATCTTTACAGAAGGAATAGTCAAACAAATCACCAGAATGGCTTATCAAACCATTCTTTTTGATCAAAACAAAATGGCTCAGTAAATATCTATTTATGGAGACCTACTATATGCCTAGTACCCTTCTAGGTTCTGCAGAGGTTGGTGAACAATTGCAAGCCCCTGTCTTCATGGAGTTGACCTTCTAGAGACAAGATTCAGACCCTAATAGACAAGAACACATAACACGTCAGGTGACGGCCGGTGCTTTGAAAAATACAGCTGGTCAAGAGGAGTTGGGATGACACCCAGGGGCTGATATTTCATGAGGGGTGGTCAGCAAGTGTGTATGATGAAATACATCTGGAGGACACGAGGGAGATCATCAAATGGGTAGCTGGAGGAAGTGTGTTTAATTCTAAGCAAATGAGCAATAAAACAATGGTCCTACAGGGAGAATGGGATTGATGTGTTCCAGAAACAGCAAGGAAGCAGCATAGCCAGGGGTGAGAGATGATACTAGAGAAAGAATGGCTCTTCGTCAGGAGTCACACTTGGCACTCAATAAAATAACTTTGCTTTCAGAACACCAGAGGAAAACTGTATTTTATAGTAAGCATTTCAAATGAACTGTAAGGTTTTGCTACTTAAAAAATTTTAGGATGGCTTATTATATATAATCAATTACTACTGACTTGTTTCTATATAACTTTTTAAAAAACCAATTTATTCTACAGAAGAATATCTGAGAGACAAACAAAAACTGAATTTCCAGTACCACGTGTAGTCCGTCCTTTCCTTCCCTCCTTTCTCCCCAATTCCTAGGAAGTCAGGGACAATGCCCTCAGAGTCCCTGTAGGCTGATGGCACTTACCATGCTGTCTTGTCACTGTTTGACCCTTGTCTCCTTCCACTAGAGATAAAATGTTTTTTACTTTACTGCAATAGCCTCTTAGTGTCTAAGAAAAATTTGTAGAATCAATGAAAGATTGGACCATGCTCAGCTTCCTGTCTTGCCTTCCTCTCTACTTCTACACTGGAGGTAGATGCCTCAGGTAGCCCAGAAGGAGCCTAAATCCAGTTGTCCTCCTCTTCCCTGTTCTGGGTCTGTATACCTCACACTACCCTAGGTTAGAATGAGCAGCATGTTGACTTTGTTTAATTAAAAATGGCTTTTCAGGCTGAGTGTTCTCAGGAAGAATTGTGAAAGATGAAAAAGCTTAAGCATTTCTGGAGATGAAAAATCAAAGTTAGGTATTTACAGATTTGCTTCTTTAACAACTGTTCACCTTTAGGATGTTCTGGACCAGTCCTATATATTAGAACTCCCTCTTGACTTTCCTGTGTACATATATGAATATACCACAGTAAGTCTCCACATCATGTACAACCACAAGACTGGGATCCTAATTAGAATAAGATGTACTCCATGTTTGTATAAATATGTCAAAACGTACTCTACTGTCATGTATAACTAAAAAGAACAAATAAAAAAGAAATAGTACTTCCTGGGATAAGGGAAAAGTTCTAAATAAGCCTTTCCAAAATGGTAGTCACTGAACATACCTGGCTATTGAGCACTACTGAGTAGCTAGAGTGACTAAGGAACTGATTTTTATTTGTATTTTATTTTGGTGCTTAACTTAAATTCACATAGCCACATGGGGCTGAGTGGCTTCTGGAATGCACAGCGAGGGTCGAGAGCCTCCTATAATAACACCTTCTCCTTTAGACAGGTCACTGTTGATTGGAATGCACGTTCTACAAGGCCTTGTTCGTTGTGCTTAGAGTCTGGGGGGTTCTCAGTAAGGGTCTGTGGAATTTTACGTGAACACATGAACAGAGAGGGAAGCACAGGCGGGTGAGGTCAGGGTCTACAGAGTCTGGCTGTACTGTCCATGGACAAACTGGCTTTTTCTGCCTGTGGTAGCTCTGAAACACCGAGACTCTTCAGATGGGAATGTTTATGTGGTCAACACAGTGCATTACTGTGTTAGGCTTTTTTTTAAAACAGAACATTTTTAAATTAAAGAACTCTTTCTGGCACAGGGTTGCTGGCTATACAGAGCTGAGTGTTCCTGCTCTAGACCACTGCAGGAAGTGTGATAGCCACTCGGTTAATTCCTCTGCTCTCTTTAAACATCTCAAAAGTCAGGCTTACTGTGTGAGAGGAATGCATTTTTTAGCCTCATTTGTGATTTTGAGTAGGAAATTAAAACCTGTACACAGGAAAAGAACGAAGACCTGATGTATTTGATCAGGGATGCTTTATGAAGAATTTATTATCAGGTAGGAATATCAAATGAGAAACAGAAACAGTCCAGAAGTCCCAATAAAACACCAGCATTTGAGAGAATAAAACAGATGCGGATGGGCCTGAGCTGTTGATGGCTGAGGGATAAGGAAAATAAAAGGAGGAAATTAGAACAAATAAGATGGATGATGTAATTACCAACTGAAAACAAGTAGAAAGGAAGAGAAATTTGAGCTGTTGGCCATGGAAAGTAAGCTATTTCAACCTTTTAAAATCCAAAGTAAGGTATGTTTAGGGTTTATATATATCGAACAAAATCTATATTTAAAAATCCAAGTATCAAATTGGGCCCACAAGTGGGCTAAGGGTTTTCGTTGACTGGCATCCTGTCTTCAGCATACCAAAACATCTCCAAATAGAAAGCGTGGATCACCTTCAGCTGCCTGACATTAACTCCATACTGCTCCCCACTCCTTGTTCTCATCTGATTGCCTTCAAGATAGCGCAGTGCCCAACATGAAAGGATTACTATAGCAACACAGGAAGCTCTTTTATCGGCATGGAGGAGGCTCCGTGGAGTGGCGCAGGAAATCCAGAGGGGCGAGCAACAAGGAGTGCCCACTGTCAAACCTTCCTGGAGATTCTTCCGTGGAGGATGCGTGTTCCAGAAAATGATTAATGCTTTGAGGGGGAAAAAAATGTTCTAATTGAACATACAGTAATTCTGAATTTTCTTTTTTGTGTGACAGATAAGATATAATCATTGAATTTCTTTCTCCAGAGGCTTTGTAGAAAAAAAACCCTTTGTGGAACCAATATCTTTGGTGTCTGAAAGATAGTCTTTTTATATGAAACAAATTCTGCATTGGGTTACTAAAAGCATCCACCTGCTTATCAATCTAAAAGCTGCATCTTTAAAGGTCACAAGTGAAGGAAAATCAGATAGACTCATTCTAATTCCTAGCAAACGGGAGCTCATTTCTCACCAATCCACCCCGCAGCGCTCAGTAGCATGACCTTTCACTTACAAAGAGAACAGCAGATTTCTGTCTCTCATGTGCTAGCCTTCCTTCCTCTTCAGGAATTAAATGCAGTTTTGATATTATCATTACACACTTCCATAATATTCCCCTGAAAGGGCCTATAAATTAGCATTACTTTGCCAAAATGTCCAGCCAACTCTCTCACCATTATTTGAGCTTGAAAGGAATGCTAATTAATATTACTAAAACACAGTTTAGTTCAGAGTACTACCCAGTCCAAGAAATCTTATAAAACCTGTGACTTAGGGCAGTGAGTAAATAAAAAAAAAAAATTAAACGAATATTTAATTGCGTGTTGCGCTTCAAATTTGGCCTAAACATTCAGCTGGGAAAATAGTTCTGACAGAATGCTGCCTTTCTTTGGCATTTCTGAGTGACATTAGAAAGTAATCGGTATATCAGGAACCTATGGTAAATACAACAGGGAGAAAAATTTCACATTTAAGAGTAATGAAGACAATGGGCTTATCTTTTGCTTCTTACCACCCACTGAAACAACAGCTGGAGGGATCAGTGACCTGGTGTGATGGCAAAAACAGTCCCCTCTGAGCAGTCACTGACTACCTTGTTCAAGCCCAAAGTCAAGAGCTTTCAAATACATACATGTACACTAAGGTGTGAGTATTAAGTGGATCAGATCTGGGCAGTCATGTTTACAGTAAAATGACAAGCACTTGTAAGACCATATCATTTTCAGAAGAAATTCTTTTCTGTAGCCTTATGCACTGATTCTAAGCCATCTGAATTTAATTTGTACTAAGTGTATTACGTTCATTAATAATATCTAAGGAGAAATGGTCTAAATGAAAACAAAAGCAATTTCATTTCTACATGACTCAATCTCCCTAAAATGAAAAAGGGCAGCCACATCACATACTTATCTGAGCCCAATTTAAATTCTATGTGGAAGCCAGAACAAATCAGATGCTTAGTACATTTTAAATTAGTAATAATTAATAATTCAAAGATGACAAAATTCTTTCTGTAATAATAACAATCTACACTCGTATAGCATGTCATGGTGTACCAAGTGCACTGCCACACTCAATCTCCCCAAGAATCTGTGTGTTAGGCAGGACAGACAGAGAATGCCCATTTTGTAGATGGGGCAAATGAAACTAGGAGCAGCAGTTCAGCAAATGGCACACAGAGGATCCCTCAGTGGTAAGCCAGAATCTACACCTGTCAAATCTTAACCACCTTGTTTTTTTTCCTACTATCTGGAAACAGGATTAACATTTGTCAGAAATATTGTTTTCATTTTGCACATGTTGAATCAATATTGATATTCTAATTTAGGAGACAAGGACATCTCTTGTTATTTGCATATTGTAATAGCCTTCACGATAATTATTGGATAGATCTTTTGAAAAAAAGACACTACATGTTTACACTACTCCAATGCTTTTAGAAAAGTAGGATATATGACATTTACCAAATGCTTCTGCGCAATTAGCTATCATTTACACTACCATGAGGAAATAACATTAAAAGAGGGAAATAGACAGAAAACCCAAATTTCTAAGGACTTATTTATAACTAAAAGGTTAAAGACAACTATTCTGCCCTACAGAGGACCCCAAAAGAGTCTTTTAAAGATTTCAAGGGTTCTCATTCCCTTATTCCACAGCAAAGAACAACAAAAACGAACCTGTACTTAGGTTTCTATCCTATAGTCTCATCTAATACAATACCATTAATTTGAAGCAAACACACAAAATATTAAACTCCCATGCTCTGACACCAGTATTGCTAATAAGATGACCATAATAGTTTTTGTCTCATCATCACCTAAATACTGATTAATACTGACTGCCATTAGATCTATTATTATGTTTATTAAACTAAAAAACAGCCTAAGATTTTGAAGATTATGAATTGGTAATCAGCATACTCCAATTTACTGAAGTCCCAAATTCAAGCACTGGAAAAAAACCAAAAACAAACCTTCTTACCTCTAAGCCAACAGGCCAGTTATTCCTCATAAATAATCCTTGGGTTCAAAATCTATAATTTAGAGGGGCAAATAATAAAATGAAAACAAGATTTCTCAAGTTATTTCACAAGCATGAGTAAGGAACCATAAATAATATTAAGAGCTGACCACGGCTTCCTGGTATCCACCATGGTTTAGTTTACAGAACCAGGCGGAGAGAAGTAACTCAATGCTATGGGTAACAACCAGACAGTGTTCACATGGCTGTTGACAAGGAAATACAATCAGAGTGAGAGCCTGCCTCTACAGATGTAAACTTGAGGTGGCCCCTACCACACCCACTAGTCTCCTCATGAGGAATCCGAGCTGCCCTCTGAAGGCAATTGCAAAAGGAGGCCTTGGCTTGTACCATGAGAAATGTGGCCTGTTCTCCATTAGTGTTGTGTATACTTCCCCTCCAAACACTCCTTCCTTCAGCACTTACAATTTTATTGCAACCAAACTACAGGTACTCATCTCTCTAAACAACTTCCTCTTAGACACTATACCCAGCAGCCTGAGCTCTACCTCAATCCCATCTAGTAATTAATGCTGTGCTGACTCACTCCCACTTCCAAATTCTCTGGGAGACTTAGTTTTCCTCTTATCTCTGGCTATTTGGGGTTCTGCCCCCCTTCCCTGATTCTTCCTTCTCTTCCTGCCCACAGAATGTGATTATTCTTCTTACTGTCCCTATAAGGCAATAAGTAGAGAGAGAGGAGTCACAGGTGATTGCAAAATCTCAAAAAGCCTAAATAGAAATTGTACTTGCAATAGGCTCTTCAAGCCTATACAGAATTATGTTGCCTCAAGGAGATAACAATGCTTATTATTTAATAAATGTGGTTTGCTTAAAGATATTTTATCAGATGTTGTCAATTCAACTATTAATTATACATTCATTTCATCTACTCTTATGTCCATACTGATAACAAAGTCCTGGATCAATGAGCATTCAATAAGTCCAAAACAAAACCTATCATATCAGTCTATCTACCTGCCCCTTTTCCTGGCCTCTCCATCACAGGTTAGGGCATCCATTCTCACTAGTCATTCTGATTGCTCTTTTTTCATCAATTGCCCTTTGTACATCCTACCTCCTTGGGGTCTTCATATTTATCTCCCACTGCATCTGCCCTGGTTAAAACTCGGCATACTCCTTGTTAGACCACTGTGATCTGCCAGTCTTTGGTCTCTCCCTTCTTCAATCTATACTATTTCCATCTCTCTCTCTCTCTCTCTCTCTCTCTCTCTCTCTCTCTCTATATATATATATATATATATATATATATATATATATATATAATCACACACATCTTGCTATTTCCCCTTCTTAGAAGTCTTCAATGAATTCTTTCTTCCTACTGAAAAAAATCCAAAGTTCCTATATGATATCTAAAGGATTTACTACAATCTATCTTTCTAGCATTATTTCTCATGATTATCTTTCCCTATGCTTTGGTCCAACTGATATACAAATAACATTCTCTCAATAGGACTTAGACTTGACTATTTTCACGCTTTGTTTAGAAGGATACTATCAACTATTACATTCTAACGTGCCACAAATCTTCCCTGCTTGTCAATGCCCACCTTTAAGGGCGCCCTCCTTTCAGTTTTGATTGGCCTGACTAAAAGTGATTAGTTCTCCCTCCACTGGAGCACTATACTATACTACTTTCCAAGTATTTCCTTATTGAAATCAATATATATTATTCTTCTTATAATTAATCTGTATGTATCTCATCTTTTTAGGATGGGAACAGTACCTCACTTTTTAATCACATACAGGGTCCTACACTTAATGGGTTTGTCTTAATAAATATTTAACAAACGAATAAATTTATAAATTAAATCCCTGACTTCCTACAGCCAAGTTGTTATTTTTTTTTTACACAAATCAATTTTGAGCAGATTTGGGAATCTAGGTAGAACAAGCTCTTCTTGTATGCAGTACATATAACGCTTCAAATATTCCTAAAACATAGTCCCTCCTTGCTGCACAGTATTTGGCTTTGAAGAATAAATTAGCACAAGGACTTCACTGGATATGCAATAGAAATTAACTTCTTATAAAATGGTTCAGTTCTAGTTTATTAGAAAGCTCTCAGTTTTACTGTTTTGCTTTGAGGAAATTTTTGTGTTAACTAAGATCAGAAATGGTGGAAAGCAGAGCTGCATTGACAGACCGTCTAGGATCAGAGAGACACGGATGATGCAATTAAAAGGTGGACAGACAGGTAGACAGATGTTCAGCTGCATGATCAGGAACAAGATTGTGTAAAAAGGCTTCTTTGATCATTAGAGATGCTGCTATAATGAAGCCCTGGATACCTACTCGGTGTTTCTGCCGGCTCTCATCTCCAGCAGGTGTCTTATAGAGAAAATAAGGCAAACACAAACAGATCCACTGCCAGCTAGTCAAAGCTGCTTGGCATTTTTTCCTGTTGATTAAGCCACAAATAAAATCATACATGTTGTGCTTCTGACACAGGCAGAGTATGCAGTTCGTGAATCATTACAGAATACATCTTTCTGAAATATTTCAGCATCCATTACTCTGCTGAGATCAAGAAACTAATATCTGCTCAATAGAGTATCCTATGTGATACAAAACATCCCCAAGGGCCAAGAACACGACACAAAGAGGAAGCACCAAGATGCATTTAAAAGCCAAACAAATATGGAACAGTAAATTTGGGAAGATGTAGGTAAACTGTGAACCAACAGTCAGAACACTGAGGCTTATGAATAACTAGCTCTTGGTTATCTGAAAGAGCAGAGAACTGCACTAATGTGGATCAGCCAAAATGGCAGAGTCAGATGCCATTCTTATTTGCCTCTAGAATGTACCGCATGGTTACTTAGAAGTAACACCAGCTTCTCGTTTAGTTCCTGCACAGTTGAAAATGAGAGTGGATTCCCTGATCACACCCAGGCAGAGTACACAGCTGGTAAATTGTAAGAGATTCACTACCACTGACAAAGACGTAGGTGGTAATTAGGGAATCCTCTGAGAAACAAGTTACTGTGAATAATCCACTAAGGAGATGCGTGAGCATGCAGATCTCAGCACCGTTATTGACACCCTCTATGTTGGGCATGTCAATTCATCTCCTTGTCTTGGGTTCCTCATCTGAAACAGAAACAATTGTAATACTTGTTATTTGCCTGGTAGGGATTTTAGGGAATGTAGATAAGATGCTATAAGAAGCTATGTGACTCATAGTAGCATCATGTCTTGCAGAATTCATTGACTGATTCTGGTGCTAAGGTTAGGGTAAGAGGGAAGAGAAAGAAAAGAAGGCAAGGAGAGAAAGGAAGAGATCCAGGCACTAGCTCCTATTTTTATGGTTTGGACAGAAGTGAATGCCTCAGTCAATCACACTTTGAAAGACAGATGTTCCTCTTGAATCACATTTTCTCCTTCCAGAGTCATCACTCCATCTTGGGAAAGTCCTTAGCTCCATATATTCATGAATCGCTGATGCTGTTACAATTGTAATGGGCCCACTCTCAAAGATCTGATTACATTTCACCAGCATGGTGGATCTTTGATGAAAATATGGAAATATACAACATTTGAAGTTACAGGCTGGGAAGTCAGCTAAGACACCGCTGTTTTCCTATATCCTTCTTTACATTTACAGTTATAGAGTTATTCTCAACACACTTTAATTAGTCACTCAATATCATGTGGCTTTTGCTAAATAGAGAAGTATATCACATGGAGCAAGAGCCAAATGAGGAGAATGGCGGGGCTGCTTCTCAGTTCAGTGCTTCTCTCTGCACTAGATTCCCACCAGCAGCCCTTTGCATCACAACTTGAAATCTCAACATTACAGCCCAAACCCGTGATGCTACCTGAACACTGTCAGGTCAAACTCTCTCAGAATACTAATATCAAGGAGATCACCATGACATCTGCCTACTGTAGGTAACAATGACCAACCATAAAGGTAATCTTAAATTGAGTTCTCTTTCAAGATATCACTAACTCAAATTGCTTTTGTCATAGTTCTTTTCAAAAAAATATTTTCAATTTAGAATTGGAAGGAAACATGAAAGAGTGGGCTTGACTGCCCATGAAGTTCACTGCTATTGCAGAGCTAAATAGGCACAGACTGGGAAGACAAATGAAATAAGACAAATGCACTCTCCTTTATGTTCAAGTACAGTATTTAATATAGACGAACACTATTTATTTTTATATTTGACAGGATCAGAAATGGCCACTAACTTTATTTACAGACAGGATATTCTCAAAAGTATTTTTCCTGTCCAAAAAAATTCCTGTCTGAATTTTTTTTCAGAGTTCATCAGCAGCAAAGAATTAATGAACACTGTGTATGTACATCCCACTCATGACAATCATTAAAGAGTCAATAGTGACTCTTAATGAATTTCACAAATAACAGCTGAAATTGTATAAGAATGGTAAGACTGGACACCAATGTACATCCTGATGGAAGGCTGTTTACAGGTATTTCCTCTAAGTTAGGAGATATTTATATAGTATATAGAATCTCAAAGTTGGACTGCTTTATTATTTTGAAATTCGTTCTTAGATTCCTGCAGAGTTTTGCAGTTTGACCTATTTGTCTTAAGGTTGGGCTGCATTATACATTCTTAAGAAGCAGAGGCAAGACAGAGATGGCCTTGAAAATCACCATCAACATTGTAATCAGTCTCTTTGATAGAGGTGATTCAGAGCACTGACACCTTAGTCGCCATTTTCCCTTAAAATGGTATTCTCATTCATTTGAAGACAGAAGCAGAGGCCCTTGCCTTGAATTTGCAATGTTTAAAAATGGGAGAAATACCCTATTTGATTCAATGTCCAGACATTAACAAAGTGAATTCAAGGAATCTAAATTAGGGTGGGGGTTGGAGGGAGAAAACTTTGTAGTAATCTTTCCATTAAAACATCCAATATTCTTTTCTGATTGAAAACTGTGATTTCAGATTAGCTACTCTCAATATATTATAAAGACCAAATGCAACAATTTTTTTTTCCTAGTTGATCCAGCCTAAGTTAGGCTATACACAGTGAAGTAAAACATTAGGAAAAGAAGGAAAACACTACCTAAATAGATACATCAACTCTCAGCACTATTAGCTTACTCAGTGATAATCATGAGAAACATTTCCAGAGATCTACTACAAAACAGCTTTCATAGGGGCTCTGTCATCTGCATTTTGACAGTAATTCATCCCTCTTCATCATAAACAGAGCTACAAATAGAAGAAGAACACTCACTTCCTGGTTTGTAGGTTTTTAACACACACACCTTCACATTAAAAGCAGATCCCATCTTTTATTTGTTTTTAGATTGGAACCACCTTTCTTAGAGGAGGGAAGTTCTACACTGCTGCCTTCAGAAGGCTCAAATTAAGGGATCCAAGCATATAAAAATCAATTTCACATTAATACCTAGCTTCCTTCCTTTTATACCAATATAAAGAGGATCTTACACAAAACAAGTACTACACAAATTCCATCCTGAAGAACTCACTCTTGCAACAAATCTTTAGATTTGGAATACAAAGGGAATGCCTGTATTTTTTATTCACAATGTATCTTAACAGCCTACATCTGCTATCATTAAAATTAAGAAGCAGAGGGGCTGGGCTTGTGGCTCAGCAGTAGAGCAGGACCCTAGCACGTGTGAGGTACTGGGTTCAATCCTCAGCACTACATAAAAATAAAAATAAATAAAATAAAGGTATTGTGTCCAACTACAATTAAATAAATATATTTTTTTAAAAAAAATTAAGAAGCAGAACTATGAAAAGGAAGGGCCATAGAGAATGTAAACACATAAGACTGCTTCTTCATGGTTTCAGTGCCATCGTCACTGATTATGGCCATCCTGAAGAGGTGAATACTTTTTTTTAAACTGTCCAACATGTATGTAGGCTGCAGGCATAAAATCACATTTATTCTAGTCATGCTCAATTTCAGGCGGGTCCCAGACTGTAGAAGTTTTGAGGAGAAGGGAGCGCCTCGTACCATCTACGAAACACAGCATTTGGTCTCCCTGCCCTTTTCCTTAGCCCCCCCTGCCCAAATCGAACTTGAGCACTTTATTGCCCACAGCTTCTTTTGCACTTCAGGGGATTTATTCTGAGTGATGGCAGAAGAATCCCTAGTCTAAAGCAAAATTCTGTATTGATATTTAGGATGATTTGAGCATCAGCATATTAGAGTGAAAGTGTGGATGAAAGATTCTGGTTATTATTCCTAAAGCTGACTCACCCTCACAGAAGAGCCCACAGCTACTGGAAAGGGTTTTATTTTTCAAAAGAGAGATAGGATAGTGTGAGTTGACCATGGCAAATGGAAAAGCCCAGCTTCGGTTTCTATGTGAACGACATAGCCTGGGGGAAAATAAGCATGACAGTAATGAGACTTGGGCAATGGGAAGTTTAGTCCCCAGAGCATTAACGGTTTCCAGCGACCCCAAGAAGATGTTCAATTCAGTCCTCTTACCAGCCTTACCTCAAGTCAAAACAAACAAATGAAAAGAACAAAACAACACCAAATCCATAGTCTTTCACAATCTTTTGAGAGCACATCAAACAAAAACATCCTGTGAGCCTCCCTCATCATGTTTATGTCATCTAAAACTAACCTGTGGCCCTTTATACTCTACTAAAAATACAGCCCCAGGCCGTTTTCTGTGAGTGGTAAAATGGAATAGGCATAAGAGCTTGGGCTCTGGATTTAGAACTGGGTTCCAATCCTGACTTTCTTGTTTACTAGTTGTGTGACACTAAGTTAACTCAATGTCTCTAAGACTCACTTTCCTAGGAAAACAATAGATAAAAATAAAATAGTAAAAAAAAAAAAAAAAAAAAGAGAGAGAGAGAGAGAGAGAGAGAAGTAACAGTACACACCCCATAACAGTGAAGAGAAACAGCAAATGAATTCAAATTGCTTATCATATTGCATAGGGAGTGTCTGGGGCTGACTGAACTGTTCTGTATCTTGATGGCATATATACATCTGTTCAAATTTACAGCACTCTACACACACACCCCAAAAAAATTTACTGTATAATTTTAAAATGAAACAAATATATATATGTATTGATAAATAATATTAGGTAAAGCATTCTGTAAACCCACACCCCAAGCACTCACCACAGTGCTTAGCATATAATAAGCACTTAAATATGCTCATTATTGGCACTTTTTGCTGCTGGGCTGCTGCTCTCATCATTAGTGAGACAGGTAGAATGTATGTCACTAGTATGACAACAATAAAGGGGCAAGTGGCTGGCCCAGGTGAAGTTCTTAAGTAAGGGAATGGAGTGGCAGAAAGGAAAACAGTGCCATGCCCCGCCAACACATCACTGGGACCCATGTGGGAACTGGGCTGTGTGTGAGTGGGAGAGTGTTGCCATCTCTGTGCTGCTCCCAGGTTAAGAAGAAGACACATTACCAGTAGCAATTATGAGATGCCAGAAGAAAAAAGGAAAGAAAAAGAGCAGCTATTTCTGCTGCTAGACATGAAAACAAACCAACTGAGAAAAGTGCTTTGATGAGCAAAGTGTATGCTGCGGGGTGTGTGGGCTGGATTCTACCTCATCCTCTGAAAGGGATGGGATGAATAATCCTCCAGGTTCAGACTCAAAGGGGTGTGGTATAAAAAAGTCAGCCAAGTATACATTCTATTCCTAATAACCTTAAATTCTGTTCTCTTTTCTAGCATAAAGAACCAGCATACAAAGTTGGGGAGGGAATTTTTTTTTTTAAGGAGTCAAAAGAGAGGGAAAACAATTCAATACCAGATTTCAGTATGTATGCAATCATGGAGATTTTCTAGGCCTGCATTTTAAAAAATGATGTTTTTGCTCAAGAGCCAGTAAGCCATTGGCTGCCACAGACCATATAATGTGTTGACGCTCCCTGATGGGCAAGCAGACGACAGCAAAGCACTTATCTGGTTGTGAAAATGCATTCCCTTTCAATATGCAAGTCTATTTTTCTTCCTGCAATAAACTACATTTGTTTGATGTGGTATCTGATAGTTTTATAGTGTTTGTTCACATACTCACTAATTTGCAAGATTGGGTAATTTGCAATGGGTCTCATAGGTCATTAGTGCAAACTAACAGCATTCTGTAGAAGATAAAGCAAGAAAAACTGCTATTCTGCTATGGTGCGCAGCTAAACATCATATTTCAATTTAGGAATCTGAAACCTCTGAATTCATTCTTCCATAGTAGAAAAAGTAGATCTTAACCACCCATGCCCTCACTCATCCTAGTGCCCTGGGGGAGGTGGGAAGAATTAGTGGAAGAGCTTCTAATCCACCCCTTTAATCTCCAGTTTGCGATACATTTAGAATATATACAACTATATTAACATCCTGGCACTTGTCCACCCAAAACAGTTTACTATTTATATTTGAACCTGAAAAGAAGGCACAAAGGCATCCTTCCTACACAATCCCCTAGGCCTTCTTTTTGGCATGGAAAGCACACACGTTTTTGCAAAATTACTCAATGTATACAGCTGCATTCTACAGTTTTCATTAAGAATTCAAGAGATGAAAACTGTTGGCTTCCATAGGAAGGTGACTAAATCTACAGGGATATTATGTACAAATAGTCTGGTTAGAATAATAAATGCTGCATGTGCTTTATAATGTTAGACATGTGCAACATGGATTCATTTGTGATCTGAGTCTCAGATTTTAAAAAACGGATCCTTGCCTGCCTTGAGATAAACTTAAGTAAATAATGTTTGCCATCAACTCTAAATGAAGAATGACAGTTAAATTTTATAATCATCTTCACAGCTTCAGGACTTACTTTATATTTTCTCAGGCTCATGACCCAAAGGTTGCCATAGCAACTAGGAAATCCTACCTTATCAAGCGCTTACATTTACATTCCTTGCAGCAGCATCCCTTTATGAATTAAATCCATCATGGTCTTCTATTCTCAAAATAAAAAGTTCTTAGGATTATCTTGCAGAAACAAGGATCAAATGCTTTGATAGAAATACACTATGCAAAAGTTAATTCAATGGTGGTTTTCTTTAGGAAGAGATATAACTATGGCATAATAAACAGCTTATGTCCAAACTTCCTGGCTTCAAAGAAAACTTAAATAGAGACATTGTGCTAAAAAGGACACATCCACTACCTATGTATTTCATCCTAGAATTATCAAAGAAATAATCTGATTGGATATCCATACTTCAAACAGGTAGACAGGCATACAAAGAAATTAAAACTGCTGAAGATAAAACCCTGTTGCATGTACATAGAAATATTAATAACATGAATAATGAACAAAAATATGCTTAAATTCACGACTCAAATTAGGAAAAGGAAATAAATGACAAGCTTCACTTTTATTAAGTCCCCATTTCATAAGTTAGTTTTGTCCTTGTTTGTGGAGTAGTCAAGGTAACCAGTGATGTAATGTTATTGCTTTTGTGTTTCTAGTCATATATACTAATTATAAAAGCAATGAAATGCCAATGGGCTGGCTATCTCAGGAAGATATGAAGAGGACTGCAATCCAAGACTGGCTAGACCTTCTCAACCATGCAAAAAATAGAAACCTGGGGCCTGGCACAGTGCTGCCTGCCTATAAGCCCAGCGGCTCAGCAGGCTGAGACAGGAGGATCACTAGTTCAAAGTCAGCCTCAGCAAAAGCGAGGTGCTAAGCAACTCAGTGAGACCCTGTCTCTAAATAAAAAACAAAATAGGGCTGGGGATGTGGCTAAGTGGTTGAGTGCTCCTGAGTTCAATCCCCGGTATATCCCCCTACCCCCCGCAAAAAAAAAAAAAAAAAAAAAGAAATAGAAACAAGAGAAGAAGAGATAGAGATTCTGAAAAGATGAGAACTCATTCAAATAAGTGAGGAAATGGACTTTTGAGTGGTACATTGGTATAGGAATCACCTGGAGCCCTCAAATCATTGCTTGACAGGAGTTTAATGGAGACAAGTTCGAGAAAGAAAAAATAATTAAGATTCTAGCCTCACTTGCCATGCAACCCCTAGAAGAATGGGGTTATTCAGACTCCTGCTTATGGGCACCTTCTAGCTCAGACAAGTCTCTGACCAGTTTGCATTGTCAGAAGGAACCTTCCTCTCATGGGTTCCAACATGCATCTACCCAGTGTTGTCTTTGAAATTCTTCTCACTTTCTCTGTGTTCAGCCCTCTGCTTCCTCTAGTCAGATTTTGCTTTTTTGTCCTTTTGGTCTCTGCTGCTTGTATGCACTTTGATTCTCAATCTTTTCTCTCCCTTCTAGCTTGGAGAATCACATCATAATGCAATAAAGAATACATAGAGCATTGGCTGGCCACAATGGAAGAGGAATTCTTTAAAGTTCTATTAAAACCTAGTTCCTTCTACCACCACTAGCTCCCTCCCTTTTGTGTTTTCTGCAGCTAATAGGGAACTGGCATCTTGACTTCAGACTTTTTTAGATGGGCGATTGCCCAAGTCTAAAGTGTTCAGAGGTGAAGCACAAGAGTGCCCTCAATGCATTATTACTGACTCATGTTAGAGCTGAAAACAGACTGGCCCGTCATTCATTTCAAGATCTTTAATTCTGATCAAATTCTGCTAAAAGTGGAATAAAAGAATATACAGTGTAAACTTTCTGGCAGTGTAAGATCCAATTTCGATTATATAAAATTCCTACATGTTTGTCTATGCATCAGACCATTCAGCAATTTGCATTATTTATTGTCAAAATTTTAATTAAGGTATGTTTGCAGGGAAACACACACACACACACACACACACCACCTATTAAGATTAATGATCATTACTCACTTTTGGAAGTGCACTATTATTAAAGATTCCTATAGTCATTAATACAAGAGAGAATCTGAGAAAACATTTCTTTGTGTACTGAGCACAGTAAAAAAGATCTCTTATATATGTTTAAGGTTTCAGAGTCACTGAGAACTGGGATTATCTAGGATTGTTATTAAATTAGTAAGCAACATGAATTGTCTCAAGCAATGTTTCTTAAACAATTTAGAAGTAACTGAAGCTTCAATACAAAGAAAATTTATGGGAAGCTCTTTGATGAACATGACTCTACTATACTTTGATGAAATCCACAAAGATATGCCAATAGCCAAACATATAGACTGCAGGGGTTTTAATTTGGTTAATGCACCTCTCACTCATTATTGGACTTCAGTAAAAACCTGGTATCCAACTTATGGATGCATTGCCTAATTACCCATGCTTCACTTTTCAAAATGAGAAGTATTTAAGTTGTCCATCAATACTTCAAGTAGGGTAGCAACCAGGATCGATGGAGTGAGTGAGTGAGTGAGCAAGTGAGTAATGCACAGTCAGAATGTCAGAGTGCACTGGCAACGTGCTGTTGCATTAAGATAGGCAAAGAAAGTATTTTGAGTCAATCAGATATACATTATAAGATATTTATAATGTATATATTTAGATGCTTTCGTTTCTACTGATCTGCATTTCCATACTTGAGGGCAAATCTAATTTCCCACATTGTAGGGATATTAGTTATAGATAGGCTTTTAATCACTAAACGTATTTGTTGGCCATATTTGGTTTAAAAAAAATTCAAGTACAAGTAAGAATTTATGATAACTAAAGTCTAAATAATTTTTGACAACATAATTTTCCTTTGTTAAAAGTAACTTGAAAAGGTAAAATGCCCCAGGTAGCCAGATCCTGCAAGTCAAAAAATACATTCTTCAAAGGACTCTACCTTCCATCAGTAGGAACACCAAAAAAAGCAGTTACCCTGCTTACAATGAGACAAGAAGACAAAAAATATAAACACAAAAGAAAAAGGTCAGAAAAACATTTTAAAATGGATTTTCAACTATTTAAGCCAAGAAAAAAAAATGCCAAGGCCCAATTATGAACATCACCTAATGCCAAGGTTGATGTTGATCCTTACATTCTGCTTTAAGCTCTATAAGATTAATGAGGTCCTAAGTATCTAAGTTCTTCCTGTTCTATTGTTATACATGGGTCTTTAAGTCTGCATAAGGTGAGATTTTATATTAATAAGACTAAAACTTTCAAGAAAAATCACTGGGATTTATAGATGAAAAAATTTTAAAAACTATTACCCATCACAATAGTTGCCTTGAAGAGCCAGCTGCCATTGCCTCTACATATTTTGAACTACTCCTTACACTCTGTTCCCATGCGTAAGAGTCAGTGTATCACATCTACATCCCAGTGGTTTATAGCTACATCTAGACTTTCTTTCTTTTAAATCTACAACTGCAGTGTCCACCTTAATGACATGATTCCAAATGACTTTGTTTCAAATAAATCGAATTACCCTAAAGGATTAAGATCTGCTACTACTGAGACTATCTGAATAATATCCAAATAAAATTCATAAAGAGAAATCTTGAAATGGCAGCCTCTGTGAAATAAGTCTTTGTGACCTTCTAAAATGATTACTGTAAAAGAAACAAAGTATAAGGTGTTTTTTGTTTTATCTACAAGAATGTCTTTGTCCTTAACAGATAAAACATTTGAACAATCACAACAGAAGGTTTTGATGCATTCTGTCAACAGAAGAAATCCAGCTCTGTTTTCCAGAAATAATTTTTGAGAAATCTATGGCTGAAGTTCAGACTAAGGGAGGTTAAGTCATAAATAGTAGTAGACACAGAAATAGTAGCAGAATCAGAAATTGAAAACACTATGAATTCCAAATCTGCCTTTTCACTCACTAAATATACTAGAAAACATTTACATGAAGACCATGCAAAATAATTTACATATAGGGCAAATCTGACTTAATAGGCCACTGTGGAAAATAGTGAAATCTTCCATAAAGTAATCCAATTTTATTTTTCATATTCTGGTTTTCTTATAGCAAGATGTAGGTATCAATGACACCACCAGAAGTTTTTTTGAGTAACTGAGCAGTATTCCTAACGGCTACATATAGTATAAATGTTCTCATATCACCTTTTTTACTTTTTGAATGAGATTCATTTATTATTTCTTCAACTTAGTCGATCAATAAATATTTATGAAAGGCATCATTCTAGATACAAATATGAAGGATGATTTACCTCTCTCAACTTTCAAAGTATCTATATAGACAACAAATACTGAATTAAGCTATATGTTACACAAAAGGTAGAGATTTGCTTCCACAAACTGGCAAGAAACATTTAAGCAAGGCGTAAACCATATTCACAATTCAGAATTAAATCAGAAATGCTCTGCTGAAACCAATAATTTGGGGTTTCAATTTTCTTTTATCTTCTTTATTCTTATACCAGCTATAAATCATATCACTACCCATTCATTCTTCTAAGACACAGGAACATTTAAGTGAAGGTTCTGTTTATTCTTTCTCCAAACCAGTGCCTAAATTTAAATAAAATGTTCTTGGGGTTAAAGGAACATGCCATTTCTTTTTAAAGTTGTCAACCCCTCCAACAAGTTAAAAAAGGAAAACCAAAAGAAGGAACTGTCAATGCAGGATTTCAAACATACAGATTAGCTTTAACCCATTGGGCTTTTCAATATACAACCCAAGAATTCTGTCAAAGTAGAAAAGAAAATAAAGAGTAGATGAATGGGGGAAAAGGGTATCATGAAATATTAGTGCTTTTAAAATAGTTCATTTTCTTTCAGCTAGGCAGTCATGCCAATCCAATCACCCAAATAAGCTTTAATAAAAGATTTCAACCAGTCCTTTTTTCTTTTTGTCAACTAGAAAACACTAATCTCAGTTCTTCTAAGTAATGTAGAATTGAAATGGGAAGACGAGGAACACAAGCTTCTCTTCAATCTAAGCCGTGACTCTGGCAGCCTCACTGTCTCAGCCACAGACAATGGTCCCATAGCGGGGGATGTTAGTTCTCCTTCTTCCCTCTGGCAGCAAGACTTGAGGCAAGCCACTCAGTCTCCCTGCACCTCCACACTCTCATCTGTAAACAGCATGCCAAACAACTGCTGCTCTGAGCATTACCAAGCGCTTTCTAAGTGCATATCTTGCTAAGTTCTAGTGATGCTTGAGAATACTCCCCAGCCTCATGCTTATAAATCTAGCCATGGAGGGGAAGTAAATGCTGAAACAGTTCTTTATTGTTTGTTTGTGTTTTGGTGCTGGCTGTTGTTTATTACCTAGGACGAGGGGCATAATACAGGGTCGGATGTTAAAAACTAAAAATATTTCAACAAATTCAATATTCAAGACACCTTAAATTTCTCTGCAGCTAAAGATTTATTTTAAATTCCTTCAAGGGGAAAAATAAGGTAGAGGAGAATCAGATATGCATATGGACAAAGGAAAACATTAAAAACTGAAGGGTAAGATTATGCCCAAGAAACTTCAGCATTAGCTGAAAATGCCAGAGAAAGGGGGATTTTCTGTTTATCTGAAATCCTTATGAAGATTACTGTAGAATCAGTTTTTTTATTTAAATTATATTGATTAACATGTTCTCAAAGTTTATGTACTACCTGCTCTCTTAAACTGAGCAAAATAAAAAATGATTTCATATTTGTTGCTGATTCAGGTCAATATTTGCATCCTACTAAATATCATTGATGAATTTTTCATGCTATTTGAGTTGAGTTGTATCCGGCAGCATCCCCCAGCTCTGTACCTCTCAAATCTTCAAATTTTCTAGTTCTAATGTGTGCAGGTTGGGGAAAAAATAACTAAGATAGCTCAGGCTTTGAGCAAATTCTATAGGAAAGTAGAATTAAGAGGTTTCCTTTGAATAATGTGCATAAGCTTAAATGCAGAGACTTTGTGACATCTCTTATGGCAGCCCCAGAGGCCTTTCCAGTTCACTCTCAAATCACCAGCTGTGGTCCAGATAGCTGAGGTTATCTGATACATGACCTTCAGATAAGTGAGGTGGCACTATACCCCATCACCAGATCCTAGAAAGAAACGAAAATAAAGACTCTTTTCAATGAAAGGCTGGCATGGGGTAACTTCTTAAATACATTTCAGTTTCTGACCTAGAAAGACACATTTTAAAATGAAGGGGGAAAAAAAGCAGAGTAATATTTGAAGGAAACACAAGAGTCTGCAGCATCTTATCATTTCACTGTGCTCTGAGCAAGCTTTCAGAACCATCTGATAGCAAGGGATTCTATTAGTTACACACACTGCACTCCGGGAAAACAAACAAGTACCACTTTACATAGTTCAAGGGATCCATGATATGACATCCCTATAAGGTAGGACAAAGAGGATCATATTACCTCCCATTTTCCAGGCTGTGTAGAAGGACCTCTACATTTCCCTGAGTTCTGTTCAAGGGGATGGAGGCTACCATTGGATGTTTTCTGTAGAAAATTTCTTTTTAAGAATACAATGAAGTAAAACAACAATGAGTAATGAAAATTTTAAAGATTTAACCATCAAGAAGAACCCTGAAGAAAAGAACAATCCATGGTAGTCCTCCTCCTCCTCCTCCTTCTTCTTCTTCATCATCATCATCATCATAATGGCTGATATTCACTGGGAGCTTAACATGGTGTGAGGTGCTGGCCTAGCAAGCACATCATACCAAGTGTCTCATGATAAAGCCACACACAACAGCCAGGATGCAGTGAAGTCACATTGGCCACTCCCATTCACACAGGGTACACAGGCTAGGGTAGGCAAGGAGCTCGCCTGAAAGATCAGACTTCTTACCTGAAAAATATCCTCTTTTTCTTATGAAAAGCTTTGATTTCAGTTGACACACGATAACTGTACATATTTATGTGGTATAGGGTGACATTTTGAAATGTGTGTAATGCTCAAATCGGGTTAATTAGTATTTCCATCCCCTTAAGCATTTATTCATCTCTTTTTTGTACTACGAACTTTAAAATGTCTCTCTTCTAGTTTCTTATAAAACACATAATAAATTGTTGTACACTAAAATCACCCTCCTGTGCTTTAGAACACTAGAACACATTCCTTATATCTAACTGTACTCTGGTCCCATCATCCAACCTCCCTCCCTCCCCCTCACTCCTCCCAGCTCTACACCATCATTATTCCACTGTCCACCCCTATGGATTCAACTTTTCTCATGAGTGAGAGCAACTAATAATATCCTTCAGTTCTATCCATGGTGCCACAAATGACAGGATTTCATTCTTTTTATAGTTAAGTAGCATTCCATTGTGCCTATATCCTGTATCCACTGGACACTTCAGTTGCTCCATTATTTTAACTACTAAGACTAACATTGCAATATACCTGCCAGTGCAGGTGTATCTTTGATATACTAATTTCATTTCCTTTGGGTATATATGTGGTAGTGGGATAGTTGGACCATATATGGTAATTTTTCTTTTTTAATCTTTCTTTCCCTCCTTTTTTTTTTTTTTTTTTTTTTTTGTGTGTGTGTGTGTGTGGTGCTGGGGATTGAACCCAGGGCCTTGTGCATAGGCAAGCACTCTACCAACTGAGCGATGTCCCCAGCCCATCTATTTTTGTTTTGTTGAGGGATTGTTTCTGTTTCTATAACTATGTGAATAAAACAACAGTTTCATATGCATGATTCAAAATAAACCCCAATTCAAAAAAAAAGTTACATCATTTTAGAATATATGTGATGTCTGTTTTTCCTCATTTTTCTAAAAGTAAAACCAAGTCATCAGATAAGCAGAGAAAGGCAACAAAAAATTCCCTACACCACTTATGCAAACCCTGAGGAAATGTCTTTTGATCTAGTTTTCACCTACTGGAATACAGTTTTCCTACTTTAAAGTATTTATTCATCTTTTAATTTGTTCATCAACTATTTATTGCCATGCAAACATGAATAGCACACATCCCCTTCCTGCAAGAAGTTTAGAGTCAGGCACAGAAGACTGAAATGTAAACAGAGAATTAGGGGATGATGTGACAGTGCAGTGACACCACACAAGATGCTGTAATAAGTGAGCAAGGTAGGGTGGCAATTGGTTGATGATTTGTTTCCTGTCACTTTATTTAAATTTCAGGGACTGCATTTTTGGATAACTTTTTAAGATGCCATAGATATTAAGCACATTCTCAAAAAGTTGAAAACAGATTAATATCACCACTAGATAGGTGTGTTTGCTCCTCATCACCTCTAGCAAGCAGTTCAACACTAAAGCATCTCATGTTTTGATTACTGGAGGGTAGGATGCATATAAATATGCTGCCAGAATGTATTAAACCATGAATAGTAGCCACAATGTAGCTAAACTCATAGGACGGTGAGCTTATAGTGAACTTTACTCAGAAAACACTTCAAAAAATATCCACTCCTACTTCAAGCAGTATCAATACTAGAGCAAGAAGTTGTATTGAGGATGAGTATATGTACAATACAACTCCTTCTATTTAAAATAGAAACATTATTGACCCTTGCTTAGAATACATTTATTTCTTGCCCCTACCTCACCAAAAAGATAACAAAATTCAAGATAAAATGATTCTACAAATAAACAAAAATTAGGTGTCTAGTTGTACTAATGCTTAAAAAGTCAGATAACTTTCACTAAATCCAACCTTAAAAATAACATTTATTGCACAGCAGGAACCCTGACAATCCCTTGTTTGTGGGATGGTGGCAGAGGAGATGAAAGCCAATCTAAACATAGGTTTAAATGTCTCAAAGATTTGGACATATTTCATCTTAAAGATTCCAGGAGATGATTGGGGTATAATTTCACTAAGCAATGTGAGCAGAAAATCAGATATTGTTTCTAAAATCTAATCAAGGTAGGAGGAAATATGCTGTAGATGATTTTGAGATCCTTGGAGGAAGTATACTAGAATAGCAGAAGGCAATAATATTGGCAACGATTTCTCATGTCACCTCAAGAACTGTTTGTGAACAGAGATCTTGAATGGAAACCTAATTTTACATTAGGCAGTGACCATCTGTATGTATATACTATACAACAATATTTGCAGATGATAGTAATTACATCTTCTGGGTTTTTCTGTGTAATGACTAGCATACAAACACTACATGTAATATCTTTTCCCAATGAAGAAAAAAAGAAATTATAAATCTACCATAATTTCTTTATTCTACTATGCTTCCCAGAGATTAAAAAAAAAAGTAGAAGGAAATGAAGCAAGCATTCAAATGTTGTGTAATAGCAAGCGTTTGTCAGACAGATGTACATTGTAATTTCTAAGTATAAAATTATGTGTATGCAAAGTATTGAGCCCTTGATGTTAACCAGAAGAAGGTGAGCTAAATGCTCTGTCAGTAATTATAATTATCTTTATAAATAATTTGGGCTCAAATAAACTAAAGAGGGAAATAATCATAATACACAGTGCTAGCTATTATTTAAAATCTAAGATCAACTGTAAAACTTTATGAAACAAAGCTGCTAGACAGTTAATTGGTTAGGAGAAGCCTAAGGTACAAGAGGCTAACTGCCCTCTAAGTCCATTCTCTTTGTTCCATCAAGCCTGGAACAAGGCTGGCCTACAACTCTATTTCCTACTCTTCCTTGCATCTGGTTGGTCAGGTAGGTATCCAAGTTCTATCCCAGTTGAGCAGAAGTGATGTGTGCATTTCTAGCCCGGTGCCTACAGAGAAGGCTTTCCTCCTCTACTTTCTCTTCCCCCCTTTTGGGAAACTGAAATGGTGCGGCCAAAGTGACTCCAGAAGCTAAACACAAAAGGTGGCAGAGCCACCACCACTTGCCTCAGCCACTGAACGACTGGGTGGAGACAAGCCAATCAGACATGGAACGCCTACACTAGACCAAAAAGGGCAGGAAATAAAATGTCAAAATGTTCAAACTACTGTAAATCTCACATTTTCTATGAACATTAACATAGTCCCAGAGAAGTACTGATAGAGATGAAAGGCACTGAGAGCAATATCATAGATAATGTTCTCAGCTGACTGATCATAAGTGGCCTGCTCAAGGTCAACCATGGAAGTCCTCTGAGGCACTAGTTCCCCAGGATAGTCCTGTACAAACAACATCATAGCCATCTTTGTTGGGTGTAGACACATTAATACGGGGAAGGGTAAGAATAGAAGCCTTCTCCTCTGATTCTCTACTCAAAGCTCACTGGCAAATACTGTGTAAGAGAATATGGATGGACACTGGAGGAAAGAAGAATGGTCAATGAGCTCAAGTTTCTATATGCATTGACATAGTTATTTTTTCTTCTCATCCACAGTGAATTATTTCTTCCATGAATATAAGAAGTTCACACCCCAAAAATAATTGCTCCTGCCCTTCAAATTCAAAGGACATGTCTTACTATAATTAATAGAAGCGAACCTTGCTAATTTCTAAGAAACATGAGAAGGGTCGACCAGTGAGGCCTCCGAGTCAAGAGTATGTGACTAAGCCTGTGTATGGTCGCCTGGAAGTGCTCACTCCCCATTCACTTATGAAAGACTTACTTTAAGTGCCTCTGAGGTACTATGCTGGATGTCATGGATGTGGTAATAAACACAGTGCACATAATTCTTGTGCTTAGGAACTCTTAAAACTGGAATTTCTGGAGTTGGCCTATACGACAGCCACAGCACCAGTGGAAGAGAAACAGTAACAAAAATGCCCGCTGAACAACCACCCACAACCCTGCCAGGAGAAATCAAAACTGGAGAGATTATTTCGTTTTATAGGCAAAGCGACCATACAAAAACAAATAACTTCTAAAGCTAAATCAATTCTGACCATGACATATTGGCATCTAGAACAAATGGTCACTTTGAGCAAGAACTTGTTTCGTAAATTAGGGGAGGAAGTTCATGAAATGTTAAAAATTCCAGCCAAGCTACTGGGATGTAAATTGTGATCAGATTCAGAGTTGACACATTAAACAGTTTAATTTAGGTACAGCTCTCAGCAGTGCTGGGCATATGCAAGAGAAACAGATGCCTTGAATCATTTCAAAGTACCTTCCTGTCAGAAACGTCCTTTGTGACACTGGAATCAATTTCCTACGCCTTTACTAACTGTTCTACCAAAAGAAAAAGGAGGGAGGAGGAGGGAAAAAAAGGACTCTTTTAATCGAATGTCTTCCCACTGAGGCAAAACTAAACCCAAACCTATTAAACAGCACAAATTTACGCTCAATTCTTATAATTAGCGTGGCTTTGACAGAAAGGACGGCAGTAGGACAGAATGGGATATGATTTGTTGATGTTGTGGAGAACTATGAAGTTTTTGACTCGTCCTAAGGAAGAAGAGAAACTGCATGAGAGTGGTTATATGCAAAAGTGGGGCTCCAGTTCTTGTCCATACTGGCTCAGAAATCTGCATGAGAACCAACAGACACTATTTTACTTGGGAATCCCAAATGCTCAGCCATGGTCAGAAATAGTTCTTTCCCTCTCCTTGCAGACTATAGAGCTGATAGAGCCACCTCCTAAAATCTTACAGGGCCTCTTTAAATATACTTTATGAAGAGTGCCTGTGTAGTTGCCTTGGAAAACAATTAAACACAAATCTCATATGTTTAGCCAAAAATAAAAATTAAAAAAAAAAATGCCATCCAACAATACACAAATGAGAACATACACTGAACATCTAAATACTGCAGCATGTCACATCTCTCCTGAAGCGGAAAAGGTTCCTCAGTCCCCCTTCCTGGAGCAATACCAATTAAAAACACAATCGTATTTTCCTTTCCTATTTTAGTTATCTAGACCTACTACAAAAGCCTATACTTATGCCCAAAATGGAATAATAATATAGTTCCATTTTCATATTTCTGGGAGAGAGATTTCTAGCACACTTTTCTCTACTTGCTCATCCACATTCATTTAATGTAAAGCCATACATAAAGCTCCTCCTGTGTTCAGGCGCTCTGTGAAGAGTCCCTGGAAAGTAACATTCTTCTGGAACCCAGATAATTTTGCCTGCCATGACCAAGCCTAAGATTAATCCCCATCATCCAAATGGAAGTCGTCATTCATTGCACTAAGGGGTATATATGTTTATATGTCTGCATATAAATATATGTATAAATATATATATATATATATATATATATATATATATATATATATATATATATATATATATATTAATACTCAGTACATGAGTTTTTCCAGATTATTTGGCTTTTAGAGAGTCACCTAAATGATAGTCATCCATATAGTAAGCAGACTACTTTGGATCTGAGTACAAGTCTTTGATACTAAACCATACGCTCAGACTAACATGCATCCTACAATGTCTGATCACAAGTTAGCTAGGAAAATCTCCAAGGTGACTTATCTGTGGCCATTGAGAAAGGTGTTCATCTTGGGAGATTGAATGACTCAGTAGCAAAATAAGCATTCAAATATCTGAACAAGGTTCTCTTCTCCAAGCTTGTTGATATTTTTCATTCTCTCTGTGACTACCAAAGAAGAGAAAAAAGAAGAAGCAGAGGTTTGGACCACAGAGTATGATATTTCTAAGGCAGAACTTCCATCCCTTCCATCTGGCACCACTTCTTGCTAAAGCCAAGTAGAGACATAGACACCAAAGCAGCATTAAGCAGATGCAGGGAATCTTACTGGGGTATAGGAGCAATAAACTCATCCTAAAACCTATATGTTAACATCATAGTCATTTTCAGCTATTCCCCAGAAAAATGTTCTGTTCCTTTAATGAGGCTACCCAGCCACCTCTAATGTATGGACAGACACATGAACAATCTTTCTTTTGGGTCCTAAGGAGAGATTCAGCATGTTGGACAGTATGAGAAGCCATGGTTAAGTTCCTTGAGAATGGTTCACTTCTGTTTAATTTTTTTAACAAAGAATAAAATGACTATATAGCAAGATAAAGTGAAAGAAAACCCAACATGCTAAACCAACTTCCTAGTCAGCAAAAGTTAATGAGTTGCAGATCACAAGCAACTCAATGCAAAACCATAGTGTGTGCATGTTATGAAATTACTCCACAAAAGATTGCTTAAGCAAATTTACAATGAAAAACAACATCAAAACACCAAGGAAGTGGAAAGAATATAAATATGAAGCACACTTAAACACCTTATTTTTAAGAGGGGAAAAAAAAGGATCTTCAACCTTCAACAATGACTTTCCAACTACAAAGCAAAATTGGAGTCTCCCGGTCTTTTTCATAACAGTATATATTTTACACAGACAGGTAAGTCCAACCCCAGAAAACTGATCTTTACTCAGCCCTGCAGTCATGCAGACAGCATGCAAAAATCCATCCTTGGGCACTCTTTAAAGGGTCGAAACTGAATACACAACACCTGAAGATGAACAAGAAAAATTTAAATGGGGCCTGTGGGTCTCTAAAGAGCAGTTTTTAACTGGCCCATAAGCTAATAAGAGTGGTTATAAACTGTGAACAACCAATGCCCTACCAGGAGGAACATTTATCACACTAACATGCCTGTAAAGTGGAGAGGGCTCATCCACATGCTCTCTGCAGCTTCTATTAGAATGTTAATTGTTCATACTGAAGAAAAGGAGACATAAGGAATGGCTTTTACCATCATGTGTTAAGTTTATTTTTGTTCTCCTGACCAGTTCCCAAGGGGCAGGAGGCTAATGACTGTTCTTCATCATCAACTGCAAAGGATATTTACATCCATCCTGTAACCATGACAGCTGTGTCACTAATTCCCTAACTGCCTCCACCACATGAACCAATCATCTGGCATGAAGCTGCAAGATGGAGTGCCCTGCAGTCATTATTCACCAAGCACTTTCATTAACAAACTGCCCTTAATTACAGTGGTAATTGCAAAATTATTTCATAGCAGCAATTATTTTTCTCAGCCAATCCAGGCTATTTAAGTAGGACATTGCCTACAAAAATGGCATAAGGCCAAGTAATCTATGACCAAAGATATGTTTTAATTGTACTACCAACTTAGTCTCAAAATATTGCATCAGAGGGCTTTGAAATTATTTTATACATCCCATTACACACTCCATACACACATATACATACTCACACCAATAAAAGTATAGCTAACCTTTCCTACTTCTTTAATTTGAAAGCAAAATGCATTCATACCATCCACATTAAATACCTACACGAAGGCCATTGTCTTGCAAAGTAAAAATAATGAGTTTCTGGATCTAAACCTATTCTTGAGAATTGCTGAACAAACTAACCCATCCATTAGAAAGACATTTCCCCTCCACCCATTCTTTTTATTTAAGAGTCCTTTGTTCTTTCATATTTATAAATCTAGCTTCTCAGGCAAGATGAAGAGTACTAGTATACCTGTCTATCTACTGACCTCATAAACAAGGTCACAAAGGAGTTTCTAGAAATCACAACCTAATATTCAAAATTACAGGCTGAAACACAACTGTGCTTAGTTGCTTTTTATTTCAACTAGAAATTTCATTAAAATTTACCCTGAAGATGAAGCTGGAGTCACAATACCCTATTTGGAGAAGAGTGCGTTTTCAATGAAGTTAAAATACAAGAAATGTGTGATCTGCAGATTAGGGAGGTGTGGCTGAATCAAGATAACGCTTTTAATACTGCATTCAGATGGCATGAAGACACAAGTACAATTTTAAGGCCTTTGGATGTTATCTGGTAGATAGTGGGGACTTGTGGAAGCCAAGGGATGAAGACAGCTTGAATTCAGAGAGTGGCAATGAAATGGAAGAATGAGTTTGAGAAATCCATGAACAATTTGGTAAAGTGGAATTATTCTTGGTGACTGTTGGGTACAGAGAGTTAAAAAAAGACATAGTCAAAGGTTACTCTGAGGTTTCCAGGTTGTACAAATAGGTAAGTGATGAGCAAGAGAATGTAATAAGGATCATAATACATTTGAACATTTTTAAGTGTCTATAGGACATTAACCTAGAGACATTTAGGAAATAGCTACAAAGAATAATAATTAACATTTATTGCTTACTTCTTATATTCTAGGCATTGTGCTAAATACATTAGATGTATTAACTTACATGATATGCAAAACAACAGGATCATGAATCAGATTTTATTTTTACAACCGTTTTTAAAGACAAAAAATTGCCCAAAGTTACTATGGCAGAGAATGCTAGTTGCCTAGCAAACATTCATTCTTCCCTTCATCCTTGGTAACAGAATCCCCCTTTTTTTAGCCACCAACAGTAAGGACAATATTTCCTACCTCCCTCACATTCCAGTCATGAGCTGTCAGTGGAAGTGTTGTATGATTTAGAAAAGAAACTGTTTCTCCAAAAGCTCTTTGTTGTCTTCTTTGCTGCCTACGATGCAACTGCACAGGATTAGAGCTCCATCTTAGACCATAAGATATTCGTAAGAGAACTTCTAGGATAAAAACACCCACTGATGACCATGAAGCAGAAAAAGTCAGAGGCTGAATTTCTGAAGATGGCTTGGAACACCTATTAGCTCTGGAGTGCCCATCTCCTGACTTCTTCTAGATCGAAAAAATAAACAAACTATTGTTTAAATCACTATTGGCAGTGTGTGTATGAGAGGGGGAGAGGTCTCTTTTTAGAGCCACTGGGAATTCCTAAATGACAGTTGCCTGTTTAATAAGTAGCATATGGATCTGAGAGCATGTCTTTGATTCTAAATCCTATGATCTTAGCAAAAGGGCTTGAATACTGAGGAGAGAGGCTAAGGCTAGGATGCAGACTGTCAATGATTAGGTGGTTTAGACATATCCTAACAGATTTTGTTATTTCCTTTATTTAAAAAATGCAAAATAATTAGCATCATTATAAAAGGGAGGTATTATCATTAGATACACATTCAGATGATGGAGAATTCACATTTACCAATTTTAGAAAACTCAACCCCAACAATCCTAGAATTATTGGGAATAGTTTCAACTTCCTGTTGAGGCCCTATACCACATTTGAATCAAACAAAGCTACTGAAGAACTGGCAAATTACCTATGTATTGAGAATAGGAAATAAACTAGTTCTTTCTTTTCTAAATTTTAATTATAAGGAAATCTAATTCTTTAAAGAAGTGAAATATCAATGATTTTGCAGTGAATTGTTTTTCCATCTAAAAATATCCCCTGTCATCTCCTATCAAAATCTTTAATAATTTATAGGCTGAAATAAGTTATTTCAGAGAGATGTTTTTAAGATATTTCTCTATATTGCTTACTGGCTAATGTTAAACTAAAAAGTTAATAATCTTTTATTTTTACAAGAAGAATGGCAAAATTATGATTTCCACCTTCAGTTTTATCTTCAAGTACTGGAGTATCCTAGAGTTGGTGGGAAATGCTTCATTTAATTAGGGTCTCTAAGTTGAATATCTGAAAAGATATTGTAGTCTTGTGTTTTGGGGTTAACAACATCCTAAAAAATCAAGAGTTTCTTGGGACTAAGAATACAGCTCAAGGGTAGAGTGCTTGCCTCATATGTACAAAGCCTTGGATTCAATCTCCAGTACCAAAAAATTAAAAAATAAAAAAAAAAGGAAGAGGAAGAAGAAAGAAGAAAAGGAAAAGGAAGAAGAAAAGAAAGAAAGAGAGGGAGGGGGAAGCGAGGGAAGGAGGGAGCGAAAATCAAGAGTTTCTTTATAGAATTTAGGGAGATTTTTCAAGATAAAATGTGGATTTTTCCAAAGAGAAATCATACTCTTGCTAAAATATTATTTTTGAAGTTCATGAAGTTAACTAGAATTCCCAACTAGTCTTCGTAGCAGAGAGATGAGACAAATGTATTATTCTATGTAAAGTGACCACTGCTATATTTTAAAGGATCCTCATAGTTCATAGTTTTAACAACATTACCGCCAGTAAGTGAATGTATTTCATTTTGATGATTTCATATATTGCATTAATGAGAAAAATTGAGGCATATTATATTAGGATCTAAAATATTGTGCAATTATAAGTTTTATGCCAGCTTTCAAGTAATTCAGTTTTGCAAAGATAGTAAAGGGAAACGAATCTAGACAGATAGTGTGTCCCTTAACAATGAGAGAAAGTAATTCTACTTAACAATTGGTTTTCTTCCTGAAGAGTTGCATGATCGGTGAGAAGCACTGGATTAATTCCACATTCTCTCTGCTTATGTATGTTTTTAACATTCTCTGGAGTAAATATGCTAGCAGTAAGCACACAGTACTTGGGGGAAAATGCATATTGTAGGACACTCTCTAAGCCCTCCATAGTGACTAAAAGCAAACATAATAAAACAATCTGACATAAATTCAGTACTTCTCTATTTACTGAATCTTCTCTCAGCACTTTAAAACATGCAAATCATATTCCAATGCATTCTTAATGTTTGACCCAGATTACACAAAAGAATACAAGGGTAATAAAAATCTTCATATACTTTATTTGCAAATATTGGAAAGTAAAGATGGGTAGTAAACTACTACAACCATAATGTCATGGATTCTTCCTCTTAATTTCCTAGTTTCATTAGCTGCTACCTACTAGAACTTCCTGGGTTTTCAGGTCCTGCTATAAATTGTCCTCCAAGATTTTCTGAGTACACCATTACCACATGTTTGTCTTCCCAGTAATTTTGCAACAGTGGTGTGACACTGTAGGCAAAGCATTCCATAGGGTTAGAGCGCTGCTTGAGGGAACCAGAGGAATGCAATCATCACCCACAAATGCACCATCTGCTGTGTCTTACTGCTTAATTAAACTAAAACTGGTAGGTTCTTAATTCTCACAGCTCATAAAAATAAAGGTCACAACAGAGCATTGGCATAGTGCATTATCCACATAACATACAATTGCTAAAGTATATTTTACCAACCTGTCACTCAAAAGAAAAAAGAATTGTACCTTCGAGCCGACGTCAAAGTGTGGCATGATTCTATCAGACTGACATCAGATCAATGATAGGACAGCTGAACTGTCAGCCTGACTCAATAGAAGGACAGAAGGTTCAATTCTCAGCCATTGTTCTTTCCTCTTCTCTCACAACACTTGCCAAAAAAAAATTCTTCCACACATTATGAAGCTGTTTGTTAATTCATTCATTCACCTGTTCTTCAACCATTTATCAAGGGTTACATATGCAAGGTACTTCACTTAATATTTTGGAGGATACAAAGATGAATCACATATAGACTAACATAGCTGGTAACAACTTCATTATATATAGCCTCATTTTACATACATAAATAGTCTATTGAGATATGATTCAAATAACACAGAAGCCACCCATTTGAAGTATATGTTTTGGTGAATATTCTAAGATATTCACAGAGCTGTGCAACTTTTACTACTTAATTTCAGAACACTTTCTTCATCCCTAAAACAAATTCATATTCAATTAGCAGTCATGCTCAGCTTTCTCCTGCTCTTGGAAACAGTCACTTACTTTCTATAACTTTGTCTTTTATGGAGATTTCATATATATAGTATCATAAAGTATGTAGCCTTTGGGCTTCTTTTATTTAGCATATTATCAAAGTTTGTCCATGTTATAGCAAGTAGTACTACTTTATTTTTAATGGCTGTATAGTATTCTGTTGTATGTATAGTCCCCGTATTATTTAACCAATTGTCAACTAATGGACATTTGGATTGTTTTTATTTTTGGTTATTATGAATAATGCTGTTATGAACATTCATGTAAATGTCTGTATAGGCATGTGTTTTAATTCTCTTGAGTATACAGCCAGGAGTAGAACTGCCGGATCATTTGATAACTCTATAACACTTTGAGGAACTGCCAAGCAGTTTCCAAACTGTCTGCACCATATTACATTCCCACTAACAATGTATGAGGATCCATTTTTTTCACATCTTTGCCAACACTTATTATGGGTTATCTTTTTAAATTTTACCCATTCCAATGAGTACGAAGTGTTATCTAACTGGGGTTTTGATTTGCATTTTCCTAGTGACCAATGATGTTGAGCATCTTTTTATGTGGCTGTTTGCTGTGCAATTATCCTCTTAGGGGAAATGCACTTTTATTTTGAGCAACTTTTAATCAATCATTTGGTGGAAATATGAAATATTACATTTGGACTCTTTCAACACCAATGTGACATTTCCCATCAAACAACTAATATATTTTCTTACCCTCAGGTTCCTTTTGATGTTTAAATAAAGACTAATGCAAATGTCTAAAAATAGAAAGGCTGTGAATTCCATAGTGCCATTTAACATTGGGAGTAAGAGGATGGGTGAAATTGCACCTGACAAGATAGCTCTTTCTAGCCAATATCCTATTTCCCACATCTACTGGAAGTCAACTAGCAAGAATTTCTGAATAAGACAAATGACTCGGAAGAGGCTGAATTACAGAAAATTCAAGAGGATGGAATGATAGTAAAGAGAACTAAGGATAAACTCAGTTTCAGAACAAGGAAATTCAGAAATGTTACAGAGGTAAAAATCAGAACTAGACTGATTTGGACTGAAGATAATTATTTGCCAGAACAGTGAATGAATTATGATGTCATTTGCCTAGAAGCAGAGGGAGGAGGAGAACAAAAACAGAATATAAACATGCTGAAAGAGGACCAGTCATGTGGCAAGTGGTTTTCATTGCTCTTTTAAAGGAAGAGTTATGAAAAAGGAAAAAAGTAAGATCAATCTCAGGTGATCCACAAAAGATTTGATCTAGAATAGTAGGTCTGTGGTGCAGGACAGGCAAGGGGAGAACCATACAAAGAACCCAGCTGGATGCATGAACAGAGTTCAGGAAAGGGTCTGGATGAGAGGTGCTGGTGGGAAAAGGAAACTTCAGTCATTCAATAGCAAGGAGCAAAACCCTACATTGTTCTTAACTCCTTTCAAGCCAAATCACTAGTTAGGAACCATGGGGAATTTAATTCAGTGATATAGTTATGAGAGGCTAATGAATGAAAATAATTGATTCTCATTATCTCTTCAACATTCTTAATGCACCTGTAAGAGTGATCACGTGCTTTTCTTTAGACATCTCTGAACTGAATCATGCATCTTGAACTCTCTTTACTCTATAAGCTTTTTAACTTTCTAACATTTCTCTCCAAAGAATACAAATAGAAACAAAACAAATACACAATGTCTACAATAATAATGATGATCTGGATGCCACACTCTGCACAAGAAACAAAGGAAAGCAAAACTGTGAAGAAGTCAGTGGTACCTTACATGCTCTATACTCCCTGGCCCCAAATCGATAACTCTGCTCTCTCTTGTTGGTGTGTCCATGGAAAAGGTGCATGACAGCAGAAACAGACAGAGACCTTAAAAAGCAATTAAGGGTGAGGAATCTCCTGCCAAACAGCTAGTACAGATGTAACCTTTTTTTCCCATAGAGCTTAGCCTTATTCCATGGCCAAGAAGTTTGATAAATACTGTATGTTGAACAAGTGATCAAATTTATAAAAACTAAAGATGAGGAATGACCAATGGGAGAACCCAGGTGCTTCAGAGGGAGCTGAACCAGTTATTGTGTTTCCTGTTTCCTGTAGGTGGCGCCAAACTCCTTGAAGAAGAATCAGAGAAAGCAAGTTAAAAGGCTGGTTTGTGTGTCTACATTGAAGTGCTGAAGAATTTGCTTGTGAGTTGGCAATTTCTCTTTCAAGGCAGCTCTTCTTCACTGGTATTGGCAAGGTCTAGATTTCAGAACTGATTCACCTGCACCGCGTTATTTATGAGCTGCTTTTTCCCTTTAAGTGCCCAGCCTCACATTAACAGTATGACTAGCTTCACTGCAGAGCTCAACTATGTCCATCACATAAATGGAAGGTTCATTAGAGCATCTATTAAAAGGATTTTCAAAGGTAAAAGAGCATTTTAAAACCATTAGGGTCCCTTAAGTTAGGTTCTACAGAAGAAATGTTACAGAACTGCTATTTAATGCCATCAACCAGACACAATTGCCACAGGTAATCAACAGTAATTTGGATTACTTTGCCAAAGGTCCCTGCCAAAAAAAGAAGCCATTGCGGGTAGTGAGGAGACAGAGGCTTGGTCAAACTGGAATAAAAGGTGGATGAAGAGAAGGGTGAGTCTCTGAGGGCAGACAATGGGTAAGCACAAGTTAGATAGTTTGTCCCAGGTTTTCACTAGCATCATCTAGATCCGATTTTTATAACAAACAAACATTTGCTGCCAACCTTCTAAAATTTTTAAACAACAGCAGCCAAGACTGACTTCTATTCGGCACAATTACATAAGACCAAGCAGTGCATTGCTCTCGTTTTTGAAGCTTTGTTTTAAGCTCCCTCATTAATCTTTCAGTCTTTTCCCATCTCTGCCTGACTATAACTGCCCTGAATTTATCCAAGCCTGCAGCATGCCAGGCTCACTGGTGTCTAAATCACTGAGAGCTGAATACACATTCTACTCATGGGACTCTACATTTCCATCAGAAAGAACCAATCACAGCTTAGGAGAGGTAAACCTCTTTTTAATTGTATTCTATGATACTAACAGGCATTCATTACACATGGACCTTAAAACAAGATTTGCTCTTGGCTGCTCATAATTGTATTTCTACAGCAGTTTAAATCGTTGGCACCTGCAATTGCTAGCAGGCCTGAGCTAAGAATTTCTATTATCCCAGTTTCAAGGGTTACATTTAAAATAAAACTCAGAGGGGCAAAACATTACATACACACATATTTACACAAATTAAATACTATGCACAAGTCAATACCTTCTGCACACAAAACTACATTAAACTCAATTAGCCCTAAGCAAAACTACAGGAAGCAGGATTTCTGTGAACCAACAGAGCTGTTCTGTATAATAAAGAATATAAAAGCAGCTAGATTATAGAATTCTGCAGAACTGTCAATAAATGTTTTTTAAAAAATCATTATCAATCCTGATCTCTAAATTAATTAACTTAAGCGAAATTAACATAAAACGGTCCAACTCAAGAAATTTATACACAGATAACCTCTGACTTCTGAGTGGAGGGCTTTTAGCATATCTAGGTTGTTCAGAGCTTTTCCAGAAAGATATTCCTAACAATGAACCATAAAAGTGCCACCAAACTAAAGTACAATGTCCTTCTTGTTATGTTTTCCTACTTGATTATGACCAAAATTAAATTATACAAATATTTCACTAAATATCTCTCAAACCTTATAAATATTAATATGAACTCAATCTCCTATGTGCCCAGCATTTAAAAATCCATTTAAAAATCTTGGAAACTAATTTAAGATTTCCATCTAGAATACAAATTAGCAAGTCCTCTTCCTAGCTGTTTTGCTCAGCACCCATATCTGCACATTTAGTACTGAATGTCAGTTGGTAGCACTTAAAGATGATGAATATTAAAAGCATGCTTCTGCCTGCTAACATATTAGAGCTCAGCAACCACTGAATTTGTCAGAAGCTGCATTTTCAGTGAACAAACTACTGCCTTTAAAACAAAGCATTCTGTACGTTCCCAAATTGTGAAAAGGGTACACAGAGGTTAAAATTTTAGCATTAAATATGTTATCTGGGAGGACTGTACAACATTAAAATCTTTTCTAAAACTTACCATTTTAAAATACCACTTTGCAATGCCTTTTAAAGTATTTACATCAGGACTGTATCTGAACAATAATGTCAGCTAATATTAAATACGCATATGTGCCACACTCTGAGCTAAGCGTTTCATATATGTGTGTATAATAATGTGCTATTTTCATATACATGCTGTTATGCACATATCAACTTTACATTCACACTACCTTATTTGCATACATGCATACTATCTCTACATAAATGCTACCATATCAAATTCTCCACCCATAAGTTGAGTGGTTTTGTTATCCCTGGAGACATTACACAATGTAGTTGAAGTAATAAGCAAATGAAAGAAGAGCAATTCAACCCAAGTCTGTCTTCAATCTATACCCACTATGGAGCCAACTTTCTGGCTTAAAGAGTTGGGTGTGGCAGTGCAGCCTATAATCCCTTCTATTGGGGAAGCTGGAGGATCCCCAATAGATCCTCCTGAAGGCAGGAGGATGACCAGTTCCAGGCCAGCCTTAGCAACTTGGTGAGGCCCTTAGTGAGATCCTGTCTCAAAATAAAAACTTAATAAGAGACTAGGGATGTAGCTCAGTGGTACATGCCCTGGATTCAATTCCCAGTGCCTGGGTGTGGGGGAGGGTGTCAGGAGAGTTGCTGAAGGAAGAACAACACTTGCTCACTCTTGTTGGGTCCAGGAGCTTTGTACCTATTTTACATCTGTACTAAGAAAGCCTTCTCATATGTAAGTCATTTTCCCCCCCTGCAAGGATTCATTCACCCAGAAAACTAAACAAAAATACACTTTGAATGGAATACAGTAGCTTATTTTATTTAATTTTTTTAAACTTAATTAAAATGCCTTATTTGGATAACCTAGCTAGAATATGTAAAATCAGTTGGGTTACTCAAATTCCTGTACATCACACCTTTTCATAGCCAGTTGCCTGGTTTGAAAGGCAGGAAAGTATGACTGGACTGAGCTCTGGGACAGGGTTAGAAATACAACACACTACTTCCTTCTAACCTCCTGACGAGGCTCAATGTCCTTGCTTGTAAAACAATGATAATGTTAGTACCCATTTCACAGGTTACTGAGTAGATGAAACGAAGGGATACATAGAGTGTGTTGGATACACAGTGAGTACTAGCTATTATCTTTCAATTTTATCAAAACATCTTTGCTACTTTCTTGAAATGCTATATAGTTCTTTAATTTGCCTATTAAGAACTGTCTTACACTCAATGAGTATTTTTTTCTGCCCAATTTTATGTCATCAGCTAGCCTTACAGCTCTCCAAATCATTCTAAATTATCCTCTGTTTCCCTGGACTTTTGAGAGATTCAAATTCTTTTTCCAAATTATATACTAAGCTCTCCTTTGAGTTGATTTTTTGAGCTGCTTAATCACTTCAGTTGACCTCTACTTTTCACCAGATTGGCCAAATCTTTCTGATATGGAGACTTTCAGAAGAACATTCTGAATTAACCTCTTAAGAACCTAAAAATTAGGACTCATTGAAGTCCCTTCTGATTTCTGCCTTCCCCAGCATTTACCACCATGTTCATTACCACATGCTTATCTGGACATTTCCTCCATTTCTTACATCATGGCAGATGTTTTCTCCAGATTTCCGAGTACATTTTTCTCTCCCTCTCTCTTATAAAATAGGGAAGAAACAGTACAATTATTTAAAAGTTACTGTTTATAGATGAAATTACATCTTTCCAGTAGATAGCTAGTTAAGTTACAAGTCTTTATTCATTCCTCAACAAACATTTATTTAGTGCCTACCACATACCATAGGAGTTGGATCACATGCTTTTGGGAAAAAAAAAAAACAAGGAAACACTTTATGTGAATTTAGGTGCTAAATTCTGGTGCCTGCCTGTGTCACACAGTTGTTTGAAAGGAGTGCTATATAACGTTTAAATCAAATTCATTAAATATTATTTAGATATGTTACATACATGATTTATATTTCCAAATCCAATCTCTCTTTTTTTTTGGGGGGGGGGGCTGCTAGTATACTAAAAAGTCCCTATGAAAGTTGTCATATATTTTATGGGATGTGTTAATGAGATATAGATGTGGGCCTATAGACAGAGGAATGTGGAACTGTTTTGTTTTTCTGTAGCTGGATGGGATTATGGTGTTTTATTTGATTCTGGTTTCTGTATTGATTTTTATAGCCATTCTATTTTTTCACTTTTATTAGTTATAAAACTTTTACTAAACTTTCAACCACTATGTATCTTGTCAATGTAACCCAAAAAGATCACTTTAGTCTTCTTTTAATGAAAGACTAGTAATTTAGCATTTTTATTTTCCTTAATGTACCAATCAGTTTTCTAGTTTAAAGACAAAAAAAGTCAATATCGTTCAATGTTAATTTGTAATTTGAATCTGCTGGGCATGGGGTGTGGTCTATCAATACCCAAGATCAGATCTCTTTTGGACCTGAAAAATGCTCCTCCAGTATTTATCATAGTTGGTTCATTTGTTTTGCTCCATCTTCCACATTTATCCCCGTCACTTGGAGGTTGGATCTGTATCTTTTCAGACTACTCTGTTTGCATTCTGGGCATTTTCCTGAAGCTATCCTCTACTACTGGCAGGGTTTTTAAAATAAAGACTGCTTTTTATTTACAATGAAGATTTATTTTACCTGTTATAGTTTTCATTTCATTATATCCTCTTCTAAATTCTCATTTACTAGATGCAGCTTCTTTAGGTGTCTTACTTAATTTACAAGGCAGAGATTTTCTAATTTTGTTTCATAAAGCAAATCTATTTCAGAAAGGTTTTGCTGCAGCTCTTACAACTTCTTTGCTTTAGAGCTGTAGGATTTTAATTATTCATCTAGAACAATTATTCATCTAGAACACATGACTTGGTTTCTTTTTTATATCCTTGAGCTTTAGCACATTGACCTTGGTCCTCAGTGCCTACCACACTTGAGGATTGCTTAAAGTCCTTTCCAGCAATTCAGTTTCACTAATGAGTGGACAAATCTCTACAATGCTTACTGTGTGCTAGGCACTGATCTTGGTATTGGGGAATCCATGAGAATAACTCTACCTCCAAGCCCCAACTCTTCCTTCCCCACTCTTAGGAAGTTTACACTAGTATGGCAATTTGTAAATCAATGGATGTGTAACTGATGTGATTCTGCAATCTGTGTATGGGGTGAAGGTGGGAGTTCATAACCCACTTGAATCAAAGTGTGGAATATGATATGTCAAGAAATTTGTAATGTTTTGAACAACCCACAATAAAAAATTAAAAAAAAAAAAAAAACTTAAACAAAAAAAAAAAAGTTTAATGAAAGAGACAATAAAATTGTATGCTAGTGACTGATTATAAAGAGGTATTTGTAGATGTCATAGTGTCCAAAGCAAAGCCCACGGATGGGTAACAAGTGCAAATTCTGATTCTTCACTTCAAAGTAATTAAGGTCACAGAGCAGCCTAGAACTTGCCTGGGAGCAAGGAGTCCCCGCATCCCAGAAAGAAGCTGAGGAAGAAAGAAAAGAGGCGTACACAGGGGGAGGGGGGGTGTTAGGCGCCATTAGAAGCTCTTGAACAAATCAGCTAAAACAATCAGCAGCACTAGAGATGAACAAAAAGAAACACAGGCCAGTACTGGAGAGCAGGAGGCCAACAAAAATGGGCAATTGGGAGGAGCCATCAGGCTGAGATGCGGGTTGCTGAAGAAGGAGCAACTCAGTCTGATTTCAACCACGGGAAAGAATGCAAAAATTCCTTCCAGAAACTAGAATGGGCTCAATGCCTGATACTCACTGTGGTTCTGGGGATTTGTTTCCTTTTCATACAATTTCATGGGTATTTTAAAGGAAATAAGGAAGACATTGTTCGAAGCACTTCCACTCACTCTGCTGTATTCTTGGAAGTCAGTGGTTCAGTCTCAAATGAAACTTCTCACTAACAGTAGGTTCAGTTATTTATGCTCTCTAAACAATGAGTGTTTTTAGGCAAAGATTTTCTAGCCTATCCAACTAAACAAAAGAGCCTCCCACGCAGAGACACACATTTCCATTCCGAAAGCCCTGCAGGCAGATCTGTGAAGCTTGCCATCATAAGACTCATTTAATTTTAAATTAAATTAAGGGCCCAAAAGGTAAGCACATTGTTCAGGTTATTCCAACTAATGTCCTAAACTTACAATTTCAATGATTCTTCATCCAATTGATGACTCCTACTGTAATAAAGAATTCATGAACCATGGAACCAACTGACTAAAATAAATAAATATCACTCACAGCTTAGAAATAAGAAAAAAAGCATTCACACAGTCCAGTTCCTAACTCACAAAGGGTAAATATCTGGGGAAATTTGTTATCAAGACTGTACCTGTAAGGGGAAAAAATGAGCATAAAAAGGGTAATTTTCAGGAAGAACAAAGTTAGGAAGGTCCCAATTTCTGAACACTATCAGTTGACACACAAATATCCACATAGACAAAGCTAGTTGAGATGATCAGATGTAACTAAAATGAAATATAGGCCTTTGTTCTTCTATACAGTTGTAAGGATCCCCTCTTCAGGCTGAGTGGGACAAATCTGATAAATTCCTTTATTAAACGCACATTTATTGATCAAACTGCCCCAGATTGGGTGGGGCCTTCTAACAATATCCAGTTGCTTAAGAGTGTGAGTAGTGGGGGAAGAGATGAGGGGGGAAAACCTAGATTGGAAAATTCTCAAAGAATACCGAGTAAGGAAATCTCCAGGTCAAGTGCGACCATTATGGAACCAGCTGATTATTTCTGGACAGAGTGCAAAAGCAGGCATTTGAAGGTGGTTGTCAGCCTCCTCCCTCTTCCCCTTCTCACTATAGAAAACAAGGACAGAACAAGGAATGGGAGGGAAAAAAGAAGACTGGTTCTGGAGAAACCAGGGAAACAGGGAGGGAGGGGCAGAGATAAGTTAGAAGGCTGTTTCAAAGAAGAGACTAATAGAGTTTGAAATATTGAAAGTGGAGCAGATCTATTAGGTGTGGCATGTGTGCACAGATCAAGTAGAGTGAATATGAAGGTCATTTTAGTTGAGGGACTCAGAGAACTAGGAGATGCAGTGATTAGAAAAGCCATCAAATGGAATGCTGTACTTACTGAGGATTCTGTTGAATTGCTGAGGAAAAGGTGAGATTACCTTGAAACACCATAGCTCCAAAACTGTTATTACAGATGGGGCAGAAGTAGTGGGAAGATATTTAAAGTTGGGTTGGTATGGCACTACATAGTGCGTAGCTGCATCTGGACCCCACCCCCCTGAAGGCTCATGTGTTGGACACCTAGACCCCAGCTATGGTGCTGCTGGGAGGTAGTGGAACCTTCAGGAGATAGGACTTGTAAAAAGGAGTTAGGACATTGGGGACATGCACTTGGAGGGGATATTGGGACCTCCCTCCCTCCCTCTCTCTCTCTCTCTCTCTTTCCATCCCAGCTGCCATGAGATGAGCAGCTGCTGTGCCCGACACTCCTAAGAGGAGGTAGAGTGCTGCACAGACCAAAGGCACATGGCCAAGCAACCACAGACTAAAGCACTTAAACCAGGAGCCAAAATAAAACTGCTCCTCCTTATCTCACGTATTCTGTCACAGAGGTAGAAAGCTGAGGAAAGTACCTATGCATGACTGTTAGTTGTCTTAACTAAGAATGAGGAAGATTCTAGATAATAGGGAAATACCTCCCAACCCAGGCTTTCCTCCATTCCCCCACTAACTTGGAAGGTATGTTATAGTGATTCATGCAAATTTTATGAATTGAAAGTCATTGAGAAATGAAAATGGAATAACTGTTAGTAAATAAGAGGGTCATCGAATATGCATAACCCCTACTTCTTGACTCAGGAGCAGAATAAAAAAAAAATTCATGTTCCCTGGCCCCTCATGAGTGAATCTCCCTGGGCTCCCTCAAACACATCACTCCAACCAGATGCTAGCTGATACTTTCCATTGTTTGGTCCCCAACAGTCTTCACTTCTTGCTCTGTATACCCTAAGCAATGTCCCCCTCACCTCACCAGTCCCAAGCCAGCACTTCCAATTGCTTACTGACCTTTTCTCTCTGGATGTCCCCATCAGTTCTTCCAAATCAACACTGGTAAAACTAAATTTGTAATTTTCCTGCTTTCCTCTGTTTCAATTTACATGTTTAATCAAGCCAGATAATCACCTTCAAAATGTTCGTCCTCTTTACTTTCCCTCTCCTTCTAGGGCTAAGTGGTAAACAAATTCCAAAAATTTCAACTACTTTGCAAATCCATCCCTCTTTCATTCTGACTGCTACAAACTAAGTTAGGGCCCCTCATCTTTTCTCATCTGATTTTCCAAATGGCCTCCTAACTGGCTTTGCACTCCTCTACAACATCCAGTATACTACCACCAACCAGGGCAATCTCTGTAAACAGCAATCTGATCAAATCACTTCCTCACTGAAGACCTTCAATGGCTCCCAGGGCCTACAGGATAAAATGCAAAACCTCTTAGGCTCTGGGTCATGCTTGTTTGTTCAGAGGGGGTGGAGGAGGAGAGGGAGGTGTCTGGGGAATGCTTGCCATGCCTGCCTCAGAATCATTGTATCAAAAATGTATGGAAAAGCACTTTCAGAACTGTCGAGCATTATCTACTAGTTCTTAGCCTTTATGAGGTCACAGTCCCTTTGAAGAGTCTGATAAAAGCTCTAGAGTTTTCTCAAAAACACAATGACACACATTTACCTATGAGTAAAATTTGGCTTCCAATTTCTGAGCATCCATGGACTACATCACACAGACTACAGGGATACAGATGCTCACCCATCCATGGATGCTCAGAAACAATCCAGATTAAGAACTCTTACTTTAGTATTTATTACTTTCACATTGATACACAGAACTGGAGTCGGTGTCATCTCAAAAGCATTTCCAGCCTTACAAACAAGCAAGCAGCTCTCCTGTGGGCAGTCTGATTATTCATGCAGATGTCTAAAATATTCATCAGCAGGGTCACTGGGCACATAGTGAATATAGGCAGAAAATCAGTACAGTAGTTAGTGTATGGGCTCACAATCATTTCATAGCGCAGCTGTCCCTACACACAACTGTTTGAAAAGAACAGGTTATTTTGAAAACAATCAGCTGAATTGAGTCAAACAACTGGCCATTGGGCCTTCATTCTAACTGAATGAAAATGAAGTGAGGTTCCTTCCTTTTCATATAGCTCATCGATGCAAAAACAGACACACTGAAGCTATTCCATAGCATAAATGTTCATTATTCATGAGTCTGTCTCTTGCAGCTGCATGGATCATGGCTTGGCATCAGCACTGTTTGTCTATATGTCCTTTTACATGTTTGTGCATATTTACACTGTGTGTTTCAGTTCTCAAGAAAGTAGAAGGCAAGGAACAATGTTTACTTGACATGTTTGTGCAGGGCACATCACACAAATTACAGGGATATATTATTTACGGGCAGTAAATTCAAATTCTTCACCAGAGCATGGCCTAAAATGCACATAATAAAAAACCAGAACTGATTGCTTTATTCCTAGAGTTCGTGATACTGGCCCAACAACTGGCCCTTAAGTTAATCACAGGTGATGATATCCCACCAAAGTACAACATAGACAACAAACATCCGCCAATATTTCAGATAGTCAACACACATTCCATAATTGTAACATCGCAAACAGAGAGGCTTTGTGTACAGGAAATGCACATATTGAACATAAAACTAAATGTGTCCTAACAGAAAAGTGGGCTAAAACCAATGTGTGTCATTTCAAATAAGCATTTAATTAACTGTTTTTTTTTCTTGCTTGACTTCTGAAAATTATTATTTTTGGAACACAATATCCTAAGACATGTTCATTGGAAATCCTAAGTGATATCTTTCTTTTTTCTTGATGAATTTTCAATGAGCAGTCATTAGAAATCATTCCAAAGCCTTAAAACTGAGCTTTTCAAAAATACCTGAACTTCCATATTTTGTCACCAGATGGCAATCACATGCATTGGTAAATCCTAAATCACAAGCAACTCTAATTTCAACACTTGAGAGGTTTGGTTCTCAAATTTCATGATCTTAAACTCTTAAAAATTATTGAGGACCCCAAAGAACTTCTGTTTATGTGGGTTATATCTACATATCTTAGAAATGAAAACAAATTTTTTTAAAGATTTGTATTAATCACTTAAAAATAAAAATCATTACGTTAACAAAAATGTTTTATGTCAAAGCAAAACAATTAGTGAGAGAAGGTTTTTGAAAATCTCTTTAATATATGGCTTAACAGAAGACACTAGAATGCTCACATTTACTTCTTCAACCTGTTGTGATGTGTTGTGTTCAAATATATGAAAAATAATAGTTCCATGCAGATATGTAGTTGGAAAAAGGAAATGTATTTTAACAGTCTTTTCAGATAATTGTGAACATTTTCCTTTGATACTATACCAAAACTCAACAAGTGGTATTTTCTTAACATTTAAACAGGACTGTAGTATCTAAAACTGTGCCAAAGAACTTTTCATACTCAGTGATATTAAAATCTGTTGGTTTATCTGCACTTTGACCCATGCATGTTTTACCCCCTATCATTTTTTATCATGTAATAGTCGTTTGAAAAATATCAGTTCACTGCATTGTGAAGATCATCTTCCAAATGTTGACACATTTCATTATTCAGTATCAGGAAAATCACATTCCATATTATCAACACCAACCTCATCAGAAAAGTCTTTTAAGTTTCAGGCTGCTGCCAAGTTCACAGTGGAAGATATAAATTTTTAAAAACTCTTGTTTCACTTGAAAGCTTGAATATTATTGCTGACAACAAACACTGTCCATTGTTTCCCTTAAAATGACAGGCTCACTTTATTTTCCAGAAAATGTCTGCCTACTACCCAAGTCTGAATAACCATAGTTTGTTTATCTTTCTGTCAAGAAAAAATTATGTTCCCTGAAACACTCAGCTAGTTCAGTTTATAACTCAAGTTCATCAGTACTCTTCTCTAAGAAAATCATCAGATGCAGCAAAAATTCTTTATGTGAACTTCCCCTTTCATCAAAGACTACTTAAATAACAAAAACCCAGAGTCAAGATTTGGTAAAAATAATAATTTTTACTGTTTTATCAGGGACCTTCTCTTTTTTTTGTCGGCGGTGGGGGGGGGGGGGGGGACGACCAGGGATTGAACTCAGGGGCTCTTGACCACTGAGCCACATTTCAGCCCTAAATCTTTTTTAGAGAAAGGGTCTCATTTTTGCTGAGGCTGGTTTTAAACTCATGATCCTTCTGCTGCAGCCTCCTGAGCCACTAGGATATAGGCATGCACTGCCATGCCTGGCTGACATTCTTCCTTAATGTATGCTGAGGGAACAAATACAGTGACTTTTAGGACAGTTTGGTGCCACTCACCTGAATTAGGCTAAGGTTCCATAAGTTCTATTTGGCACTACTGATGCACCGTCAGTGCAAATGTCAACACATCATAAAAGACAAATTATAGCCAGGCATGATGGTGGACAATTGTAATCCCAGTGGCTCAGGTGGCCAAGAGAAGAGGATCACAAGTTCAAAGCCAACCTCAGCAATCTAGTGAGGCCCTAAGCAACACAGCAAGACCCTTTTTAAAAATAAAAAATATCCTAAGACATGTTCACTCAAAAAATAAAAAGGGATTGGGATGTAGCTCAGTGCCTGAACACACCTGGGTTCAATTCCCAGTAAGGGGCGGGGCACAAATTGTATTTTAATATTATAAGAACTGTTTTATTTCATGGATCCCTTGGATGAACCACCCTTGGAAAACCATGCTTCTGAATTTATTTCATTTAACCCCAAATACATAAATGTATATTAAATACCATGACTATCCTCGCTTTATGGAAAAGCGAAGATATTCAAAAAAATATAAGAAAAAAAGATATTTACTTTTATTATTTAATACAAGCTAGAAAATGGCACAGAGGAAATTTAACTTAGGAATTCTGTTCACTCTGTATTCTTTTTACTCTATTGTACTGCATAGAAAACAAAAGTGAATTTGTTTCAGCACTTAAAAATAAAACTGGGTACCACATTCAGGGAAAAAGAACAAGATGGAACTTGTGGTATACTAAAACCTCTATATCTGAACATTTGGTCAGTGAGAACCCTTAATTCAATTTTCTGATTGGCTCTTCAATTATTCCTACTCTTGGTTTCTACTCCTCTTAAGATCAAGATTTTTAAATATATTAATTAGAACCAAAACAAGAACTCAAGAAATGTCAGATTTTAAGTTCCCTCCTGATGTATGTGTTCACAATTTAATCCTTTTGAAAGGATTACTAGATCTCACAGCCAAAATTAGAAGCACTGTCATTTCACAGTAGTAAAGCTAAAAATAAGTATAAGAGCATTTTTCCAACTTTTTCGTAAAGAAGTGGAACATGAGTTAACATTTTACATGGTATCCCAATATGGAAAAAAGTAAAATAAAACTGAAGTTATTTTATCTGTTTGAAGCACAGTCTATCACTGTTATTATTAGTAACCATTCATTAAGTGCTCACTATATGTTTGAATGTGTAACAGCTTTACATAAATTATCCATCTCATTTGATTCTCACATATTTCAAAGGCACCATCTTTCTTTCTTTCCCTCCCTCCCTTCTTTTCTTTTTTCTCTTTCTTTCGTCCCTCCCTCCCTCCCTCCCTCCCTCCCTTCCTTCCTTCCTTCCTTCCTAGTTCTAATCAGTTATACATGACAGTAGAAAGCTCTTTGATTCATTGTATACAAATGGAGTAGAATTTTTCACTTCTCTGGTTGTGCATGAAATAGAGTCACATCATTTGTGCAATCATACATGTATCTAGGGTAATGATGTCCATCTCATTCCACAGTCTTCCCTACCCCTTTGCCCCATCCCCCTGTCCCCCTATCCAAAGTTCTTCCACTCATCCATACCCGCCCAAATGGATCAGCTTCCACTTGTCAGAGAAAACATTTGGTCCCTGGTTTTTTGAGATTGGCTTATTTCGCTTAGCATGACACTCTCCAACTCCATCCATTTACCTGTAAATGCCATAATTTTATTCTCTTTTTTTAAAAAAAATTTTTAAGAGAGAGAGAATTTTTTTAATATTTATTTTTTAGTTTTCGGTGGACACAACATGTTTGTTTGTATGTGGTGCTGAGGATCGAACCCGGGCCACACGCATGCCAGGCGAGCGTGCTACCACTTGAGCCACATCCCCAGCCCAATTTTATTCTCTTTTAATTCTGAGTAATATTCCATTGTGTATATGTACCAAAGTTTCTTTATCCATTCATCTATTGAAGGGCATCTAGGTTGCTTCCACAGTTTAGCAGTTGTGAATTGTGCTGCTATAAACATTTGAAGTGGCTATCAGAGTAGTATGCTGTTTTTAAGTCTCTGGGGTATAGACTGAAGAGTGGGATAGTGGGTCAAATGGTGGTTCCATTCCAAGTTTTCTAAGGAATCTCCATATTGCTTTCCAGATTGGTTGCAGCGATTTGCAGTCCCACCAGCAATGTATGAGTGTGCTTTTTCCCCAACATCCTTGCTAAGACTTATTGTTGCTTGTGTTCTTGATAACTGCCATTCTGAGTTGAAATCTTAAAGAGTAGTTTTGATTTATATTTCTCTAATTATTAAAGATGTTGAACATTTTTTCATATATTTGTTATTGTATATCTTCTTCTGAGAAGTGTCTGTTCAGCTCCTTAGCCCATTTATTGACTAGGTTGTTTTTTTTGGTGTTAAGTTTTTTGAGTTCTTTTAGCACTCTATCTGACATGCATGTTCAAAGGCATCATCTTCGTATTGCCCCTATCACCATCTTACAGATGAGGTAACTAAGGGTTGGAGAATTAATTAGCTTCTCCACTAGTACAACAAGTAAAAGGCTGAACTGAGCTTAAAACCAAGCATATCTAAGCTTGAATGACTCCAAAACTGAAATTCTTAATTCCTGCCTCTTTTCACGGGCTTCCAGAGCTAGCAGTTCTGATATATACCTGTGACTAGATCTCTGATATTCTCTAAGTAATTAGCTTCCTATTGAGATTTAGTTAGTATAGTCCATTAGTACAGTCAATGCCTACTGCATGTGTTAAATTCATGTGCTATTGATATTAGATCCACAGTTAACACAAATTTAATTTTTTACATACAATTATATATCTTCCTAGCTTACTAATTTGCTATTCAACTATTTCTCAATAGCAACTCTCTTGACTGTATAACTAGGTTACTATGGTTTCTTTGAACACACCAGTTATTCTACCATTCAGCCTGCACCCCTCCTTCCTGTATGTTGAGCGCCTGCCTACTACATTTCTATGAGTGTTTCCCCCAGACCTAAAGCAGGTATCCTGTCTCCTTACTCCACCCTCCCTTGGCTCTTGAGTAGTGTGCTTTCTTAATGCTATTTAACCTTTCTTATGCATTTGTTGTATCTTTTCAACTGAGCTACTTTTTTTCCTCATTTTTTTGGTCCTCTCTGTATTCCCCACAACTTCTATCGCCAACACTATATACAAACTAGAGGCCCACAAAAATTGTTAGAATTAATACACCATGTGGTGATAATAATGCTGTTGTGAAAATGGTTTATTAAAAATCCATTTCTCAGGAAACTTATAACAGATAAAAATGTTATGAGAGGGTCATACTGGTGTTTCCAGTAATAAATCACCTCAGGAATGACCGGAGAAAACAATTACGATTACTGCTGAACTGAGGTTGAATTTCAAGTCCCACTTCCACAAGATTGAGAATACTTACTCACAGAGCTGGTGGCACACTGGTTGGCCCTGAGTGGACTGTAATACCTTGAGTTATAAAATGACAATCTTGAAGACTGGTTTTTCTCCAGAAGTGAATGAATGAATTGAGAGAAAGCATGTACTTCTACAAAAGTTGGGGGGGGGGGGGGCGGGCAAACACCAACATCATCTTAATGGCTCCCAACATGGTAGTATTACTATGTGCCAGACACTATTCTAAATGCTTGATTATATACTAACTCATTTAACACTCTCAAAACCCAGAAGTAGTAGGAGCCACTACTGACTTCATTTGATAGGTAATTTTGTTAACTAATTTGCCTAAGGTTATTCACACAGCTACTAAACAGTAGAGCTGGGATCCAATAAACTCATTTAAACTGCTTGAAGTATTTGTCTAACACTAAATTACCTAATATTTATGTCTCAAACTTTTGGAAAAACTATCCTTTGGTGAAAGATTTAAAGAATTACTAATATCTAGGCACATATTAGTGTGCTATTTAACTATAAACTTACTGTCTTTTAAAGAAGATTATAAACCCTTGAACCCAACACATTTTCAAATATCATAATCACTTAAGCCTTTTGGTGGCTCCCACTGCATAGGAACCACCATCTCTGCTTGCTTGCATAATCATTCTTGGCACCTGACTCTGGTTTATGCCCTGGCTCCACTCTCCTTGAATATCAGGCAATTACATGTCATGCTGCTTCCCCTTCAAATGTCCAGATTCCTTAATTTTTCCTGGTATAACAGTGATATAGAAAGGGGGAGGGACTTCAAGTGCTCTATGATTTGTAAGATCCTATACTTTCTACTTTCTTGTCCCATTTTTCTTACTTTCTTTCTTTTTTTCTCCTTTTCTTTTTTTAACCATCTAAAGATGTTACTGTTTAAAAAGTAAATAAATCTAGTCATATTTTCATGGAGCTTTTCTTGCAGTGGCACCCCTATATTTTGCTTCTTCACTAATTTTGCTTAATGTAGAATTTAATTTTGATTTTTAACATATATCCAATTATTCAACAATGAATGGCCATACAAGCAGATAATATCAAAGTATAGAAAATAAAGGAAAAAAAATTAGATTCAAAGTATATCAGTTTTGGCAAGTCTCTCCACGATCAGTTAATAAGTTTCCTTCCAATCTATAACAAAGAATATGAGAACTGAAGGGAGCTCACGCATGTACCATCTTCAATCTGCTCTCCCTCTACCCCAACTGAGATTCAGAATATTTCAGCTAAAAGGAGGTAGAAGAAAAAATATTGATCTCTCTAGGTATTCTAAATTATAATTTTATCTGTGTTTCCAATAAGATCATCAAAGTACCCTGGATAAAATTTAAAAGCATCCCAGGCTAGGGCGTTCAAGCTCCAAGGATGGGATTCCAAATTACCCATCTGCTAATATTCCTGTGTGCATCTGATATGCTAGCTGACTTCATTTGTGGTTCATCTCAAGTCTGCCCCAATCACATCTTACTCTCATTGACTGAAAAATTCGTTTGAACATAAGAATTATTTCCGAATGCATCTAAAGTGTTTATTAAATTAAAAAAGATTAAAATGTATGATTTTACAGCTGTATTTTTGCTTTCATGGTATTTGGGTCACTTCTGTGATTGCCTTGGTTGCACCTTCGGTCACAAATGCAAGCTCTATTGTTCCTGTGAGAAGCTACAAAACCCTCTGACAATCTCTTTTATGATGGGTCTTTCTAGAATCACTCTAAAAACGGAGAATTTGCAGTACTGGAGAGTTTTTAATGATGTGGTATATGGCAGCTATTGAAATGTATTAAGAGTCTGGGGTTGGGGTTGCAGAAAGAAAAAAAAAACAGATCATAATACATGTGATACAAGAGGATGTATTTAAAATCAAACTTCCTGTTTGAGATTTGAGTCACCAAACATCATAAATTTTCAATCCATGCAAACGAAAGAAAATATTGAGATGAAGTCTATAAAATATATTTCAAAAGTAATACTAATATGAGTTCCCATGCTTAAAGACTGGTGATAGAGATTTTAAAAATGACATTCCTACATAAATAGAACACAAATAGAAAATGTCCAAAGTTACCAACTCTCAGACTGATAAAGAGATCTGCATATTCTGAAAAAGTTTTTTAGATCTATGCCCTCCTCCTAGGGGTTAGGTGATGGTGGCTTAGTGGTAGCACTTGCCTGACACACATGAGGCCATGAGTTGAGTCCCCAGCACCACAGGAAAAAGAGATTTATACCCTTCTAGATCAGAGATATATCAGATTATTCATTCAATATATATTTCTTGAGTATTTTTCCCCCTGTGGCCAGAACTAGTCATATTTTAGTGAACAGAACAGGCTTATAATCTGATTGAATTTAAGTGGCCTACTGCAGAGCAATAATGAAGCAAAAATAAATAAAAATTGGTAAATGACCAGTAGTGACAACTAACTAGCTTTAATGAATAAGATTTGAAAACTTTAAATAGGATACTTACTCCACCTGCAGAAAATTTACAGCTAAGTAGAATATAAAATAAACCACAAGATAACCTCTATATAAACAAGGCTCTCCACCGAAGAATGTGAGAACTGGAAAATTCTTTGTTTTGCAATTTCCAGTTTGAGTAAGATAACAAAGTTTACAAAGAAGCACTGTGTTTTTGCTCAGGAGATAAAACATTAATCTAACTGTTGACCTAGAAATAACATAGAAAATTATAAATTGTCCCATAAAAGCTTTAAGGAAACAAGCAACCTAAGTAGTTCACAGTATTGGTTAATGGTAGATTGGGGACGACTGTGTATTTGCCAGTATGTGACAGAAAATAATATAAAGATCTTCCCCCCACTCACCCACACACACTGTTTTTTACTATTTTTGAACAGAAAATAAGGAGCAGAACTTCTCCTTTACATTCGGGAGTGCAAGTCTAGCACATGCTGAAATGACTGTCAACTCTTATAGATGTAACTTAAGTCTCACAGCAATGCAAAATTACCAACACGAACTTAGTGAATTGGGTTGCACATTATTATACAAACTGGATCAGAATACAATTTACTTCTTGCTTGTCAACATAAATGCTTTAACACCTAATCCAATATTCTAAGTTGAAATTTTATAAATTCATAAAAAACAGACCCAATATGCAAGATCCCCAGTTATATCCATCTACAAAACAGAAATAAATTACATCAGCCATTTGTCATAACTGTTGCTGAAAAATAAGTCACAAATGAAAAGGCTTTAACTTACCTTAAGAATTGTGACTACATTAAAATACGTTTACTTGCAAAGCCTTGCCATCTGACTGTAACAAGAGATTAACTTTTTTTCAGAGGGAATCAGATTGAAGTAATCATAGAGGACCTAAAAACTGAATTCCAATTTGACAAATTCAAGAGTCGCATGTGTACGCTGGCCTGAAACAGTCTTAAGTAATACATAATGCAGTATCATGTTTCTAAGAAAAACTAGGAGATACAAAATTGCCTATATCCTGAAGCAGATAGAAGGAAGATAAAGAGATTCTAGGTGGAGGAACAGAGTGAGTGGAGAGGAGACGATAAGCTCCTTACCAGTCTCTAAGGCTCCAAAGCCAATGGCTGGTACATTTAAACCATAAGGCCCCAGGGACAGTAAGAGCCATATAACAGGCCTCATTACACCAAAAATACCCTTCCCTATTTCCAGCTATCAAAATATTATGCATCATCAATATCCAAGTTTGTCATCTCTTGCATGAAGCCTTTCCTGATTTCCCTCAGTCAAAATTCCTCTCTTTGATGTGTGTGCATAGCACTTTCTTTTTTCAAATACGTAACTCAAGTTGCACATTTTATCACATTTAGTTTCATCTATTAATTCTCATAGTAGATTATCAAATGAATACAGACAGGCGGGCAAAGTGTGCCTACTATGTGCTCAATTAAAGTTTGTCATTTTTCAATATACAAAACTTTATATAAATTCAAGACCTTTGTGAAAGTCAAGAGGAACATAGCAATTCCACTATTAAGAAATTACCAAGGTAATACTCATGAAGACACACAAAGGTTTATATGCATGGATGTTCATAACAGCATTATTCTTAATTATAATAAGTATTATGGTGATAATGAAAACAATTATCTTGTATTGTGTCCTTATTTTAAGTCAAGAACCGTGGAAGCACTTTATGTTATATCAGCTGATTCTCACAGCAACCCCTCTAGGCAGATATTATTATCTAAACCCAGAGAAGGTAATTATCCAAGGTCAAACAGCTTATAAAAGTTGGAGCCAGAATTTAAACCTAAGAGGTCTCACCCCAAAACTCATGATATGCCAAAAAACTATCCTAAGTACCTTATATAGCTATCCCCACTTACTCCCTCACACAATGCTGAGAAGCAAACCATTTTGCAACATTTTACAAGGAAGGAAACTGGGACATAAAGGTTAAGAAACTTATCAAAGATCTCATAGGTAAGAAGTGGTAGAACTTGGATTTAAACCTTGGCAGTCTGGCTAATTTATACTATCTTTTCCTATTTATAAGAGCAAATGACTAGAAATGACCTAAATATTCAGAGACTGGTTTAAATATATTTATGAATGTATGAACGAAGCAGCAAAATGTAAAGGGCAAAAAGCTGGGGACTGTCAGTATCTCCATTTCTCCAAATTATTCTGTCAGATTATGCACATCATTTATCCTTTATTTCTGTATATAAAGTTAAGGTCTATACCATATGTATTCTAGAAAAGATAGGATAGAATAACATAAAAAGCACGTAGGAGGAAAATCCTAAGACTTGAGCACAGACCCAACCCTGCCACCTATTATCTCTGAGATGTTGGGTAAAACCTTAACTCCTCTGAGTCCTCATTTTTCTCTAATAGAAGGAGTTAAGATTGAGTTTGTTTTAGCATAAATATGCTATATGATCTCAAAATAGGAAAAGAGACCTTTTGTTTACGTAAACATTAAAATTGGGCAATTAATACACAAATTAATGTGTAAGAGTTTAAAATAAACAAAAAGCATCAATGGAACTTTGATTAAATTTAAAGGTTGTCCTAGATACTCCTAAACACTCACCTGCTTCCAAATGCTTGCTGTGCCAAATTCATTTCTTGATCCCCTTCTTATATTGTGACCCATGATGTAAAAAAAAAAAAAAAAAAAAAAAGTCTACATTCAAATTTCAGCACTGACCTGGTCACATAAACTCAAGTTGATCTTAACTAATTTACCCTTTCTGACTCGCCACCCCTCTAAATCTCTGGCACTGACCTCAAACCCAAATATATCTATTTGCTGGAGATTTCTCCTTTTACTGTCATTTTGCTAAGTAGGGTCAGCCAGGCTTAAATACCAGTCATCATTATCTACTCCTCCAACATCCTGATTCTCCACATTCAGTTTGTCACTGACTTCTAATATTTTTCCTTTGTATTGTTAATTGTCTGCCAGGGGCAACATCTATACAGAAGAGGTATACCATTCCCTATTCTTTCACTAATGGATTACAGGATGCCTCCACTCACACTGAACCCAGACATAGCTTTTACAATCCCTATCACAGCACTTCAGGGAGCCAAAGACAACAACTGGAATTGGGATGTGATGCAAGACCCACCCCTCATCCCTGGTCTGCATTTATCTCCCTTGATGACTACTGCCACTCTAACAAAAACCATTTATCCTACTATAACGAGACTACTATAGCAGATTCCAACCAGACTCTCTGATACGAGTCTTCCTCTGATCCTTCCTTCACATTATTTCTATCTGCCTAGTCATCCTCAGTGGTTCCCCAGTATCTGTCTATAGGAAAAATAAAAATATATTCCACTTTGTTAGACGTCCAAAGTACCCTACAGTTTGGTCCAAATTTTCCTTCCAGGAACCATCTCACACATTCTCCAACACCAGTAGTTGTCACACATTCTTCATTTCAGAATTGTTACCTCAAACAAAATCTGAGCAAATCCCAATAAATTCAACCGATAAAAACCAGGCCCGTGTGGGCTGAAACAGAGGCAGGCAATTAAAGAACCAGGATCCCCTTGTGTCTCCTGGGCAGAGGCAAAGGCTCTTCCGCTGAGCCTCCATGAAGGCCAGCTACCACACTAACCAAGACAGACTCTTAACTAGCATTGGTTTATAAGTGCTTCTGAGATTACAAAATAAACCAAGGACTGAACTCAAAAGAGCCCAAACACTTAAAAACAGATTCTGCCAATACACATAGGCCTACCTCTCCTCATACATAAATTTAACATCATTTTCCTCTGCTCTGAAAATGTCAGTGCTAAGCAAGGAATAGGACAAGGTTAAGAGAATCTGACAGAAAGAATTGGACAGGGTTGAAAGCCAAAGTCCTGCAAGTTTATCTACACAAGCAGCACAAGTTCTCCTGGCATATTCCCAACTCAGCCCATTGCCCTCCAGCTGCATAATAGCAATAATTTTTTTTAAACACCCTCATTCTGTCCTACCACATCTCATAATGTGTAAAGCCCAGCTGGATGGTGTGTAGGATTTTTGTCAAGCTGTCTTTAATCTTTAGCTTTCCTTCCACAACTAACTACTGAGCTGGCAAGTACTTAAGTTGCTGATGTTTACATCCTGCTTGTTTTATTATTCGTTTCCAAGAAGCACTTTAGAAGCCAAGGTTGGGGCCCTATTTGTCAGAGCTCAACTGTGGTACTCCTTACCCTACCAGAAACCCTTTTCTTCACTTCCCAGATGTTCAAACATTTCCTCAATCAAATTATTTTTGTTTGTGTTTCAATTTGACTTTTTAAACTCTAAATTTAGGGAAAATACACATGTATCTGATTCTCTGAAAATAAAATACTCATAAATCATCTGCTTCATAAGATTTTCAGAATATCCTTTCTTTTTAACTCATGTGATGCTTTACATTATCTGTGGATCATCTCCATTGAAATCAGTCAGTCACTCATGGGCCCTTCTGCTTATGCAAATCTCTTCACAGATATCTCAATTTGCAAGTTGGACAAGGAGCACAGCACAGGAAGTTACCTTTCAAATACCCACATGTGGTTGAGCATTATCCCTGACAGCCTTTTAATTCCAAATTGACAACTTACCTTGCCACCCACTACATGGCTTGGTTTGTATTCAAAAGATGCGTGTTTAGGAAATGCAAGTGAATGTCAACATGAGAATAAGCAAAACAGAATTAGATTAGCCTACCAGGGAAGAACTTTATATTACATTACAAAATCAACTCTAAATAACTTCAGGAACCCATTGTTGAAGGACATTTCATGAAGCTTTTTTTCTGTTGAAAAATAGAAAGCTGATCAGAATTCTTTTGGGACCTCAATATTTCCCTGGCTTTTGCGGGGATGGACAGAAGCTATCAAGGAAAGGCCTAGAATGGGCCAAAAGGACACAAGTTAGCCTCTGTAATTCCCCCAGAATCCATCAGACCTTATGGGGGCTTGTCCCACAATCCCTTCCTAGATTTCATTTGATTTGTTGTTAAACAGTTTCTGTTTAGAAGAGTGGCCATTACTAGGAGCAACTGTTAGTAAACTGCCCCAACTATTCCCTTCTACTGATCAGAGTATGTACAGCCCTAATTAAAAAAGAATAATACCAAACATTGTCAGAGAAAAATAAAAACACTATTGACTCACTTAAAAAAGTCAAAGAGATAGAATAAAATGTAGGGTACTAAATAAAATGAGTAAATAAACACATTTTCAATGCAACACCAGGTAAACCAAAGTCAGGAGTACAGGTGAATAAACCAATCTTCACTGCCAATACTACTCTCCAGGATAGACTGCTATAGATTCTGTATTTCTTTTGCATTCTTAGGACAAAAGTCAAGGATGAAATGCAGTGAAAGTCAGGCTTCCAAGGCCAAGGAGCTCAGTTTACTCATCGTGTGTGGTACTACCCGCCCCCCATGCCTAGCTGCTTCTTGGCATTCGCAGACTCCCCCCTCCTTCACCATTATATTCACCCATTCAATAACCTGATGAGACTGACGTAAAGATGAGAGCAGGTGCATGCAATATGTTGTTTTCCTCTCCCCACTTGGAGTTATTAGCACCTCCCATCACTCCATTTGGCAGGGCCATTTGAATATTAGAATCACACACGAATGGAATCCTTGAGAAAGGAGGCCATTTCAGACTTTTCTGGTGAACTATTACTTAGATAATAGAACATTTATTTCATGTCATTATAAAATTAAACTTTACCTCTGGGTCTTTAAAAGGCTAATAGTTCAACTTCCCTTTTTGACTTGCAAGAAGATAAGATTCTCCTGACAGGAAAATATGAAAGGGCATTTTTAACCACAGTGACAATTCTGCTAGGCTGCTTAGTACAATGGAATATTTTTTCAACTGTATAAAAACACGTACTTTAATATACTTTTGAAAATCACTCTATGTTACTCACATAAGAAAAAGTTTTAATGCCCTCACTTTACTGCCATGCTACAATAGTTTTACATCTCAATTATGTACATCCAAAGTAGGTTTCGGAATCATTCGCAATGTCAATTGTATATTATGGCTCAGCTTTAACCAATAGTATTGTCCATTACATTACTGCAATCTGTTTAAAGAGAAAGAAAAACATTTAACAAAGTGGTGCATGAAAAATAGGTGAATATGTTATTTCCTTTTGTGCAATTTTATGTATTTTGAGGAAGCTCTTCGGGACTGTATTCAGAAGGACAGATCATTCATTTTTGGAAGTTAATTACATATTATTAAGTTTCAAGTATCACGGGAAATCAGCTCAAGCACTTGGGCTGTGCTTGGGGATTGAAAAGACAAACCACACCAAGATTTATTTGTTAAAGGTAAGGTAGGTTTTGTGCTAAAGCCACATACCTCTGGTATTTCTAGATAAACTACCTACCAGAAGAGAGTTGATATGAGTGAGAAGATTACTGTTAGAAGTTTTCTAAGTTTGCTAATAAAGATGGCAAATTACTGGGCTGAAATCTGTCATTTGTTAATCAAATTTAATAGTAATTTCTTCCTGCAGACACATGCAGAAGACAAATTATCAATTTCTGTAAATCATAATTAGTTCAGAGGCAGATTTCAATTCTCCTAAAGATTAGCTCAGTGTAGTTTAAATGAGAGACACTCAGTTACCATACAAATTGTAGAAAACCTTAGCCTTCTCTGAGCTACTTGAAATCTTGGGTTATGACCACTTGAAGATTTGCGGTAATAATTCAAAATGCTTTTACTTTGTTATATTCACCGATGCCAATTTTCACTAAGTGCACAGGCAAGAGACTGTGTCGAGGAGCATCAAACGCGGCTCTTGTCTTCTGTGTTTTCCCCCATGTAGATGGCTTTGCTGCCACTAAGACACAAGGCCCTTTCCAATCTGTAATTTTCTGTTAAGAGTGGATAAGTGCCGTGAGCAAAACTGCTCACCACTGCTCTTGAGGTGCTTATTTAAAAAGAAATAAAACATGATTAATTTCAAGTGCTTTACAATTAAAAATATATGACAGGAGGGTCATCTGGGCAATTTAACTACATCAGGAAGGGTCACAGGCCTATGAAGTTTGAGAAACCCTGAGCTAGACTCTGTGCATGTATTTATTGTCACTGGTAGCATATTAGATTATTAAAAGGGACATGCTAATGTGACATTTTACTATTACAAAGGAAACTCAGTACTAAAATTAGAGCATAAATCAGGCAGATATGCTTCCAGACATGCAATCAACTCTGTCTTCCACTCATCTTCCTTTACGCATCAAGGGGTTATATTCAATTTCATTTTGTATTTATTTGTTAACTGTACGTGTCATTCCTTCCTAAGTTCAATGTGAGTAACAAAAATTTAGTTGCATCCCAATAAAACAGATTAAATTTAATGCAGATAAAGCAAGGCAATTAGGATGTCAGAAAAATATACTTCAAAAATCAAGAGCAAAATATAAACCTATTAGTTTTTGAATATTTATCCAGATTACATTTCATATGCAAGACTATTCAATAAAGCTCTCTTCTTTATTGCACACAAGTATCTATATCCATAAAATAGTAAGGTTTGTCTGTGAAAAACAACATGACAACCAACTGATTCTGTTCCCAAAACACTGGCTAGTTTGGGGGTGTCAACAGCAGACAACATAAAGTCAATCACTGTCATGAAATAATAATTAGCATTGTAAAAATAACCTCCACTGCCTCAGCTGACTAATGCACAATTCCTGTTTGAGCCCATATTTCAAGTCTGAAAGTCACCAAATGAAATTAGCACTTTCATTCCAAAGGCAGATTCTGTTGGTATTTTTGCCTGGAAGGAAGGGAAACCATTTCATACTCTCTCACTAATCCAAAATAGCAAAAACTTGTCATCTTTGTTGCTTAAAGGAAAAGCTGTTCAAGGGCTTGACAGAGAAGAGTATCGCAGTCCAATTCCACAGTATTCTCCTCTCCTCCTGACTCTATTGTTCTAGGTCCCCATCAGCAGAGGGATTAGTGATTTATATCTCGTTCAGAACACACATGTCTATGGAACCGAAGGACAGACAGGCAGTTCATAATAACAAGGCCAAAGTCATGGGCTTGACACCACACAGGCCAATTAGTTTTAATTTGTTTCAGTGCCTCACCGTCTCTAACACAAGCTACACCATGGTAAATGCATGCTATTGGTCAAAGGAGTGATGCGGGCAGTCTTTGAAAATGGTTCATTGGATACTCATCATGAAAGAGAAAGAGAAAAGAAGGTAGGTAAAAGGGCAGGAGGAAGCTAGTAGAAAGGAAAGCCTGGTAGCAACCCTAAAATGGCTCTGCTTCACTGTCTGAGAGGCTATGACCATTATCTTTTTAAAAAAGAACAATATATTCGGGTCATATACAATTAAACATCAAATAGAAATACAAAGTGATTAAGAAAATGGCTAGCTAGCTAATTTATTCTGAGTTTGTGCTATGCTAACTTTCAAAAATTAACTAAATCTATATAAAAATAAACAATGCTTATGAATTAAACACTATATTTCATGCCTTAAAAGAACTCAGCGCATTAGCAATTAGCATTTTCTTTGTTTTGAATTCATTGAATTTATATCATCCTTCAACACTGTTTAGCTAAAGCAAACAAAAACAAGAAAATCACATTATTCTTTCTAAGCCATATAAAAGTGATCTGGAAAGTCACGTTTAAAATTGCTATCATGGATTAGCTTAAGGCAATTATTTCACTTGCCGCATTCTTTTACAAAAAGTTAAAAAAAAAAAAAAAATCAAGCTTCTTGCCTAACAAGAAAAATGAAATCCCATTAGTTGTGTCTCCAGTGTATATTAACATTCCTTTTGTTTAGAAAGGTTAATATCCCCCAAATAAAGGAGCATACAGTGCCTGTTAAAATAATTACATCATGACATTTTAGAAAGGTTGGCAGATAGACGTGGTTGCAAGCAAAGAAACAAACAAAAGTAAAAGCAAGTACTTTTTAAATTATCCATGACTTCACAAAATGGAAAGCACTGGAAATTTCACAATGTTTGCAATTTCCTCCCAGCTTGTCTGGTCTCTGATATTTGGCTTTTCTCCCTCTCCTTCAATATCTTTCTGTCATAGGAACTTAGGAAGATGTACCTTCATGATCAAAATCAGATGATCTACTATATGAAAAACAAACTACAAATCTGACAACAAAAGAATTTCACAACAGATTGGTACGTGATAGCATGAGGGGCCAACATTCGACCCAAGTATTTCATGGCCACTTGGAGTCCCAAAGCATTGTATTTGGTGTCTTTTTTTTTTTTTTTTAAGTAGTTTTGCTGTCCAAGGCAAGCTGATCTAAGGGCCCAGTATCTGTAAGAGTGAAACCAGTGAACAATTCAAGTCTTCAGCCTCTTCCCTTTAAGACCTAAAGAAACACTTTATGCAAACAAAATATGGAACTCTGACCCTAATGCTTGAGGCACAGAGAAGCAATTCTCCACATAAGTAAAACAAATTATCTTTCCAACCTGTGGATATAGCAAATATTTTTTAATCAAAAATAGGCACAATAGTAATATAAAAGCTAACCGGCTCTTCTCTTGCTCATTCTCTGGGGCATAGAAACACCTCTGGAGCTCCAGAACCGGGCGTCCTAATCCTTCCTCCACTACTCTCAGAAAAACACTGAATGAAATAGGCAAGACAAAGAGGTGAACAATGCATCTCCTCCCCCCACACACACACACACCTCACCATTTAAACTATAGAAAGCTTCCTCGATTAATGACAGCTCAACCTCTGGACAGCAGGTCAGGGAATCTAAATGAACAAGTACTTTAAGAGGCTTATTAATATTCCCCAAAGTCCTAAAACACTTTACATCAGCAATTCCCAATAACAAATTTTGCATGTGTAGTGATGAAAAGGCTACTGATTTAAAGAGTCTAAAACAGAATCTAATAAAAACAAATTAAAAACCTCCAAGTTACCATAACAAAATATCCAAAATAGTATAAATCTACAAAAGGGGATACAGTGTAACCACTCACCTGATAGTCTCACAATGAAACCAGAAGGAAAGCCTGCCCTGATTACATACCAAAGTAGAGTACCACTCCCTTCCATAGAGGGCTGTGCAGCACTCAATGATGCTCTTCAGTCCTGTCTCATGCAAATACAGAGCCCTATGCTTAAGAAGCAATCCTCACATATTTTTGGATGAATGAACAAATGAACGAATGAATGATTTATATGGGACAGTCTTCCAAAACAACCTCTAACACATCTAAACTGACATTTTTATTTAACTGTCACTGGCTATGCACAGTGCTGGCTAAAACAGAGAAAATATTCTTTTCTCCCCAGAAGCTCATTTCCAAGAAAAAAAAAATTAGAGAAAGCAAAACAAATTCCTTTCTCTTCCATATTCAAAGAATATGTGTTTCTAAGAAAACAGAAGAAAAAGAAGAGGAGGATGGTGTTGATGGTAATGACATAGCATGTGCTCAGTGCTGGGTACTATTCTAAGTATTTGACACTATTTAGCTTAATCCTCACAACTGCCATATGAAACATATTAATATTATCCCCTTCTTGCAGCTGAGATAAGACAGAAGGGTTTTCTTTCAATACTGCCTGACAGAGCCAGATTTCAAGGCTGGGCAATAGAGCTCCAGAGTCTGTTTTTAACTTACACTATATGTTTAGAATAACAACTGTTCAGCAGAACTTTCTGTGATGATGGGGATGCTTTAATCGGCATTGTCCAATACAGAAACCAACTAGCCACATGTAGCTCAGTGTTTGGAATGTGGCCAGTGCAACTGTGGAACCGAGTTTTAATTTTACTTAAATTTAAATAGCCACATGTTGCTACTTAAACTTACATTCTAATTCCATAACATGGACAATTTGCTCAGCTGTGGAATCCAATCCTGTTGTATATGTCACTCTATTTGAGGTTAACTCTTGGCAGTTTTCTATCTATAAGCTCATACATCAAAGTTCAATAACTATGAGCTGCAGTTATAGCTCAGTGGTAGAGTGCTTGCCTGGCATGTGTGAGGCATTGGGTTCAATCCTCAGCACCACATAAAAAATAAATGAATAAAATAAAGGTATTCTGTCCATCTACAACGAAAAAAAAAATTACATTAAAAAAAAGTTCAATAACTACTTAATGAGTTACTTCAAAGTTGCTAGATAAAGCAAGGCCCCCACAATGTAACAGCAAAAGTGCAACATACCATAAGTGACAAAATTATCCTACTATACATAGAGACTTTCATAATTGTAAACCCAAGTCATCTATACTTCTCTATAGCAGAGGTGAGGGGAGGAACAGCAAGTATTTTAAGTCATATTTTTCAAACAATCAAGGAATGTTTCACATGACTTATTCAACAAATGTAACTGGAGACCTACCATGGACTATGTTTATTTTATTTATTTACATGTGGTGCTGAGGATCGAATCCAGGGCCTCACATGTGCTAGGCAAGTGCTCTAGAACTGAGCCACAACCCCAGCCTACTACAGACTATGGCAAAGACAAAAAGACACAGGCTAAAGTAAGGATAAAAAGATCTGCAAATATGTACTCAAACATCTTATACACAATATTTTTGTGTCCACTATTTGACACATAGTATGCACCCAATAAAGCCCTTCCTTCCTTCTGAGTTTTCTTTATTAACAACATCCACTCACACAAGCTACAAATTAAGAATCTTCCAATTATGTTGATTTTTGTCTCCTATATAATTCTCCAACTGTTCTATACAACTGGTCTTTACTGTCACTAACCCAGTTTGGCCTCATAATTTTTCATCTGGATCTTTGTAACAGTCTCTCTCCTGTGTTTTCTTCCCCATGTTGCTTTCTAGGTCCACCTTCCAAAAACTCCCAGTGACATTCTTGATAAAAGATAAAATCCAAACTCTTTGGAATGGTACACCATGGCCACAACAACTTTGCCAGTGACAATCTTTCTAGCCTTATCACTCACTAGATTCTATCTTGCACTTTTTTGGGAAGTAACAAACTCCTCATAATATCTTGTTTATATGTTGTAGACCTCAATTTTCTCAAGGACTGGAAGTCAAGATTTATACTGTCATCTCCAACACAAAGCACAGTATCTCATAGTCATTAGACAATGAATGAATGCTTATTGAACCAACAAAACTATGAGAAAATTGATAATGAACGATGAAGGTATAATTGCCAAAAAATGGATACAAATGACTCATAAAGGGCTTTGGAATGACGAGAGAAAGAGGGAAATGGTAAGTTTGGAAGGCATCCTAAGGGGTATATGTGCTTGAGTTTTTAAAAAATGGTACAATAATGAGCATGTTGAGATGGAAAAGTAAATTTAAAATAAAGATCATATTGAAATCATTGTCGATGTCAGCTCAGGTTATGTAGTAGGAGTGTGGAATATGAGCTTTTACCCCATCTGCTTTTCCAGCTTTGCCCATGGCCTTCCTACATGATAAGTTAAAGCAGGAAAGAGAAATCTGTGAACCTACCTTGATAGCACAGGGTTCATGACACTAAGGGTTACAAGATCCCTGAGTATTAAAGGCTCAGCACCTATTTTTAGCCTTCTCTAGAATGTCTGGCTTCCTGGCTTCCTATGGTATGTGGCTCTAGGCAAGGCCCAGCCTTGAGCAGCCTGGCTGTCCCACATGTACTCACTTCCATGCAGTTGGATAGGGAGAATCAGACCTGCTTTCAATATGTTCTACATGTTCCTCTCTCAGCTTCAATCATGGGTAAGGATGGCCAAAAATAAATAAATAAATAAGATAAATAAGATTTCAAGATTCAGATTTGGAATGGAGAGAGAAGTTGAAGGCATCACTCAAGTTCAAGCCTGAAGCCATGATCTAATCCAGCTTTCATCAGAGATATGCCTTGGAATCCAGGGTGCTAGTGCTCAGATTCTCTCTGTTCCTTCTCGCACTGGGAAAGGAGAGTGATAAGTGGGTAAAAATGGTTGGTGGGGTATGGTTTGAGCCTTCCTGGTCCTTGGATAGCTTGTCCCAATTCCTAACAACAAGGAACAACAAAGAGAATACTGCATTGTTAAGAACTAAAAGGTATGCAAAGGAAAGTAGTTGAAAAATGAAGCTAAAACATCAAGTTATGGCCAGACTGTCAGCTTAAGTATATTTTATTTTCTAGGTTCAAAGCATTGATGGGTTGTTTGGTTGACTGGTTGGTTTAAATCACAGAAAAGAAAAAGCCTAGTATCTAGCATATATTATATATATTTAATCTGGCAGCCATGTGTAAACTGACCTAGAGGCAGAAGAGATTTAAAAAAAAAAAAAAAAAAAGTAAAAACAGTTCAGAGGTAATAACAATAATATATTGTGAAGAAAGTTTTTAAGAGGACGAATTGGTTAAAATTATGGAGAAACTACCATTTGCTGAGAGCCTAGGATGTGCCACTCATCATGCTGGCTGTTATTTTAATTAGTTCTCATAATTCAATAAATTAGACATGATTCTTCATTCTTTCACATTAAGAAATTGGGGATGGCCCTGGGTTCACTGCCCCCCCCCCAGGAGGAGGAGGAGGATGAAGAGGAGGAAGAGGAGGAGGAGGAGGAGAAGGAGGAGGAGGAGGAGGAGGAGGAGGAGGAGGAGGAGGAGGGGGAGGGGGAGGGGGAGGGGGAGGGGGAGGGGGAGGAGGAGGAGGAGGGAGGAGGGAGGAGGAGGAGAAAAGAATAAATCAAATTAAAAAACCAAGGCACAAAGAAAATGTAAATTTCTCAAGGTCACACAGCTGATAAAAGAACAAGTAGATATGAAAGCCTAGCTCTTTCTACAGTACTGGACTAAGCAACCTGTTTCCACCCATACAATCTTGATTTTCTCAGAACCCGGAACTCAAACAGACAAAGCAGTGAAAAGAAGAAGGATTCAGAAACAGCAGGAGGTTGCTACCCTTCATGATGGTGATGGACCCTTCCAACAAGGCATCCAGTAATTTGTGAAAGCCCTGTTGGAAGCACTAGACACACAAACTTTAATATAACATCGTCCTTGACTTGAAGGGAATCACAGGTGGTCAGACAATTACAATATAAGGTAACTTGAGCCCTAACCAATGAAAGAGAGGTCATGTGAAAAAGAAAGTTTATGTGCATAAGAAATCTCTCTGGGAATGACAGAACTATAATAACTAGAAGTTTTCAAATAATAGTAAAATTGGTAATCCCCCTCAGTCTCCACAGGGTTCCCCCATATCATTAAAAAGAAGGACTCTCAACAAATTAGCAATCATTAACTTAATTATAAGATATTATACATTCATTTTATTCATTGCCAATACATTGCAGAAAGGATTTCCCTAAACATCTCTAATGTATCCACCTATGCCAGTTAAAAGAAATCCTGTTCATGGCCATTTCCCTTCTGCTTAAATAAAAAACACTCCTCTGTATCTTGAAGAAGTTTAATTTGCTAGAATGACATTAATAGAAATTATCAAACTCCAAAATTCAAAACCTTCAGCATTTTCAACCCAGAACACAAAGATAAGAAAATAATTAATTAAAAAGTCATCTCAAGAGAAATCAAGTTATAGGCAAACTACCTGCAAATCAAAACCACACAGATTTAATTCAACTTTAAATTGCTCATACACACTCACACACACACACACACACACACAAACACACACATGCACCAACTCAGAAAGTGGGTTGATCACTGAGTTGTTCTCTTACATTTTATGCATTTTATTACTCTCTTGATGAAGTACATTGTTTAATAGGATACAAATTCACAAGCTAATTTTATAAAATAAGAAACAAGGGCAGTAAGGTCAAGAAATCAAGAAACTTGACCTCAATAACTTGTGGTTTTGGCAGAACTGACAAGTAAATATTAATGTATTAACAATTATGATAAATCTAATATCTCCAAAAGCAAAACAACAAGAAGAAAGCCCAAATTCCTGCCATTAAAGCAGACGCCCTTTATCAATGTTCCTCATTGGTCCCTGGCACCCAAAAAACAGATAATATAGTGTGACCTTGACAAATAATGTCAATGAATGATGAATCTGATGAAATCAGGAGGATAGTCCATTTCACTACAAGGGTTTTTGTTTTTTTTAATGGAACTATAAAATATTGCAATTTTTTAAAATTACCACTAATAAAAAAAAAAAAACAGTCCACATAAATCCAACATGACCTCTACCTAATAATATATAAGAAATAACTGGGAGCTACCAATATGAAGCTGAACTTAAAACTCTCATCGGTGTTCAATGTGCTATAATCTCTCCCTCCTCTCCTCTCTCTCTCTCTCTCTCTCTCTCTCACACACACACACACACACACAATGTTAGCTTTTTAAGAAAAACTCAATTGCCTGAAGAAAAGATGATTATTTTAAGAAATGTAATCATTCCACAATTCTTACAAGATGGTATTATAACCAAAAGAAGGGGGAAAGTATATTCCAACTGTGTTATAACATTACAATGCAAATATTTTGTAATCCCTTTTTGAAATTTTAATATTGTCCTACAAAAATCAACTGGTTTTTAGAGGAATCTAACAAATAATACAACTGTGAAGAAAATCTAAATAAATGCTCTTTTCATCCCCCTCCTGGCACAAAAATCTCAAAGGTAACAATGGAGAGGAAATGTCCTTCAGGCTTCCAGGAGCTCCTGCTAGATTTGCTGGCAGAAACCCATACTCCCCGGAAGGCTCTACCAGTCCTGCTTTGCATTCAGGTTCCAGGCAGTCTAAACAGAGCCACAGGTAATGTGACAACTTTGCTCAGCTAATACCTGGAAGGTAAACAAAAGGCAAGGAATTTTCCCTTAAGAAGACTTTCAGCACTAGGTTCATTTATTACTTTTTAAATGTTTGCTGAAATTCCTCTTGGGTTGAAAGTGGGGTGCTAGAAACTTGAGTCTTATATACTTGCAAATTTCCCTGTTACAGCTTCATAAAATTCCCTGTTACACAGGCCATGAAGAAATGCCAAAGGGTCCCAGTGCAGAGGTTAATGTCATAGACTTTTAAATTAGACAGCCTTGATTTTAGCGTTCTCTCCACTTATTAGCCAGTGGTCTAGGGCATGTTACTAACTGCTGTAAGTATGTTTTCCTTTTCTATAAAATGAAGATAGTAGGACTGTCTTTCTCAAAAATATGTTGTGATGATTCATATAATAATGTACTTTTAGCATAATATCTGGCCCATAGCAAGTACTCCGTAAATAATCTTTGTCTGTGCTTTAGTAAAATCCCTTATTCATTCATTCCACCTATTTGATGACTACTGGGCAGGTGGCTCTCACAGGTTAGGCACTGAGAACACAGACAAAATAGTGTCTGTCTTCCTGGAGTTCACAGTCTAGTATAAAAAATAAGTACTAAACAATTAGTTGATTGTAACTCGGAAAGTGCCATAAAATTATACTTTTAACAGTTTTATTGAGGTATAATTGATACATAATAAACTTCACATATATAAAGCGGACAGCTTAATAATTTTAGACACATGTACGCAGCTGCAAAAACACCTCTACAATAATCAAGGTGATGAAAATGCCCATCCCCCAAATTTTCTGCTACCCATCTGCTAATCCTGCCTTCCTTTACACCACCTCTCAAGTAGTTATTGATCTGCCTTCTCCCACTATATATTACTTTTAGCTTTTCAAAATAATTTTATAGAAGAGGAGTCATACAGTATGTTCTCTTCATTTGGCTTGTTTCACTCAGTATAATTATTTTGAGATTCATCCATGTTACATCAAAATTTTTAAAACATGATGGACGATAAAAACACCTAAAACTATTTCACTTTACACAAACCTGAACCTTTTACTTCAAATAGCTCTCTAGCTAAACTCATCCCCTTCAAGTCTGGAGCGGATAAATAAATCTAAAGTTAGCCATTTTTCTAAGAGTTTGCTTCACAAATACATCAAGCTAACAACTGTTTCCCTATCATTCACTGCTGCACATCCCCATTGAGTATTTCATACCGACCACTGTTTTTATTGTCATAACACAAAGATAAATGTACTGTACTTCCTATATCAAGCTCACAAAACCAAGATAAGTAATCCTGAATCAATCATCAAAACATTATTATCATATCATATACGTATACACAAACACACACACACACACACACACACATGTGCCTCACTTTTTTAAAGAATATACTACCAAATGAAATGCACATTTGTGTGGCTTGTCATGAGATGGTAGACACGTTTAAGAAACTGTTCTACAGATGTTCTAGGATCTAAAATATTGTTCCTATGAAGACTGACAATTTTCCAGTTGAGTGACCAAGTATACTGCTGAAAGGCATGAGCTTCTGGTAGAGAACTAGTACAGATGGCAAGGACAGCAATTCCCTTTACTAGATTACTAGGTAATTGCAGGATATAAGAATTGAAATAAAAATTCTCTTTCATTTCAATATTAAATTTATTACATTTATAACTCGTCTAATATATTGAATGAGATGACACTTTCAAACATCAAGTACAATAGTTGGCATCTTAGCAAGGACCTCAATGTAGGTCCTAAACAGTAATATCCCTGATAAAAGAGGGCCCACATAAAAAATATGTCATATGAGAAACTTCCTTAGAGAGATAGACCTCTTCCTTGATTACAGATCATCCTACATTTTCAATCAGTCATGAACAAAGGTACACATTTCCTATGTATTCAGCACTGAGCTAGTGGGCCAACAAATATTTACTGAGGGTCCACTACAGGCCTGGCACCAAACAAAGAGTTTTTAAAGGATGAATAAGATATAATGGTCCTATCTTAATTTCTGTTGAATGTTCTAAATTTATTTAGTTTAAATATAAGAGGGTGGTACATGCAAACACATCAAACATCCACTGATAGGGATAGCCTGATATTTCAATTCATTGTGTCCTTTACCCCCCCAAAAATTTTTTAATAATAATCACAATTATGGTTACATCAATTTACTATGCACCTGTTATGTAGTAGGTACTGCTAGGTCAAATTCAGTAGTCAGCTGGCTAAGGGTATGTATAAGCTATGTAAGCCTTTTTTTTTTTTTTTGGGGGGGGGGCAGGGATTGATACCAGGGCGCTTAACCACTAAGCCATATTCCTATTCCTTCATATATATATATATATACATATATATATTTATTTATTTATTTATTATTTATTTTTTTTTAAATTTTGAGACTGGATCTTGCTAGGTTGCTTAGAGCCTTGTTAAGTTGCTGAGGCTGCCTTTTAACTTGTGATCCTCCTGCCTCAGCCTCCAGAGCCAATGGGATTTCAGGCATGTGCCACTGTGCCCAAAGCGAAATAAGCTTTTCTTTGGAAATAAAATAATATACCTGCTATTTCAACATTTGCTTAAGTCACATGTTCAAAAGCTGTCATTGATATTGTATTTGTTATTGAAGACTGTAAAAGTAGTCAACTCCTACAAGTAAAATACAAATGAGCCACCTAAAAGCAACTCATACTTTTTGCTGACTGTGGTTGCATCGTAACCAAAAAATGTACAGTGAAATTAAATTATATTGCTGATAAGAGTTTTACATTCTTAGGCATAGATGAAATGAAGCATTTGCCAAAACCTGCTAACACTGCTTACATGATTATTAATGGTAACAGGCCCTGTACACGAACAGCATCAAATGGGTAACTTGGGAGAAAGCACGAGAAAACTATACGCGTACACATTTCAGACGAAATCCTAGAATTAAATGCTGACACCCAAAAGGCATGCAGGTTAAGAGACTGCAGCAGATGAAAATATTTCAAAGCCAGATACATTTCCTGTTGAAAATTCCTTACATTCCATGACTAAATCCTAAAGGCCACAAGCAGCAGTGCAATCTCTGATTGTGCTGATGCACAGAAAGGGAACTGTACTCTTCAGTAGTGCTGTCAGCAGAAGCCCTAGACAGAACATGGCTGCAGTCCCAAAGCAAAATAAAAGTGTCTGGAAGGTAATTCACACGTTTTCAAAGACAGAGTGACAACTGTGACCTTGAGGCCCTTCTAAAGGTTGTCCTGCTTTTTAATCTTACTGGGGTCCTGCAGCCTACTGACAAGATCCAAAATGACTTTTTTTTTTAAGGATTTTAATTAAACAGCAAGATGAAGCTGCTTTATTACATTTGTGGTCCTCATGATGATCAATAATATTTACTAGGTATTCAAAGTACTCAACTTATGTTTTAACCTGTAATTCACATTTTAACAAGAACCCTTAAAAGTCTCTATAGTATCTGTATGTAATTAAGAATGGCCTACTTCTTGATCTCAAATTCTGCTAAAATGGAGCAGGGTGAGGGTTTTGCTAAATAAACAGAAAATAACAACAACAAAAACCCACTGTGAAGCAAGAAACTACCACTCATACAACATTCAATGTTGAATCACCATCAATATCAATGCTTGTCTGTGAAATACCATTAATAAATCATTGTTTTTTAAACTAGAGCTACTGACACACTTCTGGACATGCAAAGCTGGGTACCTGGCGATTGTCTTGCCAGAGACAGGTAGTAGGATTATAATGAAGTAGTACCAGAGTTGCAGTTTATCTACAGCCCATAAAAGAAATCAGAATGCTGAACTCAGGTTCTGCCTATGACTACCCAGCTCTCACCTGCAGCATTTTAAGAGTCCCAGAGTAGACTCAGCACTGTAGCCTCTGACTTTATTGAGTGACCTGTGTCTTGTTGAAGTTGACCTTGAACAATGTATACAAGCCATTATTTATGATTGTTTATGGCTCCTCACCATATTTTACATTTGAATGGAAAAGCAGCAATTCAAAGAACCAACTTTATTTCAAGGAAAATTCATATTGTGTCTTCTGATTGTATGGGGGAGGGGACATGCGGGCACCACAACACATGTGCATGCAAACATCCCTGGCCCAAATCACATACCCAAACACTCTCCTTCCATATTCTGAATAATTTTAAACTCTGTTAAATGAGTTCAGGTATGGGTAGTTTGTCTCATTTAAATACTAGAGTAATATTATTCAAAAACAAGTTCTAACAATGGCTTGTAATAAACTCTTCACTGAGGTTAATGATGCCTACACCTATGGACTACTGATGAGGCAGAATCTCCTAAGGAGTACTTGGTATAAAATAAAATGAAACCAGGTACCAAAACACCATCAATCCCCCTTGCCCTATCTTGTACCACCGGCAATTAATGGGATTAGCCATTTGGAATATTTATTCTCAAAAGGATGCACCTGATTTAAAAAAAAAAAAAAAAAAAAAGCAGTTTAGTATTTTACCTTAAAAACCTGATAAAGGTTTCCTGTTTTCTATCTTATCTTCAAGAAAAGAGACAGCTAAATACAATTCCCATAGGCCTCAAGAGCATTGAGACCTAGTCAACAAAAATAGTTTTAATTAACAGATAAATTTGCACTTTGATGGTAGGGAATTTACTTAAAGCTGTTTTTAAGAAAAAGCCTGGAGAATAATAATATAAACAGATTATTAAAGTTTATTTTAGTATCTCTATTATACAGTCTTTATATCTAGGCAGATTTGGGCAGAGACAGATGGCCTGAGCCTCTTTTTAACAATGAATGATTAAAAGCAAAGGAAAAGAAGCAAGACACTATTTAATCCTTCTTCACAAATAAATATCAATAAAGCTACAAGGTCATTGAGTATTTTTATGTTTATAAACCCAAAGAGAGTACTCCTCACTGATTAAATGTGTGCCAGTAACAATATACTTTTAATATTAATTCTATCAGACATCTACTCAGAAATTTATTCAGTTGATCTTTCCAACAATGGAGCTCCTACTAAGTGTTAACTGACAGAAACCCTGAGTAAAGCTGTGGTATTTTGTTAAAGTATCTGAACTTCAAGTTTAACTCACTCATTGATTTCAAGTCTGTATCAACAGAAAAATCACAAGAGATTCACCCAGCCTACATAAATTTTCCATGAAGGATCAATGGTACAAGCCAAAGGTCTCAGGCTCTTTAACCTCTTGTCACTACACTCAAACTTCTTTTGACCCCACAAAGTGAACCTGGCACCATTTCCTAGACCAGCAGGATGTGGCATCTCTAGTGCCAAAATTTCGCAAGCATTCAAGCACCAGTGACCTTAAATGGAGGTCATTATTACCATCTCCTACCGTTTTTTTGACAGTTGGCTGCTGTTCTCTGAATGTCAGAACCCTCTAAAATCTACTGAATCATTCAACCTGTGGACCAAGGTTGATTAGGGGTGCTCCAGGTAATGTCTTTTCAACATAGAAGAAAACAGTTCTTTCTCTTCTTACAAATAAAAAAAAGAAAGTATTAAGCAGATTCAGAAACTCTGGACAGTGATAGATTTGTTTGTTTGCCAAGTCTGTTTTAGGGTAATTTTCCTTTTTAAACAGCAATCTGGATGACTAAGTTAAGAATAATGGAAAGAACAAGATGAATGCATGCAAAAGCACAATAGAAAAAGGTTTAAGATAAACAGAAATTTGTTTCCTTAGATTCAAGGTCCACTGATCATTGCATCAGTTCAACTAGGAAGGCTGAAGAATGTCTTCATTCCCTAATGGGAAAGACTAAGATTCTTGAATTAATCTAGGGCTTTCATTAGGGCCTGAGTTAAATGACCTTGGGGCTGCATCATATAATTCTGAATATATCTTAATCTTTCTCAGTGAAATCTAAAACATGTCCATTCTCAGTCTCAAAACATACAGTTCTTGAATTATTTGCTTCCATAAACTCTTTTCTAAGGCTAAGCTGTCCTTTCAAATGTGTTCCTAACATTTACATTTATACTCATCCTTAAGGCTGTTTCATACTTGAAACCCTCCCAATGAACATTCTCTTGTATCCTTCTTTAACTATGCCCCACAGCCCCGCTTCTTCAGTATGTTTGCTTAAATCAACTCATTCCCCTTATTCCCAGTGGAAACACCTGCACTTGGTCTGGTAGAAGCAGACATCTATCATGGCAATAAATGTCACCTATTTAAAAGTCCCCATGCATTTTCTATAGCAGGAAAGATATAAAGCACTAATAGTAAGAAAGGGAAAAAGTCTTTTATTTAACTTGTTTGTTAGGGCCAAATCCACACTGGTTAATTTTACACTCTGACATAGTAGAGGGATCCCTTAACACCTCTGCAATCCTGTCACTGTCAGTACTACATTTAAGTAGTTGATGAGTTCACCTCTCCAATTTTATTTCATATTTGAAAAAGCATTACTCACTACTCTTGAACATTTGAAACAGCATCAGAAACCAACCAATTAATCTACCACATACATAATAAATAGACAATTCAGAACTCATCAATGTCAGCATGTACCAAATTTAATAACAATTTCAGTTCTTAACTATCTGGCTCTTCATTTGGAAAAGGGGAAAACAATGGTAAAAAAAATAAATTATTAGTTTTCAGCTATAGCTAAATGTAGATGTGTACATAAAAATGTGACAGGCTTAATTCAACAATGCTTCCATTCCCTCTGAAAAACATGCTAACTGATGCTTAGGGTATTCCGACTTGTCATGCTAGTGGGCTGTGGCTCTAGGATGCCCAGGATGTCTAGTCCTTCAGACAGAGTCACATGTTTACAATTGATTGGGTTTGTTCCCGAACCTGTTTATTCCAACTGAGCCTATTAATGCAACTTTGAATTTTAATTAAATAGTACATAAAGAGATGATACTAAGTAAACCAATGAAATATGAATGTGAAAGGAACCGTGATGTGTTATCTCAAATCAAAATTAAGCAGAATGTTTGAATGGACTTCACAAAGATAAATCATTAAAAATACTACTGAATCAGATATAGGTTAGATAACTGAGAAGGTTTGGGGAAAATTTAGTGAAAGTCTGGAAGGAATCTATACACTTAGATTTTTCATGATATCTTTAAATTACTACACTACTTTAGAGAGCTATAGATTAGAAATCATAGAGATTAGCATTTTGAGTGTGATTTCTGAAAGGAAAATGGGGAATTCCAATTAAGTCTTGCCCCTAACATCAAATACTGGCAAATAAAAACAGGAAGATCTATGTGTAAAGATAGCTATGCTAAAATAAAAAGTGAAAAATTGGGCTGGGGTTGTGGCTCAATGGTAGAGCATTTGCCTCACATGTGTGAGGCTCTAGGTGCTATTCTCAGCACCAAGTATAAATAAATGAATAAAACAAGGTCTATCAACAACTTAAAAAAAAAAACTGTTTTAAAAGTGGAAAGTATATATTTATAATTTGTTACAACTTTTTTGATTAAGCATCTACTGGCATCAATCAAACTGGATAAGACTTCTACAATAACTTTTTAATTATCTTATATATTCACTAAGGAGTTATAAGTAAAGCAAAAGAAACCCTTTGGATCCAAATTTATGAAGATTTTCAAAACATCAAACAAAAATGGGTAAAATGCCTATATTGCCAATCTTGCTTAAATTAAGAAACAAGTTTTAGGACAGGAAACAATTTTTCTAGAAATTCAGTCTCTCTAACACAGGAAGATTTTACCCAAGTGCCCCAAAACAGTCACAACTAACATTAGTGCAGCTATCTTCTGATTTGACATTTGTGGAGCACAGAGTAGGTTTCACGTATGAGGGCCACAGCTATTAAACTGCCAGGATTCATCTACCCACCATGTGGTAATATTTTCATCCAGATTAATGGCTCCTTTTTGCTGGGGCACATTTATTTCTGTCACTAGGGTCACATGTTATCATACAATCCTCCACAGATAGTACTGGCATTTTCCATACTCTGCTCTGATCATATAATGCATGCGCATTTGGAATCTTCAGAAGCAAACATCACATTTCTCTGCAGCACAAAAATAAGCGAACAAAAAGACTTGCTAAGCAAATTGCCTGTCTCAGTGCCTCCTTGATAGGAAAAGTCAGGAACCTACTTAAATATTTATTTTTAATTCCTCTGGCTAAGATTCTGACATGCAAAAATACAAAATGCATAGCTTTTTAGTGTCAAGAGATGTCCAAAGCAACAGGCAGTGTATTTTACACGTAGGTCATCTGTAAGGGATGTTTTAAGGTGGTAAAGAGGGTTAGTGTCTTCTAGCATATGGAAGTTGATATCTCCTGGGGTATCTCAAAAGGTCTCATTCTAAATGAAGACAGTTTCTAATTGTTTCTTTTTTTCCACCCATCACAATAAGCTAAGAATTAAATCTTTTTCTTTTTTCTTAACTAAATCTGTGGTATAACAAGTGTCACTGGAGTAGGAAAACAATACAAATAGCATATCAAGAATAGATTTGTGTTATAATTTCCTGGAACATGCATTTCTTCCAAATAGATCACAAAAAATTTTTTTTTAAAAAGACTTTCTTAAGGTATTAAGCAAGTACAGTGAAAACTGGAAATACATAATTTTACCCAAGGTCACAGTAAGTTAATACAAAAGAGTTGGGGGGCTACCTAACTTTCCCTTACCCTAAAATAACTCTATACATTATTTCACTGGAAATTAAAAATAAATTCTCTGCAAAGTGATCAACACTTTTAAACTATTTTACATGCTAGCATTCTAGTGATAAAAATTTGGACTATTTCAGACCCATGGATGGGCCAGGCAATGTTACTCATATGCTAAAGAAAACAAATTTTAAAAAAATGTATGTAGGAATTTCCAAGATTTATCTTTTATATGCCATTCTAAATATTGCTAAAGTGAAAAAAAACAAATAAGATGTGTTGGCTCTACATTCCATTTTCTCTTATCCAGTGCCTACATGGAATTAGTCTTTGTGCAAAGAAGTTCCTTTCCATTTACTTGAGTTAACCTATAGAGTATGGAACTATACACCAAATCAAGAATTTTAGCAAAATCTTTTTATGTGATCATTTTCTTTTTATTCTAATTATAAAATAATGCATATTCATTATAAAAATGAAACAGAAAAAATAAAGAAGCATAAAGAAATCACATGAATTTCATTGCCCAGAGTAACCACTGTTAACATTTTGCTGTATTTCCTTCCAGGTTCTTTTTTTCCCCCTCTCTCTCTCTCTGCGCTTTTAACACATTTATATATGCATAAATTTCATATATTTTAACATCATTTTAAGCAATGATTCAGCTGTCTTCTAATTTCACTTTCTGTAGTTTAATAAATTTTAATCAGTTCTCCTCTGCAACCTCTTAGGATTTCTTAGAAAAAACACTAAAGTCATATCCAGAAGTAGACACTACATAAGTCAATCCTGAATATAAGAAAGTTTCCCCATTTTTCATGAAAATATCCCCACAAAATAAGATTTTTTACAGCTTGTTTATATTAACATTTAAGACTGGATTGAAAGTTAAAAGCCTAAGTATAACATTTCTTTCCTTAAGTTGCACGTACATGTAAAAAAAAAATCATCGTACATTATAGAGCATATTTAATTTAGAAAAAGGCTTTGTTTTCTTTCTTTTCACATTTCATTAAGAACACCCCAGGCACAAAAATATCTTTATTGTCTCTAGAGACACTTTTCTTTCTAGTGATACCTTCCTAAGCAAATCATCTTCGTCAGGTTGTTTGCGTATAGCACTTTTTAAAATTCATGAATGACACATTTACCATAAGTACCAATTCACCATTTATCAAATGTCCAGCAGGCACATAATTGTGATCACATAGTACAGACACTCATGCTGGGTTTTATCTGCTCTTAAAAAGGCTTGATTATAATAAAGCCCAATATATGTAGTTGTGGGATCATGCCCAAATTACCAAATTTATATTAAATTGCTTTCTTTTTACATCTGATTTTACCAGATGACTTCTTCAAATACTACAAGCAGCACACACAAAGGTCATTTTGATGTTCAAAATAAAGTAATTGAAAGATTGATCTATAATGAGAGTAAAAATCTGAATGAATATATATACAGATATATAGATGTACATATGTATACCTGTGTATAAATAATAACTTCTTTCTTGAGGAATAATATTTTGGGGGGAAGAAATGATAATACTAGAGGCACACATAGTGGTAAGAACACATTGTAGCCCATAGTCATTTTCCTCATACCATGACTTTATTTGTGTTTTTGTTTTCCTATTTTTCCTCTGGTTACCATGGCCCTAAGGCTGAACACACTACTGCAACAACCACATTTTGGGGTAAAGGAATCTAAATGATAACTTCTAGTGCAGTACTGTACAACAGAATTATCTGCAATGTCAGGAATATTCTACATCTTTGCTGTCCAATTTGATTGCCACTGACCAACCACCTGTAGCTACTGAGCACTTGTAATGAGGCTAGTGCAACGAGGAACTAAATTGTTAGTACTCTAAACTGAAGTAGTTACAAATGGCTAGTGGCTCTCTCACTGAGTCATGCAGATCTAGGGAGGAACAGGTCTTAGTCCCCACAGCTCCTAGTGCCTTAGCAGAGAGTACTTAATAAAAAATTAAAAAAAAAAAAAGGCAAGCAATAATAATTTTGTTAAAATCTTAATAACGAAAGCCTCTCTTACTTAAGAAAGGTATCAGGGAATCAGTTTGGCAGCAAATTGTCCTAAGTACAGAAAAACTAAATAATTTCAACAACTAAATCTCATTGCAAAGCGTCCACTATAAGAAGGACCATTTTCTTATAGTGGATCATTTCCAAGCATATATTTCCCTCTTTGAAACCTTTAAGAAAAAAATGTAAAACATCAGAGAGGTTATTATTTTATTTTTAAATTGTCCCAGAATTCTACAAGAAGAGTCAGTCAGTTGAAGAAAGCAAGTAATATACACTAGATGTGAGATTTTATAATCCTATTTCCTATCAGAAGCCTGGCAGAAATGTACTGGTTAACTTAACAGTGCCAATTTTATTTTTCGATAAATTTTATATGGGCTGGGGATGTGGCTCAAGCAGTAGCGCGCTCATCAGGCATGTGTGCGGCCCGGGTTCGATCCTCAGCACCACATAAAAAAAATAAATAAAGATGTTGTGTCCACCGAAAACTAAAAAATAAATATTAAAAAAATAAAAAATAAATTTTATAACTGGGAAAAAATATTCACAGATGTTTAGAGAAAAGACAGTCAACATGATATAGAGTAAATTAAAACATAAAATTCTGATCTCACATAAAATTCTGAACAAATTTAAGGGCTACTGGCATCCCAAAACACAAAGACATATATTTATAAGCATACAATATTAACAACAGAAATAAAATTCAACCACCTCACTCACATGAAATTCTCATTTCATTAACATCCTATAGATTTCATTTGTCCACAGCACTGATGAAGGAAAAGGAAAAAAAAAACAGTATTGGGTCTGATCAGGTTTCTGACTCTAATGTAAACTGAAGGGACAGGCATAAGCAAAACTTAAGCTACAATACATAATTCTGAAATGCCATCCAGAAAAATAAAATCATACTTTTCCATCCACTTCCATTTTCTTTGCAACAAATCTGTCATTTAAGACTAAGATGTTAAGATATGATTTCGCCTTGGCAAAGCCATCTCCTTATAAATGCAGATCCCCAACATTTTCCATGGCCCTGATCCCTTCCTTCAAGTTGTTCCTGATTTGAGCAGATAATTTTGCACTTTTAATCCATTGGGAATAATAAGTTCTTGACAACTTATAAGGAATTATAAGAATAAAAATCCCCTCTCCAGACAAGTAACAGGTAAGGTTCTAGTCTATGAATGAGTAAAGGTTTTTATATCACCATGGATTTAAAAAAAACTAATTTCTTCCTGGTGAGCAGGAAGAAAGTGATCAGAACAGATGTGTAGTTCTGGGGCCTTCACCACAAACCGCACAAATGTGAAGGAGGAAGATTCAGGTTATGGAACACCACATTTCAACTAACTTGTGGCTGCAGTTATGGACTCAAGTGTTTGCCTCTCCCAAAATTCATGTTGAATCCATATCCCAGAATGCAGTGGTATCTGGAGACAGACCCTTTGGAGTTAAACTGGAGCTCCTGAGGGTAGGGTCCTAGTGAGGGATCAGAGTGTGTGTAAGAAGAAGTCATCAGATAGTTTTCTCTATTTCCCCACCAGGGTGGGCATACATTCAAGAGAATAGGTCATGTCAGCATACATGGTGTTTGCCCACAAGCTAACAGTCTCAAAATGAAACTGATCATTCCAGCTCCTTGATTTTGGACTTCTCAGCCTCTAGACCGGGAGAGATAAATGTGTATGTTAAGAAGTCAATCTGTGGTATTTTGTTATGGCTTCCCAAGCAAACTAATACAGTTGCACTCCCAATTTAGGTTTTATTCTTGTCTACTTTAATATTTATATACCATTCTCCAAAGGAAGAGTCAGAAGAACCTACAGTGAATACCTAGTCATCACAACTCAACTATTAAAGAATTCAGCATTATCTATCAACTATTTAGCCTGCGTGTAAAACTAATAAAAACTTCTACTTCCCATCTCAATATCAAGTATAGGGCCAGATTTACCCTCCCAAGTGGAACAACAATTAAAATGAAAACATAAAATAAAAGAAGAAATGATTCATCACCAATAAACCCATATTATAAAAAATGCTGATGAATGTCATCAGGCAGAAGAAAAAAGATATCAGATGGAAATATGAAAATATAAAGAGGAATAAAGTCTACAAAAAATGCACTTTCTACATAGTAAACATAAGAATTTTCTTTTATCATTTTTAAAATATTTTTAAATATTTGCTTAAAAGTCAACAAAGGAGATAAACTAGAATCATAAATAAACAACACAAAAGGCAGAAAAAAGAAGAACAAAGAAAAAAATGTGACAAGAGAAAGATGATCTAAACTAATTACACATTAAAAGTAAATGATCTAGGGGCTGTGGCTGGCTCAGCGGTAGAGTGCTCACCTAGCATGTGCAAGGCGCTGGATTCGAGCCTCAGCATCACATAAAAAATAAATAAATAAAATAAAAGTATAAAAAAATCACAACAATCTTAAAAAAAAAAGTAAATGATCTAAATACCCAATAAAAAGTGTAGATGCCAGACTGGAGGAAACAAAAGAAAAAAAAAGTAAGCAAACATTCACGTAGTATAAGAAAATCACTTTAAAGGCAAATAAGTTAAAAATTTTAAAATGGGGAAAGATACATTACATCAACACTAAAACCTAGTATAAAGCTTCCCTTAAGTATGAATTTTATACCTCTAAGGTCTCACATGTAAGACTGGCAATTAATTCATGTGAATATGGTTAAGAGTATGGAAAATGTCAACTTGAAATTCATTTTTACATATTCTACAAAATCATCATTTAAGATACAATGCACTGTTACAAATACCCCTTAGTAGGATCGTGTAACATATTCTTCACAGAATTCAGGGCCAAGAAAACTTCTGCATCCCATGTGAATTCATGAATTTTCTTTCATCAGATAAGCATTATATGAGCCAGTGTTTTCCCTTTATGTCTTGGCTAGCCAACAGAAAGCTCAAAGCTAAATTTAGTACCAAACTCTAAAAATAAATCTATCCCAGCACTTAGCAGGATTCTCACTCCCTTCCTCTAATTGGCTTTTGACCTTTCCTAGGATTATTTTATTTGCACTGTAATATTAGAAGCTACTCTGAATTCTTTCTTTTTTTTTTTTAAAGAATACCAAGAATTATTATGAATATTTGCTTCACCACTTGCAAGATGTGTGACCTAAATCACAGAGGTTGAATAACTGCTCTGCAGGTCCATTTTGTACCATAAATTGAGAATAACAGTGGTCATTTTGCCTCCCTCAAGAATGTTGATAAAATGAGAAAACTTAGAAATCTAATACAAAACAAAGCTAAGTTGATATTAAATGGAGTTAAAGGATTATTGAAATCCATGTGTTTCTATTTTTAACTAAAATGTAATCTCATGATGTGGTCATTTCCAGGTTAACTATTTTTCTACCAGTTATCAACCCTAAATTTGATTAAAAGCTAAACAGACTAATACAGACTATAATGTGTTCTAAGAGAGAAGCAATAAAATGACAAGCTAGAGTCAGACTTTAGAATTCTGAGTGCAGAAATAAGAACAAGGAAATCACTGCCACTCTGGGGTGAACATGGATGAAAGAAGGCATAACCCAAACCAGGCCTGGATCTGCAGAAGTACTAAAGATGGGCCCCCAAAGATTTGTGAATTCAGGTATGAACTTGTTACTCCTTTGATTTTCAATTAACATTTCTGCATAAGAGGAAAGAAAAGGAACAAGGGTACAAGGACATAAATTGCTCTGATATTTTATCAAATGCAGAGTTGCCCTTGAGCAAATCTACTCCAATACCAGGCATTCTGCTCAAAGCAAGGAAGATTCTCTCTCTGGCCTCAGGCAGAGCCTTAGTTGAGATTCACCTGTATTTTTGCATTCCAAGTGGTCAAAGATTACTGCAGCCTGGTTTTCCTGCAGTGAAAAACTATAGTCTTTTCTATTAGACAGTTAAACAAAAACAAAATAAAAAGAATTCAGATGGTACATAGAAGGCTCATCAAGAATATGATCAATCAAGAAAGGAGGAGTCTTAGAAGACAATGGAAGATAAGGTTTAAATATCTATTAACAAATAATATTTGATAAAATAGATTAGTGGTTCTGATCCTTTAGTGAGCATCAGAATCACCATGGAACTTGTTAAAAATTCAGAAGCCATGCTTTCCATCCCAGAAACATCAGTGTCTGTCTGATGTATTGGAGGTTTGACGCCAATGTTGGTATCAGAATTTTTGATATGAATGAATGAAAATTCAAAGGGGTGACTTTAAGAACCAAGATGATTTTTCATTATGTTCTTTACCTTTAAGACAACAACAATGCATTACCTAGCTCTGCATATTAAAAAATATGTAGAAAACAATGACCAGATTATGATTTCTAAATAACATTTCCCTCTAAAAGGAATGAGCTTCTAGGAGAAATAGCTGACTTCAGTTCTAATGCAAAAACAAAATTCAACACTTTATAAGATGAGCCTGGATATCTTACTACACCAGAAAAGAAGGAGGTGAACAAAAATTCTGGAGTCATATTAAAAAGTCTCAGGAACTAACATAAAGAGGCTCCCACTGGTCAAAATTTGGATAATCTGAGCATCAACAAGAATAATAATTGCACAAAACTGAAGCAAAAGTAAGTTTAAAACTCAGAGTTCAAAATACAGAGGCCTTGGGCTGAGGTTGTGGCCCAGAAGAACACTCGCCTAGCATGTATGAGATATTGGGTTTGATCCTCAGCACCACATAAAAATAAAATAAAGATATTGTGCCCACCTATAATTAAAAAATAAATATTAAAAAAAAAATACAGAGGCCTTCTGCATCAGTGGTTCCAAACAACTATGGTTTGAATTAAAAAAAAAAAAGTCTCTACTGAACATGCACTGACTTTTTTCCTTGTCATTATCCCCTAAACAATACAGTATAAGAACTATTTACATTGCATTACATATTACAATAATCTGGAGATGATTTAAAGTTTATTGGAGCATGTATATAGGTTATATGCAAATGCCATGCCATTTAACTAAGAGACTTGAACATCTGCACATTTTGGGTTCTACGAAAAGTGCTGGAAGGAACACCAAGGGGACACCAAGGGGACAAATATATAATATTAAAACAAAACTTCTATGATTACCTTTGAAGGGTGTTAGAGAATCAAATAATTGTTATGTAAAGGTAAAGAATCACTTATCCTGCCTTTCATATACATACTGAATCTTAAGTCAAAGATATAGGGAAGTGTCTCTTTATGAAAAAGGAATGACAGAATAAGATTATTGCCATTTTAAAGCACCCACGGAAAGAATATATTGAAGCAATGATCTTCAAATGGTCACTAAACATTAATCACATGCCCACAAAAAGGTACAGAGAAAATGCTGTCCATTAAGTACTCTGTCCCTTCACCTGCCCACTTCCCCAAAAGGAAAAGAAAATGAAACAGGAATCAGATATACTTCAACTTTGACTTATAGGAAATCAAGAGACAAATACACTAAACTTCATGAAGATGCAATAAGCAAAATCAGATTGTGGAAACTCTGTGACAAACAATCCAGTCTCTTGAATTAATAAACTTCAAGGGAAAACAAAAGGGAAGGAGGAGGATAGGTTAAAAGAAATTGCACATTCTAACCAACAGGTATAATTCACAGACTTCATCTGACTCCTGATTCAAACAAACAAAAATATTTTTTTCAATAATATAAGACAATTAGTGAAAATAGTACTGACTTGATATTATTGATAGTAAGGGAATTACCATTTATTAAGGTAAGAAAATATAATTGCAGTTATCTTTTTAAAAAGACTCTCTGACTTTTAGAGATATATATTAAAATCTTTATGGAAGAGATGATATAACGTATACAGTTTTCCCTAAAATGATCCATGGTGGAAGGAATGGGCGAGATTATAGATGAAATAATGTGGGCCATGAGTTAATAATTGTTGAAGTTGAGTGATGGGAACATGAGGGTTCAATATACTATTCCCTCTGCTTTTGTATGTTTGACATTTTCCACAATAAGAAGTTTAAAAATGTCAAAAGCAAAACCAAACAAATAAAAAATATAAAACTCTGGCATTAAAGTTCAAATCTGGGTTATCTTTGGGAAGGAGGGAAGAGTAGTAATTTTGAGAGGCCCTGAGGGAGACTTCTGAGTTCAGGAAAAGTTCTATTTCTTGATTTGAATAATGGTTACTCAGTGTTTATTTTGTGATAATTTATTGAGCTATACATTTATATTCTATGTACTTTCTGATGTTATATTTCCATCAAAAACAAATGAAGATACAGAAATCTAAACTACTATTCAGTAATATGAACACATGGAATGTATTTGATAAGATGAAGCTATTTAATATGTTCTAACATATAATACATATGAAATTTATGGACCTTCAGGGTGGCATATTCCACAAAAATACAGGGAAGATCAGTGGAGTACTGGAAGGAGATTGAGGGGGAAAATGGGACAGGAGATAGGAGAAAAAGTAGAATGAAATTGATCAAACTTTGCTATGTACATGTATGAATATACCACAGTGAATTCCACCTTTATGTCTGTCTTTATGTATAAAGCACAAAATTAAGAGAGAGAGCTAGACAGATGGAGAAAGAGAGGGAGACAGAGAGTGAGAAAGAGAGATAGAAGGAGGAGGAGGGGGAAGGGGGAGGGAGGGAGGTGCACACTTGTAATCCTACTGACTCAGGTGGCTGAAGCAGGAGGATCCCAAGTTTGAGGCCAGCTTGGGAACTTAGCATGATTTTGTATCCAAATAAAACTAAAGTGCTGGGGATGTAGCTCAGTAGTAAAGCACTCCTGGGTTCAGTCCCCACTATCAAAATAATCATAATCATAATAATAATAATAATTAAATAGAAGGAAAACCAGTAGAGGAGGGAAAGGGGAATAGGCAGAGGAAAGAGGGAAACAGGAAGCACTGGGGATCAAAATAGAGCAAATTATATTCCATTCATGTATGATTATGTCAAAATGAACTGCACTATTATGTGTAACTATAATGGTCTAATAAAAACATTTATAAAAATAAGAAATTTATGGACTTTGAGGAAAAAAAGTATTAAGAAAGTTCTAATCTTTAATATTATGTGAACTAATCATGAAACAAACCCACAACAGAATTAAGATGCATTAAATGTAGAAAGTATGAAAATAATAGTACTTATGAAGTAACTAGTTGGATTCAAAGGTGCTTATAAATTATCTTAACTATTCCCTCAAATAAGAAACAAATACTCAACTTTCACCTATAGTATTAAATTCATATGTGCTATATGTTAGCCAGTATACCTTTATGTATTATATATTCTATAGTATAAAGAAGAAATTACTGTCCTATTAGTTAATAATCTAATAGGAAAAAAAGGATAGAAAATAACTATGCAATTTATTTTGAACAAGTTAAAGTGAGTTGAGAGTACCAGTGGCTCAGTGCCTATGAGCAAGATCTTTGGATTTGAACTTTAGTTTACCTACGAACTTAAACTTTTCTGTGCCTTAGTTTCCATACTTGTAGTAACAGTATTATCAACTCCGGATACTACAAGGATTAAGATTGAATTCTTAGCTTAATGCTTAGCATATGCACATTTAATGTTAATTGCTACATATTTATTACTCTTATAATTATAAAGGGCTATCCCACAGTAATGTCCCCTTGGTAACATTCCAAAATATTCCTGGAAAAGAAATAGAAGGAAAATTAAAAATTAGAGAATGTTCCTACATGGGTTCTGCAAAATAAAAGGAAGGAAGGAAGAAAGGGAAAAATGAAAAGGAGAAAATTTCAAGTAAGAGGGAGAAAACAAAAAGTAAAAAAAGATATGATATTAGTAGAAGTGGATGACTAAGAATTTAAAAACCAAGATATTAAAAAAGCTAAAATCAAAACATAATTGCTGTAATGGTTGCAAGTCAAAAAAATAAAATAAAAACTGCTTCTGAAATAAAGTTTAAATGCCAAGGTAAATTTAGAAGAAATTTTTCCGTAGTAATTAGCCCCTAGTTGAAAGAATCAGGTTGTAATACAAAAACCCATGGGAAACCCACCTGAACCAGAAAGCCATGAAATGTACATCAGCTTTTGCCTGAAACCAGTACCACTTACCTGAGTACAAAGACATAGTTCCAGAAAGAGGGGATCCTGTTGAGTAATTCCTGAGGATACTGGTGGCCCTTGTTTCCCTCTGAGTCTCCACAGCTTCTTAGAGCCCATAGGACTTTTAAGGTACTTAAATATGTGGTATATTTTGACAACAGCATGTTTTATAAGTCATTTGTCATCAGCAAACTTTAGACAAGGTTAATGAAAGTTCTGTCACTTTAATGTCTAGCCGGCTTTAAATTACAAATGTCATGCGCCATGACTAAAGAAAGGGCACTGCAATAATACCATAAACCATCATCTCCAGGGACATACAGGTAATTGCATAGCTCATTAAAAAACTGTTTTAATTATTAATTGACCGTGTCAGAGTTGTCCTTTGAAGTCAATTTTAATTTTTTTTTTCCTTGCAAGCATTATGATTTCAAGCTGACCTACAGAACTTTGTGTACCACCTAAAGCGCTAGCAGGGCTGGGTGTGAAGAAAGCTCTCCAATACTTAGAATTATCTTCAAGTCATTTGCAAAGAATTTTCTCATTGGGAGGAAGGAAATGGCAGAACACTTTTTGAGAGGTCTGGTTCTCAAAAACAGAAGACAGAAGACAAAAAATAAATGAATAAATAAAAATATTGAATAGCTGAGTAAGTACTCATCTTTTTGTTAAACTGCCTTCCATGATGATGCAAAACAATGACTAAAAATGCTTATAGGAAACCACAGTCCAATTGATCAGAACTTAGCTTAAGTTACAAATTTGACAGCAGGTCAAATTTCATATTTAATAAATAATTCTGGAAATGGGCTGGTTACAATCAATTACAATTTTGAATAGTCATCATTCAAAATGGACAGTAGTAATAATTTATGTACCTAAATCTAATCTGTTAATGAACCTAGAAAACCTCTTATTAGACAAGAGTATGTTTGCTCCTGCCAGTGTCCACTGGCAAGCCTAAATGAGAAAGATATGAGCAACCAGAAGTCAGAAGAAAGAGTTCTCACTGAATTGTTAGAAATTAAACTTTAAGAGAAAAGAATTTCTCAAAATTCAGATCTGATTAATTTATCCGGTCCCTGGCAAAAGGCCTTTCAAAAGACACTGGCAACATTAAGTCTGAATGATTGTATCCTAAATTTTTTAGGTAAACATGCCAGGTAGTAAACACAACTCTGTTACAATACAACCTAAAAATCAACTGACCCACAAACTAGATGATGAGGGTGCAATAATAAAGCTGACCTCAGACTGTTTCCATCAATACAAAAACTGACAGCAAGTTTGTGCGCCACGTTTGCAGGGCCAACAACTTACAATTCAAATCCGGGATCAATTTATGGACTCTGCTGCTGTTAATGACCATGCAGGGAGAGTAACACCGGGAAACTGACAGCATCCTCAGGACTAAGAGACCTTCTCCCAGAATGTGAAAATGAGATAAGTCAATTCTGCTGCATTGTCTGCACCTCAAGAATTAAACAGCCACTACCAACTGATAACAGAAATTACTCTCACTGGAAGCTCAACACCTGATTCTTCTTTGCCACATCAAGCAGAGACTCACAGATAAAATTCATTCCACCCACATTTCCTGCATTATGGAAAACTGGATACAGAGGATACAGAGCAAATCATATAGGAAATGGAAGTAAATAAGTACATAAGTACATACATAAGAAAATAAAAATACAGTAAGAAATCAGACTCATAGAATAGGGGTCAACAAATAAGACTCATAATCCAAGTCCAACAAACCATCAGTTTTGGACAGCCCAGGAACGAAGAATAGTTTCACATTTCTAAATAGTTGGGGAAAAATATTTAAAGAACAATATATCAGCCAGGCACACCTGTAATGCCAGTGGCTCAGGAGGCTGAGACAGGACAATCATGAGTTCAAAGCCCGCCTCAGCAAAAGAGGGGCACTAAACAACTCAGTGAGACCCCATCTCTAAAGAAAATACACAATAGGGCTGGAGATGTGGCTCGGTGGTTGAGTGCCCCTGAGTTCAATCCCTGGTACCCCCAAAAAAGAACACTGTATCACAATACATTAATATTCCCATGACATTCTTCAGTGTCTATAAATAAAGTTTTATATTGGAACGCAGCCATGCTCCTTCGTTTACATATTGTCTACAGCAGCTTTCACACCACAACAGCAGAATTGAGTAGTTGTGAAAGAGACCGTATGGCCCACAAAGCCTAACATATTTACTATCTTGCCCTTTATAGAAAAAGTTTGCCAATCTCTGCAATAGTAAAATGAGTCCTAAATTCCTAACTTTTGATGGCACATTAAGTGAGCTAGCTCTGTTTTCATTCTTTCAAGCAATCCTGATATTTAATAATTTAAAGAAAGGGGAGATTTCACAATAAATGATAAATATCTTTAGCTAGAGGGTACAGCATGAGTGTTTCCAAATTGATGATTAAAGTGCTGTCTCTGGTATACACACTAAGTGTAATATGCTGTACAATACTGTAATTAAACTGAAGAATGGCTGCACACACCATGTTTCTATTAACCAGGTCTTCTTTGATTTTAGCAGGAGTAATGAATGCTGAATTAGGTTAGGGTTGTTAAGTTTATCTGGCTTTGCCAATCTACTGAAATTAGGTTAATAAAACTGAAGATATATAATATTGAAGACATTTAAAATGAAAATTCATTTATCTTCAATTAAAATATCCACAATATTAACAATAAACTTATTATTCTTTCTTACAGAAAGGTTAGGTTGAAGAAAACAGCACATTAAAAAGAAATTCAGTCCTGTATGGGGACCATGGAGTTACATTTTAGAAGACCAAAAATAGCCTGGTTTTCTTGTGATACCAACATTTCACACATTTGTGGGGGAAAAGAACGGGCAAAATACAGAAGCTCAAAATATTCTCTAACTGACAAAATGCTGCACTAGATTTTTTGGCTTCAATAAAACTAAATTCTCTGCCTTGAGTAGGGAAGGGAGAGCGACTGAGTTTCTTGAAATGAGCAAAACTTTATGTGGGCATGTTTGAGACTCTGGGGAAGTATATGGTCACCACTTCTGATCAACTTCACCTTTTGAGCTTAAAAATGAGATTATGACTCATTTTATTCTCCAGACTTTATGAGTTTATTGACATAAACACAGAGAATATAAACTCCATACTGAAGCTGTATCAATCATCTTGGTATGCTACAAAATATAGTATCTTTAATAATATTTATTTTAGGCACCAATTAATTTTACAGGGGAATAATAAAACAGCAGTCTTCTCCTCCCCCTACAGTATAGACTATATAACAAAATCAACAGATATGAGCCAGATCAATGGGGTGAAAACAACTGTTTTGGAGTTAACTGGGGAGACTCACTAGTTCCACACTCACTAGTTCCTAGGGCTCAGCAACCCCTCCCTACTCAAAACCAGAGCTGCTGGCTCTACTCAGAAAGGAAGAAACACAGTTCCTCTATTTTCCCATTACCCATAACTTGGAAGACATAAAGGGGAAAGGAAGTACAAAACGGTCAATTGGCAGCCAAAGAGAAGTTATCCAAAACCATGCTCACAGCAGCTCTGATGCTACACCCTAGCAATTCGCATCCCTCACATGCCAGTCCTGATTGTTCTCTTATAAGTGCTACTGTGTGCTATCTTCAAAATATTACACCATCCTTCAATTTAAGTGATCCCATTAAACAATCTCTGGGTATGCCATCCAGCTGAATGAAAAAGAAATCCTAATGATTATTTGAAGTGGGAACCAAAGAACTTAAGGGAAAATAAAATTTTTAAAAAAATTTATTCAGGGGCTGGGGATGTGGCTCAAGCAGTAGCGCGCTCGCCTGGCGTACGTGCGGCCCGGGTTCGATCCTCAGCACCACATACAAACAAAGATGTTGTGTCCGCCAAGAACTAAAAAATAAATATTAAAAAAAAAAAAAAAAAAAATTTATTCAAAGACAAACAATTTTATAAACTTTATTGATTACCACCAAATATATTGAATAAAGAAACATTAGGCTTCTTTTAATATTTAACTTTTAAATATTAGGAAATTAGTCTTGAAAGATTATGGTCACCTCAGCCCACTTTCATTCTTTTAGTAACAGTTTAAAAGGGGATAGTGAGACGACACAATTAGAGGTGATCAAGCCAAGGCCAGACGATCATACATGAATGCTGAAAAGGGGATTCAGACAACTATTTTGGATAAGGATGGTGAATTGGATCTGATATCTCCAAGCTGTAAATACAGAGCATAAGATGACTTAGATAATATAATATAAAAAACAGATACAACGAGGCAACCTTCAACTTAAATAAGAAAGTTTAATACAGTCTGAAATTCTGGTGATATTTTTAAAAATCAATAATGAGCATAATGCCTCTCAGAAGTACTAAATGGCTCTTTTATACAAGGGGGTGCTGTGCACCCATAATTCCAGCTACTCAGTATGCTGACATTAAGAGAGAATATAAACTGAGGCTGAGGCAGGGAGGTTCTCAAGTATGAGGCCAGCCTGGGCCATTTAGTGAGGCCCTGTCTCAAAATAAAAATTAAAAGGGTCGGGGGTATAGATCAGTGGCAGAGGGCTTGCTTAGCATGTGCAGGGCCCTACATTTGATTCCCAGTGCCAGGAGAGGAAAAAAAAAAAAGCAAAACCAAACATCAAAACATAAGTGGTAACATCTTTCAGGACATGCAAAGTGTGATTTCAGAGAAAAATCACTAACTATAAATACTATTCAGCCACAACTTTCTGAGAACTAACAATGGGAAAGCAGAAGATTACAGGAACACACAAGGTTATCAATAACTGAAAGTTAGCAACACATACCAAAAACCTCACAGACTTTGAAATCATAAGGAACTAGGTTTAGCTCATAGCTCTGATTTTCACTAACCTATTTGACCTTGAGAAGGTCAGTCACTTAGCCACTCTGTACCTTGGTTTTCTTTCAGGTAAACTGGGCATCTTCTTCAGTAGGATATTACAAGGATTAAAGAAAGAACATGTACAACATATTCAAAAGAGGCCTTGATACCAGTACATAATAAATCTTATCCTATCCTTCCATTATTAAATAACTATTCACCAAATTTGAAAATATGCAACGTGTTGCTAGGGTACTATTTCTCAAGTGTGATACATGAGAAGATTTTAAGTGGTACATAAATAAAGCTTCATAAATTTAAATAATTGAGATTTTGATTTAAATATGCATTAAAAGAGCAGCTCTTTTTTTTTCCCCCTCATTCTTTGGCTGTGCTGGGAATCGGATCCAGGGCTTCACACATGCTAGGCAAGCACTCCACCCCTGAGCTACATCCCCAGCCCCTAAGATGTATTAAAAGAAGATAGCACCCAACAAGTCTGTAATTTCATGGCTAATGCTGATATGAGGTCGATAAAAAGGTAAACCAAAATAAGGAGAAATATTATGCAAATAATACTGACAACATAAAGATATAGAGGAAAGGAAATCATACAAGAAAGGATTCCTGTCCTCAAAAAGCTTACTGTCTAAGGGCTGGTTGGATCAAATGTAAGCAAGCCAATGAAATGCACCAAGTAAAAGTTGAAGATATATATGTCACATTCAAGAAAAACGATGTTAAGTCCCTCTTTCCTTGGCTCTTTTAACATGTATCACATATAAACGCTCTTTAAAAATAAATGAGTTTAACAATTGTCATGCTGAGTCGTAACATAAGCTGATTTGAGAGTCCTTGTATAGTAGCATGTTAGGGATTTGTATGTTAAATCTTCTCTTTGAATTATCCAGGAAATCATTATTTTCTCACCTTTATTTTCTATATAGGAAACTAAGAAAACAAAGGTTTCTGCTGGTTTAACAGACAAATCACTCAAGACACTTGGAGCAAAACACGTAACAATCTACTTAAAACTGTAAGATCCACGAACACTAAATGGTTTTAGATTTCTGTGAGTATCACCCTTAGAGATGGTACATGTGACAGGAATAAGCTGAATTTGCATTTGAAAATAGAGTAAAGTAAACCAAGCCTCTCTTTCAAGGGAAATGGAAGCAAAATAGGTAAGAAAGAGAAAGGACTTTGTATGTATTCCCGAGGAAAACCACAGACTCCTTAGAAGCACTCAACAGGCAAGGCCCTTCTTAAAACTCTGACACATCTTAAAAGGCATATTATCCTCTTTTAATTTATGCAGTATATTAACTTGTGCTTCTTTCATCTCTCTCTCTCTTAAAGTGGTCCTCCTGCCTGATTCCCCAACAATACACCTGCACCATGTCAAAATTTATCTACATATAGTATTAGTTTAAAAATAAATTAAAAAGCTACAGGCAACTGAAGCCACAGTGAAAGAGATCCAGTGTCTAGGGAGCAAACAGCAGAGAGGTGAATAAGGGAATAGTCAATGCAAACAGAAATATATAAAACAGAATAAGGAAAAAGGCGAGGAGCAGTGACATTCCCTGAAATATGTAAGATATATGCTTCTATAGTTCGGACCATACAAGGTGAAAGTATGTTAGTGGCTAATTAGGATCCTGTATTAGCTAATAGGCAAGAAGAATAAAGCTTTGAGACCATATCACAGAATCACTCTGTCATATTGACATTCATTCCAACTGTAGCTACTGAATCGATTTTCTTAGAAGCTTTATGATTCAGCTGCCTCTGAACCACAGCTCGAGCAATGCCCACCTGCATCAATGGCTAACTAGCACTGCAGAATACACAGAGGTGGCCGAATTAAGAAATTATCTCCCCCTGCAAACTTGCTTAAGAAATATGAACAGTGTAAAACATCTGTAAAAATAGGGTTGGGATTTAATAGAGTATCTAAAATTGGAATTTTTAAAATATTAAAAAGAAAATCCTCTGTTTTCTTTAGAAGCAATATTTTAGTCCAAACAGCTGTTCTAAATTCCGGTTCCTTTGTTTTTGACTTTTTTAGTCAACTATCCTTAGTTACCTTTCATATCAAGAACCACAGCAACAGACTAAAAGAAACATGTTGAAAGCTCAGTACACCCCAAAGATTCTCTAAGAGCTCCTTGGGGGGAAAAGCAACTGATCTTCATCTGTGTAGAGAAACACAAATCTCAGGGTCACTGCCACTAAATCAGCAGACCAATGTGATGAACACTGCCATCGATATGGCTATTCTACCTTGACTTTTGAATGTCAAAAATAATATGGACAGAATTGACTAAGCAGTCTCCAAGGTACTGCCTTTAAAATTTTTAACTTTATGGCCATTAAATATTGAACAGATAATTGGATTTATCCCCTTCAGTGCTTTATGGATGTACAAAGTACCTACCTTCTCCTGTTTTATTCAAATTAATGGTGCTCTTTTAAAGTGTCTGCCCTGAGTGCACACTATAGCCAACTCATTAAAAGGATGCTTCATCTGCTTACCAACTCTTTTCTCTATTTGCCATGAGAGGGCAAAAACCACACTCCAACCAGCATTGACAGTTAAGGGCAAATCCATTGAGAGTCACCCTTAAACCTAGAATTTTCCTTCCTAAACTCAAGTACACAGTGTGATTTGGCTGTCGATTAGCTGTTATCACAGAAACCACAACACAGAATCCATTTATCCTGTTGTTAATTAAAACATTTACAAATGCTTCTTTACAACTAGGTAGCTTACTGCTACATTTTTAAATCAAGTCGGGAGAACACAGGGATGCCAGTTCCTCTCCAGAGGATTAGCCGAATGAAACCCTGGATTGTGTATTGGACAGCGACAAAAACACACCCCTGGAAAGGCTGTGCAATTCACACTAGCGATAAGGAATTTCTATCAAGTATGACAAACACCTACAAACGTACAATCTGAAAATAACTCTGGTGGAGGTGTTAGTGGAAAGGGGTTAATGGAAATAATGTTTTCATTTGAAACAATATAAATCCACAACTGGCATTCCACTGGCCCATGACCTCCCCTTACCCAATCCTTGTTCAAGTCATTTGCTAGTGTAATTGAAACCTTCTTTGAGAGTCTTTAGATTTCATTTCATGTTTTGGGGGCAATGCAGCTAAAAGACATTTACCATCCATCTTTCTTAACATTCCTAATCTAAATAGAAGACCCAAATTCAAGACTGTGCTTTTGATGGATCACTCACCTCCCTATACAGTAGAGCTTAAAGAGATCCTATTATTGCTTTCAGAACCCTCACAGAAAACATACATTCATACTCATTTTAGTTTTTATTACCTAGCTTAACAGTGCATGTTTATTTTCTTAAATATGTTTTTAACAAGAAAGCATAGATTTTCAATTAAAAATTCAAAATAACAAGATAGAAACAGCTAATACATAAAATGTGGTTGGGGAAAAGGGCCCAACAACATGACAAGTTAAAAATATGAAATTGTGGAAACAGGATTTGCTGCTCCTGGATAAAATGCTAAAGAGGTTTCAAAGCTTTTCCTATGCATGAGGAGATCTGTATTAGGTCTCCATCTGTTAATTTATCTTGTAGTTGAAACAGGCAACAAAGAAATGATGCCAGTCAGCCAATGTCATTAATATGACTCCACTGAGGGACATATTTTTAAAAAGAGCATCTCAATTATTCTATTATATCTGCATTCCAAACCATGATTTTTATTTTATGTTTGCCTTGGAATGTATACAAAGTCTATTTAGTATGAAGCTGGCCAAGTTTTAATTGATTATAGCTAGGAAATTATAAAGGATTAAAGAGAAAAAAATAATCACCTCAGGTACATTTTAAATGAGTAGCTAACTAAATCAGAAAGATTTAATGACCTAAAAGAAAACCCCTCCAATCAGACAGAATGCCCAGACCAACTGACCAGATGCACAAGGGCAGCACCTCCCACTCCCATCCACTTCTGAGTTCTTTGGTTTACCAGAGTCACAAATGACCACTATCAAAAACTAAGCAAGGCTTGTTGACGAGCCCCTCTAGACACTAATTTCATAGCATTTTGATATATAAGCTACTGTCTGTCTTTCCCTGCACTGGTTTTTCCTATCTAAGAATGGAACAAAACTGGGCACATTCAGATATTAAGATTACATGGGTTACCTCTGAAAAAACTCCCTGCTGGAATGAAAGGAACAGTTGCGAAGTTTGTTGCTACCCTTTAATTCTACCAATCAAGTTCCATCCTGGAACATCAGTTCAGCGGAGGCTGCTTGGCAGTTCATTAATTGAATCAGAATTAACTGTTGTGAGCCCATCATTCCACAAAGCCCAACTGTAATTGTGAACAAGAAGCAGACATAAGAATATCGCATGGGCAAAGTCCACCAATTCCAAATATTAACAAAGTCTATAAATCTCTTCACAACCTAAAGTGGGAGGAACAGTTATATCACATGACCTAGAGTACATTTCAGCCTTTTATATTAAATATATTTTATGCCTTACTGTGACAAAAAGAAGAAGTAATCAAGCGCTTAACTCTAAAGATGCACATACTTGATATATCCACCATTCAAAGATGTTTTCCAAGTTAAAATAGAAGTGTAGGAACAAATTAAATTTATCATTGGTAAGCTAGTGACAGAAGAGAAAAGGGGAAACAAAAAAGCAACAGTGCATGGAATAAGGGAACTTAATCACCAACAGACACAGACAGGGTACGGCAAGTAGTACCTGGCACTTGCCTCGTCAGTGACCTGAACATTTCTTATTTTCTACTATACAAAAAATGAAAGTTGGCTGCAAGAATCAAGAGTTGTTTTTGTTCCCTTTGAACTCCTAGGAAGTATGCTTAATTAAAAACAAAAAACAATTTAGAAGATTAAAGTAAGGTGATGTTTTTAAACTTTAAGAGAATAAGACGCATTTCCTTTAAACAATTTACCAACTGCCAGCAGGGATATATGTCTCAGTACACTTTTATATAGAACAGCAAACCAGATCTTTGTATAGTATAAATTTTGCACTTGGACATATCTGAGTGTTCTACATAGTCAAAAAGTAAAATTAATAAACAAGGAGGGGCCTACACTGGAAAGCAAAAGAAAGTTAATGAACATGAATGTACTTCAAGGTAATACCATAACCACTATGAAGGAAAGGAGAGAAAAAGAATAACGTAGTTAAGATCTCAGAATTTTATATATACTCTATTCAAAGAAAGCCTGGAGGAAAAACGGCAAACATGCCCTGAACATTTTTTTAGGAGGTTTGTTTTCTATACCAATATGGGTGAAGCAATTCTGAATCTATTTTTAGTTCTATTGCAGGACTGATAAAATGGGCAAAAGTGTAAGGAACCAGTGTTTTCACTATGGAAGAATAATAAAAAATTTAATGAAGATAAGAATGTCCTGTGGAAATGTTTTGAACTTGGAATTACGTGTATAAACTCATGATTTCTAAAATATGTGCATGTGTGCATATGAGCATATTATTTATCCCCTAAAGGCCTAGAAGTGAATCCACTGTTAGTAGCACACCTCACTCCAATATTAGTTTCTAATGCGTTTCTCCTCTAAAAAGAACCAGAATTACTCAGAGAAATGACTGATTAGAAAGCTACAGCAAAGAAGGTATAAGATGAACCTAAAACATCTTAGAACAAACAAAAAAAAAAAAAGCTAATGGGAGTTTTAAAAGCTAATGGAGCTTTTTGTAAAGCAAAAAATGACAGGAGCATGTCAAAGGGACACGAGAAGCAATTTGAAGGGGATAACTCTGATTAAATCTAGAAGAATCTGAACATCAAAATAATTAGAAAAGTAATAGTAATGACTAAAAAGAACAGTCTATGAGTCAATATGATAGATAGAAAGATTCTGACAGACAGACATACTGGGAAGGTGAATGGATGGACAGATGGATGTATAGATGGATTCTATACAGAAGCATTCAGACTACTTACTGATAAATGTTGATGGACTGCTATAGTTGGAAAAAATGTTTTTTATAGAAAAAAGACTGGTTCAAGACAGGATTATCAATGGATGTCAAATCTTAGTTCTCTTAGATTTAAAAAGGAACAAGATATATGCATGGCCTTAAAGTGGTTCCTCACATATTGGTCATTAGTTGTAAGGGGAAATACAGTAACTACACAGTAGAAAGATCAAGATGATGAGGCTGGGCTATGGCTGAATTGGTAGAGTGCTTGCCTTGCATGCACAAGGCCCTGGGTTTGATCCCCCGCACTGAAAAAAAAAAAAAAGAAAGAAAGAAAGATCAGATGATTCCTTGACCACATAACCAAAATTAGTATGACCAATGAAGGGTAGAAAGACAATGGGTACCTCTGGATATAATACTTTAGAATGATATATCACTTAAGTATTATTCTAGTTGGGAATACATAGAGTTAATTTCATCATAAGGCAATCTCAGAAAAACCTAAATAAGATTCTTTTATATAAAAAGAAGGGTTCGTATTTTTTGATGTTAATTCATATCATGAAAGACCCAAAAAAAAAAAAAAAAAAAAAGTCTGAAGAGAATTGTTTCCCACTTAAGAGAACTGAAGAGACACAACTAGGTGCAATATGGTAATCTTGGACTGGACCTTGTATGACAGAGGCAGAGATGCTATAAAGCACACTGTTAGATCAAGTAACCAAACTGAAATATGCACAGATTCGACAAACGTATTCTATGTTAAATTACCTGAAGTTAATAATTTTAGCAAAGTTATGTAAGAAAATGTTTCTCTTTGGAAACACATTCTGAAGTATTTGGAGGTAAAGGGACATGGTGTATGTAATTTATTCTCAAATGGTTCAGTGGAAAAATGCAGAGTGAGAGAAAAATAGGTGAAAAGAGAAAAAGAAGGAGGTTATGTTCACACAAATTTCAAAGCAATGGATCAAAATGTCAGTAAGAGGTAAAGGAATATGGATGTTCTTGTACTATTCCTGCAACTTTTCAGTAAGTTTGAAACACAGTTTCAAATAAAAATTAAAAGAAAAAAACAAAACAAACAAACAAAAAATAATAATGTATTTTCCCACGCACCTAGTGAATTTAAAATAATATTGACAGTATTCCTCATCTCATGATCTCATTTCTGGAAATATCACCTAAATGTGGAGAAAATATTATGCACAAAGATGTCTGTCACAGTATTGTTTATAAAAAGCCAAATAAATAAAAATACCACATGCATTTTTTAAAAACCAAGGAAATGATTAATTCAATTATGCTATGTAAATTCAAAAGAACACTAGGCAGTCTAAATGTGTTTACAAAAATTATAACTATTGGAAATATAAGAAATAATATTAAGTAAAAACAGGATTAAAGGTGATATATATAGTCTGATCACAATTTAGTAAAGCAGATAAAAATGCAGAAAATCATATAAAATGGGCTAGAAGGAAACCTAAGACAATGTCAACACTGGTATCTGATTCAGATGGTTTATGAATTGATTTTTTTTCTCTTCTATTTTCTGTACATTTTAAATATGAAATATTTATACATAATCTTATGATTAAGTTTTGGCGTGCACAGTGGCAAACACCTATAATCCCAGCAGCTCAGGAGGCTGAAGCAGAAGGATCGCAAATTCAATGCCAGTCTCAGCAACTTAATGAGGCACTTAGGAACTCAGTGAGACCTTGTCTCTAATAAAATATTTTAAAAGGGTTGGGTTGTGGCTCAGTAGTTAAGCACCCCTGGGTTCAACCCCCAGTATTAATAATAATAATAATAATAATAATAATAATAATAATAATAATAATAATGTTTTATTCTTAAAATAACAACTCAAAATAAACAGGAATAAGCTTCATTTACTTAAATTCTTCAGGAACAACTGCCATGTAAATAACTGACACTCCCTGTGGATGTCCAGCTATCCAAATCTAATCTGAGCCATTGTTAGTCCCAAAAATGGGAAACAAAATAGAGAACTGAAAAGTCACACTAGGAGACAGACTGTAGCGCAACTTATTTATTTCATTTTGTGAATCTATGTATTCATGAGCTTCCTTTCTCCTTATTCTGACCCATAATGGGATTAATTGATACCATGCTATCCCACCTGTCCCCATGGCACATGAGGGAAAAAGAAGAGTGCTAGCTGGACATGGTGGCACACACCTACAAACCCAGAGGCTAGGGAGGCTGAGGCAGGAGGATCACATATTCAAAACCAAGCCTCAGCAACTTAGTGAAACCCTAAGCAACTCATCGAGACACTGTCTCTATATGAAATAGTACATGTCTAAGTGACTGCATTCAATCCATGGTACAAAAAAAAAAAAAAAAAAAGAAAAAGGTTCTTACAAAGATGCAGAAATGGCATCTCTGTCTCCAAAGTCTAACTTGGTGAATTCAACAGCACATTCATCACCACTCCTGCTCAGATGTTCAGGAGCATACAAGCAAGCTGAATTCTTCAATTCAGCACAGTCAGTACCTTTGATATTCTACAGGTGGAACTGAACAAGCCCTATTATGCTGGGAAATGTCCAGAGAACCTGTCTTCACACAAGGTTCACTATGATATTACAGAGAGAGAGAGAAAAAGGAATGGGAGAGGAGAGAGGAAGGGGGAAAGAAAGTAGGAGAGAAAGAGGAAGAACAGAGGGAGGAAAAACAGGAGGAGTAGCGGGAGAAAACACCTTTGATTTAAAAAGTAGTAGGTGGCAATGATCAGATGCAAATGTTTAGTTAATTGAAAGGTTGAAAAGAAAACTGAAACAGCACGGCCTTTGCTTTCCTAATAGACTCCCACAGTCATTGCCAAAAGGTCAGGCTATTTTTTTTTAAAGGAGTATTAAGAGAACTGTGTGACAAAACAAAAGAGGAAGTTTCTAGATTAAACAATTATTACAGCTCAGCTCCTGTTTAAACCATCCACATTTGTAAGCATTTAATTATATTTATTTCTTAATGTACTACAGTTTGACTAATCTTCAACTTCAACTGAATCTCATAAACTCAGCCAATGAAATAATTAAAATTCTTTTGCCAACTTGATTTGGATGAAAAAGTCAAACACTTCATTTAAAATTTATGTGAGGCACATTCATAAGAATATACTAATTTCTCATTCAGATTTCAAATTGAATCCATTTAATGACTGCCGATAGCAAAGCAATAGGAATGCATAGAAGAATAGTCATACAATTGACAATTACCCAAAGTTCCTATCATGTTTTATGAATCAACAATTGTCTCCAAACTTATGAAAAGAAATCAATGTGCATTAGTGTCTAGAATTTTATAACCTGTCTGCACTAAATTATAAAAAATGAGTACAATTAGACATACAATTTAAAGAATTCATCAATCTGAATGAACAAAAATAAAGAAGTTCTCTATGATCCCATGTCGCCTTTCAAGGCAACACAACTCTCAGGGCTGTCTAGTTTACCACTATTTCTTCCCCTGTGCATTCATGTTCTTTATCAGCAAAATGGTTACAATGGTCTTTCAGACTTGAGTGATGAATGACAAAACAACATAGTTCCATTCTAAAATGTGAATGGCCTTGGAACACAGTGCCAAAACCCAACTGCAATGGTTAGCCAGAGAATAAATAATACCCAGCAACATTATCAAATTCTAAAACGAAGCAAGAAAAAGAAGTAGAATAAAAGGAGGAGGGAAAGGAGGAAGATGGGAAAAAATCCAGACACTGGAACACATAAGTAATAAAAAGAAAAAACACCCTCTTATCACCTTTCTTGTTTTCCCCTGAAACAAAACCTAGCACTAGGACTTAGTGCAGGAGAGATTAAACCATTTCTCACCAGATGATGAATAAATCTTGCTCTAATTTTACCTCTCCACCTTCAATTCACATATGCACTACTTCTTTTACAGCTACACACACTCTGACATACATAAGTCACAAAGTCACACTCTGATGCTGCAGCAGGGGGAGTCTACGATTGAAGTTAGAGATCCTAAGGTCTCATTAAGACAGAAAGACTTGCTTCCAGACCCCTCCAGCAAGGTAAACAGAGGGGTCTGAACCGAGGTGAATCATGATGCCTATCCTACTAAAGAGAACATGCACAGCACTTAATTAAATCTGACATATATATTAAAAAAAGCAAGTTCACAATAACAATATCACTGTAAGAACAAATATTTCTATACTGATAAGAATAATATATTCAAATCTTGTACAATCATCATATTCTCATTATGGCCAATCTTAACCATTCATTTATAATTGTTACCCTTCCCCTAGAGTCCATGGTCCTGCTTTATTTTTCCACAGTAGTTATCACCCTTAAAAGACTATTTAATTTGCTCACTTATTATGTTAATTGTTTGTTTTTTCTCCCTCCCACCCATAGAAGTTCTATAGAAGGTGGGATATTTGTCTGTTTGGTTCACTAATACACTCTAGTGCCTGGTGCATAATAGATACTCAATAAGTGTCAGTTAAATGAATGAATCATTCACTAAGCTAAGTGATTTCTTAAAGTTCTTCTTATTCAAGCAGAAAAAGCAAAAATTAGGCAGGGAGTTTTTAAAAAGTCATAATAGGACAGATAAAGGGTTATTATCTTTACTCTAAAGAGCCTATTTGCATTGATTAAACATGGGCGCATGCGCAAGAACTTGCATGCATTCTTAAATACTGATTCAGAAATGGGTAAAGGGCCTAAACAACTGCTGAAAAGAAGAGCAAATGCTTAATAAACATTTGGAGGAAAATAACTTCACCAATAGCAAATAAACACAAATTAAAACAAAATTACATTTTTTTCCTCTGTGTAATTATCAAAGACCTTAAAAAACAAAGATTCCCAAACACAAGAACAATGCAGTAAAATGGTTACTCCCAGTCACTGGGAGTGAAATTAAAACAAGCATTCTAGTGCGTAATTTGGAAGTAAGAATTAAAATATATATATATATATATATCCTTATCTCTGACCCAGGTATTTCAATTGTGAAACCTTATTCCAAAGAAATACTTTAAAATATAGACAAAGATCAAAAACAGAGATGTTCATCAAAGCATTATTTATAATAGTATAATTATGGTACATCAGAAAATCGATTATTATATAGTTTTTGGATGTATGCTTGAAGCATCTTTACCAAGATGAAAGATTGTAAATAATACAATGTTAAATAAATAAAAGCCAGAGATATCTAATCTGAACCATGTGTGGCAATATGCATAGAAAGTAGAAAGTTTTAATATCCAGAGTACATATTTTAAGTGAATAGGATCATAGGTTAATTTTATTCTCTGAACGATACTTTTAATTGAAATAAAGACGCTCTATTTTTATGAACAAAAAAAATGAAGAGAAGGTTTCAAGAACTGGGATAAAACACACTTTCAAGGGTTGTCATTATTAGCAATAGATAAATAAAGTCTTAGGAAAAAAGAAGCAAAAGTTAGCTATATCTGGGGGGGGGGGGGGACAGAACATTTTGAAGAAAATGCCCTAATTCCCCTCTTAAAAACAAAGGGGGAAAAAAATATAGCTCTGAATATCCTTACAGGATCCTTTCCATCCAAAAATCGTATTAAGTTTTTCTTTTAAAATTCAATAACCAATAATAAAATTTTTTTAAAAAATTAATATAAATTTAACAGGGAATCTATTCACAAAACTAATCTTATTAGTTTTAGTTCCTAAGCCACAGAACAGTGGAAGAGGAACCAAACTAGTATAAGGGCGGCCGGGGGGCGGGAATAGAAAGCATTTATAGCATTAACACTATCTTCACCTTGAATGTAAACTAAAATTATTGATAATAAATAAACTTTTCAGTAAATCAGTCAAATTTGAGTCACTGACCACAGTTATAAATCATCCACTAGGAAAAGATTGAATTTATTAAAACAACAACAACAAAAAGAACACCTTTATGGATAGTCAGAAAATAAATTACTCAAGCTTGGAGGTATAGTCCTTTTCTATACAGGGAAAATAATCATTTAGAATATTCTGAACAAATTCAAATATTAAAAAAATAAGTTGGTTTTGCTTACATACTCAGATCTATAGACTTAATATCTGCACCTGCTCTTTGGAGATCTGCAAGACTGTGTCAACAGAAATATGAGCATCCTTTGCAATCATCTGACAGTACTGTTTCATGAAATTACATCAGATCTCTATCCAAATCAAGTTTTTAAAGCTATCCATAGATGAAGTAAAAGAATGTGAGGGGAAGGTAAGAAAATTCAAAGCAAACCTATTACTTTTCTTTTAAGCTCAAATATATTTCTTAAGGCTAAACATCAGAAGCAAGATGCTTGGATACCAACACTTTCCTTTATAACCTTTGCTTTGTATCTAGCTCCAGAGGGAAAATCATGTTTACAAGAACCACGAGACATGTGAAAAGCAATAACCAAGATAAATGAAAAAATGCCGAGTTAAGTTTTAGTCAGAACTTTATTGCAAAGGTACTTTGTTTTATGAGATGAAGAAATCTACTTTTCCTCATCTCCTCTAGCGTTACTTATTGAAAAATGAAAACATGATTAAACTATTCTTTTAATGTCATCTCATCATTTATAAAAAGCTTAAGGAAAACAATTTGCATGCAGGCTGAGCACTATAGAGACGATGCATGATGTGGAACGCAATGTCAAAAACTAAAGTTAAATTTCCAGTGCTAATCAAGTCTCTAAAACTTAACTCTATCCTTTTACCCACTAGCTGTGTGATTTTTTTTTTTTTTAATTTCAAAGTCTTCTAAAATTTTGAAGTAATTTTTCAAAAAGACAAAAGTCAAAAGAAAACACCGGAGATTACTAATCCTCATCCATTGTTCATTTCAGAAGAAAGGGAAAAATTAGTGGGTTTGATTATCTTAATGGTGTGAGAGTACTAGAGAGAGGAGGCAGAAAGTAAGGAGGTCACAGCAGGTTTATAAAAATCAAACAGATCTGTGATATTTAGATTCGTCCTTGATATTTCAGTTTTCAGTCATTACTACATAGAAAGCACTGGTTTATCAAATTAATCATATGTTACAATCATCTGGAGACCTTTTAAAAAATTCCAAGGCCACAGTCAAAACCCCCAACAATCAGATCAGAATCTTTGGCGGGGTGAAACCAAGCATTAAGATTTTTAATGCTCCCCAGGTTTGGAAGCCACTGACATAAAGCATAGAAATCAAATTCTTCCAACTTCCTTCAAGATTTCCCAAAGATGTCAGCCCAGAGAATTAAAATAAGAGGGTAGGAGAAAGAAAGAAAAAAAGAATCACTAATCCAATATATTAATCTACATCTGCTTTTTTTAAAAAAAAATAATAATTTACACACATACTTGTACTGTTTCTAAAGCTGGCTCAACAAAAAATCATTATAAAAGTTCATGGCAGATTATGCTGACATGTTTCTAAGCATCATTTCTTTAAGAAGGATGTTGATTTGGGTGAGCAGACAGAAGGAAAAACATTCTTATACAAACTCAAAAGGAGGCTATGCAGATTCCAAGGTGAATACCACAGCTTTCTAATGACAAACCAGCAGCAATTAGATGTTTAAAGAATGTGAACTTGTTTACCCTGGCCTGCCTTAATGTTTCTTCTAATAAGGAAAAGGACATTAAAATCCCCTATTAAGTTCAAAGATAGGGAAGGAGGGAGAGAGAAAAAAATCCTCACAATGTAATTTCAATTTGAGAGAAAGAGACTCGTTGTAGCTAACTGTACATATTATTTAAACACAGTCCCCAAATTTTACTCATTATACAGCATTTTCTTCCCCTTCAAGTTCTTTCTATACCCTAAGGTTTAAAAAAAAAAAAATACAGGAATATGCATTCTATGGTTCATGACATTCAAAGGGTTCATTGTGCACAGAGCACCACCACGGTGTGCTCAGCTTAAATCTGTGGAAATCTTTTATCCCTAGGAAAGAGTCTAGATTATTTTTATTCCATCCAAATGGGAGGATGTCCCAGATACCAAATGATGAAGGGGTCCCTGAGGAACCATATAATGTGAACGTGCTTATGAGCACTACAAAATTTGGCTTCAAAAACACCTCTCAGTTTGGCAGAGTTTCTACATATGTCAGTGAATAGTAAAGATGTAGTTCCTACTAGTCGTACAACAAAGGGCAAAAGGCCCTTTTGTATGTCCTTGTGCATACAATCATGTTAGGTTTTAAGATATAAGAAATTCCCTTAGAAGCAAAGCAGAAAAAAAAATGGGGTTATCAATTTATGTGCTACAACATGGTTGTGCTTCATTACTGTAGCATAGGATTAAAAACATAAATCTTGACCACTCTTCAAAGACCTAAGGTTAGGCTACATAAGATTTTTTCCTTAGTGCTGGCTTTTGGCATTTTAGTCATTTCTACAACATTTATGATGGGCCAACCTTCGACAAAGCATCACTTAACTTTTTTTTTTTTTTTAAAGCACGTAAAGGTGAAGGGAATACTTCTCTGCACAACGGATATGCGGGAGATTAACTTTAGAGTTGTTCTCTTTCATCCTAAATTTTCTTCTGCCTCTATCCTACAGTGAAGTCACAATACATCTGTGACAGAATAACTCCCATGGCAACAGGCTGACATCATAAACACCAGATTAAGACTTGGCTGCAAAGCCAAAGGAGATGATGGGCTGGGAAGAAAGAGGCTATAATTCAAACAAATCTCTTCCATAATAGCTATGGGAATACTAAACATTACTGGCCAAGTAAATTGCTTTTTGTATAAGTGTTCTCTTTTTTGAAGTTTGCCCCAGTGTGAAAGTCTCTCTGTAAGTCAGAACCTTAGCATTATTTTAATGTACTGTTCTGTATTTAATAATCTTATGCTGCAGACATTAGTCTGTTACCATGGGAATGACAGCAGCACAAATACAGGATTACGGCTATCAAGCAGGAGAAAAGAAATTATGAATAAGCCTCGTTATGTTCAATAATTAGCAGCTACATGGAAAAAAACAAAACCATGAATTTAGGTTGATGCATTTATCTCAGTGTTTGAATACAACTCTGAGTGTGTTATTGCTTTAAAATGAGATTCTAACAAACTGCCAAAAAATTCTTGACTAGCAGTTGCTACTCAGAGCTATAATTTAAAAACTCGTCCTGTCCATCGTTTTCTTTTCCTATTTTAATTCTTCCCCTTGCAGAAGACTGGTAACTAACAGGTAATACATAACAGCCCAGGATGGATTCTGGTATCTTCAGCCAACATATTGGGGGGAAAGCATGGAAATACTGAACATTGCTGGCTCCTTTACTTTAGTCAAGCACAAAAGCAACAGCTTTGAGGGAGAGGCTGCTGCCCTCCACTACTGTGGAAAGTCTGCATATGGAGATGTGGAGTGCCACTGCTAAGCTTGAGGTTCCTGCCCCATCCAAGAGGAGCTGTTAAGGCTGATCTCAGTAAAGCCTTGGCCTACAGTTCTACCATTAAAGGTTATGGATATATAACCTCAGGCAGGTCTTTTTTCTTAAGAGTTTCAGTTTCATCATTTTTGAAGTGGGAACAACAAAACATAAAAGATTAACTTGGACAACATGTGATCCATCTCTACAGATTTTTCTTTTAAAAGGACAAGAAGGAGCATTGTTCTCTGTGCTGTTTACATGAATGACTCAACAAGTACTCCATATTGTTACTAATTACTGAAACTTTACTAACTGTAGGAAACTTAGAAATGGTGGATAAAGATTTTGAGATTTCAGTAGACTGCTAATGTGATACTTCCCTAAACCAAAGATTACATTCAAATATAAAAGCAAATACTTGAGAAACGCCACAGCATCTCATCTTCCCTGAATATTTGGGGAAACAGGCACATTTCTAGACTTCAGGAGTTCTATAGAATCAATCACTGTCTCTACACAAGTAGCATTACACTTTATCCCATCTAAATCAGGTGGCAAAAACAAAACCTTAATCTTCTCTTAAATAATAAACACCTGACTAAGATCAATAGCTCCTTGGTACTTTCATACTTTCCAAATCCCCTCTTCCATGGAGTTTCTGCAATCCATGGCAATGGCACAACACATCATTGGAGGAAAGTAATTTTAGAACGTGCCATCCAAATTAACTGGTCGTGAATAGGCTCTGATTAAAATATAAAGGGCTTTTAAAATAATTTAAAATGATTCACTGGAACTAATTTGGAGATATTTTAATCTCTGAATGTGCAATGAACTGTAGTCTCCCTTGGCCCCAGCCTCTCCTTAGAGAGGGACATTTCTTGCCGTTGGGCAAGAGGTATTTGAGCCATACAAACTAAAGTGACCATGACTGCATTTTCCACAGCTTTTTTCTGATATATGTTTTTCCCACTCAGGCACAGTTCTCTTCCACTTTCAAAATCAGATTGTATATACTTCCCCTTCTCAGAGAATATTACTCATATGTTTACTAGGGCAGATAGCTAGATAACTTTGAGTACAACAATGTGACAATTATTTAAAGAATCACATGAGATCAAACGATCTTAGCTTACATTCTTTACTCATGTGTTTAAATTCCATTTTAGATTAAACAAAGGGATATTTTCCCATAATGTTTTAACATATTCACAGGGACTCAACTAAGGACACTTGTGAAACAATACCTAAGCCACACTGAAGTAGGTTTTTCTAATGTGACTAGAAGTTTGAGGACATGTTTGCTGCTTTGGAAATTTCCTTCTTTAGACCCACTAGAGATTCCTTTGCAAAATCCTTTCATGCCTGGTCCCCAAGAGTCCCTGTATCTCATCCAAAGACATAGGAGAAGAGCTGATCTCTATTTTCTCACATTCTAGAACTTGCTGTTTCTTTCTAAGTGTTTAGATAAAGAACTGAAGCTAGAAAGAAATTTTTAAAATATGACTGCTAAAACACTGTGATATGCACAAATATTCTCTGATTTAATCTTCCCGGCAATCTGATGAAATAGGTTATCATTATACCTCCTTAATAAATGAAGACATTGAGAAAGAAAAAGATATCCAACTGACTTATTGCACAATTAGTAATGGAAGAGTGGAGTTCAAACATAACACAGCTTTAAAACCCAAGCTCCTTCTGCTATATCCTTACTAAAATCCAGTTTTCTTGAAAGTAAAAATTCTGTCTTTATTCTTCTGGGTACTCTCAGAGATAAAACATGTAAAAGAGTTCTTAATAAAACATTTATAACAAGTGAAAGAGGCAAAGGCTTGATGGGAAATTATTATCTTTTGTCAAGCCAAACCTGTTGCCACTCATGAGGACTATGACTTACTAGCACAGCAGCAGAGGTGAGGCATGGAGCTTTAAACATCCACCCATTCTGAAGTTGACGAATCCAAGCACAAGATTCACTTACCTAAAAGAAAGATGAGAACAAAAAACACCAGTTATTGCAAAAAATAGTAAGAAATTACCTCGTGGAAACTCACTCTATCAAAACATTAAAATATACTTTTGATTTGATAATCAGCATATCCTGAGCATAACAGCATAGGAAGAGCTATTTTTTTTTTATATCCCCTGAACTTAACTTAGACCAGATTAAGTTATCTTTATCTTTTTGAGATGACAGAACATCTTTAAAAGACTGATGAATCCTCTCTCCAGAAAGTTCTACACAGAACCTCTTTCATTTAGTCTCAGGGGTTCACAGACCTGCAGTCTACCCACTAACCTACACAGTGAATGTTTGATAGGCGACCAGACTCTGGGGGATCTCTGAATCTTTAACATACTTCCAATTTACTTCAGAATCCCAGATAAACTTTAAATTATTCCTTAAAAATGTCTGTAATAGATATATAAAATTCTGCACTTTCCAAGTGGAAAATGCACATTCTTTTAAAGCACAAATGACAATAAACAAAAAAAATTAGCCAATGGTAGATGGCAAATAAAGTCTGCAAAAAAAAAAAAAAAAAAAAAGAAACGCCAAGTATTTGGATATTAACTATATCTGTTGGTTTTAAAATTCAAAATTTAAATAAATCAAAGAAAAACCAAGCAAAGAATGTCCAGGAAAATCTAAAAAAAGATAAGTGATATGTAGTGTCTATGTTGTAGGTTGGGGTGGGATCAGGCAAACCCTACTAGGTATTAAAACATATTGTAAACCTTCTACAAGTAAAATAGTGTGGTTTTGTTCCATAAATTTACATAAATAGCAATGAAGCAAACCAAAAAGCTCAGAAACTGACCCAAGAGAACAAAGATGTTTGGTATATGATAAGGTAATATCTCAAATCAGTAGGGGAAGAGACATTTGGAAGACTGGGTAGCTACTGGAAAAATTAAATTGCATATATATCTCACATTCTGTACTAGAATATATTCCAAATGTACCTAGTAGATACATAATAAGCATATGAAAGGATACTCAGCACCATGTCACCAAGGAAATGCAAATTTAAAAACAATAAATGCCACTATACACCTATAAGAATAGCCAAAATTCAGAACCAAATTCTGGTGATAATGTGAAGCAGCAGGAGGTCTCAATCTTTGCTAGTGGGAACACACAATGGTTCATCCACTATGACTGTCTCTTACAAAACTAGACGGACTAGACGTACTTTGTCCATATAATCAAGCAATTACGCTCTTTGGTATTTACCCAAAGGAGCTGAAAACCATGTCCATACAGAAACCCGCACGCAGATGTTTATAACAGTTTTATTCTACAAACAAATGAGCTATCAAGTCATGAAAAGACATGAAGGAACATTAAATGCATATTACTATGAAACAAGACAATGTGAAAAGGCTACCTGTTGCATAATTCCAACTATATGATATTCTGCAAAACTCAAAACTATGGAGATAGAAAAAAGATCGTGATGGCCAAGGGTTGGAAGGAGGGTCGGATGAAATGGCAGAAAACAGAGGACTTTAAGGGCCATGAAAATACTTGGTATCGCATTATAATGACGGATATGTTTAACTATATATTTGTCCAAACCCAGAGAATGTATAACACCCAGAGTGAATCCTAATGTAAACTATGGACACTGAGTAATAAGGATGTTTCAATGTAGAGTTTTAATAAACATACAACTGTGGTAGGGGATGTTAATAAAGGGGGAAGCTGTACATGTAGGTAGACAGGGAAATTTCTGTGCTTTGCTCCTAATTTTCCTGTGAATTGAAAACTTCTCTAAAAATATAAAAGTGTTTTAAAAGAAACTTACCCACTCCCCCACAAAAAACAAATCTATATAAATACTGAAAGAAAACGGGTGAAATCCACAATAAATTGAGTAGAAAAAGAAAAGGCACTTCTAGAGATAAAAAAATAATAAATATCTTTACCTAGGTTAAAAAAATGGTAATGACATACTTGAAAAAAAATTGTAACTTATTAGGCAAGGGGATAACATGTGTAACATGTTATCCAAAAAAAAAAAAAAATCTTAAAAGAAAAATACTAACACCCTCATAGGAAAAAAAAATAGGCAAGAGGTGTGAGCAGAAATGAATTATACAGAAGAGTAATTAAAAATGACCCAGAATATATGGACATGTGGTCAACTTTATTCATAAAAAAAATACATTCCTCTTTTTTTTATTGATCAGATTCACAAAACATTTGACAGCATACTCTGTGTGTGTGGGTGAGGCACCTTTATACATTGCTGTGGAGAAGGCAGAAAGGTACAAAGTCCTAAAAAATGGAACTTAGAATATTTTAGCAAAGATGTAGAGGTAGATTTATAAATCACTGCGAAGATAAATTCACTGGAGAAAAAGATGGACTCTTCAAAAATTAGATCCTCGGTACATGCCATACATCAAAATTCCTGATACATTAAAAAAATAAAATATAAAACTCTGAAACTTTAAGAAGAAAGAGGGAGAAGGAGAACATCTTTGTGACCTTGGAGGTAAGAAAGGTTTTTTTAAAGGAGGCAGGAAAAACACAAACCTTAAAGGAAAAAATTGAGTTTTCCTACATCAAAATTTAAAACTTCTGTTCAACAAAAGATAGCATAAACAAAGTAAAGAGATGTGCCATAGACTGGAAATATATATAAGTAACAAAGGATTAGTATTCAGAACATAAAGAGTTTCTACATATCAAAAGAAAAGACAAAACAATCCAATTGAAAAGCAGACAAAGGATCAGAACAGGCAACTGACAGAAGAGAAAACCCAAATGGCCAATAAATGTGCAATGAAACTCTGCCTCAGGAGTCAGGGAAATGCAGATTAAAACAAGGGGATAGTTTTCACTATCATCAAACTGACAAAAAAAGTTTACTATCTGGCAATACTAGTGTTGGAGAAAATATGATGTGATGGGAATCTCACAGAGGGCCTGAGATAGCAGCCGTGAGCACAATTACATGGGAGAGCTTCATCCAGGAAGGCCAAGGGTACCCAGAGCAACTCCACTTCCAGGTGTTCCTCCAGAGAAATTCCTGCACACATTCAAAAGCAGAAAATACACAGAAGACACATACCAGAATGCTCATGAGGATGTAGTAAAAAACTGGAAGTGATCTAGAAATCTATCAATGCTCAATAAATAATAATGGTATAGCCACAAAATGGAAAAGTATAAAGCAGTGAAAAGTTTAAAGACCGAAGCTACATGCATCAAAAGGAATAAATCTCACTAATAAAATGGAAGTAAAGAGCAAATTTCAAGAATATGGCAACACAGTATTAAGGCTTTATTTATGCTTACTTTTATTTATGTATGTATTTACTTATTTTTGCAATGCTGGGGATTGAACACAAAGCCTTGTGTATGCTAAGTACACACAGCACCTCTGAGCAACATCCCCAGCCCAGCGCTAAAGTATTTATGCCATTGTTAATATTTTGTTTAAAGCATGCCAAAAGACTACAGCCTGTCTACAGACACATGTTTGTAAGAAAATGACTAAAACAGATACAATTCATCAACACTAAACTCAGGATTATACTTTAAAAAAAAAAATACTTATTTCTTAGTTGTAAGTAGACACACAATATATTTATTTCATTTTTATGTGGTGCTAAGGATCAAACCCAGTGTTTCATGCATGCTAGGTGAGCACTCTACCACTGAGCCACAACCCCAGCCCTCAGGATTATACTTTAATCCTAGGAAGGAGGGTGGAGAATAAGGTAAGGGAAGAGACAAATGCAACAGGGGCTTTGCTAACATGGCAAAGGGTTAGGATGTGACAAAGCCAGGTGTGGTTATGGATTTCCTATATTATTTTCAGTTAGGTTTCCTATAAATAAGAAATATATCATTTCAAAGAGAATACACATCATAAAATGTGGGTCTTTACTATTAAATGACTCTCCACATGTATTATGCTTTTTTTTCCCCCAGTTTCCTCATCATTTTTTTTCCTTGATTTTGTACTGGTATGTAAACATAAGGAGTTACCTTTAAATCCCATATCCTAAAAATAGAGCTTCCTTTCTGTGTCTTTAAAAATATCCAAATACTTTTTCTTCATTATTCATATATTCATTGGCTACCTTAAGTATTTCTAGTCAGAAAAAAAATTCATCAAATCCTGCATGGACTGTGCCAGACCCCAGAATATATTTAAGAAGTTTTAAAGATTTTTGGTTTTTGAAAACATGATAATGACAAAATCAAGATCATTTAATGAAGAATCTTTCATGAAGATTAAATAATTAAATAAAATTGCATTTTTCAGAATAAATATCAGTTTATACATCACTCTAATTTATGTTAAAAAGTGATAAATAATTATGAAATACCCCCACGATTGAGGACGCATGATAAACATTTAATAATCTAGTCTCATGTATATATACCAGAGAAGCATTTCCCTATATCACAATAAAGTATATAATGTGTTATTGCTGCTGAATTTCACCATGAGTAGCTGTAATGAGTCACCACCTGGAAGGTCAACACACTCTAGCCTTAGATGTGCTACAAAGGTTTGGGTGAAGCTAAAAAGACCCCATTCACTCATTCTCTTGCACTTTTCCAAAACCATGAGTGCTACTGGTTAATAATGGTAACAATGGGGTCAAAGACCTTAATCCATTTCTCTCACATATTAGGTTCCTAAGGGGGAAAAAAAATTAGTTCTATGGTTCCCTAACCTTGGTTTATGGTCTTTCAAGCTGAACCTCTGGGTAAGTTCAATGCAAATCCACCATCACTATAAGGAAAAAGAACCAAAGCACAGGTAAGGGGCATGGGGCCAGCAGCACCTCAACACACAAAGGCTGGAGCATTAGTTTCATCAAGTGTTCCTGAAATGACTAGATAGGTACCCAATGCTCTAATGTTCTACATTAGGAAGGTTTAGAAATGCTCCCGTGTCACCAAGAGACATTTTTATTTCAAATGGTGCTTTGAAATGAAGAGCTGTCATCTAAAAGTAGAGTTTTAGTTTTTGTGTATTGAATAAGGATAAGCAATTTGAAATGCCGAATAAACCCCTTAATTATCAATTTTCTAAAAAGTATTCCCCTTGCTGTAAAGAGGAGGAAATAACTTGCCTGTGGCTCAGAAACTGAATGACAAGTTTCAGCCCTAAGCAAATTTTCAAACAGAGCCCTTCAAAAAAAAAAAAAGAACTTTAAAGAGGTAGTAAGTGTTGGTATTGGCAACAGCTTAAACAGAAGCTACACTGTCTTGTATTTTACATGTGAAGATTAGGAATGGGAATAAAGGAAAGATGTCCCCCCTTAGAAAAAAATAATAATAACACTCCAATGTATTAGCTTCCCTCTGCCTAAAGAAAATGTGTCAATTTTAGTTTCTCAAACAACAATTTTCCCCTCCAAGCATAATAGCTCATTTCTTTCTACTGCAGCTAGTTGGCTGTCCCTGATCAGTTGAAATCCCTGCACAGTTCAAGATCTGGGACTGCAACCAAAAGGAATAAATCAATGAAGCCCTGGATTTCTATCCCACTACACAGGCCAACACTTCTGTAAGATAAGGAGCAGCCAAAAGCTGTGGGGAAGTTCACAACTGTTGGTCACTGATCTAAAATCGGATGACATAGGAAGAATGTGCTCCATCATAATCCTGGGAAATCTCATTTAATCCTTCTTTTACGATAGCATATTACATGCCAAAGGTTCCACACAGCTCCTCCTTCTAGCACTTATTCATAATCAACTCTACTCCAAGAAAATTAGTTAAGACATCATTCTTATGTGAAAAGGCTCCTAAATAATCCAATCCCTGAGATGAAAGAAGCCAATGTTATTTCATCACAAACAAGTCAGGGGCAGGGGAAGATGCTGGCCAGAAAATACTTATTCCAACAGAAAAGTTACATTTTGATATTCCTCCAAAAGGAGAATATTGGCAGGAAACTCAAGATTTAGTGCTTTGTGTTGCTACTAAAATGAAATAGATTTTAGTTCTAATCCAGTAATATGAAAAAAACTAAAAGCATACAGATGGGCAAATACCAAATCTAGTCACACGGTATCACACATAATCAGCCCAAAGAGGTCAAAGAAGCCTATGCAGCTATTAATAAGTACATGGACAGATGAACAATGCACTTTCTAAAAATTCTGATCTAGTGAGAAGAATAAAGGAATCCACCTGAGCAGAAGACCTCAAAAGCTAGATAAGGAAGGAGGAATAAAGAAGCTTAAGTGGAAAACTCATCAACAAGCCAAGAATATAATAAAGCAAATTTCAACTTCAATTTTTGAAAGAACACTGGCATTTGGCACTGGAAGAAGACATTGCATCATCTCTCTATATTATATACAAAGGAAACAGGAAATCCATGCAACATTCAGTCCCTGAAGCAACTGCCAGGTAGGACTAATCCGCAAACAAGATTTCTTAAGAAATCACATTCCCCACTTCATCCCTTTTTTGTTTAGGGGTTTGTTTTGTTCTTTCTCCACCCCCCACCACCTTGTTTCACTGTTAAATATTGGCATACCAAAGACAGAAATCTTGGAAAACAATCTTCCTCATTCACTCAAGGACCCGAATCTAGCCTCCTGAACCCAAGGGGCCCACCACGATAAAGGGCATTGGAATTATGGGTTTTTAATGAAGCAGTAGCCCCACTCAGTAACCGAAGAAAAGTACAAGAAAGGTGCTGAAATCTGACCTGATGGCAAAGAATAAAAAGTCAAAATAATCCATGTAGAATGCATGAGGTTTTAGGGAATCTGAGCTCCTTTACCCTCAAAACAATCTTCCTCCACAAATGCTTCCATATGCTTTAAAAAAAAAAAAAAATCCCCACTTTTTCTGTTCCCAGATATATAGCATTAGGGCAGGGATAAATTTCAAGCTGGCAAAAGTCCAAATCCAACAGTTGCAGCTGTAGTAGCTGCCTTGTTTACAAAGCAATTCAGGAAGCTTTTAGAGGGCAGAGTGCACCAGACAGAAGGGGGTCTGTAAGCAAAACATGGATGGATCCCAATGCATTCAGAACAGACAACACATCTGTTCCCAGGTCCCCCTTGGAAACATGCCGCACACGAATCCCAGTCAACCTTTACTGCTCATGTTTTTTGAGGAAAGCATCTCTACTTAAGCACTCAAATCAAAATTATACGCTGGTAGTTATTGGGCCCTTGGGCCATCCCCAACATCCGAACTAAAACACCCCAAACGACATGCTGCACAATGTTTCAAGCAGACTCAAATCACCTATGACCTGGACTGCTTTGCCCATGAATGATACTGTGCCTAAGTCTGCCTTCTGTTGTCATGTTAAGAGCTGATCAATTAGGCTTCTTACGTTCTCTCTGTTAATGTCAGCATCCAGGATAATTATTTGGGGAAAGGGGTAAATCTCAAAATCAACCTGGCCTACCCTTGTTGCTTCCCTTATGTCCAGACTTCAATCATCTACCTCACTTCTATTCCCATTTAGTGCTTTATAATGCTATATCCTTGCTCTTCTTTTCTTTCCATAATTTAAGTCCAGAATTCCTTTTTAAGAAAAAGAAACACACTTACAGTCAAGAGGTCTAATGGAGGATAGGGGAAAGAGTAGAAGAATAGGTGCTGAAAAGAAAGCAGAGGTATGTCAGGCCTGTTTATAGAGTTTGAAAAAAATGTGCAATGACGATAACATGGACAATGATATGATGGCTATTGGTGGGAGCAAAGCAAGTAAAAAGATGCTTTTAGGTGTTTCAAAAGGAGGATTTGTAGTTAAGTGGGAAAAATAACCAAACATGTGTGAGATGGGAGAGAAGAAGGTTACTTAGCGGATGAGTTCAACAGGGAAGTGAAAATATTAAGTATATAAACACATAAACACAAAATGTGCTTCCCAGGGTGTGGCTACTATCTAGCAGAGTGTTGTTCACACACTCAGGACCATAATACCACTCTACGTATTTTTTTGTATGAATTCTGTGGGTGGAATATTTGATATAGCTACAGTAAAAGGCAATCATAATCCAGTTGCTCCCACAACCATAAAAATAATTCTCCTGAACTCAAATGAAAAAGCATATACCCTGACGACAAACCACTGCAGATTTACAGTGGGAGTAAATGTTAAGCATAAAATCTTGACTGTCTTTGTACATGCAGCACCTATACAATAAATCAGCATAGAGCCCAGTTCTGGCCTACCTCTCTCTCACTATGTAATTACACATATTAATTACATGTTTAATTGCATATATTAATAACACCTACTCTATAATTGCAACGTATTCATGTAAACCTAATCAAGGAAAACTAGAGTATTTGCATAAAACTTGTAATGAAAAATATAACGACTACACTAACAAGATAGGGACAGGGATGCATATCTGTGACAAACTGTTTGTGTCAAGAAGAATAGAAAGTGATTCTCTTTCCTGAACATTATTTCAGGCCCATTTAACACAATCTGTACTACTCAATGAATGTGCAGTGTCCTACACACATCAAATCAGATTTGGATAATGCTCCTGACTTCAGATAAAATTTCATTGCTATATTTAGTTGTGGGATAATAGGAAAGGAAATTTCTTAAACTTAATAAAAACTGAAACCTACTAATAATTCGGACAGTCATAGTAAAACTGGCTGTGTAACATCTAAACAGAAAAAGAAGCCCCACTCATTGATGACCCCATATAGTTTTGTGACTTAATTTCCCCCTTAAAATAAAATGATTAAGAAAAAGCACTAGGTGCAGTGGCACACACCTGCAATTCCAGACTGGGGAGGCTAAGGCAGGAGGATCACTAATCCTAGGCCAGCCTCAGCAACTTAGCAAGATCCTCTCTCTCAAAAAAAAAAAAAAAAAAAAGGACTAGACCATAGCTCAGTGGTAAAGCATCCCTGGGTTCAATACACTACAAAAGAAAAAGTGAAATTCTTTTTGACCAAAGTAATTTGCTGCCTATAATTTCATATGTCATCATAGGCAAACTAGAACTTCCTATATTGCTAAAGTTTCATTTCTCCAAATAGGACACAGCAAAGGTTTTGAACTTAAATAAATTAAGACTGAAATTAAGGTCCCTTTATTCTAATTATCTTTTACAAGGCACCTCTTTACCAGACTAGGGGGAAAAAAAAGAAAAGCATAAAACTCTTAATAACAGGCTTCAAGATTTTAACATAAAGCTTGGAAATACTCTAGCTCATTCCTAGCGATATATGCCCCCCTTCATTTTTTTGGATCAAAACTAAATTAAGTTGATGTGAGAAAGCCTATAAACAGCTTTATGAAGCAGACTTAAGCAATTAAAAAAATGAATATTGTATTTGCTTTTATAAACAGCTTTATGAAGCAAGCTTGAGTATTTACAAAAAATTATACTGAATCTGCTTTTTAAAAATGATTCACAATTGCATGTCTATACGAGGAAGAACAATGCAGCCTTCCAGCAGATTCTAAAGGAAAGGATTTAGTATAAGACAAATTTTAGCAACAAGACCGTACTTCTCTCTTTCCCTGAGAGGAAATGATTCACAGGAGGGCTGCGCCACTCACATGCTGACTACCTCGCTGGAGTTACAAATGCATCCTGGTTGTCAATCCAGTGTGGTTCCCTCTTCAACGACATCATTTACTGTGACCATACCCTAAGCCAATTTAAAACCAGAGGTGAGTGGCAAGCATCAGGAGCCCTTCCCCACTAAAAACAGCTAATAAACAGTCATGCAGCACAATGGAAAAATGCAATATTTTCCACAAGAAATGATATCATTTATCTTTTCCAAAATTTTATTCACACCTCAATTACCGTTCATCTGTCACCATCACTCCTAAAACCTGAAGCAATCAACTAAAAGATAAATTCTCACTGAACTTCCACTGTATTTACACATGAGGAAAGAAATTTAAAACTCCCACTTCATTCAGCCATTAAATTAGTCACTTTAAGGTTTTTTGGTAAAAATCTAAAGAAACACCTAATTACTCAAGGGAAGTGGAGGCTGGTAATAGAGAGACATGGGAGGGGAGAGAACAAGTACATAAGCAACAATTAGTACACTTTAAAGTTTAGAAGATCTAAAAATATTTGTTCAAAAGCATCATTAGCTTTATATATCATTGAAAACTTATTTTTTGAAAAAATATTTTGAGATTATTACTTTGGTGATAGCAACAACAAAAAAGAAAATTCTCATCCTATCTTTTGGAATTTTTTGCAATAGCAATTTTCTTCTACAAAAACACTTGTAATATTCAGAATAATCTTAAATAATGATCAAAAGACAGTAACTCCTAAGATTCACCCAGCACTTACTACGTGGCAGCCATTTTTCAGATGCTTTGCACTGTACTGAGTCATTCAATTCTCAAAATGACTCTATGAAGAAGATACTGTAAATGGAAGCACACAGAGATGAGCTAACTTGAACAGGATCACATAGTCAGTAAACAAGAGAGGTAAAAAAGGGATCGTAGGAGTCTGGATCCAATTTGGCTATTAACCATTAGAGTAAAATTAATCCCAAACTGGTATCTACCATGAGATTCATAATATCATACTCAGGAGAATTAATTCCTTACGAAAGAGTCAGTACTTAAACACACACACACACACACACACACACACACACACACACGCATGTAGTTGTTAAATCTTAAGTAATTTAAATGCTGTGTTAAAATGAAGCCCTCTTCTAGAACCATTTGCTTATTTTTTGTGTTTAACCTAATGGACTTTTTTCTTTGTGAATGTAGGTAAGGGAGATAGAAAAAGGAAACACCCAACACTTCCACTCTATAAAGGACATCTTTTTATGACATTTAATTATGCAATATTTTTATTCAAGGAATCCTAGCTATTTTAATATTCATCATTTAAGCCCCCATTGTTAGTAAGAATGTAAAAGTCATCATAACATAAAAACAACACATCAACCATTTATAAAACTAATCCCCACTCAATTAATGCAACAATCTTATCTCTACTATAGAATATAGAATTATATTCTTTGTCTCTGGAAGGTTCTACGTTATACATACAAAGAAGACAGATAGTAATATAAAAGTGTAACTTATCAAAGATGTAGAATTTCATGAAATCAATGAAAGTGATGATGAAACCATTTAAATTAACAAGAAAAATCATGAGCCAATGAGAATCTAACAAAGACCAAATAACAACCAAAAGGGAAAATCTAAAGAATGAAAATTTATCCTAAGCACTTATGCACAGGAGAAGGTATAGTGGCATTTCATCATCTAACTTTGTCAGAAAAATTGCACTGAAAACAATCAACAACTGATTCTTTGGCTATTCTAAGAATGAGCGCAGAGATGAAATTACAGTTTAAATGTTAAATACAAGATAAAATAATATTCCTAATTTTTAGTTTCACTCTTCAGGATAAAGTTCAATCAAATTTCTTTTATCTCTACTGACTACGAAATTCTGGTACCTGCTTTAAGTGGATTCACTTAGGTGACCTTTTCTAGGAATCAATTATCCTCTAATAAGGAGGATTTCCTGTACAAGATTTGCATTTTAAAAGGAACTACAACTTCAAACTTGGATGAGGGAGACCTAGCATCTCTTCTAGCAGAGTGGTCTAATGAGGGAAAAGTTTTGAGTCTGAAAAATGGTTTCAAATCCCAGCTGAATCACACAGTAGCTGCAGTGACTCTGGGAAAATCTCTTAACCTCTCTCTGATATTTTTCACACCCAGAAAGTGGAATATTCCCTACACCTCATGGTGCTATTATGAGATAATGCATGTGAGACCAAACAAGATAACACATGTGAGAGCAATTTTTAACCTGTAAATGGCTAACAAAATTTATCCTTAAATTCATCATATTCCCTTCTCTAAAAAAGGAAAGTTAATTTCACAAGCATCAGTCATTCATGTATTATATGTATTGACAATTTGTTGCAACTGTTAGATGCTAGGGACACAGCTAAAACCTTAAAAAAGGATTTGTTTTAACGAGCCCATTTGAGTTATGAGTTTTTTCCATAAATTATAATAGAAGATATAAGCAAAAAGAAAAATCAGCATGCAAAGCAGATAAGTAATATGACATAAGATTCGTTAAAGAAACAAAAACCAAAAAAAACAAATGAAGAATCCATTGAAATTCTAAGAATTTGATTCCAACTGGGGTAGTTTCATGGAAGAAGCTGCATGAAAGAAAAAGCCAGGGTGATCTTTGCATTGAAAGACCTTATACTCGCCTTACTATATTTGGTTCATCCTGCTATTTTGGTTCATATAAAAGGAGTCCCCAAAACACAAACAATGGTGAGAAAGCAATATGAGGCTGTGAAGACCTTCCCTTCACGATTATCTACTGTACCAGCTGCCATGTCTAGCATGCAGCTTATACCTACAGTGGCACAGCTCTTCTGCTGATAATGCCAAGTTGCACCATTAATATACAACTCCACTGAAGACACTGACAGAAAATTTTAGCTCCAGGTCATGCATTTATGAAGAGATAATCAAAGACACATTTTTGTGAAAAACAAGAATCATATTCAAAGCTGTGCATCTTTGGCCAATTGTCCGCTACTTCTTGTATTAAATCTCCAGAGTGAAAAAAATATGAAACAATATATTTCTATTTTTGCCCATCAGAATCACTAAACCCTGATATGAAGCGAACTGTTCAGATTGTAAACATGGAATGAATAAATCTACTGGGTAACAGTAAACTCAAGTAGCACAAATCACATCTAGTATTCTTGTAGACACTCCTTATCAGTATTTAAGCAGCAGAGACAGTTAGAACCAACAACTACAGATAAAGCACAGCACACCATTTAAATTCATCTGGTGCTCTGGTAGCCTAGTACTGTATTCTGTCCTACAGAATTCTGAACCTAGATGGCTTCTTTTCAGACTCAACATACAACCACCGTACTGACTTGTTGAATCTACTGTCAGAGACAGTAGCCATGGACCTGCTTTTATGCTAGTAAATTGCAAGGATTATAGATATGCACCGAAAAAAAAAAAAAAAAAAAACTACTGGTAGATTTTGTATTTCACAGTCTAAAAACTCAGGCAAGCAATAAAATGTGACCTGCTAGTAAAGTAGTAAGATTAGGCTGGAGGTGTAGCTTGGTGGTAGAGCACATGCTTAGCATGCTTGAGGCCTTGAGTTCAATCCCCAGCAACAAAGAGGAAAAAAAGTAAAATTAGAAAATGTTCAATACAATATTTTGACTTTTTTGAACTATTCAAATAATTACTGTTTAGACTGAATCATGTCAGCCACAGGGAATTCAATTTAATATGAGAGTGGAGATGAGAAAGGGGAGTTTGTAAAACAATACAGCATTTTCAGTGTATTTGAAGACTTTGAAATGGCGACTTATTAAACAGAGATGTAAAAATAATTCAATACGTAAGTATGGATGTGTTTACAGAAACATTAGAAAAGAGGATTTAGGGGAAAATGTGGTCCAATTCCTATCTTTCTTTAACCACCCAATGGAAAATAGATTTCAACTCACTTGAAAACTGTCTGGCTGGAGACTACACAATTTCCCCCAGCAGCTCATTAAACTGTTATATCACCTTGACAGTCAATTCCTGCAAAGTTAAATGCAAATCAAAACATTTTTAATTGAATCATGCATTATGTGACTAAAGGAGCTCAATGTTTATAGGAAACTTGAGGTGAATCTTTACAAAGTAATTCATTACTGTGCTAAAATAACTATATCATCACTGATCAACATAACTCACATTTTAACATATCAAGTCTTCTTTAAGCAGTGAATACACCAGAGTGAAAAGATGCTGTGTTTCTACTTGCTACATTATAGTGTGGATCTGATTGAATACCTGATTCAGAGGCAGATAAGAAGCAATGTTGATGAATAACTTTCTCCTTAGAATGAGAGAAAGTTTGCTCTTTCTCTTCTCTGCCCTTCAAACATTAAAAAGTCTTTTTTCAACAAAGGAAGATCTTATGAAGATTCTAAGAAAAAAAAAAAAATCTGCCATACCCATCCTGGAATGCAAAGGTCACTTGTGGCTCAATGGCTATGTTCTATGTGCTTTGGAAATCTGCAGAAGAAATGGAATTTCTTTAATAGCATAGCCTGAGGGTCTTAGGGGAGTGACCACCCAAGTGGTTAAGATTACTACCCTTAACAGTCTACTGGCTACTGCTTCATGTGATCTATTTACAGTCAAGATAGTCACAAAAATCCTACAGAACATGAGAATTGAGAGAGAAATATCAAACTGCTACCCTTCCAGGCTTCCAAAAAAATGCTATTAGCCTCAGGAAAGCATGAGCCATTGGGAGTTTGCTTCAGCTAAGATCCATAGCAGAATCAGAACCAAAAGTACTATTCCATATTAAACACTTTTTTAAAATTCCTGCTGCAAATTACATTAAGGGTAACACCTTAAACCATTCCATATTTGCAATCAGGGTTTTTACATATTAATGTCAAAGAGCCTATAGCTCAAACCCTAATGTTTATCACTACCTGAAAAATCAAATTAAATATACCACGTGAAGGAACTAACCAAATTCCCTCTCCATTAAACCCAAGCCAAGAGTGAGGCCTTGACAATAGGATTGAAGAGATTAGGGTTTAATTTAAACAGAGTGACTGCAATAAAACAATTCAAATGTGAGACTTCACAGGAGCAAGTACTTAAAGCACCTCAAGACAAATATTTACATACACTATACAACATCATAATCTACTAAAGATAAAAGATTCAGGAACCCATTAAATCATAATTTAGAAAACAAATATTACAGAAGGAAAGAAAAGGAAACTGCACTGTTAGCTGGGTCTTGTAAATGAATGCACAATGATTTTTTTTTAGACAAGATCAATGAAGGGTGATAATGTGAATATTAAAAAATAAAATAGGTCTTTAATTTTGCTATGATCTGCTACTGACAGCATATTATACTTTCCAGATCCCTTTGAAAGTTCTATACTTAAATTTCTTTTCCCTTTCAGGCAATCCTTATGTAGTGGTCAATGGAAACTTGCTTTTCTCTAGTTCATAAGTAATTTCCAACCATTTGCCTCTTCCCTAACAGGCTGCCCCTCTGCTTGGATTTCCTTCCCACTCTCCTTCTCACAATAATGTTTAATCCCTCCTACTCTGAAACACACAAATAAATGTAAACAATATTTCTTCCTTTCCCCTTCTTTGTCCAAGCTTAGTGGAGGGTAAGAAAGATTTCTTGGGAAAACCTCTTGATGCTCTTCCTTGCCTTTAAGAAGCATACTTTAAAGAGACATATCACTTTTGAATTCTTAAGCCCATGCTGCACGTAATTATTATAAATTACAATTATCAGAGATTTCCAGTTTGCAAAAATCTCCCAGTTAATGAAAGCTATGTTTTCAGGTTCATAAAGCCAATACCCCATCTGGTCTTTTAAAGTAGGAAATTAACTGAATCCTCTAGAGAATTAAGAAATCTCTGACCATGAACCTGAAAGTGAGCCCCTGAGATTCCATAATCTGATTAGTTAAACTGGGTGAACACGATGACAGAATGGACCTTAAATGGGAAGATCCAGAGCTGAGAACAGATGCTAGACTCAAGATGTGGCTTAGGTCCAAACCCAAAGTCAGTCAGTTGGCTCTTTAACAGAGATTCATCAAGGGAACACATTTTTGTCCTTAGCCACTTTCATCTCCACTATGCCCAAGTCCTGAATGGTATTCATCTGCATAATGAATTGCTTTCTTGATCACTGAATTCAGCTGGTGAACTTCACCCTCCTTGGTGTTACCTTGAGACATTTACAATGTTTCTCAAACCAGGTGTATATACCCAGAATTATCTGGAGTACTTCTTTTATAAGCTTGTGTAGGACACAAGCTCAGTGTCCTACACTACAACTGCTGAATTGCTCTCCAGGTAAAAATCCCCTGAGCAGGTATAGTTTTTAGGTTCTTATCCCCTTAAGCTCCTCTGAAACACACCCTCTGGTTAAGAACCAATGAGGTCGAATTTGTAACAATGCATATCATGTAACACACAAAGACACAGCCATACAGGAAATTGCCATACAAGCAAAGACACAAGAAACAGCCGAAAACTTAAAAGTGATTTCCTTCTGATGACTATGAGCTTTCTCCTGCTCCTCAGCTGGTTGAAAGCTGTCAGCCAAGCTCTGGCCCCATGGGCAAAGGAAACATCCAATAGTGCTGGCACTCTTTTGCAATATTCAACAGGTTGCTCCAGGGGGTATGGACTTTGAAAGTTGCCATTATACTACTAGAGCTGGCATCCTGGGGTGTCACAGGTGTATTGATAATTGACTCAGTCTGTTTTGTTTACAATTTCCTGCCCAACAAATTGCATGTTTCTGCAGATGTCTAACAAATTCAGGACATTTAATTCCTCAGCTGCCACCATCCTGCTGTTTCCACCCTCCTCATCCATTGGTTACGATGGTGTCCAAAGACACATTCACCAGCATTAGGAAAGGTCATTAAAAAGCTCTTACAACCATCTGTACCCAGATGGACAGGTCTCCAGCCAAAACGGGAGAGGTTCCTGCTCAAAGGGACCCAGAGGACCTGACTTCACGCAGTGCCACAGTTGGTTTTTTAATTATTGTTTGTGGGTCCTGAATTATTTACATTTGAGCTGTAAATCTTAATGACCCATGCCATGTTCTTCTTGGCTTACTGATAATGAACAAAGCCAAAGCACTTTCGTTTACCTGATTCAATGCTGTTGTAGGATAGGGGCCAAAGAAAAGTGCATCTTCCTAAATCGCCTTACACAGGTTCTTGGAACAAATCATTCTTGCTTGGATTCTTGTCTAGGTCATTTGCCATACAGTTATCAGTTAATTCCCTACTGCTTTCATAGTATCATCCAATGGTACATTTTCACTAGTGCAGGGGTTTTTATTTTGTTTGTTTTTAGTTCCTTGTTCCTTGACCTCTGCCTTCCACACAAAACAAAATTTTGGGCTTTATGTTAATTGAAAGTACAATGATTTTGTTTTTTAACAGGGGTCCTATAACATGCTACAGATTCATTTGGTGGTACCGGCTTCCAGAGCAAAGGGTTTAATGACCACAATTCATCCTGGCAAAGTGTGGCATGATCTTCACAACTAAAACCAAGACACAGAAAGAGAGGGTCAAACAGCCTTTACTAAAACAATCCTGCCAGGATAAATCAAATCAACCCAGGGTTGCCACTGTCCTTACCCAAATAAATAAGGGAAGGAATGACCTTAATCCACTGGAGATCTTTATCCTAAGAAATGACCTTCAAAGCACTAGGACAAGTGGATTCTGAATTCCTAATCTGCCACATGGAAGCAGAGCAGCTCAGTCACACCTTTTCAGAGTAGTTGCAGTGCTTCATGACACTATTTCCGCCTGCCCTTCAGAACTCCAAGCAGACGAGCTCACCAGCGGTGCCAAACTGTTAGACTCATCAAGTTTATGAACACTGCATACAAAATGCAAACATTTTCTTCCATTTGGGCAAACATTGGCAGGAGAAACTTTCTTTCCAATGTTAACAGCAGGGAGCTTAAATAAAAGTTCAGTTTCTCTAAGGGTGGGGGAAAGAAAAAGCTAATTCTAAAAATATGTCATCAGCAGCATGCCATTGCCAGAGAAAATTGTACATGTTTCCCTCAAGCACAGTTCGCTCAAATGAACTTGACAGCTTCAGAGATCACTTAAAAGAAAGAAAATTTGTTGCATGAGGCCTGCCAGATACAAAAGGCATCACATCTCAACAGATAAGACCTGATAGAGCCCCATCTCAAATATTTCTGTAGGATGATTAGGTGAACTAAAAATTAGTGCTTTGTCAAATACCCACACAAAGGCTTATGCCCTAAGGGTATTCTTCCAACCCATTCAAGGGACTTCTTACTAGAATCTGGCAATTAACTTTAAACTCTTGCTACTTCTATTAGTTTCCTAGAAAATAAATTAAAGGACATCTAGGCATACAAGTAAAATTACACAGCTAAACTTAAAATAAGCTGCTTTCCCCTCGTCCACAGGTGTGTCCAGGCAACGTAAACAATTTTAACTGCGTTACAAATTATAGGTGTCAGTGCCTTCTCTCAAATCCACCGAATGCTGGAAAACACTGCTCTCAGGCAGACCATTTACTAAAAGGGGTCTATTCAGGATAGTTTTCTTTTTAAACATAATAGTCCAGTTACTGAAAACACTGTAAAAATCAGGTGTGAATATGCTCGTTTGACCCGAAGCTGCAGCTCTCAAACATCTGATTAAAAGGAAAAGCAGGCAGGCATTACAACTCCCCAGAAAGCAACAAAAATAAAAGGCTCCATCTTCAAGAAGATGATCTCCAATTACAACACTATGCTGGTTTGAAGAAATACCCAGTGCAGCAGTGAGCTGCACCATACCAATCAAAAAGCCTTCCCATCTCAACAGGGACAACATGGCAGCTAAGCTATCAAGTCAGCTGTAGAAGCTAAACACATCTATTTGTTTTCTCATCCTCTTGGCCATAACCTAGATTTCTGGATCCTGGTTTAAACTGAATACACCCTTTTACAAGTGCAACTCTTTCCGACAGTGTAGTTAGTTCGTTCTGCTCTTCAAAAAGATGAGAGAAAAACTATAAGTTGTCTTTAATATTAAAAATTTAATGTATTTTTAACACATCAGTCCTTTAGACTTAATTCCAGACTTAATGCACCTGTCAGGAAACTGACTGCTGGCTATGGTTTTATTACAGCTATACATTTTTCTGACACTCTGAAACAGAAGATTTTCAAAAGAAAATCCCAGGCAAAGTTCAGTTGAGCTGTTGTTTAAACACATACTTGGAAACATTTTCTTGTATAGCAAAAAAATGAGCACAGGTTACTAAATACATGAAGCCTAAAAAGTGCTGCAAGCTGGAGGGGTTTTGTTTGTTTTTAATGTTTGTGCATTTTTGTTGGTGCATTATAATCATAAATAATAGAGGGATTTGTTATGCCAAATGCATACATGCACATTTGTGCATCTTTGATACAGTAAAGACAAAAGCTAAACCTTAGTAGCAATTGGCTAAAACTTAAATACACTTCAATTTATGTAGCCATCAGCTTCCAACATTCAAGTGAACACTGAAGGAAAACTGTGACATTATTTTGATGCAGGAACTCTACATTTTCATGAAATCATAGAACATGCATAAATGATGCTGACCATATTTAGAAGCCACAGTAGTTTAGATTCGTTGTTTTATTTTCCCCCATCAGAAATAAAATTCTCAACCATATGCTTTTTAAAAAATATTTGTTTTAGTTGTAGATGGACACAATACCTTTTTTTAATTATTTTTATGTGGTGCTGAAGATCGAACCCAGTGCCTCACACATGCTAGGCAAGCACTCTACCATTGAGCCACAACCCCAGCCCCAACCATGTGCTTTTAATACTCATCTCTATGGATTATACTTGCACCTGGATAAGCTTTAAATACTCATCACTTAGCAAGGGGCAATAGACAAGAACTTCCATTTTTTTGTTCCTATGCATGATGAAGAAGAGGGGTATATATTATGAGCATTTCCAAGACAGACAATAATTTTTAAAATACACAGCTACCTATTCTCCTTTTTAAAAAATTAAAGACAATATGATAGCTTTATCTTTGCATCACAGTTCTTATTTTATCCAAAGCATGACAGAAATCCCACTCCAAACATTATTAACTAATACTAATTTAAGTAGAAGAACTCTTAAAGTTTTTACTCATCTGAAATGCAGAACACATACATATTTTACCAAAAGGTTTACTATGCATATTAATCTTTTATGCATTTTATTCCTCCAAGCGTGAAAAGAAACAAGTTGAAGTAATAGAGGTTGCCAGGTGTTGGTGGCACCCATTCCACTGTAATGACAGCCATGACTTAAGGTTTTGTCTCGCTCTACTCTTCCTATGAATTGCAAATCTTCAGGTTACCACAGCAACTCTATATACTGACAGGTAAGCTTCAGGAAGCATCCTGGTCATCGTTTCCATCTTGTTTGCTTTGCCTCATAGCACTCCAGAGTCCCTGTTGTATAGGAGCACCAGTATGTATGGGAGTTATTCTAGCACACTGTCCAGTCGCAGCGATTAATCATTCCTGCTTCTTGAACTGACATATCGAGGTGGGGAAACGACATCCTAAATGAGCAGAGCTGATTACCTGGGAAAGCAATTCTTCAAGATAGCACAGCTAACTAATAGCTCCATCTGCTACACATAAACACATTCCAAAGCCCCAGAAGTAATGTCAGGATACAACTAACAGAGTTGGGTCCTGTATGCCAGATTTCTGTGTGTCATCACAGGTGTTTGATGAGCACAGAAAGTACATGAACTTTTCTTCATCTCTGGGATAACTGGTACTTCTCGTGCTCAGATCACAGGCCACCAAAAAGGGTATTCTGGTAGAATTCTCTGCCTGAATTACTGATTCTCAAACTTAACATGAGTGAAATAAAAATGTCAATGTGAAGCTACATGAACTATACAAAAAGAAGTGGTAGGACAGGCCTGCAGGACAACATACATTTCTAAAACAGACCAACGACAAAACCTAATGATACATTAAAGATAAAAAGTTTTCTATTAACATTAAAATGTATGAGCATATAGAAGAAAAGGTTTGCGGCTTATTTTACAGTGACTAAATAAAAATAGAATCTCTAAGGATCTTGATAAAGCATCAGTTCTGTAAATTATAGGAACTTAAGAAGGCTGTGGTTGGAATTCATCAATAAGCTCAGCAAACAGTTAAATACAATTTGGCTACAACAAGCAAAACTGTACCAAGCTATTATTATACACAAAACTGTAAATGGCTCCCTGGATTTTTTTTTAAAAAATCTAAATAATCAATGGCTTATTAAAGTCACTACTACAGATTTTGTCTGTTCTTTCATTATTAATATATCTTTGATAATTTAAAATCAAATTCTAACATTGCAGTGCTGAGTGTATAAGGAGGTTGCAAGTTTCCATTTTCCTGATCAAAGCATTGACGTTCTATAGTAGCTGCATTTAACACTGCCTCTGTATCGAATGGGAACAGGCTCCAGTTCTTTCCACATTAGCTGTGATTTTAATAACATGCCAAGCAAAACAGGCTGGCGTAATAAGTTTCATTGCACCCACTTCAACAACAGATAAGCACCTCATTTTCATACAGTTTCCACTTGTTGCTAGGTAACCACACCAAACGAGACATCTCCAGGCATTATGCAGAATGCACACTCTTCACCCAAATTTGATGTGCTTTGGGCATTAAATACTGTTATTTTAACCACACCTGTCACTCAAACAGTTTGAGCTTTGGTTTAGACTGTGACACGGGTTTGTGGGATTGTTGCTTTTGTGGGGATTCTGATGTGTAGACATTCTAAAAGATAAACTACAATAATATGTCCCTGTCTTCCCCAAAGCAAACCCACTGCATTATCCAATGAATTGATAGTTTGACATTTCACAGAAAGATAAAGCAAACCCTCTCAAAAGATGTCCACACTATGCCCTCTTAACAGTAGACAATGTCAATTAAAAACTTCCTTACTGCTTTACGTGACCACGAAGGGAACTTTGTAAGCAGGGGTCTGTGTGGAGTTGGGCTTCACCTGCAGGCTTCAAACAGAAACCCTTTAACTAGTCGCATCTAGGCCAAAGCGGAAACCCCATCTGTCAGCCAAACAAACCAGCTTTCTGCTGGAGGAAGGGAAAGCTCTGCGGGAACAGATGCAGTCCGACCTAAGATACTGAAGAACTCAGGCGACAAGAAGGCAGGAGGGCTACCTGCAGGAAAGGCAACAGACACTGACATTTTAAAAAGAAAATAAATCTTAGCAAGCAGCACTAGGCATCTCCCAAACATGAATTTTCTTTTGAACTTCTGGAATATTTTATCCTCCATAATTAGTGAATGCTAGAAAAATGTTATAGCACCTCAACTTGCCACGGGGCTACAGTAGTCCCTCTCACGGATAATAGAAACAGAAGAAACAAATCACAAGTAGGTGTGGCATCAAGACACCAGACCAGATTCTGACCCTCAGACTTTTTGATCCAGACCTCTGTTTTTTTGAGTTTCAATGTCACCCAGAGTATAGCTACTGCTCTCTTCAGAGGCAGGGAGAAGTAAGATTCATACTGCGGCTTCACTATCAGCCTAAACTACATCTTGGCTAGCTAAGCAATACTTTGCCTTCTTATTTTTACCCCCATGCTCTGAGAAGGTGTTCGAAGGGTTTTGCCTCCAGGCCTTCCCTTAGATGTATTTAGTGCACGTGTGGCAAGGGAAACCTCCCATTTCTCTATTCAGTTGGGACGAGGTTTGGGTGGCCTTTGCTACAGTAGTTGGGTTTCCATCATGGTACCCTCTCCACCCTCGACCTTTCCTTTTGCCCATTCTGGGTCTCTCCACAGGTCAGATGGCTTAACATAATTTATTTCTTCTTGAAATTTGGGTTAATTTTAATTGGAATAGCAGGACTGCATCTCTACAGCTCACAGGGATGGACTAATATGAAACAGGGAGAGAAATCTGATGGATAAGGCAAGAGTCAGGAAAATAACTGCTATGTCTCAAGGCAAGTTAACAAAGTTCATTTAATCTGTTCCAAAATGCCATGAGAGCTACAGATAAGAATGCCACAGGTACAAAGACGTGTTTAATGAAACTACCTTTCTATCTGTTCCATCTGAGAATATCACTTGGCCCAAATTTGTTTACTTAAAAAAAAAAGTTCCTAAAAGAAAGTTTAAAATTATCAACAGCCAGGCATAGAGGATGTCAATTAAAATGTGTCCGGCAATACCATTGCAAAGTCTGTATCCTAAAGGAACCCTCCAAGAATCTTCACTGAAGCTCTGTTTACAGTAGGAAAAATATGTAAGAAAAAATATGAAAAAAAAAGGTGAAATAAAAGGGGAATGGATAAACAGAAGCATATGTGTGTTATGGAATACAAGGCAGCATATAAACAGAATAATCATAATCTGGGTAACAATATGTAATAATATAACAAGGACATTTGCAGGTCAAAGACAGTATGGTATCACGTGTCCTCTCCCAGAAGACTTCTATGGATTTTGTGTTTTTATGTTTATCTCGGGGAAAAAACAGACAGTCAGGCAGATAGGCAGACAGGCAGATGGAGGAAGACAAAAGTTAGCTAGGATTATGAGGGGGTCATCAGTGGGGACTTCAGCATTGTCTAAAACATTCTTAAAAGAGAATTATGTTAATATGTTGATTGACTAATTAGAAATTTAAAAGAAAATATATTTCTCATGAACTGGAATGTGATTAAAAGGGATAATGACAAGAAGTAAAGAAAGCATGTTTGAGTCTTCCAAATTCTAGCAAAGGACCAGTAGATGAACATGTTCTACCTCCTTTGAAAGAGGTAATTTTGAAAAGCATTTCAAGTCAAAGATACAAATATTTATGGAAAAAAAAAATCAACCTCAGTGGATTCTGACCTTATGTAAGTATAAAATATCTAGACACTTACAGGCTCTTTTAGAAAAGAACCAACTTTACCAATGTAACTACCCTACTGCCACATGGCAGTACATTCATTAAATGAAAAAATAATAATAAAATAATAACTCTTTTAATGCCTTCAGGATAATTGGACATAGGAGAAAATGTATAAATGGGACTCATTTGTATAGAAGTGAATTCATTAAAAATGGCAAGAGTCCTTGCATCTGGTGAATTTTTTTAGGAGTTTGGAATTATGCCTAGAAGTCATCAGATTTGTTGCTAGTGAACCCCCATCTGTCATAGCTTGAATCTGAACTATATATAGCTCTTATTCCCCAAATCAATATGTTGTGTGTTCATGTAATCTAGTATCCAGTCTAGAAGCCTTGCAATTGTCTATAAGCTCCTCAATTCTTATTTTCACTATTCTTTGGCTTGTTATAATTCTTAATATACAATGACAGAATATAGAGATGTCACTTTAAAAACTTCACTCACTAAAGGTTAGCTATAGAGGAAGAGGAAAAAAGCTAGCTGTGTGTGTGTGTATGTGTGTGTGTGTGTGTGTGTGTTGTGCATGCACATGAGTGTGCACATAAAATCCAGAAGAGAGAAAATGACAAAACCTCATGCTACATTGCAGTAAAGAGGTTACTGCCCCAAAGGATTTCATAGGAACAAGTCCTGGACAAGAAAATTTTTAAAATATCTGTCTAAAAGTCCAGGTATCTGCCAAGCCCAACTCTCGCGAGTGTCAGAGACCCTGGAGAGGAGCACCTAATTCACCTAGTTGTCATGGGTCTGGGTCTATTTGTGTCCCACTGAAGTCATGGGAGAAGACGATGGGCTGTCAGCATATACTGCATTAACATACTTTTTATACACTTTCAAAATCTTAATTATCTTCATTTCCAGCCTACATGAGAATCAAAATCAATTTTTAAATTGGAATGAGAGCAAAGGAAAAGACAGGAATAACTATTTCTAAAATACTGTCGAGAACTCAAAAAGCATAGCATTTGCACTAAGTAGAATGGAAAAAACAACCAACCCATATTCAGTTTCTAAGCAAAATATATTAACTGATAATATTCTAAAAGATCCCAAGTCATTTATTTAAGTAAAATTGAACTAGACATATTTGTTCTGGACATTACTATCATAAGTACTACCTAAAATCATGTTATCTATGTTTTTTAAAGGGTAACTTCATGACACTAACTTAGAAGCATTCAACAGACAGCGGATACAATTCGAAGAAAATTGTTCTAAAATGTAGTACACAGTTCTCTGCCTTAAAACACACAGTATGTTGAGTTCAGTTCAGAGGGAAAACTCCTTCCTTCTGCAAGGGATAAATGTTATGAAGGAGATGAAAATGGAAACATTTGTAGGGAATTACAAATCAGTCAGACTGCGGGGAAAATGGACCCAAGTTTTCTCCAAACTCTATAGTTCTTCAAATTCTATAATTCAACTTAAATATAAACATAAATATGCACACATACCCCTAATAGGGCACCCTCTGGAAAAACAACTTGTAAGACACACCGTGTACGAAATATTATTATGAAAAGGAGACAACATCAAATAAATTTAGAAAAAGGAGGGGAAACAATAAGCTGATGTCTTTAGTCTTCTGGTTTATTCCTAAAATTCTAGAGCTCCCACACTTTCTCCATTTTCTTTCCCTTCTGTCATTTCCCTCCAGCTAAAAGATACAGCCAAGTATCCTATAGAGATGGCTAACTCTAGGTGTTCAGAGGCCCGACTGTCTTTGTTTACTTAACATTTAGCTCAAAACTTCTTTTTTTACTTTGAAATGCTTTCTTCCTATAACGAGTTTCAAAAATAAATTCCGCCAACATTAAATCACATCTTCTTGAATTATAAACCTATCAAGCTTGGAGAATTAGCCTTAAGCTGTCAACATCAAAGCAAAGGAGTCCTGCCTGGAATGAGAACCACCCACCTGATTTATGGCTCTGTCCTCTGCATTCAGAGCCATGCTAAGTAGAAAACAAAGGGGTTATCAAATTTCAGTAATTAATATGAGTAAACATGAGTTGAGCTAACAAAAGCAATTACTTGGAAGTTTAGTACTATTATCTCAACAGTTCATGTTTTGCCTTTTTCAATGGAAAACAGAGATTTAAATGAATGCCTCAGGACAGGAGATTTGGTCATTTCATTCAAAAGTTACCAACCACCTGTGTAGCACAGTTGACAGCTAATTTAATACTCTCTTCCAGATAAAATAAATTACTCTGACTTCAGTTTATGAAGAATAAAAGAATCCTTCGTATTTTAACTCATTTTTGATATGAAAAAAAAATTATTTGAACTTTCTGAACTAAAATTGGCAATGAAGGTATAAGGCTGCAAATGTTTGTTTCTGATGGTATCTTTACATTTTGCTGATGTTGTTGGAAATATTCACTTTGATATTATCTTCTGGCTTGGGCCTGCTTTTTTCTATACTTCTTTTTGGAGTCATAAATGAATACTTCTGCTGTTTTAATTATATTAAAAGGAGCAGAAAGGATAACAACTATAATTTCTTTTCTCAAAAAACAACAAAAAAGCACCAGAGAAATTAGAAAATGGATTGATGACTACTATTAAAATATACAAAGTTTTGCCAGGCATGGTGTCACACACCTATAATCTTCAGCTGAGGCAAGAGGATAATAAATTCAAAGCAATTTAGTGAGATCCTAAGCAACTTAGTGAGACTCTGTCTCAAAATAAAAAATAAAAAGGGCCAGGGATGTGGTTAAGTGGTTAAGCATCCCTGGGTTCAATCCCTGGTATTAAAAAAAAAAAAAAAGTATATATATTTATATATGTATATAAAAAATGTATATAATATATACACATATATGTGTATGTATGTGTGTGTGTGTGTGTGTGTATATATATATATAGATCACAAAAAAATTTACTCTTGAAGAAGCAAAATAAAAATTATTTTACATTATTTGACATGTCAGTGTAAATGTCACTATATAGTCTCTGACTATATCATACTTGGGTCATCCTTTGTCATAGCCCACATCCACTCCATCATTAAGATTTTAGATTTAACCTCCTAAATACTTTCCAATTTCACTCACTTCTCATTATGCTTACTCCCACCCACTCCACCACTACCCTGACACAGACCACTGCCACCTCTTGTCAGTGTAGCCTCCTGATATCTGTACCTATCTGCACTCATTCATGCCCCTCCAAGATGGACCCACAGCATTCTTTTCCAGAAAACAATCGGGGTTATCCTAGCCTTCATACACTGCTTAAAAATCCCTCAAAGCAGTTGAGAATGAAACCCCTAGCCTTTCATACAGCTGCAGGCCCCTGAGCAGTCTGGCCTCCTCCCAACTCACTCTCCTCACTGGCTCCAGGTCACTGACTCTAGCCAGGGGACTTCTTTCAATTCCTTCACCTGGCTCTGTCTGAAAGCGCTTCCACCCTTTTTTTAACCTGGCTAACCCTGGTCAGGCCTCCTCTTTAAATCACAGTCCAACCACCAGTTCCTGAGCGAAGCCCTCCCAGGCCTCCCTGACTAGATCATATTCTCGTGGTGGGTGATTTCCTTGAACTACAGGTTTCTCCCCCATGGCATTTGTATTGCTTTATATACAAGACACTTGTGTGACTGATTAATAATGATATTAAATATATCTAATAATTGCTCCTTGACTTTAAGAACCATGAGGGCAAGTCTGCCTCTGCTCACCATTGTCCTCTTCTTCCCATCGCATAAGTCTCCCCGTTGGCCACTGCCCGCGAGCACCTAGTACATGCTTGCTACAATGTCTTGAATTAATGAACGTATACATTATGATTATCCATTTGGGGTGTGCCTTCCTTAATGGATGATGAGGTTAGGGATTCTGCCTTTTTCTCTCTTAGCACCTCAACACATAGCCTAGAGACTGGCACATGGTAAAATGTCCATCAATAATTGTTTAATGAACACTTGAGAATAATAAATAGATTTTTGTTAATATAAAAGAAGTAGCTCTGCACATATTTTGAATGATTAAGAATTCCAACATTTGTACTGCTCAGGAGAATCAATTACCTAAACTTCCTGCAATGCTGTTATATGTGAGGGATTTGTTGAAATGCATAGGTGGCTCTGATGGCCTGCGGGCAGTACATATCCACCTACCTGGAACTGCTCCCTTTAGACGAGTGTAACATGCCCAGCAACCACATGACAAGAGAAAAATCTGTCCGCACAAATTTTTATTTAAACAGGAGCCTATCTGTTTAGAAGGAGAAGGAAATTGACTCCTGTACGCTTCTGAGAGTTTGATTTCCTATCTTATTCACACAGCACATGTACTCAAATGCTCAAAGCCTATTTTCCTTCTAAAAAACAGATGAATAAAAAGAAAGCTAGTACTTAAATAACATTCCAAATCACGGTTACCAACCTCCAACTCATCAAATTCAAGGTCCCTTTAAGGGGCTTTGTAAGCCAAATCAGTCATCGGATCCAAATCCTGCAGCCATCAATCTGTTTTGGTGTTTTGGGAGGACAGACTCACAGACCCTAAACCATCACACACACTACAAGACATCATCCGTGGACTGCTGTGCAGTGGCTTTTCTTCTCCTTCTGCAAAGCCATGTAGATAATATTTCAACAATAACCACACATTTCTCCCTGTGGTATAGACACATACAAAATGCATTAGGAAAAATGCCAATAACTGAAATGCTTTTCTCAGTAGCTCTATTCAAGTGAGTGTCTCACAGGTGCCACAGAAGTGCACAGCTTTCTGAATTTGGTTCCAAAGGGAGCTCAAAGTCAATAAGCCTCCTCAGCTATCATCCAGCATGACTAAATCACTCCAAGGGCAAACCTTTCTGAGTTATGTGACCATTTCTTTAGCAGAGTTTTACCGAAAACGGCATGCCATAAACCAATTTAATTCAAGGTAACCCAAGCTGCTGGGTGAAAAGGAGCCCAAGAAATGAACAGAAGGAAGAAAACGCAAACGTTTCAAGTTACACAGGATCCTCAATCACACCAGAAATGAGCACAAATTGACAGACCGAGAAGGTTCCCAGGACCTATAAGGTATCATTCCAAATATAATCCCCATTTCCTATTATTAGGATAAACCTGCCATTATGTTGGGCATTTTGCCTTTTAAAGTGATATAGCTAAGGATATTCTTTGCCGAAGAGAATTATCGTGTGCAAACACGTCAGTTGGTTCAATGATGTTCAGAGGACATTCTAGGATGCCTTTTATGTTGTTCTCTCGTGAGCCATGGTCAGGAGAACGAGGGAATTCTCCACTCAGAAAATACCCAATTATTTTAATAGGATTACATTTTAGATTGACAATGTTTAAAATAGCCCCCTGAATTTATTAGCTTGCCAGCACTTCAAATAAGTAATTTTAATGCTAAGATCTTTTAAGTTTAAGTAAAGGACTGGCAGTGAGTCAAAAATTTCCTCCAGCTTTTAAAACATGACACTTTGGCCATCATGAGCTCAGTAGTTAGGACTTTCACACTGGGTTCTCCAGGTCTATCATTTGCCACATTTTTAAATACACTACTTTCTCTGAACTTTTTTTTTTTTTAACTCCTCTTTGGTTTCCAAAAGCATAGGTGGTTTGATTTAAACACAAGCTGACAGCAAGGTTCAAACGAACCTCTGACAAAGGAATCATATCCTTTAAAAAGTCCCTGAAGGCTTCATATTACTTGTCCCCAACCCTCCCCTTTGTTACAGATCAATCAATCAGAAGGACACAGGACCTACCATGAATGGGACACCCAGGCCAAGTGCTGAAAATACACAAGTAACCTGTTTTCCTATGCTAACTACCCACTAGCAGCCTCAGAGAACCTGGCTAGACTCCAGCTCAGCCATATCTTGTGTTATCTTCAACAGGTTTCTTCATCCGATCTTGGTTTCTTCATCTATAAAACAGGGGAGTTTGGTTCTCCCCTCGAAGGAATCTTGTGAGGATCAAGTAAGATAATACGTGGTCAGCACTAACCCAGGGCTGGGAGACAGTAAGCATTCAGCAAGGACTCGTTGGGTCACCACTGGCCCTATGCTGCTTTCCACTCATCAGCCCACTGAATTCCAAGCCCAGCCTCAATGAAAAGAGAATAGCCTAAAAACTCCTTAAAAGAGTTGTTCTGGAAAGCTGAGATCTGATGACAGCATCAGTACTCTAAGGATTATTACCAATGTCTTACTTTCTCACCCAGTTGCTCCTAATTCAACCAATCCTGGTCAAGTCTCACCTTAATCATATGGCCTGGGAAACACAAGCAATAAAGGAACAGGGGTCGGCAAACTATGCCTATGGGCCAAATCCAACCTAACACCTAGGTATGGTTTTTACCTTTTTAAATGGTTGACAAAAATCACAAGAATATTCATGACAAAGGGTAAATGAAATATAAATTTTTAATATCCATAATAAAGTTTTATTAGAACATAGCCATATATATACTCTTTAGTGTACGTATTTCCTATAGCTGCTTCTGCATTACAACATAATTGAAAAAAAATTTTTTTTTTTTTTGGTTCTGGGGATTGAACTCAGGGACACTTGACTGAGCCACATCTCCAGACCTATTTTGTATTTTATGTAGGGACAGGGTCTCACTGAGTTGCTTAGCGCCTCGCCATTACTAAGGCTGGCTTTGAACTCATGGTCCTCCTGCCTCAGCCTCCTTAATCGCTGGGATTACAGTGTGTGTCACCGCACCCAGCAGAATTTAATAATTTTTGACAGAGACTGTATAGCCTGCAAGGCCAAAACCATTTACTATCATGTGCTTTACAAAAAAAGTTTGCTAATTCCTGGTCTGGAACAATATTTTCTGATTTGGAAAAAGCTTAGCACATGGTGGTAAATCTTTAAGAAACAAAAAAAAAACCCTAAAAAGATCACATGTAATATTTGAGTATCCTATAAAGATATTCAGCAACAGGGCTTAGATTAACTTATTCCATGGTGACGGGGGCTCTGAACTTGACAAAGATAACTCTATCATTTTCCTACCTATTCCACAGCACCCTACTAAATTAAATCAGAGAAAGATCCGCACGTAAAGTAATGCTCACTTCATGTGCAATGGATGACGCAAAGAGGCAGGAGACTCCCAAAATATTCATTCCTTTTTTTAAACTCTGAAATTTTTTATGGCTTTAAATTTAGATAAATTTGTTAAGAGGTTTTTCCAAAAGTGTTCCTGGAAACATTATTCACCTTTTTGAGTTCCTTCGCTGTTTTCTTCTTACATAACATTTCACCTCTCATATTCAACCCCCATCAGTTCACTGGATCTTGGTGTGAGGTGGGCTTTTTTTAGGGGGGAGGGGTATATTCCCTTCTTGAGTTGGCATTCTTTTCTTGATTCTTTGGTCTGTGTCTCGAGTTTCTTGTCATGTCCTTTGACTCTAGGACCTAAATACATTTGAGGTAATAGCAATGACAACAAATACAATTGCTTAGTTTGGTCCCCTGAGTCCAAATATTGAATTTAATTCTCAGTGGGCCAGTTAGCTTCTCTTTCCCATGATTTGGAAATCTGTGAACTTACTTATCAGATCAACCAAGAGAATGAGGATAGATGTTTGCAAATTTATCTTCTGTTGCAGCTCAAAGTATAATAGGATTTGGGCTTATTAATAGTGGAACCCCTTCCTCCTTCTAACATAGAGCCTGCAACGCAACAGTAATATATTTAACTTTAATTGAAAAAAGGCCCTCTATCAGAGGTTAGCGGATAAATGGAAGGGCTGCTTCGAAGTTGCCTCAGACAGATTTGAACTTTGTTCCCTTTACTCCTATCAGCTTCCATGCTGGGAATAGCACTGGCAAGAAAGATATCAAAGAACAATAGAATCCAAGTAATTCTTCTTGTGAGTAGGCTGTCTAATGAAGAAATATGCTAAGCTGCACCAAGAACTATTTACACTAATGTACAACAAAACCCAGCAGAGTGGTAAGTTCTAAGAGAACTTACACCTTGGATCAAATGTTTCTACCCACTTAAGAGATTGTTGCTACTACAAAAGAAGGTAATGGTAAGAAAAGTGAGATGTGCCCCAGAAATGGAATGGAAATCTCTATTATGTCATTGAATACATAAGTCTGAGCTTGTTCAATTCCTTCTAGGCCCCAAAAGGAAAGTCCTTCTCTTTTTTCTTTACCTGCATTTGAGGTAAAGAAAGAAGGCTGGGTCAGACAGACAAGACAAGAAGCCCAAGGCCACATTCTCTCTGGACATAAAAGCTAACATTATTTTGAACTGTACATCCAAACCACCTCAGCCAAAAACTGCCAGTCCTTTCCATCTGACTTAGACTAGATATTTCTACAAAAACAAATCAGCACAAGAGGACATTTCCTTGACTAAGCAATGTCTTGATCTATCCAAAAAATGGTGGGTAAGTAGCAGTTTCACAGAAGCAGAAGAGAAAGAAAGAGGAAGATAGCAAATAATAGGTAAGTCCACACATCCCTTAAACTGCCTTTCATCACAAAATGGTTAACTCCCGAATCCTAATCACACCACATTAAAACTCCAAAGTCAGATTACAAAGAAACTGAAAAGAGAATATTCAGGATGATTGGGGGGGTGGGGGGGGTGACTCAGTGGTAGAGTGCTTGCCTAACCTTCATGAGGCCTTGAGCTTGATTCCCCAGCACTGCAAAAAATTAAATAAATAATAAAATAAAAATAAGAAAAGAACATGCTATTTGCTGGTTTGCTTTTCTTAAGAACCATTTTTTTTAGAACCATAGAGTTTATTTACTATCATAAAAAATGATACCTATAACCAGAAGTTGCAAGGTGGACTTCACAATCAACTCATCATCAGGGTGGAGAAAAGGGGAGTTTGAGAAGATGTTGCCACTCTCAATCAAAAGAAGAATGTAATAGAGAAAGGAAAACAAAACAGAGAAGCTCAGCTAACAATACATAGCTTTAATATTCCACATGAAAGCAGACAGAACTACAGGAGCATTGAAATGCCCATCGCTGTGCGAATGTATTTTAGCATACTAGTTGTCATAGCAAGTCAGTAGGATTTGAGAGCACATTTCTGTTTTGACATCTGGCCCATAACAAAATTACTATTGATCTGTTGTGAGCTTCCAGCAAAAGAGTATAACCTAGTCTCAGAACAAAGAATCATCCACTAAATAACAGGCAATAATCATCCTGTGTTTGTGCCTTTAGTTCACAATCACATCTCTTCTGGTGTTCTGCTTGGTCCATTTTGGGATAAGCTTCCTATTCCACTTCTTATTTCTGAATAAGGGTGTCCAGACCTTTTTTTCCTTTTTTTTTTTTTAATGAGTCTTGCCAGTACAGGATTAATTCTGCCTTCTGCCTTTCAGTAGCCTTGTGGCAGCAGCGGTATAATGCTGACATCTACCTTACACACACACTTCGGTTTGCTGCTGATTCTGGAAACTGACAGGACAAGCATTATTTTCCAACAGATGTTCTACAGAAAGTGGAAAGAAACGATGAAACAAATCAGACAACCAGAGCTGTTCGAGGAGGTTTGGAGGAGAAAAAAAATAAAAGGAAAGGAACACTATCAGCCTTGTTTCTAATTTATTTTCATAGCTCTAGAAAAATTTATAGGCAAGTGCCACTCACAAATGACATAGCTTTCATTAAAATGATCAGTTAGAATTTTTAGTAGGCTATATTTTTCAATGATACTAATAAACTATTAGAGAACTTTTACATAATGTGATTTCTCCCAAAGAACCAAGTTCCTTTTGTAGCCTGGTTTAGCTGGATATTGACTATGTGTCGTCCAGGATGGTAAGTACCCACCACATTTCAGGCCTTGGCCATTTGCATCCCCAAATACATCACTGCCTCCTTTTCAGAACAAAGCTATATTAACCAAGAAGCTATCTGATGGTTTCCTTTACCTGCATCAGTCAAAAGACAAACAATATAGATCAAGTGCATCTGTGCTCCAGACTGCATTGATTTGTTGCATGTGTGGTTAAATCCTGTCAAGTAGTCTTAAAGGTGAAGCATTATCATCAGAGAACCCATTCTGGGCGGGTGGCACTGAATCATCAGTGGGTCTTCTACTGCCATGCACAGCAGTTGTAAAACTTGACCCAAACCAAAAGAACATTCCATGCATGTGATCTACAAGCCCTCTGTCTACTTCCGGCAAAGGACTTTTAGTAGGTGATTTTATAAGTAAAGAGTATGCAGATTTCATTATCACTAGAGAAAACTGGCCCAAAAGGTAAAAGGATCAGAGGAGGGAAAGACAATTTTATGGGAATAAAGAAGAAATACTTGTCCCTGAAGTCTTTTTGCCATGATATTTTCACAAGCACTGAGGCAAGTGCTCACATCAGACTGCTTTGGTATAGTCCTGATAGCAGAGGGGAGGTAGACAACACAGCCTACTCTCTTCTAAAAACTGTTTTATCACTTCCAACATCTTTGCCTCTACAGCCCTGGTTGGCCCATACATCACTGATTTGCATAGATTAATACACTGAAGCATTGCACATTTCTATTTGTGGCCTCAAAGGATATGGTCTGTTGACAGACTGCACTTTAAAAGGACCAATTAGTTAACTAATGTTTTGCAGAAATGTCCACATGCTGACCTCAGCAATATTAAAGGCATACAATTACTATGCAAAGTCATGAATGTACACCCATTTCAGAGTTATCTATGAGAAACTGTCAAACCAACTTTAATGACAAAGCACAGCCAAGTGGTGTTTTGAGAGAGGGAATCTATAACACTCCAGTAGCACAGAAGGTCTTTTAATAATATCTGCACTGAGAACATGAACAATTGCTCATTTTCCTGCTTTATTTTTTCCCATCAAAACACTGTAGTAAGGCTCAGAATGTCTAAAGTAAATCAGACTTTTAATAAATTCTGTTATGCCTTTATTATGTGCTAATAAATTTTTTTTAAGTCTGTTCCCTATATTAACAGCTTCATAAATTCAGCTCTACAAGTGGCAGAAACCAGAAAGCACAGCAAACATTTATCCTGGATTTGCCAGGGCAGACCTGATTTCAAATATTCTATCCCTTTGTATTCATAAATCACTGAAATGTCCCAGAAATTCATATATATTTTAATGTCCAAACTATATCTTTAAGAGTTCAATCTATACTTGGTCTGGGCAAAAAATTATTTGCCATAATCTTCTTATTTCTTTTGCATTACCTTTTGTGCTTTAATTCTGGTTCAGAATAGTCATTTTACCAATATGCACAAAGCAAACATTTCATCTCCAGACAGAGACACTCTCCCTATTCCTACCACAAGACACACTAATGGCTTCTTTGCATGTATTCCAATTAGACTCTCAGCTATTGGGCAGGGATGCTATCGGTCCATTATATCCAATTATCCAGCACTGTGCATGGCACACATTGGGTCTTCAATGAAGACTTGCTGAAATCTTGAATGAGAAAAATGAATCATATACAAAGAAAGAATTATACCCTTTACTAGGAACAAATCTAAAAATAATTAGATAAATGCAGTGGGATGCCTCATTAATTCAGAGATAGGAACCACTTCTCCACATATGCAAGTATTTATGTATTAATTATATGAATAAAGCAAAGGGGGCATTTGGAGGAAACTGAATTCATGGAGGGAGGTACTAGGTCCAATGACACCAGAAGGTCACCATTTGAATAATAAGCCAGTTGACTGTGGTTCTTGATGCTCTCCTTCACAGTTTGGGGAGGGGGTGGGAAATGAGGATGTTTAGTGGCCCTCTGGTTTTCATTCTTCAAATACAGGAACCTACCTCAAGTTTAGTTTAAGACTTCAGCAATGACAGCTCTTAGGAATATGGAAATTGTTTCTTTGTGCTTGTTTGTTTTCTTCTAAGATTAATAAATTGAATAGAGTAAAACAAATGGCTAGGGGCAAGGAAGTAAAGTCCTGCCTTCTCATTCCTGTCCATAGAGGCTAAGAAGTCATGCATATGTTGCTAAGGGTTCCTCCCACTGTCTGATGTTGTGCCTTACAGGAAGCAAGGAATACTCCAATGAATATGAGGACTTGAACATTAGTGTCCTTGAAGATCTGACCATTCAAATAGCAAATAGATAAAATTTAGCTAGGCATGGTGGTGACACCCATAATCTCAGCAATTAGGCAGCTGAGGAAAGAAGATCACAAGTTCAAGACTACTAGCCTCAGCAACTTAATGAGATCCCAACTCAAAATAAAAAGCAAAGAAGGTGAGGGATGGAGCCCGGTGGTAGAACACCCTTGAGTTCTATCTTTAGTAGCACATACAAGAAACCTTTTTTTAATTAATAAAACAAATACTGAATATGCCTGCTATAGTTTGGATGAGTGTCTCCCAAAGGTCCATGTGTTAAGGGCTTGGCTCCGGGCTTGTGCTTTTGAGAAGTGGTGGAATCTTTGGGGGATGGTTAGGTCATTGAGGGCATGCCCTCAAAGAGGACCATGAATACCTGGAGTCTCTTCCTCCCTCTCTCTTCTGGTCCCTGGTTCATGATGTAAGCAGTGTGCTCTACCATGCACTCCAGCCATGATGTGGGAACCCTTGGGCCCTTGGTCAAGGCCCAAAGTAATGGAATTGCCTAATCTTGAACTGGAACCTTCAGAACCATGAACCAAAATAAAACCTTTTCTCTTTGTAAGTGAACTGCCTTGGGTATTTCATTGTAATAATAGAAAACGGACTAATACAACATCATAATACAAGTACAAGATTTTTAAAAATCCATAATGATGTTTCTTTTCTACCAAGACACTTAATAATGAATTTTGTAGCTGCAAATCACTGAGAAAATATTAGATTAAACCCACTACTTGGGAATAGTAGTTTCTATCATGACATAAAGACCAGGTGATTTTTGAGTAAGAATACTGCTTATTATGCTATTAAATATGTGAACATGATCAAACTTCATAGAAAATGAGCAAGGTACTGACTCTCATTCACACCAATCACCTGGTTACTGCAGGCTAATATTTTCAGAAAGAAATATGGGCTTTGAAATCAATGACAAGTTGTTCTATGACACCATCAGCACCCTTCTCATTATTTTACAATCCCCCAAATCCTAAATCAGCCAGCTCTGACAGCCCTGAGGGTTACGATTGATCTTAAGTTCAATGAGTAATGTGTAATCAGGCATCCCAAAAGCTACACCTAGAGGGAACAAGCAAGGAGAGTTCTATTTTAAGCTGATGGGAATGGTAAACATCCAGCAATGTATACAGTATTGCTAAGGACTAAGCTCTGTACTAGGCACCCCAAATTCTATGACATATTAATATCTTATCTTGCTTTCACTGAATTAACTCCAACAGGCCAAGTGAACATGAAAGAAATGTAATATGGTATATAAAAAGTACAGGCAGATAAGAAGCATGGCTAAGCCAAAAGGGCAGAGGTGAGTGGTACACCAAGTGAAGATATTATTATTTTAAGTCTACCTGGAGATTCAAGGGGTGAGGAAACAATGGCAGGAATACTTGTTCAGAGAAACTGAATTATTATGAATTGAATGATTCAATGATTAGGATACAAGGAAGGTTAAGGGCACAGCACATGCAAAGGCATAAAGCTAGAAAGCATTTGATGCCTAAGGGAACTTAAAATAAGACTGCAGAGTCAGAAATGTCACACTAATGGACAGTGACAAGCAACAAGTAGACTCTGGGGAGCAAGTTAAGAGACCAATGAGTGGCTCTTACAGAGTAATAAATACATTCACAATATAGGAAAAATTATTCTAATATTACAGCTAACCAAAAATGAAAAGTCCAACTCCAAACTTTGGGGATGTTGTACTATGCTGATTCCAATGTCTAAGGTCCCTTCCAAGTCTGCAATTCTATGACTGACCAATCCGAAATGACAACCCACCACCCCAACATAAAAGGCACAAGAAATGTTCTCATTTATAACACAAAGAGAACAAACAGAAAATCACCATCTCTCCATCAGTGCAGGTACATTAGCCTAATCAGAGAGTTCTTCCTCCCATTGGAAGACCTAATGTAGCCTTAAAAATAGGCACCTACCACCAGCAATGATTTATGACAGATCATCATCATTGAGTTTACTCCTCCCACAACTAGTAAAGAAGCTAGAAAAACATTTGCATACTGCTGTTTTTTGTTGTTTGCCAAACCATACTAATATATTAATATTCCCAGTAAAGAACTTGACTAAAAGTAACACTTCATATTATAACAACTCTTACAAGGGGCCATTTGCTTCTTCTGAAGCAGGAGTCTACAGGCATTAATAAGGATAAGTGCAGCTGTTTAGTCCACTACCCCTAAGGACAAGATACACGATTTAACATCTTTTACTTAACAAGGTTCCAAGCCAAAAGAATCCTTTCATCAGCATGTTTATAAGCTTACTTGCATATTCTAATGGTAATAGTACCAGATGACAGTTTTATAAGTGGATACAAGAGGGTATCATTTCTCCTCTAAGCATATGCCAAGGCATACATCTGAAGAAAATGTTGCCTTATTGTTCATAATATACTCTAGTACCTCTTTTATTGAAAACTAAGTTTACTGTTCTAATGCAAGAGTCAAGTAGATACAAACATTCTTTGGCGCTAAGCCAAAGGTTCCCATGAATTACTAATTAGGTGAATGAAAAGAAAAGGATTTGAACATCAAGAAAAAAAATCCATACGTAGATACACAAAGCTAAAAGGCCCCATCCATTAACCAGCTTCACCAAAAGCCAAACAACCTGATGGTTTCACATAGTTCCCACCACCACCTTATACGTTAATTGTGCATTAAAAATAAATCAGTGATGTTTTTGATAATAAAAGTAATGACAGATGATTGGATCTGTGCAGAAAGCCCAAAACAATATAACTTGGGGGAAAAGGTATGGAAGGCAGAAGCTAATGGCGCCATAGCAAAGCCTCTCTGCAGAGTTGCCTCTCCGCAGAGTTCTCAGTATCAATAGTAACCTTTGATCTCAATTTCTTTCACTTGTAAAATTCAAAGACTAACTGCCACGTGTAAATTTTTTCTAGTGGAATAAAGGCCATTACACTCATGAATATAAAGGGTCTTATAGTCTTCAGAACATCCTGTTGATGAATTTCTAATCATAAGTAGTCCCAAGTAGGAAAATATTTCATTAGTCATTCAAAAATATTTTTTGCATACCTCATTTGCCAAGTATTCTGCTAAGTCTGTGGATGTAAAGATGAAACAGGCAAATCAGAAAGGACCCACAGGACTGGGGTTGCAGCTCAGTGGTAGAGTGCTTGCTTGGCATGTGTGAGGCACTGGGTTTGATTTTCAGCACCACATATAAATTTAAAAAATAAAATAAATGCCCATCAACAACTAAAAAAATATTTTTTAAAAAAGACAACAGGGGGCTGGGGTTGTGGCTCAGTGGTTGAGTGCTGGCATAGCATGTATGAGGCCCTGGGTTTGATCCTCAGCACCGCATGAATGAAAAATGAAGATATTGTATCCACCTAAGACTTAAGAATAAATATTTTTTTTTAAAAAGGACCTACAGTACCTCAAGATTTCAAATCATTGTGGAACACTGGACATGAAATCAAGTAAGTTAAAGCAAGACATAATAAACACTGCAATAGAAGAATGGGCAGGATGTTATGGAAATAGACATCTTGGAGATACCCAACTTTTTCAGTATCATGTTAAGACAGGAGATAGAGGTAGCTGGTTGGGGTTTATATATGTTCTATATTTCTAATAAATCCAAATCTGCAATCCAAATGAACACCAACTATAGCCAACACTACGACCACTAACATAATTTCTGTTGAAATTAAAGAAATATTACTCCACGCAATTGTAGTAATCAAAGAACATTAAAGATGAAAATGAATATAACATCCAGGTAAAACCGAAGGTAAAACCAAACCCCAACAACTCAGTGATAAAAAGGAAAAAAAGAAATTTTTTGAAAGAATACATTCTAGGAAAAAATCAGTAAAGAGTTAATAAAGCCTTCTGCAAATTTAAGAGAAAAATATCTCTATAAAAACGTACATGTAATAAGGCTACAGATCATTGGTTAGCTGCCAGAAAAATGATGGAATATGGTATAGTTTACTTATTTCTTTTTAATGGCTCCAACATTCCACCTGAAAAATTGGTCCCGGAGCTGTATAATTGGGGATAAAAATTAAATGACAGTTTCCATTTGTCATGATGAAAGCTGATCACTTGTGTTTTTTCATTTATCCACGCTGACTAAAGTGGTTCCTAAAGTCTACCAAGCCAATCTTTTTCCTAACAGTGAAAATAATGCTGTTACTAAAATAAAGAGAGAAATGGAATAAGCTGTTGGCATCTGAACACATGAAGTTCCATAGGCTCAGCCTCTACATTCATGTGAATTAGAAGTAGAGGCCAGATAATAACTTTTGGGACATCGTTAATGTACTCCAAAAATTCATCTTTGGTTCCACTGTCTTACTCATGAATATTATCAAATTAAATAACTAATACTTCATATTTGTAGAAAATGAATTATTCTTTCTTCCTCCATGTTTAAAAGTCAACTTAAAGAGTCAAGATAAAGTCAACAAACAGATCAGGGACACTAGAGGAAGAAACTAACCTTAGCTCCCATATAAGATGGGACTACATGAAGTAGTCCCATTCATGCTCTTGTATTTGGGAGAATGGGCTGTGGAGGGGTGAGTAGAGGCTGAGTGTGAAGCAAGAGGGTATTAACGATGACTACAAAAGATTGTGTGTGTCAAAGACAGTTTTAATCTTAAAATTAAAAAGGTATATATGTTTTGGCTTTTGTTCCTCTTGATCTCAGAAGTTATTTGTAAATGGAAAAGCAATTCCCCAAAAAATATATTTAAAGGTTTAAAAATAGATCTGTGTCATACTGCCTTGAAGTATATTCCTTCCCTTTCATTTTAGACTCAAGCTGATTTGGATTTGATTGGATTTTCATTAGTGACCTCTGGTAAAGAACTTCAAAACTGCTGGGAGCCATTAGCCAAGTAGGTATGACAATTTCCTTGCCAGCGTACCCCATGTTGCAGTGACATTGAATGTAGGTGACCTTGCTCAAGGACCAGGGCGGATTAGGGTGTTCCCAGTTTAGGATAATCGGGTTTAGGGCGTTCCAGGTTTAAGATTATTCCTGCTGGGAATAGGGCGTATCCTGCTGCCTGAGTTCCCCTAGAGTTCTCACGGGATTCAGACAGTATATTTTGGGAGATAGAAGCCCAGTGGGAGTGGATTTGGGCAGAGAACTTGGATTTCCCCAGAACGTGATTGTAGATGGCTGGTGTGAGTTCGGGAATAAAGAGTTGCTGTTTGAATCTACAAGCTGTGTGGTGGCTCGTGATTTTGTGCCCAGCCAGACTGCGGCATTTGTGCCCAGCCAGACTGCGGCACAAAACTAGAGTTGAACCAAGCAATACAATATAGCAGCGAAGAGTAGTACCTTTGAAGACAGACTGCTATTCCCCCACTCACCAGCTCAAGACCTTAGGCAAGCTACTTAACTTGCACGTGCCTATTTCTCATCTAGACAACAGAGATAAGAAATTCGTAAGTGTATATTGCCTGAAATAATGACTACTACACAATGAATCCTTAATAATAATCCTTACTACTTCTACGACTACAACTACTACTACTACTAGTACTACAACTACTATTACTATTACTACTACTATACCATTTCATGATTTTTTTCTTTTAATAAAAAACCAAAGAAACATGTAATCAAAAAATTACCTAATAAGATATTTAATCAAGTTATAAAGATATAGAGCTATAAGATGGAAGAACATGTGTAATAAGGAATTTTAAGATAGATAAACTCCAGTGTGATCAATTCATGTGAAAAGTATATAGTATATAAAGAGACTCTACTTAGAAAATGACTCCCCTAGTGATTATCAGAATGATATTCTGATATATCAGGGTGATATTACTGAGTACTCCTTAGAAAGCAAGTACCATTGGTAAGACAAGCATGACTAAGACAGGGACTCTGCCTTCAAGGAACTTATAATTTCATTGACAATGATATCTACCATCTACAGAGCACCTACTATGTGCCATCCAATGTGTAAAATACTATATATATATTTATCATTTCCCTTACTCCTCATCAGAACACAGTCAACCAGGCACTATTGTTTCCATTTCACAGAGTAAAAAGATCAGAACACAGAAAAATGAATCACTCATCTAAGGCCTCATAATTACTACAGTGCTAAGAATCCAACCCTCCTGTGTCTCAAAGTCACATTCTCAACTAGTATATCACATTGCCTTCCATTTATTTGTAATTCCTCAACTACTTGCCAGGGACAGAATCAGGCAACTGAGAGTTCACCTATTTGGAACTGCTGCCAAAAGATGTTAAACTAGAAATAGGCACTGAGTGTTTTTGATATGAGAAGAGCTTTAGAAAGGCCATTCCCCTCTACAGGTTGAAGAATGGATAAAAGAACTAAGTCCCAGAGAGATTAAGTAACTTACCCAAAGTCAAACAATAAAGTAGTTCTAAAAATTACAGGGTAAATCAGCATGAAAAAGACACTTCTATTACAAAAATTTGAGGTATGAATCTATTACCCAAAATGAGGTAAATATAGGTAGCCTAATAGGACCACAGAAGTTCTTAAAACCCCGGGCTGCACACCTGGTGTCAACCAGGAGACAACCAAGAACCAGCGTCCTGGAGGGGAAGTCTGAGGGAGAAAAGGTAAAATTTCAAAAATAACCCAGAACCATCATATTCTTTCTCTGCCTTCAGGGACCTTCAGTTAAGATCCTGAGGGCTGTCAAATGGGCAAACAGATATGGAGCCTGAACCTGAACTGATAAGAGCACAGCCAAGATGGAGGTAAAAAGAAACTTCAGGGACTCTATTGAAATAGAGTCCTTTAAGACTCAAAATTTGATAATCTGTGGTAAAAACACAACAGAGCTTCTCTTATTTGTAGGACAAACTGGAACTAAATGAGACCTAGACAAGAGTATGAGGCACAATGGTCAGTTTGTAAAACTTAATTATTGGTATCTCTATTTCAAAGAGAAAAGCACAGGAGCCTTAGAAAATGACAACTTCGGGTTTCAAACGTGAATTTGCCATATATGAGCTATAAGGTCATGAATGAGTAACTTATCTCTCTGAGCTTAAATAAATTTCTCCACCTATAAAATGGAATAAATACTCCCCAATTTCACTATAGTATTCTCTTTAAGATTAAAAAAGAAGCAGCATTGATATCTATTATGCCAGTCAATAGCTTTAAATTCACCCTTTTTGCCTGCTTTGTGAAATCAATCTGGGCCCTTTGAATGTTCCTTTTCCCTCTGGCACAAGGTTAAGCTTTGTCAGTAGAGGGCACCAGAGGGACACTGCAGAAGGAATGAGGCCTCTCTACAATTCAGTTCCTGCTGTAAAACCTGATTCCCCAAGTGCCTGGGTCCTACAACCAGGGGCAGCCAGGAGCATCCACTGGCCAGCAGCTTTCTCAGCACCTTCTTCAAACAATTTTGTTTCAGAGTGCCTCCAAAGAAACACCTTCCAGAGAACAATCATCGCCAGCATCCTAGAGGGCAGACTAGCAGAAAATTCCACAGCACCACAGCAACTTCTCTGCCACAGTGAGTCATGACAGTGTCCTCTCCAACATGGCCTGGGTCTTACACTGGAGGGGGAGGGGATCTTCCTTGGATGCTCTATCTTAACATCAGTGTAGTAGCTATTCCTTATATCTGCTGATCTTTAATTCTTCAGAACTCTTTTCATTCCATATTAGCCAATCCCTCAATTGTTCCAACTCCTCATTTCAATTCATGAGTCACTATGGTAAATTTCCCCCATTCTGTGTGTTCTCTGTGTTCCCTGTTCTCTGGTATTGTATGATTAAACACAGATCAATGGTTTCCTAGGCTAGTGCTTTGAATATAGTTAGCATTCAATAACACATATCATTATAATAAACATAAATGATTGAATTCTTCTCATCCTTAATCTTTTCCCTTCCTCATTCTATTTTAACCAGAATATGAGCCTCTTCCGACTACAAAAATCCCTATATAAGTAGCAAATTAATAAGTTATGAAAAAGATGTCAACAGTTTCTGCCAAAAATCTGATTAGAAAAATATGAGGGCTGCCTCACAATTAATTGTCCACTTACTTAGCATGCTGCTTAGAAAATTCTTTCTGCAACTTCCTTGGCTGACCTGAAGAGAATGCCACAAAGTGTGAAAATGTCTGCTTTTTCTTGCCAGAGATATTCCCCAAATGATCTAGAATTAAATTCATTAATATATAAAATATTTTTAAAATGTTAGTGATCATTTTATTTTCTCATAAGCTGCAATACATTGAAAAAAATCATAGAAAATATACACAAGAATAACTGCTGAATCCATTTTGGAGGGTACCTGTTGGGGAGATTCACTCCCAGAGAAAGAAAGAAAAAGAATGAGATTAAGTAGCAATATTACAAAGTCAACATGTATTTCCTCAGCTTGTAAATGTGCCAGCTTAATTCCTGGGTAAAGAAGTATAAAAATATATCATTCAAGGTGTCATGTATCATTGACACACATTGTGAAATAAAACTACTATAAAAATATAGACGATCTCAAATGTATTAAAGTTTCTGTCTTCAAATTCTTTATTTCAAATCCTCAGAATCATTCTTCCTTGAAAAGGAAAGCTATCGCCTTAGACACAATCTCATGTCACCTGTATTTTTGCTTTATCTAAGCCTTCCCTAATTATCAAACACTGGTGGGGGAGGGGTCTCATCAACTTTTCAGCAATTTCAAAAGCTGACACCCATCTTAAAACACCCCAGAATAGATATTGCAAGCCGCCAGCAAGACCCCAACATAAAGCAAGGCTCCTCTTTAAAAGTTGGAATGGAACCTGCCAGGGATGCCTGCAGGGATGCTCAACAATAGCAGTTTATATACCCCATGCCTTTTTTGACCTAGATTAAATTACTGACAAAATGGACAGACTATCCAAAACTGTGTGCAATACATTTTGCCAATGAAAATAATGATCGTGCTTGGTACAGCACACATGCTTTCTGCTCAGCTTGTCAGCATTTTCAGTTAAGGGGCTCAATGGTCTTACCAGCCAACCCTTTCCCTGCCAAAACCAATAAGGTACCTTCATTTCTTAAGCCCCCTTAGGGCTTTGAATTACTATCCATTTTGCACTTAAGGTGAGTCCTGTAAAAATGTTTTTCTCCCTCGAAGAATCATAATCAGAAGCAGCCCCTCCCTACCACCAGCCTATTTAAAACTCAGACAGAGAAAATTCACAAATATGTAAGCTTCTTGTAATTTTCCATTGGCACTTTTTCACATTTGCATTCTTAAAAGTTGCATCTACTGCTTAAGATGGCAAGGTGCATTTCCCAGAAATGCCATCATTTAATGCTCCCGGTGTTTTATGTGAAAACATGTATTCTGCTACACCAATGTGTAACAGAGCAATATTTTAAAGCGGCTTAACTTTATAGTTCCAAACATTCTACTGAGTTTAACAATCTCGTCATATATTACAGTGAAACACGCACGTGCACACATGCCCCTTAAAGTATGAATGTTGTTGGATTTTATTTTTATTTTATGCCAGGGAAAACAAGATTATGCCAAATCTCTTTATAGCAAATGAACCTTTTCCAGGAAAAACAAACCCTGTCATTTATATTTTTCATTCATTCATCAATTCATTACTTTATGGAATCACTTCCCACTCTAAAAAGCTGTGAAAAACCATGGGTGGCAAGACAGCACCTTTTACCTCACCCTATGTCTTTCCATGCAAGATGAGATTTGGGCCTCATCACTCTGACCTAGCAAGTTCAACCACAAAAAATATAGTCCTTTGCCCTAAGGAGGACTGACAGATGTCAACTGACAGATGTTGGTTTCAAAAAATAAATAAATGAGAGAACCATTCCTATAAAACACTGGTCCACAAAGGCCCATATTTCTGTCAATTTCCTTCCACCAGCACCCAAGCTTGGGTTTTCAGATACAATCCCCCCTTACTTATCTTTCCACCTTCAGACCTCCCACAATTCTTAACTTCATTCATAGCCTTTATTCCTAGTTCTAAACTATGCTTCTACCCTCATAATATGGTAGAAGGAAACCTGCTAAATGCATCCTTGATGCTGATGTGATCTTTCCAGTTATTGAATGTTTCATTGAATTTTACACTATACAACTTCAAATGCAAAAAGCAGCCAATTCATTTTGTTAACTGTTGTTCAGTATAGATAGCCAGCTCCATAACTATACACTTTGATTTGGTACATGAGAAAACGTATTTTTCATTACATCCCTTATCCTCCTAATGACATTTCCAAACAGGATTTTAAGAACTGTGAAGCAGAAATAAAATTATGCTCAAGTTCCAAATTGATCTCATGGAATGGAAAATGGCTATCATTGCCAGTGAGTATTAACGGGATCCAAAGCTAGCAAGTTTCTAGTTCAGAAACATTTCTCAAATAATGATCATCTTTCACATGCCCCTTACATTACCAATCACAACAGAAATTCTTTGAAAGAACTTAAGAGACTTTGGCAAGATCTCTCATGCCAGTCCCAATTCCTTTATCCTGTATGCAGACTTCATCAGCAGTTTGGGTAGAATTCTTTCCTTTTTAATCATCAATCAAGGCTAACATTTCAGTTATCTGGATTTACACAAAAACCTAAAGGAGCCATGAAATGGCTTCTGTAAAGCACGTTTGGTGGTGACTTTTAAATAGCTTTAAGAATAATTTGGAAATAAAAACACTGCTGTAGCAAGTTTTATGTCTTCTATACACATATGCTAGAGCAATTTCTTTTTCCCAGAGATGGAAGGGAGGGAAATGTCTGAACTTCATAATACGCAGCCAATTACGGCCCACTGTCATCTTGGCTGTATTAATTATCTGCCTTCCCTCCGTTATCAAAACCTGAGAGAAGCCTAACAGCCACTTACTTCACATTACGTTGTCCCACTATGGGAAGAGCTGTAATTTACTTCAGGGTCTTTCTGCATTTACACAGGTATATAAAAATTCAGCACAATCCCAGAGTTTTCCCACTTGGGGCCATTTGGAGAGGACGGTCATTCACAGCCACAAAGGCTAATCGCCCCAGCCCCTATTATCCTGCATTTGCTGAGGAGTCACAAAGCAGGAAGTGCAACACAAAAAAGATTTAGGTGGCTATTGCAGCCAAGTTCTAAACTTCATTGAGTTGTATGAAACAAAAACATTGTGGAATTATTAAAGCAGCAGCAGCAACTACCATTTTTTATTCAAATATCCCTGACAGACTCCTTATAGGGATAGATTACTCATTGGCTTCAGCATAAGACATGAGCACTCCCAACCAAAACACTATTCTTAAGGTAGAAACAGTGACAGCAGAAGTACAGGAAACACTTCTCCTTGCTAATTTAGGTATAAAGAGGGGGTCTCTAACTTGGGTGGGGTTTTTACCTTAACTACAGGAAAATAATCAGAGGAGTCAATGTGTATCAAAGACAGGCACATGAGTTAGGATATAAGTCTGGAAATCATGAAATGCCAGTTCCCAGGAAAGGGTCCTACGAATTGCAGAGAGGGGACATCCAGGGCTGGAGGGGAAGAGAAATGTTCTCACACTCCAAGACAAGGATGAAGGGCCTAAAGCTGACTGTAACAGACAGTAAAATAGAGGCAGAAAAATTCAAGGAGAGAACTCTGTTAACTTTCTTAGCCATGTTAATTTCTTTTTAAAATTTAAAAGATTTTTTGGGAAAATCATCCCCAAAGACAAGCTGAATGATAGGAAATAAAGCAAAAATCACCGGTTTTAAAGCTCACTCACCCAGGTGACCCAAGGTTTACCCTGATTATATGAACTAGATTTCTATTCCAGTCCCATAGGCCAGAACCTATAAAAATCCATCTGAATTACAGCTCACCAACTGCACTTTAACCCAGGAACTAGAGGTGAAAGTCAAGTGCTTTATCTACTCAGACAAGCGGCTTCTCCCCAGATCAAGCGTATTTTAATGAAATGAGACTTAAGTGAATTGTTGACACAGGCATTAAATGTTGTCATTTAATATCAACAGTATGTTTGATTTGTACACAGTTATGAAATGTCATTCGGACCAGAGAGTTATATTGAGGTTTACCACATTATAGGGATGGATTTCCAGAGGGAAGTGAACTGATCTGTCTCAAAATAAAATGTGTTTACCTTAACACTTGGGGGAAACAGGCAGCCCTGCAAACATAGATGGAGAGATAAAAATAAGACCAGCACAAAACTCAACTTGGAAGAGGAGCAGAATAAAATACAATTTCTAGGCTCTGTGCATATATAGTAATTTACTATATATCTTTCTTCATCTTTTGAAAAATAAAGTGAAAAGTTTACATTGTGAAAAATATCACTTCTGGGAAATGTCCATCATATTTCAGCTTCCAAAATAATTTTTAAGGGGGGATAATGAAAGCTATTGGCATGGGGGTGGAAGAAATGATTTAGGAGGCACCCTTACTTTCTTAAAGGAAGGAACTATACCTATAGCCATCTAATGTTTTCCATCATCAAATTATAGTAGTTAGTTAGACTAGCTGCATCAAATTAATCAGTCAAAGATATATTACTTATTAGTTAGCCAGGCTGTGATGGAAACACACTGGCCTCATAAAAAGAGAGTACTCACCATGGGGCACGTGCCTTGAACTATTTTCTTACAAAGGAAGCCAATAGTTACACCAAACACCTTCCTTTCTTGTTATAACTCCAAGTCAGGGAGTCACAAATTAGGTTTTTACCCCATATAACAGCATAAAAAAATAAAATTTAAACACTATAATTCCCTAGTACCAAGATTAACTGATGGAGCTAAATAAACATGGGCACATTCCTAAACAAACTGACTCACAATATATGCCTCCTAGACCTGAAAGTTACTCCAAGTTTAATTTTATTTTATATATATATTATCATTTTGACATGAGAATAGGGGTAGAAGAGAAGTAGTAGTTTCTTCACTGGTCATTTCTTCTAGAACATTCTTTTAAAAATAAATAAATAAATGCCTTGCCTCACCATGGATTTGAAAGCAAAACTGACAAAGGCCCTTCTCCTACAGCATCTAAGTCTTCCAGGTTCTAAGCAATTAAAGTTGACTCAAAGGAAAATTTGAAGGAAGAAAAAAAATGCTGTGATGAGCCTTTGTTTACAACAGATCTTAATTCTTTATCCTTCACTTGAGGAAGCTGTAAGGTCTTTGGCACCTGGCTAAAAATAGCAGAAGTAAAGCAGGTGACAAAGATGAATGGCTCCCAGAGATACAATTCAAAGCAGAGAAATTTAGGGAAAACTTCAGTAGTGTCTACAAAAGACACTTTTTTGGTAGGTAAATCAAGGTGGCACAATTGGCTAAGCAGACATTTCTCTTGCAGTGTTTTATGTTTACTCCTGTGCTGTATTTTTTTAAAATATTTTCAAACCCAAGCTGGGTGTGGTGGTACACACCTATAGTCCCAGTGACTTGGGAGGCTAAAGCAAGAGGATTACAAATTTGAGACCAACCTCAGGAACTTAGCAAAACCCCGCCTTGAATAAAAATATAAAAAGTGCTGGGGATATAGTTCAACGGTAAGGAGTCCCTGGGTTCAATCCCTAGTACCAAAACAAAAATATTTTCAAACCCTAATAATAATATTTTCAAACCCTAGTTTCATCACAGGGTCAAGGAAAAGAGTTTTACAATAATCTCATAAAATGAGAATACCCTAAATTATATCACCTCCCAATTTCCTTGAAAACTCATACAAGAAGCAAGCCATAAGACATATTAAAACTTCAACAGGAGATGAGATTTAATATGCATGCCCACCATCTTGATTAAGGGTCAGGCTCCACCTACCCACAGTCAAGGCCCCAAGTCCTCTCTGGAAAACCAAGAAGACTCTCTGTCTTCAGGAGTTCATTTTAGGTCAAGCACCACAAGACATGGTCTACACCCATTCCCTCACACAAATTTCATTTTAAAGGATGTGCCTCTTACCAGTTCTTATATTGTGTATCTGTACGTCAATCTGTCTTAAGAGATAAGTCCTGCATCCTATTATTTGATATTTTAGAAAGAAACTATTTCTCCACCCCTCCCAGCTTTCTCACCAGCCCATAAAATAAGAACATCCACATTCTTAAAAGTGCTGAGAGGAAGTGACAGATCTTCCTTCCATTCTATGGTAGTAGAGAAACCTCTCTAATAAATGAACTAGAAAAAAGCCTCAAAGGAGCAAGTTAGTCCTTTCTGGATGCTCATTTCCAGATTATTTTTATTAAAATGACAAGACTTTCTTGGCTCTCAGCTACTTGCATGAGGTTATCTTTCCTCTTTTTCAACCAATTATAAAATCAAAGTAAAAACTCAAAAGGTCTCATACATAAAACTCAAAAAATTCATGGGCAACACCCACTGCAAAGTTCAATGGGTATTTCTTTACAAATTTTCAATGCATTTGCGGGGAAGAAAAACAGTTTAGAGAAGGGGTGGAAATATCTCTAAGAATAGAAGTAACTTTAAAGACAAAAGACTCAAAAATGAAATGTAGATAAACACAGCCCCAGGTAGAAAATCCCACATACACTTCTAAATAGTAATGTACTAAGAATTCCAAACATGAAAGAATCCCTGGAATGTTCAAAGACAAGTGCATCTGTGATAAAGGTCCAGTAGAGACAAGTCCTTTAGGAAATTCTCTGAATATTCAAGAAATCCACATATATAATGTGACCAGAGTAGCCAACACTCATATCTGAGCAGTCTTTTCCTTAACTAAATGGAACTTTAAAGTATCTTCCCCGTAAAAATCAAGAGGACAGTCCTTCCAAACATTCTTCTTCAGGAGAAGAAAGAACCTGTTAATTTGTGCTGAATGTGGTAAAGTATTTCACAGATCCCTGGTACATTAGCATTTCTATCCATTCACAGCAATTTTGTATTCAAAGATCAAGTTGATAGCACATGCATGCTCAGCATTCTTATTTGGAAATGCCAACAACTGGCACAATCCAGGGTTCAAGTAAGTACTCTCTGAGCAGTAGAGCCACGTTTCTTTCTGCATTTCATGTTGAACATCCTACAACTGGCATGGTGGCACAGTTCCTAAAGAGCAAAAAGAATGGAAGTTGTTGTCTGGGGGTGGTTATTTCTTGTTTGTGCATTTGCTTATTTAAAATAAATCAGTGATGGCAAAAGAGCTATACTCTGTAACAGTTAACAAGAAAATAGTGTGCTTGAATCAAGTTAGTGGAATAAATTTTGAGTCCTGAAAGAGAATACTCCCCCCCAAAATGTATTATGGTCATTAATAGAGAGGAACAGTAAGTAAGAACTGGATGGATGAGGCTATTAATTGCCTACTCGGCACGTTGGAATATGCATAAAAGTATGTCATTTTTCCATTCTATAAGATTTATAAGAATTGATTTTTAAAAAAGGAACTCCATATAAGGTAAAATTAGGAGGTAACATTTGAATTCTAATTTTTTTTAATTACATGGTAACAAGTGACATACATAGAGAAGCTAAAGACTAGCCTCAATCTGATTTTATATGATTTTCTCAAGTTTAAATAAACACATTTAAGTAAAAAGAACATCATAAAAGTGTCATTAAATTATCATTGAAGGCTTAGCACTTGGGTATATAGATGAGACATAAATACTAGTTGAATGATACAGTGCAAAGAGCACTGGACAAGAAATGCAAAAGCCTGGGCTTTAATCCTGGCTCCTCCACTAGCTATGTGATTGTGGGGAAATCACTCAAATCCCTTATAAAAGAGAGCCAGTAATCCCTGTCTACCACATAGGGTTTTTGGAAGGATCAAATGAAATAATGTTTGCCACGTATATTATAAACCTCAAAAACACTGTTATCAATTTAATATTTCCAATTATATTAATGTTATAATTAGGCATATCAGAACATTTAATGTTTCCCAAATAATGAAAGGACTTTCATGGTTTCAAATCTACTCTGCTCATGCTGTTCCCTCTGCCTAAAATGCTTTGCCACTGACAGACCATCAGCTCTGTAAGGATAGGAACCTAACTTATACTTGAGAATTCCTAGTCATAAGCATAGCACCAGGCACAGACTTCCAGTTACTACATAGGCAGTGCCTACTAAATGCCAGGTACTGTATCAAGGGATCTGCATACATTTCCTTAATCCCCTCGACAAGTCTATGGGGTAAGCTACAGATGAGGAAACTGATGCTCAGAGAGGTTAAGTAACTTTGCAAAGATGACAGAGCAACACAAGTTTCAGAGTCAGAATTAAAACTCAGGCCTTTCAGATGCCACAACTATATTCTTTCTACTCTGCGATTTCCTCTTTCCCATTGTAGGTGTGTAACAAGTTGAATCTGGATAAAATTGTGCATTTTAACCAAAATGTACACAAAAAGACATTATTCAAAGTAAGCATTTGGATATAAACTAAAATTTCAAACTTGACTTTTAAAATCCATGGGCTTAGCCTAGGTAGGCGCTCCAAAAGATGTCCCTGGATTTGCAGATATATCAAAGCACAGCTGAGAAATTCATTCTTACTTGGTCAGTGCCAAACAGGGCTGAAAATCTGAGTGAGGGGTAGGAGAGAAATCTGGAACCTTGTGTCTTGCCAGAAAAATCCTTAAATAATTCAGCTCCCAGTTATTTAAATAATTAAGCAATTGCAACTTTATTTAAAGAGCACTTACATGAATCTAAATGTCTAGTCTGCCAAGAAAAGTGGAACAGACTTTAAAACCTCCCCTCAAACCTCCTTTCTGGGAGGAAAACCAGCCTAAGGAGTTTCAGCCCGATAGGTAATTGTTTTGCAAAATTAAAAGCCACAGAAAATTGGAGTTTAGAATGGAAAATGTCATCTCAACCGTAACACTAATAAAAACAGCTAATGAATAAGTGCATTCTGGCAAGAATATATAAAAATTGCAAAGCTCGATGTGGACAGTGCAGAATACAGAAGGAATCCATGTGAGTAAACATCAAATGAAGGATTATCCTTATTTGTGAAGAATCCATTCCAGCAAGAAATTGAACTAAAGACCTTTTGCATCCAAGAGCAGCAGGCCTACCTGTGGCGCTCCCAGAAAATATTTATGGGTGTGCTCTTCTCCTTCCTCTTGTCAGCTACAGCTGTGGAAACCATAAGATGATGTTCTGGAGGTACTGAAGTCTCTCTCATGACAGTCTCCAACTACACTGGGCTCTGAATAATTTCCAAAGTATAAATTTCCAAAGTATAAATGCATATATACTAAACTAAACTAACATAACTAAAATGATAAAGGCTTTAAAACAATGAGCTGTGCCTTCCCAGCATGTTCTGCAGCAAACAGCAAAAACATGTGAAAGGCAGCTGGGATCACAGCCCGGCTTTGTTAGCTGTGGGATCATCAAGCAAGAAAATAGCACAATCTTTCCAAGGCTTGGATTCCTCATCAATAAAATGGGGATAATAGTAGACCCTGGAAGAGTTGTGAGAACAAAGTGAAACAATGAATGTAAAATGCTTACTTTACACAGAGTTTGGCAGGCAGTGGGCACTCATAAATGTTAGTTATAATTATTACTATTATTACCTTATACTTTGCCCTGTTCCTTGTATGCATTTCATCTTGCAAGCTAAGAAAAAAATATTCCTGGTATTCACTGGAAAGTTCTATATGAGGTCTCCTCTCCCACCACCCCCACCATCCACATTTAGCACTGCTTTCATTTCTAGGGGTTCAGAAACCAGAAACTTCTTCAGTAATACCATACTTCTGAGGCTCAAATTCTATCGCACATCCCACCAGACATCATTTCCTTTAACAGATCCTCTGAAATCACATAAAAGACTAGCTCAGATATCAAACTCAACTGATATTTTCATTTACATATTTCTAAGTTAAGACATACATTTTCACAAAGATCTAATAGATTTTTTTTTTTAATTAATCAAAGCCCTTCAAAGTTAGAGTGGAGTTTTCACTTCATCTTTGCATATGACGCACTGCAAGGCTCCACAATTCAGTTAATCACTCATCATGTAAACAAAGAAACCTCTCGAGAGCCAAAGAGCAACATGTGCATGGATTCATGATGCATAAGGGTTTTTAAAACAGGAACAATGCAATCTATTCAGTAGAGAAGAGTACACCGTGCCAATTAAATATGTTGGGTTCCATAATTATAACTGCAATAATGAATGGAAAGGAGTGTTATTGCTGCACAATGCACTTCTGTATTCCAGTCAGTGAGTTGTCTCCGGTCTGATTCCTTTAGATTCTTCCTCTGATTAGATCTTAATGAAGATTACTTTCTCCTATCAACATATTACACTTATTCCCTGACACCCAACAAAAGGCTAACTTTTTAAGACCAAAACAAACTTGATATAATTTTTTTTTTTTTTTTTTTTTTTTTTTTTGTGTGTGTGTGTGTGATGCTGGGGATTGAACCCAGGGCCTTGTACATGTAAGGCAAGCACTCTACCAACTGAGCTCTATCCCCAGCCCTTATTTTTTGTACTTTTTAAACATAAAATTTATAGCTATAATGTTACAATTTTCAAGAAGAAATCACATAGTGAGAAATATTTCATTCAGACCTTCCTTTCTCCCTGGAAGAGAAATGCAGAGATTTCCTTCCCCTACCTGCTGGGTTTGGGAGTGAGGTGGGTATCGACAGGACAGGAGCTAGTGGAGGCAGGGGGCTCTCAGAGCAAGGGTGGGTGAAGAGGAGGGTCTGACCTCTCTCCCTGCAGTCCAGTCTAACAGTAGCCTTGACCAGCTGTCCTTCCAGTTGTCATTCTACTACTAGTGAACAGACTAATAAACTGGAAAGACTGTCACACACAAAGTTAACTCAATATGGCTTAGTCACCAGTTGTAACCATCTCAGAAATCTGAAGAATTTCATTCTATATCACAAGTGCATGTGCTTTCTCTTATACTTGCACTTCTGCTCCAGTGGGCGCAATAAATTTTTAAAAAAATTACCTCCCATGACTTTACCCATAACACTTGAATATTCTGGGCCTTTCCATACTCAGGGCCAATTACTACTGTGTGTTTATGAATAATTTTTTTAATCTTCTATTAAACCCTCTACTGATTTCTCAAAACAGGATTTAAATTTTGGAACTGCGATGCACTTGGGTACTTAGGTACCTGTGAAGCAGACCTGAACGCCCAGAACTTTTTTCCTCCAGTTAGTAGGTAGGTTCAGAAATAAAAGTGTTTGCAGAGAAGGCTCCTTCAGGCCCCAGGATTGGGATTTCTTAAGTTCCTCAGTCTCCTCTCCTGGTAGCACAGGCTGCCTACACAGAGTTAAGGAAGCCATGCACCTGTCTTTTTAATTTAAGTTGACTCTCAACACAAACCTTTTCCCTTTGGCCATGGGTATTGGTTTGCCAGAACTGTAAACAGCTCTTAAGATCAGTCCCAAAGGCCAGGCTTTCCAGGTGCTAGAAGTGTGTCACACAATACAATATTTACAAGTAGCCCCAAACAATACAACTCAACTACACAGCTTGACTGGCTTGACAGAATCCTCTCCCACAAGTAACCAAGTACTCTGGACTGTGGCTGAAGGCCTAAAGGCCACGCATTAACCTTTCCCTACTGCGTTTGCATAATTCTCTCCAAGAACCTCTAAATACACTGTCGCCACAATTTTTTTCAAAGTGACAATAAATGGTGAAGGCAGAAATAACAGTTACAGCCATAATAATAATGAAATTATTTACTGAGTAATTAACATGGTCAGATGTCATACTTTTTTTTTTGTCACGTCTCTTATTCCCTCTTGTCTTGGCTCTTTGGAAGGCACTGCCGAGAGGCTCTGGCCTAGGTTACTGGAGGTAAAAGAAACCTTATATTGCCCATGTGCCTGAAAAAAAAGTGGGGTGGGGGGAACAAATCATTTATATCGACAACTGGTCACTGGCTCTATGTTTCCCATTTTTCTTGTACCAAAATCTTATACTGCCACAGTCTGGTTTCTTCCAAGTACAGATTGATTTATTTCAGGCTGTGGGCCTATGAACCCATGCTAATTTTAATGGCCAGGTAGAAACACTCTAAAACAATTAGACAAAAGATCTTTAGTAGGACAAGGTCTTTAGTAACTTCAGGTTAGCCTGCTACTACTCTAAGTAGAATTTCAGTGTAGGCATGTATTAATCTATTCAATATTTATTTGGCTTCTGGCATGTACACAGTACTGTGGTACTACACTGGGTGGCTTACAAAATGGGGAAAAAGTACATAGATGTATTAGATAATAAAGCTTCTACTCTATCAGTATTATAGTCAGAGTGAGTAAAAATGGAAAAACAAATAACTCTAAAAATAACTATGAATCTCATAAAGAATAGTAGTTCCAATAAAGCAAAGATGGTCAGGAATGACTTCGTCTTAATATAGGTATGTAAAGGGTAAATAATATTTTAAAAGTGTGGATAGGGGAGAAGATAAATGCTGAGCTGGAGGGGGGGATTCCAAGGGATAAGAAACTGCAAACTGTGGATAATGATAAGTTGGGAAAACAGACTCACACAGGTGAGCAGGTGGCGAACCCAGCAGGCCAACGAATCTTGGTTTTAAAATACTGAGGCTTTGAAGGCAGGCAGTGATCAGAATAGTGTTTAAAGAAGATAAATCCGTCTTCAGCACATGGATGGACAGGGGGCTATTATGGACAAAGCCATAAGGGAATAAATAGCTAGCTGACCCTGAAGCAAGTAATGGTAATGAAAAGTCCGGATGCAGGAAATGTTTCATTAGAAAGGTCAAGAGAACCTGGCAGCCATGCAACGTGAGGTATAGAAAGAAGATGGAGATGTCTGCAGAGATTTAGGCCTGGGGGCTGCCTAGGAGGATAAAGGTGAGCTATGAAAAGAAAAAGAAAATAGGACAAACTGGTTTAGGGGTTTGCTTTTGGTAGTGGCTAAGGAAGCAATCTGTTTGCCGTTTTGATGTATTTGTGTGTTTGTTTGATACAGGGATATAAGTAGAACTAAGTTTTATTTTAAACATGAGGAATTTGAGGGGGAAGTGGAACTCCAAGAGGTAGAAAGAACAGCAGGTAACTGACAATGCATTTAAGGAGTTAAAAAAAAAAAAAAAAAGTTGGCCAAAGAGAAAAGCAACACTGACTCCCAAGGAGTGAATGAGATCTAAAAGACCAAAGAGGGCCACGGGGCGGGGGAGGGGGTAGAAAATGGCCAAGGACACAACATGGGGAAATATTTAGCTAGTAGGAGATGGAAAAAGAGCCAGCCCAAGTGCCACCAAATAAAGCTATCCAAAAAGGAACAGGCAGTGCTGCAGAACAAATGGAGGAATTCGTAAAAGGAAACAGGAGTTAATGGTGCCAAATGCTGTGGGGCGGGCAAAGAAGATAATGCTTAACTGAGGGCCACTGATGCTTGGTGACCTTCAAAAGTATCATTCTGTAAGACCTATCTCAGAAAACCGACCGCTTCAGCTGGACAAATGAATGGCCAAAGAGCAGGCCAGGACAAGGCAATAGTTAAGCCAGAAAGGAACAGCCTTGCGTATCATCTGCATGACATCCAGCAGCTCACTGTGAGCGCTAGGGTTATCCGTTAGTCCTCCCACTCAACAGCATGACGCTCCCTCTGCTGAACCACCCAATTTAGGTTTGCAGGCCACCGTGACCTGTGCTCAGCAAGGTGTACCGACATCATCAGCCGCCTCTGCTGACAAGTGCTGCATCTCATCTCATACGGAATTAAAACAGATAACACCAGAGCACAGCCCCATGAACCTATTAAATATTCTACAAGTAATTTATTTTTGATGTGGAGGAGAGGGAGGGAGGAAAGAAAGGGAAGTTAGCAAACCATCATTATGTTGAAAAGTATCCGAGTATCAACAAGGTAAGGGTTAGCATCACAAGAAGACTTAATGTTTCAGTTCCAGCAGAGCTTGGGAGTCTATTTTCCTGACTTTGAGGCAAGGAAGTGCCTTCCAGTTTGTGCTACAGTGAACATGGCTAGCACCTAAAGCAACCTCTTTTAAAGGGGTTGCACATAAGAAAGATAATGGGCAAAGGATACAAAGGATAGAGGAAGGAGGGGAATAAAAAAGGGGTGTGCAATGGGAAAGTATACAGTCACAAGGAAGGGTGACTTGGAGACAGCTGCTAGGAGTAGCTTTATTTCAGAGTGGTTTCTACCCCTTTACGAACCAGTTAAAACACAGATACTCCCAGAAAAATGCACATGAAATATTGCAAGTAATTTCCAGAGACACATAGTCCCACCTGAAGCCCATCCATGAATCCCATGAACCCTAATTGCTTTAGCTAATCAAACTTGTTTTTTCAGCACTTACACACCTCCAACCACAATCCTTAAAACAAAAATTTTACTTCTATCTCAGTTTACCAACATCTCTCCTCAAAAAAAAAAAACTTCTAATGTCAACATTTGCTTAAAAATATAATATTTATATTTTCTGGTGTAAGTAACCTAACAAGTCATTATCCTTCTCTGATTAAAAAAAAAAAAAAAAAAAAGATCAATTCAAAGCAAAATATGGTGTCAGGGCTGAATTACTTTTCACCCTCACATGGCAGCCATCAAAACAACTTCAAAAGAGAATAAAGCAGATATGTACATTCTTGTTTCAGAAGAGTATTATACAAAACTTAATACAGATCTGCTTTCCTTCCCAAAAATCTAGGAATCTGACATTTCACCGCCATTGGGTACTCTTTGAAAGGTTATGTTTTCATAATGGAAAAATTCTCACTGACCCAGTGGGGTTTCTACTTCCTCTCTCATCAATTAATATCATGGGCAAATTTCAGCCTGCTTTAGTGAAGTACAGGTAAGTGTGTTAACACTCCCAACATGCAAACGAGGTAAGACCACTAAAATACCACATCCATCCGGTCAGCCCTCAATCTACACCTGAAGCCAGAAAATAAAAAGCTTTGAGAGGAAAAAAATAGAGCCAAATTTTCTATAGAAATAGATGCTCCGTTTTCCAGCTCCCAGGTGCAACTTAATCCCACCCCACCCCCCATTTTGGCCCAATCACTACTTGCAAGAAATGCTGTATTTATCCATAGAACCGATAAGCCTCTGAGATGAATCATCTTCAATTCAGACTTTCTACAGTCTTGTTTGCTCAAGTCTGCTGACAGGGACTCAAGCAATCTGCATCTATTCCCTTTTCCTTTACATTGAATCAATTAGCAATGTTAAATATTTAACACATTAGTCTTATTTCAGTGAACAAAACAATTCACAAGCAGCCTAGGTAGTGGCAATGCAAGATAGGGAATGGACTGGACGTGGAGAAAATTGAATGAAGGAAAAGTATGTTTTAGGTGAATGCGTATTTTTAAAAATATAAAAATCTATTCACAATTCACTGAAGATGGATTGCTTATTTCTTTCCTTCTACTGACAGGTCCTGAATCTTTATGGAGAACATTAAATTAAAGCGCATAATGGGTTTATGTAGCGTAGTGCACATTGGAGACATTAGTCACGTCCCTTAAGCATTTTTCTCATTTTCTAAGCCTGACTTAAGCCCCATTTCCCCATTGATGAGGGAAGTCCATACTAACCCACAAACCACATCTGCAGTCCAGTGTGCCATTTTTTACATTTGTCAACAGAGGCTACGTCCTGCACTCAAAGCTACCACAGATTATTACATTTCCAGCACAGTTTACAGGAATCAGGGAAAAGCTAATAGGGTCATTCAAGTGGGAAGGTTTTTGTTTTTCTTTCTCCTCCCTTCAAAACACTGTGACATGGACAGGAGGTGGCAGGAGAAAGGGTGGAACAGAGGGAGTGGGGGTAATGGGGACGCACAGCTGTCTAGGGAATGAACTCTGACTGAACAGATGAGTAGAACAATTTCTGCTCAAGCACCCAGGCAAATTCATGTGTAGTATAGCCAGAAGCTTTGAACCAAGAATACTAGTCACTTAAGGATGTTGTCTGGGTGGTCCAGAACATCCTACATCCGTATCAGCATACTTTATCAATCTCCTAATCTGGCACCAGGCATTCAAGTGACTTTTAAGAGGCACTCCTATCTCCCAAGCACCCAGCTTAGAATGCTAGTGTCAGGGTGACCTACATCAGTGTTATTTAAAAGATACACAAACTGTACAACCACTTATCAGGGCATCTAGGCGAATGTGATACTAATGAGGATCCTGAAAAGAACAGATTGCTTGGACATAGCTAGATTTCATTAGCATTATACAAACTCCTGCATCGTATTATTTTTACTGTAAATAATGATGAGTCCTTGATCTCTAACTGGTAGTGCTACTACCTCAGCAGACTGCAGAAGGGCTTGAAAGGAAATGATATTTTGATGGTAGTTAAAGAGAAAAGTAAGATTACTGCAGCAAGCTTGCAATATACTATGGCATGAATTTCAGGTAGTTCCATCACATCTGAGATCCAAAAAGTCCCTCTCACAAACTTTTTAACAATTTTGGATAGTTACGTTCTGAGTGACAAGAGAGGTTTTTATAGTACTTAAAAATCAGCAGAAATAAGATGGCTGGTTAATGTGTTGGCATATGAGATGCACAGCCTTTCCATAGGTATCTGAGAGAAGGAAACAAACTCACTTAGGTTACAATAACTAACACTGGTGGAATTTACCAAATGCCTTATACTATGACAAGCATCTCCCCAGAACCTCATGAGACAGATATTATTATCTCCATTTTATAGATTAAAAAAGCAAAGCAAACCTAGGGCTTAGAGAAGGTATAAGTCACAACCTGTCACAAAATCACACAGTTGGTATGGGAAAAAGTAAGATTTGAATCCTGAGAAGTCTTACTCTACAATCTGTCTTCTTCACACTATATTTACCTCTTTATTTATTACCCTAAGACCGTTTTTCCCAATGCTTAATTTTGATCAAATAGCTTCCATAACTTCTCACAGCAATTAAAAAGCAAAAACAGTGTTTTGCGCTTTAACCTGGGGATTTAGAATACATTTGCTTAGGTTTTCTTATTGTGGTTGTTTGTTTTCGTTTTTGTTTTTTGGTGATATTAGGGATCCAACCCAGGGCCTATGGCATGCTAGGCAGGCTCTCTACCACGGAGCTATACCCATCCCTTTTTGTTTTATTTTATTTTTATGTTTTTTGAGACAGTGTCTCACTAAATTGCCCATCCTGGCTTCATCCTCCAGCCTCAGCCTCCTAAGTACCTGAGACTAAGGCCTGCTCCACCATGCCCAGCTTCTTTAATGTTTTGATGAGCAAATTAGCTTTTTTAAAAAAAATTCTAGAATAAACTTTCACTAGAATGGGTACTACATAATTTACCGCCTTCCAGTCCAGAGTAAACAAGAAATACGATTTCCATGTATCTAATCTATAATGGATTATGGGACTCCAGCAATATAATTTGCTATGATTTTCAAGGAATGTTCATTTATCCATGCAGTTAATTAATAATTTATGTTACTTACTTTTTGGTGAAGACATTAAGAGCTAAAAAACTATGAAAAGACCTACACCTTTTCACTCATTCTGAGGCTCCCCAAAACCAAAACAGCAATGACTGGTAGCATCCTAAATCTGCAATTGTGTCCTGGTCCACCAGAGTGAAAGCAGAACTAGTTTGACATTTCCTCTGACTACGATTAGAGAATCTTTTAATGAAGCTCACTTCAAATCATTTTAAATCCATTTGCTCATGTCAACATCAATGTACTCAGCATTATCTGCCAATTAGTAAACTGGAAAATATTCTTTAGATAATCTGAAATCTTCAGTCAAATATTCAGCATGCCATTCATTTACTATAAACTGCCCTGTAAAAACAAATTAGCAAAACCAGCTGTCACAGGACAACATAAACATCCATTAATACAACCCAACTACTTCAGTCTCTGGTGAGGCTTTCCAGGAGAGGGAAAATGTGGTGTAAATAAAAATCGACAAAAATTTCAATTATTCAAACCAGCATATTTGTAGCAATATTAAAGTATACAGTTACTTCCCATGTGAAATCAAATCTGGACTCGAAGAAAGGGGTTAAGTGAAACTCTTATTCACAATTCTTTCAATGAGGATCTCAAGTCTTTGTGGTACAATAAGTCTGAAAGGATCAAAGAGTTCTAACCAACAGCATGCCTCATAAAGATCAGAAATGTCAAAGAGCATGAGAGCCGACCAAATATGAACATGATTATGAATATGCAAGGGAACAATCAATTCAATTGCAAGACCCAGACTATGCACAACCCACTTACAACACACTGCAGAAAGCATCTCCCAAACTTACAGGAAACCTGTGAGTACATCACTTACCAGCCAACATTGACTCGTCCTTTCCACAAATCAGCCTGACAAAATTTTATAATTTAAATACGGCAATATTTCAATAGCCGCCTTCCACTTAGGACCCTTTCAATATTTTTCATTTTAATGCATTGGTTATAAATAAACCGCGGCAGCACCTGTTAAGAGGGATTAAAAAACGCTTTTATATTATGAGAGACCGGGTGAGAGCTTGTTCTCTGATGAACACACTCATGATATGCAGAAGACGTCTGTAGTGGAGGAGCAGTATTCTTCAACAATGATTTCGATTTAAGAATCTAAATTAGGCTTCAGTCACTGATGACTACTTCGACCTTCTAAACGATATGGAACACTTCAGAGTAGGTACCTAACACAAAAGCTGCCAATCACAGAATGGAAACCGCTAGAATATGCAAACCCAACTGATTGAAGATAGAAAGGCTAGAGGGTGCACAGTTGCTCTTTTCCTTAGAAAACTCATGACCCCCAAATGGTGGACGAAACACCAGAACCAGTACAAAAGGTGCCCACAAACAGGTGCATGGTGTTTGCTAAAAGCTCACAGGGCCACCCAACTATGAAGCAGCTCAATTTCAGAGACACTTCCATTTTGAAATGTGCTGGGCATAACAAAGCATAAAGAAATAAACACACTCCAAAAAAAGGTAGCTTTTCACCAAGCCCTCCTCTGAGGCTGGGTAGAGCATGGAAAAGGGAGGAGCCATACATGGACCACTTGGACCAAGACCAGTGTAATTTAATTTTTTTTATAATAGGAAAAAGAAATATAAAATAATCTCACAAGACTGAAAAAACTTATAGGCACACTGGGGTTTTCTCCTTATTCTATAGCAAGCTAAGACAGAAAAAAATGTAAGGATCTTCAAACAAAAGAAAAAAGAATTAAAGGAACCTAAAAATATTTTCAAAATCACAAACCTAGTCACATCCATACATCCTCTAGAGAAGTTATAAACTCGTGTTAAGTTTACACTTCTCTTCTTAACATTAATTATTAAGAAAAGCTTTTCATCTTGATTATAGCCATCAATAAATTAGCAGGGAATATAAGTATTTAATTTCATAACCAGGTGGTACCCCCAGCCTGTGGCTTTCATAAAGAAGAAGACTTAATGCAAAAGCATTCTGTATATAGTATCCATAAGAAAGACAAGTATAGAGTGGGGACTGTAGCTCAGTGGCAGAGCGCTTGCCTAGCCTGTGTGAGGCACTGGGTTCAATTCTCAGCACCACATAAAAGTAAACAAATAAAATAAAGGCATTCTGTCCATCTACAACTACAAAAAAAATTAATTAAGAACATAATAAAAAGGATAAGTATAAACTTTAAGGATAATTCATAATTTTGCAAATGTTAATATCATACTCATAATATTTTCCAAAATTTTATTTAATACTTTTCTCATATTTTGTGAAACAGGTACATATTCACCGGAAAACAAGTATTCAAGTTGCACAGATAATTACAAAGAAGAAGGACCCTAAGCACCATAATGTAAGTCTTGTATTCCAGTATTTACATTATGAGAAATGAGATGAAGGAAACATTGGGAAGGAAAAGATTCAAAGACACACAGATTTGGAACTTTTTCTATGATGATGAAAGCTGTCCTAGAACAGGTGATTTACCAAAGCCACAAGAAAAGAACAGACAAGAGGATATTTGTTTCACCTGTGAAAATTCTAAAAGAAAAACTACAGTTTGTATAAAGAAAGTAATTAACAACTTAGTTATGGAAATAATGTGCCTAGCATGTGTGATGCACCGGGTTCAATCCTCAGCACCAAATAAAAGTAAACAAATAAAATAAAGGCATTCTGTCCATCTACAACTATAACTACAACTACACCCTGGGAGATCCAGGGTGTGTGTCGGCTTGAGTGGATCACCTATGATTCTTTCAGAAAGGCAAAAGGGTTGCATGCAGGTCTGGGGTCCTGGGGGGTGTGCATTAATATAGTTCTGATGTGACGGGGTTTTGTTTTGTTTTGTTTTTTCGTTTGTTTGTTTGTTTGGTTGGTTTGGGTATCAGGGATTGAACCCAGGAGCACTTAACCACTGAACCATATCCCCAGCCCTTTTCTATGTTATTTAGAGACAGGGTATCGCCAAATTGCTTAGGGCCTCACTAAATTGCTGAGGCTGAATTTGAACTCAAAATCCTCCTGCCTCAGCCTCCAGAGCAGCTGGGACTACAGGTGTGCTCCACCATGCTGATGTAGGTTTTGAGTTTTTCAAAACAGAAATCATACAGGAGCTCCAAATTTCCATTTATCCCAAGGTCACTAAATGAGCCTAAGTCTATAAGGAAAACCCATGTTAGGGCATGACATCTAAGGTGGAAAATATACATCCCATCCTATTAGAGGCCCACCTAAGAATTATACTTTTCTGCCAGGCTCAGTGGCACATGCCTGTAATTCCGGCAATTTGGAAGGCTGATACATGAGGACTGCAAGTTCCAAGCCAGTCTCAGAAACTTAGGAAGGTCCTAAGCAACTTAGGGAAACCTGCCTCAAAATAAAAAATAAAAATGGGCTAGGATGTGGCTCTGTGGTTAAGCAACCTAGGTTCAATTCCCAGTATACCCCTCCCCCACCACCAAAAAAAGATCATACTGTTCTGTCAATATAAACTCTAAGTACAATCACTTATCTTTCCTATGAGGCACTTCATCCACTTCTCTATACAATAACACTAGCTAACACTTACACATAGTGCTTCTAGTGACCCAAGCATTGCTTTAATAATTTTACATAGATTAACTCAGTTTTATACTACAACTCTTCAGGGTAGATACTGTTTTTCTCCCCGTTTATAAATGAGGAGACTGAGGTTCAGAGATGTGACATGATGGCTTCAGATCACACAGAAAGGAAGTAGCAGAGCCAGGATTTAAACACAAGTACACTGTCTCCTGTGTCACATAAACTGCAGGAGGCAGTGCTTTGGGATCCCATGAAGAAATAGAACTTCTATGTAATCGTGTTCTCCTCAACTCCAGGGACCTTTATTTTACCTTCTGGTTCTGTGACCTTGTACAATCAATTTGAGCATTAATTTTTTAATCAGCAGAATAATAACAATACCTACTGCACGTGATACTGTGAAATATAGGATAGAACTTAAAGTACTTCATAAACTGTAACATACCAACAAACATCAGTTGCTATTATAATGATTAAACTTTCATAATGTCCTCTTCTCTCCTCCATGTTAGACCACTGGACAGTTCTACTAATTAGATGTGTTAGGAAAAGAATAAAAATTAAATAACGAACCAAGTACCAGAGTAGTTTGAAACTGTCTTCAAATAATACTGATTAAACTAGCCATTGACAATGAAACAACATTCTTGGTAGGGCATTGTGTCAAAGAGCCCATTTAGCTGGCCTAATTTATTCTACTGGAAAAAAAACCATAAAAACCTTTCAGATACTATTAGAAAGTAAGCTATCATCCATTAAAACTAAGTTGAATTAATAAATTTTAAGAAATGCAATAGATTTGTCAAAAAGTCAAGTAATATTTCTTACAATTCATTAACAATTATAAAACACTAAAACTTGAAGCTCTGAACAAAATAAAATGTCTATACAGAACAGAACCATGAAATGCTATGCATATATCAGTCAATACATTTACTAAGTGCCTGCTATGCAATGAACAGGACTGTTGCTATGGAACAATAGCAACAGTCCTGTTCAGCCTTTTTCCTAAAACTATGCTGTTGGGCCGAGAGTGTAGCTCAGTAGTAGCGTGCTTGCCAAGAATGCTCAAATCCATGGGTTCTATTACCAGCATGGCAAAAAATAATAAATAAATGTGCCATTCTAGTGGAGTTAATAATACAAATTACCATTTATAGAGCACCTAATGTAGGACAGGAATTGCACAAGGACATTGCCTACCAAATCTTAACTTAATCCTTGCAATAGAGCCATCATATGAAGCAGGCTGCATTACCCTAATTTTTGAGATGAAAGCCAAAGTGAAAAACCCAGAAGTCAAAAACACCCCACTGTCTACAGTGAATGCTCCCTTTCCTCATATCATCAGGGGTGTCCCCACTTTTTAACTAGGACATCCTCTAACATCAAAAGAGAAGGGATTAAAGAACCCTAGGAGGCTGAAACATAGTCCAGTGTGGCCCAGGCACAGATATCTCTACCCTTAAATATTCATGAACATTTTTCATTCCACTCAGTAACACAACTACTGGTTGTTTTTTTTTTTTTTTAAATAATTTTTAGTTGTTGATGGACTTTTATTTATTTCTTAATTTGTATGCGGTGCTGAGAATCGAACTCAGTACCTCACACATGCTAGGCAAGCACTCTACCACTGCGCCACAACCCCAGCCCACCACTACTGTTTTGACATTGAGAAAAATATTTCCATCCAGCATTAATGAAACTGGCATACCAAAAATCTACACCAACTCTATCTTCCATGTATGTATGAGAAACTCAATACATCATCTCACCTACCTATTAAAAATAGAGAACATACATATAGTAGTCAACAAAAGCCCCTTAAAGAAAAAAAATGATCAAAAAAGAAGAAATGAGCACAATATATATAAACAAACTAAACACCAGTTGCTCAGAGGGAAAAATTGAGACATTCTCAAAAAAAGTGAATTTTGAGTATGGTATTTCAAGAGTTAGAAATGGCTGAGAAAGGGAGAAGTGGGTATTCAAAATGAAAAACTGACTTGAAAAACGGAAATGGCCTACAGAGTTGAGATAAAACCAATTGCATTTGGGACTAAGCATGAAGGATATGGGTTTCTTGGTGTTCTGCTTCTCAAATAGCAGCATGCATCAGAATAACCTCAAGGACTTATTAAACAGATTTCTAGACTGTACCCCCAGAGGTTCAGATTCAGCAGGTTTGGGGTGGGGCATTTCTAACAAGTTCCCAGGGGATGCTGATGCGGCTTGGCCTTGGGACACCAAGCAGGCTGTTTCAGGAGATCAGAAGAGGAAGTGTTCTCAATGCAGTGAGCTGAAGGGTTTCAAAGATGACACAGCAGGTGGTGCCCTAGATTTCAATCTGCAGAGATACTAGTGGAGAAGAGACACATTCTATGTGGAATAAGTAGTAAAAACAATGGTAATAAAACAGGAAAGAGTTGGTTTGGCATGTCAGAGGCTTACAAACAGGAGCTAATAAGCCATTGAACTAAGGTGATGCTCACAAATCAAGGAAGGAGGAAGAAGATATGGGAAGCACTGCAAGGGGTAAGAGGAGTTAGATCCAAACCAACTGCGTAGAAACAATAGCAGGAACTGGCTACGGGTGTGATCATATCATGATCAGAAAGAAGTCAAAAATGATTGTAAGGTTCAGAAGAGCAAGTTTACCCTTGTAGAAAATACAAGGGAAACTGAGAATGGTCGCTTATTTGTGAAAATGAGGAGAAACAGGGCTGTTTTATGTATAAGTTTTCAGTATCACAAAGTCACCCAGTAAATCATTTAAATAAAGTCAAATATATGACTAAAGTTCAATCTACATAAGTAGACAGATTCTTTGAATGAAACACATTTATAAGAGCAGAGTGCCTAGGCTGAAGGCATTAGAGAAGCCTCTCAAAAAAACATATAGGGGTATACATACATAGAGGCAGAGGAGTGTGTGGGTGCCTAATTATTAACAGATCGGTGTATAGGCTGAGGTTCAATTATCAAAAGTTAACTAAATATGGCATTCTTCAAAATTCCCCAGTTTGCCAATATTGAATGCTAATATATTATTCACTGCCACATTAGCGTCACTCTCTCACCTCTTACCAAGTTCTTTGCATAAGCCATCTGGATGCAAGTCAATCTTAGCCCATCTGTGTTCTCACATTCACAAATCCTAAACATCCTTTCCTTGCCATACAAGGAACATATATTTCTACTGCTCTCTTTAAAAATCAAGGAAAATGACATCCTGGATTTAAAAAAGAATATTATACCTTGTTAACATCAGATACTGAAAAAAAATAATTATCGGGGGCTGGGGATGTGGCTCAAGCAGTAATGCGCTCGCCTGGCATGCGCGGGACACTGGGTTCAATGCTCAGCACCACATAAAATAAAATAAAGATGTTGTGTCCACCGAAAACTGAAAAATAAATATTTTTTAAAAATCTCTCTCTTCTCTTCTCTCTCTTTAAAAAATAATAATAATAATTATCTGGCTTGGCAAGCAGGAAAAACTTCAATTTCACATATCGGATAATTCAGAGAGATCTACTCGTCACTTCTACTCTTCCAAAAACAAAAGTGACAGAATATTTCCTATTATGGTTTGGAAATGAGGTATCCCCCTAAAGCTTCTGTATTAAGCAGGAATAATCATAGGTGAAATGATTGAATTATGAGAGTTGTGACTCAATCAGTCCATCCTGGTTTAAATGGACTAACTAGGTGGTAATTGTAGGTAGGTGGAGGGTTGCAGAGGAGGTAGGTCACTGAGGCCATGCCCTGGAAGGGTTCATCTTCCCTGTGGCCCCTTCCCCTTGCCTTCTCTGCTTCCCATCTACCAGAAGCTGAGCCTTGCTCCTCTACCATGATGCTCTGCCTCCCCTCAGGCCTAGAATAATGCAGTCAGCCCACCATGGACTTAACCTCTAAAATCATGAGCCAAAATTCACTTTTCCTCCTTTGGGTGTTCTTGTCAGGCATTTTGGTCACAGTGACAAAAAGCTGACTAACACATTTCCTTAAAACTAAACATTTCAACCAGAAGGGAAATAATAGTTTACTTAGGATGCTATGGTTACTTCTCAGGATGACACAGGAATCAAAGTCAGAGAACTCACCTTAGTGAGAGCACGGGTTCAATTATTTACTAGCTAAATTACCTTAGACAAGATACTTGATTTCACTAAGACTGAGCTTCCTCCTCAGTAATCTGAGGTTTAAAAAGTAACTACCCGAAGTGGCAAAAAGACAGACACATTGATTAAACAGAAAGTCCAAAAACAGAACCACAAAAATATTGATTTTTGACAAAGGTACAAACTCAGTTAAAAAGAGGAAGATGGTTTTTCAACTGATGCTTCTGAAACAACTGACCATTTATATGCAAAGATAAACTTCAATCTATACCTACTACCTTATATAAAAATTAATAGGACAAAATCTTCATGACCTTGGGTTCTCAAAAAGTTCTTAGTTATGTTACGGAAAGCGTAATCCATGAATTAATAAACTGAACTTCATAAAAATTAAAATTTGAGCTGGGGTAGCTCAGTGGTAGAGTACTTGCCTAGCACGTGTGAGGCCTTGGGTTTGATTCTTAGCACCACATATAAATAACTTAAACAAAGGCCCACTGACAACCAGAAAAAAAATATTTTAAAAAAATTAAAAATTTTTTGCTCAGCAAAATATAGTATTAAGAGAATGAAAAGACAAGCTTCAGACTGTGTGAAAATATATGCAAATCATACATCTGACAAAAGGCTTATGCCCAGTACTCTCAATACTTAACAGTAAGAAAACAACCCACATTTTCTGGCTGGGAGTTTAGCTCAGTGATAGTGTACTTGCCTAGCACGCCTGAGGACCTGGGTTTGATTCCTAGCAGTGTAAAAAATTAAAAAGAAAGAAAGAAAAGAACCTCCATTTTTTAAAAAAATAGACAATATATTTGAATAGACACTTCACCAAATATATTAAGATAGCAAATAAGTACATGAAAAGATGTTCAACATCAATGTCAATAGGAAAATACAACCGAGGACCATAAAGAGACACTAATATATATTAGAATGGCTACAATTAAACAACACACTGACAATATTAAGTGCTTATAAGTATGCAGAGTGACTAGAAAAACGGAATGCAAAATGGTAAAGCCATTCTGGAAAATATTTTGGAATTTCTTAAGAAGTTAAACAGAATTTTTGTATGACCTAGAAATCTTCTGCTAAGCATTTGACCAAAAGAAAGCAAAACTTATGTCCACAAGGAAACCTGTACATAAACATTTACAGCCACATTACTCATAATGCCAAAAACTGGAAACAGCTTACATCTCCCTGGATGGACAAATGCTAAACTGAGGTATATCCATACAATGGATTTCTTCTCAGCAATAAAAAAGAATGAACTATTGATATTAGCAATGACATTGATGAATTTTAGATTCATATTGAGTGAACGAAGATAGATTGAAAAGACTGCATCCAGTATGATTCCATTTATATGATATTGTTGAAAAAAAACAAAGCTGTAAGAATAGCAAACATATCAGTAGCTATCAAAGGTTAAAAGTTAGAGAGGAGATTGACTACAAAGGGATAGCATGAGGGGATTCGGGCAAGGGAGAAACCTGCATATTTATTATGGTACTCATGCCACCATGAGATAGTTACACAATTCTATACATGTCAAAACTCTCAGAAACTTATTCACAAAAAAAGAGGATTTTAATTTATGTAAATTCAAAAACACATTATTTAAAATATCAGCTGAACAAATTTTCCACTAGAAAAAATAGTTAACTCTCTTAGAACAATTGTTGGAATTCAATGAGATGATGACTGTAATTCATTCATGGTAAGCACTCAGCAAAGTAAATGTGTTCCCAACCTCTAGTTCAACCAGATCCAGCCAAAGAAGGGGATAAGTAAGGAGGTCTCCATTATCATGCCTCCTCAGAAAGCCACTTGGCTATGGAAGTGGCTATGGAAGCCACTTGCAAGAGTGCCCCGAGTGGAGGGGCAAAGAAACACATTGTTACAGGCCTGGCGCTGTGGCACTCCATGAAATCAGATGTTAAAAGAAGGCCACTGAACTTCTAATGGGCAAACTCCCCTTCCAGTGTCTGCTGTAACAAACTGCTCAAGACTTCAAAACAGATTTGTGCTTCCAGAGTGCAGTTACTGGTGCTTTGCAAGAAACAAGTCAAGCCTATCTGCTTGGTTTTCATGGAGACTCCAACCTGTGTGCTGTTCATGCCATCTGTGCAAAATTATGTCAGAAGACATCCAGATAACACTGCATATGTGGAGAACATGCTGAAGAGATCTGTGGAGATATATTTCATTCTTAAAAAAAAAAAAAAAAAAAAACTGTTCTTGCTGTTATTGGTAATTCTGAAAGTTAGAAAATTTTTTCCAGGGGGTCAATAGGTAACTAATTATATGACTGCAAGTGGAAAAATAGGGTACAGAAATCAGGCATTGGCAGTTTTTCCATTTTCATTTTTGAGTTGTTTTTTTTTTAATATAAATGCATGGACATAAAGCATTAATGAAAGTCAAATATTTCAGAGAACAAGTTTCAATAATTCAACTTTATAACAATTATAAATAAACCTGTTAAGTTTTTGTGGACAATGCCAGCATTTGAATTTTTTTTTAAAGCAAGTTTCTTATTAACAGCAACTAAATGGTGTTTGTAGCATTTTTGTCATACATAGTAGATTCCATCTGTTAGCTATACTTTTCTGAAGTTCCTACATACAAGTACATGTTTCTAATGTTGTTTTGTGCTATTCCTATAAATTTGCTATTAAAATCCATTAAATTTTAAAAAACTTTTTAAGTTATTATGGTACTACCAATGCCTCGATATTTTAATATGCAGTTCTCATTCAAATCAAATCAATACATTTATCAAGAACTAATTGTGTCCTGGAACCAAACAGGTTTCTACAGTAAATACAAGTTGTACATACTATCTGTATTGTCAAGAGTCTCAAGAATATGACTTATGTTCTGGTTATATAACTTAAAAACTAAGGTTAAAATTCAGTTATAAAATTATTCAGCAGCAAAGTCAACACTAGCTTAGCAAAACTGAGAGAGAACAGAGGCCAGATAATACAAGATCATTTTCATGTGGTTTTTAAGTATACTACAGTGATTGGTAATATGTTTGCTTTTTGTTTTTTCCAAAGAGGTTCGCTTCACCTTGGTGACTTAAGTCCAGTATTACAATGGGTTTGCACCCTCTATGCATCCATCGGTATATGGCAGCAGGAGGGGGCCAGGAGCCTGCTGTGGAGTTGGAGAAAGTGATCCAGGAATTGAGCATTCTGTAGTACATAATCCACACTGAGAAAATGCAAACTTTATTAGCATCTTTAGATATTCAGACTATTCTACATTTACACAATGAGAAGATGTTAAAGACTTCCTAGTTAAAAACTATCCTGAGAGAAAGACAGCTTAGAAATCAAAACTGTATACCTCATAAAGAGGTAGCTTAAGTGCTGGCATTCTGCCATGCCAGCAAGGAAGCCGTGGGGCACATAGATTAGTTGAAAGTAACACTGATTTCTACAGAAAACAAAAGGCAACATTCAAATAAATACTATATCCAAGACCTTTGGTAATTTTATTTACTACATCTGCAATCCTTCATATCAATGATTTTCAAATGGTGAGGCTTGAGATTAACTTAATAGTCCCCACTAAGCATTTTTTTAATTAACTAAATGAGACAGAATAGAATACACTAGGCTAGGGTAGGGCAGCATATGGGGAAGGACAGGACAGGACAGTGGACAGATTAGGATTGATAAGAAAAGTAAAGTATAGAAAATATGAGAACATACTGAAGAAAAAAAAATCAAGGTCCACTAAACGTAGTAAAGGAAAAGTACATCATACAAATTTATTGTGCATACAGTTGCATGGGTCATGTCAAAATAATTGAAAAACAATGCCTTAAGTCTTATCGTGTATAGTAACCTCTTACCCAAAGCTTCCTTAAAAGCATGTTTCCAAGGGGCACACACCCATGATCCCAGTGACTCAGAGGCTGAGGCAGGATGGCAAATTCAAGGCCAGCCTCAGCAACTTTCTTTTGAGATCCTGTCTCAAAAGAAAAAGTAAAAAGGGGCTGGAGAAAAAGGACTCAATAGTAGAGAACCCTGGATTCAATCTCCAGTAACACACACACACACACACACACACAAAAAAAAAAACAAGTTTCCATACTCCTCCCAACACAGGAAAGAAAATAAAAAGTATGAGGCTGTTTTCTAAATTTGCATTAAATCAATAGATCCATAAAATATATCCACCATGTCAACACTGTGACCTAAGGTCTACCTCACCATGCAGCTTTATTTTAACAGATAGCATCAAGGTACTAGAACAGTAAAGCTCACAGCAACCATCTGAAATAGTGATTTCTGCTCCGCTCTGTGTGCTAAAAAACTAAGCTTAGACATTGAAAATGGCAATAAATGGCCAGCCCATGTGCATTTTCTTCCTAATCCTATTTGCATTGATGATTCCTCTGCAAAAAGACATACTACTGGCAGCACTAGAAATGTCTCTTCTCCAGACTGCTACTGCCGCTGGGGTCCACACACACACAAACAGAAAAAAAGAAACCCATACATTCAGACCAGTGGAGTCAGGATCTAGAAAAATCACATCAGATGAAATCTGATAACCACAAATTCCATTCCTAAATCCTCTGGCATACAAAGTTTATAATATTTTAAAGTAAATGAAATTTAATATTTAGAACAATAATATTGCTTAAACAAAAAGAAGAGCCTGTTTAAGTAGCAACAAAGTAATATAAACAAAAGAGGTTGCCTGGCAAAGAAATAATCGAAAGAAAAAGATATACTTGGAAAATAACTGAAACATGAGGAAACAAAACAGTAGAAACCTAAGGAGTTAAAAATCATTATAATGGTTCAAGAGACATAAATATAAATACCCCTTCAAACGCCGAAGCATTGAGACAAAAACAAATAGTAAACAAAAGGTTTATACAAGCCTCCTGTTTGGATACACAGCACCCATTTCAACTGATTTTTACATCCTTAAATAGTAGGCTTTGTATCTTTTCTTTTGCTCTTATTACAAAGGTAACACATACTCATTATAGAAATTTCAAACAATATGCAAATATAACCTTGAAAAGTCCTTCAAAATCCTACTCTTGGGGATAAATGTTAAAAGCTTTGTGTTTACTTTTCAAATTTTAAATGTATACACCAACTAGATAGTAGGCATTAGTTTGATAATAATAAAATACTTCAGATTATCTATACATACAGTGCTCGGCAATGTGCTTTTTTCCACCTACTGATACATCCTGGAAATCTTCTGTCAGTAGACACAGGTCTACATCACTCTTTTTAATATAATCACTCTTTTTAATGGAATATAAAGTATTCCATTATGTGGACAGATCATAATTTATTTAACCAGTGCCCTACTGACAGACATTTGGACTGTCTGCAATTTTTTCTTACTGAAAACAATTCAGCAGCTACATCCTTTTAAGTTAAAATTCGTACATTAAAAAAAAAACTATTTTTATAGAATGAAGGAGGATTTGTTTGGGGTCAAAGAATATGTTAAACTTTTTCTTAATCATTCACTTAATTTTAATTCATACTACCATAAATCTTCAAGAAGAGGGCAATTGCACTAATTGCTCAATTATTTTTATTTTCATCTTTAACACTTTCTTGAGAATAATTTATTCTACTCAAAGTAATTGCATAGGAATTAAGTCGAAAGGTATGTGTGAATGCATGCATTCCTGATTTCTTATCCAGAAAATATGCTTTGTCTAAATGCTATATAAAAATTTTCCAGATTTAAGAAATTCCATGTATCACAAAAATCATTCAAATATAGACATGTATCACTTAACAGAGATATGTTCCAAGAAATTTGTCAGTATCCAATTCATCATTGTGCAAACTTCAAAGAGTGTACTTACACAATCCTAGATAGTATAGCCTATTATACATCTAGGCCCTAAAGTAGTGTGTGTGTGTGTGTGTGTGTCTGTCTGTCTGTCTGTCTGTCTTATAATCTATTGCTCCTGGGGCTATGATGAACAAAACAACATGAGATTAAATCAAGCACAAGAAAAAATGATGTAAAGAAGAGATGACAGTAAACATGAGATGCATGATGTTGCTGCTGGCATAACACAGCAGATTATTTTATGGCACACCATTTTTAAACTCTAAAATAACAATAAAAAGTACAGTATAGTAAACCCATACTATTAATTTATTATCATTACCAAGTATTATGTACTCAACATAACTGTATGTGCTATATCTTTTTATAGTACATAATGTGACAGCACAGTAGGTGCATTCACACCAGCATCATAAACACTTGAGTAATGTATTGCACTGTGACATTAAGACAGCTATAACATCCCTAGGCAATAGAAATTTTTCAGTTCCATTGTAATCTTATGGGATCACGATTATACATACAGTCCTTTGTTGACCAAAATGTCATCATGTGGCACATAATTGTACTCTTAAATCCCACTTTAGACTTAGATGTTCTTCTTAAACTTAAAACAAATTCATTGTAACCACAGTTTGCTGCTTGTCTTCCACAAAAAGAGAAAAACACAAGGATCCCCAACACACATACTGCTTCAGAACCCAACCCCAAAAGCCTATAAAACTATCATTCCTAAAGGAGTGCATAAGAAATTTAAATACAAAAAGTCACGACATTCAGAATGTGATTTCCAGGAAATCACTCAGGATATATTTCATGGCAAACAAGATACTTGCTGAGAAATATAGTTACCAGGGCAACCATAACTGACCTTTTATGTTTTATTTATCAATCATTTTGCTGAATTATTCTCATTCTTGGAAACAAAGAAGAAAAATGTATTATCAACAATCATAATTAATTAAGGGTCCCTTGTTCCACATTAAATCACTCCTGCCAAGTTTGTGTGTCTCCAACAGACATACAATTATATGTCTCTTGGTTCTTATCTAGGCTAAGGACACTGACGGTAGATCCCAAAGAGGTATACACAAGTTACTCATATGGAACTTTTTTTTTTTTTTTTTTTTTGGTACCAGGGATTGAATCCAGGGACACTTAACCACTTAGCCACATCCCCAGCCCTTTTTGTTTTTTATTTTGAGACACAGTCTCACTAAGTTGCTGAAGCCTCACTAACTGAGGCTAGCTTTGAACTTGTGATCCTCCTGCATCTGCCTCCCAGATGGATACTAATAATGAGTATCAATTCTCAGCAAACAGGGCAGATACGAGAATTTTTTGTTACTACATCACCATAACCCTTTGAAATACAGAATAAATAAAAGTTAGAATTGATAATGTATAACTAAATATACTTTAAAAAATTATAAAAAGTTTATGAGAAATTCTAAACACTTCAATATTTAAGTTCTACCTTTTTATAAGTCAAGTAATATTCTTATCTAATTAAATATCATCTCTACTTAGGAAAAAATACATAATCTTACTTATTTTTAGCATCCCAGAATATCATTATACCTGCTGGAAACTGGCAGAAAATGGGGGAGGGGGAGGATGGAAGAGAAAGAAAACGGTATAGATTTCCCAGTGTCTAAAACAAGAAATTAAGAGCATTTATAATGGATGGGATTTACTCATAATCCACGGTGGTGGCAAGGGAACAGAGAGCCCTGAGCTGCAAATCAGAGGTCTGGGACTTAACCCTGGCTTTGGATTTACTTGAATAAGTCACTTCATTTTTCCAAGTGTGTTTTCTTGTTTACAAAATGAGAAGGCTGTCTCCAAATTCCCTCAAGATCCCTTCAGCTCCGTTATACTAACCTGCCTTCCCTCTGAAAAGGGATGAGGACATTAAGGACACCTCAGTACCACAATATCTACCTGGGAAAGAGGGATTCAGCTCATTGCTCAGGTAAAGACAATTAGAACTAAGATGAGGGACACAACAAGAGGTTGCCAACCTCAGCTGGGTGCTCTGCAATCTTCTGAGTTCCTGAGGAGGGTATTTCAAACTTTCCCAGCTGTCACTCCAGCTTGCTCACACCCCTAGATCCACCTCATTGTCAGCAGGTGCATGGGCTCCTGCATTCCCATGGTCCCTCCCCCAAGTCTCAGCCCTGCAGGGCACAATCTTACTAAATCACCCCACTTCTGAAGGTTTTTCCATGACCTGCAAGTCAAAAGAAAGAAATGGTCTCCCTCCTCAAGCAAATACCTCCTCCTGGGCCTCTTTGTGGACTTTATGAGTCAGTGACATACTCATTTCTTTATTTTCCATGTCCCTCTTACTTCATGACATATACAGCCTTCTCGTTTCCCTAATTTAAAATATAACTGAAATGTCCCTTAATCCTACATCTCCATATTGCCACTTCCTCTCCCTCACCTTACCTTCATCAGCCAAACATTTTACAGCACTTGTCCACAACCCTCACCACCTATTCTGCACTTCCTTTTGCCCATGCCCTGCCATCTGGTTTCCACACTCCCTCCTGCACCACAGTTGCTCAGCAGAGCTTCCCTAGAAATGCTGAAGTGCTACAGCCTTTCCCTACCTGACCTGCCTGTAGCATCTGACACTGTTCCTCACTCCCCTTCTTCTTAACCAAAATAAAGAAAACTTTCCTGCTTTTCCTCCTTCATTCCTTCTACTAATTCATCATCTTCTGCCTACCTTTGATTGTTACTGCTCCCAGGGGTTCTGTCCTTAGCACCTCTTCCTCTTTTACCCAGTGTACATTCTTCTGAGGAAACCTTATTCATGACTATGGCTCCAAACAGGTCTGCTGGGTCTGCTCCTGAATGTGTGTCCAATGCAGCAGCTCTAGTCATCCTGAACTTCCAACTCTGTCCAATTTCCAAACTCCCTACCTTTATTTGTGGACCCATCACCCACCTAGGTGGCCAAGTCACAATGAGGCTCTTCTTTCTCTTCTCCCTTCCTCCAGCAGTAATGAAATTCTATCTCCTTAAACATATCCTGAAACTAACTTTCTCCTAAACTGCATTGCAAGTACCTTGGTTAAGGTCCCCATAATCTCAACTAATCTTCCACAGCTCCCTAACTATTCTACCTTTGGTCTCAAATCCTCTAAATTCATTCCATCCTTCCCCTGGATTCCAAAGAGACATTTGAGAGGAGACTCTATAAAATAAGGCCTAAATCCCCCATTAGCGTCAAGTTGGTCTTTTATGATTTGACTCTTTCTTACCCTCTCCAGCTTCATATCTTGCTGCTCCCTGAAAGGTTTTTCTGCGAGCTACACATCACTATTGGTAGTTCTCAGAATCCCCCATGCTTTTTATGTTTCCATGTATTCCACATATTCTCTCTCTAGCTGGAAAACTCTACTCACACCACCTCTCTGGATCTCTCTTACCTATCTTTCAAGACCTTCCCAGGGCCTCCTGAAAATCTTTCCAGATTCTAAATCTCTATCCTGTGTTAGACACTCCTCTTCCATGCTTCCACAAGCTCTGAAACTGTCTCTCCTGGTTCTTGGCACAGAATGTTATTATCTTTACTGTCTCCTGCCGAAGAGTCTAAAATAAAAATCTCTTGAAGGAAAAGATTCTATATAATTAGTGTTTGTAAAAGTATACTTACCACAGTGTAGAACACATAGTAGGACACACACACACACACACACACAGCATTTACTCAAAAGGCATTAAAGGCAAAAGGCAAAATTTATAGTCATATTTGTTTTAATTCTTGGATAAACAATATATTCTAAAGATTCTCTATTTTCCCTGGAGCCCAGAGCCTTCTTAGTTGAGTCCTAGGATAATTTCATGTATCACTGGGCGTGGACATGAAAGACCTTATGCAGTTATTTTTTTCTTATAAAACAGTTAATTTCATTTGTGAACTAGACACCATGGGATCCCCTGAAGAGTTAGTTCACAAAATTTGTAAGGTGTATGTTTAAAAAAAAAAAAAAAAAAGTTGTATGGAGATTTTGGTACATACTCACTTCTGTACATTAATTTTTTATGTAATAAAACAAATGGGACTATAGGAAAATTTTGTTTTCAATTGAAGTTTTCATTTCTTAAGATTTGAAAGTTAACTCAAATGTCCTTCTGCTGTATCTCAGTTTTCTTAGTTATTAGGTTTCAAATCCCTGTCTTTGTGCAAGCAGTGAACATGCAATAATTATTTTATATTTTTCTCTACCCTGCTCTATCATCTTTAAATCCATAATATCTCAATCCAACTGATGTCAGTAAATCCAGTCTGTCCCAACTTTTCTCTAAAACTCTTAAAACTATTTGAATGAGGTGTTGAGCAGCTGTCAGTTATGGATTTGAAAATAAAAAAGAGCCTGAAAATTGTACGTTCAGTATAAAAAGATTAGGCGAGGCAATTCAGACTGTTTAAGAACTTTAAATCAAGTTAAAAGCAGTTACTATGGCCAGACCTCATGAAGCTCCGCTTAAGAGTCGCATTAACCTGGCAGTCAAAACTATTTAAAATGAATAATGTTTTTTTCACATTTCACTCACTCTCAGCATCACCAAGAAAAAAAAATACCACGTGAATTGGCATACGACAATATAGTCATGTATTAGTAACCTTCAAGATTTAGCTTCCTAAGGACAAAACTGGAGCTATTAATCTATGCACTAGACGAACTATATCCCTCCTAAAGCCAAGAGGAATAGTTTTTCAAATGAAAAAAGGACAATTAAGATATTCTAGATGCTTTTAGATGTAAAAAAGCACAGAAAAAAATTCAGATGCCCATAAGAGCAGAGTTCAATATGTATTATAAACCTACTGAATTTGGAGTGAATATCAATAGAACTCAACCCTTTTCCAACCTCTTTTCACCAGTTCATGCTATTAAAATGAGCATGAAAATTTGACTTAATTTTTTCATTGGATAGTTCATCCAATATGGTAGCCAACAGCCATAGATGTGGCTATTTAAACCTAAATTGAAATTGAAAATTCAGCACTTCAGCCATACTAGGCACACATTTCAAGGGCTCAGTGGTCAAATGTCACTAGTGGTTATTAATTCGTACAGAACAGATACGGAATATTTCCATCATTATTATCCCACTCAGGTTCCAGAGCTCTACTTCTAAATTAAGCAACTTTCTGACTTATAGAAGACTAATCATTTCCTAAAGGTAATAGATGAAATGTCCATAAAGTTGTATCTTCTACATGGAAGTACTGAGAAGGTGCCAACTACAACTCAGTGTACTGCTATGCTCTCTCTATTCAATTGTAGATCAAAATGCTCCCACATATAAATTTAATTTGTGACCCCCTTAGTGACTAATATGTGCTAAGGAACTGCTATAGTTTAAATGTGGTTGTCCTGGCCAAAACTTAGGTTGAAATTAGGTTGCCAATGTAATGGTGTTGGGAAACAGGGCCTTTAAGGGACATTAGTCTTTTTCACCTGACTGGATTAGTTCTTCCAAGAATGGATTAATTCTCAAGAGAGTGAGCTGTTATAAAAGGTTAGCCCACAAGTTTTGCCTTGACATCATTCGCTTACTTGCTCTGAGGTCTTCACCAAAAGCTGAGCAAATGTTGACACCATGCTCCTGGTCCTAAAGAATCATGAGTCAGGTGCTAGGGATGGGGATGTGGCTCAGTGGTAAAGCAAGTGCTTGCCAGGCATGCACAAGGTCTTAGGCTTAATCCCCAGCACCACACATACATACACATACACATATACACACACACACACACAAATCAAGAGTCAAACTAAATGTCTTTGATTCATAAATTACCCAGTCTCAGGTATTCTGTTATAGCAACAGCCAACAGACTAAAATAGGAACCACACACCGTCTTTCCGGACTTTGCACAGCATGTTGAAAACCAGGGTGGCAGACATTAATCTACCTAAAGAATAGGAATTGCTGTTAAGCTGACCTAGATTCTTCCTGCCATCCTTGAAAGTGCTCCCTGTGCTACACTAGGATTTGTTTTTGTTCTTCGGTGGTGGTTGTTAAAGCAGCACACTTTAAAAAAAAAAAAAGCAGCAGCTTCCATCTATCTTCCCTCCATGCTTAACCTGCCAAAGCTGTCATTCATCAAGTGAAATACAAGGACAGTTGTGAGGATCACTAATTTACTCTTTACTCAACACCACAACCTCAAGAAGCTTAATTTTAAAACATTTTAAGTGATATAGACAGGCTGAGGCTCTCCATAGTTCTCCATACCCCACTAAGACACAATTTGGTACACTATACTTTAGTAAGAAATGAATTTGAATCCAAAAAAACCTAAAATCTGGTTCTGGCACTGCTATCTCCTAGCAGTGACTGGCTAAATCCCTCCAGTCTAATTTCATTTGCTTACATCACCTTCTCCCCATAGTTCATTCACTTCCAAGACAATATTCTTCCTTCAATGACCTTTCAGCACCATAGTTTGAAACTTCCATCCCACATCAACACTGCCCATCTCCCTCCTTTCTCAACATGGATCACCTAGTCCTCCAACGAGTCCTTCCTAGTGTTCACCAGGGTTCTTCATCCTTTCCCTCCAACACACCTGCCTTAAGGTTCTACCTCTATGCACCAACCATTCAGGATCATCATATAATCCTAACATGATCTTTGACATACACTGGGAAATTCAATAAGTGACTGTCAGCTACATTTTATTTATGTTAATTAGGACAGCCTTTCTTGGCTGGGCACAGTGGCACACACCTATAAACCCAGCTAACTCAAGAGGCTGAGGCAGGAGAATCCCAAGTTCTAGGTCATCCTTTGTCTCAAAATTTAAAAAAATATTTAAAAGGGATGGGGGCTAGGAATGTAACTCAGTGGTACAGGTCCCCTAGCTTCAATCCCTAACGCTGCCAAAGAAAAGAAGAACTAGTCTTCTAGTCACTCAAGTTTAAAAACCAAAGAACACATCCATTTCTATTCTATATTTACCACTCCCAATCTTCCATCAGCCCACTCAATCCAGTCAATTACACCTCTATTCTTCTTTCACTGTCATAGTTCAAGTTTTCAGAAAGTATTATTTGAACTATTATTATACTCCTAACATATCTCTCCATTTCGGATATAATCTCTAAATTTCTAATCATTGCCGGATTCCCATTCCCGAAGCATGAAACTGAACTTACTTTACTGTTCAAAAAACCTTTAATAGTTCCCAGTGACTTCCTGAATTTAATTTAAACCTGGCATTCCAAGTTTTTCCACCATCTGGCCCCAAGCTATCTTTTGCTAATTCCATCTCTCACTGACCACTTTAGTTTTTCGATGGTAAACGTTTATCCATGTCATTCTCCTCAACTTGCACTGTCCTTCCTTCTCACCTCTTTCTTGGTGGAAATCTCCCCCATGCTTGTTTGTGTGTTGCTGGGGATCAAACATAGGGGTGCTATAGCACTAAGCTACATCCTCAGTCCTTTTTTTTTTTATTTTGAGACAGGGTCTTGCTAAGTTGCTGACGATGGCTGAACTTCCTCTCCTCCTGCTTCAGCCTCCAGAATTGCTAGGATTACAGGTATGTGCCACCAAGCCCGACTTTCCCCATGTTTTCAAGACTTCATTTAAAAAGGAAAGCCTTTGAGACACCAAGTCCAAGCTAGATTCCCCCTTTATGTGCTTCTAACTTGAAGAGAGATGCCAAAGATCTGAAATCCCAGCTTCTTCTCCAGGTCTCTTCTGTGACCACAACCACATCTTCCAGGACCCCAAAGGGAATATGAAGAGATGAAAGGTCAGGCAAATGAGCGTTCTTTGTCACTGCCTATGGCTGCAGCCTCAGCCCTAACGTGATCTCTCAGGAAACTGAGCTTCATTCTCTCTAGCCTTGTTGTTTTGAACTTGGAGGAATCATTCAGTTTAAGCCACTGGTTCAAACCTTTGAAAAAACAAACAAAACAAGACACTTTTTTCAAAGAGAATCTTATGGGGAAATCCAATATGTAAATGTGGAGCTTCTCTTGTTGAAATGGTAGAGTGCTTTAGCACAAGATAAATGTTATAAAATGAATTTAACTTTGATCAGTTATTCCATTATAAGTACATTATATATTCATTCCCTCCCCCCCCCCCTTCTTTCCTTTTCTTGCTCCTTTAGTTCATGAAAAGTTCAGGTCAAAATCTTGAAGGTGATGACCCCATTTTAAAAAATCCTAAAACCTTGAAAAATATTCTATTAAAATATAACTCTGCATGCACTTACCTTATGAAACAAGGATAAAGAGATATAATTGTAGGTAAATTAATATGAAAACAGGAAATCATTTTTGGTTAAAAAAGGTGAAGGAAAATTCTGCTACTACCTTAGCTGAAATCTTTCTTTCTAGACCTGATTCATGCTACTGCATGAATGGAATATAATGCTTGAGGAATAACAATTCAAGATGAAAAGATAACTGAACAGACAGGTTATTTAAAGAATCATCAACTTGTTTTCATGCAAATGACCAGAATAATGAAATAAGCAATCCTGCAGACAGGATCTAGATGTAATTGTTTTTAAATAGGACACTTGAAGCATTAGCCACCTAATTCTAGATGAAATTGATTAACTCATCTTTCCTCCTTCTTGGATAAAACCAATCATATACTATACATTACCACACTGACAAAATTTGTATTTCAGAGTTACAATTTTTCTTGAATATTGCCATCGTATCGTTATTTACTTGACATTAGGTCACGATAATAAGGAAATGTCTGCCAATACTTAGGGTGCAGAGAAAGGGTATAATGCCTACAATGTAAAGGATTTCATAAAAAGGCAATCCCTGAAAAAACATGTCGACCAAGAAAGGGAATATGGCACATGATAAAAATAAGGTCTCTCACTTTCAAAATCTCAATTAATTGCAATAATCCACTCACAATGCCCAAGAAATGCAAGCTGTGTAACCTAAGACAATATAGAACTATACAGCTACAAGGGAAGCATCGATAAAATACTACGATTCTCCATAATTCAAAGCATTTAAAGCACCAAACTCAGCCTAGGCTGGATGCACGCCTTAGGCAGGGAGAAGAGAAGTCTAAATGGATGGATGTGACTATGAGAAGAATGCGTTAGAAATAAGCCATAAAAAACAAGTTACGATAGGCACTCCTCCCCCTCCCGGCACTGTCAGGAAGTTAAGAGTTATTGAGTAGGCATCACTTATGACAGTGAGAAAAAGGGCTGACCACCCCCCTCCTCTCAAAAACGCCTTCACAAGGTCACAGATATATCAGTGTTACAAATGCATTTAAAAAATATTACAGCAATAAACTCTGGTTAGAGTGGTTCCACCTCTATATTCACAGGAAGAACAAACTCCAAACTTATCCTAAATTAAAAGGTAGTGTGAAAAAACACATTCTCCTCTCTGCTTGCACAAAATCTCTCCCATCTTCCACATAAGGTCAAAAAGAAATCTTTCTGCTCAAAACTAGATCAGTTTTAGGCAATTAACTCTATAAGCTTCATTTTGCCAGTGTTAACCTTGTACCAACTACACAGTCACATAAAAAGAGGAAGCATTTCAACAGAACAGACTGCCCACCTCATTTTTTTAAATACAGCAACAAGCCATTTCTCATGTTTGATCCGATTACTGTGATCTATTTTTTGATTCTGTAGTCAGTGACTCCACATACATCTTTATTACTGTACAAGGAAAACTGTTACCCTGAGGTTTAAATTTTCCTATGTTCACCACCTCTTCTGAGAATATATCTCAGTTTTAAGACAAGACTGTCATGAAAGCTAAGGTGAAGAGGAGCAGATGGCCTCAGAGATAAGTTTCTTGGTTTGCTGCTTCAACTCTAAAGTGCTGATACGGCCTCAGCAATGACTCAAAGTCCAGCTATCCCAAGACTGTGAAGTGATTAAATAAATGGAAAGAGATTCTCTTATCTGGACTGGGAGTTTAAATCTCTCCAATGATTGCCCAAGAACCAAGTATGAACAAACACTAGAAGTCAGTCCTTCAAGCCACAAAAGAGTCAGACACACTGACAGCTCTTCATCCATTATGAGGAAATAACTTCTACAAAGAATTTTAATCCTAAAATAACTGATAGAGCTGATAATAGGACAACTACCAATTTAAATTCATAAATAGTAAGCCCTACTGTAAATTATGTATCCCAACTACCATTATTCACAAGTGAAAAGCACAAGATATATACATATGGGAAATCAAATTCTGTAACAGGAAAATGGTGACTGAACAAATATCATTTTGAGTGATTCATTTTTAAACTGATCTTCAAGTCTGAATAGTACCATCTTGTTCCCTGTTCACATACATGCGGACAGAAATTATTTTAATGGACAATGGACAAACTAATGTCCAATTGAGTCACTGGTTCAACAAATGCTTATTAAGCATGTACTATGTATAGGGCCTTGGGCTTTGTACTGTTAAGTTTACAAAAACCAACACAAAATCATCCCTTCTGTACAAGATACTTGAATAGGATTTATGTCCATCAGTGAACACATGTTAACATACACTAAGGTAAAATGTTAAATGCCATGGAATGGTCAGAGAAACCAATGGGAGTTAAAAAGAAATCATTATATTGAGATTGGGAAATTATATAGGTCTTGGAGAACAATCACTGGTGGGTCTTTATGTATACAGAGGATTTAAACATGCTGATTTGGAAGGTAGAAGGATAGGATATTTCTGTTGTTAGAAACAAGCTGGACAAATACAAAATGTATAGCAGGTATGAAGAGGAGCCTGGGCCATTCAGAGAAGGATGTTTGACAGGAAGGAAGAAGAGAAGTCAGGAAAAGTCCTTAGGAAAGTGTACAAGAAGGACACAACAAAATTCAACTTAACCAGCTTGAGTGGTCGTGGAAGTTTCCCTGAAGAATCAGTGCTTGAGCTGGGTTCTCAAAAGAGACACAGGAATCATCCACAGAGATAAGGGTGCTTCAAATGGGGAGGCACAAGAGAGGTTGGTGTATCCAGGACTCGTTTACTTTGGTAGTCCTAAGTGTGGAGGGCAGGCAAGAGATGTGCTGAAGGGGAAAACAAGCTAGGTGGTGTAGGCTACCCTGAAAGAGAATAAACTTCATCTTTCAGGTGCTAAGAACACAAATTTAAGAATTTTTATGCTAGAAAGTGACAATCTAGTGTGTGTTTAAAAAGCTCTGTCTAGAAACAGCATGATGCATTACAAGGGATGAGGATAGAGGTAAACAGATCAGTTAAGGGGCTGTTATGCCAGCTTAAACCTACTTTCCTCATCAGAAAAATGAAGATGGGCAGGACTCAGTAGCCATTAGAGGGGGAGAAGACAATGAAGAAGGAAGGGTTCTAAAATGACCCCCAGACTTATTTAACTCATGGGTGGATAGTGGTACCCTTCACTAGGAAAGGAAATGCAGGAGAGAAGAAGAAAAAGAAAAAGAGGAGAACAGATGTTAAATTCAGTTTTAGACATCCTGATTTTCAGAAAATACAGTTAAAGTGCTTAAAATTACGGGTTTTGAAGATAGATCTGATTTCCAATCCTGGTTCTGACAATTAACTATTTGTGTCCCTTGGACAAGAAGCTCATCATCCTCTTGACTTTTTCACCTATAAAATGAATCAACACTGGTAGCTACTTACAGGGTAAGTAATGAGATCATGAAAGAAAATAGCAAATAAATTATATTTGCTGTTTTGTCATCTATATTTATTTAAGATAACTATGGAACACCCTGACTAACGTGTCCAATAGGCAGTTTTAGAACATGGTCCAAGGTTTATATGCAAAAAGGTACCTTGGCTATGCACTTTAGAGTAAATGTCTAATGCAAAACAAAAAAGAAAGAAAGAAACAAAAGGGTTTTGTTTTCCCAATTTAATGGATGGAGAGAAGGGTAAAAGATGACTGATCAAAAGCACGGTAAAGGCTGGTTATTAAACATCAGAGACACATTATATTAATACTGAAAGGAAGAGCCCTTACTTTCTTAAAAGTAACTGTGAATTAAAAGGAAAAAAAATACCGATTCATTAGATTCCCACCACCCAAATAAAACTATTGCCTTAGAAGAAAAAAAAAAATGAACAGAGATAGTAGAAAAAATTGGCTTCTAAATAAAATGAAATGACAGTGGGAAAATTGTCAATGTATACAAAAACAGCATTCAGAGCTGGGGCTATAGCTCAGTGGTAGAGCACTTGCCTTGCACATGTGATGTACTGAGTTCGATTCTCAGCACAACATAAAAATAAATAAAGATATTGTGTTCATCTAAAACTAAAAAAATATTTTTAAAAAAACATAGTATTTTTCAAATATGAAGAGAGGATATAGGCATATGTTAACACTGTTTTGTTTAAAAGTACAAAAAATTGAACACTGTTCATTATGTTTTAACAGGAAAAATGGATTAGATATACCAAAAAAATTAATAAGAATGAAATTATTACAATAGGAAGGTTGGCAGGAATGGAGCAGAAAGTATAGGGCATTTCTGAGCCATGCTCATGATTTCTGTGTTCAAAATAAATCTTCAATATAAAACAACATAAAATTGAATATATGCTAACCGTATATTTAACTGATTTTACACACACACAATACTATCTACCTTTAATAGGATCTATTTTAAAACAAAAAAGATGGAAAAAATCTAAGTCTAACATGGCATGTTTTTTGTCTTCAGGCATCTTGGTGGAATAATTCCAAACCTATTTTATATTAACTATACATGTGGCTGAGAACCAGCATTTTCACCAAGGGAGATAGCAGATACAAATAAGGAACAGGAGATAGAGAGAAGCAAGCACCTGGGATGTTGAACTGGAAGTGAAGGCATCAGTATGAACTTGAGATTTGAGTAAAAGAATTATATAATATTTTATTGCTACTTTTCCCTTCAGTCAGAGGGGGGAAAATATTTAAGCTTGTGTGTATATATTATTTAGCAAATGGGAAAAATGTCAACAGTTGATTAATCTAGGTAAGGAAAAGGTAAGTAAATATTCGCTGTCGTGCTCTTCTTTCAACTCTCCTATGATTTAGAAATTTTTTAAAATAAGTGTTAAAAAAAAAAAAAACCTTCTAGAAGACAAAGATGTACCCAACACAGAGCCTACTATAAAAGGAGATACACAATTTAAAAATCATTTTTAAGCACGCATTTTTCTACCAAATGTGTATGGGTTAACTATAGAAATACCATTTCTTTATTAAATATGATAACAAGCTAGAAAAGTCTGAGTAGAATAATAAAGTCCTCTGTGTTTAAAAAAAAAAGACCCAACAGGTAGATTTATAATCTCTGTACATTTTTCCAAGGTCACTAGATTATTCCACTCACTTTCAAAGATATTCAACTCCAGCGGGATCTCTGCCACTTTATTCTTCCATTTCACCTTAGAGCCGATTGAGTACATCCTAAATTAATCCTTTCAATATAGTATTTCTTCATATTCTCTAACATGTGAGGGATTTATAAATGTGATTATGTATAGAGACATAACCCCCCCACCACTAGGCAGTGACTGTTTTAACATAAGTGATAGATAATGCTTCCTACTTAAGCATATTCACATGTATGATTTTATTTTTGTGGTCCATACGTAGGTAGGTTGTTTTTGCTGTTCTTAATTCTTAAGTAAAGCATATGCTATACTACTCTGTATAAACGGTATTCCACTTGCCAACCTGGCTTAGTGACGGAGAGATTTGCTTTAGGAAAGGGAAATGAAACAGCAACTAACATTCCCACGATTACTAACAAAACTAAAGAAAAAGGACAGAGGCCTCTTCACAAGGACATGTGCTCAGAAATAGGCACAAGGAAAAGTGAAATTCAGTGTCATTTAAGCTAATCTCTACTTGAACCTTTTAAGAGATAAAACCATTTGAGCAGTAATTTAGTACTAAATTAACTTGTTTTTTTTTTCTCCCTATCTTGAAGTTTCCATTGTTTAAATAACGGTTTCTGCAAGAGAAATGAGGCAATGTTCCTTTTATTCCAAAGAGAGAAGCAAGCTGATGACTTGTGAAGTCTGGGTGGCTTGGTTAATCACAGGTGTATTTAATTCAGTAAAAAGCCAAATACATAACCACATTTGGACATAGAACCTACTCCCAAAACTGTCCCCAAATACTCTAAAACCATAACATTCTTATATCATTGTACTATCATGCTGTATAATCTTATTCTACTAGCAAGAACTGAACTCTGAAGAGGAAAGACTCCAGACAATGAAGAAAAGAAAGGAAGAATTATGGCAGATAGTAACACCAAATAAAAGCTTTGAAACAATCCTTAAAATAACAAGTTTAGCAGTCAGACTGAGAGACGAAGATTCCATCTTTTTGTTTCCTTTTTATTTTTTTTTTCCATTTTTGGTATTAGGTTCAGGCTTTGCACATGCTAGGTGAGAGCTACATCCCCAGCCCACATTATATTATCTTGACAGAGGGTCTCACTAAGCTGCTGAGGCTGGCCTCAAATTCATGATCCTCTTACAGCAGGCTCGTGAATAGCTGGGATGACAGGCAGGTGCCACCACACTCAGCTTCATCTCATTTTTTTGTTTCTTAGGTCAATGATAAGTCACTCTCTATTATCTACCAAAATACAACCAAATTCATAGACATGCCCCAATGTTGGCGTGACTGTTTAGTTAGGCAATACTGATCCCAAAGCCAAATACTAGCTAATAAAGGCCTGCCATTTCTCCAGGTAGGTTTTCTCTGTACCTACAACATCCCAGACATAAGCATCAATACACCACTTTAGGTGGCATCTCCTGGGTCATTTGCAGAGGGGCTAATCTCATGTCAAGTCAGCAGCTCCATATGAGGTCCTCTGACTTTGACTTTAACCCTTAAAAAGTCTTCCTATGTCTGAACAACTTCCCTTTTTGTCTGAAAATCTTCCTTTTCCAGCTTGTAATTTGTTAAGTCAATTATACCATTTTCAGGCTGTAATAAATCCCCACATTCAAACAGGTTCCACCAAATAGCTCCTATACATTTTCAACATTCTGAAATTTAAAATTTCCATTAAAAACATGGTCATTATTTTGACACGTTTTGACTCAGCATAAAGAAATATACTCATGTATGTACCTGTCAAGAAGAAAAAGAAATATCTACATGGAAGTATATTTTAGATTAAGTATGTGTTAGTTAAAATGGAAGATGCAACAGGAAGGTATTTATTCTCAAAGTAGGCAAAGAGAATCAGCTGTCATTCACCTATAAACCAAGACAGACAGTTAAAGATAAAACAGTAGTTTTATGCAACGGCAACCAGCTGAAGGCTGATGGGTAGACCACTTTCTTCCTCAATTTCACTGGAGAATCATCAGTCTTCCAGTCCCATCAGGATTGGGCTGAAAAGTAATAAGAAATGAGGGCAATTAGAGAGGAAATTCTAGAGCAATTGAAGAAGGAACCACCTAAAGACAAAACAGTACAGATTTTGAAGCTGAGGCAAGAAGTAAGAATTTTATATTGTGTTTCTGAAAGGCAAATATTATGATCCTGTCCTGAAAAGAAACAGAAACTGCCGTGGGTAGACCTGAGCTCTTTCTGCCTAGCAGTTAAAGGCTGGAGTGGGGGATTTAGCTAGGAAGCTTCTGCTCATAAAACGTGGTTCGTAAAGGGCACTGAGGATGCCGGAGAATATAGTAGAGAAAAAAAGAGGAAGCTAAAGAGGAGAAAAAAAAAAAGACTCCAAATTTAGGGACCTTGGAAACTAGGATGATGATGGTGTCATTCACAATAATGGAGACTTTGAGAAAAGCTGATACCTATGGCAGAAAGATAAAAGATTCCATTTTTGACATGTTAACTTTCAGGTTAATCCCAGCCCAAGTGAAGATATGGTAGAGACAATGGAGAGATGGAGCTAGTGAACCTTTTGTTCTCAGGCAGATTTTCCCCCACCCCTCCAAGGATGGCATAACTTACTTCCAATTTGACACTGCCCTCCAGTGCTGGGCAGCTGAGGAGGAATTAGAGCCTACCTTCCCAAGGAAGTCAGCCGAGAGGAAGATACTTATTGTAGGCATTTTTAAAAGTCCATATGTCACTGGAATATCAACTTCAAACACCTAGTAGCATTTAAATATATATCACAGCACTTTCATTTCAAGCCTATTTAACATTTCTGAAATATATAGACCAAAATGTTGGGTCAAATAACTATATTCCAGTAAAACATGTCCTAAAAGATAAGAAGTTTTCCTGCTCCACCTCTCTCTTAGATAATCATCTCGCTCAAGACACCTGTCAGTCAAAACAGGTTTTTTAGAGATTGCTTCCTCTCAGCCTTAAAGGCCACACAGCATTTTTGGCCATGCATGTATATAAACACCTACATTTCCTTTTTTTTTTTTTTTTTTTTTTTTTAAGATACTGGGGATTGAACCTTGGAGTGCGTAACTAAGCCACATCCCCAGCCCGTTTTATTTTTTATTTTGAGATAGGGTCTCACTAAGTTGATGAGGCTGACCTCGAACTTGTGATCCTTTTGCTCAGTCTCCAGAGCCACTGGGATTATAAGCGTGCACTACCGTGCCCAGCCATCTCCCTTTTTTCTAACCCTAGATCATGGGCAACTGCACCAAAGCTTCTGAGGACCAGCACTGGAAGATCTTCAAAGAGAAACTGCCCATTAACCACAACAGCAGCTGCTGGCTCCAGCCTGCAATTTAAATCTCTGAAAAAGAAACTGTGGCTTCTGAAATCTAAACAAGGAGGTGCCACTTGTAATTACAAACATTCCAATGGGTTCCTTCCTTCATTGATGGTTTCCAAACAAAGGCTTTTTATTCCATTTTGGTAGTGCTCCCCAAACCGTGAATGTACGAATTCCTTTGTGCATTTCTTGTGCGGTAGCCAGCTCAGGAGGCGGGTTTTCACCTGGTCAGGGCCTCTAAGACCCCCTCAAAAGCATCTCGTGTGTAATTACCTGTTTGGCTGGAAACCAAAAAACAAATGCTTCAGATTTATAGCCTGCATTAAATAAAACATTTGAGAAAGAGCCTCTTTAAAAAAATAAAAATAAAAAATCTCTCACATTCCACGAACCTTGGAAAATGGAACCAATCTATTTTGGAAAACCAAAAAGTTTAAAAATTAACATTGATGTATTCCAACATTTCTAGCTGAAATTTAAAATTTGTATTTTAAATCAATGGGGCAAATATTTTGAAGTAAAGATAGTAACCTTTTCTCTCCCTATCACCCCTCACCCTCAACCCACCAAAATGTGGTCCGAATACTTACAGCTTCTTGTAAGGGTTCCCCACGCCAAAGAAACCATTTTTGATCACTTCAGTTACAGAAAATAGGCTGAAATTAGCACTTAGCCAGTTAGAAATGGGAAGACATTTTTCTTTTAAGCAATATATTCACAAAATGCAAAGACTTTTATACCATGGAGGCCTATGAAGATAAATATATGAACAGGGTTTCTCCCAGCCATCTAACTAAAATAAGCCTTCCTATATAAGTTCTTAGATGGAGGGTACTCATTATGGGAACAACTGGAAATGGCCAATCTTGCCAAGGGTGCAAGCCACAGTTGGGGTAGCTACAATTACTGCATATTTACACAACCATGTTTATACAACAATAAAATTCATCTCATCAGATCCAAACACAACCTCGCTCAAAATAAACTAAACCAAAGGAAAGGTCTCGCAACAAGCAGTAATCATGCCCTGGTTTCTCTGGTTTCTGCTTTGCCGTTACCCACTGTGACAACCCTTCATTCTGCCTTTTTCAGAAAAGCAAAGGTAGGGCAAAAATTCTGTATATCCAGTTAAGAATATGTATATTCAGATAATGATACTATGATTATGAGGTGGGGGGAGCTGTATCTTAAAGAATCAGCCTTAAGTAATTGTGGAAGAAATTATAGGATGTCCAGTGTCTATTTGAAATAATGAAGACGAGGAGGAAGCACAGAAGGGATAGATTGACCAGGGGTGGGATAACTATTGACACCGGGTGATTTGCATATAGGGCTAAATATGGCATTCTTTCCACTATTGGATATATTTGAAATTTTCCATAATAAAATGGAAAAAAAGAGAAAATATGGCCAATATAAAAAGGTCATCTTGCAAAAACAATGATTTATCAAAATTCTTTTTCAGCTCTTTTTCTGATAATGACAAAGAAAGAGCCCCTGCTAAGAAAATCAAATTATGTTCTTGTTCTTAAACTTAAGAACAATTCCTTTTTTCCTTAGTTATATGGAACCAGTTCTACTGTTAAAATTAATCCTTGAAAAGAAATAAAAATCTTAAAAATGGAAACCTGAGTCTTGTGAATCCTACTTTTCACGTATCTGACTTATTATAGCAATACAAGCCTGGTGTTCTCCCCTATGAAGGTGCTTTGGACGACATTCGCGTGGTGGCTGCCAAATAATGTCCAGAGGTTTCAGAATCATTTGTCAACACCAAAGACAACATTACCAAGATCTGGTCCATTCTTCCCAGAGGTCATTCCTTCTGATCCTTTGGTTTATTACCTAAAGCAACAATTAATCTTGCTGCCTTTGGAATACAAAATATTTTTAGCCGAAGTAGCATCCTCCCCCGATCCATATTTCTAACTGGGCATCCCTGCCAGGAGGTTTAACAAAAGGTCCACTGGCTGGACATCAAGGGATCTGTCTCCATCCAGAATCTGTAGCTAACCCAGCTTCAGTTCAGCTGTGAACAAGGTCCCTACTTCTCTGGGCTTCGGCTGTCTCATTTTGAAACCACAGATGATTTCTAATACCTTTCCCTTTCAAAAACTCCAGAATTACAAGAATCTCTAATATTTTTGAAAAGGACGTATGCAATAGAAAAGGTTATATTTTCTATTCAATAATTTTTAATGTGAACATGAATATTGTATGTGGGTGAGTTTTGTATATTGTGTCTATATGCATATATAAGTATGTGCATATACATATTTGTATCAGTACACACATACACTGATACCATTAGGTGCTTATACAAGGACTAATTGCTTCCAACTCAAAGCAGCAAATTTTCAATTCTGCAACAGATGTCGCTGTGTGATTTCTCCTTTCTGTGCTGGATTTTCTGTTAAAAATGCCCAGCATTATGGTCAGTACTATTCTTCCCAAGAAAGATAGACAGCATTTTAATCCTTTGAATTTATTTCTTACAAATTTTTTCTTATGCTGATCACTTTCCATTCAAATCACAGTATCAATTAGTTTGGCCTCATTTAAGAAATTCCCCCAAATGAAAACAGGACTTCTGTTAATAGCAAACGCACACAAAATTTTTAAATGTAAATTCTAAATGAAAAATAAGGCGTTAAAATGTAACATACAAAAACCCAACGAGAATGAGACCGTGTATATTCATAGTAATATTATCAATTTTCAAAACCTAAAAAGTCATTTAGCAAAGTAGGGTAAGTAGTAATAAAAAGTCATTTACATATGAGGTTAAAATGTACCAGGTATGGGGAAAAGTCACAAAAACTCCAAAACATCATTAATGATAATAAAAATTCTGGATTTTAGCTTTTACAGCATTTCTTCAAAAATAAATATAGTACAGCTAATGTTATAATTGCAAGACATCTTACCAATCTGACATTCACTATCAACCACCTCTTGACACATGTCATAGAAAAGTGACAGTTCTTTCCCTTCAACCAATATATCTTCCAATGATCATCAATCTCAACAGGTAGCTAGCACTTTTGTCTGATGAAATTTTGGGGCGGGGGGGGGGGGGGACCAGAAACCGGTTACCTTCTGGAATTTTTGAGGGAGTGGAAAGCGAAGCAGGCAATGAGTCAGGCACCAACTCCAATAAGAATATTGGAGTTGGTGCCTTCCTGAAGTCAGGAAGCCAGAGAGGAAGCGAAAGTGTCCTGCTTATTGGCGTCTTCCCTGTCCCACTCCCCTTTACCAGGAGGGCCACTGGGGAAAACTGGATAAAGCATGTACAACATCCATATGAATAAAGCTCTTTGTTCCAGAGAACTGCCTGCTCTTTTATTCCCCCCTTTTTCGTATTTGTTCATTTCAAAAGATTGCTCAATGGGTCTCTTGTTCCTCCAAAATGTCCCAGGCAAATAATGCAAGCTTGTCTCGTCACACAAGTCACTAAATGAAGCCTTGTGCGTCTCCAGTGACACACTGTAAATATAAAGTGGCATTAATGAGGGATATTTTATCAAAGCTATCACAGGCAAGTGCAAGTCCCTCCTGCGGCTATTCAATTTGATGTAGGGAAAGGCAACAATAGCAGGGCGGCACTTTTGCAAAGTCCCTGTCCCTGGGATGCAAGCCCCAACAGGCTGCGGCAAGCAAAACTCAGCCCCTGACTTCCCGTCACCACCACAAATCTCCCACCCATCAGCCATCTTCTCTAATCCCCAAAAAAGGTAAGAGAGGGTGATCTACCACTGGTTCATTCAGGATCCAAAACATCATGCATGCACTTTAATGTAACAGGCATAATTAACACTGCTTAGGCAATACCATTTTGGCTGCATTTCATGAACATCCATTTCATCCAAACACGACCAGGAGGGATGGGAGATTTTCTCTAGAAGGATAGATGGCTTCACTCACAGGGGAAAAAGAATCAGGACTCAGTGCTTAATGGCTGGAGTTCTCTTTCCTAGCAAGGATGTAAATGAAACAAGCCTAATGAAGTTCAAAGACAGCACCAACAGGTTTCTTTAATCCTGGGAGTGGGAATCAGGAGCTTCTCAGATCACATTAACAAGTCTGAGGAAGAAAAGTCCCCTAGGCATCCACCTGAAATTTACCACCAGAATATGGGATTTAGGGTTGGGCCCATACCCCCCTCTCAAACCTAGAGCCAAAAAAAAAAAAAAAAACCGCATAAAAAATTAAAGAAAGTCCCCTCACTACAAATCAAACCCAATTACTTTCTAATTTGAACACAATCTGATAAACAGAGTACAAACAGGGATGTACACAAGAGCAAGAAGCTGCTTCCATGGTAACTGGCAACAGAATTTTCATGTAGCTTTGACATGCACAGTTGAGTATCAGACCGCTCCTTTCTAAGTCAGCACATATCCCTCGCCGGGAAGGCAACTTCTCACCGCGAGATAGTTACAAATATAGTAAGTACTGTTGTTACTACCCGGTGCCTTCAATGAGCAGGTTTGACATGGGAAGCCTAATCTAATCCAGTTCTGCTGCCAAGAGGCATTGCATGGCTCCCATTTTCAGGCAATATCCCCGACCAGCGCTTTCCCCCCTTTTTTTGCAGCTAATACAAGTCTATTGTTGCCTCTATTATGCGCCAGTTACCTAGCCTTTACTCACGCTCACGTTTAACTGACACTGGCGCTTTTTACAATGCAGCAGCACGAGGGATCTTTTTCAGGAACATTTTATCGAACCCCTCCAGTCAGTGGCATCACCTGAAATGAAGTTGTAACCATACCCGGCATCGGCTGAACCCAATTATCTTGAAACTCATAAATTAAGAATTCACAGAGGAAAACATATAAACAACATCCGAAGACAGACGCTGGCAGGGAAGAAAAAATCCCCCAACGCTGGGAATGAAGCCGCTGCCAGACTCTCACTCCTACGGCCCGATATACTCTCCAAGCAGAGATCCTCTGTAAGCCTGTTTTGGGGAAAAGCACCAACCGGCCATCCCCCAAATACAAAGCCCAGCACCCCCAGATATCCCCATTTCCTACAGCGTGTCTCCTGCGGTGTTTACATAACTGTGTGTCCTCTAGCGTGTAAACAAAAGGCACAGCCCAAGCAAAAAAGGCGCTGTGCCCGCCCGGGCCAGGGGCTCCGCAGGTGGGGGTTGAGCTCTCGGCGTCCTCCGCCACTTGTTGCTCCGGGTCCTGCAGCTCTCGAGCTTCAAGGAGGGGCTTTGCAGGCGCATAGCCATACTGCATCCCCTCATGCACCGCCGCGCGTCCCCCGTAGCCGGGAGCCACTCGGTCCCTGCGCCCGCAGGGAGCCCACAGCAGGCGGCCAGGGGCGCGGGGACGCCGCGCCGCTGCCGAGCGCGAAGAGGCGGCGGGAAGGGAAGCAAGGGTGCAGCACGACCAGCCTCTCCGCTGGGGAAGAGCTCCGGTTCCCTTTTGTTAGCAAATGCAAACACTGCCCTCTTCTTTCCCGACCGCGCCAACGCGCCCGGCACACGGGCAGCCACACATGGAGCTCCTGCCGAGCGCACGGTGTCTTCGGGGAAGGCGCCAGGCGTGCAGAGCCGCCCCTGGGCAAATTCCCAAGATTGCTCTCCACTAGGGGGGTGCCCGGAGGCCCACAGGGAGCCCGCCTGGACGCAGAGGCCGCGAACGCGCCCTCCACCACCCTCCGGCCGCCGAAAGGACGAGCTGCCGGGAAATCCGGTGTCCCCACTCGTGGCGGAGGACGCCATGGGGCGGGCGGGATGCGGGCTCCCCGCGCCTTCCCGCAGAGGCGGCGACAGCGACCGCCCCCCCGTGGGGCCGGGCCGGGGGAACTTTCCCTGCCTGGATCCGGGCCAGGAAGACCCGCAGCCTAGCCGAGGGGGCGGAGGGGCTGTGATGGGCCGGAGGGAAACACTAGAGACGTGCAGTTCGGGGACCGGAGAGAGGCAGAGCGCGGGGAGCGGAGGAGAACAGACAAGTCTGAGGTGTCCTGGGAACCCGCAAGGAATCACGCCGGAGGCGGCGGGTAGTCAGCCATAGGGAGGCTTGGGGGATGGAGAAGTCGGGCGCGGGGGGGCAGTTGCTCAATGGAGAGGTGGGGGCAAACCGGCAGCCCTGGGAGACCAGAGGACCTGCAAGTTGCGGGGACATCAGCGAGTTTAAGAGGGTCCGGAAGGTTTGGGGGTGCCTTCGATCCCTCCCCTTCCCCCATACTCTCTAGCCCCCGGCCCCCCAGTCTCACTCCACTCCGCACCTCGCGCCAAGCCAGGGAGAAAAGGTGTGGGTGCAGCCATCCCTGAGGGCTCTCATTCATAACCAGCCGGGCAGGGAAGGGGAGCAGCGATTCCCTCAGCCCCTTCCATCTCAGCCGTGGAGTTTTCTCTCCACACTCCCTCCGCTTCGGATTTAGGAAGTGGGGGGAGGTTGTCATGGAAACGTTTCCCCCCCTCCATGGCTACGGCTACTGGGGTGCCTGGGGAGGTTTCGGGGCCAACTGGCCGGTACCAACACCTACCTGTGGGGATCAGAGCCGCTGCGGAGAGGAGCAACAGCAGGAGCCGGAGCCGAAGCCCTGGAGGCGCCGCCGCCGCCGCCACAGCCGCTGCCGCCGCACACTGGGATCCGCTCGGCAGCACAGCACTCGCCATGTCGGGCACCTGCCTCAGACTGGCGGCAGTGGCTGCCTCCCGAGCCCGAGCGGACAACTAATGAGATGCTAATTACATGCACTGAAGGCGGAGTCCGAACAGGCCAATCACAGCGACGCGAGCCCAACCCGGCTCTCGAAGGACTCACCCCCACCCCCACCCCGCCCCCTGGCGCTGGCGTTCGGCGGCGCGCCCGCGCCACTTAGGGGCGGGGCCAAGGGGAGGGGCGTATGCAAATATGTTTATGTTAAAATCGGTCTTCGCTTTCCCCAGATCAAGGAAAAAGTGTTCTCTAGGGCGCTTGGCGTGTGGGGGTTCAGGCTCCAGGGGGCGGGTCTAGCTTCCCGAACACCTTTATTAGGAATGTTTACAGCAATCGCTGTACGTATCAAACCGTCGACTGGAGGACCTCCCTAGGAGGTTCCTCTGCCCGGTACACCGTGTGCATCTGGCCTGGAAACCAGTCATTGCAAATTTCCGTCACTCACCTTGCACGAAGGAATAGATCTTTGGAAAACCGGGCTGTGCGGGAGTAGAGAGTGAGAATGCAGGTCCCCGGATTGACAAAACAATCTGGGAGAAGTGCATGCGTGCTTTGCACGTCCGGCGGAGCGGGAGAGCCTGTTCAACAACCTAGCGGCGGACTTGGGGATAGTTGAGAGATTGGAACCGTGGAGTCGGGTTCTGGGATTTTCGAGTCCGTGTCATTACGGTATATTCTCGAGAAAAGCACAACGAGTAGGGTACACTCAGGCTCCCCAGCTTGTTAAGGGTCTCCTCCCTGGTTTTAATATGTATATGTATGTGTGTGTTTAATATATTTGTGGCATATGTGAAATATATTTAAGATTAAACGCTCACAACAAAAATTCTACCCTGTCAAGGCTTCAGGGGGAAGGCTGGTGTGGAGTAGGGGGCATGCTGAGAAGGAAGGGTCTACCATTTCCTCCCTCAAGAATCAAACCCACTCCCTCCTCCTTTACTCCCCCAGACCTTCCTAAAGCGACTGGACACCAACAGGTGCTTTCAGCTTCCCGGGTCTCTGGGAGAGGTTCTCCTGCTGAAGTGACTTGCATCTTTGGACTCACTCTCCCTCCCTCAAATTACCTTTGTTTTCTTTCCAACCAAGCAGCCGGCTCTCTTGTTTGTCTGCTTTTTAATTACTTATTTTCTTCCCCTCTAGAAGATCGTGTGCGCTCTGACCCTCTGTTGCTCAAGCATCAAATTGAAGGACGAGCCATATTAAGTGTAAAGGTTTATAATAATTTAAGTATTCATAGAATGCAGAACAATAAGATGTAGGAAATACAATTTGCATAATAAATATCAATATCACAACAGCTAAAACAAACCATGACAAATTATCTGTGGCTAAATGACCAAGAGATTACTGAATGTAAATTGCTAAATCTGAGCTATAGTATAGAAAAGCTGCACCCAGTGACTTCTCTAGCCCTCTGACCTCCTTTTGCTAAAAAAAAAAGAATAAATAAATAATAAAATATATAAAAAACGAAGTCATGATCTGCCAACCCACCAAATGAGTTACACTTTCAAACAGCCTCCTATTATCCATTATGCATAAACTAATTTCGATACTGCCCTGTCTTCCCAGCCCTGGATATTCTGCTCTGTAATTACAGGCCCGGATGCAGGAACTGCAGGCAGTCCTCCAGAAGTGGGGAGAGTTCCAGCAGGCAAATCGCAGCACATGAGGCAGGAAACCAACACCACATGGTCACCAGGTCTGCAAATGCCCTAATGCAAGTGTCCAGACTGCAAACCTTACCTATGCTTTATCACCTCTGGATATGAAGCCGCCTAGTTCAGAAATGATGCAAAGCAGAGTCCTGTCAAAATCAGAATTAAAAATTTGAGGGTATATATACATATGCTGAAAGTGATGTGGAAACTATAAAATCAGGTCTTATGTGCCAGGAACACTAGCACAGGGCCTAGAACACAGTAATAGTAATATTTGCTGTTATTATTACTACTATTCTTGTATTTATTGAGTTCTTATTAGTATTTTGCATGCAAAATCTCATTTAATCCTTGGAACAATCTCCAAGGTGCATACTATTATTATCTCCTATTTTATGTTTTTTAAACATGGTAGAAAGATTAAGCAACAACCCTGAGCTCACAGTTTCTAAGTTGCAGATAGAGCCTGTGCAATTAACCAATATGCTGTACTGGGCCTCAATAAGTATCTGTTAAGTGAATGAATAAATTTCGCATTACAATGTATGAATAATAAGCAAAGGATAGTTATATTTTTAACATAAGGTGAAAATATGCCAGCAACCCAGAAACATTTTTTAAAATAACAGAATTGCAATATACTCCTAAGGAAAATCATTCCTCGTGAGGCTGAATCTCCAAGAGAATCTAGCCAGGCCCCATTCCTCCCACACTCAGAACACAGTATGGGGACATTGGAAGATGTGGAGTGTTTTCATCTCTCTTCATTCTCTTGGCACATCAAGTGAACACCTACTCAAATTTCCAGTTGGCAAAGAACAACATGGGACATTTCTATAGGAAATGCTAATGCTGTATGACTTACCTCACTAGAGGAATGCAAATAGCTTTAGAAATTTCCACAGAAACGCCACCTGTGCCATAAGATTAAAGAACCCACACATCCAATTTCCCAGGTACAGAAACTGAGTCCTGGCACACCTTTAGCATTGGGATCTCCATAGAAATAATCAGAGGTGAGAATTTAGGATTAAGCTGTTGCTACTCTATCCACTAGCCATGCTCCTCTCCCACCCCCAGCTCTTTCACACTAACGATGTCGCCAAGTGATTTAACATATGGAACATGTGAAGAACGTATCAAATTCCCACAGCCGCTAAGTACAAGTTATGACTACTCTGGCTTTCTCATAGTAAAGCTCGTCATTTTCTGCTCCATGGACTAGAACTCCTCGCCAACTACAAGTTCCAACTATTTTTCCCCTTGCTGCATGGATTTAACCAATTTTGAAAACCAGATGGTGTTTTTGCCATTTATAACTGATAATCAATTGTTTTGTGAATTTAATTTTTCAAGAAAGAACTGAAATACTTATCAGAATTACAATCTGGGTGCTACTTGTGTTAGAACAAAATTGCCAAAAGCACCAAGAGCCCAGCTTTTTTTTTTTTTTTAACTTTAAAGAGAGAGACCTTATATTGTTTGCCTTCACTAAAACAGTTGAGAAATGTGGATAAACATATATGAAAAGTAAGCAATAAAGGGAGATTCATGTTTTGGGGAATATATCAGAGATAATAAAAAGTAGTAACATCTTGCTTGTTAAAATACCAATTATTTTAATACCCATGTATAAAAAGCAACAAAGACAAATTATTAGGAGAACGGTATTTGGAGTCAGCATTTGCCCTGCTGATGGATTTTTAAAGTACCAACAGAAAAGTGTTTTAATCCATATCATGGATTATTTGTGTGTCCCCGGAATTTATATGGTGATGCTCTAGCCTCAGTGAGATGATAGATGTGAGAACTTTAGGTGATTAGATTTAGATGAGGTCATGAGATTGAGACCCTTATGATGATATCAATGCCCTGATAAATACAGGAAGAGACATCAGAGTTCTCTTTCCATGAACATTCAGAAAGGCAAGGTTAGGTGAGTGTACAGTCAAAAGGCAAGCCAGGAAGAGGACCTTCACCAGAACCTGACCTTGCTGGCACCCTGATCTTAGACTTAAAGCCTCCAGAACTTAGGGAAAATAAATTTCTATTGTATGACATTTTGTTATAGTAGCCAAAGTGAACTAAAACAATCTGTAAGCTGCATTTAGGTATATGAAAAGAATCGTGTCAGCTTTTTATGGAGAAGTATGCTGCAAATTAAAGAAGTTAGCAATGTATTAGAATATTGGACTGAATAGACTCTCAGCTTATCTAGTAGATAGTTCTTGTGTTCTTAGATTAAGACTGAACAGCTCATCTTTGGGGGAATCCGTCTATGAACCTTTATGAAATTCAAAGCCAGCTAAATCCATATTCCTAAATGAGTAATTTAACACTTTACCCGAAGGTTTATTCTTCTAGAATCATGGAGTTGACAATAAACTCTTGAATATCAAGAGTTGAATATCAGTTTGAAAGGAAGAAAAGTACCGAAGTAGGTTGCAAAAACTACACACAAACTGGGTCAAGGAGCAGCCCCAATTCCCATGGAAGGGAAATTTACCATAGGGACCCAAGTCATAGTTTGTGCCAATCAACTATCTTGGAATATATCCAGGTATACGTGGCCGCTCCAAATATGCACTCACTAGAACAAAATACTATATAGAGCATCTCCATGGAACAGTCACTGTTAAATTCTGGAAATATGTAGGTGAATGAACAAGTTTATCTACTGTCCTGGAACTAGGAGTAAAGTAAGGGAGACAGACATACACCACAATTATTATATATAATGAATGTTTTATAATATATGGACACAGCTCTATGTGAACAGAAAAGGGAGGCACCTAACTATTCTCAGAGGGCAAGTATCAATGTCTATGTATGGGGGAAACATCAAATGGGAGAATGTTCTTCAGCTGAGTCTTAGAAGTTGAGGAAGACTCCACAGGGCAGACAGAGATATGCTGGCGCAAAGGGAAGGTGTGACAAGAGAGGAAGGTCATTTATAAGGTGCTAAAGCTTATGTTACAAATATAATGATTGAAGTTGCAAGTAGAATGGATCACAGATCGCTAGAGGACAAGCGGCAAGAAAGGAAGCTAGAAAATATATAGAGAGACCAGGGAATGCCTCGATTGACACACAAGAAGTTTTGACAGTTTACTTTAGGTAATGAGAAACCATGGAACTAATAGAATCGCATGACCAGATTTATATTCAAGAAAAAAATGAATCCCAGATTTGTACTTTCAGTATTGCAGTGGGTATTGGTATCAATCGCTTCAGGTAGGGACACAAGTATGAAACAGACTTGTTTGATTGTTTATTGTTTGTTTTGAGGATGAACACTGGGAAGAAGGTAGTAATTTCATTTGGAAACAAGTTGATTTTGAAATGTCTATGAAATATTTAGCCAGGCAATAAATCATCTAAAATGGTGGCTAGACCTCAGGAAAGTGCGCTGGAATGAAGAGTACATGGGTAAAAATTAAAGCCATGGACTTGAAGAACAGAGGGGGGGGGGGAACTCACCCAGAAAGGTCGTTATGAAGGACTTTTTAAAAACAAGCCAGGAGTACCTGTAACCATCATAGAGGTATTTAAGGAGTAGATGGAGCTCTAGGTGAAGGGATACGAGCATAGGGAAAGAATAAAAAGAACAAAGAAGCTAAAGAAGGAAGGGTCAGTAATTAACCATACCAATTGCTATAAAGAGGTCAAAGATAATTGGATGTTGGCATTAGAGATAAAAATCCCCTTATTGCTGAGGTCCAGTATGTGACCAGTCTCACATCCACATAAACAGTTTGACAAAACAAGGATAGGGGTAGATGCTAATTTTGCTTATCTTGCCAGTAGGACAGGAAGATGTGATTTGCTAGTGATTTTCTAATATGGAGAAATAGCTTTAGAGTTTTTCGATTTGACATTCAATTTCACTGACGCTGACAGACAGCCTTGGGTGGGATAGAGGGATTGTTGCAACTCAAGAAACTCAACTAATTATCACATATAGACCTTAGTTTTTATTTCTGAACTAAAATATGATTGGTCATGATGCTGCAAAAGTTTTCTACTATATTTTAAAAGTCATATTTTCCTGATATGATATCATAATTGTCAGATGAGGCTTTGTGATAATTCCATAACAGTACAGCACAACTTCCCAGGCAGCAGGATTTCAGCAAGATCCATTAAAAGCAGACATTGATATCTATAGATTTTCATAAAGCTGCAATATAAAATAGCCATATTATGAATATGAGATTGTATCGTTCATGCTGCTAAGAGATGACAATGGTAATATAACTTTTTGTAATATGGGTTGTAAACAGGGCAAGTTCTGAATAGAAATTGTCTTGGTAATGTATCATGCAGTACCAAAGAGGAAAAGTTTTTAGGAGAATATTCTCAAAAACCCATCCTTGGGGTATCATGATGGCCCTGTCCGAGTATTCACATTTGTCTTTATGGTTTCAAATGATACTCAAATTTCCTAACTTCATTTTAAATAGGATGTTTATTTTTTCTTCTTTCTGGTTATCCCTGGCTGAGTGGTGTACTACTTAGAGATTAGTATTTTTGCAACAAAGTGCCCATGTTTGTTCATTCTTCAAACTCTGTCAACTTAAATCAAACCATTGTCTGACTTATAACAAACACCAAACCTTAAATTTCCAAAGGACTGCATGTAGTTTAGCAATGCAGCTCACATTGAAGTCAATGTCTGGCTAAATCCCATGTAACTCTTTGAAAATGTAGGGGTTTGTCAAAAGGGTTCCAGAAGAGGAATAATCATCTTACTCTTTTGCAGATTTAAATAGTTTTTTTTTTCTTCTTTTAAAAGTTATTTCAACTCTCCAAGGATGCCTTTCTATCAGCCAGCAGGAATTCCATGTGGTACTTTGAATATCTTTTTTACCTGTCCCCAGACTGTGAAGAACTGAAGTTCAGTTTGTTTAAAGATCGTGTTTTGAAGAAAAGCAAGGCTTAATTTCAGTCTTTCATGTTCTCTGACAGCATTGTCACTTGCTAAGCTATTTCTCTAAGACTTTCGTTACAGTACTAATATTTCTCTATATATTTTATTTATGTGGCTTGGTCTGTGATGAATAACACATTTATGCAAAAATCTCAATATATCTACAAGATGCCAATACTCAGAAGGGACATACGCTCTACAATGCAGTTAATAAAATGCAGTAAATAGCATATAGTTTCAGAAGCAATTAGTATAGTTCGTGACTTCAATTACAAAAAAAAGCCCTTATGATTTCTAGTAATTGTTATTTATCTTTCATCTGAAGTGTTTCTCTTGTCTGAATCAGCTTTGGCCTGGAAATAGCATTGTCAGTGGGGAAAGTATACAGCTCTGCTCGCTACACCAGGATGAGAAACAGAAATTGAGGATCAGGACCCTAGAGCTAACTACTCTTCTTAGAGAGCTACTCCATGGGACTTTGGATTGATCTTATTCTGCTATGCCATCCACTCATGTCCTCCCACCAGAGTCAATTACCTGGTTTCTCAGTTCATACAGCCAACTTGAACAGTGCATTTTGCTTGCTAATGTGAAGGAGGAGAAAATTTCATGAAGTCATTTCAAACTTGGAAAAGGTTAGCAAATCCAAGTTGGTAAGGTCTCTGGCATATTAGTCTCCTAAAGAGGTATTTTGTGAAGCACAACATCTTAACACCAGATACCACCTACTCGCTCGGCTTCCATACCTATCTGATTGTGGAACAAACCCAAGGGGCATTCCCAGGTCATTTGTCCAGCCCTCCATCTCCAGGCAGTGACAATGAGTCAATATCTTTCTCCTAAAACATCTCCCAAGGAAACTAATGTTTGATGTCCTGGGAGATATCCTGGGAGAGAACCTGGGAACATTGTACTAGATATTTAAATGACTCCATCCCCTCTTCTCAAACTTACAAGGCATCCATCACTCTTATATTCAGGGAAACAATGTTATGCTGCTAAATTACATGTGTTCAGCATCTATCACAAATAGAATTTCTGATTTACAATTTACAAAATTATCTCTTCTACCCTCTGGGTTTGCATTGTGGCTCATCCAGGGGCTTTTATTCAATATGTGTTTTGTTATGAAGATAAAAAAAGAAAAAAAGAAAAAACCCCTCCTTTCCCCCTCCTCCACCAAATGCACTAATAAAACAAAGTCTTTTGATTTAGAAGAAATCCTATTGAGGACCTGAAGGCGCATCACTTCTTCATTATCTGATTCTTTTCCCAATTGGCAGTGCTTTACAGAAAGCCGCATTCTTTCAAAACCAATGATGAAGGGGTGTTTGGAATAAACAGAAGAGCCCCCTAGTCAGTGAACTCCTTAGATTGCCATGGATTGTGACTTTTAAAGCCAGTTCCAAGGAACTCAGCCTTTTTATCTTCAAATGTTCAAAATTAATTTGCCGAGCCACATAGATGGGCTTTCTCCCCTCACTAAAATTGACTTTAAAATCACTGAAGTTTAGACTCTGTTTTTCATATAGAAACAGAAGGGTGGTTATTTCTGGTGTTTTCTCCCCCCACCCCTTTTATGATATCATTGATTTATTTTGAATAATTGAGAAAAGAGATAGGCTTTGCAGAGGGCAAGAGGGCTACAGTTAATGCACAACCATCCAGTACACAACACTAGCTCAACTCAATTATCTGGGGTCTGGGGAGACTCCAACCTGCCCATTTCTGTTTCTCAGAGGCAGGCTAAAAATCACCCAAATGGAACTGGTTTGCTGAATCAGGTTACAATGGCCAATTCCATATTCTCATCATTTTCAAAAGATTGCTCCTCTACTGTGAAAGGCATTGCAAATAAACACACAGAAAAAGACAAAACTCACTCTCTCCCTGGAAAGACATGAGCTTGGGGTATCACCCTACATTCACCGCAGAGTCCCCAAAGGCAGAATCACTGAAAGGACACTCAGAAAACACTTAGAAGTCACAGTGGGAAGACTATTACCATCGCCCCCTACTCACTAATAACCATCCTTTTTATTTCAGAGGTTTTATAGGATGTCTTTTTAAATCTCTAAAACCCCATATCATACATTATTTACAAACACTTTGCATTTCAGTTAAACCCTCTGCTCTTGAAGGAGTTATCATCTTTCTGGATGATACTTGCTCATTCTGTTGACTATTAAGTTTGTTTATTAAGGGAAAAAAAGAAGAAGAACAGGAGGAAATTAGTATTTGCAAAACACTATGTGCCAGGAAACATGCTAACTTGCCTTAAATGCATAATCTATTTTTTTAGAAGCACTTTCTTTTATTTCTTCATTGACAGGCATATCATACAAAAGGCCCTTTCTGGCAGAAAAATTTGAAATCGGCTTATTTTGATCCTAAAAAAGGTTAAGGGGATGTTATTTGAATTTTTGCTGAGGGGATCCAGATTGTGAAACTACTTCACTGGATAAAATAAATAATACAGATAGGATCTGTATTCAAAAACTGTATTACTATTTTCCTTGGTTAGTTGGAGATGCATCTTGACAAGGGTATATACACTTTAATCAGAGCTGAGAAGTATGGAATGAGAGAGAGAAGCAACAATATTTCCCCTAAGGTTTAAGATTTTTTTTTTCCCTAATATCGCTTTCCATGAAGCTAAAAAGTTGAATGGACTGGCCTTCATCTTCCTTTACAATTTTTTTCTTGGGCATTTTAAAATTAATCAGTCAAGCAAATATTTATTGACCAATATACTATGATAGGCACTAAGAAAAATAAAAGCTATGCAAGACATGATCTCTTCTCTCAAAGAACATATAGTTGAGTTAAAGAGGCAAGACCTGCAAAAAGTTAACAATGTTAAAAATGTCTGAAACCCCATATATGAGAAGCATCTAATATGTAGAGGAGAAGAGCTAGGCAAATCTATTAAAATCCTATTAAATAATTCCTTATTGTTCCAACATAATTACATCAAGAACCAACTTAGATCCCTTATACTAACAAAATCAAAAGATCTTATAGAACGTAATTCATGGTAAATACAACCAAATTTCAAAATAATCACAATTATATCTCCAAACAACATCAATAGACCTCATAATGTTACTGCCTTATTATTCTGAGTTGCAAACTTAAAAAAAAATCTGGACATTAAATTTGGAAATGACGTCAGTTCAGGTGAAAAGTTTCTTTCCTACCTTGCTTCCTTTTTCCTCCCATCAAAACCCTGAAGGGCACTGTGTTAGGCTAATAATGGCCCCTCAAAGTATCCAGATCCTAATCCCTTGAACCAGTGACTGTTGCTTATATGAAAAAGAAGTTTTCACAAATGTGAAAACGTGATTAAGGCAACGATCTTGATCTTTTGACCAGGAGATTGCCCAGTTGGGCTCAAAATGTAATCACTATTATTTTTCCAAGAGGGAGGCAGAGAGACTTGACACACACACACACACACACACACACACACACACACACACAAAGAAGAAGGTGTTGTGAAGACAGCACAGAGATTTAAAGATGCAGGCTTCAAAGATTGGAATGATAAGACCACAAACCAAGAAATACCAGCAGCTATTAGAAGCTGGAAGAGGCCAGGAACAAATTCTTCCCTGGAGTCTCTAGAGACTGCATGGCCCAGCTGACACCTGGATTTTGGCCCAGAGATACTGATTTTGGGCTTTTGGCTGCCCAAACTGTGATAGAATCAATTTCTCTCATTTGAAACCACCAAGTCTCTGATGATTTGATAATAACAGCCTTGAGAAGTAAATATGGGCATTAATGTTTATTGAGTGTTTGCTATGAGCCAGTTATTCTACACAAGATGTCGCATTTCATTCTTGCCATAACTGTCATCATCATTATTATTATTGGGATGAAGAAATCACAGCTCAGAAGGTGAAGTAACTTGCAAAGTTCTCTTCTGCCTGATTCCCATGCTCTTTGCTCAATGCCTTATTTCCTAAATGCCTTTCTGTTTCCTTGGTTGTCTGTCATTCTTATACCAGGTTAGGACAACCAGGTGGATGTGAGGTATAACCAGCTTCAACATGTACACATATGGATTTCTTTCTTTATTCTGGGCACCACAGGTTCCATTCTAATCCAACATGTACTCAGATTCTGATTTAGTTTAAAACAAAACACCGAAACACCACACACTGCCTTCCTGTGGAACCTGGCAGTCAGAGTCACCCCATGGGACAGGCCCATGTAGCCAGGAAAAGACATATATCCCAGATTAAAAAGTCCCTCCTGGCTGCCGATACACACATTGTCGGATGACCATGTGAGCTACTAGTTAAGGAAGGAGCTTGGTGGAGGAGGTTTTCTTGTAGTAAATAAGGCCTGAGGTAAGGAGGGGGACATTAATCTTGTCTGTGTTTCCCCTTCCTCTCTTTGATGGCTGCCCTGGCTTTGAAGTTAGGTAAATACACAGCATGGTGGGAGGGGATGCCAGCTGCCCAGACACCACTGGCAGAAGACTGAAGAGCTGTTGCTTTCCCTCCCCAGCCTGGGAGGTGTGCCCTATTGCAACACTTCTTCCCTGGGGTGCTCCATATCAAGTGTTGCCAAATTACAAATCCTAACTGGTATCCTGGTTGTGAGACCTTAAGCAAGATCAGGTTGGGACAAGGATATTCTGACTCCAGCATTGTATTCTCAACTGATATTCCCCTCTCCAGATCATCATCTGAGATTAAAAAAAAAAAAAAAACACAGTGGGGAAGTTATGAGGATGTAAAGACATGATCGAGCTGAACATCCCTCCTTTTTACTTCTCTACTTCCTCTTCTCTGCAGCATATCTTTTCTGAATTCTTTTGCAATTTCAGAGGCTGACACCCCCCTCTCTCTCCCTCCCCTATACCCCCTCTCTGTCTCTCTTCTTTCTTCTCTATTAAATGGTAACTTCTACACCACACGTTCAAGTTATAAGCATTCATTAAGTACCTCAGTATACAATGCAATGCGCTAGAATTTGTGTTGTAATAAGCCTTAGCTTGGTGCCAAAGAAATGAGCCCCATCAGCTGCATGGAAGGTGCAGCGAGAAAGTAGCATAGTGCCAGGAGTAGAAGCCAACCTCTCTTTTCCTGTGGGGGAAAAAGTATCTGTCGGAAGATATCTTCCCACTGAAGCAGGCATACCTAGTCGTTGCATCTCCAAAGTCTGCAAAAAGAGATCCTAGGAGATCTAATTGACCAAATGATTGGGAAAAAAAAAAAAAAAAAAACAAAGCTGGAGACCAGAAAGTGGATGCAAAATAAAATAAGAAAGAGAAAGCTTTTGTAAGGAAAATAGAGATGGAGACTCTAGTAAGGCAAATAGTTAAGACTCTATGAAGGGTTAGGGACATAGAGACTGTGTTTAGCAAGCCACAGATTAGGAGGGAAAGCTTGTTAAAATGCATGCCCTTTCCCAAAGAAGGCAAGCATCAGCCTTGAATGAGCTCAGGAGAAAACTTCCAGGGTCTGTTGCTGGATTCTATAGATACCACCTTCTTCTACAGGTGAAAACTCATCTTTTCAAAGAAACTTTCTTAGTTTGAGGAAACAATACCAGTATTTCTGCTGTGTCTATTGGCGATAATCAAAAGGTATTGAACAATTAATATATCCATGCCAGGATTTATGCTAAGTGCCATTTGAAATCTAATACTCTCTATGATAGGGAGATAATATTTTATTCACCCTTCTCAGATAAGGAAATGTTAAGTAGTTTCCTCAAGGTAACCATTAGCAAGTGGTAGAAACCAATTAGGAACTTGGACTAATTCTCAAGTCCACGTTTTATGCCAACTATATGGTAAATAATACGGGGTGCAACACACACTCTCTCTTTCTCTCTCACTCTAGCATCATCCTCATTGTCTGCAAATCTCCTGATATCATGTCATGCCTTCAACCAATATTTTTCATACTACTCTTTCTAGGCATGCTCGTTAATTGTCCTAGGACGCATTGATGCTTATCATGCCCTCCATAACATAAAAAATTTTCTCTATTGGTAATACTGTTTCCTGGACCATTTCTTTGAATGTTTCTTGATCCTCTGCTAAGCCTTTATTTTTAACACTCAGCATAATACTCATCTCTACAATTTTTAATAGTCCTTGAGAGTCAAAATCATTTGTCAGAATGCAAAATAAATAGTAAGAAAGAAGTCGTGGGTTTCTCCATGGGGAATGGAAAGCTCAGTGGCCAAATGCATGGCAGTCTGGTGCCTTCATAGACACCAGCTGGGAAGATACTATTTGTCATGTTAGCTCCAGAGTACTCACGGGTTTTCGAGCTTGCACATGCGTCAGAATCACCCAGAGGACTTGTTAAAACTGGTAACTGAGCCCCACCCCCAGAGTTTCTGATTCAGTATTTTGGGGTGAGGCTTCAGAATTTCTGTTTCTCAGTCTATCAAGTTCCCAGGTGATGCTCCTGTTGCTGCTGAACTGGATGCTGCATCTTGAAAACCGTTCATGTCAATACAAGGATTTATATATTTATCTTAGAAACAAATCATGTTATAACCAATCTGAACTGCATGGGACAGTGATAAATGGGGGATATGTATATCTCGCATAAATAAAAATATACACATGTACATTTATTTATATATCACAGTATATGCAGACATGAGTATATAACTGTCCAAAACATGTTCAGCTAGATCATGTCTGTAGATCCTCATAACTTCCCCATAAAATTGCATTATAACGTGTGTCTAAGGTAGTGGTCTGTGAGGTCAGACAAGGGCTGAGTTGAAATAATGAATCCTCCAATTACAAGTTGTACTACTTTGGCAACTCACTTTAAGTTCTTAAGACTCGTTCCTTCATTCCTAAAATGGAAAAATAAAAGTGCGTATTTCATGGTAGTGTGCTAAGGATTAATAGAGATGATGTGGGGAAAAGGGCTCTGAACAGTGATATCTGACAGATACCCTATAAGCATGGGCGCTATTGCTCTAGGTCTACAGGTGAGGCAATACAAGAATAAGGGACTTGCTTGAGGACCCCCAACCTGCTGGGGGCAGAGCTGAGCCTTCAGTTCTACAGCCTCTTGATTTTCAGGCATGGATTCCCCTTTGGATAATTTCAGCACATTGCAGATTCTATAGGCAGCTTTTGGGATGGTGGTACCTCAGTTAATGAAGCCTCAGGGAATGGAGCTCTTTTATTCCACATTTTAAAAGCAAACAAAAAATCCTTCATAAATCATTTGAAGAAAAGCCGCATGTATTCACAGCCGCCCAGGACAAAAATACCTCTGAGCACAGCTTCTATTTGTCCCTTCCCAGTTGAATGTAAATAGGGCTCATCCTAGGCAAATCGGGAAAGACCAAGAAGACTCCCTTATGCCACCTCAGTGGCAAATGTCAGGTGTTCTCTTTCTTCCTGTTCCTTTTCAAAATAGGAAGGTGCCTGCTCTCAGGCAGTTACTCTTACGGGTGGGTTGACTTTTGTGTGAATGAATTTCAATAGGCAACCACATCTGTACTTTAAGTCTTTTTTTATTGAATTATGGGAACTAAAACTTTTTCTTCATTAACATGAATTTCAAGCATTAGCTGACAGAGAGAAATAAAGGAAGTTAAGAGAACCCTGGGATGTCTTATCTGTTTCTTTGAGATATTAGAAGGATGAACTGGGGAACTGTCAAATTCTTTTCTCCAGACCAGTGGACCAGTAGGAGAGGGTACGGTGGGAGTGGGGGCTTCCAGCATCTCCACAGACACCCCACCAAGCTCCTTAAGCAAACAGAAAAAAAAAATCAATGTGCTTACCTGACAAACAGAATCTGGGGACAAGTCATCAAACTCCACCCAACCAGATTGCCATCCATACACCTCTTCTTTAGAAAAATTCTGAAAGTTACCCCTTACTCCTCCTTTTTTTTTTCCTTTCTTTCTTTTTTATCCTGACTAGAGATCAGGCTCTTTTCTCCAGTCTAGCACATGAACTAAGATAAATGACTCAGTCTTCCTGAGTCTGGGAATCACCAATTTTGAAGTAGAAATAACATCTCCTTCACTGGGAATAGTAACAAGGACAGCCGATCTTGCAGATAAAGCTCCTAGAACAGACTGGGCACCTTGTGGACATTAAATAAATGCTTATTCATTCTGTTTGTCAGTCTGCCATTTGGTCAGTCATTACAACAAACATTTTGGTACATACGCTATGAGCCAGACAGTGTGCTGACCATTGGAAATGCCACTCCAAGAGAGACACTGTTCTCATGAAATGTACAGTAGAGCCCAGTGGCTCCCAATCCTGCATGTGCTTCACAACTTCTTGCTGAGGAAGCTTTTCCTAGACCCCACCCAGACCCGATGTGGAATCTCTGGGAAGGAAACAATTTTGTTAAAAGCCCCTGTCATGCTCTGATGCACAGCCCATCTTGAGAATTACACCAGGGTTTTTCTTCTCTTCCCTTCCACCAGTCATCTTATAACACTGTTCCTCGCCTTCCTTCCCTCTGCTCCAGGGAGATAGTACACTTTAGGTTTTCTGGTACATTCTTCGTTATTTTAGTCACTTGTTTATATTTTGGTTTGTATTTAGCACTGTTTTGGTCATTACGCTTGTTGTCTGGAATCTTGGCCCACATCCTTTCCTGCCTGTATATTTCTATGTCTGGCAGTGAGGTTTATGATGTGGAAGTCTCTCATTGAGATATGTCTTCTTAGAAATCGTTATGCCTATGGACTTACCTATGCTGTAACAGCTGTTCTTTCTTATTCTTATTTACTCATTTGTTTTTGGTCCTTTGCTCACCATTTTCAGGCCCTCCCTTCATATCATATTAATTAAAGAAACCAATTGTGGCTGTTTGGAGTTCAAGTTTCCCATTCATATCAAGATAGTTACTGGTTGGGCAAAAAGATGTCTTTGGGTGCCAGAACTTATGATTACTAAGTTCATACCAAGTGTATAATTATGATGATGATTTATCACTCAAAAAGCCCTCAACAGTATAACCAGGTCCTTCAAATATCCATCCAATTTAGCTCTGAATCAATACCAAATGTTATCCGAAAGTCAAGTTCTATTGTAAGACACTAGACCCATGACTGATCAATAGGCAGATAGGCAGATATTTGGGCTATAGGCTGGTCAGTTATAATTCTAAGCTGCCAGTTTTAAAAAGAAAAAGAAAAAGAAAGGAAGAAAAAGGTTAAAATCCCTAGATTGGATGGAATGAGCTGAAGTGTTTTCAAATGGATTTGAGAAACTGAACTGTTCCCAGGCGGAAAGATAAAACGTGAAGCTGCAGTCAGTCTGGCTTTCTGGCTCGCCTAACCTTTTTACCGCCAGATAATGAGGAATCAGCTATAATTTAGACACAGTATTCTTTTCACAGATTATATTGAGGTTGGGGGAGACGGGGAAGGCAGAGAGCCTCACTCTATGGTCTTGCACCGTGTCTCTACAGCAGGCAAGACTAGTATGCCCTTCCCACGGGGCGGTTCAGAGCGATGCCCTCTGCATGTTGTTGTAAAGAATTTCAAGTCAAGAGGGTGCTTGAATCAGATTCATTACAACTGGAAGAAAAGAAATTGTAATCTTTATGTGCCAATCACATAGAGCCTTATAATAAGAGAATGAAGGATCATTTCAAATTTAAAGCAAATTAGATTACGGGGGTCAAATCCCTCAGCAGGGACATCATACCTTCAGAGTGTTACTCATATATGTGATATCCTTTGCTCCACCTCAGGTTTCGCATTGATATTAATGTGTTTAAAAAAATACATTAAATAGCCGGGCACCATGGTGCATGCCTATAATCCCAGCAGCTGGTGAGGGAGGCTGAGGCAGGAGGATCACAAGTTCAAAATCAACTCAGCAAGACCCTGTCTCTAAATAAAATACAAAAAAGGACTGGGCATGTGGCTTGGTGGTTGCCCCTGGGTTCAATCCCCAGTACCAAAAAATAAATAAAATAAAATAATAAATGCTCTTCTGGAGTAGATGTGTCCTAAAATGCAAAATGACGAATGTCAAAAGAATTCACTGATCTATGTGCTAAGCCAGGACTTGCCTTCATTTGCTCTATCTGTAAAGAACCTTACCAGGACATCTGGTCAAAAATCAGTCTCCAGGTAGGTGCACATCCAAACCCTATAGGAAAGGGTGTCTCAATTTTAAATTTTTTTTTTTTTTAGGAGAAGATTTTTTAGTTCTTTCATTTGCTAGAGCTGGTATTCCATCTCTGAGCAAGACCGGTAAACTCTACCTTATATGTTATCCAACTCTTGCCCTATAATTTAGGACTTTGTCTCTAGCTTGGCCTTTTCATTTACTGCCAGTCTTTCAAAATCACCCACCACCAGCATTGATCTGGGATATTGCCTATAATTAAGCTTCAATCACAACCAGAGTTCTTTCCCATAAAATCATCTATCCTTGAAAGAAACATATGAATTGACATCTATAGGTAATGTGTGCAATATGCTTTTCCTGGACGTGGTTCTGTTCTATCTGTTCCTAACCCAAATAGGAACTGGTACTCTCTTCTCCTTTAATCCCAAGTCCAGCCCTGCCTCTCTGCCTTCAGTTCTGTTCACAGTCTTAAGCTCCTCAGGATCTATCTGCTTCTTTTCTACTTCGCATTTCTTCTGTCTCTCAAGAAATCAGCAGAATAATTAGAAAAAGAGTCTAGTTCTAATTCAGCCCTGAGCTGTGACTCATTGGAGACTAAAATAAGGAATTTGAACTCAATTCTGTCTACGAAATTAATAGGTTTGGAAGTCCAAAGATTAAATAAATAGACAACATTTTCCATTCTTCTTCAGTCTCCACATTAGAACTTCAGAGGTTTTCCTCTTCTAGCTTTGTCAAGTCTGTGATTATAAACCATATTTGCCTTCTATCCAATAGTCTCAACACACCTTGTTAACACATGACAATAATTACCTCCCCTCTCACTGCAGAGGCAGAAGTGGATTAGAATTAGGAATTGGGCCAGGCTGTTCTCGGCAGTGATGGCCAGAATTAGAGTGAAGCTTCCCTACCTCCTGCCCCCAGACTACTGCCTTTTCAGCCAATCCATCCCAAAAGGACCACCCTTGCCCCTTTCTCCAGCATCTCCCTTGAAACATAAATGGGCCATGAAGACCCACAGCTTTGGAATAGTAATTTCTCTGCTCCTAAGAAAGGTCTCTCTGGAGATTCTTTGTGCCAAGTGGAGGTTTAGATGATCCAAATATTTAAGTGCATATTGATTGCAGTCAGATACTGTACCCTGACCTGCATCACAATCTCTGGACTGTATTTCTCTGGAATACTAGCTTTTTAATGTATTAACCTTCCACCACCTCCCCATAGAACAGAGTGCAGGCCAAAATCAAAGGCTTGGACAGGGGTCAAAGTTTTACCTATTAAACTGTGCAGGAGCTTGACCTTGAGAACCGAGTTTCTGCATTAACTTAATATTGCTACAGATTCTTTAAAGAATCTAAATAATTGGGCAACCATCTGCATAATTCACTCTCGTTTTGTCATTCTTTGAAAAATAAGACTAAGATTAAAAAAAAAAAAAGACACTAGAAGTACAAATCTCTCTCTTTACCCTGTGGGAAGGACAGGGATCTTTTAATGAATATAAGCTCTACAGAACTAAGAAAGGACTTTCAGGATGGAGGGGATTAAAAGAAAGTGTTAGGGTATTCATTTTACTTATTGCATTATTTTAGTTTTTGGTACTGGGGACTGAACCCAGGGTCACTTTATTACTGAGCTACATCCACAATCCTTTTTATTTTGAGAAAGGGTTTTGCTAAATTACTGAGTGAGGGTTTCACTAATTTGCTGAGGCTGGTCTTGAACTTAAAATCCTCCTGTCTCAGCCTCCACTCACTGGGATTATACGCATGCACCTGTGTGCCTGGCAAGCCATTTTAAATTGTAGGGGACATTTAAAAAATCATCTAGCCAGGTGCAGTGGCACATGCCTGTAACTCTGGAACTCTGGAAGCAACTCCAGAAGCTAAGAGAATTGCAAGTTCAAGGCCAGCATCAGCAACTTACTGAGATGCTGTCTCAAAATGAAAAAAATAGAAAAGGCTGAGGATGTAGCACAGTGGCAAAGTGTCATTAGAAGTTCCCTCTATCTTAGGAAACTGAGATCCAGATGAGGTACCTGGATAATGTTGTACCCAAGGTCACAGAGCTAGTGTCGGAAGCATCCTGCCTCCGAGTTCAGAGCTGGCTTAGGAGAGCTCAACACATCCACAGAAGGTCTGGAAATGTCTGTTCCTCCATCAGAAACAAACTACCTTCAGGCCAGATGGCTAGAGTTATAAAATTAATATTAATTTTTTTCCAAAAAGCTCTTTTAAAATGGAGACTGGAGCAGCGCATTTGAAAGCTCCGTCCAAGAAACATGAGATTCACATAGGATATGATGCTGTCAAGGATGGGCTGGCATGAGGCCCTCAGGAAGCTTCATGGACTTCAAACCAAATTATTATAGTGATTTCAATCAGCAGATGGGATTTTGCAAACAATAACATTTACAAGGTAATTTCCATTCTAAGTAATTGCCATTTCCCAAGAGCCAATTGGTGGGAAAAGCTAGCAACTTCAGGGAAGCCACACCTGCTTTGGAACATCTTTCTTACCTTCAGTTAGCTTTTGGCTTAGCACACATGCAACACGTTCTTGAATTTACCCCTCATACATGTTTATGTTCATGTGAACACATAGGGCTCCTCCAAAGACCACAGGACAGTTCATCTGTACCATCTTCATCATCACATGTGTAAGTTTCAGACTTGCTCTATCAACAGTAAAGAGCAAAACAGTTCTGGGCAGCGGTGTTCCCATATCAAAGAACAAAGTTGAAACTCCCATACAATTATGTTTGATCACAGTAGAAGGTGAAATCATTAGATATTAGCGAGGTGCAGTGGAATAAAAATGATGTGTTAGCGGGGGTTCATTACACTGTATTTTCAGAGCCAAGAAGATCAATGCGTTCATGCATCATGAATTAGGCTCCGGCTTTAGCCTTCCCTGCTCTCCGGAAACCCAACATGATCTATCACCAGCCATACATCACCGTTTCAGGATTGCACATTAACGAGAAAGCTGCAGTTTCTGCCTGTCAAGCTGACCAGCTGCCTCTTTCTCTGCAGAAGGGGGAATATTTCTGGTCCAGGATTTTACTTTTAACACAAAAAGGGGCCTAAGAGGTCAGTGCCAGCTGGACCGTCCCATGGTTTGATCTTTGTGTTGTCCCAGTGCTCTGATGGATGGCCCTATCCCTCCTGGTCATCCTGGATCCAAGCCTGCAGGAATTCACTGTGATGGTTCTAGATGTTACAGAAGGACACTGCCTGTGTGACACACCTGGGGGTCTCCTAGTGCACACCCTCTTTCCCCCCAGGGTTTGCCTAACATTGTTGGGTGTATTTAGAAGTCTCAGAGGGAGAACCACATGTTAAGTGTCCCCTGCTCCTAGCCCACTTCCCTGCATCGCCCCACCTGCACCCTCCCACCTCTTCCACTAATAGAGGCTCTCTCACTACCCAGCAGTTTGCCACTCACACTTTCCCTCATTTACTCGCAGTCCACCTCACTTCCCCCCCTGCCTGACCCCACACCTGCTATTGCGGCCCCTCTTGCCTGCTGATGTTCAGATACCCGCAGACAGTTCTGATCGCTGCTTTTAATCGGCATTTAGCCAGTCTGTCCATATTTAGTTCTTTTAATCTTTCCTCATCATTCAATCCCTCCAGCCTCTTCATCATTTTTTTTTTTTTTTGGTGTGTTGCTCTTTCCTGAGTTTTATCCAATTTGTCTATATCATCCTTCTGGCTGTGACATGCCCACCAGCCCTGAACTCCATCGCTGCAGGAAGAATGACTGTTAGGGCCTCCATCTACTCTTCTCTTCCACTCTTAACCCTTACTCAGGTCTCTTCCTCACCAGCAGGAAAGCAGCAGAAGTTTGGGGGTGAGTTTGGCTGGGCAAGTCCTGCTCCTGTGTCTGTCCAGCTTGCTGCTGAAACACAAAGCCATGGAAAGAGCAAAGTCACCACGACGAATGAGACTGAAGGGACGTGTGTGCGAGAACTTCCCATCCCAACAACCTTGGGGAATCTTGACCTGCTCTGCCTGGACTCTGGGGTCTTAGAGATCTCCCAACTTGCCCATTTTCAGTCAACAGGATTGCAGGGAACATCCGGGTTGATGACTAGGCTGTGATCACCTCTGGGAAACTGAGCACCTGGGAAGGCATTTCCAGTTCCTTCTATGAATGGGAGTGAGAGCTGGTCTGAGGACTTGAAGGATTTCAATTCACAGCATTACAACATTATGAGGAAACTCGAACCAAGGAGCAGGAATTATGGATCACAGATGTTTTGTATAAGACATTTACAGTAGAAGGTATAGAGTTTAAATGGGCAGGAAATAAGATCCTAGGTCCCGGTGGCTTATAACCCTAAACCATTGGAAGGCAGGTTCTTGAGAAGACAGTTGGATTGGAGCTGATTAGAAGAGGGCAGATTTTCTTCTCCTCTTCCTCCCCCTCCTCCTCCTCCTCCCCCTCCTCCTCCTCCTCCTCCTCCTCCTCCTCCTCCTCTTTAATGAGTACAACAAAGAACCGTATCTCGGTAATAGACTTCCTATTTATGAGGAGTTTGGAATCCATTCTAATATCTCATTCAGGTCTCTTCTCAAGTGTCATTTCCTTAGAAAGAACTTCCTTGAAAATACCATCTAAAATAGCACACTTCTTTGCTTTCTGTTTCCTTCCCTGAAAATAGACTATGGGTTCTTTAACTCCACCAGAGTGTAAGCTGTCTGAGAGCAGGGACTTCCCAAAGGTATGGCAGCACTGATGGACACTGTTCCTGTGTTTGATTGTGGACTGTTGATTGCTATTGTGCTTTTTGGTTTTTATTTTCCTTCCAGAAGCATGAGGTGTATAGACTCACAGGATCTACTGCACAGTGGGTTTGAGTCAGTCTGGTTCTCCTGGGATCTCTAATCAGAGCCCTGCTGAGTTCAAGGTAGGGATGAGGGGTTGGGAAAACCTACCCCCTCCACATTTGTTGCCTTCTTAACAGCTTGAGAAGAGCCTGTCAGTTCTAGAAAGAAGAAAGTAGAAGGCTCACCCCCCCCCCCCCGCCTCCCACAGCTGCCATCAAACCTGTTTATCCTGTTTCCTTTTTAAAAGCCCTGTTCCAAGGAGATCTTCTTCCCCCATGGAAATACAGCTGCTGTCTTCCAACTACCACCCTGGCTTTATGAATGACTTCAAGCTCATTAAGAGGTGGAGACAGTTTCTGACTCTTCCTAAAGGAGTGCTTTCCAATGTGCGACTCTGAAGACGCGTGGCCTCCACTTCACTAATGCCAGGAATCTACTCATAAGTTCCAAACCCCTAAATCTACAGACACTCAAACTTGTGTACACATTAGGAAAAAATAAGTATATATGTTCTATAGTTGCTCTACTCTAGCTATAGTTATTCTTCATTTTCTTTTTCATTTTCCAACTGCTAAAAAGTTCTTTGGGTGTCCTTAGACTAACCTAGCTCTCCCCTTTGTTGCTTGTAGTTCTCAAGAATAATTGTAGAGCTGGGCACAGTGGCACACATGTGTAATCCCAGCAGTTCAGGAGGCTGTGGCAGGAGGATCACAAGTTCAAAGCTAGCCTCAGCAACTTAGCGAGGCACTAAGTAACTCAGTGAGACCTGGTCTCTAAATAAAATATGAAAAAGGGCTGGGGATGTGGCTCACTGGTTAAGTGCCCCTGGATTCAATTCCTGGTATCAAAAAAAAAAAAAAAAAGTGTAAAATGTGCAGGGAGTGCACCATCTTGAGATGGGGAGGAACTGAACAGAACAGCTTGGGCTCTGTTTCAGCCCCTACAACAAGAGACAGGGTGTCTTTCAGGGCTATAGTATAGCGGGCCATGAACCTTTAGAGTATAAAACCCAGGATGAGCTGTTTCCAAAATGCCTCAGCTGTGTACCATTGAGTATGCAGCTGCCTCAGGCAGCTTTCCTGATCCCTGGGGGCCAGCTAGTAAAGAATCCTAGGCTTCTGTTCTTCCTCCCTCCACTTCACAGAACCTGTTGCATGTGTGTGAGTGTATTCCACCTCACTGGACTCAAATAAGTTGGTAACCATTGCACAGAGAACCAGCTTCACAATAAATGTTAAGAACAATTCACTGCATTTTAGACTTGATGCTGGTACATACTAGTTGCTCAATAAACACTTGTTAGATGAATGAATAAATATGTTCCTATATTATCTAGAGTTCACATACCTTATAGTTTATCTATTTAAAATGTACAGTTCCATGATTTGGGGTATAATACATTGTTATTAGTTTCTAAACTTGTGATAAAATAAGCTGGGTATAATGGTGCATGCTTGTAATCCCAGTGACTTGGGAGGCTGAAGCAGGAGGATTGGCTGTTTGAGTCAGCAACTTAGTGGGACCCTGTCTCAAAATTAAAAATAAGGGTTAAAGATGTAGCTCAGTAGTAAAGCACCCCTGGGTTCAACCCCCAGTACCAAAATAAATAAAGCAAGCAAAATAAAAACAATAACATTGTGAAAAAATAGAGGCACCACAAATTTGCCATTTTAACCATTTTTATGTACACTTCAGTGACACACTGCTGTATGACCATCCCCACTCTCCATTTCCCAAGCATTTTCATCCCCTTACATCTGTAGCTATTGCTCCTGAATATACATTAGAGGCTCCCAGGGGGGGTTTTGAAATATTCCTATCCCTGTGCCCCACCCCAGACCACTTATGTCAGAAACTTTGGGGGTATGGTTTAGGAACCCAGGGTTTTTAAAGAAGCTCCCCAGATGATTCCAATATTTAGCAAGGGCTGAGAGCTACCACTCTAGCTGCATCTGTGTTTTTTTAAGGGGCTTCCAAATCTAGGAAGGACCATGTTTGTATCTCAGAAATATCAGTGACTGTACTTGTCATATCTTGAGATTCTGTGTAGCAGGGGTGAAGAGGCAGTACCAGACCCCCTATGTGGAAAATATGAAGGGAAAGGTGACCCATTTGCAAGAATGCGTGAATAATGGCATTTTTGGTTGTGGTGCAGATATGAAGTCAATAGCAGGGGTTTGTGGGAAAGTTGCAGAGTTACCTGCCAGGAGGAAAAGGATATGGTGAAAGGGAATGGAGGTGGGGGCATTTAGAAGTTTGAACAAATGGGCAACCTGCACCCGTGTGGTCCCTGCAGGGTATCAGTGTCTCAGACAGTGGGAGGGAGCTTGGGTCAGAACCCCTGCTTTTTAGTTAGAAACAGACTTATGAGTCCAAGGCAGAGCCTTCCAGGACTACTGGAGATTGGTCACCTAAAACAATAGGAACTCAGGGTGCAAAAAGGCAAGACTTCTGGGATGGAATAGGGTTCTGCCAATGAGCCAAGGCTTAGAAATGAAGCTGGAGCCAGATAGTTCTGTGGTCAGCACCGGACAAGTCAGCCTGGCAAAAAGGGTACTCAACTCCACCATCAGATGGTTGAAAGGGGATTCAAGCTACCAGCATAATTCCTGCAGCATCTGTTCTCTTCATCAACACCGAGCAGACTACCTGGCAAGTAAAGGAAGAAGATGGATCAGAATCGAAACTGCCTGCAGGTGAGGATCATTAGTAGATTAAGTGTGTGTGTGTGTGTGTGTTTTCTTTAGTGATACTGATATATAATTCACATATCATACAATTCACCCGTAGAAAGTGAGAATTCAATGGTTTTTGATAGAGTACATTATTATTTACTTATAAATTGTGGTAAAACACAGATCTCATAAAGCTAGTCATTTGAAATATTTTAGGAGTACATTTCAGTGGCGTTAATTACATTCACAATGTTGTACAAAACATTCTCAGCACCCCGTGCAGAAACCCTTGACAATTAAGCAACAACTTCTCAACCCCACCCCCTATCCTAGCTCTTGGTAACCTTGAATCTCTTTTCTGTCTCTCTGAACTTGCCTGTTCTAGATGTTTTATATAAATGGAACCATGCAATAGTTGTCCTTTTGTGCCCTTCTTAGTTTACTGAGCAGACTTAATTCTGAGGTACTAGAAGGGTGGAGGAACAAGGGGAGCAAGGGGGTGAGAAGTCCACTAGACACTTTTTCAGATTGGTCATAGCAATGACCTTGCCATTGCTTCTATTGGTAAGAAAGTTCCTGTGATTTTGTTTTACTTTGTTTTGCTAATGCTTTGAGAGCTGGCATCGCCCAGGTCACCGTCCCTTGTCCCCTATCCCAAACACTTTGGACACAATTGGATTTTCTCTCCAGAATTGCTTTTCAGGCTGGTAATAGAGCAAGTATTAAGAGGCTATTGCAGCCTCCCAATTAATACACATCTCCCTAATAATTAGTCGAAGGGATGCTTTGAAGTCCTGGGATACTGTTGAAAGCATTCTTTTGAAGGATGGGCTGGGACTTCCTCTGCATTCTCAGTCCAGAATGAGGATTGTTCTCAGCCTGAGAAGCAGCTCTTCCCCAAGGATCCATTGCGAGAACCCCTCCCTCAACACTCTCTCTCTGGCCCCCTTAACTCTTTCTCTCTTGGGAAGCAGCCAAATTCTCTTAGTGCTGCTGGGGGCCCAGCTGAGCTGCTGCTATTCACACTGGGCCCTCTAAGGCCTTAAAGGGAAGGGGGGACATCAGGGATGATTGTCATTTGCAGGGTCCTTCAAGGCCGATTCTCCCACTCAACCAGGACAAGTAGTTGGGAGACATAATCCAATGTGATATGGACTGGTGGTCCAGCTTCATTCTTTCTGGAAATTCTAGACAAGGAGACTGAACGACCTGTGCCAGAGAAGATGGATGGGGAGTTGGGGCGGGAGTTGGGGAGATAGCATTGGTTGGGGAGAGAAAGAACAAGGTGAGTGGACTGAGTATTGACAGGTCGCTTTGCCTGAATCGAGATCACAACTCCAGTTTCACTGCCCAAATAATTTTTCCGGACCAGGCACTAACTGTAATTCCACAGTGTTATTTTGGGATGGAAGTTTTGTAATGTGGAAATGTTCTCTAGGAAATAACATATTACCCACACCCCCAAAGTAAAACCTTATTAGATTTTCTTTTTTTATTTTTTCAGAGTGCTATGGGTTTGATCTCCCTACTCTGGGATGCAAGAAAGAGGACTGTAATTTTGAGCTGGGGTCTATTTATCCAGATATCCAGTTTGAGTGATACCTGGTGGAGTTAACTGTAGCCCCCCAAGTGCTTTATCATATTTAATATGGTTCTAATTCCAGCTCCCTTCTCACTAGGGAATTGAACAATTTTAGCCAAGCAAGTTCTGTTTCTGTTTGAATTCTTTTTTCATCTTCTTGGTTCTGTATCTTTCACTATATCCCCTGTTGCTGTAGACAGATCACCTACTTTTGAATGGTTGCTTCCATTTATACTAATTGTAAAAATTTCTCAGTCTCTCATGTAGCAATTTCTTAAAGTTTTCCCTCTAAGTACAGATTCTCCATTAACTATATTTCTGTCGCTTCAGCTACTGCTGTTTATAATAGCTACTATACAGGTCCATGCAATACTAAACCATTTGTGTATTCATTCTATGAATTTTCTGTGAAATTACCTATAACCCCAAGAACATTATCTTTTTATAGACCATAGCTTTACTCTGTCTCACTGCTTTGTGTGTTCTCTGAGTTGTGAAGCACTGGGAAGGTTTTTATAGTTTCCTTTTTTTTTTTTTCATAACAAGAGAATAACTCCTCATTTTAGTAGTAACCAGAAAAGTTTTCCCTACTGTAAAGAATTCATATCCCGTATATTATGTCTGAGTTACTTTTTCATCTCTGCATGCTTTTCAAAACTTCACATTCACATCGATACAGATGTATGAAATATAAGTGCAGCAAGAACACAGAATTAAATGACTGAGACCATTGCATATTTTAATTAGCAATTTCATTTTTAATTTGAAAATGGGGCATCAGAATGAGCAATCCAACATGTTCCAAGAGAGATCTTGAGCCTGCCTCCCGTGGGACGATCTGTGTTCTTTCGGTAGAAGAACTTTGATCGTGAAGAAAACTGATGTTTTCTGTGCTGTCCAGCTTCTCATCTGAATTGAGACTCAGCTTGGAATAGACTAAGCTTCTTATCTGGGCCTTTTGGGATGAATTGGGTGAAGTTAGAACTAAGTAAACTAAGTATTAGGATAAGTAAGCCTACCTATTGCAGTAGATACCCCCCCACACACAGAGGATACTTCTCATCTTGTACCTCAGTGACACTGTTCCTAGATTCGTGGCTTCTGTGTGGCTAATGAGGGACTTAAACTCCCTCCATCTTGTGGCCATTCCTTCCCTAGGTCTCCAGCTCCTCTTCATTTGACTGGAAGAAGGAAAAGGAAATGTGGGATTCTAGGGAAGAGGATTTGATGGACCAGAACTATAAGTGGAGTACCTCTCCTCTGCCCAACATCGTTGTCTGGAACTCAGATGCAGGTATTCACTCCAAGGACATCTGGAAAGGTCATCTACCCAACTGCCCAGGAGGAAAAGGAAATGGGTCTCACAGTGTTTAGCAATCTCTGCTGCCAGAACGGCCGAGTGACTTTCACTGCTTCTTTCAAGTTGCCCCTGTACACGATCTCCTCCTTGTTCAATCCCTCCAAGATAAGGACAGGGCAGCAGGGCACATGTCCTTTCTGCCATTTCAATCCGCCATATCACTCCTGAAAGGGACAGGACAACATCTGTGCATTGAGCATCTGTTATGTGCCAGGCACTGTACCAGGGAATGCAGACATGGGAGTGAGTGCCCTTGCTCAGGAGGATGTGGGAACACCTTGGTGACAATGGAAAGATACCATCTCCTGAAGCATCATCAGGGAGGCTTTCTAAGGAGAATAAATAGGGAAAGAGAAATCATTCTAGAACACATTCCCCTTGTTAACACCCTTCCCTTGGTGCTCTCCACCTTCCCCTGTTACCATGCGCCATTGACAAAATGATCAGTCTGCATTTCTTAAGCTAACTGATGCACTTCATGATCTGCCCCTGCTTGCCGCTTGTGTCTCACCATCTTCCTTCACATTCCAACAGGGCTGCAGGGCCAGTTGTTTTCTGAATGTCCTTTGCCTTCTTTTACCTCTGGGTTATGATGAACTCACGTGTCCCCCTTAAAACTCACTCTCATCCCTTTTGCTTGGAGAATAATTTTCTTATTTAGGTCTCAACCTGGGTTTCATTTCTCTTAGGAATCGCACCTTGCCCTTGTCCTATCCCCAAGCTTGAGACAGGAGTTCCTCTGCTAGCTTTCTGCAGGATTATTGTGATCCTTGGGGTCTGGCTGTTTAGTGTCTGCACTTTCCAAGCCCTGGGTTTGCCTGGTGTGTTATGCTATCTTTAGCAGCTTGTATAGCTCAGGGCCCATAGTAAGTGCTCATTGAATAGGCAAAGCACACCTAGGGCTGTGCTCTCAAAGTCATGGCTTCCGTTTCTATGACATATGGCTCTTCCCATCCCATTTGTAATTTTTTTTGGGGGGGTGATTCCTGAGATTGAACTTGGGGCATGCGACCACTGAGCCACATTCCCAGCCCTATTTTGTATTTTATTTAGAGACAGGGTCTCCCTAAGTTGGTTAGCACCTTGCTTTTGCTGAGGTGGCTTTGAACTCATGATCCTCCTGCCTTAGTCTCCGGAGCCATTGGGATTACAGGTGTGTACCACTGCACCTGGCTCCCATTTGTAATTCACACCACAAGGAAAACCAATGAATTTTCATCACAAACTCTTCTGATTTCTTGTTGTTACTTACTGTTTTCTTTTGTGTTTTTCTTGAAACATTTCACTGGAAGTGTTGACTCTCACCAGCCCAGAGTTGCTTGGCTTGATGAATCGTTCCTGGGACCATCACTCAGTATTCTCAATGCTAGCACATGCTGCATATCATTTGGTTGCAGGAACCCAGGAAAAACCAGTCTTTCCCAGTTGGTGAGGACTTTGTCTTCAGCTGCTCCGCATTCTCACAAACACATCTGAACAGTCCAAACTGAAACTTGAGAGGGAGGAGGCAGTCTGAGGATTTGGGGACATGGCAGCCTGACACTGATTGGGGCTTTGCTGCCCATGCTTAATGAGGAGGGAGATAGATCTTTGTAGAGACCAGCACTCCTGGACCTGTTAAGCTGGTACGTCCCAAGGGAAGACAGAGTCCTATCTGAGAATACAGCTGGGCAAGGACTGATTGACTGCATTAGGACAGGCTGGTGAGAGTCACCACTTTCAGTGAAATGTGAAGGGTATCCATTCCTGTTGGGAAGTGTAGAACAATGTCATGAATCCTGAGAAGCCGTCTGTGTGATGACTGCAGAACTGTGGGTCACTTTATTGATTCCTCAGGCATCCATTCATTCTTCATTTATTCATTCATTCAATAAATGTGTCCTGTTAGAGATGCTGAGGATACAGAGGTGAACAGGACGGGAAAAACCCTTACCCTTTTCTAATGAAGAAGAGAGAAACTAAACTAATACATGGGCCGGGCGCAGTGGTACACGCCTATAATCCCAGCAGCTTGGGAGGCTGAGGCAGGAGGATCTTGAGTTCAAATTCAGCCTCAGCAAGAGTGAGGTGCTAAGCAACTCACTGAGACCCTGTCTCTAAATAAAATACAAAACAGGACTGGGGATGTGACTTGGTGGTCAAGTGCCCCTGAGTTCAATCTCTGGTTCCCCGCTGCCACACACACACACACACAAACAAACAAACAAACAAAAAACCCAAATACACAGAAAGTAAAATCAGATCAGTCTCCATGGTGAGGCCATATATTTACTGCAGATAGAAGACTTGAGCCCCTCTTCTTAGTCCGAGTCCAGGTGCTCTTCTCATTTATAAGTCCCCTCACCCTCTCACGATTCCGAGTGTGCTCTGCAAGTCCATATCCACACACCTTCCCCCTCCTACTCCTAGCAAGAAGCAGCTGCTCTGCAAGGCCCGTGTCAGCCCATTCTTCATCCTTCCTGGACCTATGAGCAAGAAGTCAGGCCATCAAAAACAGCTGGAGCAGAACCGGGCATCATTTGTGTTCCATCTGTCAGGCTTTACCCGGCTCCTGGGCTTCGCACCCTCTCCCTCCTGAGCTGAATCTGCTTGGCTGCCAGATCTGCAGGTCAGCTCTGCCCCAGGATCTGGGATCAATTCTGGCTTCAAGCAGGAAGAGTTTAATCTGCTGCAGCCCAACAGTGTTGATTTGGTCTTGTCACCCTGGCTGCTTGCTTGTTGTTTCTAATCTTGTGACTCATTCTGACAAGTGAATAGTCTGATGCACGCCTCCATCCCTAAGTCCTTGCCTTGGTTATTTTCCTGGTACTCAGGCTCTCAGAATCTGAGGACACTCCTTCTTTAGACAAGTGTCCTGCTGTGGCCTCCAATCCCTTGGGGGGTCCGTTTTGCTCTTTGACCTTGCTCCTTGTGAACAGACATCCCCGTGGGTGCCTTCCTGACTGCTAGGACTTCTGAGTTTTGCCTGTATTTGACTATTTCTTCCATGTATCTCTCTGCCCATCCACCTTGCTGATGACTCCTAATATTTCCCACTGAAGCCCCAGAGCCAACTTCTTGCCTTCACTCTCCTGAGGTCTCCTACATTGTCAAGTTCTGTGTTCCTCCCCCAGGACTGATGGTTCTCCTCACCCCTTGGTATAGGCCCTGCCTGAGTAGATGAGTCTAATTCCAGATCTCAGAAGCCTACTGTCTTTCCTGTCCTAATGCAGTCAATCAGTCCATGCCCAGCTGTGTTCTCAGATAGGACTCTGTCTTCCCTTGGGACGTACCATCTTTCTTCCCTCTTTTATGTTTTCCCAGAGCTCTCAGTGAGATAATCAAGAAGACTCAGGGCATCAGATAAATAGGGTACAGAGAGGACTGATGGAGTCCCCTTAGCTATTGTTGTGGGGAGAGAGGACCCAAACAACAGAAAACCCTCAACAGAAGGCCAGGGCAGCTGTAAGTAAGACATGGCAGCCTTGTTAAGTAGGGATCTCAAATCCCCGTGGTCTGAGGACAGATGTCCCATAAACCCACATGCAGCCTAATTTGTATTGGATGGTTAGTTCTGCCATGAGAAGGTTATCTTGCAGGTTCTGGAAGCAAGAAGGCCGGTGGGCACCCTCTTCTCTGAAGGGAGAGAGGACCACGTCTCAGAAGAGAGTTCTGATCCTTACCTCAAAGAGATTCTGCACATGCCTAGCATTTGCCAGCCCCATTCTGACAGTGCTGAGGTATATCTCTTGCTCCTTCTTTACCTGATCTGACCCTAGTTTTTTCCCCTTCTGGTTTCCTATTTGTTGCAGCCAAGCCTACAGTTTTGTGCCTCAGTTTACCTGCTTCCAACTTTCTTCTTCTTTTTTTCCCTGATATGGCATTCATTCATTCATTTACTCAAACTCCATATTCCAAGGAGCTTATAGTCTAGAGAGAAGACAATGACACAAACAGTTGTTGGATAGGATAAATGTTACACAGGGAAACTGGAAGATGCTGTGGAAAGGTAACCGCTTCCTCTGGTGGGTCTGGGAATGGTTTCTAGGGGAAGAGACTTTATCTGTCCTTTGGAAGCAAGGCAACAGGACTCTGAGGGCTGGTGTGGAAGACAGAAGAGTGTTACTGGCTTTTGGAACAGCATGGACAGAGATTCTAAGGCAGGCAGGGGTTTGTCCCCATCTTTCCTCTGGGCTTGTCATGGCCCACACAGTCTACCCAGCAACCAGCTGAAGACTCTGTAGGTCTGAGAATCTTCCTTTTTGTGCTATGTCATGGAAACAGTATGGAAATATCCTGCAATTCCAGGATCCTCCCCTGTCTTGACTTTGGGTCTTGGGGTTGCAGGGAGGGTACCTGAGGGATACTGTATCTTTACTCTCCACGCTGAGCTTAAGTGGATGGGAAGTGAGTGTTTGTGACTTTGGGAAGGTCATCCAAGGCCTTGACATTCCTCTCCTCCTCAACCCTGACTCTGAGGGACCAGCCTTCTCTCTGCCACAGGCTTCAGAGGTGTGGCTCTGTGTCTAGCGCAGTGCCTGGCTCATAGTAAGCATTCCACAAACGCTAGCTGATTTGATTAGATTTGATCTGGGTCAATGTAAATAGGTGCAGGAGGAGAAACAGAAGAGAGAAATCAAAGGATGATGACTATAAGGGGAGCAGTGATGTAATTTTAACCTGAAAATTATCTGTAAATACTCTACACAGTTTATTCAAGCCTCAGTCTTTCATAATCTAATTATACGCAAATGTCCCTGTGGTCTTTCTTACCATCTTGTAGGCCTAGATAGAGCATTTTGAAGACTCTGATTGAAGCTCCTCAAGGTAAGAGAGGAAAAAAAGAAGGGATTTAGATTCCTGGAGTTGACGGGCAGTAGCAGTCCTTTAATACAGTGGTCCCTCCTCTCATGGAAATGCCCTCTTCATTATTCCTTTTTCTTCCAGGTAGGCTATGGGCACTACCTTATTCCATTTGGGGGGATCACCAAGATAGAAATGCCTAATATTGGGGCAAAACTGCAATTTCTCTGGTTGATTCGAGTCTTGCCTTTCAAAATATCTTTGCATAAATCTGATTCTTTTTCCATATGATTTCCTCTCAAATGTTTGGAGATCCCATTGGGCCTTCCACGATTGAGAACTATTTGCACTTCCTACCGTGTTATGGAGCCCTATGCTGCCAGCTCAGCTCTGTTCAGACTCTGGGCTCTGAGAAAAAATGTGGAGGACCCCCGAGTAGCATGCAGCCTTGTCGCTGCCACTGCACCCCCTCACAGCCCAGTCACTTCTATCCATGATGAATGAGTGAGCTTCTGTGACCGAGGCTTAATTGTTCCCAAACACCAAGGTTTCTGTTGCAGCCCCCTTTAGGGATCCAACGCCTTGAATTGGAGCCTGGTCTTACCTCACAAGGCCTCCTTCAGAATGGAGCCAAACCTCTGTCCCTATGGATGAGTCCCTAGTATTTGATGCCAAGTACTTCTGCCTGCCTTCTCCTTGGCCTCCTGCCTGCTGTCGGACTCCACTGACCCTGTCTGGCCCTGCCTTGGACATTAACTTCCTGCTTGACCTCAGATTCCCTATTTCCTAGCCTGAAGATTGAATGGATTTGAGTGTATAGGTGGTTATAAAAACCAGATCCGTTTTAGAATCACCAGGTCCAAACTTTGTACATGGGCTGGGGGTATAGCTCAGCTGGTAGAGTGCTTGCCTTGCATGTATAAGGCCCTGGGTTCAGTCCCAACACCACAAAAACAAACAAACAAACAAACAAATAAATAAAATCAAACAACTTTATATAGTACCCACATAGGGGCCAGGACTAGGATAAGGAATGTAAAATATAAGGCAGTGTTATAGTTTGAATATGAGGTGTCCTCTCAAAGCTCCTGTGTTAATTCAGGAATATTCCAGAGGTGAAATGATTAGATTATGAGAACAGTAACTTAATCAGTCCATTGCGTTTGAATGGACTAACGGGGTGGTAACTGTAGGCAGGTAGGGTGTGGCTGGAGGAGGTGGGGCACTGAGGCCACGCCCTGGAAGGTTTCATCTGCTCTGTTGAAACCACCCCCCAATACACCCCGTTTCTTGGCTGCCATGAGCTGACAGCTGTCTTCTGCTTTGCCCTTCTGCCATGATGTTCCACTTCTGGGCAATGGAACCAGCTGACCGTGGACTGAACCTTTGAGACTGTGAGCCAATATAAACTTTTTTCTCCTCTAAGTTTGCCTGGTCAGGTTTTTTGGTCAAAGAGATGAAAGGCTGACTAATAGGGACAACATCCCTCACAGGGGGCCACCTGGCATTTGTAGGACCTACAGAGTGACTGTCTCCTTACATGTGTACCCTCGGATCCTGGCTTGCTTTGTTTTAGTCCTAGCCCTACCCGTATCAAGGCCACACCACCAGAGATTTTGATCTATTTGGTCCAGGAAGAGGTCCAGATATTGGAATTTTAAAAAACAATGTAAGGGATTAATATGTGCAGTCAGGGTTGGGAATCCCTGGATGAATGACATCTTAGGAGTCTGTTACTCAGGTGGGTGTTCCTAAGACCCTGAGGTTCTGAACAGTACTTCTCAAATTCGTGTTGGCTTTGGGACTTTGCTGGTCACTTGTGGTACCCTACTCTTTCCAGTAGGTCTGTCTTGTTTTCAGATTCTAGCCAGGCTTAGTGTGATCTGTCTCCTTCCTAACCAGGATTTTGTCCTGACCAACTTTTCTCTTTTTTCAGGCAAAGTCTCCCTTAGATAAGCAAGGTTCCAAATTTGCTATTCTGTTAGCTGTCCTTTGGGCATGTGTCAGTTGTTTGTGTCCCTTTTACATGATGTGATTTAAAAACTTTACAATACTATAGTGTTTCAGTACACTCAGATTCCATTCATTTAACAGGCATGTACTGAGAACCTGTTGTGTGCCCTGCCCAGGGCACTTGCCAAAGAGTACAAAGATATGATGTATGTGATATTCTTCATGACTAGAGTAGCTTCTGTAGATCAGAATTTCCCCAAGTGTACTCTGTTAACAGATGTTATGCAAAAGCAAAACAAAATAAAAAAGCAAAAAACATTCCCCGGTCAAAGAATTTAGGAAGACTTGGGTTAAAATAAACAGGTTTCTTTACTGAAGGACTTCTCAGTCTCTTTAATATGCTAATATGAACTGTGCAGCTCTACAGAGGAGCCCAGTAAAATGCAATGCCCAAATTTATTTAACAACCAAATTCCCATTTCACATGAAATATTCCAGAAGATTCTTTGAGAAATGCTGCCATAGATCATAGAATGCTGAATCTGGAATTAACCTTAATTCTAGATATGAGAACTCTATTAACATGACCCAAGGTTACATTAGCTATTTGAGCAGTCATTCACTCGATCGACCCATTGGGAATTCTCAACTGGCTAAATTGCTTGGGTCTTTTTTCAACCAACCATCAGCAGGTCTTTCCCTTTTGGAATTCGGGCTGTTGACATTTTTGGAATCTGAACATAGGACCTATCAAGTTTAACTTTATTGATTTTTGGACTGCAGTTAAAGACTGTTGAGATCTTTTTGATCTGAATCCTGCCAGCCTACATATCAGCTAGGTTTCTCCTCTGTGTCGTACTTACTTGTAAGTAGGCCTTCTTTGTCTTTGTGCAAGCCTCTGAAGAACAAGCTGAGGGAGATGGATCCCTATATCATAGGACTAGGGACTTCCCTTGGAACGGCCCTGATTCTTCAATCAGTACTATTTAGTGATTCAACACATCCACCAAACTGAGCCATCTCTGGGCCCACGACTCTTCATTCAGGTAAAGGGATAATGTGAGCAGTTTTAAGAAACACTTCAAGGAAATCCATATTCCCTTGACCTACCAGTCTCATAATGCTTCTCTCTGAAAAGAAAATAAAGCTAATTTGTCATGAGTCTTCCAAAAAAGATTATTTTATTTTTGATTATAAAAGTAACTGATACTCATTATAGAAAATTAGGAAATATAGGAAAAAAATGCCTAGATTAAAAGAAAATTAAAACTACCCAGCATTTTTTTTACTATGTCTTCTTTCAGTCTTTCATTAGAGACATGTATGGATTTATTAAAAAATGTTTATTGAGTGTCTTCTATGTGTCAAGCATTGTGTTCTAGGCACAGCAGTAAACAAGAGACCCTCTGCCTCTGCCCAAATCCTGCCCTCAAGGAGTTTACATTCTGGTAGACACAAACAAATAAATAAAATCTTTATCAAAAGATCCTTTAAAAATTCCTGCTTTTCTCCCTCAACTTGGCAATATAGCAGGAATTATATAATGTATGATATAAAGATAAATCATGTTATGTGCTACAATGTGTGTGTATAATATATATATATATATAAAATATATTCCTGAAATGATTCCTATGTAGATCCTCTTTTCCTTACTAAATGGTCCCAACTGGTTCTAATAGCTCAATCTAGAATTTTGTCGGAGTTGGTATGAAGCTTATGGTTTTCAGAATGTAGCTTTTACTTTTTTTTTTTTTTAACTGGGACAAACATGCTTATCTCCAATCTCTTAGTACCTTTTTCACTATTTGTGCAAGATTATACATTTTGGTTTCCCAGTCCTACCTGCCTGCGAGATAATTTGCCTCAGCTTGAAGACTTGAGCTCATTTATAGGTATTCTCACTATCTCTACCCAACACGGGCTTTGGTCTATTCCTACCTGGGTTTATTCCTTCCTTCCCAGATGGAAAAGTGGGTTTCTTGGTAGACAGATGTTTTTGTTTGTAGGTGTCCCCAAAAAGCTCATGGGTGAGACAATGCAAGAAGGTTTGGAGGGGAAATGATTGGTTGATAGCCTTAACCTAATCAGTGAATTAATCCCTGGAGGGATTAACTGAATGGTAACTGGAGGCAGGTGGGTTGGGGCTGGAGGAAGTGTTCATTGGGAACATGGCTATGGGGTATGTATTTTGTATCTGGGGAGTGGAGTCTCTTTCTCTCTCTGCTTTCTGATCATCATGTAAGCCGCTTCCTTCCACTACACTCTTCTACCAAGATGTCCTGTCTCACCTTGAGCCCCAAGGAATGGAGGCTGCCTTCTATGAATGGAGACTTATGAAACCATGAGCTCCCAAGGAAACTTTTCCTCCTCTAAAATTGTTCTTGTCGGGTCCTTTAGACAAAGCAGGGTAAAGTAAAAGACGTTGCAAGGTTCTGCTCTCTCTGCTGTCCAGGACCATTATGTCATCAGCTCCAAATTATCACCTCTTCTCCCTTTGTTTTATACACTGCACTTGAGGAGGAGAAAAGATTACTGAGGAAACTGAAGGAAAACCCTTTCAGTTTCATTAGTCTCAATAGTTCTCTTTAAAAAAAAAATTCCTAAAAATATTCTTGTGGGGCTGAGTAAGTATTATGCTACCCTTTTGTATTCATCAATGGCTCCATTTTACAAATAAGGAAACTGAGGCTTGTGTTCAGTAGAGGTATTGCATAAACCCAGTCCCCAAAGAATTATAGTATTCATTTAAGACAACCTTATAGTTATCTGAGGGGGAAAAAAAATCCTACAAGAAAAAGATCACTAGGGTAGAAAAAGGACCTCAGGAGAAATTTAATTGAGAACCCCTCTCATGGGGAGAGGACAATGGATTTCACTGAATGAGCCCCAGATTGTAGCAAGTTTTCCCTGGTTGCAGACATCCCACGGGGACCATTCTGGTCTGTTCTGCTTGGGGGAATGGCAACACCCCACCCCCTTCGCCTTCAGCTCTGGGCTCCACATAGGAAGCCAAACAGCTGGTTCTTCTCCATATGCAGCCACCCCAGCCCTACTCTCTTCATTAACTGAAACCCTTCCTCAGGGGAGCAGCTGACAGCTCCCTTTGATTGGCTATTGACAGTCATGCTGAGGCTTCTAAGTAGCTCCTTGTTAACCTTGAAAGATGACTATTTCAGGATTTTTTTTTTTTTGAGTCTCTTTCACTACCTGCGACAGACACAGATGATTTAAGGTGAGCAGATAGGAATTCTGTGACCTTCAGAAGAGATAACCCCAGAATTAGTGGACACAGATGAATCGCTCCAAGTCTTGTCCGTGGCTTGACTCTCTTTATGTTCTGGCTCTATCCCTAGTCCATTGTGTCAGGTAAGAGGTTTTATGTCACCCTCTGAAGAACTGGGGTTCCCAGGAGACCTCAGAAGGCATCTACAAAACTATTTCTCTGTAAACAGCCTTTACAAATGCTGTGTTAGTAACAGATCTGGGTAGATGCCATTTTGGCATTGAAAGTGCCATCTCTGAGGGCAAGGGCTGTGTGAGTAAGCACATAAAACACAAAAATCAAGTTAATTTAGTCTATTTAAATGTATAAATAAATAAAGCCATTTCACTTGTGCATTTTCTAAACCAAGACCAGGAAACATAAAATTCTCTGTAATAAATAATAAACTTTAAACTTTAGCTTCATTTTATAGCCAGGAGAGTCAGAAAAAAAAGGCTTAAAAAAAGGAGGAAAGATGGTGTTGGGGATGTGTGTGTGTTGTGGGGAGATTGGAGTTGTGTACAGAAGAGGAGAAGGAAAGAGATAAGGCACGTAGCCACCATCTCTATGATGTTGCCTCCTTGGTCTCTCTGAAATCATAGCCATCCATTAATTAATACTTGGAGGGGTTATTGACTCTAAATTACACAGGGACCCCAAGAAGGAGGATCAATTCAAGACTAACCTAGGATTTGCAGATGAACAAGGTAGTTTATATATCATTAACTGCTGTACCAGTAGAACTCTGGTTCCATCCTGTTTGAGATGCCCCAGGACAGGAGGTTCTGATACTCTCTGAACCGTCTTCTCTTACCTACTGGATCAGCACTGACCCCAAGTGTCCTGTAGCTTCTGCTAGTGTGATCTGGACCCATCAATTCTTTGCAGCAGAACTGTAGTCTGACTCCAACTGTTCACCCTAGAGTATACAGATGTCTCCCCGTGTTTCTTATACATTAGCTGTTTCTGCTTTGATTGCTGCCACACATATTCATGCAAATGCAGGAATTTCAGGAGATACTATTCTCTTCCAATGAAAACCTGTTCTATGAATGCCTTCTGCAATAAAATGCCTCTACAGAATGGCTGTGAATGTCTTCCCCAGCTGTCATAGAAGGGGGTTTTATCGTCTTCCATGGGTTTAGATAGGAAAAGAAACTTTGGGGTGAAGAAACTGCCTGGAAGACTTTCCTCTTCCATTAACAGCTCTTTCTTCTATGATTGCACCACCCTGTGTCCAACCATCAAATTAATACTTGAAGAGTATTGAAAGTTTGTTGTAATTGACTATTTCTTTCCTATTTATACAGAGCCTGTGCTGTTCTACTTTCTCTTGATGGCTGATCTTGTTTGCCACCCTCCATTGTTGGTTCTACCAGGTCTATCATCCCTCCCACCCCATTAGCACCCACCTTTCTTGCTAAGCCAGGCCTCAAGAACTCAGCTTCCTTGGCACTTGTACTCTGGCCAAACTGGACTCCATCCAGGTCCCATTAGGCTCTGAGGCTTAGATCATCTAATATTTTTGGTTCCAGGACTTTTAACTAGCACCTACCTTGGACCATGTTAATCGAACACATTTGTTCTAACACTGGATCTTCCTCTGCCTCTCTGGTACCTATGGCCAACTTGTAGCAGTCATTAACCATAGTGCTTGGATTGGACTGACACCATGGACAAAGCCATTCTCTTTTCTTCTGCCCTCATTTCCATCAAAACCAACAGCTGAACATTTACCGCCATTGTTTATAGCTGTGTCTCCTTTGAGCTCCTGAGGATGAGGCCTTCCTTACACAGTAGAGATATGTGTGCATGCAACCAGATTTATTTATTGATCTTTAATCTCCATGCGGTTGTAAGAGCATGATGTGGACCAGAAAAGAGATGTGTTTTCTCAAACTTAGAAGGATTTCAGAGGGAATGAAATCATTAGAATTCTCCGAGGTTTGGCTAAATAACATGATCCCCTTGGCCAGTGTAGAAACAGTCCCAGGCCAATGCTTATCAAACTTTAATGTGCAGAAAAATCATCCGGAAATATTCTACAGATTCTGATTCACCAGGTCTTGGGCCCAAGAACAAGCCTCCAGGTGAAGCCAATACCACTGGTTCTGCCAATCTGGACCACCACACTTTGAGTAGTGAGGAAACAAGAGTTTCTCTCCCACTAGGCTGCAGATTTATTCACATCACGTTCCTCTTAGCTACCTGAGACTCATCATTTGTAAAATCTAAGTATGAAATTGCAATGCTCTCTGTAATGTGCTATATCCTGCTCATCTCTAATGTCACTTCTTTTCAAAAATCTTCCCCAGTTCTCCAGTGGAAGTTCTCATACTGAGCACCTTTTACGCTTCAATTCAATTCAGCTTAGAACAGTTCAATTCAATTCAATTCAATTCAGAAGACTTCACTGAATATTTTTTTTTTTCCAGGCAGCAAGTTTCTTTCTTTGGGACTGAGTAGACAATGATGACATTAACAAAGGGAGAAGGATGACTTATACAAATAGAAGAGTAGACTTGAGAAGACACCGAGTTCATATTTACCATACCGTGGTAGAGAGGTGGAGAGATTTCATGGCATGGTACCCTTAAGAGTGTGTTTGGAACTCAGCCTCAGTGTTCACAAACTGCATGATCTTAGACAAGTTACTTATGTCTCTATGCCCTGGTTCCTCATTTTTCAGATAAGCATAATAATAGTACCCACTTCATAGGGCTGTTATGTTGTTAGGAGAATAAAATGAGACAATGTTTATAAAGTACTTAGAATACTATTGGCACATAGTATTTTGAAGAAATGTTATTCAACAAATATATGTTCTTGGAGGTGTTAAGAAAACTCTGGGTAGAAGATAGGGACTTGGGAGTTGCTGGTATTTAGGTGTGATCAAGACCTAGGAGCAAATGAGGGTGGGTATTTTCTACAGAGACTGTGCAGCATGGCGACCATGGCTGGGTAGGGCATGCGGATAGTGCATGTTCTCCTTTGGAAACATCACTGAGAAGCTGCGAGTTGCATCACTGCCCTATACTGGACAAGTGCTGGTGGATTGCTATGCAGGGATTGGTTATTTTACATTGCCCTTCCTAGTTCATGTTGGTGCTGCCTTTGTCCACACCTGTGAGTGGAACCCCCATGCTGTAGTCATCTGAGAAATAATCTGGAGATGAACGGAGTAGCAGATTGGTGCCAAATACACTTTGGGGATAACAGGAAACTGAAGCTCTCCAACACTACAGATAGGGTGAACCTGGGTCTGGTTCCCAGTTCAGAATAAGTCTGGACCATTGCCTGCCAGGTGTTAATGATGGGATATTGGGGGCATTGTGCATGTCCATCAAAATGTGGAATCTTTCCCAGGAAAGAATCTCCAGCCTCCTGGAAGCAGCAAAATGGAGAAAGGACATTGGCCTTATCCTCAGAAAATTATCACCAATGAATGGGAAAATGGAACTAACCAGAGATTTTAGGAGGAAACTGCTTTCACAAGCCACCAACCTAGAGTGGCAAAGGTGGGCAGAATCGGCAGAAACTCAAATTGCTGCTCTTCTCAGCAAGTGCATGGGAAACCATGGAAGACACAGATCCTGCACATCCAACCCGTGAAACCTCATGCTCACTGTGTGGATCACATAGTTCTGGATCTGGAATGTCGCCCCGGTCCTATAGTTGGCTAGAGGAGGTAGGTTCAGTGAGTGACACAAGGGATCCCAGGGGCCCTTAATGCTTCAGCTCAGGCTGGTTTCAATTTTTTGTGGTGATCTTTTAAAATATTTTGTGGCTTGAAAGTAGACTCTAGACCCACCCAAATAATTTCATTTGTCTTCCACTGATCACATTGGGAATGTGCTAAATATCTAGGAAAAACAGATAGCTTATTAGAATAAGGTTCATCTGTGTAATCATAAAAAAAAAAAAGACCTAGGAGCAAAAGATATTTTCCAGGGAGAATGTAAACTACAGATTGAGTGGCAAAGAGGGAAGAAATGAATTCTTTAGGGAATACCAATTTTTAAGGGGTAGAAAGAGGAAGTGGGCATAATGAAGGAGACTAAAGAGTAGTTTCTGAAGTAAAGATGACCCAGGAGAAAATGAGATTAGAAGCCAAATAAGTAGAGAATTTCGAGAAAGGGGTAGTGGTTAACAATGGGAAATGCCATAGCAACATCAAATAAGAACAGGAATAAAACAAAGCCATTTGTTCTGATGGCTAAGAAAGCATGTTTCAGGCTACATGCAATTCCAATTTATTTCTGCCTTCACCCACTAAGCCAATGAGTCTTCAATGTAAGGGGCCAAATTTATTATTCAGCCTTGTATACCCAGGGGCTAGCACATGCCTGCAGCATATCAGCACTTTCTCACTGTTGCTCAAATATTATTTTTGTTGCTAGACTCTCTAATGACACCTGATTCTTGGTCCACTTCACCCTTCCTGTCTATTGAATAATGAGACAGTAAACAAAGTTGAAAGAATCTCATTTCCTGTCCTGTCCTTTCTTCTTGGGGGACCCCAAGGAGACACCAGGCCAGTATTTCTTATCACAGAGCATCCTTTTATGGTGAGACTAAGTCATTGCAAAAGGCCAGATGAAGTCCTATGAAGCCTAGGATGGGGATAGCTGCCTGGTAAAAATCTCAGGAGAGACAATCAATCAGCTCGGTATTTATTTACAGCATCAACAGACAGAGATGACAGCTCTTCCTTTTAGCCCAAAGTGCAATAGCAAAGTTCCACAATTCTGTCTGCCACCAAGGGTTCTCTGGTGATAGTCATCCTACTCCCAGGAGACCCCCTGGCCACCCACGGAGGGAGCAATTCCTCTAATGGGTAGCACATTGGGCCTGAAGACCTTTAATTCTCCTTCCAACTTCAAGATTGCAGGAGCCTAGGCAGCTACTGAAGGTTAGTGACCGCAGAGCTCCGTGTCTCCAGGTGAGGTCTGGTGAGGAAGAGTGGGGAAGTGCTTTGTGTTTACTTCTAGGCGGGCTCTTCAGACTTCTGCTGGATTGGAGGAGAAATGGAGACTGGCAAAGAGAAGGGAGGGTGTTCTGAGGAAGGAGTGGGGGAAAGTGTGGGCTACAGACTGCTGAGCCCCTGCTGAGAAATTGTAATTCCTCAGGCCCCCCATGGACCAGATGGAGGGAGGAAGGAAGAGGAGGTGGGGGCGCTGGAAGGAGGGGGGGGGAGCTCTGACTCATTCTGGTGTTGACAAATAGACTGGATTCCTTTCACGCGGCTGGACTTTGCCCTTTCAGGATGTACAGCCAGCGTCAGCACAGTGCTAATGGGGCTTTGAGAGTCTCCTCTTGATGAGCACGTCCCAGAAAGCAGGTATTAGCCATTTCTGCTGGGGAGGCAATGAAGGCATTTGCAGCTGAAATCGGCTTTCCCGGCTGCCCTAATAAAGCAGAGACTTTCAAAGCCCCATTAGCAGTGTGCTGACTGCAGCTTTACATCTGTACGGCTACAGTTCAGGGGAGGGGCACACAGGGCACTCATATCCCAGGCCCCAAGGAACAAACTGCCTGGGACCAAAGGGGTCTTCATTTCCGTTGAGAGATTGTGAGCTCCTCAAGAGAGGGACCTTGTCTTCTCCTCCTTGGGAACCTGGTGTGGTAGCCAGCACAAAATAGACTCAACAAATGTTTATGGAGTTGATAAATGTGTTTGGAAGGGGTCATCTGCTAAAAGGAGCCGGAGCATCACATTATGGATGGCTCTCAGCCTTGGTGAATGCAGAATATAAGCTTATGAGATGGATGAATGACAGGTAGGGCAAAGAGGGGGTTGGGAAAGAAAGGGGTGGGATGGTCTGAGAAAAAAGGAAAGGTGGCACCTCTCTCCATCCCTTCTTCCTGAACTCGTCTACAAGGAGGAGACTCCACAGCCTTCCAGGCCTCCACAGGGAGAAGCCCCAGCACCACATTCTCCTTGTTAGGTTGTGAAGGTGGGGAGTGGCATGGGGGAGGGACGGCCCTTTGCTGCCAGGCTATTTTATAAGTTGCATATGTCAAGGATTCAGTGTAGATGGGAATGAGCTTCACTTTCTAGGTGAGGCAACTGAGCCTCTCGGAGGTTGTGTGCCTTGTCCAGATTCACAGAGATATAAATGATAGAGCTAGAATTCAAAGCCAAATCAATCTGCCATTCAAGCTCGCACACCTTCCCCTGACTAACTCTGTTTTCCCTCTGACCACAGAGCCCAGAGAGGCTGTCATTCTGGATGTCAATGGCTTTTAGACAGATGGTCTCTTCCACCTGCCCTACTCGTGTGCACATGCCCTTTGTCAGGTAGCAATCTCAAAGTAGATTGTCCCATTTTCCCATTAACTGCTTCCTCTTTCATAATCCAAAGCAAATTTCTGGGGGATTAGTGGAGGGACTAGCACAGCAGCCCTGTTAGCCATCAGTTTCCCTCAGATCAGATGTTTCTTCAGGTGAAAAGGCTCTCCTCACCTCTCATCGCATCTTCCTGAATGCAGGAGCTTTCACAAAGACTTTCCAAGAAGCTCTGTAAAGAGAAATAAATAATAAAAGAGTAAGTAAATGGGATGAAATAGATAAATCCATACCTACTTAGGCAACTAGAGCTGCCTGCCTCGTTGTATTTACTGCACACATTTGTTTGACTCACTGTTTGTGTCATCACAGAAGTCTTCTGTAAGCCTCTGGTGTGTGACTCGGGCTCTTTGCCTGGCCTGTATGCCATTTGAATATTTCCAGTCAAGAATTAGTCACTGCACATCTTTGCAAGTCCTCTAATCAGAGAAATTAACTCTCATCAGACACAGGAATTAATCTTTGTTAGTGTTGTTGTCAGTCTAACTCTGCCTTCCTCAGTGCCAGACGTGAAGAGGGATGTCCTAGGAGGGATCTGCTGCCACCACTGCCAAAGACCTCGATAGAATGAATGGTGGAGCTGGCCCCCCTCCTACCTGAGTTGAGGGGTATGTGTGACCCTCAAGGAATTCTCCTCTGGTGTTCAGCACTGACTGTGCTCCACACAGGGCTCTGAAAATATTGAGTGATTTGAATGTGTGAATAAAGTTCTGGCAGGAAAGAAGAGGAAGTCCTCTGGGAAGGAGAGCAAAGCAAAATGGTGACCAGCTAGGAGTTAGGTGGCGGGACACAATGGGGCAAATTCTTCATTGGTTTACCAGTGTTTTAAATATACAGACTTGTCTTTTGAAATCATCCTTCAATGGATGTGTGTCTGTGGTAGTGGACAGAGAGGGTGGCATTCCCTCAATTGTAATTATGAAAAATTTGGAGCCAACTTGAAGCTATTCAGAGAGTCACACTTCAGTCATTCAGAGACTATAATGCTAACAGAATCCGATTGCTTCAGAATAAATAAATGTGAGGTGAACACCATCTTCTATGATATATATTTTATATCCTCTCATTTACCCATGAAAAATATATTATGTGGATGTATCTGTTACCATCATACCTGTTCACTCCACAGCACCTGGTTTTGTTGGTGTTGAGCTGTCTGTGTAGCTATTGTCTAGAGCATTCTAGAGCATATTTTTACTTGAAGTTACAAACTCTTTGTGTATGTGTTCCTTTCGCAGGATTAGAAGAATCTGGGGACTTTTCCCTGAGCAAAAGGTGGTAAGCAAAGTACTAGCCCGAGAATTAGGAAAGATGACTTCCATCTTGTTTTCTCACCATGTGCTCTGTGACCTTGGATATTCACTTCCTCTCTCTGGTCCTCGGTTTTCCCATCTGTAACATGTGGGTATTAAAGAGAAAAATCTCTAAGGTTTCTTTTAGCTCTGATCTTGTCTGTCAGTAGTGACTGAAGAGGAAAGGCCTTAGATATCTATGGTCAAGAAGAGATGAGAATTTATACACACACACACACACACACACACATAATGCACATATAAATTATGTACATAAATAAATCATTAAAATTTGGATCACAGAGGAAATAATGTAAGTCACTTCCATAGCCACATTTCAGAGCTGCAGGAGTATTCCACCTGGATAGGGCTCTCTGTTTCATACTCTCCATTTCTTGGACAATTGCTTTCTCTGCTATTGGGATTAAAAAAAGAGAGAGAAAGAAAGAAAGAAAAGGCCTCCAAGACAAGTCACTTTCTCATTGGCCTGTGACATGCTACATGAACCGTCTATATTACGGATGCAACCATGGATGCCACCAACGTTGATTCATACCTTGGTGACCTCATGGATCACTGACAGCCATGCCACCTGGCAGTCTGCCTGGAATTTACCAGGCCTGTCAGAAGTCCCAGCTGCACCTCCATTTTGCAGGCCCAGCAGCTCCCCTTGGGTTTCAAGCCTACTGTTGTCAGTCTAAGGAACAATCACATCCTCAAATCAAAAGTTAGGAATTCTAAGAGGAGCAGTGCTGCCCACAGATCTGAGTGGTGACTTGCAGAAGTACAGTGAGATAACAAAGTCTCTTTCAGACATCTTTTCATAATCCAAAGCCCTAGGTAGCTGATAAACAATGCACCGCCAGCCAGGCAGAGTTCTTGCTATCTTGATGATGGAAGCATTCATTGTGAGGCTTCCTGGGCATCCTATTATGGGGGAAAGGAGGACTTGGACCACTTCTGCATAGTGTAGATTAATCTGCGGGTTGCATGACACCTTTACTTCATGGTCTTTGTCTCGTAACGTGTCGCGAGGGAGGGTGAACCGCTCTCTCTGGTTTTGGATGCTTGCTTTTTAATCTTTTTTGCTGCCTTTGATTTTACTTTTGGCTCCAGGGAAGGTGGGTTGTCATGGATAGAGCCTTGTGCCTGGCTTAGCACGCTGTGTGCTGGAGGAGCATAACTCTGAACACTCACCAGAGGTTTCAGGGCCAAGGTGACCAGATCTCCTTTCATGGCCTTCATGCTTAGATGATCTCATTAGACCAAACCAGGTGCACAGCTACAAAACACGACTACCAAAACACAACCACCTCCACTGCCACCACCACTGACCTAAAACTCTTTGCAAATTGCATCATAAGAGATTGAGGAAGGATTAAAGGAAGCGGGGCTGGAGGACACAGGTCAATGTCAATTTCTGAGAGAACCAGTACTTGGAGAGTGCACCTGACAAAGGTGTTGTTTTCCAGACTTACAACAAATGGATCCTGGGGTAAGGGCCTGGGTCTTAAAAGAAATAGTGCCACACACTCAATGGGACTAAAACAAATTTAAAATATGCTTTCTTTTTTTGTTCCTCTTTGTGGTTTCTGAGAGGTAGTAAGCAATGCTGTAGAGGGAAAGGCAGTGGTTTTGAAATCAGATTGGAATTTGTTACAGTTCCCCTCATTTACAAATCTGTAAAGTGAGGATAATAATATACTTTTCACGATTGTGATGAGGTTTAGGGTGGGTGTAAAGAACATGGTACACAGTAGATGCTTAGTAAATGGAAGTGTTACTTATTTGGAAGCATAATAATCTTCATAAAGAACCCAACCCTGTCAGGTACAGTGGCACAGGCCTGTAACCCCAGCAATTCTAGAGGCCCAGGCAGGAAGGTTGCAAGTTTGAGGCCAGCCTGATTCTGTCTGAGGCCAATTTGACTCTGTCTCCAGATAATATAGAAAGGAGCCAGGTAATGTGGCACATGCCTGTAACCCCAGAGAATTGGGAGGCCAAGGTAGGAAAATTGCAAGCTCAAGACCAGCCTCAGCAACTTAGCAAGGCCCTAAACAACTTCTAGAGACCCTGTCTCAATAAATAAATAAATAGGACTGGGAAGTAGCATAGTGGTAAATGTTAAAGTGTCCCTGGGCTCAATCCCCAGTACTGGTGTGTGTGTGTGTGTGTGTGTGTAGAAGCAGAAATCAGATTTGCCATCATTGAAAATCTATTTTCAGTAACAGATTTGGTCTCTGTAGAAAAATGGGGTGATTTGGGGGCCTGGGGTTTCCATGTGATTTGTCAGGGAACAGACTGGTTCCTTATAGCCAGGAGGAAATGAACACTTTTTGTATTTGTTTAGGTAGTAAGGAAGAATGGTGGCTTAGACCTTGCATGGTGAGATTTGTCTGGTTTGGAGAGCAATGCTGACCACAATCCCTTATCAACTCCTTGGAGGCCAGATGTGTTTCAGATCTCAGAAGTTTTCAGATGTTAGAAAAGTCAATAAGGTGCAGTTATTGTATATTATATAATACCCCCAGCAGAGTCTGGGACCTCAACTTGTAAGCAAAAAAACATTCAGATTTCTGCAGCAAATATTCATCTTAAGTGGGATAAATGAAGTCTACAAAGAAATTCAGGTCAGGTCAGGTTTTGCTGCCAGATGAGTTATGAAAATCTTAGTATTCAGAGCTTTTTGGATTTCAAAATTGTACTTCGTTGATTTATAATAATAATAGAGATGATGATAAATAATAACAGTTGCCTTTAATAATAATTTTCCTTGTTGCCAGGGTCACTAAATGTTTTACATATATTTTCATATTTATTCTCTATATATTATTCTCTCTATATTTATTCTCTCATATTTATGTGGCTGGTATTATTGTTTTCCTTTTAATAATGAAGAAAATAAGGCCCAGAGATATTAAGAAACTTACCAAGGTTACACAGGAAGTAAATGGCAACCCTAGGATCTGAATATTGATCTACCAATATTCAAATTATAAAATCTATGCTGGGGGTAAAAATAGATCCATCTTTGTCCATTTGTGGTAGAGGTTGCCTAACTCTGGAATCCAAAGGACAGATTATAAAGTAGCCTTATCTACAAGGCTATTGTAGGCCAATGGTTTGAGCCAGACTGGAAATGTCTTAAAGTGGCTAATGGTTAAGAGGTAGGAAGGGACAAGCGGTAAATGGGGTGTGTATGACGTAAAGCTGGCCATTGCTGTATCAGCAAACCAGCTGTATGGACATGAACATGGTCTGGACAGCCTTTGACCTTGGTCTGATCTCCTATCATTCAAGAAAAGCTTCCTTCATGTTTCAGTGACTTAGTTAGAGCTCAGTTCTGCAGAATGGTGATTGAGATGCCCAGGCCCAGACCAGGCCTCCTCTCTGTGTATGACCTCTATTGTGTGGGTAGAGTACTACACAGAAAAAAAAAAAAAAAAATCCTAATGAGACTTAATGTGGGAGGAAATGGCCATCCTAAAAATAACGCCAGGCCCTGTGGAGTAATGACATCATTAGCCAGCCAGCCTAGGGGGATTCTAAGCACTTTTGACTAGACATTTTATTTTAGCACAAGATGTATCAAGTAGATCTATTATGCTTGTCAGCCCAAGCAAGGGTTGCAAGGCAAGAAATAAGTGAAAGGGGCATGTGAAGGGCCATGACACTTCTTTTAATCACATTTTACATAATTGGAATAGTTGCTATTTCCAAATCTTTGGCCAGGCAGTCTTCATGACCACAACAAAACAGATCTAGGAAGAGAAGAAATTCTACTGTCTGGAGAGGAGCTGACATTTTAACTTAATTCTATGTCTTGGGGAGGAGAAGAGGCCTGGGGAACTGGATTACCAAGAGCTGCTGAGAAAGATGGAAGTAGATGTCATGGAGAATTCCTCGGCCCAGGATTATCCTTCTCTTTTTAGCTGACAAGTAAGCAGAAAGTTTCCTCCTTCCCATGGTCCTTTCCCTAACAGGGTTCTTAGAATCATGCATGAAATAACAAGGTCTTATCACCCTCTGCTTAGCCTCCTCTACTTGACCAAGAGCTCTGTTAGGCCAGGATTGGATTTATCCATCCCGTCTTCCCCTGCACTCGACACAGTGCCTGCCATGTACTGGGACCTGCAATAAAAATGTGCTGAATTAAATCAAATGCCTGTGAATTAGTTTTGTACATCTCTGTTTGCCCACTTGTGAGAGGTTATTATTAATGTATCCTACTCCCAAGATGGAACGGGAAGCCAGTCCTTCTCTAAAATGCAAAGCAGTAAAGTATGCACTGGGCTAGGGACCTTTGGCTTGAGTCAAGTGATTCTAAAAAGCCAGGCTCCCCTTCACATAAAGTATTGTCAAAACCCCTTAATATCTCTGGGCTTCAGAGAGGGAATAAGTGACATTGCACCTGGTTGTAAAATGTAGACAAGTCAGCCTACTACTGATACCCAGATCTCAAGGGTCTTTCCCTTTCCAGTCCCGATTGGGCGTGTGTTATGGTTTAGATGGGAGGTGTGCCCCACAAGCTCACATGTAAGACAATGCAAAAAGGTTTGGAGGTGAAATGATTGGGTTATAGCCTTAACCTAATCAGTGAATTAGTCCCTGATGGGCTTAGCTGAGTAGTAACTGTAGTGACAGGGTGTGGCTGGAGGAAGTGGGAATTGGGGCATGGCTTTGGGGCATATATTTGTATCTGGCAAGTGCAGACCTCTCTCACTGTCTCTGCTTTCTGATCCTCATGTGAGCTGCCTCTCTCTGCCACATGCTTCCGCCATGATAGTCTGCCTCACCTCGATCGCCAAGGAATGGAGCCTGCTGTCTATGGACCAAAACTCTGAACCCTGAGCCCTCAAATAAACTTTTCCTCCCCTAAAATTATTCTGGTTAGTTCCTTTACTCACAGCAGCAAAAAAGCTGACTAAAGCAGCGTGGCTGTGGAATTCTCCTGGGTTTGCCCCTTTGAGGTGTGACCACTCTTTACGTGGCCTGCCGCATGTCTGGCCACACACTTGTTTCTCTCCAGAACAAAGTGTCTGTTGCAGCCGCCTCCCTCTCCCCCTCCCTTCCCTGCCCTCCTTTCCCACTGGCAGTCTTCACTCAGCCTTTCCCTTTCTTTGCTTGGCCCCCCCTGGGGCCTGTCATAATTAGAAAAGGAGGAAGGAGGGGAGCCATCCAAGCCCACCAGGGCTTTGGAGGGAGTTGGGACCGTGTGCTGGGGACCCAGAGCTGCAAAGGTTTTAGTCTTTCTTTTTTTCCCGCCCTAGTACTTCCAACACACAGAGCCCTTGTGTGGAAGCCAGGGAGGGGCCGAGTCCAGGAACCATGGTTTTGCATGAAAATACGTGCATAGCAAAATGTGAGTGCAGGTGTGTGTGTGTGTGTGTGTGTGCAAAGATGTGAAGGAAGATGGGTATGGATTTACTGATGTGTTGTGCTTCCGGTGGCAGAACAATGGAGAACAGGTGTTTTATCTGGAAACTTTAATCGATGTCAACTTTGGGGTTTAATTCTCTAGGGAATCCCTACATGCTAGCCCTTTTTTTCTGCCCTCACCTTGCAGTTCCTTTAGGTCCTCCTTTAAGAAAAGGATAACAGTAGTTGGAGTAGATGGCTGGAGCCATCCCAAATCTGTTCTCCTGGGCCCAAACACTAGGGAGGCCCAGGTGAGTACGCACATGCTCTGTACGGCTGCGCTCAGAGATGGATGCGGGCTTTTTCAGCTTCTTCTGGGCCACCGTCTCGCTCCTGTGCCGGCATTTTCCTGAGCAATGCTGAGGGGATCATTAATCTGTCTCCTTGCTATTTTTCTGCCCAGCCCTGGGGACGACTCTGGCCTATAAATCAGCTCAGTACAGAGTGGGAAAACCAAGAAAGGGATACAGTAAGAAGGAAAATAGCCACTCAGGAAGGATACAGATCTGAGTTTGAAACCCAGAAAATGGAGGAGGGAGGAAGAGTGATCTTTTGAGGAAAGAACCCAGAGAGACAAAGTTGCACCAACCTGGCGGCTAGATCTGGGGCAAAGGAGATCTTGAATCTGGTCTTCAAGATGTTATCCTAAGCTTCTTGCTCCAGCTAATCTCTCTGGGCTTGAACTTGGCCATCTGTTAAGGTGGGATCCCTCCATGTCCTCACTCAGCTTTGTGAATTCTCAGAAACTAGAGCATGTGCAGAGAAAGAAAAACAATTCGTACAAGCCAACAATTCAAACCCTACATATTTGCTCATGCCAATTAATTAACAAGAAGTACTCATGGTGAAGATTTGTAAGCAGCTCTGTAGGAGCTGGGAGGCAGTGTGGTCAGTGGAAAAACACAGTTGGGTACTGATTCTGAGTCTATGGGCAGCAGTTCATTAACTCTGGGCCTGTATCTCAGTTTCCTCATTCTTTTTACATTTTACTCTTTATTTTTGGCACTTGGCTACATCCCCAGCCATTTTTTATTTTGAGGTAGGGCCTCGCTAAGTTGAAGAAGCTGGCCTCAAATATGTGATCCTTCCACCTCAGCATCCAGAGTTGCTGAGAATATAGGCATGTGCCATTGTGCTGGGCAGTTTCTTCATTCTTTAAGAAACATTTGAACTCTGAGGTTCTGTGAGGATATCAGTTGTGACCATTAACGATTGTGAAGTACTCACATTTCTCCCAATGACTCCTCCCTAGCTCAGCAATCATTCACAGCCTCCATGACTTGCAGGGAGGAGGAGTTGCCTCAGTGGGCCCATTGCAGTGGGTTTCAGCTCTAGCCCACTGCCTTCCAGGCTGTATGGGCTCAACTACTCCTTTTCAGGTCAAAATTTGTTCCAGGGACTTTTATATTCTGCTTGGTGACTTCAAGAGCTTAGGCTCTCGAAGCAAAAGGACGAGGGTTTAAAGACACTGATAAACTCTGTGATCCCCAGAGAGACCTTGGGCCTCCATGAGGTCCTGTAAGCACATCTGTGAAATGGAACCATGACACCTGCCTAGTTGGTTTCATGTGAGTACTAGGGACAGTGAGCAGCAAGCACATGGTACAGTTTCTGCATTCAGAGAAGACTAACTATTACCTCAAATTACTATTAATTGGAGATAAGACTGGAAAGAGATAGGGTTAGTGGGAAGTGGGAATGAATGTACCCCTCAGGCAACATTTCACAGGCCAGGTAAAGTGTGTATGTGTGCTTGTGAGTGCATGCACATATGTGTGTGCACATGGGTCTGGTCATGTGTATCAACACGTATGTGAGAGTACATACATGCATAAGAATGTGCAAGCATGCATGCATATGTGTATATGCACAAGTGGGTGAGTGTGCACGTGTGTGGCTCTGTGAGAGTGTGTGTCTGTATTTACTAGTTCTTCAGATGGACTTCGCCTTTGCTCATCTTCTCTTTCTGTCGGGAACATTCTTCTTCCCTCCCCTATCCTATAGACACCTATTAATTTATCAAAACTTGACTCATCTCCTCCTTGAACCATCCCTGAACTTTTGGGGGGGAGAGTTGATCATTCCCTTTTCTGCTTCCTTCTGCCTTTATTTTAACTAAGAGGCAGTTAGTAGAGGGACTAACTATACGGGATCTGGGTCATGGGCTTGACTCTTGGCTCTCCAACTTGTAGTTGAGCTACTTGGTCTTTGGAAGCTTCAGCTTCCTCACCTGTAATATGAAAATAATGGCACCTTGCTCATACATTCACAGGTTTAAAGGATCTAACACCTGCATAGCATTTCACATGGCCCTCTGATAGTGAGTCCATGCTCAGCCCTTGTCAGCTATCATCATGATTACTTGATGCCTAAAATTATGATATTAGAGTAGTTCATTACATTCATGTCCCCAAATCTGTGAACTCTCTGGGAAGAGACTTTTCCTGTAACACCTACCCAGTTGCTTGGCATCCAATAGCAGCTTAGTAAACATTAAATGTTACTTCTTTCTTCTTGTCTTTATTTCTCTGCTGTCCCACATTAGCCTCTCCAGATTCCCCTTTATGTTATCAGCAGCAGAAAGACTTGTGAGCTAGAGTACAGCCTCATCCCTATACAAAATACATCCTCTGTCAACACAAAGATCCGCACTGTAACTAATCTTAGCAGGCATTCGGTTCATATTTATTACATCACCAAGGCTATTTTTTCCTGTGGTTGTCTTCAATGGACTTAATTGAAACACTAGAAATCCCCGCTGACCCATCAATGAGTCTAAGGCCAAAACTTCTGGTAGGACAACACCCTACTGTTGATGCCTCATAGAAAGTTCCCTCAGCCACCCTGGTTTGCACATTCCCCCATCATGCAACACGGAACCAAACTGGGACCAGGGAGACAAAAGGCCAGCTCACCACAGAGAACTGGTCCCCAGATGCCTCAGAACAAAATGCATACAAATCAACCATTGTTCATGACAGAGACTGGCAGCCTCCCTAGCTCATTATTCTGTTTTTGCTTTTTCTCATCCCTCTTTCTGAAGGGATCTTGAACTAGAGGTTTAGTCCCACTCTTGTTTCTCAGGCCATTTTGAATGAGGTAGGATGTAATGGCTTGGATGTGAGGTGTCCCCCAAAAGCTCACGTGTGAGACAATGCAAGAAGGTTCAGATGAGAAATGATTGGCTTGTGAGAGTCTTAACCTGATCAGTGAATTAGTCCCCTGATAGGGATTAACTGAGTGGTAACCAAAGTGGTAGGGTGAGGCTGGAGGAGGTGGGAATTAGGGTGTGGCTTAGGTGTACAGATTTATATCTGGCACTTGGCAACCTCTCTTTCTCTGCATTCTGGTCATCATCCGCCATGATGTTCTGCCTCACCTCCAGCCCCAAGAAATGGAGTCGGCCTTCTATGGACTAAGACTTTTGAAACTGTGAGCCCTCAAATAAACTTTCCCTCCTCTACAACTGTGCTGGTTGGGTCTTTTAGTTGCAGCAGCAAAAAAGCTGACTGCAACAGAGGCTAAAGTTCATCTTGCCAGTGAAGATTGGAACGAAGTTGTGTTCTGTGGAGTCAGGATTTGGAAAACTTGGATAAGCCTGAGTATCCAAGGAGCCTCCTAGTCAGAGAAGCATTTCCTGTGCTTCTATTATTTAATCCATAGGCTAAGACTTCTGTCCTAATGCATTATTCTGTAAAGTTCTCCCACTCTATAATGTTGGGGCCTCCTGGTTTTGTTGACAAGCCCTTACCTGCTGGGACCACTATTGTGTAACTCATCAATAATGGGATCTCTGAGAGTCTGTGTGTTTCTTATTTGTCTTTTTTTTCTAGGGTTGATCCATCTTTCTAACCTTCTGCCCACTGCAGGAGTCATGATGTATATGAATATAATCATTTCCCTTTGCTTCCCCTAATCTTTGATCTTTAGAACTCCTCAGATCCATGATTGACTTTGCTTAAGTGTGTGTAGGCATGCATATAAGAGTATTTGGGCCCCCCAAAATTCCAGCCAGAAAGATTGGGCCAGTTGCTTCCAGAGCACTGGGGTCTAGATAAGCATTGTAAAAGCTGTGTGGCTTTATAGGAGTGGGTTATGTTGCCATTTCTGAGTAGGAGGTTTAGCCAAGTGTGTATATGTGTGAGGTTTAGCCAAGTATATATATATATATATATATATATATATATATATATATATATATATATATATATATATATATATGGGCATGCACATGAATGTAAAGAGAAACAAATGGAAATTCAGTTTTGGATATGTTCAAAGTAAGAAACTTATAAAAGCTACTGGAGGGATTTCCAGAAGACGGTTAGATATACAATGGTAGAACTCAAGAGAGATGTCTGGGTGCTAGACACAGACTTGGGAATCATTAGGACATGTAAGGTAGTTGAATCTATCCAGGAAGATCATGCAGAGTGAGAAATGGAGGCTGAGTCCTGAGCCTGGAAGACCCCCAACATTCATGTCATAGGCAGTGGAAAAGGAGCTGTTATGAAATATGAGAAGAAATGTCTAGAGAAGTAGGAAGAGAACCTGAGTAAAGTGGCCTCTCCAAAACCAAGGGAGAAGAGAATTTCAAGAAAGAGGAATGATCAGTAAGCTAAGATCTGAAAGCATCCATTGTTGTTAATCACAAAATGTTACTGATGGTTTGGGGAAGATCTATTCCAGTGGTCTTGGGGAAAAAAGCCAAACTGGCATTGACTGTAGCATCACTGGGAGGTAAAAAGGTGAGGATCCTTTGGAAAAACCAGCTGTGAAAAGAAGAGGGACTACAAGAATGCCTGGCGTATTAGGGTTCTTCAGAGAAACAGAACCAATATTACAATATAATGAATTGTGGAGGCCAAGAAGTCCCACGATCTGCCTTCTGTAAGCTGGAGACCTAGGAAAGCTGGTGATGGACTTCACTCTGAGTCTGAAGTCTGGAGAAGCTGGAGAACTGTTGGTGTAAGTCTCAGACTATGAAGACCAGAGAACCCAGAGCTCCAATGTCCATGCTCCAGTGAAGCATGTTCTGGCTCAAGAAGAGAGAATGAATTTGCTCTTCCTCTTTTTATTCTATTCAGACTTGCAGTGGATTGGATGACACCCACCCACATTGCTGAGGCCACATGTTTTCACTTATCCTACCTATCCAAATTATTCAAGTGCTAATCTCTAGCCTTATAAACACACCCAGAAATAGTATTTTGTCAGCTATCCAGGCATCCCTTAACCAGTTACAGATGACACAGAGTTAACCATCACCATCTGGCTTGATTGTTTTGTTTTTAATTGAAGAGACTGGAGTGTATGTGTGTCCTCAGGGGAAGTAGAAGGGGAGTTGCGCATAGGTTAGAGAGGGGATTTCTAAAGGGGAGAACTTCCTGGTGAGGCAGCAGGGCACCAGGTGCTAAGCACAGGCAGTAATAAAGATAAGCCTTGGACAGGAGAGGGAGTATTCTTTGCTTTTAGATGGAATCTAGCAACCAACAATGAGACAAGGAAAATGACCAGAAGGATGTTGGGTGGCAGGTCAGTGGCCTGCACGCTAACATTTGGCAGAAATAACCCACATGGTCAAATTAGAGTTGCCTGAACTTGAAATACCAAAAATAATGAAACTCTCCAAGTGGCATTTCAGGGGCTCTGACACACATTCGCGGTGACCCATGATGGGACAGGAGGGATTGCCAGTGACCCTAAAATGCTAGCGCATGGCACCTGCCTAGTACTAATGGAAGATGGAGATTGTGCCTGGAGAAAGGGCCACCTGGGAGGTACTGGTCTCTTGAAGGGGATGCTGGGCAGGGGCTTCCCTTTTGGGACTGATTGCAAGGCTCCCTTGATGGGGCCTTTCCTTGCCCACTACCATTTTTCTTCATTATTTCTGCTATGTCACCCGTCATGTTGTCAGTTTCCTCTCAGAATGGCGATAAATGGCGCCTCTCATGTGGTGTCCTTAGGGGACACCTGTTATTTATTTCGATGATGGGCAAGATGCCACGGCTAATTAAGAAAAATCGTGGGCTGCCCACAGGCAATCCGTGGTTTCTTGTCAGCTGAGCCCCACAGTCCTTCACCCCACACTGCAGCCATTTCACCAACTGAGGAATTTTGGGGACCGGGAGACAGGAACAATGGGCATTGCCCTCTTCTTTATCCTATAAACAGTTCCACACCATTCTTCTAGCTAAAGTACATGGGGAGTCACAGGCCTAAACCGAATGAATACTGCTTCTAAGTCTTGAGCCTGGGGGAGTGACAATTGAGTTCTTTCTTTTGTCTACCTTAAGACATCCGAAGACAGCACCAACAGAATGTTTATCCCTTGTGCCTTGGCAGGGAAGGAAAGGCCACTTCTCTGGACCAGGGCTGCCTGGACACAATCACCTAGATAACCGAAATGAGCTTTACTTATGCCTGGACTACCTGGCTGAGCCTAGCCTGAGTTTCTCAAAATGACACACATTGCAGGCTCCCCCCATTTGTGACCAGTCTCTTCTGCTCCAAATTTCCACTCTGTGAAACATGGTGGGAAGATTTTGTGTGTGTGTGGCGGGTAGGTAGCATCTTCCCCTGGAGAGGCAGCCGGGGTCTCTGGGACCCAGGTGGTAGGAAAAGGACTGAGGATAAAATGGGAAGGCTGGCGTGGAGACTGCTGGCATGAGAATGGGGCACCAAGGTGTGCCTAAGTCTTTCTTTAAAGACTCTGAAAGGATGCGAGCAGAGACTGACCCAGGACAGAATTGCCAGGGTACTTCTTGGGCTTGCAGCACCCTAGGTATTGGAGAAAGATTTGTAGAAATTACTTCAGGTGCCCGTGTTGCCTGTGTGCTTAGTGGATTCTTTATAGTCCTGACAAAGAAGGCAAAGGGTGGGGTTCCAGAGCAGGGGGAAGGGGTGAGATACAAAGCTAGGCTTGGAATAGGTTTGGCTGGAGGTTGGGCTAAACCCAGTGTGGAGGCCTCAGAGTGGCCTGTGACCCAAATGTGGGCCAGGAAACTTGGGTCCAGCCTGGAAATGCAGAATCAGGCCCATTGTGCCTTCTCTCTCTGCCAGTGCCCGTGGCTTCCAGCCCTTCCTGCTGGCCCGGCTATCAGAGCTCTGCCTGAGAAGAAATTACATTGTATTCCAAGAGGAGCAGGCTGTTTTCTTCACACTGGGACACACTACTGCCTCCCCCTTCTATCTCCTCTTTGATTTCACATTGTACCTGCTTTAACACACAGTTCAGGACAAAAGTCCTCTGTGTGTGGCTCCCTCCTCCTGCTCACCCTCTGGCGCCGCTCCCTGCCCCCATCCAGCCCTAACACACTCCCGGCAGAGACCAGCAGACCACAGAGATGTGACCTGGGGTTGGCATTCCAAGGACCTGAATGCTTCAGGAATTGCAAATATCTCTGATTAAAACCAGCGGGGCTAATCTGAGCACAAGTTGCTACAATACTGAAGGAAATAATAGTCTGCTGGGTCTCTGACTCCCCAGATCCGGGAAACCAATATTCATAGGAAGAAAAGAAACAAAAGAAGACCTGAGAAAGGAAGATATAGATGTGGATGTGTGCCTTTGGACCCCATTTTGCTTAGACCAGCCCAGCTCTGATGGCACGTACCTTTGGGCTCATCCACACCAACATCTGGTTTCACAGTCACACAGCTTCCTGGGTAGATGCAATTTCTAGAAATAACTGGAAAACCCCAGGAGGATCCTAGTGTTCTGGACCCATCCATGAGATTAGGAATACTCCCACTCAAGTTCAGATAAACTCAGGTCCTGCTGCCCTGGGTCAGTAGTATCACTAGAAAGGAAGGCTTGCTCAGGATGAGAAAGGAAACCCTTGTCAACCCTCCATGCCTAAACTTTTGGAACCTTCAGCTACTATATTCTATAGCTAATTTTTTAGGCAGTATTACCTCTGAGCATTGACCAGTGTTGCAAGGTCAGCTGTTTAGGGAGTTGGTAGAGAATAAAGAGCAAGGAGCATGTTGAAGAAAGGATGCAGACACAGAAACCCAACATCCGTTAACAACTCTAGACTCAGAAAGTCACCTGGGAGACATGAGATTGCTTCTCATCATGATGAGTTTACAGCACACTAATACAGAGTGCTGGGAAAGGAAGTGGGGTACAACGGAGTCTCTTTTTAGCACCCATCTTGCTCCAGAGTGAGCCCTCAAGATCCCCCGGCTGCAAGGGCAGTACCCTGGTCTGTCTGCCATTGTTTGAGCTCTTGGGACACCAGCTGCCTGTTATAGCAATGCTCAGCCCATAAGAATTTCTTCCAATAGATTCCCTGCAGACCAGACCCCTTCACAGTCTGCATGAGGATCTGAGTAATATGGCACAAGGTCCACAATTCAGGTAGATGTAAAGTCCACTTTGACAACTTTCTCATCTCTGTTATTCTAGAAAAGTTTTTTTTTTTTCCAGAATTGGGATCCCCCATGTAGATTCCCTCATTACTTCTCAAAGAAATCTGTATTATTTTCTTAATTGAGCTCATTTCAGAGACAAGATGATAATTGAACAGGGCCTTCACATGTGCCTGAGTTCATTGGGTGGATGGTATTTGTTCTTGCACTCATTCACAAGCATTCATGCCTGATTCTGAATGCCAAGTACTGTGTAGCCACTGGATTTACAAAGATGAGGTTACTGACTTGAAGGAAGATACAATTTAATGCAGGAGATCCACAGAAATAATTAACCATGAGAGAAGACTGGATGGAAGAAGCGCTAAACAGCAGCATCTGAAATGATTTCTGCCTTGAGATTCAGTCTGCTTCTGAGTCTGGGCTGAGCCACTGGCCACCTGAGACAGATGCCCATTGTCTTCGAGTTTTTCTGAACTAGCTCCAAGTAACTAAACCTTTACTACTGTGGAATGTCTGCCTTATCCCTCCTGCCAGGAATGCCCAGATGTGAGCTTCTTTCAACCAAATGACAACAATCATCATTTCTGAAAGCCCAGTACTTCACAGATATCTTTGGACTTTGGAAAAATCATTGTATTAGTAAGTGAGAGAACCTAGATTTACACCAAAGTATGTCTAATTTTATGTGCTCTTATTAATACATCATCTTGCTTCTGTATTAAGTTTTGGGGTTGGATTTACTCAAAACCACTTTGGAATGAGATGGGGCATATATGATTATTTAAAAAGTCTCCTTTAATCCTTATAGCAATCTTGTACATTAGAGAATGATATATACTTTCTTGGAAGAGTTGAGACCTAGCTTGTTTAAAATTAAAAGAGTGATAGTAATGCCACTGTGCTTTAAATTTGCCAAAGAGCTTGCACACACATTATACCATTTCATCCACTTAAACACTTATATATATACAGTCAGATGGCACCCATATTAGTTACCCCAAATATATCATCTATTTAAAGAACTCTTATTCATGGCAGGCATTCTTCTAAGTGCTTTACATATATTAATTCATGAGAACCTATAAGGAGTCATAATTATGATTACCATTCTAAGGATAAGGAAACTGAGACATAGAAGGGTTGAGCAACTTGTCCTGAATCAGAGAACCAGTAAATTCAATGCTAAGATTGATTTGAACACAGTCTGTCTGTCTGTCTCTTAAGACTATGTTATATTGAGGAACATTTTTTTTCACCTTTTTTTTGAGTCAGATTTTCTAATTATAAGGGGTCAGTTTATCAGCCTCATTTCCAGCTAGCTAAAGATCTAAAGCTTGTATGTTTGAATTACTTCTTAGGCATTTCCAGGGGCAAGATGGGCTATGTGGCTTGAGTAGGAACCAGGCAGCTCCAGGCAAAACAAAACAAGAGAGAGAGAGAAATTAGGAGAGTAAACTTAGGCATCTGGTTGTATATGAGCATGGCATTGTGGGGAGTGGTGTTGTGAACAATGTGAATAATGTGGAGGAATATGGACAGTTAGTTGGAACTGGATTGAACAGGGCCTTTATTCCACCCTAAGGAATGATCCCATTACACTGAGATCCACTGAAGTATTTTCAGGAGGGGGTTGGCATTACCAGCTTTTTATTCTTTAGAAGAGTTATTCTTGTGTTAGTGTGAGGATGAAATGGAGCGGCAGGAGGCTAGCTATCATTACGAGCCTTTTGCAGTGGTTCAAATAAGAGACAATGAGATCAAGACAGGAGTACCCCCAAGCTAAGGCAGCGGAAAGGAGGACGAGCAGATGAGAGACTTGAGGGCTATTTGAGAGTAAATGGACAAGACTTGATAACTGGATTAGAAGAGAAGGAGAGGGAGAATATGTGCTTAATTTCTCAAGTTATTGTCTTGGCTAACTTGGTGATACTATTAACTATGGAACTGTGGGTATAATGGGTTTTATGAGGGAGATAATGTTTGGTATTGGAAATTTTGATCTTAAAGTGCTCTGGGGAAATCTAGTTATAGGTAATTAGGAATGATAGGTGTTTCTTACAAATCAATAAACAACAACAACAAAACCCTATCTCTACAGAATAAAATAGACAAAGAAAATAAAAATGCAATTTTCAAAGAAATAAATGCAAGGGACAATAAACAAGTAAGTGGTAAAGCCAAACAAACAAACAAACAAACTATGAAATGTTATTGAATTTATGAGAAAAATAGATGAAATTATAAGCAAATGCTATTATCTATTCTTATAAGGGGTTTAGGAAAACTGATACTCTGATCCATTACTGCTATACAGATTGGGATACAGATTGGTACAATCTTTTTTCAGGGTAATTTGGCAATATTTATGAGCAACCTTACAAATGTTTCATGCTTGAACCTAGCAGTTCAGCTGTGGATGGTCATTGTCGTGTTGTTTGTTATAGTAGAAAATGTTGAAACAAGGCTAATTCACAAAAACTAGAAGAAAAGCTTAAAAGAATTTTGATACAGTCATCATGAAATTCTGCATAGGCATTAAAATGATGGGTAGAGTTATATTTCCTGGTTTGTAAAGATTTACAACAAAAAAGAATTACCCAAGCAATATGTAAAGTATGACCAAAATTTTAGTAAAAGAAGGCATTTTTTGTATCAAAAAATTCTAAAAGGTTAGTATCCATAAAACTATTACTAGTGATTATTTCTTTGGAAATTGGAGCTTCAGGTTTTTTGCCTTTGGAATGTTTTTGCTTCTCCGCACTTCCCAATTTTCTATAGAAACCACATATTACTTGTGTCATCAGTTAAGCACCTGAACTAGGGTGATCAAGATTACTTTTTACAAAATGAAAGGACCCGAAGCTTAGGTGATGAACACTGAAGATGAAGAACTGGGGGCATTGACAAACAGGTGAGAGTGGATGAAATCAACCAGGAAGGGCAGGGAGAGGCAGGAAGCAAAACCCGGAGTCCCGAGAACAGCAGGCTTTGTGGAGAAATTTAAAGGGAAACCCGTGAAGGGGCATGAAAGTGGGGAGAGACGATGGTGGAGCAAGCAATGTCCTATGGCAAAGACCAAAGGAAAGGATTTCCTAAAGAGGTGATCAACTGTGTTGGGGACAATGAAGAGACCCAGTAGTAGGCCAAAGACTGAAGGGTAGTCACAGGACATGAAACGAGCAGGTCTAAGAGCCCTTAGTGGGTGGAGTGTTAGGAGCACTTGGGAGGCAGAAGCTAGATGACTCTGGGCTGGGTGGAGAGTGTACAAGTGAGGAGCTGGAGATAGCAAGCAGAGATAGGTAGACTATTTGAGGGATGTTGGTGGGTAGGAAGGAAAGAGAATGGAGCTTGTAGGGTAGGAAGAACTGACCAATGGGATATTTTTAATAGAAGTGTGTTTTTAGATTGAATTGAAGGAAGCTCTTTTGAGAGAAGAAATTGAATAGGTGAGGACAAGTGGGGAGGTCCTGGAAAAGGGGAGGATCATCCCTTTCTGTGGAACAGCAGAGAAGGCAGTCTGATTCCTGGGCTGAGCTGCCTCCCTCTGCCCTTCAGGACTTCAGGATTTATTGCCTCAGTTATTGGGCATTTCCTCCTTCTTTGAGAATGACCTCAGTTGAAGAGTTGCCTCCAACAAGGCCCCAGCCCTTCCTGGGCAGTCTCCATCTTGCTCTGAGAAGGGTCCTGTGTTTGGTTTAAAGTTCTGCTGGTGTTGTCTTGATCATCCTTAGTGATTTTTGTCTTTGAACTTGTGCTTTGCTATGTCTATGTGTGTGAGCAGAGGAAATCGGCACAGGTTCAAGTCTTTACTTTCTTGCTACCGTCTGTGGATATAGTATTCAGGGCCAGCGTGTTGCTTCCATCCATGCTTAACTTGTACTTGCTTTGAGTCTTGCTGAGCTCTCATGCATCTGGGTCCCTAAGTTCTGAGCTCATGTTTTATATGATTGTATCTATAACTGAACAAATGGGATACTGACAACCCAACCTGGCCATACTTTCCCTTTAGGCAGAATTTGTTTTGATCATAGAAAAAAGACAATGGAATTCTAAGAAACAACCAAGGAACCCTATCCTATCCTTCTTGCTTGCATTACTTTTCCATATCAGCCAAACAATTATGCTGAAATGATGACATATGAGGACAGGGAAAGCTAGGGTACTCAGAGTGCCTTTTCCTTTCCATCCTTCCTCTCTTACTACTGAGCTGATGGTTAAGGAGTGTTGATAGAATGAGTGAGCGCCAAAAAGGAAAATAGAAACAGGGAGTTATGTGTAGCATCCCACTGTTCTGATGAGAACAAATACAAATGCATTTATAAACTGTGAAATACCAGTGATTGTGTGTGTGTGTTTGTGCATGTGTGTATGCTTACAATTGCATTTAAAACCGGTTCTGCACAATATAAAAATGAACGGTAAAATTTTTCTAATTTAAAATTTTAACTTGACTTTGAATGATGATTGTCCCTGTTATGTCTTATAAGTAATAAAATATATTTTCTTGGTACTGGGGATGGAACACAGGAGTACTTAACAACTTAGCTACATTCCTAGTCCTTTTTGTTTTTTATTTTGAGACAGGGTCTCCGAAAGTTGCTGAGGACCTTGTTAAATTTCTGAGGCTATCTTTGAACTTGTGATCTTCCTGCTTCAACCTCCTGAGTTGCTGGGGATTATGGGCATTTGCCACCATGCCTGGCTAGTAATAAAATATTTTTAAAGAAAGGAGTTTTATATACTAATATTTTTATGGGCATTTCCTGTGTGTGTGTGTGTGTGTGTGTTTGTGTGCAGTACTAGAAATTTAATTCACAGGAACTCTACCACTGAGCTACACCCTGTCCTTTTTTTATTTTTTATTTTGAGACAAGGTCTTACTAAGTTGCCCAGGCTGACCTTGAACTTGTGATCCCTGTGCCTCAGCCTCCTGAGTCACTGAGATTATAGGCATGTGCCACCATGCCTGGCAAGAGAGTGGGTTCTTTGAACTAAAGAGTTGGCAGTGGGACAGTTTTGGGTGATGATAAAATCTAGGGTGTTGCCATGGAAGTAGGTCACATACAGGGAATGGAAGTTAAATTTGTTGAAGGAAGGGAAATCAAGAACCTGGGAGTTTCAGTTATTAGATGAGTCATCCACTTGAAGACCAAGGCCATTTGGGATGACGACAGAGATTCTGCTGGAAAGAAGACTTATGAGCCTGGGGCTGAAGGTCTGTAGGCATGTGTGAGGGAGACAGACCAGTAAGTGGCAGTGGCGGGACTAGAAAGAGTATAGCACAGTTGGACATTGGATCTCAAAAGGGGAGGAGCAGAGGAAAAGTTTGTTCCAGTACAAAATTTGGATCCAAAGGGCTGAAAAAAAAAAAGACTAACATTTAATACTGAAGGACCCACAGCATATATTCATTCCTGAAGGCAAGTAGGGCAAAGCTAGGGACTAATAGGAAGAACCCCAAGACCTAATTGGGAGGTAATAGATTCATAGACCCAAATGTGAGCCAAAGATCAAGGGACAGAAAAACAGAGAAAATAGCAGAACAGTCAGGGAATATGTATGGAGAGGGCCAATAATTGGGTGAGGCCCATTAACTAATGAGGGATTCGGTTCAGAGTCTGGTAGCTCCAGCAGCATACACCCTTCACAGTCCTTGTGACCCTGTAGGAGCTGCTGAACGTCCATTGACCTCTGTCTCCAGGGTCCTCTCTGCTGCCAAGTTCTCTGAAAGCAAGCAGTGCTCTCTTCCCCACTCCCACTGCCCCACCATGGGGTGGTGAGTATATAATAAAAATGGGCCCAGGTCATCACAGTGGTGGCACATGCCTGTAATCCCAGCGACTCAGAAAGCTGAGGCAGGAGGATTGCAAATTTGAGGCCAGCCTGGGCAACTTGGTGTGATCTTCAACAACTTAGTGAGACCGTGTCTCAAAGTAAAAACAAAAACGGATGGGGTAGCTCAGTGGTTGATGATCCCTGGGTTCAATCCCCCATACCAAAGCAAAACAACAAAAAATTTCCCAAAACTTTTTTTTTTTTTTTTTTTACTAAATCGATTTGAAAGTGGTCTGAGTTCCAGGGTTGTCAATGTCCACATGTTTTCAGGGCATCCTCATATTTTGTCAAATCTCACCTGGGCTTTCCAGGTCTTGGAAGGTGGATGTGAAGCCTCCTCAGCTGGTGGTCAGTCTGGGGCTGGTCAGTGGATGAGCTGGCACCATCAGTGCAAACTCACTTGGGAGTCCTTCACAAAGGTGCCCAAGGCCACGGTCCAGAATGCTCTGGTCCCCACAGGCCCCCATGCAGTTCTCCAGAGTGCCACAGTCCTCCCTCCTGGGAGGCGCTGCCTTCTCGGGCTCGGGTGTCTGCCTCCCTGTAAACTCCAGGCCTCTACCTTCTCCTTTGCCTTCCGGAGGTGCCAGCCATTCTCTCCAGGGACAGGGCAGGCTTCTTCTCTGGCTAATACTTTTCGTTTCCAACTCTGTACCATAAAGCCACCAAGCTCCTTCCCTTCATGACAAATCCTATTTGATCAGTTGATTGTCTCTGAGTTTAAACAAAAATAATGGCACCTGGTAACTTCTCCTTAATGCAGTAAAACACAGGTAAATGTTATTAATAGAGTAAAGGAATTTAGACCTTAAGGATACAAAAGCCTAAGGAAGGGACTAACGGAGGTTTCTGAAGGAGGGAGGGAAATATCTCATGTCTTTGTGTCAAACCATCTGCAGAGAAAAACAAGACATAGGTAATTTCTGAGTTGGTTATTTTGCTCCATTAAAGTCTCTCTAAATTGCCCTGTTATATGCACATTCTCTGGAATGAAACATATGGGTGGATTTGGGAAATGGCCCTAGGAGGGGAGCATAATGGAGCTAGGCCTGTCACTGTGGTAGGGACAAGGCTGTTGGGCCTGAGACCAGAGCTGACCAGGCCTTAGGTATCAGATTCCCCCAGAGGAGCCAAGTTTTCCCCATGTCCCCTTCCTGCAGCTCCCCAGCAAATGACATTAAAGCCCATTGCTCCATGTGCTTGGGCATACAAATGGATAGCAGGAAGCATTTGCCTGAGGTTGAGAGTGATAAAGAGAATGTGTTTCTGAGCCAAATACAATAAGCAAAGTGCACAAACCTTCTCAGGATTACTTATTAGCCAAGGGAGAAGGGAGTTGGGGAGAGGGATTGGGAAGCGGATGGGGCTGGGAGTCCTGCAGCCACGGATTCTGAGCAGATGCTGCTCTTTCTTCTCCTTTTGAGTCACAACATGGAAAAGTTAAAACACTTTTCTTTCTTTCTTTTTTTTTTTTTAGTGGGGGAAACAGCCCTCGTGGGTCTCACTCTCAGTTAACACACACCACACTACCTGAGCTCTTCACTCACAGCCAGGATCTGGAGAGGCTGAAATAATAGCCACTGCCACGGTTTGCCCAAAAGCTACGTTATTTTTTTTTTTCTTGGCACTTTCCCTATTTTCACTTCAACATTTCCAGGAGTGATAGCAGATGTGTGCTTTTTGCTTGCTGTGGTGTGTGTGTGTGTGTGTGTGTGTGTGTGTATGCATGCGCCTTACAACCCTGGCAAGGGGCATTAGTAAAGAAATCGATATTTGTTTCAAATGTGAAATTTACAGGAAGGGCCTGGGGGACGACAGAGGAGTTGAGGCAGATGACTGGAGTGCTCAGGGAGGAGGGGCCCTTCTTGGAGGACAGCCAGCCAAAGCCTGTGGAGGAGACCACCTCAGAGGAGCTGGCCACCCAGCTCCTCTGGCTGCTCAGGCACAGATTGAGCAAACTAGGAAGGACTCCCTAGGGGGCCACAGGTGAAGCTGGTAGGTGGACTGGGTGGGCCTAGAGGGTTTCCTTTGGAAAAGTGGTGGGGACAGTAACCTTAAACTCATTTCTCAAGGGATGAAGTTGAGTTGGCCTCAAGCCAGGCCTGACATTCAAAGTTGAACCCTGCAGACAGCGAAGATGCTTGACCTAGGAGACAGAGCTTTCTTCAGAAAAGTTCCTGTTCTTTGCCATAGAACCTCCTGTGGTGGCTCAGATCCAGAGGCTTATATGGTTCTTAAGGGAGGGGCTGAGAAAGCCAGAAAGATCTACGTAAGATGATGGTACCTCAGCCAAATGGCACCATGTGGCAAAGGTCAGAGCCAGTGCCATTCTCCAGCCATTGGTGCTACATGGACCATCGTGAGTGGGACTAGTGGAGGAAGCCTAGGGTACACACCAGGACCTGAGCCCAGCAGATGCCAAGGAACAGCACCTTCAGACCATGCCTCCTGGTATGGGTGTACCCCTCATGTGCCCCACAGTGGGGTGCACTTCCACCCAGAGAGCATGAGCCTGCAGAGGAAAGGTCCCCAGAGCCTACATCTGAATGGGACTAAAAATCAGGGGGACTGATAGAGCCAACAAAAGAGGAGGAGAGCCTTCAGTGGTTCTCACCAAGAAGGACTGGCAGAAACACAGTGCTTCTCCATTCTGCAAGGGAGAAGAAGAATATTGAATAAAGCAACAGTAATCTGGAGTTCTGCCACTGGCCGCTTCCAGCCTACTTTTGGAATCCTCAGAAAATAATTTAACCTTATCCTGTCTCAGTTTCCTTATCTCAGGGAAATGATAGTTCATTGATATTAATCTACTTACCCTAAGGCTATGCAAAGGTACTGGCCAAGGCATTTATAAGCTTTATTCATTCAATGAGTACTTTTTTTGATATCTACTTGACCCAAACACTGCTCTAGATGCAGAATAGATGAACAAAAGAGGTAGGTCTCTGGTCTTAAGGAGTTTATGTAGAAGATGGTAGGGAGGGGAGGCGTGTTTTTATGGAGGTAGGCAATAGATGTGTAAACAAATGAATCAATAAGTGTAGTATGATGATTTCAGAAGAGGGAAATATTGAGGTCTGTGGAGTCCTATAAAGGACATAACTGTTCCCAGCCCGTGGAGAGACAGACAAATGAGTCAGACAGTAGAGCCCCAAGGACTAGATCTAGGTGCTAATCAAAGCTAGGCTGGAGGATGTGACTCAGGAGAAGAGCAACAGTGGGTTTCAGGGTGCTGAACCCTGAAATTAGACAGATTTGCATATCTAGTCTCAGGCAGTGATGATCAACCACAGGTCTCCTTCACAAGGTCAGAACTTTTACCCCTAGTCTCCTTCTTGATTCACAGCAGACCAATATACGTGTTCTCTGCCTGAAGCAGAGCCCCAAAGAGAGGGAAGGGCAAGCAATGGAGTCACAGCAACTTCTCCAAACTCGCCAAAGAAGACTTTCCTGCCCAGCAAAGGAGCCGAGAGGGGAAGAGAGAGAGAGAGAAGGAGACACAGAGAGAGAAAGAGAGACAGAGGCCAGTCCTTCAGCTGGGAGAAACCTCAAGAGTGCCCCCTCCTAGCTCTGTGTGGTGTACAGCATGGGTGACAGGTTAGAACAAGGGGTGGGGACACATGGAGAGTACTTTTGCCAGAGTGGTTGGAAAAGAGGTGACATATTTGATCAGTGGCCCCAGTGATGGGATGGAGCTAACATGTGAATACAGTTGTCACGTGGATACCCAGATCCACACATGATCATATACAAAATATAACCCATGGAATCGTTTCATGTACTTTAAACCACCTCTAGATTATCTATGACACCTGACCCAATTTCAATTCTGTGTAAATAGTTGGGAACAATGACACAAGAAAAAGTCTGCATATGTTCAGTACAGATGCGATTTTTAAAAACATTTTCAGTCTGTGGTGGATTGAACCTATGGAGGAAGAGAGAAGGGACTGCGTTTGGGGGCATGGTGAGGGGAGGCTTGGGTTGTGGCTCAGCGGTAGAGCCTAGCAGATGCGCAGTCCTGGATTCAATCCTCAGCACCACATAAAAATAAATATATATATATATTTTTAAAAAGGTATTGTGTCCAACTACAACTAAAAAATAAATATATATATAAAAACTTGTAATTTTTTTTAATATTTCTTTTTTAGTTTTCGGTGGACATAACATCTTTATTTTATTTTTATGTGGTGCTGAGGATCGATCCCAGCTCCCCATGCATGACAGGCGAGTGCGTTACCGCTTGAGCCACATCTCCAGCCCCCAAAACTTGTAATCTTAAAAAAAAAAGACCCTGAAGAGGGAGAGGGCCAGTACCTCTGGAATATCAGAGAAGGGAGTAGTAGGGGATAAAGTCAGAAGATGGGTGGGCGCTGGCTGCAAGCTGGACAGTAATTGCAAATTGTAGCACCTCCAGTATTCTAAGTCAAGAAGAGATGTCCCATTTCTTGGTTCCTGGTCCAGTGTTCTTTTGATTACCATGTCTGTCCTCAGAAAAGGAGAGAATTGTTCTCCCTGCCCTGTCTTCCTCCGTCAGTTGTACTGATGATGAAAAGGCAGAGATCGCAGTGCTGCTTTGGAAAGTCCCGAGTGCTGTTTACAATACCTATACAAATTGTAACCCTTCAGCCCTCGCTTGGCTGCTACAGGTTATGGCCAGAGGCAGAACCTCGGCTGAACAGCCTGGAAAGTAGATAAAGGAGGAGGAGATAAGAGAGGCAAGAATTGGAAGAAGCAGGGTGTGGTGGTGCACTCCTGTAATCCCAGTGACTTGGGAGATTTAAGTGGGAGAATTGCAAGTTCAAAGCCAGCCCCAGCAACTTAGTGAGGCCCTAAGCAATTTAGCAGAACCCTAAGCAACTTTGTGAGACCCTAAGCAACTTAGTGAGACCCTGTCTCAAAATTAAAAACATAAAATGGGCTGGGAATGTGGCTAGTGAGGCCCTAAGCAATTTAGTGAGACCCTGACTCAAAATAAAATAAATAAATAAAAAAGGATGGGAATTTGGCTCAGTGGTAAAGCACCCCTGGGTTCAATCCCTGAGATCAAACAAACAAACAAAAAAGGCTGGGGGTGTGGCTTAGTGGCTAAGTGTCCTTGGGTTCAATCCCTGGTACAAAAGAAAAAGGAAAAAGGAAAATGCCACAGAGATATAGAATCCAATCTCCCCATTTTTAGAGGAGCCCAGTCCAGGAGATAAGGCAGCCCAGAGAGATAGTGGAATCTGTGGAATATACCCTAAGACTCCAGGTCCTTAGCCTTGAGTTCTTTTCAGTGTACAACATCAAGGTAATGCCTTTATTTTCTTAATCATAGATTTCTTCTTCTTTTTTATATTTTTGGTACCAGAGATTAACCCAGGGTGCTTAACCACCGAGCCACATTTTGCCTGTTTCTTTTTATTTTTTTATTTTGAGACAGGGTCTCGCTAAATTGCTGAAGCTGGTTGTGAACTTGCAATCCTCCTGCCTCAGCTGCTGGGGTTATAATTATACATTACTGGGCCTGGCAGATTTCATCTTTTTAAAAACAAATAAGGAATGGAAAAACAAGTATTCATGAAGCATCTATTATTTTAATGACTTCCTATTTGTTCTGGCTAGGCATTCCCTACCTCATTTCTTTCTTTTTTCTCCTCCCTTTTAGTCTCCCTCCTTCCCTCCTTTCTACATCTTTTAACCCACTAGGTGATACTCAGTTTCCCCCTTCTATTAACAAGCCAATCAGAATTGCCTTCTCTATGTCACTGGGTGGTTGTGAAAATTAAATGAGATAACAAATGCAGAGTACTTTGTAAACTGTAAGGTTTTACTAAGCTATAAGGAGAAATGTTGTTATCATTAGCTGATGGATGATAAAGGCTCCAGGCGGGTGAGCAGCCATAGTGATGCAACCTCTGCCCTCACTTACCTGCCCCCCAGCTCTCAGCTCCCACACTTGATGCTTATCTTCCTGCCTTTGTTTTCCCTTTTTCCCTCTCTGCCCCTACACTCAGCTCAGGCACAGCGGCTGGGAATCAGGGGAATTGCCTGCTTTGGGGATCTCATTCTCTCAGTGGGCTTGCCTGGAGCACAGAGGTCAGGGCACAGAAGGGAGGTCGGCCACAAACCTCCAGATCCCAGACCAGCAGAGGGTCCCTCTGGCAGCCTCCCTGCTCTGACTGGCCCTATTTTATGCAGGATTTCAAATCTATGCAGGTCAGGAGGAGAAAATAAAGAGGAGAAGATTTCTCACCTACTCTAATTTGGGCCAGATAATTCTTTGTTCTGGGAGTATTCTGGGAACCCTAGGATATTTAGCAAGATGCCCAGCCAATGGATTCCACATTTGTGGCAACAAAAAATTTCTAGAGACGTTGCCAAACATCCCCTAGGGCTGGGGGTGGATACCCCTAATGTAGAACCACTGGTTTTGAGTGTATTACTGTTCTAATGTAATAATAGCAAAGTAACCACCTGCCTCAGCTTTTCTTTATTTGAGTGTTAATCTGTGGGTCTATATTTAAACTTTGCTCTTAACACATTTGTGTGTGTGTGTGTATGCACATGTGAGTACAATAGTAAATGACTGGAAGAACTTTCCCTGATTAAACAAAGATTTGTTTTTTGTTTTTGTTTTTGTTTTTTGGTATTGGGAATTGAACTCAGGAGGCACTTAATCACATCCCCAGCACCCCCCCCCCCCCGACTTTTTTTTTTTAGAGACAGGATCTCACTGAGTTGCTGAGGGTGGTTTGAACTTTTGATCCTCCTGTCTCAGCTTCCTGAGCCTCTAGAATTATAATAGACATGTGCCAAAAGGCCCGGTTTAAATAAAGATTTGTTACAAAGTGATTGATACTTTGGTGAACAGTTGGAGCATAATGCAAACTTTGCCTTCGCTTATGCACAATTTTGTCCTCCAGAAACACTAGGTGAACAGAGACAATGGAATCCAGCTAAACTGAGCTCCACAGAACACATAAAGCACACGTACACCCCATCTCTTCAGAGAGGTGGGGTGCAGGGTGTCTGTGGGGGTGGGGGAGCACAAGCAAGTGCACTTTCCTTTTGAGCAATAAAGAGACCTTCTACCTTCAGCCTTCTGCCCTTTCCTTTTCTTTGACCAGTAGATGGGGAAGGTCTAGAGCAGGGGTGGGGAGGCGGCTGGGAGGAGTTCAGTTTGAGAACCAAAAGAGTCTGGATCCTGAGGGAACTAGAATGAAGTGATGAGGGAGATAGTAGAAGGCAGTAACAATAGATGACTTGAACCAGTGGGTGGAAATGATCAGAAGACAGTTGTCAACCTGAGAAGATTTTCTAATAATTAGGGCAACAAAGGGATGAGCTGCTAGGGTAGTGCAAGTTTCTTATTTCTTCATAAACTCAAGAAATGAGAGTGTGGTCGAGTGTGGGGTAGCAGTCCTGGGCAGTTTTGACTCAAAGACCCACATGGTTTTTCCTGGCTTTAAGATTCCATAATATTTCATTTCTCTGTCTGTCTGTCTGTCTACCTACCTACTTACCTACCTACCTACAGAACTGAGAACTGAACTCAGGGGTGCTCTACCAAGTGAGCCAAATCCCCAGCCCTTTTTATTTTATTTTATTTGAGAGGGTCTTGCTAAGGTACTGAGACTGGCCTCAAACTTGCGATCCTCTTACCTCATCTCCCAAGTTCCTGGGATTACAGGTGTGTACCACCACCTCTGGCAAGATTCCATCATTTTATGAAATAATTCCAGGATTTTAAGAAAGCTGCTGTATGTAATACTGTGATATTAGAAGGATGAGCCTGAGAGGTCTGAGAGCTCCATTGGAAGAGGGAGGGGTAGTACTAAGAGAGGTGTCCTTGCAGAGACCCAGTCCTCAAATATCAAGGACCTAAATTTATATGCTGAGGAAAAGAGTCAGACATAATAGGTGCAAGGGAGTCCATTGAAGAAGAACCTGGAGGATTTGGAGATGGATCAGTTTCAGAGGCAAGGGTGGAGAAGATGAATAAATAATAGGGGCAAACAAACAACAAAAACAAAGAGATCCCCACAACTTCGTTGTGATAAACTGTGAGGGCGATGATGAGTGTGGTTTTATGCTATGGTGTTTTTGCAATGGTCCATGGTGTAATCTGTATATAAATCTCTCTATATCTCCTCGGAAAAGTGTACATTCCCATCTTAGGACTCCAGATGACTTTTTGGTAGGATAAATAAATTTATGTGGCATTCTGATAAACAAATTTATGTGGCATTCAGGTTGGGGTGGAGGTGCAAACAATGGACAGGCATTTTATAGTCTCTGGAGGCAATATTAGCTGTAGCTCACATTGTGCATAAGTAGCTCTCCCTTGTCTAGACATACTGAACGCTAATGGCAGGGAGGCATCCAGTAGAAATGTCCAGAAGGCCATTGGAGACACCCAACCTGAGAGAAGTCAAGACTGGAGCTTGGCCTAGGGAGACATGCCCTTCAAGGAAGAGGATACAAAGGGAGAAGCTAGGGCCACACCTGAGCCTTAGGCAGTCCCAGATAAGGAGAGAAATGGAAGGTAGGGTGAGGGCAGATGAGGAAGAAGGCAGCCCAGGAGGAGAGAGGAGAGACTGTGTCATGTGCTGCAGGAGGTCACGGAGTGGATCACTGTGCTCGCACTTGACCTGCACTAGGTAGGGTGGGAGGAAGTCAGAGAGTACAATTCTAACAAAGTGGTGGGGACAGTTTTTGTTGCAGGATGTCACCAAATCAGTGAGCATTAAGGAGTCAGAAGCAAGGGTAGAAATTGACTATTTTGTCTGTGAAGGGAAGGTGAAATTTGTAGGTGTGTGGTTAAAATAAGTGGTTTGGAATGAAAGGCCTCGAAAAATAGAAAAGAGTTGTTTCAGAAGATGTCTTAAAGGAGACTGAATTTGAGTTGGGTCCTAAAAAATGAGTGAGACCTGGCTGAGTGGAGAGCAAGAGATGGAAATTAACATGTGTGCATTTGCTTTAGGATGAAATCTGGAAATCCCAGGTTAGCAAACTGGATCTGAAAGGCAGTGCACTTTGAACCAAATGGAGTCTAAGTGGAGGAAAATATTCTCAGAATACCACCTAATGCTATTCACCTCCAGGGTCCTGGGAAAGTTGGAAGAAAGTTAAATAATAGGTACCAACTATCTGTGACATGCAAATTATCAGGTGGTTGAAAGCTCAGACTTCAGGGTCACAGAGGCCAAACTCTTATCACTTAGATGCTAAGGGTATGGCCTTGAGTGCCTATGAAATGTGCTTAACAATACAGCTCTCAAAGCATTGTTGTAGGGGTTAATGAAAGCATGTCAAACTTGGCCAGCATAAATGACCATCAGACCACCCAGTGATGCATTATCATCTGAGAGGAAGGAAACCCAGAATAAGTTGTAACCAGGGTTGCAGTGGGCACACAACAAAGCTAGTTCTCCCAGGGCCACAGCCTGAGCTTCCCCTTTCGCCTGATGACTCTTCACATTTGTTAACTTCTTTTTATGGACACTAAACTCTCTCTCTGAGTGTGCATTTAGTGACATGTGGTGGTCATGGGGTACAGAGAAAGGCACAAAGATAAATAAGGCACAGATTCTGTCCTTGAAATGCTCATGGTCCAGGCTAGTGGAGAAGGTGCTATGCAGACAGGTAATTAAAATAAAATGTGATAAGTACCAGAATAGACTATAAACAGCATCAGAATGAGAGAACCTCTCCCTGGGAAACCTGGGAAAGGCTGCATAGAAAAGTGATGTTTGTCCTGGGTCCTGAAGCACTGGTGGAGTTTTGGGAGGTGTTTCAGGTGTCAGTCACTCAGTGTGAAGGCCCAGAGCCCTGTAGCAGCTATGAGTGTTCCAGAACAGGAGGTGCTCTGAAGCTCAGCATTTTGGGACTGATCAGCAGACTGTGGCCATGAGCCAATGGGAGCAGAAAATGAACATGAAATATAGGGTAGGGCTCACTTGTCAAGGGACCTTTGGCCATAGCAGGCCAAAAAGCTTGGACTTGACTTTTGGGTGATGGAAAACCATCAGAAGTCATTTGGTAGGAGAATGAACAGATTTAATTGTTTCTTTTGGTGGGGGTGGAGGATACCCATCTTATTCAGGTATAATTTTCAAATTCACAATTTACCCATTTAAAATATATACAAAGATATTATAAAATTATATATTTTAATATATACATATAATATATAAAATACAGTTTTTATTGTATGCCCTGAATTTCTGAACCATCACAACAATCAATTTTTAGAACATTTTCATTACCCCCAAAGGAACCCTCATAGTGGTTAGCAGTAAGAACACCCTGCTCCTCCTCCAGTCTCTCCCCAGCCCTAGGTAACCACTAACCTCCTTTCTCTCTCTGTTGCTTTGCCTATTTCTATTTGGGACACAGGGAATTGTAGAGCATGTGGCCTTTTCTGGGCTTCTTTCACTTACCAAGTGCTTTCAGTGTGTCTCCTTGTCATTGCTCTCATATCATGCATCGGTGCTCTACTCTTTTAATGGCTGAATAATATTCCATTCATCAGCTGGTGGACATTTAGCTTGTCTCTTTTGGCCATTGTGAATAAGGTTGCTGTTGACATTCTTAGACAAGCTCTAGCATGGACAGAATGTTTCCATTTCTGTTGGGTACATGCCTGGGGGTGAATCATTAGATCATAAGGTAGCACTGCTTAATCTTTTGAGAAACTTATCTGAAACAGCTGTATCATTTTCTACTCCCACCAGCAGTGTATAAGTCCAATTTTGCTCATCCTCGCCGACTCTTGTCGTTTTTGGTCATGTTTCAGCACTGCTGGGGTAATGGATTGAAGGGTACATGGGCTTAGGGATGGACTGATCAGCAGACTGTGGCCATGAGCCAATGGGAACAGGAGAGGCTGCTAACCTGGCTAATGTTGTCACCAAACATCTGAACTTCTGGATCTATACACGGGAAAGGCGAGCATCCTACTGTGACAAAGCCTTCATGGGTGGCAGCAGGTGCCTTTGGGGACCCTTTGAAGCTGGAAGAAAAGGATTTTAATCCAAGAAGAAGTGTCTTTCTGGTGATTACTGGCAATATTCTGCAGGCTTAGGTGGCAGTTGTGAGGACTTCTGCAGCTCTGTGGTACGTCAGGGATTACGGAGCTATGCCTGGTCTCACAGAGAGGGACTCAAAATAAAGAGCAAACTTCTTTGAGCAGAGAATGAGAAGGCATGATGATCACAAACAATGGAGAGCAGGATGTGAATTCCTTCCAATAGGACCAAATCCAATGAATCAGATTCCCTGGCCAGCTTCGTGGAGATTCCAAACATGCCACCTTCAAAGCTCAGCCCACAGAGGCCCTCCCTGCTGTGAGAGTTTGAAGAATGCCACTTTGCACTGAAATCCTTTCCCCTCACTGGAATCTCTAAGACTCTGGGTTAGTCCCAGTCTCTCCTCTGTGCAGCAGCCACATGATGGTTTCCTGTTTCCCTAGGAAAGACGCTTATCCACAGATTCCTCTCTCCCTACATAGAAGATGCCCAGGACACAGCGTCACTCACCCTCAACATTCGCTCAATCAACAGATATTTATTGATTCCCATCCATGTGCTGTGTGCTTTGTGCTAAGTCGTCTGGAAGAATAAGCCAAAGTCCCTACCTTCTGTGGATTTTAATTCCAGGTAGAACCTCTGTAAAGGAAAAATGAGAGAGAAACACGCACATGAGGAGGGGGCGAGGGGGAATATGTGTGTGTGTGTGTGAGGATTCAGACTTTGGTCACAGTGCAGTCACTTGCCCTTGAATTAGATAGAATTTTTTTTTTAGCAAAACAGTACTCCTATCAGCATCAAAGGGCTGTGAGGCTAGAGGGCAGAGTTTCCTCTCATGAAACAAAATGGAAGGGCACATGCGTGCACGTGTGTGTGCAAGTGGGTACGGGGTGGGGGGGCGGGGATCCCCCCCAGATATCAAAACCCAGAGTTTCTTAAAATCCCTTTTTGTCCATCTCCATTCCCCTCCTTCCACCAAAATATCTAGACAGTTACAGGACAAAGGGAAAGGAAATTGAGGGTCAGCAAAATCCCAAGTTTATAAAAATAAAGCACACACCAATGCAATAAAAGTGTGTAAGACAAAGACTTCCCTTTAGAAGTGAGAGCTAGAAAGTGCAGGGGATCACAAAAAAAAAACAAGGAAGCGATGCTTCTCTCCCAATTATTGTGCACTCTCAGCTGTATTTTGTTGACCTCGCTGATTTCAATCAGCTTTCAGCACATCCAGCCTTCACCTGCTATGAATCAAAACCTGGAGGGCTCTCTGTTCTCCGTGCTCAGAAAAAAACCCTTTGATAAGGTTGTTATGGATGCAAGGCAGAGCAGGTTGGGCTGGGTGCTTTTCTTAGACTGGCATTACACATTTATGATGCGAACCAATGAAGAAGCAAGGGCTCCCGGTGCAGGGTCTGGAGAGGGGGCCAGTCGGAGGCATGCATGGGGGTGGGGGGGTTGACTTGGGGAGTAGCTACCTATGTTATCTTTCATTTTTGGAACCAAAAACTGATGAGAGAAGGGTAGTTGATGGCGTGGTGTGATTACAAGTCCCATCTGAGGGGTTTAGGACCCTGAAGCTCTGTGTAGGATTTACCTCCTTATCTCTGGGCTCCTGGGCAGATTCCCTTTTCTTTAAGGAAGGTGAATGGATTGATGATTCTGAGCACTAGAAGCCTTTTGTGGGAACAAAATCTCCATGAAGGCAGGGATTTTTTTTTTTTTTTGTGTGTGTGTGTGTGTAGGTGAGGGGTGGGGGTTTGCGTCATTTACTGGTCTGCTCTGATGTCAAGAGAAGTGCCTGGTGCACAGGAGGTGTTCAGTAAGTATTTGTGGAATGAATGAGTACTGGGCACCCTCTGTTTAAGAGCCTCCCCAAAGTGGACACACAGAGTGCAAGGTCTTCTCTTTTAGCTTTGGCAATTTGGGGGACTATTTTAAGCTCTAGGCTGCTATAGTGACTGGGGTGGGTGAGAAGGAGGATAGTGAGTTCGGGAGACAGATGGTAGAGGAGAATCGGGTGGCCCAATTAGCTTGTACTAAAAAATACAGATGCTTATATACATAGCACCCACACTGTAGCCCTCTACTGTCACCAAGGGAAAGAACAGGCCCTTCCTCTTTACCTTCTCCCATGACAAAACCCCTAAGCACTATTAAACACAACAAAACAAAAAAAAAAACTATGCATACCTTGTATTTTTCCCCCTATTTGGATGTTGACTATTTATGTAACCTTGATTTTAACCTTTAATACATTTGTTTTCTCATTTGAAAAATTGGGTTCATACAATTGATTGAATGATTGAGATGAATAAATGAGTCAATGTAGATCAATTCACAAGAATATAAGAGTTGCTCTGTGTGTGCTACTAGCACTACCACCGCTCTGACGGCAACTAAGATGAAAACTCGTTATTGCTTCTGGATACAAATGTGAGTCTAGGATGTGATTCAGGCCTGAGTCCAAAGAGCGATGGGGCAAATGGCCATCACTCGTGCCTGGGACCATGACATTTCTTGAGTTGGGCTGGCGTCCTTTTTCTGATAATAGAGATATTCTCTCTTGATCTCATGGCACAGACTGGACTGGAACCACCTGTGGGGTTCCCCAAGTGGTGGTGCCCATAGCCTGGGTTGTTTTCAGCATTCTCAGTGAACCCATTTGCTTCTTCCTAGGAGCCAGGTCTCACTCCTTTAGTGCTTCTTCAGCTCTCGCATGGTCCCCTCTGTAGCTGGAGCCACACGGGGTCCCTCTGACACTTTTTGCACATAGCATATTTCAAATTAGAAATATTTCAAATTAGACATTGGATCCCATGATCCAATGGAGGTTTTGGGTGGAGAGTCAGTTAGGAGCCATATGGGAAAGAATGGAATGAAGCGGTGACACTGCCATTTATGCTGGGAAGTGGTCTGGAATCAAAGGCAGCTGCCTGGGCTCACATTCCTGCCCAACCTCTCACCAGCATGTGGTGTTGGGCATGGTATAAAACCTCTCTGTGGGCTGGTTTCCTCATGCAGGAAACAGGTGATAGGAATATTTAACAAATATGTATTGATCACCTCTGTGCAACAGGTACTATTCAGGAAAGCATGAATATCATGAGTTCTTCCAAGGAATAGGTGAGATGATTCCACTCAGAGAGCAAGGAATACATTAGTTATTGTTATTATTTCAGATGGTCTATGCCCAAATTTAGGAATTTATAAATTCTCCTTTGTTAAAGAGACTATTTGGGATTAAAATTGTCCAGAAAAACCTATACTACGTGGTCAGTCGATCTGGCCACCACTTTTTATTTTAATAGCACTTTAGGTGCCAAGGATTATTTGAGGCATGTGTCTTTCATTATTCCATCTCTAATATGCCACTGACTCCTGCCTACCAAGTTGTCTTCTCTGAATTTTTGGAGAAAAACTCATTATTGTAACTACAACAATGATTGACATCATGCCGTCCTGGTGCTGTTTTGAATTCTCACTCTTTTCAAGATCCAGTACCTCATTGGCTCCAGGAACCTCCTGCTTGGAGAAAGGTTGAACATGCTCCGCCCCCTCAACCTGACCTAGCCAGCTGTGTTTAGGTTGGCAGGGAGGAGTAGTGACTTATCCTCAGCCATCGCCTACAGCATCTAGACTCTGCCAAGAAGAGCTATTAAGAATACTCCTCCTACCCCATTGGAGACGGGAACATAACAGATTGCCAATGAGTTTGGGGACCAAGCAGACAAGGGTTTAATTCCAAGCCTACTATTTGGGGAAAAGACTGAGTTGATGACTGTACTGACCTCAGTTCTGTGTGAGAGAAAATGAGGCAACAAAGTACGTTCCAAAGAGTAGCGTGAGGATCACGTGGGGGCCTGTAGTAAGGTGTGTGGTGCACCTAGCAAACGCTGCTTCACCTTCTTCTCACCCCATCTTTCCAGAAACACTTCTTTCCTTGTGTGTCCCTAGTGTTCTCTGGGATTGGTCACTATTTTCTTATATCCACTGTGTCCAGAGTTGTGGGGGTGGGGTGGGGAGAGTGAGTGAGTGAGTGTGTGTGTGTGTGTGGTGGTGGTGGTGGTGGAAGCGGCTGGGGAGAGACAACATGCAGCCGACTCCTCTGATCTGTCCTGCGGGAGGAACCTAGCATAGCAGCCCCACGTGGCTCACATAATACCATAAGTAAAACACAAACAAAGCAGAGGTTGTTCTGCTTGTCAGCCTCCGAGACCATATGGAGCAGAGACACGATTGCATTACCTCTGCTGTACTGCAGTCGAGCTAAACAGAAAAGCCATCATAAACTATTCTGGGGAGGTCCCCGGGCTCCTCGCACAGAGCACAGACAGATAAACAAGAGGGTGGCAGTGATTTTTTTTTTTTTAAACAAGGAGCACCAGCTAAAAACAAGGGAGAGAGAATGAGGGGAAAAAATAAACAGAGGAAGAAGAAAAAAAGGAAAAAAGAGAAAGGGAGAGAGAAAGTTGATGAGAGAGCCATAGTTCTGGACCACTTCAGTAGGATCACTTTACTGGAGCTTTCTTCCCAAAATATTTGCACCCACCGGGGCTCCCTGGTCTTGCCTAGAGATGTAGTAAAATCTCATTTTAAGTTTGACTTTGCTATGGTATGTGTCTACATTTGTGAGGGAGTTGGGAGTACTGAAGATGAGAAATGCAAAATGGCACTCAGAATTTGGGGAACAGCTGAAAAATCCCCATAACCCTCCCCTCTTCTCCCCTCTCCTCCCCTCCTCTCCTCTCTTCCTTCTCCCCCTTCCCCCGTTGTGCTCCTCACCTCATGATTCTAGTCCAAATAGGTTGATAAGGCTCATATTTTGTGATACTGACTAGAATCTTCTCTCTTCTTCAATAGAGCTGAGGCCAAGTGCTCTGGGAATGTGCGTGTGTGTTCACGGAGTGGGCAGTAGGGCTGTGTGTGTTCACGGAGTGGGCTGTAGGGCTGTGTGTGTTCAAGGAGTGGGCTGTAGGGGTTCATGGTTCACATAGAAGCTACACTGCCCCTGTGGTTAGGCAGGCGGTATGCCCCAGGGAGTCTCCCCAGACCTTGGGGAAAATTAGAAAACATAAATGAATCAAGAGGAAAGAAAATTACAAATAAGAAAACAAACCCCACAGCCACCAGATGCTGTTTTTGAACAAAACATTACAGTAGGATAGAAGGATTCCCAAAGTGACAACAAACTCACATAGAAATGTCTGTGAGGTTAAAGAAAAAAAATTCCCTGTCTGAATACTATTTATTCCAGGTGTGAAGGGCAAATCCCAACATTTTGAGAACTGCTGTCTGTTTTGAAAGTGTGTGCTATTATTCAAAAGCAAAGCAACTACCATCAGTAACTACTTCCATACAGCAGTTCCCTGTTGCTCAAATTTTATAGCCTCTTTCAGAATACTTGGCATATAGAAGCCGTGTAGCATGGAGGCTAAGGGCGTAGGAGTTTGATGTCGACTTGTGTTCAAATCCCAGATCTGACACTTATCCATTGTGGGATCTTGGGACATTCAGTGTGAGAAGATAGCAAAAACATAGCTGGAGGCAACGGTTTACATGTAGTCTCAAGAGTAAGAGTTTAGAATGGAATGGGATGGAGAAGACTATGAGGTGAAAAGGAACTGATAGATCATGTGATGGATAAAAATATGTTGAAAATTATCGTGAATGGTTGATCCATTGATGATGTAGTGAGGGAGAGTAGTTGGTTCACATGAAATAGAAAATGAAAAAAAAAAAAATCAGGCAATTATAAACTCCAGGAAAGACAATATACAAGAAATGAAACCAAATCAGGCTAAACTACCTGGCTAAGCAGTAGACCATATCTTCATAGTCATAATAGAATAAATGCAGACTATTGATTTAACCTCAAATTGTGATATATTTCAACTAAAAGGATCAGGGGAAGACAGTAAGAAGATGGTGTGACAGTGTATTAGCAAAATCCTCAGTGACAAAGAAAACAGTAGAAATTCTTTCAAACCGATAACTAAATAATAGCACAAATTTGTTATTTAAAATATTGAAAATAAGTGCCACTAGAAATGCTAAGAATTGAGAGAGGTTAACTCAGGGGCTGAGGGGGATAGAGCTATCCTTGGATGTCTTTTAGTGGACGTTAATTTTTTAAAACCATGGGCACAGACTGATTAAAAACCATAATTAAATTAAAAAGATTGTACATATAAAATGCTTAGCACAGTGCTTGTCAATATTAAGCTGTTTATAAAAAGTTATCCATTATTAAAATATTAAGGAAACAGATTCTACCATCAGGGCCTCCAGAAGCAGTAGTCAGTCCTGGGACACCTTGACATCACCTGGTGAAACTGACTTTAGACTTCTGGCTTCCAGAACTTCAAGAGGATCAGCAGTGTTGTCTCAGGCTTTGAAGTTTGTTGTAATTTGTGGAAACCGAAAAAGTCCTAAATCCCCCCATTTTCCTTCCCTTTCTCTTCAGCTTCTACTATCCCAACCAACTATACCAAGTCTGGTAATGAGGGCCTCCCTGGGAAACAAAAAAATTTATTTGTATTGAAGTGTTATGAGCTGTTGTCTATCTTTCAAGGAAATTTTTTACATCTTGAAAAAAGATTCTAGGAAGGGAGTCTCAAGGGCAGGGGATTGTTTCTGCTTGTATTCGGTATTAACCACAGTGCTGGGTTAATAAATGATTGCCAAAAGAGTGAATGAGTAAGAGGCTCAGTGCACAAAGGAATAAATAACTGAATAGGGACCCTCGACTCGAAGAGAGGCTCCATCACTGCTCATTAGTAAAGACGCTGAATACTTCTCACTGTTAAGAATGTCTTCTTGCTGCCCAATTGAGATCCCCCAAGCTGAATTTCAAGTGCTGTCTTTTTTATCCTCAGTGGATTTAGTGAACATCTGGTCATCAACTAACATCTATTAAGTCACTCTTAGTTTTTTTTTTTCCCCCAGGGTAAATAATCCTCATTCAATGAACTATTCATATTGGGCTTCTCTTTGTTGTGGTCAGAACAGGCCCGTCTCCACTGCAGGGTTTGCTTTGGGCTCTCTAACCAAAAGGAAGTGCAATGGGGAGTGACTTCGGTAGTGTTCTAGTTCTCTGACCTCTGAGCAAATTTGTTTAGGGACTACAATCTGAGGGACTCTTCCGCCTTTGTCGTCAGCATCAAGCTTAGAGGCAGTGGAACAACTGAGCCACGCAGTGCGACAGTGGCCTGTTTCTGTAACCCACAGAGGAGGCCACGCGTTGGGTGGTTAACATTACTAATTTTAGTCTCTACTAAGTCGTGGGTCCAGGCACAGTTCTCTCATGGTCTGTGTGACTTTGGACAGATGATGGAAACTCTCTACACATCAATACCATCATCTCTAAAACAGGAGCCTTATAATGTTTGTGAGGATTAAATTAGATAATACAAAGTGCACTCTTAATTGCTCTCTGCCCTTCAAAACTGTTGCAAAACATTAACTACAGATGTTCTTCGACTTACTAGGAGGTTCTATCTCGATAAACCCTTCGAAGGTTGAAAATCTCCTAGGTGGAAAATGCATTTAATCTCCCTAACCTGCTGAGCATCATTGCTCAGAACACAGCCCACTGCAAAGTGCGGGGCATTTCCCTTTGTGACTGTGTGGCAGATGGGGTGCCCGAGCTTGTCGTTGTTAGAGTATCATACCACATATCCCTAGTATGGGAAAAGATCAACATTCGAATTTCTACGTACAGGTTCTAGCAAATGCACTTTGCTTTTACACTCATAAAGACCAACCATCCATAAATCAGGGCTGTTTATATTCTAGTGAAGGGTAGGGAAAGGATGTGGCCAAACTTGTTTTTCTCCTTCTATGACAGAGATGTTCGTGGGTGGAGGTTCAGGTCAGGCTATCTTGTGAAAGAAGTATCAGAATTCATTTATGTATCTTACGAGCATGTATTTTGTTCCCTGAAGGAGTCCTCAGCGTAGTGAGGAAACAAACACATAGACTCAACCTTGCACTGCACTACTGTGTGACAAGGGTTCTGGAGTGGTTTCAAGAGTAGGGGAAGTATGAATGAATCTTAGACGATGAATAGGTACTTTCTAGGAAGAGATAAAGGCATTCCAAACAGAAGAGACACAGCTCACAAAGCCTCTGAATGTGAAACAGAACAGGTCCAGGGGAACGGAAGAAGGAAGTCGTAGGAGTTGTTCATCTTATTTCCAGTTTTCCACTTTCATAACATATGATAAGTTTGTACTTCTTGGCTTCCTTCGGGTGGGTTCATCTGATTGTCACAACACAATCAGTTGTGAGCAGAAGTCACATGTGCCAGAGCACTTTATTATTGACACAAGATCTTTCCAAATGCTCTTCTCTTTTATTATAGTCACTGGCAGTGTTTGAGATAGTGGCTGCTCCCTTAGCCTAGGCCTGGAGTGAGGGTCCCCAGTTCTATTCTGTACTATGTTTTATGGTTCACAAAAATAATACCATTTGTTGTTATAAGTCAGTATGACCTTGAGGTTGGTTGTTATTGCTGCAGATCCTACCTTATACTGACTTATGAAGTATTCTGACTTTATAGTGATAACCAAGAAAACCATACTTACAGCCTGATAAAGTCAGTATAGTCTGGGGAATATTGATGTGTAGTTTTTCTTTTCCTCCCCTTTCCCTAGAATCCCCAAAGACACAGTATAAAGAGTTAAAGAAATTTCAAAGACAGCCTTGAGTGGGAATGTTAAAAATTAAACCTGTCAATGTGTATGAAGTTGGGATTTCCAATCTACACTGTGCCTTTGGGGAAGGAAGGTGTTGTTCAGGGACTGGCTGTAAGTATGGCTTCCTTGGTTTCTTCTGTGTCATTGCCCAACTCCAAAAGTGTAGCCTTTTAAAACTGGAACCTGAGGTGATTCTTTATGACAATGACAACCCTCCTCTGCTGTTCTCTGCCCAGGATGACATGTTTTCATGTATTTTATTTCTTTGAAATATCCTAACAACCAGTGTGGTCAGTGTTATGATTAGTCCTATTTTATAAATGAGGAAACAAGAGGTCAGAAAGGTCATATGGCTTGTGCAAGATCACACAAGTAGTCAATTTTAGAGACGGGTTGCAATTTGGAGTCTGCCGATACCAACGTGTGAAATCTTTCTGTTCAACTTTTTTTCCCCTCCCTTTTTTTACCCTGAGGATGGTTCAGCCTGCCTTTTCTAAGTACACCCCCAAACAGAATCTTCAGTTCACTGAAAGCTTCAGGGACATAGTATTAAAAAATGTCAAACTGTGGAAAGTTTCTTTCTAGCTATTTGCTCTTTTCCTGAAGGAATGTCAGGAATATTGTTCTGTTCATCAGAGTGCTTTCACGAATGTGCACCGTCTACTGGTTCATACTGACACAGACCCAGAGTCAGCTGTGAGGAGCTTGCTTTCCTACCCTGGAGTGTTTACTCATTCTGGAGCCTCGGGTGGGAGCATCCTTCCTCTGCATCTCTTTGGTGCAATTTAAATACCTTCTTCTCCATGGAGCCTTCTCTTATGAACCAGAATCAACCTCTGGTTTGATTATTACATGAAATCTTCTAATCTGGATAGTTGTGAAGCTCTTGGTTAATGGGTACTGTAACTTGGTTCCATTCTTGGGTACTCATACTTACTCTGTTTCAAGGAGACCAGTGTAGTGGGGTAGAAGGCCTTAATTCTACGGCTGTCGTTAGCTAATATCTATAGCCTTTGACAAATCACATCATTTCTCTAGTCCTCAGCTTTCTCTTCTGTAAAATGTGAGGGTCAGGATAAAGGCTTCAAGGGTTAATGGTCTCCCCTAACTCATATGTAAATATTTCTATCTATATGCAATTTCTTTAGAGATGGTCTAAACTATCAAACTATCAGATTCTTGTTTTGGTACTGGGGATTGAACCCAGGGGTGTTTAACCACTGAACCACATCCCCAGTCCTTTTAATTCTGTATTTTGAGATGGTGTCTCACTAAGTTGCCGTAGCAGGCTTTGAACTTGTGGTCCTCCTGTCTCAGCCTCACAATTTGTTATGGATATAGGCATGTGCTATTGTGCCTGGCTCAGATTCTTAAGGGGTCTTAAGTTTACAGGTCCATAGATTAGAGAATCTGTAAGTTTCCGTTAAGCTCTGACATTCTAAGAATTTGTTTTTTAAAAATCCATCAATCAATGGAGCATAACAGTCCAGAAATGGACCCATACTTATATTATCATTTGATTTTGAAAAAAAAAAAAAGGGGGCAAAGCCATCAATAAGGAAAGAAAAATCTTTCAACAATTTTACTGAAACAACTGGATATTTATACGGAAAAAAAATTTACCCTGTTTTCTATCTCCTACCACATACAAAAATTAATTTGTGATGAATCACCAACCTGAATATAAGAGGTAAAACTATAAAATTTAAAGAGGAAAATCTAGGAAATCTTCATGACTTTGAGAAAAGAAGAGATACCTTAGGAAAATGAAAACAATGATCATAACATCAATTATAAATTAGATTTTATCAACATTGAAAATTTTGCTCACCAAAATCCACTGTTAAGAAAACAAATGCTTTCCTACCTTGGAGTGTAGGGACAGGGAGAGCCAGACAGGGAGAGAATATTTTCAAAAGCATATCTGACAAAGAACTGGTAACTAGGATATATAAAGAAGTGCTATAACTCAATAATGAGAAAACAAACAACAGAATAAAAAAAAATGGACAAATATTTGAACACAAACTTCACTAAGGAATGTTTACACTTAATAAAGAATATGAAAAAATTCTCAACAATGAGATAACTTTGCACATCCATTAGAATGCTCAACTTAAAAAAGATTGACAACATCAAAAGTTGGCACAGATAAAGATCAGACTTATTCTGATACATTGTTGATGGCAGTACATAACTGCTTCCGAAAAAGGCCTAACATGGTGCAAGCATTATGGAAAGCAGTATGGAGATTCCTCAGGAAACTTGGAATGGAACCACCATTTGACCCAGGTATCCTACTTCTCGTTTTATACACAAAGGACTTAAAATCAGCATATTACATATTGATGCAGCCACACCAATGTTTATAGCAGCTCAGTTCACAATAGCTATGACACCAACCCTAGGTGCCCTACAATAGTTGAATGGATAAAGAAAATGTGGTATATATACACACAATAAAATGGAGCTGGTGAATATCATGCTAAGTGAATTAAGCCAATTCCCCCCGAAACTAAAAACCAAATGTTTTCTCTGATATATGGATGCTATTTCACAATGGGGGGGGGGGTTAGGGAAGAAAAGAGTTACTTTAGATTAGGTAGAAGAGAATGAAGGGAGGGGAGGTGGTAAGGGGGAAGGATAGTAGAATGAATCAGACGTCATTACCCTATGTATATATATAACTGTATGACCGGTGTGATTCTACATCATCTACAACCAGAAAAATGAGAAATCATACTTCATTATATATGATGTATCAAAGTGCAGTCTACTGTCATGTATAACTAATTAAAACAAATTTTAAAAATTTTTAAAAAGCCTAACAGTTTTTTTTCTAAAATCAAGTAGACATTTATCTCATGACCCAGCAATACAACTCCTAGTTATCTAAGAGAAATAAAAGCATATATCTAGAGAGATTTATAGAAGATTCCTACTGCTTTTATCGATTATAGCACCAACCTGGAAATAGCCCAGGTGTCCATCCACAGGAGAATGAATACAAATGGAGACATTCTACTCAGAATAAAAAAGGAATGAACTAATGATACCTGCCTCAGTATAGATGAATCTCAAAAATACTGTGCCTTACAATGTGAAAGATTTACACAAAGAATACATAAGGTGTTAGTCCACTTAAATGAGCTTCTAAAGCAAGAAAAACTAATAATGAAGAAAATCACGATAGTGGTAGTCTCTGGAAATAGGAGAGGAGCTTAATTGGAAAGAGTCATTAGGAAACTTTCTGGGGTGATGACCATCTTCTGTAATTCCATCTCTTAAAGGAGTTTGGGGGTTACACGCGTGTAAGCACTTAATAAAACTCACTGAATGATATCCTTAAGATTTGTGCATCTCATGGTATGTAAATTTTACTTCAAAAATAAAATCCATAACAAATATTGAACTCCGATGATTTGCATGCTGAAGCATTTAAGGGTGAATTGCTTTGAAATACATCCAAAAGCACAAGATAGACGGAGGAGACCAAGATGGACAGACTGGAGCAGCAGTGATAAATACAGCAAAATGTGAATTGCGGAATCTAGGCGGTGAGTATATGGGTGTTTGCTGTACAATTCTTTCAACTTTTCTGTTATGTTTGAAATTTTTCATAATAAAATGTTGGGAAAAGATCTGTCAATCTAAAAGCTAATAACTTACCAAACAATTCACCCACACACCAACTAGCAATTAAGTCAGCTAATATAGTGTTTCCCAAACTTTACTCATGGGACACTTACTGTATCATTATTTCTAGTATTTAATAATTATCTGAACTTGACTTACTTTTAAAACCTTGTGTCTACCTTGGGCCTCATCCTGGGAAACAGTATCTGTGACATATCAATTGTATTTTTATAATACACACAGCACACATTAATATAAATAGCTAAACATAAAGTTAAAAATGTTCACTCATATGCCACATAAAGTTATTTCACCTACCTCCAAAATATTCATATGACCCTAGAGATTCTGATCTGTGCTTTGCACTATGGGGATTGATTAGGCCACTTTGTGGCCCCTGCGCTTCAAGAGCTGTAGGGACTGTTTCAAAAGTCTACAGAGGAAGGGAAGGACAGGCTGTGAAAGGAGGAGGTAGGCTGGACCCAATGAGCTAGGAAATGTCTGTGGCAGGCTTCATACCTTGGAAGGACAAAAATCAGGGATGATGCTTGGGTCAGTGGCCTGCCTCCTAGCTCCAAGACAAGTGGGGAAGAGGCTCCTGGAAGTTTCTGAAACAGAAGCTCAATTGGATAGTTCCTTGTATTAGAAGCTTTGTTACAGACTTTGAAGAGGAGAAAATACCCAGAAACCATCCAGTCACGGGCCCCTGTGACTCCTCGCCCACCCTCCACTCTCTACCTATTCCACTCCTCTCAATTGTCAATTAAAATAAACAGCCTGGTAGTCCTCGGCCTGGCTTCAATCTATCTCGGCCGGGAGGATACGCACAGATTTGTGGCAGTGCCCGAAAGTCCTTGCTCAACCTTTTTAATATCTGAACAAAGCAATCAAACCCGATAAGATCTAGCGAAGGCAAGATCACTCTTCTGTCCCTGGGATGGAAGCTTATTAGTCTGTGGCCCACATCATCAGAGTTATTGTGCCATGTTAAATTTATTGGTACTATCTCACCTCATTAAATACTTAAATAGACCTGACAGGACAGAAAAACGGGCTTTTTAATTTTTTCCCCCCTATCCAAAGGGAGCTGGTGTTTCCCATGTCCCAGTTCACCTCTGCTACAGCTGTTGGCAAAGAAACACGAGAGCAGGGCACTGCGTGGAAGGTTCTGGCTGGCTGTCTTGAGACTCCCGGAATCTTCCAGCCCTGCCTGACTTGGGCCTGGAGTGAGAAAAGCCCCCTTGCGGGGTGCATGTGTTTCCTTGGGAACAGGCTGAAGAACGGGCAGAGGACAGCCATGGAGTTCATTCCCTTTGCTGAGTTACCCAAATCCATCCGGGTCCATCTTCTACGAGGAGCCTTATCGGTCATAAGCCCGGACAACCGCCAGAAATAAAGGTCAGGGCGACTGAGGAGAAAGGAGATTAGGGTGTGTGTGGTGGGTGGAGGTGGCGGTGAGTGAGCCACAGGTCAGCTAGCTCCAGCTCCATCCTCCAGGTCTGGGGCTTGTGGTCTTTATTTAGTAAATAGCCCGGTACTGGCCACAGCTGGAGCCTGGCCAAGGCCAGGATTTCCCCAGATTCCGAGCTAGAGAACTTGGCAGGCTGGTGAAGCCTTGCAGAGAGCCACTAGCCTGAAGGTTTCAAGCAAATTACAAATGATGAGAGATGGGCATCAAAGAAGGTGGATGTCGCTTGGCCTTACGCATATCCCCAACCCCATAATTGCCTTCTCCATTTGTGTGTGGACGCACGTGTGTGTGTGTGTGTGTGTGTGTTTATTGGGGGGTAGAGAAAAAAAATCCAGGGACCGGAGAGATTTTGCAACCTAGAAAATGCTCCTTAAAGGGTTTCATGAAGAGGTTGATGACTTTTCCTCATTTATCAAGCCAATTTTCTTCTCAGCCAAGGTGATTTGGGACACAGCCTCCCCGCATCCTCTTCCTCTCCTCATGTCTCCACCTGCAGAGAAGGTCTCTTTGCTCCAGCTGTTTCCCTCTCCCAGCCCAGGTCCTCGTTTGCACCTTGTTAATAAGGTAGGCGAGGGGCCAGGAAGCAGCTCCCGGGCGCCTTCCGTTCCTAATGTCCTAAATGGCCATGACACTGCGCTTAATTTCCGTTTTAGTGCAACTGCTGGCAGGACATCAGCAGGCTGAGACCTGGGTCCTGTGACAGCATCTTCAACAGCAGCCATCAGCCTCCCTGTAATTAGATGCCACTTGGAGCCTGCCGTCCTGCAGTGCCAGAGCTCCGTGGACTTATGTAACTGTCCCTCTGTTCAGAGCACAAGGCTCTTTACAAGCTCGGAGTCTCCCAGCGTTAAAACAGCAATAATCCCTTGCCCACCCGGGGAGGGAAGGCAGGCCATGACCAGATGGGTTATATATGTTATCAGCTTACAATAGTGTGGGGCACTTAAAACCCTGCCCTTGTGCAGAAAACCTCGATGGTTGACATTTGCCAACTGGGCTGCTTTGCTCTTTATCTTTTTTGGAATGTTCCATTGTGGACTTGGGGGAGTGAAATGGTCAGAAGCCATCGGTAGATAGATCCTTTGGTTAGCTTCAGCACACATCAAAAAATGTTAAGTGGGGAGCATTGTAGTGGAGCTGTGGTGTAATGAAGGAGTGTCGATTGTGACAAAGTTCTGGGGGGAATTGGAAGTCAGCCTGTGTATGCAAAAAATAAAGACCCAGATTTGTCTGAACTGAATGCAGTCTTGGGTGGGTGGGAGAGAGAGGGAGGGTAGGGGAGGTGATTAATTACTGCCTAGGTCGCAGAATGTCTTCATTTAGAAATTGCAGCATCAATTATCTTTAATTACTTCCCCCATGGCCTTAAATCAAGGGCTAGTCCAGAATGGGGTCAGCTGCTCAGGTTCAGGTGGACTGGAAAAAATATGGACCATGGGGCGAGGAGTCAATTTGGGACACACATGGATGGAGCTGCTTCGGATCAGCCTTTTCCTCTAGGACTTGGTGATAGAACTGATAATAATCAAACCTTGAATTTAAAATATCCTAGATGACAGAGCATCAACAGAGGATTCCAGTGTCTTTCCTTATCCATTGATCCTGTGGGTCTTCACCAACATGTTAGGGCTGTCAGAGAGAGGGAGCGGGGACTGTCCTCATTTTAATGAATGAACAAAAGAAATCCACCCCTGTGCATTCATACACATGGTTAGAGGCCATGCTTCCCAGCACCCTCTAGAACAGGGTGCCTGATCCATATGTAGGAATCACCAAAGGTTCTCATTCAAAACACAGATTCCCATGCCAGACATAAGGAGGCCAAATTTTTCAGGGATGGGCAAGGTTTTCTGTATTTTTCACAAATTTTCCCCAATGCCATTTAGAGGACTGGCATTTGGGAACCCCTGCTCTAGGCTTCTTGTCCTTCTTCTCCGAAGTAGGGGAAGACCACTCCTCACCTTGCAGAGGCCTCCTTACCCTGCTGTCTTTCCTCTCTTTCTTGAAATTCACACACATGTCAGGCTGGAGATGGTGATTTTCAAAATCCAGGCCTCACTGATGAGGAACGGAGAAAAGCAGGCAGGACCTGCATAGCTGGGGACTTTTCTTTACTGGCAACCTGTTTCCCTGGTGAGGGTGAGTGTGGGAGGTAGAACTTACAGAGCACTAGAGGAGGAGTGGCTTTAGTTCCAGCCACCCAGAGCCCCTTTTCTGACCTGCATGGGTAAGGCAGAGGTTGGACAAAGTGAGCCCAAGGTCCCTTCCTTCTCTGACATTCTGGGATTTCTTTGTCTTCAGGAAAAACATTTTATTTCCACATATCCTGGTGTTAGGGAAGGAGGACATTTCTGCTTCTAGATAAGGAAAAGGAGTTGAAGCACCCTTCATCACTCACAAGGTAACCTGTTGCCTCCTCAGCCTAAGAGGAGTTTCTTTGCTTTCTTTCTTCTCTGTGTCCTCCTCCATCCATCCCTCTCTTGATCCACATGAGATAAAGATGGAGGTCTGGGAGCAGATCACTCTATCTTCTACCCTGGTGCAGTCCACAGAACTTACCAACTCTGGATGGGCATGGTGACTCATGCCTGTAATCGAGCATCTCAGGAGGCTGAGGCAGGAGGATCACAAGTTCAAAGCCAGCCTCAGCAACTTAGCAAGGTCCTAAGCAACCCTATCTCAAAATACAAAATAAAAAGGGCTGGGGATGTATCTTAGAGATAAAGCTCCCCAGTGCCAACACATACAAAAATTTATCAACTTTAAGCTGTTGAGAACTTCTGGCCTCTTTTCTGTCCTTTCTTCCCAGACTGGAGAAATTTTTCTGGCTGCTTCTCCATTCTTGAGTGTCTGATCTGCAGGTGGCCCTTCTCAATTTATACAATATAAATTATGCTCTCAGAGACAAATATTTCTTCCCTTCTTGCTTCTTATGATCTTATTAACCTCAGCTCAAAGACTCCACTGTCTCTCAATGGAATCCCCTGGGTCCAAGTTCTCAGCTACTTTAAGGCATGAAGTAGTTCATTGTGAAATGGTGTTTTATCCTTGAGACTGGCTCCCCAGTCCCAGTGTCAGGGCAATTTATGCTATGTCCCAGGAGATATCAATGGTGACTCTGGGATATTTAGCCTTAAACAATCAAGCTGTTATTTATAATTGACCATTGATTGATCAATCTGCTATAGCTTCATAAAACATGGTGCTTGGGAGAAAAGCTCAAACTCATGACATGACCACTCTGAGTTCGATGGAAGGGATGTCTACTGATGGTCCTGGCTGTCCATCATGGGGCTGGGACTGGAGGTGCAAAGAGACTCCAACAGAGGAAGACAGAGGCCTTGCTCCTGAGCTTACCAGGAAGAAGGGCACATAGTATCACACTGGGGAGTAGTAGTGCTAGGAAGGAGGGCATTGGTGCTCAAAGCACACAGAGAAGTTGGGAGTATCATGAAGAGGACCTTTGAAAGTTGTAACACGAAAATTTAATCCTGACTGATGTCTGGGTGAGACTATAAGCAAGCAGTATCTGCTATGAACTCAATATATTGAAAACTATTTCTTTTCCTTAAAAAAATTATTTCTGGGCTACTCCATCCTTATACACAATGGGTTCAGTGGGATGGGGAGGCTTCCTAATATTTTTATAAGGACATAGCTGGATAAAGGATTTTGATGGTGGTAGCTTCTTTTTTCTCTTTTAAGAATTTTCTGACCTCGTCAATACACAAAGATCTCAAAGTCTGTGTTCTGCCGCAGAAGGTTAAGAAATCTGAGAGTTTATGCCAAATTCATGGCTTCCTAAATTATTTCCTGATTCAGGTATTGATTCTTTGATAGAGTGAGTGATAGATTAATGATCCATTCATTTATTTATTCAATAAACACAATTGGCTTTCCTTATACAAATTCTTATCCAAGGAAATCAAGCTGAATGCTTCTCTTCCTTCTAGTATGTGTGTTCTTGGTTTTCTTCCAAGGCAATTAAGAGGAGGTGGAGAGCAACAGGGGAAAGATATGCAACCTGACTTCTCTGGGACACCTCCCCTTCCCAGTGCCTGTCCCCAGAGAGAGAGAGAGAATGAAAGAGAGAGAGAGAGAGAGAGAGAGAGAGAGAGAGAGAGAGAGAGAGAGAGAGAGAAAGCGGGGGGCTTGAACATGGAGAGAGGGGATAGCACCTTTCTGGAATCAGAATGCCTCTCCTTTCTTTGTTCTCCTCTCCTGCAGCCCTCCTGGTCTCCCCTGGATCCTTTGTTCTGTTTCCCAGCCTCGGGGTGGGTGGCCTAGAGGGGGCAGCTTGGTTTGCCCTATGGGCTCCCAGTCGTGCTCTACCGCCTCCTTCCCCAACAATCCAGGGACTTGGAGGCATATGGTGCTCCTGTCTCCTGAGAGCCTTTCTAATATTATTTCATTTCTTTTAACCTTTATTAAGACAAACATTGAGCAGAGAACAGTCTATACTCCCAGTAGAGACACTCTCCATTTCGATATTAAAAAAACAAAACAAAACAAAATCTAAACCCACCCAACCTGAGACCTGGAGGAGGGAGATAGGAGAGAGGGGGAAAAATGAAAAAGAAAAAGAAATATCCTAGAGATATTTTTACCTTCAAAGATCCATCACTCATTACTGCATATCACAGACACGTCTACAATCTCATCTTCTTACAATTCTCCGTGAAATAAGTGTAAATGGAAAATAATACCCCATTTTGAAAGTTCAACAAAATGTCTTTATCCACCAAATGTAGCCCCAGCTGTCTCATTTTCAGAAACAAAGCCTGATTTTAAATAGCAGCTCGCCACCCAAATAAACACCAGCAGCTCTTTCCAGCTCCATACTGGGAGGCTGCCTCGGTACCCCACGCCATTGCCCATCTCCCAGTAAACACAAAACAGTCTTCTGTGGCAGCCCAATTGCCCCCATTCCAGAAAATCTCAGGGTTCCTCCTTTCAGTTGGAGGAAATGACAGAATTGGGTAAACATTTAAAGCTGCCTCTCCCTCACCATGTGGGGAGATAGTCACCTAGGTTACTAGTCCTCTTCAACACCCCTTCCCACTCCAGGCGAGCAAGCACACACTGTCACCTGAGCATGGGAGGAAAAGAGAGGACACCTCACTCTGAGCCAGCATCTGATTTCCACTGTGAAAGACTTATGATGTGGAAGAGTAGATTTCATTCCACTTGGAGATTGGAAAAGTGTGTGGATGCACAAAGAGGAGGAACTGCTCCAATTTGAAGAGTTTAACACCACTTTCCTTAACCAGCTCTATGACATTGACTTGAGACTCTCAGTACCTCAGTTTCTTCCAAGTTCACATCTCCTACAACTTAAGCATCCATGAGAATTTCAAACAGCGAGTTCCTAACCAATCCCCATTCTTTCAGTTCCTTTGTCTTCTCTACCAGAGTTAAAAAAAAAAAAAAAAAAAAAAAGAAAAAGAAAAAAAGAAAATTCCACCTGTCCAATCACTCAGATCAAAAACACAACTTGATTCCTTTTTCTTTTTCACACCCCATCTGGTCTGATGGCAAAACCTTTTGGCTCTACCTAAAAATATGGCCAGAATCTGACCCATTGTGTTCACTATCACTGCCCTATGTGTGTGCCTCGCCCTGATACTACTCTCATTGCTCCCAACTACTTTCTGATTCAGCAGCAGAGTAGGGTGGAGAAGGTCCTAGAGTCTGGAACCAAACTGCCTCAATTCAGGACCTGGCTCCGTTGCTTACCAGCTGTGTGACCAGGGCAAGACAACTGTAATTTCTCTGTGCATTCCTTTCCTCCTCTGCAAAATGGGAACAATAATGGGATATACCTCTGAGGTTGTTAGGAGGATTAAATGAGTTAATCTGCACCACACAAACTTAAAATGGCACCTGGCACATAGGAAGAGCTATGGAAGCATTAGCTATTATTATTATTGACATTCTTTTTTTCCCCAGTACAGTACCAAAGTGATTGTTTTAAAATGTGTCAGATCATGTCCCTCCTCTGTTCAAAACCTTCCAGTACATCCCTTGGCATGAAGTCCAGAGTCCTTCCTGACAGGCCCTTACATATGTTGATCCCCTGAACTCCCCCCTTCTTTATCCCTTTCTAGCCTCTGGGGCTGCCTTGCCCTTCCTGGCCCACACCAGCAATTCCTACCTCAGGTCTTTTCACTTGTCATTTCCTCTGCCTGGAACACACATGACTTGTTCCCTCACCTCCTTCAGGTCTCTAGTCAAGTATCACCTTCTCAGAGTGGGTATTTCTCACTTCTCTCTTTAAAATTTAACCTGAAGAATCTCCATTCCTTTTATTCTATCCATTTTTCTCCCTAGCACTTATAACCATATAACATACTATATATATTTTTTTGTACCAAGGATTAAATCCAGTGGTGCCTGAACCACATCCCCAGCCCCTTTTTAAAAATTTTTCTTTTATTTTGAGACAGGATTTTGCTAAGTTGCTTAGGGCCTCACTAAGTTGCTGAGGCTGACTTTGAATTTTCCATCTTCCTACCTCAGCCTCACGAGCCACTGGGATAATAGGTGTGTGCCACGGTGCCCAGCAATATATATCTGAGTTTAATTTCCATGTCTTCCTATTAGATTATAAGCTCCATGGCTGAAGAGTTTTTTTTTTTTTTTGGTCTGTTCACTGCAATCTTCCCAACACTAGAATAGTTCTTGGCACATAATAGACATTCAATATGTGTTTGTTCAATGGATGAATATAAAGACAGTTAAACCTGATGAGGCTCTCTCATTGAGGTTCATATCCAATGATTGTTTAAAGCCTCTTAGTACCTGTGGAGCAGAGATATTTGCAGCTATCTCATATAAGAGAAGTTAAATGACTTTTTTTTAGAGCTGCAGGAACATAGGTAAAAGGGCCATTTTTGGAACCCAAAACCCATTGACCTTGGGACAATGACCTCAGTCGTCTTCCCTCCATATTGAGCCTCTGCTAACCCTGGATTTGACCTGGACATGTTCACTAGAAGGATGGATGCATGGAGAAGTGGGTGCATGGATGGATGGATGGATGGATGGACACACACATTTTTCTCTTTGGGAAGTTCGCAGGGGTGGTGAAACTCTGCTGGTCTGAGGAGAAATCTGGAGTCTGCCTTGATAGGCATGAGGCTGACACAGAGTCCAGTGTGGTGGGAAGGGTCTGTCAGTGCTGATGCTGGACCATGAATCATCCCTGAGGACTCAGGAACTGGGAAGTCTGTCAGGGGACTCTCAGATGGAATTGATATATCAAGATGTCACTCTCTCAGAGTTGTTTATCCGAAGTGGCACTGAGGGAGATTGACAGGCAGTCACTGGACAAATAGGCAGATCACAGGCTCCTAGAGATGCTCAGTGGCACCTGTTGTGTGAGAGACTTGAGGTGAGTCTCCGAGGAGTTCTCTGCATGCTTGTCTAGCAGAGCCCATTGCAATGGGCAGGTAGGGGAAATGCTGGGGTGAAACAGAAATGACCCTGCCTGGGGAACTCATGGCCATATAGGTGGGCACTGTCATCGTTTTTTTTTTCTTCAGTTTTATTTTCTTTTGCTCTTTTGTCTTCTCAGAACCAGCTGGACCATTCTACCCTAACCCTTGGGGTCTCCATAAAAGGGGCCCAAAGATTGTACTGTGTGGGTTGGCCACAACCCAACCTGCCACTCAACCAAGGGTGCAGGGAACATAACATCTCCTCAGACTTGTACTAGCCTCCACCTCCCAAAGCACAGTAGTGAGGGTTAGTGGTTATGGAGCTTCATAAAGGGTACTTTATGTTAAGCCCTTATGTTCCCAAGTTCATTTTACCCTCATAACAGCCAGATGACGTAGGGACTATAATCCCCACAGTAGAGTTGAAAAAATGAGCCTTCAAAGGTTAAATTACTCATTTGGGTCAATAGCTGTGGACTAACAGGGACTGAACCAGGACTTCTTCTTAACGCCAAACATTCTACCAGCCCCCCACTTTAACTTCCTTATACACATTAACTCAGTTCTCACAACAACTCTCAGAGATACAGCCTATTACTGTTCCTAGTTCACATGTGAGAAAAGAGAGAAGTTTTCTCTTGAACCCAGGGGTGCTTAACCACTAAGCTGCATTCCCAGCCCTTTTCTATATTTTTAGAGACAGGGCCTCTCTAAATTGCTGAGGCTGGCTTTGAACTTGCAATCCACCTGCCTCAGCTTCCCAAATCACTGGGAAATTACAGGCATGCGCCACCCCACGCCCAGCAGAGAAGTTTTAAGTTACTCGCTAGATCATACCTCAGAGCTGGGGACAGTGCCTAGGCATAGTGCTCAGGGTTAAATATACATTTGTTGAACAAAGCAAACACTTGTCTAGAAACCATCTCAGTGCCTTGTACCTGCTTTTCCCATCCCAAATTTGTGTCCAAGTCTCCAATCCACATCGTTCCCTACTTTCAAAGGCCAATTTAAATCTTCTTAGTCTTCTGTTGGTTACAAGTACTTTAGTTGAAGATTTAAGGGAAGACTCACAGAGTATAATAAACACCTCAGAAATGTGTTTATCATTTGACTCGGTACATTTATTTTTAGGAATTAACCTAAAGAGATCATCGTACATGTGTGCAGAGGGCTAAGTACCAGGATGTTCTCTGCATCGTTGTTTAAGGTAGCACAAGACTAGAAATCCCCAAGATGTCCAGTAATAGAAGACTGGGAAGATAAATACACATTCCCTCTGAGAGTCATACAATAGAGTACTGAGTAGTGATTAAAAATAATGAAGATATATATTTATTGACATGAGAAATTAAGTGAAATAAGTAGGTTATAAAATAGTACACCCAGAATAATTTGATTTTTATTAAAATTGTATGAATATAAATATATGCATCGAAAAATGTCTGGAAGGACATGTATCAACCTGTAGATAGTGGTTATCTTCAAGCAGGGCTTGTGGGTGATTTTTATTTTCTTCTTTTTACTTGTTTTCTAATTTCCTGCAAAACTCTTGTTGAAAAAGAAAGGAAAATGAACGATATCTAAGAACTATTCCCTGCTCACCTCTTGTCTTTCTTAATCCTTCCTAAATCTGATAGTCCCACCGCCCGGCTCTGTTTTGGCACGTGTGCTATTGGATTGATTGTACGAGTGTAGCAATGTCTCCATAGAGGATGATTTTCATTCCCCTTATGAGATCCTTGAAGGCTGGCCCTCACTTCAATATATATATTTTAAATTTAATATAGAACATTGTACATGGGAGTGCTTACATTTTTTCTCCCACCTCCCTGGTCCCATTATTTATTCCTATGAGGCAGAGAATGAAGGGTGTTGAATTCACCTAACCCTTGGGGAAGAAAGGGGATGAAGCCATTTCCCCAGGGCTGGGAAAAGGCCCAAATTATCCCATGAAGCAAAAGGCAATAAATTATCCAGGGACCTTTGAGGTCATGCCCTGGCCTTCTCCGGCAGCCACCCTGCCCTGCATAATGGGCCGCAGGCAGTTATGATTCATGCAGATGCTGGCTGGGCTCCTGCCAGCCTGGTCTGAGGAGGCTCCACAGTTGGAACTGGATAGGCCTAAAAATATAGCCCCTCAGGGATAGCTTGGGCCATGCCCTGGGGAGGTCTGAACCTCCAGAGGTCTGGAGCAGGTTCTGAGAATCAGAATTGGAGACACATAGGCTGCCTTGGCCTTCTCCTGCCTGTGCAGCTGGGGCCCCAGGGAGAAATCTACAGCCATTACCCAACAAGACAGAGCAAAAATAAATGAGGTTAAAGCACCAGAAGGAGGACTTAGATAATAATAATATAGTGAGTGACTTGGGCAGCAATTGTTGTTGCAATAATACTACTTCCCATTTGTACAGGACTCTACTGCACACAAAATGCTCTCACATATATTATCATATTTGACCCACACAACAACCCTGTGAAGTAGACAGTCTTTGCCCAGGTTTTCAAGCAAGAGAATCGTAATTCAGAGAGATTAATCAATTTACCAAAAGTCACACAGCTCATAAGAGGCCGAGTCTTCTGTCCTCACTATGATAGGAGATCTCCCTGAATGAATGAGAAGGCACATAGCTGAAGGATATATGGTTGGAGGAAGTGAGGACAGAGAATCTGGCTTTGGGGAGAAATGAAATGACCCCTGAGAGTCCAAGGTTAATACTACTAGGGCAGCAGGGAGGCAAAAAGGCCAAGAACACCAACACCAGAATGTATGCTCATGCCTTCAAATCCCTGGTAGCACAGTGGCCATGGAGACTTGGCTCCGATCTTTAGACACCAGCAGATGAGATGATGGGGTCAATAATGGGATGCCCTGCCCAGGCTTCAGACAAGTCCGCAAGGTGTGCAGAGTGTGAGACTCAGAGCAGGGATATGGGGAAGTAGGGTGCAGGGGGAGTCAGACTCATACTTCAACTTAGACAGCAAAAGTACTCTCTAATTTTGTCCTTGTGAGCTCCACAGGGGATGGCAAGAAGCTCAGTTGAAGAAAGCCAGCCAGGAAAACAGCTTCCTGCAGGAAACAAAGAGGGTGCATCCCAATGGCCCATATCTTTGTCAGAAAAGGCTCCAAAAGCAAATGAATGAGTGGATTTTTCTCCTTGCCTCACCTTTCATTTCCTTCCCAGCATGGTGGAAAGGATTCTACAGGACTCTCAGCCTTACCTCCAGTAGAATTCTTCCTGCTCAGTGCTGTGGTGACATGCTAGATGCGTCTCTTCTCCTAGCTACCTATGGTCTGCATCAATCTTCACCTCAGGGATAATGGTGCCCCCTTCCCTTGTTCCTAAGTGCTCAGACAATTGTGTTTCAAGGAGCTTGTGTTGTTCATAGTACAGTCAGGAAAACAGAAGCCACTCTAGGCATCTCTGCAGAAACGATTTTATACAGGGGATTGGTTAAATGAGAGGACACAATTATTTCTTTGGGAGAACAAAGGGAAGAGCTTGGAGTTATCAGAACTCTAAGGAGGGAACCTCCAGAGCAGGGACCTAGACCTCAAAGGGAAAAGTGCTTCCTGGCTGCTGTGGGGACCTTTGGGTGAGTATAGTGAGGTTGATATTAAGAAGCTGGAGACTGCTGCAGCTGGGATGCAATGGTCCTATGATGGCATGACACTGGCAAGGAACAGGAAAGAGCAAATCCTGTCTTCCCTTCTCCAGCTTTCTAGTCTCCCTTTGGCTCCCCCTATTTGCAGACACACCAGGTGTCTGCTGGCAGAGGAGAAATGCAATTTGCAGCATTCCAGCATCAGCATTACAAAGCAGGACACAGAATGGTGGGTTCAGAGTTTGATAACCAACTCTAAGCCTTATCCTCAGAGGATGTCTTAATGGGGTAATGTTAATAGGGTAATATTTTCCAGACAGACACAAAGAGCCTCAGAAGGTGGTTTGAATCCTGTTATAGCCCAAGCACTTGGTCAGTTTCTTGAATCATCTTGTCTGACCTGCCAGTTCTCTGATTTCTGTGACAAGTCCTAGGGATTTTATACATTGCAATTTTTTTTTTTTTTAATCTGGGAGGGATGTATGTCTTCATCTTTATTCCTTTAGGGATCATCTTGATCCTTTGCCCTTTGCCCCAGACTGAACAAAGACTGCTTCCAAGTGATAGGCAAAAGGAGATTCAAGTGTCAAACAATAATAGCAAGATATTATCAATGTAGGCCTGTGATTGTGTCATATAAAAAATAAAATACACACCAGTTAATCAAAGCACTACAGACACTTTTAAGTAATCCCGCTTTGGCTTTGCATAACTCCATATACTGCCGGCAGCGCTCTTGTCTACCACCAGAGACCATAATATACATCAAAAATTCTCCTTTAAATTTATTTTCAGTAAAGATTGGTCTTTTGAACTGCGGCAGTGGAGGCTTAAGGGTACAAAATCTCCTCGCCTTTTTCTCTTTCTTTTTCTGTCTCCCCTGTCTTTCTCTTTGGTGGGGCGGTGACTCTGGGGCGGGGGAAGAGAGCAGCGGAGGGTTCCACACATCTCGTGGAACCTTCTGTCCTTTGCATGGATCAGTTCCTCTCATCTGCCACTTGATTAAGACATTAAAGCAGGAAGGTGAAGGAAGGTTGAGCTGCAGCAAGAGGGAGTGAGAAACAATTCCTCTCCATTCACTTCGGAGAAAGACTCTGATTGCTGAGCCCAAGGACGGTTTTAGGCTATTTTGGTCGGGATAGTTCACACTTAGTGCTTTCCTAGAACCCCAGATTTTGTGGAATGTAAGACACTGGGTGTCTAGGGGTACTGATGACAAGTCAAGGTGGAACCTTTTTATTGTTGCCCTCACTGATGCGACAGGAAAATAGGACAGCTTTTCCAACTCATAGGGGGACTGTGGCAGTTCAGTTCATTATGTAAGACAGTACATTTTAGTAGCTAAACTGAGTCTTAGGTTTGAACTGGGATTTATTACCTAACAGCTCTGTGGCCTGATATAAGTTTTTTTTTTTAAATTGTGGTTAAATATGCATAACATAAAATTTACCACTTTAATAATTCTTAAGCATACAGTTTGTTGACATTAAGTGCATTCACATTGTCATGCAACCATCACCACCGTCTACCTCTGAAACTCTTTTCATCTTCCAAAATTAAAATTCTGTACCCATCAAACCCAACTCTACACACCCCCACCCCGCCCCACTCCCCCAGCCCTGGAAACCAACACTCTGGCTTCTGTATAACTTGGACTATTCTAGGCACCTTATACATGGGGAATCATGCAGTATTTTTCTTTTTCACTTAACACAATGTCTTCTAGGTTCATCCATGTTGTAGTGTGTGACTGTGATGTTGGTTTTAATTCTAACTATACTGAGACTTTTTGGCCCATAAACTCTGCTTCTTCACCAGATCTAGAGTGGGTTAAGTGAAACCTATAGGGGAAAGATGAGAACACATCTATAGGCTCTTAAGCTGGAAAGGGTCTTAAATATCATCTGATTCTCCCTCCCAGTAGTAGAGGACACCCTCATTACTGCCTTTGAGAAGGTCAGCGAGCTGATAAGAGCCATACTCCTTCATATTTAAAAGTGAATTACATATTTTCCTGATATGTTTGTATCTATATTTCAGTTGATCCTAACAATAATTCTAATGTAGGTACAGACAGATCTTATTTTCTTCACTTTTCTAGGATGCAACCTAGTAGAGGGTAGAGTGAAATTGCTCCTGAACAACTGTGATGGAGTCTCTTATTTCTAGTTTCTTATCCTTTCTAAAGTACCACACAAGCTCAGGTTTGCAGACCTGTTTATATTGCATTGCTTAGCTAAGTTTCACTTAACACTTTCCTTTTTTTTTTTTTTTTTTTTTTAGTTATGACCTCAAATCTCAAGTCAGCTATTTGAACCTACTAGATCATGTTCCAGAAAAAGAAAGATGCCAGTTAGGCACTGTCACATATGAGCTGGGAGGGAGGTCAGGGCTCTACACAAAGGGAGCTACCACACTAGTGAAGATTCACAGCTTCATCAAGGTCACTATCGTGGGAGTCAAGAGACTAAGTCCCTTCCACAATAACAATAATTGTCCTTCGATCAGTGGGACCAGAGATCTCAGAGGAGAGGAGCTGCTGCCATCAATGATGCTATACCTGAAGGAGACAAATTCTCCCCCAATCTGCTTCCCTTTGGCTGAATCTCAATCTTGATCTTTCATGGAAAAGGGAATATTCATGGACCAGGGTTTTCCTCATCCACTTCTGCTACCAGCAGAGACAGGTTGTGAGTGCACAGGGTGCTGCAAGGGGCCAGCTCAAGGCGCCTTCCCCAGGGGTTTCTAAGTGGTGGGTGAAATTTAAGAGCAGGCTGCCTTCCATCTGCCAGCCCCATGGGTCATGTCCTCACAGATGGAGCAGGACCAGTGAGGGCAAAGGGTGAAGGGGAAATATGTCACTTGAACATCAGAAGAGTCTAAATAAGGACTGCTCTGTTTGCTGTCCCTGTCTTCCTTTTGATCTCCCAAAAGGAACACAACCCGAGAATAAATACACCAGCCTTAAGCAAACAAGCCCCAGATTTCAGCTGCCACTTCTGCCCTGGGTTCCTTAGATGGAAACAGTAGGTCTATTCCTCTCAAAGGTGTCATGGTGAGGAACTATAAACTGTCACTTTCCACAGTGAAAGTGATGAGACTCTGGGGAGAGAAGCCACATGGTGTTGGGGTGGGTGGAAAATGGGGTAAATGCTCCAGAAGCAGCTTCCCTGGGGAGAGGGAAGCACAGGACAGGTGCAGGTTTCCAAGCAGCGCGGAAGGAGCAGGCACCACCTGACCCTCTGGAAGCCAAAGGCTGAGCCGCTGAGGCCTGCTTTCAGCTGCCCCAGCTGCACATTCCTGAAAAGCTGGCACTTGTGTGAGGCTTCTCCCAAATCAGACATGAGTCACGCCAGCTTATTTTAAGTCCTGACCTGTTCCTGGGAAGGGAACCCGACATGGAAAGCCACGTGCTGTGAAGCAACTGTGGCCCAGGGCCAAGGGAAACAGAGGCCCCGTGCAGCTCGTCGACAAGGTCTGTCCCAGAAGCCCAGGGTGAGCAGAGGCAGGGAACAGCCACACCCCTTCCCTTGTTGAGTGGAACCGTGGGGTGTGTGGCTCTAGCAGCTTCTGTGCCCACTGTGATGCTTCTGAAGTCTTAGGAGGGGGACAGTGGGCAGGGAGAGAGGGCCCTGCTGTTTGTTCTTTCTGGGACTCTGTCCTTATTTTTACAATCTACACTAAGTTTTCCTGAGTGGATATGTGGTCCTTTGGGGACAAATGGACAGAGGGAGTAGCAGAGCTCATGCCCACTTGGCCAAATGTATTTAAGTCTTTTAATAATTCATATCCCCATTTCCATACCCAGCCCCACTTAAAGAGGGATCCCAGGGAAACCTAAAAGCTTTTCTGATTGCACAGGCTCATCCAGCATCTTCATAAAAGGTTCTCAACTGGCCTCTCAGAATCGACGGCTTCAGCGCTTATGAAGAAAAACTAATAGTTCCAGCTGGTAGTCATTGAAAAGTCACTTAATATTTCTCAGTGCAAGGAGCTATACTTAATGGGACACAATGTTTTTTCCCTAAGCAGTTGGAAAAAACCCTTGACATCACATTAATAATGTCAAGTTTTATTGGCTCTCTCATTTGACATGATATTAAACTTTTCAGACTCTATCTCGACCGAGGTACAAGGTTGTTAAAATGTGGACAGATTGGAGCGATACAAAAAGGTGGCATGGAAGAAGTGCCTGTCTAGGTGAATGGAGAGAGAGGGAAAGGGTTGCGACATGGGGCTTAATAGACAAATGGCACTTTGTGGGAAAACTCTGAGCCCAGCAGCCTCTTCCTGGGACTGTCTTCTTTCTGAGACTGGTAGGGCAGGCACCTCAGGGGCAGACGGGGGGTTCAAGGCCACCTGGTATTGGGTTGCTCATCATCCTTGGCAAGTCCAGTTTTCTGGACAGAAATAAGTGAAAACATCGACATTGAGAGGCAGGGGGGATTGCAAATTGGGGGCCAGTTTTGACAACTTAGTAAGACCCTGTCTCAAAAATAAACAAACAAACAAATAAACAAATAAATAAATAAAGTACAAATATAAAGAACTGGGACTGTAGCTCAGGGGTAGGGCACTCCTGGGCTCAACCCCCAGTACCAAAAAAAAAAAAAAAAAAAAAAAAAAGAGAGAGAGAGAGAGAGGGAAGAAAATAGAGTCTTTTGGGAAACCCCAGCTTTGCTCCCTAGTACCTTCCTTGGGAACAGAAAACTCTCAGGGTTCCTAATAATAACAATAACAACAATAGCTGACACTTCCCTGGTACTGGCATGCTATTCTGAGTGCTTTCCCATATTTACCTGCTTGGCTCTTCCCAACCCAATGAATTAGAGGTTATGGTGCTCACCATCATCTTCATTTTAAGATAGAAAACTGAGGAAAAAAGGCGTCATGTGATTTACCCAAGTCTGATGCCTAGTAAGTAACTGACCCAGAATCAGATTCAAACAGGGGCTCTTGTTGAGAGTTATGTGCCTACCACCCTTCGACAGGGGGAGCCACTATGCAAATGCAGAATGTCCCATCTGCAAAGGCTGGGGACCTACCCTGGGCACCCTCTTCTTCCCCTTCTTTCATGGTGGTGCCCTGACACACAGGCAAGGGGGGGGGTTTCCAGCAGGTGGTTGGCATTGACTTTGCCTGTCAGGTGCAAAACCATAAATAACAGATTTTAAGCAAAAAACCCACCCAATAATGCATGTCTAAAGCCATTTTGATGTTGGAGAGTTACAGTAATACTTTTATGCTTTATTTAAAGAAATTGTTTGCAGCATATTTGTAGTGAAATCACTCCAAAGAGTTTATTTTGGATGATTGATTTATAGGAATCTAGCTCACATACCCAGAGGATAACACTTAAATCATCTCTTCTTTTCATTTATAATAAGGAACAAAATGATCATATTTTGACAAGTCTGATCATTTGGGGGGTTGAGCAGGTTCCCTCGGTGGGCTCAGTCTATAGCTCTCAGAACTGATAGACTATTATTACGTCTCATTAAAATCAGCCACAGCTGCTTTGGCTGGTTGCCCCAAAGAAAACAAAGCTATCGGTGGTTCATCCTGCCAAAGTCAGTCTTTCCGCCAATTTTAAAGAAGGGCACAACTGGAAAGGTCTTTAGCTGGGACCATCAAAGCCCATCTGTCTTGGGTTTGAACTTTGAGCATCCCCTTAGCCCCCACCCACTCCAGTGTGACACTCACAAATCTTCCCCTGTCCTTCCCTCACCTTGAATGCTGCAGCAGCCTCTGACCTTCTGACCCCACAGAAGCCTCATCACATTCCCAGGCCCAGTGGGAATCTTCATGGCCTAAACTTAACGGGGAGGGTGACATTTGCCATTTTGCCACTTGCCCACTGGTTAAACCAAACAAGTGGGTTTTGTAGCTCTCTTTGGTTTCCAGATTCGGAGTTGGGGCAGAAAGCTGCCTGAGTGACACCCCCAGAATCTGAGCTGCCTATCTGTGTTTCTGCTCAGTTCCCTGGTGTTGGGTCGGGCTGGGCAAGGGGCTCCACTCTGCGTTCTGCCCTTTCTGGAAGGAGCTGGGTTTCTTCTCTCACTCCCCTGCAAACCATCAGGCCTCCTTTCCTGGTCTCCCCCTCCAGCAGGGGCCCAGCCCTGCACCACTCCCACGTCTTGGGGAGAACAGAGTTCAGTCTGTGACAACCACACAGTGAGAAGACCAGGAAAGTTCCCCTGGAACAAAACCTCGCCAAGTTCTCGGGGTCCGTGGCAGTCTGTGTAAGAGTAGTACGGTGAAAGATCTTCCTTCTCTCATCTTCCTCTTTCATCTTCCCTAATCCCCTCCCCTCAACTTATCTTTTTTCCTCTCTGCCCCCAGCCCCCCTCCTCTTTCTATTCACTATCAAGAACAGCCAATTTAGCGGGCAGCCATACGGCTCCAGCAGAAGTCCCTGGGATCAGTGGCTACAGGGAGTGGCACAGCCAGAAGGCGAAATCAAAGATGAAATGAGCATTTGGATCTTGCTGAAACTGAAGCTCAGCACCCTGTATGCATTATTCATGTGTGACATTGTCACCCCCTTCTCTACACTCTCCACTGAGCTACAACAGAGCTCTGAATCCGAGTGGCTTTGAAACATTTTGCACTATGACCCTGATCGATCCTCAGTCCTGCAAATGGCCCCAACAGGGCCATGTCCTGGCCTTGCTCAGAGACAGCTGCAGGCCAGCTGGGCATGAACCCTCAGCCACACCCTGCATCAAGACACTTTAAGCAGTGGGGAATGATTCTCATTAGGGGTAAAGCTCTTGGTACCTGAACCAAATGTTCAAAATCCTAAGCAAGCAACTGGCCTCTGTTGAGCTGTTTTAAATTATGTATTATTGACCTTGGGCAAGTCATTAGATTTGTTTGAGCTTCATTGTGGCATCCCTAAAACTCAGAGTTCATGATGACTTTCTTACAGGAATGCTATAAGAAATGAGTCAGTTAATATATGTGAAAGTGCTTTGTAAACAGCAAAATGCTACATTAAAAAAAAGCAATTAAGAAAGGCTAAAATGTACTGGGCATTCACAATGTGCTAGCCATTAGATTCTAGACACTTGCTTATTTAATCCTCACAGAAATCCCTGGGAGTTCAATACTTTGATTTTATGGAAGTCCCTTTTTTAACAGACAAGGAAATTCAGGAGGCTCAGGGAGGAGAAGGGATGTCCAGAGCTGGGATTCCAGTCCAGGTCTCTCTCTTCCATCCACTATACAGGTGCCTGTTCCAGAGTCGGAGCAGCTCACACTCCTCGCTTTGCACACAAAAACAAGTGTGGATTTGCCAGTGCACCAAACATTATCTCCTCCCTGGAACGCCCCTGGCTGGGAGGCAGGTAGAGGTGCTGAGCCTCTGCTACTCCATTTGCACCTGTTTTCTGTTGACCTCACTGAGTGGCCCAGTGACTCTCTGCAAAGCTAACTGGGAAGGGTTTGCTCCTCAGACTGGGGCTCCTGTAGCAAGGGCATTTTGAGCTTTCCCTGTCCCCTGTGGACCTCAGGGTCAATCTTTTGTCCTGAATCATTTTTTTTTTTATCTCATCTAAGCATCCCCTTGCAGGACTAACTTATTGTCTTTGAGAGCCAGCACAGAACTTTGGGAGAGCTAAATGTGGAGAGGAGAAGAGACTGAATGGGAAGCCCTTTGATGGAGCAAATGAGAGATCTTTCCAGAGGATTATAGTGACACGACACTTAGACACTCGGCCCTCCTCACCGGCATGAGTTTGGAATAATTACCCAGGGCAGACTCACTCAAAGAGGCAGTAAGCTGGCTAAGGCTCTTAGAAGGCAGTCGATGACATTGTTAATGTATCCGTCCCAGGGCTCAGGACACGGCAGGGTCGGGTATTAGCTGATTATCTGATCCTGTCAGCAGAGAGCTTTCAGAGAGTCCAAAGAGCCAGCCCCCAGATTTCCTCAGGGAGATGCTAAGCTTAGACACCTGCAGAGGGGTCCTCTGTGGTGGTCTGTCCGTGGAGGGTGTCCCGGGTCTCTTCTGTATCTGTGTAGGAAGCAACATGGATACAGAAAGGGCTCCCAAGCTTCATGTTGCCACAGGGTTATGGGAGATTAGGTGATAGGAGTCTGTGACTTCCCTCGCTCCCCCAGTGGAGGCACAGATTCTCTTTCCTGTGAGAACCATTAACATGGTCACTGTACAGGGACACTGGTTTCAACTGTGGAAAAGCTCTCCCCTCCCGCCTTGCTGGTAGGTAGAAGGGCAGAACAGGAATGTGACAGAGCTCACATTCCTGAGCAGGAAGACATGTAGCTGGCCATGAGCAGCTCTTCTTTTCAGTTGGGACAGGCTCAAACGGCAGCAGGAGGGACTAGGCTTGGACATAAAGAAGAATTACTTAGTTTGGAAAGGTTAGCCAGGACACCCTTAATAACTGTCTTATAATAACTAAATTTGATGATTTACTATATTTACTGTCCTAAGAACTTTCATGTCCTTTCTCCCTTCATCCCTCCAACTGCCCTGAGAGAGGTGTGACCATTAGGTTTCCATTGACAGGTGAGAAAGCCGAGGTCCAGATGGTTGACATCTTCTATCTACAGTCAGCAGCTAGAGGGGGTGAAGCCAGAGTCGAGGTGTGACACCCGAGCCTGGACTCAGCTGTGCTTTCCCGCTGTCTCCCCAGGAAGAGTGAAGAACTGGTCGGTGGTGGCTCCTGGCTTCTCCCTCCCAGCCAACTTCTCCATGTCCCATCCCTTCTACCAGCAGCGGGGAGGGTGCAAGGGAGGATGGGGGCTCTTTGTGGGAGCTGAGTCTGGCCAGGGTGGTTTGCTCTTAGCACAGCATCTGACTCCACCTGTTGAGTTAGGTCACCGACTCCCAAGTCGGGCCAGGGGGCCAGTCACCTTTTCCATTGATCTTCTGTCCTGAGCTGAGTTATCTCACACAAGTGGTACCCGACAGACCCTCAGCTTTGGCCCTCCTGAGCCTCCTTCGCAGCTTAGTGAGTTTTAATCTGGCCCATGAGGGCTTGTCAGTTTCAAGAGCCCCCCTGACCTTTTAATAAACATTTCCTATGTTATCAGAATTATTTCCTAATTCATTCCCTTCTGTCCCTGAATATCTAAATCCTATTTGAGTTAATGCCCTTCATTTTCATTTATAAAGACAGATACAAAATAATTATTTCCTATCTCTGTAGTTTCCTTATCTCCCGTCCTAATAACGCCTTCGGCAGACGAACATTTCCCATCAGTTGAAACAGTTTGAGTGTTTATTTTTTTTTTCATTCTTTAAAGAAGAAAAATAAAATACTTCCTTGGGCTTTGACTCCTCTTCTTTCCCCTTCCCTCTCTTCCTCTCACCCGCTGCCCTTCTCCCTGGCTGCCCCTTCCTCTGCCCCCTCCCCCCCCGCAGCTCCCATGCTACTGCCCAGCCTCCCCTACTACGCCACCGGGGAGCCTCATTTTCCTGGTGGGCTGCATTCTCTCTGCAGCCTCACATCTGAATTCCATCAGCCCAGAGCCTGCCTTTGAGCTCAAGTCCCCCCAGCTAGTAAAATTGGTTTGGATGAGCAGATGCAGTCTCAAAAAGAAACATTCTTTGGTTTCCTCTCATGAAAACTAGTGAGCAGAGAATTCACAGTTCCCTTCTCCGGGCATCTCTTTGAAGTGTTTGATTGAAAGGCGAGAGGATGGAAAGGAATGGGGGATAGTGGTGGGAATTAGGAGTCCTGGTTTAACTAGAAGCCTGAAACCAAGGACCCAGGCTGCCTGTGACCCTCTCTGTTGCTTGCCATTTAGGTCAGGGCAACACTGACTTGTTTGGGGCCGTTCTGTACTCAATCCAGTCTTTTTCACCCTCCTCTCTCTTATTTTTGCAAGGAAGTGAACATGCAATTTAAATCCAGGGTTTGAGAGAAACTCACCAACAAAAGCAGGCTGATTTTAAGGGAACCAGTTCTATTTTCAGAAAAGAGTTGTTCAAATCCAAGTTAGTGTGTGCAGAGGACCTTCTGTATGTCAGCCATGTAAATGACCTCATTAACTTCCCATGAGAACCCAGTGATCCAAGAGCCAACCTTTCTCTACTGTACCAATGAGGAAACTGAGGCTCAGAGAGACTAAGTAATTTGCTCCTAACACTTAACCAGTTGTGGTGCAGCTGGGCCTTGAACCCGGGTCTTCCCTCATGGTCCTCATTCTCCAACACTCAGGCCTTCAAGAGAAAGGACATCTGTTACTGTTCTAGCTTTTAGTCTTTGTCAAGGCAAAGTAGAACTCTCAAGAGCTCCTTTGTGAAGATATCTGGCGGATGAGCTCTAAGCCTTTTCATCATTGGTAGAGAATGAAGATTATGAGGACAGAAAAAACCCGCAATGGAAAATGTTTGAAGGCACGTGCTAGGGAGAGGTCAAGGACTGATGGGTGGGGAACTTGGAATGTCTTTTCATCAAATCCCTTCATGTTATCATCAAGGAACCTGAGGCCTTAGAAGGAGGCAGGTCTTGCCCTTGCCTTCACTTGGTTTAGCACTCAAGCCTCATTGATCTGGCTATAGCCTCCAAAGCTCTCCTTCATTGTCTGGAGGAGATGTGGACGCCACCTGGGGGTCAGCCCAGGGAGACCAAGAAGGCCAACAATGGCCAGAGGCTTCACTGTAAAGGTGTAGCCATAAGACAGACACTTCTAGACTTCCAAAGTTTGAAAGGGACAAGTGTCCCTAAGGCCGCTCCTAAGAGATGTGTCCATTTTTGGTCAATGAGTGGGGCTGGCCAGCCAGTGCTGTCTTTCTGGTATCTTCCTGGAAAGTCCTGGCCTGTGGGACCAATATGACCTTGGTGTCTCATCCTCCTGGGGCTCAGTGACATATACAGGGGACTTTACCAAATATCATCAATGCAGTCTTTGTGTAGTTCAGGCCAGAGAGCAGGAAGGATGATGTCAACAAGGAGTGTCTCTTAGCTGGAGACTGTAAAGCAATGTTAACTGAACAACTGTTTCATAGGATGGGCCACCGGAACCCAGAACCTAGTCGGTTGAGACAATGTCTTCCAGTTGATGTTTGAAATTCAGTAAGGAGCCTTCCTGTCTCTTTCTTGTCCGGCGATGCTTGTATTAGAACAATTCTCTTGATCCTAGGAAATGCCTCTAAAGTATATTTATGTACCTAGCAAAGACAGACCTATGAAGCCATGGGTATAATTAGTTTTATATGGCACCATGAAAGAATGGGGTTTCAGGACAAATTTTGTTTGGTTGGTGCTTGGGTTCCTAGTACTGGGGCAGATGGTGGATTTTGAAATTATTTGAGCATATATTACTTTAGTGGGGGATAAGGACTTTGGAGGAGGAGAGGGGAAGTCCTACAATGTGTCCAAAGAAACCTCACCAGCATCACAGTGACCCTGATGGCTGTTCTAGGGTGAAGGGAGGTAGAGAAAGGAAGCAAAAATGGTCTGGGAATTATCAGAGCTGTATTCTGGTCCCATGGTGTTTCCCAGAGCTTCTTTTATAGCTGTTCCTATAAAATGAAGGTGTGTAGATACCAGTTTTTCCAGTTCCCAGTTTACTCAGATAGTATTTTTGTGAGTTTTGTTAGATCTTCAAATATTTTTTCTTCACATGGCTTACTTTTAAATTTCGTCCTCACTCTAAAAAAAGCTGTCTGTAAAATGTGGCTTGGGTGTGGAAGTCATTCTTTAATATATATAAAAATGATAATCTTCTTTAAATTTGTGTCCTACCTCGAATTACCTTTTGTATCAACTTTGAGGCCCACTCGGCCCACTGATGACAGCCCCCCTCCATCTCTGAGATGCCATTATATATTACACGAGTGAATTCCTTCCTTTTCCTTTCTGAATGGAGGATAAGACTTGCAGAAGCTCCGAGTCCCAGCTGGGAAAGAGAAAAAAGATCTGTATGTTTCACGGATGCTGGAGCGACTCTGAGAGGAATGACAAAGTCATCGTTAATTGCAGCCAATTACTCTATCGGGTGGTACTGGTGAGGAAAACGACTTCTAGAGTTGTCTTAGAAGGAATTACCGTACTGGTAAATAATTTTGACTTAAGTAATTTTTAATGCTAAAATTTGCTACAAGTACTTAGAGAATTAAAAAAAAAAACACCAATGCTTCCATTACAGCTTAATAAGGCAGTTTTATAATTAATAACCCACTAGTCACACCTGTAATTTTGAGTAGGAAGAAGAGACATTAACTTTGTGTCCTTTTTTTTTCCCCTCTTTTTCTGAAGAGTAGAATTATTTTCCTTTGGTTCCTTAGGGCCTGAGAATGTCCACTGAAGGTGCTCTAGTTATTCTGGGAGGACTTGCCTCCTGTCCACTCCTCAGTCTAAAGAATCAAATATCAGTGGAGGTGAAGGAGCACCATGTGTCTCCAGCTGGGCCTTCCAATTCTTTCATTTTGCATTTTTTTTTCCTGGTTGTGAGCAAGTGATGGGCTTCTTCTCTTTTGTCTGTGCTTCAGTTTCCTCATCTATACAATTAACATGAAGTAAAATATCCTGAGGACTGCCATACTCGAATGTTCTGTGTGTGTGTTATTTTGTGTAAACCATGGCTACATCTTTACACAAACAGTGCTTTACCAAACTGAAATAATTTGATTAATTTATTATTTTATTTATTCTCATTCATTAAGTACCTCTTAAACACTATCATTTAGTCATTCAATTCATTCATCTATCCGTTAATTCACATTTGAAATAGATATTTATCCAGCATCACTTATGTGTTAGATACTGAAGAAGATGCAAAGAAGTGTGAGAGAATGTTCCTGCCCTTCAAGACCTTATCTTTTTTTTTAATCAAAAATATTTTGCCATATGGTAGTTAACTAATAATACAGTTTAGCAGGAGCCAGTGAGGTCATGAATGATGCAGACGGTAAACATTCTAAGAAGCAACTGTTTTAAGAATTCAAAGAGAAAGAAAAAAATCCTTTAGAAAGTGATAGATTTGGGGTGGGGAGGGCCTGGGCTGTTGCTCTGTAGTACAGGGCAGGCTTAGCATGTGTGAGGTCCTGGGTTCAACCCCTAGAAGGAAGGGGAAAAAAAAAAAACTGAACAAGGGAAGACTTCAGTAGAGTGTTGAAGGATGAACTGCACTCAGGTTGGCAGAGAAGATGGTAAACGGCATTTTAGATGATCAGCGCAGTCATTACTTAGTGGGGGACTTTTGTCAAATCTTCTTCCTTCTCAAAATGACATCTCTGATCCTCAATGTTTTCTTATATAAAATGGAATTTGGATTGGTCACTCCCAATATCATGATTCAATAGAAACTCGGGATGGTGGCAGGGCAAAGATGGCCTGACCTTGGAGTGACCTTGTCCAGTAGGCCCAAAATGGCTGTTCTGCATCAGTAGGCAGAAGCTGTGTGTGAGCTGAGGCTCCTTGTGGCCTAGGGGGTCTCATTCGAATTCTTTTTGTCTGGACTGGGAGCAACACAGTGTCACTATCTTGCCAACAACTGCCTGTGGCAAATTCAGTATCCTGCTTGATGCAGCATTTGGAGGAAATTTTTTTCCATGAAAACAAAAGTTTTTGCTTAATTATTCAGCACACTCATGCGTTTAAAAATACTGTCCACTTTCTAACTAGCTGTCTTTTTAACAAAGCTTCTTGGCTCCTGAGGAGCTGGGCCCCCATTGTCTAAGGCATTCTTATGAAGAACTGTGCCAGGCGTAATCCCAGCCGTCCCTGGGTGTAGAGAGAAGCTTCCCCAGGCACAATGAGGCATCCAAACTGCCTTTCTGCAAAGATAGGAGGGGGCACATCTCTGCTCCCCAGGGACTGGCGTAGGTAAAGTGTGGATGAAAATTAAACAATGAGACAAGGTCATTTCCCCCTAGCATAGATGGTGAGCTTTAGGGCATCAGTAAAGTTCTCCACTCTGTCTTGTGACTTATTTTATTTTATCTATTCATCTAACATCCACTTATCTTGCCATCCATCCAACATACATATTCATTGTCTATTCTGTGCCCCTCTGTTCTAGGTCCTGAGACACCCATGTCCAGAGAAGAATCAGTGTAGGACAATCGTCAGGGAAAATCAGGAATTTTTCTGATGGTCTACAGGAAATCTTGCATTTTTTTGTCTTGTCCAGTTTATTCAATGATTTCTTAGAAGCTTTCTAATTGTGTTGCATTTGGGCAGGGGTGGGGGCGAGGAGTTGGCTTAAGGGATGGAGGATGGAAGTTGTTTTACCCTGAGGAGGAACCGGCTCCCAGACGGCAGAACCATGTCTGCATTGCTGACTTCATGCACAGCTCAGCTCAGAAGCCCCAAAACGGAAGGATTTGGATGACGAAAATGCTATTTATCTAAACAGCAGCCCACTTAGATGCCAGAGTTACAGCATTTAATGCAGTCACCAGCCTACATGTGTCCCCTTAATATTCTAGGCTGCTTCCCCAACCTCCTTGCTGAAGATGCCAGGAACAGCAACATCAAAGAGAGAAAAAGTGCCTGGAGTTGGAATCGTGAGTCATTCTAGGGTGAAGCCAGAGCGTTGGAGAGGGACTGTCACTTTGCCTGTGATCTTGCCAGAGGGTCTTTCTGCCACTGCTCACATTTTCTGAGGAGTTGCCTTCTCCTTCCACCAGGGTGGAGGCGTGGGTTGGGTGGTATTGGTTCAAAGAATGAGGTTAGCAGTCATCTTCAACCCTGGACCATGAAAAGTGGCTTAAGTATACCAGCCACTTGATTTCCATAACTGGAATAAAAGACATCAAGAGGAAAGTAGCATTAAGAAAGAGCTTAAGTAGACAGCTAGAAGCACTTTCTGACCAGTAAGATGCCAAAAGAGCCAGGCATGGTGGTGCACACCTGTAATCCCAGGGGCTCAGGAGGCTAAGGCAGGAGGATCATGAGCTCAAAGCCAGCCCCAGCAATTTAGGGAGTCCCTAAGCAACTCAGTGAGACCCTGTCTCTAAATTAAATACAAAAAGGGCTGGGATGTGGCTCAGGGGTTGTGCCCCTGGGTTCAATCTCTGGTACCAAAAAAAAAAAAAAGATTCCAAAAGAGACTGAGGAGTTACTTAATTATCCATGACCTTTGATTTCTTCATCTTTTAACTTGGGATAGATGGCCTAATCTTTCAGGCAGCTATGATGATGGCATTTAAAGAGGTAATATATATGAGGATACAAGCACAGTGGCTGGCACATAATATACACATAGAACTTGTTGCTTGAATCTGAATCTGACCCTAGAGAAGAGAAACAGGTTTCTCAAAGAATGCTGCCTCTGAAATGGACCATTTAAACTCCTGAGAATTTGCTGACCAATAGGATGCTTCCTTTCAATGACTACCCCCATGGACAGTTCATCTTGCAAATGGCTCTGCTGATATTGACTTTTAAAACAAAATTATTATCCTGAGCCCCTTTTGGAAGCATAAGAAAGTGCAAAGAGATCATTGCTTTCCTCAGATTTCACGATTTGCCCATGCTGAGAGTCAGGAGGTCTCCAGGGCCGTTGGCATTGAGGCTTGGACATGAGCTATGGTTTCCAAGCAAATGGAAGAAAATAAAAGCCCAGTATTTTGTCAATAAGTGTCTCAACTCTGTAACACCAAAATTACTCTTCCCATTCCCAATTCCTTTCCTACATCAAAAGTTAAGAAGCTGGGCACGGTGGTGCATGCCTATAATCCCAGGGGTTTGGGAGGCTGAGACAGGAGGATCGTGAGTTCAAGGCCAGCTTCAGCAACTTAGTGAAGCACTAAGCAACTCAGTGAGACCCTGTCTCTAAATAAGAAAATACGAAATAGGGCTGAGGATGTGGCTCCATGGTTGGTGGTTGAGTGCCCCTGAGTTCAATCTCTTGTATCCACCCCCTGAAAAAAAAAAAGAAAAAAATTAGGAGGGCAGGGATTCTTTGTCTGCATTAAGGACAAAATAGTTTCAACGGTGAAGACTGAAAGCAGACATTGGCAAGGAGTTTGAGATAGAAAAGAGGGGATTAAAATTGGAATGGTTAGTCAGGGGTAGCCCAGATTCTTCATTGAATGTCTTTAAAACTGGGAGAGCCTGCCAATTACTCTGGACCTAGCCCAGGGGCATCATAAGATCTCTTTAGTAGATTCTTTCCAAACCCAGGATTGACCAGAGACGAGGTGTGAAGCAGGTGCTTAGCCCAGAAGCTGGTGAACTTCCTTGGCAGAGGCTATCCCTTCAAAGGGGAGGTTTCATTTCTGCTGGTATTTGAAAAGGAGACATGGAGCTGAGAGAATAATTTGACAAGTGGGTCAGGAAAATGGCAATTGTTGAGCCCAGGTGGCCAGAAAGTTCCCAGTGTAGGCAAACAGAGATGGAGACAGATCAAGGGATGAAGGGTCACCCCATTAGGAAATTGACAAGGTCAGCTGTCTTCTGGAGTGTCTGTCTGGAGGGGAGCTGATGTGAATGGCCTCATCTCAGGATGAAGGTGGGGAGGGAGGCTGAGCCCAGGAACAGGGTGGAGAATGGGGCGCCTTTAGCCCAAACACTTCTGCTTGAAGTGTGGGTCTGCTAGCTTTGGAGAGGTATGCCTTGTGCTGCAGTTGTGCCAAATGGAGCTGAGTGGTTGGCTAAAATAAACCCACATGCTCATTTGCATATGGTTTTTGCATCTCATTTGCATACTATTCACTGAATGTCAGATGAATACAACTTCCAGGCTTCTGCTTCTCCTCGACCCCAGTCAAGCACCTCTGTCTCCTCCCTTTCTCAACACCTGTGCTTCACCCCTGTGTGTATTTCTCCCCAGTGTGTGCTTTTCTTCCTCCAGAGTAGTACAAAGGGTGTAGGCCTTGGTCCAGAGTAGGCCTGCACTCTCATCTACCCTTCCACTCATCTGCCTTTTGAGCTTCAGCAAACTTGCTGTCTCTCCTGTATGCATCTGTAAAATGGGAACAAATGACAGCTATGTCTCAGAGTTGTTTTGAAAAATAAGAATCAGCCCAAAGCACCCAGCCCAATAGTAGAAACTCAACAGACTATGCCAGGGCTGGTCCCAGCTCTCCCTGGATTCCTTTCACATGGTTTCAGGAAAACTCCGTGGCTCTGGGGTTCCCAGTTGGTGTTCTCTTTGGAACTGATGGATAAGCCTGTTACCTCTTCACGTGCTCTTCTTTCTTGGTCATGTGTCCAAGCTGCACTTAGAGCTGGGGAAGAGAAGGAATGGTGTTAGCAGCAATGTCCTTTTCTGGTATTTTCCAGTGTCCCCTAACTGCAGGCCTGTCTCATTCATCTTCCCCAGCAATCGCAGCCTGAGATGCCATGGTTGCTAATCCCGGGCGGGGCTGCTTCCTCTGCAGTCTCTCCCAGGCCTCACATCAGCCTGATCCCCAAAGCCTGGGGCACATCCCCAAATCCCTGGCTCCACCGGTGTCTCTGATTAGGCGACCTGTGCCAACCTGCCGAAATACGCTTGGCCAGCTTCTGAGAACCTTTGGCTTCTTTATCCAAGCAGCACCCTGGCTTCTCTAAGCACTAGCTTCGGAGTTTATATTTTAGGAATTGCATAGTGAAGAGCAAACTGTTAAGGCTCTACTCTGTGTCACTTCTGTGACATCTCCTGTCTCTTCATCTCTCTTTGTCAGCTATTGTTTTCTCTTTCCCTTTAAAGTAAAGGCTAGGGGTTGTATCAAAGAAATAACAGCCAGCGCTCCATCAGCGTTTATTAGGTGCCAAGCACTGTGTAAATACTGCATGTGTATCATCTCATTTAATCCTCACGACAACCCTATGGCATGGACATCATTATCATCCTCATTTTATGGATGAGACAGAGAAATTAAATAACTTATTCACAGCTAGGAAGGGTGGAGCCAGGACTCTAATCTGGGCATGTAGCTCAAATCCATGTGCTTAATACTTGCTATAGTGGATCAACATAGGGGAGATGTATGTAGGAGGAAAAGTAATCATTCTTAACGTTTTCCAGTTTTGGAATAAACAAGGACAGACATAGTGTAGTAAGTGGGATTAGGTGAGACATCACGTAGAACTTCCGGTTTTAAAGAATGAACAACAGGGCATGTGCTACATTTGTATGGTATAGTGGTTCTCTTGGGGTCTGCAGAAACCATGTGTCTCTTCGTGGAGGAGATGTAGCATTAAGTGAAGAGTTGGGGCTGGAGAGATAACTTTTGGAAGGTGATTAGAGAACTAATCAGTTAAACAATATTTGTTGAATGTTATGTGTAAGGTAATTTAATAAGAATTTGCTGATTTTCTTTTCTGGCTAAGGTGCTGTGCTAGGTACCAAAGAAGGCTAGGTCAGGTCACTCCTTGGGCCCTTTCCATTTTCTGAAGACCAGAAAGCCTTAGAGTTTGGGCAGATGGACGGCAGACCCCAAAGCCTCTACTTCTCCCTCTTGTCCTGCCATGATGTGGTCCAGATCTCCGTGCATGCCTTCTCAGGTCCCCAAGCACCTTCTGTTGGGCAGGAACAGATCTACGATCTCGGAACTCCCTCCCCATCAGGGTTTGAGCAGAACCGCATCCTGGGCAGCAGGTCTATGAGGCTTTGTCCCCTAGGTCCCTCTAAGGGCTTGTCTGAACCTTGTCTGTTTCCCGTGGGGTTAGTGTCAGTTCTTTCTGAACTGCCATTGATCCATAAGTTTGTAGAGAGTCCTTCACTTGCTTAGTTACCGTTCTCTTATTCTCCAAATGGATATTAACAGTCTCGCATGTGTGGAGCCCATTCTAGAGCCCAGGGATATGGAGATCAAAGAGTGCTGTCTGTTTCTACTCTCGGAGGCCCACTGTCTAGTGGGGAAGGCAGACAACTTCAGAACAGGTTGCAGCATGTCCCCAGATCCATCCTGGCTTAGGGGGACAACCTAGAAAATCCATGCCTTGATCAGCCTCCCCCCATCCTGTATTTTTAGTATGGCTACACTTGTCATCTATCATACCAATTAATTAATTAATTGCATTTTATTTTATATTCTGGGAGTTTGGGTGTTTTGAAGGCAAAAATGCAAATATATGCAAATCAGTACACAAATTTATGCAAAGACAACATGGAAATGTGTCCCCAGATTTCCTGGGAAAAAAATCTGGAGGCCTCAGCCAGTCCCTCAGCAGGCTGTCTGTCCCCAGGCCTGTCCTGTCTTCCCTTTTGTTTGCGTTCTTAATCTGTGCTGGGCTCCCCGCCTGACCACTCTGAGGTCAGTAATGCAGGTGGGCAGGCAGCAGGCTGGCCATCCATTATCCCGAAACCTCTCAGCTTCCTGAGCCACCAGAAAACTCCCTTACTCCCAATAATCTGCTTTCATTTGAAACAATCAAGAGATTTCCTGCCACTTTCCCTATGACCAGGTCTCGTAAAACACCCAGATGCTGAGTTTCAGGTTTGGAGCTTGACTCGACAAAGGGATTTAATGGGGAAGGTTGGCAATGTCTGCTCATGGTTGTTGAAAAATAAATCCAAACCATTTTATTGACCAACTTCTGTGGGCACAGCCTTGGTTCCCTGGAGAGCTGGGAGACAATGGTTAGGGCTGGGGAAAGCCAGCTCTGGGAGGACTGCAGAAACTGTGGCTTTACAAGGTGGGGCTTCCCGGCAGGTGTCACAGTGATAAACAGCCTGTCTCCTGCTCTGGACAGGAAACCTCACGGAAGCCAGCCGCATGGTGGGAGGAGGGGTTACAAGGGCAGAGGCTGACAGAGCCAGCACAAGGCCGGGATCAGCCTGTCTCTTGCAGAGTGTCATCAGGAATAGGAGCTAGATTGAGCAAGCACACGGCTCAGCCACAGTAGAAAAGACTGTGTGTTGGGGGTGGGGAGAGACCTAAGGGATGAACTGGCCACCTGCTCATAAAACCACCCCTCCCAGGAGTGCCTGGATAGGGGACCGTGGCCAGGTTCGGGCTTAGGCACATGCAAGCACACGTGCTGTCAGCCTGCCAGGCATGGCCAGACCCTCATGACAATGTGTGAGTGGAAGGCTGCCTGAAGGATTGAATTTAGGCTGGATGCGAGGAACTTCCGGAGGGTGGGCGTTCTGAGACACTAGAACAGGTGACTAAGAGAGGATGCAAAAACTCCTTCCCTTGGAGAGTCTTTGAAACAAATCTGAAACCCATTTGTTGTGTGGGAGACAAGGCATAGTTCTGTCTGGAGGCAGGCGGATGGACTAGAGGACTTCTTGAAGTCCAAGGATACCACAGAGAGATCCTCCCAAGTAGGTATGTGTGCAGCATCAGCTCGCCTGCTCGTGCGTGCATGGCCATGTCCAAAGACGCAGGGTTTAATTTTTCCTCACTGTCTCCCTGCTCCTTCCCATGAGTGTCTCAAGAGATCAGTGATCAAGCCATCCCCTCCAGTGTGAGGTAGAGCTCCGAGTCATCCAGCCGCCTGTGTCCTCTCTCTCCTCTGTGTGGCTGCAGCTCTCCTCCCCAGCCCAGGGACAGCGCCCCTGCAGGCCAGCAGCGCTGGGCAGCCACACTGCCATTGCAGCCAGAGCCGGGTGCTCAGCCCTCTGGAGGGGCACAGGGCAGCATGCTGGCGAGCAAGCATGTCAGAGCGGCTCTGGCGTTTCCCTAGAACAATTCAAATTGCTTTTTTTACACCTCACTGCACTATGCCAACCCTGATTCACATTATTTGTGCACTCGCTAAGTGTACATTATCTGATCCGTCACCCTGTAAAACGCTGCAAGAGGAATCCGTGGCTCCTGTCTGCGGCTGACTGTGGGTCAGACACAGAAGTCTCTGTACAAATATTTTTGCAAAATGGGAAAGAAGGAATAAACCCAATGCCACCACCAACAATAGCCCACCATGACTGTGGACTGGGAAAGAAAGTCCTTGCCTCTAGCCCCAGGAACTCACTGTCCTGGAAAAGGCAGTTCGACCAGAAAGCCCTGGCACCTTTTCTTCCATGGCCTCCTTTCTGTGTCACATTATTTAACAGGAAGAGACAAGCGGGAGGGGAAATAAGTCTTTGAACCCAGCTATGCAGATTTCCTATGACTGACGCTAAGGGTCTGGAGAGAGCTGGAGACAAGGAGAGTGGGGGGTGGGGTGCCAAGAGAGAGCTGAAGGGACAAGTCTCTGTCTCCTGACTAGCTCAGCGTCTCCAGAGCTGAACAGGACTCCCTGTCCTGCTTGGCCCAAGGTACTCTGAAAATTGATCAAAAGCTCTGGAATCCTTCCATTCTGGGTCAGCTGAGAGCTCTGCTCACCAACCCCTAGAAGAAGCTGATCTGTAAGAAGTCTAAGTATTCTAAAGTCATTAGAAAATTGATGGTTCATGCTTTTGACCTGATATCATTCTGCACTTCGGTTTATCTCTCCTATAAATCTGGACAAGTGGGATATTTTTTGTTCTTAGATATCTCACTTTATCTCAAATGGTCACTGAAATTTTGGTAGTTCCTCCCATTGGAGATCAGGGTCTTATCTCTAAGTGGGAACAGCTAGGATCTCCTGTAGGTTGGATGAAAGCCCCATCCAAATTTGCAAATGCATCCCTCTGAAGGGACGGCTTCGGATTCACCTTCACATTCAAGAAAATGACTTCCTCTGCAAGAGCCCAGGTTTCTGACACCATCTCAGCTCCAAGTTAAATCGACTGCATGCACACGGAGAACACACAGGGTACCGGAGCCTATCCCAGGCAGGGCCTGTGGGATGGAGGAAGCAGAACAAGAAAAAGACCAGGTCCCTGCCTGGGGTTGCTTATGATCTGGTTGGATTGACAAATAGCTATCTTTCCCAGCTGTTCCCGATTTGGCTCCAGCCCCAGGGCTCCTGAAGGGCATTTTGCAGCAGTGAAGCCCAGGGGTCGCCCAGCTGAGAACCACATTTTCTTTCTTTTGGCAGGAGCCGGCAGCTTCCACATGGGAGCTCACATCTCAATGAAAACAAGAAATCTGATGCCTCACTGACAACTCATTTTCTCAACCTTCATTCTAGGGAAGGCGACTTTGTGTTCCAGCTGCCATATTGTAGCCGCAACCCCTGATGCACCATCAATTAAAAACAGCAATAATTATGCATGGGAAAAAAGCCACAGATAATAGGCTTCCATTAGATTAAGTAGTTATATGAATAAAAAAAATAAAACCTATACTTCGGCTAATTAAACCCACTCACCATCTGATTAAGATGTGTTGTGAGACCATGGAAAAGTACCAACCACTAACTGTAAGTAATCCGGCACAGATGGGAATTAATACTATATTCCCTGGCTTACAGATAATGGATTTCCATAGAGGTTAATCAGAATCATTAATAAGCTTCGACAGGATGGACAGTACCAAACAGCTGGTGCCTAATGTTGGGGTCAGGGCAGGCCATGCTTCCAATAAAAATGGCCTCTCACTTCCATTCCACCTACTGAGAAGAGAGGCTGAGGAGGGATACAGGTGCTGACCACTTGAGAGACCATCCATTTGGAGGTTCTTCTGCAGTTAGAGGCTTTCTGCTTGGGGGACAGGTGAGCTGAACAGGAATTCTGACCCCCACCAAAGAGGGTGGTGTGAGGCCCCTCTTCCTTGGCATTGCAGGGATCTCTGCACCAGAGCAGAGTGGCAAAGGGTGACTAAGGACCAAAGCCTGGGTACCCTCTGAAGGCAGCATGCCCATCCCTGGGAACTGCACTGCCCTGTGGGCGGGGCTGGGGTTGCCATAGGAACTAGCTTTTAGGAGCATGTTGGGCCATAGTGGGGCCTGGTTGACTTAATCCAAGGCTGTTGAACCCCAGGAATAATGCCTGGGAGAAGTGGCCGTGGGGACAACGAAGAGCATGTCCCTTCGCTGTGTGGGGAGTGAAGCAGAGAGGTGAGGGGCAGGAGCCAGCGGGGCTCTCTCTCTGAGTGTGTCTGATGCCCATTTAGCAGCTACTCTCCAGCCGTTTCTGTCCTTCGGAGCAGCTGTGAGGAGAGCACCCCGGCCCTGCCTTCTAATTACCACTAATTAGGTAAATGCTGAGACGCCTCTCTCTCCCTTCCCTTCAGCTCCCTCCCCCACAAAGGCAACGGAGAGACACACAGAGAGGTCAAAAAGAGACTTTTCCAAATGGAGACAGGCAAGGATGACGTGGTGTGAATACCAAGCAGCCACAGCCCAAGGGAAGGCCCAGGGGGTGAGGGCAGCAGGGCAGGCTCTGGGGAGGTGCTGGAGAGGATCGGGGCCAAGCCAAGCGGAGGGGCCAAGCCTCACCCCCGACAGATTCTGTCTCCTCCTGCTTGGAGCAGCAGGCTGGCTTGTTGAAGAGGGAAGTAAGATCAATCCTGGGGGATGGAGCCTTCAGGTAGTCTTGGCTCAGGATCCTTGAACTTGGGCTGTTCAGGGTTATGGTTTGGTTCTTCTCCTGGTAGTCTGGATGGGAGGGCCTAGGCTTACTCAGGCTCTGGTAGTGTCAGATGCATCCTGAACACCAATGGAGAGCCTCAGGGCAAACCAACAGTCACTTTTCCTTTCCTTAGACTGGGGTGGGAGCCGAGAGGCCTAGAAGCTCTTGGATTTTAGGTTTAGGGGACTAAGTTGGCTTCATAATGCTTTTTTTCTCTTAACTTTCATTTTTTTTTTTTTAAATAGGCATCATTCGTTTTCCCCACAGCCTTATAAAGCTGGGAGGTGAAAAGGGACTTACTACCCCATTTCACTGATGGAAAAACAGAGGCCAAGAGTGGGGAAGTGGGTGGGTGCTTGTGCATTTTCAGGGTCAAGACAAAAAATCCAGTGTCTGAAGTTCTAGGTAATTCACTAATAATCCAGAAAGTTCAGGAAAATGTTGGTTTGCTTGTTACAGGAGGAAATCCAGTTTGTTTAAAAAAAAAATTCATTCACATACGATGGTAGTGCATAAGGTGAAAAATAAAAGTCTCCAAACCCTTAATTTAATCAGCTAGGTCCTATTAATTATTCTTTGAAAAATGTTATTGTCTGTACGGCATGCATATTTATTTATATATGTTTTCCTCACATTAAAAGGAAACAACTGGGGCTGGGGTTGTGGCTCAGTGGTAGAGGAACCGCCCTGCATGTGTGAGTCACTGGGTTCGATTCTTCACACCACATAAAAATAAATGAATAAAATAAAGGTCCATCAACAACTAAAAGAAAAATTTTTTAAAAAGAAACAAGCTACACAACTATTGTATTATACTTTTATTCTTTCATTTGCCCATTATGCTTTTATTATTCTTCACAGTTTACAAAGTACTTTGTCACCACAGTCAGTGAGTGGGGTGGACATTATTAACCCTGGTTTTCAGGCAAGAAAACCTCAGAGAGTTAAGTCATCTGCTGCTGCTATGTAGCTGCGCATTGCTGGAGCCAGAATTCAAACCTGGGCTTTCTCTATCACAGCGGACACGGGCGTAACAAGGTGCATATGGAATATGGACCTTGTTATGGAGTAATGGAATAATGTCAGGGAGTGCTCATGTAGCACTCAGCCAGGGCCAGGTGCTTCTGTGTGCTCTGTATTTCCTCACTGAGTCCACAAGATGAGCACCATGGCTCCCCTCCTCAGGCCACAAATGGGGAAACCGAGTCACACAGAGCTGAAATAACTTGTTCAGGGTTACTGTTGTTACTGCTAGGAACAAAGGGCCCTGGAGTTCAAACGTGAGTGTGCCTGCGGTCTCCCTTCTCTGCTTCTATCCCCCATCGTCACTTGCCCCTGCCAGGTGTCGCTAGGCGCTCTTTGGTTAGCTCATTTAATTCCCACAACAAGCCTGTATCGAGGACTAACAACAGCACTGGGTCATGGGGCACTGTCACCACACCCCACGCTCAGAAATGAGGCATCTCTCTGCAGCATGGGGTGACTTCCAGGACCACGTGACATCTGAATGTCAAATAAATCAATCAGATCAACTGGTGGCTCAAAAGGAACACCCAAGTCAATCTTGGTTAATGATAATAATAACACTAATGATACCAGCACTAAGAGTGCCAGCTGTCATTGACCAGGTGCTTACTACATGGCAGGGCTGTGTGAAAGCTTCACATGCACCTTGTTACAGTTTGGATGAGGTGTTCCCAGTCTCATGAGACGAGGCAGCAACAGGTGAAAGGATTAGATCATGAGAGTTGAAACCTAATGAGTGGATTAATCCATTTGGTGGGTTAATAATTTGAAAGAACTCTGCTGGCTGGTAACTGTGGCAGGTGGGTGTGGCTGGAGGAAGTCGGTCATGGGGGTGTATCTTTGAGGTTTATATTTTGTCTCTCTCTCTCTCTCTCTCTTCCCCCCTCTTTCTGCTTCCCGGCTGCCATGAGCTGAGCACCTTTCCTCCACCATGCCCTTCTGCCATGATTTCTGCCTCAATTCAGACCCAGAGCAATGGAGTCAGCCAACCATGAACTGAGAACTCTGACACCATGAGCCAAAATAAACTTTTCCTCCTCCAAGTTGTTCATGTTGGGCATTTTGGTCACAGCATGAAGAGCTAACTAATACACATTTACTTCATCTTCATAACAGCTCTGAGATGGAAGTACTGTCAGCCTCATAGATGAAGAACCTCAGGCTCAGAGAGGTTGACTGTTGCCCCCAAGGTCATACACCTATGAAGTGGAAGAGTCAAGATTGGACCTAGACCTTTCTCATTCCTGTTTCTTGCCTATATTGTGTCTTAGAGACTGGCTGGGGCATGGAGATCTTCCTTCTTTCCCATGCCAAGGCTCAGGACAGTCTCTGCTGCCTGCCTGTGCAGGAGTAGTCAGTCTGCGGCCACAGCCTCATCTATGTCATAAGAATAATGGTTCCCATCACAGATTCAATCTGCTCCCAACTCTCTTGGAGATGCAGTTCCCAGGCTATTTGCGTTCATAGGCTAGCTGGCTGGAGGGTCCCAGAGTCTGAGCATTTTCTTTCCCCCTTGAACTCTTAGAGCATTTGGGATGCATTTCTTGACACTTTGATCTGCTCTGCATTCCAGTTAGTTGTCAACTATCTCACTAGGTTGTAGGTACCACTGAAAATCCCAAACTGTATAGCCAAGAAAGTGCAAATAATAGGTGCTCGATAAACGAGCCCTCCAGTATCACGTTGACTTGAGCTGTTGGAGTCAGACCTTCCTGACCGGAGCTGCTCAGGTGAAGAGCTGCACTCCTCATGATCAGCTGCACTTGTGGGACTATTCCCCAGCATCCTTTCTCCTCATGGCTTGTGCCGGAGAAGGGAAATTGACTTAATGCCAGGGTCTGGCCCTGGTGCTCTGCAGAGGCTCACTTGCTTCCACCAGCACCTTGGCCAGACACCATGGGGAGGCAGAGGATGTACACGAGGCAATCCTGGTAAGAGTTCAAGATTCAGAGCAAGGAAGCTGCTGTCATTTTGTTTTTCCAGCTTTCTCAGGGGCCAAGGGCGTGGGGTGTACAAATCAAGGCAACACAGAAATGCCGAGCCTGCAAGTTGAGGAACAGCTGTACTTTTGTGCAAGTTAAGGAATAAAAATGTGTGTATGCATGTATCTTTCAAACCCTGTTCGGTGAGATAGAGGCCAGATGGGACTTTTCACTGGTTACACTGGGCTAGAGGGAGCTGGAATGGCCGGGGGAGGGCCAGTCTGGAGCCAATCCCACTGGGACACGCTCAGTGTTGTGGGATGATGGGCGACCTCATGTTCTATAGCCACGGGGGAGGGGACTTTGGGGGTACCTGAATGCTCCCCCTGGTGGCCTCCCCTCAGGAGTCTGGGCCCCCCAGGTTCCTCTGTGCCCCAGTGCAGCCTGAGCACACCTCCATCAGTTTGCAGAATTACAATATCCTGGGGTCTGTTTTCCCAACAGACCAGGGCACGTCCTCCTCACTGACCTTCTCCATGTGCCTGGCATGCAGGAAAGCCTCTATGGCTCCTCTGAATCAGTGACTCACACCTGGATTCCAGTCTAGGCTGCGACTGTCCAGTGTGATCGGGGGCAACGGAATGGGCCTCTCTGAGCCTTACCTTCTTCAGCTCTAAAGTCATAACAATTCTACTTCTCAGGGTTGCCATGGGAATCGAGCATCACAAACATCAATGGTAGGCGTTGCCTTCCACTTTCCGCAGAGGAAAGAGGAGGCATTGGCAGCATGGGGCAGAGGTTACCTGAATGATCCATCCCTGCTCTTCCTTCCCCCATAGTCACCAAGTCCCTGGCAACTTGCTCTGTGAGGGGTCTGACCTGCTTCATGCAAGGATGTTTCTGGAAAAGGCTGCCTCTGGACTCCGGACCTGCTCTGCTCTCCCTGTATGGTCCAGGCTTATTCTCTGCCTTAGAACTTTCCCTCTCCTCAAAAACAAGTAGGTCCAAAGACCAAACAGTGTGGACCACAGCAGTCACGCTCTCTCTAGCACCACGGACACATGGTGAAAAATATATTTCATGTTTTTATTGTGACATAATACACATATAAATGTCCCATCTTGACCACTTTTAAATGTGTAGCTCAGTAGTATTAAGCACATTAACGTTGGAAACTGTCACTACCATCCATCTTCAGAACTCTTCATCTTTCCAAACTGAAACTGTACCCGCTGAATACTCTGTCCCCACTCCCTGCGGCCCAGCCCCTGGCCACCGCCATTCTGCTTCCTGTCTCCCTGACTTTGAACTACTTTAGAGGCATCAGATGCATGCAATCACACACTCCTTACCCTTGTGTGTCTGGCTCATGTTCTCGTGGTTCAGCCATGCTGGAGCCTGGACCAGAATTTTCTTCTGAAAAGTCATCCACTGCGTGTGTATATCAGATCGTGCACGTCCAGTCACCTGGGGGTGGACACATGGGTGTCGTTTTCTTTTCACCCGCACACCGTCAATCACTCATCTGTCCGTGTGTTTACAAATTCAATGAGAGCAGGTGGAGTCTGTGTGACAAGCCTTGCGGGTGACAAGAGGGCAAACAGTATTCTTGCTCTCCAGAGGCTCTCAGAGCCCCTGTGGAGCTACTTCTTCAATGAGGTGGGAGCAAGGGCTGTGTGGGAGATGGGTGCTTACCAGGGAGGGCTTCAGAGAGGAGGCCTCTGGAGCTGTGCCTGAAGGACGAGTAGGTTTGGCAGGCCAACAGGAAGAGGCTTCCAGGGAGGGGAGCAGCCAGGTGTGAGAGAGCAGCGTGGGCAAAGGGCAGCTAGAATGGGGAAGCAAGATGAGGCTCCAAGGGCAGATTCCTGCAGCACCTTATTCACCCCATAGTGAGGGGCCATGTGAGGCTGGCTGTGCTCCGTGTGGGACGCCGTGTTATTTCAGCATGTAAGGTACCTGGACAAAATGATTTTCAAGGTTACCATACTTGCTGAAATTGGTGATGGAAATGTGGAAGAGCCCCGACTTGTGGAGAATTAACTAGCATGGGATTGAGTGAGCAGGTCTGAGAGGTGCGTGCTGCGTCTGTTGGGGGCTGGTGCTGCTGTGGGTGGGGAGGCCTAACTAAGTACCAGCTGGCCACAAGCTGGGAAACCCATGAGCTCTGAATACTTGGGTCAAAGTAGTTCAAGTCAGCTGTGGCTTTCCATGAGAGGAAGCAGGAAACTCAGGGACACAAGTCACACTGAGCAACCTGGGAGGACCTGAAACTTCCCTAGGGGAAGGGGAGGGGACCTGGGGTTAAGTGTGGACATTGGCTCAGATTCTATGTCTCTCTGTAACTAACTGTGTAGTGTTCTTGACCTCTCTGAGCTCGTTTCTTCATCTGTAAAATAGGAATGACAAGACCCACTTTGCTTATTTTACGTTAGGAATTCGAGAGTGATCCAAATAAATAAAATAGTGCCAGTGATTTCAGCTCTGCGCATGGCTGAGCCCCCTTCCTCTGTGTGGACATGGGTTATCAGAGCAGAGTAGGGAGGACTGTGAAGGGAGATGAAGGAGCTGAGCTAGGCCCCGGGGAGTGCAGCCACGGGTAGCATATCCCCAGTCCTTAGGCGTTGGGAGCAGCAATTTACTTGGAGGCTGTTCTCAATGTGCTGGTGACAGATGGAGCCTGGACTGAGACCCTGCAAGTGGTGAAAACAGTCACTCCATGACTTTGCCTCATCCTGAGGAGGACCCTGCTGGGAGCTGTCTCTGTGGCAGATGAGGCTGAGGTCACCAAGCATCAATATCACGCCTGCTAGTCCATCCCAGGTGGAGAACCAGGCTGGATCTCCAGAATGAAAGCCTACTTCTGAGTTCTGGCGCTGTCCTTTGACTGTGGCTCAGGAAGTGTACCTAGCTCACCTGGTGGACGTTAAGAGTTCTTTTAAATAAAGAACTGAGGAAATGCTCTTTTTTTTTTTTTTTTTTTTTGGTCTTGCCCCTCCCCATTCAGGGAGCCAAAAGATGTTGCTGTCTTCCTCGCAGCTGTTCCCACAATTCTGGGTCCAGGGGGCCCACCCATCCGCTCAAGGCACTTTGCTGCTCACCAGCCTCAGCCGCCCAGCACGCCTGTAAAAGCTAAGAATACGTTATAAAGCTGCTGTAAGGTTTTATGAGCCCTCTTTCCCAGGGACCAATCTTTGTGCTGTGAATCACACTGGTGTCTGTATGTGGGGCTCAGAGTGTGGGGCCAGGAGCAGGCGAGCAGATGGGGTGAGAAGAGGTGGCTTCCAAGGGGTATTTGAAGCAGCATGATTGTGCAGCCACAAAAGGGCTCCAGCTCTGGGTGACCTTGGCTGACTCTCCTGCCACCTTGGTTGGGCCATTTAGTTTGGTCTCAGAGACAGGAATGAAAAAAGAAAGGGAGAGAGGGACAACAGGATATAGTGGTACAGTAAAAGAGCTTGAATTCGAACAGCTTTGTGTGGGTCTCATCTCCTCCAATTTCTACTATGTAATTAGGGCAGATCATTTAACCTCTCTGAGCCTTACCTTTATCATCTGTAAAATAGAGGATAATAGAGATACTAGGCTTAGTTGTTCAAATGAGATAATGGATGTAAAGTGCTTAGCAAGATATCTGGAACAAAGTAGTCAATATTAATACATTAAGGTTAATATTCATTTTGTTTTGTTTGGTAATGATAATATTGTTTTTTGAGTAGTAAGTAACAGTATCCAATAACTATTTTCTAAGTGAACAAGTGAATGAATGAATGAACAAATTCATAAGCTGGAAGTATTATAGAAAAGAAAAAAGAAAGAGGGTTGGAGGCGTGGCTCAGTGATAGAGCACTTGCCTAATACGTGTGAGGCCCTGGGTTCAATCCTTAGCACTACAAAAACAACAAAGCAAAAAACAAAACAATAAAACCTCTCTGGCCTCCATTCTCACCACAAATTGAACATCAGTTTATCGGCAAAGTCTCTCCCAGCTCTCATATTTGGATACTCTTGATTCATTATTTAAGTCATGAATTTACTCAATATTTATTGAGCATCTGTTACGAGTGTGCTAGTGCTCTAGGTACTATGAACAAAACACCTGAACTTGACACCTGCTTTCCAGTGGTGATAGAGGTGAAACACACACACACAACAACAACAACAACAACAAAAACCCCATGAGTTATTTACTCAAATAGATGTCACGTTCCCCATTATAGACAGTGTTAAAGAAGAAATTCATATTTCAATTCAATAACTTAAAGTTATCAATCCCTCTGCTGGGTGGAAATGAGCCCTCAAACCTTTGACTGAGCAGGCAAGATGGAGTAGTAGCTGTTAATCATGCAGCGGAACCTACAAGAAAGGAGCAGGTGGGGAAGGCGGAAAAGGCTAGGAAGATGAGCTGCTCTGGCTAGGCCAAGAGACAGCCAGCCAGCACCTACTTAATTCTGCCTTGCTGTGGGAAGAGTCAGGACACCTGGTTCCAAACTAGGACTCTTCCACCAGTATGCTGAATAATGTCCCTCAAGTCATTTCACTCTCTGGCCTTCAGTTTCCTCCTCTTTGTAACTTGCGGGTGTTGAACTTGGAGGTATCTAATATTCTCCAGGTCTACTAGGCATGTGTCTATTTCCCCCCACAAGATTATAAACTCCTGGAAGGATAACTCTGATTTGTCTTTGTGTCCTCAGCATTTGTAGCACAGGTGTGTTGTCTGATGAATAAATGGAGGGTTTGAGTCTTTGGGAAGTTTCCCTACAGCCTGGGGCCTTGTCAAGGAAGCTCTTGTCAAGAGATAGCCCTAAGCTATCACTCTTTGTCTGCACTAGCCTCAGACATCCTGCTTGACTGAGCATTGACCTTTTAGCCCAAGGGACCTCCTATCAAGGGGAGGTTGGTGGGAAGTATCCGTTTGTTTACTTTTCATTAACCTGTCTCCAGTGGGCTGTGTCAGGGGGAAAGAATGCTGGGAACTGGTCAGATGAGTGAATAGCCCCTTCTCAGACTTGAACTCTGTCATCCTCACTCATCTTTAGTTCAGAGTCATGGCTCCACAAACACCCTGTGCTGGTCTTACCTGGAGCCCACCTGCCCTAATGAAGGGAACCTATGTTCCTGCATGCAGCTCCATGCACCTCTATCTAGAGGGAGTCCTGCTGGGTGTGCACAAGGCCCAGTAATCACCCCGCTATTGATCTGTGGATGGTAATTCTGAAGCAACCATTGGTGCTCAGCAGGAGAGTGCATGGTGGGGATGTGGTGATTACGGAGTGATGGCTTAGACTGCCAAGGAGTCTCTGGACAGCTGCAATGGCCCTCAAATCTGCAGGGGATTCCCAAGGTTCATGGAGAGGGAGCCTCTGGACTTCTGCCTTCCCCAGCTGTGGCAGCTGGGAGGCTGGGGAATAGGGTTAGTCTCATTCCTAATCCTGATTGGCTGACAGGGCAGGAGGTGGGGGATCAGGAAGAAAAGTGGACTCTGCATCCTTCCAGTGGCTCTTCCTTCTATCAAGGAGCTGAGGTGTCGTTAGTGACCCGAAAATGACATTTCAGGCTGGTGCACCAAGTGAAGTGCCTTCCCGTGGGAAAATAGCTCCAGATGACTGGGCCACATCCAAGCGGAAAGAGAGCCGGAGCCACTGACCTACAAAAATAACGAGTGTAAAGAAAACCATGAAACCCAGCTTCAGTACCCTATTTAAATGTCATCAGTTTTGTGTAGAGAAATCCCTCAAGATCAGGCTATTTTCCCCAAGGAAGGCTCCCAGGTGCAACGCAGGGCTGCCAGTCTTGGAACCTTGGGTGTTATGGTGACAGGTCCTGAGACCTTGGGAATTTTTAACATTTTCTAAATCTTGGTTAAACTCATTTGAAAATGGGGATAGCAACAGAACAGGGTAAGTAACAGAATCACAAGAGAAAGCAAATGGGAACACTTTATAAATCATAAAGCAGAAGGAAAAGTTAGCTGTTGCTGTTGGATTCACTTTTTTTTTTTTTTTGACATCAGAAATCAGGGCTTTATTCTGCAATATGGAGGAAACATGCTTTGTCCACCTGCCCCAGACATAAATCGTTATCACTCAGGAACTGGCCAGCAATGCCCCTTGTGGACCCCTTGCAGGGTTCTAAAGACAAACCCGAAAATTCTTTCTTCCCTTAAATACACCCATATCATTATTTACAGAGTTCACTTTTATACTGGTATAAACAGTTATACTAAGGTAGCACTTCGATTCAAGATGCTGAATACAAAGTGTATTTTTTTCCCCTACTGGAGATTAAAGCCCGGAGTGCTCTACCACATAGCTACATTCCAAGCCCTTAATTTTTTTTTTTTTTTAAATTTTGCAACAGGGTCTTGGGAAGTTGCTGAAGGTCTAAATTGTCCAGGCTAGTCTTGAAATTGTGACCACCCTGCCTCAGCCTCTGGGATTACAGGCATGCACCACTACATGCAGTCGAAGAGACCTTTTTCTTTCTTTTTAAACTTGGCCATGGAAGCTGACCACAATCTCTGTCCCAAAAAGCCAGTGATAGTTTAGCAAGGAGCCCCCTTCCCAGCTCCTAAGCCTCTGAAGAGAAGACCTGACCCTTTCAGATGTCACCCCTTTCAGATGTCACTCTGACATTGGGATAATGTTGGAATTAAGTAATCTCAATCCCTTTTAGCTCTGATATATATATATATATATATATATATATATATATATATATATATATATATATATATATATATATATTCACAAGATTACCCATCTTCTGCCACCCTCTCTTGTCCACTCTTTGCCTTCCCATCCTGTCCCAATTTTGCCCTTCTTCTCTGGGGGTTGCATTTGATCCCCTGTACCTTCTCTTTGCTATATCCTCACCAACACATCTCCTTTGCTCATATTCTTTGGTCCCTCCACGTTTTGACAAGAAAGATGTGTCTCTTCTCCAAGTGGCGACTCCCTGAGAATTCTTTAAGTGGCTGGGGGTGGGGGGCGCGGAGATCTCATGTATTTTTGGTACCAGAGATAATTAGATAATTGTGCAATTAGCAGTAATTTTATCCCTCCTGTAATTTCCTTCTAACAAGAGCCCCCTTTAAAAAAAATGAGGGATTTCTTTTTTTCCCCTTGTTGTTGTTTTGTCTGGAGTGTCTGTCATCAGAAATTTGGTGGGACACCCACGCATTCCACGGGGAAGCGAGGGGGAGGGGGAGGGGAAGGATGCGGGAGGCAGAACTCCTGGGAGAGAGAATCTGCCAAGCGGGCAGCTCTTCTCCGCTCCCCTGCAGAGCACAGACTGTGGGAGGGGACGGTGCAGGAGGAGATTGCGCTAGTCTCCAGAGACAGTCCCCGTTTCTACAAAGACTCCCCCAGACCTTCCCCCACGCATTGCCCTCTGGGCTGCTGGGGAGGGAGACTTGGGAAAGGCACCAGAGGCTGGGAGGGTGCAGCTGGACTCCTCAGGGACTCGGTGGTTTTTTTGCAATAGAGGCCTCCTATTACGTGTAGCAGATGGGGTGCAGAGGGCAGCGCTCCAGGGCTCTTATGCCGGACTCTGTTTCCTTGGGCATAGGACACGGTACCACATCGCTCTCGCGCCCCCTCGCCTCGTGGGCTGTGGCACAGAGGGGACAAACACCCTTAAGGCCTAGTGCCAGGTAATTACCAAGCAAATTCCCGGCGATTTCCTTTCCTCCCCCGGGCAGTGCCTGCTGCGTGTTCCCTGATTCGGGCCCCGGCTGTGCAATCAAGACCAGGTAACCTGCGGGGACCCGTAATTGCTCTGGAGTTGCCTGGGACTTTGCAAGGTAAGCACGTGCGAGGCTTCTCCCCCGCCCCAGTGCGCACGGGCTCGCCTTGCGCCACCCTCTCTCCGCTGGATGTGGGGGACCGGTGGACGCTGGGTGCTGCAAAGAGCCAAGTGGGACGAGATCCGATTCCGCGAGTGAAAGAGCAACTTTGCGCTAATGGAACTAGGTTAGGGAAAGCCCGTGCAGAGAGGAGAAAAGGAGGGGAGACTGGGCGACTTGGGGCAGGAGATGGGCCACCTTGCCCTGTCCCCTGGGAAAGGGGCCTTGGGGTACATGAGATCCTCCTGGCCCTTCCCTCCGGTGCAGAGGCGCCTCATTGATGAGCCTTGTCATCATCCTTCAAGTGTAATTTTTTTAAATTGCAAAAATCTTACAGAGCTATTAACCTCAAAAGAGTTTAACATATGGCAGACCGAGTCTCCCTCTTACCCTAATTATAAGGCTTGCAGTAATGGGGCTGTCTTTTAAGTTACAGCTGCTGCGCTTTTGGCTTTCGCTAACATTACATCCTATTAAAGAGCTACATTAAATGCATGCAAATTGCTGGAGCGACCGCACTCTCCCGACCAATGAGGGGGACGGATTGCAGCCGAGGCGGCGATATCGGGGTCAGACTCACCCTGCTGCGAACGCCATATGATCTATCAATCAAACTCCTCTCATTAATTAACTAATTCATTAAATATCTTTATATATGAAGGCCCGGCCAGGCGGAACATTGTGTTGACAGGGACGTCCCGTCAGCACTTAGCCCTGCGCTCCTGTCCCCTCCCACACAAATCACCGGGTGACTAAGGGAGGTCAATTTCCCAGTGTCTGCGGGCAAGGATGCAATCACAATGTGGCTCCTGGGGGCGCCCTCCTTGAGCTTCCTTCCGTGTCCGGCCTCCCTGGGGTGCACCTGTCCTCTCTCACTAGAGCATTGTTCTAATAAGCACTGTGTGAATCTTTTGCCTCTGCTTTCATGGAAACCTTTAGAGGGTCAGACTGGGAAGGGTCTTGCTTATCCAGTGCTTCAGGGCCTAGCACAAGGCCTGTCCATGGCAGATGCTTTGAATGTTTGCTCTGAATTGAAGTGACTGCCTCTCTTCAGTACTTCCGGCACCCTTGAGGCCTTCTTTGCTTTTCAGGAAAACACTTCAGAGAGAAGAGGACAGCCAGGTGAGCTGATGACATCTGTGGAGAGGAGGAAGGGAGGAAGGTGGCCTATTGGGGCCACGGGAGGAGAGACAGAGATAGGCTGGGGGCGGGGTAGGATTAACGTTTAAAGTTCAGAACTGGCCAAAAATGTAATCACAATATTCAGACTCTGAAGCAGACTCCTAAGAGAACCAGGCTGTGAACAATAGAGAAACATTTTAGAATGGATACTGGGTTGCTTTATAAGTGTGTGTATACTTTAACCTATACTATAGATATCAAACTCCTTTCATTAATTCATTAAATATATTTACATATTTGGGAACAGCTTTATAGAACATTATGTTGACAGGGACAATGTTGTATGTATATGTGAGTGTGTGTATAATTTGTTGAACACTATCTGTCATTTTCCTATATTATCTCGTTAAATGTTGGCAACTTTGTTAGGTGTTTATTTTTGTTTCTAGGTAATAGGAAAAGAAACAAAGGCTTAGGGACTAGTAATAACTAATCCAAGGTTCAAGTGGCAGAGCCAGAAGTCATACTTGGGCTTTCTGAATACATGACCAGGGCCTTCTGCTATGTTATCAGAAAGGAGGAAAATATTACTGGTGAGATCAACAAATGGGCTCTCCTTAGACACCTACTGCCCACTCTGTCTAGATAGTTGTCTTTCCTTATTTCATGGTAGCCACTGTCACCACTGGCTTCTTGGCTGGTTTGGTAGATTTGGGAAGTGGAGGTGGTCGTAGCATCCTATGATTCAGGCTGCTTTCTCTAGACTGTGTTTAGAATGGGTTGGAGTGATTTTCCATTTTTGTTGTGTGTTTTGTTGTTGTTTTTGTTATTGTATGGTACTAGGGATTGAACCCAGGAACGCTCTACCAATGAGCCACATCCCCAGCCTTTTTCATTCCAAGGTTTCACTGAGTTGCCCAGGCTGGACTTGAACTTTGTGATCCTCCTGTCTCAGCTTCCCAGGTGTGATTTTCCATATGGAGCATCTGGAATGGACAAAACCAGATGCCTTATCCTTCTGGACCCAAAAGATGTGGGCCCTGTGCAGTTGGGTACATACACGGAGACCAGATGGGCGGTCTTTAAACCAGCTCCTGAAGGACATTCCTCCACCACATAAGACTCTAGCCTCTGCTGGAGCAGGCAGTCTGGACAGGGATATCAGGTCAACGTGAAGAGGACCAGTGCAGGTGTCCGCCTTGTTTCCTGCTATTCAGCTCATGCAAGTTCCCACTCCATCCGTGTGAAGTGTGATGTGCAGGGCAAACTGGCAAAGCCTAGAAATCCCTGGAAAAAAATTGCCAGAACCTTTTATGCTGCTTCTCTCCCTGTTTCCATCTCACTTGCTCTCATGCCCTTCTGAGACATGGGGCTAATGGACTTTGGCCGTTAGCACCCGTCATGTTGGGTACCAACCTCACCATGGGCCTCTGTAACTTCCTCTAGCCCCCTTGGTTCCCAAGAATAGTTTTGGAATGGGGCGTGCTGTGATAATGGGGGTTAATGGTAACCTTGGAATCAATTTTCCCTCCCAGAAGAAAATTCTCCAGGCTTAGGCTGCACACACTGTAATACTGAAAATGGCTCTAGATTTGAAAAATTGGCACGTTGTAGTCCAACAAGGCAATTTTTGAATTGTTCCATGCAGCTGTGCGCCTCTGGATGCTATGTTGCTTGTGTCCTAAAGCCATGGATAAAGAACATTTTCCAGCCAAAAACAGCTCAGAGGTTGTTTTTTCTTCTCCCACCCCAGCCTGAATTTGTTTTTTGTTCACCTGCCCAAAACCCTTGGAACTTTGGCCTCTACCTAAGCAGCTGCCAGAGCTGTTGGACAAAGTGAGAGTGTGTGGCTCTCTGCAGAATTTCCTTCCTGCAGGCCTGAGGGCAGAGGGCCTGGGAAAAAGGGTTTCCTGAAGAGCAGGGTCCATGCTGGGCAGCTAGGCAAGGGCAGAGCAGCTCAAGAATGCAGCTTCCAACCAGCTTTTCCTGGCTGGTGTCAGAGCCAGACCTTTCTTGGATGAAATGACAAGAACCCAGAAAAAGAAGCGTTTGATCATTGCGCAGGATACCTGATTTGATGAGCTGTGTTTTCTCTATTATAAGATGAGAACATTTTTTTCCCCCCTGGCTTTACAAACATTTAAAATACAAAATAAGTCATCTCAGAATAAAAATAACAAGGTATATACTTCAAGTAATGGAAGCACAGAATGTGAGGACCGCAAGGCAGTGTACCAATTACTTAGTAAATGTCCTTGTTGTGAAGGTGGGGATTGAGGTTGCCCAAGGTCACGTATCTGGTTGGTGCATGAGATCTTCCTGTCCCCACATGGTGCTTCAGGCTCTTTGGGTAATGGCTCAGGTTGTCAGGGAAAGCCATTGTTCTATCCTTCTTCTCCAGTGGGGTCACAGCTCTCTTTCAGCTTATTTCTCCTTCATGATTTCTCTGCATGGTGGGACTTATTTGGTGACTGAAGATGAGAACCAAATAACTGGATGAAATAGAACATGGGACAAGGGCTGAACTGGTGCCTGACCTACTGGCTGCTGGCCCCTCTAATGCAGTTCTCACAGCAGGGCCTGTGATCTCCACTTGTCCATGGATCATCCCTTCCTCCTCAGGCTCCTTTCCATGGCTCACCATGTCATTCGTGAGATGATCTGTGCCTGTTTCTCTTGTCCAAGGCCTCAGGACCACTGGCTTCTCTCCACTCTGTCCTTGCCCAATATTATGCAGGTGTCTCTGCATGCTGATGTTTTTTTCTTTCCTTAGATGCATCTTGCCTCCATTCCCTTTTGCATTTGTCATTCATCTTTGCACACTTGATTATTCCCTTTGTCTAGAAAATTCTAGACTGACCTGTCCCTTCATTCCTACTTCCCTTCACCTAGTGAACTTTCACTCACTCTTTGTTCTCAGTTGTAACACCAGTTTCTTTTCACTAAGCCACAAAGTCTGGATGAGAGTATGGCCTCCCAAAGCACTTTTTCCTTCCCTATGCTGTTACCTTTCCTATGGCATCAGCCCATTGGAATCTCCCGTTTGAGTGTAAGCCTCAGAGGGCAGGGCTGTGTCAGGTTCATGTTCACTATCTTATGAGAGGCACCCTGCAGACTGCGTGCCTCATAGGAGGCATTCCACGAGTACTATATAAAATGATGTCACTCCCACTATAATAAATAGCAACAGTCGGCATTTACTGAGTGCAGGCATGTACCAGAAACTACAAAAAGTGCATATTATACGCATCTTCTGGTTTGTATTAGTTCTTGTGTTAATGAAATGAGATAAGAGATCAGGGTTCTAGTTCTGGCTCTGTCACCTGCTAACGCTGGCTCTCAACAGTTACCATGGTTTCCTCCTCTTTAGCATGAAGGAGAGAGAAAGGAGCTGCCGGACTTCACTTCTCTGTTCTTTTTCCCAGACAGAGAGGGAATCAAGAGTCAGTTGAAGTGGGCCTACAGGGAATCAAGGCTCAGGATTCAGAGAACCAGCAGACACAGAGGGTCATCCGGGAGCAGGAGAGGGATCTGGCAGAGGCTGGGAAGGGCAGCGGGTTGTTCTCCCATGCTGGGGTAGAGCTTCAAAATAGAGAAGCCCGCTGCTAGCTGAGTCATTAACGCTGGGCTCCTCGCTGCCACCTCGGGCATTGTCTGATTTAAGTGTAATAGCTTGTTTGGTGGATTTTGCCTTCTATAGAAATCCCCCCAAGAGTGAAGTGCTGCATTCATCCGGGAGAGCACGGGCCTTTGTGCACTGATGGCCCGGCCTCGGCTGAATGTGTTTGGAGTTGGTTATCAAAGGGGAGGATAAATTAGAGTGCAGGGCTGAAAAGAGAGGAAGAGGGGGCCCTTTCATGAGCAGGGCTGAGCACTTAGGCAGCTGACTTGGGGCTGTGAAGCCCAAGGCTGGCCCTCTTGCCTTTTGGCAAGGGGAGTGCTATAGGCAGGGATGGCTGTAGACTGTCAAGAGCCCAAACTCAGAGATCCAGCCAAGCCAGTCGGGGGCAGGCACTGGTCTCCAGTGCCTGGAGGGGGACTGCGAATGGGTCATTTTCTCTTCCTGTTCTACCTCTTTTTTTCTTTCGGGGTGGTTTAGATATCTGCATGAAGAGTAATACCCACTTGCACTTCCTGATTTATTGAATCTAGTTCAGATAGTGCTGCTGCGGGCTCTAAGGGGATTCTCTGATCTGGGAGACCCTATTCTGGGGCTTGGAACCTTCCCTTTATTAGCCCTCCCTGCATCTGCTGTTCTCCAGCCCTGCAACATACACTTGCAAATTGGTTTCCAAGCCAGTTGTGTGAAGGGCACTGATCAGCCATGAGGATGGAGCTCCTAGAATAAGAGCTCTTGGGCACTTGCTGCTCTCTATGGACTTGGCTTCTGATGTCCAGATGCAGAGACCAAGTTGGGCACAGCTGTCAGCTGAATCACAGGCAGGGCTGCCTAAATATGGCTCTGACTGCCTAGATTTTCCCTGTGACAACACTCACTCTATTCTTCAGTGGTCTTTTATCCCCATCAGTGTTCCTAGCCCTCCCACCCATCCCCCATTGATAACAACTTACCATTTGGGATCCAGATCAACAAAGGGGTCATTCTGCCAGGACCCAGATACCTGCCTTTTGTTTGCCCATTATAACTGACCCTTAATACCAAGATCTTAGAAGCATATTGTTTTCCAGTTGAAAGGAACCCAGGACATCAAGCTCTAGACCTATTATTAAAACCTGTCTTATGTTACACATATGTATGTGCATATATATATATGTATATTTTATATATATATATATATATATATATATATATATATATATATATATATATATATATATACACACACACACACACACACATATATATATATATATATATATATATATATATATATATAATATTTATTTATTGTATTACTGGGGATGGAACCTTTTTTATTTTACTTTGAGACAGGGTCTTGCTAAGTTGCCCAGGCTAGTCTCCTAACTTGCAATCCCCCTGCCTCAGTGTTCCAAATAGATGGAATAATAGGTATGCACTTCCACACCCAGCTGGTTGCAGATATTTTTAAGAATTGTCTAAAAGTTATGACTCTACAATGCAACAAAACACACATTGTTCTCAGTCATATGAAATTTACCTGCTGTGGAGTGTGGTGCTGGACACCTGTGATCCCAGTGACTCAGGAGACTGAGGATTGCAAGTTGCAAGACCCTGTCTCTAAAAAAAAAAAAAAAAATACCTGCCATTTCAGAGGCATTACTCCAAATCTATACATCTATCTCACTCTAATTGCACATTCAAATTATCTGAAAGCTTTTAATGAAATTCCGAGGTCTGACCCTTACATACAGACTCTTGTTCAATTTGTCCTGTGTGGGGTGTTTTTCCTAAAATACTGTAGGTGAGTCTAATGCAGCCAGGGTTGAGAGTCATTGACCTAGGGGCTTGTAAAACCCCTGCCCTCCCCCCAACTAAGACCCCCAGCTGTGCATAGTCAGGGACTGTATGGACAGGAGTGTTGGCAGGCCAGTACTGGGGAAGCTGCCAGGATAGGTTAGACGCCATGAGCAGATTTATCATTTCACCCACTGCGTTTAAATCTTCCCTTCTTTTCTTACCCCTTGAGGGGTGCTTTCTTGGTGTTCGCTTAAAATAATTTAAGCTCACCACAGTGGGAAAGGAGCTTGGTTGCCTTGATGTGCTCCTGTCATTTCAAGGAGCTCAATAAAAATTTAGTTTCGGTGTTCACTCAATGCAGCTTCTGCATAGAGGTCTTATGTTGCAAACCAGATTTCTCTTTTCATCTGGTCACCCCCAGGGAAATTGTGTATTTGAAATTCAAACAATATTTGGGCAAAAAGAATTTCTCATTATATGCAGTGGGGAAGGGCAAGGAGAGGAAAGCACTGAGAAATGATTGAGTGACATTTCTATTTGCCAGTTTGACTTCTCTACCAGTGGCAGCTGTGGTTTGGGGGCTGCCAGAGAACTTCAGTTTCCTGGTGTGGACTAGAAATGCCAGACCCCTGGAAAAAAAATAATTGGGAGGAGAAAAATATGAGGGGCTAGAAATGGATGTGAAGAGTCCATGTGACCTCAAGTTGATATTGTTGGTAACAAAGAGTATATGATAAGCAGAGGGTTCTGTATTTGACTTTTTTTAGGGGGTGGTGAGTGGTGCTGGCGATTGAACCCAGGGCCTTGTACATAGTAGGCAAGCACTCTACCAACTGAGCTATAGCCCCAGCCCTGAAAGTTCTATATTTTGCACAACTTCATTATAGGGAAGAGATGGTTCAAATTCTAGACTCTCAGGTTGAAGGGACCTGGATCCAGAAGTCATCTGGATTTGCCTTCTTGACAGGTAGTTAGAGGAAGAATGCCCTCTACTGTGTTCTGACACTGATCAAGTACTTAAATAGATGCATACAAAATACATTTATTGAAGGATGTTTGGTATGTGGCTAGTGTTTAGGGAACAGAAGAGACCAATGAGACATAACATCAACCCTAGGTAACTTATAGTTGGGCTCCTGGAGGAGGAGCCCAACAATTAAAATGTAAGGGACACAGTGATCATTGCGATGCAGAGGAGAGCTGAGTGGAAGAACATTCACCTTGACCAATGAGGATCCAGGTGCCTTCCCAAATGCCCTCTTTTAATCCTGACAACAACTCTTGTAAATAAGTACCTTTATTTACAGGCAGTTACACTGATACGCAGAGGAGTTAAATTTGCCTTCTCAAGGTGACACAGTTGATAACCAGAGTGAGCTTGGGAACCCTGGATGTCCCAGGCTCATGGTTTGCCACCAGAACAAATAGCTTTCCTAGGAGTGCTAAAGCACTAGCTTTAGCTGGGGTAGGAAATGAGAAAGGGGACTTGGGGCAGGTATCAACAGGTGACAAAGGGCGTCTCTGGGAGAAGGAACATTGAAAGCAAAGATATCAAGGTTGGTAGCATGTGGGGGAGAAAACAGGGCACTGGGGGCCACAATGCAGAGAGGAAGATGAGGTGGAGCAGGAAGGGGGTTAGAACAGATATTTGAAACATAAAATGCCAACGAATTGGGATTTATGATGGGATAGAGGTGGAAGGATCTTCAAATTTTTTGAGGAGAAAGCAAGTGTGATATGATCATTGTTAGGTTTCAATTTTTTTTATTTGTTCTGAATAGTTATACGTGACAGTAGAATGCGTTTTGATATGTCATACATAAATGGAATATAGCTTCTCATTCTTCTGATTGTACATGATGTGGAATCACACCAGTCATGTATGCTGTTCTTGACTTATGAGTAAGAGTGGAAATTGGGAATCCTGGCTCCATCTTTCCCTAGCTATGTAAATGTGGACAAATTATTTACTCTTTCAGTGCCTCAGTTCCCTCACCTGTAAAATCAGAATGAAGAACAGTACTTATTGCGTGGAGCTGTTATAAGGATCAAATAAATAATACATGTGGGTGTTTAGGAAAATGGCTGGCACATCATTAAATTCTTCATAAATGTTGGGTGTAATGTTTTTAAAAATATGTTTTAGTTGCAAATGGATCTTTTATATTTATAGGTGGTGCTGAGGATCAAACCCAGGGCCTCACACATGCCAGGCAAGTGCTTTACCACTGAGCCACAACTCCAGCCCCGAGGGTATAATTCTTTACCTTTTGGAAATTTAATTCTGATAATAGTTATATAAAAGCGGATAGGAGGGGGAGAAGACCCAGATGTTAGTTAGGAGCCTATTGAAATAGTCTAGCAAGAGGGTGGAAGGGTATAATCCACTGTGGCAATGACAGTCCCCTGTAGAGGAATACCTGGGAGGTGGAATCAGGGTTGCTCTCCTTCTGCTTGGTGGTGGAGGTGGATTCACATGTTGCCCTAGATAACCCTCAGCTCGGGGGATAGCAGGGCCAGTCACAGAGCTCTGGGAGCACTGGGAGCAGTTGCAGGTGAGAAGCTATGTTTAGCTACATGCTAAACAAGAGTGAGAAGCAACAAGGGCCCAAAGATGACACTGGGCAAGGCAGTCCTGTACTTGTTTCTGTGCTTCTTTGCCCCCTCCCAAGACCCAGGAAGCCCCATCTTCATGTGTCCTCTGTGCAGCCCTTTGCTTGCCCTTCCTCACATGGTCAGGACCTTAGGACCACAGGTCCCTGTCAAAGCAGATCCTGGGTCCTGCTGTTTCCTTGGGAGGGCCAGGTGTGAGGGATGGGTGGACAGAATCCCCACACCATGTAGACTAAGGGACAAGAGGGAGGATTTGGAGGATGGTGGTCAGTCCCTATAGAAAACAAGTATTATGTTTTGGGAGGAGAAAACTGATGAGTGACAAGCTTTGGGGCTGTCATAGATTTCCTGTTGCCATAGAACCCTTTGATGTGGGACCCAGTGTGTTTCTGAACTCTCCACCCCTGTCTGATCCTGTGCACGTGGCATGTGGGGTATAGAGGATGGCAGCTCACTGCAGCGTGATGGCTGTTGGTGAGCAGGGGGGTCAGCCTGGACCCTCCCTTCCCCGGTCCTCTATCCTCCATTCAATGCCACCCTGCCTGCTGGCTACATTTTGCTGCTGCCACTGCCACCATTGGCATAGAATCAGATGGTTCCCTGAGTTACGCATCAGGGATTCAGGCAAAAGGAGGCCTGCAAGTGAAGGGGTGAGTCTTAGAACAAAATTACCAGCCTGCTGTCAACCAGGCGCTCTGCCTCTGCAGAGCAGACTCCAGACAGGTTGCAGCATGTCAGGCTGGGGCCTGCCTGGGCTTGGCAGGGGTCCTGTGGGCAGACAGAGTCAATTACCCAGAAAGGGTTCCACTTAACTTCCCCCGCTGCTTGCAGGCCCTGCCCCGGCCTCCGCAGCCTCGCTGGCTTCTGCCAAAACACCGTCAGCCTGTGCTGGAAGTGGCTGCCTGCCAACCCTGTCTTTGGGCATGTCCAGGGCCACCCATTCCAGGGGGCCCGCTTCCAGCCCTCATCAACTCTGGGGCTCCCTGTGCTGGCCCTTGGCCAGTGGATTTCCATTTCTCCTCCTGCAGACCCGGCAGGATCCTTCAGTGGGAGGGACATCAACAGGCTGCCTCATCTATGATGTCCATTGGTGGGTGGCCTCCCCCCTCTTGTGACATAGCATCCCACATGGTCCTAATCCTCCTCTGTCACTGTCTTAGGGCAGTGTGTGGTTACAGTTTGGGGGCTTTGAAGTCATACAGACATGGGTTTGAAGCCTGGGGTAGCCACATACTGCTGTGTGACCAGGCATATGACTTTAACCCCTTTGAACTTGAGTTTCACTACTGGCAAAATGAGAATAGTAATAGTATATATATATATCTTGCAGGATTATTCTGAGGATCAAAGAAGATAATGGGCATTAAGTACCCCTTGTGCTTAGCACATGATAAATGCTCAACAAATATGCTTGCCTTCCTCTTCTCTCTCCTCCTCCTCCCCCTCTCCACCTTTCCCCTTCTCCCTCCTTCCAACCTCCTGTCCCTCCTTCTTTAGTCACAATCCTCACTTATCAGGAAGTTTATTGTTTCTGTTCCTCTTTTCTGCTCTAGAGAACTGAATTGGGAGAAAGCCTGGCTTCTAGTCCACTCATATCTTCTAGTTCTCTTCATATTTAGTTTACAGTTCTGAAGCATATGGAATCTGGGTATAGTCCCCTTTAATTGGGTAATGCATACATTAAGGACCTTAGGTTCTTTTAAGTGCCATTGGCTGCTTCAGTGTCCTTGACCACTGCAGTTTCATATTTCACAGACGTTTCCTTTTTGCACATTCCCTCAACAAGCCCAGTCATCTCCCAAATGTGTCCTGTTGACCTTAAACATCCAAAAGATGAGGCTCAGAGCTCTGTAAGTATAAGGCTATGACAGGATTCCAGCTTCAACAATACCCAAGGGATGGAAGGCAGAGTCTGCAGTCATTTAGCCATTAAGTCACTCAGAAAGCAGTTATTGATAGCCAACTGTGTACTTGGGAACTCAAGTTGAAGGAAGGTCTCTGCCCTCCTCTAGTGGGGAGGGGGATGAGGAAACAGACCATTACCATAGAATGGGTGTGCACTCTGACAGAATAGTGCTCCTGAAGGAGAGGGGTCGGAGAGGTTCCTGGGGCTCAGTGGAGAGCCACATTCTTCAGGTCCTGGAGGATTTCACTGAGAAGCTGGAGACATGGAACCTATTCTTTGCCTCCATCTTGGGAGGTGTGCTACCTAAGGATGGAATGACCAACGGCTTGGTGGGCTCTAGCCACCAGCCATCTTTCCCAATTTGTACTTTTGAAATCTATACATATGTTTCTCTCTCTGAGGGTCTTATTCCTGGGGCCAGGCCACACCTAGGACAGAGGGCACTGTCTGGAGGCATCCCAGGAGAGGGGCAGCAAGCCCCCGTCTTTCTTTCTTGACATGGAGATTTTGGGTAGGTGAGGTGGGACTGGTGGATTCTGTGAGTGGTGACTGTGCCCCAGTACTGTACTAATTGTGCTAGACAGAGCTGTTTAAATACCACCAGACAGAATATTACTCAAATTAAAATGAGGCCTTAAATGTCATTATTTGTGTCATTATTAATAGCCCCTAATTGTGTTCTCTAATCATCATGAAATTATGTTAGTATTAATATTCACGTCAAAGCTGCCTAGGGAACTTGGAAGATTTAAAAAAAAATTATACCATATGTCAGTTCCCATGAATGTGAAGCAAATGCTGGCTTTAGTACTTCAGTCCGGGCTACAGATGAGACGGCAGCCTGCGAAGGCTTGGGACTGGACTAACCTCTGGTCCTTGTCCCAGTGACTGGCTCCTGGATGCTCTACCTGGCAAGCCCTTTCACAGCATCGGTAGGACCTGCTCCCCCAGACACCATGCATGTCTCAGCCAGCTGCTCTGGCTGGTGAGGGGACCAGATAGCATCTGGTACCCTGGGACATGACACCCCTTCTCCTCTCCTCCAGCTCTTGGGAGCTGCTTGTGTCTAGACACCATAGTCAAAACCACATTGCACTCCTGCCTGTCCTCTCTCTCCATCTACTCACAGCCCCGCCTTAGTGGACTGTGGGACCTGCCCAAACTACTCTGTTGTGCTTGGGGAAGTGGCATGAAAGAAATAAGAGTTGAGTCTCCTGGAAAAATGTATTATATTATATATACAGAAAGAAATTTCAGACAATGTAGACTCAGAATTTCAAAGTATATACAGGGTGTCCATAAAATCTGGAAACAGGTGAATCTACTATTCTTAAGGATATCCTACACTTTAAGGAATAAAATAATTTTATCCTTGTTTCTGCATTTTATGGACATCCGGGCCTTTGCCCAGTGCTAACTTTGCCAGGGCATCTTTGGGGGAAAACAGGGATTCCCAGTGTTCGTTTGGGGATTCATTTGCATACACAGAGTGAGAGGAGCTGAGTTATGCTTCCCCTTATGTCCTGGGACTCCCGTTCCTCATCCCCCCAGATTGGAATCAAGTATAAGAGGTGGGGTGGTGACAAGGCAGGCGATATTGCCAATTAGCACTCCCCTCTCTGGGGATGTGTGGGGTGAGTGCCCTGGGACACCCAGAGGCATCAGCCTCCTGCTGACATCACTCAGGGGCTCCTCTTCATCGTTTCTACAACATTCCTTTAGGCTGCCTGCTCAACACCTCAGTCATCCACTAATGGAGTCCACGTGACCGCGATGTGTCAGACAAATCTGGGGCAAGCGCCTCACTCTCTTCCCAGAGCCCTTGGAATTCTCTGGAACTGAGAATATTCAAATGCCTTTCTTGGTGAAACAGCAGGCTTCCAACCCCCCAAATATTATGACTTGAGTTAAATATAACACAGGGTATGAAAATAACGGCAAAACATGGGAAGCAGAGAAGCCACAGAGTGAGCGACTCGTGCACACACTCTCACACACATAGAGTGTCTGTCCCTCGGGATGTGACAGGGCATCCACAGACCCCATAGCCAGGTAGGTAGAAAACCCACAAAATCACATAGAAATCGTGGTGCATTCTGGGCTGGTGAGCCGCCACTTCAGCCTGGAGAGGCCTAACTCTGCTGGTTTCTATACACACACACACACACACACACACACATATATATCAGATGTGGTTTGACTTAAAGGGTGGGAGGAAAAATCTTAGCTGCAGTGAAAAAGGAGACCTGCCTGCTCTCTCCACCATGAAGGGAGGCTGGGGTAGGACAGGCTGGGTCAGATGTGGCCAAGCATTAGGGTACTTATTTCCCAGCCCAGAGGGCAAACAACATCACCCTCAGCCACTAGATTGCTTTTTAAGATAATCTAGAAGGAGCAGCCTTGACCTGTGAAAGGGAGGCTGGGGAGGCGTGTGCCTGAGACCGTGAGCCAGGTTCCAGAGCCTCTTTGCTTCCTTTGTAACTGCATGCATAAGTTTATGGTGAAAACTCAGTGGGTCATAGATAAGCGAAAGGTCTTCCAAAAGTCAGTCACTCTGAATTCCAAACCCAATGATTACAGTAATTGTTGGCCTAGGGCTGGATTTGAACCAGTGAACCCAGAACAGAAGCATTGAATAGGCCTCCTTTCAGAGGCATTCCCCCACCAGTTACCCAGCAACACAGCACGTGGCCACTCCTCTCCCCTGCTCTCTGGGCCAGACAGCAAGTAGCTAAGGCTATTCCAAAAGAGCAGATATATCCACATCTTCGTAATATGGAAACCTCTACATGTGGGAGGATTTATGGTATTTGAAACCTGCTTTTAATTAAATGACCTCCTTTGATCCTTGTGAGGTAAGTGGGGCAGGTGTGATTATCCCCCACTGTATAGACAAGGGCATGGAGTCTCGGGACAGGTATTGGCCAAAGGCATATGGCTTATAAGGGACAGAAGTGGAGTTGACCCAAGCCTTTTCATTGCTAGTGCTGTGTTTTGAATTGCCTCCTCTTAGAAGGTACCTCACTTTCTGTCCCCCTACCCCACTCAGAGGCAGCTTGGGAATATTAGTAAAATGTTGGGAACCAGCTAAACCATGAATTTATAAAGGCAGCATCAATAATGTCATTTATCCCCCCCCCCACCCATCTATTCTGTTTTCCTGTGGTGATGTCTCAGGTGTGCATGGGATAAAGTCCAGAGGGATGTGTGGGGCGGTGCAACAGGAAGAGGGGAGAAGGAGTTTACCCTCCTGGGGTCTTTGCCTTTGTTCTCTGTGGTTCCATTCCTCTTACATCTGAAAACAAACCACGGAAGCAGCAACTCCCTTATCCCCCTCTCTAGGCACCAAGTCCCACTGAGGCTTCTTATTTGATGGAGGAGTTAGGTTGAGGAAGAGATTCCTACTTCATTTGGTGGCTGATGGGAGGGTTTTAGGAAGAGGCAAGAGCAATACTGAGAATCCCTGTCCTGGACCCTCACCTAGAATGGCCACCTGCCTGCTGCTTGAGGAAGTAGACATGATGCTCTTCACAAACACACTTGATTCCTCTGCCACCCACCGCCCCTTCCATCCTGAGACCCACCGTCCAGCTTTCCACCTCTGTGCCCCATAACCTTCCCCACCCCCATCTTCCGCTCCACAAAGCCCCTGCTAGAAGTTGACAAAGCTGACTGGCTGCTTAATGTGCTACAGGTGTTGTTGCTAGGCAACCACCCCACTCTGCAGCTCAGACTCTGTCAGCCCAGATCAAACCCCTGGTAGCACTTAACCCCGTAACTGCTTAACACAAACACTAATTACCCAGGCCCACCAAACAGCACATTTATAAGCCATAATCAAGGGTGCGAGGGTGGATTCTCAGTCCTTCAACCAACACTTCCCACCACGATGTCGAGGCCCTTTGCTTGTAAGCGATGGCTCCTCTTTCCAGGCCGCACCAGGTGGACATAGAATTTCCAGCACCGGCCATCCCTCCTCCCTGGACTGGGTTCCTCTGAAGTCAACTATGTGCCTTCAGTTGCCTGCTTTCTGGAAAGAGTGTTCAAAAAAGAGTTCGTAGCATCTATTTCTGCATTTTAAACTATTTTTAGGTTAAGATCCTTGAACTAAAACCTCACAGTTATACTTGAACTTCATTTCTTTGATGTCTGACTCGGTTGAGTTGGAGATGACTATCAATTTTGGACAATTCTTCTGACACTTGAATATTTTTATCTTGCTCTGATGGAAAAACAAAACTAAACTAAACATCTCTTTAGGGTGACCATGGACCACACAAAGTACAAGGCGTTTGTAGATAAACATTTATATTAGAATGTAGACCAGCCAATAGTAGAACTGCCCTGCCTTGAGTTGGCCTCCCCATTTTGGACGGTGATTACATTGCTCTGTTAAAGGGACATACTCAAAAACTATTGGCGAATGCATGAACACAACCCTGTTTTAAATTTCTATTTCCTAAATCATAGTGTAGCTTCCACAAGGATGAGAGAAATCATTAAATGGCAGAGTAAATCTGTCTCTTCTTCTGACCTTTTTCTCATAAGATGAAACACTGCCTATAAACCAGATTATAGGAGATTCCCAGGTGGCACTGAACCTTTTTCTGTGGGTTGTCCTAATGGTAATGTGCAAGGCCAGGCCTGATGGGCCACAGAAGTGGAAGCCTCTCCCCAGCTGCCAGGCACCTCCCAGGATGCTAGGTGCTGGGTGGTATTTCAGGGACTCACTCTCACTTTCTTTCTCAGCTGAAAAAAATCATTAAACCTTTTTATTGGCAAATGTCTAGTTATTCAGACATAGAGGAACAGAGAGATCTTGTTTTCTTTGAGCATTTACATCTATTATTTATTTAGCAAGGAATATTTCAACTTTAGAGCCACCTCAAAGTAAGTGTCATGCTCGCTCTGGGTGGCATGTGCCAGGAACAGTACTAGGTGCTTATGTATGTGTTCTTATTTAACTGTTACCTCAGCTCCAGCATATGGATGTGAAAGTCTCTACCATGAATTGAGGTTCAAAGATGCTAAATAACCTGCTCCAGTTTGCACAACTAGTAAACACTTCCAGGGCACAGCTGGCATTCTGAAGCCTAGATCTCCCTAGTACCATACCATATGGAGCCTCCCAAGAGACTGAAAACCACAGCTCAGAGAGGTTAAGTGACTTTCCTGAGATCCTGCGGCCAGTGAGTGATGGGACAGAGATTTGAATGAGAATTGATTTGACTCTAAAGTCCTTTTCATATTTTGTCTTCTAAAGTACACCACCTTTCAGAGTTGTATCTCCCAGATTGGGGATATAGGGACAATGGTCGAGCATTTGCCTAGCATGCACGAGGCCCTGGGTTTGCTCTCCAGTACTGTGCAAAAAGAAAAAAATCCCAGAGTTTTTCCTCCAGTTTCTGTATTGGATGTGCTTTCTTAGAGGTGAATTATCCATGAATCCAATATGGAAAAACAGGTTCTAGGGAGTAGCATAGATTGTGTACTGAACAGATTATGTCTTAAAGTAGGGATCATCTGTCCATCCCCTCACACTTTCTTAAAGGATCACATTGGAGAAAGAGAGAGAGGGATGGCGATGGGGGAAGGAGGAGGAAAGGGAGGGAGACAGAGGCAGAGAAAGGAGAGAGACAGAAACACACACATACATGTTCCTGCAGCCCGTGGCTCCCTGCTTCCCTCCCACATCTTGAGTCAGTAATGCCTTGGCTTTGGGCTAAGCCACTGTTGCCAGCTGGTGGCATTAAGAGTTGGGATTGCCAGCTTGGTCACAGGTGACAGATTTGGGAACATCATCATGGCCCTGGCTCCTTCCCAGTAGACCTAATGGGTCATGGAAAACCCTAGTTGGGGAGCTAAATGGGGGCCAAAAGAGACTGTGTAGTATGGATCTAAGTGGGGACAGGGACGAAAGGCTTGCCCTGTGAGTTTTAACACTTTCATGCAAGTGGTTTCTCCATAAAGTATTAATAATGTTCCTATAATTGATACTTCAGGGCAATAACCTCTGACAAAATGGCCCTGATTAGCAGATAATTGAGTGTGTTGGATTGTGTCCTGAGAGAGCTGAACGCCAGGCAAGGCCCATTAGCCCATCATAATGACCCCTTTTGTCAGGTATTAGTGTCATTAAGAGCCTGCTCTCTGAAATCAGTCCCTTTATTTAACTCTTTTCCCTAATTATATGGATCATTTTACAAATCAAAGCAAATGTTTGCATACAGCCCCCAGGCATGCAGTGGAGCAAGAAGATGGAGGAGCAGGCTGGAGACTGCTGAGTGGAGAGTCCTTGGTACCCAGAACACTCTTTGTCACTGGGAGTTTTCTGGAGGTGACAGGTTCCCTAGGAAATCCAGCTGGCGTTCCACGAGGATATGAGGATATGGTGCACCTGGTTGTCTTAGGGGCCTGGGTGAGGAAATATCTGGATGGAGTGCTTTGCCAAGAGAGCTTGCAGGCCACACATAGGTCAACACCTGAATCCATCTTGGCAAAACAGCTGAGCTCCTGGACTCAGAATAGCTGCATCCTTGCCACAGAGTGCATCAGGCTGGAACAGGTTGGCACCCGAGCCCAGCCACAGGGCACCTAGAAGACACAGAACACCCGAGCTAATCATCTGGGTTATGCCAGGAGCAGACTCCTGTCTCTGTCAGAAAGCACAAGCCTTTGGGAGTGGCTGGGGAGGATAAGTAGGCCCCAAGCCCTCCCTATCTGGGAAGATGTGGCCGAGGTGGACAGGTGTCCTCGCTTGGAGCTGCCAGCTAGGTAAGCAGTTAGTGCTCCTGGGACTCTCGGGAACTGAGAGCATGATCAGCCCCCAGGCCACACACACAGAAGTTGACACAACAGAAAGCTCCAGGGACAGAAAGCCAGTTTCTGACCTGCTCTCTCTAGCACACTCTCACTCATTAAAAAGTATAGACAGTTTGCCATTTATTTGAATGCAGTCACTGCCTGACACCTTTTCCACCTTGCCCAGCTCTGTACAAAGCTTTTTATCCCAGGGCAGGTTCAGTGTGGGTGAATCAGAAAGAGGTCTCATCTCCAGCATGAATTGCTTAGAGACAAGGGATGGATAGCATTTTGGCAGCTAAGAAGGATATATTTTTATATAAACCAAAGAGGAAGGTGAAAGGATATCATCCATTACAGCAAAGGCCCAGAGGTTGCTGAGCCGGGGATAATTTACTTATCTGGCAAAGTGATAGGTGAGTTTCCCAAGAGGAGTTAGGACCTGTTATGGGTCCTGGGTGGTATCTGGACCATATTTCCTCTGTCTATCCTACTTCTGCACAGTAAATGCTCCTTGAGTTTGCTTTCCCTTGTTTTAATCACAGAGAGCCTTGTGCTTCTGTGATTTGCGTTGGGCCTGGTGAATTTTCCCAGCATTGGCCTTGGGTGGAGAGCTGCCAGCCGTGCAGAGAAACTGCTGGGGTTTTTGCCGAGGTAGCAGAATTTTGGTGGTGGAGTGTGACATTCGCCTCTCAGAAATAATACCTTTCATTTAAGGTAGGAGAGGAGGTTTGACATCCCATGAAAATGATTTTCAGCCCTGTTCTGCTTGGGGTACAGTTTTTCTGCAGGGCCTAGTTGCTGAACCAGGGAATGAAAGGCCCTGACTAGGTGATGGTAGTCCACGGGCCACTATGGAGGACTCTTCCCATTCTGGGGTTGCAGATGGGGAGATCCTACTCTTTGACTATAGCTCTCCTGGGGGGTCTATTTTGATTTTGTTTGTTTGTTTGTTTTGGTACTAGAAATTGAACCCAGGGGTGTTTAACCACTGAGCAACATCCATATCCCTTTTTAATTTTTTATTTTGAGTCAGGATCTTGCTAAGTTACTTAGGGCCTTCCAGTTTGGTTTCAACCCTAAAGTTTATTCTTTCTAGGGAACACAGTGTGCACCTCACCATCCTGAACACTGAGACTAGAATGATATTATTGGTGTTTAGACAAATTGTTTGATAAATATTCAACACCATGTCAATTCCTAAGTTGTAATGTAGAATTCTATATTAATTCAACCAATAAATAGTTTTTAAACTTTGCACTGCCTAGGTCCTGAACCAGGCACTGAATATAGGAAGAACAAGACATGGAACCATAGCTGGGTGTGGTGGCGCGCACTTGTGATCCCAGCGACTCAGGAAGCTGAGGCAGGAGGATAGCAAGTTGGGGGTCAGCTTCAGCAACTCGGTGAGGCCCTGTCTTAATATTAAAAATAAAAAGGGTTTGGGATGTGCCTCAGTGGTAAAGTGCCCCTAGGTACAAAAAAAAAAAAAAAAAGAAGAAGAAGAAGAAGAAGAAGAAAGAAAAAGAAAGACGTGGAAGCTTCAAGGAGCTCAGTATCCTACATGTATGATTTTGTTTTTGTTGCAAGACTCTCAATCCAATCCATTTTAATGCTGCTGTAGTAAAAATGTAGACTGGACACCATAGGAATACATGGGAGAAATGGCTAAGGACCTCTGCCCAAGAAAGAAGGTGGAGGGCTTTCCTGAAGATGCAGTGCTTAAGCTGAGCTTTGAGAGTTTTGTCTGATAAAGGAATGAACTAACCCATCACCACAACAAAGAACAGCTATGATTTGTTAAGGATTCTAGTATAATAACCACAATACCTAACCTTATGGAGCAATTACCTTATCCCAAATACTTTGCATAATTTATTTCGTTTGATTCTACAGTAACCTTCCAAGAGAATATATTTTGGGGGGTATTGAACTCAGGTTCACTCAACCTCTAAGCCATATCCCAAGCTCTATTTTGTATTTTATTTAGAGACAGGATCTCATCAAGTTGCTTAGTGCCTCGCTTTTGCTGAGATTGGCTTTGAACCAGTGATCCTCTTGTCTCAGCCTCCCAAGCTGCTGGGATTACAGGCATGTGCCACTGTGCCTGGCTGTAAGAGGGATATTTTTGATACCTCCATTTTATTATTAAGGAGATAAAGATTTTGAGGGTGTTTATAAAGATACATACTCTGCTAGAGTCACATTATTATTAAATGATAGGTAATCAAAATTTGAACCCAGACTTTTGAAGCCAGAACATGAGTTCTTTTTCTTCCACTCTCCTACTTCCCAAAGCACTAGACAAATGTCAACTCATGAAATCCTCACAGTGGTCCAGAAAAATAGGTACACTTGTCCTCATTTTCAGGAGAGAAGATTGGTGGTGCCCTATGGTGATCTATGGTGTGCAGAGGGATATAGGAAGCAGAGCTTGTTTGGAAACTTTCAGAAGGAACTCTCGTGGATTCCTGCAGATCCTCATTCTACCTTCCCAGCTCTTCAGAATAACTGCTCCAGGTCTCAAGTTCTCTGTGGTTAAGATGTAGAGTTTGGGGTGAGAAGTGGAAGGTAATGAGGTTGGTGGTAAGTAAATGTCCACGTCCTAATCCCCAGCACCTGTGACAATGTTGGGATACAAGGCAAAGGGGTTGCTGACGGAATTGAGGTGACTCATCAGTTGACCTGAGATGGGAGATTATTTTGGTTTGTCTGGGTGGACCCAGTGAAATCGCAGGGTTTGGGGCTGGGACTATGGCTCAGTGGTAGTGCACTTGCAGGGCATGTGTGAGGCACAAGGTTTGATTCTTAGCACCACATATTAATAAATAAAATAAAGGTCTATCAACAACTAAAATATATATTAAAAAAAAAAGAAATCGCAGGGTCCTATAAATGTAAGAGGGAGGCAGAAGAGTGAGAACCACAGAAGACCGTGTGAGAGGGACTCACCCTGATATTGCTGGCTTTGAGGACTGACAAAGCTGAAGACAGCAAGTGGCCTCCAGATGCCGGAGAAGACAAGAAAGAGGATGCTTCTTAGAGCCACCAGCAAGGAATACAGCCAATGTCACTGTTTCAGTCCAGTGAAACTAACGTCAGACTCCAGAACTATAAGAAAATAAATTTGTGTTATTTTAAGCCAGGAAGTTTGTAGCAATGAGTTCTAGCAGCGAGAGTTGGAAAATAGGAAGAGTCAGCTTGCAAAAGATCTTGTGGACTGGACTAAAGAGTTCAGTCTTTAATTGATCAATCTTAAAAACCTAAGGACAGAGACCTCAACTATAAGGAGTCTGACCCAGATCAGCTTAGCCTTAGGAGATGAGGCTGAGTCTCCAAAGGAGTCAGGCTTAGCTAATTGTTCTAGGTCACCCAGGTCCCCGTGTTCTTTGGAGAATTAGGCAGTAGAAGATCACTGTGACTTGATCTTAAGAACATCGACAGGAAGTGAGAGGCTGGAAAGCCAGTGCTGTGGTAGGCTGCATCAGCTGATCCTTAAAGGCACATTCTGGGGCACGGGTTGCTTTTACAAGGGTTTATTCATTCAACAATTATTAACTGTTGGCCTACTATAGATTAGGTTTTTTTTTCATATTTTTAATCGGTGCATTATAGTTGTACAAAACGGTGGGACTTGTTACATGTTCATATGTACATGCTATGTAACAACATAATTTGGCCAACATCTTTCCCCAGGATTTCCCCTTTTCTTCCCTTCCCCCTCCTCCTGGGTTTCCTTTCCTCTACTGCTTCTTTCTTTTCCTTCCCCTCTTTAGCTCCCACATATGAGAGAAAACAATCTTGACTTTCTGAGTTTGGCTTATTTTGCTTAACCTACTGTAAGTTTCATCCATTTTTCTGCAAATGACATAATTTTATTCTTTATGGCTGAATAAAACTCCATTGTGTTTATATACCACATTGTCTTAATGCATTCATCCATTGGTGGACATTTAGACTGGCTCCATAGTTCGGCTCCAGTGATTGTGCTGCTATAAACATGGGTAGATACTAGATACTATGGCAGGTATGATGGTGAACAAATATGTTTTCTACTATATCTACCATGGAGCTTATAGTTTCATGACAGTAAGATATCATATAAGAAGTCACAAAATAGGTGTGTAGTTACAAATTGCAGTTTAGTCTTATAAAGCAAAAGGGTAGGGTGTGCTGAGATAGTGTACAAGGAAGACGTCATTTACATTGGGGATTTCATGAAGGTCTCTCTTGGGAGATGACATTTGAAATGAGACCCATGCATGAGATCGACTTTGTTGGGAGATAGTTTTAAAAAAGAGCAATTTTAAGGGATGGGAGCAGCATGTTTGAAGGTTTGTGTCTGGTAGGAGTATGTGGTAATCAGGGAACTCAGAGAAAGTCTGTGATCCTGGAGAGTGGTGCTTGATGGAGAGATGGTACAGGATGTCGCTGGAGAGCCATTAGAGTGTGGGACTCTGTGGGCCCCTTTAAGGATCTTGGACCTAATCCTGAGCAATATGGACAATCACTGAGGGAGAACAAAGTGACATGACCTGGTATGGACTTTATGAAGATCAGTCTGGCTATAGTGTGGAGAATGTTCTAGAAGGGCATGGACAGCAAGTAAAGAGAACAAGGAGGAGGCCATGCAGTGGTCAAGACAAGAGATAATGGTGACTTAGATAAGAGTGATAGTGCTATCATAACTGGGTAGATTTAACATTATTTTGAAGATAGACTCCTCCAGAGTTGGGAATAAGTTTAATAAGGGAAGTTAGGAGAAGGATCAGAAATAACCCCCAGACTGCTGGCAGAATGACTAAACGGATGGAGGTGTCATTTATTGATATGAAACAGGTTGGGGGAGGAGAGATTTTGATGGGGGAGAACTCCAAGGGTTTGTTTTGAATATATTAAGGGACCTTTTAAGATACGATTTTAAAGAAGGTAAGCCATTAGACAGGCAAGATTGGCACTCTGGGGGCTGGGGTTGTGCCTCAGCTGTAGAGCATTCGCCTAGCATGTTTGAGACCTTGGGTTTAATCCTAAGCACCATATAAAAATAAATTTAAAAAAATAAAGGTATTTTGTCCAACTACAATTAAAAAATAAATATTTACAAAAGAAAGATTGATACTCTGAAATAAGGCTGAGTTCTGGGCATATATATAAATTTGAGAAATTTTAGTATAGATACTAAAAAAAATAGGGAAAAAAGATGAGGGCCCAAGACCAAATCTGGAGGAACTCTAGCATTTGTATTTTAGTATTGTATATACAATACCTCAGCAAGTATTCCATTTACTCCCCAATATTTTCATTTCCCATTGTAGTTAGGTGGGGCCTTGTGATTACCTCTAATTAAAGAAGTATGATGGAAATGACAGTTAAAAATTCTATATATGATTTTCAGTCTCTCTTTCTCTCTCTCTCTCTCTCTCCAGGTACAAGTTGTTGGAGCTTATGTTACCTGAGTCCCTGAATGACCATGTGGAGCAGATTGCCTGCACGTACATCCTGGCCTTGTTGTGTTAGGTGGGAACAACCTCATCTGAGATTTAGGTTGTTTGCTATTGCAACCTAATCTATTCTATTCTTATTAATTCAGATAAAGAAACTGCATAACATAGTTTTGAACAGTATAGACACAGGATCCAAGCTGTCTGTTCCGCTCTTGTCTTTTGCAGTTACTAGCTAAGACAGTCAGAAAAAATTTCTCTGTGTTTCTTAGTTCTCTCATCTAGCAAAATGGAGAAAATAATAAGTCTATGTTATGGGTTTGTTTTGAGGACTAAAGTAATTAAAAAACAGAAAGCTCAGAATTGCATAAATAGTAAGTTTTGTTTAAGAAAGAAGAGGCTGCGCAAAGCCAGCAAGAGGTTAGGAGAAAAACAGGAGAAAGTGAGCTCACAGGAACAGAAAGAGTGTTTCAAGAGGAGGGAAGCATTCGCTTGGCAAATGCTGTTGCAGAGTCAAGTAGATGGAGACACCAGAGCGCCTGTGAGACTTTGTAATCTGTGGGTCACTGATGCTCTGAGCAAAAGCAGTGTCAGTGGTGCGTGGGCGTGTGTGCAAAGGAGCAGCTGTGGAAGACACAGTGATGTGGGTTAAAATGGAGAAAGCATCTGTTTCCATGCCCTTGGGGCAGATTGGCTGGGAATGGAGAATACAGAGATGAGGTGATTATTAGAAGTGGATATAAGACAGGAAGGTTTTATTTGATTTTATTTAATTTTTTTGGGGGGGAGGATTGAACCCAGGAGCACTTTATCACTGAGCCACATCTGCAGCCCTTTATTTTATTTGAAGACAGGGTCTTGAGAAGTTGCCGAGTCTGACCTCAAACTTTAGATCCTCCTGCCTCAGCGTCCTGAGTTGCTGGGATTATGGGGCTGTACCACTGGGATCCCACCAACACTTTGATTTTGAGATGGGAGATTCTATGGCATATTTAAAGAGTGAAGGGAAAGTTCAGTCAGGGAGGGGAAGTTGAAAATAAGAAGACATTAATCATTGTCACATGTCCTGGTAGTGCTTTGAGCAAGTGATATCTGGAACACAGGTAGTGGGACTGGCCTCCACCTCCATTGGACTGGGAACGAGGGAGGGGTGGAGGGAGGATAGGGCAGGTGCAGAGAAGGTGATGAATTTGGGGGCAGGAAAAGGAGGAAGTGCTCTTTGATAAACAGTGGGACTGACGTGGCTAAGTGGGAGGTGGGAGGCTCTGAGTGAGGGGAAGTGGAAAGCTGTCCCCAGGAGGGAGGCTGAACAAAGGCCCCACTGCCCACGTGGGCTTCCATTTGGAGGTGCCTGCCACAGCTCTGGATCTGAAGCTTATCCATAAGCTCAAAGCCAGAATCCTCTCTTCTCTCCATGAAGATGTAGGACATAGTTCTCTGCTAGAACAGGGTCCAGCTAGGGCTTACTAGTGGTGTTTGGTCCTCAGTTGGTATTTTCAAACTGGTTTCCCACCTCTCCTCCACATGAGCATTCCTTTAGAAACTGTTCTGTTCCAACTGTTCTCTCTCTTGAGATTTTATTGGGTCCTTTTGAACAGATCCCCTGCCTCATGGGACTTTACCCATCTGGAATGTTTTCTGCACCATCTCCTTTCAACTAAATCCAAATCACCTTTCTAGGCTATGCTCAGGCTTTGGTGCAGGGTCTCCATCCTGTCATCCCACAGTGACCTCTCCTGCGGTGTTCCCACATCACTTGGTGTCTACCTCCTCCTACTGAGGATAAGAGGCTCATGGCCATTACCCCCAGGGCTGCTCTGTGTGCTCCTTGTGAGCATCTTTCTCACCATTGTACGGTTCACATCTGAGTACCTACCAGTGCACCATGCATGGCCCACGAAGGAAGATAGACATTTCTTCAGTGTGGTCAAAGATGGTGACTTAGACATCTTTAAGTCTCCTGTGATGCCTCACTTGTAACAGGTGCTCACTAAATATTGGTTGATAGATTTGCTAGAGTGAGGAAGAGGGAAGAAGTTTAAAAGATTGGATGCCAAGGCTCCAGCTGGATTCATTTTTCTAACTGGCAGCATATTCCTTAAGCCCCTAAGCCTAGATTGCAACATCTTCAAATCCGTGAGACAAAGAACTCCATTCACAACCCACCCTGCCCCCACTCCCCAGAGTGAGCCAGAGAAGGACTCTTGTCTATAGGATCCATGGTGACCTTTGGATATTGGGGAATATTGCCAGCGCTAATAAAGTCCTTGTATGTCGGTAGGGCTTGCTAATTCCCAGGAAAGAATGTTGACAGTGCTGGGCTTGGGCAGGCAGTCCCAGGCAGAAGATGAAACATGTTTGTGCAGAAGGAGGGGAAAAGATGTGGGTCCCCTGGGCTGTCAGCCAGAATCTACACCTCTCTGCTGGTTTCCCCTCCTGGACACTCCCAGGAGGCATGTGCTGTGTGGGCAGGCACTTTAAAACAGCAGTGTGTGCTCGCTTTGTTTGGCTTTGAATGCAATGCCCTGCAGGTATGTAGTAGGTGTGCCCACCTGGGGCTTTGGGGGAACCTGGAATCATGCTCAGGTGTTTGAATGGAGGCAATTGTGCTGGAGGGAGCTGTTAAGCTCTTCCACACCTCAGCCCTCACCTTCGGGACCTTGGGGTCACCCAGTGCATGTGGGCGGTTAGGCGATAAGCTAATAATGCTGGGAACAAAACCAAGCCAGACAGGATCTGAACAACAGTGAAGAGACCTGCCATCCTCCACTCTATCCTTTGCTCCTGTTTCTATTCCTGCTTTTCCCTCCCTGTCCCCTTCCTTCATTATCCAGAGCCCTTGTTCTTCAGAAGTGGAATCCTATGCAAAGGAAAGTGGGCATTGTTCTAACAAGAGAAGAAGTCCTCATTGGCCAGGAGAAAGAAGAAAGCACAGTAGGTGCTCGATGACTGCAGATGGACTGTGGAAGGAAAGAAGGGCTGGTGCCAACGAAGCCGTGCCCATTGGTTCCTTGAACATGGGCTACTCTCTGGAAGGGGTGCCTTTAAAAAGGAGCAAAAGGAATTGTTGAGGGGACTCACAAAGCCATGCTGTCAGTTCTTTCAAAGAAAGAATTTCATCCTCCGAGAGCCCACTTAGAGTGAGAAGGGCCATCTTGGTGAGGTAACCCGCTCTGTCGGTCCCTGGCCCATTCCCTCACCGATGGCTTCATAGCCTGCCTCCCCATGTGGTTCCCTCTGCGCCCTGCATGCTCTCCGTGCCCCCTGTGCCCCAGTAGGTCAGCGAGCTGTCTCTTCCATTTTTGTCTGTTTCAGCTAACAGGTCTCCGACAGGCAGGCAGTTGTGGCTCAGCAGGGTCTTTCCCTTCCCAGGAAAATGGCCATGTCCACAGAGAGGCTGCCTCTATCCTCCCTGGAGGGTCCTGAGTGTATGAATCAGAGCCTGGGTCTGGAGACCATGTGGTCACACCCCAGGGTGCAGCTGACATGGAGCCTGCTCTGATTTAGGAGAGGAAGAAAGTGCTCTCAAAATCACAGATGGAAATTGCTTACGTCTCTGTCCTCCTTGATCCCTCACTTACTGGAAAGGAACAGAGAATTCTGAACATATCCTTTCTAAGAAGACGCTCCTGGCAAACTCTCTTCCAGAGTCTGAGAATTAGAGTCCATCTGAAGCTTGCAATTCAGTTGCTCCAACAGCAAGGGACCTTCCGGTGGGCTGGGGAGTTCACCCAGGGTTTATAGTCCATGCTTTCCTCTGGTTTTTCATCCTTGCCAATCTGGGAGCCTGAAATGTGTTTCAATAATGGGGATCCTTTGTGTTTTGTGATTTGTGGGTATCCTGACTTCACCTCTTCATTGGCAACCCCCAAAATGAAGCTGACGGCAGAGGAGAGGAAATGAGGGAGGAGGAGGGGAGTCGAGATGGGTGTGTTCAAGGGAGGCTGAGAGTCCCTATTTTCTCCATTCCTCCCACAAATGACCTCATTCATTATGGAAAAGGTTTAACTGATATTGAGTCATAACATGTGAGAGGGAGAAGGAGCTCAATCGATACCTCTCTGGAGCACCTGGAGGCTGTGGATTGCAGGGGGTAGGTAGATGGGGAGGGAGCTGAGGGGGAGGAGAGGAGATGAGTTAGAAGATGATCTGGCCTGAGAAGTGGCTCTGGAGCATCTGTGCTTTTGTTAGCCATGGAATATGCACATCTAATCTCAATTAACTTCTGCCACCATCTCCAATTCAGCTTCTCTGTTCATGCCAGTGACGAGACCTTAGCTGCAGGAGACAGGGGTGGGGGAGACCTCACATTACCTAGGTGAAAGAAGCAGATGGGCTCACCTTGCCAGGGCACTGGTGGTGGAGAAGAGGCCGAGGCAGCAGCTGGGTTATTTCCCCAAGCTCTTGCCCCGCCAGCAGCTTTGTGAGTCCAAGCTTATGGGAGGAATGAAGTGGAGCCTCCTAACAAGTGCGGTTTATGCACAAGAAGAGTATTATAGGAATGAGCCTCCAGGTTTTCCCTGTGAAGCCCAATGGATGAGCTTGCCTGGGGCCCAAGAGCTATTTTTATGGGCTTTGGTTTCCTCTGCTGAACAAAGAATTTGATCAAGGACTCTACAATTGCATCATCCACATTTGGTAGCTCTGAGTGACAAGTGGCTATTTGAATCTGAATTAATTAAAATTAAATTTATTAAAAGATTCTGCCATTCACACTACCACATTTCAAATGCTCCACAGCCACATGTGGCTAGTGGCTAATAGGTCAGGCAGACTGAATAGAAAATAAAAAATATCATCCTAAAATTTTGTTGGACAGTGTTCATATATAAAGTTCTTACAGTGCTGCCACTGTGTTATTCTATCATTATCCATTATTAAGAGTCCTGCAGGATTAGTTCCTTTGGCTTTGTGAGCTTCCTCTTCCCACCAGCTCCTCTCAGCTGCCACCACATACGCAGCACACAATATGCACACAGACAGGACACACGTGAGCACACGCACACTGCTGTCTTCCAATAGGGCAGTGTTGAGAAATCTGGTTGCCTGGCTTAGGAACAACCGAGAAGAGATATCTGCACTCTTGTTTTTATTGCAGTATTTTCACAACAGCCAAGTTATAAAAACAACTTCCATGTCCATTGGCAGATGAAGCAAAAGAGAAAATGGTGGTGTATATACTCAAGGGAAAACTATTCATCCTTAAAAAAGAAGGAAACTTGGCCACTTGGAACAATGTGAATGAACCCGGAGGACATTATGCTAAGGTGAAATAAAGCAGACACAGACAAATATTGCATGATCTCACTTGTATGTGGAACCTAAAATAGTCAAATGCACTGAAACAATACGGTTACCAGGGACAGGGGAGAGGGAAAAGACGTGTTTGTCCACGAGTACAAACTTTCGGTTGTAAGTTCTGAAGAGCTAACATACGGCCTGATGATTCTAGTTAAAGTAGTATAGACTTGAAATATACTTTGATAAAAGATGGATATCAAAATGTCACAGTGCACACCTTAAATGCACACATTTTTATTTGGTAAATCTCCAAAAAACCTGTCAGCTACAATGGCCCATGCCTGCAATCCCCAGAGCCTCAGGAGGTTGAGACAGGAGGATTGCCAATTTAAGGCCAGCCTCAGCAACTTAGGGAGACGACACTGCCTCAAAATAAAATTTACAAAATGGCTGAGGATAGAGCTCTGCCCCTGGGTTAAATCTACAGTGACACACACACACAGCACCAGGGGGAGAAAAGAATAACTCTTGCGTGGTGCAGCTACTGACTTCTTAATGTTAGACTTTGCGCTTCCTATACTTCACCCTTACAGATGTTTTCTGAGTGCCTACTATATGTCAGGCATCATTCCCAGTAGACTGGGGTATGGAGTTTGGGGGAGATCCTGTATTTTAGGTAGTTTTTTTTGCAGTAGAGTCAGTGCTGGGAGTGTTGGCGGCCACTGCTCGTAATGGCAGAGAGCGGTGCAGGCACAGTCTTGGCCTCTGGGGGCTCGCTCTGTACAAACAACTCCTGACTCCGTAAACCCTTTACATAAACAACGCGGAGGCTGTGCCACACTGGTGGTCATAGAGTGTGATGAGTACCTTATTGGAGTCATGCCAGTGTGTCCTGCAGGGGCAGATGAAAGAAAGGCACTGTCCCTTGGGCCTCAGTTTCCCCATGCAAAGTGAAGTGGGGGCCTGGCGAGCGCTAGGATTCTCTTGCTAAGGTTCTCTCCTCTAGGACTGGAGATGTCTGAAAGCTCTGTAGAGGAAAAGGCTTACTACCTGCGAGTTGCAGGTTACTTGGGTTTTTCTCTATTTCCCAACAGTGCTGCCCTTTACTTCTTTGAAATCCTGAGGAGGCCTAGAGGCTCTTGCCTTTCTCCGGGCCTCCCTCCTTGCTTCCCTCCCTCCTCTCAGGTTGCACAGCCCCAGCCTAGTTCTTGTCATATTTCCTACCGGATCGGGCGTTTAATTAAAATCATAATTAAAATTGATCTCCTCATTAGCATGCACCTGCTCTGCCTCTCACATCCTTGCGTTCCATTATCCACTGAAGATGTCAGGACTGACAGGCGAGAGCCAGACCCCAGGCCAGCCCAGCCGGATGGGGCTGGCCGATGACAACATCTGGATGGAAGACTTCAGTGGAGAAGCTGCGTTCGCAGCCGAACAACATACAGTGACCACTGGGAGGGCTGTCTGGGGGAGGCTGGGCTGGGTGGTGGACTGCCGGCAGCCGGCTCGATCCAGCCGTCTTACTGGAAGCAGAGCTCTCGCTTCCTCCTCCTTACCCCTAACCCTGTGCACCTGCGCGCGCGCGCGCGGACACATACACCTTGGGTGATCTGTGACAAGCCAACAGACTTCTTGCCTGGGAGCGTCTGGAGAACAGACTCCCTGATTTCCTTGAGGTGGAACCTGATTGTGCCCTCAAAGAGCCTCCTGCAGGGCTAGGTTTGACCTCCATCATGATTGCCCTCCAGGGGGCGCCACTGATCGCAGGGCAGGCAACCAGGCTGATGGCTGGCCGGCCCCTCCTTCCTAGCTGAGAACATGTGCCGAGTGCAAAGTGCAGGGGTGTCAGGTCTGAGTGTGCAAAGCAGGAGAGTCCTGACAGCTTGTTGCCATCTTCCCTCCAGGGAAAGTGGAGGGGCCCAGGTGGAGGAAACCAGCAAGGACATAACCTAGTGGGCCTTCCAGCATGCAAGAAGGCCAGCTCCACCAGAGTGTGGGCATTTAAAAATATGTCAATTTAATTGTGGTAAAAAACACATAACATTTACTGTCTTAACCATGTCTAATGGCACACTTTGGTAGTGTTAAATATGTCATATTGTTGTGCAACCAATCTCCAGAACTTTTTAATTTTGCGAAGCTGAAACTCTGTTCCTGTTCTTATCTCCCAAGTAACCACTGTTCTACTTTCTAAAGTTTTTATTAATTTGACTACTCTAGGTATACCTCATGTAGGTGGAATCACATAGTATTTATCTTTTTTGTGTGTGTGACTGGCTTATGTTACTTAATTTAACGTCCATAAGTTTCCTCCATGTTGTGGCATGTGCCAAAATTTCCTCTTTAAGGCTGTGTAATATTCCACTGTGTGTACATATATATGTATGCATATATACATGTTGTGCATATATATATATATACATGACATTATATCTATATCTATATCTATATCTGGCATTTTCTTTAACCACTCATTTGTTGATGGACACTTGAGTAACTTCTACCTCTTGAATACTGGGATTAGGAAGATGGATGTGCAGTATTTCTTCAAGACCCTGTTTCCAGTTCTTTATCTGTATACCCAGAAATGGGATTGCTGATTCATGTGGTAATTCTATTTTTAATTTTTTGAGGAACTGTTGTACTGTTTCCATAGCTGCTGCACCAGTTTTCATTATTACTAGCAGAGCACATGGTTCTCATTTTTCTCTCTTGTTGCCGACACTTGTTCTTGTTCTTCTCCCCCTGCCCCACTATGGCCATCGTATTAGATGTTAGGTGGTTTGTCATTGTGGTTTGGGTTTGTCTTTCCCTGAGGCTTAGTGATATTAAGCATCTTTCCCACATGTTCCATCATGTTTTGCAAATCCTGTGCAAGATTTTTATTACCAATCTAAGCCAAATTGACCTCACATGGGGGTTGAAGGGAATTTAGGTTTGGGGTTGGAACTTCATTCATATCCCATAGCTCTCCCAGCTCATGGCCCGTAGTCCTGGGCAAATTACCTCTCTAAGCATCAGTTTGTAAGTATGAGAAGTGGGAATCACAATATTTACCTAATAAGATGGTCTCAAGGAAGAAACGAGGAAACAGGCCCTATAATTGGTTATTCCTTTTCTTGTTCATCTTCCTAGTAACTCTGAAATTTTGATTATAGCATCCTACAAATGACAAGAACACAAGAACTTACTTTATCCCTTACGTAAAGCAAATGTGCCTATTGCACACATGTTTTTTCCCTTCACCAGGGAAAAGGCTTGGGGTGACCAGGAAATGTGAGGCCAGAGCAAGGAGGGGACACCCGTAGCTGGAGCCACCTGAGTGGGTTAATCAGGATAGGCCAAGGGAGCACCCTGGTGCGGGGAGGGCAAGCCTTGACTGGGATTGGGTTTCCCACCCAGTGGGGGTGAACACGAGGGTGGAGCAGGGCAGAACAAGATGAAAACCGGTGAGGACCAATTTCACTGCAGAAGGATACGTGAAAATTATCCAGGGATGCAAAACCCTATCACCAGGAGGAACATTTTCCTGTGGGCTACTTAAATTCCTTCTCCTGGAATTGAAATTTGTTTTCTCTCCTGCAGTCTTTGGGGAAGGAGAGAAATGCTAATTACCCTCCTCCATTACCCTTCATTGATTTAGGGCTGGGGAGCTTTGCCATGGCTGGGCTTCCTTCCCTCCCAACGCCCCCCCCCCCCCACCATGGACTAACTAGGGCTCAGCCAGCGTCCAATAAGCAACAGGGCAGCTTTAGCTTACAGTGCTTCTCCAAAGTTCCTCCTCCCGCCCCTTCCACAGTCCCCTCTCCTCCTTCACACCTCCTGTCTCCAGTGTCTGTCTTTGGGAGCTCAGGGCAGAGGTCACCCTCCAGGGAGAGATGATTACCCAATCCTGCCCAGGTGGGCTCACCTCTGCTCCTCCCTAGAGCAGCCAGCAGGCAGCCTGCGAGCCCTGGGAAGCCAGGTCAAGTGCAGACGTTGTAGGAGCAGGAGCCAGGGGGCCAGGTGTCCACCAGGGAGGTGATTAGCTCCACGGTGCCTCCAATAATAATCTGCACCGTGAACAAACAGCACAGGGGAGCAGGCGTCTGCAGGCCTGAGCGCTGGCTGTCTCTGTCCTTGTTAGAGTGAGAGGAGGAGGGAGACCTTGCTAATTGCCAACTTACCATGATTACCACCAGCTCCCAGCCCGTGAGCTACAGGAGGCAACACGAGGATCAGTGGAGAGACTTGGAGGGACTGAGGGATGGTGGACCTTGGGGACTCAACTTGTGAGAAAACCCTGAAATTCAAAAAGTCAGTTCATCCATCGATCCGTATTGACCAGCTGCAATGTCTTCTATAGAACATACAGAGCAGGCTTGAATTTCATTTTTCAAAAGATATGAGATGAGCCGACAGAGATGACTCTCAGCCTAACTCATCACAGGACCCCCCTGCAGGCTCACCCACGCGCGCGCTCGCGTGCACACACACACACACACACACGCACTCACTCATACACACTTGGCTCTGAGCCCTCCATGTTAGACACTCTATAAATATCCATCTCATTGAACTAAAATGGAAATTGGACCTGGAGAGAGAGAGGCTGTGGCTGTTTTCGCTCCAGCTGTCCTGGCTCCTTTGCTGCGTGGTCCTATGGCTCTCTGGGAAGGTGGAGGATGCAGAGGTGAGGCCAGGAGGACCTGCCTTAGCCACCATGGGGGCAGCAGCAGAGGCCAAATCAGTGCAAGGCAGACAGGGCTTGGACAGACGCCCCGGCCAGCTTTAAAATGAAAGCAAGTGCCGAGCTTTAGGAGGATGGCAGGGGAACCCTGGCTAACCACACAGGACACACCCAGACCCAGCCCTGGGGACAGGAACCCAACAGCCTGGGTGGGGAGATGAGGTGTGGGCACCCAGGATCAATGAATGTTAATACAGGCAAATTTTAGCAATGCAGTCCTCTGAGGTTGGCCTCTGATTAAGAATGAACTAATCTTAGCCCTGTGGATTATAATTTTAAGACCTCAAAGGGGTCCCTGGAAATAAGAAGCTTTTTGGAAGATACTGTAAAGGAATGTAGAATTTTTCTCCCTGTTTGTATGGGGGAAGTGTGTCATGTAGCCATCTCCCTGTTGGTCATGTACAGTCTACTGTCTCTTACTTCTGGAAAGGGCATGGGGACAGCAGTCCTTGCTGCCTGGCCCCAGGCCGCAATCAGGCTGGGACCTACCCCATCTTCTGCAACTGCTTAGACTTTTCCTTAAACTCCCCCAGCCCCAATCCCCTCTGCCCTCACTTCTGTAAACTGCATTGCTGCCAACAATGGCTTAGAACCCCACCCCTTCCCTAGGTCCCCAAGTCTGACATCCCCTAAGATCTGATCTATGGCAGTGGGCTAGTGGTAGTTCCACAGAACAATAATGAATAGATGAATTATCATTTCTGACATTCCTAATATGAGTCAGGACCCTGAACTAAGCACTTAATACATGAGATACTGTATTTCCTCTTAACAATCTCATGAAGGACTGCTTAATCACTTTATAAGAACTGATTTATAAATGAGGAAACTGAGGCTCAGAAAGGTGGCAGAACTAGCCCAAGGTCACTCAGATGCCAAGTTGCAAACCTGGGATTTGAACTCCGAGGTGCAGGTTCTTCCTCCTACAGAGAGTGGGGAAGGTCCAGTTCTTGGGCTTGTCCTTCCTCCTACTTGTCACAGTAGTTCAGGGTCCGGCCTGGATCCATCATTCCTCACACCCTCCCCCAGCCTGGTCTCTAGCCCGAGATGCCAAAAGCGTGGTTCTTCACCTGGTGGAAAGCACTTCACCTTCACTGTACCCAAAGACCCACCATTAGTGCTCTTAATGTGGCCTCTCTCTCCCTCTCTCTTTTTATAGTTTCATTATGAAACTAATGAAAAGAGACATTGAAGGAAGTCACTGTAATATCTTATTTTCTTCCCTTGTTTTTGGAGAAACAGAGTTAGACAACCTCAAAAGCATTTTCCAAGCTGTCAGAGGGCAGTAGGCGGGGGGGGGGGGGGGGGGAGGAGATGCTGGTTCTCTTCTACAATTGGTGCCCAAGTGAGAAGTCCAGAGAGGTTTCTCTGGGGGGTTCTGTCAACAGGACGTCCCTTTCTCAGGGCTCCATGCCCTTCCCTGGGGACCTTCACTTTGCTCATCTTTTCCCAGCCTCTTCCCCTAGTGGCCCTGCCCTGAGCACATAAATCAGAGGTGGGCTCCAGTCTGGCCATCAGAGCTGGCCACTTGCCCACAGCACACTTCTGCCCCTAATGGGCTGGCCCTTAAAGTGTCCCCTTGGTGTCTGGTGCTCTTCTGAATGCCTTATTGCATCCACCCATTCAATCCTCATGACAATCCTGCAGGGTGTGTATTGTTCCCATTTTACTGTTGAGAAAATGGAGACACAGAAGAGTCAAGTGACTGTCCAGGGCCGTGGCTGGTGGTAGGACATGGGCCTTGACCGCCTTGGGTCCACAGCTCAAACTTGGGACTGGTTGCTGGGGATGCTTAGAGATGATTTTTGTTTGTTTGTTTTGTTCGTTGGCAGGCTGGCCTAGGAAACTTTCTACTGTGAATAACGCGGCTCCACATGCCAAGTTCCAAACAGCTGATGTATTAATGAGCAGAGCTGTGGTCCTCCTGCTCTATTGTGTCCCCCTCAGCACTTGAACAAAAGACAGGCTCCATGGGTGTTGGGTGGGTGGTGATTGAATTGAACTTTTACCCACAGGAAATTCCATGGGCTTCCACCACCGCTGAGGTTGGAAAAGGGGAGGAAGGACAGAGGTGTGGTGGTCTGTGAATGGGTGCCCCCCCTGGGGGGGTCCATCCTGGAGCACAGGCTATGCTTATTCCTTGGGGGTAGTACTATTTTTTTAAAAAATATTTTTTAGTTGTTGATGGGCCTTTATTTTATTTATTCATATGTGGTGCTGAGAATCGAACCCAGTGCCTCACTCATGCTAGGCAAGTGCTCTACCACTGAGCCACAACCCCAGCCCCAATACTGTTCCTTTCTTGCAGTGCTGAGGGTGGAACCCAGGGCCCTGCACATGCCAGGCAAGCCGTGCTACACCCCCAGCCCTCGGGTGGATTTGAGGCAGGGGTGCATCTGACATTGGTGAAGCAGAGGTGTACTCTCCTTCTCCACCTGGCACATCCTTCCTTCCTCTCCTTCAACCTGAGAACCTGGCCACTTCTGGAGAGAGCAGGTTTGCAGGATGAGCTGAACTGGCCTTGGGGCACACTAGCTTCTGTACTTGACTTTCCAGGTTGCAGTCAGGGTCTCAACCGAAGAGAGAAGAGCAAACCAAAGGAAGCTGAACTTCTGTGCCCCACCTAGGAGGGAGGTCAGGTCGTCTGCAGAGACACACAGTTAGTTCTCACAGGCAGGCCAGGCTGCCAGGCTCTAGGGGCCCACACCTGCTGTTGCTTGTCCAGGTCCTGGGCCCACTGGATTCCCACAGGGGGAGATGGCAGATGTGGGTGAGATGGGTGGAGAGACAAGGAGGGGGACCTGCGGGAGGGGGAAGAAAGATGCAATGTACTGAACTGGGAGCACTCAGGGAAATAAAGGATCTATTTTTTTTTTCCATTTGTTCTCAGCAAACATTTGTCATTTAATTTCTTCCTAATTACACAATTACGTAATTATGTAGTATTAGTAAAATAAAGCCTAAAGACGTTTGAGTAAAGAATTACTTAAGTAAATAATGTCTGACTGAAGTAATTATTTCCTGGGTTTTCTATTTTAAAGTAGAATTGGATGAAATTGGCTCAGGCATTGTTGCAGAGCTGAGTGGGGGTGGGGGCTGTACAGGTGCCGGTGGTCCCTGGGGTCTATCTCCCAGCATCATAGCACCTTCCTCTCCCCATAGATGGGGCCACCTTGACTGTTGGCTAGGTGGCTTGGGAGCTAGCTTCTCTATTAACTCACTTGGCCCCTCAGAGAGGGCACTTCCTATTGCCAGGGGGACAAGAAGACTCTGAGCAGCAGTGTGCCTCTGCCACACCAGGTTTACAGAGCTACCGGTGAGGCCATTGGCCCATGAAGAGATCATATAGCCACTGTACCATCTTGGTGGTGATGTGGCAGCAGGGAGGGCAGCTCTGGGGTTAGGCTGCGGTCTGCCCAGGGGCACCCCAGAGGGAGCAGGCCTTCTGCCTTGTACACCTCGGGGAGCATGGGGTAGGAGCCCAGGCTGGACCTAGTTCTCTCTCTCTGGTGGACTTGGACCTGGCAGTGATAGAGGGGAGGGAACTACTCCTCTCAGAGGGTCAGGCCAGGCATGAGGTTAAGGGAGCCTTGGTCGGGAGGTGGGGTTGCTGCTGCCATATTGTCTCCTCCTCCATGCTCAGCCCAGGTGGCCCTTTGCATGCCCAAAGAGCTGCTCTCAGGCACAGGAGCCAGTCCCCACACTACAGAGGTCTCTAACAAATTGGCTCAGCAGTGTCTTGTAGAAGGTGATTCTTGGGAAAACAGGCTGACCTCAGTCCCCTAAATTGTTCCCCTAGTCTTTCTTCCCCGGTGCTCGGTAATCCTTCATAACCGACTCCTTTGTTCTTTGGATCTGGAAAGGGCTTCACTTTTTGAGAGTCTCCTATTTCGAAATAAGGAGACAGGGTAAATCCTTCAGTCTTACCAGCTCTCCTGAGGCAGCTCTGGAGTTTCTGGAGACATCACGTTCCCTGCTTATTCCTGGAGAAACCTCAATTCCAGGTACTGGCCCTCTGTGGTCAGGGTGGGATTGGGCATTGGGCAGGACTTGGGGGGCTGGACATTGTCAGGACTGCAAGTTTGAAAGCTCAGATGAGGAGGTGGTGGAGACAGGCTGGCAACTCGGGGCGGTGACTTTGGGCCTTTGGCGACTCACTGAGCCAATAGTAGCCTTTGAGAACACAAAGGAGGCTTCTGGAAAGTCACTGGAGCCACAGGACATCACTGCAAAGGAATGCTGATCTGGTCCCCCAGGCCTAAACCCACAAGGTGTGTTAAAAAAGATCAGCTTTTCTTGTGGGGTTTATTCATTTCACCTCTGAGTAGCAGAAGTTTGGCAACACGTAGTAAAGTTGGAGATTTGTTCCCAGCAAACTCCACTCTTAGGCATAACTCCCACATAACATTGAGAGAGATACAACCAAAGGAATCAAAGCAGGAAAAAAAATAAGGAAAGAAAGAACCTAAATTTCCATCAATAGGAGAATGGATACATAAGTTGTCATTTCGTATTTATTCAATTGAATTCTTTACAGTAATAAAAATGAATAAAGTTGAGCTGTGTGTATGAACATGGATGACTCCTGCAAACACAATGTGGAGCTAAAAAAACAAATTACTAAAGAATAGACAATATACATGGCAACACTCCTTATGAAAGTTGTAAATGATGCAAAATCATACTATGTGCATTTTAGGAATAATGCATAGGAATTTAAACACCAAATTCAAAAGAGTAAGAATAGGGGGCAGGAGGATTTAGGGGTTGGGAGGGAGGAAGGGAAGACAGTACTTGGGCATCCAACTTTTTTGAGGAATGTTTTCATTATGATACTATGAGGTGGACACAAATGTATCTATCAGATTCTTTAAAATGTTTGAATGTTTGAATTGAAATACTTCATAAGAAACAAAAATATAAAAATCCAAACAATTAAGGGCCCCTGTCAGCACTCCCCACAAGTATCAGAATGTGTATGTGCTTTTGTGTGTGTGAGTGTGTGTGTGTGTGTGTGAGAGAGTGTGTGTGTGTGTATGTTGGGCGATGGAGGAGGGGCTGATATTTGGGCCAGGAGTGCTGGAGAAGACTTCAAATAGACAGTCCACAGCTGGCTCCTAAGAAGTTTCCTGTGTTAAATACTTATTCAACAAAGTTCTCCTCTTCACATAATATTTGCCTACGTAAGGAGCTAAATATTCATTGAGTAATTAGCCAGTTCAAATTTGTGGTATAAAAAGACAATTCCTTCTAATTATAGGGATGTCAGTTAAAAGATGCCACACTCAGATGCCATTCACTGCCAAGAGAGCTTTAATAAATTCTCTCTGTGATTCAGATTCAAAAAGGTAAAAAGAAAAAAAAAATACAGACACCATTATTTTTGATAATTAAATACTAACCAGAGCCGAGAAAATAAGTCACACTAATGTTCTAGGCTAATCAAAAGCTCTTTTTTAAAAGGTCCCTTTGTAAATATTGCTGTGGCCAGAGATTTGCTGTCAGTCAGAGTTTCTGGGCTAACCCCAGCATCATGGCAGACTTTTCTGACTATCTGTAGCTGGCTCTGACCAGTCCTGACTCCAACCACAGACAGTCCTTAGGTATCCATCCCTCTTGGAGATGTCATTTAATTTGCAGTTACTTTCTGTTTTGCCATTGTAAATAGTTCCACTATGTTTTTTTCCCTACCTTTTCAATTCAGTTCTCAGTGTCTTGACTATAGAGCCTGGTCTTTTTTAGGTGATAGAGTTGGGAAACTCAGAGCTATGTCATTTTTTTTTTTTTGGTCTTTTTTTAAAAAATTTTATTAGTTGTTCAAAACATTACAAAGTTCTTGACGTATCATATTTCATACATTTGATTCAAGTGGGTTATGAACTCCCATTTTTATCCCGTATACAGATTGCAGAATCACATGAGTTACACATCCACTTTTTTACATACTGCCATACTAGTGTCTGTTGTGTTCTGTTGCCTTTCCTATCCTCTACTATCCCCCCTCCCCTCCCCTCCCATCTTCTCTCTCTACCCCATCTACTGTAATTCATTTCTCCCCCTTGTTTTTTTTTCCCTTTCCCCTCACTTCCTCTTATATGTAATTTTGTGTAACAATGAGGGTCTCCTTCCATTTCCATGCAATTTCCCTTCTCTCTCCCTTTCCCTCCCACCTCTCATCCCTGTTTAATGTTAATCTTCTTCTCATGCTCTTCCTCCCTGCTCTGTTCTTAGTTGTTCTCCTTATATCAAAGAAGACATTTGGCATTTGAGCTATGTCATTTTTACTCCAACTTGCTTTACCTAAAGAAAGCTCAAAAATGACTTAATTTGTGTGTTAGCTGGTGTGGTAGAAATTGCACACTGACTGCAGACCCAACTCTGGTACTTCTCAACTCTGAGACTTTGACCGAGTGCCTCACTCTCTCTCAGTCTCAGTTTTGCTGCATTGTCAGCATGGGAACCATTCTGTCTCCACCTCTCCTCCTGGCCTTTCCCAGGGCACACGCCCAGGATCACAGTGGTTTGATCCAGGGATAGTACTTCATGCACACTGGGCCAATCTAAGAATTTCGCCGTGACTGAGGAAACCAGTCAGATTCCTGTCTAGTTAAAGATGCTATAGAATAAGAAATTAAGAAACACCCTAATTGTAATGTGTCACTTCAAAACTGGATTTGACTGTATTTAAATACTCTGCTCCTCTCCCCGGCCTCCATGCCACAAAAAAACTAAACAGAAAGCAGTGGCTAAAGCGAAATAGATATGCATGTTGCTCTCATGTGATAGAAGTCCAGAGGTAGCAGTGCCAGGCAGGGCAGAGAACTCCTTAGATCAGACTCCTAACTTTCTGTTCTTCATCCTCAGTGTGCATTCCCAGCTTCAGTCACCTCGGGTTCCAATAAGGATGCAGGAACATCAATGATATCTTTGCATTCCAGGCAGCTGGAAGCACAAAAGGAATTAAAAGAACAAGAACAAGTTTCTCCATAGTTTTTTTTTTTTTAAGTTTTAACTCTGCTTATACTTTATTGGACAGAACTGGGTCATGTGGTCAAGCCTAGCTGCAAAGAAAGCTGGGAAATGTAGTCTTTAAGCTGGGAACATTTGCTGCCCTAAATAAAACAGACACTGTCACGAGGGAAGAAAAACTAAATATGTCTTGGATTAGGTTACTAATACTCTCTGCTACCTTGAGTAAGTCTGCTATATGGATGAAGCTGGTCTGTTGTGGCATGTTTGCATTTGCCACTATATTATAAAATATATTCAGGATCCTGTTAATAAATTTCTTCCTTATTTCCTTTCACATAAAAAAAGATGTCAGATTCTTACAACTAAGGGTTGCCTTGATATTTCTCTCTAAGACCTCTTTACAGCTCCGTGTCTCACTGGGCTTGGGAAATAGAGTGATTTACTGGTCTTCACAAGTGTTTTCCAGAGTCCTCAATTCACTCACAGAGTCACATTAAAAGCTGATAGGGAGGAACCCTAACAGATCTTATTGGCATACTGATGACTTAAATTAGAGAAGGGGCTTCTGTGTAGGTTATCTTTGCCTTCTTGCCCTTTGAGCTATTTGCCTTCTTTTTCAGGTCCTAAGCCAAGGCTCCTGGGCTCGCTCCTGGATCTGGAACATTGCAGAGAACTTGGAGTTGGTTTCCGCTTTCTCATTTCTTCCAGTGTTGCCTAAAATTATTGTCCTTTTTCTTTTCCACCCAAAAGTGTTCAGAGAGGACCTGAGCTTCAGAGATTCAAGCTGGAAAACGGCTTTATTCCCTGCTGCCTGGCACGACCTCAGGGGATATTTCTAGGTAATTAGACCACCTGCCTGGGTAGTGCCAGGCATCTGCACACCCTTTCCATCTGTCAGAGAGCTAGGTGGGAAAAAGGGGAGAGGCTTTCCTTTGGAGCTCCTCTGGGGAGTCACCTCTACCACAGCCCTGGTAACAACTAGTCTGGGGTTCAGTTGACCCTGGAGTCTTTGGGGAGGAGGAGCAGGCATCCTAATTGTTAATTATTAAAACAAACAAACAAACAAACAACAAACAAACAAATAAATTCAATGTGTTAGTCCCTTTGGGTTGCTATAAAAAAATGCCCATAGACTGGGTAGCTTATAAATAAAGAAATGTATGTCTCACAGTTCTAGAGGCTGGGAAGTCCAAGACTGCCAGATTCAGTGTGTGGAGGGGGATGCTGCCAGGTAAATGGACAGCTGCTTTCTCATTGTGTCCTCACCTGGCTGAAAGAGTGAGGAAGCTCTCTGAGGCTTCTTTTGTAAGGGCACAAATCCCCCTCATGAGGGCTCAGGCCTCATGACCTAATCACATCCAAAGGCCCCACCTCTGAATACATCACTTGGGGGTGAGGATTTCAACATATGAATTTCAAGGGGGACACAAATATTCAATCTATAGCAGTCAGTAAGTGTATAAAAATAGCCAATCCTCATGCCCCATTCCAGGGAGGCTGGGGGTGGAGCTCAGAGCTGATCACGGGAAACATGCAAGGGCAGGTCATTGTGGTTAGTTGACAGACATTCGAGAATGCATTTCATGCTGAGTCTATGGGTAAAAAATACTTCCCTATGAGCTAATTTTATTACTGCAATGAACCTTATCTCTGTGAGTCAGAAGGTCACCCTCTGTAGCCATCATGAGGCTGGGAATCAGAGAAAAGTGGAATCAACAGGCCTCCAGAGGTGATTTTTGTACACCTCCTGCCTCAATTCCATTAAATCCAATTGGTTAACACCTAACAATCATTGAGTACTTGTCATCTGCAAGCTCCATGCCAAGGGCACTCATTCCTTATGTAATCCTCCCAACAAACCTCTGAGTTTATTTCCATTCCATTTTAACAGACAGGAAAACTGAGGGCCAGAGTTACCCCAGTGAGTCAACAGAGCTGGGATTCCATTTCAGCTTTAGATTGATTCCCAAGGCTAGCCTCCCTTTTCTCAAGCTCTGTGACCTTCTGCAATGTACTGGAGTCCACAGGTGCCTGGAACTTGTGGTTTCGAGATGCCACTGGCCCGACCAGCTTGGTCTGGAGGTGGCCATAACCATCTCTAGGGAGGCCTGCTTTATGCTTCCCTGGCTAATTAACTCTAGTGTGTCATCACCCAGAGTGAACAAAACGTGATCCCATGGAAATATAATGTGACCCACATATATATTTTACAAATTCTAGTAGGCATGCTAAAAACCAAAAGAAAAAAGAGAGAGAGAGAAAAACTGGTATCATTGTAACACAGGCTGTCTACATAAAATATTTAAGTAATCACATTACAGTGGTACATCAGCGCATAGAAAAAAATCACTCAAACTACATCAATTCATTGACACTAACATGGTCAGTGATTTTTTTTTTAATGTGTTTTAATACTAGAAATGACATCTTTTCCTGACATGTGTATTACAGCACAACAATAATATATTAGGGGGTGTGATGGTTACAGCAAAATGTATTCCTATCAAAACAATAAACTTCTCCCTGATTCAAAAATGTTTTACACTGACTTCACTTTTTTTTTTTTTTTTTTTAATACTAGCAATTGAACCCAGGGATATTTAACCACAGAGCTGCATTACCAGCCCTTTTTATTTTTGATTTTGAGACAGGATCTCTCTAAGTTGTTCAGGTTGACCTCAAACTTGCAATCCTCCTGCCTCTGCCTCTCAAGTCTAGTGGATTACAGAAATATGCCACCATGACCAGCCTGGCTTTTTAATTAAAACTAAATAGAATTAAAAACTCAGTTCCCCAAGAGCATTGGCCATTTTTCAAGTGCTTAGTACACACCTGTGGCTAGTGGCTACAGTATCTGGCGGTGTAGTTCGGGCATCTAACTGAAATTCTTCGTGATGGAAATGCACTTAATGTGTCCCGAGCAGAGAGAAGAGAATCTGTACAGGGGAGGAGTAGAGAATGAGGCCCCGGTGGTATGAGTGTCCATGGGAAAGGTCAACAAACCATTGTCAGTTTTCAAAACAGAGATCAGATAAGAGGAATGGTGCTTTAAGGAGCCCCATCTGGATGCGCTGGACTGAATGGGTGGTGGGGACACGGATTAGAGACTGGGGGATCCCATTCTTGGAGAGGGGAGACAATGCAGCCCTGAAGTTCAGTGAGAGCAGACAGAAAAGGAAGAATATGTGTGAGAACCCAGCGCAGAGTCGCTCTGGGTCAGTGGCTGGATGCGTAAAGGGGGAAGAGTTGAAGGTTTTCAGCCTTGGACAACATCTAATGATGATCCACAGACAGAAAGAGGGAAGTCAGAGGGAAGCTCGCAGGACCGTGGGGAAGTGACACATGACAGCTCAGCTCACCACAGAGTTTGGTGGTGATCTCTCCCATGGTCTTGCCTCATCTTTTCTCCCCCTCCCTTATTTCTTTGTCCTTCTTCCACTCTTCCCTCACTTCTCTTGCCTGCCCTTTCTTCTCTTGAAGTGAAAAAATACAAGAATGGAGCATCTATCATACCCCCAAGCTTAAGGGGGCACTTCCCAGGCCTGAGGAAGGGCCACAGAGTTTGTGAGCACTTCTTCATCAAAGACAACAAAATAGATGCTCTCTTTGACACACGTCCTTCTGCGGTGCCTGGCATCCCTGTTGGAATTTGGCCTGATGTGGAGAGTAGGGGTGGCCGGAGGGAGTGAAGGTACCATAGTTTCCTTTTGTTGATGGTATGTAGGAGCATAATTCCACCTAGTTGTGACTAACATTCCACTCATGACCATTTCCCATTTCTCAGGTGAGGAAAGTAAGATATGGAGTTATCAAATAATTAAGCTGAGGAAACACCTCTGGTAAGTGTTGGGACAGGATCTGACTCGTGTGGCTGTGCTGAATATCCACCATGGCTAGGTGAAAAGTGGCGGTCCCCTACCACCTGTGAGCATTCCTGTCCTTTCTAGATCTCTCTCAAGGGCAGGCTCTTCACAGAGTGGGCAGCTCTTATGAGGCATCTGGGAGGTTTCTCCTTTCACAGGTGGAGTTGGTGGCCTGGTGGGGTTGGTGGCACTGTGAGGTGGAAGGCAAAGGGACTGACTTCCTTCTTCCTCCTAGTGGAGTGAAAGGCAGGAGGGGGACATGCTCCTTAAGTGTCTTTTCTCATTGTTCATCAAATGACTGCTCCTGGGGATCTGTTTTTCTGCTATAAATGCCGTGTTTTGATAGTGTTGTTCTAATATAGTCACCTACTTGCAACTACATAATAAAAAAACAAAAAACAAACAAAAAAAAGCCCTCAAATAAAATAGGAGCTGGGGGGGAGGCAATGGGGAGAAGAGGAGATGGGAATATAGCACTGCTCCTCTACAACTGCTCAGGGGATTTACTCCGGGCTTTCAGAGCCAAGTGAATATTGCTTATTCATGTGCGATCTAATCCTCTTCTCAGCCCAGAGGCTGAGGGCGGCAGGGGTGACTTGGTTGCAGAGGGGCAAGGCAAAGGTGGAGTGTGGGCTTCATGTGGTGCACCGGGTTTTACAAGCTTGGAAGGGCTGGAGTTGGAAGAAATTGGTCCTTGAATGGCTTGGATGGGTGCAGGGGGTAATGATGGGGAGGGAGTAATCCTGGAGTGGAGGTGGGTTGAGGAGCGGATATCGGATTCCTTGATGAGCCAAGAAAGTGTTGTAGGGCTGTGGCTCAAACGTCTGGGGGACAGAAAGTCCAGGATCCTTCCACCATACCCTGCTTGGGAGGAGGCTGAGCTGCAGATTGATGTGCGTTTCCAGGCAGAGAATGTCTTAATAACCCAACTCATGGGTGATGGATGTCAGAGGAGGAGCAGTGGAGCTATGGCTTGGCCACCCCAAAGCTCCAACTCGATCACATGTGATAATTCACTCCGGGGCATGGGGAAGGAGAAGATTTCCCAACTGCGGCTAACCAATGTTGAAGACCTAAAAGCAGCCACTTGGGACTGCTTTTATGTTCAGCTGTCGGCTTAGAAGCAAATGGCTAAGGGAACCTGGACACGGATCAAACAAATGTGCTGGGAACCGCATGCAAGGCACAGTGCTGCTATTATTTCCCGCTGAGGGCCTGTGTGCCCAGCCTGCTCCCCTCCAGCCGCACAGGAGGAGAGCATCAGAAGAGGGGGAGACCTCTCTGAAACATCTGATGGGGCCACACTGCAGCTGGCCTGGGTTGGGGGAACAATTCCAGCACAGAGACATCATGGAGTGGCAGGCTGTCACCTCTGTAGGGCACAATGACTGAGCAAGAGAGAAAAAGTGGCCCTTTCTTTGACCCCGTGGAAGCTCAGGGACTGGTGGCAGGAAGCCAGCTCTCTCCCCACTGGGCCTGGATTAGAGGAGAGCCTTGTTTTCTCCAGGGAAGGGAAGGGTTCCCTCGGGTGACTGGGCAAGTGGAAAGACAACCTCTTCCTTACCAATCCCTCAGTTTCGCCACCCCCAGCAGTGGTTTTATTTAAATCAAAAGCTGAGTTGATACAGAGGCTGGGATCCTGTGTTGGTTCTAACCCTGGAGAGGTGCTGCCACCTTCCCAGGGACAGAAGGTGTAATGAGAGTAACAGAAATAGCAGCAGATATCCTTGGAAAATGTTTGCCATGCACCAGGCATTGTACTGCCTGCTTTGGGAATGTTAGTCACATTTAATTCTCCAACAGTCCTGGGCATGGGCGTATTCCTCCTCTGATCTCACAAACACTCAAACACATTCCCCAGGATCAAAGTGTCTTGGAATGCTCACTCAAACTCAGGTAATTTCTGAGCAGGTGTGTTATTTTGGATTGGCTCCAGGTGCATTATTAATTTATTGAGACCTTTATTGGCTGGCTAATGGCAGGTGGGGAAGAAAAACAGTCAAGCAACTGAACAGGTGAGAGGTGATATGACACCTGATGAGGTGTTTCAATACTGTACCAACACCACGTATTTTATAAACAGTAGATGGTCCTTATGGAGACATTCTAGGCTGGCAGAAGCACATGAGTAGTAAACACTCTTAGATTTACTTTGCATTTAAAGCAACTGAGCTTGAGAGAAGTGAAATGATTTTCCCAAAGCTACACAGTAAGTTGGGTTGTAGAATCAGGATTTGAACCCATGTCTGTCTGAAACCACAACCACACTTCTTTACCTCTAGGCCAAATACGAGTTTGGTGGATGGTGTTAACAATTCCATCCTAAATACAAAGGAGACACCCAGCAAAATGCACACTTTTTTTTTTTTTAAATTGGAAATGAATAACAATAGGGAAATATTCTATTACTTGTAATATGAAATGCCTTCATAGTGTTGGAGAGTCATTTCCTAAACCAATTGCTCTTTTCCTTGGCTTAAAGTCACAATTGTAGACTCTCAGAGATAGAAGGGAATTTGGATGACTTGTAATTCAAGCCAGTCTTTTTACATAAGAAAAAGAGGTCCAGAGAGAGGAACCAGGGTGCTCAAGTTAACACAGCTACTAGATATAGCCATGCGTGATGGAGTCTAGACTTCAGAAATTTGGACTCAGACCCAGGCTCTTTTCTCCCCTCTATGTCTTTAGGGTCTACCTTCCATGAAGAACACAGAAAGACTTACCCTAATCTCATTTGGTCTAAAGATGAAACTTTCCTGATGTTTTCCTACACTTTCACCACTACTCCTTCACTTCTTCCCAGACGGCCAGGTGGACAGACGATTTGGCACAAGCATAATCAACCTCAGGGAAAGAAGAGTGCTAACGTTTGATTTTGTTGTAATTGTGTCCCCTCAAAGGCTTTGTCCCCCAGGTGGAGATAACGAGGTGGTGGAATGCTTAAGAAGGGAGACCTAGTGAAAAGTCCTGAGGTCATTAGGGGTGAGCTCTCAGAAGGTAGTTCCATTGTTGTGGAAAGGATGGATTTTTTAAATAACTGGTTCTAATAACTGGATATGTTTATGGAAAGACAAGAGAGAAGGAAAGAGAAAGAAAGGAAGGAAGGAAGAAAGAAAGTTAATCCTTACCTCACACCAGGCAGAGGAATTATAAAGAGTAACATAATATGATAATATCTTTTGAAATAAATGCATAGGAGTAAATTGCCATGACCCAAGATAGGTAAAGCTTTCTTCAGGATATGAGATGCCTAATCGTAAGGGGAAAATTAACTAATTGAATTACATTAAAATTAATAACTTTGATCAATAAAAAAACTGAAAAAGCAAAAAGGCAAGCTACAGAGTAGAAGATATTTGCAAAACACCTATCAAAGGACTCATATCCAGAAAATTAAAAGAATCTTACACATCAATAAGAAAAAAGCAGACAACTCAACAGAGAAATGGGCTAAAGCTTCGATAGGCCTTTCTTAAAAGAAGACCTCCAGTACTCTATTAAACATGTGAAAAAGTGCTCAATTATTTTTGTTAATCGGAGGTTTGTAAATTAAACCTGGGAAATATCTATTACATTTTGGCAGAATGGCTAAAATACAAAAGACGGACAATACCAAGTATTGGTGAGAATGTAGAAAAAAAGCAAAACTCTCAAATACTAGATGGGAATGTAAATTGGAACCAGCATTTTGGAAAATGATTTGGCAGTGTCTATTGATGCAGAACATATACATACCTTATAAACCAGCAATTGTACTGTTTATAGCCAACAGAAAAAAGCGTATGCATATTTATCAAAACACACAAGAACATTCAGAGCAGCATTTTAGTAAAAGCAAAATACTGGAAGCAACCCAAATGCTCATGAACAATAGAATGGATAAATAAATTGGGTATATCCATATTCACACACTAGGATACTGTATAGAAATGAGGATGAGTGAGCTATAGTCAATGCAGCAACATGGATGAATCTCAAAAACATAATATCTAGTAAAAGGAACCAGATATAACGGGAACATGCTGCAAGAATCCACTAATATAAAGTCAGAAACAGGCACAACTAGCTTGCAGCATTAGAAATCAAGATGGAGTTTATTCTTGAAAGGACATAGTGGTAGGGAGGGGCAGAAGGGGAACTCTGGAGGGGTGGGTGAAAACATTCTTTTGATCTGGTTTCTGGATATATGGATGTGTACAGTTTGTGAAATTCATTGAGTTGTATGCTTATGTTAAATTTCCACAAGATGTATTTTACATTTTTTTTTTCTGACAAAATGGAGAAACGTGAAGAGAAGTGGCAGTGACATCTGTTTATACCTACTGCAGGCCTGGCAATGTGCTTGATGTTGGGGAGGTACCAATTCATAGAATCCTACAACCACCCTATGACAGGTGCTAGGTCCTCCATTTTACAGATGAGAAAAATGATAGGGTAATTGTCTGAGGTCCTGCCATTAGCATGTTCCGGGGCCAGTTTACCTCAGGAGGTTTCTTTGGGTCCAGAGCTCATCTCTCTTCCACATTGCGTTGCTTTCGAGGAAACAGTACTGGCTTTGGAAACAGAAAGTCTGATTTTGAGTCCTGATGTTGTCTTTCACGATCTGGGGCAAATCTCTGTATCTAGCTAGTTCTTCATCTTCTCACTTGTAGTTTAGGTAACTTCAGTGGGGATGGAGGGGGTGACACTGATGGAGAGATCTGGAGAGAAAGCACCCAACACAGAGACTTGTACTCAACAAGCACACAAACCATTTCTTCCCCTGAGTGCGCTCCTTGCAGGGTCTGGAGTGCCAAGCGAAATTCACCAAGTTCCTCTCTCTGGTGTCATCTTTCTAGTAAAATCAGATGAAAAGGAACATCAAGGGCAACTTTGGTAGGAAAAAGAGCAATGTTTAGCTGAGTGTGTGAAAGCAAGCAAAAAGCCTTGTTTTGGAGTCCAGGGAGCTAACGGGAATCTTATGCCAACGGATTTCAGGAGCATGGTTTCAACACCAGCTAACTAAGTGGAGTCCATTTTCTCCTTTGAGTTAGTCTCTCTGACAGGAGAGAGCGGGAATGTGAGGGGAAAACTTGCAAAGCCTTCTAGAGTCACCCCTTAAAGACAGGGTTCTGCAGCTTCCTTTCACAATAAAACCAAATTAAACTTTCTCCTCCCCCCGCCCCCCCCCGCCCAGTCCTCTAAGAATAGTCAGGAAAATGGATGGAAGGTAAATAGCATCTGTATTTGTTCAACATGAAGTCACTTGTCCCCAAGTGACTGCTGAGGAATTGGGAACTCCTTGGGGTGAGAGGAGGGGCGGGGACACAGGAACGGTAGGTGTGCCCTTCAGGCCAGGATACAGATGGCATTTTATGTGAGTTTATGGTCACGGTCACGTTTTGAACGTGAGGCACATGAACAAGTAAGTACCAGTTATCAGCTTTACTCAGGTGAACTTGGAAGGCTTGTCCTTCTGTGTCCATGGTGGGTTTTTTCTTTCTTTCTTTTTTTTTCTTTTCTTTCTTTCCTCTTAAAGATTCAGAGTTCAGTTCTATAAGGATGGGTGGGGGAAAGCCTGAGTTTTAGGTAGAGGGAATGGGGGCGGTGAGCAGGAGCCAGGCCTCCCGGCTGCTGCCCCCACCCCTCACAGAAGTCTTCATTTCTCTGTTCCTAAATTGCACACATTGATCTGCTGTGTACAAAGTTGCAGAGCAAGTTGGCAGGAGCACTGGAGTGTGTCGGGTCTACTAGGGAATACATATACTTGGGTTTTAGTTTAAATGAGCTGAGAGCTGGGGAATGGCTTGACAGTCATGGGGAGCCCAAGTGTCTGTTTCCCACCAAACAAGTCCCTTCGTAGGTTGGAGCTGTCAGTCAGTACGCCCTGGGAGTACCTGCCCTGGGGACAGGTGTCCCCTTCTACACTACTGACCAGCCACTGTGGAGAGGAGATGTGGGAGGGCTGGAGTGGGGCCAGGGAACTGGGCTGCTGGGGGAGTGTTTTTGATACTGCTCTGTTCTCTGCCCCTTCAATGTCTTGAACCTGAAGTATGAGCTTTTGTCAGGGGAAGGAGAGAGGCTAGATCCCCTGAAAGCAGACCCTGGCCCAGGGCTCAGGGCTCAGGGCTCTACATACTTGAACAGCCTGTCTCCTCTGTTACCTATTCTAATATTAATATCTTGATTAATTCCAGAACAATTGTTCTTTAATGTTTTTAAAAATATTTCCTAGCCTTTGCAAACCACCTACTCTTCTCTGAGAGTGACTTTGATTGAAGTTTGAAGTTTTAAGGTTCAGCTGTTTTCTTGTTACTTATTATTAGAAAAAATGTAGCAATTTCCCCCAAGTAAAGAAGGAAAAGGTCCTTTCCTCCTCCCTGCGCCTCCTTCTCCCCGCCCCCTTCACTTCTCCTGGTGTGTCGTAACTTTAAAAAAGGCCTGCAAGATATAGTTATTTATTCTTCTCCTTCCTTCCTTCAACTCAATTTTGGGCTAAGGCCAAAATTGGGGGGAAACAGAAGCAGCCATCCGAAGAATCTCCTTCAAAGCTCAAGTGTTGCTCCTGTGACTGCTGCCTACCCCCCCTCCCCCATTGCCATGCCCTGTCTGGGGGGATGGGGTGGTAAGGGGGGCAGGGGTGTGCTCAGCACCCACCCATGCATGGGCCATCTCCAACCATGGCCCAGCACTGAGTGGTTATGAACGACCCCCTTGTGTTGGAAGGCAGTTAGACCAGAGGGAGCCTCCTCCGAAGGTAATTGCCTACTCCCAGGGTCGGCCTTGCTGAAATTTATAGCTCCGCTCAATAAAGCTATTGTGCGGCTCCTTAGGAAGCCAAAGGGGTGGATTATTGCTTGGGAACCTAGAGACATGGAACCCAGGCAGACCTGGGGACCCCTGCTGGAACAGGCACAGGCAGAGCAGTGTGGGGGGGGTCCCCTCTCCCCCTTCATGCTCCTGGCTGTGCCTCTTTTCAGGAGGCCAGGGTACTTTTGCATGCTCAGGAATGCTGATCATCTTGGCTCTAATTTTGATCCTGCACCAAATGGAATGGGGAAGCCCGGAAAGGAAGCACTTGCTTGCAAAGAATGGGTACAAGCGGCTGCTCCCCAAAAGAGAGCAAAAACTCTCCCAGACACGCTGCACTTCATTAATGAGTCAAGCCAGAATTTCTTCTCAATAAACTGCTGCTGTTCTTTTTCTCCTTTGATTTTTGCTATTCTGAGAGGGAAACACACAGATACACATATAACACATACACACACACACACACACACACACACTCACAGAAAGCAACTCAAAAGTGTAATGAAAAAGATTGGTTTTAGAAATCTGCGGAGATCAGAGCCCATGGGCCCCAGAGCCTAACCTGGAATTTCCCTGCAGGGCAGATTAAAAACAATCAAGCCCAGGGCGGGGACCACCCCAGCTCACCTGACTGATCCCTGGTCTCCAGCCCTCCCCAACCCTGCTCCAATCTTCTTAGGAGAGCGGAGCTGAGTTCAGGAGGCCACTACCTAGAGCACGCAGCTGTGGGCCGACTAGGGTTGTGCTGGGAGAGGCTGGATGAGGGCCTGGCACAGCCCAAGGCTGAAGTAGAGAGGCAGTGGGAATCAGGGTGGGGACAGAAGATCCAGGCCGGCTCAGAGAAGAGACTCAGCTCAGGTGTTGGGTGAAGTCAAGACATCCCAGGCAGGACTGTAAGATCTCTTCCGACCATGGTTTTGGCGCAGGGATGGGGAACGGCCTGCAAAGGGTATGTGTGTGTGTGTGTGGGGGGGGGACGGGGGGTGTTGAGTTCAGAGTGGTTCTGGGAGGGCAGGAGCTCAACCCACTTACACATTTCCGTGATCATCATGATTGTCCCTTGCCTCAACGAGGTTCAGATGAATCACTCCTGCCTCAAAATTAAAAAGGAAAAACTATAAACAGTCCCACTGATTCATGAATTCTGCTCAGAGATGCTGCAGCAGCTGCCCATGGGCAAGTCACAAGGCATCCCAGCTGGGAGTTCAGGCACAAGTGGCCTGTGCATGTGAACGGCATGTCCTGGGCCCGTTTTGGTGTTGTAAGGGGTATATTTGTTAAATTCCAGTCAATATCCAAGGGGCCCTGTGTTTACTCCATTAGGAAACCAGATAGAGCTGATCAATGCAAGAAGGACTCTAGTTAACTCCTGAGGGAAGGCAAATATAAACAGCAGCATTCAAATCGATGTAAAAAATCCCCCCCGCCCCGCCCACTGCACATGGTTAGGTAACTGCCAGTAGATCTGTCAGCAGAAGCCAGGATACTCCTTGCAGGGCAAGAGTGGACAGAGGACTTCTTGGAAGTCAGGGCCCAGCTGGATGCTGAGGCTGGTTCAGGTTCTACAATATCTGTGGGCCTTGGGCTAGTCAACTGGCCTCCCTGGCCCTCAGGCTCTTCTTCAGAAGAGTAATTGCTAATGTTGAAATGCATTGGACTTCCATCATGGTTTCGCTTAATATTCACCACGCTTTGTGGAAGGCATTATTATTAGTTCCTTGGTGGTGGGGTGCTGAGAGGAGCCTCTATTGGTTATGTTTTCTGCTGCCCCATACCTTCTGGTTCAGAACTCTCTGTCTCTCTGGTCTGGGGGGGACAATACTTCAAGAGCAGCATTCCTACAACTGTTCCACTTGGTGCATCTATGAAGGTCCCCTGCAGCGCTCAGCTACCTGTTCCCTGGAATTCTCATTCAATGCTGGATGAGCACTATGTGGCACAAGCTCCCCAGGGCTGGTGTTACCCATGTCACCAGTAGCCAAAGGCTGATCCATGGGCTAGTACCCTGTAGAGCTACTGCACAACTAAGACTATTTTATCATTACTGAGATGGAGTCTTTTCTGTGCAGTGGTGGTTAGTTCAACTCAAGTCTCTGGGGACATCCTCCAAGATTTTACTTGACAGAAGATTTCTTGCCCTTCTTTAAAAAAAAGTGGAACAGCGATAAAGATCTTTTTCCCCAGCCTCATTTCCTAGCGTGCATTTTTGTACCCTGGATGGTAAGACTGGAAGAATTCTAGGGCTCCCTGATTATTATGAATAGTAATCTCTCACTTAAGATAACTTTGTATATATAGTTCACAAAAGCATTCGCCTACACTATCTCATCTAACACTCAAAACCAACCGGAGGTACAAGGTTACTTTAATTCTGTCCTATGGGTGAACAAAATGTGTCTTAGAGAATCTGAGTGATTTGTCCAAGGTCACGGATTAAAAAGGAGCAGAGCAAGAATAAATTTCAGGTTCCCAACTCTTGGCCCAGACTTTATTTTCCCCCCACATCAGGGGGATGGGCCTTCTCGCCCTTGGAAACATTGTAAAGGTTCAACTTGGAGAGTTGTGTTCTTGGGACTGTGGTGCTCTGGAGGGCCACCTCTGCCCTACGAAAGAACCAGCTCTGGCTTGAGAAGTGAGAAGCTTTGAGGGTGTGTCTATTCCCAGGACGCAGGACAACACTGCTCACCAGGAGGCCCCCAGAGGAGAAGGCAGTGGATAAACTGGTGAATGAATCATTAAGAGAGCTCAGCTTTCCCTTTTCCTAGTCAAACTGGCCTCCCACTACACTGCTCCGCTTCCTGCATTTTCATCGATCTGCAAAAATCAGTTGTCAGATCTTAAAAAATACCAGTGGGTCTTTTACTGAGTGGAATCAGAAGTGGTTTGGGAGATGGGGGTTTTTGCGTGGCCCTGTGGTTGAAGGACACCCAGCCCAGGAGTTGTCCTTGATCGCTTCCCTGATTTCCTGATCTCTGGGGAGAGGGAGGGGGCAGCCATCCCATCCTTTCTGCCAGGACTGTTGGACACGTAGGACTTTGGCCTCCCGCCAGAACCCTTGCTTCAGAACAGAGGACCAGTAAGCAGGAAATGTGACTGCCTCATTCAGAACCTCTCCTGAATTTCATTTGTGACAAACTACTCTTCATAAACCCCAGAACGGCCCATCGTCACTGGGGTGAGGGAAGCAATGCTGCTGAGAGGGAAAAACAATTAGAAATACAATTAGTGTTATAAAAGCTGGTCATAAATATTTGAGTTCTCTCTCCGGAGAGGAGGGACAAGATGACAGCTCACAATTCCTTGTATTGACAAAAGAGGAAACAGTCCATGAAACTGGTCATTTGCCTGGGTATTTTTATCTATCAGATCCAAGAGTAGGAACAAGGGAGGCATGAATGATTGGATTAGCCGCCCAGCCTTCACGTGCTTTTGCAGCATCAGCAATATGCAGTTACTGCAGCCCTCACATGGGCACGTGCCCACAGACACACAGACACACAGACACGCTTACAGGCCAACGTGGGAGGATGTCCTCCCCAGCAGCTTGGCAGACACCACTGGATCCAGACACTCCCATCTGATAATAGAGGAGGAAGAGCATCACAAGGGCCAGACTCAAAAAAAAAAAAGATCCCATACTCTGCATCCTCTGAGTTGTTTCTCCTTCCTTCTTGGAAGAGAAGGACAGAGCAAAAGGCATCATGTAATTTCCCACCTTTCTCAAGGACCCAGACCCCTTATGATGCCTCTTGAGTTGGTTATTGTTTGGGCTTCGGCCTTTCTTTCCAAGAGTCCATTTGGTGGTTCCTTGGGTGGTCTTGGCTTCACCGCATGCTCAATGTGGCGAGGCCTGCTCATTTGGCAGCCCTGAACTCTCCAGTGCTTTACCTTCTCTCTGACCACTTTTGGGCACTCCAGGGCGCCTCCATACTCCCTGGTGGAGGGGATGAGCAGGGTATGGGTGGATGTGGGAATTGTGAGTGCCCTGTGCTGTTTGGGATGGAGAGCCCTCTGCAGAAGTTTACAACCACCTGGCACCAACGCCCACCAGCAGGAAGCAGAGCTCCTCTTGCTGGGGCATTGTGCCAACATGGCAGATGGGCATGTGTGTCAGCTGCCAAGGGACCTCAGATAGGATCCAAATAGGTCTGCGTTTTTGGAGGGCAGGACATTCTCTCCTTTGCTCCTCTTCTTAAATGCAGAACCAGGGGATAGAACCATTTGTCTTATATTGCCTTGGTTCCTGGGTGCATCTGATTCTGCTTACTTCCATTATTGTCTTCTTTTTCTCTAGTGGTAGGATTAAAGATGGATGCAGCCTGCTGGCCTCCTTCAACATTCCCATATACCTACAGACATCCTGAGGATGTATACCTCTACACTGAGAAGCACGGGCTCCTGAAACCTGCTTGTCGGGGCTTTCATTTAGCTCTCTCGACAAATGTTTGCAGAATTTCAGCTTGATTACTGGAAAATGGTGGGAAGCCCACACTCTCATGGGCAGCCCTTCCTTTGCTGGCTAATAGTATTTGTTGGACAATTTTATTCCATAATAACAAAATCTGCATCCAGCTTAATTCCAGCTCTGCCCTGGAGCAACTGAGAACAAATCTGTCTTCTCTTCCCATATGACAGCTCTTCAAATATTTTAAACCCATGCTCATGTCCCTGAAGAGTCTTTGCTTCTCTAGGCTAAGTATTTCCTGTCCTTTCAATTCCTATAGTCATACTTTGAGTGACACAGGATCCAAATTACTCGTTAGGATTGTGCAGTAGTGAATTTTTGAAAAAAACTGGTGCTGAATCCAGAGAGACCTGAATTTGAATCACCTTCATCCAGTGGGGCTGACTGAAAGGAGACTTGGTGGTCACAGTCTAAGCTGCCATCAATTGCCATCACCCACACATTTGGATTAAGTAACATTTACTGAACCATTATTGTGTGGTAGGAGGTCAATTCTTATTTAAAATAAGTATTATTATTTCTATTTTAGAAATGGAAAGAAACCCTGGCATATAGAGTTTGACTTCATTTCCCTTGGATCAGACAGCTAGTTTCTGACAAAGCAAGGATATGAACCTGTGGCTTCTGTTTCCAAGTCAAGTGCACGTCTATGACCAGAGAAGTCACTACCCTGGAGGCTGGGCAAGGAACTGGAAGTGCATATGACTCACCTTGTGCCACACAGAGTGGGAGGTGAGCCCACGATTGCCAACAGATTATTCCTGGAGTGCAGAAGGGACTGGGGCAGGAGAAATGGAAGGGGCGTTTCACTCTGTACTCTTTTATAGTTTGAATGGTTTTAAGAATATAGTGTATTCAAGTATTTGTGTTTTTGAAACACAAATAAGATGTTTAAAACTTAGACTGGACCTTCCATTCAGTTCAACTCCAAAGGCTCAGCCGAAATTACTCGCGAATAAAGAAGAGTCTCAAATGTGAGAGGTGATATGGCCTGGTGGCTCAAATTCTGGGATCTGAAACTCCAGAGCCTACATTCCAGGCACAGCTATACCCCTTACTAACTCTATGACCATGAGCAAGTTAACTAATCTCTTTTCTTCTCTATTCCCTCATCTATAAATGTGGATAACAATTTTCACTACATATTTATGGAATATTTTTGTCCAGAACAAAGTTCCTTCAATTTCTAAAATTGAGGTATAACTTTAAAATCAATAAAATTAACCCTATGTAGTGCATAGTTTTAAGAGTTTTGACAAATGCACAAAATCATATAATCACTTCCAAATGACAATATAGAATAATCCCATCTACCCGCCTTGTGTCCCTTCGTATTCAATAGCTCTCGCCTCCTTGGCCTCTGGATAGCAGTAATTAGCTTCTGTTACTATAGTTTGTCTTTCCCAGAATATCTCATAAGTGTTATATATATAACATTCATATGTTTATTTATACACACACACATATGGGCTTTCAGTCTGGCTTCTTTCACTTAGCATAATAAATTTGAGATTAATTCACATTGTTGTGTATGTCAGAAGTTCATTTCTTTTTATTGCTGAGTAGGATTCCATTGTATCATGTCCTATAACTTCTGTATCCATTCACTAGATGAAGGACATTGGAGTTTCAGGTTTTGGTAACAATAAAAGAAGTTTCTATAAATATTGACATGTAGATTTTATATAAACATAAGTTCATTTCATATGGTCAACACTTAGTCTGCTATTGCTCAATTATGTGATAAATATGGATTTTTAAGTAAGTCCAAAACAGTTTTCTCAAATGGCTGCGTTATTTTGCATTCTTACTTGCTAGGATAGAGAGTTCCAGCTCTTCCTCCCTAGTACTTTGTATTGTTATTTACTTATTTATTTTTAGTTTTAGCCATATTACAGGGTATGGCTATATCCCTTTGTGGTTATAATTTTTATTTCTTTAATTACTCGTAATTAAAGAACATCTTTTCATAAGCTTGTTTGCTTGTGTAGCTTCTTTGATGAAATGTCTATTGTTCATTTTTTTAAAAAAAGGGTTGATTGTTTTCTTATTATTGAGTTTTTGAAGTTATTTTTGTATTCTGGATTCAAGTCCTTTGTCAGATATGGGTTTTGGAAATATTTTCTCCCAGTCTGTGACTTGTTTAGTAATTCTTTCAAGAGTATCTTTTGAAGAGAAGTTCATAGTTTTGCTAAAATCCATTTTTTTCCTTGTATGGATCAAGATTTTGGTGTCATATCTAAGAAATCTTTGCCTAACCTAAGGTCACCAAACTTTTATATTTCCTTGTAGAAGTTTTATGGTTTTAGGTTTTTGTTCCATTTTGGGTTACATTCTGTATATGGTGTGAGGTAAGGGTGGAGATCTCTGATATGACCATTGCTGCTGGACTTCTTGGAGCCTCCGTCTACCTCTTGGCCAGGCTGTTTATATTCTTTAAAGATCTTTCTCGTAAAGCCTGTGCTAATATTTACATTTCTGCTTAACTAGGCTGGCCTCTGCTGCCCTGGGCATTTCTTCCACCCAAGCAGGATGGAGCTGCAATCTTTCCAAGCTACTCAGTAGCTATTTCCCCCTCATGCACCAAAGCATGCTAAGTCAGAGCTGGAAGTTGCTTAGTGTGCAGGCTGCCTGGAGGTTGGGATAGGGCCAATGTGTGGTTTTAGCTTAATTGTATAGAATACATGGGCTTTGAGAGTTGGCTGGACACAGTGTGTGCTGACCTGAGCAGGACTAAGCTGCCCTAGGGTGCTGGGCCTCTGGGTGTGGCTATGTGAAGAGAGCTGCTGACCTCTGAAGCTGAAGTTTTAAGAGGTGAGATGCATAGGCTATCTAAAATCATGGGTGCCCATGGGGTACGTACAGAAGAATCTGATCGGTATCCTGTTTTCACTCTCCTCTTTCCTCACTGTAAAGAAACACAGCGGTCCTACAGATCCTGAGAAATGCCTGTGGTGCCACTCTTCCCTCTGCTTGTTCCACTGACCTCACCTGTTACATATTTTCCTTCCTGGGTGTGTCTGCAGCAGGAGAGGTGGGGGCAGGTGAAGAAGGAATGGGTTGGGGCCGGTGTGCAAGTCAAAGCCCCAAGACTGTGAAGTGTGGACTCAGCAAGGGCTCCAGATGTTCTCATTTCTGTCCAAGGTATCAAAACAAGATCTAGATGCTACACGAGAAGAAAACAGAACCATTAGAGACGTCAGGCTGAACAAGTCCCTGGAAAACTGCTTTCCTAATGGGCGCTGCAATCACTGAGCTTCACAGAATACAGCAAAAAGCTCAGACTTGCAGGGCATGAGGGGCTCTGGGTTCTGAACCCAGAGCTTGCTCTAAGTGGTCCAGAAACTAGATTTGCTCTGTCTCAGCCTTCATTTCTTTTTTATTAAAATAAAGGGCCAGATGAGATGATTTCTTAGATTTTTTCAGGCACTTACTTTCTATGATTTTATGATTCTTATTTTCTTTTCTGTGCCTTCAAAATTCATAAAGAAGTTTTTGATTGGGCAAAGTTACCAGACACAGCCTTCGCTGGAAGAGAGAAAATGAGAAGATTCAGGTGATTACAATGAAAGGGATAGAATCTAGACCTGGACTACTTCTCCACTTCTTTCTATGTCTTCCTATCTTACACATCTTTCAAAACTCTTAGCTCAAGGCCCATGTCGTCTGGGAGGACTTCATTGCCAGCTTGGAAATGCATTCCTTTGTAAATATAATCTCTGTGTGCAGCACAGTTTGAGCTACATTAATTAATTCATTAGTGGACTTATTTTTACCTGCCTCGTGCCACAGTGGAGTCATGGTGGCTTACACAGATATGCAAAAAGCAGTGTGATAACATATATTAGAAATAAACAGGAAAGGAAAATAGAAGAAAGGAAGAAAGGTCCCAGGAGATCAGGAATGAGGCTAATATAGGGATGCGGGGGCTTGAAGCTCCTAAATATCTACCATGGGCAGGCCCTAAGTTACAATCTAAAGTTTCTGGCAGCCAATCTAGGCAAGGTGACCCAATTAGTTTCAAAGTTCCCAATGAATTTGAGATGGGGGGAAGAAGAGAAGAGGAAAGAAAGACATGAGGAAAAGAGGAAAGGCAGGCAGGCGGGTGGGAAGGAAGAGAAAATAGAAGATAGAAGGAAGAAACAAAAAGATGGTTCAGAAAAAGCCCAACTTTGCCTAGTGTAGTGCCTGGAAGAGCTTTTCCTGGGGACCTTCCTGAATATGGCTCTGTGTCCTGGTTGAACAATGTTCTCAACAATGTCCTGCCACTGGCTACTGCTCCCTGTGGCTTTAGCCTTCAACACCAGTGGAACCTCAACTAGAAAGTGGCTCCTGGGACAGTTCATACTTCCAGAGGGAAGGACGGACCGCACACCCTTCAGGCACTCCTTGATACATTTTCTTTCTCTCAGTTAGGTTTTTGATGGACACTGCATGGCAGTGAGTTCGAGACTATATTTCCTGCCAAATACCTGAAGTGCAGCTATTGGGTTGCCAATTAAATACAGACCCATATGCCTTACAAACACACAAGCGGTTGAAATCTGTCAACCTGAGGGTCGGGTTGTCACTCTCTTATGAAAATTGATGAGCTGAACTGCGACCTGGGCCTGATCAGAAGGCTACTTCCTTGGCTCTGAGCTGAGCTGAGGGAGTTTGCAAGGTGTTTGATCCCTGCCAGCCCAGGAGTGTCTGTCCTATGGGGTAGAGTGATGGCTCTGGGAACAGAGACCCTTGGATCCTGCCATTCTTGAAGTGAGAGGCTTTATCTATGTGATTTCTAAGTTCCCTTCCAGCATGAACATTGCTAATTTCAGAAGGAGAATGCTCCACGGGAGGAGGGCTGTTAAACACTAGAAGAGTCTTCCATTGGAACGCTGAAATTGCCTGCCTTGGAGATGGAGAGACCCATGCTGTCTGGGGTAAATTGGAACAGATCTGCCTGGAGGCAGGGGGCTGGACAGGATGGCCTCTAGAATGCTTATCAAAATGTGCCAGGTGGTGCATATTTAGCTAGCTTATCTGTCTGTCTCTCAGTATGCCTGACCTGGCTCTAGTTGAGGTCGCGCGCGCCCCGCCTTGTGTGGGGACACACGTGTGGACACTCACTACGTTGATTCCACTCCACCCCAGTAGCAGCTGTGGCACCGGGAGCCCCCTTTGCAGAGGCTTTCCTGGGAAATGTATTAGGCAGCACAGCAATCCCCTCATAAAAATACAATAAACGGCCCTGCAAGCGGTCGGCACAGTAATGACTCTAACCCAGTGGCGTTCTTGGAAGGGCCTCTTCAGAAGCAAAGCCGAGAAGACGGAATGGAAATCTTTGGGGTAATTAGGTTTCTGAAGTTCAGAAACCTCTTAAATCATTGAGAGTCGGAGAGGACCAGGTCTCTAAATCATACAACAGCCCGACGGAGCCCCTAGGGCTCCCTCCATGGTCCTTTCTTCCCCGTAGGGAGCGGCTGTTGGCACAGGGTGGCCCTTCTCCTCACACTCAGGCATGGCACCCCTGGAGACTCACCCTGACCCACATAAGAAAGCATTTGTTACTTAGGTGTGTAGGGGGGCTGAGTGAGGAGGTGGGTCTTCAGGATTTAGGGGTGGGGTCCCACTAGCTGAAGAATAGATGTGTCTGGAGAGCACAGGGTGGGAGTCCAAGGGTCTGGAAGGAGGACTGGGATGGCCAAAAAAATTCCCTTCAACTGGAGGTTCCTCTTCTAACCTGCTTCCTTCTACTTCCCAAACGGTTCCTTAACCCCCGTCTTCCGTCAGGTTTGGGGCCTTGAGACAGGTAAAAAGGCTGGCAGGGTACAGCGCGGTGTGGAGTGTAAATGACAGGAGGGACAAGCCACCCTCTACACCTTCCTCCTTCCTGGAAGATGGAGAGGGAAACAGGACCCTCCTGCGTTCTCCCGGATGCCCCAGAGGCCCAGCTCCCACCCCAGCTGTTCCCCTTGGGGGCTCAGTGGGAGGCCTGAGTTAAAAGGCTGATTCCTGCCAGTGCTGCCAGCGAGCTGGGTCAGGTAGCAGGTATGGAGGAGAAAAGCAATCAGGGAACTCTGGGGCTGGGTGGCACGCAGACCTGCAGGGCATTTAGGGAAAGTAGATTAAGAAATCTTTCTCCAGATAAGAGAGGCCTGTAAAGAGGCCAAAGAAAGGGAAAAACACCCCCCTTTGATCACAAGGGATTGTAATTACTCAGATATTGATTGGGATAATAAGTTTGCCAAAACTCCAGAGAAGGAGAGAGATTCCTCCAGGTATTTTGCTTTTGCAGGATTTGCTGAGCTCTCCTGTGAAGTCAAAGTCAATTTGGAAGCTTAGGTTTGGCCCCGAAGCCCCAAAAATGGGAATCGGAGGACTTTTCTTCCTGGAAGGAGTGCAGTGCTCGCCCTGGCTCCCCACCCGCCCTCTGGGGGCCTCCCCACTATCATTATTAGCATGATCATTGCTATTATTAATAACCCTTGGGACCTAATGGGGGCTGAGTCTGCAGTGAGGAGAAAGCAGCTGGCCTCAAAAAGAACTTACGCCCTCACCTGGACTCCAGAATCTTTCTCAGTAGTTTTCCTACCTGTTTTCATTCTTTCCTTCCTTTTTTTTTTTTTTGTATCAATTGAATTGAACCCAGGGGTGCTAAACCACACACAGAACCACATCCTCAACCCTTTTATATTTTGAGACAGGGTCTCACTAAGTTGCTTAGGGCCTCTCTAAGTTGTCAGGCTGGCTTTGAATTTGTGATTCTCCTGCCTCAGCCTCCCGAGCCACTGGGATGACAGGTATGTTCCACCATACCCAACAAGCCTTCTTCCTCAAAATTCCTCTGCATTATACCCTTGTAGGGTGCGTGTGTGAACACATGTTCATGCACACACAAATACATGTGTGTACATGTTCTACATATATTCTAGCGGCACTGGCCTTCCCCACAAGCCCCACATGGTCCCACCTGTCCCAAACAGTAATGGGATTAAGAGTTCTGACTTTGTGGTCAGACACACTAAACTCAAGTCCTGTTTGCTCTGCAACTCTGGGCAAATAACTTCCCCTTTCTGACGCTCAGCATCATTTGTAGAATGAAAATAATAGTACCATCTATCTCATCTTGCATGATTGCAGAGAGGATGAAATGAGATGGTATAAGACATTTTGCATAGTGCTGGCCTTGTAAGAAGCATTCAATTAAAGGATCAGTTATTGTTATTATTATCTTTCAACCTCTTTCCAATGTTTTGTGTAAATTATTATTCTGCAAAATTTTCTCTATCATAGCTGCAAACCAAGGCTCTTCTCAATCTTCTAGGCCCAGCTCAGAGCTCAACTCTGTCCCCACCAGAGCCACTTTTTTTTTTTTCTCACATTGCAGTTATCTATATCTCTTATAGCTTTTATCATGGTTTGCTTTGAGTTCTGATTTTGAACTCGAGGAGGGCAGGGATTATGTCTTCTCCATCTTTTTATCTCCCTTACTCCAATCCTAGAGTTCAGCACTCTGCACATCTTATGAATAGTAGGTGTGCAGTACGTTTTTACTGATTTTTTCCAGTAGTAGATACTGCTCACTGAGCAATCACTATATGCCTGTCTCTTTATATGCATTATCACATTTGATCCTCATACCAATCCTATGAAATATTATTACTTCCTTTTTATACATGGAGAAACTAAGACTCTGGAGAGATTAGATCATTTACTGGTCACAAAGCTGATGAGTAGCTCAGTGTTGTTCTAAACACAGGACTGTTTTCAAAGCCTGCGTGTCTTCTACAACTAGGCTAAAGCTGTGCGTCTTTCATTGGCCCTATCCCAACCCCCAGGCAGCCTGCACGCTAAGCAACTTCCAGCTCTGACTTAGCATGCTTTGGTGCTCTGAGGGGGAAATAGCTACTGAGTAGCTTGGAAAGATCGTAGCTCCATTCTCTTTGAGTCGAAGAAATGCCCAGGGCAGCGGAGGCCAGCCTAGTTAAGCAGGGATGTAAATATTAGCACAGGCTTTACGTGAAAGGTCTTTAAAGAATATAAACAGCCTGGCCAAGGGGTAGATGGAGGCTCCAAGAAGTCCAGCAGCAGCCCTGGAATCAGAGAGCTTTGAGGAACGTGGTGTGATGAGGAGCCAGGAGGACTTGCCTACCAAGGAAGTGGCTCCTTTAGGACACCCAGACTGACAGAAGGCAGGGGGACATTTGGTTCCAATAGAAAAAAAAAATAAATGTTGGTGGGGAACCAAGACTGAACAAATGGCAGAGAATTGGTTTAGAGTTGTAGAAGACAGGAAGGACAAGGTGAAAGGGCATATCCAAATAAATGATTGACAATGCTAATAATAATATGATGGTTTGATGATGTGCTAGCTATGTGCCCAGGTTTGTGGGCTGTAAGCGGATAAGCAGCTGCCTTCTCAGCACCATGGAAGCCATTACTTCCTAATTCAAGTTCCTCCTTTTTAACCTTTCTTGACAGTGACATCCAAGAAGACTCTCAACCTTCCCTGATTCTTTCAACAGGCTGTGTCCTGTGCCTACTCTGTGCATGCCATCAGAATGACCCTAGGAAGATAAATGAATCATCCTTCAACCTGGAGAACTTACAGTTATAACCATGACCCAGTGAGACGTACATCACTAGAGAGGTCTATACACATGTTTGGGGAGGAAGACTTTAAGAAGAGACATTTGAGTGTAGAAGACTTTCAAGGATGGAGAATTAGACAGGTGGAGCCTGAAGGGAGAAGACTGTGAGCAGAGGTGATGGTTGTGTGAAGGCTTAGAGGCACCAGGCTGGGTGGGCTGTTCAAGGTGGGCTAAACAGAGACCCTCTGTACATCTAGGATTGGGATTCATGAGAAATTGCAGAAGATAAAACCTGAAAGCTACAGTGGGACAAGATAGTGAGAAATCTTTAAAAGACATGTTAAATCAATTGGCACACTTATTTATTGAGCCTCTACATGTGCCAAGTATAGAACCTGGCACTAGGACTATAATGGAAAGCCAGAGTCAGTCTCTGCTTCCTGCATAAGATGACCGTGTGTCTCAATTTCCCTCTCTCCTTATTATTCCATTTGTGTGTGTTTGTGGGTGGGAGAGTACTAGGGATTAATTTCAGGGTGCTCTACCATTGAGCTTCATCCCTAGCCCTTTCTGTTTTTTTATGTCGAGTAGGGGTCTCGCTAAGTTACCCAGGTTGGCCTTGAATTTGCAATCCTCCTGCCTCCTGAGCTGCTGGAGTTAAAAGTCATGCTGCCAGGCCTGGCTATTCCTTATATTAATAGTACCCCCTTTTACCCTCCAATGTATTTCTGTTTACACAAATACATTATGTGGTCATGCTGCCTGTGAAGCTTTGGTCCAGTGCAGAAAGATAAACTCTAATCAAACCATCATTGGATTTTATAACTTCAAATGGGCTGGCTGCTCTGAAGGAGGGGCCAGACTGACTGCGGCACGCGCTGGGGAGCAGCTCCAGGCTCCGAAGAAATTTAGACTTCTCTTCAGGCAAAACGAAGACACAGAGGATTTCAAGTTGGAGATCAGATCTCAGGTTTGGAAATCATGGGATTTCTGTGTTTGTTGAAGATTTATCTCTCTCTCTCTTTTTCATGTCTCACATTTATTAACAATAAGAATTGGGGGGAAAAAAACAAGAATTGGGAAAAAAGCAGCACTCTTCATTGTCTAGCATTTTTCAGCCTATGTGAGCTTGCGCAGGTGTGCCTTCCCATCGCTGTGGCGGAGCAGAAAGCGCAAAGCCACGGAGTCAGGTGGAGCGAGGTTTCTGTCCTTGCTCTGTCTCTGCCTAGCTGCCTGACCCTGGGCAAGTTACTTCTCCTGACTGAGCCGTGGTTTCCTGGTCTTAGAGAGAGAGCGGTCACTCCCCTCTGCAAGGGTGACTGTGAGGATTAGAAATAATGGGACAGACACAGTGCCAGGCACATTGGAGGCCTTCAGCAAAGGAAGCCTTCTACTCTTGGCTTCTCTGAGATTGGGGTCGTCTAGGAGTAGGTGTTGTGACAGGTGGAGAAGCACTGGATGGGAAACACAGTAACACTGGGGACAGAATGGAGGGCAGTGGGCAAGGAAGGGAAAGGAAATAGCTGATGAAATAGCCATGAGAAGGAAATTGGGCTAGAAAACAAGCACCCCCCTTGTCAGTTGAGCCTGTGCACCTGATGGGATAATCAGGGTGGTAAAAGGCGTTGAAGGAAAAAATTCCAAAACCCAAGCTGTCCTGCACAGCCGGACCTCACAGTGGAGGTTCCATGAGGCCTCCACAGCATTTACTTGGCTCCCTTTTATTTTCTTGTGCTCTTCCCCATTCCCCGGGCTTGCATCTGACTTTCTCTGTGGGTGGAGAGGGCTCCTGGGAGCATCCATGGAGGCAGACTCTGTATTGAGCAGCCCATGAAGACAGAGGATGAGCCGCCGGCTGGGGCCAACAGGACAAGTAGACAGGCAGCTCAGGACTGTGCATGGGGGTGAGGCAGGGAGCAAACGCGGAGCCCAGGTCATATTATTTCAGAGCTAGAAGTGTTTGGACCACTCTATCTCCGTCTGGAGGGTATCTTGACTGGGAGATCTGGAGTCAGCATCTTATTTTCTTTCCGATTTGCATCTGGCTTTGTTCGCAGTGTATTCATCTTCTAAGATTGCCATAACCAAGGATCCAGAGGCTACATGGCAGAAATAATAGAAATGTATCATCTCACTGTTCTGGAAGCTGAAAGTCCAGTCTCCAGATATTGGCAGGACTGTTTCTTCTTCTTCTTCTTTTTTTTTTAATCTTATTTTTTTTCCTTTAGAGAATTTTAATATTTATTTTTTAGTTTTCGGTGGACACAACATCTTTGTTTGTATGTGGTGCTGAGGATCGAACCCGGGCCGCACGCATGCCAGGCGAGCGCGCTACCGCTTGAGCCACATCCCCAGCCCCAGGACTGTTTCTCCTGAGGCCTCTCCTCAGCCTGCAGATGGCTGTCCTCTCCCTCTGTTCTCGCTTGGCCTTCCCTCTGTGTTCTTGCCTGTGTCCTCCTCTCCTGTTTTATAAGGATGCCAGTCATATTGAATTAGGGCCCACCCTCCTGACCTCATTTTTCCTTAATTACCTCTGTAGAGACTCTGTCTCCAAATACAGTCACATTCTGAGGCATGAGGGTGAGAGGACTTCAATATAAGAGTTTTGGGGAGGGAGGGGGGACACGGTTGAGCTCACGGCAGACAGCACCTTTGGTCTTCAGCCATGAGGGGGAAGGGGCTGGGTTGCATGAAGTGCTAGTGTCTCTAAGCACTGCAGATCCCTCCCAAAGACTCTGGGCTTTACCCAGAGCCACTGGGTGATCCACTGCTGGCTTTGGAGTTCCCAGGCCCTTCTTCCTGCCTCTTCTGGCTTTCTTTTAGGATGCAGGATCTGGTTTTTAATTTCTGGCTAAGGGATAGGTGTCTATTCTGAGATTACCTTTCACCTGGGACTGCTCAAATGTATTTGCCTTTTGCAGGCATTTCTTTATTGGAAAAGAGCTCACAGCCCTGAAGATCCAGAGCAGAACTCCCCCAGTGCAGGTAGGAAGGGCTAAGAAAGTGCCACTGCTTTTATTCCTCTCACCCCTTCCTTCCTGTGCAGGGGAAGGCAGGGACCACACCTGTGTTTGGGATATCACAGGCATGCTGTGATCTTCGAACATGTCATTAGCCCACCAGGTTGGCACAGAACGGCTGCATCTGAAGGTGATTTAACACAGGTAGAACCCCACTTACAGATGGGCAGGGTTCCAAGGATTGTCTCCTAAGTTAGCTCTTATGAACTGGGAGTTTTTCTCTACTGTAGAAAAAGCATTAAATGAATGGGGATGTTCTCAGGGAATTCCTTATGTCTCCCAACACACACAGAACTGAGATACTTAATATGACCATTTTAGTCCCTAAGACAAAAATCCCACATATGCCATTGTTTCAGTGTGGAAATGCCCTGTGGGTTCCAATTCTTCTCCCTTATTTTGTAGCTCACCTGACAATGGCTTTGTGTAAAGGGAGTGTTTTATGGCAGGAAAAGAAGGACAATATTGGTCCAGACAGTTTAGAATACCAGTAAGCAATATGTAAAAAATGTGAACTATTCATATTTTCAAAAGCAGGCTTACATGGCTGATTCTATTTAAGAATCATAGTGACCCAGCAAGGTAAGTGTTATGATCTCTTTTGTAGAGAAATGGAGAATGATACTCAGAGAAGTCAAGTGACTTCTTTAGGATCACACAGTAGAGACTGCATCTCACATCAGCATCCCACCTCCAGGTCAGCTCCACTCCAGCTAACTTGGCAGATGTGAGTAGTGCAGGCTCTGGGTTTTAATGAATCCAGCAATCCCTAGCTGGTCCTTACCTCTTCTCCAGGAGTGACCATGACCCTGGGAACAGCTTCCACATGGCTGTTCATGCGGCCATGTGAGGGCTGGGTAGAGGTTTGGAGATGATGGCAGGCCTTGCAGATTGCAGGGTTTTTAGGATAAATGGTGATTTTCCTCCTTGGTGATTTCCCAAGGCCACTGAGGCCTGACAATTCTGGCAGGGAAACCAAATTTAAATGAGTCCCTTTTCCAGTCCGCCTGAGGGGCAGGCATTCGTCAGAGAACTAACAACCTTCCCTGACTGTTTCCTGTGTTCTGAACACCGTGTAAGGAGGTCGTGAAGAAGCACAGCCATTGTTCCAGAGGTGTTTTACACCTGCACAGGACAAGGCAAACAACAACAAATAGAAGAGTGGAGCACACTGACAGATGCAGGAATCCTGGGAGCAGCTTGGGGAACTCTTCTGCCCTGGGAATGGAGCTGCAGTCACCTGTGGGCTTCAGACCTGGCAGGGGCTCCCTCTGAACCAGCTTCCAAGATAGTCACAATGAATCCTGGAGAAGGTGACGACTGGACAGGTATTTAGATGTCTGGTTCAACCCCTAGATTTCCTTGCAGATGAGAAGGCTGGGGCTCAGGAGGTTAATGACTGGCCTAAGCTTTTGAGCTGGTGACTGGGAGAGACAGAATAGGAGAAGGTTTCCTCCTGGAGTGTCTAGCTGCTCCTGAAATCACAACAGAAGGGGGACCAGCCAGAAGCAATTGGAGAAGATTCCAGAGGAAGGGCGTAGAGAGGGTGGGTTTATGGACAGAAGTCTCTGTGCAGAAGAAGTGAGAAATCAGGTAGGTAAGTTTGTGGGGATCAGGTGGCCCAAGGCCTTGGAGGCTGAATAAATAAAATTTGGAGGTTTTTGTGATTGGCAAAATGGGGCAGTGGGATAGCCAGAGAGCCATGCTAATTCCCAGGGCATCTTCTGCTGACATAGTTCGTAAAAAAGATCATTCTGATCTTTCTGCAAATACCACACTTTAAATCCAATGTTCCGACTTTCAGCTTCTGTAGTTCACCCAGTATGGTAATTTGGGATAGAAATTCTGAGCTCTCTGCTCCGCATTCAAAGATAACGTATAAAATTTGGATCCTGCAAATTGAGCCTCTTGTTTCTTGGCTGGACTAGAAATTAGAACTTTTGTTGTAGAGAACTGAATTCCCGTTGGCCAGGTCCCAGGCCTGCCCTCCCTTTCCCCACCTGTTCTCCGTAGGACCCCATAAGGCTTCTTAAAGAAGCAGCCTCACATGTGTGGAGGCAAGATGGAGACAGAAAGGACACAAGAGGGCAGGGAGCCTGCTGGGGAGGCCAGGAGGATACAAGGCTCGTAGCCGATGTGCTGCTCACTGCCATTGGCTCGTTGGTATTGCAGAAACATGGCTCCAGCACCAGGGGAGAATGTAAGGGTCAAGAACTGCAAATTGTAAACCACAGTGAAGTGAGATGAATCAATCTGCAGTGACCTAATAGACAGGAGGAGAGCCTGCTAACAGGAGGCTTAGAAAAGACTCCTGGATGTGTAGAGCTGCAGGAGATCATGGCCAGGCCAGCTCCGCCTACCTGGACAACCAGGCTTGGTCAGGCTGGTCATTCGTTGTCAGGCTAGTGGGGCTCAGACAGCACCTCCCCTGCAATGCCCTCACAGGTCAGGGTTGAAGATGTTTCCCTGAGATGAGCCTAACTTTTCTGTAGTGGTCAAGGACCCTGGAGATGAAAGCATCACTTTGGTTTACACAATTGTCACTCTTTTCCTATTATAATAAACTTTTGGTCTAGCAAAGATGGGAAACCTATAGAAGAAAGGAGGGTATCGGTCACGTTTATACAACTAAAGGTGATCACTGCTCATAATTCAGGGATTTCATTGCAATCTGTTTTTTTTTTTCCCCTCTGCACATGTTTTTTTAATAAATTTGGAATTTCATTTTATTTCCATTTGTATAGTCTTCTTTTTCACTTAAGATTATATGATGATATTCTCATTCCTTAGATATCATTTTATAGCATCTTTTAAAAATAGTTTCTAATATTTGATTCTGTGGGTATATATACCTGTAGTTAACCAATTCTCAATTATTGCATATTTGGATCATTTGCAAATCCGTACCATTGTAAACACTACTGCAATGAACATCTTTGTAACACAATAATCTTTGAAGATAATTTTGATTATTTTCTGAGGACACTCTCTTAAAAGAGGAATCACAGTTTCAAAGGGTCTATTTAATGTTGGTTAATTGCTCTCCCTACCTCCTCCCCACCAGAAATACTAGACCCACCTACACTTCCATCAATCACGGCCTGTGGCTGTGCCCACCTCACCGCACCTTTGCCAACACTGAGTTATTAGAGTCTTTTAAGTGGAAGGTGGTCATGCTCAGAGTCATGCTCAGCTTACTGATAACAAGCTTCAAATGTGGATGCTTCCTTGTGTTTATAAGCAGAGCTTAGAAGAACCACATGTGGGAAGAGTCAGAAAACCTGGGAAGGAAAGAAGGCTGAATTTGGTCCATAGGCAGTCAGAGATATGTACTAGAGAGGGAGAGGGGAACCCTTGAATGAGGAGCCACTTGATTCAGCCTTCTCCCAAACTCAGGGTATTGAGCAGCCAGGCAAAACCCCTCCTCCCAGAGCTCTTGCCCAGGAATGCTTCCTGGCTGATCAGGAAATGAGAGAACAAAGCCAGCCTACACAAAGGCGGGCTTAGCGCTCTGGAAGGCCAGTGATGTGCAAAGCCCCTGACGCTAAGCAGAAATGAAAACGTTAATGGCAAGACACCCAAAGAAAATGTATTCCATATGCACAGGCCAGCGGGCGGCAGAGGAATACAAATGTAGTTAGGGATGAGCCAGGAGGAGCAGGAGCGGCAGGGGATATCTTGGGCTTGCTTTCTAACACACTTAGGCCCCTTTTAGCTGAAGATGCTTGGGATGCTGAATTGCATGAAATCAACTTACCGGTTTTGCAACCTGTTTTAAATAGTCACAAGAGCCACGTCGTATTGGGCAAGCCCTCTTAAGTATTGGATGTCTGCTGTGAGGTAGGCATCTATTATCCCCATTTTCTGGATGAGACAACTGATGTCCACTGAGGTTAAGTAACTTGCTCACCTCTTCAGAATATAGAGCCCGGTTCTTAAATGGGGACCGTCTGGTTTACCGCCTGTATTTTCTCCACTGTGCCTGTGTAGGGCCTGATTTCCAAGTTCTTGGAGGTGCAGAGGGGGCTGGGGAGTGCTTACAATCCTGCAAGGCTAGGCCTAGCTGCCATTCTAAGGGTTGGCTGCCCTGGCTGATAGAAGATGACAGGCTTCTTATTCTGGCCACTGCACACTGCCATGCTAGTGGTGACGTGGCAGGGATAAGAGTGAGACTTAGGGTGAAAAATGGCCAACAGATCTTGACATGTGCTTCCTTGAAGCCAGTGAGCTGAGTCCTTTTGGGCAGGACATTCCCAGAAAGCAGCTTGGTGGTGGGTGAGTGGCTGGTGATGTAACCCTTGTTCCCTTGCCACAAGCACAGACATCTAGAAGAGAGGCCCTCGAAGACTGTGTCCAAGGAGGGTTGCACCTTTCTGGTCATCAGACTCCAGGCTATGGCTGGAAGAAGTACTTTCTTATTTCTCATGGCTCTGGAGACCCCAGTTTGTCTTTCAGGGGGTTCCGAGGGTGGCAGGAAGTATAAAGTGAGCAGGAAGGAAAGGAGGTATTACTGCAGACTCTCTGGAGGACCTGGGAAATTGGCAGTGCCTGGCCAATCCCTCTCCTCTCTTCTTACTAGGGACTCTGCAAACTCCCCCCAGATCCCCCACTGAGCCGACATTTTGCTGACTAAGGAGAATGTTAGTGCTGACTTGCTGTTTTGCTGGAAAAACACTGGACAGACAAGAATAGGATTTTTTTTCTTTTTCTATTTAAAAAACAAGACAAAAACCAAAGCCCAAAGCTTTTAACGTAAGTGCTAGGGGATTGACTGCTCAGGGCAAAATGGGGAATGGTGATTGTCTAACTGAGAAACTCCAGGGTTCCCTACTTCGGGTTGGGGCCAGTCCCACCCATATGACTTTGCTCAATCTCTGGTCCCAGATTCTGAGGCTCCCAGGATACGTCACACTTAGAGGATGATAATGTAAGCGGTTCCTGGGTCCTGTGTATGAGCCACAGGTGGCAAGTCCTGGTTGTGCATTCCATTTCATTCTCTGGACATTGTCTCAGAGCCTCATGCCCATTTTGCAGATGTGGACCCTGAAGCTTTGACAGGTGGGTGCTTGCTCACAATCACCGAGCACGCATTTAGTCAGGGCTAGGATTCACAGGGGGCAATTCAAGACCAGCGCCCCCCATATTCTCAACCACCGTCCTCTATTATTCTGCTTCTCAGGGATCAAGGGCTTATGCTCTAAGAATGAATATAAGTATGTATGTGTGTATATATATATATATATATATATATATATATATATATATATATTTTTTTTTTTTTTCCTTCTTGGTCCTTGAGTATTGCAAATAAATACTCATGACAAGGCCTGTGGGAGGGGTTTTTCTATCGACTCAATATGATTAAAAAGGATCAATAAGACCCAACTGAACAGCTTGCTAGTTTTCTAGCCTATCCTCTAGTGGGACAGTGGTCAAAGGTACCGCCTGTCATCTGTCCCTGCTGAAATCACTCTTTGTCTTGATGAATACCAGCCTCAAGAGGCATTCCTCCAAATGGGTACAGTATCCCCCCTCTCACTCCCCACAGCCTAACTGAGTAGATTTGAGAGCAAAATCCTTGTTTGGCTGAAGTAGGAAGAATCACAGAAACACACTGGGCTTTAGAAATGTAAATATCTGCACAGCTAGATGGATGAGGACAATGGATAGATGCCAGAGGAAGCCTGGATGCAAGAATCTGGCAGACAGAGATGGATGGGAAGGAACAGAGGGAATGAGAGAAAAGCACAAGGCGAGAAGCCACACGCATGGGTGGAGAGAGAAGCTTGGGAGTGTCTGGAGACTGGAGCAGCAGGGCTGGGCTGCAGCGAATCCATAGGAAAGGGAAAGGCGCATCTGATTGGATTGTGACTGCAGGTAAGGGGAACATGGGCCCTGGGGAGACCCAAGGGACAGACAAGAATAGGATGGTCTCCAATACAGAAAGAAGCTTGCAAACGTGCCCAAGATTGCCTGGAGGAGTCGGTAAGCCTCACACCAGACAGAGTTCCCAAAGCATACATAATTTCTGAACAGCAGCATCTACATCACTCAGGAACTTGCTGGAAATGCACAATCTCAGGTCCCACCCCAGACCCTCCAAATTAGGAATTCTGGGGGCCAGTCTGACATTCTGGGTTTCAGTGAGCCCTTCAGTTGGTTTGGTTGTGTGCAAAAGTTTGAGAAGCACGTGTGACAAGGAATGGGGAGAAGGAGGAAATGGGAAAAAGAGGGATTAGAGTCTTTATGTGTCTGAGGGAGAAAAAGAAACAACTATAGTGTTTTGTTTTAGTATACCAAGTGGACACTATGGGGGGAGGGAGTTTGAGGCTCATCAGAGGAGGGTTAGATAAGGTGAGGAGCTATCCTGAATCAAGGTGGGACAAGGAAGAAGGAAGAGCAGAGGGTTAATGGGCCAACCCAGGAGCAATGCAGCCTGTTAAACGACCAATGAATGGTTTTGACAGTGTCAGAGCCTTAATCCTCACCCCCACCCCACCCCCACATTGGACATCAGATTCAATCAATGAGTAGAAGAACACTCGAGTGCCCCAGAAATGCTAGCAGAAGGGATGCTGCAGAGAGTTGGGGTTTGAGTGGGCTTGGAGGAGTGGTTTCCTCTCCCATTCCTTGTTGAATGGCAGACATTAAAATTCTACTAAGGACTAATATGCCCAGAGAGTCTTGTTTGAAGGTTGCCTTTTCTCTTCTCTTACCAAGGAAGACTCTGGCAATGGTTGGAAGCTCTTTAAGGCAGGCCTGGGTCACCAGAAGGAGTGCTCAGAATGCACTCTGTGCTCAGTAAACGTGCCATTAGTGTGGAGTGTGGCTTTGTGTTGGTTCTGAAGAGAGCAGAGGCAGAGGGCAGGCAGGAGGGCTGGATGACAGCAGCCCTCCTGGTCTCTGTTTCTACATCATCAGCTGATGAACATATCCTCGATCTTCATCAGTTTTTTATTTTTATTTTCCTTCTTTGTTCACAAAACTAATATTGAAAAGAGGTGGATAGGCTGACAGCCAGGGCCCTTTCTTCTGGACCTCACTGAAGGCCAACGCCTAGATAATCCTCACAGACAGGGCTCCCTTGGCCTCCCCAGGCACCTCATCCTGGGCCCTCAGCAGCAGAAGGGCCTGGGCTCCAGCTGTTTCACTTATATCATTTGTTAGCACAAACACCTTGTAATGGTCCATGGAAACTTTTACCTGTGTAAATAACCATTACTGTGCTTACACTTCTGAAAATGTTCATTTTGGGCCTTTTAAATGTAGATTCAAATCTGCTCTGGAAATTGCACTTTAAGAAAAAGCACTTTTGTATAACTTTCCATTTGGATTAGCAGGCAGACCACCTGGAGGCCTCTTAAGGACCACACTTGGAGACTCACTGAGTTAGCGGCCAGCCCAGGAGAGGGAAATGCCTGCTGCTCCTGTTAATAAACAGGAGGAACCAGCTAATGAATTGGAGGGGGGATAAGGAAAAAAAAAAAAAAAAAAAAACAAGAAAAAAAAAAAAAACCACCCAGTTGAAAGCAATATCCATTAGTGTAGCATACTCAACACAACCATGAATTATTGTGTTGATTGGAGGAGACAAGCCATAAATTTCTCCTATTAAAGTTCCTGACTCACAATATCAGGCAGAGACTAAAGACTTAAAAATAATATGTGCAAATGTCATCAGCATACAGATGACCTGGGTTTTGGTCCCAGCAGGGGAAGTAAGTCTAGTGTCTTGGACAAAGCCAAGAATTCACTTAGGGGCTAGGACAGGACACACAGCACCTTGGGCTCAACACGAATATTATCTTTTAAATCAAAGGGTGGTAGCCCAGAGATGTCTATAGGGACAGTATTTCTTAGTGAGGCAGTTTCCAGATTGGGCTCAAGTGCCAAGAAAGGAGACTCCTTTATTCTGAGCTGGGGTCACCTGCAGGAGGGTTCAACCAGGCAAATTCAGGGAAGAAGGCAGTGAGCACAGTCTGAACACCTGATGGGTCCCAGCACCCACCCTCTGCTTTAAATGCACCTTCTCAGTCTTGAAAGCTGAAGGGTGTGGCTTCCCCTTATCACTGTCCTAACCAGACCCTATCCTAACACCAAATTCTAGAGCCTCCTTCCTTCTCACATACCCTCAGCCAACCCACTAAGATGGGAACCACCTTCACCACACAGTTCTCCATTTGTATAAATGTGTGTTTACTGCAAAATAACTCCTACATATTCTCTCTGCCAGCATGGACTGACTGCATTTTTCTGATGGGAAGTTCTGTCTGTTTCTCTGTTCAATCCCCTCTTGGCTCTGTCCCACCCCATCCTGGCATCGGAGTGCTCACAACTTCCAGTGACTCAGGTAGGGCCACTAACCAAAGCATCAGTGAGTGAGGTTCCGGAGGCATCTTGGGTGCACCCTGCATGAGCAAGGAGGGAGCACAGCTTCTAGGGATGGAGAAAATCCAAACTTTGATCATGCTTTTATTTCAAAGTAGTGAGGAGCCCAGGGAAGGCATCTGACTCTGGGAATGGACCTATTGGAGAATGAGGTCTTGCTTTGTGAATTTCAGTTTTGTCTTTTTCATGCCACCTCATCATATCATCTCATGGTACCCTACATGATGTGGTACCAAGTTTGTTTGGAGGACAGTCATCAAATGCCACGCCATCAGCAATATTTTGAAAGCAAATCACACCACAGTTCACACTCACCTAAGCTCGCACAGTGCCAGGAAGGCCATGGGGGGAGGGGTTTGCACTAATCCTACACCCATCTTCAAAGAGGTGGGGCTTTGACTTGGAGCCTGACCCTGGAGGTCACATTCTTGCTTCCTTTTCGCTCTGAGGCCTCATGCAGGAGGACAGAGCATCTAGAAATAGTCTGGGAGATTCCATGAGATCATTTCTTCTCTTTCTTTCTTCCTTCCCCTCCCCCCCCCCTCTACTTTTATTTCAAAAATTTTTTTATTAACAAGGATGAAAGTAAATGTGAACTCGAAACAATAAGGCATGGAAAATCACAGAAATAACTTAATTAAGTTTTTAAAGATTTCCATGCTTGAATAAATTAGCCTTCCTGCAAATGTCACAACATTCAGGGGGAAAAAAAATTGTAATCAATGGAGCACAATGCTTCCCTGCTCTTTATTTAAACGAAAGCTCCATTGGTGCGTTTCCTCTTACCCCTGCTCCTCCCCTGCAGCTGCTGCTCCCTGGCCCCTTTGGCTTTAGGCAAGGGTACCAGACTCTCACTGTCAGCACATTCTGGCTGCTGCTGGGAAGGATGGAAGGGTGGGGTGGGGGCAGGGGGAGGCAGGGCCAGGCAGGAGACTTATCTTGACTTCAGTGAAAGCTTGCTGTGGTTCTGGCTGTCTTTGGAAAGCAGCGAAAGCTAACCTCTCTTTGGGGATTGGGGGTTCTCCTAGAGTCAGGGAGATCTCTCCTTTGGAACCAGGATGGGAGTGTGTGATCAAGCCTCACACTAAAGGATAGGGGCTGCTCCCCTGCACTCCTTCTGGTGATTGTCCCCTTTCTAGGCCTTTCCCCCAAACTGGACTGCCCATAGCTGGAAGCTCACAGAAAGGCAAGCAAGGGAAAAAGAAGAATGGAGAGGAGGAAGAAGGCCCCATTCCCCCGGCAGAGCCCTGCTGCAGCCACATGGACAGATTTCCATGCCCATCAAAGGAGGGCAGATCACTGGGCTAATGAGTCCACGCGCTGCTGCTGCTGGCCTAGCAGTGAGTGATGTCATGCTGGCTGCCCAGCCCTGCTGTAATGCAGCTGTCAGGGCCCTGAGGGAAAACTTGGGGAGAAATACGAGAAGCCTAAAAAGCAGCAAAAGGCCCAGTCAAGTGAAGGGAAATGGAATTACAGTAATGCTGAAAGCAGGCACACTGGAGAATTAAAACACTTTGTTTTGGAACCAGATTCTACTCAACCTGAGTTATTAAATTATTTATTGTTTGCTTCTCCAGTAATGGGAGAGAGTAATGGTGAGGGGGAGCAATCAGCCAGGGCAGAAATAGTTTTAATTATCAGGCACATTTGGGGGCCACGCTGGATATAGCCTGGTGCCCCTGGAGCACAAGGCTGAGAGGGTGGAAATGGGATGTTCAGTGCTTAATTAGATTCCTCAGATCTATTCACTGGAATAACCCTGGGAGGGCTTGTGTCATGATCCTTCAGACTTCCATAGGGGATGTCAGCCTGTTTCCCAAGGACATTTCATGACCCCAAACAGTTCTGCTAATATGACATTGCACATTGATAGGTAGCTATCCCCAAATACCCCCATAGCTCACATCCGGCCAACACCCCTGGGTTTGGAGTGAGGTTGGTGAAGGGCCTATAAGAAGGGGGGATGGGGTCAAGGAAACTGACCCCTTTGGTAGCCTGCAGCATCAGGAAGAAGGGAAGAGGAAGGTCCATTCTGTAGATGAGGGAGGGGGCTGGGAGTTTGGCCTAAGTCTCAGTGGGTCAGAGGCAGGTTTTACCAGTGGCTTTGTCTGGCTCTGGAGCTTAGACTCTTTCCTCTATGCTATACTAATTCCGGGGTAGAGCAGAAGAGGGAAGGTAGGGAAATGAAATTGCTGAGGCTTTGACCTTCCTCTGTAACTCTCTGTAGGGGTGGGGGCTTCTTTGCAGAAGTCAGGTGCACTGGCTTAAGGAAGCTGTTGACTGATGGGTTAACTTAAGGTGACTTAAGAAGGGGTTGCTTTCTTGACTCCAGACCACCATGGAAGCTTGTTCTCAATCCAGTTTGTGTGTGTGTGTGTGTGTGGGGGGGGGGTATGCAGGAGAACCAAGGTCAGGAGTCAGTGTAGTTGCTCTGTCATAAGGTCACCTAACTCTTTACTTGGCTCTTCTTAAAGTCCAGTTATCTAGGCAAAGAGCCAGGAATCCGAGCCTCTGCTTCCAGTCCTTGGCCTCTGACCTGAGGCCATGAGAAGTAATAATAATAATAATATCACCCTCAAGTCAAGTTGATTCCCTACGCGTGACATCCAAAGGCTCACGCAGTTTGCTGAGGGAAAGACTTGATCAGCCTGGCTGCTGTTTATCAAACAGCTGCAAAAGTCGGGGTGGAGGAAAGCAAATTGCTATTACCATGCAAACTGTTGATGCAAAGGGCTGGCTGGAATGCTTGGCTTCTGTAATTAGAGCCGGTTTTCCTTTTCCTGCAAATTTAGGGACTCTTCTGTTATTAATGACCTTTTTGGATCCTTGCCCAGGACTTAGAGATATTGTCTTCGGATCCAGGTAATGAGGTCGCTACTGATCCTGAACAAATGGGGGAAGTTATTTAATAATTACTCCACACTGTCTGTGGGTGACCTTTCATTTGTGGAGATGAGAGGCATCTGTTTATCATCACCCCCGTGTGGAAGATTTTGATTTTTCGGGATTAGTTTTCCTGGATGGAATCCATTTTGCTTTCTGCCTCTTTAGAAAAGTTTGCTGTTTAAAGGTACCTTGTACGACAGCGTTCGAGGAAGCTGCCGCTGTGTGGACATGAGTTGGGCAGGCTGGAAACACAAGTTCTTCTTGATCTGGGGTATAGGATCAGTTTCTGGGCTGGCAGACATGCTAGTGAGGCAGGTCAGGGGTTGCTGCAGGCAAAACTTTTGAGAGCCGGTGTTAGACATCAAGAAGCAGATTCCCATGCAAACTATTGATGGGAAGTAGGAGACCGGCCTTTCACTATTTCCCACTTACTGTGCAATGGGCTGGATGGTCCTGTGTTCTGGGGCAGGGACAGTGTGAGCTTGAGGGTGCAGTACCAGAGCTCAGCAAGGCTCACTGAGCCCCTCCCTGGAGAATTCTCCTCCCGCTGGGTCTTCAGAAGCTTCCGGAGGGTCTGGCCAAGACATTCTAGGAGAGAGGAATGACAAAGATTGAAGGCTTGGGAGGGAAGGCGGCATGATCTGACTTGCACAGAAGCAGGATCTATCTCCAAGAACTTGGTCCTGCTCTTTACCTCATTCTTGTCTCCTTTTTAAAAACATCCCTGCTAAATGGCCTCTAAACCTCTGCTTATATTTCTCCCATGAACAATACACTATCTCTTAATTTCCAAAGCCTTCCACTTCATTTTCAGCAATTTTTACGAAATTCCTTTTAAAAATTTAAGATAAAATACCTGCTTTTTAAACTTTTGCCCTTTGCTCTCATTTTTGGGGAATGGATCTGTTTGTCCTCTTCCTCAGGATAGTTCTCAGAGTTGAATAGAGTTGACCTGAACACTCTGTGTCCTCTGTAAAATCTTGCATGTTTTCATGAGTCATGGATCTGTTTTTTTTTTTTTCTTTTTTCTTTTTTGACACTCTAGTCACCTTCTTTGAATAAGTCTTGTCTGTGGACTTCTGAGTATGAGAATTGCATCCTATAGTGCTCAAGTCTGGTTTGATGACAGCTGAATAGAACAGTCCATCCATTTCTTTCTTCCAGGTGATATTGCTTTATCAATGCAATCTCAGTAAGGGAATTTTTATAGAAAGGGAGGGGGATGTGTAGTTGGTAGGAGATGTTAAAATCCCCTCTGATGAGTTAGGTGGAAGGGACTCGGGAGTTCTCACCCTTTGGAGGCTTCCTTTCTCTTGGACGAATAGGGCTTGGGCAGGAAGTGATCAGATAGTAGTTCTGGATCAGAGGACACAAGGTGATGCTGGTTTGGGCATCCCTCTGAACCTTCTTGTGCTGCCTTTGGAACCAGATCTTTTCTCAGGGGAGAAGACCCAGGCTCCCAGTATCTCTGGATTACCTTCTCAGAATGGCCTGAACTTCCACTTCTATAATCTGCATCACACATGTGATTCTTTGTGCAGCTTCTGACATTCTCATTAGCCTGTGAGAGCTCAGTTGTTTGCTTGCCTGCGGAGTGATCCTTAATCCACAGTGCCTAGTCCAGTGTAGGCACTTGACAAAAATGTGTTAGATAAATAACCCAGAACAAATCAACGAATTCCCTACAGTGCTTGCTCTGAGGTTTCTGCTGATGGCTTCTATCCATCAGTCTATTTGAAAACCCCTGATATACGTACTTAGCCAGCTGCAATTGGCTATCTCCTACTTCGATGAATCCTCTGTTGTCCAGCCAGGTCAAGAGATAGAGAAGAATCATAAAACATAAAGTGGCAAAGGCCTAAGAGAACTTTAGAAATCACCCACAGTTTATTGATAAAAGAAAAGACTTCCCTCATCCCCACTCTACTAAAGGTCCTCCCTCTTTTCCTTCTTTCCATGTCCCATATCTACAAAGTGACTTCCTTGCACACATCGTCACTTTACCTTTTCTGTCACCCTTTACCGTCTTCACCGGGTGTTTTAGCCATCTTTGTGTCACTTTGATCAAATGCATGACAAAAACAACTTGGAGAAGGAAAAGTTTATTTGGGGCTCTCAGTCCATAGATGGCTGACTCCATTGCTCTCGGCCCAAGGTGAGGGGAAGGGCCCAGTGGAGGAAGGCTGCTCAGTGCCTTGTTAGAAAATAAAAAGGGGATAGGGCCACAGGGAGGATGAACACTTCCAGGTCAGGATCCAGTGACTCACCTTCTCCAGTCATGCCTCACCTGCCTACAGTTATCACTCAGTCCATTCAAACTAGGATGGACCGATTAGATTACAGCTCTCATAATTCAACCATCTCACTTCTAAATATTCCTGCAATCAACATAGGAGTTTTTTGGGAACACCTCATATCCAAACCAAAACACCTGAAAACCTGCTCCACTTTGTACCTGCCCCAAAGAGGTTTAGTGTTGCTGGAGAAAATAATCTCTTTCCTTTTGAAAGAGAGCAATTGAATTCCAGGGAAACTCCCTGGTACTGCCCTACAATTGGTCTCTGCAAATGCAGCTTTGGGGACCTGTCAGGTGAGACAACTGAGGATGTCCATTTTCTGCCTCTCTATCCATCTAGACTTGGAAAGGATCCTGGGGATCTGTTGGTCTCCTACCTTTAGGTGTTTTTATCTTTGAGTAGGAAAGTCCCTTTACCAGGAATCTTATTTATAAAACAGTGGAGCTGAAGAGGTGCTGTGGGCTCTACTCCAATTTCTCCATAGCACTTGAGGTGGTGCTTGTACATCAGGGTCTCATGAGCCCATCGGGAGGCTCTAATTTAGCTTAGGAACCTTGTATGAGAAGTGAAATGACCTGCCTGAGGTCACACAACAGACCCTACATGTTTAATCTGAGGCTCTTTCCATCAGAGTGGGGCACCTCTTGCTCTTAGGATCATGCTCTTTGGTCTCCCTCGCCCGACTCTGACCTTTGGTGAGCTGTGCTGACCACTGCCACCTCCTACGTGGACTGATGGCCCACTTCCCTGCAGACATACCAGCCCTCCTGGCGCCCTGTGCAGAGAGGCGCTGCTGAGCCTCCCACCTGCATCCTATCTGGGGACTGAAGCCAAAGCTTCTTACAAAACTGTCTTCTGAGGGCCCCTTGGCTGTCCTGTTTGTAAAACCGTTCACAGTCAGCCTTGCCTTTCATTTCCTTAATCTTAAATTGCATCAAAAAGGGAGAGATTAGAGGTAAAACCTCAATAAAGGACTGAACAAAAGCCTTCTCCCCCATTGGATTCTCACACCTAGCTCTGCCTTTTTTCCCCTCCCTCTTGTCTGACAGACTGAGTGTATGAACCTCTTTTTCTTTCTTTCTTAAAAAAAAAAAAAAAAAACCAAAAAAAAAAAACTTAGATTAAAACACTATTTAGAAAAGGCCCACAAGTTTGAAGTCACCTCTGGTTCATACATTAAACATCAAATGTACATTAACTGTGAATTATGGTCATGAAAAGGAAATCCTTTAATGCCGTTTTCTGTGTTCCACTGCCGAAGCTTAGCATTAATGGCTTCTTTGCAACTCCATGAATGGATGGACTTCTTATTTTCCAGCTCTCAACACCATGTAGGCTTCCCTCTCTGTGCACTGTAAATACACAGCCATGTGAAAAGATTGTGGGGAAGTTTAAGCTCAGAAGCAGACCCACCTGGGTGGGATGAGCCATTTATCCCCAACAGGAAGGTGGCTACACCTTGTGCAGGGACATGACTATAGCTCTTTTATTACCACCCCCACCGCCCTACCCCCAGGCTCATTTTGTTAGCAAGGATAAGTTCTGAGGAACTCTAGTTGTTGGGGAGGTGTCTAACTGGTATCTAGATCAAGCTATTGTTCAAAAATCCTGACAACAAAGAAGCAAAGCTGCTCCTGAAAGGTTTCTGTACCCAAAGAAAAAGCAGGTTCCAAAGCCAGCTACTAGGGAACAGTGATGAATGGCCGTCACTGGATTTTGGCACGGAAACCAAGATGAAGGATCTGACTTTTTTTTTTTTTTTTCTCCTGCTGTACCAGGATGGGAGGTAAAGAGCAAGGGTGATATATATTCAAAATGTTTACTGTTATGAGAAGGACCTTTATCCTAAAAACGGCAGGAGCTCTCCCTCAGTGGAGCAAAGATGCCAATGGCATACAAAGGCTTTTGCTACAGTCTGCTCTAAAGCCTGGGAGGCCAGAAACATACTGGAGTTGTGGACAAGCCTTAGCAGGTTTTGAGACAAAATTAGGAAAGTCAGAATGAATTACTTTTTCTCCAACTTGGGTTAAGAGATGATATTAGAGAGAGATAATAGTGGAAAACGATTTAGAAAGACATTGAATTGCATTTCAGTGTTTATGCACCTTTAAAGGCTTGCAGTAAATTACACAAGTTATTTAAATACATTCTTTAATATTTATGCTTTGTTGTTTTAATAAAGACTTCTATTTTTAAATAAAAATGCATAATTAAGTGGAACAGAATATTTTCCTCTTTGACGTGCTTAATCATGCCTTTGGGAAGCTTAAGTTGTTCTGGTTATGAAGTCCAGATCTCTGCTCTGCTGTGTAGTGGCCTGCATTCAGTAGGCGCTCAATAGAGATCCTGAATGATCAACTATTACATGCTAGGCCCTGGAGTTTTAATGAGAGAGAGAGAGAAAGAGAGAGAGAGAGAGAGAGAGAGAGAGAGAGAGAGAAATGGTCTCTGCTCTAATAGAGCTCACAATACAATAAGGAGCTAGACATTATTTACACGAATGAGCTAGCCTTCAAAGGCAGATCAGGAGGGAGAAATGGGAGCATTGTTTGATGAGACAGTATCACAAAGGAATTAGCAGCTACTAGGGAATCATGATGAATGGTTGGAAACTGGGAAGATCAGGAAGGCTTCCCTGAGGATGTGATGTTTGTGCTGGGATCTGTGGGTTAAGTAGGAGATCACTGGATAAAAAGAGAGGGCTAGAATGTCCCAGGCTGAGCAAAAACCAAATGGCAGAAGGGAGCATGGAGCATTTGGGGAGGACCTAAAAAAGACAGGGGGACTGGCATGGCTGCCATGGAGGCTGTGATGTGGACAAAGGTGCACAGCTGGGCAGGAGAAGCAGAAGGAGCTGAAATCCAGCCCTGTTCCCTTGCCAAGCTGCAGCCCCAGGAGACACTGTATCAGCTTAGAGCAAAGGGCATCTTTTTCCAATTGGGCTGCCCAGATGGGGCACTGTTATCGTCTCCTGCAGAGTACCCAAATTCTAACATGATGCTGGTGGCTGGAGGACAGCAAGACAGGGGCGGAATGAGGTTTGGTCAGGATGGAAAGCAGCCAGGGCCATATACTCAGGACTGGAGCTCCTGCTAAGGTTCTGGGCCTTCATCCTAAGAAGAAGGAGAAGCTAATGAAGGGTTCGAAGTGTGTATGTGTGTGATGAACAGATTTGCATTTTGAAAAGATCACTCTGGTTGCAGTGTGGAAAACCAATTAGAGGGGCATCAGGGTGGAATGGGGGTATGGTTTTGGGCAGAAGATAGTGAGTTTGGTCTTAGACTACTGAATTTGATGTGTCTTGCAAGCATCCTAGTGGAAATGTTAAGTAAGTAGGTGAGCTCAGGCAAATTGCATGTATAACACTTGATTTTTAGTTGTCAAAACTTCCAGGCATTGGCCCCAGAGCATGTAGCATCTTAATCTATGGGTCAATAGAGAAAGAGAAGGAAGTTAACTACAGACAGGATAAAGACTATTGGAGTCTACCTCGGTGATGAGTCTGGCTCTCAAGTGATGGTGTCCTGTGATCCAAATCAGTGTCCTAGTGAATTAGAGAAAGCTGACAGGTTCAGCTCAGCACAGGAGGACTCCAGTGAAGGTGATAGTCTTGGTAAAGGTTGGTGGTGACATATTATTTCTAATATAGGTGTTGGTGGAACTTTGGACATTTCAAATATGATCCCAGCCAGGAATCAGGGAAGTGTTGGGTATTAAGAGAATGCTTCACTTATTTAGAAAAGAGACTAGTATTGGACAGATAAAATGGAAGTTTCTAAAATTGGTAGGGGTTGAGGGCCTGGTAACAGTGCAGAAGAGGATTAAAGGGCAAGTCTAGAACTGGGCAGAATGCAGCTGTGATAGAAAGGCTAAATTCAATGGGCCTTGAGGAGCCTCCTGAGGTTTAGCTCTGGCCCACTGGGACTAAGCAAGACTAAAGACATACTCTCAACTGCACATGGGTTTGGGCCCCAAATAATGACCGAGCTTCATCAGGACAGGATAGGAAGTGGGCAACTTGAGCTTGCAGGTTGAAGGTCTTTAGTTCCCATAGGTGGGCAGGACTGGAGAAGGCAGGGGTTCATAGCAACCAGATTAGGAGCTTTGAGTATATAAACCTATCAATTATAATAAACCCTTTTCTCCCTCTAAGGTCAGTTGGTAGATACTCTAATAGCTCTATTAATTCTATGTGGAGGAGGAAAGCTGTGTGTGTATGTTTGTATATTTGTGTGTTTTCTTTTTCTTATCAGGCTAGGGTAAATTCTGCAGAGGTAAAGAAAAAGTTGGGGTCACCTGGTTCAGAGAAGAGAAGGCCAAGAAGGAGAATCTTAAGCATTCAGTCCAGCTCCTTATTAGCAAGCAGGGCTTAAATTAAGCTTATTACTATTAATAATAATTCCAGGCACTCCTCTAAACAATTTTTAATGAATCAACTAATTTAATCATCACAATAACCTTACTGTACATCTGGGAGGTCAGTTGTTATTAACCACACTTTACAGATAAGGAAACTGACACACAGCTGAGAGGTTAAGTAACTTACCCAAGGAAACAAGAGTCAGGTCCAGACAGTCTACTCCAGCCCCCATGCTTAATATCTATATCAACTGAAAATGATGAGAAAATCTGCAATTCTTAAGGGCTTGTTTAGAAAGCCTCCAGATTCTGGATTCTAGAATCCAGTGAACTCAATTCCATAGTTATTTCCTTCTGGCAAGACATACAGGTCTTGCTAGATGGAGGGTGTGGTAGAGATGATTATGCTGAAGTCTGAGAAGTGAGTCTTTGAAGGGCTGGGGCCTAGCCATCCTGGAGGAGAGTGGTGGGACAGCCAGTGACAGGCTTTGAGATCTCAGGGTTTCAGAAGCTGCATCGTACAGTAGGTCTTGTTATGGGATAGCTTCAAAGAGATTCCTCACTGTCAACCTCTCTAGTTTTCATAGACAGATGTGGTCCTGGCAGCTGTACTCATTGCTCAAGAGCTAAAAGATGGTGTATGTTGCATTCATCTCTTTAATTAACAACTTTGAACTTGTACCACTGCCTCTATTCTTTCCAGAAACCTCTCTCCATAATGGATCACAGACTGCTTACACTTATTATGAGCTGTTCAGAATGAATGAATGGGCTACTTGGTATAATTTAAACTAGTAGGCAGCTTACAGGTATATAGTGCAGTCACAACATGATTTTGCCTGCCTTCTCGGGTCCACCCTGGTTCACTTCAGGTGAGCAAGATGAATGTTTTGCCCATCTTGATTTTAAAGAGAAACCAGGTCCTTTTTGGTCCTGTGCACTCCTCAGGCAAGCCTGCTGGGCAGGTGGCTTCTGTTCAGCTGATCAGTCTTCCTTTGCATTTCCTGAGTTTTTCTCCTTTCTCTATCAAGTTAGCCATGGACAGCTGCATCTCACCTTCATCTGAAGAATTCATAATGCTTTCCTTAAAATCTGGAACAAACAAGCATACAACTGTGACAACCAGAAGACTTGGAAGAGGGATCAGTTTCTATGAGGCCACACCGAAGGACCGAATCAGTTGTATTGTGAAGGTTTTTGCCTATGTGGTGTTTCTTTTTATTTTGAATTTGCTGCTTGGTTAGAAGGTAGAGATGAATGGTATAATAAAAGCACCTGGCTAGATCCAGCCTCATTTTCCTTATGAAATGTATTTGTTCCTCATGCTTCAAAAGAGAGATGAAATCTATCTAGCTACTTGGAAGTCCTCTATTGGAACCAAGAGCAAGAAGTCCAAGATAGCAAACAAGATCTAGGGTTACCCACTGAAAATCTTATTGAGGCTGGAAATCTCAGGCTGTGATGGGAACATGATGGTCATTTTTTCTTCCACACACCTCTTTCTATTTTACCCTGGTATCTTTTTTCTTTTAGATGAACAGATTCAATTAAAGATTGAGAGGGATGTGTTAGGATTAGATACAATTTAGGATGCAGCTGACAAGACTAGTGCTGCCAACTTCATTCCTTTACTCCCAATATAAAAATCAAGAAAAATCCCAGGAATTGGGAAGGAATTCATTTGTCCCTTATATAAACAAAATACAAAGCACTCTGGGGAATGTGAAAAAAAAAAATCTCTGAGAACATACAACTGGGAGCAGCCACACTTACAGTACCCAGAACATTCCTTCTAAGTTTCCCTGTATCCTGTCATATCTGATATGATCTATGTGGGCTCAAGAAAGAAAGAAACAACAAAAAAAATTCCTTCTCCCTCCACCTCTTCTAATTCCCTAGAGAAAGACCTTTCATATTTTAAAGAGGCCACTCTAAAATTGAGAATAGTTAAAATGGAAATGAATAAAAAACCACGAAGCATTTGCAGGTACTTGTGCAATAATGATACAAATTATTCGGCAGGGAGGCTCCTTTGTATTCCATAACCTGTGTTTGGGACCTGCCTAGAGACTCTTTGTTTCAGGTATGGAGCAGTTACTCTCCCAGTTCTGGGATGAAGACCTAGCTAAATGTCTAGAAGTCCTTTAGAGTGGAAAGGTGAGGTGCTAGTCCATCCCCAAGGGAAAGGGCACCCCTTAATTTCTTTCAGAACCCCTCTTGTCAGAAGTGGTTATGAACAGTCTGGACACACCATCTGCTCACTGCAGGGCAGGGCCAAAGGGCTCTTTCTTCCTATAGACCCTCCACAAATTCTGGCAAAGTATCCACAACTCTGTAACACAAAACAAAAGTTCCACTTCATGCTGCTAGTTCAGTTTATTTCAGCATCTCCTTTTCTGCAGGCATCAGGTATATTGTGGACAGGGAAATTGGGTTTCAAAATAGCACCTGTCTGAGAATGGAAGGCACCACCCCCACCCCCGTCAGCACCAAATGGTCTTAATTAACTTTGGACACTTCCACACCTCACACTTTATTTCTGAATGTTATTGAAAGTTGTCAGAACTTGTCTCACTTTTTTCTTTTATTATTAATGTGTAAATACAATGCCTCAGGAGTGTTACTAAAACACAGAATCTAATCCCCGGAGATTAATTTATGAACGCAGCATAGGGTGAAGTTGCATCCTGGCGACTGCAAATTGATGTTGGTAAGAGCCACAAGCATCGGCCTCTTCAAACCCACAGGAATCCTGAAGGCCAAGGGGGCTGGAAGCAAGGAAGGACAAAGGGAGAGCCAAATTCTGCTGCTTCTGAGACACCCCCAGAACACAGGACCTAGAGTTCCCCAGTTAGGGCAGAGGACAGAAAGGGCACCTTTCTCTCTGGATGTGGCAGACCTGCCCTGCGAGGCTGTCTATCCATTAGCCAAGTCCAAGAGCATTTATTGAGCACTTATGCTACATCAATCTATGCTCAGCTCTGTGGGAATCAAAACAAGAAAAGCAGTAGTTACTGCTTGTGATGACCTTGTCTTCATGGGGGGAGTCAAACATAGGCATTTGAAACCATTGGAGAACAAAGCCAGACTCTTCCAAGTATGGGATTGTGGGCAGCAGCTTTTAAGCGCACAGTTTCAGTGGAGAGGAAAGTCAGGGTTGACTGGAGTGATCAGGTAAGTCCTAGGGGTGGAGAGTTGGTGGGGTGTGGTGCACTGCTTTCAAGGATAAGGCAGTGAAATTAAAGATGGGGTGCCCAGGGTCCTTCCCGACGAGCAAGGGAGACCTGGTTTGGGTCACCTAGGTGACATTTTGATTCCTCAGAGGAGCTTATGCCAGCGGGGATAGCTCATTGGTTTAGAACCTGCGCTGTTCGCAAGCTTGACGTAATATTTGTCCATTCTGGTCCAAAAGGGGATAGCTAAGTACCCCTAGCCCAGTATCACCCATCTCCACCTGCTGGGCTCTCTGAGCACTGAGGAGGCAAGCCCACCAAATTTGAAAGATGGTTCTCAATAAGGACACAAGAGGCCACTGCTCAAGGCCAAGGGGAGGAGTTGGGGGCAGGGTTACAACTGGCTTGGGGGTTCAGCTGAGCCATCTGGGCCTGCGATGAGCATGTGGTGGGAGGGGAGCAGGGCCTTCCGTTCGGGAATTCCTGATGGTATTTTCAGTTGTGGTTTGCAGGGACATACGCGGGGAAGGCTGGGGTTAGCTCCTTACCGCTCGCGGTGCAGGAGTGTGCTGCGGGTCCCCTGTCCATCTCCCTTTCTTCAGCCTTGCCTCCTCCCGCCCCCGGTCTTCCCGCTTCTGCGTTGCGGTCGGCCGCTTCTAGCCTCTTCCTGGAGTGGGTTTGGGGTGGAACAGTGGCTCAGACCCTGAAGGAAGGCGGGAGCCGCCCCGGGCTGCGGGAGGGCCTGGGAAGCAGGATGGAGAGGGACTGGGTTGGGCTGCGCACCTGCACCAAACAGCAGCGCGGTGCGGGCAGGGCGGGCCAGGCGAGGGTGGTGGTTAGGGGGACCCTCCCCGCTTCCCCTGCTTCCAGCGAAGGCATGAGAAACGATGGCAGCCGCTAAACCGAGTGCTCATTAAGGCGGGAAGCAGCGGTGGCTGGCCGCGGCGGCTGCAGCGGGCTCTGGAACCGTGGGCCGGTGACCAGCGCGCGCCCGGCCCGCCGCCGCCATCCGAGGGTCCTGAGTGTCAGGCCGAGGGGTCCGGGGGAGCGGTTTCGGGACAGTCGGCCAGTGCCACGGCCCGGTTAGGAGAACCGGCGGAGCCGCCTTTGGCTTGCGAAGGACTGAGGAGCCTCGCTCTCTTCCTGCTCGCTCTCCATCTCCCTTGTTTTCCAGCGCCTCTCTCCCTCGCTCGCTGAGGTCCGCAGGGACAGCCGCAGCAAACCGAGGCCGCTGGCTCCCAGCACCTCCACGCCCACACCCTGGCCGCCTCAGCCTGCCAGACCGTGTCCACGTCCCGCTTTCCCGGCTCGGCAAGCCTTGCAGAGATTTACTGGGGTCCTCACCGGGGTCCAAAAATGCAAGGAAGGAAGGGCGGGAAGGGTTGGGGTAGAAGAGGTGGGAGGTGCTGCCGCCTGGCAACCGAGATCCTTCTCTTTCTAGAGATTCAGAACCCTAAGAAACCAGAGCCCAGCCCTGCTCTTTGGCAAACAGCGTTATTTCATTCTCAGTTCCTTCCCAGGGGTTTGGCCCTGAGTTCGTGCCTTATCTACCAGGTAGGACTCCGTGCAGATTCCATTCTTCTGCTGCTCTAGGGCAGGAGAAAGCAGATTTAGGACCCCGGGCTTTGTGAAAAGACCAGATTATGCCCCCCGCCCCTTGCCAATCTCCTGCTGGACATATACTCTGGGGTACCCCCCACCAGGCACAGATACCAGCCCAAATCAGTAACCGGTCAAAGGGCTGTTTGAGCATGCTGGTGGGACTAGCAGGAGGCAGGGAATGGGGAGGTGTGATTCTGTGCACATAGTAGGTGCTGAACAAAATTGCCAAGACATGGTACACTTAAACTAGGCAGAGTCCTTGGTCCTCCATTGCTGGGAAAGTGAGATTCAGAGCAGTAAACCATCAGCCTAGTAGACAGAGGTCGTGGCCCAGGCTGCTCAGCCCCATTAGCTGGGCTGGTGGGAGGCAGCCAGAGCTTTTGAGGGCTCAGACAATCAAGGCGATTGAAGGGCTGCTCTTTGGAGCTGCTGCCAAACCAATCTCAGGCCGGCAGTCTCGTGCCTTTCCTTTAGTCTTAGCCCACTTGCTGGCTCTGCCCTTCAGAGGAGGCCCACTGCCTCCTCCTGGGCCTGTGGATTAACCCCTAAAAACTGAGTTTTGTTTGCAGAGCTCTCTTCAAAGCTGAGGGAGCCTCGGGAGTCTGCTGCTCTTGCTGCTTGTTGGCGAGGGGGATCCATGAGGTCAGATGGGGCTGGCAATGGCTCAGCCTTTGGCCTTAGATACACACTCAGCCTGGGAATCTGCCAAGAAATTTCGCTCACATGGCCCAGCCTGTGAGTCCCACTTTTCTCACAAGCTCAGCCCCACCCAGTTACAGAGCTGCCTTAACTGGGGCTAGGAGGGCACTGGACTCCTCCCTCTTACCAGTAGGAGGAATGCTGCACTCAGATGTTTGCCCACAGATGGGGGATCTAGTCTGTCTGCAGCAAACACCATTCCCTTAATCATTATGGAAGTGGTTCCGGTGGTCACACTACTGGGACTCTGACTTAGTTTCTTAATCAGTGTTCCAGCCCCAGAGCTGTGATTTTATCCACTGAGATACTGGCCTTCTCCTTGGCCTTTTCCCACTCCTATCCCAGCAAGCTACCCTATTCCTCTTGGCTTCCTTATACTATCAAGGTCATGCATTCTTTGTTGGGGTTTATTGTCCGGAACCAGGAATATGTTGTCTATCTGCCTTTGAGGGTCTCTGCTGCCAGCCTCTGCTAATCATTTGTCTTCCATTTTCTATGGGTAGCAACTGTACCCTGAAGTTCCACTAACTCAGTCTGCCTTCTGTAGGTTGTCGGGCTTCCTGTATCATTTCTACATCTGCTCTGACTTGATAGAGAATAAGAGATAGCACTGAGCTTCACTGTCCCTTCTATTTAAGTGTTTTTCATACCCCCTCTACTTCTCTAACCCCTCCCGTGGCTGGGTACCGTACCTTCCCTTTCTGTAGCTCTCATAGATGGGGATGTTTTTTGAGGATCTGGGGATGATCATGAGATCTAGAGCAGTTGCCTCATGTTTTCTCTAACCCAAGTACTGTTCTAGGCACCAAAGATAACAAAGCTGAAAAGATAAGAACCCACTGTTCCCAGAGATTTCCTTTATGGTGGGGAATCAGGTAAACAAACTGTGATACAATATGAGAGACCTCTAACAGAGGCAGATGCCAGCAGAAGCTTCAGGCAACATTTTACCTTAGTCTTCATCCAGTCCTCCAGCCTCTGCCAGTCTAGTTCCAAGCAAATAAAATGATCAGGGGAAGGGAAGGGCCAACCCAATAAGTTCCACTTTTATTTTACTTACTTTGATTAGAGTTTCCTTCTTTTTCTTTTCTTTTTTTTTTTTTTTTGTACTAGGAATTTAACCAAGGGGCACTTAACCACTGAGCCACATCCCCTGGCCCTTTTATTTTTTATTTTGAGATAGAGTCTTAATAAGTTGTTCGGGTCTTGCTAAATTGCTGAGGCTGGCCTCAAATTTGCAGTCCTCCCAACTCAATCTCCTGAGTCACTGCCTTAACTGGGACTAGGAGGGCACTGGAGTCCTCCCTTTCACCAGTAGGGGAACTGTAGTGGAGCACCACCATGCCTGGCTGGTTGGGGGCTTTCTATTACTTGTAATTTGTAACCCAAAAAAGATGTCCCAGAACTGAGCTGGACACAAGGAGCCAGTGTGGATTTGGAATCACCTAGATTTTCCAGTAAGTCTTGGTGCCGTGCAGGATGTGGAGGTGAGTAAGACCCGGGCTTCAGCTGGATATGGTGGTGCACATCAGTAATCCCATTGACTCTGGAGGCTGAGGCAGGAGGATCACAAATTCAAGCCCACTTTCAGCAACTTAGCAAGGCTCTGTCTCAAAATAAAATGGGGATGTAGTTCAGCAGTAAAGCACCCCTGGGTTCAATCTCCAGTACAACCCCCCCCCCCCCAACAAAATCAAAAACAAAAGCAAAAAATAGAACAAAACCCAGTCTTCAACCTTTAGGAGCTCAGTTGCAATGGAAATGACAGAGTTGTATAGTAAGTAACTCTAGTAGAATTATCATCATATTACTAACATGGAGAAGAGTGTAATTTGTATAAAGGTTGTGGAGACTCTGTGTGAGCTTTTCTTGATTGAATATTGTCATTATACATAACTGTCAAATTACCCTTATCTTCCACAATCCTGGAAATAATTATTTGCAGCAGATGGTTCTATGTTTGGGTACCTAACCTCCTCCATGACCACTTTTATTTTCTTTTTTGCATTGGCATTATACATTTCTTTTGGAGAAACATCTTTTATGCAACTCTCAGTTCCTCTCTCCCTCCTTCCTTTCCAGGTAGAGTTTGAGACTCAGGGTTAAACCAAGCTCTAAGCATGGTGATTGACTCAGGGGTGAGCATGTGACCCAACTCATCCAGTGAGCCTCTGGCTTAGGACCTAAGTGAATGGTGATGGGGAAAAGCAACCCTGTTCTTTACTGGGCTTGAGATGTGAAGCTGTCATCGTGGTGCAGGTGCTGCCATCTTGCTGCCACCAGGTCTTGCATGACATGGAGCCAGGACATAAGAAACCCAGCTAAGGGGTGGTGAAAAAGAAAGCTGGTCCTGGAGACAGTTTTGAGCCACACTACAGGTGTCCAAAGCCAGGCCTAGCCCAGGGGTTTGTCACTTGTCCAATCAATACATTTCCTCTTTATTTAGTCTCTTTGGTTGGGGTTTCTGTCCTGAAAAAGATGTAACTAGTATGTGCTTATTGAGTCCCTCCCATGTGCAAAGCCCGTGCTCTTTGCTTTTAACTGTAGCCTCTTATTTGATAAGTGGCTGTTACTCTCTCTGCCTTGCAGACGAAAAATCTGAGGCTTGAGTTAGGACTATGGGACAAAGATTTAGGGGGCTCAAGCAGAGCCTTAAAGAACTCCAGTCTTCAGGGGCAAAAAAATTTCAGTAAAAAAACAAAACAAAACAAAAAAACACAAAAAAACCCAGGAAGTTTCTATAAAATGACAAGTTTCTCTTCTAAAGCCCCAGCCTTCTTCCTGCTGTGCTAGTAGCCTGTTGGCCCTCAAGGCGTGGGAAGAGGCAGACTCACAGTGTTGGTTGATATACAAATTCTGGGGGTTGATAGATTTGAGGCTCCATTTGCAAGGCTATACTGTAGTTATTTCTGCAAAACAGTGTAAGGAGACATCAGGGCACCTGATCTGGGTGAGGGGCAGTGATGGAGGATGGCAAGATGCCTGGAGTCGTCATGCCAGCCTGCTGAGGCTTGATGATGTAGGAGAGATTTCCAGTTCAGTTCCTGAGCTGCCCTGTCCCTGCCAGGGGATGTTCTGGGCAGGGGAGAGTTAATGACCAACCTCCTTCAGAAAAGAAAAAGGCTTCAATAACAAAACCCAACAGCATGGAGGGGAGAGGCGCAAGTTACCAGCCACAGGAGCTTAAAAAGGAACCCACCCACAGCTCCTGCTACAAATGCTTTTAGCCGCACGTTAAATCTTCCCTCTAATGGCACCCCTGTTAAACCAGATATGTCACCCGACCTGAGGAGGCTGACTTGAAAGGCAAATAGTTGGAAGTGATTCCACACGTTATTAGTGAGAGCTGTTCTCACATTTCCGGCAAAAATAATGGAGCTGAGGTCTGAAGAGATGACTAATACCTCCCCATTACTGACCTGAGGCCGGACATTACATTGTAATCCTGGTCGCTCTGCTGTCCCTTCAAGCATATTTTTCGGTGCTTGTCCTCTGGGTGCTTTCTGCCAGATGGCTCTGTTCGTGTTAACCTGGACTGCCCAGCCTATTGAAATGAGGAGACTTTCTTCCCAGGGCAGTTCTCACCTCCATGGAGGCAGGGGAAGAAGGATGTGCGTCACCCCGAGCAGAGATGCCCCACCCAGATGATTGGGGCGGGTCTCCTGCCTCAAGAAAGGGTGGCATCAAACTGTGCCAGGAATGCAGAAATCCTTCCCGATGTTATTTTTTTTCAGGGTTTTGTCATCTTTCATAGCCTTTATGGACAATTTCCAGGCCTTTCTTTTAGATAAGTCTCTGAGTTTCATCTTAGGCTTTCCTGTTAAATGTTAGTCTGTATCTTCTTTTTTTCTTCTTCAATAGAATAGAAGAATATGAGACTTACAGATTTTAAAAGAAAGTCTGCTGACGTTGTTGAGGGCTGACTATGTGCCAGTCATTGTGCTTGGCATCTTACTATCATTAGCCCTTTGAAAATTGCAATGGCTTGAGTCACTGGGGACCATGATATTGATGTATCTAACACACATTTTTAATCCTCATTTTCCTTAACCTCTCAGTGATATTTGACCCTCTTGACCACTCTCTGCAATTAAAATACCCTCCTATTTGGGCTGGGGATATGGCTCAAGTGGTAGTGCGCTCGCCTGGCATGCGCGGGGCGCTGGGGTTCGATCCTCAGCACCACATAAAAATAAAATAAAGAGTTGTGTCCACCGAAAACTAAAAAATAAATATTAAAAAAATTCTCTCTCTCTCTCTCTAAAAAAAAAAAAATACCCTCCTCATGCCTGCTGTGATACCACACTCTCTGGATTCCTCCCTTCTGTCTTACCATTCCTTTCTTCTTACCAGTCTTCTCTGCTACTAGACATCTGAATATTGCAATTCCTCCAGCTTTGATTTCTTCTTACTCTGTATTCCCCCCGGTGGTGACTTTCCCATGTGATTGGCCTCAAATATCATCCATATGTCAATGGCTCACTCATTTGTCTCCCATCCAGACCTTTCCTGTACCAATGGCATACTTGAAATCTTCACTTTCCTGTCTTGAACTTGCCTCTAACTCATCATTTGCAAAATCAAATTCACTGTGTTTTTTTCCCTCAATCTTGGCCGTTTTCCATGGTTCCCTTTCTCCAGGTACAGAAAGCCTGTGCTTCCATTTGTCTCAGCTGGAAACCTGGAAGGTTCCTTCTCTCTCTGCCCACTTATTCCAGTTGGTCACCAAGTCCTTGCTGACTTTATTTCCTAATGATTTCTTGGCTCTTCTCTTTATCCTTCAATCTCTGCCACCCTCATAGACCACGGTGCCATCGTCTTCTGCTGTGACAGCGTCCTAACTGTCCTGGCACATGCCAGATCTCCAGTCTACTCTTCCCATGTCAGAGAGCTCTTTTCATAACTCGAATGCCTTTCCTGAAACCCTGCATTGGGTTTCCATTGCTCCTAAGGTGTAGACCCAGATCCCTTCCAAAGTGCTACATGATCTGGCTCTGCCATTTCTTTGGCCTCTTTTTATATTCTTCTCACCTCACTTTCTGAGCTCCAGCATGTGGCCTTCCCCGGGTTCCTCAAGCGACGCTTCCACTTGCCTCAGGATTTTTGGATATTCTACTTCTGAAATCTTTTTCTTCCTGTCTCCTTTGCGAAATTAACCTTCAATTCTCCCCGTAGCTCACAACTTCCACCGTTCCTTTGCATCAACTTTCCTTGAGTTTTCAAACCAGATGAGGTTTCTACACCATGCCCCTGGCTTTCTTCCAGTGCTTAGAATAGCACTGGCCCCTACAGCCACGGCACAGCTGTTTGCTGGATGGACTACTCATTCTTTCTACATTTGATCACCAGCTTTGGAGGTGGGTGCTCAGATCCTCCAATCATATTCCTATTTTCTTGGTTAGAAGGGGGAAGAAGTTCCCCTCTCAGTCATCAAGTGAAGAAAGCACCAGTAGAGTTCCCACTTCTAGCCCTATTTTGCACCTAGGGTCAGCGAAGCATCTAGGGTTTTCTCTGCCATCTTGGTCCCTTCATGAGTCTTGCAGTCTGTTCACCATGGGGTTCTGCAAGTGCTCCTAACACAACGAAGATTTCCTAGGCCACCCTAATGGTGGAGGAAATCTCAAGGAGTTGGCCCAGCCTGGGAAGCAGAGATACAAGCTGATGGTTCCTTCCTTTCCCTAGTTGGGTATGAAGTGTCCACTAGGCAGGCAGTGCCTCCCTGTGTCTTCCCCTTGCACCACCAATGCACTAGTCTCCCTTCAGGGAGGTGGGAAGCTTGGAGGTCACCAGAACAATAGGCCACACACGCTCCTCCTGTTCCTCTGTATCCCTACCTTGGATCTGCTGGCTGGCGAAGTCCTCAAAGGACTGTGCTGGCTGCCAAATTCTCCTTTATGGCAAATCCCCTACACCTTTTGTAAGATCTAACCTGATTTATTTTTTCTCTTTAGAGCACTTACCTCCTTGTACATAAATATTGGGCAGTGGGATTAGAGCTTGCGTTCCATGCACAGAAGCAGTGATAGCTACGGCAGCAGGTTTATTTTTAAATAAAAATTGGAAAGTTACGAGGCTCCTGAGGTTTTCTGCATTTTTATTTTTCATTCAACAGGAAGAAAAAAAAAAGTAAGGAGGAGAAAAAAAGAATGGGAGAAAATATAGCTCGTGTTTCTGCTTCCATTTTTCTTGGCTCCCTGTTTTCATCTCCTTTTCCTGTTTCCCTTCCCTGGCATTTGGCATCTCTGTAAAGAAAGGGAAGGAGTGATTACTTCTAAGAAGCGAGTGGGGGACCTGTTCAAGCCGAGCATTAGGCATGCAGCCCCTGAGCAAGTCGCATGCATGGTAAAATATTACCTTAATAACATACTCACAGAGAGCTATGTGTAAATGGTAACAGCTGCTTTGTGATGACCGTGTTATAAATGATTGCAGCCCCGATCATTAATAATGCATTCGAACAATAACAACTTGATTCGAAGGAAGAAGTACAGCCTTTCATTTTTTCCTGGCATGCCAATTCACTCTTGCTGTTGTTTGAAGTGACTGGGCCCCAGGATCGAAGGCTCACACTGGGCCTTCAGAAGCTGGAAGCGTTTCTGCCCATGCCAACCCTCAGCCTGGTGAAACGGCTGCTGGTGCCCACTGCAGTGTGTTTCCTATGTCCAGCATCCGTTTTTCAGCTAGCCTGCACCTCCAAAGCCTCTCCTCCTCCCCGGGACCTGAAGCATCAGAAACCTGCCAGTCCGAGGGTGATCTGAGGGTTGTTCCCCATGAGATCTCTGAATCCCAGAAATTTCTCAGGAGTTGGGTATTGATAACTCAGGAGTCATGACTTTTCTTTCATGTGTATGAGGCTACTGTTCTGCTTGAAGGATGAAGTTCCAACTCTTTAGGATGCCGTATTAGAATTTTCACAGTCCAGCTCTGTTATGGTTTGGATATAAGGTGCCCCTCTGAGGCTCCAGTGTTAACGCAGAATGTTGAGAGGTGAAAGGATTGGATTCCAAGAGCTAGTTTGAATGGACTGACTGGGTGATAACTGGAAGCAGGTGGGGTGTGGCTGGAAGAGGTGGGTCACTGCTCCTCTGCCATTCCCTTCCCCCATGTTGTTCTTCCTTACCTTGGGCCCCCACCACTGAACTGGGCTGACCAGGAACTAAGCCTCTGAAATGATTAGCCCAAGTCAACTTTCCCTCCTTTAGGTTATTCTTGTCAGGAATTTTAATCACAAGCTGACCAACATTGGCCCCAAACATTTAGCTGTTTCTTTAGTTCTACCTCCAGAACTCCGACTCATCTTTTAAAATCCTGGTCAAATATGCCGCTTTCCTTTACCCCAGGGCAGAGTGCACTGTGTAACCCTGGGATCCTCTCCGTACAGTAGCATTTTGCATCTGCCTCAACTATAGCATTACCCACACCATGCACTATAATACTTTATTTATATATTGATTTTCTCCCTGGACATTGAGCTTATTAAGGGCAGTAAATGTGTGCTAGTATTTTTTATATTTCATTATATCTTTATATTTCCTAGCACAGTGCTCAGAAATCATTAAATATTCAATAAGTGTTGAATGAGCAAGTGAAGAAGTGCCCAATAAACACCTTTCTATTTTCTTATGTTTGATGATATCGTGGCCCTGGATCCTGAACAGGCCTCTGAGGCTGCTGTAAAGGCTGGTTCCTGCCCTCTGGTGTCCCCCTGGAAGCTTTGAGGCCTTGAGTTGTGTCATCCTGAAGTACGCAGCATGTCTGCGTGTCAGTGGAAGCCCAGCTCCCTGGCCTAGCCATGTCTTGTGCTGCTTAGAGGCCAGTCCACCACTGTCTGCGTCTCTGAAGTCAGGGGCTTCTCCCACTGCTTTGGCCCTGTCCGTCTCCATCTCTCCTCTGGGACCAGCACTCCACAGTTTATTACTACACCGAGAAGGGTCCTGGTACAGCAAAGGTGTGCACCTTGGGAGGCTTCAGATGTGTGTCCAGTGCCATTGACATGAATTCATGTATAGGACTAATGTTTATGGCTGTGTCTGGCTCCCCCCTCTCATTTACTCTTGCTTTCAACCTCTAATTCTGACTTTCCTTTGGTTTCCTTGGCCACCGGGGAGGTAAGAACTTTTCTCTGTGGGCTCTATAGTCAACTCCTCTGTGCAGCTCTCTGAGCCCCACGGGGCTCCTTCTGCATGGAGTCCTCAGAGCTGCCCCCAAACCCTCCCTCCTCAGGGTGCAAAGACCCCAAGATGAGTTCCCTGAAACTGGCTCCGTTTTAACTACTTCTTCCTGCTCTAAAAGCTTTTTCTTGCTTTCTGCCTTTTACGACTACACTCTAAAACCACTCTCGCCTCTTCCTGTTCTAAAACTTCATCATCCTTTCTGAATCCATGTTTTCTCAAAAGTCCTAATTTTTATTTATTTATTTTTTTACAACTCTGACCTCAGAGCATCACTTATTCTTATCTGTTCTTCCTGGCCCTACTGTCCCTCGGAACGGCTGATCCAAGGACTCATTTTCCATACTCGTTTCTCTCCGCGGAATATAATATGATGATTAGAAAACATTTGCATATGCGCAGGTTCAACAGATTTATTTTATTTATTTATAACCTGCTGCCTTCTTACAAAAAAGAATTTAAAACCATTTGCAAAGATGCAAACAATATGGCAAGAGAAAGTAAAAATGAGCTTAAAAAAGATGAGATGAGGCAAAGGGTGTGAGGAGGCGGCAGTGGGGGAGGGGAGCATGCAGGTGGACCTCAAGGACCACAGAATGCTAGCTATGTGCTAATGGTGGCCACGGATTCCATTATTGGCTGCAGTGGACAACACAAGAGGGAATGAGGCCAATGACAGTACTCAGTAGCCAGTACAAAAAATGCATCTAAATTCTTCAACTTTTTGTGGCAGCAACATTAGAGAAAAATTTCTGCTCTGAGCCTGAGGTCAGGTTCTCCCAATAGCACAGATTCTCCACAGAATTATTCCACTAAACACTGATGAATGTTCTTTGTATATACATCCTTCTAAGAAAAACTTTTAGCAGATGTTAACTTCTTGGTTGTATTGAGTGGACACTGAAATTTGCATTTAGTGTTTTGTTGTTGTTGTTTGTTTGTTTTTGGTTTGGGTACCAGGGATTCAACCCAGGGTGCTTAACCACTGAGCTACATCCCCAACCCTTTTTACTTTTTATTTTGAGACAGGGTTTCTTTCAATAAATTACCTAGGACCTTGCTAAGTTGCTGAGGCTGGCCTTGAACTTGCAATCCACCTACCTCAGCCTCCTGAGCCACTAGGATTATAGGCGCGCCTGGCACTTAGTGTTCTGGGGCTTCTTTGCAGGTGGAATTCCTATGGGTGCCGGTGGTTACAAAGTTACATGATAAGTAGTCCATTCTCTCCTGGAACTTGCATTGTTGCAGCACCGCTGCTCTCAGGTCAGAATGCACAAGGCAATCCCCCAGAACACATGCATGCATGTTGGAAGCAGATTCCCTGGGCAGAACTCCGGAGCCTGCATTTGAAACAAGCACCCTTATGATTCTGATGCAGATGTTTCAGGTGAAACTATCGTGATGGCGATTCTTAGCATGGGTCTTCGATCCACGGTGCAGGGTGTCGTTGCTAGGTAGCACATAAATGCCCAAAATGAAGTGTTACAGGAGTCTAAAGTGATAGGAATTTCTCTTCACAGGTACATCAAGAGAAGGTGATAATGTTTGAGCTGAGCTCTGAGGCATGAGTGAGAGGAGGCACAGGATCAACCAGGAGCACTTTCATGCAGAAGAAATACACTATGCAAAAGCTCAGAGTTGAAAGTGCCATGCTTGTTCAAAGAGAAGCAAATAGATCAGATTGGCTGGAGTGTAAAGCCTAGGTAAAGGAAATACTAGGAGATAAGGCCAGAAAGGTAGATTGGGGACAAATTATGGAGGGCTTTGAATACTAGACTGATGAGTGTGAGCTCTGTTCAGTAGGCAATGGGGAGCCATTGAAGGCTTTAGAGCTCCTGAATGGTGTGATCCAAGCAGTACTTGAGGAAGATTAATTTGGTTGTGGTGTGTAGAATGGACTGGAGGAGAGGAACACCATACAGAGTTCAGTACATCAAGGACCCTTATAAATGTTTGTTGAATAAAATGTTTGAATAGAGCAAAAAAAGAGGCCATTGCAAAAATCGAGGTGTAAGATGATAAAGGCCTTGGGAAGTAACAATAAGGGATAAAGAGAAAGGAAAGAAGGCTTGTGACACTAATAAAGATGACATTACAGTCCAAGATGGCCTGCTGTGCAGGATGAAGGAAAGAAACAGTATTTGCTCTGAAGCTTGCAGCCTGAGCTAGCAGGGAGTTGTGGGTCACTTCCTGTCCCAAGGTCAGAGGAGTCTTTTAATAGGAATGCAAATTGGAGCTCCCCAGAGGGCTGGAGGGTGTGGTCTGGCTGGAGGGGGCTTCTGTGGGAATCTGAGTGGTCACCTATGACGTGTCATGGGATACCTTGTGTGTCATCTCCAGCAGTGTCCACGCTTCTGTGTTGGGAGAAGAAAAATAAGCTATCTCAGGAGACACCAGAGTGTGCAGAGAGGTGTGGGGACTGAGTTTATTTAGGTCAGTGTCCGGAGTTCAAGGAAGAGGAGTGGTTAAAGAAGCTCTGAGAACAGTGCTCTGGGCTGCAGACAAGTGGGGGACCCCAGCGTTGCGCACACCACTGACTCAGTGGTCAAGTCCTCACCACTGACTTTGGAAAGGGTAGTTTAAATGAGTGCGGTGGCAGGACCTGTGTGATCTGAAGGTCTGTATGTTAAAGGCTTGGTCCCCAGGATGGCACTGTTGGGGGTGTGCCCTTGAAGGGGATTGTGGGACCCTGGTCTCTTCCTCTTCCTGTCTTGTTTCTGTTTGCTGGCTCATGGGATGAGTCATTTGTTCCACCACAAGCTCTTGCCATGATGGGCTGCCTTGCTGGAGGCCAAAAGCAATGGGGCTTCTCCATCTCCCATGGAATCTCCCAAAGCTGTAAGCCAAAATTAACCTTTTCTCTTTGTAAGTTAATTGCCTCAGGTACTTCAGTATAGTAATGTAAAGCTGACTTACACAATCAGCAATGGGAATGTTGATGCAATTCCCTTAACAGGTGCTATATTAGACCAGGAGTCCTCCATTTATGTGCAAGCTTTTGGAATTTTTCTTTTCTTTCTTTTTTGCCCTAATCCACCTGTTCCTTCCATGGCAAGCTCCCAGGCTAGAACTGCCTGTTTCCTCCTCCTCTTCCATATGGCTGAAAAGGACCCTTAAGAGCTAATTGGCCTTTGATAAAACTTCAATGACCGTGAAATTCCATCACCCAAGTAATGGAAACATGCAGCCCAGAATCAGTTTCTTCTAGGCTGGCTGCCTGCTGTCCTTCTGGCCTGATTCCCTTTACATTCATGCCCTGAGTTCAATGCCAATTTAAGCAGCTTGTTTTACGTTTGAGGGTTGTCTCTGTAGTTATTCTTCTATATTTATCAGGACTATTCAGTTGCAAGAAACAGAAACTCAATTTGAATTTTATTTTTCAAAAAGGGGAATGTATCATCACATGTAACTGGGAAATTCTGCTACCACTGCACTGAAGGACTTAGATGATGCCACCAAGATTCTTGCTCTCCATGTGCACATTTTGTATATCTCTGTTAGCTTCATTGTTTCTTTCTGCAGAGAAGCTTTCTCCAACTGTCAGGGAAGTTTCCCATCTGTAGCTTCCCTCAAACACACCAAGAGAAGAAGAAGAAGAAAATCCCAGGGAAGAATCTGATTGGCCAATTATGGTTCTGTGCCCATTCTCATGCCAATTGCTATGGCCAAGGGCATGAGGAATGGTGATTAGATGAATCTGGATAGCATACTTCCTGCTGCTACCGGAGATGATTGGCATCTCATTAGAAGCACGTGACTGACATGGCAGAGAAGCAATTCTCCAAGGAAAGGAGAAATGAGGCTAGGTGGTAGTGGCAGGAGTCGGTTCAAAGTATCCAGTGGCACTCCGTCTACTCGGCCAACAGACTCTCTGTCTCTCTAGCCACACTATACCTGTAGCTCTCACCCACATTTTCATCTCTGCCCCAAATTAGTGAGCTGAGAACTGAGCTCCAAGGTTTCCTCTCCTTCTCTCTGGGTTTACTCTGTGACAGCCGACACCTACCTGTACAGGTGTCTCCTGATTGCCAGAGGCCCCAGGCTTGAGGGCAGGGGAGAGTGGGATCAGTGATGAGCTGGCTGAGGTGTGTGGGAGCAGAGTGCGAGCCAGCCCAGGCTGCTGAGCCAGGTGAGATGAAGGTGCATTGAGGCAGGAGCCCCAGGGCAGGCTGCCCAGTTGCTGCCTGAATCTGGCAGGAGGACTGGGTGCTTTCCAAGGACCTGTGTCGACTTGCTTTGTGACCCTAGGCTACACACTTAATTGCTCAGGGCTGCTTCCCCTCACTCTCATCTGGCAAGCAGGCAGAATGACATGACTGAGCCGGCAGAAACTGTGTCTTTGGAAAGGAGACACTGATTTGAAAGTTGGTGCTACGGAAAATGGCTCCCCAGCCCTGCTATACCCCAAGAGGCTCCTGGGCCTGCGCCCTCAAACCCTCTTGGCAGGTTGCAAGACTGAAGATATGTGATTTAAGATTTTCTGACTTCGACCTCCTGAATCATTTCACTCCTATAGCTGAGCTGGAAATGAAGGACATTTTCATGCTGATGGCTGGGAGTGGGTGTGGGGTTTCCAAGGCGCTTACAAACACTTGCTGGGGTTTCTGTGCCACAGAGGCTCTAGGTGTGGTACAGGAGTTTTGGAGTTGGCAGGTTTTAATAACCCCTATTCCTCCTAGTCCCCTCACACAGCACAGAACGACCAGAATCAGGGAGATCGGTAAGACAGGTGGGGACACAGTCAAGCCAGTGGAACACTTTCCTGACATCGAGTCACGCGTCCGTCTTTACATTCTGTCAGACCCTAGAAACATGGTACCAAACTTGGGTGTACTTTATCAAGAATGGTAGGGAAAAAAATTAAAAAGCATATTCCAGGACACCAACTCCAGAGAATATAAGTCGGTAGGTTGGTGGACGGGTTTTGCATTTTCAATTGGCTGCTGAGGGAATTCTGTGTGAGGGAAGAGGGTGGGTCTCCGGGCCCTTCCACTGTGGGTGATCTGAACACAGGTCTTTATCTGCTGTGCATACGGAGGGTCTAGAGGCAAGAATACATCAGAAGAAAAAGTCTTATGGTCTAAGATTAAGTGGAAAACTTCCCAACGAAAGCAATCTAATCACTTGGGTGGATTTAGAGTCCAGGTTTCTTAGCTTCACATTTAAGGCATCCAGGATCTACATGGTTTTAGCTGGAGACCACTCTGAATCTCAAATGTACTCTTGGAACATCCTCGTCTCTCTGCTCGTGAAGTTTTTCTTGTGGGGAATATGAATTTTTCCTCTGTTTTTCAAAAACGTCTCTCTCCTTCAAAACTTCCTCTTGCATGAAGCCTTCCAGGACTATACCAGAAAGCCAGGGTTATTTGCTAGGAGGGCTGTGGAAGAAACCTGCTGGAGGGGAGGGGCACACTTCCTGGGTACCTTTCTCCAGCATGTGACCTTTTCATGAAATGTGCAATGGAGTCTTCACAGGATAGAGGTTGTGGATATGACCAGTGCCTGGAAGGAAATCATGAAAGAAGGCACTGTGAGACCGGAAGACCAATGGTAGGAAGTCTCCTCCCTGTCCCCCAGTCAGCTCCCCTGCCTCTGTCCCTCTGAATTAGAATCTCCTGGTGACTCTGGACTGTGGGAGTCAGAGGCTGGCCCAGTCAAACCCCACCAGGGGGGAGCAGATAGAGCCCCCTCCTCCTGGGCTATGACACCACCCACTTCTCCCCAGCACAGGCCTGGCACTCTGGCCTTTGGTCAGCAGGATGAAATGTGCCAGATTGGGCCCTGCTGATCAAGGATGGCAGGCCCGCCCAGACTGGAGCAACTCTATGCAGCTTCTCCTGTGTCGGGGAGGTGGGAGGAGGGAGCGAAGCGCTGAGTTCTCTCATCCTAGAACTGTCAGCCTGACCAGAATGGGCATTCATTTTCTGAATAAATAATCAGCTCAAAAAATGTACCAAATTCATTTTCAAATTGGCTTGTCAGACGCACATTTGCCCAGGACAAGTCAGTTGAATAAAATGTATCTTGGGGAGCAAGGTGAGCCAGCCTGTCTCATTCCCTTAGGGAAATCTTGTAAATAAGGGCCATTCTTGAGGCCGGAAGCAGAGAATTCCCCAGCACAGATTGAATTCTGGCTTTGTCTTAATGAACGTCAATATTTATTACCAAAGGCGTTGTGCTCCTTGGAGTGATAGAGCATTTCCCCATTTCAGCTCGCGCCTGTTGCCTTCCCAGGTACCAAATGCTATGTAATTGCTGCTCATAAAAGTGGCAGATGATATTGCCAAGGAAACTCACTCCTGGCTGTAAATCTTCATAATCAAAACCAACAGAGCTTTGCTTCTGGTTTGGACAGTGTGCCCCTGAGGGCAGGGCCCACCCAGATTTTCTGGTTGTCCTTCTTTGGCAGGGAGACTCACAGCCACCTTTTGTCCAGGAAGGGCCCTCTTCTGGGACTCAGGGTAGAGGCTCAGTCAGGAAAGCTCAGAAAGACTGAGAGGTGACTGAAGACCCTGCCCCAACCCAGGGCTGAGAGACCCAATCATTCATCATAAATTTGGGAGGGTCCCATGTAGTCATCCAGTTCTGCCTTCTCACTCTGCAAATGTGGACCTTGAGGCTCAGATCAAGCAGGGCTTTGTCAAGGTCACTTGGCTCCCAGACCAGGCCTCTTCCTGTTTGGCCACATCATCTCCTGGGGATTGAACAACAAGCTCAGAAGGACTCCCTGAGCTGGTTGCTGGCTCTGAAAGTTGGTGGCTCCCAGTTGGAGATTTTCCTGGACTCCTGGGCTTCTCCTGCCCACAAGCCTGGCTTCCTGGAGTCTGTCCAGACGGGTTGCTTTCCTTAGCTGGGGTAAACCGATGACCTCCCTAGGGAAAATCTCTGGGAGCCAACTCTGAACTCTGCCCCCCAGCGAAACACTCCTGGAAGCAGCAATGCAAGCTGAAGAATTTGTACAAAGAAAGGGAGATTAACTCCAGCTTTTCCTCAGAGCAAATAATCCATTTGTTACTTGTCAGTCCTGAGTAAAACCTCTACAAGAGGGGGGTTTAGAAGAGCAAAGGCAACTTGAATGTCTGAACACAGGATACCAGGCTGGGATGGTGTTTGGCTTCCAATCCAGCTTCCTTTCCTCCTGCCAACTTGCTAAGGACAGAGATGGCCCCGGGGCAGAGACACAAAATGGGTTTTGGAGAGTGATGTCATGTGGTTCTCAGACACCAGATCGCTCTGCAGAAACTGCCTGGCTGTTGTTATGGGAGTTATGTTGGAGAGAATTATAACTTTTGACAATGGACATCTCATCTTGCACAGATGCGTCCTTTATAGAATCTGCCAGCAAGATTACAGTGGCATCAGAGTGTAATGGGGAGAGGAGTCAATAATTCTGGGGTTATTGATTGTAACTAGACCCATTCTTCTTTTTTAATTTATATTTTATCCACTTTTTTCAACCTGTTTTTTTAAAACCCATCCTGACAAAAGCCCCTGCTAGATCAAATGTGGTTGATTACATTTTTAAAAATGATAGGAGTAATTTGCTGCCCTTAGGAGAGTATGGGACAAGGCAGTATGTGGCTAGAGGGAGAGGGAAATGTATGCTTGGATCAAGCAGAAGGGAGAGGTGGGAAGGAGATGGGAAGACAAGGTGCAGGACAGGGCATAGAGCAAAGCAGGGGTGCCCCGCCAGAACCCCCCTGGTGAAGCAAAGCCTCCTCTCCCAGAGGACAAGGCCTGATGAAGACTCCATCAGAGATTCAGGTTTCCTCCTGCTTTGTTGCTACCCTGGGTCTTTGTGTATCCTGGAGGTATGTTCTCATCCCTCCGATTCTACTTCTTCTAGATCTTTCCGGATATGACAAATGAGGATTCCAGGTTAACCAGGGAAAGTGGAATGTGTACACACACACACACACACACACACATTTGCACACTCAAGTGTGTGCCCACCTACAGTATATTCATTTTGGAATGTTTATGCAGTTAACTTGACATACATTTTTAATTGTTGGGTTGGACTTCATGGGGCGAGTTAACAGCTTGTAAGCTCTTAAAAATTGATTATTATTGTTTCTTTTTTTGGGTACTGGAGATTGAACCCAGAGTCACTTCACCACTGAGCCACATCCTCAGCCCTTTTTGCTTTTTACTTTTTATTTTGAGACAGGATCTCTCTAAGTTGTTTAGGGCCTTGTTAAGTTGTTGAGGCTGGCTTTGAACTTGTGATCCTCTTGTCCCAGCCTCGAGAGCCTCTGGGATTATAGGTGTGTATAATCCATATATAATCCTCTGTGCCCTGCTTGATTAGAGTTTTTGATGCTCCCAGTATCTCTTTTGTCTATCACCCACTATAATAAAACCACTAGACATTTGCTGAGTAATTCTTGATGAGTTAGATGATGGTTTGCACACCGTTCTCCTTGTGAAGGAGTGACCAGGGTCTTCTCCAGGCACTCTTTCAATATCTGACTCGGTTTCTAAGTTGTCCTATGGCTGCTTTTCCATTTGTTTTACTTCTAGTCAATAAGAACCCCCTGACTCTCTTTTCCATTATTATTGGACCTCAACTAGGTCATGACCTGCCCAAGTTCAGAGAGAGAGGGGGCTGAGAGGGGCCACGTTTGAACCTCTTATTTTCCAGGAGAGGAAACTGAGTCCCAGGAGAGTAAAATAACCTTCCCCAAGGGCAACAACTGGTTTGGGTTGAAATCAGCCGCTCTTCAGTGCAGTTTCTTTTTTTTAATTTTAATTTTTTTATTTGTTTTAATTGGTGACACATGACAATACAATGATCTTGACATATCATACTCAGTGCAGTTTCTTAATGTAACACGTTTTTCTTCTGCTTGCTCTGCTTTCTCCCTGGGTAAACAGCAGGGTCTGCTCACCTCTTTCTCCACGGACACTCCCACCTCTCTCCTGAGCTTGCAGAGCTGCATTACTGGAAGTTCTTCCTCTTCTCCTCTCCTTGGTTCTAGATGGACCTGAGAGCAACAGGCAAGCAAAAAAGCCACCAGAAGCAGGTGGAGTTAGAAGGAGCTTCCTGGTCATCGGCTCACGTTTATGGACCTGCATTACTTTCTTCCAGGTGAGGCTGATGTTGACAGTCTGTGGGGTCGGGCTTTAAGGTCATGTGAAGAGAGAAAGTAAACCTTCCTTTTATTATGCTTCACTGGCAGGCGAAAATATTTCAAACGAATTCTGGATCATGCATCCACATGTATGACATGAAGGGGATTTGGGGACAATGAGACAGGGAAGGGGGAATGCTTATTTTTCATGCCAAGGCTTGAGCTTCTATGAGACCAAGGGGATGTGCAAGGAAGATCATGACCTCTGGACTGACCTTGACCTTGACCTCTATCTGTTCCCTTTAGTAGCCCCTACTGCCAACTTCTCTGGCTTTTAGCTGAAGCCTCACCCTGTCCTTTTTCTTCATCTCATGCTCTCTGAGGTGACAACATTTGCTTTGATGAAACATACTTGCCTCTGAGCTAGAAGACCTGGGTCTGGTCCTAAGACTTGGTAGCTGTGTGACTTTCTCAAAACCTCAGCTGTGTTATTTATAAGAGAGGTGTAGTGATGATCCCTGTTCTTTCTACCATCCCACTCAATACCGAGGGTCTGTCTATTGACATAAATAGGAATGTGCACATTCGTATAAGAGCCTTTCTTTTAAAAGAAAATTTATTTATGTTAGAACAACTTTGGTTTATAGAAAAATTGTGAAGGCAGTTCTCCTCCACCTGGTACTCAGTTACTTCAGTTATTAACATCTCACATTGGCATCGTGCAGTCATCACAATTAATGAGCCGATATTGACAAGCTATTATTATGAAGGTCATAGTTTGTTTAGATTTCCTTCCTGTGCACCGAATGTCCTTTTTCTGTTCCAGGCTTCAATGCAGGGCACGTGTAACTGTTAGATGTCCTCTCTCCTTGGGCCACTCTTAGCTGTGATTATTTCTCAAACCTCCCTTGGTTTTGATGACCTTTTCCGTTCTAAAGAGTATGGCCAGGCATTTTGTAGAACAACCCTGTGATGTGATTACCTGACGTCTTTCTTGCGGTTAGACTGTGCTTAATGGGCTTGGGGAAGGGGATTGCATGAGAAAAATGCTGGATCCATCACATGATATCAAGTGTAAGGGTCTAGAAGAGTAGACGAGAAACAGAGAGGGTAAGTAACTGTCTCAAGAACACCCAGGAGTCAGAAGCCTCCTAAATGCATTGATGACATTTTAGAGTTGTACTTTGTCATTAAGAAAGAGCTGTGACCCCTGTTTTAGATGGCTTCTGGTGTCTGGGTCACTGGGTCCCTTCCTGGCCCTGAAGTAAGAATCTTTAGGATGTTTTACCTGAAATACAGGAGGCCCTTTCCTTCCCTCACCTGAGTCTGACACTAATGAGCTGTTAACAACATGACCATTATCTATGCAAATGAAGGGAGCTGGACTGGGGTGGGAGGTACCCGCAGAGGCAGCCAGCTTCCTTCAAGTGCTCAGTAATAAATCATGTCGCTGTGGTCATTAACCATCTCATCTGAGGTGCCCCAGGAACTGACCTCCCCCATGGGACTCTATTTCCTGGTTTAGTTAAATCAACAGCCCATTTCTCAGGAGATGTTAGGGAGATAAAGATTTAATTCAGCTCAGATCTGTAATAGGGGGCAGTAGCCGGGGGCTAGTGTGAGGAGTCTAACTCTCTATTTGGCTTCTGACTCCTGTGTGTTCTTGAGACAGTTACTTACCCTCTCTGTTTCTCATCTACTCTTCTAGACACTTACAAATAACGGCTCTTGTGAAATCACCTTTTCCCTGCTCAAGTCATGGTCAGGAGAAAGATGGAATGGATGTGTGTTCTAATCTGCACAGTCCTGCCATGATTGTATTGATGCATCCCTTGTGGGACAAGGTGATCTACTGATATTTGGCAAAGACAGAGGAACAGAACAGCAGGCAGGCTGGCTGGTGGAAAAGCATGACCATGGTCACATGAAGCCCGGAAGAGGTGGGGGAGTTCCCAGGTGCACAGGGTGTGGAGGAAGGGGACTTCTTACATTAAAGAACACTATGGGTGTCTGCCATAGAAGCTGTCACCTTTTCAAAATCAGGGTAAAACTGGAGATCCTCTTGCAGCTACCAAGCAAGTGACACGTGTTGTACCTTTTTCTCTCTCTTATACTAACCCGGGGGTCTCAGGCCTCAGTTGCCTGCAACTACCAACTGGCTCTCCACTCCCTTCAATACGCAGATTGTCAGGGCCTGGAGGAAACACCTCTTGGGGCAGCTGCCCAGTTGAGAATGCCCATCACTCCACGGGCACCAACGTCCGAACACTGGGTAGAGTGTGGGGTTCTAATTAGTCAGAACTCTCCCCAATTCCCTTCTGAAGCAATTGGAAAATACAGGAATCGGGGGGGCTCCAGGTGTCAGGGTAGCAAGTGGGAAATGTGTGTTATAAAATAAATGAAGGGAGTTTTGCCTCTGAGACCAACACAACCACCTCCCCTTCTGAACGGAGATTTCCTGGTCCCAGGCAGAGGAGCTGAAGGTTGCTGGCCTGCCCTGGTAGGCAGGATGCTGCGGGCCCTGTGCAGGCAGAGGGGACAGGGAGAAATAGCGAGAGGACAGTGTGCCTGGAAGCCGGAGGCCAGGGTCTTACTAGCTATATGTGTCTCTGGCTGTAAGTCCCCGTGGCAGGGAGTACACTAGGCCCCCGTGGTCCCCACCCAGAACATCACATCCTAAACGATGCATTTCCTTAAGCACAAGCAGGACCGTGATTTGCCACTTATCAACAGAATATGGCAGAAGTGAAGGGATTTGGAAGAGGTAACTAAGGTTATAATCAGTTGATTTTGACTTAATAGAAAGGGAGATTATCCTGAGTGAGCCTTCATCAGGCAAGACCTCTTGAGCGAGCCCACATGGCAGGGGGTGGGGCAGCCTCTGGGAAGGCCCTCTGACTCCGGCTGAGGCCAGCCAAGTCAAGCACCTCAGTCATCCAGCCCCAGGGAAGGGAGGCTGCCAACAGCTGGACTGAGACTGGAAGTGACTTCTTCCCCAGTCGAGCCTCCTGGTCAGAACGCAGCCCAGCCAGAGCCTGGCCACAGCATCGGGCCGTGAGCTCGGCCTCACCTGTACTCCCTACTCGGGGGAATGTGCGTGATAACAAACGAAGGTGGGTTCGGAGGGCTCAGGTTTTTGATTATTTGTTATGCCAGAACAGAAAATGAGCACGGTCCTCCTGGAGACAGTGAGAAGGACAGGAGGAAATGGTGGGGAAACACAGGTGCTTCTGAGAAGGAGACCATTTCAGCTTTCCCATCTAAGCATTGTGGGGAGAGGGAGGAATGCTCCTCCCGGCCCTGCCCCGCAGCGAGAGGTCTCTGGCCTCCTTGCCCTGACTACAGCTGCTTCAAGCTCTTTTGTTGTTTCTGTTTGTTGGATTGAATTTTTGAAAAGGGGAGAAACAAGAGCTGATGGGGAAGCAGAGGCGAGCCAGATTAGCATCTGTACCCCTCGTGGAGGGTGCGTCGACTGCCGTGGCCGAAGCCCTGACTTACCTGCACCATGTTCTCCAGTCCTTCCGTCGGTTCCACAAGATGTCTAACTAGCTTTCCAGTAGAGCCTCCATCCCTACTTTCTAAAGAAAAGCTTAATAAGTGAGGCAGAACTGACTGCTCTTGCTTGTAACCAAAAGAATTTTAATATATGATAAATTTTTCCACGAACCTGTTATCCCCCTTCAAATGATCTATTCCACTATTTCTCTTCTGAAGAAAGTACTCAGGCCCTTCTCTGGTCTCTCGGTTCCTCTACTCTTCCTGCCCTGTGACTTTGCCTGTGGCTCATGATCCTGCAGAGGTCATGGCATGTCCAGCCCTAGTCTTTCGGCTGGCCTGCTTCCCTGCGGCAGGGGCCACATCTCTCCCATCTCTCCTGATTCTAGACCAATGATTCCAATCCCCTACGTTGTAGGATAGGCATTTTTTTTTTCTCTTCCAGTTTTGTTTCTGTCCCAAGATTAACCTTGCCCTGGGATGATTGATGGTGAGACTATCCATTACATCAGGGTAAACCTCAACCCACCCTCAAGGTTGTGTCTGTCTGCATAACCTCAAACATCAATACGATGGTTCCACAAGGCATCACCAGAGTTTATCTTCTTTAGGATTAATAGTGTCATTGTTGACATGAACAGTTTAGTGTGGATTGTGCTGTGCTAGACAAAGTCAAATTCTATCCTTCTCAAAGTCAGGGAAAGGTCTACACATCCCTTCTTCCCATTTCCATAAGCAATTTGGGGAGAGTAAATCATTGGATAAGGCAACAGACACATGAGCACTTCTCTCAAATACTAGGCATATCTCTATAAAATTCAGATTTAGAAAGAGAAAAAGTTTCCAACCAAATATATAGCACAATAGCTAGTATAAATTATCTAAATGTATATTGTTAATCAGGAAACTTGAAGGTTCGGTTTGAAATTAGAATTTGGACTATCTCATACATAGCTCCTAGGTCAATCTTCTTCAAGAATTTTCGTGAGCACTAGTCTTAGATTTACATTGGTAAAATGTTTCTTACGGTTTTTTTTTTTTTTTTTTTTTTTATACGAAGGAGTAGTTTTTGCCATAAGATTCTAGTCTCCAGGGGACTCCCTATCACCTATGGCTGTCTATCTGCTGGAGTGGGGAGGATCTTCTCCTGGATACTGGAAGAATGAACTCCAGTTCTGTCTGGGCCCCAGACTGGTCATGTTGGCTGGAGCAGCCACTTAACCTCTCCACAAACTGCTCAGTCTGTAGAAAGAGAAGCCAGACAAATTCAGCGGTGCCTCCTATGGCTGAGGTTCCATGCTCACTGGGAGTCAGCGGACAGGGTGTGAATGGGACAGGGACACCAGCACAAGAAACCCATGCCATTTGATTCCAAGCTGTAAGGCAGTGGGAGTCAAAAGCCATTTGGCCCCGTTGTTCCTCCAGTCCCTGTGGGGATTCGGATGGGGACTGCCCCATGGGACTCCCTGCCATGTTTGTAAGGGAGGGACCTCCTTTCCCACCTTTCTTCCCTTTCTCCACTCCTCTGGCCACTTTTCTTGTGGCTCACTGGCCACTCTGTCTGCCCCAGCCCTCCCACTGCAGACCCTGCTTTCGTAGCCGGTGTTTCTTGCTCTGTCCACGTTGCTCCCCAGGCAGCCACTTCCAACCTGGGAACAGGGCCACCTCCGTTAGGGCCAGAAACTGGGGATCCCAGATGAACTGCTGTCACTGTGCCACCTGCTTCCCATGGGAGGGAAATACTAAACCCAGGGCTTCTGACAAGAGCGGGGTCCCCAGTGCCATGGGCCGCGTTGGCGCAGGCTGCTCACCATGGCACATACTCCCTACCTGCCTGTCCAGCTGTATTTGCCTGTACACATCATGTGGTGCCAGACAAGCTAGTTAGCAGCCACTTAGGGGATGATTAGATCCTTTGGTGTGTTTGTCTTCGAGTCTGTCAGGGACACTGGTATCAAATAGAGGGGTTTTCCACTCCCCACCATATGGCTTAGCATCTACCCAGGTCATTAAAAGAGAATAGCAATGGGAAGAAATAAGATGCAGGAACACTTAGGATGTATTTAATATTTCCTCCCGTTCTCTAATTGCTGGATATCCATACAGAAGGTAGAAGTTGAAGGCCTACTATGCGTCAGATTCTCTACTGCATTATTCCTCATTGACCACTTCCCCTCTTGGTTTATGATACTTTCATTTAACCAACTTACGTCAGCTTCATCGCTGCATCTCCTACACCTCCTGTTTCCTCATTCCAGCAGTTCCTCATTTTGTGCATCTGTTTGTCTTCATTCTGTTCTTGTAGAGTTATCGTAATGATTTTCGTCTTACAGATAAGGAATGAAGTTCAGAGACACAGAACTCTTGCTGAGGTCACAGAGCAAGGAGCTAGCTGGATTTGTTTTTCTCCAAGGTCTATGGTATCAGTGACTCAGCAAACATTCAGGTTGGTAATAGCTGCTGGAGAAGAAGCCATGGTCTTTACTTAAGGACCCTGTAGCCCAGCAAGAGGGAAATGTTAAAACAAAAACACACAAACAAAAAAGACAGAACACAATGAAAGAATTGCATGTTTCCTTGAGAGCACAGGGAAGAGATAGGCTAACTTCTGGGGGTCATCAGGGAAAGCATCACAGAGGAGGTGACTTTTGATTTGCATCTTGAAGAATGGGAAGCTAATTAGACCAGAAGGAAAAAGGAATAACGGGATATAATAAATAATATTAACAGGATATAATAAATAATAATAAATAAATAATTATTTATTAATCATAAATGGGGGGAAAAGGCATGGATACAAGAAAGAGCATGTGAGAGGAACTGTGGACTCCTCTGCTGGCCAGGGAAGGGTGTCGGGGGACCCTGGGGAATTGTGCAGCAGGTGCACCAGGTGAGGTGTCTTCTTAGCTCCCTCCCAAAGCAACAGGGAGCTGCTGAAGCGTGAACAGGAAAGAGATGCAATCGTGATTGAGCCTTAAAACACAAATTGGCAGGAGCCTGGAGTCGGTGAGGGTGTCCCTGTGAGCATGGGTGTATGTGTGAGTGAGAGTGGCCATGAGTGGGTATGTGTGAATTGTGTGAGTGGGTGTGGGTGAGCGTGTGTGTGTGCAAACACCAAAGCTATGGAAAATAGTTAAGAGGCTTTTTCGATTGATTCCAGAAAATGTGGTGAGGACCTGGACAGAGGCAATAGCAGGGGGTCGGTAAGGAGGCAACAGATGTGACAAATAATTGTGTTAGACAATCGGCCAGACTCGGGGACAAATGAATTGTCGGGGGAGGTGAGGAAAGGGGAGGTGTTTGGGACAATAATGATGAGGCTTCTAGTTAAATGCGTTGGGTGAACGATGGTGCCATTAACTCAGATAAAGAATGCCAGAGAAAAATGAGGTCAGTTTTGGACATATTCGAGGAGAGCAGGGTGGGTGCCGGGGATGGATGCAGCTGTTTTTTGAGCAAGGAGGGGAGGAAGGGTATTGGAGGGGCAGTGGTCAGAAAAGAAGGGTATCCCAGGACAGGGTCAGGACCTGTGCTAATATTCCTGGCCAGCGAGTTAAGGCTTGCGTTGGAGAGGCCCCAGCTCCATCTGCAAAGTGGGTCCTTGTTCCCAGTTCTCTTGTCATGTTGACACCCCTCTCTGTTTGTCATGAGTCAGACGCTGACAGCCTCAATGGTGCTGGCAATTTATCAGTGAGTGGAAAAAGATAATTGACCATCATCTCACCTCACCTCACCTCACCTCGGCTGATAGAGAGAAATTTAACTGCTTCATTCCACTATAATTTCATATAATCCTCCATCTTTTTCTCCCTCGTTTTTACTTGGAAGTTTACAAAAGTGATTGATGATTTGCTATCAAATATAAAAAAAGAAGCTAAAATATCATTGGACAGTTTAACAGCCTTTAAAATATAATGGTCTCTCTGGCTGGACATCCCCAATCACTGTAGAAGCCCGGAAGGTCAAGCTTTAATGAACTGGTGAGAATTAGAGGAGGAAAGTGAAAGTGATCAATGCTCAGGGCTGGCTCCACAGTCCACTGACCTTGGGGGAAGAAAAGACGCCATTATTTATGGAACCCCTCTGGGAATGTTCATGGGACTGTAATAAGCCACTGGAGAGGGTGGTTGGTTGGATGGATCAGGGGCTGAGGGTCCTGGGTCACAGCAAATAGATGAGGCTGATACACTTACCCTGGTCTTTGTTTATACCCTCCTGACACTCCAGGATAGCGCTGAGGTCCTGCCCTTCCTAATAGGACTCTCTTCAACTACTTCCTCAGAGCCGTCCTGCCTTGCTTAGATTCGCACCAGAGAACTCAAATTCTCCCCTTGACATCATTTTTGTCCCTGCGACACTGAACTGTTCCCTTGCCTCACTGTTGGAGGTGGAGAGTAACTTTGTAACCTTATTTGTATATAAACTCCTGAACTTATCAGTGTGCATGAGAAGATGAGGGAGGTGTGGGGCATTATCTTCTATATATAACCTACAATATGCCATGCATTCTTTTGGTACTAACCTATATACTCTCGTGGGGCTCTTTCTCTAACCCTTGAGGTAGTTATTATAATGCTCACATATAGATGAAGAATATGAGGTTCAGAAGTTGTGGGAGACAGCTGCTCTCATGGCTTCCAATGACTCCTGCTTCCTGTTGTTCATGTCCTTGTGTAATCCCTTTCCCTGGAGAGTGGGCAGGACCCAGTGGCTTGCTTCTAACAAACAGAATACGGCCAATTGATGGGATGTCGTTTCTGAGGTTAGGTTATAAAAAGACTGCAACTTCCATCTCACTCTCTTTTGGCTCATGCTAGTGGAAAACCTCTGCCTCGATGTGAGCTCACTCATGGAAAGGTATGTAGGCAAGGAACTAAGGGGGGCCTTCAGCCAATCGCCTGGACTGAACTGAATGCTGGCAATGATCCCATGAGTGAGCTCAGTCAATCTTTGAGTGAGATGGCGACCTTAGTCAACACACAGATTGCAGTTGGTGAGACCTTGAGCAGAAGACCTAGTCAGAGTGCATCTGGACCCCACCTGTACAAGCTGTAAGATAATACACGCATGTTGTTTTAAGCCATCATGATCTGTTGTGTTTTGTTATTTGACAATAAATGAATGATTCACAATGGTTAAAAAAGTTGTGAAGAACAGTTAAGTTCATAAATTGCAGGGTCCAGACTCAAAATTGGGACTGCTTGACTTTAAAGTATTATGATGTTTTCATGATATTATTTTTATTAAAAAAATAAAAGATTGGCATGTGTATGTACCTCCCAGGGATACGTGTTGAGCAGTCAGTGGGACCTTGAGATGTGCAGAGGGCCAGGGTCTCATGGAGAAGCTGTGAGGGCTATCTTTGCCCGGCTGGCAGGTCTTCTTGGGGAGCTGCAGTGTGGAGGCCTGTGCTGACCTTCCCCAGAAAGCTCTTTCCCATTAGACAGATTACACTTGAGAACATCTGCCCAAGAGCACTCCAGTTGATTTAAGAATCTTTGCTTTTAATTTTTGGTACCTTTCAGAGGGGAAGAGAAAAATAAGGTTAGTTTCCTGAAGTGTAATTGTTTCGGGCAGTTATTTATTAATGAAAAGAACAACATGTCAACAAGGCCCGAGTTTCGCTGTAGAACTAATGTTAGCCAAGGCGCAGGTTATAAGAAAGGTAAGCCCGCTGTCAGTCTGCATTTGTCCAGCTCCATGGTCATCCATTAATTACCTGTGCTCTGGGCCCTGGCTAGGGGACAGTCTTTACTCCCCACACTCAGGGTTGCTGAGCTCCATGGGGCAGAAAAAGCACCATCTCCCACACAGTCCTTGTCAAGGAGTTTTATGGACCTTGGATCTTTCGCCAAGATTTTGAAGACTCTCTCTCTGCCTGAGTCCCAAGGTGAGGAAAGGAGAGGGATCCTTGACTTCTGTTGTTATTAGGTTTTGTGAACATAACATATTTGGAGTCAATGAGATTATAGGAACTTGCTTTAAGTTTCCTCTTACATAAAACAGGGAGCATCATAATCCATACCTCAGAGAGTTGATAGAAGGATCAAATGTAATAATGCACATGGAAACTTGTATGATATAAAGCACTCTACAAATTGTGTGTGTGTGTGTGTGTGTTCCTATGAGTTTCATCAAGTTGAGGTTAGGTTCATGGAGTGAATCCAAGGAAATAAAGTGATTTATTTGATGAACCCACTTGACTAAATTGGAAAGGGTGTGTCAGAGGTGCTTTCAGCCACAATTAACGTAATTCTTGCTAATAGTAGTTTCAACCCATGAAGGCACTAACAATTCCTTGACTGAGATGGCTCCATAGCTCTTTGATGTCACCAAAGAGTCAGACACACTACCATCCTTGGATTGTCACCTTTTTCCTCATGCATACCACCCCATTATCATAAGATGGCTAATAGCTCTTCAGTCAAGGTAAGGGCATTGTAAGCTGTTATCTGTCCATTTTATCTTGGAAGACAAAAATTTCCCCAGGAGCCTCTGAGCTGAATTACTCTCCTGTTCAGAACTGGTCACATGGCTATTTATGTTGTAAGGAGACATGAGAAAACAAATATGTCTTTTGTTTGTTTTCCATTATAATAGTGGGGGTGTGGGCAAGAGTGAAGGGAGTAATACATGATTAATTTAGCTAATTCAAGGGCATCAGAAGCACATGGAAAAAGTCAGAGAAGGAAGGAAGCCTGAAAATGATCCGATTTAACCAAAAACAAATGTGAGGCCTAGAGAGGTTAATTTGTAAATATAAATTCACAAATTCAGTGGGTAGTACCTACTTTACATAGAAGGGACATAAGTGGATTACTTCCATGTTTCACATGGATTATGAGGATTTGAAGAACACACACATTTACACACACACATATACATAGACACATGTAGGCATATATATATATATATATATATATCAATGCCTGGAAACAGGGTTTCAAAACAAGTCTGTTGATTCTTTCTAAATAGGTGATTTATAGAGGAAGATTATAGAGGCAAATTAAGTTGCAGAGATAAAAGGGGAATAATGAGAATTGGCGTATTAGGCATATGTTTAACGGCCAGAAAGATTTTGGGTGAGAAAACTTATTAAAGTCCAGAAAACCATGTATTTCTTCACTTCACCATCATAAAACATTAGCATAATGTTAGGTGGCTGCCAGGACTGCCAGGCCTGGGGAAGTTAATTGAGACTTAACTGCAAATATTTGGTGAGTGCCCAGACCTTGCCTAGCACCAAGTCAGGTCCTGGGGTGGGTAGATAACAAGTACAATTCACTTCAATTCAACTTGACCAACAAACATGTATTGAGTGCTCTTGTCCCAGGCATGATAAATATACAAAGATAAATAAATGATGTGTTCTCACCAATGCTCACAGATAGAATGGACAATGCTATAATTGGGATCCTGAATGTCCCCCAAAGACTTATGTGTTAAAGGCTTGGTCCCCAAGGTGGTGCTATTGGAAGGTGGAGCCTAGTGGAAGATCTTTAGATTATTGAGAATGTGCCCTTGAAAGAAATGGTGAGATTCTGACCTCTTCCTCTTTTTCTTCCTGGCTGTGAGGTAAGTGCATTTGCTCTGCTGTGTGCTCCCGCCACAGGCATAAAGTGACAGGGCCAATCAATCATGAATTGGAACCTCCAAAAGTAGGAGCCAAAATAAACCCTTTCTTTTTACAAGTTAATTATCAGGTAATTAGTTATAGTGACAGAAAGGTGACTAACATAGGCAACAACACGAACAATTCACTAAAACACTATAAATTACTTGCTGTAATATGGACGTGAACAAAAGGCAGTGGGAACTCAGAGGACCTAACCAGAAGGACGCTTTTTAACCACCATCGTAGAGCCCAACAGAACAGAGTGGAGATTTGCATCATGATGCTGCCAAGTTCTCTAGCAAGAAGAAACTGATAGACTGGAAAATCCAGGGTGCTAAATGTGGGAATCAGGTGACGTTATGGACATTTAGAGGAGAACAACTCAGCAAGGACTGGGCTACTCAAAGAAGACTTCTTGGTACCTTGCACTGGATCCTGAAAGATGCCACTTGAAAGAGGAATACAAGGAGGGATAAGTGGTTGGTGGAATTTAGCCAAGACAAGGAGGTAAGAACATGTAGGAGATGTCTGGAAGTCCAGCCTGGTCCCTAGACAACCCCTTTTCCACTTCTTTTTTTTTTTTACCTCCCATTTATCAAGCAGCAAAGAATGTTCTTTTATGGTACTAATCTGGGACATTCCTCTTGATCTGTGGGCAAAGGAACCCACTCTTTGTGTTCATTCCTTAGAAAGAGAGAGGATTGTCAGAGCCCCTGCAGAGAGGTTTGACTCCTAGATGTCCCACTTGCACTTTGGTCTTAAGTCTGGAAAGTAAAACCCTGATTCTCTCCTCTCTCCCACCTCCAGAAGGGAGGATTAAAAGACAGAAAGTAAAAAATTTGCCAAATAAGAAAAAATGCTTTTGCCATTCAATGTGTCAATCTACTTCTAAAGAATTATTCAACATTCGATATTCATGTCCTCCCCTATGTTATCTCTAGATGTCTCCTTTCAGGGCATCTCAAGGTATTGAGAGCTCATGAAAAGTTCCAGATAAAGATGCAAGATGCTGGGGAATCAATAACACGTATTGAGTGCCTACTAAATGCCAGGCACTATTCTAAATGCTTTGCTTTACATGCACAACTCAGTTAACAGGGAAACGGCCCTGTTGCTGTGACTATTGAGTTTGCACTGACTGCGGCATGGAAATTGTGGGCTGGCAAAAGGTAAGAAGCTATGTGTGTAAACAACTTTTTATAACCGTCAGGAAGAGACATGACTACTGGCCCATTTTAATAATTTTATTCTGCTCACCCTCCCCTCCCTGGCTCCACGACTATTTCCACATTCTTCCATAGGCAGGCCAAGCTCTCCTGTTCCCATTCCACTAACTCCCTCCCTGGAGGATGCAGCTTGATAAAGTGTCACTCACACCCACTACCTGGAAGCTCCTCCTTGGGCAAGTGGCACTGCTGGTTGAATTCCTGAATGTAGCTGTTATTGGACCACAGTGTGGCCCTGGGAAGAAACCCAGTGCCAAGTGCAGAATGGGAGCCTCTAGAACAATGTCTGGTTGTCATGATGGCATGTTGGAAATTTGATCATTTTACTCTGCCTAAAGAGAAACCTCCGCATGTCACCACCAATCATGCAAACTAGACTCTTAAAATGAGATTAGGCTGAAACATAACCAATCAAAGTTAGAGTCTCAATTGCTCTATGACTTCATTTAAAGTTTCAGTGCCAGCAGGAAGAAAAAAGAAATCAATAGTACATTTTCTTCGTCATCAATTTTGCTTTTTTGCTAAATGAAAATGCTTATATTCCCTCCCTGTTGCCTCCAACCATGGAAGACGTTACTTCTCTGCACCTTCCAATGTTTATCCCCCTCCTGTGGAGACAGCTAAACTCATGCAAAGAGTGTTCTGTAGGACACAGTTGTGCTTGTGGCCTCTTTGTAGGAAGCACTTGAAAGTACTGCAGAGGATGACTTCTCAGTTAACCAAATATTTTTGAGTACAGCATCCTTGCCTGGAAGGCTTTCCCACTGCAGCAGCAGGCCCCTGGCCATGTTCTGTGCTGTACTGGCTGCTGCCGTCCTTGTAGCTGGAGAGTCGAGGGTGCCAAGGGCTCTCAAGGTCCCAGAGGCACATCCCAGCTTCATGCCCCATGCCAGGCTGGAGATCTGCCCTTGTTGTAGGGAATCTAATAGGTGGGCCCATTGTGAACCCATTCGGGGGCTTTGGTTACAGAAGTAGCAAAGGGACCTCATTATAAGATGTTCCCACTCATTCAGGTATAGAAGCACTGGAAGGGTTTTGCTGAACAATAGAGAGGCCTCACTTCCTGCTTCCAAAGCAATCCCTCAGTAGTGACCTTTAAGAGCTCTTAGGGAGCGCCTGTTTATATTGGCTCCTAGATGGTCCCCTTCTAGGACTTTACTCACTTGGCCACATTTGGAAAGAAAGAAACAGAAAAATTTGTAATATAGGGAAGAAAAAACAGAGGTACGTGGGCTGGAAACTCATTTCCTGAGGAGCAGGAGCCCAGCGCCTTGCTCTCTGGGACTCACCGAGCTCCAGGAAGCTCGACCAGTCACTTAATAAGTCATTGAGGACGTGTGGTTTAATTAACTCGCCCAAAATTCCTCCTTTCCCTTTCTCACTTTTGCTATTAATATTTTTCGATATCTGATAATGCAGTGTAGTTAATTCTTTCTGGCTTTATAATGAACACTGCCATAATGAAAACGGTTAGCAGTGCTTCAGGCAGCTTTTAATTATCCAGCCGAGCAGGTAAAAGCACTTTATTCTTCTCTTTTTTTCCCCTTACTTAGCAATTAATGGAGGAGCTCCGTGGCACTTACGGTACCTTTTTTTGTTTTCTCATGGCTGATGTTGCACGGAGCAGGAAGGCCTTACTGTACCCCTGTTACTACCAAGTGAAAACTTTGAGGCTGCATGGCTGCGTTGCAGGCCTCTGGCCTGTGGAGTGGAAGTGCTTCTGTGCTGGCTGCAGGTTTATCTAATTAAAAAGCTGAGTTACCTAGAGTTTTGTTACTGATTCCCTGGCTTGCATTTTTCTGTCTTAGCATCTGCATCCAGAGACCCCCAAAATGCTTTTATAGCCCAGCTGGCCTTGCTTGAGAGTAGGCAGTTTCCTAGTTCTATCTAATAGAGCCATCGTCCTTCTGTTCTCCAGGATAACAGCAGCCCTGGGGCTGTTCTCCTAACTTTACAGGCAGGGAAACTGAGGCCCAGAGAGATCGTTTTCCTGGCTGAAAGTCCTTTCTCCAGTCTTGATGATGTCATTGCAGATGTGAAGAATGACATCACCAACCTGACTGTAAAACTACCTTACAGGAGGGATGTGGGGTGAGGGAGGAGTTTAAAATTATGTGAACCCCTTCCAAGTCTATTGATCAATAAAGTTACTGGGAGAATATTTTTACTGAGGGTAGAATTATTTGTACAATTCCTCCTTTTTTGCAAATTAATACAAAAAAAATTGTTCTGGGAGTGTACAGCATGTGTGTGTGTGTGTGTGTGTGTGGTGTGTGTGTGTGTGTTTTCATGGCTTGATAAAAGCTGAATCTTTCTTAGACTCTGTTTGCAGATCTCTGGAAAGGGGGTAAGACCCCAGGGTCTCCTGAGAAGGAAGACATGGAGGTGACAAGCTGATGAACATTTCAAATTTGGGGATGGTCTCAAGTTGTATGGAATGGACCTGTGCAGAGCCTACCAAAAGGAAAAGACACGGGAAGCATAAGATGGGAACTTCCACGCTCCTGGGCTCCTGGAGCAGGCCTGTCCATCATCACCCTTGCCCAGGGATAGATGTATCAGGAATGAGGACTTGGCATCTAAGAATAAAAAGGGATCACTATTAGGACTGGAGTCCTTCTGAAGGTGGTTCACCATGTGACGTTCCCCACTCAGGGGTGCTTCTCTGAGCATCTCTGTTCTTTAATATCCTCTCATAGTACAAACTTCATGAAAAGTGGAGATAAAGAACCAGTTCTGTTGCAGACATTTGTGCCAAACATTTTGTGCTTTTTCACTGTGTATGAGGTTCAGGAAATTCTGGCTGGAGAAAGATCACTAATGCCTCTGTGACTTGAGCTTGGAACTTTGCAGATCCTTGGTACACACTTTGAAGCTTTGGTTTCCTGAGGCCCTGTAATGTGATCTTTAGTTGAGGTTAAAATAATAACGAGGCATTTTTATTGCCAGCACAAACTTTAGCAGTAGCAACACCAGAGTTGGATGTGGAAAGCTCCTGCAGGAGCAGCAAGAGATGCCCAAGCCTTTAAATTTCCCAGAGATTCGGGGAGAATTCTAGAATACTACTTTGCAGGTACCTCTGTGGTCTTAGGTTGATGGGACTGTGTAAGACTGTCTTCAGCTGTGACCCCACAGCTGCTACAACCACAAGATTGCTGGTAGAGTGGTCTTCCATTCCACTTGGCCTTCGGGGACAGGACTGGCTGCATAGCCCAAGAGTCTCAGAAGTTCTAGGACAATTGGGGAAGGGAGGTAGGGTGTTACACAGGCTCTTCTGCTCCGTGTGCAAGTTGATGAAATCTGTCACAACAGTTATCTGAGATTTGAACAGCACTTTGACGGTTTCAAAACAATAGCACATCCATTCTCACACCTGATTCAAATAACACTTTCAAATGTCAGTCAGGAAAACCTTTCATTCTCCCCATTTTACTGACAAAAAAGCCAAAGCCACATGAGGTTACCTCCCTCTAATAAGGAAGATTCTCAGATGGAGGCCATTTTGCTCCCTGGCGGAGATTTGGCCACATCTGGAGACACCTTTGTTATTGTACTGGGGCAAGGAGTGGGTGTTACTGAATCTAGTGTGTGGAGGCCAGGGTTTCTGCTGAACACACAATAATGCATGGCACAGGCCCCATGGCAAAGAATTATCTAGCCTCAGATATCCAACATGTAGAGGCTAAGAAGTCCTGACTGAAAGGCATAGAGCTGATCAGAGGAAGACCTGTGGTTTTTAGTACTGGTGTCCACTGTTTGTAACACCTGCCAAATATTTAACAAATATTTGTTAAATATTTGTGGGGATCAAGAGCTGTTCTAAATGCTTTGCCCTCATCAACTCAATCCTCAAAACAGCCCTGGGTGCCTCACTTCACTTTGCAATCAGAATGCTGAAACTCAAAGTTTTTCCGGTGATAACTTTCCAAAAGGCATGTAGAAGAATTGGTAGTTGAATCCATGTCACCTTGTCCCCCGCCCTCTCCTATCGCTACCTCCCCATATGGCTACCTCCTGCATCTTAACATAGAGAGGAGAGTGCTGGGCTTGGCCAGTACCACATGCATGGAATAGATCCTGGTGGACCGTGTGATCAACTGCTTCAGGTCTCACCATCACTACAGAAAACCAATTGCAAAACATTGCTCCCTTCTTGTTCTTTTCCCAATACAAATTCAAGTTTTAGGGAGCCCAGGGGCCTCCACATTTTCTATTCATTCCTCTCTTTTTATGACACAAAGAATGCATGTGTGTCATTCATTCACTAATTCACATACTCACTCAAAAAATAATTTTTATCAAGGGTTGACAATACAAAGAGGAGAGAAATGTATACAGCCTGTCATTCTCAAGTTACTGGCAGTTTATTGGCACAAACAAGCCTTTAAAATAATTATATTACAATGTTCTCACTTCAGTGATAGGCAGACAGTCACAAGAGCATAGAAAAGGGGTCCCTCCCAGCCTCTGGGAGGTGGAGAATCAGACAAAGCTCCTGGGAGATAACTGAGTTTTAAAGTCTGAGATAGAATTAGCCGAAATAGAAAAGGGGAGTGGGGTAACATGAAATAAGTGCAATCTGCTGAGAATAGTTGCCGGTCCAGTGTTGCTGGGGTAGAAAACAAAAGCTGGGGTTAGTGGGGGATGAAGGCAGAGAAGCAGGATGAAGTCTGAACTGGGGGCTTGCCAACGCCAGCGGTACATTGAAGGGGGAAATGGGTCTTAATGTTTGGGATACAAAATCTCAGAAAGAGTCACCTTTTTAGATTCAGTTGTGCTCAATCCATGTGAGAGACAAGGTTGGAGGCAGGGAGACCAGCTGGCAGGTTGTAGCAGGAGTCCAGGCCAAGAGCCCGAACTAGGAGTTGAAGAAAGAGGGAATGGATTCCAAGGTACCTGGAGGCAACATCAGCATAATAACTAGGTACCCAGCTTTGGGAAGTAAAGAAGTTATGTTTGGACTTGTTGCATGAAGTATCAATGGTTCACTGGAATAGCTTTGTTTGTCTGGTGGACAATTGGATCCAAGCCTGACCGGTAGGGTGCAAGATGGCCAGGAGATAGGATTTGGGGATTATCAGCTGAGAAGTGGGAGCTACCACAGTAGAAATCACCTGAGCAAATTGGCCCAGGTGTCCATTCCAATCCAATTATCTGTGATCAAAGTGCTGGACAGATAAATAAATGTGGCTGTTGGGAGATGGCAGGAGGTATTTAAAGAAGCTATTGAAGCTGAACAAGCAGCCCCAAATAAGGCAGTTATAACCTGGCAATCTAGCTTGATGTTCCTACACTGGCTAAACACTATGTAGAGCAGGAAAGGTCCTTTTTCCTCCCACTGGGAAGAGAATGGCTGTTCAACGTTCTTCAACTTTACAGTTTACGCCAGGTTAGCCTTGGTCTACTCTTCATGAACCATGGAAGATCCTATCTGGAATTTAGACTCCTGTCCCAGGCCTGAAGGTCAGTGGATTTCCCTTATCATTTCCTTTTCTACATCATGGTCATGGTCCTTCCTAAATAGCAGGGTATAGGCAGATATGTAGTCACAAGCTCACACATGATTGCAAACATGCAAACAAATGCAGACATCCCTCTCCTGCCCTCGTTCATGCACATGCTTTGAGTTAGAAAAACATGTCTTTCCATATTAACACCTGGCACCTGGTATAAAATAAATCCAGCCTGGTAATTATTGTAGAGCTTTGCAGCGTCTTTCTTCTGACCAGTGTTGAAGGCTGGTGCCAGTCACCATAACTAGGTGTGAATTAACGCAACAGCATCCGTGCTGCAGAGCCTCCTGGGATTGTGTTTGAAACACAGGGCTGTGTTATAGAGCCGTGGATAAAGTTCATTAATAGGTGCGAGCACAGTTCTCAAAGGGCAGTTCTGCCATATTTCCAGTCACTGTTCAGAATTCTCATTAGTCAATTACCCTGCTCCTGTCTGCCTGGTTCCTGCGGTAATGTGTATTTTAAAGCCCCTGATAAGACACAGCATGTTTTAAATATACCTTAATGTATTGGAAATGCACGAGCCCCCTTCGGGTTTATATATCTTAACCACTGGCCAATTTTGCAAAGTTATAAATAAATGTTACAGGCATCAGCGGCAGTAGTAGAATCAGCTGGGGATATTTAAAAGCCAGTCTAAAGTCTAACTTACCTTTAAATCTGAGATATCAAGCATGGTGTGCAAAGCAGGTAGGAATATGCAGATGATTTCTTGGTAATAAAATCAACAACCTTGACACATGAAGTGAGATTGAGTGGGAATAGGGTTGGTGGGGAAGCAGCTTGGTTGAATTAACAGGCATTTATGTGCAAGCGACTGTGCTGGGCATTGTGGGGCTGCAGAATGGTTCTGCCCATCAAGGAGTTTCTGAACATGCACAGGATGAAGAGAGATGAGACAAGGACACAGATCATCAGAGGGGTCAAGGTGAGACCACTCCGAGAAGGACAGAATGTTTTGGGGACCAAATGGGGAGGTTTCTGAAAAGATTTCTTTGAGGAAGTGGCAGATTTTATAAAAATGTTGGGGGAGTGGGGGGTAGGCAGAGGATGGGAGGTGGGAGCACGATTCATTCCAAGGCACTGCCGACAGTCCAGCTGGGTGAGAGTGTTGGTGCATATAGGGCAGCAATGGCAAGTAAGGCTGGAGGGCAGCCAGGGGCCAAGCTGTGTAAGGCCTTGAATGCTAATGCAAGGAGTTTTTAAATAACTCAGTAAGACATGGACAGATAATTAAAAGTTTTTGAGCAGGGGAACAATAGGAGCTACCTTGCAGGAGGACTAATTGGCAGCAGGGTACATAGAGGACAAGAATGGGGAGATACAGGAAATGAGGAGAACGGTTGGTTCTGTGGTTTGAATGTGTTCCCCAAAGTTCATATGTGCAAACTTGATCCCCAATACAGCAGTGTTAGGAGGTGGGGCCTGGAGAATGGATTCGTGCCTTTATTGTGGGAGTGGGTTCCTGATAAAAGGATGAGTTGGGCCTGCTTTACTCTCAGTTTCTGGGCCATGCGATGCCTTCTGCCATGTTCTGATGCAAAAGGAGGGCCTTTGTGAGATGCTGGTGCCTTGTTCTTGGACTTTCTAGTCTCTGGAACTGTGAGGCAATTAATTTCTGTTCTTCATAAATTACTCCATCTCCAGGCAGCGCAAAACAGACTCAGACAGCCAGCTATTGACATAAAACACAAGAGGAAGATCTGAACTAGGGTTTGAACAGTGGATTAGAGAAGCAGCAGCTCCTCTGAGAGCTGTATTAGGAAGGAAGAAGATGAACATGAAGGAAGTGTGAGTGTGTGTGTGTGTGTGTGTGTGTGTGCAGTCCAATTCCTGTAACAAATCACTGTGGAAGGCAGATAGTCAGGGAAATAGAGATGTGTAGATATAACGAGCACATGTGTATGTGTGCATATGTGCGGGTATTTATATGTGTAATTCAAGTATATGATGCACACGCGCACATATGCACGTGCTCAGTCCTCCGTATCTATGGGTTCCACATCCATGGAGTCAATCAGCCATGGATAGAAAAAATTTTTAAAAATTTTGTCTGTACTTGCATCAGTCAGCTTTTTGTTGCTGTGACAAACACCTGAGAAAAACTACTTAGAGGAGGAAAGATCTCTTTTGGCTCATGGTTTCAGAAGTTTCTGTCCATGTTTGGCTGGCTCCATTGCTTTGGACCTGAGGCAGAAGACAGACCCTTCCAGGGCATGCCACCAGTGTCTTACTTCCTCCAACAATGCCCCAAACACCTAGAGTCTCCCCCTCCTCCAGGGGTTCACTGGGCTATCAGTGGATTGATCCACTGTTGAGGTCACAGCCCTATGATCTAATCACTTTGCCAAGCCCCACCTCTGAGCATTGTTACATGTGAGCTTTTGGGGTAAATTTTAGATTCAAACTATCACAGTACTGAGCATGTACAGACTTTTCTTTCTTGTCATTATTTTCTAAAAAAATGACAGTGTAACAGCTATTTATATCACATTTACATGGTGATTTAAAATATAGGGGCTAGATTTGTGTTGGTTATATGCAAATACTATGCCATTTTATACAGAGGACTTGAACATCCTTGGATTTTGGTATCTAAGGGGAATCCTGGATCCAATTCCCCATGGATATCAAGGGATTCCTGTACACATCCGCATGCATACATACATTTATCTGTCTACCTCAGTGACTTGCTATAGGAATTAGGCTGTACACAATTGTAGAGAAGGCTTAAACAGTCTTTGAGAGAGGTTGTCTCTTATGTGATACTGGAGTCTGCAGTCTATAGGGCAGGCAGTCAAGAAGAGAAGAAAGATCTATCTGTCCTATCCTAGGAGACCAAGGATGAGCTGAACCCCCCAAAGAGCTGGGACCCATGAGGGCAGAGAAATCTGCACCAGTTCTCACTGCCTGCAACCTTGGCAGACCTGGCAGCCTAGTTTGCTGGGGAAGGTGGTACTCTCATCATGGAGCTGAAGGAATGCCTGACAAGAAGCAGCAGAGGTGAAGGAGGATCCATAGCCAGTTATGTAGTCATGTGGAGCAATTACACAGCCAGGAGGTATGTGATACCAAAGAGAGGTGATGGCAGAAGAGTGACAACATGCATGAGCAAAACCAGCTCCTGCCCCAAACCACTGAGGGTCAAAAACAGGTGACTGCTGCTTCCCTTCTGCCCTCTGATTCTTGCAGGAAAGTGTCTCTTGTGGCTCTCCCTAGCCATAGACCTACAGGGAGGGAGTTCTGGGAACTGTAGTTTATTTGGCTGATTTTGCACTTATGAAGCCAGGACAGCCAATGATGATGAAGGGAACAGAGTAGATGAGGAAGAGAAGAGTGAGCTGGAAGGTAAATACACTATTCATCTGTTTTCCTTAGTGGGAAGTGAGAAGGCTCCAATCCACAGGTGAGTAGACCCTGGGTTTGACTGTAAGCTCCCTGAGGTCAGCATTTACTTGTTTTGTTCTCTTCTGTAGCTCTTAAGAATAATCTATTAAGAATATGTTAGCTCCATGCTCTAGATTTTGGCATGTATATATTTGTATTGATTATTCAGCACAATCCCAAATAGGGGATGAGGCCAGCTCTTTTACAGACAGGGAAACTGGATCCTAAGGAGATAAGTAGTGGGTTTAAGGCCACAGAGCTAAAAAGGGCAGAGTGTGTATTTGTACTTCAGTTAGTCTGACTCCAAAGCTTCTGCTTCTGACCATTGCTAGCTCTGAATCATCTTCAGTTCCCAGCAGAGGGTCTGGTACACAATTGAATAAATTACTGGATTTATGGATGAGTGATGTATGCATGGAGGATGCATAGACAAATGGTGGCTGGATGAGTAAATGGTAGAACTGAGGTGACTAGGTGAGCTGAGAGTTTAGCTGGGACAGGGTCCGGGAGCATGAGTGGCACTTACAAAGGCAACGTTGACTCTGGTGTGCTAACCTTTCATCGGGTAGGGGAGAGAATGAGAGCGAATGCCAGCTGAATGCTGAGTTTGGCTTTCTTTTGCTACTGAATTAGTCCACAGGCTCTTCTGTGAAAAGCTGTGCTTCCAATGGGTCATCATTTGTATTATTTACGGGGGCCTATGTAAGCAGTAAACCAAGGATCAGGTGTCTGATGCCTAATTCTGCCTCCACAAGCAACTTGCTGGTGAACTTGAGAGCCTAATTCACCATCTGCCCCGTGCAATGAGAATGCTTGCCAGGACATTTTGCAGGGATCTGTTCTTTACCCTGTGCTTGAGATTCAACCAGGGGAAAATGAGACCAGCTCTTTGCTTCTCAGTTAACTCAGAATGATTAGCCCTGAATACAGGCATTGTACCCCTTAGAAATAGGAATAACCCCTGAGTCCTTCAGGGTTGTCACTGGAAATGTGATTAGTTGACTGGATGCAAGCCTCACCAGACCCCCCTCCTGGCAGCCTGCCTCTTCTGGTTGGGGAGGCGGTTTCTTAGAGTGGGAGCTTGTCTCAGAGACAGTGTGTCTGTCTTTTCTCCAAAGCTTCCTGTATGATGGGAAATGACAGCTTCCATCCACACCCTCTCTGCTCCTTGGCAGGCTGATCCCTGCCCTCTTGTGAGGTTCCAGGAGCCTGTGACATTATCTGCCAACTCCCAGGAAAGGCTCTGGACCATGGTTGTGAGCCTTGAGATGATGAATATGCAGAAGGATAGTGTGCCAGACAGGGGAGCTACAGTGCTGGTGGAATTGGCTGGGCTGGGCCAGCTGGGCAGGGTAGGGCAAGCCAGGACCTGCATGTGATGGTGGTTGTGGGGTGGGGGTATGCTTCTTAGGCCTGAGCACCATCGGTGAGGGGCCCAGTGTACACTGGCCTATGTACCATCCCCAGGAGTTAGGAGCTGTCATTTGTATGTCTGCCTTCTATAGGGCTGGGCACTCAAGAGTCTTAGAAATACCCCTGGCACCTGAGCATTGCACTGGCCACAGTTAACTTGCTCAATACTAGGTCACCAATTTTACAGAGGATGTTTGCAGATAGCATGCTACTGGGTATACTGGGACTGTTGACTCTGGCTCACAAAAAGCCTGACATGTCCCTAGAGCAAAAAGAAAGCTGGGAGCAAATTCCACCTGCATCACAGAATCTAGACTGAGTAGGACATTTAGAAGTCACCTGGACTATCCATTCGCCTGCAGGCAGGTCTGGACATAAACCAGCCTGGACAGATGAGAATCTGTTCTCTTTCTTGGTCTTCAAAAACCTTCATTCATAGCACTATACCCATAGTACTCATCTTCCTAAACCCTGAGACGGTTCTCCCTTAAAGCTCCTTCATATTCCTCTAGCCCCCAATGGTTTTCTGATTTGTATTTCAAGGGAGTTGGAGGGAAGAACCTGTCATGTATTTTATGTAACAGGATGCTGGAGCCTGCCACCTGGGCTTCTCCAGAGCCCACTGCAATTTCTCTTCCAGCTCTGGGTTTAGAGATATCACATTGGTAGCTTCCAATCAGCCATGTTATGACTATTTACACCATGGAAATAAGCAAACACTATAAATCAGGGTTCCCTTCACCTCCCTCCCCTGAAAACCAGCGGTTCCACCTTTACTAACATAAACTGGCCGTGCATAACAATATTCTTTCACAGAACTTAGGTAACAATTATCCTTTGTACATTTCCCTTTAGGAACTTCAGGTATCACTTCAAGTGTCAGACAGGGGAGCTACAGTACTAGTGGAATTGGCTGGGCTGGGCCAGCTGAGCAGGGTAGGGTAAACCAGGGATCGGGGGGGATGCTTCTTAGGCCTGAGCACCATTGGTGAGGGATCCAGTAAACATTGGCATAAATAAAGTGTATTAACAGGACTATGATCTCCCAGAAAGCAGAGACTGTGAACCTGCGCTGCCCTACCCCATAGGGCTTTGCAGACAGCAGTTGTATGTTGACCATATGCTGAAGGAATGAAGGACACATATCAAATCAGGCTGAATGACTCTGGGTTTTCATCCTAAGGCAATCTCACTGTTGGAGTCAGATTTGCCAAACAGGAGATGTGTTTATCTGAGTTGACTTCAGGGCTGTACGATTCAATTCAAGGCAGATTTATGGAACATCTACTCAATGTCCACCCTATTCTAGGCTCCAGAGCCAGAGAGAAGCGGGTGTTTATGGGTAGCAGCAGCCCATCACTTCTATTCTCAAATAACTTACAATTTAATTTGGAAGATATGCACGCAAGCGGAGAGTTAGATCAATATGAATGCTCTGTGCTTGAAGGATTTTGAGTGATTACAAAACACAGTGGTTATAATATGGGACTCTGGGTCAGATTGTCTGCATTCAAACTCCAGACCACAGCTTCGTGGCTATGTGACCTGGGAAGAATTGCTTTATAACCCCCACTATCCCACCCCCATCCTTAGGAGATAATGAAATCTACCTCACAGAGAAGTTGTCTGACTCAATGTGCATTAATGTTTATAAAGCACTTAGCACAGTGCCTGGAATATAGGATCCATAAAATATATGGTTGCTATTATTTTTATCATATAATCTAATGGCTACACTTTGAAAATAAGAAAACGGAGGGCTAGAAGTGGGGAAATGACTATTTACCACTTAGGGGCATACCTGAGATTAGCAGTATCCAATTTTATTCATCAGTTAGGTGAAGGCACATTCTACAACAGCAAATAAATCCCCCAATCGTAAATCTCAAGGTCTTGACACGATAGATGTTATTTACTACTTATACGAAGTTTGATGGAGATCAGGTGATCCTATTCCATTCTGCATCTACACCATCTGGATGGCATGGTCTCTAAGGCCACCACCTTGGTACAGATAGAGATGGAGGAGGTGTGACAACTCCTGGCTGATCTGGTCAGAACTGGCGACCTAGCCCCTGCCCAAGAGAGGCTGAGAGTAGCAGCTGTCACAAGACTATTTGACGAGCAGTGTCTGCCACATGAACAATACAGAAGATACCACAAGACAGCATACGAGTCAGTACTTAATCATAGGACAGATACTATATGTGACAGTTGGTGATTAAGTGGCCTAGTGAGGGGTATAGGCAGCTGCTGTAGGAGATTAGAAAAGGGGTGGATGAGGAAGGAAAAGGGGGCCAAATGATACTTGTTGAGGGGCAGTGCTAGCTGAGGACCCAGGGCTGAAACAAAGAGAGAATGGTGGGTAGAAGAGGAGATGGGGGAGGACCTCTTAAAATAGCTCGGACCAGGAGAGGGCCCTGTCGTGGAGTTCCTGAGTATGAGGACCTTGGCCCATCCTCACCAGGATCAGGGTGGAGGGCAGAAGGAGGTGCCACTGTGGACACTGCTCCTGCCTCTCCCTCTTGCCTTCAGTTGGAGCGTCGTCCGTGGCACCGAGCTTCCTTCTTGGCCCTGAAGCAAATGCTTTACCACGAAGCACGGTGTGGTAGGAAAAGCACTGGATGCAAAATTGATAAGTGCAATTTCCTGTTCCCACTCTGTCCCTGACAACCTGTGTGACTTTGAGCAAGCCTCTCTGCTTTTCTGGGCTGCAGTTCTCCTTGGTAAAATCAGGAGTTCCCTAAGCTCCTTCACAGATCTGATTCTCTGTCGCTAAGCCTCTCACAGCTGTCATTCATAGCATGGGGTAAAATCTTTGAAGGGATAGTCTGGGACTCTCATGTGGGTACAGATCCAGGGGAGGATAGGATTTGACTAGGGATAGAGCAGCTTAGAGGGCCAACAGCATTGAGCATGGCATATGCAAATCTTTGGTGAGGGGCCCGGCTTGCATCAGAACAGAAACAGGATAAAGAGGCAGCCTGGGAAGCTGGGCCCAGCCTCATCAATCTCGGCACTGACATATCAATCAGTCAGTTCAATCAGTTGCAACATTTTTTTCTTTGGGAAATAAATAAAGATGAAGGCAGTAGATACCACACAGAGGAGCCTCAGAGCAGCATGGACAGTCACACTGCCACTGGGTCCTGGAGCTGGGTTCTGATTTATGGAGTAGGCTGAATTTGATAAATCAGGGGCCTCAAATCAGTGGGTTTAGGCTCTTGTTTCCTAAATGGGAACTTAATGTTGTTCATTCATTCATAGGTAGGATGCTGCATCGGAGAGTTACTATATAAATCTGCTATTTACAAGGGTCTCCGTGTTTGTTTTTTGAAAAACAAACTTATAAATCATACCCATCTCAGATGGAAACTTTTCCGGTGTAAACTGTCACCCTCCTATAAATCTCACATTCAGAATTCTTCTTGGTCGATCAGACCTCACACATTTGGGGCGGGAGAGCTGGTAGTAAAAACACCCGGACTGATTGGGAATGTTGGGAGTTGCTAGAGATAATGGGAGGGGTGGGGTGGGGGATAGGGGGAGCACAGAAGTAATTTGTTCCTCATTTAGCCTTGGATCCTTTTATTTATTTATTTTATAGCCTATCTGGCTTTGAGAGTCCACTGATTAAAAAGAAGTTTCAAGTCAATAAAATATGCAACTAGAGATGAATTCTGGAGCTAGTTTACTAGGCAATTTCCTGTATGGCTCCCTGGGTGGGGGACACAGTTCCCCACACCCTGCTACTGGAGCTGGGCTCTCATCCTGCCAGCATTAACCCTTGGGGGTCTTGAGCCAACCTCACAGGGCATTGGAGCCTCATGCTCCTCTCAGGTCCTGAGCTTCTGAGTCTACTTTTGCTCAGGGGGAGCTCTTTCTCCCCATGCCAGAGGCTTCTGAAGGACCCCCGAGGCCCAGAAACACCCCTGCTGAGTCTCCACTATCTGCTCCCTTCTGACCTCTGTTTCTTTAGGGATAGATCTCCTCCTCCAGGAAGTCCTCTCTAAGTAACTGCCCATATTGGTGAGCACATTTGCATTTGTGTCAGCAAATGACATCAAGAAGTGGACATTTTGTCAGGGGATGAGATCATAAAGGAATCACTTGTGTTTTGGGAGTGACTCCAGTTTTGTGTGTAGATGGAGATGTCTGGGGCAGTGTGGAGTGAACTGTGGCCAGGAATGCTGAGCTCTCTCTTGGGATGGCTCCCTTTTTTGCTCCCCACAAGAATAGACAGTTTTTCCTAATTGCCCCCCCCCCCCCAAAAAAAAAAATGTTTTTATCTTCTCTTCTACAGCCTATCAGTTCTCTGAGCCACCTCCCCCTCAGCCACCAACTCTGGGAAGTCCTTTAGGCCCTGGCTCATTTTTCAAGAGGAGATTAGTCTAGAAGGATGTCTTCATTGCAGAACTGAAGAGGTTCCATTTGAACTACAGGGCACCTCACTTGACACACTAAACAGATTTCTGAAAGGTTGCAAGGAAAATGAGGGGAGGGGAATCCTCTTTTTAAAGCATCGGTTGAGTTTCTACAAAGAATTGCTCTGGTCCTGAGCAGCGGATTTGTAATTCTGTCTTCCTACTGGACAATTCCACCTAGATCATAAAAAATGCAAATAGTATACCAACTGTCTGCTATCACAGGCCAGGCATGAACTTGTGGGGTTTTTTTCTGTGTGTGTGTGTGTGTGTGTGTAATTCCCCTCATCCTCTGATATAGGTCCCCCAATACCCCCACTTATCAAATTAAATACCTGAGGCATAGAGAAAGAGCTCGCACACCTACTAAGTGACAAAGTCAGGACGACTTATTAGCCCTACCCCAAACCACACTATTTCTACCGTAGTCTGTTTAGAGTTGCATTTTACTTTACCTTTGTGTCTACCAACACTATTTCCCAGTTAGTGGGCTGGACTAAACCTTACAGCATCGTTCTTCTGTCCCCAGTCTTTTTTTCCCTATCTGCCCCTTGGTGACTGCTGAGCCCCGATGATGTGCTCAGTTCTGCTCCTGCCTCTCCCATGCTTCCTGGCCTCCTCTCGTCCTCCTCTCTCCTCCATGTCTTCTCTTGCACTCCACTGCAGTGGCTCCCCAACCGGTGTCCCCACCCAGTCTCTCGGGATGTCCCACCCTTCCTGCTGTTTGTCAGAGTGCCCCACCTAAAGCCACCTGCCTGCTTTCTCCTGTTTAAATTGGTGGTCAGAAATGGCCTTTGGCGAAAGTGACATTTGACAAAAGTCCAGCAGAGAGCGAAGCAGCACAATGTGGAGATGTCTGAGGGAAGAGTGTTTAAGCAGATGGAGCGGCAGTGCAGAGGCTCACAGTGGGCCTGGGGTGTGCGGGGAACCGCGGAAGGCCCAGGGCAGCCCAGCCTCCTCGTCCTGGCAGTCAGGGTGTATCCTCAACCTCCTTCTCCACTGCCTGGTCTACTGCTCTCCTCTGTGACCTCCCGGTGCCATCTGCTCCGGCCTCACCCTGCTTCAACCCTTCTCTCTGTCAGGCAGTGGTAGCTGTTGCTCTCTCGTCTCCACTCTTGACACCTGGGCTTCCAGAGAACTAGCTATCTGGAAGAACCATCCCTTCCAGCCCTAAATAATAACCTTGGTTTATATTTTGTTTCTTCTCGCAGCTGCTTGGAGGTTGAGGCCTGACTTGTTGGTTTGTGCTTTCTACAGACCAACTGGCGGTTGGTCCTGGGAATACAGAGGCACAGGAGACGCGATCTCTACCCTGAAGGATGAAGTGCTCATGGAGGAGAGAGGCATGTTGGTGGAGAGCTGACAACTTTCATGTGGAGTTGGAGGAACAAAGGACAGAGGGCTCTGTAATCTTGGTGTCTTTCCTATCCTATAATGTAGAGCAAGACGCCACACCCAGATTGGGGCCTCAAGGAATGTTTATTTAATAATCTTTCAGTGACTCTTTTATTTATTAAAGAGATTTTAAATTATTTTGTTGGTTTAACTCGTTGTGAGCTAATGGGTGACTGTTGATGTATTGTTCTGGAAATATTCTCAAGGGTACTAGTGTGTTCCACATGTGCATTTTAAACTCCTCAGGGGTTTCTCTATTCTACTCTTTTATTTTCCAGGGAACAGGGAAGCTTCAAACTAAAACCCCACTCATATTTACACATCACAGTAAGGGGCCAGCCTTCACTTTATCCTCTCACCTAAGCATGAACCATTTTTAGTTAATTTTCCCCACTTTGTAGAATGAAAGGTTGGAGAGAGAATTAAATCTTACTCTTTGAGATCTTTTCAAAGTCAACGTGTAGATGATGTTAATCACTCATTTGTGACCTTGGGTAGGTCCACCAAAGCTTCCTGAACTCAGTTTCTTTATCTAGAAACTAACAAGTGTCCTTGAAGATTGATAGGAGAATACAGTGAAGCGATGTGTGTTCCGTGCCTAGCCTGGTACCCGGCACATGGCCAGCATCTAGCGACTGGCAGCCTTGGTGTCAAGCTACACGCCACTCACTGAACTGGGCTGTGGAAGGTAGAGATAGTTAGAACAAATTTATTTATTTACTTGCTGTGCAAAGATCATAATCTAGTCAGGGAGACTCGAGGAAACAGATGACTCTAGAGCAGTACCAGGACGAGACCCTAGGAGAGGGTAGATGGAGAACCAGGGGGCACCTGAAAGGCTTCCTTGGAGGAAGGGGCAGTTTATGCTGAGAGTTAGGGAATGCGGAGAAGTTAGCCAGTGAAGATGGCAGGAGGAGGTAGAGGGAGGTGTTCCGGACCAGAGGAATGGCTGCTTTCCAGCAAACTCTAGCTAGCATCTTGCACAGCATAAGAGACACAGGTTAAGCTGTGGACCAGATGGAGAAACAATGGAATTAACAATGAAGGGAAATTAAGACATTTGTTCCTAGAGGACGTTCAGCAAAGGGACGAGGTAGCTGAGGAATGGCTCTGCACTGATGCACCGTGACTGATTATGTACAAAAAGGTTGGAGTGGGAATATTTAGCTCAGGAGTTTTCAAACTATTTCCAGGTAACTTTCTCTTCCAAGAAAACTTCCTCAGAAGTTCAAAATATGGAGCAGTGTTGCTCTAGAAGGAGCAATCTTGTCTCCAAGGTCCCTGCTGATGGCCTCTCCTGGAGCCCCTGGGAGCCCTTGAGCACTGCTCATGGCTCCTTTTTGGGCTCTAGGAGAAGAGCTTGAAAGACATTATTTTAAAGACAAAGGAGATCGATGGCCAGAGATTGAAATGATTTTCTCAAGGTTCTCAAACTAGTTCTGGGCTAAAGCCAGTCCCTCTTAGGCCACTGCGTGTTCCTCTACTAAACGGCAGATTCCTCAGTGTCTCCTGCGGCCAGGTGGGCTATACTTTCCTGTGACTCTGTGGGATCACTAGTCTTCTTTCTACTGTGGTTGACCTAGTTATCTTCCATCAGGATCCGTCCTCACCCCAACAGGAAAGAAAAGCAGATAATCCGGGGATTTTTAGGGATAGTGGTCTCCTGTAGTTAGGGCTACCTGGCAAAAGATGAACCAGAAGCAAAAACTCCCTTTCCTTAGCAGAAGGGTTGGGTTTCAACTCAATTTCCCCTGGCACTGGGCGCCCTTCTCCCAGCAGCTGGAATCTACCTTCTTGCAAGTTCTCCAGATACTGACAGGTGGCACTATCAGATCCTGGCCTCCACAGCTGGCATCACACACGGGCTGCCTGCACCTGGGCCTCACCTGTTCACCTCCTGCCCTGGGCTCTTCTGCTTCCTCTGTACATAGAGTCCTTGTGGAGACGACTTCACTGGCTGACCCACAGCATTCGACCCACAGGAGCCGTGAACTTTTGCTGGCTTTGAGGTCTGTGTTTCTCCAGTGATGGCCACCCCTCCACCCCAGGGCACCATGTTACAGACTTAGCCTTTGTCTCTGACCCTGCCACCCCTCGCTGTCCCCTTATTGCCTTTCCAGCTGGCATTTCCGGTAGACTAGGGTGAGAGGCAAGCAGCAGGTCCTGGAGCTTGAGTCCTTGTGTCCTTCTCAGAGTCACACTCTAACAGGACACTTTGCCTTCCTGGCTGCCCCCCACAGGCCTCTTTCTAGACACTGCCCCCAGATAACCAAAGGTTAGCTTACCAGGGAGATGGTGGAGGGGGTGGGAAGAAGTCACACACCCCGGTCTGAAGCACCCTGGCAGGGTCTCCCCATTCCTCCCTTTCTGAGGTTGGCTACTTCAGTCTCTGCAGTCACAATCATCATATAAACTGAAAGGGCAGGGACAATATTTGTTTTGTCCATTACTCTACAGAAGACCTAGGGTGGTCAAAGGTTATTACAGTGGCCTACAAGGCCCTTCCACTTTGGCCACCTGCCCCACCTTTACGGCCTTGCTCCTGTCCACTGTCGTTTGCTCACCAGCTCTCCACCCTAGCCTTCTGTTGTTTCCAGGCCCGCCCCTGCCTCATGGGCTCTGCATTGCTATTCTGTCTACTTAAATGCAGTTCCCCTGACATCCCCAGTGTCTGCTGCCTGGATGTCTACCAGACTTGTCAATTGCCCCACTCATCATTTCTGACCACCCATTAAAAACATCCTCCCTATCCCAGAGACTTTATTTATTTTTCTCAGTTCAATTGTCAGCTGTGGCTATGCTATGCATTTTATTTGTTTGCTTATTATCTTTTTTGTCTGTTTTTTTTGTTGTTGTTGTTAACTGTCCAACCCCCGATGCCCAGAGCAGGGCCTGGCACAGGGTAGGTATGGAATGAACATCTGCTAAATGGAAGCAGGAACCACACTGAGCATGAGCATGGGCTCCAGACTTCTTTCCACCTCTGTCTCTATTTTCCAGGGCTTCCGGAACTCAATGGATAAGACCTGTCATGGGAGTCCAGAGTCAACATGTTTATTCTTCTTCATGTTGGTTTCCTTTCATTTCTTACTCAACCACTTAAAGAGCTCTATGTTTAAGAAGTGCCTTCCTTCCCGGCATCACTCAGTGAAGAAAAATATTTATTTGGGTTTGATGTTGGCAATACATCAAAATCCAATAATCATACCATAGCGCAAGTGCATTGAGGGGTGTGAGATCCATAATGTAATAACATGTAATCTGCACATCAGGATCACAAAGGCGAATCTATAATTTCATTTGATTTATTTTCTTAAAATGCGACAATCCCACATGTTGCTTGAAATGATGGAAGTTGGGGCAACAGAAAAGCGGGAGGTTTATGAGAGCATCAGCCCAGTCTTGGGGATCCCTCCTCCTCCGTGCCTGGAAGATAGGCCTGGGCAATTTCCCCTTTTACTGCAGCAATATCTTGTCTGCATTCGGGAGAAAGACCCCCGACCTGTAAACATATTAGCAGGCGTGTTCTCTTTACGAGTGTGTAAATTTCCCCACAGTGTGTGCCTCCTGGGTCTTGAGGCCCTGTTTATTGGCACGAGCAGCCTGTGTGGGAGAAAGCTCCAGTGTGGTCTAGATTTGTGCCAAGTGGAGGGTGGTCGACAGGCTGGGAGATTTGAAAAAGCAGCAGCAGACATTTTCTCTGAACAGTAGGCAGGAATCTGCCCAAATGAAAATAACACAAAACAATTTCCAAGGTCTGCAAGCTGTGGTTCAAGGGCGAGGGTGGACAGAGTCAGGCCTCTAGAAACCACTCAAGAGGGGCTTCAAGCCGCAAGGAATCTTAACTTCCCTTTCACTGACCTGCACCACTTCTCCCTCTCCTGAGGGCCTGCTCTGCTCTGTCACCACTATGATGGCTCTCCCCTGATAGTTGACCTGGTGATAAAGGCAGTGGTGACTCTGGTTATTGAAGGCTGCTATATGGCAGAGGTTTGCTGTATACCCTCTGACTGACTGCCTACAAGGCAGGGGGGCACATTTCAGATTTGTGTAGGGGGAACCTGAGGCTCAGAGAGGTCAATGAAGTTAGGATTTGAGCCCACACCTGTGTTCCAGAGGCTGTGCCCCTTCCACACCACTCATTTAGAATCATGGTGCTTATCATCAGTACTGTCCTTAGTCTTATGCCACCAGGGCCTTTGCTCTGAGATCTATGCTTAGGAGGTCTCAGAAATGGACTTTCTCTTTTGTCCCACCCCTCCTCACATCTTGGGTGGTCACGGGTCACATAGCAGGAGGAGTGTGAGATCCTCCAATGAATGGAGCTTAGACAGGTGGCCTGGAATCCTGCATGCATGCACCTCTCATCAGATAGGGTGGAGCCAGATATGGGAAGAGTAGGTGGGGTCTCTCTTGCTGCCTTCCCTGCACTCTGCTGCAGGACCTGCAGATGCCACACTTGCCACTTTCACACTCATGTCCTGAGCATGCACGTCCTCTACAGAGCTGTTATTGCATCGTTCCTTCAATATTTGCAACAGCTCCACAAAACTGGAGGAATTTGAGGAGTTTGAAAGAATTCAAAGGTAGTAACTAGGTGGTGCAGTCCATCCTGACTCCACCTTTGCCCTGGTCCTTCATGTTCCTTCATCTTTCCCAGTGTCCTCTCCACACATGGCATCCATTTATATGTCAAGGTCAAGTTCTTTGTGAATTTTGCACCTTCTACTCCATCTTCAGTTCAGCTAACTTGAAAAACAAATTCCACAGACATGGAAGAGAGACCTCTGGGAGTCTTGCTCCAACAGCTGATGCATATCACCTGCTGGTCAGATCCTGGGGAAACATGGCAGCCAAAGGAAAGACCTTCTGCAGAACCAAACACCAAGTCCCTTTCCATTGTGCCATTCTCCCTGGCTGTGCCCCAGAGGGGGCATGGGACCTGGGCTCCCAATGAGCAGTAGCACCTGGCTATAAAGAGCCCCCCGAGTCCCAGACCAAACTCCTCTTGGGATGAAAGAGAGTGCTAAGTATGTGGGTGTGGAACTGCAGACAGACTCAGCCCACAGATCAAAGATTTCCCCAGGCGGCCTCTTCCTCCTTCTCTACCTGCATCTCCCTCCAATTCCCCAGGTAAACTCAGCCCCCGCTGGACTGGTTTTTTATTGACATTTGAAATCTGGTTGTGAAAACTATAGTTGCTTACTCAGGAAAAGAAAAGTGTCAAAGCCAACTTTAAACTTGAAGGATCCCCATGTGGCAGAGACAGCAGATCTGGTGCTTGTGGCCTCAAGAAGGCAAAACAGAGCCACTAGGGAAACCCAGTGCCGCTCAGCCAATGTGAGAAAGAACCTTCACATAGCAGGAGAGACTCACATATGGAATGGACCAACTTGGACAAACAAGTTGGGGGGTCATCAGTGGGGCTGATGAAGACGGGATTTAAGTACCAAGTGTATGCTTGGTCTGAATGATTGAAAGTCTCTCACACCTGGACATCTCAACTTTTCTAGTTTCACCTCCTCTGGATGGTCATGTTTACCCACTGCTACCTACAGAAATATTTTTCTGGACAACTTAAAACCAGGACCTCTATATTTAGTTTTTATTATTAGTTTTCTTATTAGTTACTCCATGTAGATTGAAAACTATCAAGTTGTGCACCACATCTTAGATAATTTTCCTTGCTGAATATAGTAAGGAGGTTCAATAAATGTGCCTTTTAAGAACCATAACTTTTCTACCTGGCACAGTGTTACACCTTGTAATCCCGGTTATTCAGGAGGCTGAGGCAGGAGGATCACAAGTTTGAAGCCAGCCTCAGCAATTTGGAGAGACCCTGTGTCAAAAATAAATAAATAAAATTAAATTAAATTAAAAAGGGCTGCAGATGTAGTTCAATGGTAAAGCACCTCTGGTTTCAATACCCAGTACCAAAACAAACAAACAAACAAACAAAACAAAACAAAACAAACAAAAAAGTAATTATTTCTCTATTTCTGATTATAGAATTTATACTTATTAAGGAATGTTCAGAAACTCCCAGAAAGTATCAGAGATAATATAAAAATCAACTGTAATCATATCATCTAGGAATAACTATGGATAAATATGTTCATATATTTCTTCCCAGTTATCAATAAATATTTACTTTTTTCAAAGAATGAGAGCGAACTTAAGGTGGAAATTTGTACTTTTTAAACTTAGAAGCAAATGGGTAAGAAGCTCAATCAGCCCCCTGGGATGCTACAACTTTGTCCTGAGCCTCTTCCTGCTACTGGTGCCTCCTTGGGAGTAGGGAAGGGAGGGGCTCTCAAATCATCATGGGCTACTAGCTAGTCCAGTGAACTACCCAAGAATCACCTAAGCAGGTGTCTTTTTTTTTTCAGACTGTTTGCCTTCTCAACCTAAAAATTTACTCATGGTCAAAGGTGCTCTCATCCCCTACAGTTACCAGGGGGTCTCCTCGGGGAGGATCAGGCTGGCTGGAGATGTGTGTGTGTGTGTGTGTGTGTGTGTGTGTGTTTTCCTTTCTAACTCACTGAGAGCTTGGCAAGGCCAGGAGAGAGGCAGCTGATTATTTTTAGCCCCTTGTTCCTCCGAATGGATTGTGCATAACAAAAGAATGCTAATGCTCAGTGTCTTTATGAAAGCACTCGAGTTCATCAGCTTTGCAAAGAAGTGAAATTAAATCAAGATTTAATTGGGATATGCATGTTTTATTCATGCTACTAACCACAGGAGAAGCCAGCAAGCTGAAGGTAAAAAAGAGGGGAAAAAATCTTTTGAAAAGTTGTTTCTCTCTGATTAAATAGAGATAGTTTCCAACTTCAAAGGGAGCAGGCCTTTAATGTATTTTAAATGCTCAACTATGCTTAGCTTGGCCAACTCTGCTGCTAGTGGGCAACAGCGACCCAGGCATGCACTGCACCTAACTTCATGTCCTGGCTTCCAAAACCAGTTGCATGGCTCCTGGGCCTTCCTTCTGTGCGTCGGAATGGGGCCTTCCAACGACTGTCCTGGGACCCTGGACACGGGTGGAGGCAGCTCAGAGGCTCTACAGTTACCTCTTGGAATCCAGGAAGCCCCTACTGCCAAAGTGGGAAGGATCAATCACATTAAGGAATGGGACTTTTCTCCTTCATCAGACATTTCTCCCTTGGAAGGGGAGCTATGTTAGGTATAGAGATAAAGCACTCCCTGCCTGAGCCTCTTTCTCCTTACAGGTTATGACAAGAAATCAAAGACCCAAACAACATAGACAAAAGAGAGATAAGCAAAGGTTGCTAAAAGGGTTTAAGGTGCTCTGAGAGGTCAAGGCAAAGAGCAATCCAGTAGGGAGGAAGACAAAGAAATCTTTATGAGGAGGTGACACCGCAGCCTGGTTGGAAGGAAGTCTAGAATTTCTGTGTGTAGACAGGGAGCATGGGTTCCAAATAGTGAAAGTGGAGGCAGGATGTTGGAGGTGGAAATTGTGGAGAATGTTTAGAGGAAGAGAGCTTGGTTGGTTGTGCCTTGGTATGCCGTGTGGTACAGCAATGAGGGTGTCTGGAATAGAGGGTGGGGAAAGAGTATGAAGAACCTTAAATTCAGGCCGAGTAGGGTATCCACTGAGAAGACTGGCTAAAGTTTAAGGGTAAGTGGCTCTTTATAAATTCAGTGACCCATTGAACTGAAAGAGATTTTTCAAGTCATCCAGTCCAAGAATTGCGCCCTCTAGGATACACCACCACCTGTGACCATGACAAACATTATTCACCACCCTGGCGCTCTAAGTCTGAGGGAAACTCACAGTATCTTTGAGCAAAGCAAACCAATAACCATTGCTAGGTTCTGACTATCTGAATCCTTTCCCTGCCTCATGTGGATATTTTATGCAAAATGCAGATGGGGCAGTTTTCCATAATAGTAGGCTAGGTTATCTGGATCTGCTTATCTATTGAGAAAAAAAAATTACATGTCCTCTTAAAAGTATAAAAAAACATAAAAGAAAATAGTAAAATTACCAGGCATATTAATTAAGGGAAACCATAAGAGGTAAAGGCAATGCAGACATTTTTGCCCAAAGGACATTGGTCAATTCGGGAAATTTTAAACTTTTAAGAATTTCTTATGAACGAAGGATCATGGACATCACAATTGGTCAATGTTCTTAGTTCCAAAGAGACTATCAGATAATAAAATTTTCATAGTTGGAGTTCTACAAGACCTTTAAAGAAGAACTAATATCAATATTTCTCAAATTATTTCCTGAAATAGAAAAAGAGGGAACACTTCCAAACTCATTCTATGAGGCCAATATCATCCTGATTCCAAAACCAGACAAAGGCACATCAAAGAAAGAAAAATTCAGACTAATATCTTTAATGAACATGGATGCAAAAATTCTCAATAATATAATAACAGCAAATCAAATAAAAAAAAATACCAAAAAAGATAGTGCACCACAATCAAGTGGGGCTCATCCCAGGGATGCAAGTTTGGTTCAACATGTGGAAATCAATACATGTAATTTGTCAAATTTGACAAAATATAGCACCCATTCATATTCAAAAAACTAGAAAAACTAGGGATAACATATAAACTAGGGAACATATTTCAACATTGTAAAAACTATCTATATTAAGCCCAAGGCCAATATCATTCTAAATGGAGAAAAATTGAATTCCCTCTAAAAACTGGAATAAGACAGGGATGCCCTCTTTCACCACTTCTATTTAACATAGTTCTTGAAACTCTAGCCAGAGCAATTAGACAGATGAAAGAAATTAAAGGGTTACAGATAAGAAAAGAAGAACTCAAATTATCACTATTAGCTGGCGATATGATTCTATACCTAGAACATCCAAAACTAATAAATGAATTCAGCAAAGTAGCAGGATAAAAAAATCAACACCCCAAAATCAAATGCATTTCTGTACATCAGTGAAAAATTCTCTGAAAGAGAAACTAGGAAAACTACCCCATTTACAATAGCCTCAAAAAAAAAATTCTTGGGATTCAACTTAATGAAAAAGGTGAAATACTTCTACAATGAAAACTACAGAATGCTAAAGAAAGAAATTAAACAAGACCTTAGAAGATGGAAAGATCTCCCTTGTTCTTGCATAGGCAGAATTAATATTGTCAAAATTACCATACTACCAAAAGCACTATACAGATTTAATGCAATTTCAATCAAAATCCCAATGACATTTCTCATAGAAATAGAAAAAGGAGTCATGAAATTCATCTGGAAAAATAAGAGACTCAGAATAGCTAAAGCAATTCTTAACAATAAGAATGAAGCAGGTGGCATCATTATACCAACTTTAAACTATGCTTCAGAGCATTAGTAACAAAAACAACATGGTATTAGCACCAAAATAGACTGGTAGACCAATGGTACAGAATAGAGAACACAGAAACAAACCCACATAATTATAGTTATCTTATATTAGACAAAGGTGCCAAAAACATACATTGGAGAAAAGATAGCCTCTTTAACAAATGGTGCTGGGAAAACTGGAAATCCATATGCAACAAAATGAAATTAAACCCCTATCTCTCATCATGCACAAAACTCAACTCAAAGTGGATCAAGGATCTAGGAATTAAACCAGAGACATTATACCTAATTGAAGAAAAAGTAGACCCAAATCTCCATCACATTGGATAAGGCTCCAACTTCCTCAATAAGACTCCTATATTGCAAGAAATAAAATCAAGAATCAAAAATGGGATGGATTCAAACTAAAAAAGTTTCTTCTCAGCAAAAGAATCAATCAGTGAGATGAATAGAGAGCATACAGAATGGGAGCAAATTTTTACCATACGCACATCAGATAGAGCACTAATCTCTAGGATATATAAAGATCTCAAAAATCTTAACACCAACCACCCCCCAAAAAACAAAACCAAATAACCCAATCAATAAATGGGTCAAGGAACTGAACAGACACTACTCAGAAGATGATATCCAATCAATCAATTATTTTATATAAAAAGTTCAACATCTGTAGTAATTAGAGAAATGCAAATCAAAACTACTCTAAGATTTCATCTCACTCTAGTCAGAATAACAGCTATCAAGAACACAAACAATAATAAGTGTTAACAAGGATGTGGGGAAAAAGGCACACTCATACATCATTTGTGGGACTGCACATTGGTGCAGCCAATGTGGAAAACAGTATGGATATTCCTTGGAAAGGTGGGAATAGAACCACCATTTGACCCAGCTAATCCACTCCTTAGTTTATACCCAAAGGACTTAAAAACAGCATACTACAGGGACACAGCCACATCAATGTTTATAGCAGCACAATTCACAATAGCTGAACTGTCGAACAAACTTAGATGCCCTTCAGTAGATGAATGAATAAAGAAAATGTGGTATATATACACAATGGAAGATTATTCAGCATTAAAATAGAATAAAATCATGGCATTTGCAGGTAAATGGATGGAGTTGAAGAATACTATGCTAAGTGAAGTAAGCCAATTCTCAAAACCAAAGGCCAAATGTTTTCTCTGAAATGTGGATGCTGATCTATAATGGGGGTGGAGATGGGGAGCACGGGAGGAATGGAGGATCTTTAGATAAGGCGAAGGGGAGGGAGAGGAAGTGGGAAGGAATGGGGTTAATGAAGGCAGTGGAATGAGATGTATGTACATCATTATCCTAAGTACATATATGAAGATGTGAATGATGTGACTCTACTTTGTGTACAACCAGAGACATGAAAAATTGTGCTCTGTAAGTGTACTATGGATTGAAATATATTCTGATGGCAAATATACAAATTAGAATAAATAAATAAATTTTAAAAATTCCCATAGCTGGATAATAAAGTTCCTTATTCATGAAAGGGAGATGGTAGTTCGGCAAAGCATTCCTGACACTATATTTAAAGAAATGAGAAAAAGGTGGAAATATATCTGCAAGAGCAGGAAGTTATAAAGATTGAAATATCAGATTTTTAAAACATAGAACTTGTGAAAATAAAATTCCAATTACTAAAATTTAAAAACCTATAATAAATTTAACTGCTGCAGATTAAACACAACTGAGAAGAGAATTAATAAACTGTAACATATGACAGAAGAAATTTGTTTAGGCATGTCATGAAGACACAGAAAGGTAGAAAATATAGAAAACTCAAGTGGTGTACAGGATAGAGTGAGAAAGTCTGAAATACATTTGTTTAGACTCCTAGGAAAGGAGAAAAAATATTTAAAAAGAAGCAATATTTGAGCAATTAGTGGATAAGATTTTTCAGAATCAATGACACAAATCTATAGACCAAAAAGACTTTTAAATCTCCGCCAGGATACAGAAAATAACCAGGTACATCATAGTGACACCAGAGAACACCAAAGACAAAGAGGAGATAATAATAGTAGTCACAAGGGAAAGACAGATTGGATTGTCTTTAAATAAATGAGAGACAAATTGCTGACTTCTTAAAAATATTAAGGAAAGTCAGTAGGCAGAGAATAATGTCTTCAATATGTTGACAAAAGTTAATAGATAGTGAGCAATGCTATGTCCACTGAAAATGTTTTTTAAGAATGAGGACAAGATGAAGATTTTTTAGGTAAACGAAATGGAATTTATCATCAATAGAGCCTCAGTAAAAGAAATTGTAAGTGGTGTGCTTGAATCAGAAAGAGAACGATTCCAGATGAAAGGTTTGAAATACAGAAAAAAAAAAAAAAACACAAGAGAAAGAAAGGTTGTAAATAAGTGGGTAAATCCAAATGAACATTGAGTGTATATAACAATAATAATAATGTCTTGAGACTCAAATTTAAAAGTCTAATGGATTTGAAGTGTTCTAAGATTCTGATTGATATGCAACTTAGGGTACTAACTTTAGGCTTTGATAATTTAAATATGTCTTATAATTTTGAGAATGTATTGATCGTGGTTCAGTGCAGGAAATAGAAACAAAGGACTTAAAAGTGAAAGTAATAGAAAGAATCAGTAGCTTACAAAATCACTGGGAGAACTGGAAAAGCAAACTTCAGAGGGCTGTCACTAGGCATACAGCCACACTGCCACCGCTGCAATCCAGAGGTCAAGAAACTGCTGTTGCCTCTCAGAGAGGAGCAAGCTGCAGGAATGGGTGGTGATATTAGGATAATTCCACATTTTGAAGCGGGCGACTGGTAGTGGAATACATTGGCCTACCACTGTTCATATCCATGTCTTCCACAACTCACACATTGGCCATCACCACTAACAAAGAAAAAAGATCATTTCTTCCTTCCTGTTCTCCATATCATCCATGAGTATGTTTCATTGGCATACCATAAATTGCATTTTGAAATATGCTATCAAGGAGCATGAGAAATGGAGTTTCCAGCTCCTAAGATACAAGGCAGAGCAGAGGAGAATAAACACGATCCAGCCAAAATAAAAAATAACATATTATCTTAAAAAGTAGACTTCCTTCTGTTTTATTCTAGAATTTTTATATCAAGTTTTACATTTAGGTGTACAATCTATTAGGAGTTAATTTTTGCATTTGAATTAAAATTCATTTTTTTTTGCATATGGATACTATTGTTCCAGCACCATTTGTTGATTAGACTCTTCTTCCTCCATTATTTCTTCCTGAATTGTCTTTGTACCTAGTCCAAATCACTTGTATGTGTGCATGTGAAGTTCTTTTGTTTTTGTGGGTTTTTTTCTTGTGGGGGGCGGGGGGGGGCATACCAGGGATTGAACTCAGGGGCACTTGACCACTGAACCATATCCCCAGCCCTATTTTGTATTTTATTTAAAGACAGGGTCTCACTGAGTTGCTTAGTGCTTTGCTGTTGGTGAGGCTGGCTTTGAACTTGCAATCCTCCTGTCTCAAGCTCCAGAGCTGCTGGAATTAGAAGTGCATGTGTAGTTTTGATACTCTTTATTGTGTTTCATTGATCTATTCAATCTATTTATCTGTCCTAATACCAATACCACACTATCTTTATTACTGTAGGTTTCTCATGAGTCTTGGAACAGGTAGTTTTAGCTCTTCAACTTTGTTCTTCTTTTTAAAATTTGTTTTGGTTATTTCACATGCTTTACCTTTTTATGTGATATTTATAGTCAGTTTGTCTATATCTACAAATAAAAATCATGCTGGGATTTAAAATAGGGATTATGGTGAATCTATTTGAAGAGAATTGGTTTTAACAATGCAGAACCTTTCAACTCATGCCCAGGATACATCTCTTTTTTATTTTGGCCATCTTTTTAGTTTTCATGTTAGCATATTTTTTGGCAACTTTATTCTTAAGTGTTTCATTTTTAATTGTTGATTGTAAGTATGCATTGAATTTTGTATATTGGTTTCATATCTTCAGCCTTTAGAAAACTCACTTATTAGTTCTAATACTTTTTTTTTTTTGCAAATTATCCCTTTTTTTCATAGATCATATTTTATATGAACAAGAGATTTCTTCTTCCTTAGCACCTGGATGCCTTTTATTTCTTTTTCTTGCCTTACTGTATTGACTAGAAATTGTAAGATGATGTATGATTAAAGAAGTAAAAATGAATATCTTTATCTTATTTCTGATCATAGGAGGGAAAAAATCAGTTGTTCATTATTATGATTTTAATTGGAAATTTTTGTAAATGATATTTATCTGACTAAGGAAGTTACCTTCTAATTATCTATTGCTGAGGTTTTCTTTTTTTAATCAGAAATAAATGCTGAATTTTATAAAATGCTTTTTATGCATCTATTGAGGCAAACAGATGATTTTTCCATTTTGGTTTATTCTTATAGTGAATTACATTGATTTATTTTAAATTGTTAAATTAACTTTGTGTTTATGAGATATGTCCTATTTGGTATGAATTTATTATTGCTGATTTGATTTATTAAAATATTATTTATAATTATAACATCTTTGTTTACGAGGGATAGCATCCTATAGTTTCCTTTCCTTGGAATGCTTTGGTCCAGATTTAGTGTCGGGGCACTGCTGGATTTATAGAATGAGTTTGGAAGTGTGCCTTCTTTTTCAACTTCCTGGAACAGTTTGAACAAAATTCATCTTTTGTCTCCTTTAATGTTTGAAAGAAGCCACAGATGCAACCACTTGGGTGGGAATTTTCTTTCAACAAAGATTTTATTTGTAAATTTAATTTCTATAACAGAAAAAGGGCACTTTGGGTTATTTCATCTTGGATGAATATTGATAGTTTGTGACTTTCAAGGAATTTTGCATTTCGTCTGCTATCAGATTTATTACTATAAATTTGTTCCAATTAGTCCCTATTATCCTTTTAATATCTGTAGACTCTGTAGTAATGTCACCTTTTCATGTCTGACATTGGTAACTTTTGTCTTCTTTTTCTGATTTTACCTGATTAGTCTGGCTTCATCAATTTAATCATTGTTAAATAATAGTATTTTATTATGTATAAACTTAAAGAGGGCTGGGGTTTTGGCTCAGAGGTAGAGCGCTCACCTAGCATGTATGAGGAACTAGGTTTGATCATCAGCACCACATAAAAATAAAATAAAGGTATTGTGTCTACCTACAACTAAAAAATAAATGTTAAAAAAAAACAACTTAAAGAAGCAGCTGTTTGTCTCATTGATTTTTTTAAAATTTTGTTTCATTAATTTCTAGTAGGACCTTTGGACCTTTATTATTTCCTTTTTTTTTTCTGACTTTTTTTTTCATGTTTCTTAAGATGGAAAACTGAGGTCATGGATTTGAGAACTTTCTTACTTTTTAAAATAAACATTTAGTGGTATAAAATTTCCTTTAAATATTGCTTCAGTGTTAGCTCATAAATTTTGATATATTATAATCTTATTTTCATTTAGATCAAAATGCTTTGGATTTTCTCTTTTCTGTTGTTATCTCTAGTTTACTTCAACTTTGATCAAAGAACATACTTTGTATGACTTGTTTTTCTAAAAAAATATGTTAGACTCATTTTTGGTCTGGAATATGATTTATCTAAATGGGCTATATGCATTTATTTGGAAAGAATGTATATTCTGCTGCTTTGGGGTAGAGTATTCTATAGATATCAGTTAGGTCAAATAGATAGTTTTATTTAAGACTTTTATATCATTCCTGATTATTTTTTGTTACTTGTCTTGTCAAGTATTAATAGAAGAGCATTGAGATTTCCAAAATTTCCAATTATTTTTTGTGGATTTTGTTATTTTCTCATCTCAGTTTTTTTTAAACTTTATTTTATTTGCTTATTTTTTATGTGATGCTGAGAATTGAACCCAGTGCCTCACATGTTCTAAGCAAGTGCTCTACCAATGAGTCACAGCCATAGCCCCTTAGTTCTATTTTTTCCTCATGTATTTTTATTTTATTTTTCCCACATTTTAATGGTGCATTATAATTATATGTAATGGAGGGATTTATTATTACATACTTCTACATGCACAAAATATAATGAAATAATTTGGCCAATGTCATTCCTTTGTATTTTCCCTTTACCTTCTCTCCTTCCCCCCAACTCTTTTCCCTTTCTCTATTCTCTTTTCTTCTTTTAATTTTCATGAGATTTCTCGCCACAACCACCTTTCTTTTCCCTTTTTTTCTCTAGCTTCCACATATGCGAGCAAACATGTAACCCTTGAGTTTCTGAATTTGGCTTATTTTGCTTAACATAATGTTCTGAAGTTCCATCCATTTTCCTGCAAATGATGTAATTTCATTGTTCTTTATGGTTGAATAAAATTCCATTTTGTATATATACCACATTTTCTCTCTCCATTCAACCATTAACATGTATTTTAAAGCTCTATTATTAGGTGCATGAATATTTAGGATTGTTATATACTATTGATAAATTCACCCTTTAATCATTATGACAAAATGGTTTTTATTCTTTACTATGAAGTCTTTGTCTTTTATTAATAAAAGCACTTTGGTTTTCTTTTGACTAGTGTTAGTGCAATATGTCTTTTTATATCTTTTCAAAAAATAAAATTTGCTATCCATTCATGACAAAAAGAAAACACTTAGAAAGTAGGAATAGGTTGAAACCTCTTTAATATTATAAAATATATTTACCCAAACCTACAGCAAACATTAAACTTAATGGAAGCTCTGGAAAACTTTCTTTTGAGAGCAAGAATGAGACAAAGAATCACAACTACCCTCACTTCTATCAATTCAACATTGTACTGGAGATTTTGTCTGGCACAGAAAAAAATCTTTCCAACTCCTGAAAAAAATACTGAGCAGTGGAAAAAAATTCATCAGTTAAAAATGATATATCTGTGGGCTGGGGCTGGGGCTCAGCGGTAGTGCACTTGCCTGGCACTTAAGAGGCACTGGGTTCGGTTCTCAGCACCGCATATAGATAAATAAAATAAAGGTCTATCAACAACTAAACAAACAACAACAACAAAAAAAAAAAAAAAAAAGAAAGAAAAGAAAGGGAATCCAAGATGGCGGGCCAGAGAGAGGCAGCATTCTGTGTCGCTCTGTGAACTGGGACTCAACAAGTGGGAACACTGCTTCCCTATGAGCGACATTCCTGCTTCAGTACAGGAATCACAGCCACTATGCCCACTCAGGGCTCCAGGCCTCAGCATCAGAGTAGGTCTCCCAACTACTCATCCACACAGGACTACTGGGTGCCCCAGTGGGACTGTAGGCATCAGCACCCGCCCAAAACTTTTAGCTACCCACCTGAGCAGAAATCCCGGTCACAGCTCCCATGCAGGACACCTGGCAGCTGCCCACATGCAGGATCTCCAGCTGCCACTCCTGTATGGACCCCCATCAACCAACATGGGGCTCCACTGGTAGCCTCCATTTGGGACTCTGTAGCAATGGAGATAGTCCCCTATGCACTATAGCCTGCTTGCACCGGGGAACTTCACACAGGCTCTGAAGATAGCCACAGCCACACACTGCACACCACAGACTCAGTCTCTGAACTCATTGTCCAATGCCATGCCCCGGATTCCCCCACCTGACCCGACACCCCATCATCTCCATCTTCGGTCACCTTCATCACCATCTTTAGTGGGGGCAACTCCCAGTTTGGAACTCTGGCTGCCTAGGTACCCAGTTTCTAGCTCCCCTCTCTCCCTAGCAACAACTTATCCAGCTTAGAGACTGCCCAACAACAAAAAAATTAGCTCTCAGCAGGGCTGGTGCGGAGCATGCCCAAAGTGCCACACGCAAGAGTCCTGGAGAGAAAAGTCCCTTATTAGGAAGTGGCTGAGTGTGACACAGTTCAGAGACTAAAGGAGACCAGGAATTGGGAGGTCTTCAGGAAAGATAAGGAGATAAGACCAGGCACTCACATCACAGAAGCAGGTCCAAAAAGAGATCTCTGAGGGGCAATCTCCCTTCATGGACTGGAGGGTGCCACACCCCACTTTCAGGTGCCCTCCACCCAGGACCAACCCTCCCTCCCTGATTACCTTCACCATCCTGAGGGTGGAGATACAGCTAACAACAGATGACCCCACCTATTGGATGAGAAGGGAAGCAGGAAAGATCCTGATCTCCAACCACAACAATCCTCATTTCTTCCTTTGAGTTTTTTCTTTTTTTTTCTTTCTTTTCCCACTCTACTCTCCTGCATTCATTTCCCCAACATATGTGAAAACAAGTACTTTGCATGAATTAGGATATTGATGTCTGAGACAACTGAATAGTATATTGTTGTGTTGTGTTATATATTCTTTTCTTTCTTTTTTGTTTGTGTTTTCCTCCAACTTTTACTATTTTAACATTTTTATTTTTCTTAATATATATGTGTGCTTGTTTTATGTACTCTACCATCTTTCCTCTTACTAGTTTACCCAAAATTACTTCTCTTGCTACTAACCTTCTTCTTTAGATTTCTCTTTCACACTTCCTAAGATATAATAACTCTATATACTCACCTCCTACCTCCTCAGCATATCTTTCTACACCTCACCTCTGGTTCTTTGTACACCATCAGAAACTGTACACCGTTTTACAAACCTACTGATTATATTAAAGATAATAATTGAATTCAGCATTTCTGTACATTGTGACCAAACTGTAAATGTCTATTAGCAATTGTTTGTTTTTAGGTTTGTATATTGTTTACATTGGGCTCTGTTAACATTGTCCTACTCCTCAAAGGAGAGGTATTGGATCCCTACAGGGGCACTGTAAGCCTATGGGGTAAAAATGGTAATGCCACGAATCCACAGTGCATGAAGGGAAGACACATGAGCAACATTAAAAGACAAGGGAAAAAAGTGCCCAAACACATCAAGATACCACATTATTAGAATCCATTGCCAGCACAGCAGAAGGAATGACAAATAAGGAGTTCAGGATATACATAATTAAAATGTTCTGTGAATTAAAGGATGATATAAGTGAGCAGATACCGGGAGCAAAAGATCATTTTAACAAAGAGCTACATAAACAAATACAGGAAGCAAAGGATGACTTCAATAAGGATATAGAGGTTCTAAAGAAAAACCAAACAGAATTTCTTGAAATGGAAGAAATAATAAACCAAATTAAAAGTTCAATTGAAAGCATCACCAACAGATTAGACCACTTGGAAGACAAGACCTCAGACAATGAAGACAAAATAAATAATCTTGAAAAGAATGTAGACAACAGTGAAAATGGTAAGAAACCATGAGCAGAACATTCAAGAAATATGGGATAGCATAAAAAGACCAAATTTAAGAGTTACTGGGATAAAGGAAGGCATAGAGTTTTGAACCAAAGGAATGAACAATCTATTCAATGAAATAATATCATAAAATTTTCCAAACATGAAAAACAAATTGGAAAACCAAATTCAAGAGGATTACAGGATGCCAAATGTACAAAATCACAACAGATGTACACAAAGTCATATTATAATAAAAATGCCTAACATACAGAATGAGGAGAGAATATTGACAGCCATGAAAGAAAGGAATCAGATTACATATGAGGGGATCCAATTAGGTTACGTTATTAGATTTTTCGCCCCAGACCCTGAAAGCTAGAAGATCCTGGAACAACATATATCAAGCTTTGAAAGAAAATGAATGCCAACCAAGAATCTTGTATCCAGTAAAATTAAGTTTTAGATTTGATGATCAAATAAAAATCTCCCTTGATAAACAAAAGTTAAAAGAATTTACAGATAGAAAACCTGCACTACAGAACATCCTTAGCAAAATATTCTATGAAGAGGAAATGAAAACAACAATGAAAATCAGCAGAGGGAGGTATTACACTAAAGGCAAAACTAATCAAAGGAGAAACCAAGTAAGTTAAATAACAAAAATGGCTGGGAATACAAATCATGTCTCAATGATAACCCTGAATGTTAATGGCCTAAACTCACAAATAAAAAGATACAGACTATCAGATTGGGTCAAAAAAAATCAACAATATTCTGCCTCAAGATAGTAAAAGACATCCACAGACTGAAGGTGAAAGGTTGGGAAAAAACCATACCATTCACATGGAGTGTGGGAGCAAGCAGGGGTTTCCATCCTCATATCAAATAAAGTAGACTTTAAGCTAAAGTTAACCAAAAGGGATAAAGAAGGACATTTCATACTGCTCAAGGGAACCATGCACCAACAAGACATAACAATCATAAATATATATGCCCCAAACAATGGAGCGTTTATGTTCATCAAACAAACTCTTTAAGAGTCAAATTGACCACAACACAATAATTCTCGGTAACTTTAACACACCTCTTTCACCTCTAGATAGATCTTCCAAACAAAAGCTGAACAAAGAAACTACAGAACTCAATAATACAATCAATAACTTAGACTTAAATGATATATATAGAATATTTCATCCTTCAATGAGTAAATACATTCTTCTTAGCAGCACATGGATCATTCTTTAAAATATACCATATATTATTCCTCAAAGCAACTCTTAACAAATACAAAAAAGTAGAGATACTACTCTGCATTCTATCAGATCACAATGGAATGAAATTAAAAATCAATGATAAAATAAAAAGTAAAAACTACTCCAACACCTGGAGATTATAATATGCTACTGAATGAACAATGGGTTGCAAAAGACAACAAGGAGGAGATCAAAAAAATCTTAGAGTTAAATGAGAACACTGATACAACATATCGAAATCTCTGGGACACTGGGAAGGCAGTACTAAGAGGAAAGTTCATTGCATGGAGTTAATTCCTTAAAAGAAGAAAAGGTCAACAAATAAATGACCTAATATTACATCTCAAAGCCCCAGAAAAAGAAGAACAAATCAACACCAACACTAATCAAAGGAGAAACCAAGTAGTAGAAGAAAGAAAGGAAGTAATTAAAATCAGAGCTGAAATCAATGAAATCAAAACAAAAGACATGATTGAAAAAATTGACAAAAAAGTTGGTTCTTGAAAAAAATAAATAAAATTAACAAACCCTTAGCCATGCTAATAAAGAGAAGGAGAGAAAAAAACTCAAATTACTAACATACATGATGAAAAGGAAATAACACAACAGACACTACAGAAATACAGAAGATAATAAGAATTATTTTGAAACTTGTACTCCAGTAAAATAGAGAATATCAAAGGCATTGACAAATTTATAGAGTCATATGATTTGCACAAATTGAATAAGGATGATATAAACACTTTAAACAGAGCAATTTCAAGCAAAAAATAGAAGATGCCATCAGAAGCCTACCAACCAAGAAAAGCCCAGGACCAGATGGATACATAGCTGAATTCAATAAGACTTATAAAGAAGAATAATACCTACAATCTTCAAATTTTTATGTGAAATAGAAAAAGAGGGAACACTTTAAAACTTATTCTTTGAGGCCAATATCACCCCGATTCCAAAACCAGACTAAGAAATATCAAAGAAATAAAAATTCAGACCAATATTTCTAATGAATATAGATGCAAAAATGCTCAATAAAATTCTGGCAAATCAAACACAAAAAATATCAAAAAGAGTGCACCATGATCATGTGGGTTTCATCCCAGGGATGCAAGGTTGGCTCAACATGCAGAAATCAATAAATGTAATTCATCACATCAATAGACTTAAAAATAAGAATCATATGATCATTTCAATGGATGCAGAAAAGCATTTGACAAATACAGCACCCATTCATATTCAAAACAATAGAAAAACTAGGGATAACAGGAGCATATCTCAACATTGTAAAAGCTATCTATGTTAAGCCCAAGGCCAACATCATTCTAAATGGAGAAAAATTGAAAGCATTTCCTCTAAAAACTGGAATAAGAGAGTGATGCCCTCTTTCACCACTTCTGTTTAACATAGTTCTTGAAACTCTAGCTAGAGCAATTAGACAGATGAAAGAAATTAAAGGGATACAGTTAGGAAAAAAGAACTCAAATTATCACTATTTGCAGATGATATGATTCTATACCTAGAAGATCCAAAAAATTCCACCAGAAAATTTATAAAACTAATAAATAAATTCAGCAAAGTAGCAGGATAAAAATCAAATGCATTTCTGTAATCAGTGAAAAATCCTCTGAAAGAGAAACTAGGAAAACTACCCCATTTACAATAGCCTCAAAAAAAAAAAATTCTTGGGAATCAACTTAATGAAAAAAGTGAAATATCTCTACAGTGAAAACTACAGAATGCTAAAGAAAGAAATTAAACAAGACCTTAGAAGATGGAAAAATCTCTCTTGTTCTTGCATAGGCAGAATTAATATTGTCAAAATGACCATACTACCAAAAGCACTATTCAGATTTAATGCAATTTCAATCAAAATCCCAATAACATTTCTCATAGAAATAGAAAAAGCACTTGTAAAATTCATCTGGAAAAATAAGAGACCCAGAATAGCTAAAGCACTTCTTAGCAATAAGAATGAAGCAGGTGGCATCACTATACTGACTTTAAACTATACTACAGAGCAATAGTAACAAACACAGCATGGTATTGGCACCAAAATAGACTGGTAGACCAATGGTACAGAATAGAGGACACAGAGACAAACCCACATAATTACAGTTATCTTATATTAGACAAAGTTGCCAAAAACATACAATGGAGAAAAGATAGCCTCTTCAACAAATGGTGCTGGGAAAACTGGAAATCCATATGCAACAAAATGAAATTAAATTCCTATCTCTCACCATGCACAAAAATCAGCTCAAAATGGATCAAGGATCTAGGAATAAACCAGAGACACTCTACCTAATTGAAGAAAAAGTAGACCTAAATCTCCATCACATCGGATAAGGCCCCAACTTCCTCAATAAGATTCCTATAGCACAAGAAATAAAATCAAAAATCAAAAATTCAAACTAAAAAGTTTCTTCTCAGCAAAAGAATCAATCAGTGAGGTGAATAGAGAGCCTAGATCTTGGGAACAAATTTTTCCCACTTGAACATCAAAGCACTAATCTCTAGGGTATACAAAGAACTCAAAAAGCTAAACACCAAAAAACCAAATAGCCCAATCAATACATGGGCCAAGGAACTGAACAGACACCTCTCCAAAGATGATATCCAATCAATCAACAAATATATGAAAAAATGTTCAACACCTCTAGCAATTAGAGAATTGCAAATCAAAACTACTCTAAGATTTTGTCTCATTCCAGTGGAATGGCAGCTATTAAGAACACAAACAACTATAAGTGTTAACAAGGATGTGGGGGAAAAGGCACACTCTTTGACTGCTGGTTGGACAGCAAATTGGTGCAGCCAATATGGAAAGCACTATGGAGATTCCTTGGAAAGCTGGGAATGGAACCACTATTTGACCCAGATATCCCACTCCTCGGTCTATACCCAAAGGTAAAAACAGCATACTACAGGGACACAGCCATATCAAAGTTTTTTTAAAATTAATTTATTTTTTATTTATATATGAGAGCAGAATGCATCACAATTCTTATTACACATACAGAGCACAGTTTTTTGTATCTTTGGTTGTACATACAGTATATTCACACCAATTCATGTCTTCATACCTGTACTTTGGATAATAATGATCATCACATTCCACCATCATTAATAAACCCATGCCCCCTCCCTTCTCCTCCAACCCCTCTGCCCTATTTAGAGTTTATCTATTCCTCCCATGCTCCCACTCCCTATCCCACTATGAATCAGCCTCCTTATATCAAAGAAAATATTCAGCTTTGTTTTTTGGGGATTGGCTAACTTCACTTAGCATTATCTTCTCTAACTCCATCCATTTACCTAAAAATGCCATGATTTTATTCTCTTTTATTGCTGAGTAATATTCCATTGTGTATATCTGCCACATTTTCTTTATCCATTCATCTACTGCAGGGCATCTAGGTTGGTTCCACAGTTTAGCTATTGTGAATTGTGCTGCTATAAACACTGCCACATCAATGAAAAAGTAGACCCAAATCTCCATCACGTCGGATTAGGCCACATCAATGTTTATAGCAGCACAATTCACAATAAATAAACTGTAAAACCAACTTAGATGCCCTTCAATAGATGAATGGATAAAGAAAATGTGGCATATATACACAATGGAATATTATTCAGCAATAAAAGACAATAAAATCATGGCATTTGCAGGTAAATAGATGGAGTTGTTGAATATAATGCTAAGTGAAGTTAGCCAATCCCCCCCCAAAAAAACAAATGCTGAATGTTTTCTCTGATATAAGGAGGCTGATTCATAGTGTGGTAGGGAGGGGGAGCATGGGAGGAATAGAGGAACTCTAGATAGGGCAGAGGGGTGGGAGGGGAAGGGAGGGGGCATGGGGGTTAAAAAGACAGTGGAATGAGATGGACATCATCACCCTTAGTACATGTATGAAGACACGAATTTGTGTGAATATACTTTGTATACAACCAGAGATATGAAAAATTGTGCACTATAATATGAATTGTAATGTATTCTGCTGTCATATAAAAATTAGAATAAAAAATTGATGAAAGATGATATATCTGTGCATTTAGAAAATTCAAAAAGATTCTATAGATGAATTTTTATATTTATAAGAGAGTTTAACAAGTTTTCTGGATGCAAAACAAAAATAAAAATTGTGTGGATATTTGTATTACCATATCATGATTCAATATAAAGATATCATGATAAATCAGTATTGTGTTGGCGTAGTGAGAGGAACACAGAGAGACTATATCAGTATAGCAAGCAAGGCAGTCAGAGGTGAGCCCTGCAGAATACTGGAGGAAAGGCAGACTTCAAAAATGGTGCCAAGACAATTTGATATCCAGATGGGAAAAAAAGAAATTAGATTTCTGTCTCACATCATACAGTAAAATCAATTTTGGATGGATTAAAGACCTGATTGTGAAGTTAAAATTATATTGCTTTCTGGAATTTCAGTTCCAGAGCAAGGTGATATAGATTCACTCTTCCCTGCTCCTCCTCTCTACGTATAACTAAATAGTAATTATTAGCCACATATTGATAAAAGCATTCTGTAAGCTGGAAAGATAAAGGGCAGACTGGCTAGAGACCTCAGGACTTGAGGAATGATAATATGGAGAGTTCCTTGGGTTTGCTTTTTATCTCCCCCATTCCACTGAACTGGACACTGGAGAGGCTTATAACCAAGAACCAATAGGAACAGTCAAGGAAAACAATACCGACAAAAGGAAAGCCAGTTACTCTGTCCAAAGGAACAAGAAAGCGTAACCCCAATAGGAACAAGAGAGACCTTGTGGGGAAACTCAATCCCCCTCCATAACTGGGGATCCTATTAGACTCAATCACTGTCAGCAGTGAAGGTGATGAAGACTCAGCCACCTCAGCCCTGCTGTGTGAGCAGGTCCCTCTAGTGGAAGGTGCCATCTGCTTATAGTAGATGCATCTAACCCCTGGACCATGAGCCAGGCCAGGTGGTGACCCACTGATAGCAGCGAAGTTCTTGGGTGTCCGAGTCACTGGAACCCACTGAGGCATTGTGGGCCATCCTGTTCACCACCAGCAGCAATCGTAATGAAGCCTTGTCACAGGCACGGGGAGATCAGTGGCACAGGGAGATCCAAGTGTTCCTCTCCTTTCCTCCACCAAAGCTCTTCTAATGATAGCAAGTGGCCTAATGTAGTACTTTCTGCACTGCAGGCACTGGTTTCAGGAATTGAGACAGGGTCACACTAACAACAACAACAACAACAACAACAAAAAACAGCAACAAAGGGACAAAGCAGGCCAGAAAACATTGCAAAGGCACAGAAAAAACTAAATTTTCATTAGAACTAAAGTCACAAAAGTAGGGCATAACCTATGTATGTGCTAACCTTTACAATGGAATATGACTCAGCCATAAAGAATAACTTTATGACATTTGCCAGTAAATGGATGGATCTGGTGACTATCAGGTAATTGAAATAAGTCAATCTCAAAGAGGGAACTTCTCAATATGTGGAAGCTAACCTACAATAAGGTGGGGGGGGTGCAGGGAGAATAGAAGGGTTAGGCAAAGCAGAATGATGGGAAGGGAGGGGGGATTGGAATAGGAAAGACAGTGGAAAGCATCTGACATAACTTTCCTGTGTACATATATGAGTACACCATAGAGAATCCTACCATCTTGTATATCCACTAGACTGGGGGTCCTCATTAGAAAAAGATATATTTTGTGCATGTATAATTATATCAAAATGAACTCTACTGTCATATATAATTGAGAAGAACCAATAAAAAAGGGGCAACTTCCTGCTAAAATAGATTTAGGTAGAATCAGGAATCTCACAAAATAACCAAATGTTGAAGATACAATTTAAAAAATCATCCTTTAAACTCAGAGCCAGATAAAACACATTTGAAAGAGAAAAGACAATCCACAGATGCTAATGCTGAGATGAATCAGATGTTGGAAATATCTGACAAGAATTTTAAAGTACTTCTCATAAAATGCTTCAATAATCAATTACAAATTCTCTTGAAATTATGAAAGGATAGAAGATCTCAGCAAAAAATAGAAGTTATTAAAAAGAACCCAACAAAAATTATAGACCTCAAAAATACAATAATTTAAATTAAAAAAAAATTGTTGGATGGAATTAACAGCAGAGTGGAGATGACACTGCACAGAATCTATGAAGTTGAAGGCAGTCAATAGAATTTATTTATTCTGGACAATAGAGAGAAAATAGACTGAAAAAAATGTTTTCCAGGATTTATATACCAAATATCTAATATTCATATTCCTGGAGTCCCAGAATGATAATGGTTGAAAAATTTCCAAATTGTGAATCACACAAAACATATAGAGATATAGATCCCTGAAAGCGAGTGAACCACAAATAAGATAAAACAAAAGAAACCCAAATTGAGAAACATAATTAACCATATGAAAACTAAGAAGAAAAGTCAGCCAGGGAGAAATGATTTTATATATCTATATCTATATCTATCTATATGTATCTCCACCATTTTGAATGATAGCTGATTTCTCATATGAAACCATATGGCCAAAAAAACCCCAACATTGTTTTCAGATCTGAAAGAATACAAGTTTCAACCCTGCATCTTGGTGAAATAGACATTGAAATTAAGAAATCTCTTTTTAGAAATTAATCAAAAATAAAGATACTCTCATAGGAAAAAAAAAAAAAAAACAAGAGAATTTGTTGCCAGAAGATCCAGCCTTAAGGAATAGTTGAAGAAGGCTCTCCAAGCACAAGAAAATAATATCTGAAGGCTTGGATTTTCAGAAAGAAAAGAAAAAAAAACAGAATGTGTAAAAATAGAAGGAAACATAATATAGTATTCTTCACCCTATGATTTCTTTAATTATATTTTGGGACAAAGCAGGCTGGAAAACATTGCCAAGGCACAGAAAACTAAATTTTCATCAGGACTAAAGTCACAAAAGTAGGCCATAACCTATGTGCTAACCTTTACAATGGAATATGAATCAGCCATAAAGAATAACTTTATGACATTTGCCAGTAAATGGATGGATCTGGTGACTATCAGGTAATTGAAGCGGTCACATAAAAGTTACAACATCATCTGCTGTGGTACTCGGTATGTGTAGAGAATACACTTAAGACAGTCATACATTTTTAAATTGGGGAGGGTTAAAGAAGTGGAAGTAAGACTTCTGTACTTTCCTTGAAGTAGTAGAACACTGACTCTAGGACACTGTGCTGGTCTGTCCCTCCATCTAGAGTAAGATCCAGAGAAACCATGAACAAGCCCATACGGAGTGAGAGTCTTAAAATATTTATAAGAAAACTTAACACTGAAAAGTGTTCATATAACTCACAAGAAGGTAGGAAACAAAGAAGCAGAGGAGATAGAAATAGAAAAAAACAGAAAAAATAACAGGCTTAAATCTCAATATATCAATACAGGTTCTTTATATATCAATTAAAAGCCAGAGACTGGTAGAGTAATAAAAAATATCAGCCCAACTATATGCTGTCTGTTCAAATTCACTCTAAACAAACCGACATAGGTAGTTTGAAAGTAAAAGAAAGATTATTGAAAGATTATTAAAATCATATAGTGTGTTTTTCAACCTCAATGGAATTAAAGTTAACATCAGTAACAGAAAAACTGACGGAAATTGGATTTGGAATTTGAAAACTTGCAAAAAAGAAATCTGTAGGTCCATATGGCTTCATTGGAGAATTTTACTAAATATTTAAAGGATAAACACCAATTTTATGTAATATCATCCAGAAAAATAAAAGGGACTACTTTTAAACTCATTTTATAAATTTGGTATATAACTATGATAACAAACCATGCAAAGACAGCACAATTGGGCGGGGGAGGGGGGAGAAAGAAAGAAAAAGAAAAAACACTTTCCCATAAACAGCTCCTCAACAAAATTCTTGAGCAAAAATCTTTAACAAAATCCTAGTGAATCCGATCCAACAATGTATAAAAAGAAGAATAAGCCAAGTGAGATTTGTTCTTGGTATGTAAGGCTAGTTCAGTACTTGAAAATCAATGTAACCCAACTGCATCAACAGGCTAGAGAATCAAAACCATATGGTTGTATCAACGGATGTAAAAAATTTGACAAATTCAATGCCCATTCACAGCAAAAACTCTCTTACTGTGGGAAAAGGGACCTCCTCAACGTCATAGGAACATCTTCAAAGAGCCTGCAGCTAACATCCTAACAATGGTGAAACACAAATGGTCTCCCTCTCTCATCAGGAGCAAGGCTAGGTCTCTGCCTTCACCCTCTTATTCACCAAAGTACTGAGAGTTCTAGCTATGGCTACAGAACAAAGAAAAGAGCTGAAAGAGATATGGATTGGAAAAGAAGAAATGAAATGTTTGTATTTGCAGAAGACATGATTTCCTTTCTCACGCAAGATCTGACACAAACTAGTAACAACAAAACCCACATAAAAATCCCAGAATTAATAAGTGCATTTAATAAAGTAATAGGATATAAGATCAATAAAAAGCATTACATTTCTTCATATTGACAATAAATAAGTGGAAAACAAAATATAAAAATGCAAACCCACTAATCATTGCTCTGAAGAAAATGAAATACTTAGCTCTAAATCTAATAATACATGCACAGAATCTGAATAATAAAATTACAAAATGTTGATGGAAAAAATCAAATATATCAGTGTTTGAGACACATACCATGTTCATGAATTAAATAACTCAATATAGTAAAGATGGCAATTTTTCCCTGATTGGTCTATAAGTTTAATATAATTCCTACCAAAATCTCAGTCTGATTCTATTTATTTATCATTCATAAATTGTGGAGATTGAGAACAAATTAGTGGTTGCCCAGAGACAAAGATTGGCAGGACTAGCTTTCAAAGTTAGCATGAGGGAGTCCTGTGATTGTGGCATAGTCAAATATATTTATTATAATAGTGGTTCCATGAAGTTATATATGTGACAAAATTGCACAGGGCTACACAAATGCACCCCCACACATGTAAAAATGCATGTATGTGAATACAAGTGTTTTAGTGAAACGTGATATGCTCTATGGATTGTACCAATATTAATTTTCTGATGTACTATAGTTATACATGATGTTATAGGTTGGGTGAATGATGTAGGAGAATTCCTATAGATTTTTTAAAGCCTCTTTCTGTGACTATTTATTTCAAGATACAACTAATTCAAAAATACTGCTTTTAGACAATAAGATGGAATAGTCTCACAACCTCAGGGTAAAAAATAGTTTGTTACATAATATAACAGGAAAATACTACAGATAAGAGATATTTTTTCAGTTTTCAATCCTATTCAGACTCTCTGGGGCACTTATTATTTATCCTGAACTCTCATTTTGAAATTATTTTTTAGCTTGGCCTCTATGACTCTTGTCTCTAAATTTTCCCTCTATTCCTCAGAATTCTTAGTTCATTCATTAAAGAAATGCTTACTGAGCACCTACTATGAGCCAGGAACTCTTTGAGGTGTGGGATATGGTAATGAGCTGATTTTTCAAAATAGATAAGCTACCTGTTCTAACAGAGCTCCAGTTTAGTGCTAGTGTTTTTTTACATGAAGGATGAGTAAATAAGTGAAGTATAGTAGAATAGTAGGTTGGTTGATGCTGAGTGTTATGGGGGCAGGGGAAATAAGCCAATGGAAAGGGAATAAGGATTCTGGAGAAGTATCAAGTGTCCAGTTTTAAATAGGATGGTTAGGGGAGTTCTCTGGAGGGGTCTTCTGAGCAAAGATCAGAAGGAGGTGGAGAGTGTGTCATTAGGCTACCTGTGGGGGACAGTGATAAGGAAAGAGGGATGAGCAAGAGAAAGACCCCATGGTGAGTGTGAGCATGGCCTGTTCAGGACAAGCCAGGGGCCAATGTGACTGGAACAGAGGAAGGAAGCAGTAAGGAAACATGGCTGGAGCTGTGATGAGACCAGATCCCTGTGGTAGATGTAGCCCCATGAGCAGTGGGCGCTTTGTCCTTCATCAGTGGTCTGGCCTGTTAGAGTCTGTAAACAAGTCAAAATAACACCTGGCATTTAGTCAGGGGAATGTTAGAGTTCATAAACAAGTCTGGATGGTGCCTGGCAAAATGCCAGAGGGAGTGGTTTGAGAAGTAACAAAAGCGAGTCATTAAGTGTAGAGATTCCTGATTGGTTGACTGATGTATCTAGTTTATGCTAATTAGATAAGCTCTGTGGAATGTATAAATACTGCTCCTGTCCTGCAATAAACGGCTCCCACTCCTGCTGTATCAACGTACACAAGTTATTCGTCACCCCCTGGTTATTCTGCTGCAGCAGGACTGCGGCAGATGGTGGCCCGTTACGGGGAGCCCCGGGACACTCGGGGGTAAGTGACGAAAAAAGCTGCCCGTCCATAGATAGGACGGGAGCAAATCTGCTCGTCCCTAGGCAGATAGGGCGAGAGGAAAAATGGCCATTTCGAGAAAATGGAGAAGATTGATACAGTATGTTTGTGTCTTGTTTTGTCTCAGTGTATTGTATTGTCTTTGTGATGAAAATATGGAAGGGGTGAGAAGTAAATTGATAAGGGAAAGAGGCACCCCAGTGGAACCAAGGGCATATGTTGATAAAAGCCCAGGAACTCTAGTCAGAAAGAAAAAGAAAGTTCAGAAGAAGAAGGATTATCAGGAAAAAAGTTGCAACAAAAGGCTATTACTAAATACTTTTCGTTACCGGAGGGTGCGTGAAGCGGAGAGGCGGCTGCCGAGTGTGCAAGCTGGTCACAGCGCAGCAAGGATTTTCCAAGAGGCGGCGGCAACTGGCTCTTCCCGGCCTCCTAGCCGGGGAGCTGGCTCTTCCACTGCTGCGAGCCCAAATCTAGACCTGACCTGGAGGCACAGTCTCGCAGGCTCTTGCTCCCTGTGCCCAGTAGCAGTTTGAGTCCGGGACACTCCCCAGGGCGATCTGGGGCTGCCCAGGCGCTATAGCCAGCAGAAGACACTACCAGCGTCCCTGATGTTTGGTCATTTTCAATGCCAATAACTAAGCTACAATGGTTCTCCCATACCTGGAAGCTAATGAGTAATGCGCACTATTAATGCTTATTTCAAATGTAGAAAACCTTGAGATAATGTACTAAATTGTTCAGAAGGTTGTTTTCTTAGTAGAATGCTACAGGATTTTCTTTAGCCATCCGGAGTTCCTGCCTTCGTCCCAGTGCCGGTAAAGACCAAGGTGGAAGAATTTCCAGTGTTGCTGAAAACTGGAGGAGACTTCGGATTAAGCTAGCTGCCTGCAGAACTTACCTGGACTGTGATTTAAGCTAGCTGCCTGCAGAACTTACCTGGACTGTGATTTACCTGGACTGTGAGTTAATCTATTGAGACACTGCTTTACCTGGACTGAGACAACAAACTGTAATCTATAACAAATTGTAACTTGGTATCTTTGCTAACAGTGTCATTGCTGGTATAATTTTTCCAAGGGCTTCTTGCATGGAGCCATCAATTGGCTTGGTATTGTGGCATTTTGTATCCTCCCTTTCTGTTTGTAGCAGGTTATTTATGGTGTTTCTGTAAAAACCACTATGGTCGTTATTTAAATTAAACAAAAGGGGGAAATGTTAGAGTCTGTAAACAAGTCAAAATAACACCTGGCATTTAGTCAGGGGAATGTTAGAGTTCATAAACAAGTCTGGATGGTGCCTGGCAAAATGCCAGAGGGAGTGGTTTGAGAAGTAACAAAAGCGAGTCATTAAGTGTAGAGATTCCTGATTGGTTGACTGATGTATCTAGTTTATGCTAATTAGATAAGCTCTGTGGAATGTATAAATACTGCTCCTGTCCTGCAATAAACGGCTCCCACTCCTGCTGTATCAACATACACAAGTTATTCGTCACCCCCCCCCCCCCCCCCTCCCCGGTTATTTTGCTGCAGCAGCCGGACTGCGGCACTGGCCAGCATCAGCATCCGCTGGGAATGTATTAGGAAGGCAAGTTCCTGGCCCCACCTGCTGGATTAGAAACTCTCCGAGTGCAGCTGGCAATCCATTTTACCATGATTTCTAGATGACTCGGACATACTCCAAGTTTGCAAGACACTGTTCTAAATGACATGGAAACCATTGAGAGCCTTGAGCAGAGGACTAGGATCCACCTTCTGGCATCTGTGTTGAAAATAGTCTGTAGCAGGGGCAGGGGCAGGGGAGAGCAGATAGCAGGCTACTGTAAGGATTCATGGGGGAGATGATGGTAACGTGATCTAGGGTCTCAGAAGGGAGATGGAGAGGAGGCGACAATCACTGACACCCGATGTCTCTTCTCTCCGTATATACTATTTTCTTCAGAGAGCTTGGCTATGTGGTTTCACCCTTAACTTCTAGAGAAGATTGCAGACTCATGTGCTAGCACTCTGCAGAGTTCGATCCCCTGTACTCAACCCTTTTTCTATTCATTCTCTTTAGTTACACACGGAAGTAGAATGTATTTTGACATATTATACACACATGGAGTATAATTTCCCTTTCTTGTGGTTGTACATGTTGTAGAGTTACACTGTTCATGTATTCATATATGAACATAGTAAAATTGTGTCCGATTCCTTCCACCGTCTTTCCCATTTCCTTCCCCCTTCTCTTCCCCTCATTTCCCCCTGTCCAATATGGTGAATCTCTGCTCCTCCTTCCCTCCTGCCTATTGTAAGTCAACATCTGCATATTAGATAAAATATTCAGCCTTTGGTTTGGGGGGATTGGCTTTTTTTTACTTAGCATGACAGTCTCCAGTTCCATCCATTTACTGGCAAATGCCATTCATTGCTTTTCATGGCTGAGTAATATTCAATTGTGTATATGTACAACATTATCTTTATCTATTCATCTATTGAAGGGCACAAAAAGCTTAGTTACATAGCTTAGCTATAGTGAATTGAGCTTCTATGAACATTGATGTGGCTGTGTCACTATAGTATGCTGATTTTAAGTCCTTTGGGTATATACCAAGGAGTGGGATAATTGGATCAAATGGTGGTTCCATTCAAAGTTTTCTAGGAATCTCCACACTGCTTTCCAGACTGGTTGCACCAATTTGCAGTCCCACCAGCAATGTATGAGTGTACCTTCCCCCACCCCCGCATCCTCACCAACATGTATTGTTACTTGTATTCTTGATAATTGCCATTCTGACTGGAGTAAGATGAAACCTCTGTGTAGTTTTAATTTGCATTTCCTTAATTGCTAGTGATGTTGAACATTTCTTCAAATATTTGTTGACCATTTGCATTTCTTCTTCTGTGAAGTGCCTGTTTAGTTCCTTTGCCCATTTATTGATTAGGTTATTTGTTTTTTGGTGTTAAGTTTTGTGAGTTCTTTATATATCCTGGAGATTAATGCTCTATCTGAGATGCAGGTGTCAAAGATTTTCTTCCATTCTTTAGGCTATCCATGTTCTTTTTTTTTAGTGCACAGAAGTAGTTATATTCACATCAGATAAAGCAGAGCCTATATCAATAACTGTACAAGGAGACAAAGAAAGTCATTATATATGGATAAAAGTATCAATTCAACATGAAAATTTAACAATATTCAACATATGTGCACTCAACGTGGGATCACGCCTTTCCATGTTCTTAATTGTTTCCTTTGCTGTGAAGAAGCTTTTTTTTGATTCCATGCCATTTATTGATTTTTGGTTTTACTTCTTGCACTTTAAGTGTCTTGTTGAGGAATTATGTTCCTAAGCCGGCATGATGGAGAGTTGGGCCTACTTTTTATTTTAGTAGGTGTAGGGTCCCTGGTCTAATGCCTAGGTCCTTGCAGGGTGAAAAAATAGGGTCTAATTTCATTTTATTACATATGGATTTCCAGATTTCCCAGCGCCATTTGTTGAAGAGACTATCTTTTCTCCAATGCATGTTTGTAGTGCCTTTGTCTAGTGTGACGTAACTGTATGTATGTGGGTTTGTCTCTGTGTCTTCTATTCTGTACCACTGGGCTTCATGTCAATTTTGGTGCCAATTCCATGCCTCTTTTGTTACTATTACTCTGTAGTATAATTTAAGTTCTGGTATTGTGAATGCTCCTCCTTCACTTTTCTTACTGAGGATTGCTTTGGCTATTCTGGGCTTCTTATTTTTCCAAATGAATTTTATGACTGCTTTTTCTATTTCTATGGAGAACATCATTGGAAACTTAATAGGAATTGCATTAAATCTATATAGCACATTTGGTAGTATGGCCATTTTGATAATATTAATTCTGCATATCCAGGAGCATGGGGGATCTTTCCATCTTCTAAGGTCTTTTTCAGTCTTTTTTCTTCAGGGTTCAGCCTTTCACCTGTTTTGTTAGATTGATTCCCAAATATTTTATTTTCTTTGAGGCTATTGTGAAAGGGTTCATTTTCCTAATTTCTCTTAATTGATTCCTCACTGATGTATAGGAATGCAACTGATTTATGGGTGTTAATTTTATATCTTGATACTTTGTTGAATTTATTTATGAGTTCTAGAAGTTTTCTGGTGGAGTTTTTTTTTGGGGGGGGTCTTATAAACATAAAATCATGTCATCAACAAGTAGGGATAGTTTGAGTTCTTCTTTTCCTATTTGAATCCCTTTAATTTCTTTTTTTCTGTCTAACTGCTCAGGCTAGAATTTCCAGGACAATGTTGAATAAAAGTGGTAAAAGAATGCATCCCTATCTTGTTCCAGTTTTTAGAGGGAATGCTTTAAATTTTGCTCCAATTAGATGATGTGGGCCTTGGGTTTAGCATATATAGCTCTTACAATGATGAGGTATGTTCTTATTATCCCTAGATTTTCTAGTGTTTTGAACTAAAATGAACATGAATGGATGCTATATTTTGTCAAATGCTTTTTTTTTTTTTTGCATCTATTGAGATAATCATGTGATTCTTGTCTTTAAGTCTATTGACATGATGAATTACATTTATTGATTTCCATATGTTGAACCAAACTTGCAACCCTGGATGAACCCTGCTTGATCATGGTGCACTATCTTTTTAATATGTTTCTGTGTGCAATTTTCCAGTATTTTATTAAGAATTTTTGCATTTATGTTCATCAGGGATATTGGTCTGAAATTCTCTTTCCTTGATGTGTCTTTGTCTCACTTTGGTATCAGAGTGATACTAGTTTTATAGAATGAGTTTGGAAGTGTTCCCTCCTTTTTTATTTCATGGAATAGTTTGAGGAGAAGTTGTGTTAGTTCTTTCTTTGAAGGTCTGGTAGAACTCAGCTGAGAATCCATCTGGTCCTGGGCTTTTCTTGATTGGTAGCCTTTTGATGGTGTCTTCAAGTTCATTGCTTGAAATTGATCTGTTCAAATTTTCTATGTCTTCTTCTTTCAATTTGGGTAGATCATATGTCTGTAGAAATTTGTCAGTGTCTCCAAGATTTTCTGTTTTATTAGAGTATGAATTTTCAAAAGAGGTTCTGATTATTGTCTATATTTCATAGTGTCCATTGTGATATTTCCTTTTTCAACATGAATTTTAGTAATTTGAGTTTTATCTTTCTCTTTATTAGCTTGGCTAAAGGTTTATCAATTTTATTGATTTTTTTCAAAGAACCAACTTTTTGTTTTGTCAGTTTTTTTCTTTTTTTGGAGGGGGGGTTGTTCCTTTTGTTTTAATTTCATTGATTTCAGCTCTGATTTCAATTGTTTCCTGTCTTCTACTGTTTTTGGTGTTAATTTGCTCTTCTTTTTCTAGGGCTTTGAGATGTAGTGTTAGGTTATTTATTTGTTGATTTTCTATTCTTTTAATGATTGAGCTCAATGCAATGAACTTTCCTCTTAGCACTACCTTCACAGTGTCCCAGTGATTTTGATATGTTATAGCACTATTCTCATTTACCTCTAAGTATTTTTTAATTCCATCCCTGATTTCTTCTGCCATCCATTTGTCACTCAAGAGCATATTATTTAGTCTCCAGGTGTTAGAGTAGCTTCTGTTTTTTTTTTTAATTTTATCATTGATTTCATTTTATTATAATCTGACAGGATGCAAGGTATTATCTCTAATTTTTTGTATTTGCTAAGAGATGCTTTGTGGCCTAAGATATGGTCTATTTAGAGAAGGATCCATGTACTGCTAAGAAGAAAGTATATTCAGTCATTGATGGATGAGTTATTCTAAATATGTCTATTAAGTCTAAATTATTAATTGTATTTTTTAGTTTTATAGCTTCTTTATTTAGTTTTTGTTTGGCAGATATATCCAGTGGTGAGAGATGTATGTTAAAGTCACCCAGGATTGTTGCATTATGGTCAATTTGCTTCCTGAAATTGAGAAGGGTTTTTTGATGTAGTAGATCCATTGAGTATGTTTTGTAGTGCATTGTTTGGGGCATAAATATTTTTAATTATTATGCCTTGTTGATGTATAATTCCCTTAAGCAGTACGAAATGTCCTTCTTTTTCTTTTCTGAAACTTGAAATCCACTTTATCTGATATGAGGACAGAAACCCTGCTTGTTTATGAGATCTATGTGAATGATATGTTTTTTCCATCCTTTTACCTTCAGTCTATGAAATGAGTTTCTTGGAGACAGTGTATTGTTGGGTCTTGCTTTTTAATCCAATCTGTCAGTCTATGTCTTTTGATTGACATACAACACATTCAATGTTATTATCGAGATATGACTTTATTACCTGTTATTCTTATTTACTTCTGGTTTTTAATTTGAACTGGTTTCTCCATTGATTCTCTGTTCTTTTAGTATATTTCCTCCCTTTCCTGGTTTTCACTTTAATTTTTCATTTCTCCTTCATGAAGTATCTTATTGAGTATGTTTTGTAGTGCAGGCTTTCTGGTTATGAATTCTTTTAACTTTTGTTTATCATGGAAGGATTTTATTTCATCATCAATTCTGAAGCTTAATTTTTCTGGGTATAGTATACTTGGCTGGCATCCATTTTCTTTCAGAGCTTCGCATACATTATTCTAAGACCTATCTTTGAGGGTCTGTGTTAAGAGATCAGCTGAAACCTGGATTGGTTTCCCTCTAAATGTTATCAGTCATTTTTCTCTGGAAATCTTTAAAATTCTATCTCATTCTGTATGTTAGGCATTTTCATAATAATGTGACTTGGTGTGGGTTTGTTGTAATTTTGTATTTTTAGGGTCCTAAAAGCCACCTGTATTTGATTTTCCATTTTATTCTTTAGGTTTGGGAAATTTTCCAATATGATTTCATTGAAAAGATTGTGCATTCCTTTCATTTGTATGTCTGAGCCTTCATCTATTCAATGAATCTTAAATTTGGTCATTTCAGGTTATCCCACATTTCTTGGATGTTCTGTTCATGGTCTCTTAACATTTTTTTTCTACAGTTAACTTTGTTTACAAGATTATATATTTTGTCTTCATTGCCTGAAACTCTCTCTTCCAAAAGATCTAGTTTGTTGGTAATGTTTTCCAATGAATTTTTAATTTGGTTTCTTGATTCCTTCATTTCAAGGATTTCTGCTTGTTTTGATTTGTTTTCAGAATTTCCATCTTTTGTTGAAGTGATCTTTCACTTTCTGTATTTTCTCTCTAATTTCACTCCTTATGCCATTCTTTGCTTTGTGGATCAGTTTTACTATGTACATTCTAAACTCCTTCTCTGACATTTCTTCCACGTGGTGTCAATGGATCCTGTTATTGGAGTATTTGGTTTGGTTGGAGTGATTTGTTCCCTTGCTTTTTCATACTGACTGTGTGTCTGCCCCTCTAACAGTATGGATCTGAGGCAGCAGAGTTCCTACACTGTGGACTCATAGTGTATATCCTGAAGGTTTCCAGTACCTCACTGTTTAGGGTGAGACAAATAATAACAAAAATCAATGCAAATAATATACAGTATCAAACCAAATAATTGCTACAATGACATCTACAATGTTAATTACCAAAATAAACAGAAATTATATGTTCAGTTATTGCCTGTAATAAAAACAGCAAGTTTACAAAAGGGTTTACAATTTCAAATAGTGGATAGGGAGAGAACAGGATGTGATGATTATGAGTGAGTAGAAGAGAAGATAGAAGTGAAACATTAGAGGAAGAGTGAAAGAGAGAACACTAAAGATGGAATGTTAGCAGAAGAAAAGAGAGAAAGAGAATTAGAGAAACTGGTAAGATTTTATATATATATATATAAATAAAGTAAAAATTTTTAAAAAGTAAAATAAAAATAAATATAAAAGTATACAAACAAAACTAAAACATACTAATCAAATATCCTAGTCCTCAAAAAATTGATCCATGGAAAATAACTGGCTTCAAAAATTCTAGAAATGAAAAATAAAAAACAAATATGAGTATGTATAAATGTCCATGTACCATTAAGATCACAATTATACAGAGAAAAGAAAAATAAAAGAAATGAGAGAGAGAGAGAGAGAGAGAGAGAGAGAGAGAGAGAGAGAGAGAGAATCTCAATGAAAACTTAAAGAATTGTTTCTGTTGAAGTTCAAAATATTCTCAGCTTCTCAACAGTGTTATGTGGGGTCGTTTGGAGCATGATGCTCCACCCTCTGGATTGCAGGAGTGAGAGAGGTAATCATGTAGGCAGAATTCCTGAATTCCTGGAGGTCAGGTTTAGGCTTAGGTGGGCAGCAGACTCTTTGCTGAATGCCAATTGGTCTGAAGATTTTAAATCAGCACACCTCAGCAATTGGCAGTCCTCACTGAAAGACTGTACCCCAGGGATCTCCTGTGGTTCCACTCATGTGGGGGGAGGGGCCAATTTTTATTCCCCTATATCACCTGCGGACCCTATGTTTCCTGGTCTTATTTTCACTCTCTAAACTCAGTTTCTCTCACCTCTGCCCTTCCTGGCCAGATGAGTGTGTCCCAGCCTGTCTTGAAAGTAGCCAGATTGGAGAAGGGGTAGAGCCGGGGTGGTGGTGATGGTGGTGGGGGTTCCACAACCAGTTGTCTCCTGTGTAAACCTCTCTTCACATTTGATTTTCTTCTGGTCACTGAAGTACACTCTATGTTGTGCAGTGTGTGTTTACTGGGCCTGTATTTGGGGCCAGAGTTGGGTTTTCCAGAAATTGTGTCCCTCAACTGCTGGACCCTGCACTGCAGCTGCAAAATGGTTCCTTCCTTGGTCCTCCACACACTGCCTGGAGAGACGGTGGTGGCTTCTTTCCTGCACAAGGATGTTGTGCAGAGCCCCTTTTAGTTTAGTTAGGCAATGTCCTTGATCTCTAAATGCTCCATACCCAGACACACCTCAGGCTTCCTAAAAATTCAGATTCCTTTAATTCCCTGATCTCTTCACTTTGCTAGAGGAAAGACCGCCCTGGCTGGTGTTTCTGGCCCAGCTGTTGCAGTGGCTGTGCTGCTAGGAAATTCTTTCTTATTTTATTATATCTAATCTTCTGAGTCCCTGATCTACTTTGAATGTCAAGGTTTAAATTTCAGTAAAGTCCCACCCCCACACTTGATTTTTTGTTCACCCACTTTGCTGAGAAACTGCCTGTCTGCTTTCTTGATGCCACACCACAAAGTAGCCAGGAAAGAGTGACATCCTCTATTCTGCCATTTGAAACCTGTACTCAACCCTTTCCAGGACATTATGTAGGGAAATATTGCCACACTTTCACTTAGTGAGGATACTTTGCGCACTTTAATATCTGCATTATATACTCTGCCTCTGATATGTTACTGAAGAAATATAAAGTGCCTATTTCTGGATTCCTTTATCCCTTATGTGATCCATCAACCCCTTTCACACCTAGAATCAGGTCAGTCTGATTCCAAAATGGTTTTTGTTATCTATTATTCAAGAACTGAAGCCCAGGCTAGGATGAGAAGTCTGTTTTTTTTTTTTTTTTGAGATGGTGAGGTTGGTTTTCTCAAGTCTGAGTGGGTTTGGTTTTAATAAGATAACTACAGCCAATGAACTTGCAAGCCTCTAGTTGGTTCATTTATTAATGTGACAGGTGATGAGAAAGAAATGAATGTTTGGAAGAATTACATACATCTGTTTATTTGATCTCTTTGAAATTAATCTTAGAGTTTCTACATCATGTAATGCTAAACACATATCATTTGTTTTGAACTTAATACAGCACATGGAAATGTTTATAAGAATTAGAGGCACTTCAGAGTTCATCACGGAGATAGGACTATTGACACAATCTGTTTGTGCCTTCCGAAACCTGTATTTAGTCACGACAACTGTATGTTGCTCTCTTAAGAGTCCAGCCACTGAAATCATTATTGTTGTGTCTGAGACGAATGAGATTGTTAATTGTGTTTACAATAAAATATGTGAATAAATAAATAAAATACTTTAATATTTTATTATAATTGTTAGGATTTGCTGGAACAGCATTCATTACACTGGGTATAACTACTAGATTTTATGTCTCATGCCAAGTCCTATTGATTGTTAATGACTGCTTGGAGCTGTGTGAGAAGAATTCTGAGACAGTCTGGTTTCAGTAAGAAAAAGGGTCATGTAGTGAGACCTATCTGCCTGGCGGGTGGGTGATAGGGTTGTGGCTCAAGAGCCTCATGGTGCCTAACTTTTCCATAGAAGGAAAAAAAAAACCTCACAAAACCAAACACAAGTTTTCAGCTTTATTGGCATATTGAGCAATTGCTTAAAATTTCCAAGACTGTCTTTCTCAGCTTCCCACAACGAACATGCTCCTCTTTCTCCACTTCACATTCTTCTCATGCTTCCCCCTCTTCTAGCTGTCATTCTGTCTTCTCTGGGGTAACATTCTCTATTTGGTTTTTATGCTCTCCCCTCAACCTCTATACACTACACGTATCCCATAGCTCCTTCAAGCAGATCCCTTGTTCAGGAGTCTAGTGTACTCATTGTCCCTCATGAACATATTGATAATTTTGTCTCTGAGCCTTTGCTTACAGCTGCCATTCGAGTCTGAATTGCCCACCCTCGTCCTTCCTGTCTACTCAATCTCTATCGCACTGCAAGAAGTGGCACAAGTCCTCCATAGATGATGGAGTCTTTCCTGACAACTCTTGGTTGACTCTCCCAAGACCCTACAATTCTTGATTTCCTAGAACCCTTGAATTATCTTTAGAAGACAAAAACATGATATCTTTACCAAAGCAAAAATAGACAAAATATAGAGAACTGGGTAGTATTGGAGCATGCTCTAGGCTGTGCTTCTAGAAAGACTTGCAAAATGCCACAGAATTCATTCTGGCAAGTATCTCCCTATGCCTCCTCAGAAAGATGAGAAATCAGGAAAAAAAACTGTAAGGACACTTTGTCCATTTTAGGCAATGTCCAGTGATCAGGGTACTACCACAATTCTAACTTGTCTCAAGAATTGCAATATTTCTGCTAGATCATGCTTGAGGAAAAAATGGACACCTGGTTCCCAGCTTTCTGGCATCCAAGAAGCCAAGGAGAAGATTCTGGAACAAGCTGCACAAACCCCATGGCTCTTGGTCATGCCTGCTGGCAGAAAACAAAAAACACCTGAAGGTGGCTTCACCCCTGCTTTCCAAATCTTGCACAAGTGGACCTCATTGCCTGAACCTAAATCTCAAAACCCAGCTGAAAGGGCCTTATAAGTATAGGTTTTATCTTTCTAACCTCTGCCATATAGAAAGGTGCACCAGAAAAAGCACGCGGTGGACGTGGGTACCTATTCATGGTATTTGTCATACCTATCACAACTTGTTACCTTTCAAAGTCATAAATCTACTCCAGTCATTTTCCTTTTTAAAACCATTCATGCTGTTAACCTGCAGCATGAAGCCCTAATTCCCTAGCACGACATATAAGGCTCTCTGCTGCGCAAGCCAGTGTGGACAATTGCCCCCCAGCTGTCCTGCCCCGCAACTTAGGGTTTCTTAGAGAGTGGCAGCCAGGATAACTTTCCTACCTATAGAGTAATGGAGTGCTGTTGTTTTACCAAGTGATAAAAATATGGCTTTCTGATAGTGTACTTTCTCCAAGTAGACTCTCTGAATCCGTTCCTCACTTGTATCTGAAGCTTTTGTCCTGGTTCTGCCTAATTTCTAATTTTGATTGCTTCTCCTCAGTGTGATTTTTTTTTGCGGGGGGAGACCAAGAATTGAACCCAGGGGTGCTTAACCACTGACCCACATCCCCAGCCCTTTTTATTTTTTATTTTGAAACAGGATCTTGCTAAGTTGCTTAGGGTCTCACTAATTTGCTCAGGTTGGTCTTGAACTTGCAATCCTCCTGCCTCAGCCTCCTGAGCCGCTGGGATTAAAAGCCTGCACCAACACACCCAGCTCTCTCCGTGTGATGTTCTGTCTTAGGAGTGAGTTTTAGTTTCAAGAGTTTTTAAGCTCCAGACTGGTTCTGTACCATCTTCTACTAGTGCACCACTGTCCCTTTGCTCTTGGCCACAGACCAGATCCTGCTGAGTCCCTTCTAATTTGGGGCAGCTGTCCTCAAGTTGGGCCTCCACATTCCAGTGGATGCCTATTGACATTTGGGGTTCTCATATTCCAGGGGCTTTCGTGGCCAAGTTGCCTTTCCCTCCTTCCTCCAGCACAGATGCTAATATCTTGTGAGTCACAAACTATTTGTGGTCTGTGCCTACATATTTGGGTGCTCATTAGGATGCCAGGGTTTCTGCTTTCATTGTAGGTGTTTTCCATGAGCCTTGCTTCTGAAATACCAGTTGCTAGATCATTTTTTTCAAATGTGAAAATTAAGGGAAGAATAAAAACAGTTTAACTTTCATCACCATCTTATGTAAAAATATACGAATAAAGAGAAAATCACTTACAACCTTGCATTCACCCCTACTCATGTTAGAAAAAAGGAACTTGGTAAGTGTTGATGTCATGAAGGGATCCCTCCCACAACCAGTGGGCACCCTCACTAAGTTGGCATTTTGGGCTTGTGTCTTGCTCCACCCACAGGTTCCTAAGTTGGGCAAAACATAGCTCTTCTCCACCTACTACCCTTTTCCTGGGAGAAACAAATGCAACTCTAGTTATCAAAAAAAGAAAAAAAAAATAGGGTTTTCAGGTTGTATCATTGAAGACAGTTGTTAGACACCATCATCAATGATGTAAATTAATTCTAACCGTCTTTGCATCACTCACTCAATACTTAAAGGTCTGGGGTTGGGGAGGATTGGATGCAACTTACTGGTTGAGTCTAGGGTCATTCCTATGATTTATTTGGTAGGAAACAGAAGATGAAACTAGTGTTTCAGCATTAGAAGTGTATATGCTAATACTAAATAATGGGGTATTATGGTTTGGATCCAGATTTTCTCCCAAAAGCTTGTGTGTGGAGAGCATGGTCTCCAGTGCAGCAAGGTTCAGAGGTAGGGCTTTGGGGCAATGAGTGGATCATGAGGAATCTCCATGATGAATCCATTAATCAAGAAGGATTAATCCATTAATAGCTGGATGGACTACTGTAGGACCTAGGTCACTCTTGGCGCAGCTTTGAAGGGTTTATCTTCTCCCCAGCTCCACCTCCCTTCCTCTCTCCTTTCCTCTCTCCCTCTTTCTCTAATTCCTGGATGCCACGAACTGTGAAGCTTTCTCTGCCATGCCCATGTTCCCCTTCACCTTGGGCCCAGAGCAACGAAGCAGGCCAACTGTGGTCTGAGACCTCTGAAACCCTGAACCAAAATAAATTTTTCCTCCCCTGAGTGGTTCTTGTTAGGTATCTTGGTCATGGAAATGAACAGTTGATGAATACATGGTGATTGTTCCATAATAGAAAGAGGAGTTAGATATTGGAAAGAGGAAGGGCAAAGACAAATTTCTACTGTAATCTATCCTTTTGGCTGATCAAACTCCAAATATTCTTTCTTAAATACAAATCAAACAAACAAACAAGGACAGAAGGAAGGAAAAGGGATGACAAGAAGGAAGAAGGAAAAGAAGAAAGGAAGGGAGCGAGGAAACCTGAGCACAATGCACTATTCTTCATGCATCACAAACCCACATCCTCTTTCACCAAAAGGGGGGCACCCGAGACCCTGTAGTTCTTGCTCCAGCTACAGGTAAGGATTTCTGACAGTGTTGTTTTAATATCAGGTAGTTCATTTTGTGAGGTTCAGCACCACCAAAGCATATTATATAAAAATCATCACAGAAAAGAGAGAGAAAGGAGGAGAAATTTATCACACCACCAGGAAAGAAATACAGAGTCATTTCCATTATTTCCTACAGCTGATTATGACACTGCAGTTGATTTTTATGACTTCCTTCTCTATTACCCGTTTCATGCTTCCTTGGACTTTGGGTAGCATCTCAACTAGTTGGAATTCTTTCCTGGGTGAGGGGACACCCTTGACCTTCTAAACTTCACATGCGAGGGAACCGAGATGTTGATGATCTGCCTACTCATCCATGAACTATTACCACTGCAAATGACTCTAGGAGGTGTCTTAGGAGAGCCCTTGAATTCATTCCTTTCTCTTTCCTACTCTTCCTTCACAGCAACAACATGGGTTGTGGTTGTGCCTCAAGATACTATAGAATCTTTTTTTTTTTTTTTGCATGTTCTTCTAGAAGTATGAGAAACCCAAAAACATCCAGGAGGCAATTACAATTCCCAATTCAGTGGAATAATTTGTGTGTTTCCATGAGGTAATGGAATATAATGGTTAAGGGCATGGGCACTGAACTTAAACTCTCTGTGTTCATTTTTCAGGTCCACCAATTACCAGTTCTCTGAGCTCAGTTTCCTAATGTGAAAAATGTGGACAATAAAGTACATAATACTAAATATATACTATATTTGCTATTATGATGACTAAGTGAATTATTACATGTGTATCATGTAGAACAGTGTCTGGAACCTAAGTGTGTGTTGGATATTAACTTTTATCACTAACGGCCAAACAAGGGAGCACAGTTACAAGGACAGGAAACAAACAAAACACCATTAAGAGATTTACAATATTACTGTGAACCTTGTACAACCCCCTCACTAATCCATGTGTATGCACACACAGTCACATTTTTCTGAACCAAGGGTTAAGTAAGTGGGAGAAATAACATGATGTTCATTGCTTATTCAAGGCATACAACTTTTTTCCAGTTTAAACATCAGTTTTACATTTTTAAAAAATATTTTTATTTTTGGTTATACATGACAGTAGAATGTATTTTGGCAGAATATACATGAAGTATAACTTATTCTATTTAGGTTCCCACTCTTTGGTCATACATGGTGTGGAGTTACCCTGGTAGTATAAACAAATACAAGGCCAGGAAAGTTAGGTCCAATTAATTCTACCCTATTCCCCTCTCCCCTTCCTTTCATTTATTTCCCTTTGCCTAGTCCAATGGATTTCTATTATTCCCTTCCCCAATCTCCCTTGTCTTGGGTTAGCATCCATAAATCAGAGAGAACATTTGGCCTTCTATTTTTTGGGATTGGCTTATTTCACTTAGCATGATATTTTCTGGTTCCATCCATTTACTGGCAGATGCCATAATTTCCTTCTTCTTTAAAGCTGAGTAATATTCTATTGTGTATATATACCACATTTTCTTTATTCATTCATCCATTGAAGGACACCCAGGTTGTTTCCATAGCTTGGCTATTGTGAGTTGAGCTACTATAAACATGGATGTGGCTGCGTCACTGTAGTATGCTGTTTTTAATTCCTGTGGATATATGCCAAGGAATGGAATACTAGGTCAAATGGTTCCATTCTAAGTTTTCTAAGAAATCTCTATACTCATTTTCAGAGTGGTTGTACCAATTTGTAGTCCCACCAACAATGTGTGAGTGTACCTTTTTCCCAACATCCTTGCCAACATTTACTGTTACTTATATTCTTTATAATTGCAATTCTGATTGGAGTGAGATGAAATCTCAGTGTAGTTTTAATTTGCATTTCTCTGTTAGAGATGTTGAACAGTTTTCATATATGTTTTGACCATTTATATTTCTTTTTCTGTGAAGCGTTTGTTCAGTTCTCAAGGCATACAATTTTTACCCTACCCAAAGTACTTCAGTATCAAAAGATTCTCCCATAACTGTACTGTTTTTTTTTTTTTTAACAAGGGTCCACGTCCCTGTTCTATAAGGTGATTTATTTATGGATGATGGACATATAATATGTCAATGAGTCCCATGGGTAACTGCCCGTTGTCTTAAATATGTTTTGCAAAGTGAATTATTTGGTAAGAAATAATGTTGTATGGGCTGTCATATAATGTAAAAGCATCTGTTTAGACTTCAGATGAAATGTAACAAAATTATATTAGGAAGGAAAGAAATCCAGAATATCTTTCTCTTCCAAGAGGTAAATCATTGCCTGCATGATGGAAAGTTTCAATGGAATTTACCTTCCATCATAAAGCTAGCACTACCTTTAAATGTATGTGATAATATATCAGGGACTAAGGTCATTAGCTATCAATTATTCAAATTTATGAGGAAAAGTCTCCATTCTTGTCAGCTCTTGCTTACAAGGCTTTATTGTTCTATCTGCACAATAGTACTACATCTTGTCCACTTATTCAGAACACAGAATAAGTATTCTGAAGAATAGAATTCAAACACCAACTTAGCTTTGTTCATGAGAATGTTGAGCAATGTCTTAGTCTTCTATTGCTGCAAATAAAAATGGTCATAACTTTGGTGATAAAACAACCCAATTTATTATCTCACTGTTCTGAAGGTCAGAAGTCTGGTGTGGGTCTCTTCTGACTAAAATCAAAGTGTTGGCAAGGCTGTGTCTCTTTTGAGAGGCTCTAGGAATAATCTGTTTTCTTGCTCTCTCTAGGTATTGACAGAATTCAGTTCATTGAAGATTGGTAGCATCGAGTGTCACTTCCTTGTTGGTTGTCAGCTGAGGGCTGTTTGCAGCATTTCGAGGACACTGCTCCTCTTAACCCATGGTCCTCTTTGTACAGCTCCAAAGCCAGCAGTCATGGGTTGAGTTCCATTCACACGTTGAACCCCTCCTGGTTACAGGTCCACTTTTAAAAACTCACGTGATTAGATTGGGCTCACTGGGACAATACAGGATAATGTTTCCATCTCAAGATTCATACACTTAATCACATCTGCAAAATTTATTTTGGAAAGCAACATAACATTACAGGCTCCAGGGACTGGGGCATGGTCATCTCTGGAGGAGCAGCCACAAGCAATACTGCCGTGTCTGAAGAAGGCTGGCTCATTTACCTATTTCTCTGTAGTAGGAAACTTTTAATGATTATTCAGTTTCCTAATGTGAAAAATTAGGATATGGTACACAATATTATTACACCCATCCTCAAAGTGTGCTCTTTCCAAATCCCTAACCATTTTGCTAAACTACTAGCACCCAGCTAGACTTTTAATCACTCCATCTCTTTTTCTAGAAAGAGTGAAAAAAAAAAAAGATACAGTGGTCAAAAGAGAGTTAAGAGGTCTCCAAGAAAACCACAGAGGTGTACACTTGTTCCACCAAGCAAAAATTGCATCTGTTATCCTCTAGTTGTTGGAAACTGAAAGGAGTGAAAAACGTTTGTCAGATTAATAGCTCCATAATCAACATCAAGGGCTTCACGGATTTGTTCTAATGAGGAGACTAGAGAAGAAAAGCACCTGCAGTTAAATTCCCAGATTATTAAGCTCACAATAATCCAATGCCATTTTCAAAGGTAATCTATCTGTGGCAGTAGGTAAATCAAAGAACAAAACTGTCCTGTGAATTGGAATCATTGCCCTTGTATATTTTTTTCAAGTATTTGATGGGTATCACTGATTTCCATGATTTTCATAAGGCTGTGGTTTCTATTTTGACTTCTTACTTGTCCCTTCTCACCATTATATCTCTTCTTCTATTGGTAAAGGGGACTAGGAGAAGATTTTTCCTAGGTATATTGATTCCATTAATTGAGACATACTCGGGAGTTCCATTGACCTACCACCATTCAGTGACATAGGTCAAAACTCCAATTGTCACCTATCTAGCATAAATCTTCATTTGACTGTTAGATCACAGTGGGACTCTGGGTACCCCAGCAGTAGTCTCAGTTTAGAATTGAAATCCAATATACATAAAAGATTTAGATGCTAACAGTTCTCAGAGGGTAAATACCACAGATACCTTAGAATCTAAGTATGCCGTTGGGAATTTTTGCAGAATATTTTCTCAAGCATACCCATCTTCCCCTCTTCTAAGAGTTTTTGTGTCTTTGAACTTGGGTCTAGACATTGGGTCTGGGGATAGGACCATCCTAATGTGGTAGCAGCTGAAGTTAGATTGCTGCTTATCCAGTTATATACATCAAGTGGACTTTAATAGATATTACAGGAAAAGTAAAGTTCATAAATATTCCACCTGGTCCATCCATTTCCCTGCTTCCTTAACAGTTAAGTGGTGACACGTGACTAGCTCTGCTCAATGGGCTATGCAAAGAAATAATGTGTCACTTCTGGACTGAAGCCTAGAAGAGCAGGAATGAGATCCCCAAGTGGTCTCTTCCCCTGCCATGGCAACAGTGAGTCAGATCACAAGAATAAAACAGAGGAGGTCTCTAAGTCACTGCATGATCAATAGCCCTAGGGAGTCACTCAGACCAGGACAGTCTTTGTGTAAATGAGAAATAAACTTTTAAGTGCTAAGCCACTGAGACTTGGGATAATTTTATTAGCACAACATAAACCATCCTATCCTGACTAATTCAGTGAGGAACCCATCCTTACAGTCAAAGGATGACCCTGTGAGCAATCAGCCACCACCAATGATCTCATGGGTTAGACCATTCTATCTGCCACATTCATACTTCTTCCTCTATGGTAGTCGAGTTCATTCTTCCTCTGCTAAGTTCCCCTGCTTGGCTGTTTTCCATTCTGGAATCCTTCCACAACATTAAGTCAAGGAGCCCATTAATCTGTGGCATTTTCTGTCAAGAAGTCTGGACGACATAGGGAGCCATCAAAGTGTTTCTCAAAGATGTTTCTACTTCCTTTATCAAGGTCTGCCTCAAAGCTTCAGTTGAGGGAGATTTTTCTGGGCCCTTCCTAGGGAGTGGGTAAGTGCATGGAGTTTCCCCAAATTCAAATTCCTTTATATCAAAATGTCTCCAATATTATAATTTTATTTAGTGAGGATCAGCATTGAACACAGGTGTCTATTAATTGCTGTACCGCACATCAATAAGCACATAGAAACTGGGATCTCTGGCAAGTTTATTCGATCCATGTAGTTTGGACTGATCTAATCTAAAGTTATGTTTCTTCCAATTTGGTGAGAATGCTCTAAATTAATTCTCACACACTTTCCAAGGACTTTTGTAGATATAAATGAACAAAGTCTTGCAATTCTTTTGGGATAAAGTCCTCTCTTCCTTGATTTATTGTTTTCTCCTTGGAGTATAATAAGATCTAATTTAATTACAGATTTAGAGAAAAGAAAGATTGGAATAGAAGTAGGTAAAGGGTAGATCAAAAGGGAAATTGACTTGTTAGTGTAGGATAGCTCCCTCAGACATGGGCAGGGGAAGGTTGTTTCTAAGAACTTGGGAGAGTCAGTGAAGGGCAGGGGTTCCAGATACCAAGGTCCCCCAAATTCCAGCTATGTATGTTCAATCCAATGTTTCAAATTATCATTTTTCTTGAACAGGAGTCCAACCGAAAAGATATCACAAGTTGATTATTTTGACAGATGTCATAATTTGGTAATCTTCATAGGAAAAAATAATCTCTGGTATATTTGGCTTTTAGTTATCTGAATCCTAAATATGTTTACTGAAAAGAGAGAGATTCATTCTGTTTGTACAAAATTTGTTCATCATCTTATTTTTAAAAATTTCCCAATGCTAAGATAAGTAGCTCCCTTACCCTGTAGACCCTGAATTGCCACCAATAACAGTCTCCAAGCTTTGCCTAACTGAGCACTTTCTTCCAGATGACCGAAGACTGTAACAACTCAATGATCTTGTTACTGTGTGCCATGACTAGCATTTTCCCCTGGAATAGCCATGGAATATTCTTGCTTTCTGTTTTATCTAAGTTAAATAATCAATCTTAGGTTTTCTGTATTTTACTGAAGATCTGTTAATTGCAATGTGATTCCTGTTTATCATACAGTTCTGCGTGGTTTTGATACATATACTCTTTAAATATTTAAACTGCCCAATGAGAGTGGCACTATTACTATCCACATTTAAAACGAGGAATTGACACAGGGGCTTGTTCTTATAGCTTTAAGCGGCAAAGTTGAAGATTCAAATCCAAGCTGTCTGGCCCCCCAAGTCCACGTTTGTAACCACTGTGTTGAGCTTCCTCTTAATTTGAAAGTAAATACCAATCAGTTGGTAGACTCTTTTTTAAGTAATGGAATCTATTTTTCACTATCTTAACAAGATGGTGTTTCATCAGAAGGCTTTCAGAATTGGCAGAAGCAGGCTGGAAGAAGGGTCTTGGATAACAAACAGGAACTAAGGTCCTGTAGTGGGGTAAGGAGACAGAAGCACAATGAACTTTCTGTAGAGGAGTATTCTGCCAGGACATCGCTCTAGGCACCACTGTGGCCATCACCAACTAAGTTCGTGACAGATTCTAACCACTCTGTCATCCTGTTGACACTCGCTCAAATGTGGGTGCCAGGTAGGAGCCTCTCATTTGCTGAGTCTCTTCACCTGCCTGTGCTATGGCTGCCAAGGAGCAGGAGGAGGGATGGTTGGGCATTTGGGGAGTCCCTTGTGGGAGGGAGGTGAAGCCCAGCTTCACACTGAGACTAAATACAATGAGGGAATTTCACAAAATAGGTGATGGCAGCCTCTAAAGATCTAAAAGAATTATGACTGTATAATTTCATTTGTGCCCAAAAGGGCAAGGAAACGAGGATTAGAGGCTGCTCAGTCTTCCCATCCTCCACATCTCCCCCAACTCCACTATGTAGTCTATATAGTCGAATGGACTTTAGTCAAGAAAAGTAAACCAACTGCCCCTGTCCCATCCCTGACACATGACAGGCTCAATGCAAATTCTAAGCTCTATTCACTTGATAAAGCTATTGTTTTTCCAATGGTTTTGCAAACCCAGGACACACCCTAGACTATTTTAAGCTTGGTGCTATTTCTTACACCCTTTTGTGGTATTGGTTACCCACAACCACAGTGGTCCCTGTCCAAGGCCAAAACCACTGAACTCAGCCCATCTGGCTTTCAGATAAAATCTGATGCATTACAGTTAGCAACTGGCTCTTAAGAAGCTCTGAGCTGTCCAAGAGGTCAACAGAGGCCAATTACCTATATTCCTTGCATCCTCTTCCCATCATTCCATGCAGCACTATGAAAGGAAACATCAAGAAAGGAGTAAAGTGAGGCTGTAAGCAAATGAAAAAGGAAAAAAACTAAGAGACTTTGTGCATTTTTTTCCTATCGTCACTTTGAACAACTTTTGTCCAATACCTGTAATTGATCGTAGCTCTGTCCACTTGTCCTTAGGAGTAAAATCAGGAGAGTGTAGAAACTTGACCTGTGAGGAGCTGATGTCAACAAGTGTAGACCCAAACTTTGGGCTTGTGTTTCCCCACCCTTTCCATCCTTGCACTTTCACAATGTTGCCTCGCTGTGTGAGCAATGGACCAAATCCTAAACAGATCCCCCACATTTGTTGTGGGGTGATGAGTTATTAATAGTTTTTTCCAGTGCTTGGACTCTTCACCCCTGGGTCTCATCTACCTCCCACAAATTCATTGGGATTTCTACAAACTGGGTAATCTCACAAAACATTGCCTGCCAGGGTAACTGAAACACCACTAGGATCTAGGGACCTCTTGGTGAGGGCATTTGAACTTGAATATGAAACACAGTAAATCATGAATTGGGAGAAAGAAAGGCAGCTACACTTAAGAGAAGAAGTCTTCTTCCCCAGCACTCTATCTCCAGAGCAGAGACCCCCTCTTCTGGAACGTTGCTCCGTCTCCAGCACGCCTGCTGGCTTGCTTTTTACCCACATGCTCTGTAAGAAACCCTATTGGTGAACATCTAGCTGATCCAGTTTCTAGTGCCTGGTTTTAGGTATGAAGATTGGGCAGATGAAACCTACACTAGCTTATTAAGTTAAGAGCCAGATAAATTGTAGATAAATGAGTAAAGCCTCTGAAGATCCAACGTGTACACATGGAACTGACTCTAGAGATGGAGAGAAAAAAAAGGAAGCAGAGTAGAATTCTACACATGACTGAGAGATACTACAAGCATCTAAAGATACAATCAAAAAACCTAAAGAGAACATTAAATTTTTTTTTACATTATTATTGTTAGCTTAAAAACAAATCAATGAACCAGTTAATAATAAAATGGCCATGACTGAAGACAAAGTTGAGTACCTGAAAAATAAAAATCAAGGGAACAAACTCCAATCTAGAAGAACAAAAAGAAAGGGGTGCAAAATCTGAAAGAAAATTTTGAGAGATATGGTAAATAAAACTCTAGTTTTTTATTTATTTGGACTCTAGTCCGAATAAAAGGATTTCCAGTGGAATTTCTTGGTCCTAGGGTTGGTGTGGGTTTATCTAGACAAGAAACACCTAGATTGTTCTTTGAAGTATTTGTACCATTTTACATTCCCACTAGAAATGTGTGAGAATTCAAGATGTTCCCCATGCTTATCAACTCTTAATAGCATCAGACTTTTACATTTTAGACACTTTGATGGATGGAAAATACCACCCCATTCAGTGTTTACATTTCCCTGATGATTGATGATATTGAATATTTTTCAAGTGTTACTGACCATTGTGTATCCTTTGTGAAGGTTTATCCAAACATTTCATTCATGGTCTAAAATTGAGTTGTTTGTATTCTTGTTATTGAATTATCAGAATTCATTATATACTCTGCATTAAGTCCTTTGTCAGCTGTATTTATTGCAAATATCTTTTTTCAGCCTGTGACATATCTTCAAATTTTCTTTTGGTTTGAGCCAAGAAATCTTTTTTAAAAAATGTTTTTATTAGTGTGTTATAATTATACATTAGAGTAGAGTTCATTTTGACATATTCATAACATAATTTGCTTTATTTCAATTCTCAGTACTTCTCCTTACCCTCCCCTCCTCTTTCCTCCTGATCCTCTTCCTCTACTCTACTGATATTTCTTCTATTTATTTTTAAATCAGTGCATCACAGTTATATATAAAAGTGGAATTCATTGTGATATATTCATACATGCACACAGCATAATTTGATTGATTTCATTCTGCAGTTTCTCCCCTTTGCTATCCCTTCTATCTCCCCCTCAATTCCTTCTACCTCCCCCTCAATCCCTTCCTCTTCTCCCTCCCCCTCAATCCCTTCCTCTTCTCTACTGTTTTCCTATCTATTTTCATAATCCCATTTTTTTATTCTTTATTTCTCTCTAGCTTCCACATATGAGAGAAAGCATTTGACCCTTGACTTTCTGAGTCTGGCCTATTGCATTTTGCATGATGATCTCTACTTCCATCCACTTACCAACAAATGATGATCTAAAGATGAGTAAAACTGCATTGCGTATATATGTCATATTTTCTTTATCCATTCATCTGTTGCAGCACACCTAGGCTGGTTCCATAACCTGTTAATTGTGAGCTACACTACTATAGACATTGGAAAGCAGGTATCATGATAGTATGCTGATTTCAGTGTTTTTGTATAAATATTGAGGAGTAGAATAGCGAAGTCATATGGTGGTTCCATTAATAGTCTTTCGAGAAACCTCCATACTGCTTTTCAAAATGGTCGTACTAATTTGGAGTCCCACTAAAAATGTCCCAGTGTTCTTTCCTCGCTACATCCTTGTCAGCATTTATTAGTTATATTCTTGATGGTTGCCACTCAAACCAGGGTGAGGTGAAATCTCTGTGTAGTTCCGATTTGCATTAGCCTCACTGCTAAGGATGTTGAACATTTTTTCAATATTTGAAGAAATCATGAGGGGAATTTTTCCAAATCTAATGGGAGACATCAACTTGTAGATTTTCTTAGAAGAAGAAAGAAAGAGACTCAAGAAGAATAAATTTTTAAAAAGTTGTCCATATAGAGGTACTCAATAATCAAAATGCTTAAAAATGAAAGGCAAAGGGAATACTTTTAAAACACATAGGAAAAAAGACATGTTACTTTTAAAGGAGCAACAATAATACTGCTGATTTTCTGACCCATAATAGGAGCCAGAAGATAGTGGAATGACTTCAAGAGTTAAAATAAATAAATAAAACTGCCAAGAAGAAATCATACAGCCCGTCAAAAATATCATTGAGAATTTTTTTTAAATGAGCAAAATAAAGATGTTTTAATATAAAATACTGAAATAATTAATTCTCATCAGGTATATTCAAGAATAAACACTGGCTGAAGGAAGCCATGCAGAAGGGAACTCAAGACACTAGGAAGGGATCAAGGGACTAGGACGGGTAGACAGTTGGGAAATGTGAGTAAACATGAGCCTCTAAAACAGCAGCAATAAAAATGTCTTGTCATACTTAAAACATATGAAAGAAACGATATGACAGCAGAAGCTAAAAGAGAAAAAAGGGGAATCATAGACTTCAATTGTCATAAATTTGTTGCATTGAGAAGCGATATCTTTTAATTTAAACATACTATTACAAATCAAAGATGAACATGCAATCTTCAGTGTTTAAAAGAATAGAAAATAATTTTTCAAACTTCACATAAAGAACAATAAAAAGGACAAAGCAAAAAAAGGGAAAAATTGAAATATAAATAAATGATTAAATAAATATACAATAAATAAATAAAAATATGTGATTACATAAATATAAATAAAAGGGAGAAAGAAAATAAGAACAAAAACAAGAAATACATGGAACAAGTAGAACACAAACAAAATGGGAATACTTCAGTAATCACTTAAATACAACATTTAAATAATAATATTATAAACGAAAATCATCAAATAGTATAATTAAAAGACACAGCTTGTCATAATGAACAAAGAAACCTCAAGTATGTGTTATTTATAAATAATACTCTTCCATTAAGAACCACTGAAAAATGAAAATTAAAAAATGGGAAAGAATATTCTATATAAATACTAGCTCAGAGAAAGTCAGAATTAGTGTACTACTGACTGAGGGTTCTCTAGAGGAACAGAACCAGCGGTATATGTACACGCATATATCCTGCCAGTAAATATGTAGGTGTGATTATAAAAGGGGATTTATAAGATTGGCTTCCATGACCATAAGCTGGAGAGTCCACAATGGCAGACTCAGGCTGAGAGCTGGGGAACCAATAGCTGCTCAGTTCAAGAAGCTGAAACCTCAGAACAAGAGGAGCCAATGATGCAGCCCCAGTCCAGGACTGAAGGCCTGGAAACTCCCCGGGGAGTTGCTGTCAGAGTCTGTTTTGGAAGAGCGTAGGAGCTTTGCTGCTTTGGAAGTCCTCAGGAGACCGCAGTCAACTGAAGTGCTTCCTCGCTCTTCCGACGTTTGGTTCCATCCAGGCTCCCAAACTATTAGACTGTGCTGCTCACATTCAGGGTGGTCTCTGCCTCAGTTTGCTGTCCCCTGTGCCGGTCATTCCTAGATACACCTTCACTGACATACCCAGAAGCCTCTTAATTGTAGGCCTACTATGAGATACAAGTTGACAATTCAGATTAACGATCACAATTACTATCAGGTTAAAGCAGACCTTATGATAAGAAGAACTATGCATGACCAATGTGATTCTGCTACCTGTATACTCAGAAAAATGAGAAATTATACCCCATCTGATTCAAATGTATGATATGTCAAGATCATTGTACTGTCATGTGTAACTAATTAAAACAAATTTTTAAAAAAGATATAAAAAGATTCACTTTGTAGTAACAGAATGTAGAATGGAAAAAAATACTGCTTAATTTGTGTACACTCAATAATATAGTTTTAAAATATATATATAGATGAAGTTGATGAAACTAGAAGAGAGGTAGAAGATGGCTGGAGAGTTCCACCCACCTTTCTCAGTAACTCCAAAAGAATTCAAATAGCACAATATGTCCTAGATGATAGTACAGACACACTACACTGGATAACAGGAGAAGATACATTTTTTTTTCAATTAACTTTGTATATTTAATTAAATAAACTATATCCTGGGACAAATGCAGATATTGTTATCCTCTGACCAAAGGGGTCAATTAGAAATCAATAACATAACAAAACATACAAAATCTTCAAATGCTGGGAATTTTTAAGGAGTAGGTCACATACTTTGATCCCTATTGGATCAAAGAAGAATCACAATGAAAATTTAAAAATTACAAACTTTCAAGCCCAGATGACTTCACTAGTGAATTCTATCAATAGTTAAAGAAATATATGGATCCTACAAGCTTTTCCAGAGAACAGAGAAAGAATGAACACTTTTCAACTCATTTTATCAGTAACCTTTACATAAAAGCCTGAAAAAAAAACACTGTAAGAAAGAAAAATTATAGAAGAATGTATCTGAAGAGCATAGAATTAAACATCTGAAAAGAAATAGTAAATAAATTCCATTAATATATAAAAATAAAAAATATTCTTTACTATATGTAAATCATACTTTAATTTTAAAAAAAAAAGGGGAAGGCCCATCCCCTAATACCTGATGAAATTTTAGTATACTATGGCTAAGGGGGGAAAAATACTAAAACCATATACAGAAAAGATGAAATTAACCAAATGGGAATTAGAAACATATTGATATTAGACTTCTCCTCAGCAACAATGGATGTGAGAATACCTTCATGGAACCTCTAAGGGGGAAGAGCTGAATATTTTGAAATCTTGGAACTTCTGAAGGGAAAACTTTTAAATCTAATGTTCTATAACCAGCCAAACCCACTCAAATTTAAAGGCAAAATACAGCCTTTTTGGATAGGCAATATTACTTGTGCTTAATGAAAATAATTTCTCAACAATTAGCAACATAAAAAATTGCCACCATCTGGTAAAGAAATAATGGGGTTATTCTCAGAAGTGACAGAATTCTGACTCAGAGAAGTAAAAAAGAAAGAGAACAGAATCCATTAGATCTTGACATTCTGTTGTATTTCCTACTATGTGGTTCCAATGATCCTATTTGGTTCTGTTTTTATAATCATAATGTTGTAAGTGTGACCTACCAATTTCAATTGTAGAACCAGTCTATTTAATAAAAGAACAAATGGTGAGTAATCAAGAATGAAGCACAGCGATAGAATAGAATGTCATTGTCATTTATCTTGATAACTAAAAATAATAATTAACAAAACATGGGAAGTGGAGGAAAAAGAAAAAGCAGGAGAGTAAGTGAGTTATTATCCTTATCTTTCATAATGCAGACTCAATAAATGATGTCTACTTTAATCAATTGAGAATGAGATGTTTAAATACATTAGTTAGTCAGAAAAATTAGCCAGTAGAAAGAAAAAAGTATGTAACCAATAAAAGTTGGGAGGTGGCGTGGGAGAAAGGAGATGGATAGTTTAGGAATGATAAAACCTTTATCTTTAGTATTAGGGGGTGATCAATCGGTAGTCTTCAAATGTCATAAATCAAACATTTAAAATATACTATTTACTGGGACAATGGTAACCAAGAAAGGAAGAAATGTCATTCTTCCAGAATTTACTGGAAGATCCAGGAGGACCTAAAACAGCCCTAGAGAAAAGCAGGCAGAGAGGGCAGGAGGGAGTTAGTGGTGAGAGTTTGGGTACAGAGCTTCACACCAGCCTCGGACCTGTGGGGACCAATCCTGGAGGTGAGGCTGCAACATCGGAAACCTTACAGAGGTTCAGGGGACCTGTGAGAGAGAGAACTGGGGCAGTCCACCACGTGGTAGAGGAAAGTTTCCAGCCAGCATGGTGGTTAGGTAGACTGGAAGGCTGGCCCAGGCCTGGGAGAAGGCTGGCGGCCTTCTGACTCAGAGAAATAAAGAAGCCAGCGCTGGAGAGCACGGGAAGCCCGAGGGGCAGCACAAGGGATGGTAGCAGAACAGCAGATGGCATGGCAGCTATTGGTGGGCGAGATGTTGATGACCAACCGCAGGGAGATGAGACAGTAGAACTGAGGCTGGCCAAGGCCTAGAGGCTCCAGGCCTACTACCATGCCTCAGAGATCCAGAATACAGATGCCACTCTGGAGAGAAGGTCTCCAAAGGAACAAATGCCAGCTGACTGAGCTGACATTTGACATGCCTAAGCCAACAACCCTGGGGGGAGTTGACCAGCAACTGACGAGATCATGTCTTCTGTTGCCAGACAAAATGGGAAACTGAAGTGCAGATTAATTTGAGCTAAAGGGGCTGTGGCTGTGGCTCAGTGGTAGTGCACTTGCCTAGCATGTGTATGGCACTGGGTCTGATTCTCAGCACAACATAGAAAGAAAGAAAGAAAGAAAGAAAGAGAGAAAGAAAGAAAGAAAGAAAGTTCTATCAACAATAAAACAAAAAATTAAACTAACTTGAGCTAAAAAAAAAAATCCCTATTTTTTTTTTTTTTTGCCTAATCCAGATTGTGAAATCTGGAGCCCAATTTGAAATGATAACTATGATAGATTAACCAAATGGAATAATACACAGTAGTTAAAAGAATGAAATAGATTTATGGGTACTGTCACAGAAGGATGTTGACATTCGTTTTGAAAAATTTGCAGAGTAGTATGTATGATATCAATTATCTAAAACACACAATTGTATGCATATAAACATACATATATGTATACACAATATGTGTATATATATATATATATATATATATATATATATATATGCACATGCATGTAGAGTTAAAAGGTTATATATAATATATACCAAAAGCACATTTATTGCTAAAAGCATATGAATGTACATGTGTGTATGGATGTATACATATGTAATTTTCTTAAAGTTTCCCTGAGGAGTGCTACTAGTTAGAGTTTGCAAAAAGTAAAAGCATTTACATTGTAATTATAAATTTTTGTCCTATCAATTTATTCTTTTTACTGCTCGCATGCATTATACATACTTCAAAAAAAATTAGGAAATGCGCATGGAACAGAGTAGGCAATCAACAGAAGAGCACTACTGCTGGGAGAAGGTAGCCCTTGCTGTCTTACAGTGTGTCAAGTTAGGTCAGGTGACTTCACATAAGTTTTCTCATCTAACACTATCCTGCTGCTAAGTGCAGGAGCCAACCAGAACCCCATCTTGGCCCTTGGCTGAGTCCTCTTTCTACCACCCGGGCTGTGTGGTCCCTTCTTCCCCGCATTCGCGCGCCTCTTCCTGCAACACACACCAGATGCCTGGCGCTGCTCTAACTCTGCTCTGGCAATAAAAGCCACTTTGGCGTTGGCCAACTCCAGGCGGGAGCGCTACAAAGGAGCATGGGAGGACAGAGGTGTGCAGGCGGTGTGCCCAGCGCAATTAGAGGCGGATTAAGACGGAAACAGTGTGGGGCCCGGGCGTGATGTGTTTTTGTCGTCTTGTCTGGGATTAGTAGTAATGTATCTGCTGGCGTGATGGACACATCTGCTTTCGTTTATTCTGAGCCCTGTCAAGCTCGCAGGCTGGATTAAAGCAAAATCACGCTGAGTGAACATTGCTAATTTAGCTACTTTTCCCCGTCTCTTTTTCTTCCTAATTTTCAAATTTTAATGTGGATGCAGTTAAGAAAACAGCTCCTTTCAACATGATGACTTGGAAAAAGAGACACTGATTCTTACATCCTGAACAAGAATGTGGGGCGTGGGAGGTCAGGTGTACTTTTGGATGGGAAGAAAAAGGAGAGAGTGTGTGTATTGTAGAGAAAATGAAAATCCAAGAGTAATTCTGGGATGAATAGATCTGGAGCTCCCCCCTCCCTTCATTTAAACATCCAACAGCCACCTGGTCCAACAACATAGACAGCTCCCAGTGTATTTCAGCCCATATCGTCCACTCTGAAGGATCAGGCTTTCCCTGTCTTTTGCCCCCAGGCCTGGCAAGGCTCCAGGCCTCTCTGCCCACATAAGACAGCCTCTCAAGGCCTGGCCATGCTCAGCCAACCACTTCCACTGCAAAATGACTTCCTCCAGCCTGGGCTTTTCTTCAGGCTCACCTGCTGTCAAGGGGATCAGGTACAGGTGTGCTGTCTCATTTCCAAAGCCAAGCACTGAACAAATTCATGCATCTTATTTCACACCTTATCCTTTCCTTTAGTTGGGTTTCAGGTTAACTCAGTCATTTCTTGCTGGCTACTTAAGCTTTGCCTTTTCGTGCTGAGCCCAGCGGGGTCCTAGGCAGCCACCCGAATCCCATCGTAGAGATTCTGCCTGCCTTTGGTTTCAGCCCAGAGCCTATTTATCAAAGTCATGTCTTCAGGCACTTTTTGTTGGTCTAGGAGGTCTTGGGAGTTCCCCTGTTCCACCCTAGTTGATTCTCCTAGTCAGACAATTTGCTCTTTCCACTGTCATGTACTTAGCAATCTGCACCAATCCATTCTGCTGGTTCCTCTTCTGTTTCTATATTTTGCTCAACTTTCTTTTTCTCTAAACATATTCAGGGCTGCCACATTTTTGTTAAGCAAGAAGAAACATCACAAAACCACATTTTTTTTTCCTTTTGAAACCTTATATCTAGACATAGAACTAATAAATAGGGTCTAGGAGTAGAGGCCAGGATGCTCCGGGAGGGAGATCAAGGTATGAACAATCTTTAAGAGTGAAATAAAATGGATCTGAAAGTCCTCAAGGTGTCTTGGGACACAGGGTGACAAGGATTAGGTAGAGCTTAGGAGAACTGGAGGAGACAGCAGAGCTGAGCTCGAAGCACAAGAGGTGCCAGAGGAGGCCAGAGGACAGGACTGTCACTGACCTCCTCTGAGTCAGGCAGGCTTTTTTGGGTTCCCAAATTAGTTGTGCTTTTTCTTTTCATTTTTTTCTTTTTCTAAACCTCTCCACAGCTTATATTTCAACAATCTCAGATGCCTGCTTGCTTTCTCCTTGCTCCAATCTAGGAGAGCAGGAACCAGTTAGTGGGGGCAGTCCCTCTGATGACACTCCATCTCCAGCAAAATAAAAGGCGCTTGAAAAGGGCTAAATCAAATTCACCTTCAGAACCAGCAGAATCTGGCTAATGCGATTTCAGGCTCCCCTTCTCCTCCCCCAGAGCTCTCCACCTTCTTGCTGATGTCTCAAATTCTTTTAACAAGGGAAAAAGTCTTTCATGCCACAATTAGGGATAAAAGGCATAAAATGCAAACGGCTGGCTGAGCTCCAGTTGGAGAATAATCAATCAATCCTTGGAATATAAATTACTGATATCAGATTCTTTCCTAGTATGGTAGAGGGGGAAGGGTTAAAAGAGCAGGATGCTATTGAGACCTGAAGGAGATGGGAGTGGAGTGGGGCACCTTGCAGGTGTACAACACCTTAAGATTTGGAGTGTGTGTGTGTGTGTGTGTGTGAATATTTTGCATCACTTACTGCTCACAATTCTGGGAGGCAAGAATTTGTGTTCTCCCTGTTGTGCAGAAGAGGAACCTGAGACTGAGAGATGGCGAGTAACCATTCCCAAGACCAGTGACTGCTAAACGACAGATCGTTAGTTTGCACTTGAACTTGAAGTTCTGACTACAAGCCCAGGGAGTGTTAAAATTTACCCAAACAGCAGAAAGCAATTGGAAACAAAAAGAAATATCCTATAAACTTTTACAATTTTTCCTCGGCTGAAGCTCGTTTGCCCTCCAGTGAGGGAGGAGACAAGAATCTGTGCGTGGAGTAATTTTAGTATGGAACTGCCAACGCAGGCAGCCTGCTTTGCATGAATTATGAAGACTTAAAAAAAAAAAAAAAGGAAGTTCATTGTTGACTTTGAAAAAAAAAAGGAGTTTCAATTTCTGTGAATTTGCTATTTGAACTACTCTTATATTTTTATTAATTTACCATTCCTCACAAAATCTCATTGACCTTTCCTTCTCAAACTACCTAGGCAGTCCAGGTCTTAAACTATTTCTAATTTGTTTGGACATTTATGCTTATTTTTCTTTGAAAACATGTTTTTATTGAAGTATAACACTCATACGGAAATATGCACAAAACATGAAACTATATATAGCTCCACAAATTACCATAAAACAATCACCTGTGAAACCATCCCCCAGGCTGGGAAAAAAAGCATCTCTAGCACCCAAATGTCCCCTCTTGTCCCTTCCTTATCACTACTCTTTTTCTCCTTCCCAAAGCTTACTTTTATTCAGAGGTTACTGCTATTTTGACTTCCTGAGATTATAGATTAGTATTGCTTAGTTGTGGACTTTATATAATGAATCTCTACTATATATTATTTTGCATGTGGCTTATTTTGATCAATATTACATATATGAGCAACAACCATTACTATATGCAGCTATAGTTTATTTTAATTGCTGTATTGGGTACCCTTGTGAAAATATACCACAATCATTTATCTGTTCTACTATTGGTGAAATTTGGAATGCTCCCAGTTTGGGGCTATTATGAATAATGTTGCTTTGAACACTCTCGTACATGCCTTTTGATATATATGTGTATGTTTCTACTAGGTATATATTTGGAAACTTCTGAGCCATAGGGTATGTATAACTTTTAGTAGCTAAAATCAAGCTGTTTCCCAAGTAATTGCAACAAAGCAAATTCCCACCAACAAGTGATGGGGCCCTCTGTAGCTGCAGGTCCTCAACAACACTTGTTACCTCCAGTCTTATTTATTTTAGTGGGTGTGTGGTAGCATTTCATTATAGTTTTAGTTTTCATTTCCTTGATTACTAGTAAGGTTGATCATTTTCATATGTCTGCTAGCCCCTGAAATATTCTCTGTTATGAAGTACCATTCTCACCTAGTTTTCTATTGGATCATCTATCTTTTATTGATTTGCAAGGGCTTTTTAAAAATTTTGGATTGAGTAGTTTGTCAGACTACATGGACTGCAAACACCCTCTTTGACTCTACTTTTGCTTTGTTCTTCTCAGTTGTATCTTTTGATGAGAAGAAGTCTGTAGTTTTAGTGTAGTCCCGTTTATTAGTCTTTTCTTTCAAGATCAGTACTTTGTGTCTTTTTAAAGAATTTTTTCCTCCTCCCCAATTCCAGAGCTAGTGCTCCATGTTGCCATATAGAGACTTTACGATGTTGTCTTTCACTTTAAGATATGCAAACCACCTGAAATTAGCTTTTATATATGCTTTCATGCCACAAGGTCAAGTTTTCATGGTGTAAAGGTCAAATTTTATTTTTTTACTCAGATATTCAAATGTTCTGATACTATTTATAGAAAGGATTGCCCTCTTCCCATTCTTCTCCAGTGTCAAAAAACAATGCCCTTACATACATGGTAGTTTTCTTTACTCTTCTCTGTTCCATTGGTCTAACTATCTTTGTTCTACTATCGCACTGTCTTAATGATTGCAGGTTAATGATATGTGCTTCTGCCTTTTTGTTCTTCAGGAGTGCCTCAGTTTCTTGACTTTTTTTATAAATATATATATGAATTTAGAATAATATTGAATTTTATAATATGAACTTTAGAATAATATTTTCAATTTCAAAAAGAAAAAAAAGGAAGAAAGGAGAACTCACAGACCTTTAGATTGAGATAGAAGTGAATATACAGCTAAATTTGGAAATGGGTTATTTGAAACAGGCATAAATACCTGGGAATAATTTATATTTGCTGATGCTGTTATGAATAGGTTATAATAACCTAAAGAATAATTCATAGGCTATAATAATCTAAAGAATAATTCATATTCTAACTCTGTTAATATTATACAAACATATACTTGATTTTTATATTGACCTTGTATCCAGTAACCTAGCTAAATTTTAAAAATTCCTATTGTTTGTATATTCTTTTGTATTTTCCATGTATAAAATAATATCATATGCAAATATTGACTGTTTTAGTTCCCTCTTTCTAATGGTTAGAGTTTGCTTTTCTTCTTGCACTGGCTGTAGTACATCTTTGAACAGAAGTGCATCCTTGGCTTGTTTCCCTCTCTAGAGGTTGCAAAGGGAAAACTTTCACTATTTCCCATTAAGAATGATTTTTACTATTTTTTATGGCCATTGTTTTTCATAAAATAATTAGCCTCTGTTTTGCTTAGAGCTTTTAATGTGAGTGAATGTTGGATTTTTTTATTTTTCCTGTTTCAGTTAAGAGAATCATATTGGTTACTTTCTTTATTCTGTTAGTGTTGTGAATTACATTGTTTTCAAATATTAAATCAACGTTGTATTTTTGTAATGAACTTCTTAGTCTTGATGGTCTTTCTCTCTTTTAAAAAACATATATATTCCTGAATTCCATTTGATGATACTATGTTTAAGCTTTTTGTATCTAGGTTTGTGGATGAAATTGATTTATATATTTTTCTTCTGATAGTACTTCCGTAAGATTTTGATAGTAAGGTTTCCTAATATTTCTACTACTGTACTGAGTTCATTCCTCTTACATGAGTTGGGGAATATCCAATCATTTAAAAGATTTTGGAAAAGTTTTTGTAAAATTGTTGCTATCTCTAACTTAAGTTTAGGAGATTTCATTTCAGAAGCCATCTAGGCCTAAGGTATTTGTGGTGAGTGTGTGTGTGAGTGTGTGTGTGTATGTGTGCGTGTGTGTGTGTGTATGAGAAAACTTTTAACTATACCTCAGGTTTCTCCAGTAGAGAAACTGTTAAGATGATCTCTTTCTTCTTGTGTCCATTTTTGGTAAGTTGGGTGTTTTTAGGAAAATGTCCATTATATCTACAGTTTCAAAGGTCTGGGTGTGAAGCAATCTAAAACATCTTTTTGTTCTTTTGAATTTGGTAGGATGTGTAGTAATAGCATTGTTTCATTCCTAGTATCAGACACTTGTTCTTCTACTTGATCTGAAGAAATAGATTTTTTTTTCAGACCCTGGGGCTTAATGATTGTAGAAATGATGGTGTAGTTCTTTTCTTTTTCTTTTTTTTTTTAAACCTCTGTGTTGCATTTCCTAGCACCTATTTCTGACCTCTTACCATCACCTTTAGACACCAACTCCAGATAGGAAAGACAGAGTGAGTCTCCCTGTTACTCCTGTTATCAACAATCTCTTATTTCTGCAACTCTGTTTTAGTTTTAGACTACCATTTATGAATTTTAACTCTTAGCTGAAGTATAATATTCACACAACATGTCATACAGCTCAGTACATCTTCAGGAACACCCCTGTATAACCAGCAAACATGTTATTCGGTAGAACTGCAGGAGCCTCCTTAAGCTCCTTCTAGTTACACCTCTGTTTTACTCAGATTTCTTTTTACTGTTGGGACTAAAAAGACCTGACAAGAACAAATGTAGAGGAGGAAAAGTTTATTTGGGGCTCATGGTTCCATAGGTCTGGGTCCACAGACAGACAGCTCCATTCCTTAGGGCTCAAGGTGAGGCAGAACATCATGGTGGAAGAGTGTGACAGAGGGAAGCGGCTCACACGATAACCAGAAAACAGACACCACTCACCAGATACAAAATATATACCCCAAAGCCATGTCCCCAATGACCCACTTCCCACAGCCACACCCCACCTGTTTTCAGTTACCACTCAGTTAATCCCTATCTGGATCAATTCAATGATTGGGTTAAGGCTCTCATAAACCAATTATTTCACCTTTGAGCTTTCTTGCATTGCCTCACACATGAGCTTTTAGGGGACATCTCATGTCCAAACCATGACAACCTTGCACAAGGGCACCCACCATCTAGATTTCAAATGGTGCAGGTTGACTTTGACTTCATGTGGACATCTATCTTTTCTCAAAACAGTGACCCTGAGAATCATTCTTACTATTGCACATAGTTAGAATGCTCATATTCATTGCTATATAATATTTATTATGTTAATATATAATTATTTAGTTATTCTACTACTGATGGGCATTAAGAGAGTATCCAGACTTGGTATGATTACAAATTGTTCTATTTTGAAGACATGCATCTGTGTGTGGGCACCTGTGTGCGCGCGTGGGCACACACACACACACACACACATCTTAGTGAGCATACCTACTCATTTCTTTTGGCTATATTCTTAAAAATGAAATTTCTAGATCGTAATGTTGGCATTTATTCAATGCACAGTGTTTGTTTGTTTTGGGGGGATACTGGGGATTGAAACCAGGGGTGCTTTACCACTGAGCCACATCCCCAGCCCATTTTATTTATTTATTTTTATTTTAAGACAAGGTCTCACTAAATTGCTTAGGGCCTCCCTAAGTTGCTGAGACTGATCTTAAACTTGCCATCCTCCTGCCTCAGCCTCCTAAGCCACTGGGATTTCAGTTGTATGCAACTGAACCTGGCACAGTATTTTTTACAGTATGACTTACATAGGCTAAAAGTTTTTAAAAAAATGATCCTATGAATTTATAATCCTTGTTAGCAATGTATTAGAGTTCCATTTGTTCTGCATTCATGCCAACACTTGATATTCTCCATTTTTTCATTTTACCCTTCAGCTACTTGTGTAGTACCATTGCATTGTAATTTTACATACAATACCGTTTTCCTGATGTCTGGTGAGTTGAGCATTTTTTTCCCATGTTTAGGACTACCTCTAGATCTTGCTCTGTGTTTCTTCAAAGTATTTTTCCTGCTTTATTCTATTAGATTAGTATATATTTTGGCCATTACAATATAATGTATGTTTAGGATAGAAGATTTTTTTAAAAACACACAAACGAGTATAAAAAGAGAACAAAACTCACCTATGGTTCCAAGAATATTAAATCACTGAACATCCATAATTCTGCCACATTAACTCTTTTATATAGTAATTACAGCTGTGAGCAGTTATGTTTATACAGCCCAAAATAATCACACTGGCCCTGTTTTATTTAGGCCGTCTTAAACACACAAACAAATTGGACATGAGGGAAGTCCTTTTTTCTCTCTGTCCTAAAGTGAGTTGAGGCTTTTAGCCCCTTCCTCTAGTTTGGTCGTTGGGTTCCCTCTTGCTGGTCACAGGGCCAACTCTACTCCCTATTTCTCTGTCTTCTGAGGAAGGCAGAGCTGGGAATCATTTGGGTCCATATTACTCCTTCCCTGTTTCCCAAATCAGATACCCAGGTCAACTCCAAGTCCTTATTTCATGCAGCTGAAATTTCACCCAATTTACAGCCTTTTCTTCCCCACTGCAGTTGCCTGGTTTAGCCTCACCTGTCTTCTGGATTATTTTTATCCTTCTTAATGATTTTCTGCCTCCATTCTTTCCTAGCCCTTCCTTCCACTCCAGTCCTGGCCCTCTTCACACCACTGGCACCTCTCTAAGATGCACAGGTGACCAAGCCCTTTCCCCACATACAGCATCTCAGGGACTTCCCCATGCCCTCAAGTAAGGCCACTCCTCACACTGTTTGTGTGGGTCCTCCAATCTGGCCCAGGTCCTCCGGCCTGGCCCTCGTCCTCCAGCCTTGTCACCTGCCATTGGGGGACCATAAATTTCATTGCTTCAGAGCCTTTGCTCAATGTCCTTCTGTTGGAAATGCCCTCACCTGGCTTCTTTGCCTGACAAAAATCCTGTGCACATTTTTAAGTCCTGATTCAAGTGTCATCCTGAGCTCCTAGAAAGAAATTAATCTGCTCTCTCCCAATTTGCTGTACAAACCACTTAGCCTCCTGAATTGCTGTCTTTTCTCTATCCCCTGGCTACACAATGCATTTATCAAATCTTTATCTCTTGCATTCTGAGCACTTGACACAGGTCTGGTATATAATAGGTGTTTAATAAACATGGAAGGGATGCCTAGAGAAATTCACAAAAGGTAAAAAGAAAAGGGAATGAACATTTGTTAAGTGCCTATTTCAGGCACTTTACCTACATTATCTCTTTTAAACCTCCCCAAAGTCCTATAAATTTGGTCTTATTCTGTTCCCATTTTGGGAGTTAGAAAATTAAGGAACAGAGACATTTACAATGAATAAATGGCAGACCCAGGATTTATATCTAAGACTAGAAACAAATGTGGTTATTTACCATTAAACAGACTACCCACAAATTATTGCAATAATGATAATGACAATCATCAGAATTATTGTAATAATAAAATGGTCACCAGCCCTTGACATTTGAATATCACTTGCCAGTTCAGAAAGCAGCTTCTTTCCCATCCAGTTTTGTTCCTCCAGTCTCATCACAAGCATGAGCATGAAGGAGGTAGAATTATCTACCAACTCTAACTGATTAAGGAAATGAAGTTTGAGGATTACGTGCCTCGCCTAAGGTCACAGGCTTAGTGAGCAGCCCCAGCTGTTGCTTAAATCCAGGTCTTCTTGCTCTAAGTCCAGTAGGAGATGGAGGGGAAGACAGGATCCCAAAGGAAGAAGTGCTTTTGAAATAATAAGCTGGCTGCTACCTCTGGCAGCCAGCCTGTCCATTCCCCTTGCAGGTCTACTGGAGCCATAGCAGCTTCTAGGAGGTGGAAAGAAATCACAGGCTGAAGGTTTCCACCATTTCTGGAGGGTGGGGAATTCTTTGAGTAAGCATCATTGTTTGACTTGGCAGGAAATTTTTTTTTTAAATGAAAGGAAGAGAAACCAGAATATAAAAATATTTAAAAGCCCCGAGGAGCCCGGACTAACACAGCAAACAAAAAGCTCTCTTGGGCTGCTGCCCAGTGTGAGGCACCCCAGGTAACCCCCTGTAGGCACTGCCCACCTGGCCTGCCTAGGGAATCTCCAATCTCCAGGAAGAAAGGGATAAAACAACACAAATTCTCTAGGAGCCTCATTATTCAAACAGTTCCAGAAGCCGCGAGAGAGGACAGCGGTGACTTCGAGAGAAGCACAATCTTATCTCCAGGGTGAAAAGGACCATTTGTTGTTTATGTCCAGGAAAGCAGGGCGGCACAAAGGCAACCGGAGAACGTGCAGGAGAAGGGGCCAGGAGCCAGCAGCTGATCGAAAAATCCTCTGCAGAAACAATGGCTTCTCCCGGATGAGCTGCAGCCCCTTCTAAAACAAAAGCGCTCTCTCGGATGAAATTGGTCTTTTGTGGTTCTAGCAAGAAGGAAGCTAGATAAAGGCGGCCTGGCCTGACCCTTTCCCCTCTTGCAAAGGAGATGCAGAACTTTGTCGGCAAGTTGGGGAAGTTTGATGTTGCTTCCCAAACCGTCATGGGACCTTCAGTGCCCGAGTCCTCCACAGAGGCCACCACTCTCCTTTTGTGGAGGCTCCAGGACATTTTAGGGACTGAGGCCCCTGTCAGTGTTCCTCTGTGACCTGTGGTATGCTCCTTTTATTCTTCCAGGCCAAACCAAAAGCTGCTGTTGGACTGGAGGCCTCTGAGGTTTTCCTGACAATTTTTGAACTTGGGTTAAAAATAAAAACTGGCCAGTGACTTTGAAGCAGGCCTGAGCCTTGCCCTTGCTTGAACTGCTTTGGCCCTTCTCACCCTGCCAGCAAAAACCTCCAGATTTCAGAGTGCACAGCTCAACAGAGAGCAACCAGGTTGCCAGCCAGCAGCTGCCCCTCCTGCCAGATCATCATGGGTCCCTCAGATAGCCCCATGGGACCTGTGCTGGGCCCGCAATTTAAGCTGACTTTGCAAAGAGTTGCTTTTCTGGCAGCTCCCAAGTTTGTATTTAGAAAGGATTTGGGAGAGATAATTTGGTTGGAAGGGGTGTGGGGGGATCTTGTTTTGAAAATGTTTGCAGAGCACAGGAGGTGTTTATATTGAAAGGCAGGTTTAATTGATGTGGTCTGTAGGAGACAACTACTGGAGATTGCTAGAGGGTGGAGGCACCAAAGCCTCTCCAAGCCACCCCTCTGTAGTTTCTATTAGTGAATACATGGGTGGCAGGCAAGAGGGACTACACCCAGAAGCAGAGCAGAATTAACTCTACCCACAGTCTGGCAGGAGTAAAAAAAAAAAAAAAAAAAAAACAGACAATTCTCAAGGCTTCCTTCCAGAAAGGCTCGGGTGCTTCCTGCATAAGATGATCCGTGGCACTTAGGCCAGACTTGGAGAAGGCAGAAGGACTAATTTCCTAGAACAGAACATGAGGATCCCTCTCTGCACTGGTGATGAGGAGAGGAAGCCACAACTGGGAGAGCAGCTCTACACGTCTGGCCTGTGCACAAACAGTGAGACGTTCCAGGAGCAATTGATCAGTGTTTGTGGGTCATAATAACCGACACATGTCTTGTGATTTGAAGCTAACCAAGCTAACCAAGCAACCAACCAGACCTCACCAACAAGAAAAGGAATTATTGGCTGTGTTAATAAAAGCTATCTCTTAGCAAGAATCTACTATGTGCCAAGCAAAGTGCTCAGAGCCTTATGCCACAGGAATTTTCTAGCAGAGAGGTCTATAGATCCTGCACAGAGGTGTAATGAAGTCTGCATTCTCCAAGGGCTGAAATTCCAGGAACAATTTTGCACATATGCATGAATGACCTTGTTCCTGGATTAAAAGACCATGACTTTCATCCAGTTCTAATAGACATTTAGGAACTATAAAGTGTTTAAAAACCACCACTTTGAAAGTAGGATTTCAGGTTCTGGCTCCATGCTGTTTTGATACTGGAATCATTCTCCAGTGTGAAAGGCTTAGACACCCCGTGCCTGTCTTCACACTGTACCATGTGAATGCCTTCACTGGACTATAAAATTCTACCATAATGTAGAGGGTTCTTCAAACACTTTCCCCCCTTCATTCACTAGTTTATAGACTCTTTGAAGACAGGTATTATGTCCTTTTAAAGAGTTATATTTTTAATTGACAAGTAACAATTATATATATTTGTTGAGTACAATGTTTCGATACACATATACATTGTGGAATGAGCATAACAAAGCAACTAGCATATTCATTGTATCAAAATTTTATCATTTCTTTATTATAAGAACATTTAAAATCTTTTTAGCTATTGAACTATATATTAATCAGTTGCCTTGCCATGCAATCAAACACCAGAACTTATTTCCTCTACCTGCACCTGTGCACCTGCTGACCAACACCTCCCATTTCCCTATCCACACGCTGCTTCCCAGCCCCTGCTAACCAGCCTTCTAGTCTGGGTTTTTATGAGTCAGGCTTTTTGGCATTCTACATATAAGTGAGATGATGTGGTATTTGTATCTATGCCTGGCTTATTTTACTTAACATGATGTCCTCTAGGTTCATCCTTGTTGTCACCAATGACAGAATTTCCTGTGTTTTGAAGGCAGAATTTCATTCCATGGTATAGATATGCCCCATTTAAAAAATCCAGTCATCTGTTGACGGACACCAGGTTATTTCCATATCTTGGCTATTGTGAATCTGCTACAATTTGAGAAAAGCATATATCTTCATACAGAGGAGTGGAAACAGGCCCCTACCTCACCCTCTTATATAAGGATCAACATGAATTAAAGACTTAAGCACCACACCTCAAAGTTCCATGATATCAGTCTGGGTAGGTTCCTTGGGTATGACCTCAGGCACAGATGCTGAAAGCAGAAATAAGCAAATGGGATTACATGGAACTTACAAGCTTCCACATGGCAAAGGTATCATGTCTTCTTCACTTTTTATCTCTGGTGTCTTGAGTAAGTTTTAGTACTTAGTAGATCTTCAGTAAAATTTTGTTGCAAGAAGAAATGAACTGTAAGGCCTCTTGTAGTGAAACTGATTCTATTTTAAGTATGTGTTTCAGAGCAAGAAAGCGAGGGCCCGTGTGTGTGTGTGTGTGTGTGTGTGTGTGTGTGTGTGTTTGTGTAAGGTGAGGTTCTCTCAGCATGGAAGAGGGAAGATGTGTATGTTGGGAAACTCAGGGCTAGTCTGCAGGAAGGCAGAGGCAGCAGCATTTGGGCACAGAGCCAAGGAAGCCATGTCCTCGCATCCTGGTGGCACTTGGATTTGGCTCTGGACTGGAACATCTCCTGTGAGCCTGTCTCTGCCAGCACCCCTGTGCCTTCACTTTCCATGGCATCTATTAATGATAAAAGTCCCTGTGGTTTATAATTACCAGTTTGACAAGTTCAGGAGTTCTCTGTTAATTATTATAATTAGCTTTCCTCTCAGTGCAGCATCAGGAGTTTAACAACAATATTAACAACGGGAGGACAACGATCAGGAATTGACTACAAAGAATTGACTGGAAGGACTTCCTTCTGCTGTCAGGAAAACTTATTAACGAAGGCAAAACCCGCACACTGGCTCCCCTCTGTCTGCCTTAACTCAACGGTTGGTTCTAAATTTGCCTTGGGGAATTGAAAACAGCTGTTGCAGCCTGTACTTGCAAACCCCAAGTTTAAAAGCAAACCAGGGAAGAAAGGAGCCACTAAGCTGACAGACATGGGCCTTCCTTGACCAGAAATCAGGCAGAGGCATTAGCAAAGGAGGAAACAACTTACCAACGCCGCCAGCTGTGGCCTCAGCCCGGGTTCTTAAGGACTGCAGGCATGCAAGAGGGGTTGGGAGCACAGAGGCAAGAGAAGCCTGGCTGTCCCTGGGAGTGGCCAGGCCACACAGAAACCGTGAAGCTGACTCGAACTTTTTCCCTGAATATCTCTCAATATCATTCAGTCCCATGTTGTTCCCTGAGTCGTGACCCTCAGTGTGTCGTACTTAACACTGCTGGACTTACGTGCCCTTTTCGCCCCTACTCCACTCCACACTCGCCTACCTGCCAGATTCCCCTTCCTGATGGACAGCTCCAATGATCCTGCACCTCATCTCAGATCCCCTCAGGGGTTCCCCAGTGCTTACCAAATACAGTCCAGAGTTCTCATATTGTCACACAGGTCCACTCAGTATGGGACCAACTTGTCTTTCCAATCTTGCCTTCTGGTCATTCTTTAGCTAATTCACTCAGATGATAAACCGATAAATAGGCACTGACCACTGAATACCAGATGTTGCTTCAAATGCTACAGCATCAGGAATCAAGACACAAGATTCCTGCCTTCAAAGGGGTCTCTCTCTCTTTTTTTTTTGGGGGGGGTGTCTACAGGGCATTGAGCCCAGTGGCTCTTTGTCACTGAGTAACATCTCATGTCCTTTTCTTTTCTTTTTTTTTTAATTTTGAGATTGGGCCTTGCCAAGTTGCTGAGGCTGACCTTGAATTTGTGTTCTCCTGTCTCAGACTCCAGAGTTGCTGGGATTACAGGTGTGCACCAGTGCATCCAGCCAAAGGACTCCAATTCTAATGGAGGAAATCAGAAAATAAACTTATAGGCTAATAAATAACATCATCAAAGGAGCTGATGAATCCTCTATTGTCATCAGAACCCCAAACAGGCTAGAGGCATAGAGAAGGAGGGCAAAACCTACCCAGGAGGTAATCTGACATGAGAACTGCATGCTGAGAGCTAGTCTCCAGAAAAGCAGGCCAATCAGAAGGAATAGCAGGTGCAGAGCTGCAGGTGGGGATGGCTTGATACAGGTGAGGCACAGGAGGAAGGCCAGATGGTGGCCACATGACAAGGGCAAAGAGGTTGATTCTCAATGTTGTTGGAAGCCACTGGAGAGGTCAGTGTGGATTCTTCTCTTTTAGGAATGATGTCCTGCCAAGCTGAGCATCCCAATCCTATGGTCTCCTACCTGGAAGGACTTTCCGCAGTGAAGCTAAGGCTCTCCATCTTTAGAGGTTCTGTGGGTATGCTCCTTCAGTATATTTTCCTTTCAATCAGTTCCTAGATCTTTAATAAGCTTATTTGTGCTCGTGGATATTATGAGATAATCTTGGCTGGAGTTACCTGGGCTCACTTGGACTTCAGAATTCAGGTTAGCTCAGGGTTGCTCCACATGTCTTTATCTTGGGACCCAGCAGAAGGACAGCTCTTTCAGGAGAAATGCTCTTTTTAGGAACCATAGGTTCACAAGGACAAGCCAAGCCTCTCTAGACCCTAAGTTCCCCAAATCATCTTTCCCAATGTTCCCTCCAGCCAAGCAAGTCATGATCCCAAGCTGAAAATCAAGATATACTGTCTCAGTGGAATCACTGCAAGGGAAAAGATAAATTATTCTACAGGAGAGTGAGAGTTGGGGGCCAAGATCTAGTCTTCCATAGTCTACCATATTTGCATTTTCCAGACCTCTTGACAGTATTGTCTGAAGTGACTCCTTCAGTGGGAATTCTAAGCACCAGTTGGGGCTATCCTAGTCCTCATGAAAGACATTTTATGTCACTCTGAACCTTATCTTGGGTAGCCAGAGATGCACAGAGCAATACCTGCTTGGTAGTGAGAAACAGGACTGCTCGAGAAAGACAACTAACATTTATTTATCCAGCACCTATTATGTGCCAGATGTTTTGCTGGCCTTTGGGAAAGTCATATTCAGTTTAGGTTAGACAGGTGCTTTTATATCTGCTGCTTTCTAACACCCTCCCAAACCACACTCAAATGACCATCAATAGTAAACTCATGAGATCACAGGGAGTGGAGCCATAGGCAACAAAGATGAGAGGTATCAACAAATATTTGGAAAATGAAAAACAGATTGAAGTGTTAATGGTGCAGCTGAAGCCAAAGTGCCTGCCGGAGGGGCGTTTGCCAATGAGGAGCAAGGGGCAGACTTTGGAAGCCTTCAAGATTGGTGGGTACCAGGGTCTTCAGTGGCATGCCCTGGGAATGAGGGTGCAAAGAAGAAGACTGGTAGGAAGTCTGTTGAAAGAGAACTTAGATTTCCAGATCTTCTCTTCATCCTAAATAGTGAAAAGATTAATCCTCTCCCAACCTGGCAGGAATGTTTGTTTTCTGGAGAAATTAATTGAGCGAGGCCTATGTTCAGTAACATCTGGCCAAGGAGAGGATGAAGATAAGGAGATGCACTGGGAAAAAAGATCTTAGGAGACTGTCTGCATTGGGAATTCTTCTCATTGGAAAGTTGTTCTCTGGAGAAAATTATCACAGAGAAAAGACGTGCAGATCTTGACCTTTGCAGATCCCTGTGGACATGGCTGAGCCCTTCCCACAGGCTGGTCCATGCTGTCAGTTGGTAAGCCCTTACATGGCATTCCCAGTCTGGTTTTTGTGCCTTGTCCCAAAGGATCACCAGATATTTTGGAAAAGCATGGAAGCTGTGTCCAGATATCAGGGAGGACATTCCAGAGGAAGGGAAAGCAACACAAGGACCAGGAGAAGATGAGAAAGAAAGATCCCTCTAACATCTGTAAAGCAATAAGAGATTTGCATTCATGATATAAGAATAGGATGTTATTTATTTATTTTTGTTAAAAGAACAAAGAGAAAACAAGAAAGAGCTCTTGGAAGTTGAAGATATTGTCATTGTTTGGATATGAGCCCCTGTGTTAATGCAGGAGGTAAAATGATTCATTATGAGAGCTGTAACCTCATCAGTGGGTTAATCCATTTGATGGGCTAATAATTTGAATGGATTACTGGGTGGTAACTGTAAGTGGATGAGCCTGGCTGGCAGAAGTATGTCCCAGGTAGTGTGTCTGGAGGAATATATATTTTATCACTGGCTCCTTAAACTCTATTTTCTGACCACAATGAGCTGATCACCTTTCCTCTGCCACACCCTTCAGCCATGATGTTCTGCCTCACCTCAGGCCCAAAGTAATAGAGTTGGCCGACCATGCGTTGAGAACTCTAAAACCACGAGCCCCAAATAAACTTCTCTCCTCTGAATTGTTGTTGTCAAGTATTTTGGTCACAGTGATGAAAAACTGACTAATACAGTTATGGTGGTCGGTATTTATTTTAAATCAATCAATGAAAGATTTGTGAACAAAGGAGAGTGGATCTTCAAAAAAGTGAAAGCAAAAGAAAAAAAAATATCTGAAGGGACAGGACAAACACATTTAAAATAAGTTACCATGTTTTATTGAATCATTAAAATAGTGACGTGAGATAATTTTTTCCTAGTTTACCAAAGAGAAACGGAGGCTCCAGAGAGCTCAAGTAATCTCTCCAAGATCATGTATGATAGAAAAGCAGAGCTTGGAGTTGAACCCTCATCCATGTGACTTCAAAGCCCTGAGAAAAGCAGACTTGGCAGAGCTCTGCTGAGAGGAGGTGGCGGGGAGCTGAGAAGGCAGGAGGCTTTGGGGGCATCATATTTTCACCTTCCTGGCATGTGAGTAACTATGATGCTCACGTTCCCATCGCCAAAAGCTTTTTGTGATGATATATAAGAAAGACCTCACCTGTGCCGAACTGAGCCTCCAAACAGGGTTCTGTCCTCTCCTTATCTGGAATGGGCCTGAAATCCTAGTAATTCTTTGTACTGGGATTTTGTCTGATAAAGTTATACAGATTCAAAACATCATATTGTCTTTTTATCAGGCTTAGAGGGGAGCATTTTCATAAGGTGGCAGTGGGATTGAGGAGATTGGTATACATCAGACCATTCATCCCCGGGCATTAAGCCTTGACATGTATTTCAAGTCAGGGGAAAATGTAGTGTCAGAAGAAACATAACCAATAACAACTGGGACTGGCAGAGCTTCTGATTAATGGGCTGCGGCTCAGCTGTTGGTTATGGACAGTGGAGGAGACAAGACCCCTTGCTGACCTGGCTCCTGTTCCAGTTTTAACTCTCCTCCCTCCCTCCCTCCCTCCCTTCGTCCCTTCCTTTCTTCCTTTCTCCCTCCCTCCCTCCCTCCTTTCCTTCCTTCCTTCCTTCCTTCCTTCCTTCCTTCCTTCCTTCCTTCCTTCCTTCCTTCCTTCCTTCCTGCCCCTTCTCTTTCCCTCCCTCCCTTCCCTCCTTCCTTCCCTGAGGCAGAAGGCAGAGGTCAACCTTGATGGATAGGGTTTAGTTTGGGGATACGACTCAATCTTGTGAAGTCATTGGGCTTCCAGACACCGAGCTAGAATCACAAAGACTTGATCCTCCCTCACAGGCAGAGCTGGGGGGAGTCCCTGCTTGGCTCTAGAGCAGAGCCTTTTAAAAACTGCCCCACTTACATCCAGACTGAAGGCAGGATGGAGCACAGGGCTCCACAGGCAAGCTCACTGAGAAAAGCAAGAAGGAAGAGGGAGGGGCTGAGCTTCACAGAGCTGGTTCCTCTCTAAACTCACCAAGATGGAGAGTGGCTCAGCCCTCTGGGAAACAGTGGGTGGAATGGAGGGGTCCTGGTGTGTTGTGCTCACAGACACCCAACAGGGAAGGAAGCAAGTTCTGGCCGAAAGGGTATTTTCATGGGTGGGAGTGGCACTAGATTTTGATAAACATTTGGCAAATCGGGAGTGATCCATTCCTAGTTCTTCCTACTAGTATCTGGGAACCTTGGGGCTTGAAGATGTCACTGTGTCATCCCCAGCAGTGCCATCATGCTCTTGGGTCTCAGCTTGTCTGTCAGTGAGCCAGGCACAGCACCAACTGCTCTATTCACTTCCAGGGTCACTTTAGGATCAAAGTGCTGTTATACAAAAATGAAAGCACCAAATATTGCAGAGGATTGTCCCTGTGATGCCTGTGGCAACTATTTGATCATGGGGAACCTCTTCTCCACCGATATGACTCTCCACTGGGTGCCTCTTTGTCTCTGATCCACAGAGATGTTCAGCACAGAGCTTGCATGGCTTCCTCGATGGCAGGCCTGCCCTCCCCTGTCTTCTCTCCTGCCCTGACTGTCGTGCCTCTACTCTTGGTTATAGGGAGCCCCTGCCCAGTTACAACCCCAAAGACAAAGATCTTTTTAAAAAGAAAAAAAAGAAAGAAAGAAAAAAAAAATTCTACACCTTTTGCTCAGAAATGGCACAGCCAAAGAGGTCTTAAGACACAGTGATTAACTTTCTCCGAAAGCCAGTGCACCTGGGAATACACAGCGAGACACAATAGGCTGAGCAAATATTAGACAAATATCACTTTTCTGCATTGCCCACTTTGCTGGAGATGAATGGATTGACTTTTCAAACACTGCAAGAGTGAACCAGTCAGCCTGGATTTGAGATTAACGGTGCATGCCTTTCCTTTCTTTTCTATCCCTACCTCCTTTTTATAATTTCTAGAGCAAATGTATACAAAATATTTATCTAAAATAGAGGCACTCAGAAACGCAAGCTGTATGAATAATTAATGATCTGCAGCCATTGTGTGCCTGATGTGGGTGATTCTGGTCCCTTTCATTTTGTGGCTCAGAGCCCCTGTTAGTCCCATTGGCCTTTTGACCCAGGAACACCTGGGGAAGGCTCTGGTGCTGCTCTGGCACAAAGATGGTGGTCTTCACAGGTACTGCCTCTCTGGCCAGTGCTGGAGTGGAAGAGGGTGGGCAAGATCCTGGAGACTGCCGATGCCAGAGGGCCTAGAGGTGCCTGCACGTCCTCAAGAAAGAGCCAGGTATCTGTCAGTGCACTTAGATTAGATGTGAGAAAGCATTTTATAGTGGATTCTGTCTGAACTGGAAATAAAGGGGATAAAGAAGGCTATGGAATTACTCCCCGAGGTGCCATAGGAAAAAGCAGAGTGAAATGGGGCGGATCAAGGTGTCGCCCACAAAGGAAGGGAAATCTGTCTGGAAGCAGGGACATGCCCTATGTGATCTTTCATTGTCCCTGCCTGCTCAAACTAGGATCCTAGAGTTCAGCGTCAGATGGCACTTCTGAGGTCTGGGTACTTTATCAGCGGTTGAGGAAACGAAGCCCAGAGATGTGAAGGGGCTTTCCAGGTGTCCCACAGAAAGGCAGTGGTGAAGCTGGTCTTGCGTGCTTGTCCTGGCTTAGATTGTTTAGCTGCGTCTCTGTCTTTCATGCTTCCGGACTCAGCTCTGTCTGTCTCCAGCACAGGCTGCCCATGCCCTGAACAGACTAATGCCCGGGTCAGGCTCTGCCTGCCGTCCTACTGGGAGCACTGCTGTGACCTGGACCACCCCCCACTGAGGCTGTGCAACCCAGCATGATGTCACTTTCGGTATGTGTATATCCTCCTGTACTAAGACGCTGGGGACACCCATGCCTTGGCTCACTGCTCCCAATCCTGGCCCCACTGTCTAAGCAAAGGTCCTGCGTGGCTTTTAAAAAATTATTATTACAAATTTTAACTTGTATTACTTGTACAAATTAATGGGTTTCATTGTGACATTTCCATACATCCAGCACGTCTTTCGGAGGAGTCGTTTGCATTAGCAATGATGTGGGTAGAAGCAGGATTTCCTCATTGCTCCAGGCCCCGTTTGATGGTGGTCACCAGGATCTGACATTCTCATTTTTCCTGCCCGTGGAAGAGGGATTTTTATCTTGTCTCTGGAAGAGGGAATGACAGGAGAGCCACAGCAGCCAGGGCTGGAAGACAGACTGTGGTTTCTCATCATTAGAAAAATTAAAGTATACAGACAGAAATGTGGTTTTGCTTCATAACTGTATCCTGTCAACTAAATATTTCATTTAGACCTAATGCCTGAGCCAAATGAGAATCTCGAGCAAAACTGCACTATTAGAATACACTTAATTATTGATTCAGCCAGGCAAAAAATAAAAAATAAAGAAACCGGGTGGTACTCTAATTCCTCTTATCAAGCATCTCGAGTGCTAATATGCACTTGAACAGCTGCTATTATCCTGGGGAGCCCACAGCCTTCAGCTGCAAAATGTACAACTTCACACCAGCCACATGGAGCCAGACTGAAGGAAATGACGGAAATATCCTCTTTCTTCAGCTCGGTGGAGGGCTGGGCACAGGCCCCGTGGCTGGCACCAAGAGGAGAGCCTCCCCCAGACTACTTTCCAGCTTCCTTTCTTTCTTTTGTGTGAGGAAAAAAAAAAAAAGTCAGGTCATCGTAAATCTAGAAAGTACTACTCGATTATCACATGGGTTTCTAGCATGGAAATTTTAGGTATTTCCAAAATGTTTTTATTTTGTGCTGTCTTATATTTTTTCACTTTTTAAAAATAATGAAGTAATGATCCTAGCATTATAAGAACTCCAGAGGGTCTCTAAACCAACCTCTCATTTATACAGCCCAAGTTACTAAGGTGGCTGAAGTGACTTGCCAATGGTCACTTGGAATTAGTGGGAGCGACAGAATTAAAACTCAAGTTTCATCTAAAAAGTTATTTTGAGGGGAGGCAAGAGGGTAGAGGAATCTGGGGGGAGGGGAGCATCGGTAACCACGGTGTGTGTGACAGGGAGATGCGGTATCATTATATAATATGTCTGTAGGAAGACAATATTCAAATGTCAGACTCAAAAATGTATTGAAAATGCAACTTTATTTTATACCTATTTTTGCTATTCATATTATATCATTTCCCCTTTTATATATTTATTGGTTTAATCACTAAAATTCATATATAGTTCTTCTATCCATTTACCTATTCTTCATTCCACTCAGCAAACCACTATTCCACTTAGCTATCATGTCATTTTTCTTTTCATCCACCCATCTTCCTATTATGTTTCCTTCCTTCCTTCCAGTCCTCCATCCTTCCATTTCTCATCTCTCTCTTTCCATCCATTCTTCCATTTATCCAAGAAACACTCACCGAGGTCCTACTATATGCAAGATGTTGAAAAGTAAGTGTTCTTAAGGAAAATTGTGGGGTAAGGACAGTCTTTCTACAAGCTCCTGGGGAAAGAGGCTTTTGAGTCATCTAACAGAACCAAATAGTGGATTTTTATGAACAATATGTATTCAGTGATGTATTTATGACCAAATATATGAAGAAAATATAAGACTTAAGAAAACTTAAGATTTTTGAAGACAAAGGTGACAGAATTTGCAAGTTGAAGGAGTCATCAGAAGCTACCTGTCCCTTTCTTCCTCTCAAGGTAGCCCTTGACCTAAATCCTACTGTGTGTCCTCTTCAGTGGCCCCACAAATGATGCTGATTTCCTCTTGTCAGTTAGCCCAGGGCTAAGATTCCCCGCGTGCTGGGACAAGCTGCTCACCTTGATCCTTTTGTTCTCGCAGATCCTTCAATCTGGACTGTAACTTTCTTGTTTCTGTCTGTACAAATTCTTCTTAGCTTAAATCCTACCCCTTCTAAAAAGATTTACCTAGCTATTTATCCCTTAAAATTTCATTGCAATTAGAGTCACTGTCAGATCACTTGCGTGTGTACAGCGAGGTTGTATCATTTGTATTAGTCAATCTGCTTTAGTAGATTATGCACATCACTTTGGAATCTCTGTTTTAGTCAGTTTTTCATTGCTGTGACCAAAAGACCTGACGAGAACATCATAGAGAAGGAAAAGTTTATTCTGGCTCGTGGTTTCAGAGTTTCAGTCCATGGTCAGGTGACCATAGCTCTGGACCTATGGTGAGGGGGACATCATGGGGGAAGGGCATGGCAGAGGAAAGCTGCTCTGTTCCTGAGAGCCAGGAAGTAGAGAGAGCTCAAGGGCAAGGAGCAGTCAGGGATAATATGATCCTCCATGGGCACATCCCGTGACCCACCTCCTCCAGCCACACCTCACTTGCCTATAGTTACCACCCATTAATTCATTCAAAGTATGAATCCATCAAATGGATTAATCCACTGATTAGGTTACAGCTCTCCTAATCTAATCTTTTCACCTCTGAATATTCCTGCATTATGTCCCACATGAGTATTCAGGAGATGCTTCATATTCAAACCATTCTACTCTAACAGTACTGGAAACTTCCTGAGGGCAGAGACTGGGCCTAACTGCTATCTTATATCCTTATATAACTGCTGTCTTAGTACAGCTCCTGCAGACAGAAAGTCCTCTGTTCTGTCTAACCTGATTTCCTCCTCTAAATTTTAAGCCTTGTACTTCCTCAGTAAAAATATACCCTGTTCATGGATAGGCAGAACTAACATCATCAAAATGGCGATATTACCAAAAGTTCTCTATAGGTTTAATGCAATGCCAATCAAAATCCCAACGGCATTTCTTGTAGAAATAGATAAAGCAATCATGAAATTCATATGGAAAAATAAAAGACCCAGAATAGCAAAAACAACTCTAAGCAGGAAGTGTGAGTCAGGCGGTATAGCGATACCAGACCTCAAACTATACTACAGAGCAATAGTAACAAAAACAGCATGGTACTGGTACCAAAACAGGCGGGTGGACCAATGGTACAGAATAGAGGACACAGAAACCAATCCACAAAACTACAACTATCTTATATTTGATAAAGGGGCTAAAAGCATGCAATGGAGGAAGGATAGCATCTTCAACAAATGGTGCTGGGAAAACTGGAAATCCATATGCAACAAAATGAAACTGAATCCCTTTCTCTCGCCATGCACAAAAGTTAACTCAAAATGAATCAAGGAGCTTGATATCAAATCAGAGACACGGCGTCTGATAGAAGAAAAAGTTGGCTACGATCTACATACTGTGGGGTCGGGCTCCAAATTCCTCAATAGGACACCCATAGCACAAGAGTTAATAACTAGAATCAACAAATGGGACTTACTCAAACTAAAAAGTTTTTTCTCAGCAAAAGAAACAATAAGAGAGGTAAATAGGGAGCCTACATCCTGGGAACAAACCTTTACTCCTCACACTTCAGATAGAGCCCTAATCTCCAGAGTATACAAATAACTCAAAAAATTAAACAATAAGAAAACGAATAACCCAATCAACAAATGGGCCAAGGACCTGAACAGACACTTCTCAGAGGAGGACATACAATCAATCAATAAGTACATGAAAAAATGCTCACCATCTCTAGCAGTCAGAGAAATGCAAATCAAAACCACCCTAAGATACCATCTCACTCCAGTAAGATTGGCAGCCATTATGAAGTCAAACAACAACAAGTGCTGGCGAGGATGTGGGGAAAAGGGTACACTTGTACACTGCTGGTGGGACTGCAAATTGGTGCAGCCAATTTGGAAAGCAGTATGGAGATTTCTTGGAAAGCTGGGAATGGAACCACCATTTGACCCAGCTATTCCCCTTCTCGGTCTATTCCCTAAAGACCTAAAAAGAGCATGCTACAGGGACACTGCTACATCGATGTTCATAGCAGCACAATTCACAATAGCAAGACTGTGGAACCAACCTAGATGCCCTTCAATAGACGAATGGATAAAAAAAAAATGTGGCAGTTATACACAATGGAATATTACTCTGCATTAAAAAATGACAAAATCATAGAATTTGCAGGGAAATGGATGGCATTAGAACAGATTATGCTAAGTGAAGCTAGCCAATCCCTAAAAAACAAATGCCAAATGTTTTCTTTGATATAAGGAGAGTAACTAAGAACAGAGTTGGGAGGAAGAGCATGAGAAGAAGATTAACATTAAACAGGAGTGAGAGGTGGGAGGGAAAAGGAAAGAGAAGGGAAATTGCATGGAAATGGAAGGAGACCCTCATGGTTATACAAAATTACATACAAGAGGAAGTGAGGGGAAAGGGGGAAAAAAACAAGGGGGAGACATGAATTACAGTAGATGGGGTAGAGAGAGAAGATGGGAGGGGAGGGGATGGGGGATAGTAGAGGACAGGAAAGGCAGCAGAATACAACAGACACTAGTATAGCAATATGTAAAACAGTGGATGTGTAACCAATGTGATGCTGCAATCTGTATGCGGGGTAAAAATGGGAGTTCATAACCCACTTGAATCAAAGTGTGAAATATGATTTGTCAAGAACTATGTAATGTTTTGAACAACCAACAATAAAAATTTTAAAAAAATACTTGGAGAAAGAACATACTCAAAATAAATAAATAAATAAATAAATTAAAGACTGATAGGGAGTCACTTTCCCTCTGGTACTGGTCTTTCCAAAACATGAAGTCAATATCTAAAATCCCACCAGCCCATTCTTTTTTTTTTTTTTCCTTGTAAGTATCTTGCCTTTCTTCTGTCCTCCACAGCACCATTTACCTTTCATATTGTCCCTTGATTTCCTTCGCACTGTTCTTCAACACAGAGTCCAGACAGGACATGTTACCTGAAGGGACACTGCCCATACACACCGTCCATGTCTGGTTTGAAGAGTTCTGTGGTTGCTGTGAGACTGGGAGGCCCATTGGCCAGGTGCTGATGAGCCTTGTCACACAGGCCTGTGAAGGGGGAAGAGGCCTGGAGAGGTCCTTGAGACAGCATTCTGTCTTTCAAAAGGACTGGCAAGCAAGGACCCAGCTTCTCTTTGGAAATCTCCACTTGTTGTCACCAGCAGGGCCTGTGATCACTAGCTCTGCCCTGACACTCACCAAGGCTGCCTGGGGGAGTGCTGCAGCTTCTTTGTGTGCTGATGTAAAAGAAAATGCTCACAGAGGCCTAGGGAATGCACAAAGCAACCAGCAGTTGTGTTAAGGAAAACAACTTTAGAGAGTCAGAGGATGGAAAATAGGAAATCGATGGCATGTGAAGACTGGGCAGAGCAGTTAGGACTGGGAACCTGGCTCTTGCCTGTAGCTGGTTGGTTAGTATGAGTGGTGGTGGCCTGGATTTGTGTTCTCTCTTCTCCTGGAAGATGGTATGCTCCTGAACACCCTTATACTTTCAAACCATGAAAAGAAACTACAGAAACAGGTATGCAAGTGTGGTTGGTTGAGTACAAAAATGGCTGCATAAATTTTGTCTCCCTATGTCAATGTTACTAAGCCACTCCTCCCAGCATTGGGAAGAGTCTGATTTTCTATCCCCTAGAACTGGTCTGATTTTTTTTTTTTTTACTTGTTTTAGCAATAAAATGCAGTCAAAATGATAGGTATCAACTCCAAGCCTAGACCCTGAGAGTTTTTGTATGCTTCTGGTCTCTTTCCTGAGGAAGGCATTACCATCTGGAAATCCTGAGCTAGCCTGCAGGATGATGGGAAATATGTGGCCCAGTCACTTGCTGCCACTGCCAACCACCAATCACTAAGTATGGGGGTGAGACCTCCTCCACCAGCCAGCCCTGATCTTACCCACCCACTGACCACAATCACATGAGGGAGCTCAATCAAAACCAGCCAAGCCTGGCCCAAACCAGCAAGACCTGTCAGCTGACTTTGTGGGCTTGTCAGTAATAATACTTGTTGATTGTTTTATGCCATTGGGTTTGGGGTAGTTTGCAGTAGTTCAATGATGCAGAGGTTCAGGAGGTGGAAGAAAGTGGTATTACTTCTGTTGTGGTTTAGACCCCCAAGATCCACATGCTGGAGGCTTGCTCACCAGCCTAGGGTGCTACTGGGAGGTGATGGAACCTTTGTGAAGGGGGCCTCAGGGGAGAAAGTGAGGTCACCAGAGGCATGTCTTGAAGGCACCTTCTTGTTTTTCTTTCTTTGCTTCCCACCTCCATAAGTTGAGCAGTTTCCTCTGCCACGTGCTCCTACCATGATGGACCACGCCACCACCCACTCAGAAACCACAGGCCAACTGATCATGGATCGACATCTCCAAAACTACAAGCCAAGATAAGCCTTTCCTCCTTCTAAGTTGATTATCTCATATATTTTGACATAGGAACACAAGAGTGAATAATATAACCTGCTAGAATTCAAGGGTATTAGGATGAATCTGGTTGTTTACTTATTGCACACAGGACTCTCCATAAGCCGAAGTCTTCTTATCTCTTTGGCCACACTTATGGCCACTAATACCCACACCTACCGGCCCCCCATCCTTTCTGTACACATATGCACTGTTCTAGCCTGGCTGAGATTCCTGTCCTCTTTAAACTCTTGCTCTGAATTCTGTTTCCCCTTCCTAGAACTTCGTCTCCTTCCTCCTTTCCTTTGGCCCGGCTAATTCCTACTGAATCCTCAGCTTTTCAGCTCAGCTGTCACTTCCACCTACCCTTACTTTATCTCTCCTCTTTAGTTCCCTTAATTTTTGTCTATCACTTAGCACATTATATTGAGATTTGAATGTCCTTTCAAGGATCAGGCCCTCTAGTTCAAAAAATACCCATGTCTGGGCCTTCACTCAGAAAAATTAAACCCTGGGCATCCATATATTTTAAAGTACCCAAGTGAGTCTCATGGGGAGTCAGAGCTGAACCACGTCAGGTCTAGTCTCTTTGGACAAAGGTGAGTGTGAGATGTCCCCCACCTACACACACCTCTGTAGCCTCAGCTCTCATTGGGCCTCTGCTCTCGTTGGTGCTAACTGCTGCCTGGAGCCCCAGGGTGACTCCCTCTTGGTGCCATGTTCTACTGTCACTCTGGTCTCCACAGAAAAGTAGAGTGAAAAACATGTTTCTCCTTGTTGTCCTGTCCAACAACGTCCACAAAACCATCGACAGGGCTGTTTCCTGTAATATATTTTACAGAAGGGACATAGAGAAATGCAGAGGGTAGCATATGGCAAAGTGCTGAAAATGAACATTGGCTTGTTCTTAAAAGACCTTTGGATGTTTCCACCAACATTAGCTTCTCTCATTTTGGACTCTTCTGAGTAATGACTTCTCTTCTCCTAATACACTTGGCTTTCCCCAATTATTTCCATTCCTGCCTCTTGAATCTTCCCACCAGGGCTACTTATATGGACAAAAAATTCTCTCTTTATATCACAGAACAATTCCTTGATTCACTCCCCCTCCTGGCAGGCCAGGCCCTGGGGACTGTCTTTTCATCACATATGGCCCCTCGAGGTATGTTGCTAAATAGAAGACAATTCTCCAGTTTCAGGAGTTCTGCCTCAAGCTTTAACACAAGTGATTTTTACCCCTGATACCATGATATTTCACTCCTGATACTCCATGATGTTTGCCTGTTTGCTTGTCTGTCCCCTGAACAGATAGCAAACGACTTGAGAGCTGCTTCCATGTTATTCATGCCCACCAATGTGTTCTGGGGCTGAACAGAGACACATAGTAGTGCTTAGAAGATGCCTGTTGGGCAAAGGATTCATGAATGAAAGAATGCAGAGATCCACTGACCAGTAGGAAGCTGGGACAAACCTTCATGAAGGAGTCCTTGGAGAATGCCAAGGGTCAAAAAGTAGGGAAGTCCTGCTTCATTGTCAAATCTACTGGGACCAAGGTCAGTTTGAAACAAGACAGGCTAAAGTGTCACAAATGGAATTGCTTAGAATGAAGTGAGAGAAGGAGGAGGGGTGACAGTGGGTCAGAGTGTCAGACAGGAAGGGGGGCATGGGAGTCCTTGGGCTTTGTGCCACATAGTATGGGACTGGGTCAGGGGTTTAATAAAGCAGAGCTGAAGAGGGAAAGTGGAATCCAGTTTAGACATTTCAGAATCATTTATCTCTCTCTTAGTAAGACCTCAGATGTGTGCATAGTCACCCCCACCCTGCCAATCATGCATATTTAAGTATAGACCACACACACACACAATCACACAGGCTTATGTATGGACTGTTTGGATCAGACTTTTAGGAGCACGTGTAAAAATGTCAGTAGCTTCAAGACTTAGCTGATGGTTAAGTCCAACTTTCTTCTTGTAGGGAAGTCCTGTGATGTGGTACTTCAGAGACTGGGCTTGGAGTCCGACCATCTACTCTGCTGCTTCCTCCTCTCAGTAGTTGTGCAACCATAGGAGGAGAAAAATGTAGGAGCTCTGATTTCCTCAATTCTACCTAATGCATAGGTTTACTATGCATTAAGGACAAGTGTTCAGATATATTTTTCTTGTGCCTTTGACATTGCTGGAACATAGAAACATAGAAAACATAGGAACATAGAAACCAGGGTTCTAGGGCTGAACAGAGACACATAGTAGTGCTTAGAAATTACTAGAAGCATTAATTGCATGTTCTTAGCATAGTCTTTGGCACTCAAGAAAATAATGCAATTATTAGTGGGAGTATTCAACAGATAATTCCTGACTGGCGACACTGGGTCCAGTGCTTTGCTTGGCTGATGGACGTGAAGAACACCATCATAGTCACAGGTGTTTGCAACTAAAGATGCCCCTCATAAATATACATATATGTACTGCCTCAGGTCAGGAGGTGGTAGCAATTGGGGTGCATCCTAAGTGTCCCATCCAGGTGTTTAAAAACTCACTCTTTCAATTGCACTGCTGACCCTGGACGGGGAGAAGAAAAAGACACTGTCTTGCAGGAGGGAGAATCATCTGCAGAACAGTCCATTCGGCCACAGCCCATTCGGCCGCATCCCAGGTTTTCCTAGGAGATTTCCCCACCATCCAAAAACCGATGAGGTCTGACCTTGCAAGATGGGATGAGCTCCCAGCCTGGAGCAGTGTGACTGTAGCTGAGGACGGGCCCATTCATAACCCAGGCACAGACAGACCCGTTAGCGACATTGCTGCGGGCGGGCTATTACTTACAATGTAGTTAGTGTCGCTTAACCAGAATGGATGGGCCGCAGCATTTGAGAGAAGAGCCCTAAATCTGATGGAGAGGAAAATAAGTTACAGCCATGGTGGGCTGGTCTAGGGAAGCAGGGGGCAGAGACAGGGGTGACGACCAAAGACAGGTCCTCCCTACTCAAAGCAATTGTTTTTCTCTTTTGCTAAAATGTTCAAGATTAAAGCCCCAAGGGAGGAATCTGAGGTGAGATTAAATCATTGTTCAGGGAGAAGTGGACAAGGCTGCAATGAAAATAAGAACTCTGGGAAAAACAGCAACAGGGGTTAAGGACAGTGAGAAGAATGTCCATGGGGAGGCGGCACTGGAAACTGGAACTGGACATTTTTCTAAGGTGTCCGAGCAGCTAGTCGAGTTCTGCCATCTTAAGGGTCTTCTCTGCAGTCTTCAAAGTTCAAAACAAGCCTTTCCTAAAAACCATCAAAGCTTTCCTGACCATCGGCTGGGAAAAAAAAATTTTTTTTTTCACACTGTCAAGTTCTAAGACCCACCATGATTTCTTTTCTCTCATGAAGTTCTTTGGCTGATGGGGACCACCCAGAAAGATATGGGTAGATAAATTTTCTAGTCTCCCCTGACCTTGTTTCTGTTAGAGTCTATAAACAAGTCTGGATGGCACCTGGCAAAATGCCAAAGGGAGTGGTTTGTGAAGTAACGCCACAGAGTCATTAAGTGTGGAGATTTCTTATTGGTTGACTGCTGTATCTAGTTTATGCTAATTAGGATAAGCTGTGTGGAATGTATAAATATCGGTCTGGTCCTACAATAAACGGCTTCCACTCCTGCTGTATCAATCTACACAAGTCGTTCGTCACCCCCCGGTTATTTTGCTGCAGCCGGACTGCGGCATGATTCTACGTTCCTTGGAGATCATCAGCAATGTCAAAGGCACAAGAAAAATATATCTGAACACTTGTCCTTAGAAATATTTTGCAACCAGATCCCTGATAGGACACCCCAGTGGACCCTAGACCATCAGCCCCCAGCTCAAGTCCCATCTCCCCAGGAAAGTCTTTCAGAGTTTCCAGACCCACAGTGCTTTCTTCTGCACTTGGTGGGGAGTTGATTTGGCTCCAGTCTAAAATCTACAATCTTTGAGCCATCAAACTTACCCCTACGTCTCTGATTCTTTCTATACAATGTATTCACCATAATACCTACTTCAAAAATGATTGTGATTATTGAGAAAATATGTATGAAGTACTGAGCCCCATGCACATTCAATAAAGAGTGTTCCCTTACATTCTCTCTTTTTCTAGACTTGCAAATCAATAGAGAATTCTGTCCCAGGAATCAAGTGATTAAATTTTTTGTTTCAGCTTCGCCACTAAATAGCAAGCTGAACTTGGAAGGGTCATTTTATCTTAACCCCTCATTTTCTTTAACTTATAAAAACTGGATGATAATTTCACAGAATTCTTGTAAGGATCAAGAGAGAAAAAAAATGGATGGAAAAGTTTTTGCAAGGTGTTAAGATGCAAGATTAAAAGAGGGAGATCTGTTGAGAAGTTTTCTAGCCCAGTCTTCTACCAGGTATTTACCAAGGCTCTAGAACTTGCGGGAAGGGAAAAATCACAATGTTTCATTGTTGGCAGCCACAAAAATGTAAAAATTACATTTAAAATTTACTTAACAAATGTTGTGGAGTTCCAGTTATTTTCCCCGTCACCACGTTTTCCTGTAATATAGCCGAAAACCAGCAAATGTGGTGCCTCCCCCATGAACATACATTGGGTGTAGATGCAGCCCCCTAGGTCAATAAGCACTAGTATACACACACACGCACACACACACATCTCCTCAATTTTAGCTTTCTTCAAAAGGTTCCTCATGAGCTGCATGAGTGGGATGAGTGAAGTGTCCTTCTTCTTCATCCATCCCCTAGATATTAAAGAGGCAAAAAACGTGCACCTGGTTCTGGAGTTACTCTTTTCAAAGAAATAATATAATAGAGCAACACTATCTCCTCTAACAAATAAGTCCTCTCCTATCTGGCTGAACACAATAGATATTTGTTTTCTCATTCTCTTAATGGTCACTGCTGGAAGCCCTTCCACATGGTAATTAGGGTCCAGAACTCTTCAATATTGTGTCTCTGTTATTTCTTAGGGATATGGAATCCTCTGCATTCAGCTGGTGAATGGGAAGAGAGAGGCTCTTAAGCTCCAGGACTTGAAAGTGGTGCACACCACTTCTGCTCACATCCCATTGGCAAGAATTCTAGCCATATGGCCTTTCCTAGCTTCAAGAGAGGCTAAGAAATTAGAATCCACAGTTGGGCAGCTCTTTGTATCATCATCTCCAGTAAAGAAGCTAGCTATCTCTGCCATTAAAAGGGTCAAGTTCATGGAAATAAGAATAATGAGCATTTGAAGGTGATATGGGTGGTCTTTGGAAGGAAATTGTCATTGGGATACCTTCTTTTTCATTTTAGGGATCTCGTCCCAGGCTTTTTTCCCACCAAATTTGCAGCCATGAGTTTATCTTTCTCTCCATATTGTGGAGACAGCTGAAACTGAGCAGAGGGAATGTCTGAGGCAGCAGAATTTGAGAGCCAAGAGTGAAGTAGGGACTGACCCTTTTTTTATTTTGGCCTCTAAGATAGGCATGTGGGAAAGAAATACCTGGTCAGGGAGGAATTAAAGGGCAAGGACTTTAAGAAAGAAGATGAGTAAAGAGATAAATTTAGGAAACTTAGAACATCCAGGTGGAATGCATAGGGTACCACATTTCAGTGTAGTGCTAGGGACTAGGTAACTTAGAAGAATCCATAGTCTTCTAAGTCTTCCCTTTTCTTCTCCACTCCTTCCCTTTTTGCTCTGTGGCCTTGAGCAGATCACCTGAGTCCTTTACAAAACAAAAAGAAAACAAAATCTATTTAAATATCTATGGGATCTGGTGTCTTTTGAGTAAGAAAAGTAGGATAGATGATATTCAGAATGGTCAGGGGTAGCCTGTTCTTTGGTTTTAGCATAAACATTAGCCAACATCTTCAATTTGAAACAACCATAAGTAAAAAAGAGCCACTAGCAGATAATATCAGAGCTTGAGAGATATAAACCCAGTTCTCCCAGTGCTTATGTCCTCAAAGCAATAATAAGATACATCCTGAAAGGTGTGGGTTTAGAGCTCACTGTGTTCTGACTGTGCTCACTATTATTTCAGATGTGGCACTGGAGAAGAGGAGCACCATTATCTCAATGTGTGTGGACAGTTCAGTGCACAATAGGTTGGGATTATTAACTCTCTTATTCAGGACACTACATTTCTAATAATGTTACATTAGTTTTGTTGAAAGTCATGTACCATGCTATTACATAATGAGCTTACAGTCAACTAATCCCCTATGGCTTTGTTTTACATGAATTTCTGGAAAACCAAGAATTTTCCTTATTGTATTTACAGTTAATTTTGGATCTAAGAGTGGGACCTTAAGTATATCTGATGAGTTTAATCTTGTATATTTCCTCCTATCCTTCTAATCTGTCTTTTGAATCTAGATTTGCCACTCAAAGTCATTAGCTATCCCTCCCAGCTGGGTGCCATCTGCAACCTTGATAAGCAAGCTTTCTACCAGGCTTAGACAGACATTAGTGATGGTCAAGTTTCAGCAGACCACTATTTTGCATAGACTATTGTTAAAATGAGCTTGTATCTCTTTGCATGTATTATTCAATGAAAGGAAAATTAGTAGGCCAGTCAATTTATGGATGAGCTCCTGCCTACTGACAAGGTGACATAAAATTTTAGAAATGTGTCGATTTTACTTTTGTATTTCTCCTGAAAGGTGGAAGGAAATAGCAGAAGAATGCTTTTTGGTGCTGGTTAATTTTTTTTTTCTTGTTTGGAGGCTAATTGATATCTAATAGGCAACATAATCTGCAGATATTCAAAGAAAACTCCTGTTTTCCCATCCAAGTCAGCTTCATCTCAGAAAATGAAAACTTCATTCTTTCAATTGCTCAGTCCATAAAACCTTGGTGTCATCTTAACTCTTATTTTTCTCTTCTGTCTCAAATTCCAACCATCAACAAATATTTTTGGCTCAAACTTTCTTCACTACAAGCGCCACTACCCTGGTCCAAACCACCGTCGTCTCTTGGCTGGTTGATTGCCAGAGCCTCTTTCCTCTTCTCCAACTACATTCTCTTCTCAGTAGCAAATGCGATTCTTTAGGAAACTAAGCCACATCATGCCACTCCTCTGCCCAAACCCTCCACTAGCCCCCAGTTCACTCAGAATAAAGTCCAAATGACCTGTGACAGTCTACAGCATCCCCTCGGTTCCCACCTCTCCTGATGCTCCCCTTGCTGGCGAATCTCAGACACAGGGCTCATTGCCCCTGGATCATCCCAGACAAGAGCTCACTTCCCACAGGTCATATTTTGCTAGGGCTGTACCTGACCATCCTGGATAGAATCACACACCTCTCCCCCTCCCCAATCTTTCCCCCTCCTTGTTGTTCTATTTTATTTTTCCCTTAGCATTTAGTACTACATGGTATAATACATTGAATTCTGGTTTATTGTCTGTCTAGAATATAAACTGCATGAGGGCAAGGGGCTTTGTTCTGCTTACTACTGTACTCCAGTGTCTATAACATTACCTCACACATAGAAAGCTCCCAATAAATACTTGTGGAATGAATGAGCAGATGGCACTGGGCTAGACTCCAAGTTACCCATCTGGGCTCAGTTTCCCCAGTTATCACATATTAGTTCAGTGAATTTCAAACTTATTTTCCCCTAACACTGGAGAATGCTTTCTTTAAAGTGAATGTATACTGACACAGATTATCAAATAGATAATTTCAACCAGAAAACCCCCACTTTTAATTACATTATTTAATTATATTAGAGTGAGTTTTTCTGGTTGAAATGAGGGAAGAAAATAAAATGAAGACCCACCCCTCATCAATGTCTCGGCTTCAGTTTCCTCACAGAGATAATTTTAAAAACCACAAGACCAAACCACTTTATAACTCAGTCACCATGCCTAGGAGTTACCAGAATTCATTACTAAGAATAACTGTGGTAGATCATCATTTAGGAGATTTTTTTTTTTTTAAGGGGGAAGCAATCATCTTTTAAACAGCGCTCGAGCTCAGTTCTCACTTCCTCTTTTTCCCCCCGCCCCCTCAGTACTGAGGGAGTGGGATGGATTAGATGATCTCTGAAGGTCTTGTTTCAGGATGAAGATTATATAATGAAACATGAGCAGCGGGCACTGTCATAATGGGCCTTCCTGCCTGAGATGGGATAAAGGAGCTGTGGGTTTTAGGAGAAGATGAAACTGAAAATTTTAATGGGACTCAACCCATTGCTGAAATGGAGGAACATCAAGTCTCCCAAATTAAATGTGGATTCAATTAGAAATTTCACTGAAATTTCAAATTACAACCATTTTTCCCCCTAAAAGACAGAATTATATGGCGTTGCGGAGGAACTGACAGGTAATTTGGGAAACTAAAGGTTCCTTGGACTCTGTAGTTAATGGAGAGTTTAGCACCAATTCCTGTGTAATTTGCACTTCTGAGAAGCAGAATTATTATAAAGTCAGACATCTCCAGCACTTTCAACTCTTGGATCTGCTGGGCTCTAAGATGACCAGGAATGTAGAAGGACCAAGGTCAGAGGTTGCCATTTCAATATCTGAGGCTGCCCGGCTCCCCCAAACTGGCATTTGAACTGAAGAGTTGAAAATTGGAGGTGACATTCAGAAGTCTCTGAAAATTATAACCCTGACTTCCTCCTTGAAAAGCTTATCTGAATCCTAGCTTATCCTTTGATGAGGTTACTGAAAAAGCACTCTGCTCTGAGCTCTTGAAAGATAACAGTGAGCGCAAGTGAGGCCTGGCTGTATCCCTTGGGGGAAAACAGTGGCAGATGTAACAAGCAGGGGACATTAATTAAAGAGTCTGGGCAACTTTCTGGGGATGAGGGAGGGAGTCTGCCCCTTAAACCTCTTCTCCCTGGGCTCCTCCTGGGAGTGGCGCCCTGAGCCATGGGGCCCCCGTTAATAGATGCTCCCTCCCACCACTGCTGCCGCAGGGAGCAGCATTTGTGCCTAGAATGGGGTCACTCAGGAGGGCATGGCCTCCCCTGCTCCTCAGCTGGCTGCTCTGCTTGTCTTTCTGTCCAACAGGGATGGAAGCGAGGCGATGCAGGGCTGAAGAGGCCTCCTTCCCAGGGCATGCCACTCCGGCCCCCATCAGCGCAGGAACAAATACTCCCTCTGCTTTTGAGATGCCACTAGAGTTGTCCCTGACTATTGTCCTCTATGCTGGCTTCCCCTTTTTCTGAACTCCACACTGCTTAAGGTCTCTTCGCTATTTTGGCCCTTTTCAAAATGGCTTGTTGGTTTCAGAACTTTCCAGCTAGGTGCTAGGGCCCGCGAAAGCAGGGACCATGACTTAGACCTTTACTGCCTCCCAAGCTCCTTACATGTTACTGAATACATGAAAAGTCCCAGGAAATACCTTGTTCACGAGGCAAGGATGCAAGGAGGGTGTTCTTTCTGTAAGTGTGGCCTGGTCAGGAGGATCCCCTGAGCAGTCCTGGTTCCTCTGCTCCTGCTGGCTCTGTGACTACGGACAAGTGAATTTATCTTTGTCACCCTCAGTTTCTTTACCTGTCATGAGAGGTAGAAAAGCCAGGCTTACTTATTTTATAGCCTAGTTTTAGTGGTTAAAAGGCAAAATAAATATCTTTGGTTATTGGTCAAAATTATCATTTTTTTGATTTATAAATACATAGGATTTAGGTGAGATTTTAAGACAGTTCTGTGGTCCTGTTTTTAAAGATAATATTTACGATTTTTAATATTATTCATTGTTCAATCAGTATGCAATGAGTATTCTCTGTATGCAGAGTATTGTGTTACCTGTAAGGGATAAAATGATCAATCTTAGCCTGCTCCTGCCCCATGATCCTACACTTCAATGAGAACAATAAGGCTGGCAGACAACAAATAGGTGAAATAAAAGCTTTTTTTATGTAAGAAAAATTATTATATTGTAATGTCTATTATTATGTATCTTATTCTAGTTGTACTAATTCTGCAAATATGTACCTATATGATTCCCAAAGTGTCAAGCCACAGAAAAAAATCTGTTTCTGTTCCTTATAAAACAAATTCACTTGATCTATAGGTTGTTTTACTGTATTAAAACAAGCAGTTATTTGGGGAAGAAACAAACATCTTTACTCTGTGAGAATCTGAAGGGGAAAGGATGAGTTTTGGAAATGCACTACCAAGTGCACAGGTCTGTGGGCAGCTGGAGTAACACCCTCAGACCCATTACCAACCTTCAAACAAATCCTCTGGAGGCCAAGAAGCATCTGCAGTGGAAGCAGGGCCAGGCAAGCGGCCAGGGAGGGCTCAGTGCTAAGGAAGGGGTGCGGAAGAGCAGGAGGCACCACAGGGGCTGTACGGAAGCAAAGACTTCTTGGAGCCGGGAGTCCAAGTTGAGCAGTAAACAATCATTGACTTTGCAAACAGTGCGTTCTTTCCCAAACCAAAGAGTAATCTTCTTATGTGCACATTGTGGAAAGGACAGTTGGTCCCAGGATGGTCTTTTCAGCCACGGCCGCACACACAGATAACAGTTATTGTAGTACCACCATTCTCTAAAATAAATGACAGATAAATACGAGTCTGGGTAGCTCACACATGGAAGCACTGTCTTCATAAAGTCCTTGTGGAATATAAAACTTTAATAACCCTGGTCTTAGGGATGGTAGGAAAAATCTGTAAATAATGTTTTAAAACAAATGCGCTAAAGTTTATGAAAACTGTACAATTCATTGATAGTGTATAAAATTTGATGTATTTATATAGAGAGACAGTCTTGTTCTCCCTAAAAATGCCTAGAAAAGTGTCTGGAAATAGCAGGTGTCAACAAGTTAATTTTATAAAGCTGTATCTAAATGTTGCTAAAATGGCGAGATCAGCAATGAAATATTCAGTCATTTTATTCTATTAAACACGAATCCATGGGATTGACCATTTGTTTTTCCTTCATCAGAAGCTTAGCTCCATGAGATTGGATTCCATCTGTTTATTTCATACATTTATGTATGTTCAGTGCCTAGAACAGTGTTGTTTGGCACAAAGTAGGCTCCTCATAAATATTTATTTAGCAAATGACTGAATGGATAAATTTGTTGACTGAGAGAATTGATTTCAAGTCACTATTAACAACTAAGGCAGCTTCTGTACTAGTTGAACGGAGATGCATATTAGCTATGCAAGGAAAGTTCATTCTTTTATTCATTTATTCTCCATTTATTTAGTTATTTATTCATTCATTCAAAAAACAGCTATTTAGCATTGACAATGTGCAAGTCACTGTGGTGGAAGACACAAAGTCGCATTATGGGAGACACAAAGATGGACAAGAAACATTTTCCTCCATTAGAGAAGGTATAAGTGTGTTTATGTTGTGGAGAAGCCGTGACCAAATGGAACAATTGGATAAGGGCTGAATTAGACAGATAGCCTCTCAAGCTTCCTTAATTCTGAGATTCCAGGATATCATGATTAAAGTGCTGATTTCAGATAATTTCTATGCTACATACAGCCTGATGTTATTGAGACTTCAAAGTGAAATACTTTCAGTTGCAGGGGCTTTATAAGAATGCATATTTTGATTAAATTGGTATTTGGAAACGAGTTGATCAACAGACTGTGCTGGGTTCTAAGTGGCCCCATGTCACTTTGTCAGATAATGCATCCTCTGCTCCTTCCACAGAGTGGTCCAGTGGAAAGCCCAGATCCAGGCTGGACCCAGCTGGTGACCATTCTGAAGAGCAAGTCACCATATTGTGTACCTTCCCTGGGCTGCATCACCATGTTCCTACTGCTAACACAGAAAAGGGGTGTTAATAAGAATAAACTTAAGGAGGATGACAGATACAACCCCAAAGCACACAGAAATTAGCTTCAGGTAGAATCAACCCTTCCATGATACAGGCCTTGGTTTCCAATATGTTTTCTCGGACATCAGCTCATTGACTCTTTTAAGGTAACTATTTTTTTCTCTACCCATTTAAGGCCACAGAGCCTTAAAGTGAGAATGTCTTTTGTCCAAGTTAACACAATCAACCAGTAGTAGAAACTGAGATATGTTGTTTCCTCAGTACCACGAAGCATCCCATGCTGCTCTGCTATGACTCTGTGGGAGGACAAAAGTCCTTTCTCGGCACAGCAAGAAGCTCTCTCTGCCAGAAGGTGGGGATATCAAATAGTGTCGTCGTCATCCCTTAAGACCAGGCAATATCTCTCTGCATCTCTGGTGTGGCATGACCCTCTGGGCCCCGCCGTCCAGTCAGCTGGCAGCTGTAGGAGAGGTGCCCCATCCTTTATGCTTGTCAAATTCATGAATGTATTAAGGTGTCAAGAGAAGACAGCACCAGGGAGATTTTGGACCACATCCAAGACCCGAGATGACTGGGTTGGCAGAGAAACTCTTTGCCTCAGTTTTCTAGGGGAACTAACAAGTGTACTTCTGCCCCGAATCATGACAGGGGAGCTAGTTTGAGATCATTATGTCTATTGATGCCATTTATCTTTTCAAGCCACCACCATAAAGGGTCACTTCAAAGGACATTGGGGCCATGTATGTGGAGGCTTTTGCAGCAGAATCAGAAACCCTGGATTCAAGTCCTACTTCTATCCTTCACAGCATATGTGGTTTGGGGCAGGATACCAGAAAGTACCTATAAAATGGAGGGAAAAAAATGATATGCCCCCACTAGACCACCAGCTTTATAAGAACATAAAATAAAATACCATTTATGAAAATCCCTTGGAAATGTGCATGTAATGCACAAACATGAGTATTTTCCCTGAGTCTGAAGGGTGTGATGAGTCATCCTCAACCAATCCTTCACCCTTCAGGGTCTGGTGTCCCCACCCCAGCCACTGGCAGAAGATGGACAGTCACTGGTAGTTACTGCTGAGAGCAGCAGTTTTAGGTTTACCAATACTGGCTCATAACCCAAGGAGTGGAACTAGGATTCATAGATGCAAATTACAGAGCAAAAGAATTTGGCTTCACAATCATTACTATAATAACAACCAACATGTATCGAGTGTTTGCTTTGTGCCTCTACTAAGTTCTTTGCCTATATGAACTTATTAAATATGTTAAGCAAGGTCATGATCAATCATTCAATAAATATTTATTGAGTTTATCTAATGTGTTGAACTCTAAAATAGGAACCAAATCACAGAGATGAAAAGACAGAGTTCCTTTTCTTAAAAAGCTCCTGGTCTTTTGGAGGGGCAAATATAAGAATACAATATATTAAAAGATATAATGGGGCTATGCATTCTAAAAAGCTAGGGGGATGGAGGACGCAGGTTTGCCAGGAACTGTCAGGCAAAGTCAAAAGGAGAGATCCCGGGAGCCAAGGCGTGAAGGATGTATTTGCAACCAAAGCTAGATTTGCCCATCTGTGCAACGTGGCAGAAAGAGTACCCCTCAAATTATCAGTGGGAAAATAAATATTGCTCTGTATCATGTGGGCTAAATTAGCTGCTCCAGGGGCCAGATAATGACACAAATATGATTGTACGAAGTGAGATATTATAACGTATTTCATAAGCTGCAGTGATATTTTTTCAGCTCATGAAAAACAAGATAATGCCCATAAAAATAAGATATTATGGCAAAATCGGTATTAATTACCAGGAGCCAAAGTGCACTGCTTGAGGCTGTAAAACTTTTAATATTCCAGAAGAAAGCAGTTCAAGTAACAGGCTAACCACGATCGCTTAATCACTTGGCAACATCCCAGCCTATCTGGGTGAACAACAGACCAGAGGCGGCACAGTCAGCCCAAACAAACTGCCCCGTGAAGCGTTGCTAATTTGCCTGAGATGGCGGGGTGGGGTGAGGAGGGCTGAGAGCAGAAAGTGGCCTCCTTGCAATTTACCTTCTTACTGTTGATGAACTGGGCTCGGCTGAATGCCACAGGGTTGGCCTCTTCAGGGCTTTTGAGATGCAATGGGCCATTGGTTCCTTAAGGTCTGGCTTTTCCAGTTGCTGTCGGTATAGATGAACTACATGGGTTTTTGGGGTGGAAATTTCACCCTCTGCCCTGCTTCTTCCCTTTCCCCAGCTACACACACACACACACATGCAGGCACACACACGTGTGCACACTTAGAGCTCAGAGCTCCTACCTTATGTAAAGGTCAGGATCTATCTAACTGCTTCTATTTCCACACTTTGATTGTGAGACCAAACTGGCGACAGCCTCTCAAGTGCTATAAACGAAATAGAAACATATGCACATGCAGCGATAAAACAGATCTGAAACGACATCCCTGCCGCCTGTTGGGTGGCAGCTGAAATCAGACATCTTAATGTATGATATTATGGGAATTACCCACATTAAGATAAAATATCTGGATTTAAGTAACTGTCTTTTGCTCTGAATTAACTTGAAGATTGAACTCAAGAAAACAAAGGCAAATGACTCACAGCTAGGCAATTTATTTCACAGCCACTGTGCCCGGCTGCTGCTCTGGTGGTGACACCATGCAGGAATACCAGTGGTTGTTTTCAGTTTTGCTAATTGGGGGCAGAGAATCTAGCTGTGCTCCAGCTTTCAGGACACCAAGGGAACCGAGAAGGCTGGCCTATAACCAAGAGGTGTGCTTAGAAGCTCGATGCTGTGAGCCTCTGAAAGAAACAGGAACAGGGCCTGCTTATTCTTGAATATCAAGCACATAGAAGAGGCCTTAATATAGAGTGGGTAATTTTCAAGTATTTATGGAGTGAATGACGAGATGTGGCAACTCCTTTCTCAACCACCAAGTACATTCTCCCTTCCTTCTGCTTCCCCATTCCTTTCCTTGAACATTTTACACCAATACAAACTTCTACTTCCCTCACCTGGTTGGAACCTATATTGCAACAGTACCAGCATTAGCTAGAGGCAGGAAGGTTCCTTTTCTTAAAGAACTTTGCAAAATTGTGTGTTATCAATCACATCAGTTCTATTCCTCACTTCCAGGAGCACTTTTCTGGCAGTCTCCCTTGCAGGCAGACATGCAGACCTAACAAGAAAGACAAGATGGTTTGTTAATTGGAATAGGGGCAGCAAATACAAAAGTCTTCAAGGATTCTCTGTTAGCAAAGGACTTCACTGTCCTGAGCTGGCCATGTGGCATCGTACGCGGGGCTAGAGCGTGGACCTGGGTGCCATAGATGTTTGCTTCTGCTACATGTGGCTGATGTTCCGCTGTGACTTAGATTTCCAGGGGAAAGCCAGGTAGGTGGTTTCCATTTCTCCACAATATTTTCTTCAGCTTCACCAATTCCACCGAGTTTGTTCAGAGAGGCCAGAAAAAATAGTTGAGGTTAAGGTGTGGTGTACTCAGAAGGTACACCAAAAACTCTTGCTTTTTCTAGGATGGGCAACATCATATACAGGCATTGAGATGTGAAGACCTGAACTGAGACTGACTTTTGGATCCTTTTAATAGGCATTCACTGAGTCTGCTGGGAGAGGAGTGAGGTGTTAGGCCTGAGCTGGGAGCTGAGCAGGGAAAAAAGGAGTAACAGAAATAATCCCTGTTCTTAGAAGTTAGCACGTGAGACCTACAGGCATACGTACATGACACTACAGAATACATTGTAAGTAATGGTAGAGATGCAAGATCAAAGAAGGGGGAGAGAAGGAAAGAACTGGTGGATAGAAGGTCAGGGAGGGGGTTAAGTCTTGAGGATTAGGTTGGATCAGAGAATCTTGGGGTGGAGCCAGTGAACAGAAGGGGGAGATTTTTGTGCAGATGTTTAGGATACTGTGGCATTGGCACAGCGATAGATTAGTTGACCAATGAGTCAGAATAGAGAACCACCAACAGACCCACTCATAGGTGAATTTAATATATGACCAATGGTCTTGAAAACCACCCGGGAGATGAGGGGCACCATGACATTGGGGCCAGGACCATTGCAAGTACTTAGACGAAACAAGTTGGGGATCCAGTAAGAAACTGAATCCCAATGCCCATATCATAAACACAATTTTTTTAAAAAACTAAAGACTTCAATGTGAAAGACCAAACTGTAGAGCTTTTAAAAGTGAATAAAAGAGGTTGTTGTTGTGGCTATGAGCTGCGGAAAATTACTTAAAGCACAAAAAGCATTTATAATAAATCCAAAAGCCGATATGTTTAACTACACTAAAATTAAGAATGTATGGTCTCCAAACAATGACATGAAATGAAAAGACAAACCACAGATAGGAAGAAACATATTTGCAACAAACTGATTCAGTAAAGGATTAGTATCCAAAATACAAAGAATTCAGACAAATCATTAAGAAAAAGAGGAACAATTCAACAGTTAGATATGGGGAAGAATAGACATGAAAAATGCCTATATATGTTACATGATAAATGTTCCCCACCATATATGTGTGTGTGTGTGTGTGTGTGTATAGGCAAAGGGTCAAGAATTGGATGGAAAATGGGCAGGTTGGGGGTGCAGTAAGGAGAGGTTCTTGCAAAGGTTTGCTACAACCACCACCTTTTGTAACTCCTTCCAAAAGCCTTGCATGAAACATGCGGTTCAGTTTGCACTCACAGGTCTTGGGGGAAAGTTAGAACATGAGGTGAATGGCTTATAGATAATTTGCAAAATCATATGCCAATAACACCCGCTTCATAAGACATACTGTAGGCACCTCTCTGTATTCGATCTGTGAGGTTTGTGCAGACCAGGTACAAAGCCTGCAGCAGTGGGGCCTGAATTTGGTTGAATTTGACAGTCACCTCCATTCGTCACCCTCCCTTCACCCCAAGACTTCTGTGGGGGTCATGGCCCCATGGGCTTACCTGTAACATTCCCATGACAGCACAGGGCTGACGAAGCTCTCTCCTTTGGCTACAGCAGCCAACACCGATAGACAGAAGCCGCTCTTCAAGAAAATTCTTCAAAGGCCTTATTGCCTTGAAATGCTATGCACTATTTCCGTGGGCTCTTAAACAGAATAATTCATTAGTCAGTGAAGAACAATCAATATCACACTCTGACAATTTACACACTGACTCTGTTTACCCAGTGGACCCTCTCTGATAATATTATTTATGATCCTAAATAACTCCTTCGACGTTCAATAGAGCTGGGGGGTGCCTCTGGGACTAGGACACAATCAAATTATGAAGACATATGGTTTGCTCAGCCCTGGAAATGTTCAGATGCATTTCATTGATGTTACTCTTGCAGTGGTACCTTCCCTGGTCCCTGTTACAATCTTCCCACAGTGCCTGGGGGAGGAGGCTCTCTCTGGGAAGGGACTACATGGTGCATGGGGAGATGTGGCTGTCAGGGGCATCTTAACTGTGACTGTTTCGGGATTCTCCAGAGAGAAGGGCACGCTGAACTGGATGTGGATTCCAGACTACACTAGCAAAGGGATGCCACTAGACTTTGCCTGTGGGAGGGTATGGAACTCATGTGTCTGGGAGGAATGAATAGAGAAGCTGAGCGAGAGATGAGAAAGCTGGGGTGGGGGAAGTCTATAGTAGGGGTAAAGTTAGGGAACAAGCAGAGGGTCAAATAAATACACTAGGGTTCATGAGATTTCAGGGTTGTCACCAAACTTACTTCTAGACAGAAGAGGGAAGTGAGATGATCTACCCAGTTAATTATTTGACTTGTTCCAATGAACATGTATTATTTATGTAATTAAAAATAAGAGAGATTGCAATTCTCTTTCCCTTTCCCTTTCTTTCTTCTCCCCTCCCTCCTTCACTCCTTCCATCTCCTCCTGTTTCTTGTTCTTTCTCCCTGTCTCCTATGCATACCCCAGGTTAAAGAGGCCACGTCAAGAGGGACTTTGTTACCATGTAATGAGCAGCTAACTGCATCCGGGGGTACCATGTGAGTGTTGTGCCTCTCAGTGCACATCCTGAGGCCATTTGCTATGAGGAAGCATGAAGGCAAAGGGCTGAAGAGGGCAAAGAGGGGACTTACAAAGGTAGGGGCACTGCGGTCCCCATTTGTCTCCCACTAATGGCCCTTTCTCTCCTCAGGAGAGCAGTCTAGAGACAGAGGGGGCTGGTGTTGAGGCCAGGGAGGGCTCAGTCCAAGGTTTCCTAGGCTGTTTACATCACGGTGTCCTGATTCCAGCCTGGTAAGGAAGCACCAGAGCCAAGAGCCCAGCCACTTCAAGCCGTGCCAGCCCTAGGAACCAGGAGCAGTGCACACCTGGGCACATCTGTGATCCAAGCCCTTGAGAGGTTGAGAGGCAAGAGGATCATAAGTTTGAGTCCAGTCTCAGCAATTTAGCAAGACCTTCTGTCAAAATAAAAAATCAAAAGGGCTGGGAATGTAGTTCAGTGGCAGCGCGACCCTGGGTTCAATCCTTAGTACCATAAATAAATAAATAAATAAATAAAATAAAAAGGTTCCTGGGACCTTGGGCACATGCCAACACCTGGCATTCAATCTGAAACTTGCCTTTCCACATACTCCTCATGGCAACCCTGAGAACTCAGTGAAGAGGACATTGTCGCCCCCACCTCCTAGACAGGGCAGGCAAGGGTGCCAGCCTGACATCAGACCTAGTACTGGACACTCTGCTCTCCTCAGCCAGGGGTCTCTCCATTGCCTGGCAGTGCTTCTACTTCTCTGACTTATATGACTAAAGGCTGGCTGTTCTGGACAAAATGGTACTCTGTGACAGAGGCCCCAAAGCCCAGAACACCCTGCAGAGTGGGAAGATGCCCTCCAGGGTCTACCCTCACGCCTCTCTGCTTCCATTGACCACAAGATCATTGCTGCATGAGTTTCATTTTTGCTCCAGCTTCCCTCATTTCCTTCTGTTTTAGTCACCTTTGCCTCATTGTGACCAATAGACCTGACAAGAACAACTTAGAGGAGGTAAAGTTTATTTTGGCTCATGGTTTCCGAGGTCCAGTCCCTGGTCAGGCTACTCCACAGCTCTGGGCCCACGGTGAGGCAGAACATCATGGCAGAAGGACAGCGTGGAGAAGAGCTGCATGGGACATAACAACCAGGAGTTAGAGAGAGCTCTGCCCAAACATGAACCCCAAAGGCATGCCCCGAGCAACCTACTTCCTCCAGCTACACCCCACCTGCCTGCAGTTACCACCTAATTAGTCCATTCAAATTAAGATGGATTGTTTAGGTTACAGCTCTCTAATTATTTCACTTCTAAACATCTCCTCCCTCCTTTCCCTCCTTCCTCCTCCCTCCCTTCCTCCCTGCCTTCCTTTCTTTCTTTCCCAGGAATTGAACCCAGGGGTATTTAGCCACTGAGCCACATCCCCAGCCCCTTTTAAAAAAAAATATTTAGAGACAGGGTCTTGCTGAGTTGCTTAGGGCCTCACTAAGTTGCTAAGGCTGGCTCTAAACTCACGATTCTCCTGCCTCAGCCTCCCAAGCCACTGGGATTACAGGCATAATTACCTCTAAACATTCTTGGATTGTCTCACACATGAGCTTTTAGGGGATGCCTCATAACTAAACCATAACACCTTCCTTCATTTTTTCTCTTTCTCTCTCTTCTTTCTTCCTACCCTCCTTTCCTTCTTTTATCCTCAAATATTAACTGAATATCTATCATGTCCCAAACACCCAGATAGAAGTTCTAAGAGATAAATCAAGAAGACACCTGCCTGTAAGAAACTCAGTCAACTGGCCAGAGATGAGAGGCACCCACACTGGCCTTACTGTGGGGTAGGTAAAGGAGCAACCACGAGAGAGGTTGCTCTTTGAGCAAGCCTGATGTGTGGGGTGAGACCGCAAAGCAACTCTCTTTGGTTTCAGACTGTTCATCTACATTTATTCAAAGAGAATAGTTCTTCTACCCCTGGATATGTACTTGGGCAAATCCATGACTTTTATGAACATTTTTGGTAATAAAAAGTTCAATGACACCTTAAGTCACATTTAGACTCTACTCACAATTAGAATGTCTAATTTCAGGTAATAATCAAAGCTTTGAACTTCATACAAATTATAGCTACTTCCCCTCTCCCTGTCAATACCTGTTTCATCTGGGCTGGGGTTAGATGGCCAGCTCCCACTGAGGTCCTGCTGTCTGCATGTGGCCCCATGGGCTGGGCCCAACTTAAGATCATCCCAGCTCTCTGGCTAGAAAGATCCATATGCAGATCATAGAAAGCATTTGTGAACAGATTCTGAGGGGGCACCTCACCTTGCTGTTCCCTGTGACTCAAAATATTTGTTGGGCAAGAGTCACATACCAGGTTCTGATTCTCCTATACTATGAGCATCTTAGCCTCCCCTCTCTGAGTGGCCCCATTGACCATCTCTAGCAAGCTTGGGTTGAGGGACAGTCATCCCCACCTCTCCCTTTTAGGGAGGTAGAACTCACAGCTCAGTTCTCTCCAAAGAAATCCTCTTCACAAATTACCCTCCCTTCAGTTTGCAACACGCTCGTTCTATCTTCAAGAACAAGACGTCTTCTTCCCTAAGATACCTTAATGCTCTGAGATGGTCTTTGGCAAAACTGAACTGAATACTGGTACTAGAACTTCTTGTTCTTGAAGAAAGGGAAGATTTAGAGTTGTGAAATCAGTTTTTGGATATTTCTTTGGAACTTAGCATCCTGGCCTGGCTCTTTGCTTGAGCATCCAATACTCTGCTATCTCAGGTTCTGGACCCTGGTTTGGGTGGATAGTGAATGGCCAGGTCAGTTCTGGCTGGGCAGATGCAGTGATGTGAACATGTGGGGGTGTGTGGCATTCTGGATGGAAGGAGGAGGTGGCATGTGAAATAGAACAGGGCCAAGATTAACCCTGGGCAGAAGCACAAAGGCCATGGACTCAGGGCTCCTGGCACACACTGTTGGGAATCATGGGGTCGGACTAAGCCCAAGTCTGACTCCTTCTTCCCTCAGGTACCTTGATGCTCTGAGATGGTCTTTGGCAAAACTGAATACCGGTACCAGGAACATAATTTTCTCTGGGACAACGGTGGTAGGGGCTTCAGATTTGTCTTGTTTTCTACATTTTATAGGTTTGAGACAGAGCTTTGATAATCTTCAATGTGTTATTAATTCTTTGGGTTCTTTTTAATTTTTTATTTGTTCTTTTTAGATATTCATGACAGTAGAGTGCATTTTGATATATTATACATATATGGAGTAGAACTTATTCTAATTAGGATTCCATCCTTGTGGTTGTACATGATATGGAGTTTTAATGGTGGTGTATTCCTATATTTCCTATGTGAACATAGGAAAGTTATGTCCAATTTGCTTGAGAGTTGGAGTTGATATGACTTGTCTCTGAGGCTCTGAGGAAGGACATGCACACTCCAGTGGTAGATGCTCCCAATGCAGCCACTCAAGGTTTGCCCCTCTCTACTTAGGTACCAAGAATTCTTCTGCCTGAGATGGAACAAAGTGAGAATCTGGGGAGGACCTCCATCTCTTTGAACTTGAATTTAAGTTGGACAGTTTGGACTTTCTTTGGATTTTAATTCACAAAGGGCTAAATACTTTGATTTTGGACTTTAATCTCTTTGGAATTTTAATTTCTAAATCTTCCCTAGGAATTTGATAATGGGAAGGGTTTATATCCAAATTGGGGGCATCTTATTTTGGCATTTATTATTGAAGAATCTTCATGCATTTTTTATTAGCTCTTTATGCATTTTATTATTGAAGTATCTTCACGCTGCTATTAAATCTCATTACAGAACCTCTGATGAGTTTATTGGGCCATGTGGCTGGACATAAATTTGGATTGGAAATAGAATAGGCTCGGAACTTTCAGCCTTGGGTGCAGCATAGCTTTGAAGCTGATTTCATTAATGTACTGTTCTGGCCCATTTCAGAGCCTTATGGAGCAAGATCAACAATGTCTTATGATGGTCCCATTAAGATGCAGGAAGAACAAAGGTTGGTGCTAGGGGAATGAGCTCATGTAGGTAAGGCAGGACAGCTCAGAGTGTTAGGTCATCTTCTCTCTGGAACAGATGACCACACATCAAGTTGAGGAGGGTCCTGAAAGTTAAGCCCAATTGGTTAAGAAAACAAAAAGCTGTGAAATGCTTTCCCCCTCCTTCGCAATCTTCTATGCTTTCTTCCTGAAATGGAATGATTTGGTTTTTTTGTTTTTGTTTTTGTTTTGCATTTTGTGTGATCCTTTCTCTTCCTCCCTCCCTCTCTTTTAGGATGTGCCTGTCTTCAGAGAACACAATCTCTGCCCACAGCCATGCAGCAAAAAGAGCACTGTAGGTCCGCCCTCTTCCTCAACAGGGAAGCTTCATGTTTTGGGGGGAATCAGATCACTTCAGGGAAAAAGGAGCATGCCATTTAGCGCAGACAAAAAACAAACCCTACAGTTTAACATTATCAGTCATAAAGCGAATATTTTACTCTCCACTTCTCTGGCTCCTTGGTCTGTCACTGAAATGGTGTTGGACTTGGAGAGGGAGAAGGCAGTGGTACATGTCTGCCCCCTCAAGCCCAAGAAGCAACCCTTTTGGACCAATAGCAAAGTGATTTCTCAGCTGTGAACTAACAGTTTTCTTTGGGAATGAATCGTGCACTTTCAATTTTCCACTTCAAAAACACACACTTCAGCAGAGTCACTTTACAGCAAATAAATGGAGGAACTCCCCCCAGGGAGTGGAGTTAGAGGAGGGCAGAGGGGTGGCTTAGGAGCATCCATTTCTCCAGAGGTGGGTGTCACCGGGAGGTCTTTTTGATATCATTGTCCTCAAGGCTGATAAACACTACCTCAAGGCAATGTTTTGCAACACAGTAGTGATTATGCAGAGCTCCAAGTGGCCAAGTGCATATGAAGGGCCATGCATTTGGGGAGAGAACAGGAGCAGGGGTAGAGATGGTAGTAGGGATTCGGGGGTTCTATGGTAGGGTGACTTCCTTGTGGCATCCTCTATTTCGGGCTTTGGACGGAAGCAGGGTTATTAAGATGAATGTTGAATGGTGCGACCCAGGGAGACCATTCCCCACTAAAGTCCTTTGGGGTTCAGAATGCTGCTGCTTGCTTGCCTCCTTTTCATCACGTTCCCCAGGATCCTCACGCTCTTCTGCTTGCCATCATTGATCCAGCACATGTAAGCCGTGGGCCTTGGGTTGAGCCCCTTTCCATGCATACCTTCCCCTCACTATGACCCTGAGAGGTAGACACTATCATGACCCCACCTGCTGTTGATGGAAACACTGAGGCTGAGAAAAATTGAGCCAATATGGGTTGAAAACTTGCTGTCTGGAATGCTTAGAGGCACTTCAGATTTTGGAATATTTGCCTACACATAATGAGATATCTTGGAGACAGGACTCACCTGTAAACATGAGATTCATTTATGCCTCACTTACAAAGGCTTATGGACAAAGGCTGAAGATAATTTTATAGACTGTGTGTTGTGTACCTGGTTTTGATCAAGACCTGTCACTTGGGGCTATAGCTGTAGCTCAGTGACAGAGTGCTTGCCCAGCATGTGTGAGGCACTGGGTTCAATCCTTAGCACCACATAAAAGAAAATGAAATAAACAAAATAAAGGCATGCTGTCCACCAACCACTACAAAACAGTAATAATAATAATAATAATAATAATAATAATAATAATAATAAATAATAATAATAAAGACCTGTCACTTGAGGTTGAGTGTGAAATTTTCCACTTGGGTCAAGTTGGTATTTGAAAAGTTTTAGATTTGGGAGCATTTTAGATTCTAGATTTTTGGATTACGGATGCTCAACCTGTAAATGGAGTCAGAACCCTGACTCAGACCATTGTGACCCCAGAACATGTGCCCTTGGCAAGTACATGTGCCAGTGCAGATGCCTATTTAGGGTCTTTTTGGAGGTTTCCAGTGGTGTGCTTCTTATTGGACTATTGGACAGAGCATAAGTTTCCCTCCCCAGTCTTTGACTTTACACCTGTGATTACCCAGAATGCATCTTATAATACCAATATGGTGTGTTTGATTGAGGCAGGGACCCTGTTAATGCTTTGTGACTGAACAGGGACCCTGGGGTGGTACAATGTAAAAGGCTGACCTGTGGAGCTAGCCTTTCACCAAACGCAGTGAGGTTTGAAATGGGTGTGCAGAGAACTGATTTGCCCTCCTGAGGAGTGGACCCAGAGGGATAGCTGGGCAGGTTGGCACCATGTCCCTCCTCTCTCAGCATGCCATGGCCCTCTGGGGGCTTCGAGTTCCAGGGGCTTTGAGTTCCACGCTGAGGCTGTACTTCCTGCTCCAGGAGGTCTCCCTGCTCCATTTGCAGTTTACATCTACTTCTGCAAACCTGCCCAGCGTTCTGGCTGGATGATGCTGTTCACATTCTGAATGCTTGTGTTTACTCACCTCCTGCTGAACAAATTTACAAAGTAAACATTTTGGGACATCTCAAAGATTAAAAAAAAAAATCTCAACACAAATCTAACACAAGTGCATGTCCTCTTCCATCTCTGTGTTTCTAACTAATAAATCAGAGAATGGAATTAACCAAGATTCAAGTCTTTGGCATTGGATCAATTTTGAGATGTCATCTCCACAGTTCCCATCCCCAGTCTTTCCTCTTGCTCTAGCTCTCACTGTTCTGAGAAGTGAAGATAAACAGAAGATAAGCGCTGCAGCGCTTATACAGCGCTGCAGGCTGTTGGGTCAACTCAACCTGGCTTCAAAGGCCAACCCTGCCTCTCACTATTTGTGTGATGATGAGGTAGTTACTTAACCTCTCTGAGCTTTAGTTTTCTCGTGGGAAACCCACTTTGTACTGTTGTAATCTCACAGCAAAGATCCTGAACTCCTTGGCCAAGTCCCTGATCTTTCTATGCTTTTCTTTCTTTTAAAAATGTTTTTATTACTGAATTATAGTTATATATGCATGAAATATAATTTGCTCCATAGCAGTCCCCAGTACCTCATTCCCTCCCTCTTTCTCCTCTTCCTCCTGTTCCCCATCCTCCACTGGTTTTCCTTCTGTTTATTTTTTTTTTAATTGGTGCTTTACACATATATGTAAGGGTGGAATTCACTGTGATATTTCATATGTGCGTAGCGTAATTGGGTTAACTTTATTCTGCTGTTCCTTTTCCTTGTCCCTTCTCCCCCTCCATCCACTCCACTAATCTCTCTTCTATTTTCATGGGACCCCCCACCCCAAAGCACACATTTTCCCCCTTTACTTTGCTTTAACTTCCGTGTATGAGAGAAAGCATTCCACTCTTGACTTTCGAGTCTGGCTCACTTCACTTAGCATCATGTTCTCCAGTTCCATCCGTTTGCCAGCAAATGCCATAAGTTTCATTCTTCTTTACATGTAGCCGAGTAAAACTGAATTGTGTATGGGCCACATTTTCTTTATCCACCCATCTGCTGATGGGAACCTGGGCTGGTTCCCTAACTTGGCCATTGTGAACCCTGCTGCTATAAACATTGATGTGCTTTTCTCTCTTGGTTACCCGGACTCTCTGACCGCACCCTGTTTAGGATTTGGAGTCAAGGAGTTCTTTGCCTATTTTCTGCTCTGGTAACCAAATTCCAAGTCCCTCCAAGTTTCAGCATATCCAAGAGTGAGTCTCAGCGTGTTTACTCTGTCACCCATCCCTCTGGTCAACTGTGTTTTTACTGCTTTGCTTGGGGCTGTGGAGGAGTTGTTGCTGCTTAGATCGGCTCCATCATCCCTTTCTGTGTTTTTGTGCCACCATTGGTTTTGCACTAATCTGAGATCATTTTCTGCTTCTTGGCAGAAGGATGTGAAGCTGAGATGGAAAGAAAGTAGGAAAGAAGCCCAAAAGTCTGTTGAAGAATTTCCCCTTTGCAAGCCCCACATGTTGCTGCCCATTCCTAATGGTCAGAGAACAGAGACCATAATCCGCAGGAGAGGAGCAGCCCGAGCCTCTGCTGAGGAACCACTGGCACTGGACAAAGGCCTTCCTCTTTGGATGTTACCATACTCTTCTTGTTCTGGTCCCAGGAGATCTCTGCAGCCTCATCTCTCTGCTCCCCTGTCACCCTGGGAACCACCTGCAGCATATGGTTCCCCTCAACCTCCCATGCACCAACCCAGCCACCAGGCAAGCCCCAATTCATCCTCTACAGCATCCTCTGCTCTCTTCTTAACTCGCGCTTCCTTCCCACCCACCTTTCTCCCTCTTCCCTGCTCCCGGGACACGCAGCACAAGGCTCTGCTACAACCTTGCATTGTCTTGCAATTATCTATTTACATGGCAGCATCCCCTGCCAGATTTAGGACAGGGACTATATTTATTATTTCCCATATCCCTGGTGCCCAGTACAGTGCCAGGCAGATAATAGACAATTAATAAACCCTTGTTACTGAATTGCATGCAGACTTGTGCACGCCCCAGCTCTCTTGTTCATCCTCTCCCTTCCTACTCAGTCTCTCCTCTCACCCTGTTCTTTTTTCCTTTCTTCCCTCATTTGCCCATCGCTGTCCCTGCTGTCCCCAAACTGTATTTTTCTGGCCAGTAATAGCACCAGGGATGCCTTACCAACTGTCTATACCACCTGTCAATAATCAAGAGTTGCTGCCATTCTCTTCGACAAGCACCTTTGGGGGGATACCATTTATCTCCCCCTCTTCCCACATGTCCAACCCCAGGGTGAGAGATGAAGGAAGCAAAGCCAGCTCCTTTAATTGGGTGGAGTCCAACACAGAGCCAAGCAACCCACGTCCCTCCTCTTTCTCATCTCACCTCTGCAGGCAGCTCTAGGCAAACAAGTCAGTCTTCATTAAGAGGAGGCACACCTGTTACCTGTGTGAACTCTGCCCTTCTCCCCGGTGGCAATTAGCCAGGCTCTGGCTGGTGGAAAGGCATTTGCTCCCCCTGTTCTCTCTGTGAGCCTCTCTCAGTGTACAGGCTATCAGAACCTCCTGCCCAGGGGTCCTGCTGTCCGTTATTCTATCGCTGGCCCTGCCATGCTGCCTTTAAAGCATCCCTTGGAGAGGAATTTTAATGTGTGCTGAAGACAGCAGCTGGAGTGGGAGGGGGGCGAGGGGAGCCAAGGACTCAGGTTTCTGGGCAGGTGAAGGGGCCTGCACTATATTGTTTTAAACTTCAAAGAGACAGTTTCAGGAACCCTGCACTTATTTATTCCACATTTCCAAGAAAGGTGAGGATGGAGCGGGGACATCAATTCTCCGAGGGCCAGTCCAGTGTGGGCAGAATAGAGCTGCCTAAGTGGTGGGGGTTGGAGTCGGGGGATAAAAGAGGGGAAAAGTGACACTTCAAACAGAGCAAAGGAGGGGAGGTGCTTTGTGAGGTCATTTTATCCATCCCCCTGCCTTCCCAGCCTCCCGATCCACCAAGACCTTCCCTTTCTCTCCATTAGGGATAATATATGCAGGATCTTCCTGGAGCCACTCACACTGTCCCCAAATACGTTTGTGACAAGGGAAGTATTTTTATTGCATATCTTTCCAAGCCCTTGCAAGCCAGTGACTCTGGGAACAGCCTTCTCTTTCAGTGGGAAATGGAGGAAAAGCTGCCGAGGTTATAAAACTGAAGAGGCTACCTGTTGAGGGGGTATTCACATTTATTTGAGTACCTACCAGGATCATATTTGATCATATACACCCACGATTTTATTGAATCCTCACAATAACCCTAGAGGTAATGATGATTTCTCTGCTTTACAGTGGTGGGAACCAAGACCAGAGACATGAAGGAAATTTCAAACATTATGCAGCTGAGAGTAATTGAGCCAGCCCTCCCCATGAGTCCCCAAACTCATGGCCCACATTCTTTACAGTTGAACCCCAGGTTCCTGGAGGAACTAGGCATAGAAGCCCCAAACGGCCCCTCTGTTAGCCCTTACCCTCTAGTCCCTCCCCTCACCTTGTGCCAAAGCTGTCTGAGCTTCCCTCATGTCCCAAAGGCCATTTGTTCTACTTCATCCACCTCCTTGTGCAGCCAGAGATGCCTGCTCTTGAGAGAGGAAGGGCATGAGTTGGTGCCTGTCTCTGGCTGGTCCTGGCTAGACTCCATTCCAGAGGCTCCTAATGAGTGCCCATTTGTCCCAAGGGGCATTGGCATCTCTCCCAGGATGACTGTCAACATGCAAGCATTCTCCCATTGTATTGATGGGGTTCAGCAATCACCTTCCGTGGCTCTATCATTCAAGGACAGAGGTGCTTTGTGCTTCTTTGGGGCAGACCAAAGGTGCCTTCTCCCACTTGAAGTCTTTTCCCCCAGGAGCCCAGGATTGTCCTATTTTCCTGCCCCAGAAGAAAGCTGCTCTGGTTCATCAGATCCCCCATGCAGCTCCAGTTGCTCTTAGTTGAGGCCTACTCCTTTTCCCCACTCCCTGGTTTTAATTAGACCTTGGCAATGAGCCCTGCTCTGCCTGCACCCTGGGCTCCTGTGGCTGTCTTGACCCTCCCATGGCTGTTCTCTTATGCAAAACTCACATCTGATACCTGCAGTGGGCTGATTTGCTCTCCTTCCCATTGATAGCTGCTGCCGTTCCTGACCTCTTGCTATGTCTCCCTTCTTCTAGAATCCTCCTCCTGCCTCTAGTCTGTGGGGTGACTTTAGCTGTTCTAAACCCTATTGCAGTCAGGAAGTTCAGGGGACCCAGTCAGCACAGGCTGCTCTAACAGAATACCATAGACAGTGTCTCATACAACACACATCAGTGGCTTACAGTTCTGGAGAAAGGGAAGTCCAAGATCAAGATGCCAGAAGATCTGATGTCAGGTAAGTGTCTGCTTCCTGGTGTATGGACGGCTGTCTTCTCACTGTGTCCTCAAGGGTGGAGAGAGAAAGCATTCTCTGGTTCCCTTTTGCAAAGGTACTAATCCCATTCATGTAGCTCCATCCTCATGACCTAATCACCTCCCAAGGTCCCAATCTCTTAATATCATCTCATTGAGGGTTAGATTTCATCTTGTAAATCTGGAGGGACATGAACATTCATATCATAACAAGCTCCTACCACTTTCTACTTACACAAAAAAGAAATGTAATTTATTTTTTTAAGCTTCTCATTTTGTGTAACTGTATTTTTATGACAAAATTATGTGCTTATTACAGAAAACATGAAAAAATTAGATATGAAAAATAGCATAAAAATCACCCTCATTCTAATACATAAAAATAAGCCTTGCTAGCATTTTGAAGTAAACACTTTTAGTTTTGGTTCTTTGTGCATATGTATAAATGTCCATAACTGTGTAGCTAAACACTTTTTAAAGTGGAATGATAAATATATCTTTTTGAGAAATTGGGATAAAATACACATGACACTAAACTTACCATTGAGCTATTTCTAAGTGACAGTTCAGTGGCATTGAGTATATTCCCACTGTTGTGAAGCAGGTGGCTAGAGCTTCTCACCTTGCAGAACTGAAACTCAATATTCATATAAATAACAACTTCCTGGTTCCACCTCCCACAGCCACCACCATTCTGCTTTGACACTATGAACTTGACCAGTCTAGATTCCTGAGGTTAGAAGAAACGCAGGGTTAGTCCTTTTGTGACTATTTTCTTTCCTTTAGCATAATGTCCTCAAGGATCATTCACGTTGTCACTTGTGTCTGAATTTCCTTCCTTTTTATGCCTGAATCATCCTCTGTTGTGCAGAGTTGGGCAGGTGTTTTAAAGTTCTCTGAACCTCAGCTTCTCCACCCATAACATGACAGAAACAAGAGAAGCTTCAGCGTTATTGTTAGAACTCAATTAGTGAATATATGTAAAATTCTTAGATGGATATTCGGTATACCATAAACATTTCACAACTTCAGTTATTATCATTGTTATTAGCCTTTTATTCCATTTCTCTTGAATTTCAGAGATTTCTGAGCTTAGTAATAACATTGACTATTTATTGAGCACCTTCTGTGCTCCAAGCCTGTGTCAGGAACTTTACAGTCAGAATCTTATTTAACCCTCAACAACTTTATAATGTAGCGTTATTATCACCAAGTTTCAGAGGAGTTAAGTGAGGCTCAGAGACCTTACAGAACTAAGGAAATGGACAATCTCGATTCAAAGTCAGCCCTTTGATTCCAGAGTCCATAGTTGGTCTATGCACTGTACCTACTACCTCTCAGAGGAACTGCAGGAGAGGGCTGCATCTGCTTTTAGATGGCCCATCTTTGTTTATTTCTGGGTGAGGCAGCAGAATGTCCTTCTATTGTAGAACCTGCCCACCCTCCAACCCCAACAAGTAGGCAGCAAGTAGGCAGTGGGTCATTCTTTTCCCCTGCCCTCCCTTCTTCCAACTCCCAATCCAATTTCTTGCTTGCATCCCAAAGCAGCCCTGTGAAGGCAAGGACTATGACTGCCCTGTCCCAGTGGAATTTCTAGTAACTGATGCAGGCTGGCTGAGAGAGAATTTTGGACAGAGGGGACTTTGGAGGCTACCTCCTCATGTCACAGAATGTGAAGTTCAGAAAGGACAGGCAGTAGCTCATCACACATTGGTCAGTGAATTTCAAGAAAGACGAGGCAGAAAGAGGTCCCTTACTCAAAGGGCTTCATCGGGCTGGATACTCATTTACCATGGTCTCATAAGGAGAATCCCCTCTGTGGACTATTACAGTCTGTTGATCTGAGGTTAGAAGAATGTCTATGTGTTAAGCACATGAGAGCCAAGATCAGGGGACATAAAACTAACACCTGGAGACTCCTGCAGGGCCGTGATGGGTTTGTGACCAAACGACACATCATTTCCATTCACCCCCCAAGCATTCCTGGAAAAGTTCCAACAGAAATGGCTGTCTCGCTTTCTTGGAGGTTGCTACTCTTCTGCCTCACTACCTGGCCTTTCCATGTGTGCATTACATATGACTCAAATACCCAAGAACAGAGAAAGAGCAGAATCAGGAGCCTTCCTACCCATCCACATGTGTGGTGAGGTGTGTGTGCATGTGTGTGTGTGTGTCTAAGTACCTGTGAGTGTCCCTATTGGGCTGAGAGTGCGCTGTCAGGACAGGATGACTCTGGGCTGCCTCACTTGGCCCTCCCAGCCCCTTGCCCCATGGTTGAACAAAATTCAGCTTCTAGAATTTTGGAAATTTAAAGAGAGATCTTTTGGCTTGTGAATTGAGGAGTGAACCAGTAGCCCAGCTGCAGTCCAGGGACCCTACTCTTCGGGGCTCTTAGTGAGTGCTCGGAGCAGCCACTCTACCTGTCTCGGGAGTCTGAGAAGGCACCTCACACTCACCTCTCCTCTGGAGGCACTGTAGCAATAACAGTAATGATAACTATAATAATAACAGAACCAGTTCTGCGAGGATGAAGTAGAACCAATTGGATAGCAGATGTAAAAGCACTTCATGGACCATAATTGTTCTCCATGAGGGAATTAATTTCATTAATGCTAAAGGTACCAGAGACTTGGAAAGCAGTTTGGAGGTGAGGACTCAGGAAGACCCTGTACCACCCCTAGTTGCCGTGTGTCTTTAAAGGTGTCTCAAGCCCTCTGACCAGCAGACTCCTCAGGCATCAAAAGAAGAGGAGATCATCATGAGAAATGACAGCAGGAAATATTTTGGTGAACCACATGTGGCCATTCATTCTCCACCTCAGGTCTGTGGAACTTTGTAGCAGACCCTCTGAGTTTCATGTTTCAATTTCCATATATAAAAAATGGGGTGGTGGTTCATGCCCTATCTATCTCACAGAATCAAACTGACTTAAAAAGCATGAGATATTACTGAATGATGGCTTTCAGGTGCCCCCAGGTGGGATACTGCTGCACTGGGCCACGTGGACCAGGGTTGCAGTCAGTTCTTGATCTAGCCCCTCCTGACACTCTCACCCCTAGAATTTTGGAAATTTAAAGAGAAATCTTTTGGCTTGTGAATTGAGGAGTGAACCAGTAGCCCAGCTGCAGTCCAGGGACCCTACTCTTTGGGCTGAGCCTGAACTCTGTACCTGCTAGAGGATACAGATTCTCACTGAGGAAAATCAAATCTCCTTCCAGGTGGGAATCCAGTTGCACAAGGGGTGTGTGCCTGGGAGCCCAACCCTGGCCTTCCTCCCCTGCAGGGAGCAGCTGTAGAGTAGGGATCTGGGACCAGCCATCTCGTCCATCTTGCTACTCTTTAAATGGTCTGTGGGATGTTTTCAGTTGATCTTCTTAGGATCTAGAGTTGAAAACTCTTCTGCTCAGATGTTTGCTCCTGCGCTAGACCCCAGAGACCCTCTTCCTACCTCCTTTTCTTCCTTGTCCCCTTCCTTGGAGACAGTGGGGCTCTTGCCTCAAGGGCCTTGGGGAGGAGCTTGCATTTCTTCCTGGATGTTTTCATGGAAAGACAGCAGCAGAGGATGAAAAGGAGTTGCCAAGGAAGCAGAACAAGGAAGACAGGAGGAAAAGCCAGGAGATTACAAGGGATCAAGAAGAGGTGTTTAAGTACACGCAGTGCCCCCAGGAGGTGGGCGCTCATGGCTGTGTAGGGCTGGGTGCTGCTTGGTAGCCAATTCTGAGAAGAAGCTGTGTATTCTAGAGGCTAAAAGGAGACAATCTGTCTTCCAACAGGAGCCTTGGGGACTCAGGCAATATGTGGCTCTCAGAGGGTAGGGCTGGGGCAACTGTGTGATTTATATGGTCAAGGGGACAACAGGTGTTTATCAGAAGTGTATCAGCATGGGGCAGACATACACAAGGACTGTGCATGCACAGGTGTGAGCATGTGCAAGTGTGTGTGTGTGTGTGTTATGCATACGTGAGACATTCATTAGCCTAAGGACCGCAGGTATTCACATCCGTATTTCTGATGTGTGAGTGTGCAAGACTGCCAAAAAGCCATATGGGCAGTCTGAAACCACCATCAGCCACCAACCCATGCCACATCAGCTGAAATGACAGCCCTCTCTTTGTGTCAGAGCTGCGCTGGCCACTTCCCAGCTTAAGCAAGCTCTCACATGGGGCAACAACTCAAGGTCATCACCTCATTCTCTGCAGGGCTAAATTCCTGACTGACATGTGTCCAGGACCTAGTGGCTTACCAGGGACTTTCACCCTCAGGCTCTCAAGTGATCCACACACACACACACACACACACACACACACACACACGAGAAAACCATGGAGCGCAGAGTAGTCCCCTTTACAGAGACAGAACCCAAGACTCAGGGTCTCAAAGGCTCCTGCCTTTTGAAGTCAGATCCAGTATTGTTGCCTTTGTCTGTAAATGCCGTGGAGAGCCATTTCCTCTATTTTGGACCATCTCCCCTTACATCTCTTTCCTTTCAACCTTTTAAGGTCAGGAGTGTGCAGGGAAGGCCCAATAGGGGCCTGGCTTTCCCCATCCACGGCCTCTGTGGCTGGACTTACACATGGTCACGGGGGAGGTGGGTCACAAGTCCTGAGCTCAGCTCTAGAGTGGGGCTTGCTTCCAAGGCCTCTGGAAGTTCCACATTTCCATAAAGGGATTTTAAGATTAGGAGAAGTTCAGCATAGGAAGAAAGAGTCAGTGCCCAGACCCTGGGAATTTTGCCTTGGAATCTATTGGAACTGTATTCAAATCCTAGCTATGTGACAGAGACCAGTAATTACTCTTTCTGAGTAAATCAGTATTTTTCCAGCATTGCTGGCCAACTTTGTCCCAGGGTCCCCTTTGAGCAAATCTTAATATTTTTATTGTGGTACTGGGGATTTAACCCAGGAGTGCTCAGCCACGAGCCCTTTTTGTTTTTATTTTGTGACAGGGTCTTGCTAAGTTGCTAAGGCTGACCTTGACCTTGAGATACTCCTGTCTCAGTCTCCATGTTGTTGGGATTACAGGTGGGTGCACCACTGTGTCTGGTTCCATCACTACTCTTTCTGCAATCTCAGCTTTCCCATCTGTGGCATGGGAGCAAGAGTAATAGCTAATATTTATGAAATTCCAGCAAAATGACAGGCTCTGTTTTAAGTACTTAATATGTATTAATTTAATCCTTACCACAGTCTCATGAATCAGGAATATTATCCCCATTTAACAGATGAAGAGTCCGAGCCTCAGAACAGTTAAGTACCTTGTCATGATGCTCATACACAATGAATAGGATTTGAGTCTGCAACATCCGTATTTAATTACTGCAATACTCCTCAACAGGACTGCATGACCACCTAAGTGGTTTAACAAGACGCCAAGGCAGAAAACCTGGTGGTGAACTCTTTGACACTCCTCCGTCAAATGCAGAACTTCAGTCTCCCCCCCCCCCCCCCCCCCCCCGTTGAACGTCCTGGATAGACTTTGTGACAGCTTTTAAGTGTTCAGAGGCAGTAAACCCCATGCAACATGGTTTCTGAGGCTGATTAGGAAAGGCCTTCAGCTTCTTCTAGTTTCTCCTGGGTCATGTGCTCTGGGAACCTGCATCTGCCCTGTAAGAACCTAATGCTGCTACATAGAGAGAAGGATGAGATGCTTACATAGAGAGAAGGGTGAGCCCTGGCTGGTTGTGTCTTCCCAGCCCATGTTCCAGACATGTGGGTTGAAGATGGCTTCAAGATGAGTCCAGTTCAGCGACCCCTTATTGCACCTTTAAGAGAGTCTAGCCTGTAAAAACTGCCTTACCAAGCCCAGGTGACTCCCAAATCTGCCAGCAGAGTAAATGATGGCATTGTTGTAAGTTACTGTTTGGGGTGGTTCGTTATGCAGTAGTGGATGATCACATTCCTCACTTTGCAATACTTTGCAATACTTTGCAATATTTGTGAGTATCAGTTGAGACTATGACTGTGGAGTCCTTGGCAGGGAATGCCACCTCCTCTCCTGCTTCATCAGCACTCTCTGAGTTCCCACCCTAGACCTCGTTCTTGTTTCAGAACAGAAGCTGCTCGCATACATGCTCAACAGCCCCCTCATAAAACCATGAAAATCAGTGCTGCGAATCAGAGCTTACTCACTGTAACCCATGATCTTTCTAGACCTTTCAAAAACAAGAGCACTTCCTGTGAGGCTGGGGGTGGAGGGCCGTGGCATGTGTAGACAAGGAATTATTGTTTGGAGAAGTCCACAGAACTTGTGTTGGGCAACTCCGTTGCCGACCTTGATGGTCCCCCTGGGCTCACGCTGTGCTGAGTTAAGATTTGTGAGGGAGGGGCCCCAGTTTTATTTTATTCTTCTATTCATTTTGTGGATTTCATCATGGAGACAGGAAATACTGCATATTAGCGTGTAATGAGGGAATCACAGCCACCAAAAGGGAGAAGAGAACAAACAAAGGAAGGGAGAGAAGTCAGCAGGAGAAAAGGAGAAAAACAGAAGGGAGAGAGGGAGGAAGGTGAACAGAGGGAAGGCAAATGAGGGAGAAATGAAAGCAAGGAGAGGGAGGGGCTTGGGAGGAAAGGCCATGGGTAGTGTGAGAAAGAGCCCAGGTTTGTCAGGATCCCTGTGCCCTCAGCTGAGTCCTGGAGTCGGGCAGGCTTGAGGCTCCAGGCCCCAGATCTGCCCACTCGCTTGGTGCCAGCGCTGGCCTTGCACACACAGCTCTTGCCTGCAGCTCAACACCCTGAGCTCCTTAAATAGCTTTGAACCGCACTGAGTGGTGGATAAACATTTGTTTCACAGCTCACAAAGCAGAGCTGCTGGCTACCGGCAGGTTTGATGTAATGAGTTCCATTCTGGACCCCGGGGAGCATTTAGAATGGGCTCTTCTTTGCCCAGACTGCCAGTCAAACTGGTACCAGGGGGAAAGATAAAAAAACACACAACACTAATCTCTTCCCCACCATCCCTTCCAGATCTGGAGTCCCTGGGAACCAAACTCCTCCATTCTCCTGAGACGGGATTGGGCAGCAGGGCGCCCTAGGAATCTTGGGTGTGGGTGCCAAAAGGAGTGGCTGACTATCTCCTTTTTCTGCATCCTCACGAAATTACTTGGTCTTGAGCAACTCAGAATACACCCGCTTCTCGGGAACTGAAACTTGCAGGCATTGATGCCATCTCCTCTCTGCCTGCCCTATCATATGGCCTCTACAGCTGTGGAGCTTGGTTCTTGGGAAGGGAGATGGCGGTGCGACCGCCTGCTTTGGGGCCCTGGACTAACAGCCATTCTTCTGACCATCCAGACTGGGATCCACCAAGCCAGAAGCCCCTATAGTGCACTTGGGGGGGTGACCTGCATTCCTCTCACAGAAGGAGAGGAGGTACTGAGAGAGGGAGTTGCTGATCCCCCTCCTTATTCTCCCTTCCTCCCAAGTTCCCCACCTAGGACAATATGACATGCTGCTGGAAGGAAGGAGCTGACGGCCAGTTGATATGATGAATAAATGGTAATTACATTGTTGGCCTTTCAGCACTGCCTCCGTGGATATTAATAGCCATTAATGCCCCGCTGTTCGGCACTGCACCAGAGCCTGCCAGACAGAGCAGGTCACTGCCCCAGCCCCTCCCTCGCTCAGCTCAGTGACCCCCTACCCCCTCCATTTGCTTTAGAATCTCAGGAAGGAAATGAACTTGCGAAGACAGTGGGTGGAAAATTAGAATGGGAGAAAACAAATCCAAGGGGAAGTGATTTAGTTTTTCAGCCAAATTGGTTGTTGAATTGGCTTCTTGGACTATTATGATTGGCTCTCCTAGGGGGTCACCTTGTCTCTTCCTCAGACTCCTGGCAGGAGTCATCATGAACATCCTTTTCCTTAAAGTCACTGGACCTGCAAGAAATTGGCAAGTAAGTTCAGCGACAGGCCTGAATTTCCCCACCAAAGCCAGTTAGAGGCAAGGACAGAACTGTTATTGTTTGAATATGAGGTACTGCCCCAAAGCTCTTGTATTAATGCAGGAATGTTCAGAGGTGAAAGGATTGGATTGTGAGAGCCTTAACCAGTCAGGCCATCCTAGGCAGGTGGGCATGGCAGGAGGTAGGTCCCTAAGGCCCTGCTCTGGAAAGGTGCATCTTTCCTGTGTCTGCTTCCCCTTTCTCCTTTCTCTGCTTCCTGGTTACCAAGAGGAGAGCAGCTTCTACCATGATGTTCTGCCACACCTCAGGCCTAGAGCATTGGAGTCAGCCCACCATGGACTGAACCTCTGAAAACATGAACCAAAACAAACTTTTCCTCCTCTAAGTTGTTCTTGTTGGGTATTTTGATCACAGAGAGGTAAAGCTAACTCACACAAGGATTAATGTTTAAATAGCACACCAGTGTAGGCCAATGGCAGACGTCTGTGGATGTTACCTTCTTTCATAGCAGCAGCCTGGTGTGCTGAAAGATCATGATCTCTGGAATCATACAGAGCTGGGGATTAGCAAGCTGGCCCTATCACATGTTAGCTCTATGCCTTGGATTTCAGGAGATAATGAAAAGAGTACAGACTTTGGTTAATAAGGCTCAATTTTATAGCTATGAAATTGGGCAAGTTATATACCTTCTCCAAGCCTCAATTTTTCTCATGAGAAAAACATCCCCAGAACAGGACAATATATAATGAATAAGAAGTACTGGCCCTTGTCCAGTTGTGTGTTGAAGCCTGTTTGTTCCAGCTCATGGGAGCTCATAGTTGTCTCTCTTCCCAAATTTGTGTTCAGGGACATCACAATGGTAGTTTGAAATCAGCGATGGCAGCAGTATTTACACCAAAGAAATTGGTGATGCTACAAATTTTTTTTCCCCATAGGAGAGATGATTATTCTTGCCCATTTCAGCTGTTTGGAATAGTAAGGTTTGGGAGCATGTCCTCAGGCTCCTGAAAGCCTCAAGCCAGCCCTTTGGATGCTTTGCTTGCCTCCCATCCACCACAGCAAACTGCTCACTTCTAACAGGGATTGTCAAAATCTCCTTGAGGCCCTATTAGAGAGCTGCAACTCCTTGATCTATTCAGCACCAAGAGGCAATTGTGGAGGAAGTTGATTGTAGTCCAAATCCAGGTATCAATTCAAAATGTTTTTGCCTCAGACAACCACGTACGATCAATCAGTAATGTAATCCTCTGCTGGTAGAACACAAAAACAAAGCCCCACCTTGCCTCTTAAACACAGCATCATTAGTCTTAGGATAAACTATAAATTGATGCATAGAGCAAACAGCCGGAGCTGCGTCCCAGGGAATGGGAGCAGATGAAATAGCAGTACTTTATGGTGAATGACAAATCATTGCTTGTTCCATTCCCTATCAAGTGGAACACCATCAATCACATGGTGGACTCACTGGGTTCTAAGACAAATAGGACACCACCAACAGACACCGTGGCTGAGGCTGCAGGCTTGGGCAGAGCTGCTTTTGCCTCTCCTGGGAGGGGGAGATGAGACCAATTCACTTTCTGTATGGTCCAGTTTATAAGGGTGAGTAAAGTAAGGAACCCCATCAGTCACAATGTCCTTGAGGATGGGAATCTTCATCTATTTCACATTATACAAAGTTCTGTCTGAATAGCGAGGGATCCAACCCAAAGAGGACAGATCACCTCTCATTTGATTTTGGAGTTTCACTGGAGTCCTACCTGCCTGTATCTAGTGACTCTCAATCCATGGGCCTGACATGGAACCTATAGTCTCAGCCATTTGGATCACTCCTTTTTATTCAAGTATTAGGTCCGTGCTGTGTGCATTCTTGTGGGGCACAATCTGAGCACATAGTAGGTGTTCAGTATGTAATTGCTGAAAGGATAAATGAAAGAATGGGTGTGTGCTAACACAAAGTACTAAGTTTGGATCAAACAAGAGGAGCAGGGGAGGAGTGAGTTCAGTTGTGAAAGAAACCCTACAGCCAGAGACAGGAGCCTAGAGCCTGTGGTCCAAAATTAAGGAGGATGATATGGGGGAAATGGTAGGAAGTCCTGAAGATAATATCCACCTCCCCTCTAGTTTTTCTCAGGGCCAGTCATGGCCATAGTTGTTTTTAAAGCAAGGCATGTTGAGAGCAATAAAAATCAAAGCCTGTCTCTATCCTAATGAGAACATGAGGCAAAGAGGAAAAGTTAGGTGGTTGTGATTTGCTGCAGCTCATGAATAATCCCACAGGCCCTATTTCTGGCCTTCTGCCATTCATGGGTCCCGGGAACTGAGGAGCAATGGAATCTTTCTGACTGCTGATTTAATTAAGTGTGGCTAGTCTGTGACAGAGGCTGATTCGGCGCAGAGCCAAAGTAACAGGTGAATTGGTCATGTCATTGACGGGTGAGTCCAGCCTCATGTTTGACCAAATCAACCAGTCATTTGGGATATCTGAAGACTTCAGGATAGTAATTGACCCTACTGTGGTGCTGGAAGACACTGGTAATTTGGTTAAAACCCATCAATACAGTGAAGAACAGACTGGTTATTTCAGCCAAGCTGACAGTCCAGGGTAGCTATGACTTTAGTGATACCAAGTATTTGACATTCTGTGGTCAAAACAATGTTTGATTGACTGATTTTTTTCCCACCTGGTTGTTGCAGACATTATGCTGACACAGCTTAGGGGTAGTTTGGAAACAGTTGGCGTGTTTGCGTTATGTGTTTTTCACCTTTGCCAGCTGCAGGTAGGAAAGGGCATCCTTCCTCCTGCCAGTTCTCCCCAGCTGATGTCTACACAACCTTTACCCAGACATCAGGAACAGCTGTCTCAGGCAGAAGGAGGTCGACTCCATGTGGGCACTGAGCAGCAAGGGCAGGTGAGATAATGAGCAACAAGGAAGTCCTTTTCAAGGAGGTGGGAGTGTTGGAGGGGCGAATGGCTTAGCATATGCCAGCTCTTACTTGGCTTCTAGCATTTGTTCTTCGGTGCAGCTTGTTTCTCAGTGTGAGAGCAGATTTACTCTTCCTTTCCTTCCTCTTTTCCCGCCTTCTTTTCTCCCTTCATTGACTGTGCATGACACTGTGCTTGATGCCATTGAAGAGTCAGAGATGCTGTGGCTAGAATCCCTGCCCTCAAGGACCCGGGCACTCTACCTGAAAAGAAGGCAAGATTGACAGTAACCATATGTCAACAAAGTAAAAGGGAAAATAAGATATACACTAGAAAAGATTAAGTGTTTGTAGTTCAGGAGAGAGGGAGTAGATGTTTATTTCAGCTCAGAGAGGAGATAAGTAGCATACACACATGGGCCCATGAGGCCAGGTTGAGATTAGGATGGTTACAATGCAGGAGGCAGAGGGGGCATCTCACAAATAATAAGCTGGAAGAAAGGAGAGAATAAAGATGTAAATGCATAAAATAGGGCAGCAGAGTCAAAGTAGCCAAAGATCCTTCTGGAGAGAATATAAAGGTCAAGGGTAATAAGAATAACAGTTTTCCCTGATGAAGTAGGATCAGAGCAAAAAGGATATTGGATGCCTGGTTGAGAAGGCTTGGTACAGTTTGACTATCATAGTTTGAATATTGTGTTCCCCCCAAAGATTCCTGTGTTAGTGCAGGAATATTCAGAGGTGGAATGATCAGACTAGGAGAACTATAACTTAATCAACCCACCTTAGTTTGAAGGGACTAATTGGGGCTAACTGGGAGGTAACCGTCGGCAGGTGGGGCATGGCTGGAAGAGATATGCATGCCCTAGAAGGACATATATTCCCTATAGCTCTTTCCCCTACCTCTATGCTTCCTGGCCGCCATGACCTGAGCAGCTTTCCTCCACCACGGCTTCCGCCATGATGTTTTCTGCCTCACCTTGGGAGTGGAGTCAGCTGACCATGGACTAAACCTCTGAAACTGTGAGCTCTTCGTTGTTCTGGTCAGGTGTTTTGGTCACAGGGACAAAAACCTGGCTAATAAGTAGACCATACATTGGAAGCCATTGAAGATGGCTTAGAGGGTTAATAACAGTAAAACCAAATTTTAGGAAGAATAATTGGCATCAGAATGTAAATTAGGTTAAAAGAGAGAAAGATGGGCTATAGAGATTAATGGTACTAGAACATGAGATGGTCCAGGAGAGGGCAATTAAGAGCTTGTATGGAGGCAATCATGGTGAGAAAGCAACGAGGAACAGTGCTGAAAAGTGAGTCTGATTGAGAGATGTAGAACGTGGTCCTAATAATTGCACCTTAAAATGGGGAAGGAGGAGCCGAAGGTCACTCTGTAGTTTTGTGCTTTGATACTTGGTTGTGCTGATTTGTGGAAAAGAATGCTGATATCTGGCTCCCCTGATCTGCCTCTGATGATAGCAGATTCCAGTGGAGAGTTCCACAGGGCCTCAAACTCTCCCAGCACATTATCTGCATTCCCCCTCAAGGGTTCTCTGTTGTGCCACAAAGCTTCCTCCAAAACCTAGGATATTTCTTGGCCTGCTCACAAGAGTTGCCAGAGTGTAGGGGAGAGAATGCCCTGGGAAACTCTGAACTAATAGGCAATGGGGTCGATGCTGTACCTTCAGTCCTTCTCAGTGGACGGGAGTCCCCACTGCCCACAACACTAATCCTGGAGGTATCTCTCCATCAGTGCCTCCACTCCCATCTCAATCTCTCTGCCCTCACTCCTACCTCCCAGGGAGACTTCCCACATAAACTACCTGCACCCATTCCTGTGGCAAACTTTTGCTTTTGGGAAAACCCAAGATGGATATTCAGGTGGAGCTCTTCACATGTCTATGTGAGTCCAGAACTCTAGAGAAAGGCTGGAATCTGTGATGTGGGTTTATGTTTGGTAATTAGGGCAGTAAATGTCATAGTCCAGAGAGTGAATATGGAGGGAAAAACAGAGAAGGGAAGGGAACCTTCCCTTCCTTGGGGAATTCTCCATCTGGTAGATGGGAGAAGACCAAGTAACTGACATAGTAGGCAGGAAATGAGGACAGGACCAGGGTGACAATTGGAGCAAAAGTGAAAGAATCATGAATGTGACCATTGGAGATAAAAACTGCAGAGGCCAAAGGAAGATGAGTCATTTCAGAAGTCCTTGAAGACCTTGAGAGAGTGGTTTTGAACGCCAGTTGCAAAGGTTAAGGAGGTGAGAAAGTAGAGGACAGGGCATACATTAGAAGTCCCTAAACCTGGTATTTGGGGTGGCTTATTAAAAATACCAACCTCTCACCTAGACCAGTTGAATCAGAATCTGTAGGATGGAGGGCATCTCCTTCAATTAGATTGAGAGAAGAGGGAGGAAAAGTGATAGTCTGAGAGCTTGAGTCAGCAAGGTAGGGAAGAGAGTGTGTTTAAGAGAGGAGAGGTAGAGGAAATGCATACCAGGCTGAGAGAGTTACATCAGCAGAGAGGAAGGTAATAAAGATACAAGAGAAAGGGAATAAAACAAGGAGAAGGACTCAGAGGAGAAGTGATCAAGGAAACACGTAGAAGGAGGAAGAGGATTCACTTACTCTTCACTCCACAGGAAGGATTCGGGTGCCTTTGCAGCAGAACTCTTGCCATCAAGAGGACAAGGAATAGCTGTTCCCCTCTAGGAGGCTAGGAGGTAAAAGGAACCCTCACTAGAAGTTTGTTAGGTTTAGAAGAGAAACATCGATGTTGTGAAGGAAAGAAATGTGGCTGTTTCCAACAGAACCTCTGCCCATGCACCTGCTGGGTGACCAAGGAGAAAGTAACTCAGTGTCCTCATCGTCACCCACCACTCCAATGGGTTTTCCCAATCACTCCTGAAATATTGTGCTAAAGTGCTGGGCATAGTGGTGAGCACATAACAGTCCTTCCAGAAGCTTAGTTTCCTTTGCCTGGTAGACAAAATACAATGGTGTGCAGAGAAAGGAATGTTTTACTCCATTCAGAGAGGGCTAAGCTAATCTTCTCCAAAAAGCTTTTATTCAAATGAACTTGGAGCTGAGAGAAATGCGTGAAGAGAAAAGAGATGCGTGGAGACTCCGGAAGAGTAGGAGTCAAGGGCAGGGCAGTTGGGGACCACAATTCAGATGGCTCTAATCTTCCAATAACAGGAAGCAAAGTTGTCTTTTGAAGGTGTTATGGGTTGAATTGTGGCCCCCTCCACAAAATCAGATTGAAGTCTTAACTCCCATGACTTCAGAATGGGACTATATTTGAGACGGGGCTTGTAAAGAGGAAACTGGGGTAAAATGAGGTCAGTTGGGTGGGCTCTTGTCCCATAGACTCCTTAGAAGAAGTGGGACACAGACCCACCCTCGAAGACCACCATCTACAAACCAAGGAGAAGAGCCTCTGCTGATATCTTGATTTTGAATTTCTGGTTTCTAGAACTGTGAGGAAACAAATTTCTGTTGTTCAATCTCCCCTTGCCTGTGGTATTTGTGGCAGAGACCCTAGCAAACTAATACCGTGGGGATAAGGGGATAGCAGCAGATTTGGGACACTGAGGAAGATGAGAATGCTTTGGAGGAGCGGGGGTGGAGGTGAATAAATGGGTTCCTGGAAAGAAGATGGTCCAGCTAAATAAGGGGGAGTCTGTGATTTTTTGTTTGGGTGGTAGGACAGCAGTATGACACTGGGCTGCGTTTGGGTTCTGGCACCAATGGACTCGAGTGAGGAGAGTGGGAACTTCCAGAGTGGCCATGGACAGGGGCAGTGCTTGGCTGGGGGGGACAAATGAGGCCAGAGGGGACGAATGGACTGGGAAATTCAGGTGGACCCTGGGAAGAACGGCGCGGGTGCAGGGGGTGGAAAAGACAGAGGGTACGCTCACAGCGGGCAGTGAGTGTGGTGGCACTGTGGTTTAAAAATGGTGGGCAGAATTTTATCATGTTGTATAAGGATTGGGTGGGACCAACCAGTCTCAGGGTTATGCAGGGAGTTAAGGGACAGGTGTTCCCCAGCTTCTAGGGGATTTTAACAGCTACGCGCTTCTGAAGAATTCACAGTCCTGGTTTGCAAGCCTTCCTAGTCTGCTATCCAGGAGTGTTATTTCCTTTTTATAAGGATGGACATGTGAGGACTTGGACTGTTAATATCTTGCCTGAAATTACGGTGCGTCAGTGGCATTAGAACCTATTTCTCTTAACTTCTGATTTAGGACCCTCTGCAACTATAGGTCTTGATTTAACATCTGAGCAGTCATCTTAAATGTTAACTGTCATGAGATAAGTTTCGCTTTCCTGTACTTCTTCTTACCCGAACTCCCCCTACCCCCATTAGTGACCTACCCCATGGTACCAAGACAACAAGCCAATCCCTGAAGGACAGGACCCCTTTGCTCTGGAAAGCCCCATGGTACCATTGACCTCAGCCAATCCCATGCTATTCCCACCCACCTAGCTCTGACGCAAGCACCCCCGAGCCTATCCCACAGCGCCACAGCTACACCTCCAAACCCCTGCCCCACAAAAGCTCCACACCGGAGCATCTCAGGGCCTCTCTCCTCTCTATAGAGAGTAGGACTTTGTCAGCTTTGACAGATAAACCTTTGTGTGGGTCTCTGCCTGGTCTCAGTCCTTCATTTCTTGGTCGCCCGTCTATCGCTTTCTCACTTTCCTTTCAGCAACATTGCTCACATTGGCAGGGGCGTGGGGGTGACGGTATGGTGAGGGCATGGGTGTCCTCCCTCCACAGGGAACATATTTAAGAGCCATTTGATTAATGCTGCTCCAAACTGAAGCCCATAGATTAGCAGAACCCAGGGGCCACATGTGGTATGTGGGGGGGACAAGCCGCGATCTAGGGTTGCTTCTTAGAGCCTCATCTTCTGTGGTCCTGAGACTGACTAAAGTCACTAAGTCACCACCATGTGCTTGGAGAGAAGAAAATGAGAATGAAACATCCTGTGATGCCATTAGCCCTGTCCATTTTCTATCAGATCTCTGCTCTAAACCATCCTTAGAGATATTCACAGATGCTTTTTACTCTTGCAATAGCCTGTTGGTTCCTGCATCTAGTAGAGAGCTGGCACCAGGCACTCACTGGACGTTTGTTGAGTCTTCCTAGCTGGTGTCCTTCCGGGTATCTTCCCGATAGTGTGGTTAGCTCTGGGTTCCCAGGTTTCCTAGCAGCAGTTCTAAACTTAGGTGTCAAAACACTGGTCTGATTCTCCTCTGTTTTGGAGTATGTTGCAAGAAATTTGTTACCAGTAATAAAACATTGAGCCTAGGGAGGTTTTATTTGTAAAATGGAGAACAGTTTCAAGAGTGCTAAGCATAATGTCTCTCTTGCTTGTGTTTCCGTTTCTCTTCTGGAGTGGGAGAACAAGGGGCAGTCAGCTGGATTGCAGGGGTCGTGGGTAACCTCGGAAAGCAGTGGTGCATTCTGCATGTGTCCTGGGCAGAGTCAGCTGATTGAGGTTCACTACCAGCACATTCATTCCTCAATGTGGGCTGGATGGCCAGATCTTTAGATTTCCCCTCACTAGGCTAAATATTAGCAGATCTGCCCAGTGACTGGACATTCCGTGCTCTCCTGAAGAGCATTTTAATTGGCTGAGTGGGTCTCTGAGGACCTGCCCCCATTAGCATGAGAGCGGTTCCTGAATGTTGCTCAAACATAGCAAATGCAGCTGTGTCCTATCAACACAGTCCTGGGGACCTCTGAACCATGTCTCTCCCGGAGCCTTGTCTATTTCAAACAGATCATTAACAAGGTGGAATTGGGTGCCCCCAGGGTCACTGCACAATATACATTGTTACTATCTTTTAGTGGACTTTCCTGAGACATGGCGATTCTTATACTGCAGCGTAGGCAGCTGCTAACACCAGGCAGAGCCATACTGTCTGCAGGACAACCGGCCTGGCAGTCCTGCCAGAGCAGATCTGCACTTGGGCAGATGAATCAGGCTTGGAGAGGGGAGGAGTGGAAGTGGTTTAAGGGGAGGGGGCATCGGCAGAGAAGCCAGGCAGCCCTCAGAGGTCTTTGTTATTGATTTAGCGTGAGGACTGAAAGTGGCAGGCAGGCAGGTGGCGGGTTGTGAGGGGGTGCTGGCAGGCGGGGAAGACAGGTGTAGGCAATCGTGGGCAGTGATTAGCTGGGGTGTTGCAGATGTGGCTGGGGGTGTCAGCTGGTGGTGATTAGCATGGGTGCTTCTGAGGACCGTTGAGTCAGATGGTGGTTTCAGAGTCCAGATGTGAGAGGCCCATGTCCTCTCCTCGAGTTCCACACCCCTTCATTCTCTTCCTGCTGTCCCAAGCACATGCCTTTCACCTTCATCTCCACGCCACCCCCTCTCTCTGTGTTCCCCTGTAGGTGGCAGGCGTGGGCACACTGATTGCCCTCTTTCCAACCTTCAGATCTCAGCCAAACTGAGGCAGTATCACAGACTGAACACCCTCAGACCCAGGCGTGTGGAAACCTTCGTGATCCACAAGTACAATCACAGTCATCTGTGTGAAGAACATTCCCGGTGGCAGAGGACTTGGGTCCCCAAGTCTCAGTTTTGGTTGCCCACCCCCATAATCTACCCATAGGTTTTATAAATATTTGATTTATGCACCTGCACAAAATGTAAACACACCAGTGCTAATCCCACCTGGTTGAGGAAATAAATTCCTAACCCTTTAGAGATTTCTCTAGGACCTATTCTAGTCACTAACTTCTACCTTCTTCTCCAAAAGTTGCCACTTGACTTCAACCACCACAGATTCGTTTTGACTCTTTGGGCCCTTGATGTAAGTAGGATCATATACAGTGCATTGTGGCTAGCTCTTTTTGGTCCATAATGTTTATCAGCAGCTGTTTATTCTTTTTCATTGCTGTATACTAACTCACTTAGGACAAATGGAACAATTATTTGTTCCATCATTGATAGACATTTGAGTTGTTTTTAGATTTGGATCATTGTGAATAATGCTACTTTAACAAGTTTTTTTTTTTAACATGTGATTTTGTGCATTTCTGTATATTTGGGAGTGGAATTGCAGAATCATGGGCTCTGGGTAGGTTAGCTTTAGTAGAAACCGTTTAGTAGAAAGGATTTTTCAAAATGATCATGCTATGGGATAGCTCTGATATCTCAGGACTAGCTCTCCATGCCCGTGAGGCCCAGGAGCTCTTAGGAAATGAGTCCCCAGCCATGGCAGCTTGTTTTGGACGTTCTGTGGGACCAGGGTCTTGCTTATCTGTTTCAACACTTGGTTCCCTCTGTCCATCCTCATTTATGTCCTGGTGTTTATGGACTCTGACTCCCTATGGCCGATGTGGTCATCTTTGCAGCTATGTCCCCTTTAGATGTGCTTCTGAGACTCACTAGCCTATTGTTCTGTTCCCTTCAACTCTTGGCTCCACTTTCCAGCCTGTTCTGCAGAGCGGGTAGGAGTATTATGGTTTGGGCTCCACAGAACTGATTCACAGCAGCCTTGGCTTTGGGGCTGTCTGCTAGAGAGAACAGGATGACCAGAAGTAGAGACCCAGAGAAGAGAAGCAAGTGAACTGTAAGACAGGAGAATCGATGACATTGGCATTTTTCTTTATTAATGGGCCCAATTTGTCCCGGGTTAATGGTTATTTACAAAATTTCAAGACGCCCAGCCCTCGGGGTTCCTTGTGTCCTGACCATACTTTCATGATAAGGTGTGTGTGCATGTGTGCATGTGTGTGTGTGTGTGTGTGTGTGTTGTTGTTGTCTCACAACATCTGTTTATTTCCATGCCCACAGAAAAGCCCCCTGCACCCAAAGGGGGATGTGACGCAGCTCTGTCATGGGGCTGGCAGCATCGGTGAGTCACCCAGCCTCTCCACCCCCACCTCACTGGGGTAGAGGGAGCAGTAACCACAACACTCAGTAACTTGGGCTGTGTCTGCATGATTGGAAACAATTTGCAAAGTGAGTCACATCAGTTGAGAAAACAATTAAGTCAGTGGGGAAAGAAAATCAGTAAAACTAGTTATTTGGCATGATGAAAAGAAAGCAGCTCATTGTTTGGTTACATTTTTCACTTTCCAGCTGGTCATTGTGACACTAACTGAGGCTGGGTTTGCCTACACAAATGCTTTTAACAGTTTTGACCCAGACTATGTCTACACAGCTCTAAAACCATCTGGTGAGTTACTCAACAGAGTCCATTCAATCAACTCTCTGCTTCCATAGTAATTCTATCCTCATGGTGTTCTATGGGGACCCCATAGGAAATTGCCACAGGCATGAGAGACCCAAGACTTGGAAGGCATCTTTCATTCCTACTGCATTCAATGTTTGGGACCTCAGTGGCTTCAGGGAGTTCTAGATAGTATCTATTACTAGGGTGGGGAGAAAAGGCAAGAGTTAGGGAGTGCAGAACTGTGAACCCTTTAAATAACTAACACTGACTTTCATCCAACGTTGTCATGTGAATGACCCCCAAGAAATGAGCTTTTCCTTCTAGCCTTCTAAAGATCATTAAGCTAACTCCTAGATATGGGAGGTGCGGAAAGTGAAGTCCAGGGTGGTAGGGAGATGTGCACAGGATCACCCAGGTAAAAATGATTCCCTGGCCAAGTTCAACTGTGCCTGCCTGTCTCCAGAGGCAGGGCCCATGAAACCCGATACAATTCAGGCATTTGTGGGGGAGATATTTTGAGGAACAGGGCATAAAGTAGAACGATCTCTTAAGAACTGGGGAGTTTCTCCTTTGCAGGGCCCCTTCCCCGTATCCCAGCTGCTCTTCACCTGTCAGAGTCCCCATCAACCTTGGAAGAGCAGCTGTGTTCAAAAGTAGGGGAACGGGTATGATGCCACTTTGGCTGGCTGCATTTATGACCTGAAGCGAGCTCTAATTGTGAAGACACTCCCATAAATGTTATTTTATTAAGTCGAGCTACAGTAAATCTGTCATCTCCATGAGTAACACCGCAGTGAGTCTATAGGTAAGCTCAGAACACCGCCGTGAGCCATGCTGGGCTATTAGCCTCAGCTCCATGTTGTTATCTGAGCATTTACAGCATCTTAGGGGCACAACTCAACAACTCGGGCTCTGGCTTACAAGTTTTGGCTCCTTACAGATGCCCTTATTTCTTAAAAAAATAAAAATAAAAACAAAAACAGAAATTGTTAACCAAGATGGAGGCAAGACGACCTTTTTTTCTCTTGTGTGACTGGAAACAGCTTGAGCCAGTGTAGACAGCTGAGTAGGGAATTAAGAGTACTGGGTCTTATTCCTACTCTTTTTGTTTTGATTTGTTGTTTGGTACTGGGGCTTGAGTCTAGGGGTGCTTAACCACTTGGCCATATCCCCAGCACTTTATATATATATATATATATATATATATATATATATATATATATATATATATATATCTTATTTTAGAGACAGGGTCTCCCTGAGTTGCTTAGGGCCTCACTAAATTGCTGAGGCTGGCTTTGAACTCACGACACTCACTCCTGCCTCAGCCTCCCAAGCTGCTGGGAGCCAGGCCACCATGCCTGGTTCTATTCCTACTCTTAAGTGCTCAGCCTATGAAAATCACTCAATGTTTCAGGCCTCAATACTGCCATCTTCAAAATTGGGACATGTGTACAGGATGCCCCATATCAAATGCAAAAGTCTTGTGAGCCAGGACGTTAAGTTCTTAGGATGCAAGTGCTGATGATTACATGCATTCTACCACTTTTGATTTCCTCTGACAGTTTTGCAAGGGGTAGCAACACCGCCTGCAGAGGAGCTATGATCACCCATCTCCTCATAGGGAAAGAGACAAAAGGCAACTTACTGTATTTCTCTGCCTAAAAAGAAATTTAAAATAAGTTGATATCTAAACCCATTGTTGATGGACCAGGATGACTAATTATCCACTTGTGGTGTATAAGCCAGACTATTGTAAACATTTCTGTACTCGTTAGTTTATTAGGAATTTTCTAAAGTGAGCTGGCAATGAAAACCCTGGTTATTGCACTCCAAAACGGATCATGGGCTATCCCTTCTGGGACAAAGTTGAGCACATCCTGAGGAGATTGTCCTTGAAGGGAAGACACTGGGAGGCTTTTGGTTTCCCTCACAGGGTTGTATTAGCTGTTATTCATGACAAGAAATCACATTTCAGAGCATCCAAGAAATACTGCAAATAGTTTCAAGATTGGATATTGTATCCAGTCGGCCTTTTCTGAACATCATTATAAAAATCCCTCCTCCACACTTTTAATTACTTAAGAAGAAAACAAACCGAGTTTGGAACATTCTGTTGGAGGGACACAAGTGAGGGTTTAGAGACCCAAGGAAAACGTGCTTAGAGAAAAATGCCACAAACTGAGGTCAGCAGACATTAAATTGCAGACATGTCTGTGGTTTGTCCAGATTAGTTAGAGCATGCTTCTTTGTAGCAATAATAAAACAAGAGACATTAACAAGCAATGATGTTAGGTGGAATTAAGTAGTGTCCAAACGATGAAAGGGAAAATTAAAGAGCTAACCTTCCATTGCATAGGCAGTTTACCCGGTCAGTAAAAATAGAGGGCTGTATTTCCCAGCATCCTTGCTGCCAGAGGGAGAAAGCAACTCTGGTGGGCCAGAAGCCAATGGCTGTCACACGTCCCTGGCCAGCTATCCTTTCAGGACCCTCCTGTTGGCTTTGGGTGACTAAATGGCCAGCTAAGTGCAGTCCATTTTGACGGTGAGTCCTGCCTCCCTTGGCGGTTCCCTGATGCCTCCCTGATTCAGGCAGTGCCATATATCACTGCCGCTCTGTAGGCGCGCCACCCAGATAGCATCCGAAAGATTGTAAACAGGATGATTCACAAACTGGTGGCAGCAGCTAAAAGCAGCACAGTTCGCGACCCTAAGCACAACGCCAAGATTCTAAATGGGATGTTGCAACAACAAAGCCGCAGGAAGATTCTAAAACACAATGGTGTCACCAGGATATTCATAGGGTGCTGTAACCTGTAACTGACAAGCACACGGTTGTCATTTCTTCCCGGGTGCAGCATCTTTGAGCTCCACTGGGCATCCTGTTGCACCTTGCTGCCATTTATTTGCATCCACAAGCAGAGGAGCAAATATTCTGCAGAAATAACCCCAGAGAGGCATCTGACTCCCATAGGCCTTTGCAGCCCGCTACAACGGAATGATTTCCAATATCCAGTGACTGAGAATTCTGACCATGATATGTAGACCATGGAAGATCTTAATGACAATAATATTATCTCACATTTTTGATGGCGTTTAGCAGTTTACAAAGTGCTTTCACATACATTATCACATTTAATCCCGGCAAGGTCGATAGTCACTTCTCCATTTTATTGGCAGCTTGGTGTAGTGGAAAGAGCTCTGGAGTCTGATGGGCTTCAGTTCGAATCCTGGCTCTAACCCCCCCCTGGCTCTCCAACTACAGACAATTTGCTTCATTTCTCTCAGTCTCCTTTTATTTATTTATTTTTTTAACCTAAGAGATGGGAAACCATTTCTATTTCTGATGCTTGTGGTAAAAACTAAATAACCAATGTAAAGACCCACAGTGTAGAGCCTGATGCATAGGCGCACTCAGGAACAGTTTTTTTCCCATCCACTTAGAAAGGATGAAAAAGAAGCTTGAGAGGATAAGAGAGTTGCTCATAGGAACAGCTCGTAAACGACAGAACCGAGACTTCATTTATTTTACGAACATTATTGAACACCTACTATATGCAGTGCCTGGGGTCCGGGAAAGTGGCTAACATATAATTCCAGCTCTTGAGATGTTCACAGTAGAGTACCAGAATCTGAAGTGCAAATCATCAACTACGATCTTGTGTGATCGGAGAGGTAAAAAGTATTTAGGGACTATCCTGAGGCCATGGGTGCAGCCAAGGGGATCCCCAGGAATGAAGAAGAGAAACCTGCAGAGGAGGTAGCTGTAAAGCCGTCCCTGAAATAGAGCTTCAGTGGGTGGGTGAGGGTGAGGAAGGAGGGGGCATTCCCAGCCCAGGAGACAGTGTGTGCCTCATTGAGGGGGTCACAGGAGCTGGGCGTGTCTGCTGCAGCACTGAGGGAACCTGGGGACCCAGGTGAGGAGCACAGGGAAGGAGGCAGGAGTGAGAAGGGAGAGGCCTGCAGGTAGTGCTGAGAAGTGTGGATCTTTGTCCAGTCTACACTCCAGTGACCCCGAGATGATTCACAAAGAGAACCAACCTGGTCAGATTTGCATTTTTCAAATTGCAATTACAGCATGGAAGATGGGCTGAGGGAGGCAGATAACAAAGGCAGTGGTTCCATGAGAGATAACGAGGCTGTGAGCTGAGAAAGTGGCAGAGCAGACAATTTCAAGAGGTGGAGCAGAGGCAGAATTGACAGGAGGTGGCAATTGATTAGATGTCGAGGCTTGAGTGACAGAGGAGTCTAGAAGGACTCCCGGGTTATTAGTTTGGATGGCCTGGTGAATGGAGATGCCCCTCCCTGACACAGAAGGGGAGGAGAGTTGAAGGGACCATAATGAATTTACTTGGATTTGTTGATTCTGAGATCAGGATACATCTAGAAGGAGATGGTCAGTGAATAATTAAGATATGAATCTGGAGGTTGGGAGAGGACTGAGGGTGAGATTCATGGATCCAGGGACCCTTGGCTTGTAGATGATGGCTGAAATGGTTCATGATAAGGATGGAACAGAAGGAAATGAGGGTCCTGGGCATCTCTAGGGAATACCAAGGTTTAGAATGGGGACTGTCCAAGAGACAAGTACCAGGAGAAAAAGAGGGTCTAAAGACCAGGGCAGACAAGCATTTTGTGATGGTGAAAGTAGAAGGTAACGAATTCCACCAAGAGGTCAAAGGAGACAGGAACTAAAACATGTCTACAAATTTGTCAACCACAAAGTCACTTTGGCAACTTCAGGCAAGGTAGTTAAAAGGAGAGCCTTTCACTATTTTTTCAAACTATGACCCATAGTAAGAAAAATATTTTATATTGTGACCTAGGGCAAAAGTTTCATGAAATAATACTAATTCTCTGATAGGGCATTCTTACCCTATCCTCTTCTGTCTTATTCTTCAGGTGTGTTTTTTTCTGTTCTAGTTTATATTCTATTCTATTTGAAATGTTGCTGGCCTAAATTTATTTTATGACCAACTGGTAGATTTCAACCTGCAACTTGAAAAAGCACCGGTTTAGACAAAGTGTGGAGCAGCGTAGAGAATACTGGATTTTGACTGAAGATACCTGACTTACAGCATCATTCAGCTCCTCACTGACTGTGACCTTGGATGTGCCCATTAACCTCTATGCATCTCTTTCATTATCTGTAAAATCCAGATAATATATCAGCTGCAAAGGGCTCTTCTGGGGATCAAAACAGATAAAATGCATGAATGCAAAGAACATATGTCTGGAATTGTCCTGGTCCAACTAAAATTATCCCACTCAAAAGAAAGAGCAGAATGGTGCCTGATGTATCCCAGTGGGTTCTGGCTTTCTTATCTGAATCCTGGAGCCACATCTCTCCAGAACATACTGAGAACTGTAAACAGGACCAAAAATAATCAGGCAAAACAGGCACTGCTGCTGTCTTTATAAAATTCACAAAATTGACTGACAGAGAAGCCCTGGTGAAACCCACTCAGATCATTGTGCTCTTATTCTAATACTATGTAGCCATCCAGAGTTTTTGATTTATAAGCAATACAGTCCTACTATGAGAGGAACTGATATAGACAGATATTCTCAACCTCAGTATGAAATTATGACAGATAAAAGGGGAAAATAGCAAGACAGGGTCATTTAACATGAGCAATAATTCCTGTAACTTCAATAGGACCTGGCAATATCACTGCATGAAGGTATAATCCAATAGGTTTTTATGATTCATTCAACAAACCATATCATGTGAATACCCAATAAATGACTTAGATGCAAGGAAGACAAAGATGACTAGGGCTTGGCTCCTGACTCCCTAAAAGTGTACATGCAGATGGATGAGATAGAAACATAAATAGATACTTCAACTTGAGAGAAAGATGTATCTGAGCATAAGATATAAATATACCATGAAAGAGAAGAACATCGCTAGCCCAGAGTAGGGATCATGGAATGTTTCTTGAAGGTTTTCTTGTCCAAGATGAGTCTCGACATAGGGTTAGCAAAGAAAGATAGGAAAGAAATTTATGAAATATGGAACAGCTTGAGAAAGGTATGGGAGTGTGTTTCTGAGCATAAGAAGGAGCTCTGGTCCTTCTTACTGAGGTCTTCAGCAGCAGGCTGAGGTGCTTAGAGTACATTTCATAGGTGTGTGGAAGATACTGATGGGGACCTACTGCTCTGGTAGCCTATGGAGGAAGAAGTTAATAGTGAGCCAGGGCCATGATTTAGGGGACCATCACAGTGGTTTGGGAGAGACATATTGAGGGCCTGAATCAAAGGAGCAATTATAGGGATGGAGAAAAAGAGTTAGATTTAAAAACATATTTTTGATGCTGTATTTAAATGTGGGACCAAGGCAAGGTAATAAATGCTCTTTTTTTAGGAAAAAATAAATAAATAATATTGCCTTATACTGCCCCAAATATTGACCTCCTGAGTTAAGGATCCAGTCTATAGAAATTAAGACATGTCTACAAGGCACTCTAATGTAAGGGAGGTGATCCTAAGTACTGCAGGAAAGATCAGATGTGTGGCTAGGGGAGTTAGAAGAAAAGAGGCCACAAGTTCCATTTGGATGTTTCAAGGATGTCTTCATAGAAGAAGTGGAATTCAAGGTTGGTCTTGAAGACGGTTAGGATTTTGCCAAGATGATGAGAGGAAAGAGTGATTCTGGTGGAAGGAGCATCTTGACAAGAGCCATGTGAAGCAAGGTGATATAATCTAGGGACAATGACACAGCCTCTGGATTCACCCAGGCCTGGGATCAAGCCTTGGCTCTGTCACATTCTAATCCCTCTCTAATCACTGAATTGAGAGCAATTTATTCCTCAGAGACTCTGCTCCTCATTTGTAGAACAGTTATAATTATCATTTATCTTATAAAGTTGTGAACATTTTTATTATTTTGCTATTAAAACTTATTTATTGGTTACAATGAAATTTTACCAGCAAGTTTAATGGTTTACATGTGTTCGTGTTATGAATTAGTGTCTTTTTATTTCAACTTGAAGACTCTTTTAGCATGTCTTATAAGGCAGATATGGTGGTATTAACTCCGACAGCTTTAGTTTCTCTGGAAAAGTACTTCTCTCTCCTTATTTTCCGAAAGACAGTGTTGCCAGATATAATGTTCTTGACAGGAGGGGTTTTCTGTTTGTTTGTTTGTTTCCTTCTAATATTTTGAATATGTCATCTTACTCTCTTCTGATCTGCAAGATTTTGCTGAGAAATCTGCTGATGTCTTATGCCAGTTCTCTTGTATGTGATGATTTGCCTTTATCCTTGCTGCTTCTGAAGTGTTGTCATTGATTTTTTAGAGTTTATCATATTATTCAATGAACATCTCTTTATATTTAATCTTTTTTGGGGCTTCACAGATTGGGATGTTCAATTCTTTCTCCAGATTTGAGTTTTGTTTTTTTAGATAATCCCATAATTTCCATAGGCTTTCTTCACTTTTCTTCTCTCCTTTTTTTTTTAAATTCCTCTAACTGGGTAATGTCAAATGACCTGTCTTCAAGCACTTACCTGTTCTTTTTTCTGCTTGATCAAGTCTGCTGCTAAGGTTCTCTATGGAATTTATCAAGTCATTCATTGGTTTTCTTTAGCTCCAGATGTTTGTGTGTGTGTGTGTGTGTGTGTGTGTGTGTGTGTGTGTTTCTGTCTCTTAGTTGAACTTTTAATATTTTTGCATTGTTTTCTCTCTTTCTATTACTTAACTATTTGCATTTTCTTGTAGATCAGTGACTTCTTTAAAACTATTATTCTGAATTCTTTACCGTACAGTTTGTAAATCTTCATTCTTTATAGTCAAGTTACTGGAGATTTATTTTGTTCCTTTAGTAGTGTCATGTTTCCCTGACTGTTACCTTAGTGAACATGCATTGGTGTTAGCAATAAGTAGGTACCTATTCTACTCTTTACAAACTGACTTCAGCAGAGAAGCCCTTCATTGGTCAGCCCATTCAAAGATTCTAGGAAGGCCATTTGACATGATTTTCAGATATGTTTTCTCCTGGAGTCCCCAGGCAGGCTGATCTAAGGGCAGGTGCAGTACCTGGGTCCACAGGGTTGATCCTGGGGCCTGAATCCACTGGATCATAGAGTTTGGGTGTTCTGAGGTGGGCCTGGTGCCTGAATCCACAAAAGCTAACTAAAACCTAAGTCCATTGGGGATAACCTGGGTCTAGGGTAGTCCTTGAGACTAAGTCTTCTGAGACAGGCCATGTACTGGCCTGATGCTGAGGTAGGCTGAATGCTTGATTTGTGTGTGTTATAGTCTGGGCTAGGGCAGCCTGTCTGCTATGGGGGCTTGGTTTTGCTGGGATGGGCCCAGTTTTGGGAGCTGAGGCATCATCCAGTGCTAGCTTCATTCTCCTTCTCCCAATCAGAGAGTATCTTTCTGTGCTGCTTGGTTTTGGGCAAAGAGTGAACCAGACAATGTGAAACTATCCTCCTCACACTCTTCAATGTGTCTTTTCTTATTTCTGTGCTATACCTAGTTGCTACAATCACTTACCTGGTTTCCTTGGTCTTGTGAAGAGTATAATGCATGCAATATTATTCAAACCAATGTTTCTGTGAGGGGACAAGCCCTAGAAAGTCCTGTTCTGCCATCTTGCCTATGTCACTCTTGTTATGAGTATTTAATGAGGTAACTGTGCTTGGCTCAAAGCAAGAAATCCATGCATATTAACTGTTATCCTTTTATTATGATGATGGAACAGAAATGGGAGTTAGGGCAGAATTTGCCGAGGAAGGGGAAGGCATGTGCAGAACAAGCTGGAGAGAGTGGAGGCAGAGACTGGGATAAATTGTGGAAGCCTTGGTGCCAGAGTCAGGAATTTGGACTTTATTGAGTTGGCAATAGGAAGTCACTGAGGATTTATGAAAAGGGCTGAGGAGTTGAGCTCTGTGGACTAAGATTAATCAGCAGCCATACTGAACATGGTTTGGAGGAATGAGGAATTGAAAGCCTGGAGAGAAATTTTGAAATTTTTATAAGACTTCAGATGGGAGGTAGGGAACGTTTGAATCTGTGTAGTGTCAGTAAGAAGGGAGAAGAAGTCTTAAATATGAGGGAAGTTGTAAAGGTGAAATACGGAGACATATCAAAGATATCCACGTTTCTAATCATGGTTACTGTGATGAGCCTTTATAAATATTAACGATATAATAACATATTAAGAAGATAAGAGGAGAGCTAGGTCAGGTCAGAGTTATAAGAATCAGGAGATAGGGCAAAAGGATAATCAATTATCCTAAGGTTCGCTTTCCTTTTTATTGCATGGATAGCCATCCAGGTGGAGACCATTTCCTGGGTTTCCTTGGACCTGGGTGCTGCCATATGGTCGTGTTCTGACCAATGGGATGTGAGCAGAGCAATGTCCACCACCTTGAGGTCAGTCCCTTAATAAAAGCTACATGTTTTCTATTCGTTATGGTTCCCAAAGGTCTTTAAGGAACGTGTACAGAGGCAGCTTCTACCAAGCGGGCAAGGGCCACATCCCAGGCAGTAGCATGGGGACATCAGGGAGCTCTAAAAGCCTTGACCCCACCCCAGCCCCCAGGACCTCTACCAGCTCAGATATTTGCATAAGAGAGAAATAAACTTCTTGGATTATTTAGGCCACTGTTGTGTTCGCTTATGTTATGTTAAGGCAGTTGCTGAGGCAGTGTCCTCACTAATCGAGAGGATGAGGTTGAGATAGTGCAGAAAAGGGCTGAGGAGTTGGTGGGGAGAGTTGAGAGGGAGGCATCGTTGCCATAGAGATGGGCGGATGAGAAGAGATACGGACCTAGAGTTATCTGAATGATGATCATCATTGAGCCATGTAGCATATGGGACTGATAAGGGGAACATTGGACAGAAAGGAGAGGTGAGGACCATTGGAGCCTGGGCAGTACATATGGTGGGGAGGAGGGAGGGAGGGAGGGAGGAAAGAACAGAGGTTGAGACAGAAATGGAGATAGAAATGGAGTGCTGATGAGTTAAGGAGGAAGAAAAAGCAGAAGAGAAGGATGGTAGGGCGTTGGGGGGAGGCGTTATATAAGAGAGAGTAGACCATAATGTCAGCTTCTACAGAGCTTCAAGGAGAGTGAAGAACTGGGAAAGGTTCACAAAATTTGAAGGACTAAAGTTTGCTTACGGTGGGAAGTCATCATGAAAATGTCAAATGATGCTCAAAGTAATCTGTTTAAGAAGGCAGAGGATTTTATAATAAAATTGAGAAAGTTCCATCTAAAATTATTTCTTAAAAAGTATAAGGCAAAGAATATATGTAGATGTTTTTCCCTCCTAGAGATGGAGCTTAATTCCTCCCACCCCCAGTCTCTGCTGAACTAAGCCACGGGCTTCCAAAGAACAGAATATGGAAAGGGAAAAAAAAAAGAGTGACTTTACAAAAGAGAAACTTGACAAACACCACCTGCCTTCACCAAGTGATGAAGGTCAACCTCACCAGTGATAGGTCACATGGATATAATGTGCCCCCTGATAGGATGGGATGAGCAGGGCAATTCAGCTCGGTGGTAGTCTTTCCCAGAACCCATAACCCCAGTCTAAATATGAGAAAAACATCAGAAAATATCAAACTGAGGGACATTATACAAAAGGCCTGACCAGTACCCTTTAAAACTGCCAAGGAGAGGAAAAACAAGGAAAGGTTGAGAAACTCTCAGACCAGCAACCGGGGAGACAAGATGGCTAAATGCCAAGGGGTTCTCCATGGAATCCTGGAACAGAAAAGAGAACATGAAGGGAACAACTGGCACTATCTGAATAAAATTCAGAGTTCAGTTAACAGCATTGTACCAATGCTAATTTTCTTAGTTTTGACAAATATGCCATAGATAGATAAAATACCAAAATAGGGCACACTGGGGGAAGATGTGTTCCCTGTGCTTACTATCTTTATAACTTTTCTGTAAATCTAAAATTATTCCAATATAAAAAGCTTATTTTTAAAACAGTATCAGGCAAGGGCAAAGCAAAGGATAGTGCTTACTAGAAATAAGCAAGTTTGAAATATGAAGTATCTGAGCCCCCATGCCCCCCCGCCATTTCCTTCTTCCCTTCCCCCAAGAAAAATTTTTCCATTAGTCCATTATTACAGTACAATGGAATGTTCAATTTCACACTGTGTGTGACATTCCATGCCAACTAGAATAGTTAATGCAACTTTACATTTATGACTCTGCTTGGGTGTGAATTACTGTGTTTATGAAAATCTCCATATTAATGTCTGATTGTAAATCATTCTGCCGGCTCCCTTTATTAATAGCTCAATTCCCACTACTCACCACTGCAAGCCGTTCAAATTACTGCGACTGTACAGGAGAGGGGCCGCTTTTCATTTGCTCCCCCCTTGCCTCTAACCATCTTGGGCTTTGCTCCGACGCCTCCATCCTCTGAACTGCTGAAGCCAGTTATTTTTGACTCTCTCTTCCTTGGTGAGTTCGGGCAGCTCTCCGAGAAGCAGTATTTCTTACTGCCTAGGCCTGTGTTTCTTACTCTTTAGAAGCACCCACTGGAAAGTGACTTGGGCGTGGGTTCTGAAGTCAGACAGATTTGGGTACAAATCCATGATGGTAGTAAGTTATTGAATTTCTTAGAGTCCTGGTTTCCTCCCCTACAATGAGAATCATCACGTGTCTTGTAAAGTGGTTATGAAAATTAAATGTGATGGTACATAGGATGTTGTTAGGACAGTCCAGAGGAAGCTCTCGGTGGTCTTTTTGCTATATTAAATATACAAATAACAATGGGCACAATATTGACTGTAGATAGAATAGAAGGAATTTGGGGCTGGCTGCCTTTGTTCCAGGTTATCCACAAACTAGACAGGGAATAATGGGAAGGTAGCCTCCCATCTCTGGTCTCTCAGTGTCCCCATCTGGAACGTGTAACCAGGGCTCACTCCGTGCTCAGAACAGGGAGTCATACCCAAGAGGTGGCCCCTTTCTTTCTTTTTCTACTCCTTCCCCAAGCCCCACCTCAGCCCTTGCTTTTTGGGTCAGATGATGCGATGCCCCAACTGGAGCTCACAGAATGGCCCGGAAGGGGCCAGCAGTGACTTTTCATGCCTCCTCACATAACAGCTCAAATCAGACCCCCTACCCTAGTCCCCTCACTGGCAGGAGGGGAAATATGAAATCTCAGCAGGCAAGGAGGTTTTTTATGCTTCTGTAAATCATTAAAGTGGCCAATATTTTCCTTTGCTACACTTCTCTCACCTCACAATATTTTTTTTTCCTGCAGTGAAATCCATTCCCCCAGCCTGGAAACGTGGGCACTTTATAGAAAATCTTTAGCTTGTACCAGCACAAATGGATGGGTCTTATTTCCTGTCTGCAGTTCATGGTGTTGCAAAGGCATTGCCAAAAACTATTGACTGAGACATAAAAGCAAAAAATGGATGGGAATGAATGTGGGCACGTTCACATGGACATTTACAAACATGATCAAGTCTGCACTCAAAGGGGGAGATTCCACAAAGTGGCCTCCTGATTCACAGCTCCTGCTCAGAGCCCTGTGTGCCTGGGAGGGGAGAAGGGAGGAGATGTGCAAGAGGGGATTTGAGGAACCGGAAAAGATCCCTAGGTGCCTCTCTCTGACTCCTATGCCCTAATGCTCTCATAGTACCATGAAAGATCCACCCATTGTGCAATTTTAAAAATAAAAAGAGCAAAAAGAGATTCGCCTTCAACCCTCTGGGATTCTCTTTTAGTAATACAATATTTCCTCATCACATTTGTGCTATCTGGTTTAAGAGGAACTATTTTTGACACATGTAATGTCATTTATAACCTTCACCATGAACTTGGGAGGGAACTCCCATTTCATAGCCAAGGACACTGAGGTCCATGGTGATGGAGTGTGGCACTCAGCATTATGCAGTTGGGAAGTAGGGCTGCAGGGACTCAAGTACTTCTGGTGAATTCAAAACCAAACTTCTTCCCATTTTATTACCGCCTCCTGAAAGATTCTGAAATCGAGGGTAGGTGACCTCATGAGCTAGGCTTCCTCCTGATCACAGGGCTCCCAGCCTGTGTGAGAAAGAGCCCTGCAGCCTGAGCAGTGGGGGAGAGGATGCAGGATGGAGAGGCGGTGCCCAGCAGTGAGCAGGGACCCTCACTTGGGTTGCACTGTCCTGTCGGCAGAGTCCAGTGCAGTAGTCAGCCGTCCTTGCACTGGGACATGCAGCAATGTCACATCTACCTGCACCATTTATTTATACCCTGGGTGACCCTATTTATGCCCCATTGGAGGAGGTAGAGAGAGAGGAGGGGAGGGGAGGGGAGAGGTGGGGAGGGGGGAGGGTGGAGGATGGGAAAGGCAGTGGAGCACAACAGACACTAGTATGGCAATTTGTAAATCAATGGATGTGTAACTGATGTGATTCTGCAATCTGTGTATGGGGTGAAGGTGGGAGTTCATAACCCACTTGAATCAAAGTGTGGAATATGATATGTCAAGAAATTTGTAATGTTTTGAACAACCCACAATAAAAAATTAAAAAAAAAAAAAAAAAAAAAAGAAATGGAGTGATAATGATCTCCCAGAAGTATTATGGGATTGCGGAGGTACATAATACATAGATAGCCTTTCCTCCACACCTCTCTCTCTCCTTTCTTTTTTCTCTTTGTCTCCCGTCTATCATCCCTTTCTTCTGTTCTTTTGCATTATTCGGTGTTTTGAACCCAAACAGCCTGAACTGATTCACTTGAGGATCCTGGATGGTCCGAGGTTCCCTCCCTGCCCCTCCCTTCTCTCCGCAGTAGGACCAGGCTCTCAGCCTCCAGCCGTGCTGTCTGTGGGCCACAGTTCTCAGGACCAGGCCCACAGGCCAAGTCCAGGCAGCCTCATTTGGCCCTGCCACCCCATTCCCACTAAGGGCGCCCTGTGTCCTCTCGCCACAGGACTGACTTAGGTCAAACACTGCTCCGTGTGCCCAGCCCTCTGTTGGGTCAGACCTACTTCCCCAGTTCAGGCCTTCAATTCTGGCCACCCCTGCTGCCCTTCACCATGACCATAAACCCTCCAGAGTAGGAATCCTAGCACAGGATGACAAACACCCCTCAGACAGAGGCCAGCCTGGGGCCAGTGCTCCCAGGGGGTAGCTCAGTCCTGGGCACCAGGACCCCTCATCCTGCTCCCCACCTGAGTCACCACCTGACACATTCTATTCTCCACTTCAGTCCTGGTCTCAGTGTGGCTCCTGCCTGGTCACATTTCCCGGTCCTGGGCTGCAGGATGCTCTGGAGGTGTGAGGGGACAGTGGCTGTTTTCTTTTTGTTCCTCCTTAGATGTTCTGTTTGTTGAGCGAATTGTTTGCTTCCTGGCTTGGAGCTGGCGATGACACGGCTGGCCCGCACTAATTAGCTAAGCCAGCTGGTGCGTTGGTAAGGTTTTTCTGTGCTCCTCAGTGTGTGTTTCTTTTTTTAAACATGATCAATACCCTCTCCGGCTGGGCTCCCTCAAACACTCCCTATTGTTCTCCTGTTTGCATTGTGCCGAGTCCTGGTCAAGGACTCAGGGAGCCTCGGAAGACACGCTTTTCCTGAGGCTGGCGCTGAGCCTGGAGCCAGGAGAGCACACAGCAGATGCAGCTCGACCTCCCCTGCCCCAGCCTGCCGCTTGCAGCAATTTTCAGTAACTGCGGACTGCACCCTGGGATGCCCACGTGGGCGCCAGACAGTTGGGTAAAGAGAAGTCGCTGTGTGACTCCAGGAAAAATTACTTTCCCTTTCTGAGCCTCTGCTTCCTTGTTTGTAAAACAGATTCCCAGTTCTGCTGTGATGTCCTATGCCCTGATTCTCAAAGGTCTCAACAAAAGGACATCCTCAGATTGGGACCCTCCTGGTGGGACAGGTGCTAGGAAACACTTGCACAAACAGGATCTCAGTGGCTTTTGCCTCCGCTCTGAAGATAGATAACGTCCACCTTTTGAGCAGTGAGCTCACAAGAGGCCACAGCAGGGGCAGACCTAAGACCCCACCCCTCTCCTCCAGCACATCCTTCTGGCCTCACTGTCCCCTGGAATCCCTCTGTTTATTTTACACAAGAGACACAAGAAGATTCTCTGATGCTCTCTCTTCCCTACTGTTACCCAGCTGCAGTGACCGGGTGCCCAAGGAGCCTGCTGCAGAGAAAATGTCTTTGCTAGTTCAAATGGGATTTTATTGACAACTCATTCTGGGGGTTAGGTTTTTCCTGCTGCTTTCTTTGGATTAACAGCATTTTCTGAACATTCCTGACCGACCAGGTGCAGAAGAGATTTTCTTGTTCCTTTCCAAGCTAATACATTTTTTTTCTACTCTCAAAGAGTAATAATACACATCTCACTGTTACTGAAAATGTAGCATTTGTCAGATATTATGCCAAGCACATAACACAAGGTATTTTATCAGTCCTTATGCTATACCTATGTTCTCTCCATTTCATGAAAGCACAGAGAGGTTAAAGAACTTGTCCAAGGTCACACAGGTAGTAAATAGGAAGCTCAGAACTCAGTCCTGGGCTTTCTGGCCTCAGTGCCCCTTCTCTTCCTGACCTTCTTCTTGGGTGTCTTGTTTCAGCGTTCAGCCAGGCTGAGAGCTAAGAGGTCCATTACCCCTGATAACAACACAAAAGAAGCCAGAGGACACAAGCCTCAGGGCCACCCAGGGTTTCCAGCCCTGGCTCCATGGCAAGTAAATAAGTAAATAAGCAAATAAATTCTCTTCAAGCCTCTTGGATTCTACTTCAGGAAATTACCATGAAGATTAAATGAGATAATGTCCATGAAAATGCATTGAAAGCTGTGAAGCACTCTAGGAATATTTTAGCATTATTTTGTTCTGACACTGGCCAAGACAGAGAATGGAGTTCCCTCTGTGGATGGGAAAGTGTCCCTGGCCCCAGCAATGCCCACATTCCCCCTGCAGAGGGACAAGGGGAGGGTCGGCCTCCCTGGCAATCCTCAGCTCCTTTACTTGAGCCTCCCTCTGGGCATGGAGGAGGCCAAATGGCTGAGTCAGCTGCATTTTTCTCCCATCTCAGAGCTCCCTTAAACCTGTTACTGAAATTGGCTCCTGGTACCTGCAGGTTTGCTTGCCATCCAGCAAGTCCCCTGGGGTGGCCCCATTAATCACGTTTGCTCTCGCTCCCTTCTCTGGCTGGCTCTGAGCACAGCAGCTAGGTTGTGTGGAGTCTCGGTGTGTAGGTGTGCATGTGAGTGTGCCTGTCCCTTGGGAGCAGTCAGGGACTAAGTTCCCTTGCAATAAAGTGAGTTAGTTGCTTCTTTCCTGATAACCATAATCCATTCCACTTCCTCTAAGGAAATGACAGCCCACCTGGGGTGATGCATCTCAATGACTGGGAGAGATCTGCTATTTTAGTACTCTGTATCATGGAGCAAGTTTTTGGAGCTGTCCCACAGCAACCTGCTAGGCCTCTCTGCTATTAGGAACACGCCCTTCTGGTTTGTTCCCCGGTTTCAGGGCTCCCCACGCAATCCAGGTGGAGGGGCACCTTGTTCTGCTCTGAAGGGAAGCTGGCCCTCTCTTGGAGGTGGGGCCACTACAGTCTCCCAATGTCTCCACCCACCAAAGTAACTGCTACCAGAGGAGCCTGGGAATGTCCCCTCAGGAGGTTTGGGGGCACAGCCTGAAGCAGCCCTGCCACAGTACAATATTTTGAAGTCTTATGTTTTATCTCAGGAATTCGTGTGAATTTTGCGTTCCATTCCATAATGTATATCTGTTTGTTTTAATATAAGCATGTTTTAACCCTAAATCTTCAAGTAAAATTGATGCCCCAGGAAGATACAACTTGTTTATTCTGTGTCTTTATTCCACCTAGTTTGCTACGATATACCCCTAGGGGTATAAGCGCTCTAGTTAGAGAGGTATATGCAATAAGAACAACAACGGAAAGAGTCTAATTCCTCCCAGCTTCCGCTCCCAGCCTTCTGCAGAAGAGCCCCTGTTTTCCTTCTCTACGTTCGTTCGTGTCTTCTGTGCTGGATGCCAGGATAATGGGGAGAGATGAAGACCTGAGGAAGCTGGGAAGCCTCTACCAATCCACAATACCTGGAGGCTCCAAAATGCCTGTGGAAGGAGTTCTTTTCCTTCCTGCATTATTGTCAGTAATCAAATCTTCATCAGACTGAGCCTGTTCTCAGTCCCTAGCCTTCTCCAACAGGCTATGAAGGTAACGGCACAACCATCGCTATTATTTGCTTGCACGTGATTTGTACCAGCCTCAGAGGGTGAAAGGGAGCTGCTTTATAAGTTAGGAAGTTCTTAGTGGACATGGCCCTGAGAAATTGGGAGAGAAGAACACAGTCTTTCTCCAATTCTAGTCGTCCCAAGGGGAAGGCCAGTTAAGAAGAAAACTGACAGTGGTATTGAGTAGACCAAAGAAGAGAAGTCTAGGGACTTAGAAAACAAAAGTGGGGAGAATTGATTCAGCAGAGAGGAGGCCTTTTGGATGATCAGGGGATTCAATCTGGATTGGACCAGCAAGAAAGTCCCCAGAGGCCAGGCAACTCAGAGCAATTTCGAGGCATCTCCCTGCCCAGAGGCAGGAGGCTGGACCAGGTGACGTGGCGGAGTCTCTGGTAACTATCTCCCTCTCTCCCCACTACCCTCTATAGTGCCCACAAGGTGTAGCTACAGGTGAGATAATCCACGGGACACAAAGGCACAACCTGATGTAATATTTGTGGTATTTCTTAGACAGACAAGGGAAACATCCAGCTCTGTGATTTTGCTTGATACAACAAAGCCAAACCTTTATCACACAAGCGTGCGGGGAAGCCGAGTATGAGAGAGCTGTAAACATCTTAGAGCAGCTCTGCAGACAGCCCCGTATGGAGACACATTTCAGCGGGGGTGGCAGGGGTGGGGAGGAAAGATGGAGCTTGCCAAGTCACAGCGCTCTGATTTGCAGGGAGCAGAGCGTGGATATTTCAAATCATTTCCTTTTCGTTAGTACCTAATCTCCCAGCTGTTCTCTGAGCATTGGCTCAAATACTGGGAAACAGTCGGCCTCAAATGTAAAGCCACAGGGCTCCTTTAAATTATGTTGTCTTGCTACATTGGTGTGTCATGTCAACCCAAACTCCCGTACGGCTTCTGGGAGAAGGGAATTTTGTCTGATGATGAATTTAAAGGAAAATGAAACATTTTTATCAAAACCAATTAAAATTAAACATAGCTTGTTCTTCTGGTCTTTTTGAGAAGACTCAGAAGGACTTGAGGGAGGTTATGTGACAGCTACTGCCCCTGGTGCTTCTGCATCTCTCTGAGATGTGGGGTCTGAACTGACCAGGAGCAGATGAGACCAGGGAAGTGGAACCAGGGTCTAGTGGCAGAGTCCCAGAAGGAACTTTGTTCTCTTCACATGAGTCGAATCTAATGCTTTGATTAGTTTGAACTGCTTCACATGCCTGTTCATGTAAATTGACTCACTTAGTCCTATGAGGCATGTGGAATTGGCCTACTTTTTTTTTGGAAACTGAGGCTCAGGGAGGCAAAGCAACTTGCCCAAGGATCCCAAATTCAAAGGCCATACAGCCAGGATATGAAGGAAGATTTGTAATATCAAAACTTGGGCCCTTTCTAGTCCAGCAGGAATTCTCATTCCACAAATATATTCATTATTCCTTTACTTATATATTTAACAAACATGCATTGGGCATTTACTGTATACCAGGCAAGAGGTTCAAAGGATGTCTTAGACATGGTCCCTGCACTCAAAGATTGCAGAATGTAGTGGAACTCATAGTCTAGTCTTGAAATATTTATTCGACAAATATTTAACATTTAGTAGAACAAACAGCTGGCCTGATTGTGCTCAGTTCCCAAGCAGTTGTTTTCCCGTCCGGTGGTTGTTACTGTTTTATGAGCAGGTGAATCCCTGTTACCCAGGCTCCAGAGGGGGCAAACCAAGAGGCACACATGGGAAGGCCTCGCCTCTGAGTTGCTGGGTTTAGAAAACTGAAGAAGTGTTTTAGAAGCTGTACAGGTGAATCATTTGACTGCCAACAGAAAACCCAAGCCCGGAGGACACATTCCTTTGGTAAGAATAATTTTGTAAGTATAATTTTGCTTTTCAGACTTTAATCTTTTATTTGGGGCCCGCAAAAATTAATGAAGAGGATCTCCTCTCATGGTTTAATATTTTTTTGAATTATTATGATTCAACAGACCCTCAGTCTTCAAGTAGACATTAGCTGGTTAATGTCGCACATTTGGCGATGGTTAAGAATCACTCGTTTAAAACCACTGTTATTGGATTGTCTGCATTTCTATCTTAACTCCTTCCCTGCCTCATGACCCTTTGGGAAACACCCTCTAAAAGCCTTCATCCTCTGCCTCCCTTTGCTTTTGAAAGTCCCCCTGAAGCTGCTCCCCACTTCTGCCTGCTCCCCATGCACCCAGTGGTGACAAACCTCTTTGCCTCAACTCCAATGCCCACTCTCCATCGGCACACTTCATTCTTCCTCATGACCCTCAGATGCACAGCCGCTGGTGAGGGCTGTCCAGTAGCCGAGCTGTGGAAGCCTGAGACTATTTCAAACCCTCTTTACTTGCCCTGGCTTCTTAACCCCAGGCCTAGCAGAACGGGAGCGGGCAGTGGGGAGGTGGGATCAGAACACCTTGTAAGACTGGAATAATGAAGAGAAGGATAAAGAAAGGGAAAAAAGAGAAGGAGGGTGGTAGTGTAAATATTCTCCTCTTCTTTTGTGGCCCCCTCCCACTCTTATTGTGACTCCCCCCACACACTCTCATAAATTCATATTTTGGTGCTTACAATGGATAATCCACCCCAGACCATTACCATCCTTCTCTCCCCTCCTCTTCCTCCTTTCAAAACCAATCTCATCATTTTAACACAAAACAGAGAATTACTTGGAAAAAAAAAAAAAAAGAAGAAGTCAGGGAGTCTACGTCCAATGACTCAGTCCAGGTATTTTGTAGACAATAAAACTGAAGCCCCAAAGGGGAAGTGCTTTTCCAAAGACTCGAAATCCACAATGCCATCGTTCAGGACCTGATGCAGCATCTGGGTCGACTTTCCCAGGTAAAAAGGAGAAGCCCTCCTGTTCGCATCCTGAGCACATGCCTCCAGATGGCTGGGGACGCCAGCTCCCCTTTCACACCACTCAGCCGAACACCAGGACAACTTCTGTGGTAGAACCAGGCTGCAGACAATTTCCATGGTGGGTCAGGCCTGCAGTGCAGCCAGGCGGCCAACAGAATGTCAGCCAGCTAGCCGGGGGGTCATTAGCATTCAGGAAATATGACAAGTTTCGGCTCCCTGTCTCCTGCCATGCACCATGCATCACATTACACGACAGCAGTGGCCCTGGCTGAAGGAGGGAATCAAAGGCTGGGCCATTCCTGCAGCCGCAGGTTAATAGTGGACGAATTACACACTTGGAAAACAGTTTCCCCCTCAATGCATTATCTGGACCATTTCAAAGCCCTTTGTCTGGGCTAAGCTGGATGTGGGTGATGTTTGCAGGCTGGGGACTTGCAGAAAAGATGTATTTTCTGACAGGGAGAAGGTCACCCGGGCAGAGGCCATTACAATGTGCTGTGGTCAGGTCGGAATTTCCCGGATCCCGATCGATGTGGTCTCAGGGCATCACTCAAGCATTGGGATTAGAGCGCTGGCCAAGAAAATGCTGTTCAAATTGGTCGACAAGTCACACGCCATGGAGAGCAACTCTCTCGTTTACCTTCAATGCCTCAGTGCTTAAAGCTGGGCCCCCAGGGGTCAGGAAAAGGCTGAATGGGGACTCAATAGAAGGGGAGATGGGGTTGTTGGGGAGGAGTGAGCTAGTGTGGGGGAGGCAGAGCATGGTGGTGGGATGACTGGGTTCCAGCCCCAGTTTTGCTCTGACTCACTGAGTAACCCTGTGTAGGTTATTATGTGTTCTTCATCTCAGTTTACTCATCTCTAAAGTGGGACTCAGAATACTTACACATCTTTGGTACGTTAGATACAACAGATAAAAGAACTCTTTGAAAACTTATAAGTGGTATTATCTTTTGAACATAATTTCAGGAGACAAAAATCCCCTCATCAAGTCCCTTAGATGTGTGTGAGTGACAGCTCCTGACCAGTCCTCCCTTCAACCTCACAAAATAGAGTGAGTAAAAATAATCCAGACCAAGCTCAGAACTGCTTCCAGGCAGTCACTCCCAGGTACCGGCCCAGTCTGGATACATGGTCTGTCTTGCCCATCCCATCTGCTGGGAACTGCGTGTTCCAAGTACAAGCTGACCCTAAAATCTAGCCCCGGTGTTGGATGGTAGTGGAGTTGAGCTAACTGATCTGTAAGATTTCTTGGTTCCCAAATGCTGCAGACCTGTGCTTTTTGTTCATACGGATGCAATGAACTGCATCTGCTCTGAGAGCTTTGGAATCAACTGGTTCATTAAACACCTATGGGGCACGCTGGGGAATGGAGAATGCTCAGCTCTATCCAGGGCATCTGTCCACTGGGAACAGCAGGCCACAGGTGAAATGTGCCTGTACTATCACAACTGTACAGCCAGTCCTCTGTCCATCATGGCACTGAGTTCCCAAGTCAGACCGATTGACTCCACCTGCCAATAACAGTGAAGCTGCTTCTCCCAAGGTGCACAGCCATGGTCCACACCTACCTTGCTCCTTCCCAGTCAGCTCCCATTTTGATTCCATCTGGTTTCTGTGACTACCATTCCCCACTCACTGGACTGTCGTTTGTTTCCTGTTGGTCTCCTTGGCTGCAGACCTGCTGCTCTCCTTCAAGACTTCTGTCTTAGATTCATCTCACCAGTCTACATTGGTGGTAAAAAAGGGGGCAAATATGCCACTCGCTCTCTGCAGAGGTGTTCACCCAGGCACAAGTCACTTCCACCCTCGCCCTCTGTGGTGGTAAGACCTGGAGAGAGGGAGTACACCCCTTGGATTCTGAATGTCAGGACAAAAGCACAAGTATCCAGCAGGAAGAGGCTCGAGATCCTTACCTGGTAATAGAAAGACCCTTTCTTCTAAGAAGCCATCATGCAGAATTATAATATATAAACTAGAGTTTTAAAACATGGAGGTTTGTCTTGGAGAAGTAGATTGTTGAGCTCTACCTTTTTCCCCAGCAGCTCCTGGGAGGGAGGATCCTTAGAGACCTAGCTGCTCTATAAGTTTCCAGTTGGAAAACCATTGCTCTAGTCCAACCTCCTGGGGGCACAGAAAGGCCAAGTGACTTCTGGCTGAGTCACACAGCTGTAGCACCTGTCCCTCTCACCCTCCTAGTCAGTGCTCTGTCCCTACATTTCAGCATCATCTCTGTCCTCATGGTTATTTTCATCACAGTGCCCCTCAGCCTTCAATAAACATTGTCACTACACCAGCCTCCCTTTGTGGCTGTTGGCAACTTTGGACTGGATCTGTTGAGCCCACTGTGGGGTCTCTTTTTGCGATTCAGAGCATCATAGCCCAGGAGGGAAGCAGAAATGGAAATGTCAGGAATAGCTCTGGACAGAGAGGCCGAGGAGGCTCGCTGGCCCCCAGGGCTGCTGTTGGATAAGTACACACTCTCTCCCGGTCTCTCTTCCCTGATTTGCAAACTGGGAGGAGCAGCGCTTCAGAGATTTAACTTGAGAGTTCAATAAGGTGGCATCCATTAAAGTGCTCAGTGCTGTGGCCCGCACATAGTGGGTGCTCAGGAAAAGGCAGCTGCAGGAACGGGAAGCCCCCAGAGAGCCCCACGCGAGGAGCACGGCTGTGGCCAGCGGAGCCTGCGTTTTCATCTAAATACTCTCTGCTCCTTCCTCTGCATTAATGTTGCCTCCGTTGACGGCTTCTGTGGCCTTAGCTGAAAAATAAATAAATAAACACAAGATGGGGTGAGAGGTTGGAGAAGGGATGTGGCAAAAGACAAAGAAAGAAAGAGAGGGAGATTGATTTCTGGGCAGAATTTATATCTTTTTGGCTTTTTCAAAGGTAAATGAATAGATTGTTGTTGTTTTTCAGGCTGCCGCTGAGAGTGTGCGCACCTCTGTTATGTATAGACCCTTTTAAAGGCTTCTGGAAGCAATCCCTAACATTTTCTATAGGTGCAGACAGATAATTGAATGCTTTCAAAGACCACTGTGAGGCAGGGGAAGTTCAATTTTGCTGTGTGCCGGTGCCGGCATCGACTGAGCGCACCGTGTGTGTTTTCCTGAGCAAGTTGAATTTCTTTTTTTTGCTTTTCTTTCCACTCCTGCCCCTTCACCCCTCGTCCCCCCATCTCTGATGAAGCACTTAGACAGAGGACAAGAAACAATATATAATCACCCCAAAGTCACACCAAATAAACACAGCAAAAGCTCCCAGCCACTTCTCTGGCTGCGAATGAAAAGCACTGCCTCTCTGCTCCGGGGCCTGACGGACAGGGGGGTCTTTCGGCTCGGCTATTATTAGAGCGGACATGGCAGAAGCCCAGGCAGCTCTGGGCAATGGGGGGTTCTTGTTTTAATTTGTCGCCTGTGCAGGCAGAACAAAGTGACATGGGGAGAGAGGACGGGGGATTTCCTCCTGCTGCTATTTCTCCACACGACAGCCCTCTCCTGTGTGTGTGTGTGTGTGTGTGTGTGTGTGTGTGTTGAATCAGGAATGTTCGGTGCATGTGTCCACTTGTAAGTGCGCACATGCGTGCATGTATGCCTGCAGGGGCCCAAACCTGAGTGTGCCTTCTGGGTAGAACAAGCAGTAATAGTTCTCTTTTAGGGTATGAAGGGGAGATGCATCAAGATTTGAGATAAGGAGGCCAAGAATATCCACTCATCCAGATTCACAGCAAATTTAGCTAATCTAGACCCTCAGTTTGAACCATGACATCTGTATGATCTGTACAAATGACAGATGTATAGTTCTCACAACTACCTGTTCAAATATGGTCTTTCCTGCTTTATAGATAAGAAAACTGAGGCTCAGAGATATTGAGTGAATTACCTAAAGTCTCGTTCCCCTGACTCTCATTTCAGGGCAATTTCTAACCTATCTGGCGTGTCGCATGGGATTGTGGGATGGAGTAGAGAGAATCTCTAAAAGTTATAAATCCAGGCACTGGAGAAGATTCATCCAGGTTCTTCCTCCTGGTGGGAGGAAGCAGGGAGCAGACACAGTGCCCTACCTGGAGGTTCAAGGGAAAAAATGGTGCATGCAGTGTCTCCCACATGATACCACTAACCTCCTGCTAGGGGGACAGCATGCCCACCCACTGCCAGGCACTGGACTGAGAGCTCCAGGTTCAATTTCTCCTATACTCATGTTGCAGGTCACAGAATGTAACTCATCTGCTCAAGATCACCACCCAATAAGGGACCTTGCTGGGATTCTAACCCAGGCCCCTCTGTTACATCAAGTGGCTTTGTCCTTCCCAGGAGCATGTGTAGGGACACTTACCACCTGACTTCAGGGCATGCTACGTGGTGAACTCATTCCCTCCTGGTCCCATTGCCGCTCCTCCCCACCTGACCATAACAATCCTTGTTCCAAAACTGCATTTCTACATCCTGAAAAGCAAACCAGAACACCCAGCAAATGCTTTTTTTCCTGACTTCACCCTGGTCTGTTTTATTTCTCATTTTGGAAGGCAAATCCCCACCCAAAACAAAACCCTAGACTCAATAAATTTTAGTTTTCTTTAACCCTTCACCCAATCCAAGAGTTGTAGCCATAACTTATTTAGCTTTTATTATACCCTTTGCTTTTCTAAGTTCTTCATGTGCATCATTTTAGGTAACCCTCCCATTAGATCCAAGAGGTATTATTGTTTTGCTCATTTTGCGGATGGAGAACTTGAGGTTCAGCAGTGTTAAGTAATTTACTGACACTCAAACACATAGCAGGCATCCCAACCCTATCTGAAACCCAGGCCCTCACTCTGCTTTGTTTTCTGCCTCAGTGTGTGCTCAGTGCCGCTCCCTTCTCTCTCATCCTGCTGTCCCTCTCAGCCCATCCCAACTATCACAGGAATTTAGGGCTATATTGCATCTTATGGAGCCCTGGTCCCTTGGCAAGGTTTGTGAAAGCTGCTGTAAGGCTCTGCTATCTGATCCTGGGGACAAAAAGACAGTCCCTTTTACTTGGAGAGTCCTGAGTACAGTTTCACCTTGTCCACCTCTTGTCTCCCCAAAGGTAGTTGGGGTTAAGAGCTTGGGCTCTGGATTCAGAAGGTCTGGGTTGGAATCTGAGAGTTATCACTTATTAGCTGTGTGATGTTGGGCAAAGTATTTGAATCCTTATGACTTGGTTTTTCCTCATCTGTAAATCATAGTATGTACCTCACAAGGTTATTATAAAATAAGCTGTACGTGAAGAATGCTTAGAACAGGACCAGAAACACAGCAAACACTGAATCAATGTCAGGTCATGTTATTTTAATATTGCTGAAATGTATAGAATCAAATATTTTAGATCTGGAAGGAACATTGCTGCAATCTGGCTGGGCACAATTCAGGAGCCACTTGTCAAAAGAAACGAACTTTATTTTTAGAACCACACACGCCAAACAAAACAGCTCCTCAGGAAAAACCCTCAGAGCCCAACTGCCACCATTGGCTTCCCACAAACCTCTCCCCCTCCCCCACTCCTCCTGCTCTTGAGGCCGATTGGCTGGGTCGCATGGGCGGAGCCAAAAAAGTCCCCCAATGAGCAGCTCTGTAGTCTGAAAGGGCGGGGAAACAGCCCAATGAGCATCACCGCAGAGGAGCCAATCAGCTAGATGTTGCTGGGGCCGCTGTGAGCCAATCATCAGCTGGCAGTCTGAAAGTTTGCTGGGGCCCCTTCGCTGTGGCTCTCAACAGAACATTACAAGCTAACTGGTGAAACTACATCCTATCTTTAGGCAAATAGAGGTTTTATAATCAGAAAACCTGAATTTGGATACCAGGTTTGCCACTGACTACCAGTGTCTATCCCTTGGGACAACTTGTTTGACTTCCTTAAGCCTTATTTTTTTTTCAAATGCAAAAAAAAAAAAATGGTTATAGTAACAGGTATGTGCTTAGCTCCTATAACAGTTGTGAGGATCAACTGAAAGGATGCAATAAAAAAGGAAAATGGAATTGTATATTAATATTATTTGATTTGTACCTGAAAACAAACAAGACATGAACAAGCTGAATGGTTTACCCAAGGAAGCTCCTCACCCACCAAAGAGTCCAGCAACCACACAACCTACCACGAGGTTTCCACCACTGTGGAGTTGGGTGTGGGCTGCAAGAACTAGGACCTGCCTAAGCAAATGAGCTAAGCAGGAAATTGTAAACAACAAACAAACAACAACAGTAACAAAACAGAGTGAAATACCATTTTGTGCCAAGTGGCAAACAGACGACGGCAGAACTGGGAAACCAAACAAGGTTAAGCCGTGAACAAACCCACAACAGGAACAAGAATGGGTTCTATCAGCCCAGAGTAGGTACAATAAGACCACAGGGTTAGGAAAAAGCACTGTTTATCTGACTCCAACTGTGCCCTGCGGGGAGGACCACTCACTCTCCAAGATCATTTCAGAGGATGTTTACGATGTTATTTCTAAGTAGCCTCACCTTCGGGGCGCTGCCCATTCAGGAGTACCTGATATCTACTTTCCCCATGTTTAATGCAGGAGCAGATGTGTAATTTACATAGTCTGCCTCCTAGTCTGGGTCTAAAGATAGGCAACTGGCTCAGTCTGGGCCAACCAAATCTCTCGACTAAGATTTTTGAATTTTACACCCAGGCAGGAGTTTTAAGGCTAGGAGCTCTGTTTCACTATTACTTTTTTATCCTGTGCAGAGACCGTGTCTTCAGTGAGAATGGAGAGTAGAGTCAAGCTAAGGCTCAAAGCAACAGAGATAAAGGTGATGAAGAGCCAGGCCTGAGGCACTCAAGACCATGCTACAAGGTGTCCCTGAGACCCAATCATGGTCCTGACTACACATTCCTTTTCTTACAGTTAATCACATTTTGTTTAAGTAAGTTCCAGTTATGTTCTGCTATTCTCAATCAAAGCTGACCTGATACTTCTATAAACTAGTTCAAGATATCCCCAGTGGTCCCCAGTGGTCCCCTTCTTAGGGTTTGATCATGGCAACTAGGAGTGAACCATTCGGCAATTTTTAATTGACCATGTAGATGGCTTCTCACTACTCAGGGCAGTCCTTGTCATTGGACCCCATTTTGACACCTCACTTCCTTTGCCCCTACATGTCTTCTCTTCACCCAAACTGAGTCCAGTGGTTCAGGTTGTCAAACACATGTGTATCCAGGCTCATCTGAATTGACAGGGTACACCTGGCTTAGTTTTCAGGGAATGGAGCTGAGATAAAGTAAAGGATGTTCTGTGCCATTCGCTCGTCTTGGGAAAGTCTTTGAATTCAAATTCTCGTGGCATCGAGGTTCTTGGACACAAGACCCTCCCCTCCTTGCTTCTGCTCTGTCAGCAACTCATACACACATCTTTAGAAGCATCAAATTGTCCCTACTACTGACCATCTCGCTAATGAGACTTTGTGCTAAGAGGTAAAAATACTTTAATGCAATGATTAAAAAAAAAAAAAAAACTCATGGTGTTAGGGGAGGGGAAGCATTGTGTTTAAAATTTCGGGAGGGTATGCTCTTGTACAGTTAGAAAATGCATATATAATATGTCAATTTTCTCATAATATGAAACATAGAAAAATCCCAATGTACTCATTTTGCTTTGTTTTGGACACTTAGAAGATAGAATGAGAATACATTGAGTTATGACAAAAAGTTTGCAAAAACTTTGGAACCACTCTACATTTTCTTTACAATTTTTAATAAAGTTTAATTTACATATAGTACAAAGATAATAAGGGCACACAGCCTAGTCAGTTTTTACATATGTATACTCTTGTGTAACCACCTTCCAGATCAGGAGTTAAAACATTGTTTTATACCCCAAAGGATCTCCATGTGTTTCTTCCTAGTCAATAGCCACTACCCACACCCCATTGGCTCTCCCAAGATAACCAATATTCTGACCTCTAATTACCATAGACAAGTTTTGTATGTCTTTGCACTGCATATAAACATACAGTATATTCTTTTCTGTTTGGTTCCTTTGGTTTGACATCATTTCTCTGAGATTCAGCCCCCTGATTATGTAAAGAGGTCTTTGTTTTTCCTCATTGCTACCTGGCACCAGTGCAATAGAACCTATAGAAATAAGCTACAGTTTGTCTACTTTTTCCTTGATGGACCTTTGGATTGTTTCAAGTTTGAGCCTATTGGAATAAGGTCACCATGAACACTTTTGTATACATCTATTGATACACATGCACCCTCACTTCTGTTGGACATGTACCCAGATGTGCCACAGAGTGTATGTATGCTTAACTTTAACTTGGCAGTAGTTTTCCAAAGTGGTGGAATCCACTCCACAGTTGAAAAGTTTAGTGCCTCAGTCACTGAATGCCTGTGGAGAGCCAGGTGCTCTGCCAGGTGCTCCACCAGGTGCGGGGAATCCTGAGGGGAAGTGGGCATACCCTTGGCCAACAAGTGCTAACAGTCTGGTAGCCACACCAACAGGTGATTTTTTTTATACAATAGGGTAAGTGCTCGGCCAGAGGCATGGCTAATGGGGGAACACTGTGGGGTCCCAGGGTTGGCTTCCAGGACTTCAGGTGACCCAACAGAGGCCTGACCAGGTGAAGAGGGGACAGTGCCTGAGGGGACAGGCTCTGACAGTTGCAGAGGCTCCTCCAGCCCTTGCTAAGGTGGACTCTGCAGGCCCTTCCTGGCCAGGAGCCTCCCTAGTGGAGCAGCCAGGCCCAGGCCAGGCTGTCAGGAGAGAACAAACGACCACAGTGTGAGCAATGATTTAGAGGAGAAGGTTGAGACGTTGGTGAGATGAATACCACTGACTCTGCTGCCATCCTGGAAGCGATTCATCAGGGCGGCTTGGCAAAAGAGGGGCATAAATCCCCAGCGGGCGGGGCCAGCAGGGCTCCAGGGAGAGGAACAGGACATGACGCTGCCTCGGCAGGGCCTGCACCAGCCTTTTGAAAAGTGCTGGTTTGGAGAAATCCTTAGGTGAGTTTTGTGGTGGGGGTCTTTCCTCTCCTGAGTTGGGCACCCCTGAGGAGGACCCCCTCCCTGGTCACTGGCTTTATTTGCACCCCACTCAGCACCTCTATGCTAAGAGGTTTTTCTCAAAGGGGAACCTGCTTTGCCCTTCTCTCCTGCCTGGATCTCGCCCCACCTGAGTAGGCTCAGATGATTTCCTTTCTCTTTTTTTAATGACAGGGGAAGATTTAGGAGTGGGTTTGAAATGCGTTACTCCTCCCTCTTCTGAACTTCTGCACCACCCTCTCCCAGCAAGCTGAGGCCCAGAGGGGCGGGAACCTGGGAAGTCAGCGAAGAGAACACGGAGTGGGGACCCACAGCGCATGAGCGAATGAGGGATTTTTATGAGTGAAATTTGCTCACAAGCTTCTTTAATAATGTTATTCATCTTTCTGTCAAAGTCGTCACATTAATGTAGCGGGGAGAGATTTAGAGGAGATGAATTAAGACTTAAATACACAAAATGACTCGGGGAATATTTAAATACAATACATTTTATTTTGGTGCGGCATCCTTTGTCACGGGTGTCGCTCGTGACTCTTGCCAGGCTCACACAGCCTGGGAATCAACAAGTCCCTCCTTCCTCCTCCTAGCGCTTCACACATCCAGGGCTTGCTGTGCACCTAGTATGTGTCAATTAATGTATTCTCCACAGAGCAAATTGAAGTAGCCTACATGTTGGGAGACCTGAGGTCTGTTCTGTCTTTAACAGGCCACTCGGCCTTTAGACCTCAGTTTATTCATTGGGAAAATGAGGTGAGTTTCATTCTGAATTTTACAGTATGCACAGTCTTCTTCCTGCAAGGCCAAAGGGAGACCAGGGTGCAGAGCTCCAAACCTTCTCTCGCATCCATCCAGAACTGCAAATGCTTATCTACTTTTACATATTGGCAGTTACATACTATTTCCTTCCTTCTCTCTCTATGTGAATATTTATTAAGCCCCTTCCCTGAGCCAAGTGTTAAACATTCAGAATGTGTCAATGAGCAAGTCTGCCATGGCTCCTGTCCTCTGGTTGGACAGTCCAACTCTCACATTCCCTGGTGTCTGACCCTAAATAAAGTGCATCTACCTGGGATTAAGCAGAGAAAGCTTCCTGAGGGAGGTGGAATTCAAAGGCCACCTACTCTCCATTGCTGTGCGCACAGGATTTCTGGATACACCAAGCTGGGGTTTCCCTTTGGGAATGGGGAGACTCAGTTTTGGCTTAGAGAGGGTGAAGAGAGAATATCAGACTAGCAGTCAGAATTAGAGGCAAGAAAGATAGCCTAGATCTTGGAACCTGCTCAGTCCAGCTCCCCACTGTCTGACTGGGCCTCATCCAAGAGCTGGAGAACTGGAGGTGGGGATCCTTTTCCCTTATCCTATCCGCCACATCTACCACCATCTGCACTTGGCTCCTTTTCTTTGCTCAGTGTCTAGAGAAGAGAAAAGGGATGCCTTCTTGGACTGGAGCCCCTCCGTCTCCCCCAGCCTTCTTCTCTCTCTCTGAGCCACTCTCCCGAGCAGAGGCAGAGCATCTTCACCCAGAGTCGAACAAACCTTCCAGAGACAGTGGCCCCAGTGGCAGGGTCACAGGCACCCCTCAACCTGATCTAGAAGGTTTGCTCAAACTGGCTCTGAGTTATGTCATATGAGGTAAGAACAGAATATGGGTCAGCCAGGATCTAAGGAAGCCCTGGTCAGTTGTGTTGCTCTGCCTTTTACCACCCAAAGTCCTCAATGATGCTCTCTGTGTGGGTTTTAAGTTCAAGAAAAGGAAACATCCTTGGGTTACTGAGATTGTTGCAAGAATACAGACATGAAGCCTTATGAAAAGACAGGCCTGAGAGTCCCCTTGGAGCCAGCTTTTGTGATGGTGTTTTCAGATCATGACCCCAGGAGCATGCATTGTCCCTACACTGTGGAGATCAAACAACCCTTGATGTTTGTTCCTTTGGCTCCTGCCCACCAATGACCTCACCTGCTGACTCTGTACCTTTTATATCCAAGCATTTGAGCAGGAGTCTGACCCATTTGGCTATTCACCATCCAGATTGGTCACCACTCACTGGGAGCAGCCTGACCCCCACACAGACCACTAACAGGCCAGAAGTTGGCTGGCCTGGGGTCTGGAACATGTTCCTGGTCCATTAGCTGTGTGAGAGGATGAGTTAGGTACTATGAAGCATGGAGACCCATGCATAAGAAACCCTCAGAAGAGGGTTGTATGTGGCTATAGGGTGGCAGAACAGAAGGTACCCAGAGAAGGACAATATAACAAGCAGATTTGTGCCTTACTCCCCGGGAAAATAGGGGAACAAGAAGGCCAGCAAGAGGAGGGGACAGGATCCAGGGACTGAGGCTTTTGGAATTTGAACCACTCAGAAACCAGGTCTATATGTGTTTGCCTACTTGACCTCAGAGCAGGGAAAGAGTCAGCACTTCTCCAGGAGAGTGCCTCTGCCCTGTGGAACATGTCAGGCCTCAGCAGAGGACAGAATGTAGGCGTCAGGGTAAGGAAGCCGGGGAGGTAAGCATGCTTAGAATTTCAGCCCAAGGTAAAGAGTGGGTTTCTTATCCAGAAAAATCAAGGACAGGGGGCTAGTGCCAAGCCAGCACATCCTTAACACCACCCTCGGGGCACAGTCCAGGCCACAGAGGAGAGCTCCCTGCAAGAGCAAGATGGCCCACCCTCTCTCCTTTGTGTTGAATGGGGAGGTCTGGCTCTTGCAGAGTCCATTGCCAGATCCTTTCCAAAGGAGCTGAGTTCACACCCCAGGAATCATGCTGACCTCTCATAGGTAGATCTTGCTTCCACCCATGGCTGTGTGTTGGAGTTTCCTTAGTGATGGACATGGGCGTGTGTTAGGCCATTCACACCATCTTTCTGGGAACCTTTGCTTAAGGAAGCAGGTTAGTTTGGTGATTTCACCAAGCCAGGTGGGATCTAAGGTAGCGGATCCCACAAGAACTGTATCTGAAAGCTGAAATTATATGAGACCAGGTATATGGAAAGTGGGAATTGCTATCTTTTTCTCCCTTTCTCCCTGTAAGAAGCCAAAGCAAGTCTACAGTCCAGATCATCAATGGTACAAGGAACAGGAAGAGGCCACTTCCACGGCTCCCAGCCAAGGGGAATTTTTTTTTTCCTGGGGGCAAGAGAGGAATGAGATGACTTCATGAAGCCCTACCAGGCCTCTCCCCCACTGATTTCTAGGTAACAAGGGACTGGAGGGGTCTTGGAACCCGGCCAGGGTGTCTAGAACTTCACACCACAGCATCAGCACACTTCACCAGTAGGTTGAGGCTCTGCCTCTAACACCCAAGCTTACTGATATTTGCATTGGTAGATTCTTCTCCATAACCCAAATCATTTTAGCCTCACAGAGAGGACCTTCCAAACCTTCAAAACCAGAATGGGAATGCGAGAACAAGCACATCTACTCTTGAAATGGCTCACCCCTTCTGGGCCTGCCTCCTTGCCTCTGCCAGTCTGCACTCCACGGTTCGGACGAGCTCAATGTCATTATTCCTCCAATTATTGAGCCCTAGATAGATGGCAGTCAACAGCCCAGTGACATTCAAGTGGCTCTTGGAGACCTTCTTAAGCAGCAGACAGGCCATTTATAGGACAGTATGTTGTAAAATATTTGTTGACACTGAAGCTCTTCTTCTAGTGTTGTCGTTGTTGTTGGTAATAATACGACAGTCTGGCTCTTCTTAGAGAACTGACAGCAGGAACATTCTTCAAAGACTCCATCCCTGGGAGACCAGCCCTCTTTTCCAGGTATCTCTTTTTCATTCCACTGGCAGTTTTCTTCACATGGGGGTCCACTCAAAAAGGTGGAGTACCTACCTGAAGTTCAGAAGACTACCTGTTCTAGGAACATAATATCTATGAATTTCTGTCTATATTCTATATAAAACACAATTATAATATAAATGTATAAAGTGTAAAGGGTCTCTTCTCTCACTCCACCCTCCCTACCAGCAGCTTATGAACCGTGTTCCTGGTCCTTTGGCAGATTGGATCCTAGACACTAACCCGACCAAGAACACCCTCGATCCATGTAGCCTGTGTAGCCATGAAAGCCCTGTGCCAACAACAGGATGACCTAGGTGACAATCTCGATCTCCTCATCAGCCTTGTGCCCTTGACAACCCTTTCAGATTCTTGATTTCTTCAAAAGGTACATGACAATTGCTATGCTCTGAATGCCATGTCCCTCCGAAATGCTCATGACGACATTCTAACCTGCAAGGTGATGGTGTTAAGAGGTGCAGCCTTTGGGAGATGACTAAGTTATGAGGCAGAGTCCTGGTGGTTGGGATTAGTGCCCTCCTCAAATGGACTGCAGAGAGCTTATTATCCCCTCTCCCGTGTCAGAAGGTGCCACACCAATGAGAAAATGTGCCCTCACCAGACACTGAATGTGCTGATGTCTCGATATTTTTTAGTCTCTGGAACTGCAAACTCTGAGAAATCAGTTTCTCTTGTTTATAAGCCACCCAGGCTGTGATATTTTGTCATAGCATCCCAAACAGATTAGGATAACAACAACATCTATTGTTCAAGTACCGTGGGGAAAGCAAATGAGCTAAGGATATACACTCCCAGGGCCAGGACACGGTCAGGACTCAGCTAATATCCTTTGAATCCGAGTTGAAGAAGACTGGGATTCCAGAAGGCCTAGGGGAATGCATTCTCAACAGGCTGAGGACAGAGAATGGACAACTCTACACCTATTTAGACCTAGTCACCCACCAACAAGAGGAGACCCAGCTAGAAGCCCAGACACAGAATGTGTCAAAACCTAATATGTGGATTCTGTAAAAATCAACAACAGTCTTCCATGACTTCATTAAAGCAAACAACCCCTCTTATTTATCAATGCTATTCACCCCAAGTGAAGATGACAACAATCAATTAAATAAACAAATCAAGTTTAAAAAAGCTTAACTCAAGGCAGACGTGATTAATTTCCTCATCATTGATTGACATTAACTATGTTAGCCAGCTTTGCTATGGTAACAAGCAACCCTAAAATCTTCGTGGCTTATAACCACAAGCATTTATTTCTTGTTCACAGAGCGTGTTGGCAGCTGTGGATATGCTCCATGAGTCTTCTCATTCAGGAACTTAGACGGAAAGGGCAGCCCCTAATTTGGGTCCTGCTGTTCTGACAATAGAAAGAACCAACAAAGAGGACTGGCCAAACATACCACGCTTCTGGTAGCTTCTGAACCGGCTCACACCCCATTGGTCCAAGTAAGTCACATGCTCTGGCTGACAAAGGAGGGATGGCACATAGGTGTGGGGGAAGGGGAGTAGGATATATTCTATTTTCAAAAGGCCACCAAAAATTATAGGGGAAAGCAAAGATGCATAATGCTCTTATGGGGAGGGACAGAGCATGTGGAAGAGGAATTCAACCCACCGCAGTGGGGCCTGCCCTCCCCTTCTCGCTGTGCACACACCCACATGGATTCACAGAGCATCCGCATAGGGGAGGGACTCAACGTTCTATTATCTTCCTTGTCTGGCGCCATCAGTGGGGTTGATCTGCAGGATGGGCCCTATCTCTAGGGTCCTCCATGCAGCAGGGTCCTCTATCCTAATCATCTGCATGCTCCCTCCTTTCAGCTCTCCTGCTGTCTCCTCCATGTCTGCCCTGCCCATTAGGACTTCCTTCCTTCTCACACTGGGCTCACCAAGGTGACCTTTCCCTTGACTGAGCAGCAGATCTAAGCTATTCTGATGACCTCACCATGTCCAGTACTAACGCTGGACCCTCCTCCACACCCAGGTGCCCATAGGCTCCAGGGCAGGGCCAGCGGCACCCGTCCAGCTATCCCTCCAGATGGGTGCCTGAAAAACAGAATTTCTGCTTCAGGTAATGCAGCTGCTCCCCTCTGAATAATGCATGCCGTGCACCGCACTGGACCAAGGACAAGCGGCTGAGAAATTGGGGAGCTTTCATTTGATTTCATTATTTTGCTTTTAGACCCAAGCGTTTGCTGTTGTCAGGCATTTCAAAGAGGACAAGACAACAAGGTGTTCTCAAACAAGCAAGGAAGGTCAGTCATCCTTGGGGGATGAAGGGACTGCAGCCGAGAAGGAGAAGCTGGGGCAGACCTCCCCACAAGCACAAGGGCCTGAAGGGGCACAAGAGCCACATGTGCTCTGCAGGGTCTGGGTAAACTAGAAGTCCTGAGTAAACAGATTTGGGGGCATGCTTATATGGAAGTGGAGACCAATGCCTCCATGTATATCACTTAGGTATAGGGGAGAGCCGGACACACGGGGAGCTCTGAGATGGTAATCAGGGATCACATTTCAGAGTCCAAAGCAAAGAATTGTGTTCAGCAAAGCAAATGGCCCTGGAATTTGATTCCAAGGAGCAGGGAAGTGTTCAAGCCGATGAACTAGCCCAGCTAGAGTTGAATGCTCCTGACTTGGTGTCCTGCTCCTTCCTGATCTGGGCTTTCCATGGGCCAGCCCTGCTATGAGATTGCCACTCTATCATGGCTGCTCCTACTTCAGGGATGGCAAACATACTTGCTCCAGCCCCGTGACCCCTGCACACACACGTTCTGCTCTAGTTTGGTGGTTCTCCCCTCCCTGCAGGACTGGGATTCTCGCTTACCTCTGTGCCTTGGCTCACATTGTGCTCCAGCTGGAATCAGCTCTACTCTCTGCCTACAGAACCAGGCACTTGCCATCCTTAAGATCAGCGCGTGTCCTCCTGCTATTTGAACACTTAGGCCCACACTGATCAATCCTTCTCTCAACTCCTATAATTACCTCCATCAATGGCCAGTTTGTATTATTATTATTATTAATAAAAAAATAATAAACCATTTAAAAGCATTTTCTCTCCAATCTTCACGCTGAGCACTATAGGGTACTCACAGGCACCTCAGAAGCCACTCTGGGGACCAGAAAAGGCTGAGGAGGTGGGTCAGCCTTCTGGGCCCACCCCCTTCACCTGCAACAGCTCAGCGCTGATCTGAGTGTTATCCTAGAGATTCACACATGATTTTTCTGTTTAAAACAGGATTGCACTATTGATTTGGAAGCCACTGCATTTTTTATTTCACCCTCACAAGAAGATTGCGGGCATGTAAGATTAGGTAATGTCATCCACATTTTGCAACTGAGGGACTTGTGGCTCAGAGAGCTAGTCTCAACAAGAGACACAGCTAAGGGGAGACGGAGAATCCTACCTATGTCTCCTGAGGCTGAATCCAGTCTATTTGCAACCGGTACTTGGAAGTCCTTATCTCCGACTTAGTTGCTAAACATTTATTTATCCTGTTTATTTCCTCTTCACAGCCCCTCTTAGCCCCTCTTAGCTGGCCTGGCAGCAGGTATGCCCTTGGCTTTGATGGAGATGCAAGCCCTTACTTCACCTTGTGCCTTTCTCAGGCAACACATGCTTATGCACTGAGAGATTTTCAAGGCTGTGCTAGGGATCTAGATGTTTTATATAATCAGAGGGATCCTCTCCCTTTCTCTTGTTGTTGACATGGTTATGAAATCTTATTATTAGCTCAGAGGATTGGGTAATAGGACACGACCTTCACATTGCCACTGTTTTAAAGAGCTGCAGTGACCTGGAGAACAATCTGAGCATTGTAGTGATGACGCTACTGCTGCATCTGTCCTCTGCCTCTCTGGCCACCCTTACTCAGCTCAGGGACTGAGGTATTTCCATCAGGAGGAAAGATCAGGTTTCCTCTTGACCACTGTGGCCATGCTGTGAGGACACCATACTGTCCCTGCCTTTGGGACCCCAGGAGGAGGCAAGCCGGGGCCACCTTCAGGTAGGGGAAGAAGCAGAAGCTGTGGGCTGACTCATAAAGGAGGAGGAAAAAAAAAAGAAAGAAAGAAAAATCAAGGTAAAATTGTTTCCAAATTGAATGTTTTTCACTATTTTCAGTGCGGTGTCTGCAGTGCTCCAAGATGATTCCCTCTCAGGGGTTTCAGAAAAGCTGTAAATAGAATGAATTGCTTTTAGGGACATACTCTGGTAGCTCGCTTCTCAAGAAAATATATGCTAATGCATGTAGACTATCATTATTGGGGAGACCTATGTACCGACTCTTTTATGTCTATGAAGAGTGGGTTTCTGATTGCTAGCATTTTGCCAAAGTCTCTGTCATGCGTGGGCTGAATATCTAGCAGAAAGAGGCGGACTCAGTCAGGGCTCCATGCTGTGTCTCTCCTAGGCCAGGGTTGGAGGGGGGTCTTGGTTTGCGGAGAAGTTTCTTATGAAATGAGGAACAGAGAAAGTACATCTTTGACTAAGAACCCAAATAACAACCGATCCATTCCAGATTCACCTGCAAATCTGGAACTTCAGGGCTGTTTAGGGTAAGGCAGACCCTTCCAGGTGTACACTTTGGTCCCACAGGGTGTGGTGCCACACCCAGCCACAGGGTGGCAGCACCTGCCACATGCCCCTAAGCCGTCTCTCCCACCATTCCAGAGTGTTTTTGTGGGGTGGTTTTCCCTTGGCCCAGCCAGCCTCTTCTGCATTTTCTTCTGCTATGGCAAAGTGGGTTAAACAGCGCTCAGCTTTAAGAGGAACACAGCCAACAAATGAGATATCAAACGCAGCTTCCCGTGTAAGAGCTCAGACTCCGGCGGGCACACACGTCGGCACTCTGCTGGAGCTCCCTGGCTCTGCAGCCAGCTTCATTTAGGATTCATAAATACTTTTGCGCACTCCCGCACACACAGCCGCCAAAGGAATTTCATCCTGTATCATCTGCATTCAAATGCAACAAAGGGGAAAAATGTGGACGTTAAAAAGAAAGAGAAGAAGGAAGAGACTCTAAAGAAAATCTGGGGTTCTGAGTGGTGGGTGTTTGTACATGATTTGATGAAGGGTCTCCATCTTTCTGATGAAGCTTGACCTCCGCTTCGGTTCACCTGTAGCTTGGGGAGTGAATGCAGCCTATACCGGCTGCTGCTGGTCACCTTGGTCCAAGACACTTCAGAATGGGGGATAGGATGTTTTGTGAAATGGGCACGGACTTTGGCTATATGTTGGCTCTGAAGTCCTCCTGGCAACCTGCCAGAGCTCCTAGGAGCCCGAACCTTTGAGTTTCAACTTGAGCCTCAGGCAGCAAAACCAAATGCCTCTGGGAAGGAGGCTGAGGAACCTAAAGGTCTGAAGCTGGCCAGGGGATGTGGCTGCTCAGCTTAGAGGAGGGAGCGTCTTCTCCAGCTAGCTATTACCACCTGGGAATTGCTGTCAGATCTCCTAGTATATCAAAAGAAATGAGAATCTATGAGTTTTGTTTTTAAGTACATAATCTGATTCTCAAGTGATAAGTGCTAATTAAAAAAAATAATTAAATACCATGCAGGTCAAACAAAATAATTCCAACAGGTTACACCTTGTATGGATTGTACCCTAAACAACCTCATCTATCAAAGACTTACCTTCTCTGGTTGTATGAAACTCATGATCTAGGCCCCGTGACTTGCCAGGTGTGATATTTTTTTTTTTTTCTTTTGTGCCTTCTTCTCCAGCTTTGCATTGTTTGCTTGACAAGACTGTATGCATTTCCAGGGCAGGAACAGGTCTTCTTTTCCCCAATAGTTCCCAGCTGAAAGTAGCTCAGCAATTTTTAGTGAATTATAACCTAACCTACCTCATTCCATGAAGGATTTGAAGGAACCTACAAAAACTCAAGGTACAGAAAAATGAAATAAGTAGTTGAGAGGATCAGAGTTGAATACTTGGACTAGACCTTGAACCGACAGCCTCAAAGGGATGGTGCTTGTGTGAGTTTCCTGGGGGTGATATCCAAATGTCTTCCTCAGATTATATACAGAGCCCTGAGGCTTGAGCAGGTGACTGGCACCCGGAAAGGTTCACAAATGGATCGTGGTATGGATGAAGAACAAGGTGAGTGACATGGCCCTGGAGAAGCAGCCCTGTGGACTGTAAGGCAGAGAGATGAGATTATGAAACCCAAGGTCCACCTGGAGCTGGGAACCAGAATAGTGAATGGCAACCTCTCTGTTGAGTCTCTTTTGGTTGTGACAGAAATAGAATTAAAGCTGGCTTAGGCAAAAAGAAAAATGTGCTAGAAGAATATAGAATATCTTCCAAGCCATTGAGAAAGAAAGGATTCATTTGGACTCTCAGAAAAATCTGAACCAGATATCTTGTCACGACTCTCTGTGCATGTTTCACACCTGCCTCCTCCTTGAGCGTGGCTTTATTTTCTTTTCCAGCAGACGGGCTCCCTCCTTGCATCAGGGAACAGAGCTGCCAACAGCCTCTGTGCCTCACATCAGCAGCTTCAGGCCCAGAGAGAGAACTGCTTCCCGCTCCTTCTCATTGCAGGATTAAAGCTCTGGGGTCGGTTCTGAATGCCTTCCTGGAGTTCAGAGGCCCCCCCCCAGAGCCATGTCAATCAACTGCGAAGCCATGTCAATCAACTTTGAAGCCATGAGAGAAAGTGGCCTTGATGTTCCTCACTTTGGAAAGACACCCATATACAGAATGACACCGCAGCCTTTATTCAAATCACATGGTTCATTTGGGGGAAAAACATTTCCAAGTAGATGGGGACACTTCCTACAAGGGAAGGGGGCTGGCAGATCACACAGTCCCTGGAGTTCATATAGCCCTTGGCTTTAAATGGCTTCTATATGTACTATCTCATTTGATTTGTCCCTCAAGAAACTCTGTGAAGAGTGTAGGGTGTTTGTGTGTCTATGATTGTTCCCATTTTACTGGTGGAAAAAATGAGGCTCAGAGGAACCAGGCAACTTAACCAAGGTCACGTAGCTTTTAAAAATGGCCATCTAAGATTCAGTCTGAATCTTTTTCTTTTCTTTCTTCCTTTCTTTTTCTTTCTTTCTTTTTTTAATTTCAACACCAGTGTTTATTTCCTTATATAGGAGTTGACTAGTAAGAATGTGACTTTCTAGAAAAAGAATCTACTAGTGCTTGATCTTGCATCCCTGCATGAGGAAAAGCCGTGGCTGGTGGATACCTACCATGCTGGGGCTTCTTAGCCCCTCTGTGGTTTTCATGGAGAACCATGCAGCTGACTTCAAGCATCTTCTGCTCTCAGTATAAGGATTTTGTTGTCTATCCCACACCTACATCCAAAGATTCCAGATTCATCCCCACCCTGCTCCTGATTGTAATGTGGCTCCCTTCATCTTTTAGTGAGTGGCATAACCCTCCAGGGAGTACTCAGACCATGAAAGTAGGGTATTTGGCATCTTCTGCCCACAGATGACAAGTCTCCTCAGCTCTGTCTGCAGAAGACCCTCTTGGATGCACCATGCCTCATGGCCTCTCCTGCTTTTGAGGCAGATCATGAATATGAATCTTTCTTTTATCTTGCGTGTCAATGCCCAGAGATGTACTGGATCTCATGGATTTGAGTTGGATCAGCCAGGCCCCGTGTCCAAGCTGCCTGAGTGCAGTAGGAGCAGCATACTAAAAAGAAAGAATTCCTCTTGACACCAGGATGGTATCACTGCCAAAGGCATTGATGATCCACTGAAGATGTGGGACAGGATAACACACTGAAGGACCCAGTGCAAGAAGAAGGCAAGTTAAGTTTTGATTTCCCCTCTTGGATGGACCCTACCCCTCTATCCCACCATGGCTTGCTGTTCCCTAGGTCCAGTCTCATTCATAATTCAATGACCCACATGGCAAAAAAAAAAAAAAAATTAGAAAACTTCTTTTGCCTTCTTCAGGAGACCGGGGCAGAGGTGGCTTACAGCTATTCATCCATGCAAGGAAAGCTACCTCTGCTTCAGCCCACTGGAAGAGACAGGGCCATGGCCTCTCTCATTCCCGGTTGGCGACTTCCCTAAGGGTGACATAATAAATTCTCTGACCTCATCAGAGAAGAAAAATACAGTTTGGATGAGGTAAATTGATGCCAACCCAGTCTTTCCAGCAGCTCTAATCATGACAAACTTCTGCCTTAGAGATTTTGCTTTCTCAAAAGGAAATAAGGGCACTTTTATGTTGGTGATGAAGATAAATATATGGGGCTCTCTGGAGTATTGGAGAAATTCCCATACTCCCTTCTCCTCTCCTCTTTGCCCAATGAAAATTCCTCCATTTTCCCCATGCCCCACCCCTCATTATGGATCAGCATCCACTTATCAGAGAGAACATTCGGCCTTTGTTTTTGGGGGGGAATTGGCTTACTTCACTTAGCATGATATTCTCCAACTCCATCCATTTGCCAGAAAATGCCATAATTTTATTCTCTTTTAATGCTGAGTAATATTCCATTATGTATATATACCACAGTTTCTTAATCCATTCATCTATTGAAGGGCATCTAGATTGGTTCCACAGTTTAGCTATTGTGAATTGAGCTGCTATAAACGTTGATGTGGCTGCCAGATTTTTATTTATGAAGCACCAACTGTGTGCTGGGCTTGTATTAGATGCTGGAATACAGCAATGAATGAGACAAGGCAAGATTTCTAAGGAGAAAGATGAACAATAAACCAGTACATGAAATACATGCAAAAGGTTATTACAGATTGAAATAAATGCTCCAAAGGAAAAAGTGATATAGAAAGTGATTGGACTGTGTGTGGGTGGGTGGGGGGGGGTAACTTCAAAATATAAAATATCTTTTGAAAGAGGTGATATCTGAGCTGAAATTTATGGATTAGAAAAGCCGGTCATGCAAAAAGATAAAGAGGAACACTGTTGGCAACGGTGGTATGCTGGTAAATGTTTTACAGCTGGCTCTCTGGGGGAAAAGAAAGCCCTGACTTGTAGTGTTTGCCGGTCTCCATGATGTAAATACTCCCACATTGCCATTCTAAATCTGCCAACCCAATATCATGGCACAGACTGGGGAGGAGATTGCACAGTGGCATGTCACTAGCCGATGGGAACTGCCCCCAGCACACCACTCTTTGGCAGTTACCTGGCCATACCAAGGGGCTAGTAGAGAATGGGTCCTGATCAATGCAAAGTGGTGAGACAACCAGACTGATGGGACCAGAAAGAGTTCCCTGGGACTAACAGGTGGGTATCAGGGGTTGGTCCCTTCAGACCCAACCACAACATACTATGTGGAAAATGCCCCACTCCGTTTAATACAAAAAACACCATGCATGATCCTTCTTGATCGCATTTTAAAACCAATGTTCCCATACCACCCACCTAGATATTTTCTACTTAATGTAGAATGTAGAATTTCATATGTGTATGGGTGCATTGGTGAATAAGGCATAGTGTTGGGTTATAAAAATGAGAATTACAGCGCCCCTGTCCCCATGCCACTAACAGTCTGATAGAGAAACAGGAAGCAGGGAAATAAAACTAACAGTTATTACATTATACACCACTTACATAAATTACGGAAAGTTCGTGTGTGTTTTCTATGATAGAAGAATGGACTTTTAATATTTGATGTGACACAGAATTTTCATGAGAGACTGAATTTGTGGACCAGATTGATGGTTTTCTGTGGTTCAGGTCAAGGAAAGGATATCAGATAAGAATTGTTCTTATTACTCTTTTGACGATCACATTTTTTTTACCCATCAGGGAGGCTTTGGGAGTGACCAAGGAAGTCAGTTTGTCAGTTACCTGGCCATACCAAGGGGCAAGTAGAGAATGGGTCTAGAACCTAGAGAGACAGGTACTATCCAAGGGTTTTCAGTCTGTAAAATGCCTTAGCAGTACCCAGAGCTTTGGGAGTGGATAGTACCCCTTCTACTTGGTATGCAGATGCTATAATTTGCAACATGAAGTTTCCATAAAAGGGATTGTTCTCTCTGATTGGCATTTGGGAGATGGTCCCTGATGACAAGTGCCTCCTTTGCAAAGCCAGCCAATAACCTTCCAGTGCCTGGCCTTTTCAAGCCACTTTGTCAGAGGCCCTACAAAGATGTATTGATTTACCTTGTGACAACAATAAAGAGTTTGAGTTCCTGGCAGGAAAACCAGAGGAGAAATCCAGCAGGATTGTAAACCTTGGCCCAAAGCTTAGGAGAGATGTCTGGGCCGGTTGTACACCCGGAAGGAATAGTTGGATCCTTGAGAGAGAGATTATTTTTCCAATTCTAAGTGAAAGAATAACAGCACTTAGGAGTGAAAGGCTAACAGCAGAAAGGGGAAGAGAACATATTGGAATATTGACATTGGGGCAGAGAGGAACCAGAGAGGGAACTGGGGAGAAGATGTTAATCCACTAGAAACAAATGAAGAGGAAACCCTGGGAATAAAGCATTTCACAGAGGAGGGCAGGGCCAGGAGGTTCAACTGTGGCCAAGAAGTTATGATCTCAGAATGGAGAAAAGGCCATGGAGGCCGGGGACGAAAAGTGTCTCTCTTCATTTTAGTGGCAGCAATTTCAGGAACACTAACTCTGGGGGATTAAATTGTCTTTTTAAAAAAATCTATTAGCTCATCTGTTCCTTATAACAAATATGACTCTGATCCAGATACTGAACCCAAATCTTCCTCTTTCTGTGTATTATACAGGGTCCCTCAGTCACTGTGGGGCCAAAGCATGACTGCAAGAAAGGAGTGAGGGGTGAACCTGTCATCAAGGTAGATCCCTCACTGTTCAGTTGAGCAGTCATTTTGGGATTTTTTGTTGTTGTTGTTCTAGGATAAGAATGATGGCGAATGTTTGGGGCTGCTAGACCAGAAAGATTGGGTATCAAGAGAGATGAAGAAGTGGGAGAGGAGATGAGGATCAAGACCAAATGTGGAGGGGCATGTCATGGCAAAAAAGGGCCAAAGAGGCAGAAGATATTTTGAGCCAGAGAAAAAGAATTTGAGGAAGGCCCTGTTGTTTGATGAGGAAAACATAAGATCATCTTCTGAGGCCAAGAGGGCCACCTTGGAGAGGAAAGGAGAAGAGAAAGACGAGGGGAAGGAAAGTCGATGTGGTCATCTGCCTGATGACCTCCAGATGCCCTCTCATATTCCATTAGTGTCTCTGGAAGGACTCAGAGACTTTTTTCCAGAGTAGCTGCCTTTTGGCGTTGGTTGGTGTTCTCTGGAATAATCGTGGTGTATATAATGCCACCAGCCCTGGACCTGATTCTGCCCTCTGAATTTTTCTCAGCCCTAGGTCAGGAACTCCAATGGCTAGACGTTGTACGTGCAAGTGCACGTACTGAAACTCTCAGGGAATAAAAACATCCTAAAATAATCGAATCTCAAGTGTTGAAAAGAGTGCCCCGATCTAATTCTTGAACTCCCTTTATAACATCTGCACCAAGTGCCCTGCTTATCATTTCCTGTGACAAGGCACCTACTGCTTCTTTAGGCAGCCTGTTCCATTTTTAGGCATGTCTAATGGACATAAAATTCTCCTTATATTTGTCTTAGATCTGACCTCTAGGCAATTCAGAATACAGAAATAAATTGGCCAATTCCCGTTCCCCTGGGAGTGATTGTCAAAGATTTGAAGAGAGCCATCATGTGCCCCTCTGTTTTCTGTGCTTCGGGGAGCAAACCAACCAAAATCTTCCTGTTATTTCTGGGCTTCTCAGCATCACATCCGCGCTCTCCAGACACACCCCCAGATTCCAGCGTGGTGGTCGGTGTGGCTCAGCTGAGCCCACCTTCTAGTTCTGCCTCTTTGTTGGCAGCTCTGGTCCTTGACCACGGTCTCTGCATCTGGTTCCTGCTTTCTCAAGTCCATCGTGAGCACTGACTGCTGTCAGATTAATCATTGTAAACATGGCCTTTTACAGGTCACTGCCCTTGTCAGAGAAACTTCAGCGGTTCTTCATTTACTATGAGACAAAGTCCAGATCTGGCATTAAATACCCTCCAAAATGAGAAATTTTGATATTTCTCCAAGCCCTTCTCTGTTCTCAAAATTCCCCTCCAACTGGGTTGAGTCACATCCCCATTTATTAAGCTATTTGTTCATTAAAGAAACAACTGTTAAACTGGGAGCAGTGGTGCACACTTGTAATCCCAGCAGCTCGGGAGGCTGAGTCAGGAGGATCGCAAGTTCAAAGCCAGCCTCAGTAAGTTAATAGGCTCTAGGCAACCTAGCGAGAGCCTGTCTCAAAATAAAAAGTAAAAAGGGCTGGGGATGTGACTCAGTGGTTAGAAACCCCTGGGTTCAATCACTGGTACAAAGAAAAAGAAAAACACAACCATTGAGTGTCTATTTTGTGCCAGGCATTACAATTACAGTAGGTTAGGGGGATCTAAAGATGAGTGAGGCATGGCCTTTCAGAGTATGCTTTTTGAAAAGTGAGTCTACAAACAATTCAGGTTATTAAACACAGCAAAAACACAATTGCTAAATGTCATACCAGGGAAGGACGTGACCCGCTCTTCTCGGTGGACAGGAAGATTCACCAAGAGGGTGATGTTTGAGCTGGGACTAGAAGGATAAGTACAAAGTGTGCAGTTAGTAAGGCAAGACAAAAATATCATAAGAAACAACATCTGAACATTGTTCTAAAAAGTTCAAGTTGTCTAATATTTCAAGGGCGTATGTCTAACATTTCAATGTGGGAGAAAGCAGTTGGTATGCTGGAAAACTTTTTAAAACAATTATTTGTGATGAACATGTATTAATTATGCATGCTGATGGGGTTCAGTGTGATACTTCCACACATGCATACAGGGTGCACTGATCAAAGGCAATCTCCCCTTATCACACATACACCTTCCCAACCTCTGTTAATCACTATTTTATACTAAGGTAAAACACTTTTTAACAAGTAACTCGGCAGGGCAGGAGTGGGGAGCTCTAATTTGTATCATCTGCCTATTTCCACGGTGTAAATGTCCCCACCATTGTGACATCGCTGAACTAAGAGCTAGGAAAAAACATATCAACAGAAAGCAGATAATGACCTCATCAGAAAATGCTTTTTATATGTTAGGGAGTTGGGATTTTTATCCTGTGGGATTATGGAGAGCTCCTGAAAGCTGTAAGGCTAGATACTGACAAACCAGCTTGCCTTATGCAAAACTGGTGAGAGCTGGGCGCATGTGGATGAGGGTGGAGTTGGAGAATAAGTGGTTGAAATTGGGGGACAGTTAAGACACTGGTTCTTAATTTTGACACATGCCACACATTAGAATTTCCTGTGAAATTGAAAAAAAAAAAAAAGAAGAAGAGTTGCACCCCCAACCCCAACCCTGAGATTCTGATTACATCCACCTGGGCTGGGCCCAGCCTTTGGTAGGTCTGCAGTGCCTCTCGGGGATATTAATATACAGCACAGGTTGCAAAACACTGCATTAGGAGACTATTGCTGTGAAGTGTTTTCCCTTTATTCGATTTCATGTTCTGCCTTGGGAACAGCTCCAGCTCCACCTTGAAAAGCTCTTCATTGTCTGGATCCACCCTGTGGCGGGCCTTCCTTTCAGACCCAGGCTCCTGTTTCCCTCTCCTGCAGGCCTTTGTAGTGCTTTGCTTGCCCAGCTGGCCTCACTTAGAAGCCAATTAACCAATGCCTTTGGTTTCTCGCCTGGCTGCTATGAGACACCCTGGCCACTCCCACACCAGGACCTGGGCACCAGAACCACACAGCAGGGTCCTAAGGAAGTCCTCCTCAAAGAAGAGAAGGGACAGAAGGCCCGAGGAAGGGAAGATGAGCATCCTCGTGAGCGCGGTGGCTTTGAAGGTGGCGAGGAGCTAATGGTAACGTAGAGATGATCATGAGCTGCCGAGGGTTTACTGGGGGCCACTCTCGATGTTCTGCATGCACTTGTTTAAATCTCCAGCAACTTTACACATAGGTACTGTTATTACCACTCCTTTTTGATATATGAGGAAACTGAATCACTGAGAAAATCCACAACTTATCGTCAACAGCTGGGAAGTGACTCAGGCTGCGGCCTCACTCTCCTCCTGGAAGATGGGGGTAGGACAGAAAGTTCAAAGCTTCTAATCAGGCTTTGATCCTTCTGGTGACAAGCCCCCACTCAGGCAGGCACCCACCAGGACACAACTCATTAGAACCCCAGGCCCTTTAATCACCCAGGAAATTCCAAGGGACTAAGATCTTTGTATTAGGAACCAAGGTTGAAAAGTAAATATTAGAGACAAAAGATGCATCTAGCGCCCCAGTTAGGAAATTAGGAGGATCTTAGGAGCTCTGTGCCAGGAACTGTAGGCAGAGGACAAATATACATTTCTTACTATATCATGTGATATCACACCAAGGAAGTGGATTATTCCCTTAAAGAGGGGACTGATCAGTAATATCAAATACTGCCAGGGGCACAGGAGAATAAGGACAGACAGGTAGTCACTGGACCTGACCATAAAAGTCACTGGGGACTTGTCAGAGGACTTTCAGTGATGCAGTGAAATAGCAAAAGTGCAGGCTGTGATTTGTGGGGCATGTGAGAGGTGGTATGTACACACACACACACACACACACACACACCTTCGCTCCATTCACACCACATACACGTGTGTATAGATGGTATGTATGTATAAGTTTAGAAAAATTAGAATTAAAAATATATACATTGAAGCTTAGCCATGAGAAACACATTGGAGAGTTTTAAAGTGGAACTCAGCAATGAGGAAGAAGTGTGGAGGATTTTTAAAAATGTTTTTGCTTGTTTTATTAATTGATTTTTTAAGATGGGAGAGACTTGAGAACATTTAGATCAAAGGAAAAGAAACAAAAGAGAATAAGTTGATCTGGAGGGAATTGAACAGAAGGAACAAAGGTCCAAAGGAGCTGCCAATGACAAACCTTGGACAGGGGGGTCTCGTACTTAGAGATGATTAGCAAGTTCCCCTCCCCATGTGGGTCTAGACCCGGGTGGGGTTCACTCACACCTCACACTCTCCTTATTCTTTGTGATGTGGAAAGCCGAAGGCACTGGAAAGCGTGATTAAGAAACAGGTTGTTGTGAAGTTCCTTCCGTGGTAATACTGGGAGTGCATTCTTCAGGAACCAAAGGAAAAGTTCTCTCAACAGAATTGAAAGTTCAGGCCATATTGGAAACTGCAGATTTCCCATGACGTCCATCCTGGTGGTTGTACGATTTCCTTCTGCTCTACTCAGCCATGCATGTTTAGAGGCAGGGAATGGGGACTGGAGATTGGATTTGGAAAGAGTGCCACATTAAAATGTAGCAGTGAAGAAGTTAATATTGCAAGTAAATAATTCAAATAGCAAGAAGGAAAATGTAGTTGATAAACGGAAAAAAAAAATGGGGAATCTAAGACACTAGAGACATCGATGGGAGTGAAGAGCAAAATTGGCAAAGAAATAGACAACAGATTTAAAATTTTCACACTAAGAAGCAAGCAGATGATAAGCAGTAGGTTTGATGTGGTCATCTAAGAATGGGAGCAATGTTCATCCAAGTTGAGAAGGTCAAGGAACTTAGAAGATATTGTATTAGATGAATACTGAAATAGCATTCACATATCAAAGAAAATATTCAGTCTTTGGTGTTTTGGGATTGGCTTATTTCGCTTAGCATGATATTCTCCAACTCTATCCATTTACTGGCAAATGCCATAATTTCATTCTTCTTTAAAGCTGAGTAATATTCCATTAACTATAGATACCACATTGTCTTTATCCATTCATCTCTTGGTGGGGGGACGTGCACTAGGGAAGAATAGAGTTACTTTAGATTAGGTAGAGGGGAGTGAAGGGAGGGGAGGGGATATGGGGATAGGAAGGATAGTAGAATGAAACAGACATTATTACATTATTCTACAACATGTACAATCAGAAAAATGAGAAATTATACCCCATTTAAATATATCAAAGTGCATAAATGCATTCTACTGTAATATATAACTAATTAGAACAAATTTTAATTTTTTAAAAAAAAAAGAATGTTGAAATAACACAGCAAGGTAGGACTCAGGAGAATTCTATAAATGCCTATGCAAATGTGGTTATACACATCCCAGGTATCCACGTAGAACCGTGGCTGCTCTCAGGGTCCACTCAGCTCGCCTCCGCTACCCCACACCAGGGTCCCACTCTCCTTTTTCTGCCCCTTTAACTGAAACCATATCCACTCTGCTGCTCGGCTCTCTCTCCAACTCTGGCTGAAGAGTGAAACAGCCTCCCCAGTTCCCATGTCCCTGCAGTTCCTGAAGACAGGCCCGTAGGCCCTTTTGGTTCTGAGACTTTTATTGCTGATTGCTGTCACGTATCGAAGTGGAAGTGACAGCTACCGAATGTAGGAAGCTGCCGTTTCCAGAATCGTACACCATTCTCTCTGGCATTGTCTCCAGGTGTATTTTCTGATTCCTTTCTGGAAGGCAGAATGGAAGTCACATGGGACTTTGCATTGCCAAGAGCGGGGCTTAGCAAACCATCAGGCACCCTGACCCTTTACCTGAGGACAGACCCGTCTCTACCTATCTTATGGTACGATTTATAAAAACAGGGAAACTTCTAAAATATAATAGACCCTTGTGTTCCCACATCTGGAATTGAACAGTTAACATGCTGACATATTTGTTTTGGTTCTACTGTTTTAAAAGAAAGTATTTTTAATATTATTTTTTTAGTTGTAGATGGACACAATATCTTTATGCATTTATTTATTTATTTTTATGTGGTGCTGAGGCTCAAACCCAGTGGTTCTATGGTCGATTGTTTACTCTCACATGCAGAAGCAAGAAAGAGGCATGTGCTCTACCAAGGGGCAAGTGCTCTACCACTGAGCCACAACCCCAGTCACTGAAATATTTTAGATACAGGCCATGCCCCACCTGTATCCTCCCCCATCTCTCAGGCCCACAATATCTGATAACTTGAGGTTGGTGTAATTTATACCAAATTGTGTTTTATGGTTTTTACTGTTTATGTGTTTATCTATAAATAATACATATCCTATTGCAACTAATTTTCTTCACTCGACTTTGATTTTGAGGTTTATCCATCTTGATCTATGGGGCTCCAGGCCATTCATTGTAATTATTGTACAGTATTCCACTGTATGAATAAACCAGTTTGTTAGTCCCCTGAGGAGGGCAATTTGTTTTCATTTACTCATTATTACAAGCAGGGCTGTGTGGAGAATCTTTGAACTTGTTTCCTTGTGCACATGCCGGACATAGCCATGTCTAGAATATGCACAGGACGGACACTAGAAAGGACATTGCCATGTTTCGTGTACAGAAGGGCGTATTTATATTTTTAGGAAACCATTTTTCCAAAGTGTTTGCAAAATTACACATCCCCCCCCTGCAAATGTGTGAGAGAAGAGTTCCAATAGCTCCAAATCCTTACCAACATTGGGTGTTGTGTCTTTTTTAATTTCAGTCATTCTAACCGGTACAACAAAAGTATCTCACAGTGTGGTTTTAATTTGCAATTCTCCGATGCCTAATGGTGTTGAGAATCTTTTCAGGTAGCTGTTAGTCATTCATGTATATTCCTGTGAAACATCTGTTGATTTTTTTTTTTTTTGCCAATCTTTTTATTGGGTTGTTGCCTCTCTTAAGCTGGTGTAAGTTCTTTACATACTCTGGATTATAACAAGCCAAACTCAGAAAGTCTAGGGTCAAATGTTTATTTTCACATGCAGAAGCCAGAGAGAGAGAAAAGGGTTGGGGTTCTGATGAAAATAGAAGGAAGACAATAGAGGGAGGGGATGAAGAGGAGGAAGGAGGGAGCATGGGGTAGTACTAGGGAATGAACACACTGAATTATGCTACATCCATGTGCAGATTTACCACAGTGAATCCTGCTTATATGTGTGTAATTACACAGCACTAATTAAAATAATAATAAAAATAGTAATAATAATAATAGAAGGGGGATAGGTAAAGCAAGGGAAAGGGAAGTGGGGAAGGGAATGAGATAGATCAAATTATGTTATGTGCATGGTGAATATAGCAAAATGAAAACCATTATTATGTATGATTATAATGCACCAATAATTTTTTTAATTCCTTGAAAAATTATAAAATACATGTATTGGGAATATATTTTTCTATTCTGTGCTTACAGTTTCGTTTTCCTAATGAAAAACAGAAGTTTTGAATTTTAAATTATTAACTTTTCCCTTTAGGTCTTTTGCTTTTTGTATTTTATCCAAGAAATCTTTCATGACTTGAAGATTTTCTCCTACATTTTTTGTCTAAAAGATTTATGATTTTTGTTTAAGTAATTTATGTTTATAATATGAACTTCCTATGTTTAGGTCTATGATCCATTTTGAGATAGTGTTTGTGTGTGTGTGTGTGTGTGTGTGTGTGTGTGTGTGTGAGAGAGAGAGAGAAAGAAAGAGAAAGATGAGGTAATAATTGACTATGACTGTTTTCCATGAAGTCATTCCATATCTTTTGTTGAGAAGACTTTTCTTTCTTCATTGATTTGTCTTGTCACCTTTATTGAAAAGCAGTGTAGCCCATATGTGAAGGCTTCTTTCTGGACCCTCTATTCTTTTTTATCAACCCTATGAATTTGAATATCCATATTCAAATGCCTCTATATTATTATCATTTTATAGCGAGCCTGGAAATCAGGTACCATAAATCTTTCATGCCTGTTATTTTTAAAAACTAATTTGAATAGTCTAGATTTTTTTTTTTTTTTTTTGCATTCCCATACAAATTTTAGGATCAAATCGACCATTTCTTAAGAAAAAAACAAACAAAACTATTTGGACTTTGATTGAATTGCTTGAGCCTATAGATTAGATTGAAGACAAAAGACTTTGACGATGTTGAGTCTTTTGTTTCTCCATGAACATGGTATGTCATGCTATTTATTTAGATCTTAAATTTCACTCACAATATTTTTTTTGGCTTAACCATACTAATCTTGCACATATTTTACTACATATATTTTACATATTTTCATACTTTATACTAATGATTTCTTTTACTTTCAAATACTTTATACTAACATAAATGATATGATTCCTTTCACTTTTAAATAATTTATAATCAAAATAGAAAAGGACAAGTAATATGTGTATTTTCCTCTTACATCTTATAAACTTGTTGAAGTCACTCATTTATTTCATCTTTTATTGCAGATTCCTAAGAATTTTCTATGTACACCCTCATGTCATGTTCAAATAAACTCCTGTTTAAATCCATATGCCTTTATTTATTTAAAAAAATATTTTTAGCTGCTTATTTTAGTTGAATTAAATTTTACAAAACATATAACTTAGTGCTTTAAAACATGACTCAGTGGCATTTAATATTTTCACAAAGTCATGGAAGCAATACCTCTACCTAGCCTTGAAATATTTTAATCAACCCAAAATATAACCTTTTACCCACTAAGAAATTATCTCCAATTGCCTAACTCATCCACCTCTCCCTAGTTCCTGGCAACCACTAATCTGTTTCAGTCTCTATGAATTTACAAATTATGGATATTTTGTACAAGTGGAATTTTTATGACCTTTTGTGTCTGACTTTTTTTTCACTGAGCATAATTTTTCTGAGCTTCTTCCACATTGAGCATGTATCAGTATATCATTTCTTTCTATGGCTAAATGATATTTTTGTGTCTGTGTGTGTGCATGTGCATCTGTGTGTGTATTACAATTTTTTCATCATTCTTCTATTGATAGAAGCTTGGGTTGTTTCTACATTTTAGTTATTGTGTAAAGGTATTTCTATCAACAATAATGGTTTGTGTGTGTGGGGGGGTTCTTTCAGGGGGAGGTGTTATTTGGGATATATATCGAAGAATAGAATTGCTGGGTCATATGGTAACTCTATGCTTAACTTTTTGAGGAACTGCCAAACTGGTTTTCACAATAGAAGCATAATTTTACATTTACACCAATGCATAATTGCAGCAATGCTCAAATGTTCCAGTTTCTCCACGTGCTTACCAATATCTTTGTAATTTTACATCTGTTTTATTATAACCATCCTTGGGTTTGAAGCAACACCTTAGCATGATTTTGATTTTCCTTTTCTTTGTAGCTGATGATATCAACCATATTTTATTTTTGCTTTTAAATATAAAATTTTCAACTTTGTTGGAATATAATTAGAAAATAAAATTTATATATATATATATATATATATATATATATATATATATATATTTAAAGTGTACAATGTGATTATTTGACATATGTATACATTGTGAAATGATCACCACCTGAAAGTTAACACATCATTTCCTCACATTTTGTTATTCCACATATACAGTATAGTATTGACAACTCCCCACCATGCTGTACATTAGATCCTTGGAATATATTATCTTATAACTAAAAATTTGCACCCCATGACCACATCTCCTAATTCCCCCCACACTCCAGCCCTTGGTAACTACCATTTTACACTCTGCCTCTATGAATTTGACATATGGTTACCATATATCAATCATACCATTTCCTTATCTGGTTTATTTAACTTAGTATAATGCCCTCTGTGTTTATCCATGTTGTCACAAATGATAGTATTTTACTCTTTTTTATGAATATTGCGTTTGTGTGTGTGTGACATTTTGTTTGTCTACTAATCCATTGCTGGACACGTAGGTTATTTCCATATCTTGGCTGTTGTGAATAATGTTGCAATAAACAAGGAGTATAGATGTCTTTTCAAAAGAGCAGTTTTGTTTCCTTGGGATATATATCCAAAAGTGGGACTGCTGGATCAAAGGTAGTTAGATTTTTAAATTTTTTGAGGAATTTCATTCAGTTTTTCATAATATTTGGGCCAATTTACATTTCCACCCATAGTGTACCAGGATCCCTTGTTCTGCATGTCCTCACCACCATTTGTTATCTCTTCTTAAATAGCCATCCTAACAGGCATAAGGTGACATCTCATTGTGGTTTTCATTTGCATTTTTCTGATGATTGATAGTGTTGAGCACTTTTTCATGTACCTGTTAGCCATCTGTATGCCTTTTTAACATTTTTAATTGAGTTATAAAATGTAAAATAAATTATCCTTATTTGAAGTACACAATTTAATAAGATATAACACATGTATGCAATCATAAAGCCCCACTAATATAAAAATAATCTATATATTCAACACACTCCAGAGTTTTCTCATGCTCCTTTGTACTCCTCCCATTCCCCTTCCCACAGGCAACTATAAATCTGCTGTCATTATCAACAAGTTTGTATTACGTAAAGTTTTATGTAACAAAAGCATGTAGTATGAACTCTTTCCATCTGTTTTCTTTCACTCAGCATGATTTTTTTTTTCATTCTCAAGATTGGGACTATGCTTTTGTTAACATATTAATTATGTATATTAATTGGATCTACTGTGAGATTTCCATATGTGCACACAGAGTGCATTGATGAGCTCTATGCATCCTGTTTCCACCCTCACTTCTACCCCTAATATACTTATTTTGAGGTTCACCCATATTGTTGAAAAGATCTTTCCTTTCATTTTGGAGTAGGATGTAGCATTCTACTGTATATCAAGAATTTCCCCACATTTTTTTTATAATTATTATTTTAAACTCTGTAATTGACAAGTCAGCATTGTGTATGTTAAGATATACAATAAGATGACCTGATACATGTACATACTGTGTGATGGTTATCACCATCAAATTCACTTACCTCATCCCTCACCCCTCATGCTGCCTTTCCTTTCACTTGTTTTCTTCTTTCTTTGTTTTTTGTTTTGTTTTGTTTGTTTTATTTCCTGCACAGAAGCTTTTTAGTTTTGTGTAGTTCTTCTTGCTTCTTTTTGCTTTTGTGGCCTATGCTTTTGGTGTTATATCCAAAAAAATGGTTGCCAAAGTCAATGTCAAAGAACTTTTTCCACAGGTTTTCTTTTAAAAAATTTATGATTTCAAAAATTTCAGTTTGAATTCACTCTTTTGCATGAGGATAGCTCATTTTCCCACCACCGATTTTTGAAGAAACTTTCCTTTTCCCACTGAATATTTTTAGAGCAGCTCTGGTCAAAGATTAATTGATCAGATATGCATGAATTTTCTTCTGGGCCCACTATTTGGTTTCATTAGTCCATACATCTGCTTTAATGTTGGTAACTCTACTGTTTTGATAATTATGGCTTTGTAATGTACTTTGAAATTAGGGTATGTGATGCCTTTTGCTTTGTTCTTCTTTCTCAAGATTGCTTTGAATCTCCAGGGTTTCCTGTGGTTTCATACAAATTTTAGGGGAAGGTCTTTTTAAAAAAATAAATAATGCCATTGGAGTTCCAATTAAGATTGAATTGAATCCGTATATCACTTTAGGAAACATAAACATCTTAACAATATTAATTTTTCCAGTCCATGAACATGGAATTCCTTTTCATTTGTTTATGCCTTTCTCATTTTTTCTTTTCTTTTGCTCTTTACAATTTTTTTTTTATTTCTTATCTCTTTGAAAAGTTATCCAATAGTTCATTATAGATATACAGGATATTGAGGTTAATTTTGACATAATGATATAAGCATGGGATATAATTTGCTCTAATTCAGTCCCCAGTACTTCCTCTTTCTTTCCCCAGCTCTCACCCCCTGTTCCCTTTCTTATACACTACCTCTCTGATTTTTCTCTCTATTTATTTAAATTTTTTTTAAATTAATACTTAACAGATACACATAAAGGTGAAATTTACTGTGGTATATGCCTATATATACATAGGATAATATGGTTAATTTCAATTTACCATTCCTTCCATTTTCTTTTTTTTTTCTTGCATTCAGTCATTCCTTCCATTTTCTATCCCTCCTCCCTTCTCTTCAATCCCTTCCTCTACTCCTCAATTTCTCTTATTGTTGTCTTACAGTATTCAGGGTACAGATATATCACCTCTTTGGTTAAATTTATTTCTTAGTAAGTTATTCTTTTTTGTGCAAATGTAAATAGGATCACTACTTACTTAATTAACTTTTTGGATAGTTTGTCAACACAACTTATTTTGTATGTTGACCTTGTATCCTGCACTGTCACTGGATTCATTGATTAGTTTTAAGAGTTTTTTTGGTAGAGTTGTTTGTTAGGGTTTTATATATGTAAGGGTTTTCAGAATATAAGATTATATCTCTCCAAACAGCTAATTCACCTCTATCCTTTCCAATTTGAATGGATTTTATTTTTTTTTTTCTTACCTAAGTGCTCTGGTTAGGACTTCCAGCACTATGTTGAGTGGAAGTGGTGAGAGTGAGCACTGACTTTTTCCTGATCTTAGATGAAAAACATTGAGCTTTTTACTATTGATTATGGGGTTAGCTATGGGCTTGTCATATATAATCTTTATTTTGTTGAGGTAATTATTCTATGCCTGATTTGTGGAGAGTTTTTATTATGAAATGATGTTTAATTTTGTCAAATATTTTCCTGCATCTGCTGAGATGATCATATGATTTTTTATTCTTCATTCTGTTCATGCAATGTATCACAGTTATTGATTTGTGTATATCAAACTTCATCCTTGCCTGGCAGGGATAAACCCCACTAGATCATAGTATATAATTCCTTTTATGCAGTTTGTTAGTTGTGTTTGATTGTTTTAGAATTTTTGTATCTACATTCATCAAGGATGTTGTCCTGAAATTTTTTTGTATTTCTTCCTCTTTTTTGTCTTTTTTGGTGGGGGGCAGTTTGAAAAGGTTGCCATTTTAATTGTTTTCCTTTTAAAAAGAATTTATGTATTTATTTATTTTAATTAGGTACATATGACAGCAGAATGCAATTTGATTCATTGTACACAATTGCAGCATAACTTTTTATTTCTCTGGTTATACACAATGTAGTGTTGCACCACATGTGCATTCATACATGTACCTAGGGTAATGATGTCCATCTCATTCCATCTTCTTTCCTATCCCCATGCCCCATCCTTACCCCTCCTTCCCCTTTGCCCAAAGTTCCTCAATTTTCCCATCCTCCCCCCTCCCCCAATATGGATCAGCATCCACTCATTAGAAAGAACATTTGGCCTTTGGTTTTTGGGGGATTCGCTTACTTCACTTAGCATGATATTTCTCCAACTCCATCCACCTGCAAATGCCATAATTTTATTCTCTTTTATTGCTGAGTAATATTCCATTGTATATATATATATATATATATATATATATATATATATATATATATATATATATATACACCACAGTTTCTTATCCATTCATCTATTGAAGGGCATCCAGGTTGGTTCCACAGTTTAGCTATTGTGAATTGAGCTGCTCTAAACATTGATGTGGCTGTGTTACTATAGTATGCTGATTTTAAGTCCAAAGAGTGGGATAGCTGGATCCAATAGTGGTTCTGTTCCAAGTTTTCTAAGGAATCTCCATACTGCTTTCCAGATTGGTTGCACCAATTTGCAGTCCCACCAGCAATGTATGAGTGTGCCTTCCCCCAACATTCTTTTCAACACTTAACTGTTGACTGTAGTCTTGATAACTGCCATCCTGACTAGTGTGAGCAAGCACTCTACCAACTGAGCTATATCTACAGCCCTAGTTTGTTTTTAGATGCTTGGTAAAACTCACACATGAAGCCATCTGGCCCTGGGATTTTCTGTGTTGAGAGGTTTTGATTATGGATTCAATAACCTTATTGGTTATTGGTAATTTCAGTTTTCTTTTTTTATGATTGACCATTGGTAGCTTGTATGTGTCTAAGAATTTGTCAATTTCTTTTAAGTTATACAATTTGTTGGTTTATTATTATTTGTAGTAGTCTTTTGCGATATGTTGTATTTCTTGGCTATCAGTAGGATATCTCATTTTATATTCATAGTCTTATATATTAAAATCATATTTTTTACTTCATCTAGTTGAAGATTTGTCAAATTTATCTTTTTAAAGAAGCAACTTAGTTTTATTGATTTTTTTATCATTTTTTTCTAGTTTCTATTTCATTTATTTCTGCTCTAATCTTATTCCTTCCTCCCTCCCTCCCTCCCTCCTTCTTTCTTTCTTTCTTTCTCTCTCTCTCTCTCTCTCTCTCTCTCTCTCTCTCTCTCTCTCTCTTTCTTCTGCTGAATTTGGACTTAGTTTGTTCTATATCCTTGAGGTGTGAAGTTAATTTATTTGAGATCTTTCTTTTTTCTTAATTTAGGAATTTATCACTGTAATTTATCACTACATTGTGTAATTTATCACAATACTCATTCTTTTTAGCATGAAGCATCACCTAAGTTTTTGCATGTTGTGTTTTCATTTTCTTTTTTCTTAAGGTATTTTAAAATTTCTCCTTTGATTTTTCTCTTTGGTCCATTGATTGTTCAGATATTGTTAAACTCCCACATATTTGTCAATTTTACAAAATTCTTCCTGCTATTGATTTCTACTTTTATACAAATGCGATAAGAAAAGATACTTGAGATTATTTCAGTCCTCTTATACTTAGTAAGATTTGTTTTGTGTTTCAGCATATGACTATTCTGGAGAATGTTCCACGTTTTATTGCAAAGGATATGTATACCGCTGATGAAGGGCTGTTGGATGAAATGTTCTATATATGTTTGTATGTTGTATTTGGTCTATAGTGTTTTTTAAGTGTGTTATTTACTTATTAATTTTCTTCTGATGACTTGTCCATTATTGGGAATGGGGACTTGAAGTTCCCCATTACTATTTTATTGCTATTTCTTCCTTCAGTCCTGTTGGTATTTGTTTTAGGTATGTAGGTACTCTAGTGTTGGTTATATGCAATATCATTTCAATGGTTATTTCCTCTAGATGAATTAATATCTTTATCTTTTAATAGTTACATTCTTTGTCTCTTGTGACAAATTTTGGTGGAAATATATTTTATCTGATACGATTATAGCCATCCCTGCCCTTTTCTGGTTACCAGTTGCATGGAATATATTTTTTCATCCCTCATTTTCTGTCCATGTGTGATCTTAAGGCTAAAGTGAGTCTCTCATAGGTAGCATTTTTTCATTCATATTTTGCATTCTTTTAAAAGAATAACTTAGTTTTATTGATTTTTTATCATTTTTTTCTAGTCTCTATTTCATTTATTTCTGCTCTAATCTTATTCCTTCCTTCCTCCCTCCCTTCCTCCCTTCCTCCCTTCCTCTATGTCATTTGACTGGAGAATTTAATCATTTATATTTAAAGTAATTCCTGGAAAAAAACAAATTTACTTAATAGGTAAAGTATCTTTTAAAATATTTTTTAGTTGTATATGGACACAGTATCTTTTATTTGTTTATTTTTGTGTGTGTGGTGCTGAGAATTGAACCCAGGGCCCCACGCATGAGAGGCAAGTGCTCCACAACTGAGCCACAGCCCCAGCCTAAGACAATTTCTATCTTATTAATTGTTTTTGTAGTTTCTTTATACTTTTATTGCCACTTTGCTATCTTCTTTTGTGATTTGCTGAATGTTTGTATGTTTGTGGTGGTATAGTTTGATTCCTTTCTCTTTATCTTTTGTGTGTCTATTAGAAGTTGTTGTTGTTTTTTTAATGTGGTTACCTTGGGACTTACATAAAATATCTTATAGATACAATATTCTAATTTAAGATGATAATGACTTCACTCTAATCACATACAAAACATCTTCACATTTACTCCTTCTCCCACACACATATTTTATACTGATGTCACGACTTACATGTTTTTCTATTATGTATCTTATTATTTTATCTATAGCTACTTTTAATACTTTTGTCTTTTAACTTTAACAATAGAATTAAAGTGATTCTTATAATACCATGAGAGCATTAGTGAATTTGATTATATTTGACTACATATTTATCTTTTCCATGTGGTTTTATACTTTCATATGTTTTCAATTGTTACTTAGCACCCTTTCAACTAAAAAAATTACCTTTCATGTTTCTGTAAGTCAGGTCTAGTGGTGAAAACTACCTCATCTTTTTTTTCTTACTATTTTATTGTATATATTTGAGGTTTATAGCATGTTATAGAAAACACAACCAATAGAATAATTACTATACTGAAGCAACTTTACATATTCATCATATTATATAACAGTATTTTTGTAATGAGAGCATTTAAATTCTATTTAACAAAATCCCTAACAGATTACAGGTATTTGAACTGCAGTCCTCAGGTCGTACATTAGATTTCTAGGCTTGTGTACTTATATATCTGCTATTTTGTGTAATTTGACCTCCTCTCACTTTTTACATTCTCCACCCTCACCCCACGATCACAACCATTTTATTCACTATCCTTGCTTATTTAGTCTTTTTCTTTAAAGATTCCACATAAAAGTGAGATCTTGCAATATTTTTCTTTCTGTGTCTGGATAAATCACTTAGTATAACATCTGTCAATTCTATCTACATTATGACAAATGATAGGCTCTACTTCCTTTATAAGGTTGATATTCTTATATTATAACATATATCATATACTCAGATATATGAAAATATATATATATATATATATATATATATATAATGTTTTCTTTATCCATTTATATGTTGACAGACCCTTAGATCACTTCCATTCCATTCTTGGTGAATTTGACTAATGCTCCAAAAAACAAAACAAAACAAAACAAACAAACAAACAAAACAAAAAAAAACATGAGAATACAGATGTTTTTACAAGGTGGTGATTTCATCTCCTTTGGTTATATTCCCAGAAAAGGGGCTATTGGGTCATATAATGTTTCTATTTTTAATTTTAAAAAAGCAAAAACAACTCCCTACCATTTCCCATAATGGCTGCACCAGTCTACATTACCACTAACAGTGTAGTAGGGTTTGCTGTTCACCACATTCTTGCCAACATTTACTGCTTTTGTCTTTTTGATAATAGCTATCCTGACAGGTGTGAGGTGATATCTCATAGTGATTTTAATATGCATTTCCTTGATGCTTAGCAATGTGGAACACCTTTTCATATATCTGTTGTTCATATTTATGTCTTATTTAGAGGTTTGGATCTTTTCCCAATTTTTAATCAGGTTACTGTTTTTCTGCTATTGAGCTGTAAAAGTTTGTTTCAATTTTTGCTTTTTAATCCCTGATTAGATATATGGCTTGAAAATATTTTCCCCCCAGTCTACCTGTTGTCTTTCATTTTGTTGATTATTTCCTTTGCTGTGCATAAGCTCCTTAGGTTGACACAGTTCCATTTATTTATTTTTGTTTTTGTAACCTAAGATTTTGGTGTGATATGCCACAAATCATTGCCAAAGCCAATATCAATAAGCTTTTCTTATATGGTCCCTTTAAAAAGTTGTTTTTAGAGTTTACATTTAGGTCTTTTATTCAGTTTGAGTTGACAAATGTCCTTCAGCTTTTATCTTGAAATGTCTTTATCTGTCCTTCATTTTTTAAGTGCAGCTTTATGGGTATGGCATTCTTGTTTGACAGGTTTTTTTCTTTCAATACTTTGAACATATCACCCCACTCACTCCTGGCTGGCAAGGTTTCTTTTGAGAAGTCCACTAATAGCCTTCTGGGTGTTGCCTTATAGGTGACAAATCTTTTATCGCTTGCTGCTTTCAAGATTGTCTCTTTCTTCTTTAACTTTTGACAATTTGATTTTAATGTGTCTTGAAGTTGTCTTGGAGTTGTCTCTTTGGGAATCTTTTGATCTTCATGAATCTGAATATCCAATCCATATCCCTCTCATGATTTGCAAATTTTTTAAGTAGTATTTCTTTAACAAAGTTTCTACTCCTTTCTCTACTTCTTCTCCTTCTGGAACTCCCATAATTCATGAAATTGCACATTTGCTAGCATCTCACAGGTCCCTCAAGATTTCTTCACTTTTAGTGTTTTTTCTTTTTATTTCTCTAATTTAATAATTTCAAACAACCTACCTTTGTGTTTGCTAATTCTTTCTTCTGCATGATTGAGCCTGACATTCTAACTCCCTGATGCTTGTCTGTTTGTTTTCAGTTCTGTCATTGTAATCTTCAGTTTCAGGATGCTGTTTGGTTGCTTTTTATGGTTTCTATTTCTTCATTTAACTTCCAATTTTGTCCATGAATTATTTTCCTAATTTCATTTAATTGTCTAAATGTATTTCATTACATTTCATTAAACTTCTTTAAGATGACTGTTTTGCAATACTTTCCAGGCAATTTATAGGTACCTATTTTTGAGGGGTCAGTTAGTGTAGTCTTATTAGTTTCCTTTGGGGGTGTCAAGTTTGCCTCATTCTTCATTATCCACATAGGCTTGTGTTGGTGTCTGTGATTTTCAAAGAGCAGATACATTTTCTAGGCTTTAAAGACTTGTTTCAACAAGATAAGTCTTCTTCTATTGGGACTTTGGACTGATGAGATTTCCTCTAGGATTGAAGTTGAATAGAAATGGATTGAGTCATGTAGCTGCTGCTAGGTCCACAGTGGGGTACAAGGTTGGCAAGCCTGTTATCAGAGCCTCTAGTGGGTGTAGATTTTCTCTGGCCCCTGGATGAACTGTCTCCAGGACCTTTGTCCATAGGACTTGTATTGGGATGAAAGTCTACTTCATTGACCCACACATGGCAGGAGAGCTGCATGAATGGTGTGGCCCTCTCCAGGTTCCTGGGAGGCTGTCCCTGGATTAGGGTAGGTGTCTAGGAGTAAATTGCTGGCTCATATGATAAGTGTATATTTAACTTAATGCCAAAATGCAAGCTATTTCCAAAGTGGCTATCTCGTTTTACATTCCTGCTATCAGGGTATAAGAAATCCAGTTATTCTACATTCTCATCATCACTTGGTATTATCAGGTTTTTGTTTTGTTTTTAACCTTAGTCATTTGAATAGATGTACAGTAGTATCTCTTTTCAGTTTTAATTTGCTTTTCAATAATGATGAGCATATTTTTACGTATTTATTTACGATTCACACTTTTTCTTCAGTATAGTATCTATTTAAACATTTTCTAATTCTATTATTTGGTTTCTTGAATTTGACCAAACAGGATGCTGTTTGGTTGTTTTTTATGTTTTCTATTTCTTTATATAATCTGTATATTCTGAATACCAGAATTTTCTGTATATTCTGAATACCAGAATTTTCTCTTAAAGACTTTTCATCTCCTTAATAGTATCTTTTTAAGAGTAAAATATTTTTATTTTGATGAGTTTATGTATTTTAAATTTATATATATATTTTGTTCCAAGACATATATATTTACCTGGCTCAAGTTCACAAACATGTTCACCTATGTTTTCTTCTAGCAATTTTATTTTAGGCTTTACATTCAGAAACACGATAAATTTCAAGTTAAATTTCATGTATGATGTGAGAAATTGGTCAAGAGTTGTTTGTTTTCAATTTTACATACAATTGTCCATTGTTCTGGTACTATTTGTTCAAACAATTATCCTTACTTCATTGACTGACATTAGAATTCTGCCAAAATCAATTGGCCATGTATTTGTGGTCTGTTTTTAGATTCTCCAATGGTCCAATTTGTCTTTTCTCTCTCTCTCTCTCTCTCTCTCTCTATATATATATATATATATATATATATATATATATATATATATATATATCACATAGTCTTTATTACTATAGCTCTTTATAGTAAGTCTTACAGTGAGTCCGAACTCACTGTAAGACTTACTATAAATTGTTTCAGTTACTCTAAGCATGCTAGTTATTTATGGCTGAATAATAGTTTGTCCAGAACTTAGAGGCTTAAAACAACATTTATTGCCTCACAACTTATATGAGTCAGGACACTTATAAGAGCTTAGGTTTTTCTGGAGAAAAAAAAGCACAAATTTTGGTAAAAAGCTATAGTATCTGGAGGCTTGATTGGATTAGAGAATTTATTTCCAAGTTTACTTAAATGATTGTTGGCTAGGGGCTTCAATGTCTCACCACTTAGTTTTTCCATTGGGCTGCTTACAATATAGTTAGTTGCTGGCTTACCTCAAAATGAGTTCTGTGTGTGTGTGTGTACGTGTGTATGTGTGAAAGAGAAAGAGAGACAGAGACAGAGAGACAGAGAATGGGGAGAATTCACTTACTCTCAGAAATGACATGCCATTATTTCTGTCATGTTCTATTAGTCATACAGAGACTAATACCAGAATCATTGGGGATCATCTTTGGAAATGATACCACAATAGATTCTTTGTTTTTCTTCATTCCTTCTAATTTGCATGTTTTTGTTTCTCTTTATTCTCTTATTGCACTATCAAGGACAATTTAATAAAAGTGATAAGAGCCAATAATTCTATAGAATTGATATTCTTTTCTTCCTTAAATATGTTGTAGAATTCACTAGTGATATCATCTGGGTCCAGAGTTTTCTTCTTTGAGAGTTTTATATATACAGTCATTTATCACTTTATTTTTTGTCACTGTGAAAACATTCAATGTACAACCAAAAGTAACTATGGCATTTCTAGGTGATAAAATTATAGGAGATCATCGTCACATATGTAGTCTCTTATTAACTAAAACATTATACCTTGCAGTACTATGCAAACCCTGTTTCCTTAATAGACATAGAGTTATTCAAGTTATTTATTTCTTCTAAGTAAGCTTTACTAAATTTGTATCTTTCATGGAATGCATAGGTTTCTATGTTTTCAGATTTATTAGCATTATTCAAAATATTACTTTATAGCCTTTTTAATATCTATAGGGTCTGTAGGATACTTTCTCTTTAATTTGTGATATTGTTCACTTTTATCTTTCTTTGTTCTTGATCAGTCTGGCTACAGGTTTATTAATTTTATTGATCTTAAAAACTGTCTATTGTTTAAAAACTGTCTATTGATTTTATTTTTTATCTATTGTTTCACTCTTTTGATTTTATTTTTTCTCTGTTGTTTTTCTATTTCAAATTTATTAATTCCTACTCTTATTATTGTTTCTTTCTATTTGCTTTGTTGAATTTTTATTCTTTTCTGAAGAAAAAAAAACTGAAATAATAAATCTGAAATCTTTCTAATTATTTAACATACATATTTAGTACAAACAAAAGTATATATAAATTTATCTCTGCACTTACTTGCATCTCACAAGTTATGTTATCATTTTATATAAATAAAAAATTGTTACAAGTTTTCTTTGTGACTTCCTTACTGACCCAATGGCTATTTAGAATTATTTCCAAATTTGGGGTTTTTTTCAGGTATTTTTGTTATTGATATATATTTTAATTCCACTATCATCAGACAATATGCTTCTTTTGAAATTAATTAGTCTACATTTTTTGTTTTTACTATTTTCATGGTACAAAATATAATCTATTTTAATAAACATTTAATAAACATTCCATGTACACATGAAGAAACTATGCATTCTGTTGTTGGGTGAGGTGTTGTATGAATGTCAGTTGCGCTGTGTTTGTTAACAACATTTACGATGTATCTCTTTACTGATTTTTCTTTTTGTCCATTTGTTCTGTTTACTAATGAGAGAACAGTTGAAATTTTTAATGATAATAATGTGCTTGTCTCTTATACGTTCCATCAGTTTTTGCTTCATGTATTTCAAAATATATTATTAGTTGCATAATCATTTGGAATTGTTAGACCTTCTTGACAAATGACCCACCCATCATCATGAAATGTCTTTCTTTATTCCCTGTGACACTCCTTTTTCTGAGGTCTACTTTGTTGAACATAATACTGCGACTCTTTCTTATAATAATTATTTCATATTTTCCAAGTTTAGCTGATACGTTTTTATACTTAAAATTGGTTTCTTGTAAATAGCATATAGTTTGATCATGTTTTTTTAATCCATTCTTACATTCTTTGCCTTTAACCTGTTTATTTATTTGTGGGTTTTAAATCTAATAGGCTGTTTTCAATTTGTCTTATCTGTTCATATTCCTTTCTTCTACTTTTTGGGCCTTTTAATTTTTTTTTTTGTTGTTGTTGTTTTTGTTTTTGATTGTCTTTTTGTGGTTCCATTTTACCCATGGATTCATTTGTTTTACTTTTAGTGGTTTCACAATGGTTTACTATGAACAATGGTTGTTCAAAACATTACATAGCTCTTGACATATCATATTTCATACTTTGGATTCAAGTGGGTTATGAACTCCCATTTTTACCCCGTATACAGATTGCAGAATCACATTGGTTACACATCCATTTTTTTTTTACATAATGCCATATTAGTAACTGTTGTATTCTGCTACCTTTCCTATCCTCTACTATCCCCCCTCCACTCCCCTCCCATCTTCTCTCTCTATCCCATCTGCTGTAATTTAATTCTCTCCCTTGTTTTTTTTTCCCTTTCCCCTCACAACCTCTTATATGTAATTTTGTATAACAATGAAGGTCTCCTTCCATTTCCATGCAATTTCCCTTTTCTCTCCCTTTCCCTCCTACCTCATGTCTCTGTTCAATGTTAATCTTTTCCTCCTGCTCTTCCTCCCTGCTCTGGAAAGGGGTACTCTTGTACATTGCTGGTGGGACTGCAAATTGGTGCGGCCAATTTGGAAAGCAGTATGGAGATTCCTGGGAAAGCTGGGAATGGAACCACCATTTGACCCAGCTATTGCCCTTCTTGGACTATTCCCTGAAGACCTTAAAAGAGCGTACTACAGGGATACTGCCACATTGATGTTCACAGCAGCACAATTCACAATACTAGACTGTGGAACCAACCCAGATGCCCTTCAATAGATGAATGGATAAAAAAAAAAAATGTGGCATTTATACACAATGGAGTATTACGCAGCACTAAAAAATGACAAAATCATGGAATTTGCAGGGAAATGGATGGCATTAGAGCCTTTTTAATATGTCACAATCTGCATTAGGTTAATACTACATCACACATAAGTAGGAATCTTCCATTTCTCTCCTTCAATTCCTTATACCCCACTGTTCACATTTTACTTTTTTTTAATGTTACAAGACCCACAATAAACTATTTAAATAAACTCACAATAAATTATTTTTTTCTGTAAGCAGTCTGAGTAAAATATATTTCATATTTGCCTCTATATTTGATATTTCCATCACTCTGCATTTCTTTATGCGAATCTAAGTTCAATGTGCTGTCATTTCTCTTCTGGGTTTGTTTCCCTTGGTTCATTTTTCTGCTGCCATTTATGGGCCAACATTTTCCTGCTTATTCACAAGTCTAAGTTTTAATTAGATTTGAAAAATTATGAATTTTGTTTTGTTGGGTGCTGGATTTTGTTGTATTCCTTTAAAAAAAATTCCTTTAAAAATATCCATTTTAGGAAGGAAGGCGCTGGGGAAGGAGACTGAACAAATTATCTTAAATGATGTACAAATATGGCATAATGAATCCCACTATTATGTATCATTATAATAAAATCATAAAAATAAATAAATATTGGTCTTTATTTGGTCATGATGCTAAGTTACTAGTGGATCACTTTGAACATTTCAAGGCTTGGTTTTGAGATTATTGGGCAGCTCTTGAAAAAATTTCTTCTAGTATTAGTTTATTCCCCCAGTAAAGCATGACCCTTTTGGTGTCTACCAAATTCCCTGTGTGATCAACAAGGTCTCTCCATTATTGCTAGTAGGGACTCCAGTGATTCCCAGCTCTGTGTGAGCTCCATCGATTTTTCTTGGCTTTGAGTTCCTGGTAATTGCTCTTTTCCCAGGAGCTGTTCTTTGTCCAGTCCTGTGGCGTTTTACTCTAGATATATGGAGCATAGCTTTCAGCCAAACACTTGGGGATTCCTGTGCTGTTTTCTGGAGCTCTTTTTCTGCACCGCTCCTGGTCTCTAGTACTCTGCTTCACAAATTCTTGCCAGTTCAGTCTCGCAAGACTGATATCTGACTTCTCAACTCAGAGGGACTGTAGGGCTGTTTGGGTTCCTCTCCCCCACAGGTCAGGAATTGCTTCCATGAAGAAAGACAGGGTGACTGTAGGAATCGCTGGGTTTGTTTTCCAGGGACCACAGTCCTGACTGCCTGTTGTTCAAGGTCTGAACAATGTTGTTTCACATATTTGTCCAGTTTTACAGTTGTTGATACCCAGAGGCCCCTCTGGACTCTTGTTACTTCTCTGTAGCCAGAGTGGAAATTGCTGTATTACATGTTCATCTTCCACTTTACTAGGTGTATCGCTCAATTACTTTCAGTCTGAACTCCCTGGGCAATGTTGAGAGCTCCTCCATTCCTTACCAACACTTATTTTTGTAAATCAAATAGGTGTCAAGTATATCTGACTTTTTAAGTTTGTATTTCTTGATCACCAGTGAGAATGAAGGCTTTTCTTTTCCTATGTTTTTGAATATAATTTTCTCCTCCTTATGCATTTTAGTAATGATGCCTACAGGTTCTTACAGACCGTCTCTTAGACAGTCCCCGGGTATATCCCAGGATGCATAAACAGCATTAGATATAGTGGATTTATTGTGCTTACTGACATTTGAATTTAGTTGTGCTTTTTGTTGGTTTGTTCTCCCTCAGACTTTCCTGTATTCTTTTTTTTTTCAGTTGTTGATAGACTTTTATTTTATTTATTTATTTATTTGCGGCGCTGAGAATCGAACCCAGTGCCTCACACACGCTAGGCAAGCACTCTCCCACTGAGCTACAACCCCAGCCCTTTTCCTGCATTCTGTTTGATTGATTTCATTTCTTTTTAATTTCCTTCTTTTATGGATTATATTCCTAGTATTTTTTTTTCAATGCATGTGTGGTTAGCTTTAAATTTTTAACATGACTGCTGACTTGAAAAATCTGAAGTTAATCAATATTTCTACCTCTAACAAAACCAGAACGATTAAACATTTTAACTCCTAACTGTGATGACTGAACTATTTTACTTTATATTATCCTCCACTATTTTATTTCCACCTTGCTTTTGTAAGCCCCAAGTAAAGTGTTTCCATGCTTCTTCTTTTGTAGAGTCAGTCGCTGCTTATGTGATGTACTCCATTATCTTTTGCATCTCTCTCTTCTAGATTCAACTCCTTACCTCAATTTTTCCCTCTGTGGGATTCTCTGAGTTAGAACTTCTTTTAATCTTTGTCTGAGTGTATCAATATTTCTCCTTCACTTTTAGAATAATAGTTTAGAGTTGGCAATTATTCTTGGTTGGAAAAAAATAATTTGAGGTTGGCGATTATTTTTCTGTGGCATGTTGAAGACATTGCATTATCCTCTGGCCTACATATCGCTGTTCGGAAATCTGCAGCCCAAGTCACTATTGTTTCTCTGTAGTAAGCTCCCTTCTTGATTCCCTTTTAAGGAATTCTCTTTGTCTTTGGTATTTGGCAGATTCACCGTTCTGTGTTTAGTTAGGATTTATTTTTATTTATTTTGCCAAGCCATTGTGCTGTTTTAATATGATCAATCATTTGTCTTCAATTCTGGACAACTTTGCCTTTTAGGCAGTATCTCCATTCTTATGAAATTTCTGTTGGCCACTTACTTGTTGAGGATCCATCCCTTCATCCTCTAATCTTCTTCTTTTCATATTTTCTGTCTTTTGTCACTCATCAGACTCTATTCTGGTTAAAAAGCCTCTTGGTGCTTTGGTTAAAAGGTCTTGAACCTTCTAGTTCATTTATTCTCTTACCTTTATTTCTAACATATATTCACTGAGATTTTAGCTTCGAAGTCTGCATTTTTTATTTCCATTTGGTTAATTTTAAAACCTGCTTACTCTTTTCACTTTGCTTTCTGCATATCACAGTATTGCATTTCTTTTTCAAGATCTGTATTCATTTTAAACTTACTTATTCCATATGATCTTTCAGATTGCTGCTCTATTATGTCAAGTTTTTGTGCTTCAATCTTCCTGTTCATTGCATATGCTGATTCTCACTCATGGTCGAGCATTTCCATGTGTATTTTGCCATTTTTTACTATGAGCTCATGTTTAGTGGACTATTTCTCTCCCCTTGTGAAAATCCATTGCAGATCATGCTGTGGAAGCATCCTTCCAAAGCAGATTAACATTTGCTTCCATCAGCAATTCCCAGGGGTTATTGAGCAGTGAACTATTTTTATATTAGTTTACTAGCTTGGATTTTCCAGACCACAGGGTTGCTATAAATTTGAACCTCAAACCCATGCTATATGCAGGCCCAGAGTTTCTATTTCACAGAGAACATTTCCTTTTATCACTCAGAGCACAGGCAAACAAACCTCTTTATGGTTGCCCCGTGAAGGTTCCTTCTTCTTCCTAATTCACAACTTCACTGAACGTATGCATTTTGAGCTGGTCTTGACTTTATGCATAGACCTCAGTTCCATTACTCTGCCTTGTGCGGACACAAGGTTACCAAGACAAAACCTCTCTCATTCTATCCCAGCTAGGGCATTTGCAATATCAAATTAGTCTCTGGTTCTAGTTTCCTTTTCAATTTTTTTTTCCATTTCTTTACTAAGAAATAAAAGAACAAGAAAGAAAACAATGAGATGGTTTTGTTTAAACAATAAACATGTTTAGATGGTTCGAGGGCAAAGATTTTCAGGTTCCCCAAAGCACAAATATCAACTCCTCTTTCTTAAAGAACATGTTTTCCATAATGTAAATAATCAGATGAGAACAATAATGCCCCTTTATTTTAACTGGGTCATTTCTATCTTTGCAAACTTTAAACTTTAGTGATAATTGTCCTCATTGACTTCTTTTTTTATATTTTTAATTTTTATTTGTTCTCATCAAGTTATACATGACAGAGAGTGCTCTTCGATTCATTGTACACAAATGGAGCCCAATTTTTCACTTCTCTGGTTGTACATGAAGTAGAGTCAGACCATTCGTGCAATCATACACGTACCTAGGGTAACGATGTCTTTCTCATTCCACCATATTTACTGATCTTATCTTTTATCCAAGTTGTTTTGGTTGTGGGTATCAAAACAAACAGAATTTGGAACAAAAATACAGTTGGGTAAGAGTCAGGTAGGATGGGCTGGGGATTATTTCAAGAACACGGAAGCATCTTAAAGACATGGAAGAGAAGGAGCAGTTGAGTTCCCAGATGACCTGGAGAGTGGGCAGGTGTCTAAGCAAGGCTTTCCCAGGATGTCTGGCCTTACCTCTCTCTGCACATCTGTCTTATTCCTTTCCACTTTCCTTCAAGTTGGCTTTTCCTGCCCACATGCACACCGCCAGATATGGCTATACTTCACTGATTGTTCAAGGGACCAGCTCAGATCAAATCTCTTGGTCTTCTTTCTCTACACCGGAGGAGAGGATCATATTAACCCTCCTGGTTTCTAGGTCTATTTTTGTTCTTTCACCTATGGATAAGGGAGCAGGGCCAAATCAAATAAACACCATTTTTGGAACATACTTCTGCATCAGGCATGGCTGAAGAATAGGATGACAGAGTTGGGAAGGCACCCTTCAAAATAATTCCTACATCTTTAAGCAGAATCATCAGCCTTTTCATCATTTCTCACAGATTCACCAGGAGTTTGATAGATAACAACAATGCAGAGAGGTAGAGAGGGGTTTTAGCAGATGCTGTGAACCTCGTATTATAGTGGGACATTTCCACTTCAGAGAAATAATGATCCTGAAACAGAAATGGAGAGCTAGCAGAAAGTTGACCCCCAACTCTTACCTTGTCTAGACGACACAGGTGAGTGGGAGAAGAGCCCTGCATGAGAGGACTACAGAGGAAGCTTTGGCCTCTGGGGGAATCAGGGTTTTCATTAGAACCCAGAGAAGGAGAGCTCTGGGGATGAAGTTGAGCATATCAAATTTTTTTTAAGCAATTCAGTAGGTCTGGATTGGGAAAGAGTGCACAGTAGATCACCTGGCAGTTGTGATGGGAGGTGCAGAGTTGGGTCGGGGGAATCAGCAGGTGCATATGGGCCAAGCGGAGTGGCAAGGGAGGGAGGAACATACAGAGGAGGGATGCTCCTTGACGGATCTGGCCATAGTGTGCCGGGTGATCTGGCTGCATTTTCTTTGAGCATCTCTTTTACTTTCTACTTCTTTTTTTCTTCCTACTCTGTTCTCTCAGTTTGCATCAATCCATCTTTAAATATATAGCTCAAATTGCACTTCACTTGCTACACCTTCCTCCCATACAGTGATACTCCTCCCTCCTGTGGTCCTGCCAGTCTACACTATTCATTCACTGTTGACCATGGACCTCTGACTTCATCATGCAGCTCCCCATGGCTCAGGACCGGCTTTAGCAATAGGATCGGAAGTCCTGAGGGAGGAACATTCCTTGTACTTCTTTGTTTCTGCTGCAGCATAGTAGAGTGACTCTCACATAGTAGGTATTCAGAATGGCCTTCAGCAAATCACTTGGTGACATTCAGTTTATCTAATCTAACATCAATTCTCCATTCACTTACATGTCTTTTGACAGGTAGTTCTTGAGCACCTACTCTGTGTAAGCACAGGTTCATAGAACAAAGCTTGTTAGCACAATTATTAGAAGCATAAAATAAAAGACATGAATAAAATGCCATGAGTAGCGGGAAGCACTTACACAGGAAAGACGTTATTTAAACATTCATATTTAGACATTGGAACATTAACTAAATTATTTCATAAGCTCCCTCCTGAGTTCCTAGAGCACTCTGAGCATACAGTACCTATATTATAGCACTTACCACATTGTATTACAGTTATTTGTGTATGTTTCCATCTCTGCCCCAGACTGTGAGCTTCAACACTGAATCCTCAGCACTTAGCACAGTGCCTGCCACATAATGGGCCTCAGTAAATAGTTTAAATAAATTAGTGAATGAAAGAAAGTCAACATCCAAGGGTTCTCAGCCAACAAAAATGTGTTCAGACAATAAGCACACTGATGAAAATTCTGTCCAAAGAATCACATGGAGAGAGTTATAAGTGAAAAAAAATAAAACATAGATTTTTGCCCTGAAGGAGTTTATAAATGAAACTTGGAAGCAGAGCACAGGCATAGGAAAATGCCTTAAGATGATTTATCAAATTACCTAAAAGCAGTTGCATTTTCAAACTTTGACACAGACATTGATGGATTACAGAAGAGCCATAGGGGCAGGAGGGGTTAATCGGGGGGAGCTTCTTGGAGAAATGGAATGATCTGGGAGGCACTGAAGGATAAACAAAATTCACAGGGTTTGCCCCTCTGTGGATGGAGGAGGGGAGTGGGCCACTGGCTATTCACTAGGGTACTCAAGAGCTTTGACTCACGATGCTGGTAGATGTGCAAATGTTCCACACCTCTATTGGTGACACACATTCAACACACACACACACACACACACACACACACCATGCACATTCATCTCTGTGGCTGGGGGGGCGGGTATGAGCCTTCAGTGTTTCCCCTCTCTAGAGAAAAATCCTCTCTCCTCAAGTACTTCTTCGCTGGCTTTCACATTGACCCTTTGAAGGTATCATCTCTGCAGCTCTCTCTCCCAGGACTGAGCCTGCTCTGCAAGTGCCCCCATTTCAGGATGTAACACAGAACTCGATCAATTACGATTCTTTGTTCCAATCCCTTTGATTATCTTAGAAACAGGTTACTGAGTAGGTCAGCAGGGGGCAGAGCCAGGGCAACAATTGTTTATCTGTCTCCAGGTTGGAGTTGGAAAGCACAGACACCTGCTGTTGGGGTGACTGTGCTGGGTGAGTGGTAAGGAGACTCACTGCTTCACCCACGATCTGACCTCCTCAAACAACATCCAGAAATATGGCCTCAAACTCACCCTATGATAGGAATTCTGTGTTCATTGACTCCACAAATATTTATCATACTATGATGTGCTGGGAATGTAGCCGCAAACTAGAGAAACAGGTTACTTGATTCATGAAGATTATATTTAAGTGGGAAAAAAAAAAGGAAAATCAGAAAATTTGTTTTCTACAAGATAATGTCTAGATACTATGAGGAAAATAAACAGTAATGTCATAAGAGGGCTTAGGGAAGATCTCTCCCTAGAGGTGAAGTATTTGAGACAATTCCAGAAGAAAATAAGGAACCAGCCACATGGAGAAATAAGGGAAAGGTATTCCAGGCAGAGAGAACTGTGAGTTCCAGGGTGCTGAGGCAGGGACAAGGATCAGATGTGCACTTGGGCATGCTCAATTCTCACACACAGACACATGCACTCACAACTCCCACACATAGCCCTGAGCATAGGGAGTGAACGGCAATGGGGGAGGAGAATGAAGACAGAAGGCAGGTGGTGGGCTGGGGATGTGGCTCAGAGGTAGTGCTCACCTAACCTGTGCAAGACCCTGGGATCCATCTCCAGCACCCCCTGCCCTGCCTCTGTCAAAAAAGCCAGAAGACAGCAATGTCAGATCATGCATCTTAGTCATCTCTGGTAATACTTTGGGATTTTTTTTTTCTGAGTGCAATAGGAAGCCACTGAACCCTCAGAGCAGGGGAATGATGTGCACTTGTCCCCCACCCTTCACACATGATGTCCAGTAAAATCCTCAGATCTAACCACCTCTTGGGATGCACAAAGTCTTAAGGGTACTGAACTCCCCATGTGACCCTGAACCACTCACCTCTCCTGAAACATGAAACTTGCCATATGCAGAGAGATTGACCTTCCTCTTTGAAAGTTGCTTTAAGATATGTCAAACTAAAAACCCCACAAAGTTAACTTTACCTTTTTTTTTCACTCACTCACTTTTCTTTATTTTTTATTTTTGGTGCTTTATAGATATACATAAAGGTGGGATCCAATGTAGTATTTTTATACATGCACATAGCATAGTTCTCTTTTATGGACTCCTTTAAAAGCTCAAAATTACGAATAGATAGAAGACAGTTAAAAACTTATCAGACAAAGTTTACCAAAAATTATTGATGCTACCTTGAAGTTATTCCAACACACCAGGGCTTCTTCCACGTGAAAAGCGTCATCACCAGCGTCTTGTTTTGTTGGTGTTTCTGACAGCTTTCCCTCTGGAATTTTTCCATTTATCTAGCCCAACCTCTGTACCTTATGACTTAGCCCAATTTTCCCCCCACAAACATAGGAAGTTGGATGTCGAAAGCTGCCTAGAGAACAGTCCATCCGTCTGCTCAGTTTATAGATGAGCAAACTGAGATTCAGAGAGAGGAAGTGACTTGGTAAAAACCACACAATCCCCAGGTCCCAGCCTGTCTCCTTCCAGGGTATGTGGCTGGCCTGAAGAGGGACACATGAGAACAACAGACTGGCATGGAGGTTCAGAAAGACGCCCATGTTACATGGCCAGTGAAAAGCTCCCAGAGAAGAGTCTGGAAAATGGAAGGGGGAGACGATGACGGTGAATCACAGGAAATCTCCTTGAGCTCCAGAATTGGTGACTCAGAACCTCCAGAGTAAGTGCGGGGTAGGGGAGCCACCGTGGGGGTGAAAACCTCATCAGTGTTTTCGTATCTGCAGGAGGTTCCAGGAGAAATATTGGGGGGGGGGGGCAGGGGAAGGGCATTGACAGCCAGGGCTTGTTCCTAATTCACGGGGACCAGGTGGCTCACCTGGGGGCCAGGGAAGACAGGTGCAGGGGCACAGGTGGGCCAGTTCTCTTTGAGGGGTGAAGGGGATGGGCCCTGGTAATACAATATCCTCTTGGTGCCACACAGCACTCCAGCCCCAATCCATCACTGCAAATGAACCAGGTGACAGGATTAAATATCCCCTAATTGCAGTACCCCGGGAGGGGCCACGCCAGCTGTCTCTTCCACATGCCTCGCCCAGCAGATGGGGGATCAGATATCAAAAGGTCACAGGAGGCAGCCTGGGTCCTGGCCACCTGGGCTGAGTGGAAGGAGGAACTGAGGGAAGATTAGGGTTCTCTGTTGGGTCTGAAAACCCATCAGTATTTGGTCCTGGCTCCCCCCTGGCTTCCTCGTGGTAAGGTCTGCCTAAATTGTCCTCCTTATTTGTCAGAACAGGATCTGGGCCCCCGTGTTCTGAAACTTGCTCCCAGAAATGGATTTATGTCACACAAAACCAGATATACCCCAGGGTGCACAGCAGTCTGCCTGCTCTGGCCCCTGCCTCCCGTACCTCACTGAACTCTATGAAGCTGGGATTTTTAAATTTATTAGTTATTAATTTATTTGTTATTCATGACATATTGTGTTTTGACATATCATACATACATGGAGCATAACTTTCCATTCTTGTGGTTGTACATGATGTGGAGTTTCACTGGGCGAGTATTCATATATAACAGGAAAATTTTGTCCAAATCATTCACTGTCTTTCCTATTCCCATTCCCCTCCCTTCCCTTCATTCCCCTTTGTCTAATCCAATGCTGGGACTTCTCATCCTTCCTTCCAGTGCTCTCAGGAAAGGAAACCTGCAGGATTGCTTGGTTGGGAATTCCAGCATCCTTCAATGGAGGCCAGGTTCTCCAAATCCACTGAGGATTGAATAAGACAAAATGTGACTTATATTTCAGCTCCAGAAATGGACTTTGGTGCCAAGAAGCTCTTGGCCAAGGGAGGCTGTATATGGGGTTCTTCCTTGGCTGGGTTGAGGACATCCACAATGGGGGAGGAGCAGGTGACCACTTTACTTCAAGGCTTTTGCATCCAGGAAGCACAGGCACTATCTCCCCCTAACGCCCCCCCCCCCTCACCAGCTCCTATCAGAAGGGCTCTGGGCACTTCTGTGGAAATAAGATGCATTTCCATTTCACTGAAATCATGATATTGCAAAATCAGCAGGAGTAGTTACAAGCCAAGAATAGCTCCCCATCCAAGGAAGGAAGGACTACGAGGCAAAATGAAGGTTCACTTGCCAAACTCACTGAGACTCAGTCAAGAAAAAAAAAAAAATCAAAAGGAGCACCTCAAGGCCCACAATGAGAAGATGACAAAAGTCTCCAGCATCATTTGAAACTCCACAATTAGTGCAAGCTATGAGGTTCCAACAGGGCCATGGGGGGAAGGGTGTGCTCAGTTCACTTTCACCATTGCAGCTAGAGAACTCTGGTCATCAGCCCCTGGGACTTAGAAGACAGTTTCATGCAGGTCCACCTCTAATGGATCATTTCTCTTTTTTCCAGTCATTCATTTGTTTATTCATTTAACAAATACAAATATTTTTAAGGATTTTCTGTATTTCTGGAAATATGCTAAGGGCTACAAAGGTGACCAAGTCCAATACCATCTTTGTCTGCAGGGATCATGTGCCTTTAGGATTTGGGAAATTGCATGGCTCCAAACTTCAGCTCCATCAGGCATCCAGCAGCAGCAGGGACACCTTCCTAGGTCTCTCAGTGTTGCCAAGAACTGGTTCACAGGAGATGACTGAGGGAAACTGCTCTGGAAAAGCTCTTTTGCAGGTCTATAAAAGTGAAAAGTATTGGAACTATTGCTCTAGCTGTGAGAACAATGGGCTAAGTCACCAGGGAGCTGACTTAGACCTCCTTCTCTTTGTTCCTTCACTTCCCCCTCCCCTTACTCAGCCTCCAAACAGAGACTTAGTCCAAAGAGAGCCATTCCAGGTTGATGATAAAGGGACAATGGGGTTTTGGGGTGGTCCTCTGGGTCCCCAGGCAGGAGGCCTCCATTCCAGCATGCCAAACAAACCAGGTTCTTTTGGAGCAAGTCAACAGCTGAACTAGAGGCTATGAACAAAGAACTTGGCCAGTTTCTATGTCCTTGCAGTGGATATGCACAGTTAACCACACCAGTGTCTACTCCTGTCCCAGTTTTAGGGAAACCAGAAATCAAGAATCTCACTCCCAGAAAACTACAGGTAGTTGGAGGAGATTGGTTTCTGTCTGTGGTATTTTCTGGCTGATGGTGTAATACCATATAGGCCCATGGGCCCAAGTGTTGGCATTACCTAGGTAATTTGTCAAAACATAGATGCTCAACTTCCCCTATGTGAAATTCCAAATTTGAAGGGACAGGGATAAGGCCTGAGAAGTGAGTTGCATGCACCAGAGAGTTCAAAATCCTCATATATATATTGGACCATGTCTTGTGTGTTTTTATTATACATTCAAGACAGCATAGTACCTGGCACAGGACTGGCACTCAATAAATGTTTGTGGTTTGAATAAATGTATTTGATTTAAAGAAAAAAAAAAAAAACAATGGATGACAAAAGAAAAAGATTTTTAGGCTGTGGGGGTTTTCTGGGATCCACATGTACCTGATTGTCTTTCTGATTCTCAATTCTCTGAGTACAAAATCTAGGGACCTGGATTTGAGGGTTTTGTGCTTTCTCTTAGGTTTGTTCTGAATATATGGAACTTTGCTCCCATTGGCATAAAGCAGAACTCATGTAAGAATGGTTTATCTTGTTTCTTCTCTCATCATTTTTTATTATTGTTGTTGCATTATTAGTAATAACAATAATAGTAATTGCATTTACTAGCATTATCTCATTTCCTCATTAGGGAATCTTATGAAAGAGATAGGAAATTATTATCCCCATTACAAATGAAAAAACTAATGCATAGAGAGGTCATATATCTCATCTACCCTGCAATCACACAATTGGAAAATGGCAGGAAGAGACTCCAACCAGACTCCTGCCTCAGAACCTAATGCTTTTAGCACTATCCCAAGCTTCCAAAAGAACCACTTCAAGTCTGCATCCAGTGACCCCTACATATGTCATTCCAAATGTGCAAAACAGAGTGACTGGAATCATTCACAGATCTTTGGCAAAGGTGTGTTCCTTTTCATTTTTTTGTATGATCATAAGAGGTTGAGTAAGACTGATAATGTAAAAAATTACTCACTGCTAATTGACATGCAGGCAAATCATCTCTGAATTCATAATCTAAGTGGATAAAAAAAGGGAATTTATTCTATAAAAACCTGGGTTAAGTGTGAATTTTATAGTGTGCCTACCACAGGAGCCAGGCGCATGTGCATCCTCATAAACCAGACTTCCGCAAGAAATCCAGTCCTGCATGGAAAATTGGCAGATAAGTTGCTTCTCTCTTTTGTTAAGCAAAGTCCTTGTGCTGTTAGAATAGCCCAGTGTCCCAGCATCTGTGCTCAGTCAGATCCTGGGCTCCTGTATTTTCAACTAGGCAACTCGAGTTGTAAGAAGTTTTCAATGAAGTCCAACAAAATCATGGCTTCAAGATGGATCTAGACAATGCCCAAAGACTGAAAAGTGATAACAATGTTCTGAACATTTTAAATACAGATTTTTTTAAAAAAAAAAAATCATTCATTTCAAATACAAAGATAATAACTGAATATTTAGCTCAATCCATGAATTTTCTTAACTCCTAGTTTAGATCATTTTGATCTGCCTGGTCAGTTAATTCATCCTAAAATCAGTTGGAGTAAATAGCCCATCAATTCAGTTTAGCATCTTGTGTTTCAATAAATGGAGAAACTGATAAAATAGACCAACAATCTTAACAATGTCTTTGGATCTTAGAAAAATGAGGTGGTAAGGAGGAAGTTACCAGCTTCCCAAAGTGGGATCACCTGCTATAAGACAAAAGCAGATATGAGCAGCATAAGGTGTCCTTTGTTCTCTGTGGGAGTTCCCAGGGCTCAGATAAATAGACAGTTTTGTCCCCAGAGAATCTGGTCGCCTATGGAGCAGCCTGGTTCCTCACCAGCCCTCCCCGTCCACCAGCCCCCAGTCCTCAGGCCTCCTGGTCCCTGTCAGCTCTAACAGGGGGTGGGGATTGGTTAGGCCATTCATTGGTTCTGAAGTTTCTTCTACTTAAACCAATTTGTTAGGTGCTTCGTGATTTACAGCCACAGTGGAAAATGGGGCTGGGTATTGATTCTTGGCCTTTTCTATTGCAAATGGGTGTAATGTTTTATAGTATGTCAGAATAATGGCAGTGGGCACTCTATCAATGTCAAATGTTAAAAATGATCAGCTATTGTGATGTAGGAGATTAAATATGAAAGCTTGATGGGTATATAAAAGCGAAATGGCAATAATAAAGGGATTTTTATGTTCGGCTCATTGCTCTCTGGAATCCACCTGGGGAGCTATTAGAGCCAATTGTGCTGATCAGTGACATATCACCATGGGTTAAAGGACGGGACAGGTGTGCCTCTCCCCAGGTGCTGTTTGGCCTGGCAAGATAGAATGGGAGACCAAGGTGGAGAGGTCAGTGTTCACAGGGTCAGACCTTCAGAACTATCTCTGAGGATGACTGAGAGGAGAAGACACAGAGTAACTGAGAGTCTATCGGAAACGCCAGGGGTCCCTGTAACCCTGCTTCTCTCTTCCATGATGGCTCCATCATTAAAGCCAGCAGAGAGAATTAGCTTCCTTCTTTGAGGTATCCATAGAAATGACAGTCCTGTTCTATACAACTAGGTCAGCTCTCATTGGTCATCTTGTACAGTCAAACTTCTCAGGAAATTGAGGCTCAGAGGGGTAAAGAGGCATGGCCAGGGTCACTCAGCCAGTGAGTGGCAGAGCTGGACCAAATCCAGATCAAGCTAGAACCCTTTCCACAACCTGTCTTCAGCTGCCCTAGGAATTCAAAATTGTCATAATCTTCTAAATCAGTGCTGGCCAATGGAAAAATAATGAGAGCCACCTATATAGTTTTAAAACGTTCCAATAGTCACATTTTAAAAAGTAAAAGAAATGAGTTAAACTAATTTTAATAATATATCTTATTTGAGCTAAAATATTTTCCTTTTGACATATAATCAATATAAAAATTATTGAGGCATTTTATGTTCTCTGTTTCATACAGTTTTGAGATATGTTTTCTATATACAGCACAACTCACAGTAGATGAGTTACCTTCCAAAGGCTCAGTAGCCATGTGGCTAGTGGCTACCAAATTGTAAGCATAATTCCACACTCATATGTATGGGGGTTCATCCCCCAGAGAGATGTTCAGGGTGTGGGGAGGGCATGTGCACCTTGAGAAAGCAAATAAATACTACACTGTGCTTAGACGACTGGTGTATAAACACCAACTCAAGCCTGTAAACCTGGAAAAATCTTAGGACACACTGAAGACAAGCTGCCAGGGCTTCTCAATGAGGTGGAAAGTGGATGAGAATTTCTGGAAGTTTTAAGGAGTCTTTTTTTTTACTAAAAATGAGCATGACTTCACAGAGACTAAGGAATATACTAGTAGTTTGGGGGAAGAACAGCTCCTCAGATGAAGTTATTGTTGTCATAATATAAATGACCAAACTCATTTTCTGTGAAAAGAAGAGAGAGCACGAACTATACAGCCTTACACGGAGGTTAAATTAAATCTTAAACTTTATGTAGGACAACAGTTAACCCTTGAGGCATTGAGGAGCCTGAGCTGTTAACGTCTCTCTCTCTCTCAAACACACCGGCCATGGGCGACCTTGCTGACTGTGACATTGGCACAGGGGTCTGCCTATGCCCTGAATATTCACTGGACCCACCAAAGGTGGGGGGAAGAGAAGTCATGGCCACCAGCTCCCAGCTGGTGCTCTGGCTCATCTGGCCCTGAAGGTCACCCTGAACCTCTTGGTCAATGAGTAAAAGGAGGCAGAGCTGGGGAAGAGCGGGGTTCAGGGTGCGGTGCAGCGATCTCAGCATTGCCATTTCCAGAGCAAGCCGACCGTATAATGCACACAATGCCAGCCAGAGCACTAACACCAGGTCCCTTTCAGCCAGAGACAGGTTGTCACTCTGACAGCTATCAAGCCAATCAGAAGGGTAAATTAAGGTGTCCTTTTTTTTTTTCTTGAGGGGCAGGGGGTAGTTAAAATGCTGATCTTCGAGTGACAGGTTTCTGAGCTGGGAGTGAACTGTCACTGCTGCCATCCTCATTCTGGAGCCTCTCAGGAGGAGCATGTCAGGGAAGCCAGCAGGCTCCTCATAGACCTGCTTGCTCCCTAAGGGCATCCAGGCACAAGTCGCACTGTCTGATCTGCCCCCTGGGACCCAGAGGCGAGCGTCCCAGTCTGCACCAGCTCCCACTGCAGTGGGAGCCAGAGATCGACTTTCCACTTTGGGGGGAAGAAAAACTCCTCCTTCTTTCCTAATTGCAGCATTAATAATTAAGTAGGTGCTTTCATTACTCAGAGTCTTACTGCAGAGTGACACTGGAAAGACATACGCAAGGCACACACCTTGGTGCCTGTGCGCGTATTCTGGATGCCGCACATCAAATCATTTAAAAAAAATTAGCATAAGCAAAAATTTTAAATAAAAAACACCAAGGATGTATGTATGCTTAATTACATGAGGACTTTATTAGCTGGCGCTAATTAAAGCATGTTATGAAGTCTGATAAATGTCTAAAATTACTCACTTTGGTAAATAGTTTTGACGCGAGTAATTTGTTTAAAACTAGAACTTGGTGGAAAAGTTCAAGCAATTTTATTTTTGCCTGGGTAGCACATTATGCGATGTCTAGGGGGATAATTAACGATTAGTGGTTTAATGACAGGAGCACATTCATTATCCTGTTTCCCAACACCCGCCAAGTCTTCCATGCTGAGCGCTCGAGGCTCTGGCTGCCCCTCCTGAAGAGCTGACCTCCTGCTGATAGCAGGGTCCATTTCACAGATGGGGTCTGCTGAGGCAGAATGCCTGCTCTTTCCTCTATCCACCATCCCAGAGAACAGAGTCCAATAACAGAGGAGTGCCAAGACTCTCCCTGCGCCTAACAGATGAGAATAACCATGTTCCTCATAAACCTTTTGTTACTGTCTGAATGTTGTGTGTCCCTCCAAAGTGTATATGCTGAATCCTGCCCCCCAGGTGTGGTATAAGGAGATGGGGCCTTTGAGAAGCAATTAGGTCATGAGGTCATGAGTAAGTGTCCTTATAAAAGAGAACACAAAGAGCTAGCTCACCACCATGTGAGGACAAGAGAGAAGGTGCCTTGTAAGAACTAGGGAGCAGTTCTTCATCAGACACCAGGTCTTCCCATGCCTGGATGTGGGCTGCCCAGACTTCAGAGCTGTGAGTGATAAACCTTCCTGGTTTACAAGCCTCCCCGACTCAGGTATCTTGTTATATAGCAGCCTGAATAGCCTGAGACACCCTTCTGATGTGGGGGGCCTCAGGCCCATGGACAGGCTCTGTCTGGGTCTCTCTGCCAGGAGCTGAGACTGACTCGAAGTGCTACGCCCCTCCACAGCCAGGTGGCCTGTCACACCCTCTCACTGGCACTTGCCTGTGGGCTTCCTCTTCTGCTCCAGGTCCTTCTCCTCACCCCACCAGGGCAACGAGGAGAGCTATGTGGCTATAATCTGTACTCACCAAGCTATACACACGCAGTCTAGGATGGTCAGAAAGAATGAGCCTCATGCACTGTGTGACCAGAGGCAATTCCTGTCAATACTCCTTGTCTGAGTACATCTGGGCAGCTATAACAAAGACACCATTGACTGGGGGCTTATAACAACAGGCCTTCCTTCCTTCCTTCCTTCCTTCCTTCCTTCCTTCCTTCCTTCCTTAATACCAGGGATTGAACCCAGGAGCTGTATACCACTGAGGCACATCCCCAACTCTATTTTGTCCCTATTTTGTATTTTTGTTTTTTTAAAAGAGCATCTCACTAAGTTGCTTAGCCCCTGGCTTTTGCTGAGGCTGGCTTTGAACCTGGGATCCTCCTGCCTCAGCCTCCCTAACTGTGGGGATTATAGGCGTGTGCCATCATGCCTGGCTCCCAATCCTTTTTGAAATATTTTTTTAGAGACTGGGTCTCACTAAGTTGCTGAGGCTGGCTTTGAACTCACGATCCTCCTGCATCAGCCTCCCATGTCCCTGGGGTTAAAGGCATGCACCACCATGCCTGGCCAGGCTTTTATTTCTTACAATTTGAGAGGCGGGGAAGTCCAAGATCAAGATACCATCCAATTCAGGTCTGGTGAAAGCTGCATCTCAGCTTTGGAGGGGGCGCCTTCTTGATGAACCTCCATGTGGAGGACGGGGCTGCTGGATCTCTATGGTCTTTTATAAGGGCACTCGTCCCGTCCATGAGGGTGGGGCCTCGCTAACCACCCCCAGCAGCCCCACTTGCTAATGCCATCTCTTTACCTACCGGTTGGGTTTCAACGTACCAATGCTGGGGCACACAAAAGCTCAGGCCATCGCCCCTTCCCTGGTCTGGTCTTTGCTTCCACCCAGAAGAGCTCCTGTGCTGCTCGGCTTTGCCCAACTTTCTTTTTGAGGACAGAGAAATGAACTAATTGACCTCCTGGGGCTCTGCTCCAGTCTGTGATGTGAGACACACAAAGGTCACTTTGCAGTCCAGGCTGACACTTGCCTCCCGCTGTTCTGAACCTAGGTCTACTTCCTGGAGGCAAGGAGAGAGGCTTGGAAGGAGGCTGGGGTGGCAACAGCAGTCCCTGCTTCGTCACAGACCCATGGAGGATTTCCCCTCCTTCTCTCATTTTTTTTTTCTTTCTTTTTCTTAAACCAAAGTTTGAAGCTAAATCCACTGTGGGCTGAGGGAGGCACTTTAAACTCCACTTGCTTCGAAGTTTAAATGGGAAGACTTGACAGGTATGCTAATGCTCCTCTATTAAGTCTGCAGAAAATGACATTAAAGGTATTGGTTAAAGACACGGCTCAGTGTTTGAGCAATTTAATGAAGTGTTACACACAAGCTGACCTTGTAGAGGGAGAAGCTCGCGGCTCTCTCGGCGTTTCGGGAGGCCCTGGCCACTCTGTTTGACATCTGAGCTTAACACCAACCCCGGACTGGACTCATTACCGTCTGCAAGGTTCTGGAAACAGCCAAGGGGGAGACCAGCCTTTGCTAGTGCAGTCCAGTGACAGGAAGGGGTGGTAAAAATAGTGGCTCCTGATCCTCAGCGTCGTGAGGCCAGAGGTGCTGGTTTGAATGACATGTTCAGTTTTCATAAACATGGCAATGGTCCCCCTGGGGAGCCAGACAGGAGGAAAGGATGGGGCTCAGAGTGGGCGGTGGACAGGGTCAGCCGAGTGTAAATGCCAGAGCTTCTGGCTGGCATCTGATCTCCAGGTGAGCTGGTGGAGTTGGGAGGGGTGTGTCTCTGCCAGAGGAACAAGAAACTCCACAGAGAGTTCAGGATGAAGGAACCAGAGGCATTCGGTGATGCTACAGAGATGTGCACCCATAGAAAAGGGTCAGAGGAACAGGATTCTAAGACCCCTGTGGTTATTGAGCTTTGACCATATATCACTTCTCTCCCTAGCTGCCCTATTCACTGTGTTTCAGCCACAGTAGTCTTTGGCTAATTCTTAGGACATTCAAAGATCCTCCCACCACAGTCCCTTTGCACACACTTCTCCCTCTGCCAAGGATGCTTCTTTTTGTTTTTCACAATGACAGCCACTTTAAGCCTTTTTATATCAGTTTACATGTACTCTTATCAGAGAGGCATCTGGGCAGCTCATGAGCAGTGTAAGCCCACAGGTGCTGGGTACAGTAATGAATTAATAATTGTTAGACAATAATCCTCTGCATTCATTTTTGGAAAGCTCAATACAGTCAGCCCTCTGAATCCACAGGTTGTGCGTCTGCACACTCAACCAACCATGGTTTGAAGGGATTTGGAAAAAATGCATCTGTATTGAATATGTACAGACTCCTTTTTCTTGTCATTATTCCCTCAACAATGCAGTCTAACAACTATTTGCACAGAATTTACATAGTATTAGGTATCATAAGTAATCTAGAGATGATTTAAAGTATATGGGAGGATATGTGTAGGCTCTGTGCAAATACTGCCCCGTTTTTCATAAGGGACTTGAGCATCTGCGGATTTGGGTATCCACGGGGGTCCTGGAATCAATCTCCTGCAGATAAAAAGGGGGCAGCCCCATACCTTTTAAATTTCTTCCATGTCATCCTGATGGAGATCTCTAGCGACCTCCCCAGGCAAAGGGAGAATCAGCCAGCTATTCTCCCGCAGGGAAGCTGTGAATGCTCAAGGACACAGTTCTGGAACCAGACCAGGATTCAAGTCACCTGACTCCCTGGCCAGGACTATTTCCATTGCTGCAAATGGTCCTCTGTCTCTCCTGGTTGATGAGGTGGATGGACAGGGAGGGGCCAGGCCAGGAATGCTGACGCCAGAGAGGCTCACCTGGCGGAAGAGGGGCAGGTGCCTTTGGAGCAGCGAGGATGACACCTGCTCCTGTGTTTCCTGCTCATCGGGTGGGCACAGAGCAGGGGCAAGCGAGGCTGGCGTGGGACAGCCCTGTCCTTGGGAGAGCTTCCTCCCAGCCTGAGCCAGGGCAGTGCAGCCTTTGACGGTCTCATCTCTCTGTGCTGTCTGTCCCCGCAGGCTTCCCTGGGCCTCGGTAAAGGGCTACAGTCCACCTACTGCTTCAGGAAAGTTGGCTTGTTCAAGTGGAGGAAGAGCCACAGGCCAGGCTTCATAGGGGAGCAACTCACCAGTCAATGAATGTCTGTTGAACACCTCCTCTGTGCCTTCCCCTCCGATCAGGCTCAAAAAATAATAATTGACATATTGATCTCTTGTGACTGCAGGTCCTGAATTTGGCCACTTAAACGTGCCAGCTCCCCTCACCCTCGCAGCAATCCTATCCTGGGGACAAGAGCAACCACATCCCCATCTATCAGGAGAGGAAGCTGAATTGGCAAGTGCACAGAGAGTGGGGTGTTCTGGGGTTGGAGCAGTCACAGGGTCTCCGTGGAGAGAGGGAGGCTTGAGTGCTGGCCGGGTCTCAGATGCTAATCATATGGCCTATGATTCACGTACTATTGTCCCCGTCCTGAATGGTGTTGTGCCAGCCCTACTGTAGGTATGTTATATCATCATCCAGTTGGACTCTTAATAATAATCCTGCAGGGCAGATAAGTAAAAGGGTTGGGGGCTGGAGATATAGCTCAGTTGGTAGAGTGCTTGCTGGGCATGCACAAGGCCCTGGATCCAATCCCCAGCACCACCAAAAAAAAAAAGGATTGGAACTCTGTTTTTTTCTGAGCTGTTCTGACTATGCGTCCAGGTGACATGGTAGAAAGAGTAAAGGGGATTGGCCTCTCAGTCCCACGTTTGATTCTTCGAGGCCTGCCATATCATGCAATTCCAGGTGGGCTGAGGAGGAGAAGGGGTCATGCAATAAACACAGAATACATGTGGCAGAACCAAACAAATATCATTTTAAGGCTAATAAATGGTCTTAGGTCTTATATTTGGACTACTGAACATGATAAAAATATTGACTTAATTGTTCCAACCAGACTCTGATTAGCAAGTGAGGATTTAAGAGACTTGGTATCATGATTGAATAAGCAAGCTCCAGCTACAGACACCTGTGTTCAAACTTCACCTCTGCAACCTACACGCTGTGTGAGCTTGGACAAGCTGGTTCAACCTGCACTTCAGATGACTCATCTCTACAACGTGGACCACTATAGCATCACCTTATAGGGCCATTCAGAAGATCTGAACAAACACAGGTGGAGGGCTTGGAGCATGCCTGCTGTCCCACGGTACCCAGTGCACCAGCTAGATTAGGAACTTTCCAAAGCTTTCTGTGGAACACCTACCTGCCCTGCCCCAGACACTGTGGGCACCATGAATGTGAACCAGGCCTCGTCCTGGCCTTGGGTGTGCATCAAATAACTAACCCCGTCCAGAAGGAGACAAGGGCTGTTTCTGAGGTGCAAGTAAATGCCTAGAGGAAGATCGGTCCTAGCTGGAAGGGGTCCATGATAGAGGAGGGACCCGAGGTGGTGCTGGAGGAATGGGCAGGATTCTAACAGAAGGTCACAGCAGGTCGGGGCAGCGTTCTCACTACACCAGTTGGGCATTAGCCCATCAGGTGTCCAGTTCACCCCAGGTGACACCTGCTAAGAAGAAAATGAAGTCAAACTATCACTGGCATTTTAGCATAGTATTAACTCCCCATTCTATTCCTGGTGAAGATCCTTCCAGGAGCTGAGGATGTAGATCCGGGGTAGAGCGCTTGCCCAGGATGCGCTGGGCCTTGGGTTTGATTCCTAGCATGGAAAAGAGTTGAATAAAGATATATTTTTTAGATAAATTTCTTCATCATATTTATGACTAAAACCTCATCCTTGTTAACTTTTCACTGGGACCCAGTGTGAAGACCCATTCTTACCCGGTTCCACCCAGGGTTTTCTACAAAGGGAAGGGTGGCACTAATACTACTGGAGTTCTGACAGCTTAATGCTCTCTTGGCTTTGAGTTTACAACTTGGACGTGACTAGAAATGGGACCAAAAATGATTTCCTAAAAAAGACCATGAGGGGTTGGGGTTTTGGCTCAGAGGCAGAGCGCTCACCTAGCACATGTGAGGCACTAGGTTTGATCCTCAGCACCACATAAAAAAATAAATTAAATAAAGGTATTGTGTCCAACTACAACTCAAATTAAAAAAAAAAAAATCCTAAGACCGTGAGTCAGAGCCTGGGTGCAACCCTTAGTCCCACGTTGCCCCCATAGACCAGGGGCTCCTCTGCGCTTCTCCCATCCCAACCTCTCCTCTTCAGCTGGCTTCCTCTTGCTTGCTGCCTTCCTTTTTCTCTGCTAGTCAGCTTTCCAGGGAAGTGACAAAATACCCCAAATGAGGAAATATAATGAGGAAACGTTGATTTTAGCTCACAGTTTCAGATTTCAGTCCAAGGTCACTTGGCCCTTTTCCTTTTCCTGTGGTAGCTCAGTGGCAGAATGGGTGGCAGAGGAGGCCTGTCCATCTCATGGTGGCTGGAAGCAAAGAGAGAGAGAGAGAGCGGGCAGGGGCCAGGGTTCTAGTACCCACTTCAGGAGCTTGTCCTTAGTGACCTAACTTCCTTCCCCTGGGCCCCACATACTAAAGGTGTTATCCCTTTCCATTAGCACCAAGGGCTGGGAGCAGGCCTTCACCACAGTGGACACTGTGTCTGGAGGTGGTTACAAACCCCTGGGCACCCTGCAGCCTATACTCCGTCCTGCTTTACCTCCAACACACTCTCATGGGCCAGAGCCTCAGGTCCCCTTTGTTGTCATCTGGAAGGTGGACAGATGGCTCATCTGGGGTGGAGAAGAAGGAGCAAGAGGAGCGGAACTCATCCTGGGGCCAGGAGACAGGCTCGCCTTCTAAGGAGGAGATGAAAGCCAGGAAAGAATTCACGCACAACTCTTTTGAAGGAATGTGAAGAGAGGAGAGATTGGTTTTTTTGTTGTTGTTGTTTTTTTCCTTCTCCTTCAGGAAAAAAAAAAAAAAGAAAAGCTTTTAAAATAAATAGCTGACAGCATCTCTTATTTGAGTAATTCTTTGCTGGTTACAAATGTGCCACTCTAGAGGGCTTTATTTAGAAGTTTTTAAAAGAATGTGTTCTCCAGGAGAGTGCTCGCGTCACCAGGGGACTGAGGTTCACTCCCTCCTGGCCCTCCTGATGCCCGGGCTCACACGTTCATATATTCTCCTATAATCTGATCTAGGTTATAAAAATAAAGAAAGAGAGAGGGGAGAGGCAGCTGGTTCTCCCACACATCTGACATTTTCCTTTATGCCTGGTTTAACTTTTTTATGACAGGCTGGGTTCACTCCATTGGAGAATTTCTCCCTTCAAATGAGCTCCGTGTTTTATGTTTGAAAATTTTTCTTTAGACAAACCTGGTAATTTTTCAAGTTAAAATGTGTACACTTTAAGCACTTAGGAAGTTTAAGGATCCATCTGATCGGCACATAAATCTGAGGTTATTCATGCTAAAGTCCTCATGTCTGACTTCACTCTTAAAAAATAATAAAAAACTAGTGACATATTTTAACTTGTTTTTAAGTGAAAACCCCACACTGTCAGTTTCCTAAGTCATTGATTAGCATCTCAGTGAGCTCCCTGCTCTGTCCGTGTTGACTCAAGGTGTGCGACAGGCTTGCAGTAGACCAGGTGGCTCCTTGGGAAATGTGAGGAAAAGAGAGGCTTCCTGTCCTTTCTCCTCTCAGTGGGGTGATAGATTTTTTCCCCTGGCTACTGGAGCCTGCTGGGCCCTAGAACAGGGGCTCCTTACTGAGCTGTTCTCTGGTTTATTGATATTTATGCTCACACGGTGTCCTAGAAAGATGTAGATTTTGGAGATCTGAATCTGAGTTTGACTTTGACTTGCCTTTATGGGCTGAATCACCTCAGGACATGTACTTGACCTCTCTGTGATTCTGCCTTTTTCATCTGTACAAAGGGATTAGCAAAACTGTCCACCCTTCTGGTTGTACCGAGCCAATGTCTGAAGGCACTTAGTTAAGAGTACATCCTTGGGTTGGTTAATTTAATTTTTTGATTTAAAGTAGTGGAAAGCAACAGTGTATTGTAAATTTCAAAAAGCTAGAAGAAACTTTTAGAAAAGTTTTCATCACAATGAAATGATAAATGTTCGAGGAGATAGATGTGCAAATCGAATTTAAATATCATACATTGTACACATGTCTTAAAACTTCCCATGGTACCTCATTAATATGTACAATTTTTATATTCTTGTGTATCAGTTAAAAATAAATTAAATTTAAAATTTTAAATATTAAAGAAAAAAGTTAAATGGTGAGAAGCCCAGCTGCTTAACAACCTGCCCCCTTCAGACACCCCGTGGGAACCAGCCAGGGAAGAATGTAGAATTCTAACCCTCATCACACTCTGAATTCCAGAAGGCACCTTTGTTTAGGGCAGAGACACAAGAATTAAAGCTCGCCTCCACTCTCCAGCCCTCCCTTTAATCTACCTGCTGTGAAGGTCAAGGGTATATGGGACCCTCAGAGCTACATTCCTTGCTCAGTCAGGGCCTCTGGAGCTGGGCACACTGGGGCCACATAAGGAATCCCAGTTATCAGCATAGTACCAGGTTCTGAGGCCACCAGTGGTACTCAGGATTGGCTCCCAGATCTGCAGTGTCTATGTTGCACAGGAACTTCTTAGAGATAATCCATCCCTACCCTAGACCTGTCCAACCAGAATCATCGTTTGAGATGCACAGCCCTGGACCTGGCTGTTGGAGAACACAGGCTGCAGCAGAGCAGGAAGCCGCCATACTGCCGGGAGGATAGCAGCACCCTAGTATTAGTTTATTCACGTGGTGACTCTTCAGCTGCTTTTCCTTTTTTCTCTAGCACATGTTACCACAAGGCACTCAGTTTGGTAGAATTGGATAATCAAGCCCCAAGACTAAAGATCAAGTTTAACCAGAGTTCTGCTCTGACAGCCTAAGGGTATTACAGGTCCAGCATCCCTAGTCCAAAAATTCCAAACCTAAAATGCTCCAAAGTCTGAAATTTTTGAGCATTTAATATGATGCCCAAAATGGAAAATTCTACCTCTTACCAGTTGACCATTTGCATCAAAACATGGGTACACTAGCTGGGTGAGGTGGTGTGTGCCTATAATCTCAGCAGCTAGGGAGGCTGAGGCAGGAGGATAGTGAGTTCAAAGCCAGCCTCAGCAACTTAGCAAGACCCTAAGCAACTTAACAAGACCCTGTCTCTAGATAAAATATATAAAAAGGAAAGGGGTCTGGGGATGTGGCTCAGTGGTTAAGAGCCCCGGGTTCAATACCTGATACCCCCTCCCCCCCAAAAAAGCCACTGACACACTAAAAATACTATGTAAAATGACTTTTAGGCTATATTGATAAGGTGTATATACAAATTTCATGTTTAGACTTTGGTCCTATCCACAAGATATCTTATTATATATATGAAAATAAAATCCAAAATAACTGGAAATCTGAGACTTCTCGTTCCAAAAATTTTGGGTAAAGCATACTCAAAACTGTAATAAGATTTTTTTTTAGACCTACAGTAAAAGTTGTGCCTATATTATATCAATTGATCCTCAAAGTACCTGCAGAGGGGAGAAGTCAGGAGGGTCTTCAGAAAAATGAAAGTATCTGCTCAGTGCGGCTCTAGCTGCTGGAACGCTGGTCTGGTCTGCAGTGATTTACAAAGCTGAGTTGCTTAGTTAAAACCCAGATGGAATTTGAAGGGCGCTTCAACTGAGCGAGCTGTGAATTCTAGAGATATTGGACAGAGGTTTATTTGTAGTCCAATCAATAGTAAATCAATTAATTTAGCCTTCCAAATAGCCCTGTCCACTCACCCAGGGATACAGCCTTGACTCCCGGTGAGAAGTCAAAACAGCTGATGCCACTTACCAATCAGCCCAAAGCATTGATTGAGCACCTACTGTGGGCAGCATACCATGCCAGGCACTTCGGGGTAGGGGGTAAGGGGCACAGCAAATAAATGTTCTTCTAGAACTATGAAAGGGAATGTTGTCCAAAATGCTGCTCAATGTTCCGTAGAGAGAGTTATGTCCAGCAAATGTCTACTGAGTTTTGTGCCAGCAAAACTAAAGTGTCTCAACAGATGAGTTTGTATACTTTCTTTTGTTAGAAAATCAAGATCTATGTAATTTAATGAATATCCCTCTTTTGCCTCAGCTTCCAGAACTCAAGAGTAAATCAGCCCAATGGTGTAATGTACTCCTTTCTGTAGTCTGAGAATATCAAGTTTCTGCACTCCTTCCATAGTCTCCGTACATTTTTGTGTTTTAGTGTAAGAATCAATTGGAATCCTTTTTGGGTGATAGGTAAGACACAAAACACCAATTTTGAGGCATTTTCCATTTTATTTTGAGTAGTAGAAGAAAGCAGTAATAACTTCACCAGGTGTCTGACCCAGGAGCAAGCAGCCCAGACTCCAAGTCGGGCTCTGGGGCCATAGGTACCCTACCAACTAGACGGGCGATATTACTCATATCATATTACTTCTCTGGACCTCGATTTCCTCATCTACAAAATGAGGAGGTAGGCTAGCTCTAACACTCTGCCACACAATGAAAGTGTAAAGCAAGGAACAGCAGGCCCCGTGTAGTAGAAATCAGAGAGCCCAGACAACTCAAGGGCCATTCGGTGCTAATTGTAAGAAGGACACTGTCCCGAAGCTCAGGCCCAGTATGTGAATCAGCAACCAGTGGACTTCGTGGGCAAGAGGTCATTCAAGTTGTAGCAAATGATTGAAAAGTTGGCCACCACTGCTTCTCCTCCAGCCTCTGATGCAGAGGTGGAATCCAGGAGTCTGTTTCTCCACTCCTTGAACCTATGGAATGACTTTCCTTGGCCAATGGAATATTATTAACAAATATGATGAATCAGGGGTTTGAAATGCTCATGTCATTTTGGTGTTTTCCTCTTGCTGCTTTTGTAACCCAGACACCCCAACCAACTGCTGAGCGTGAGACTCGTAGCCAGCCACCCTCTTCATTTCAGCACCCACCAGATGTGTGAGTGAGGCCACCTGGGCCGGCCACTCAGCCCTCTTTCCCCACCTGTGCACCAACAAATCAGGCTAAAGTCAACCTAGCCCAGCCCAGCGAGCCCAGAGCTACCCAGAAGAACCACAATTTAAATCAATGGTTGTTTTAAGCCACTAAATTTTGGGGCTGGCTTGTGGTACAACTAAAACTAACAACATGGAGATGTGAGAATTCGAACCAGCAAATCCCAGCTGGGTTGCCTGCCAGGCATGGAAGTTAGTGGGGCTTTTCTTTTTGTCTCCATTTGTAGAACTGGATGGGTTTACACCATCCCAACCTTCTCCCAGTCTCTGCTCTCTTTTGCTCTCTTTTGATCCATGATGCTTCCAGCAGGGACAGAAAGCACCTATGCTTGGTGCTGCAAACCTGCTAAAGGCAGAAAGGGAGGGCCGCAGGGACCAGAAACAGGAGGCCCGATAATTAACCCATCCTCCTGAACGCCCAGGCTTCCAACAAACGGAGCTACACAAATCAACCCAATGGAATTATCAGTGCTAATCTCCCAGCCCCTCCCTAATGCCTTCCCTCTCCTGGCCAGCACCTGGCAGGGGCTGTTAAGCCATCACATTCTCCCCGGCCCATCCCCACTCTCTTTTCTCTCTTTCTCAAGTTGTTACCACACAGGCATCACGTAAGGAATCAAACGGGGACAGGTCCTATTGTTCAGCAAAGAGGCAAGAAAAAAAATAATCAAAAAAGCAGGGGACTTAAAAAAGACCAGAATTATTTCTCAAATAGAATGGGAAAATCTAACATGCCTTATCACTACGGAGAACAAGCACTGTGCGAACGCCCAGGCCTCTGACTGGCATGCCGGTTGTTTTGAATAGACGCATGACATTGTCAAAGAACCTGCCATTGTGTTGCTGAAAGGCACTTGCAACATTGCATAAAAATCAGGCGGTTCGTGTCACCCTCAGACTAGTCAAAGCTGCTGTTTTTTCTTTCTTTCTTTCTTTTTGAAAGAAGAAAGAAGGAAAATAAGAAATGTCCCCAGAATAAGACCTTCAAAGCCAGATAAACGTTATTTCTGAAAGACATCGGAAACTGGGCATCCGAGCAAAGCCACCAGCTAAAGAGGTATTCTATTTGGAAAAGATGCTGGTGGGACAATGGGGAGGTTCAAGGCTGGTGTGGGCTGGAGTGGCGGCTCTTCTCGGAGGTCGAATTCTTCAGGCTTGAATTCTTCAGTCCAGTCATCTAGGTTTCTCTGACATTCTTGCAGTCATCTCTTTTCTTCTTGGTTACTTCCTTTGTGGACTTTGTAAATCATGGAATTTGCACGTGTTGTTCTCCAAAACCCCAGCAATGTCCCTCTTTCCGCTCAGTTCTCAGCTAGAAATGAAGTTTCAGATCCTTGCAATTCCAGAAGGATCTAAGCTCAGCTCCAGGGACCCCTGGTCTTTGCTACCCTTGAATACCTCTGGGGAGCTGGGGCTTCTTTGCAGGCTCCACGCCACATCGCATAGCTGCTGGTGCTGCAGCTTTGGTGGCATCCCTGGACATTGAACAATGACAGTGGGGGAAGGCTTTGGTTGTTCCCTATATGAAATACGTGAATTCTCTTCCACAAACAAGAGATGCTAGAACTTGGGGAAGTCACCTGATAGGGGTGAAGCACGTTCTGTCAGCTCGTTGCATTGAGAAACAACTTCAATCTCCTAAAGTCTTAAGACAAGAGAAAGTGAGAGTCAGGGTGAATAGAGAAGTGAAGAGGTCTACAAGGCACATAAAGCCCAGACTGTGTTCAGATCAATGGCTGTCCCTTACGGTTTCACAGGTCCAACCTTTAAGAAGAGGGGAGAATTTAACTTCAATATTGATTTAACTTCCTGGGTGCCCTTGGGGAACAGGGTTGGTCAGGAAACCAGTTCCGGGTGGGCAGCCTGGCTGATGTATGCTCTCTAATTGCAAGTTTTGATTAGTTCAGTTGCTTCTAGATTTCTGACTTTTAGCAAATGGCCCTTAGTCTGTGCCTGCTGTTCTCAGAAAGAAGATGAGAAGCTTCTTAGCACCTAGGGGCTGCCCCTACAGTGTGACTTCCTCTAGCAATGGGTTGGTTGCAGGGCAAAAAACCTGTGGACTGTACAGGCAGGTCTTGGCTCCACTTCCAACCTATGCCATGCTCTTGGGCCGGCCACTTCACTTTTTTGAGTCTCAGCTTCCTCATAGGTAAAATTTACTTTGTTTTATTTATTTATTAATGCCCCACTTGTTCCAGAACGGATTTAAGGTGGCTTATCTGTAAAATGAGAGGATTAGACTAGATGATCCCTTCTAAGGTATCCTCCCAGCTCCAGGATGCTCTGACAGTCTTACTTTCCACTTGACTTTGCAAAGTCTGCAGTTCAATTCCAAGTTAGAGGGATGCCAGCTGCCCCTTGAGTGTGAGTGATTCATAGTCACGGAGGGACTGTGGGATTGATTGGGGAGATGTGTGCTTTGTGCTATAGTAATACTTTGTACTTAGGGCTTCACATAGGCAAACCAAATTACAGGTATTATCAAATTTCATACTCACACACCTTTAATAGCCAAGAGTTCATATATGGGGGTAATTTTCAAGCCGTTCCCTACAGATAATAATTCTCTTTTAAATACTCAGAAAAATAATACAGCCCCTCATCAATCCTCAGCCCTGTGGAGTCTGTCTGGGACCTCTCCCAGGCCTGCCCATCCCTCACAGGCCACAGAAGTTCCAGGGTTGAAGAGTCCATTTGGGGCACTTCATTCCAAGAGAGACACTGACAAACGGGAGTTTGCTTGAGGAGTGTCATCAGGAAAATGAACATCTGGAAATAGTGACTTTTGGGAAAAAAAATGATGAATCTGGGGGTGTTTAGCTCAGGAGAGAGACTTCACGACTTTGCAGAGTTGCCACGGAAAAGAGGGGGCCACCAGAGCCACTGTGGAGCAGCCTGGGCTTCTCATCAGTGGGGTGAGTGTCTTGCGAGGCAATGAGCTAGAAACACTGACGTATCCAATAGAGACGGGGCGAGCACCCGCAGGGGTGCTGGAGAGGAAGGATGGCCACATTTGGTCCAATCTAGCTAACATTTGTTGAGCATTTACTGGGAAACAGGCCCTGCTATGAGGTAGGTACAGTGGGACATGCAAAAGTGAACAACTCTTCACTATTGGTCAGAACCCTTATGGTTATAAACAACAGAAACCAGCTGGAGCTGTTGGTAAACACATAGGCATTTATTACAAAGATGCAGTGATGACTTAATTAATACAAAAGTACAAGGCTGTGGCTGAAGCAAATCAGAATCATGTTCTCAAAGACCACCAGGAAGCATTTCTTTCTTCCCTTCTGAAAATCTTTTCATTCTTCTCTGTCCTGCTCTCCAGCCCCAGCTTTCTCTGCTTCTCCTGTCCTCAAAATGGAAATGTGGGAATTGATATTGCAGGACTGCCTTCTCTACAACCAGTTTCTCATTTTCCAAGAAGACACACCAATTGGTCCAATGTGGGTCATTTGCCCATGTACTCTACCTACAAGTAAGGTCCCTAGAGTGCACTGCTATAACTCACAGATTGAACCTAAGTCAGGGCAATTACCAGGAAGGAATAAAGATTGGAAAACAAAGCAAAGAAATTCCACTACAAAAGCACAGTTGGTGCTAAGCACAGTGGCACATACCTATAATTCCCAGCTGCTAGGGAAGCAGTTGTAAGAGGATCCCAAGTTCAAAGCCACTCTCAGCAATTTAGTGAGGGTCTAGGTAACTTAACCAGACCCTTTCCCAAAAAATAAAAAGGGTTGCAGATTTGGCTCAGTGGTTAAGCATCCCTGAGTTCAATCCTTGGTAAAACAAACAAACAAACAAAAATACCATTTCCTGGTCTTAAGGTGTTTATAATCCAAAAGGGAAAGTAGATATAGAATCAATGAACTCGAGTATCAGAGCAACTACAACACAAACTAGAACAGATGGTATGGGGAATTGTTTTTTGTTGTTGTTTGTTTTTGGTACTAGGGATTGAACTCAGGGGCACTCAACCACTGAGCCACCTCCCAGCCCTTTTTAAAAAATTTTATTTAGAGGCAGGGTCTCATTGAGTTGCTTAGAGCCTTACTAAATTGCTGAGGCTGGCTTTGAATTCGTAATCCTCTTGCCTCGGTCTCCTGAGCCACTGGAATTACGAGCAGAAATGGGTTTTTTGTTTGATTATTTTATTGTTATTGATGTAGATGGTAGTGAATTTTTATTTCACAAATAATAAATCAATATATTCTTATAAAAAATAATCGATCATCTTCTCTCCAACAATATTACTGAATGAAAATGGAAATTGTTTAACAGTGTAAATAGTATTTTCTTTATGTAAAACATGCAAAACAGTCATATATTTTTATATAAGTAAAACATCTATGTGAATGTAAATTTATACAAAAGCCATAGATACCCTCAGATGGTCCTCTCCATATAGTTATTCTAGGCATCTACTACTCTTCTTGCATCTTCACTGTTGTGGTGGTAACAGCTCCCTTTTTATCAAACCATTTATATCTTGGTTGACATTTTGCTATTTGTTCTGTTAATTATTGAGAAGAAGTTGTTAAAATAAACATTTTATTTGTGGACCTTTCCTTTAGTTTACTTTCTATATTTGAAGCCCTGTTATTAGGTGCATAGACATTTAAGACTATTGAGGTTTTTAAAACATGGATTGTGCCATTATATAATAACTTTTTTATTTTTAATAATATTTCTAGTCTTGAAATCTACTTTTTTTTCCTGGAAGAAATATAATAACCTCAGCTTTCTTATGCTTATACTTTACAGTTGTATGTCTTCTGTTTTTAACCTCTCTCTTTATATTTAAATATTTTGAAACATCATACAGTCCACTTATTAATGCCTTCAGGGGGCAGTTAGTGCTATTTTAGCCTCAGGGTACTGTATCATCCCTTGTTTTTTTTTTTTTTTTGTGTGTGTATCTATTTTAAAAATCTAGCTTACAAGCTCATATCTTTTTTTTTTTTTTTTTTGGTACTAGAGACTGAACCCAGGGTGCTCTACCACTAAGCAACATCCCTAGTCCTTTTTATTTTTGTATTGAGACATGGTATTGCTAAATTGCTGAGGCTGGCCTTGAACTTGTGATACTTCTGCTTTAGCCTCCTGAGTTGCTGGGATGATAGGTGTGGCCACCATGCCTGGCTCCAGTTTACATCTTTATAAGTAGTTCCTTCATTAAACCTTTTTCAAATTTCCTAGTTTCATCCTCCTTTTCTGCTGGGCCTGGAGTAATATATCCAGTGAAGCTGACTACACCATCAGGTTTGTATTGGCTGTATTAATGCTTTCTGTGAATTTCCTGTCCAGATCTTCTGCCCACTCTCCTCTGGGTTTATTATCTCTTTTGTGTCAGTAACTCCCTGATTTGTAGGTGGTCTTCACATAACCTCAATTATAATCCACTGTCTGCTGTATGTCTTGTAAATATTTCCTTCCAGTCTTTGTGTTGCCTTTTGAACTCCGGCCATAGCATCTTTGTGACTACAGTGTTTTAATTTTTTGATGTAGTTATATTTGTCAATCTTTTAACTCTATTCTGGGGTCACTGCACTTTATATGAGTGGGCAGATTGCAAATATTTTTGGCTTTGCAAGTTACACAGTCTGTGTCAACAATTACTTGACTCTACTGTTATAGCACAAAAAGAGCCACAGACAATAAAGGAGAAAGTGGATGGGTTGGGTTCCAGCAAAACTTTGTGGGCTTTTTTTTTTTCTCGCCACAAAAAAAAAAAAAAAAAATAAGATGGGTCTGCTTTGGCGCTGCACAATAACTGCCAACCCCATCTCTATCTTTGACTTATTTTCATCTATATAAGGAGGTCCCCCTGCCTTGTGGTCATAAGCAAATTATTCAATATTTTTTTTTTTAAAGTATTTGTTCTTCAATTGTAGTTGGACACAATACCTTTATTTTATTTGTTTATTTTTATGTGGTGCTGAGGATCAAACCCAGGGCCTCACACGTGCTAGGTGAGTGCTCCACCGCTGAGCCGCTCTTTTCTAAACATTTGGGATATTTAAATATTTAGGTTAATAAGTTCTTGGAATTGATTTCTGTAACTGATAGTAGATAAATAATATATGTTTTTTTTCCATAAAGATAGTCAGTTGCCCCACTCTAATTTACGTGCCACTGATATGAAATGCCACATGTATTTACTCAACAAATATGTATTATGTGCCTGGAAACTATATGTATTTATTTCTGGACTTGGTATTCTAGTCTATTGACCTTGTTGGTCTATTTCCAAATCACTATCACAGAATTTTACTGTTTAAATACCATACATTTATGGTATGCTCTGATATCTGACAGGGCAAGTCCCTCTTCCATTTTCTTTCTTTTAATTATCTTGATTTTCTTGATATTTACTTTTCACTGTGGATTCAAAATTAGCTTGTCAGGTTCTATGAAAAATCTTGTTGGGATTTTGATAGGGAGGACATTTAATATTTATAGATTCATTTGCAGAGAATTGACATCTTTGCAATATTGAACCTTTTTAAATCAGGATTGTAGTAAATGTCTTCATTTGTCCAGGTTTTCCTTTATGACTAGAACACTTGTCAGGTTCTGGGAGGGAGGACATTGGTTTCTCTACCTGTGTGTCGGGTAGATTTGGCTGACAGGAGAACTTTACACTCATCTCAAACTTTCCGTCCTATTTTCTTGGACCCTCTAGGAAATCAGTGACAAGCTGGTGATGTGTTAAAAATAAATAAATATAAAGATTTTCTTGTTCTAAGATTATTCTGCAGCTCTAAGAAACAGTTTTCTTTGGTGCCTACAACTCAAGGCTACAGGGACAAATGCTTCCTTTTGTATCGAGAGTGTCAGGACCCACAAAAAGTCTTCTGAGACTAGGTGTTTGGGAGGATATGATCATGTTTGTAATGTCATCCAGCTAAACATGGTAACTTAAAGTCTTTCAACAAATATCTCACTAGTGATTGCCATGAGCCAGAAACTGCTAGCTGCTGGGTCACAGAGAGAATGAGACAGTTTTTGTATAGTGGTCAAGGATTGGAAGTCAGAGCTAGGAATTACAGTCACAGGAACAGTTAACTATCCTCAAAGAGCTATATACAGGGGGTCATAGAACCCCAGCAAAGAGAACCTGGAAGACCTGAGGTTTCACACAGAATTTTTTTTTTTTTTTTTTGATACTGGAAGTTGAATTCAAGGGCACTCAACCACTGAGCCACATCTCCGGCCCAATTTTGTATTTTATTTAGAGACAGGGTCTCATTGAGTTGCTTAGCACTTCGCTTTTGCTGAGGCTGGCTTTGAACTTGCAATCCTCCTTCTTCGGCCTCCCAAGCCACACTGGGATTACAAGTGTGCACCACTGCTGGTGCAGGATTTCTGAAGAGGATAATGCTTAGCCTGAGCCCTGATGAAGAAATACAATGAAGCCCAGAAAATAGAAAGGGCAATCTAGGAAGAAGTCAATCTAAAAACAGTGGAAAGTAAAATCTCTTGATATTGGCAGCAAAGGAATTGTAAGCATTTGAACCTAACTATAGAGTATAATGGAAGGAAGAAAGAGGCAGAAGACCGGGAAAGCAGGGATCACAGAGTGAGTACCTGGTCCAGGTACTTTCCTGTAAGTAGTGGGAGTGATTGAGTTATTCTTGGAGCCTGGGCCTGGCTTTGTCAGAGATCTTTATTAAATAACTTTATAGCTGAGTATGGAGAATGTATTTAACGAACAGAAGACCAAAACCAAGGAGATCATTGAGGAGAGAATTCAACAGTCCTGTTCAAAGATGAGGTTGGTCTGAAGTAGGGTGGAAGGGAGAGGCCACACCCCTACCAGCCATGCAGCGCGGTGGTGGTGGTTAAGAGTCCAGGTCCTGCAGGTGGTAGACACAGTTTTAGTCTGACATTATGGTTTGGATGTGAGGTGTCCCTCAAAAACTCATGTGTGAAACAGTGCAAGAACATTCAGAGGTGAAAAGATTGAGTGTGAGAGCCTTCACCCATCAGTGAATTACTCCCCTGATGGGGTTAACTGAGTGGTAACTCAAGGCAGGAAGGGTGTGGCTGGAGGAGTTGGGCATTGGGGGCATTCCTTTGGGGTATGTATTTTGTATCTGGTGAGTGTAGTCCCCCCACCCCTCCTCTTTCTGATCATTATGTGAGTGTCTTTCCTCTGCCACACTCTTCTGCCATGATGCTCTGCCTCACCTGGAGCCACAAGGAATGGAGAAATCTGTCTGTGGACTGAGACCTCTGAAACTGTGAGCCCCCAAACAAACCCTTCCTCCTCTAAAATTGTTCTTGTCAGGTCTTTTAGTCACAGCAGTGAAAAAAACTGACTAAAACATCTGTATTGGAAGTGGAGACTTGGGTGAACCTTTTTGCTGCCCTAACTTGCAGCTCCCCATCTCTAAAAAAGAAGCCACAGTTCCTAGTTCTTGAATCTATAATGAGAGTCCAAGGAGAGAACAAATAACTGGTGGTAGTGGTGGGGGGATACCAGCAAGAACCACAGAGTCCCAGCCTTAGTTACTGCAGATATCTAAGGAATCAGCATTCAGCTTTATTTTAAAGGAAGGGCAGAGGAAGTAAAAGGAAAGGAGTCACTTTGCTGGTCCTAGAGGGAAAAGTTGTGGTAAACCAATGAGGGGAAAAATTCTGTTTAGGGTGCCCAACAGTCATCTTCATTTGTAAGTGTTTCTCCCAGGCTTTGAAACAGTGGCTTTGGTTTGTAGTTGGAGTCAGAATCAATTGTGTCCATAGCTCTTGACACTCATCAGCCTGTGTCTGTGGGAGAAACCATGGGGGACAAAGACAGCCCCTGTGCTAGTCAGGCTGGCAGGAAATGGGGATCAAGCTGGACTTGGAACCATGAAATCTGTTTCAGGAAACCTGAGCTTAGTTCTTGGCTGTGGAACAATTATTTGTTATGCCACTTTGAACATTCATAATTATTCTGTGTCTCAGTTTCCTCATTTGTAAAAAGGAAATGATAACAATAATGGAGTGTGTGTGTGTGTCCTTTGAAATTCACAGAGAATTGGTTCTAGGACCCCCAGTGAATACCCACATGCACAGATGCTGTGTAAAATGGTGTAGTATTTGCATATGACCTGAACACATCCTCCCATATACTTTAAATCATTTCTAGGTTACTTATAATAACTAATACAATGTACATGCTATGTAAATAGTAGTTACACTGTATTGTTTAGGGAATAATGCCAAGAAAAAATCTGCATGTTCAGTACAGATGTGTTTTTTTTTTTTTTTCTTCTGAACATTTTCCATCAGTCGTTAGTTGAACCCATGGATGTGGGACCTGTGGCCGTGGAACCCACAGATGTGGAGGGCCAGCTATATATCTTATTTCACCTAGTTGTAAAATTCAAGAGAGATAGTAAAAGCATTAGTAACTATAAAATGATGCTTAAATCTTAGTTATGATTTAGTGGAGGCGGAACCCTGGGGCAAGGCCGGGTATCTGGGACCCACTCCACACCATAGCCAAGCAAGCTTCAAGTCCAAGAAAGAATTCAATTATTGCAGCGTGTAATTTTCTGTTTGCAGGGCTCATATTGTGTATGTAATTGAATCAGAATAAAGAGATCCAAAGGCTGTGGGCTTGGGATAAGGCTTTGGAACTGGACTCCAATGAAGCCTGGCTGGAGGGGGAGCGCTGGAGGAGGAAGGGAGGGAGGAAGGAGGGAGGGAAGAGGGCACAGGAAGCAGAGTGCCAGGTGGGTCCTGAGAGCAGCAGGCTGCTCTTGGTTTTCTGTGGCCCTTCTAAGTCTTGATTTTACCTGTAGAGCCAGAGGTTTGGCAGGTTGAGGGCATCTCTAGGCTGGGCATCTTCTTTTTCTCTTTGGCTGGGATGAGGCAGCTGAGCCACTCCGTCTGAGGATTCTTCCCCGTGTCACCTCCAGCCACCCTCTACATCACTTCACCGCCTACTGCCTGTTCCTACAGACTGAATTTACAGCTGAGAAGGTGACTCTTGGGAAGGGACATCAGAAGCCAGATAGGGGTCAGAGGTGTGATTGGAGCAGGATTGGAGCACTCCCTCCTTCACTTGGGAAACCACTCGATTCTGGACGGTCAGGATGATGGGTCACCCTGATTTGGGAAGAGAGTGGATTTCAGAACAATGAAACTAGGGAACCAGGCAGGGGGCGTGGGACGCCAAATGACCTCTCATGGACATGGTCACGCATTCTTCTCAAGGCCCAGCAGGGGCTGTGGAGGAGCTTGCAGCCAGCCGCTGGTGTCTTCCCTGAAGTCAAGGCTGACAGAAGGGCACAGGACAGAAGGGAAGAAGGCAGGCTGGGAAGGAAGGAGCAGAAATCTACCTCCTAGTTCCTGCTGAGTTTGTCCCCAAGGCCTGACTCCTTTGTACCAGCTGGCACTGTCTTAAGGGCCCTACAGCTACCTTTCCTGGCAGCCCCTTCCCCACTTCTAGCCACACACTCCTCCCCACGTCTCTCCCAGCCCCTACGTCTCCCTTCTCCTGCCCCAGGGAGGTGAGTGGGATTTGGCAGTTGGTCCAGGCTGGGAATACAATTCCAGCCGAGAGCCAAGAGCAGGTCTGAGACCAGCTGCCTAATGCCATTTCCTGGGCACCAACAAATCCAACTCAAAGACAAACAGCCAGCAGCGCCTAGGAGAGAAGGAGACAGGCAGTGGTGGAGGGGGAAGCAGGGGAGAGAATGGGAAGCAGAGCCCGGGAGAAAGACAAAGTGAGGAAAAAACCGCACACAGCACACCCAAGCCAGTGGCCCAGAATCTCTCCCACATCTGCAGAATCAGAAACACTTATTAATAGCCAGCGAAAGGCAAAGAGGAAGTGTCTCATTGTCTGCCGCTGTCATTCCTCACTCTGACGAGCACTTAAAGTGTCAAGACCCCTTTCAGCAGCTGTGCACAAGCCATCAGGCCTTCTCATCGGTCACTGTGATTCCCAGCGCTGCAGCTCAGTCCTCGTGACTGCTTCGGCGCTGTGTTTGGAGACGGGGCGTAGGCAGCGCACAAACAAGTGCTGTCTTTTTGGAAGGACTGTGTTGGGGGCCCCCCGGATGGTGAGGGATGGGGCGAGGGCTGGGGGTGGGGAAGGGGGACAGATCCTGCCCAGCCCGCTGTGGGATGTCAGAGAAAAGGTCATTACACAGGGATGTTGGGAGGATGAGAGGCTGGGCGTGGGGTGGGGCTGAGAGTGGAAGGTTTACCTCGAACAAGAGGGTGGGCGCTGTCAGCTGTCATGGAAAGGAGATTCCACGTGTGATTTTTAGACAACAAAGGATGGCTTTCTGGAGGTGGGAGTTCTGGTTGATCATTGTCTCTTTTGAGGGCAATATAAAGCAGAATGGGCTAGAGCTGCAGTAGGTGGGATCTAGGTAGGATAGAAGAAAGGCCCTCCTAATGGATAGTAGTAGCTATGAAGCCAAAGTGAGCTGGAAATGTTGCTTTCTTTGAGGATATTTACCTGCTGTTACAGTGCCTCCACCTAAGACTTTGGGATGGTGTCTTGGGCAGGGATGGGTTATGAAGGGCATGTAGAAGAGGAGGTGGCTGAGATTCCAGGCTTTCTCCAGCAGGAGGTATCTCTTATTGTATGAGTTTGCTATAGCTGCAGTAACAAAACCCACAGACTGGGTGAAACAACAGCAGTTTATCACCCCACAGTTCTGGAGGCTGGAAACCTGTGATCAAGGCATTGGCAGGGCTGGTGAGAAAACTGTCCTATGTTTCTCCTCAAGCTTCTGATGGCTTTCTGACAATCTTTGGCATTCCTTGGTTTGAAGAAGCATCACCCTGACTCTGCCTTCATGTCAACATGGTGTTCTCCCTCTGTGAATATCTGCATTCAAATTTTTCTCTGTACAAGAGAACTCAAAAAGTACGGGATTATAGGCCCACCCTACTCCAACAGGAGCTTGCCTTGACTGATCACATCTGTACACACTGTTTCCAAATAAGGTCACATCTGAGGTACAGAGGATTAGGACATCAAATTGTGAATTTTAGGGTAGCACAATTCAACCCATAACACTTGTCAATCAGAAAGAAATACAAGCCTATCAAGAGGGTGATCGAGGAAGCTAGCAGTTAGGGAGAAAATTCTAGTGCCCATACCCCTTGTGTCCACAAAGATGAATCCTGGTTATTTGCTTCTGTTGGAGGATCTAGGACTTGGTTCTCAAACTTGGATCTTTGCTGTAGCCCCTTAATTTCTCTTGCCTGAAACAGAAGGGACAGAGCAGCTGCAGCAGCTGACCTTCACACTTCAGATGGAGGGCGTTCATGGCCATCTTAGTTTAAAGGACCAGCCAGTGACCAAAGCATTCCAACTCCAGGAAACAGACTGAGGAGACACCTCCACATTCTCCTTTGCAGGTTTCAGGAATGACTTGGTTAATCTGTTCACCTCTGAAAGGAGAAAAGGGTAAAATTGTTTATATTTTCCTTTCTGCTGACCTGACTCTGACACAGCCAGGGGATCTGGTTAATGTTTAAAGAAAAATTAGCCTGTTGTTCAACATTCTCCATAATGTCCATCCAATTCAATTAGTTAATAGACTCATGAAATGTCAGTGCAGGATATGTAGAGATGATTCAATCTCAGCTCCTCATTTTTTAGATGAAGAAAGCAATGCCGAGAAAAGGTAACCAATTGCCTGCACACAGTGCGCATCTTGTGCGGAAGCACTCAGGTTTGTGGGCTCTCAGCTCAGTGCTCCTAATCGGGTGAGCATTTAACTCATTGAGCAACTGCCTTTAAAGGCCTGAGCTAGCAAGCCAGACCCCTGTGAGTAGGAGATGACACTCCTCCAAACGAGTCTTGCCCAGCCTTCCTGCTCTCTCGTGGCAATTCTCAGTACCTCCAGCCTCCTTCTCACCTAGTCACATATTGAACAAAGGAACAAAGTGGGTGCTGGAGATGGCACAAAGGCTCACCCAAGGCTGGGGCCAAGCCCTGTTGTCTGCAGCTCCCTCCACCTCCCATTTCCTCTGCCTGGGTTGGTGGGCTAAGCTCTCATGAAATCAGCAGCTTCTACTCTGTCATCTCCTTCCCCTTCCGGACCCTGGCAGTCACCTAATCTCAGCCTGGGCCAGGAGGTCACACCTGAAGGCAGGAGGGAAATCAAGCATCTTCAGTGAGCTTTCAGATTTTCCAAAAGCCTCATGGTCCTACGTAATCCCCGGATGCACCTGAATTGGGGGAGGGCAGGATGGGTAGGTTGAAATGATGGGTTGGCTGAGGATGTCCTTCTAAGTCCCCCCTGGAGCCTGGCAGGGAATTTCTCATTTTCTGATCTGAGAGGGAAGGAAGCACCGAGGGAATGGGGTTTGAGTTTCAGAACAGGGTGTCACAGGGATGGGGATTTAAAAATAAACAGAGGAGCCAGCAGCATCTTTTTAGCAATAGCCATGGTAACGGACACTGCTGGAATCAGAGCTAGCGTGGGGACTGTTCCTGAGGCTCCAGAAATGTATGCGGGGTTACACCATCTTCCATTCCTCTTTGTTGTTGTCGCTGTTGTTGTTTTAAATTCTCCAGGGCTGTGAACACAGCAAACCCAAACACAGGAGAGCACCTGGCAAAGGTGCCCTTACAGTCTCACATGCACAATCAGGCTGCTCTCTTTCCACGGTCCCTCAGAACATGTGCTCAGGAGCGCCCCCCCCCAAACTCACCACCACCACACACACACACACCCTCAGAAACATGCACCCACACCAACGCAAAGACACACACCCTGGTGTGCGCATATGCCCACACACAGAGAAATGCAAATGTATGCACGTGTATCTTGGCTCATTCTTACATATGCTTAAAAATACCTACTACTATAGTCAGAGGGATGAAGACTTGAACTTGCATCTCTTCATGCTCTCTCCAGGTTCCATACATGTTTTTATGGGACGTGTTCAGTTTCATCTGACATCTTTTTGGCACATGTACATACCTGCTCACAGGAAGTCGATCATATGTGTCTCATGAAGGGCTGTACACCTGAATATCACACAGACATGGGAACACACTTGTGTATTCACATACGTGTGATTGACCTACGCCTCCTCACCCCACCTGCTTGAGCACACATCAATTGTGTTCGGCGCCTGCTCCCTCAGGTGTACGCACTTGACCAAAAGCAAGTGTTTGCCCACCTCCTCATCTGACCACAGAGTGGTTTCTCATGGCCCTGGGGGGGCACACTCATGTGTTCAAGCTTCAGCTGTCCAATGCAAACTGGCCGAGACACGTCGTCTAGAGATGTCCTTTATTCTGAGGCTTTCTCCACCACACTCCCTCTTGCTCTCACCCACCTTTAGAGAACCACCTGAGCCAATGCCTTCTACACACCCTGTGAAAGGTGTAGAGAAGGGAAACAGACCGTCAAGATTCGGCCTTGAGGCCTTGGGGTTCCACAGCAGGCAAAATCGAGCAGAAATATGCTACCAGTGCCAGTGTGCTTTTTAAAAAGTCGCACAAGTCTCCCAAGGAGGCAGGAAAAATCAAAGCCTCGCCATTTAAAATCCCTACACAACAGAAAGAGAAATCAACACAGAGCTCTCAGAAAGGGCTGAGGCTCCCCCACGTCTCCCTCCTTCTCCAGAAGAAAAGACAAACAGAAAACAAATCAAAAAACAAATCTGGACTAAAAGGAGCAATTGTCAAATGAATAGCTCCGGGCTTTCCTCTCACTGGAGGACATGTGCTCCCTGACCACAGGACAGGAATGAGAAGGGACTCCTGCAGGAGCCGTGCAAAGGGGCAGGCTGTGTTAAGCTGACCCAAATGATGTGTCCTTGTCCCTAGAGCACAAGGTGGAAAAATCACAGGCTTGGGAAGGAGACAAAACTATATTTGAGGGCAGGGTCTCTTTTAGTAGCTCTGTGACCTTGCACAGGTCCTTGACTTCTGAGCCTCGGTTTTCTCACCTGTAAAGTAAGGATCCATGCAAGGTCCCTACAGCCAAGCCTGGTTGTAAGAATCAAATGGAATGCTATATGAAATAGTTTCCACTCCAGTATGTGTTTATCAAATGACCAAGAAAAGATCCCTGGATTCTGGAGCACAGGAGGTCTCCAGACTCTGACCTTCAGTTACAACAAATGTCCAGAACACCTTCAAAGCATGGTTTACACCTTGGCTCTTGGGGAGAAGAAACATCTGAGGAGAAAGGGGAAGTGGGTCTCACTTTCTCCTTCAGACTTAGGCTTAATTAGTGATGGGTGTTTCCTAAGGAGGACCCTAGATCCTTCCTCGTATACCTAAGGTTTCTTCTTTCCTGTTTCTTTCTCAACAAATGAATAGGTTTTTATTGTTTCTCTATATCACACTCAGCTCCATACTTAGCCCAATGCAAGACCCATGGCCTAAGATTGAGTCCTTGCTCCTAAGTGTTGCAATTTGTTAGGGAAGACAGTGGTTGGGAAATATTAAAGCATCCCTGTCTTGGTCTTCTTAGGCTGCCTTAACCCAATACCTCAGCCTGGGTGGCTTAATAGAAATTTATTTTCTGGAGGTCTAAGTCTAAGACCAAGGGACTGGAAGACTCTGTTCCTGGTGAGAGTTCTCTTCCTGGCTTGTAGAAGACCACTTCCTCCCTGTTTTTTCCACAATGATTTCCCTCTGTGCATGAGCCCCTAGCAGGCCCCACCCTTTTGCCCTCACTTAACGATCATTACCTCCTTATATGCCCAATTTCCAAATGCAATCACACTGGGACTGAGGGCTTCAACACAGAGATTTGGAAGGATATGCTACAGTCCATAACAGCCTCTACTCCTCATGCATCTCACATTGAAGAGCGTTGCAGGCATTTAATATGAAAAAGCATAGAAGATGCCAATAGGAGCAAGAAGAAAGCAGACTTGTTTTCTGAGTTATGTACATGTATGGCCAATATGAGCAAGAACAGGGGCTCATGCCTGGACACTCCTCTTTGTTCCAAAAATCTAGAACACAGTGAGCAAATGGTAGAAAAGTCCAACTTCTGGATCACACAGAGAAGGGTGTTGAACACAAAGGAGGAACATTGTCTTCCCTTGGAAAAGTAACTGAACAACCACACAGCAAATGCATGTAGAACCACACCCGAGACACCAGATAGCACCTTGGAGCAACCTCTCTTATCTGTTTGAAGAACACCAACATTTCTTTCAATGCCCAGTTCAAATGCCATCTCCCCTGTGGATCATCTGTTGCCTCAAACATATGCACGCACTCAGGTACACATACATACACATGTGCACATGTGTGCAAAAACCATTACTTTTATTTATGCATTCCTAGTAGTTGGTGCCAACCTTGGTGGCAGCATGTTCAAATTACTTCTTACTTTCTGGGGTAATTTCCCAAATTTTAAAATATAAGCTTTTTGAAGGCAGAAACTTGCCCATTTAGTTGATAATTTTATCTCCAGCCTATAAAGTGAAGCCTGGTACTAGGGTGATCGACAAAGCCAATTTTCCTGAGACCCAATGACTTTCCAAGACAGATTTTCAGTTCTAAAACCAGAATAATTCCAGGCAAACGGGGATGTTTGGCCATTCTACCTGGCGTGTGGTAGGCATTTGGTAAATAGTTACCATGCAAGTACTGCCACAGATAGGGGGCAGCTCCCGGAAAGAATCACAGGGCGATTAAAGTGATAGGGGATGGGGGTAGGAAGCATCCCAAGCAGATTTATTAAAGAAAAACCTTTATAGGCCTGGCATAGAAGAGGCAAAAAGTAGATATTACTCGACTCTAAACCATCATGAGCTGAAAACACAGAAGCATTAAGAATGTCTGAATATGGGGGCTCAGTGGCAGAGCCCTTGCTTTGCAGGTGTGAGGCACTGGGTTCAATCCTCAGCACCATGTAAAAATAGATAAACAAAATAAAGGTATTAGAAAGAAAGGATGTCTGAATATGTTATGGTTCACAGGCCACAGTGGGAAAAGCCAGAGCATTTGAGGGTTATCTATAGATTTTTGAGACTGTTTCACAAAAGGACAATATATTCCTCAAAATCCCTCTTAGAGACAGAGCCCTGAGTTGTGTGGCTCATGAGTTGAATTGCTATTTCCTTTCCTTGTGTACGTATTACCATAATAGCATTAAAAGGAAATTTAAAGAAAGAAAAATAAATCACTTTAGTTGACTAAACCTGGTCCAACAACTAATTTTCTTTGTGTATATTCTCTTATAGTTCTTGCTCTTAGTTTTACGTAATTATAATCAGAGTGAACATACAACTTGTATACCATTTTCTTAAACCATAGATTGTATGGGAAACATTTTCTACCTTGTTACATACTCTCATAGTCTCAGTACTTATTCTTTTTAATGTTACTACAACAGTCTGTAACTCACTTAACAATTTCCTATTGCTGGCATTTAGATTGTTTCTAGTTTTCTGCTAATGAAGATAATCCTCCATTGAGCCTCTGCACGCACGTCTTTTTCCTTCTTTTGTAATATTTCTTTAGGATAAATTCACAGAATTCACCTCAGTGGGTCAGAGGATCTAATAATCTTTAATGACTCATCCATGCTTTCACAAAATATTTATTGAACACCTGCTCTGTGCTAGAGTCTGACAATGAGGGTACAGAGGCTAGTTTCTGCCAACCCAAGGCTCACAGTCTAGCAGGGGCAAGGATGAACAAGTGATGTAGTTTAAGAAACATTCCAGCTGTGGAACAGACTGTGCTGCTGGGGCCCCAGGGTCTTACTGAGCGGAGGAGGAGGGGCACGGTCAAGCAAACCATGCCAGAATAAGGCTGAATTGTAAAAAGCTTAGGAAATGTTAGCCTGGTAGACAAAGTGGGGAAGGAAACTCCAGACAGAGAAAATAGCAAGGCTGAAATCAGAACTGAGAGGAAAACAGAATGTATTCTAGGAATTGCTGTGACTTGATGATGTGGGGACGTAGATGTGGGGGCAGAAATGGTTGGTTTTGAGAAGATAAAGATGGCAGACGAGGCTGAGCACAGGAAGGGCAGCCTGTGCACCACGCCAAGGCGTTTGCATTCCATCTTTAAGGTGGTGGGAGTGGTCAGGGGTTTTACCCACGCTCTTGATAACGTTTCCCAAGTTGCTTTCCAAATTAGACTCATGTATGAGAAAACTGATTCTAAATGTATTTTGATTTGATTTTTTTCCTCGAGCTTCCTGGGGGCTCTAGTCCCATTTCTGCCTAGAGGGATGGCGGGAGAGTTGGCAGGGAGCCGGTGGACTCCAGCCTGTGGGCATTATAGTTGAGTGGAAATGAACAGGAGGACCTGAGGAACTGAAGGGGGTGGGAAGTCAATGATCTTCCATGATCTTGCTTTAAAAGCAAGGTTGGGGGGCTGTCCATTAGATAGAGATGTACACACCCGCCACCTTCCAAAAACCTAGACTCTTCTAAGGCCTCTTAAACAGAAGCCTCCTGGTGCCCTTCCTTCTCTGGAAGCTTCCCCTGGGCTGGGTGGCTTAGTCACATCCACCAGCGTAGGGAAAGAGTACAATTCCTTCATCCCAGAATCTGGGAGCCTCGGGGTGCTCCATCTGCTGCTTCTTGTCACCAGAGCCCTGAAGGGTACATGAGCTGCCAGCCAGTCCTGGATTTCCCCTTCTTGCTCCCACGTGCCCTCATTCCCCCGACACCACCCCACCAGGGTACAGGGCAGTGAGAGGTCTCCTCCTGCTGGGCTCCTCCTTCCCCTGCCTGACAGCCTGCTCTCCCTCCTTCCTGAGTTTCTTGGAGGCCATGCTCTGTGAAGCTCTCCTAGCCCTCCAGGCAGAGCTGGGCCACCAAAGGACTTTGCAGGGATTGATTTTTTTATGTGCTGGTCCACTGGGTGGAATCATTGGAGTGTGTCTGTCTGTCTGTCTCTCTAGACTGTGAATTGGAGGAAGGACAAACATCAGGTGCAAAGGCCCCTGGAAGGTGCGGTTTCCCTGGAATTCCCCCTTGGGCTGGGGTGGGGGGGAAGCAGGGCCAGCAGCAAGGCCTTCCCCTGCCTGCCTCTAATTCCCGTTCCCTTATTAAATTCAGGCCTGATTTGGGCTGTGTGCGCTCTCCTGGACCACCTGCTGTTTGACCAATTCCTTTCTCTTCTCCCTCTGGTGACTAATCGCTGCTCTTTCCTTCAGAGTCTGCATCTCCGTCCTCTCCCCCTCCTGTGTTCCCAGGCAGGTGAGTGGTGGGGCCACCTCACCCTGCTGACTCCTGAGGCACAGACAGGGCAAGTCGGAGCCCTCAAGCCAGCTCCCCTAGGGTCCGAGGCTCCTCTCCCTGGAGAGCCGTTGCTGTGGAGATGAGAGGATGATGGGAGAGGATGGAGATCAAGGGAGGAGAGCAGGAGGAGCAGACAAGCAAAGAAAGTAAGGGAAGAAGACAGAGTTTGAGAAAAGAAAGCTCAGGCCAGATCAGAAGGCCCCCAAAACAAGGAAGGTAGGAGCATGAGAGAGAAGACACAAGCGTGAAGAAAAATGCACATAAAAAGCCATCCGGAGAGCTGGGAAATCCAAGAGCAAATCAACCACAAAACAAGATTTTCAAACTTGAGAAATTACAACCTCTTGTCATCTTAGGAGGAGAAAGAGCACCCTGGAGACAGCACTGCGGGCCTGTCTGGGGAGCCACGGTCTAACTGGGGGAGGGAAGGACTCCAGATCCAAGGCCTCTGCCCCAGGTCCTGGTGCCGGGCAGGGCCCAGGGCAGCTGAACACGTGTACTCCCACACACAGGGGCCCGGGGCACAGGCCCAAGGCCAGGGGCTTCAGTTCTTCACTCTACTGGGGTCCGTCCAGGCTGCAGACCGGTGGCTGTAGGTGTGCAGGTGGCACTGTCACTGAGCCAGCTGAGTGTGCCACCACCAAGGGATGTGCCATACATCAGTCCTGGCCCTCGACTATGAATCCCCAAATTGCTGAATATCATGGAGCCTCCATTCCAGCCCTGCTGTCCCTCATAATTCTGACCCAGAAACCCATGGAAACAGTCATCCAGGCGGGTAAGGCACTCGCAAAAGAAAAGCAATTGTCACCTTCCCCGTGGAGAGCTCATGGGAAGGGAGTAGAGGAGAATGTGGACCTCCCAGGCCTCCTCACCAAGGCCACCTGCCACACCCGTGTTCCTGGATGTCTCCCACTTCCTGTCCTGGTCCCAGGTGAGCTTGAGCTCTTCCCCCTGTGCCTTTCCACACTGTCCGCTGCCTGGGGTGTCTGCACTCTCCTCCCTCAGCTAACTCCTCCTCTGTCTTCTGGTCTCAGCCTAAATGTTGCTTCTTCCAGAGAGTCTTCCAGGACTCACCGTAGGTTAGTTTTGTGTTTCTGCTCCATGCCCATGCGTGTTGTGTGTGTGTGTGTGTGTGTGTGTGTGTGTGTGGTGGGGGGAGAGACACTGTGAGCTGGGGAAGTGGGTGTAAGTCCCTCGAGATACCATTTATAACCGACTCCTGAGCCCCAAGACCACCGTGGAGAACAACCAGAGCTGAGTGTGGGTGCTCCGCCACCTGTCCACCAGCTGCCACTCTCTTCCAACTCTTGGGGAGAAGCCACGGGAGTCTGAAGCATTTTCTGGGTCACTGCCTAGCAATTGGTGACGGCGGCCTTCCTTCCCCACGCTTGTCTCTCGCTGAGTAAGCTCTGCAGCCCCCGCACGGCGCTGACACGCTTCCGCCTCATTCAGAGCGAGCCTGTGGCCATGGTTGTGCGGGGCTCTGCCTGCGGCTGCCAGCGGACCTTCTGGAGCCCAGCGCGCTGGGACGGGAGCTCCGGCAGAGCGGGTGGGGATCTCTCAGGTGCTTCTCCCAGGCGAGTGTTGCTCAGTGGAGCAGGGCGCCTGGGTGCAGGGGACACCTAGCCGGAGTGGGGGACATGGTGGAACCAGCCTTCACTTTGGTCCCCCTCAGTTTTCCCAGATGAGATCATCCCTCTCCTCACTGGAACCAGGCTGCTGGACCCTTGATTGGCAACCACTGAGCCACTCCCTGGCTTCATTCAGGTCCCTGCTCTGTGTCACCTCCTCAGAGCCTCCCTGACCACTGTATTTAAAACAGCTCCCCTTCCCACTTCTAACTCCTCTATTTTCCTCCCCTCATTCTTTACTAGTCGCTGCGCCATGATCTTCTCATTTATGCATCCATTGTCTGGCCTCCCTATTACAAGGAACAGAGCAGAGACCCAAGGGTTTTGGATACTGTCCAGTTGCCCTCTGCCCACGCTGGTCCTTTCTCCACCTTCTCCACCCTGCTCTGCTCTCAGGAGGCCAACTCTGGCTATTGCACCTGCCAGGCTCTCTTGACCAGGGCTTCTTTCTGGGTGGGGCCAAGGCAGGCATCAGAGAAAGATCAAAGGCAGAAAGAGAGGTCGCTGCTTTGACTCTAGATGTCTGTCGGGAGGGTCCCTCTTCTCCCAGAGCTCTGGCCAGACAGCCTCGTGTCTCGCACAGTTCCAGTGTTTAGGAGCTCCCGCGCTCTGTTTCTTTGGGCTGTCCTGATATTTCTGGGCTCTGATCCCTCATCGTGTCCTGTTGGTTCCCTAAGCCGGCTCACACCTCTGTAACGTGTCCCTTTCTTAGAGCCCTTCATCTGCACTCTTTGAGGTGAAAAATATCTCCCACTGAGACTCTGATGCATCTGTGCTCTGATACAACAAGTGTTGTTAAAAGAGGGAACAAATAAATGGCAGGTCCCCAGGCCGACTCTGCTCACATGCCCAGGCTTGACCACCGAAGGCCAGGGAGGAAGGCAAAAGGAAGCTCATACCTACGTCTCCAGGGAGACCCAGATAAATCTGAATGGACATCCCCCAAATTGCTCCTAGGTCAAGAGTGGCACTCACATTTTTAAGAATCATAAGTAAGAAAATTCGAAAGTCTTCTTCAATATCTGTTCTTATGACTTATCACTCTCCCTGGCAGAAATATCTCCAAATCTTCCTTCTCAACCCAAAGAGAAAGGTTGCCTCTGTTATTTTTCTAGGAAATCATTTTACTGTATTAGCATGTAGTAGTCTAATATGTTGGTGTCTTATATGGGGATTGCAAGGAATACAGGATTTGAAATTAAAAAAAAAAAAAAAAACTAATCTCAGCTGTGACCTGTTATGCCTAGTGATATCAGACAAACCAGTTAGTTTTGCAAGCCTCTTCGTGTCATCTGTAAAACGTACACAGGTGGGCCTTGCCCAGCTCAACATCTGTGAGCACAATAAGAAGACCCTGTTATATGGGAATGCATTCTGCACGCCAATATTAGCTGGTGCTCTCATCCTGTTTGGCATATTTAATCTCAGAATCTGGGGTTCTCTGCAGTTCTCTCTTTCAAATCTTCCTGAAACTAACCCAAATCTCCAAAAGGGTCTTCCCAGTCTTGCATGTTCCTGAGGCACAAAAGGTACCTTTTCTCTTCCCTGACCTTTTTCTTGAAGGTGGCCCCCATGAGCATGGGGCAGGGATGGGGGTGATGACAACCGGCTCAGGTGAGATCCTTGGTTAGGCAGCTGGATCTCACAGGAGGATGCCAACCCTGCAGCCCCCTGACTGATTTATGAAGGATGTGGAGCTATCCCGTGTTGACAATACAGAATGCCAACACTCCACACCCTCACCAGGAAAGGAAACAAACTCAAATTGTCTGCTGCTGGCTGTCATGGAAAGCCCAGGAGCAAGAAATAATATTCATGAAGGATTATCTGAAGGACACGCAGCTCATCTACTCCTATAGGTGTACTAGATTTTATCCCCGGCTCAAGCCAGGCAATCAGAGCTGTGTATCTGGACCAAATGGTTTTCGCTCCTTGTAGAAGCAGATTTAGTGACTTGTGTTCAGGCATACTGTTTTAAGTTTGCACTGAAGCGATCCTTTAAGGAAAATCTATGTGAGTGTATCTATTGCATTTAACGTCAGAATGATACTTTAAAAAATGCCTGTTAGATCTCTGGGCCCTGTTTTGAAGTTCCACGTGGGGAATTTCCCTTAGCTCCAGCTTCTCCAGGGAAACGGATATAATTGTCACTAATAGACAATGCGACATTTCTACGGCCGTCTTCTCCTTTGGTCTTGGTTGCTAGGAAGCTCAGACTTTATGGCATGAACTTTTGTGATCTAGCTTCTTGTTGGGTCTCCTTTTTCTATTCCTCCGCTATTCCACTTCAACCTGACCATTTATCTATATTTCTATCTTATTGTAGAGTGTCATTATTATAAACCATCTCAATTTCTTTTTGTTACTCTGAAAAAAAAAAAAAAAGGAAGCGGGTGACTCAGAACACTAGGAAGCGTTGGCAGAGTAGCCTGAGCAGTGTAGACGAATCCAAAATGAATGCATGCATCTGCTGAGAGATGACACCAGAAAAAGGTTCTTCATTAACTCACTCAGACATCACTTGTGATTTACTAAAAGTTGAATGCACTACTAGGCTCTGGGGATACAAAGAAAATCTAACATTCTTTCATTCAATAATTTTTAAAATTTTTTATCTTTTGTGGTGCAGGGGATTGAATCCAGGGCCTCATAACTGCTGGGCAAGTGCTTAACCACTGAGCTATAATCATTTGCCCACGTTCAACAGACATTTATCAGGATTTGCCTTGTGATCAAAACATAGCAAGGGGGGTGCTGGGGGATCTAGCTCAGTTGGTAGAGTGCTTGCCTCGCAGGCACAAGGCCCTGGGTTCAATCCCCAGCACCACAACACAACAAAACAAAACAAAAAATAGCAGGGAACAGCCCATTTGCCCTTGTGGAGATCACAGTATGATGGCGAAGTCAGGTGATTTAACCGAAGACCACACCGAAGTGGGAGGAACAAGTTCTGGGTGGGCGACAGCACCGAGAATGGGAGAATTAACTGTGTCTAGAGTCTGAGGGGATCTCTTAGGAAAGAGGTATTCAAACTGATATCTGGAGAAGGATGAGAAGTTTGGCAGGTAAAAAGGAGGAGAGCAAAGAGTTTCTAGAAGACAACACACACAGATATCAGGAGACAAAGGAGCCATTTCACCAGAATAGAGGATAGACAAAGGGATTTCTAGTGTATGTTCTACCCAGGCAATGGACTACTACTCAGCCATAAAAAGGAGAGACTACTGAACCACGCAACAACTTGGGTTGATCTCAAAGGCTGCATACTTCATCAATCTTTAAGAGAAAGATGTAGGTGTAGAGAACAGATCCATGAACATTAGGGACTAGGAGAGGGGAACAGTGTGGCTACGAAGAGGCAGCACAGGAGAGTTGGGGGTGAGGGAACTGTGTTCTGAGTGTGACAGTATCGTATTCATCCGGTAGTGGGGAGCCACTGAGGGTTGAAGCAAGGGAGTGGCACACCCAATGTGCATTTTAAAACAGTCCCTTCGAGTGCTAGTGCTGTGTATCTAGTGGATTAGGAAAACTCAAGCCACTGGGGGAGGCCAGTGTGGGGTGGTTGGGGAGGTCTGCACAGGTGAAAGGGTGACTTCAAGCAGGACCATGAAGAGGAACCACTTCACTCCCAGAAGAAGCACAAATCCAAGGGCAACGGGAAGAATGGAGTTTGGAAACCCTGGAGGGTCTGAGGGTCTGTGGAGGGAGACTCCAGGCCAGAGACCACTGCAAGCAGAGCTGTATGGCATCTGCCTGTCTAGGGTGTGGGGTGTGTGGTCCTGAGCTTATCTGTGCACTCAGGTGAGAACCCTGGAGCTCCCCTGGGGAGCTGGCCCATCTGCCCGGCTCTGAACAGCAGCACTTCCTGGCCCACAGGAAGGCCTAGGCCTGGCAGAGGAGCCTCTGCCCTCTCCGGGTCCCTGAGCAACTTTCCTCTCTAATCCCCTCTACCATCTTTTTCTCTGGGGCCAGTTTAAAATTTGGAAGAGACGAGGGTAGGAGGGCCAAGGGCAGAGAAAAGCAGGAGAAGCGACTTGTGTTCCTGTCCCCCAAGTCCTGCTGAGAAATGGCTTCCTGGTGCTTTATCTGCCCTGGATATCGGCTGCTAGGATCTTATCAAAGTGTAATTACCCAGCCTGGGTCTGTGCTAATTGGTTCTCTGGAGTAAAGTTACCTCCAATCTGTGTGTTATGGGTGCACAGCAGGAAGTGATTTGAGCCACGAGGCTGTCTGTGATATGTCAGGGCATCACTGTGCTGGCTGCAGGATCCTGGAGCTGGGCCCCGGCTAGGAGGGAGGGATGCGTTCCTTAGGTTCCGATTCCAATCTAAAATGACCAGCCAGCCTGGGTCACCTGGTTCCTGGGCCCTCTTAGAGGACACACAGTAGGAGATGATTTTTTCCCATCTCAGAAAGAAGGGAAGTAGAAAAGGAGGATTGTGGTGTGGGGAAGTAGGGAGGGGAGAATAGGAAGGGAAGAAGGAAGAAACAGAAAACAGAAAACTCCTCTTTGACCCCACTGACTTCCCTTGATATGCTCTTCTTGGTTATTGTCTCAAATGTGAGGTGTCCATCAACTGACTCATTTGCCAATTTCTATAATCTAACATCTTTGCTGGGTGCAGTGACCCATGCCTATAATCCCAGTGGTTTGAAGGCTGAGGCAGGAGGATTGCAAGTTTCAAGCCAGCCTCAGCAACAGCATGGCACTAAGCAACTCAGTGAGATCCCGTCTCTAGATAAAATACAATATAGGGCTGGGGGTGTGGCTGATTGGTCGAGTACCCCTAAATTCAATCCCTAGTAACCAAAAAATAAAAAACAAGATAAAAATCTGACACCTTTGTCAACTTGCCATGGGATCCCATTTCCAAAGGCCCCCAAAGACTTGGGTGGGGGAACCTGAGGACTGAGGGGCTCCTGGAGATCACCCCACCTATGTCATTTTATGGCAGCCTCAGCGCAGCCCCACACGCCCTCATCTGTGCTCAGAGGTTCTGTTAGAAAAAATTGCTTTTGTTTACTTTTTTTTTTTTTTAATTGAACTCAAACCTGTCTCTTTACCATCCCACCTGCCCCTTGGATGGCGCTAAGCCAGTCCTTCCCTCTGATCGCTCTTCAGCTATTTCTCCCTAAAGTCTCAGGACACCGCCATGTGCCTGTGCCTAAAGTCACTGTCTGTCCACAAGACCCTCCTTCCTCACCTCTTTCACACTTAAGGCCCAATCAGCTCCTCGCCTCCAATTCAGCCATGTTTCTCGCTCTCTGCAGGCACCACCGGGGCCCAGGCACACCCTCTGAACAGGGCCACGACAAACCCCGTTGGCGTTATGCTTCTGTCACCCATGTCATCCTACAATCTAATCTCGCAGCAGCCACAGTTAATCCTCTGTTTGTGTTATGCTTTTATGGGGGTAAGATATTGTTTTAGTCAGCTTTTTGTCACTGTGACCTAAAGATACAGCAAACAAAATGGAGAGGAGGAAAAGTTTGTTCTGGCTCTCGATTTCCATGGTCAGCAGAGTCCATAGCCCTGGGCCCGAGGTGAGGCAGAGGGGCATGGCGGAGGGGCAAGGTGGAGACACCCTGAGACCAGGCAGAGACAGCTTGAGGGCTGGGGTCTAGGGGTGACGTCATTCCCTAGGCCACGCCCCGGTAACCTCCCCCTCCAGCCACACCCTACCTGCCCACAGTTCACACCCATCAATCCATTCCAATTTTTTTTTTTTTTTAATTTTTTATTGTGGGTTGTTCAAAACATTACAAATTTCTTGACATATCATATTCCACACTTTGATTCAAGTGGGTTATGAACTCCCACCTTCACCCCATACACAGATTGCAGAATCACATCAGTTACACATCCATTGATTTACATATTGCCATACTAGTGCCATTCCAATTATTAATCCACCAAATGGATGAATCCGTTTATTATATTGGAGCTCTCCTAGTCTAATCTTTTCACTCAGAACATTCCTGCATTGTCTCACGCCTGAGTCTTTGGGGGACCCTTCATATTCAAACCAACATTTACCATTTGAACTACTTTTAAGTAAACAACTCATGAAGCACATTCCCAGTGTTGTTTCACCACAGCCCTGCCTATTCCAGAACTTAAAGTTACCCCCCAAAAAAGTTTAGATCCATGTAACAAACAATAACTTCCCATCCCTCTCTCCTCTGCTGCTGGTAACCTCTGATCTAATTTTTGTCAGTGAATTGGACTACTCTAGGGAACTCATGCGTGGAAGTATACAGTGTTTGTCCTTTTGTGTCTGGTTTGTCTCAATTAACATCATGTTTGCAAGGTTTGCCTATGTTTAGCCTCTATCACAGGCTTATTTCTTCCTGTGGCTGGAGACCATTTTGTTGTGCATGTATAACATTCTGATTATCCATTTGCTGTTAACGGACATTTGGGTCGTTTCCATCTTTTGGCTATTGAGAATGGTGCTGCTAAGAACAGATGTGTAAAGTTTCTGATTGGGTCCTCAGAGAAATTTGTTTAAAATAGAAATTTGATTATGTCTTTCTTCTTAAAACCCTGCACAAACTTCTTATCCTGAAATTACAGTGAAATCTAAACACACTGCCCTAGGATCCTAACTTGGATGGTCCTGCCTATCTAAGTTTCAGCCTCACTTTTGACCATATTCCCCCTCTCTGACCAGCTGCCAGTCACACTGAATTTCTGTTTATGCCTTGAACAAGTTAAGTCTGTTTCTGTCCCAGGGCCTTTGCACTTACATCTCCTTCTACCAAGACCCATCTTCTACCGGTTGTTCCTTCTTATGCTTGCTCTTTTTTTGGCATTCAGACTTCTGTCAAGCACCACTTACGCCATGGGCCCTTCCTTGACTAGAATAGACCCTCAGCCCTCCCCGCTTCCTCACGCTGCACTGCTGTGCCCACCTGGCGTTTTCTTGTGTGTTTATATGTCTCTCTCCACTGGTATGCAACCTGCATAAAGGCAGGGGCTGTGTCTTGCTCATTGCTATTCTCATGTGCCAAGCCCAGTGTTTGACTTACTCAGTACGTATCTGAAGGAGCTGTGGCTCCTCCACCGAAGGGTGAGCACCCTGCAGGCATTCTTTCCATACACCTTCCTTCCTCCCTTCTGAATACACACTAGAGGCTCTTCGTACCCTCTCTCTCTATGCCTAGTGCGACGTGACGTTCCAGGTGCGGTGATGGGCTGTGTCTTCCCAGACCTGGGCTTCTCAACCTGGAGGTGATCAGAGCCTCCTGGAGTGAAGCCATGCCTTGCTTAACAAGGCTCCACTGCAGAGTTGGCACTTCTAGAGGTTTCCCGGTGACGTCAACGCGGGGCGCCACACTTTGGCAACCACCCTAAGATCATCCCTTCCATGGCATCTGTAAAGATGCCCACTCATCTCTCCACACAGCAGTCACTAGCCAGCTCAGACGTGTCCTCAGTGACTCGTGTAACCAGTGAGGGCACCGGAGTCCTCCCCGTGACCCGACCTGGAGCCTTTGCCCTCTGTCTTCAGTCTCCTTAATCTCCCTGACATTGACACCAGCAGCTTCTCGTTCCTTCTCAGTAGCTCCACATTATCCTAATTTCCTGACTAAGTCCTTTACTGCTCTCGAATCTTAATCTTGACCTCTTTCTCCTCTTTCTGCCATTAAACATGAGTTTTCTTCAAAGGAAAAATCTGTGTTTCTTCTTTAATGAAGGTGATTCCCTCTCCTAGCTGTGGCTCACACCTTTACGAAGACAGATTCCAAATATCCATCCTCAGCCCTGCCTCTGGGGAGCTCCAGACTCAGTGTCCTCATATAACACGGTGAGCAGCACCTGAGATGTGTCCCTGATAGACCCCAGTTCTAATCTCCTTAGCCTTAGTTTCCTCAACTGCAAAAGAAAAATAATAAGATTGACTTTCACGGATAATTATAAAGGGCTAAAGGAGATAGTACATCAAAGGCACATTGGAGATTCTGGAAGCTTCATAGACGAGAGCTATCACTGTTATTTTATTGGCTATTCAATTATCATCTTCAATGCTGAAGTCCACGCGTGTCCTGGTACCCACCTAGCCCAGGCCCTGGCATGTGGAGGTAGTCAGTCAAGACTGCTAAGTGAGTCCGTGAAGCCCACTTGCCCCTAAATGAGTGCATCATTCTCCGCTCCCGACCCAGTCTCCTGTTACATTCCCTGTTTCCCTGTCACTGTCACTCCCACTTTTCCAGTTAGCCAGTTCTGTGACCATTTAGTCATATTTGATCCATATCATCTCTACCTGCTAAATCCAAAAACTCTGTAGAGATCATCCTCAGGTGCCGTCTCAGCAACAGCCTTTGTTGAGGCACTGCCTGTAGTACCTGGGCTCTGAGGTTTCCTGTCATGTGACCCAGGTTCTGGTTGGACCCCATCACCACCACCACCTGAGCCAAGACCAGCCAGGACAGGCCGGCTGTGGCTGCAATGCCAGGCGCGCCATCGGAGGCCATCGGATCCCCTCACGTAGAGGTGGGAAGATGTGAAGAGTGGGCAATGGAGTCACTGGGTGTGGGTGGGCTCAAGGTCATGGCTGCCTTGGAAAAGCTGAAGGAGAGGGAAAGGCACAAAAAGACAGTGGGCGAGGGGGGAGCTGAGGTGCTGTGGAGGGAGAAGGGTCCATCTGGGAGCCAGAGAGACCAACCTGGGGCCCAACAGAGGAAGAGAGAGAGAGAGAAAGAGGAGCTGGCCCAGGGGTCCCCCTGGGTCTCTCACTGACATCTAGGTCCAGCTCTAATTCCCCTTACGTGATGCCTTCATGGCTACCCACCCACCACCCACCACCTTCCACCTCTCACTGGCAAGCACCTTGACCCCCACCCAAGCTATCCTGATTTTTCCTTCTGGACCCGATCCCTTCCATCCCATTCCCTTGCCACCACGTGGTCCTGGAACCCAGGACCCCTGCCCTCCCCGCCATCTCCCTGTGGGCTTTGAGCTCAGTTGCGAGCTCTCTCTGGCTACAGTGATTGGTCCCAGCATCTGTCCTCATTCCACCTCCTTGTTCCAAAGTTGGAGGTGGCTTCCGGTGGTTATCCGACAGAGTCCAGACTCAGCAGGGGCTCAGGGCCTTCCTTCTTTAGGTTCTCAGATAACCCATAATATGATGTCCCACCCGGGACGGAGGGGGCTCAGCAATTACCTCAGGGCAGCGCTCTCGCCCCATTCTAGCCTTCCCTCCGCTGCCCACGGCGGCTTCTTTCTCCTCTTCATCTTTCTTCCTCTGCCTCTTTCCCTGTGTGTCTCTACTTCCCTCTTCTTTTCTCTCTGCTCTTTTTATCTCAATCCTGCTGTAGCTGCCAAGGCTCGGGCGAGTAGGCCCTAAGTACCCCTGCACCAGTTATTTAGATTCCAGTGTATTCATCTTGCCCCACTCCAAGCTCCTTTATGGCAGAGGCTGTGCCTTCTGTGTGTCTGTGGCATCTAGCAGTGTCCCATGTGCTTAGACCATATTGGACATTCTGATTCAATTAATTTCAGTTATAAAATTAATGCACGTATGGGTGGATGCTTTCTCGGAAGTGAGCAAACAGTCAAAATGTTAAGCCAGCCGCTGTATGCGAGGTGCGGGTGTGTTTGGCGTTGCTCAAAGCACGCTGTGAATTTTGATGCCAACGTCTTTCCACACCAACCTTTAGGGCTAACGTTATCCTACCTACTCTTCAATAGACTGTAACTTTGGAACTCATGTTTGAAAGAATTAAGGGACTGGATCACCTTCTAGTCATACAAATTCAATTAAAAATTTAAAAGTACATATTAAGCACCCTGCAGAAAATTTTTAAAAATGGTTAATAAGCTCTAACTCCTGCCTTCAAGATGCTCACAATCTCATTGGGGTAGGATAAGCTCTTCAGTGGCTGTAGTGGGGTAGGATAAGGCAAGTGCCACGAGACACTCGCCTCCAATTCAGTGAAAAAAAAGAAAGAGGTGCCAGAGAAGACAGGTAAGGGTCTGCTAAGGAGCCAGGGAAGCACGTTGGAAATGGGGACATAATTAATATTATTAATAAATGTTATTATATATTCATTAAAAACATATGTGATCATGAACAAAATGTTGCATTTTTATCGAATGTTGAAAAGACTGGTTTTTTTTTTTTTTTAAACTCCTTTCTCCTCCACCAAGAAGGACAGAAACCAGGGTGATTTTCTTGTTTTTTTATTTCTTGTCAACCAACTTTAAAAACTGGAGATATGTATGTACCCTGATGGGGAAGAGATTGGATGAGCTCTGTACAGCATCACGTTATCATTTGATAATAAGAACTGGAAGATATCTTAGCTATGGTGCACTGGTACTATCTTCTACCAACTCAAAAGAACTGACAGTGGCTGTTTGTACCCAGCTTCACATTTGATAACATCAGGTTGGAAGTTTTGAAATCAGCCCTGATGAGAGTATTTACACCAGGGGAATTGGCAGAAGCTACAAAACACTGCCTTTGTCCTTGTAGATCAGGTTAAAAGTTCACCCGTACACTACTGGATCTCATCATCCAGAAGAAATGGAAATTGATACACAAGAGGCAAACTGAGTTGTCCAAAGTCACATAACCAGCTGGTCCTGGAACTGGCGAGAATCAGGTCACCTGCCACCTACGCGTTTAGTATGACTACTCTTTTCACTGAGAAGCTGCAGTGCTGATTAGAATTTACAGGGTGCTTCTAAATAGACGAGAATGCACTCGACAGCACAGATGATCATGCAAGAGAAGCAGATGATGTGGTCTTCAAGCTAGTAGCCTGCCAGGGCTAAAAGAGGAGCCTCCAAACTTCTCTCCACAGATGGCTCTTGGAACCCCGCCCCCCATACTCCTACCCCCCACACCCCAAGGATGCAGAGAGTGGAGAGGCTGGAGAGGAGTTTCCTCCTGGTTTCCCACGCGGTGATGGAGGCATCTCAGCCAATTGTCTTGATGCTTTGGACTCCACTTTCCACTTTGCTCTGTAATTAGTATCTATTTGTCTCCTTAACTTAAACTGATTTTTAGCAATTTAGAGCCAGGGAGCCCGTGTTATTTCAGTGATGTGATAAAAAAAAAATGGATATGTAATTGAAATCCCACTCTACTCCTCGGGGAACCTGGTTGCCTCACTCAGCTGAGTGATAAAGATTCGGGGGCCCTGATCACAGGCAGATAAGTAGGCTGGTTGATTAGGATGAATCCCACAGGCCATCCCTAATCTACTAGTCTGTTTGTTAACTATCTGCCTTTTTAGGATATTTGGTTTGCATAATATGATAATATAATAATGCACAAGCTCTTTAAAGGTGGAAATGAACCCAAATTGAGGACAAAACAGCCACAGCTGGCATCTGCGCTCCCCACTGCAGCAGATCAATTAGCAATTAGCCACAGGTTTTGTTGAGCATCTATTGTTCGCGCAGCACAAGGGCAGGGACGGAGGAGGTGTCATATGTCCGGTGCGAGAAGAATAAAGCATGCCCACGGGAAATTAATAAAGTCTGTAAGAAAGTGAATGGTTTAGTGTGAATGAGTCCAAAGGAGCTGCTGTAACAAGGAATTTGGATATTGGCTAAAGAGCCATGCAATTCTGCAGAACCTCAGAAGCCCCCAAAGTCCTCCTTGTCTAGAGCACTGAACTGTGTGGCTTAAGTCAACCTCTGCATCTAAGTGGTGCCTCTTGCTCCTATCAGGATGTTCTCAGAAATCCCCTGTGCAGCTGGTCCCAGGCCTGCACAAACCCTGGCTCCTCCCTGCCTCTGAAGTGAGGCCTGGGATAGTGGACTTGGGTGGATAATTGTTCTGTCGTCCATGTTTTTTACTTCATTTTAATAAATCTGCTGAGAATGGTCAACACTCCTCTTCTGCTCTACGGGCCTCGCACGTGGTGTTCTGACCCCACTCCTCCCACCAGCCTGTGAGCATCTTCAACACAGACCCTGGGAGGGCAGCACAGTCCACCTGATGCTCTTGGTGCCTGTCCCAATAGCCCTGTGACAGTAACTCAGTAATTCCCCAGTCTAATCCTATGTCATAATATACAGGTGTGTGGGCCCCACTCAAGTGATTCTGATCCTGAAGATTGGGAATAGAGGCCAAGCATCCAAGTTCCAAATTTTTATTAGCCTACTACAGTGGCACAGCCACATCAATGTTTATAGCAGCTCAATTCACAGTAACCAAGCTGTGGAACCAACCTAAATGCCCTTCAACAGATGAATGGAAAAGAAAATGTAGTGTACACACACAATGGAATATTACTCGGTCATAAAAAAAGAATGAAATGATGGCATTTGCTGGTAAATGGATGGCACTGGAGAGTATCATGCTACGTGAAATAAGCCAGTCCTCAAAAAACAAAGGCTAAATGTTCTCTTTGATATGTGGATGGTAACCTATAACAAGGGAGGGTGGGAAGAAGAAGAATAGGAGCCCATTGAATTAGACAAAGAGTAATGAAGGGAACGCAAGGGGTAGGGGAATAGGAAAGACAGTAGAAAGAATCAGACATCACTTTCCTATGTTCATATATGAATACACAACCAGTGAAACTCCACATCATGTTCAACCACAAGAATGGGATCCTAACTAGAATCAGTTGTACTCCATGTGCGTATTATATGCCCAAATATGTTGTTGTCATATATATCTAAAAACAACAACAAACCACACCAAGTTCTGAATTTTTAGCAAACTTCCCAGGCGATACTGCAGGCCAATGCTTGAGAACAGGTGCTATTACTTGTCAATATTGTTTTCTGTTTACTCCCTCCTCCTGGCCTGAGAACACCTCATGGGCAGGGATTGTGTCCAAGTCATCTCTGTGTTTTCAGGAGTCAACACAAAGCCTGGCTCAGGCTAAGTACTTATGCTTTTGTGTGTATGTAGCCGTGTTGAATGGCACTGCACGGTTTTGCTGTCCTTGCTGTCTTTCTAGGGGGAGAATGAACAGGCTAACACACCCACTGCCAGTGCCCTGAGATGGCACTTACGTGGGGTCGCACAGGCCTGGTTTGCAACATGTGCAACATCCCCCCCTGCAGTGCACTCCCAGTTACTCACTTGGGCCGCTCTATCTATTGGGTCCCATGCCACCCATCCCTGCCCCAGGAAAGCTGGATGAATGTCACCTACCCTAATGAGGCATAATCAGGAAGATGGGGATCACAGACAGATTCAATAGGACATTCCAAAGCAGCACAGCCTGGACCACTGGGCAATTATTGCTGTGACCGTGGACACCCCACTCCCCTCCCCAGTTCGTGTGGAGTTGCTGCTGCATGAATTTTATGGAGGCAGGAAATGTCTCACAGGTCACAACCCAGGATACTGCTTTGTCACATCTCCACCAAAGGAGCATCAACATCCATGGGTCATTAATAGGGGTTCTGCAAAATGTAGGCCAAATCAGCTTCAACCAAAACAGTTCCCCGAATGGTGGGATTTTCAGGAGCTGCAGTATGCAGATCTGCACTTGGGTCTCTATATGTATCATGCAGTATTTACCTAACTTCCCCTGGCATTCCCCAAGGTGCAGGCCTGGGCCTCAGGATGCTGAGGTCACGTTGGCTCCCAGGATCTCTCCTGACATTGCTGTATGCCTGCAAGATGCTCTGTCGAGCTAGGATAGATGTCAGCAGCTGCAGACATTAAGGGCAGCCTCCATTCTTCTCCAGTGTTCCCCCTTTCACTATGACCAAAAATGGGCACCGGGGCATGGAGCACTCAGTCCTTCACTGTCTACAGCTTGCTGAGCTGTTTCACTTGCTGCGGGTCCCCAGGCCTCTCAGCACCTCTGAAGGAGAAACACACAGGAGTTCTGGCTCCAAGGAGCTCCAAGAAATAAAGGAATCTGTCTGAATCACTTAGCTCGTCAAATGACAGGCCTGAGACTTGAACCCAAGGCCTTTTCTCCATCCACTCCCTGCTGCAGGCATCGGACCTCCATCACCATGTGGGCAGGGCGATCTGTGCCTGGCCCGGGCCTCTTAATGGGCCGAGAAGCTCTTTGCTCCCCAGCGCAGGGCAGGGCCCGCTAACCTCGCCCTCCAGGGACAGGGAAGCGGAGTGAATGATACGTTCCCCCTGGTGTGACTACGTGTCTAATTCCTTCTCAGGGCCTTCTTAAGCCCTTGGCCTCAATTATATTCCACGACCAGCAAGTGACACAAATTAATTATCTGCTGGGAAAAGAAGGGCTTTCTTTCATCTGTTTGAAAGTAGTCACCTTCTCATTTCAAGGATCGGCCTCTTAAATTCCAAGGAAGGACACAGAAGATGGCTGCCAATAGGAAGGAAGAAGGGAGGGAAAGAAGAAAAAAGAGAGGCAAAGAGGGAGAGGGAGAGGGGAAGGAAAGATGAAGGGCAGACTCTGAGCAACGTTAAAGGCGTAAGGATAGAAGGAGGAGCTTTAGACACTGGCGGGGTGCAGAGGAAGGAGTATGTCCATCTAAGAGAGGGGGTGTCTAGGGAGGCTGGAATATGCAAGCTGAGAAGAGGTAAGCTCTGCGAGGAAAGGGACCATCTTCTTTCAGCTCATCGTTGTGTCCCAGGGCATACCATAGTGATTGGCATATAGCAAATGCTCAATAAACGTCAATCTGTTGAATGGATGAATTAATCAGTAGACATTGGCCTAGCAAATGGGGAAGGAAAAGTCATTGGGGGAAGAGATGGCAGTATAAAAGGAAAATATGGGATGGCCAGTAGTCCTCCATGGCTGGTGTCCACTGTGTGTGTTTTAGGGTGAGTGGGTACAAAGTTGGATTGGCTGTGCTGGCAGGAGAGGAAGACCCAACTGGTCTGAGCCGGAGGTCCTTGATATGAAGAAATAACAGAAAATTCTATTTACACTTAAAATCCCAATTGAGCCTCACAATTGCTCTGTGAAGGATACAAGGAGGCTCCAAAAGGCTTACAGGTTCCCCAGGCAGGAGCCGGTACGGGAGTCTGAGCTCACACCTTTCCGTCTTTCCATGCAGGTGCTCGCCCCTCGGATGTCTGCCCAGGGATGACTTATGCTCCTTGGTGAGTTCCTTCAGCCACCGATTGACGGCCAGGCTGGGTTCAGAGCAGACGTGTGTTTTCAGGGCAAATCCATTATAAAGAAAATTCATCTGAATCAACCACCAAGCCGGCGGTTGTTTTCCTCTGATGCCTTCCGATACCTGTGGCCCTGTAGCCACCTCCATTTGCCTCAAGGGTTGTCCAAGGATGGCCACAGCAAGGAGGTGAAAGATTGGGGCCATTCCCCTTGTGGTTCCAGGCTAAAGGGAAAGGGAGGGAGAAACAAGTGACATAAGCCCATGGGACACACTGGACCCCAAGATCTGGACACTTACCAAAGCATGTTCTACCAGTAAGTGTGATGAAGGCACAAAGAAGCCTGTTGGAGACCTTAAACCCGGGAGGCAGGAGGCCAAGCAGAGTTGGGAGGGTGGACAGTGTTGGGATAAATGTTGGCAGTGCCTGCTTCCTGCTGAGGCAATAGGAGGTGGCCATAGAGAGGGATGTGCAGCCTGACAACTGAGTTTAAATCCAGGATCTGCCACAAGTCAGCTAGATGAACTCAGGTATCTTAATAAAACTGACTGCACGCAGAAGACACCATTCGCACATATAATCTCATCCGAGCTCTTAGATTAGAAAATAATATGGGAGCAAATGTTTGTTGCAAATTCCACTCTTTTTTTTTTTTTTAGATGAGGAAACTGAAGATCAGTGAGTGATTTGGCCAAAGTCACCCTGGAAGCAATAGACCTGAGACTTCTTCGTTCCAAATGGCATGACCTCTCACTTTGCTACAGCGAACAGGAAAAGCGAAATCCCCTGAGCAGCACCAACAAGATTCCTCAGTCTTAGCAAGAACCAGAAGTCCAAAAGACGGGGTATGGATTTCAGATCCCACAGTCTTGTGCTAAGGGGCCTTGGGAAGGGAACACTGAGCCTCATTAACATAGAGGTGGGGACCTCAGGACTTCTGGGCCGCCTTCCCAGCTTCCTGGGTCCCCTGCCCACGGCCCTGCTCTCCCAGGTTGCTGCCTAATTATAGAGCTGTAGATGCAAATTATTCTAATAACTGGTGCTAATTTATACACATTTACATATAATTTGCAATTCATCTGCTGTCCACATTTAGTCAAACTTCACTAATTCAGACCAAAGTGGGGAAGCCTAATCTGAAACGGAGAGTCTAGGCTAGAGAATAATTTAATAGTTTATTACAGTTGAATTTTATCTTAAGCAGGAGAGTCTGTTTAAAAGCAAACACACAAGGTAAAAATAGGTATTGTCAAAATGCTCCTTGACAATCCTTAAAAACCTCCAAAACCTGGGTTCTCAGAAGTCTTAGAGCCAAAGATTAATTCCTTTCATTTCTCTTTGATTTTGAGCTGTGGAAGAGAGAACAATAGATAAATAACCCCCCACCCCCCTACCCCGCCTCTGACTGAACTCAGGAAGTTGATGTACAATTATGCTATTTGACTCCACCTACTAATTCAGTTTGAACTAGTGCAAAATCCTTCATTCTTCAAGACATGTAGATAGTAATTACTTCACTGAGACAGGAAGAACTGAAAGGTAAATTGGGCTTGGATATCTGTGAGTTCCGTAGTCAATGAACATGATCCAGGGGATGCAAATGTGACATCTGTGCTCGTGAGGTAGGTACTGGGTGCTGGCATTGAAGAAAGAGATATTGTGCTCAAAAAGATAACAAACACACACATAAATGTTTATATTATCTAGAAGCAGGTTCTGAGCAGGGATTCTTGCTGCCATGATTTATTGAGGAAGCGCTCCAAGGAGTAATGGAGGCAGGAGATGGCAGGAAAGCTGGGAGCTGAGTAAAAATGTGGTCTTCACTGGAAAGTGGCTTTAGATCAACTCACGGGCAAGTGCTAACTGAAAGCACCAAATTCACCACAAAGCCAGGTCCTGCTCCGGGACCTTTGTCCCCCACCCTCCATGCCAGTGATTGGCTGAGGTCAGCTCCTAGAGTCTGAAGGCTGTATTGTCCCAAGTCATGTTCAGGTGGCCAGAACTCACAGGGAGTTAAGGGAATCTGGGTCAGGCACCAAGAGCCTCTGCTACAGGACACACTTCATACAGCCCTGGTTTATCCCACTAGGTGTATCCCATCCAGACACAGCATCTCCAGAATGCTCGTAGGTCACAATTTCCCGGGAGACATACGAAAGAAAGGTATGCACGCACACACACACACACACACACAGAGTGTATATTTATTAGTGCATTACAGTTATACATAATATTGGAGTTTATTTTTACATAATTATTCAAACATGGAATATAATTTTCTCCAATCAGTCCCCAATACTTCCCCTTTCCCTCCCATCTCCCATTTCCTTTCCTCTACTGGTCTTTTACTTATTTGTAGTTTTTAAAATTAGTGCTTTATGGATATACATAAAGGTGAAATTCACTGTGGTATATTTATACAGGTACATAGGATTGTTTGGTCAATTTCATTCCACCACTCCTCTCGTTTCCCATCCTTCCTACCTCCCCTTAATCCCCTTCCACTATTCCACTGATCTCTCTCTTATTTCCTTGAGATCCCCTCCCCTCCCTTATTTTGATATAGTTTCTGCATATGAGAGAAAGCATTCATTCAACCCTTGACTTTCTGAGTCTGGTTTATGTCATTTAGCATGATTTTCTCCAATTCCATCCATTTACCAGGAAATGCCATAATTTCATTCTTCTTAATGACTGAGTTAAACTTCATTGTGTATTTACCACATTTTCTTAATCCATTCATCAGTTGACAGGCATCTGAGCTGGTTCCAAAATAATTTGCCTGTTGTCAATTGTGCTGCTATAAACTTTGATGTGGCTAGGTCATATGGTGGTTCCATTACTAGTTTTTGTTGTTGTTTTGTTTTTAGTTGTAGTTAACACAATACCTTTATTTTATTTATTTATTTTTATGTGGTGCTGAGGATCAAATCCAGGGACTTGCATATGTTACACTAGTGCTCTACCACTGAACCACAACCCCAACCCCCATTCCTAGTTTTTTGAGAAATCTCCATACTGTTTTCAGTAGTTGTACTAACTTGTAGTCCCACCAACAAAGTATGAGTGTACTTTTCCCCACATCCTCTCTAGCATTTGTTATTACTTGTATTCTTGATACTTGCCATTCTGCCTAGAGTGAGATAAAATTTTAATGAAGTTTTGGCTTGCATTTTTCTGATTGTTAGAGATATTGATCCTTAGCCAAACTAATCAAAAGAAAGAGAGAAAAGACCCAAATCAACAAGGTGAGAGATGAAAAGGGAGATATCCCCTCAAATACTTCTGAAGTCCAGAGGATCATTAGAAACTATTTTGAAAATTTGTACTTCAATGAACTAGAAAATCTTGAAGATATTGACAAATTCCTATCGTGTTCTTCGTTACTATAATGAAACACCTGAGGAAGACTAACTTTATAAAGTAATGGGGTTTATTTACCTCACAGTTCTGGAGTTTCAAGAGCATGTCACCAGGTTGATTCAGCTCTAGTGAGGACATCACATCTAGTGATGGCATTACAATAGTGGGAACACAGGTGAAAGGAAGAGATCACATCTCAAAACAGGAAGCCAGAGAGAGGCAGGTGAAGTGCCGCAGCCCGGCTGGCTGGGCAAAATAACCGGGGGGTGATGAACAACTTGTGTACATTGATACAGCAGGAGTGGGAGCCGTTTATTGTAGGACAGGAGGGGTATATATACATTACACACAGCTTATCTTAATTAACATAAACTAGATACAGCAGTCAACCAATAAGGAATCTCCACACTTAATGGCTCACTGGCTTTACTTCACAAACCACTCCCTCTGGCAAAATGCCAGGCGCCATCTTGACTTGTTTACAGACTCTAACAGTGAAGCCTGCTCAGGCTTTTACAATTGGCCTCTTGTGAAACCTAACCAGGGTGCCATGGGAAACGCCTTAATCCCCACTTTTTAAAAGTCCCACCACCTCACCAGTGATACACTGAGGATCAAGCTCCCAACACATGAATATCCTCAAGGGACAAACTCAGACCCTATCATACCACCACAGAGCGTTAGTAGGATGAACTGCAGCCTGATGCTTGTTCCCAGGGCCATAACCATCACTGGTTTTCTTCTACCTCAACATCCTCAACATCTAGCGAGAGTCCTTCTTTTGGTCCAAGTGACTCGCCTGGTGTAAAGTTAGGAGCTGCCCAACATCACCTGATTAATAGTGGGTAGCAGAATTCCCAAGAGTGGAATATGCTGCCTCCCAAACTCAAAGAAGCCTAGCAGCTCTATGCTGCTTTCTTAGTGACAGGGGCACAAGGAGCACAGCTTGTCCTGGGAGGAGACATCCCTACGTCATTGCTGCCATAAGAGTTTAGTGGTGTGGCAGACCTTAAGCCTCTAGAGTTTATCACCATCCCTCTGGAAAGGATATACCTTACCATGGCGCCTGGAATATTGGTCACTTCTCTTTGGTCCAGTTAACATTCAGATGTCTGGAGAATCTAGGACACTTTGGGCTGCATTATAAACAGAGAATTAACATTCTACCTGAGATAGGATACCACGTGCATATTGTTATCTATTCCATATTAATGCTAACTTTGTTTGATCTTTCTTGCTGATGGATTAAAAAATACATTCACCAGATCAATAGCCATATACCATTGACCCAAGCCCATGTTAATCCGCTCTAGTAAAATATATGATGACGGGCATAGCTGCTAAAACTGAGACTGCTGTTTGGTCAACTTTGCGGTAGTCATTGTCATCTGACGTGATCTACCTGAGTTTGGCAGAGGCATGACTAATGAATTATATAGGACGGGAAGCACCTGTCCTATATAATGATTGGAACTACCACCTAAGTATCTTTTAAATCAGTTAGGACATCACTGATCTTTTCCATAATTCCTGGAAGGTGATACATCACATTTACTATCCTAATGGAGAGGGGGAACTTTGAGGACATTCTCTGGCCTTTCCTATACTAGTTCTTATTCTATAGGTTGAAGTTCAGATATGAAATTTATATGTCCTCCTAAATATGTCTATTCCAACTCTATTTCAGGAACCAGGAAAATGACCAATAGGTTGACCATTTTGAGACATACCAAGGCCAAAACTCCATCTCTTAACTAGACCCCTCTGAACTCTGACCCTGGATGTCATAATTGTGTTTTGTGTCTCCAGAGATCAGTGTCCCCTCAGCTCTTGCTTCCAACAGACCTGACAGGGCTCTGAGTATTCGCTTTTTCCAGTGCTGGTTGTACAAGTAAAAAACTCTCAGTCCTTTGGGGACACACTGGGGGAATCACCATTGTGCATGCTTTCCATAGTATTACAGGTTCCTTCTTCAGGGAACTTGACCTCATCTTTAATGAGTTCTGGGTGTGGTCCAACACTCAGGCAAGGGACCCTGACTTATTATTGGGAAGGCTGAAGGTGGCCTTAGGCTCATCTATCCTGGATCCCTTCTTATTCTATAAAGGAGTATCCCTGCTGGCTGCCCAGGTATTTTGCCTCTAGGAATGCCATGATCCATGTACCATTTCCAGATATCCCTCAGGCCAGACTTCCCTGGCTGCCCTCCCAGCCTTGCTGGCCATGATAGTACCATGTCCACCTTGCTTCGGATGTTACCATCCTTTGGTCCTACTATTGATGTTGGTGCCTCTCACTAACCCATCACCCTCGAGTGTTGTCCAGGGCTTCCTGAGGAGCAGTTGGTTAGTCAGGGTGTTGCCCAGGGCTTCCTGAGGAGCAGTTGGTTAGTCAGGGTGTTGTCCAGGGCTTCCTGTGGAGCAGTTGGTTAGTCAGGGTGTTGCCCAGGGCTTCCTGAGGAACAGTTGGCTAGTAGACCTGTTGGTATCATAAAGCAGACCCACTGTCACGTGCCTGCTTCTCTAAGCCTTTTGATCTTTTCCTACCCAGTTTACTGTGGCAATTCTGGCAACTCTATTCTGTTTCACATGAGCCATTTCTTTCTCCAAGCTTTCAAGAGTCATCTCAGCAGGGTATTAGAACCCTCACTTGGGGTCCTTGCCAGGGTGGTATATTTGGTGTCATGGGTGAGTGCCTTATGTTGACAATCTCCCTATCCAGCTTTATGTTACGGCTCCCTCCCTCCCTCAGGCCCTTCTGGATCCACTCCCCGCTCTGGCTCTCCTCTATGATAGCCAGATCCTACAGCTCTGGGTGTAATCCTCTAATCCCTGAGCAGGCCCAGAAATTCCCCAGTCTGATTGAGCCGAGATTTCACCCAAATTTAAGATCTGGTGGCCAGGAGGGAGCAGATCTGGGGAGGGCATTGGCCTGTCACAAGGCCCCATCTGAGCCTTTGCATCATCTTTAGCAAACAGGAGACTCTGTCCTCTAACAAGGAGAAGTAGGTCATCTGGGCAGGCCCACATTGGGAAGCTCGGGGGTTTGATGTTTACCATCTCTGGGCAGATAGTCCCATTCCAAGTGTGAGGGTCCCACACCTTCCCTCTCAGGGTCCTGCCTTCAGCATACATGACTCACCTAGGCTGAGAAGTCCTCCTTTTGAAGTTCTGCCACTCTGACCATTAAGCCCTGCGCCTGGCTTGCAGCCTGTCTGCTCTGGCTGCGGAATGGAGGATCTCTCTAAATGCTGGCACTTTATTTTAAATTGTTAATTATAGATTTGAGCCTGTCATTTTCTCTCTTCAACAAATCATTGGTGCTTAGCAAAAACCACCCAATTCCCACAATTCTTCTCTCCCTCCCCAAACCTCCTGCTATGGACTAATTTTGTGTCCCCAGGAATGTCACTTGTTGAAGCCCTAACCCCCAATGTGATGGTATATGGAGATGGGGGCTTTAAAGAGATACTTAGGGTAAAACAAGGGTGGGCCCTTTTTCAAGAGGACTGGTGTCCTCATAAGGGGAAAGAGACAGCAGGGACACACCTGCTCAGAGGAGAGGCCATGTTATGACATAGTAAGACATGGCAGTCTGCAAGCCATGGAGAGGCCTCAAGAGAAAGCAAACCTGCAGACCCCTTGATCATGGACTTTGGTCTCTAGCACTATGAGAAGGAAACTTCCATTGTTTAAACCCCTGCCAGTGTATTTCATCCTGGCAGCCCTACCAGACTAATGCACCCTCCAAACGTCCAAGGCATTGAACCAGCTATTGGATCCCCTTCCCAGCTCACCTACGCACAGGTCTTAGCAGTCACAGTGGTGTAGCCTTCCAGGGACTCTCAATGTTCCTTCCACCTGCTGCCACCAAGGGGGTCTTCATTGCAACCCAACTCTAGACTCCCTCACTTAGTTCTTGTTTTGTTGTTGTTTGTTTGTTTGTTTGTTTTGCTTGCTTTTTAGGACCACTCTCAACACCAAATGTTTAGGTTAGGCTCCCCAAAAAGCAGAACCTGAGATGACAACTTCTTTCCAAGCTATTTATTGGATATTATACTCAGAAGAAGGAAACTGAGGGAAGGAAGTACAACAGGGTTTGGAAGAAAGCTAAGCAAGAATGTGCTCTGGATGAAAACTAGCTCCATCCTGATCTCATGGGTGGTTCCACAGTATTTGTCCCATCTTGAGGCAAGAGAGCTACCCTTTTAGCCTCATGCCATCAGTCATTGGCTGAGGTCTACCATCAAGGAAGGCAAGTGGGTGCATAGCCTCCCAGGGGAAGCAGCTCCTCTTTGGCCAAGGGCAATTTTCCAGAAAAGGGTGCTGACATGAATTGCTTGTAGCAGCTGGAAGATGGGTGCATCCACCAGGAAAGGGAATCTGGACAGGGCACTGGCAGCATCTACTGCAGATACAGGGATGGATAGATAGATAGATAGATAGATAGATAGATAGATAGATAGATAGAAAGAAAGAATAGATAGAGAAGTTTGCAAAGATCCAACCAGCATACCTCTGCTAAATGGAAGACAGTGGCCTGATGCATTAAACCCCTCCTCTCATGCCTCTCTTGGCATCTGACATACCACTGCACACTGATGATCACAGCTAGAAAGGACAATGCACCAAGGAGGATCACTGTTACAGGTCGGGTTCCCCAGCAAGCTGACCCCTAGGTGGAGAGTAGCACACGGGAGTGTAGGCAGGACTGGGCAGAGGAAGAAGGCAGGTTGAGATTCAGTCCGTCGATGGCCTCTACCAATGCCAAACTAACATGCCATTTCAGAGTGGTATCAAGTTAAACCTGGAGGGTCCAGGTCTCTCACCTTTGTATGGGCCAATCATCACATGCAAGCTGTCCCCTGAAAGGGACATGAACTTGGGGAAGATGACCTTCATCACAAGAGCAACTCCTAAGGAGGGCTGACAGCTGAGGACTGTTTCTCAGAGCTCCTTTTGCAGAGGAAGTTCTCCAGTTCTTCAGAAGGTTCTGGGCTGCACAGCACAGCATCCACTACAATCACCTGACCTAGTCCAGGGGAGGGCATGTGTCCATGATAAGATGAGCCTGATCTGGAGGCATGAGAGGGAGTTAGGTTGCTAGGCCAGCAACAGCCCTGGTCCATCCTTCAGTGCAAGTTTAGGAAGTACTCAATTAGGCTATTTTGCACTGAAGATTTTTTGGGGAAAGAAACAATTAGGAACAATTAACTAGGATACCTGTTCTCTCTCTTTTGTTTTCCCTTTTAAGAACAAGCTGGAAAATCTGCCTTAATTAACCTGCTTTTCATTTGGAAGACAGCGGCAGAGCTTCTGAGCACGTCAGCTACTTGAAGATGAAATGGAAAGAGCTTGTCAAACATCTTCCTACGAGGGCAGGAAAGGGAAGTTAGGAGAGCAAAGGTTGGCTAGGACGATTGCTCAGGCTCAAAAAAACTATCTGCAAGGCACCAATTGGGCTGCCAAAATGTGCTGGGTCAAAATGGAGAAAGGCACATAGTTTTTCAGCACGAGGTCAGTGGTGAGGACAGGGGAAAGGGGCAGGAGAGCCCCTGCCCCAGCCAGGGTCTGGGGATTAAGTGGTTTCAGAATGAGGCTGGGGGGAGTTCACAAGTGCTGGTAGCCATTGAACTTCCTATTGCAGGCCCAGGTCCTATTCGCATTCTCCCCCAACCCCACTGTGGAGGAACAGGGAGGTGTGTCCCTAAGCACCTGTCCACCGGTAGGATGAGGGAAAATCAGAAACAGCCAGCTCCAAGGGTATCCCTAGATGGCAAGGCCAGGGTCATGGAAGAAGAAGATGGACAGAAAGTGCCACTAAGAGCAAGCAAGGAAGGCCACACCATTTCTGGGCAGAAGAGAAGGGTTAAGGTAGAGAACAGGGTACGTGGCACTAAAGAGAGAAGCTTATGTTCCCACCTCACTCCCCACTCTCAGCAGAGCCTTTGCAGCAAGTCAGGTAGGCCATCAATATGACAGAGCCCTCTGCAGTTCTCCAGCCTCACTGCTCCTTGATGTTGCCCTCCAGCCTCTACCTCAAATGAGTCACCTGAGGCCAAAAGGCAAAGCTGCAGATCTATTCGGAGTTTATGGCCAATTTCATTCTTCTCCATGTCTTTTAATCATAGAAGTCTCTAGAAGCCAAGCCATGAGTGCATTTCTCTGATGGGCCTGAACACTTTAAAAGAATGAAGCTCTGTCCAGGGGTTACTTATTCATTGGTTAATTTCTCAAAAATTACTTGGCACTTGGCATGCCGGGCGCCATGTTAGGAATGAGCACTCTGAGACCCCTCCCTCTTGGAGCTCATACCTATTAGGAAGGGTAGGTTTGCAAGTAATGGCATGCAGTGCGCATGCAGAAACTAGTTCTGTCTGGGGAGGAGTGGGAAGGGTTCTTAGGAGTTGTGGGGTTTTCGTTTTGTTTTGTTTTTGGTACCAGGATTGAACCAAAGGGTGCTAAACCCCTGAGACACAATCCCAGCCCTTTTTATTTTTAATTTTAAAAAGGGTGTTTTTTTTGTTTGTTTTTTTTAAGTTGCTGAGGACCTTGCTAAGCTACGGAGGCAAGCCTTGAACTTGGAATCCACCTGCCTCATCTCCCAAGTTTCTGGGATTACAGGCTTGTACCACCACACCCTGTGAGTTGTAGGGTTTTAAGGGGTAAGTAGGCCTTAAACAGACAGAAAAGGAGATGAGAGAAGACATTTCAATAGAAAAAAAACATCATTACAAAGGTATAGAGGCATGAAAATTATGTCATGTCTGTATTCAGAAAGAGGTGAATAGGGTAGTAAAGTCAGGGTGTAATCTGTAGGGAAACTAATGGAAAGTGATCAGAAAAGACCTCAGCCTGTAGTCTATGGTTTTAGATGTGGAAAACCACAAAAGATTTTTTTTAGGAAAAATTTTAGGAAGTTGTATAGTTAGATCCAAATTTCAGAAATAACCAGCCATCATGAAACAGATTGGGCAGAAGTGGAGGCAGTTAGGAGCCATGAGGCACCTGGACTAGTGGAAGCAAGTTGATGTGGATCAGGCAGTGAATGCCGGCCGTGAGCAGTTGTGTGTCAAATAACACAGGAGTGAGTTTTTCGAGAGATGTTGAGCTATCGTCCTGCTGGGGCTGGATAAGGATGGCGGTGACATGATGCAGCAGTCACAGATCTATTCAACATCGTACGTCATTCCTTACATTCATGACCTTAGCTCTGTGACCTCCCCCTTCAGTGTTTTTCAGGATATGAAAGGTTGTGCTCATCCATTTGGGAGTGGGACAAGAAGAGAAGTCCTCACAAAAAAACATACAAATAACTCAGAGCTGAGGTGTTCATCACATACTGGCGATTCCTACCCATCACCTCACCAGATACCCAGACCATAGATGGCTACTTAATCAGGTGACCAAATATCCTGGTTTGCCCAAGACAGTCCACGCTTACACTTAGTATTGAGGCATAACCATTAATTTCATGCTTTGCACTTTCAAAAGTGACCAAGTTTTGGCCAGACGTGGTGGTACACACATGTAATCCCAGCGGCTCAGGAGGCTGAGGCAGGAAGATCACGAGTTCAAAGCCAGCCCCAGCAACTTAGCAAGGCCCTAAGTAACTTAATGAGACCCTGTCTCTAAATAAAATATAAAAAGGGCTGGAGGTGTGGCTCAGTGGTTTAGCATCCCTGGGCTCAATCCTGGCACCAAAAATCCAAGTTTGGAAGGATAAAATATCAGTTTGTATTACCCATCAACTGCAGACTTCTCTCCCACTGAGGCCAGATGCAATCTCAAAATACTTCTCTCCACAGCCTCATTTTTTCAGCAACCAATCAGGTCTTAAAATCTACTTGCCACCTTTGATAGAGAAAGGAACATAGGTCTATCATGGGCCAGGCGATCTCAGACATGCAGTATCTTCTCTCTGAGCCTCTATTTCTTCAGTGGACCATTGTGAAAATGGCATTACCTACGCACAGGGCTAGTGTGAGCATCCAGCAAGACAGCCGGATGTGGAACAGCATGGAAAAGTGCTGTACAAATGGTGGTGTTTTATGATTATTCAAAGGGTGGAAACAGCTGGCACAGTGAAGTCTCGGAGGTCTTGGCAGCCCCTCGCCCCTGCTCCAGTAGGAGACCATGATCCTCCCTGGGAAAGGAGCTGCGGATTCCAGCAACTCCTCCCGGAGTTTAGCCCTCTCCTCCCCTCGTCCTCCCTCCTTTAGAGACAGACAGCAAACCCCTCCAGCGCCCCCACCCCTCAGATCAACTCCATCAAGAAGCAAGGCTTCTCTTTGTACTACAGCAAACACACGTCTCTTATTGACGATCCCTGGGGACCCTTGGCGGCAACACACGCACAGCTTTGAAGCTGCGAGTGTGTTTAATGCGCAAAGGCCCTGTCTTGGTTCAAGGACAGTATTTTAAGTCCCTGAGAAGACGAGAACAAAGTTTTGATCGCAGAAAGAAACAGATTCTTAACAGACTTGAATGATAAAATATCACAATCTCATCTGACTGTAGCAGCCAGCTCTGAAGAGGGAGTAAAGGAAGAAACAATTGATGGGGAAGCCCGACTCCTCTCCCAGCCAACACCAGATGCTGGCCTCAGCCGCCGGGTACCACTTCCCTGACTCACAGTGGGTACCGGACAGACGAGGCGGGGTGCAGGCTGCTGGGATGATGCAGGAGGCAAACCCAACAAGGGCATGGAGGATTCCAGAACAAAGCCATGGTGTGGGGCAGACTCCCGCCTGCAGGAAGCGTCACTGACCCAATCATAACAGCCTGAAGAGGATGGAGTTCATCACCTGATCTAGAGTCACCGATAAGGACATGGCCACTTTCCCAACTTTTTAAAGGAACTTAATTATTTCACAAACCATAAAGTTTGCTGCAGTTCCAATAAGAGTCCAGGCTTCAAGAAGGAAAATAAGTGTCAGTCTTCTGGGAGGTTCTGGAGGACAGAAGGACGAGGCAGTAAGGCAGCTCTTGAGTGTATGGTCTCCTGGAAGATTCTGGAAGGACTGAACTGGCTCAGACCCTGGAGAGAGAACAGACCAAGAGTCATCGAACCAGCTTCATCAACTGTGCTACAGGCAGAGCGACCTCACAGACCACCAGACCAGACACAGGCCACCCTGGGAGGCTATGGTGTTCCCAGTGGCACCTGTGACTTGGGCAGTGCCTCTTGCTCTAAAGCGGTAAGGTCTGCAGGCTGAGCTCACGAGCCAAGGGTAGAAGGGAAGACCTATAGTAGGGTCATCAGGGAGTATGGGTCCCACCTCATCCTTGACTTTGAAAAATCAGGAATGTGATCCCCTAAGTCTGCCAGGAGTGGTCAGAGCTGCGGAGATGATTTCCTGTGAGCTGAGAGCATTTTACCCATCTCTGTACCTTCTGGGGACAAGCACAGTGCCTGGCATGTACTAGGTCACTGGCTTCAGTCCTGGCTCTCATTAGAACAGCCCAGAATGCTCTATAAAAATACCAGTCCCTTGGAGTCATTCCCAGAGCCTCTGAATTTATTCAGGACAAACCAATTCATAAGTGTTTTTTTTCCCCTAAATAATTACCCAGGTGATCTAAACCAAAGACAAAACTATGAACCATAACACGAAGCCATCAGTGAAAGGCAACTGAATGAATGAATCATTGAATGAACTGGAGAATCAGAGGTGGGTGCCACCACATTCCTTCACAGTGGCCACATTCCCGTGGAACCACTGGTGCTGGACATTGGCCAGGCTGGTAAACAAGTCTTCTCAGGAGGCCAGTTATTCCTCAGAAAGTTCTGTGGTGAGATAAATATCAGTAAAGAGAAACTGACTGTCACTGAAAAAAATCTTCACAAAAAACTAGTATAGCTGGGTGTATTATTGTCTCATTTCCGCTAAATTTTGGTCAGAGTAATTTTAGGCATAAATACCCATTTCATGTTCATAAAAAACAAGAATAATAGACATGCTAGGCATATTTAACCATGCTTTGTGAACGCCTGAAATGACTACCTGCCTCTGCCAAGATGGTTCCCTTGTGTGGAACCAAAATCTCCACGTACTAGGTCGGGTTCATTTGGGAGCTGAGTGCATTACCATTTTCCAGTGCTAAAACAAAATAGGTGAGGCTTGATACTTTCTGAAGAAAAGAGGTTTATTTAGTTAACAGTTTTGGAGACTGAAAGGTCAATGTCAGGTGACCCCTTTGGCTGTGTCACATCATGGCAGATGGCCTTATGGTAGGAGCACGTGGTAAAACAGGAAGCCAGAGAACGGGAGTGGCCACTCTTGCTCTTTCTAACAGCCTGTCTTGTGGGAGTTAACTGTGAGTCCCAAGAGAACTACTGTGGTGATCCTTTCTGAGCCCAGTGACCTAACGACTTCCCACTGAGCCTCACCTCTTGAACGTCCCACCATTCTTAACATCCCCACCCTGGAACCAAACTTCCCACATATGAACCATTAGCAGGCGCACTCGAACCACATCCAGACCTCAGTACTGAAGATTACCTGGGAAGCCAGTCTCTGTCCCCACCATCATCCGTGCCTCCTCCCACGTGGGCCAGGCAATACAATCCAGCATCTGATTAGGCAGCCCTGGAACTCAAAAGGGCCTGTTCCCTCCACTGTGAATGCAGTGGTAATGATAAGGAAATGCAGGAGCCCGAGGTCTGAAACACAAATCTAATAAGCATCCGCCTTTGTCTGGAACCTGTCATCTGTCATGGCCCAGTGACCTCTAGAACTAACTTGCTGAGTGATCACAAACTTCCTTGAGAGCCTCAAGAGAGCTCAGTGCATATTGAGCATGCACATAACACAGGCCCCTTGGATGGTACCAAGCTTGCTCTTCCTCCTCTCCTCCTCTCCCTCTCCTCCCTACCTCCCCACCTCCCTCTCTGGTTTGTGCATGTACGCACACACACCCCCGTCACAATGCCATAATGTCTATGTAAATTGGATCTTTAATATCCTTCAGATAGGTGGCTTCAGAAAGAACATGGATACAATAGTCTGTCTCTGAGTTAACATGATAGGCTCTGCCTCCCAAATTGGCTCAGAGAAATTAGCGGGAAGGAAGGAAGGATCAGACGAAATAATAAACCTGCTTACCTGCTCATTAATTTAATCTCCCCCCACCACCCTCTCTTCGCCTTGTGGTTTCTCTACCCATAAAATAACTAGATAACTTCGAAGTCCTAGATGAAAGAGAAACCAGGTCTGGAAGCTCTAAGATTAAAGGAGAATTTTTAGGATTAGTCTTTGATTTTCTCCTTTTTTCCTCTCTCTTTCTCCTTCTCTCTTATTTTTTTTTTTCTTTTTATCTCAAAGGTGACTGAGGAGGCTTCCCCCCTTTCTGTTCTCCTCTCTGCTGAGTGGGTGAGCTTGCCCTGGGGCACAGAGGCAGAGCTCACAGGCAGCTCGAGACCTGGGACAGAAAGTACCATGTGGGGCTGTTCTCAAGGAAACTGCCACCTGTCACTCACTGCCATTGAAGTTATATATGGCTGTAAGGAATTTCTCCTTAAAGTTTGGGTGAGGCACCTCCTTGCAGATTCTTAGGCATCCTTTGTTGGTAGCTCTGGGCCTTAAGGGACCTGAGATGCAGAATTATAGGAGACTTCAATGATGCCATGATGTTTGTCCAATAAGTAAGACTGTGGTCATCTCCAACATGGCTGGATGGGGCACATTTCAACAGGTTTCACAAGAAAAGCCCTTCCAAGAACAGCTTCTGCACTTGATACAACAAGCAAAGATGAGACAATCTGCCACTGTACATTACTTTCAATGCAAAGACTTTGTACTCAGACTTTTACACTGGCATCTCAGGTCAATGAGCACCTGTCTGAAAGTACCAAATGACCAAGTCTTTATTCCTTTCTCTTGTGCCAAGGGTATCTCTGGCATCCTCCCTTAAAGTTTAGCATAAAGAAATCCAAAAAGATACATAGATAACTACATTCAACTGGGGAGAGGTGAAAACAGCATGTTTTTAGACAAAAGGGAGTACAGATCAGCAGCAGCAGGTTGTCTTGGGTAGATGGGAAGCCTAGGAGGACAAGGGAAGAAATGTTAACCAGAGCAGAAGATTGTTCTGAGGCTCACATCAGGTGTCCTTAGAACTGCTCCCCCAGCCAACTGAAGTTCCTCCTCACAAGGTCATCAGCAACTCTCTCTCAGAACAATCTTCCTCTAAACAACAAGATCCTCCTCTCCAGTGCTCAGGTTGGGCACAGGAATCAAACATTAGCAGAAGGAAAATGCCAGAAGGCAAGTTCAGGGCAATAGAATGGGCTGAGTCTCTCCCAAGCATCTCTAGGCAACTGAATGTAAATGTCTGTGAATTTTTAAATCCCTGCCACAAAGTTATCCTCATGACTAGAATGACCCAAGACCTTCCCTGCTCTTCACTTGCAAGTTCAGGGTCTTCACATTGGGAAGGAAAGTTACTCAAGTCTAGAACAGCGGCTCCCATGATTTGTGGTCTTAAGATTATCAAGGCCTCAAAGAGCTTGTGCTGTGTAGGTTACATCATTCCATATTTACCATACCAGAAACTAGAGGTGAGACATTTTAAAACATTTATTAATTGTTTTGAATATAACAATAAAATATACATCACATGTTAATGTGTGAAATATGGGTTTAAATTTTTTTTTCCAAAACAAAATTAGAACAGTGGCTTTGTTTTCCACTTTCACAGATTTCTTTAATGTCTTCCTTAATAGAAAACAGCTGGATTCCATAGCTACTTCTAGATACATTCTGTTGTGATATGCCGTTTTGTTGAAGTGTCTGAAGAAAATACAGTCTCCTACAAATATGTAATTGGAAAAGGGAGGAGTATTTTCAAACTTTCTCCAATCTGCAAGCATTGTTTATGTTCATGGAAATTATATCAAGACTCAACAAATAGTAGTTTCTCAAAGGTTAGTTGCAGATTGGAATCCGAAACCTTTTCATATGCCATCACATTAAAATCCATTGATCTATCTCACTCTTTGAATGGAATTTTACATTATGAATTGATCACTTAGAAATCTTGGTTCACTGAGTTATGCAGATCTTGCAAATGTTGATCTATTTCATGATACAGTATTGGAAAATCATACTAGTTAATACCACCTATGATTGCACTAGAAAAACCTTTAAACAATAGAGAGTTCACAGTGCAAGTGCCCCTGGGACTCAGACTTCACTGGAGAAGGTGTGGTTGCTGCCCACTGGATGGCAGAGAGGTAGCCCTGGACAAAAGCCAGGACACACTCAGGCTGAGATTGGGAAATGGGGAACTGGAAATCAGGGAACCCCTGCAGGGATGCTGATGGAATTTGCAGGGAAGCCATCATCAGGGGTGTTGTTGAGCAAACTGGCAAGCCAGCTGGGGAATCTAAGGAACTCACCAGGAAGCTTCCTTCTGGTGCGCTGCCCACAGAGAAGCGCTACACCATGCAGGGGAGTTCCCTGGAAGGCCTGCTATGGGGAGATGGCAGGTTGCTGGGGATGAGTCCCCATTATCAGATTGTATACAAGCTGTTGGAGATTAACGTCATAATTTAGTGTTTAGGAATTAGTGGTACCATAACTAAATTTAAAGAGATGTTGATATACCCAGCAACTGATATAATATGTGTTGAGACTGTGCCTCTCCTTGTTTGGTGGAGGGTGACAGTTTCACTTGTTCAGAGGACAGTTGTGTCTTGCTAGGTAAAAAGAGGATGGTCTCAATGTTGCACAGAAGTTCAAGAATGTGCAGAAGCTGAGCAGGCAAAGGGGTGGACTGTGTCAGATATCAAATGATCACTGCTCAGCCTCGAGTCCAACTTCATTACTGCTGGATCCTGGTACATCTCATCCTTACCAGGTGGAAGTTTCAACCGTAGACAACAGTGGGAGGATACTGGAGAAGGAAAAGGCTTTTCTTCTAGATTCCTAGTGATCTTCTCAGCTTGCTCCTCTGGTGCATGACAGCCAGCAGCACGGAGGACACTGAATGACATCTCATGACATCTCATGTCAGCTGCTTCCCTTGGCATCTCAGAAAGAGACCTCCAACACAGATCTGCCCACTGCTACAGTACCTCTCCTAGGGAAGCCCCCAGAACCCAGAGGAGATTCTTGGGGAGCTCTGTGGTCCAGAATGTTCAACTTTCCCTCACCACAGTGTCCGGCAAGTTCCATTGACACTACACAGGAGTTTCCTGCCCACCAGACTTGACCCACCTCTCCACATTCAGTGGGCTGCATAGACACCTGCTCCAGTGAATGTGAATCCCAGCCTAAAGGAGATAGTCCTCTCAACTCTCTTACTTCTTTGGGTACTATTCCTTACTCTTAGGGTATTCTTTATTCTCCTCTATTCTCATAAACAGTTCATTCTTTATATTAAGCCTTCCCTACTCAAATTGGTAGGTAGTTTCTCTCTCCTGACTAGACCATGACTGACATAGTCTGAATACAGAATTGCCTAAACTCTAATATGCTTTAGAACATGAGTTTTATCTATGATGACCAATGCTGTCAATTGCTTTCCTTGAAACTACAGTCTCACTCCATTTATCTGCAAGAAAGTGTTTTTCAAATACCCAAGCCTGGACAGTCATCATTTGTCCATCAGCCATTCTTTCAAGTAAAGGGCACTTTTTGAAGAATTCAGTCCTAGTTCACACGTCTGCTTTTCCTTAAGACACAATTTAGTATAAATTATTTTTTACATACTTCCCATTTTATTGCATAGTATCAAATGGACATGGATATAAATGTCAAGATTTAAGGAAATTAATATTTTTTTACTGCCTCATCAACACATTGTCAAGTAAAAGTGGGATTTTCGCTCTGCAAATGCATTCTAGTGAGGGATATCATATTTAATTGCACAGTTTAGTATCACTAACTTGCTTTAGGCTAAGAAGTTTTACCTACTATTCACTTTGCACCATCAGTGCAAAATTCAACACACTAAAAAAGACAAATAACATCATGAAAATATTTTTGGTCTCATAGACCCCTATAAAGAATCTAGAGAACCCCAGACATCCATGAGCTATATTTTGAGTACTGCTGGCCTTCAGATGAAGAAGTGTGCTCAGTTCTTAGATTCTGAGATGATTATATTACATGCTTTTAAATTAACAGAGTAAGTGTAAATCTTTTTTATCTTTATTTTATTTATTTATTTTTTTAGTGGTTCTGAGGATTGAACCCAGTATCTCACACATGCAAAGTAAGCACTCTACCACTGAGCTACAACCCCAGCCCATAAGTGTGAATCTTGACACTGCCAATCTTTAGCTAGATGACCCTGGATAATTTATTCACTTCTCCATATCTTGGTTTTCTCCCTCCTCACAGGGATGTGTAGGAATTAAATGAGATATGGTACGAGAATATAGCATATAGTTAGCTCTCAGTAAACAGAAGATTATGGAGGAGTGAAAGAGGAGAAAGAGTAAAAGGAGAAAAAAAATGTAGGATCCTGATCACTTCATAGTGGAGGCATAAGGAAATCACACGGTGAAAGTGAGGTACCAAGCGATGATGGATAAACCTGAGGCTTGGGGTTCTTCCCCTGTCCACAGATGTCTTAGAGAAGTTGACAGGTGGGTAAAGAAAGTAAATTCCAAGGGCAGCCTGGTAAGCTTCTGACCCACTTCCTAGTCCTCTTTAGAAGGTGCCCACAGAAGGTCTAGATATCTCTTAAGAGAATTGCCCTTTACCTCTCAATAAGGGGATAGCCTCCATGTGAGAGAGAATGACTGAGGCTTGGGTTCTGATTAACATGGGACTTCTAACATGGCACTTCATACAGTGCCTTATGTTGTCATTCAGGATGAAGTCAGGGCAACAAACTGGGTTTATTGAAATTTCTCCTCTCTTGTTCTATGATATTTCTTCTGGAAATACAGGAGACACAGAAATCTCTCAGAGAAGTTGGAGGAGAAATATCTACAACACAAGTTATCTCCATCCATTTTCTGGTGCTAAAATACCTGAGACTAGATAATTGATAATGAATAGAAGTTTATTTTGCTTACATTTCCAGAGGCTGAAAGTCCAAGAGTATGACTCCAGCACCTCCTTGGCATCTGATAGACCCTCCTGCTGTATCTTACCGTAGTAGAGGGCATCACACGGTGAGACGGAGTAAGAGGCTAGCTCAGGCCTCTCCTCCTCTTCTTGTAAAGCTATCAGTGCCACCATGGAGCCCCATCCTCACGACCTCGTCTATTCTAATTGCTTCCCAAAGGCCCACCTCCAGTGGCCTTTAATGTATGACTGTGGGGATTAAGTTTCCAACACGGGAACTGTTAGGGGATACATTCAAACTTCAGCAAAAGGCAAAGGCCCAGGAATTGCTTCTACATTCAGCGGTGCTCAGCTCTTAGATTCTAAGATGACTGTATTACTGCTGGCAGGCTAACCCTCAGCTGACCAGGCTGCTTCCAGCTCCCACCCTGTCCTTCCAGCCTTCCAAGTAAAAGGACCCTGCATGTTCTTGTTGCCCACTAATCCCCAGTTACAAATACAGTAGCTGGCAGTGGTCAAGACTTTGCTTCATTGAAACATATACTAAATGCTACACCTGTAGTCTTCGCTTCATCCTCAAAACCATCGGATCAGGCAGACAGAATTTGAGCCCATTTTGAAGATAAAGAAATTGAGTCTCTGGGAAGTTAAGAGATGTGTCAATCTTGCACAACTAGTAATATATAAAGTTGTGTGTGCTCCCGAGCCCAGAGCCACTTGCCGGCAGCGCTTTTCTCTCTGGCCTCTTACTACCAGTGGATGTTCACAGGAGGTGAGGGAATGGGTTCCTCATTCCGTTTGGTATTGTGGGTCATAATTCTTCTTCGCTAGTTTCTCTTGCTTCCCTACCCTGCCAAGGTTGAGTGGTTTCCTTCAGTGACAACGGTTCCTTGTGCAGGACAGCCTTCTGGGTGCTCCTCAAATCAATGCTTCCTCCAAATGTCCCTTGAATTCCTCTCGTCCTCTTGTTGCTTCCATGACGTCAGCTCTCTCCCTTATAAGCCTCCTCCATGCTGCCACCAGAGCCTTCAGAAACACGTTTTCCCATAAGTAAAATTCCCCAGGGCCTCCCCGTCTGCCTCTGGGTAAAGCCAATTCTCCAGCACCGTGTTCTATGTACTTCATTGCCTACCCCAGTTGACCTCTCCAAGTCTGTGTCTTCTCTCCCTCCTTGCCCTGTCCCCTACACTTCAGAATCCTGACTGGCTTCTGTGGCCCCCACACCAAGGACTGTGACTTATTTCTCTTTGTGTCTCCAGTGCCTAATGCTATTCTTAGTACATAGCAGCTGTTCAGATCACGTGCCTGAAGAAATGTGTGATGCACGAGGGCCTTGACAATTTTCAGTAGCGCTTTCCTTCTTTCTCGTCGAACCCTGCCTACTGAACATTTCCTCAATGCTAGTTTCTAAACATTGTGGATTCACTTTTTCACGGTTTTGAGCACCCCGTTTCCAGATCTTCATAGCTAGGGCCTTGCAGTCTTCGTCAGCCCTTCCAAGTTTCCTAGGGAATGGATAGCCACAGTCTTTGTCACCAGGGTTGGCTCCCATAGGCTCTTGCCCAGACTACACATTTCCCTGTTCCAGAGAACCTTCCAGTTCTCCTGTACTTGGATCATAGGAGGTCTGATCTGTGGAATGATAATGGCTCTCAAATTCTCTGCATTTGACTTCTCCCTGGAGCTCCCTGTTCCCCGCCAAGATCCCCCAATCCTCCCTTTTCACAAAGAGACTACTCTCTGAGCTCTCATCTCTTTGAAGGCAGCTTTAACAGCGGGAGCATCACAACTTAATTCCACTTCCATCCCTCTGGTCCCAGCCAGGCTGGGAGCCCTCCCAGATCCACTTGGCTATTTTGCTTGGCGTTGCAGAGGGAAGAGGCAGGGGTATTGCTGTAACACGGGGCTGAGTGAAGCAGCAGAGAGGTGGCGAGAGAGCAGGTGTGCTTCATTAGCCTCATATCTCCTCAGGGACTTCAGGGCAACATGGCAAGGACTTTCATCACATGGAAGGTTTTGTCGATGCATTGACCCTCCATAAATCACCTAGAAGGCTTGTCTGTCAACAAATTAACACTAATGTGTTAACCCAGGTTGGGGATGGCAAGGGGGACACCAGAGATCTCAAAGGCTAATTCCTGTCTAGTAACTATACTATTTCAAGTGAAGAATCACCCCCAGATGTGACTCATGGAGTGTGACAGAGCGAGAGCATGCACGGGCGGGGCTTGGTGAGGAGGCCAAGGCATACACCTTGTCTGAGCCCTGGATGTGCACAGGTGGTAGGTCAGGCTGTAAACAGCCACAGATTTCCAAATTCTCTTCCGACAGGCAGAGTTATCAAGTCTCACCTACCCAGACACAGCCTTGGAATGCCCTGAGCACAGCCCTGGAGGACAGCGCTGGCAGTCATTGTGAGCTCCAACCTGGGATTTGACCTGTTCACAATCCTTCAACACACAGCAGTAAGAACAGAAAGGAAGGGGAGAAGGTGGAAGTGACCTCCAGGGGAGAATAAGGCAAGTGTGAAGATGCATTGGGAGGTGAAGGAATAGATAAAACACATCACTGCTTCTCTTAAGCCACCAAGAACTTAGTACATTTGCCAACCCAACCATGTTAGCTATTTATCTAATGTAATTGGTTGCTACCTCACTTAACTATAAGTCCTTTGAAAGTGAGAAGAGTCTTCTGTTTCCTTCTATCCCTGGCATTGAGCATAACATCAATATCAAAGACAAATATCAACATGCATGTTTTGAATGAATGAGTAAAGGAATAAATGAACCAATGAATAATTGATAGTCCTGAAAAATAATGGTAATATAACTGACAGAAATGGAAGATCAGGAAGGAGAGCTAGAATAGGGTGATGAGTAAGCTAATAAAAAAAGAAGAAGAAGAAAAAGAAACAGGTTTTATCTCAATATGAGAAAAAAGAGCATCAAAAGATGATCTCTGCTCCACCAGGAGATGAAAATGGTGGTGGTAAAGACAGCTACCAATCACCTCATGTTCATCTTGCCCAATTTCACTGTACCCTGATGACCCAGGAATGATGGTGACCATCCTCAGGGTGCAGGTGAGAGAACCAGTTCGCAAAGATGTTACATAACATGCCACAAATGGACAAAGCTGGTAAACCACAGAGACAGGCTTTAAAAGCCAGAGTCCCCACACTCCAGGACTACAGTGCACTTACCACTTCTCAAACAGCACACTTCTGCTCCGGTGGGGCAGAAGCAACAAGCTGCAGGCCCTCACTCCAGTGCCATGTTTAAGTGGCCTCCTCCCTTAGATTTCCTCTTACACCAACCCATTCCCAGGTGGAGAAGTCCCTGCAAGATCTTTTCTGGACTTGATGCTGGTCTCTCCAACCCATGCCTAAGGAAATGGGGGCGGTTTCTCCCCAGGCAAGCCTAGACCTCCATGCCCCTTGGGGCTTACTTTTCTGATACTTCCTCAGCTTCTTCTTTAGGTTTATTTCTCAGGGCGGACAAGGTTTGGTCCTGCCTAGCTCTGGGGAGGTAACCTTAGTGTCTATATGACCAAGCCCCGATAAAAACTAGACACTGAGTTTCACATGAGCTTCTCTGGTTGGCAATGCTTTGTGCTGCACATTGTTTCTGCAAGAATTAGTTGCTGTCTCCATGACTCCTTTGGGAGGGACAGCCACAGAACTGTGCAGGAAGTTCTCCTGGACTTAGCCTATGCAACTTTCCTGCTGGTGATTTCCAGCTGTTCCCTTTCCTTGGAATACTTCGTAAATGTGAACATAGCCATTTTGCTGAGTTCTGCAAGTCCTTCTAGTGAATGGTGGAACCTCAGAGTCTTGGGAACCCCTGAACAGCCGTCCTCCTGACCCTACTGCTCCTGTTTGCTTCTGTTCCTACCACCTTTTGCTTCAGATCTGGGCCTGGCTTTTCTCATGTTCACTTGCTCCTACCCCTTGGCTTCTCTGCCTTCAACCAAGTTTGCCATGTCCAGGGATGACACACACGGCCTGCTTCAAGAACCATCCCAGCCATATTCAGGGTCAGTCTGGATTCTAGAGAACCCAACCCAAGCCAGAGCACTCAGCTCTTCCCTGCCCAGGGAAGGGAGTCAGAGTAGCCCACCAAAGCTGAACAACAGTTTGGAAGAGATGATCTAGACACCATCAATGGAGGGGATGAGAGAGTAGCCAGATGATCTTTAAGCTTCTTTCAATCCCTAAAGTGCTGGTTTCTAGATGTATCCATTTGCTTTGGATGCTTTGAGTCTGAAGCAATGGCAGGATTTCCAAGAGGAAGTGCCCTCTTAAACATTCACAGAGAGGCCTGGGTAGACAGATGTGGGTGGGAGATCATTCTCAGGAGTCAAGAGGCAAGCAGGGGGCTCAGACTGCAAGCAGAGACTTGGGAGTCCGAAAAAAAAAAAAAAGCTTGCCTGCTTTGAATGGAACAGCTCTGGATTCCCAGGACTTGCTGGGGAAGTCTCCCCTTTCCTCCCTGCCAACTTCTCTTCCCCACCTGGCACCAAAGGGCCCAGCCTCCAAGTCACAATTATGAAAGCTATTCGAGGATGCTAATTGCTGTGTCTGACCTCCCTTCAGATAACAAGGGAATCGCTCTCCCTAATTAGCCCTGCCGCCGGTGGACCAGCAAAGCCAAATGTTTATTATGGGATGAATGCACTTACTGTAAATTTTGACATATGCTGTGGAAAGATGTTGGATAAATAAGACTTCAGAGGCCCGGGTTGTTTAAATAATGAATACCCACTGCTGTGGGTGATAAGGGTGGAGGGGAGCCAGGCAAACTGAGGAGCAAAGGATCTGGGGACAGTGCTCGGAGCCTTGGAACAGATTCAGCAATCAGGAGGGAACTGAAGGGAGGCAATCTGGGGGTGCAGGCAGGAAGGCTATCAGGAAAGGATAGGAAGAGAGCCGATGGGTCCCCAAATCTCTCACTGGGGCCTCCATATTGCTTCTGTTTCTATGTAAAAATGTACCCCTTGAAGCCAGGGTCTTTCTGGATAGAGTTTGAGTTTATCATTGTTGGTGTCTTGCTTCTTCCCAGGGAAGGAGAGAGTATATGGGAGACTGATTTGGTGCCTGGGCCAAGAAACAGAGGAAATCATTCCATCCATCAGAGATCCCAAGCCCAGCAGGTTCTGAGGCATTTAGGAAGGGAGAACGCTGGCTTGACAGTTCCACTTATTCCCTGAAGGCCTCCACCTGGTAGGGCAGACCACACGCTATGAAAGACATTTGCACCTGGATTAAGAAGGACCCCACAGCTTAGCCCATGGCACTCAGGCCCAGAGAGCTGATCCACAGGCAGAGCTCACAAAGACTGATGTTTCTTTCAGTTCCTTGGGTTCCACCCGATCAAGGAGACAGGCGTCCTCTCATCTTAGTGAATGAGGGTGTTGAACAAGTGTACATAGATATCAAGGAAGCGAGGGACTCCCAGGAACTGCAAGAACAGCCAAGCAGGGCAGAGGTGACCACGCCTGGTTCAGGCACATGGCCCAGCCCTGGACTTCTATTTCAGCCTTGGTCCTTTGCAATAGGATGGCTACTGACCCACGCCTGGCTTTGTCTTCAGGACAGACTTCAGTATGCTTAAGTGGCAAGCCAGCCCACCCGTCAGTGTCTAACAAACCACATTCATGATCCACATCCCAGATGGGGCAGCGATGACCTCTGTTCCCCTCAGTCACTTGGATCTGGCCTTTGGAATTTGTCCTAGTGGGGAAGAGACAACTGGAGGGTAATCTGCTGGCTTTTCTGTGCTTCAGCTTAGAAATGACACCTGAGCTGTTCACAGCCCGTTGACCAGAGCTGGCCACAGGGCTCCACCTTGGTGTCGGCCGCTGGGACATTCAGAGGAACATCCAGGTGCAGAGCAGGCAGGAGGGGATGGAGAAAAGTAGCGGAGACCCCTTCCCGGCTCACACCCCTGCACGGCACAGAGCCAGGGACCCACAGGGGGTCAGACCTCACTGGACACGTGGAGAAACTGGGGTGAGAGGTTTGTGATGGGCTTGGGTCCTCGGGGCCCCTGCGGAGCTGCTCGGTGGCCGCTTTCCTGCGGTCCTGCCCCTGGGACGCTCTTCCCCGTCTTCTCTCCTGGTTTGTTCGCCGGCTCCTTCTCCCTTGTAATTTTATTTCATTATTCTCCTCCTCTCATTCGGAGAAACTTCCAAATGTCACTCTTTCTTTAGTTTTTCACCTCCACGGAGCCCTCCTTTTCTTTGCCTCCCTCCCTCGGGCAGGCTCCTGCGCTGCGGAGGGCGCTTTTCCCTCCTCCTAAGGAGCTCGCTGACCTTTTCCTCCTCTCGGTAGGACAAAGCCCGGCCTGGCGCGCTCCTGACGGGAATTGGCTCTCGAAGTTCCGGTAATTGCTCCGTCCTTATTACCGAGTCTGCGGAGCGGCCTCGGCCAGGGCGGCCCCTCCCCTCGCCCGCTCACTCACCGCCATCAGGCTGCAGATGGGCTGCTAACGAGGTGACCAATTAACAAGCGCTAAATAACCCCAAAAGGGTATTTTTCTCCCTGACCTGATTTCCAGGCCCCTTTGTTCCTCCTTGGGAATCTATCCTCTGTGACAGGGCCACAATGGGGACTGTTCCCAAACCCGACCCCATGAGAAGCTGACCCAAGCAAGCCATCGTCACAAGACCCCATTACCCAACTCCCTTGCATTAGGGGACTCGGGAGCCAAAAGGATCCCTGCCTCTCAGGAATAATAATAAACCACCCCATATTGTTGAGCACTTGCCATGTGTTATATAATCCTCGGGAAACCTTTTCATTGGCTCATTTATTCAGAGGGATACGAATTGACTATTTCCGACGTGTTGAATGCTGCGCAGGGTAGGTAGTCTTGACCTTAGACTTGGGCAAAAGGGACCCTCTTGCTCTGGACATCTTCCTGGGACCTTTTAAGTCCCTCTCCAGTGCCTGGTACTCACTGGAGTTTGGAATTTGACCTAGTGGGGAAGAGACAACTGGAAGGTAATCATACTGGTCAGTTCAGGAATCCTGAGCCTTACACAAACCCCTCCCTGTTTCTCCCCACCCCACCTCCAGGCATGTGCCCCAGCGTGCACACACACACACACACACACACACACTCACACACACACAACTCACTCCCAGGGCTACCAGATTCTCCAGACAACTCACACCTACAGAATGTCCCCCAGGAATGTGGAGCCTGCTGCTGCTTCTGGTTGTGGCCATGTTTCTTTCAAGGGGTCCCAAGAAACACACACCCCAGGATGGTACTGATGAGCTGACCACCCATAACTTAAATTGTTTCTATAGACCGAGGCTCCACAACACAGCTTCCTAGGACTTTATACACCCTCCAGATGACCTTGATACTAAAGATGGTAGGGAGCAGAACAGACACTGGTCCAAGGCTGTCACAGCCACCAGTAAGAATCAAATGAGGACCAGAAAGTAGTGGAAGGCACTGAGACTCCACAACAGGGGACCTGACCTGCTGTGTGAGGAAAGAGCTGACATCACGCAAGGCACAAAGGGTTCCCACAGGAGTCCTGCTGAAGGTGTACTGCTAGCGGAATTAGAGAGACTGAGAAACTTGCCTCCCTCAAGTCCCATCTTAACGTAGGACTTTGCCCCTCTACTTGGGCTAAAGGAGTAAAACTGACCTAGAAGCTGGGGGATGGTAGACACGAGCAGTGTTAGCAGCAGGTGAGAAATACTCAGCACAAACTGACTCAAGAGAAATAAATGGGGCACAGAAATTAAAGCAATTCACTGGCTCTTAAGAAGCCCAGGAGTTTATCTTCAGGCATGGCTGGATCCAGGTGCTCAGATGATATTCTCAAGAATCAGTCCCTTCTTTCTCTTTATTATCCTTTTTTAATCAAGTTGTGGAATAATTTAATACAGTGATATGTACAGATCTTAAGTGCATGGTTCAGTGAATCTTGCCACATAAAATCACCATCCAGATCAAAATAGAGAATTTTCACATCCCGTAAGTCTTCCTTTGGTACCACCATAGCCCTTAAGGGTAGCTCTGTGCTACTGTCATATGGCTGAAAGTCAAGGTCACAGATGTGAAATGTATCCTTCTTCTGTGTAGCAAGACTTTATTCTCTTCATGGCTGTGTATTTTCCATTATATGAATACACCACAACTTGTTGTTGATGAACACAATGACTTTAAGTTTCCAACTGTGGCTATGTTAAATAAAGTACCTATGAGCATATTTGTGTATATATTTGGTAGACAAAAGCAACTGGTTTCTATATGATATGTCTACCCAGGGGTAGAATTGCCAGAAAATAGAGTATATATATATATATATGCTTAGCCTTAGTGGTACTTCCAAAGAGTTTCCCGAGGCAGGTTTCCCAACTTATACCCCTACCTGCATTTTTAATTGAATTGCCTGCCTTTTTTACTTACTAATTTGTAGTTCATTATGTCATATTCTGAATATTAAGGTTCCTTTTGTGATAGACCAGTGGAAACTGCCTTCCTCAGCCTATAGCTGACTGTTTCTCTCTCTTAATGGTGTCTTTATGAGTCAAAGTTCTTAAATAATAGAATAAAATAATTAATAAAATCCAACTGAATATTATTGCATGCTTAGTTTTCTGTGTGTGCATATATATCCTGCTGAAAGAAACACAGACTATGCCCAAGTAGTGAATATATTCTCCTCTGTTATCTAGAAACTCGATTGGTTTAGTTTTCGTGTTTAGGTCAACGTTCCTTCATGTGGTAGTTTTTGTGAATGGTGTGGGTTAGAGGCGAAGGTTCACTCTTCCCCATATGATCCTGTGGTTAACCCAGCACCATCTGTTCAAAAATACATCATCTCCCCTTCTGAACCTTGCTGGAGCATTAGCTGCAAATCAGGTGATTGTATAGGTTTCTCCACTCTTCCTTCCCCTTTACTAACCACTGGTGTCCTTACTCCATGTGGCACCAAGGCAGTCTGTTGTGCCCCCCCCCCCCCGTGTAGATCTTATCAGCTTAACAGCCCCAGTGAAGAAGAGAAAGCCTCCTTCCCTCCCACTGTCCGGCATTCCGCTGGGCTTTCCTTACCAACCTTTGGATCAACCATCAAGGCCAAATGCTAATTGGCCAACGCTTGGTCTCACGTGCATCCCTGAGTTAGGCTGGAGGGTGGGGAGAGGAAACCCACGGAAACCTCTGGACTGGAGTGGGGAAGGTGTAGATGCACAAGGGAAACTTGGAATGCTGTCACCAAAAGAAAGGGCTATGGATGCCAAAGCAAACCAAAGAGAACTGCTTAGAGAAATGTTGCTAGTTGGATTGACGCTCAGTGGTGGTGCACCTGCCCAGTATGTGCCTAGCGCTGAGTTCCATCCCCAGCACACCATCCCCTAGACAGTAGCATTCCATGAGCACTGGAAGGCCCCTAGACTTTCACCCTGTCATTCCTCTGCACTAACTGCAGCACACCCTTGGGCACCCTGTACTTCGAGAAGAAGTCCTGCAGGTGGTATGGAGCTGCTCTGACCCCCACCCCCGTGACAGGTAAGATTAAGGAAAACCTGAGAAATGACCCAGCATTACTGTCTGTTCTGAGTTATCAAGGGATCCCTGGCCCGTGCCGGGTGGGTCCCTCCAAGTTGCCACTCTCATTCTGCACAGGATGGCAGGTCTGTAGAGTTGCGCACCATGCCTCATTTCACCAGGTGTGATTTCCAATGAGACATCGCTCCACTGGGGACTAATGACACGGGAGAGTCGAGCAGGGAGGCTGTGATTTCCAATATGTACCATCCAGTCATTACTAGCAGGAAATGGATTTTTGCTGGATAATCAAAATCAAATCCCACATTTTCCTCACCCTTAAGAGCCCCCTCCCCAGCCCCCATCACACACAAGGTACCCTCAGGGCACCCTGTTCCCTAAGTCCTCAGCAAACCCCAGTCCAAGCCAGGCTCCCTGCCATTCTTCCTCCCCCCTCCCAGGAGACTGGACACCCTCCTCTCCTGGGACACCTGCATTCCAGTGCAGGAAGTATGGGATGCCAGGAGAAGGACAGGGAGACAGGAGGAGTGAGGTCACAGGAGGGAGGTCTTCACCTGGTGGCGAGTGGAGGAGAAAGAAAGCAACAATGTCAGAGGTTTAATCAACCTTTGAAGACTTCACAGTATTTGGACAGAAGTGTGTGAATAATATTCATTTGGATTGGCACCTGTGCACACCACTGAAAGGAAAATAGCATTTTGTCGCAGTTGTGATGAGGAGCAAGCAGTCCGGGGAGACAGGCTGCACATCTCCTGGAAGCTGTGAAGGTGGGGTTTTTTTTTTTTTTCCTTTTGTTTCCGGCTCAGTGTGACCCTGTGACTCCTTGAAAATCCAGTGGCTCAGAGTGAATGCCTGACATTCCTTTGCTGCTGCTCCAGACAGAGAAGGCACAAGCAGATGTCTAGCAAGGGCATCAGCCAGGAGATATGTGAAGAGCCAGGTTTCTGGTTCCTGCCTGGTGGCCTTGGACAAGTGGGATCAAGCCTCCGGGTGCAATATGTGCTGGACTTGCCTGTCCTGTTCTCAGTTTGTTGTGAGGCTCCCAGGAGGAGTGGTGACCCTGAAAGTCGAGAGGGTTATCTGGAGGTGACACACTTCCTCTTTCCAAAAGAAGCCTGAAGTACCATTGCCATTAACCAATGAGACAGTTGCGTGGAATGAGACTCAGCAGGGGCATCAGGGACTCAGTGGCTCCGTGAGCTTCATGCCCGTATTTCTCTGTGGAGCACCTTCACCTCTCTCTGATTCTTGTTTCTCTCCTACCCAGGACGGTCAGGTAGCAAGGGTGAAATAGTCTCCATACCCCAGCCCAAGGCACGTGGAGGGTTGGGAATCACCAGCCTTTACTCTGGGTTCCTGGCCCAGCTCCACAGGCACAGTGGATTCGGACATGGTGGCCGTGCTGTCCCCTCCATCACTAATCCAGTCCCCCAGGGTTGCTTCTCACCACCTTTGCCATGATGCTGCCTTGAAAGGAAGGCCCAGCCAGGGGTTTTAGGAGCTCCAGGTGCCCCCGCCTGTCCTGCCCGCCTCTCTTGAGTCTTCACATCTCCTTCTCCAGGGTTCTCTCTCGTCCTTCATGGGATCTCCCAGCTCCACCCACCCCAGATCTTCCAGCCCCTCTGTCCTGATGCAAGCCTTCCCCTGCCCCCCCCCCACATCTTCCCCAACCCTCACCTCCTCCTCCCAATGTTCTTCCTTTATGGTCCTTCCCTTCTCCCACGCCCTCTCCTCTTCCCACCTCAGCCCTCTACTCCTTTCTTCCCTGTCCTGTACCTCCACTTTTTCTTTTTTCTTTTTTTTTGGGGGGTGGAGCGGGTACCAGGGATGGGACTAAGGGCACTCAACCACTGAGCCACATCCCCAGCCCTATTTTGTATTTTATTTACAGAAGGGTCTTACTGAGTTTCTCAGGGCCTCGCTGTTGCTGAGGCTGACTTTGAACTCGCAATCCTCCTGCCTCAGCCTTCTGAGCTTCTGGGATCACAGGCGTGAGCCACCGTGCCCGACCCATACCTCCCCTTTTTCATCCTTCAAGACAACCAAGTGTCTTCAGAGAGCAACTGGAGCTCCTCCTCCCAGTCACTCTTCAGCAGCTCTAGTAATAAGCTTTCTAAACTATGGTCCCTGGAGAGGCCCTAAACACGCATTCCTTTTATTTTTATTTATTTATTTTTGGTACCAAGGATGGAATCCAGAGGTGCTTAACCACTGAGCCACATCCCCAACACTTTTTTATTTTTTATTTTGAGACAGGGTTTCATTAAGTTGCTTAGGACCTTCTAAGTTGCTGAGGTTGGTTTTGAACTTGCAATCCTCCTGCCTCAGCCTCCTGAGCCACTGGGATAACCACAGACTTTATACCACACACACAGGATTCCCTACCTGCCAAGTCACACAACGGGGTGTGTCCCATATACAGATCAAAGGAGCCCACCTCACTAGTTACACAAGATGTGACTCCTGCCAGCTCCCACTTTCTCCCTCTGGGCAGCAACATGGAACCATAGAAATCTAGAGTGAATGGGCCTTTAGGAATCACCTGGAACTCAAATCCACTGTGATCTCCAACAATACCAATAATACATCTTGTTTGCTATTTGAAATAATTTATTATTAGATATTGATGTTTATCTAATATAAAATATTTGTATGATAGTATTATATACTACAGTACAGTATTATATGTAGCATAGTACAGATAATACTATCTATAGTACTATAGATGATATTTAATATTGTATACTAACGTCTATTTAGATAAAGAATTTAATTGTTGAAGCCACATAAACTATAAACAGAAGAAATAACAGGGGGCCTGGCGTGGTGGCACACACCTGTAATCCCAGCAGCTGAGGCAGGATCTGCATTGCAACTTCAAAGCCAGCCTCAGCAATTTAGCGAGGCCCTAAGCAACTCAGCAAGACCCTGTCTCTAAATAAAATACAAAAAGGGCTGGGGATGTGGCTCAGTGGTTAAGCACCCTTGGATTCAATCTCCATTACCAAGGAAGGAAGGAAGGAAGGACGGACGGACGACAGGCAGAACTTCTCTACATGGTATTAAAAATAATTTAAAACTATCATAATTTAAATAGCCATTATCACTGTGGGGAAAGACAGTTCAATGGAAAAGAATAGAGACTAGAAATAGGCCAAATACAAAAAAAAACAATTCATCCAATGATAGAGATGACATTTCAAATCAACAGAAGGAAAGAAAGAATTGATAAATGGCATTAGGGTAATCATTTAACTCTGAGCTCAGCAGGACAGCAGCCACTTGCTACATGTGGCTGGTGTTCACTTGAAATGCAGCCAGTTCCAAATTCACACTGGACTCTAAAGACCTGGTATAAAAAGAAATGAAGTAACTCATCAATAATTTTTTTACAACAATTACATGATGAAACAATATTTTGGGTAGAGTGGGTTAAAAATATCTTGTTATGATTACTTCCACCTGTTTCTATTTACTTTTAAAATGTGATCAATAGGAAAAGTTAGGTTACATGTATGGCTTACCTTCTATTTCTATTAGACACTGCTAGTCAAACCATTAATAAAAAGCACAATTGGGGGCTGAAGATTTGGCTCAGTTGGTAGAGTGCTTGCCTTGCATGTATAAGGCCATGGGTTCAATCCTCAGCACCATCCACCCCCCCAAAAAATTATATATATATATATATATATATATATATATATATATATATATATATATAAAATTGGATCCTAATCTCACTCCTTATACTAAAAATAGAATCCAAATAGATCAACCAAGGCTTTTAATGTAAAATATGATATCCCAGAACAAAACATGGATTATTTATTTTATTCAATGATCCCAGTAGTAGAAAGAACCTATGAAGATGTGACAAAACTCAAAAGCTGTTTTTTTTTTAAGAAGGATTGATAAATTTTATGTAATACAAACTAAAAATTGTCTGTACACACACACACACACACAAAAAAAAAAAAAAAAAAACACCTTAATGTCAAAAGACCATAAGTGTCCTGTCACGGGAAAAATATTTGTCACATTAAAAAATTTAAATTTATTAAAGTAAGAAAAGCTCTTACATAGCAGTATTTATTTATTTTTAAAGATGAACAAAAGATGGCAAAGGATATAAACTAACTATTTGAAAAAAGAAATTAATAATCATCAATGCACATATAAAAAATGTCCACCTTCACAAAGAAAGTCAGTAAAACTTAAAAACAGTATAGCAGTTTCTTCCAGCAGATTGACAAATGTTGAAAGATCAGGAGAGAGGCAGAAACCAGCCCTTTCGTGGTGGGCTCTCATTATGCTATCTCTTTAAAGGGCAACTTCGGCAATAACTGTCAAAAATTTAAATGCATATATCTTTTGACCCAGGAATATTCCTTCTAGGAGTTTTAGCTACAAATACATTGTACAAGATGACATAAATAAATGTGTAAGAATGGTCAACCCAGTATTACAGTAGCAAAAGCCAACCAACCAACCCACCTGGAAGCATTTTAAATATTCATCCACAGTGACTAGGAAAGTAAAGACGGATACAGAAATGCCCTGGAATACTACACAATCACAGAAAGGGAGAAGGAGGACTTTATGTGAATTGAGATGTGAAAATCTGCATTGGTTAGTATAAAAGGCAAATTACAAAAAAAAAAAAAATCAAGCACAATATAATCCTGTGTGTAATTTTATAAGGATATAATTATATCTATTGTAATAGCATGAAGCCTTTCTAGAAGGACCAATAATTTGTTGAAGGTATTATCTCCCAAAGAGGGGAAGAGTTCAAGTGTAAGAAATAAAACTGCTTCACTTCTGGTTTCATCCTTTTGTGCTGTTTGAACCCCTTTTTTTAAAACCATGTTTTGAAAAGAGGTTCAATGTCACTAGTCATTAGGGAAATGAAAATCAAAAGCTACAAGGAGGTAGCATTCCACATCCATAATGATGGCTACTTTCAGAAATGGAAAATAACACAAGTTGACGAGGATGTGAGGAAATTAGAACTCTTGCACACTCCTAGTAGAAATACAAAATGGCTCAGCGACTGGAAAACAGAATGGAACTTCCTCAAAACTTTAAAAATAAAATCACCATACAAACCAGAGTTTCCACTTCTGAAAGAATTCAAAGTGAAGTACTGAAGAGACATTTGTACACCTACATTCATAGCAGTCTTTTCCCACAGTAGCTCAATGGAAGCAACCCCAACTGTCCATCAACAGATAAAAAAATGGGAAAGCAAATGTGGTATGTCCATGCAATGGACGATTATTCAGCCTTTAAAAAGAAGAAAATTTTGACATATGGTACAACATGAATGAACTTTGAAGATATTATGCTAAGTGAAATAAGCCAGAAAGAAAAAGACAGATACTATATGATTCCAGTTACATAAGGTAGTCAAACCCTAGAGACGGACAATGGAATAGTGGTGGTGAGGAGCAGGGGGAATAGGGACTTAACGGTTTAATGGGTATGAGTTTCAATATTACAAAATGAAACAGTCATGGAGATGAATTGTGGGATGATTGCACATCATAAATGTATTCAATATCACTGAATTGTACACTTAACAATGGGTAAGTGATAGATTCATGTTATATGTCTTTTACCACAATAAAAAAATGAAAAGGTTCATTTATATAATCTTCAAAATGTGGTTTTAAAAGTTCCCTAGTTTCCTGGTTTATTTTAGAGAAGTGATCCAACAGGGGATGTGTTTTGGCTACTATTAACCCATGACTCTATACCTGAGCAATTTAAAGCAACAGATGCATAGAACTCAAATTCTTCAGGTCAGTAACGCAAGAAGGATGTGGTGGGGCAGCTCTCACTTGGCTGTTGCGGTCCAGGGTGGGCTGGAGGGACCATCGCCTGAAGGCCCCACTAGATGTCAGCAGGGTGCACTCCCACAGCTGACAGCAAGGGGCTCAGCTGGGTTGTGGCCTGGTACATCTCTCCAACATGGTTGTCTCAGGATAACTGGCAATTCCTACATAGTGTCTGGCTTTCCCCAAGAACTTACTCCAAGGAAAGACACTATTGAAGTGTGCCTTTTCCTGATAGCATCCATGCCACTGTTCTGTGTTAATGGAAATGGTCACAAACCCACCTAGGCTCAAGAAGAGGGGACATAGACACACTACCACCACTACTTCTCACTGTGTGTTGAAGAACGTCACAGCCATGTGTTAAACCCATTGCAGCAAGAAACCAACCTAATGGAAAGAGTCCGAGGTCAATGGGCGCAAGCCATCACCCATGTGAATGTGACTTCCCTACTTTGGATACCTACTTCCCAACCGATGGGCCCCCACGTGCAGTGAAGCCCATCTAGGCCTCAGCAGCTGAGTCCCAGGCTGCCGTAGGCCCGCCTCAGCTGCTGCCCCAGAGGGTCTGACATGAGACTTCCGCTCCATCCATTTTGTGCATATTTCCAATTGCACTCCTGAGGTGTCCCCTGGAGCAGCTGAGCTTGCGGGGACCTCCTACTGTCAACTATTTAGACTAGTTGAGTGTGGCCAGGAGCACCTGGGCCTTCTCCTCTGCTGGCTCTCCGTAATAGCTTAATTACTCAGCCAATTCCTGCCTCCCTCTCCCCCTCTCACTCGCTCTCCCTCCTCCACCAGATCTCTTTCACCCCTCTTCTCCTCCTTCAAGAGCCTTGGCAGAAATTGTCAGGGAGTTGATCAGATTTATTCAATTTAGACTTAACAGACCTGGGACTCCTATTTCTCCTTCAGGTTCATAAGGTTTTTGATTCCATTTACAGGTTTATTCATTTATCAGATATTCGTTTCAATTCACTTTAAACACCGGCACAGGGAGATGAGTTCAGGAGAGATGCTCATCATTTATTTCTCAGGCTGGCCCATTTCTATGTGGGCTGTGGCATCTGGCTGGAAGTGCTTTAAAGGGACAGGACACTGAGTCTGCGCATTCTGGGCCTCTTTCCTAGATGGCTTGGAGTACGCCAGGGTACCCATGGGAGCCCCCAGATTAGGGTGCAGAAAGTAGTACTTCTATAGAATGCCACCTCTCCATCTTCCTCCCAGTCTCACTACCTCGGGGTACAACTGAAGTCTTCTCATATCCCAGACAAAGACCCTCCCTCCGTCCTTCAGTCTCTGCTGGCCACTCTCCATCATTATGCCCCTCCATACAACTCTAGGAAAGGACCCTTCTAACATTTCAGAGCCCCTGAGCCTCTCAAAAGAAGCAATAGGAAAAGGAGTGGCTTGCAAGGTCCCCTTCACTCCTCCCAGGGAGAGCCTCGTACCCCGCAGTCATCTCCCCTGGCCCAGAACCCCTGACCCATTGCCAGGAGCCCCGCGCACAGTCACCCTCACCCTCCCTCCCACAGTGAGTTAAGTCATTTCACTCTCCATCTGTCCATACCAGGAAAGGAAATGGCGCAGGAGGGGGGTCTTTCTGTTATTTAAAAAGTATTATTAAGTGTCTCCTAGTGTGGCTACTCGGATCAATTCTCCCTCAAAAGATGTGCCAGACTCTAGCACCCCTCAGATAGACATGTGTCTTTTTATCCCTTATCCAATCTCCCACAATAAGACGGGAACAGACCCTGGCACACCCACCTTGGCATGTGGCCTGGACCCGACCTATGCCCTACTCCCCCAGACCTCTGGTCCTGGATAGGGGTGAAGAGTGGTGCTCCAGTCCTCTTGTCCTGGAGGTGGAGATGCAGGGAAGAGGTGTCCTGTGGCAGTGGCTGTAAGGTGTAGATGACAGAGGCCATGACAGACAGCCCTGTGTGGCAGCAGGGTGATGTCCTGGCAATGATGGTCCTACTGCCTCTTCCTCTCCAGAGCCACCCTAGCACCGAGCACTCCCTGACCCCTGAAGCCCTTTCCCGATGTCCACTTTCTGTTTACTTCACTCAGAGCTTATTTACAATCTTCACTTCAGGGTTGGGGCCAAGGCCAGTCTGTCACAAGGACCAGAACAAGCAGGTAAGAGGTGTTGCTCCAATGCCCAGCAGGTCCCAGAGTGGCTCTCCTGAGGGCGGCTCCACCCTGGGCACAGGCAAGCAGGGGGAGCTCCTGAAGCCAGCCACCCACTACGCAGCCCGGGGCCACTCCACTGTCATTCCTGCAGCCAGTGCACAGAATGGTAACCTCACTCCTGAGGCGCCTGGGGCTTCAAGAGTATGCGGTTTTGTTTTGTTTTTGTTTTTGTTTTGACAAGATGACATGTACAAAGAGAACAGCTATCGCGTTTCCCTCCAACTTTGAACTTGCCTCATACATCTACCAGGCACACAACCCCCTCCCCCCCCCACACACACACACTAAACACATCATCATCATCTTCTTCTTCTTCTTCTTCTTCACTCTGAGGAGACAAGAAAAGCCCTCAGGTAGAGGTGGGAGGTCAATAGTGCCAACTCTGATAAGTCCCTTGACCTCTCTGAGCTCTAGGCAAGGGTGGAGGGGACTCCCTCACTTTTTCTGCCTATCAGGAAAGGCTAGGATTGAGGAATTGTAGACACTGAGCGCAACCTTCTGCCTTGCCTACCCCAGGACTCTGCTGGAGGGAGCGAACGTCCTTGGAGAGGCTGCATATGAAATGCAAACAACTGCTCCGCCTGGGTGCCTTCTTATGGAAATAGAGAAGACAAGCACACTTTTTTTTCTTCTTGTCCCTGGAGCAATATATGTGTGGGCCCAGAAAGAATTGTGATGTGAGTATTCCTCCTTTGAGACAGCTTATTCCAGAGAGGCTCAGAGAAGTGGAAGGAAAGGGGAGATCTGACCACAGGAAGAACTTTCTGGAAAGCAATATTAAAAAAAAAAAAAAAAGGAAGGGAGGGCACACCTGATTTGACTTGGGAGGTGTGCTCCAGATCCATGTCTAATTTCATGACATCAGCAAGTTGTTGAAGCTCTCTGAGAAATCGCCACAATAGGTTTGCCATCTGACTTACAGAGAGTTAGGACAGGATTGTCTTGGAAGGCCGCCCCTTCTTTCTCTCTGCAAAGCCCTCCTCACTCCGACAGAGCCACTTGCTCTTTGTAGATACTCAATATGCATGCATATATTTATCTAGATCCTGCCTTGTTCTTAAAAGATTTGAAGTGCCTCCTGTGTTCAATAAATGTGCACAATGAATGAATCAATTAATGGGCTAATGGATGTGAAAGTGCTTTGAAAAGTATAAGATGAAAGAGATTTTTATCATCAGAATAGTGACCTAGGAAGGCCGAATGATACTTTCAAGGAGCAGAGATCATCCCAGGAACACTGGCTAGAGGAGGAGCAAATATATCACAAGACAGGTGACAGCCCAATTGACCTGTAACCATGACACCAGCCCTCAGCAGGACTATTTTAAAGGGATTCCAATTTCCAGGGTTTTAAATTGCAGCCCTGGGGCTCCCTGCAGTATCATAGGTTTCTATAGGATGTACAACCTTCAGACTAAAGCCATGGGAAGGTTTCCTCAAGTACCTTCTGATATCCACCTCTGGGGTCCAGCTAGGCTCAGAAGTTCTCAGGGGGTCACCAACAGCCACCTACTCTTCTCAGTTCCTTGTGCAGAATGAGTCCACCCTGGCCTTCCTCCGAACCCCAAACTCACAACTGGAGGCTCAGCTCTAAGGACTTGAATCTGGACTCCAGGAACTTGGGGCCAGGGAACAAGGGCCCTAAGGGTGGGGCGGCTATAGGTAGGGCTGTTTGAGGCAGAACGGTGCCCTGTTCAGCCAGGTTAGTGGGACCCCGTGTCACAGCAGGGCACTGCAAATGACTCTGTAGTTATAGTTCATCAAATTGGACACCCCCGTGGAGCCCACAGAACATGAGATGAAACCGCCTGTGGGAGACTGAGAGGAAGTAGAACCCTGGGGGCGGGGTTTCTTCCCCACCGCGGGAATTTCTCCAGATGCTGCCACACCCTCCTTCTCCTGTTCCTTCACTGCCAGCTGTTCTGCAGACGATTTTATCTGCAAGGGTTCCTGGTGTCTCTAGGATTGAAATGGACTGCGTCTCCAGACACCTGCCCCCATAACTGGTGGGGTGATCGCAGCACTTTGGGGAGGAAGGAAAGGCTAATTAAGGGGGAAGGGAGGGTTGTTTCTGCTTGAAGCTCCGTCAGAGTCTGTATCTGCATGCACATGCACACCAGCGTCAAGGTCTGCGTGTTTCTCCTGTGTGTGTGCACACGTATGTAAATTTGCACTAGGTGACATGTGCATGCACATGTGTATTCATGTAATTGTGTGTGGGGTGCAGTGTGTGTGTGAGCGAGAGAGAGAGAGAGAGAGAGAGAGAGAGAGAGAGGAGAGAGAGAGAGAGGAAGAGAGGCAGCGAGTCCCCCTCCCAGCACACTTCGGGCTGGGCTGTCTTGCAGCTCTGCGCCTTGTTATTGCAGTGCAGCCAGAGCCCAATCATTACCACCAGCTGGAGACATCATTTGGTGTCATTTGGCTTTGCAGAGCTCCTACCAGTGAGGAAACCCAGGAGGGGAGAGTTGTCTTGGAAAAGAACAAAAGTGAGAGAGAAACAAAAAGCAGAAGAGGCAGAGGGAGGGGAGGAACTGCAGGCTTCTTGAGGAGAGCAGAGATGGAGAAATGCATGCAGGCGACACTGTGGGTAAACCGAGGCAGGCTGGGGTGGGAGGAGGAAAAAGAAAGGCCTTTAATTATTATGTTCCAATTAAATAAAATATAAAAATAGTAAAGATAAAAAGGAGAATTTTTGTTGTCTTTTGAGCCATTTGAAAGCCTACCTTCCCCCTTCCCACTTCACATATCACAAAACAGTGAACCTATTAGACAAATTCTCAGGAACTCAGGAGACAGCTTACTGCAGTTGCTCCTTTGGGGATATGTCCAAATTTTAATCCACTCATCCCTTGTTTGGCTTCCCTTTGGACCTGCCTCTGTACACGGGGCTTGGAGGAGACAAGGGCAGGAATGTGAGGGGCTTCCACCCTGCAGCGGCCTCGGTGCTATCAGGTGTGTGAGCATCCCTTGGAGCCCTGGGTTTCAGGCTGCTGGATTCCCTCCCACCCTCCAGCCTGCCACTGTAAATCTTCCATGAACTGTGGCTTGGTTTATGGTAATGGAAGAGAAGGGATGATCAGGTGGTTGGATGGTAGGAATTAGGTATCAGTCAAAGAGGGCAGAGGCCCTATGATGTCTCCAAGTGTCAGGGCTGGAAATAGTGTGTTCAGTGCTCTTAATCCAGAAATCTCTCCTGATTTTGTAAATTTTCAATGATGGAGTATTCACAACTACCTCATTAACTTAGCCTTAACCACCAGGAATTCTTGAGTCTTAGCTAGCACTGATGAAGACTCTTAGAAAAGGTGGCTCTTTACCATGGGACACTTGTAAAAAAAAAAAAAATGGAGCTACACATGGTCTTTTTTAACATTTATCAACACTTAAGTCTGTGCTCAGTTTTCTTTCTTTTCATTTAGAGTAACATAGAATACAGTCAGGCATTAAAAGAGGGAAACACTGAGAATACAGCAGTGGGGAGTAAGCATAGCCAAATACCAAGAGCTGGTGTGCGGTGTAAGTGTTGAACAGATGAATGAATAAGTGTAACTCATAAGAGTAAGCAAGAAACTACACACACAATGCACACCCTATTTCTTGCATATTTTTAATGCATTGGCACTGCAGAAGAGTGAAGGAACTTTATACGTGGTCCCATGGACCAGCTGCATCACGGTAACCAAAGTTCTTGGTAAATACACAGACCCCCAGTGCAAAGTCAGACTAACGACGCCAGGATCTAGGTGGTGATGCAGGACACAGGAGTTTACATTTGCTAACAAGCATCTTGGGAGATTTCTGATGAACTGCTAGGTCTTGGGGTCCTTGGATTAGCGATATGTTAGAGCAGCCTAGGGAGGTGTAGGCCTGCAGATGAAGCTAATATTGCTGTTCAAGCACTGGACCAGTGGGGGAGAAGACCTTGACTTATTCCTGGCAGCCCACTGTGTGTTCTTGGGCAGCAAGTCACGCCCCTTCCTGGTCTGGGTCTGGTCTTCTGTAGATGTTGAATCAAATAAGTTCCCATGGTTTTATAGTAATTAATGGGAAGAGAATGACAATGAGTTCAAGATCACCTGGAAAATGTCCTTGAGATGCTGAGGACCTTCCTCTGCCCTCTCAGCTTCCTTTGCCTACATGGGGAAGAGGTCAAGAGGCAGCAGGTGCCTGGGTTCAGGTCCACATGACTGCTTCACCCACAAAGGCTCCTGGAAGACTCGAGGACCCCGACCCAGACCCAGGCTCCCTGGCCCTCTGACAGTCACCCCAGTCTCCCGGAAATGGCACCAAGGGGAAGCTCTAAATCACGTGCGGATTACAGTCGTTCTGTTTGCCTTTTTCCGCAGTAGATCCGATGATTTAAATTAGGTCTCGATTCTTGTTTAAATTATAGTTTACTGTTCTGCACCCCGCTCAGAAGTGAATTACCTTAAGCAGCGGTATTAATAACATGGTTATAATTAAGCCTCATTACTGCAGGCAGTTTGCTGAAACAAATTGCTTCTTCATTATTATTATAGCACCTTTGGTAAAAAGACATTTCCCCAGAATGCGACCTTGATGCTTTATATAGTAAAAGCCGAGATATGATAGAGATGTAAGGATGAATTAGCATCTTTTGCCTTCTCTATCCGGCTCATTAGAAGGAAAGGAACGCAAGTCAAATCCAAACAGCCTTGATGGCAATTTTAATCTGTATGAAATGGATAATGAATAGTTTTGAACTTTCTGCGACATTTTTGTAATGGTGTTTTATTTATATGATGCTACTACTAAAATGAATAAATAAAAAAATACAAGCCAAGGAGAAGAGACAAGAAAAGCCAGGGAGGTCTCACCAGACAGCCAATGGCATTGAACTTGAGCTTGTTATCATCAATTGGTTTGAGAGTTTCTGGCCCAGAGCCTGTTACACCGGGCTAGAGGAGAGGAGAGGACGGTATGTCTATTTATTCTAATTCTGCTGCCTTACTCTGGCCTCCAGGCCTGGGAAAGGAAGAGGGCTGGAAGGTATGACCTAGAAACTTTGCAAACCAAGTTTGAAAGGCATGCCAACTTCTGAGAATGCGTGGAGCCCTAGGACATTCAGTTTTAATGCCCGCTGGGGCTCTGAAGGCTTAGGCACTGCACACCCTATCTGTCTGCTCCCTCTCACTCCCCACATCCTGTATACTGAGAAGGAAAACACATCTTTGCTGGCTGTAAGACTTGTCTTGGTCACTTCCTATTTTTGCTTATTAGTTATCCTTTCTGGTGATAATTAAGACTCTGTAAATTAATTTTGTTTGGTGATTTACTCTCTTTTTGTAATTAGATGTGGTGATTACAATGCACTTCACATCACACAAGAATTTTCTTAGAAAGAGGCAAACAGAGGCTCACATGGGCACTCATTCTCATACAGGAATGTGGGCCCTTCTGCTAGGAGAGTGGTCTCTGCCAAGAGGGACAAACTCCTGACACAGACAGGCCACCCGCTGTGGCCCACCTGAGCTTCCATGGAGGGAACAGCTGAGTTGGGCCCCTGCTGCCTTCCACCCAAGATCCTGACAGGGTCTCATCCTGCTCTCCTGACCTTTTCTTCAGCTAGAGACCTAGAGACTCTCTAACCCCTTTAATTAGAGGTGCCATAAGGACATTCTGCATTGATATGCATGTTCCTGTCATCCAGACTGCCCCACCGAACGTGTGGCCAATCAGTGGGACAAACCCTCATCCTCTTCCCATCTCTCTCTATCTCCATCTCCAGACACCCAAGGGAATGGAGTGGCCCTCACAAACCAACTACCCATCCAGAGTCCCTGTGGTGATAAATAGCTTCCCAAGGAACAGGAGGAGCTGCAGATGGCTTGTTCCACCCCAAGAATGTAAAATGCCATGGCTGACAACAGGGACTGCTGGAGTCAAACAGACCTAAACTAGATTCTGGGCCCACCAATGAAAAGCTGTGTGATTCAAGAAAAGTGACTTGTCCATTCTGAACCTCACCTTCTTTCCACTCCTAACTTACTATGGTGCCGGTGCTGTAAAGATCAAATGGGAGATTACATCCAAAATGCTGGGCAGATTGTAAATGCTCAATAAGTGGAAGCTATTACTACCGGCCCTCCTACATGCTTTTTCTTCTTTCCCCGGGGGGGTGGGGGGGTGGCTCTTGTATTATGTACCAGGCGATAACTCAGCCTTTAGGAAGCCTGGGGAAAGGTCAGCAGGCCAGTTAGGAGACTGTCTTTATTACACAAAAAGCTCCCAAGAATAGCTGGGCCCATTTGGAAGAGGCCTCCAGGCCTCAAGCTCTATATCCCTTGGTGGCAGGGCTGCTGAGCTCAGCCTGGCAAATGAATGATGAGAGTCAGAGAAAAGAGAAGCACGACTCTTCTCTGCTCCTTTACTGCCTTGCCCTTCCTGGACGCAGCTCTGGGGGTCATTACCACTCACACCAGCAAGGGCTTCAGGTTCCTATACTCACAGCCCATTGGGCACTTGCTACAAGCCTGGCACTGAGCTGGTACAGAGAAAGTCCCCCATGTTTTTTATGTAAGTCTTGACCTTAAATCGCTTACAACTTCCTAGGGGTGAGTACGTCTCCAGTTAGGGTTCAAATCAGGAGGTGTAGGAGCCAGAAATTCTCACCTGAGATAAGGGATGGCTTCTCAGAGGCTCTTGAAACATAGATAAAATACCCATGGGCAAAGAGGAGGAGATGATCAGATAGAGACAGAGAAGTCCCCATGGGCAAAGATGGATGGGTGAGGCAGTACCTGGCATGCTCCTCAGCAGGACACAGAGATTTCACGAGGGTGGTCACAACTCAAGGTGTGGGGTGGGATGTTCCAGGAGCCAAGACCTGAGCAGTTGGTTGAGGCCAGTCCTCATATGACCTGAAAAGCCACACCAAAGAGTCTGAACTTATTCTGTAGGGTTTTGAGAACTGTTGAAGAATCTGGGGGGAGGTAAACATTTCTGTTTGTATTTTTCAAAGGTTACCCCTGACAGCCGCGAGGGTGGAGTGGCGGCAGGGAGGCCAGTCTGTGAGCACACCCAGTGATCTCAGCAGGAGGTCCCGAGGTCCTAAGAGGAGGTGGGGGGTCCCACATTGGAGCCCAAGTGGATGTAGGCACTGCTCCCCAACATTGGTGCACCCTGCCGTTGCCCGACTTGCTCTTTTCAGACAAATTCTCAGGAAGCAGAATTCCATCTTGTTCCCCACTTGATTTCCTCTTATCTGGACCTGCCCCAGGTTCTTTACCCTCTCTGACCTGTCCAGTCAGGCCTTTGGTGGACACAGCCAAGCACCGGTCACAGCCCAGTCACTACTGAGTTCTAGTGCCCTTCTCAGCAGCCCCTTCATGGCAGCTGGCATTAGAACCATGTCCTCAGGTCCCCTCTCTCCCATCCTTCCCCCTTCCTTGACTGTGGTCTGACCCCTGGCACTCCTGCTGTTAGGACATTTAGACTCGGGAGTCACTATTGCATACTCTCCTGTAGGGGCCTGGGTGGCATTTGAGGCAAAAAAGCCACAGGATCAAGGACTGAACATTTAAAGCCCTGCAGTCTCTTGTCATTTCCCTACTGGATGAAGAATTGTGAGTCCCGTTGAATGATGGCAAGCGTGCAATTAGATCAAAGGTCACTGCAGAAAAATAGCTTTGCCGATGTGAAGAAATGGGCCCCTTGGAACCTTTCACTCTGGTGTTCAAGCCCTCCAAGGCTGAGTTTCAGAGAAGCTTGAAGTATGCTCCTGCCAGGCTGGGGGAAGTCTCCTGCAGGGGAGAACCAAGCGCTGCAACCTGCCTGTCCCCGTGCCCCACGCGCTGCCAGCACCAGGCACAGTTCCAAGCAAGGGAGAAGAAGAGGGAGCTAAGCAGAGAAGGGAGGCTAGCCAACTCAGAACAGTCAGCTTGGTTATTCTGGGGCTGTTTTTCCAATTTGCAGGAATCCCCAGTCCCTCATTTCTTACTGTGGGGCAGAGCACTGGGCTGCGTGGCAGGTGGAAGCGAAAAGAAGGAACATCGAAGGATTGAGCTGTCCCTGTGGCTGTGTGTAGGCAGCTCTGGTCCACAGTTCGGACAGGAGGAAAGTAGAAAAGTGATAGTAACGTGAAACTAGTTTTCCCAGGAGCCCTAATTGTATGCAAAGACATTATTAAATATATAATTAAATGGCATTTAATATGTATCTCACTGCATATACACATCAGAAAAGAGACACTTTGTGCTATAATGCATTACACCACTCACCACAATTTTTGTACAGCAGGCCTTCCATAGCTGGAGGTTCCTATCAACATTTTCAACACCTGTAGATTGAAAATATTTGGAAAAAAAATGTGGCTGTATTGAACATATAGGACTTATTTTTTGCCATTATTCAGTAAACAATACAGTTGAAAAGTTATTTACATAACATTTGCATTGTAGTAGGTATCCTAGTAATGTGGAGATAGTTTGAAGTCTATGGGAGGATGTGCAAATGTTATGTGCCAATACTATCCCAATTTATATGAGGGACTTGACCCTCTATGGATTTTGGTATCAAAGGGGACTTCTGGAACCAATCCTCCACAAACACTGAGAGACAACTCTACTTCTTTATGACTATACTACCTCAGACTCCAAGCTAATAAAGCTCAGAAAACATTTCAAATTCATCTGATTTCTAACATGTAGCATAGTGTTGTTAGACATAGTCAGTTCTCAATATTTATTGAATTGATCAATAAATGAATTGAAAGGGAGAGAGGGCACATATACTAACATTTTGTGCATACATTCAGTATGAGGAAGGAGCATGGCCATCTATTATTCATGCCTCCTACACCAAATCCTAACCAGATAGCATCCTTCCATTGCTCTCAAGAGGATTTTAAAGTCCAAGAAGTTTGAGAAGTTTGCTCAAATCACACAGGTATTCGAACCCAGTATACATGTAGTTCTAAAGTCTATTTTTTAATTACCTGTCCAAGATAGAAATTGTAATCAATATCTTTCTGGTTCCTGAGTATCAGTTCCTCCTTCTTTAGCAACAACACCCCAAATTTTCTTTCAAGAGACGTGCTTCACTTAGCCCATGTGCTCTGGTGGAATTGACTCAACTTCTGACTTCAGGTGACCTCAGGACTCAGAGGCACCTTTAAAAGCATGTCAGCTCCTCCCAGTAATGTGTTCCAGCCTTAGTCACCCAACCCAGGCAGAGGCACCAGAAACTAAGAATTCTTGCAAGAGAGCTATTGAGAGAAGGACTCTTTGTGGACACTCAGCCTTGTTCCCACCCTTCTCAGCTCTGCCTTGAGAAGATCTTCTCCAAACTCTGCTGCCAGCCAGATCCCTCCTAAGCCCCTTCCTAGGCCCCAGAGCATCTAAAGCTTCTCTAAATTCCAAAGTTTCAAGGACAAGGGTTCTTTAACTAGAAGCCTACAGGCTCAAGTCCTACCTTCCCAGCTGCAGCTCTTCCTGGTTGAGATTCCTCCAAGTGGGTTAAGAACAAAGAGATTATGATTTCAAAAGCAGCAAAAATTTTCTTTCTCTTTCATTGCTATTCAAACAAACAAACAAACAAAACAAAACCTCCCCCTTCCCTAACTCACTATCTGACACTGCCCACTTTCCCCAGCCATTAGGTGAGATTTTTAAGGTTCCACAATTAGATTTTCATAGTTTTGTGCATTAACATAGGACCTCTGGCCACCATTAACATGCAAATCCCCTGGGAGAGGGAACATGGTAAGGCTTAGCAGTCAGCACACGTACTGGGAAGAACAGGACTTCTAGGCTCAGATGATAAAAGTGGGACGCTGCTAATGGCCTCAGGTTAATTTCTCTGGGCCTCAGTTTCTCCCTTTCTTCATGGGCAAATGGGGACAATAGGAGCTGCTATTGTGACAGTCTTAGGAGGCCACTGGGTTGATTGAGGGCTCACGGGAGTCTAGGTGCCACATGACTCTCCACACACTCACACCTTTTCATCTTTATAGATCCCTATCAGAGCAGTGCTGTGATTGTCTATGTTGGCGTTCAGGACACCCCAAAATATGACTCTTTGGTATTTGAAAAAAGAAAAAACCAGAAGCAGGAAGTTCCCTCTGACCTTCCCCCAACCTTTCTCCCACCATAACACCTGGGAAGAATTTTCTAATCTTCCCCCAAAGTAGCTCAGAAGACTCTCACGTGAAAGATGCCCACCCTGACCCAGAGGAAAGGAACACTCTTATTTCTGAAGACACTGGGATGCAGAGAAAAATATGAACAAAGATCCTCTCTGTCAAGTTTTTCCTCATTAGCTCACAACCCCTTGGTCCAGTCACGCTTCTGCCCGGCTATCCACTTCCTCATCAAACAGCAGAAAAATACAGAGATGGCCTCATTTCTTTGGGTCTTCATTTCTCAATGACCATGTCATTAAAATTTATATTAAACCACGTGGTGTGCTTTTCTCTTGTTAATCTGTCTTCAGTTCTAGGAACCTCAGCCATGAACCCAAGATGAGAAGACAAGTCATTTTTTCCCCCGTACAGCTGCCTGTGTAAATAAAGAAATTGCCACATGGAGAGGTTGAGCTACTTTTCCAAATATAGGGAACAGCATCTGAACACAAGCAGTCTGATACCAAAACCCTCAAATATTTTACTAAAACGTGGAAATCAGGTGGTCCCTGGGAATCAGAAAAAGAGGGTTTTGTTGGGGAGAGACGGTGTTGGGAGCCTGGGGCCAGGAAGATAAGCTGCCTGAGGACCACCTTCTGTCCCTGCTTGCCTAGCCCAATGGGCTTATATATTCTTTAATGTGAAAATAAAAATAAATTATGTGAAAATTTATTAATCAATTACTTAATAAATTATTACAACTTATTAAGCCGATTTTTGTGGAGAATTGTATGTGGCCAGGAAAGAAAGGCTAATAAGAAATTTTCTAGAAGAAGAATATAAATGTCTACCACATTTGTTCAATACCTGAAATTTATTTTGTATATGGGAAATACCTCATACATACCCTAAAGTGATATATAACACATATGGACAATCCCCCGCACTGCAACCTGATTCTGAGGGTCAACCTTCAATTGGACAAGTCTGTGAGAAGAAGCCAGCAGCCTGTTCTGCTGTAGGGGGAGGTCTGCAGGCCGGCCTCCCCGACCTGTTTCTGCTTGGCTTTCCCAGGGAAGCAGGGGCAAGCCCAGGAGGCTGAAGAAAAGTTGCTTCCCTCAGTTCATTTCTGGGCTGGTAATGGTTTCCGGCCTCTTTATTTGCATCCATAATTGACAGCTCCTTAGCAGCTCATTAGGAAAGTAGGGCTCTTTGTGACCAAGAAAAGAGGGGAACAAATCCCTGGGGGTGGGAGAGTCCTTGAGAACCTGTTTAAGAATCTCAGAAAGACAGGAGACACAGATTCACAGGGACCAAGATCTCCAGGGGCTCCTCAGTAATCCCAGGAAGAGAACCACAGCTTCTTCACACTCTACAGGAAGCCTTGATCCTGTGCCTGCCTCTGTGTGGAACAGATGAAGCAGGAGCCACAGAACAGTGAGAAAAGGGCCCAAGGACCTGGGCACTTAGGGAGTCTAGCCAGTGATATCTGCTGGTCTCGTTCAGGTCCAGCTGGGCTCTGAGGTTCTCATGTGACTGAACCCTCACAGTACCAGGAACCCCATGTCTGAGGGGCATTTATGAGGGGAGAAAAATTTGCATTCATTACTATAAGCATTTATTGGGTGCCATCTATTTACCAGCCATATTGTATATAATAGGTTGTTGTTTTGTTTGGTACCAGCCCTTGACCAATGAGCCACATCCCCAGCCCTATTTTGTATTTTATTTAGAGATAGGGTCTCACTGAGTTGCTTAGCACCTCATCATTGCAGAGGCTGGCTTTGAACTCGTGATCCTCCTATCTCAGCCTCCCAAGTTGCTGGGATTAAAAGCATGTGTCACCGTGCCCAGCATAATAGGCTGTTTTAATCCTCACAGTAGAATTAGAAAGGTAACACTCAACATTTTTAAAAATCATAACACAGAAAGGTTTACACAAAATCCACAGCCAAATCTTAGGAGTCCAATAAAATTTCCCCACAGAGGTACAATGAACAACCCAGGGGCAACATGGAAAGTGTAGAGAAGATGTGTGGACAGCAAATTCTGCAAGAATTCAAGGAAGTTAGAGGCAGCTCTGAACTAGGCAAGTCAGTGTGGGATTCCCAGAAGGGGAGGACCTTGAGCTAGGTCTCAGAGGATGAGGAGGTAGGTGAGTAACTTTAAGAAGGAAGGATTTATTTTGGCTCATGGTTTCAAAGGCTTGTCTATGGTCCGTTGGCTTCATTGCTCTAGGTCTGAGGTGAGGAAGAGCTTCATGGCACAAGGGCAAGGTGGACAAAACTTGCTCAGCCCATGACCGCCAGGAAGTGGGGGTTGGGGAACAACTGGCATGCCCCCAGGGACAAACGACCTCCAACCACACTGCACCTGCCTACCACTTCCACCACTTCCCAGGTGTGCATTCAGCTATCAACGGATGAACCCACTGATGGAGTTAGAGCTCTCATGATCCAGTCGCTTCCTAAAAGCCCCACCTCTGATGCTGGCTGCAATAGGGAACAAGACTTGAACACTTGCTGCTTTGTGAGACTTTCCAGATCCAAACCATAACAGTAGGGTTTGGAGAGATGGACAGAAGGAAAAGACACGTGGGCTGGGGTCCAGGGAAGAGGGTGGGTCAGCAGTAGATTCACAACAGAAGACCACAATGTCTTCTTGGGAGCAGGTACACTGGAGCACTAGAGCAGGGGGAACACAGGATGGGGGTGAATAAGAGGAAATGGCAAGGAGAGAAGCCAATCCCAGGTTGAAGACTGGGGGTCACAGCCTCTAGGAGTTGGGAGCCACAAAGACAATTGAGAAAAAAATATAGTGCTACAGAAAGATGATGCCTAGCAGGGAAGGAGGGGGATCTTCTCTACTGAGGACCCAGCAATCTGACCAGGGTTGGGGAAGGGCCTGGGGCTAGCTCTGGGCTTCAGGGAAGGGTCAGGCTCCCCTAGGCTGTTTCAACCAATTTATTCCCTATGTAAGTCAGCTTTCTGTAGCTATAACAAATATCTGAAATTATCAACTTATAAAAAGGAGAGGTTTATTTTGGCTCACAGTTTTGGAAGTTCTAGCCCACAAATGGTTGGCCCTGTTGCTTTGGGCCTGGGGCAGGGCTGCATATCGTGGTGGGAGCACATGATGGAATAAAATCACTCACCTTATCACCAGAGGAGCAAGAGAGTGTGTAAGGGACTGGAGTCCTCTTTGGAGGTGTTCCCCAAGTGATGTAAAGACCTCTGACTAGGGCCTACCCCTTAAAGATCTCATCACCACCCAAAAGCTCCATAGACTAGGGACCAAGCCTTTAATACATACATGGGCCTTGAACGAGCCCTGCAGATTTCAACTAGAGCACTCCCCTCTACACCCCTGCAGGCTTTAGTCCTCTTTTCCCTATGGCACCCCTTCACGGCTACCTCCTCCTCCATGCAGTGCCCAGCATGGCACCCCAACATCACCAATCTCGGCCAGATGCCGGCTTCACATGAAACGTTCCATCCCAGAATGTGCTCACCTGCCCAACCCTCAATGCAGCATATCACTAACTCCTCTCCCACAAACACACCCCTCCCCAAGGACCCTTCTTTAAACTCTGGGTACTACCCCTCCTTGAAGTGGGATCTTTTTCTGTTCCTGCACTAGAATGTGTGTGTGGCACGATTCACATTCCCTGACATATTTATGAGTTGAAGTTACTCCATCGTTTTTTATGTATGTCTTCTCTCAACAAGTACATGATCAGCCTGGTATAGGCAGGGGCTGATCCTCTTCCCGGTCAAGCCCTTCCTGACTACCCACTTCCAGGGGTATCTTTCCTACCTCAGATCCTCACTGCCCATTCAGATACTGGAGCTAGCTTGCATGGATGTTTGCTTCCCGTTCATTCCTTCACTCATTCCCTCATTTATTCTGTGGGCTAGATGACAGTGGGCCTGGACACCCACCTCACTGACTTGGGTGAATCTCTGGACAACTCCTCACTGCAATTGCCTCCTGTTTAGGACGACACAAGGACCCATCTGTCAGTGTTTGTGGATGCATTTACCATCATCCCAGGTGCCAAAGCCAAGGGACAGGTGTCCAGTGACTGAATTAGCATTCTTTGAGAACACACATGACCCACATGGTCAAGAGGGCAGCAGACAGACTCATAAACCCTTGTATTTGCCACCCCACCCTCCTTTTGTTCCTTTTGCTATCTCATTCCCTTTCCTGCCCCACCCTGGACCTACCTTACAGTGGGCACAGAGTAAACATTCACAAACATCTGTCCACTTCGTGGATGTGAGGTTGCATCCTCCATACTGCTTCTGGGACACTTGGCTCTTGTGGGCCTGGAGTTAGTCACTAGAAGGTCCTGGACCTGAGCCAGCCATTGGCCATTCCCACTCCCTGCATGGCCTGGAATCACAGGGCAGGAGGTGACTGCAGCAAGGCAGTGACAGGCCATCTTAGCAGAATTTTCACAGGCATTGTCAACCTCTCTGGCCTGGAGTGGCAGCAGCAGTCCCAGCCCTTCCATGGGCAGTGGTATAGGTGCCCCGGGTCCCACCCAACATCTCACCTATCAGATGGCCCCTCTACCAGCCTTAAGGTCTTTCTCTTGGGGTCTGAAGAAGTCCAGCCAAGCTCAGGCCTGCCTCTTCCAAGAAGCTAGGTGCCCGAGTGCATTTGGTGCTCTCATCCAGGTAATTGGCTCCAGGATTCCAACTCAACCATCTAAAATTAATCCTAGTATCATGAGGAGGACAGCACAGGACTAGGACACATGACCCCTGGGCTCTGTGCTCAGCAATGCTGATAACTAGCTGAGCAACTGGGGACAAGGTACTTCCTTTACCAAGCCTCCCTCTTCCTTGCAAGCTGCAGGGTGTGTACCTGCCCGCTGAGCTATCCTCCAGGTTCAAAGGTGAGTGCTACTTGTGTACTGGGATCAATGTGGCCTTTCTCAACCAGCTTCCAGCCAGAAAGTCCTTCCCCAAATACAACCTCCTCCTGCAAAGTAAAGTCACTCCTTTTCTGTCAACCTCTGGGTTAGAAGCAAACCTTCCCTGAAATGAGAGAGCTCTCATTTCACTGTTGTAGCCAAGAGTTGGATGGGGAGTTGGTGCTAGACCAGAAAGAAAAAAATATGAGTTTAATATAGATGGTTCCTTTCATCCTTCAGAACTCAGACTAAATGTCACCTTTTCAGAAAGATTTTTCCTGACCACTATCCAAGCCAGGTCTCCCCAACACTATGATACACACCCATTTTTCTCTATCACTGCATCATTCACACTCTGTTGATTTCATCTACAGCAATAACACTCCCTGTAAGTTATTATTTGTTTAATATTTGACACCATATTGTTTTTTTATTGCTACTATAGCAAGTTATCACAAAAACAGTGGCTTTAAACAAGGCAAACTTATTTTCTTGGAGTTCTGGAGGTCAGAAGTCTAAAACCTATTTCACTGGACTAAAGGTTTTGGCAGGCCTCCATTCCTTCTGGAAGCTCTAGGGGAGACACATTTCTTCACTTTTCCACCTTCGGGAGGCTGCATGCACTTCTTGGTTCATGGCCTTCCTCCCTCTGTAAACCAGCCAATGTAGCATCTTCATATATCTCTTCTCTTCTCCTCTCCTCTCCTCTCCTCTCCTCTCCTCTCCTCTCCTCTCCTCTCCTCTCCTCTTCTCTTCTCTCTCTCTCTCTCTCTCTCTCTCTCTCTCTCTCTCCCCTGCTTTTATAGTCACATCTCCTATAATTCTTTTAAGGACACTTGTGATTACATTGGGTCTTCCTGAACAGCCCAGGATGATGTCTCTTATAGCAAAATTCATAAGGGCATCTGGTTCTATGAATTAGGACAAGGACATCTTTGAAAGCCACTATGCAGACTACCACAACCTCCCCCACTGGAACATAAACTGCAAGAACTTACAGATTTTGCCAGCCTTTTTTTAATGGAATTTTCAATGCAAAAACACCATAAATGATCGAAAGAAATATGAAAGAAGAAAGTACAAATCATATGGTAGAAGGAGTGGTTCTTGTCCCTGTCATCAACGCAGGTGAACAAAGTACTGTTTAGGATTCTTTGCCTTTCTTCTGCAAACAAGGCAGTGTGCCCTAGGAAATGTGATCTTGAAGATGGAGTGACAGAGGACAGGGTTCTGGCAAGGAGAAAACTGCTATGCAACACTGGGGAGGATCTCTGGGTATCCTGGAGGCCCAGCCCAAAGCAACTCACCTGCTATATAACTTGACAAGATGTGCCAATGTCCAGCTCCATGATTCCTGACATCCCAGCCATGGTGAAATCACAAGGAATGCATGCAAAACTGTCCCACATCCAACAGGAAAACTCATAATCTGGCATCCAAAAAAATACAACCATAATGAAGAACAAAATTGATCAATTAAAATCAACTCAAAACTGGCATAGATGTTAGAATTAGCACTCCATGATATTAACCCAGTTACCATGACAGTTTTTTCTATGCTGAAAACAAAAATGTAGATACCAAAAAAAAAAACATCCAACTGAATATGTATGTGTGTATATGTATATGTACCAGCAATTAAACCCAGGGGCACTTAACCACTGAGCCACATCCCAAGCCCTTTTTATTTTCTATTTTAAGATAGGGTTTTGCTAAGTTGCTTAGGGCCTCGCTAAGTTGCTGAGGCTTGCTTCAAACTTGCATTCTTCCTACTTCAGCCTCCTGAGCTGCTGGGATTACAAGCATGCGCCAATGTGCCTGGACCAAGTTGAATTTATAGAAATAAAAATTCCAATATGTAAAATGGCAAATACACAAGGTAGAACTAATAGCAGATTAAGCATTGCAGAAGAAGATATTAGTAAACTTTAAAACAGCAAAAGAAAAAATGAAACAGAAAATAGAATTTTTTAATGAATAGAGCATCAGCAAGCTGTAGAACAACTTCAATATAGACATATTACACACTCACCACACACACATACATGTATGTGTGTATGTGTGTGTGTGTGTGTGTGTGTGTGTGTAATTGAGTCTCCAAGGGAAGAGAGGCAGAAAAACATATTTGAATAATGGCCAATAATTTTTCAAATTTGATGAAAATTATAAATTGACATATCCAAGAATTTGCAAGAACCCCAAGCACAAGAAACAGGAAGAGAACTACACCAAGGCTCATCAAAACCAAACTGCTCAAAATCAGTGATAAATCCTAACAGAAGGACAAGAAATGCTATGTACAAAGGGACAAAGAAAAGGGTGAGACACCCACTCTCACAAGGCCAACAAGAAGACCAGGGAGGAATACCATTAAAGTACTAAAGGAAAAACAAGGTTAACTCCAGAATTCTGCACCCAAGAGAAACATCTTTCAAAAACAAAGCAACACAGAAACTTTTTATATATTTTTAAAAGCTGAAATAAATCCATTATTAGTAGACCCACACTATAAGAAATATTGAAGCTCATCCATTCTGGGGAAGGAATATCTTCCAGACGCCAGAAGAAAATATGGGTCTGCACAAAAGAATGAAAAGAATCCAGAAATGATAACTGGGTGGTAAATACGCTTCCCTTTTGCATAAATATCTGTATAAAATAATTCATTAAACAAAAAACAATGGCAATAGAGTACAAAATTGATAACTTAGGTAAAAATTTGTGATGTTAATAACACAAAAATGGAAGGGATACTACTGTTACATTCTTATACCATATTTTAAATGGTATAATATTTCTTGATAGTAAACTATGATGAGATAAAGGTATTATAAGCCCCAAAATAGCCAATAAAATAAAATAATTTTTCAGTTAATAAAATAAAATGGAATCATTTTAAGAATCAAGAATAGAGATTTTTAAAATGAATGGAATCTTAGAGACATATAAAACTCTTAAGGGTTGGATCTGGAATTTCCCCTAAAATCTCATGTGTAGAAGTCTTGATTTCAAGGCAGCATTGTTCACAGAAGGAACTCTTTGGAAGTATTGGATCATAGGGCTCTGACTTCATCAATGGGTTCATCCATTGATGGATTAATAATTTGATGACATTATAATGAGGTGTAGACACTAGGTGGTGGGGCCTAGTTAGAACAAGAAGGTCACTGGGGGCATGTCATGGGAGGGTACACCTAGTCCCTGGTCCCTTCCCCTTCTCGCTCTGCTTTCTGGCCGCCATGACCTCAGTAGCTTTCCTTGTTGTTTGAGTCATATCCTTTTAGGATTGCTAAGTGTCTCTTAATAGATTAACTCTACTAATTATTATATCATGACTTTTTCTATCTCTGATAATTTTCCTTGCTCTGAATTGTACTTTACCTTTAGTATCATGACTTCTGCTTTCCATAGATTGTCTACCATGCTGAAGTCTAAAGAAGTAAAATCGTGTGATCACAACAATCAAAACAAAAAACACTTGATAAAATTTCATGTCCATTTATAATTTTTAAAAATCTCAGAGAAATTGTAAGGTGGAAAACTTCCTTCTTTAAATAAAAGAGTGCAAAAAAAATCCTATAATTAACCAGTAGCATTATACTAAATTGTAGGCAAGTAAATGCTTTCCCCCAAAATTGAATATAAAGAAAGGCTCTCCACTCCCAACACTCTCAATCAACATGTGACTGGAAGCTCTTAGCCAGTGTAATAAGGCAAGAAAAGGAATTAAACTACATATGCATTTGGAAAAGAAAGAAAGAAAATTCTCTATCAATGACATGACCAACTATGTAGAAATCCCAAGGATTCTACAAAAAACTCTTAGAATTAATAAGCTTAGTAAGATTATAGTGTGTAAGATATACAAGTCAACTATATTTCTATGTGCTAGAAATAAACACATGGGAATCAAAATTTAAAATACAATACCATTGAAAATCACTTATAAAAAGAAATACTTAGTTGTAAATCAAGCAAAACATGTACAGTACTTACATGTTAAAAACTACTCTTGTTGATGAACTCAATCAACTATATCTAAGCAAATGGTAAGACGTCAGTGTTCATGGATTAGAAGGCTCAACAGAAATGAATAAAAATATTAATTCTCCCCAAATTAATATCATTGCTTTAACAGAATTTCTACCAAAATCCTAGTAACATTTATATAGGTACAGAAAAGACTATTATAAAATTTATATTGAAAGATAAATGAACTAAGAATAGCTTTAATTTTAAAAAAGAAGAGGAAAGAATCAGCCTACTTGATTTCTACACTAATAGAGCTATAATAATCAAGTCTGTGAGATATTGGCAGAGAGATAGACACAAAGATAAATGGAACAGAATAGAGAATCCAGAAATAGATCCACACAAATATGCTGAATTGATTTATGACAAAGGTGCAAAGGCAATTGAATGGAGGAAAAATAGCCTTTTCAACAAATGGTGTTGGAGACATTGGACATCCATAGGCAAACAAAAAGAGCCTTGACCTAAATCTTACACCTTATACAGAAAGTAATTGAAATGGATCACAGAATTAAATGTGAAATGTAAAACTACAAAATATTTAGGGGAAAAGGGGGAAGAATAACTAAGGCTAGGCAAAGAGTTCTTAAACTTGATACTAAAAGAAGGTTGAAAAAGGAAAATTTGATAAATTAAATTTAATTAAAAATATTTTGCTCTTCAGAAGACTTTGTAAAATGATTAAGAAGAAAAACTACAGAGTAAGTATGTCTACAAAGTACATGTATAACAAAGGACCCTATCTAGAATATATGAAGAACCTTCAAAACTTAACGGTTAAAAAAAAATCCAATTAGAAAATAGGCAAAAGACATGGAAAGGCATTTCCCCATTGAGGATATACAGATGGAAAACAAGCACATGAAAAAAATGTTCAACATCATTACCCTTTAAGGAAATGCAAATTAAAACTACAGTGAAATATCACTACATACTCATTGAAATGGCTAAAACTTCAAAAATGGCTAAAATTGAAAAGATAGTGACAATATCAAATGCAGATGAGAATGTAGAGAAACTGGATGACTTACACATTACTGATGGATGTGTTCAATGGCAAGACACTCTAGAAACCTGTTTAGCAGTTTTGTTGTGTTTTTTAAGCTAGCTTATGACTACCGTACAACTCAGCAATTGGACTCTTGAGTATTTATCTCAGAGAAAGGAGGACTGTTGCTCACACAAAAATCTGTATATGAATAGCAGCCATATTCATAATAGTTATAGGCCAGAAACAATAAGATGTCTTCCAGCAAATGAATGGTTAAATAACCATGGTAGATCCATACCATGGAACACTACTCAGCACAAAAAAGAACAAACCCATTCCTTCAGGGAATCATGGTGGGTGGAAAAGAGCCAGTCCCAAAAGTTAGACACAGCATGATGCCATTCATGTAGCACTCTTGAAATGACAAAATTGTAGAAATGAAGAATAGATTAGTGGTTGTCAAAGCCTAAAGAGGAGTGGGTGTGGCTATAAAAAAAACCCACAAAACACAACATGAGGGATCCTGTGGCAATGAAACTGTTTTGCGTCTTGATTGTGTGACGTACAAGGTGTGATAGTGTATTCAAATTGGGAGAAACTGATTAAAAAATACATGTGACCTCTTTGAACTATTTCTTGAAAATGTATATGAATTTGAAGATAACTGCAATTATGTCAAAATAAAAATTTCATTAAACATTGTTTCTAGGGGCTGGGGTTGTGGCTCAGCGGTAGAGCACTCACCTAGCATGTGCGAGGCCCTGGGTTCAATCCTCAGCACCACATAAAAATAAATAAATAAAGTATTGTGTCCAACTACAACTAAAAAATAAAAATAAATAAATAAACATTGTTTCTAAGCTGGGTGCAGTGGCACATGCCTGTAATCCCAGCAGCTCGGGAGGCTGAGGCAGAAGGATTGCAAGTTCAAAGCCAGCCTCAGCAACTGAGGGAGGCCCTAAGTGACTCAGTGAGACCTTGTATCTAAATAAAATATAAAAAAGGCCTAGGGATGTGGAACAGTGGGTAAGCATCCCTGGGTTCAATCCTTAGTACCAAAAATAAATAAATATTCATTTCTAAGACAACAAATACAATGACCACATATTATATGACTCCATTTATATGAAATGTCCAGAATAGGCATATCTATAAAACATAAAAATGATTGCTTAGGTTGAAGGTTGGAGGAAAAAGGAATGGGGGTGGCTGCTAATGGATATTAGGTTTTCTTTAAGGATAATAAAAATGTTTTAACACTAGATTATGTGATAGCTTCACAATTCTAAATATACTAAAAACCATTGAACTGTACACTTAAAACGGGTGAATTTACACTCGGTAACATGTCTCAATAAAACTGTTAAAAAGAAAGAAAGAAAGCCAGAGTGGTTGTGTTATATCAGACACAGTAAACTTCAGTGCAAAAAAAAAAAAAAAAAAAAAAATATATATATATATATATATATATATATATATATATATATATATATATAACTAGGGATTTTTCTGTTATTTCATAATGAAAAGGATATTAATTTGTTAAGAGGACATGCATCTTTAAATATTTATGTATCTAATAAGAAACTCAAATGACATAAAGCAAAACCGGATAGAACTACAAGAAGTAGTGGACAAATCCATAATTACAGTAAAAGATTAAAATATATTCATGTGATTCTTAATGACAAGTTCATAAAATGTCCTAAAAATACCTCATTAGGCAATTTTGTCCTTATGAATATCATAGCATGTACTTACACAAACCTAGATGATATAGGTCAATCACTCATGTGGCTGCTTCATCCAATCAAGATGCTGTAAAGACAGAGATGTTTGACACTGCTGCCAGCATAACACAGAATACTGTTTTACAGTAAATTATTTTTATGTAAACAGAAGTAGTATGCTCTAAAGTAATGAGGAAAAGTATAGTGTAATAAAAACATAAGCCAGTAACAGTCACTTATTCCCATTACTAAGTATCATAAAGTATATATGTGTTATACCTTTATGCACCTGGCAGCACAGGAGGTTTACCTGCACCAGAATCAACACAAACACGTTTAATGCATTGCTCTATAACTTTATGCTGCTAAAATATCACTGAGTACTTTTCAGCTACATTCCAATCTTATGGGACCACCATCAAAACATGGTCCATCATGGACCAAAATATTGTTTTCTTGTTGTTACTAAGTTATGCAGTGCATGACTTAATAATTGTTATGACAAGTAGGCAAAAAATAATATAGAAGACTTGAACAGCAGTGTCAAACAAATTGATCCTATTGATACTATAGAACTCTCCATCCAACAATAGCATAATGCAAATTGTTTCAAGTGCACAAAGAAAGTCTCATAAGATGGAACATATTTTCTATGACAAACAAGTCTCAGTAAATATAAAAGTTCAGCAAGACTGTTTTCTCAATTTAACTTGATGAAATTGGAAATTAATAACAGAAGTATCTCTGGAAAATCTCCAAATACTTGGAAAATAAATAGCATACTTCTAAATAACTCATGGATCATGAAGAACTCAAAATGGAAATTAGGAAGTATTTTTAGCTGAATAAAAAAATAAGACACAGCCTAATCAAAATTGTGGGAAGCCACTAAAGCAGTACTTGGTGGAGGAAAGAGGGTTTCATAGCACTAAATGCCTGTGTTAGAAAATAAGGAATGAGAAAATCATCAAATCAGATAATTCAACATCCCCCTTAAGAAACTTAGAAGCTAAGAGCAAATAAGTAAACAGTAGAATAAAACTTACTCATAAATATCAGAACTGAAGTCAATAAAATGAAAAACAGAAAAAATAAAGAATATCAATGAAACCAAATTTGCTTTTTTGAGAATATCAATAAAATCAGTAAATCTTTAATCAAGCTGATCAGTAAAAATGAAAAGGAAACACAAATTACCAACATAAATAATGAGAAACATTGCAGCTGTACAGATCCCACATTGAACAATAATATGGGCATATCCTAAACAACTGAATACCAATAAATGCTGCAACTTAGAAAACTGAACTGAAAAATAGAAATTACCAACTCTAACTCTCACTAAAGAAGAAACTGTTAACCTGAAACAATTTATATCTATTAAAGAAATTAAATTTAAAGTTAAAAATCTTGTAACAAATATAGGTCAATCACTCATGTGCCTGCTTCATCCAATCAAGATGCTGTAAAGACAGAGATGCTTGCCACTGCTGCCAGCATAACACAAAATACTGTTTTGCAGTAAAATATTTTTATGTAAACAGAAGTATCCTCTAAACTAATGAGGAAAAGTATAATAAATACATAAGCCAGTAACACAGTCACTAAATATAAAGACCAGTTTGGTTCATTGGTGACCTCCACCAAATATTTAAAGAAAAACAGTACTAAATTTTAATTGCTATTCTAGATAACTGAAGAGAAGGAAATACTTTCCAATCCACTCTATTAGGCCAGTGTTACCCATACACTGGAATCAGAAAAGATAGTACAAAAAAGAAAGCTATGCATCAATATCATAGATGAAAGTATTCTAAATAAAATTTTAGCAAGTTGAATCTTATAATATGAAAAAAAATAATAATTATGACTTAGTATGATTGAATCCAAGAATGCAAGGTTGGTTTAACACTCAAATTTTGTCAATCTAATTCACTGTAGGAACAGATATTAAAAAGAAAACCCACATGCTATCAAGAGATGACATAAAGCATTTGATAAAATTCAAAATCCATTCAAGACAAAAAATCACACCAAAATAAGAATAGAACTTCCTGAACCTGATAAAAGGCATCTCTAAAAAAGAGTCATGCTTCCCCCTACATATAGCACCACAATCAAGAATAACAAGGATTTCTTCTTGTTTACTATCACGCTGAAAATCATAGGCAGTATTAGGAGTAAAAATAAAATAAAAGAAATCAACATTGGAAAGGAAGGAGAAAAATTGTCTTTATTCACAGACATGATTGTTCATATAAAAACCCAATAGAATTTCTAAAAACTACAAGACTAATAAATGGGCTTATCAAGGTTAAAAATCTGAAATAAATATGCAAAAATCAATCGATTTTGTGTACTAATAATGAAAAATCAAAAGCAGAGATTTAAAAAACTATATTTAAAATAGCATCAAAAGTAAAATATTTAAAGCAAAATATTCCAACATTTTAAAAGACAAGTACACCAAAGAAGGAAATATTGCTGAGGGAAAATTTTAGACACTTCAATAAACAGACATGTATACCCTCTTCACAAGTTAGGAGATTCAATTTTGTTAAAAATGCCGATTCTTTCCAAACTCATCAGTAGATTCAATGTACTAGTAACTAACAACTCAATATGTTTTTTAGTAGAAATTGACAAACTTATTCTAAAATTTTTTATGAAAATTCCAAAAAAAACCTTAAATAGACAACAAAACATTGATAAAGAATAGCAAAGTTAGAGGGTTAGCACTGCCTGCTTTTAAGAGTTATTATAAAGTTGTACTGATCAAAATTGTGAGACATAGGTAGAAAGACTAAATAAATAGGGCTATGCAGTAGGATAGAGTTTAGAAATAGACTTAAATATGTTTTACACACACACACACACACAAAACATTGATTTTTGATAAATTTTAAGGGCAATTCAGAGGAAAAAATTTCATCTGTTCAGCTGAATGTATCAGAGCATATGGATATCCACATGCAAAACCACAAATTTTTAATCTATTCCAGAGACTATATACAAAAATTAACTGAGAAGAGTACATAGATTAAAGGTAAAATCAAAACCTTAAAACATCTAGAGGCAACCATACGAGAACATCTTCATAATCTTGGGTTAGGCAAAGAATTATTAGCTACAACTGTATAAAGGAGCAAGTTGGTAAATTGAATTTCATCAGCATTTTAAACTCCTGCTCTTCAAAGACCCTGCTAAGAGAATGAAAGGAGAGGCCACAGACCCAGAGAAACTATATCCACATCATCTATTTAATGAAGGATTTGTATCTATAATATATAAATACCTCCAAAACTCAAAAATAAGAATATAAATAACTCAATTTAAAACGAGTAAAAGGTTTGACTTCACCAAAGAAGATATACAGATAAAAAAGAAGCATATGAAAAGATATTCAACATCATTATACATCAGGGGATGGCAAATTAAAACCACAGTGAGATACTGTACATCTCTTGCAATGGCAAAAATCCAGAAGTCTGAACACAGTAAATGTTGCCAAGGGTATGAATCAGTTGGAATTCTCATACATTCTTGGGAAATATAAAATGGTACAACTAACTTGGAAAGCAGTATGGCCGTTTCTCAAAACTTGAAACAACCACCTAGTACACGATCCAGTCATTTCTCTCTTAGGATTTTACTCAAGAGAAGTGAAAGTGTATACCCATAGTAAGACTTCTACACAAATGTTCACAGCAGCATTATTTGTAATAGTCCCAAATTGGAAATATCCCAAATGTCCATCAATTGGTGAATGGATAAACAAACTGTGATATATTCACAAAATGAAATACTATCAAAAATGAAAAGGAATGAACTATTGATATATACTACAACACAGATGGATCTCAAAATAATTATGCTGAGTGAAAGAAGGCAGGCAGAAAGAGTGCAGACTGTATGCTTCCTTTTATATAATTGTAGGAAATGCAAATGAATCTATAGTGACAGAAAGCAGATCAGTAGTTGCCTAGGGATTGGGGGTGGGATGCAAGAGGGATTTCAAAGGGGCACAAAGAAATTTTAGGGGGTGATGGATATGTTCATTATCTTGCATATACATATGTCAAAACTCATCAAATAGTACACTTTAAATATGTTCAGTTTATTGTATGCCAATTATGTTTTAATAAAATGAAAATAAGAGGTAAAGGGTTCGTGAAGATGTATGGGAACAGTACAGGAGATGAGTATTCTATCTCTCCCTCTCCCTGAACCTAACTTCCCAGTAATGGCCTGGGGGTGATGGAGGGTCGGGGGAGAGAGAGAGAGAAAGAGAAAGAAGGAGACAGACAGAGAGAGTTAGAAGATGAAAGACACTGGTACTTTGGCCATCCCCAGAGCAGCAAGTTGCTTTCCTATATTTCTTATCCATTACCCTGCTCTCTTTCCTTTGCCTGTGTATTAAATTGATGAGTGTCACAGTTAGCAGGTACCTGTGAGATGGTGAAGTCGTGCAAGAGGCAGTAAACATTTGATGAACACTGTAGTAGTCCAAGAAATGGAACCAATCAGTGCTTTATATATAAAGGGGTGGGTTAGATATTGGCTCACACAGTTATGGAAGCTGGATGCCCCAAGATCTGCAGTTGGCAAACAGGGGACCCAAGAGAATTGAGAGTATAAGTTCCAATCTAACAGCAGATGTCTCACGTCCCAGTTCAAGACAGTTGGGCGGAAGTTCCCTCTTCTTTAGCATTTTTGTTCTATTCAGATCTTCAATTGATTGGATGTGGCCCATGACATTAGGGAGGGCAATCTGCTTTACTAGTTTACTGATTTAAATGTTAATTTCATCCAGAAACACCAGAATCACGTTTGGATAACTATCTGGGCACTTCATGGCCCAATCAAGTTGATACATAAAATTAACTATCACACTCACCAAGGGAACTCGTTTTAAACACATGTGCAGGGTGAGGGGAAGTAACAAGGAAGTAACAAAAACGCTTGGGACCAGCAATAGCCAGGAGCCATTTCCCTTATTAGGCTAATGGTATCTGGGAGGGAGAAGTCACCAGAACCTGGAATCTTGAGAACTGTCAGAATGGAACATAAGATTGGAGCAGACAAACCATAGCCCAACCAGAAGAGACCAAGGGAAATAAGTAACTTAACCTCATTCTTCTCCTGCCAGCCAATCTCTATATGGATTCTTCCAGTTAGCCAGGCAGAAATAAAGGATCCCATTAATGTAGTCTATTATGGTTTGGATCTTAAAAATTCCTACAGGATATGTGTCGTAGGCTTGATTCCCCTAATGATGGTTCTGTTGTGAGTTGGTGAAACTTAAAGGAGGTGGGGCCTACTGGAAGGAAGTTAGGCCACTGGGGACATGCCCTTGAGAGGGATATGGAACACTGGCCCCTTCCTGTTTCTTTGATTCCTAGCCACCAGGAAGTTAACAATCTTCCTCTATCATGCATTCATGACACCATGATTTTGTCCTGTGCCACAGGCCCAAAACAACAGGAAAAAGCAACCATGGACTGAAACCATGAACCAAAATAAATCTTTTCTTCCTTTTAAGTCAATTTTTCTCAGGTAATTTGTCACAGTGATGGAAAGATAACACAGAGTCCATATAGGTCAGTCTTTGGGGGTCCAGAGCAGGGCAGAGAAAGTTGGAGAGGTCAACAAGAAATATACAGTGCACCCCATTGGAGATGAGGACACTAGTCTCAGATCACTAATTTAAAAATTAGAAGAAACAGAACCAAACTGGCTTTTCTGATGATGAGTCCTAAATTCTCCTCTGCCCCTCTTGCTGGCTGGCCTGTTCCTTTCTTCCCCTAAAGTGGGTGTATGAGAAAGTCTTTCGCCACTGTGACCAAAATACCTGAAAGGAATCTCAGAGAAGGAAAAGTTTATTTGGGTTTCATGCTTTCAGTCCATGGTAGGCCAACTCCATTGCTCCGGGTCCAAGTGAGGCAGAACTTCGTGGTGGAAGGGTCTGGTGGAGGAGTGCAATTCAATTCATGGAAACCAGGAAACAGAGAGAGAGGGGGGAAGGGGAAGGAGTCAGAAGGAAGAGGAATCCTTCCAGGGCACAGTCCCCATGACCCACTCCCTCCAGCCATGCCACATCTGCCTACAGTTACCACCCAATTCATTCAAACCAAAAGGGATTGATTAATCTACAGCTCTCACAATCCAATCATTTCACCTCTGAACATTGCCACAGTAACACAGGAGATTTTTGAGGACACTTCATATCCAAACACTAACATTCCATCCCTGTTCCCCAAAAGTTCATGTCTATCTCATAATACAAAATGTATTTAGTCCACCTCCAAGGATCCCATCGTCCTAACAGTTCCAGCATTACCAAAAAGTTCAAGTTCAAAGTCTCCTCTGTGACTCAAGGCAAATTCTTGGCTATGAGCCCCTATAAAAATCAAAAGCAAGTTACATACATCCAATATATAGCAGCATGGAGTAAACATTCCCTTTCCAAATGGGAGGAATAGGGTATAGAAAGAAGGGATAGAACAAAAACAAGAGCAAAACCCAGCAGGACAAGCAGGTCCCTAACTCCATCCATAATTCCAAATACAGCATCTGAGACACATGGCCTGTGATGTGCTCTCCAAAAGGACTGGGCATCCCTGATGTTTAGCCTTGTAGATGCAGTATACTGTGTTCTCCTCTAGCCTGGCTGTCTCCAGGACCAGCAGCTTTCCTCAGCAGACAGTCTACATTTCTGGTATCTCTCTTAATTCCTGGGGTCTCCATTCCAGCTTCAGCTTTGCCTTTACAACTTTAAACTTTGCCCCCTGTGGGATATCCTGCAGAGATTCTGACCCTGCTACACTTTGCCTGGCCTCCCAGGCCTTCCTTTGAAATCTTAGTAGAAGCCTCCATGACCCCTTAACTGCAGCAACCTGCATTCCTGCAGAACCAGCACCATGTGGATGATGCTAAGATCTGCTGCCAACTCACTCAGTAGCCGAGCTCCCTGGAATCACGGCTTCACTGGCCTCTGAGTACCTGGGGAGTTCAGTAGAGAAGAGCAAATTTCTAGGCCCTGCTATGTAAGTAGGGCACTCCATGGTCTCTTTTCAAGGGAATTTTCCCTTCTACACCCTTGAGAGCATGCAGTTTGTGTGGGCTTGCAAATTCCTGGGATATCTTCAAGCCACCTTTCCTATTGTCTCTGTGCCAAGTACTTAGCCCCTCTGTGGGGCCTTAATCTCTTCGACAAGCCACCTTTCTTGGCCTCAGTTTTACAAGCACTTTTCTGGTCATAATAAGCTTTTTAAATCCTTTAGCTCTACTTTCTTTTTTTTTTTCTTTTTGTAGTTGTAGATGAACAGAATGCCTTTATTTTATTTGTTTATTTTCATGTAGTGCTGAAGATCGAACCCAGTGCCTCACACATGCGAGGCAAGTGCTCTGCCACTGAGCTACAGCCCCAGCCCTAGCTCTACTTCCTACTCTTGATTCTCACAAGACACCTGGCTTTTTAAAAACTACCAGCAATATCCATGCCACCAACTGAATATAGATTGCCTTGAATTTTTTTCCAGATTAATTAGACCATCACCTTTAAACTAAGCCTCACACAAAGCCTCAGGGTATGGGCAAAATGTAGATAAGTTCTTTGCCAGAATAGAAAATGAATGGCCTCTTATCTAATATCCAATAGAGTCTTTATTTTCCTCTGAAGCCTCAGGAGCACAATCCACATTCTTATCGGCATTCTCATCTTCTGGACTGCGACCAGAATTGTCCATTAAGCTCTGCTTACAACATTCTAAAGCTTTTCCGGCTGGCAACTCTAAGAAATACATAGTGCACCCCATTGGTGCCAGCTCCAAAGCCTTCTGAGCCACGTCCTCAGGTTAGTCAGCACTGACCCCAATTCTCAGGCCAATTTCTGTGTTAGCTTTTTGTCACTGTAACCAAAATACCCAACAAGAACAAATCAGAAGAGGAAAAGTTTATTTGGGGCTCACAGTTTCAGTCCATGAGAGGCCAACTCCATTACTCTGGACCTAAGGTGAGGCAGAACGTCATGGCAAAAGTGGGTGGTAGAGGATCCACTACTGAACTCATGGAAGAGGGGAGGAGGGTGGGGGTGCAGGGAGGATGAACCCCTCCAGGGCACACTCCTCGTGACCACCTCCTGCAGCCCCACCCCAACTGCCTACAGTTACCACTCAATTAGTCCATTCAAACTAAGATAAACTGATCTCATAGCTCTCACAGTCTAATCATTTCACCTCCAGAGACACCAGGCTCCTTCCTGCCTCCAAGCCCTTGAACAGCACTTCCCTCTGCCAGGGATACCCTCCTTCTCACTCTTCACTGGGTTCACTCCTCACTTTCCTTCTCCTAGACACCTCAAGTCCCCGCCCCCATTTAAATTCAGGCCCTTTGATTCTTCAGGCCCCCTGTTCATTTCCTTCATAGTCTACTGAGTATGGGAATTAGAAGGGCTACCTTTTGTTTAATAACTGGCACCCCCACTGGCTTTTAAATTCAGTTAGGGCAGGAACTGTGTCTATTTTGCTCACCACTATAAACCCAAAGTTTCACACAGTATCTGCTATATAGTAAATGATCAATAAATAGTTGTTTAGTGAACGTAACACCTGCCTCTGTGACAAATCTTGAGCCTGAGTAAGAGAGAGAGTAGATATGAGGTGTCGAGAAATGCAAAGAAAACAGGACTTCTTAGTAAAGATTTGGGGAGCACCTCTCTGCTTTATAGAACACCTCCCCCATTACAGATCCAAAGCTTTGGACTTAGAATAATTAAACCTTTTATTTCCTTGAGAAAATTGCGATCCCTTCAGCAAGAGTAGAGCTTTTAAGGACATCAGTTACTTTTACCTTAGGGTGGATGAGTTTATTGACTCCTTTGATCCTTTAACTGGTGCAAGAAAGAAAGGGGCCCAGGGGGGGAGGGGAGAAAGGGCCACCAAGAAGATTAAAAAAAATGGTGGAGAGTGAAGTGGGAGGGCAAGGCCCTGCCTGGACGCATTGAGGAGGTGGAGTCTCCAGCCTTGAAGATTCATTTGGCTAGTTGGAGAGCATCAACTCTAGGTGCCAGGTGCTCCGTGAACATTTCTCCTAATCCTCACAAACCCCAAGAGCAACAGGAATATTCTCCATAGTACCCGAGAGGCCCTCAAGGCTCATGAAGGCAGTGACTTGCCCACAATTGCAGCTTGATGCAGTGAGGTGGAATTGGAACCTTGGTCTCTCTGAGACACCAGGTTTTCCCCTCTAACTTGACAATTCCTTCCAAAAATCATAGAGAAAGACATAAACTTCATCCTCCCTGAAGCAGAAGGACAGGATGGATTCAGCCCAACATTTCCTTGGAGAACAATGGAAGTCACAAGCTGAGAACCCAAAATATTTAATAACAATAGCAAGAACAATCATAATAAAAGTACCAGTAATAATAGTCAAAGCAGGTGCTTATGAAGCCCTAGGGCCAGGCGCATATTAAGTGCTTTCCACAGATCCTCTCATTTATCCCTTACATCAACTCTCGATCAGTGTCTTTATTATCCTCGTTTTACAGAGGAAGAAGCCACAGTTCAGGGAGGTTAAGTACTTCCCCCAAGTTACACAGCTGGTAAGTCAGGAGGCAGACCCCAGAGTTCAAGCTCTGAGTCTGTTCTACCCCATGCATGGAGCTCAGCCCCCCCAACTCATCCTCAGATGATGCTCTTTCTCTGGGGGAGCTCCTTCACCCCTCCCCAAACAGCTGCCCACCACCTGAGGCGCATGGCGGGGCCCTCCTCGCCTCCCCTGCACCACCCCACAGCCATGTGGGCAAACACCCTGCTTCTCCCCAGGCAGGGGACGCCCGATTTGCATAACTTAATTAAATTCTGCATTCTCGTTTTCAGAGGAGCAGGCCTATGAAGGATGCTGAGTGCATGGTCTTAAGGCAAATCAACGCGGATGATGAAAGAGCCTATTTCGGTTAAGCAAATTATGAGGAGGCGGGCGATGTCCTCACTCTAATAATTTCCCGTGAATTATTTATATGGAAACTGCAATTACATCGGGCAAAACAGTGTTGTGTGCATAAAGCTCACTTAATTACCCAACCACCTGTTGGGACACAGGGTCCTGCGCCAGCCTGTTTCTTCCCCCAACAGTTCCTTTCTCTGGGAGAGCAGGGGACCTGGGGACTTGAGGCAGGAGGGGCTGTGAGGAAAATTATGTTTGCAAAGAGAGGAGGCACATTCTGGGCTTGCAGACCTGGGCCCCCATCCTGGCTGCCTCTGTTCCAGCCTGAAACTACACTTCCCATTCCCTAGGGCCAGTAGTGGCCCCTGGCCAGGCAGAGCCCCTACCTTGTTCCTAAAAGGGCATGGAAAAGCAAGAATTGAGAAAGAAGACGAGAGGAAGAAAGAAACAAGCCCCACACCCTTCCCTACAAACCCTTTAACCGAAGCAAACGAGACTCCTTTCATCAGTGCCCGGTTGTTTAACTGGAAATGAGGGTTGCCATGGCAACCATCCTGTCACATAGTATTTCTTACCACTTGCCAGCGGGAGAGGCGTTGATGTGTAGAGGAGAACCCTGGCTGGGTGGGGAAGGTCGGGAGTGGGGGTTGCATTGTTTGTGATCCATTTGCTGAAACACAAGGTCACATAGGCCTGTCCCTAACCTGGGGCATCTCTGTTCATCTCTCCCTTTCCTGGACCATGGGGGAGGGGCCTGGGGATAAACATCTCTTCTACTTACCCCCCTGGGAGAAAAACATTGTAAATGTCAGAAATGTGATGGAACTGTCAAAAATACATGAAATCGGCGATAGAATAAATGGTGAAACCTACCTTCTTCTTTGTTCTGTGACTGTAAAAATCATGATGTTTTCTTCAAGAAAAAGTGAAAACAAAGAAAATTGATGACCCCTGAGAGAGGCTGGACAGGAATCATAAGTGTCTGTCCCAAGATTGGGGGAAGTAGCCCTCCCTTTCCACCAGTGCTGTAATCAAGATTGGTCCAGGGCCAGCCAATAGACCTGAGTCTGGTCAAAAGGTGGAAAGAAAGTAAGAATGTCAAGGAAGCTCTGGGCCTGGGGCCCTGGATGTACGACAGGGGCCTGTTAAAAACAGCTTGATATTGGATGTGGCTGGGGATGGGGAATCCAGGGTTCTAACCTCCATCATCACATACTGCCCTGTGACCTTGAGAAGCTGATTGACAGTAGAAAGTTTTTAGTTAGCTCTCAAGTTCAAATACAGTGGTGGTAATACTCTGATATATTTCACAGTTAATGATACTCATAGTAGGAGGATAAAATATTAATTGTGTTTACATAGTTCCGCATAGAGATAGTTTCCACTTATGGAGCACTCAGAATGTAGCAAGCACTAAAGTTGAGCTATATATGTTTATTATGTGTCCCATCTTTTAGACTAAGAAACCAAGGCTGATAAAGATTAATTTCTTTCCAGTTCTAGGGATTAACCCAAGGGTGTTTTACCCCTAAACTACACCCATAGCTCTTTTTATTTTTGACTTTAAAACAGGGTCCCACTAAGTTGCTGAGGCTGTCCTTGAACCTGTGATCCTTATGCCTCGGCCTCCCCAGTAGCTGGGGTTACAGGTGTAACCCCACAGCACACCGTTGGTAGAGGTTAAGCAATATACCTAAACTACAAAGTTAGAAAGCAACAAAGCCCACCTGGAAATCCAGATCTTGCTGACTCAAATTTCATGCTCTTCCTGCTCAGAAGAAGTTTGGAGATCATGATCCAAGTTCTCTGAGAGTCAAGCTCCTGGCCCACATTGCTACTGTAGTTGGTCTCCATCCAGTCTAGGACCGGCTGCTTAACAGAAATGAAATGGAGTGTTTTTTCTCCTTTAAAGATTTACCATGTATAAATGTATGAGAATATTAAAGGCAACAATTAACTTTATTGGAAACCTTATATTCTCCAGCCTCATTAGAGCTGCCAACAAGATCTATTATTAGTATTACTATGCAGATACTGTAATAAAAAGGGTATTTAAAGTGGATAGTTTGGCAATGAAATAAAATAGCTTTTCTCTCTCTTTCTTTTTCTTTTTAAGATATATGTGTGTATCAGAGATGGTCTCGAGCAAGGCAAGAGCCCCCATGGGACCTGAGGAATGAAGAGCTCATAAAATTTCCCTTCCCACCATGGCAGACAGCTAGAAGAGTTGGAGGTGGGAGGTGGAGGTCATCAGAGCCCTCCAGCCCCATGGCAGACCTGCCTCCAACACCATTTGGAAGAGCGAGGTTTCTGCAAAAGAGAAGACCCTGCTCATCAGAGCAGAAATGTTCCAGAGGGTCCAGCTGCTGTCTTTGCACACTGCTGGGTCTAACTGCATCCCTCTTAGCCGCTGCAGTTTCTTTCATCTTATCCTCTCATCTTCAAAATGATGGAAAGCCAGGGAACGATTCTTCCCCCGCCCTTCTTTCTCTCTTCCTCTATTTATCCCACATCCCTGCCATGGTTTATGGAAGGTCAGAAACAAGAGGAGCCTTGCCTTTTTAATCCTGGAATGCCTCCCCTGCTAGCTCAAGCCTTTCTCCAGCCCCTTTTTAACTCAGAATCTTTCTGGATGAAGTGGGAATTTCTCCTGGACCTGCCCAAGGAAGCACCGGTGCTCAGGTTTCCCCACTCCTCTGTGCTTGCTTCCTCAGCACAGCGACGCTGCTGCCCTCCTCCCAAGACTATGTGTCCGTCTCTTCCTGCACGGTGACCATCCCAGAGCTTGGTGAGCAGCAAGTGATGCCCTTCACTAAGAACTTGGGATGAGTAAGCCAGGAGGAGCAGCTGGTATCTGATCCTTGGCACACTGGAAGCACCCCTGGTGTTTTTCTGAATGGAAAAGTCTTAGCTTAATTATAAGCTCAGTTCTCATGTGAGGGCTCACGGAGCCAGGCTCATGCTATGATTACTACTCTTTCTCTTCTTACTAATAGGTACCACTTATTGTATGCCAAGTGTTTACTTATTGAATCTCCATCACCATCCTGTAAGGTAGATATTTTCATTATCTTCATTTTGTAAATGAGGAAATTGAGACTTGGCCAGGTACAGTGTCACATGCCTGTAATCCCAGTGGTTTGGGAGGCTGAGGCAGGAGGATTGCGAGTTCAAAGCCAGCTTCAGCAAAAGCGAGGTGTTAAGCAACTCAGTGGGACCCTGTCTCTAAATAAAATACATAATAGGGCTGGGGATGTGGCTCAGTGGTGGAGTGCCTCTGAGTTCAATCCCTGGTACCCCTCCCCTGCTAAAAAAAGAAAGTGAGGTTGGAAAGGTAATATACACCCTGTTGGAGGGCAAAGAACTGTCACAGTGCTGAGGCAGCCACAGAGGCCCCACTTTACTGGTTCTTGCAATCTCACCAGGAAGATTTCTGCCATGACACTCAGAGTAGCAGATAAGAGTTTATTGAAAGGGTATGGGCAAGGGAAGGGGAACATTCTCAAGGGATAGAGTGGGTCCTCCCTCAAAGGAGAAGGACAGCACACCCCCTCCTGCCTTCCACTTTCACTGGGGGCCTCAGAGAAGTTTCCAAAGAAATTTTCCCAGGTCCATCTCTTTTGACTAACAGCAGAATGACATTAGATTTTCAAGGTCCCACTGTGCAGGATGACTCTAGGTCACTTTGGCCCTTCCTGACCAGTTCTAATTAGAACCTGTTCTTCAGATTTTATAGTTAAGGGAAATTCTTATTACCCTGAGTTCTGGGATTTGGTCTGTGTAAGGGTCAAAACCCCCAACCACACACACATACACACACACACTTTCAGGATAACTTGTGATCTTTTTATCAGCGTTTCAGGCCTGCATTTCTCCTGTAGATAACAGGTTGTTTGCTGAGTAATGTAACGTCCTGTTGATGTGAGCCAGGTAGGGTTGCAGGTAAATTGCTTTGTTAAAAAATAAAGCATGTGGGGGGTCAGCACAGTGGACCAGGTTTATAAACTATTCCCTTGACTTCATGTTCCCAGTGCTCACATCTGTCTGCCCCTAGCCTCCCCCACCCCCCACACACACACCATCAACACTGGCCTGGACCTTTGCAGTAGTCTTCTAGCTAATCTCCTTCTATCCACCTGGATGCCCTGCAATTCCCTCTCCACATGGCTTCAAGCTATACACCTGTTGAATTTGTTCTCTTCTTTGTACCTCAATGCCTTTGCACTATCTACTCCCCCCATCTTCTTAAAATGCTCTTCCTCCGTATCACCTCTTCATCATCATTTAGATTTCAACTCAGAGAAGACTTACCTCCCCACCTTCTCAATCATGTATAGTCTACATACTATATCCCCACATCTCCAAATCTACAGTAGTATATAGCACATGGTAAGTGCTCAGTAAATGTTTCTTCAATAAATATTGTCAAACTAGCCCAATGTTACATGCTGATGGGGATTGGAGCATGGGGTCAAATTCAGGCCTGTCTTACCCTTGACCACAAAGTATGCTTGTGTGTAGTTTGGTGGTTCAGAGGAAGGAAGAGTGAGATAGGAGCTGCTCAGAAACACTCACAGACAACTCACCAAGAGTCCAGAAGTAAATTCTTCACAGGAATTAGAATTAGAAGACGAGTTAGAGCGACAAAAAGCTATCTTGTTAGGAATTTACAGCAAAATAGGGGTGCACCGAAACCTAGAGGAAGGATTTCCAGCACCGAGGACCAGTTATTGAATCTCTAACACGAGCCAACTGTGCGACCAGAGTTCCAAGCTGACTGATCCGCCACCCGTCACGCGGCCCGCCCCGCGGCTACAGATGGCGGGGGCGCCGCCGAGAAGCGACCAACAAGCAGAGAGAAACAGTGCTACGGATTCTGTGGAATCCTGCCGGCTGTGCCCTCACTGAGCTTCGGGCTGAGTTCGGGATTTGAGACAGGGAAGGAAGCGGTCCAGTTATATCTCCCACAACGGAAAGTCCACCAAGGAAGCCAGCGGCCACCATCTTGGAGAGCTGATGTCACCACCGCCACTCTCCAACAGTAAAACAGGTGTGTGTTACTCAGCCCATCTCCCAGACAGCGGGGAATTCGCATAAAATCTCTCCCAGGCTTTCCGGGGGAGGAATTATCAGAACGAGCCTGCATAGAGACGCGGGGAAAGGTAGAGACACCTGACCTTCAACTCCCCCTCCCATCAGTGGCGAAAACGAAACCTGTCTTGCCAGCACTGGGGGAGGGGCAAGCGGAAAAAATCAAAACAATAGGGTGCCCCGGTTCCCAATAGCCACCCTCCACACCCAGCAAACTGCAGGCCCAGAGGACAGTTTGAACTGCTGAGAGGCATCACACAGGGGAAGGCCAGGCTAGCAGGAGAAACCAGGGCTAGCAGGAGAAGCCAGGGGATGAGAGGCCAGGCCCTCGCGACTGGGCAGCTAGAGACCGCCCGCCCGCCGGCGACCTATTGCCCGCCCACTGCCCGCGCGACTGGGTGTCTAGAGACCGCCCGCCGGCCAGCAACCACCCGCGGCCCCCACGACTGGGCGGCTGGAGACCGCCCGCCCACCGGCGACCACAGGGCTAGACCCCAAGGTGTGGCCCAGCAGGTACGGCACAGAGACTCTAGGAAGAGGTCTATAACCAGGCCTTCATGAAGTAGCTAACCGGGAGCTGAAACCAACCAGAGACAGACCAGTCCCACCCCTCCCTTCGGACACTCCGGCAAGGAGCCTGGGGCCCACCATAGCAGAAAGGTGATGTCACCGGAGTTTGGCCGTCGGAACTCCTTCCCAGCGGAATCCACTTTAGCAGGCATAGTCTACCACCACAAAGGAGAGACAACAGAGATATACAAAACCAAAACAAATTTATAGGAGAGAGCAGAAACACAGCAATCAAACAGAGCTGGAAACTAACGTGAACAACATGAAAAAACAAGGGAAAAAAGGATTACAAACAATGCAGGACAACTTAAATCTACAGGAGGACCTAGAAGCATCAGAAACATGGATAGGGAAAGAATTCAAGGCATAGCTAACTCAGAGGGGAAGGAATATTAGAGAAGACATGAGACAGCGAGTCCAAGCAATGAAAGTATATTTTGAAAATGAATTAAACAAACAAATTCAAATGGCAAAGAACAAGTTTTACCAGGAGATAGAGATCTTTAAAAAAAATCAAACAGTAATCCTAGAAATGCAGGAAACTGTAAACCAAATTAAAAACTCAAACGAGAATATTACAAATAGGCTAGATCAAGTAGAAGTCAGAACATCAGATAATGAAGACAAAGTTTATCAACTTGAAAAGAATATAGTCAACACAGAAAAGATGCTTAAATCTCACGAGCAATCTATTCAAGAGATATGGGATGTCATAAAAAAACCAAATTTGAGAGTCATCGGGATAGAAGAAGGCATAGAGGTTCAAACCAAAGGAATGGACAACCTATTAAATGAAATAATTCTAGAAAACTTCCCAGAGACGAAAGATGGAATGGATTGCCAAATCCTGGAAGCCTACAGGACCCCAAACATCCAAAACCGTAATAGACCAACTCCAAGACATATAATTATGAAGATAGCCAACATACAGAACAAGGAGAGAATATTAAAAGCTATGAGAGAAAGGAGGCAGATTACATTCAGGGGTAAACCAATTAGGTTAACGACTGATTTTTCGTCACAGACTTTGAAAGCAAGAAGATCCTGGAACAATGTATTTCAAACGCTGAAAAATAATGGATTCCAACCAAGAATACTGTATCCAGCAAAATTAAGCTTCAGATTTGACAATGAAATTAAAATATTTCACGATAAACAAAAGCTAAAAGAATTCGCAGCCAGAAAACCAGCACTGCAAAGCATTTTGAGCAAAATACTACAAGAAGAGGAATTGAAAAATAGTGCCCAAAACTAACAGCGGGAGGTATCTCAGTAAAGGGGGAGAAAAATAACCAAAGAGGGAAAACTAGCCAAACTAAAATAAATAAATAAATAAACATGACTGGAAATACAAACCATATTTCAATTGTAACCTTAAATGTTAATGGCCTAAATTCACCAATCAAGAGACATAGGCTAGTAACCTGGATCAAAAAAACAAATCCAACAATATGCTGCCTTCAGGAGACTCATATGATAGGAAAAGACATACACAGGCTGAAGGTGAAAGGTTGGGAAAAATCATACCACTCACATGGCCCTTGGAAGCAAGCAGGAGTGGCCATACTCATATCGAATAAAATCAACTTCAAACCTAAGTTAATCAAAAGGGATAAAGAAGGACACTATATACTGTTAAAAGGAACCATCCACCAACAAGACATAACAATTATCAATTTGTATGCACCAAACAATGGTGCTGCAACGTTCATAAAACAAACTCTCCTCAAGTTCAAGAGTCAAATAGACCACAACACAATAATTATGGGTGACTTCAACACACCGCTCTTGCCATTAGATAGATCCTCTAGACAAAAGCTGAATAAAGAAACTATAGAACTCAATAGCACAATCAATAACCTAGACTTAACCAACATATATAGAATATATCAACCATCATCAAGTGGATACACGTTCTTCTCAGCAGCACATGGATCCTACTCAAAGATAGACCATATATTATGCCATAGGGAAACTCTTAGTAAATATAAAGGTGTGGAGATAATACCATGCACCATATCTGATCATAATGGAATGAAACTGGAAATCAATGATAAAAGAAGGAAGGAAAAATCCTACATCACATGGAAAATGAACAATATGTTATTGACTGATCAATGGGTTACAGAAGACATAAAGGAGGAGATAAAAAAATTCTTAGAGATAAATGACAATACAGACACAACATACCGGAATCTATGGGACACAATGAAAGCAGATTTAAGAGGGAAATTCATTTCCTGGAGTTCTTTCCTCAAAAAAAGAAAAAACCAACAAATAAATGAACTCGCACTACACCTCAAAACCCTAGAAAAGGAAGAGCAAAACAACAGCAAATGTAGTAGAAGACAAGAAATAATTAAAATCAGAGCAGAAATCAACAAAATTGAAACAAAAAAAAAACCATTGAAAAAATTGATAAAACTAAAGGTTGGTTCTTTGAAAAAATAAATAAGATTGACAGGCCCTTAGCCATGCTAACGAAGAGAAGAAGAGAGAGAACTCAAATTACTAACATACGGGATGAAAAAGGCAATATCACAACAGACACTACAGAAATACAGAAGATAATTAGAAATTATTTTGAAACCCTATATTCCAATAAAATAGAAGATAGTGAAGATATCGATAAATTTCTTAAGTCATACAATCTGCCCAGATTGAGTCAGGAAGACACACACAATTTAAACAGACCAATAACAAAGGAAGAAATAGAAGAAGCCATCAAAAGACTACCAACCAAGAAAAGGCCTGGACCGGATGGGTATACAGCGGAGTTTTACAAAACCTTCAAAGAAGAATTAATACCAATACTTTTCAAGCTATTTCAAGAAATAGAAAAAGAAGAAGCTCTTCCAAATTCATTCTATGAGGCCAACATCACCCTGATCCCGAAACCAGACAAAGACACTTCAAAGAAAGAAAACTACAGACCAATATCTCTAATGAACTTGGATGCAAAAATTTTCAATAAAATCCTGGTGAATCGAATACAAAAGCATATCAAAAAAATTGTGCACCATGATCAAGTAGGATTCATCCCTGGGATGCAAGTCTGGTTCAATATACGGAAATCAATAAATGCTATTCACCACATCAATAGACTTAAAGATAAGAACCATATAATCATCTTGATAGATGTAGAAAAAGTATTTGACAAAGTAAAGCATCCCTTTATGTTCAAAACACTAGAAAAACTAGGGATAACAGGAACTTACCTCAACATTGTAAAAGCTATATATGCTAAACCTCAGGCTAGCATCATCCTAAATGGAGAAAAACTGAAGACATTCCCTCTAAAATCTGGAACAAGACAGGGATGCCCTTTCTCACCATTTCTATTCAATTTAGTTCTTGAAATACTAGCCAGAGCAATTAGACAGACAAAAGAAATTAAAGGCATAAAAATAGGAAAAGAAGAACTTAAATTATCACTATTTGCGGATGATATGATAATATATCTAACAGACCCAAAAGGGTCTACAAAGAAACTGCTAGAGTTAATAAATGAATTCAACAAAGTGGCAGGGTATAAAATCAACATGCATAAATCAAAGGCATTCCTGTATATCAGCAACAAAACTTCTGAAATGGAAATGAGGAAAACCACTCCATTCACAATATCCTCAAAGAAAATAAGATACTTGGGAATCAACTTAACAAAAGAGGTGAAAGATTTATACAATGAAAACTACAGAACCCTAAAGAGAGAGATAGAAGAAGATCTTAGAAGATGGAAAAATGTACCCTGTTCATGGATAGGCAGAACTAACATCATCAAAATGGCGATATTACCCAAAGTTCTCTACAGGTTTAATGTGATGCCAGTCAAAATCCCAATGGCATTTCTTGTAGAAATAGATAAAGCAATCATGAAATTCATATGGAAAAACAAAAGACCCAGAATAGCAAAAGCAATTCTAAGCAGGAAGTGTGAATCTGGAGGTATAGCGATACCAGATTTCAAACTGTACTACAGAGCAATAGTAACAAAAACAGCATGGTACTGGTACCAAAACAGGCAGGTAGACCAGTGGTACAGAATAGAGGACACAGAGACCAATCCACAAAATTACAACTTTCTTATATTTGATAAAGGGGCTAAAAGCATGCAATTGAGGAAGGATAGCATCTTCAACAAATGGTGCTGGGAAAACTGGAAATCCATATGCAACAAAATGAAACTGAATGCCTTTCTCTCGCCATGCACAAAAGTTAACTCAAAATGGATCAAGGAGCTAGATATCAAATCAGAGACACAGCGTCTGATAGAAGAAAAAGTTGGCTACGATCTACATACTGTGGGGTCGGGCTCCAAATTCCTTAATAGGACGCCCATAGCCCAAGAGTTAATAACAAGAATAAACAAATGGGACTTACTTAAACTAAAAAGTTTTTTCTTAGCAAGAGAAACAATAAGAGAGGTAAATAGAGAGCCTACATCCTGGGAACAAATTTTTACCCCTCACACTTCAGTCAGAGCCCTAATATCCAGAATATACAAAGAACTCAAAAAATTAAACAATAAGATAACAAATAACCCAATCAACAAATGGGCCAAGGACCTGAACAGACACTTCTCAGAGGAGGACATACAATCAATCAACAAGTACATGAAAAAATGCTCACCTTCTCTAGCAGTCAGAGAAATGCAAATCAAGATCACCCTAAGATACCATCTCACTCCAGTAAGATTGGCAGCCATTATGAAGTCAAACAACAATAAGTGCTGGCGAGGATGTGGGGAAAAGGGTACACTTGTACATTGCTGGTGGAACTGCAAATTGGTGAGGCCAATTTGGAAAGCAGTATGGAGATTCCTGGGAAAGCTGGGAATGGATCCACCATTTGACCCAGCTATCGCCCTTCTCGGACTATTCCCTGAGGATCTTAAAAGAGCGTACTATAAGGATACTGCCACATCAATGATCATAGCAGCACAATTCACAATAGCTAGACTGTGGAACCCTAGATGCCCTTCAATAGATGAATGGATAAAAAAAAATGTGGCATTTATACACAATGGAGTATTACGCAGCACTAAAAAATGACAAAATCATGGAATTTGCAGGGAAATGGATGGCATTAGAGCAGATTATGCTAAGCGAAGCTAGCCAATGCTTAAAAAACAAATGCCAAATGTCTTCTTTGATATAAGGAGAGCAACTAAGAACAGAACAGGGAGGAAGAGCATGAGGAAAAGATTAACATTAAACAGAGACGAGTGGGGGAAGGGAAAGGGAGAGAGAAGGGAAATCGTATGGAAATGGAAGGAGACCCTCAATGTTACACAAAATTACATATAAGAGGTTGTGAGGGCAAAAGGGGGGGGAACAAGGGAGAGAATTGAACAATAGCAGATGAGGTAGAGAGGGAAGATGGGAGGGGAGGGGATGGGGGATAGTAGGGGATAGGAAAGGTAGCAGAATACAACAGTCACTAATATGCCATTATGGAAAAATGTGAATGTGTAACCGATGTGATTCTGCAATTTGTATTTGGGGTAAAAATGGGAGTTCATAACCCACTTGAGTCAAATGTATGAAAGATGATATGTCATGAGCTTTGTAATGTTTTGAACAACCAATAAAAAAAAAAGAACTGGATCAGGACCTCACAGACTCATGTCCAGATCCTGATTCAGCAGCTTCCTGTCTGGACAGTTGTTCTAGGCCTTCTAAGTCCCAGGCACCCTGTGTGGACATGCACAATTGTTACCCTATACCTGACAGCAGTATTATGAAGGAATGGCAAGACACTTAGTGAGGTGTCTGGCATCTATATGCACAATAAATGGCTGTAGAAATAGTTATTACCGTTGTTATGGGAAACAACCCACAGGTCACATATTAAAAAGGATAAATAAATAATTTCCAGGCTAATGTTTAACAGCCGAGAAGACCATGATGAAGACATGTCATTGAACAACACTGTGAAGGCAGGTTTCTTGGAAAAGATGAGTTTTGAAGTTAGAAGATGATTTAGAATATTAGCCATATTATCTCAGTGGAAACCTGGATAATGATTTCTAGGGCTTCTTGACTTTTTTTTTTTTTTCAGCATCACAGTGCACAAAGAAAATGGTAATATTTGTTCTGCACAATGAAACCAATGACACAGGCTGTTCCCAGTTGGAAGAGACACTGCCAGGAGCTGTCCTGACCCACTCAAGCACTTCCAGGACTGAGGGACTCCAGCTCCACACACAGGTGACCTAGGTATGGCTCAGCCGTGTGCCAAGCACACCTATGAAGAAGCCCTGACTTAGAACAAGCCCATCAATTGACGGATAAGAAGCAAGATCTAGAGAGCAGATGTGCCTTGGCTGAGGTCTCCTTTGGGCCAACATCAAGGGGAGCACTGAAGTCTCTGCACTATAAATCTGTCTTAAAAGACAGGAGGGCAGGGGGTCGTGGGAGAAGGTCAAGGAGCTCAGTCGAGAGCAAGAGAATGGAGCTAACTAGCACAATGGGAAAGACGTGACCCTGCATTGAGCATCCAGTGTCCCTGACATTGTGCTGGGTGCTTTACATGCCTCGTCGCATTGAGTGATTGGGACACCAGTGCTATGCCGGTCCCCCCACATCCATCTTGATTCTTTTTTTTTTTTTTTTAAAGGGAAAAGATCTGCCTCACCAGTGCTATGCCCGTCACACTCACCTGGACCAGGAAGCAGGCTGATTCAATGGTCTCAGATTTCCCCAGGGCCAGAGAAGACAACCCTCCAAGGAAGAAGGGAAGACACTGCTCCATTTAAGCCATTTGCCCATTCTCCTCCCCTACCTTCCCTACCTATCTCCCCCTTGGGAGCAACCTCTTAATGCGAACCAACCACCTTGCCTGCATGCATCTTCTGCACCCCATCTCCCAGGTCAGAGGCACGTCAACATGGCATACACTCGACCTGCTAGGTGGAGTCACCGGCCAGGATTCTTGTGGGCACCAGAAATATACAAGGAAGTAAATCACAGACCCACAGGTCGATCACTGATTCACTTGGCACACCTGGGCCCAAATCTGAGCTCTAACATCTAGATCTGCTGTTAAAGCCCCAGCTGCTCAGACCATCTCCCTTGGCCCCAGTCTTTGGATGGACTTACCTCTGTCATGTCAAACTGCCCTCCCGGTCGCTGTGTGACAGCCTCTCCCGCCAGCCTCAGGGCCCTTTGTTCTCTCAGGTGTCACCCCACTCGGATGAATCTGGCTTTACCATCACCCTCACCCTTTATCCCCCCCAGCATTTTAGGAAGCCCTCCTGTCGTAACTGCCAAGTCGCTGCGCCTCCAGATGTCATGGTCAGCCTTTGACTACTTCCTGCATGGTGCCACCTAAACACAGTTCTCACTTTTAGATCACCTAGTAGGACTGGGAATAAAATCCAACCAGCTCTGCTCCTGCTTCCACCAGGAGGAGACCTAGAAACTGGCAGTAAGAGGAGCAAGATCTCACCCCACCCTGCCCAAAGCAAGTGACCAGCAGAGAAGAGGTATAAAGATACTTGCATGATAGGAGACCCAGTTCCCACCAGCACATATGGCCTTACTGGACAGAGCCTGAAGTGTTGGGGCTGGAGCTGGCAGGCCTTGAGCAGATCCCTGACGCTCCAGTGGGCCATGGTGGGACTCGCTATCAGAAGAGCAGTCCCCAGGCCTTAGTCCAGAGCTGACTGGTGATCTGTTCACTGGCTGCTTCTAGCCCCTCTCAGTTCCCAACCCAGCATTCAAGGCTCTATTCAAATTTTACTGTGCAGCAACACACTTGGGAGGGAGTGCTGAGCCCATCGAAAATCTTTCACTTTTATTCCAATTTTGGACTACCCTCCCCCATCTCTGAAAATTTCCTGGGCCCAAAGACATCTCCAGAGCCATGCTGAGATGCCCCATTCCCTGTCTAATAGGGATGCTGGGTACCCATAGGCCCCCAAAAGGTCAACCCCAACCCCAGTATCTGACCCCAGTAAAATCCCAGACCCTGAAGTTCTCAGGTCTCCCAGTATCTAGGGTCCCAGCTTCCCTCCGGAAAACAAACCATTCACCTCTTTCTTCTGCAACTTAACTCTTTGAGTTCCTTGGTTATACTGGTGATAGGAGCAGACTGTAAGGGTGTGTGCTGGGCCTAGGCTACTGAATAAGATCACAGGTAAGTTCCCCTCTGCATGAGCCATACCTCCGCACTCGGTCCTGAGCCCCTGACAGCTCACATGGGAAGTTTAATCACCCATCATGGTGCCCCAAGTTCAGGGCCTTGGAGAGTAATTCCTGAGATCTTTTTCCTTTTCATATTTGGTCCATGCCACATCCCTAGCTGCAGGCTGCTGTAGTCAAAAAGCCAGGGACTAGGAGTTAGGGTCCTGACTCCTCTACCTTCCTCTGCCACAAGATAGACAGGTCATGGCCTCGGCTCTCTCCTCCACCAAGGGAGGAGGAAACAGGTGAACAGGAAATCTCTTGGTTCTAATATTCTAGAGAGGCAGAATGGGTTGGAACAACCTCATTCTGTGTGGTCAGGATCCCAGAACAGTCAGCTAGGAAACAATCCTGGAGTCCCTCTTGAGATGCCCGTTTCCCCATTATTTCCAGGGGACCAGGGAACATTTACATCATCGCAGATGGTTCCGCCAGACAGCGCTGGCTTGGAAATTATCCATATCCACATTTCTCCACTGGATTAGACTGACTGATATCTTGAAGGGTGGGATTCTCATCTTTGGACCCCCAATGCCTGGTACTGTGTTTGGTATCAAAAATGCTCAGACATTCATTGGATAGATTTGTCTGCTGGCAAGAAGCCTAACTTCTATCTGGCACGTGGGTCTGAAGTTCAGACTGGGGACTCTATAAAAGAGAGTGGGGTCTGCATGAGTTGAGGAGAACCCATCTTCAGAGGTGGTAGCCAGGATCCCAGCAGCTGGAATGAAAGGTGTCACTAACGTATCTGTACTCTGTGAGGACTGGCCAAAAGAATACCTGACACCAGCAGGAGCCCAGTGGGAGGGAAGAAGCAGACACCACCCACAAGGGAAGCCAGCAGAGGGCGCCTCCTTCCCCACCTCCACAGAGAGCTCAAGCTGGGCAGCTGCCTCGTTAGCACCAGGAGGCAACCCTGCTAATTACCAAACCCAAACTTGGGATTTGCATTTTTATGAAATGCTCATACAGGAGGCAAATCTTTTCCCTTAAAAAAAAAAAAAAAAGAATCAAGATGGATAGGGGGAGGAAAAGCTCATACCAGTACATACTAATTCAATCTAATCTTGGTCATTTCAGTTTCCATAAGAAAGTGCTTTCATAAAGCTACAAAGCTAACATCCATAACTCTCCAGTTTCCCCAGACAGGATACCTCTGCATTAAGTTTCCCATTTATCTTCGGAGATGGCAAATCATCCATTTATAATGGGATCTAATAAAGCGAGCTCCCCTTGCAGTCCCAGCTGCAGGAATGCACCTCAGATCCAGAGATGCTGCTGCTTTGGGGCTGGTAACTGTTTCATCTTCTTGGGGAGCCCTGACTAGGCAGGCTGGATATGCAGTTGCTAGGGCGTCTTATACAACAGACTGAGGTAAGTGTGTGGGGGTACAGAGCATAGCCTGCAGGTACAGGTACTGAACTCCTTTTAGCCTATAAACAGACAGACACACACGCACACACACCTCTAAAGCCAGTGGGGGAGGAGCCAAGCCTTGTTCATAAAGGCAGGGATGTTTGCAGTGAAGGGGACTATTTAGGAATGGTCACTTGCCAATTTGGGGGTTTAGAAGACTGATTCAGAGGCTCAGTTGAGCCACAAAGGACAATGTCCCATTGTCCCAGGGTGAGGTTCCTCGGAGCAGCCTCTGAGCCGGAGTTTCAGCAGGAGGGTGCTTACTAAGGAATGTCACAATATCTGTGCCAGTTGCAAAGAGCAGAAACAAACCTGGGCAGAGAACAGAATTCAGCTTTCATGCAGCCCAAGCACAGGCTTGGCCAAGCCCTGCAAGGAGCTCAAGAATGTTGAAGGGCCCGTTGGAACCATCTCCAATCCAGGCAAGATGTCCAGGCCTTCCTATGCACACACAATCTGTTAGTAGATGTGGATCATCCCAGAAGGGGCCCAACCATAAGTAGGAGGGTCTTTACTGCTAAAGTGCCCCCTGAGAGGAAAACTGCTATCCACTTTTTCAGCATCTAGTCAACAAGTTCTTTATTGACAGGGGAAATTGGCAGCGATTACAATGCCTGCTATACCTACTGAATGAAGAGTGTCCATCTTAACCTCCCCAAACCCCAGGAAATACAGCTCATTATACTTCATCCGTGGACATTCAGAGAGTGGCTCTAGTCAGTGCCCAGGCTTGCGGGGTAGCAGGCACTAAGCCCAGCTGGCTGCCTGTTCAGCGTTATGCCCTGCACTTTCTCTGGGCAGGTGACATAGAAAAGACTTTCAGGCTGGGCTTGATCAGCTGCTGGCTTACCAGCTGTGTGAAATCTGGGAACCCTGTGTGGATTTGGGAACCCAGCCCTGCCTAGAGCTGGCACCATTTGAGGGGTGAAAAATCAAATAGAGTCACATCAATGAGCCCTGATAGAGTCTTCAGAGCCAAAAAGCCAGCATTGTGCTGTGATCAGCGTAAAAGGAGCGTATATTGACTGCTTCCAGGGCACCTCTGACCTGATGGGAAGGCAGACGAGGCATCCTCGACTGTCTCAGGAGAGTGAGAAACATCCTGCACCCATCCCTGTCTGGGAAAGGAAATTCTGGGCAGAATTTGACACTATTTTTGAGTTCAGTGGGAGTCCGGCAGTTATGAGTATTAGAAATGGAAGGCAGGAATCCGCCGAAGTCCCAGCTCGTTCATAGGGCGAGGATCCAAGGGCACATTGTTCATTCTGGAGGTATGAGCAACAAGCCAGATTCTGGGGCACAGAAAGCACCCTGGCAAGGAGCTACCGATGCTAGCAGTTAAAGGCTATGTGCACTGAAATAAGAGGGGCAGGCAGATATGGGAAGAACGACCTTCAGACCTGCTACACCCTCTGCCCCAGGGTGTGCCTGCATAGCCTTTGCTTAAACTTTCCCAGAGATGAGGAGCTTACGATCTCACAGGACTCCATATTACATTGTTGAACAGTTCTGCTTCTCAGAAAGTCATTGCTTAGGTCAAGCCAAAATCTGTTCATTGCCCAATCTTTCTAGTACATGCCACTTGAACCAGGATAGCTCTGCTATCTCCCCAGCATTCTTAAAGAACACATGGCACATGTTAGGTTAAGTAAATATTTTTGAATGAATGAATCAATCAATGCTTGTATATATGCTTGGTCGCTGCCTCCAAGAACTCCACAACTTATTCCTGTTTCTGATTTCCTATTGCACTTATTACCAACGTGATCAGATCTTCATTTCACCATGGGTTTAAGCCCATAGCACAGTGCCTGGAACAAAGCTGAGCTCCAGGGTCAGTTCTTATTCATTCAACAAACATTAAGCAAAGTCCCACTTAGTGGCAAACACTCTAGTGCTCTGGGCTCTGGCTCTCTGAAGCATAAAACTGTTAAGATGGGAGGTAGAAGGCAAAAAATACCAGTGATTATTAGGATTTTAGAAGATGGTGAGTGTTTAATCAGAAACCACGAACAAATGCATGCGAGCATACACACACGCACACACACACACACACGCACACACACACATACACGCACACACACACACACACACACACTCTTGCCTATAACTCACTTGCATATTTCCTATAACAGAGCAAAATCTCCCAATGCAGATATGGAGGTCTGGCCAGCCCATGAAACACAATCTTCAGGATGATCAGCCACCACTTGGCCCCTCCCGCCAATGCCCTTCAGAAGAAGGTACACAGGGTGATTTTACTCAGAGACCCAGAATCATGGTTCCTGCTACCCATTTGCGGAGGGGAGCTTGGCCCTCAGAGCCCCTTCTCTAAGGAACATCAGCTCCCTCTGCCATGGGTATTTCCTTGGAGGTGCCTCTGTGTGGAGTTGGGGGTAGCAGATTAGCTCCCCTTCCTAAAATACGGCTGGGATGCCAGGAAGAGTGAGCTGGAATCAGCAAGGCGAGTTAAGCTTTCCGCCTGGAGCCGCGGGCTTAGCGGTGCAGATTACAACAGCAGGTGATGAGCGACGTTCTCCGCTGCTGTGGAGACTGTGAAAATCCTGTTACAGGGCAAAGGCGTTTTAGCTACAGCTCCAAATTTCAAAGAATGATTGAGTTGGAACGTGGCAGGCAGGAGGCAACTGGGGACCAAAGTTATTTGACTTAAACTGAGAACCAGGCCTGAGGGGTCTGCTGGAGTGGAGAATTCCAGAGAGGGACCCAGGTGTGCCACCCCTCCTGCACCGTCCCCTGGGTAAAGTCTTGTCCTCTCGCCCAAATACACACACGCTCCTTCCAACCACCTCCCCTCCCTCCTCTGCCCGTCCATCAGCATAAGGAGCCTCCATCTGCCTTGAAATCTATCTTCCTCACCAATCTGTAAGCTCCCGGAGATCAGAGCCTGTGGTTTCTTCAGCCCCGTGGAATTTAGCACCGCTCCTGGCACATGTAAATGCTTAATAAAGTTTGTCAAATGATCAATTGGTCACTGCCTAAAAGCCACATCTTCCTTGCCTTGTTCTGCCTGGTTTCTAGACTCCCCCCCCCCCCACTGAGCTCTCCTGGAAACTCACATCATTATGCAGACATCCCGGGTTCCCTGGAAGAGAAGTAGCGCCTGGCTAACAGACCGAAATCCAACTGCAAATGAGACACTTAGGGTGAGGAAAAGATTTTTAAAATCAACCCAGGAAAAGAACGAGCCTTGAGTATTTGCTTTACCTATTAAATGGGGAAATGATAAAGTCACAGGATTGAGGGTCTCTCCTATAGTCTTTGAGTTCTAACATCCTTCCGCGAGCACCTCATCATCCTCAGTTCCCCTCCCCACATATTGGCCCTAATTTTCCTTTAACAGGAAGCAGTCTGATGTAATAGAGTATTTGAGCTTGGAGGCCATCAGGGAACTGGGTACAAATCCTAGTTTTTCAAGATACTTAACCTTTCTGAACGTCTGTTTCCTCATCTGTAAACTGCCAACCTTATAATCTATCACTAAGAGAATGTCTATAAAGAAACTTCTCAGTGGTTCGCATACAAAAGAAATCAATCAAATAATAGTGATGTTGTTATTGTTGGATCCCAGTTCTTCATACCTAATTCTGAGCTCCGCCCTGCATCCATATGGAAACCCAGTTTACAGAGAGCTCCGGGCCCTTTGATCTGATTTGATCCTCACAACAACCCCATATGAGGTGATTACTATTTCCCATTTCAGAGTGGACACTGGGGCTCCAGGAAGTAACCTGCCCAAAGATTCTTGGTTAGGAATTGCAAAGGCTAAAACTGGAGCCCTGGTATTGAGGTCAGAACCCAGGGCAGTTCCACATGCCAAGGTCCCTCCCAGGCAGGAATGACTGATCCTCAAGGGGATCCTATCCCAGAGGGCCTCTATTATCCAGCACTCAAGAAAAGATGAAGGCAAATCTTTTTAGTTTTTCCTCCTTTCCTTCCTTTCTTCCTCACTTGTTTCTACCATACTGTGATTAAGCACTTGCCATATGCTCGGCCAGCTAGTAGTGAATATGTGGGATATAAAAGATGGAGGCTCTCTGGTCCCTGCTGAAGACAGCTTAAAGCCCAGCTGAAGAAACCAAGTGACTAATTCAGAGCAAAGGCCAATTCCCAGCAGAGTGTAAATTTATTCCAAATATCATGCCTATATCGGGTCAGAAGACCAGTGTCATGGTCCACAACTCCATGAAGCAAGGAGGAAAGCTTCCGGCTCCGGAGACCCTGCCAGGAAGGAGCCAGGCAGAGATGAGATGAGCTGCCTAGGAGAAGAGCGAGTTCCCTGTCTCTGAAGGCAATCAAGCAGTTTCCGGGCGATTACCTGCAGGCCCCGCCAGCCCCAAGACTCTCCACCGATGACAGTTCCTGTTGAGTCAATTGTAAGAGAAGCAAGGGGGATCCAGAAAGGTCAGCTTACATTGTCTCCTGAGAAACTGGAGCTTCTCTGAGCAGAGCGCAGATCAACTGCTCCCCAGCTCAGCTTAACAGGGCTTCAGTCCCCTCATCTTACATAAGCCGTCCGCCCCTTCAACTTGGCGTGCATGGCTCCTCCAGGCCAAGATTTAGAGTAGCAGCCGCCTCTCCCTCTAAGGGAAAACAAAGGAGAAGGCATGCAAAGACCATCTGAAAATCCCCTTGTTTGCTCTCCTCTTCGGAGTCTCTGCAGAACACGGCTGGCAGTGTCCCAGACAAACAGGAAGCCAGCCTCCACTTCTGCTGTGCCCTTTGCAAAGGTTCCCGGCTACACCTCCTCCCCCAGCAAGGTCCTGTGCTCACAGAGCAGGGAAAGGCACCGCAGAGCAGGAGACATGGGGCCTCTCATTCTTCCTCGCCTCCCTTTCCTCAGTGCTTTGAAAAGGAAGGAGCCTTCAAGCTGCCTGCTCTGGAGATCCCTCAGATCCCAGAGCAGAAAAAGGGGTCCTTAGTGGTCATCTCCTCCAGCCTCCATATGTACAGTCTCCTGAAGATGACGCAGCAGTATCAAAGCTGCAGGGACCCCCTGGGCTGGCCACCAGTTGTGTTCTCCTCCCTGAGTTCCTGGGAAGAGCTGCATTGTTATTGTTGAAATTACTTTAAACTTGACCATTTCCCCTCTACAGCATACAGAGCCTGCGCAGGCACGTGACACCCCGCAGAGGTAGCAGGAAGAGGAGGTTTGCAGGTTCACCAGTGCTGGATTCAAGTCCTAGCTCCTGCAGCACAAAACAACACAACTCTGGTTTGTGACATAAGCTCTTTCTGCATCAGAGTCCCTGTGTTAAAAGGAGGTGAGACTCGTCCATGCTGGGCCTTCCTGCAACTTACAGGACACAGAGACTCTGGCTTCTAAGTAGATGATCCCTTTTGTGCCTTTGCTGAGGACTTACTAAAGGCGGGAAACAGAGGGAAATGAGCTTTCCCAAAGATTAATCCCAGGATATGGTTCCTACTGGCCCCAGTTGCTGCTTTGAATGATTTACCGAGAAATGAGAGGGACAGGGAGGGGTGCATCCTTATCCTAAGAGTGAACTGCTTTTTCTAAGAATCCAAGCACAAGCTGCACACGCCCTCAGGGTGTTTGGGGATATGATTACCATTTAAATTGATAGACTGGGTAAAGTAAGTTGTCCTCAATGTGGTGGGCCTCATCCAATCAGGGGAAAGCCTGAATAGAACAAAGAGGCTGAGCCTCCCCTCAAGAAGAAAGAATTCCTCTGCCCCAGCCTTCAACCTGTGGCACCAGCATTTCCTGCCTGGAACAGCAGCGATGACTCTTCCTGGTCTTCACGCCTGTCAGTCCTGGGACTGGAGCTGAGGCCCTTAGCTCTCCAGGATCTCCAACTTGCAGCCTCACCCTAGAGATTTGTGACTTGCAGCCTCCATAGTACTGTGAGCCAATTTCTTATAATTAATCATGTATGTATGACTATTGGTTCTGTTTCTCTAGAGAGTTCTGATTAATACAGAAAGGGTCCTACTCAACATCAGAAAAGATGTTCCCACTCGTGAGTTGCGCAGCTGTGGGGATGTGCAGGGAGAGGGAGGGAACCGTGAAAGCAGGGCTCCAGCCAGCATCAGGCACCCAGGAGGGAGATGAGTCTGTATGGTCCAAAGACCCATCCATCTCTGAATCTATGCTTTCAAGACAGGGACAGGGAGGACTTGATGTGGCCGTTTTTCACAGATGTCAGCCAGGCTGGCGCACCCAGGGCAAAAGGGGCATGTGCAATCCACTTCCTTCCTCAGCTCTCCCCTTCTGTCCTAGCTCCACCCTCTGACCACTTGCATCACATGGAAAGTGAGTTCTCCCATTCCCAACCCTGATGCTGAGCGATGTGTGAAGACAGACAGCATAGAGGAGGGTGGGAAGAAACCCTGGGGGCTTGGGAGGCCCCAGGAGTAGGGCTGGCATATCTGGGTCAGTTGAAAGGAAGCGAGAGAAGGAGTCCCTGCACCTGACCCCATTCCCCAGTTCTGTAATTCAGAATCACAGGATGGCTCGAGGGTCTTTTGATGCTGGTAGAGCCTTATTCCCTATCTCCAGCAGGAAATAAATAGAGAGCAATAAAGATATAAAGGCTACTTACCCTGGAAAAGAAAATTCTGATCTTTGTGAACTGTAAATAAAGATTTTTTTTCAAAAAACAGCATTTCTTTTGCTTGAAATGTTTTTGGAATAATCCTATTATGAAGAAAAAGTGTGTGTAAAATGGTATTCTCCAGGGCTGCGGCAGCAAGTTTGGAATGAAAGAGAATGTGGTTAATTCCCACTCACCTCCCCTCTTCCTCCTCTTCCTCTCTCTCCCTCTCTCTCCCACCTCTTTGACCCCTACTCCCCACACCCCAGCACCAAATCTTCCTAAAATGTGCTGCTTCCTTACTCTCTGGCTGCTCTGCTTAAAGGAGATAGTAGCTTAAAGGAGATCCAAGATGGCCACCTGAACGCTGTGCTTCTTTACCTCTTGGTCAACAAGAGACAAGCCCACCAGGCTGGCTGGGCCCAGAGTTTGCAAGCTGACCTCATGGGAAATGGCAGGTGTGCGTGGAGCTGGAAGTGCACAGGGTGGAGACTCCCAAGCATACTTGAGTGTCCAGCCTCAGTCAGTGGAGCTCCCAAGGGACCCTGCCCATCCCACGGCCCCAGAAAACCTAGTGGTGTCAGGGTAGGGAGGCACAATTGTGTCCCCCCAACTCCAGTCTCCTTTGTAATGGACCCAGGGTGGCAGGTTAAGCCTGTGGAACTTAGATGCTGTGGGCTGACTGTGTCCCCCCAGAATTCACATGTCAACACTGTAACCCCCAATACCTTAGAATGTGTCTGGAGACAGGGTCTTTACAGAAGTAATCAAGTTAAAGTGAGATCATGAGGGTGGGGCCTGATCCAACAGGACTGGTGCGATGGACTGGACTGTACCCCTCTCAGATTCATACTTTGCGTCTCTAACCCCCAATGTGGCCATATTTGGAAGTAGGACCTGTGAGAAGGTGATAAAGGCTAAAGAGTCAAAGTGGGGACTGAATCTGATAGGCATGGTGCCCTTCTAATAGGAAGAGACACCAGCGCACTGTCCTTCTGCAAGCCAAAAGTAGGTAGTCTGTAGTATTTTGTTATGGCACCCTGCACACACGACTACAACTGGTGTCCTCATAAAAAGGGAAATTCGGACACACAGACAAAGGAATTTATAAGACAAAGTGAAGAGACACAGAAAAGATGGCCTTCTACAACCCACAAGCCAAGAGAGAGACCCGGCTTCCTTCCCTCACCTCCTTCAGAAGGAAGCAAATCTGCAGGCACCTTAATTTCAGGATTCCGGCCTCCAGAGATGTACGACAATGTATGTCTATAGTTCAAGGCTGTGGTCCTTCAACGCAGCAGCCCTGGCACACTAACACATGGGGCTGGACAGGTAACCTCCAGGTCTGAGCCCACTTGTACCAGAATTGCTCTCCATGCAGTCTCTGTTCTGAGACTTCCCCAACTGGAGGGGATTCCATTCCCATGCCTCAAGCTCCCTCTTTCTTATGGACTGCGTTCAGAGCCCAGGAAGTCCCAACTTTCCATCTCATTGTTGGGTAGACTCTCGACAAGACCCTATTTTGCTTTGTAAGAAGCAATCATTTTTAATCAGGCAACACTGAGTCTCTGAGAGAGAAATCCTTGGAGACAGTGCAGGCCTCGTGCCAGTGAGAGGGCCAGTTGCCAAAGCCCAGTTCCCTGCTTTAATTCCCTAGCTCGTTGGGGGAGGGCATCTCCGCCCTGCCGGAGGGGAGGAGAAAGACAGGGGTACTTATCAGCAGAAGCAGATGCCCTCCCAGAGGCCTGGCTAGTGCCCTGCTCTTGCTGGGGCCTACCCCAGCCTGTATTAAGCCGGATTGGGAGGCACTGGAGGCAAAGGCAGGCAGAGGAGAAAGGAAGGGTGTAGGCTTCAGAGAGGAGAGGTGGCAGCCTGTACCTACAGAGTGGGCTCCCAGCCTCCTCCCTCATTACCTGCCTCCCCAGCACGACAAGGAAGGAGTCCCTGCTGTACAGTTCCAAGGGGAAATGAGACAGGGCACGGAGGCACCTAGCAGGGAGGCATCTGGTGGGCATCCAGAAGAGGCTGGCATGAGAACAAGGGACGGAGATGGGAGCGAAACACGCTCAGATGAAACTGCCTCCAAGGTTGCCGCGACACTTCAGAAGATCCAACTTTCAGGCATCTCCGGATGGTGCCTTCAGGATTCGCCCCAGGCTCAAAATTAGCAAAAACATGGCAGCCTGTACCCCTAGTCAGCCATCTGCCCCTGTCCAGCTGAAACACTCCCCAATCAGCCCCGAATATGGTCGCTGTGCCAGCTGGAGAGAGGAGGCTGCTCCCTGTGGGGCGTGGGGGAGGCAGAGGAGCAGGATCCACTGTATTCATGGGTTGCCAGATCATAGAATGAAACCCCTAAATCATCAGGTTGATTTGGGATTCTGGCAGACAAGCAAATCTGCAGATGAGAAGATGCTACAGCAGCTTAACAAACACATAGGAACCAAAAGACAACTGCATGGGAAACAGTCACCACCCCCACAACAGGCTCTCTTAAGAGAACTTTGAATTCCATGACAGATCCATAAGGTAGACCATCATCTCCGCCAGCGGTGGCGGTGGCCCGTATTTTCAGGAGCCAGGCACAAGTGCAGTTCCAAGAAGTGCGTTGAAGAATGTGAGACTTAGCAGAGTCTTTCGAGCTACCGAGGAAGGCCCATGAACTTGGAGCAGGCAGATCCTACTTTGGATCCTAGCTCCACCTCTCACCAGCTGGATGGCATGGACTAGTTCCATAAATCTCTGAGCTTGCTTTCTTTATTTTAAAAATAGGGATAAGAGCATCTACCTCAGGGGGTCTGTTGAGTGAATTAAATGAGATTATACAAGTAAAGTCTCAGACACACAGTAGATGCTCGGTAAATCCTCTCCTCATTCCCTGCTACACAGCCTTCCTACCTAACACTTCAACCTTGAATCAATGAGATTCAGGAAGGGGGAGGTATGCCTGGGATCTGTTTGAGAATCTAGTGATAGAAAACTCATTACTGTGCAAAGGGGTCAGTCACTTCATTTGAACAGCTGTCATGGTCAAAATGCTATTTTGCTATTTGGATTAAGTAAAACCAAATCAGCCTCTTTATGATGACTCATTGGTCCTATGCTGCCCCCCAACACTCTCATAAATAAGCTATGGGAGGGGAATACATATGCTCTCTCTCATCCCTGTCACCAACTCTTCTCTGTCTGTCCATCACTTCATGCATTTACTCACTCACTCATTCATTCCATAGATGATAAAAGAGCACCACCTCCCCAAATCACTGTGACCAATCACAAAGACAAAACTCCTGAATTCATTCTGAACCAGGAACTCTCTGCTGGCTACTATCTCTTAAGTGGCTTTGTAAACTCTTTTTTTTTTTTTTTTAACTCTCCAGAGGTGGTGCAAAAGGAAGAAAAAGAATGAACTACTTTGGCAGGGCCTCAGGATGCAAGGCCTTGCTCTTGGGGCCTCCAGGGAATCTGGAAGGTTGGTCACAGAGGAAGCACAGTGATCCTAATTTCTCATTCCCAAAAGGGACTAAGCCCACTGTACATGCCAGGAAACCACTCTTTACTTTGAGATGAGCCAGCTCAGTCTTATTTGCAAAGCTGTCCCCAAAGCCTCCATAGGAAGTATAATATCACCATAAAGAATCGTTATCTTCTCATGTGACTACTTCGCTCTCTTTAAAGAAATTGTCTGAGTTTGCAGTGAGCAAGCCTCCTACTCTCCCCCTCCTTTACCTGATATTATTTTGGCTCCTGATAATTACATTAGGTATAGAAACTGACTTTATGATGCTAATAATTATACATGCTTACAAAACAGATGGGTCTAAGATCCGGAGGGGGGAGCATTTATGGACTCGGAAATGAGACGTTTTGTTGGTAGGAAATGGATAGTTATTTCCAGGTTTTATTGCTGTGTTCCGTAGGATTCTTCTTAAATCTTGTTGATAATGCTTTGCCTGTATTGCCTCCCGTGCATTTTGTAAGACTTGGCTCATCAATCTTGGATGTGCTGGGAAGGTGGCCTTAACTGCCTGGACCAGGAGAATCAGGTGTGACAGGGAACAGGCCAGTGCCCCTCAGAAGAGGCATACACCTGGGAATTGAAATCTTCTCACCAATGGAAGACACATGGTGGAGAGGAGAGCACTAAACTGAGACTGAATGTTCTGTAAAATATCTGAATCAGAAGGAAACTTAGAAACTAGCTGGTCGAGCAGTTCTCTAAGTGGGGACCTCAGACCAGCAGTATCGGCGTCATGTGGGAACCTACTAGAAATGCCAATTCTCAGGCCCTGTGCAAATGCTGCCCTTCATTCTAGTTAACTGATTACTGAAGTTTAAGAATCACTGATGGTGTTCAATTCTTTTATATTCAAAATGCATAAACTAAGGCCCAGAGGGGCTAAGCGATATGCCCCAAGTTGGCCAGTTCATGGAGAGTCAGGCTAGAACTTGCAGTCCACCACAATGGCTCTTTCCCCCAAACACCATGTTACTTCAAAAGCACCATGCACACCATGGCTCCAATGGGCTTCTCAAACTTTGGTGTACATAAGCTCACAAGGGGATCTTGTTAACATGCAGGTTCAGACGGATTCAGTAGCTCTGATGTGCAACCCAAGATTCTGCATCTATAATGAGGTTTCTAGGTGATGGGATTCACTGGTCCAAGTGTCCCAGCTGGAAGAGTAAGGCTCTGGCATAAACTGGTTATGGGATTTGGGCACATCATGGGAGCAGCAGGAGTTACAGAGAAGGGGCTGCAGTTCTTCACATACTCTTGTGAGCTGAGTTTACAAAGCAGTGACTGCAGCCCCCTTCCCAGATCCCCTCGCTGTGTTTGGACCTCTTAGTCGGTGGCCATAGCCCAGCCAGTCCTTGGCCATCTCTGACCCCTTGACTTCTCACCTCACAAGCTGCCACTCTGCCTTGAGGAAAGCTGGTCCTTTCCTATTTTCTCCAAAATTCAACACAATAACCAGGTAATAGCATCCAAGAAAAAAAAAATGAAATGTTTCTTCCTTCCTTTCAAAGAACTCCTAGGTAAAAATCTCAGGACATATTCATCTTTCTGGTTCATATTTCTCTTCGCTCAGTGAGTTCCTCATAATATCTATCCTAAATCCCTCTGGCTGCCGGGAAAGTCACTTATTCGCCCAACAAGCACCTTTTGGAGTGCTTTTTGGGTGTGAGCACTGGGATATACGCTAGATGGATGGTTTTCCTCTTCCTCACTTTCTTCCTCCCTTATTTGGGACCCAATGTGAGCATAGTTCAAGCCTAAAGCTTGGCAAAGACTTCTTTTTCTTGGATGTATCTACTAATTTCACCTAACTCACCTCTCCCCTGGTCCAGTCAGGTAGGCTCTCCTTGTCCCCCTGATGGGGAACACCCCGTCTCCAGCTCCCAAACACACCCACTCGGCTGCTGCCCGAAGATGGGGCTCTGCCTTCTTCATATCCTATCTCTCTCTGAATCTCAGCCCCTCCCCACCAGGTCCCTCTCACAGGCAAACATTGATAATGAATAAATCTCTTTCAGAGTAGGGAATGGGCCGGCCTGTCCGTGGGGAAGGCCCTGCGGACACAGGCAGGATGGATGGCTGATGGGAGCGGGGCTGCCAGCTCTAATTAACGTATTGTTCTCTGGGCTCCAGCAGGATTATGGATGAGCTCCACAAAGCGGCCCACTTAACCTGAGCATCCTGGTCCCAATCTATTACTTTCTCGACTAGCGTCAGTCTATAGTTTGGCCTGGTGTGAAGGGGCTGGGTATGGGCAAAAAGCCAAGAGAGCTCAATTTGAAAAGCTTCCCAAAGGTACATGCCCAGCTTGCTGCAACTGACAGGTTGGCCTGCTGAAGACCCGGGCTTATCCCCACCCCCCCAGGAGGCAAAGAAAATACAACCTCAAATGCCACCAAGTCTCTGATCTGAGGTTCCATCTCTTTAGCCTTGCATATTGACACAGGGAGGTTACCAGCCAAATGTGGGAGCTGCTTCCTCATCACTGGCTGACAGAAACCACCAAGCCACTTCAATGGTGGCCTCTGAGCCAAATGTCATTTGCATGTCATAGAAAGTTTGTCTCTCCTCTCTGATCATTCTTTCATGTATCAACTTTTGCCCAAGGACTATCCTATCCAAGGGTGCAAATGACACAAGACTTAGCTCTCACCCTTGAGAAGCTTGCAATCTCATGGAGAGCATAGGAAACATCCAGAAGACCACAGCAACAAAGTGTTAGGGTATTAATCAGAGTAGGGTAATGCTGTAACAAACATCCCCGAATCTCCTCTGAAGGAAGCACTACACGAGGGTCCAAATGCAGTGAAGTAAGTGTGAAGATGACCAGGGTGATGGACAGGGATCTTAGAAGTGGCCACGGGAAGGCAAGCAAGGAGGGCCACCTAGACATGAGTTTCCAGGAGGAGAAAAAGGACATCTGATGTACTTTGAGGTGTGAAGGGTGATGCATTTGCACAAGTAACATGAGGGGTGATTAGAAAACAATGCAAGGTCTCCACTAGGAGTTTGGACTTTCCAGTAGAGGAGAATTATGAAATTGTTGAGCAGAAGGAAGGCATGGTGAGAATGTGTGTGTGGTCAAGGAGGAAAACCAATCTGTCAGGGATGTGAAGGGCAATTGTGTGGTGTTGGAGAGACCAATTAGGAGGCCCTTGCAGCCTGATAGGGTTCAGGATGGGAATGGTGTTTGCAATCTCCAATTTGCAGAGGAAGCAGGGTGACAGTATTGAATCCCAGAGACTTTGAGCGAGATGCTCAAAATCACACTGTTAATTACAGTTGGATCTCAGTGCGAATGCCTCTTGACTCCTAACCCAGCATGTTTTGCCCAAGATCATAAAACCAGAAACCAATTTCCAATATCTCCAGGTATAAGATTATATAAACTAAACTAAGCTCAAAGGCCTAGGCCCTCACATTTTTCAGATGGTCCCCAGAGCAGATAGGCTGAAAGGACTCTACTCACTCCTGATATCACAAGCACCTTGCTTGGATTTGATGGGGCAGTCCTCCCTGCTAGATAAAGAAGGTTTTCTCCACTTATCCTACTTCCAATTCTATGGCCAGTGGGAAACATAGCAGCATAGCACAAAGTTGGGAGGCTAGAGCCGGTTAGCTCTGGACTCACAGCCTCTCTCTCCTACAACTTCAAATGAGCTACTTAATCTCTCTAAGCTACAATGTCCTCAGTTAGGTAGCAGGGTTATCTACCTACTGGAGTAGTGGCAAAGATTAAATGAGAAAAAGTATATAACAGAACAGACAGGAGTCCGGTAAATCATTAGATATAAATGTCATTATTGTTACTTTTCTGTAAATGCATAAAGCTTTCAGACCTAGCATAAAGAGGAGGGGCAGTGCTCTGTTGGTAAAGCTTAATACTTTCAAGTAAAATGTTGGAAAAAAAGCACTGGGCCTGAAATGGGAAGACCTAAATCTGAGACCAGATTCCATCTCAGTCTGTTGTGTGATGCTGCATGCGGTAGAGACCATCAGATTCACCAATGTCTGCATTCTCATCTTCTTCCTGGACCTGAAGCTGGACTACATTTCCCAGCCTCCCTTGTGGTCAGCTGTAGATATGGGCCTAGTGAGTGGGAGCAGAGATGATGCATGCCATCTCCAGTCCTGGCCAAGAAAAGACATTTCACATACAACCTGCTCTCATTATTTTTCATCCTCTACCTAATCAAGATACTCCAAGAACCTGAAGGACAGCAAAGCCACACAATAGAAGCAGCCTGGGACCCAGATCTACTGGTTGAAGCCCAGCACCCTGCCAACTCTCACTGAAGTGGAGTCTGGCAGAGAAACAATGAGCTGCCCCATTGAGGTTCAGGGGATGTTTGTTACAGCATTACCCTTCTCTGACTAATACACTTGGCAAGTCACTCATTTTACCTGAACCCCAGATGCCTCATCTGTAAGGCAGGCCTGCTACATGTTACCTGTCCCATTTCAGTTGAAAGGTGATTGTGAAAGGTGTTAGAAATGATGTAAGAAGAAGGAATATTATTTTGGAAACAGTCAAGGATTCACTAATGTCAGTTACTAGTGCTGTTGGTGCTCAGCAGTCTACCCCCTTGGGTCATGACCTGAGCCTTTCATATATCTCTTCTTGTACTTCAGCCTTTGACAGTGAGTGAGGACAGAGAAGTGCATCAAGTAAGAGCATCAGAATTAACTATTTCCTTCTGTTTACTTTTGGAAAAAAAATTAAATTGTCTAAATCCCTATGCCCCCATTTCCTCACCCAGTACATATCCATACAATTATTTTTTAACTCTGCAGGGTAGACCTAGGGCAGATGCCAGACTGGTCCTACTGAAGCCATTACACCCCTTGTCTGGAATAAGCCAAGCATCCTTCTTCCTCTTTGCAGCAAAGGTGTCACAGGGATACCCATGTTGGTGCATTTAATGCAAAAATCAATAGAGATGTAGACCATCAAGCACCTCCATGCCCTCAAGCAGGAAGAAGGTGAGAATAGGCACATGTGAGATTTTGTAGATATGTTTGAGATGTGTCAGTATATGAGCCTGTGTTTGAGAGACAGACATGCATACACGTGTGTTTGAGAGGTACTCAAGTGTACTTAATGAAGCTACATCTAAAGTACATGCATATGTGTATGAGTTTGTATGTTTGGTGGCGCTTGCATGTTCTGTGTGGATGTATTTGAGGAGCTCATACATGTGTGTATGTGTGTGTTAGTTTTTGTCTCAGATAGGATGTGGCAGAAGAAGAAAGGTAGAGGGGCCACCTTTAGGTAAGACCTTCCCATCTCCTTCCTGGAGGAGGAATGACTAGAAAAAAGGAGAATGTCGTCGTTGCTGTTAGTAATACCCTATTCCCAGTCCCCCTTCCTGAATGTTTTCCTGGAAATTCTGGAATAGGCATCTTCCCCCCCACACACACCCCAAAGAAGGCAGAATCATTTGTTGATTCACCTGCTGTTTTACCCTTTGTTCTCTTCCCACCTGTAGCAGACCCTGGGCTAGGCTCTGGCTCCAGGACCTGTCCCCTCAGCCCGTCCAGTTTCTCCTCTCCAGCCCTGGCAGTGTGGACAGTGTGTGAGAGAATCTTCCTAGGAACAAAGAAGGCTGGGAGGCCAGGTTGGGCGAGCAGAGTGGAGTGAGAGGGAGGAGGCCTGCAGCCCCTCCTGAGCAGGGAGGGGACCAAGCTGAGGGAGGCTCTCAATTCTCAGCCCCGCGGGAGGCCTAGGAGAAGAGGCTGCCAGCATGGTGGCGGGCTGCCGGGTTAGGAACAAGCCCCTGACACAAGGGGTTTGCACAGGCGCACAAATGAAAGAAAATCAGAGGAGATGAAACCATACAAATTTCGGGTAATAGAAAGAGAGGAAAGAGATGTGCGTGTGGCCTGGGTCTCGGCTCAGAAAGGTCGATTCCAAGACGACGCTGCCCAACTTTATATTACTTTTCAGAAAGCCAGTGAGCTGAAAAATAACTCTCACCTTTTTTTTATATTATTATTCGTATCTTCAGAGTTTCTTCTTCACATTGTTTTGTGCATCTCAGTTGTTCATTTCTTCCCAGCCTGATTTCATTTGGAGATTTGGCCTGGAGCCTGGAGGGGAAGACGGCCCTTCTCCTAAGAATGCATTTATTCCAAATCCTCTGTAGCTTGGCCCAGTCCTGGGTGAAGGAAGGTGGGCGTGGCGTGAGGTAGGGAAGGGTGCAGGCTGGCCCTCTCCTGTCCTTCAGAGGAATCTGTGCTACTCATGGGGGACACATGTATGAATACACGTTTTTGTGTTTATGTAGTTCTCGGGGTTCATGAAAGGGTGTGCAGGTGAATCTGCACACACATGGGAACGTGCCTGTTAGGCTTGTCAGAACGTGGGGCAGGGTATCCACGCACTTGTGCATGTGTGAGAGGGACCTGTGGGTATGTGTGTGTATGTGACAGGGATCCAGAGTGCACATATGGGTTGGAGAGAGCACCACATATGTGTGAGTGCATGTGCAGCCTGCCCTCCCTCTGGGTGGGAGGGAGCTGGTGTGACTAGGTTTTCTGTTTCACTTGAGTCTACAGTGGCAGTAACTGGCTCCTTCACCTTTCGCCAAGCTCGGCGAGGCGCAGATGTTGTTTGAACCAGGGAAAATGTCAGCCCCCAGGAGGAGCCCAGCTTTAACTTAGAGTGAGCCCCTAGGAAGCATGGCAGTGTATTCTGGGTATTGTGCTTTGGGTCCATTTGCATTTGCTCTTTCCAGTAACTAAGGACTGGTGGGTGGTGCGAAGAAGGGGGGGACTCCTCCTCAGTGCCCACTGCCCCTCCCAGCTTCCCCAGGCTCCTGGTGAACCTGGCATCAAAGGACGCTTCAAAAGTAGCAAAAGAAAAAAAAGCCCTAGGCCACCCAGCCCCTTCCCCCGCCCTCGCCCCCGTGGTAACCTAGAAGGATTCTTCCTGGCTTGAAACGCCTGCTCCTGGGCTCCAGGTGGGAGACCTCACAGCAGAAGCTGGGTGCTCCAGCATTAGTCATGCCCCAGGGTAGGCACATCTGGAAACTGCCCTAGTGGTCAAGACTGGTTGATGGATGGTGATGGTAGAACGCCTGAGCTTTACTAAAGCCAGCAGAGCAGAAGATACAAATGTTCTCCCCTCTTTCCCTCCTTGCAAGCATGAGCCTTCACTATGTCTCAGAGTTAGGGGTTCTGTGTGATTCCCACCCCACCCAGGGACACTCCGATGGGCTGTGCAGGAACCAGCAAAGTCCCCTTGTAAAAGAACTTCACCTCCAGGGCCCTGTCACTTCAGGAGCCATGGCTTCCTAGGACCATCCCAATATTTAGGCAGATGTGAAAACTCTGGCTCAGAGATGCTAAGTTAGTGACCCGGAGCAACACAGTCAGTAAACAGAAGAGCCAAATTTAAACTCTGTCTGGGTCTGTCTCATCACAGAAATAACTAGTATACAGGGCTCACTCCTAAAGCAGGCAAGTTGGGAGGAGAGAGGGTTCAGAGAGTAAGAAGAAGACACACTTTAAGCTTGGGTTCTATCAGGTCAAAAACAGACCCAGGCCTAGCCCCAGGATGCCCAGTGCCTGGTAAAACAGGACCTTCACAGGGACTGTGGAGTCACAAGTACGTCGGCCACAGGAGGCCCCAAGGCTGCTTTCCAGTTTAATACTCAATTGTTATTAATCTATAGCTGCAGAGGACCGAGGGAGGCAGTGGGGTGGAATGAGAACATTCTGTGTGACCACCTTCGAGTTATTTAAACTCTTAGCATCTGCAAAATGGTGCTGCAGGTGGAGCCTGACTCACAAGTGAAATGGAGTTTGGTTATCTGATGGGTGTGGAAATAGCTTGATTGAACGTTTCCCTTCTGCTTCAGTGGGCCACGGGATCCCATAGGTGGGCTCAGCTGTGGTCACCTCTCTGCTCAATCCCCACGAACCACCCAGCTCACCACCATTGGAAGCTGAGAGTGGGGCAGGTCAACTCAATGGAGGGAATGTCCTGAGGTGGGTCCCCGTTCCCTGTGCTGATCCTGTTGCCTTGCCAGCAGGGAAACGTCTGCTCTCCCTGTCCTCTCTGTTCGGGACCACAAGCAACTGCCAGGCTGTACCGAGAAGGTTCTGATTTGCTCTAGAGAAGGTCTTAGATGAAGGACCACTTAGGAACCCTATCTTTTCCTTAGCATCCCAGCCCCTGATTCACCAAAGGGAGTTTTCCCTTTGACAGCATTCATGCATAAAAATAATGAGATTTAGCCCTTTACCTTGAGAAACCTCTCTGCAGGGTGACATAGTGATAGGGAGTGTGGGGTTGAGTGGCAGAGAACTTGGTTTTACTAGGTGATGTTCGTCCCTTCCCTCCGATGTAAATGGGGTGCAGTGATCCTATCCCAGAGGGATATTAGGGAATTAAATGGAATGATAGATAAATTCATGTGACCCAGTAGCCTAATTAGTCTAAAATGAACATAATAGCCCTAGCTGTGTGACCTTGTGCAAATTACTTAAACCTTCTGTGTCTCCATTTCCTTATCTATAAAATGAGACTAATAATAGTATCCACCTCATAGGGTTAAATGAGTATTAAATGAGGATTAACGGAGGATTATGCGAGTTAATATTTATAAGGCACTTAGAACAGTACCTGCTACATGACGAGTGCTCCATGCATTATAATCATAATCCTTCCCAGGATTACTATTTGCCATCACAACTACCCTTTGAAGCAAGAAGTGTTGCTATTCCATTTCATAGATGAGGAGACTGAGGTCAGGAGGGGCTGCCCTATGGGCCCAACACCTGATCTCGAGACTCCGATGCCAAGTGGGGTTCCCTCACACAGTGGCTTTTCCTCTTCGGGGAGACTTTCCAGGACTCTAGCCTTCCTCACTGTTCCTTATAGCCCAGTCCAAGACAGGCTCTTCCTCCTGCCTTCTGAGGGAGCTGCCATCCTCCAGATGGCTGCCTGGGTCAGGCTTTCCCTGGGGGACACAGGGACATCTGCTTCTCTCCAGACAAGAGAGCCGCCGCAGGAGAAAGGGGCCACCAGGATGGCTAGGGATGGTTCCTGCTCCAGGGCCTTCCAGATGTTCTGCAATCAGCAGTCCTCCTCTGGATCTCTGTCCTTTGGACAATTTGGAGGCTGTGGAGTCACAGCTGTCACTGCAGGCATGTGAGCACGTGTGAGTCTGTGTGTATGTGTGGGTGTGGGTGTGGGGTGCTCCTCTCCCCAAACCACCTCCAGGTGCTCAGCTGCAACAGGCGCCTGCAGTGAGGATCTGAATGACAGGGTGCCTTTCAAAGGTGCCTCCTGTGGGGACTTGGGGACCCTTCCGCAGTCACCTCTACACATCTCGGCACACCCTGTCACACACTCACGCATGCACACACACCACACACACGGACACAGAGGAAATGATCAAGTGCAAAGAATCCTCGTGTGCTACTTTATATGGCAAATAATTGAACCGTACCCTTGTGGTCTCGGTGAGGAGTTTCATCCATATTCATGCCTCGCGTTTCCTGTGGAAACGAACACGCCAGACATTCCCGCACAACGGAGGGAGCAAGAAACCTTAAGCACTAATTCAGCGTCTCTCCAGTCCCCATTCTTGGCTCCGGGCAGAGCAGATTTAGATAGTGTCTAACCAGCCGGGAAGAGGCGCGTCCGCCGCGGAGGCTCGTCCTTCCTTCTTTGTCCCCGCGCTCCCTTTCTCAGCCTTTTGTTTCCTTCCTCCTTCCTCTTGCCTTCTTCACCTCTTCCTTTCCTTTCTCCTGCTCTCTGCACCCCGCCCCGCCCCCACCCCACCCGCCTCCTCTTCCTCCTTCCCTCCCGGTCTGCGGTCTCCCCAGCGCCTCTCCTCCTCTGGCTCTCCTCCACCTCCCCCTGATCCCAGGCCTCCTCCTCCACCCAGCTGGGAAAGTTCCTGTCTGGGCTTGGAGTTTCACTTTCCTCCTCTAGTTATCACGGGGAGGGGTGCGGCTGGGGTGCTGGGAAGCTGGTTTGGAGCGCGCGTGTCTATGAATACCAAGCATGTTAATAGGTTAAAGTAAATCTAAAGTAACATTTGAAAGCAGAGAGATGAAAGCAGATCACAGGCCAAAGATCAAACAATCTAGAGCCACTTCTAAGCCTTTTACAGCTGGAGATTATTAGCATTTGAAAGTGAAGAGCATTAGAGGGAGAGAGGGGGAAAAAAAAGTTGGAAGGAATTTTTGTTGTGGAGATAAAAACTGAAATAAATGACAGTGGAAAGGGAGAACTAGAAAGAGGCTGCCTTATTTTAAAAACCATATTAAGACAGTGGTGGGGAGGAAACCTATGGCTTTATTTTTAGCTCATCAACCAGTATCTGAGCTCAGGGCTGGGGTTGGATTCGCCCATCCTTCACCTTGCTCTCTCCCCTCCCCTGCCATCTGGGGAGGAGGCTTCTGGTTCTGACGGGCACTCCCTTCCCTCCAGCAGCGAGACTGAAGCCTCTGGTTGGGGAAGGGAGTGTGGCAGGGGAGAGGAGCCTCCACTGTGGTGGGGCCTGGTCTTTCCTCTGTACTCCCAGGCACCCCAGGACCACCCCTCCCCCAAGCCCATCCCGTTTGGGGGTGGTCCAGCCAATTTTTATAATCCTAAAATATTTAAGTTGATGGAATCAAGAGATTATCCACCTGTGATTCTTTTTCTGTAATCACAGGCATGACCAACCATAGCTGCTAGTCCTTCAGTGCAATCCAGCCACCTAACATCCTAGAGGGGCCTGGGGCCCCCCATCCAGGGCAGGAAACACTGTTCAATATGAGAGTCTCTATAACTTCCCCTCCTCCACATGTTTGAGTTAGTCTATTTTCTAAGACCCTAATGTGTGTCAGGCACTCTTCTAGGTGCTGTGAAGACTACAGAATGAAGCAGGCAGCTTCTCTATTTGTGGGCTTTTATAAACTAGTGAAGGAAGCAGATGTTAAACAGACTTCAGGTTAAACATGGCGGGTGGATCACAATCATTTATCAAAATTCCCTCCAAAAATCACATGAAATTCAAGTTTTCAAGGAGTCCCAATGGACTAGGTTCTACCACCCATACAAGAGGCCAATAAAAGAGATGAGTAGTGGTGAAGGTAGGAAAGGAACTGTAAACAGCATAGCTTTATAGGGAAGACAAGGGACCAGCATTCTTCACCCACCCTGTCTTCAGAGGTACTGAAGTGAGCTCCCTGGTTATGTAGACAAAGGGACCAGAAATATGCAGAGTCAAGCAGTCTTGGTCAAACCGTGGTCTGGTTGTCATTATCTCACAACTGGTCAGGAAGAGCTCTGTCCTTGATAAGAAAGTTGATGTTGCTTGGAGGGTAGTTTTGACTCCTATCACAAGATGTTTATACATCAGACCTGTTGTCTCTGCAATCCAAGGTGACTGCAGGAGAGTGACTCAGAGCCAAGAAGACAGATGTAAAATGGAGGCAGAGATGTCAAGCTTTTATCCTGCTTTTAGTGACCCATCAAGCATCTGTAGGCATGTGCAGGCCCAAGTGAACACTCACAGTGCTTCTGACTCTTGAAAAGCAGCCTCTAAGTTCTTGTTGTAAAGTCTCTAAAACCCACCAGGTAAAAGGAAGTGAAAGAGATGACAAAAGCAGAGCAGGAATGTCTTCAAATTTCTGGAAGATCAAAAGTGAATGCATGTGACAATTAACTTAATAGAACAGAGAAGGTTTAAATGGACCAGCCAATCTGCAGAGGGAGGTGTCCACGAGAAAGGAGACATAGCCCTGTGAATCATCAGGAGGACTGAGAGTTGGGGACATCAGGCATGGCAGAAGCCAAAATGAGGCACATGGATAAACAGGGCCTTGGGTACACCTCCAGGTTCCCTCATTTAACTGTGTCAGGCCAGCACTCTCCTCCCCCCAAGCTGGGTCAGGAGCCATCTTGTGAAGAAAGGGACTGGAGGTAAGAACATCCTAGAGGGGACCTCACGTGCTGCCCTGCCTGAGGTGATGCTCAGCCCCTTCTCCATTTGTACCTTCACAATGGTAATAGCCAGGCCAACTCACAACTCCCACCACTACCACCCCACCCCCCACTGCAGGCAGGATTCTTCTCCGGAATCACTGAATGCCCTGAGGGAATGGGGGACAGTACTGATTTGGGAGGTATCCTAAAAAAAAAAAAGTCACCTCTTTCTTTTTGTATACAGTGAAATCCAGGGGCCAATGGGGCCCTCTCATGTCCACAGAACTGCCAATCTGGTTTTCTTAATGCCTCACACTCTTAAATAAGGACATTCCCACATGTCAAGAATGCTGCCACCAGGAAGATCAACAAGCCAACAGAGAGAAAAAAAAAAATTCAGAAGAAGCAAAGAAAGTTTGGAAAGAGAAAAAAACTTTGAAATACAGCATTTGTAGCCTCATAGAGATAAAAGCAAAATTTTCACCTGAAGCAAAAGCAGGAAAAGGTAGGTAGACAGGTAGGTGGATGGATGGATGGATGGATAGATAGATAGATAGATAGATAGATAGATAGATAGATAGATAGATATTAGATATAAATATAGATCTAGACTATCATACAATAATGGTCAAAACACCAGAGAGCTCTTGTCTATTAAAAATGATGGCAAAAATCCAAAATTCACTAAAAGGTTTGAAAGATAAAATAGACAAAATTTCCCCAAATGTGGAACAGAAAGAGAGCAAATAAGAGACAGAGAAAGACAGATAATGGCAGAGAAAATGAGAACATTAAAGTATCAGTTCAGGAGGTTGGTCATTTGACAGTTAGGAATTCTAGAAAGGTTCAGAGAAAATGGAGGGGATAATTATCAAAGAAATAATAGAAGAAAATTTCCCAGAACTGAGAGATGTTGGTCTGCAGATTGAAAGGCCGTTAAAGGTCTAAGTTATGTGATCATGACGCCTCAGACACAGGAGACGAGAGGTGCCTAAAAGCCTCAGAAAGGGGTCGGAACAGAGCCACACTCCTCTGATGGCAAGTTTCCCTGAGAAAAAAATTTTAAAAAAGTTAAGTTACAGATTATTTAATACATTTGCTCATGTGGCAAATAAGGTTGACAGGGATTTTCCAGTTCTGTGAAATCACAAGAAAAATTATGAGAGGTATGTAAAAAGGAAAGAAGGCAAACCAGAAATGAGGGAAAGCATACAGTTGTACAAGAAATGATTATATTGTATGGGTCTCAGGAGTAAACAGCTGTACTTACTATTGTATAAGAACAGACTATTCATTTAATTTTCTTAAGTGTTATAAATGTATATTTTGGAAAGGAAGGCAAAGTTATGAGCTAAAGTTTGTGCCGTAATTAATTCAATAGATAAGGTCAAGAATTGTCCCATCACAAAATAGAGCTGGGAGAGAGAAAGAGAGAGAATATGAATGGACAGTGGTATGTCCAGTATGCAGTAATTCCAGAGAGGTATGTAAGGAAACCCCCCTGGGTAACAGTTAAGTTGTATGCATTTCTCTGAACTCATCAGTTGGCACACTGAAAACCTACACATTCTACCTTGTGTAAAATTTGCCTTAAAAGGGGAGAAAAAAGGAACCACAAGAAAATAATGAACTTCAATGATGTGCATGGTGAAACATTTAGAGATGAAATGTATTCGTATTTACAACTTACTCTGAAATACAACAAAAAAATAAGATGGATAGGTGGATGGATGGTTGAATAAATAGGATGATGGGAAAGTAGAAAGAAGTGATTGAATACATATAGCAAAATATTAATTGTAGAATTTAGTTAGCAGATTTATGGGTATTCACTGCAAATTCTTTCAACTTTTCTATGTATTTGAAATTTTTATGAGAAAATATAGAGAGAAAAAAATAGAAATATAAGCATGGTATTTAAGTGAAGTGACCTAATGGCCAGGAGAAATATTCAAGAGTTGGAAGTGGCTGACTCTTGGAGGGTGAAAAGAGATGTGATCAGGGTCTGATGGATTTTGTGTAGAACCTATGACATCTAAGTTTTAAATTCTATATATAAATCACTTTGGTTCCAAAAAAAGAACTAAAAAAGAAAACAGGACTCAGGTATTGATATGTGTATTAAATAATGAAAGGTATTTGCACAAAAATGTAGGATTTTATAATTTGGGAGTCGATATGACAAACAGGATTGAGGTGTCACGGCAGTAAGAGGGATGCCAGGGCCCCTCGGTTGTGAGTTCTGAAAGGCATCTCTGAGCAGGCACAGTCGGATTCAGGCAAAGAATAGCAGGACCAGAGATTCCCAAGGTGTGAACTAGAGAGGTTCAGTGGACTGAGGCATATGAAGGAGGAGGAAGAGGAGGAGGAGGAGAAGGAGAAACAGGAGGAGGGAGAGGAGGAGGAGGAGGAGGAGGAGGAGGAGGAGGAGGATCATGCTGCATGTGTGTCCATGCTCCAGTTAGACAGCCCTTGATGACCAGAGGAGTTCAGGCTCCTGAGCTGTTTGCTTATTGTAATTGCTACTCTTTTGTCTTCTGATTTTGCTTTGTTTATATAAAATCTGTGCTCTGAAAATCCAGGCCCTTATCTGTCTCTCAAGTGACAAAGGCTGGAGAAGGGGCAGAAAGACCTTGCCGTGGTGCTGGAGGTAGGGGTTCCAGGGAAAGGGCCCTCTCCCTGCCTGCTCTGGTTGCACCCTCCTCCAGGTCTCCTGTTCATTACACCTGGGAGGTCCTGCCATTTGTTTTAACAAGGAAGGTCCACTGTTAAGGCCTCATGTATTCTCAACCATGGGAAAAGACTCATGGCCTGAGCGGGTATTAGGCACCAAATCCAAGAGAGTCAGTCCGTTTGCCATGAACAAGAGTGAGGCCCATTCCCAGCAGCACTTCGAGAGCTTCCCTTTCTTGAACAGGATAGGAAGAAGTTAAGGGTGGAGTCAGGGCATCCCAGCTCAGAGGGAAAGGGTAGAAAAGAGAAGTGTGGGAGACAAGGAGAGAACCTTCTACTCAGAAAAGGAGGGGACTGGGGCAATCTGGGGCCCTCCAGAAGTGCTGGGAACAGAGACAGGGCTGCAGGGTTGGTGAGAAACGTTCCCCTGGAATGCCCAGAGTCTGGGCAGCTGGATGAGAGACAGCCATGTACCTCTGGCCGGCAGGTGCCTGCCCCTAGTGACAGTGAATGGCACCAAGCACAGACACCCAGGGCTCTGGCACAGAGCCGGTAGCTGCCACTGTGGAGGTTTTTATGCTAATGCCACTTGTCAAGCCGTCAGCTCTCAGGGTAGCTGAACCTGACAGGGAAGCAGCTGGGTCCCTTGGGTTTTGCTTCCCCTGAGCATCTCCCAGGTCCTCGGAGGTGTCCAGCACAGGCTCAGAGCTGACTTTCCAGGAGGACTAGATGAGCAGGAGGGGGATGGTGTTTGAGGGCTTGGGGCCATAAAGGGGAGAGGGGACCATTGGCCCTCCCATGGGCTTCACCCCAGAAAGTTCCATCCTCCTTTAAAACCCACCCATTCAGAAGTGGGACCTCAGCAGGTAGGAGGGACAATACAACTGGGCTTTCCTGGATATTAGGCAGATATTCCCTGGATATTCCTAAGATATCAGGCAGCTTTCCATCTTATAATGAAATACCTGAGATCATTAACTAGTAAAGAGAAAAGGTTTATTTTGACTCACAGTTTTGGAGGTTCTAGTGCAAAATATGGTGGACCATTGCTCTGGTCCTCTGGTGGGCATGCTGGATGGCAATGACGGGGACTGTGTAGTGGAACAAACTATTCACCTCATGGCCAGGAAGCAAAAGAGAGAAAAAGAAAGGGTTTGGGGTCCTACATCACCTTTGAGGGTAAACCCCTAATGACTTAGGAACTTGCCATGAGACCTTGCCTCCTAATGGATCACAGCTCCTCCCATAGTAGCTCCCTGGAGACCAAGTCTTGAATATATATATATATATATATATATATATAAAACTTGGGAGTCTTCAGCTTCCCAACTATCACGGAAGGGAATGGAGAATTCATTCTAGATCACTAGATCAGGCCCAGGAGCCCTGCCTAGGGTAGAGGGAAGGGCACAGGGCATAGAGACAGAGACCTGGGCCCTAGTCACGTCTGTGCCACTCTTACCATGTGGCCATGGACAAGTGACTTTACTTCTGTGGCTTCAATTTCCTACTGTGTGCATGAAGCATGGGTGGCAATAGTCTAGATGTGTTCATCTACTCAATTCAATGAATATTTTCCAAGTGCCAAGTCCCCATTAAATGGTCTGAAGATGAATTAGAGTCAGTGCAGACACTGTCATCAGATGATGGCATTCTCACAAGTAGATGGAAGCTCTTCAGGTCTAAAGGTCCAGGATCTGTGGGAAGATATCTGGGGAAGATGCGGGAGGGGATTATGACCTCCCCTAGCCAGCATCGATGGCCACAGCTGGGTCTGAGGCCTGTGAGATTCCCGAAAATGATTCTCAGAGTTGTGTGGCAGGAAGGATCTGTGGGGAAATCCACTTCCTGCCTTTCTTCCAAGAGAGGTTGGGAGCACTGGTATCCAGGAAAATCACTGACCTTGGAATCTAGACAGACCACCAGTTCCAGGTCTGTTCCCAAAGACACTTTCTGTCCTCAGGAGTTTGTTGTTTTTTTTTTTTAAATGGTTACCATGCATCCGGAGAATGAGGTGCTTCTAAATGCAGAGTACAGTCCTGACCCTTCCTGGGAAATCACCCCACCCAGAGTCTCCAGGGTGTAAGAGGGGGCCAGATTGCCACCAGCAGGGGGGCCTTCAGGAATGCCTCCTAGCCTGCTACCCACGGGTGTTCCACAAGATGTGTGGGGAGTTTTCCTGTAATTGGTTTATAGACGGTTCACTCAGCATTGTGTCTGGCCATAAAATATACTCACTTAATAGTCTCCAAGGAGTCTCAAAGCCCTCCAGGCTATAACTCGGAGCCCCCAGCCCCTCCTGCTTGGCCTGACACCTTGTTTGGTGAATCTGATTTGATTTTGATCTTAAATCTGCCCTCAGTGCCTCAGAGGGGTAGCCCCAGGGAGGGGCTGGGAGTGAGGAGAGGAGGGTGGTTGCTGAGAATTATGACTTGGGACCATTAGGAAGAGATGACCGCTCTGCACAGCCTCTTCTAAATCACCGGGGGAAGACTGTCACTGCACACACTGCAGGCTGCAGGCTGGGCTGGCAGGCAGAGAGGGCGGGGGAGGGTGGAAATGTGGGGACTCTTTCACTGGTCTGGGTCTCCACCAGGCTCCAGGGCCTCAGCTCTCTTGAGTGGGGCTTCCAGTGGCCGCTGGGCCCTGGGAATTCTTTCAACCTTGCCCAGTAGTGCCTTCCTCCCTTCACAGGACTCTTGAGAAGTAGGTCCCCAAAGGTAGCGGGATGGGCACCCTGTGGTGAAGAAATAAAAAGTGCAGGGCTTATTGTCCTTCTGGTAGAGGGTAACAGTCCTGTGCCTGCATCTTGTTCTCTAGGATAGACAAAGAAAAATGGAGCAGTGGAGACGCTCTGGCACCCTCACCCAGTGGACTAGTCCACACCAGCTGCTGCCAGAGGGGAGGTCCCTAGTCACATCTGTTGGCAGAGGTTGTTGGAAAATGGATCCTCCTGTCTCTCATTTCTCTTTACCTTTGTGTCAGCAGACAGTTTAGGGCAGTGGTGGAGAGCCAAACTCTGAAGTCAGATTTTCCAGATCTGAAGTTAAATTCCACCACTTAATTCTGTGACCCCGGACAAGGAACTCACCTCCCTGTGCCTCAGTTTCCTTAGCAAATAAAGTGCAGGGTAATGAGAGCGCACTCCTCTCATGGTCACGGTGAGAATTACACATGCAGAGATCTCAGAGCAGGAGCTGGCGCACAGTAAGAAAATAATCCACACAAGCTGCTGCTCACCTTTGGTTATAATCCAAAGTGGGAGACAGGGGGCAACTGCAGGGACAGGCTCAGGAAGTATACTGAATGGTTACTTTCCGTTGGACCATGTCTTTTATGCATCTAAGACTTAGGAATGAATGAATGATATCTCCAAGCATGACAGTAGGGGGCTACAAAGACCCCAAGGCACGGTTCTTGTCACATAGTGCTTACACTCTAGAGAGAATGCTTCATGGCCAAGGTCAAAGGTAACTCTAGCACCAGTAGCTCAGAAAGAGGGGTCAGCAGGCGTCTGAAGCTAGGAATGGCCAGACATCCCTCTCCTAACATCAGAGGCCTTTAGGGAGCATCAGGAGAGGCTGGCGTCCAAGGGGCCCCGTGTAAAATGGCAGCATAGCACAATTTACTGTCAATTAACCCTTCTAAGCTTTGACTTGTAGTCAAGATTTCCTAGGACATTTTGATCCCAGAATATTATTAACCAAAGGATCATTTCATGTTAGAGGCTAAGGAATCAAAAGTCACACAGCTATGGCTTCATTTATTTACTTATTTATTACATCTGGAGAGGCTGTAGAAAGCAACTAACATTGTCCCTCATTTTATAGAAAGGAAAACTAAAGCTCAGAGAGATGAAATGTCTTTTAAGTTTACTGATCCTCTCTCCCCAATGTGTTCCTTTATAGCTTGTCACCGTGTCCCTAGACTCGTCTTTGATGGGGAGAGACAGGGATCAGTTTCCTAGTTTGGGGAACTGGGAGGATAAAATGGCTTATCCAAAGCTATACGTAGATCAGAGGCAGAAATAACCTGACCAGCATTCTGACCCCACCTTTCCTATTGTTGGAAAATTCTGATCCTGCGCACCCGAAGCCCCCTGGAGGTAACAGGGTGTGGGCAGACGCACTGGATCAGAATGAGGAGAGCAAGCCCCTCGGCCATGCACCTTCCACCAGCCCTCTGTCAACTGTTCCTCTGCAGAACACAGCACAGCCTCAGAAGGAGCCTCGAGTGCCAGGGAGGCTCCAAGCCAGTATCAGGAGGATTTTCATGAACACAACTGTCTGTGTCTGGGCAGCCATGTGGAAAGTTGCAATATAACCCACTGATGTCATGTGGCAGGGGAAACAAGATTTCCAGAGCAGCCGCGCTGCTCTTTCCAACCTCCACGTGGAGCAGAATCCCAGACAGGCTTCTGGAAGAAAGGGAAGAGAAAAAAAAAAAAATCACACCAAATTGCAGACAAGACCCTGGTTCTGCAGGCTCTGAGGGAGGGTGGAAGGAGTTGGGAGGGTCCAGAGTCGCTGGGCAGGTGCTGAGCTGGCTCCTGGGGTGGGCTGGAGCCACCTCTAGAGCTCTACTCTGAGTTTGCTCTCAGGGCACTAGGAGCAAGGGACAGGCAGCTGACCCGGAGGAGCTGGGCCAGCCATCCAGTGTTCATCAAGCTCTCCCAACATCTGAGAGCCCAGGACTTCAGAAATCACCGGGTCATTCCTCAGACCTCGGGCAGGCTTTATTCCTACCTTTGACACGACACGACACTCACTCTCCTGGTCTTTAAGGACTCCAGTTTTCTGATTTCTACAGCCCATTCTACCAGCCATTCTGGGATCACATCTAAAGTCCAAGCAAATCCATCCTGATCAGTTGACCGGCCTAGACCGGTCTTCAGAGAGGCAGGACCCCGTGGTAGAGGGCAGAGAGGCAGGACTGGGGGCCACATGCCCCTCCTCTGTTAGTGTCCTGTGGGGTGTTACCTCACTTCCTCCCACTGGCTGGCAGATCACGGCTGGGTCATGCAATCTCTCTGGGCTGCAGTTCACTAGTTTTTTTAAATGGGGAAAAGGGAACAAATGATAAAGTTCCTTTTAGTTTGAAAAGTCTATTATTTTATGACTATTTACAGGTAAGGGGCAGCAGTTTGGTGTAAGTTTCATGAAAGATTTTTCTGTAGCTTTATTAATGTATCTTGGGGTTTCTAAATTCTGAAAGTCGTCAGTCTAATCCCAGAAAGCTTGGAAACCTTTTGAAAAACACCTGTTTCCTGAACAATCCAGAAACAATCTCTATTAACCTGCGGGGGTTGTTGTTGTTGTTTTGTTAATCATTATTTTAGTTGTACATAGGTATGGGTCTATTATTGTTTTCTGAATGTGTTATTTTAAGTCTTAAGTCTTTGCCTATCTATATACCTTTTAAAAAGAATATACTATAATAATATTCTTCAGTATGTATTTTAGTCATTTTGAAATGCATTCTAAGTATTTTCTTATACCAATATTCTCCTAAAAAATGGCATTTTATTATTTATATTTTTTCTCATGGTTTTTGATATTCAAGCAAATCACAAAGGAATACAAATGGTCAATTAACGTTTAAAACATTCAGCCTCAATAACAACCAAAGACAAGGAATGAGATATTATTTTTACATATCAGGTTAACATAGATTTTTTTTCTTAATACCTGATGAAGAAATGGACGATCTTTTACATAACTGGAGGGTTAGAACCTATCTATCTGGAAAGCAATTTTATATATTAAAACATAATGTATGTCTGATTGTTCACTTAAAGATTTTATTTGGAAAAACTCACCCTATGGGAATAATTGCCTAAGAAGAAAAATATATAAGTACAAGAATGTTGAAGCATTATTTATATTTATAACAGCAAAATTTTAGTAATAGCCTAAATGTCAATTAATAGGTGTTGTGTTTAGATATGAGGTGTCCCTTAAAAGTTCATATGTGAGAGAATGTAAGAATTTTCAGAGGTATGATGATTGGATTATGAAAGGTATAACTTAATCAGTAAATTGATCCCCTGATATGGATTGACTGGGCAGTAACTGTAGGTTACTGGGCTGGAGGGTGTGGTAGGAGGAGGTAGGTTCACAAGGGATGGGGGTGCCTTTGGGGTTTATATTTGTCCCTGGTAAAGCATGTTTTCCCCCGCCCCTTTCTTCCTGCTTGCCATGTCCTAAACTGCTTTCCTCTTCTATGCTCTTCCTCCATGAAGTTCCTCCTCACCTCAAGCCCAGAGTAGGGTGTCAGTTAATCATGGACTGAACCTTTGAAATCAAGAGCTAAACTGAAAATTTCATCCTCTACATTATTCTTGTCACATGATGAAAAAGCTAACTAAACTAATAACAGAATAGTTAAGAAAAGCATGAGGCATACAAACGGCAAAATACTATGCAATCATTAAAAATGATAATGTACCTTTATAGTTATTGACTTGGAAAGATGTCTTTGACATTTTGTGGAATAAAAAGAAAAAATCAGATAACAGAACAGCAGGCAAAGTCTGAGCCCATTTATGTAAAGTCACATGCACAAATCTGTATGTATCTTACAGGACAAAATGCCTGAAGCATTGTGGACTTCAGATAGGAGGGGCTTAAAGGTTGCAATCTGGTGAGAATGGGGTGGGGGAGGGGGGACAGGTTTGAGTTCTTCTTTTGCACCAGCATTTACTAACAAACCATCAGATTTTTTTTTTTCCTCTGAATATATGCTCATTTGGGACAGTGGGAAGGGACACTGATGCAGATTAGGAACACCTCCATCTGCCAACAGGTGTTGACCAAAATGTTAATAATGATCATCTATTCGAGGTGGGATTTAGGATGTTTTAACTCCTGCTTTGAAATTCTGATTATTATTTAAATATTTTACAAAATAATTTTATAGTATTTATTGTTTGGCAAGACTCACAAGTAGGGGGGTGTTTTGGGGGGTTTTGTTTTATAATATCCTGAGAGCTTGGATTTCTGCGTCCTGCAATATAGCATAAATTCTTCACCTTGTGGTTTTCCTTCCTCCAAGAACTTCAGTCCTCTCTTGCTAGGTTTGGGGTATCCAGGTAGGTACAAGCCCATGGGAATCTACATTCTCAGATTCTACCTGCATAGCATGCCCCATACTGGCCTCCCACCATAATAAGAGGGATATCCAAACACTTCTGCTGGGCTGCCCAGGAGCATCTCCCAGGTTTTGGTCCTCTGCCGCCCTTTTGTCACATTTGCCCTTTGGACTGATTAAACCACTGAGCTCCCAGCAGATGAGGAAATCCTGCCATTGACTCCACCCTCAATCTCAGCTCTGTTAATCCTGGAAATACCCCGCATGGCTTCTGACCTTGACCTGGTTTTATCTTTCAACTTTGGCTTTGCTGCTCCCTGGCAGTTTCAGGACACCCCTGATGTCTGCAGGTTTTATCCTACCTGGTCCAACAGTTCAACAGACATCTACCAAGTGCTCACTATGTGCCATATGCTGGGCCAGGTTGTGAACAAGAAAACCCATTAATTTAGGTCCCTACCCTTGAGGGAGCTCAATCTGTCAGAGGAGCCTGAAGGATTGGGTCACTATGATGGTAACCAACCCAGTAGGTTAATTACTGCCAGGTAGTGATTTAAATGCTTTGTATGTATTATCTTATTTCATCTTCATTGTAACCCATGCAGCGAGCTCTATTATACCCATTTGAAAGACTAGGAAACTGGACATACAGAATAACTTTCCCACGTGAGAGAGAAGTAAGTGTCAATCAGGAATCAGAACCTAGGTAATCTGGCTCCAGAGGTATCAAGTCTTAAACACTACATTCTATGGAAAAACACAATGGAACCATCTGCTGGATCTTGTGATGGACATTAACACAAAGAGCTGTGGAAACTCAACAAAATGAGTCATGAGGTCCTCTGACTCAGACTCTTTTACCTGAGACCAGGACATACACCCAGCCTTCTCTCTGCTGCTCTCCTGCCTAATGGAGACCCACAACCCCCTGAGCTGGACTGGCCAGACCCTGTTCCACACTTCCTCAGACACAGTGGGCCAAGGGTCTGGTCCCCTCCCCCAGGAGGGGGGGTGGGATGCATAGAGACACAGCTGGCCCCAGAGCTGTCCCACTTGGTTCTGGACTTCCTCCCCATCCTCCACGAGCACCCAGTTGGAAAAAGAACTGGTGAACATGTCCCTGCCGTGGTTCTGCTTCCATTAGTAGCCATGCTTTCTGCAATAAAGGTGTTCCAGAAAATCTTTGTCTGAACAAAATGTTTGCAAATTGAATCCCATTTAGAATATATTGGAATTGTCAGCCGATGATACCATAGCATTAACTAGCATTGAGCTCTTCTTATGTACCAGGAACTTTGCTTGTAATAATCATTTAATTCTTAGAACAGCTCTGTGAGGTGTGTACCATTTTCATTATCCCCATATAACCAGTGAAGAAACTAATCCCAAAGAAGCTAACAGACTTGTTCAAGGTCACACAGCTAACTTCCCAGCCCAGAGCTCAGTCCTCAACCATCACTCTGGTATTTCTTCTCAAAGGAGCACTGAGTGACTTTCTAGGCAAACAGTCTGAGACGCAAGTTTTCTAAGCTCCAATTCACGTTTTGCCAAAGGAGAAGAAACCTCATTTTCTTGGCTCAAACCTCAGCCTCCAGTTTCAGTTAAAAAAAAAAAAAATTCTAGGAGCTGAGCTGCATGGGATTCTAACCACTGTCCACCATGAGGTCTCACCACTGTCGACCATAAGGGGGCGCTCTAGAGATACCCCTACCTCTGTCCCCAGCTGCAAGCAAGCGCACGCGCACGCGCACAAACGCACAGACTTTCGCTCTCACGTGACTTTCTGGTCCAATCCCGTACTGCCTACTTTGACCAGGCCAGCTGCTTGGGATCTCGGGACTGAGTCACTAGGAGCCTGGGCAATGGAGAGAAAGGAAGCTGAGTAAAGGCAGCTAATACTATATCTATGATATGCAGCTTTGGTCGTAATAAACACTGCAGCTGAATATTCCCGCGGGGCCTTCCTAATGGAGGAGATGGATACACTCCAGAGCAACCCCAGGGGTTTTACACGCAACTCTGACTAAACTCCCTATAAAATCAATCCCGCCTTTTCACCAATTGTGACAGGGTGTTCTAATATTAATCCACTCTCCTTGTCAGTCAGCCCCCCACCCTCAAAGGCTTTAATGATCTTTAGGCAGGCATGATAAACACAACACATCCAAGCAGAGAAGGCCAGGCCCAGGGAGTCCAGGGAGCTGCTGCCCCTCACCACAGCCACTCCGAGGCTCAAGAGGGACAAAGGAGACCCTCTCCGGCCCTTGAGTTGCCTTCTTTTCCAGCCGCCAGACCTGGCCAGCCAGCTGGGTGGAGGATGCAGGGCTAGTCTCTGGGCCCCCACCTCACAAGCTGCCCAAAGCACTTTGCAGGACTCCAACTGCTGCCAATGCCGGCAGGCCCCGTGGATGCTGATTGTTCCCGGCAGCCCTGTTTCTGCAGCTCTACTTCTTACTTCTATATCTTGGGCATCTTCTTTTGTGCTTCTGACAGCTCCCTTCTCTCCAGAGGGAAGCTGGGTCTGGAGGGAGAATACTAGCAACCAAGGGAAGAACTGGAGGTTTCTGGGGCTCATTCCTAGGGGCTCATTTTTCCCATTGTCTGTCATTCTCATCACCCCGAAAACAGTTTGCCCAGACCTTGTGCCCTCCCACACCTCCCTCTTGATCTCTTGCTCCCTCTTGCCCTGGCCCCTCCCTTGCCCCTCCAAGTCTCCTAGAGTTCCAGTAAGGGGTAGAACTGGGACCAGAACAGAGAGGCAGTCAGAGAGAAAGATGAGCAGATAGTTGGAGGCAAAGACCAAGATGGGACACTTGGGGGAGGGTAAAGGTGAGAGGATGAAGAGGATACAGTCCAGAAAAGCCTCCATCTTTCTACCTCCACATCCATCTCTGAGTCTTCAAGGCCCTGTAAGTGTGTTTATGTGAGCCAAGCAGGGGCCCTGTGCTGGCTTTGGGAAGGCTCCAAGGGCTTCTCTCTCATACAGGAAGCTGCTCAATAGGCTGCAGTATAAGCTGCCTAGCAGCTTCCTCCTGAACCTCCCAGCAAACTCCCCCAGGCGACAGCAAGCTCAGAGCCTTGAGTCTGGCCTCTGACTTCAGGAAAAAAAAAAAAAAATGGCCAGAGATGTTTAATGCAGAACACTGGCCCACAGAGAAGTAGATCAGCAGGCCCAGGGGCCTCCCTGGTGGGTGCAACCTCCCCTGCGGCCCTGATGGCCCTAGAGATCTTGGCAAAGCCTAAAAAAGAGAAGCCATTTCACTCTTTCAATAAAATTTAGTTTAATTTTTTTCACTTTATAAGCAACATATTTTACCTAATAAAAATATGAATAATCAATATAAAAAGGAAGAAGGGGAGGCCAGAACCTACACCAACCAATGGTAATATTTGAACGCATCTTCTTCCAACATCTTCTTTTTCTTTGTAGTGTTTAATTAGGGCTTTGCCGTTGGACTTGTGCCAGAAACCTGTAAGGGTCATTTGCCTGTGAGACACCCTGTGTGGGGGAAGGAAGGATTCTAGCTCACGACTTACTGAGGCGTCAGGGCACTACACTTGTGCGAAAAGAAGATGATAATGATGCTGATGTCAGGGGGTCATAAAGATATCTATATGCAAAGTGGTTAGAACCGTGCCTGACATATAGTAAGCATGAAGTAAACGTGTTGGCGCTATCACTGAGAACATCTTTATAATTATATGTTCTAACTTCCCCATGAGGAATGAGGGACAGGAGCTGCACTACCCTCCCCAGCAGCTCTACTTCCCTGGGGATAGCCTAAGCACCCAGCTATGTAACAAATAGGCAGGACAGGATGTCACTCTTGGAGGACAGACTTAAGCATCACCAATCCAGGACTCAGTCTTTGCCAGGGTGGGAAAGAAGGAGACCTGGCTCCCCCCCACCCCACTCTGTGAGCTCTTACAGTCTGTCCAGTTTCATGCTGGTGCTACATGACAAGCAGCTCCTTGCACTGTCCCTTGCCACTATAGAGATCACGTGTTCAATACCTCCCTCTTTTCTGCTTAGCCAGCCCAGGCTGCAGATTGCTCACCCCACAAGGCTATAGCCCAGGGGGCTCGTCCAATACACAGGGCTGGCTTATAAAGCTTTCATGTATACAGTCCTTAGCACTTTACAACAGAAAGCATCCAAATATCAGAACATCCTGGGAAGGAACCTTTGAGATCCCCAATAGCTGATTTGGCACTTACTGTGTGTCCAGTCCTTTACTAACTACTTTTTATATCTTATTTCATTTAATCCTCATAAGACTGTGTGGTAGAAATTACCATTACCTCATTTCACAAGTGGCTCAGAGAAATCCAGTCATCTGCCTCGCTATAGTTGTCACCTAGGTGACTTGAACTTAACTATGGGGAGACTGTCCTTTGTTCTGAGAATTGTCACTATGGACCTTTTCATTTTCTGCAGCTATTCTTCTAGGGGAAGACTGACACCTTGGTTAACCTGAATGCCAATTTAAAAAATATATTTAGATCATGTAAGCTAGGTATATCTCTTACCTGGTGCATAAGAAGACACATGAGAAGGAGAAAAAACTGAGACCCACTGAGAAGGGTAAGTCACTTTCCATGGCCACATGGCTAAAAAGTCACAGAACTAGAACCAGAGCCCAAGGCCCTCCAATCTCATTTTTCTAGAACATCTGGCTGCTCTTCTGTCTCTTCCCAGAGGGCTGAGGCCAGAAACCAGGCTCCATGCTTCTCTGGTATCTGGCATACAGTGTCCAGAACAGTTCAGAGCACACAGTAGGTGCTTATTCAATCCCAGGTAGTGGATTAATGTCAACTTCCTGCAGGAGAGAATGCAGCGCACGCTGGGATGTGGATCCAAGTTTCTCTTAACGACCTTACACACGAAACTGAGCTCACGCACAAACTGTTTCGATTGCCCACCTGAACCTAGCTGGCACCTGAACTCTGGAACGCCAAGTCTCCATGTTCTCTCCCCATCTTCTCCACCAAGCCCGCCTCCTCCTTCTCTTCTCCCTTCCTCCTAAGAACATTGCATATTTTGAATCCAAGATGGTGTCCCTTGAGAAGTTAATATTGTACAAAAGAATCCCAGAGAGGCAGAACTGACTGGAAACTTTTTGCAATCCTGGTGTCTGATTTCCTCTGGGACCTGCTGAGATTCTCTCCTTTTCAGGTTGGGGACTTTTGCCCAGCCTGAGCTGTCCCTGGGACCACAGGCTGCAAGCAGGTGTCTTGAACAGGCCTCCTCTCTCAGTGGCATGTCTGGGTGGCAGTAACTATGCATTTTTTTACTGAGTAAGTGAGTTAATGGGCACGTAAAACATACACAACTTGTCACCCTGTTAGCTGCTGCCATTGCCATAGCGGCTCGCCCTGCCTCAGGCTCAACTAAATTGCTCATCCGCTCGCTCTCTTCCTCCCTCTCTCTTTCCTTCCTTCCTTGGTTGCATTTTTGCCCTTAAAGTCCCTCTCTCTCTCCTCCCACTCTGTATGTACCTCCTTTCCCACAGCTTCAGGATTTTTCAGAACATTCTTATTTATTTATTTAAAATTATTTCCTGGGAAGCCACTTCCAGAGACGTCTCTGCCATGGAGGTCTATGTGCCTTTGCTGACTTAATGCTTTTTCTTCTCTCCCTGTCCAAGAGACCAAGGTTCAGGGACAGCAGCAGCCCAGAGGGAGCTTCACCCTGAGGAAAGAGGATGCTTGTAATTTGAAAGCAGTTGCCAAATGCAGACACAATCATCTGTGTGGATACACACTTGGTTGTACATACATGCTCCACTGCCCAAGTTGGCAGACACCCTGACAGTGTGCACCCATGTGCCACAGCCTGTGGCTACACACACACACACACACACACACCCCAAGCCCTGTGTCTGCACGCACACACACAGCTGTTTCATCTGCATGTATAGACAGCAGGTACACACATCCTCACAAAATCCATGTTCAAAATGAATGATCCTGAATATTTACACTTGAAAGGATTTCAGCTGCATGCACACCCCTCAGTGTATCTCTCTCTGTGTCTCCCTGGGATGCATTCCCAAGTCTGCAAACATACTTCTCATACATACTTTCAATGGCATGGCTCTTTATGCACACCATATTTGCATACCCTGTATAGGCCACATCTGTATGCATGCCCCTCAAATAACACATTACCAAAAGATAATTATTTCTGTTCATTCCTATGTATATGCACCTTCAGTGCTGAATTAACAATTACAATCCTACACTCATCCTCACAGTTGTCCATTCCTGTATGCATCATTTACATATACCTCCAACAGCCGAAGCCTACTTAAACATTTCCAATGTGTATGCACCTCTACCAGGTCATGTCTGCATGTGCTTATCTGAGAGGAATCAGCCTCACCCAGCTATGGCTGCAGTGAATATACACCACAGACCCATGTCGACATGCGCAGGCCCCATGTACACACTCCCTGTGTATCTCCCCCAAGCTCCTGCATCTGCTACATATTCAGATGAACCATCCTTCCCACCAGCCTATGATTAGGTCTTTGATGTAGATGTCAGGTACATTTGTACACGCCTCATATATACATGCACACTCTATCTTGCTATACCTCTTATATCCCTTGCACATGAACCTTTAATCCTGATTTTTATGTATGTCCCATGTAAATATTCCACTGAACATTCACATCATATATACAAAAACTACAATCTGACCCCGTCTGTATGTACATCTCAAATGTACACCCCAAAAGCCCAATTCTATATGTGCCTGCATACATGCCCTGAAATAATTTCATGTCTGCTTACACACACCCTAATGAAAACCTGCCATCTCCATATGCAAACACAATCAAAATCACAACAATTCTCTCTAATGCCCCATAACTGTGTTGAATGCCCATCCTCAATTCAATTTAACCCAGTAAGTCCTATGTTTCAATTCTGCAAGTAACAAAATGGACACAGGTGCATTAAAAAAAGTTGGAAGTCATAATCCAGAGAATGTATATCTCTTATATTTTTTTTCATATACTACATGAAACATATGTGTGTGTTCACCTATTATTTTTCTCAAAAGAAAAGATCTCTAAAAATATCATTTTTATTTCAAATAAATATACCCCAGGTATATTTCTTACTCAGTTTAAATTTTTATAAGTGTCCCAAATCTGAGACAACAGGATTTAATGGGTTTATTAAACTAAGCAATGTAATTAAGCCTAAACTAAATTATTACACCCTTACTAAGACTCAAACCCTGTGCAGAGTTCTGGAAATAAGCAGATTAAGAAGAACAGCCCTCACCCTCCATGAGTTCCCTGCCTCAGAAGAGAAGTGAACAAGAAGGCAGACGCCTACAGCAGAGCATGGTAAGTGCTATAACAGAAGTCTGCATACGTAAACGCACACCTTCAGAAGCTCCAAATGGACTGGAACATTCTACATGCACATTTAGATGTACAAATGGACACAGTATAATCATATTCACACATATCCCCACTCTGTGCTTAAATTCCCCAATTGTAGCTTTGATCACTTGCTTCCTTTAGACCTGGTAGCTCAAAGTATCCCCCATCAGCCTTCTCCTCACATATCAACAGAGCCACTATTAGGGTCAGGATGTTCCCTAGTGACCACTGTCACTGCTTGCATGGAATCTCCTTGCTCTGGCTGCATCCTGGGTACCCAGTTCAGCAGAGACAGGCCCTCAGGTGCAGGAGTGGTGGTCCAGCTTTATTCTCAGCCTGACCTCGCACAAGGCCCAGGTCTTGCGGTTAACCTACTCTCTGCCTCCTACAGAGGCTGCCGTTGCCACAAAGGGCCCAAGGGCTCTTTTCTGCTCACTCCTTGCTGGAATGGTCGGCACTAAAATTTCTCTGACAGGATTATTTTCCAATTCCAGTCTAAATTTTCTAAAACTTTAGTGTTTATAGGAGCAAACTATGGCCTACAGGATAAATGTGACCCACCACCTATATTTGTAAAGTTTTATCAGAACATAGTCAAATCCACTTTTCTGTATATTATCTATGGTTGCTTTAGTACCATAAAGGCAGAATTCAGTAATTAGAATGGAGACTGTAAATATTTATTCCCTGACCCTTTATAGAAAAAGCTTGCCAACACTGCAAAGTGTGGGAAAAGGTAGGCCCACTCTGAGTGAAATAAATCATCCAGTTGAAGAGGTGTATCGAGAAATTTGTGTTTTCCAAGGTAGAAGAGAAGGAAAATCAAGGAATTCAAGCCATGTCTCAAAGTCATACAACAAATATTTGTTGAATGCCTCGTACTTGCCAGAACTGTTAGTTACTGGGGTACAGCAGTGAACAAAACATAGCTCACGCTCTCCTAAAGTGCACTGGCCCTGGGGGACACTAACCCACGGCTCACACACGTCACTCTACAGTGAGAACTGTGATGAGAAGGGGGAAGGGGGCACTGTCGAAGCCAGGAAAAGAAACTTTAGATGGAGTTTGATGGTGAACTCAAATATACAAGGGAATGACATGGTAGAGGCATGGAACGGCTCTCTGGACACACCAAGGTGCGTCCCAGGACCAATGAATCACAGGATTACAGGTGATTCTGGCTCAATGTGAGAATGAGCTTCACTCTCAAGCCTGCCCTCCAATGGACTGGACTCCACTGTGTGTTCCATACTGTTAGGAAAGGAACATCCTTGTTGGGGACAGATAGAGGGAAATGACGCTTGGTGTTGGCCTATATGACCTGGGAGGTTCTTCTGCCTCCAAGAGGCTAGGAGCTCACCACTGCCTCACAAGATGGCATCAGGCTAAGCTCTGCCAACTTGCCCCCTCCTTTCCAGCATCCCCTGCTCCCTCTGGCAGATATAGGGACAGCCTCTCCTGACCGCCCTCAGTTGGCCATGAATAGCACCTGTGCAGAGTGCCGTGAGAGCATCCACCATTTCTGGGATCATTATGGCTCATGCATTAAACCCTCCTAGCACAAAAGCATATTTCCATACCAGCCGAATCCTGAAAGGATACTCAGACCCTCCTTCTCCTCTTGTCATATTGGTCTCCAACCTCCTTCCACTTGCTCTCCTCAGTTCCAGACTTTTCCATTGCAATACTGGGCCTTCCAGATCCTCTCCTATCCAGTTCCTCAGCCATAGGGTCACACCTCATTCCACCTCACAAAGGCTTCAGAGGAGAACATCAAAGCTCTGCCACATTCTTAATCCACGGTCCTTGATGCTCATTCCTTATTCATTCCATGCCACCAGAGGCTGAGCTTTGAGGTCTAGAAACCAAGGACAAGAGAAAAGGCAAGGGAAATGAGAAGCTGGTAGGAAAAAGGAAGGCAAGACCCAGAAGGAAAAAAGGAGGGAGAGAAAGACAACACAGGGGCAAGTAGGGAGAACCTTAGGAACTCTGTGTTTAAGTGGTCTGATAATTAAATAAACAGGGTTTGGTGGGAAAGCCCACCTTTCAAAATCCCTGCTGGTGGTGAGGCATATGAAGACCTGAATAGCAAATATTTACTTGGAATTAACATGGAGCAGATCCTATCAAGCAACTGGGGGGCTGTTTCCGGAGTCTTACCTTAATGTCTTGTGTGGCATGAGGGCTCAGGCGGGCACTAGACCTGGTGTAATATGCTAAACAAATCTAATGGTGTGCTTTATTTCCCCCCTCAGCAGAACTCTTAATTATGTATCTTGCAAATGCACAGAGAAAACGGATTAGCCATGGCAGCTGTTTGCTGTAGAGCAGTACCCTCCCCAGAAACCTTTGCAAGGAGACCATGATCCAGCCCCCCAGGCTGGGCCAGGGAGCCAGCAGGAGTCTGGGAAGAGCACTAGTACAGGCTGTTAAGGATTGGAATCTCCAGCCAGATGTCAGCTTCCTGGCAACCCAGTGGGAGAGGTAGGACATGAGTTAAGAGGCGAGTAGTAGTGGGGACCAGGCCAATTCTGTGGCTGCATGGGCAAGCTCCCCCCTGGCAGGGCTAAAACACCCACCTGTGATAATGCCAATGTGTGGTTTGGTGGGGTGACTCACTACTGCCCCCTTAGCACCTTCTAGCAAGTTATAGGAGCCCCAGTGTCAGCTGTCACCTAGCAGAGCTGTGGGATAGCCTGGATTCATTAGGGAAGAGCAGTCAGGGAAGTTCAGAACCTTGGGTTCTAACTGGAGAAGCCAAGTCAATAGACAGATAGCAAGACAAGGTGACATAAGGATGTGAGTTATCAGGGCAGAAAACCATTTTGAAGCAATGGTATGGGACTGTGCAAAAGAAAAACGCAACTGCAGATGGGCAGAGTGGTGACACAGCCAGACTCTCAAGCAGGGCGTAAGTGCCACTGAGAACGTGTGTGCACTGAACTCAGATGGGTTAGAGATATTTGTGTGCACATGTAATAACATAATTGAGAAAAGCCAGGATTAAAACCCTGGAATTGCACAAGTGTTATTAGTGAAAGGAGATGCCTGAAGACCACGAGCCTAGGGCAAAAAGGCCTTTCTGTGCAATGTCCTGTCATTGTGGGTGGGAGGATGTCAAGCAGGCATAGAAGTTAGCCTGCTTTAACAAACTGGAACCTGGATGTCACACTAGGGAATCCCATTTTACTGTTCACTAGCAGTTCTCATACCTCTCTGGGCCTCAGTGTCTCCTTCTCTCTTAGCATATAAACATCTGGCACGATGTGTCAAACTTACCAATAGTAACATTGCCTCTGAATATGTTGAGTGGTCATTTTACTTATAAGGGCTTGGGGTTTTATTTCTCCTAGGACTATAGGAAAGATATTTATTGAAATTCATGAAACTGTTTTATAAACTGGAAAGGGCAATACTAATCCTAATAACATTTATTGAGCACTTGCTATGAGTGAAGCACCATTCAGTCCTGACAATAATCCTATGATACAGGTGCTATTAGTAACCTGATTATTCAAATGAGGACACCAAGGCACAGAGAGGTTACATAATTTCCAACAGGTTGTGCAACTAATAATTGAACAAAGCCAGGATTAAAACCCTGGCATTGCACAAGTGTTATTAGTTATATAAGATAGTTATCCAGAACTGGCAAAGCTTTGCAGAGAACAGGAGACATCAGGTCCATGCACTGCCCAGCATCATAAAAAGTAGAGATCAAGGGCTGAGGTTGTGGCTCAGTGGTAGAGCACTTGCCTCTATGTGTGAGGTACTGGGTTCTATCCTCAGCACCACATAAAAATAAATAATTAAAATAAAGGTATTTTTAAAAAGTAGAGATAAGGCAAAGCTCCAGCCTCACAGGAATCCAGGACTAAGGGTATATGCTAAACAGGGAAAGTTAGAATCAGCGTACTTTGGAGTCAGAGAAGGGTCTCTGTAGCAGGAACAAGACCTCTATGCCAAGGACAATGAATCCTGGAAACAAGGCAGCACTGCTTCCCGTGACCACCAGATGGCGCTGTGCTGTTCACCAAAGTTTCACCTTTTCATTCAATCTGACAAATCTTCACGGAGCTATTACTATGCACCATGCACAGGGGATAGAGTGATAGAAAAGTGTGCTCCCTGCCCTCATATAGCTTATGGTCTACCCAGGAAAGTTGTTATATGCAAGTACTTTCAAGCACGATGAGTTTAAAGAAAAAAAGAGGTTGGATGTATATCAGTTGGAGTAATGCCAAATACAAAAACAGCCAGGCACCGTGACACATGCCTGTAATCCCGGCAGTTTGGGAAGATGAGGCAGGAGGATCCTGAGTTAAAAGCCAGCCTCAGAAACTTAGTGAGGCTCTAAGCAACTCAGTGAGAACTTGTCTCTAAATAAAATATAAAAAGGGCTGGGGATGTGGCTCAGTTGCTCAGTGGTTCAATCTCTGGTACAAAAATAAAAATAAAAAACAGACCCCAAAATATATTATGACTCAAATTCAAGACTTTTTATTCCTCAGTCTTGTAACAGGGAAACACTGAGGCTCCTGTTGGTAAGAGTAGCTGTCCTTGACATTTCTTTCAGAGACAGGCTGACAGGGCTCTTCCATCTTCAGTATATATCCCCAAAGGCCTCCCAGGGGTTACTATCCCACTCAGCCAAAACCCACCATCACAGTTTTGTCCTTTTGCAAGAAGGAGTGCTCAAAGGTTTTCACGGGCCAGGCCTTGGAGGAGTCCAATCCCTTCCGCTCACATTCTGATCTGTAGACCTCAGCCTCATGCCACATCTAACTCCAAGGGTGAGAGCTCAAAGCCCCGGAGGAAGACCAGGCCATGGGTTTGGTAAACAGGTAGTAGACTGTCACACGTGTTCTATGGGGATCATTGCACACTATGTCCCTTCTGCTTGAATTACCTCACCTTGCCCTACTTCCCCCTTCTTTCTGTTCAGCGAATTCTGTTCTTTTATAAACAATAGCATATAATATTCAATATTATTTTTTTCTTTTCTTGAACATATAATCTCCCTTTATTCTCAAAAGACCTTATGTGAAGAGTTGTCTTAGGAGAGGTCTTTGATCATGTACTGGGCAAATCTGGGCAGACAACAATCCTAGCCAAGGACAGGAGGAAGTCAGAACCACAAGTAACAGCAGAACATCAGGCTTCCCAGAGAATCCTCAAAGCTCCTGGGGAGAGTGACTCCTCAGAGTGTGTAGAATGGAAGCTCAGATTATTTCATTTAGATATTAAGAAAAAGGTAGAGAGCTATTAATAAAATCTGGAGGAAACCTGGGGAAATTAATGAAGAATCTAACACAATGTGCTTTACAAATGTTCACTGGATTAACGACTAAAAGATAGTATTTATTATTGTACCAGGCACGGTTCTTCTCAACAAACCCCTCAGGTCAGAATTCTTATGCCTGATTGACAGGTAAGAAAATCACCCCAGAGAAAGTCACATGGCCCATAAACAGGAAGGCTGAATTCAAGTTCAGGTATATTCTTAACCTCTGTATTCTACTGCCTCTTGCCTAAAAGAATGAGAAGAAAATAGTAAAAGTTTGGGATGGGGGTGGGCAGGCAGAAGATGTAGGTCAAGAGGGAGCGAGGCTTCCAAGTCTGGACTTCAGGAAGGAGGTTCTCCAGCTGCCCATGGGAAGAAGGCTGGTGATCCAGCTTGCCAGCCTCCCCAAGGGGAGAAGGCAGAGGTTGTTCACCCAGACGGTGGCTGCTCCTCTCTGCTGGGGCAGAAGGGAGGGAGCTGTTGGCAATGCTTGACTTGCAAAGCCTCAGGGGAGAAAAACCAGAGTGTTTATGAGATCAGCTCCCTGAGGTGCCTTGGGTAGGATGCAGTGCTTTCCAGTGGAGAGAAATAGGGAGGAAGAGAATCAGGACCAGATGGAGTTAGTGTTCCAGCAAGTGCATGTGGTTTCAGAAATCAAGGAGAAACATGGATCAAGGCCAAATTCAGTCCTCAGGGTTCCACAAACCTGCAGCCTCTGGGGAATCACTCAGACATAGGATGTTGAGACTGGGTGGGGGGCATCTTACCGAACATCCTGTCCATGCTACTTGTTCTACAGTGGGGAAATTGAGGCTTGGGAAGATAAGTTAGTGCAAGGGCTGGGATGGAATCCCACATCACATGTGGGTGATGGGCACATGCAGGACCATCTTTGCTTCTTCCTTTCACATCCACTCTGCTGAGCTCCACTAGCCAGAGGATGGTGCTATCGCCTCTGGGGGGCTGCTGAGCTGCAGGAGCCTGAATGCCAACTCCTCTCAACCCATCCCATCCACCCTTCCTTAGTACACAGTCCCCATTCCAGGGCCTCCAAGTGCTTTAGAAGCCATGTGACCCTGGCAAGATACTTTGCCTCTCCATAGCAATTACTTTGCCCATAAAATGAGGGAATCGAGCAAGAAAATCTCCAGGTCCCAATGCTGTGCCTATGGAGGTGTTAGACCATTCACCAGTGCATTCGAGGGCTATGATGTGAGCGCCAAGACTGAGGATGGAGAAGTAGTCTAGCTGTCACTGGGACTAGCAGGTGGCTTCTAACATTGGCAGGGCCCAGAGCAAGGACCCAAACAGAAGCCCACATGCCACAAATCGAAATATTTAAAATTTTTAAGGTAATTTTAAGGTAACAAATTAAGGTAAGAAATTCTTTGATAAAATACATTTATACTTTTCTATCAATTGAAAGTTTGTGCTCCCCCCCCCCCAATTCATATATTGACATCTTAGTCCCCGAGGTGATGATATTAGGAGGTGGGACGTTTGGGAAGTGATTAGGTCATCAGGTTGGAGCCTGATGACTGGAATCAGTATCCTTATATAAGAGGCCCAGAGAGCTCCCTTCCTCCTTCCACCATGTGTGGACATAGTGGAAAAGACCACCTATGAACTAGAAAGCAGACCCTGAGTCTCTTGGGACCTTGATTTTGGTCTTCCCAGCCTCTAGGCTGTGAGAAATAAAATTTCTGTTGTTTTTAAGTTACCCAGTTTATGGGTACTTTGTTATAGTAGCCTGAATGGACTAAGGCACCCTTGACAAATACACTGTTATGATAACAAATTCAAAATACAAGTGTAAAGCTACGGTTTTCTTGTAGTATGACTGAAAGTTGGCATATATCAAAGCTAGATGAAATTATTATTGTACTTGTTTGGGCGCTGACAATGTTTGGATAGATGAGTAAGAAAACAAAGATAAAATAATTTAAAAACAATTATATATTTACTCCAAAATTATTTTTCTTGCCTTTATTTAAACAGAATCCCTGATTATGTTATTATAATCAAGATGTTTACATAATTTGTGTTCTATTGAAAGCAATGCCAACATAGACAGTATTTCTTGAGTCATTGTAGTCCTTTGATAGTTTTCCCCTTAATTTCAACCTGGAAAAACTTCTCTGCTGAGATAATAGAAATAGTAAATAATAATAAAATTCTTAAAGCCATACTTCTATGTATTCAGAAATGAATATTGAATTATACTAACTTTTAAACCCAGTAATGTGGTCACATATGATCAATTATCATCTCAGAAAATATAAAATAGTTCATTTTCATTACTGTTTCCTATAGTAGTACTTATATCCATATAGTGATATAGAGAGTCTATACCATTCTTTACCTATGTTATATCTAGACCTACACACAGCTAGCCCTCCATGTCCACAGGTTCTGCATCTCTAGATTCAAGTAACCACAGATCTAAAATATACAAAAAGATTGCGTCTGTTCTGAACATATACAGACATTTTTCTTATTATCATTCCCTGAACAACATAGTATAATAACTATTTACATAGCATTCACATTGTATTAGGCATCATAAGTCATCTAGAAATGATTTAAAGTATAGGAGAGGCTGTGGGAGGGTTACATGCAAATACTATGCAATTTTATATAAAGGGCTTGATCATCTGCAGATTTTGGTATCCATAGGGGGTCCTGGAATCCACTCCCTGCAGATATAGAGGGAGGACTATATATATATATATATATATATATATATATATATATATATATATATATATATACAAGTTTAAGAGAAATATGAGTTGTTTGATGTTGCAAAATGTTTCTCAGTTTTTATATGTAACTGTTGCAAATACCACACTAATTAGCAAATACCTCCAGAACTATGAATTCGAACACACTCATACACACACACACACCAAAAAAAACCCACAAGAAAATGGATGCTCAGCACTATGGATACTTCAGTATGAAAAAATCTCTGTACCCATGCTATTTGAGAAGAAGGATTTGACAAGTTAATTAGTTGGTCTTATATCTAAGCACTTCCATCGCCTAGATCTCCAGTCCCTCACCATCCACTCCAGAGCACTGTCTTCTGACGTGGGCAACAGCTTACACCACGTTCATACTCTGTTTCTGTTTCAAGAGCAGAGGTCAAGGGACAGGGAGAAGCATTTTCCTGGGGACTCAGGGATGTTTGGGGTATGGGTCACTCCAAGCCAGTGGTAAGAGCTGGAACCCAATAAGAGAAGGACCTGTGTTGTGTATTCTTTATTAAACTCATCAGTGGACAGGTTGGGGCTACATGGAGCCTTCTAAATGCCTCCACTTGTCTGGATAAGGGTACTTTTGAGAGCATGCATTGGCCCATCCCCCATCCTCTCCTGATCATGTACTTAACCCCTAATCTTACCACACTATGCCCACCTCCCACCAGGGAATTCACCACTCTGTGATTCTCTTCGTGTAGTCACCTCTACCTGGACTGTCCTTCCCTTTCTCTCTGGGTAACTCATTTATTAAACAGTTTATTCTCGGTAGGGCATAAATATAATATTTTTCCTAGTCACGCCTTCCGTACTTTCTCCGGAATCTCTCATTTTAACAACCTCATGGTCAAACACCTTAACTTTCTAATCATCTTCCTGGGTCTGGATCCACTGGTTCTGGGAGCAGGGAGGGAGACTAGGAGAGAAGGCTGGAGTCATTGTGGGTATCTGGTGGCCTGATCTCCTGGGGAAGACTCCAAGGGGCTCAGCCTGGTCCCATCTTCTGCGGCTGGCTCTGCCCCTGTGCTGGCCTCTGAGCAGGAGACGCACATGGTTGCCTTAGGTAGGTTTTCGTGTTCACCTGCCCTCCCTGGTGCTAGAGATAACGTCATGGCTACCTGAGCCCCCTGCCTAAGTCTATCACTCAGCCGCCTAAGTGAGGGATGCTCTTCATTTAGTTGGCCCCTGGACAGCCCTGCCACCGCCCCTACTCTGTTCCTTGCTCTCTCAGATCCGTGAGATCTTCTGCTCTCCTTCACAGCTGGGAAGACTTAGGATAGAGGAGAGACCACACCATCTTCCCAGATTTACTCTGCTTCAGTTCCTGCCTTCCTTCATTCAAGCTATTTCAACAAGCCACTCTGCTCCTTGTGTCCCATGGCCCCTACTCCTACTTCAGACATGTTCAGCAAGAAGCAAGCAGCAGATGCAAGCCAGCCTCTCCCAAGAACCCCCTCATCCTCCAAATGAAGCACTGGGATGTTTGATTTGGCCTGGAGTAAGATGTCAGTCTCTCTTCTTTCCGGCATTCCTAATCTCCATACGTTATTTCCTTAGACACCCCCAGGCTGGCTTAGGGAAGGGACAGAGAAAAACAGTCTCCGCTAAGCTGATGGTTTTCCCTCTCTCTTCTTCCATACACTGGGGTGTTGGGCACTAGGGTGTGGTGACAGGGCCAGATCTACCTCTTAATAGGCCCCACAGAAGCCACAGTGGCTGGTATCTCTCTCTAGGAAGTGGTTCTCTTACCATTTCTTTGTAACTTAGTTTTGCTCCCATGCTAGCTAGGTCAGCATCTGAATTTGCTTGCCTTCTGGATTTCCCCCAAGGGTCAGTTCGGTTTCACCCTATGGAGGCTGCTGGAGCCTCCCATGCAGCCAGTCTCTCCTCTGGGCTCCCACAGTGTTTGGGATCCACTTTGGGCACACTGTGATATATTTAGATGTTTTCAACCTTTTCCCTTGGCATGACTGTGAATGCTAAATGGGTAGGGACTGGAGCCTATGCATCTGTGTTGCCCAGGACAAAGCACTAGATCTGGCATCTCTCCAGCCCACAATAAAAGTTTATTGAATGAAGGAGGGTAATGAGTAAACTTAAGAGATAACGAATGAGTCAATTCTTGGGTAAAGAATGAAATGAATATGTGAGTGAACGACTGAAGAAATGAGCTGATGAATCTAAGCTTATTGGTCCCGCCATCCTATTCCCCAGCCTCCCAGGGTGCTCCCCGGAATGCCATGTGCTGATGGCCCTCAGCTCTCAGATTCTGGGAGAGCAGCCACCCAACCCATGGTAATGGAACTGTTAGCTCAGGAGGCAACAGGCTCACCGTGTAAAATCACAGTCTATTCTAGTCAAATTAGCTAGGTAATACTCTGCATTAGTGTAAAATTCTCCATCAAACCATGAAGACTGGCATTTAAAACACTCAAGACCTAAGAAGGGGAGGAGAGGGCAGAGAAAGCAAGACAAAACCGTGGCTTTTCCTAGCAAGGAATTTTCAAAAGGTTTCGCGGCCTCTGGAAGCAGAGCAGAATCCCACCCAGGATCCTCAAAGCCAATGCCCCCGCTCCTGCCTGGGCCTCCTCACCCTGATTTCCAACTGCCTCATAGGCTCTTTCTTCTCTTTGGGTCAGAGAAGGGTCCTATATTGAGCCTTTCTATGGGAGCTCAGAATGCTGAGGGTATCAGACAGAAGGAAGAATAAGAATCTTATTCAACATGCCATGTCATTTCCTGGTGCCGCCCTGGCACATGTACCCACAAGGAAGCCATCCCTACATCAATTCTTAGCACCCTCCATTCCAGAAGGTCCATCACCATAAATTCCCAGCGGTGCCCAGGGATCCCCCTAGTGGCCCCATAATTGAATTTGACAGAGACTATGCCTGAGTCTAGGTGGGATATTATAGATAGCCTCTTTTTCTGTCAATGACAGTTACTAGGCACCTCCCACAGCCAGGTGCAAGGTAGTGGAACAGAGGACTTTGGGGAGGGGTCACGGGCCTGAATCACAGGTGGCTGTGGACCTACGCTAGACTATGTGTCTATCTTTCTCGTGCCCACAGCGGCATGCAGTTGATGCTTGGCAAATGCTACAACAGATACTTGCATTCAGCAGTAAAACGGAAAGTAACAGAAACAGTGATTTAAGGTACCTCTGTGTACACCCAGCAAACTGGCAGCCATTCATCTCAACCCCTCAGGGTTTGGTCCTGGAGCCCCCACAAGAGGGGGAGAAAAGGAGGTAGCCTCCCAGGGGATTATTCCATGCTGCCGGAGCATACTGGCTGCTGTGCCCTGGGGAGCTGGCTCCCTGCATAAGACAGATAGTATTAAGCATACAGTATTCGGGGCCTCATTTGGAAAAGACATTGATTCTAAACGGCTGTTTGCCATTGACGAGCCACACCACCAGGGCTGAAACAGACAGCTCTGGGTTATCTGCCTTGCATCCCCTACCCAACCCCCAATTCCCTGTGTGGGCACACACATGCACCCCAGGACCCCACTTGCTCTAGCCCTGTGCCCAGGCTGATACTGTATTCTGGGCAGCAGACTCACTTGGCAGAGACCAGATGCCAGCACATTCCTCCCTGTCCCCTGGGGATCTCAGGCCCAGCTGCAGCAGGCAGGCAGCCTTGGGACCCTGCAGTCCCCACCCCCATGCACCCAGCCCATCAACATATCTCCCCATCTCCTGGTCCCCTCTTCCACGCCATCCTCCCTCCTTGATGCTTATGCCTGTGTAGGCAGGAGGCAAAGCAATGCGAATACATTAACATTTCCTTAATTCTATCTGCGCCTCCAAAACTCTGAGTCACAACTGGGTGGGTTTTCGTGCCTGGTGAACTGTCAGCCTCATTCAGAAATGCCATTTTCTACTTTGTTCCTGGATTCACAAGGAGACAAGTGGTGGGGCCCATGGGGGTTGGAGATGGCACACCCAACCCTGGCTGGTCCTTAACTGATGACAGATCAGGGCAACCAACAATTCCTAAGAGGAGAAGCCATACAAGATTCTACAAAAACCCTAGTACTTTGTATAGTAATTTTCACCTTGTGCAAAATGCATTTACCTACATCATTCTGTCATGTGTATACCCATTTATTTATGTGAAGACTGAGGCACAAAGATTCTGAAATGTCCTACCAGGATACCACAGTTGATAATGATAGATGCAAAGCTAGTACTCAAGTATTCTTACTCCAAGTTCTCTCTATGCCACCTGGCTTTTATGTTCCTGGAAAAATTCCAGGTAATGTCATCTCTCCCCTAAAGTTGGAGAGTTCAGGTTTGACCTTGTAGCAGGGGTCTTTCACATAGGAGACCTCAGGCATGCTTTCTAGGCCAGAAGTGTTTTAGAAAGCTGTGGATCTGAATGTCCAGGAGGAGCTGAAGTTATGCTCCACAATTGTCCCCACTCCCTGCTGTGGCATAGAGCCCATTCATGTGTGTACATTTCCCACCTGACTGTAGAATTTGACCTTTGCATGAGGTTTCTGGCACATAAGTCCAGTTGCACATTCTCATGGAAAAAGGAACACTATGGCGATGTGATCCCTAGGCTGCTGGCCGGTCCACTTTGTTCAGAAATAACTCACTTACTCTTGACACATATTAACACTATGTGTGAGACAGGCTGTTAGGCACTGGGTAGATACAAAGATGAATGTATGGCCCTTTCCCTCCAACAAAGTAGTCAGTCACAGAAAACAGATACAATCATAATCTAAGCTGACAGCACAGATACAAGATGCCGTAGAACCAGGATAGCTGAAGGGTCCAAGGAGGAAAGGGGAACAGACCTCACAGTGCAGAAAGGGAGGGTGAGAGGGCCCTAAAACAAAATTTGACTTTATTGCCTGCATGCCTCAGAGACCTAAGAGAATAGGTTTCCCTGCCCCAGACACCCAGGACTCCTGCCTGGCCCAGGGCTCTGTGCCAGTCTCTCCACCAAGACATTCCTGGACTCCTGAGGTCAAGGGCAGTGCCTCAGCCCCAGCTCAAACTTTTGACCCCAGGGGCTGTGCTCACTCAAGCATCAGAAAATAAGAGAAACTACTGAATTTTTGCTTAAACACAGGAATGCTGAGACCACAGGAGCAAGAACTGCTGGGAAAGGCGGAGCGCCCACGTGTAGGTGTGACCAGGACGGAGGAGAGTCCAGGTCAGCTTTGCCCTCAGACCTCTAAGAGACCAGGGAATGTTGAGACCTGTCTTGAGCCTTCCCTGACATCCAGGGGTCCAGTCCAGTAGGTGAGCCCTGCAACAGGAATTTCATACAATGTGGATGTTTCTAGAAGAAATTCAACCCAAAGGAGTTGGATGGAACCTACAGGTATAATACTTTCCAAATAGTAAAAGCTCAAAGTTCACAAAAAAAAAAAAAAAACTTACTTGATCAATACTTTCCAAATAATAAAAGCTCAAAGTTTACAAAAAAAAAAAAAAACTTACTTGATCAAAAAAAAAAAAACTTACTTGACACTCTTTGAACCATAGACTAGCATTCATTCATTTACTCACTGTCCATTCATTCATTTCACAGTTATTAAGCTCTGGTTATGTGAGCCGAGCACTGTACCATTCATTCTTAATCACTGTGCTCCTAAGTGTACTTTTAAAACAGGTCTATGGAGATATCATTTACATATCACACAATTAACCTACTTAAAATGTATAATTCGATGATTTTTAATGTAATGTATTCACAGAGTTATGTAACCATAACAGCAAATAAATTTGAGAGCATTTTCCTCATCCCTAAAAGAAACTCCATATCCCTTAGTTAGGACTCCCCTATCCCTTCATTGCCCCTCTCTGAGGTCTAAGCAATCACCGTACTTTCCATCTCTGTAGTTTCCTTTTCTGGACTTTCATATGAATGGAATCAGATAGCGTGTGGCTTTTTGTGACTGGCTTCTTTCACTTAGCTTAATGTTGTCAAGGTTCATCCATACTGTAGCACGGATCAGTACTTCACTGCTTTTTAAGGCCAAATAATATCACATTATATGGAGCGACCAGGCTTTCTTTATCCATTTGTCAATGGATAGCCTTGGTATGTTCTTGAAAGGTAAATAAAGGGGTTAAGAGCTCACCCCAGGAATTGCACATAACTCAGACTAAAGGCTGCTAGGCACTTCCTGTAGCAACCTGCATTCCCAGTGGCCCTGGCCCCTGAGGGCTTATGGCTGGAACTGCAGCCCACAGGCTGGGTGCCCTATCTTTTTTTTGGCGGGGGGGGGGGGGGGGGTGGATTGGGGATTGAACCCAGAGGTGCTTAAACATGGAGCTACATCCCCAGAATTTTTTTACTATTTGTTTTAGTTTTGAGATGGTGTTGCTAAGTTGCTTAGAGCCTCACTAAGTTGCTGAGGCTGGCTCTGAATTGTAATCCTCCTGCCTCAGCCTCCCAAGTCACTGTGTACACCATGCCTGGCACTTGGGTACCCTACCCTAATGAGGCTCCAGGGCCATAAACTGCTCCATAGGTGATGTTAACAGGCTCATATTTTTTCAAAGTACACCTTTCCACTGAAGCTCAGCAACTTCATCTTCAAAAAGTTCACACACATACACACACACACCCTGTACCACCTCTTCATATCTCATTCCATGGCCAACACTGCTTCCTCCTTCTGTTCTTTGTCCCAAGACAGAGATGCTCTCTTCTCTCCTTACACGTGTTATGTCCTCTTCTCACCTAGTGAGGAACTGATAAGTTCATCTCCCTGGGGTTCTAGGGCCCAGTAACAGAGTAGAATGCCCTTCCTGGAGTTCTTAACAGTAAAATGTCAGGCTGTCTTAGATAAGCAAGACGGTAACTGGAAGATCTACGAAGTTGGGAGAAAACTCAGATCCTCTAATCCCAACTGCTTTTACAGATGAGGAGTCTAAAGTTCAGGTATAAAGAAGAATTTTCCCAAGGACACACAGTGGTTAATGACAGAATCAGTTATGACTGCTAAGCAAATCATTCCAAAACTTAGTGACTAAAGGCAACAACCATTTCTTTAGCTCACAGTTTGTGGATTGGAAATTTAAACTGGGCTCACCTGGGATCCCTCATGCAGTCTGTGGCCACCTGCAGGTCAACAAGATGGCACTACTTCTGGGGATTGACTGTCTGTCAATTGGACCATGGGGACCACTGGGCCACATGCCTCTCACCATCTCATCCAGCAGGGTTCTGCGAGAGTCAACAGAAGTAGTTAGGTCCTTTGAGGACCAGTCTGGGAACTAGCACATCATCGCTTCTGTGGCATTCGATTGGCCCAAGCAAATCAAAGGAGAGTCCAGATTCAAAGAGGATGGAAGTAGACCCCACCTCTTGATGAGGATAGCTGTAAAGTCACATTGCAAAGTTCGGGGACACAGGGAGACGAGCAGGATTGTGGCCACTTTTTGAAGTTGTGAGCCAGGACTGGAACTCAAGTCTCCTGGCTTTATGCAAAAGGCATGGCACCCCTTTCTGATCCCTTCCACATCTCCCTTACCTACTTCCATTCCAGGCTCAACAAGCTGATAAAATCAAGAAATGAAGCGGAGTAGACAGTGATCAAGGTCTTCTTGGTGTAGCTAGGAGGGAAACAATAGAAGCACAGTGTCCCTAGGGCTACCCCAATGTCTCCCGACACACCCGGACCATCAACTCCCACTTCCTCCAAGACAGAGGTCTGGGCAAGTTCCCCTGTCTCCCCTCAACAAAGGCTCAGATCCCAAATCCCACTGCAATTCCCTGGCATGACCATGAGCTCTGTACGGTTCCACCATCCGAGATGGGGAGACAGCAGCCAATTTTCCAACACTGAATAAGATAGCCCCTGGAGTCACTTTTGAAACACCACCAATGTGTTATGCCAACTTCTTTTCTGGGGGAGAACAAAAGCTATTTTTCTCTCTTTTCTTCCCTTCATGGAAAAAAGCAAGACCCCCTTTTGAATTCAACTTTCTCCACTCTGGCATAAAAAAAATTTTTTTTTAAACAAATCTGTCAAAATTCCCACCCTGCCTTCCTAGTTACATTTTTTAATTCAGTTGGCTCCATGTGGGGGAGTTTTCTATTAATAGGTATACCAGGAGGCTTAGCGACTCTGGCAGCAGAGCACCTAGGAGAAAGCAGAGAGGGCTGACGTCGGAACAGTGAGCAAGAATCAAACCAGGCTTAATTAGGAAAACATGACTTCCCTATTAACGTCCCTGTCCGTGAGATGCTGCTGCTAGGGGAAAAAAATGCCAAGAAGCTTATTTGTTTTGCAATTACGGATGAAATAAAAAATTACTTGGTCTAATTAGACCTCTTTTACTAAAAGAAGCGTGTAAAATAACCTCAGTTTCATTAGCAACTCAAAATGCACTACTCGGTGTGCTACATATGTTTAAGTGAAATGTGGAGGGTCAATTTGCTATGTAAATTTCCACAAATTTGGCTAAACTAAAACGATTAACCTAATGTGTATGCAAATTAACTTAATTGATAATGACTTTTCTCTAGGAACTTTAAAAGGGGGGAAAATATATATTCCAATTCTAACAATCCTCCAAAGTGTTCCGTCACCCAATAACAAAATGATATCTTGACAAATTAAAGAGAATATAATGAAATCAGATTAATTAATGCCAAGATCAATTAGCACATGCAAAGAAACAAATCTCACTAATAGACAAATCTAGCCATAATTTGAATGAGATTTTTGAAAGCTTTCCCTGTTTGTCAGTGTGTGTGTGTGTGTGTGTGAATTCCAGCTTTGAAATGTTCCCTTTTATTTAGGATCTAGAATATTAGAGCTGGAAAGGACCCTATAGCCTGAACCACCTACTTAGCCTATTAAGAAACAGAGCCTCGGGAGGTTTGTGTATCTGTGCCAGGTGGCAGAGACACACTCACACTACAACCCCTGGCTTTCCTCTACTGCGCCCTGCCTGGTAGCAGCACCCACTGATGCCTGGAGGCTGGGAAAGCTGTTGGAGGCCCTGGGACTGCCTGATCCTACAGTCTACACTGAAATGTTTACCATATTAGAATGCGCTCGACATTAGAATATACCTATATATTTAAGAATTGAGGGGATTTTCATCTCGAGTCTCTTTTTCTTGACTCAGGCCACCTTTTTTTCACACCAAAAGCAATCATCAAAGAAAGTTGCAGAGCCTCAGCTCCCAGGGAGAGCTGTTTTCCTAACCCTGGTCCACACTGGTTTCACCTTGAACCCCCGCGCAGTTAACAACGAATACTCCAAGCTAATCATTTGGCTACCAGAGAGTTTCAGCCCACCTGCGTTTCCCCCTCCTCCCTTAACCAAGGACTCTGAGCTGACCGGCAGAGCTCCAGTTTGGGTTTTATTTTTATTTATTTTTTCTTGTTATTCCAGATGGTGGTTGCTGAAACAGTGAAGTCTGAATTGCTTCCAGTGGGATCCTCAGATGATGGCAGAGTGGAAGGAAAGGCAGCTCTCTGGTTGGAGCTTGGGCACCAGGGAGCAGTCAAACCCCAATCATGCAGACAGAGGCACCAGAACAACACAAACAGACCCCCGGACTCAGTCCATAGGCTCCCGATGGGGGGCTGCCTCTTTTGGTCAGCCCAGGCCTTTGAATTCAGCTCTTGCCTGGGTCTAGACAGGGTTATGGCACAGAATAATAGAGGAACAAGAGCAAAAGATAGACACAGGCCAGGAGTCACGTGACCCATCACCAGTGCTGACCCCAGGTCACTGGCCTTGACCAAGCCACATCCTCCCTCTGGCTCTAGTTCTCTCATTTGTAAACAAGGGAATGGGGATAAAGTCTAATAATCCCTTATGGCTATAGGTCTCCACCTTCTGGGTGTGGCTTTAGGTTCCAGACCAGCATCTACCCAGTAGAGTTGGGAGGATTCTTAAGTACATAGATAAAAAGTGCTTGGAAAGGTACCTAGCACATAGTAAGTGATCAGTAAATATCATTACCTCCTGCCAAGTGGTCCTTCACTCTTGCTGGAACACTTCAGTGTGTGGATGGCTGCAACAATGGTGTGGCCATAAATGTTTGGCAACCAGTCAGGAGGGGGAATGAAGCTCAGCTTTGTAGGTTTTGCACATTACCGCAATGCAAAAAATCCCACTGTGGCTGATTTCAGGCTGCTGACATGATGTAAAACAGCTCACAAAATTCCTGAAAATTTAACAATTGGTTTTTGCAAGCTGGTACTAGACAGCTCCAGAGCCCTACTGAAATGCAATACGGTCTTCATCTATTTAAACAAGTATCCGTTATACCTCTCATATGTATAGAAACCAGATACGAGTTAAATATGATGTATTGGTGGCCATCCTCCGATGTAACAATTTTTTTGGGCTCCCACACATAACCCCCATCCACTACTCTCCCCCCCAAACCCCCCAGGTGGATCAGTCTGTGTGTACTTTGGAAACATAAACTCACATTATCATTAATCTAAGCCAAGCATCATTGAGAAAGTAAATCTGCTGAAAAGAAACATTTATTCATTTTTAAACTTTGATGATGTGTACATTAATCACTGCTGGGGATTACCCACTTCATGGACTCTTGGGTGACTCACCTTGTCCTGGTTCCTTCTGTTCCCCTTGACTTTGACTCTGCCTCCGTTCTGATGGTCACGGCCTGTCTTGGGATTGCATGAACTTCGGCTCTCAGAAAGTTGGTTATTTACCGACTGAAAATGGAGAATGAAAAGAAGAAAAATAAAACACCTTTCCCAGTGGGGACCATAAAAGGCTCATGAAGTCATAAAGACAATCACTGGCAGCCTGTATGGAATACCCTCCATGAGTCATCTGTCTTCTGCTGGCAATAAAGGCACAGAGCAAATTAACCAGGAGGGAGGCCACTCCTTACTCTGTAACTAGATGGAGGTGCAAGATGCTTTCTTTCACACTTCAAGTGGGGAAGATCCATTCTGGTTGTAGGTGGCCCTGCCCACTGGTCTGGGCAGGCCTGGACTCTTCTTTTGGTTGCTGCCCACATGACTCTAGGTCTGGAGCTACAGGGCAGTGGCAAGGCCGCAGCAGAAACATGGACTGTCGCCTCTAGGCCCTTGCAGTCTATTTAGAGTGGTAGATGGTACAGAAAGAATCAGAGACAATCATAAGTGTTTCAGGCTGGCAGAGGTGATTTTCTTTCCCACCTCATTCTCTGCCTCTTTCTCTTGTGAGCTCTCTGCTCTAGCCAAATTGAATAGGCCCAGATTGAATAGGTTCATCCTCTACCTGCTAGCCTCCACACCGTTGCATGTGTAGTTCCTTCTGCCTAAAATGTCCCTTCCCATCAACTTGCAGAGACACAGTGCAAACATCACGCCCTTCTGGGTATGGTTTTAGGCTCTAGAATAGCATCCACCCCCTAGAGGTAGGAGGATTCATGAGTAAATAGTTGTAAAATGCTTGGAAAGGTATCTGGCACATGGTAACTGATCAATAAATATAATTTTTATCCTGTCAATTAGTCCTTCACTCCTGCTTGAACACTTTAGTGTGTGGATGCCTACAACAACGGTGTGGCCATAAATGTTTAGCAAGTCTTTAGGTAAATTAACTAGCCCCCCCTCTCCCTGAAAATCCTACTTGACACTTAGCATGTTGATCAGTAGCAGAAAATCCCTTTCTTTTCTCTGAATTGCAACTTTGAGGAAAAGAAAGATGAACTTACTTTGGCATCCCAGTCCTCACCCCATCCTTAATTCCAGTTACTAGCACAATGCACTTACCAAGTATGTGCTCAATAAATGTTATTTGGAAGAATAAATTACAAATAATAATAACAATAACAATACAAGATGAAGCTTTGATGAATTTAGAAGAAAGGGTAAGAATGGGATGTGCTCCTCAGACAGGTCTCAGTCACTGGGAAGGTACCTGGAATCCCAGGTCTGATCCTTGCATTTGGCATAGGCGAGCCCCATTGATTCCCGAGAGGAGATGAGAATGGATCAGGGAGACAAGTCCCTTGTTTCAGGACATCACCTAAGACACGCAGCTCTCCAGAGGGCAGAGTTTAGCATGTAAATTAACACTGGTCCACAAGCCCAGGGCTGAAAATAAATCTGCTGGGAACAAGATCAATTTCCACTTAAATATAAAAGTTGAGGTAGCACCCATTTTGCAGGACACTGTTGAGTGGGCCAGTGCAAGGGATCATGGGAAAGATGGAGACAGTGCAAGTTGGAGCTGGGAACTGACCTGTGGCCCCTTTGGGGGAGTAAAGAGTGGATAAAAGAGCTACATCAGATGCAAGATGCCCACAGGAGAATTTTAACCATGGGGAAAGTGGCTCTTTCAAACCTCCTATTTCCAAATTGCCCTAAGCTTCCTATAGGACCAGGAAGCCATCAAAGAAAAGCCTTTCAGTTATGCAACAGATATTTATCGAGTGTCTACCACATGCCCGGCACTGCTTCACACACTAGAGGCACAGTGGTAAACACAAGAGGCCCAGTACCCACAGAGCTTACACAGTCCATGGATGGAGAGAGCGAGGTGAGTACCCAAATAACTCGTGACAACTGCATAGAAAGATACTTTTGTCATGAAACCCTACAGCGGGTTCTGACCTTCTCTGAGAAGCCAGAGAAGGCTGCACTGAGAAGGTTGCATTTATACTGAGACCAACAGGGTGAGTGGCAGTTTGCCCAGTCAGAATAGAAAGAATGTTCCAGGGAGAGAGAGATGCCAATGAAAAGATCTGGAAGCAGCAAGAAACTCCAAAAGGAACCCAGTATGTCCACAAAAAGGTAGGAGGAGAGACTGGGGATTACTCAAGGCTGGGGGCAATCATATCCCTTGTAGACCATGTGGAGGATTTGGACTCCTCTCTGGGCTTTGGTTTAACAGAGTGGCTTGTGTGGTTGTGGAGGTTGCACACTGCAAGAGCACCTGGTCAAGGGGAAGAGAAAGGACTGAAGTCCCCACACTCTGCTCTCACCACAGGATTGCATCCCTTAAGAGAGGGTATCCTGTTCACATGTCCCAAAGACATCCTCTCCTGTCCAAGCCCATGGAATGTGTCCACCCAGAGAAAGTACTACTTCAAATTCACACCAAGGTATCTCTTGGCAACTGGTGAGTGTGCTATACTAAACAATCCTGAGTTTCCTCCAGCTTTAGCCTCTGTAAGATGGAGGAAGAAGTGTGTCATTGCATGATGGGGGGAAGGCTGAGGAAATGGACCCAATCCCAGAACAGCCCTCCTTCAGTGCAGTGTTGTATCTGGACCACCAACAGCCACCATCTCTCAGTCCTCCCCTTACCCCTCCTGAGCTGATGTGAGCGTGGCATTGGGGCAGGCTGGCTCTGGAGGCCACAGTTAGGGCCGCCCTGGGCAGACAGCTTCTGTAGGCCTCAGTGGCTCTGAGCATCATGCTGTCATTTATTTCGGAGGACTGCCCAGGGAGGTAGAGCCCCAGGGAGGAGGCATTGCTTGCACAAAGTGTCTGTCATTGCCTGAGGCCGGCAGCTCACCTGGACTCGGTTCCCAGCTGGCTGGGGGTTGGATTCCCTGTACTGGGAGAGAACGAGCCCACTCTGTCAGATCCCATCCATCAGGGCGTCATGGGGACCACAGTAGGCACAAGTGGCCCAGGGCTCTGCCTCCAGCCCAGGTGCTCAGGGATGAAAGGTGATTTCTTCTCTTCCCCAGCTCCATGGTCTTGCCGGGCCACAACCCAGTGCAGGCCTCCACCGGCGTCTATATCACACTCCTAGCAACACTTCCCCGACCTCAGACCTCTAACCTGCACTGGCAGGCGAAGCATGTAGGAGCTGCCACCCTAATTTGGTGGCTGCACCACAGTAATATTACCAGTTTCTGTCTATTGACTCTACCAAGTGTGGGACACTACCAGGTGTACGAAGCTGGGGGTCCATGAATAAGCAGACACGGCCTCACCCCTTGTGGCGTGACTGAAAATATCTGTGACATTTGGCAACTATGTGACATATTAAGCCTCCTTTGTCTCATCTGTAAAAAAAAAAAAAAAGAATAATTTGATGGCAAGGGATTGTGGACAGGAATAAATGAGATAAACATGGAAATAACTCAATAGGGTGCCTGGTCCAAAGTAAATCCTCCATAAATGTTGACTATTAATGCTAACTCCTGGTTACCAGGCATCCCGGGCCCCAGGCCCTGTGCTGTAGGACTTACAAACATTACGCCATTCAGTCCAGATAAGGCATATGGCACAGGGAGGAGGAGAGAGAGCCTGGGCTGTGTGTCTGTAAACTGTTAAATTGTACTGCCCCCTAGGGCTAGTACCCCAGGGCCACCACCTATTTTCTGGGGTACTATTTTTGCACTCAAATTCACTCAGCAGCCCTGGAGATAAGGGACTACTCCACGCTGAGTCAAAAGAGGCCAGTGGGCCTCAGGCTTCTCAACAGGTGTTGAGGGCAAGAGCTTTTAGTCTACCTGGGATGTTCATCTTGTCCACATCTGAGCCAAGGGAGAAGCAGAGGAGGTCTGGAAGCAGGAAAATTCGGGATAGAATCAAGTCTTGGACCCTTACCTGTTTGTCATGTAAACCTTGAGCAAGATATGGAAATGTCTCCAATATTCATTTGCTCCATCTGTAAAATGGGCTAACAAGATACTGCCTTCTCTAGAGCAGTTTTGAGGGGGAGTTTGGATATTGGGCTTCTCTACTATAAAGAGATATTCAATCATAAAGAACTGTCATAAGGGCCACTTGTTTAGAAGAAATAAATTAATTTGTAGGAGGACCTCACTTTCATTGAACCCATGAGTACTATATCCCGACTGAATCGAAGTTACCTATTCAGATTCAAAGGGAAGACCAGGAAAAGAAATGCAAAGCCTACAGGGATCTCTGGGGCTCACAGGACCAGGATCAGGGTGGAGACAGAATTTTTGTGAGGGGTGTTTGCACCAAGATTTCGAGAAGCAAAAGGAAGCTGATGGACAAGGTGGTTGGGCAGAGCACTACAGGCAGAATGCAGGCTGAGCAAAAACCAGGGGCAGGCAGAGTGCAGAGCGGCTGGAACACCGTGTCTACACAGGAGGACACAGGGGGAGAGGCCGTGCAGCTGGCTCAGTTAGGACCCCGCATGACAGCTGGAGGAACTGAGCCATGGAACAGCCATAGAAGACATGCAGCTAGGGGCTGGCTCCAGAGTCCAAACTCCAGACAATCCAGGGCCCAATCTCAGATGGTGGCTATGGAAAGAGCACCCAAGGGGGTCCCTACAGAGACTGAGGCACTTTATGGGATGGGAAGGTGAAGAGATGGAGAGTCCGCCCGGTAGGCATGATAAGCTCCTATTTTACACATTAGGAAGCTGAGGTCCAAAGAGCTGGAAGTCTTTTCTCCAAGTTTCAGCTTGTGAGCGGCACAGCCAGGAATAAAACCTACATTGTTCAGCCTCCAAAGCCCACGTTCTGCTCGATCCAGTGAGCGAGCCTATCTATAAGAACGAGTCATCGCAAGTCAGGCTACATGTCCCTGAGCTCCTCCCGGGGCATGTTGGCAACACCCCTGGCTTGGTGGACACACCAGCCAGCACTGCTAGGGCAGGGATTAAGGGAGCAGAAACTAGCATTGCACTGATGGCCTGCCAGTGCCCCGGCACCCTGCAGTTTCCCCTATCCTGGGCCACTATGGCTGGGTGTCCAGATGGTCCTTCTCTTCACCCTTGGGCTGAATGGTGGCCTTCCCACAAACCTGCTCTGTCTCTGCTAAGAAGGCTGCAATGTGTGCCAGCCCTATAGCACCTCTGTGGCCCTTATCACAGGGTGGGCTGCACTTCTCCCTCTCTTACTTAGTAGGGCAAGGGGGTATACATAAGGGAAGAACTTAGCTTTGGAGGCCGGCCAACATAGGTTTTATTCCTGGCCATGATACTCACAACCTAGGCTGTCTGGAGAATCCTTTCATCTCTTTGGACCTCAGTTTCCTAGTCTGTAAAATAGGAACTAATAACGTCTACCATGCATAACAGGGAATGTCAAGGGTCAAAACCAGTTTGGTAAGTGCCTATCCCAAGTCCCTCTGTATTGACAGGCCTCCTTCCTGAGCCCTCATCTCAGACTTAGAGAACCCTCTCAGTGGCATTTACCCTTTGCCCAGGGCTCCAGCCCAGATAAAGGCAGGTAGCCCCAGGCCTCACCCCCAAAGGCACAGACAAATGGAGAGTGCTCCTAGCAGCCTCGGAAGACCATAGATTCATCTCCAGCTTCCAGAGAAATCCTTTGATGTGGATGCGACCCTGGCCCGCAGCCTCATTGCTTATGAAGGAGGTACTGAAAGATTTATGGTGGAGATCCGTGTGGGACATAGCAAGAGGAAGGCAAGCAGGATTGCAAGAAAGTGCATGTGCCCCGGGACAGAGCAACCGAAGGAGAAGAAAAGTGATTACAGACCTCTGCATGTTAACAGTGGCATAAGCAGGACCCCATCACCCCAGCCAGCCAGCCTCTCGGGATAACCAAGAAGGGGGTTAAGCAATGCAGGGGTACACACTATGTGCAAGCGATCCTAACCTCTAACAGCTCATTGACCTTCATGGCAATTCTGTGTAGGCAGATGAGGAAACTGAGGCCAGAGAGGTTAGATAACTGGTATGGAGCCATACAGCATCACAGTCATCAAAAAAAAAAAAAAAAAGCCAGCATTTTCATTGGGTCTCTTTATTTTATTTTTGTAGTTGAAAATGGACAGAATTCCTTTATTTTATTTATTTTTATGTGGTGCTAAGGATTGAACCTAGTGCCTCACAAATACTAGGCAAGCACTCTGCCACTGAGCTACAAACCCAGCCCTGAATTGGGTCTCAAAAGATGGATTGGATTTCTACAAACAGTAGGCTAACCTAGAAGGAGCCCCAGGCCTTCTGGGCAAAGCCAAAGCATATGCAGAAGGTATCAGATGAGCAAAGAGAGGGAGGCTGATCACAAACCAGGTGTTACTCAGGAAGGGGCCTCCCAGGTCAAGGTGGGGAATTTGCGCGCATTAGTAATTCTTGAATTAATACAAGTGAAAGTGAAGTAGGACATTCAAGGTCAAGGTCCTTGACTCTAGCATGCACCATGGACTCCTCAGGCAGTCTGTGAAGCTCAGAGAAGACAAGACTGGATTATCACAAAGTGTGGTGACCAAATGTTCTCTTCCAACTTCCCCAAAGGGCAGGAAGGTGGGTGGTGGTTCTAGTTCTCCCAGACTGTTTTCCCAAGATTCAGTCTCCTGCCCAGCCAGTGTCACCCTCCCCATGGCCTCCTCTTCCACCATTACCCGCAGAGCCTTTGCTTCAAATGGAGTTCCTACTGCCACCGCATCTCCAAGCTCTGCGTCCACCTTCTCTCCTCTCACTAAACTGCCTTCTCTTTCTTCACTTACAAAATTCCACTAATCCCAACTCCATCCGAAGATTGTTTCAGGATGCAATGAGACTTCTCATTCTCATAATCCATAAATATTTTGTGAGCACTCTGAGCACCCACTATACCCAGCCACTGGGCGAGGACCAGGGGCCCTCTGCCTAAGTGAGCTCTTAGGCCAGTGGGAAAGGCTAAAGAGTCCATGGGCCCCCTGAGCATACTGACAACTTCCATCCTGTAATGGGGGGATCAGGGAAGGTTTTCTGGAGGAGGTGACAGCTATGGTGAAACCTGAGTAAGCAGAACTTGGGAAAGGACCAGAGCGTTCGAAGCTGAAGGGACAGAATTTGCAAAGGCACAGAAGAGCAGTGAAGAGCATATGACACCAAGAAGAACTCTGTGGTTCCTGTGGATGAAGTATACTCCTGGGGTACCGGGGGCCAAGGGCAGCCAGCGATGAGCCAAGGGGGAAAGCAGGGTCTCCATCCCAAAGGCTTCCCAAGGCCAAGGTCCTTGACTCTGGCATGCACCATGGCCTCTTCGGGCAGCCTGGCGAAGCTGTTGGACTTCTTCCCAGAATAATATCTTTGAATACATAAAATAAAATACATAGAATTACATAGGAAATAAATTTTATTGAAGTGCAGTTATGAAAATATTTTTTAAAAACTAATTTGAGATAGTAATATATGAGCTTTTTATTAACACATTAAATAATAAGTACTAGTGGCAGGTCTAATTACACAATTTTGAAGTAGTGCTGAGAGAAAACAGTATTTCAAGATAAGTATAATAACTGTAATATGATGTAAAAATACCTGTGATTTCTATTGGTGACAAAATCACAGTTACTACCAAAATTGCCCTGGATTAGATGCTAGGGATGGTGACTGCATTCATAATTAAAGGAAATGCTAAACTTCATTGGAATTTAGTGAAAATGAATTTTTTCCCTCGTTTGTTTATGTTCCTTTGCTTTAAAGACTTGTTGAGGAATGTGTAGTGTACTTGGTCCAGAACTCCTACGAAATCCTTTTCATGACCATAACCCCCTCCCAGCCCTCATCTCTTACAGCTGGCCCATTAGATGACACCTTTTCAGCTTCATTAGCATCCTTGCTATTCCCTGACTATCGTAAGCATGCAGCTGCCTCAGGACTTTGACACATACTGATTCCTCTGCTTTGATTATTGTTCTCAGAAAAAAATGCATGTGTATCCCTTCCTCTCTTATTTTAGGACTTGGTTCAAATGTCAACTCATCCAAGGGACCTTCCCTGGCCACCCTTTTAAATAGCAACACCCACTCTCCCCCAGTACCCATACCCTTCATCTTCTGCTTTATTTTTCTCAACAACACTCCCACACCCTGGCATTTGTGTGATTTTTGTGGGCCGTTTCTTCAGCCCATTGGAATGGAAGCTCCATATTAGCACAGACTTTGTGCCTCCTTTTGCTCACTACGGTGTCCCATCCCTTGGAACAGTGCCCGTCCCACAGTTCACACTGTTAGTCTCACTCCCTTCTATTTACCTTCCATCTCTGAAGTCAACACCCACTACTCAGCCCCTCTGAACTTCCAGGTCCAGGGAGAGAAAGCCATTGAGGGTGGAAGCCATGCCTTAAATTGCTGAATCCCCCCACTGTGCCTGGGAAGGGGACAGGCATTTGTTCAGAGGTCAAAAACTCACAGAACAGCTGGCCCAGGAGGCTGTGTGAGGATGGAGCTGGCTGGATAAGACTGGGGGAATCTGTCCATCTACAGTGGGAAAAGTGGAGATGTCCACCCCATAAGCCCCAGAACCTGTGAGTGTAAGCATACTCGGGAAAGGTGTCTTTACAGATGCCATAAAAATAGAGCATGGCCCTAGCACGTTTTGGACTTCTAACCTCCAGAACTGTGAAAGTTCAACATCCCTGTTGTCATGATAAGCCACCCAACTTGTGGTTACAATGGCCCATCTCTAGGCTTTCCACTGGGACACATGGGCCTAAAAGTAGACTTTCTATTTTCTCTAAAATAAACTGGAAATTCAAATTATATGAACTCTCCTGATTTCTAAATGGCAGTGTCTGGGGTGTCTGGCTTCTTGGTTGCAAGCCCAGGAACCAACTCTGGCTAGTAATAAAGACTTTATTATTATTTATTAGGAAGGACTTTGATGAACTCAAAAGAACAGAACTTGGAAAACAGGCAGAATCCAAAGGACTCAGGGCCTGTCATCCCCAGTCCACACTGACCCCACTGAGGACACTGGTCACTTGTGGCTACATCTCTGGAAGCCACAAAATGCCAACACCAAGGTCACCCAGAAGACATGTGGCCGAGTAGGCTTTAAGCCTGGCAGTCAGGCCCGAGCCTGAGTTCCTTGTCAACAGGATGAGCACATCTGGAGATGCTCCGCACATCTGCACAGGTGTGGGTGCTGGGCATTCCAGATGGGGGTGCAGAGGCTTTCCAGCTTGCTGTCTGGGACCTTCTGGGAGAATGCATTTGAGATCAGAGACTGCCAGACCCAACCACAAGGACCCTCGGCTTACCGCGCACAGTGTGGCCGCAGTCTCCTCCCCCTTCTCTTCACTCCCCTTCCTTACTCTTCTTTCTTCTCTCTTCTAGTCTCTCCTATCCCATCCATCCCGTCATATCCAACTTCTTCCTTTTTATTTTTATTCTGAAACAAGCCATGTTAATTTAAAATAAAAGGAAATAATTGCCCATACATTTAAAGACTTAGACGATACATAATTGAAGAACTCACTTAGAGATAGATTTTCCCCCAAATCAAATTTTAAGCATTGGGTAACTTGAGTTCCCTTGTAAGCTGATTTCAAGACCCACTAAGGGGTCATAAACCACAGTGTTAACACCATGGCACTGGAGCTACTGATTTCATTAAAGACAGACCAACAAGGGCTGGGGATGGAGCTCTACAGTAGAACGCTTGCCTCTACCACTTGGTTTGGTCTCTAGCACTTCAGCCCCCCAAAAGGCAATCAATGCTACTAGGACAAACAAAACTGTTTTTGTGTTGGACTCCGTTCATGGACTGCCAATTCATGGCCTCTTCATTAAAAACTTGATACACTATATGGTAGATCAGTTGATTGATTCAACTGCAGTAGGAGAGGAGTCAGGGAGAACCTCTTTGGCTTAGATTATAATGAGAACATAATCTCTGAACATCTAGTGCAGTGCCTGGCACACAACAGGTGCTCAATAAACATTGAAGTGCATCTGGAAACTGACAGTTTTCCTCAGTTCCCTGGTTCTGTTGCAGGTCTCACTGGAAACGGGTGTGGCAGTGGAGAGGGCACTACATCCACAGGTGGCTGGGTCCCATAGCTCCTCATACTCCATCCTGCCTGCCTCCCCTGCACAGGCTCCACTTATCACCTTCCTCATAAACACCCAGACAGGCAGTGCTTTGTTTCCACATCAACCAGCATGGCCCTCCCCACCCCTCCCTGTCTCATCTCTCATTTGGCAGTGCTATTTGTTAAACTGCAAAAACACAGCTCCGTGGTTATAGGGTGCAAGGAAGGAAGAGACAGAAGAGGGGGAGAGAAAAAGAGGCACTTTTTCAACTTTGCCTCTAATGTCTTCGTTAATTGAACTCATCAGCTAAAATCATTTGTGGAAATAAAAAAAGAGAGAGAGAGAGAAAAGGAACTGATCATATGCAGGAGAAATAACTCAGATGTGAAAATCCTTCAGACTAGGAGATTGCACTATTTATTCACCCAAGTGTCCTGCTGTGTCTCTGAAATGCAGTGATTTAATGAGGTGCTGCAAAGGTATTTGTTATTAAGAAATTCTGTCTCTGCTTATTCTCCTCTGTGTGATTAGGACAGAGCCCGGCGGAAGCTCCTAACCGGCACGCTATTAAAGATTTAGGAGGCTGCTGCTCTCCCCATTGCCCCCCTCTCACAAGCGCCTTTTGAAATGGTTCCAAAATTAAATATTGTACAAGCCGATCAGCCTTGTTTAACGCAGATGCTGAGTGAGATTTAAAAAGAAATTAGAAAAGCATTTGTGTTAACAGATGTTCTTCCTTCTCTCTCTTGGAGCTGAGATGACTGGGGCTGGGTCCCTCCCAAGCCACGCAAGAACCAAGAGGCATGAGCCCCAAATTGGTCAGGGAGAGGGGCCGAGTAGGCTGGAGGAGTCTGGAAGGGGCACCTGGATCCTCGGTCCCTGTGTTAGTGAGGCCCCCAGGGACTTTGCAGGAGTGGCATTGCAAGCTGCCTGCCTGGCAGGCTTCCCCCGAGAGCCCCAGGATCTTGCTGGATGGAGCCTCTCCCAAGGTAAGGGCTTTCAACAGTGTTCTCCAGGAATCTGCAGCCATGCTAACACCATTACCCAGAACTTCTGGGGAATCAGCCGTGGAGCAGATCTCTCTGTCCCCAAACTCACTCAGCTGTTGACCCTGGCAATCAAGTCCTCCTGAGACCTCTAATCCAGGCCCTTCATCCACACTAAATCAGCTCTGATCCAGCTCCCCAGTAAGTTGGAACGCCCACTTCCTTTCTCTTCCACCATTTCCTTCCTTTAATTCTAGTTCCGATGTCTATTTGGGCTAACCCTCGGTAAGTTCTGACTGATGTCTTAAATCTTTCTTGAATAGACTTTTTGCTCTGTTGAGTCTAAATAAATGGGGACCATCCTTCCTATGGATAAAACCATCCAAGTGTCCAGCAAGCGGAGGCTTCTGACAGCGCCTTACACCTGCTCCTCGGATTGCTCCCCATGACCTTGAGGCACACTTTTCGGTGGTGGCAGCTAGGAAACAGAAGAACTAGAGCCAGGGCCCCTCGCACCCAGTTAACTGCCCAAAATTTCTGGTTTGCTTCAAGTATGAAGTAATATTGTGTGTGACAATCCTTGCCGATTTCATCTTGTTTGTTGTTGGGGAGGCACAAGACACAGAGATGACTTGTTCATGATCCCCCAGAGCAGCAGGGACACAATCAGACGCAAGCCTCCTCCCATAGGTCAGCCTACCGTCCCCCCCACCCACAGGTGTTTATGGAGACCTGCTGCTCGCTGGCTCTGTGAGAGGCGCTGAGGATTCAGAGGAACAAACTGGGCCCCCCATGAAGCCCCCATGTCTGAGGGGAAGCAAGCTCTGGGTGTGTTATTGCAGGTACTTAATAGTGACAAAAGGGTTTTCAAAAAGGAGGGACTGGTGGGAGTGTAGAAGAGAAATATACAGTCTGCCTCCACTGACCCTGAGGTAAAGCGACAAAAGAAATGTCTTTCACCACGCCCAGACACAAACTGCAGATCAGGGTCTCCGCCTGCTGCTGGCTGTCCCTACTACCCTGGGGCATCCTCACCACATCCAGCCAGCTCCTAGTGGAGTGATCCTCGGGTCCCTCCCAACCTCAACCCCCAATTAGTTGTTAAACACCGCCCTTCTTGTCCCCTCCCTATCCCCAAACATGGAGAGCCTCCACCTCACCATCCCCACCATCCCCACCATAATGGGCCATTTCTTCTCTGCATTCCCAGCCCCGCACATCAGCCCCAGGAGCAAGAAGAAAAGCAAGCAAAAATGAGAACCTGGCAACTTCCTAATGAACACCCTTGGGAACAGCCGGACCTGCCCCGCACACAAATGAAAAGAGGCACCCAGAGTCACAGAGCCTTCCTCCTCATTGCCGGCTCTGTGAGGCTTCCACATTGTCTGAGCAGGTGGCAGAGGGCGGGGTGGCGTGCTGAGACAAAGGTGGCTTTGCACTGAGCTGGGAGGTGCAGGGCTCTGAATGACAGTGATGCAATGAGAAGTTGCAGGGCCTGGACAAAGCGTCCCCTTTCTCTGAGTCTTGTCTGTTCATCTAAAAGTAGGGAGTTAGTCCTCCGCCACCTGAGATCCGGTGACTCAGTGGTCCTACCTGGCTGCCCCCCACTCCCACCCTCCCCTTCCGCTGTGGAGTTGGGCCAACGAGTCCAGGCAGGCATCCTCCTCTTCATCTATGGCGGGGCTCACTCGCCTCTTCCTCAACTTTAGTGCCCCAGGGGACATCAGATTCACTCAGGGAAATGTACCTAAAGGCAGGGAGCTGAGTGCCACCCACAGAGATTCTGGCTCAAGTGATCTTAGTAAAGACCCCAGCATTAACTTTGCCTATCTCAGCCATCATAGTGGCCTAAAAACACCAAGAACACTTGACAAGGAGGAGGACTAGAGGTCCTCCCTGGAGCCACAACAGACCCTTCTAGGCTTTGCTTCTTGGGGTCCTTCTACGGAGCCCTCTGAAATAACAGTAATAGAGCCCAGGGCGGGGAGGTGTTAAGTAGCAGCGTGACTCTCAAGGCCCTGTCTTGTGCTTTCTTCTAATCTAGATTACTTTGTCCCTTCAATCTCTCTCTTCAAAGACTTCTCCCATGGGGTCTTCCACAATCCCCCACCCCAGCCAAATCCATCAATCTTTCCGCGATGATTGCCACTTACACGTCTCTGTCACCCTCAGTGCCTTCTGCCTTGCCTTTTAGCTAGCTGATGATGTATCTGCTTTCCTCTCTAGATCGTAAATTCTCTAAGAGGGGAACTGTGTCTTATTCATCTTTTTATCTTCCTTACACCAAAGCCTTGCATAGTGCTTTGAACATAATAGGAGTTCAGAGTCTTTAGTTGGGGAAACAATAGTCACACACATGAAACGAATAGAGGACCTTATGATTTATCATTTGAGAGGGGCAAAATGGCCTTACCCTAGGGGTCAGGAAGGTAGCAACCTGGTTCTGTACATTCTGAGCAAACCCATAACATCTCTGGGCCTCGGCTTTTTCACCTATTAAAAACAGGAGACTGGATACAACCATCTCGAAGCTGCTTCTCCAGCTCTCATATTTTGTTTCTCTCATCCCAAGCCTCCAATTGCCTCTGGGCATTCAAAGAAGCAGCCCTGACCCCATATTACTTGAAGAATTGACTTGAGCAAAAATCACTGCTTCATGCGTTTTCGGCTTGGGACATGATTGGGAAAGTAGCAGGACACTGGGAGTGGAGGTTTCTCTTCTCTCAAAAAAAATTAAATGAACACACACACACGTTGGCACACACGTATCCATCACGTTTGTCTTTATTAAACCTCTATCCTCATGTGCTACAATATCAGGGAGTCACCAAGGTTACATCAGCAATGTCTTTGAAGTAGACCAAAATATATCATGATAGTGGGATTTTATTTTAATAAGTCTCACAATGCAAACTCTTCTGGAGCTGAAGTCCCCTGCCTTTGTCTGAAGAAAAACAAAACACATGAAAACCTGACTGTGTACCAGTAAAGACTGGCTGCTTCAGCCATTGCCTGGGCTGGGAACTCCTAAAGCTGCAGTCTTGGAGTTATGGGCTGGCGACAAGGCTAGAGATGAATGAGTTATGGTAAAGACTGCTGGTTGCATCCCGATAGTTCCTTTCTCCTGTTTTCTTGGTAAAAGAACAGAATCTTGATCTTTAACTAGATAAAAGATGACATTTTCCAGCCTCCCATTCAACTAATGTGATCATAGACTAAGCTCTAGCCAGTAAGCCATAAGTAGTATACAAACCTCCCCAAAGTGTTCCTAAAACGAAGGACCTCCTCCTTCCAGCTGCTGGCTGCAATGGCAGAGCTCCAGGTACCGTCTTGGACCACAAGGGGAACTCGGGAAAGACGCCTCCCATGGCAAAATGACATCACAAAGAATCTTGGTCCCTAACACTATGAAGTTGCCATACTTCATTTATTTTTATGTCAGAGTGGTCTTTCATATTGATTTTGACTTACTTCCCATCTGATTTTCTGTTTCTGTTTCTGATTTATTTTTTCATCAGAGAGTAGTCTTGTTTTGTTAAATCATGGTTTGGGGGGTGTATGTTACTCAAACCAAGTCCTAATTGATACTGCAGATGAAATGGACAGGACACTGGACTGGGAGAATCCTGGGTCTGCCAATAGAGAGTTGGCTGTGACCTTGGGCCAGGCTCTAAATTTTTCTGGCCTGAGTTTCATTATCTATAAAATGAGTCCAGGTGGAAAAGGGAATAAATTACAGTCTCAAAGGCCCCTTCAATCTCTAAACTGGATACTTCTGTTAAATCTTCAAGATACTCCTATGATTTGGAGTTGACCAGTTGGAGACCCTGATCTGGAGACTACCATGAGGATATTTTCACGCACACAGATGCCATGAATATGTTTAGGGCAAGACACAACCAGGGGTACCCAAGAAATCCAAGACAACAGACTTCAGCATCAGATCAGATCAGCTTCAGATCCCAGTGCCATGATCTACTAACTCTGGGACCTTGGACAGGTCATCAGTCCTCGTTCTTAAAATGGGACAAATAATACCAAATATCACAGGGATGTTTGGGTAAATTCATAGGTATGTAAACGTCAAGCTCTCCCAGGACATCAAAGTGGCAGAGTTCATCTATGTAGATTGTGCCAAAGCAAACTGGATGCCTGGAGAAAATGCCAGCTGCACTGGGCAAATGTCCTCAGTTCTCATGGGTCCCCAGGATGGGGACTGCCATCCACATTGAGTCCACACTACGTTAATGGAGAAAGATAGCCCAGGTTTCATTTCTCTTCATAATGGAAAAGAAGGGGGGAAATCACAAAGAGAGAAAGAGAGATAAAATTGAGGAGCTGAGATTTGGGTTTGTGAGCGCTTGGGCAAGAAAACAAATATCTTTATTGGCTCTGGACAGTCTGCCAATCAGCCACAAAATTACCAGCTTCTCTCTCCTCCCAGAAGGGCCTCCTCCGCTGCACACAAAAGCTGCCGAAGGAACTTCGGGACCTGGAGAATAAAAGCCCCTCTCTGCCGAGCACAGGCTGATTTGCAATGCATTGCTTTAGCATAATTTCCCAACTCTGCAGCCACACAAAAGCATTTCTGTCCCTATCTGTGAGTTTAATAATTTCTATTTCCTACACCTTGCATTCATAATGTATCCTCCCAACATGGGCTTGGGCTGGGCCCTGGCCTCAGGCCCCGGGCATGTCAGCCGCCCTCTCCAGAGCCCCAGGCTGGAACACCATTTATAAGACAATTTGACCTCTTCCAAGATGCAGTAGCAGAAATCAGGCTGTCTGACCTCCTGGAAATGTAACTTGTGCCTACCTTGCCCTTCACAACACTATTTTTTTTTTCATTTTGTTAATATATTTATTTCATATAGCACCTACTACATGGAGACATTGTTCTGGGCATTCTGAAATTCTGTTTACTTATCACTAATTGCACAGCACTGATAAAGTGATATAGATGTTGATATAGATAGATATTGTATATACATTATATACATATATATATATCATATACATATATAAACAAATACACACACATATATAGTCTTGCATTGCTTAATAACAGGGATGTTTTCTGAGAAGTGCATCCTTAGATGATTTCATCAATGTGTACATGATAGAGTGTACTTAGACAAACTAAGATAGCTCTAAAGTCACTAGGCAATATAATCTTATGCAGGACTGTGGTCAAGACATCTAACCTTGCTGAAACCCTATTTTTCCCTCCACACTACATACATACAATTAATAGTTGACCAAAATGTCACTATGTGGTGCATACCTGTATCTACAGAGTATGAGAGTTGAGATTCAGTATGAGAAATGCACTTGACCATGACTCCGTGAGTACTGTCACCAAGTCTATTTAGGTTCATTCTTGTTATATCTAGGATTTGATGATACCTGAACATAATAAAAACTCAATTATAGTTGATGAATATTGAGTGAAAATATAATGAATGCCAAAACCAATAAGTGTAATAGAAAAAAAAAATGGTTTGGTTTTGCTTGGTGGAAAGCAGAAGAGGAGCAGGTCACAGGATCCCTTAAAAGCAAAAGTAGTTGTGGAGCTGGCCCTGGAAGTATATGGAGATAAGTTGCACAGAAAGAGGCAGCTGGTGAAAGAAGGAACTCTTTGCCAGAGCAAAGAACCCCCAGCAGAAGCGAGAAGAGTATGGAGGCGTAAAGGCCCTGGGGCTGCTGAAGCTGGGTTTAAGGAAGGGGAGCAAGCTACAGAAGTATGTCAGCCCCAGTGACGCCAGCCTCACTCCTGCCAGGCTGGGAAAGGGAGAGGAGTCAGACAAAACCCCGTTTCAGTTCCAGTTCCATCACTTATCAGCTGCAGGACTGTGGTCAAGACATCTAACCTTGCTGAAACTCTATTTTTCCCTCCACAGAACACAGTCATTACCAGTACTTTGGCTTCCAGATTTGTTATGAGGATGATCAGAGATGGTGAAGCATGGGGCACAGAGCCAGGCCTAGCAGGTTGGTAGGTTTTGAGTGGAAGTCAGAACATGTTTTTACAGGGAGCCTGACAATTCTGATTCAGGGGTGTATTAGTCAAGTTTCTCCAGAAAAACAGAATCCATAGGATATACGGGAAATATAGAGAAAGAGATTTATCAAGAGGGATTAGCTTCAACGATTATGGAGGCTGAGAAGTCCCATGATCTACCATTTATGAGATGCAAGACCAGGAATGCAGTGGTGTAGTTCTAGTCCAAGCCCAAAGGCCTGAAACCAGTGGATCCCGGTGGTAAATGTCCCAGTTTTAGTGCCAAGATCCAAGAACCAGTATTACCTATATTCAAGGCAGAAAAACATGGATGTCCCAGTTGACACTAAATATGCAATTCCTCTTTCTTTTTGTTCTAATTCAACCCTCAAGAGATTGGATGATTGCACTAGAAGGGAGATGTTACTTCCTAAGTCCATCAATTCAAATGCTTATATGTTCCCAGAAACAACCACTTAGACTTAACCAAATATCATGCCTTAACCTAGTCAAGTTCATAAAAGTAAACATCACAAGGTGGCTCTGAGGCTGGCTAGCAAACTGCATGCTAATTGTGGACACTCGTCTCCCCTTTCCTTCAGCAAACACCAGCAAGATATATTACCCTACCCCCAGCCCTATATGAAGAGCCAAATCCGCCAAAGAAAGGTAACAGGTGCAAAGGATCTGAGCAAACCAAGAGCTGGATGATACTATTTAGGAAAAATTATTAGGGAGGGATCATGCCTTAAACCTGGGGATTCAGCAACCCAGGCACTCACCTCAGCAGGCAAGCATGCTTCCTTTCTCAGTTGGCTTTCTTGTACACACTTTCCTTCTGATGGAGAAGAGGGAGACCCCTCTTTCTCTTGTCCTGGATGGCTTTCTCTGATTCCAGGGAGCTTTATTCATCTTTCTTTGCACCCCCCATGGTATCTAGCCCAGAGTAAAATGTGAAGCATTAGATCTGAAGTGGAGCTTAATTCTACCTTTATGTACAGAAGACTGAGACTCAAAAAAGGTTATGTAACCTGCCAAGGGAACATACTAAATTAGGGGTATATTTGCTAGGAAGCTTCTAGACTTTTAAGACTCCCCTGCAGTCTCCCTGATGTCTCATGGATTAGAATTACAAGTAGAATATACCTAGTGGGCTTGGTTGGATTGCTGTAAGTCTTGCCCTCTAGGTCTGAGGGAAGCCAACTTTCCCTGAAGTGCTGGGGTGCAGGAGAACTGGACAAAGGAAAGGTCTACCAGCAAAGCAGGAGCTGAGGACTGACTGGGATGCAGGCAGCCAACAGGCTGCCTGGGTGCCATGCTGGTTCCCAGATTCCTGGAGACAATAAACAAATAGCTTTTGTAGGCATGCAAGAGTCTGTCAGCACTCACTACAGCCTGTTTTTGCTTTGCTCCTTCTTTACCAAGAACCCAGGCACAGAGCTAAACAGCTGGAAATGAAGGCTGTCTGCCCTTGTCTGATTGAGCTAGCACCTTTTCATCATAGAACAGGCACCACAGCCTACTCCACTGTGCACTCCAACCCTTAGCACAACACCCCAACACATAGAAGACACTCAAAAAATGTTGCTAAGTAAATGAATAAAATCCATAAGCCTAGGGTGATTATTCCTCTCTTACAAGATCATAATTGGAATCCAGTGTGATAATGTAGAGAAAAAAGCATTTTGTCAGATGTGTGAGGAGGTGTTAATATCTTCAAGATTCCCCTCTCTTCTCTTTCGTCTGCACCTCAAAAAAATCTGATTCTGTATAGAAAGTTCCCCCCAGGACTTTCCTAACCTCACTCAGGAAACTTAGGTGCTTCAGAGTAGAGAATATTAGGAGACAAGTCCAAGGTCAAAGCCTAGCTTAGTTGGGTTCAGGCTGCTATAAAAAATACCACAGACTGGGTTTAAGGTTTAAACAACAAATTGAATGTCTCACAGTTCTGTAGACGGGAATTCCAAGGTCAAGGCACTATCAGGGTTGGTTTCTGGTGAGGCTTCTCTTCTTGGTTTGTAGGTGGCACCTTCTGTTGTGCCCTCACATGTGCTTTCCTCTATATGCACATGGAGAGAAGTAGATCTCTGATGTCTTTTTCTCTTTTTATAAGGACACCAGTCCTATTGCATTAGGACCCCACCTCATGACCTCATTTAATCTTTATTAGGTCCCCAAAGGTCCTATATCCAAATATATTGGGGTTTGGGCTTCAATGTATGGATTTTAGAGGAACACAATTCTGTCCATAACACTAGTCACACTGGATTAGGGCCCACAATAGTGACTTCACTTTAACCTGACTACTTCTATAAATACCCTATCTCACTAGGTCATTTTCTGAGGTTTGCGGTTAGGACTTCAATATGCAAATTTTGAAGGGATAGAATTCTGTCCACAACAAGGTCTATGGAGGGTCCTGGGATTGTTACTCTGACCTTGAGACCTTAAACATAGCATGCTGTGCTATGATCTATGTCGCAGTGGAATGTCCTATAGCAAGGGGCTCACTGGTTGACCCAGGAACATTTTCAGATTTCACCAATTAGCACTGCTCCTTCTGCTATCACTCCTAGGTTCACTTATCTCCAGCTGTATATGCATCTGCTTTTGCTCTGCTTAGGCCACCAATATAAGGATCCAGTAGCCTGACCAGACTCCATTTTCTGATTTGCTAAACTTGGCTGTCTCCTGAAGCAAAAGGATCCTGCATGCTCCTTTTTATTTTGTCATCACTCATTAGGATAGATTAGATTGTGCTGTAGTTAAATTGCAAAATCTCAGTCACTTTATAGACAGCAAATTTATTTCTCACTAATCTGTATGTCCAGCACTGTTGGGTATAGAGTTGTGCTCCACATATTCATTTAGGGATCCAGGATAATTTCAATTCCACCATATCACTATTTTAGAATTCTCTGCCAGGAGGGTGGGGGAAGTTGAGAAAAACACACCACCTCTTTAATTCTCATATGCCATTTCTGTTATACTCTATTGGCTAGAACTAGTCTTCTCTTCCTGACTCTTTCATGTGAACAGGAAAGGAAGAAATTGGAAATTCTGAGCACTAATAATATCTATAACTTACATCTCTGTAAACCATGATCCTTCCCCAGCCAGGAGAGCCCCCATATTCCCTTCTCCCTCTCCCCAAAACAGAATGCATACTTAACAAGCTCAATGAACAGGCAAAGACCTACTCATTATTTTTGAGTCAATCATTTCAATATATTTCTAATTTGCCTTCCAGTGATGAAAAGGATGACTCTCACTCTCATCTGTCCAGAAATGGGAAGTCCCCTACCTTCCTAGAGACATGTCCTATAGCAAGGGGCTCAATGGTTGAGAGGACCACCAGGGAAAATGTCTCCAGCCTGCTACTGCCCCCCATCCCAAGGATAGCCTTAGCTGGGGAGCACTAACACGCACCCACTATTTACCCTCCTCCCAGGGACCCAGACCCACTTAGCCAAGGGACCCATAGATAAATAATTCAAGCCAGGACACGCTGCTGTGCTGCTGCCGTTGCTGGGGGATTTAGTGCATACATCGCTCACGCTCCTCTTGCTGCCACAAGAAAAATTACAAATTGATCCACCAGACGCAACTCCCTGCTCATACTTCTCCTGGGCTGCCATTGCTTCTTCTCTCAATAAGTAATGGCTAAGCTGGTGACAGTAGGATTTAGGTCTGGTATGGGGAGGACGGGGGATGATAAGGCAGTAAGCAGAGAGTATGAGAAGAGCAGACAGGGAGAAGAGGTAAGGCTAAAGAATTAGCTGACCACAGTACAACATGCTGGGCTACCCAACCATGAGCTCCCATGGAGAAATAAGGCAAGCATTTTGCTGCTCAGTGGGCAGGGTCTTTGTCTTCTACCTCCTTTAGAGTAAGAACTTAAATTATTATTAGCCACCATTTCTCCAGCCTTTATTTTGTGTTAAGAACTGTTCTGGATGCTAAATGCAACAACTCTTTTGAACTAATTAGAATTGGGCTTGGCTTGGAGTGACAGAAAACCCCAAATAACAGTGGTTTAAGCAAGATAACTCCAGAGGTTAAGCCATCAGAACCCAGGTGCCTTCTCTCTTGTTGCTCTGCCTGCCTGGCCTCCATTTCTAAAGTCATTTTATGTTACAAGGTGATGGTTCCAGCTCTAGTCACAATGATAGACTTGCTGCCATCAGGATGAAAGAAGAAAAGAGCATGAGCCCTCTCTGTAGGGCATTTCCTGGAAGGTGCACACACTTCTATTTGTATTCTATTGGCCTGAACTTATTCCCGTGGCTGCATTGGCAAAAGGGAGCCTGGGAAATGTAGTTCTGATTCCCAGCAGCCATCTGGTCAACTAGCATTTGGGAGTTATAATACTGTAAGAGATACAGAGAGAAAAGTGACTGAGAGACAACGAGCCTCATCAATCATATCATTCAATTCATGACAACTTTTTGAAATAGTACCATTATTAAATGCCTTTAACAGATCAGGTAACTGACACACAAAATTTCTACATGAAACCCCCCAATCAAAATCATTCTTATCTTTTTAAGTTACTTAATAAACATTAGTAACATTCTACTTTGTATTAATATTAAATGTTTAACCATCAGCCACAAGAGACTGAGCTCCGTGATGGAAGGGCTATACATTTAATTCACCTCTCCCTGGTGCTTAATATCATGCTTGACATAAAGAGAATGTTTAGCAAATGAACATTTGTCACATTAGATCAAATGCAGTCTTTTTCTTTGCTCTATCATCATGGCCCTCATTATCAAGGACTTATTAATTAGCTGTTCCATGCACTTAACTCATAACTAAAGATAAATAGACACCAGTATCCACTGTCCAGGAACTTCTCCATTTAAGAGAATTTAAAATGGAAAGTATACTATTCACCTCATTCCCCACCCTGTCATCTGGGGAAATGAGACCCCGATCTCCTGGTGGAAGAAAGAGCCTCTGCAGGCTTTCTAGCCAGGAGGAATGAATTTTTGCCCCCCCAGGGAGAGGAGCGGGGTTGCATCCAAGAACATGAAACTGCAGCTCAGCACTCCTTTAAGACCCGCCACCCCCCCGGGAGCTGATGAAGCTAAGCAGTTCAGGCAGAGTTCATCTTAAGTGACTCCCTCATCACCCCACTCTCAGCCCATTCTTTGCGGCATTTGCAATTTCTCTGCTCCGGGGGTCAAGTCTCCAGTGTGCCCTCCCTGAGTAATTGTGAAATTATTATGGTTGGTGATTTTAATTTAAATTGGATGGAGAAATGTCATACTGCGGTCGACTCATTTGCTATGGATTTTCACTTAACCAAATTGATTAGTCAACCAACTAGACTTAACTTGAGAGTTGTAATCATTCATTATTAGATCTCATTTTTCCCAACGCACCCAGATGATGTCAAGAAATTAAAACTGCAGCAAAAACTTCAGCAGTGTCTTCTCATCAAGGCAGTGGGGCCTGCCTGAGAGGCCTCAGAGACGGGAAAGGCTGTGGAAATCTGTGGAAGTCACAAGGGCCAAGGGCCTGGGCAAAATGTTGACATGGAAGAATGGGCAAGAGAAATGAGGTGGGAGTTCATCAGGAGGGAGCCAGGAGGAATGAATTTTTGCCTCCCCAGGGAGAGGAGCAGTGTTGCACCCAAGAACATGAAACCCAGGAACTGGTCTGCCCGCCTCCCTTCTCCATGTGTCAAACTTCCACTCGCCCTCTCACATAAACCTCTCCTTTGAAACCTTCCACAACTTCCTCAGAGTAATTTCCCAACTTTCCACTCCTATAGTTCACCTCTGTTACAGAAATTTGAATGTTTTCATCTAATTGTTCTTTAAATATCTTTTCTATTTTAACCATAAGCTTCTTAAGGCCAGATTCAGGTTCAATACTGCAGTGTAGCTTCTATCAATGTGCTCAACACATAATAGGCTGTCAATACATCCTTGCCAATGGACTGAATAGTGAATTGGCTAAAAGACAATACCAGGTTTTAGGCATTGGGATGACCTCCATGGCAAAGCAAGACTCATCACTCTGGAGTCTTGAAACTGCCCAAGATTGCCCCAAATGGCTTAGCTACTACAGGTAGGAATCCAGCCTAGAGGTTTAGCATGGACCTTAGGCTGAGTGTGACTTACCTGTATGCACTGCCATCCTGTAAAACTAAACTGATCATCGATGGCTTCAATAACACTAAAGGATATAACCAGAAAAATATTGTCAGCCTCTCTGATTCTTCCCTGAACAGACTAACCCAGAACATTATCTTAGAAGGACACTACTGACTGAAACCTGGACAAAAGAGTTCCCACGAGGGCAAGTGCAGCGTCGTGGGCATACAATCTGAGTAATCTGTCACAAGAGTCCAGCTGTTGCTGCCATCTTGAAATTACTAATACTTATTGAACAAAGGGATCTGCATTTTAATTTTGAACAAATTATATAGCTGATCTTGCATATGGTGGAGGGACTTGAGACCACGTCATAAGAGTAATGGATAAAGACCTAAGGTGTTTCCTGGAGAAGGGAAGCCTCAGTGCGGTAACATCCTGTCTTCCAATGCAGAAAGTCAGTCATGTGGGAGAAGAATAAGGCTGCCTCTGAGCTGTCCCAGGGGACAGAGCCAGACCACTGGGTGTGAAGTCTTGTTCAGACTTGGTGTTAATGTTGGCAGGAGAGGAGGGGGAAGTACTCATCACTGACTAAAATTATTGGGAAAAGGCACCAGGATGGTGTTGTGCAGTCTATGGCCAGAGAAATTCAAACCCTGACTGTATTTGGCATAGAATGTTGTAGAGGTGAAGCATCAGACAGGGGTTGGACTGAAAGATTCACAAAACCCAATCCAGTGCTTTGACTTCATACATCTGTCTAAGTCCATTTGTGCCACTATAACAGAATTCTGCAGGCTCAACAGAATTTCATTGGCTCCCAGTTTTGAAGGCTGGGGAGACAATATCAAGGTGTCAGCATCTGGTGACGGCCTTCTTGTCACTTCATACCATGTCAGAAGGGATGACAATGGTGAGAGGGCAAAAAGAGAAAGCAAGAGGAAGCAAACCCACTCCTACTATGACAGCATGATTCAATCATCAGGGAGGAACCCTCGGACCCAAATACGTCCTAAAGGTCCTGACTCTCAATAGCATCACAATGGGAGTTAAATGCCAACATGAATTTTGGAGAGGACAAATGTTAAACCACAGCAGTTTCCGCAGCTAAGCAAACCCCCTCTTGTTCTTCTTCTTAATTGACATATAATAATCATATATAGTTTTATGGGGTACAGTGTATATTTATTCCATACATGTATACAATGTGTAATGAGCAAATCAGGATAATTAGCATTTCCATTTCCTTAAACATTTATCATTTCTTTGCATTAGGAAACTTGGAATTCTTTTAGTTCTCTATAAAATGTATAATAAATTGCTATGAACTACAGTCACCCTACTGTCCTGTAGAACATTAGATCTTCTTCTTCCAAGGTAACTATATTTTGGTAGCTGTTATCTGACCTTCTTTTATCTCCCCTCCTGCTTACCCTATGAAATTCCCTGTGACTGTCATTCTACTCTCTACTTCTATGAAATAACTTTTCAAACTTATGAGTGAGAACAGGCAAAGTTTTTCTTTCTGTGTCTAACTTATTTCACTTAACATGATGTCTTCAGTTACATCCACATTGCCCCAAATGGCAGGGTTTTATTCTTTTTTATGGTTAAACAATATTCCATCATGTACTTTTTCTTTCTTTGGTACTGGGGATTTATTGAACCCAGGGCATTCTACCACTGAACTACATCTCCATCCTTTTTCAAAAAATGTTTTATTTTGAGATAGGCTAGCCTCAAACATGCATTCCTCCTGCTTCAGTTACCCAAGTTGCTGAGATTACAGGATACTCCACCTTGCCCAGCAAACATTTTCTTGATCCATTTATCCATTGATGGGCACCTTGGCTGATCCCATATCTGGGCTATTATGAATAGTAGGCCACCCTCTTTCTAAAACAGAAAAGAGCCAAGTGAAAGGGAGCGGAGTGGAGGTGGGGAGAATTGACAGTCTGGGGTAAGTAGATATGGACCTCTGATGCTTGATTTATGACAGGTGCAGCCAGAGGTGGAAGGTGATGGCCTCATAGTTGAAGCTCCCCCTAAGAGCATTCTTGACTGGTTCTTTCCTGATGTCCATGGGGGAGATTTAGCCCCCATGGACAGGGTTACAGGTCAGTGCTTTTCTACCATGCTCCAGCCAACAAACATATTCCAGATGAACTGAATCATCCACCCAAGGCATATGTAGGAGGGAAATGAGCTAGTGAGGAGTGGCTAAAGATAAGTTACACCACGATGGGCCCCCAGAGTTGCCCTAGGTGGCTGTGATCCAGAAAGATCCAGGGAGTCTCAACACATGAAAAATAAGTTCCGGGCCAATCGCTTCCTTCCTGGCTCCTGGAATCATTTTTCCAGCCCTGCTGTCTGCATACCCCATGGGAGCTATTCATTAACGAGGGTGAGAAATGCCTAAATTACACCTCTGGTTCATGTCCAACTCATTCAGATGGTAAGAAAGTGAGATAACTCACTCCCGCATCATTTCGATTATTATCATCGAGTCATTTCCCCTTCAGCACAGAGAAGCCATTGACTAAAGGACCCAAACTGCACCCCTCCCCCCTCATTTCTGCATCCCACACCTGACCTCTGGGTCCCTCCTTTTCATTCCTACATTTTTTTTTAAAATGAACAGATCCTGTGTTTCTCCTTCCTACCTGGACACCTGATCTTATCTGTCTCTGCCTTGTTACAAGATCAACAATATTAAGCGCCTTCCTTTCCATGATCTTTTCCCAGAGGAGGGCTCCCACTCACTGGGGAGATTGACAGTAAAATTGGCACCCGCCTCTTTGCCCCCCCCCCAACCCCCACCACCACTCCAACTTCAGATGGACTCTGAAAACATCATTTAGGGGAAAGGAGAAGGGGGGAGAGAGGAAGGGGTGCTGAACAAAGATTTTATTCAAACTCTTGCATGCTAACATCTCCAAAAAGCTTTTAACAGAGACCATCATTTCCCTCCAAGAATCAATGCATTTTAATTCATACGAAGATATTTGTCTGCTGTTCCCTTCCTTCGAGGCGCAGAAGCGCGTTTAACAAAACAAGTCAGCCTCGCGTAGAGACAAACGCGCTGGCTTCTCCCTGAAATTACTGGAAGTTCATTTTCAAAAGCCGTCCTGTTTTCTGGGAATCAATGCATATCAACTAAAATCAATAGCTTCTCCGTGCGGATGGGCTGAGACACCAAACTGATCTAGCGTTCCAGTGCATTTGTATCCAAATCTAGACATTCTCAACAAGTCAATGAATTTAAACGTCTGCCAGTGTCTTTTCACTTAAAACTAATCTGTTTGCTGATCGGACTGTACATTTCCAGGGTGCGTAGTAATATACTCTGTGTGTTTACCAGATCCAATGTACATTAACTCAAATCAAAATATTTCCACTTAAATCGAGTTTGTCCCAACTTCAGCAAGGCTCATGGGAATTAACTCTAGGCCTGATCTCTAAGAGGACAAGGCTCCATTCCCTTCCTCTGGCTCCAGGGGGTGGTCTTACTGGTGTAACTAATAGGTTCTGGAACAAAGTGCTTCCTGCTTCTCTACACCATAAAACTCTAGGATAACAACGAACCCTGAGGCATTCATTGGGTCTCCCCATCTGCCTTCCAAACTCCCCTCTTCTGCTTCTAGAAATCACCTAGGAGAGTCTCTGGGTGGTCATTCCTATATGACATGATGTCCAAGCAAGAACTGTTCCAGCCTGCCACTTGTTGATCACCTGCTAGATTTAAGGCTCCTGGAGATCAAGGGAGTGAAAAGCTGTCCTGATATCCTGATGTTCTGGTATATTTTCTCTGCGGTGGAGTGCCTGGTCTATGTTTGCACGGTTAGCCAACAGATGTTTCTGGAGCACCTACTTGTCTAGATTCTATGCCAAGCATAGGGAGCCCATGATGACAAAGTCCAGACAAAGCCCATTCCTTGCCATCCCCTCCAAGAGAAGGGGTCAAGAGAATCAGCACACACACACACACACACAAAAACAATTATTAACTACATGTGTGTGCTAAAGACCATGGGGCTGAGGTGGGGACAAGGTGCTGGAGGAGCAAATAATAGCATCTAAACAAGAAATTGGCAGGTGACAGGGCAGGGGCCATACTTAGAACACACCAGAGTGAGCCAATACTGCCACCTTCGCTTACAATAGTTTATTCACCTTCACAAGTCAGAAGGAGTTTAGTAATTCCTTATACCCCATTTTGTAGATGAAGAAACTGAAACTCACAGGTCGTTCGACAGCTCTGGAAGATAACTGGCAAGTGACACTCATCCTATGGGGACACATTAGCAAGTGGCAGATCCCAGGACTCTCAGACCCAAGGACCCACACTGTTCCCACTATGCCACCCACCTCTAGCAAGTGAAGTGAGTTAACCCAAGTTTTCATGTGTCCCCACCAGCAAGCCAGACACCAGAGGCAGTGGGTGTGTCTGGATTTAGAAGAGGAAGGGAGCTGAGGGCTCAGCGGGTATCAGCCAAGACTTCCTGGGAAACGCAACTCAGGAACCAAGTCAGAGAAGTACTAAGGAAGGGAACAGTCCCAGGCAAGAGGCACATATGGAGCAAATCCACAAAGATAAGAATAAATACTGACCTAGAGGGGAGGAGTGAGGAGACCAGCTGAGGCTCCGCAAGTGGCTTCGGGTAGGGGAGTCACAGGAGATGAACCTGGAGAGGGAATGTGACCCAGGTTCTGGAACATCTTGACCCTCTCACTACAGTTGTGCCTTTGATTGGCTCCCAGGACCCACAGCTGCTGCTGGTCTTCCAGAAGCCAAGAGGGGCCAAGAAAGCACGGCAGACCCCTAGGCCAACCTAATCCAGACCTCCCTCTGTTCAGCAGGGTCCCTCTTCCTCAGCTACCCAATATACTAGCAGCCTGGGGGATGCTGCAGAGGGAGGCTGCTCCCAGCCGCAGCCTCAAGGCATCACCATGGAGACACTACACAGGCGCCAGCCACACAAAAGGAGCTGAGAGGCTCCTAGCTCACCTGGGACCTCAGCTAAGGAGGAGGTGGCAACAGTGTTTCATTTTCTCTCTTCTTCTTGCTCTCTCTCAAAAAAGAAGAGGGAATTTTCATGGACAAACAAACCCCACCCTGCCCCTCCAAGGAGGTGGGGAAGCCCTTCCAGGGTGGCTGACCTCTTTCTGAGAGAAGAGAGAGCCCCAGGACATTCATGGAAGAGAAAAGGGGTGGACGGGCCAAAGGGAAGTCCCTGGTTGTCCCACTGTCTCCCATCCCGTGCAGGGCCAGCTCAGGGTCATGTAAATGTAACATGAGTGTACGTTGAAAACTTCACACTCGCTCACTTTGGACTTTTATAATTGACTATGAGGCTGGATCTTTTATAAGAGGATAAATAACACCCACTGGGATCTCCAATGTCTTCAGCCCCATCCCCACTCAATGGTCCCATCATGGATCAAGATCCCATCACAGCTGGCCCCCACCCAGCAGCTCAGGAACCCTGCCTGCATGAGGAAGGACCAGGTGTGTCCTCTGGATGGTGGGAAGGGACAGAGGAGGAAAGGGCCAAGGTGCCAGGAAACCCAGGAACAGGCAGGGCCACTGGATGTGGAAAGAAAGGCTGTTGCCTGTGAGCAGAAGGGAGGCGCTGGCTTGCTCCTGGCAAGCAATCTTCACACACGCATTGTCGTTCTCCTCTGCAAAGGGGTGAGAAGAGGGGCGGGGGAGAGGTGGCGCCAAGAGAGGGAGCAAGCAGAGAGGTGAGAAATCCAGCATCTTCAGACCTGCCCACACTGCTGGCTCCTCCGCTGCGTACAATACTTCATCTCACAGTCATTAGAGAGAGCCCGCAGGATGGATGGGAGCCGGACACCCCGAAGGGTGGGAAATGAAGAGAAGAGATGCAGACGGAGATAGACGTGCGCCTGAACATCCAATATCTTGAAAGAGACGGGCACCAGCCTGGTGCTGTCCCAGCCCCCAAGACCCGGATTCCTGGGAGTGGTCAGTGGACAAGCTCCAGTGTCACTCCAAAATCCCAAGTGCACTAGTGGACGAGCTGAGTGTCACCCCAAAAGCCCAGGGGCACCAGTGGCCAACGCCCCCATGTCTGCTCTGAAGTCTGTTACTCTTTCTCTTTTCTCCCATAACAGAAAGGGACTCAACTTCCCCTACAGTTCGATGCAGACCCTTCTAGTTCATGATCAAAGAGCTGTAAAGTGGGAGGGGGGAGTCAGGCGCCCTCTTGGTAGGTGGAATGCTTGCTACCAGCAGCGTGAATTAGCTCCAGCCTGCTCCATCTTGCAAATGCTCCCATTGCACTCAAGTAAAAGCCAAAGTGCTTCCATTGAGGCCTCATAGAACACCCCTCCAACCCATTACCTCTCTGAACTCACTGGGTATACTGCCTCGCACCTGCTCTCACCCATGCCCAGGGCCAACTCCATACTCATCAAACACATCAGACACTTTTGGGGCTCAGGACCTTTGTACCGGCTTCACTCTGCCTGGAACACACAACCTGCATACCTTTGTACCTCATTCCCTAAGGCCTGTTTCAGCCCTTCTTGGTCACCCTATCTAAAACTGCAGCCAATCCCCAAATTCCTAAACCTCTTCCCACATTTGTTTTTCTTAGCTTTTACCACCATCTTGATTTGTTTATTGACCCCGTTGTTTGTCTCCATCCCTCATCGGAGTTCACACTCCCTTTAAGGTGGAGTTTTTTGACTCTTTTGTTCACTGTTGTATCCTTGGCACCTAGAAGCATCTTAGCAGATGATGGGGTTCAATAACTATTCATCAAGTGAAAGAAACATACTTACCACTGCCCCCTTGACTTCCACTCAAACCTGTATAAGCAGCACCCCCCTCTAAATGCCTCTGAAGGTACCAACCTTCCTGAAGAATTATTTGTCCTTTGGATCCAATTGAGCCTGAACAGGTGCAAGATGGCAGGGACCAACAAAATGAGGATCCAGAGAGGCCAGTGTGTGGATGGGAGAGACAATCTGGGTGGCAATCTCCAACGGCCACCACAATGTGCAAACAGCAAATTGGACTTGCTCACTAGTATCTCTTGCAGTGAGGACATGCATGCTTGCACACATGTACACACACACAACTCAGTTTCCTCCCCTCGTCATTGAGACCTGAGGGGAAAAGCCTCAGAGTCAGCAGACTTGGGTTCTAGTCCCTGAGCCATCACCCTCAGTCCCTGTACCCTTCACCATCAGCAGTGACATCTCTCAGTAAGGGTCCAGGGTGGTGCCAAGTGTGAGCACTTTGTACCAATCATCTGCTGAAAAGCACCCTTAATGGCTGCACAACTTGCTGTTTGCTGCCTAAAGCTGGTGTGTGTGTGGTGGGGGGGAGCATGCAGTAATGAAGCAGCAAGTGCTCTTTGTGGTGGGCGGAGTGATCACCACCCAGAATGCAAACCACAAGGCAAAGCATCAAATGGTTCTAGCTGGGTTGATTTCCCGCTGGAGTAGACGCCTTTTGCAAATCTGGATTAATAATGAGTGCCAGGCGTGAGTGCAGTCCCCATCTACCTACCCCTGGGCTGGTCTGGTGAGCCCAAGGACAAGGGCCCTCTCCTGTTTCCAGCTGACTGGCAGGTGCCTATGATGCTGGGAAGGTGGCCTGGGCCTGGAAGGTGCTGGCCAGAGCCTGCCTGGCTGCAGCCAGCACCCTTTGCCAGCTGGGCTAACTGGGCATTATTTATAATTGAGCTTATGGTGTGCGACTCTCACTGTCACTGTCGGTTAGAACCATTTGATGTCGTTGAGCCTTTGGAAAAAGGAGAAGAGTGGGAGGGAAGAGGCAAAGGCAAGAGAAACAAAAGGAGTTTCGTAGCAGGACTTCAAAAAAGCCAAGTGTTTGAAAAGATCTTTGCAAAGGTTCTGACCTACTTTGCATGCGGATAAGCCATCTTCTTCGCTTTAAAAGAAAAAAAAAAATCCCGCACAAAGTGGCCACAGCTCTATTCAGGAGAGCCAGGGCTGTGCTGCAGAAAGGGGCTGTAGTGCTGTAATCAGAGGCCATTTAGGAGCCATGATTTGGGTAATTATATAAGATTTCAGCTTCTCTTCTTCCAGGGCCATGCGTAGCCCTGGAAGATGGGGTTGCCAGAGCGAGACAGCCAGGGCTGAGACAGTCAGTGCACAGCAAGTTGAGCTGCAGGAAGCCAACCTCTGTGCTCTAAGTGAGTCACACCCTGACCAGGTGCAGACCTGGCTCTGACACCTCCAGGCTGCACAGCCTTGGGCTAACTTTTTCCATTATATGCCCAAATGCATCCATGTGCGCAAGTAGTCGTTCTCAGTCCAGTGCCTAGCACATATTAGGTGCTCAATAATGGTGACTGTCCTCTCTGTTTTCTAGAATGAGTTGAGAGGAGGAATCCCTTCCTGCTCTTGGACCAACCAAGGGGCCAGCTCCACAGCTGAAGACACCCATCCTGAAGAGGGCCCCAGGGAGTCTGACATCAGAGCAACAGGAAGTGTGGGTGAGGCACAAGGACATTCTGCAGAAAGCAGGTGGCAGTGGGGACCATCCTCTTCCACCCTACCACTCTTGTTTATGGCTTTATAACCCCAATGGTCTAAAGAGTTCAACACCCTGAACTAGGACTGCTAACCATATTTAAGGAAAATGAGAGGAATTGAGATAGAAATTAGAAGGAACTGAGGAGGAGGATTACTGAAAGGCTGGGTTCAGTTATCTTAATTGTCATTTAAATAATGCATGGCATTATTAATCCTCATAACAATCCGATGAGGTTGGCACTGTTAGGCAATATTACCATTCCCATTTTGCAGATGAGGAAACTGAAGTTTTGAGAGAGTACGTTGTTTATAGTCCCACAGCTAGTCCATGGGGCCTGTGTCCGAATGAAGAGTCTGGGCTCTCAGCGGCTTTATATTATCTCCAAAGCCTCTGCTTGCTTACACTCAATGAATATGTGATGAGCACCTGAGGTGGGTGCCGGGCTCCATCTGAGGCACTGAAGATGCAAAGACCAACACCAACCACCACAAGAGTTGGCCCTGGTGGCGCCCTCAGAATCAGTATTAGGTGGGGTGTCAGCACCACGCCCCGGCCTATTCCCCGCAAGGTGTGAGCCTGCTTCAGAATGTACTCAGAGGATGCAAATCAGCCCTTCTAATCTCAGTCAAATTCAAGCGTCGGAGGGTAGGTCAATCTCTTTTGAAAATCTAATCATTTCATGAATTCCAAACAAAGATGAAATTAATTGTGGATTATCCTTTGGCTTTAGGTTACCGTGGCCTCTGAATGCAGTTATCGAAAGCTCCTCTGCAAAGGGGCTACAGCTGTCTCCCTGGGCCCTGGTCCGCAGAGCTCTTGAGCATTAACCTTCCTGAAACCTGTGCAGGCCCCTTGATGGGGCTCCCATGACTGCCCTGGGGTACAGATGGGTCCCCCTGCCCTCATCCCTTTGCTTCTCATCTAGGGGGCATCTGATCCAATGAGAGCACAGAAGTGCCAGAGCTTGGGTAATCTCTAACCTTCCAAATTCTGGCAGACTCAGCCCCCAAATAAAGAATGCCCCAACATGGAAGCTTGGGGTACATGAGCAAGGATGTCCCAAGCTAAGAAATGCACATGATTCTTGATCCAGAGTTTTTTCAAGGAATTATATAAAATTCTTACACACTCTGCACTGACATATGCATAAGAATGCATGGCTCAGCACTGCTTATAACAATAAAAAAGCTCACAATTACCTATGATGATGGAATCATGAAACAACACCATGGTACAGCTATACTTCAGAATACTAGACGGCTGTGAAAAAGAATGAAGAGAAATAATAGACACCAACATGAAGTTTTCCAGATAAATTCAGTAAAACAAAAAAAAAAAAAAGTAAGCTGCAAAACAATATGCTTGGTATAGTATTATATTTAAAATAAACAAAATCTGTGTATGGGGGAGCATATATAATTTCAACTAGGATACATATATCCTCCCTTGTAACACACGGCTTGCAGAAGAATAAATCCCCAGCTTTTGACAGCTTCCCCCTTGGCCTGGTTCTCTCTGTGAACCAGATGGAAAGAGTTGAAAGATTCTAAAAGAAAAAGACTAGTTGGGCCCTTGACCACAAATGACCACAATCTTAGTCCTTAACTCCCTGGCCTCCCCAACTGCACCTGAGGGCATTGGGGTTGAAGGATGGGAGGGGTGTCAGTTCCTGGAAACCAGCCCCATTCTAGCCTCTTTCCCTGGAATTGCCTGAATGCTCCCACCTACCCTGGAGGGGATCCCCTGGTCTCTTAGCCCCTGCCCCACCCAACTCTACCCACCTGTGAGAGGATCAAGGCCAAGTCCATGATGTTAGCCAGTGGCAGTCATAGCAGCTTACCCTTGGAAGATCCAGTGGGGACAGAATGTAGACAAAACGCAGCTCCCAGGATGTGCCTCTCGGGGACAGATTGCACAGTTGCAGCCCTTGACCCCCGTGACCCTGTTGCAGTGAGAAGCCCTAGCTCCTGGCCCAAGGAAAATGCAGGTCTCCAGGCTAGCCCTTCCTGATCTGTTCTGTGGCCCAAAGAAATAGTTTGCTTTAACTGATCATGAAAAAAAATTCATATCATCTTCAACAATTCCAAAAAAAACCTCCTATTGTCTTCATCGTATCTCACAGTAAGTTACATTGGGTAGATATGAGGATCCCATTTATAGGTGAGAAACAGTGGTCTGTGGCCACACAGAGTCAAGGGCAGAAATAAAATCCACAAAAACTGACTCTTGTTCCTGACTCCTTTTCCCACAAACCAGGCCTGGCCTCAGCAGGGCGGTCCTTCTCTGACTCAGGCAGCAAGACTACACTGCCAAGATTATCCCTGCGACTGTCTAATGGCACCAAAGGGATTGGACCACAAGACAGTCTTTAGAAAAGGAAGTTAACGCTTTTCCAAAGGCTTAGAATAATAGAATATTCAAGATTCCCTGATCCTGTTATTTTACATTGAGAGATGTGGGATCTGGAGAGGTTAAGCAACTTGTCCAAGGTCACAACGCAAACAGACCTAGAGTTTGCCCTTGGGTTGGACCCAAGTACCTGATTGTGGGCTCACAGGAGCTCAGCTCTTGCCCTCCCTCCTGGCAGAGCCTGGGCAGGGCCGGGGTGGATGGCATTTTCTCGCCAGTCATCTTGGAGCATATGGCAGGACGGGGGGAGAGGCAACTTTGCACTCCTCTCGCTCATTCGCACATGCCTCCTGCAGCAGCAGAGATGTGTGAAGGATTTTCAGTGAGAAGATTGTAAGTGCCTGACAGTGCTCTGTGATGAACCCCACCCCCTCCAGGCAGGCCTGCTCAGACGATGCCGGGGGAACAGGGCAGAGGAGGAAGACATCCCACTCCTGCCCCAGCTGGAAACTCATAAGCAGGGATGGCATTTGGGGTCCCCACTGCAGCCTCTACTTCTTCAGTCCCTGCTCTATGCTAATCTGAACTCAAGCTCTGAGACATCCTGGGAAGAGCCCTGGATGGGAGTCCAAGAGGTCCAAGTGTCAGCCTCAGCTCCGAACCTATTCCTGGGAAGCCTTGGCCAAGTCACCTAAATACTCAGGTGTCTGTGGCCCCATCTAGGAGGGAGGCAATTGGACCAGGTCAGCTCCACCACACCATGCTGTGCCATTGTGGGAAGAAGAGAATGAGAGAAGTGAAAATGTAGACCTCTGACAGACATCGGCTGAACGGCAGGCAGCACATAGCCTTCCTGAATCACCCACTGCATTCTGGAAGCCCAGCTCGGGGCTCCCACAGCCTTCCCTTTGATCCTCACAACAATCTTTGAGATACTATAATTATCTTCATTTTCTAAATGATGCAACTGAGGCTCAGAGACATTAAGTAATTGTTTGAGGTCATACAGCTTATAATCAGGGAAGTTACAACTCTCTGGCTTCTCTCCCTCACGCTCCCATTGCACCCACCACACACACACACACACACACACACACATGCTGCCTGGAGCCTAAACCTTCCAGCTGGTGTCTGCACAGATGCAGTAAAGACTCCCTCCTTCCCTGGTCAGCCTCTAGGATTAGCTCTCCTCCCTGGTCAGCCTCCAGGACTAGCCCTCCTCCCTGGTCAGCCTCTAGGACTAGCTCTCTTCTGATATCAGTGTGGCCCTAACTTTCTGGCGCATTCCCAACTTCATAGGTTCTTGCCAGAGCACAAGTTCCAATTCTTGCTGCAGAGGAAATGGCTCCATTCCCCATGATCTCATTATTCCCTTCCTACCTTTTGCCCCAAATCTTCCTCTGGCCTCCTCCAGGCTCCTGCTCATTCTGCCTCCAGCTGGTGGCCTTCCTGGATCCCCCACCTTCTCACCCACTCCATGCTCTCTCTTGCCTCTTCCTGCTCCTCTGATTTTAATTCCCTTCCCACTGTCCGTCCTGGGCTTCTTGGGCTCCTGGCTCCTGGGCATGCTGATGCCTCCAGTCTCTCTTGGTGTTGTGGAAGTGCCATCTCCTTCCTCGATATCTTCCTGAATATGAAGTTTGGCCTTGGGGACCCAGTGAGGGGCTGATGGGTGGCCACTGGGGCTCCCACAACTAGCACCTGGTGAAACAATAGATGGGAACAGGCATCCATGCAGGTTCAGCAATGGCGACTTAAAAAGTCGGATGGGGACAGGGACAGGGTCCCCTGGGTAATGGAGAGAAGAGGAATTTTCAGGGGGAGCAGAAGATGACTGAGGCTATGGGGTAGATTGGGGGTGCCTCCAGGAGGGTGGGTGTGTAGGTAGGTGTGTGTGTGTGTGTGTGTGTGTGTGTCTCAGAGAGAGAGAGGGAAACAAGAGAGTAAAAACTCTCATTTCAAACACTAGCTTTTGAAGTGATAGAGGGATTTTCAAGTGAAAATCTGTCTGGGAGGTTAGAAAATGGGCGTGAGCACCAAGACCAAGTGTGGGCCAGGGGCCAGGGGCCCTGGTTATGCCTTGAACACTGAGCTATCTGAGGCACAGACCAAGTCTGCACGCCCCAGCTGAACCCACCCCACCAGGGACCTGTTCCACAGGCCTCCATGCAAGCAAAGTTGCTGAATGAAGGCAAATGTTCCTCCCAAGAGTGGCCCCTATGCAGACCCCCAGGGTGGCCAGAGTCACCATGTAATCACTAATGACGAGGCAGAGGTGTGAGACAGACCCCACAGGCAGTGGCACTGAGGGTGGTCATCAGGGTCAGCCAGAGCCACGGGAACTGAGGACCGGAGGAGCACAGGGAAGGAAGTGCGGAGATGACAGGTGACCTTGGAAGAGGCTCAGCAGGCAGAGGACTAGCAGGGAATGAATGGGAAGTGGCAATGGGGACTTAGTGGGGAGAGAGAGGGAGAGGCGGGTAATCAAACGTTAGCTGGGAAAGGTAGTCAGAAAGGTCACGATTGGTTGGTGCTTTGTTCCACTCAACTGACACTTACTGGATGCCCATTATATGCTGGGCTCTGTGCCAGGCAGTGGCACCCAGGGATGAATAAAATCACTGCACACGGCAGCAGGAGGGAAGCCAGCACTCATGATCCAGGGGTGCCGCCCCTCTGGGAGATAAGAAAGGGCCCTGAAGATGCCAGGACAGTTAGCATGGTGCCTGGGCGGGAGGTCCACGCGGGAGACAGAAGCCTCTCCATGCCACAACCCAGCTGCCTTCAGTCTTCATCAGAACCTCCAGACAACACGCCTGCTTCTATGGCCTTAGAGCATTCTAGAGCCCAGGCAGGACGAGAGAGTGTGGCCAACCCTCTCCCTGGCTCTTAATCCCTTTCTCCTTGTGGCAGAATTTCTCCCAGATCAGGGAACACCATCTATGTGATATCCCCTGTCCCCCACACACATGTGCATGCATGCACACGTGCACACATACAAGGGAGCACACAGCATTGCAGCTTAAGAGCAGCAAGCACAGAAAGCAGAGACACTTCTACCCTGGAGAGTGCCTCTGAGCAGATGTGGCAGGTGGGGAGGAGGGGAAGCAGCCCCCTGCACCTCCAGAGTCTCTGTCCCCTCTCCAAAAGAAGAAAGGCACCTTCCCTTCCCCTGCCTGTCCCCAAATCAATCCCGACATCTCCTTAAATCGAAGTCAGCCACAATGAAAGGGTGGTGCAGAATTTTGTTTACCAATCCTGGCGTCTAATTAAAATTAGCTGATGGTTCTTCTAGTTGGTTTTTGTTCTGACTATTTTTAAGCTGGAGCTGCTAGATCAGTGCAGCCACTAGTAAGCTGTCAAATCAAATTTTCAAAAGCAAATTGCTTTTATAATTAATTTAATTATTATTACGGCTCCCAGTTTTGTGTTGCCTTAATGAACACAATCAGGTTTCACCCTCTGCCAACCCCCCCGCCACACTCAGCACCCCCTCACTTCCCCAGACCCACCTCCCACCTCTCCGATCCAACATGGGCAAATGGAAGGGGAAGGAAGAAGAAAAGCAGACACATCTGAGCCCCTTCCCCTCCCCCAGTAGCCACCTCCCCACTCACACCCTCGCCCTCAGAGTGAGTAATTAAACTTGGGTTCCCTGTTATGGAATCAATGGTACATGTTTTAATTACCCCCGAGCCTACCCAGGCATCCTCACACCCCCGCCCAAGCCTGTGAGTCTGTGTGGGTTGGGGGGACAGTTGAGAGAGAGAGAAAGCTCTTCTATGACAGTGACAGCGGTCTGTCACCTGGGGTCTGGCATTCACTGGGGAACTGTCAGTTACTAAGGAAACTAAGAGGGAGAGAGGAAGGGAGAGAGGCGGTTAGATCCAATTTTGGGTGGCAAGTATGAGGCATAAAGATTTCGGTCCCTCCATACAACCTAGCCCGAGTGAAATCTTGGGGGCTGGGCAGGGGGCTGATACAGACAAGTCAACACCAGGAGGTCACCCCTCTCAGGAGCCCAAGGCAGGGCAAGGGGCTCAGATGCAGCAAGCACCCAGCTGTGTGCATGCATGTGTGTGCATGCATGAGTGTGTGTGTGTGTGTGTGTGTGTGTGTGTGTGTGGTCCGTCCAAGTGCACTCAGCTGCTCATCCCCAGGTCTGGGTACACCTGCTTGTGTGTTTGGGGCATTTCTCGATTTTTTTTTCCTTCTTCCTTGGTTTGCAATTTATCTCATTCCCATCCTTTCCTTTGTTTTTTTTTTTTTTTTTTTTTTGTTCTTCTATTATTTTTTTCTTTTCCTTTCTCTTTCTGTGCGTGCCTCTCCCTCCCTCCCCCCATTTATTCTTCTGTCTTCCTCTTTCCCTGTATCCCTCCACTCCTTTTTACTCTGTTTGTTCCTACTCCCTCCTCCGGTGCCCGTCTCTCCCTGCCTCTGCTTTGATTCCTTTGTATCCTGTGGGTCTCATTCAGACTTTTTTCTGTGGAACCCTACGCATGAGAGACCCCAGCCAAAGCCTGAGCACCAGTGCCCTACATGACTCCCCAGGTGGGCGTGGCTCCTGCCCACAGAGGCAGGGTCCAGGCAGGAGCTGGCATGGTGTGTCGGGGAAGAGAGCCTCAGTCAGGTGCTGCAGGGACAGGGAACAGAGTCCACAACCCACACAAGCCATTGCTGTTTCTGTCACTGGAATTGAAGGCAAAGTAGAGACCAAGAGAGGGGCGAGGACTGGGGTCGGGAGGGAATGAAGCCACTCCAGGCCAGGGGAGCACAGAGCAAGGCCCAGGAGACAGGGCTGGTCTCTGGGACTCCAGACTTTTGGGAGGGCACAAAGATGCCACAGAAAGAGGTGAGTGAGTCACCAGCCTTGATTTAACATGGGCCTGGCTGGTGACAGGGCAGGGCATTCTGGATGCCACTCAGGAATTCTAGGAGGCCCCAGGCTCCAGGAAGAATCTGTCCTGCCTGAGACAGTGGTGCCAGGTGTGGGTGAGCCTCCCCTGTCTTCCAAAGACCCCAGGCTTTCCACTCGTTCCCAGCAGGCTCAGGCAGGGACTGTACCAACACCCCTTTCTCTCCCTACGGTCTCTTCCTTTCATCTCTCATTCTCAACTTTTCTCCTTGGCATTCGGGTCTTTTCCTGTCCCATCCTGGTACAGAGAGGGTCCTGGGCTCAGGGGCAACTGGACCCTGATTCCAGGGGTTCCTGGGGAAAGCCCAGGGCACAGAAGGGACCACACTACTTCCCACAGAGGTCAGAGGGTAGGGGCAGTGCCTTGTAAGAAGGTCCAGGTGGCAGATGGGGGGCAGGTGAGGTACTGCAATAATGAGGTATTGGCCTTGCCTACAAACAGGGCCAGCCGGCTAGGAGTTACCTTTCCCTCCAGAACCAGGGTCCTGAGAATGGCTCCAAAGATATTAGGTCCCTTTCTGCTCCATTGGCCTTCCACCCAACCCACGTACAAACCCAAGGGAAGCAAGTCAGCCCTCCCTACTCCAGGGGGCGCTCGCTATCCAAACACCTGGCATCAGCCTGGAGGCTCTTACAGGGAATGGAGTTGCTCTTGGAACCAGAATCCACAGGAACCCAATGCCAATTTAAGAAGTTTCAACCCCGCTTCCGAAGCCACACACACTGGTCTCAACAATCACAGGACCGCCGGTTGATTTGGCATCCTCCGACCCCTCTGGCCATTGCCAGGTAAATGCTCCGGACAAGTCATCTATGTAGAGCAAGCCTGCCACCTGGTGGTGAGGCCACCCAACTACAGGCTGGGGCTCCTGAGGGTGGCTCTGTCCAGCGCTTTGGGTCTGCAGCCTGGGTGCCCTCTGGTTCCTCCAGTGCCAACCCCTGAAGGCAGCGCCATCTCATTGAGACAGCACAGCGCCCCTCCAAAGGCCTTTCTAGGCTGTTCTGAAAGAATTTGTAGAAGAAGAAAAACAGAAGATAGGGGTCTCAAGGGCTAAGGTGGGGGGCCTGTGGAGATAGCCTGAATGACTATATTTTAGGCTTCTAAGCCTACTTCTGTATCTCTTCCCTGTACACTAATGAGAAAAAAGCGTTCAGGGCAGTGGAGAGGCCAGAACCTGGAGATTGCACCTGTGGATCCACCACTGCCTACCAATGGGGCAGATGGTGGCTCCTTCTGTGGACACAAAGCCCCTCCACAGGAGCAGGGACACAGACAAGCCAGAGATGGCCCTGGTCTCAAGAGTTCACGGACTAGAGCCAAGGTGGATCCAACAGAGCCGACTCATGGATTGATGGCACAGGGCAGGAAGGGCCTTGGAGTCAGCCAGTCCAACAGAGGCTTTGCCAGAAGATTGGTGGGATCTGGGCAGTTTTGTCTTCATGGCTTCCTCCATACACACAAAACTTCATATTAAAAGTTATACTTTATGACTGCTTTGGTATAAAGATGACTATTATATGCTGGAACATTTTCCATTGTCAACTTAAGTATTCTTGGTTTTTCTTTTGTCTTCAAAAGAAATAAAAATTTTGTGTGTGTGCCTACTTTGCTTAATGAACAAGTAGACCCGGAATCCAGCATTCCTTGCATATGAGGAAATCAAAGCCCCAAAAGGGTTAGATCCCTGTTCGACCTCACACAGGGACTAGTGTCAGGCTGAGACAAGAAGCAGGTCTTTGGCTTCCAGGGTAGGACTCCTTCCATGACCTATTTAGCCATTTTCAAAAGGTATAAAAATCTTAACCTCCTAACAGCTCAAACCATAAGCCCCCTCATCCAACCCCATAAGGCCCTGAGTTGCCCACAACATGAAAACCCCAGCTGAAATCTGCTTCTCCCTCATTCTGGGCAGTGACCCTCCCTCCCAGCCCTGGGTCTGCAGCCAAGTCGCCACCACCACCACCGCAGCTCTTTGGCCTGCTGTCTTATTAATTCCTAATTTCCAATTTGCAAGAAGAGAGAGCCTTAAACCTCCATCTCACCAGCCCAGCAATCACACAGATGATCCAAGTATCTCTGGACAGCCTTTAATTTATTTCCCAGCGCACGCGGGCACTGCTGAGAGACTTGATGGCACTAGCTTAAACATAATAAATTACTCAAGTACCAGAGATTAGTTAATAAAGCTCCAGGCTCCCTCCCAGCCCCTGCTGACTTGGTCTGCCACACCAAAGATTCCTTTGAAGATGCCCAACTGGAAAGGCAGGGGGCTCAATGGTGATTGTCCCCAGATCTGAGTCAGCTGTCTAGCTGTCCTCAGGTCCCTTGGTGCCAGGCAGAAGTTGAAATGAAGGTGGAGAGGCAGGGGCCCTGGAAAAACCCAGGGTGGACTCAGGATTCTTCTACTCCAGGTCTCAGCACATCAACATAAGTCATCATCTAATGGTGGCAAATCTGGCCTTTGTTTGGGCACAACTTGGAGAACCAGGAGTCATGCTCCACAGATGGAGAAAGATGCTGGTTGCCTTTGAAGCCAAGAGGAGGGGATGGAGATACTTCTCTTGGAGACCCAAAGGGTCAGGAATAGTCTTTTAGCATTTGAAGCCTGCCCCTGCCCCTCACTCTGTTCCCTTTCAGGGTTCTTCACAGGGTCCATGTCCCCACACCATCTTCTTGTTCCCAGTGCCTTTGTCTGCCATGGTGGCCCTTCCACAGTTCTGCCTCACTCACACACACAAAAGCCAACCCTACTTCTTCTCTGATTATAAATTCCTGAGAATTTATAATTGCCTGCCTAATAAAACTTGGAATTCTTTGCTGTCTTTTAGTGGTAATGAAAACTATGAAACTGAGAAAGGTATTGGAGGGGAAGGGGTATCCCAGATTCTGAAGAGCCTCAGAAAGGAGATTCTCAGTGCATGAGCTGCTCAGCGACACCCTGAAAGAGTGAGAATAGACAAGGAAAGCAAGATTTAGTTCTAGCTGGAGACGGCTTTGGCAGGGGGCGGAGGGAGGTGTAGAAAAGGGATGCCTGTAATGGCAGGCACTAGGGTCCCTGAGAGGTCTGTAAAACCCCATCCTGCCCTAGTTCTCCCCTGCCACCTCAGCTCAGGTGCCTGAGCCCAGTGAGCTCAAGACAGACGTGTCCTCTTCATCTCTGCCTTGTTATGCCTGACACCAAAGCCAGAGCTCCTGGCTCCTTGCCTCCTGAGTACTCCCAGTCCCAACACGTAGCCTAGACCCAAGTCAGACATGTGAAAAGAGAGCCCGACTTCTTCCCCAGCCTGCATGGCATCACAGTGCTCCTAAAGCTGAAGAGATTGTCATCCAGTCACCTTTGTTCCTGGGCGCTGGTATAGCTCATTGTTATCAGCAATAAAACCTCTTCAGTATCTCTAATTCTTTCCTTCCATAATGCTCAAAATACTGCCTACACATGCTCTTGTTTATGCAGAGAGAGCTTCCCTTCACACAATGGACGGTTTCTGAATATGGTGTAAATTGAATCACATTATAAACGCACTAGGGGAATCCTAACATGAATCCTTTTATAAAGTGAATAATCATCCCCTAATTTATCATTAGTGTAAGCCCAGGTTTTTGTATAACAAGATTGTTTGATGTGAGCAAACCCCGCATAAATACACATGCATGTGCACCCCACTCACATATGTGCATGCACACATATACTCCCGGGGAGTGAAAGCTGTCCAGTATAGTTCCAGGTGCGAATTAGTCTTAATAAAAACCTTCTGAAACTGATTATTTGTGAACAGAGTACCAAGAATTATATGAGCATTTTTTAACTCAAGAAAGGGAAACTGAGGCCCAGAAAGGAGCAACAGCTTTGCTGCACTCATTCATCTCCATAGAGGAGATTATTTTCAGGTTTTTATAAGAATGTCAGACACTCCTGGATCACAAGGAGATGGTGAAGTGTGAATAAAGGATGATTGGCGGCTGGGCACACCTATAATCCCAGTGGCTCAGGAGGCTGAGTCGGGAGGAGGATCATAAGTTCAAAGCCAGTCTCAGCAACTTAGCAAGGCCCTAAGCAACTCAGCAAGATCCTATATTTAAATAAATATTAAAAATGGCTTGAGATGTGGCTCAGTGGTTTAGCACCCCTGCATTCAATTCCTGGTACCAAAAAAATAAATAAAAAAGGATGACTGGCAAGACTACAGGCCTGATCTTAGAGAGTATGGGATTTCCCATCAGAGCTTGCAGGCTCTGAGTGGGTGGGAGTGAGTCTGTGTGAAGAGAGAGGAGATGGGGTTCTGTGGTTCAAGACCACCCAGTATCTGCTAGACCATGAGCAGGCTCCTACCTCAGCGAGCACAGTCTTCCCATTCTCCTCCAGGTCTCTTCCACTATGCGCTGTTAGAGCACCATCCTGCCTGCCTGTAGCCTTTCAGGTACATCTAGAAGTGACTGAAAGCTGACTCTGGGTGGACAGTTCTGCACCCCATCTCACCTTATCAGAGGAAAAAAAACAGCAGGAGCTGCACTGAGCATGCTCCTTGTACCCTTCCCCATCTCCAACCTGCAGGATCTACTCCTCTTTCCTTTAGCAGAGAGTAATGAAGAGAGAGAAGCCAAGACACACCCTGAGTGAGTTCTCTCCAGATGAAGGAAACACCAGGAGTGAGTGAGCAAGTCAGGCTGTGAGGAGACTGACCATGCGCAGTGCCCACCCTCCAGAATCTGCTCACCTCCGGAGTTGTCAAAGGTTGGAGAGCAGGGCCCTCTCTGCCTGTCTCACAGGCCCCTGTCAACTCCCCAGCTACTGCTCCTGGATTTGGATAGTACCCTCTCTAGGGAAGGTGGCCTCATTCTCTGCCTGCAGTGGGAGAGTCTGAAACCTTTACCAATTGGTGAATTAGAGTTCATGACCTGCAAGGAGGTCAAAGAAGACCTAGTGCATGGGTCAGAGGGCATTTCCTAAAGGAATTGTCCTTGGGGACTATATGCGCCCTTGGGCCCTTCCTTTCTTTCTCTCTCCCTGCTTCCTGACTGCCATGGGATGAGCAGCTCTCCCCCACCATGCCCTTTCACCATGCTTCTGCCTTGAGCTGACAACCATGGACTGAATTCTCTGAAACCACAAGTCAAAGTAAATTTTTCCTCCTCTCCGCTGTTCTTGTCAGGTATTTTGGTCACAGCGATGAAAAGCTGACTAACACAGGAGCCTAGGAGCATGCCAGTGTTTGGGGCCCCCATTGCTTCAGTGATGATTGCAGTGAATCTGTGCAAACTAGAAGCAGTCATTATATCACAGTTGCGGGACTCACAGAAGAGGATGCAGAGCTCTTAACTTTGGGATGACAACACCACATGCCAGACACCAGTCAGAGGTAAATAGCCTTGTTACTGTTAGTGGTAAACTAGATATAGAAACCAGAGTGGTTTCAAGAGTCTCCTTTCTGAAACATTTCCTTGTAGTACTTGTACTTCATTGTGCCCTTGGGTGAGGAAGGGGTAGCATTATAGTTAGTACCACCGGGGAAGCTTGCAACCCACAGCCAATCTTATCTGTATCTGTGATCTGTGTAAATTTAAAAGCCATCTGTCTTGGAAAGAAAGGCGAAGAATCATGGAAATAATGTTGCAAAATATCCTTGTAAAACTAAAAAATGATTTTACATGCTGGTTGTTATCTATTATCATCGTCATTATCATGGCTTTAGGAAAGAAAGGGCCTTTACTTTAATCCAGATGAAGATGAAGCCCCCTTGGGCCACTCCCATCCACACCTGACTAAGATGATCCCAAGGTTCGTCCTGAGCAGTCTGGTGGTAATCCATGACCACAGATTTTGATGTAGCCTAGACGTTAGCTGAGGCCTCTCTCCTTCAACTCTGCTACCCCAAACGTAGGTAAACTTGACTCAAATTGCCAATTCTCAGCCTGAGGGAATCTAGGGTTGCCTCTGGTTTCCCCAAGTTCACCACAGTCAGGAAACTCAGTCCCGTGGTCTTTGCTTCTGCGCCCATGCATGCTCACTCCATTGCACTCTGCTCCACTTCAGCCCGAGCCTTGGCACAGGCTCCACAGAAGGCACACATGCCCCAGTTTAGCAACACTTCTGCAAGGTGTGGTGTCTGGGGAGGGCCGTGGTAGACACAGTCTTCCATAATGTCACTGGTGACCCTCTCTTCTCTGTTCTCCTCCTGAGACAAAAGCTCATTCTTCCCCACATTCTACTTAACAAATTCTTCAACAACCAGATTCCTGAGAATCCCAACTTCTCCCCTTCCAAAAATGAAGAGAAGGAAACGCCCCTCAAGTGACTGAGCTAGGAAAGAGAGCTATCCAGTCAACCTGCTGGTAAGTACGGTGAGATCAGAGTCCGGGTCTTCAGTCCTGCTGGACCCTTGGTAACTGGCCCAGAGCTTCACTAATAAATACAGTAATTAGAGTCGATTCTCATTACTGGTGGTACTTATGTTCTATGAAGTCACCACACACACGATGAATTAGCAGATACTGAACTAGTGCTCCTAGGGGAAATAAAAGGTTCGGTTCTGCAAGGCTCTGGTCACAACATTTTCATCAACTGATCAATACATAACCTTAATTTATGTTTTCTTCTGTTTAAAGACAACATATTTAATACATGTTGTGGATTCATTAACATTGAACTCAAGGCCAATAGCACTACAACCCATGGCCAAAAAAAGACTTATCTAACACATATATCTTCCCCACAAAGAGGAATACTAGGCAACATTTCAGTACTATGCTTGGACTCCTTTTGAACAGCATTTTAAAAAAAAAAAGCACAAAAATTCAAAAAAGGGTGCAGTTAAACATAGACTATAAAAAGGACCCTTTCTTACAGTCTGAAAACTGAAATAAGAAGGCAATTCACCTTGTTCAACCTGGGCAAGGAACTCAAATTTTTCACCACTCTGAACATGTCTTCAATAGACAACAAAAGGGCCATATGTATTGATTGAAGGGTGATCAATTTTAGCAAGTAGGCCAATTTGCAAATATGGAATCCAGGAATGATGAAGATTAACTACACAGGAAGACTACGGAGTACTATTTGGCAATAAAAAATAGCAAACTATGGATACATGCAACAATCTGGAGGGATCTCAAAGGCATCCTGCTGAGTGAAAGAAGCTAGTCTTGGCAGCTGACACGCCCCATGATCTCATTTGCGTTACCTTCTTGAAAAGACAAAACTGCGCAGATGGGCAACAGACCACTGGTTGCCAGGGGAGAGGAGTGTAACTATCGTAAAGGCATAGCGCAAGGAAATTGGGGAGTGTACTGTGTCTTGATTGTCATAATGGTAACATAATTATGTAGATGTGTTAGAATTCATAAAATCGTACCTCCAGAGAAAAAAGTTGTTTTATTGTATGATGACTTATGAACTAGAATATATATACATACATATCATCAAGAGCAATCAAAAGTGTGACATCCCTGACTTCAATCAGGACTGCCCTGCTGCATGAAGTGGGGCTCCACAGAAAGGTGACTGTGGCCACTTGAGGCCATTGTGTCTGCCTTGTCAGAGGGACAACTGCCACCTGTGTGCTGGGGTTATGGCTTCAGCCTACCTTCAAGTGGCTGAAACAGCTTGCGAGTTACCAAAAGGGGAAAACCAGCCGAGTCCTGAGGTGTCTCAGCCAGTTTCCATTTATTTATTCCTCCGTAAGAAGACCCCACTCCTGCAGGGGCCCGGGCATTGGTTTTATATCCACAAGCAGTGATCCCCCCTTAGAAGTTAGTGTTGCCCCTGGCAACCAGCTCTCTCTCCAAACTGCTTTGAATACAGACTGCCTTAGGAAGACTGCTCCTCGCAACTGATTTCTAAAAGACCTCTCCCATCACAACGTGAACAAAACATTTTTAAACAAAAAATTTAACAAGGTTTTAAAACAAAGATCCAAAGTATTTTTATCATATTCTGACTATGTGTTTGCTGAGTGGCTTGAGGGGAACTCATTGTACTTTGCAAAGGAAGAAAAAAAAAATAATGGTGGCAGATCATGAAATGCTACCTGTTCTGAGAGACCTGTGACAGGTAAAATTGAGATAATGTGATATCCCAGTAAAATCCACTAGTACAGGTCTAAGCCTGTCTGTGATGCTTATAAATTCCAGAGGAAATCAAGACAAATTCCCAGGTATAAAAGTGTTGTACATTATAATTATTAACACCCACAATTTATTAAACACTATCTATGTGGTAGAATCTGTACTGGGCACCACAAAAATAAAGAAATGAGCAAGACATGACTCATACCATCTGGAGGTTCCAAGTCCAGTGGGAGAAAGAAACATAAATAGTTAAATTCTTAAATTTAAACAGCTAAATTATAATTGTTGTTTACATCTCTGTATCCCCTTTTCAGCTCCTCCATCTTGTCTTCTAATTCTCAGGCATTATTGTACTATCAAGTAGAAAAATATGCTAGAATAAAATATAAGATGCATGCTAGGGAGAAATGATTAAGAGAGGGTGAATTAATTCAGGCCTTTGGTTGCAAGTGACATAATCCCAACTCATGAATGTAAACAAAATAGTAAATGCATTGGTTCACATAAGCAGAAAAAATTTGAGACTCAAATGGATATTGACAGGAAATTCTGTTCTTTTGTGGGACTTGTCCTTTTCTGCTTTCATTAAAGACGTCTAACACTAAGTACCACTGGCTATATTTAGAATGTTCATAGCCCTAGGGCTCAGTCACCCATACAGATTCAGCAATAAAAAGAAGGTTACTGAAGCTACGGTGGGGAGCAGAAAATAGGTCTGACCCTTTCAGGAGCCAATCTGATTGCCCAGTTTTTCAGGGTACTGGCCTCATTCAGGAAGTGTCAATGCTAATTGGATGGCCACCATTGAAGCCCAACAAGATGATGGATTTGAAGGCCTTGCACATTCCTTGCTTCCATGGGCCTCTGAGTACAAGCAGTGTGGACCGCAGGAAAAGCTCAGCCCTGGACATTGTCAAACCATGGAACCACTCAGTGATATAACACTGCCAAACAACAGGAGCAAAAATGTTCAGGGTAGAATATTTTAGACTGCCAAGGTATTTCCAATACAATGAAAAGAACTTGGGCTTTGGAAATGAACCTGGCTTGTATCTTACCTCTGCTACTTACTAGCTGTGAAGTTTTCTGAGTTGACAGCTTTTCATTTGTTAAATGGGAATAATGATTCCTGTCTCACAGGTGGTAAATGGGGGCTAAGGAGGTAAATTTAATTATATACACATATATATTGTTTGTTTGATTGTTTTGAACTCCAAGCCCTTTTTTCATCTCCTCTACCTTCTCTTCTAATTCTCAAGCATCTCTTTGCTCATTTGTCCTTCATCCATCTATCAAATATTGATTAAGCATCTGTTGTTTCAGGAAATACGCAATATATTGAGAATATTGATATTAATAAGATAGGACTCCCTACCCTATAGTTAATTATAGTTAAGTAAGAGTGGTTAAACAATTATGAAACATAGCATGTAGGGAAATACACAGACGTACAAATAATCCCTTAAATCTGCATACTCGGTTTTTATACCCAGAACAGTAGTCCCCCTTATTCACAATTTTTGCTTTCCATGGTCTGTTACCAACAGTCAACTGCTGTCCAAAAATATTAAACAGAAAATTCTAGAAATAAACAATGATAAGTTTTAAGTAGAGGACTATTCTGAGTATCATGATGTAATCTGGAGCCATCCTTCTCTGTTCTACCAGAATATGAATCATCCCCTTGTCTACTTGTCCAGGCTGCACATACTACCCACCCATTAGTCACTTAATACCTTCTGAGTTATCAGATTGACTGTTAATATACCACAATGCTGTGTTGCAGTATCCAGTATCTTACTTAATAATGTCCCCAAAGTACAAGAGTAGTGATGCCAGAAATTTGCAGGTGCCCAACAGAAGCCATGAAGTGCTTCTTTTAAGTAAAAAGATGAATATTCTCAACTAGAAATCATATGTTGAAGTTGCTAAGATCTAAGTAAAAATGAACCTTCTGTCAATGAAATTATGAAAAGGATAAGTAAATTTGTACTAGCTGTCATACCTCAAACTGCAAAATTTATGGCCACAATGTGTGATAAAGAGCATAGTAAAGATGAAAAAGACTAAATTTAAATATATATGTATAGGAGGAAACCTAGCATGTATATATATATGGTTCAGTTCTATCTGTGGTTTCATGCATCCACTCTGGGTCTTAAAACACATCTCCCACACATAAGGGTAATCACTGTATCTCATTAAATTCTCCTAACAACCTAGTATCATCATCCCCATCTTCCTTAGGAAGAAACCGAGATGATATCAATAACACAACTAAAATGCCCACAGTTGATTACAGTTAGGAACAAGTCCAAGGATCATTAAGAGTTTATTGATGGGGAAGTGTTTTAACTTTACTTTCAGGTAATCATAATGACTGATAAAGTTGCAAATAGTGCAATCAAAATAAGGAAAATAGGAAAGGAGTTAAGCAAATGATAGACAGTACTGTAAGCACAGACACCACCAAGTGTAGTAGAGTTGGTGCACAAACCCATACAGTTTGCCATCTGGGCAGAAATGTCTAGAGCAAAGCATGAGTAGTTAAGTCATACTGAAGCGCTCATAAGTTTTCTTTTCAATCTTTCTAAAAATGTTTTAGTTTAGAACTCAGATATGCTACACAGTATACATGCTGAATCTCAAATCTATTGCATTTCTCATATTTATAAGTTTTATTTCTTTGGGGTATTAGGATGGTCTTTGGCCTCCACTCCCTCAATTACCATACTACATTTCTTTGAAGCAAATACTTTCTGTGATTTGCCCAGGATGACAGTAAACTGCAGGTAGAAAGCAGGTCTTGAGATGGCAGTTCTCCCGCCTATTGTCAATCACACAATACACACTCCTTCCAGATGCCAGAGGCAGGAAAGGATCCCTGAATTCCTAGATGCCACACCTGGGTCTGACCTGCCTAGAGGAATCTCCTTTCTCGATCTGGACTTTTTCCTGTTCCTCCCTGATCTTCATCAGAGCTAAACTAGACAATCTTCAGATTTAGAGGAGTGAGGTGAATGTGTGCCCTCCCATTGTGGTACACCAGTGGGGGAGAGATTTGGAGTGGAATGGAAGATGGGTCCTTTAGGATTCACAAGAGGTTGTCTACTCTGCCCACAAACACAATGATCTCTGCCAGCCAGGAACCTATGATCCACCCTAGCCTTACCAGAATCAAAACCACCTCCCCTGATGGGAAGAGACTGCCTCTACCTGACCTGGGGGGGTGTCTTGGAGTATTAGAATAGAGCCCCTTGACTGGGCTGGCTTTGATCCCAGCTCTGCCACCTTCTAGGTGTGTGATCTAGGCAAGCCTCTTAAATGGAACTCAGTTTTCTTTTCCACCATAGGGGCAATGATGGTAATGATAACATCTGTGCTACTAGACTGGTGTGAGACACAAATGAGTTCATTTATGCAAATACATTTTGTCAACTGTTAAGAGTAAGTAAATGCTTTCCTTGTTATCTTTGTTATTATTGTTGACAAGTGAGCATTGGGGAGGAGCGTGTGAATGTCCGGGAGATCCTGCAGGAAACTTCCAAAACTGCTCTGGGGTAGACAGGGCAGGAAAGCTTTGTGTGAATTAAAGTCATAGAGAATCCCACAACCAGAGACAGAAGAAAATTCTGGTCTTTGAGATTGGGCTTTTTTTTTTTTTTTTTTAAATCCCAGAAAAATTGTAAAATAGTGTAGAAAGAAGAGTAGATAAAATGGGGGAACAAATGGGACATTTTCCCAGCTGGGCAGGAGGATGCTGATTGAGTACAATCAATGCCACCAGCCCGCTAACGAGACCCAATCAGGCGGGGCGATTAGAGATATTCTTCAAGGAAAAGAAGCCTGACAGCTGCAGGAAAGTTTCTGCTTTTCTGTAGAAGAGAGAGCGGGAAGACAGGCAGAGTGGTGTGGCAGAGAGGGGAGGGGACAGGGGGAATGGAATCATCAAAACATGAGCACCCACCAGCCCTTCCTTGAAGTCAGAGAAGGGAGGAGGGTAAAAGTTTGGGGATATCCTGCACTGCTTCCGTTTTCTTAGACATCGATGATCATAGTCATTTCCTCTGGTTTCTCTCCTCCTGCGGGACAGGGAGCCCCCTGGACTCCACTGCAAGTTTACCTTGAGACAGGCAAGGCTAAAGTCCCTCACGAGAATCCTAGTTTCCATCTGCAAAGCCTGTTACAGGTTACAAATGTTACAGGTTCCTCTTGTATAAGATCTCATTTTGGCCTCACAGAAACCTTTGAAAGCAGAAGTGTTTTCAATACTTCCACATTTGAAGGGTGAATTTAGTGCAGGTCATTTCATTACATATTTATTGAGCATCAACATTGCACACAGCTTTCATGTTAAGTTGAATTATACCCAGCATCTGCTCTCAGGGAGTCCACAGTCTAGTGGGAGAGATATATACCATGTCAATGGTGTGTGGCATTTGACCCAGCTGTCCCTCTCAGGCTATACCCAAAGGACTTAAAAACAGCATACTACAGGGACACAGCCACATCAATGTTTATAGCAGCACAATTCACAATAGCTAAACTGTGGAACCAACCTAGATGCCCTTCAATAGATGAATGGATTTTTAAAAATGTGGCATTTATACACAATGGAATATTACTCAGCAATAAAAGAAAATAAAATCATGGCATTTGCAGGTAAGTGGATGGAGTTAGAGAAAATAATGCTGATCCCCCAAAACCAAATGCCAAATGTTTTCTCTGATATAAGAGGCTGATTCATGGTGGGGTAGGGAGAGGGAGCATGGGAGGAATAGACAACTCTAGATAGGGCAGAGGGGTGGGAGGGGAAGGGAGGGAGCATGGGGTTAAAAATGATGGTGGAATGTGATGGACATTATTATCCAAAGTACATGTATGAAGGCAGGAATTGGTGTGAATATTCTTTGTATACAACCAAAGATATGAAAAAATTGTGCTTTATATGTGCAATAAGAATTGTAATGCATGCCGCTGTCATATATAAATTAAAAAATTAATTAAAAAAAGAATCACCAATAGATGCTAATACTGCCGAGTACAAATTAGGTAAGGATAAGGATTATTTATAATCTTCAAGTATCAATATCAAAATATCTCTCCATACATTACTAATTAATTGCCAAGATAGAAATGATAATCTTACAATAGAGAAAGTGGAGGATGATACATAACCAAGAGATCAAAGTAAATCAAACTAAGACTGGAGTGAATTGATACCATGTGCCTCTTGGTATGCTACATCAAAGAGGATACAACATAATTTATGTAGTTCTCCAGTCCAAAATGCTTAATCTGAATTAATCATTAGGAAACTATCATACAAATTCAAAGTGATGATGGGCATTCTACAAAACAATTGGCTTGCACTTTTTAAAACTGTCAATGTCATGGAAGACAAAAGCTGAAGAACTGTCCTAGATTAGAGACCAAAGAGATATCATAGCTGAATACAACATGTGAAGTTATACTGGGCCATATATCAGAAAAAGAACTGATCTATGGGACATTTTAGCAAAATGGAAAATTTTGCAAAATTTAAATATGAAATATATAATAACAGAAGTCTGTTTGGAGTAAGTAGATGAGTATGTAGCATAATTCAACTGTCTGCTTGACTTCTGCATGTCAATGTCTGAAAGAATTCTCCTACTTAAGTATTGATTCTTCCTACTGCAAACCTGTAACTATTTTATTTCCCAGGTGAGTCAATATCACCACCATTTATCCAATTGCTCAAGCCAATCACCTAGAAGACATCCCCGATTTCTCTCTTCTTGTTCCTCCCATAACCTGTCAGCAGTTCCTCGTTACTTTACCTTCAAAGTATATTTCACATTGATTTACTACTTTCCATCTTTACACCATTCTGGTCCAAGCAACCACCTTCCCATGGGAGGACCACAGCAATAATCACTTCATTGTCCCATACAAGTCATTATTACCATGGAAGTTAGAGAAATCTTCTTTACTTATGAGTCAATACATGTCATTGCCCTGCCTAAAACTCTCCAGAGTTCCCTTTGAGCTTAGAAGAAAATCCTAAAATCTTCTATCTCTTCCCAGCAAGAAACCTTTACTCCCATAGCCTCAGGACTGAGAGTTCTGACAATCAAACCCATGATATCATTCAAGTGACTGAATTACAACACAAGTTGTATTCTCAATCTTTCAGAGTATCTTCTGGTAAAACCATGGCATTAGTTGGGGAAAAAAATGGAATCCTGAAAACTAAAATGGGTACCTATAGGCAGATCTCAATGAATCTGCGGAGTTTTCTTTGTAGACTACATAATTTGCAGGGACTCTTTCACCTCTGCCTGATGAGTGTGTTATTCTTTGCCTTGAGAAACTTCTGTGACCTTCCCAAAAGTAGTTATCTTGCAAGCCACTGATGATTCTTCTCAGGACTTACCCCTTTCAACCTTCTTTGTTTCTAGACCTACAACTAAATTCAAGTTTCAACCTGTCTCAAAGGATGATAGTCAGTTTTGCATCACTGTGACCAAAATACCTGACAAAACAATCTAGAGAAAGAAAAGGTTTTTGTTATTTTGTTTTTGTTTTTAGCTCACAGTTTTAGAGGTTCAGTTCAAGGTGAGCCAACTCCATTGCTCTGAGCCCAAGAAAAGGCATACTATCATGGCAGAAGGGCATGGTAGAGAAGTATGGCTTTGTTGTTCATGATGGCCAGGGAGCAGAGAGAGAAAGGAGACAGGGCCACCAGGAAAATAAATCCTTCCAGGGCATGTTCCAGGTGACCCATCTTCTTCAATCATGCCCCACACACCTATAGTTATCCACAGTTAGTCCATTAAAATTAGGATGGACTGATTAGGTTGCAGCTTTCACAATCTAATTATTTCACCTCCAAACATTCCTACATTAACACTGGAGCTCAGGGAAAACACTTCATGTCCAAACCATAATAGTAAGGTGTCAAGTAGGAACTATGAAAAGATCCATTACACATCAAAAGAGTTACATTACCTTCCCAACCTACACAGAAATCTGGAAAATATATGCAGGAATATATATATATATATATAATCAAGAGTAGAGGAAACATAAAGTTGAATAGGCTAAATTTATTGATATGGACCTACTAAGCAGAGAGTTTGGCTTCAAGTTTAGCTTTAAAGAGTAGAAAGGGTTTAGCAGAGTAATATTTCATTGTGTATATATACCACATTTTCTTTATCCATTCATCTGTTGAAGGGCTCCTAAGTTGGTTCCATAGCTTGGCTATTGTGAATTGTGCTGCTATAAACATTGATGTGGCTGTGTCTCTGTAGTATGCTGATTTTAAGTCCTTTGAATATGGACGGAGGAGTGAGATAGCTGGGTCAAATGGTGGTTCTATTCCAAGTTTTCTAAGGATCTCCAAACTGCTTTCCAGAGTGGTTGCACCAATTTGCAGCAATGTATGAGTGAACCTTTTCCCCCACATCCTTACCAACATTTATTGTTACTTGTATTCTTAATAATTGCCATTCTGATTAGAAATGGAATCTCAGTATAGTTTTAATTTGCATTTCTCTAATTGCTAGAGATGGTGAACATTTTCTCATATAGCTGTTGACCATTCATATTTCTTCTGTGAAGTGTCTGTTCAGTTCCTTTGCCCATTTATTGATTGGGGTATTTTTTATGTTAAGTTTTTTTGAGTTCTTTGTATATGCTAGAAATTAATGCTCTATCTGAGGTGCAGGTGGTAAAAATTTTCTCCCATTATATAGGCTATCTGTTTATGTTCTTGATAGTTTCCTTTGCTGTGAAGAAGCTTTTTAGTTTGATGGCATTATTGATTCTTGATTTTCTTGCTTGTGCTTAGGAGTCTTATTGAGGAAGTTTGTTCCTGAGCTGATATAATGGAGAGTTGGGCCAATTTTTTCTTCTAGTAGGTGCAGAGTCTCATGAAATTATGGCATTTACTGGTAAATGGATGGAACTAGAGAATATGAATATCATGCTAAGTAAAATAAGCCAGACCCCAAAATCAAAGGCCAAATGTTCTTTCTGATACGGATACTAACCCATAACAAGGGAGAGTTTGGAGAGGTATAAGTATAGAAGTTTATTGGACTAGACAATGGGGAATGAAGGGAAGGGAGGGGAGATGGGAATAGGAAAGATAGTAGAATGAATTGGATATAACTTTTCTAAGCTCATATATGAATAAATGACCAGTGTAACTCCACATCATGTTCAACCACAAGAATGGGATCAAAATTGTAACTGTAATGGATTGCATCTCATGTATGTGTAATATGTCCAAATACACCTTATTGTCATGTATATCTAAAAACAACAATTTTTTTAAAAGGGGAGGGGTTTAGCAGTTTGACCAAAACTGCTAAACATGGCCTACACTGATTGAAGTTGATATGTCCAAACTGCCTTGGTATACTGTAGAGGAAGATATCCAAAGACATGAGGCAATTGGAATATTAGAGTAAATTTATCATATAAGACCAATTCACCCACCCCAGGAGAGTCCAGAGCACACACCTTTCCCCATGACTATAATAAATAAGCTTGTGAGAGGAGCCACAGCATCTTTTAAAAGTTCACTGGTCATTCTTTTAAGTAGGTCAGAAATTATAGTGGGAACTGCCACCATTGAGCTGGGTTCCCTAAATGGGTATTGTAAACCATGGGTAGCAGAGCTAAAGTGATGACACTTAATTGCCAAAGTCCAAGTGGGAGTTTTACTGTAATGGACTGAAATGTCAAGGCAATAATCAGAATAGTCTGACCTCAGAGATCTATGGAATTGGCTAGTTGATCATGGTGTTTCTAGAAAATAAATAGATGTGAAGTCTACCAAATCATTATCTGATAGGTATAAGCAAAAGAGTTCTAGGTCAAGGGAACAAAAGTCTTATTCTAATCACAAAAATATTCATGGCCCTTCAGCCAATTCCCCAGACTTGAGTCAGTTTATTGACTCAGAGCTCTTTGAATAAAAGGGAACCCAACTCCTCTTAAGGAAAAATCTTGCTGTTGCCAAAAATGCATACTGTAAATCTTTCTCCCAGCCTTTTCCAAGAGTATCTACAGCCATTTCCAGGGTAACTGTGCATTGAAGAAAGAGAAATAATAAAAACCTTTGAGGGATTATTTGACATTGACTCTAAATTAAATCTTGGAAATCTAAAATGTTGTTGTGGTCAACCAATAAGGGTAGTATCTTATAGAAGCCAGCCAATCAATAAAATTTTAGCTCTTTTCCAACTCAGAGTGGGTCCAGTTGATCTATGAACCCACCCTGTTATGTTCCCAGTTTTGGAGTGCATAATTGGAATAGACATACTCAGTAATAGAATGCCCACATTGGTTCCTGTTCTGGTAGAGAGAGGGCTATAATGGTGGGAAAGGTCAAGTGGAAGCCACTATAACTTCATCTACCTAGAGAAGCAATAAACCAAAAGTAATAAAGCATTCCTGAAAAAAATTCCAATATTATAGGAGAAAGAATGTAATACATTTTCCTTGCTTATCTCAAGGGCCATGCTAACACACCATAGCAACACAGATTAACAAGAGAAAAACACAACAAATGTGCTTATCCAAAATTTTATATGACATGGAACCTTCAGAAATTAAGACCAGGAATGAAAGTCCAGGAAAAACTGCATATTTTTATGCTAAGTAGATAGTTGTAGGTAAACATACCTGAACACAAAGATGGTATGATCTAATGGTAACAACTAGGGGGAACTTAGCAAGGCCTAGTTGTTCAGAGTTTTCTTAGCTTTCAGGTCTAAGCAAAGACCCTCTAGAATGAGGTTCTTTGACTGGCTTTCCAGCAAGGTAGGTCAGAAAATTCTTTAGGACCTTCTTCAGGGGAGAAAGATGAGAGAAAGTCAAAGTAAACTTTTTGATTCTGCAGTTTTCTCAACTGCCAAGGTGTGATATTTTGGGGTATCTTGTTCAAAGACCCAACAAGGCCATCATTAAGGATTCAAAGGATGCAGGGTAGTTATTTCCACTAGGTGTAGAGGACAGAGAGACCTTGGAGAATGACACCATAAATTTAGTTTATGGTGTCAGCTAGATGGTAATCCCATGAACAGTTGGAGCAAGGTTTTTCAGAAGACTACATATGTTCTAAGTCAATATCACACATGTAATGTTTCTCATATAGTCAGGATTCCTGTACCTAGAAAACGAAGAATGGAAATGGGTGAGTGCAAGATGTTAGGCCCCTCAGGCCACATGAACCTGAGGCAGAGAGAGGTATCTAAAGTTTATGACAATGTTTTATAGAATCTTTTGCAAGCACCAACTGGAGAGACCCTTGACATGACACTGGGTCCTACAACAGGCTAAGCCCATGTGAAATCAAGAAAGTGTGTACCTGGAGGTGTTGTATCATTTGAGTGTTATCCAGTCCACCAAGTTAAAGGTTTAATGGCATAATAGCAATCCAACAGACATGACACATTTTGGATTGAAGCAGAGCAGGTTTAGAAGACACAAGTGAATTACTAGAGGAAAAGACTATTCCATTGTCTTTGCTCAGAACACTTGTGACACCAATTGTGTAGGGGTTTTCCTAAACAAAAACCAATTCTCTAACTCTCCAGACACCAAGTGATATCCTCCCATTCAATTCACTTCTGAAATTATCTACTTAGAGTTAGCATGAGACCCCACAAGTTAAGGACTCAGTCCCACAAAACTGTCCACACTTTGGATGTCATTTACAAGTCCCAGTCCTCTGGGACATCTTACTCTATTGGCAATAAATCAGAGATCCCCATAACCTCCTCCTTGGATTACATAATTTCCTATAACAGCTCACAGAACCCAGGAAAGCACATTACTTACCATCACCATTTTCTTATAAAGCATACAGGTGGTCAGATAAAGATTACATTCAGCAAGGTATGTGGGAAGTGGTGCACACTTTCCAAGTGCTCTCTGGTCATGAGACTCCCCTAGCATCCAGACATATTGACTTGTTCAGAAGTTCTGCTTAGGATTTTTATGGAGCTCTCATTATGTAGACACAATTGATTAAATCCTTGACTCTTTGGTGATTGAACTCAATATCTAGCTCCTCTCCCCTCCCTGGAGGCCAGAGGGCAGGGCTGGAACTTCAACCTCCTAAGTATAGTTTGGTTCTTCTGGCAGCCAGCATCCAACCTAAAGTTGTCTGGGGGGTTTAGTCACCATTACCTCATTGACATAAAAAAGGACTCTTGTCTGGAGGTCCCAAGGGTCTTAGAAGCTCTGTACCAGGAAATGAGGGAAGAGATCAAATGTATATTTCTAATTGTGCCATAATTACATTAATAGATGAACCAGATTTCCACGGTTGCTGACTATTCACTGATGCCTCTCCCTCAATTCACATTTATTACTTATAGGCTCATGTTATCTACAACCAACTCAGGGAAAAGAAAGACCTCAGGCTGGTTTGTAAAAAGTGCAATACGTTAGTTTTAGTCAAAACTTGTAGTTAGATTAAAGTCCCACTTAAGAGTGACTAAAGGAAATTTTCCCAGTGGTAAATATTCCCAGTGGGCAGACAGGGAGCGTTATACTTAGCCATTCACTAGAGATAGAGGAAAAAAGAGACCTGAGCTACGGATATACAGATGCCTAGTGGCCAGTGGCTTGGCTGTAAGCCCTAGAGGAATACAACCGGAAGATAGGAACAGGGAGGTCTAGAGAGGAGATATGTAAATGGACCTATGGAGACAGGCATAAAGCAGGCAGACCTCTGCTTCTGCTCAGGACCACCAGACATCATCCACTACCAAAGAAACCCCCAGGAGTTAGGAAGATTTGTTCTGTGGAATGAGTGGTCGGGTCTCCTCCAAACAACCAGAGCTCGTGCACTGATCCTGTGAATAGAGGAACAGCAATAAAGGGATGGAAGCTACACACGGTCCCAAAGCACAAGCTCTGCTTCCCATGACTGGTTTAGCTATTGCCACTGCCTGACTTGCCAACTGAGTCCTTGATATGGGACGACTTCTCAAATAAATCAACCAGCCACTTGGAGACACTCTGTTACATTAAGTCTCTTGGAGGGGACATCAATTTGTCCTCACCAGAACTGATTCTCTGGCTTTGAATTTGCCTGCTGTCTTAGTCCATTATTTGCTATTTTAACATAATATCACAAACCATGCAATTTATAAAGAACAGAGGTAAATTATGAAGAACAGAGGTTTTACATGGCTCACAGATCTGGAGGTGAGAAGTTCAAGAGTATAGCAGCAGCATTAACCCATTAATCTCTCTATCCCCAATACCTCTCCCATACCTCCTCCTCATGACTTACTTACCTATCAAAGGTCATGCCTCTTAGTACTGTTAACAATAGCAACTGAATTTCAACAGGAATTTTTGAGGAGATAGATATTCAAACCATAGTACCTTCCTTGCTTCCACTGGTACCCGAGGGCTGACAATATGCATGACCTATCAGCATGATATCATATACAACATCGCTTAGTATCAAAGCTCTCATTTTATGACAAAGAAGAAGGATAAGCACATGACCATGATCATGGGATACACTGGTCTAAACAAGCATCCCATCAACCAAAAATAGCCATACTGATTGGATAGTGGGCTATCCTGTTAAAGCTCCAGCTAAGATGCCAGTACCCTGGGGACTGAGGCACTGTTCTCCAAGATGCATTACATACACTAAAATAAAGGCTCACATATAGTGCTATGACCCTAGAAACAAGAACTGGAAAAATATTTATTTTATGGAAAGATAAATCAAGGGTTAGAAATAGGAATTCTTACTCCACATTAGCAGTTTGTCCTTTCTAGTTGCACATTAATAAGCCAGGTTAGAGGTCTGGTCCCAGGAACAGAATACTGGTATGAGGAAGCCAAATAAGGGTTTCATTGAAAGCTATGACTATCATCTAGTGTTATGATTTTGATGTGCTGTATCTCCTAAAAGCTCACAAGTGAGAATGCAAGAAGGTTCCAAGGAGACATGATTGGGTTGTGAGAGTCTTAACCCAATCAGTGATTTAATCCCCTGATAAGGATTAACTGAATGATAACTGAAGTGGTAGGGTGGGGCTGGAGGTGGTGAGAATTAGGATGTGGCTTTGGTGTATATATTTGTATCTGGAAAGTGGAGTCTCTCTCTCTGCTTCTTGATCACCATGATCTGAACTGCTTCCCTCTGCCACACACTCCGCCATGATGTTCAGCCTCATCTTGAGCCCCAAGAAGTGGAGCCAGCCTTCTATGGACTAAGGACTCTGAAACCAAGAACCATCAAATAAACTTTTCTTCCTCTACAGTTGTTCTGGTCAAATCCTTTAGTCACTGCAATGAAAAATCTGACTGAAACATCTAGCTTCTTGGGTTCCTCATATTCATGGACCAATTAGGGGGAAAATTATTAATTTAATGTCATGGGAAATCCACCCTGATTTCCATGAGGAATTAGAGTTACTGCTACACAATGTGGGCAAGAAGCATGTCTGGTGCCCAGGGGGTTCACAGGTACATTACTTTGTACTCTCATTTCCAAAAATAATCTTAAATATGCAAGTAGAACAACCATGGCCCAACAAGGGCTAATACAGACTTACATTTCTTGAGAATGAAAGGTTGGGTGCCCCAGCAAGACCAGTCAGAATTCTCCAGTGAGGAAAATCTAAAATGATTGGTGGGGAAAGAAGATGTAGCTAAAGCTACAGGAACCATAGGTTTTGCTTTGCTAACCTCTTGCTTGGGGTCTTTTCAGAAACTGTGACAAGACCCTTCCTTGAAGGGAACTCTAGCTGATTGGATTTGAACTCCCCCTCAAGGAAGACAGAGGTGTTTGCTTTCATCCAAATGGGGGAGGAGGGTTCAACAGAAATGTGGAAGAAATACCAAGCAGTAGTACGGTGCTAGGGCAGCATATGTGAGGGATTGATGGGAGGTGCGCCAAGATCTGTCTGATGGAACATGAAACCAGAGCAGAAGAGGAGTCCTCTCATTTTATGACAAAGAAGGAGAAGGATAAGCACATGACCTTTACCAAAAGTCCTCACTCAGACCCTGGGCTTCTATTCCTAAATCTCTGAATTCCTCTGTATTTTGTCCCTGTTTATATAATCATTAATGTTGATACAATCACTAAAACTAATCGCTCACAAAATTTTTGATTCCCATGACCATTCCTTTCCATTCTGGAAGACTAATTTAAACTTGTCCTCCAGGAAATATAAATAAACATATATTTTCAAGTGAAGAAAAATAACACAAGAAAACCAGATCTAAGTGCCAAGAAAATTAATTATATATCATACAGGGCTACTAGAACCCCTAAAGAAAAAATACCTCCCGTATGAGGGCCAGGTGGGCAGGCCCCACCTATTGAACTTGAGCATGACCTTGGCTTTACCAAAACCCACTATATTAGAAGAGGAGGTTGGGGGATGGCTTTCCTTGCAGATACGGTGACCTTTGGGTATGACCATTGTGCAAGCTAAGAAGCTAGACAGTTATTTGTGTGTCATGTGAATGCTCCAAGTACACATGAGGCTCTGGATAATCAGGAGAGAGCATAATACATGTTTTGAGGATGGGTTCCTTCTCTAGTCACCCCAGTGCTTGGTCAGATGGCCTGGCTGCAAAGTGGCCACAGTGGCATGAATGAAGGCCATTCATGAGCTTGACAACTTGAAATTCCTCTCCCCAAGGATGCCTTACCTATCACTGTTGCCAAGTGCCAAAACTTCCAAAAGCAGAGATCACCACTGAGCCTCCTATGTGACACCATTTTCCCTGGGGAGTAATGAGCCATGTGGTGGTAGGTTGGTAACACTGGAGCTCTTCCATCATGGGAGGCAGAGAGTTGTCTTCTCTGGGATAGTGTGTTAATCGATTTTTCATTTCTGTGACAAAACACTGGCGATAAACAACAAAATGGAGGAAAGACTTATTTTGACTCACCATTTCAAAGGTTTCAGTACATGTTCAGGTGGCTTTATTGTTTCTGAGCCCACAGTAAGGAAGTGCATCATGACAAAGGGTATGGCGGAGCAAACCTGCATTTTTTATAGCCATCAGTAAAGCAGAGAGAGTGAAAGAGAAAGAGGCCAGGGACAAGTTATACACTTTCAGGGATGCCCCCTGTGACCTTATTCCTCTAGCCAGCCCCACTTCCTACAGTTTCCACCACCTCCCTGTAGTCCATTCAGTTATGAATCCCTCCCTGGATTAATCCATTGATGAGATCAGAGCCCTCATGATCCAAAAATTTTCCAAAAGTCCCACCTTTGGCTATTGCTACATTGGGACCAGGCTTCAATATTTGAGCCTTTGGGAGACCTTTCATACCAAACCATAACAAATAGAGATGTATTCTGGGTTATGGATTCATTGTCCTTGCTTGTAATGCTTTTGCTAGCACCACTATCCAAGGGCTCACAGAACATCTTATTCACCATCACGGTATTCCTCACAACATTGCTTCTAATCAAAGAATTCATTTCTCAGCAAAAGAAGTGTGGCATTGGGTTCAGGCCTATGGAATTTACTCTTATTATATACCTCATCACCCAGAAACAACTGGCCTAGAAGAATGGTGGGATGAGCTACTAATGTCTCAGTTGTGGTTCCAGTTGGGAGACAACACTATGAAATAATGGGGTTCTGTCATACTGAATACAGCATATACTTTGAATCAAGGACTAATATAGAGTGCTATTTCTTCCATAGCTAGGATACATATGAATCAAGAGGTGGCAATAGGAATGGCTCCTCTTATCTCTAAAACTAATCGCTCATAAAATTTTTGATTCCCATCACCATAACTTTGAGCTGTTACTCTGGAGATCTTGAGTCCCATGGGAGAAAAGCTTCCCCCAGAGAAAATAAGCCTGGTTCCATGAATTAGGAATTGAGACTCCTGTCTGGCCATTTGTGTTCCTTGTGCCACTGAATCAAGAGATAAGAAAAGGGGATTACTCTACCAGTTGGGGGTGATTGATCCTAAAATAAAATAGAGAAATGATTATGTCTAAAGCCCAGTGGATTCTCTGGGGGCATTCTACATTACTTCTGTACCCAGTAGTAAACATTAATGGAAATCACAGCTACCAAAAATACACAGGAACTCTAAGGATTCAGACCTATCAGGAATGACAATTTGGGTCACCCCAGCAGGTAAGAAAGACTAACCAGGTGATGTCCTGGATGAGAGTAATAGAATCACAAAACAGGAAGTGGGAAAAGGAAGACTCTACGCACACATACCTTATGACCAGTTATATCAACAAGGATGGTAGCAGTTGTGCATATTTTCTTCTTTCTGTGTATGGATTATTTTTATTTTTGCCCCCTTTCCCTTAGTATTATACAAGTTGTTGGGAAATAACTTTGCAATTGCAAAGAGTAAATTTATTCTTTAAGGAAAAGATATTCAGACAGTGAAACTGTCACTACCTTAGCAGAGAAGAATTAATACGATCTAGTAATGAAATAGTGTGACTGTCTCCCAGAAATGGATAAAATGAGTGTTGAAACTTCTCCTCATTTAAGTGAGAGAATGAAAATGCCTTTCTTTGTAAAGATGGTTGCATCTTGTTAAGTCAAAAAGCACATTTTTTTGTGTGTGTGGTTGTATGAATTTCAAAACTATTATGTTGGTCAGCTTTTTGGTCACTGTGACCAAAATATCTGACAAGAACTTAGAGAAAGAAAAGTTTAAGTTGGTCTCGCAGTTTCAGAGGTTCAGACCATGGTGAGCCAATTCTGCTATTTTGGACCTGAGGTGAGATAGAACATCATGGCAGAAGGCGTAGCAGAAGAAAGGTGTTCAGTTCAGGACAACCAAGAAAAGAGAGAGAGAGAAAGAAAGACGAGGCACAGAGAGAGACAGAGAACAGGAGCCAGAGACAAAATATATAATTCCCAAGGTACGCCCCCTGTGAGTCACTTCCTCTAGCCACACCTGACTTTCCTGCAGTCACTATCCAGTTAATCTATTAGAATTATTAATCCATAAAATGGATTAATCCACTAATTAGGTTGAAGCTCTCTTAATGTAATTATTCCATACCTGAACACTCCTGCAAAGGAGCTTTAGAGGGCACCTTATATCCAAACCATAACATCTATGTACAAAGGAATGGATAGAAGTTAAGTATATGAAGGGATAACCTGTCAAACAGTTGTCTCTTTGATTTGAGCCCATCCTTCTAAATTTTATTTTAGGATACTATGTTTTTGGCTTTGCTACTGGCTCCCTATCCATCGAGTCTCTGTCGATGAGACTCTGGAGGAAGACTACAAAACTGAAAACAGAATCCTGAAGCCAGCCCTTCCTATTGGAGTCTCATTTGTGTCCTTTTTCTGTCAGACTCATTTACCCAGGTGGTATAGCAAGTTGTTCCTTAGCAGCATTGACTACAGTGGGAAGATTTTCCAGTACAGTTTTGTTATGTCCCCTCAACCAAATGAACCCCCTCCACAAAAGATCTGAGTCCCAATTCTACAAGACCCCTTCTGCAAATTCAGAAGCACCAGCTCTGGCCAAGAATTCCCCCTCAGAGGTTTAACTTCTGGCTCTATGGGTCACCCTGTTCTAGGTATGCTAGCGGATACCCTAGGGTCCTCTTCTGCCTTTTCAGTGAATTAGCAATTTATAGCTAGTTAACAGTTCTATAAGTGAATTATCTTTAAGATGTTCAAAACACCTGTTATGGCTTGTGTCTCTTAATTAGACCCTACCTAATACATCTCTCAGGAGGGAACTGTACAATATAATTTTACAGTTGGATAAAAGTGAAAGCCCTACCTTTCATTGTGGGCTTCACTGTGTCTTCTCTGCAAGAACTCATACAAATCTGAGTACAGACACCTGGTCTCATGCATTATACTCCTGAAACATTAGAACTGCCTGCAGTTTCACATGTACCTTGTGGTTTTTGCTAATATGTTACCTATTGCTTCTAGAAGTCATGAAAAGACCCTGTCTTTGGACCAAAGATGAGTAATTCAGATGGAACTGGAGACATAGGTTAGGCTAGGATCAGAATAGACAACCAAGAATATGACTTTATGCTATTGAGAGGATAGACTTGGAGAGATTTTATGCTGAAGAGCCATATGGAAACTGCAGTGCTTCAGAAGTTACATCTGGAAACCATACTGGAATTTTCTCTCATCCTCAAGTTTCCCTTCCCTTTTCTAACATTCATATTAAGGAAAATGTACACCCCCAAAGCTTTACAGCCTTTTCTTCCTCTCATTACTGCATCAGTGCTCCTCTGAAGGCAAAGTCTGTACCTTCTTGCTGCCCAAAGAAAACACCCACCACCCCCTTCATGACTACCACTACCAGCACCATTGCATTTTGCAGATTACCAGAAGAAAGTGGGGGAACAATTGGAGAAAGAAGTGGAAGACTGAAAAAGAGTAGGGAGGAGGCTGATGGGAAAGAAGGCTGAAGAGAGAAATTGGTGGAAAATAAAGAAATTCATGAGAGGAGAAATGAGAGATGGGCCTCAGTGAAAACAGAGTACTGTCATTAATAAGTGAACACAATGAATCCATCCAATAACTACAGAGTTAAACCAAGAGACCTTCTCCTTCCAACAGAAACTTATACTGCTTTTATTTGAGAGCAACATGATTAGCAACTTGATACTATCAATTTAATGGGAATAAGAAGGAAATTTCCCAGGACAAACTTGCCCCCCATTTACTCCACACCGCTGTAAAAGTGAATGGTGAGATTTAATGAAGGCTATTATAAAGAGAACATGGGTATAGCTGAAAGATTCCTTTTTATAAGGACCATCAGAAACAGAAGGAAGAAAATTTAAGTGAGATTTTATGTAAGGATATTAAAAAATTGAGAAAACTTTAGTAGTAGATAGGAAGAGAACCAGAAAAACCTTTGTAAAAACCTAAAATTTGATCTTGGTTTGGAAATGTTAGTAGAATTTGAACAAAATGGGGATGGAAAGGAAGATCATTATAGGCATAGGAAGGGAAGCACAGAATAAGTAAAGAAATGGAAGACCTTGTGGATGGCTGGAAAAGACTCAGTGAGATTATCTGGATGGAGCATGATGTGATCAATACGACCCTCACCCTTCTAACTCTGGCCCTTAAACATTCCTCAGCCTCAACTATTGCTCTAGCCTTTCCATCTCTTGCTGCTTACACCTCCCCATCTCTGCTCCAGGGAGCCCTCAATCCAAATGGAGGGATTTATGAGTAGCAATACTCCCTTTCTCAGATCAATGGTCAAAGATCAATAGCTATAATGCAGAATATTAATCCATATTCATTAGAATTGAATTCAGCAAATGATATTATAAAATGCTCTTGGAAATCTATAGAAAAGATTTAAAGAGAAAGTTGTCCTAATATCACTACTGTTTGCACAGCTACAGGTTAAAGAAATTTGGGCAAGGGGAGTTTCTGTTCAGTTTTGAAGACAACTTAAAACATCCCTTAGGATTTTATACTTGCCACTCAGATGCAGAGGGTGTGGAGATGGGAGACATGTTTTCCTCCCAGTGAGTTTGTAGAACTAGGAAGTGTAATTGAACAAATGAATAGTAGGTCACCTCCAGCCCTAGAATCCTCTCACTCTCAGACCCCTTCCTGACATCTCAAGGAGGCACAAATGGGCTTGAGGACTATCAGCCACAATCACTAACTCAGAAGATCACCTTGGCCCTTGAAGACCATTCTGTCTCGTGGTTCTCTTTCCTGTCCCAAAGTCTAAGGTCATTCTCATAGCTAACTCCTAAGTCTCCACCCATCATCTAGCTCACAAGGTAAGAACACACACAAGAGTCACAAGAGAGCCCTAGGTTGACACTGTTAGGTCGGTGGCAGCGACTTGGTGGCGACTTAGTGGCAACTTAGAACAAAGCAGCCCGCGCCTGAAAAGAACACCAATCAGATGCCGGTGGAAACACCTGTCAATCAGCCAGACTTCCTGACTAACGCCTGTCAATCAGCAGGACCCCGTGGCCAATCCTGGAGTTCAGCCAACTCCCCTGACCAACTCCAAGGGGGCAAGGGACCCTAGAAACACCTTTTCCTGTCCCAAGCCCTTCCCTTCCTGCTGTAAGCCCCATAAAAGTCCAGTCCGGTCGAACTTCCACGCGGTTTCTCCTCAGACCCTTCCCCTGTCCCCTCTGTGGGTCTGATTGAGTTCCGCCCGGGAGTGATATCTCAATAAAGCCTGTTCAGCGGCCCTTTTAAATCTACCTCCTTTGGTTGCTGCCTGCCTGCCTGATCTGACAGACACAGCCGTGAGAAGTGGAGGAAAAATGGAAGAGACTAGGAAAGACGCAGCGCGGCCTGGTGAAAGTCCATGTGATGCAGGCTGAGGGCCTGATCCGGTTCTGACTTCACCTCCTGCAAACTGTGGGAAGCTGACATAATCCCTTTGAGTTCCCATTCTCTTTGTCTGTAAATAAAAACAATAATATAATAATTCCTACCTCCACAGGGTTATTATGAAGATTTTCATAATGCTTGGTGAAAGTGTTTCTCAAATTGCAAAATGCTATTCAACATTATTACATTGTCCTAAAACTCAAAAATATTCTTCTGAGGCAGGTGTCATATCAGTGAGCTCTTTCAATGGGCTTCCTGAGGTCCATACAGGCCCTGAAAACTTGGCCAAGAAGCCATTAAGACCACTCCAGCAGCTCTGGGCAGGTCAACACCCAGATCCTTCCTTCTGCTCACAACCTCCACGAGCAGGGAGTAAGTAACCACTGCAGGTGTGAGCCAACTGGAAATAAAAGTTAGAAAGTAACATAAGAAATAAAGACAGAAGACAAGAGAACTACATGTTCTCTTGTACACCTATGTATGTGTGTGCATTTTGAGTAGGAAGAGGACCAATGGCTTCTAATAGATAATGTAGGGGTTGTATAACTCAATAGAGATTAAAAATTGGGGACCTCTGACATACTAAGTGGTCACCCCCCATCTCTGTGCAAGATAGGACCAGAGTTTTCTATTTATCAAACCAAAAGATTATTTAATCAGGAGTCACTGCAAGATGAAGCACAGAAGTTACAAAGGAAAGCTATAAAATCTTGGTGGTTGGGCACAGGAATGTGTTGGAAGCCATGTATGAACTATGGATTTTGTTTGAGCCATCATGCTTTTCTGAGAACTCCTAGGTGAAATTCCCTGATTTGAGAAAGCCCAGATCATGCTGGTGCCCTGCCTTAGCTAACAGCGTTAGGATCAAACGCAGCCACCCAGGGACGGGCATAACCCGCCACCTGCCACGCCCCAAACAAGTTGTTTTCCCCCCTCTTACCCTGTTTTCCTGAAGAAGCCTGCCACACTGAAATCCTTTGATGTGTTCCACTATAAATAAAGCATTCATGGGCTTTTCTCTTTGTTAGGATCAGACCTGTCAATGCCCCTGCTATATATATATATTTTTTCTTGTCTTCTGTCTTTATTTCTTAATGTTACTTTCTAACTTTTATTTCCAGTTGGCTCACACCTGCAGTGGTTACTTACTCCCTGCTCATGCAGGTTGTGAGCAGAAGGAAAGGTCTGGGTGGTGACCTGCCCAGAGCTGCTGGAGTGGTCTTAATGGCTTCTTGGCCAAGTTTTCAGCCCTTCATCAAGGGCCTCTGTGCAGCCCAATTCCAGAGAGCTCTGTTCAGTTGTGTGTGGCCACAACCCTTTGGAGCACAATAGCAGGCTCACTCTTCATGTACCATAAATGGTGCTGCCAGGAGATGGACAAAGAGGTGGTCCTCTCTCCATTGTGCACTCTTCTATCTTCCTTTCAACGTTCACTTCTCATGGCTAAAGGAATTGGAGATTTTCTGACAGCCTCTTACCCTCTCTAAAAACTCTATTCACTTCCTCTGAGCATTCTGGGAGATTTCTATCTATGTGGTGAGGGAAGGGGGCAACTAGATTACATTTTACTTTATATTATCTCTTGTTAGAATTCCAAACCCAGATATAGATATAGGGTGGCACCATATCCCAGGTCTGCCTGACATCTCCCTGGAATGTGATAGCTCTCTGGCATCCTCCAAGGAAAAAACTGATCAGGGTTTCATCTCACTAAGGAGTGGTTAGTCAATTGTCAGCTTTTTCTGTTTATATTTTTCATATTACTTTATTCTCCACTTATGTCACATGCAAATCCTGAAGGCCCCTAACCAATGTCTTTTCCAGTGCCATTATATGATGGAGTCTGCTGTCATCTGAATATCTCCCAAAATCCATGAGTTAAAACTTAACTCCCGATGTAATATTAGTAGGCAGGGAATTTAGGGGTTGGTGAAGTTATGAGGCAAAGTCTTCACAAATAGGATTAGGGCCTTATCGAAGGGCTAAAGGGAATGTTAACCTCTTTCTTGATTCTTCTACCACATCACAGCTTTTGTCCCCTCTGGAAGGTATCCCCAAAAGGCATCATCTTGGAAGCAGAGACAAAGACCTGAACAGATACTGAACTTGACACCTTAATCTAGGACTTCTCCACCTCTAGAAATGTGAGGAATAAATTTCCATTGTTTATAAATTACCAAGTCTGTGATATTTTGCTTTAACAGCATCAACAGATCAAGACAGGGGCTTAAAGGATGACCCCACTTAAAAGGAAATGAGGATCATCTTGTCCTTACCCCTGACTCTGAGAATCTCATGTCTTTTTGTCCTGAAAAGGCCCTCAGGATGGACATTTCACACACTACAGGAGACCAAGAGCTTCCTCCAGGGTCTGATCTGAGTCCCCTTAATGGTGCTGTATGGTGCAGGACAAACAACACTCCTCTCTAGGCTCAGCCCCTTCCTGCTCCAGCTTCTGCCATTTGTAGGGCCTCTTTAACTACTCTGAGTCTCTTTTCTTCCTCTGGGATGTATGTATCTTTTTCTGGGAAACTGCCAAGCATTTGGGGCAGGCAGAGTGGGCAGAAATGACCACAAAGCTAGAGGGAATGCTTAAGGAGTCCAACAACCATTCAACATGGATTTATTGAGCATCTGTCATGTTCTAGGAACTCTGTAAGGCATGCAGGAGAGACAGGCTCTGCCTGGGAAGGCCTCTCCCACAATCCAGCTTCTGAGGCACAGTAGCCACCCCATAAATCAGGCCCACAAGCTTCTATTTTTGTGGGATTCATTCCAGTCTTTTCAATAAATAGCAGGACAGTATGTGTAAAATACTTACTCTCTACTGGACTGCAATGTCTGATGGGTGAAGAGGGGGTACATAATTGTTCTGCACCTATTTGTTGAACTAATTTTTTAAAAGTCCATCCCCTGCTCATTTACCTCTCAAGGTGATGGAGAGTGAAGTTAATAGGAAAAGAGCAGTGAACAAATCCCCTGAAGACTTCTCCTGGATTAAGCGTGCACACATCCATGCACACATGTGAACCTGCACACGTGCACACACCTACACATTCAGAAGAGCCTCTCAGCTCCCTGCTGCTTGCTTGAAAATGCAGGCTTCAAGAGACAATTAAATATTGATATCTTTACATCTCAGTATTTTCTTTTCAAATCCAAACAGCCCCAACAGGAGCCATTGCTGATACTTATTTAACTCCTTAAAAACAACCACCAGGGGTTTCATCCTTTTAAAATTAAGTCAATAAGAGCAGAGAAGATGCACCAGGCTGTGAGGTGGGAATGAGCTGTGTCCCCTGAAATAGGCCGTGGGAAGCCCCAGCACACTTTCTTAAGACTCCACTCCCAGAGGGCCATCTCTACCGGCCCAGCCAGCTCTGCTGGATCCTGAATTGGTAGCCCAACCTTTCGATCCCCACACTATCAATGGCCCAAAAAGGACAAAGGGGTACTCTTTTGCCAGCTTTTCCCAACAGGCACTCAACCACCCTGCAATCAGAGGTTGGCAGAATTATACAAATTGTCTGAGCATAATGATGTCCTCATTGCATAGATTAACACTGCAGGGGAACCGGACAGCCACAAGCAGGTGCTAACTGCTGGGCCCTGGCCCCCTGCCCCAACACCAAGAGTGGGCACAGTGCTTCTGCAGTATGTGACTAGTGCTCCTGTCACCACACTGCCCACCACCTTCCCCACCCACCACATGTCTCCATCACAGACACACTCACTTCCTTTCCCAGTCAGTGCTGACAGCCTGCTTTCTGATATCCCCAAGGTCAGAGCTGGAAGGAAAGGGACAAAACCCTTTCCCTGGAGTGGTTTTCTGCTGAGAGAAGGGAAGGAAGATTTTAAATGGCTGAACTCAGCCCTTGAGTCACTGACATATGTGTTTAGGTCTCATTCCCCAACATGTGGACAGGACTCATGTCCTCATTTTCCCCATGGGGTCCAATCTAAGGCCTTCAACACAATAAGCACTTGCAGAATGCTTTGTGCATAGAATTGAATTCGAAACCTATAAAACTGGAAAGCATCTCTGAAGTTATTTAAACAGTCAACAGACAATTCTGATTTTGATTTATGTGCCATGTCCTGTGTGAACACCGGCGTGGGGATTCTACCCTCACTCCTATCCAGTTCCTTGAAATGACAAGAAAGTTATATCTTTCTGTGCCTTTTTTTTTTAAATAGGGAGACAATCCATGGTTTTCACCAGCTTCTTCATGGGGTCCTAATCCCTAAAAAAATTGTTAACAACTGCTAATCTAATGGGAAATACCAACATGAAAGTCGACAATCAATCCAGTGTGAGGTACCCTGGCAGAGATAAGCACAAGATGTATTAAAGATATAGAGGGTCCAAAATAGAGGAAACAGAGTCTGAAACCACAATCATTTCCTTCTAAGGTAGACATTATTAGTCTCATTTCACTAAAAAGGAAAATGAGGCCCAGAGAGATTAGGCTGCTATTCCCAGGTCACACATCATAGAGCCAACATTGAAATCTAAGTCTGATTCCAATCCTAGTGCTGTTTTGACTCTCACCTTCCTGCAGCCGCCTTGGCATTTGACAACCTGGCCTTAAGACCCGCTTATGTTCTCCCAGGCCTGAGACCCTGCCATGGCTGCCTGAGTTCTGAACGGCCATGGCACAGGCTCATTGGTTAGGCCTCTCCATCCCTGGCGTGCACATCTTTGCATGCTTCAGTGGACTTTGTGGAGTCTATTTACCACATCTAAGACCAATTTCCTTCCCTTCAGTTGCTTTGAAGATAATTGAAGGTACTTGCATTGTCTGCCTGGGAATGTAAAAAGCCAGCTAATGCTGCAATCGATGCTTCCCGCTTAATGCTGTGCCTCCGTCGCGGAGCCCGCCCTGAGCAGCAGCTAACAGCCTGCAATGATGGCTTCGGCAGATCTTCCCGGCCAGCTACTTTGTTAATCAGAGAGGGGCTGAGGGGTGCGGGGGCCCTCAGGATAATGGCAGGCAGATTGAGTTGTTAAGCCCGAATGAAATATTTAGCAGCACCATTTGCAGGATCCGGCTGGCTGGTGGGAGCAGTCCTCTCAGCACAGCCTGGGGATGAGGTGGGGGAGGTAGCTGCCTTGAGCTCCCCAGGCAGGGCACTGATGAGCCTTTTCAAGCCTGCAGGGAGTTAGGGAGTGGCAGCCCCCACTCTCCCTAAGAAAATCCAGCAGAGAAGAGGGAGGAGGCAACCAGCCAGGACGTGACCTCCTGGACGGCATTCATAGAGGGCAAAATGCCAACTTCTGCAAAACCTGTACCTGTGCCCCTTATATGGCATGAAGCAGAAGTGCCCACCACCACAAAGAAAACTCCCCATTTGCCTCTGTCCATCCCCATCTCCACTAGGCCTTTGTGTTCTGCATTGAAGCTCAGTTATCATGTAAGTTTAACAAGGATTTGTAAGGTTGGCTGGAGCTTGGGTATGAGAAGAGGAAATGGAAAAGATGGTATTTTCCTTGTTCCTCCCCTTAAGCTACTCTGGGAACACAGCATCCCAGCCCTGTGAGCTCTGTATGGGACCATATTGACTTCCTCCCTTCTGAAATCATGGAATCTCAGCATGCAATAGGACATAGCAGATTACATGTTCATCAACATTTATTGAGCTCCTAACCTGCTATGAGTAGGAATATGCTAGGCCATCTAGTCCATCCCCCATCCAATACTTTGGAATTTTTTGTAGCATTCCACCCCAACTAAGCCATGCTTGAGTGCTTCACAGAGGAGGCATGCACTATTTCCCATTGATCTTCATTCCAACGAGTGTCGTTAGAAATACTTCCTTTTTATCAAGCCAAAATCAATTTCCTTTCAACTTCTATTTATACCCTTGGCCCCTGCTCCCTTGTGTCCCTCCCCCATTATTGCCCAACCTACACTAGAGTCCTTCAGACTCTATAAAACAGCTTCCAAGTTCCTTCCAACCTAGAAGCAAGCCCAAAATGTAATTACTAATCTGAGGAACAAGGAGGGCTGTGGCAGTGCTAAGCCTTTTGGATGTCAAGTAACTTAATCCTTTTCGAACTCTTCTCCCTCACTTTTATTTGATCCCTTTTCTACTTAACTCCAGGTCAAACACAAAGTAGCAGTCACAAGACTCTTTCATAAAAGCAGGTTGCAAGATTTCAGTTCTTGTCTGTGATAGACTGGCTTATATCAGATGGATTCTTCTTCTAGTGAAAACTTCTTTAAAGCAAGTTTTAAAAATCATCAGAGAGCTACCAAAGCAGCCAGGACTTATGAACCAAAATCCCCAAAAGATGTGAAATGGATTCAGAAGTACCCTGCATTCACCATTGTTTTTCCGGTGATGTGTTCCCTGAGACAGATGTAGCAGCTCAGAGACTGAGAAAACAACCATAAATAGTAGCTATGACACTGTGAAGCTGATAGGAGCTGTTGATATGAGGCTGAGGAGACCCAAATAGGAGTCTAAAGCTATCAAGGCAGCCAGGACATAGAAGTTAATAAAAGGTCAAAGAAGTGAGTCCAATATTCAATGGCAATTTCCCTCAAGGCATTTGTGATCTATAATCATCAACTCAGGAACTGAGAAGTCTAATGAAAAAGTACCTGTGAGACTGGGAAATTTAAAGAGTATTTAGTAGTCCTACACTGTTAAGAAAACAACACCTGGAGATGAGCAAGGAGAAGATCTGGTAAAACTTCTAGGCTTCCATTTGGGACCTATTAAATACTAAAGCCAAAAAATAAAAGTAAGTATGGAATATAATAACCTTCATAGAGACAACTTCAAATGTAGGTGACCTTACCCCATCCCACCTGACTAAGTAAATCTTAATTGGAAGAAGATAGCATCATCCAGATGTGATTGGCCCCAAGTCCATCTGCTCACCACTTAAAACCCAACATTCCGGTGAGAAGTCGGGGGGAAGGAAATCAGGCTTATTCAAGGCTGGCACTCTGGAAGGTGAGGAGGGAGCAATCATCCACACCCTCCAAAAGATTATTTAAGGAAAGTCAGGTAATCAAAATCCTTTTTACAGGGAGGGAAATGAAGTACAATGGGACACAAGTCAGGAAGGCTACCTGGTGATTGGGGTCTTCATCATTAAGGACATATACCTCCTTTTCTTATTTCTCTGACCATAATATTACAATCAACTTTAACCTCCTGGTGCTAGTTCCTATAATTTTCTTTAGACAAACACATTACTTTTCTGCAGGTTAAACTTCACAGCAATGTGACTGCTTTATTTCAGTCAAGGCACAAGATTAAAGAATAAGGAAGGGCATGACATGTACTGATGTAATCTTAAAGTCACCAAATGTTCTGGGTTCTGTAAATCTAGAGTGTTTAGCATTTAACATCTTAGTTATTCAGGTGTGGCTTTCCTTAGAATTAAGAATGCCAGGCAAACAGGGAAAATTTTCCTGTCCTTGTATTTGAATACATGATCAGGTTAACTCTGCATCATGTACAACCAAAGGAATAGGATCCTAATTGGAATAAGTTATATTTCATATGTGTATAATATGCAAAAATATACCCTACTGTCATGTATACCTAAAAAGAACAACAAAAAAAGCAAAAAACAATTTTTTTAAAGTAACTCTGCCAAAGTCAACTCCCAAAGAAGTGGCTACAGTTACAAGGAAACTAACATTTTTCATAAAAATGTCTGGCATTCTACAATAAACAACCAGGCATTCTAGGACACAGAATGAAATAACAAAGACCCAAAATAAAGAACAGATTACAGAAACAGATTCACAGCTGAACCAAATATTGATGTTTTCAGTCAGACACAGACTTTAAAATAGCTACGATGAATATCTTCAAGGAAATTGACTGAAAATGAGAAATTTTAGCAAAAACAAGACCACCCAGAATCTATAAAAAGAACTAAAATATAGTCCTAGGACTAAAATATATACAAGACTAAAATCAATTAATTTGGGTTGAGTGACAGATTAAACAGTGCAAAGAGAAGAAGAGATTGGAATGATAAATTGAAAGACAATAACCAGACTCATAGGGAATGTTTTTAAAGACAGAGATATAGAAAAGAGTGTAAGAGACAAATGGAACACGATGCAAAGATCTAACATATGTATAATTGGAATCCCAGCAGAAAAGGAGAGCAAAATTGTGGTGTAAACAATGTTTCAAGAATGGTAGGTGAAAATTTTCTAAAACTGTTGAAAACCTCAAGCCACAGATTTTCAGAGACCCCTGAATAGTGTAGACATATACCCTAAGCATCTCAGCAAAACCCTAACATCCAAAACCAAGAGTGACATTTAAGTCAGCATGAGGAAAAAAAGCCCATATTATTTTCAAATGAATAACAATAAAACATGAATAACATCTCAATAGGAATGATGAAAGTGGTAAAAGTCTTCCATTTATTGTAATGTATCAAAGGTGCATGTTGTAATATCAGGGGTAGCAACTGTGAGACTAGAAAATACAACTAACACAATAATAGAAATAAAAAAGCATACTCAACTGACTGAGAGAGAAAAACAGATGAACAAAAAGAGCATCTAGAAAAAGATACAAAACAGAATACATATGGCGTATTTAAGTCTGGATATATGGGCGATTAAATAAAAGATGTTCATTTGTATGCTCTTAGATGTGCCCAGGTGACTACTTAAGGGATGGTGAAGTTAAAAATGTACACATACACCCTTAAGAAATCAACAAAATGACAAAAGGAAAAGGTATGACTAATAAGTCATCATAAGTAATACAATGAAATTATTAAAAATACTCAGTACAAATAATAGCTGACATCTTAAGTAAGTCTAATGAGCAAGTCTATTTATTATATAAATCATAAATCATGACTAGGGAGGAAGTTTAGTTTAACATTCAAAAATCAATGTAATTTACCATATGAACAGACAAACCAGATATTTACCTCAATAGATGTAAGAAAATCATTTGACAAAATTGAAAATCCTTTCTTCACAAAAATTTCTCAGAAAACTAGAAATCAAAGAATTTCTTCACCTTGATAAAAATCATTTACAACACTTACAGCTCGAGGGGCCTAGGGTTGTGGCTCAGTGGTAGAACACTTGCCTAACACATGTGAAACACTGGGTTTGATCCTTAGCACCACATAAAAATAAATAAATGAAATAAAGGAATTGTGTCCATTTGCAACTGAAAAAAAAAAAAAAAAACCCTACAGCTCATATCCACTTAAAGAAAAACAACTCAGGTTCAGATAGATCCACCAGTGAATTCTACCATATGTTTAAGAAACAAACTCTCCTCTTCAGAGAATAGAAAGTTATACTTCCCCACTTATTTATAAAACCAATATAAAGCCCATTGTAAAATCTGATAAGGTTATTACAGTACGAAAAACTACAGATCTAATTATTAGAGATGTTGAACATTTTTTCATATATTTGTTGATCTAATGTATAGCTTCTTCTAAGAAGTGTCTGCTTAGCTTCTTAGCCTATTCATTAATTGGGTTGTTTGTTTTCTGGTGTTAAGTTTTTTGAGTTCTTTATATATCCTGGCGATTAGTGCTTTATCTGACGTGTGTGGCAAAAATTTGCTCCCAAAATGTAGGCTCTCTGTTCACCTCATTGGTTGTTTCTTTTGCTGAGAAGAAGCTTTTTAGTTTGAGTTCATCCCTTTTATTAATTCTTGATTTAATTTCTTGTGCTTTAGGAGTCTTGTTAGAGAAGTCGGGATCTAATCTGATGTGATGAAGATTGGGGCTACTTTCTGTTCTATTAGACACAAGGTCTCTGAACTAATTCCTAGGTCCTTGATCCACTTTGAGCTGATTTTTATGCATGCTGAGAGATAGGGGTTTATTTTCATTTTGTTGCATATGAATTTCCAGTTCTCCCAGCACCATTTTTTGAAGAGGCTGTTTTCTCCAATATATGTTTTTGGCACCTTTGTCTAGTATGAGATAATTGTATTTATGTAGAATTGTCTCTGTGTCTTCTATTCTGTATCATTGGTCTACATGTCTATTTTGGTGCCAATACCATGCTGTTTTTGTTACTATAGTTTTGTAGTATAGTTTAAGGTCTGATATTGTGATGCCTCCTGCTTTACTCTTCTTGCTAAGGATTGCTTTGGCTATTCTGGGTCTATTATTTTTTCAAATGAATTTTATTATTGCTTTTTCTATTTCTATAAGAAATGATGATGGAATTTTAATTAGAATCACATTGAATCTGTATAGTGCATTGGATTTTAATTGGAAACACATTGTATCTGTAACATTAATTTTGCCTGATCAAAACTACTCTAAGATTTCATCTCATGCCATTCAGAATGACAGTTATTAAAAATACAGAAAACAATAAGTTTGTCAAGGATGTGGGGAGAAAGGCACACTCATACATTGCTGGTGGGACTGCAAAATGGTGCAACCAATCTGGAAAGCAGTATGGAAATTCCTTAGAAAACGTGGAATGGAACCACCATTTGACTCAGCAATCCCACTCCTCAGTCTGTACCCAAAGGACTTAAAATCAGAATACTATGGTAGTGCACCACATTAGTTAATAGCAGCTCAGTTCACAATAGTTAAACTGTGGAAGCAACCTAAATGTCCTTCAATAGATGAATGGATAAAGAAACTGTGGTATATATATATACAATGAAATATTACTCAGCATTAAAAGAGAATAAAATTATGGCATTTTCAGATAAATGGATGGAGTCAAAGAATATCATGCCAAGAGAAGTAAGCCAATTCCAAAAAAACAAAGGCTGAATGTTCTCTCTGATAAGTGGATGCTGATCCATAATGGGGGTGGGGGTGGGTGGGGGGTGTAATGGGAAAAATGGAAGAACTTTGATTGGGCAAAGGGGAGGGAGGGTTGGAAGGGGCCGGAAAGATGGTGAAATGAGGTGGATGTCATTACCCTAGGTACATGTATGACTGCACGTATGGTGTAACACTACATCGTGTACAACCAGCGAAATGAAAAGTTGTGCTGCAATTGTGTACAGTGAATCAAAACGCATTCTGCTATCATACATACCTAATTAAAATAAATTAATTAAGAAAAGAAAAACTACAGATCAATCTCTCTCATGAACATGGATGTAAAAATCCTAAACAAGTTATTAGAAAATCGAATCTAGCAATAGACAAAAGCATAAAACATCACAATTAAAAAAGCAAAATTTACTATTTGAAAATCTATCAATGTACTTGATTATAATTGAACAATTAGCAAAAAAGGAGAAAAAATTACATGATCAGCTCAATTTATGAAGAAAAGTCATTTGATTTTTTTAAAAATCCAACACCCATTCATGTTTAATGTAAAAAGTGGGGCCAGGGTTGTGGCTCAGTGGTAGAGCGCTTGTTGAGCATGCATGAGGCACTGGTTCGATCCTGACACCACAGAAAAAAATAAAATAAACAAAATAAAGGTAAGTGTCCATCTATAATTATATATATATATAGTTTTAGATGGAGACTTATATAACTATATAGATCTATATAACTATATATATAGTTACATATATATATACACACACACACACACATATATATATTTAAAAGAAAAAAGTGTTCAGAAAATTATCTGAATTTTATAAAGGGTAACTAAAAATATTCTATCACAAGCACTCTTTTTAATGATGAGGATTGACTTGTCTGCGATATCAGAAATGAAGCGGTTGCCTCCCCTGTTTACATAAGCCTTTCACAGTACAATACAGAGGAGGATGTTATAATGATCAAAAACAAAGTTGTCCCTTTGCAAAATGTAATTTTGTATTTGAAAATCCAAAAGAACATGTAGATAAATTTTGAACATTAATTTAATCAAGGCAAGTAAGGCCACAGATTGATGTGCAAAAGTTAATTGTATATCCATATACAACCAACAATAAAAAAATAATTTCAAAGTGCCATTTTAGAGCTGGGGATATAGCTCAGTTGGTAAAATGCTTGCCTCACACATACAATGTCCTGGGTTTGATCCCCAGAACCACAAAAAATAAAAATAAAAAACCCTAGCAAAGTGCAATTTTAATGACATCAAAACAGAAAGTACCTAAAAATAAATCCAATAAAAGATGTGCAAGACCTCTAAACAAAAAACTTATGCACTTTTTTATGGAGATGAATTAAAGAAGATTTAAATGGGTGGGTTGTTATATTTATAGATTGGAAGAATCAATATTACAAGGGTGTCAATTTTCCCAAGTTGATATAAAATTCAACGCCTTTCTAATCAAAATCTTAACATTTTTCATTTTGTATAAATTGGCAAACTGATTCTAAAACAAATGCAAAGCATTAAAAGAGCCAAGACAATCTTGAAGAAGAGTGACTAATTTGGATGACTTTAACTACCAGACATTAAAATACAATGCTCCAATAACTAAGACACTTGTAGAACTGACACAAGGTTAGCCAGCGCCCAATTACACTGACCAAAAACAGAGTCAGAGATGCTGTCATTTGACTTATTACAAAGGTAATGTGGTAAAAGAGTAGAAAATGGACAGTCATGTAAACAAATGAAGCTCAATCATTTGGGTGTGCAACTGGCAGAAATTCATTTAAATCCCTATCCCACAACAAACATAAAAATCAACCTCAAATGTACTGCAAGCACAAAGAGAAAGGTAAAGCAAAGCTTTTGGACATAGGAGTATATAGTAATGACTTGGGAGTAGGCAAATGTTTTGTAAACAGAGCACAAAGTGCACCAACCATAAAGGAAAATATTGATAATTGGGCTATATTAAAATTTAAAACTTCTGCTTATCAAATGATATCTTAAAACAGTGGAAAGGAGGGCTGGGGTTGTGGTTCAGTGGTGGAGTGCTTGCCTCACATGGGTTCAATCCTCAGCACACATAAAAATAAATAAATAAAATAAAGATATAAAATAAAAACTAGGAGATCTTTTTTAAAAAAGAGTGGAAAGGAAATTTACATAATAGGAGAAGCTTTTCCAGCATATATATTTGGTCAAAAATTCTGTCCCAAATACATAAAGGACTCCTATAATTTATAAGAAAAGGCACAGAAAACAGAAAAATGTAAAAAGAAAAATAGGTATTTCACAAAAGATGATCTCCATGTGTTAAATAAACACATGAAAAGTCACTCAATTTCTTCAGTCACTAGGAAAGTGCAAGTTAATGAATTACAATCACCCACAAATTAGAATAGCAAAAGATACTAATAACCAAGAATGTGGAGCAACTGGAACTCTTATGTATTGCTGGTACAAATATAAGTTGGTCAAACCTCAAGTCTGTACCTAAGTATATACTATAGGAAATGCAATGTAGAGTTGTACGTAGAAATCATATATAGAAATGCACACATATGTGTAACAAAAGACATTCCCAATAGCAACATGCTGAGTGGGTGGGGATGGAGTCCACCACTAGTAGAATGATGAAATGTGATATACTCAAATAGCAGAATACTACACATCATGGAAAATAAACAAACCAGTGCCACATAAAACGTCATGACCACTCCTTACAAATATAATGTGAAACAAAAGAAGTCACACAGGGAAGAGCAGATGCTGTACATGATTCTATTTATGTAAACTCAAAAGTAGACAAACCCATAGTGCTGGGAGTCAGAAAGTTGGCTGTGTTTGGTGGGGTTAGTATCTGAGAAGCATGAGAGAGGTTTGGGGGTACAGGTGACTCTATATTTCTTGATTTGGCTGGTGACTGGTTGCATTACAAGAAAGTTAATTTAACCAAGGCAAGAAAGGCTTTTGATATGCAAAAATTAATTGTTTGTCCAATATAACAAATAAAAAATAGTTTTAAAGTGCCATTTTAATGGCATCAAAACATAAAGCACCTAAAAATAAATCCAATAAAAGATGTGCAAGACCTCTAGACAAGACAGTAGAATTAATCGGATGTAACTTTCCTGTCTTTGTATTTGAATACATGACCAGGGTAACTTCACATCACGGACAACCACAAGAATAGGATCTTAATTAGAATAAGTTCTACTCCATGTATGTATAGTATGCCAAAATACATTCTACTGTCGTGTATATCTAAAAGAACAAATTTTTATAAAAAGACCTCTAGACAAAAAAAAAGACTACATACCTTTTTATGGGAGATAAAGAAGATTTAAGTGGGTGGGGTGATATATTTATGGATTGGAAGAATCAATATTACAAGGGTGTCAACTTCCCAAGTTGATATAAAATTCAACACCTTTCTAATCAAAATCAACATTTCCTTTTTCATTTTGTATAAGTTGACAAACTGATTCCAAAACAAATGCAAAGCATTAAAAGAGCCAAGACAATCTTGAAGAGAAATGACTAATTTGAATGACTTTACCTACCAGACATTAAAATATATTATAATGCTCCAATAACTAAGACACTTGTGGAACTGACAGAAGGTTAGCCAGTACCCAATGTACACGCTTCTTTGTATGCATTTTATACTTTTTTTGGGGGGGAGGGGGGGTACTGATGATTGAACCCAGGGGTGCTTAACCACCTAGCCACATCCCCAGCCCTTTTTTATATTTTATTTAGAGATAGGGTCTCGCTGAGTTGCTAAGTTCTTTGCTAAGTTGCTGAGGCTGGCTTTAAACTCAGGTCCTCCTGCTTCAGCCTCCCAAGCCGCTGGAATTACAGGCATGTGCCACCATGCCCAGCCTATACTTTAATTTTTAAAATGCATTTTGTTATAGTTTGGATCTTCAGTGTCTCCTAAAGGTCTAAATGCTTGGTCCCCAGCTTGGCACTGTTGAGAAGTGAAGGAAACTTTAAAAGGTGAAGCCCAGTGGGAGATCTTCAGGTCCTTGGAAGGGTGCCCCTCAAGAAGATTGTAGGATCCTTGTCCCTCCTCTCCCTTTGACTGCCTGGCCATGAGGGAAGCTGTTTTTCTCTGCCACACAATTCTGCATGTGAGCTGTCCAACCTCAGACCCAAAGCAACAGTCATGGACTAGAATCTCCAACACTGTGGGCCAAAATAAATCTTTAATCTTTCTAAGTTGATTATCTGAGGTATTTGTTATAGTGACAGAAATCTGACTAACACACTTATCAAAAAATAAAATAAAATTGTAAACATCATCTGTAGCATATTATGTATGTAAACTTGCATAAGGAACGTATTCTAAACATATTACATAAAACTACATATACCAAGATGCAAACAGTAATTATCTCTGGGTGCTGATTTATGAGAAACTCGCACTTTCTTCTTTATACCTTTTGGTATTGTCTGAATGAGAATGTATTACTTTCATAAAAGCTAAAAAATAATAAAGCTTTAAGCAAAGATCTCCTTTTTAGATGGAAAAATGGTATTGTGGTTACATTTAGAGAAGAAAAGAGTCCTTATCTCTTAGAAATGCATAATTGAAGCATTTACAGATGAAATAATATGATGTGTAGCAGGGGGTTAGGGAGAAGTAGGGAATATAGATTTTTTTAAATGGCCGTATGTGGGAATTGTTGAGGCTGAGTGATGGTCCATGGGGATTCATTATACTCTTTCCTCCATCTATGTATGCTTGAATAATAAAATGTTGATAAACAAACACTCTTGCATATATGAGCATAGAACTTAGGCATGGCAGATATTACCCATAGCGGAAGCTTAGTGTGAACTGTATACAGCCAGAGAGAGGGTGAATTATGAAAGAATTTTTTTCTCACTACCTGGGGAAGAGGGCCGCTGGATGCCACCAAAAATCAAGCTTGGCATGGAAACTGCATTGATATCCATTGAGGGTCCTCTTGGATCCAAGCTTTGGTCAGGAGTCCAGCTGATAGAACAATTTTTCCAAATACCAGGAACTGCTCATGGGATTCCAACATCCCTCAACCCAGAGAAGAGACAAGCCCTATGGAGAGCATACACATCATCTGTCCCTTCTCTAAGGCTTTCCTACAAGGGGAAAGCAGGCCATTTCTTTTATGGGAAATCAAGACACACTTTAAAAGTGTCTTGCCCTTTAAGGCTTAGGAGTAAAGTATCAGGGAAAGGAATAGGTGAGGAGAGTGAGGGGAAGAGAGTCTTATTGCCTCACATGGAAAACATAATTGCTGAGCTCTGGCTGGGGCCTGAGACCCCTGGGTGCACGCAACAGTGGCCTTCATATCCCTGCTCAGATTGTGTGGTTGACTCTGATCCTGGCTTTTGTGTGCTCTTCACCCAGGCCTGCTCCAGCCTGACGTGAGTACAGCCATGTTTCACACTGTCTTGTCAGCACACTGTTCTGGACACTCTACAAGGCTACAGTCTTTCTTAACCTCTTTAGGTTAATGAGTAATATTACCACTAGCTGAAATTTCAAGCTTTCAGGTTAAAGACCTTAATTTCTTTTTGAGTAGGGTGTTAGGTAGGAGGAATCAGGAAGGCAGCTGAATAGGGGAAACAATACCACGACTCTTCATGAAAGTCAGACAAATTAGGCTGCTACCTAAAATTTATGCCTTGGTTGGGTTTTTTGTTTGTTTGTTTCCCTGTTTGTTCTTTAATTGACACGTAATAATTGTGCTTATTTGTAAAGAACAGTGTGATATTTTGATACATGTATAAAATATGTAATGATCAAATGAAGGTAATTAGCATATACATCACCTCAAAATTCATCCTTCCTTTGTGGTGACAACATTCAAAATCCTCTCCTCTAGCTAATTTGAAATATACGATAAATTATTGTTAACTATAGTCACCCTACTGTGATAGAGAACACGAGAACTTATTCCTCCTACCTAACAGAAATTTTAACCATTAACCAACCTTTTCCTCTCTTCTCCCTGCTACCCACCCCCACCCTCCCAGCCTCTGGTAGCCATGATTCTACCCTCTCCTTCTGTGAGATCAACTTTTTCAGCTTCCAGATATAAACGAGAACAGGCACTATGTGTCTTTCTGTGCCTGCTCTGTTAACATATGTCCTTCAGGCTCATCTGTTGCAAATGACAAGATTTCCACCTTTCTCTGGCTGAATAATATTCCATGTGTATATGCACCACATTCTTTAACCCATTCTCCTGTTGATAGCCACTTAGATTGATTCAAACCTTGGCTATTGTGAATAGAGCTGCAATAAGCATGGGGTGTAGGTACTGCTCCCACACACTGACTTTCTTCCTTTGGATATGGACCCAATAGTGGGCCTGCCAGATCACAGGATAGTCCTGTTCTAGTGTTTTGGGGAAATCCATATTGTTTTCTATAACGGCTGTACTAACATGTGCTCACCGGCATTGCTTAAGAGTTCTCCTCCTCTGCCTCCTCATCAGCATTTATTTATTTTTGTATATTATGAGAGATATGGGCTTAGTTTCATTCTTCTGTATATAATATCTAGTTTTTCTAATACCATTTATTGATGAGACTGTTTTTCCCCTGATATTCCTTTTTGGTGCTGTTGCAAAATCAGCTAACTGTAAGTACTCGGATTTATTTCTGGATTCTCTAATACATTCCATTGGTCTGTGTGTCTGTTTTTATGCCAGTACCATACTGCTCTGGCTACTGTAGCTTTGCAGTATATTTTGAAGTCAGGTATTATGATGCCCCCAGTTTGGTTCTTTTTTACTCAGGATTTTTATTTGTAGTCTTTTACATTTATATATGAATTTTAAGCTTCTTTTCTATTTCTATGAAGAATGCCTTTGGTATTTCAATAGGAATTACATTGAATCTTTAGAGTTTTTGTTTTAGTAATTATTGTTCTGATACCAGGGATTGAACTCAGGGGTGCATAGCCACTGAGCCATATACCCATCACTTTCTATTTTTTTATTTTGAGACAGGATCTTGCTAAGTTGCTCAGGGTCTCTCTAAATTGCTGAGGCTGGCCTCAAACTTGCTGTCCTCCTGCCTCAGCCTCCTGAACCACTGGAATTACAAGTATACATCATCACACTCAACCTGTAGAGTTTTTTGAAATCATGAAAGAGTATAAAATTTTATGTTTTTCTCATTTTTGTTCTAAATTCTGTTAATGTTCTTCTAGCAGCTGCCTTAGCCAGAAGAGTGGAGCTGGTGGCATTAATATTCCAGACCTTAAACTATATTACAGAGCTATAGTAACAAAACAGCATGGTATTGGCACCAAAATAGACCTATAGACCAATGGTACAGAATAGAGAACACAGAGACTAACCCACATAACTACAGTTATCTTATATTAGACAAAAGTGCCAAAAACATACATTGGAGAATAGATAGCCTCTTCAACAAATGGTGCTGGGAAAACTGGAAATCCACATGTTAAAAAATTAAATTAAACCTCTATCTCTCTCCATGCACAAAACTCAGCTTCTAGTGCATCAAGGACCTAGGAATTAAACCAGAGACCTTGCGCCTAATGGAACAAAAAGTAGGCCCAAATCTCCATCAGGTCGGATTAGGACCCAATTTCCTTAATAAGACTCCTATAGTGCAAGAATTAAAACCAAGAATCAATAAATGGTATGGATTCAAACTAAAAAGCTTCTTCTCAGCAAAAGAAACAATCAATGAGGTGAACAGAGAGCCTACAGAATGGAAGCAAATCTTTACCACAAGCACATCAGATAGAGCACTAATCTCTAGGATATATAAAGCACTCAAAAACCTTAACTCCAAAAAAAACCCACAAATAACCCAATCAATAAATGGGTCAAGGAACTGAACAGACACTTCTCAGAAGAGGATCTACAATCAATCAACAAACATAGGAAAAATGTTCAACATCTCTAGCAATTAGAGAAATGCAAATCAAAACTACTCTAAGATCTCATCTCACTCCAGTCAGAATGGCAGCTATTGTGAATACAAATAACAATCAGTGTTGGTGAGGATGTGGAAAAAGACAAACTCATACACTGCTGATGGGATCACAAATTTGTGCAGCCCATATGGAAAGCAGTATATTTTCCAATTTCTTGAAAAATTGAAAATGATGAATGAAGTTAGCCAATCCCCCAAGACCAAACACCAGATATTTTCTCTTATATAAGGAGGTTGATTCATAGTGGGATAGGGAGAGGGAGCATGGGAGGCATAGATGAACTCTAGATAGGGCAGAGGGGTTGGAGGGGAAGGGAGGGGGCATGGGGTTAGAAATGATGGTGGAATGTGATGGTCATTATTATCCAAAGTACATGTATAAAGACATGAACTGGTGTGAATATACTTGGTATACAACCAGAGATTTTGAAAAATTGTGCTCTATATGTGTAATAAGAATTGTAATGCAGTCCACTGTCATATATAAATAAATTTAATTTTTAAAAATTCTGTTAATGTGATATTGCATGATTATTGATTTGTGTTTGTTGAACCATCTTTGTGTCTCTGAGATAAATCCCACCTAATTATCATGCATGATCTTTCTGGTGTGCTTTTGGATTTTGTTAGTATTTTGTTGTGATATTGGCTTGTAGTCTTCTTTTGTTGTGTTCTTGTCTGGGTTTGGATCCTGGTAATGCTGGCTTCATGGAAGAGTTACCTTGAGTTCAATTTTTTGAGATTGTTTAAAAAGAATCAATGTCGTTTCTTCTTTAAAAGTCTGGTAGAATTTAGCAGTGAATCTGCTCAGTTCTGGACTTTTCTTGGGAGAATTTTTTATTACTGACTTAATCTCACTACTTATTATTGGTCTGTTCTGGTTTTCAATTTCTTCATGGTTCAATCTTGATAGGTTGCCTATATCCAGGAATTTGGTTCTTCTAGAATTTCCAATTTTCCTGTGGTATAGTTACACATAATAGTCTCTAATGATGCTTTGTATTTCTGTGGTGCTAGTTATTATATCTCCTTTTTATTTTTGTTTTTTGGTCTTGTTTTATATGTACCTTCTTTTTTCTTAATCTATCTAAAATTTTGTCAATTTTGTTTATTTTTTCAAAAAAGCGATTTTTGTTTTGCTCATCTTTGCTTTTTAGTCTCAATTTTGTTTATTTCTGCTCCAATTTTTATTACTTCCTTCCTTCTACTAATTTTGAGTTTGTTTTGCTCTTGCATTTCTGTTGCCTGGCAGTGCACTGTTAGGTTGTTTATTTGAAATCTTTCTACTTTTTTTATGTAGGTGTTTATTTCTGCAAGTTTCCCTCTTAGTTCTGATGGTACTATATCCCATAAGTGTGGGTATATTTCCATTTTAGTCAGCTTTGTGTCACTGTGACCAAAAGACTTGACAAGAACAACTTAGAGAAGAAAAAGTTTGTTTTGGTTTGAGACTCAGCCCATGGATGGCTGATTTCATAGTTCTGGGCCCAAGATGAGGCAGAAGATCACAGGAGAAGGTGGTGGAGAAAAGCAGCTCAGGACATGGTAACCAGGAAGCAGAGTGGAGGTAGGGGGAGCACCCTCCTCACAAAGGACAAAATATAAACCCCCAAAACACCCCCCAATGACTGACCTCCTCCAGTCACACTCTGCATATAGTTACCACCCAGTGTATACATATCAGTAGATTAACCCACCAATTAGGTTATAGCCATCATAATCTAATCACTTCATCTCTGAACTTTCCTACATTGTCTCATACATGAGCTTTTGGGGGACAGCTCATATTTAAGCCATAACAGTTCTTTCTATTTTCATTTGTTTCCAGGGATTTTTAAATTTTCTTTTTAATTTTTTCATCGATCCATTGGTTGTTCTGGAGCATGTTGTTAACTTCCATGTGTATGTACAATTTCCAAAATTCATCTTGTTATTGATTTCTAGGTTTATTCGGTTACGGTCTGAAAATATACTTGATATGGCTTTAATTTTTTTAAATTTGTTGAGACTTTTTGATGATCTACTGTATGGTCTATTCTGCAAAATATTCCATGTGTTGATGAGAAGAATATATGTGCTGCAGCTGTTGGATAATGTGTTTTGTCAATGTCTCTTGGTTCGATTTGATCTGGAGTATAGTGTAGTATACTTCAACTTTAATGTTTCTTTGTTAATTTTCTATCTGAATGACCTCTCCATTGCTGGAAGTGGAATGTTGAATTCCCTTATTATTATATTGCATGATCTCTCTCCTTTTAGACATATCAATATTTGCTTTATATATTTGGGTGATTCAGATCAGTGCCAGGTGGATATTTATGTACAACTATTATGCCCTCTTGCTGAATTAACATCACTTTGGTTTTTAACCTAGAATTGAAGAACTGATTAAGGATAACAACGGAGGGATTCCCTAGGACAACATTATTGAATTGAAATATGCTGCAAGCCACAAATGTGAAACACATATGTGATTTTAAATTTTCTCATAGCCAACTAGAAAGTAGAGTGAAAGTACTAATATATTTTATTTAATATAATGTATTTAATCCAAAATCTTATTACTTCAATAGGTAATAAACATATAAAATATTAATGGAATATTTTATAGATACTTTAATGGGACTTTTTTGTACTATGTCTTCAAAATTCAGAGTATATTTTGTACTTATGGCACAAACCCTGGAGAAATCACTAATGAGTTTGTTCCACACAAGTCCTGAGATACCTGGATCTACACAAAGCAATAACTGACAATAACCATTGGTGAAAATGTTGTCCAACTGTTCTCAGAATTTATTTTATTCATCTTGATAATGATACTTGGCTTTTCCAAAAAGGGAAATAATTTATGTATTTAAAGTATAACTGAAACGTAAAAGTATACTAATATCTCTTAACAGGCATGGGAAACCTTGTGGCTTCAACCACATGACCTTTTGATGGAGAGGAGCAGAGTACTCAAAGAAAAAATATAATCACATACCCACATGTGAAACTTGCAGAACTAATTCTGGAAAACGGAAATAACTAAGTGAAATACTGAAAAGCTACATCTGGGAAAATACAACATAATGCAAACTAATTTTACTTTCAAAATAAGAGGCAAGGGAACGGATGAATTGATGAAGAAGCATGGGCTCTGGAGCCACACTGTGTGATCTTGGGACGTCTCAAGGGTCAATTTTCTGGTCTAAAGTGGGACAATGATATCTGCTTCTCAGTTGAGCTATGGATTAATGAGTTCCTACAAAGTGCCTTACCCAGAGTATATGCAACAAGATGCATAATGTTGTTTTGGTAATGAATATTTGTTTACCAGCCACTATATAGTCAACACTAAAAAAAAAAAAAATCAAGAAGTCTTAGAGAATGTGGGGCAGTGAGTACACTTGAGGGAACTCACTCCCTCTAACAGTCCCCTAATCATCTCTCTGTATAGAAAAGAGAGAGTTCTCTATGTAGGATCTCTCTGTGGTCCAAGACTTTGGATTTGTTGCCCACGTCCTTCTTACCTATAGAATCTCCAGAGTAACACAGTAGCCTCCAAGTTTAACCTTGTTCAATATGTCCACTATTATTCTGACTTTGACAAACATTTGACTGAAGGAGATGACAGGAAAGTTTCGGGAGGTTGTAGAGAGCAGATGGGATGTATCCACATCACCCATAGCTGCAGAATACAAGAAAGCCCAGAACTATAGAACTGAAAAACTAAGGAGAAAGAGAGACAGTTGCTTCTTTGGGATTTTCTGGATCATCTTTATGTCCCTCCTTTCTCCCCACCACATCTTTGTTTTCCAAACTGCCCAAGGGGACAGTGCCATGATGGGCCAGAAATTTCTGTAGAGTTGCAGCTAAACAACTTCTCACCTGCTAGGTCAGATCTCAACAGAGGTACAGGTCTGGAGCAGGTGAGCACATTGACAGTCGACAGATATGTGCCTAAAGATACAGGGATTAAGCACTGCCTAATAATGGTGGTTGATAATGTGCAAGGGCTTATGATTTTGTTCTCATTTCAGCCCATTTTGACATCACAGTGGAAACCTCCACCGACTCCCATCTTCCTTCTCCCAGCATCCCCCTCCAGTGATCCCTCTGTGCTCTTCTATGACACATCTCCAGAGAGCAGGCCATGACCTTGAGCTTCTCTAGGCCTGTCCACCTCTTAAAAAGTCATAGTCAGTGACAGCTCTCAAGACCCTGTATCTTATACAAGGTGGACACCTATCAGTCAGACCACCAGTAAGGACTTAGTACACATACCAGGCCTCACACAGGACATGGGGGGTGGTGCACAGACAAGAGACAGTGAAGGACACACAGAGAAATCCCAGATCCTAGCAGAAGAAGAACTTCCTTTTATTGAGTCCAATCATGTTTAAACACCATAACTTACTGAAATTGCCTAATTTAGCCTTCAACACAGCTCTGTGAGACAGAAATTATTGTTCCCATTTCACAGATGGAAAAATAATGGATTTCGTGGAGTAAAAGTAACTGTCTAAGGTCCTCCCTAGAGAATTTGACAGAGCTGATACTAAGAACTAGGTCCATCTAATTTCACTATTTGTTGTTTTTGCTGTTGTTGTTACTATGAATACTTTCTAAACTTTATGTGAACATCTACCTGCTTCCTATACCCCAGCAAGTTACATGAGCAACTTGGTACACTGTGCTGGGAAATAGTTCTGGTGGAAATCTCCTGTTCCCCATAGAAACCTCAACCACTGATTCCACACCTGGTACCATGACTCACACACAAATAAGATTAATCCCCATGTGGCCCTGCATCTGTCTAGGAGCCTTTGGAGTCCTCCATCTCCCTCTCATGATGGTGTAGGTCCAGAGTAGTTGGGATGAGCCACGCTCTGCCTGGAAGCTGACCCATCAGTGGCTCAAGCCTCCTCAACCTGAGGAACATACAACTGAAAGGAGTCTTCAAGGTCACCTTCTCCAAATTCCCAACTGCAGTTGGAGTCATCTCCACAGAGAATCCAACTGCCTCTCACTCTCTCTCTCCCCTTAAGAGGTTTTTCAGGCTCTGCTTGATATCCTACATCCAGTGACCAGGAACTCGCCACCTCCTGAGGAGGTTGAGGTCACTCTCGCTCATCTCCAGCTACTGAAAGCTCTTCCTTGTGTGGAGCCCAAGGTCAACTCTCTGATGGTTTCTACACACATCTTATGCATACCCTCTATGGACCCAGTGAACCAGGGTCTCTTCTCTTACTGACAATACCCTCAGAAAACGGTTATAACACCACACCCCTGCCACCCTTGGCCTCCAGACTAGATGAGTTCATTTCCTTCAACAATTCCTCACAAGACACAGCATTTCTCTCCCAGCCAGCCTCAGCTTCTCTCCACTGAAAGGACTCTGGCTAACAAATCTCTCTGACAGTTCACTGTAAAGAGGGTTCATTATGTGCTGCAATTCCTGCTCTATCTCCATGTCTCTGTCTCTGTTTCTCTATTTCTCCCATGTTCATTACAACATAAAAGTTAGATCAGATCCTGGGCCTCATCCCCAGGCATTTCCATGGGGCTCTGGCAGCCAATTTTTTAGTATCTATCTCAGGGCTGCCCCCTTGGTCCTCTCCCTCTAGGATCTACTGTCACTTCACAGAGGCTTCTGCTACCAGTCATTGCTAGAGAAGATGGGCACATAAAAGCAAAACAGGTTAAATCTTCAAGGCTTAGCATGGACTCAGAAAACCCTCAGAACTCTGTGAGTACTGCTGTGGGGACAACCTGCCTATTCTATTCAACTTGTTGCCTTCCTCTCCAGAATGTGGGGAAATCCAGGGCAAATAAGAACTTTCATGTCAATGACCTCTAGCATGAGGAGTGGACACTGTTTTCAAAGATGTTTCTCTACCTCTGCTACAAGGGCCCTTCCCTTTCTTGGGACACCATGAATGGGGGATCATAAGTGAAACTGGGCTACTGAGACTCATGGCAAAGTTATCTGAGGACAAACTTGAAAAGTTGAGGGATGGCAGGCCACTCCATCACCCACACATTTTGGGAAGCTCCTTTAGACCCAGAGGGCACATCCTGAAATCCAGGCTGAACCCACACATAAGGATGACAGTTCTCCACAGTTCTAGCTAACCTGTGTGCTGGCATGAATGTGTCAAAGTCCAAGAAAGTGTCACTCCTCCCACAAAAAGTTAGACATCACTCTGTTCCAGCTAACTTTGCAAAGGAAGCACCCAGGGGACTTCAGGGACTCTCAAGAGCAGGGAAGGCCTGGGACTGACTGGTAGCTGCCTAACTTGTTTTAGTGCCTTCTAAGGCTGTCCCCAAGAACTTACAGTCAACTAGGGGACACATCACATCCTGGTAGTAGAAAATTCAGTCACTCTACAGGAGCAAAGATAGGGTAAAGGCTGTCCTGGAAGTTAACCACATAGGCAAGGCTGGAGGGGAGACCCTGGAGGGAAGGTGGAGTCCTTGGAGAGGACGCATACAGTTCCTCTAGTAATTACACTGATGTTGGCCCAGATATGGCAGTAATAGCCAATGCTACCCCACATGGTACCCTCAGATCCATTCCCCCACCCCCACCCCCCGCACAACAACATAGCTCCAGCCAGTCAGCCCACCCTAGCCCTAGCCCAGTAGCCTGGGGACCACTGCAAAACAAAGACCAGCCCTCTTCATGGCTTCAGGCTCCCTTTATGTATTTTTCTTTCTGAATTCCCAGTTTTCTCTCTGACTCCACCCTCCTGCTCATCTCCATCTGAGAGCCCTGGGGAAGGGATTCAATTAGCCCACTCAAACTGATATGTCGCCTTTTAAAGAAATGGGCTTTAAAAAAAAAAAAAGCATAACATGTGATGCTGAATTCTTAGGCTTCTGAGAATCCCTGTAGTCCCCCCTGTGCTTTCTTTGCAAAGTTAGCTGGAACAGAGTGATGTCTAACTTTTTGTGGGAGGAGTGACACTTTCTTGGACTTTGGCACAATTCATGCCAGCACACAGGTTAGCTAGAGCTGTGGGGAACTGTCATCCTAATGTGTGGGTTCAGCCTGGATTTCAGGATGTGCCCTCTGGGTCTAAAGGAGCTTCCCAAAATGTGTGGGTGATGGAGTGGCCTGCCATCCCTCAACTCTTCAAGTTTGTCCTCAGATAACTTTGCCATGAGTCACCACAAGGATGGTACCTCCTCTGATTCCTGTAAGACCAAATGAATCAGGGCTTCACCATGTGACCTGGGGAAGGCCTGTTCCCCTCTTCAACCTGGTTCTCTCATCCATAAGAAAAGGGACTTGATTAGATGGTTCCTAAACCCACCTCCTCCCCAGCACTCTGGTCACCTGAGTTTCTACGCTGCAGCTGACCAGGTCTCTTGGTAGTGAAAAGCCAGCCTCTACCTCAGAACAAAGCCTGTCCAAGGAAGGGACATCACCTTTGTCCTTGGAAAAACCCACAGAGCACTCCTAGGCACATTCCCACCCTGCTAAGTTGTTTATCTACAAATAACAGGAGAGATCTGCTGCGCCAGGTGTCCCTGACTCAGTCAGGCTAGGTGGGGATCCATAGCAACCCCCTAGCAACCACCAATCAGCATGAGACAGGGAAATACCTGGGATGCCAGATGACCCTCCCAGTAGTTTATGGTGGTTGATAACATGATGGAAAATCATGTAGTTCAGCAGGTACACCCCTCTTGGCTTAAACCAATCAGTTCAAATGAATACCCCTTTTGTACTGACCAATCACCCCTACCCAACTTGTTCCCTCCAGTGAATGTGCTAATCATGTTTTAGAGTTGTTATTTGATTTTCCCGCGGTGTGTGATGATTTGCTAAGAGATGCTATGATGTATGTGGGGGTCCCTGTCCTCTCCAAAGAATGTATAAAACTGCTGCAAACCCTGGGCTCGGGGCCTCTCAGCGTCATCAGTTGCTGTGTGTGCGTGCGGAGGACGGAGCTAGCTTGTAATGAACACCTCTTTGCTGTTTACATCGATCTCGGTCTCTGGTGGTCTTTTGGGGGTCCCGAATTCGAGCATAACAGTAGGAAAGGTGGTCTTCCTCCCCCTTCCCCCAACACCTTCTCTCCCTGGTGGCCTGCATTCCCACTCTCAACAAGAAGAAAATTCGGAAATATGCACCAAAAGTCTCCTCATTTTTTTCTGGCATTTCTTTAAGGGTACTTAAGAGATACCTAAGGGGACAAGAAAACGGTAGTAGAATCTCTAATCCACTAATAGATCAATGGGGCATTTCTCTCCTGGTGTTCAATGAGAAGAGAGGAGGAAGGAAGTACCAGAGGCTGAACCTCAGACCTCCAGCCCATTAGCTTCTAATTGGAATAAACATCCAGTCCCAGGTCTCCAGAGCCAGGATCTTGCTCTGCAGACTGGGCAACACCAAAGTTTCCACTGAAGACAGGAGATGACCCGGCAGGAGGGTTGGCAAAGGGATTTCAGCTTCAGACGCTGGCACTGAGGCCCCTAGTATCCCAGCTCTGGGATACTATGAGAAATGGTGCCCAGGTAGTCATTTCCCAGGCCATTTCCCTGAAATAACAGCAATGCTCGCCTTGTCTGTCCCTGCTCAGAGGCCTCTGCTAGCTGAGGGCCCATTTCCAAGGCTGGGTGCCCATGTGGGTCACCACCAGCATCACTGCTACCCCCCACTACCCACCCTTCTACACACACTCACAGAGTCCTATTTATGGATCTGGAAGAGGTAAACAGGGGGGAAAGCAGCCATTTCTATGCTAAGTGCCCACATGTGGCCTAAGGGTTGGCAAATGAAACTGTGAAACCCTTCAGATACCAGAGGAAGTGGAGTCCCTCAGCCCTGAAGGCCAAGAAGAGAGAGTCCAGGACAATGGATCTGACCTGGATCTGAGCCATAGACCTGGATGCTCAGGATCCATCAGGCTCAGGGAAGGGCTGCTCTTCTGGAAACCAGAGACTCACTTAGAACACTGCTGTGCCCCAGGTGAGGAAAGCACTTGACCTCCTTAGCACAGTGACAGCACACAGCCAACCTGCCCTTGCTTCTCCTTGTCAAAACCCACTCTCCAAAAGGGCATCAGATGCCCTGTGGAAGAAGTTCAATCAGGACTCTGAAGACCGGATTCTATCAGCTTTGCTGCAAGTTGCTGAGGTATGGCGGTTTCTATGTCTCAGTTTCCTTATGCCCAGAGGCTCCTCCAACACTGTGTCCTTCTAAGAGGGAGCTAGTAGACTTGCTTATAGTGAAGAGCATGCAAATGGTAACGCCAAATATCTCTTCTCCTAACTCAGAAGATGCATGATCTTCTAACAAGGACAAAATCCTCTACCAGAGGCATAAAGGGACAGTGACAGGTAGGAGGACAAGCCCATTTTTATTCTCTTGAGACAAAAAAAGATATGAGACATCCTCTGACAAGGGTGAAGAGTTCGACCTAGAATAGAAACTTGAACCTATTTGGCTAAATCTCCCCCAAAAATAAGCTGGAAAAAGGGAATGACCATTAGCCTGGCCCCAAATAGGTTTGTTTTTTTTTTTTTTTTTTTGGAGAGGGCGATATTGGGGATTGAACTCAGGGGCACCCAGCCACTTAGCCACAGCCTAGCCTTATTTTTGTATTTTATTTAGAGACAGGGTCTCACTGAGTTGTTTAGCACCTTGCTATGTTGCTGAGGCTGGCTTTGAACTCACAATCCTCCAGTCTCAGCCTCCCAAGATGCTGGGATTATAGATATGCACCACAGCACCCAGCCCAAACACTCTTGTGGATACCCCAGGAATAGATAAAGCAAGTGTCCCCTGATGCCTTCCCATTGTCACACCAAGCATCAACCTGAATATCTACTGGGGGCAAAGGGACCAGCTACTTTTAGTGCCACAGTGACTAGGGACAAGAGGCCCCATAAATCACATTTAGTATGCAAGGGACACTGGATTAAGGTAAATTCTAAAGGCAGCCTTATAGGATGAAAATTTTAAAAAGAGTGTATATATAACCCAAAGGATAGGGTGGCATAAGTCGGGGAAGCAAATCCTCCATACTTGCTCTAGTAATTAAGGAGAAGGGGCATGGGTTGATTAAATGTGGCACATGAACATCTGGTCTTTTTTTTTAGTACTTGTGGCTGAACCTCTTAATGGCCCTGCCCTGCACCCAGTAAATAGCACAATAGCACACATGCTTTCCCCTCTCCCTCTCTTCCTTGCCTAGTGTAATAATAGACAGCGTTAATTATTTTATTCTGTAGTTATAGACTTACAGTTCCATCCATACACATGACCTCTTTTAAGTTTTATTGCATTTTACAAACAAGAAAACTAGGGCTCATAAAGATTGAAAGATTTAGTGAAGTTCAGGCATCCAATGGCTGGACATGAACCCAGGTCTCTGGACTCTGCATCCAGAACTCTTTCCCCAGTATCAGAATGGATGGGGTTGGGCTGGGAGGCATGAGGCAAGCGCTGGTTTGTGAGCACACATCAGTCAACTCCCCCATGGCAGGAGGGCAGCAGGGCCAGTGCTGATGGAGGCCCAGGAGCCCATGGCATGGCAGGGGAGTTTTCCCACAAAATGGAGCAGGCTGCCAGCATGCTCATTACCCAACCTTATTCCATCTCATAATAAATGGAGCCCCCGGAGGGCCAGGCATGATGGGGTAGAGTGAGATGGGGAGCGAAGACTATTACAGGATTTTAACCTTCGTCTTCTCTTTCCGGGCCTCTGGAACAGCTGTTCGACAAAATGGATCTGTGCAGACAATCATTTTTGCTGCATTACTTAATATACAGTTGCTCTCGGCAAGAGATATAATTGACTTGCTTAACTAATCAATCTTTCTATAAGCATAGCTGCTTTTCCTCTCCCACTGGGGGAGGGAAGCAGGGGGAAAGGGAGGGAAAGAGAAATTACAAGGAGCAACCTTTGGCATGAATTACAGTGCTCTAACACCCAGCTGAGGCTTCAGGGCTGGGGGGAAAGACCTGCTGCAAAGTGTTCTCATCAAGGTTCCTTTTTGGACCAGATGTGGTCTGTGGTAGCCTGGGGTAACAGTCATCTAGGAAGAAATGGCAACAGAGGTCAGAGGAGCCATGGTCCAGATGATCAAAAAAATCACTTGGGACTGTCTTTGGAGTGATTTACTGTATATTTAGTAATAAGAGTGTGCCCAATGACCAGGGTCTTCATAACTCTCAGATTAAGTAATGGAGTCCTGGGTAAAATCTCACTTGGTTGGGCAAAGACGCATCCAGCTTCTTCCATGCCCTACCCCTGCCATGCAACTTGGTCTTAGCCAATGAGGCTGACATGTCAAGCCCTGAAACGAGGAGCTTTGCAAAAGAAAATTTATTCACAAGGCTCCAATTGTGAGGAGGTAGGAGCTCCAAGTCTCCAGTCGCCTCCCCTAGTTTGGGATATTAGGTTTATGTGATAAAGAAACAAGTTGGCCTGAGGTCTGGGGAAAGATGAAGTCATCAGTGACCTGTGCAGGTGTAGTCAAACTTCACGACTCTTCATAGAATGCATGTTCAGAAAATGGCGATCTTAGCATGATCTGAAACAGAGGCAGTGTCGTGAGCCTGTGGGCCACCAGACTCAATACTTGCAGGTCGTTATTACTTGTCTTTGTGCATGTTTCCCCACCTCCCCATGGAGCTCTGTGAAAGCAAGGATTTTGACTGGAACATCTGTGCTTCCTCAGTGCCTGTTACTTTGTCCGAAATACAGTTAAGCATTCAATGTAAAATTAATACAGAGTTATGAAGTCTAAAATTACAGTGTTGGTATTTCAAGAGAATAGGTTCTTGTCACCAGGTGTGAAATCTTTCTCTAGAAAAAGAGGCACAGGATCCAACTTCTGTTTCAGTCAATGTTTTTATCAATGGCATGGATGAAGTTTGAGAAAGGATAATTACATAATTTGTATATGACAAAGTTTGAAGAAATTAATTGCCAAGCACATTCAGACTCTGACTGTATCAGCAGGCTAAAACACATGCCAAAACCACACAGATGAAATCTAGTCATGCTAAGTGTAAAGTCTTTCATTTAGATTCAAAGAATCAATTGAACAAGTACAAGATAAAGGCACTCTAGCTTGGCAGAGATCCATGAGAAAAAGATCTCAGAGTTTGAGATGACCACAAGCTCAATAATATGGTGATTCAGTGGCTAAGAAAAGAAAAAATAATTAAAGCATTCCAATTAGAAAAGAGAAGCAACAGCCCATCTATAATCCCTTGGTTGGGCGATTGGTCTGTGCTCTTAGTATCTCATATTAAAATGAACAGAGGCAGGTAACCAGGACACCTCGGGGTCTAGAAACAGTGAGGAAGACTCTGGGGGTATTTTCTCGAGAATAAATGACAACTAATTTTGAACTCCTGCCCCTTGAAGGAAAGGGAAGTTAAGATCTCCTTGCAATTTAAAGGTTAAAAAGGCAGTCTTGGGAGCCAGAATTGCCTGGGTTCGAATCCCAGCTCTGCCATTTACCAGGTGACCTAAGGTCAAGTTCCTCCATTTTTCTGTCCTCCAGTTTCCCCATATGCAAAATGGGTATAATGCTTCTTACTTCCTGGGTTAAAAGAGTTTGCACATGAAAAGCTCTCCAAAAACGATAGAGGCACAGAAATAAGCAAGGAGTGATGGCTACTGCAGGGCCGAGTCCACCTGAGGCAGACCAGGACCGAAGTGCAGAAGTTACCAAAGAACACATTTCAACAATGGGAAATTTCCCAACAACTGGAACTGCTGTCCATGCAGGTGGGAAGGCTGTGTTTCTGGTTATTAGGCCCCTCAAACAGTCTGGACACTGTGGACAAGACCTCCATGCTGCCCGATGTGCTAGATGTGACTCTATCTGAAGACCCTTGCAGCTCTAAGACCTCTGGAGTCTCCAGGAAATTTTCTTCTCTTACTTTTGGGGAGCTGGTCAATTTTTCCTTTTATATGGGAAATGTAAGGATGGAGCACAGGGGTGAGTGGGATATGGCTCAGTAGTAAAAAGCTTGCCTAGTTTGCATAAGGCTCTGGATTCAAGCCCCAATACCAAAAAAAAAAAAAAAAAAAATGTAGCATCAACAGGACTTCATACTTTGTAGAAAGGGGTCTCAGACCCTCCACAGCTCCACTGCAAAGGCTTTGAGTCCCTGCCCATTAAAACAGAGGATTCTCACCCCAGCAGAGCCCGCAGTGAGTCTGGGTCAGTGCGAGTGCTCTGAGCGCTCTCCCAGGAAGCAGGAGGCACATTCCTGGTGGGCCCCTGAGCTCCACACAGTGGGCTTAGGTCTTGTCCCCCACTCCCCCCATGCACACGATGAATGAGCACCAGAAAAGGCCAGGTGCCTGGGGGCTCAGAGGGGAAACAAAAATGAGATTTAATTACAAGAGCCACCAAGCTCCCCTAGGGACAGAGTCTTTGCAGCCAGGTCCAAGGGTGACATTTCGTGACGCTCAGGGAAAAGGGCTCCTTTTCTCCTGTGCCTCTGCCTCCCAGATGGTTGCCAGCTTGTTATGTCAGCAGAGAAGCTACCTTGGCCAGCAGGGCCCCAGTGAGAATGCACCAGCAGGAGGCCTCGATTGAATGATCCAGAGAAGGACGGGCAGGTGGGAGTGGTCAGGTGTCCTGGTGGCTGCCTGATACTAATGATTTTACCACTCTCCCAGACCAAGCTGCTTCATCTCCTAGAGCCACCGCTTCCATATCTACAAAATAAGGGGCTGCGCTGGTGGCCCTGAAATGTCCCTTCCTGTCCAAACACAGTCTGCCAAGAAACCTCCCATCCTGGGTTACTTAACTCTCCTGACAACCCACTGGGGTTAGCAAACCAAATTCTAGAGTTCACAGAAGAGGACACAGGAGGGAAAACGACCTGCCTAACTTCACAGAACCTGGAAGCAGAAGAAATGAGACTAAAGCCCAAATCTGTGGGACCTCAAAAATGGGGCCCTTTTCTCCAACCAGTGGCCCCTTCCTCACACCATACAGGGCACACCACACATGTTCCTATCCCAAGACCTACAAGGTCTTTGTCGTGGCATCCACAATGAGTAGGGGGTGGTAAGGAAGGGGAAGAGTTGGCTAAAGGTCAGGACCAGCTCCTCCCTGGTTTTTTGGACAGAAGCTGGATATTGATCTTCCCTAGGAGGCAGCATCCTGGCCCCAGAGAGAAGATTGATCAGGGTTTGATGCTGTAAGCACACAGCATCGTTTTGGCACATTAGCTGCGATCCGAGCCTTTCTCTGCAAATGGATGTGATTTTTATGGCATTGTTTATGGAACTGAATATTCAGATTGATTCTCTTTTTCCCTCCCCCAGAGTTGGAAGGAGCAGAAACACCACAACCACCCACTCCTTGGGCCTGTCTCCCCCAACCCGGCAGACAATGACTCAGTCCTCCTCCTTCCTGCAAGACCCTCCACATGTTCTCAGTAATGCCAGGGACAAAGTCCAGAGCTCCCATGTCTCCTGATCCTCCTCCATTCATTCCCTGAAACCTAGAAGCCTGTAATTAGGAAAAACAAGGCAAAATAAATGAAACTAAACAAAGCAAACAGAAGAAAGGCAATCTCTGAGCCATTTCACGTAGACTAGGTCAGCTGGGGCTCTGCAGAGCAGCTCATCTCCTATCAATCTCTGAGCAGGTGTCTCCCCATTTAGCCAACAGGCCCCAACCCCTTCCTTGATTCCCTAACAAAGCAGCTACAGCATCTCCCTCTTCTCATCCAGCCTTGGCTCCCCCCACCCCAGGTTGCAAGCCCTGCTCCAGGGCTTAAAAAGAGGGCAACATTCACTGGCTGTAGGTCCAGCCTCTTAACACCTGGCCACCTGCTTTTCCTTGGGAGGCAACAGTGTGCAATCACCCCTATCCAACCCCACTCCCATCCCAAAGCACCAATCTCACTGCTGGAAAAGACAATCTGAGAGATCCCTAATGGCCACTGTAACTAGCTAGACTAGTGCATCCTCCTCCAAGCCTCGACCCTCCATCTACACACAACATGGAAGGGCTCTGGCGTCTAATATACTTTTCTTCTTCACAAACTCCTGAAGTATATTAATATGTGAAAAGCACTCCAAATCCTATATGAAGCAACATCTTTTACTGTATTTAACACAAAATTCTCCAAACTTATTTAACCATGGATTTCTTTTTTTCCTAAAAAAAACTACCGCCATTTTGGAACTAGGATTCCATCAAACACACTGCAGGAAACTCTGGATGCCTTTTAACCTCTGAGAGGTTGTATCTACAATCTAAACTTCTACAACATTACAGAACATGGCTAAATCTATGTGCAGTCTTTCTGGATCTTCAAGCATGCCCCTATTGTTCATCAGACCTGCCTGTGGGGTGACTGGAGGTTCCTCCTTTGGCATTTATCTGCTGAAAGGGGAAAGATTTCAAGGTCCACACCTTTGAATTTCTATTCTACTGTCAATCTTGCTACCTGCTGCCCCTGCAACAGCACAACTATAGTGGGATCCTACAAGTCAAATTTTGGTTCTGTCTTTGCCACTTACACCTATGGGGTCTTGGAGAAGTCACTGAAGTCCTCTGAGCCTTACCGTGATACATGGAATTCTAAGATGGCCTCTGAGATCCCCAGGCTAGGTGCAGTACATTGTAGAGATCCCTCCCCTTGAGAGTGTGGAATCACTTGTGTGATTAGATTACTAATCAGTTGATTTTGAGTTGATCAAAAGGATAATATCTTCAGTAAGCCTGACCTAATCAGGTGAAATCTTTCTAAAACGATGGGGGTCAGAGAATATCCCCAAGCAGGCATGGGGCAGGGGGAATATGGAAACAAACAGCCATGCTGTGAGTGGCCCATGGATGGAGTCACTTAGCTAAGTGGTGAGGGTGGTGAGGAGGTCAGGGTGGCCTTTAGTTTAGAGTTTTATGCGACAACAAAATGTGGGAGAAGCAGAAGTCGAAGCAGGTGTGTTCAAGAGAAACATGTGCAGAAGAGAGACAGAGGGGATGTGCACCTCCTTTAAAACAACCCAAACTGGTGGTAACTAATCTTATCCTGTGATCCCTAACTCATTTCCAGGAGACCTGATCCAGACTCAAGAGAACTAACCCAGTCTCAAGGGCATTAATCCATTCCTGAGGACAATGCCCTCTGACCTAATCACCACCCTCTAAGCCCCACCTCTTAAAGGCTCCCCTATTTCTCAATATGGGAGCCAAGTGGCAGGCAACAGTTGAGTATGTGAATGAGAGGGAGTCCTGTGGTTCCAATGGACAGTGGCAAAGGCTGTGCATAGGGAACCAAGCTTTCAACACATGAACTTTTAGGGGATATTTAGCAGTTGCGGAGAGCAACTTCCAGCCAATAACCAGCCAGAAATTGGGATGACTACAGCAAAATGAATTTGCCAACCACCCATATGCACATGAAAGTTGTCCCTAAACCTCAGTGAGGTCACAGTTCTGATTGAAACCTAACTTGCAGGCAGGTGAAACTTTGAGCAGAGAGCCCAGCTACCCCATGCCTGGATTTCTGACCTACAGAACTCAAGATACCAAATAAGTACTGTTAAAAGCCACTAAATTGCTGGGCATGGTGTCACATGCCTATAATCCCAGCTGTTTGGCAGACTGAGACAGAAGGATTATAAATTCAAAGCCAGCCTCAGCAACTTAGCAAGGTCCCGTGTCAAAATAAAAAATTAAAAAAGGTCTGGGGATATGGCTCAGTGACTGAGCACCCCTGGGTTCAATCCCTGGTACAGAAAACACACACATTAAGTTTGGGGTAATTTGTTACGTAACAATGAAAACAAATACATTCAGTTCTATAAAGTGGGAATAATACCTTCCTCATAGGTTTTTGTGAGGATCCAATGGTATGGTATGCATTCCATGATTAACAGAGATTGGCAGATACTGTCTGTTCAATAAATTGTCACTTTAATATGAAGATAGTTATAATATCTACTATGTGAGATTATCGTGAGAATTATAGGATCATACTGCATATAATTTGCTCAACAACATTTGTGTCCACGAAGATTAGTACTATGATTGGAGCACAGGACAGGCCACCATAGGTGACAGCCAAGTTACAAAGAGCCAAATGTGCCTTTCTATGCACAGCCTTTGCCACTGTCCAATGGAACCACAGGACTCCCTCTCATTCACATGCTGCCTGCCACTGAGAGCGGCCTCCCAGGAGCCTGATCACTTCTACTCTTTGCACATCATTTCTCACTCTTTCAGGAATGTCCCTGAATGTGCCTTGAGATTTTAGTGAACAGAGCAGTATCAAGCCAGAACCCACATGTGAAAAGAGAAACCTCCTGAGACTGGCTTAACAAATTTAACCTCCTGGAAGCAGGAAGGCCTCACCAATAGAGTTTGAATGTGTCCACATGTGCTGGGAACTTAATCCCCAAAGTCATATGTTAATGGTATTTGGAAGTAGGCCTTTTGGAGGTAATTAGGATTAGATGCATTCATGAGGGTGGGGTCCAGGGTGGCATTAGTGGTTTTATCAGAGGGAGAGAGTTGAACTAGCACACTTGCTCTGTGTTGCCTGTGACACCCCTACCATGTTATGGCAATAAGAAGACTCTCACAGATGCCAACCCCATACTCTTGGGATTCCTGGACTCCAGAACTGTAAGTGAAATAAATTTCTAGTCTTTATATATTACCCAGGGTCAGATATTTTGCTATAGCCAAAAAACAGACTAAGACATTAAGTTTCCAAACTCTACTCAAGAAGGTCAGTGATCAGGTTCATTGACAGTCAATCATAATTTCATCCAATAGCAAGCAATTTCATCCAACCATGTGTTGGGCCTGTGCTAGGCATTAGGGATAAGATAGTATCTATGGGAGATTGAGGGTACAATTTAGTGGTACAGAATTTGCCTAGTATGCACTGGCTGTGGCTTCAATCCCTAGAACTACAAAAACAAAAACAAACAAACAAAAAAGACAGCATTATTGGACCTGAGGAGTTCCTAGTATGTTACAGGTACAAACATTTGGTGACAATACTTGGTGACAATAATGAGATTTCCATCAAGGACCCAACCTCAGATTGGAATTCCCCAGACCTATTTGGCTGAATCAAAGGCGAGACAATGACTATTTATTTCTTCGAAGTGGACATTAAATGTCCAGTTATAAGATTTTCAAGCAGGCTATTACCAAGCCTGCTCCCTAATTTTGAGGCAGCGGCCACCCAGTTAGTGGAATAACACACGTTGCATGGAGATGAAGTACCTGAATCAGGTGGCACTGTCAATCCACAGACAGGACAGTGAGCAGGGAGAAAAGTACTAAGCACAGCCCTATGTGAGAGCACTCCCTGTCTCCTACCACTCCTGCTCCTGGCAAGGCACAAAAATAAAAATTCAGAGAGACACATCGCGACAAAGTCATTTAACAAGTTAAAAGTGACTACTACATACCTGGACAGTGCAAATTGCGGATGCAGGGAGGTTCTGTATTTTTAAGAAAGTTGTAGGTGTAATCTCATTGAGAAGGTAAAGTTCGAACAGACTTGAAAACAAGAGGGTTTGTAAGGAACGGTGGAAAGCTCCATAAACTCAACAAGCCAAAACAACCATTTACCTGTCCGAGACTTTATTAGTAGGACTGTAGTGGCCAGTTGCAGAAGAGAAGGGGGGGGGGAGTGAGAGGGGGAGAGTAAGAGTAAGAGTAAGAGTAAGAGAGCGAGCAAGAACAGGGTGTTGATATTTATGGGCCTAACTGCAGGATGAGGAGGAGCAGGGCGAGTGGGTTGTTACTTCTTCATTGGCCGAGAGTTCACGCCACTTCAGGGATTGGAGGCACCATTCAAAGTTCGCTCCATTCACAGGGATTGGAGGTGACGGTTTGCCGGCCATTCAGTGCATCATGGACCTGAGCTCCCGGAAGAGAAGAGCTCCGGGTGCCATCTTTATCAACAGGGTTAGCCAAACAGGTAGATGAGAAGGTTTTTGTTTGTTCTGAATTGTTTTGTTTTTGTACTGGGGATTGAACCCGGGGCACTTAACCTCTGAGCCTCAACCCTTTTTATATTTTATTTTTGAGACAGATTCTCGCTAAGTTTCTTAGAGCCTTGCTAAGTTGCTGAGGCTGGCTTTAAACTCACAATCCTCCTGCCTCAGCCTCTGGTGCCACTGGAAGATGGGAAGTTTTCTAGGCAATAGAATAGCTAGAGCAAAGACCCCAGGGCAGATCTTTATCTGGGAGCAGGGAGGAAGTCAAAGAAGGCCCTGTGGCTGTGGCAGAGTAAGCCACCTGGTAAGTAAAAGTAAATCAAATGGGATGCCTCAGCTAGACTCTGAGGGCAACAGGGAACCTCTGCAGGGTTTTGAGAAGAGGAGTGATGTGATCTTTCTTAGGCTTTAAAATGACTTTCTGGTGGTGGCATTGGCAATGGAGGGGGGAGATTAGAATCAGGAAGATCTGTTAAGACGCTAGTGGAGTAACTCAGGTGTGCAATGAAGATGGCCCCAACCAGGGTGGGAGCAGTGGACATGTGAGAGTCAGATTCCATATATATTTCTAAAATAAAGCAAAAGTAGAGTATTTTCTGGTAAATTGGATAAGGTGTGCAAGAGAAGGCAACAATGATATTTGGGGGCCTAAGCAATGGGAAATTTGGAGTTGTCATCAGTAGAGAGAAAGGCTGTATGTACATCACATTTGGAATGGGTTGGGGAGGTCAGGAATCCAGTTTGGGGCATGTTGACACTGAGAAGCCACTCAGGATTCTAGAAAACACAGGGACGTTTTGCACTTTTAGATAGGTGAGAACAGGTTCATGGAGGCTATTGGACATGCAAGCCTCGAATTCAGGAAAGAGATTGACATTGGAGTCATCAGGATACAGATATTTCAAGACCAAGTGAGATCATGTGATCAAAGAGTAGCCCTGGAGTTCACAGAACACCCAACATTAAGAAGGCTTGCAAAAGAGATGAGGAAAAAAATGGAGGTGAGGAAGAGTCATCTGTGAGATAAGAAGAGACTGTCATATCTGAGAAGGCAAGAGGATGGGTGCAACGAGCAGAATCAGAGCATGGCTGATGGCCAAGCAAAATGTAGACTCAACACTGTCCACTGGGTATAGCAATAAGGTCGTCACTGGTACCGTTGCTAAGAGCAGTTTCAGTGTGGAGTTGGGTGATAGGCTTTAGTGGGTAGGACCAACTCTGTTGTGGAGGCTTGCTGTAATAGGAAGAATGATATGGGCAGTAGCTTAAAATAGAAATGAATCAAGAGTTTTCTTGACATGTGAGAATACTAATTAGCATGTTTATATGCAGATGAGAATGGTCTAGTTCAGAGCTAAAAATGCATATAAGAAAGAATCACTGGAGGCAAGGGGAAGAGTTGACCTTAGCTAGGGGCCTGGACAGTTCATCCATGTGTGGGAAGGCAGAGCATGAAGGACAGATGCTAGCAGGCGGGTAGATACAATGGTGGAAAATTGTGGCAGTCCTTTTTTGATTGCTTTAACTTTCTCCATGAAGAAAGAAGAGAGCTGAGATTAAGGGCAAGAATGGTACCCGCTGAGACAACTAGGGGTATTTGTCGTGATAGGGTGTTAAGACACATGATATTTATCAAGCTTTTGCTTCATGTTGTCTTAAGCTCTTGACATGCACCATCTTCACAGCAGTCTCCAGAGGTCTGTTATTATACACCCTTTAAAAATAGAGAGATTAGGCTCAGAATGATTAGGCAAGTGGCCCTTCACCACCTGGCTGATAGGGCAAGAGTCAGTATTCAAACTTGCTGCAAAGGCTGTGCCCTTAACTGGGGGAGGGTAAAGGGAGGGGGGGTGGAGGGCAGAAGGATATCTTCCTCATTTCATGTCAGTGAAGGACCAAGAGGAGGAGCTGGTTGGCTGCCTCCAAGATCCATGAACAAATGAATTAATCAGTGAGTTGCTCAGATGTTCCTCACACCTGCTAGGTCCCTTTGGGGTTGGTTCTCTTACTATGCTTTGCACATATCTTAATTAAAGACTACATTCTCATGGTCTTTTAGACTCCATTATCATGTACCTCAGAATTCCCTTGACTCCATTAGGCAGACACAGGACATCTGAGAAGCACGAGTGTTTCTGTATGAGTTTCCTGTTGTTGCTGTAACAAGTCAAGCACAACTTAGTTGTGCTGGAAACAACACAAATTTATTATCTTACAGTCCTGGAGGTCAGATATCTGACACAGATCTCACAAGCTAAAGTCAAAGTGGTGGAAGGGCTATGTTCCTTTCTGGAGCCTCTAGGGAAGAATCCATTTCTTTGCCTATTGAGCTTTCAGAGACCATCTACATCCCTTGGCTTGTGGCCCCTTCCTCCATTTTCAGAGCCAGCAATACAGACTGAGTCCTTGTCGCATGTAATTACTTTGACCTCTTCTGCCTCCACTTTCACTGCAAGGAACACTTATCATTGCATTGGACTCACTCAGATAATCTAAGACACTCTCCCTAATTCAAAGTCAGCTCCTTAGCAATTTAGATTTCCCTTTGTAAAGGTACAGGCTCAGAACATAGACATAGGGGTCTACCACAATGCCTATAGATTTCTAGCTCATGGTCTACTCATGTCGCCTCTCTGGAACACTAGCCTGTGGGTCCTTATTGTCTTCATTCATTCATACAGGAGTATGAACCTTTGGAACCATCCCTGGTCTGAGGGTCATTCTCCTGCCTTACCTATAGGACATGTGGAATACCTATAGGAATGTTGGAATGCAAAACATGTATTTTGCACCAAATCCACTGTGTGCTGGGAGGGTGTGGGGATTACAGAAGGAGCAGGGGAAGGTAGGGTTGGGGTTGGAGGGGGTGGTCCCCTCCGTCTCTCTAGCACTTTCTCTGCTTCTGCCTTGGTGAGGATTTAACAGATGTATGGGGTGAACCCTGGTGGCTTGTGGGGTTTTTCCTGACAAACATTGTTAGCAGGGCTATTTAAATCATTCTAATTGCTCCAGAAACACCCCATTAAGTTTCCCAGTGAGGGATGCTGAGGAAAAGGGCGAGGAGAAATTGAGGAGAAACTGAAAAAGAAAAGCTGCTGCCATTTGGTTCCTGCAGACTCCTATGCCATTTGCTTCAAACAAAGAAGCAGGGGAGGGAGCCAAGGGCAAGGGGAAAACAAACAGATAGTGTCAGGTCCTGCCATTAGAAATGCAAAATTCATTAGAAAAACATTGATTGCAAAGAATTGATTTGGTAGTGATTTGATTGTCAGGCATTTGCTACACCCAAGGAAAATTTTCATTATGATTCAGAATTTGTTAAAAAGAAGATAAGAGAGGAAGGCCTTGAACAAGGACATGCAGTTGGAGCTGCCTGTTGTCGGAGACCCAGATCTGGCCTGGGAGCTGCCCCACAAGATGACCCTACTATCTCTTCAAGGAACTGGTGATTTGCTTGTCACTATCTCAGTCTATGTACTCTGTACAGAGACATAGACCTGAGGGACATGACCCCATCCTGCAAAACTGCTTGGGACAGTTCCTTTGTTTCTGCTACCTCCTGGGAGGGGTGACCACACTCTAAGCTCTGGTGGTGCTTGACTCTCTCTCCCTCCTTCCCCCCTCCTCCTTCACAGAGAGCTTGCACAGCTGAATCTGGGGCCAGATAAAAAATTGGGGCTTCAGGTTACCAAGCATGCCCAACCAAAGGCCACCCTCATACAGCTGCCCACTCCTTGGAGAATGCTGCTAAGCCTACCCCAGACCCTCCTCTCATGGCACACCTGCCTCTGGTCCCAGGAACCCTCCCCTCTTCTACCTTTTTCATTCTCCTGCCACCTTCTCAGTCCTTTAGGGCACTGGGAAAGCCAGGTCCTTTCTGTTTGGGATCCTGGTATACTGCTTTTGGCCATGACTTCACCTTCCTCACCAATACAGTTTCTTTAGGAAGCTCTTGACTTTTCTCTATCCCATCTTTCCAGAGCCAAGCTCCTCAGCTGGTTCTGAAGATGGCTTTCTATCCACTAAAACCACTTGCCAGTTTCTATTTTATTATTGGGTAATTTGTTCTAGAAGACTCTGTTCCTATCCCTGCACATCTGTTCTGCCATCTTCTGTTTTCCCACATCTGCCTCTGTTTTCTCTCTCTCCTCTTTTAAGGCACCAAGCAACCACTAGTTTTTCTTGGTTTTGCTCCTTTAATCTCCTGGATGCTGGCTGGGTTTAGGATCTTCCACATTGCTCAGCTTGGATATCTTCTCTCTTTACAAAGTTTCTTGGACTCTGACTCTAAATCCTCTTCTGTACAATGAAGATGATGATAATAACTTGCCTACCCACCTCAGAGGTTCAGATAGAATAGCCACAGTGTAAGCACTTTGCAAACCAACAGAGCCACTCAAATATAAACTGCATTTTTTCTCCAATTCAAGGATACACAATGTAATTTGTATTTTGAAAGCAATCGCCAGTGATTAGTATTAAATTATGAAGAAATTCCTTTGACCAATAATCCTCAACCTTAGATGCAAAATAGCAATGCCATTGGTCTGATTGAGACTTAAGTATAAGTATTCTTGGAAAGTTTCCAGGTAAAGTAGTTCTGCAACCAGGGCTGAGAAGCAGTGCTTCAAACTAGACTTTCTCATTTTACAGTCATCCCCTATCCATCCCCATGGCCCAGGAGTGAACTCTCCTCCACCACCGACTTTCCTTCCCACCCTCCTTCCTAATCTTCCCATCAACAGTGGATTTTTGGAATGAAATATGTAAGGGGGACAAAAGTCCTCGAACTTGGGAGACTGAAGAAAGGCTTGGAGATGATGGCCCATGGAACTATCAAAGGGAGCTCACAAAGAGAAGCTCCCCTCCTCCTTAAAAGATACCTCTGCTTCCTGTTTCCTCTTTTAGACCCCTTATTTGCCTCACCCCAGTCCTGACCCCTCCTCTTCCCCTCATCAGCTGACTCTGATGTTGACTTTATGTAGTCATCAATGTCTCAGTCCAGCCTCTGCTAACAGATGGCAATTTATTTCATCAAATCTAAGATAACATCATGTGTAAAATGCACCGCCACCTTATGTATCACTAAGAAAGAGAAGCATACTGTCAAATAAACTGTGATATGGCATCTGTGGTAAGATGCATCCCAAGTAAGAGATGCTAAAATGTGAACAAATTGAAATTGATGAGACACACAAATTTTACCCATTGATCCCAACTCATCCCCTTCAGAGCTGCTGTTCCTCAGCTACCTCCTAGGGTGGAACCACCTCAGGTCCCTGCTGCCATCCCTCTCTGCAATTCCTGAGGCCCTTTAGCTGTTGACTAGGAGGAGGAGGAGAGGAAGAAAATATCCCAGCTCTCAATTGCTTCAACCTTCTCCTTCACCACACTAAAGAGTGAGTCTGGTGAAAACCATGGAACCAGCAGGGCTGAGGAAACAGGGGAGACACAGTCAGACAAAGCCCCCTTGGAGCAGCCTTGGCCCCACTGGCATGAGCTGACAGGAGTCACAGTCTTCCAGGGACCTGCACACTCCATGCCGGGCACTGCTGAATGCTGGGAGTGCAGTGGCAACTAAGGCTTGCTCCCTGACCTCAAGCATCCTTTCTCAGTCTAGTCAGCTGCCACCTCTAAGCATGTAAAAGGACTCTAAACAGGTCGTCCCTAACTCTGTTGGAGGCCAGGGTCGAAAGTCAATCAGGGAAGACTTCACAGAGGGAGAAACAATGGCCAGATCAAGGAGGATAAAGAGGAAATTATCAATCCAAGGAAAGGAAAGGATATTCCAGGCAGAGAGAAAAGCATGAACAATGAAAATCAGGCATAAACGTTCAAAACATATTGAGGAGCTACAGTGGCAAGGGATAAAATGGAGCCCGGTTGTAAAAATCCCAAATGGTAGGCTAAAGAGTTAAGACTTTGGTCCTAGCAACAGGGAGTCATGGAAGGCATTTGAGCAGGAAGGGGCATGCCTTCTATGCATGCATGCAGAACACTTAGTAGCCTAGCACTTCTGCTAAATAGATCACAGATCTCAATGATCTTCTGACACCTGGGCTTCTCAGACTACCAGGTTGTCTCACAGGCTCTGTCCTTCCCTCTCCTTCTAGCAAAACTGAAACTCCAAGGATGGCACAGACATCAGCTCAGAGGGATTGGCTTGAGGGAAACCCTCAGAGGCATTAATGAGATCAATAGCACCAATCCAGGTTGCAGCAACTCTCTGCAATAGTTCATGGGGTTGAGGTGGGGAAGAACTCTCATCAGGATCATTTGAAAAGAAGAAGGGATCTGGAATCCAGAGAGTGTTTGATAAGGAAAAGTTAACCATAAGCTTCTGGTCACCAAATGTCACACTGAGCAACCCTCTAAGAGACAAAACCTCGGATGGCAAGGGATGATATATGCAGGGAAAACTGCTTCTATCTACAATTAAGTGATAATTCTCAGCATCATGAGAAAAAGCCAGTGATTCTTTTTTAAGAGTGAAATTTGCTCAAAGGACATCCAGAATTGCTGTAATGAGCACACCCATTCATTTTATTATACACTGCAGGAATTGTCACCATGGCGACTCAGGCTTCTCTCCAGGATTGGACAGTTCCTGGTGACCAAGAGGGACCTCAGTCTTTGATATCCTAGGATTTGGAGTCAAAGTTAGCAAGAAAGATTTGGGGAGGTTTTTCTTGAGGGCTATTTCCTGGAAGAAAAAAAAAAGAGGCAATGTATTCATTAAAGTAACACTAGCTGCTATAACAAATAAACCCCAAATCTTAGTGGTTTAATCCAGTGAAAGTTTTGTTTCTTCCTGTGGAAGGGAAGTGCTCTATTTCAAGGAGTCATTCAGGATCCAGATGGATAAAAACTTTACTCCCAACAAAAGAGGTTATCTGGGCTGGGTTGTTAGAGTGCTTGCCTAGCATGTATGAGGCACTGGGTTCAATTCTCAGCACCTCATATAAATAAATAAAATAAAGATCCATTGACAACTAAAAAATATTTTTTAAAAGAAGCAGTTACCCCAGGGTCACCTTGGCACACACTTACAACCAGAAAATAGAAGAATATTGAGACAATATATGCCGAGCAGGCTAATAGAAACAGGGGCTGGAATTGGCATCTGTCAATCACTTCTAGTCAGTTACGTGGCCCACTTAGATTCGGATGAGGAAATGTGATCCTTGCCTATATAGGGACTTCTCCATGACAACTTGACACTATAGAAAAAAACACCAATTCTGCCTGATGTAAATAAGTTTGGTAGAAATAAAGGAAAGAGCACTAGACTGGGAGTCCACAAGTGCTGTGACTACTCCAGGCTCTCTCATAGCAAAATGTATGATCTTTTCTTCCCTACGCCTCAATGTCTTTGTCCTTAAAATGAAGAATGGAAGTAGTTCAATGTAATGGTCTCCAGCAGGCTTTAGCACAAAATTGAGGTTGTGTTGTGGGTGAGGAATAGTCGCCTGAGCCCATAAAAAGTTCCATCCAGCAAGCCACCCCATGGGCATGGAGTCACACTGCTTTATCTCATTCCCCATCTGACATCATACAAATGGGACCCTAGAGAGACTGGAAATTGAACAGTCTCCATAGGAGAGGAAACATGAAAGGTTACATGATTTGAGCCTGCATGGGGGTCCAAACGACCTTTCCTTGCGTAGAAAGACACAGGCTGCCAATAGAGTGACCAATAAAGCAGACAGTACCAGAATCTAGGCTGTCCCCAAAGACCACAAGAATTGAGTGGAAGGGCTCCTGCTGCCTGAGTCACAAAGGCAAGCTCACAGCATGCAGGCAGGAAATGCCAGAGTGACAGACACACGAAACCCATCTGTTACCACAGACTGACACAGCATTCACATGGTGGATATACAGGGCAAGGTACACACCATAAATGCACACACATGGATGTGCACATATGCAGAGGTACACATAGATGGATACACAGTCAGTAAATACCTGCCCAGGGATGACAAGAACAGACTTGTCTGTGTGTGTATAATTTTTTTACAGTTATCCACACAGATACACACAGAGGGACATTGGGATATTACATCAAGACTCAGGATAGGTATATGGTAAATGGGCTACATTATGCTTATAAATACACAGAATTCACATTGATTCGTTGTGTTCGCATGGATTTCCACAGTTTACCACAGATAGAAATGCACACTGAAATACATACACAGCAACATACATATGCAGCCACCCATGACCAATGCCACACATGTATACACCCATGTGCAGAGTGCATCCAAATGAACATCTTACAGTCAACCAAGTCATGCAGATATGCATGCAGTGGGGAACCTGGGGCTCATCTTAGACCCTGGTCAAGCATGTTGCCCTAAGTGAATCACTGCCCTTCTTTGGGCATCAGTATCCTCACTTATAAAATATGGAGACTTGAAAAGGAAACCTATAAATGCCATTTCCAAGCTGGCTAACAAATATTTATAATTAAACTAGAAGATGTCCCATGTCCATGATCCAGGACATGGACTACTAAATCTATGAAGGACTGGCAGGCAAAGAGATAACTATCAAAGCATGGGTCACTAATGATGGCTGCTCTACAGAGAGCCAGAGGTTCAGGAGATCAAACAAAGGTGACCCCAGAGCCTCCTTTCAAGGGGCCTTGGCTTCCTCAACTGGACAGTTAGAAGATGAGTATGTGGCCTGCCATGCCAGTACAGCTGGAAAAGGGCAAGGTTTAAGGGGCATTCGGGAAAGAAAGGATGGGGAGGAGCTTTCTCTTGAGCCTCTGGACCACTGGGATAGGAAATCTGTTCAAAGGTCTTCCAGAGGGCTAGAGCCACATGAAGAGGTCCAGACAGGTGGCATGCTTCGAGCAGTAAGAAACAACACTAGAGGCCAGTTAGATGCTGGTCACTCTGCCAGCATGAAGCCCACAGCAGCCCTGTTGCTTAGGGAACTCCAAAAGTGGCCTCAGAGTAGATCTGCGTGCCCTGTCTTCTTGTCCAATGGCTCATAGCTCCCTGCAGGATGACACTGCCAAGGTCCAAGAGGTGAGCATCCAAGTAGTATGGGCCCCTAAAACTAATGTGCCCACATATGAAGATCTGTGTGCACCTGCATGACTCTCTGGGGGGCTGCATGTATGTGTTTATTGGGTCCTTCTGCACATGCCTGTTGCACTCTCAGCCTCTGAAACTCTTGGACATTACACACTTGAGGATGAAAATCTGTGTAAACCTACTTGTGTATGTTTTGATTCATTCATGGGGACCAAATCAACCTTGAGGGGAAAGCTATTTCCTATGTCCCTACCCTGACGTGTACGTGTTGGAAAGAAATTCTCTGCCCGGCTCTTCACCTTCCTCCATTACCTGACTCTCTCCTTACCTAATTGATAAGGCTGTGAAAAAACAGGGCCTGTATGGACAGGGTCAGGGATAGAATGCCCACTTTCTCCCCCTCCTCAGCAGGCAGGTAAGGTGGCTGAGTGCTGCCCTCAAGAAAGGAGACCTGCATGTTTCTGGGTTCTTGCCTCTGACTCTGGGCAACCTTAAAGTAGAAGAGATGAGCAAGAAGCCCATGGGAGCTCATTTCTTTAAGTCAACTTTACAAGCAAGAAAGATGGTATGCCAACAAACCTAATTGGGGTGTGCTTTACAACCTATAAGCTATCTATCGTAAAACATACCCCAATTTCAGAAATGTGAAAATATGTGTGTCTTAAAAAGAGATGAAATGCAGCAATATTTGGATCACTACCTGCCTCTTGTGCCTATTTTTCATGAGGTTAAAAAAATTGGGGAGAAGAGGGAAGCAATTCATTATCACCCTCAAATCTCTAGATATTTGCACACATCTGTACATGGGGGTATCTGTGATTATCCAGCCATTTTAGCTGGGCCTCTGGTGTCTGCCCATCTGTGGGTCACTGGTTGTGTACACTGATGGCTGAGAACCTGCATTTAAGTGTGTGAATCACTGAGCATGTGATGGCTGTACACATGAGTACATTTATGTGGGTGTGAATGACTTCATGTACTTGTCAGCACGTACTGTCTCTGGGTGTGAATGTGAGTCACAGCCTCAGACCCAGACTGCCTGGCCAGCATCCTGGAAGGGCCATCAGCTATAAACCAGAGGGATGAGAGTGCCAGGGCCCCTCTTTCTTGTTCCTTCATTCTCCTTGCACTGGCTTCTCTCTCCTGAAGAGGTCACCTAGAGCCCCTCCAGAGACGGGATCCACCTTGCTTGTCTGAGAACAACAGGCACAAAGCAATCTAGTAATTAGTAATAAGAATGTCTCCCTGTCAGGCCATTATTTCATCAGGACAAAGAAGAAGCTCAGGGGGCTCTGGGGGCCAGGAACAAGAAGGATGGAGAAATTGTTCCTTTACATCTCTTGAGCAGAGCAGGGACCCTCACTCTGTAAGACTCCTTGGTCTCCTCCTCATCCCCATATCTACCTCCCATCCTCTGTCTTCTTTCTGTTTCTTGACCCCAAGTATCCAGGCAACTGTCATTCCCCAGTCATGCAGAGGGAATGAGATCTAAGGCACAATGGAACCTAGATACAGTGTGCCCAAAGCTCAGGGCAGAAGCACAGCAATGACAGATAGATGGGTTTGCCAATCCTCTGCCTGTGGATTTGGAAGGACACAAATTTTGCAGAGGTGGGCAAGTGTGGAGTGCCTTAAAACAACACTCTAGAGGACACAAAACTGACAAAAGAACATAAAGAAGGAACAAGAGACATGGTCCTTTCTCTCAAGGTGCTTAAAAACAATAGGAAGGAAAGAAAATTTCCATAGAAGACTATAATACACAGCACATACAGGAAGTGTCTGAGAGAAAGGCCAACAAGTGTTATGAGAGATGAGACCCCTGCCACCTATGAAAAGTGGGAGGCGCTTCTCAGAAGAGAGTGCATTTGAACTGGACCATTAAGAATCAAGAAATAAAGAATCCAAAGGGAAAAAGATGGCCACAAGGGCCATTATGAAGATGAAGATCATGGAGGTGGTGATGATGACAATGATGATGACAACATCAATGACAACTATGAAAATTCCCTTGTCCCCTTCTAGCAATTCCTCATGGGCCCAGACTCAGTCGCTCTATCCATTATTGCCTAACCAAGTCCAAAGACTTTTTACCTCTCCAGCTTCTGCTTCCTGGAATTTCTAGAACATAGAGGTGATCGAACCTGCCCTCCTCAGTAGATAGCCACTATGATATGATTGGAAATAGGTCTTTGGTCCTGGCTCAGTGACAGGGCAGGCTGAGAATAGATGAGAAGATAATAAAAGGAAAGAGGGGGAAAAGACAATACTTTGCATCTGTAAAATGCTTTCTAGCTTTAAAAGCATTTTTACATACATTATCTCATGCTGGCAAGAAAGGTAATATCGACCACACTGCAAAGATGATAAGCAGACACAGAGAGGTGGGGGTTAGCCATGATCACACAGTTGGCCTTGGCTTCCTCTGCTCCCACAACGCTGCCCAGAAGGGCAAGTGTGGACTCACTCTGAGCCCATCAAGAAGGACTAGATGTATGCTCCGAGGATCAATCTCTCACAGCGCAGAATCCTACCAGTTCTCCAGAAGGGTAGAAAGCCCAGGTGTCCAGCAACATCCATGGCCAGAGAGCCATTGTCTAATCTCAGACCCTGTGTTTAATTTCCAACTGGAGCCCTATCCCTTTCTGATAGCAAACCCTCCAGGAGTGTCTGAGAATGTGACCTTAGCACAATGGCAAGCTGTGTACCCACCAGACACACAGCCAGCTTAAGGACACTCCTCAAAAACTGGCAGGGATCCTAGTTACCTCCAGAGAAAAGCTGAGCCTTTCATTGCCTGGCCAAACCTCCATCTCTCACTATCCCTTTCTGACCATCTTTTCCTTCCACAAAACCAGGGTGCTCACCATTCATCCCCCAAATTCACCTGCATGCCCTTCTTGTGGAGTTTTGCTCTGTCAGTGCCCTTCACCTAACACATCCCTCACCCCCACCCCCTGCTGACCTTCAGTCTTGTCTCCTGTGTAAGGCCTTCCTCCTCCTCCATTCACACCAGTATCCCTCCACCAGCAGTCTGTCACTACCAAAATATCACACCTATCCCAGTGGCAGTGATTAATGGATGTTTCCATCACCACCAAGAAGCCTGAAGACCATTAGGGAACCACAGGGTAGGTCCCCATCACTTCTGCATCTCCCACTCCCCAACCTGCACACACAGAGCAGGCACGTTTCATATTTATTAAATTATTTTTCATCATTTAATGTCATAGTGATGGTCACCACTGCTGATGCTGAGTCTTGCACTGTAGGACAGGGTTCCACCAGGAGGGCACAGAGTAGAGCCAGGAATTTTAACCTGGGATGGACAATGATATGTTTGCTTGGGGGCAGTGGGGTATGGATAGAGAAGTGTCCCAGGCTTGCTAGACTCATAAAGACCCGCCTGGGAAATCCCCACTAGCAACATCCCTCTCAATCAGGCCTCCCAGGAAAAGGAAGACACTGAGGACCATTCAGATCCCCAGAAATGTCAACACTCTGTGAAAGAGGTCTCCACTGGCCAGGGGAAATCTCCAGGCTGCCTGCACTTGTGATAAGCACAATAAATAAAACAATGAGACCCATTTGAAGGCACTTGTGAGACAGTAGAGCTCTGAGAACTTCACTTTGATGAGTTTGAAAGGCAAAGGAAAGAAAGGAGAATGAGTTTCCTCTTGGGCCCAGGTTTGTTTATCCTGCTTCTCAAAAGCCAGAGCATACAAGCTTGATGGTTTCAAAGGGCTGTAAATGTTTCCTGAATTCTAGACCAGATTATAGCAGGTCAGAAGATGCTTGTCTGCCCTGAGCCAGAAGAGGTGCAGTCACAATGGCTCCCTAGAGGGTTCCTGAGGAGGACTGGCTTGAGTCCTCCATTAGGAGAACCCTAGGTGAAGGGATAATCACAAGGTGGCTATAAGATGCAGATAAAGTAGTCCCTGTGGGTCTGAGGAGTGTGAGTGTCTGAGAATAGAATCCTGGACCAGGAGCCTAGAGTCCAGGTGTTTGGGCCTAGATCTGCCACAACCTTGCTCATGGCACCTCTCTATTGCCCTTTGTACTTTGTCTTTGTAAAGGGTGTTATCTGAGGTGCCTCTGGATCCTATGTTGACTCCACCCTTCTTTAGGTAGTAGCTCCAAAATGAATCCCCAGGCTCCTTCCTGACCCCCCTCCTCCCCAGCTTATTTAAGCCCAAACCATCCAGATCCCATTCTGCATAGGCCTTTCCCAGCACACATCAGTCAAAATTCACTCATCTGGCTGGAAACCTCATGATCATACCTTAGCATGTCTCCCCTCATTATGGAAGCTTGAAACCTGCTCCTTCGGGGCCACAGCCTAGCACTTGAGTGCAGTTCCTACAGTTCATAATACTAATAGCAGAAGCTAATATCTCTGAAGTCCTTATTCCATGTCCAGCTCTTTAAACATACTCCCTACTTGGTCCAACCCTTTCTACAGATGACAGAAACCTAAAGCTTGAAAAGATTAATTCATCCTCTTGTTGCCTCTGCAAAAGGCTCTGGCACCCATTTCACAGCAGGCTCACCAGGTAGGCAGCCAGATGTTCCCATTTTAGCAAAAAGGAAATGGGACTAATGAAGGTGAAGCACTTGCCAAGATCACAGCTAACAAAACAAGCAGCCACACTGTGACTTGGATCCCCATCCCAACTGCCCTGCTTTCTGATGCACTCTCCCACTTTCCTCCAAGCCTGGTGGCCTTCCGGAAAGCTGTTCCCAGGCTCACACTCATGTGGAAGAAATGGCAAGGGTTGGGGACAGGGGCAAGGGGGGCCAACCTGTCAACTGTCTCACCCCTTCTCAGGACATCCCGACACCCTCTCTGCCTGCCACTTTGGCCACAGCCAGGCAATCGATCTATTCCACCTCCCCTGTGGATCATTTCTCTCTATACAGCCAGATACTGATGGACTCTGAAGTGATCACTTTAAACAAGTTCCCACTGGACCAAGATTTCTGGGAAAAAAACAAATAACGTGCAGTGCCTCTCCCATACCTCGACATGGGCTGCTGGGGTGTGCATTCTGCCTCCGTCTTCACTCGCCCTATTGCCTCTCCCGTGAGGCCCAAGGGAATCCTCAGCACTGGCACAACCTTTGTAGGACCAGAGGTGCAACGTGCCCTCTTCAGAGGAGGCTCACAGTCTGCCATCGTAGATGAAGCCACAATTCACAGACTAGGGGCACGCACCCCACACACTGCTCTGGCGAACTCTGCAGCTACAGCTCTGAATCTAAGCCACAGCACAAAATCTGAACAAGGCAGCACAAAGCCTATTTCTTCCCAAGACTGTGTGTATGTGCGCATGCGTGCGTGTTTGTGTGTATGTGTGTCACTGGGGATGGAATCCCCAGCCTCACTACATTCTACTGCTGAGCTATGTTCCCAACCCTGAAAAACTATTGGCTATGAGTTCTCACTGCCTTCTTCCCCACCTGCCCTTCCTGCTAAAGAAAGAAGTCCTAGATGTTTAGGCAGCTTCTGGCCCTCCCTCCTTTACTGTTGAAATCAAGTAAAGTGGAGAAGAAATTCAAGAGGTAACAAGCTGAAGTCAGAGGTCATGATTGCCAACATGGGCATCTGGGCCACAAGGAGTTAAAAAAATTTTTTTAATTAGTGTCCAATAGTTAAAACTCTAATTTCTCACTAAGATTCAGACTTCTCTTGACAAACTCAAGAGCGCTGTCATCTTGGACTGTATTCCTGCAGGCTTTCATTTAACCATGTGCCTGGTCCCATTCCAAAAGCTTGAATTCTGAGATGAACAGGGCAATAGAGGTCACTGTTCTTGAGAAAGATTTCTTCAAGGAGTCCCTGTGCAGGGCGTGGTCCCTCTAGTTTGCCAGTCTCTACCATTCCCTATCATCCATCTAGTTTAGTATCCTTACCTGGCCCTGGAGTCGGTGACCTCCTCCACTTTCTGGTTAGAAAGGGCAGAGAGCTGAAGCAAATGCGATGAAATGTTAACTTCTTTTTAATCCATGGCAGGTGCCTAAGTATTTGTTGTATTATGCTGGTTTTGTATGAACATCTGAATCACTTTTTTTTTCAATTCAAAAACAAAAATGAAATTAAAGAGAGTTGCTTGCAGGTGAAAAGTTTAGGAGGGTGAAAGAAATCAAAGCAAGCCAAGGCTGTGTTCAGAATGGCTTTAGAAAGCTTAAGGGGAGGGAAAAGAAGATGTGGCGTGGCCACTGTATTCTGTGGGATATGGAGAGAAAGAGAGAGAGAGAGAGAGAGGAAGAAAAAGCATTTAAAAAAATGTTTCTGTGTGTTAGTAATAAACACCCCTTTGGCATTTTTCAAATGGTTTTATAAAATATTTCAATTATTTTTCCATGCTTTTGAATGCCTGTCTTCAGTTTCTTTTGAATGTAACACTGTGGGATGGGTATGGAGAGAACGTCAATAATACCTAGAAAGTGCCATGACAGGGAAGTCCAAGGGACTGGGGTAGCTCTTAAGAGGGGTATCCCTTCTGATCCAGAATCAAGAAAGGGCCCCAGGGAGGAATCCTTTAAACTGAAAGGTGGATGGATAGATGTTAAGACAGCACAAGGTGGAAGATGATGTGAGGAAGGTGAAGGTGAAGGGTGTTCCAAACAGTGAACATTGCTCCTTTAAAGGCTTGGAGAATAGACACTAGAATCTGGAAGTGGCTAGGGTGACAGGACAGAAAGATTGTAGCAGGGATTAAGGAATTAAGGCTGAAGGTTGGACAGGGACCCTGCCAAGGCTTCAGGAGCTATAGACAACTTGTGGGCTATGTCCTGTGGGACAAGAGAATAGTATGGTCAGTTTGTATTTCAAAATACTCATTTGTCTGTTCTATGGGAAATGGATCAAAGTGGGGCAAACAGGGGCAGGGAGACTAGTAGATTATTGGAATAGATTGGGAAGAGATAACGGTGACTCTCCAGGGAAATGGGAATCGCTTGATCCCAATGACATAGAGGAAACGGCAGGCACAGTGCAGGTCCAGTTCAGCATGGTGTCCCCAGCACCTAGCATGCTTCCTAATGTTCGGTATAAAGGAATAATAAGTATTTACTGAAGGCATCAATAAATGAATAAAAGACCTAAGGAACAAACAAGTAAATCCTGGTATGTAAATGTTAGCTTTCTTGGATCTCATCCCCTCATTGCACATTTTTTTTTAAAGTGTCTACCAATTTCTAAAAGTCCATTTATGTACCAAGCAACAGTATTATGTAGTTCATAGATGTCATTACCACATCATCTCTAGGCCTCACAAAACTACTTCAGCCAGGTGTTATTATTCCCACTTTGTAGGGAACAGAAAAGCTAAGCAGTCTGCTCACATTCACTTGATGAAAAGAGAACTAAATTACACCCAAGTATGTTCTTCTCATACCTCCTAGATTCTCAGAATGACCGCTTCCAGGTCGAGGTCCCTCCATGCCTATCCCTCACCTTTGTACCCCAGGAAAAAGAAACCAGCTATGGAATGAAAGGAAAGTCAGAAAGCGAAAACCTGAAGTTCCAGAATATCATCATCACCAACAAAGATTTAGTGAACATCTACAGTACACCGCTACTGTGCTGGACAATAAGGACACCCTGTCTTAGAGGAACTGAGGCTAAAGGGGAGGAGGGTGACTGTGGAAGGGGTCAAGTCTTATGAGACCACATGCAGAGGTTCAGAGTGATGAGTGGGCCGGGCACACAAGTGCAACCAGGTTATAGAGTCTGTGAGGGGAAGAGTGGCAGGTAAAAATGGAAACACGAGTAGGTGACCTCTGAATTGGGTCATAGTGATAGGGGCAAAGAGAAGGGGACAGAAGTTAAAGATGCTTCAGTGGTGGGTTAGATGGAATGGTGAACACTTGGTTTTGAGAATAAGTGGACAAATACCCACCAGGAGGTACTAGAGAATCTAGGCTTTTCAGACCTAATAGTCCCCCAGTGGCTCCATGTCCCTGGCTCCAGCATGGTTGCTGGGATAATCTGTTGTTACCCAGAGTCAAAGAGTCCCTCAGGAGTTGGTCAGAGGACAGAGAAAGCACTCAGTCTCTGCCCCAGCTCCTCCATCAACACGCAGAAGATTCTGCTTTTTTTTCTTCTCTTCTTACCTGTCAAAATTCACAAATATGATCAACCCACTTGCCCCTCAAACAAAATAACTCCATCTTTGGCTAAATAGAGAAGAGGAGATCGAGGATTTGAAGAGACACTTATTTATCTCTTTACCAGACAGTCTAATGAATAATTTCATGTTTGCAAAAGCTCATTTTGAAATTTGAAGACAAGAGATATATTGCCAAGGCGGCTCTAATACTGCGACATTAATTTTGCACTGAAAGATTTACTCAAAAATTAGATTTTACAATTTTAATGCCTCCATTCTTTTCTTTAAATAAGCTGTGAAATACAGTTAATTAGACTTAAACCCTGGAAGCTTAGACGTTTGAGCTTTGGTGTAAGCTACAAAAGAAAGCAAGCTTTTTCACTTGCAAATTAAATCTAAATTCATTACACGCCTAAACCTATACCACTTGCAGAAATCCTACTGGGTTGAGGAAGGGTCTCCTTGAGGCTCCAGATGTCTCCTTTGGAATCATGGCTGCAGAGAAGGATTGAGAAAATGAAAGGAGAGACAGACTGGGGCTAGGAAAGACAGCATCTGACAAAGTTGTCTTGGGCAATGTTGGGACACCAGCTATGAGCTTTGCTTGGGAGAGAAAAAAGTTCCATGCTCAAAAATACTAGGGATCCTGCTTCCTTCTTGGAAAGTCTTAAGGTTCCAAGAAGTAAAATAAATAAGCAAATAAACAAACAAACAAAAATACTTGTTAAACTTTGTTTCATCAGAATTTCCCAAGCATATTTGTCCCTAAATCCCCTTTTGATCAAAACAACTGGTGCTTGGGTCTATCCAGTGTTCTGTGGAACCTAGTCTGACAGCTCCTGAGAACCACTTTCTCCTCCACATATGTGGTCTTGGAGACTCTGCTCAAACTTGCTGTTCTCTTCCATGTTGATCTTTTCATTATGAGCTATATAAAAAAATTACCTATATACCTACTTATGAAATATAAAATTGAATTCATAATAGGTTGAGGAGCTGGTGGGTCCAAGATAGATACAGTATGGGTATTCAGCTAAGTGATTTGGCCTACCTGATACAGAGAAGCAAACAATTCAAAGGTGCAAGAAAGTCCAGGGACCTTTAAGCCCCACAGTTTCACCTAATGTTATAATCCTTCTACAAAATCTGTGACAGCTTTGTGCAGTACTTGAGCACTTATGCCTGGGAAATCACTGCCCGCTGGATGTCCATCCTGTTCTGTAGATAAAAGGCTACTTTCTTGTAAGACCCCTCACTGGGCTGGAATACAACTTGTCCAGAACTCTGCCAGGTGAGCTCCAAATTGACTGGACAAGGGATTCCACTCCTGGAAATCTCCACTGTTTTCTATTCTGCCTACATTTCTGAATCAAAGGGATTCAGATTTAGCTACTAGGCAAATTTAGCTACCAGTTTGTGACAGATTCCATGGACAAACCCCTTTCCTTGGTCTACTGCTTCCTAACCCTTCTGGAGACCAAGAACCCCTTTGAGAATTCAATAAAATCAATGGGTCTTCTTCCAGGAATTGTTCAATATTAGAATCTTCTAACACCTTGACCTTTGTCCACTGGTCCAACACCTTGACCTTGTCCACTATGTGACATCCTAATGGAGACATCTTGATCTGATTGTCAGTATTGGCCAAATCTAATCAACCTCAATAGATGTTAGGAAATTTGCCAAATGTCAGCTTACATAACTTCAACTGTGTTCTTTACAGGACACATTTCTGCCCACTGTCTATTATAAGTATTTCAGACATAATTCATCTTTGAAAAGTAATAATAGAAATGATAACTGTGTTAGTCAGCTTTACATTGCTGTGACCAAAATAGCCAACGAGACCAACTTAGAGGAGGAAAAGTTTATTTTGGCTCACAGCTCCAGAGGTTTAATCCCTCGTCAACTGAGTTCACTGCTCTGAGCCCAAAGTGAGGAAGAACATCATGGTGGAAGGGTGTGATGTAGGAGTGTTGCTCTACTCATGGCAGCCAGGAAGCAGAGAGAGAAAGGAGACAGAGCCAGAAGGAAGATGAACACTTCTACACACACCCCCAGGGACCCACCTGCTCCAACCTTGCCCCGCCTGCTTAAAACTAGGATGAACTAACTGATCAGATTACACCTCTCACAATCCAATCACATGAACATTCCTACATTAACACAGGAACTTTTGGGGAATACCTCATATCCAAACCAAAACAATAATAATAATTCTATCTTTCTTCTACAGTTTGTAGAGTGCTGACATAAACTTGAATTTGACCCTCACCATGGCCCAAGTCATAAGAGTTATTATCTTTTTTACTTTTAACAAAGATAAAAACAGGCTCAGAAAAGTTGAGTGACTTACCTACTACCTCAACAAAGAGACAGGGTCCCTGAGTCCTGTTCAGTATCCTCATAAAATACCATGATGCCTCCAAATTAGAAACCAAAACTCCACATTTTCACATAGTACTCATGACCCTTGGTGTCACAGAGGGAAAGCAGGGTATATTCTTTGCAGTATTAGGGAAAGGACTAACCGATTATTTTGTGCATGACAGGATTAAGAATAACGCTTTATATTTTTAAATACCAGGGTTTTGAACTGACTCCACTATTTGCCAGCTCTGTAACTGTGGGAAATGTGTTTCACCTTTGGAATTAAGAACCTAACTGAAGTCATGGATCTTGTAGGAGGGCTAAATGGGATAACACACATAGCATGCTTGGCACAAGGTTACACACTCAACAGATGTTAGACTAAAAAGGAATGTGGGCCAGGGAAGCCAAAAAAGTTTTCCTGGGAGAGGTAAGATCTAAATTGGGTTCAGGAAGTGGTTGTAGGTGTGGGTATGTGGAAGACAGAATGAGGCGTATGGAAAGGTATCCAGGCAGAAAATTGTAATGTGCATCAGGGATGGAGAAGGTTATAAATAAGTTAGTCTTCAGTAATACATGTTGCATGGGTGGAGCGGGGAGCAGAGAGTGGGAAGTCAGGTAGATTGGGGCTTTAGAGTTTGGACTTCATTCTGAGGCCAAGGGGAATCACTGAAGGATTTTGAACTGGACTGTGATGTAGGATGATAGTCAATGACAGATAATTGGAAGTGGAGCACAACTTAAGACTAGAAACAACCCTGGAGGATACTGCAGTGGCCTGGGTGGCAGAGATATAGACTATTCTCTTTCCTCATTTGGCTGTAGCAGGGAACTTCCCACCTTGTTTCCAATCTCCAGGCTCCCTCCTTATCCTTCCCCTGAGTTTATCAGGCAGAATCACTGGGCATCTGTGATGGACCCTGTTTCAAGATTCTTATTCTGATGTCCTGGCTTGTGACATAGTTCCAAACTGCTTGAGATAGTTCTTCCTGGCCTGAATTGCCTCCTTGGGCACTGGACACCTACTCTTGGGATCTGCCCACTCCTGCTATAACCCACCATGCTGACAACAGCAGCATGATAAGTCTAGGAATGTAGCTCAAGGGTAGAGCACTTGCCTAGGATCGCATGAGGCCCTGGGTTCAAACCCCAGGACCACAGGGAAAGGAAGGAAGGAAAGAAAGAGAAAGAGGGGGGAAAGAAGGGAGGGAAGAAAGGGAGAGAGAGAAGGAGGAAGAAAAGGGCAACATAACAGTAGCAGAGCCTTCAGGGAACTTCCACTCCAGCACAGGGGGAAACCATGTAAAAAATGACTAAGATTCAAGGACTCAATGATTCAAAAAGCTTGCCATAATTGTTCTGACTAAACTGCTATGGCTCTTGTATATATTTTAAATCAGAGAAGTCTTCACTGGTCTCCATCTCTTTGACCAATATGACTATTTCCATCAGCACCACATGTCTGTGGAGGACCTGCTGCCAGGAGATGTGGTTTGCATAGCTTTCCACCCTGGCTCTAAAATTTCTGCTTCACCTCTCTGCATGCTCCAGGTATCTACTTGGGCTTTTCTTAATCAAGGTCATGACTGCTACTCCACCCAGCCACCTATGCACATCTCCTTCTCTATGATTTGCAAATGCACCCACAATGGGATTTGAAGGGAGGGAAAACTTTTTGAGGAAAACAAAGGGGGAAAAAGACTATTAAAAGAAACATATTTGCATAGTGCTCATTTCTGATTGCAAACTTAGCACTTAGCAAAATATTGACTTAGAAGGCATGCCGTGCAAGGTCCCCAGGCTTTGGTTTCTTCATGTCATTTCAACCTTTCTTTCTCTGAATACTTAAGAGATACTTGGATTTCACTCCAAGCATAATAGCTGGCTTTCTTTCAGGTGCTGTGGGATCCTTATTACCTTTTTGAGCCTATTTTGTCTCTAAATTAGGGTCCTTGGTCACCGCATTGAATTAAAGCTGCTTCTCTTACATCTCTGGCTCTGTCTGGCATGGACATACTCCTTGGAATGCCATTTTCTGCCCATGTCCCAGCCTGGGCCTCTTTGCACTAACCCAAGAGTCTTGTTTCCATTCAAGACTATCATGGTGTGAGTCTTAAATATCTCCCAAAGACGCATTTGTTGAATGCGTGGTATTGGGAGGTTGAAGGAACCTTTAGGAAGTAGAGCCCAGCAGAGGGAAGTTAGGTCATTGGGGGTGTGCCTCTGAATGACATATTGGGACCCCAGGTTCTTCTTCTGTTTCCCACCCACCATGAAATAAACATTTCATGCCATACACTGCCATGATATACTATAACTCCACAGGCCCAAAGTGATAGGGCTTAGCGATCATGAACTAAAACCTCTGAAACCATGAGACAAAATACATCTTTCTTTTAAGTTGATTTTTTCAGATATTTTGTCATGGTAATAGAAAACTGACAAACACAAAGACCCTCCTGATTGGGCTGGAATAGTCCTTTCGCCCATATACTCCTTCTGTTATGTGTTTGTTGACTGCTAGGTGCCAGTAAAAACAGTGTCTTCTCGGGGATGCTCAGCTTCTGCACCCCTTGCTTAGCCATGCCTCACACTCATGGACGTCCGGGATGCCTGGAGGGCTGACAATGTGACATCGTCACCTTCCAAGGATCAGAAGCAGACCCCATGTCCCTTTCTGCTTGGAAATCCGGCTCCTTGTTTATACCCAGCCTCAGTTCTCCTTGGATCAGCAGAGTCATCCTGTCTAGAGCAGCAAGCTGACAATTATAATAGCACCCTAAGCATAGCCTTCCCCTGCCTGTTCTGTATTCCACAGCTCAGTGGGACAGAAGAGCTTTCCGTGGAGCACACCTGTGCCACTCCCCAGCTTCAGACGCCCAGCAACTCCCATTTTTCTCATAGGAAACCTGCTGCAGACAGTGCCCTTCATAAAGCATTTCCCTTCCCAGCCTCATCCATGATTGCCCCACCCCACAACTGCACTCTAGCCATTTGAGTTGGAAGATCCTAAATGTGCCCGGCTCTTCGACAGTGCCTCTGCCCAACTCCCTCCATAAATGTAGAGAATGCTATTCAATCTCCAACTCAAACATTGCCTCCACCAGGAAACCCTCTTTGACCTCTCTAGAGAGAGGCAGCCACATTACTCTCTGTGGATTCCATAGTGCTACATTTGAAACTGTAGTACAAGACAATGCCTTTCTATAATTATGTATGTCCTGTCTCCAAGTCATAGAATTGTGGCCAAGAGCTCAGACTCAGAGTCTAACAGAGCAAAGATCAAATTCCAGCCTTATCATTTACTAGCTGGGCGCCTGTAGGCAAGAACAGATCTTAGACTCAGCTCCTTCCTGTGTAAAATGGTAATAAGGATAATGAGACCCACCTTATAAGGTTGTTGTGAGAAGTAAGTGAATGCATATAAATCACATTGCCTGGATAGAATAAGCAGCCATTCAATGTTGGCTTATTTTATTTTAGACTCTGTGACCCTATGTTCTTACCACATAGGAATAACAACATCTATCCAAGCACTGCTTGGATCGACTCATTTAATATTCATAATAACTGCATGAAGGTGCTATTTTGCTATCTCCATTTTGCTGATGAGAACATAGAGGCAAAGAGCCTAAGTAACTTTGTGCTGACAGTGAGCAGCAGGCCCAGAGCTAGGAAATCTGGCTCCAAAGACTTCTAACTTGCTAATCATACCCCACTGTCTTCATGTATCCATCCATCCATCCAACTTTGTATCCTTAGTGCCTACCACAGACTCAATGCATCATGAGTTCTCCACAGTGATTGTTGACTAGAGACAGAGATTCCAATGCAGAGAGGCAGGCTCTCCCTGTTATCTGCTCTCCTGGCTGTTCCACACTCTCTAATGAGTCTTGACTCAGAAGCCCGAGTGGGAATGGATTCCCATCATCCCTCTTTGGTAAATGGAGCAGACTTCCCATTGACTAGGAAAGGGGAGGAAGGCTCCTTGCTGGACCCTGCAATCCCAGTCTCTTCTCTACCTCAGAAGACCCCTGACACCCACAATTGTCTGCACAGACAAAGGAGGAGAGAATGTGAACCTCGGACAGAGAGAGATAGAGAGAGCAGTTGACTCATTAGCTGCATATTAAATTCTGACGTTTGAATCTGACGGTATCCAAGTAGGGCTGGGTAATGAATTAATCCCAGGGAAAAAGACAGGTCTGCAGTTCCTCCGCTATTATCAGCCTGCTGAGAAGGAAGCCCTGCTGAGCCAACATGTGCCACAGAGTTTGCTTCCCCTACCACCTGGCTGCTTTTGGAACCTCCCTGGTTGTGGCCCAGCACATGATGGGTGTTCAAGTGCAGTTGCCCATGAAGACCCTAACTGAAGAGCAGATCACTTCTCCCAGATCTGCTAGAGCAGAACCAAGCCTCCTAGGATTCTGTACTCCAGTGAGCAGCCCCTACATCTCTTAGGGGTTGTCTTCCCAAGGCCCTATCCTGGGGTCATAGGTCAAAGTATCTTCTACCACTGGATCACAAAGGAAAGGTGGTCATCAGTTTCATTGAATATATAGTTACTCCTCTCTCTCTCTCTCTCTCTCTCTCTCTCTCTCTCTCACACACACACACACACACACACACACACACACACACACACACAGAGTCCTAAATCCACCACCCTGGCTCCCCACATTTTTAGTGACACCAGATCTGGGGCAGTCACAGCATGGAATTGGCACAAATCTTCAAAAGAGAAAGACGAAAGGGAAGGAGTAACAGAGAGGCGTCCCTGCAGCCCCAGCTCTCTCCTCCTGCATGGGCTGTCTCTAACCCCAGGCCACAGAATTCATCGCTCACTCTGATTCACTGGGACAGTTATTTTATATTATTAAAATAAGAGATTATCATCACCACCAATCTCCATCTCCTTTCCAATCTCATCTGAAAAGCAGGCATTGCCTCCTGCTACCAGACCCCTAATTCTCTCTGCCTCGGCTGTTAAATCATTTAACCTGGCAAAGTGTCGGGAGATGCATTTTACATGAGAGACACGAGGCAGGATAAATCTAGGCTGACTGCAGTGTCTGAAAAGAAATATCAGAGGTGCGACCAAGGGTCAAAGGAGGATTGGATGGGATGCAAAGTCAGGGAGGGCAGGGTGCTCCTTCTCTCCTCCTGCTTAGGGAACAAGGGAGCCAAAGCCTGATCCTTGTTTGCAGAGAAGCAACTGAAATCCCAAACAAACTAAAGTAAAGGGGGCCGGTGAGCATCATACAATCAGACTTCCCCTGGACCTCCCGGCTAGAGCATCACCACTCATGCATTCACCAAGCAATGGGACTCAGGTTGGTCCCAGAAGACAGTATTCAACTTGATTCACTCAAAGCTGGGCTGCAGAGCTTGGCACGATGGGGTTCTCTCAGAAAGTCTGGGATGTAGACCCCCAAGCACAATTCTCTGGATTTAGGAATGAGGAAACAAAAGCCCAGAGAAGGGTAGAGACTTAGGCAAGGATAAGAGGTACTAGCAAAAAACACAGCTTGCATCCAGACTGGAGTCTAGGAATCCTGGCCTCTGACCCAGTAGGTTTAAGATTGGTTCTGACCAATTTGTGACTTACAAGTGACAACTCTGGCTACTTGGAAAACAGGGTGAGAACACAGGGAAAGTTCATTTACTCAGATGCCCACTTTATCAACTTATATTGACAGTCTGCCATGTGCCAACCCTGGGCTGGGCACTGGAGATACAAATGTGCCCCAAACATGGTCCTAACATCAGGGAGTTTGGGGTTATATGGATAGCCACATCTGGGATGAGTGAAAGGTGCTATGGGCACCCTGAGTTTAAGACAGAGCAACAATGGCTGTGAACAATGCCAGGCATGTGCTCTTGGGATTATAGGTTCCGGATGTCATTTTCCATGTGATTTATCGATCAAATGGAGATTTTTGCAAACCACTGTATAAGAGTCCTGCAATACTTAAGTTCCCCCAATTTCCAGGTTGATTATTTCTCACTTAACCTAAAAAGGGTAAGCAACATCAGCCCAGCTGTGAGAGGACATTCAAGTTCCCCTAGGACATTTAGCATGGCGACAAAGTCTTAAGCTCAAGGGTTCTGCTTCTATGATGGCATGCTGAATTGTGCCCTGTGCTTAGAATGCACCAACCACTCCAAACAGAGTTGCCAGAATTAGCAAATAAAAATAAAGGATTCCCCAGTTAAACTTGAATTTCAGATAAACAACAAATAAACTCTACAACATAAGTATGTCCCAAACATTGCATAAGATATACTAAACAAAAATTACCCATTGTTTGTCTAAAATCCAAATTCAAATGAACATCCTGTATTTCATCTGGGGATGGGAGAGAGAACCACTTAGAAATTGGACATACAGCAGCAGAATAAAATAGACACTAGTATTGCTGTATGTATATACGTGACTGTATAACCAATATGATTCTGCAACCTGTACACTCAGAAAAATGAGAACTTATACCCCATTTGATTCAAATATATGATATTGTCAAGATCATTGTACTGCCATGTGTAACTAATAAAAAAAGATAAAGAAAAAAAAAGAAATTGGACATACATAACTCAGGTAAGAGAAGTGGGAATTTGGGCACCAGAGGAAGTGCCTAGAGCCCAGTGGGTGTCCTTCAACTCCCAGAGGAGGCTGGGCCCTCCCTCCAGCACAGCCTCTCCCACCCCAACAGCAACTTAAGCAGCCTCTTGCAGCTGTGCTAACTAGAATGCTCTTCCACAAACAACAGATTAATTGATTTAAAACTTTTAATGCCAGATGCTTGGTGGAAGCATTTTAATAATCCTCGAGTCAGAATTAATCATGTCTCCTGATCTTTAAGGAGGGCAGTTATTAAATCCTGCAGAGGCAGAGGATGGGGAGGGGGGAGGAAGAAGCTGTTTTTCCTGGGTTCTCTTCACAACTCTGCTGTAATTAAGAGTCCTGGAGCCCAACTGCCCCAATAGGCACAGAGGCAGGGTGTGGTCTGTCTACATGGCCCCTGAGAGGCAAGAGCTTAATTTAGCCCTGATGCTTCTCAGTCCAAGGCCAGAGGCCCAGGAAGCCAGAACAGTGGCTTAACTCAGGATAGGACCACTCTTATCCCTTGGAATGGGCTCCTGCTGGCAAATCCTTTTCCTTACTCCCTTCTTACTTCCCTAGAACTTCAGAAAAATCCACTTCTCTGAATTCTGAGATAAAGAAAAGGAAAAAAGTCCCCTCTCATGAAATCAGGGGTCTCTCCACCCATCATGCTGCCAATGGTCTTCGTGCCCCTCTGCCCCCTCCTCCTCACAGCCCTTCCGTAGTCTCAACACCTGTTCTCCTTTGCCTCTGCTATGGTTTGAATATGGTTTGTCCCCTCTGAAACTCATGTTGAAATTTGGCCTCCAATGTCACAGTGTTGAGGGAGCAGGTAGGGAGTTGGGGCGAGGTATCTGGGTCATGGAGGCCCGGCCCTCAGGAATGGAGTAATGCTTTTCTCACAGGAAAATGGGTTAGTAATGACAGGAGTTCAGCCCCTTTTCTCTCTTCTGCAAGGACCAGTTTGCCCCTCACTTTCCTCCATGAATTAAAGCAACACAAGGCCCTCACCAGAAGTCAAGCAATATCATACCATGTTTCTGGACTTCCTAGCTTCCAGATCTTAAACTTTCCTTTATAAATCATCTAGTCTCAAGTAATCTGTTATACACGTCCCCAGTCACCTCTCTCCCTGTATCTCCAAGCCCTGCCCGCTCACGTGTCGAGTTGTCAGTTCTATTTCCAATTTCTTTCAACTCATTCCTCTAAACTTAGAATGTAAGTAGCACCTCAGAGCCATAAATTCTAGTTTTGCCATCTTCCTACTCAGAGGTTGGTTTTGTTTAGTGGCTTGTCCACAGCCACACAGCTACAGTGTGCCAGGCTCCAGCCCCACTCTCACAGCACAGCCTATTTGGCCCCCTGTGTGTGCACTCGACTTCAGCATCCTCAGAGTCAGAATCATCTGAAGGAGCTGATTTTGCAGGTGATGGTAACAAGTTTGGGCCCCATCAAGGCTCCTGGAGGTCGGCATCCTCACTATGCGCTCCTCTCTACCTCCAACCCTAACCCAGACAGGCTGCACATCAGACCACCTGAAAGGATTTTATTGACAACAGGAAGCTGGTGGCCCATGGGGTGAGTCTTTCTGGACCCCTAAACCTGAGCCAAGGAATTTCACTTCCCTTGAGGGTCACTCTGACTGGAGAAGAGATCACTCCCACCTGGTGCCAGATCCCCCCATGAGCCTGTCAGCACTGTCACATAAGCTCCACCCAAGCAGGCAGGGTCCTGCCAGTGGCCTCTACTATGTATGCAGTCCAACCCAAAAGGGACACAAGCCTAGAATGGCCGTAGGGGTGGCACACTCTGCCCTCTACTAATGCTGAACACCCTGGGTTCCCCTGGTCCCCAGATACCCGACTGTCAAAGCTAAATCGATACTCTTTTTTCTCTGCAAGAACATCTCAGTAATCCTAATTGGTCACTATGGCAACCCCAGCTGTAGTTCCTCGTGGCCTCAATGAAGAGACAGAAGGATGAGAGGGGGTGAGATGGAGGTTAAGCCTACTTATTGTATAATGCTCTGCCTTTGATATCACCTAGATCCACATGCTAAGTACCTGGAAAGAAACAAAATCCCGTGTAAATTAGAATGATACCATCCAATCCCCTGCTTATACCCTCACTAGCAGTAGCCGATAAGGCCATTGTCTGCAGCCGCTGGGCCTGACCTCCTCTGTCTTGGCAGCTGATGAGGTTTCAGTGGTGGGTCACATTCATCAGGGAGGACTGGCTGGGCTGTGGGTCCCAAAAGGCAAGATGGCTATGCAGGAGCCACTGCCTGCAACACACCCACACCCCACCAGGAGGACAGCCAGGGATGAGGGGAGGCAAGCAGACCACCACATGGAGCTTTGTCCTGTGTCTCTCCCTTGGTGGAATCATTGGGGTGGAACGTACTCCATGTCCTTCACAGGTTGATCACTCCTTGCTTAGTTGGGGTACTGTCTGTTTTGAGCTGTTGTAACAGAATACAATGAGCTAAATAACTTATGAACAATAGAAGTTCATTTGACTCACAATTCTAGAGGGTGGGAAATCCAAGACTGAGGGGCCACATCTAGTGAGGGTCTTCTTGTCCCATCACAATGTGGAGGAAAGGCAAGTGAGCACTCACAGAGGGAGCCATCAGGTGGAACTCTTCCTTTTTTGCAGGAACCGAATCCAGTGATAACTACCCCGTACTCTCTCTTAAGAACTCCATTAATCCATTCAGAATGCAGTGCCTTCATAACCCAACCTCTTAAAATTCCCATCTCTTGATACTATCACAATGACAATTTAATTTTAATGAGTTTTGAAGGGGACATCTGACCCATAGCAGTTACCCTCAATGCCCCATCCTGCAGTGGGCTCAGGGGTGAAGTCTCCCCCTCACTCATAGAAATACACACACTCCCTTCCTGCAAATTCATCCTCCCTCCCAGCCACCTTCAGAAAAACTTCTGTTCTCTTTAGGCATCAAGGGTTCCTGCATTAGTGATGGTTCTCCAGACAAACAGAACCAATAGGATCTACTTTACATAGACAGAGATGTATTACGAGGGACTGACGCAGCTGGTGAGGGAAGCTAAGGTCTCACAGTCTGCAGTCCATGAGCTGGAAGCCCAGAAGAGCCAATGGCCTGGCTTCTCTGGAAAGCTGAAGGTCAGAGAACAGGAAGGCTAATGGCATATTTACCTTTCCTCTGCCTTTTTGTTCTTCCTGCTCTCAACACATTGGGTGATGCCTGGCCACACCACTGAGGACAATCTTCTTTACCAAGTCTTTGGTTCAGATGATAATCTTTTCCAGAAACACTCATAGATACACTCAGAACAATGTTTCACCAGCTCTCCTGGTGCTGCTTCCTGTGTGGCCTGGACTTTCATGCTGTGACTACTTAATCCTTCTATCTCCAGGGTGAAGGTTGACTCTGTAGCTGCTGCCAACATTTCTTAGTGACCAGAGGTTCCTCCAACTCTATATTGTATTAGCCAAACTTCCTCCCCATCCCAGGAAAGGCATGCCCAAGCTTTTACTCCCAACATACTACCCTGTTTATGTCGCATAAGCCCCATGTGGAATTACTATTCTCTTTTCCACTTGTTACAATGGAAGATCCCTGGGCTCATATTCTAGGCTGGCTGGAGTCAGAAACTGATTAACCCTTCTATAAATGGTAGGATTAAATATGGTCTCACCTCTTGGGTCAGCTTCCCCAGGTCCATTTAAGCTTGATCCTACTCTCTGGCCCTCAGAGAGACCACTTTACTGGGAGCTGCTCTAGGCTTCTCCAAGGTGCATTTGAGTCCTCTTCCCTTGGGAAACCCAGCTTAATGTTTCTGAATGTTAGCCAGAGCCATTCTGGCTCTTTTTATTTCTACCTTTTATGATTTCTCCTCCTTCAGCACCCCCAACACCAGACCAATGATCAACCACTCATTTATGAGCTCTACTCATCACTCATGGATTTTCTGCCTTCCAGCAATTTCTTCTCTCAACTGACCATCTTATAACCATTAAGACAGGATTTTACATTGATAAAGTGTTCTTATTTTTCTTATTCTCTAATACAAAGAGAATTAGAAAGCACATCCCCGCTCATGTCTCATATGTAGATGAAGTTTTTCTATTATGTGTGTCTGGGAACAGAAAAGCAGAACAATGGATGGGTAGGAAGAAATGCCACTTTGGAATCAGATCTTGTTCTGGAAACTTGAACTATTTACACAACACCTCTGAGCCTCAGCTTTGTGGAGATCACAATGCTAGGCCTGAAAGCTTATTTTGAAAAGTGAAGGTGATATTATATTGCCTGAAAGAAGGCTTTTAAAATTATAAAATGTGGTCCAAATGTCATGAACTATCATCACCACAGTGATAACGGATTGGGGACCCTAAGTCTTGGGTGAGTGGTCTTCCCTCTTCTCTCCTGCAGATCCTCTTGTGGGAGAGGAGGAACTGCTTGTCCCTCCCTATCCAGCTATAAGCCTGAGTTTTGTTGCCTCCTTACCAGTGTTGGTCCACGATAGGTTACTACAGATAGAGAACTTAGAGATGAGGGTCCATGCCATCACCTTTTTCCATAGACAGGAGGCAAACTAGACCTCTGAGGTTAAGATGTGATGATTGTATTTTCATCTCTGTATCTTAATCCCACTAGCCTGGGGACATGATCCTGCCTCCTCTTAATGGATAGTTTTCTAAAAAACCAGAAATGTAGGCGTGGGCATATTTCAAATGCATCTTTTGAGCCCTAACACCTCCTGAGATGGAGATAAAAAAAGGCATTGTGCTTTTGTTCATAATACCAAGAAATAAACTGAGGAAAAATATGCTAGTGACTTTTCCAAGGCCATGGAGCCAGCAAATTGCAGATCTGAGTCTTCTGATTCCCAAATGCAAAATCTGCTCTCTACTACTGTGCTGCAGCTGCTTGCCTCCTGGAGCCTGCTCCCTGTGCCCCACTCATCTGCTATTCTGGCAGGGTAAACACTTGAAGAAGGCCCTTTGCTCAGAGGGCATGTTGAGTGGAATATCAGGTCAGGGTTCATCTGCATTTCTGGCAACAGAAGGCTGTGGAGATAATAGGAGCCCCTTTGTGCTCAGTGGGGCTGGATGGGAGTAAGCGGATGTCTGAAGGAGATTACAAGCAGTTATGGATATTGCTTGTCATGCTACCATCAGCAGACGCCTTTTTCAATTGACTAGTTGCTTGTATTTCCAGAATAGGGAATGCCAGATGTATTTACTGCAGTGAAAGAGAGTGCTGAAGGCCCTTGGAAAGACACCCAGCTGTATGGAGTATCCGTGGAGCCAGGGTAGTTTAACCCTTTGTGGCCTAATAGTCAGAATTCCTAGGGAGCCACAGACACACAGATAAGGCTGCACATACCTAACAAAGGAGTTGAGGCTTGAAAGTCCTTCCTAAGTTGCTTGTTTGAAATTCAAAATTCACTTTCCTATGTAAACAATGCTACTAGAACATTTATTGAGTCCTGCTATGTGCTGAAGAGAATCAAGACATTGCACCCACTTTTTTTTTTTTTTCATTACAACTCACCTTATTACAACCTCACAATGTAGAAGTGGCCGACTCTGGCTTTCAGTTCACCAAACCAGTAACCCTTTCCTCTTAGGTGCACAGTCAGTCTTTCAGCCATCCTTCTATTAGGTGCAGCCATGTGACAATGGAATGTAGATGGAAATCATCTGCATTGCCTTCTAATCTGCCCATAAAAATGCCTCCTGCTCAATCTTTTATACTTTCTCTCCTGCTAGATTTAGAGGATCCAGCAGAAGCATATCAAACTCTGGAGAGCTACTTCCACTAAATAGAAGGATCCAAGATCCCTGAACAATGGAATAGAGCCAAACCCCTCATATACATCAACTGCCCCATTTCACAAACAAGAAAACTGAGGCTTGGAGCAGTAGTGTGATGTGCACAAGCATACACAGCAAGGAAGAAATACAACAAAGATTCAAAATCATGTCAAACTCCACCATCATCTTTTTTTTCTCACTCTATCTACCACAATTATTGGCCAGGTTTCTAGGCCAGTCACAAAAGTCTAGGTTACCAATAAAATACTCAAAGTACTTTCAAACTATTCTTGGCCATCATTCATGAGTGTTTCTGTGAGATGATGGCTGGCGTTCCAATCCTAACCCTGAGAATACATTGCATCACCATCATGTCACCTCAACCTAGATCTAAGAAAAAGAGAGTGTTTCTGTAGATGCAGAAGCTTCTTGGTCGGTTTCTCCCTCAGAACTCTGAATTGGGATTTAAGAGCAGTGTCCTCATGGAAATGAAAGACCCAAATTCAGACTTCCCCTTGGCATTCAATGTAGTCCTTGCTGGGTCAAATTGCTGGTAGGCTGGGCGTTTGCAAGTGACTTAGAAAAAGTAAGCCAGCACTGTGTCTTATCATATTCCTGCATTGATCCTAAAAGCATGGTGACAATTTTTCCTAAGCTTGAAATTCAAATGCATGATCTGACTAGTTGAGGTGCATGTATAGTGACAAGGGGAAAAAATATCTTACATTGCCAGTGACCTGGAAACCCTGGCAGCTCTGATTGCTACAAGCAGAGAAAACCTCATGGTTCTGTCCTAACTGGGACTCAGCCAGAGGAAAGAGATCAATGCCTAAGTGTACCCTGAGTGCATGACATGTAACCACCCAGATTGGGAGATGAGGTATTTGGGAGACCAAACTGAAACATGGGAGCTGGAACTCTGGAAGGTCTGCACCATCACCCCCAGTGAAACACCTTCCAGTCAATGTGCAATCTACACGTGGTCACAGTGGACCACAGACCTGTCTCTTTCAGCCTCCTCATCAAGCTGCATACAAGTCAATGGTATAGAATTTACTGAACATTTGATAAGGAAGATGAGAGTGGTTTACTACATGTGCCCACTGAAATCTCTTAACATTTTCCTAGTTCTGTCTCTGCCAAGCCTTGCCTCCACATGGGAAACTCTTCTGACTCCCCACATCCTCCCTGGGAGTTTCTCACTCTCCTCACCAACTAAGCTTCCAGATCTCTCACTGCTACTTTATTATGCAGAAGAATATGGCTCTTTCCCAGATTCTGTCTTCAAAGGTTTACATCCCACGCTGCCCATCCCCAACACACATACACATGCGCGCGCGCGCACACACACACACACACACAAGTTCTTAGCAAAAAAAAAAAAGTGGCCTCTAATTATCAAAAGTCACTCTGGATGGTGGGGCTATGTTTTAAATAAATCACTCAAAAACATTTCTGATATTCAGCTTGTGGAAGATCACCCTGCAGAATCTCATTCAGGGTTTTGTGGTCAGGTTTGACTGCTGTCCGTGGTACTGACCTGGTAGGCTATGTGCCCTATATGGCTGATCATCCTTTTTCAACTCACCATTCAGCTATGGGATTGGATAACCTTGCTCAACTCTAAGCCTCACTCCAGTCATCTCCAAAATAGGATTACTAATAGTTCGTACGTTGTGAAAAGCACTGAGTATCATAGTTGGCACAAAAAGCTCAATAAATGGTATTTTTTTTTTGTTCTTCTTATTATGCTATTTAGTCTACAGGCCTCATGTCCTTTTGACTCAATGGTATGTTCCAGACACATTCTTCATTCCCAAATCCATTACTGTATAAGTGATACCACTCTTCTCCTCCCCGCACTTTGCTTTAAAATTAACACAAGTGTTCCAAGGCTTCTTGGCTATAACAGTAAAAGATAAATAGGAGTTAACAAAGCAACTAAAAGAGGGTTGTTGCCAATCTATAAACAAGCTTAAATGCCACCATAACTGGTTGAAATACAAGGAATTAACTCCAGAAATTTTTTTCAGCTTCATGTTGTTCCTTCATTGATTCATGTTGTGGCTTCTTTTTTGGTTCTTGGAAATATATGTTCCCAATATATTCTATACTTGCCTCTCTTACAGCACATCTCCTACTCTGCAGAAACTGCTTGTTCATGAAGATCATATTATTTGCTTTTGTATTCTCAACAACTTACAGAATGCCAACTATATTGTTTGGCCTGAACGAAAAAATTAATAAGCAAAAAACAAATAGAACATGGTGAGTTGCATCTTTATCCCTAAACTGTCATCCCTTCCTACATCCACCCAACCTTTTCCATGCGTCTCTGCAAATCTTGCCACTGAAGGAGTAGAGTATACTTTCCCTCCCTTTGACCTTGAATTTACATATATGAGTTTCTTTGGACATCTAACAGAAATAAAAATGTTCCAGTTCTAAAACTAAGCCTTAAAAGACTGCACCTCTGACTTCTTAATAAAAATACCATGCCCTGGATAGCCTATGATCCCAAGAATATGAGAGCCACGTGGGACATAGCTATCAAAGATGCACAATCTGAAGCAGAGCCACCTGAGCTGCTCACAGACTTGAAGTAAGACATGAAATCAGGCAACTGAGACTGCTCCAGATGAGCTGTATCTCAGCTGCTCTGCAGAGTCATGAACGATAATAAGTACTTATTGTTTCAATCACTGACTCTGAGCATTGATTTGTTATGAAGCATTATTTTGTTAATAACTAACCAATACATAGAGGAAAACACACATGGATTTTTGTTGTTGTTAGAAGACCATGGTTTATTAAACTCAGCACTTCATTCTCTCTGAGACTTAATTCTTCCTTTATAAAGTTAGGGTAGCAATTTCTAGCCAACCTAGTTCACAAAGATTACAGCTAGTCTGTAATGAGATAAAGGCAGGAGAGCACATCAGTGAATTAACATAGATATAAAGGAAAATTGTTATTAAGGGCTGGTCCTTAGAAGTTTCTATAATGTGCTGATACAGCCATAGTCTATTCCTGGGTACTGTATAGTCAATTGTAATGAGACACTAGATAGCTAACAATGGGTATTTGGGATGACAATAGTACTAACTTCTAAGAGGGAATTTTAAACTATCTTTCACATTTGACCAGGAAATTCAACTGAATTCCTAGATTTTCAAATAGCCCTCATCCTAATGCTTGCTTGATGGACTTCTTAATGTCCCCATAAAGAGTTTTTGGACCCCACTTAAACCCTCCAGTCAAAAGAAACTCAGCCTCTGTCAACTTTGGACATCTCTAGCTCTTAGAAAGCTCTTCCTTATCCTCTTTAACCCCGAGACTGGGTCAATTTCCCTAGTTGTCAGCTTCTCATAGCACTTCATACTTTTCTTTCAGAGCATACGTTATAGATTGCAATTTAAAAGTTATTTGTGAAATAAGTTGTTCAATGTCTGTATCCCACACTGCACTGTAAAAGCCATATGGGCAGAGATGGCATCTTTTTTATTCACTGCTGTATCTTCAGAGCCTAGTATTACAGTAAATTAATGGGCATTCAATAAATATTTATTTTCCAGATAGATTAACAAATTATTTTTAATTTTATTTAACAATCTCATATGGTGCCTACTTAACAAAGATTAACTCCCTTAATAATGAATGAATGAACAAAGTGCGGTATTTGTCTTCCTGAACTTTCTCTCAAGTAATACTAATTCTCTCTCTCATAAGTCTGAGAGAACAAGTCTTTATCTCATAGCATCCACAAACATCCCAGAGTAGTAGAGAACTGACTCCTGGGAGATTTCTGACTAGAAGGGACAAAGGATGGAGAATGAAATTTTTTAATTCATATAACCATTATTTATTGAGAATATATTATATGACAGATGCATTTATGAGCTTTGAGGTTATAGCAGTAAGTATAAGAGACATTCAAAAGATTCCTTCTCTCATGGAGTTTATGCTCTAATAGAGGAAATAGATAATAAAGAAGTAAAACATAGTGTATCAGACAGTGATGAGTGCGATGGAGAAAAACAAATAAAGCAGGAGAGGGGAATAAGGAACCTGGGGGGGGAGAGATTGCTATTTTAAGAGGGGTGGTCAGCAAAGGCCTTTGGGAGAAAATGACATTTTCACATAGATCTATAGTGGAAAGAAGGAGCCATGTAAATAGTTGGAGGTAGGGAGGGGGAAGAATTCACAGACAGGAAAAATAGAGCAAGTGGAAAGGTTCCGTGCTTGACAGGACATGAAAAGGTCTGGAAGCCAGTGCACCTAGGTTAGGGTGAGCAAGGAACTCAGATGGGTCATAGCAAATCTTTCAGTCACCATAAGCACCTTGGTTATGACTCCTAATGAAACAACACATTCACAATTTGAATGTTTTTAAGCAGAAAATTGAGACACCCCAATCACCTTGGTTAGAAGGGTGAGTCCAGCCTGGAGAAGATAAGGGCAGAAGCAGATCATCTAGAATGATTTGACAATTGATCAAGAGATGAGGATGGCTTGGCCCGGGGTGGGGTTTATTCTTTCTATCTCCAGAAACAGCACCTGTAGGGCACCAGAGGGATCATGCTGAATGAATGAATGCTTGATAGATGGGTACAGAAAATTTTTCTGGTGTTGGAGTCAGAACAACTGGATTTGGCTCAAAATTCCACACTTAAATCTTGTTCATGTCCCCTGAATGTGTTTTCCCTAGAATTCTGTCTTCAATCTAAGGATGAGAATTAAAGTTATTAAAGGCTGTATAAGAGTGGTCAGCTCAGCCAGACACAAGAGACCACATCTTGTGCAATTCCATTTATATGAAATGTCCAGAAGAAGCAAATCCATAGAGACAGAAAGTAGATTAGTGGTTGCCAGGGTCTGGGGCAGAAAGGAATGGGAAATGACTGCTAATGGGTATGGGGTTTCTTCCTGGGTGATAAAAACATTCTGGAATTAGATAGTGGGGATGGTTGTACAACTTTGTATTGTACACTTTAAAAGGATGAATTTTATGATTTGTGAATTACTTCTCAATTTGAAAAAGAGGAAAAAAATAACAATTGACAAACTCTCTCATCCAAAAGGAGCCTAAGGAAATGTAACTAAATGTGATGTGCCACCCTGGATGGGATCCTGGGCAGAAAATGGACATCAGTTAAAGATGAAGGAGATAGGAATAAGTATGAACATCAGTTAATAGTAATGTGACAATATTGGATTTTTTCTGGGACAAATGCATTATATTAATGTAGAAAGATAACTATAGGAGAAGCTGAATGTGGTACTATCTGTGGTACTATCTGCATATCTTCACAATTTTTTATAAAACTAAAGCTATTCTAAAACAAAAATGTTAATTAAAAACAATGCAATGCTCACTGACTGGGAAATGAAAGAAAGAGGTTCAGGCACTACTACCCAGAAAGCACAGTGTGCTCGCTGCATCTGCAGAGATGAGCTCCCCAACTACCCCTTGCCCCCAGACTCAAGCTGCTTGGACCATTCTTCTATATTCTATTCTTAGAGCTGCTCCTTTTCATGCATGCCCTGGGCAGTAAACTGATTGTTTAAAATAATCATAATAATAAGGTAAGAAAAGCTTGATACAAAAAATATTTCTAAATGACTTTAACTAACGTCCTCTGGGCTTCTGGGTGGGTAACCTGGGCTCCTTCTGTGTACAGGCAAATGTGATTACAGCAGGGCCTGTATTGGCTAGTCTGAGCTCCCAGCCCCAGGCCACCACCTGCCCTAACCACATTAGCAGCTCGAGAGCCATCCATCAGACTAATAGGGGGCCTGGGACTGGGACTGGGCCTGCTAAAGCAGCTGGGCCCCACTGTCAGGAGATGTCTGGCTCCTACTTCTCATAATCACCAGACCAAGGATGTGGCTGAGGAACTGATCAGCTTCATTTTGCCCCTTTCTCCTCCAAACTCAGCCACCCCACAGCCTCCTCAGAGCTACTTGGCTGGCGATGTGGAGGACACTCTTTGGTTCCTGTGGATAAACCAACTCTGGATGGGGTGAGAGGCCATGTTTTTAGCTGCCATCTGCCTCCCCCACCCCCAGTTCAGCAGGTGCCCTCTCTTCCACCCCCGCCTAAAACTCTTTCAGTCTCCCTGGCCCAAGCCTGTCAAAAATAGAACTCACTGGCAGCAGGAGCAGGAGAGTGTAAGGGGCAGGGGGTCTTGTTTACCTAACACAGTACTAGTTGCTACAAAGGTCAGGGCCCATCTGCCAGGCAGCGGGTGCCAGGAAACCAGCTGCTTTCATGGCTCAGGCACCAAATATTACTGAGGGGCAGGTGGACAGACCAAGAAACAACCTCCTGATGCTCTAGCCTGCTATAGAGACACGCACACACGCATGCACACTCTTCATCCAGAACTCACCAGGTAGGCCTTGTGTAACTGCTTCGCCACTATGCCCCATAGCAAATGGTGTGTCCCATAGTGCCTTCTCCCTGTCATTTATCATGCACATGAGCCACCATCTCTGCCCCCTGGGCAAGCTCATGGAACCTATTTTAATTTTAAACTAAATTCAAGATAATTCAGAAACCCAACAGACTAACTTCTGGAGAAAAATACCCAACACTACTATAACTCATTTTAAATCTGAAGAGAAAAAATTCAGGAACATTTCAGCTTTAGGAACCCAATTCAGAGAGTGGAGAGTTACTCCTCCAAGTCCGTATGTCCTGTCTTCCTATTCCACCCTCTTTCCCTCTGCTGTCCTGCTTCAGTCCCTGGGGGAGATCTGCTGAGACAGAGATGCTGGACAAGAGTGATGTCACAACAGAGCTGACCCTGGAGCATACAGAAAGCAGGTGAACATGTGATCACTAAGCACAGCTAGCCTCTCCCAGCCTTGGCACCTCCATCAGAGAAATGGTGAGGATGTACATCCCTGGCTTGACCTAAGAGAAAACACTGAATTTGGAAGACTTAGGAGTGACTTGCTAAGGTATCTCCCCTGACAGCCCCCACTTTCCAGGACCTTACCTGTGGGCTCAGGAAAGCCAGGAAAGGGCGTGACTCCTGGTAAAAACAATCCCCTTACCTGGGTGTGATGGCACATACCTGTAATCCCAGTGACTCTGGAGGCTGAGGCAGGAGGACTACTTCAGCAACTTAGTGAGGCACTAAGCAACTCAACGAGACCCTGTCTCTAAATAAAATCTCTACAAAAGGGCTGGGGATGTGGCTCAGTTGTTAAGTGCCCCTGTACTCAATCCCTTCTTCAGGGTGAGTTCCACATGTAGGAGGGCAGGGCTGAACAGCACAGGGTCCAGGAAAATAGTTCCTGTGTTGAGAGCAAGGCCAGCTCCACCTGGCAGAATGCACACGTGGGGCTCAGATAGATAAAGGCAGAACTAGACACATAGGATATTCTAGGAACTGCAGAGCCCCACATGGGCACTAGAACATTAGCAACTTCAGAGAGGCAATTAGGCTTGCACCAGCTATATGACCCCCAATAAACTATTTTCCTTCTCTGAGCTTATTATGAAACAGCAAGCCATCAGACTAGATCCCTCTCAACTTTCTATGCATTAGAATCACTTGGAGAAAGCTTTTTAAATTTTATTTGTGCAAGCTAGCCCAGAGATCATAAGTCATTTGGTTGTAAGTAGGGCTACCAATATTGTTTAGAACTCATTAGGTGATTCTAAAGTTTAGCTAGGCCTGAAAAACACTAGTTTGAGAATCACTTAGCTGTATCAGAACAACTTTTAGAAAACATATGAAAACAGGTTTCTAGGCCCTGCCCTTAGAATTTCTAACTCATTTGTTTGGTGGGGGCCGGGGGTGGGGGGGAATTTGCATTTTAAGCCAATGCATCCCAGGTAAGGCTGATGCTGGTTGGTGCATCACACTTTGAGACCACTCTCCTAGTCCAATGACACTGTAAGTATCGTCCCCAAAGTAGCAGCAACAACCTTACCAGGAATCTTGTTGGAAATGAAAACTGATTTACCTTACTACAAATTTGAAGATGTGCCTTAATGTGATAAAGAAAAGCATGGTGATGAGATGACAGTGTGATGGGGATGGTAAAGGGACTGCCGTGAGGCAAAGGAAGGGGAACATAGAGAGAGAAGGGAGACAACCAACCAGCCAGCCACTGCTGCACTGTGTGTGACGGAGGTGGGAGGAGCATGAGGCTGCTCCCAAGCACCACTGCCCCTTTCAGAGACCCATTCTTTCCCCTTGCCTGTCTGTGCTATTGTGAAACATTTTTATGAGAGTGCCCCCTAGACCATTTTTGTATAATTGCTGGCTCAGCCTGCACCTCTCCCCACCCACCCCCTATGTAAGCCATCATCTCAAGTTCTTCACCTCACCTGTATTACAAATGGAAAAGAAAACACGACTTGAAGGACTGCCTGGATCCCCAGGGCAAGGGTTTAATTTCTCTTTGATCCTGGCTCTGTGTTCTGTAGTGGAGCCATAGACCTGCCCAATCAGCGTGGTCAGGCTGCAGACTAAGCATGCTGCATAAGCCCTGATGCCCTGTGCTCTAGGCTTGGAAGAACTTGGCCTGCTGTCTGATTTGTTAGCCAGGCATTTTCTCAGTTCCTAAGCTGTGTAAATGAAATGAGGCATTAAGAAGAGAGGAAGCCCCGGTCAGATGGGAGGCAAGAACCTCAGTACTACCTGGGTGCTACTCCAAATTACTTGGTCCAGCCACCTACTCTCTTTGCATCTTAACTTCTCTGGGCAAAAGAAGAAAAGGAATCTTTGCTGATTTTCCTCCAGTGAGGTTGCAAGCTGTTGTATATATGTTAGATTGCCCTTTATTGGAGGTTTCCTCCTCTAGTCTGTTAGGTTTCCTATATTTGAAGAAGGACAAGTATGTTAAGGGGCAGGCATCAGATGTCTCATTTGGAGTGTCTAAAAGGTGCCCTGGAGTCCCATTCCTAGCAGCTTCATTCTGTGGAACAAAGCTTGGCTAAGTGACTGATCATGACACAACATAAATTCAAAGTAAGAGACTAAGGGCTTATTCAAAAAGTGATTCCATTACTTACTCCATTACTCAACTCCCATTCTGGGAACTGCTGGAAACACCTGTTGCCTGTGACTTTAAATAGTCTCATTGGTGGCACATCTTCAACCTGGGAGGGTGGATTTGATGGTTGGAAGCAACCCAAAGCTATCCAGAGCCAAGAATGGTGAATCGAGTGAGAGATTAAGGCTGGGAAACACCATTTTTAGACTAAAACAAGGTGTAACTATAATTAAATCGATCCAGAGGTTGTCTAGATGGTCTCTAATGTCTCTCCAACTCCAGCACACTATGATTTTCTTGTATAAATAGGAAATGGATTCTGAAAGCAAAGGAAAAACATTCCACAAGTGTTTGGAATGAAGTCGCTTCAAAGGAATCTGTGCAAAATTACTCCTTCCAAAGGAGACTATTTTAAAGGATCATTCTTCTTTTAGCTATATGCTTAATTTCATGGATTCAAGGGCATTTTTTATATTTTACCTCTGAAATCAGAACACAGATAACAATAGGGTGAGGTTTGTCTATAATGAACATCATATCCTTCTTTCTAATGATACATGAAATAATGGTGTACTTTTCAATGGCATCTTTAGATTTTGATGAAATACAGTAAATCCCAAATTGTTTTAATTTTCCCTCTCAGCACCAGTTGCTTTAAGTTATACATTTTTTTTACTTCTCTATTTTGTCTTGATTCTCACCTTTGTTTGCATACCCCAGAATCCCTGGGGATAGGATTTGGGCATCAGTAGTTTATTTTTCTTAATTGGTACATTATAATTATATCTAATGGCAGGGTTCATTATGCCATATTTGTACATACACATAGCATAATTTGATTGATCATGTTCCCCAGTACTTTCCCTTTCTCTTTCCTCCCTCTCCCTGCTTCTTACTCTACTGTACTGATCTCCCTTCTATTGTTGTTATAATAGTTAATAGCATTATAATTTATATACAGTTATATATATATATATATATATATTAGCAAATTTTTTGTTTTCCATCATTACCCTATGCCTCCCCCTCCTCCCTATCTCTGGATCCCTTTCCTCTACTCTTTTGGTCTCCCTCTCCCTCTCCCCCTCCCCCCCTTCTCTCTACCACCCCTCTTCCCCACTCTCTCTGGGTGTGTGGTGTGTGTATGGTATTAGGAATTGAACACAGGGCCTCACACATGCTAGGCAAGTGCTCCACTATTGAGCTACATCCCCAGCCCCTCTCCCTTCTATTTATATGAGATCCTTTTTTTTTCAGGCATCAGTAGTTTTAAAAGCTCTCCAGACACAAACCTACAACACCGGAAGATAATTAGAACTATCTTATAAACCTATAGGAATCTACTTTTCTGGGGAAGCCAACACCACAGCCAATGGATCAGAGAAATGGGAAGGTTTTAGAAATAGTGTTAAGTTCCTGGATTGAGCCAAGCCTGAAGCCTTCCTTCTCTGGACTTTAGTTCTATAATCAAGATATCTTAATTATTGTTTAAGCTGGTTCAATTTGAGTTTTCTGTTACTTGCAACAAACATAGACTATGGTTCCAGCAGTGTTGTGATTGAGCCAAAAAGGTAAAGGGGAGGGCAACCAAGGCTCCACCCCCTGGGCCAGAAGGTTGGCACTCCTTGTTCTGAGGCAGCAAAACAGCTGATTAAACTATGCCCCTTTTTAATCTTAAGATGCATATTGTGTATTTGCCAAAGTCTCAGCATGTCAGAATGTGTTAGCAAAACCTTGTTATAAAATAAAGACTACTTTCTGAAGTTTTCAGAAAGGCTTAAAATTGGCCCACCTAAAAAACAGCTAGAAAAGAAAATACATATTTGCTAAAAAACATCCTTTTTAACTTATGGTCTGCAGTATAAATTCCCCAGGGACCTGGCAATTAATAATTATGCTTGCAGAGTTGGAGAAGCTATGTTCTCTACTCTAAACTCAGTTTCCTACAAGTGAAGGTAGGAAGTAAGAAGCTCACAAAAAGACAGACTGAGACAAACTTGTACCCAGGAGGCACCTAATCCCCCAGGTATTTCTCAAGCACACCTGTTAAGTATTGTCTGCTAAGACAAAGCGGTCTCACTGCACTGACTAAAATGTAGCTGTAAACAGGAAGACTTAAAGGTGTATCCTCCCCCAAGTCTGAGATTTTTCAATTGCCTCAAAGTGTGGAGGATGAAAGAAAAAATAGTCCATTGAGACCACAGTTGATTGTTCAGAAATAGAAGTGTCCAGATACGGTTCTAGACAAATTCACTAGCTTTATGCAATAGTCCATATGCTGAAGCAAATAGACCCTTGCACTATAGAACTGTTTGATTCTTCCTACAGAAGCCTAACTACAGAAGCTTCTCCAAAAGATGTGTTTAGTTTTCCTACCACTCCCCAAAATAAGAAATACTTCCCAGGTACTAAGGGAACAACTGAATTAAGATGAATAAATGACTGAATGAAACAGCCTGGAGCACTATTGATGGTATACAGAGCATATAACTCAAAATAAAGTGAAGACATAGACAGTTCCTCAGTCTGAGTTGAAAAAGGACCTTAGATGAGAAATTTGGGCCTTGGACCTGAGCTGCCTCTTCATCTCTCTAATGGACCTCAGCTCTTCCAAGCAATCTCAGCTCCACCTACTGAGGAGCCTCAGAGGTCTCAATCCGTAGATAGCAGGCTCCATTCCTTGGGGCTCAAGGGGAAGCAGGACGTCATGGAGGAAGAGTGTGACAGAGGGAAACAGCTCACATGATGATCAACAAGCAGAGAGAGATTCCATTCACCAGATATAAAATATATACTGTATAGCTGCGACCCCAATGAACTACTTCCTCCAGCCACACCCCACCTGCCTGCAGTTACCACTCAATTAATCTCATCAGGGATGGATTCACTGATTAGGTTAAGGCTATGACCCAATCATTTCTCCTCCACACCTTCTTGCATTGTCTCACGTGAGTTTTTGGGGGACATCTCATATCCAAACCATAACAATATCAATGAGAAATGAAAGCATGTGTCCACACAAATGCCAATTTGTGGTTATTATAGCAGCATTGTCCATATAGCTAAAGAAGTGGAAATAATCCACCAACTTATCAACTGGTGCATGGATAAACAAAATAATAATATATAAATAATATTAAGGAACAAAGTACTAATACATGCTACATAACAGATGAACCTCGAAGACATGCCAAATGAAAGAAGCCAGTCACAAGTATTAAAATTCCATGTAAATTAAAATTAAATTAAATATCTACAGCTGGGGATGTAGCTCAATGGTAGAGCATGAGGCCCTGAGTTCAAACCCTAGCACTGTGAAAAAGAAAAGAAAAAGAGAAAATAAATGTCCAGAATTGGCATCTATACCAATAGAAAAGAGACTAGTGGTTGCCTAGAGCTGGGTACAATAACTAAGAGTTTCTTAATATAAAAAGAAAAATGTTATTTGTGTATAATTATAATATACCAATAAAAATATGAAAAATAAATAAATATTTGTGATTAACAATACAAAGTTCTATGGTTGGATTGTAGTGATAGTTGCACAACTCTGTAAATATGCTAAAAATCATTGAATACTACACACCAGATGAATGAATTTTATGGCCTGTAAATTATACCTTAATAAAGCTAAGGGAAAGGAGAAGGATGGGCAGAGGAAAGTTGTCCAACCTGGGAGGAGAAGCCCCCCTGGGGCAGGGGGAGGTCTTCAGCCTCGGGAGCCTATGCTTTAAGAATGCACATTCATACTACACCAGCTGGGTTTCTTGTTGTACTGATTAAATTTAGAATTTTATTTTATTTCAGCAGCCAATAGCATTGGGCAAGATTAGTCAGAGCTTCCCAGAGAAAGAAAGGATCTCTTTTGGGAAGAGCTCTCTGGAACAGATGAGGTTGGGAAGTGAATTTGGCAGAAGGAAAAGTTAAGGCTGCAAGATCCCTGATTTCAAACCAGAAAATAAGCCACATACAAACTTCCTCAGAGGACAATAGGAAAAATTATATGAAACCAAGACTAGTCAGATGCATGCAGCCTTATTAACTTCAGCCTGCTGTCTATCCCTGATGGGTTCAAAGAAGAAAATCAAGGCCTGTGGCTTCCCTGCCTCTAAAAGGGCTCAACTCCCAGGCAGGATGTGGGGTTTGCAGAACCTTCCTAATGAATGGCATTGTCCAAACAGGCAGGGAAGCAAGCGGCAGTCAGCCCATCCTCAAAGCAAGGCTTAGGCTGCCTGCATCCTGGGTACAGGAAACTCATCCTCATCCATCTAGCTTCACACCTGAGAGAGAGAGAGAAGGTGCTATAACAAGCATCTTGATATATATGCATCTATAGTCTGGTTATGAGGTTATCAAGCAAGAAAGATGCCCCAGGGGAATGCATATGCTGTGTTCATAGAGGAAGCTGTGAGTAAATAGCTGGAATTTATCTTGAGGGAGATAATAGAAATTCTTTTTGAAAATGTGGAAAAAACAATATTTTCCCCCAGAGCATTAAAGCCTTTCCAGGTTTCAGTCATGCTTCTCATTAATGGACCTCCTGGTCAGATTCATCTCAGGTCCATGAGACAAGAAAGGTAGTGGATCTGCCTGGTCAGTAGTTTTAATACAAGCCAAGTTGACGGGGGAGGGTGACTGCGGGGGAGAGAAGCAGGAGACACCCACTACCCCAAACTGGGCCTCTGTTTATGCCCAACCTTAAAGCTTTTTGAAGAATAGCCTAAGGGCACACCCTGCTCATGATCTCAAGGGTATTGGAAATTTATTGAAGAAGTTACTGCATCTAAGTCTGATTCTGGGATCTCTTTCTGTCACCCTGTCTTTGCTTGCATAAATGTATAAAAAAGTAAATGTATTTACGTCACTGACCTGTTTGTATAGGAATTAGCCTTGCAGGCTGAGATGGATAGTCAATGAGATGATGCATATGGAAGACCTGGTCCACAGAGAAGCACTGGGGGTGGGGTAGGGCAGAGGAGATGGCAGGAAGAAGCGTTTATTGACAACATCCAAGTGCCAAGCACTTTCCTTTAGGTTATTCATTAAACTTTAAAAAAAAAATCATGAAGTAGACATTTCCACCTACCTTTAAAGAAACAGTTTCAGAAATCACACAGCATGTCTGGCCCAAACTGTGACAGTGAAGAATTTGAGCCTAGATCTGTCTAACTCTAAATCTGTAGCTGGTCCTGAAGTCTGGTCACAGAGGCTTTTAGACTGAAAGTCCCCCTGAGGCTGGGGCTGGAGCTGGGCTCATTTCCTGGAGCCGCAGGTAAACCATAGAACTGCCTGGTCCACAAAAATACACTTCACACCCTGAGTCCCCATCACAGCAGTCCTCTGTCTTTGATGCCAACATTTAGAAATCCCATCACCTTTTTCTCTGTTCACAAAGGAGTCTCCATCTCAATGCTCTCAAATGACTCCATCCCCTAGAGAAGCTGAGGAGGTCCTGTCCTTGGGTTAGACACCATCTCCTTTTGGAGGCATGTTCTGTCCTGGCTCAGCACTTAACTTCTCTGAGCCTTATTCTTCAAATTAGAAAACTGGACCAGGATGGTGGTTTTCAAACTTATTGCATCATGACTATAGTAAGAAATACATTTTATTTTATAACTCATTTCACATGTAAATTTTTTTCCAAAAAACAAAGCTTTTCTTACTCTATATAATGCACCCTACTATTTTTCTATTTTATTCTGTGCTTCTATTTGTTGGTTTTAATGTTGGTCACAGCTCATTAATTGATTTCACTACCCTAATGGGTCATGACCCACAGTTTGAAAGTCCCTTCTAGATGCTCTCTAATGACCATTCCAGCTGTGACACTTGATGGATCTTTACCCAGTCTTCTGCTCCTCCAGAGGGGCCCCTCAGAGCTGATGAGCTCCTGCTGTGTCTCCCTGCATCCTCCCCATCTCCACAATGTCTCTTCTGGCAACCTGTTCTTCCACTTACCTTCATGAATTCCCCGAGGTTAAACACATCGCTCAAGGTCACACCACTTACTGGAGCAAGGACTTTAATCTACACAAACTGACTGCAAATCTGGAGCTTTCCACACCACATCTGCCTCCTGAGACAAGGGCCGATGGTCAAGCAGCGTCCAGGCCTCAGAGAAGAATTCCGCCCTCACCTAATGCAGGCTGTTAGGCTCCCCAGGAGAGCAGAGCTTTGAATCTTACTTTTTTGCATTCACCTCTTCTCAACTTTGCTGGCTTAAAACACATCTTTCTGAGCCTGTCACTCACATCTATTTGGGTACCCTGGGGTCAGGTATTGCATTTGGAGATGAAGGATAGTTAAGTTAGTCTGTTTTGATCCATCTTGCTCATGAGCAATTTTCTGAATACTTATTCCCACAGGAGCAGAACTTCTACCTAGTACATGTTTTAATTGGACAAAGCAAATGTGTCATTAAAGCTATGTCTCTCTTCTAGTCCTAAGAGTGGACTTTTGACTCTTCCTTTCAAAGATCCCTCTGGATCTGTGATGTGGTAGTCAGGCGTCTCATGAGTGTAACAGTTAGAGATGCTGGGATGGGGAGAGATGGCCCATGACCTCCCTAGCTGTAAACACACAGAAGCCCACCATGGATAGTGTCACTCAGAACTTATGGTGTCAAAAAAATCCTCTCATCCAAGAGGAACATCTGTAAGAAAATTTTGGCTTGAGATTTCTAATGGCTATTAATTACTGTGTTGAGCTTAGGTAGTGAGGAAAGAAAAAGAATAATAGCTAGATGCAGTTGATGGATGTTAAATAATAGATGGTAGCTGTTAGATGGTAGGTAACTATAGATAGTAGAGAATAAAAAATAGCTCATAGATTGTAGCACATAGCAGATAATAGATAGCAGCTGATAGTAGATCGCAGATAACAAATGGAAGATACTGGATAATGGTGGAAGATAATAGAAGCTGATGGTAGATAATAGTAGATGGTTGATAAGAGTAGCTAATAATGGATAATAGGAGCTAGATGATAATAGTAGCTAATGGTGGCTAATAGTTGGTAGGTGATAATAGTTGCTAATAGAGGGCAGTGCTAATAGCAGATAATAGTGGCTGGCTGTAGATCAGAGCTGATAGCTCATAGGTAGTGGCCTGAAAGACCACTATATACAGAATATCTCCTACTGCCATCTATTATTCTAAATGGCTTTAGGACACATTTCAGAATCATTGTGTAACCCTGTCCTGAAGCCTCTGGAACCCAAAGTGAAGGGAAAGGAGGAAAAGCCACTAGTTGCAAAATTTAACTTCATTAATTAGCTTCAGGATCTCAGACCCACCACATGGTACTAGGATGTCTCATCTCTAGGAATGGAGATGAGTCATAATTTCTACTCTACCCACAGCAGAGAGAAAAATGCAAATCTATGGTGGGGTGAGCACACTGTTACATTTCACAGAGCAGTACAAGAATCCCAAGGTCAGCAAAGCTGACCACAGGCCCTGACACAGGGTTACCATGTTCTCCATCCTCAAGGCCAGCAGGAGACCTGCCCAGGGCAGCAATGGCAGGTCGCTGAGGGATAGAGTGACTGTTGATGGGCCAGGCACCTTTCTTGGCCTTCCAAAAACCACTCCCAATCTGAAGGTCCTAACACCATCCAGTACCTTTTGTTGTCTTGCTGACAGTTTCCTCTATTATACTTGGACTAAAAACTCAAATACCTCTGCAGGATCTGTGACAGTCTTTCTGATCTGATCCTTCCTGACTTTCTGACCTGGTACTTCCCATCATTCAGTAACTTCTGCTTGTTCCTCAAATAAGCCACATTCAATCCCACAGGGCCTTTGCATTTGAGGTCCCCTCTTCCTAAGATGTCCTCCCCCCACATCCACATCCCTGTACTGTGTGCAGGGCTGACTCCTTCTCACCATTCCATTCTCTCTGAGAAGACTGCCTCACTCCCTCACTCTCCACTACGTCACTGTTTGATTCCTCTGTAACATTTAATCCTACCTGGAATTACCTCCCGTTTGTTAGATGGCTCATTGCCTCTCTACCCCACTTAAATGTGACTTCCATGAAGTCAGGGACCTTGATTCCCCAACACCTACAACAGTTCCTAGCACACACTAGCATCTCAGTGAATAGTCATTGAATGAATCAATGAATGAAAAAACAAAACAAAAAAACACCATCACTTCTGCTGTGAGTCTGGGGCCAGACAGGCCAGGCTTCTGAGACTGCTCCACTTCAAGCTGGTTGTGAGATATCAGACCTCTCCTGTTACCTTTCTCAACTACAAACATCAGGATGAAATCAACATTGTTGAACTCGATCTGAGCCCTATGCCCCAGAAAGTTAAAACCACCCGCCTCTACCCTTTGTTTTCTCCAAAATAGTTAACTTCGAAGGACTAGCTTATGTTCCAGGTAAGACCCATCTCCACTCTTCTTGCAGGACCCTGAGAAGACCATCTCCATCCTTCCCATGACTCACACAAGATGCATTATTGTTCCCTTGTTTACCTGCCTCTGTAAGACTCCAGGCCCCCTTCCTTTTCTTGGAGACACTCCTCACTAATGAGCATTCTCCTTATTGCAAATAACCTTAATAAGATCATCTCCTTAATTAACCAGTGCATCCCATCTTCCACAATATTTTTCCCCTTGCAGAGTTAATGTGAGGATTAAATAAAACAGCATGTGTGAAAGTTGGATGGCCCAGGACCTTCAATGTAATTTTTTTTCTCTGAAATTTGAATAATCTCCAATGGTTCTCTAGATGAGACAGAATACTAGTCCACCCCCTGATCACAGAAAAATTAACCACAAAACAAAATCATCGTTACTCAGAATTCCAACCCCGTTATTACCTCTGCTCCTGTGAGAAAGAAGAAAGGAAAATGCCTACTCTATTTTATATCTATATATCCATATATAAGTGCATATATATATTTCCATGTATATTCATAAATATATATATACATATACATATATGTATCCAAGCATATATATCCATATATGCATATAATTTCCAGATTTTTTTCATATGTCTATACATATGATAGGAATTAATATGAAAATACAAAACAGTACCTACTATAATATTATAAACCATTTTAGTTTCTCCTACATATCATGTGACAAGCACTGTGTATTAATTATTATTATTCCAATTTTTCAAGTGGGAAAACTGTCTTAAAGAAGGTAAGTGACTTATTTGTTCAAGGACATGAAACTAGTGACAAAGTTGGGATTTAAACCCAGGGGTAGCTAGCCCCAAAACTCATGAGCTTCTCTTCTATACTGCTGTCTTGTTAAATATTATTCATTTAACACATTTTAATTGCCTACTCTGGGCTTGTCATAAACCAGATACAAAGGACTATTTCTGCAAAGTTGTTCTCATAAAGCTCCCAGGCTGCTTTCTGAGGCAAGACAGAGAGCCTGGAAATATTGAATAAGATCTCAAGGGAGGGGCCAGGGATGGAGCTCATGGTAGAGTGCTTGCCTAGCATGCATGAGTCCTGAGTCTGATCCCCAGACCTCCAATAGTGCAAAAAAGAAAAGATCTCAAGAAAAAGGGATAGGAAAGGGCAAAAATCACTGTGCACCTAGAAGGCTGGCAGTGTGGTGCTTTATGTATGGGCTCAATAAACAGCTAGGATGAATGACTGATTTAATTAATATTTAAGGGTTAGGATGGGATTTTATTATTATTATTAGTAGTAGTAGTAGTAGTAGTAGTAGGTGGTGGTGGTAATAGTCCCAAAATCTCTGTCCCTTTCATTAGTTAAGGATGGAAATAAGGATAGTCATCCTGCCCTCAGGACTCCCTGGTAGCCTCCTCCAAACTCTGCTCCCCAAGGGTTGGGTTGGCTTTCCTGGGTACAAGAACCTTGGCTAAGAACCCAGATTCTCTTGAAGAAAGTACTGTTTCTTCTAGATCCCCATGTGTCTCCTAAAAGCTTCCCAAGGAGCTAAAGATTTTTAAGTTATGGAAATTAAGGAGCAGGCATATTCCTGAGTCCCCTGCATAGCACGATGGCCATTAACCAATTAATGGCTGGGCATGTGCCAGACAGTGCCAGGGTAATTATTAGATGGTAATTGCTGTATCATTAGAAGGTAAATATAGGGTCGGACTGTCATCCACCCTGTAGAGGGCAACTGGGAATTCATTTTATTCCTATTAAGCATAATTATTCCCCAGTCTCCAGGAACCTGTGATTTCCAATATAATTATATAGTGTTTGCCAACTCCATCCAAGAGGGAATGGGATTCAAAAAAAGACAATGAGGGCAGCCTAGGGAGGTATGGGGCAGGGGCTTAAAACTCACAGCAGCATTGGGGTTTAGAAGCTTAATCAGTCAGGTATATCCAAAGACAAAAGAACCAAGAAAGGAAAAGGAGGACAGAAGGAAGTTTCATAGAGATTTAATGGAATGCTCTTCCCTGAATGTCTAGAAAACTAATTACATGAGTCGTTATTACTCTAAATTTCCCAAATTCAGTGTCATTCACTTAATCATTCCATCCAGAGCTGTTGAGTGAGCATAACAGAGTGTCTTGTATCACGCCCAGCACTGGAGGTATAAAGTAAGGTAAACCAAGGCGCCTGTTTTAGAGTCTGCATAGTGCTAAGGAGCAGATTATCTGCACTTCTCATTCCACAGTAGGGAAACTAAGGTTGCCTCATCAGCCCTTGCTTAACTCTCCAAAAACTGGAACTAACACTCCAACAGGCAGAAGATCATCTACAATGCTAAAAGCTGCTTTCTCTCTAGCTTGACAGGAGCCAGGCAGGTGTGACAACTGAGACATAAAGTTGACAAAGAATCCTAAGCACAGTGGGGGGAGAGCCCTGGGAAGCAGCATTCCCAACCATGGATGATGTGGAGCTCTGACCCTGTGCAATCTGGGAAATCCAGAGACACCACTTTTCATGCTAATGTGTATTAATGCCATACATCACCTTTAAAGAGAGCCTGACTCTAATAAACATTTACACCAAAACTATTTCCTATAAATCAACTTACAAATCCCTGGCCTATCTGAGATTTGCTTTGTATCTGGGAGCCTCGCTATTAAATCAAGTATTGTAATTTGCTTCAGAAATGTTTTGCCAAAAGGTTAAAATATACATACTTGTAACTCGTCAATCTTATGGGTTGGTGGGAAACCCTTTGGGCTTTTTATTATTCAAGCCTTCTTCCAATTTCCCAACTGGCTATCCTATATTTCTTGAAGGCTCTAGGGCACAGATTGGGGAGGAGGGATTGCTGGTTTAGCTAGAAGAGGCAGGGGATTAACTAGATCAGAGGCATTTGATTACCTACTGGTGATTTAAAAAAAGAGAGAGAGAGAGAGAATTTTAGCAACAACAAAAATAGTACACTAATGCTACATAATAAACCAATTATTATTGCTAGGCATTGAGGAGACACTGGGGATATAATGGAGAACAAGATGGGCAGGAGCCCTACCCTCATGGAATTTATAGTTGAACAATTCACAAGAACCTCTACACCTAGAATCACATTTAATCCTCACCCCCAGTAGGATTATCCCCATTTTGTTGATGACACTTAAGTGAACTATGCAGCTCTCCACAGCTAGGAACAGCAAAGGAGGGATTTCAAGCCAGGTCTGCCGGGTTTCGGGCCCATGCTCTTTCTACCATCCTGCATCCCTCTCCAAAGGTTCCCAGAACCCTCACCTCAACCCCCAGGTGGCCCTGCAAGCAGGACATGCTGTCTCCTGTGTACCAGGCCTGTCAATAACCAGTCTTCAATTGTGCGTTTATTATCTTTGTGGCACACAGTTACCGTAGCAGTAAAATTTATGCTTAACAACACAGAACTACTATGATTTCCAACTACTAATGGAATTACTATTTTTGTTTGTTTTAAAGCCTTAGCAATAAAATGGGCTCCCAACAATACTCTTGCAGTTTTTCATGTCTTTAAAATTTACTGGAAGTGATAACCATAACAGGATGCCTGTAAACATACAAATGGCCTTCCTGGAAAAAGAGGTGCTGTGGCTTCTCTCATGGTGGGGCCCACAGAATGAGGACTGAAGGGAAGATACAAAGGAAGGCTGAGAACCACTATAACCAAGGAGGTCCAAATAATCTGAGCCACATGAATCCAGTCTTCAGTGTTTGATGACCTAAACCAGAAAGAGCTATCTCTTCTCCCTGATAGGAGCATTAAGGAAGCCAGGGCTACAGAGAGAAGTTGAGGGACGTTGGATGGACCAGGAATCCTGGCTTTTCCCCTCATGCTCCTTCCATGGGGAGAGGGCATGAGCAGTGTGGGCCGTACCAACACTGTCCCTGTGTATCACACTCTGTTTTCTAATCCAGGCTCGAGGGCAAATCAAAAAGGAAAGGCAGACAGGAGACACAGAGTGACCAGGATGGTGGGTTTAATATTAAACCCTCAATGAGATTAAGACCACCTGAAGTTTCAGACAATGAAGCATCTCAAACTTTGGCTTTGAAATTTGACCTGGAATGCTCACCATTTATTGGGTTAAGACACAACTCTAGAAGGGCCATGCCAAACTGTTACTGTTGGCAGAATATACTCCCATTCTAACAGGGGTTAGTTTATCATCAAGCTGTCTCTAAGAGCAAAATTCTCATGGAAACAGATTACAGATAAAGGAAATTTGATGGAGATTAGAGGATAAGATAACCTACAAAAGGTTCAGAGACTAGAGGAGAGAGCCAGGCCTGGCTGAGCCATGTTATGAGAGAGAAAAGTCTGGACAGAAGGCTAGTGGGAGAGAAGAAAGGGTAGCAAGTTCAAGAAGGAGGTACAGGGAGAGGAAAGAGGAAAACTTCTCTCACCAGAGACAAAACTCTAAGTGCAAGAGTGAGACATGAAGTAGAGGCAGGGTCCACTGGAGAATACCTGGGTGCTGGGCCCTGAATGCTTGTCCAAAGAGCCTAGGATGCAAAATGAGGGACCATCAAAAGCCAAAGCTTCAGGGAAGCATTCAAAAAAAGAATCAGAAAGAAGAGAGTGCTTTGCAAGGAAATATGTCCAGGATCCCAGAGGCATATAAAGACAGAGTAGCTCAAAACCCGGGGCACAGGGAATAAGTCAGCCAGCTTGATTAACATGGTCATCTGCGTCAAGCTGAACTAAGTCCCCAGGTTGTGATTATGAAACTTACCAACTAGTACATATTCTACACCTAGAATTTCTTTACGCACCACTATGGACCTCCCTCAGGATACATGGTGCCTTCCTAGGAGATGAGACAAAGTACCCATGTAAAGGAGAGAAGTCACCTATTCAGATCCCTAGCCTGTTTCAACATCTGAAATGGCACAGAAATTAGTGAAGAGCTAGAGACCAAAGATCTTTCCAATCTCTGTCTTCTCTAGCATGCACTCTCTGGAGGCATATGTGCAGTCCATGTCCCCACCCTACCCACTCCCAGGTACCCACAGTTTGTCTATTACCTTCACCTGCACCTGAAATTATCTAAATCTCCCTTTATTTCACCAGCAACATTCAAACCTGACTTTCCTGGGCCTTCTGATGGCAGGGAATAGGTAAGGCCTGAAGCCTTCTCTGAGGACCCTAGGAGCCCCACTTAGCTGGGCTAGAACTCAGCGGTACACATGCTACCTCCTCTAACCCCAGTATTGGAGGATGTCAGGTTTGAAAAAGCTGAATCTGAAGTTTGGAGAGCAAGCAGGCCAGGCTGGGAGCCACTGGGTAGGCTGATGGAAAGGGCAGAAGCAGACAGAGTGGGAGTTGAGCAACACAGAGAAGCAATCTAGTGCCTACTCTGCTTCAGGCTTCCAAAGAAAAGAAGTTGACTGTTGAGGTGACCTGGTGCTGGAGGGGCACATGTTTGAGTACACACTTGCATCTGTTGTTGATTGGTTTGTGTATGCACAGCCAGCTCTCTGAAGCTCCACGTGGAAAATAATCAATGGCCAATTTAACAGCACTTCCCTCCCCAGCACATTTCTAAGATTCTCTCCAGATGGTCCAAAGGCCCACTCTTCCCACCAGAATTGCCTAACTACATTCTTTGCATTTTCAAATATTATTTGTTCTTTAAAGCCTAACTCAAGTGCCTTGCCCTCCATGAAGCCTAAGACCCTACCCAAGGAGAGCAGCCCTTTCTGACCCTGAAGAACCAATGTACGCCCCTGTGCATGGGCTTATCATGCTCTCCCCTATCTAAATATGATTCATTTTTCATATTCTGTTATCATAAATAGCATCTAAGATCCTAATAGTCAAAGAAGACCCTGTCATATACTGTTCTCGTGTCCCCTACAGCCCCCATGAGTAAATGCTTGTGATAATTTTGTGCCAAAATTGACTAGAATAAGGTATGCCCAAATAGCTTAGAAAGCTTTATTTCTGGGTGTGTCTGTGAGAGTATTTCTGGAAGAGGTTAGCATCTGAATCAGTAATGAATAAAGATCACCCTTGCCAATGTGGGTGGGCATCATCCAATATGTTGAGGGCTTAAATAGAACAAAAAGGCAGAATGGCAATTTCATTCTCTCTTCTTGAGCTGATAATATCCATCTCCTTCTGCCCTTGGAAATCTATGCTCCCAGTTTCCAAGCCTTCAGACTCATACCCAACTATACCACCAGTTTTCCAGCTTGCAGATGGCAACTCATGGGACCTAACCTCCACAATCATGTAAGCCAATTCTTATTTTACACACACACACACACACACACACACACACTCATACACTCACATCCTATTGGTTCTCTTTTTCTGGAGAATCTTGATTAATACAATGCTCAATAAAAATTTCTCTGTGAACCTGTATTAATAAGAAGGTACTATTAACAGTTTAAGTTCTAGCTCTTTTCTGTTAGGACAGCTCAGGCAATTTATTTAGCTTCTCTAAACCTCCTTTCGCTCATGGGTACAATAAGGAAATCGAACCCTACTTCATGATGTTTTGAGCCCAGTGAAATAATGTATGTTATGTGTACATTATTTCCCACAATAATGTACACATAACAGATTCTCAGTGGTACTAGCCGCATCCTACCTACTTCCATGTTTGTTCAGAGCTTTCTATTTCACAAAATACTTTCTTATGTATCATCTTGATCCTTGCAAGCACACCATAAGTTGTATTCTGTTGTTGTGCCCATTCTACAGGTAAAGAAATTGAGGCCTAAGGAGTTTATGTAACTATGACTCAAGATGACACAACTAGTGGATCCCAGAAATGGCCCTGTAACAAAGCCCATCTGCCTTTTAAGTCCAGGTTGCCTGGACAGGACCACGAGTCAAGGCAGAGCCTAGAGGTACTATCTTTGGTTAGTGTGTGATCAACAGATGAGTACAGAGAGGTGGCAGACAACCAAGTAGCCTTCTCACACTGAGCCACCATCCTGTGGCAGTATGGTATAAGGCTGGCAAAACCCAGGTATGTCCAAAAGAATCCTGCACAAGTGAACATGGCTGGTTTTGCCTTAGTGAAGATGCTGAGGAAATCAGTGGTTCAGCCAGTCGCCATGGTGATGGTAAGAGAGAAAGCACTAAGCAGTGAGTTCTTCCTGGTCCAACCCTTCTGCTAGGGTCAAAGAAAGAAAACTTCCCTGGTTTTCTTGACACACACACACACCCCACCTATCTAAACCTTCCTTCTAGAAGCATCATCACAAAGTCGTGGGCAAAGGGGAAAAGGGAACTTTGAAGGAGCCAAGAAAGTCTCCACTGTCCCAATGTCTCCTCCAGCATTAGGAATGTCCCTTCAGACATTCCAAAGCTTCAAGAAGGAGGTGGGGGAGAAAAGCGGGTATGGAAGAAAACTTTCATTAATGGACACCAGCTGTGTGTCAAGCAATGTGGTACATCCTTTAGGTCCATTATCACCTTTGATTCACATAGCATCCCTGATGATAAAGGGTTAGAGTCCCCATTTGATGGATAAAGATGACAAAGAATTACAGAGATCAAGCATGAACCATTGCTTAGCTAAGCTAAATTTGAGCCTAGACTGTCTGACTCAAAATCTATGACTTTGGGGCTACAGATGTAGTTCACTGGGAGAATGCTTGCCTAGCATGCATGAGGCCCTGGGTTCAATCCCTAGAACAAAAGGAAGGAAGGAAGGAAGGAAGGAAGGAAGGAAGGAAGGAAGGGAGGGAGGGAGGGAGGGAGGGAGGGAGGGAACTGTGACATTTTTGTTCTTGTTGTTGTTGTTGTTTTGCATAGCTGGGTATACCACTGAGATATAGTTCCAGCCCTTTTTAAAACTGTATTTTGAGGCAAGGTCTCTCTAAATTGCCCAGGCTGGTCTCAAACTCATGACCATCCTGCTTCAGTTTCCCAAGTAGCTGGAATTATAGGCATGTACCATCGTGCTGTATGCCAAAATCTATGATTTTGAAGGAGTAGCACACCCAAATTACCCTTTGGGGACTGGAGCTTATAAATGCTATTTGAGAGGAGGCTGAAGAAATGGAAATCAAGCTGTGCAGAGCTAGGTCACAGCTGGAAGGTGGGGCTGGCTCCTCCTCTCCTCACACCCCTTCTCTGGAGGAGGAAGATGAGAGGTGCGGGGTGCCCCTGGTGATGCCCACTTGCAGAGGGCAGCTGGGTGGGCTGGGAAGGGAAGAGCAGTCCCTCTCTCCTGGTTGGCCTGTGTCCTCCCCTGCCACAGCCAGGGAGAGACCATTCCTCCACCCTCCTGCAGACTTGCATTAAAAAGAATCAAGGAAATAATTACAGGATGGAGAGGATTTATTAAATTGGATAAGTCCTGACTACAGCCTTCTTTTTAGGCTTTGAGTGGTTTGTGTATTTTTTTTCATTAAGGCTGCATAATAAAATAATTGCATAATTAGTGAGGAATTTGTTACCTTTCAAGGAAGAGACTTTAATTCCCCTGAAGAACACCTCCCCTCCCCCAGGCTCTGTCTCTCTGGAGTGAGGAGGAATTGAGAAAGAAAATGCAGGCGACCCTACCCACTAGCTCCTACCGGTAGGGGTAATGGTGGTGACCCCACCCTCCCTCCAAGATCATCTAAATTTCCCAGCAGAGTTGACAGAACAGTTGATTGCTGAGACTGGCCAGGCATCCCTGGGTCATTCTGTCCACTTTCCTACAACCATCCGACAATGGCTTCTTACCAGTGTTTCCGAACTGATTGGTGGTTGCTAGGGAGTCCTCACCTAGCCTGACTGAGTCAGGGACACCTGGCACCACAGACCTCTCCAGTTATTTGTAGATAAACAACTCAGCAGGGTGGGTGTGTGCCTAGGAGTGCTCTGTGGGTTTTTTTCCAAGGACAAGGGTCACGCCCCCTTCCTTGGACAGGCTTTGCTCTGAGGTAGAGGTTGGTTTTTCAAAAATGGAGTCATTGGAACTGGGGATGTGTCTCAAGCAGTAGCGTGCTGGCCTGGCATGCCCGGGGCGCTGGGTTTGATCCTCAGAACCACATAAAAATAAAATAAATATGTAAAAAAAAAATGGAGTCACATCAGTTTCTCATTTTTAAAGCTTGCTTAATGCTGATCCACTCAGGGACTCTATAGAGTAAGGCAGGGTGTCAAGAAAAGGACTTGGAGCTGGTGGGGGAAAGAGTCACGTGCCCCTTCATTTTCTCTATAACCTGAATAGTTAGTCAGACACTTATTTTTTAAAAAGTCAAGCTAACATTGAGAAACCAGCCTCTACCTCAGAGCAAAGCCTGTCTAAGGAAGGGGGGCGTGACCCTTGTCCTTGGAAAGACCCACAGAGCACTCTTAGGCACATACCCACTCTGCTGAGTTGTTTATCTACAAATAACTGGAGAGATCTGCAGCACTAGGTGTCCCTGACTCAGTCAGGCTAGGTGAGGACCCATAGCAATCCCCTAGCAGCCACCAATCAGCATGAGACAGGGAAATACCTGGGATGCCAGATGACCCCCCAGTAGTTTATGGTGGTTGATAACATGTTGGGAAACCATGTAGTTCAGCACGTACACCCCTCGTGGCTTAAACAAATCAGTTAAAAGGAATCCCCCTATTGTACTAACCAATCATCCTTACCCAACTTTTTCCCACCAGTGAATGTGCTAATCATGTTTTAGAGTTGTTTTATGGTTTTCCAGCGGTGTGTGATGATTTGCTAAGAGATGCTATGATGTTTGTGAAGTCCCTGCCTTCCCCAAAGAGTGTATAAAACTGCTGCAAACCCTGAGCTTGGGGCCTCTCAGTGTCACCAGTTGCTGTGTGCACGCGGAGGACCTAGCTAGCTCACAATGAACCCCTCTTTGCTGCTTACATTGATCTTGATCTCTGGTGGTCTTTTTGGGATTCTGAATTCGAACATAACACCATCTCTTCTACTTGATCCTCATTTTTCCCATCTATATAGTGGGTGATTGTGCCAGTTATTCTAATGTCCCTTCTACTCTGTGATTCTTTGATTCAATGACCAGCCATCAACCTACTCCTTATCATCTACCATCTTCTCCTATGAGCTGTTATCCCTACCAGGTTCAGGAGGTGAACTTGTGATATTGATGAAGCAAAAGAGAAGTCAGAACAGTTAATCCTGGAAAGGATTCTCTTTTTTCAGATTCCAAGTCTTAAACTTTGGTGCCTAATCAAATGCAAACATCCCTGGGAGGGACTATTTAAATCATTACCAGCTTCTTTGTTCCTGGCAGCAGGTTTTAGTAGGAAAAAGAGAATGGAGATCAGATATGAAAGAGATAAGAGGATGAAGAAGTGATCTGGGAGCTCAGAGTCCTGATTTCCAGTCCTAACACTGCAGTGTGTACTGGTCAGTTTTTCATTGCTACAACAAAATACACAGGACAGGCTACTTTGAAGAAAAAGAGGTTTATTTAGCCTACATCTCTGTGGCTGAAAGTCCAAAAAGCAAAATATTGACTTTGGAAGGACCCCATGACATAAGACACATTGTAATTTGAAGAAAGGAATCACATGTCACACAGGAAGTCAGAGAACAACTCAGAGATTAAGCTCGGGTTTCTGTAACAACTCTCTTTCTAGCAAAAATTGTCTCCATGAAATCAGTATTCCCTTCTGAGGGAAATTCTCAAATGATGCAAGACCTTCCACAAAGTCCTGCCTCTTCAAAGTTCCACCACCTCAACACAACCACCCTGGGGACCAAGCCTCCAACACAGAAGCCTTTGGGAGGACACACTTAAACCATATCCAATCCACAGCATGCATCATTGAGAGTGTTGAACTGTACCTGCCCTGTGATCCCAGGAGATAGTGAAGGTAAAAAATTCTCCACCCTGTGAGGCCTAGAAAGCAGCTTACGACAAAAAAACAAACCTTCTTTCCCCTATGATTTATATATGCCTGTGATGTCACCCTACTTACCCACTTACAAGGTCAGGCACACAATCCCCAAAGAGACTTTTTTTGCCTCATAAATGATTGGCCAAACTGCTTATTTCCACTTATGAGTCAGAACAGAACTCTTGCTAGCAAAATTTTGGTCAAGCTTCTCTTCTTTCCCCAGGTCCCTGAACTTTGGCCACTCTCAGCCTGAGCCAGCCAACTGCTGACCTCATCAGGAAACATCCTCTGATCTACCCTCGGATCATGCCACCCTTTCACCCCATTGAACAGAAACAGAAAACAGATTCGTGTTTTATTTGACAGTGATCACTGGCAAGTCATTTTGCTTCAGTTTCCTCATCTGTAAAGTAAGAAAAATATGTCACATAGGTCATACGTCACATAGGTGGCAAATCAAAGACATACAATCAAAAGAACAAAAGTGCTCCTCAAGACACAAGAAAATAAAATATAGTCTAGAGGGTGGTCCAGCCCTGGGCCCTTGAATCCCCTCCATAAATGTTTCAGGCCCACCCCTACTCCACCATCCTCTGCCCTCCGGCCTCAGATCATCCAGACTCACACTGTCCCACCCAAGCTCCTAGGGCCAGTTCAGCCTCATTATTTCAAATCGGAAAGCCACCATTCCCTACCACAGGCACATCCATCCCTCATTCATCACTGTCACATCCCACAGAGGACTTTTATTTAACAACCAATTTATTTCCAATTTAACTAATCTGGGGATGGGCCATCCTCTCTCTCACGTAAACCAACGATGTCCTGGTTGTAAATAGACTTACGAACGAGTGCGCTGGATAATATAAACTCTCATCACAGCAACATCAGGAGAGAGGGGAATGGAGGGAGGGGGTCATAAGATTGCAGGGTTATAAAATATGCAAGCCCCTGAGATAAACAACCCCTGCGGCCCTCCCTCCTGGTCCCTGCATTTAGAAATATTTGTCTCTCTGATTCCCTGGCTCACCTTGAGCTCAGGACAAATGCTTCATAAACAATGCATGAGATGCTATCCAACTCCCATCCAGGTTGAGTGGGAGCATGCAGGTGGTTGAGGAGGTGGCCATCAAATGGCCCCTGGCCACGGTCCCCTCCTCCATTCTGCCTTGGCTAAAGTCCTGTTGAAAAGTCCTCTTGCTTGTACTCTAGTTGGGTGAAACAATGACCTCAGTTAAGGGTCATCTCACTCTTTTTACAAAGGACAATTAATCAGCAGTCTTCAAGACTCAGCCTGCCCAAGGGATCATATTGATCTGCTGAAGACACCAGAGAGCAGAAGGGCTTGGATGTCAAGCTGGCAGCTGGGAGAAGCTCAAGGTAACAGTCAACTGGGTGGGCTAAGGTGTTCCCCAACAGTGCAGAGGCTGCCTGAGTATCCTTTCCACTTCCTCCAGCTTCTCAGGCTGTGTGCATGACCACCCAGGGCCCACCCAGGGCCTACCCAGGGCCCATCCAAGGCCAGGACCCCAGATCAGGGAAGAAATACCATGTTTTAATGGAATGTAGCCACTCACTTGCTGGATGATCTTCAGTAAGACCCTCACCTCTGGCTCAGCCCTCTTTCCTGAAGAGAAAGGCCTTGAACTAAGATCTCTGAAATCTCTTCCAGTTCTAACCTCTGAGGTGGAGCCACAGAGAGTGTGGCTGAGCTGCTGAGAGATTTATCCTCTCCCAGGCTGCACACTGAGGCCTGCCAGCACGACTTTAAATTACACCTCCTAAACTCTGCTTCACTCGGCACTTTCTCAGGCTACCTTAGAGGGCAGAGCAAGTTTATGTTAAACAAACACCACTTGGTTATTAGAAACATATTTATAGTGGTGTGTGGCTCCAGGAGTGGAGACAGATTCATTCCCAGGTCGGGCCTCCAGGGAGGACCGTACAGCTGAGCTGCTCTCTCCAGCCCCCAGGACCAGAACAGATGAACGCCCCAACACAAACCAATTGCACCCTTGTTTCTTCTCTCTGCAACTACCATAATTGCCTGTCTATATCATGCTCCTGCAAGGACAGGGGGCTTAGGGGGACCAACTGGCAGGCCTGATGATTCCATTTAGAAATGATATATGTGGGAACTATTTTAAGTTAAGTGGTCAACTCAGACCTAAGCTCATTACAAGAGCATGTTTTATTGAGAGCCCAGGGCACCTCTTCTAGAACTGCATTCAGGATCCTGGTTTATGTTAGAGCTATGGACTGTGGGTGGGAACCCTCTATCTTCAGAGCAGTGAAAGGGCTCAGGAATAAGAGAGGAGAAAGAGAGGACCTTCCAGCAGAGCTTCTTCTGAGGAAGAAGCTGAGGATAGGAAGAAGACAGAGCAACAAGCCTTCATGCCCCTCCTCCCCTGCATCCCAATGTTACATGGCTGTATTCCTCTAGTGGCCAGAAATATTTAATCGAATACTTTTGTTTGGATCTTGCATCCCTGGTAACCTGAAGATGTTACCATGGCAATCCCTGAGTAATACATCTCGATTATTTATGGCCTTGCAAATAGGGTGGGGAAGTACTGCAGGCCCCACAGAAACAGTGGGGAGGTGGAAACTTCATTTCCTCTTCTCGCTATTCCCCAGCAGCCTCAGAGGCAGGGCAGAAAGAAGATGCCAGTGTGGTTCAAATAGTTCAATGCTTTTTAGCATGAAGGGCCTCACCTCTCCATTGCCTTTTTATGTCCCTTAGAACCTTTCCCATCCCTTCTCTTCTGGCGTCCCTACAGTTGTGTCTTAGGTCACCCTCCACTCCCCAGGAAATAAACTTAGGATGGATGGAGCGAGTCATGTATATCTAGTGACTTGGGCTCCAAGCTCTAACATGAGCCAGGATGGAAACCTGGTTACACCACCTTTTGTATCCATGACCTCAGACACAGGCCTTGACCTCCCAGAATCTTTGTTTCTTCAAGTATCAAATGAAGACAAGAAATAACAACTTATATGTCAGAGTTAATGTGAGGGTTAAATGAAATAAAAAATAACATATAAAAGAACATACAAAGCTCTTTATACAGTGCCTGCAACACAGTTAAGTGTTCAATAAATCCTGGTGTTTGGTAGTCACTGCATTATCAACCATCCTAGAATATTGCTGTTTGTGGGTAGAAGTCAGAATTGTAGAGGAGCAGCAAGGGGCAGGACAGATCTGGGGATGCACCAGGTGTGTATGTACTGGGGTGGGGGTGGGGGTTTCTAATTGTGTTCTCTGGTCTTGTCCTCCCAAGATGGAAGAGCAAAACAAGCATCAGTGGCCAAATATAACCCTTCCATTCAGTTCCTCTCTGACATGCCATCACCCTGCTCCTAAATGAGCAAGTCTTTCTTCCTCACGAAGTTGACTCTAAGGAGCCCTTACTGAGTTGAACATGTCCCCCAATCTTGTAAATATGACTTTATTTGAAAACAGCACATTTACAGGCATAAGTCAAGTTATAATGAGATCATTCTGGATGACAATAGAACCACCACAATCCATTGACTGGAAGGAAGAAGGCTGGGCCCAGACACACACTGGGAGGACGCCATGTGACAATGATGCTGCCTGGACCAAAGGAACAGGGTGGCAGGCAACTCACTGGGAGACAGGAATGAAGCAGATTCTTCAGCCCTCAGAAGGAACCACCCCTGCTGAAACCTAGACTTCAGCCTCCAGAACTGTAAGTGAATAACTTTCTGTTGGTTAAAACCACCCAGTTTATGGCAATTTGCCAGGGCAGCCCAAGGAAACTAGAATATAACCTGAGACTGAGTATTGGCTAACATGGGTCCCCTTAGGCCCCAGGAACCGCCTCTGTCTCACATTAACTAACATGGCTACGTCTTGCCTTCCTCTCTGCACTCATCAGCTGTGTGCTCTTAAGAGAACTGCTCACCCTTTCTGAGCCACAACTATCAAATGGGAGTCATTGCTGCCTGTTCAGTCTGCTTCACAGGCTTGGGCTTGCAGACAGATTTACAAGTGATCCCGTCTATGAAACACTGGATGTCACTGAAACGGGCAAGGTGGAGGGTTTCTTTTCATTATGGTGACCCAGAAGGGGAACTTGTGCTTCCTATTCGCTTGTGCTGAGACTTCAAGATTAAAAGAAGGTAGAAGTGGGGATCCAAGAGGGCAGGCTAGAGAGAGGCTGCATTCTGTGTGGCTCCTGGACCTGGGATTCAAATAATGGGAATACTGTTTCTCTGCAAGTGGTTACAGCTGCTCCCACACAGGAATCACAGCCATGGTGACTGGCTCAGGTCTCCAGGCTTCAGCGTCAGTGCAGGTCTGCTAGGCCGCTCAGGTACCAGAATAGGACCACTGGCATTAGCACTTGCCCAGGAATCCCAGTTGCTGCTCCCATGCAGAACACCTGGCCACTTCCCAGGCACAGGAACTCAGGCCACCACCCCCGTGTGGACCCCCATCTACTAATGTGGGGCTCCTCCAGTGGCCTCCATCTTGGGGGCAATCACTGCAATCTCTGACACAGTCCCCTACATGCAGTAGTCTGCACCTGGGGACACTGCAGTGGATCCAGAGAGAGCTGCCAGCCACAATACTGCACAGAGCTGCATCTCTGAACATGCAATTCAACATCACCACCCAGACCCACCCGAATCAACATCCCATCACTGAAAGCAGCCACCTCAATCTTGGAACACTTTCGTCACCAGCATTAGTTGGGGCAACTCCCAGCTTGGTACACCAGCTGGGGCTTAGAAACAATATCAAGGCACCAAAAGTCCCCAACTCCCCCCTCTCCCCAGCGGCTGCTAACCTGGCACAATGCCTGAGGCTACAGATCCAAAGCTCTCAAAACCAGATCCCAAACTGCCCAATATAAAACAGCTCTTTGCAACAGGTGTGCAGCCCAAAGAGTGCAGCCCACAAGACCTCCAGAGAGAAAGAATCCTGACTGGGAAGTAGAAAGGGAGGGAGTAAGTGAGACACAGGTTAGAGACTAAATTAGAGACCAGGCATTGGGAAGTCTACAGGAGAGATAAGGAGACAAGACCAGGCTATGCCACAAAGCAACTCTTAGCAAATATAAAACAGTAGAGATACCACTCTGCATTCTATCAGATCATAATGAAATGAAATTAGAAATCTATGATAAAATTTAAAAAGAAGTTACTCCAACACCTGGAGACTAACTAATAAGCTATTGAATGAACAATAAGTTGCAAAAGACATCAAAAAGGAGATTAAAAAATTCTTAGACATAAATGAGAACACTGATACAACATATCAAAATCTCTGGGACGCTATGAAGGCAGTATTAATAGGAAAGTTCATTGCATGAAGTTCATTTTTTTTTTTTTAAGAGAGAAGAGAAAGAGAGAGAGAGAGAGAGAGAGAGAGAGAGGAGAGAATTTTTTTAATATTTATTTTTCAGTTTTTGGTGGACACAACATCTTTATTATTTTTTTTGTGTGTGTGGTGCTGAGTATTGAACCCAGTGCCCCGCGCATGCCACGAGAGAGCGCATTACCGCTTGAGCCACATCCCCATCCCAATGAAGTTCATTTCTTAAAAGAAGAAAAAGTCAACAAATAAATGACCAAATATTACATCTCAAAGCCCTAGAAAAAGAAAAACAAATCAACACCAAAAGCAGTAGAAGACAGGGAATAATTAAAATCAGAGCTGAAACCAATGAAATTGAAACACAAGAAACAACTGAAAAAATTGACCAAAAAAAAAAAAGTTGGTTCTTCAAAAATAAATAAAATTGACAAACCCTTAGCCATGCTAACAAACAGAAGGAAAGAGAAAACTCAAATTACTAACATACGTGATAAAAAAGGAAATATCATGACAGACACTACAGAAATACAGAAAATAATTAAAAATTATTTTGAAAATTTGTACTCCAATAAAATAGAAAATATCAAAGGCATCAACAAATTTCTAGATTCACATGATTTGCCCAAATTGAATCAAGATGATGTACACAATTTAAACTGATCATTTTCAAGCAATGAAATAGAAGATGCCATCAGAAGCCTACCAACCAAGAAAAGCCCAGGACCAGATGGATACACGGCTGAGTTCTATAAGACTTTCAAAAAAAGAACAAATACCAATACTCCTCAAATTATTTCATGAAATAGAAAAAGAGGGAATACTTCCAAACTCATTCTCTGAGGCCAATATCACCCTAAGTCCAAAACTAGACAAAGACACATCAAAGAAAGAAAACCAATATCTCTAATGAACATAGATGCAAAAATTCTCAATAAATTTCTGGCAATTTGAATACAGAAACACATCAAAAGATAGTACACCACGATCAAGTGGGGTTCATCCCATGGATGCAAGGTTGGTACTACATAAATGTATAAATGTATAAATCAAATCAATAAATGTAATTCATCACATCAATAGACTTAAAAATAAGAATCACATGATCATCTCAATAAGTACAGAAAAAGCATTCAACAAAATACATCACTCCTTCATGTTCAAAACACAAGAAAAACTAGGGACAATAGGAACATATCTCAACATTGTAAAAGCTATCTATGCTAAGCCTCAGGCCAGCATCATTCTAAATGGAGAAAAATTGAAAGCATTCCCTCTAAAAACTGAAACAAGACAGAGATGCTCTCAGTCACCACTTCTATTTAACATAGATCTTGAAACTCTAGCCAGAGCAATTAGACAAATGAAAGAAATTAAAGGGATACAGATAGGAAAAGAAGAACTCAATACTATTTGCAGATGATATGATTCTATACCTAGAAGTCACAAAACATTCCACCAGAAAAACTTCTAAAACTAATACATAAATTCAGCAAAGTAGCAGGATATAAAATCAACACCCATAAAACAAAGGCATTTCTATATATCAGTGACAAATCCTCAGAAAGAGAAACTAGGAAAAACTACCCCATTTAAAAAAAAATGGGAATCAACAAAAGAGGTGAAAGACCTCTATAATCAAAATTACAAAATGCTAAAGAAAAAATTTAAAAAGACCTTAGAATATGGAAAGATTGCCCTTGTTCTTGGGTAGGCAGGATTAATATTGTCAAAATGATCATACTACCAAAAGCACTATACAGATTTAGTGCAATTCCAATCCAAATCCCAATGACATTCCTCATAGAAATAGAAAAAGCAGTCATGAAATTCATCAGGAAAAATAAAGAGACCCAAAGTAGCTAAAGAAATCCTTAGTGAAAAGAGCACAAACTATATTACAGAGCAATAGGAACAAAAACAGCATGGTATTGGCACCAAAATAGACTGGTAGACCAATGGTACAGAATAGAGTACACAGAGACTAACCCACATTAATACAGTTATCTCATATTAGACAAAGGCACCAAAAACATATATTAGAGAAAGGATAGCCTCTTCAACAAATGGTGCTGGGAAAACTGGAAATCCATATGCAACAAAATGAAATTAAGCCTCTATCTCTCATCATGCAAAAAACTCAACTCACAGTAGTAGATCAAGGACCTGGGAATTGAACCAGAGACCCTGAGCTTAATAGATGAAAAAGTAGGCCCAAATCTTCATCATGTCAGATTAGGCCTTGACTTCCTTAATACTACTCTTATAGTGTAAGAAATAAAATCAAGAATCAATAAATGGGATGGATTCAAACAGAAAAGTTTCTTCTCAACAAAAGAAACAATCAGTGAGGTAAATAGAGAGCCTACAGAATGGGAGCAAATTTTTACCACATGCACACCAGATAGAGCACTAATCTCTATATATAAATAGCACTAATCTCTCTATATAAATAGATATATAAATAACTCAAAAAGCTAAGCACCGAAAAAACAAATGACTCAATCAACAAATGGGCCAAGGAACTGAACAGACACTTCTCAGAAGAGGATCTACAATCAATCAACAAACATATGAAAAAAATGTTCAACATCTCTAGCAATTAGAGAAATGCAAATCAAAACTACTCTAAGATTTCATCTCGCTCCAGTCAGAATGTCAGCTATTAAGAACACAAACAACAATAAGTGTTGGCGAGGATGTGGGGGAAAAGGCACACTCATACATTGCTGGTGAGAGTACAAATTGGTGCAACCAATATGGAAAGCATTATGGAAATTCCTTGGAAAACTAGGAATGTAACCACCATTTGATCCAGCTATCCCACTCCTCAATTTATACCCAAAGGACTTAAAAACAGCATACTATAGTAATGGAGCCACATCAAGGTTTATAGCAGCATAATTCACAATAGCTAAATTGTGGAACCAACCTAGATGCCCATTAGTAGATGAATGGATAAAAAAATGTGGTATATATACACAATGTAATATTACTCAGCAATAAAAGAGAATAAAATCATGGCATTTGTAGGTAAACGGATGGAGCTAGAGAATATAATGCTAAGTGAAGTTAGCCAATCCCCCAAAAAAACAAATGCCAAATGTTTTCTCTGATATAAAGAGTCTGATTAATAGTGGGATTAGGAGGGGAAGCATGGGAAGTAATGATACTATTAGGAGGAGAAGCATGGGAAGTATTAATACTAATAGTAATAATATTGTTACTATTATTATTACAAACTCTAGGTAGGGCAAAGAGGAGGGAAGGGAAAGGAGGGGGAAAGGGGTGTAAAAAAAGATGGTGGAATGAGATGGACATCATTACCCCAAGTACAAGTATGAAGACATGAATGTATGACTCTACTTTGTGTACAACCAGAGACATGAAAAAATGTGCTCTATATGTGTACTATGAATTGAAATGCATTTTGCTGTCATCTATAATAAATTAGAATAAATAAATTAATTATTTTTTAAAAAAAGCAGAGAACTTCTCCCATCCAAACCAGGCCCTTGGCTCACAGCTTCTGGCTCCTCCTGTCAGTCAGCATCCATGCCATGGCTCTTCCACCCATGTTCCTGGGCAATGGTGGCCCAGTGCATAGATGCTTCTGGGGATCAGTCAGTCACCTTGTAACACCAGGTGATAACTACCAATTGCCAATAAAGCCACTAGGATGCTGAGTGGCTAGGGAAGCTCAAAGGACAACAAGGAGGAGAGACCCAGGAAAATGTATTTCTCCAAGAGAGCATGGAGACCTGGCCAGTCACCAAGGTACTTCTGCTGCCCTGCCTCTGGTGCTGCTGCTACTCAACTGGAGCCCAGATCCTTCATAGTATACTCAATTGTTATGAATCCCTATCCCAGGTATCTCACCAACCAGAAGAGATTGATGCATATGGCAGAAAGGAAAACTAGAGTTGACACCACACCCAGAACTCAAAATGAACTTTGTCTAAGGCTATCATCTGCTCCATGGGCCCATTCATCTCCCTAAAAATCATTGACTCCTCCTCTAAAATGGCCTATAGCCCTCTGCTTTCCTCTCTCCTATAGAGAGGCTATATAAGCCTCTAAATCTCATTGGGTTATTGGGTCCTCACTCTCCTGGGATGCCCCCATGCACATAATAAATTCCTGTCTTGTCTCCTGCCAGTGTATTACTCAGACTCAAATATGGAGCCTCTGGAAGATAAAGAGAAGGTTCTTTCACCCCTACACCACCAAAAGATGGACCCCACCCATAGCCCTCACTCTCTTGCATGCTGAATCTCTCATTGGACAGATTCCCACAGTTTTTCCTAAGACTTCCTCAGTCAGAACAAGACATATAGTTCTCAGTAGAGGTGGGAGGTAACATTATGTCAAATAGATGACCCCTCCCCATCAACCCTAACCACTACCCCCGGCCCCTGTTGGCACCACTCATCTTGCTCCTCAATTATTCCAGGATCTTAACCCCTCACATTGCTCCAACAAAGCCCCAATGCCCCCATTCTTGTCTCACTCCTCCTTTGGGGGCCCCTGTTGTGCACAACCTCCATTCCCCCATCTAAATCCTTCTCATCTTTAAGGTCCCCACCAGGAGGTCCTCCCCAGGTGGTCTCTAGGCTGTTAGTGCTCCAGCCAGCATGCCCTACAGTGGTACTTCTCTATGTGCATTGCACTTGATCGTCACTGCTTCCTCTGGCTCCCTCTAAACTGTGAGATCCGCTCCGCGAGAGCAGAGGCCTCAGTGTCTCCCTTGTTTGTAATAAATCTTCAGTCCCTAACAATGCCCGGCACACACTAGATATTAAATTATTTCAAATGAATGAATAACACTTAGGGGCTTATCGTACTAGACTCATGGTATGAGAAACAAAATTCAAACTACACACAGGCCAGGTGTGAAGGACAACACTCTCACATATGTTCATGCCTCTGTATATCTATGGTGATGTGAAATTAGAAAGTTATGCTTTAGACACAGACTGAACAGCACTCTGTTAAAAGAAAGGAGGATGCTCATGGATGTATTTGTTGGTATGTGTTTATATGTGTGCATGCATGTGTGTGTGTATGAATGTGGATGTTATGTGTTGTGTGTGCATCACCCATGAACACATGTGGGTATGTGGGGGAGGCCTGAAAAGAGTGTTAAACTGTCCATTCTATCCCTGGCAGTGGTGGTGGGTCCAGGTAAAGAGTATTGGGCAACCCCCTCTCTGGAGGAAAGGTACCTGGGCAGGTTGCAGAGATGAGGAGGCCTGGGCAGAGGAGATAAGGAGGGTCTGGAAGATCTAGACCCATGGTCCCAATCTTTAGTCCTCAGACCCCTACAGGAGCCCACAGGTATTAACAGGGGTTCGTGAGCTGTTTTAACATTTCTGTATGCCTAGCAGAAACGGCACATTTACCAAAGATAAGACTGCACAGACTACTAACTGAGACATCATTTCTCTGCTTTTGGCTGGAATTATATCAACTCAGTGTGATAACACTACTAATCTCATGCTGATCTGAACCCCTGATTGGCAGTAATACATGGCTTTGATTAATAAAAAATGGGAAAACAAATTATTACTTGATAAATGCAGTTTGTTTGGTAGACAAAAATCTTTAAAAATGGGGAAGCCTGGTAGAGAAGGAAGGAGAGATTGCATGACTGTTAAAACCATAGGATCTCATTCAATTCCTGGATTGAACACCTACTCACGATAAATTGCACTAGTTTCTTAACTCTCTAAGCTTCGGTTTCTTCATCAATGAAATGGGAGTCATAATAATACCCATCTCTGGGGGACTGTGAGCACTGAGATGACATAGAGAAAGCTGTTAGTTATTGACTGGTACATACAGCACGCATTCAACATCAGCTCATTTTATCATCATCATCTTTACCACTCTTTCTATTAGTGGGAGGGAGGAAAAGTCAGGATCCACTAGTTAGCTCATTTTTGAGGCTAAGGCAAATCTGTCATCACTGCTCTTGCAGTGAGGTGAAAACTAGAGGAACTGCCCCTCAGCCACAGGTGCAAACTCTGAGGGCATGGAAAGTCTCTGAGGGTTGGAAAGTTTAAAGAACAAAAGAGGATGGACACTTAGTTAACCTGATCCCATTGATAAGGACATAGATCTTATCTGGCAAGTGAGGCCAGAAATTAAGAAGGATGGCTTTCAGGCCAGATGTCCAGATGTTAGACTTAGCATATTAGTTTCCTATTGCCCCATAACAAATTGCCACAAATCTAGTGACTTAAACAACACCCATTTATTATCTCACAGTCTGTAGCTCAGACATCAAGGCAGTTTCAAATGAATTCTCAGCTTAGGATCTCAGAAGGCCAAAATCAAAGTGCTGGCCCTTACCTGGAGATTCCGGGGAAGAATTGGCTGCCCCAATCATTTGGATTATTTCAGAATTCAGTTCCTGTGGTTGCAGGACTAACGTCAGATGCCCTTGCTGACTATCAGCCACACAGAGAACTGCTGAGCTGTGATCCATTCCTGCAGGCTATCCACACCCCTTATCAAAGGGGCCCCTCCTCCTTCAAGCTAGCAATGACCTATCAAATTCTCCTAGGGTCTCATCTTCCAAGTGGCCCAAGGTGATCAGTGAAACTGGTTCAGTATTTCCTTGACTCAGAAAACACCACAAAATCATACAAATAAAGAACTTCAAATTTTCATGTTCACCCAGGAAAATACCCACACTATCAAGGGTGTGCATCTGAAAAGCCACCAAGTTGGCAGGGCATGTAGCTCAGTGGTAGAGTGTTTGCCTTGTAAGCACCAACTCTGGGTAAAATATATCACTTTATAGAAACAACATGTATTCGGTGAATACAACCATGGTGTTGGCAGGTGTGCCCATGCCAGACAGTGGGGCTAGACACAGAATTGATGGCTCAAAAGAGTGCTAAGCCTGGAGTGGCAGTGCACACCTGTAATCCCAACAACTTGGAAGGGTGAGGCAGGAGAATTGCAAGATCAAGGGCAGCCTCAAGCAACTTAGCAAGACCCTGTTTCTAAATTAGAAGAATAAAAATGCATGGGAAAGTGGCTCAGTGGTTAGATGCCCCTGGGTTCTATCCCTGGTACCAACCAAAACAAAACTTGTGAATTTTTGCTGAATATGCTTAAAAATGCAAAAGGAGCTGCAGGTGTGGCTCAGTGGTAGAACAACTGTTTAGCATGGGTGAGGCCCTGGATTTGATCCCCACCCCAATATCAAAGGGGAAAAAAAAAGCAGAGTAATGCTGAACTTGAGGATTTAGATGTAGAGTCTCTGATCATTGACCACCTCCAGGTGAATAAAACACCCAAAATGCACCTCCACATTTAACAGAGCTCAGGATCAGATGAACTCACACACAAGCTCTCCCTGCCACATGGAAGTAATCCTACTAAAAAGGGACAAATTGTTCTTAAACTAGAAGAGGCACTTGCACAGAAGAAAACAATATTCCAGAAAAAATAAATAAATAAATAAATAATCAGGGCTGGGGTTGTGGTTCAGCGGTACAGCGCTCACCTAGCATGTGCAAAGCCCTGGGTTCGATCCTCAGCACCACAAAAAAAAAAAAATAATAATTAAAATAAAGATATTGTGTCCAACTACAACTAAAAAATAAAATATAAAAAAGAACAAAAAACTATGGCATGGGAATAAATTCAGCATAAAGTAAATGCACATAAAAGTTTAAAAAATCTCTCTGTGCTTCACTCTCACTTCCTCTTCTGCCACCAGCTGGAGAAAATGCTGCTTTTAAAGGACTCATTTAATCAGATCACACCCAGCCCAATAATCTCCCTGTCTTAAGGTCCACCATATTCCCAGGTTCCACCCCCTCCCAAAAGGAAACACATCATCCCAGGTGAGGGCCACTGGGCTTTGATAAAATGCTTCCCCACAGGAAGAATGTGAGAGGTCGGGGGCTTGGGACAGGGATGAGGGCCCAGCAAGTTTCTGTCTTTTTGCCCCATGGGAGGCTGTGAATTTCTTTCCAATTCAAGGGGGATAGTCATCCTGAAGGGATTAGAATTACTAACATAGGTGAGTACCCACTAACCACATCTCCAGGGGCCCCAGCCCCCAGAGCCAGTTGTAAGCTCAGGGTTTGGGAAAGTAATGTGGAGGGAGGTATATCACCCAGAACTGTGTGTCTTAGGGGTAGGTACACACTCACCTCCTGGCTTCACTCTTCCTTATCCCACATGTTCCCATCTTCCCATGGCCAACTCAGACTGAGCCCTGGGATCAGCTCCCCTTCTGGTTTGGAGGAAGAAGGCCTTCTGTTATTTAGTCACCTTCTTCCTCTCCTCTGCAGGCTTCTGTTGAAAGCCTCATGAATCCTCTCCTCTGTGGCTCGTTTCCTTGGCCTGCAAACTAGCCCTCAGTGGATCCAAGACACTCAGGTCTTTTGCTGGTTAATTCTGCTCTAGGGCCTTCTGTGCCCAAGATACAGCTCTTATCTCAACTGTGTCCTCTGTGCCCAGTCTAATCTTGCACACACAGTCCTCTAGGTTGGCCTTCCACTCAGGAGCCTTCTGTACCATGTGTCCAACATCCCACCATCAGTCCCCCAGCTAGGAGCTCCCTGTATGGTCAGCATTCATTTACACAGTTCTTAGTCACCTACCCAGAACTTGCTCTGTATGTCCTCTGGCACACATCAAATAGGTCTCCTGATTACTCTGGCCTCCATTTACACATCTGTCACATGGGGGCAGAGATAAGGCTAGATCCACAGTCCCCAATTCTGGCTGTTTCAAGATTACCTATGGAAATGCTGAAATACAGATTTCTGGTCCCCTAAGAAGTGATGTGAAGCTCTGAGATTGGAGCCCAGGCTCCACATTATTAGTGAGTCCACAGGCAATTCTGTGCCCCACCAGCTCTGGAGCCCAGACCCTTTTCAAATCTAACTTTTTAATCCTCTGAAAACCTCTGAGTCATGGATGAGCCAGACAACTCCCAGCCCTCTACCTAGGAGACCCTTCCACTGGGTACAAACAGCTCTTTAGGAAGAGGCAAGGGGGCATTCTGCCACCTGGTTCTCCAGTGCCTTTAAAGTCATTCCTGATGTCTGTTCTGTCTTGGCAACAAGATCGCCTGAGTGTAATGGCATCCTTCTCACTCTCTGGGATAAAGGAAAGTGCCCTTACTGGCAGGCAATCTTATTCAGAGGGGCAGAAAGGCCACTGGAGTGTGGCTTTGTCCCGTTCCTGCAGTTTGCTGGGAAGCAGCTTGCAGCCAAACTTCTCTGAGCAGCTGGATTGTCTCATTTGCCTGGTTGTTATGAAGAGACCCACACACAGGCAATCAAACCCTTTAGCTCACCTGTGAGAGGAAGCACACAGCGACAAGTGTAATAGTGAGGAGAGAACAGATATTCTATGTCACTCTGCTCACATTATCTCCCATAATGAGCTCTGCCCGACAGCTGCTCACCCAGCTTACAAAAGTACCGCATTCAATGCTCACCCTGCCAGGGAGCCCTGAGGGGGACTGGAGGTTTGTATAGTTCTCTACACCATCTCAAGGCAGAGGCTGCACCATCTCCCTCCAGACCCAGCCTTTCCACCCACCTCAATCCCCAGCTAGACAAGTGGGCAGGAAAAGAAAAATGCCCATGAGGGGGAGGCTGAACACCCTGTGGAAATGGGCAGGGCCAAAAGAGCCCCCATTTCACACATGTAGAAATTGAGGCACCTTGGCCAATAAGTTAAGAGATATAAGCTAAGGCACCTGGGGGACTCATGATCAGACAGACAGAGCTCACTAATCCTATAGCACCTAATGAACTCTCCGCAATGATTTAGGAAAGGTGCCTTAAAGGGCCAAATTGTCAGGGAGAACCAAGACCTCTGGGAGGAGAGGACAGTTGCACTAGGCTTTTTAGCAGAGACAGGACCTGACTACCCCAGGTTAGGTGATGTCAGAGTTGCTGCGGGGGAGCAACCAAACAGTTGCTGTCAGCTCTGCCTTGGGGAGGGCTAGCCAGGGTCACCAACATCAGTCATCTCCTAAACAGCCTCGTGCCCCACTGAGAAGAGTCAAAGTGGGAGTAGGGAATCAGACCTGGAACCAGCAGGTCTCTGAGTTCTTGAGGTCTAGAGGTTTACTACAGCCTAGGGTGAATCCAAGAGATACATTTCTGCTTCTTTACTTTCTTTCTTTTCTTTTTTTTTTTTTTTTTTTTTTTGTGTGTGTGTGTGTACCAGGGATTGAACCCAGGGGCATTTAACCTCTGAGCCACATCTCCTTTTTTTTCTTTTTTATTTAGAGATAGGATCTCACTAAGTTGCTTAGGGCCTCCTTAAGGTTGCTGAGGCTGGCTTTGAACTCACAATTCTCCTACCTCAGCCTATCACTGGGATTACAGGCGAACTCCACCTCGGCCCAACGCTATGCATTTCTGATTAGCTGTGTGGCCTTAGGTGAAGGCTATCTCACTGGGACTCAGCTCTTTCCAGTTCCTGTGGGTGCTGGGCTGCTCCTTGACCTCAGAAGGCAGCAATAGCAACCACACAGCTCATGCCTGCCTGTGCCCTAGTCTTTATGGGGCTGGCTTCAGGCCCAGCCAGGGATGAGGAATAGGAGGGAGGCAGGCAAAACTTCCCTCTTACCATGTTGATAGAACCAGAGGCTCCTACTGTGCTTTGGAGTTCCCTGGAAGAGATATCTCCCCAGCTCCCACACAAGAATTTCCCCAGCAGGCTACCCCAGGAGCCTGCAGGTTGCAAAATAAAACACAAACTATTAATTCCATAATTGTTTTCTTTTACCTCCCCAGGGCATAATAAACCTACTCCCCCACCCCATGTGTTACTGCAGGCAGCTAGATGGTCTCAGATTCTAAGAGAAAGCTCTAGAGAGCACAGACCCAAGGAGGAGCTGGGCCCTAGAGGGGCAGGGGGGAAGTGGACACCTCTTCTAGGGCTGGAGATCTGCTAACCTGAGCACCCAGCGCTACCAGACCCACCATGGGTTCCCCTCTCACCCACAGCTGGTGGGTGGGCTCCTCAGGCCAGGCTAGACCCGGTGAGCCCAGCAGAGTCAGGCCAGGTCCTCCAGCTGGACCAGCTGCAGGATGTAGGATGGGAGGGAGGAGAGAGACAACCTGCCATGAGCAAGAAGCAGAGACTAGGAAGAAATCTCAGTGGTTTCTGAACATTAAATGAGTTGGTGTTCAAATAAGATGCAAATCACATGCAAATGAGCTTCTAGTATTTTTTAAAAGAGGCACCGGTGGTTTAACTAAGAGAATAGCAGTTAATCTCTCAGCCGCCAGAGACATCCAAAGTGACCTCTCCTAGGGGACACTCCACTGCATTTAGGAGCTGCCTGAGCTATACAAAGCCAGGTTCCTGCCCCACTAGGGCCACATGTGCACATAGCACCACCTGGCCATTGTGTGGGGCACCCTGCAGAGCACCTGCCCTGGCAATTCCTCTGTCTTTGTTCTCCACAAGGCAAATGAATAAGAAGAGAAAGACACCCCTAGCTCTATGGAAGCACCATGGAAGTTCTAATGATCAGGGGAACCTGTGTCATAGGGTAAGTCCCTTATTGTGCTTGAGAAGACATGACCAAGGCCACACAGCAGGTCTGTGCCAGAACTAGGGCTCTGAAGCCCATATCTTGCACACTCACACTGCAATTCAGGGTCTCATGAGGATCTCACTTGCTGTCCTTGAGTGAGAATGGAATTTCCTGAGACCACTCAGGAGGTGAGTCCTCACAGGGCTGCTCAATTCCACACAATGCCTAAACCTTCTCCAATCTCTATGGAGAGCCAACAAAACCTCGTGCTGCCCTGGCCTTTCCCAGTCTAGACCTGCATAGACATCCATCCCTAGATGGAGCTTCTAAACCCCGGGCTCCAGGGAGTCCCCAGCTGGGATCTGGGAATGCCAGAGGAAGATAGAAACTGATCAAATGGCCCAGAAGAATGTATCGCTCAGGCAGATGGGCTCAGCCTTCCCAGAGTTTGGGGGCCTTGAGATGCCAGAAAGGCCCTCCAGAGGACAAAGGGGAGCTGGCTCAGCCTCCTACACACACAGCAGCTGCGGAGGAGGAGAGGGTGGCTGGCCAGGGGCAGGGTGCAGTTTGAGAAAGAAGGCCACAGTCTACAGCTGCTCCTCAGAGGGTCCCATGTGCTATAGGAAGAGCCAACCCCTCTTGGAACACATCCTCTCCAGGCTCCAAGCTCAGCCATTCCCTGCAGTCAGTCCAATCTCAGGACCCAGGTCCTCCAACTGAGTGTGAGGAGGAGGTCAGGAGGGTATAAATGAGGCTTCCATCCCTGACACTCCTGGACTCAGAAGCACTCTCTGGCAGGGATTCCTCAAGTTCAAGGCTAGTTCTTCCTGTGTGCTTAGTGGCTTAATGAAGACTTGATAAATGGATATATGAATTGATTGCCTAATCAATTAATTATTGTTGGAGACATTCTTACCAGTGAATTATTACTCCCTCCCCAGGACTTGCAATCTTTCCACAGAGCCACTCAGTTTGGCCACAGAGGGGGCCCCAAAGTCACCAGGATGGGTGAAGGTGCATAGGCTCCAGTGATGGGCTCATTTTGCAAACTTTCCCAGAGCCTGACAAACTACAAATCAATCCTGACTTCACCTCCCTGCCAGTTCTGAGAACTCTAGCTGGTGAGATGGCGGGGACAGATACCACTCCCTTGATGGTCCACACATCTGATTCTAGTCAGTGTTTCACATCCTACTTAAATCCCTCCCACTAGAGACAGAGGAGGTTGCACAAAGCAAAGATGAAACCCCATCAAACTCCAATCCTCTCTTCTTCAGATTCAGAGAGAGATCCTGGACCCTAGAGTTCAGGAATGACTTGCCTAAGGTCACAGAGCTGGACAGTAGCTAGGTCTTGAGGACCAGCCTAAGGGGAGAAGGTGTAGGGCTGCAGGAAGAGAATTTTCTATGTGTTCCAGCCCACCAGGTTTCATTTGGTTCTGCTCTACTGCTGGTGTAGTGCTGAGAAACAGATACCTTTTTGTGGGCAGTCACCAGCCTAGTATCACTGTATAATACATCATCCAAACTGGGGCTCTTCAAGTGTGAAAGGGAGTCTCTATTATTAATGGACTGGGAGTGGTAGCACACACCAACAATCCCAGTGACCCAGGAGGCTAAGGCAGGAGAATTACAAGTCTGAGGTCTTCCTCAGCAACTTAGCAAGACCCTGTTTCAAAATATAAAAATTTTTAAAAGGACTAGGAATGTAACTGGGTGGTAGAGTACTTGACTAGCCTGTGCGAGGTCCTATTCAATCTGCAGTACTGAAAATAGATAGATAGATAGATAGATAGATAGATAGATAGATAGATAGATAGATAGATAGAATTTCATGGGATAATAGGTATAGACTTGGACTGTCCTAAGCAAACAGGCATGTAGGTAGATGACCCTGACCAAGGCTATTCCATGAGGCCCTGGCTTCTTTCCACAATAACCCCACCTTAATCACCTAATGGTGAACATAGTAGCCTCGTCTGCAGGCATGTGGCATTCAACCAGTGAGGTGAGACCTGGGAACCTATGTAGCAAAATAAGACATACTTGTTTTGGAGGGAAATGAAAAGTTGGACAGCTGTTCACTGCAAAATTTGCATTTTCCCATTTATTAATCAGGAAACTTTTGCAGTCTTCAGTGTGCCAAGCATAATGGTGGGTATTGGAAAAACACTGGCAAATGGCACAAACAGCAGTCCTGTCCTCATGGAGTTTATAAATCACTAGAAATATTGAACTTTAGTTAAAGATCAGATCATGTTCTCAACAAGAAACGCTAGTTACATGGAACACGCAGAAAACACAATGGCTAGGCCTTGTCTAGGGAAGTTTTGATTGGTTTTATTTCCAAATTCAAATCAAGTCAGTATCGTAGGTGACCACTTAGCAGTTAGGTGACATTAAGTGATTCATTTAAACTTACTTTCCTCACTTGTAAAAGAGAATGATCTGTACTTCATGGGGTGAAACCAAAAATCAGGTAATCAATGGATAAAATGCTTTGCACAATGCCTAGCACAAGGTAGTTGCTCAACACACATACTTCTCTTTTATTTCCAAACTGGTTTACACCTTTGTGCCTTCACTCCTGTTGTTCTCCCAGCTGTTCTCTTCCCATTGTGCAATCCAGGAAACTCCTATTCATCCTTCAACAGACAAATATAGTGAAAGCCAATGTAGAGTAGTGGCTAAGAGTTCAAGCTTTTAATTCACTGTTCCTGTGTTTGAATTTTGATTCTGCCAATTGCTATGTGATCTGGGACAAAACACTAAACTTCTCTGAACCTCAATTGCCTCCTCTACTGCATAAGATTGTCATGAAGACAAAAATTAGTTAACACACTTGAATCAGCTCTACTTCATAACAGATGATGTATGAATTTAAAAAGAAATAAAATGGACAGCTCTGATATCATCTCCTCCAGCTTTAAGAATCTGGAGTGTTTCCAAATTAAGCTGAGTTTGTGGAACCTCTTGTAGCTGTAAATAATCCTATCCTTGAGGACTTGCCTCCACACTGCTCAGGGTAGTTGGTGTGTGCATGATAGGGCAGAGTGACAGCAGAGTAAAGGCCAGCAGATGGGCTGCAAACTAAGTGAGGAGCCAGAAGATGGCCTTTAAAGGAGAAAAGCCTCACTTTGAACTGTCTTGGGGACCCTGAAGTCTGGAATCCAACCCAAACCCCATGCTTAACTACTCCTCCTTTCTGCAGTTCATAGCTAGGGAGCTTAAGAACTGGACAGATTCTCCTCCGAAATGGCTTAGCCACTGTCCTTTTGGTGGAGCTTCTCAAGGTCATTGCAAACCCTGGATCTGACAGCCCCTCCCAGAGGCATCTGCTCTCCTTTCTAGGAGCCCAGTCGCACCAAGACGGAATCTAGCTTCAAGAATTCAAGATGTGTTCAATTCACTTCCAGACCTTCCTCCTACCCACTGCCAGCCCTCTGTCCCCTGGAGCTAGGCAGCAGCAGCTGTCAGGAGATCCTATCTAGCCCCGGCTTGACATTTCAACAGCCCAATACCCAGAGATAAAAGTTGTCACCAAAAAAAGTTCCTTCCCTGTTTCCACCCTTTCCCTCTCCCTGTCCCTTCCTGGAGACTCTATAGGCATCAGAGTGGACACTGAGATGGTCTCAGTCTCTTGCTGCTGCTGCAATTCCTGCTTTTTTTTGGGGGGTGGGAACTTTCACAATTGATGAATACGAAGAAGCAGTTTATCACCTGTGCTTTTATGATTGCAGCAACTAAGGGGAAAAAGATGTCCTTTCAGATAAGCATTTGAAGGAGGGGGAGAAAGATTTTCAAAGCTTCTTTTGTTCTCCTGGAGAGCCATGCCATAGAGCTCTGGCAGACAGCCCGGGAGAAAGGAGGATTTTAAAAACACAATCTGAGCTGGCTTCCAAACCGCTACACCATCCCTGTCATCAATTAGGGATGTTACTTAACAAGGGGTTTGGGCTGTTGTCTCATCCAGCCTGCTCCCCCTAATTCGATGCAGAGTGGTGATGAATTCTTCAAAAAAGGGCTCCATGTTGCAGAGGTCTTTGCCTCAGCCCCCTGAAACTCAAGGCCAACTCAGGCTGGGCTGGCACAGGCCTCAGGGGCACATGGCTGGCAGAGAGATAAGAGAAGGATCTTTCTGAGGTCCCTCAGTGCAGGCAAAGAGCACAGACCCAGAACTCAGAGAAGGGCAGGCTGCCAGCCATGCTAGGAACTGGATAGCTTGGGAAGGTGGGAGGTGAACTCTATCCCCTGCCAACCTCAGTTCTACTCAACTGAAGCCTGAGGCCCTTCCATCAAAGACCCAGACAGCCCCTCATACACCCCATATTCCACAGGGTCACTACACTTACAAGTGGACCATCCATATCCCCAGTGTGAAAACCTATCTGACAATCTATACCAACTCCTCCCAGTCCCACCCCACAACCAAATAAAGCTAAGGTAATTCTGAGACTCCTGGGAACCCATGAAGGGAATATTTAGCAGCCCTCACTGGGGACAGCCACATTTCTAAGTCAGATAACAATACAGAGGTAACAAGATGGGGTTCTTCATTTTTTAAAGTTCTCCTTAGGAATGAACTTTCCATGATTTTCTATGAAATGTGAGTTACTCAAGAGTCCTAGAAGTGAACAGAAATGTTCTGCACAAGGCAATGGTTAAGGCTTGCTTGAAGAGGAAACAAAGAGAAAGAAAAGAGAGAATGAACTGGCTAAATGGACAAATGTTGTGTCTCACCAAGTGAACTGAACCAACTCTTTCCTTTCTGCCTCCTATAAATCTTCAGCCAGTTTACAAAAACCCACCAAATGCCAGACATGCTCAGATAGTACATGGAAGCCAGTGAAGGAGAAGAGAGATAACCTGGGAGTGAAACATCAGAAGCATAGAAAAAATAAATAAATAAAAGAGCTCAAGAAATCATGAGGAGGTTCATGTCTCAGAACCTTCCAGAAGTGGGGTTCTAATCAAGTTTAATCAATATCTCAAGGTCAAGAGGTTCCTATTCATATATTAAAGCACAATCATGATAACTACCTTCTTACAGAGCATCTCCTATATGACAAACTTTATATGCCTTATTTTTCAACTCTCAAATAATTCCACAAGATAGGTATCATACCCGTGTCTTGGAGATGAGAAAACTGAGGTTCAGAGTGATTAAGTAACTCCCCTCAAAATCATACAACTTTTGTATGGCAGAGCAGAGACTGAAACCCCAACTAGCTGAATCAAAATTCATGCTCTTTCTATTACAAGGGACTGGAATCCAGAAGTGGTTCCCTTCCACCCTTGTCTTGCTCTTGTCTCATTTCCCCTTAATTTGCTCCTGACAGCCAGGCACAGATCTATGTTGAAATCACCTGAGTTAAGTCACAATCTGTCAGACACTTGACAAACATTTCTCAAAATTGTATTATTTTCCAGGAAGTATGTAAGAGATTGAAGATCCAAATATAAGTACAATACAAACAATCACCAAGTATTGGGTGCCATGACAAACAGTATATATGGAGCTCTGGGACAGCACAAGCGGGGGCCCAGGTTCTGCCTTGGAACAAGTAGTAGGGAATATGCCATTAGAAGGGCAGAGAGGTTCTTTGCCAAAATGGACTGCACATAGTCTCCTGATGCCAAATAGCTGGACCTAGAGGGCCCTGGGAAATAGAAATAGTCTCTTCACCCCCCCACTTTACCCTTTTTCCAGTCAGGGGAAAAAAGTATTCAATTTTACATTGAAGGGAAGGAAAACTGAAGCTGACATTTTCTGAGCATCTCCTATGTGCCAGGTACGCCTTTGTAACTCCATTTTGCTGAAGGAGTAACAGATTAGTTAAGTAACTTGTCCTAGGTCATTCTGCTAGGAAATGCAGAGCTGGAATTAAAATCCAGCCCCACCCACTCCAAAGCCCCTGACGGGGTGATCTTTTCACTAAATGCTGCCTCACCTCCCACAGCTAGACGCTGCTGGATGTCCATCTGAGAGGCTTGGTTGATTAAACTGCAGGGGCAGCAGGTAGCAAGTGCCACATGGGGTTGTGCCAGCCCTGCTGTTTGCCAGGACTCTCCTCCAGTCAAAGGACATGAAGTAATGAAATATCTGAGGGCTCAGGGTCCACACTCGTTCACTCTTTAGCCTCCTCTGCACCTCAAGATCCTCCCCTGAGGCCACCTCAATTCCTTTCATCTCTACCTCCCTTTCCTAGCCAAGAAGTCTGAGCACCAGCCTCAGGAAAAAGTCAGCCAGACCTGGCCAAGCATATGCCTGTGTCATTGGCACCCGCAGGGAGCTCCCACAGTCAGGAGGTGGAAGAATCCAGTGCCAGGGGCGGGGCAGATGGCATCTCATCAGCCCTGTCACTGCTCTGAGAACCCTCAAACCTACTCTTGGCTTCCTCTCTGAAACAAGGGCTGCCCATGAACCTCCATACTCCATGCCCATGGCAACCCACCCAGCCGCGATGGCATGCCAACCCATGAGCTGGCAGAGACACTAGCACGGCTCAATCCCCTCTGCCACCTGCCTGTTGTCACTCTTCATTGAGCATCGTTGGCCTTCCACAGGGCTGTGCTCCCAGGCTCCAGGCTTCCAATCTGCTCTCTGGGAGGCTGACAGAGGACGGGCAGGCTCCGGGAGGCCTCCCTACCTCACTCCCACCAGCTCCTTGCCCAGGGCCTGGATGTTGGAACAAGTGCTAGGAACCCAGATGGTAATTGCTGCCATCTAATTATGCGTGCATATGATATCAGCCAAAAGCATTTGACTGTCTCCTGCGGTCTCGGGCAGATCAAATGGAGAGGCCGTGCGGGTTCGAGGATTACTCCAGCAAGATAATGGCTGACAAGACTGCCTGCTGCCACTCAGGCAGCTGCTGGCAGGCTGTGGTCCCCACTGGAGGCTTCATTCTTCACCTGAGGAAAGAGGAAGATCTGGGCTTAGTCCTTGTGAGGGCCAGCAGGAGCTGGAATTCTCCAAGGCTCAGGCTCCTGTCCTTTCCCAGTCCTACTAGCCACGATATCAAAGACCAACACAGAAGCAAAGGGTTTGTGGTTTCCAAAAATAGCATGATATGCTCAGGGAGAATTTCATGTCTTAGTAATCACTAAGAAACCCCTGTTCTTCTGAAACCACTATCTCTAGCCCACTGGTTGAGAACTCCTTCTCCAGGGGGGAAACTTCTACCATTGTGGCACTCATTTGCAGTTTGGAAACACCCATTTGCTTGGCCCAGTTTCCTAAAGGACAGATACCCTGTTTGATTTTATTTTCTTTCTGGAACTTAAGATACTTAGCACAGTGCTTTGCATGCATTCAGGTTTCCAGAAATATTTCTTGAGCTTATTTCACAATACTAGTCTATTTTCTCTTTCTCAACTAGGTAACAGGTACTATGCTAGACACAGATATGAACAGACCATAGTCTCTGCCCTAGAAAAATGTGCCATCTAACCCACTAACATTTAATTTTGGTCAACTAGAGGGAAGGGAAGAGGAATCCCTAACAAAGAAAAAGACAGGTAGAGACTAAAGAGTAGAATGAGTCATTGTAAAAATGAGGAGTTTAAGTGAGATATCAGCAAGGACTTCCTAAGAATTTAAACATTTGCATTGTCATTAAGCATGAACTGTACCTAGCATGCATGAGGCAAGTATTTGCTTATGTGTAAAAGGGCCTTCCTAGAGTCATTTCTTAAGATACAAGAAAGTAGTGTGAGGGAGTCCTGGCCACAGCAGTCAGAAGGCCTCATAACCCCTCAGGATTTGGCAGAGCAGATGGAGTCCCTTAGAGCTGAATGAGGGAAGTAGGAGGGGACCAGGAGCTGGCATTTTCTGCCCCTGGTGTAGGCTAGGTGCTGTGGTGCTAGCTTACCTAGCCAAAGGCAATGACAGCAGAGGCTCAGTCTAATGGACAAACCTCCACTCATGACCAAGAACCAAGAAGATGCTGGGCCATCCTTGGAAAGCTCGTGTTTGAGTACTAAGTTACAGTCAAGGGACAAGAGACAAGACTCTAAGCCCACTGCTGGAATGGAGATTGAGGCACATAAACAAAGTCATCAGAACAGGCACATGGTATGAAGGTGACAGAGGAAGCAGCATTTCTCCTCTGGATCCCTTTGCTCACCATACTCTGGCTAAACCCAGAAGGATCTTCAAAGAGTAGGTGGGACTTGAGCTCTGAACAATGCAGAAGAGGGGAAAGCACTACTGGCAGCAGCACGAAGGACAGATACAGAGGTGGGACAGTTTGTGGCACATTTCTGGTCCAGTTAGAAACTGTGTTCGGCTAGGGCTTAGATTCAAAAGGACCCCTTATCACGTTTGGAGATATCAATCAGATTAGCTTCTAAGGGGAGTTGAATGTCACACTGAGGAGTCTGGGAATTATAAATGGACTCTAGAGCCAGTGAAGGATAAAGACAAGTGAAAGTGGAGGAATGGATATAGATCATGCAGTGTTAGATCATCTCTGGAAAATCCACAGGCCGACTGGCAACCTCCACTCCACATGTTGCTGCTAACCAGGCGGAGAGGTGCAGGTGAGAAGGAAAGAGATTCAACCAGGCAGCAGTGTGTGTTTGTGTGTGTGTGTGTGTAACTGAGCAATGCTTACATGGTGCTTCTTACTGAGGTCACTCCATACTTGGCTTTGAGTTAGAGGCTCAGCTCCAGGGATTAGACATGAGATAAAGACAAGGCAATGCCCATGTCCAGCTTCCACGTTTCCCTCCAGCAGTCATCTTCTCTTTCCTTCCTCTGGTTTCTGTCTCCAGAAAGAATGGCTGCCTCGCTTCTCCCGACCCCTACGCCTGCACAGGACTTCCTTTCAGCCACAGGGAAGTGCTCCTGTCAGAGTGCAGATCACCACAGGTGAAGGGCTGGCATCTCCTAGGTAATGAAGAGAGAAAATGTGTTGGGGATGACAGCTGATCACAGAGGCTTCCTCCCTTCCCAGATGTATGTTGTTGACTGATCACTCAGAGAAACCCAGAGAGGGAGCTCACTAAAGCCCCCTGAGCACCCTGGAGAAGAGGGAGCTCTTTTGATCCCAGAGTGCTTAACTATGGCATTAGCCACCCTCCTGCTGCTCCCCTGGTGGGGTAGAGTAAGGGGTGAAACGGCTCCTTTGAAGTTCATCATGGGACAGGGCAGAACTTCCTTTCCCTACAGAAAATCAGAGCAGCAAGCTGTGGTGTACCTGGGGAATGGATCTCCCAAGAGCAGAGGCTCTGGTCAGGGTTACTGTGGTTTTCTGCATAGCCCTAATTTTCTCTGGCTCCTCCAACCTGCATGAAAGACTGTGTAGCCATGTGACCTTGAAAAGCCACCAAATCTCTCTGAATTGCAACTTCATTATCTGAAAAACAGGGATAATTCTGTACTTTATTAAATGTAAGATATCATTGATTGTAAGACTCCATTTTTTTATTTACCACTAAGAAAGAAAATAAGGGCTCCCAATTAGACTATGACATGTCATCCACGGTAAGATCCATCCTGGTGTCAGAAATGTTACAATGAGAAAAAATATCATGTGTGAACTTATGAAAGATGATAATAACAATTCTTACTGCACAAGGTTCTGGAGAGGACAGTGGGCTAATGAGCATCAACACGCTTTGTAAACTATGAAGCTCTGTGAAAGCTTGAGCTGGGCTTATTATTAGAATGTCGATGATGGTCAAGATCTTAATTGCACTAGTATGTGAGTTTCCTGATGGCTGCAGACATCTGTTCTGTCTCCTTCACTAATCCCCTGTGCTGTGTAGTGTGCTCTAAATAAATGAGTGACAAGTTAGGAAGCTCTATGGCATAACAGCCTTACTCATGGCAGGTACATTCTGGGCTGCCAGGTATAGGCGTGTTGAGCTGAGGGTCGGATGCTCTACTGCTCCCCTTCCTGACTCCCAGGGTACAAATTGAGAGTTTGTATATATTCAAAATCAGGGCTTCCTGAGACTAGCAGGATACTGCTACCTTCCACGGTTGAATTTGGTTTTCATCAAATGAGGCCGGAACACCATCCCAGTAAACAGATGGGAAGCATCCCCACTTCTGAACAACACAACATTGTGAGCCTTTATTTAGTAGTAACCATATGAATAACCAGGGACTGAGTCCTATGTGGGAAGGAGACAAATAGGCCTTCTTTGCTCTACGTTGACAATCTACTGGGGAGAGAAGGATGTACTAGTAAGAAATAGAGAACAATTACAACAGCCTGAGGCATTTGCATGACACTGAAGACCTGTGAGTCTGCTCCTTTGTTAGGGTATTGGTTTGCTAGGGTTGCCATAACAAAAGGCCACAGTCTGGATTGCCTAAATGGCAGAAAATTATTTTCTCACAGTCCCAGAAACTGAAAGTCCAAGATCAAGACCTCACCCTTCTGGGGCCTCTCTTTGGCTTCTAAGTGCCCATCTTCTCCTACTGATGTCTTCACATGCTTCTTTTCCTCCTTGCATTTGTATCCTAATCTCCTTTTCTTATAAGGACACTAATCATATTAGCATAGGGCCTACCTTAATGATCACATTTTACCTTGATTACCTCTTTAACAGTCCTATATCCAAATATAATCTCATTCTGAGGTACTAGAGGTTAGGACTTCAGTATAACCTTGCAGAGTCACTATGCAGCCTGTTAACCGTTGCTTGGTTAATTCAATAAGCATTTAATAATCATCATTTAATAATCATGCCAGGTACCATGCTAAGTGATGGGAAATGGGAACATTGATAAATAACACCGCCTCAAGAGGATCACAATCTGATGGGAAAACAGACACAACTGGGCAACTATCTTCCTTTGCGAAAGTGCAATGGCAGATGTATAGAACTGGTGTTATAGGAATTCTAAGGAGGGACACCTGTCCTAGCCTAAGGGCAGAGAGTGATCCAGGAGGCTTTCTGGAGGAGGTAATTCTTAGTTGACCATTAAAAGTGAACATGAACCAAACTGAGATTGGGAAGAGGGAAAGAGAAGGATCCTCCTAAGAGGAGAAAGAGCCAAGTGTGGAGAAGCCATGGGGACCAGTCTGGGCTGGGAACAGGGTGAGGCAACGAGAGGCTCACTCTCAGGGCTGACCTTATAACTGCAGGATGCTGAGAAGTGGCTGCCTTCTTGCATTTTCTGCCCTGAGGACCTCACTTGCCTCCTCCCAGGTCCAGCTCTGCCAACAGTGCTTCTGTAGGACCACAAGTGGTTCAGTGTCACTGCAACTAAGATGCAGAACATGTACTGCTCAGCCACGAGGGGAGGAGAGCTGAGGCGGGTTCTGCAGGGGCCTTTCTGCCAGCACAGAGATTGGTCTTTGTCCTATGAGTGAGGAGGAGCCGGGGATCCAGGATGGATCCTTTGGGACCATTTCTTCCCCTCTCTCATTGGGTGGGCACCTTCCCATTGAGTGGTTGTGAGGTGGAATGAGAAAGCACATGCCTTCCAGGAAGCTCAAGGGGTCCTACCTCTCACTGTTATTACTCAAGGGATAATAAAAACCCCTTATGGGGTTGTTAAGATTAAAGGAAAAGACCTGTGCAATGAGACAGCTATGTAACAAATTTCTATAAAACACAGCTTCACTGTCTGCAAAATAGGGATGATTTTATATTTTATTAAATTTAAGATGCCATTGATTATAAGACCTGTTATTCTTATATTTTCCACTAAGAAGGCAGTGAGGATTGATAGCCTGTTCAGCATTCTACCTGAAGCACGTAGGTGCATGAAGAGAAAGAAGACTCCCCCTGCTTTGGTTTCTATGCAGTTGTCCAAGCTGGAAACCTGATCACCCTTGATTTTTCTTCCTCTGACCTCCTCACCTAATTAATCCACAAATTCCAGGCATGCTACCTCCTTACTAGGTGAGAATCTGTCTACTTCTCTTCCTCCCTATCACCTCATTCCTAGTTTCTTAATCCAAGCCACCAGCATGTCTAGACCACTTAAGGTGGCTGCAGAAGCAATCAGTTAAGATGAGGTCACACTGGAGTAGGATAGACACCCTAATCCAATATGCTTGGTGACTTTATAAGGAGAGAGAAATTTAGACACAGACACTCATGGAGGGAAGACAATGTGAAGAAGCACATGCAGACAAGGAGAGCACCAGGCGATAATGAAAGAGGCTGTTGCTGCTGCAAGCTGGGAAGTGCCTGCCGCCACTAGGAGCTAGCAAGAGGCCAGAGAGGGCTCTATGCAGAGCTCAGAGGGAGCAAAGCTCTGCCCAATACTGTGACTTTGGACTTCCAGCCTCCAGAGTTGTGAGGGAATTAGTTTTTATTGTTTTAAGCCACACAGTTTGTGCTAATTTGTATGGTAGCAAGGAAAAGTAATATGAGTACAAACTCCTTCAGAAGTTGGAACTTTATCAGTATTTACAGAGTGAGGGAAGGAGGGAAGGAGAGAAGGAGGAAGGGAAGGAGGGAGGGAGGGAGGAAGGAAGGAAGGAAGGAAATACAATCATCTTTTTCTCCTTCTAGATAATTACTCGAATTTTTTTTTTAGGCCTGTGGTATAATAAAGAGAATATTTCTTCCAGAAAGTGTTGTAAACATGCACTCAATGTGTTCTTCTGAAACAGGAAGTGAGTAAAGGGAGGAAACATTTTCCTTCAGATAACCAATTTACAAAATAATCATGTGAAGTTATAAAGCTCGGATATCCCTATGGACCTCATAAATTTGAAGAGAGAATGAAACGCTTAAAAAAAAAAGCTTATAAAAGGCCTGCATTGTATAATTTCTCTTAAATGTCTTCTGGGCATCGGTGGCCTATAAATAGACAGTGCATCTGGTGTGGGGGAGAGTAACAAATAGGGTGATGCTCTGAAACAGACTGCAGACTCTGGATCTTTCCAGATTTCCCAAACTGCAAGGTAAGGTAAGGCAGCATCAAGGGGCTAAGGTCCTGGGAGGGAGGCCACTGGGGCAGGGCTAAAGCCAAGGAGGAAGCTGGGCTGGCTAACCTATGAGGACTAGGAGGAACCAGTCCCCCTTCCTCACCATACTGTTCCAGCAGTCACTAATGTACCGCTGGGAGAGATGGGTCTAGAGTTGGTACTAGATTCCTATGGCTACCATAGCAAATTTAGTGATTTAAAGTAACACAAACTTATTATCTTAAAACTCTTGAGGGCAGAAGTTCAACATGGGTTTTACTAGACTAAAATCAAGGTATTATCCTAACTATCCCGCCTCCGAGCACTAGGGGAGAATCTGTCCTCTGGTTTCTTCCAGCTTCTCGAGGCCCCATTTGCCTTGGCTCTTCTGTCTTCAAAGCCAGCAACACAGGGTCGGTCACATCTTTTCCACACCATCTCTCATTCTCCCTCCCTGCCTCCGTCTTCCATCTTTGAGGAAGATTACATTGGGTTCACCTAAGAACCCAGACAATCTCCCTACTTTATGGTTGACCAATGATCACCTTAATTCCATCTACACCTTAATCCACCTATGCCACATAATGGACCATACTCACTGGTCTAGGGGATTAAGATGTGGACATCTTCCAGGAGAGCACCAATCTGCCTAAATTTAACCCTTTAATCCCAAAGATACATGTCACCCTACAAGCAAAATTCAAATATGTTCATCCCATTTCTGGTACCAAAATCTAAATTAGTCATGAGTTTAACCACAGAAACAGAACCAGGAGAAGACATACATTAAGTCATTAAGAGACTGACTGTAAGGAATGGGCATACACAATTCTGAGGTCTGGCTAGCAAGTCTGAAACCCATAGTGCAGACTCTCAGGAAGGGCAGGACAGAGATGTGGCACAGGCTGAAGATGCAGTGTACAGGTAGAAGTACTTCCCTCAGGGAAGCCTAAACACTGCCCTTAAGGCTTTTGACTGATTGAATCAGCCTACCCAGATTATTTAACATTATTTCCTTAATCTGAAGTTAGCTGGCCTTAATGGGATTGTAGGAAACTATCCTAGGGGTGGGAGTGGGGCTGGAGATGGTGAAAAACATGAATATATCAGAGGAAGTCAAGGCATCTTTTTGTTTTGACATTCATAAACAAAGGAAATCAGTCATAATATTCTGATCATCTGGAGGAACTATTAACTTCTGAGTGTTTCAGATCTTCTTGAAATTCAGGATTTCTTTGGTACCAGAACAATTTGCCCTGATCCCTCATTTATAGAAATTCAGAGAGGGAGAGTAATTTTCTCAGTTGCACAGCCTGCCACAAGTAGACAGAACTGATCTAGAAGACAGGGCTTAGGGTTTAGGATTCTGATGCATGTTTCACTGTGTTGTTATGTCAGCCTCAGGGACGTCATGTACAAAGATACCCATAACTCAATTTATCAATCTAGAAGTGTTAAGCATATTTCTCCAATGTAGCTGATACTCTCACTGGTAGAGAATACAAAAGGTGACTTAGAGATTGCACCTGCTTGCACAACACACCAAATGAGCATGTTCCCTCAGTCCAAACAGATTGTAATTTAAGGAAATTTCCCTGTCCATTCTCTTTAACCAAATTACTTCTCTGAAGTCTATTCCATAAAGAAATTCTGGAGCCCCCACTGTTTTCACAGGATCATTGTGTTCTTGTGGTTCACTTGCTCCAGCAATCTCATGAAAACCAAGCCCAAACAAAAATAGTAACATTTCATGTATCTGGTTCACTAAACAAGAATAATTCGTGGGATATAATCATAACATAGCTTATTTTTGTTTCCCACTGTCTATGATATATTCAGCAGGGGCAGTTTCTCTTTGCCTACAGTTATAATCGTGGTCCTTGGCATGTCCAATGGCTTTATGGCTGCGATAGGTAGAGTTCTAAGACAGCCCCCAAGATTCTACCTCCTGCTGCTCACACCCTGTATAATACCCCACCTGGAGGAAGGGCCTATAAGGGGATAGTCACTCCCTATATGTTATATAATAACAGGGCCAGGCTTGGGGAGGGGGCAATTGTCCTTGGCAGAGCTACTTTGTCCCCCACCCTTTGCCTTTCCACAGGTTGTGTCTCCTCCCTAACCTTTTCAAGGCTTATATCCCTTCATCCCTTCCTGTTTTCTAAATTCCAAAGAGAAGCCCCACCTTAATGGTTAAGATGTTAATTGCTAAATAATCTTTCTTTAGATTTACTGAACCCAGAATATATGGTGACCTTAGCAACACTTTAGTCTTTATTTTGCCCATCAATGAACACAAACCATATAAATCTTTGAGATTTAAACTGCAGGAAAATAATATGTATGTTTTAAGAAAGCATAAGAACTTTGCAGGAGCAGTGGTGCATGTCTGTAACCCCAGCAGCTCGAGAGGCTGAAACAGGAGGATTGCGAATTCAAAGCCAGCCTCAGCAAAATGGAGGCACTAAGCAACTCAGTGAGACTCTGTCTCTAAATAAAATACAAAAAATAGGACTGGGGGTGTGGCTCAGTGGTTATGTGCCCCTAAGTTCAATCCCAGGTACACCCCCCTCCAAAAAAGAGCATAGGAACTAGCCCCAGGTCAAGGTCAACTATAATGTTCCAGCCAGAGTGTGTAGGGGGGAAGCAACATACACCATGGAAGATGAAGACCCTATTAAACATGAAGCCCTCCTGCCCTTTGTCATGTCTCTTCATACATGACATCCCTGAGGATGACATAACAACACAGTGAAACATGCATCAGAATCCTAAACCCTAAGCGCTGTCTTCTAATACCTACTTTCTCCCTTTTTAAAAGCCCTTTGTCCCCATGAGTTCCCCAAGGTGGACCTTTGAAGTCAATAACCCACCCACCCCCATATTCTCAGGATGCAGGCCCTTAAATAAATCTGATTCCTTCCTACCAATCTGTCTCCTGAATATTGGCCTTTGGGCAGCGAGCAGCAGGGACCTTAATCTGGTAACATTATTACATAAAACTCCTTCATGGCAAGCAGACTGAATACTGAGTCTTATGCATGTTTTGGGGAAGTCAGCTATCATATTGTGAGAGGATCACATAACTAGAACTTGAGAGTGACCTTTAGGAGCTAAGAAATACTCTGGACTGCAAGTCAGCAAGAAAAGGGGGTGTCAGTCCTACAGTCACAAGAAATTGAATTCTCTCAACAGTTTAGAAGAGGATTGAGCTCCAGATGAGAACCACAGCTCAGGAGATACCTTAGTGTCAGCCTTGTGAGACTCAGAACAGAGAACCCACCCAAGCTATGCCTGGCTCCTACTGACAAGCTCGAATTCGAGACCCCCAAAAGACTACCAGAGACCAAGATCGATGTAAGCAGAAAAGAGGTGTTTATTGAGAGCTAGCTCTGTCCTCTGCACATAGAGCAACTGGTGACCCTGAGAGGCCCCAAGCCCAGGGTTTGCAGCAGCTTTATAGACTCTTTGGGGAAGGCAGGGACTTTACAAACATCATAGCATCTCTTTGCAAATCATCACACACCACAGGAAAATCAAACAACAACTCTTAACACTGATTAGCACATTCACTGGTGGGAACAAGTTGGGTAGGGGTGATTGGTTAGTACAAGAGGGGAATTCCTTTGAACTGATTGGTTTAAGCCACAAGGGGAGTACGTGCTGAACTACATGGTTTCCCAACATGTTATCAACCACCATAAACTACTGGGGGTCATCTGGCATCCCAGGTATTTTCCCTGTCTCATGCTGATTGGTGGTTGCTAGGGGGTTGCTATGGGTCCTCACCTAGTCTGACTGAGTCCGGGACACCTGGCACAGCAGATCTCTCCTGTTATTTACAAACAACTCAACAGGGTGGCTATCTGCCCAGGAGTGCTCAGTGGGTTTTTTCTAAGGATAAGGGTCATGCCCCCTTCCTTGGACAGGCTTTGCTCTGAGGTAGAGGCTGGTTTCTCAAAAACAGAGTCACATCAGTTTCTCATTCTCCCCTTTGTCTGGAAACTTGGGGACCAATCATGGTTCCCTCAGAGGGGGTCTATTTGGGCAGGCCCTACCTCTTGGTAGGATTCTCCTTCTGGGTCTAGGGCTTGATAGTGGGTACGCAGAACCATTATCTGAACTGTGTTTACTCTGTCCTTGACGAAAGCCACTAGCTTGTTCACAAGTGGTTCTACTATGATTGACACTAGGGTAATTTTAGAGTAAACAGTAACCCTCAGGAGACAGTCTCCAACTTTCCAGGCTCACTCAAAATTGGCCTCCTGACTCAATTAACCTATCTACACTGCCTGCCTATCTACTTCTGGCTTCACTACTATCATGGAAACTGGGTAATGACCAATGTGTGGGTGGTAAAAATTCACCAAAACAAAAAGAAGTACTTAAGAGAGATTATTGGAGGAAGATATGCTGCAAGGGTCCAACAGGGACATGACAAGGATGTAGGCCCGTGGACTCAGAGAGAATTGTGCTTACATGTTCTTCTGAGTTCTTTGTTTGCCTTTGGCAGGCTTTGTGCTAGGAGTGGTTTACCCTGCATAAGGGGTAATTGACAGATTCTTGTGCCTTGCCCATAATGCTTATTGTGCATGTGCCAAATGCTCATCCCCAGGTTTTAAATCAGATGCATAAGATACAAGTAATATATATTAGGTCTTTTTTTAATTGATCTTATTTTTTTAAAATACACAACAACAGTGGAATGCATTACAATCCTTATTACACATATAGAGCACAATTTTTTCATATCTCTGTATATAAGGTATGTTGACACTCAATTCAAGTCTTCATACATGTACTTTGTATAATGATGACCATTACATTCCACCATCCTTGCTAATCCCTTTCCCCCCTCCCTTTTCCTCCCACACCTCTTCCTTATCTAGAATTAATCTAATCCTCCCATGTTCTCCCACCCTACCCCACTATGAGTCACCCCCCTTATATCAGAGAAAACATTGGGCATTTGTTTTTTGGGGGATTGGCTGACTTCTCTTAGCATTAACTTCTCCAATGCCATCCATTTACCTGCAAATGTCATGATTGTATTCTTTTTTAATGCCGAGTAATATTCCATTGTGTATAAATGCCACATTTTTTTAATCCATTCATCCACTGAAGGACATCTAGGTTGACTCCACAGTTTAGCTATTGTGAATTGTGCTGCAATAAACATTGATGTGGCTGTGTCCTGTAGTATGCTGTTTTTAAGTCCTTTGGGTATAGTCCAAGAAGAGGAATATCTGGGTCAAATGGTGGTTCCATTCCCAGACTTCCAAGGAATCTCCATACTGCTTTCCAAATTGGCTGCACCAATTTGCAGTCCCACCAGCAATGTATGAGTGTACCTTTTTCCCCACATCCTCGCCAACACTTGTTGTTGTTTGTCTTCATAATAGCTACCATTCTGACTGGAGTGAGATGATATCTTAGAGTAATTTTGACTTGCATTTCTCTGACTGCTAGATATGATGAGCATTTTTTCATGTATTTGTTGATTGATTTTATATCCTCTTCTGAGAAGTGTCTGTTCAGGTCCTTGGCCCATTTATTGATTGGATTATTTGTTTTTTTTTTTTTTTTTGGTGTTTAGCTTCTTGAGTTCTTTATATACCCTAGAGATTAGTGCTCTATCTGATGTGTGAGGGGTAAAAATTTGCTCCCAGGATGTAGGCTCTGTTCACCTCACAGATTGTTTCTTTTGCTGAGAAAAAAACTTTTTAGTTTGATTCCATCCCATTTATTGATTCTTGTTTTTAATTCTTGTGCTATAGGAGTCTTATTAAGGAAGTTGGGGTCTAATCCCACATGAAGAAGATTAGGGCCTACTTTTTCTTCTATTAGACACAGAGTCTCCGGTTTAAATCCTAGGTCTTTGATCCATTTTGAGTTAAGTTTTGTGAATGGTGAGAGACAGGGGTTTAATTTCATTTTGTTGTATATGGATTTCCAGTTTTCCCAGCACCATTTGTTGAAGATACTATCTTTTCTCCAGTGCATGTTTTTGGCACCTTTGTCTAATATAAGATAATTGTGATTCTGTAGGTTAGTCTCTGCGTCCTCTATTCTGTATCATTGGTCTACCCCCCTATTTTGGTGCCAATACCGTGCTGTTTTTGTTACTATTGCTCAATAGTATAGTTTAAGATCTGGTATAGTGATGCCACCTGCTTTGCTCTTCCTGCTTAGAATTGCTTTAGCTATTCTGGGTTTCTTATTTTTCCAGATGAATTTCATGATTGCTTTTTCTTTCTATGAGGAATACCATTGGAATTTTGATCGGAATTGCATTAAACCTGTATAGTGCTTTTGGTAGCATGGTCATTTTAATAATATTAATTCTGCCTATCCATGAGCAAGGTAGATCTTTCCATCTTCTAAGGTCTTCTTTGATTTCTCTTTTTAGGATTCTGTAGTTTTCATTGTGTAGATCTTTCACCTTCCCTGTCGCATATGGCAAGGTAAGGATTCTAAGAGGCTACAGCGACTCATCAGGCCCAGAGAACCCACTTTCAAGCCCACAGAAGCCACGCCACCCAGGTCTGGGCCTGCTGGACACAGGCTGTACTCTGCGTGGTCAGGCAATAGCCCTCCTCCTTGAGGACCCCCTCCCACCAATCTTGTCTGGGCTTCCAATAAACTACAGGCTGATCTTAGGGGGATGGGGTCCTAAACCCCCTCCTAGGGACCCACCAGTTAAAACGTGAATCAAGTTCAATTCTTTCTCCTCTAACTCTCCTCATCCCTTGGCTGAAATCTTATCTCTTTGGGGACTGAGAGAGAGACTCTTCTTCTCCACAGTCTGGTTTACAATATAAAATCTGTGCTCTGAGCCCTCTGGCTTTGGCTTTTGATATTTAAAGCCAAGCTTTTGAAATTCAAAAATACCCTTTTTTCTCTCAAGCACCTTGCCCTTAGAATTGAAATCTCTGGCTCTCAATACCATTGCCTGTACAATAGATTTACAAAAGGCTACTTAAGAGCTCAAAAGCTAGGAGAGGGACCCTTTGTTCTCTCTGTATGGTCCTTACCCTAAGGGCAATGCGTGGAGAAAGCCCTCAGTGCAGCTCAAATTGTGAGGCGGAGAAGTGAGAGGGTTAAAGGAATTGGAAAGGCACCCAGTTTAATATCAAAATTTTACTGTGCAGCATTTATAAAATGCTGAGATAAGTTTCCCCAAGACTAAGCGAGGTGTGGTTTTCATAATTCATTCCAGCCAATATATTAATAAAAGCAAGCAATTGTACCTTATAAATATTGATACAAATAGCTGACAGGTAAGTTTATTATGTTTGTTTATTAACATTTGTTGACTAAAATTTTTAAAAAATAATCTTGGGATGTCTATAATGTGCAACTTTTAAAACACAATTTATTTGATAATTGAAAAAGTACACAAAAATATAAGAATCCACACATATGAACAACAAATTTTTGATGATGGGGTTCAGAATATGTGACCCCAAAATGCAGCACCTTGGCATCTGGGAAAACAGCAGAAGCAGGGTCACTCTCTCCTTCCCCTCACCCTTACTTCCCTGAAACATCCATAAGGCTTAGCCAACTTTTCCTTCAGTTAGGTCAAAAGACCCTCATTTCAGAGGTGGTGGTGGGATCCTGTAATAATTGACAGAAACACAGAAGAAGGAACAAATAATTTTGGCTGTTCCCCTGTAACTTATTCCCATTAGCTTACATACATCCCCTTTGTCCAAACTTACTTCTGCAGAGCCATCCACCCTTCAAACAGAAGCATAAGAACACACAGATTTTCCTTTTGTCTTTGGGTCTTCATTTCAGAAGGCTCCTGTAAGCATAACTTACATTGATTCAAAAAAATAAATGTGTATGCTTTTCTTTTATGAATCTTGGAATCTACTGAGGCCTGGATATACCCAGACATAAAGTCCTTAAATTAAAAAAAAAAAAAAAAAGGGCTTAAGCTGTTTTTCGGGAAAAACTGTAAAGGACTTAGAGGATGCTTTTGCTAAAAGTACTGACTCTTGGAACTGAAGGCATCTACAGATGCCCTATGGGTAACTCAATGCAGGATAAAAGCTTGGCATCTCTGCCTCCATTTTGCCACCTTAAATTCCAGGAAGTACAGGTCTTATGGATAAACATCTGGTAGCTATAGTCTAAAGTGCCCTCCATGCAATAACAACTTTCTTAGTATCATGGAAAAGGCCCTACTTGAGCAGTCCTGGGATAATGACCAACCAGACAGAGTTTGACCAAGACTGATCAGCTATTTATGCTTCCCACTCTCCACCTCTCTTCCTTTTCTATTTAAACCTGAAGCTCTTGTCAGTACCCACAAAGTCAAGGTTGAGAACACTGGTCCCATTTTCCTGGTACAGCTATACTGAATAAATTCCTTTCCTGCTTTTCACCATTATGTTTTCCATCTGGTTTTTGGAGCCAAGTGGCTGGAACTGGTGTGTTGGGACTCCCCAAAATCAGGCTGCCTCTGCCCTAGGACTCCAGTAACAATACCTCTAGAATCCTCCAAGGATGGTTTTAAACTGGCTTTTTAAGAATGGACAAGCAGATAAGCTATGGAACCAACCTAGGTGCTTTCCAATAGATGAACGCATAAAGAAAATGCAGTACATATACACAATGGAATATTACTCAGCCATAAAGAATAAGATTATGGCTTTTGCCAGGAAATGGATGGAACAGGAGAATATCATGCTATTGAAATGAGCCAGTCCCAAAAAAAGGTCAAATGTTCTCTCTGATGTGTGGATACCAATTCCCAATAGGCAGGTGGGGGTGGAAGGAATAGAGGTTCACTGGATTGGACAGTGGGGAATGGGAGGAAGAGGGGGAGATGAGAATGGGAAAGACAATAGAATGAATTGGACATAACTTTCCTATGTTAGTATGTGAATACACAACCAGTGAAATTCCACATCATGTACAACCACAGAATGGAAACTTATACTCTGTGTATATATGTCAAAACACATTCTATTGTCATGTATAACTAAAAAAAACAGAAAAAATTAAAAGAAAATAAAAGAATGGTCAAGCAGAAGCAGCCAGCTCTTCTGGTCAATGACCTTTTGACACCGCAAGCTCAAAATTTCCACTCAGAACATAATTCCCCCTGAAAAAGAAACATGCAATATGTGAAGAAGCATGACAACCATCTACACTTACCTAGAAGAACCCTAAAACTGCCCCTTCTCACCATCCAGTCAACAAGCAGCTTCTCCCCTCTCCCTTCCTTCAATTTCTCCCACTACTGATCAGGGACACAGATTTGAGTGTTTTTATTCAGCTCCTATCCTCCTTGCCAGTCAGCCTTGCAATAAAGCTCTTTTTTTTGCAAAAACTCGTGCTATAGTGTTGGCTTCTGTGTGCATCAGGCAGCAAGCCCTTGCTTGGTATCAATCTAACTTTTAATATAGGCACCACAGTATGAACCTATTGATGGGTGAGAAAAAGATATTACCATTTTCCCCACATTGACAAAGACGTAAAGGCAATTCCTTGGAGAAAAGATAGTCTTTTTAACAAATAGTGATGGAACAATTGGATATCCATATTCAAAAAATTTAATTTTAATCCACATATTCTACCATATAAAAAAAATTAACTCTGAATAAATCAGTCCTAAATGTGAGGCCTAAAACAATAAAACTCAAGAAAAAAACATGGTAAAATCTTTGTAACCTGAGTTTTGATAACTAAGATTTAGTTATCAAAAACACAATCCATAAAATAATAAATTGATAAACTAGGCTTCATTAAAATTAAAATTTTTTTCTTCAAAGGAAAGGGACCAAAGGGTAGGAGGAAGGGAGGGAGGGGAAAAGTGCTCAGACATGGTATTGGCCAAATTATACTGTTGTATTGTGTGCATGTACAAATATGCAAAAAATCCCATCAATATGTACAACTATAATGCACCAATAAAAAACGTGAAAAACAATTTTGTCTTCAAAAGACATGGTTGAATAAAAAGACAAGCCATGGATAAGAAGAAAATCTTAGAAGATATCTAAAGGACTTGGATTCATGGTAAAGACTGTTTAAAATTCAATAATACAACTAACAACATTTTTTTTTCAAATGAGTAGAAGATTGAAAGACACTACACCAAAAGAGATTCATAAGACTGGTGATTTAGCTCATGGTAGCATGCTTAGGCCCTGGGTTCAATCACCAGCAACAAACACAACACAAAATATGATGACAAATAAGCAAATGAAAGGGTGTTTAACATACTAAGTCATAGTATGTTTAACATATTAAGAGCCAGGCACAGTAGCACATGTCTGTAATCCCAGCAGCTCCAGAGACAGAGGCAGGAGGATCACAAGTTCAAAGCCTCAGCAACTTAGTGAGACCGCATCTCAAAATAAAAAGGGATGTGGATATGGCTCAGTGGTTAAGCACCCCTAGGCTCCATCCCTGGACAAACAAAACAAAAACAAGATACCAATTCCTATCTATTAGAATGATCTCATAAACCTCTGGTTCAAATGTAAAATGGTACAACCCCTATGGAAAATAGTTTGACAGTTTCTTAAGTTAAATATATACCTACCATGCAGTCCAGCTGTTTCTCTCTCAGGTATGTCAAAAGATGAAATTACAACAAATTTAGTTTAAAAATCCTAATTGGCTCTATGTGTGATTCTGGAACTGAGCAACACTTCATTTCATCAAACAGAATGAACGTTATGACGAGCTGGACAGAGAAGATTTTGATTTATGGACAGAGTTTAAAGAAAGCAGAAATGTAGGAAAACAAGCAGATTAGTTGCTTCAAATTCCCTTTTCTTGAAAAGGTTAAAGCGGAGGAAACTCCCTTATTACGCCAGCTAAAACTGGCTTGTTTGTGGATTTGGCTATTATCTCTTACTTTCCCTGGTTTCAGAAGGTTATGTAAACAATTTAGTTTCAACTTGGTGACCAGAAGTTCACCCTGAATTATAGTTAGATATGAGGTATTCTTCAAAACCTCATATGTGAGACAGTATACAGAGAGCAGGTTATACCTCTGAGTTACTCCATGACGTACAGAACAGCAGTTTTCAGGCTATACCTAAACCTGAGTTTACTCTTTCATAAAGCAGTAGTTTGCCATGAGCTGCTACATTTTGAGTTGAAGTGCTGAGGTGGAATGACTCCACACCTTTTTTGTACAAGTAAACAACCATCACAACCATAAAGCATGAACTGATAGATTAATCGTGCTAGTAAGAATGACCACCTTGAATTTATCAAATTAGTCAGAAGCATATGGATGCATGGGCATATCAAACTCATATCAGAAAAATCAGGTCCACAAGCTTATTCAACACACCAGACCACCAAATGATGCAACCCCCTCACTCCAGACCCATAAAAAGAGGAACACCCTGAGACTGGACACGACAGCATCACCTGGTCTCTCGTCATGAGCCTTGCCTAGAAAAAATCACTATGAACCTCAGAATCTCTGTCATTGGGTTTTAGCAGAGAGTAGTTTCTCCTGCCCACGATGACCACAAAAGTTCCACTCTATGCGGACATATCAAGCCAACACTCCAAGCTGACACAATGAAACTGCTGTCCATCAGGACCTTGGCCTAAAATAGGTTCCTGTGTTTCAACAGCTCTGTGCCCTGAACAAGTTCTTTGTGGTTTGAAATTTATCTGACCACCTACAGTGATGCTTTGCATCCATATCTGCTCTCTGCCTTTGCTCTCAGTTCAGCCTCCAGAACCCCTGTGGCTGCCTTAACCCTATCCTAGTCCTTCCTTTACCTACATATACAATTGTGTAAAATGTAATGTGTGACTTGAGTGTCATAGATATCAGATTTTTTTTTTTTCGGTGCTGGGGATTGAACCCAGGGTCTTGTGCATGCTAGGCAAGCACTCTACCAACTGAGCTATATCCCCAGCCCAGATATCAGAAATTAAGACTAAAAAAAAAAAAAAAAAACTGTGGTTGCCTGGCTTATGACTACCAGGTAACCCATCATTATTCAAATTATTCAGTGAACTGCCACTAATAAAAGTGGTGTAACCTGTGAAGTTATTGTTATTCAATAAATTCTGATATTATGGAAAGACACAAATGTGTTTGTCTATGTTAATGATGTTGCATACTCTTGTCACAATGCAAGAACACAGGTGAAATGATTAGATTATGAGAGTTGTGTCCTAATCCACAAATAGAGACTAACTGGATGGTAACTCTAAGTAGAGTCTCTCTCCCCCTACCCTCCCTCTTTCTCTCCCTCCCTCCTTGGTGGTTATCATGTCCTGAGTTGCTTTCCTCCACCAAGCTCTTCTGCCATGATATTCTGCCTCATCTAGGGCCAGAGATATGGAGTGGCCAACCAAGGATTAAGCCTCTGAAATCATGAGCCAAAATAAATTTTTATCTTCTACATTATTCTTGTCAGATATTTCAATCACACCAATGAAAAAGCTGACTCAAAGACCACAACAGACTCCATTTTGGCTTGGCTACTTGGGCCTAATGTAGGACCTCGTCTAAACCAATGGTGTTCTATACATTTTATTAAACAACTCCTCCCTTTTGTTTAAGCTCTTGCCTGGGTGATCAAAACTTAAGGTACTACAACACTCTTGGTTACCATAATTTGGGGTTGTGGTCTCAACATATTCTCAGGTTCCAGTGTTCTTATAATCATACAGTTCTTTGAGTTTTTGTCCATCCATCCAAAGAGAGACCATGGAACATTTGATAGGTGGCAGCATACAAACATTTTAAACTTTTGAGAGAATACAGTATACCAGGAAAGTACTTACACTATCTGAAGGATAATACCCAGAGATTGGAATATGCTAGGGTCCTCATGAATCAAACCAACTAAAAATCAAATAGATGGAAAAATGAGCCAGGTAAGGAGTCTACTCATTTAACCATAAGTAGTCTGCTAATTTTTGCAGCTGAGTCTCTACAATACCCAAAGCATTTATCCCTATGCAACAAGAAGTGTCAGTAACTGCACAAATTTCTCTCCATTCAGCTAGTAGGTTATCTAGCATGCCATGACTGGGTTAAATTAAATCAGGGAGTGAAAATAAGTAGGTCTAAAAGTCTGACTGTATCTTATAAAGGGATCATGAGTACAATTTGAGCAGCAGTTGCATATCCAGCATTTCATCAAGTTACCCACAGAAGTTACTGATTATGAAATTTGAACCACAGCATTGTTCTGACAAGCAAAAGAGGTAGGCATGAGCAAGAAAAAATTGAGAGGTAAGAGGCTCGTTATGATAGGGAGTCTTGTTCTGACATCTTGGGAAAAGCTGTCCACAGCATGTAGTTGTCAGCTCCTCATCCTGGTGTGCAGTTTGAATTTCTCTGATTAAGGCATAAGGTGTTTTGGTGAACTCTCTTGTGCCTACACATCAAGCATGAGACTTGTCCCTTGAAATTTACATCAAGTCATCCGAGCTTCAGCTTATAGGGCTTCAGGGACAGAGCAATTCTTGCTCTTAGTGATTCCATGGGAGAAAAATATATTGCAGGAATCCAGAATACAGGAGTTGTTGAATCTGCAGGTAGATAATAAAAACTAAAAATCAGTGAACAGAGATACAATGTAATAACAGATTTGCCATAGTTTTTCTGATGAATATAATTTTTCTCTCTATAGTAATCCTCTACGAAAGATAGAGTAAGACTATATGGTTTGCAAAATAAGTTTAATTTCATTAAACATGGTCTGATTACTTGCATAAATACAGCAAGAAAAGTGATGGACTGTATCACTATGATTTGCTGGAACTTTTTTGATAAAAAATCTCAGGTTGGACTTTTTTTTTTTTTTTTTTTGGTACTAGGATAGAACCCAGGGGCACTTTACCACTCAGTTACATCCCCAGTCTTTTTTATTTTTATCTCATTAAGTTGCTAAGGCTGGCCTGCCTCAGCCTCCCAAATTGCTGGGATTACAGGTATACACCACCATACCCAGCTCGGACCTCTCAAAGCTAGGAAACCAAACTAAGGCAGTCAGACTTTGCTTTCAGGACCTATAAATTCATTCTATGCATATTCTCAAACATGAAATCCCATTCAAAGCCTTAGTACATATCTAATATTTCCAATTCTATCATATTAAAGGGAGAATAGATTCTTAGCAAACATACAAATAACTATATTATCCTAAAAATAAAATATGGTTTCCATTTTTTTATGTAGCAGAAAACCCCAATTTTATTCTATGCTACTGAACACAGTGCATACATATATAATATTGTGACATCACTGACTGAAGGGGTACAGACAGAAAGGCACAGCAGGAGTATTCTCTACATTACTGAAGTTACCCTGCTATATATTCACATCAGAGTGGTGAAATACCCAATGGGAACCACCAAGAAATACCTATGAGACATACCCAAATAAGAAGTAAGGGAATTAAAACGTTTCACTGCAAACATCAACTAAATAGAAATGAAAAAAAATCACACTGAATCAAAACTTATTCTTTTATCCTTTCAAGGACGCAAGCCACACTAAACCATGAGTCCATCCCACTCTCCTTACAGGTGGCAAGCAAGCCAGGTTGAACCATGAGCTCATCCTAGCCCCTTATCACCTTATCTTAGCACATCAAAATGTCATTTCTTGAAAAAAGACTTTATTCTTAGGTGTATAGTTTTGATCCTTACACCTGTCTTCAGGGATTATAATTTAATCCATAACACTCCTGGTCCTTCTTGCCAGAGAGTTTTTATCAATAGGTGTTGAATTCTGTCCTCTAATTATTCTATTCCAATCTATTCAATCATATGTATCATATGAGCTTTTCCTAGTTCCCTAGCTTTTTTTTCTTTTAAAGCTATTTACAAAAATAGTTTTATTCTACTACTTCTTATCTTAAAATATATCAAAAACTTATAAATATATAGAAGGACTAGCTATTCCACATAAGAACCTGTCGACTAGGCACACAGCACTGGTAAATAAAATTGCACACATAGCAATAATTATATTCTGAGGTATCTTCTAATATGACCATTTTGTCTTCAATCCTTTCCCTCTAACTTTCTTCTACTTTCAGTCCAGTGGACAAGTACAAGCATGGTAATGCTTAAAGATGGTTGCATCAATTCATATCCAAAAGTCATTTATAGAGGACAAGCTTTCCTATGAATTTCAACACAACATATACAAAATGTGCTAATTTACTAACTACTTAGTAATAAACTGGCAACCTCTTTAACATCTAGAGACTAGATGTTGCAAATTTGTCAATTATCTACACAGCAAAATAAGAAGCACAAAACACAGAAAACTGATATCTGACAATGTCCAAGTATGAACACACCTTTTGAAATTACTTCCCTCTTACCTCCTCCACATCACTGAACAAGTACAAATAGTACTACACTGTTTGCAGAGGTGGTTTAACAGTTCCATTCCCAAAAGACAATATCTCATATGAATTTTAGCAAAAAGATATTTATAAAGTGATATTTTACTACCTCTACATTTAACATACATCAGGCACTGCTAAACATCTAGACAGACTAGATGTTTCAAGTAAGGACTCAATTTGTCCACTATGTGTATGACAGTTTTGAATAAACTGCATACATGTAACAATAGTTCTAATTTGAAAATGTCTTGAAAGTATGAGAATTCTGGCCCTTCACCAACCCACTGGACTATAATGCTCCAATTTTCAGAAGACAATCCTTCCTAGGAATTTTAACATGAAACATACAAAATTCGTTTACTAATTCTACTTTTGTCATACACTGGCAACCTCTTTAACACCTAGAGAGGCTAGATGTAGATTAGGACTCATTTGTCCTTTATATGCACTATGTACACAGCCAAGTAAACTAAAAACCCATAGACATAAGGAACAACTCTGAACAACTCTTGCCTCCTTGTAAGCACACTTGCATGGTGCTGCCAGGAGCCAGCACACAACTGTGAGCCAGCACAGAACTGTGTTCAACAGGGGGTTCGCTATTGCTCCCCACCCCACCCCCTGCCAAAGAAAACATTCATAAGAATTTTAACAAAAAGAAATTTACAAAATGTGTTATATTTTACCACTTCTACTTTTAACATATTCCAGGCACTTTAGAACATCTAAAAAGTCTAGATATTTAAAAAAAAAAAAAAAAGTACTTAGCATTTTCAACTATATATACAGTAATGAGGAATAAAATGCACATACAAAACAATGGTTATAATAGGAAAATGTCTTTTACATAAAACCTCTCTGGCACAGGACCTCCTCCTTCTCACGGTCAAAGTCTTCTCCACATCATCTGAAAGGAAAGCGAGGAATGGGGAGTAGAGTGAACAAGAAATGAAAAACGGAGACCAGGCAGAAATTTACACATGAGAGTTTACTTGTCAGAGCTGACAAATAAAGGCACTCTCCATAGACAAGAGAGGCAAAACAGGTTTGGGATTGGGGACCTTTATGGGGCAGGCTCAGGGATTAGAGCCCTCGGATCCTAAGGCAGCAGCAATTAAGGGTGGGGTTGGTATGAGGGAGTGGTGAGCCTTTCTTCCAAATGCCTTTGGGCGGAAAGCGAAATTTTTCTTAGAATGGTGGCTGTCACTTAAGATGGCTGTCCCAGACGCTAAGCAAGGACCTTACATCTAACAAACGTGGACAAATGCTGCTCCTAGAGGTGACCTAACAAATCCATTTCAAAGTCACTTCCAAAAGACACTTCTGATTTTTTTAAAACAAATGGGCATTTACAAGACATTATTTTCTAACGCTATCATATGTGAGCAACCTCTTTCTATTCAGAATGTCCAGATGTAACAAAAACTTTAAAAGGCTGGGGGGCAAGCTGAAAGCCCAGCTTTTTCATATTACATTCGCAGGCCTTCCACAACCAACCGGAAAGCCTTCCCAACCGGTGGTGGGCATCTCTAGTTGGTCAAGTATGGTATGTTACCGTACCTTTTATCTCCTCAGTAGGAGGGACACCAAGTGACCGGGGGCCACTAACAGTTCCACCCAGCCTCATCAGGCTTTCGCTCAACTTTCAGGACCATTAAGGCCTTTCTTTGCCTTGTGGGACAAGGTACAAGTCTTCTGGGCACAGGTCTGGTCTCGCAGGTCGAAGCACTGCTCTTGTGGAGTGAAGTATGGTCTCGCGGGATGAGGGGGTCTCGCGGGATGAGGGGGTCTCGCGGGACTAGGCCTGGTCTCTTGAGAGGAGCCAGCGAACTGCGTGCTTTGGGCAATCCCAGGGCGCATGGACCCTGCGAGCCGGGTGCCTTCTCAGCACGTGGAGGCCTGTGTGCCAGAGTGGTCACAGAGGACCTTTCTGTCTTCCAAATTATTGAGGGATCAGGTTGGGGAAAAACTTAATTTATGTTCTTCACACAATTATACTTTACCAAATTGTTGGAAGCTATTTATAGTTAAATCCCCCCCCCCACTGCCTAAGTCTGAAAAGCAAAATATTAAAAAAACCAACAATGCCTCAAAAATTTAAAAGTTGTTATAAACCAGTAATTTTCCATCAATTCATTAAATCTAAAGTAATTCTTGTTCTTGATCTTGGTTAACAGTTTCACAGACCCATCCATTTATTTACTAGTTTTAGAAATGTTTACCCAATCCAATGGTGGTTGTAAATTTTTTCAGCAATCTACACTTCAAAGTTTTTCCATACTCTATAGGAACCTCCTTGAAGACACAACAGTTTAGAATTATAGTTGCTTGACAAAGAACTTTCAGAAAAAGGTGTTGTAGGGACAGAGGAGGCAAGGCACCCAGGATAGCAGAAAACAGTTTTATTTGGCTGCAGGGCACAGTTTTTGCTGTAATTAATCAATCCCCTGAACCCCTAGTTCAGGTAGTTTCAGAATTTTATACCCAGCGTGTAAGGGGAGGGGCTCAGAAGTTGACTGTATGTAGAAGTTCACATAAAAGCAGGTTTTTTTTTCTTTCACTGTTTTGGGCACATTAACCCTTTAAGGACAACACCTGAGAAAGGGAGAGCTTCTTCCCCTTTCTTTCCTCCCCCTGCCTGCTGTTACCATGGAGCCCAATTGGTATCTTCTCTCCTCTTAGAAATGTAGACATCTCTGTGAAGCTCCAGCTCAAGGCCAGAGACCTTGTTTACACATTTCTACAAACTAATATACTGGATACATGTTTGTGAAAATCTAGTAAGCGGGTGTCTAGCACCTAGAGTGCTGATTTCTTCCCAGCCATTGGCCAAGCAAGACAGGGCAACACAAAAATAGGAAGTTTATCTACATTGAACTCTTTTGCTGACAACTCTAAAATCAGCCATGGTGAAGATTTCTGCAGAAGCCTAGTTAAGACTTGTCTGTGGAGAAAGGGGGTGCTACTACAATCCATTCCCTTTAATGATGCTCCCCATAATTTAATCCTTTAAATTTAAGAGCATCGTTACCATTATCTTGGCTTAAAGCCTTATATAATGTCATAAACTTAGTTGTTGACATCCTTTCGGCAGTGGCTTCTATAGTGGACCCAATAGTTTTAATGCACAGTGGAGCCAAATATGGGAGCAATAAACAGATTAACAATTAAGTTTTTAAATCTACGAAGAGTTGAAAATCACCTCCCAAAAGCGTGTTTGGGACCCAAACGTTAATGCCTTCCTAGGTATGAACTAGCTGAACCTCCTTAAAGACACAATAGTTTAGAATTATAGTTGCTTGACAAAAAAAAATTCAGAAAAAGCACAGAGTAAAGAAATTAACTGGGGACAGCAAGACTTGGCATGGCACGGTTAAAGATCTGGTGGAGTTCATTACAACTAGCACCTGACTAGGAAAGTTGGTTATTTATGTGACATATTAACATAATAATAATTTTGACTTTATCTTCAGATTTCTAGGAATTTTGTATGGTTTCTGGAGTACATATTAATAACCTATTCATAAAATTCAAACATCATTTCTTACTTGACAATACTTATATAATTTAATATACCAAATAAACCTAATTGGTTTATTATGTCTCTTTACACTTTCCAGGGCCATTTCTGGAATATCCCAAGGTTATTTCAAGGTCAAGAAGACTTAATTCAGAGGTTGATTTTACAAAGTTGGCCAAAAATGTCAAGGGATCAAAATGGAACCTCAGATCATTAAGCAATTGAGCTTAAGTGAAAAAAAGATTTCAAAGGCAAAAACAAGAGAAGTAACATGGTTACAGAAAGACCTTAGCTCTTTTAACATTGAGATGATTTATTTTTCTTAAATGATCAAAGACCTAATAAAAGAGCACAAAGCTCAAGAAATGATCCTCAAGAAACACAAAGTCTTTGTTTCCTAGGCCAGTTATCTAAAAGGTAGAGGACATTTTTTTGTTGTTATTTCCTATTAAGAGCAGATCAATACTCCAAGGAAACCTTGTTATTTTAACAGCATAGAACAAATTCCAGTTTTGCACTTTTGATATTAACATGTAATTTTTTGGAAAAAGTTATAAATAATTTCCTTCTATTTTTAGTCAACTTGAGCTCACATAAAATTCCTTTCACAAGATTCATTTTTCACTAACCTTCTACAACTTTCTCATATTTCTTCAGTTATTTATCATATACTTATTAGTTTGTTTTTGTTTCATGTCTCTGGGGATTGAACCCAGGGTGATCTACCACTGAGATACCTCTTTTTATTTTCTTCTTTTGAGGCAGCTTCTCATTAAGTTGCTGAGGCTGATCCCAAACTTGCAATTCTTCTGTCACAGCCTCCCAAGTAGTGGGATTACAAATTTGCACCATTATTCTATTTTAATTATCATATATTGATTAGGATTTTTAAAATGCTTAGTACTTATTTTACTTTTTTCTGTTACTATAATAAAATAACTGAAGCTGTGGAGTTTACAAAGAAAAGAGATTTAGTTAGTTCATAGTTCTGGAGGCTGAAAGTCCAAAATTCAATGGCCCTATCTGTATGGCCTCTGTCAAAGCCTTGAGGTGGATAATCACAGTGACTGAAATGCATGCAGAAGAGATCATATGGCAAGACAGGAAGCAGAGTGTGGGATGGCTCCACACCTCAGCTCCATCACTCTGGGGACCAAGGTTCCAGCATATAAATCTTTGGGGGACAAATCACACCCAATCCAAATTTAATCTTAAATTTTAGTGAAAACCTATGAAGTAGGCAATTTCAAATTGTCATATACCAACATTTCACTACTGTACATTTAATGATTTCTAAAACCATGCACTTCCTCATAGAATGCTTTTCCATGTTTAGTAGCAGACCCAAATGTGCTTGACTTCCTTATACCACATAAGAACAATGTTTCAATATTTTAACTTACTTAGACATGATCTAGATATTTGATAAATATCCATTCTTTAATTTAAATTAACAAAACTCTTTGATGCAGTTACAAAAGAGATTAAGGAAACTTTTAAAGTAAACATATTATTGTTAAAAGTGCTCATTTATAAACTTATATCACACTTATATTTTATTTAATTTAATTCTTAAACAATTATTCTTGGATTACATGTGAAAATTTCCTGAGACCTTGGTCCAAGCTGGCCATCATCTCAAATCATTTCACTATTAGTCATTTTTACAGCACATCAGGCAGTTGTAGCCAAAGCAAAAACCCTAAAATTAAGTGCAGAATTGTGTGTGTTTTCTTTTGGCTGATAACTCAAGAGACACAGCTGTGTTTCATTAAATGAGCAACATTAAACTAGTCTTATTTACCAAAGATTTACCCAAGTCACATGAACTTGAAAAGTGTTTTGGGTTAGTTTCTATATTTCTTGCAGTTTGGGGTCTGCTCATTTATCTCCAAGACAATTTTAATAAAGCCTTTTACCAATATATTTAGAGAGAACTTTAAGATATTTTATTTGCCCAATTTTCAAATAGTCAAAAAATTACACCAAAAAGAAAGGGAGCAGTTAGAGGGGCAGAACATAGTTAACAGGGGTTCAAGAGGGGTTTCCCACAGGAGAAGCATGATCCAAGAGGAAACAGAGAGGGTTGCATCCTGTGTATCAGCTCCCAATTAATCTGACACCTGACCACAGAACTCCTTAAAAAATCCTTCCAGGGTTGGGGCTGGGGCTGATGGGAGAACACTTGTCTAGCATCCACAGGGCCCTGGGTTCCATCCCCAGCATTGCAAAAGGGAAAAAAAAAATCCTTTCAAATATCTTATTCAGGTTTCACCAGGACAAACAGCAAACATTCTTAGTAGTATCAAACTCTTCTTTTTTTTTCCCACTCTGAGCACTAGTTTTTATTTTAGTTTAGGAGAGAAGATAAAACAAACAAAAAATTCTTATCATGCTCCTAATATGAAGGTACTTAATGAATGACCCAAGACCAAAATTTATAAGCTGCAAAGAGGAAGAAAAAGATGTAGTGCTTTCCTAACCTAGAGTCATTCATTCCCAAAGAAATTCAGAAGAAAGACCTAGCCACAACCAGCACACTAGTGACAAATGGGGGGCCACCCATTTTGTTCTTTGGTCATATTCTTGAGGCTCCCAATCTTTTGATTGGCTGCCTGCATAGGATGGCATGACAACCTAAATGCCTCCAACAGATGGAAAATCTAGTCAAGTTCTCAGGACCAAGAGAAGGAAAGAAAGACTAAGAAAGCAAATTTGTCCATGAGTAGGAAAGGGTCAATCTTTTTTTTTTTTTTTTTTTTTTTTTTTTGTGTGTGTGTGTGTGTGTGTTTGTACTGGGAATTGAACCCAAGGAGGGGTGCTTTACCATTGAGCTACATCCCTAGTCTTTTTTTTTTTTTTTTAGATAGGGTCTTGCTAAGTTGCCAAGGCAAGGCTTGAACTTGTGATTCTCCTGCCTCAGTCTCCAGAGTTGCTGGGATTACAGGCATGTACCATCATGTGCAAAGAAAGTCTTATTAAAGTGCAGTGTTGTTCATCTGGAATGCTTCACATGATGACTATGATAACTTAAATGATATTTAGTGAGATTTTTCCTTTTTGTAAACATGTGCAGCTTCTGAGGCCTATTTTTCATACATAACAAAAAGTAGTCAGTCACAGCTGAAATGTGGAATATTTAGTTCTTTAGAAGTCAGAGATCCCATTTTTATGGTGAATCTTAAGTATCTAAGAGCTGAGATCAAAGCCTAATGGGATACGCCTGGGAGTTGGGTCTGATGGTGTTTTCACATATACCTTGCTGTACTGATGTTTTCTGGAAACTGGTGGTGACCTAATATCAACTAATCCATTTTGTGACCATCTAATCCTAGCCCAGCCACCTTTGGTGGTGGTGGGGAACACTTTAATAGCTCTAAGGTGCTTGAACCATGCCTACCATCCAGTTGTGGCTTTGGCTCCAAGATCTCCTTAGCCAGCCTGGACAATGATTTTTCAGTGTCTCCATGACCCAGACAGACACCTGTGGCTTTCCTTATCTAAGAGTTCAAGGAAAACACATGAAGAAGTGGGAAGCCAAAAGCCTGTGAATTGCAAACCTGGAGTTTTCCCTCTATAGTAACAGCCACTAAATACATACACTTTACAACCGCAGCCCTTGCCAGTGACTCCCTGGTGACCCCATACACAAACTAATTCTTGGTACATCAAGGTCAAGCACTTTTTTACAACATAAACCAACCCTAGATTCAAAAGCCAAAAAGAACAGGGGACTCACTTTCCACCCTCAGGGCTCCATGAGGCAGACAGAGGATCTCAAAAGGTCCTCAGGGTGTCTGGAGAGTCATCAGCATTTTTCTTTGGGTCCCTTTGCCAATCACCAGAAATATCAAAAAATAAAATTACAACCAATTTAGCTTAAAAATGTTAATTGGCTTTATTTGTGATTCTAGAATCAGGCCAGGCTTTGTTCCATCAAGGAGAGTGAGTGTTCTGAGAAGCTGGTTTAACAGAGCAGTGTAAGGAAAGCAGAAACAGAGAACAAAAGCAGTTGGTTGTTTCAAAGCTACTTTTCTTATAAAGGTTAAAGCAGAGGGAAATTCCTTATCACGCCAGCTAAACCTGGCTCGTTTGGGGATTTGACTGTTATCTCTCATTTTCCAGATTTCTCAGATCAGATAAATAATTTCACTTCAGCTTGGGAACTGGAGCTTCAGCATGTGAGATTCCGTGACGCTTTTGCCAGTTGGCCTCGAGCAGGAGCTGAGTTCAAACCAATGGCCTCCGACACGTTTTATTTAACAACTATTTGCCCAAGAGAATAATAATGTATATTCATACATAAACTTTAACATAAATGTTCGTAACAACTTTGTTTGTGATAATCCCAAACTGGAAACAGTACAAATGTTTATCAACTGGGAAGTCGAGAAACAAACCATGGTAAATCCATACAATGGAATACTATTCAGTAATTAAAAGGAATGGACTATTGATCCAAATAATTACATGAAGAATCCCTTATGCTGAGTGAAAGGCACCAGACAAAAAAGAATACATACTGTATGCTTCCATTTACATAAAGTCTTAGAAAATACAAACTGATCTATAGTGACAGCAGGTCCTATAGTGAGAGTGGGCAAGAAAGGGACAAAAGGAAGGTAGAACTGATCATAAAGACATCAGGAAATTGGTGGGTGATGGATATGCTTATTATGTTAATATGGTAATAATTTCCTAGCTATATAGATACTTCAAAACTTAACAAATGGTACATTTTAGTATGTACATTTTTTGTATGTCAATTATACCTCAATAAAGCTGTTGCAAAATGTATGTTTATAAAAACTGCATGTGTTTCTGGGTCTGTCACAGGGACAGACTTCTCACACCATCTGTACACACCTTCTGAGACCTGTAGTTAGTCACACCAACTTCATGTGCATCTCTGAAGGATTTGATTGCTATACTCATTAAATGTCATACTCAAAATGAGCATGCTTATTTATGCTTATGATAAAATATATAACTAACTTTGTAAGTGTTGCTGTTTTATCAATAACTCTTAAGATCTGTGAATGTTCGGCGAGCACATCACTAGATATCTGTTCCCTCACATTGTGTTGTTGCTTTTGTGATGCTGGGGATTGAACCCAGTAAGTGCTCTACCACTGAGTTGCACCCCACTCCCCCACTGAGCTGTAAGTTATCTGTAGACATAGACCCCAGAAGACTCCAGTGGCCTAAGTTATGGAAGTCTCTGAGCTCCAAGAGGAGATGGTGAAACAGGAGAGAAACCTACTAGAAGAAGGCTGGGCTGGGGGTTTGGGGGTCTGCAGGGTCCACAGGCGTCATTACCCTCGGGTCTATTAATTTATTGCATGCTTTTATGTGTAGGAGCTTTACATATATTATTTCAGTTTCTCCTTAAAAACTTCAGAGGCAACTTCTACTCTTAAAACCTTTAAAAAATGTTGAGGCTGAGGTCTGATCGGAAATTTAAATAACTGGCCTTAGATTAGAAGCCACAACAGCTGTCAGAGTTTTCCTGTATTGGTTTCCTATTGTTGCTATAATTAATTACCACTGATTTAGTGGCTTAAACTAACACAAATTTATTCTCGTACTGTTCTAGAGGTCAGGAATCCAAATGAGTCCTACAGAGCCAAAGTCAGGGTGCCGGCAGCAAGGTGCCCTTCTGGAGGCTCCAGGGCAGAAGTCCATCTGGGCTTCTTCCGGCTTCTACTGGCAGCCAATGCTGCAGTGTGTTTTCATTATCACAGGGCCTTCTCCTCCCTACTTTCTCCCTTGTGGTGGCATAGGACCCACTCGAATAATCCAGGACAGTCTCCCCATCTTAAAAGTTTCATTTAATTACACTCTTCGCAAAGTCCCTTTGACCGTGGACGGTAACGAAGTCACAGATTCTGGGGATTAAGACAACATTTTTGAAGGTTTTAGGGGCAAGAGGAAATTCACCCTGTGCCCTCTGAAGGTTTGCTGAAATGAATTGACAATACACAGATCAACAGGAGGAAGGCATACAAACTCATTTAATATGGACATAGCATGTGTACTTTTTACAGAGAAATTATGAAAACCCAAAGAAAAGTTCAGATGGTCGAAGTTTAAATAACTTCTTCACAGGGGAGAGGGGTGGGAGCCGGTGGGGGGTTGGGGGGGAACTGCGGGAACTTCACAGGGGGAGCAAGTGAGTTTTAGGAGAAATGAATGAACCCAAAGAGCAGACAATGACTTGGGCCAAAGCTCCCCTCAGTTCTGGGAGAGACAGCAGCGGTGAAGGAAGGTAAGGACAGAGCTTCCGTGCAAGCCCAAGGCCTTATTAGCAGGTCAAATCTCCCAGGCACTGGCCCAGAGCTGCTCTCAGGAGAGCAGACCAGTCGGCCTGGGCATGGTCATGACCTTCAGTCTCTTCTCCAGGGTTTCTCTTTCCTGGTTATTTGGTGAGATTCCTAGTGAGGGAGTCTAAGAATTGCATTTCTTGTTGAAGAGGCTTCCTTAGTCAGATACAGGAGCTTCAGAGAGCCCCACCCTGCCAGTGGGCAACGGAGAAAGGAGAGGCTAGAAATCCTTGGTTCTGAGGCAGCTTCTAAGGCCTTCTGATTTCCTTCAATTCTGAAGTGCTTAAACCACCACTCTTAGGGGCTCATCTTCTGAGCACTGCTATTGACCCGGGCCTCTTCTGCCCAGCGCACACTATGCCAATCACAGAAACAGTGAGTTTTGCAAAAGATAGTTTATTCACAAGACACCTGACCTTGAGAAGTTTTAAATCCATTCTCTAAGAATGGGGTTTAGGGGCACTTATGGGATTAAAAAAACACAGGGTGGTCTGAGGTATGAGTAAAGGTGATTTGAGGCAGGAAAGAGTAAAGTGACCAGTGGTCTGCACATGCACAATCAGACTTCAGGGATTTTCCCAGGACATATGTTCAGAAAACGGTGGCATTAGTGTGATCTAAAAATGATGCATCAGCAAACTCAGAGAGTAGAGTTTTGAAAACTTTGACATCAAAAAGTCACCCAATGGACACTTGCAGAGAACCAAGGGAAGGGTCAGGGTTTCAGCCTATTGGAAAGACCTCCAAGTTCCAGAAAAACAGGCAACCATTACCATCATGGCCCTTAGGTCAGAGGTCTTATCTAGCAAAGCTTCTGGGAGTACTCTGTTTAGCTAGTTGACCTCTCAAATTAGTGACAAAAACAAGTAACTAAAAGCCAGTGAACCTAGAGGATTTATTTAGGTTTCCTTCAATTTCACCACCAATAAGGTCATTGCTCTATCTACCAGGACAACTCTGCTGTCATAGATTGCTTCAGTTGCCCGATCAGTCCCTAATCACCCTTCCCAGCCCATCTTCTCTCCCCTCCCCAGTTTATGTTGTAATCTGACCTCACAACCTGCCACAGGCCAGCTGTGTTTTCTTCCATTTTCCTCCTGGTAGTTGCCTTCTGCTAAAACACCCTGCTCCACCCTCAGAACCTGCTAAAATCCTCACTGTCCTCTGAGCGCCAGCTAAAACACCAGCACCTAATCTGTGAAATCTTTTTAAATCTCTTGCTGAGAGGTGCACTCACCTCCCTGGAACCCCCATGGCATTTGAATGTCACATTTGGCCTTGTGCTGGGTGGTTTGCATAAGCTCTCCAGGTTGGAGTCACATCTCATTCATCTGTGGAAACCCCACAGCCCACAACACAGAGCCGGCATGCAGGGGGCTAAGCGAGATTTATTCAGTACCTAAGCAGATCAGTGGATGGACAGAAGTCAGGACCTAGTTAATCATCCTTTGCCTCTTAGCACTGGTCCTCCCTGAGCATTTTGAACCTGGAGCCTGGTGTGTCTCACTGACAAGGCAGCCATCATTGCCCGGAGCAACATTGACTCTACCTGATGTCCACAGCCAAACTTAGTGTGTTTTCTTAGAGCTGCTTTAAGTAGGAGCGTGGGCAGTATTGAACAGATGGAGTAAGGGAGCATGGAGAATTCAAGGCAGAAAGCAGGGAGCACCATTCAAAGCTAAGAGGATCCAGTCTCTACATCCTATGCCTGAGCAAGGAAGGAAAAAGAAGCTCAGGCTGGAAATGTGTTGTCTCTGACTGATTCAAACTCCTGGGTCAGCCCTTTCCTGCCATCTGGGGTGAGTGCCTTTGCACCTGGAGCCACTAACCCCGGGGATGTGCTCCTGGACACTCATTTTGCAAAACCATTGGGGTTAGGGGAAGCAAGGACACCACGCAGAGCTAACATCTTTATTTTGCCAGCAAGGAACCCAAAGGAATGTGTCCCCATCAGGATCCACATGACCACCATTCTCATCAACAACATTTGTTGACACCGTGGGTAAAAGGCAGCAGACCAGGCACTGACTTGTGCTCTAATCCCTGCATGCACAGATGCAGATGTGTATATGCGTGGGGGGGGGGGGGTTTTGGAGATTTGTGTGTGTGTGTGTGTGTGTGTGTGTGTGTGTGTTGCACACACATGCTCTGTAATACATGTGGGGTAGAAATATGAGAACCACGGGTTTGTTCTGTTGTTGTTTTTGCCATACTGGGCATTGAACCCAGGGCACTGTACCAATGAACTACATTCCCAGCTCTTTTTGTCCTATTTTTAATTTCAAGACAGGTTCTCAGTGAGTTGCCTAGGATGACCTCAAACTTGCAGTCCTGCCTCAGCCTCCGGAGCTGCTGGGCTTACAGACCTGCACCACCACATCCAGCAAGACCTCAGTATTCTTTAAAGCTATTGCTTATAAAACCATTGTTTTGCTAACTACCTCCTCTGTGGACAATGGGGTTTTAGAACAGAGCTCTATCCTTTAAATTATAAGGCAATGATTGTTAAACAAAAATACTTCTAGTGCCTGGTGTGGTGCAGGCCTGTAATCCCAGCAGTTCAGGAGGCTGAGGCAGGAGGATTCAGAGTTCAAAACCAGCCTCAGCAACAGTGAGGCACTAAGCAACTTGGTGAGACCCTGTCTCTAATTAAAAAATAAAATAGGGCTGGGGATGAGGCTCAGTGGTTTAGTGCCCCTGAGTTCATTCCCCAGAACAAAAAAATTCAAGAGTTCCTCCAGTAATAATTCATGCAGGAAACACAGTCTGCATGGTTTTAATTTAAAAAATAAAAAATAAAAATGCTTTTTATATTGGTTGTGTTAGTTACATACATGTCAAAACATCAAAATGCATACTTCAAATATGTGCATTTTATTGTACTTTAATTTTACCTCAATAAAGCTATGAAAATAATTTTTTTTAAAAAAAAGAGTTCCTCCAAAGACTGTGTGAGTATTGAGCCAAGGAGTTGGGCATCTTTCTTGGCCAAGTGTTTTGCATTTGACTGGACAGTGATGTTATCTGTCCCCAGCAAGGATACAGATAAGGAAGAAGGAAAGGAAAGACAGACCTTCTAACATAACTTTCTATCTTCTCATTAGTCAGATTTTCACATTTGGTTCAGAACGTGTAAATTCCTACTACCCTTAGTCATTCTCTATCTAACGGAGCTTTAGAAATATATGCTAACAGCAAACAAAGATGGATTTTGGTTCCCTGGTATTTGGGGCTGGATGTAGGACCATTCTCTCGAGTTGTCTGACAATAGCCACTGCCCTGGGGAACTGCAGGGCAGTCATACTGAACAACAGAGCAAGACTACATAGACATGCGCTGAACAAATCCAGGGGGCACCCTTCACGTTGCAACCTTGCAGAGCTGGCTATTTATGGTGATGGTTTCCTAGCAGATGGCAGTGACATGTCTTGGGGAAGGACTCCTTGTTTCTATTTTGCACCAGGCACCATATGAGCTAGGAGCAATGCTGCACTATCCGAGCCTATGTAGCCAGGCTCTTTTCTTTAGAGAAATAGTGCTGGGGACCACAAAGATGATCAGAGGCTCAGCCATCTACAGCTGTGTCCATTACACATGTCCACTGCACTAGCCTTGGTTTGGGATGAATAAGCAGCCTATGTCTGACAAGGCAAACTGAGTAGCTGGGCATGTTTCAACTTCCATCCAGAGCTCAGGCCACATCCGGGTGTGGAAAAAAGAGTGAGGAATGAATGTCTTGCTCACTACTGTGTCCCCAGAACCCAGTGCAATACCTGACACAGACAGAGTGCATAGTACACATTATCAAGGGGACAGGTGGATGGATAAATGGATGGATGGATGGATGGATAGATGGTGAATGGATGGGTAGATGGACGGGTGGGTGGATGGATGGATGGATCGATGGATGAATGGATGAATGGATGGATGGATGAGTAGATAAGTAAATTGATGGATGGGTGGATGGTGGATGTGTGGATGGTGGATGGGTGGATGGATGGGTGAATGGGTGGGTGGATGGATGGATGGACAGGTGGACAGATGGACGGATGGTTGGTTGGATGGATGGATGGATGAATAGATGGATGGATCCATGGATGGGTGGATGAATGGATCCATGGATAGGTGGATGGATCCCTTGACAAACACATGTGGAGAACACAATTGAGCAGGTGTCCGATCACTCGGGTATCCTTCTCCTCTGGTCTTGAGAGAGGGGGACTGTAAAAGCAATGCCCAGGGACTGTGAAGGAAGACAAGAGCTGCCAAAATGAATTCACTTAAAAAATTTCTCACCAGGAAGCAGCCCCTGGAGAGCCTCATTTCTGGGGGAGCAAATCTCTTCCTGAATCATCTGAGTTGTGGCTCACATTCACTCAGTCCAGCTGTTTATCCCACCTTTCAACAAAGCCTATTTGCAAGTCTAAATGTAATCACTGGCTTCCTCCTCAGAATATTAATATTCCACAGGACTTCCAGAACTAGGCTGGAGACCCTTGCTGGATTAGTTGGGGACCAACCTGCCTCTCCCCTCCCTCACAGAAGCTGTTCAACATGAGAAAGTCACAGATAAGGCAGAAATAGAAATTAGGGTGGGGCAAGTCAGACTGATCTTGGAAGAGTCTAGGCTTAAGGAAATAGGCATGGAGGCCTGGATCAGGCCTCAGGTACAGAGGACTCCTTAAGAGCTACCTCACGCCACCCGTGCCTGCGCTGCATGATGTCTGCTCATTGCATCTGTACCTCAGTAGACAGGTCTGCAGCCCAGAAGCTCACTGGCTTTAGTGGACAGTCTAGCTCACAGAGTAAGTTAATAAATACTCATTGAATGGAATGGTTCTAAGCAAACTGACTTAGGCAAAGCCTAACTCATTTTGTCTAAGAGCAGCCGACCCTTCCTGCAGCATGTACTTATTGAGCAACTGCTGTATTTCAGGCACTGGGCTTGGTGCTAGAAATGTATCAAGAAATAAGCAATTATGGTCTCTGCCCTCATCGAGTTCACATCACGTAAGAAACGTAAAGAAACAGAGAATTGATTACAATGGGAGAGATAAATAAGCACTCTGCTTGGCTTGGATCAAGGACACCCAACCTAATGCAAAAAAACGATTCTAAGAGGACGCGGCAAACTGAGATTTGAAGGATGAATAGGATGGCAGGTAGAGGGAATAGCATGTGCAAAAGCCAAAAAGCCCCCCATAAGCATAGTGCCTTCTAACCAGTCAACATTCAAACTGGCTAGAGCCATGAATGGGAGAATGGGAAAAAGAGGAGGAAGGAGGGAGCCCCTCTTCAAGGGCCTTCCTTGTCCACCATGGCATTTACACTTTGACCTGGGGGCAGGGAAAGCAACACAGAGTTTGGAGAATATGCAAGGCCAAAGCAATTAGGTACCAGGGACTGGCATTTTGGGGACACCATGGGATGTAGGAAGTCTAGAATCCATTTCTGAATAAATTTCATTACATTTCCTTATCCCTAAATTATAGATACACTTGGGTGTAAAGAAAGGTTAAACAACCATCCTGGAAATACTTCATACTTCACAGGGATTTTCATGTCCACCTCCATGTGATAACCTGGAGGTCAGCAGAACAACTAAGATCAGGCTCCACTTTACCAATGAGGAAACCAAGACCCAAGGACATGGAGTGACTCATCAATAAAGCATGATTGACACAGTGGCACTGAGAGTCCTTTATTTTCTTAATACCAGGGCTTTTACATAGATTATGTGATGATCACCAAAAGTAAGACTGTGGGAGTATTTTACAGGTGAGGAAACCAAGGTCAGGAAACATGCTAAGCACCCACCCCCCCCACACACACACACACACACACATACAACAGTGAATGGCTGCATGATCTGTACATCTTGTCACCAAACCTCCCACTTAGCGCAGAGGAGCTGCCCCAAGGCTCTAAGTGCTAGCCCAGTGCACTTGACCTGGCAGGACACACAGCTTGAGAGAAGGAGGCCCTCATCACAGGCCTGATTGGAGGCTGGGAGGTCCACAGAATCCCCCAATATACAGAACACTGGAGGTTGCCTTGAGCAGGGTGGGCAGTGGCTAGTCAGCCATTAGCACCATGGACAGATCCAGTCCCTGTTCCTGCGGGCTCCACCCTTGCTCCAGCAGCTCAGGCTGTTTTTTTGGAAACTGGGCCTGTCCTGCTGCAGGATATCCTGTTCCCCTGCTCTGCCAGGGCAGGAGCCAGTTCTCTAGGGCATGCTGCTTAAGTAGGGAAAAAAAATAATCCCACTTCAAACAGCAGTGGCTAGCCGGGCCTTCTGTCTGAGGGCCATTCTGCCCTTCGCCCAGCTCCTGTGTCTTCTCTACAATCAATTTCTTTTCTGGGGAAGGGGAGGGGCAGGGGAGTAGGGAGCAGACGTGGAGATGGACATTATTCTTTTCTTAAGAGGGTCTTTGTTGCTGTCATTTCCATCTTCCTCGTGGGCTGTGAGCCCCTGCAGAGCTGTGCAGGCTGCTCAGTGCCATGGAGACAATTGTGTTATCAAAGGGGGAGGATTATGGCCTTGGTGGAGGGGAGGAGCAGGAGCACCCGCCAAGCAGCGAGTGACAAGAGATGACAAGTCACTTAGGCCCCGGGGTTGAGAGGCTGGTGGCAGATGTGAGATGCAGAGACAGGTCTTGTCATTGCTGAAGGATTGCTGGTTTCACCAGGAACACACTCTCTTTAGAAAGAAGCTGTCCCCCTGAAATGGTGGGGTGGGGAGGGTTGCCCAAAACACAGAACATGCTCGAGAGGCTATAGGGGACAAGACCAAGCAATTGACAGAAGGCTGTCCCCGGCAACAAATTACTGGCAGAGGTGGGATGGGAAGGGGAGAAGTGGGAAAGGAGAGGCAGGGCTGCTATCTAGGGCAGAAGGAATGGGCCCACCAGGTGCCCAGGAAGGAGGCCCACCTGACCAGGGCAACAGCAGGGGGGAGAAGGTTTGGATGTCCCTGCACAGAGTAAGGACTAAGCTTAGAGGGCTGTGACCTCAGAGGTGTATCCAAGGACATATTCTCCCAGGATATACTGTGAGCTCTCTGTGTGTCCGATATCTTGCTAGGTGACTAGTAAGACATGGCAAAACAGTAGCCATGGCCCCTGCCTTCCTGATTGGCTGCAAACACATACAAATCATATATCCAGACCTGGCTTTTCTGGGATCATGGGGTGTGGGGACTGGCAGCAGGAAAGACATCAGAGGAAAGAACAGAAACAGTCATCTACTTAATTTCTCTGGAGCTCAGTTTCTTCATCTGTACAGAGGAGGACTTCATGTTCTAGGCTTTCTAGGGTCTGTATCAAATGCATTAAGTGCACCTTTCAACCAGGGTGTAGCTCCTTCTCCTCTAGCAGCAGAGAGTGGTCCCTGAGACCTACAGCTCTTGGATTAGAAGTAGTTCATAACATGACATGTTACCAGAGACAGAAAGGAAGCCAAGTTGGTATCGAGGCAGCCAGTGACATCTTCCAAGAGCCTCCCGCTATTATCCCATCCTACCACACCCAAAATAAATAAGGGGACACATTTTGGGGGCTCTCCTGACACATCTAATGGATATCAGATGGGAGCGTCCGCATAGCAAATAGGAATCTAATCTATCCCCTCTTTCAGCCAAATGGAAACAGCAGGATATCCACGGCTGAGCCTCTAGCTTCTGGCGGGGGACACGTAGAAGGAAAATGGAAACAGATTACAGTCAGTCTGATATCCAAATAACAAATAGGTATCCTGGAGAGAAATTTGTTTTATTGATGTTCGGGAAGAGATCCAGTGATTTCCTCCTCTCCTCTGCCTTGCCACTTTAATTGAGGAAGGTGCTAGTTAAAAGCTAACAGAAAAATAAAATAAAAGGAGGGGCCTGAGGCTGGCATGCATCCGTTCCTGAGCGCACACACCCAGGTGCACACACCCGACACACTCGGCAATGAACTCCACTCCTGACAACCAGTGTCAGTAGGAACTGTCCTTTAATTGTGCACAGTTCATTTTCCCAGGCGGTGACAGATGTTCTAAGCCTTCGAGGCAGATGGCTGCAGGGGAATGGGCCAGTGTTGGGGGAGAGCTGGGGACTGAGGGGACTGAGGCCTGGGGATGTTGGGTTTCTGTCAGGAGAGCTGAGATCAGCCTGGGATTCAGGCAGAGAAAAAAGTGTGGCCTCCCAGAGGCCAGAGAAAGGCCATGGGGTCTTATCAACAATCTCACAAAAATCTCACCTTAGACCCCCCAAAATAGAGAGTAGGTAAATGGAGCAAAATCATGGAAAGACAACAAGCTGCTCATAGGAAAGAAAAGAATGGAAATAAAAGGAGCAGGGAGTAGATAAAACAGTGGTCTTGTACCCGCCCCGGCTGCTGCATTATCCAGGACCATGGTCCACCTCTGAAGATGCCAGGGGGGAGGGGAGATTTTTGTGATACTATAAATCTAGTTTATAGGCTTTGGTTTGTCTTTATGACAGACTCAATAAATAATTTACTGGTCAGTAAAAGATCAAAGAAACTGCTAGAAGTGCATCCAGAAACATCAAATCCTCTAATGTTTATATGGAATTTATACTGACCCTGCAAATTTATAGCTTGATAGGATCAGTTTATGGTTGTGCACCCTGGTCCCAAAATCGTAGAAGTTTTAAGAAAACAGAATAAACAAAATACTAGGGCAATTAGACACAGGAACAGGCATGATAAGGACAGAACTGGGGGCAACCAACAATGCAGCTGCCACGGGAGACACTACAGAGAGGCTGTGAACTTGGGCGGGGCTACCCACTCCCCATCTGCCACAAAGAAGCCCCAGAGGGGATGAAGACAGGTATAAAAGCCAAGAAAATGTATGCAATTAGCCTTCTGAGAAGTCACTAGGGAGAAACCCAAGACCCGGTGAGCAGAGAGTGAATAGCTCCACATCCAGTCAATGTTCACATTCAGCATTTCCCAGGAATGCTGAATGTGAACATAGTGGAGATCTTGGAGACCCCTGGAAAAAGGACTATATAGTACTCGGGCTTTATCCCAGAGCTCAGGCCACATGACCAGGCTTTGTGTCCCCATCCTCTGCAAAACAGCTGCTCCCTGGTCATCTTGGGCCTCGGGATATGTGTGCAGGCTATGGCTATGGGAAAGAGGCCTTGGAAACAGGCTTGGGGGGAATTTCTAGGTTCCAGTTAGAAGGGCCAGAGTGGGGCTCCTTGCAGTAAGAAAATTCCCTATTTCCTAAGTTGTTGAGTGGTAGCAGCCGAAAGAGCAGGTGTTTGCCTTATTCATCCAGCATTGGCTAAATAGAGACACCTAGACTGATGTGAATATTCTGAGCTCTCAAGAGAGAAGTGTTTGCAGCAGTGAAAAGGGGGTTACCAGTTGATGGGGCCTCAACATGTAATCTCCACTAGCCCTCCATCCATACTCACTTTTGAATTATTAATTCAGGAGACATTGTTGTGGTATAAGAGAGTATTCCAAATTTCCAAATAGAAGATAGAAGTCCTCTGCTCGCTGACAAGAAACAGTTCCTTTATTTGACTATTTCTCTGTAATTATTCATCAGTCTCTTGTGAGTCTGGTTAGTATGAATCGCTCCCCCTTGAGCCAAATCACCTCTGAGTACCCTCCTCCCTCCCTCCATTTATTTTTAACAAGGCCATTATTAGCATTTGTGTAGGGTGAGTCTGTGTGTGGGATTAGTCTGCTCAGGTAGAAAGTTTAGCATCTCTGACTCCTACCCATTGACTGTTGACTATCAATGACTAAGTGTCCTTAGTCATTGAGACAACCAAAATCCCACAGCATTTCCAAGCACCGCCTCTCCAGTGCACATGGCCTCCTCCCTAGTTGGAAAACACAGCTCCAGCTACAACCAGGGAAGGAAAATGTGGGGGCAGACATGAAAGATCAGGGGCCACATAGCTGGAAATAGACAGGACACATGAAGGATATGTGAAAGTGGGGACAGGAAAGGATACATGGAGGTGGAAGACTGGACAATATACAATAAACCCCACACTCTCCAGCAAGATCCAACTAGAAACTTGGCATTTACTCTGTTCTTTCTATGGCAGAGGGGCGAAGACTGTTGGCCCCTTCATGGAGAAAATCAGCCCCAGTCTACCTAGACTCCCCTCCACCAACATCCTTCCCAATCCTTTGGAGATCTGGAAAACTGAAGATTAAATGGTTAAGCTGGATCCCCTTACTGCTCTGCCTCCTCTTGACACCATGGCCATCCTGTCCTTACGGGGAGCCTACTGCTCACAGATTGGAGGCAAGTTGTCTTGCTGTCCTCCCTAAGTCGCTTCTCCCAGCATGGTTAGGGGGTGGCTGCTGTGGGCCAGACACAAGTCAGAGCAAAAACACAAGCTCACCAGAAACTTCATTCATTGAAGCAGCTCAATCCAGGGCTGCTGACCCAGCCTGCAGCCTGCACTAGGCTGAGTCTCTGTGCCTACAATCGCCCCTTCCCGATTTGGCAGGAGATGAGGGATTGGTTCTGGCCCATCTGTTACCTCCCCAATGCTCAGCTTCAGGACCCATCTGCTCCAGGAGAGGCCAGAGGCAGGAGCACTCCAGGGACCCAGGCAGTTTTCTTTCCTTCCACTTTGGAGAAGGGACAGAAGACCTGCAGAAGAAGGCCCAATCTCTCTGCACCCTGCCTTGCCAGCTTTGTCTTTCAGGAGCATAAGCACTGCATGTTCTCTAGGCCACAGCTCCATCTCTGAACCGGCCTGTAGACACAGCTGATCCAGGCAGCTGGATGAAAGGCCCAAGGACCAAGAATTTCCCAAGGATGCTGAGAGGAGGTTCCATGCAAAGAGTGACATGTAACCAACTTTCAGGGTTCCTAGGTCCCTCTCCCCCATAGTCAACTAAAATTAATGTGGGGTGAAGAGCATTACTCTAGTTGGGGACTCAGGAACCCAACTCTGCTTGCATAACTTGCCTCTGTTCTGAAACAAATCAACAGTGGCTTTCTTTGCCTGCTATTCAGAGTGCAAGAAATGATCTCATTGTAGGTTCCAGATCCCTGGGGTATAAACCACCCAACAGTATATAGCATGGAGATTGATAATTATCTTTACCATTTACTGAGCTCCCATCACCACATACTAGCTCTGCACCAAGCTCTTTAAATACATCGTCTTATTTGGTCCTAATAACAATCTTGTGAACTAGGTACTATCATTATTTCTCATTTTTAAAGCCAAGGCAACTGAGGCTCAGAGAGGTTAAATAACTTGCCAAGGGCCACATGTGCACAATATTCTACTCCATGCAGCGCCGCACATAGAGACTCAATAAATACTTGACAAATGAAAGAGCAAATTAAATGCCCAACTTTGTCTTCAGTGATTCAACCTTCCAACCCCACCCTGCAGCCAAACCCGGCCAGCTAAGCTATTTGTTTATTCGATAACTACTTATTGAACACTTACTCGATTTTGTTCACTGCTGTGAGGGGGTACAGAAAAGCAGTCATTGGAAAAGTTAATGGAAACATTCAACTAATAAAAAGTTAGCAACATTTAACATTAACTTGAATTAATTTCAAGGTTATCTGTTTCTGCTCTCAGCTAATTAAACGTTAGTTAAATGGTGCATAACTAGTTGACTACTGTGTAATGTAGCAAAAAGAACACTGGATTTGAAGTCAGGGGTCCTGGGTTCCAAAACCTTACCAGCCCCCTCAGCACGTGAGCATGGACAAGACACTTGACCTATGCACACATCTGTCTGCTTCCCTACGCTGGGCTGAGCACAATCCTGCCTTTGCTGTCCCAGTTGTAAGCATTCCGAAGAAAAATGCATGACAGCAAGATTTATGAATCCTAAAGCTCCAGAAACACATGAGATGGTATTCATTTTTGAAGGTTGAAAATTAGTCAATTGACTTAGTATTTAAATTTTTTTTGAAGGCAATAATGGGCAATTTGTCCATAAGCTCATAAATTTACTTGAAACTTTCCCTGAAAACAATTTGTTCTTTCCTTATAATTTTCAGAATGACAATATAACAATGTTGCTAGACTACCATGGCAAGGATTTTTTAATTTGCTGATAGCAGAGAAAGGAAACTATAATTAAAATAAGGCAGGACAGTGACATACTTAGTGCCAATAGCCTAGTAGCTGGGTCTGAATCTCATTTTCATTCTCATATCTGGTGGCATTTCATAGAAGTTGGGCACTTTCCTTTCTGTCCAACCATATTACAAGCTCCCTGAGGACAAAGACACGTCTCCACTACCTTTTCACCCCTGAAGCCTCCCCCAGCCCAGCATAGCACCTCATTGAAAGGGAACATAAGTGATTTTTTTTATTGCACACACCTGAATAACAAAGGAAACTTGAATTGGTATTGCACTCAACCAGAAATTCTAAAAATGTTTTGTTCAGGCTTCGTTTCATTGAGAGATCATTTCAGGGAAAGGAAACAAAGAAATGAGGCTTATATCTTTGGGAGTTTGAAGGGCAATTTTATATGTCTATATGCCTGGGCTAGGAGATGCCCAGATAGCTGATAAAACACTTTTTCTCTCTGTGTCTGTGAGGCGTCTCCAGAAGAGAGTAGCATTGGAATCAGCCTATCACCAACATGGAGGGTATCATCCACCAAGCAAAAAAGTGGAGGTGGGGCAAATCCATTTTCTCTCCTTGGTCTGGGATATCCACTTCTGCCCTTGGATATCATGCACGCTTCTGATTCTCCAGCCTTCCATCTTGGATTGAAACTCCTCCACAGGACTTCCCCCTCCTCCCACTTGCGGGTGGCAGATCTTGGCCTCCATAATGACATGAGTTGATTCCTCACAATAAATCTCTCCATATATCTTACTATTTCTGTTTCTTTGGAACACCCTATCACAGGGATGAGGCAAGTATGGCAGATCAGTGGAGCCAGTAATATCACCACTGATGGTTGTAAATCTAATCATAGATGCTGCTCATTGACTGCTTCCTCTTTGTCTGATACTATGTTCTCATCTAATCATCAAAACAACTATGAAGTGCTATTATTAGTCTTGCTTTACAGATGAGGAAACAAATGCATAGCAAGATCAAAAAATTGTACTCCCCTCACAACAACCCCTCCAAATCCCATAGCTAGTGGACTGAGATTTGCAGTGACCCCAAAGCCCTATAGTCTTAACCACTGTGTATAATGCTATAGATGCAACAAGAAGAGAAAAGCCCCTCTTGTTTATTACTAGAAAAGTGATTGTTCTCTGACTTCAGGAAACGAAAGAGCCAATAATAATTTTTTTAAAAAAAAATCTAGGTAAGTCTAGTTTTGTGCTAAGAATGATGAAGTTGAGAAACACTTGGCTTTTGGCCAGAGTCAGTTTGGTTGTCTTTCTAACTGACTGTGACTTATCTAAGCTGGAACAGTGCTGACTTAATTTTGCAAACTTATAAATGAGGTAGATGAGGTAGATGCCAAGGCTGGTGTGCAAACTAGCAAGAGATTTCCATGGTTGGAAAACCTTCCAGTCATGAACAAGTGCAATGCAGGAGTTGAAGGCAGGAGAAATTATTTGGCTTGTTACCAAGTACTTTTAATAGCAGCATCCTTCAATTTCTCTTCCTTGGCTTTAGTCAACTTCAGGAGGAGTCAGCTTCCTGGCAAGCTATGAATCTCACTCAGAAGGCCTCATGCATGTGCACATACACATATCCTGGCAGTCTAAATAGCACTAAGGACCTATGGCATTTGTATTTCCCACAGACCCAACTTCCACGGGGATGTATACCTTTGAGTTCTCAATGTTTTCAGGGGGAAAAACATCTACACTGAGGATATTTTTTAGAACTAGAAGTCAAATCCAGGGCCTCCATGCATGCTAGGCAAATGTTCTACCACTGAGCTATACCCCCAGCATTAACATTGAGAATCTTGAATGAATGAATGAGTGTGTAATTATAATTATGAATCCAAACAACCTGGTTCTCAAAATGTTTCAAGTTTCTAACTTTTAAGCAAGTTCAAGGTACTTGCAAATGTAGAATTTAAATCTTTACCACTTTTTAAATACAATGACATCATATATAAGATAACCTTTTAATTCACTAGTTACTGGTTAATTAATACACCTGCAAGTGTGAGTTATTATCTCCACCCACAAGGAGGATGAGACTAGTAGGAAAATAAGACATATACATGAATAATCCTAATTCAAGGCACCATGTGATCAGGGTAAATAAAGAAAGGGAAAGTTTACGTTTCTATGGGCAGCAAAGACTTCATGGTGGAGTGTGCCTTGGAAAGGTACCTGGAAAACAGCAGAGTTTTACTAGGTAGATTTGGAAGAAAAATGGAGGGAAGAGGGAAAATATAAAGCAAGACCAAAAATTGGGTTCATAGAAAGTGAAGCTATTTAACTTTCCCATGAAGTTTCTGTGGGGGGCAGGGCAGGATGGGGAGGATTTGTAGGAGAGAGAGGATTAGAAAAGTAAGTTGAGAACAGACTATGCAGAACTTTGAATGTCAAGGTGAGCCTTATGGGATTTATTCAGGGCACAATGGGGAGTCATTGAAGGTTAGTGAGCAGGGAAGAGAGATGAGCTCATCAATTTGCTTCCTGTCCCTGTTTTTTGAAAACATATGATCTTTTCTGGCAGATGCCATGCACAGCCCAGACTGAAGCCAAAACTACTCTCCCAGGCAGTGCCTAACCTGGCTTTGCCTCCTGCCTGCTCTCCATGCCCAGAAAGCTCTTGAACAAGTCCCCTTTCTGGGCATGAGGCCTGGGTCATCTTCCCTGGGCTGCCCTAACTCCTACTTTATTGAGCACTCTCCATGGTTCTTAAACAGGACTCCAATTCGGTAATAGCAAACCTTTCTCTAGTCTCAGAGGGGAAAAAAAAAATAAGTTAATTGATGATTGTTTTAATTGTGAATTTTTCAGCTATAAATTTATTTTTAAATTTTGGCCTCTGCTACAGCTTTCCTTTAATAGAATCTAGTGAGCTGCTACTCAATTTAGCACAAAATGATATTTTTAATTAGCCTGGGCTTTGAAGTTGGGTCCATCTGGATAGGAATTCTTGGTCCACCACTTACTATCTCTGTGACCTTAAGCAGATCAATTGCCATTTTTGAGCCTCAATTGGCTCATCTGCAAAATGTGAGCAATTATGCCTTTCTACTTGGGGGTTGCGAAAATTAATTGAGATTAAAGTATGGACTATCTAGCCAAATTGCAGGCACTCTAAAATACTCAACAAGTGTTCTGTCTTGTTGTGCCCTCCCCCACTACATGTCTTTCTCCCCCATCCCCCTTGGGGTAAAGAATGTGTTTTATTCAGGTTTTGACTTATCCTCATTTTGTGATGTTCTGCAAAGAGGGAGGCAGTGCTGGAGGGAGGAACTAGCATATTATTGACTAGGAAAGACCTAGGTTCAAATTCTACAAACTTACTGGTAATATGAACTTGGGTGAAGTTTATCCTTTCCAAGCTTTAATCTCCTCTTATGTAAAAGGAAGAAATAGAATATATAGATACAGATATACAGATTTATTACAGGAATTGGCTCATGCAATTAGGGAGGCTGAGAAGCTTCACAATTTGCCACCTGCAAACCAGGAAAACTGGTGGTGTAGCTCAGTCCAAGTTCAAAGACCTGAGAATACATGGTGGTGGGGAGGGGGTGGGATTTGATGGGGGTGGGAAAGAGAGCTGATATCATTCCATTCTGAAAGATCCACACCAGGAACTCCAGAGTCCCAGCGCAGAAGAAGATGAATGTTCCAGCATAAGAAAAGAGAGACGTTGCTCTTTTTCTGCTTTTGTACTCTATCTGGACCCTCAAGGGGTCAAAGTATGACCATCCACATTGGTCAAGGCCACCTTCTTTATTCAGTCTACTAATTCAAATACTAGTCTCTTCTAGAAACACAAGGGGAGAGAGAGAGAGAGAGAGAGAGAGAGACAGAAATAGTGTTTTACCAGCAACCTGGGCATTTTTTAGCCCAGTCAAGTTGACAAAAATTAATCATCACAAAGACCATGAGCAGTTGCCATGAGATTAAATAGGTTGGCATGTGTGGCACTCCTTAGCACCATGCCTCTTACAATAAGGGCTCAACAAATGCTAACACTAGAAGCTTCCAGCAGTTTGAGGACCACTGGGGTCAATCCTTTTCCCTTTTAAATTCACTGTTCTTCATTCCCCTTTGGTCTTCTGTTTTCAGTCTTTTCCCTCCCCCTTGCATTCTACTTGCCTGGGAAGTGGTATATTGTAATGGGTCATCATTTTGTTACCCAAGACAGACAGACTTGGCAAGATCCTTGGCAGGATTCACATTACTCACAAGCCAAGTGACCTCTTCTGAGAGTGGCTGTGTAGATTTAAACGAGAAAATGTAGGGAAAGAGCTGAGAACAGGGTCTGCGTATGGCAGCCTGCAACAGGGTAAGCCCAACCAACAGTCCATGGTGTACCCTGTGTCTTTCCCCAGACTCAGCACCCCATGTTCATTAGTTCTGCCATCCATGGCCTCCTCCTGATCATCTTGGACCCTCTCCAAAGTCTTCTCAAAGTCCACAGTAGCACTGATCATCTTAACTACAATAGCAACAAAAGCAATGGTTCTTTTAAAGCACAAGTGGGAGGAGTCCTCATTTCCTGGGGAAAGCTGGAGGCCTCTACAAGCAAGAAAGAGGAAGGGAGGCCAGGGCAGCAACCTAGAGATGAAATGGATGGTTTCCTATTCCTTTTTGTCCACTTTATTTAAAACAAAGCTTATAGTCATCTCTTGCCCTATATTAAAGCAATAGTTAGTTCTGCTAACTTGCCCTGCAGGCATTAATTAACTCCCTGCCAAGCATGGCCAGAGTCCACAGAAGTCAATGCCCCATGAGACAGGAGGTCTCCCTAAGTAACACCCCCAACCTTAATAACAGGAAATGGTAGCCATTTGTTCTTTGCTTCTGTGACCTGGCTGTCCAGGGAAGCCAGGGACTTTGGCCTCGGAAACTTGGCCACCAAGAGGAAATTATCCTGTCTTCCTAAATCCCAAAGAAATGCCTTTGCTGCAGGAAGGCTCTAAAGTATTAAAATAATCTCTTTTTTTTAATTTTTTATTGTGGGTTGTTCAAATCATTACATATCATATTCCACACTTTGATTCAAGTGGGTTATGAACTCCCACCTTCACCCCATACACAGATTGCAGAATCACATCAGTTACACATCCATTGATTTACATATTGCCATACTAGTGTCTGTTGTGTTCCGCTGCCTTTCCCATCCTCCCCCCTCCCCCCTCCCCACCTCTCCCCTCCCCTCCCCTCCTCTCTCTCTACCCCCTCCACTGTATAACCCTGAGGGTCTCCTTCCATTACCATGCAATTTCCCTTCTCTCTCCCTTTCCCTCCCACCTCTCATCCCTGTTAAATATTAATCTTCTTCTCCTGCTCTTCGTCCCTACTCTGATCTTAGTTACTCTCCTTATATCAAAGAAGACATTTGGCATTTGTTTTTTAGGGATTGGCTAGCTTCACTTAGCATAATCTGCTCTAATGCCATCCATTTCCCTGTAAATTCTATGATTTTGTCATTTTTTAATGCAGAGTAATACTCCATTGTGTATAAATGCCACATTTTTTTATCCATTCGTCTATTGAAGGGCATCTAGGTTGGTTCCACAGTCTTGCTATTGTGAACTGTGCTGCTATGAACATCGATGTAGCAGCCCTGAGTACGGTGCTTGCACAGCTGGCAGAAACTGCCAAAATAATCTCTTCTGTTTGTATTTGCTTTGCCCGTTCACAGCTCATGGATCCCTACCTCACCTCACTTGATCTGTGTTCTTCATTTCACCCTGAGGAAATGAGGTCTGGACAGACCATGAGACTGGCTCAAGGTCATGGGAACTGCATTTGGCAGAGTCAGAAACAGACCTTAGGCCCAAGGGTTCCTTCCTGAGAGAGCTCAGCCTCTACTCTGAAAGCAAGCACAGGTATGGAGTAGATGCCAAGTCCATCCATTTCTCATTTGGCATTTATTGAGCACCTATTGTATGCCAGATGTGGTGCTATTCACTTTCATAGATATTATTTTATGGGATCGTCTAGTCCCATTTTGGATCCCTGCCAACACTGGCTGATAATAGTAGCTCAATAAATGTGGGTTTTCTTCTTTGCTCCAGGAGCCATTTTGAATAGAAAGAGAGTGGGGTTTGGAGTCCATATGAATCTGAGTCTCATCCCTAGCACTTGTTGGTTTTTAGGTCTTTACCAATATAAGCCTCAGTTTCTATACCTTTAAAACAAAGATGACTCATAATGATGAGTTTCTTTTTGGCTTTTTTTGTTTGTTTGTTTGTTTGTTTTTGGTTTTGTTTTCTAGTACTGGGGATCGAACCCAGAGGTGCTCTGTGAATTAGCCACATCCCCTAGACCTTTTTACTTTTTATTTTGAGACAAGGTCTTGCTAAGTTACCAAGACTGGATGGGAGCTTGTGATTTTCCTGTCTCCGCCTCCCGAGTAGTTGAGATTTTAAGCCTACTACACCACACGTGGTTGGTTATAAGTTTTCAAGTTACTGTACATGAAGGACCTCATTCTAGTAGGAAGTGCTTAGTTAATTATAGTGGTTCCTGCCACTGGCCCCACTGTTGTTTATATTGTCACCTGCCTTTAAGGACCTGATAATTTCAGACATCAAGACACACATATAAATAACCACGAAGCAAGGCAGAGTGTGGTAAATATCCTAGAAGGGACCAGGAGCAGTGATGAGCTACCAAGGCTCCAGGGATGGCCCCCGTGTCCGGGGATGACGGGAGGCGTGCTGGAACAGGTGTCCTTGTGACTGAAGGGAGTTGAACAGTCAGATGGGGGCAGAAGCACCGCTGGGGAAACAGCAAGAATGTGTGTGCAGAGGTGAGAGGATGCAGCAAGCACCTAGTCCAGAAGGGTGGGAATCTAGGAATTGAGGAAATCTAGAAGTTTGGGGAAGCAACAGAAGATAACCAAAGAAAGACAGGTAGAGTCCAAACTATGAAATCTACAGATGGGAACCTCATTCTGCTGGCAATGGCAATACAGAGAAGCAACTGTACCAGGAAATGATAGGCTAAGACTGAAAGTGATTATGTGGGGCACGTGTTCGTGATCTGGAGGGCAGACATCAGAGCAGGAAGCCGCTGCAATAACAGGAATAAATGAAGGCCAAGCATAGGGGGTAACCTGGGAGGGAAAGAAGAAAGTGAATACAAGAAGAAGATTAGAGGTAACAGTTGAATGTGGGAATGACGGAGGGAGATGACTGTGGGTAGAGAGGAGGTGGGGAGAGCGGTGATGCCGAGAATGCAGGCAGCAAATGTGGATCAGAGATGGCAGGGAGGACAGGAGCATGGTGGACAGGAGGACTGGGGAGATGGGGCCATGCAGAGAGAACTAGTAGAAAGACAGACACTGGGATGCAGGCAAGAGAGTAACTGAGAGAGCAAGCCCTTGGATGAGGCCGGAGTCCCACTGGGGACTTGGTTAGAACATGGGGCAGTGATGGAAAGACAAGAGAAATTTACATTGGAGAGAAGGACATTTTAATTTATTCATTGATCCTCTGGTTCATCCTATAGACTCCCACTGAGCGTCTGCTACCTTCAGACAGCAAGCTGACCCTGTCAAATTATGGACTCCCCATAAGTTAGGGGCAGGGCCATGTGCTAAGGGGAAAGGAGTTGGGAGTCCTTAAGAACTTGCTTGAAATGCAAATTTCCTAGCTGCTCCAAAGATACCGATTCAGTGTCATTCTACAGGTGGCTCTTTGGGCGATATCCCATGATGGCTGTTTAGGAAAACAAATTAGACTCTTGCAAGAGTGTTAAGGTCATAGATAAGGCCTCAGATTTATAGAGGACCCAACTGCCCGCTTCATAGTTAGTAGAAATGGTCAGAGCAGGCAGTTATGGGCTCAGCCCTCACTGGATGAACAGGAAGGAATGAGGGAATGACAATGGAAAGAAGAGGTTACATCAAGAGTCACTGAGGGAGCATTGCAAATGTCCCAGCTCTAATCTCTGCTGGGCTTTACACATTCCCATGTATGACCTCATCTCCCAACCTTCCCAACTCCTAATCGCCCTTCTCAGAATTCTAAGGAACTAGATTTTCTAAAGCCTCTAAGCTTTCTTCAGCTTTAATATTTAATAAAATTACACTTAAAATATATCCAACCATCATGGGGCTGCAAATTGATGCAACAAATATGGAAAGCAGTATGAAAATTCTTTGGAAATCTTGGAATGGAACCACCGTTTGACCCAGCTATCCCACTCCTCGGTTTATGCCCAAAGGACTTACTACAGTGATGCAGCTACATCAATGTTTATAGCAGCACAATTCACAATAGCTAAACTGTGGAACCAAACTAGATGCCCTTCAGTAGATGAATGGAGAAAGAAACTGTGGTATATATAAGCAATGGAATACTACTCAGCATTAAAAGAGAATAAAATCATGGCATTTGCAGGTAAATGGACGGAGTTGAAAAATATTATGCTAAGTGAAGTTAGCCAATCCCCCAAAAAACGAAGGCCGAGTGTTTTCTCTGATATGTGGATTCTGATCCAAACTGGGGATGTGTGGGAGCATGGGAGAAATGAAGGAACTTTATATAGGGAAAAGGGTAAGGAGGGAAAGGGGGGGGTGAATGGGGGTAGGAAAGATGGTAGAATGAGATGGACATCATTACCCTAAGTACATGTATGAAGACATGAATGGTGTGACTCTACTTTGTGAACAACCAGACTTGAAAAATTGTGTTCTATTTGTATACTATGAATTGAAATGCATTTTGCTGTCATGTATAACAAATTAGAGTAAATAAATAAATAAATTAGAGTAAATAAATAAATAAATAAATTTATATATATATATATATATATATATATATATATAGAGAGAGAGAGAGAGAGAGAGAGAGAATCTCCAACCATCAGATCCGTTCAAAGGAGAATACAGTACTTGTGATAATGCCTGAAGTTTGTGGAGAACATCAAGCTTTCAGAGCAATTTCATGCATGTTACTGCAGATGACACTAAGTCAGCATTTCTCAGGGTACTCACATAGACCATCAGTATCAACATTGCCTGGGAGCAAAGTAGAAGTGGAGATCTGTGGTCCCAGCCCACACCTACTGAAGCAGAATTACCAGCCAAAATTTTAACAGACTCTAGAGTGATTTGGAAGAAAACTATTACTTGGAAACTGTGATATAATAGGAATATATCAAGTTTTTGCTCCCGATCCCTGGCACAGAGCTTCAAAAATCCTTGGAATTTCCTGATAAAAATACGTTTTGTTATTTATAAGAAACCCTTTTTGGCCAAACTGGAGTTTGTTTATGCTGGAAATGAGCCCTTAGATAGTTTCAAGGAAGAGGATGACCATGTCAGAAAGCCCAATTTTGGGATTAAAATTGGAACCTGTCCCCAGTCTCCAACCTCTGGGGATGGGAGGGGGATTGGAGATTGAGTTCAATCACATGGTCACTGAATCAATGATGCCCAGATAATGAAATGCATATGAAAACTCTGGACAGGACACCAAAGCCCAGAGGATGTTCCTGGTTGTGGAACACAGTGATGATCATGGAAGTGACTTGCTCAGAACCCATGAGGAAGAGCATGGGGGAGCTGTCATCATCAAGCTCCCCATCCATTCAGCAGCTCCCGGGTTATATCCTTTCTAATACAACTTCTGCCATATGTATCATGCTTTCTGTGAGTTCTGTAGTTGTGCTAGAAAATGATTGAGACTAATGAGGGGTCACAGGAACCCCAAAATTTTCAGGCAAATCAGATAGAAGTGAAGGCTAGTGGTGGGTGCAGGAAATACTGACCCAGAATAAGACAACTTGGCATGCTAAGTATTTTAAACTGAAGGAAATTGAGAAAACTATAGCAGCAGGATGTTCTCTCTGACCTTCTGCTGTCCTCTCTCTCCTGAAAAGGACCACAGAAGATAGAATTCCCCCCGCCCTTTCTTCACTGAAGTAGGTCATAACACCTGAGAAGTCACTTTCTAACCTTCTACCTCCTTCCTGCCCTGAAGGCCCTTATGTAGCATGTGTCCTTCTTTATATACAGGGGGAAGAGAGAAGAATCTAGGCAAGGTTCCCCTCTTGCCGAGTTCCCTCCAGGTAATTTCCGTTAGATCATACCTTTTGACTTCCAATATTAGTTTGTATGACTCTCCTTAAAAATATTTATTTCTAAGTCTTTGGGCCTTCATTTCTGAAAGTTCTCAGGTCATGCACAATTTTTTTGGGGGGGGGACCATGTTTGTGTTCTGGATATTCAACCAAAGGGCCTCACTCAGCCTACACACACACTCTTCCACTGAGTTATACCACCAGACCCAGCAAGTTTTTATTTAATAAGTGTGTATGCTTTTCCTCTTCTCTTATTAAGGGGGTCTCAGCCATGAACCTGACAATGGATGAGGAAATATTACTTTTTCTCCCCACACTAGTGTGTCAGCCAGCTTCCCATCACAGTGACAAAATACCTAAGATAAACAATAAAAAGGAAAGGCTCATTTGGGCTTATGGTTTCAGAGATTTTGGCCCATAGTCACTTGGCTCTGTGGCTTTGGATCTGTGCAGCACAGTACAACATGGCAGGAACACATGGCAGAGGAAGCCTGCTCACCTCATGGCAGCCAATAAGCAAAGAGAGAGACCCAAAGGGGCTGCAGTCCCAATACCCTTTCGAGGGCATGCCCCCAGTTGTCGGGAGCAGCTCTGGACAGGACCTATGCACACACCTTTAAGTCCTGAGTAAAGATGTGCTGAACTGGCATTGTACCCATTGCAATGCAATTGACCTTACCTCCACTTGGATAAGAGAGGTGCAGGAGTGGGCGTCACCCCATGGGGTTGGATTACACTCACTTGTTTGTTGTAACCCTACCCCTTGCCTCATTTGAATGGCTTCTCCGCAATAAAACCCGGGTTCAAGGCGTGCTCCTTCTCTTTCTTGCCTGCCTTGCCCACCTTGTGGGAGCTGTGGCTGAGGAGCAGTCACTGAACCCAAAGAAAAGGTAATTTCTGTGTCTGTGTCTTTATTTAGTCAGCCCAAATTCACTTGGAGTGACCCTGACCAGTTTAGTCGAGTGTCACAACACTCAGTGACCCAACTCCCTCCCATTGGTCCCTACACCTTAAAGGTTCCACCATTTTCTAACAGTACCTCTTGTTGACTGGTGACCAAGTCTTGAACACATGGGCCTTTGGGGGACATTCAAGATCCAAACTAGATCACCTGTGATTCAGGTATGTCTGAGATCTGAAGGTAGGGCGTGAGATCTACAGTAAGGGTGGTGGTGTTGGTGACCTTACCCTTGAACTTGGGGAATCTTATGCTAACTCCCAGTAGTAACTGTCAGCATTGAAATGAATTGCAGGACACTTGCTGGTATGAGAGAATTGTCACTAGAACAAAGAAAGGAACTGTTTCATAAATGCCAACCACAATCTTGTACATTATGGATCAGCATTACAGACGGGACACTGAGATACAGGAGACTGCCCGGCTCACCCACAGGCAGAGGCATTGTGGGGCAAAGCAGAAATATAAAATCAGGCCCTTGGCATGGGGTCATGACTCTTCCCTCCAGTGCACAGCTGCCTAATGGGTCACCATGCCCCAGGTTAGCGGTAAAAACCACAAAGCAGTGGGGGCTGGGCCCTTCTTTGGGGGTCAGGTTATTCAGTCTATCAGCACCAACTGTCAGGGCAGTAATGAAAAAGAGCAGAGGCCCTCAGACCTTTGAAAGTTTAAATTATACCTTTCTGACTGCGTGTGTCTTGTGTAATCCTCAAAGATTTGTAATTGTGACAGCCTAGGAAAATTACAGGTGACTTGAAGCAATTTAATGATAATAAAAATAAAATAAAAACAGTAAACAGCACTGCTGCTGCCTCTAATTTCCCAGCATCTTTGTCATATAAATGCCTCCTTTCTTTTCCCCTTAGACAATTAATGAATCTGCAGTTGCTGCTGGATGTTCTGCTGTTCTCTTTAATCCTCTCTGTTGCAGCCCCAGCGCTGAGGCAGCTCCCCCACCCCCCAGCTGCAGTGCCAGGGTTCCCACTGGACTGGCCAGACTTCAGAAGCCCCCAGAGACCAGCTGGGCCTCCCCTGCTGCATGGAGCAGACTTCCTCTCTGGTCCCTCATGCCCAGAGCTGGCTTCTCCAGCCAAGTTTCTCCAGGAGTCCTGCTGATTTGAGCAACCACAAATTGACCTTCTCTCCGGGCGTCTCCTTGCCTCCCTCCTGGTGTTAATATGTGCCTTAAAGAGCTGCAAACTCAACAAGTCTCTGTTATGCAGGTTAATTCAGAGCGCAGCCAAGCTGTGATCAAATGACCTTTACCCACTTCCCTGCTAATTTTGATGGGCAGCTCCATTTTCCTTCTCCCTCCTGATCCCCCCTTGTTCTAAATTGGAAATCTATCAATTTTCAAGGTAAATGGAAAATAAACACACACAGGCACATGCAACACACACTCACACGCATACACACCAGCACCGATATGCCATTGTTGAGACTATGGCCAAATTGAGCCGTTTTTTAAATCCTCAACTCCTAGATCTTAGAAGGATGTTATAGCTGGATCCCTAGCTGATGCCAAAAGAAAATAAACGTTCTGAAAGAGAATCCCTCTTCACGGTTTCATTTCTTGCTTTATCAGTAGGGTACAATAAAAATAATAAATAGGGAGAACAATAACAATAAAACCCCACATTTATCAAGAGCTTGCTACCTACCGGTCACTTCTTGAGAATGATCTCATTTAATTTTCTTGTCACCTCTGTGAAATGAGAACTATGATTAGCCTTGTTCTATAGAAAAAGAACCTGAGGTTTCAAGAGATTACAGAAAATTCTGAAGGACATTCATAGAGAAAGAGGCAAGACAAGCATTTGAACTCAGATGGTCTGATTCCAAAGTCAAGTCTTGCTTTGTTACGAGCAGTGGGTAATCACACTGGGCCTTAGTTTCCTCATCTGCAAAATAAGGGTGATAAGAGGGAGCTCACCAGGCTCCTGGGAAGTTAGGAGGCGACCTTACTTTGAAAGCAGCAAATTGCTGCCCATTGACCAACATTAGAATTATTGTTATTAATTGGATCAATTAATTTCTCATACAAATATTGCCTGATCACCTATTATGTGCCGAACCTGCTCTAGGCATGGAGATGCATCAGTGACCAAGAAGGATAAATACTGTTGTACCCCAAAAGCATGAATTGAAGTGGCAGACACATGAGAAACCAATGAGCAGAATATATAGTGTGTCAGAGGAATCTTAATCCTGCAGAGGAAATGCATTGTGGGTAGAGGGGTGGGAGCAATGGTTGGAGAGCTCTGGTTTTACATTAATTGATCAGGGAAGACTTCACAGAGAAGGTGAGACCTGGGCAAGGGCCTAAGAAGTGGGTAAGTGAGCCACACCTGTATCCCAGGAAAGAGATTTCTAAACAGTGCAAAGACACTGAGGTGGAACCAGCAAGAGGCCAGAGTAGGAAGAACTGAGGGAGGGAAGAAGGAGGGAGAAGAGAGGAGTAAGAGGTGGGTCCAGAGAGGTAAAGCAGGTAGATGGCCATGTGACTCCTTACAGGCATTGTCATGCCCTGAGAAGCCATGGAGGGTTTTGAGCAGAGCCGTGATGCTGTCTAACATTGTTCAAGGGTCACTCTGATTTCTACTGGAGGGCAAGAGCAGAAGGAAGACCAGTCAGGGAACTGTTGCCACTCACACAAATGATGACACTTATTGGCTCAGACGGGGGAAGTGGCAGTAGAGGAGATAAGATACCTTTGGATTCTGAATCTATTTTCAAGGTAAGACCAACAAGATATGCTGATGTATTGGATGCGTGTATGGGAAAAGATTTTTTTTTTTTACCCAAGCAGTTGGAAGATTGGAGTTACCATTTACCAAAATGGGATAAAGCAAAGGGAGCCAGTGTTATGTACTGAATTGTGCCCCACCCCCAAAAAATATGTTAAACTATTAGTATTACTTGAGAATGTGACCTTATTTGGAAATAGGGTTTTTGCAGATGTAGTTAAGATGAGGTCATTGGGGTGAGCAGGCTTCTGGGGCAGCACTCAGGGCCTGGCTAGTGTGTCCTTACACAAACAAGGAATTTGGGTACAGAGACACACATGTGCAATCCAGAGATGTGCTACTAAGCAAGACCACCAGAAGCAAGGAGAGAGGTCTGGAACAGATCCTTTTCTAGCACCTTCAGAGGGAATACAACGCTGTGAACACTTGATCTTAGACTTCTGGCCTCCAGAACTGTGAGACAATCAACTTCTATTGTTCCAGCTGCTCGATTTGTGATGCTCTGTTGCAGCAGCCCTGACAAATTATGATAGCAGATTTGAAGGATAGAATCCAAAGTCCATTTCTACACAGTCAGGTGGAGATGTCAGACAAGAGTTGGGGGTGAATCCAGAGTTCACGGGTGAGGACCAAATTGGAGATACACACTGGAGAGTCATATTATCTGCTGTGAACTTATAGCCTCAGGGCTGGATGAGATCAGCTACAAAGAGAAGAGGTTCAAGGATTAAGCTTGGGGACCCTCCACCAGGAGTGGAGGACAGATGTTAAATCCATCAGTGAGGAAAGACAGAAACCACGAAGAGTGAAATTCTGAAAGATAAGGAACATATTTTGAGAAGGAAAGCCTTGTCAGTTCTGTCCAATGTCAGCCATGAGTCACATTGGGTGAAGAGCAAGTATTGACCCCTGGATTAAGCAACTCAGAGCCTGTTGTGTGACCTTGACAATGACAATTTCAGAGGTGGGAGTGAAGTACAATTGGAGTGAGGTGAAGAAAGAATGAGATGAAAGGAATTGGAGGCAAGGTCTGACACTCTGTTGAGGAGTTTTTTTAAAGGGACATGTAGGGTCCAGAGAGAACTTTTTTAAATGTAGGAGAAATTACAACATATTTTATGCCGAGAGAAATATGCATCAGAGAGGGGGAAGCCAATCATACAGGAAGGATCAGGGAGAATTGTGAAGTGTTGTCCTTGAGGATTTGGTGGATGTGGGGTGGGGTACATGGAAAGGCTGACCTTGGTGGGAAGCATGCGCAATTCTCCAGTGACAGGAGAGGCAGAAGGTTAGTGCATCATCTGAGAGTCAGGACAGAGGACAAGGTGCCAAAGCTTTGGGGAGGAGAAAAGAATGAAACAGGCATGGAGGACAGCTGGAGAGTGACAGGGGCAGGAAAATAAAGCAGACTTCTCGGGCAGCACCCAGGGCCTGGCTGCAATGCAGCAAGAGCAGCCCAATGAGGACCTGGTCTTCTCCAGCCACTGTCAGCCACACAAGTGTAAGCTCAAAGCCAACAGAGATCTATACTTGATCGGGGCTGAGGATTTGCTCCTCAAATACAAGAGAGAAGGAGCAGAGAGAGAAGGTGCTTGCACGGGTATAGTACAGGGCTGGACTATGGAATTTCAGGGATGAGGATAAAAGACCAGACTTGAGAAAGGCAGGAACCAACAGAGGGTGTGGGGGTCTAGGGATGGTTCATTGCATAATGAGGGGAGGACTGTCAGAGTTGGGGTGCCAGAGCCTGTGAACTAGAAGGATGAAGGTGAGATCAGACTGGGCTCCTTAACATGTAACCTTGGAGATGTGGCAGTTAGCAACAACAACAAGGTCTAGGGACTGGCCATGGCAGTGAGTGGTTAGGACAGAATAGAGAGCAAGAACGTTGGAGAAGGACATCAAAGAACTGAGGGTCCAAAGGTACCAGAAGGGTTGTGGATATTGATCATGGATGCCTCTATTATAAGAGAGGTAGTTTTGAAGGTGTGATGGTGAGCCAGGGGGTAAAATCTTGAAGGACCTAGAGGAAGTCACCAGGGGTCATTAGGTAGCCACATCTCCTGGTGGACATGAGTCCCATAGCTGGAGGTTTGTTTTGGTTTGAGTGTAAGGTGTTATCCAAAAGCTCACCTGAGAGACAATGCAAGAAGGTTCAGAGGAGAAAAGATTGGGTTGTAAGAGTGGTTTAATCTCCTGATAGGGATTAACTGAAGGGTAACAGAAGTGGTAGGGTGTGGCTGGAGGAGGTGGGAACTGGGGCATGGCTGTATATTTTGTATCTGGAGAGTAGAAGCTCTGTCTCTCTGCTTCCCAATCACCATGATGTGAGCTCTTTTCCTCCTCCACACTCTTCCGCCATGATGCTCAGCCTCACTTTGAGCCCCGAGAAATGGAGCCAGCCTTCTATGGACTAAGACCTCTAACCTTGTGAGCCCTCAAATAAACCTTTTCTCCTCTACAATTGTGCTGGTCGGGTCCTTTAATCAGCAGTGAAAAAAAACTGATTAAAACAAGGTTCTCAGAGAAGAGCCAGAGAATAGTGTGGAATCAGCAATGAGAAGCTTTCGAAGCACCTGCAGGCAAGAGTGTTGATAATGGTGAGAAAGAACAAAGTCACCAACAAAGTCCCCAGGAAAGGGCGCCCTTAAGGAGAACCAAGGGATGTGCAGAGAAGAGACTGAGGAAATGACGGGCTTTGCTGATGGCTTCCCATGAGTTCTGGAGGACAAGGCAAGGGTTGAGGAGGGACAGGAAGGAAATGCAGTTAGAAAAAGAGACAGGGACAACCTCATGGAGCAAAACCTGGGCAATCGGGGACCCCGGAGTCCTGGACTTCTCATACGATGGATGGAAACCAGATAAATGACCCGCCCTGGGAGACACAGGCAGAGACGGGTGGTGAGGCTGTGACAGCCAGGAGCTGGGGTGGGTGGAGCTCTCTCCAGGAGCGCTGTGGATTTACCACATGCCATATGGAGGTGCTTGGAGCTATACCATAAATATGATTATGTTATCATTTGTACAGTTTCAGTCCGCCTTCTTAGGTGTGAATAACCCAACCCACCGACTGGCAAAAGAACCCCATATTTATTAAAGGAGATGGGGAGTTCCCCAGCAACTCAGAGCCAGCATCCAAAGCCGCATCTTCAGGACTAATGCCTAATCTCTCTGCGGTGCTCGGTAGGAGGGCACCCCTGTTTGCCTCCTGTAACACTCAGGACTTAGTGTTAGAAGTTCTGCTGCTGCTGCCTTGGAAGAACCAAACTCCACCCCCACCACCACCATGACAGCCAGGACACTGATGTCCCCCTCCTCCCACACCTCCACACGCTGCCCACTAACAAGGCTCTCTGAATGAATCTAATAGGCCAAACACATTGCAAGCCAGGCCTCGGCTACAAGGGAGGCTGAGGATGCAAGGTTTCTGGCCTCCACCTTAGGTCGATTTACCAAAATTTGTACTGATTACCCAAATCTAAGGAGGATGTTCCAAGATATTGGCAAATCACAAATGTCATATATTTATTTTAAAATTATAGTAATAAGGAAGTTTAATGTTTATTTTGTCTGGTATTTGCAAGAAAGAGATGAGAAGCATGCTGTGTAGCCATTCACCACTGGGATCTCAGGGGCAGCTTTGAACCTCTCAGGAGCAGTTGGAGAACACAATTTCTATCAGCTGGCTCCAAGGTCTCAATAAGCCACACGCATGTTCTCAGGTAGGACTTAAGGGCCTGAGTCTCCCCAGATAAGAGTAGACCTGTTTAGAGACCACTGCACAGCAAAGCACACTCTTGAATCTGGGAAGACAAGGTGATAAAGGCTCCTATTTACCCAACAGCTCCCATGCGCCAGCTTCTGTAATCTTCTCTCGGCATGCATGATCTCATTTAATCCACCTGGCAACTCTGTGAGGAAGGTAGGAGGATTACCATATTATATTTAAGGAAACAGAAGTTTAAAGAAAATATTAGTCACTTGCTTTTGACCTCTATTCCCCTACCACACCTTCCTTCCAGCCACAAGTTCATCCAATGCTGATGTGCAGGTTGTGCACTGCACAACCCCTCAATGTATAAATGTATTCCATAGGCATGGCACCACCTGGAGCCATGCAGTGCACAACCTGTGTGCTTAAATATAGCGTCCCTGCTCACCTGGTTCCAAAGTCTATTTTTCTCACAACTGTATTCCCAAGTCCAGTAATCAATGTCTTTTAAGTAAGAGCTCCTTAAGGTCAGGGAAGATTTCTTCTTTGTATCCACAAAGAGTAAGCACAGCGCCTGGCACATAGCAGGTGCATGATAAATGGCTGCAGGATGAAAGGCGATCAGAGATGAACATGAATGTGCTCATCAGCTCTTGAATCACTGGATCTACGGAGGCACCACTCGAAGCCTGAAATAGGTGGTTTAAAACAAATGAAAGGAAGAACTACAGCTTTGCACAGCTGGTTGTCAGCTTATAAAACTCATTAACCCAAGAGGTGGCCTAGGCAGCAAACACTAATGGACTCCAGGTGTGTCTAAGAAAGTTCAAAGCTTCTACAACCATAGTCTACTCTTAAGGAGAGGAGACCAGAGGCGGACTTCCCTTGAGCACCCACTATGTCCCAGGCACTGGGCTAGAGCAAGCACATCTTTTACCAATCTCTTCCGGTCTGTTTCCTTCTAGACAAAATAGAAATAATGGTGCCTACCCAGTGAGTGTGTTGTGATCATTAAATCTCATAATACACGGAGAGCACCAGCCCAGGTCTGCTACGGTGGTGATGCTCAGCAAATGCCGACTATTGTTCCTCAAAATAATGACGAGATTATTAATGAATGAAATTGTGTTTACATTTCACTTGCAGGAAAATATTTTTACAAAATTTGCATCTTATACCAAGAAACCAGGTTCAATTATCCCTTCATATAGACACTTCACTGATCAAGACTTCTAGAAACTCACTTTTAGCCTCAGGGATTGCACATAAATAAAAGAATAATTTGATTTTCAGGACTATCTTGCTGAAGCAGCGATATAATAATCATCATCCCCAGTTCCTTTGAATGTGTGTATATGTGGGCATGCACATGTGTGTGGTACTGGGGGTTGAACTCAGGGCCTTGCACATAACAGGCAAACATTTTACCACTGAGATACACCCCCAGTGTGTAATTTCAGTTTTGAGAATTTACTACCTCCTATAATTTCTACCAGAAGTTTTTGGACACAGTGTCAAGCAATGAATAAAATATTCATATGAGTTGGGTGCACATCTGTAATCCTAGGGACTCGGCAGGCTGAGGCAAGAGGATCACAAGTTCAAGACCAGCCTCAGCAACTGAGCAAAGCTCTCAGCAACTTGGCAAGACCTTGTCTCAAAATTAAAAGTAAACAAATAAATTAGAAGGGTCATGGTTATAGCTCAGTGGTAAAGCACCCCTGGGTTCAATCCCCAATACCCAAAATAAAGTAAAAGAAAATAAGTATTCAAACAAGACCTTCCTTCCTATGTAGTCTGTGTACATTATGGTACTTGGACAAGTTGAAAATAGATTAATATTATTAGAAGTTAGAACTCAGAGAAAATCATTCCCAATTTTCCAGCTTAGTCGTGTTTAGAACAAACCAGCTTTTCTACAAATCTGAACATAGCTCCTTAGAGGCCTGCCCGCTGTGTGCTCCTGGAAGGCAATGATCATTCTATTATGTGTTGCTTTTTTTCTGGATCCACAGACCCCATATGGAACCCAACCAAAGTAGAGCTTTCCAGAGAGGTAGAGAGAGACTGGGAAAGTGGATGGGTAGACAATGGAATGATGGATGGATGGATGAATGGATGGATGATGTAAAGATGGCTGGATAAAGCAATACAGTATAATTAATGCTGGTGTAGGCTTTAAAGTGCTATTAGTTTTTAAAAACCAGCTCCACCACTATTTAGCTGTGTGCTTTGGAAAAGTTGCTTAATCTCTGTCTGTAATGTGAGGATAATAATAATACGTATCTCATAGGTTGGTTGTAAGCTTTAAGGAAAATGGCACATATGAAGCACTTATTTATCCATCAACAAATGTTCATTGAGCTCCTACTTTGTGCCAGACAATGGTCTAAGCACTGGGACTAAACACTATTAGTTAAAATAGATAAAATATTCCTGCCTTCATGGAGTTTACTTTCTAACTGGAAAAACAGATAAAAGAGTAAGTTAGACAACTATATTTATATTAGAAGGTGAGTGTTTTAAGGGGAAAATAGAGAATAAGTGGGTAGGGAAAGGTGTGCGATTTGAAGTAGTTAGGATCAACCTCACAGAGACAAGAACATTTGAAAGGTAAGTCCAAGGAGTGAGGAAGTGAGCCATGAGGCTCTCTGTGAGGAGAGCATTCCAAACCCAGGAAATGGGCCTGAGGCAGGAGTGTGTCTGGTGTGTTTGCAGCACAGAGGAGACAATTTTTCACAAGGGGAAGACTTTGGATGTACTCCTAAGGGATGATTCCTCCACAACTGTCAGGCAGCCTCTTCTAGGCCAGAGGCATGAACACATTTTCCCCAAAGTTGGTGACGAGGATGACATTCACAAGAGGCAATACACCAAGCCTTCTCCTCTCCTCCTCTTCCTCCTCCTACTTGTTCTCCTCTTCTTCCTCCTCCTCCTCCTTTCTTTCTTCATCTTCTTGCTCCTTCTCTTTCTCCTTCTCCTTCTCCTTCTCCTTCTTCAACACCCTCAGCAGCAGCATTTACTCATCGCGTCCTCTGCCCACAGCTGTGATAGGCTCTTCACATGCATTAATTAACTACTCCCCATAATAACCGTAAGACTCAGCCCTGCTACTAACTCCAGTTAATGCAGAAAGAAACGGGCCTGCAGAGGTGCAGTAACCTGCCCAGGGTGCACGCACAGGCAGTCTGCTCCGGCTGCTCTGCTCCCTGCCTACAACTGCTTTGTTTCTGGATGTTGTTATTCTTCATTCGACCTACCTGAAAATGCTGTCAATGGGCCCCTCAAAATTCAGAAAAGGACAAACAGTAAGGGAGAGTGGAAAGGACAAGCAGCCATGTTAGGGAGGATCTGGCATCCACTCCAGTGTATTTGACCATGAGCCAGAACCGTGTCCTTTACACTCAAATAGGTGCAAGTATTATGTATAGATGGATGATAGACAATAGACAGGTAGATGGTAGATGGATAAGAGATGATAGATTGATAATAGATAAATAGTTAATAGATGGTAGATAGATGATAGACAATAGATAATAGATGATAGATAAATAATAGATAATAGGGGATAGATGCTAGATATATAGATAGATGGTAGACAGATAATTGATGACAGATGATAGATGGTAGATAATAGATAGATGATAGGTAGATAATAGATGTTAGATAATACATGGTAGATGATAGATAATATATAATAGATTATAGATAATAGACAAACAGATTATAGATAGATGATAGATAATAGGTGATAGATGATAGAAGATAGGTGATAGATGATAGATAATAGATAGATGATAGATAAATAGATAATTGGTGATAGATGATGGATATAGAGATGATAGATAATAGATAATAGATGATAGATAGGTAATAGGCAAACAGAGAGAAATTAAATTTGGATACAGGGGATACAGGTATAGACATGGATCTGGCTGTCACAAACCTACATCATACTGAGAGAAGTGTGGAGGTGGCCACCAGCACCAGCTCCAGAATCAGGCCCTGGCTCTGCACCTCAGCAGCTGGGACACCTTCATCTCCTCAGACTCCCATGTTCTCTACTATGAAATGGTGAGGATAGTACCTACCCACAGGCTTGTTATGAGAATTAAATGTGCTGAAACACAATGGAATAGGAAAACCGACACACACTTTAAATTTATAAAATACCTTCATCTGGACTAATAACTAACATTCAGCCAGACATGGTCATCTACTGGCCAGAGTCTTAAAGAGGATTTGAGCTATGGATCAAAGGGATCCATAACTTCCATCAGAGAGGAGGTCACTTTAGAAGCCTGGTACCAACCTCAAGAATTACGAGGCATGGCCCCAGGGTGAGGCCTGCCTCGGGAGAGCCCATGTTGCAGGTGGGTGCTATAAACACCCCTTGGTACCAGCAGCCCTGCTCCTGCCCCAGTGAGCTCCTCAAGGGAAAGTCTTCCAGTTACACTGCACTGCACTGGGGGTGCCACACTGCCCCAACAGGGTGTGTCCTAGGAGGCTGCATCTGCCTCGCTGCTCAGCTGCTGCTCAGCCTCCCCTGGTCATGAACTCTCCTTCCCTTCAAACCAAGCATAGAGGAATAGGGTGAAAAGTGGAACTTTCATGGTCACCCCACTGTATGGAAGAAACTGAACGATCCCCCAGAGCAAGAGCTGGTTCCCCAGGACCCTGTGCATGCCAGGCACATGGCAGACATGCCAGTTCTGTGGAAGACAGGAAAAAAGATAACGGAAGGAAGGAAGGATGGGTCAAGCTTTTAATAAATAATACCTTTGGTTTTTCACCTGACCAAGCAAATTTGCAAACTCCTTGGGGAAAATGCACTCATTTCCTGTTAAGAATATGGGATCCACCTGGGGGACAGGTCTGGTGCTAAAGGGCCCCCCCTGGAGGATGACTCACCTTCCCATCCCAGCCTATCCCCAGTCCCTCTTTCAGACAGCTCCTGCACCCCCTGGTGTTTCTCTAGAAACCCACCCCTGTTGGGTATGAGCAAAGAAAGCCACATTATTGCCTGCACCTCCATCTGTTAATTAACAAATAAATCCGCCCCATCTCACCAATTAAGAAAAGATATCTGGGTCTGCGAAACATGACTTACTCCTCTCAGTGATAATGAAAGGTGTTGTCACAGGACTAGAGATGATGGGGCTGCCTCTCTCTCCTTCACATGGTCACATTCTTTCCCTAGGACTTGAGCAAAGACCCCAGCAACAGGCATGCTGGGAGCCCCCCTGGCCACAGCCCTCTCCGTTCTACCCTGAGCCTTCTGTCCTAGCATCCCACACTCCACCTCTTAGGAGAGGACAATACCTGGATCTATGGATCAAGGTATAGTAGTATCTCTTAAACTGAGGTCCAAGGACCACCTGCATCCAAATTTTTATATGAGGAGTAAGTAAAACTGCTCCTTGGGCCCCAGCCAATCGCCTCAGATCAGAGTCTCTAGGGTCAGGACCAGAATGCCATGATTTTAACCCATTCCCCCAGAGTTTCAGATAATCTAACAACCGCTGATGATAATCTGACCACCTGTCCTTTTTTCTTCTTGGGAATTCAGATTCTCTCTTTTTACATTGGCCAAAAAAAGGGCTTAGGGAATTAGGTTATGGCAAATGACACAAGTTCATAGAAGGTCTGTGATGGAAAGAACTCTAGTTCAACCTTCATTTTGCAGGTAAAAATATCAAGGCCCATGTACAGGTTGAATTGTGCAGGCCTCAAAAAGATATGTTGAAGTCCTAAATCCCAGCATCTCAGATTGTGGCCTAATTTGGAAATTTAAAATGAGGTCATTAGGGTGGACGCTCATTCAGTGTGACCAGTGTCCTTACAGGAAGGAGAAATTTGAATACAGAAACAGACATGCACAAAGAAAAGACAGTGTAAAGGGACACAGAGAGAGTGCCTTGGGAAGACTGGAGTTATGATGTCACAAACCAAGGGATGCCTGGGGCTATCAAATGCTGGAAGAAGCAAGGAAGGATCCTTCCCTGCAGGTTTCAGAGAGAGCATGACCCTATCAACACCTCAGTTTCAGACATCCAGCGTTCAGAACAGTGAAACAATACATTTTTGTTGTTCTAAGTCACCCAATTTGTGGCCCTTGGTTATGATGGCTTATCTGACTAACAGCCCATAAAAGGCACATGACTTGATTAAGGTCATGCAGCTGGATGATAGCAGCCAAGACAGGGCTCAAACAGGCTCCTGACTCTCTCCTGGGCACCCCTGTATCCTACAGTACCACACAGTCTAAGTCCACAATGCACAACTCTGAGACCCTCAGAACTGCAGAGGAGGTGACCATTTCTAAGGCATCCCTCCAGATGCATAAAGCAGAGGGGGCCTGGAAGAAGGGTACACTTAACCAGTGTCCAACCCACAGGTCCCAGAATGAATCATATTTTCAGGGCCATCAAAAAAAAAGGCAAGCAGCAACAGCACAGGAGCCAAAAGGTTAAACAGGGTGCTATTTTTTAGCTTCCAAGCATTCCTTAACTTCCACCCTACTGAAGCCCAACTGTCAATCAGCACATACACCAGGGCCTTCCATGGGGCCAGTCCAGAAAGGCAACGTGTTGGCAGGGTTCTCAGGCTACCCAAGAAGACTGCATTTGTAGGGCATGTAGGAGTTTTCCCAAATCCAGAAAGCTCCCCTTGTGCTTTGGAGCATCAGTGAGGCCAGATCTGGGGAGACAGTGACAAGAACTGCTGGGGCTTCCCTATAAGACAATAGCTGTATAAAGTCATCCTCATTCTAGCAGATTCTTCCCTCTGAGGCCAGGCCACTGACAGAGTATCCAAGGTCTCTGATGCCCATGGATACCTACCTCTACCCCTCCACAGGATGCAGGTTAACCCTCAGCCTTTGGAAATTGCCTCACTAGCTTTTGGTCTGTGGGGTCTAGACTGAGCAAGAAGCGGAGACTAGTTCCAGCATAGAGAATTCCGCGGGGCTTAGGAATTCTCTTAAGAAACAAAGCAAAATTCTTCAAAGCTATTATACCTAAATTTTGTTTTAACAAAATTTGATACAGAATTTCTTTGTTCTCTGGGGAAACATTATCTACAAAAGTTAAAGGCCATTTAGGATTCTTTCCAACTCCAGCACCTGACAAGCAGGAGAAGGAGGAGGCCTCTGCAGCCAGCTCTAGTGATCAGGAGCCCTCATTGCCTCAAAGATCCCACCATATGGAAGCTTGTCATCCCCAAGAGTAACATATCCATAGGAAAGTCATTTGTGATGAGAGAGAAGAGAGACAGCAAAGAGGGAGAGTTTGTGATCAAATTAACTCTGATGACATCAATAAGGAGATTTGGAAACATAGCCAATCACTCCATTAAAATAATGACTTTGGGTCACATCTATCATCACCCGGGGGTCTTCTCCTCTTCCCTTGACCACTGTGTCTCGTGATGGCTGGCAATGACCACTGCATTGGGAGACCACAAGGATAGCTGGTTTGAAACTGATGCCACAGAAAGATAAACCCTCTTTCCACCCACCAGGTCTCGATTAGCACTCATTAGTCCCCTTGGTTAGCAGCTATAGGGAGAGAAATGAATCACATCATGAACTATGCACAGGACAAGGAGCCTGGCTGAGCACTTCTGGGATGTAGTCCCACCATGTCCCATCCACATAGACCATCATGACAATGGTATCCCCTGGAAATGAGCAGAGTGGCAGCCCTGGTTGATACTCGCATATTTGTGTGAGCAACTTCCTAGGAGCTCAGGATGACAAGAAAGTTATCTAGTACACCCAGGTGCCCTCGAATTGCCCTACATTCCTTTTCTTATTTGTTTTTATTTTTTATTATGGTGAAATTCACATAAATTTCATAAAAATTAATCATTTTAAATGAAAAAGTAGAATTTAGTGCATTCACAACATCCTGCAGCCACCACTTTTGTCTAGTTCCAAAATATTTTCATCACCCCAAAAGGAAACTCCATACCCATTAAGCACCCCCCTCTTGCCATACCTTCCTCCTCCAGCCCCTGGAAACCACAAATTTACTTTCTGTCTTCACAGGCTTACCTATTCTGGACATTCCATACAAAGGTAATCATACAATATTATGAACTGTTGGGCTTCCTCATGTAGCATAATATTTCCAAGGCACATTCACATTGCAGCATGTGAATCGCAGCATGTGATCATGCCATTTCTTTTTATGCCTGAATAAAGTTCCGGTATGTGTATGTATGTGCACATAAATGCATGAGCCCTTGCATGTACTATAATTTGCTTATCCATTTATCTGCTGGTGGACATTTGGGCTAAATCCACATTTCTGATTGGACCCAGAGCTCTTAGCCTCAGCTTCTCCTTGAATTGGTTCACCTGTCCTTGCTTCCCTGATTTTGCCTTCAGGCTTTGACTTAGCCTATTCCTCCTGCATACTCTACCACAAATCTCTTATCCCATCTTTGTTTAGCCCAAGTAATGCTAAACTTAACTCTCTCTCCTGGAGGAAAACTCTCCCCCCACCCCACATACAAGGTATTCAGGCTGTCTTCAGAAAGGTGAAGATGCTCTCACCAAAGCCCTCATTCTCCACCCAAGAAGGAGAAGATGACACCAGTAGATCTTTTGTTTGAAGTTTTGCAGTCCCAAACTCTCAATCAAGGAAAATTTGGACAAAGTTATTTAGTCTGAACTATTATATCTGGTGTATTTGTTCCACCTGGCCAGAGAGGTAAATGTACCTGCATTCTGATTCTCTTAACCCCAGGGGACGCCCTCTGTTAAACAGCCTGGTATGCCCATCCCAGAGGACCAAGCCATGGGTCAGGTTTTAATTTCATCTAATACATCCTCACTGGGTACCTGTCCCATGATAGGCTCTGTGACACTCCCAGGGAGACTCAAAGATCAACAAGACATGGCCTGAGGAGCTCATGATCTGGAAAAGGAGACAGATATACGCAAGAGTAGCACTAAGTCAGGAAAGACAGACAGACATAAAAACCCTCTAAGAGTCATAAAGAGGTTTGGGAACCCTGAGGAAGGGAGCTGTCTTCAGGCAGAACAGGGGAGGGAAGGCTTCTCAGAAAATGTGAGGACTGTAACATTTGACCATGATGAGGAGGGAACAAAAACACAGAGGAGGCATAGGGTCATGCTCCCCCTCGCTGAAGCCAGGGGATGCTCAGGAGGAAGGGGCAAGGAAGGCTCTGGGCTGGAGAGGGCTTGGGGCATCAGGTGAAGGCATCTGTCCTAAAGTATCTACAGGTTTGTGACCTGAGGAGGAGGAAGGATCAGAGGGCGCAAAGGCTGGAGGCCAAGAGGCCATCAAAATTCTGCAGCAGTGGCCCTGCCCTTAGGTCCCAAGGCAGCCAACAGCAGTACTAGCTGAATTCCTGGAAGAGAGAGATGAGGGCAGCAATCTTGCTGAAAGACAGCAAGCAGCCCTGAAGGCATTAAAGTGGTCATTTGTGCAAGATGAAGAAAATACATGGGGAGCTGATGGAGTTGGGGAGGCTAGCGCTCTTCACGCCACCCCTGCATTAGCACCACACTGATCTGAATTTGGCTTAGAGCAGAAGCGGTCTCTTGGCCGCTGGCTACAGCCCGGATTCTTTCCTGCTCTTGCGCTGCTTGGTCCATCTCCTCTCAGACAGAGCAGCTGACGGCCCGGCAGGGTCCAGCCAAGCCTCCACCTCCTCCCTGTGCTGCCACTTGTCAGCACCAGGCAAGAGAGATGCCAGCTTCGTCCCCAGCCTGAAAGCCCATTTGGGGTGCTAGAAGATGAATTATGTTTCATTTATATCAAAGAAGCAATCTTGGAGCCCATTTGTGATCAAATTTGCTGTCAGAGAAACTTTGCTTTATCTCATTACATCTGATATCTCTTGGCTTCTTGTCCTTGAGACTATTAAAGTTTAATGTCAAATTCAAGATGAAATGAAATCTTTGCTGTATCATCTCATCAGGACCTGAGCATTCCCCCTTCCATCTAAAATTTTTTGACAACTAATTACAATAGGGGCGGGGGGGGGGGGGGGCGAGTAAGAGATCTGCTCCCCTCCCATTTGCTGAAAATGCCATCATTTGAAGGAGTTACCAATGAGCACCATGGCTCTGTGGCAGCAGAGAACAAGGAGAGGTGTTTGTCTCCATTCATCTCCTCTCCTCCATCCCTTCACCCCAAATTCACCTCCCCCAGACCAATGATATTCATCTCTACTCCTATTCAAACAAGGCATTCTATGCCCAGAGGACATGGTGTAGGAGAAGACACTCTGGACTGGGGGACAGATCAGAGCTTCAATCCAGGCTCTTCCAGCTATGCAACTAGGGGAAGGTCACTACCTCCCCTCCAGGTCTCAATTTCCTCAACTGTAATATGATGGGGTTGGATTAGAACCAGATAACTCCATTTAGGAGCTAGGAGGGAAAATGGATGAATGAACAATGAAGGGAGGGGAGGAGCCGGTGACAAAGAAAAGAATACATCCTCATCAACAGACATCCAACTTAAAAAAAAAATAACAAAAAATATCTTGTCTGCAGGCCTTATTTATGATGACAACCCCAGGACCAGTCCCTGTTCAAGGTTTCTGATCATCTTTGAATAAAGCACCCATAGAAAACAGCCTTCACACTGTGAATATGCTTTTCCCTGGAAAAAGAGTTGGTATATTGATTAATAATACAAATTGAAACCCACCTGTACAACATAGGACCATCATAAAGCTCAGGGACACACAGATCAGAACTCCTAGAAAGCAATGTATGAAAGTAAGAGAAAGAGAGAGAGGAAAGGTTTTAAAAAGTAATATATTAATTTATTTATTCAAACAAATATTAATTAAGCATTTCTTAAGTGCTTCTACTTTCTAGGTACTTGGGATTCAACAGTTAAAGTTTTTAAAAGGCAAATATTCTTGCCTTCCTAGAACCTAAATATTGATGTGAGGAGGACAAATAATAAATGTGATATCAGTAATTAATTTTTTTTAAAGTGGGTGGCATCAAGGCCTGGGATGCTAGGATAGTCTCAGATAGTGAGCTCTGAGGCCAGACTCCCTGGACTCCGGTCACAGCTCTGCCATTAACCACCAGATGACCCTAGTCAGTTTGTTCACGTCTCTGGGACTTTGTTTCTTATCCATGAGACGACCATTAGAGCACCTACCTCCTGGGATTCAATGAGTCCATCTGGGGCAAGTACCTTCAACAGCGCCTGATTTAGAAAGAAACTACATCCATGGGATAATCATGTCCCTCTGGGAAAGCTTTCTAGAGAAGTCAAGCTTGGACCAGCAGGTGTCAGAGCCCAATGCCAAGGGAAGGAAGAGCAGCTGGGTTTAGAAATCAGATCCCAGAGCTTAGAAGAAAGTTCTACCTGTCTTTTAAACAGCTACCCTGCTGGAACAAAGCAAGAATTACTTTAATGAATGTGTTAAAGAGCTTTTGGTCTCTGTGACAAAATACCTGAGATAATCAACTTATAAAGAGGAATAATTTTGAGGGGTTCAGTTTCAGAGATTTCAGTCCATGGTTGGTTGGTGAGGCAGAATTTGGTACTGAAAACACATGGCAGAGGAAGCTGCTCACCTTATGGCAGTGAGGAAGCAAACAGAGGCTGAGGTCCTGATACCCTCTTTAAGGACATGCCCCAAAGACCTCACTTCCTCCCCTTAAGCCCCATCTCCTAAAGGTTCTCACACCTCCCAATAGCACCACAAGCTGGTGACTGAGTCTTTGTGTGTGTGTGTGTGTGTTTTTTAAAAAAATTTTTAGTTGTACATGGACACAATATCTTTATTTTGTTTGTCTATTTTTTGTGGTGCTGAGGATCAAACCCAGTGCCTCACATGTGCAAGGCACCACTCTGCCACTGAGCCACAACCCCAGCCCCAGGTGACTGAGTCTTTAACACATGGGCCTTTGATTCAAATTATAACAACGCATTCAGCCACGCTGCACTCAGCTTCTCCGTGATGATTCCTGTCTTGAGTCACCTATCCCTATGCTTAGCCATCTTCAGAGAACATTCTCACAGATCCAGCATGTATCATTTCTATAGCAAGAAATGCCACTTCTTCCCTTCAGGAGAACCAAAGACTGTCTTAAAACTCAGTCTGTGATCTAAGCTTCTAAAAGTTTGAAGACAGAAAGTTATTCGTTAGCCATCTAATATCTGGAAAAGAAAGGATAATTAGGAAATGTTTGTCGGTATTTCCTTTAAAATCAGAATAGCTGTGTGCCAGAGTCAACGTTCATCTTTCCAACAACTCTATAAAGTACATGCTATCCTTCCATTAACAGACAAGTAAACTGAGTCCTAGAGACTTGAAATAAAAAGGCAGCCCTGGGGGCGACAGGGGGAGAATGCAAACTGCAGCCATTGGCTTCAAGTGGCATAATCTTAGCCACACCCTATATTGCCTCACCAGTTAGGAGGTTTTCTCAGGTATTGATACAGTTCTGGAGAAGATTCCTCAGAAAGTCCTTGGAATTGTGTGTCTTCTTTTAGAATATAAGCTCCTTAAAGGTACAAGCCACTCTTGATGACTTGCAGTTCTCTGAAGGACACACACCTGTATGAGGAGAGCCATAGGCCGGGGAGACTGAGTCTGGACAGACACCCCAGCATTTGCAAGGTGGTGCTCTGGGACGCTCTTCACTTATTCCAGCGAGCACTGTGGTCACTGTTTTGATGTTGAGACTTTGTTTTATTTTTATTTTTTTGTAGGTTTAGCTTCCTTGCTTTTCTTCTTATGAATCTGCTACAAGATGGTAAATCTTTAATGTTGTGAGGGTAGATTTGATTTCTGGAAAATGACCAAACTTATTTGGAGCCAAATCTTGCCAATAAGGTAGACAAGTAGTTTATATTAAATTTTAAAAAGAACCTTGTGCCTGGGGCTCAATAAATATTTGTTGACTAACAATGACAACAAAATGAAAATTAAATACATGCTGTTTGATTCTAAAGAAAAGAGACTAGTTTCATTCTTTGGCTCATAAAGCTTCTCTGAAAGTAATTCCAGAAAAGAAATTCCAGAAATATTCTGAACAGTGACAGGGTCATTGGAATAAGAGCAGTGTATCAAGGGGAATCACTCTGGGAAGACAATTTATGGTTAGATTTCAAATCAAGAGGCATTTAAGGAATCCAAATTACAAGCAAGACACAGTTATAGATGTTGTTTGGTATAACTCAACACAAACAAAATCCTCCAGGAGCTGCCTTCTTCCCTGTGGGGAGGGAGGGAGGGAGGATGATAGAAAAACAGTAACTACCCGCCATACAGAGCAGGCCACAGAAGGACAGAGCCTTCTAGAGACTTCTAGCAGGAGGGCTTAGGAGAGGCTCTGTGCAGGAGACAGCAGTGGATTGGGCCCTAAAGCAATGAGTCCCAACCTTTCCATGATACAGAAAGTCACCCCAGGGGGATGGACAATGAGATAAATGGACAGTGCTGCATAGCTGGGAACTCTGGTCCAGAGGAGTCCCAGCAGCCCAGCCCCATCTGGCTGCCCCCAGCATTAAAGGCAATGACTACTTTGGTCCTCTCCCTCAGGACACACCAACTGAGAGGCCCTGCTGAAGGAAGGAGCAGGACTCCAACAGGTGAGCAAGAGGAAGGACGTCGCAGGTTCACAGACACAGGGCCAAGAGCGGGAAGTGTGGGGCATTCTGGGAACAGGCTGATATCCTGCTTGGCAGGAGGGAAGGGAACTGAAGAGAGAGTGAGTGAGTTAAGACCAAGAGGCAGGTAGAGGCCAGCAACTCAAGGGCCTTGAATGCAGGGTTGGAGAGTTTGGTCTTGATTCTATAGACAACAAAGACCCTTTCAGAGCTACTGATAGAAAGCTGAGCTGTATACTCAAAAAGGAAAAAGAAAGAGGGGAAAAACACCTCATACTTCTTATGGCTGACTTAAAATGGCCATAAAGAATAAACTTTAAATAAACAGACAAATCCCCAAAGCTAGGATTCAGTCCTTTCTCCCACTTCTAGCTTAGCAGGGTGCCCCACTTAGAGAAAGAGGCCTGGGTGATTTAGCAATGAGATGAAAACCTCCAACCCCAGTTTTTTAAAAAATTCTGTGAAGCTGGAAAGTAAACAGCAATGTCTCCCCAGGAGCCAGGGCCCCCAGGAACTGAGAGCAGGTAGGTGCCTTTGTGTATTTTGTTGTTGTTGTTTATCCTGATAGTATATGAGTTGCCGTGCTGTTGTCTACCCTGACTTAAGTGAGAATAAATATAAACGTGGTTTATAACCAGGCAGGCCACCCGTCTGTGTGGGCAGGGTGGAGAAGGCCGGCAGACCGCTGAACAGGGCTGGGGGAGAGGACTCGTAAGATGGCTGCCAGCGTTGCTATGGAAATTTAATTCCCGACTAGAAGCAAATCCCATTCAAAGGCCAAGAATGGCCATGTTAGGTCAAAAACGGAACATGAACTGGGGGAAAAGATTGCTTTTCAAGAGAACCAGACAATTAATTTAGCAGAGGAACCACCCTCCAAAGAGAAAATCACAGAGACCTAATGTGAGGGATCTTTATTCTGTTAAAGTCCAATTTTTAAAAGAGCCTACAAGGGATAAGGTGGCAAGAGAATGTTCTCTATTTCAACAGAGAAGAAGTTTACATGGCGGCAGGAGGGATGGAGGTGAGAGGTCAGGGAAAGAGTTTCCCCGGCAGAAGAGTTGTAAGACACGGATCTGGGTTCCTGAGGAGAGTTGCGGATCCATTTCTCCAGGAATTCTAAAGAAAAGTAAAATTAGGTACATGTCCTAGGTGGTTCAGGTTAATGTCTTCCAACATTTTTTCAGTCAAAAACCTCCAAGAGAGTCCATAACACCATTTTCTTATGTCTGACCTAACTCAAGATTAGAATCTCCAGTCTCTCCCTATCAGATTGTGCATTGTGTGTGCACATAAAAAAGAGTGTGTATGTGTAAGTTTAACCATAAGTAGAAAGCAGCTGCCTAAATTCACATGGGATGTGTGGGAAGTACGCTCAGGCTCACTACCTCCTACTCTTTGCCTCTGTATTTGCTCTCTTCTCCGACATCCTGCAGCTCACAGTCCAAAATACATCACAGGAATGACAGTTCAGTCCATCAACAAATACCAATTGAACTACTATTATGTTCAAGACTCTGTGTTGGGTGTCATGGTGGGGTGGTGGATAGAGAGGTAAAGATGTCATCTCTACCTTCAAGAACTTATCCAAAAGGCAGTTCAAATATGATCACATGAAGAAGTGACCATTCAGTGGAAGGACCAGTTGCAGGAAGGGTAAGCACTTTAAGGGGCTCTGGAAAAGGGGTGGTCTTTCCTTTCTGGGTTGGCCAGAGAGGGCAGGAGGAGTATCTTCCGTGTAAAACTGTACCAAAGAATACATAAATTAAAAAAGAAGAATATATATATTATATATATATATATATATATATAATATTTATATTTTTTGTTGTTTATTTATCTTAACCATTTTTAAGCATACATCTCAGAAGCATTAAGGACATTCTCATTGTTGAGCAACCGATCTCTGGAAATTTTTAATCTTGAACTCTGAGATGCTATACCTAGTAAACAACTCTCCACCTCCCTTCCTCCTGCAGCCTGGCAAACCCCATTCTACTTTCTGTTTCTGTGAGTTTGACTACTCTGGGAACCTCATGCAAGTGAATCATACAATATTTGTCTTTTCCTGACTGGCTTATTTCACTTAGCATAAAGTCCTAAATTTTGACCATATTATAGCCCATGACATGAATTCCTTTCTTCTGAATAACATCCCACTCTATGCATGACCATCTTCTGTTAATTCATTCCTATATCAGTGGACCTGAGGTTGCTTCCACTTCCTGGCTACAGTGTATACGACTGCTATAATCATGAATGTGCAAATATTTCTTCAAGATCTTTGGACACATAGACCCAGAAGTAGAATTGCTGGATTATATGGTAGTTCTAGTTTTAATTTTTTGAAAAACTGTCATACTATTTTCTACATTGGCTCTGTCATTTTCATTCCCCACCCATAGTGCACCAAAGTTCCAATTTTTCCACATCCTTATCCTTGCTAATACTCGTTCCTCTCTCCATCCTTCTTTCTTTCCTTTATTCCATCCTAATTCCATCTCACTGATTTGTATTTCTGGAATGATTAGTAGTATTAAACATCTTTTCATATGCTTGTTGGCTATTGGTACCTCATCTTTGAAGAAATTTCTCTTTATGTCCTTTGTCCATTTTTTCATCTGATTATTTGCTTTTTTGTCATTATTGAAGGAAAATCATCTTGAACTGAGAAAAATCATCTTGAAGAGAGAAAAAAAGACCAGGAAGGCAGAGGTCAACATCTGTGGAGCCAGGAGTCAGATGGCCCAATCAAAAGTATTAAGAAAGGTGAATGTAGTGTGCTGTGTTGACAAGATGAGCAATGGGTGGGGCACAGTCTTCAAGCCAAGATCCTGTAATTTGTTCAGCATTTGGAAAGGCTGAGGACCCTAGGCCTGCATATCTTTAAAACTCAAGTTCTGATTTAGGGTGGACTCCGACTCATCCACATTGCTGTCATTTACTCAAGCATGTGCCATTGGGAGAAAGGGTTTTCACCCCAAGTGACAGATGGCACAGCCCTTTACATTTCTGGTGTTAGTTCTAGTTTAGTTTCTAGTGTTATGTGGTTGCAGCATACCGGTGATTGGCACTTATCTCTCTGCCTACCTCCAAGTGGCCTGCAGTGGCCAGGACAAAAGCCCACACAGCAAGACAATATGCAGTGACAGGGCCTTCAGTGATGTGGCAAGATCTGCTGTTATGGCTCTCACAACATCCTTGGGACAGGGGGTTTCACTCTGCCCTGCCTGGAGGGCTGCCCCTCCAGCCAGTGGCTCTTACCGTGCTCCACATCCACTGAGAGAGTCAGATCTGTCAGTGCTGAGATCTCCTCCGAGAGCCAGCCATCCGGCATTTCCCACACCAAACACCTGGCCACACTCATCAAACGGCTTTTGTTGTGTGGGGAAATGCTCCTGATACACTGTTACCAAGTAGGCGACGAAACAGTATTACAGCGTGAAACTCCTATTAAACAACAGAGACAAAGAGACAGTGAGAAAGGGAAGGACAGGAAGGTGATATACCTCAAATATTAATAGTAGTTGCTTCTGGGTAGTGGAATATGGATGAATTTTTTTCTTTGTGCTTTTCTGTATTTTCCCAATTTTTGACCATGAATATGTATTACTTTTGTAATCAGAGAAAAGGACAGCACGTGGTAATTTTAAAAAGCCTTTGTTGGGCTTCCTGCCCACTTGGGCTCAGTGTTCTGATGGATTCCACACAGAAAATTATAGGATCCTGGCCCCTTAGAGCTCCTCATCCCAAATACAGCTGCTGATCTGCCTAAAGGGACAGAGGCAGTCCTAAAAGATGCAGAGCAGCCCTGGACACCAAACCAGTCAAGGTGGGGTACCCGGGCACAGAACAAAAAAAGGATTTGGGTGTTCCTGGGGTCATCTTCATCTCTCCTCCCATTAATCAGAAAGTCTACATCCTTCCTAAAGAGATGGGGATAAGAGATGGCCCTTCTTCTAGAAACTTGCAGATGAGGCTGAGAAGAGCCAGGATGGACTCACCAGGTAGTGCAGGTGGCCATCACAGCAGGGCCTGCCTGGCTCCTTACAGCTCTCCCTCACTGGGGAAATCACCACATTTTCAAGGACTGATTCTCTCGATAGAAATCGGCTTGGTAAGGGAACTGGAATGAGTTCAGCAAGACAGAGAGGAGACTGAAAGACAGTATCTTGATTTGAATCGATGGTACAAAACCTGGCAAGCCTTGGGATTCTAATATCAGGCATTTCCCTTCCTCCCCCAGGAGGGGAAGCATCATGGGTCCTGAAGATAGCCCAGTATGAGCAAGGGGCCTGTGAGGCAGCACCATGCAGAGGTGGAGATAAAGTCATCCCTCTGCACTGCCCCTCAGAAGATAAGGTTGGGCTGCTGCCTGTTTTTATGCATGAAAGATGAAAGTTATAATCATAATCCTTTGCATTTATACAGTACCTTCCCCCTCCCCAAGATCATTTATGCAATATATCCTATTATTAGACAAGAAGGGAAACTGAGGCTCAGAGAAAAAGGCAGAGTGGTGCAGCTAGAACTTCAGCCCAGGGCGCCGACTCCAGAATCAGGTGTCTCTGTGCCTAATGCTGGCAGGCATTTACATAGTCCACTTACCTTTCTGGACTCTAGGGAGATCTACCCAGGCAGGGTAGTGGCCTGGGCTTTTTAGGATTGTTGTCTGACAGCCCAGACCCTTCTGTTCTCATATCTGTGGGTCAAGTCCTACCCACAATGCCTCCAAGTCTGACAGCCCAGAGGCCTTCTGCCCTCACTCCGAATCCCAGCCCCATCTTGGAGTTGCCCATCTTGTCATATCAAGTTTGAAGAAACCCATTCTTCACAATTCAAAATACACCATTCTGAGGCCCTCAGAAAGATATGATTGGCTGCGGGGGGTCCTGTTTTTCTACAAGCCCAACTGGACAAGTACACAACCAGTCCCCACAATCCTGCCTGGCACCTCAGTTTGCATAAAAGATGTTTTTGTGAAAATTAGAATAGGGCGCCCCCTCCTGGCAGATGAATTAGAACACAAGGATCCCTGGTCTCACTCTGGGTTTTGGGTCCGTGATTTCAGTTCTCACTCAATCCAGGGAAACGACCCCCAGCCCAGGGCATGCTATGGACCTCATCCCAGAACTGCCACCAGAAAGCGACCCCAGGCCCGCCTCCCCACCCTCGTTCTCCCCAACCCTCCCTTCTCCCCGGTGTCACTATTTTCTCAAGCTCTCCACTGGTGATTAGGAAGGCTTCTGTTCCTTGAACTGCCCCTTGCCAATGGTCAGGATTGGATTTCCAACTCCCCATGTAGAACTGATGAGGTCGCCTTCCCACGGGAACCAGAGCACTTTCCAGTCCTCTGCCCACCCGACCCACACCCCTTGGAGAGCTCCTTTGTGCTCTATTTTTAGTTTCTTGATTGCAAGTGAGAAGTCGAAATCAGAGAATGCCGGGAAACTGCAGCGGTAACCAACCCAGAAAAATGGACAGCGACCTGAAAAGGGAGGAGGGGTTCTGAGCCGAGGGGGAGAAATGGCATCCAGAGAGCGCCCCAGGCCGAACTCCAGGGTGGAAAGGCGGGACGAGGGTGTGTTACCCTTCCCACCTCCCGCGGCCGGCGGCCTGGAAAGGCACCTTTAGTAAAGCCGCGGAGCTAGGACTCCTATAGGTCACCTCGCACAGCCCCCTCCTTTCCAGAGGAGGAAACTAGGTCACCCAGCTAGGGTGGCAGGGTCGCAGGAAGTACCTCTGATTCCTGAGGATTCCTTCTGTGGCCCTGAGCAAGGAGGTGCACAGCAGGGCAGACTGACTCGTCCTCAAAATGCCTGTCACCTCCCAGGCAGCCTAAGCCCAAGAACCAGGAGGGCCTCTCCCCTATCCCCTCTCCCAGCCCCCTCGGCCACCCTCAAGCTGACCAGGGATCGCTTTCTCTGGCTGGCCTAAGTCTGAGCTAGCCCTCCGCCTTCACCAGCTGTCATCTCCCTCCAGGAGCGAAGACAGACCCGGCCCGGAGCACTTCCCCGACGTGCGCCGCAACTCCCTAAATGAATGAACTGGCAGCTCCAAAACGGCGGCGCAATTGGCAGTTATTGCTGGCAGTTTATCAGTATTAACTGATTAGGCCCAGGATGATGGATCCCCTGTCTCGAACAGCCCTCCGCCCCGGGGCCGCGCTCCCCCCCCGCAGCCACCTCTGGGCAGCCTGCGACCCCTCTCCTCCGGGACGCCTGGCCCTAGTCCGCCGCCCCAGCCCTCGCTCGCGCGCTCCGCACTCCCGACTCTCCCTTCCCCTCCCCGCAAAAAAAAAGAGACATTTAAATAAATAAAACAAAATTCAAATGAGGACACTAAATCTCCCCGGCGTTTAATTGATGATCATTATGCTTGGGAACCTAAACTCTTTTAATTTCACTGCGGTGCAGAGAGATGAATTATAGAATTACAGTCGCCAATTATCAATCACGCCTTTGCTCCGCGTCTCTTGGCTGCCCAACCGGCTCGCCCTCCCTCTTGCAGGCCAAGGGTTGAAGAGGCAGGATAATAGCATTGGAAAGGAGAGTTCAGCTGGAAAGAGGGATGCCAACCCCAGGTTTTGGGGTGCCCCGACTCTCCCTCTTTCTCCACCGCCCCAATTCTAGTATGCCACCTTTCCCACTTCATTAAAAAGAAAAAAAAAAAAGCAGCTCAGAAAAGAAAACCGTTTTCACTTAGAGCTTGGCGTTTAATTCGTTTTATCCAGGGTAAGATGTGCTTGTACCTTCAGTCCCCACTCTCGGCAGAATTCCAACAACTTCTGCCCCACCCGAGCAGCTGCAATAGAGCCCATCTAACCCAAGGCAGCCTGCAGAGGGAAGACTTAAAGGGGCTCCAACAGGCTTGAGAATGCTGCCCCACTGCCCCAGGCTACAGACTGAGCTCCCACCATCAGGGACAGTTCCATTGCCCTCTCCTTCCTGTCCTCCTTTACAGTGAAAATAATAATAATAATTTGAATAATAATTTCCACCAAAGCTGTGAATGATTTGCATTTGTATAGTGCTCTGCAATTTACAAAGTGCTTTCATGTGCATTATCTCATTTGATCCTCCCAATAATCCTGAGAGAGGTCGGCAGAGCAGGTATTTTTGTTATTCAAACGTTTATTCATTCATTTCACTAACATTTATTGAGTTTCTACTTTATGCCAGGCCCTGGGGATATAAAGTCAAGAAAAAAGGAGAATTCATTCTGTAAGGGTGCACAGTCTCTTGGGGAGACCTACTAAGTGAACAGAGAGTTAAAAGGCCTTGGGACAAAGTGTTGTGCTTCACAGGGGAGGGACAAGAGGATCAGGGCTAAGCAAGCTGATCACAGCTATGAGGGACAGAGCCAAGACAGGCCCACATCTGCAGCATTGAGCTCCAAACATGTGCTTCTCCTAACCCCAACACCCATGTCATATTGTCACCTTTGTATTCATCTCAACTGTTAAAACAGTAACCATATAAATTCATTGCTAGCCTTGAGTTTTGTTTTTTTTTTTTTAATCTATTCATAGGTAAATAGTTTTAGGTCTTGAGAAAGAAACTTTGGGAGCCTTTGACACTAACAAATAAATCCCTCAAGGACAAATCTATTGCCACCACATAAAAGGGGGGATAAGAATTGAGAATGGAAGCCAGATGCCTGGGTCCTCCCTATCCTATGGTATTCTTCCTTGAAGCCTCTGATTGGTTGACTGGTTCATTGTTTATGATGCTGTTTTATTCAAAAGAAGATTTTTTTTTTTCTTTTTGATGCCAGGGATTGAACCCAGGGCCTTGTGCATCCAACGCAAGCACTCTACCAACTGAGCTATACCACAGCCCTTACAAAAAAGAAGATTTATGATGGACCATTTTCTCCTACCAGATTTTTGATGGACCATTTTCTCCTACCAGAGTCAAGGAGGAAGCTAGGTTTGCCCACTAGCCATTCATTCATTGCTGTTTGTTTAACAGCCCCATCCCCATGTTTAGTCTATGAATGGAAGCTCAAGTCTGTCAGATTTGGTCCAGAGTCTCAGTCACCCCAGGTCCTGTGACTAGAAGGTCTGAGGGAGATAGAATTAACCTTGACCAGGTCATTTGGCTCAGCCTCATCCCAAAGAGGCTGGACTCTCAGAGTTCCCAAGCCAGTGACTGAGGTAAGGGAACAAAGAGTGTATGTGGAGTGATGTTGGCTCGGGCACTGGTAACACAGCTACACAGCAGTCTTTTCCTCTTTTTGAGGAGCTAAATATCTCCAAGTAGAGGTCCTGCAGGGATCACAGCCTGGGTCAGAGCCCACCAGTCTGCCTGGCCAAAGCCAGGACAACTCTATCCTGTCACCAGCTGGCTTCCCTGGGCTCTGGGCCACTGGCCTCTAGCCATGGGCCAGGCACCCAGCCATGCTGGGGAGCCAAGCATCCCTGGCATGGAACAGCCCTATAACAGTCTTGGAAGGCTGAGATGGAACCAGGACACTCTGTAGAAATTATGTCTCCATCTTTACATAGAGCGGGCCTTCTAACCTTTTCCTGGTCCTGAGTCTGTCCCTCCAAATCACATCCCACACCAGCCCCTGCCCCTGCCACTGTGCCTGTGCTCCAAGAAAAGGGAAAGTCAACTTTAGCCCATGACCCCCCACTCTCAATTCCAACCATTTTGTTCTGGAGCTTACTTCCCTTTAGATCTCTTGAAGCTCAGCCTCTCGTGCCCTATCTCTATCCCTTCTTCCTCTCTCTTTGCTCTGTGAACATCTGTTCAGCTTTCAAAACCCACATCAGCCATCACCTCCTCTGGGAAGTCTTCCTGATTACCCATCACCACTACCAAGTCAGAGCCTACTTCCACCTTCTCGGGATGTCCTGATTCTTACTCTTCACTTAGTCCCCTTATCACACACTAAAGGGCAATTAATCTGTCTACATGAGCACTCCTGTTATATCCCTCACCCAAAGAAGGATATCAACTAATGTTTTCAGACCTGAATATAAGCCCCATCCAAAGATGACCGATTCAGTCTGGTTTGCCCATAACTTCCCCATTTTTAGCACTGGAAGTTCTACATCTGGAAAACCCCTCATACCTTGGCAAGCTGGAGTGGTTGGTGGCCCTACTCTTTGTCTCTCTTTTGGTTTGCAGTCCTCAAATCATGGGAGACCTGTTTTCTCAACTGTACTGTCCAGGTCCATAGTATCGTCAGGGAAAGGTGGAACACCCTGGTTTCAACCAAGGATCCAGAGAATTCCAGAATGGATTTGGTGACCAGAACTCTTCAGAACTGAAATATCTTGGGGATTATTAAGCAGGAAGTTGAGGGCTATAGAAATGAGAAATGACCTACCCTGAGGGGTAACAAAGTTAACTCTAAGCTGAGAGTGCTGAGACCTGTGGTCCTTGCTGTGCCATGACACGGGCTGCCCTGCCTAGCCCCCACGTTCACCCCTGAGAGGGAGGCTAGCATTTGGTGAGTGCTTAGTTCTGTGGCACAAACTGTTTACTCATTGTTTATTTAATCTTCCTAATACCACTGTGTCATTTTACAGATGAGAAAACCAAGATTCAGAGAAGTCAAATACATTTCCTAAGCTCAGCCAGTTTAGTGATAGTGCTGGTTTCCAATTCAGCCTTCTTTGGCTCTAAAGGACAAGTCCTTCAGACTAACCTCCAGGCTCTTGATGACTGTGGTCCAGGTCCCTCCCAATATAGCTCCCTTTAGATTCCATAGTAGCCAGATGGGCACCAATGCCACTGAACTGGATGCCACCATCAGGAAAAGGAGAAGATCCTAAGGGTATGAGGCTAAGGGCATCCCTCCTAGGACAGAGAAGGGACCTAAGCAGAGCAGGGAGGAGGCTGCTATCTGAGACACTCTTCTGAAGCCCAGTTCTCAGGGGACAATAAAGGGAGGGATCTGCTTAACAGGGAAAGCAGTCTTGTTCAGAATGAGATGTGGAAAAACACTGTTGGGAGAAATGCAGGAAAGGAGGAAGCAAAGGAAGATGGAATAGGCTTCTCAGAGGTTGCAAGGAGTTAGGGAAGGACAGGTGGCAAGAGGAGGAGCCTCCTGCTGCCTCAACTTCCACCTGCCACACCCCTCCAACAGCCACCCTGGATGCTGCAGGTCTGCTGACGAATTAAACCCACATCCCGAGGATGCTGCTACCCTCTCCAGCAGACACAGAGACCACCCTCATCTCCTGGACCTCTAGAGCCAAACCTGCAAGCAGCAAGGGACAACATTTGCTTCTAGCTGAGCCCATAAAATGGCCTTGCTCCAGCTCCCTTCCTAGTGCCGGCTGACGGTCAGAGGTTCCAGGAGAGCAGGAAGGTTGTCGCCTGGACCCTTCTCCCCCTCCCAGCAGCTTGACTTCACCCCACTTCTTCACCCCCTGGGTGGTGGCAGCTGCTCAGCAAGGACAGGGGAGCCTGCTGAAGAGGCGCTGCGGGGACTCCTCTCTAGTTCAGAGTCAGCCTTCAAGATGACAGATGAGCACATGGACCTCAGGAGCCACCAGCCCAGCCCTCCTTTTCCCCCAGGCCCCTCCTCCCAACCTATCTTTCTGGCCCAGACCCCATATCTCCCTTATAGCCTCAAATAGCTGCACTGCCAAAACATAAAGTGCTGTTCTCTTCTAATTACAAAACTCACAGCTGACACACACGTGCCAGAGGCCCCCTCTTTTCCTTCTGAGCTAACAGCCCCATTAGGACAGATCCTGCTATCTTCTATGCCCTCTCCATATATTTTATGAAGCAGCCTCAAAAGTACGCCGTGCCTCACCCTCCCTCCCTCCTCTCTCTTTCAAGGCGATGGCTTTGTGAAAGCTGTGGGGAAAAATAAAGCCTTTTACTAAAATGTCACTCTGGGAAAAGGGGGGGAAATTTTCTAATAGGCCATTGAAGGCTTGCTTTTTTTTTTTTTTTAAGTGTGATAAATTTGGCCTGTCTTAAAAAGACAGCTCAGTGTTGCTTATCAACCGTGATTTGACCAGATAGCCGTTTCAAACAACAGACACTGGTCTTTTTATAATAAATGAAAGCAATAAAACCAAGAGCTGGGCCAGAACTATAATTAAGAATCAAGGCGCTAAAAATGGGGGTGTGTCAGCAGAGGGCAGAGTTCATCCAGTCTTTGGGCAGGATTAGCTGGAGGACCACCAAGTGGGGTGCTAGGGGCCACACTCCATAGGGGAGGACCACTCCTCTTGCTCCAGGTCAGAACCTCTTGCCGCCCTTGGGTCCTTCTCTTTCCCCTTCTCATTTTGGGAGAGCGCCCTCTCTGGGCAGATGGGCCCAGGGGTGGAAGGAGGGGCTCATCACCCACCCCCAGAGCCAAATCAAATGCCTATTTGAAATTCAGCCAGAAACCCCCCTCCTTGCTCTGTCTGTTCACAATAAACATCCCAGACTGGGCTACTCCTAAAGAGCTGTCTGTTTAACACAATCTCCATCTCAAGCGGCTGTTTTGCATTTCCTTTTGGCTTTATTAAAACTGATTTTCTATTTGCACTATAAAAACTGATCTGATTAAATTTCCATTTTTCCCCAAAGAAAAGATTCTCCTCTGTCTCTCTCTCTCTCTCTCTCTCTCTCTCTCTCTCTCTCTCTCTCACACACACACACACACATACTCTCTCTCTCTCTCCCCTCAGTCTCTCCTTGCCTTCCTCTCTTTCCTCCCTCCCCCTCTCCCTTTCCACTTTTTTTCTATCCCCAAACAAATAATTCTTGATTATTCTCCCTCCTCATCCCTCTCTTATCCCCCCACAGGGTCCCCATCCCAGTTTCCATGGGGATGGCTGTGAATGGCGCTCCCGGGGAAGGGAGCAGGAGGGAGCTCCCGCCCAGGGAAGCTGGAGAGGAAAGGCCAGTGGGGGGTCCATCAGTGAAACTCTGGCACCTCCCAGGCCCCCCTTTATGGGGTACATCATACTCAGGGAGGCCCACGGGAGTGGTCAGCATCCAGTGCTGCCCTGGAGTCTGCCCTATGGCTCTGACAAAGCCCAGGCTGTGGGTTCAGTCCTCCTGGAGGTGGCAGGGTGTGGCGGACATACTTAGCTCCTCCCAGTGGCTAGGGGCACTGGGAGATGGGCCAAGGATACAGATAGGACACACAGACCTACCTCCCCCATGTGAATAAAAGACCACAGCACTTAGCCTTTGCCTTATCCACATCCCTGTCCTTCTGTAAATCAGGGGACTCATGTCTTTTTCACCTCTGCACAATGAAGATGACAGCTGTCACTCATTAAAGACCCATTGTGGAGTGTGCCCTGGGTCAGTGCAAGACCAGGTAATCTGAGCTTTTTGCCTCCACCCCTGGAGGGAGAAACCCTCTCAGGGAGGTTAAGTAACTGGCTCATGGAGACACAATCCCAAGTGAGCCAGCCCCAGAGCCAGTGTGCCAACCAGTGCACCACATTGCCTGGCGAGAAAAGAAGGCCATTGTGAAGGACCAAGCCAGAGTGCCCAGAGGCTTGTCAGTGGACAGCTGAGGAAGGAGGCAGGAGGCAGTTCCAGGCAGGAGGGTCAGCTGATAAAGTAGTTCTACTCTGTCCTTCTGAGGGCTACCTCCCTTCTGAGTTCCCCAGGGCACTGGGATGCCCCTGCCTCCACCCCATTGGTCCCCATCCTGCACTCCTGCCCTTAAGACTCTAGTGCCTCCCCCAGCACAGCTGAGGCGGCTGGCATTTTAAAAGATTTTAGTAAATATTCAGATAAAACAAAAAGCAAATAATGACAAGAAATATAAATGGCAGGAACCAACTTATTTCCCAGTGCACCAGATCACCTGCTCCATCTATAATTAAGTCAGTGAGTGAGTGAGTGAGTAGGTGAAGTTTTGTGCTTACTAGCCAAAACCAGAAGACGCAATGTCTACGTTTCCTGCACAGCTGGGGCTGTCCATTCAGTGCTGGATTCCAGTGTGAGAGCCACCTGGCCCACTCTTGCCAGGTGGAGTGGCTGGTACCGGCTCACACACAAACAGAGCCCCCACTTATCCTGTGAGACTCCTTTTCTCCACACTCAGAGGCGGCTGTCCTCATCAGATATGCCCAGTACATCTGATCCATACCATGCATAGAAGAAGAACTCTTACACGTTCCCAATGGTCCGTGCATGGTTCCTGTCCTCTTCAGATCAGAGCCAAGACATCCAGAGTCAAGTAGGAAAGAACATCAAAGGTGGACTAGGCCAGATCCCAGGGGGCTGGCTGGTATGGTGCATCCTTCATCTCTACTGGTCCGAATCCTCCTTGCCCTTTAGCATGCAGTTGAAGTCCCACTTCTCCAGGAGCCTTTGCTCATTTCTCCAGAGAATAAGTTCCTCTGCCTTACAGTCAACACCACTCACTGGACATTTGGGCCTTTCCACATCTGGTACAAATGCAGCAAGCTTCCACCAGCCCAGCGCATTGCACATGCGCCTCGCTTCCCATCTCCCACTTGCCCATCACACCTACTTATCCTCAGGGATGACTCTAGGAAGGCTTCCTTGTCCTTGGCCTCAACGCTGCACCATAGCGCCCAATGCTTCCTGCTCCCATTCTCCCCGTCACCATGTGGGCTCCTCAAGGGCAAGGACTGTTCCCTTTAACTCTGCAGTCACTGCCTGGAGGAGTCACAGCACAGTGGGGAGCACATTGAGGGTCTTCAGCAAACCTCTCTTAGGTGAATAGACAAACCAGTGAGTGAATGCTGCCTAGTGAATATCTTGCATTGTGGTTTTAGTTTGCTGCATGATCCCCTGTGGACACCTCGGACCCTATCTCCACACCCTCTGCACCCAGCCCAGTGCTGTTTACAAACCAAGGTGCTCCCTGCATTTTTATATTAACATGTAATAATTGTACATATTTCTGGGTACAGCGTAAGATTTCAGTGAATGCATATATCATGTACTGATCAAATCAGGATCATTAGCATTTCCATCTCCTTATCATTTCTTTATGCTTAGAGACTTCGAGCTCCTCTCTTCTAGGTTTTTTGGGGTTTGGTGTTGGGGATTAAACTAGGACCTTGCACATGCTATCTTAATAAACCATGCAATCAATTATTGTGAACTATAGTCACCCAAGGCCCCAAATTTTTGACAAAAATATCTGGATCATATGCTTTGAATTAAGTCACACTGGAAGACTCTGGAAGCTTCTCAATTGAAGCAAAGCAGTGTTCTGTGTGTATGGTCATTGCAGCCCATGAGAGGCCTGAGGCACAGAGAGTGAACAGAGAGCCAAAGCCCTCGGAGGGAGTGTCTGAGGCTGTTTCTTTCTCTCAGGTGTCCTGTGCCTGACATAGAATAGGGGATCGACACATACCTGCTGAAAGAAATTCCATCAAGCCCAGAAGAACTACCCAAACAACTGAAAACAACATAGAGAGGTTTTTTTTAAAAAATTTGTTTATGACTGCCTGGATACAGGAAACTAATCAAAGAACAGTGCGTGAAAAAAGGAAGTGGAGGGGGCAGCAGTGGTTGGTGACAGAAGATGCTGAATTTGGTTCTAGACATTTTATGGTGACAGCAAGACATTTGAAGAGAAATGTCCTGCAGGCTGCTGGATTTATGAGACTAGAGTTCTGGTAAGAGGTCAAGGCTGGAAATGAACATTTGAGCATCTTGGGAAAAAGAGAATAGCTGCAAATGAGCTTGTGCAGGATGCGAAACTAGCAGCAGGGAAGGCAGCACCAGGAGGGGACTTGGGGGACAGTGCCAGGGTGGGGCCGAAGTGCAGTGGGAGAGTCGGGAAGGCACAGTCAGGGAGGTGGGAAGCACCCAGAGGACAGTGGACACACGAGGTCAAGGAAGATGAACAAACTCCACTCACTCCTGGGGATTTTTACCTTCTTTCTTAACTCTCAGCTCTACCCTTTCTCAGGAACAATGTCACCATGTCCTGCTCTAAATTCTGGCTTGGTCCTGGTTTCTTGCTCTGCATGGTGCCCCCACTGCATCCCCATTCATCTTCCCCTCTCTCCTTCCTTGCAAGCATGCCATCGTGGAACCACATTGTATCATGGGCCCGTAAAGTTTCATAGTTTGTTTTTTTTCCCCAGTATTAGGAATGGAACCCAGGGCCTCACATATGCTAGGCCAGTGCTCTACCACTGGCTCTACCACTGAGCTACATTTCTAGCCTTTTCAAATTTTATTTTGAGATAGGATCTCATAAAATGCCCAGGCTGGCCTCAAACTTACCATCCTCTTGTCCCTGTCTTTTGCGCAGCTAGGATTATAGTGTGCACCAAGGTCCCCAGTTTAGCCATCATAGAGTTTTTTTAAAAGGAATTTGTGAGACATCACATCCCTTGCTTTCTTGTTACAGATGAGGCCCAGACAGGGAATATAACCTGCTGGAAGTCACACAGCTAATGCATGGAGAGCAGGAAACAGATGCCAGGTTTCCAGTGGCCCAGGCTGGTGCTCCCGGGTTTCTGCCACTGTGCTTCCTCCAGAGGAAGAAGAGAACCAGAGAGAGAACAAGATCTGAGTGAGGTTCACAGCTGGGCCAGGCCACGGCTAGAATTGAGACCAAATTTCCTAGCTGCATTCTTCTCATCTTACTTCCTGGACAGGGAAATAAGCCAGACCTCTGTCTCCCAAATCTCTCGGCCAGCCCTGGTGCACACAGTACTCCTTGGAGTGAGCAGCCTCACAATCTAGACTGCAAGACAAAGATCTGCTCCCTTCATCTGTTTTATCTGTACCCCTCTGCTAGGTAAAGTTCTCAGCAAACAGGTCTCCTTTAAGGGTGAGGTCCTTGCACAAAGAGCAGGGGTTGTTAACTTCCCTGCATCCACACCTAAAATCTGGGCCATTCCAAAGAGACAATTACATGGCATTTACTATCCCAGCACCGGTTGCTGCTGGCTGCTTAGAAACCCCTGGCCCTCCTTGTCCTGAAGCTGCCAATTTCCTCATCAGTATTTTATTTGTCTGTTTTGCTCATTTTTAAGCTGGTGGCAATTGCTATTTAAATTGTTTTGTAAAGTGTCTTTGCATTTACAATGCCGGCTGTCAGCAGCCCCACAATAGGAAATGAGATTTGGCATCAAAGGCAAAGACGCTACTAAAATACATTTTAATAAATATGTAAATCAATTAATCAATCACCCATCCAGGGAAGGAGCTTCAGGAACACAGACAGATTGGCTGAGAGAGAGGAGTTGAAGAGAAATGTGCAGTCCAAGGGGCAGGAGAGGCTTATGGGGCGCTGAACACGGGGTTGCAGGTACATTGTGGGCAAGCAGTCGCGTGCCTCTAGTCCCAATCCCTACCTCTGCCTAAATGGGCTCCCCTGGGGTACTACCACAGCAGCCCCAGCCAGCCAAGGGATCAGGGTCCCACACAGGTATTGACAAAGTAGCTCCAGGACTGAGACTAGGAAGCCCACCCTCTAGCAGAAACTCCCACCACAAAAATTTCTGCTGTTTCCTAGAGCGGGAAGATTAGAAAGTGCTTGTAAGTCAGACCAGCCCAGGGGATTAGCATCAGGAAATGCTGGGAAGAAATGACCAGCTGTTCTCTCTTTTCCCACAACAGCACCAAAGGGAAAGAGCTTAAGCTGTCACAGGCAGCTGGGGGAGTTGGGGGGTGCTGTCCCCTCGGAGATGGTCCTGACTAGAAAAGTAAGCAAGACTCCAGGGACAGTGTAGGGTAACGAGGCTGCCAGAAGACCTCGTAAAGCAGGATACCCAAACACATTTTACCTCATGGGTCAGAAGGGGGCAATCTGATGACAAGGGAGCTGGCCACATAGACGCAGATCCTCAGCTTGGACCAAGGTGTGTCATGAGAGACATGACGGTGGCCAATAAAACCTGGGCTCCAGCTGGCATGTGTCTCCAAGCCTGGACTGGACAGACACAACAGACTCTGGCATATGATTTGCTGAGGAGTGTGCCTCCAAGTCATGGCAACATGTATTCTACACGGCTGTCAGTACGACCTTAGGCAAGTTACTTACCCCCGGAGGCCTCTGTCTACTCACTAGACAATGTGAAGTGGAGCAAAATGCACTTGAACTTGAAAACTCTGACTTGCCATCCCCACCACTGTGGAGATGGAACTCATATTTCCCCATTACAGCTGCCAGCATAGGTTGACCCTGACCTTGACAGGGAGGGGACTGAACATTTGGAGGCTAAAGACCAAGGTGGACCCATCTGAGGGGCCTTGACACCACCCCCCCATCAGAGACAAAGCAATGGAGAATGGCACATGCCTGCAGGAAACTCAAGGATCCCCCCTCAGCTTCTCTCCCGCCCCTTCCTCTGCACTCACCCCATCCCCTTCCCACCTCCTCCTCTTGAAGAAGTAAGTCCTCTGATTGAAGACCTGTCTGGCTCCCAAATTACCTCGTTTTTTAAACTGATGCCACCTGAAACAGAGGGCACACATTCCCATCAGCTGAGAGCAGGCACACAAATCCACCCCTGGGTGTCCAGGCGTGTATGCAAACTGCATCCTCATGGGCCGTGTGTCATGAGCACATGTGAATGCGTGGCCTTAGGCCTGCCTGTACACACATGAGTGTGTGGGTCTCTTACTGTGTGTGTCCACACTCAGGCAGTGTGTCCCATCTACTTGCATGTGTGTCTGGGTGGCCGTGTGAGGGTGTGAATGGTGCATGAATAGCCATGCTTCTAAACATGCCTGTGGCATCGCATGTATCAGGAGAGGGCTGGTGGACATTATTGTGGCCAGGTACCTTGCTCTCTTCCCTAAGAGAGTCCATTTCACAGCACTGCCCAACATCACTGGGGAGCAGGCTGCCATCAACCTGTGTCTGCCCCTTCCTGATGCCATTGAAGCAGAGGCCCAAATAAGTCACACTGGTAATTCTGAGTGGGAACCTATGGGATCATTCTGTCATGAGCCAGGCTCTCTGCTCAGTAGCACTGGCCCTCTGCTTATGCACAGGTATGTCTGTGAGAGCGGCATTTTAATCAAGATATTGGCATTTAAATCAGTGGACCGAGTACTGAAGACTCACCCTCATTCTGTGGATGGGCATTACCCAATTGGCTGATACCCAGAGAAAACAAAAAGTCAGAGGAGAGGTGAACTTGCCCCTCCTCCCCATTCTAGATGCGGGAAGCCCTTCTCCTACCCTTGAACATCAGAACTCAGGGTTCTCTGGATTTTGGATTCCTGGACTCACACCAGCTCTCAAGTTCTCAAGTCTTTGGCCTCAGAGTGAGAATTACACCATCACTTATCTGGTTCTAAAGTCCTTCAGAGTCAGACTGAGCCAGGCTGATGATTTCCCTGGTTCTCCAGCTTGTAGGCAATTAGGGAAGCAAAGTTCCTAATAAACACACACACACACAGTAGGTTCTTTCTGAAGAAACCTAGTACAACATCATCATCTGTGCTTGCCATGGATTCATTTGAGAAGACATCTTTTATTTCTGTTCCTTTAGCACTTAGCACATAGTAGGCCCTCTAGTATTTATGAATGAAAACAAGTGTTCTGAAGTTAATTTGCACATGCACACGCATCGGTTCCTCCCACGTGTGCTGTGAGCGCCTCAGTGGCAAAAGTGTGCCTGCCTAGCTATGCCTTGGAGCCCCCACCCAACTCTCTTGCCCTGCCACGGTGGCTGAGCTCTCAGACAGACAGACTGAGAACTACCTGACTGTCCAACTGACTGGTCACCACAAGCCCCAGTAAGCCATCCCCCTTGTTCCTCGTGACTCGATCGTCCCCACCTGGAGGGTGACAACACTTCTGGGGAGACTTTTGAAGCATCAACTTTATTAAGATTGATTTGGCCTGCCTGCCATTCTGACAGGTCCAAAAGCAAACACGGCAGGGCCATGGGGGAGATTTGGTCATAATTACCATCTTTAATTACTGCTAAAACATCAATTGCTCTTGTTCAATTAGCAGTGCGGTTTCAGGCATGGCAAACTTTGCAACACAAAATAAGCTGAAAATTGATTTCTGAACACTTAATGCAGATCTGAAATTGCTAACCTGATAAGGTTGTCATAGAAGAGCCAACGTGGCCAAGGAGGAACTTTGTGGGGCTGTAATTGCCTCGGTAGGAAGATTAATAACTTGTATACTTACATCTTGTTCATCAAGTGGGAGGCACTCGTGGGGGAGCCAGGAGTGGCGGTTGGGTGTGAGACAGGAAGGCAGAGGGAGGGTGTTAACAAGGACACCAGCAATTAGGCAGAGAGAGCAGCAGCCTGCACCCAATGGTCCGTGAACGAGGACATGGCCCTCTGGGATGGCTTGCAGGAAGGGCCGGCTGCCTGGGATGGCTGCCAGGGAGAGCAGACCAATGCAGAGCAGGCAGGTACTGTCTCAGGCAAGTGGAGAGAGGATTCCTGGGGCCAGGCCACCTCCACTTCCTCTCCAAACCCTGGAAAAGGACCTTCAGGGTCAAACCCCTTTCAAAGTTCAACTGGTCTCTGTGAGAGCTTTCTGTATGCAGGACTCCCAGCAAGGGAAAGGAGGGACCCTAGGACACCAGGGCTGTTCCACCCCAGCTCTGACCATCCATCACTCTGATGCCTGGGTCTCCCTGCCGTGGGGTTGAGTAGATTACTGACTGCACACCACAGAACGGTGCACAGGGAAGCCTTTTACCACCAAGTGTTGCAAGGAGTGTGCAAGTGCTAGTATTATTGTTATGGTTACTGTGGGCCTGAGGGTGGTGTGGGCACAGGTCTAAAGTCTGAATAGCTTGGTAAAGTTTCTCTCTCTCTCCAAGTTCTGTCCTTTAAGCAAAGAGAAATGAAAAAACTAAAATAAACCTCCATTTTTACTTATAAAATTAACATCTGCTGAGCACTGGTGTGTGCCAGGATAGGGCAAGGCACCAGATAGATGAATGGATAGACAGACAATAGATGGATAGAAAGATGATTGATAGGTAAATAGATGGAGGAAGGGGAGGGAGGGAGGGAGGGAGGAAGGAAGGATGCAAGAAAGGAAGGAAGATGGTAGAGAATCAGTAGATACATAATTGCATTCAATTCTCTCAAAACCACTAAGGGGTAAGTATGATTATCTTCATGTGACAGGTGGGAGAAATGGGACTTAGCAAGATTAAGTGATTTACTCCAAAGTTACATACCTACTGAGTAGAAGAGCTGAAATTCAAACCCAGACCTCTTTGAGGAAAGAGACAATACATTCAGTCTCTGCTCTCTGCCCTTGAACTTCCTACCACCTTCGCTGGACTGTGCTGGGCCTGGAGCAGACACAACCAGGGATCAGAAATGCCCTTGTCCTGTAGAAATGGAGACAGACACTCACTCATCCAACCAGCTGTGCTATGCCTGCAGCCAACAAGCCCATCCCAGCAGCATGTCCAGAGCAGCAAATCAGACACTCTCAGGAGACATACTTGCTAAAGCCAGGCTTAGTCAGAGCCAGATTGCAACCAGACCCCTATCTTATATTTTCTCCTTAGGGTACTTACTGATCCAAAGTCCTCTGGATCCAGAATTCAACTCCATTCAATAAAAGTTTATTGAACACCTTCTTGCCCATCCTCAGCCCAGAAGTCAAGAGAACAGTAAGACTTTCTAAACACTCCCTCACTAGCAGAGGGATAGGAAAAGAGGGCTCTTGGGGTGAGCAGTGCAAGACAATGAGCAAGATGCAGAGCACACAGGAGAGGCATCAAACAGAAAAGGCTGCCCAGAGGAGAGGGTGTCTGAGTGGGCTTTGCAGCCAGTCAGGAGTTAGCCACATACAGCCAAGCAGTCCTTCAGGCAGAGATGTGAAGGTGCGAAGGGGCATGGTCTGAAGGGAACTACAATCTGTTGGTATCTCCAGAGCTTAGTGCATGAGGCTGGGCTTGGGGTATCAGATGTTACAAGGTCTGCACAATACACTAGTCTTTATCTTGCAGGTGCTGAAGACCAGGGCTCAACTTTGCACACCAGAAAGCTTCCTCTGATCATACTAAGTGAAATAAACCAATTCCAAAAACTCAAAGGTCGAGTGTTTTCACTTATATGTGGAAGCTAAACCATAATAAAGTCGGGGAGGAGAAGAAAAAAGTTCAGTAGATTAGACAAAGGGGAGTGAAAGGAAAGAAGGGGGCACAAGACTAAGAAAGAGTAGAATAACCCTAACATAATTTTCCTATGTGCACACATGAAAATACCTAAGTGAACCCCACCTCGTGCCCACCCACAAGAATGGGGTCCTAATTAGAATAAAATATACTTCATGCTTGTATAATTTTATCAAAATGGATTCTACTGTCACATATAACTAAGAAGAACCAATAAAAATTTTAAAAGAAAAAAAATAAGCTTGCTCTGGCTGAAGATGGGAAGAATGAATATTAGTTTACTGGAGCTGCCATAAAAAAAAATTGCCTCAGACTGAGGCTTAAACAACAGGAATATAATCTCTCACACTTCTCACGTCAAAATGTTGACTTGACTGGTTTGTTCTGAGGCCTCCCTCCTTGGCTTGTGGATGCCCATCTTCTTGTGGTATCTTCACATGGTCTTCTCTGTGGACATGTCTGGGTCCTAATGTAAGAATATCACTCATCTTGGGTTAGTTTCCACCCACATGGCCTTGCTTCAGTGTAATTACATTGAGTCCTTAGAGACTCCATGTCCAGCTTCAGTCCCATTCTGAGGTGCAGGGGGCAGTATATCAATATATGAGTTTGGAGATGGAGGGGGTTACACAATTCAGACGGTCACAGAGGGCCTACAGGTAATAAGACAACTCTTCCTAAAGCCCTCATTTTGTCACATCACTTCTCTCCAGTTTCCAGTGACTCCCAATAGCCTATGAGTGTAAGTCAAAACCCACTGAATTCAAGGTTGCTCCCAGGCTACCATACCTTCTGCCTGTTCAGCTCAGCCTCCATCACTCCTGAGCATGCTCCCCTCCATCAAGGCCTGGTGTGGGCTCTATTCCACACTCCCAGCTCAGTCCCGACCTCAAGTCATTGCCTGGACTTTGTTGATTTCTGTATTTTGGTGGTAATGAGGATTGAATCCAGGAGAACTCTACCACTGAGCTACATCCACAACCCTTTTTAATTTTTACTTGGAAACAGGGTCTCACTAAATTTCTGAGGCTGGCCTTGAACTTGTGATCTTCCTATCCCAGACTCTCCGATATCTAGAATTACAAGAATGGGCCACTGCTCCTTGCTACTTGTACCATTTTTACCTAAAGAAATCCCTTTGCCCATAGTTTCCTGCAAAGGACACAGCCAGACTGCCATATTCTCTAGTGCCATTGAAGAACCTTGTCTACAGCTACTTGACCAGTGGAAGAAACTTGACCCAGGTATCAAGTTTAACTCCCTAAATAAAGAAGGTAGTTATTCATTAAATTGATCAAATTATCTCAAAAGTTTGAATGGGAAGATATAGGAGGAGCATCCATCAGTTGGCAGCAAAAATAAAAACTCAAAAGATACATAGAGATAGGTGTTGAGGGAAAAAAGGATTATTCATGTGTTCGAGGTAAGAAGAAATGAGTGCTTCCTCTAAGAGAAAAAAATACTTCCCTTGAAAAATCACTTAACAGTAATAGGAGAATAAGAAAGAAATTATGTCTCTGACAAAGCAAGATCTACTAACTCAGGCCACAAGACACAGGAAGGGCAGAGGAGTTCAACTGGGAGTGAAAGGCATAAGAAAGAATGACTGTGGGACAGAGCTGAGGAGCTGGCCAAGCCCAACTCTCTGGGGTCAGTGCCACACCTCATGGTCAAAAAATAGCACTCACTTGTTGGCAACAGGAGTGTTAAGGTCTGTAAACAAGTCAAGATGGTGTCTGGCATTTTGCCAGAGGGAGTGGTTTGTGAAGTAACGCCAGTGAGCCATTAAGTGTGGAGATTCCTTATTGGTTGACTGCTGTATCTAGTTTATGTTAATTAAGATAAGCTGTGTGGAATGTATATATACCCCTCCTGTCCTACAATAAATGGCTCCCACTCCTGCTGTATCAATGTACACAAGTTGCTCGTCACTCCCCGGTTATTTTGCTGCAGCCGGACTGCGGCAAGGAGAACAGGTATATGGGCTGGCAGTGGGCACTTGGTTTTGACATAAAATAGAGCAGGGATGGTGTGTTTGTTTGACAGGTCACACAGCAAGTCATATTTGCAGGAAGCAGCCAGCCTGCAAAGTGGGACGGAGGACAAAGGCTCTGCATTATGACCTGGCACAGCTGTCATTGCCACTAGGCTAGAGAGGAATAAAACCTAAAGGATCTTATACGGATGGCCCAATAGAATTCCTGATGGTCCACAATATGGCCATGCCTACCCCCAAATCCAGAACATCATGCAAACAGCTGGTCCAGGAAGAAATCATTCAAAGTTAAATTAATAATAAAAAGGAATCACCATGGGATTTCCACAACCAAGATACTATAATAAAAAAGGAGAGAGATAAAAAATAAATAGTAAATATTCACATTCCAGAAAAATGTTACCATGGAGAAGATGAAAATTTTAATACTCAATGAAGCAATTACTTCTATAAACCAAGAAGACAAAAAAGAGATACAAAGTCCCTTTAAAAATATAGCAAGGCCAGGGGCTGGGGTTGTGACTCAGTGGTAGAGTGCTTGCCTAGCATGTGTGAGGCACTGGGTTCAATCCTCAGTACCACATTAAAAAAATAAAGCAAATGAAGCTATTTAGTGTTAAATATATATATATATATATAAAAGACAGGTGTGGTAGCACATGCCTGCAATCCCAGTGGCTTGGGAGGCTGGGATCACTTGTGAGGAGGATCACAAGTTCAAAGCCCACCGCAGCAACTTAGGGAGGCCCTAAGCAACTCAGTGAGACCCTGTCTCTAAATAAAATATGAAATGGGCTGGGGATGTGGCTCAGTGGTTGAGTGCCCAAGTTCAATTGCCAATACCAAAACACACACACACATACTAGAGAGACAAGCTCATGATATAAATTATGAGATGGTATCATTCAGAAAATAAGTGCTAGAAAATCATTAAAACCAACAGAGACCTGCTGAAAGCAAAGGAAGAAATAAGGAAGACAGACTAGGAAAAGAGAGAAATTGCTAAGAGGTCAAAAAAAGTAGAAGAAAAAAAATCGTAGATATAAAAGACAAATATATAACTTATGTCTCCACAAAAAGAGCAAATATTTTAAAATATGATTTATTAGAATTTCCCAAAAATAAAATAGAACTAAATCTGTAGATTGAAGAGACTTACTGTGTCCCAAGAAAAAACTGGCACAGGTGAAAGATACTGGACTTTAAAGAAAAAGGATTCTTTGAAACATCCAGTCCAAAAGATCAGGGTGCCCAAAAGTGGGAGACAAAAATCAGGGTAATGTCAGACATCTCCACAACATTATTTCATGCAAAGAAATGGAAATGGAAAGTGTGACCTAAGAATGCTGTATTCAGGCAAACATCAATTAGGTATAAAGACAGCATTAGGAGACACACAAGAACATTAGAACATCAGCTTCATGAGCTTGAAGAATCTGTAAGAGAATAATTTCAGGGCAATCAAAGGATGAATGGAAGAAGCTACAGCAAAAGTACTGGGGCCAACATTAGATCCATTTAACTGAAAGTAAGACCAAGACCAAAGCAATGTAGAAATTACAGCTGCAGAAGCAAGCATCAGGGTTATGCTCCTGACAATGTAAAAATTCCATAACTAACAACTTTTGGCTGGGGGAAAAGAAGAGAAATAAAAAGCAATGTAAGTAGGTAGCAACTGTTTTGTTTGTGCCTTATTGTTAAAGATGACATCTGAAGCTAATAAAGTAAGCAATAGACCTACATACACACTTAAAGGTTTAAAAGAAAAACACTTAGAAAAATAGTAACAATACAACCAATTAAAACCAAAGTGGTGAGGGTAAATTGGAAATATACTAATTCACTCTCATAGAGACTAAGGAAAATAAGCATAATGATATAGATATAAATACAGATACAGATACTATTGAGGGGAAATGCAAGCCTCCCAAGTTATTAGAAGAAATTCATATACAAAATATAAGCAAACAACATAGAATATTGGGTAAAAGATTGAAAAAAAAAGCAGCAATAAAACAAGAAAGCATAACAGAAAACTTGATTTAAAGAAGATAGCTAAGACCAAACATGCCTGTCATATTAGTTTGTATGAATTTTACCGTCTAAAAATATTTGCTCTCAGACTAGGTCACAAAATAAAGTCTAAATTTCTTCTCTATCTTAAAGCACAATTACTTAGAGGTTGAAAACACAAATGGGCAAAGACATATCATCCAAGCACAGATAAAATGGAAGCAAAGAGCACTATTTTAGTAGCTGGCAGGACTGAACTTGGGGGCAGGGACAGAGAACATGAGAAAGGGGACACTTAATGATAAGGAGCACAGTGGCCAAAGAGTGACTAACACCTGGGTGTCTTTATTTTGCAAATATCATCACATCAGCATTCTTAAAGTAGAAACACCAAATATGCAAGAAAAAAGAGAAGCATCATAGAATTCAGAGATGGCTACAGCTGACCACCCTGTCAACAGCAGAAGTAAATGAAAATCATTAAGGATATAAAGGGATAATTAATCTGATTCACAAAGTTACTCTAACATATGGATATTTATGTTTTTCAGCTCAATGCCCTCAAAACAGAAAAGTAAAACACTGAAAATCTTAAACTACAAAGAAAACCTCAACATACTCCAAAAAGTAGAAACTCTATGAACCACATTCTGGAAATAAAATGTAATAATATTAGAAATTTGAAATAAAATCCTTTCTGCTCAGAAATTTTCATTGCTTCTCTTAAGCAGCACTTAGGACAAAGAGGAAAGCAAAATGGAGACTGGAAATATCTTTAAAATAGTCCTCATGAAAATATTTTTCTCTCAGTGGTAAGAATGAAAATAAAAATAAGTAAAAATGAGGCAAATGAAAATAAATAAAAACTAAATTCAAGAAGTTAGGGAAAAAAACAGACTCAAGCTATGGAAAACAGAAAGTGAGCAGTGGTTATTTGAAAGTAGAATTAAAGAACAGTAGAATTAATACGTAAATCCAAATGATCATATATATTGAAAGTGAATAAATATGATAAACTTTTCACTAGCCTTGTCAAGGCAAAGACAAAACAGAAATACAGAATGGTAAGGGAAAATAACTACTGAAACCAATAAAATTTAAAACATAATGTGACATTTATTTTGCTCATCATTACACAAAATAATTTTAGAACCTAGGTAAAGAGAGAAATTTACAGGGAAATGTAAATTGAGAAAACCAACCATAGTAAAGTCAGGCAATCTCAGGTAAATTCCCCAGCTGTCATATGTTACTCCCTCCCTCAAGAACATCAAGCCCGGGTAACACCACAGAAGAACTCCAAGAAACCTTTAAGAAACAGGTAACTCAGATGCTGTGTAAACTTCTTAGGAGTACACAAAAAGGGGAAAATAAATTCACACTCATTTTTTATGGAACTAGCATAACAGAAACATCGAAATGGGACAAAACATGAAAAGAAAATAACAGCCTGATATCAATTACCAATATCACAACAACAAAAATATATACATATAATATTAGGAAATAAACCTCGCACAGTGGCACATGCCTGTAATCCCAAAAATTGGGGAGGCTGAGGAAGGATGACAAGTTCAAGGTCAGCCTGGGCAATTTAGTGAGAACCTGTGTCAAAACAAACAATGAAAAGATTTGGGCCCAGTGTGGTGGTGCATGCCTGTAATCCCTGAGGAGGCTGAGGCCAGAGGATCAAGAGTTCAAAGCCAGCCTCAACATCTTAGAGAGGCCCTAAGCAACTCAACCAGACCCTATCTCTAAATAAAACACAAAAAAGATCTGGGGATGTGGCTCAGTGGTTAAAGCACCCTGGGGTTCAAACACCAATACCCAGAGGGAAAAAATTAGAAAACAAACCAAGAGTCCATTTAAAAAAATAACACTAAGGAAAGTTCACTCTGAGAATTCAAGAATGATTGAATGTTAACTAAATCATTTTGCAATTCAGTATATCAATAGATCAAAAGAAGAAAATCACTTGGATGTCCTCATGAATGCTGGATAAACATTTCAAAAATTCACACCCATGCTTGTTTTATAAAGCCTCTTTCAAAATAGCAATGGATGGACACTTCCTTACTACATCAGAGATATATTGGTGCAATTGCCACAGTAATGTTTAATGCAAAGACACCAGGAGCACTCCCACTGAATCAGAACAACACTAAGACATACAATATTCCCTATTATTTAACATTATTCTGGTGATACGACTGTTAAGAAAGGAAAAGATAAAAATATTCATCGTTTCCAGTTGATATGAGTGTTTACTTGGAAAATTCAAGATAATCAACTAAAAATGCTACAAATAATAAGAAAATTTACTAAGTTGGCTGGTTATAAAATTAGCATGCCAAAATATTTATACAAATAACCAGTTGGAAGTTATAATGGAACAAAACAATACATTCAGAATAACAACAGAAGAAGATAAAATTAAATCAAGAAGCAGATGATCTAGGAAAAAAACTGAAAATACTATGTACCAATAGAAGATTTAGATATGAAGATTCAACATCAAAACTATGTCAAACTCCACTAATGTTTAGATTTGATGTGATTCTGCCTCCCAAATAAGGGTTGCAAATTTTTAAAATTTTGCTTATTTGTTTTTGATTGGGTATTTGGGAGATCTAAAAAGATAACTCTAAAATAAATAATGACCTCTCAAAATAATTAGGCAAGAATTACTAGAATTTTTTTTTTTTTTTTTTGTAGAAGAGTGATGGTTGGTAGAAGGAGGACTAGTCTTACCAGACATGAAAACATAACGTGAGAGCTACCACATGTAAGACACCATAGCACAGGACACGAACAGGTTGTTCTAGTCAGCTTTTTTGCTGCTTTGACTAAAGGACCTGACCAAAACAACAGTAGAGGAGGCAAAGTTTATTAGGGACTCACAGAGGTCTCTGTCACGAGCCATCCATGGGCTGTGTGTGTGAGCTATGCACATTTGAGCGTATGAGGGGACTGGTCTGATGTTACTGCCTGTTTGGGTTGTGTAACATACATGTGCCTTTTCTCTTGCTCTGCGTGTGATCCCACACAGCACCTGAGATGGGTGTGCCTTTCCAAGATGTCAGTCAATCTGCTGACCACAAGACATCACCAAGCAAGACTCCACCTTCAAAACCCAATCCCTTGCCTTATTTGGTTGGAACTTACTATTGAATGCCTTTCCCCTAAATAAATAAAGGGGTTCAGGGTGTGCTCTCTCTCTCTTGCCTCTCGCCTCCCTTGCTCCCCTTACCTTCCAGCATGGGAGCTGACATCTGAGGTTTTCAAGCCATCCCTCACCCCGGAAAAAGGCATTTCTGTATTTGTGTGGTATTTTATTTGCCAACCCCACCAGCTGGTGACAGGTCTCAGTCTGTAAGAGGCTGGCTCCATTCCTTGGGGCTCAAAGTGAGGCAGGACATCAAGGTGGAAGAGTCTGGCAGAGAGAAGCAGCTCACATGGTGATCAGGAAGCAGAAAGAGAAACACCATTCACCAAATACAAATATATACCCCAAAGCCATACCCACAATGTACCACTTCCTCCAGCCACACCCAACGTGCCTCCAGTCATCATCACTCAGTTAATCTCATCAGGGATCAATTCACTGATTAGGTTAAGGCTATAGCCCAATCATTTCTCTTCCAAAGTTTCTTGCATTGTCTTACGCATGAGCTGTTGGGGGATACCACATCTAAACCATAACAGATGAACAAATCACCTGAACAGAAGAGACCCAAAGACACAGATTCAAAAGGGTGGAAGATAGAACTTTTATAATAAATGACATTTATGTAGTCATCTAAGGAAAAAAATTAAACAAGCAAAATTAGATCCCTTTATCACACCTTATACCAAAATCAACTCAAGAAGGGAAAAAATATTACCTTTTTTTAAACAAAATGAAACCATAAAATTCTAGAAAAAAATGGCAGAATTTTCCAAATGTAATATTGGAAAGGGTAGACCTTTCTCATTCTGATCCCCAAACCCTGAGCCATCAAAACTGTTGTTAATTTGACCATATAAAAATCAAATTTGCCTAGTTTGGGTCAGGTGAGGTAGGAAACAGCACAATAAAAAGGCAAAACCAAATGACAAGCTGGATTTTTTTTTTTTTTTTTCAGTACTGGGGATGGAATCCAGGGCCCACATACCCACAGTGCAGTTTTTGTGTTGTTGCGGTTTTTAGATGAAGTCTTGCTATGTTGCCAAGGGTGACCTTAAACAATCAATCCTCCTGCCTCAGCCTCATGGGTAGCTGGGATTGCAGATGCATATCACTGTGCCTCACTTAGAAAAACATTTTAAGCCATATAACAAACAATTCTCTGAAAGGAGAAAGAAAATCTACAAAGCAATGAAAAGTTGGGCAAAAGATGCAGACAAACATTCACCTTAAAGGAGCTTGCTCTTAAACACCAGACTTGACTGTGATCAAAGAAATATTAACATTATGGTACCATTCACCAAACAACTGCCAAAGATCAAAAAATTCAATGTCCTGTGCAGGATAAAGTATGGAGATCCAGGATTTTTTTTTTTTTCTGGTAGGAAGATAATTTGATAACTTCTATGGAGTTGTTGCTTACTAGTTGGATATATTACCCTGGACAGTTTTCTTGAACTGAGTCTCGATAACACCATCTCTTAGAATTATTTTCAGAATTAAGAGTAATAGTATATACAAGAGGCAGACATTGATGTTCCTTGCAGTTTAGTCAAGCCCCATGGCCCTGTGGACTCAAACAGAAAGTTATATCCACAACTAACCCTGTTCAAGGGCTCTGCTATCTGGGAAGGAGGTTTTCTTCTTCCCAGAGCTAGAGGAGGAAACTCTGGTGTGTCCCAGAGACCCAATCATGCCTGAGAGGGGCAGAGGCCCCATCTCCCACACACCAAGGCCCAGGGCTTGCCTCTCCAATAAGCCTCAGCTCAGTCTGGCCAACCCTCAGTCTGGCCAACTAACCAGTATGAAGAGAAGAATGCAGGGTGTTTGGCCTCATAGCCACATGCAATTGGACACACATGCAATCCCAGAGCACAGCAGCCATCTGACTGCAGTTTGATCATCCAGTGATGTCCCTTTGCTGGCCCAGATCCCAACTGCTTAGATCCAGCCCTGCCCTCACCCTCAACCCTATGAATCAGGGGTGGCTGAACTCTCTGATCCCCTTCAGGTGTGGGGGAATGTAGGGAAGGAATTCTAGCTAAACTCAGTTTAGCACAAAACCACCATGGCCCCCTTATGACAGCATCATTTGGGGCAGAACTTTCTCCCTTCCTGGTGACCCCTCCCCTGCCCTTCCACATTTAAATGGTCAATAAGAGTTCAGTACCAGTCCCTGGCAACTGGGAGGAGGTAAACTGGAGAAAGAAAAAAAGAAACTAAACATCTCTGCCCGGCAAGCAGTAGAGTCTGTTCACCTCTGACTTCAACTGGAAATAAGTGTTAATCACAGTGCCAACAAGATATATAAAGTACCTGGAAACTAACCTACCTAAAAACACAAAGAACTTTTATGAAAAATACTACAAACTATTAAAAGTTAATAATTAGTTTCTCTAAATTAATAGAGGAAATTATCCCCAACTTTATCTGTAAATTCAATACAATTCTAAACAACATCCCAGGAAGATTTCTAAAATTAGTTTTTGGTTTATTATAGATGAATCTGAATTTTTTCCATATATTAGCTTTTTAGTTTTTTCAATTTCCTCATTGAGGACTTGCCTACTCTTGTGATTGCTTTCTTTCTTAACAGTGTTACAGGACTTTCTTCTGATGAATACTTGATTTACTAAAGTCACCAGCTTTTTCCTGTCCTGCTCATAAAAGTCTCCAAGTGGATTGACTGCCCTTTTACATGGTTTGGATCTTACATATCCCCCAAAGCACCCTATGCTAAAGGCTTAGTTGCAGCCTGTGGTGCTGTTGGAGGTGTGGACTCTTAGGAGGTGAGCCTAGTGGGAAAAGCTGGGTCTCTTGGGGCAAAGCCTTGAAGGGGATGCTGGGACCCTGGCTCTTACTCTTTCTCTCTGCTTCCAGGCCACCAGAGGAGGAGAGTTTCCCTCCACTGTGTACCTCTGCCAGGACATCCTGCCTTGCCACAGGCCCAAAAGCAACAGGTCCAAGCAGTCATGGACTGAGACCTCTAAAACTGTGAGCCAGAATACACCTTCTTATGAGCTGACTTACCTTAGGTATTTATGATAGCATCAGAAAGCTGACTAATGTACCTTTAAATTTGCTTGTACTGATTAGATACTTAGCAATTTTACTGTTTTATGTAGTTAAGCCCATCAGTTTCCATATGTATGATTTCTACTTTTGCTTTTAAGATTAGAAATAGAGGTCAGACTTTTTTCTTCTATTTTTCTTTTAATATTTAGAGTTAGCATCTTTATCCATATGAAATGTATTGTTTTATAAAATATGTTATGTGAACATATGTGTTCCAAACAATTCTGCCCTGACACCATGATCAAGAGCTATCTAAGTTATCCTGCATCTGTTTGCGGGGAGAGGGGGGTATGTGGGGATCAAAACACAGGAGCTTGCTCATGCTAGGCAAGTATTCTACCACTGAGCTAAATCCGCAGCCCTCCCAGCATTTTTCATATGTAACAAAGTGGGTAATTTTGTATTATCTTAATAGCTAGCATCAGAACTCCTCTTAGATGAGAACTGTCATTGTTTGAAAGTCTCCTGATAAATGTGAAATAAAGGGGGAATTCCCTGAGGACAGAGTAATAGTGGCACCAAAATTTGGCTAAGAGGGAAAGTTTCTCTGCATGAGATTCAAGAGCAGCTTGTTATTCATGGAAAAGAGGGTGTGCCAAAAAATGAAAATCAGGAAGAGTAGACAGGGAAAAAATGAGCAGGAAAAGTAGTAAAAGGTTGGAATGAGCTGAGGGCCAGTGAAGAACCTGGAGGCTTAGCACCCGTGTATGAATTTTAAAACTGAAACTATGTCCATCAAGAGATGAATGGACAAAGAAAATGTGGTACACATACACAATGGAGTTTTATTCAGCCATAAAGAAAAATGAAATTATGTTATTTTCAGGAAAATGGATGAAACTTGAGAACATTATGTTAAGTGAAATAAGTCAAACTCGAAAGATCAAGGGTCAGATGTTTTCTTTCATCTGTGGAAGCGAAGGAGGAAAAAGGAAAAGAAAGGTGGAGGGAGCTCATGAAAATTGAAGGGAGATCAGTAGAGGAGAGGAGAGGGACCAGAGGTGGGAGGAGGGAAGGGAAGGAAGAAATAATGGGAAATGATATTAGCCAAATTATATTGTTATATTGTGTGCATATATGAATATGTAAGAAAAATCCCACCATTATGTATAACTATAATATACCAATAAAAATGTGGAAAAAATAAAAATAATTTTAAAAAGCTAAAACTAAATCTATTTATATTTCAAAAATATAAAGCCAACTTGCCTCTGTTACATTCTTGCTGTAAATTGTTTGTATGGGTGGATTTTTTTTTCAATTAGAATATCTTCAATCATTGACAAACAAATTCTAAAATGTAAGAACAAAATCACAAAAAAAAAGTACATAATAATTAAAAGAAGAGCAAAGAGAAAGAATGTGTCCCATCATCTATTGAAATTAGTATGAAGTATGGCAATTGTTATAAGGATAGGCTAGGTTTTGCTGCAGAAACAAAAGCCTCCAAGTACAGGGTGGGTGCCTAAAGACTCTGTTCTGTTACCACATTCCAGGATCCAAGGCTGACAGTATCCTATCCAACCTGGAGCAGTACAGGTTGTCATGGCAGGAAAGGAGCCATGGTAAATTATATACCAGTTCTGAAAGCTTCCTCCCAAAAGTGACAGGTGTCACTTGTGCTTATATTTCATTGTCCAAACCAAGTCACACAGCCACAACTAAATCCAAGTGGACAGGAAAATGCAATCCTACCATTTTCCTGAAAGATAAAAAATCTACCCATACAAGTAGAATTAGACTATTTATGAACGGTCCTGATGACTACTGCAATAATTTGTTTTAAAAAAAGGAAACTGTAATATTGACATGGGCACTGACAAATAAATCAATGGAACAGAAGAGAGAATCCAGCGTGTGTGTGTGTGTGTGTGTGTGTGTGTGTGTGTGTGTGTGTTTAGACCTGGCCTAAGGTATAGGTGAAATCATTAAGCACTGGAGGAAAGGTGGTTTGTTCAGTGGGTAAGGTTGAGAATATTGGGTTACTATACAAATTTTAAAAACCTTAAATCTCTCCTTCCAATACATAAAAACTTGAACTAACCCAGAAGATTAAGGCCTTCCATGTGATATGTAAAACTATAAAGCTAATGGACAAAAATGCAAAAGTATATCTTTGTGACCTTGGTAAGAGAAGATTTCTTTAATAAGACCCCAAAAGGCACAAACTTTAAGGCAAAAAAAGAAATGATGGATTTGACCAGAATAAAACTGAGAACTTCTGTTCACAGAAGGACACCACAGAGTTAACAGGCAGTGTTAGGTCGGTGGAGACTTGGTGGCGACTTAGAACAAAGCAGCCTGCGCAGGTAAAGAACATCAATCAGATGCCAGCGGAAATGCCTGTCAATCAGCCAGATCTCCTGACTAACACCTGTCAATCAGCAAGACCCCCTGGCCAATCCTGGAGTTCAGCCAACTCTCCTGACCAACTCCAAGGGAGCAAGGGACCCTAGAAACACCTTTTCCTGTCCCAAGCCCTTCCCTTCCTGCTGTAAGCCCCATAAAAGTCCAGTCCGGTCGAACTTCCAAGCGGTTTCTCCTCAGACCCTTTCCCTGTCCCCTCTGTGGATCTGATCGAGTTCCGCCCGGGAGTGATATCTCAATAAAGCCTGTTCAGCGGCCCTTTTAAATCTGCCTCCTTTGGTCTCTGCCTGCCTCGCCTGATCTGACAGGCAGGTGACTAATAGAAAATATTGCAAAAACTAAAACAAAGAATGTGTCGAGCCAGTGTACGTTAGGAAAACCTTTCAATCAAAACACAACAGAAGAAGGGCAAAACACTGGAACCAGGCCATTTACCTACGGTGAAACCCAAACAAATCCTTCCCCACAGGCAGGTATGTGAAGATATGTATGACCACACAGCAGTCAGAGAAAGGCCAAGGGCAGAGAAGAACACCTTTCAGCCCATCAGCCTGGCAACCATTAGAAAGCCAGGTGACACCAAGTGTTGGGAACATGTGGGGACAGAGAAGCTTGTGAGCACTGCAGGGACATCCATTGGCAGAGTTGCCTCCAGAGCCACTGGTGGCTCCAAGGGAGCGACACCAGGGCCCAAGAACTCCATCTGGGCCCACACCTCAGGTGAACTTCCACTGAGATCCACTAGAGTGCATTTTGGAAAGTGTTCATCCCAGCAAGGAGTTTGAGGCAGAGGATGTTTGGCTCATGTATTTTTTAGAAGGTTTAACTTTGATTTTATTTAGCCTAAGAAGGGCATGTCACTCAAACTCCGCTGGTCATTTATAAAAATATTTTATTTAGCCTAAGAGGGGCATGTCTGCCAGTTCAGGAATCAAAGGCCATATTTGGTGGGTGCTTAGGGTAAAGTACTGGACAGCAGCCAGCAATAGTGAAATAGATGTATTTAGCAACAGGAATTAATTTTTAAAACAGTTGAGTGAAAAAGTAAGAAATAGACCATATACACAAAGATACTTAGGTCTGTTTCTTAGCTCTTGGACTTTCAGAACTGTGAAAAATAAATTTCTGTGGTTTCTAAGTCCACAGTGTTCTGTTATAGCTGCTGAACCAATCTAGACAACACTGAACCAGGAGCCTGTTCTAATCAGGACTGGGCCTTGGCACATCACCGGGTCCAATTTGATCTCTGTCCCTATACCTGTAGAATGATACCTGAAACCCTCTAAAGACACATCCAAATGCTGAGATTCTAGGAAGTAATTTATACCTTCCTGTAACTTATTTTGTTCCTTTTCCCTGGTGTGTTTTCATCTCCAGGGGACAAAGGGACAAATAAGGTATTCTAATGGTGGCATTTCCCCCTCAGGCAGGGACGGTTAGAGGGACGGCAGTCTTCCCTAAGTGACCTGAGCAGCTGGCCTTGGGCAGGTGGTTGGCTCCCATTTATCCCAATCACCCTATTCTCCTCACCTCCCCTGCCACCCCCACCCAGGGGCAGCGACCACTCATTGCTAAAAGTCAAACTCTGCCAGACCCTGGGCTGGGTACAGAGGTGACACAAAGTATAAAAACTTGCTTAAGTTCTCCAGTTGCCACCTGGGATTCAGGCGAACAGAAAAGACATGCCTGAGGCTCTCGGGAGGGAGCGTCTGGACCTGCGGGACGCAGAACTGTCGTTGGTCAGCCCTTCCCCTCTCTCTCAGGGCCGCTGGCAGCCACAGCCCCCAGCTGAAGGATGGCAGAGCCCCCACTCTTGGGAGCCCCATTCCCAGCCCCAGACTGACCTCTCCCGGCCAGACCCTGCAAAGCAGTTTGGAAAGTGAGAGGGTGAGGCCGGGTCCTGGGCTCATTGTTTTTCGCCTCCTTCCTGGCAAAGAGAGGGAAGAGCCGGGACAAAGAGGAAATCCGAAGGAGTCCTGGGTCCTCCCACCCTCCAGCCTCCCGCCTCTCCCCCAGACTCCAGCTGTCGGCCTGAAATCACAAAGCCTTTTCTCTCCCAGCCCAGAGGAGGAAAAAAAGAAGAACGCAAAGGGAAGAGAAGCAGCAGCGGATTTCAAAAGGAGGGCTAATTTGTGCGGCACCGGACAGCTGCATTTGCATAATGAAATGTGCAGAGGATGTTTGGCTCATGTATTTTTTAGAAGGTTTAACTTTAATTTTATTTAGCCTAAGAAGGGCATGTCACTCAAACTCCGCTGGTCATTTATAAAAATATTTCAATTGTGTTTCCAAGGAGCTGTCTTTCTGGCCTAAGTGGCTGGTGCCGGAGGTTGTGAATGCTAATGCAGAGGTCGGGAGATCGATAGGGGAGGGAGAAAATGAGAGAGGAAAAGGGGAGGGGCAAAGACATCAAGAAAGAAGCAGGACACCGTGAAGAAAGGACAAGCAGGAAGATAAGCCAGAGACAGATTAGAAAGCAACAGAATGGTGCAGTGGGACAAGGCTCCCTGGACTTCAGAGAAGTCCACCTCGGAAGTAGGGATGGGTGTTCCCAGTGGACCACACCCGACTCATGCAGGTGGGTGGGGCTCTCCCAGCCCACAGTGTTTGGATTTTGTTTTCAGCTTTGTGACCCTAATCTCCAACAAACACAGTTTCCAAAAAGGGGATTCTATGGCCAAGCTTTGTTCCTACCATGCCTGGGTCCTGCACAAGAAGTGCTTTTTCCCATCTTTAATTGTGGGCTGTTTGCTTTAGAGATGGGGATGGGAAGGCTGAGCTGAACTTGAACTTGCATGTCTTTCCTCCTGCCAGTGAAGCCACAATTACCCTGCAAATTCCCTCCTTCCTTCCCGAACCCCCCCACCCAAAACACCCAGCCCCCTAAATAAAACATTCCACTTTCAAACCCCTGTTACAACACTGGCACAGAGGATATGGAGGAGCGGGGGAAGAGGCATTGAGGGTAGAATCTCTCTCTTCCTCCCCCACTGTCCTTGAGGCACTTTGGAAAGATCTTAGAGTCTCAGGCCAAGCCAAGTCTCTCACTGACCCATGCAGAAACTGAGGCCAGAGGAGAGAAGAGGTGGCCAAGGCCACAGAGCCCCTGGGTTCTCTCCCAGCCACACCTCTCTGCTTATGCACCACTGAAAGCCTGGGATCCCTTAGTTCCTCTCTTGGTCTCAGAGGCCAGGGAGGAGACCTCCAGCAATATGGTCAGGAAAATGCCACCTAGTGAAACTACTTAGATCTGTGTCAGGTTGGCTCCTATGGAATAGTTGTTCCATCTAAATTTTTATTCTCACCTTGATCTGTGGACACAGCCTGGGGACCAGGTATTCTGCGTCTGGGAGCCTCCAAAGGTCCCAGCCTTGGACATCCTAATTCCTAAGGCAGACTGTGGAGCTGAGGGGCCTGCTACATCATCCTACAGGAAGCACCCAACCCCTACCTCAAAGAAATAAAAGTAAAAATGACACCCAGCCTGGGTGGGGTAGGGCTGGTAGCCCATCTCCCAGTGTTCATGGGTACAGGTGGGGTAGAGAAGGGACCTCATATGTCAGCAGGTGAAAGGCAACCTGAAAGGGCAGGGGATTTGGAGTTGGGATTCACATTGACTCAAGTGATGACCTCACTTGAGCAAGTGGCTAAAGTTCTCTCATCCCATTTCTTCATGTGCAAAGAGGAAGAAGAGTCCCCCCAACACACACACACACACACACACACACACACACCCTGTTGTGAGATTCTGTCAACTTGCATTCTAAGAAGCTGGCACCAGGCAAGACAGTTTGAGGTGCTCTCTGTCAGGCACAAGGATGGACAGATCCCAATGGCAAAGCACCCATCCTGGACACCTTAGGGGACAGGAACAGAGAAGGGGATGCAGAGGCAAAGGAATGCTTCACTCAGTAGCAACCACTGAGTTTTTGCTATTTGGGTTCGCCCTTAACAAAAGTGGTTTGAGAAAGACTATAGATTCAGAGGCTGTTGGCAGCCAAAGCGGCAGAGGCAATCTAATACAATGCTCTGGTTGGAAGATAAGAAGACTAAACCCAGAAAGGGGTGTCAACAGCCCCAGGTCCCACCGTAGGTCCCTGCAAAGCCAAGATCTGAGCCAAGCCCTGGGGTCTGGCTCCCTTCATTCCCTTTCCACTAACAACACTAGCAGCTTCTAATGGGTAAAAGAACCCACTCCCAGCCCCTGGTCAGGAAAGGGTTCTCTGGAGCCTGCTTCCAGCCCTCAGCCCCCCATGTGCAGATGGAGGTGGCCAGACTGGGGTGGGAGAAGAGCCAGGGGAGGGGGCTGGCGCTGGCCACTGCGGCCCCATGGGAGGCGCCTGCATATGGCCAGCCAGGCTTGGCAGCCCGTGCACACTAATCCTGCTGTCAGCCAGGCCGGGCGCCGGATTAGGAAATGTCACGTTTCAAAGGAAATTATTTCCATTTTCTCCCCAGGAAGGGAAAAGGCAGAAAGACAAGCGAACTCCCAGGGTCGTGTACTGGGAGACAGGCCAGCATATGCGCCTTCGACAGGCGCCTGTCCTCCCCCTTCTCCAGCCCCCTCTGCAGACGCCCAGAAGTGACAGCAATCGCCTCACTGAGTTCATCCTGGCCAAGGACAAATGGATTTCACAGTTTATCATGGGAGGAAGGGGGGTGTCACTGACTCACCAACCATGACCCACCTTTGGTCTCTGCCTTTCTGCCCGGGTCATGGCTACAAGTTCCTTCACAAACCCCTCCCTCAGGGGGCTCCTGGACCAGCCTCCTGGGATCAGCCAGGCAGAGAAAAGTTGCCCTTGACCTTCTGTACAGGTGCTGGAAGCTCTGCCCTTGACCCAGCCCCGCGGCCCTGCCTTTTATCTGGGGCTCCACACTGATGCAAGGTGCAAACCTCAAAGCAAATGAAACAGTACCTTCTCTGTGTCTGGATTCCTCTCTGTGCTGCGACTTTTTCCGCTTCTCTTCCTTCCCCGCCTCATCTGAGACAATAATAAATACTTCTCATTCTCACTGCCACTGGAAATTGTGGAGCTTCTTAATTACAAAAGTAATGTCACAATATTAGCAATTAATTAATTCTAATCTGGCCCGGAAGAGAGGTCGGGCATACAATCACCCCTTTATGCCTCTGGAGCTGGGGACCAACCCGGCGGATATTGTGATTGAAATATATTTGTATGGAGTTATTAGATACTATCTGCAATCAATCCATTACCATAAACTTAAGCTTCCACGTTCTTTCATATTAAATGAATTTTCATATCACATTTCCCAATAAGCACTGCTTCAAGTCAACCCTTATTTATCTAATAACGCCATGCAAATATTTTATTATATTTCAATGAAATGTGTCGAAAACTATTACCTTGTGCTGCCTTTGGGGTGGGGAGGAAACAGCACTGGGTGGGAGGTGGGGAGACGTCCCTCTGTGTTTGCTCAGTGAGAGGTAGCCCCTGACCCTTCAACACCCACTCTTCTCTGCCCCAGCCCAGGCCCAGGCCCTTCAGGGAGATAATCTTCAAGGAGAGTGTTCTCCAGCTTCCCCTGCCCCAGACAAACTGAGGATTTGCAGGGAAATCCAAAGACAGAAGCAGGGACCCCTCCTCAACTCTAGCAGCTCTCTGCCCCCAAATCAGTGCTAGCTCCATGGATGTATGACCTATGAAGTCACATAAGGCCCCACATTCAGAAGGCCTACACTTTGGTTAATGGTATACTGTCACTTTGTTGAAATTCTTCGTAATTTGTAAACAAGGGGCCCTGCATTTCCATTTTGTACTGAAGGATCCCACAAATTATGTAGCTGGGCCTGTCCAGGATATTGTTCCAGTTTCAAAAACACAAACCCTGGTTTTTGCACCTGTCTGACATGCTGCACTCTCTGGAGTGTTGATTTTATTTTTTAAAATTTTTTATTCTAATTTGTTATATATGACAGCAGAATGCATTATAATTCATATTACACAAAAAAGCACAATTTTTCATATCTCTGGTTGTACACAAAGTATATTCACACCATTAGTGTCTTCATACATGTACTTAAAATAATGCTATCCATCTAATTTCACCCTCATTTCTACCCGTATGCCCCCTCCCTTACCCTCCTACCCCTTTGCCCTATCTAGAGTTTGCTCCCCCTCCCAATCCCACAACAGCCTCCTTATATCAGAGAAAACATTTGACATTTGTTTTTTGTTTTTCTTTTTGGAACTGGCTAACTTCACTTAGGATTATATTCTCCAATTCCATCCATTTACCTGCAAATGCCATGATTTTATTCTCTTTTATTGCTGAGTAATATTTCATTGTATATAAACCATATTTTCTTTATCCATTCATCTACTGAAGGGCATCTAGGCTGGTTCCACAGTTTAGCTGTTGTGAATTGTGCTGCTATAAACATTGATGTGGCTGTGTCCCTGTGGTATGTTGTTTTTAAGTCCTTTGGGTATAGAACAAAGAGAGGGATAGCTGGGTCAAATGGTGGTTCCATTCCCAGTTTTCCAAGGAATCTCCATACTGCTTTCCATATTGGCTGCACCATTTTTCAGTCCCACCATCAATGGATGAGTGTGCCTTTTTCCCCACATCCTCTCCAACATTTAACTGTTGTTTGTATTCTTAATAGCTGCCATTCTAACTGGAGTGAGATGAAATAAGCTGACATACAAATACCTTTGGTTAGAAGAGGCCCTTCCTGGTCTCACCCTTTCTGTCTGTGCCGCTTCACTTCCTGACACAAGGAGAGTCCACCATGTTGCCAATGAGCACCCAGAGGTATGGGCTCAGCCACACAGCCAGAAGCTAGAAGAATGCAGACATTATCCTGGACTCTGGAACCCAGAGTGGGGACGTCTTCCTGCCATCACACTGGCAGGTGTCATGGTCACAAAGCAATCCTGGGCATGGGGACAGTTGGACCTGATGACAGCACTCACAGCCTCTGGCTCCAGCTCCCTTCACCGTCTCCTGGGATCCAGCCATTGCCTCACCTTGATTTGTTGCTGTCCCATTGTGACTGGTAGAGTTGGAGGTAAGCCTGTCTCCACTGTCCCCAACTTTGGTAATCAATCTTGGAAGGACTGAATTCTCAGTGGCCAAAGCTCTGAAATGATCACTGGATTCTTCTCACTTTAACAGTCGGATCAGCCAAGACATGCAGCCTCCAGGGCTTGGTGTGTAAACTTGCATACAGACCTCCTTCCATTCTCTGGTTCACAGCTTTACCATCTTCAAAGTAAGAAAATAACACTCATATGAACATCTCTCAGAGCTTTTGTGAAAATCAGATGAAATAATATATATTTATGAAGCACTTGGTGGAGGGTTCATACGTTTTGATTTTCTAGTTCCCAAGCAAGTTTGTCTAGGGTAAAGGAGATCCTGAGCCATCTGCCTTCCCTGCTCTTTTCCAGGGTCATGACACTCTGCTGCTTAGGCCTCCTCGGCATTACCCCCTGACCCTCAAATAACCCTCCCTTCTCTTTATTGCTTTTTCAAAACGTCTATCCCTTTGGTGGAAAGGTAGAGAGAGCACTCACAAAGTAATACACAGTAAAGTGGATTTGACTGATAACAAAGAGGCACAAATCATCCCAGTTAAGATGCTTTTCACTCTACCACTACCCCAGTACTGCAGGACTGAGGCCTCAGAGTTGGATTTGGCTCCAAAGCCAGTAGGGGTGTGAAAATTCCACCTTGTGGATTCCCTGCCTGAATGGCTTGCAGCCAAAATTTACTAAAGTGAAGTTTCCTTGTTTTCTGTCCACTTTTGCTTGGGCTTCTTGCATGCCTGCTCTGGCTCCCAGTGACACCTTCTTCAAATCTAATCCACACCATGACTGCCACATAGATGTTACCACTGCATTTCACAGATGAAGAAACTAGGTTGCACACTTTGAGACTGACCAGACGGAGAGTCTAATCTGGACTTGTCTGACTCAGAGACTGGTGCTTTCCATGACTTGGGGTCACTCACATGTCTGCCTGTTGCCCACGCAGTATGTTTTATAAGGACCCATTCACAATGTAAAACCTTCACTCTGAACCCCTGAAAGATCTTCATTCATCCACCCATTCAACAAACATCCACTACCTGCTGATGGTTTGCCAGGCAGAGTACAGAGGACCAAACAAACCAGATCCAATCCCGTGGCTCACAAAATGGCCTTTAATGTTAGTTCTCTGCTTGGTCCAGAAGCTGCACAGGGCCCAGCTCTGAGCCCAGAGCCTAAGCAGTCAAATCAGAAATCAAGGAGAGAGGAGCCCAGCCAGCAGCCTGCGCACGTCTCAGGTTAAGGGGTTTGCTCTCTCAGGAGCTTCCCTGGCCACTAGGATTTGAAGAAAGGCAGAGTCATTCCTCACAGGAGAAGGCATTCCAGGTAATGGGATGGAGGAGAGGTTTTGTGATAGAGAATCCTTTCAGAGGGCCCTGTAGGGAATCACCCACTGTTTAGCAGGTCAAGCTGTGTTGTGTGTGTGTGTGTTGCACATGCTAAAGAGAGGGAATGAGGGGGCCTCATTCCATTTTAAACCCCCTGAGGGCAAGGATGCCAGCCCTAGTTTCTTGGGCACCCCCATCTAGCTGCATTCGAGGAGCTTATTGGCTCTCAGTGGAGCAGGTGGACTGACCACCAGACAATGTAAACAGACCTTCCCCAACCCCCAGGAGGACATGGGCTCCTCCCTCTCCTCTGTCCTTCTTCTAATCATTCATGGTGACAGGTTGACAGAAGAGCCCCCACCACATAAAATTCCCTCTGGGCACAAGTACAAAACATAAAACATTTAGGGAAAATCGTCCAAGAACAGTTGGCACCACAAGTAAACTGCTTTAAACACTCGACTATAAGCAACCAGTTTAAAAGTCTGGCACTGCTGAGTCCTGGCATCGGCCTGGTCAGCTCCGCAGGGTCCCTCCTCTGTGCTCCTGTGCTTCTCTGATTGCCACCACCTTGCCCTCTGGCCTCCCCCTTCCTCACTTCCCTTTTGCAACTGGGCAGCAGCCCCTTGGTCCCCACAGACACATCCCAGGAAATTCCAACACTAGGGGATTTCACTTTTTTATGTGTGGGGAAAAAAATTAAAAAGAGGGAACTCACTTTTTTAAATTCATCCTCATGAAATCTGCCACACACATCCCAGTTCAGGGCTAGGATAAAAGAGATCTGAGCGGGACTCCTCTTTGGACTGGTGCATGATTCCATGGAGGCCTTCACAAAATTGGGTCTCGGATCCTTCCTACTTTTTGCAGAGCATTGACGATCCACAGAGGGGTCTCCGCTCTTTCATCCCACTGGCCCACCCGACAGCCGACAGCCTGTGTGGTGGGCTTGTTGAAATGCAGAAAAGGCCCAGAAGCAACTGTCCAGGCACAACACAGGCAGGTGGTGGAGCTGGGGCAGGAACACAAGTCCCCTCACTTCTTGACAGCCTTCCTGCTTTAGCCAGCTGCCCCTCAGTCCATACTCGGGTACCTCTTTGGGCTCAGAGGTGGGCTGCTGAGGCCCTGGGCACAGGGCTGGGGAAAGACAGATGCAGCTCCAGGAAGAGGCAGTGCAGGGGGAGGGGTGTGAGAGTCTGCAAGGTTCAGAAGGGCGAGGTCTGGCTGTCCTGTTCCCCGGGAGCCAGTCAGGCCATGCCCTCCTCCCAGGGACAAGCCTTGGGTCCATTCCCAGGAAGGAGGCATGGGTCTGGGCAAGAGCTGAGTCGAGATGATCTTCTCTCCACTGTGGACCTTCCAGGAGCTTCGGAGCAGCTGGTGCTCTCTGTCCTGCTGAGACTCCATCACCAGGCCCCAGGGAGTAGGGGATTTCTCTTTTTTATGTGTCCTGGGGTCTTCTGCCTTTCTGTGTGACCAGGCTCACCCAAGTCCCTAACTGATGCTGAAGAGATTGTAAAATCACACTTGTAAAATAGACAGCACTTCCGACAAATCTCACCTCATTCTGACAATATTATGAGGTTGGCATTCGTGTCCCCATTTAACAAATGAGAAAAGCAAGGGCTTGAGAAGGTTAAAGGAATCTCCATGAGTCATTAAGGGATAAGAGATGGCAGAAACACACCTGGAATCCAAATTCTCTGACTCAGAGTTGAGTGCCACTTCCAATCACCATTCACATTGCCAAACAAGTCCCAGTGTTTGTGGTGATGGCTTCATCTCCTGCTATGCCCTGGAGCCCCTCTTGACCCAGAGATGCACTTGTCTGCTGTGGTCTGGGCTGGGCTCTGGGGCCTTTAGTTCATTGCCAAACTCACTCTTTCACTTAACAGACATGGGCTGAACACCTGCTATGCACCAGGCACTGTGTGAAGTGCTGGGAATAGATGCTAAACAGCACATGGTCCTTTCCAAGAAGAAGCTTCATGATGGAGGTGACAACAGTGAGGAAAGCTGCCATGAAATTGCACTGTAGTGGTTTCCAGGACAAAGCAAGGTAAATGCTAGCCTGGAACATCTGGGCTAGTCTTAGAAGATAATGGGTTTCAGCAGAAAAGAGATCTCTAAGATGTTACGTAAGATATGAAAATTTTACCAGGCAAAAAGGGAAAGGTAGAAGACTCTAGGCAGGTTGGACAGTATGCCATGGCAGGGACTGCAAATATTTCATATGGGATATAGTATAAAAAGGGTGGGACAAACCATGAGATGGTATCTGAAGAAACAAGTTGGAGTTAGGTAAGTGACACAAAAGCAGATGAGTATCAAGGTACTGAGGGCAATGAGGACTACCATAGTGGTTTTGGAGCATAGAGTATAAGAACTATCTGATGAATTTTTTTAATTAATTAATTTTTTAAAGCAGGGATTGAACCTAAGGGTGCTTTACTGAGCCACATCCTCAGCCCTTTTTATTTTTTATTTTGAGATATGGTCTTGCTAAGTTGCCTAAGGCCTCACTAACTTCCTGAAGCTGGTTTTGAACTTGTGATCTTCCTGTCTCAGACTCTACTAGGATTACAGGCATGTGTCACTGCATCTGGCTACCATCTGCTCTTAAAAGAGATACAGGATTGGAGGCAAAACTAGAAATAGGGAGGTAAATTTGGGAATAAAAGTAGTATCCCAGTTCATTAGCCAGCTTTTCATCATTGTACTAAATACCTGCAATAACCAATAGTAAAGAAAAAAAAAGCTTTTTTTCTGGGTTCATAGGTTCAGGGGTTTCAAGCTATGATCAGTGGGTCCCATTGCTTTGAGCCCGTGGCAGCACATCATGGTGGGAGTCTGTGGCTGAGCAAAGCCATTTGCCTCATGGCTGGGAAGTGAAAAGAGGAAAAGAGGATGTGTGGTCCCACAATGTCCTTCAAGGTCACATCCCAATCACCTAAAGATCTCCCACTAGACCCTGCCTCTTAAAGGTGCCATCCCATCCCAACAGTACCCCACTGGGGACCGAGCCCTCACCAGTGGAATCTGGGAGACACCAAACTACAGCATCCAGGAAGCAATAGGAGTGAGAGGCATTCAAAAGGGATTGCAGAAGTAGATTTGGCAGAAATTCATAGTTTTAAAAGATAAAAAGTAAAACAGGACTCAACTCTGACTTCATTCGTCTCTGGCTTGGGCACTCAGGTCGAGGGTGTCCAGAGTCGAGACCACTGCCTGGCACACAGCAGGTCCTCAGCAAATACACATCAAATGAATGAATTTGCCAAGGGAAGAATCTAGGAAGAGGAGCAGGTTTGTTGGGTGGGGGGTGATTAATTAGGTTTTGGAGTTGTGCAGCCAACGGTAGCACACAGGTGGTCTGGAGAGAGGCAAGATGCCAATGTCACCAGCTGACAGATCAGAATTGAAGCCTTAAGATCAACCTCAAACACCCAGAGAATTTGCCAAGTAAAAGCAAAGGAAAAAGAGAACTAAACTCTGAGAAATATCCAAAGCTTAAGGAAAAAGAAAAAGGAAAAAAAAAAAAAAGTAGACCATGGATTGATCCAGAGTTTAGTGTTTTCTGGTTCATGACACAGAGGCAATGGAGTCAAGCCTGAGGATACAAGAGGGTGGTATGATGGATAATTGTGTGTGTCAAGTTGACTGGGCCACAGGATGCCCAGATATGTGATCAAACATTATTCTGGGTGGGTGGGGGCATTTCTGGATGAGAGCAACATTTGAATTAATAGCATGTGTAAAGCAGACTGTTCTCTCTAATGTGGGAGACCCATCAAATCAACTGAAGGCCTGAGTTAAACAGAAAGGCCAGCCCTCCCATGAGGAGAGGAAATCTCCCCCTGCCAAGGATATGGGTTCTTTCTTGCCTTGAACTTGAACTTGAAATATTGACTCTCTTTTGGTTTTGAGTCTGCCAGTTTTCAAACTGGAACTTCCACCATCTGCTCTCCTGGGTCTCCAGCTTGCCAACTGCAGATCTGGGGACTTCTCGGCCTTCATATTTACATGAGCCAATTCTTTATGATGTACATGCAAGGAATATGTGTATTACACACACACGCTAGCTCAGTTTCTTTGAAAAGCCCCAACTGATACAGTGGCCAAATAATAGACCAGAGAACTTACACTAGATGGGAGCAGAAGGAAGGACAAGGAAGACAAGGAAATCAAGGGACACTCCATGAGAGTAAAAGATACTCATTGGAAGGGACTGAGCAGCAGAACTTGGTTCACAGGAAGTTGTGGCTGAAGAAGAAATGTTTGAATACAGGATTTTGGAAGGGGTGCAGTTTGGGACCATAAGCGTCCAATGTCACTATGGGAGTGGCCACCTGAAGTGGAACAAAGACGAAGACTAATGTAAATATACAAATATGAAATTTATATGTATGTATATACATACATATAAGAAGTGTGTGTGTGTGTGTGTGTGTGTGTGTGTGTGTGAGAGAGAGAGAGAGAGAGAGAGAGAGAGAGATGAGAAAAGACAAGAGGACGGCTTAGCCAGGACTTTGGATGAGTCTTCGATATGGGCATTGCAGGTCCCAGGACCTTGACATATGGACGAAGACTGCAACAGATGCCATGTGTTCAGTGAACGAGGGAGAGTGACTGAGAGGCCAGTGGGTGACCACAGTGAGAAGGGAAAGAGAGAGCTAGAGCCAGGCGACCCCAGCCTACTGGGGGAGCTCCTTATGCAGGGTCCAGGCCTGGCTCTGGAATGTGAGGAGGATGCCAGCACCAGCCCCCACCCCTGAGGCCCATGGCTGTGAGAAGCAGTGTCCTCCAAAGACAGCCCGTTTCCAGCAAGAGCCAGGAGGTGGAGGGAGCTTTCTGAAAAAATGCAGAAGATGTAGGAGGAATCATATGCCAAGGATGGGGTGGGGGGCAGAGGACAGAGCAATGGTTTGGGAGGCAGGGGAGTAGAGAGCAGGGAGTCAGTGAGAGGTCCCAGAGAGAAGTGTAGGTTGGGTGGGAAAGATAATGGCTGAGATGACATCTCAGGTGCCGTGACAGAGCCAACCCACCATGTTCACCAGATCACATGGCATCTGCCTCTCTCTGAGCACACACAGAAACACTAAATTTCCCAGGCTTCCTTGCACCTCGGCAGGGGCTGTCTGATAGGGTCCTGGCTGATGCACCATGAGCGGAAGTGGTCTGTGCCACTCCCTAGCTTGGCCATGAGCCCCCTTGTGCCCTGGTTCCAACTTTCTCCTCCTTCCTTCACAGACCACGTGTTAATATAGCAGCACCCCAGTATGGAAGGGGCAAGCACCCCTGCATCAGTCCTTGAAGAAGAGCTTCCAGGAAGAGCCACTGAACCTGGATCCACAGTGCCACAAATGAGAAATAAGCCTTTGCCCTGTGGAGCCACTGCAACTTGGGGACTGATAGTTACTGCAGCACAGCCTGCCAGTGCGACAGCCCAGGACACACAGGTGAGGGCTATCATGGGATTTAGCTGGCCACAAGGTTTCCATGAGAATCGGTCTCAGGGTTTCCCTGGTGGATTCGGTTGGACAAGGAGGGAGGTTGGAAGGTTGGTGGAGGGAAGAGGAGAAGGTGGGAAGACCTCTCTGGAGGACTCAGCCACACCCCACAATTGGTCAGGGTTCCAGATCCACCTGCCCCATTGATAAGGAAGGGGCTGGACCACAGGCACCTCCAGCCTCAGAGATAGTTATGGAGAATTTGGAAGACCTTTTCCCAGCCTGGGCTGTGGGTCCTGGGAATGTCACATGATACAGGCAGGGTAGTTGAGCCTCTCTATGCCTCCATGTTTCCTTCTCCCTGATAGGGTTCCTTTACTCCTCTGATCATTCTGACCCCCTCATGTATTCCAGGTGCTTCACGTGGTGCTAGCACTAGAATGGATAGGATGGTCTCCCATCCAGACACCCTCTTAGTTCTCCAGGGTACACCAAGCATGTGGGTGATAGGCAATGGCCTTCAAAGTCCTTGCTGCTAGTGTGCCCAGGCACAGGACCATATTGGCCTAGAATCTCAGCAGCCAGTGGGACTTGCTATGGTCTGGCCCTTGAATGCCCATGTGCTGAGGCTTGATCCCCAGGGTAGTGCTATCTGGAGATAGTAGAACTTCTAGGAGATGGGGCCTAGTGGAAGGGAGTTCATTGGAGGTGTGCCCTTGAAGGATTTGGGACCACCACCCCTTCCTGTCCCCTCTCTCCTGTCTTCCTGGCCACCGTGAAGTGAACAGGACTCCTCCACCATGCACTGTGCTACCAGGCCCAAAGCATCAGAGCCAAGCTCGGAAACCACGAGTCAAAATAAGGTATTCTGTGACAGAAAGCTGACTAACACAGGGCCCTTCCCCAAGGCATGTGCCCTCCTTTCTGGTCCTCTTGGGCAGCGTGAGGGTAAAAAGAGGTAGGACTTCCCAAACTGGCTGCCAGGCTGAGTGGCTCATTCCACTTAGGGGGCTTTGAGCCTCCACAGCTTTGACCACCCTGTGTCCCTTGAATCCCAGAGGAAGGAAGCTGAGGTCTGGGAGAGGGGGAGTAGGATGGAGGAGCTTTGCAGACAACAGGGACCCTGACCAGGCTTGGCACCACTGCCACAGCTCTCTGGGGTCCCGACCTGGTGCCCTGCCTCGTCTCTGCCCACCTCCTCCCTCCCTCCCTGACCCTCACCAAGCCCATTACTGCTCTGGAGGGCACCTCCCTCTCAGGACACCTCCTTCCCACTCGGCTATCTCCCCACTTCCCCCCTTCCCTGTGCTCTCTCTCTCCCCTGTCCCCTCTGGCTCCCTCCATCTCGGCCTCCCCCTTCCCTCTCCTGCCCCCAGGTTCTCCCTTTCTTTGTCCTCATCCTGCTGCTCCCTTCAAATCAAATCAACAAGTTCTCCTGGAGTCCGAGCCCCCGTCCTCTACTCTGTCCATCCAGCTCTGTCCCCTAAGGCTGCCCTGTGGTTGCCTCCACTGCCCAGAAACCACCCCCACGAGGCTGTCAGCAGCAGGACCCCAGAGATGGGGAGCCAAACCGGTCCCTCACGCACATTCTGGAAACCAAGCCAGAAGCCCCTCCTCCCTCCGCTCCCCTCCCTCCAGGCAGCCCGGCAAGTGCGCATTATTTAGAGAAATTATTTAGCATTCTGCTCCTGTCATTCCTTGCCATGGCACCAGGCCCTGATATGTGATAAAAATATCAACGTTAAATCGACTCTGACAACTGCTGTTTACTTGCAGTGTCACCGGAGCCAGGGGCAGAGTCGACAGCTCCTGCAGGACCCAAAGTGCCGCCGGCAGCCGTAGCAGAGGCTCACAAGGCTTCAGCTCCTGGCCTGGCAGGCCGGCCCTGGAAGGGAGCCCAGATGGCAGCCCTGGGGACAGCGGGCCTCAACCACCCCACCCAAGCCATCCCCACATCACTCAAACTCTTCACCCTCAAAAGTGCTGTTTTCACCATCAACAGAAAGATTCCAATAAAAAATAACTGAGGCTTGGGAACATGCGTGGCACTCTGTGAACATCGGGCCAGGTGACAGCATTTTTAAGTTTTACTTCAGGCTCTGGCAGATAGAAACTGCATGCCCATATAACAGATTTTAACACTGAGGTTCAGAGAGGTCAAGTAGTTTTCCTGTGGGCACGCAGGAACAAGTAGAGATTCTGGGGCAGGCCCTGGGTCTCTCTGCCACAAGCCCGTTTGTAACATACTAATGAGCAGACAGACGTGTCTAATATGCAGTGATCAGATTCTGGCCTGTGCCCCTGATGGAGGCTCAACAGCCTCTGAAAACTAGTAAGGACGAATCCCACCTGGGATGACCAGCCACCACCTGGAGGGAAGTAGGACAGCATGACCTGCCTTAAGAACTGAGATAAGAGCTGACCAGACCTTAGCACCTCCCCACTCCTCAACCCTGCACCCCAAGGCTAGGCAATGTCCCTCTGGCAGGGGAGAAGCAGAAAAGAGAGCCACAGAGAACTGTAGAGGTGGGGGACAGGACCCCAGGGAGAGAGGGGAAAGGACAGAGGAAGAGAAAAAACTAAGGGAGACTGCTCTCGCTCACAGGACACTCAGGGGACCACAGCACCCTCAGGGCTCATGTCCACCCCTTTGCAGGAGCAGAAGGCTGAATACATAATGATCACTCAAAAAACACATACCTGTTGGCTCTTCTTAGCTAGGGACAGAGTGGAGGGTGAGGACAGCCTCTGACAGGCATTTCTGGGGCCACAGAAGCTGGTCCTGGGAGACTTTCTCCTCCAGTCCTTGAGAGAAGGACTTAGGGGCTCCCGGTAGCAGCAAGCCAACCTTGTGCAGGGGTTGCCTGCAAACCACTGTTTGAGGCTGCGTTCACAGAGTCACAAGGTCCAGGATGAAGATCACCAGAGCCCCGTCTGACACGGCAAGGTCAGCCCTCCTTTGGAACTGGGTTCACTGCTGAATGTCATGCTTTAGAGAAATTTAGACAGAAGAGGGTGACCAGGATGGCAATGGACTTCAAATCATGTCCTGGGAGAAATATTAAAGGAACTGGACTTTTCTGACTTATAGAAAACTTACAAGGACAAACTACCCAATATTTAAAGGGCTGCACCCACAAAGGGTCCTGTACCAGGAGGCAGATGTTTGGATTGACCGATGTGTGATACCACAGCACTTCCTGTCACCTTCCCATTGTGGCTGACACAGAAATTGATCCTATCTATACAGCTCACTGGGGGACTGGATGAGGTTGTCCACAGCTCTAGGTGACCAGCAATGGTATGCTGTCCACCCATGTGGCAGTCCTGTGACTGGGAAGAGTTCACATAACATGCCTGGCAGTGGCACCCCAGAGAGAGGGAGCTTCCTGTCAGTGGAGGGTGCAAGTAAAGCCTGGGTGAGGATTTGGGGCAGAAAGAGTGCTGCAGAGAGTTCAAACATTGGAAAGCAAGTTGGTCACTTTCATCTTGGAGCTTCCAAGATTCTAGTCCTCCAGGGATGACCAGAGGGGAGAGTGGCAGCTGTTGCACACATGCACACGAGCCCCGAGCCAGATCCCAGGGCTTCCTCTGCTCCATTTAAGAGCAGGATTTCTGTGTGGGCCAGCCACTCACAAGGATGAGCTATGTGAGTCCACTGGCCACGCTGTGGGACACCCAGGCCATCCTGGAGAAGGGCTGTCCCATTAGTCTCCCACCGCCACCTGGGATAAGGCCTCCAGATGAACTCATGAAAATCACCCAAATTGAGTTCAATTGAGCAGAAGAAAGGAGGATAGAGCCTATTAATTATCCCTAGGCCGACCCTCATGAATCACCCCAAACAAAGAACAGTGCTACTTCAGGCAGGCGTAGCCATTAGTGATATGGGATTTGGACATGGTCAAAATAAAGCACCCATGCTGTGCTTGCAGGGCGTTAGATGAGGAGATGGCCACAAGTTGGCCCTAAAAACTATCTCAGCATGTCTGCAGGAAGGGCCTGGAGTGGAAAAACAGGCCTGGGATTCCCTGCTTTCTAGCTGTGTGACCTCTAGCCAGCTACTTGGTTTCTCTGAGCCTCTGCATCCTGAATTGTAAAATAAGTATTTAGAGCTCACCTCATAGACTTGTTAAAAGGATTTTATAAGATAATGTGTGACATTGCCACGGATATCTTTTTTGACCTTAAGAAAAGTCATTGCGTTCATGAAGCTCCAGCATCTCCCTCCATAAAGTGAAAGAATTTGTTCATAAGATTACTGAGTTTCTTTGGGCTCTAATGTGACTTGGGAACTAATGACCAAGCCTGGCATGGACCAAGAAAAGGCACCCTCAGGGACTATGTAGCATTCCCTGGAGTGGATGTTTTTCTCCCTTTCTCAAATCCAAATTCACTCCCATAGGACAAGGGTCTCTTGACCATCCCCTGCTCCAATCAAACCCAGACACCAAGCCAGCAAATGTCCATCAATACCCCTGGCCTGAAGTCCCGCCAGACCCAAAATCATTAGTTTTTGATTTATGAGGCACTTTGGTGTCCCCAGCCAGGTGCCCTTTACCTCTGCCCTGCACAAAAGACAACCCACTTCTTGGAAGCTAAAAAGCCACTAATTGTTTCCCTCTCCCCTGCTAGTATTGACTAGGAGAGTGTACGGCTATCGGTGTTTCATTGACAGCCAGCAGGCTCTCTTGCCTGGGGTGGATGATCTTTAATGAGACAGAAGGAAGAGAGGAAGTCCATTGGTTCACGGAATCAGAGACCAGGAAGACTGGCCAAGGGGTGAGCTGGGTTGCTGGATGAGCTGGGTTTGTGGTTCTGCATTCCTGGGACAGAGATGCAAAGACCTGCCCATCCACCTACTGCCAGCCCAGCCTCTGGGTGAAGTAAAGCCTGGGATCCACGCTTGCTGTCTGAAGTGAATTTTCTCCTCATGCCCACACTCCGTGTGCTGGGTATTATCTCTCCCATCCCCCTTCTGTCCGGTCCCTTGCCCACCTGATGTGTGTCTCAGGGAGTGGATCACATAGTCCCAGCTCCCTTGCTCTCTGGGATCCATCTAAGTTCACCACAGAGGACACTAGCAAGACCCTGGAGGGCAGAAGGAAGGAAAGGTTGGGCTGACCATCACCTGTAGCCCAGACCTTTACCTAAGGCCACCACTCTTTCAGCTACAGCCATCACCTGGTGGTTGTGCTCTCTCCCTGTGCTTTTCAGGCCTGGGTGGTGATCACCCTGCCACCCTATGCCTCCAGCACGTACCCAGCCTTGTTGGCTGTCTTTAGTCTGTCCATACTTCTGTCTGCTCTAACTAACCAGAACCATATTCCCAATCTACCGATTCTTTCCCTCAATAAATCTTCAGTGAGCTCAGATGTTCCAGGGAGAGTGCTGGGCACTGAAATACAAGCATAAATAGGACACAGTGTCTCCCCTAAGGAGCTCATGGTCATGGAAAGTCAGACATAAAATAGGGACTTGGTGTCTGAAGGTGCTATGGGGCACAGTGGGTATTGTCCATTATTCTGAGAACTGGAGAAACAGATGGGTATCTTTTACTCAACTTATCAATATGCCCAGAGATAAATTTTCTCATCCAGGGACTCTTTGGATTTGAACCTCTCTGGAAGTTGGGGAATGACCTGGGTGACATCTCTGAGCTCTAATCCCGGGAATCCCCAGCCCAGTTCACTCTGCTTCCCCAAGGTCCTTCGCTTCCTCTCCTTTAAGCAGCATCAGCATTTCTCCCAGGTGCTCCCTGGCTTGGAAGAGGGGCAGGGGAGCAGGGTCCCAACCAACCCAGGGTCCCCACCACCCCTTCCCAAACTGCCACCCTCTAGCTACCAGATGGGAAGATGTCCACCAGAGTGTCCAAAGTCACACAGATTCCCCTAATAAGGGCAGGATTCATTCCTGATCCTCTTTCCTGGATTGTATAATATATTCCATCAAGGAAGGGGCCTGTTTAAGGGATCGCTGTGGCTCAGAGAAGAATTTATAGGATTAATATTTAATACTTGCTGGCATCAGTAATTGGATATTAAAAAGAAGAAATAATAAAAGAACAAACTGATCCCCTACCATTTGATGAGATTCCCTCCTCTTGAACACAAACACTCCTACACACACACACACACACACACACACACACACACAGGCTGTGCTGAAAAGCAGATGGTGGCAACAATGAGCACAAAGACCCCTGACCTCAGAGGCCAAAGGTGGGTCAAAGGGAGACGCTGTTTCTTTAGGCTCAAAAGAGTTATTTGCAAAAGATGGACAAAACTAAATGAAAGGATTCTGAAGCCTAAATAGAAAGGGGCGGGGGGGGGGGGGGTTCCAATGCTACTGATAATGAATATTAAATAAGTTAAAAACCACCAAAAAAGACTTTTAAAATTGAATTTAATTGAATGTTGTCATGTAGATCCCCACATTTGAATATAATCAGATTATAAATCATATTCCAAAGACTTCAAAACCCAGGGAGTGCCATTAAGCTAACTCACTTCTGGCAGGAAAGGTTACAAAAAGGTCATTTTGATATTTGACACATGTTTATGAAGAACCTACTGTGTGCTGAGCACTGTTCAGACCGTGGGAGGCAAAGTGAACTAAAGAAGGCCCCTGCCCTCAAGTTACTCCCAGAGGAAGAAGCAGACGCCCAAGCAAGCAGTTGGAGCTTAGGGGATAATGCAGGCCCAAGCCAGGTGTCATGGAGGATCAGAGGAGGGGACAGCACCTCTGCGCACCTAGAGAGGGCTTAACAGAGGAAGGGACAACTGAGATGGGTCATGCAGGGAGAGTTTACCGGGAGGATAAGTACTAAAGGCTCCCAGGATAAAGGAACAGCATGTGCAAACGTACAGAGGTGTGAAAGGCAGCGCTACCCACACAGCAGCCCGTGACCCCACTGGGCGGAAGCGCCCTGGAGTCCATGGCTAAGCCAAGACACCAAGTCCCTATTTTATGTCTGACTTTCCACAGGGCAGTTTCTGAATGCAGGGCTAGAAGGTTTAGACGTTCTCCAGCCGCAAGTGCCAAGCCAGAACAGATGCTGAGCAAGACTGTGAGCAGTTAAGTCTGTGTTTTAGAAAGATACAGGAGAAGAGCAAAACCAGCTACTCTAAGGACCTAAGGGCCCTGGGGTCGGGGAAGATCAGGGATTCCTCAGAAAGTGGCACCCTCCACTGGAGAGAAGCCAGGTGGAGAACTCAGCAGACCAGCTATGTACACTCATGGCCTCAGGAGTCCCGGATGGAAACCACGCCCTGCATTTCTATCAGTGCATGGAGGAGGAAGAGCAGATGGGCAAACAGACAGACCTGCGGGAGGGTTTCCAGGCCTTGGACTGGAATGACTGGTACAAGGCATGGTTTTCCCCTCTGGAAGGAGCAGTGTGAAGATGACTTCAGGGAAGCAGCCAGGACCCAAGATAAGTACGCAAATCTCCAAATTAGTTCTGTCTTGGAAGAGGTCAGGTTTTCAAAGATCAGTTAACACTGCACAGGTGGAGGGTTCTTCGTCCCTTACAAATAAAACTCAATCTACACATTGTTAACCAATTCTTAAGAATCAAGGCAGGAGTTTCAGAAAGTATCACGTTTTCTCTCATATATAAAATGTAAAGGGAAAAAGAAAGGATGACGTGAAAGTAGAAGGGGGACTTAGGCGGGGAAAGGAAGAGGTTGAAAAGGAGGAGGGGAGAAGAGGAAAGTAGAGAGGGTAGATACAATCAAAGTATGTTTATATGCATGTATGAAATTGTCAGAATGAATCCCATTATTTTGTACAATTAATATGCACTAAAAATTATAATTTTTAAATAGAATTAAGGCATAATCTCCAGTGATTGTCAAGTGAAGAAGTCAGAAGAAAATTTTTTTCAGGGCTCGGGAAATCAACCAAAGGGAAAACCACAAGTTGAGAATCACTTGTTCATGAAAAATTAAACTTTGTAAGAAAAGTGGGGTCTGCGGAGCTCTAGCTTGCAGCTGCTCCCATCCTCACCTCTAACGGCAGTTCTTCTTGGGTGGCGCTGACCAAAGACACCCGCTTCTTCCCTGTGTTAAAGCCAGTTTGGTTTGGAGCAAAAGACCTCTGACCTCCCTCCAATGGTGGTTGATGCTGGAGGAACCAACAGGCAGGGCCCTGGGCTGTGCTGAACTACTGTCCTGCCTGGGACAATCTGCACACAACAAAAACAGCCAGAAATGTAGCAGAGAGCTCCCAGAAGTGAGAGAGCCTCTGAGGAGCTGGTGCAGTATCCCTTCCTGGTATCCTGGAGGGCTTGCACATGCAGGGAAAGCCTGGGGTGGCCTGGTGGAAAGCAAAAGTGGGGAAGCCATGAAAACTACCTGAATTGCAAATGTGCCGTGAGGTCAAATCTGCACAGAGGATGGGAGCTTTTCTGGCTAAGGTGTTTGCAAACATCTCTAGCCTATTACTGGCTGATCATCAAGCTAGACAACCTTTAGGAAGCCAGGCTCAACAATAAGAATCATAGGGTGGTCAGGGGGGCAGGGGAACGAGTAGGAATATCAGCAGCCAAGCAACACTTGGGAGAGATTCCCTACATAAAGTCAAAATACATCACTTAAAAAAAATCAACAACAACAACCCTTAAGGAAGAACTATCAGAATCCAGAGGCTGTACAACATATTATCTAAAACGTCCAATTTCCAATAAAAAATTACAACATACAAAGAAATAGGAAGGTGATCCATACTAAAAAAAAAAAATAGTCAATAGAAACCAGCCAACTTCAAGCAGACCCAGATATTGGATTTAGCAAAAGCTTTAAAAGCAATTGTTATGTATGCTTTTTTAAATAATTGAAGGAGCTGGGCACAATAGCACACACCTATAATCTGAGCAATTTGGGAGGCTGAGGCAGAAGGATTGCAAGTCTGAGGACAGCCTGGGCAATTTAGGGAGACTCTGTCTCAAAATAAAACATGATAAGGGCTGGGAATATAGCTCAGTGGTAAAGTTCCCCTGGGTTCAACCCCCACTATTAAGAAAAACACTTAAAGGAAACTGGGTGTGATGGTGTACTCCTATAATCCTAGCTACTCAGGAGACTGAGGCAGGAGGATCACAAATTCAAGGCCAGCCTGGGCAACTTAGTGAGAGCCTGTCTCAAAATAGAAAATTTTGTAAAAGGGGGAGTTGGGGATATAACTTGGGGGTAGAGTGCTTGCATAGCATGCATGAGACCCTGGGTTCATTCTCCAGTAATGTACACACACACACTGAGAATTAAAGCCATGCTTAAAGAATTAAAGGACCATAAAATAACAATGTCTCTACATCAAAAAATCTCAATAAATAAATAGAAACTATAAAAAAGAACCAAATGGGGGCTGGAGTTGTTGCTCAGTGATAGAGCGTTTGCTTAGCATGTGTGAGGTCCTGGGTTTGATCCTCAGCACCACATAAAGATAAATAAATAAAATAAAGGTATTGTGTCCAACTACAACTACAAAAAAATATTAAAAAAAAAAAAAGAAGGACCAAGTGGAAATCCAAGGGTTGAAAATACAGCAACAGCAATGGGGGGGTGGGGGGTGGAGTTCATTATATGGGCAGATTTAAGGTGTTAGAATAAAGAATCAGTCAATTTTAAGATAATTTAATTGGAATTATCCAATTTTAATAACAAAAACTATTAATGGAAAATGAGCAGAGTCTCAGAGACCTGTAGGACAGCATTAATTGTACCAACATACCTATAACAGGAGATACAGAAGAAGAGGAGAAAACAAAGTGCAGAAAAAAAAAACATGAAGAATATGAAGCCCCTTAACCACTCCCCCATGGATTTGGGGGAGTGGGGTGAGGAAAGCAGAGGCTGCTGAGGTATGGCGAGAGCCCCTACAAGCTGTAGCTCTGAGCTGACTCTCAAGGAGAAAAAATTGTACCTACTATGTGCTGGGCCCCATGCTGCCCTGAAATCAGCCCATTGCCCTTCTCAACAGTGAGCCATCCTCAAGATATAGAGAAGGATCTGAGAGGTCAAGTCTGCCCAGTCGCAAAGCTGGTGAGTGGTCCAGTTGGGGCTGGAACCCATGATCCCCTTCTTCATGCCTTCCCCTCACCCTGATGTCTCACAGCTCATGTTCATACCCCCATGGACTCAGCAGCAGCATGCCCTTGGGGTCCTGGGTCAGGAAAGGACAGAGGGAAGCACTGAGTGGGGGTCTGGGGCTCAGGAAGGAGCAGAGCAGGAAACACAGTGGACACAGTGGCGTCCAGAAGCCCATGAGATCCTCTCCTCTTCCCCCGGGGAGTGGGGCCTCAAGCTGGGATGGGCTGTTCCACTCTCCAGAGAGCTGTGCCCTCTCCCAGAGGCTGACTCACCAGACAGGGGCTGGGCTGGACAGAGGCCAATCTTAGGTGGCCTCAGGATTCCCAAGAGCTTCAGCTACACCAACCCCCAAATTCCAGGTGCAGGGACCACCTTGCTGGGCTGGGCTGGAAGTCAGGCTGGACCTCACTTGCCTTTAGAAGGTCACTGTCCCATTCCTTTACTGTCTACTCCATTCACATTTCATCCTCACAGCTTTCCTGACAAGCGGATGCCAGTTGAAGAATTTGAGGCCCAGATAGGTTAAGTAAGTTCCCTGATGTCTCACAGCAGATGGACTGTGTTTTCACCCTGATGTGGCTGACTCCAAAGCCCATGCCCTTCTCTCCATCTCTCTGGGGTATCTTGCTCTGAATAATCACCCCAAACTCCTCTTCTGAGGTGACCAGGGCCAGAAGCACATGTGCTTCACAAAGCCCAGCACTACAAAGAGGGACCGTGTCACAAAAAGCAACTCCTGGATCTCATCCTGGACACCATCTCCCATTCCAGTACCCTTCATCCCACAGCCCAGGGCACATGTGTGACCAAAACCAGAGAAAGAACATTTACCTGTCATGAGACGTAGAGAGGCAGATCCCACATATTACCATTCAGGGTGGCCCCACTCACAGCCTCCCCAGCAGTTTCTTATCCCTTTCCCAGGGGATGAGAAACGAGCTCAGCTGTCTGAGTTCACAGCACACCCCCCCAATCTCATTCTTCTTAGAACTTGGCCCCTGGGAGGCACTCAGTAGGGACTTCCACTGGGCTCCCCTGTGTCTCCATGGAGCATAAGAAGACCTGGACCCTTAGCCTCTGAGCCACAATGTCCTCATTCTTTGGTGCTCCTCCCAGGAGAGGTAAGATGATGAGTGGGAAGATAAAGATGCCACAAAGGTGCCAGGAGGAGTGGGCCTGAGGACGGAGAGGACAGGGCAGCACTCGCAGACCTGTGAGGCCAGGTGGGGCTGGAAAGGCGGACGGAGGGGCCAGAGCCTGGGGGAGGGGAACACCTCACTGCTAATGCACGTGAGACCAGGGGCCGGAGGAAGGGTGACCAGCCCCTGTCTGGACCTGAGGGAGTGAAAGAATCAACAGCAAGGTCCTGCAGGGTTTTATGTCTCTGCTGCTGGGGAGAAAGCAGGGAGTCCTCAGGCCCAGCCTGACGCCAGCGTGCTCCAAATTAAATAACTCCAACTCCCCTTTTTATTTCCTGGCTGACAGCAACTTATTGGGAAGGCGGCTGCATCTGACATTCTAATATTCAGAGTCACCTCCTGTGGGACAAATGCATCGCTGTTGTCTCAGCCAATGATCTGTACCAGGAAAGGAGGGACCTGGGAGGGGCAGAGAGAGGCCTGGCCTGGCACTGCTGGCAGCAAAGGGAGAGAAGGGACAGAGCCCAGGTCCTACTGGACCATCCCAGGTGCCCCCTGCAACAGGCCTTTGACCCATAATAGTTATGCTATTATGTAGTTATGTGACCAGATAATGGTATCTGGTCACACCTCCCCTAGAGGCTGGTCCATCAATAGCCATTTCTGAGCACTCACCACATACCAGGTCTCTTGTGGGCACTGGGAGAGATGGAGAGGTGGTCATGGCACAAATCCTATATTCAGGATGGGCAGGCAACCAAGTTACCAAGTGCACCATGGAGCCTATTGGTTAGAGTCAGGTACTTTGGAGAAGCACAAGCCTGGCTTCAACTTCTTACTCTGCAGCTTACAAACAGGGTAACCTTGGAACACTTTCCAAATGTCAATCCTGCATTGAAATGAAAACAGTATGGACTACTTCCTAATGTCATCCAGAAGATTAAATGAAGGAAGGCAAATAAAGGGCTGACCAGCCCCAGTGCCTGGCACAGAGTAAGAGCTCATAGTTGCTGTCAAAGGACACATAGGTGGGATGAAGTGCTGCAAAGAGAGGTGCCCGCAGGGTGCTATGGTGAGTTTGGGGGGTACTTGCTCCCAAACCACAGTTCTGGGTTAAGTAGGAGCGTCCCACTGGGCCTATGGGACCCTCCAGGCATCTCAGTGTATCTGGATGCTTCATGGCATTTCCTGGCCACACCAGCGGAGCACCAGGTAGCCAGGTGCTCTCAGGACAGAAGCAAGTGGGTAAGCGGTCACCCTGATGGAGTGACATCACTCAGTTCCTTGGTCACTTCCAAGGGAGCAGAAACAAATGACAGTGAAGTCAACCATGAGTCTGTGGGTGTTCTTAAGCCATAATATAAAATCTAGATATTCCTGTGGGGTGGAGAGACCCAAACAAGGGCCCACAGGGCCAAGAGAGGCATCAGGGAAGGCTGCTGTGGCTGCAGGCCTGTTGCTGGCCTGGGACCATGGGAGATGTTGGCTCTGTGTAAAGGACCAGTGGTCCTCTACGGTCCATCTGTCTCCTCTAAAACTGAGGTTGAAGTATTGAGAAGCAGGAACTTTAGGGGGTATTTAGGTGGTGAGGCTCAGCCTTCATGAACAGATTAACTCCATTATGGAGGGAGTTGGGTTCATCCTCCCAGGAATGGCCTCTTCTCTCTCCTGCATCTCGCCCACCCCTTCTGCCACATGATGATGCAGCAAGACGTCCCTCACCAATGTTGGCATCTTACTACTGAACTTCCCAGTCTCCAAAACTATGTGCCAAAAATTTCTGATCATTATAAATGACCCAGTCTGCAGGATTGTTAGAGCAGCACAAACCATGACAACCAGCAGCTGGGAGAGCCTGAGGGGATGGGGTGGTGCAGGGCCTGAACAAGTGGCCAAAAAAGTGGGCACAGAGGGGGACAGTGTGTCCTGGGGCTCATGAGATTATGTGAATTGGAGCTCAGATTTGGGTCAGGTTTTCCTAGCTGGCCTTAAGAGGGAAAAAATGTCTCCACAGGCCTGAAAGGAAGAACAAAAAAGAGTAAGAGAGAAGCTAGGAGAATACTCTGAAGAGTTGCTGACGACTGATCTGGCCTTTAAAATGCGGCGAGTATGGTAATCTAATAAACACAGCAACAAAGCGTTTGTCACCAAGCTAATTTTATTAGAACAGATCTCAAATGGCTAATTTCCTTTTACTAATGAGCAAATTAGTTGAATCTCTGATCTGCTTTTAAGGCACTTATACTAATAAAACATGAACGACAGTGAAATTTGTTGTGAGATGAGGTGATATGTGCATTTGGGTTGAAGGGAATCTCCAGGCATGGAGGGCTGTTCCAACGGGGTCTTGTCCAGAGGCACCTCCAGGTTATGCAATCCAGCTTGGATCCCAGCCCTGGGGAGGAGATGTCAACCCAGATGAGAACCAGGGGACCAGCCCAGAGGAGGAGCCTTTGGAGTGGGGCAGGGCCTGGCCCCAGCAGCTGAGGAGTGATGTTTCTGGCAGAACCTCAGAGCGGGGGCAGGATGGCCCCTTGGGAGGGGGTTCCTCCCCATCTCCTCCATCCACCCACCTGTGCAGTGTAGAGAAGCGTTTCCCAAGACTTCCCTGCCCTCTGGTGTTCCAGACTGGCTCTCTCCAGACTTCCACCAAACTTCCTTTCTCAGCGCCAACATTGAGGTTTCTGGCTGCAGCTCTTCCAGTGATTTTGCAGATGCCTGGGGAGCAGGAGGTGTCATGCTCAGCATTTTTTCACAGCAAAGGGGCTTTGATCAGGGCTAGCATTAATTGCAAACAGCCAGGGCAGGTTTGATTGCCACCTGGGGGAGAGTTACATGGAAGGGCCCTTGACCAATCAGAACCCAATGTTGCTCCAATTGCTCTGAGCTGAGAGGTAAAGGAAGGGGTCCCAATTACTTTAGTGGTATAATAAATGTTGGCAAAGAGGGAAAGCCCGGGAGAATGCTCTGGCAGTTAGAACAAGGAGAAGGGCTGCAAGGTTCTTGGCAGCAACCTGGCAAATGCAGGATGCCCTGCAACGAAGAGGAAAAAGAATTCCTGGGAAGGGAGTTCAGCACCAGGCAGACTCCCTGCTTCAAAATATGCTCTAGTAGTCGCTTTACACCAAGAAGGGCTTGGAGAGCCAGGTGGGCTTTGGCACATCTGAAAAGCTGTCCCACCAGCAGGCCTGACCAAAAGTCCCTCAGAATGCCCAACAGAGGAATAAGAAGCTCCCTGAGGTTGGATTTGGCATGAAAAGGGGCCAGAGTTCAAATAGCTGCTCAGTTCCATACATTTGACTCCGTTCACCCACTTAGCAGTGTGGTCTGAGCCAAGACACAGATTACACTTCAGTTTTTTCTTCCAAGGGGGAGATACTAGAACTCAAATGAACGATCATGTGGACTCTCTGGGAAAGCACCAGCAACTCAATAAAGGGGAGCTCCCTTAATTCTGCAGGATGAGTTTTAGGAGCTGCTGCCCCCTTTAGGCCATGCAGAAAGTACATGGACAAGAGAGAAAATAGGTGTCCCAGGAGGTGCCCTCAGGATTGAAAAAGGCACCCTAAAGAGAAGAGAGCACCTTGTCCCCAGAAGCACACAAGCACCTGGCAGGGATGCCCCTGAGGACCCTCAGCTCTCTCTAAGGACTGTCATGCAAGCTGCCCTTGCCTAACACCTGCTAAAAGTCACACGTGCACACCACCTCCCTCCCCTCTGACCTTATCTTCTCAAAATTCCCCAGAATGAGCCTCCTGTCCTGCAGCCCTCATCTTCAGAAGGGCTCTCTGGATAAAACAGTTTAACCGGCTCCACAAACCCTCAGTGAAGTACCCTGGTAGCTTTTCTTGATAGGGCAAATAGGTGCTGGTAAAATAGGGACACCACCAGGAGCTTAGATCTGCCACATGCAGAGAGCTTGCTTCACGCTCCTACACAAGCTGTCAGAGCCCCTTCCATCCTGAATTCAGCAGCTCTAACTGGCAGTGGAAGCCACAGCCACAGACCTCATCACTGCTCCTGGTGTCTCTCCACATTCCAGGTCTGCCACCCCCCAACCTGTACATACCCTGCCTCCCCCCACTGCCCAAACAGTCCCCAGGGCCACCTCTCTGAAGTGCACAGGCCTCATTCATTATTCAGCCACTTCCTCAGTTCAGAGGCCCAGGGGCCAGAGGGCTGGCAGTTTGTGTGCTCTTTCATCTCCCAGGTTGCACGAGGAATGCAGAAATGCTAGGCTGGTGTCCAGGATGCAGACAGAAGGCTCTCAGGCCTGGGTCTGTGACCCTCATGCTTTGTGCCCTGGGACCCAGCTCTCACAAGGCTGCCCCCCTGGAATGTCCTCACAACCAGAGCATGTCTTTCTGGGCTTTGAACCCCACTCTGTGGAGCCCCAACCTACTGATGCCCCATCCCTGCTTCTAATCAGGGGAGCTGGGATTTGATCCCAGTGTGTCTGGGTCCAAGTGGCAGCTCTTTACTACAGCAAGCAGTGAGACCTGACTGTTCTGTAAACAGCCCGCAAGCTACCTGAGGATGAGCTTTGGCCCAAAGGCAGCATAAAAGCCTTCGCAAACCCCTGGGCAGAGGAAGAAAGACCTCTCCTGAAGTGATGCCAAGATATAATATGTGCCGATTCTAAAGGCAACATGAGAACCAGCTCCATGGCTGTGCCCTGACCCTTGCTTCAGCGGGTTGCACAAGAGGTGGCTTGAAAGAGGTCTAAACAGCGGCACACATCCTGTGACATGCACACAGAACTCTGTGACATGGCTCTCCTCCCCTCAGGCGGCAAGATCCTCTTAGTCAAGTTCTCCTCCCAAGAACCTTGCATCATCAACTTAACCTTCGGACACCTGGATAAATTGCAGGTGTTGAGCAAGAAGGAAAGATTGAGAGTCAAATCTCCTGGTCCTAAATACTCCTTTCCCTAAACACTCCTCTCCTGTCTCAGATCCATCTCTCAGTGTGACCCCCCACAAGATCAAAACCTTTCTTTGATACAGTGCTACACAAGTTTGGAATTGAATTACTGAACCAGGACAAGGAGACAGAGCCAGCCTGGCCTGCCCAGTGGCAGGCAGAGTGTTAACCTGCCATGGGCTCCCATGGCCTCGGATGGAGGAAGGCAATAGGCTGGATGGGCACCCAGCAGAGATGGCTCCCATCATCTCTTCTGCCCCTGTGCCTGGCACTACAGGACCTGGCTAGGACGGTGGCAGTGAACTGAGTGCTGAGTCCTGATGCCTCCTCTACAAAGTCCCATGTCAGAAACAACCACAAGGGACATTAAAAAAGATGTCCCCTGGTGAGGCCACCAAAGGTACAGTGGGAGGGAAAGCAGGATGCCAGTGACAGCTACCCCAGTACCTCCTGGGGTTCCAAAGAGTAGGTTTCCTCATAGAAATTGGGGTCTCTGCCGGGCACCAGGAAACCAGATGAGGGGACCAGACAAGATCTCAAAGTGGGCTCCTACAACCCAGGCTGCTTTCCCAAATCCAGATCCCTAGCTGCATTCCCTCCCTCAGCTCCTTGCTGTGGCTCCTGCAGAAGGGACCAAGCTTAGCATGGAGGATGAGGTGGGCATTCTAGATACTCGCTGGCCAGAAGAGAGGAGGCCAGACTGTTCAAGGCTTTGTGGAGGTGCTGGCCTGGTGCGCCTATTGATCTGCAACTGTCCAAAGAGCAGGGGCTGAAGACCCTCACCAGGGTCCTCCCAACATCCTCAGCCTTCAGGCTGCAGGGATCCAGAATTTAATAGTATACCATATCCAGAACTAATCACTGACTCAGCCTAGTTCCTACCTTGAAGACCTAATCATATGCCCTTGCTTGCAGCTCCCTGCCAAAGACCCCCTCCATTATCTCTAATTCTTTTCTACTCAAATCCCACCTACATTCAAGAATCAGCTCAAGTTCCACTGAAGCCAGAAAAACTTTTTTTCTCTCCACCTGAGTCAATTCACCCCTTTGCGTCAGCCCAAGACACAGATTTTGACATTTGACCACATAACAATTTAGCAATTCATTAAATGTTCTTCTTATGTCTTTGGCTCACTTTTTATATATTTTATTAGCCTTATTTCTCTAACTAGGCTTGCAGATGGAAGCCATGTCTTTCTTTACTCTAAGTTTCCCAGTACATTCCTGGCCATTCAACACTTTTGCCCAGAACACTGCTGTTAGCTGGTACTGCTCAAATACATCCTATGCAACTCTGCTAAATGAATCTTCCTCAAACAACACTCCAATCATACCATCCCAAACCCATAAATGGCTCCCCACTTATTATTCAAACTCCTTGGCTTGAACCTCAAGATACTCCAGGATTTAGTTCAAATTCCTCCCAAGGTTTCTCTATTAACTCTCTTCCACCTGTACTCCATACTTCAATTAAACTTGACACTATGCCAGTTCCCAGATATAACACAATTCCTTGTCTAGGTGCCCTGGTTCATGTCATTTCTGCAACTAGAACATTCTTCCTCCCCACCACCATTTGTTGAATTCTTGCTCATTGTACAACGTCAAGCTCAAACATCAAGAATAAGCTTTTCCCACTTCTGAACCTATGCAGCACTTGATAACTCCTGTAGGACATGTAACCACTGTCTGCCTCTTATCACAGTATCTTCCTATACGTGTGTTTATCCTGCTCTGGAAATGTAAGTAACTGGGACAAGGACTAGCCTGTATCTTGATAACCCAGAAAAAGGTGGTAATTAAATATATTAGTCAGCTAAGGCTACTATAACAAAATACCATAGACTGGATGAATTACACAGAGGCATTTATTTTTCACAATTCTAGAGACAGAGACCAAGGTGCCAGTAGATTTGGCTCTTGGTGAGGCCCTCTTTCTGGCTAACAGACAGCCACTTTCTCACTGTATTCCAAATAGCTCTAGTTTCTCTTCTTCTTCTCACAAGGGCACTAATTCCACCCTAGAGGTCCTATCCTCATGACCTCATCTAAACCTAATTACATTCCAAAGGGCCCACCTTCAAACACTATCACATTGGGGGGTTAGAGCTTCAACACATGAATGGTGGGGTGAACACAAACTTTCAGTCCAACATCATGTCTTCCCTGTTTTCTCACATTTCCAAATAATTTCTTAAAGAGAATCAAAGGGTCCAGAAAAGGATTTAATTATTTTGAAAAGCACAATAACCTCAGATTCAGGATGAACATCTGCTTTGCCAAGGCAGAGGGAGAGAGGCTGCCACCCAGTTGCTGGCTCCAAAGTTCCACCCACCCAGGGCCTTGAAGCAGGTCAGCAAGGGGCCCGAGAGGAAGGGCCACCCATCCTCCCCTCTAAGCCCTCTGGATATTCATAGATGCCTGGTTGAGGGAAGAAATGGGGCCTATGAGCCTGCTTGCTCATTCTCTGGACTCTAGAGCTGAAGAGGTCTAAGAAAAGGGGAAACAGAGGCTACACCCGTACCTGTTTGGCTGCTCAGGGCCGTATGTTCTAAATGTAAATCTTCAAACCAAGGAGGCCAGCATATGCCAAGTGTATGGTAAGATCCATGAAGCCCTTCTTAACCTGCCACCCTCCTCCCACCAAATCTCAGCTACCCTGGCCTTGGTCCATTTTCTGCTGCTATAACAGAATACCATAGACTAAGTCATTTATAAAGCAAGTAAATTTATTTCTCACAGTTCTTGAGGCTAAGTCCAGCATCAAGGTGCTGGTACCAGGTGAGAACCTTCTTGCTTTGTAATCCCATGACAGAAGGCAGAAGGGCAAGAGAGCAAGGGAGAGCAAGAGAATGAGAGGGGCCTGAGCTTGCTTGTATAATAAAGCCACTGTCACGATAATGAGCCCACTATCACACTAACGACATTAACCCACTCATAAAGGCAGAGCCCTCATGACCTGGTCATCTCTTAAAAGTTCCCACTTCTCAAAACTATTGCTTTGAAGATTAAGTTTCCAACACAGAAACTGGAGGGGACACATGCAAACAATGTCATCTCTCCCTGCCAGAATCCTTGTCTTTCCTTAGCCTGTACACACACACACACACACACACACACATACATGCACGCGCACACACATGCACATGCGTAGGTATGAACAACCTTTTCTGCCTGATCTGAAATGGACTAGATGGGCAGGACCATGAAGAAAAAAACATGGAAGAGTCAAGAATATCAAACCAGGGTACAAAGGCCTGGTCGAGGGAAAGCCACTTCTCCAAATATGTTTCCTCATCTAGGACGTGTTCAGTATCAACAATTGTGCTCACAGATTCCCTACAACACCTCGCTCAGCAGTGGCATGAGCACTTTCTGGGTGCCAGGAGGCTGAGCTGCCCACCCTGATCCCATTCTGCACAAACAGCATGGTGTCACTTGAAATTTCTTTATCTGGAAAATGCAGGGGCTGACATTCTCACTGTAGTCCTTCCCATGTCACCCTGAGTGTGCCTCTGAATGTCCAAAGTCCCAACGTGCGCTCCTCTAATGGTTGTTTGAGAATCTAGTGGAAGTTAAACATGGAGGTAGAAAAGGGTTGTCTAACAGAAGGTCTGGGAGCCAGGGAGGGAGGGAAGGTGCCAGCCTCCAGTGGGACATCACAGAGCCCTGGCTGGCTGGGCCAGCCTTCTCCTGAGGGCCTGGGGCCACCTGCACCACCTCTCTGATCATAGCAGGTTTTCAGCTGTCTCCATTTGGGTAGGAAATGGGGCTTTTTGTAGTTTTGAGTTTCAGATCTTTAGACTCCTCCTTCTACTCTTTTCCTTATTAAAGTTTGCCTCGCCCAGCTTATGTAATATCAAAAAAATCAATTGCTTATTTTCCTGTCTGTTTAGAAATGAAAGTGGAACTTCGAGGGGAGCCTGCAAGCCAGGAGGCAGCCCCAGGCTGAGCCAGAGGCACCGGGAAGGAAAAGGCAGCAGCTGGCTTCCAAGCTTAGTTGTAAAGAAGCTGAACACTTGGGGTCTCCCAGGGCCTCGACGTGGAAAAGGCCCCCAGAGCAGACTCTCTGTTGACAAGGCAACCCCCTCCCCTCCTCTGCTCTCCCTCACCTCCAAACAGGGCCTGGAGCACCAAGACCTCCAGAGGCCACAGCTCAGTCAGTGGGATGGTCTGGATCAGCAGTTCCAGCAATTCAAATTCACCTGCAGGCTGTGTACCCCTGGCGCTAACTCCCCACAGGACCTGAATTCAGAGAAGTCTTCATGGTTAGGTAGGGTCAGGCCTAGGGATCCAAGAGGGAAACTTCTAAAAAATTCTAAAAAGATGCAAACCAACACACAGAAAAACCTTGGCAAAACTGTAGCGACAATCAAAAGAGCCGTGGTTAGCAGGGTCTCTGCGGGGAGAGGGATGAATTGGTGGAGCAGAAGGAGAGCTCAGGGCAGTGAAATTCTCTGTACAATACTGTAATGATGCATATGTGGAATTATGCATTGGTTAAAACCCACAGAAAGTGCAAGGCAAGGAGTGAACCTTAATGTAGACCATGCGCTTTAGTTAACGCTAAATTGTGGATATTGGTTCTTCAATTGTAACAAATGTGCCACTCTGATGCAAGATGCAAACAATCTGGGAAGCACTGAGGGAGTGGGGAGAGGGTGCATAGGATATCTCTGCTTTCCACTCTGTTTTACTATAAACCGAAAACTGCTCTGAGAAATAGTCCATTAATTAAAACAAACAAACATTTACAGCCAAAACTTGGAAATGACTCGAGTATCCTTAGACAGATGAATGGCTTAATAGTGCTACATGAATGCCATGAACTGCAGTTTGGATCTTAAGTGTCCATAAGGCCAATGTGTTGGACAATTGGTGCTAGTGAGAGGTGGTGGAAACAGGCAGGGTCTAGGTGGAGGTTTCAGGTCACTGAGGGCATGCCTTCAAAGGGTCATGTGTGCCGCGGGTCAGGGAGGGTGCATCCTGGCTGCTAGGTGAGCTACTTTGCTCTGCCATGCACTCCCTGCCATGATGTGCTACCCCACCACAGGCCCAAAGCAACAGGACCCACCAACCATGGACTGAAATCTCTAAAACTGGGAGCCAAAGTAAACCTTTTCTCTTTATAAGTTTATCATCTCAGAAATCCATTACAGTAACAGAAAACTTACTAAAACATCATGATATACTACTGAGCAATAAAACAGAACTCACTATTCACACTCTTGCACATGCAAATATATATAGCCCTGAGTTCCAGTAACACAGCCACTGACTGGCAAATCACTTGGTGTTTCTAGGCCTGCGTGTGACCTCCAGCAAAACATCACTCCAGCCCACCTCACTGCTTCATTGTTGCCCAATAGAATAAGGTGGCAGTGAAATTTGATACTTTGCTTGCCTTCTTAGGAAAAAAAAAAAGCTCTTCACAGCCCCTGGCTCCTTGGCAGTTCTGATAGCTTCCCCACTCCCAGTCAGACAAGAGACCAGGACTTTCCTCACCCTGCTCAGCCAAGGCCCTGCTCTGCAGGACCAAGAGCCCATGCATCAGCTGTAGCAGCCACCTTCTCTGCACTCTAGAGCCAACTCCTCACCTTCCCCTTCCTCGCAGCCCTCCTCCTGCTCTTCTGACGTGTCCATACATCACCAGGAATGTAATACCCTTTAAAAAGAATAAAAAAGCCATTTTGCTCTGAACTAACAGAGTCAGGCCTCATTGTTCCCAATATTACCAAGCGATTTCTGAGCTCGGGGAGTGTTGAATTGGAGCAGGAAGATGGCAATGGGCAGGGTCAGCTGACCTGATGGAGAGTGAGGGGTTGTAAGCTCAAGGAGGTACAGAAGGACTCAGTCTGGAATTAGAAAAGAAGGACACTGGGGTCTCCAGGGGCACAAGTCGAAGTGACACCTTAATATTTTCTGTCTCTGTGCTTCCTGCCCTATTCACTGCACTCATTCCGGGTTCATCTAGAACGTGATTTCTTTGATACACTCTCCTTTAAATGATGCCAATCTATTCTAATGTCTCCACCCTTTGGCCACAAGTTTCAGGCGCAGAAATTCTAGAAAAAGAAAGTTTGGGTATCTCTGGGACCAGAAAGACCTTGCCCAGTCTCTGCCTGCCTGAGGACTACCATGCACCCTCAAGTCAGCATTCTTGAGTCCCTCCTTTAGGGACCCCCAGCCCTGGATACATGTGCTCTTGCACAAATTCAGTGCCTATCACATGCATTTAACTCCTAGGCTACATGACACAAGTGCAGTACTGAGCACTGCAAGTTAACATCTCACTGCAATTATAAATTACATTTATGAGCAGGGGCCACATTTATTTACCTTTATTGCTTCTGTTCAAAATACCATTCCAGACACTTAGTAGGAACTTAATAAATGTTAATAGAATACACCAGTAGCTAATAATTCTGGACACAATGTTGATTGGCTGACAACCAACTATCTAAAGGGACATCAAAACACTCTCAGGGGAAAGAAATTCATTCCCCTTAGTCCTTAGGATAGAACTGTTGAGCAGAACTCTACTGATGGAAATGTTCTCTATTTCGGCTATTCAGTACATACGTCATTAAGTGCATGGGGCTCCTGAGCTCCTGGAATGTGGTCATATGACTGAGAAACTGGATTTTAAATTTTAATCAATTTCAAATTGCATAGTCACATGTGGGTGGTAGCTACCAAATTGGACAGCACAGTTCTAAAAATAGGTGTCCCTGGATATGGGGCTGGTCACTTATAAGTGAAATAAATATAAAAGCTCCTATTAAGAACTCAGTGCCACAGACTAGCGTTAGTAATTAAGAGCATGGGCTCTGGAGCCACACCATCTTGGATTCAAATCCCCACACTGCTAGTTTCTGGCAAGTTATTTAACTCTGTTTTTATTCCTCATCTCAATAACAAGAATCATATATACTATATAGGATTCCTGTAAGGGTCAAATGAGCTAAGACATTAGAGCAGGCATTCAAAAGCATTGGTTGAGTCTGAATGATAATGTACAAAAGAATATTTGCAATAATCATGAGTTGCTTTGTGAAGCAGGTATGTTCTGGGAAAATGCATGGTTAGGCAATTTAACTATTGTACAAACATCACAGGGGGCACTTACACAGACCTCCAAGGTATGGACTGCCACACACCTACACCACAAGGTTTGTACCAGCATTTATCAGTCTGTCACTGACAGAAATGTCAGCCAGCACATGACTGTATTTATCGAATATTTACTATGTGTTAAGCACTGTGCTAAGAACTTGACAATAACCCTAAGAGAGAGGTACAATCAACAACATATTAAAGGTGAGAAACCGAGGCTGAAGGAAATGAAGTGATTTGAACTAATTGTCTGCCTGATTCCAGAAACTTTACTGGGTTTCCATTTTTTCACATATAAAATGAGCACTGGAATAGTATTTCTACCATAAGTCTGTCAGGTAGATAAGTAATGTATATAGCACATGCTTAGTATACAGTAATAGTTCCCAACCAGTGATTATTTGCCAAGCCAGGGAACAGCTAGCAATGTCTAGAGACACTGAGGCTGTCACAAATGGGAGTAGAGGCCAAGAAAGTTGCTAAAGTATCCCTCAGTGCATAGAATAGCCCCAAAGCACAGAATTGCCCAACTCAAATGTCAATAGTGCCAAGGTTGAGAACCCCTGTTCCAGAGCCTCCTGGGCAGTGTGGAAGTCATGCTCACGAGGAGAGTAGGAGGGCTGCATCTGCACATTTCAAAAGGGCACACTCTTTATTCAGTGCCTAGAACAGCAGACACTGGCAAAGCAGGAAGCTCCGGGAAATGATTCAGCTCCTCAAATGACAGAGAGTCACCACTTACCACACGAAAAGGCCAAGTGCCTGGCACTGCAGGGGGGGGGGGTGTGTGTGAAAGACAGAGTCCCACCCTCGAGATACTTGGGATGAAGTTGCCCCAGTGCAAAGTTAGGGAAGAGAGGAAAGAGCCAGGACCAGGACACTGAGCCACCCTAGACAAAGGGAGATTTGGAATCACTTCATCCCATTCCCCTTATTTCTTAAATGAGAGGCGTGGAAGCCAAAGCCAGAGTCCAGAGCCACAAAGTGATTCAAAAGCTAGGAGTTCCTAAAGAGGCCAATCACCCCCGAGTCCTCATTTTACATGCACAAAGTAGGAACGCCATATTCTACTCTAGAAAATGGCTAGAGCCCCTGTTCCATTTGATTGAAAGGTGCCCAATCTCCAACTAAGCTAGCATGTCAACCAAACACCATCAGCAACATCATCACTGTTTACTGAGCACTTACTATGTGTCACATGCTGCTAAGAAGGCAAAATCTCATTTAGCTTCATAACAACCCTATCTTCCCATTGAGCTAATTGTGTTTAACTCCAAACAACCAGACTCTAGGGCAATTACTCTTAGCCACCAGGCTACACTTTCTCTCTTGGAGTCCAACATGAGACTGGGCAATGAATGAAATGGGCCTGAGCCATGCTCTGCACCTCACACAGCCCAACTAGAGAGCATGTGTGTCCTCATCTAGCCAGTGATCCGCTTCAGATATCACAAGGGTCTCCCAGGCCAAAGCACAGGGGCTGGCATACAGTAAGAACTCAACAAACGTTTTTGGTTTTGTTTTTGTTTTTCGCAGTGTACTGAAATGGGAGTTTGGCTCCTGAAGTTGCACCCATAGAAAGCAACGTGATAACCCCTTACTGGTCACCTGCTGTATGCAGAGTCTGTGCTTGGCACTCACAACCCAGCAAGAAAAGACAGGGATGAAGTCATAACAGCACATGGTGGATTCAGAACTAGAATCCACAAAGCCCCATGGGAGTTTGCTGATCACACCCATGCACTTAGATCAGGAGACAGAGGACAAGTAGAGAGGACTTCCATCAGATCCAGACATTCAGGCTAGAACTAGAAGGAAGGGGAGGGGGGTCTCCTGACAGTTTGGGAGGAGAAGTGAGGAGAAAGGCATTCCCAGATGGCTCACTGTGTGAACAAAGAGACGGGCAAGGCAGCCGTAGTGGGGCAGGGTTTAGTGTGGCCAGAGCCTGGGAGTCAAGACAAGAGCACGAACACCTGTGAGATGGACAGATGAGGAGGGGCCAGGCCATGGGAGTCCACAACATCCTCTAGGTGGGGGTGGATTAGTGTTAGCGATGCTTCGGAAAGGATTTGCTAGGGAATTATTTATGGTGGTAACAAGCAAGCACTCATTTAGCTTATATCCCACATTATACAAACACGGCATTGAGCTCTGCAAGTTAAGGCCCTAATGCCACTCTAAATTAAATTCATCAGTGTCTTAATTAAGATCTATATTTAGTTCTTAATTAAAGGGGAGAGAAAAATCCACGAAGTTGCATAGCAGAGATTTGGAATGGAGATAAATCATCTTTCTGCCAGTATACTGGGCACAGGCCCACCCACTCTCAAGACTCGGCCCCCTGCCAGGGCTGACAATCCTTTAAGCCTCCCTCCCTCCCTTCCTCCCTCCCTCTATCACTTTTATTCAAATCTTCCTTCCTTCCTTCATCTTTCATTATTTCCTTCTTTCATCTACTCTACATCTATTTATTGAGAACCTACCATGTGCCAGGCACTGGGCTTTGATTTTGTAACACAGAAGGGGATAAAATAGATGATTTCTGCCCTTAAGGAGCTTACAGTCCAGAGAAAAATGCCCACAGACACAACCTGTCTCTGCTCTGAGATGCCACGCCATAGGTCCCCCAGTGCCCTCCAGGCACTTGCAGGACAGTGCCATGACTTCAAGGAGAAAGGGATCTAGCAGAATGCTGTCCTGCATCCAGAGAGTCAATGATTTGGCCTGAGACCTGGGACTTTGGACAAGTTTCTTCACCCTTGGTATGTCACTCAACCTTCTCTAAAACAAAAATGTGCGTATGGAGGGATCCCCAGCTGGAGCCATCAGAAGAGACCTGTTCAGCCCTTGCTCTCCCTGGCTCTGTGACCTTGGGCACATCACTCTGTCTCGGGGTTTCTGTTCCCTCTCCTGTCCAATGAAGACAACCCAACCGTCTTTACTTTCTATCTCTCAAAGATTGCTGGGAGGATCCCATAAGACAATGACCAGGAAGGGCTTTATAAATAGTCGCATGCTGCATGAATGCATATCAAAATTTTTATGGTGACATCAAGACACTGCAGTAAAGATCACCAAGGATGGTACAGTGTTATCATGATTTGAATAGCCCCCACTTCCCAGCAAATTGTAGAGTATAGACTGGGAGGGGCCCAGCAGTTCCTAGAGCTCTGGTTTGGCTCTTGAGAAAAACATTCTCTAGGAAGTGAAAATGGTGGGCAACAGGCTAGGTTTGTATTGAAAGTCATTATAACTGTCCTGCTGACTTTAAGACCCCCCCCTCTTAGTTTGTCTTGGTCCTTCACCCCCCACTTCACTCAGCTGTGCTAAGGCCAGGAGCCCTGTCCTACTTATGCATGTGTCCCCTGGGATACAGCCCTTGGCACAAAGCAGGTGTGGGTTCTAGCTCTCACCTTCTGCTAACTCTACTTATCTGGCCAAGTCACTTGACCTCCCAGGAATTCAGACTGTTGCCCTGCCAAAGTCTTTGTGGCTGTGATTTTCCTTCTTAAGCCACTGTTCAGTCAAAACCAGGGATGGTTTGAGAGTACCTCAGCTGAGGTCAGAGAATCCTGGCATCTTAAGATGGAAGAAAGATCCCAGGCCCCTCCTGACCCCTGGTCTTCATCCTCTGCTTCAGGGGATGGGAAGGTGTATCCTAAAACTGGCCCACTTGGGAGCTTGCCCAACTTGCTGGGGGACTGGGAGGACCCACATGGCCGCCCTAAAGCTCTCTCTGGCTGGTAGAATGAAGATGCCAGAATCCCCTTCCAGACCCTTCCCAGGCTCCTGCCCCACTCAGGAAATCAGACTGTTGATTGTCCATATGGATGTGTAAATGCAAGAATAATGATTCTTCACAATGCCCCCTGCCCAAAAATTTGACCTGGCAAAAACCAAAACAAACAAAATACACACACACACACACACACACACACACACACACACACGACCTTTGAATTCCAAAGCTTTTACATTGCAGGCAATTTCTCAGTTTTACACCTTGCTTCCTTAAATTGCTTAAAAAGTGTTTTCTCCTTGTTGTCACTGACAGAGGCTTCCCTAGCTCCAGGACACAAAAGGGCGAGATGTCTTGGGCTTGGTGTTAAAGATGTGGGAGTTGGTTAGGGAGAGGAAAGACAGAAGGCATCCCAGTGAGGAAAACAAATTGCAAAAAGCCAGAATGAAGACAGCAGAGCAGTTAAGGAAACCAGAGTAAATTCTGTGTGGTGGGAGGGGTTAGGGCCGATGAGGCCCAAAAGGTTGCCGGACCAGCCTGGGGAGGGTCTTGAACCCCAGCGGTTCCCTGCTCTATTCAGCCAGGACAAGCCTCCAAAAACAGGTTCTCCAATGCACACATCCAAGCGGGGGAGAAGGCAGCTTCCGGCCGGGTCTGGCTGGGGTCCCCACATCCTGCGAGGCCGCAACGCCTCGGAGCATTATCGTGGATTGGCAAGCAGCCCCCTCCCCAGCGCGGCCCTGGTTAGGCGGAGGTCACGGTGTTTTTAGAGTTGGCGACTCGCTGCCCCGAGAAGCTGCGCTAGAATCCGCAGACCCGGCGGGCGCAGCGGGTCTGGGAGCGGTGGGGGCCGGCGCTGAGCCGGCCAGGAAAGTTAACTTGGCACAATCGACGCATCAAAGCGGTGCAGCTGTGGCTTGCGGAGCCGGCGTCGCTTTCTTCTCAACGCTCCCTTCTCCCCGATTAATCAGCGGCTACAGCGCGGCGCTTTGATCCCCGAAATCAAACCCTCCGTCTGATGGGTGACTTGATGTTATGCTAATCCGAGCTGATTGAGCTGAGATAATTACACTTCATCCAGGTTTCCTGGGAGTTCCGAATAAATATTGATGCACATCTGTCCCCCGCTCAGGTGTAGCAGGGAGCTTTGCTCTGGCAACAGTTTCGGCCGGCCCGGGAGCGCGCGCGCCGAAGCCAGCAGCCCTCGTTCTCCGCCTCCGCCGGCTTTCGTCCCTGCTTATAGATGCGGCGCGCTCTGTTGTCCCAGCCTGGCTGTGCAGGGCAGGGTAGGTGGCCAAGGAGAGGACAAAGACCTGGATCCTGGCCAAGGCCCAGGTTTGAGTTGCGGTGGCCGGGCATACTCTGTGAGTTCTTGGACTTGTCACTTAACTTCTCTGAGCCCTGGGGCCTATGCATCTCTATATAGATTTGGGTGAGGAGATGAGACGCGTGAGAGTGGGCCTGGCTGCACGACTCGCACTCGGTCTTGCAGGCAACCCAGCGGCGCCCTCCCCACCGAGAGCTGGGAGGCTGGCAGAAGGGCGCCGCAGCCAGCCACCCTCTCCGCCGACACTCAAACGCTGAGACTGCACGCTCCAGACGGTATAGAAATGAATAATAAAGAGAACGTTTCGGTGGCTCCACTCCTCCCCGCGGGCTAATTAGGTCGTGTTTGTAAAGCACTTGGAAGACAAAACGCGCCCCAAGTGTTAATTATCATTAGCCCCGTCCCAACATGCTTCCCGAACAGTGCGGGAAGCCCCAGTGTCCCTTTGCCAGCTTGCGTCCTAACTACCAGACGCGTGGCTCCGAGATCGCTGGCGTCCGGGTCGCGCCGCCCACCCCTCCTGGCTCCTGATCCCTGCCCCAGGCTCTCAGAATACCAAGACTGAGAGAGGAAGGGAGAGGGGCTGGTCCAAGACACAACCAACTGGCCGTATCCACTCCCACTGAGTGGGGTGGGGGGATGTCCATGAAATCCTGAGGAGGTGCGCACATTTTGGAGGAGTAAGAGTCTGTCCAGCACGCCTGGGTGAGGTGATCTTCTGGTACACAACGTGAAACTGCCCCAAGTCATGTGTCAGAATTTCTAAGTCGTTCGAAATTTGCCCCTGGCTGTTCCCAGAACCATAGCCCCCACTAACTAGAGACCCCATTGCCCAATCCAAATCCTGCAAGGTCTGGGCCAGGGCTGGGACACAAACCCTTCAAGTCCCACGTCTTAATTATGGTAGATTTGGGCCTTTCCCTCAGAGGAAGACTGCCCTAGAAGTTATACAACACAACCTAGACTGAGTACTATCCAGTACCTTCTCCCATCTTTATTAGGAATAATGATATATGGCCCAGACCAACCAGTGAAGGGTCTCTTATCACACAGCAGGTTGGAAGCAGAGCCAATCTGTTTCCTCTTTCTCCAGTGCTGGGCGGACACACTCTGCAGCTCCCTTGGAATAATTGCAGCAATACTTGGGACCCTTTCCAGTGAAAAATAATAATGAATGATGAGCAGAGGCCCTTAGAATTTATAAATCGTGTTTCTATGCATGATCTGAGTAGGAACTAACAAGCACTTTAGGCTCAGAGCTGTTAAGGGTTTTGCTGTAGGATACACCTGGTTAGTGGCAAGGCTGGCCAGGAACCCAGGCATGTTGTCCCCATGTAGTAGTACCTTCAAGTCCACCCTTTGGAGTGACTGTAAGTATGTTTTTTTTACCCATGCGGAACTCTGTTGATCACCGTTACTTTCCTGAAATTGAGCACGTATCCATCAACAGGAATTTTGGTGGGTGGAGTGAGTACCTTGGTATTGTCCTCAGAAACATGAAAGGAGAAACCTCCCAAGTGGACTGGCTAGAGGGTAGTCCCCACCCTTGGGAGAAAACACTGTAAACTCCACAAAGCAGGATTAGACTTCACTTCCCCCTTTCATCCCTATAATTCCTAACATGATGTTCAGTAATTTTTGTTGATTTCCAAGTAGTGGTAAAATGGAGAAGGAAATAGCCCAGGGTCTATGAGAGGAAGGGATGGGAAGGAGGCAACGTTCACCAAGTTCATGCCCTTTCCTGACACCAGGCTTCTCAGATTTTCATGTACAGAAAAAATCCCCTGGGGAATCCATAGAATCTTTTTTAAATACCTCCTACACACACACACACACACACACACACACACACCAGGCAACTTGGATGAAGGGCATTCTTCTAACCACTCTTTTTTTTTAATTAGTTACACATGACAGTACAATGATCTTAACATATCATACATTTGAATCAGATGGTATATAATGATATAATTTCTCATTTTTCTGAGTGTACAGGTTGCAGAATCACATTCGTCATGCAGTCACGTATATACCCACAGCAATAATAATGTCTATTTTATTCTGCTGTCCTTCCATTCCCCCCTTCCCCTCCCCTCCCCTCCCATCACTTCTCTCTACCCAATCTAATGTGACACACTTCTTTTTTTTTCCCCCTCACATCATCATACATGTATTCTGTATAACAATGAGGGTCTCCTTCCATCTTCTGTGCAATTTCCCTTCTCCCTCCCTTTCCCTCCCACCTCTCTTCCCTATCTAGAGGTAATCTTCTTCTCATGCTCTTCCTCCCTACCCCATTTTGAGTCACCCCCCTTATATCAGAGAAGACATTCTAACCACTCTTTGAGAACCAACTCCTGCCACCAAGAGCTGAGCCTTGTACAGAGACTCCCAGTGGTCAGGGGTCAAAGCAAGGACAGATGCTGGTTCAAGCAGAAAGCCTATGTGGACCCAGAGAGTCAAGAACACTTACAGGCCTGGTCAGAGAATAGCAAACACTTAGCCTTCTCTTCAGGAGTGCCTCAGGTTTCAGAAGTGGGAATGGAGAAAAGCCATGGTGAGCAAGGTTTTCTGAAGAGTGAGTACCCTTCTCTTGTACAGAGAGGCTGAGGGCCACCAGCTTCCTTTGAGGACCTCCGCAAGGAGTAGCAACAGGCAGTTTGCCAGACCCCAAAGATGTGACACTTGTGACTGCATCAATGGGCAGGCAAGTGTGCCGCCTATCTGGAACTTTGGGGGACATGACAGGGCCACCTTATCCACTAGTCACTGGAGACTCAGGACCTACATCCCTGGAAATGTTTTAATCTTTTAAAATCAGAAGAAAATAAACGAACTTTCAAAAAGAATGAAATGTTTTAATAGTTAATATCAATGTGTTCATCTGTATATTATCTTAATCATAAAGTACTTTTTATTGGAGAAAGAGTCCATGAAAGCAAAAATACCTCGGGGGCCACAAAAGTCACAATGTGGCTTGGGACAGGAGGATGAGGGACGACGGGAAGAGGGTGCAAGGTGAGTGCCTTGGTGCCTAAGAGGTTTCTCATGGGGAGGTAGAGCTTGCAGCCAGAGCTTGCAGATGACCTGGCCCCTCACTGGGAAGAAGCAGGGGCTGAAAGAGCCTAAATTACTATGGAGATTATGATTAACACTGGGTGCACCCTGTGAATGTCCAGCAGTGCTCCCTAAAGTGATCTTAGTCCTATAGGCTGGGCTCAAAATGAGAGAAGAAAGAGAACCAGACACAGGAGGGGAAAGACCCAGCCTTCTGTTCCTTTAAATAGTAACAAATTAATGTAAATGAGATTCAGGTGAGTACATTGATTTTTATAGTCAATATTTTGGGTCTTTTTTTTTTCTAATCTCAAGCAGGACATTCTACACTCTGTCCCTAAGTGGGGAGAAAGAAGACAAGGAAAGAAGAGGAGCCACTGGCCTGGTCTGTTTCTCCAGGGCTCACTGTCTTCCTCTTGCCCTACCATCTCCCCCTCCATTGCTTAGTACCCCAAACTTTGTGGGTGGTGAGCAAGCGGCCCCACCTATAGTCAGAGGCCACGTTCACTAATCCAGAAATTAAAATGCCCGGAGAAAACAGGCTAATCAAATTATACATTCCTGAGAACCATTTATAAGCCGGGTACATTCTTTAATCTTAATTAGAAATCTGAGCAGCTCCCACCGTCTCTGTAATCAACATTTAAACAGCACTGACCCCCATGGCGCTAACCTTGAGAGCCACACACAGGTCTGCATAGAGAACAGAGCGGGGTGCTGCCTCCACACTGGAGAGAAGGGGTGTCCATGGGGCTGTGAGTGAGGCTGAGTCACTCAGCCACCCCTTGGCACCTGTAACCCCAACACACACAGCACACATACGCCCAGGGGAATCTCCCTGATCCGCCCTCCTGATCCGCCAACACCCACAGCTCAGGACCTCCTATCACTCATCTAACAATTAGAATGGTTTTCCAACTGGCCCATGCTCTGTGCTATACCCACTGATCTTTCTAGAAAGCACTTCTGCTCATGTTGATGCCTATAAAACTCCAAGTTTCCTTAGAGCCTTCCAGTTACAATCCAACCACCTGCCTCCCCTCAGCAGTGCCCCAGGTTTTGTGGTCCTGCCTCTACCCACCTGTTTATCCCACTCCTCCAGGAGACTGAACGACCATCCCCTGCATACCTGAAGGCTTTCCTTTCCTGTGTCTCTGCATACATCATGGGTCCTCCTGAAATGCTTCCCTCTGGCTTTAGCAACCTGGGCACTCTTAGTTAGCCCTTAAAACCTTGCAAAGAAAAGGTATGTCCTGTAGGGAAGTTTTAAATTTTCTCCTTTGCTTCTGAAGTTTCAGTGATTTTTAGGCTATGAAATAAGTTGACAATAGATTAACAGGGGAAAGCATGCACATTTATTAATGGGCAGAGACACGAGAGCCATACACAAAGCATAAGACTCAAAGGAGGTCTACAGAGTTGAAACTCATGCTGCACAGAAAGAGATTTGAAGCTCCTGGAGAGACAGGTGACAGGAGGGTATGGGGAGGCAAATGCACTGCAGGAAAGTTTTCTTATGATGCAGATAAAGTCTCTCAGGTAATAATCACCTGTGGTGACCTCTATCTAGGCCAGTTCTCAGGACCTCACCCCACCCCCTGCCACTAATCTCATCTCCTGAAAAGATCTCTCCTAGACAGATATCAGAAAATCCCTGCCCAGTCTAGAGTTCATCTGTTCCTCCCATGCTCCCTCTCCCTATCCCACTATGAATCAGCCTCCTTTTATCAAAGAAAACATTCGGCATTTGGTTTTTGGGGAATGGCTAACTTCACTTAGCATTATCTTCTCTAACTCCATCCATTTACCTGAAAATACCATGATTTTATTCTCTTTTATTGCTGAGTAATATTCCATTGTGTATATATGCCACATTTTTTTATCCATTCATCTATTGAAGAGCACCTAGGATGGTTCCACAGTTTAGCTATTGTGAATTGAGGGGTTGGAGGGGAAGGGAGGGGGCATGGGGTTATTAATGATGGTAGAATGTGATGATCATTATTATCCAAAGTATAGGTATGAAGACATGGATTGGTGTGAATATACTATGTGTACAACCAGAGATATGAAAAGTTGTGCTCTATATGTGTAATAAGAATTGTAATTGTAATGCATTCTGCTGTCATATATAAATAAAAAATAAAATAAAAATTTTGGGAATTCCAAAACATTAAAAAGCTCTTTTAGAATCTTAAGGAAATGACAAATCTCTGACTCACATTTTTTATATTCCTTTATAAAAATAAATAAATAAAGTGGTTTTACTATCATCATCAAAAAAAAAAAAGAAAGAAAAAGAAAAACCCTGCCCAGTCTGCTTTTTGCTAGAAGTAAATTTCTTTTTACAAAGGACAGCCTTTCAGAACCAATCTTGTATCTGCTGCACCTCTGAATAGCCATCTGGAAATATGCTGCTAACCTTGTGTATTTGGGGTGGCCTATTTTGATCTGCCTCGGTCCACACGAAGGCTTGTACAGAAAGGTTCACAGCAGCCTGATGCATAACAGCACCAAACTAGAAATCATCTAAACAGCCATCATCTGGTGAATGTATCAACAAACTGTGGTACATCTACACTATGGACTACGACTCTGCAAAAGGAAGCAGCAAGCTACTACTGTTCCACGCAATAACAAGAACAAACTTCAAAATCATCATGCTAATTGAAAGACACCAGATGCTAAAGACTGTGCATTATGCAATTCCACTTACAGGAACTTTCCAGAGAAAGCAAAACCCGAGAGGCTGGAGACCCATCCGTGGCTGCCTTGTGCAGGGGCTGGGATCAGCAATGGGCAGCACAGGGGCATGAAGGAATTCTGTGGGGGTGATGGAAACAGTGTCCTAAAACTGGATTGCACAATGCTGAAAACTTACTTAAAATCATTCAACTGCACCCTTACGTGGGTGAGTTTTATGGTATGAATAAATTAATAGAAAAGATGTTCATCAATAAAGCTAACTGATGGGTGGATAAAGGGATGAATAGACAGATTTGTAATGAAACAGCATACAATGGGAATAGTAGAATCTAGGTGGTGGGTTGAGAGTTGACTGACAATCTCTTTCAATTTCTCTGTATACTTAAAATCTTTCATAAGGAAATGTTGCGGGGAAGAGCAGTCCTTGGTAAGGCCTCACTTCTCTGAAGCCTTTGTCCCTTGCTGTGCCCCAACTCCAAACACCAGCCTTGGAAGAACTCAGCCACTGCTTGTCACTCATCTCTTTTGCCTTATACAGGCTCTTTCCTGGTAAAGTGGATTTTCTTTGTCCTGCCCAGTGTCACCTGAGGAACCCCATTACTTGTACAAATATGAGGTTAGAAGAAGTTCATCATTAAGGTGACCAAGATACAGCAAAGCCTGTGCTTTGGGCTTTGTTTGTTGTGCTTTGTATTTTTTAAGTGGTTTAGCAAAATTTGCCTCACTGTTGCTTGCTGGAGCAGGAGCTCAATGGCCTAACCTCTGCTCCCACGGACCTAAAGTCAGAGAGATCTATTGCTAAATTAAGGTCCTGTGAAATCCAGGATCATAACACAGAGCTAAGGAAAGAGGGTTTCCATGTGAGTGACCCAACACCACCAGGCCAGTGGGAAAGTTGGTGGGTTTGTGGGGAATGGCTGATTTGGGCCAACAGAAAACCATATATGTAGTGCAGAAGTTTCTCCCGTTCCAGAGACCCTTGGACAGTATTTGTACTTTTGGTAATCATGGCTCAGCTTGTGAGTTAGGTCCATGAGGGCTGAAGGCTTCAAGCCTCAAGGGCTTCACTGTGGTTTGCCAAGGGCCTCAGGTCAAAGGACAAGGATCTATGAGTGTACAGAGCACTGTGGGCTGTCAGAAGCCACAGCAAGTCACATCAGAGCTGAGCTGCAGCTCTCTCTGCCCTTGGCATCCAGAAAAAGACAACTGCCTTTGGACCAAGTATGCCTCTAGGATCAATGAACAATCCAAGGGGAGATGTGTTTGGATCCTGATTGCTAATCCGGAAAGTGAGCTCCAGGCAACCAGATTTTAAAATGTAGGTATACTTGTGCCAAAATTGTGCAGTGGTTCACACCAATTGGATAGGTCCTATTCCTATGCATCCTCCTTTATGTCCCACTTTGAAAAGAAGATCTGTGGAGGCAGGAACTCATCTCTACATCCTTAGCACCGTTCCTGGCACATGGTACTTGTCAGCCTGGGATCTAGGAGATCTGATCTGTGGCTCTGGTTCTGATGCCAATCTACTTTCCAGCATGAAGCAAGTCCCTGAAGCCTGGGCTTTCTTTGCCCCATGCCAGCCCACCAAGAAGGGAGAAGAGGTAGAATGCTTGTAAAGGACTTGAAACTTGGTCAAGAGGAAGGAAAATGATGACAAAGCAGCCTTTAAGGCAAACTTTAAGATGAGCTTCAAGTTCATGCATTTGCTTACCCAAGCCACATGTGGACTGGTATCCAAGGCACCATGCTGCCACAGTCTGGCTGGGCACACAATCACGAGCCACCACACAGCTTGTAGATTCAAACAGCAACTCTTTATTCCCGAACTCACACCAGCCATCTACAATCACGTTCTGGGGAAATCCACGTTCTCTGCCCAAATCCACGTTCTCTGCCCAACTCCACCTTCACTGGGCTTCTATCTCCAAAATATACTGTCTGAATCCCGTGAGAACTCAAGGGGAACTCAGGCAGCAGGATACGCCCTATTCCCAGCAGGAATAATCTTAAACCTTAAACCTGGAACCTAAACTGGGAACGCCCTAAACACGACTATCTTAAACCGGGAACACCCTAATCTGCCTTGGTCCTTGAGCAAGGTCACCTACATTCAATGTCGCTGCAACATGTCAGCAACATGGGGTACGCTGGCAAGGAAATTGTCATACCTACTTGGCTAATGGCTCCCAGCATCTCCCCCCTTCTGATTAATTAAACAACAAGCAATGTGGCTTAAGGACCGTGCCTGGTAGGTTGTCCAATTCAACATATGGTTCTTACCCGTCATCGGAAAACTGACCTTTAGGCGTCAGCCTCCTGTCTTAGGTTGATACCACTGCAATTGAATCATACCCGTCACTGACTACCGGTCCAGCATACAGCCATACTTGTGGATAGGTCTATGCACCAGTGGGGCGGTGAGGTTCTTTGCCTCACCTCTGTTGGCCCCCAAATTTGGCCTTGGTGCCAGTGGGGGAGTGAGGTTAATGTGGCTTATGGACCGTGCCTGGTAGGTTGTCCAATTCAACATATGGTTCTTACCCGTCATAGGAAAACTGACCTTTAGGCGTCAGCCTCCTGTCTTAGGTTGATACCACTGCAATTGGATCATACCCGTCACTGACTACCGGTCCAGCATAAGCCATTGGCCCCCAAATTTTAGACCATCACTAGCAGAAGGGAGGAGGATACAGAAATGCCACGACACCAAGCCAATTGACGGCTCCTTGGGAAAAAATTGCATCACTGGTGACACCATCAGCAAAGATATGTCAGCACTACCACAATTAACATGGGGTGCGCTGGCAAGGAAATAAAAATTGCATCACTAGTGACACCATCAGCAAAGATATGCCAGCATTACCACAATTCGCTGCACCAAACGATAGTTACATAGTCCAGGCAAGTTCTGCAAGCAGTTCAAAGCAGAGGAATCTATCAATATGTCCATTTCCTCCCAAAATCCGTTTCCTCCCAAAGTAAGTTGACTCTTTGATTGAGCATTACTTGTTGAGTTCTTCACCGGCACTGGGATGGAGATAGGAATTCTGGCAATGATGCTAAAGAGACATTATCCTGAAAAGAATTATTAAATATAATGAAAAGGAAAGGTGAAAGTAAACAAACAGATCTGTTAACCTACTTTAAAAACAATCCTTAACAGCTGTTTACCTAATTTAAATTAGTAAACAAACAGATCTGTTAACCTCCTTTAAAAACAATCTTTAACAGCTGTTTACCTAATTTAAATTAAACCATTTAAATCACGTGAATAAAAATAAATAATAATAATTCGGATCCATTTTTTCATGAGCGCTCCTCATATAAGAAATATGGACATACGCACATACAGACATACAACACAAAACACAAGAGTGTACACAAACGTACAACACATAAGAAAATAGTAAAGGCCTTGTAGCTTTACCTGGGTGAAATCTCCATTGCAATGTTTAAAAACTCCACAGTCAAAAAATAAAACTGATCAGAAAAACATTAACCTAGGTTTGTATGAGCTCAAAAAATAAAAATAGAACCTTATGATGTGGAAAAATGCAATAATGAAATAGCTATTGAAAAAAGCATCCTGGTTAATCACTGTCGCAGATGTAAGAATGGCCAAGCTGGAGTTCTGGATATCAGCTGTTATGGATTTGAGTCAAATCATCTTCTTTTCGATCTGTAGAGACTGTTTTAGTTAATCTCTCTGGAATCCAAATGGGCTGCTGTTCTCCCTGTGGAAAAACACAAACAGACCCCCGACTCCAGACAATCACTGGGTCAGGACCTTTCCATTGTCCTGTTAGAATATCTTTCCAAAGTACTTTAGGCTTATGTACATTTTTTGGATACATATGCCTTTCCGCAGCACTAAGTCCTGATGAATCCAAATTTAAAAAGTTTAGAGTAAAAAGCGTTATTTTAAGTTTATCTTTGGGGGATATATACCCCTTTCCAATTCCCTCTTTTTGCTTTAATAAGTATGTTTTAATAGTTTGATGAGCTCTTTCAACTATGCCTTGTCCCTGTGGATTGTATGGGATTCCTGTTATATGAGTAATACCAAATGATGAGCAAAATTGTTTAAAAGAGGTAGAGGTATAGCCAGGACCATTATCAGTTTTTAACTGTTTAGGAACGCCCACAGTGGCAAAATTTTGTAAGCAATGAGCTATAACATCTTTAGTTTTTTCTCCGGCATGAAGGGAGCCCATCAAAAATCCAGAAGAAGTATCGACTGTAACGTGTAAATATTTTAATTTTCCAAATTCTGGCAAGTGTGTGACGTCCATCTGCCAAATATGGTTAGGTATCAGTCCTCTAGGATTGACTCCAAGATTAACTTGTGGTAAAAATGTCACACAATTTTGACATTGTTTTATTATATGTCTGGCTTGTTCCTTAGTTATTTTAAAACGCTTTTGTAAAGTATTAGCATTAACATGAAACCTTTTATGAAAATTTGTAGCTTCTTCAAATGTAGAGAAAATATGTATGTCATGTGTAGTTTTATCTGCTAAATCATTGCCTAAACTAAGGGCTCCAGGCAATCCTGTATGTGCCCTAATATGTCCTATGAAGAATGGATCTTTTCTGTCCCAGATTAGACTTTGTATAGTGGAAAACAAAGAGAAAACAGTAGAAGAAGGGGAAATCCTACCAGCATCTTCAAGAGATATTATAGCATTAACTACATACTGACTATCAGAAAATAAATTAAATACAGAATCTTTAAACATCAAAAAAGCTTGTAAAACTGCATTAAGCTCTACCTTTTGAGCTGATTGTTTGGGTACTAAAAATGTAAAAGTTTGATCTGGGGTAACTACTGCTGCTGTACCATTATTAGACCCATCAGTGAATATATTTGGAGCATTCATGATAGGTGTTTTTCTTGTCATTTTAGGAAAAACTACAGGATGCTTAGACCAAAAAGACAACAAAGGATTAGATGGTAAATGATTATCAAATGTAACATTAGATTTACACATGATTATTGCCCAAGTATTTAACTCATTAGCTAACTCATCAATTTGATCCATAGTATATGGAGTAATAATTTTATTGGGAGAAATTCCAAACACTCCCTTCGCTGCTTTTATTCCTTTGAGTATTAATTGTCCTACAGCCTCAGGATACCTAGTAAGAATAGTGTTAGGAGAATAAGATAAATGTATCCACAATAATGGACCGTCTTGCCAAAATACTCCTGTAGGAATATTTTTTGTTGGTAGTACAATAAATAATAAAGGCAAACTTATATCAATTCTATCCAAATGCATATTTTCCATATATGTTTCAATAATTTTTAATGCCTTTCTTGCTTTAGGAGTTAACATGCGGGGTGAATTTGGATCTGATGGACCTTTTAGAATATCAAATAAAGGTCCCAATTCTCCTGTTGGTATACCTAGATAAGGCCTTATCCAATTTATGTCTCCCAATAACTTTTGAAAGTCGTTAAGTGATTTGAGTTGATCTACTCGTATTTGAATTTTTGGTGGACGGACCATGGTTGAGGATAATAGAACTCCTAAATAATTAATTGGAAAATTTAATTGTACTTTATCTATTGCTATCTCTAGATTATAATTTTTTAATAAGTTTGTAAGTGTGGCATAACATTCCAGCAATATGTTTTTATCTTTATGTGCCAATAATACATCATCCATATAGTGAAATATTTGTAGTTCAGGATTTTGATTTCTAAGTGGCTGGATTGCTTTGTTAACATATATTTGACACATAGTTGGACTGTTAGCCATCCCTTGAGGGAGTACTTTCCATTCATATCTCTGATCAGGACCTTCATGATTTAATGCAGGGATAGTAAATGCAAAACGTGGACTATCCTTGGGATGAATTGGAATTGAAAAAAAACAATCTTTAATATCTATAGCTAAAACATGCCAAGTTTTTGGCAAAGCAGACAATTGAGGAATCCCTGATTGAGCAGGTCCCATAATAACCATCTCATTATTAATGGCTCTTAAATCTTGCAATAATCTCCATTTACCAGACTTCTTTTTGATGACAAAAATGGGAGTATTATGGGGAGATATGGAAGGTTGTATATGTCCTTCCGCTAATTGTTGTTTGACCAGATCATGGGCTACTTGTGTCTTTTCTTTAGTCAGGGGCCACTGAGGAACCCACACTGGTCTTTCTGATTTCCAAGTAATTTTGATTGTCTCAGTGGCCCTTTCTGAAAATCCAACCCATGTCTGTCTGTTCCTTGATCTATTTGTACTGGTGCTGCTATACCTTGCCCTTGTTTTCCTAATCTTTTTTCTTTCCTAAAGCCTTGTCTAGCCCTAGTAGTGGGCGCATTAGGATTGATGTTATTTGTTAATGTCAAACCTAATTGATCTAGGACATCTCGTCCCCATAAATTTATAGGAAGATGATCCAATACATATGGTTGTATAGTTCCTTCACATCCTTCAGGATCTTTCCAATCTAATATCATAGAACTTCTATGGGGATTAGTCGCCACTCCTAGGCCTCGAAGCGTTTGAGTGGCTTGTTGTAATGGCCAATGTTTTGGCCATTCTTGACGAGAGATAATGCTAAGGTCAGCTCCTGTGTCCAGTAGCCCATTAAACTCATGACCTTGAATATTTAGTTTTAGCATTGGGCGAGAATCTAAATTTAAAGACAACATAGCCCAATCTACACCTGTGGAGCCTAATCCCCTGGAACCTCTTTCTACACTATGACTAGGAAATTTATTATGTAGGCTGGGTATTATTAACAACTGTGCTATTCTATCTCCAGGTGAAATTACTGATATACCTCTTGGAGAACTAGCTATAATTTTTATTTCACCTACATAATCGGGATCAATTACCCCAGGACTTATCATAAGTCCTTTTAATGTAGATGAACTACGTCCCAGTAATAAGCCTACTGTTCCTTGGGGAAGAGGTCCTTTTACTCCTGTGGGAATGATTTGAACTCCCATCTCTGGAGTTAATACTGCTCTGGCAGAGGCGCAGATGTCCAACCCTGCACTCCCTCGGGTTTGTCTGATGAGGGATTTAATGGACAATGTGTCCTGGGCACTACCCTGATGGTGTTGCTGGGATCCTCCACTGCCCCGTATATTTGTGGTTGTGGGCCCCGGAGCATTGGGCCCCCCTGTCCGTTTTTTGGCAATGGAGCCTGATGCCTTTCTCCACGATATCTTGGATAAATACCTGGTCTTTGTCCGTTTTTTGATAAGGGAGTACCTTCTATGGTGGTTTGAGAACGGCATTCATTAGCCCAATGTCTCCCTCTACGGCATCGTGGGCAAATACCCGGTATTCTATTCCTTTGATACCTACTTTTGTTAAACCCTCCTCCTATGGGGCAATTCCTTTTAAAATGTCCTGTTTGTTCACAATCATAGCATGTTTTTGGCCTGGCATCTAAAGCCTGTTGTACTGCAGCTGCCAAGACTTGCCCTTGTTCATTAATATCTCTACATAATTTAATATATGTGTTTAAATCTTCATGTCTCCATGGTCTAATAACCTCTCTGCAGCAACGATTTGCTTGGTCATAAGCCAGTTGTTTTATTAATGGCATTGCTTGTTCTGTATCCCCAAAAATTTTGGCAGCCGTTTGAATTAGCCTATCTACAAAGTCAGCGTAAGGTTCATTAGCTCTCTGTATTACCTTAGATAGCTGACCTTGTAAATCTCCATGTCCTTGTAAAGTCTTCCATGCCCTAACTGCGTCTGCAGCAATTTGTGCATATATAGCAGGATCATATTCAATTTGTTGCCGTTGACCCTCATAAGGTCCTTTTCCTAACAACATATCTAGATTTCTTTGAGGGTAACCGGCTGCTGCATTTCGCCTAGCTGTCTCCGTGCAAAATTCCTCATTGGCAACCTTCCATAACAAATATTGTCCTCCATTTAGTACAGATTTACACATGCTAGCCCAATCTGCTGGCGTCATGTCCAAGTTAGTAATGGACTCAACCATGCTTACCGTGAAGGGAGCTTGGGGACCATAGGTTGTTACAGCCTCCTTTAACTGCTTCACTGTTTTAAAATCTAATGCACGGTGAATTCGCTGCCCTCCTGCCTGTTCAAGTACAGGGCATGCTAATCTTTGAGGTCCTGTCTCAGGATCCCATTTATCAACTACGGGGTTTGAGGGCCACTCAGCTGTCTCCATCGGTGGGGCTGTTGGTTGAATTACGCCCTCTTGTGATAAAACGGAGTTAGTAACAGCCTCCTGTTGTGGCCTTTTTCCTAACAACCCCTTTTCCTTTAAATTTTCTTCCTCTGTCTGACTAGCTCGAGAGACCTTCTCTTTTGTTTGATCTAAAATGTCTTTCTCCATGGTCTGAACCTCTAACAATTTACTTAACATCTTTTCGGTTTGTTTTTTACTTATTTCTAATCTACTATAAAGATAACGCAACCCAATAAGATAGCACAAAACAAAGCCGAAATTGAATGAAACAAAAACGGAATAAAAAATCATTGTATCAATTTTCTCTTCCTCAGGGCCGACAAACTTCAAACCTTTAGTCAACCATTTTTTCCAGTTTGCCTGAGAAATTTCTAGGGACAGGCAACTTGAAATAAAAACAAAATAAATCAAAACAATAACACATTGTTTTTTGAATTGGTGACCCATTCTTTCTCTCTTCCTCAAGGGTGAGAAATTTCACTTACCTCTAAGCTTCAGAAGTTCCCCGCACGGGCCGCCAAATGCCACAGTCTGGCTGGGCACACAATCACGAGCCACCACACAGCTTGTAGATTCAAACAGCAACTCTTTATTCCCGAACTCACACCAGCCATCTACAATCACGTTCTGGGGAAATCCACGTTCTCTGCCCAAATCCACGTTCTCTGCCCAACTCCACCTTCACTGGGCTTCTATCTCCAAAATATACTGTCTGAATCCCGTGAGAACTCAAGGGGAACTCAGGCAGCAGGATACGCCCTATTCCCAGCAGGAATAATCTTAAACCTTAAACCTGGAACCTAAACTGGGAACGCCCTAAACACGACTATCTTAAACCGGGAACACCCTAATCTGCCTTGGTCCTTGAGCAAGGTCACCTACATTCAATGTCGCTGCAACATGTCAGCAACATGGGGTACGCTGGCAAGGAAATTGTCATACCTACTTGGCTAATGGCTCCCAGCACCATGCCAAGATCCAAGGACAGAGATATGTATGTGACAGCAAAGCTTGTGAGAATCTCCCAGTCGGGAATAGAGCATGATCTCGCCAGGTAAGTACTGGAACTGTACCAGTTCGTAAGCTTTGGGCAGCCAGTTTATATACTGGCTGACTTATTCAAAGCTGACTTAAATAATGAGGAAAATGTGATCATTAATGTAGCTGCTAGTAAGATGGGACATAGGGTTAGCTGACTCATGGGCTTGATGATGTGATTGGAAACTCAGGTACTTCCTGTTTCTCCTCTATGCTCCCTGGTTTGGGCTTCACCTTCAGTCTAGTGACAAGGTCAGCTGCAGAAGTACAAGGCATCCCTTCCAGACCTGAGGGCATACAGCACAAAAGAGGGTCCATCTTTCTCTTCCTATATCTGTCTTCCAGAAATGATGAGACTTTTTCCAGAAAGCTCCCTACTCTTTTTGTGTGTCTTATCAGTCCAAATATGAGATATATTCCAAATGCCTGAGCCAGTTGCTGGCAAAGGGGTTAGATTAATTTCAGACCAGTCAGACTCACATCTGAAGTTTGAGCATCTGATGAGCTTGAGCTGGGTAGGTGTCAGTGTTCCCCTAGAGCCAGTGGCTGGCAGGAGAGTGACTAGTACATATTTTTTTAAAAAAAAATCAAAAACATCTGTCAGGAATTTTTAAAAATGGAGATGGAAGCTTACCCCATGGTAGACTTCCAACAATAACCATGATGGGATCCTGAAGGGAAAAGGGGTGACCAGGAAAGCTCTCTAGAGAAGCTGGCCTATTGACAATGGCAGGAATCATCAGTGAGATAAGGGGGAGGTTTTCCTGATCTTTGGGCTCAGCAGAGCAAGATGCTCAATAGACCCATGGGGAGAGGACTGGCAGGCCTGGAATGTTGGAGAACACAAGGAAGGAAGAACATGGGAAACCCACCCCCTGCTGGAGACACAGGCCACCCACACTGTGAAGGCCTCCTGGGCTGTGCTAAGCAGCTTGAACTCTACTCAGTGGGGACCAGGGGAATCAGGTTTGTAGTAGGATGACTTTGAAGACCACGTGACAATGTCCCAGTAAAACCTAGAGCCAGTCACTAATTAGGAGCTCAACTATATCCTCACAAGCCAATCCCCTGGTCCCACCAGGTTGTCTAAGATCCTGCAGCTGTCCGTGGCGCCAGCAGCAACAGCAAGCTGGCCACTGTGACTTTGGTCTCCCTGTGGCCCTGTTGCAAGGACAGGGGTGCAAAGACAGGGGTACGCGGCCAGGAAGGAATAAACCCAGTAGCACAGAAAGAATAGGGAGGACACCGTGGACATCAAGAGAAACAGGCCCGGCGCAGGCCCAGCTGCTTCCCAGTGGTCTTCACTTTCCCCACACACTGTGCAATCAGTAGCCGCTCAACCCCCAGCTTTGCTAAAGTAGCTGCTGCCTCCACCATCACCGCTGCTCTTTGACCCAAAGCCCAGCCCCTTCCAGGGGGAAGGGAAACATCCAGTTCCAAGGAGGAAGCCCGGTGATCACGAGCCACTGTCCCTCCTCAGCCCCACTCTCCATCTTCTCCCAAACACACCTGCTCCCTGAACCTCTGAGCTCTGGTCCCCCTCCCCTTCCCTTCCCAGCTTCACAGAGGTCTGCCCTGGGCCCTCCACTTCCTCAAGTCTTTGCAGCCTGGATCCTGCCCAAGAGCATTATTAATATAGCTGAGGCCACTAGGGACCCCAACCCTCATGACCACCCCTACCAGCTATCAGCAGTCCTTATCCTCTGACTTCTGAGTGGTGGTTCTCACTTTGAACAATCCCCTTCTTAAGTTCTACTCAGAGTTCTGAACCCAACACACTTCTAGTCCTTGATCTTGGTCTTGCTGTTCTGCCACTTGCTGCTTTCCCACACCTTGGGCCATTCCCTGCCTGCCCCTTTCACCATTCGTTCTACCCTTGAGCCCCATGTGTACAGGTTCTCAGCAGTGTATCCCCAGCTGTACTCCCCTCCCTCCCTCACTCCCTCCCTCCCCCCTCCCTTAATCTAATGCCACTGTGGCTCTTGTATCTAAATCCCCAAACCCCAGACCCCCTCATCTCCAATCCAGCTTTCTGATTTTCCTTCAACAGCTCAGCCTCAAAAATCTGTCACCAGGGGCTGGGGCTGAGACTCAGTGATAGCGCACTTGCCCGGCATGTGTGAGGCACTGGGTTCGATTCTCAGCACTGCATATAAATAAATAAAACAAAGGTCTATCAACAACTAATAAAATATTTATTTAAAAAATGTCTGGCACCAAAGCCATTGTCTTTTTCCCACCCTAATTCCTCCTTTTACTTCCTCTTCTCAGAGTGCCATCCACATCTCTCAGACAAACACATTTGTCACCCGGGAGTTCCCCAGGATGTCTCTCTCCCTGACTCCTCTCTTCTAGTCAGTGGTCAGGTTTTAGATTCTTTCAATTCCAATTTTTGCAATTCCAATTTCAATTCCAAACAAACCTACATGGCTTCCCATTAGTCTGTCCAATAAAAGTTCAAACTCATCTTGGTGTCCAAGACCCCGCCTCCGGCCTCCTTCAGCTTTGTTTGCCACTTCCCCAGGTGCCTCCACCATGACACTCATGCCTCCTTCTCTTCCTTCAGTGCTTTCTCTCCCCTAACTCAACGGAGCCATCCTTTGCTGCCTGGCTCAACAGCCCTGCGAACAGACAGAACCATTCGCTGTGTTGCTGGGAAGGCTGGGTCCACAAGCATGGCAGGGATCCACAGCCACAGCTGGGCTCTTAACACTCACAATTGAACTTTGCCCTCAGAACCGCAGGTCTTTTCCAGGCAAGGGTAAACTTTGCCCCAAGGAGGAGGAAAGGGATTTTGCAGGAAAGGAATTCCTTTCCTTCCTTGTAGGCAGGGAAAACCCTGGCAGGAAAGAAAGTGTTCCTAGCTCACTCTGGGCAGGCCCCACTTTTAAGCCCATCAGCCCACTTGGAGGGAAGAGCAAAAGCAATGCCTACCAACATTTCCAAAAGAGTTGGAGTTCCTATACAACAGGCCAAGGTAAAATGCTGAATGAGGGAGAAACCGATTCCTCCCACGCTGCCACATGCTTGTTCCTGGGCAGAGAGCCAGCACTGCGCCCGCATGGCCCTCTGGCTCTGGGTCTGCAAACAGTTCTCTTGCAAGGGCATATTAGTCAGCTCTTTGTGTGTCATAACTGCAGTCTCTCACTACATGCCGCCTGGCCACCCTGTGCCATTTCTTTGCAGAGTCTGCCATGACTCAGATCTTGTCCTCTTCTCTGCAGCCTGTACCTAGCATCCTCCTCCAGGTGCTGGAAAAACTGTGCTCCTAACTAACTGGGGGGTAGCACCAGTGGTTCCAGGGCTGGCTTGGTCACAATATCCAATCTCATGTCAGCAGCTATTATGACTTGGATATGAGATGTCCTCCGAAAATTCATGATTGGATCACAAAAGCTGTGACTTAATCAGTGGATTAATCCACATAATGGATTAATAATTTAAATAGAATAATGATTTGAATGGACTAACTGGGTGATGACTATAGGCAGGTAGAGTGTGACTGGAAGAAGAGGGTCATTGGGGATTATATATTTTTGTCACTCATTCCTCTCCCTCCCTCTCTGCTTCCTGACTGCCCTGAGCTGAGCAGCTTCCCTCCTCCACACCCTTCCACCATGATCTTCTGCTTCCCCTTAGGCCCAGAGCAATGGAGTCAGCCCAACATGGCCTGAGACCTCTGAAACCATGAACCAAAATAAATTTTTTCTCCTCTAAGGTATTCTTGTGAGGTATTTTGACCACAAGAGATGCAAAGCCAAATAAAAGCAATCAAGCCCCCTGTGGGGTCTCACCTCAGATTGAAGATAAAAGGCAAAAGCCGAGAAAAAATTCCCACGTTTCTGCCCTGAAATTTCTTGGGAAATTAGATGTTCATTGAAGATTTCTCTTAGGAATTTTTTTATACCTTTTCTCCCCACCTCCAGCACCCGCTTACATTCTCTCTCTCTCTCTCTCTCTCTCTCTCTCTCTTTCATGCCCCAGAGTAGCTTCCCATGTTATCCTTACCTATGTTCTTATCAGCTGGATTCATGGGACATATTAGAAATAAATCTTCACATCAGACAAGCACACAGGAACAGGAGGAAGGTGCACGGCTGCTCTCCGCTTCTCTCCATCTCACCTCAGGTGATACCTGGTGTTCCTTCCTTCTGCTCCCTTGCTCCTCCCAGACTTTGGGCCTCTCTTCTTCCCTTCCCCAAAGTTCTGCTGCTTTTTCCTCCTGACCTCTAGCTCAGGTACTTAGGCAATTGCATCCAGGTTTTCTCTTCATGGAAACCAAAAAGCCCTTCAGATCCTGCAAGTCTTGCATGTAAGTTGAGAGAACCAGCCTCCGAGAAATAATACCCAGTAGCTAAATCTCCAGTTCAACAGTTATCAGCCCTCATCCTGTATAAAAACCGTCTGGGAAGTTTTTAAGGGGGCGAGGGGAGATGCCTGGGCTTATCCCAGAGTTTTGATTTAATTGGTTGACAGTGGGGAGCAGATACCTGTTGAGAGCCACAGCCAAAGGGGGCCCCAGCAAACTTCCAGCTGCCAGCAAACTTCCAGCTGCCAGCTGATGATTGGCTCACAGCGGCCCCAGCAAACTTCTAGCTGCCAACTGATTGGCTCCTCTGCAGTGATGCTCATTGGGCTGTTTCCCGCCCTTTCAGACCACGGAGCTGCTCATTGGGGGACTTTTTTTGGCTCCGCCCACACGACCCAGCCAATCAGCCTCAAGAACAGGAGGAGTGGGGGAGGTTGAGAGGCTTGTGGGAAGCCGGTGGTGGCAGTTGGGCTCTGAAGGTTTTTCCTGAGGAGCTGTGTGGTTTGGTGTGTGTGTTCTAAAAATAAAGTTCATTTCTTTTGACAAGTGGCTCCTGAATTGTGCCCAGCCAGACTGCGGCAGATACCCGCTGCAACCTCCAGGTGATGTCTGCACCTGGGAACCACTGTGGGATACTACAACCATTGGTAGTGTAACTGAATGTCACTTTCTCCTCCTTACTAAAGATTTCTTCTACTGGATATAGACCAGGTCATCAGGAGAAAGACTGGTCCCATCTCAGGAAAGGTGTCCAGATAAATAATTGAGCCATCTTCCATTTTGGACGTCTGTCCTCACCTGAGGCTAGGGGACAGGAATTGGCTGGGGAGCTGGGGCTGGTGCATACCATCTCTCAGTGGTGCAGTAAGTAGTGCGAGACAGTGTGGCAGTGAGGATGGTAGGAAGGAGGTCACACTTCCAGCATCCCCTCTTCCCACTAGAACAGGTCAATGGGACATCCACAGACCTGGGGATTTGACCTCAGTAGAAGGGCTGTCTCTTTGCAGCCCTTGGCTGAGCTTCCCTGAACTTGAAAACTGAATGAGAGAAAAGGAACAATTTGGGGACTAGAACAAAAGGCTGAGGGAGCTGAGGGGGCCCACGGGGCTAGATCTCCACTCCTCAGAACTCCTCCAACCCCACAAGAAGGCTCTGGATTGCCCCTTGGTAGAGGGTACTCAAGCCAAACAGTCTTGCCAGGAGGCTCTGTGTCCTGGGAAGAAGGACACTGTGCCACGCTGGCTTCTTTAGTACTGACTCAAGGAGCCACCTTGATCCTTCTCCCTCACTCCTTTGGTCCCAGCAACATAATCTGCCCCTGCTTTCCTGCAACCCAGTTTCTTCTCAGTTATCTGCAATGGGTCCTGACCCCAGGGCTGTAGCAGGAGGACATCATTTCACAGGACACCATGTGAAAGGAGTCAGTGTGTGTGAGATGCATGTGTCTCTAGCTAGGGATAAAATTTGGATGCCGAGGCTAAAGTTGGAGTTTGTGTGCATGGACAGCCCCTCAGAGCTGTGCTGCTTCTCTTTATCCCACTTTTTATTCTTTTACCCCAAATGATTCTCCCCAAATGCCCTGAGGTAGCCATCATAGCTCCATGCCACAGACAAGGACACGAGGGCTCTAAGTAGCGAAATTATTCTCCCAGATATTGGCAGGGCAGGGATGAGTCTGAACCCCCACTCACACCTTCCTTCATCCTTTCCCAGGAAGACTCAATAGGAGAAGAAGCTGTGGGCACCAACACCTAGTCGAAGAAAATGCTTTTCCAGGGACATCTCACCCCCGTGCCCACCCCACCTCCTAATCCCACATTAGAGACTTTCTTGACAAAGCCCGAATCAAAAACCCTGCCCAGGCCCGGAGACACCAGTCTGAGTCTCTGTGCAAGCCTGTGCCCATGGCAGACCCCACTTTTTTTCCTCCTCCACACATAATAACAGTCATTGTGACTTCTATAAGTCACTAGACAGCCTTAAAGAGCCTGTTCAAATGTTGCTTCCTCTGGAAAGTCCTCCCTGCCCTCCACTACCCTTCTCCCTGCTCTCACAGTCCTGGATTCATGCCTGTCAACACATAGCTATTCTTTTCTGGTCACTTGTCCACAAGTCAGCCTCTTCAACCAGACTAGACATCAGAGGGGATGTTGCCTTATCCTGAGTCCACTGCAGAGCAGCCCAGAAAAATTAGCTCACGCAGGAGGTCCTGGTAGCCCTCCTGGAGCCCTGGCCTGGGACTTGCTGTGGCAACTCCCTGGAGAGCTCAGGATCTTATAGCCAATGGGGAGGACAATGGGCCTCCAGCTCTGCCCTGTAGCCCTTCTTCCAACCTAAAGCCAGAAGTTCCCATGCTGAACCTGATGGATCTCAGGGGTAAGGACAACATAGGAATGAAATATGCCATCCATCAGCGCCAGGCAGAGGGTCATCTCCCATTACAGACCAGGCAGGCAGGCAGTCCAAGATGATGACAGAGGGCCCTGATGGGCATGCAGGCTGACAGTGCATCATTTAATGCATGATCAGAAGTCTGAGCAGAGAATCAGCCTTTTCCCATGTATCAGGGACCATGCCACACCCCTGCCAGGAAGTTCAAGGGTAAGTTCTATTTCTAAGTAAGGCAGGCCAGAAATTACTCCCTAAGTAAAGATTGGGACTTGGCTAAGTATAGTGACTCATGCATAAAAGATGCTCTATCCGCTCACATCGAATGAAGGAATGAAAAACTAATGAAACTCCTACCCTCACCTGAAACCCCAGGCCGAATGCCTTTGCAGGGTCTCAGCACCCAGGGAAAGGAGATCAACCCTGGGACTGCACAGACAGGGCCCCACCTGGGGCGAGAACAAGAGCACTGCTTCAGATGATTGGGAAATCAATAAGGAGGCGGGCCCTGCCTGGGCAGGCTTGACACGCTGTATACAGGCCTTCTGCAAACACAATCATCTCCTCAGTTATTAATGGGCCTCGCTCGCTGCCTCTTCATTAGTGCTCAAATATCAACACAAAACCGTTTACTTACCATGGGTTCTTGCTCACTCCGAGCAAATTTGGACAGGGCTAGTCAAACAGGGAGCTTGTTGTTGGGCTAATGACAGAGCCCAGTGTAAAGTTTAGCAGCAGCAGAAGCAGGCAGAGAGGGCACCAGCCTGCACCCGCTCCCAGGGTTGGCCCAGCAAGAGCCAGGAGGAGGAGGGGAGCCTGCCAGGGAGAAGCAGACAGCCCGAGCCCCAGGCCACACAGCCCGGTGGTACGCCTGCTCCATGCTGAGCCCCTCAACTGTGTGGTCAGTCGTTGTTCCTTTAGATCTTCACAGTGATCCTCAGAACTAGACCTGGCAGGGATTTCTAGGCTCCATGGCCAGGGGCTAAGAACATGGGCTTCACATTTAGACAGAGCTCAGGTTCAGACCCCAGCACTGGCTAACTGTGCAGCTGGGTAGAAATTGGTTAGCTTAAGCCTCAGTTTCTTCATCTGAGAAGTGCGAAATAGGAATAGTATGTTCCTCCCAGAGATGTTATAAAGATTAAATGAGATAGTGCACAAAACAGTGCTTAAAACCTGTGATCTCCTTTTGCAGATGAGAAAACTGAGGCTTCAGTGCCCAAAATTGGGTACTTAGGACTGGCCGAGGCAGCCTGGACTCCACAGCTTCCGACTTCAAGTTCAAGGTGCTATCCCACAGCATCCCTCCAGCCTTCTCGGCTGTAGACATGCAGCCCAGGAGCCCATCTTGCCCCAAGGAAGGCATCCTTCTTCAGGTGGCCTGAGCTGCCCAAATGCTCAGTATGGGTCAACCCAGGGCAACCCACTAAGACAACCCCCCTCACTCCTGCATCTGTGCTCTGCATCTCTGATGAAATATGTATGGGGGGGGGGTTTCTTCTGGGCTCATGCTTTCCATTCTCAGCCATTTCTGGCCTTTTGGGGGAGGGGGTGGGGGGAGTCTTCCCAGAACCATCCATCTGGAGGGAGCAGTCTCCTAAGCTTCCCCAGTGGTCTATGTTCCAAGTCCCTCTTCCTGGTAAGCCAGGCTTGCAGAAGATGCCCCACGAGTTGTGACCCCTGGCCAATATCCTGAGCTGCCTCTTGGGCTCCCCTTTGGCTTGGACAGTCAGCCACTTGGCATCTTTTCCTAGGAAAGCCAGAGGCTCTGGAGCTGAGTACAGGAATCACCAGAAAGGACAGACCTCTGATGGCTACAAACTCAGAGGGGATAAGGGGAATGGTCCAGAAGCAGAAGAGCCTACTATCAAAGCCATATCCTTCACCTTCCTGCCAGACCTCCCATCACATGCCAACAACCTTCAAGCACCTCTTAGGAGCCATGGCACCCCCAAGCCAGACCTTCCAGCATTGCCTCTGAGAGGTTTGGGTCTATTACAGGAAACACACAAGGACATATATATATAACTAGAGCTGTCAGATCTACAACCAGGCACACAAAACAGGCCCCCAGAATCAGGAAGGAAGGAGGTCTGGGTTTTGTCTGGGGAGTCAAACCTGACTTTGAAAAGCATAAATATTCAAGAACAGCCTGGAAGGATAAGAGGAAGAAGGGGCTGGGGATGTAGCTCAGTGGTAGAGTTCTTCCCTAGTATGCACAAGGCTCTGGGTTCTACCTCCAGCATCACAAAAATAATAATAATAAAATGAAAAAGGAAGGGAAGGGCCTTACAGGCCACATTAAAGGCACATGCACATGCAGACAGGGAGTCTAAAGAACAGGCCATAATTAGACAACGGTGAGGCTGGGGAGGTCCAATGGGACCAGTCCTTGAGGATTGTATCCCACAGTATGGCACTGGGAGGTTTCCTGTAGGTGAAGACAGCTAGTGGTGTTCATTCAGTATCTGAATGCTCTCTATGACAGGGAGCTCACACCCTCAAGCTCACTTGTTCTGTATCGTGGTGCCCACAGCATTGAAGCAATACCCTATCCCCCAAGACCTGCATCACCCTGGAGCAGCACAAAGACACAAGTGGCTGGCTCATCAGTCACTTACTGAGTGCCAACAGTATACAGAAGTGATTGAGAAAGATGGCTCTGCTCTCAGGGCACAGCATTCTACAGGAATTGAAAGGATCCTATTCACATAAACAAACTCGTAGCATATAATTTCCCATAGAGGTAATGCATGGGAGGCTTGGGCTGGGATGGAGAATACGTGTGAAGGGTGTTTTAGTCAGCTTGTTTTGCGGCTACGATTAAAAGACCCAACCAGAACAACTGTAGAGGAGGAAGAGTTTATTCAGGGGCTCATGGTTTCAGAGGTCTCAGCTCCACTCCTCTGGCTTCCAGGTGAGGCAGGACAACATGGCAGAAGACTGTGGCAGAGGGAGCAGCTCACATGACCATCAGAAAACAGAGAGAAAGAGAGGCTCCACGCAACTGATGCAAATATATACCCCCAAAGCCACGCCCCCAATGCCCCACCTCCCCCAGCCACACCCCACCTGCCTTTAATTACCACTCAATACCATCAGGTGATTAATTCACTGGTTGGGTTAAGGCTCTCGTAACCCAATCATTTCTTCTCTGAACCTTCTTGCATGAGCCTTTGGGGGCTACCTCACATCCAAACCATAACAGGGGACAGGGGAGCTGTTTTGACTCAAGCAGTCAAAGAAGGCCTCTCTGAAGGGGATACACTGAACTCAAGGACAGGAGGAAGGAGGACTCCTGGGTTTGGGGCTTGAGAACCAGGCATGCATGGTGCCCCTTGAAGGGTCTCCAGGTGACCTGTCCAGTTGTAGCACTATGGGCTGGGAGCTCATATGTCAATAGGCACAAGTGGGTACCTGCCTGCACACACGTGTGCATACCTGTGCACTTCTCTCCTTGGTGCACACACTCACACACACATTTAGGTGTGGCTCTTTCTCTCCACAATCATGAATATACCTGCAAAGCCCAACCTACTGGGCTCATTACCCAGACTCGAATCCTCATAGACACAAAACAGTTCAGTTGCACAAAACACTGTTGTGTATTTTTTTCCTCTGTGTCCTTGTGCCCAGCCCTGGGACTTTGCTGTGCCCACTGGATTATCTACTTTTTTAACCCCAGCTAATGTGCGGATCCACCCCAGGATGACTAGACTGGGTTTCTCTCCCAGAGGGAAAGAACTTCTGATGCTTGAGTCATTTGAATCTGTGGCACTAAAAGGTCTCCTGACCAGAAGGAACAAGAAAATGTCACTGGCTGATGGGGACAATTTTAATGCAAAATGCCACCTTCTAATGATTGTACCTTTGCTGCAGCTGCCAACAGAAAGACACTTAGCTCTTTTCCAGGGGCCAGACTCAGATCAAACAATTTTGTACTTCCTCCTGCCTTGGCACTGATCTTGGCTCCTCCAGTACAGGCCCAGGCTTCTCCCTGAGCAAAGGGGACAGAGCCCAAGCGAGATCCCCAGAAGACCCTTCCTGGGGCCTCTGTCACTCTTCCATCTCCTGAGCCCCTGGACAGCAGGCAGCGATGAGCAGCTCCCTCTTGTCTACCTTCCACCAGGACCTGGGTCAGGAGCCCTCCTTAAGTCTCCCATGGCCCCCAATGTGTCCCCTGTCATTGCCTTGCTCCCTGCACAGGAGTCTCCTCTTTGCTTTGTTTTTCCTCTCTGCATGACTGAGTCCCTCAGAGAGGAGACAGATCAAGTCCATCTCTCACCGCTGTGTCCTGGGACTCAGGACAGGCCTGGCTCATCACTGTTTCATCTTATCTATCCAAGGAGTGGAGAATACGCAACGAAGGAGAAAGGAACCACATTCTTCTCAAGCAGGGCAAAGGAGAACGTTTCTGCTTTTTCCAGACTACACGGGTCCAAAGCACCCCCAGAGTGGCCCAGCCCCTCTCTTCCTAAGCCACCCCAGGTTGTCATTCCTGTCCTAAAACACCCTTAGCGCCTCTGCAGTGGGAAACATCAACACCTCTGGGTTCATGCCCAGCTGACATCAGCACTCGGGGAACCCCACCTGTGAACACCCTGCCCGCCTACAGGGCTCTCACCACCTCCAGCTCCTCCCCTTCCCACACCCAAGCCTTTGCTTCTTCTGTGCTCTCTCTCCGCGAGGCTCCTCCTCACACGTCTAAGTCCTATTGACGCTTCAGTTCCTATTCTAGGACACTTCCTGCGGCAGGCACATTTCCAAACTCCCCACAAGGTGTCCCACACCTAGGATTCAATCAAACACAAATGTAGGCACTGCTGTGAGGAATTTTGCAGATGTATTTCAAGTCCCAAACCAGTTGACCTTAATTAAGGGACAGAGACTGCCCTGGTGGAGCTGACCTAACTATTGAGGCTTTTTAAAGCAGAGCTTTGGGGTTAGGGGTGTAGATCAGTGGTAGAGCACTTGTCTGGCATGCAGAAGGCCTTAGAGTCTATCCCCAGGACAGAAGAAGAAGGGCAGAGGCAGGGGGAGAGGGGGAAGGAGGGAGGAAAGGAAGGAAAGAGGGAAGGAAGAAAGAGCCAAGTTTCTCCCACTGGTGTCAAAAGAGAAGCCCGGAGACTGGACGCAGGAAGATTCCACACACCTTGCTAAGTGCAGGTGGGAGAGGGAGTACATGAACAAGATATGAGAGTGACCTAGGAGCTGAAAGTACCCATCATCTGTCAGCAAGGAAATGGGGACCACAGTCCTACAACTCCCAACACATGAATAAGCTCAGAAGCAAATTTTTTTCTGGAGCCTCCAGACAGGAACTCAACCCAACACCTTTAGTTTGGCATCGTAGGTTCTCTCAGCCATGCCAGACCTACAAGCCACAGAGCCAGGCTCTCATGTTTTCCTTCTTCAAATGCTTCCTTGTGGTAAAATGTACCTAAGTCTTGCCATGGCGACAATCTCTACGTGTACAGCTCCATCACATCAAGTACATGAACATCACTGTGGACCATCACCACCATCCATCTCCAGAGCTCTTACCTTGCAAACCAAGTTGGCATTTACCCATTTGTTAAGCATCAAATGCCTTGGAATAGCATCCTTCACCTATTATAACCCTCAGCAAAACATACCCACGTGGTAGAATTTCTAAGGCGAACAGTAGCTATAACTGAGAGCACGTTTATGAGATCGAATTTATTTATTATTCCATTTTAAAGGTGATGAACAGAGAGATTTAAAATAACAGGAACTTTCCCAAGTCACACAGTAGTAAACAGCAAAACAGCTCACGACGTTGAGCTCCACTGAACTGTGCTTCTTGAGGCCCAGAGAGCTGTGTGGATGGTCACGTGGAGTTTGCCCAGAGACCCTCAGAGCTGGAGGAGATGCTGGAATCCATCCCTGGAGATTTGGTGGGGGTGCAAGGAGGGCATTGCAGGGCAGAGTCAGGGTGAGATGCTGAAACTGAGCCCCATAGTTTCAAGCTGGTTTGAGGAACAAAAAGGGAATGGAAGGTAGGTTAGTGGTGAAACCAGCCCTCTTTCTTACCCCGCTCCAGCCCCCAGTTCCTTTCTTCAATCAGAGTAACTCCTCATTCAAATATTCTATATGTTAGCATTCATTGGACGCAATCTCATTTTTTAGAAAAAGGTCCTACTGCTAAGAAATATATCTGAAAATCACTAATCTGTGACAAGCCCTTTTGCTACAAAGTATACTTACTAGAAAGGCTCAGAGAGGTAAAGTCACTCACTTAAGCTCACACAGTCTTCTTCGATCAAGTCAAGGTGGGATCATAGGCCTTCTTTCACACACCTCCCTCCGGGTCACTGGTTAGATCTCAGATTAGATGACTAAGACCCCTAAACTCCATGGGCCTCCGAGGTTAGACTTGGAGCTGCCCTGAAGCCAAGAAGACCTACCAACAATGAGAGCCCTCACAGAGAACAAACCCAGCCTGGCCATCAACACACAGGTCATGGGTCTCAACTCTGCCCCTCCCTAGTTGTGTGACCTAAAACAAGTCGCATTTCTTCCTGAGGCCTCAGTTTCCCCATCTATGAGGTGTACACTGGGCCTCTCCCTGTGGCTTTCAGCATTGGTGTTGTGGGGGCCTGAGGCTGTGGTCATGGAGGGCCAGCAGGGAAGCAGCTGGTCCCCAAAGGCTGGCGGTGACTCAGCACTTCCTTCCAGCTCTCTCCACCGCCCCGCCCCCACCCACAGCTGATGGGAGACATTAAAATACGAAGCCGCTTCAGTCAGGGAAAGTGGAGCGAAGGTGCAGGGACCGTGAGGCAGGAGGTGTCAGCACCAGAGGAAGTAATTTAATAAGGGCCCGCTTGGAAATTATATCACCCCAAATAATATAATAAACCCTAATTTACTCACATTTATCTCCCAGAGTTTTTTTGGGGAAGCATAATCTTGCCTGCTCTACAGTGATGGATTAGCGCAATGGAAACTCCACTGGGAAATAAAAAAAATACATCTTGTAGTTTTTGACGTGTTATTATTCAGTGTTATCTCGTACGCCTCATTCCAGGCCCATTACTCATGTTCACTTTTTTTCCTGCTGTTTTTTCTCTCCCCTTCTTAACAGTCAGGGCCAGAGGCAGGGCTGCCGGCACCTGGCTCTCCTCGGCCATCGCCTAGCGGGGCCCACAGTTAGGGCGTCCTAGATTGGGTAAAGGGTGGCAGGAGAAAGAAGTGGTCCCTGCGGAAGAGTGCCCAGGGGGTGGGGGCATTGCCAGTGATTTGAGATGAGGGGTGACCCCATTTTTCCAGAGGGAACCCTACTTTGCTGGCCACCAAAGTCTGAAGGGACTCCAAAGCTAGTCCCAGGCCAGCCACGGGGGCGTAAGGGAGTATCTCTTGGAAACTGAGAGATGGAGAGCGCATCCCCTCCCTCACCTCTCTCCATCTCTGGTGTGTTACTTGTTCTCTATCATCTCCCAGGCCCACCATCCAATTGACTGGGTTCCAATTTAATAGTTCCAGCTCGGCAGGGGTCCCACCTGGTTCAGGTAGCTACAGAGATGGAGAGAGGAGAGGTGGGTTTGAGATCATGTGGGATTGGCATGGCTGTCCGGCCCAAGGTGTCAGTACATGATTCAAGAAGGGAAGAGAGGCCGAGCAGGCACTCTGAGTGGTCTGTACCATTACCCAACTTTTGCAAGCCTCAGTCTCCTCATCTATAAGATGGGGGAAATGATGTGATAGAAGGAAGTGAGACCCTGGAAGTAGAAGTGTTTTGTGAAGGGCATCCTACCGCAGTTACCCCACCTCAGCTCCTCCCAATTTATGCTGGGCTGCCCTTCCCCCTCCTCCCTCTGAGAAGGAACAGACAGTCCTCTTCAGGCCCAAGCCAGGCCAGACTCGGAAGAGAGTAACAGGAGCCACTTGTGAGGAAGAAATGAATGCGGCAGTTTGCAAATCTGCTCTCCTCAGGAGAAGGGAGGAAAGGCAGAAGGCCCACAGCACCCTGGGAGACGCCATGCATAATTGCTAATAAGCAGGCATGACCGAGTCTTAACAATAATTAAAGTTACCAATGGAGAACTTGTCCATTTCGGGGTCTAATGGTTTTTCAGCACATTAAACATTAAAGGGGTAATCACCTCACACATACCGGTGCCCACGCAACCGCCATGTGTCTTTCCTGCTGATGGCAGGGAACTGAAGACAGAGCCCCAAGCAGAACCTGGGGGTCTCTTGCCCTACCCTAGGGTTCTGGCCACAAAACCAATCTGCCTGCTGAAAGCCCTGTGGCTGCTGAGGGACCTGGTCTCCACCAGAAGGGATATCTCCACGAGACCCTGCCTTGCATCTCCATGGACAAGGTCCCTTGGATCTGAAAGAGGTCAGCCTCCTAGATCAGCAAAGGCCTTCTAGGGTCCCCTTGCTACCTCTCCTCTGCTGACATTCCTCCAAGGCAGGGGCACCCCACTGCCCCTCAGCACTACCCGTTTGGTAGTTCTCTTCCCTAGGAAAAGGGCAGATTCTGACATTCAGGGTAAACAGAATTCTCTATAATTCTGTGCACTATCAGGTCATTTACATGTATCCTCTTATTCCACACAATTGATGGGTTAAATTTGCTATTCCCATTTTGCAGCTGAACACAGGTTGATTTGCCCAAGACTACATGGCTAAGAGAGGAGGTGTCATTGTAAACACACTGATCTAGCCTTCTAACTATGCCAGTGTTATTAAGAGAAACCCTGCTGAATGCATTGGTCTGACTCTCCATCTGCCCTGGAGAAGTTGTTCTGGGCCATAGGTTCGGGGGTGCTGTGATCACCAGCTTCATTTGAGGTGCAGTAGAAGGGGCTCTTGACCTGGAATTGGAAAATCTGGACGTGGGAAGTCACAGCTCTGGTCCCATCAACAGAATAACCTAGGCAAGTTGTTTAACCCTCTCTATGCCTCTGTTTTCTCACCTGAGAAATGGAAAGAATATTTTCTACTTCTCAGGATTTTTAGGAGGAATTTTAAAATATGATACAAGGAAGGAGATGGGGACAGAGGAGGAGGAGAGGGAAAGGGAAAGTACTGGGGAATTAAATGGAGCAAATTATATGATATGAATGTGTGAATAATGCACAATGACCCCCAATATTTTGTATAATTATAATGTACTAATGAAAAATTTTTAAAAGAGTGAAAATTTCATAGACTGAAAAGTCAAAAGATGGCACCTTAAACTAATAAAGCCAGCAGGAACTATCTAAAAATATTATGAAGAAATATGAGCTATGTAGATTCTGGATGAAAGAACTGAAAGATTTGGAGGGGAGTAGTGTTGACTTGTGATGCTTTTACTTAATGCTAACTTTAAAATTATAAACATGCATTGTTTTATCAATTAAATTTTAAAAATAATTATATATAAGGCAGCTAGCTGGAAATCGACATCACCATCATTACCATCATCACCGTTCTCAGCCTTCAGAGGCCACCCCATGTTGATCAGCCAAGAGCAGATGTGTGGACACAGAAGTGCATGTAGCCCTTTGATATACTCCCGTGCATGTTAGTAATGCCTGCACACATGTGCGTCCATTCCTCACTATCCTGATGTCTTGTTGGGTATGTGTCTTTTTGTGACCTGTCTCACTTACATATTTCTCAGGAGTGGGGAATTCACTGACCAAGACTTCCATTTCTAACTTAACCTTCAGAAGAGTTTCTGCCAGAAGCACAATTATAATGTTTGTCTTTAGGGATTCCCACCCCTACCCCACCTGCCCTTGACCCTCTCTTGTGGTCCCTCAAATGCCACCAAGCATTTGTGAAGCCCCAGAAAGATAGCAAACAGCCCTGGCTGTGTACTCTCCATCTCTCAGCCCTTACTCTGACACATCTCCAGCCCATCCCTCCTGGGCAGCAGTCTTTGTTCTAGACCTTTCCAAAAATCACCCCTTCATCAAAACATACTTTACCAGTGATACATCTCTTCTCAGCCAATATATTTGCATTTACAAGGTCTTTATGCTTGGATGGGGACAAATTGCCCTGAAGACCCCTAGAAGCACATTTTTCAATCCCCTCTGCTTGAGAGGACCTGTCTCTAAACATGGCAGTCACAGGCCAGTCCAGTGGTCTGAGTTCAGATTCATTTGTACCCTAAATCATATTGTCTTACAAATAGTAGTGTCCAGTCCACAGGTCCCTGGGTTTTGGAAAGGTACTTTACTGACCACAATCCTGAATTCCAACACATCATCAGACACATGTGCCTCCCACAGACCCCTTTGGACCTGTCCAAGGTCCTGATATTTTCTTGTTTGCCACAAAAAAACCCTCATCAAAAGGGCCCAGTAACAGAGAGTCCTCTTGATTATTGGATGGAGGTGTCAAAGGCATGATCTATGTCACCTTAGGTGAGCCTCACTGTGACCCTCTGTGAATTGGAGATATGAATGAAGATGAGCTGTTGTGAGAATCCTTTCTGCTGACAAGTTCTAACTTATATCAGCACCCTAAAAACCCATCTCTTGGCTCTCGAGAGGAGCAATGCTACCTTCTCTCTGAAGCCTGTCCTGGTACCTGCCCCATTGTCAGAAGATCAATCATAGTGTCCCCAGGATTCCCACAGGATAGTGCTCACAGTCCTTTCCAGCACTGACTCGCCACACTGTTCTCATATGCCTTCCCGCCTGGAGCCAGGGATATGCCTTACTTCTCTGTATGTCCACGCCACCCAGGGCACAAGGAGTGCAGGAATGCATGAGTACATCCCCATGAGGAATTTCTGTGTAAAGTTTCCCCTTCTTGGCCCACTCCCCTTGCCCTGCCCCTGCCTGCCCCAGCTTTTCTGTTACGCCCACTCATCTGCCACTCCTGAAGATTCAACTATTTTTTCATCATGAAAATATAATTAATAATAACCTCCCGTAATTCTTTAGGGATCACACCCACCATATTGTCAATGTGGTCTCACCCTTTTACTCCCTGCCATTTCCCATCCATTCTGTTTCTCTTCCAGTGCTGTAGTCCCCACTTCCTTCCCCTGGACGCTCTGCCTTCATTCTATCAAGTTCAGCTGGATCCTCCTAGAGAAACTTCTGGTCAAGCCTCTGCCACCTTCCCCTCTCCCCACCTCCTACTTTGGAGAAGTGTACCATCTCAGTCCATTCATGCTGCTATAACAAAATACACTAGACTAAGTAATTTACAAAAAATAGAAATCTATGACTCACAGTCTTGTAGGCTAGAAGTCCAAGATCAAGATACCAGCAGATTTGGAATAGGTGAGGGTCTCTTCCTAATAGATAGTAACTTCTCGCTGCATTCCCACATGCTGCAACTCGCAAGGGAAAAGGGGCCAGCGAGCTCCCTCAGACGGCTTTCATAAAGGCGCTAATCCATTCAGGAGACTGAATCACCCATGACTTAATCATCCACCAAAAGCCCCACCCCTCAATACTATGACCTTGAGGTTAAATTTTAGCATGTGAGTGGAGTGGGGTGGCACATACATTCAGACAGTGACTGAGGCCTAGAGTTATGCCGATTTATGTGCAATACGGGGCACGTCAGAAAACTGGCTCCAGTGCAGTCAGAGCCTCTGTCTCTGGCAGGCAAAGCAGCTGTAATTGCTTGGCATCACCTCCCCTCACCTGCTCAGCAGTTCCCCCTCAGCCTTCCCACTTCTGCCCCTGCTGCTCCCTGTGGCTGCCAACGCCTGTCCTGCCCGAGAGAGCCCCAGACCAGTCCACCCTTAAGCCCCGAGAGCTTTTTCTAGTCTCTGGCCTTCATCCCTCCCTTCCCCAGCTCTTTTCTCTTTTCTCCTCCCAACCCTTCTTGTCTTGCAAAATCCCAGCCTTGCTCCTACTGTACAAATGGAATTATCTACAAGGATTTGAAAGGACAAGTGTGCAAGGAGCCAAGTGGCACCAGGCTCTCCTCTCCTTCCTTTGATAAATTCCTTGCCTGATCCAGCAGTCTTTCAATTAGGTGGATTAAACTGTAACAGAGAGCTCTGGGGGAGGGGAGGAGCTGCTCGGAGGAGACAGGAAGTTCTGTGGAAAGAAGTGGATCATGCCAAAGGGAGCTGCCCACCCTCAGGAGGCTGGACCACCAGCGTGTGTCAGTGCCACACGCCACCCCTTGCACACAGTACTTTATAGCTTGCAACATTCTTTTCACCTCCATAATCTCATTTGCTCTTAAAAGGACACTGCAAGCTATCTATCGCTTTCTCTGTTTTTGTTGTTGTTTTGGTGCCAGGGATTTAACCCAGGGGTGCTTAAGCACTGTGCCACAACCTTCAACATGGCTTGTTGTTGTTGTTGTTGTTGGAGACAGGGCCTCACTAAGTTGCTGAGGTTGGCTTTGAACTCGTGATCTCCTGCCTCAGCCTCCTGAGCTGCTGGAATTACAGGTGTACACCTCATGTCTGGTACTATCTCTGTTTTGTCAATAATAAAACTGAGGCTTAGGGAATAAGTAACTTACCCCAAAGGCACACAGAAAAGCCTTACATTGGTCCTGGGCATTCAGGGATGGGACCTCCCCATCACTCCCTGCCCCGTCCACCCCAGGTGCCCCATCATACAAGACACAGAAGGCCCAGGACCGGAGAGAGTGGAGAACTCAGCAACAGACCCAACTTTTGGCATGAATAATAGAGTTTGGGCAGGTGACTCCATGAAACCTGAGAAAATAAGGCATCCTGTCTGTAGAAGTCATAAGCAGCAAAGTCCTGGATTCCACAGAGAGAGGTCCTTGGTTTTCTAGACTCTCGGAGCAGGGTAAGGACAGAGCTGAAAGATGGCACACAACACATCCATGGTGTAGTTGGTCATATTGGTTTAGAGGAGGGTTTTTCAACGGGCTCCAGCTGGGTCTTTGCCAGTGAGAGCTCTGTACAGAAAATGGCCTTTTGGAAGCAGATGGCTGGGACAGATGAGATTGCCACGATGGCTCTTGGCATCTTCATCCTGTCCTCCCACACACCCCACCCTCCAGGCTCCTGCACTAACCCCTTCTTGGAAGTGAGGAGGCTAACAGATCTGACTGGATTTCCTATACTGGGACCCCAGGACCTGGTCAGAAGGGATCAGAAGACAAAACTCTTGCTGCAACCCACCTTCAGCACCGCCAGTGCCCCTGTGTGTCTCTCCCACAGACTCAGCTCAGAGAGAGCAAGGCTCTGCCTCCACTGCACTCTCCAAGCTTTTGTATGCAGTTGCTTGTCCCTGAGGGGCGCATAGACAAAGGAGGCTCCGGGGCTCTGCTCAAGGGCACAGAGGTACAAAACCATACATGGGTCCTGGGGAAGCTTGGAAGCTTAAAATCAGAATCATATAAGGCTCAGGCTGAAAGAAACCTGGACAAGCACCTTGCCCCGTCCCTTACACACATGCAAACTAAGGCCCAGAGTCAGGGAGTGACCTACCCAGGGCCAAACGGTAAAATCATTCACAATTTAGGAACAGGACTCAGATTTCCCACCATCCAGGTCTGGACCTTTCCCTAACACTAGCTGTTGGGTCAAGTTGCCCAGTTCTGGGGGAGGTGACTTAGCTGGTGACTCAGGAGAAACTTAGGAAGACTGAGACATCCTCATGAGACATCACTCAGTTGAGATCCTTTAATGCTCTTAATTACATATAAGACACCTTCCAAAACTGCAAAGACACTTTGTACTTGAACATATTATGAGTTTTTAAGCATCTAGCATGCAGGGTGCTATAGCAGGTTTTATGGGAGATAGAAAAACAGAAGCTCACTTTCTAGATGCATGTTTATTCATTCCATAAATAGTAATTGAGACTCTACTATCTGGCATCTGGTAGGCCCAGTTTGTTGTACTAGAGATGCTGAGATGGTCAGTGTGGATAAGATCCCTGTCTTCTGAGAGCTTACATTCTAAGGGATAATCATAGTTTACAAAGCATTTACTAGGTGCTTGAAACCCTGCCAAGGGCTTTACCCATGTGATCTAACCTGCATGAGAGGTCCATAAATGCTCATTTTACAGATAAAGAAGCTAAGTTACAGAAAAATTCAGGATGCTCAAGTTCAGTTATTACTTAGCCCAGCTGGATTTGAACTCTGGCATGCTGACTTCAACGCCTGTGCTTTTGCATGTTATATTACCGCACTCACAGTAGAAAGTTTCCAAAGAACACATATCCTCCCAAATGTGGCCACGCAAACCACTCACCTGCTCAGCTGGCTGCAGGAGTGCTCATCAGCCCCAGGGCCCCTAATGAGCAGCATCAGGCAGTCACTGTAATTTATAGGCCTATCATATTCAAATTTGGCTTCAACCCTCTGTGGCCCCACTACACTTTATTCTGGTGATGATTTATTGTTTTAATTGAGACTTTGCCTAGGTAGAACCCACTGCTGCAAGCACGGAAGGACTCAAAGCCCCCGAAATCCGAGACAAAGTTTGGCCCAAGCCAGTCATCTCTCCCCTGGCTCCTCTGTGTGCAGCTAGAGCCACAGAGTGACAGTAAGCTGCAAGCTGTCCCACAAGGGAGGGGCCATTCCTCCTGAAAGACAAATGGCCTTGTATTCAGTGGAGACGGCCCTGACGCTTAGTGGCCTTTGGGTTAGTGAGTGAGAGCAGCGCCCAGATAGGTCAGTGCTGTCAGGAGAGAGGGCGGGAGCGGCGAGCGCTCAGGACCCAGGTGGGGAGAGGTGAACCTGTCACTGAAGGGAAAGGAGCCCATGACAGCAGTTCAGCAGATCTAATGAGCGGCCCAGCTCCCCGCGTCAACCCTGACATCTCTGTTTCCCCAGGCGGCAGCACCTGTCCATCTGCCGCCCAGGCCCTACCCGCTCCAACCCCCCTTGCTGGCAGCCAGTGCCAAAGAAGTGGCCACATGACACAGAGAGGGAGAGCTAAGGAGAGCAAAATCAGGAGTTGGGACAGTCCCCGTCCCTTGGGAGGGATTTCTGCACAGTTGTATGGGCCCTGCCCCTTGGGAAAGCCAGAAATAGGAAGTCAGGTTCGCTTCGATAAGCCAACACTTACCAAGGGCCTACTCGTTGTGGACCTGTGCCAGGCCATTTAGGGAACATTGGAAGGAACAGACCCAGTCCAGTCCCCTGCCCAGGCTGCAGTCTGGTAAGAAGCTGATACAGACTCAGAGATAAGATAATTTCAGGTAGATAGAGCCTATTATCTACAATCTACCTAGGAGATAGCACCTGTCCTAACCTGGAGGTGTTGAGAAGGCTTCCTAGAGGAAGCAACTTTGAAAAAAGCCTTGAATGATGGGTGGAGTTTTGACAGGCAGGACAGAGGATGTGGGGCATCCAGGCCAGGGGAAATCAACTTTGCAGAGTCATAAGGTACAGGAGATATGATGAGGAAGACAAGATCAGACCCAGCATTGAGAGGTTTTGGACGTGAGGGTAAGGATTTAGTGTTTATTTAGAAGATAATGGGGATCCACCAAAGGTATTTAATTTGCATAATGAAATGGTCAAAACTGTGGGAAAAGCCAGGAGAGTGTAAGAGGTACGCAAGGGGCATAAAGCAGAAAGACGGGTATACCAGGTGGGACTAGGAATAGTTAACTCTAACAGAGACCCGAGGTAAGAGAGGCCTGAAGAAAACCAGTTCAGGCAATTCCAGGCCTCTCATGAACCCAGGCTCCTCCTTATTCTTCTCTACCATCCTAGTGTGTGACTTTTATTCCCCAGGTCACTTAATGGACCAAAATAGCTGTTAGAGTTCCTGCCATCATGTCTACATTTTAGAAAGCAGGAGGAAGAAAGTAGGAGGAGGCAAAGCTGTCCTCTGAGACAGCTACCTTTATTAACAAGCCCTCATAGTCTCTAACATTTCATTGACCAGAATTTATATACTTGGCCAATGCTAGCTGCAAGGGAAGGCAGGAAAGGCCATGCATAAGATGGACCCACTGTGCCCTGAATATGCTCAGGATCTGTTAACAAGGAGAAAGACGGGTAGATCCTGGAGGACAACCTTTAGTCTCTAGCACAGAGAATCAGAGAAAATTCTGAAACTCTGAGTACAGGGGCCTGTGAAGACCATGAGTTCAGTAGCAGAAAGCTGTGGGTCCAAGGAAGGTTTGGGAGTAAAGATACAGCCTGGGTCTGATGCCAGAGAAAGGACGTCTGCTACCAGGGCCCCTGCTCTTCCAGCATCCAGGCACTCCTGCTCCCACCAGACTTAGGGTCCTACCAGGCTTAGTGATCACACTCAGCCACAGAGGGGATGAGGTCAATGAGTCCTGGGTGCAGAGTTTCTGATGGGGCATATATGGTGCACAGAATGGAGGTTATGGTCAGGTAGCCCCACACCACCTCCAGGAAGCCTTCCCTAGGAGGAACTGCAAGGTAGAGTGCTCCCCTCCTGACAGGGAGTCCACAGAGCAGACTGATCAATTGCCCTGTCCCAGAACACCAAGTAAGCCTTCCAAGCTTCTGGTCATGGCCACACCCCACACGCCATCCCTGTGAGGAGAACTAGAGACACAGAAAAGGAGAAACCTGGGTGGTCAAGCTCAATCTCTTCTCTCTAGCAAAGGACTTGAGATCTGAAGGCCAAATGCCTTCTAGTGAGTGTTTTCCTCATGTGCAGATGCACGTGATAAATGCTGCCCCTTCTTCAGAACACCTTTAGATCAGCTATTTCTTTTCTAAAGATGGTCTCATCTTGAAATATTTCTGCTCACCTCTCCAGTTTGTCTTACAACACAAATCTTTGGCTTTCCCAAAATGTCCAACATAGGGCTAGGGATATAGCTCAGTTGGTAGAGTGCTTGTCTCACATGCACAAGGCCCTGGGTCCAATATCCAGCACCAAAAAAAAAAAATTCCAATGTAGGAGTTAAGAGAAACCAATCTCATATCACCAGCCAGTGCCAATAAAGTGTTAGTGACTACCTGGAAGGCTTGTTGAGAAGGATTCTGAGGACTCTTCTTGACTCCATGGAAAAGAATGCTCGATTCAGTCCATGGTGTCTGCCACAGGATAGCAGGGAAGGGTAATGGAATAATAAGAATTGCCATCCCTGGTCCAGCACATAATAGGTCCCCAATAAGTGTTTATGAAGTTACCCATAGATTCCAGAGGGCCATTCAAAAGAAGTGTTGGCCTCACTCTCTGTAATACCTCTCCCTTTCTGAGCCAGAAATGACCACTTCTTTTTCTATCCCAAACCACAGGCAGGTGTCTAGCAAGATAAGCTCTAAAAGGGTGTTTGGGCTATACGTGCATGATTCCTGGTGGGCAGCTCACCTTTGTCTCTCTGAGAAGTTTCCCTCCTGCACCCAAGGCTCTGATCCCTTGACCCAAAATTCTATGCCATGCTAGGATAGACAGAATGTTACAGAAAGAGGAAGAAATGGGCCTCCGAACCCTGAAACTCTAGGTGGAGTCAAGCAACTCTTAAGAGCTCAACTCTTGCAGGTTCATGAGGAAATCTCTTGTAGGGCAGGGCAGCTCCTGTGTTCAGATCCAGCCTGAGAAATGCTGTTGACAAAGAGAGCAGTCTTCCTGCTCTGGTCCCCCTTAAAGGATGCCCAGACAGACTCCGCAGCCACAAGGGTGCTGGTCCCCTGCTTCATGGAGCTTCTCTGCACCCCATCCAGTTGCCCCACCCTTCCCTGCCCCTGACCTGGCCAGGAGCACAGCAGGCTCCACCAGGGGCAGGCTGGCGCACTCTTTGTCAACTCCCCTGAGCCCCTCGACGTTAGCGAGCTAACGAGAACGGATCTGACAGAGCAGGATTACCCACTCAGAGGGAGCTGGAGTGATTGTGTTTACTCCCAAACCTGGCCCTATTTAGTGGTCTGTGTGCATCATTAATCTTCTTCCACAATCCGTTCCCCATCTGCTCCCACTTTTTAATGAACTGCCACTTGTCGCACTCAATAAAATCAGCACTTTGCAAGAATTTCAGCAACGATGGACAGACAGGGGAAGGCAAGAGGCAGTCAGAGCAGGCGATGGGGGAGAACCGAAGGAAATCCAGGGGGTTCTGGGCAAGAAGGAGCAATAGAGATATCCCCATAGTTCAGGAATAGCCTGGAATCTGCACAGGCAAATGAATCACAGCAGTCTTGGCACCCTGGGCAACCTTGCCCCCAAGCAAGGCACTAACAACCACATCAGACCAGGGCACCGGCAATTCTTACACCACACCATGTCAGGCTGGGTTTGATCCGAGCCAGCCGGCTTTACACAATTATTTTCCTGGTTGTGAATGGTGCCAGCAGTGTGAGGATGGAGTTTTCCAGCCCTGGCTGCCAGCTCTGGGGATTCATCTGATACCAGGCTATTACCTCCTGATTACTTGACTTGGCAGTCAACCCACTCTGAGCTGCAAATCAACAGCAGGAAGGGCGCATGGGGAAGCCGAGGCTTTGGCATGCCCTTTCAATCATGTGTCACACCGAAAGTGTAATGAGGGCTTCATCTGGGGCTCTGAAGATGGGGCAGGGCCGTAGGAGGATGTGAAGATGGGGTCCCTGCCTACTTGGGAATCTCAGGGCAAAGGGGAAGGTCACAATAAAGATCATCTAGTTTGAGGTTCCAGGTGAAAACTGAAGGGGAAGAGTTGAAGGGACTTCCCAAGGTCTCTCAGTGTCTCTCTCAGCACATGAAGCATTTGGATCAGGCTGGAGCCCAGGCAGGCCCTCTGGTCTCATGAGGAAAAAAGGCTGAGAGTCAGGCCTTCTGCCCCCCCACACACACACTTCAGATCAGAGGCTCTAGAGCCTTGACCTGAAGACTGTCAGGTCTAGTTCCTGGGCAGAGTCAGGCTATGTCAGGGAGGTACAGAGGAGCTCTAGAAATGGTCTTGACCTCCTGGGCCAGGTAGGGAGGCAAAGCCCTGGGCCTCCATGGGCCCACCATACCTGTGACTTCCCTACTCTAAATCTGGGCCAAAGTGTTCCCGCTCCAGGATATGGTCAGTCAGTGGGTCCACGTCCCAAATTTGAACACCTGTCATACTGCAGGTCAATGTGTTCCCTGCCCTTCAAGGTGTTTCCCCTCCTAGTACTTCAGCTTCCCACCAGGATTCTTGCCAGCCTCTCTCTCTGAGGAAGAGGATCCTGCTCCAGGGATCCCCCAAACCGCAGCTCCTGCCCTCCCTCATCAGACTATCAGTCCCACCAGGCAAAGTCTTGAGGTCTCCTCTTCAGAGCAGTATCCCACACATCCTCAGTAGTTCCCAGGGGAAGCTCAGTAATATTTATTGAATAAGCAGATGAGTGAATGCATGCTTGTAATGCAGGTCCAGAATCACCTCATTTTGTGTGTCCTCTTCCTTGGAGGATTTGGAGCCTCCTTCCTGCCATCTCCTCTCCTGGGCATCCCTAAGGCTGCCTCCATCATTTTCTCCATATCAAGTGTTGAGCAGGGGGAGGGGGAGTCAAGCGGTCCAGCCTTGAAGCTGCATGTATCTTCCCAGCCCCAGCCCTCCCCAGGGCCATTCTCTCCCAGGCCTCGCCCACCAGTGTGCCTGAGGCCCCCTCTCTCAGTGCTGAGTCACCAGACACGTGAAGGGAAAGGGCTCATGCACTTGTGCTGGTCCCAGAGGTACCCTGTCCTTGCCAAGTTGACTTAGCCCCCTTCTTGCTTCAGCTGCCCCCTTTTGCTACTTGGGACACTCTGGGCTCAAAAACTGTGCATCCACCCCAGACTTTGCTTGTGCCTGCAAAAGATGATCCCAGTGAAAGCAAAGAATCTTCAAAAATCACAACTCAAAGAGGTAGAAAAGAAAGTCAGAGTGCCCCCTCCCATTTGTGGAACTATTAGGGACCAACATCTCCCTTCCCAAACTGAACCCCGAGGACATTACAAAGCAACAAGGAGAAATTCAGGCAAGATGCAAAAGAGAAGACGTGAGGACGCCTAAGGAAATGGCTGGACAAGGGAAATGGGCAGCCTTGGAAAGAAACTTCTGCTCACCTCTTCATCAGCTCAGAGCAGTGCAAGTTCAAATGAGCCAACTCAGCAGGGTTCCCACCAGGTGGGTCAGAAGCCCAGGAACCATGAGGAGCCATTGACAATGGGTACATCAGACCAATCAGAACTTGAGTGCCCCTGCAACCCAACACTACACACACACCATAAAGACTAGGATTAAAACTTGGGGCAGATTCCCTGGGGGTTAGGCACTTAGAAGCGGGGAAGGGGAGGATGGTGGCCCATGGCAATGGCTGGACGCTACCATAGTCCTGCACACTGAGGTGCAGTTACCCGTCCCTTTATCTCAAATGCCCTGGAGAGGCAAAAGCTGGGGCCTGGGACTCATCAGCTCCCCTCAGTTTGTATAACAGGGAAGACACTGAAATATCTATAGAACGCAACACTTAATCAAAAAAAGAAATTGCAATGGATGTACAACTATAATGCATCAATAAAAATGTGGGAGGAAAAAAGAAATTGCAATGGACAAAAACAGAATTAGAGAACTCGACAGAACAAGAATTTAAAATAACATTATAATGACTTTCAAAGAGATATGGAAGAATACTGGGGACCTTATAAAGAAGCAGGTGAAAATTCCAGGAAGGAGAATATGGTTGTTGAACTAAAGAATTCTACGGAAGGGTTAAATAGTAGAATGGATACAGCTATAGAGCAAACAGGTAAAGTGGAAGATCAGTTGATGATAAATGGAATTTTAAAGGGATAACGAGTTACAAAATATAGAAGAAAAGAGACGTGACACAGACATAGAAATACCCACGTACATCTAATAGAATCCTGGAGGAGAGAAAAATGAACAAAGAGATGAGATATTTCAAGGAATAATGAGTGAGAATGTCTCCAAATTCAAGTTGAAAGACCTCAGATTGAAAAGGCTCATATGTGCTAACAGGATGGATTTTTTTTTTTAAGTTAGACACATTATAAGGTAACAGGATCAAAAGCAAAGAGTACGACTTTTTCAACTTCCAAAAGAAAAAGCAGATAAAATACATATGAACAAGAATCAAATCAACATTAGGTTTCTCTGTATTTTTTAATATAAAAAGAAAAATGCAATAAAGTGATATTTTCAGTATTGCTGAAAAAAAGAAAACTTTAAACCTAGATTTTATATTCAAGTAATCTATATTAGAATATAAGACCAAAATACAAGATAGCAACTGGCAGGTGAGACCTTAGCATATTCTCTTTGAGCATAAGATTTTTTTTTGTTTTTTGCTTTTTTGTTTTTGTTTTATTTTGTTTTGTCTTGCAATGCTGGGGATCAAACCCAGGGCCTTGCATTTGTTAGGCAAGCACTGTACCACTGAGCTTCACCCCCAGCCTAGAATATTCTCTTTGAAAAACTCTTGGAGGAAGTACTCTGGCAAGAAGATAAATAAAAGAGTGTGAGGGAAATACATGAATAAACAAGAAAAATGTAAGAAATCAAAACCAAAAGTGTATCCACAACAATCTAGAACAAAGATTCTAAACAAATCTAACATGGTGGAAGAGGATGAGAATTATCATGAAGGTGAGTGGTCCATACTTTTTCAAGTGATACTTAAGAACTTAAGAAGAAAAATGAATAGAATTAGATGTCTTAATACGGCAACTGCCAGAAAAATTTAGATAGAATGAATTGCTTTGGAAGAGTCAGCTTGTGTAAGGTTCTGTTACAGCAGCAAGCTACCCGTCTCCACGGCTTGCAAAAACAAAAGCTTATTTCTCATTCAGAGGCTGGCTGCAGGTGTGTTCCTTGCATCTGCTCCCTCCATGGCCCGGCTGGAGGAGCAGGCCTCATCTCAGAGTCATGGCAGAGGGAAAGTACAATAGAGGAGCTACGTGATGCTATTTAAAGCTGCTCAGACATCGTGGCTGGGTCTTTTTGACTTATATTCCATTCATCAGGCAAATCTCAGGCCATGCCACTCACATGAAAACAGGCAGGCATGTATAATCCTTTTGTGGGGAGAATGGAACATCTATGAAACCAGAAGGAAAAAAATGGATCTAATCAGTGGCACTCATGAAGGGAGGGTAGACAACTAAGAGAATGAAATAAGACAGCAGACAGGAGGACTAAAGGCCGGGCACCGTGATACACACACCTGTAAACCCAGCAGTTCTAAAGGCAGAGGCAAGAGGATCACAGATTCAAAGTCAGCTTCAGCAACTTAGCAAGGCCCTAAGAAACTTAGTGATACCCTGGCTCAAAATAAAATATAAAAAGGGCTGGGGATGTGGCTCAGTGGTTAGGTACGCCTCTGTTCAGTCCCTGGTACCAAAAAGAAAAAATAAAATGGGTACTAAAATGAATCAAAATTATAACAAAGACAGTGAATCATATACAAATGAATTTTCTTAAAAAGAAAACCCCAGCAAGATGTTTTCTATCAGATACATATTTAAAACAAAATGCAGACTTCATACTGGATGATATAATGTAAAACCACTGCCCTGCTTCTCCCCATTAAGTACAACTACAAATCCTATAATGCCAGGAGCAACCAAGAGAGAACCCTGAAATAAGGTAAGGTAAACAGGTTTGTGACTTATGACTGGAGGAATAAGTAACAGTATCTTACAGCCCTCTATCCAAAAGAAGAAGGCAACCAGACCTGCCATTTCTCAAATCCTGACCTAGCAACAGAAGGGGAGCCAGGCCCCCTCTCCCAAATCAGAGAGAGTTCCTCTGATGATCAGGTAACCAACACTACATAGAGATGGTGGGAGTGACTGATGGGCACCTCACCCACAACAGGTAGCCTGGAAAAGGAGTCTCTTCCCCTTCTGGACTTGAGATGCCACTCCTTCACTGAGAGACATCCTGCATCCAGCCCAGACACCCTTCTGTCCCTTGAGGCACCATGAGCAGGGACAAGAGGGGTCCCCAGCAGTACCCGATAAACCAACTGAACCAAAATAACATCAGAAAGATTCTGAAAATCTTTCCTTGAAATAAGAGCCCATAAATGCACGCTAGGACCTGTATGCTAAACACCAACAGAGTGTTCACCTGCTAAAATAAAGAATGTGAATAGGACCCTGGGTCTCCTGAAATTATATAAGAAATGTTCAAAGTACAAACTTTACATTATCTATCATACACTAATCGAGAAAAAATCAAAACTCAAACAAGAAAAGTCAGTGAACAACATCAAGATGGACCAGATGTTGGAAATAGCTGTAAGATTTTTTAAAGCAGGGACACTGAACTCAGTGTCCCTGATAAAATCTTTTTAAAGATTTTTTAAACATATTTATCATAAATATGTTTCAACAATCAATTACAAATTCTCTTGAAACAAATTTAAACAAGAGGATTTTTACAATAGAAGTGATATATAGAGAATTATGATTTTATATATACATATATAATAGATATATACATATATGTGGGTATATATAAATATATGTGTGTGTATGTGTGTGTGTATATATATATATATATATTTTTTTTTTTTTTTTTTTTTTTTTTTTTGGTACCAGGGATTGAACTCAGGGGCACTCAACCACTGAGCCACATCTCCAGCCCTATTTTGTATTTATTTAGAGACAGGGTCTCACTGAGTTGCTTAGCACCTCAATATTGCTGAGGCTGGCTTTGAAATTGCGATCCTCCTGCCTCAGCCTCCTGAGTCACTGAGATTACAGAAGTGCACCACCATGCCCAGCCCATATATATATATATATATGTATATATATATATATATATATGAATTGGAAGATATTATATGACAAAATACAATAATGGAATTTTTTTTTCTAAATTACTGGATGAGCTTGGTAACATAGAGAAGATAACAGAGGATAAGATCAATGAATGTGAGGACAGATAAATTGATTTTGCCCACCCAGTCTGGAAAATAGATTGAGAACACCTGAGCAAAACTTCAGAAATCTAGGGGAGAATAAGATCTAACATTTGTGTCATCTGAATTACAAAATGAGAAAAGGAAGAGAGAGGAACTAAAAGAATATTCAAAGAAATAATGGTTTAAAACTCTTCAACAGATTCAATAATTCAAGCAAACCTCAAACTTTTTAAAATTAAAGGAAGCCACGTTAAGAAATATCATAATCAAACTTTAAGAAAAACACTTGAAAGTAGCCAGAGAGAAACAACCCATTAGCTGTAGGGGAACCCCAAGTCCAATTACAGTGGATTTTTCATCTGAAACCATGGAGGCCAGAAGGATGTGGCACAACATTTTTGAAGTGCTAAAAGAAATAAACTATTAATATCGGGTTATATAGGCAGCAACAGTTGGCTTCAGGAATGAGGAGGGAATACAGACATTGTCAGACAAGGGAAAACTAAAAGATCTTGTTACTAACAGAACCAGATGATTCTTAGAGGTTGATTAAAGAAAGGTCTTCACATCAACAAATTTCTAGAGACATATGACCAACCCAAATTGAATCAGGAGGGCATAGAAAATTTAAACAGATCAATTTCAAGCAATGAAATTGAGGATGCCATCAAAAGCCTACCAACAAGGCGGGCCTGCGACCCACCGGCAGAAGAGGAGCAGTCGCCTGCTGAGAGGCTGAGCCGCCCCCTCCCCCTGCGCCGGCATAGTAGAGGGAACTGGGACCAAAGACAGAGCAGGCCCAGCGGCCTGCTGAGGGGCAGAGCCGCCCCCCACCCCCCTCGCCTGCCAGGTAGGGGAAGGGTGACCACCGACAGAAAAGGCCCAGTGGCCCAGGGCGGGACAGAGCTTCCAATCACTCCTGCAAGGTAGGCGGGCCTGCGACCCACCGGCAGAAGAGGAGCAGTCGCCTGCTGAGAGGCTGAGCCGCCCCCTCCCCCTGTGCCGGCATAGTAGAGGGAACTGGGACCAAAGACAGAGCAGGCCCAGCGGCCTGCTGAGGGGCAGAGCCGCCCCCCACCCCCCTCGCCTGCCAGGTAGGGGAAGGGTGACCACCGACAGAAAAGGCCCAGTGGCCCAGGGCGGGACAGAGCTTCCAATCACTCCTGCAAGGTAGGCGGGCCTGCGACCCACCGGCAGAAGAGGAGCAGTCGCCTGCTGAGAGGCTGAGCCGCACCCTCCCCCTGCGCCGGCATAGTAGAGGGAACTGGGAACAAAGACAGAGCAGGCCCAGCGGCCTGCTGAGGGGCAGAGCCGCCCCCCACCCCCCTCGCCTGCCAGGTAGGGGAAGGGTGACTACCGACAGAAAAGGCCCAGTGGCCCAGGGCGGGACAGAGCTTCCAATCACTCCTGCAAGGTAGGCGGGCCTGCGACCCACCGGCAGAAGAGGAGCAGTCGCCTGCTGAGAGGTTGAGCCGCCCCCTCCCCCTGCGCCGGCATAGTAGAGGGAACTGGGACCAAAGACAGAGCAGGCCCAGCGGCCTGCTGAGGGGCAGAGCCGCCCCCCACCCCCCTCGCCTGCCAGGTAGGGGAAGGGTGACCACCGACAGAAAAGGCCCAGTGGCCCAGGGCGGGACAGAGCTTCCAATCACTCCTGCAAGGTAGGCGGGCCTGCGACCCACTGGCAGAAGAGGAGCAGCCGCCTGCTGAGAGGCTGAGCCGCCCCCTCCCCCTGCGCCGGCATAGTAGAGGGAACTGGGACCAAACACAGAGCAGGCCCAGCGGCCTGCTGAGGGGCAGAGCCGCCCCCCACCCCCCTCGCCTGCCAGGTAGGGGAAGGGTGACCACCGACAGAAAAGGCCCAGTGGCCCGCGGCGGGACAGAGCTTCCAATCACTCCTGCAAGGTAGGCGGGCCTGCGACCCACCGGCAGAAGAGGAGCAGCGGCCTGCTGGGAGGCAGAGCCGCCCCCTCCCCCCCGCGCCTGCAAGGTAGTCGGAACTGAGACCACCATCAGAACAGGTCAGACCTGCAACCGAGAGACAGAACAGGCCCAGTGGCCTGAGGAAGGGTAGAGCCGCCCCCCCCCCACACGCCTGCAAAGTAGGCGGACCTGCGACCCACTGGCAGTACAGCCCCAGAGGCCTGCAGAGGGGCAGTGCCGCTGCCTGCGCCTGCAAAGTAGGCAGAACTGCGACCACCGACAGAACAAGCCTAGCGGCCCGCAGAGGGACAGAGCCGCCGCCCGCGCCTGCAAGGACGGCGGACCTGCTACCGACTGGCAGAGCAGGCCCAGCGGCCTGCCGGCGTGGTAGGCACATTGCCCCAATTGGCGGAGGGGCAGAGCCGCCGCCCGTGCCTGCGAGGGAGACTTTGCAACTATACAAGACCAATATAAATATATAGGGGGAAAATTCAATAGCACAACAGTTTCACCAAGAAGAAAGGAACGCGAACAGTATGAAGAGACAAGGAAAGAAAGGACCACAAGCATTGCAGGTCAACTCAACTTTAGAAGAGGTAATAGCTGCAGCTGATGGAATGTCAGATAAAGAATTCAGGATATACATGCTTCAGATGATCTGGAGTCTCAAGGAAGACATCAGACAGCAAAATCAGACAATGAAAGATCACTTCAACAATGAATTACATAAACAAATCCAAGAAGCAAAAGATCAACTATACAGGGAAATAGAGGTTATAAAAAACAAACAAACAGAAATCCTAGAAATGCAGGAAGCAATAAGCCAACTTAAAAACTCAATTGAGAATACTACCAGCAGAGTAGAACACTTAGAAGACAGAACATCAGACAATGAAGATAAAGTATATCAACTTGAAAAGAACATAGACAGCTCAGCAAGACTGTTAAGAAACCATGAGCAGAACATCCAAGAAATATGGGATAACATCAAGAGACCAAATTTAAGAGTCATTGGGATACAGGAAGGAACAGAGTTTCAAACCAAAGGAATGAGCAATCTATTCAATGAAATAATTCGAGAAAACTTCCCAGATTTGAAGAATGAGACAGAACCCCAAATCCTAGAAGCCTACAGGACGCCGAATGTGCAAAATCATAAGAGACCCACACCTAGACACATTATAATGAAGATGCCCAACATACAGAACAAGGAGAGAATTTTAAAAGCTACAAGAGAAAGGAAGCAGATCACATTTAGGGGTAAGCCAATCAGGATAACAGCTGATCTTTCAACACAGACTCTGAAAGCTAGAAGATCCTGGAATAACATATTTCAAACACTGAAAGAAAATGGGTTCCAACCAAGAATTGTGTTTCCAGCGAAATTAAGCTTCAGGATGGAAGATGAAATTAAAACCTTCCACGATAAACAAAAGTTAAAAGAATTTGCAGCTAGAAAACCATCTCTTCAAAACATCCTTGGCAAAACATTACAGGAAGAGGAAATGGAAAATAACAATGAAAACCAACAGTGGGAGGTAGGACACTAAAGGGGGGAAAATAATCAAAGTGGAAAACAAACCATGTTTAGTAACATAAATAAACAAATATGGCTGGAAGAACAACCCATATCTCAATAATAACCCTAAATGTTAATGGCTTAAACTCACCAATTAAGAGACACAGGCTAGTAGAATGGATCACAAAACAAGACCCAACAATATGCTGCCTACAGGAGACGCATTTGATAGGAAAAGACATACATAGGCTGAAGGTGAAAGGTTGGGAAAAATCATATCACTCATATGGACTTCGGAAACAAGCAGGAGTATCCATACTCATATCAAATAAAATAGATTTTAAGCCAAAGTTAATCAAAAGGGATAAAGAGGGACACTACATACTGCTCAAGGGAACCATACACCAACAAGACATAACAATCATAAATATATATGCCCCAAACAATGGTGCAGCTATGTTCATCAAACAAACTCTTCTCAAGTTCAAGAGTCTAATAGACCACCATACAATAATCATGGGAGACTTCAACACACCTCTCTCACCACTGGACAGATCTTCCAAACAAAAGTTGAATAAGGAAACTATAGAACTCAATAACACAATTAATAACCTAGATTTAATTGACATATATAGAATATACCACCCAACATCAAACAGTTACACTTTTTTCTCAGCAGCACATGGATCCTTCTCAAAAATAGATCATATATTATGTCACAGGGAAACTCTTAGACAATACAAAGGAGTAGAGATAATACCATGCATCCTATCTGATCATAATGGAATGGAACTGAAAATCAACGATAAAAGAAGGAAGGAAAAAGAATATATCACTTGGAGAATGAACAATAGGTTACTGAATGATCAATGGGTTATAGAAGACATCAAGGAGGAAATTAAAAAATTCTTAGAGATTAATGAAAACACAGACACAACATATCGGAATCTATGGGACACATTGAAAGCAGTTCTAAGAGGAAAATTCATTGCTTGGAGTTCATTCCTTAAAAAAAGAAAAAACCAACAAATAAATGATCTCATACTTCATCTCAAAATCCTAGAAAAAGAAGAGCAAAACAACAGCAAAAGAAGTAGAAGGCAAGAAATAATTAAAATCAGAGCTGAAATCAATGAAATCGAAACAAAAGAAACAATTGAAAAAATTGACAAAACTAAAAGTTGGTTCTTTGAAAAAATAAACAAAATCGACAGACCCTTAGCCATGCTAGCGAAGAGAAGAAGAGAGAGAACTCAAATCACTAACATACGGGATGAAAGAGGCAATATCACAACAGACACTTCAGAAATACAGAAGATAATCAAAAATTATTTTGAATCCTTATACTCCAATAAATTAGAAGATAGTGAAGGCATAGATAAATTTCTTAAGTCATATGATCTGCCCAGATTGAGTCAGGAGGATATAGACAACCTAAACAGACCAATATCAATTGAGGAAATAGAAGAAACCATCAAAAGACTACCAACTAAGAAAAGCCCAGGACCGGATGGGTATACAGCAGAGTTTTACAAAACCTTTAAAGAGGAACTAATACCAATACTTTTCAAGCTACTTCGGGAAATAGAAAAAGAGGGAGAACTCCCAAATTCATTCTACGAGGCCAACATCACCCTGATACCTAAACCAGACAAAGACACTTCAAAGAAAGAAAACTACAGACCAATATCTCTAATGAACCTAGATGCAAAAATCCTCAATAAAATTCTGGCCACTCGGATACAAAGGCACATCAAAAAAATTGTGCACCATGATCAAGTAGGATTCATCCCTGGGATGCAAGGCTGGTTCAATATAAGGAAATCAATAAATGTTATTCACCACATCAATAGACTTAAAAATAAGAACCATATGATCATCTCGATAGATGCGGAAAAAGCATTCGACAAAGTACAGCATCCCTTTATGTTCAAAACTCTAGAAAAACTAGGGATAACAGGAACATACCTCAATATTGTAAAAGCAATCTATGCTAAGCCTCAGGCTAGCATCATTCTGAATGGAGAAAAATTGAAGGCATTCCCTCTAAAATCTGGAACAAGACAGGGATGCCCTCTCTCACCACTTCTGTTCAACATAGTTCTCGAAACACTGGCCAGAGCAATTAGACAGACGAAAGAAATTAAAGGCATCAAAATAGGAAAAGAAGAACTTAAATTATCACTATTTGCAGATGACATGATTCTATACCTAGCAGACCCAAAAGGGTCTACAAAGAAACTATTAGAGCTAATAAATGAATTCAGCAAAGTGGCAGGATATAAAATCAACACGCATAAATCAAAGGCATTCCTGTATATCAGCGACAAATCCTCTGAAATAGAAATGAGGACAACCACTCCATTCACAATATCTTCAAAAAAAATAAAATACTTGGGAATCAACCTAACAAAAGAGGTGAAAGACTTATACAATGAAAACTACAGAACCCTAAAGAGAGAAATAGAAGAAGATCTTAGAAGATGGAAAAATATACCCTGTTCGTGGATAGGCAGAACTAACATCATCAAAATGGCGATATTACCAAAAGTTCTCTATAGGTTTAATGCAATGGCAATCAAAATCCCAACGGCATTTCTTGTAGAAATAGAGAAAGCAATCATGAAATTCATATGGAAAAATAAAAGACCCAGAATAGCAAAAACAATGCTAAGCAGGAAGTGTGAATCAGGCGGTATAGCGATACCAGACTTCAAACTATATTACAGAGCAATAGTAACAAAAACAGCATGGTACTGGTACCAAAACAGGCGGGTGGACCAATGGTACAGAATAGAGGACACAGAAACCAATCCACAAAACTACAACTATCTTATATTTGATAAAGGGTCTAAAAGCATGCAGTGGAGGAAGGATAGCATCTTCAACAAATGGTGCTGGGAAAACTGGAAATCCATATGCAACAAAATGAAACTGAATCCCTTTCTCTCGCCATGCACAAAAGTTAATTCAAAATGGATCAAGGAGCTTGATATCAAATCAGAGACGCGCCGTCTGATAGAAGAAAAAGTTGGCTACGATCTACAGTCGGTGGGGTCGGGCTCCAAATTCCTCAATAGGACACCCATAGCACAAAAGTTAATAACTAGAATCAACAAATGGGACTTACTCAAACTAAAAAGTTTTTTCTCAGCAAAAGATACAATAAGAGAGGTAAATAGAGAGCCTACATCCTGGGAACAAATCTTTACTCCTCACACTTCAGATAGAGCCCTAATATCCAGAGTATACAAAGAGCTCAAAAAATTAGACAATAAGAGAACAAACAACCCAATCAACAAATGGGCCAAGGACCTGAACAGACACTTCTCAGAGGAGGACATACAGTCAATCAACAAGTACATGAAAAAATGCTCACCATCTCTAGCAGTCAGAGAAATGCAAATCAAAACCACCCTAAGATACCATCTCACTCCAGTTAGATTGGCAGCCATTATGAAGTCAAACAACAACAAGTGCTGGCGAGGATGTGGGGAAAAGGGTACACTTGTACATTGCTGGTGGGACTGCAAATTGGTGCAGCCAATTTGGAAAGCAGTATGGAGATTTCTTGGAAAGCTGGGAATGGAGCCACCATTTGACCCAGCTATTCCCCTTCTCGGTCTATTCCCTAAAGACCTAAAAAGAGCATGCTACAGGGACACTGCTACATCGATGTTCATAGCAGCACAATTCACAATAGCTAGACTGTGGAACCAACCTAGATGCCCTTCAATGGATGAATGGATAAAAAAAATGTGGCATTTATACACAATGGAGTATTACTCTGCATTAAAAAATGACAAAATCATAGAATTTACAGGGAAATGGATGGCATTAGAGCAGATTATGCTAAGTGAAGCTAGCCAATCCCTAAAAAACAAATGTCAAATGTCTTCTTTGATATAAGGAGAGTAGCTAAGAACAGAGTAGGGTCGAAGAGCATGAGAAGAAGATTAACATTAAACAGGGATGAGAGGTGGGAGGGAAAGGGAGAGAGAAGGGAAAATGCATGGAAATGGAAGGAGACCCTCAGAGGTATACAAAAGTACATACAAGAGGAAGTGAGGGGAAGGGGAAAAATAATACAAGGGGGACAAACGAATGTCAGTAAAGGGGGCAGAGAGAGAAGAGGGGAGGGGAGGGGAGGGGAGGGGAGGGGGGATAGTAGAGGATAGGAAAGACAGCAGAATACAACAGACACTAGTATGGCAATATGTAAATCAATGGATGTGTAACTGACGTGATTCTGCAATCTGTATATGGGGTAAAAAGGGGAGCTCATAACCCACTTGAATCAAATTGTGAAATATGATATATCAAGAACTATGTAATGTTTTGAACAGCCAACGATAAAAAATTAAAAAAAAAAAAAAAATAAAAGTAATCTAGGTGAGATTATTAAAAAAAAAAAAAAAAAAAGCCTACCAACAAAGAAAAACCCAGGACCAGAAAGATTCTCAGCCAAGTTCTACCAGACCTTCAAAAAAGAATTAACACCAATACGCCTCAAATTATTCCATGAAATAGAAAAGGAGGGAACCCTTCCACACTCATTCTATGAAGCTAGTATCACCCTGATAGTAAAACCAGACAAGGATGCATCAAGGAAATAAAACTTCAGTTCAGTGTCCCTGATAAACACAGGTGCGAAAAATTCTTAATAAAACACTGACAAATTGCATACAAAAACATATTAAAGACATAGTGTACCATAATCAAGTGGGGTTCATCCCTGGGCTGCAAGGTTGGTTCAACATACAGAAATCAATAAGCATAATTTATCACATAAATAGACTTAAAGACAAGAATCACATGATCATCTCAATAGATGCAGAAAAAGCATTTGACAAAATACAGCATCTGTTCATGTTCAAAACACTAGAAAAAACTAGGGATAATAGGAACATATCTCAGTATTGTAAAAGTTATATATGTCAAACCCAAGGCCAACATCATTCTAAATTAAGAAAAATTGAAAGCATTCCCTTTAAAACCTGAAACAAGACAAGGATGTCCTCTCTCACCACGTCTATGCAACATAGTCCTTTAAACTCTAGCCAGAGCAATTAGGCAAAAGAAGTAAATTAAAGGGTACTAATAGGAAAAGAAGAGCTCAAATTATCCCTATTTGCTGACAACATGATTCCATATTTATAAGATCCACAAAACTCCACCAGAAAACTTCTAGAACTCATAAATAGATTCATCAAAGTAGCAGGATATAAAATTAACATCCATAAATCAACTGAGTTCCTATACACCAATGATGAATCAACTGAAAGAGATATTAAAGAAACTATCTGATTCACAATAGTCTCAAAAATAAAATAAAATACTTGGGAATCAATCCAACAAAAGAAGTGAAACACCTCTACAATGAAAACTACAGAACACTAAAGAAAGAAATTGAAAAAGATATGAGAAGATGGAAAGTTCTCCCATGTTCTTAGATAGGGAGAATTAACATTGTCAAAATAGCCATATACCAAAAGTGCTACATAGATTTAATGCAACTCCTATTTAAATTCTAATTTATTCATAGAAATAGGAAAAGCAGTCATGAAATTCATTTGGAAAAATAAGAGGCCCAGAATAGCCAAAGCAATACATAGTAAGAAAAGTGAAGCAGGAAGCATTGCAATTACAGATCTTAAATTATACTACAGAGCTATAGTAATAAAAACAGCATGGTATTGACACCAAAACAGACATGAAGAAAAATAGAACAGAATAGAAGACACAGAGACAAACTCACATAAATACAGTTATTTTATACTAGACAAAGGCACCATAAATATATATTGGAGAAAAGATAACCTCTTCAACAAATGGTGCTAGGAAAACTAGAAATCCATACATACATAGCAGAATTAAATTTAACCCCTATCTCTCACCCTGCACAAAACTCAACTAAAAGTGGATCAAGGACCTAGACATTAGATCAGAGACCCTGCACCTATTAGAAGAACATGTAGACCCAATTCTGCATCATATTGGCTTAGGAACTGACTTCTTCAACAAGATTCCTAAAGCATAAGAAGGAAAATCATGAATCAATAAATGGGATGGCATCAAACTAAAGAGCTTCTTCACAGCAAAGGAAACAATCAAGAATATGAACAGAGAGCCTACAGAATGGCAGAAAATCTTTGCCACCTGCACCTAGATAGAACATTAATCTCCGGGATATATAAAGAACTCAAAAAAATTTAACACCAAATAAACAAATAACCCAATCGACAAATGGGCAAAGGAACCAAACAGACACTTCACAGAAGAAGAAATATGAATGGTCAATAAATATATGAAAAAATGTTCAACATCTCTAGCTATTAGAGAAATGCAAATTAAAATTACAGTGAGATTCTATCTCACTCCAGTCAGAATGGCAATCATCAAGAATACAAGTAACAACAAATGTATGTAGGAAAAAAGGTTCACTCATACATTGCTGGTGGGACTGCAAATTGGTGCAACCACTATGGAAAGCAGTATGAAGATTCCTCAGAAAACTTAGAATGGAAACACCATTGGACCCATTTATCCCACTCCTTGGCATATGCCCAAAGAACTTAAAATCGGCAGACTACAGTGATACAGCCACATCAATGTTTATAGCAGCTCAATTCACAATAGCTAAGCTATGGAACCAATCTAGGTGCCTTTCAACAAATGAATGAATAAAGAAAATGTGATACATACACACACACACACACACACACACACGAATATTAATCATAAAGAAGAATGATATTATATGGCATTTGCCGGTAAATGGATAGAACTGGGGACTATCCTGCTAAGTGAAATAAGCCAATCACAAAAAAACAAAGTCTGAATGTTCTCTCTGATATGCAGATGCTAACACAAAATAACAAGGGTGGGGAGAGAATAGAAGTTCAATGGATTAGACAAAGGGGAATGAAGGAAGGGAGGGGGAATGGGAATAGAAGACAGTAGAATGAATCAGACATAACTTTCCTATGTTCACATATGAAGACCGACCAGTGTAACTCCACATAATGTACAACCACAGAACGAGATCCTAATTTGAACAAGTTATACCCCATGTATGTATAAATGTCAAAATACACTCTACTGTCATGTATATCTAAAAAGAACAATTTTTTTTTTTTAAAGAAAGGTCTTCAAGCAGACAGGAATTGGTAAGAGTCCTGGAACATCAGGAAGGAAGGAAGAATAATAGAAAGAATGGAAATACTGATACATATAAGAGAATTTACTCATCAGCTTTATGATGAGTAAATTTATCATACTTAATCATTGTTTTAGTCAGCTTTTTCGCTGCTGTGACTGAAAGACCTGACCAGAACAACTGTAGAGGAGGAAAGGTTTATTTAGGGGCTATGGTTTTAGAGGACTCAATCCATAGACAGCAGGCTCCAATCCTCATGGCTCAAGCTGAGGCAGAACATCATGGCAGAAGAGTGTGGCAAAGGGAAGCAGCTTACATGATGATCAGGAAGCAGAGAGAGACTCCACTCACTAGATACCAAAGCCACACCTCAATTCCCACCTCCTCCAGCCACATCCCACCTGCCTTCAGTTACAACTCAGTGAGTCTCTATCAGGGGATTAATTCACTGATTGTGTTAAGGCTCTCACAACCCAATCATTTCTCCTCTGAACCGTCTTACATTGTCTCACATGTGAGCTTTTGGGGGACACTCGCATCCAAACCATAGCAATAATTAAATAAAAAACCAAACCATCATCTGATAGGCTCCCAAAATGTGGTGATTTCATTCAAATATTTAAAGAATAATTAGCACCACTTTTACAAAATCTCTTTCAAAAACAGAAGGACAGGGAAGATTCCCCAAACCATTTTATGAGCCCAGTATTATCCTGATAACAAAACCAGACAAGAGAGAACAAAAAAGGAAAACTATAGACCAGTATTTCTCAAAACTTCAGCTAAAAAAAAAAAAAAAAAAACTGAATCCAACAGTGTACATAAAGAATCATATATTATGACTAGATGTGATTTATTCCAGGTACTTAAAGATGGTCAGCATTCCAAAAGCAACCAATGTGGTCCATCATATGAATAAACTAAAGAATAAAAATCATTTGATCATATCAATTGATGCTTAAAAAGCATTTGCTAAAATTCAACACCCACTCATTATAAAAACTCTCAGTAAGTTAGAAACAAAGGGCAGTTACTCAACTTGATAATAAACATTCACAAAAAATCTTCAGCTAACATCATACTTATGGGGAATGACTGAATGCCTTCCCCTAAAAGCAAGAACAAGGCAAAGAGGCCCACTATCATCATACTTGAATTTCAACATAATACCAAAAGTTCTAACTACTGCAATTAGGCAAGAGAAAGAAACAAAAGCCAAATGGAAGAAATAAAATCATAGAATATGATTGTTTATATACAAATCCCATGAGTCTACATAAGAAAAATTCCTACGATAAATGATTTCAGCAAAAACCGATAATAGATAAAACACAAAAAATCAATTATATTTTATATCCTTGCATGAGCATGCAGAAACAAAAATTTATAACACATTACCATTTATAATCACTTCAAAAAATAAATGTTTACATAAAAGCTTAAAACAACATGCACAGGATCTGTTTGCTAAGAATTACAAAATGCTGATGAAATAAATCAAAGACCTAAGTAACAGAGATAACATACTGTGTTCATGGATTGGGAGACAGAATATAAGTAAAGATGTCCTTTCTCCCAAAATTGATCTATAAGCTTAACACAGTTTCAATCAAACTCCCATCAAAGCTTTTATAAATGTAGATGTATTAATCTGGGTCCTCCAGAGCAATAGAACCAATACAATCTTTGGCTAGAATAAGACAGAGATTTGTTATCAGGAATTGGCTTACATGATTACAGAGACTGAGAAATCCCACTATCTGCAGTCAGCAAGCTTGAGACCCAGGAGAACCAATAGTACAGCTGCAGTCCTCATCCAAAGCCTAGAAAAAAGAGCCAGTGGTATAAGTCCTAGTCTGAATTCAAAGACCTGAGAACCAGGAGAGCTGATAATATAAGTTCCACTCTGAGTCTGAGTCTGAATTTGAAGGCAGAAAAAAAAAAACTTATATCCCAATATAAAGACAGACAGGAAGAGAAAGTAAATCCTTCCTTACTCAATTTTATTGCTCTATTCAATGAAATGGATAATGCCCACCCATCCTAGTGAGAACAATCTTCTTCACTCAGTCTACTGATTCCAAAATTAATCTCATCTGGAATCACTCTCATAAGCCACCCAGAATAATTTTTAACCAACTATCTGGGCAGTCCATTGCCAAGTCAAGTTGACACATAAAATTAATCATCACAGTAGACAAGCTTATTCTAAAAATTATATGGAAAGCCATAGGACCTTGACTAATTAAAACAGTTTTGATAAAGAGGAATAAAATGGGAAAATTTGCTTTACCTGATATTACAGCTTACTATATAACCATAGTAATCAAGACAATGTGGTATTTGCAGAGGATTAAGACATTGCCCAATGAAACAGAATAGAGACCAAAAAAAAAAAAATAGACCTATACAAATAAGCTCAGCTGACTTGTGACAAAAATCAAAAGTAATCCAATGGAGGAATAACAGCCCTCTCAATAAATGATGCTAGAGCAATTGGATATTCATAGCAAAAGAAAAAAATTTTATGCAAACCTCACATCTTGGTAAAAAATTAACTCAAGGGGTTGAGGGTGTGGCTCAGTGGTACAGCACTCATCTCACATGTGTAAGGCCCTGGGTTCCATCCTTAGCACCACATAAAGATAAATAAATAAAATGAAGGTATTGTGTCCATCTACAACTAAAAAAATATAAATTAAAAAATTAACTCAAAATGACCCAGAATTTAAATGTAAAGTATAAAATTGCAACACTTCCAGAAAATAAAATAAAATAAAAACAGGAGCAAATCTTCTGGTTCTAGGGATGAGTAAAGAGTTCTTAGATTTGACATCAAAATACAAATACTTAAAAATAAAACACCACAAGTTGAACTTCATAAAAATCATTAAAACTTTTGTTTTTAATCGGAAAACCCTGAAAAAGTAAGCTAGGAGAAATGTTTGCAAGCCACATATTCGGCAAAAGACTAGTAGTTTGAACATATAAAGAATTCTCAAAACAGTAAAAAAAAAAATTAGAAAATGGGCAAACAACATGAACAAACCCTTGTCAAAGACAACAAACAGATGGCAAATAAGTATATAAAAAGATGTTCAACATCATTAGCCATTAAGGAAATGCAAGTTAAGACCACAATGAGATATCACTACACACCTTTCTGAATGATAAAAATAAAAACCAGAGACAATACCAAATGCTAGTGAGGATGTGGACAAACTGGATCACTCAGACATTGCTTGTGGGAATGTAAAATGGCACAGCCACTTTGTAACTGTTTCTTATGAAACTAAATGTGCAATTACCATACACCCCCAAGATTACACTCTTGAGATTTAATCCTGAAGAAATGAAGACATGTTCACACACACAAAAAAAAAAAAAACCCAACCCTGTACATAAAGATGTTCACAGACACCAAAAACTGGAATCAACCCAGATACCCTAAACAGGCTAAACAACTGCCCCCACATATATACCATGGAATACTACTCAGGAATAAAAAAGAATGTGTATCAAAAAACACAACGACTTGGGTTAATCTTCAGGGAATTGTGAAAAAAGTCAATCTCAAAATGCTTCATACTGTATGATTCCATTAGACACAACATTTTAAAAATAATAGATTAGTGGTTTCCAGTCTTTGGGATGATGGGGAAGGGGACATGGAAGTAGGCACGGTTACAAGAGACAACGGGGTCCTGGACCTTGTGGTGGGTACTCAAACCTACACATTTGACAAAACTGTAAAGGACTAAAGATGCATGTACCCATGCATCACGTGTGCAAGTAAGAGTGAAAAAAATCTGGATAAGAAGTTAAGATTGGTGTATTGTATCGATATCTGCCGGAGTACGGCTGCAGCAAAATAACCGGGGGGTGACGAACAACTTGTGTACGTTGATACAGCAGGAGAGGGAGCCGTTTATTGTAGGACAACAGAGGTATTTATACATTCCACACAGCTTATCTTAATTAGCATAAACTAGATACATCAATCAACCAATAAGAAATCTCCACACTTAATGGCTCGCTTGTGTTACTTCACAAACCACTCCCTCTGGCATTTTGCCAGGCGCCATCCAGACTTGTTTACAGACTCTAACAAATATCAATATCTTGGTTATGATATTATACTATAGCTTTATGAAAGATTACCTTTAGGAGAAACTCATTAAAATATACATGGAATCTCTCCATATTTTTTATAATACATATGAGTCTACAATTAGGTCAATTAAAATTCTCAATTAAAAAACAAAACTTACTCAGGAACATACTTCAACATTGTAAAGAATACCTACACTAAGCCCCAGGCCAACATCATTCTAAATGGAGAAAAATTGAAAGCATTCCCTCTGAAAACTGGAACAAGACAGGGATGCCCTCAGTCACCACTTCTATTTAACATAGTTCTTGAAACTCTAGCCAGAGCAATCAGACAGGTGAAAGAAATTAAAGGGATAAGGATAGGAAAAGAAGAACTCAAATTATCACTATTTGTAGATGATCTGATTCTATACCTTGAAGACCTAAAACATTCCACCAGAAATCTCCTAGAACTAATAAATGAGTTCAGCAAAGTAGCTGGATATAAAATCAACACCCATAAGTCAAAGGTATTTCTGTACATCAGTGACAAATTCAGTGAAAGAGAAACTAGGGAAACCACCCCATTCACAATAGCCTCAAAAAAATAAATAAAATACTTAGGAATAAATTTAATAAAAGAGGTGAAAGACCCCTACAATGAAAACTATAACACACTAAAGAAAGAAATTAAAGAAGACCTTAGAATGAAAAGATCTACCTTGCTCTTGGATAGGCAGAATTAATATTGTCAAAATTGACCATACTACCAAAAGTTCTATACAGATTCAATGCAATTCCAATCAAAATCCCAATGGCATTCCTTACAGAAATTGAAAAGGCAATCAAGAAATTAATCTGGAAAAATAAGAGACCCAGAATAGCCAAAGCAATTCTTAGCAAGAAAAGTAAAGCTGGTGGCATTACTATTCCAGACCTAAAACTATGATACAGAGCAATAGTAACAAAAACAGCATGGTATTGGCACCAAAATAGACCTGTAGACCAATGATACAGAATAGAGGACACAGAGTCTAACCCACATAACTACAGATATCTTATATTAGACAAAGGCACAAAAACATACATTGGAGAAAAGATAGCCTGTTCAACAAATGGTGCTGGGATAACTGGAAATCCACATGTAACAAAATGAAATTAAACCTTTATCTCTCACCATGCACAAAACTCAATTCCAAGTGGATCAAGGACCTAGGAATTAAACCAGAGTTCTTGTGCCTAATGGAAGAAAAAGTAGGCCCAAATCTCCATCATGTCAGATTAGGCCCCAACTTAAGACTCCTGTAGTGCAAGAATTAAAACCAAGAATCAATAAATGGGATGGATTCAAACTAAAAAGCTTCTTCTCAGCAAAAGAAACAATCAGTGAGGTGAATAGAGAGCCTACAGAATGGGAGCAAATCTTTACCACAAGCACATCAGATAGAGCACTAATCTCTAGGATATATAAAGCACTCAAAAACCTTAACACCAAAAAAAACAAATAACCCAATCAATAAATGGGCCAAGGAACTAACAGACACTTATCAGAAGAGGATATACAATCAATCAACAAACATATGAAAAAAATTTTCCACATCTCTCGCAATTAGAGAAATGCAAATCATAACTACTCTAAGATTTCATCTCACTCCAGTCAGAATGGCAGCTATTAAGAGTACAAACAACAATAAGTGTTGGTGAGGATATGAGGGAAAAGGTACAGTCATACATTGCTGGTGGGACTGCAAATTGGTGCAGCCAATCTGGAAAGCAGTATTGAAATTCCTTGGAAAACTTGGAATGGAACCACCATTTGACCCAGCTATCCCACTCCTCAGTTTATACCCAAAAGACTTAAAAATAGCATTCTAAGGGACACAGCCACATCAATGTTTATAGCTGCACAATTCACAATAGCTAAATTATGGAACCAACCTAGATGCCCTTCAGTAGATGAATGGATAGGGAAAGTTTGGTATATATATACAATGGAACATTACTCAGCATTAAAAGAGACTAAAATCATGGCATTTGCAGGTAAATGGATGGAGTTGGAGAATATAATGCTAAGAGAAGCAAGCCAATCCAAAAAAAAAAACAATAGCCAAATGTTTTCTTTGATATGAGGATGCTGACTCATAATGGCAATGGCGGTGGGGGCAGGGTGGGAGGAATGGAGAAACTTTAGATAGGGCAAAGGGGAGGGAGAGGGAAAGGAGGGGGCAAGGGGGTAGGAAGGATGATGGAATGAGTTAGACATCATTACCCTAAGTACATGTATGAAGACACGAATGGTGTGAAAATACTTTGTGTACAATCAATCAGTGACTTGAAAATTTGTGCTCTATATGTGTAATATAAAATGAGTTGCATTCTGTCATCATGTATAACAAATTAGAATAAATCAATAATTTAATTAAAAATACAGGGATGATATGGCAAAGATAGAAAACTGTCAATTACATTCATACATCCCTGCTCCCACATAACACAATTTTCAGTTGGGTATGTGGCCTCCTGGAAATAAAGTCTGTATTTCCTGACCTACCTTGCAGGTAGGAGTAGTCTATGGCTAAATCCTAATCAATTGAATGTAGATGGTAAGGTAAAGATATATTTAACATGCAGGGAGTGTTGTCAAAGAAAAAGAGTGGCATGGCTTCAATTCCCCTTCTTCCCTTCTTCTTACCAAATCACAAGGCAGGGAACATATATAACCAAGGGACTATGGAAGGACCTTGGTCCTTCAGGACCTGATGGAGCCGCTGTAACACTCGTCTGCCTGTGTCTTATTAAGAAGAAATAACCTTCTATCATGTTTAATCTACATAAATTCTAGGCTGCTTCTGGACTTTTATGAAATAACTTCTCCCTTATTTGGGACACTGGTATGTGGATTTTCTTTGACTGCAATTGAATCCAAACTTAATTAGTACAAATAGGAAAGATAATCCATACAAAAATGAACTACAGTTTTATTTCTAGGCCAGGTAGAATTTCAGACCAAAAAGAAAACTACAAGGAACAAAGAAGGATGTCAAAATCTGTAAAAGAACAATAGATCAGGAAGATATAGGAGTATATATATATGTGCATTTAATAATACAGCTTTGAAGACTATAAAGCAATAGCTGACAGTACTATGGAAGAAGAGAGATACATAAAAACTGTAGTTAAGGAATTTAACTCCCTCCCTCAGATCATGCAGCCAAAAATGAGCAGAGATAGATTTGAGTAATACAACTGATAACCTTAGACTGAAATATAATAAAGAACCACACCCAAGACATGGGGAATATATATTATTTTTTAGCTTACCTGGAACATTCAAACAAATCCACTACAAGCTAGGTTACAAAGGACGAGTATTCAACCATTTTTATTACAAGACTGTAATAAAAATAGGAATCTATAACTAAAAGACAGGCTTTTATTAAACCCAAAGGTATAGAAACTGGAAAACCAAACTACTTAATAACACTTGCGTTGAAGAGGTAATCATCAGGGAAATTACAAAATGCTAGAACTGAATGACAATAAAAATACTACATGTCGAATTTGTGGGATACAGCTAAAGCAAGACTTAAGGAAAATTAATGGCTTTAACTATATTTATCAAAAAACACCAAAGATAGGGAAAATAAGCTAAGTATCTGATTCAGGAATTCAGGGGGAAATCATAGAACAAGCCCAAAGAATAAAATAATCAAAGAAGGAAGGGGTAAAATCAAATTAAATCAAGAATAAAATGCATTAAAGTAAAATATCACCTTTTTTGCAACTCCTAATGAATCAATAACTTAGCATTGATCTTCCATAGTAACTAAAATCATTGGAGCCAATCAAACATTTTTTATGATCCTCTAGTGATAGCAAAAATGTTTAGCTCTATTTCTTTCAATCTAGATAGCTAGGTATAGGAATAGATTCTGCATTTTATCAAGCCTTCTAGAGCCAACCATAAATTTACAGGACATCTTATAAAATTTCAATCATCTCTAAATTCAGTCAAATTTCATCAAAAATCCTAGCAGCTACTTTAGAAAGTTTATAAACTGATTTGGAAAAAAAAATGTATAGAAATGAAGTTCTAAAGTCCACAAATAGCTCAATCAATTTTTAAAAAGAACACAGTGGAGTGGGTTACTACATCAGATGTTAGAACACACTTCAGAGCTATATAATTTTATGAAGTTTGTTACTAACTTAAGGACAGACACATAAATCCAATGGAACAGAACTGAGAATATAAATACAGATCTGTGTATATACATAAGAACTTAGTGCATGATAAAGACAGTGCCACAAATTAGTGGGGGAAAGATCATGTATTTAGTTGGTGGCTCACAAACACACACACACACACACACACACACACAAATCGTTAAATCTCTACTTCACATGAAGGTAAATTCCAGACAGATTAAAGACCTGAAATTGAAAAGTAAAATGGTAGACCTAAGAGAATGAAGATGAATACAGGTCTCCTTGTGGCCCTGAGCAGGGATGGACTTCATAAACAAAACCCAAATGCCAAAGACCATAAGACCAAAATTGACTAGTATGACTTTTCCAAAATTGAAGGTTTCTATTAATTGAAAGAAAACTGTATTCGTTTCCTAAGGCACCTGTAACAAAATACCACCAGCTGGGTGGCTTAAAACAACAACAATATTTATTCTCTCATAATTCTGGAGGCTGAAAGTCCCACATCAGTGTGTCAGCAGGGTCCTGCCCTCTTTGAAGACTCTGGGAAGAATGCCTCCTCCCTTCATCTTCTGGCGTCCCAGGCGTTCCTTGGCTCATGGTAGTATATTAATTTCCAAGGGCTGCCATACCATATACCATGAGCTGGGTGACTTAAAATAACAGAAATGTATTATTCTCACAATTACAGAGGCTAGAAGTCTGAAATCAGGTGCCAGCGGGGCCCACTCTCCCTCTGAAACCTGAGGGAAGGATCTTTCCCTGCCTCTTCAAGGTTCCGGAGGTCGCCAGCGATCTTGGGCCAACCTGAGCTTGTAGCCTCTTCACTCCGATCCCTGCCTCCATTGTCACATGACCATCTTTTCTGTTCTTTTCCTCTTACAAGGAAGACAGTCAGATTAGAGTCCACCTTAAAGACTTCCTTTAAAAACTGATTCTATCTGCAGAGAACTAACTGCCAAATAATTTACTGGTAAAGCAGGGGTGAGGGCATCAACATCTCTTTTTGAGGGACACAGTTCAACACATAACAAGCAGCACAACTCCAGTCCCTGCCTCCATCCCCATGAACATCTTTTTGGTATGTGTCTGTGTCCTCTCTCCCTCTTAAAAGGATACTAGTTATTGGATTTAGAGCCCACCCAGCTTCATCTTGGGATCCCTAACTGATCACATCTGCAGACTATATTTCCAAATAAGGTCACATTTCAAGGTCTCAAGTGAACATAACTTCTTGAGAGTGGGGTGACCCTACTCAACCCACTACAGTCGGCCCTCCGATCCCTCAAAATTCCTATCCTCTTCTACTTGCAAAGTTCATTCACCCCATCCCAACACGTGCAAAAGTATTAACCCATTCTTGCAACAATTTTAAATGTAAAGTCTTATCTAATATCATCAACCAAAAAGTCCCCAATTACATATAATCTAAAACAAATAAATCATATATGTGTAAGACTCTGGGGATAAATCATCCTGGAGTAAAATCTCCCTCCATCTTTAGACCTAAGAAACTAGAAAATAAGCTTTCTACTTCCAAAATACAATAGTGGGACAGACATCGGATAGCCATTCCCATTGTAAAAGGGAGGAATTAAAAATAAAGGGGTTGGTATTCCCAAAGAATCCAAATCCCAGAAGGTAAAAATCCATTAGATGTTTTAAAAATATTTTTTTAGTTGTAAATGGACACAATACCTTTATTTTATTTATTTATTTATTTTTATGTGGTAGTGAGGATTAAACCCAGTGCCTCACACGTGCGAGGCAAGTGCTCTACCACTGAGCCACAGTGCCAGCCCTCCATTAAGTGTCAAGGTCAGAGAATAATCCTCTGTGACTCAATGCTCTGTCGTTTGGGTCTGCAGAGGCAGCTTTTGCCTCTCTGGCCTCTGCCTCTGCATCTCTGGGTCTGTCCTCGGAGTCATTCACGTTTTCCTTTAAGGTAACACGTGTTTATAGCTGAGTAGCTCCATCAACTAGTTTCCTGCCCATAGAATCCCAGCAATCCGACTACTTTCCTTCATTCCATCCTATCTCTAGCCCTTTCGGTTCAAGCTACTAGTGTTTCTGTTGGTATAACATTCTCAAACAGCTTGTGGGTCTCCTGTGCGAGTCAAGGGGGTCCATGTGATTAGGCAGGAAGGTTCTCCACGGATACTTCCCAGATACCCCCATCTCTATTCTGGTTTCTGCCAAGATGGCTGAGGGGATTCATGATCACACACTCCAGGGCAGATTTTTTCAATAGGGAATTTCCTAATTTTGGCAATCTGGATAAGCCAAGAACTCTGCAAGTAATCGAATGCCGGTTTATTTACGTTAAAAATTCCTCCCTCAATGTATCTCTTTCCTCTCACACTTTACTATAAATAGTAAAGAGAAACTAGGCTGTACCCTTCACATTTTGCTTGGAAATCTCCTCGGCTAAATATCCAAGTTGAACTCTGCTTCTCATCCCATCATAGAACATAAATCAGCCAAGATCTCCTAGGCTTTACAACAGGGATAGCCTTTGCTCCAGCTTCCACTAACATGTTCCTCATTTCCTTTTGAGGTCTCACCAGAAGTACCCTAATGTTCATATTTCCAACAGCATTCTGCTCACAATATATGTATTCTCTAAGATGACACTTTCTCAACTGTTCTCCTCACTTTCATTAAACCTCACTAGAATATCCTTTAACATCCATATTTCTGTCAACAATCACTTCAGTGTAATCTATGTTCTTTCTATCATGAGCTTCAAAATTCTTCTGGACTCTGCCCATTACCCATTTCCAAAGCCTCTTCTACATTTTTAATTCTTTGTTATAGCAGTACCCCACTGCCCAGTTCCAAAATCTAAATTATTCTCCTAGGGCTACATACTATTCATCTCTGGGTAGCTGTGATCAAAATATCTGACAAGAACAACTTAGAGGAGGAAATACTCATTTTGGCTCATGGTTTCAGAAGACTATTCCATGGTCAACTGAATCCAAGACAGAAACATGGTAGAAGAGTATGTGGAGAAAAGTTGCTCAGGTTATTGCAGCTGGGGAGCAGAGAGAGAATGGAAGGGGTCAGAGAAAGATAAACCCTTCCAGGGAGCCCCCAGTAACCTATTTCCTCCAGCTAGGCCCCGCCTCCCAGTAGTCTATTTAGTGTCCGTGGGTTAGTCCGTTTGACTGATGGTAAACTCATCATTGCCTATAAGCCCCACTTCTGAACCCTGCTGCACGGGAGATGATGTTTGCAACACATGAGCTTTGGGGGTTGGGCAGTCCAGATGCAAACCAAAACAGGCTGCAATAATAGTACCACACGCTGGGTGCCTTTGAACCACAGAACGTATTCTCTCCTAGTTCTGGGAGTTATAAGTCCAAACCCAAGGTGTTGTCAGGCTGTGCTCCCTCTGAAGGTGCTAACCAAAAGCTTTCTTTGCCTCTCCCAGCATAATCCCATCTCTGCCCCTGCTGTCACGTGGCTTTCTTCCTCTTCTTATTATAAGGACACCAGTCACTGTATTTAGGGCCTACCCTAAATCTTAGGATGATTTTGTCTCTAGATCTTTAATTACATTTGCAAAGATTCTATTTACAGACAAGGTTACATTCTAAGGTCCCAAGTAGACATGAATTCTTAGACAATACTATCTGACTTACTATAGATGTCATGGACAAAATTAACAATCAAATGACAACTGATAGAAAATATTCCAAGGTCTAAGGCTCACTATCTTTAACATGCAAGAAATTTGCAAATCCCCAGGACAGGGAATCCTATAGGAAATACAGACAAAGATAGGAACAGACAATCCATTAGGGCAGAAACTCAAGTTCATAAAACTTTGATGAAGAGCTATTTCAGCCTATAGGTGTGGTTGAGTGGTAGAGTGCTTGCCTAGAACGTATGAGGCCCTGGGTTCAATACCTGACACTGTAAAAAAAAATAATAAATTAAAAATAAAAGCTATTTGCCTCAATAACAAGAAAAACTCTAAATTGATATTCATAAAGAAATTATTTTTGCCTATAAAATTGATATGAAAGTGTAAGTTACATAATGTATGTGTTGACAATAACATGGAGAAACGGAGAAACGGGAACTCTAATCTGCCTCATCTTATCACATATTCCCATCTTTCAGCCAAAGTCATTATTTTGACCCAAAGCCCCACATTTCCTGTCCAGCTACTGCCCCAACCTCATCTCCAGCCACCCTCTGCTCCTGTCTCTGCTGTAGCTCGGCAGCCTCCACACAGCCCCTCTGGCAGGCCCAGCATCCTTGGACCCTGCCGGCACATGCCATTTCTTCCGTCTGGAATACATACTCCATTCTTGTGAATGGCTGGGTCCTCATTTCCTTGGGGTCTCAGCTCAAGTATTACCTTTTGAGGAGGCTTCCTTTGTCATTCCATAGCACTGGACAGAGCCCTCCCCTCTCCTGGTTGATTTCCCCCCTCCCTATTACAACTCTCTGACACACTTTCTATTTTTCTGTTTTATCTGTTTATTGTCTCTTCCTCTTCTAGAATGTGAGCTCAATATCACTCACTGAAGCACCTCCAAAAGCTAGAGCAATGCTCAAATTAATGTGTCAAATGAACAATGAACTACTAATAGTTATTAGTATAGCAATACCACCCCTACTAATAGTTATTAACTACTGATGTGTATTGACGGGTTTAGCTGTTCTATCACATTTGATCCTTATAAGAACCACATGAATTAATCGTCATTAATTCCATTATACTAACTCAAAGACTGAGGTTCACAGGGGTTAGGCAAGCAATGGAGATCACAGAGTTAGCAAACGATTGAGCTGGGATTTGAGCCCAGCCTGGCTGATTCCAAAACCTAGACTCTTGAACGCTTCACTGTACTTCTGTCAATCACCCACAGAGTTGATAATTCTCACATGGCAGCCAAGAATGTGCATGTCTCAAATCTCCTGCTGCAGGAAACGTAGTTATCATCCCTGTAGATCCAAAATCACATTAATGCAGAGGCCATGTCTCTCCAAGGCTACTCCTAACCAATGACTAAGCATAGCTAGTATTAGAGCAGGCCACTCCTGGCAACTTTGGCTTGAGACTCCTCATCACCTGGTTAACCCCTGCTTTGCTCTGCACTGGGTCTGAGATTCCTCCTTTTGAATACTTCTGCCTTCCCCCTCTCCTTTTTCAGCATTAAAAACTGAAGGTTGTTCCTGCCTTCTGCTTGGATTCACTGGAGAAAGGTGAAGTGATCCATGACTGATATTTGCCATGGGTGAGTATCTTTGAGTTGCTATAACAAACTACCACGGACAGGGTGGCTTGAATATTTATTGCTCTCAGTTCCAGAGACTGGGAGGTCCTCCATCAAAACACTGGCACAATCAGTGCCTGGTAATAACTCCTTTCTAGTTCATAAATGACACCTTCTTGCTGTGACATGCCATGGCAGAAGAAGCAGGGGAGCTCTCCAGAGTCTCTTTGATAAGGGCACAAATCCCATTCATAAGAGCTTCACCCTCACAATCCAGTCATGTCCCAAAGACCTCCTACTACATCACTTTGGAGTTTACAATTTTCACATGTGTGTTTGGGACATACAAAAAGAAAAAAAAAACATTTAACCTCCAACAATAAGGAAGAGGACAGTCATGAGGCACATACCAGGTATTTATCTTAAGTAACTAAATTCAAATTATGCATCTAAATCTTCCAAACCCTCAGTAATCTTCCAGTCTGATCATGCAATGGTGCTGTTTCCTAGGGAATCAATTGTACAATGCTCAGCCTAGGTATCAAAAAAGCAAACAAAACAAAGACAAAGTTGAAGTAGACTGCAGAGCACAGAGGCACATGTCTGTAATCCCTGTGGCTCAGGAGGCTGAGACAGGAGGGTCACAAATTCAAAGGCAGCCTCAGCAACTTAGTGAGACCCTGTCTCAAAATTTAAAATGCAAATAAAAAGGGGTGGGGATGTGGTTCAGTGATTGAGTATTCCTGGGTTCAATTTCCAGTATCAAAAAAAAAAAAAAGTTGAAGTAGACTAAGGTGGCCACATTATGTTGAGCCGCAGGGCAGTCACCTGTCATAGTCCTGTGGCTCTCAGGTCTACTTGGGTAGTGTCCCCACTGATGTCATCTCCTGGGCTCACCTCCAGTTCCAAAACACTGCTCTAAACTTCCTCCAGAGAGCTGATTTCTGCCTCAACTAAAGGGAAAGGAAGACCAAGATTGTGCCTATTTGAGCAGTGGATGGTGAAGCAGGGTCACCTGTCACCTGACCACAGGTCTGGTGGCCAGGAACATCAGCTCAGCCCTGAGGATAAAGACCAGCCTGTGAACCCACAGAAAAGCCAACCCAGGGCTCCTGGAGGAGTCCCACAGAGCTTTCTGAGTCCAATATTCAGTCTCTCTCTCTCTCTCTCTCTCTCTCTCTCTCTCTCTCTCTCTCACACACACACACACACACACACACACACACACGAATGATTTGCTAACAGGGAAATTGTCCCAGACCTGAGTTTTCTTCCTTTCTTTTCCATCATGTTTTTTGTTTGTTTGTTTGTTTACTCAAAATGCTGATGTCTGGGCTCTGCTGAGCTGGCACGTACAGAACTTCCCTGGTCAGAAAGAACCCAGGGGAGACAAGTTCATCATGTCTGGGGGGGCCCCTGTACCAGAGAGAAGGCATGGGCAGGGAAGGTAGGTGGGCCTGTGATCCGAGACTCATGCTCTGCTTGGGCAAAGTACCAGGAAAATGCAGAGCAGAAGTAACTGAGTCTCCATAGTGAAGTAGGGAAGTCTGCTCAGGAGAGGGGACTGGGTGGACCTTAACGAACAGGTAACAGCTGGCCTAGCGGAGCAGAACACGAATAGCTTGCACTGCCGCACAGAGGCAGGAGCGAACCCGAGGTGTCACGGCACCCTCCAGGAGCTCGAAACCCCAGGACTAGGCCAATGAGTCCTCCACACCAGGACCCCGCGTCACGCCCTTGGGGAAGTGGGGTGGCGGCAACAACCTTTACTCTGACTTCACCCACCAGGCAGCATTTCCAGGTTGCTCCAAGAGCTCCCTAGGGGCCACTGTCAGACCTTCTCAGGGACACTCCTAGCATCCCCTGTCCAGGATGGACCCACTTGGATGAAACTTGAGGGAAACAAGATCTGTAGAGATTGGAGGGATGAGAAGCAAGGAGAAAAGCCCCAGGGTGCTCTACGGCCCTCTCCCTTAGAAGTGCCCAGAAAGTGGTCCTCCTTGCAAGGCTCATCATTTGTCCCTCTGTCATCATTGGCCACCTCCTGTCCCTCTGCTCACTGGTCAAGCCCAGGTGATTATGAGTGAAGGGGTAGGCAGTGAGAAGGCCATCTCCTTCCAGGTGGCAGGAGATGCCATGACCTTGCTCACTGGTAGCTGAGAGCCCTCCCCCTTCCATTGACTATTTCTTCTGATTCTCCAGAAGAAATGTCTGGAAACCATCTGAAGAAGAAGGCCTTGGATACTCTGTGGAGGCGCTGTGTGACCACAGAGGGCAAGCTGGACAGAGTTCTATCCACAGATCGCCACTCATAACACATGCCTACCAGCCGTCCTCAAAGCCCTCCTCTCCTCCACGCAGCCTTCCCAGCCTGCCCCAACCTCAAGGGCCTCAAGTGTAACCAAGGCTGAGAACCACTGTCTCCAGTTCATTGTCTTATGAAGCAGGACAGAATGAACAGGGCTTGGGATGCTAAATCTGGAGAATTTTTTCCAGTTCTCCCTCAACTTGGTGGATGACCTTGGGCAAGATACTCTTGGGGGGGGCAGGGGGCAGTGGTGGGGATTGAACTCAGGGCCTCATGTATATAGGCAAGTGCTCTAACACTGAACTACATCTCCAGCCCCACGATGCTCAGCCTTAACAGTTTTCCTATCTGCCAGCTGATTGTGGTACCTGCCTCCCAAGATTGAGTGGGCTAAGTATTTGTAAAATTGGCAGGTGCTTAATAAGTGTGCTTCTCTAATGGTATAATTCATTTTCAAGTGCACACCTCCCGCCTTCCCTACCTAGATCACAAGCTCCCGGAGGGCAGTTTGTCCCTGTCCTGCCCCCATCACATACAGTGTGCTAGCACAACACATGGCACATGGACAGCTCCACAAACACCTTTTGAAAATACAACTCATCATGTAAGAGGAAGAAGGCAAAGGAGGCAGGATCCTGGAAAGGGGGCTTGGACCACCCCCACCACCAGGCTGGGCAGGAGGCTGAGTCACAGCCTTCTCATCTAGTTGTAAAGCGCCTCTGTTCATTATTTTAACAGTTATTCGTGATCAAACGATTTGGTGTTAATGTGGATCTAATGTATAAATCCATACGGGTCCCACAGTCATTTAGCATTAATTAAACGAGGCCATTATAAGGCTGGGATTCCGCTGGGTTTATTGCGCTTAGCAATTAATGACAGGAACCACTCGGCCACTGTGCTTTCTCTCTCTCCCCCTATCCCTTCTACTGCTGGAGGGCAGGGATGAGCAGGCTGCCAAGGGATGGAGAGCAGGCAGAGGGAGGACCCTGGCTGGGGCCCAGAGAGATGATTGACAGACGGGGAGTTCATGGAGCCCGGCCTTGCCCTTGAGTGGCTGACACTTCATAAGGCAGAAGCAAGGGCTTTATTAGCAGAGGCTGGGAGTCCAGAGAACAGAATTTCAGTCCTACTCTGAAATCCTGCCTGGCTGGCCAAGACACTCCTTCTCTCTGTTCCTCATCAGTTAACTAGGACTCTGAATAAGCCAACTCTGGGTCCTCTGCCTGGAATGCATCTGCTCTTTTGCATCTTGCAAATCTCAGCTCAGACATCAGCTCCTGCAACAGGAACCAACCACCCAGTCCCCTCCACCCCACACCCTTTGGAGCATCTGTATCTGTTTTATTTTCTTCATGGAACCCTGTCTGCACCTGTACTCATTTGTTTACTTGTATATTATCTCTGCCTCCTCCCCGAGACCAAGGAGTTTGTCTAACTCATCACATCAACACTGATTCCCAGATAAGTACCTACCTGGCAGTGCTAGGAGCTCAAAAACCATGTGTCTGTGTCAGAAACCACCAGGTGGTCACTAAAACCCCTCCCAGATGGGCCCTCGATGGCCCTTGACATCCCTTCCCAGACAGCAAGGATGGTGTGGGAAGCTGGCAGAGCTGGGTTCATCCAGGAGACCAGTGAGGGAAGGACAGCTGGGACCAAGTCCTAAGGGACAGAGGAAGTCCAGCCTAGAGAGACGGAAACGTGGGTGGAGTCTGGAGAAGCCAGGCAGGAGCCCTGCGGTGGAGTGCACGGAACCTCAGCAGCTGCTACACCTCCAGGCTTCCAGCCAAGACCATTTGGCGAAACTATATTAATAATCACAAAGCAAGAATCCCCTGTGATCGGAACAATTTCCCTTCCAAGGTGCTGCCGTGCATACCACTTCACTTTATTCTCCTGCTATCCCCTTGATACAGGGGAGGGGAAAATATCTCCTGCTGTTTGTACGCACGAAATTGATAACAATAATTGTTAATTTGTATAGCACTTTCCAGCTTGCAGAACCACACTAACTTTCCCATGCTAGAGAAGTTATTTATTTCCATTTTGCAGAGGAGTGGACACAGAGAGGTGAAGTGCTTTGTCCAAGGTCATCATTCATGGTACAGGAAGCCTGACAACCTCAAACATTTCCAAAACTCAAACATTTCCCACAACCCAACACCCCGGCTCCTAGCTGAAGAACCTGAGGCAGAGAGAGAGCACATGGCTGGCTGAAGACAGCATCCCAACACGCACACTGCGGTGAGGATTGGGTAAATCATTTGTAGCGTTAGATTGGATATGCTAAAGACAGGGGGAGAGGGACAAGCTCCCTCCCAGACCTGAGCATGAGATGATAATTCCCTGAATGAAAAATTGGATCACTACAGGTCAGGAAGAGAGGCTCAAGATGTTATAGAATCCTTGAATTTTAAATTTTAAAGGATGTTGTGGAGGTCCATCATCTCTTCAAACAGGTCTTGGTCCCCTGATCTAAGCTCTTTGATTTCTCCTTGTGGTTTCTTTGATGAGCAGCATGGAGTCACACACAAAATAGAGCCTCACTGAACAAGACAGGCAGGTCAGGCACTGAGTACAGATGAGTAAGGAAGATCAGGTAGATAGCTATCTGTTGGCGCTTGGCCCTGTGTTGGAGATACAAAAGGGAGTGGTGAGGACTGTGGCAATTTGGGGAACATAAACTCCACGACACAGGGGGATTGCTGCAGCCTTGGTTGCCAAGTGGACGGGCAGATCCACTGCAACTAATGCTTACCACTTTTGAAACAAGGCCAGACATGTAGATCTCTATTAGAAATTCTAGAACTTTAAATGTTGGCATTTAAATTTGAAGTCCCAGGGCTGGGCTGGGATTGTGGCTTAGCGGTAGAGCGCTTGCCTAGCGCGGGCGGGACCCGGGTTCGATCCTCAGCACCACATAAAAAGTAAAGGCATTATGTTGTGTCTATCTATGCCTAAAAAATAAATATAAAAAAATAAAATAAATAAATAAACAAAGTCCCAGGGCTGGGGTTGTGGCTCAGCGGTAGAGTACTCATCTAGTGCATGCGAGGCCCTGGGTTGGATCCTCAGCACCACATAAAAATAAATAAATAAAGATATTGTGTTCAACTACAACTAAAAAATAAATAAATAAATTTAAAGTCCCATGTTGCCCAAGCGAAATATGTCTCACGGCAAGATATGTTTGTTTTTGCAATTTTATCAAGATATAACTTGAAATGTGCAAGAACTATACAATCAGATGAATTCAGACATATTTGAACACCCATAATACCATCATCACCATCAGTAATACGTGTATCCAACACCTCCAAAAATTGCCTGTGTCTCTTTTTGTTGCTGGTGTGGGGGTGGTAATGAGACTCAACAAGAAATCTACTCTCTTAACTTTTGAGGTGCCCAGTACCATATTGCTAACTCTAGCCACTTTGCTGTACCACAGAGCTCCAGTACTCATTCCTTCAGTGTAACTGAGACTCTCCTACACCCACTGAATAACAACTCCTCTCCCCTTCCCTCACCTCTAATACCTTGCTCCAAACTCTAATGCTGTTGGTGCAGCCAATGCATTCGCTGCTTCTAAGAGTTTGATTATTCTAGATATTTCATGTAAGAGAGGTCATGCAGTATTGTCCTTCCATGACTGGCTCATTTCATTTATCGTAAAGTCCTCCAGGTTCATTCATGTTGTTGCCAATGGCAGTATTTCCTACTTTTTCAAGGCTGAATAATAGTCCACTGTATGCACATGCCATTCTTCACCCCATTCATCTAACAGCAAGTTTGCATCCATCGCCCACTGGTTTGATACTTGTAATTAAGTGAATATATTAACCCTGTTCGAACCCTTCCTTGTGAGATGGACCAACCAAAAAAGGTAAGCCATGTTCCTGAGATAACAAGCAATTAGGTCTAAGCAATTAGCTTAGACTCCAAGTTTTCAGATTTCCCATTGGCTCAGGGATTAGGTTGGTGAGGAAAATGGTGTAAATGCGGGTTCTGCAGGTTTGGGGATACAGCATGACATGGTTTAATGTCCCAAATCCACACATTTCATGCACCCCAGACCCTGGCCCAGAAGTCAGGGTCGATGGCCCCCTGGAATGAAAGATGTCCATAGAAGAGTCACAGGTGGCACTTCTGGCCTCCCTCCTCCAAAGCCTCAGAAGAGCCCCCACACCCTCCCCAGTGCCCCATCCTCAGTCCACTTAGAATGCAGCACCATGGCACAAACCAGCTGTCACTTAGGCACTTACAGGCAGAACCGTGGAAAAACCAAACCACTGTTATTATACTTAATAACCAGTTTCCACATCATCAACTCATTGGAGTCTGACAGGTGCTGTTAGGGTGTCAGCTCCTTCGGCCTAACAAGTCAGCACTAGCAGGGGGGTAGGGGAGCACTGGGCGGGGCAGAGCCCCAGTCTCCCAGGACTTATTCCTTCACCTCCCTGCCCCAAGCCAGAGAGCACGAGGACACACACCCAAGGGCAGCTGAGGCTCAGACACCACCCCTCCCCCTGTTCCCAGGAGCTTAACAGCTGCACTGACAGCGCCCAGAGTTTGTGGCAGGGTCAGAGAAGGGGGCTCAGGACCCTGACTGCATCTGAGCAGGAGAAAACAGATTAGGGACCAAGGGGCTTGACGGACAGGAGTCTAGGACTGGGACAGCTGGGTGGATCCTAGCTCTAACATCTGACCTAGAGTGAATTACTCCATCTTCCTGAGCCCCAGCACCGCCATTCACAAGAGCTGGCACCTCAAAGGTTTGTCACCAGGGCTAATTGGAGTGTGTGCATAGTACCGAGCATGGTGTCCAGGCCCAGTGAATGGTAGGTTAAGTCATTAATGAGGGGAACAGTGCAGGGGCTGAGGTTCTGGGGGAGGAGACAGGGCAAGCATGAGAGACTATTAGGAAATAAGACCAATAAGAAATGCTTCTGCATTGGCTAATACACAGGGGCAGTGGAGGTCTTTTAGAGATGTCATTAACACAGCTAACAATAGCAAAACCTAACATTGCTCTCCCTTTAGAGATGAAAAACTCAGAGAGGTTAAGTTACTTGCCCAAGGGAACCTAGCAAATAAGTGGTGGAACAGGTAATGAGAATGGAGCCTGTCTGAGATGTTAGCCACCCTTGCCTCTTCTCCCTCTGTCCTCTCCTTTCAGCTGCAAGAGAAGATCGGCTGAGGTGAGCAGGGGGCCAGCTTAGGGTTATCCACGGTCTTGAGGTCCCCCTCCCAGATTCTAGTGCACTGAAACAGCAAATGGCCCTGGAGTTTAGGGAGCCATTCAGGGTTGGAGGTCACCGGAATGCAGAGATCTGCTAGTCCTGTCGACGGAGTCACTCCTTCGCGAGGACCCAGCAAAAGCGGTGTTGGCCACCACTGGGAGCCTTGGAGGACAAAGGGCAAGCCCCGCTCCGGACCCTGGCACACACCTGAAGGCGCCCCTCCTGCCGCCCTCTGCTGCGCGGGTCTGAGGCGGTGCAGTGCTGCCATCTTTCGGCCGAACGCTGCACTGCTTCCCCACCCTCCAGGTGGGGTGAGCCCAGTCCCTGCCACAGCCCCCAAGAGGCATGCTACCTGCCGGCTGCCTGCAAGGTCCACACCTGAAGAGGATCCTCCGCGCGACCCTGGCAGGGCGATGCTTCTTTGGATGTGGCCCAAGACGCCAGACCAGTCCTCGCAGCCACAGAGCGGCCCCCTGCCCTTGGAGAGGGACAGTGTACATGACTCCAAAGGTCCTGGGGTGCATGATGCTACCCAGGTCCCCAGTCCCAGGATTGGGGGTGCAGTGGAATGGCAGAGCAGACGCGGAAGTAGAGGAGTGGGAGGAAGCGCACCCCCGGGAACCTCGGGACAGGGATCACTGCCCGCTTTGTCCTGAGCCATTGCCCCTGGAAGTCAGCTGATGGACGATGGGTGTGGTTTTGATAGGTTGCCGGTTTTGTTGTGATTAGTCTTTTTTCTCATTCCTTTTCTTGTATGCTTAATTGGAATTTCGTGTTTTTTCAACAATTCCCATCTCAGGAAATAATTTATGTTCATAAATTTGTCTGAAAGTAAATTTGCTATTTAGTAGAAACAAGGAATTCTAGAGCAAAAAGGGACCCTTTCTCTCAGAGATGAGAAAAATCAGCTCACAGACAGGTAACCTGTCCAAGGTCACACCACTAGTGACTGCCAAGATGGATTAGAACTTCCTTCTCAGTTAGGATGTTTCTCCTTTGAGAGGAACTGGGCCTTCCCTGACCCTCCAGCTGGGTTAGTCACCCACCACACCTGATTTCCTGTTTATGGTCTGTCCCTCCTGCCATAGGAAGAGAGGGGCTTCAGGAAGCTCACCCATCCTGTTCACTGAGGTACTTCCAATGCCTGTTATGGTGCATGGCATGTGGCAGACACTACATCGACACATGCTGAATGAACAAATGGAGTTAATTGGGGAAGGCTTCCAGGAGGAGGGCGGTATACATCCATTTTTGAAAAGGCAGTAGTAATGGATCAACAGGGAAAATGGCAAGCATCCCAGGAGTTGGGAAAGGGCTAGGGTAAGCACAGAGGAAATGTGTGTTCCCATGAGTTTGTAGGAGAAAGGGGAGGGCAGGATGGGATTGTCCTCCTATATATCAGGGTTTCTTTTTTTTTTTTTAGTTGTAGTTGGACTCAATACCTTTATTTTATTTATTTATTTTTATGTGGTGCTGAGGATCGAACCCAGCACCTCACACGTGCCAGGCAAGCGCTCTACCACTGAGCCACAGCCACAGCCCCTACATCTGGGTTTCTGAGCAAGGGTCCAATCCCTGGCTCTGCTTCCTTGGCTCATCCTGGGAATCTGAGATAGAAATCAGAAAGAGTCCCTCTCGGGGACCAGGGAGGACCTCACTAAGAACTACTGCCTCATTCAGCCTCCCTGGGTCTACTGGGTCTGGCTGAGCCTGCTTAAACCTGACCACAGTGTGTGTGGTCTGACTGGGAAGGCTGGGTCTGAGCAGGTGTGGGTGGGCAAACCTGGCTGAGCTGGGAGCCTCCTTGCTCCTATCTTTAGGAGACCCTAGTTCCTGTTATGACAGCCTGATCCCACAGCACATTAATCTAGAGATACATGGGGGGCGGGGTAGAAACATTAAAGCCAGAGGGAAATATGAGGAGGTCCAAATTTACACAAGGTTTTGTTTCTAGAGCCCTTTAGACTATAACTAACACTTTAGGAACATCAAGATGCATTAAGGAGTCGGTGCTATAGCTCAGTGGTGGAGCAATTGCCCAGCATGCGTGAGGCCCTGGATTCTAGCCCCCGTACTGTAGAGGAAAAAAATGCATTAGTGTAATGAACATGTTCAAGGATGGAAGCCATTTACTATGTTTAGGTACAGATATGAATGTCTGAGAGACAAATGAAAATTTTCAGCAGGCGGGGATGGAAAAAAAAAAAAAAACTTCTGAAAGGAAAAAATTCTTCTCTTAATTTTTCTGGGAAAGTTCCTCAAAAGGTTCTTGGAAAAAGCTTTATTTCCCCTAAAATGTTACATAATGTCCATCTGTGAAGGAGACCAGAAGGAGGCCCTGCACTCCTCCCTCCAACACCAGTCAGAAAGGAGAAGCACATGGCTGAGCTGGGAGCATCTGCTGTATGCTAAGCCCTGGGTGAGGCCCAGCCCATACATTGTTGCTGTGACAAAAAGAAGCAACCTGTAGGTCACAGGCAGCTACAGAAGAAAGCTTCAGTCACCCCCAGCATTCACCCCGATAGGTGGGAGGCAGGGACCCTCAGCCCTGGCCACAGCTCATACCAGGCTGGCCTGGTCTATATTTGGAAACCAGGATGCATGATCCTAGCAAGGGGTCCTTCCTACCTTCTCCGCCTCCCCAAGCACTTCACGACCAGCCCTGAACAAACGCAGCCCTGCTTTGGGCTTCAGGCTTTATTCCTGCAAAGCCTTTTAGCACCAGAGTCAGAATGCTCAGGAGTGGGGTGGTGGCGGGGAGCTGCAGGAAACTGGGGCCAGGGATAATTGTTGATTATTTCTGAGTGAGAAACAAGAATTCAGACAGGGAGACAGCTAAGAGGAAAAGCAAGTGACCAGCTCAGAGAAAACAGAGAGAGACAGAAAATGAGAGAGAGGCAGAAAAAGAAAGATGGAGAAACAAAGAGGAATGCAGGAAGAACTGAGAGAGACAAAGACGCAGAGACACAAGGAGAGAAGGTGAGAAAGGGAGGGAAGGAAGAAGGAGACAAGGACAGATCAACAGGTAAAGGATGGGGAGAAGGCGGGAGGCTGGATCCCGCAGGCGGCCCCCAGCCCACCCCCCTTAGTCCTCCCTGCAGCAACAGCTGAGCCCGGGAGGCAGGAAGAGGAGGCAGAGACGGCAAAGTCGCCGGGTAACCTTGGAGACAGAGCCAGGGAGATGGGCGCAGCAGGGAGGGGGTGCCGCAAGCAGGGACCCAGCCAGCAACAGGTCCACACTACCCTGGGGAGGGTGAGGGGTGGGGGACAGAGAGCAAGGAGAGTGACTTGGATGAGCTGGGGGAAGGAAAAGGGACAAAAGATTCCAGGAACAAACCTAAAGAGGCCTGAGGAATCAGAATAAAGAGATTTTACTGAGAATCAATTTAGGCAAGAAAGAGCAGGGAGTTTGGGAGCTGTGATAACAGGAAGGGGGGTGAAGCAGGCGGGCAGGCAGCGGCAGAGGCCAGGAGGAGCCAGCCCAGATGGCCGTGCCGGAGTGAGGAGGGGCCGGGTCGGCACTGGGCAGAGGGGCGCAGGTGGAAAATGGTCAAAGCAGACTGGCCAGGGGACCTCTGACCTTTTGCCTGAGACCTGCTGGAGGCATCCCTGCAGCGACCGCCCCAGCTGGGATACAGAGCCTCTGAATCACAGCTGGCTTCCTGGCTGGGGGAAGCTTTCATTCATTGGTGTCCCAAATCCTTGCTGTGCTCCTGCTGCGTGCCAGGTGCTATGAGGGCACTCTGGGGAACAGGGGACCATTAGACAAGCATGTACCTTCCAGACACTCACGGGCTGATAGAGAAAGTGGAGTGTATACACAAATAAAGACAAAACGACAATGACGCAGAAGGACCCTCGGGATCACTCACGGCCAGCTAGGATCCCATCAGAGGAAGGCTCGGTAGGTGGACCAAAGTAGGAGCCTAGCAGCAGTCAGGAGAGGGGAGTCTGGTTCAAATCCTGGATCTCCCACTGACTCTCTGTATGACTTTGGACAAGGCACCTGACTTTTCTGAACCTTTCTTTCCTCATTTTGCAGAATTGTCAAGGAGTTACAGATAATATTTTTATAAGGCCTGGCACATAGTAGGTGTCCAATAAATTGTAGCTATCATGGGTATAAAGAATAAGGAAAGAACACTGAGCTAGAGTAAAAGGAAGTGATTAGAAATGAGCTGGAAAGTTAGGTTGAAGCTTGCAGCATGGAGACCTGGAAAGCCAGGAACAAAACTGGGTCCGTAGGAGGATGGAGCTGCAGACCTACCTGGTCCTTAGGAGGAGCTTCCCCAAAATGCCTTCCCCAAAAAGCATTTGGCAGAGGCTGGCTAGGCATCTGGTATAGAGCTAAGTGGCTTATCTTTACCAGAAAAGTAGAATAGTTGAGAGTATGGTTGTCTTAAAACATTTCCATAATTTTTTAAGCACCCCTCCCTTAAAAAAATAAAGCTTCAAAGTTATAAGTTAATAGGAAGAACAAGTTCTGGTGTCCTATTGCATAGTGGGTGATTCTAATTAACAATAATGCATGTTTACAAATAGCTAGAATTTTTCAAATGCTCTCACCACACAAAAAAATGATAAATTTTTGAGATGATGTACATGCTGCTTACCTGATCTGATCATTCCACAACATGTGCTATGTATCAAAATATCACATTGTACCACTAATATGCACAATAATTCTGTATCAATTAAAAGCTTAATAATTATAAAAATAATTTTTAAATTGTTTTTAGTTATAGCAGGACACAATACTTTTTTTAAAATTTATTTTTATGTGGTGCTGAGGAGAGAACCCGGGGCCTCACCCATGCTAGGCAAGCGCTCTACCACTGAGCTATAACCCAGGCCCAAAATATAATTTTTTAAAAGGAAGCTCAGCCAGGTGTGTGGTAAACACCTGGAATCCCAATGGCTCAGGAGGCTGAGACAGGAGGATTGTGAGTTCAAACAGCCTCAGCAACTTAGTGAAGCCCTAGCAATTTAGGGAGACCCAGTCTCTAAGTAAAATATAAAAAGGGCTAGGGATGTGGCTCCGTGGTTGAGCGCCTGCGTGTTAAATCTCCAGTACCCAAAAAAAAAAGGAAGCACTTAATTCCCCTCCACTTGAGTATGACCAGATTTAGTGACTGTCTTTTAATAAAAAGAATGTGGCAGAAGTGACAGGGTGACTTCTGATCCTAGGCCATGAAAGATATTGCAGTCTTCTCCTTATTTCCTATCTTGGATAACCACTCTGGGAGAAACCAGGTTGAGAAGACTTGAAGTCTAAGGAGAAGTCCACGTGGTGAGGAACTGAGGCCTCCTGCCAACAGCCAAGACTGACTTGCTAACCACAGGAGATCAGCTTGGAAGTGTGGAAGTGGGACTGCAGCCACAATCCAACCTTCACATGAGAATGCAGCCCCAGCCAATACCCTGAGTGCAACACCCTGAGAGACCTCAAGCCAAAACCACCCAGCTGAGTCACTCCAGAGATCCTGACCCACAGAAACTATGTGAAGTGATTATATGTTGTTTTAAGCTGCTAAATGCTGGGACTTCCCTCGTGCTCTCATCTTGGAAGAACAGCTGGCCTCCTCCAGTGTCCCCTAAGGCAGAGGTGGTGCCAGGGCAGCCTCATTAGGTGAAGATGATCAATGCATCAGGACTGTGGATAATTGAGAGAGAGACCTGATTTTAGGATGGTTGAGGTTTCCGCTCTCCTTTTACTATGCAGGAGAGGAATTCTCTGTCAATAGGAAGCCCCAAGAAAGGTCTAGGGTAAGGTCTGTCATAGGCCTTAGAGTGAAGGATGCTTTCAAATCATCTATCCACCTACCCATCCATCCATCCATCCATCCATCCATCCATCCAGATGTTTAGTATTGTTTTAAGCTGCCAAGTTGCTACACAGCATGGATGGCTGAGACAGGGGCTTATGATTGAATCTAGAGCCACAACCTCCACCAGGACATTAAACACACAGCAGCGGCTTGTGGGACTTGGGCATGAAACAGTTGGGTTCAGTGAGTGCTCAGAGCAGGGGGTGAGGAGATGATGGTGAGGCACCAGGGAGGCACCTCCAAGTCCTGCCACAGACTAAGGGAGTGGGCCTGGCTTGTGGGGCTCAAGGGCAGGAGGGATCAAGAAAGGCAATAGCACCAGCGGCTCCTCCTTTTTCCTGATTCTCTCCGCACTGACAAATCCTATATGTTTTCCTAGAGCAGCAAGCAGGCCAGGAGGGAGAGAAGACAAGGTGGAACTTACCTCACCTGGCCTCCAGCCCCCGTGACCCCTTCGTACCTGGAGTACCTTGCACAAGTGACCTTCACTCTCTTTGCCTCAGTTTCTCACTGTGGAATGGTGATATGAATCCCGCCTGATAGCGTGTGTTTTCATGGTGTGGCAAAGAGCCTCATGATGTGAAAAACAGCTGAGAGCTGGCATCGAACACAGCCAAAGCCCCTTACTCCACACTTGGTGCCATCCGGCCCCGCGAGCCAGGAAAGTGGGCCTAGCTCCCAATTTTCTTTGTCTTCTAACTCCCATGGGGCCCACATCCTTTAGGGTTAGAATTAATATGGATAGAAGTTTAAAATGGACAGTATAAAGAAAGAAAGGCCACTGGCCACTTCTGCCCCAGGAGAATCTTTCAACTTGTTTACGGAGCCAATCTTGGCCTTACCTCCCATTCCCATCACAACTCTGGATTCCTCCTGAGGCACCTTTGCTCTGCTAACCTCTCCAGGCCTCAGTCTCCTCCTCAACTGTGAAGGAGGGTTAATAACAGTCCTGGCTGCAGGCAGAGATTGTGAGGGCTAAATGAGACCACGGGGAGCGGCCTCACGGGCCCTCCTCAAATGTGCAGGGTGATTGTGAAAGTGTAGACCCTTTTGCAAAGGCCTGCAATACTAAATACGCTCTTGCAGCACTGGGTTTAAATTCAGGGATCCCAATACCTTTTTTTTTTTATTTATTTATTTATTTATTTATTTATTTATTTATTTATGTGGTGCTGAGGATCAAATCCAGTGCCTCACACGTGCTAAGCGAGCACTCCACCACTGAGCCACAACCCAGCCCCCCAATATTTTTATAGAAAGAAGTTCAATCTCTTATCTGAGGACTTCTCAGGAATTATTTGTTGGGAACTACAAGAAATTCTAATAGAAGCAAAAATCAGTCCTCCACCTTGTACACCTTCTGCCTTGCTCCCTCCAGCATGCTTAATCCGTATACCCACTGATGCACCTGCCACACTAATGCCCTGTGCATGTGGGGACAGGGGAAAAACACATTGTATGGATGGATGAATGGATGGATAGATGGACGGATGGATGAATGGATACATGAATGGCTGGCTGACTGGATGGATGGATGGATGGATGGGTAGGTGGATAGATGATTTGAAAGTGTCCTTCATTCTAGGGACCATGACAGACCTTACCCTTTCTTGGGGCTTCCTATGGACAGAGAATTCCTCTCCTGCACACTAAGAGAAGAGAGGAACCTCGACCATCCTACCATTAGGTCTCACTCTCAATTAATTACCCACAGTCCTGATGCATTCATCAACTTCACCTAATGAGGCTGCCCTGGCACCACCTCTGCCCCAGGGAATACCCAAGATGAGAGCATGAAGAAAGTCCTAGCCAAGTCTAGAAGCTTGTGTTCTTCACGGGTCAGAAGGTCCAGCAACTTAAGGGGAAGACACAATCGGTGAAGGAGGAACTTTGCACCATGTTCCCAATCCTCCTGAAGTCTTGGGATTCTCCGAGGTGAGGGTAGGAAACAAAGGAAAGGAGCAGAGACTTCTCACTGGAGTCCCCAGCACCACCACCACCACCCCGCCCACCAATTCAGAGATGCCCAGAGAGGAAGTGGCCACCTAGTGACTGGGAGATTATCCTGTTGTGATGGAAAGAGCCCTGGACCTAAGTCAAAAGCTTTGGACTGAATCTGATACCCATCAGCCACGTATGTGACCTTGGACAAGTCATGTGTCCTCTTTTTTCAGTGGGGATGGGGTACCAGAGATTGAACCCGAGGGCACTCAACCACTGAGCCACACCCCCAGCCCTATTTTGTATTTTATTTGGAGACAGGGTCTCGCTGAGTTGTTAGCACCTCCCTTTTGCTATGGCTGGCTTTGATCCTGCAATCCTACTGCCTCAGCCTCCCGAGCCGCTGAGATTATAGGCATGTGCCACCACACCCAGCTCGTAGGTCCTCTTTGAGCCTCATTTTGATGAGGAGTTTAGATTGGATGATCTCACGAGATCCCTCCCATCTCTCAGGACTCAATGAGTCCAGAAGGTAAGCTTCAAGGTCATTCAGGAGCTGATGATCTAGACACTGGGATGGAGTCAAGGGAATTTCACCCACCAGCTGGCCACATGGAGAGGTGAAGGCCTAGGTGACTCATGGAAGCCTTCTGGGTCACCTCCTCAAGACTGTGACTCGTGCCAGGAAAGACACGATGAGCTGGTGTTGGCAAGGAGGCTGAGGAATGACAGGAATCGCTGAGCATGCCACGCACCCTGTCCTGCTAGCCCCAAAGCTGCAGGAAATGGAGAACTGGCATCACTGCCTAGTCCTCAACAAGGGGCTCGTGGGTACATCCTCCCCACACCAAGTCCTCAAAGGCTCCAGTTAGAGGAAGGACTGCCCCTGCCACCACCTTGAACTCAGCCCATTCTCCCTGCTGCGAATGCCACCTGGCCAGCCCAGACAGCCCTGGCAAGGACATGGAGCCAGGCCAGGTCCCCTGCATGGACAGTGACTCATGGTACTTCAGCTCTGCCAGGCCAGACTTCAGTAATCAGGAAACTGTTCTATCTGGACCTCAGCCTCCACAGCTCCAAAGCAGAGCCAGAGAAGAGGGAAGGAGGACCTGAGTGGCCAGCCCTCCCCTCCTGCCAAACTCAGAGAAGGAAGAGGGCTGGCGTTATGCAGGTACTTTTCAGGAAGTGTCCTGGAGACTGTCTCTGTTAGAACACTTGCCTCCTTCTGGGCTCCCACCCAGCCTGTGCCCCCTAGCCCAAGAGCATCTCTCACCCCTGGCTCCAGCCACAGCCCCAAACCAGGCTCATCCTCCAGGTGAAAGCCTTGAGCCCAGGGAGGGGAGATAATTTTCTCAAGCAGGAGCAATGGAGACAAGGGACTCTTTACAGCCAAGCTGTTCTGTGGCTCTGACATAGAGGGACAGCAGTACAGACTCCATGACCTGACATGTGGCCTCTCCTTGGGTTTTGCTGATCCACACAGGAGGGTCCTAGGCACACAGAAGATGGAAGCCTGAGGCATGCCTTGCTTGGAGACTGGCTCCACCTGTCCTCATCATGTCCCCACCACTAATGTGCCACCTGATCTTTTATAAGAGACCTGGCCCCTCTGTATCTAAGTTTCTCAGATCTAAAGCAGGGGTCATTTTGGCTCAGGGCTTCTTGGAAGGCCCACACAAGAGAACGCTCTGCATCACTAATGATGCCAGAACTGCAAGGAACCTAGAGGGTATCCACCTCAACCCCTGGATTTGCAATTGTGGAAGAAGATCAGATAAGTTAGGTGACTTCTCCAAGGTCACGCAATATCCAAATACTCACCACTGTCCAAATAAAAGGTATTAGTAACAGAAACAATGTTTATATAACTTATATGGCATCAGTGATAACCTGATGAAAGTTACAGACCCTCTCTCTGAAAAATACTGACAAGCATTAATATGAAGACAGCTTATGTGATCCAGGCAGGTGGCTCCTTGAAGCCTATTTATAGATCAGCTGGTGGTCAAAGATTTCAGCTCTGCCACTGTGTGACCTTAGACAACATACTTACCCTCTCTGTACCTCATTTCTTCAACAACCAAAGGAGACTACTATAGTACATACAGCATGAGTTGTTTTGAGAATTCAGTGAGATATATAAAATACTCAGAATAATGCCTGGCACATAATAAATGCTGAATGAAACCTAGGAGTCCCAGATGCCAAGGGGACCATCCTCCTGGGAGTCCTTTCAAATGCTCGGGTGTACCTACTCCTCTCTCCCAACTCCCAGACTTTTCCAGGTTGGGGAAATAAACCCTTAGAGGTGAGACCTCATCCATCCCCACCTCCACCACCACCAGGCAAATGCCCCTTACTCCAGCCTTGACCACCACCCCCCACTGTCCACCTGGGCAGCCCTGCAGTTCCCGGAAGCCACCTCCCCCCTCCCCTTCTCTGCCCTCCCCACTGCCCAGGAATCAATGCAATCCCCTAAAAGCTCATAACTCGGAGGTAATTATAAGGAGCATCAATTACCCAGCAATGTGGATTTCATGAATTCAATTAATTTGCATGGCGATCGATACGGGCGGGTTCGCCGGGGTCCCTGGGGGAAGTTAGGACATTGTTCTGCACACTATTGATTTTACAATGTAAAACAAAACCTCTCTCCTCGAATTCATAGATGCCCATTCAGCCATATTAACTTTCAGATCATTTATTTTTGTATGTCTTTCAACTCTGTTTGTTGCTATCACACGAATGCAGAGTATTACATTGTAGGGAATAATTGAATCAATACAGTCATGCTAGGCCAGGCCTCCCCAGCCGGAGGAAAAAGAAGCTGGCCAGCAAGCTGCTCTTCTACTCCTGGCCTCTGCCTCCCCAGCCAGTTCCCACCCCCAGCCCAGCCCGCCCCCACTCAGCCAGGACACTCCCCCACTTCCCCTCACCGAATGTCTGTGCTGTCATTCCAGATAGACGGAAAGTGCAGCTGGAGAATGTGGTTAGACTACAGAGAAAACTTTTATGGTGGTGGATAGAAGTCTTAAGGAGGGTTGGAGGAAATAGAGGACTGACTCTCTCTTTCTGAAGGTCCCTGAGAACCAGAAATATTCAAGCCCAACAAGAAATTAAGTCAGGGGTGCTGGCTCACTGACCTCCCAGGATTCTGGACAGGGTGATGGGTGGGGAATGCTTCTTTTCCTTTCCCCAGAAGCAATAAAATTGAGGAGAGGGCATTTCCTAAAAGTTATTCCAGCCCATACTCTCAGAGAAGGTCAAGTTTAATAGGAGGAATGGTCATTAGAAAAATAAGGGCCAACCAGCTTTAACCACACATGCTCCTGGGCTCAGGTGCCCCCATTCCTGTGCTGCTTCGGAATCCTGACCCCTGCTCACCTAGCCCACCAGCCTCCTCTAGACCCCCCCTTGAGGCCAGGCTATACTCTGGACAGCCTTCAGAGAATCCTGAACACCCCAAACACATGCACATGTGTGCGCGCACGCACACACGCGCACACACACACACACACACACACCACGCAGTCTAGACACAAAGCTGGGGGTCACCACCCAGCCACACCCCCATGAGAGCAGGGGCTACCCTACCTCCCACCACAAAGCCCCAGCTCAGCACAGCACCTCGGCTCCCCGTGTCTAGAGAAGGGGAGAAGCCTGTTTTTAATTTGCCTCTGCCCCCCACCCCTGTCAGGATATTAGACAGCTAAACAGCCCAGCGCCTGTTTCCTTCAGATAACCAGTTCCTGACGAGCCCCCTAATTGTCCCCGGAATCTCAGCGCCAGTGTATAGAGTAGGTCATTTAACCAACAGTACACACAACTAAATAAAAATCCATTTTCCAAGAGAAAATTCTATTCTTATCAGAGTTTTGCAAGAGGGTTGCAAGCGGCCCATGTTAATTGAAGCTTTGATGTTTGTAGGAGGAGGCCTCTAATCAACGCCACAGAGGAGGCTGATTCACTGCAGTGTGCCCCTCGGCCAAGGAGCGCCTCTGGGGAGCCAGTGACAGGGACAGAGGGTGCAGAGGGCCACAGCCGGGACAGAGGGCTCACATCAGCCTCCAGATATCTCAGGGTCCCAGCCAGGCACAAAGATGTCAGAGAGGCAGGTGGCTGGTTCACGAGGCCAAGAGGCTGGAGGTGAGCTCAGGCCCAGTGTCAGACAGGCCTGGGGCCAGATCCACCTAGAGATCTGCTCTCTGTGTCTTGGGCAGCCCCTTGACACTGTGAGCCTCAGTTTCTCTTCTGGATGACCATAACCCTCTTTACCTATCCTGAAAACCCATGGAATGAGGATCAAATAAAAATAAAATCAAAGACATGAAGTTTCACTTTTGAAAATGTCCTGTGAGCCACGCTGCCTGCTGATCTGTACAGTATAGTGTATCCTGACACTTAACACCTCTGATGACCACTTTGTAGTACTCCCCACCTCATTTATTCTTCAAGGTGAGGAATCTCAGCCCATTTTGCATGTAAGGAAACTAAGGCTCAGAACAGCTAATTGTCTTGCTCAGAAACCTCACAATAGAAAGTGGCAGAGCTGGGAAGCTGAGGCAGGAGGATGTGAGTTCAAAGCCAGCCTCAGCAACTTAGCGAGACTCTAAGCAACTCGGAAAACCCCGTCTCTAAATATTTTAAAAGTGGGGATGGGAGATGCTGGGATATGGTTCAGTGTTTAATGGCCCCTGGGTTCAATCCTTGGTACCAAAAAAAAAAAGAAAGTGGCAGAGGTGGAATTCAACTCTGCTCTCTCAAACTCCAGAATCCAAACAGCTTTCTCATATCTGAGCTGCTTCTCCTAAAATGAAGTGGGAGGGGCCACCCAGCCCTTCCTATCTCCCCAGCCTGATCCTAATAATGATTAGCATCTAGACTCACGCATGTGCATCGTATCCTTTGTTTCTCACAGCCACCTTCAAAGTAAGCAGGTGGGTAACTGGAAAGAGGAGGCGGACCACACAGAAATATGTGTGGGTTAATGAGATGCTGTTCATTAAGTGTCAACTCCACCTGGACCAGCAAGCTCTCGATGATGGGCAGCTCCAGCACAGTGATGGGGTTGGTGGTGATGATATTCAGACCCAGCACACAGAGCTGCTCCAAGGGTGAGTTGACAGTATTGGTCCGATCATCATCGTCCCCATGTTCTAGAGGCAGAACCTGGAGCTCAGATGGGTTTAGTGCATTCTCAGGCCACTGCCAGCTAGTGGCAGCCCAGGATGTCTTGCACCCAGGGCTTCAGCTGCAAAGCCACAATCAGTCCATTGCTTTATAAAGGCCACTAAAGACTAGGGCTGGGGTGAAAGGAAGGGAGGGGATATCCAAATGTGGGACCATTGACAGCTCAGCTCTGCCACTCAGAGCCAGATCCTTGGTCCCAGGAAACCAGCTAGGACTTCAGGAATATGGACAAAAAGGAGGACAGTGTCACCCTTGGGGGCTGGAGGAGGACAGGAGGCCACTAGAAACTATGACCATGCTCAGGCTCAGCTACAGGGGCAGAACTCCTGGGAGAAAAGTGGGTGGAAGGGAGGAAGAGCAGTTTCTTCAGAAGAAAGAAAAGAATAAAGTCAGCAACTTTGGCCACATGAGGCTACAAATAGTTTACACTCATCATAATCAACACATCTACCTGTGACCTGGGGGCTCAGAGGTGCAAAAATATGTACACAGAGATTTCCATCCCCATGGGAGCCGTGGGTAAAGCTTTAAGAGCTTTAGCAGATGTCCACCTGAGCTCTTGGAGAAGAGGAGACAGCTTTTCAGTTGCCATTCCCAGGATGCTTAGAGGAGTTTGGGCAGGGAATTAAGAGGTGAGAGATTTACCAGGAATTTCCACACTATAACCACATTTGATAGCTTTAATGGCTGAGACCAACCAACAACAAGGCTCAGAGAGCTCTAGTGACTTATTGAAGATCACATGACTTGCAGGAAACTGAACTGGGACCCAGCCCTAGGTCTTCGTATTTAGAGTGTCGTGTTTTTTCCAGTACACCAAGGCAGTTAGGTACAGGGTGCAAAAAGTAAGGTGGGCAGTTGAAAATCAGGAACTAAAAGCAGGTATCTGGAAATGGACACTGAGCACAGCCTGCATGGCCAGGGCCCAAGCTCTCCACCAGGCAGTATTTGTGCCCAGCTGTGGCTGCAGAGTGTCAGAGACTGGCCCTAACAGGTAGTGAGGCATGGAAAAAGGCAGGAGTCCCAGCAGGTGGCCTCACCAAGCTGAGCAGTTCCTACAAGGGGGCTGCCTCTAGTCTCTGCCCTTCCCAAGCCAGTGGGGCCTCAGAAAAGATGATGGTGACATCCCGGGGACCAGTTACTAAGTCAAGGCTCGGGTCCAGGAGCAGCAAGCTCTCTACTCTCTCACCCAATTCAGCTGACCCCATTCACCTGGACAGCACAGGGGCTTCCTGTTAGGAGCTGGTGTGCCATGACTTGGTGAGCATTTAGAAAAATCCTATAAAAGCAGAAGGCTCACAACCTGAGCTTCCTGGTCATGAGATCAACTCCCAAGGGAGCCTGGGTGACTCAGGCCTCTGAGCTGGTCCCAATCCTGTCCCTCTGTTCTCCACTCTGAAGCCAGCCAGATGGCAAGGTAAGCTGACCAGGTTGCTCGCTGTGTACAACCCCTTGGTGCTTCCTCACAGCCCTGCAGATAAAAGCCAAAGGCTGTGCTGACAGATAGGACCCTTCTTCATCATCCCCTGCAGGCCTTTCCAGGTGCCACTGACTTTTCCTCGTATTTCTAGATAGTTTCTGATGGGCCCAGCTGTGTCCTGTAACTGCCGTTCTCTTATCCCGTGACATCCCACACCACATGTGACGGATCATATTAATGGCTAGAATTCTGAAGAGATGCAGTGTAATATCCCACTAAAGAGGTAGAGTATTTCCTTGCCCTTTGACCTCACATGCAGACATGTGACTTGCTTTAGCAGGAGTGACATGCCTGAAGGCTTGGAAAGTATGTGATTTGGGTTTTCCCTCTCTCTTCTGATTTTTCCACCACCATTTGAAGATCACACCTAGGTTAAGCTGGTAGCTCCAGGAAGAGGATAAGAGAATAATGGAGCAGAGTTGCCTAATCAGGCTCAACCTGAATCAGATGACCCCAGGCATTGAGCAAGTTCAGCCATGATTACAGAGCCACTAGCCAAGTCCAGTCAAAATCAGCTGATCCTCTGCTAACTCACATTAGTATGAACTAGACAAATGATGCCTTATGTGCCACTGAGATACTGAAGACATTTGTTACACAGCATACTGTAGTGGCAGCTAACTGATACATCAGTTTGACCTGAAAATTCCTATCTATTCATCAGATCTCAGCTGAGGTAGATGTCCTATTCCCTTGGAAGACTGGCCTGAGTGCCTCCCCTATTGCATAGCTCAGGGCCAGGTGCTCCTCCTCCGGCTCCCATAGCATCTCAGCATTTACCCTTCCTGAGGCATTTGGCTTACACTGGATCATGCTTGCTATTTCTCTTTCCTGTCGCCCTCACTGGATTTGGTGCTTCTTTAGGTCAAACAACTGCACGACATTGACAATGTCGGGTTTAGAGGGATTCAATGATAATTTGTTGGAAGAATAAACATGGAACTGGCCTTTTCCAAGGGTTGGAAGCAAAGAGGACATCTCACATTTCCACTCCAGCTTACTACCTTCACAGAAAGTGCCCAAAGTGGGAGAAGACTCATGGGAGTTCTCTTTGCTTCCAATGGACACTTACAAACGCGCATGCGCAAACTCGCACCCCACCATTGCCCAGGGTGCACTCTCCTGTCCGCCTGCTTGCTTGGTGACGAAGCGGTTTTTGCACCATTTTGCTCCATCTTTCTGCAATATCCTCCAGCAAATCAAGCATCCCCTTCTTGGGATGTTTTCAATCTGTTTTATGTTGATTTTAATTAAAGAATTCGAAACTGAACAAACAGTTCCTAGCAGGTGGCCATACAAGTGTGAAATAAGCAAACTGTTTTATCTGCCACAAACTCTGCTAGTAAATTTCTTCAAATTAATCCCAGCCACCGAGAGTCTGCTGATTCCAAGGAGAAAGCTAAGCAATCCCAGCCTCCAAATATTTGCTTTTGTTACAGCTCCTGAAGCCAACAACTGGTGGTGTCCGCCTCTGCTCCGCCCTCTTCTATCTTATCTCCCAGACCCATCTCTAGTAGCCCACTGGTCCAACCCTTCTGCCAGATGGAGGCTCAACTGGCCTGGCTACTGGGTTCCATGGCCAGAACTCCAATAGGGTGGGCAGATGCCAGGAAGAACCCTGGGCCCCTCTCTGAGCACCGTCGCTCCACACGCCAGGCACCAGGCGTCTGCTGCCACTACTCACCCTGCTACCAGAGTCTGGCCGATCCCACAGGTGCCTGCGTACTCCCAGGCTGAACCAACTTGGGGACCAGGACAAGGCTTACTTCCCTTCCCCAGGTACGACTCAGGAATGAAAGGAGCCCTAGAGAAATGCTACCACACCGGGAGCCACGCCAAGGCTGTGAGGCAAAGGACCACTTCCATCCCACGTGGAAGTATACCTTAGCCTGACCTTCTGGGAGACCCAGTTTGTCACTGCATATTAAAGGTTTTAGAATTTGTCTTACTTTTGGATCCCAAATTCCACATGTAGGACTTTATATGAAAATAAATAAATAGATAGATAGATAGACAGATAAATAAATAAATCGTCAGTTTGTGCCATGGTAATGTTTACCTTAGCAAAGTTAACCTAACAGTAAGAATTGGGAGTGATTTGTTGCTCAACAATAAGGAATTGGTAAAATAAATTGTAGCTCAGACATGTGAAATATTGTAAAATAATATTTAATACATAGCACATAATATGATTTTAGAGGGGAAAAACAGGCTATAATTTAATATATACAGCATAAATTTATTGTTCCCTTAGTATTTTCTGTGTCTATATAGAATATATTATATTACTTATATAGTATTATATATTCTTTATATAATATATAATATACACTATAGCAAATACTATATTATTATAGTAAATAATATAGTATATTGTTCTATATGTAGTATTCTAGATATAGCATATGTAATATATTCTACGTATAGTACAGATATTGCATATGTGTTATTCTAGATGTGTAATATGGGTGTGCACATGAGAGGAAAGGACTGCAGAGAGAGAAACTAAAATGTTCACAGTGCTTTTCTCTGTAGGTATTGGGAATATAGGTGATATCTTCCTTTTCTTTCGTTGTTCTTTAAATCATCATTTTGCTAGTTTTCTAATTTTGAGAAACCTGGCTGGGAAAGTTGTGACCTGGCCATGACATAGACACAAACCAGCATTATGCTGACTCCCAGCCTAACTCTAAAGCCAGCTCTGGTGTCATTAATATCACACTGTGCCAATTTCCTAATTTACACACAATGTAGAAGGGAAAACAGGAGGCAAATAAGGCTGCACCCAGCTTCCGTGATAATTCTACAGTGTGTCCTGCATCTGGGAGAGAAGGATGGGCAGGAGGTAGAAGGTACAAATTCAGCAGAACTGAGAGTCACCTGTTGTCCCTATTCACACCAGCATCAGAGCAATCAAGACCAACAATGAACAGGTATTCACTATGTGAAATGATGCAAAGGGATAGCACCGACAAGCAAACATTTCGCCCACTGTAATTGCAGGACCATCCCTAGAGGACAGTGGTATTTCTAGTCAGCCCCAGGAACAGAGTCACCTATGCTCAAATACAAAGTACAGGTTCAGTCAGCCACCATCCCCTCTACAAAGGCACCAACACTTCTCTTGGAAAACTTCCTACTGGTCCCCTCCACCCTCCAGGACCAGCCCTGCCCTCAGGTGCCCCATCTGCATAGCAGCTTGCAGCAAAGAAAAGAAAATCTCTGCCTCTGTTAAAGGGACCCTAGCGGCTTTGTGGATAAACATCTAAATCTCATTGAATATAACAAGTTTTTCTCTTGCTCACAGCACAGTCCAATGGGGAGTCGGCTCCACACAGTCACTCACAAACTCAGTCTCCTTCCATCTTGTGGATCCACCATCCTTTACCACCTGAGTACAAATGGAGAAAGTGAGCAAAGATTACACACGAGATATTCCCAAGGGATGGACACCTCTGCTCACACACCCATTGCCCAGGACTAAGAGAATCTGGGAAATGTAGTCCATCATGTGCAAGTAGGAGAGGAAGCCCTGGGCTCTGGTGAGAAAGAGCAGGTACCACCCTCACTTCCCTCCCCATGACTGGGGGACCCTCCTGGAAGCATCTCAGCAGCACAGCCTCTCACCAATGCTGCATGCAATTTCTCATGAAGTGGCTCTTCCTCACAGCCGTATTTACTTTCCCTAGGTCCCAGACACAGTCCTGGAGGGGAAGAGTGGTCAGGGATGTAGCATAACACTGGGAACACAGATGCTCCTCAAAACCGCCTGTCCAGAAGAAGCGAATAAGATTCCACCTCAGCCACTCACAGCCCAAACACTTAAAAATTCTAGAGGCCACCAAGAACCACCAAATTGCCAGAAACCATGTCTTTCTTTCCATTTTTTGAACTTAGCCTTTCTGAGGTATTTGACACCAGTGTGCCTTCTAGACAAGCACTCTTCCTCTGTGCCACTTCCCCAGCCCCGTGTGCCTTCTAAAACACTCTCTCCTCAGCTGCATGACCCTAGGCTCCCCCAGTTTCTCTTTGCCCCTCTGACTTGCCGCTCTGCCTCCTGTGAGGGTCCCTTTCCTTACTCTTTGGCCATCATGTGTCTCCCCACTCCTTCCCTTCTTGTCATCTTGACCCACTGCCTCCTGGGCACTCACCTGTACCCCATCTCAGGTACTACCTTTCTCCTCCGCCACAGACCTCTCCACCAAATAAAAAGGGTCTGGCATTACTAATGCCTCCTGGTCACATGCACGTACTTCTGTGTACTTCATGTCCACCCGGGGCTCATCCTCATCTTCCTGAAATCTGCCATTGTCCCTCTCTTGGTTAACCCGTTTTGTCCCATTATTCTCAGATATAGAACACCTATAAAAACTTAAGTTGGGCAACAAATACACCCCTTTGGTAACTTTGAAATAATATTTGAATATTTATTATGTTCACTGCATTGAAAACTTGGGACTTAGTGGGTTAATGAGACCCCCATCCACCCTGTCACCCAGGGACCATCCTTGGGGGTAGGGGGAGGGTCCTCCCAGAGTCCAGCTCTGTCTAGAAAAGTGGCAACAAGCCCTGGCACATGGAACTCCTTGGTGCTTCTGGACACTGTCTTCTTCAGTGCCTCCACCTCCACTTTGCCCTCACCATCTCTCACTCAGACCCCCAGAAGACATGTCCCCAGTCTCCTTCCTTCCGTTCTTCCCCTTTCAGCCACTCTTTCCCAATGAACTCAAAGTGCTCCTTCTAGAAACACAAACTTCCCCATGTCACACCTTCCAAACATATAAGGCCTGAGGACCTCAGGGAAAGGCCTGAGGACTCCTTAGTCCCACGGGAAGTGCATCCCACCCTCTGCACGGCCCCCTTCCACTCTAACAGGCCTCATCCTCTCCAGCACTCTTCTACCTGCATCCCCCACCTCTCCTTGCCATGCCCAGGACCCCTCGCCTGCATGCACACCTCTGGGTCTAAGTTTGCACAATTCTCTCCTGCCCACCTGGAAAAATCCTCCACATCTTCCCTGAGCAAATGACTCCCCACGACCAGCACCCAAATAAAATAAGGTCAAGTGCTCCCACCTCTATGGCCCCCCAATCATTTTTCCTCTCCCCACACCTTGTGATATTCATTCATTTCTGACAGTGGGCTTCTTAAGATCCTAGCACAGAGGGGCTGTCATTATAAAGGCACATGAGTTTCCAGAACAGGGCCTTTCCCCTCTCCTCCTCAGGCCAGGGTACTGTTGAGAGGCGCCATAATGGGAGGCGCTGGCCAGTCCAGGTTTCCACCCTGCTGCTCTTCCCCAGTGTGGTCTGGTGGCGCCTGGCCACAGCCTTCTCTGCATCTCTGCCGAAGCTGCCTTGCCCGTAACCTTGAAGACACAATGCCAGCAAGGACCCTCTCTGCAGCAGAGCCCTGCATGCTGATGAGTTTGTGCAGGGAATGGGAGAGGCAGGTGGCCTATGTCCATGGCTCCTCCTCCTGTGAGGAAATGATGAGAAGAAATCCTCCCCTTCCTCTCCTGCTCTGTGCCCTCTCAGAACTGCTAATCGGGATCTTGTAAAGATCATCCCAGCAGCAACTTTCACGAATGTCTCTCCCAGGTGCAGTGACAGGCTGGAAGTGAATCCAGACCCACTACCTGTGGTGGGATTGCCCAGCTGCCATCCCAAGCAGGAGATGGGGTGCCACCTTCCTAACCTGGTGGCAAGGAGGGTGAGCTGCACATGTGTGTCACAGCACCATCCCCACACACCAACACACACTGATCCCCCACACAGACACATACCCTTACCCACACGTAGAAGCAGCATGTACAGAGGATATGCCCTCTGGCCCCTCACCTGGGGCAAAGGCCACTGTCCACATTCCCTTTCCTGCTTATGCCCATACTGAACCAAGAGAAGTACAGGCTGACCCTGGGGCATTCCCCAAACAGAGCTAGATCCAGACAGCACAGCTCCAGGGCAGGCCAGCAAGACCCAAGGGGAAAAGACATGGAGCAGGGAGGAGACAGGAGGAGGCCAGCCTGGGTGCTCTGGAGCCATGTGCCTGGGAAGTGAAGAGGCCAAAAGAGAAGAAAAGATGAGGGAGGCTGCTCTGAAAACCACTACAGAACCAGGACAGCCCTGTGCCTGCAGCGTGCTCCTTCTCAAGGCCAGGCTGATAGGTGATACTTACCTTTGAGCCCAGGTAATCCAGCCCAAGTTCTCAGTAATTACTATTTTCACTGGGGCACCCCACAGTCAATTCTACACAAGCAGCCAGAATGGTCTTTCAAAGTCTGATCATATCCCTCCCTGCTCAATGGCTTCCTATCATGCTCAGGACAAAGTAGGAAATGCTTACTGTCATCCACAAATCCTTAAGCAGTGTGGACTGTGCTCAGGTCCTAGCACTGCCGATGCCACAATACATGCAGATGTGCATTCGTGTTTGTTTAGAATACAAGAGCCTTGAGGCGAGGACTTTGCAGCTGTCACCACCACGTCATCACTAACTCAAGAAGCACCTGCTTCATCCTGAGGAGGATACACCTATGATGACTGAACACCTACTACAAGGCAAGTCCTGGCAGGCATGGGACAATGCTGCACCCACTCACTATCCAGGCTGGTCTCTCATGTTAGCATGGGGACTCTCAATCAGAGATTACCGGAGGGCTAGGAAAGGGGTTCATGACATCCTTGAGGCCCCAGAAATTAAATACAAAATAAATTTATGTACATGTAGACAGTTTTCTGGTGAGAGAATTCATGGTTGCCAGAAGACCCCAAAAATGGAAGAGTTTAAGGAGCAAGAAGGAGGAAAGAGGGGATAGTCCAGTCACTCCATGTGGCCTCTGCCCCCAGCAGGAGGCCAGCTGGAAGTTCACAGGTGGGTGTAAACTTAACCAGACTCCAGTGAGGCAGATGTGCTAAGTCCCTGAGTTAGAGCACTTATGGGAACAGGCCTTGGGTCCTGCTGGGCAGGCCATCAGGAACAGCTTCCCTTGAGAGTAGTCAGAACAGGCCCCTGAGGCTGGCAGGGTGGGGGGCCAGGAGTGGACAATAGACCTACCCTACAGAGGCCTATCATTCCTGAGAACAGAAAATAGTCGAAGGAGGGGGTGTGTGGAGAGAGGAAGGGGCTCATGGAGAGGTCATAGAAAATGGACAGGTGGCCTGTTGGGTAGCCTGACTTGGGCAAATATGTCCTGAGGCTGGCTGTCAAGCAACATGGTGAGGAGCAGTGGCTTTGGGTCCCCCACACTTGGTATTAAGTATTTAAAGCCATGAGATTGGATGAAATAGCCCAGGAAGACAAAGAAGGCCAAGGACTGAGCTTCAGAGTCTGAGGAGATGAGGCAGGAGATGAGAAGGAAGGTCCAGAGGTACACAGGAGGATCACCGAGCCTTAAATCCCTCCTGGCAGCTCAGACAATAATCACAGACTTTTGGAAGCTGAAAAGACGAGGGACAAGGCAAGTGATAGCTGACAGCGGACCCAGGAATGCTGAATCCCCAGCTAGCAATGCCAAGCCAGGCATTAACCCGTAACACTGCAAAAACCCACAAGGCCTCAGGAAACCACAGCATCAGGTACCGAGGAACAAGGGAAGGTAGGATGGGGGGACTAAAAGAAGGATTAGACAGAGGCTTTGGAGAAGCACCTTGCTGAGAGGCTGTGGGCACATTCACTTAAAACTCTCTAAGACTCAATTTCTTCAGCCACAAGTCTGAAAAATGGGGGCAAATGTCCCTCTCACAGGGTTCTTACAAAAAGGAGTGAAATTGAATGGAAAGAAACACCCATGTGCATAGCCACTACTTCCAGTCCTTCCATTCTGGGGATGTAGCTCAGTGGTGCAGCACTCACTTAGCATGCTCCCATGGTGACTCCCAATAGACATCACTTGTCGAGGTCACCAGTGCCCTCCATGTTGCCAGGCCCATTAGTTACTTCCTAATCCTCACCTTTCTTGTCAGCGATCACCCCTTTCCCAAAACCTCTTCTCCATTTGCTCAGGGATGCTGCTCCCCCGTGGCTGTCCCTCTCCTTCACTGGCCACTCCTAGGTCTCTTGTGCTGGTTTTCCCTCCCCCATTCCATGCTGCAGGGCAACTGCCCCTTCCCTCCCCCCATGGCAGAAGACTGAAGGCTGATTTTCCACAGGGTAAAACAGAAGGTCTCTGAACTAGGGCCCACTGGCCAAATTGAGGGGGTGATTGCCAGATGATAAACTTGGAAATCTATTAGTATATAATATACCAGATATGGGAGCCTGAGACTTCTAGCCTCTATCCCCCACTTGGTTCCAGAAGGCTGGCAACCAGACCTCTGTCCTATAGGCAGGAGTTTGATAGCATGCCATCTGTGGAGTATGACCAGCCTAACAGGAAAGGCCTAAGACACTGACATTGTTCTCCCACAAATTTCCCACAGAAGTTGATAAGCACACCTCAAGCTCAGAGCTTCCAATCCATTCTTCTGTCTGCTGCTTGGTCCTTGAGCAAACAGTAAAGGATTATAAGATACTTAAGGGGAAAAGCCCTAATATGGAAGACAGACACCAAGGCAAATTACCTAGAAAACTGTTGGATAGAAGAACTATGCAGAGGGAAGGAAAAAAAAAATTCTCATCCTCAGAGAGATAAGATGCTGCATCCACAGAACAAGAACAGGATGCTATAAGAAAAGAAAGTTGAATGAACAAAAAGGAGCTCTTGGAAATTTCTGATAGCAAAAATGAAAAGCACAATAGAAAAGATAGGAGATGAATTGGGGGCAATAGCCTTGAAAGTAGAAAAAAAGGTGGAAATTGAAAAGAAAAAGTTTTAACTATAAGAGTAGCTCAGGAGATTCAGTATCAAATAATAAAAGATATGGCTCAGTGGTACAGCTCACCTCGCAGCCTCAAGGCTCTGGGTTTAATCCCCACTGCCAAAAAAAAAAAAAAATGAGGAGGAGGAGGAGGAAGAGGAGGAGGAAGAAGAAGAAGTCATAATCAAAGAATAAAAATAAGTCAAAATCAAAGAATCAGTAATTTGAATGGTTTGAGACTTTTCAACAGCAATACTAAGTTAAAAGCAGCAATGGAGCAATGGGTTTGTCATTTTACAAATTAGACGTTGGTATCATTCAGGATGGGTTTGGTTACACTGCAGTAAGAGATAACTCCACAATCCCAACTGCTACACACCCATTTTGGTTCATCAGGGATCCAGGTTTTGGGGATTTCCACATATTTCCCTAATTAAAAAAAAAAAGAAAGAAAGAAAAATGACAAGTGACTTATGAGTTCTTTTAAAAATACTATCAGAAAGAGGCATTTCCTTGGCCATAATTAACTTCACAAATTTGCATAATTTTCAAGAGTCAGAGATGTGCAACTTTCCACGTGCCTAGAGAGAACACATGCACCCACAATAATATTTTGGTCACAAAATATTTGGTTCCCTCTCCTTACCAAGCCACATACACACACCCTCTCCCTAAGGACAACAATCTAAAGTTCCAGATCATCATAGCAACAAATACAAACTTTAGGATCCCTGGATAATGAATCTTAATTCTTACACTAGATCCAGATCTGACTCTCCTCTTGACCTGCTCCACACCCCCTAGACACAGTGGAGAACTAGGATAGGATAACAAGAGCCAGCCCCATTCAGAAAGAGGAAGAATGGGAGCATGTGGAAAACACTGGTCCTTAGCCATTCTGAAATCTGCTGGGGGGATTTTGGAGGCCTGAACCCTGAGAACAGGGACGTTGCTGGATTAAGCTCCAATTATGCTTCTGGGTACCTTGCCCTCATCCATTGCACTCCACTTCTCCCAGCTCAGTTTTTAGGACATTCTTTCCTTCCCATTATCCTCAGCCACATCTGATGTTGATATTGGGAAGTACACTTTTCTTGAGGCTCAACCTTTTTCTCAGATCACTTCCTACTGATACATATGGTTGTTTTAGGTCTTGAATACTCTTTCTCAGTCCAGACTGGTGGTTCTCTTGGCAATACAACTCTCTCAATATTGTAGCGTCTTACCTATTGATTCTGTCAACAATCAAATCCAGTAACCATGCCCACATTTCTTTTTAGAGACAAGGTTCCCACAGTTATATGTCTATGATTTCTCATCTCCATATCTTTTCATCTAAAGGTCAGTGTACCCAGAGCCTATTAGGATTATGTTTGAAATCCATAGACTTCGCCTCTTTTCCTTGAGACATGTGTCCTATTTAAAGGAATAACTGAGTGTCACATCCCCAAAAGAACTTTACTCTGAAACATCTCATCCTACACAGTTTTAACAGTGGAATTGAGGGACATACCTTTATTTTAACCACTGACACAAAATGATTTTGAATTTTGAATGACTTTGTCATTCAAAACCTTTTTTCAGTTTTTTTTTTTTTCCAACTATCTGGAATCCAAATTGTGGCTTTTGGAAATATTTCAAGGCCCTGAATTTTTGGAAACTCTCTATTCACTTTCATTTCTACTTGCATTCTCACCAATTATTTTGTGAACACACTGTCTTTTATAATACTTTGCCTAGCACAGCCAATAATAATAAAACATATGCTAACATACTGTTTCCCCATATCATCATCTTGAGTTACAACTTCCTTAAGAATGCAATCTGAATCCTAGAAAATTTAATAAATATTTCCCACTGCAAAATATAAATTTCCACTTTTACAACATCCAATAAAGTTTTCTTGCAGTATTCTACATAGACCCTAGGCTAGGCACCTATTTTAGGCCTTTTATTTCATCAGTATTTCTTTGCTATGAGTCTATCTTGATATTAGTCAGGATGAGCTAAATTTTGCTGTGACAATAAACAACTCTAAATCTCAATGGCTTAAAAAAAATAAAGTTTTTTTCTTCGCTCAGCTACATGGTAGAAAGGGATATGTCCCAAGTTTTTCTTGCTCAGGGCCTAGGCTGATAGAGCCTCTAACACCTCAAATGTGTCAGTCACAGTAGAAGAGAAAAAATGTAGTGAATTATGCATCATCCCTTTTTTTTATAATTTTTTATTTTGATACAGGGTTTCACCAAGTTGCTTAGGGCCTCACTAAGTTGCTGAAGCTGGCTTTGAACTTGTGATCCTGCGTCAGACTCTTGAGCTGCTGGAATTATGGGTGTGCACCACTGTGTCCAGCATATATCATCTCTTAAGTCTTCTATCTGAGAAAAATCTTCTAATTTTCTTGATAACATTATAAAGACTAACTCCAAGAAGATGAGGAGGAAAGAAAAAAAAGATAAGCATTTGCAATCCCATTATGAGCCCAGAAAAGGAAGAACTAGAAATATTAGTGAATGGTTATTATTTTAGTCAGCTTTGTATCACCATGACCAAAATGCCTGGCCAGAACAATTTACAGGAGGAAAAATTTATTTGGGCCCCCAGTTTCAGAGATTTCAGCCCATAGATGCCTGACTCTACTGCTCTGGGCCTACAGTGAAGCAGCACACCATGGTGGAATGGCCCAGCAGAGGGACACTACTCACCTCATGACGACCAAGAAGAGGAAGGAGAAAGGAGCTACGGGAAGATGAACCCTTCCAAAGTATGCCACCAGTGACCCACCTCTTCCAGCTAACTTTACCTGCCATAGTTACCACCCAGTCCATTCAAACTAGAATAGACTGATTAGGTTACAGCTCTCACAATCCAATCATTTTACCTCTGAAAATTCCTTCATTAACACAGGAGCTTTGGGGGCGGAGGGGAGGGGACACCTCATATCCATAAACAGCTACCACAGATGCTATACCCAACCAAACTATCATCTGGAATGAAGTAGAACAGCCTTTTCAATTGTCAAACAGCTTATCTCTCTTCCATACTTTTCATGAAGCTACAGAGCATGTCTTCCACCAAAACAAGACAGTAAGGCAAGAAAGGGAGATAGAGGCAAAAGAAATCTCTTGGATGAAGATAAGAGATTCTAGAAAGACAACTATTCACAACACCTAGAAGACAACCCCTTCTCAGATTGTAGCACTATAACCCAAGAAATAAGAATGTCATCACCATGCCTTAGCATTTGGACCATCAATCTTGAGAAACTATTGGGAGATATTTTTATCAAAACAAGGAAGAAAAACAAGAAATTTGAAGACATAAGATTTAGAAACAACAAGTCCAATCTAGAATAAAGGCAAGGGAAACCCAAGAATGGAAGTAAAGAAAAGACCCAGGATGACAGAGGTACAGCAAGACTTGAGAGCAATCAACCCAGGCAGAAGGAAAATGGAGGTCTCCAGGGAAGGGGGTGGGGGATGGCTCTACTCTTAGTAAAAAAAAACTTTACCTTCCTTTTTTTTCTGTAAAAAAGCAGTAAGTTACTTCATAAGAATAGCCTTGTGGTTAATCATACTGAGAGTGTGTTAGGAGGTATAGGAAAAGTTGTCAACAAGTACACATGAAGTGGATGGTCATCTAAAAATGATAGCAAAAGTTAGCAATATTTACATATCAAAACATATCAGTTTTACATATTATTTAGAATAATAGAGAAGTATATAAACACTAGGAGAAAAAGTTAAAATAAAGATGTTTCCTCTGGGGAAGGAGATTGGGGAGAGTAGAGAGGACTGGGATTTTTTGTCATAGACTGATCAGTATAGTTTTAATTTTTAAATGTGCATATATTACCTTCAAGACAATAAAAATTGAAACAAAATAATCCCTAAATGATCCTTATGCTCAGGCAAATTTAGGAACCACTTAGCCAATCTTCTGTTCTGTCCATTATCAATAACTCCTCTATAACACTCCCTGCCAAGTGGTTGTCCAACTATGACTCCTCCACAATAGAGAATTCACTATATAAAATCACACCTTCTGTTTCTTTATAGTCCTAATTCTTATCACATATCATGATGAATATTGCATTGTAAAAGTGCAGAGATACTGTAAGACTATACTGGCACAGTCCACTTCCAGGGGTGAAAGTAGTTGGTGAAGTAATGAATATCATAATTCTCAAGCAGTGGGTAGCTATCAAGAGTATCAAGGCTCTTTTCACTATGTGTTTGCCACTACCCTGGCAAACAATTAGGAAGAGATTTGGCCCTCAGAATGTAAGGGTAGAATCCTACATTTAAGACTCTTTCTCTGGCTTTTAAGACTCTTTCTATGCCATCCCAAAGACTCCTAGAAGTTGAGGTAGTAGTATGTCTCAGAAGAGAGGAAACTAAATGAAGGAGACATAAATTGTACCAGGCTTTTGAGTCTAGAAGATAGTAAATTTTATCAAGATTTGAGGCATATTTTTAAGTTATTACTTCTGTTACCACATCTTCAGGCAGCTTGCTCTGTCCCTGGAGCTCTGTTAGAAAATAAAAGAATGACTGTGTCCCTGTAATATGCTGTTTTTAGGTCCTTTGGGTATATTCCAAGAAGGGGAATAGCTGGGTCAAATGGTGGTTCCAATCCCAGCTTTCCAAGGAATCTCCATACTGCTTTCCAAATTGGCTGCACCAATTTGCAGTCCCACCAGCAATGTACAAGTGTACCTTTTTCCCCACATCCTCGCCAACACTTGTTGTTGTTTGTCTTCATAATGGCTTCCATTCTTACTGGAGTGAGATGGTATCTTAGAGTAGTTTTAATTTGTCTGATTACTAGAGATCATGAGCATTTTTTCTTATATCTGTTGATTGATTGTACATCCTCTTCTGAGAAGTGTCTGTTCAGGTTCTTGGCCCATTTATTGATTGATTATTTGTGGGTTTGGTGCTTATCTTGTTGAGCTCTTAATAGCAGCACAATTCACAATAGCTAAACTGTGGAGCCAACATAGATGTCCTTCAATGGATGAATGGATAAAAAAAAATTGTGGCATTTATACACAATGGAATATTACTCAGCAGTAAAAAAGAATAAGATCATGGCATTTGCAGTAAAATGGATAGCATTAGAGCAGATTATGCTAAGTGAAGTTAGCCAATCCCAAAAAAACAAATGCCGAATGTCTTCTCTGATATGGTGGGGGGGTGACTCAAAATGGGGTAGGGAGGGAGAGCATGGGAGGAAGATTACCTCTAGATAGGGAAGAGGGGTGGGAGGGAAAGGGAGGGAGAAGGGAATTGCATGGATGGTGGAAGGAGACCCTCATCATTATACAAAATACACGTATGAAGATGTGACTTTGGTGTCAACATATCTTAGAGAGATATGATAAATTGTGGTATAAAGGTGTATTAAGAATTGTAATGCAAATAATAATAATAATAAAGCTCATGTAAAAAAGTAAATAAATAAAATTTTTTAAAAAAGAAAATAATAGAATGAGAGATTAAAAACACTAACTTTCAGTAGTGCTGATAAAATGAATTACATTTTTAAAAAACTTAATCCAAAAGAAGACAGAAAACTAGGAACAAAAACAATAGATCTGACTAGCAAAATATAAAGCAAACAAGTAAATTTGAACCTAAGCCTGTCAATTATTACACTAAATGTAAATGTTCTAAACATCCCAATTAAGATACAGATGTCTTCAAACTGGATTGAAAAGCAAGACCCAATATTTGAGTATAAAGACTCAACTGGGGCTGGGGATGTGGCTCAAGTGGTAGCGCGCTCACCTAGCATGCATGCGGCCTGGGTTCGATCCTCAGCACCACATACAAACAAAGATGTTGTGTCCGCTGAAAACTGAAAAATAAATATTGAAATTCTCTCTCTCTCTCTCTCTCTCAAAAAAAAAAAAAAAGACTCAACTGGATTAAAAGGATGTAAAATATATGTCATAAAAACACTGTTCAAAATAAAGCACTGATTATTAATATCAAACAAAGTAGTTTGCAGAAAAAAAGAAAGAGGGACATTTTATAATAATAAATAGTGTACTTACTCAAGAAACATAGCAATCCTAAATATGTATGTACCCAATAACTGAACATCTAAATATATGAAAGAAAAACTAATATATCTATCAAGTAACTTGCTGTATTAACAAACTAAAAACAAAAACAATATTTGATCATATCAATAGATATAGAATAATCATTTGACAAAATTTAACACCCATTTGTAATTTAAAAAAAAAAATCTCTCAGCAAGTTAGAAGAGAACTTTCTCAACCAAATAAAGGGCATTGTTAAAAATCACACCTAGTGGTAAAAGATTAAATGTTTTTCTACCTACAACTGGAAGTAAAGATGTCTGCTCTCACCACTTCTTTTAATAACATACAGGCAGTTCTAACCAATGTGATAAGGCAAGGAATAATGGGTAGACTTTAAAGGGATGGTAAAACTGTCTTTATCATACATGATGGTCTCTGTAGAAAAATTCCAGAGAATCTGCAAACATCTACTAGAACTAATAAATAAGATTAACACAAAAAGAAAATATAAGGCCAATGTTTTTAAGACCTTTTCTGTATATTAGCAACATTTGGAAATACGTTTTTAAAATAATACTACTAAAAGAACAGGTAAAATTAATGAAATTTGTGTCTTATACACTAAAAACTATAAAACATTGCTGAGAGAAATAAAGAAAGCCTAAATAAATAAAAAGATGTGAGATATGTTCATAGACTGTTCAACATTAAGGAACTGATACTCCCCAAAATAATATATAGATTCAACGAATACCAAATCAAAAGACCAGTAGCTTTTCCATTTTTAAAAATTGACAATCTAGGGCTGGGGCTGTAGCTCAGTGGCAGAGTGCTCGCCTAGCATGTGTGGGGCACTGGGTTCAATCCTCAGCACCTCATAAAAAAAATAAAATAAAGATATGTGTCCACCTACAACTAAAAAATAAATATTTAAAAAGATTGACAATCTAATTCTAAAGGAAATGCAAAAGACCTAAGAATGGAAAAGGGGGAGAAGTTGAAGGTTTCACACTCCTTGATTTTAATACTTACCATAAAGTCACAGTGATGATGTCAGGATAGTCTGAAGTAAAGATAGACAGATAGATCAATGAAACAGAACAATCCAGAAATATATAAGCCATCATGTATTATCAATTGATTTTTGACAAAATTCCAAGATAATTCAATTGGAAAAAGAAAGAATTTTCAACACACTGTGTGGACAATTGGGTATCCTCATACAAAAAGAAGGAGAAGGAAGAGAAAGAAGAAGAGGAGGGGGAGGAGGAAAGAAAAGGAACTTCAAATATTATCTTGCACTTTATTCAAAATAGTTAACTTGAAATGGATTATAGACTTAAATATAAAAACTATAAAATTCGATCAGAAAATATTTATGACCTTCAGTTCTTAGGACACAAAATCTAACTACTGGGGCTAAAGGCCACCTTTAGTATGAAACCAAAGGCCAGGAACCATGGTGCGCACCCGTAATCCCAGCCACTCAGGAGGCTGAGGCGATGTAGTGAGATCTGTTTTGAAATGAATTTAAAAATCAAGACTGGGGATGCAGTTCAGAGGTAGAGGACCCCTGGGTTAAGTCCCTAGTACCACAAGATAGGAAGAAACAAACAAGCAAACCAAGGTATATTGCAGCTAAATCCAATTTGTTTTCAGTCCCTCAACCATCTCCTAGAATACCCTCCAGCCAGGGGAATAAAGGCCTGGGAGGCTGTAGGGGGTAGAAGGGCTGAGGCTGAATGATGGGGGTCTCAGCTCTGGATGAGAGCAAGTGGGAAGGGAGTGGCCAGCACTTAGGCACCAAAAGACCCAGTCCTTAGGGAGAAGGAGGGGAGAAGCTTAGCCATTTCCAAAAGGTTAGGCCCCCCAAGGCAGGCACTTAGTGAGGGACCTCCTATGCCAAGTTGATACCAGGGAAGAAGGCACAGGGGCCACCACGGCCCCTGGTTCTGAGTCTTATAGGTGAAAAGGCATCAGTTCCCTGGAGTAGCTGCCTTGATGGGAAGGCCTGTGGCCTCAGCATCCTGGCCATGGGCAAGAACCAGGACTGGTCTCTGAAGACTTAGGTTTGAGTGAATATACAGCCACTTTCTGGTCTACGAGCTTGGGGGGGGGGGGTGGAAATCATGTGATCTTTCTGAGCCTCAAGTTTCCTCGTTTATGAAATGCAAAAACAATAAATGCCCCACTTGGTTGCTGTGAAAATTAAATTTAGAGACAACAGGTAGGAAGGCGCCGGATGTCCTGTGGTGCCAGGCACTGTGATAAGCACAGGCCTCGTGGCAGAGCTCCCACGACTACCCTGTGGAGGGCGGCCCACCTCTCATCTCTCTTTCCCCACTGTCATGGAGGACCCCTTATCAATGGTGACACCAGGAAGAAAGACAGTCCAGTACATTATGGTGAGTCCTAATCAACTCACAGCATGACCTTGGACTATTCCACCTCTGGCCCTAAGTTTTTCCTCCACATTAGAGGGGAGTAGGCCACAGTGTTTAATTTTTAAAAGGATCATGTGCCCATCAGCTTCACGATGGTAGCTTGAAATCAGTTACATGAAGAGTATTTTCATCACAGCAATGGGTACAGGACAAATCAGGGTGCTACTGCTTGGGCTGACATCCTGAATCTCCTCCTTCCTGTGGCTGGCCAGGAATGAGTAGCTGGCCCAAGCAATTACCCAGAGCACTCAGCTTCCAGCTCAGCTTCCCAAGGGATTCGCCCTTGATAAATATGGACGCACACCTGGCCAGCAGCGGGCCCACACCCCCACCTGCTGTTCATGGTCACACGTGTGCACAACACACATGCATACCCTAGCCTGGTGGATCCCTGGGTACAGACAGGGACAGGAGGCAGCATGCACTTGTCAAGCACAGGAACAAGGCTCTGGGCTCTGCCAGGCCTGAGCATTACAAGGCCCTTTCTCCGTGTGCTCCTGCTGTGCCACCTGTCCCCATCCAGCAAAGCCAAAGGGGAGCTTGCCACACCCCCAGCACACCACTTGCTATAACAGAAGGACACCACCGTGCAGGCCCTGTCCCCCCAGGACTCCTTCAACCTCCACACTGTGTAAGACGTGTGCTCAGGAACTGGCACCTACTAGATTGCTATGGACCTGATGCTCCCTAGAACTGGATCATGTGACATTTTGTCCCCTTCACTCTCCTCCATAACCTAAAAGGTGTCTCAGGTTAAGCCAGGCCAAAGAGCTGGTGGAGCTACCTGGAGGCTGCTCTGGGGCCGGAGGCCAGTGGGAGAAGCTGGGCCTGCTTCCTGTCCTCCCACTTGTCCCTTCCCTTGCAGTGTTTTCTGATTGATGTTGTCTTTGCTCTTTTCCAAATCAAGCTGGGAAACCTCTCACTCCCTGGAACATTCCCCTCAAAATGTTGTGTAGAAGGGCGAGCTCCCAGGACCACAGAATGTGACCGTATTTAAAGTCTGTCTTTGATTATCATCTCAGAGCTAATCAAGTAAGAACTGGGTCACAGGCGTGAAAGGTCATTCAGATGGGCCCTGTTTCCACATCAATGGCGTCTTTATAAAAAGGGGAAATCTGGAAACAAGAGGCAGGCACTGAGGTAAGGGGGCGTGAAGACACCCAGTGAGAAGATGGACAGCCCTCTAGAGCCAAGGAGAGAGTCCTGGAGCAGGTCCTCCCTCACGCTCTCAGAAGGAGCAGAGCCTGGAAGCCCCAGTTCGGGGCTTCCGTCCCCCAGCACGTGAGAGGAGGCCTTCCTGTTATTTAAGGCCTGCTGTTTGCAGGGCTCTGGGCTCGAAGCCCCATAAGCGGACACACCCACTCTCTCTGAAGGAGCACTGAGAAAACCTGCTCCTGAAAAAAGTCCGTATTATAATCCACATCTTACAGATAGGGCAACTGAGGCTCAGAGGTGTTATTTTACCTGCCCAAGCTCACCCAGCAACTAGATGGAGGAGCTGGAATGCCAACCAGCGCTCACACTGCAGCATCCGCCCTCACATTAGAGGGTTTCTCAGGCCCAGTTGGTGCTCCTTGTCCCCTTTGACAGATGAGAAAACGGAGGCCCAGAGAAGTAGGGTGCTTACCAAAAGATCCACCAGAGTTCATGTTCAAGCCCTCCTCACCAACAACCAAAGGGCCAAACTCCTCTTCCCAAATTTGTCCAGAGTTCTGCACAGACATGGGGTTGGGCCACTGGGGGCATCTCCCTCCCTCCCCCAGAAAACCTTCAGGCAGAGGCCCTCCACATAAATGCTCTTTGGAAGCACCTGGGCACCTTCCAGTCAGTGGGAGGCTCTGTCCTTATCCCAGACCCAGGGAATCAGAGACGAGGGGGCAGGGCTCGGCACTGGTCATTTTTTTTTTCTTGTTTCCTTATTTCATTGTTTTGTTGGTTATTTTTAGTTATACATGACAGTAGAGTCCATTCTGATAAAATTATACATGCATAGACTATATCTTATTCTAATTAGGGCCCCAATCCTGTGGATTGGGAGATGGGACGCACTGTGGTATATTCCTATACATATATAGGAAAGTTATGTCAGATTCTTTCTACTGTCTTTCCTGTCCACCTCCCTTCCCTTTATTCCCTTGTCTAATCCTTTTATCTTCTATTCTTCCCCTCCCCCACACCTATTGGGAGTTAGCTTTCACATATCAGAGAAAACATTTGCCCCTTTTTTTGAGGGGGGGGACTGGCTTACTTCACTTAGCATGATAGTCTCCAGATCCATCCATTTACTGGCAAATGTCATAAAGTCATTCTTCTGTATGGCTGAATAATATTCCATTGTGTATAAATCCACAATTCTTTATCCATTCATGTGTTGAAGGGCATCTAGGTTGGCTCCATAGCTTAGCTATTGTGAACTGTGCAGCTATAAACACTGATGTGGCTGTGTCATGATAGTATGCTGATTTTAAGTCCTTTGCATCTATACCAAGTGGGATAACTGGATCGAGTGGTGGTTCCATTCCTAGTTTCTGGCGGACTCTCCATACTGCTTTCCAGAGTGGTTGTACCAATTTGCAGTCCCACCAGCACTGTATGAGTGTGCCTTTCCCCCACATCCTCACCAGCATTTACTGTTACTTGTGTTCTGATCATTTCAGCACTGGTCATTCTTAACAGCTCCTCGAATGGTTCTCATGTGCAGTGAGGTGGAAGACAACGAGTTAGAAGGTACCATGTTGGGTCTGTGCCCAGCCTGGCTCACAGAGCTAGTGTCCTATGATGCACTAGAGGAGCCCAGGTGCCCACAGGGCAATCACACCTCAGGAAATGAGATAAAAAAATAAGGTGCAGATAAGAATTCATTCTTTATGAATTGGAGACATTTTTCCAATTCCTGTACTTTATTGGGGGTGGGAGGGCAAGGGTCTTTAAAATACTAATGGAAGGAGGAAATAGTGTTTTTGCTTTAAATTTGGGCCTTTACTCTTCCATATTCATCTACTGTGATTGCTTCTCATAAAAACTAAAGAACTATACTGGAGCACTTACTCTATATGCTAAGTGATCAGAATAACATTTGTTCTTACAATACACACAAGGTCTGTATTATAATTCCTATCTTATAGATGAGGCAACTGAGGCTCATAGATGTTATTTAATCTGCCCAAGGTCACCCAGCAACTAGATGGAGGAACTGGGATGCCAACCAGTCTGTTTGGCACCAAAGCATATGACTATGACCACCAACTACATAGTTTCCTAAGATACTTTTTAGCCTTTATAACATTCCATTTTTCACTAAAATATGTACAGATTAAATATTAACACAAAATGCCTTTTCCAGAGGTTTTAAATTTTCAAGGTATTTTCTTCCCTAACCCGGAATTAAAGAGTTCAGGTGCTAATAGGCCCCAACACAGAGAGGGAGCAGAGCAGGTACCCTGATTTCTAACACACACACAAACAAACAAACAAAAATAGAAACAAACAAACAAACAAAAACAAACAAACAGCACCCCTCACCACCAATTCCCAGTCCCTCCCTAGGCCCAGGCTCCTTGGAGAGAGAAACATGGGCCTGGACTTCCCCCTAGTGGTCATAAAGCTAATTGCACTTAACACCACCACACCCCAGGGGGCCAGGTGCACAGGGCCTGAGCCCAGGTGGGATGTGCCCTTGTGGACACACCTCTGTGGCAGCACCAGGCCCCTGAGCATCAGATACTTTTCCCGTGTGCTAGAACTGAGAGACATGGACACTGTGGCCCCAAGGCCAAACCATGCCCCATTCCAGTTCATCCTTTGGAGCTCATCTGCCTCCCATCTCTCCTCAGCTGACAGTGTGTTCGAAATCAGGAGAAAGGGGCCCCTAGAGAGCAGGGCTCTGGCCCTGATCTGCTCTGGGTACATGAGTGCCTTTCCAGGGGTCCAGAATACTTTCCAGGACACTCAGGCTTCCCCTCTCCCCCAGCCTTCTCCCCAGGGGCAGGGATGGTGCCATCCATGGCCTTGACGCCCATCTGCCTGGCCCAGCCCAGGGAGGAGCCTGCCCAAATCACAGTACCAAGTCCACTAAGGACTCAGCCTTGGACACACACCAGAGGCCGGGTCAGCAGTGCCCTTGACCAGGCTCCTCTCCCCTCCCCTTTCTCCTGGATCTGGGTACCTGACAGTTACCCCAGGACAGGGAAGGGAAGATTCCCAGTCTGAAGCCAGAGGGGGAAACGGCCAAGTGGGCTGGTGGAAGCACCTGACCAGCAGACACTATGAGGGCACATGACACCCCTGTGGGGTCCTCAAGTGACAGCAGCCAAGCTCTCTCTACTATTCTGAGTTGGTGGAAGGGCACACCTGAAAAGTGGGGAGACAGGCCCCCCTTCACGGCCCCATCAGGAATAGGAGGCAGGGCAGCATGGAAGTCCAGGAGCAGCCACTCCCAGCCCAGCCCCAGTGGACACAGCAGGAACCTCCCCTCCTCTGCCATCCCCAACTCAGAAGGAGGCTGATCCAGGGTATGCTCCCCCCACCCCTGGCTGGCAGGAAGACCCTAGGGGAATGAAGCCCTCCTCCTGTCCCCCTCCCCAAGGCCTGAGTGCATTAGCCGCCTTTAGCCTGTCAGGAGCAATTCCAAATGCCCCATTTATATTCCTAAGTAGAGGACTTGTTAATATGGAGCCTGCCTCTGGGGAAATGGGACTGTGCTGGGTGAAAGATGACAAATCACAGCCCAACAGCCAGGCTAAGAGCGCTAATATTCACTTACATCTCATTCATCAGCGCCCCGCCAGCCTCTGGGCCTCAGCCACTGCTGGGCCAAGGGGAGAGCCTGGAGGAGCCCCTTTGGGCTCCAGCACACTCAGTAATTGATGGCAGATGACAGGGTGATCTGTCCTGCTGGCGAGCCATCGAGGGCCCAGCAGCAAAGGAGAATGAGGGCACCCGCCCCAGCCCCACAAAGAGGGCATGGGTGAAGCCCAAAACAGAACATTCTTTGGGACAAAAATCCAGCCCCTGGCTCCAGTGAGCAAATCAAAGACCACTCACTCACTACCAGGTTCATCTTGGGCCACACCCAGCCTCTGCCTGGAAAAGGGTCCAGTCAGGCCAGGATGGGCCCGGATGGTTTTGGTTCTGCCCTGATTCCAGCCTGGAGGATGGGCGGGCTCTCCACACACACTTGCCTACCTCCACGCGACAATCCAGACTTAGAGCAGGGCACAGAGCCCACCTGGACAGACACTGCCTTGTAGTGTGGTTGGAGCCTCGTCCCCAGCAGGGCGGTGTGCAGCGTGAGTAATGGTGGGCACGGATGCACCCGAATCCTGATAAGGGAGAATAATAACTTGTCAAAGATATATATGATATGTGTTTGCTTTCCCGACGGAATATCTATGGGGCTAATTCATCAAGCCGGCGGGCTGGCTGGAGACCCAGGGCGGAAAGCAGGAAGAAGCACGTGATGGCTGGCACCCAGTGGCATGGTGAGAGTCAGTGTGCATGTGCAAGCCCTTGGCCCCTTGGACTAGAAGCTCTCCAGGGTCCCGGCAAGCACTGAAACTGGCCCTGTCCCCAGAGCTCACCAGACTCCCAGCACTCCCAGGTCCATTTCTGGTAAGTAATTCATAACAGGTGTCCTAGCACTCAGGAAGTTCCCGACTCTTCCACCCGCTCCTTCACTTGTTCTATTTTCCTCCCTCTGACAGCATAGTCTGTGCACAGCCCCTGATTTGGGAGCTGGAAGGTGATCAGTGTCACTCCTTCCAGGCAGATGACCAACCTGCTGTTCAGGTAGGACAAAGCCAACAGGTGGCTCTCATCTGGGTTCCATCTCCCCCGGGCCTATTACACACTCTCCCACACATCCCAACCCTCCTAGGCCTCAGCAGAAGGTGAGACAGAAAGAAAAAAGACAATACGTCCCCTTCCTGGTGACCCAAGTTATTTCAAGGATGCTGAGACCAGAATATTCACCTGGAAGCCCTTGATACCACCCAGAGGCTCCACCTGCCACAGACCCACATTGGGCCATTGAGAATCCCCTCATGTATCCACGCCTTAATGATCACTGAGGGACACAGCTTCCTTTGCCATCCCTTCTCTGCCTTCCTTCTCTTTTTGTCATACTAATAAAAAATACCGAATTGATGTGCATCGTTCCAGGCCTCCCCAGAGTGCCTTTTGGAAATCTGCCTGTCCTCCAAACCCACATCTTGAGCCAGAGACCAAGCTTCAGAAGGGGAACTCCAAAATCCAAAGTCTTAAAGGGTCCTCAGTGTACCCTCCCCAGGACTGCCCACCCCCAGGCTCTGCCCTCACACTTTACCCCATTCCACAGGCCCCGTGTGGACAACGTCCCCAGCTGCCCACCCCGGGCCCTGCTCAGCTTCAGGCTGACAATCACCATCCACCTGGATGCATATATTCAACAAAAGGGGAGTAGGCACCAGGTCGAGTCTTGGCACTGAGGAAATACCAGTGGGCAAAACAGACCAAGAGCCTGCCCCTGTGGAGCTGACTTTGTTGAAATATTGAAAGACTTCCACATCTACCATCGCTTGCTTCCCCTCCCCTGCCTCCCTGTGGCCCAGCAACTAAGGGTTAACTCCTGGCACAGCTCAGAGGGCCTTGAGGACTCCATCCAGCTCCTTGCCTGGTCTCCATCCTGATTGGTCAGAGCTGGTGCGTGCTGTTGTTACATATTTTGACTCTTTATCCCTGGAGAGCACATCTGCAAGCCCATCCTGTGGAAATTCAATGAAAGCTACTCTATGCAAGAATTACCACTGGCTCCTTCCTCCTTCTCCTCCTTCCTTCTCCCCCTCCTTCCTTTCTTCCTTCCACTCCTTCCTTCCCTTCCCTCTTCTCTCTTTCCTTCTTCCTTCCTCCCCTCCTTCCTGCCTTCCCCTTCCTTTCTTCTTTCCTTCCCTCCTTCCTGCTTGCCTGCCTGCCCTCCCTCTCACCCTTCCTTCCTCCTTAAGACCTAAGGTCTCCCTTCCAGCACATTACCCTCTCCCTGCCCTCGGCTCTGGGTACAGGTCTGAGAGACTACTGCCAGTGCTGGCAAACCCTACATTCTACCCTGGGCTGTCCTGGTACAGGCTGGCATCTCCAAGATCTCAAAGCCCAGGAAATATGAAGACCGTCCCCGCTCCCCAACCACCCCACCTCACCCCTGCCACCAGCCCCTTGCTCCCTCTGATAGCTTCTTCCCCTGTCTGCCTCCTCTGTCCCCTCCCCAACCCCACAATGCCCTGTGCACTGAGAGCAGGCCCAGAGTTGGAGGCCACTGGCCTGTCTCCCCACCAGGCAATGGGGAAGGGGAGAGGAAAAGGGGGGTGTGCCCCTCTCAGTGCAGCCTGGAGCTGGAAGCAATTAACTTGGCATTTTCAAACAAGGGCAGAGGAAGCGGGAGCCACAGGACTGAGTCAGCACATCAGAGAGGCAGGCGCCAGGCGGCTGGCTCAGCTCATTAGCAGGACGGGCTGAGCCAACAGAGAAACAAGGTCAGGGAGAGGTGGGTGGGAGCCCCCAAATGGAGGTGGGCTGAGGGTTGTCAGAAAGATGGCTATAGGTCCCCCTCCAGCTCCATCCTGTAGCCAGCCTGCTGACTGTCCTGCAGGCCAACTGACCAAAACCGGCCTTCACCCTGGCTCCCAGGCTGCGCCTGCACCCACCAATCAGCAAACAGCCCCATGTAGCTGCTTCATTACTGGGAGCAAAAGGTGAATCCAACAGGTGCTCCTCTTACCAGGAGTTGCCTTCTCAAGGCCCTGGAGCCTGCAGAAGAGCACAGAGCTAGAGAGGGTGGAGAAGGAGGAAGTCTCTGGGTGGCTAGGAGACTTCATGGAGGAAGTGGTCTTTTTTAGTGGCTACGTTTAAAATAAGGTTTATCCTTCTGTTTTACAAAAGGGAAACTAAGCCATCGACTCCAGCCTTCTTCTGAGTCCCTTGCCCGGTACCAGAAGCCCTGTGCACATCATCCATGATCCTCACATAAGCCTATAAGTCTCTTCCCACCCAGCAGGGACAGAGGCTGGGGGAGGGGTGACTAACCCAAACTCACTGAATGGAAGAGCCAGATTGACACTTGGATTCCTGACTCCAAAACCTAATTCAATGCTTCTGCAAAGAGGTCAAGAACAGAAGATATTGTAAGGAGGGGAGTGGACAAGTGAGGGCAAAGGCCCAGGTATGAGAGGGAATGAAATGAGTTCCTGCCACTAGGCTACCCAGAAGCTGGATGGGGGCTGAGCACATCTCCAGCACCCCACGACTAGAGCAGCACTCAGAGGATTACTGACCTACTGAGCTGTGTAGATATGCCATGGCTTGGAGAATCTCCCAAACCACCCAGAAAAGCATTCTTGAAGACAGGAACCAAAAATTTTCCAGAACACCATATTGGACATCCATCAAGATTGCCATTTCTACTAGCCTTAATTAGTTCTTGACCCTTGAGAAAGCAACCATTTTCAAAAAGCTGGTGTGTGATGCCCTCTGACCCCAATGTTACTGCTCTTTTCTAACAGAGAATATGTAGGGCAAAGGCTCAGGGCAGGGGCTACAGGCTTGGGGAAAAGCCAATGATAGTCAAGAACTCAGAAAAAATTTAGAGTCAGTCAAGCCACAGGCATGTTGGCCATGAGACTCATGTTCCCAGAGGGGATAAGGCGCAGTCCCAGAAAGCAAAGGAATTCTTTGCTCAGCTGAATTTCTGGCCTGACTTCCCCTTAGCATCAAACTCGGAAACTCCTCCTTTGCAGTACTGACAACCCAGCCCTGCTGGGGCTGCCCCTGACTGTACACTACCCCTAGTTTCAGGCTATGACCTGTCCCCATACGCCCATCTCTTTAGATCTCAATGTGAATAGATTTTCCCTTTTTCTCACAGGCAAGGTTAGAACATTCTGGAAAGGACTTTCATTAAACAAAGGGCAGATAAATGCAAAATCAGGCATGGACAAGTGTTCCGAACTTGTTTGCTGAATGATGAGATTATTCTACTAGATTTCAAAGTAAGCTCCTTGGGGGCAGGCATTTTGACTTCTTCAGTGCCACATCTCTGGTGACTAGAATAGTTCCTGACACCAGCACATGCTCAAGAGAACTTTGTCGAATGGAAAAATGGATGAAGGGATGAATGGCTCAGGAGTGAACACCCTGCCTGCTGCTAAACATGGCTCCTCCTTCGCCAAGGTGCATCTTCCTCACTTGGAAAGCCACAAGGCTCCCTGTTGCCATCAGCATAACTTGCAAATAAGCCTCCCTGTGAACCCCTCCCCTTCCTGGTTTCTCTCTCCACCCTCTTCACTATGTACTGTGCATATACCCTGCACCCAACTGACCAGAGGACCACGCCAGCACTTGCTGCCATACTGACCAGCTGACACTTGGTAGGTCAGGTGCAGCACTAAGCCCTCTTGTACAACCTCATCCAATCCTTCCAGTTTTATACACAAGTCCTAACACTACATCCATCTTAGAGATAAAGAAACAGCTGATAAACACAAGAGCCATGACCCAGGCCCTGAACTATATGTTTCCAAACCCATGCTCTCTACCACTAAGAGTGATGGTGGACCTCTAACACCCACCTGCCTGCCTTCTAAGGTCTTTCTGAGTAACCACATTCAGAAATATCAATGACATTGGATTTGAATTTGCCCCAAAGGTGTTCACTCAATAAATGCTAAGCACCAACTATATATTCAGTGGGTTGTGAACAGCAGGCAACAGATTCTGTGCCAGGAGTCATGATGGTCCTTGGGGTAGACATCACCCTTGCCTGGGGGCTGTGGTCCTGATTGGCTCTTCCATCTCTGACACTGGACTCTGTACATCACAATCTAGAGAAACCCTCTCTCATTTGTGTTTTCTTGGCCCCCACCTCAGGTGGCCTGCAGTTCCCAGCTTGCTTGCAGAGCTGACCTGCCTATCAGGTCCCAGAATAACCAAGTACACGTTACCTTGCTTCCTGGGGGCTCTCAGATGAGTGATCGCTCAGAGGTCCCCTAGGGAGAAGGTGTTTTGAAGCCCTAATGCTACATTCTTGAAACATCAAATACACTTTACACACTTCAACAGTGAGAAACACCATTCCCACCAAGCAAAGCAGCATGGTTTCCTAACAAAAATGCCCAGCAGGTGGGGGTCAGAGATGAGCAATCATTCCACCTGGAAGGGGCAAATGATTCTCCCTGGAAAGTTCTTGGGTGATTATCGCTCTACACCCTCACTTTAGAGACCAGGATAACTGACACCTGTCGGTGGTTAGAGACTCCTCCCACATACTAAGAGATGAAGCCAGGATGTGCATCCAGTTTTTCAGGTCCTACATCAAGGGCTCCTTCTTTCATTATCTTGTGCCCCAAGTCACAGGGTTAGTGTGGGTGCTGGGCACAGAACAGGGTGAAGTCAGGTCTGATGTCTAGTAACATCACACCAACACCTGGAAAAACCTAGCCAGAGCTGTCCTAGCCCCAAGGTAATTTCAGAAGAGTGTTATTTCCACACACCCAAAGCTAGTTTTGTCTGGATCTGTGAGGGATGGGGGTCTCATGAAGCTGGCCAGGTGGACGGAGGGGCGGGGGCGGGAGTACATAGTGTGTTCGTCAGAAGGAAGAGTTCTTTCTCGATGGCCCGGCCAATGTGGAGGCCAGAGGGGTGGGGACAGCCTAAATTATCTGGAGGAGCCCAAGGTCTTGAGTATTAAGGTCCTAGCAACCAAGCCTTCCCTCGCACTGACAGGGGGACTAGCAACAGCAGCACCCCAATACCTTCCCTCTTCTCCCCATTCCCCATCCCCAGATGAACCAGCTGTCTTCCTCCTGAGCCCAGCCTAGAGGGAGTTTCTCATTTTAGTATTGAAAGGAAACTCCCAGTTACTGAGCCATCCCTGTCCTTCAAGTCCTCCGTCATCCAGCTGTGATAGAATCCTGCTGTCCCCTATCGCTTCTCACCTCTTGCTAACGTTGTGCCTGTACTTCTGTCACTTCTTGCTTTCCTGTCTCAGCCAGTTGAAGTCTGGCCCATCTATAAAGACCCAATAAAAAGTGGCCTCCTCCCTTGTCCCTGCTGGAGGTCTCTCTCCCAGCTGGCCCCTACCCAGAGCTTGTGTCTTCTCCCAGTACACTCATCATTTTCTAGCATGGGTGACAGTGACATGTGTACATGACATTTTTGAACACAGTGCCTGGCACACACAAAGCTCAAATGTTGTCATTTAATGAATAAATCCAATGCACTATCATGTTGCAGCTGGAAGAGGCTGAATGACTTCCCCAAGATCACAGCCAGGCAGTGCTGGAGGCAGCACCGGAACCCATTAAAATGTAACCCCACCCTTCTTGTTTCCCTGACCTCCTACCACCTGTTTCCACCTGAATCAAGCCAGGGGACAAGCTCAGGACGGGTGATTTCGTTAACCACCATATGTATCATACACACAGAAGAATATACATTTGCAATTAAAAGAATAACAATCAAGCCCTGTGTGGTGAGGCATGCCTATAATCCCAGCTACTGAGGAAGCTAAGGCAGGAGGATCACAAATTAAAAACCAACCTCAGCAACTTAGTAAGACCCTATCTCAAAATTTAAAAAAAATTAAATAAATAAAAAGAACTGGGAGTGTAGCTCAGCGGTGAAGTACCCAGTACGTGTGTGTGTGTGTGTGTGTGTGTGTATCTTCCTGGAGATATAACTCAGTGGTAGAGCACTTGCCTAGCATGCTCAGGGACTTAGACTCCATCCCCAACACTGCTAAATAAATAAATTAAAAGAATGACATCTGGGTCTCTACTGCCAGGTTAAGATGTCTTCATTATTAGTGCCTTGAAGGCTCTCTCTGGCCCCCCCACATAGCTGGGACGCCCCTAACGCACACTTCTCTGGAGTTAACCACTATCCCCACTCTGGTGTTAATCATTGCCTTGCTCTGTTTTGTGTTCGTGCCACTTTTATGCATCTCCCTAACGAGGTACTGCCTTTTGCGTACACAGCTGGGTTTGTGCTTGCTACTCCGTTTTTCAGAACTAAATAGAATCTATGATCTCTTCAATGCTTAACACTGTTATGTTCTAATTTTCCCAGTGCAGTGAACTCTGAGCAGATGCCTATTAGAAAACCAGGCCACAAAACATGCAGAATCCTCCCATCAGATATCACCAGCTCTCTCCTAAAAGCCACTTTCGTGTAGGCATTGAATTAATGGTGTACAAATGACATGCACAGTACTGTGGAATTAGCATATGTCTTGATTTTTTTTTTTTTTTTCAGGAAAGGGATTGTGTATGTGTGCGAAAAAGTCAACTGCTCTAGCCCTTTCCTGGGAGCTGTTTTGATACCAGTTGTCTGACAGCCAGGATCTGCCCTCCTGTTTGAAGGCAGAAAAGAGGTCCCAGCAGGTGGGGGGTGGGTATGAGGAAAAACAGGCTCGAAGGGTTCCCCAACCCCCTCCTCTCTTCCCTCTGGCCAGCCCTCACCACGGTGGCTTTGGCCCACAGCTGCCCTAGCCCAGGGACCTGGTGGCAGACAGAAGCAGACCTACTTTGGTTTCCATGGCAACTGCAGGCATGGGGAGGCCAATTGAGTGAGCGGCAGCCAACAAGGCAGCTGGTTTGAAGGGTGTTGATCTCTCTGTGGACCAGCAAGGCAGAACCACCAGGGACCAGTGGTGGCAACAAACCCAGAGGAGCCACCAGAGGTGGGCATGCAAAGCCCACGGGACCTATCTGCACAGCTCACCCATTCACCCCCAACCTCTCTCACCCACCCACTCCCAACTGAGGCACATACTGAGCAATACACACCCACAATCCCCTATGAACACTCACACCAAATACATCCCAGATCTACTCCTGGACTCATTTTCACACACCAAAATACAGAGCCGTGTATATACATGCTCATTCACACTCAATATATAAGATTTACACCCAGAAAGATCCACAAATACCCCAACACACACACTCTAGACACACACACAAGCAGTATACACACCATGTTCATCTTATCCACGTACTAACTGGGCTTATCATAAATGTCACCACATCCTCCCCCACATACTCACTGGTACTCCCCCAGACACGTACATGCAGATGCAGAATACACTATTTACTCAGTTTTATCTGCATCCTCCATAAATGCTAAAAGAATTAAAAAGCCAACAATTCTTGTGTCATTTAGACTTGAAATAAAAACAAAAATCTCCACCCCCATACTGGAAATTGAAACCAGGGGCACTCTATGACTAAGCTACATCCCCAGCCCTTTTTATTTTTATTTCAAGACAGCATCTCACTAAGTTGTCCAAGTTGGCCTTGACAACTTGACAAGTTGTCTAAGTTGTCCTTCACCCTCAGCTTCCCAAGAAACTTGGATTTCAGGCATGCACCACCATGTCCAGCTCCACATACTCTTTTAGAGAGCTGAGTGGGTCCACTCATCTCCAGGTTCACTACATGCTGCCCCCAATGCAGGAAGAAGCCTCTGCTTCCCACTATAGGCACAAGGGGCTAGTGCACAGAACACAGGGTATCTTGCTAAGCCACAAATTGAGCCCTGACACCTCTCCATCCACTGAAACCATTGAGAACCAGAGATCACAGAAGCCCTTTGGGAGAAATACTTTGTTCATTTTGTTGAGAATCTCTTAAAGCACACTTGAATTTTTGTGACATTGTTCCAATGTGGTCCTAATGGTAGCTTGTTAATTAATGACAGAAATTGAAAGATGAATGTAGAGTGCACATATGTCTCTACGCCTGCTATAATAATAATGAGCTAAAACTTTCTGGACACCAAAGGTCAATACATGTCAATGTGATATTTTGTACTTTCACATTGATGATGAAAATAATCTAGAGTTTTAAATTAGGGGGTTGTTGAGACAGATACCCTTTATCCCCTAGGGTATAATTCAGTAAACACTTTTCAGTTTTAGCAATAGCAATATTAGCATTGTAGGGTACTTGACAAAATGATTTCACATGTGCCACCTCTTTTGTGTTCCTGAGCATCTCCTGTAGGCAGGAAGGATGCTGGGGGAGGGGACAGGTCATAGATTAATAAGACCCAGGCCCAGACCTTAAAGAAACACAAACTAGTGAGGAAGGGTTGGGGAGCAGCATTAGAACTCAATACCACCTGCTTTGAGTCATCTCACAAGCCATGCAAAGAGCACTGACTCCCAAGAAAGGAGTCACTGGTTGGTGGAGAAGAATCAGGTTCAGTTGGAAATTCAAAGGAAGCTCCTGGGAGAAAGTCACATTTACTCTAGGCCTGAAAGCACAAGTAGATTTAGCTAAGGCAAGTTCAGGGCTGAAAAGGGGGCACTGAGGAGCTGGGCCTGGTGGTGGGCACCTGGTAATCCCAGCGGCTGGGGAGGCTGAGAGAGGAGGATCGTGAGTTCAAAGCCAACCTCAGCAAAAGCAAGGCACTAAGCAACTCAGTGAGACCCAGTCTCTAAATAAAATACACAATAGGGCTGGGGATATGGCTCAGTGGCCGAGTGCCCCTGAGTTCAATCCCTAGTACCAAAAATTAATTAATTAATTAATTTTTAAAAAAGAAAAAAGAAAGGGCACTGAGGTCCAGGCCACAGCTGCAGAACAATGTGGTGGCCTGTGTAGCTGGAAGGGAGGAGGGGTGTCTCAGGTAGGCAGGAACAAAGGGAAATGAGGCTAGGAAGGTAAACCGAAACCAGATTCAGGAAAGTCTTGCTCCATAAGCCAAGGAGTTTGGCCCAGGGAATAACCGGGTGGGTGAACAGGTGAAATGTATATTCTGGGAAAACTACTCAGGTAGCCAGGAGGTGAGTGTCGTGTGGGGGACACAGAGGGTTCAAACAGAAGAGTTAAGATTATGCCCTCCCATGAACACAGTCAGAGCCCCAGTTGAACCCCTGCATCTAGCTGGGGCCTGACCCATAAAAGGCTCTCCATAAATGTTTCCTGAACCGCACAACGCCGCTGGGTCACGCGAAGAAAATAGAATTAAGAGTCGGTGACCCAAAGGGCTAGTTCAGGCTCAGTATTGACTGGCTCCAGGACCTTGGGCCAGAGATTTAACCTCTCCGGTTCTCGATTTCCACGCTGGTAAAACGAATCCGATAATGCCCTGACCTCCCTTGCTTAGCTGTTGCGAGCTCACCAGAGGCAGCAGGATGAAGGCTCAAGAAAGACGCAGCGCGCTGGGCAGGGTACCGCCCACGCAGAGGACTCACCTCGACCGGAACCTTACGCAAGGAGAGCTGGCTCAGCCGTTAGCAATTACCTGCGCCCCAAACCCGACACCTGCGCTCCATTTCTGCACAAACAGATGGTGCTATCTGGCTTAGCCAATCACCTCCCGGGCCTCCCCAGGCCATCAGCGCCAGGACAGAGCTAGCGCCACGTGCCAATGCGTAGGCCCTGTCCCAGGACACTCTCACCCGAACATCAAAACTGACCCCTGCTGCCGAGGACCAGCGCTGCGGGTAGAAAGACGCGAAGGTGGGCACACTGAGTGGACGCTGGCTGGCCCAAGGACGCCCCGCCGTGGGCTACCCAAGGCGTCCCTTCTCTTCCATGAACTGCATCCACTCCGAAGTTCAAGGGAACAGTAAAGCCAGCTTCAGATATTCAAAAGCCCTCTGAAAGATGAGCAGGGAAGGTATTGGCTCCCTGCTTTCCATGTGAAGGAACTGAGGCTCAGAGAGATTAGGTGACTTGCGGATGGACACACACATATCAAGAGATGGAACCAGATAGAAACCCAAGTCTCAACTCCAAGTCCACTGTTCTTCCGCTGCCTGGTGCTGCTGGGTTCCCAGGGACCACTCTGGTCATCTTGGGTAAGGGAACCAAATCCTAACTTTGCCAGGAGCTACCTTTGCCTTCATCCACCCACAGTGGCCTTGCCATCCGGGGCCCTTCCTAAACCTGGTGCCCATCCCACACACCTGAAGGTTAGTGGACATGTGAGTCAAGCATAAATCAGAATTAAATCGTGAAATATACACATTGAATACCTTTTTCAAAAAGATCATTTGATCTCACTAAACTACCCAACTCTTCTTGTCCCCTCCAAGAATGATGGGGAGCTGACTCGACTCAGCTCCTACTCATGAAATTTTAGACTTTCCAGCTTGGAAGGGAAGGGACCATTAAAGAAAACTGATATAAATGCCACCCTCAGGAAGATTGTGTATCATGGAGGTGGATGGGTGGGTTCTCTGTCTCTGGAATTTGTAGAATGAAATCCACAGACACAGGATGAGAGAGAACAAAGTAACAGGATTTATTAGAGTAATAGAAAGAAAGTAGAGCTCCTAAACAGGGAGGGCTCCCAAGAGAGGGATGCCAACAGGTGTGTCTGTTGTCTAAGGGTTTTTATATTCTTTTGACAAGGTACTAACTTTTCTGGTTCAATTAAAAGTGTACAATCAGTTTCTTATTCCAGTAATGGGATGTTTTAATGTCTTTGTTAACCTGAGTTTGTCCTGTACTTGTTCCTTAAAAGAACTGCTTAAGTTAAAAACAACTCTTTGAGGTTGACTAATATTAGAGGATGGGTACCCATGTGTGAGTGGGACTTTACAGTCAGGCAGCCAGAAAAAATGAAGTTTAGCCTATGGTTTTAATCTGGGTAGTAGGACCCCATTCTTTGAGGTTCCCATTTCTATCTGTCTATGGGTTTCCTGCCTCAATTGCTATTGCCTACTCCAACACTAGTGATTAGAAAGTTCTTGCTAATATTTAGCTGAAATTTATCAGTCTCCTAAAGTTCTCCAGTTATCCCACTGGAGCCACAGAGAGCAAGTTAAATCTCTCTTTCTTTTCATGATCCATTGCGTGTTTGGAGGTAGCCTTCTATCTTCCTGACTTAAGGGACCCGGTTCTCTCCGCCACTTTTCAGAAGTCATGCTTGTGAGTTTCTTCCAGTCTGGTCATCTGCTTCAGAGCTCAGTCAAGCCTGAGTTCTTATTCTGTGTCAATGTGCTAAGTGCATCCCCTACATCATCTCATTTCCTCCTGACACCCCCCCACCAGGGAAAGGGGGGGTGGATGCTCCTTAGCCCCATTTTACTGATGAGGAAGCTTGGAAGAGAATGTGCTTCCCTAGGGTTATACTGGGCAGTGGCAGAGCAGGCTCTGCTCCTCTCTGCTTTCTTGCATGGGCCCCAGAGGGAAAGTGGGTTTTGTTTGATTTTGAATCCAGGGGCACTAACCTCTAAGCCACATCCCAGCCCTTTTTATAGTTTGAGATAGAATCTCACTAAGTTGCTTAGGGCCTTGCTAAGTTGCTGAGGCTGGTTTTGAACTCACCCATTCTCCTGCCTCAGCCTCCTGAGCTGCTGGGAAGTGTACTTACCCAGCGGATCCAGCAGAGGGACCAGAGCACCATTGCACTTGGAGTCAAAACACCTGGCTTTGCATCCCACTCAGTCACTTATCATCATGTGACCCAGGCAAGCCATCTTATCTGGGGTTCTTAGCTGGTGAAATAGGAATAATTATGTGTCCAGTTCTATGCTGTTATGAAGATTGCCATCTTAAGTCTGATACTCTCCATTAGCTCCCGCTTCCCCCTGGAGGAGTCCCTTGCAACTGAATTCAGAGGAACTAGAGTAAGTGAGTGGATTCGTGCCACACTCTAGGAAGCTAGGGCCTCTTCCAGGTCGGGGAGCCAAGTTCAAATCTCCAGGTCTCCCACCCGGCCTGGAGCACTCTCTAAAATGATTTGTCAAGTGACAAGCAAAAATATATTACCAATTTAAGAGTGTGATTTGCCTGCACTTTTTAATCCTCAGGCTGTTGTTGAATAGATTAAAGTGTCTGCTTTGATCCATGCATTTAGATGGAAACATAAATATAGCCATCACTTATTCTCTCAGTTGCCAGGATGGGGTGTCGTGCCGCCTCACGCTGGCTTCCGACCCAGCCAGGGTAATGCATGAGAATGACCTTTTTGCCATTCAAACCCCTCTTCCATTTCAGCCCTGTCTTTTCGGCTCCCACCCTGCGCCCGTCAGCAGTCGCTTAATTTGACTACGATTCACGGTGGGAAACCGTCACCAGGAAAAGGGCGGGGGGGGGGGGCGCGGCGGCCGAGTCGCGGGCGGGAGCTGCGGCCGCCCAGTCCCCTGGTTCTGAGGACTTCCCCTAGCGCCGCAGAGCCCTGCAAGAATAAATCTCCGGAGAAATAGATTTTGAAGAGGAATTTGGTACATAGATCTTCTGTCAGCGGAGCAGACTCCGGCTCAGCCGTTTTTCAGGCTCGCTGCTTATCCAGAAATACATCTATTTTTACATGGATCTCTGGCGAGATTTCCTCTTCCCTCGCGGGGTGGGAGGCGGCGGAGGGAGTCGGAGGGCTGGGAGAAGTGGCTGCGGAGACTGGGTGGAGGCGGGCAAGGTAGGCGACATCCAGAGCGCCCTGGGCCTCCTGGGCCTTCCTCCATCCCCAGGCGTCCTGCCTGACTCTTCTGCTGAGCAAAGGGCTCTGCCCCAGCCCCTCTGCGTCCCCTCCGCCTATGCAAAGCCCCCTCCACTTCTGTGACTCCCCCGCAAGCCAGAAGCTCCTTGGGGGATCTGAGGCCTGGGCCGAGCTGCCAACTCCCCCAGACCCACAGATGTAGCTTGTCCCCACCCAGAGAGGCACAAAGAGTGTCCTGGTTCTGCCTGTGCGCCGGCCACTGCGAGAGCGGTGGGGAACCCGCACTGAGCCGCCAGGGCTGGTGGGGACTCTGGCAGGCAATTAGGCCTCAAACAATGGCCCGTGAAATGTCAGACTGGATTCAGCCTGCACTGGCGTTAGGAGGGGTTGCGGGTGGGGAGGTGAACACGTGGTGATGGAGCCAGGAGCCCTGGAGACAGCTCTCCTGCTCCCATAGGCCCTTCTGGCAGGCTGGGCACCCATTTATAAACGTTCTTTTCTCAAATCCCCTTGAAAAAAATTAACTCCTTCCACTCCAGGAATCTGTGCTTTGGAGATTCAATTGCTCTAGATAATCAAGGGAGAGAAGATAGTTCCCAAGATAGAAATGACCCCACAGGGACTAGATCTGCTAATTTGCCTGGCTTTATTCCCTTTCCTTTCCCCTCAGAACAGGCCTCCATCTCCAAAATCTTCCTGTTCCAAGAGGCCCAGGGGCCCATAGGCAGCTGGTCCCACTAAACTACTTAATGCCTGGCTCTCCCCTTCCTGGACTTGAAGCCAGGAAGCAGCATTGGGCCAATGTGCAAACCACCCCACAGCCAGGTGAGTGCCCTTTCCAAGACGGGCCACACTACAGGTGCTACAGGTGTCTGTGGTCTACCCACAGTCTTTTCCCCCTAACGCTTTCGACTGCATTCTCAATCTCATCCACCTCACTACTTTGGGGGACTGTTGCTTATATTGTACCCACTCTCACTGCTACCAGCAGTTCCAGTCTCTCCCTCTGCCCTGCTTTCCAACATCATTCCCCACAGGCTGACATAGTCCCTATAGTGCCAGCTCATCCTATATGTTCTCATTCCTCTCCTTCCTCCACACCACCTGGTCTTTCCTCAGCCTCTGCACAGACGAACACATTCCATCACCAACTAGCTGCCCATCTCCAACTTGTGACCTGTGTCCCATTCTACTGACAGACTCCTGCCCTCCTAAACCACCCATCTGCGCTCCCTGGCCACCCAGATGGGACCTGTCTGGCTCCCCTCCTTCCTGTGTGCCTTTCTCTCTCTCCCCTTCCCTCCTCCCCTCCCCCAGCTCTTCTTCTTCCACATTTTCCTTGGTCATCCCCAAAGACTCTCACCAACTTTCTTCCTACCCTCTCTCCCAAGTCTTCAACCACTGTTTCCAAATGAATAGCTCACAGATTTGTATCACAAGGCCTGACATTTCTGGTAAGTGTCCTCAGTTGCTCCTAAGATGGTTCTAGGCTAGGGACTGGAGTTATAGCACAGTGGTATAGTACCTGCTTAACATGTAAGAGGTCCTGGGTTCAATCCCCACCACTATAAAAAAAAAATTAAAATGGTTCCAGGTTGGCAAGAAATCTGCTGCCACTCTTCAGTCATTGGTGCTAAAACCCGTGTATCTCCTCCTACCGTGATTGATGAGGTTTTTTCTCTTGTTTCCTAGGCTGGATCCCAGTTAACTCCTGTCCCCTTACTTCACACTCCACTCCCAACCACACACACACACAACCTATCAATCATCAGGCAAATTCTAGTTTTCTTTGAAATGACATAGCATCTGCCCAACCTTTCCATTCTCATTACACTCCAAGTTCTAGCCCTTTTTCCATTCACCAGGACTATGGCAGGAGCCACCCCATCTCCATGCTCCATATAGAATGATGATGCTCCATGCAGAATGATGTCTCTCCCCAAAGATGTCATTCCCTGGTCCCTGGAATCTGTGAAAATGTTGCATTACATGATTACAGTGACTTTCCAGATATAATTAAGGTTACTTACCTTAAAATAGAGACTATCCTGAATTATTAGATAGGCCCAGTATAAACATGTAAGCCCTTAAAAGCAGAGAACTTTTTCCAGTTCAAGTCAGAGATGCAATAAAAGAGAAAAGAACAGAAAAGAGATGGTAGATGAGAAAACCAGAGAGTTTTAGCAAGCATAACAAGGATTTGGTACCCTCATGCTGGTGTGAAATGTAGGGTCCACATGCAAGAAACAGAAGTAGAGATCAGGGTGGCTTTTGCTTACAGCCAGAAGGAAATAAGAACCTCAGTGAGCTTAGAGGAACAAGAAACCTGAATGAGCTTAGAAGCAGATTCTCTCCAGAGCTTCATGATAAGAACCCAACAAGCTAACCATTTATTTTGGTCTTGTGTAAATCTCTTTCCAAAGTCCCCACCTTTTAATACCATCACCTTGGGGGTTCAATTCTAACATACAAAGTTTGAGGGGACATTAACATTTAAACCATTACACCAATACATTTCACCATTTTCTATTTAGCACACTTTTACTATAAGATCAATCCAACATCCCCAGTACCTTTCAGGATTCCCAACTACATATTATGTTCTAAATCCTCAGCCTAACGTTCGAACCTGTCTCCAGTTTTCCTTTTTAGTTTATTTCCCACAGAAACCTCCACTTAAAATACAATGGCACCTTCACATCCTCCTCACACTATCCCCTCATCTGGAATCCCTCTCTTTTCTCCTCTCCTCTGTCAATCCAAAGCTGACCTCCATAAAAACCTCCAGTAAGTCCCTCCTCCAGGAAGCCTCCATGGGCCCTGCAGCCTATGCAGGCCCCTCTCCAACCTGTCCATTTAGCACTCAGTGCACATGGCCTGTGTTAGATTGTCTCTCCTTGAGATTGAGAAACTGATGTGACTCCATTTTTGAGAAACCAGCTTCTAATTCAAGGCCTGTCCTAAGGAAGGGGGCGTGACCCTTGTCCTGGGAAAAACCCACAGAGCATTCCTAAGCATATACCCACCCTACTGAGTTGTTTGTCTGTAAATAACAGGAGAGGTCTGAGGCGCCAGGTGTCCCTGACTCAGTTAGGCTAGGTGAGGACCCATAGCAACCCCCTAGCAACCTCCAATCAGCATGAGACAGGGAAAATACCTGGGATACCAGATGACCCCCCAGTAGTTTATGGTGGTTGATAACATGTTGGGAAACCATGTAGTTTAGCCCGTACACCCCTCGTGGCTTAAACCAATCAGTTCAAAGGAATCCCCCTCTTGTACTAACCAATCACCCCTACCTAACTTGTTCCTGCCAGTGAATGTGCTAATCAATGTTAAGAGTTGTTGTTTGATTTTCCCACAGTATGGAATGATTTGCGGTGTGATGTTGTGACACATAGAGTATCCCCCCAAAACCTATAAAATCTCACCGAACAAAGGACCAGGACTCACTCCCTGGGACTACTGCGTCGAAAACGGTTGTGAATCCAGGCTCGAGCTTGCAATAAAGACTCTTGTGTGATTGCATCGGTTTCTGCTCCTGGAGGTCTATTGGGGTCCCACGAATCTGGCATTACAAGATACTTCCCAACCTAATGACAAAATCCACAGCTTTCATTTCTCTCATATGCTGTACTGTGCCTATCACAGTTCTGTGTACAAAGTAGGGAGTCAACAGAAATCTGCTGGTTTAAAAATAGAATGAAAGTATTCCCAACCAGTGTCTTATTGAGCAGTGGTGTCCCAATAAGAGAAGTTGAGGGACTCCATCCAGCCTGGTCTAGCTGCCAGGGGCCAGGAGGCCCCTCTTAGTATGTTGAGGTGGTAAGGAGGCAAGAACATTCTGAACCACACAGCAGCCCCTGAGAAGACCCAGTGCAAGGGCTGCTGAGTCAGGCAGAAACAAACCTGGGTCAGAGCAGGTAAGCCAAGAAGAGAGTCCCCAAATCAGGCAAGGAAATCCAGAGGAGCAGGAGTGGATGGAGACTGAAGGAAATGTCCAGTCTAGGTTCAAGGAGTAGAATGATTCAGCCAGAACCTGCCACAATCACTACCTACCTGGCAGGGTGAGGGACAGTGCCAGCTCCTACATAATGTACCAGTAGTAGGACTCCCATGGGGACTAGGAAAAGGCTGACAGGGAGAGAAGAGATTAAGAAGGCAGAGAAAAGGAGGGCTGGAGAGGGGAGGGTGACAGAAGACAGGGAAAGGACGTGAGGAGGAGAGAGAGAAGGGAAGTGGAGGAGAGGCAGGGATTGCTCTCTTGATGGCCACCATGAAAACACCATCTCTAGACTACCCCTAGCCAGCCAGGATTAAGGTAAGTGAAGAGATGGCAACACCCCACCCCCTTGGCCACCACAACTAAGAAATTATGTAGAGTAATTAATCAAAAGCTAATGAGAAATGTGTTTTCTCTCCCAGCCTAGCCCCACATCATATTCTTATTAGCTGAGGTTATTACAATAGTAATCATGCGTGCTCCAGGCGCAAATTGGGTTTTTTGCTCCACTGCCACCAATTTAGAAAACCATTAATGGCAAGATAAAGCCCCCATGGCTCACGCCAGGCCAAGCCGGGTGAACCTGCTGCTGCTTCCCTGTCCTGCAGCCACACACCCACTATCCAGGGGGCGCTCTCCAGAGCACCCCAGGAGTCTCCCTGGAGGACTCACAGGTGGAAAGAGCAAATTCTGGAAGGGTAGGAGGGCTGCAGGGCCTGGGGTGGAGCACGTTAGGTTTCACACACAAACCCACACACACCCTCCAGCGCAGTCACGAGGGAGGGACAGTCCTCATGAAATGAAACATAAAGCCGAGTGTATCTCAGGGGTCCAAGTCATCCCAGTTTTCTCTTGAGCCCCTCCGCCCTCAGAACCTGTCCTCTGGAAGGATTAGCTGAACCTATGGTTCCCAAGCACAGGTACGAAATCGGGTGCTGACCCTTAAGGAAGTTTTCACTAGCACACAGAGGGTAATGTATTAAGTTTTTGCCAGCAAAATGTTCTCAATTTTAAAGATGCTTTTGTTTGTGGTTTTACATACATACATGTGTGTGTGAATGTGTATGAGGTGTGTGAGTGTGTGTGTGTATAAAACTCTACTTGGTAATGACTTAAGTCACTTTCAGTTGCAAGGGATGGATTTAAACTACTATTGCAAAATTGGAGATGGTTGGCTCGTGTAAGCAGGAGGAGCAGAATAAAACCAGAAAGTCATCTGGCATTATCAGGCCTCTCTCCCTTTCTCCATCTGTCTTTACGTTGCCCTTGTTGCCTCTTTCTAAATTTGAGCTTCCTCCCTGGGTGGAGTCATGGGAGGAATGACCCCTGAGTCATAGCCAAAGGCTGCTCTGAGCTTACATTATTGCTATTGCTGTGTAAGATCTCGGGGTGGGGGGGGATGTTTGTTCTCCCTCAGCACAGATAAAGTCTGGGACACATTGACTGTCCCACCTTGGACCATGTGGGCTTCTTAAGGCCAGTTGCTGTGGGCAGGAACATAATGCTGGCCAGGCCTGAGTCATGTTGTTACTCCTGAGAGCAAGGTAAGAGTCTGTCCTTCTGCCCCACCAGAACAGGGGAATAGTCATGCCTAAAGTAGAGATACAGTAACTGGAAAAGAAGAGTAAGAGACACTCTTAAGTAGAGTGTAAGTGGACAACAGATCCACTATACCTGTAAATTTAAAAAAAATAATAAGATCTCAGTCCTCCACTCTCCCCTGCAGAATTTTTTTTCTGAAAGTATTGATAATTACCAAGTCAAACATTGAGCTCCCAGAAAATATCAAAGATCATTTTCCTCAAGTATTTCCTCCCAGGATTCCACAGAAGAAAGTTCCATTACACTAGCTCAAGCAGTGAGATGCTGGGGACAAGCTCTTAGCAACTTTGCTGGTTGAGTTGGACATTGACAACCCCTTCAACCCATTCCAGATTATTACACAAGAGTGTAAATCTAGAAGGCTGCCATAGCACTGGAGGTTAAGTCAGTGGGCAGCGATTTCTATACAAAGAGAAACTTCCTAGGAAGTCCCTCATGGAAATCCAGTCAAGACAGCTCAAACCTGTAGTCCACAGAATCCTCCTAAATAATAAACTGTCCCCACCTGGTAGAGAGTGAGGGATTTGAGCAAAACAGCCAAATTTTAAAGTTTGTCTTCTTATTTGCCATTTGGCATTGAAAAAAAAGCCTCTCTGATCCTCAATTTCTTCATCTGTAAAATAGAAATATACCTTCATATTTCTTCAGAAATTGTCCATGAGCATGCAGGAGGCCCAGAGACATTCTTGTGTTTTTTTAATGAACTTTATTGAGCACCTACTAGGTATCAGGCACTGTGTAAGATACAATGTATAAAAAGAGGACTTAGGTGGAGGTTTCCTAAGGATGCCAGAGAGATAAGAAATGTTCCCACTATGTGTCATACAAAGGAGCCTAGAATACCTGTTATAAGAGAGCCATGAAATTCATGGAGGTGTTGGGCCAGACAGGAGAATTCAGGTCAAGTGGGTTGCCTACAAGTGCTAAGATCATTTACAAGAAGGGATTGCTTTCCGATGGGGGATAGGGTAGGGCAGGGACATGTTGCTCCAGTCTGGAAGGACAGAGGAAATGTGGTGATGGAGAGGGTAAGGGTTCCCCACAGAAAGGCTAGCCTAAGCAGAGGTCTGGAGATGAGAAGGCTAAGGGTGGGAAGCTACCTCCTTGAATCCAGAAAAGGCCCGAGTAGGAAAGGGCCTCCCTTTCAGGCCATCTGCCTCCTCCTCTGCTACCACAGCTCTCCCCTCTTTACCATGCATTGGTGGGTGATGTTAGCTGGGCACAGCCAATGTGTGGCATGGGAAAGGGGTTTCCTTAGGAGAAGCTTGGGCCTGTGACATCCACAGCGGACCATCCATGTACTGTCCCCCCTCCTGCCACCTCCCTTTATCTGCCTCTGCAGCTTGGCCATGGCTTGGTGCTGCTAATTAGTGACAATCAGCTCAGCTTCCCACCCCCAGCCCTCTGCCAGGGCTGGGATGTGACTGCTCACTGAGGCTTCCTTTCCCTCCAACAGAAAAGGCACAGCAAATGGCTGGAGGCGGGGACAGAGGGCGGGAGCTGACCCAGATGAACAGTAGGGAGGGGATAGAGGTGTGCCTGACAGAGCATTGAGTCATAGGCTCGGCCAACTGCAGGCCTCACTAGCTCCTGCATGGGCTGTGCCTCTGTGATTCCAAGAGCTCCTAGCAGGAAAGTGCTCATAAAAGGTCCATTCCTATAGTGTTTCATTAGTTCAGTCCCCAGACAGCCGTGGCAGATAGGCAACATCAGCATCATCTAATGTCCTTCTTCCTTGGTCAACTCTAAGATTCACAAGGGAAGAGACCATGTCAGCTTTGTCACTACTGTGTATCTTCAGTGATATAGACAGAGTCCGGCACAGAGCTGGCATTCAACAAATATTTGCTGGATGGGTGGGTGACTGGCAGAATGAGTGGATGGTGGGTAGACAAGGAGGCAGATCAATAGAGGATCAATTATCCCATTTTACAGACTAAGAAACTGAGACAGAGAAAAAAGGTGACTTACCCAAGGCCAATCAGACAGCTAGTGGCAGATTGGCACCAAGTCCCAGTTCATGGGCCTCCCCAGCTGGCATGCCTCCCAGCACCCACAGCTGACTCTCTTCTTTGGTTTCTGGATCATGCTCAGCCAAGAAAGGCTCATCCTTCTGAAGCTCTCATTTTGATCCTCCCTTGGGCCTCTGGTCTGAAGCCAAGAAACTGCCAACCCAGCTCACATAAAAAGAGCAGGATCTCCAGAGCCCAGTGACCACACACTAGTGACACAGTGGCCCTCTATGGTCACCAGTCTGGAGAAACCTGACTTATAACTGGTGGGGATAAATGTAGAGGGTAGCATCAAGCATGAGCTCCCCACCCCACCCAAAGAGCTGGGTAACAAGGAAGGGTAAACAGCACAGGACTTGGAATTTCAGACACATCAGTTAACAGTCCCACCTCAGTCCCTTCCACAAGCACATGCCTCTTCCCACTTTTTTTTTTTAAGAATTTAACCTTTATTTTGTTTATTTGTTTGTTGTTTATTTGTATGTGGTGCTAAGGATCAGACCCAGGGCCTCACCCATCCTAGGCAAGCCTTATACCACTGAGCCACAACCCCAGCCCTCTTCCCATATTTCAGTTATTCACCAGGCCACCGTCCTCCACTGCAGCATCCTCTCAGGGGGTCTGCCTCCCACCCTCTCCAATCTCAGGCTCCTATCGACAACATGGACTAACGGTGCCAGAAACACACATCATTCTGAAGGTTCAATTAAATGGGACGATAGGAGAAGCTACAGCCTTAGCCCAACTCGACCTAGCTCCCTGCCCTCTTGGATCCTCTGGAACCTGGAGCCCCTCCCATGTCAACACAGACCCCCGCCTGCTCCTCTACAGGCCAATCTGGAGTCTTCTGGCTGCAGCCTCACTGCTCTATCTCCAGCCCCACCCACCATCCTGAGGACCCAGAGCTCCTCCTGCACACCTGCTCTGTCCCTGCACTATGCCCTTCCAAGCCAAGGCTTTGTTCTCTGGCGCTTATACTCCAAGGTAGCAGCCTGCTTGCTCTGGGATCCCAGGGTTAGTCCTCAGTCTTCAGATGAAAGCTCTCCTCCCAGTAACCTCCCTTCCCAGGAGGCCACCCTTAAGTCCCCATGCAGACCCTGATAGGTCATCTGGCTCTTATTGGACCTGTTGTCCCTTCTTCACATGAGGTTTTTCTAAAGTCCTCATATTTCTTTGCCTAGAGTAGACAGGAATCCTTTTACCTTAAGCCCAAGACTTTTGGGTTTCCAGAAGCATGGAACACATTTTAGAGGAAAAGAGTCCACAGCTAGAGAAGTCCCCAGCCCCCAAAAGCTTGAGATTCACCTTTGACCATCTCCAATCTTCCACCCTGCCCATGACAGGCTCCATCCATTGAAACTCAGTATGAATTTTGATTCCTCCTGCCAGGCCTGATGCCTGTATGAATCTCAGAAGTTTTCCCACTTAATCACCTCAACACCACAGATTTTAAGTTCCTGTTTTCTGATGCTGGCCTTAGCATAACAGAAGGTGTGGCCTCGTGGCTCCTCCAGGGCTTAGTATTCAAGCCAGAAGCAGCCACTGTCCTTCCCACCACGCCTCCTCCAAAACAGAGCCCTTGGTCGTTGGCCTGCATGACCCTAGCAGAAATCCTTGATGACAACAGGACAGATGTGTGTCAATGCTGACTATTTAGAGGTTAGAGTGCCTGTGGTTACAGCAGGTAGAACTGGGGTATCTGGTAAAAGTGGGGTTCCCACAGAATCCTGGAGTCAATATCTTCAAGGGACCCAAAGAGACCATATGATTCAACCAGTCACTCAAAAATCCACTTGTGCTAGAGGGCCAGGTTGCAGGTGACTTTCCCCTTTCATCTTCATTCTTTTTGGACAGCCTGAATTTTTTTCCTAGGGACTTTGTTATCCATGGCATACTATTTCAAGAGAAAACCCTTCTGGCTTTAAAAAACAAAAAAACTTGAAATTCTGTAGCTTCTTCCATATACCCATCATGGAAGAAACAGAGAGAGACAAGATCCGGTCCATTGGGATGACGTCAGTGTTCTTCCCATTCTACAGAAGAGGCAACTGAAACCGGAAAGGTTAATAAGGACTAAGGTCAAAGAGCTCTCACAGGGAGAAACTAGATAAAACCCAAGTGCTCTGGCTTCTTAGTTTGGTTCAAAGGTTTACAACACTTGCCTCCAGTGTAGTGGCCCAAGTGTGACTGCACAGGCTACCCTTGAAGCCAGCCTCCACATCCTGCTCTCAATGTGGCACAATAACAAGAGGGTTGCCAGTGAGTGGGCAGCCTCCAGCCTTATCAAGTCTCTGTTTTGCCTGAGGCACACACAGGGCTCCTGGCAGAGGAGGGTGGGAGAGAAGCTGGGAAGCCACAGCCTGTGCATGCAAATGAGGCAGCTGCATAATTAATTAACATCAAACAGTTTCATTAAGAGATGGAGCTTTGCGGCTGTTTGTCTTGAAAAAAAAAGAAAGAAAGAAAACCTGAAACAGCAGGAAAAGGGACAAGAGAATGGAGGTTGAGACTGCTCAGGCCCAACTCAGAAGTTAATGATTCTGCCTGCTGGGGATGGTGGCAAGATCTGTTAGAAGGATGCCTAGGTGGCCCCAGCCCCGTATCTTATACTTGGGCTCTTACCCCTCCCAGGCAGGGATGATGCTCCCTCAACTGTCAGCACCCTAAGAACTGTACCAGTCACCTGCACCTGGGGCCTCTTCCAGGAGCTGAAGTTTGGGGACAAAGGTGGGCATTGCCACCCCAGAGCAGCAAGTGGAGAGCTCACTGGGAACAGATTCCCAGCATCTAAATGGCGGCTTCTCCAGGGAGGAGACAAGTGCTCTGCACAGCTCTAAGGCTCAGATGCATTGTCTCCAAAGTGGCCTCCAGCACTGTGGGACAGAGAAAACCTTTTGGGGAAACCAAATCAGGGAACCTGTTTATTCCTAAATCTCCAGATCCTCTCCCTACCCACAAACCCATTTTTTTTACTCTAAAATTAAAAAAAAAAAAGAAAGAAAGAAAGGCAGAGAGATAGACAGCTCCTTGCAAGTCTTCTCTGAGCTAATGCTACAAGGCTGGAGTCTCCATAGGTACCAACCATGTGGTGTGACCCCCGGTTGCCCTGGTGCACACTTCCCTTGGGCAAGAGAAGTCAGCTCTCAGAAGGAATCCCACCAACCCTTCAGGATCTGGCTGTGCTCTCTTCCTGGCCAACTTTTCCTCCCCACATCACCGAGTGCTCCATCCATGTCAAAGCACTTTCCACTCCCCCAGCGCCCTGGTTTCTCACCTCTGGGATGGCCTTCCTACCCTGTCTTACCTGCCTAGCAAACTCCTCCTTAACTGTCAAAGCTCAGTTTAAACGGCCCCTCCCTAATTCCCACCCTCCTCACCTTTCCATCTCCTGCAAGTTTAGGTGTTAGGAAGTTAGGTATCTTCCCTGTGCTCTGCGTAATCTGTTCTGTAATTACTTGTTCATTGACAGACTCTAGTCAAAATAATACGCTCCTTGAGGGCAGGGATCACATCTTTCTTCAGCTTCATATCACTGAGACCCGAGGTAGATTGTAAAAGCATGTCCAACAAACAAAAGAATAAATCTTTTTAACTGAAAATGATCACAGGTGCTTCCCTCATCCAGATGCCTGAGTTCTGACAAATGTCTCAACCACTCTGAATGAAAAGTTTATTCTCTTCCTGAATATATCCCAAATTCTTGGATGCAGAAGGGGCAGAAGTGGGAGGAGGGACCCTCAACAGGTTGGGTTTGCAGGATCATGAGCCCCAAGACAAGGGCCAATTCCTGATAGGCAGTATCTTGGGCTGAGTGGCTGAGCACAGACCAGAGCTAGACCAAGAGTCCTAGGGAGAGCCATGTGCCCTCTCCCCAAGCAGGGAGGCCCATTGACTAGGAATGTGTAGTGACTGAAGGATCTCAGTGCCTCTGAATCTCCACAGCCCAAGATACATCAGAGAATGCTCCATACACTCTGTCCCCAGCCTGCTGTCTGGTCAGGAACCTGGAGACATCAAACACAGAGCCTCTGACCCAGCATCCTCCCTTCCACCCAACCACCCCATCCTATCCTCATCTTGCAAATCTGCTGATCCTTGTGGCTTAAGTCTTTCCTAGATGGTCAAAGGGGAGAGGATCCATTTTAAATTAACAAGGTTATTAGCAGTTAATCACCTGAGGTATCATTGTAATTGAAAAGAAAAAGAGAGAAAAGAGGCTCATAAACATTCCCAGCCTCCCATTCTGCCTCCCATGACTAGCAGTATGGTAAATAGGATCCCTCCCCAACACAGGGCCCTGCTCTCACCACCGTCTTTGCCCTTGCTGCTTCCTGCACGTACTCCCCACATACCCCTGTTTCCATGAGGATATCCAGGAGGCAAAACCAGACCCAAGGAGAGCAAGCTGCCCACCCCAGAGCCCCTTCAGGGATGCTCAGCAGCCACTATGAAGACGCAGAGAGATGCATTCATATTGGGAGTAGCAAGGGGGAGGCACAAATCTGAGGCATCACATCAATATTTTTAGTGATTTTTATCTCGGATTGTCCTATTATTCTACAATTAAGCATGGCTGGCATATGTCAGCATTATTGATTTTTAGTCCCAAATTTACTGCCACCAAAGACACACTGCAATCAGGGATCACTTCCCTTCCCTCATCCTCACCTCTGCCTGCTGTCAGGGCTGAGGGCTGCAGGGGGCCTGGGGTGTAGAGAGGACCCATAAGGAGCAGCCCCTCCTTCAGGCTGACCATGCCACCCCCAGCACCTGCTAATTCCCAAGGGGAAGGTGCCATATTCCAAAAGTTCTCATCAGAGGAGCCTCTCCTGTAGAAAACTCACCCAAGTTCTAGTGCTGAGACCCAGAGAAAAAGCCTCAAGACTAAGAGACCACAAAGTAGCCCACCCAATGGGAGACCAACCTTCCCAACAGCCTCTTGTTCTCGTCAAACTGGTCCCTATTCAGAATAAAGAATAAAACTATAGAAGGAGTGGAATCTGAGAGCCCCCAAATCCCCAAATCTCCCCCCCTTACACACACACACACACACACACACACACACACATATGCGCACCAAGCCTCCCCCAGAGGCAAGCAGCAGGAGCAAATGACCATACCTCACTGGCTAAGAGCAGTAACAGAGGCACTTCTGGGTGTCAGATGTAGGCAGAAGGGCAGGTATGAGAATGGACAGGTGGCCCTGGGTGGGATGCTTCAAGCCTCTCAGATGCCCAGACTCCTGTTACCCTCTGGCCGCCCTCCCTGTACCCCACTCCCTGCCCCCTTCCTTTCCCTCATTAAGGTCCAGCCCCTTGCCTCAAGCAAAGCCCTCTCCCTGCTGACTTTCCTGAGTGGCACAAGGGCCATTCCTAGGGCACTCTGGGAACTGCAGAGGGCATAGTGGAGCCAAACCAGGCCCTTTGGGGGTTCCACTAAGTGCCATAGTGCAGCCTGCTCTTCTCTTGACCAGGAGCAGGGTGAGCATGGGGGCAGCCTTCCAGGGGAAACATAACAGGATCATGTTTCCCTGGAGGAGGGGGCAAATGACTGACCCTTTGATTGTTCAGCAACCAGCAATTTGTGCTTCCTCGTAGGGGTGGCAGTTCCAGGGGAATGAGCATTCTGGTTTGGAAAATCACTCCTTAAGAAAGAGCAGCTCCACCTTGCTTCTGGGAGCTCCTTGTGCCACCAGTCCCCCAAACTCAGAGCCCAGGCCCTACCCAACCCTGCCCTGAGTGAGGGGGCAGCCTGGGCACAGCAGAGGCAGGACTGTTGCCAGAAGGAACCTCCCAGCGCTGAAATAGGAAAACCCAGTGGGGCTGCGCAGAGGGCTCAGCTCACTAGCCACTAAGCCCCCTCTGGGTGGTCCTGGAACTTGAGCACAGGACAAGGCTAAAGCACCTTGAGACCGTCTGCATCCCTAGCACCTAGCTCATAAAAGTGATGTCTTGATTTAATTAATTGCTGGATGAAAATGGGAAAGGATAAATGAAAAATCTAATGAGGCTGTAGAATTTCCCCACTTAAAACATGAGGAAAGATTCAGAGAGGTGAGGCAACTTGCCCAAGGTCACACTGAATCAGTACCACCTCTCCTTACCCTCTGTTGCCTCAAAGAGCCCAGGAAGAGCCAAGACAAGAACAGAACGAGAACAACAATGGGTCCAGGCAACATAGGGCAGGAGCCAACAATGGCCAGACAGAGGGGAGGGGAAGGACCTGCTGAAGCCCAGCACCCATGACTAAAGAGCTCACACGCCTTCAGAGTTGGGGAGTTTCAGGCAGAAGACAGGAGTGTACCTGAGGTCCCAGTGGGAAAGAACTTTCCTCCTTCAAGAATCCTGATGGGATTGGAAAAATCTTGAGTGAGGACAGAACACCAGGTGGGGGACCAGTGCCATGGTGACAACACTGCATAGAGGCTATCAAGCCTGAGATAACTGTGTGGGTCCTGATACAGGCTCAACCCTCTCGTCCCCAAAACCACACAGGGGTGGTGGGGGGTGATGATGGACGAATTATGCATGACAGTGTCAGGAACAGAAGTTTGGGGACATAGCCTATGAAAAGTCCACTTCTTAGCCTTGTTGGGAAAATCTGGGCTTCTTGGGGAGATAATAAAGGCTGAGTGAGCCCATTCTCTCTGTGTCCTACCTCCTGCCTCTTTTCTGTGTCCTCTCCATATTCCAACAGGTTTGGCCATGAGAAATCTTCCTAACTGCCACAATTTCCAGCACCGCCACTCCTTGGACCAGGCCCTGGGCCTCCCTGCTTGTTCTGCACTCTCTTCTGGACATGGAAGGCAAGCTCCCTGAAGCCCATGGTGACTGAAGGAGAGCAGGGACTGAAATTTCCCATCTCGAGCCACCTTGCCCTAAGCCTATCCCCAGGCCCACCCACACATGCCCAGAGGTCAGCTGGCTGGAGGCAGCTGTGCTACAGCCACAGTTCAGTTTTGTCAAGAAGAATGACTCACTTCACTGAGGGGGACTCAGGACAGCAACATGCTCTAGAAAGCACAAATGCCACCATTGGACAGAGGAATTCAGCCTTGGTCCCCAGCCTTGAAACCAGGTCAACCCAAGTTGATGCAGCTCCCATGCCAACCCCACCGCAGGAAACTGGAAGCAAACTGAACCAGGAGAAAGGAAAAGACTGGGCTCAGAGCACTGGGTTAACTCCTCTGTGGCCCCAGAGATCCAGGTAACCAGGAGGCCCTAGCAACATCTCGTGCCTGTGGATCAGCACCGGGAACTTGCAACACCCAGGCATGATGCAGGTGTCCCTCCTCAGCCCCTGAGGAACCTGCCTGGATGAATCAGGATGCACCCACCAGTCCCACACCCAGGGGTCTCCTCACCATCACTCCTGACCCAGCACTGAGGCTTCAGTGACAGAGGCAGCAGCTGGTAGAAGGATGGTAGAAAGCAGCAGCAATGCTCCACACGGCACCTGTCCTCCACAGTGGCCAGCCTTCCGCCCCTACCCTGCCTCCTGCTCAGCCCGGCCAGGTGAGAGGGCCACCAAGGGGAACTGGAAAGGGACTGAAGATCCAGCACAGACGGCCTGGGCACTGGCCGGCCCTCCACTCCTCCACCCCTGGCAGCACTGAGCCCCATCATCAAGAGCTAATGAAGTCCCCCTAATGAGGAAGTGAGGATGCAGAAGCCAGCTCCGCCATGGCTCCCCGGCCCACCGCCCTCGCCTCTCCATCGGACTTATCGCTCGTCACAGGATGTTTACAATAATTTTTAATTTGTGCAATTATTAATCACTTTTCTATCTGCCTCATTTGCATAATAATTAGTCATCTCACTGTTTGGCATGCCTGTGAATGACAGTGTTTTAAATTGAATTAAGATTTTAATATTCTATTTTCCTGCTTTCTTCCCCTCCACACGCTAATCAAAGTCAGATTTGGCAGCCAGAGGGAGGGTGGGGAGGAGGTTGGCAGGGACTGGACTTGGCCCGCTCTGCACTCCTGAGAACCGTGGCGGGAGGAGGGCGTGTGAGAAGAAGGCAATAACAACCACTTCTCACCCGAAACCTGGCACCTGAGGGGTTAACCCTGCCTTGACTCATTGAGTGGAGGTAATGAGTGAGGAGTGGGCAAAGGCAAGTGGGGAGGGAGTGGGGGGCACACCGGCTCAGCCACACCAGAGATCAAGAAAAGTACTTTGGTTTATTTTCTTTTTTCCGAATAGGCTGCTTTTTGCAAGGGGAAGTTGGAAAGCACATTACAGGCCAGTAATTGATCCCTGGTTACTAGTCTAGGTTAACTTTGATGGCTCAGAGTCCCCCAGGTAGAGAAGCAGGCTGCAGCCATCTAAAACCTATTGCAATTCTTCCGATGTTTCAGTGTACAAGAAAATAAATCTCTGCATTTGCGTTCGGTTTCCCTTCCCCACCCCTCCACGCACCAATAGGCCCTCTGCCAGGCTACACACCTCACAGATGCGTAACAGGGAATGTGGGATTCCCACTGGCAAGAGGCAAGGAGCAGGGCCACATTACCCTATACTGGGGGCAATTGTGGGTTTATAGATCTCTTTCTTACCCTCAAGTCCCTCTTCTGACCACCCCAGGAACTCAGTTCCAGCCTAGAGGAGGCCTGCTCCATCTCAGCCTCCCGCTGCTATTGCTGTATTGCCTCGCACGTTGCCATGGCAATTCCTATGGCTACCCAGGATACCCATTGCTGCTCCAGAATTCTCTGCTTAGGCAGGGCAGCTCTCCCTGCAGCCTGCTTAGAACACCTCCCCTTTTACCATGGTATGGTCACTAGCACACAATCTGCCAAGCCTGACACTGCTCTCCCTTCAGATGAGTAAGGAAGATGACAGAAGTGCTTACTAGTGCCAGGTGAGCAACCAGGGATCAGGTCATCACAGCTGAGGAGGTGAGGACCAAACCCCAACTGAGCCAACAAGGCTTTCCCCTTGTGACTTCCCAATACAGACATCACAGTTTCCCCTCTCTGCACTTGAAGGTTGAGGGAAAGAAAGCCCCCTGGATGGGGAAGAAGGAAATGGATTCCTACTGCCAGAGTTAGGATTGACTGGGAGGAGGGAGGACTGGCAGCTGCCAGGAATGCTTTCCCTTCACAGGCCCCCAAGGCTGGTCTGAAATCCCCACCTGCCAGTCAGCAAGGGCAGGCAAAGAAGATGCCAGATTCCTCAGGTCCCTTCTGGCCCAGGGTGTCCCTGAGCCCATGATCCCGCTTGCCAATGCACCCAAGTGCTAATCTACCTAGGAAGGCACTGATCTCAAAGTCTGGTAGTTCTAGGAACCCACTTGCCTAGAGTTTGCCTGAAGGAGCAGGAACAAGAATTGTCAGTTCAGGAAAGTCACAGTCCAAACCAGAAATGACAGGGATTTTCTGAGAAACCAGCCCCAGGGTTATAGGCTAAGTTTCCAACCCAAACTAGAGGAAGGACACAACCTTCTTTCCCTCTGAAAACAAGGCCCATATGAACCAAGACTCCACTCTCTGGTACCTCTTCACTCTGGGGACCCCAGCCCTGTACTACAGCAAACTTTAGCCACCACAGCCCTCTTCCTCCCATAGATCCTAAATGGTGAAGGGAGTTTTTTAGATAGTGAGACGCATAGCTGGTGCTGCAGCAGCCTCTGCTGGCCACCTTTGCCTTCCACACCTCACCTAGGAATAAAAAGAAGGCTGGAAGACCCCCCTAAACCATGCTTACCCTGAGTTCCCACTGACCTAGAAAAATCCTGATTTATGCTTGTTGACTCAACATAATTATTAAGAGTATTCTCTTTCTTTCTCTTTCTCTCTCTCTCTCTTTCTCTCTCTCTCCCTCCCTCCCTCCCTCCCTCTCAGAAGTATCCCAGTTTGGGCACTAAATTAAATGGCCTCTAATCATTCAAGTTTAGGGTCCCAGATAACCTGGGAAGAAGGCAGAGAGACTGAGCATAGAGCCAAACAACCCTCCTCCCATTTAGTCAGCACCATAGGAAAAAAAAAAAAATCAGAGTCCAATTCCCTGGACAGAGAAGAGGCATCTTGACTGTCCCACCTGGGGAAAGAGGGGGAAAGCAGGTGAAGGGGGAAAATACTTGAAGAAGGAGGACAGAAGAGCAGATGCTGTAGGAGGGTAGAAGTACCAAGGCAGTGAAATGCTGTCACTCCATGTGTCCAGCAGATGACAACACTGAGCAGCCTGGTAGCTTCTTGCCACTGGTGGCTTTGGACACTCCAGATGTGGCTTCTGGCCTCCTGCAAAGCCTCTCTCTCCCTTTAGCCCAGAGGACTACCTGTCTTGGATTACAAAATAGATAAATTAAGACATTTCATAAGTTCCACACCTCCCCTCCACAGAAACGAAGAGAGTCTGGACCCCTTCCTCTTAGGCCAGTGCCTGGGAACCCATTTTCCTCTACCCACCTAGATTGTGAGTTCTGAGCACAGAAGTATAGGGATCACTGTGGGGGTTTTTGTGGGATCATAGAAATCTGGGAATTTCTACATGTTCTATCATTCAGAGAAGCTAATAAATATTAAATACAAAGTAATAAAACAAAGCACATTTTACATCAGGAGTCGCCAGTTATGGGATTTGAGGACCTAGGCCAGCCGCAACAGCCCCTACTCCACAGAGTTCCGTAAAGTGATAAGTAGAGAGAACCTGAGCTGGGGGAATGGGAGAGAGCAGGTTTCCTGCACTGCCTTCTCCTTCCCAATCCCCTCCCAATGAAGCAGTGGCCAGACCTGCTAGAGGCCAGCAAGGTCACCTCCTGCCACTGTAGTCCAGTTGACTAGCCCTGGAGCCTTAGGTCCAGACCTCCTCCCACATGTTCCCTCCAGCCCAATACCAAGACTCTCCCCAGGCACTTGGCTGGGGCCAGATTGGGGTTTTGTCCCCCGAAGCCCCAAGCAGGAAAGGATTACCATGAAAAGGAAAAATAAGGATCACCAAATCCTGGGAAAGATTTCAAAGATGCCTGGCCTACATTTGCACATCATTCATAAAATAGCTACTGTGTTCTTCAACTCTACACTTGCCCAGTTCTTACCCCATTAAAACATCAACCTAGAGTTTAGCTGAATTCAACAAATAGTTGTTCAGTGTCTTATATAGGCCAAGTTTTGTGCAGAATGCTAGAAACTATGGCCTCTCCCTTTATTAAGCTCTAAATTTGGGATAGGAGAAAAACACATCACAATTCACTGTACTATAAGGAGATCCATACCAGAGTCAGGTGTGGACCTGTGTTGTGGGAGCCAGCCCAAAGAGAAAGCATTTAATTCTGCTACTCTGCCAGTAGCAAGGGGCCAAGGAAATTCCAGAAGGAAATGACATTTGAGCTGGACCCTGAAAGATGGGGATGGCTTTGCTAAAGGGAAGAGGATTAGGGCAGAAACAGGCTTGGAGAAAACACAAAGCCCTGAAAAAGTGGTATTGGGCCAAAGTGTGAAGTCCAGAGAGGGTAGGAGTTATGAGGGGTCTTGGGAGAAGGCTGAGGAGACTGGACCCATCCTACAGACAAGGCCTTTCACCCTGATTCTGCCTTCCACATGCCTCTAGATGATGTTGCTGTCCTCAGTCTCCCTGGTCAATACTGGGACAATCATGCTTCCCCCCACCCTGTCCCCTCAAAAAGCCACAGACTCCCTATCCATGGGCCTAGGTTATGACTATCACAAAGTGGCACACTGAAGTGACTATCTGAAGGGAGAATTCCCTGTGCTTGTGAAGCATTCATTCATGTTGCTGACACCACGATCAACAAGCCCAACTGATCAGACCTCCTCTCAGGAGCTGGGAGGGGTGCGCCTGGACTCCTATACCCACGCTGGTCCCCTCTCCCTGAGTAACTACCCCAGAATCGTGCATCTATTTGGAGGAAAGGCATAGATTTTAGTAGTTCTGTGGTCTTGGGCTTCAGTTTCCTCACCTACAAAGTGGAAACATTAGTTGGTATTGGGTGGGGGAGGGATACCAGTGCAGGGTAAGTGCCTATATATAGTGCTAGGAGTGTTGCCAAATAAATGATAACTATTGGTTCTCGTTGTCATGGCTTGGGCTAAGTGTTGGCAATTTGAAAATAAGTAAAAGACAGTTCCTTCCTATAGGACCTTAAAATCCTCAAAATAGCAGGATAAATGTTGTCTTCAAAGTGCCATGAAAACTCAGAAAAAGGCAAAATCAGAATGTAGATCCTGCACAAGGAGCAGGAGCAAGAATTTCTGAAGAAGAACGGACAAATAGGACCGCTCTATTGCCCTGCCACACAACCAAGCACATCCCAGTACCCCAGAAGGTTGCTTGAGCAGTGGTTTGTCTTTGTCAACTGTTCTTTTTAGTTCACATCAAAAGACTTTCCAAACTGTGACTCAAAAGCTAAGTGCTCCCTAGCATGCTGGCCAGGCTCATCTGAGCCTCAGGACAATGAGCCCAGATAACCCCCAATCCAGCCTCCTCCTCTGCTTCACCAAGAAAAACCAGGACAAGGCCCAGCATCCCACTACATTTCATGTTGAGAAAGTCGAGAGCAAGAAAGTTGGATTTCTAGAAGCTAAAGGTAACTATATTGGGTCCAAAATACCAACTATACAGATAAGAAATGGGGACTTCATCTCCTTTCTCACTGTATGTGAAATGAAGATCTGGGAATTTTCAACAATAGTTAACACGGTGAAAACCAATGGTGTGACTTGAAAGTTAATTCAATCTTAAAATCATTGATTATAATACCTAGACTAAGGGGAGTGATGTCTACTTTCCTCTAACCAGAGCACCCTGAGCTCTGTGACCTAAGCTCACTCTAACTGGAATTTTGTCAGCTGGAAGAGGTAGTCTGTTTTTATAAGCCTCAAGATGAATAGTACAGTCATGGTGAGGCCACCAGGAGCAAGAACTAAAAATGGTCAGAACTGCTCAGGAACAGAACACATATGTCCCACAAGGGGTGACAGAGTGGAAAGTGTTCAAGTGTGGGTAGGAATGGCACTTTACAGAAATGTGATCTTCCAGAGGATCGTAGCACTGGAAAGGGTCTGAGGATTTGCTCTTGTTGAAGACCCTTTCCAACTTTGATTCTAGGATTAATAAAAAATTTTCATGGAACTAGAGGGGGGAACAACAGTTGAACTAGTAAAATGATGAAAACTCCTTAAAATTTCTTGGTGTGGGGAAAGTGGAGTGAATAGAAGTCCTTTCAGCTCTCTTCTAACTCAGGTTCCTATTTTGTGATCCAGGTTCTGAAAGGGTCAGCTATTGGCAATCCACACAGCTGACAAGATGCAGATCAACCCCCTGACTCAGAATACCTGGTGTGTATGGAGGCTGGAAATCAGGCAAGGAAAGACATACATCTCAAGGGCCAAAGCTTGGGCATGCACACGTGTGCACTCACACACACACACACACACACACACACACACACACACAATGGAGATCTAGGGTTGGACTTGAGGCTGGTGGTAGAAACAAGCCCAACAATGCAGAGGCCTAATTATATCTACAATCACCCCTCCCCTCACTGCTGTCACAGAAGCCTGCTGCTGGGGACATGGCTGCCTCCATCTTCTTTCCCAAAGCCAGTGCAGCAGCTTTCACACTCAGAGAAGGCCCACAGCAACCTCAGACACCAACCTCTGAATCAATGCCCATTTTCCAAAGCATAGCATCTGTCTCAGGAACTAGAGACAGAGGACATGGCTGAACAGAGAAGCTACTGCCAACATGCCCCAGGCCACAGGGTCAAAGTGTTCCCCTACAGCCATCTCTGTGCTCTGACTGTAGGCCAGTGTCCTCTAGTCACCCCACTAACAGGCATTCCCTTTCTCTCTCCTCTCCCTGTCTCCAAAGTTCCTGCTCTCTCCTTCCCTCCCTCTAATGCAGGGTCAACAGGCAGAGAAGGATTCAGGATGCTTCCTTGTCCTGGGCCCCACTCAGACCTCAGGGGATCAAACACAACCCTCCCCACAGAATTCTCATTGCCTGCTCCCCACTACAACCACAGACTCCCACATCCATTGCAGGAAAAATGACCTCAGGCAGCCCACTTTCTCCACCCTGAAGATTCCCCACCCACTCACTCTACTCTGCCTCCTCCACTAGACACTAGTCAAAAATGTCACTTTCTTCACCAGACAAAAGTTGCCTCTCCTTTCCCAATCTCCCATCCTTGAACTTCAAATGCTGGGTCTAATGTTCTACTTTTGTCCAAAACACGACCAGAGCAGTCAGCCACCCTTCCTCATTTTCTCCATACAACAGGAGGGGCCTCTTCCAGGTCTAGGGCTGTAGCCTTGCTGCTTTGGAAGCATGAAGGGACAAAACCCCCAGCTTGATTCTAGCATCCAGTGCTCCTAGAGACTCTTCTTTCCCTGTCCTTTAGGAGACACAGGCTCCATGCCAGGTATACCAGGCCTTCAGGGAGGGTGCCCTCCTCACTGAAGTTCCATCCATCCACCCAGGCGTCTACCATTGACCATCTGCATCGTAAGCTGCCCCACCCCCAAATAGCACTACTTTCAAAACTAAAAGAAACTACCAAAACAAACCAGAAGTGCTCATTTAGGAATAACTGCTTTTGAAATGTCATATCCCTTAAATGCAGGGAACCACCCCCATTGCCAGTTCTTACTGATCCGACCTCAAATAAGTTCAAAGTAGGTCCTCTCTGGACACCACCAACAGTACCCTTTTCTCCTTAGTGGGGAAATAGCTGGTGGAAGGCTGCCATGAGGTAAGTGGGAAGAATCTCTGGAATAGGTTGATCACTATTCTTCGCCCCCACTTTAGATGCCCTTTCTCCTTGGGACCAAAGACATCACCTGCCTGACTTTTCTTCAAATAGTACAGCACCAAATCCCACCCAGCAAAAGACTCTGGTTCTCCAAACACAGCCCTGCAATAGCAACCCTAATGTTCAGGTAAGGTCAGAAATGAGCCAAGGAGAGGGTCAACAGGGGCCATGGAAGCAGCAAACATGCTTTTGAAATAGCCTACTATTTCAAGAGATGATAGTACTTACTAAGCACTATTTTAAGATAGAACTTATGAAACACCAACTAAATACCAAACACTATGCCAGACACTTTTAGATTTTCTCAATAACCTAGAAAGACATGAATTGTCCTAATTTTACAAATAAAGAATTTGCTAGAAGATAACACTTGCCTAGTTTATGAGGACCTCACTCCAGGAGATTGACCCCACAGACCTCTTCTAGTTAGCCCCAAACAAAGTGAACTTCCCACTAGAGGAAGTGACAGCAGAGGTTGCTTTACAGAAGTCAGAAGCCCAGGATGAAATAGTCCCAGGAGACATTAGATACCGCCTGGAGCCCCTAGTCCTGGCTCCACTCCAGATGCAACTGCAGCACTCCTCCAGCCAGCCCCTCAAACATCGGTGGCTCCCCTTCAGCAGAACCTATGGAAAACGTTTCATGCCCTGGAAGACAGAGCCTAAGACTTACCATGGGGTGAAGCCCTACCATTCAGGTGAGACTTAGCCTGGCAGGGTACAGGTCGTAGGGGACAGAGGAATTCTATTCTATATAAAGCAAAATCTGAACCCTCTGTTTCCAGTTCACTTTACTTCACCCAATCTAGGGGCATTCCAGTCCTCTGGACAGCTCCCAGTGTTAGGATCCACCAACCCAGCGGAAAACAGCAAGAAGCCAGAACTCCAGCCTTCTCTCCTCAACAGCCCTTCAGGCAATGTTTGGCTACAAGGTCAGACAGAATCCCCCTGGGAGGGTGCCATACCCACCACCCCATCCCAGTCTTCCTGCTCTGGCTAGCCAGCTGGCAGCCCTGAAGTCCAGGTTTCCCAAACTCAGGTGATCCAAAGGGGACTGGGCAGCCACTCTGTGATTCCCCACTAAAGACCCTTTGTTCTGGTCTTGGGGAGACAACACAGAAGATCAGAGTGGTGGAGACACATGCTATGGGTCTGCTTTCCCAAGTGGACAAAAAGAGGGAAATATGTCCAGAAATGTGAAAAGGCTTCATATGTTGAGCTGGCTGTGCAGGAGCCAAGGCTGGTGTCCAGAGATTCCCTACCTTTAACCTCACGATGTCCCCACATAATAGAGGCCCTCTGCATACTTTCTTCTCCTCTTAGGTGAACACAACGTGACTACTACTCATCAGATTTCCTTCCAGAGTCCTCCTCTTGGTCTGTCAATACTTCCAGTTCACATGCAGAGCAGAAAAGTAGCACCAATAGTGCGTAGGGGCCATGCAGAATATAACAACCAGCAGTACCAGAGTGACTTCCAAGCCCCACCATGGAGTCAAGTTCTCACCCCTGACCCAGACAAAAGAAGCCAGAGGATCGAGTGAGTAACCAGAATGGCCAGCAAGAGCTGCTGGGGGAAGGGCAGGAGGTCCTAATTCTCAAGACAAAGGTAGTAAGTTCAGAAATCAGTCAGCCATCCATTTCAGAGATGTAGCCTGTAGAAGGTAACAGAGCAAAAAATGGATTATTTTGAAATCTTTGGATTTCCTTCTAGTTCGGCTTTCCTGAGTCCTCTCATCTCACATGAGGTTTGAGTAAGCACAAATGGCATGTGGTTCATACTTGGGGGTCAGGGCCTTTCCCTAAGTATGCATGGGAGACACAAACCCTAACTGTTAAACAGGAGGTAGAGTAGCTAGGCTTATCAGGGCCCATGAGAGTAGAGGGGATCAGGCATTCCACCTTCCTGTCTTTGTCCTAGCATCTTCCCTATGAAACCCTGCTTCTTTGGGGCCCAGGATAGCCCTCTACATTCCTCTAACTCATCTCTTTATGCTTACAAAGCCCAGCTCGAGCACAAAGACAGTAATATGTACTTCACAGTGTTATAGAAACAGCAACTATTTCAAAGTTGTGGATGAAAGGATAATCTTCACTCCAAAGTGCCCAGGGATAATAGCCTAGTAACAAGGACAGCTCTTCTTTCCACAAGCAAATGTACTTCCAAGCTCCTGTTTCCCAAATTCCTATTTTCTAAGCCACAGCCTCTAGCTGCCTGATGGGGTGGGTTAGAAACACCCTCCACGGCCCTATCCTATGGCTGCAGGTATCTCGTCCTCTCTGCTAAGTCGCAGCATAATAACTGAGGAGTGTGAAAGGAAACAGAGATAAAATAAATTAAAATTTTATTTTCAGAGAAGCAATAAAGAAATTTTAATTTGACAGTACCTGAAAATATCCTGTTGCGTTTAGGCAAACCCACAAATAAAGGCAAAGAAACAGGATGATGGCACAGTGACCTTTTGATTGGTGTGCCTGGACTGGCTCAGAGGGGATCCCTACCTGTAGAGGTATTTGTTCCCTATGCAGCAAATACATCCAGCATGTGCAGAAGGGAACAGTCGGAGGCCAGCAGTGCACTGCTGGTATGCATCAGCAGCCCAGCTGGTCACAGCGGGAGATGGCCATCCTGGATGGGAAGTGCGTGGCCAAGTTTGATGGCAACACAGTGACCAAGGTAAAGTGTCCAAGCTCTCTGTCAAGAGATAATCAGCTTGAGGGTCCTAACCCCTCCTCAGGCAGGGAGCAAGGAACAAAGGAAAGAGTTTACCTCACTTTTCTTGAGAAACCCAGAAATGTGGTTTTCCCTAATCTGTACCCATTCACAGACTCTGATGGCTCCCTGACCCCAAAGAGGATGCAAGCATGTACTTCACATGTGCTTGACATGCTGTAAGTATTTAATGAAAGACAGCAATTAAAACTGTTATTGTTTTCCTAGACATGTATTCCTCTCTTCCCAGATGTCTTATCTACCTTCTCTCAAGCCCCTGGTAAAAAGAGTCAAGGGTAAGTTCCACTCTAACACACTAGGGGTCTTCAAAGACAAGTTCCAAACTGAAACTACCAGCAAACAATTCTTCCAGGACTGGGGAGCTCAACCCCATGTACTCCAGGAACCTCATTACAGAGGCAATGAGAAGCTCCTGGTAAGACCTGCTGGGGAAAACACACTCCCCTAGCCTCCCCCTTGCATCTCACCTTGCCCCTAGAGTGAGGATGGGTGGGGACCATCTCAGGGAGAGCAATCTGATGTTTAGATTCTAGCTCTTTCCCAGCTCAGAGTGACTTTGAACAAGTTAACCTCTCTCCTTACAAATGTTTCCTCTCCTGCCAAAGGAAAAGAAAATAAAGAAAATGGGTCCTGCTTACTAAGCACTAGATATTCCATTTTTTTACCTGTGACAGAATAAAGGCACATTTCTTGTAATTCCTTAGCTGACAGAGAGTGCTGAATGTGATATGCAGAGGGGGAAACTTATTCCTTTGTCAGCTCACTGCTCTCTGTCCCCTCTCAACATGGAGGGTTCACAGGCACCAGCTGAAGATCCAACCACCTGGAGGACCACTTACATGCCCTTGTTTACTGAAAGGCTTACGTTGTGTAAGCCCAACGTCAATGGCATAAAGTCTGAGGCAAGCAATTTCTCAACTGGGCACAGAAAATCATTCAGGTACAAAGGACAGACTGAGTCATTTCCAAGCATAGTAACTTAGTATGCAGGTGGCAAAGAAAGCCCAACCCCATAACCTCTGCCTATTTTCACAGGCCAGCCCCAAAGCTTGGGTCTCAAAATCAGGACATCAGGAGTGACTGACCGAATAACATCTATAAAAATATGCAGTTCAGGACACACATCTGCTAACCAGCTAACATATACAATCAAGGTCTCCAGACAGCTACCTCTGCCCTAGACTCAGCTTTCACACTGGATTGCCCAGCCACACCCTAACCCTAGTCCTGCCCTCTACAATGCTGACTGAGCAAAGGCGAGAAACCTCTTAAGAAAGGAAAGATTCACTGGTGTTCTGGAAGGTCAGTGTCCCAAGAGACATGAGGAAAAAGAAGTTCAGAGTCATTCCCTCTAACCACTGAACCGGTGAGCCAATGACAAAGTACTAAGTTTTCTCCAGTGGAAATTATATTCTCTTTGAGCGAGAGTGTCTGATCCTGTTGTTATTGTGTGTGTTTTTTTAATTTTATTTATTTAGGATATAATTAACAAACCATGAAGTTCACCCTTTTAATGCATACACTGCTTTTTAAGTCTGAACCTGAAGGTAGAGGAGAAAGCACAGGAAAGGAAGGGAGAGCAAGAGGGCCTCTATTGGATTAAAACAAAACAAAACAAAATTCCATATACATAAAGATTTTCAAAGTCCAAGTAAGAAAGATTTTCATCAAAATCTAGATAATAGGTGCTTCTCTTGAACATCTTTACTATAATGGAGATAAGATTGCATTTCTAGATCTGAGGTGGGGATAGGAAGGAGAGGAATATGCAACTGAATTTAGCCACCTATATCCATGAGGGAGTTCAAGACCTAATGTTTGAAGTGTGTAGACCCAGGGCCCTGCTCTCCATAGTCCAAAAAAGGCATGGCACACTGCCCTCTAGTAGCCAGCCTAGCAAATAACAAGTACAAACTAGACAGGTGCTGGGTTTCTTCCTGGAAGGATGTGCTGTTCTCACACTTTAAGGAAGAGAAACTGGATTGGGGGGGGCGGGGGGGGGGCGGGTGTTGATACGCTGTTACCAAGGACTACTAAACAGAGCTGGAAGAATTCCTCTGCTTCCCCTACACATCAGTCTCTGCTTGAAAACATACAATAGACTGCTTTGTAAAGGAAAAAACAAAGTAATTTAAGTTTTTAAAGCACCTATGCCTAAAGCCAGTGAACATGTTCCTAAGAAACAGCTAAATCCTGAACCCATAATGGAATCAAAACCTAGCAGTGCAGAATAAACGTGACAATGGGCTGGGGGTTTAAGGTACTCACTGCCATCTCTATCCAAGGAAAGGGGCGGGCTTACAAAGTAGCTTATAAAAGTATAATCTCAAAAGTAAAAAGAGTAGAATCCATTGTCCAGACCCTATATTCCTTGGGGTCTTTGTTTTTAATTTGCTTTTTATTTTGGAGTAATTTTATATTTACAGAAATTTGTGAAGACAGTACAGAGTCTTGTATACTCTTTACATGATTCCTCAAATGTTAATATCTTATGGTACCATTGGTCAAAACTAAGAGATTTACATTGCTGTATTTACATGAACTAAACTATAGATATAATTCAGATTTCACCAGTTTCCCCATAAAATGATCTAAGGTTGGGTCTTCAAAAAAAAAAAAAAGTTTCTAGCAAGGAGTCAAAGGATCAAATAAGCAGTACAGCTTAGGAGAAAGAACACCAGATTCTAGTCCCAACTCTGCCACATTCCAACTGTGGAATCTTAGTCTATTTTCTGTGCTGTTAAAGTATTGACTTCTGTCTCAAAGACATTAGTTCTAGACACAACTGCAATTTACATTTTATCTCCTTGCCTAAGCTCATCTGACAACCACGGGCCAGAGGAAGGGAAAAGATATCCCCAACTTGGTAGAGACCTCAGCTGATTTCTCCAGTTAAAGAAATGAATCCGTTTGGGATCTTCAGATCTCAACATTTATTTCAAAAGCCATATATGTCTCAAATGGTGCTGGGGGGCGGGGAGGACGGGGAGCGGGGAATATTGAGAAATATATAAATGGTAGAGACAATAGCTCTCCAACAGCATCCATTTTTTCCCTTCTTCTTGGACACAAAATATATTTATCAGGCTTGTGTTAAAAGGGACCTAAGTGACTAAGTTGCAGTCTCTGGAATATGAGTGGAAGTGTGTACCACATCTAGAGCGGGCCCATGACATCTCCTAAGCAATCCTCCAAGCTCCACTCAGCTTACTGAAATGTTAATGCCCAAAACAATCTTGGAAGCCATGTTGAAGCTGGCACCAGCTTGGTCCCTATATGACTATGGACAGAATCTCAGTCCCACTTCTTCAACCTAACCTAGCTGGATGTTATACGAGTAAGCAGTAGGAAGAAAATTCTCTTGAGAGTCTACCTAGCAGTTTAGCCTACCTACCCTAAGTAATAGAGAGAACTCGTGTCAATTCCATTGCTTGGCTTCTGGAGCTGCACTTGCACCCTCAGGTGCCCAGAACCAAGCTGCCCAAAGGTCTGAGTTCTGGCACACTGCCACTTTACAAGCAGGTCTCCTTGCTTCCCTTTACTTTACCCCTTCTAGTCCCATTCCGATCCTTCCCACAGACCCTATTCTAATGAGTTAAGGTGCAGATTCTCCTTTAAAAACAAAAATTTTGAGGCTGGGCTGGGGGTGTGGATCTTTGGTAGAACACTTGCCTATCATGTGTGAGACACTGGGTTCATCCCCAGCACCCCCCCCCCCGAACACACACACACACACACACACACGCACACACACACAAAACCTTGGCTAATTTTTGCTGTTTTCTTCACCTGGAGTTTCATGTCACTAAGTTCCTAACAGCTTTCATCTGATGTTTTAAAATAATAGCTCATGATGTGCATATATAACACTTTACTTATTAGTTCCCTTAGTGATGGATATCTAAGTTGCCTCTAGCTTCTTGTTATGCAAACTATACATAAACATCCTTACATGTAACTACTTTAGGATTTTTTCAAGTCTCTCTGAAGGATACAGCCAGGAGTGGAACTGTTTATATATATATATATATATATATATATATATATATATATATATATATATATATATATATATATATTAGTTATCTCCTACTTTGCAACAAATTACCTACCCTAAATGCAAATTATCTACTGTAAGTTTTGTAGCATTTTAAAACAGTAACAACTCACAGAATGAGAAAAAGTATTTGCAAATCATATATCCTATAAGGGACATATCACCAAAATATATAAAGCTTTTCCCCCACCTCCAGAGCTGGGGAATAAAACTCAGGGCTTCACACATGCTAGGCAAGCATTCTACCACTGAGCTACATACTCAGGTCCCTCTAGAGAATTCTGAACATAAAAGTGTGTGTATGTACATATTTATGACCTATATATGATCTATATGTGTGTGTATATATAATTGGATTGTCATATATATGAAAAATAGGCAAAGGATTTCAATAAATAAAGATGTTCAATATCATTAGCCATTATGGAAATGAAAACCAAAACAATAATCAGATATACCACTTCACATCCACTAGGATGGCTATGATCAAAAAGACAGGTAATAAAAAGTATTGGCAAGGATATAAATAAACCAGAATTTTCATATACTTCTTCAGAAAAAGTTTGGCAGTTCCTCAAAAAGTTACATGGAGTTACATATGACCCAAAAATTCCATATATATATATCTCCATGAAAAATGAAAACATACATCTGAAAACTTGTACATGAATTGTTCATGCAGCATTATTCATAATACCCCAAAAATGGGAACAACTTGAATATCCACCAAATAATGTATGGATGAATGAAAAGTGTATTCCATAAAAAAGAACATCATTCAATCATAAAAAGAAAGGAAGCAGACAGACGTGATAACATGGATGAACCTTGAAAACAGTATGCTAAGGGAAAGAAGCCAGACACAAGAGGCCATATATTGTATGATAATTCCATTCACATATTATATGAAAGTCCAGAATAAATGAATCTATAGAGATAGAAAGTAGAGTAGTGGTTGTCCATGTTTGGGGAAGTTGGGGGAAAGTAGGAATTAAATGCTAATAGGGTATTGGGTTTCCTATATCTACCAGGTGATGAAAATAGTTTAAAATTAATTGTGATGGCTGCACAATTCTGAGATACACAAAACCACTGAATCATACTTAAAAGGGATGAATTGCATAGTGGGTAAATTAAATCTCAGTAATGCTGTTTTTTGAAAAAAAAAATATATATATACTGTTTCTTTGAGTTAAGAAGATGGACCTAAATGGTTCTGGCTCAGGATTCCTCAGCAGGTTGTGGTCAAGTTGTCAATCAGGGCTGAAAAGAACTGAGGGAATGAGCAGAGCTGGAGGATCCACTTCCAAAGGGGCTCACTCAAATGGATGGCTACTTGGAGCTGACTACAGCTGAAAGACTTCAGTGCCTCTCTACATGGGCCTTTCCAGAGGGTTGTCTGAATGTCTTGACATGGAGCTGACTTGGCTTCCTCTAGACCAAGTGATCCAAGAGAATACAAGGCAGATGCTTCAATGTCTTCCATGACCTAGCTTCATAAGTCACACATTTCCAGTACATCCTATGGGTTGTACAAGTCAGCCCTATTCATTGTGGGAGGGGACTATGCAGAGCTCAAAAACCAGGCAATGATCATGGGAGGCCATCTGGGAAGCTGGCTAGCATATTTGATGGTGATAATGACAGAAATAGCTTAGAATTTTATATTTACTGTGTGCCGGGCACTATTCTATGCTTACATTACACCTATAAAGTAGGTACTATTATCTCTACTTCACAAATGAAGATAGTAAAGCACAGAGAAGTTAAGTGGCTCACCAAAGGTCACCAGCTAACAAATGACATATCTGATATTCAGTTTCGGGCAGTATAGCTCCAGGGCCCTCTCTTAAGAACTGTGCAACGTTGCTTCCCAATATTATTTAATTTTAGTAAATGTTGTCCATTTGAACTCCAAAATGGATACACAAGTTAGATTCCCTGTGAGTTTTCATTCTTTATGAGAGTCATCTATTTTTGCCAAACTAATAGCTATAAAGTAGAAATTTTTAACAAAATTATACGTCTTAATTTGCATTTAGTTAATTACTAGTGAGGTAATATACTTATTAACCATTCTGGATTTCTCTCTTGGTTTTACCTATCCATTTCTTTGCATATTTTTATTTTGTGTTATCTTTTTCTTCATGATTTACACAAGTTCTTTCTATATTTAATTCCTTATATATGCAATCCCTACTCACTTTTAGACATTGCAGATAGCTTCTCCCAATCACTCCCAAATTTAGCTTTGATTGTGGCTGTTTTGCTAAATAGAAACCCTTTTAATTATAAAATAATCAAAGCTATCAGATCTTCAGGATTATGCTTTGGGATCTTATTTAGGAAATCTGTCTTCACCCTAATGTAACACAGACACCCTACTAGCTTTATTTTATTTTTGTTGCTGGGGATCAATCCCAGGGTCTCACACATGCTAGGCAAACCCTCTACTAGCTTTACTAAATTATACTTCATTAGGTCTTTAATTGCTTCAGCATTTATTTTGTTTTATATGGTATGAGGTAGGGATCCAACTTTATTTTTGCACACAACAAGCCAATTTTCTGAGCACCGTTATCCATCTCTTTCCCACTAATTTGTGACACTACCTTTATCACACACCATGTTTCTAATATTTCTGGGTCTAGTTACTAATTTCCTGTTTTCTCAAAAAAAGATGTGTCACTGATAAAGTTACTCACATTACTTTCCAAATTAATGAAAAATCCAACCATTCATTACTCCCAGGGATTCAATATTAGCTGGAATTCTTCCCCCAAACATAATACCCAGGTAGGAAATTATTTTTAAAAAAATAAATGTATGTTTATTAAAATAAGAAAAATCCTAGCCAAGAACAAACTCTGGGATATAGAAATCACTGCTTCCATGAAAGCTAGCCACAGAGTGTGTTGACACACCTGAGAAGTCCAGGTGCCTCAGTCCAAAGATCAGGTTTCGAATATTCTTCTGTGGTCAAAACTGGCATTTGACAAGTTGCTGGTCTGTGTGGGCCCTGACTGTGTGCACAGACAGATGTTACAGCTGGATTCTGGCTGTCCTATGCCCACTACCACAATCCACAGCACCCCATCGTGCCTCAGAGAAGTTACATATCCTCAACACTCCATTTGTAGGCAAGTTCTTCCACTGCTTTCTTGCTGGCAAGCCTGGCAAAGCGCTTCTGTTCAAAACCATTGGATCTGAAATCAAAAAAGACATACTCATCACCCAGAACACTGAACTGGACATGTATTTTAAAAGAAAAAGAACAGTTCACAATATAATGAGTAGGAAGGAAAGTAAAGAAGTTATATGAAAACATTTAAGGCATGTGCAAAAGAATCAAACAGACAAAATACACAATTTCTTCTCTTCTTAGTCCTTGTTCAAATCCTTCTCTACTCTTTGACAGCTATTCAGCATTTCAAGACCCAACTCACTCTCCACTGATGTCCACATCATATATCCTTTCCATTCATTAACTATTTATTGAATTATCCTCAGATACTAGGCACTGTAGGCACTATATGAAAATGGGTATGACACAGCACCTATCTTGATGAACTCACAGACTAGTGGATGAGACAGACATTTAAATAATAATCAAAATAAAAGGCATAAACTGTGATAGAAATATGCATGGGGTTATCACAGCAACCACAGAAATGGGAACTTCAGTCAGCTTAAGGGAGGTATGGTAAAAAAGTGACATGAGGGATGGACAAGAATGGTCAGGAGAAGCTTTGTGGGAATGGTCCCTAAGCTAAGTCTGAAAACAGCAACTTAACCAGAAGACTGGAGATGGAAGGCAGGGGATCGAAAAGTCAGGAGGTCATTTCAGGACAGAGTAAAGTATAAACAAGAACAAAGATACAAAAACAATAAATACTCTCATACTTGGAGGAAACCAAAAGTAAACTGGTATGGTTGGAGCCTAAAATATGACAAAGGGAGAATCCTTGAGTCAACACTGGAAAGGTAGGCAGAGGCCAAATCATATCAAGCTTTAGAACATGGTAAAAAGATAAGTTCCATCCAGAAAGGATGGATTTAAAGCAGAAGTATAAATGACATTTCAACGAAATCACTCTGAAGATGATCTGAGGCAAGAAGTTCACTGAAGGGCATAGGCAACAAACAATGAAAGCAATGACAAGGAGGAGGACATGGATGGCAAAATTATCAGTACTTACTGAGTTATTAGATTCAGAAGGATAAAGAAACAGGAGCTAAATTTGCCTCAATGGTTAATTATTGAGTGACCAGATGAATGACACTGCCACCAATCAGGAAAGAAAGCACAAGAGCAAGAGCAGGCACAGAGTAGGAGAAGCTGCAATGAGTGCAGTTTTAAAGATGTGGCATTTGAGGGGCCTCAAGTACCTATCAACAGAAGAACCTATCATGAATTTAGATACCCGAGATTGAGCTAAAAATACAGATTTGAAATCATGTACATATAGGGGGTAGTTGGAAGGTCTGACTAGGCAAGATTCATTTAGAGAGAACATATGGAATTATAGAAGCAGCTCTGAGAAACATTTAAGGAGTACACAAAAGAACAGAAGCTTGCAATGGCAGCCAAGAAGAAATGACAAGTGAAAAGAATCAGGGGTAGGTGTCATGGAAGCCAATACAAGGGTGAGTTTTGAGAAGACAGTGAATAGGCCTCGAATCTCTTCTAATTACTAAGCATTCTCTCAGTCTTCTTATCTAAATTCATTCTGTGTGCACATGCACTTGCACGCAAATGTGCTGGGGACTGAACCTAGGATCTGTGCATGTTAAGCAGCCCTCAACCACTAAGCTATACCCCCATTCCTTCTTATCTAAACTACTTTGTGGGGCATGGGGGATTGAACTGGGGGGCACTCGACCACTAAGCCACATCCCCAGCCCTATTTTGTATTTTATTTAGAAGTAGGGACTCACTGAATTGCTTAGCGTCTCGCTTTTGCTGAGGCTCGATTTGAACTTGTGATTCTTCTGCCTCAACCTCCCGAGCAGCCGGGATTACAGGCATGCGCCACCTTGCCCAGCTTATCTAAACTTCTTGAAAGAGCCTGTCTCCATTCACTGTCTCCATTTCCTTGCTTTTCATTCATTCCTTAACATATTAGAACCTGGCTTTTATTTCACTCGCTTTCAGGAAATCGATGACATTTCCTTGTTGCCAAACAATTCCTCCTTCCTTTTCCGCATATCAGTCCCCTAACCATTTTCCCACTTACTCCTTACTAGCACTGTTACAGGTCAGGCCTTCATCACCTGTAGCCTGAGCTACTCCAACAATCTAATATTTGTTCTACTTCCAAACTGGTTTCTTCCACATACTTCACATTGCTGCCATATTGATTTGTCTATCTAAAATGCAGGGCTGCTTTTAATGCTCCAATGATTCCCCTTGCCTCTAGGGTGTAGTACATGCTCCTCAGAAAGGCTTCCAAAGTGTGACACCGCCTACCTCTCCAGTATATCTCATACAATTCCATTTCACACTTTATGCTACACAACTAGTAAACTGTTCATGATCCCACCCCATAAACCATAGTATTCCCCATCCTCCTGACTTGGCACTGTGAGATCTTCTTCCTTAAACATCCTTCCTTTCTTTTTTATCTTGGCTAATAACTGACATCCTGTAAGACAGCTCCTCTAGGAAACATTCCCTGACCACATCCTCCCAAGGCTAAATTTACTTTTCCTTTGTGCTCCCAAAGCACCTTGAAAATCCTCCAAAGTAATACTAAACAAGAAGCATTTAAAATTAAAATCTGAGGTGAGCTCCTCAGATCAGGACCTTTCTCTCACTAATAGTGGAATCCCTGGCACCTAGTACATAACTGTTAAAAGTTATAACAAGCATCCTAAGGGATAAGTGGGATGAGTAGTGGAAAGCTTTAGGAATCAGGAAAGCTTATTATGAATGGCACCATCTCCAATCTTAGAAACAGGTATGGTATTCTAGATCACTAGGAAACCACTAATTTTTGTCTTTTTTTTTTTCTTTTTGGTACCAGGATTGAACACAGAGGTACTCTAAAACTGAGCCACATCTTTATCCTTTTTTATGTTTTATTTAGAAGCCAGAGAATGACACTGCCACCGATCAGGAAAGGGCTCACTGAGTCATGTAGGGCCTCACTAAGTTGCTGAGGCTGGCTTTGAACTTGCGATCCTCCTGCCTCAGCCTCCCCAGTCACTGGAAATTACATGGATGAATCACCATACCTGGCTTTAATTTTTGTCTTGAAAAATAAATACTTAAATAATTAAAAATAATATGATCATGTAAAAGACATGAATAAATCAAATCCTAAGCAAAATCAGAAAACAAACTGAAAGAGAACTCATAGTGGTAAGAGCTATGGACTCAAGAATCAGGAGTCTAGGGCTCTAATTTCAGCTTTAGGAGGTGAGCTGCAAGAGTCAAATAAATTGCTTATCTAGCTGGTCCTCAGTTTCTCCGTAAGTAATAGAGGACAGCTTCATTGATTTTATGGATCTTTCTGACAGCAACATTCTATAGATCGGTGGCAGAAATATTCTCTTGTATGGTCCAAAAAGAGATGAAACTATAGAAGTTAATGCAACAATAAACAATCTTGACTGGTAGAGCACTTGCCTAGTGTGTGCAAGATACTGGGTTCCATCCCCAGCACTGAAGAAGGAGGAGGAAGAGGAAGAAGAAGAGGAAGAGGAAGAGGAATGGGAAGAGGAGGAGGACAGATGATCAAAATGCAAGCAAACATGTCAAAGGAATAAATGGAGGAATCTCAGAGAAAACAAAACATGAGAAATAGAGAAAAGCAACTGGGAAAGATGAGAAAGAAACACCAATTTAAAAAAAAAAAAAAAAAACTTAGGTAAGGAGGAGTTCTAAATTTTGAGTAAGAAAAATAAAAATCCAAACATATAAACAGTATAGAAGGCATATCTTTAGGCAATATCTATAGAGTTATAGCTATAAGAAGATCTATCTCTGGCTATATAGAAAATTAGTGTTCTGAAAAATCTTCCAGTTACCAAACAAAGAGCCTATATACAGTGAACTGGAAAATAAAGTAGTCAGCTAGACCAAAATCATAGCCACTCTAAGGATATGTGCCAATAAGAGAACTGGAGCCTTGGGTTTTAATGGTAGCCTAAGGGAGAAAAGACAATGCCTAAGGCCCACAGAGGGTGAGAAGGTGGATTTCAGTTACTGCAGAATAACTTAAGCAGACTAACCTACCCTCAAATAGCAATTATAAAACCTGGATAAAGTAAACAAGTATTGGAAAGTATTTGAAGGTATGAAAGAGTGGCCAAAAGTGGACGAACTAGATGGAAGTCTAAAAATGATAAGATATTTAGGAATCTTTTTGCCAGAGGGCAATCTCTCAGCTGCTCAGTTCAGAGGCCAAACACTATAGGCTTACTGGCTTGAGGTGTCAGTGCAAAGTAAGCAGAGCATCTACAAAATTAGAGAGAGGTGGATCCCAGAAGGGTAGGAAATGCAAAAGGGATAAACTCCACTTCTCTATACACAAACTCCACCCAAATCCTTAGCTAACCATTATACTACACACATACAGAGGTCTCATCATCAGCTTGATGAAAAAGTAGCCACTAGAAACTGAAAGAACTAAGCAGAGATTCTGGCTACTGCAAAAGAGAGTCCAGAGTTCAAATATGTCCATGTTAACTGTCTTCTACAATAAAATTCAACACACTTCAGAGTAATATAAGAGAAACCAAAGTCTCTACAATTTATCATTCATATAATATCAGCAACAATTTTAAAATTCCAAAAGTGTAAATAAACAGAAAAATATGATACATATTCAAGAAAAAATTAACAGAAACCAAACCTGTGGTAAATCAAATATTGTGAATAGCAAACAAAACTTCAAAGCACTAATTTTAAGTATTCTCCAGATAGAAGAAAATGTCCCATGATGAACGAACAGATGGGAAATCACAGCAGAGAAATACAAGCTATCAAATTGAAATTCTACAGTTGAAAAATACAATAAACCAGGTAAAACAAGAAAGTGACTGATAGAAAATTAAAAAAAAATAACAAACAAAAAAAATCAGGATACATTAATTAAATTAAAAAGACCATTAAATACCACTGAAACCTAATAGATATTAGTATAATAATAACTGCAGAATATACATTCTCTTCAAGTATAAATGAAATATTCACAAGGTAGACAACATACAAGGCCATAAAACACATCTTAATAAATTTCAAAAGCTCAAAATTAATTAGAGTCTGTCCTCTGACCAAAATGGAATTAAATTAGAAATCAATAGCAATAAGATATCTAGAAAAGTTGAAATATTTGTGATTAAACAATGCACTCCTAGACAACCAACAGAGCAAAGAATAAACCAAAAGGAGAATTAGAAAATATTTTGAATAAAAGCCAACATACAATTTTGAGGGGAAAAAAAAAAAACTCAGCAAACTAGGAATAGAAGGAAACTTTCTCAATTCGATAAAGGATATCTACAAAACACCTATAGCCTACAATATATTTAATAGTAAAAGACTGAATGTTTTCTTCCTAAGGATAGGAATAAGGCAAAGATGCCTGTTCTTACTACTTCTAGTTAATACCTTCACTGGAAGTGCTTACAAATTCAACAGTGCAAGAAAATGAAAGACATCCAAAACGCAAAAGAAGTAAAACTATCTGTATTTGAAGATGTCATGATCTTTTAGATATAAAATCTAATGGGATCTACAAAAAAGATACTGTACAAAGTGAGTTTTACTTCAAGGAAAACAACTGAAAATATCTGTTGCCAAGGATAAAATTCAAGCTTTCAAATGTAGATTAGAATTTTAAAAAACTATAACCATCACCAAGAACTCTTTAGCTTTCCATTATTTAAAGACTTCTGTGATAAAGTCAGAGATGATATTAACAGGAACAATTTTAATATTGTATAATGAATACATATCAATATTTAGAAGGTTTATAAAACTCAACAAACCAATATTTTTCAAATGACCAGTGAACATTATTATAAAATCATACATGAGTAAAAAAATCAAAGTATAAAAAAGATCAAAATGGATTTTAATGAGATAGTATAAAAAGTTCTTTGAAAGGGTTTTAGATTCCACATAACTAACCTGAAAAGAGCTTTTGTGCAGTATCAAAAATATAATACACCTTTCCTTTTCTATTACTTCTGTATGAGGCTGAATTTTCTTCCTATACTTCAGCTTACATAAAATAGACAAATGCAGAATCCAGCTGTCTACTATTAAGCCACTAATTAATGAAATTTGCAAAAATGTAGATAAATGCTGTCCTTCTGTTTTTCAGTTTGGATAACGTAGCTATTTTTGTTTAAAAAAATATAGTAATTATATTAACACTTAATGGCTTTTACTATCTTATAGAGTGAATTAATAAGTACTTTTTAAAAATATCTTTTTTAATTTATTTATTCATTTTTATATGGTGCTGAGAATTAAACCCATGGCCTCATGTGTCCTCACACGTGTTGAGGCAAGCACTCTATCCTTGAGCTACAACCCCAGCCCATAATAAGTACTTTTTAAACAGTTCAGTTTTAATTTCCATATGGTACACAACAAAAGCTTTCTGGGATGTTCAATAATTTTTTTTTTTTTTTTGGTTTTTGGCTATACAAGGGCTTGGTGGGACTTGGTGTAAGCTAGCCAAGTGTTCCACCACTGAGCTACATCCCTAGCCCTTTCTATTTCTTATTTTGAGACAGGATAAATTGTCAAGGCTGACCTTGAATTTGTGATCCTCCTGCCTCAGCTTCCCAAGTAGCTGGGAATACCAGTATACAGTACCACACCTGGCTGGGCCTCAATAATTTTTAAGAATGTCAAGAGATCCTGAGATTTAAATATGTGAAAATCATTGTTTTAGATGTTAGAATGCTTTTAGTAGACAAGAGGAGATGGGATCCAATACGTAAACAGAAGTGACTTTAGATAGAAGTCTATAGTTTATATATCACAACAGACGGGAAATTAAAATATATGCGTAGGTGAATAGAGAAGTCTAGGGATCTCTGAGACATTACCAGTACTTACTCCTAAGACAATTAAGAGAATTAAGGTTCAAGCACTGGGCTGGGGTTGTGGCTCAACAGTAAAGTGCTTGCCTAGTATGTGCGAGGCCCTGGGTTTGGTCCTCAGCACCACATATAAATAAATAAAATAAAGGTATTGTGTCCAATTACAACTAAAAATAAATAAATAAATAAATTTTTTAAAGGGAAAAAAAGGTCCAAGCACTATGTTTTAAAGATATAATATATAGAAAGCTCTGGACAATAATCATCACTCATCCCATCTAAACATTAGAGAATACAAAAAGGGATCGATGTCCAAAGCACAGAGTATCCTATCTTGACCATTTCAGTTGTTTGTCCAGAACTTAAAAAGTATTGTGAAAAAGAAAGAAGACGGGGAATGTTACAAGCATAAGAAATAGAATTTGTGGACCTCAGAAATAGAAGCAGGCAAAGTACATATCATTCACCTTAGGATTACAACACAAAATGATGATGAATAAAGAGTGGTTTTAAAAGAATAGTAGGGAAAGTTAGGGTGAGGTGGAAGACAAAAATTAAAATGTAGGAAATAGGCTTACCTGTCCACTCCATCCCAGCGATATCCAGGCCAGATATTGAATCTGTTGGGAGGAGGTGCTGGGCCACTATAGCGAGGTCTCACTAAAGAGAGCAATGAGAAAAAAGTTGTTAGTTACCTATATATTCAGAGATGAATAGAAACAGGGAAAAAAACTCTATATAGAAAACCCTACTGTGTTGAATCTAAACTCCCAGAAAAATATGAAGAATTTTAAATTGTACTGAAAAACCATCTTTGCACATAGACTCTATCTTCAGTAAGACACTTCCATCCAGCTCTGATAATTCCCATTAGTCTCACCTTTCTTATTCTTGTTTTCCTTGGCCTTATTCTTCTTGATGAAGTTGGCCATGGGGTCCCCCTCTCTTTCTTGTTCTCTGAGCATCCGATCCAGGTCTTCATCATCAATATAGCGGGCCAGAGGCTTCTGCATCTCCTTCATTGCGTCCTCCACATTTTGTTGCTGTTGCCGGCTCTGGGCAAGCCTGGGCAAAAAAGAACTATCCTATTTGACAATTCCACTCTTACACTGAGATAGACCACAATGCTACATTTAGAGAACCTCGGCTTTGTAGTAGCCTAGGCCAAATAATAAAAAAGGTAAAATTCCCAGAATCCAACTGGAAGTATGGAATATATCAGCCTCTTGGTAAGGAAATTCAGCAGATTGAATGACCCTTCCTGACAACAGCTTTAAAAAGCAGAAAATGACTTGTTTCAGTCACTGCTGTTTTGTTTTCCCTTTCAGTGGTACCCTTACCCTTTTCCCCACTGGGCATACAGCTCATCTCTCTCCGAGTCCTTCTCTGCTTTTCTCCTTTGCTCTAGACGTTCCAGTTTCAAATTCCTCTTCCGACCAGACTTGTCACGAAATACAGTTTCAGCAAACTGGAATTCAGCTACAAAGGAAAATTATACTTTTTAAGATAAATGCCAGGTATCAAAAGGCTAATATTTAGGAACAACATTCTATCAGATGAAATCAACTGCCTTGGATTTGTGATCCAGTTTAAGAACTTTTGCAGTCTTCCCCCCTCCCACTAGTTCCTACCAACACTGAGGTATATATTGAGGATGGTCCTGAGAACTGACATCTTCTAAGAAGAAAAGTATCACTTGGACCTACTATAGATTAAAATATACATAATAACCAGAACTGAAATCCAATAGCAATTAAATTTAAACTATCAGAATCAATAAGCCATATTTAAAAAGAAGAGAAGCTACATGAACCTAGTTGGACTCTACACTTCAACAATTTTACCTTCAAATGCCTTGGTTTCCTGGTCCTGTTTCTTGAGCTCTTGCTGCTCTTGTTGTATGTCAGTTAACACCAACCCAGTTTTAGCCCCAGAATACATGTATGCAGCCTGTGCAATGGAAAAGGGAGCATCCAATATCAATGAGACAATGTATCAGTAGGCTCCATGGGTCTACAAAATTAGTTGCATTTTTGTCCATGATCAACAATAACCAAACCAAAAACTCCAGCTTCACAGTTTGATTACTGACCATAGGATTCACAACACAGAAAAGACGAAATAAGACCTAATTCCAAGGAAAATTTAATAGTACCATAAAGTTTAAGAGTAAACAAACACAAACCAACAATATATTAAAGGAGGGGCTAAGCATTTGTATTTCCAACTTTTCAGTATATAAAACTGCACACATGAAGATTCACTTTCAGGTCACCTAACCAGAAACTTGTATCAACCTCTGTTCCAAAAGACACTGCACTGAAAAAATACTCCATTTAAAGTACAAATTCAAGTAAACCTAAGATCATCAAGCAAGGACAATAATAGAAGAAATGACCAAATGAAAATTTTCTACTAATTTTCACTTTGCATCAAGCTAAACTCCAAGGTACAAATGGAGTATGTATTATATCATTACATCCATAAGCAATTACATTTGATTAGTATCAGATTATGTATGTACTAAATAACACATAAAACATCAAAGCGTTCAACTGAAATAGAGACCTTACTTTTTTTCCTCTAAAGAAAGTTAGGCACAGGCTGGTCTAACCAGCCAGGACCAATTTCTCAGTCTTCATCAGAGGAAATTTACCTGAGCAAGTCTGCCATGAGAGAAACATGTACACCATAGGCTATATTGTTCTGTTTTATTTTTTTTAAGTTGCCAATAGATCTTTTATTTTATCTATGTATTTATACATGGTGCTGAGGATTGAACCCAGGGCTTCACACATGCCAGGCAAGTGCTCTACCACTGAGCTACAACTCCAGCCCCCCGTTCTGTTTTTTAACCAACTCACAAGTGCGATTCCTTTACTACTACTAGTGTTCTTTACAATACAATTACACAGGGTTCATGTGGCGTTTTCTTGTGCTAATTTATCAAGCTTTATTAAGATTTAAAACAAAACTGACTTCCCAGACAATATAATTTATAAAAGTAGTTTCATATTTTAAGTGCTTCTATATAAAGACAGAATAGAGACCTGGATCCAGAGCTCTACATACAAAGGCCTACAGTTCACTTTATAATAAATTTATAATGATAAATCATCAATACCAAATGCTTACTTTTTTGTACAGTGCTATAAGTTTTACTTCCACCAACTCATTTAATTCTTACAAATAATTTTATAAAGTAGATTCTAGCATTACCAACATTTTATGGATGTAGAAGCTGAGGCTTAGAGTTATCAAGCATCTTGCCCAAATTTCAGAGATAATTAGAAGCTGGATTCAAATGTGCAATTAGTCTGACACAAGGTTTGTTGTCCTAATTCGACTCTGCAAACAACCATCCTCATTTTGTTCTTAAGAAAACAGGAAGCCAGGTGCAGTGGCACATGCCTACAATACCAGCAACTTGGGAGACTGAGGCAGAAGGATTCCAAGTTCCAGGCCAGCCCCAGCAACTTAGCAAGACTCTCAGCATCTTAGCAAGACCGTCTCAAAATTTTAAATAAATAAATAAATAGGGCTGGGGATGTCACTCAGTGGTAAAGTGTTCAGTCCAAGTTTTTGGAACTATTAAAATGAGATTTGTGGAATTATAAAGCCAAAAAGGCTGAAGCCTCTTGGAGAATCTGGTGCTGAGCATCTCTAATTCAAAAGCCTAAAACCCAAAATGCTCTGAAATCTGAAACTTTCAAAACATCATGCTTTGTGTTTACAAGTCTGGGCTGTTATAGCCAGTCCTGCCCTCAGAGAGAAAGAAAGCTTCAGGAGACCCTTTAACTAAGATTTTCTATACTATACCAGGACCTACCCACTTTTTCTCTGGCTTGATTCTCTTTGACTGATATAAAGTTAAATGAGAGGAGTTTCTCTGAGAAAAGAGTATAATATCTGGAAATCCCTACCTTCTTTCCAGGAGGCTGACTCCTTCGAGGTGGAGAGAGATCAGAATCAGAAGATTTGGTCCTCCGTTTTCTTCTTGGTGGAGAGAGGTCAGAATCAGAACTCCGGTGTCTTGGTCTATTCCGTGGAGGTGACAGATCTGAATCAGAATCCTGGTGCCCTGAACTTTGTTTATGCCGTGGAGGAGAAAGATCTGAATCAGAGGCTTTCCAGTAGTCACCTGGATAGGAAGAAGATCCAGTGCATGATTTTGATGTCTCCTAGGTGACATGTATGAAATTTCCTAGATTGGAAAAAGAGCCTAAAAATTAATGAATAAATTATGGCATAGCGCTCAATGACAGAGCACTTGCCTAGCATGCACAAGACCTTGGGTTAGATCTCAAACAAAACACAGAAAAAAAGATAATCCCCTTACCAAGCTAAGGTACAATATTTATTTAGTACCCCTGTGAGGAACTATTACTAACCAAAACATAAGTATGGATGGATGACAGGGAAGAACAAAGTCAGTGACAACTTTTAAAACTAATAGGCAGGATGAGGGGTTCTATTACCAAGTAAATAGTAACTAGCAACTGTGCTAAGTTTATGAGATCTTAATACACTCATCTGTGGTACCCCCATCCCACCCAAGAAAACAGGTAAGACAACTTGGAGTCATCTCTCTCTGGTGTGGCAAAAGCCAGGAATACCTAGAATATATTCTGACATTCTCACACTAAAGGATATGGAAGTATTTTAATTTAAACTTAAAATTGTACTTAGGAACAAATGAAGAAAAAATTTCATCATACAAGCTTAAGTTCTAGATAAAAACATCACAAATCACCACCACCACCACCACCCCCTCAAAAAAAAAAAAAAAAAAAAAAAAACTGCAATATGTCTTATCAGTATGAAAATAATCAGTCCTTCTGACCTAGTAAATCAACTTCTTGGCTTTCTAAGAGACCTATATAGAAGCAATTAGATTTCTAGGAAATCTATACAGACACAGATAAGGAAATATCCAAAAAGGGACAACAGTTTAAGCATAAGGATGTTCATTAAAGGATTACAAAAGCTAAAACTAAGAAATAACCATGAATATGCACTATTAGGAACAGACTTTGGGGGTCCTTTTGTTGTTATTTCTTCTGGAATTGTTGGGGATCAAACCAAGGTCTTGCACATGCTAAGCAAGTACTCTACCACTGAGCCACATCCCCAGCCCTTTTTTGATATTACATTACATGTGACTAAACCTGTGCACATGTAATGTAAGGGAAATTGTTAAGTCAATTTATACAACATAACACCATTAAAAATTACAACAACACAGAGGTATTTTTAGACCTGAAGATTATGTTAAACAAAAAGAGTAGTCAATATTATATATGAGATATATTTTGCACAGCAGGAGTCAACTACATCAAAAATGCATCCCAAAAAAAAACCCAAAGACTCTGGCTACAACACTAGTCATGACTGCCCGAGTGACAGGATTCTGTATCACATTTTTTCTGCTTCATTATACATTTCTATATATTCTAAGGTTTCTGCAAGAAATATGTAGTACTCTTATATAGAGTAGGGAGAGTAAATAACATGACATATAAAAACTTCCCTTCCCATCACTGTAATTTTTCAATTCCCTTGAGCTCAGCCCCTCAACTTTTTAAAACTCTTCCAAAGAAACCTATTTGCATAAAGCAAATTCCAATAAAGCAAGTAAAGATCTAAAAGAAAGAACCAAAAGAATTAAGCCCCTCCCAGGGGCAGTCAGATACTCACCTTTAGAATCAAGTGGCTTCTTATCTCCATAATGGGCTTTTGTTTGTTTTTTTCGTGGAGGAGAGAGATCCGAGTCACACTCATGTTTGATGTTCTTTGGGAGTGATGGATGAGAGGGTCCTGGCCCCTTCTGGTGTGGAGAAGTCTTACTGGAAGCTCTTTCTGGAGCTTTATTACTTTTAGTTCTGGGCAGTAAATGAGCAACATTAGTTGCCAAATCAGGGGAGTCGTGATGGGCCCTCCTGGGATGCCTTGTGTCTGAGGAGTCAAAAGTTCTCCTAGTTTGGGATGTATCAGGGGAGTTGTTACAGGCCCTTCTGGAGGAAGAGATACCTGAGGAATCATGATGGACTCTCTTAGGAGATACACCTGAAGAATTATGATGAGGCTTTCTGGAGGGAGAAGGATCTGGAGAAACATGATAGGCCCTCCTGGGGGGCGAAGCATCTGAGGAGTCATGGCGGACCCTCCTGTTAGGAGATATGTCTGAGTCATCACAGGCCTTTCTTGGGGGAGACAGATCTGGAGTATCATGACGGCCCCTCCTAGGAGGAGATGGATCTGGAGTATCATGACGGACCCTCCTAGGAGGAGAAGAATCCGGGGTATCGTGACGGACCCTCCTAGGAGGAGATGGATCCGGGGTGTCATTACAGGACCTTCTAGGAGGAGATGGATCGGGGGTATCATGACCAGCCCTCCTAGAAGGAGATGGATCCAGGGTATCATGATGGACCCTGCCAGAGGGAGATGAATCCGGGGTGTCATGACAGGCCCTCCTAGGAGGAGATGGATCTGGGGTGTCATGACGGATCCGCCTAGGAGATGGGTCCAGAGTGTCATGATGGAAATGTCTATGTGAGGGTACATCTTCACTGTAACCTAAACACAAATAGCAAAAAGTCAGATTCTCACAAATGCTCGGTCCACCCCTAACACCCAAAGTTTCAAAAAATGCCCCAACAGACACACCTCAAAACTATTCAGAATGTTCAAAAGGTCTGCACAGCTCTCTTGCTTAGTGATAGCAAACCAGCACTCATGGGTATCTTGAGAATAACTCCTCTTATTTGCCTACCACATCATCAATTTGTAAAGCATTTTAAATATACTTTTTATATTATAACCTGTAGGGTAAGCAAGGCAGGTATCTTTGTTTTACAGACATTTAAAAAAAGGCTCATGCCAGGCACAGTGGCGCACACCTGTAATCCCAGCAACTCCGGAGGATGAGACAGGAAGATCACATGTTCAAAGCGGCCTCAGCAACTTAGCCAGGCACTTAGCAACTCAGCAAGACCCTGTCTCTAAATAAAATATAAAAAATGCCTGGGGATGGGGCTCAATGGTTAAGAACCCCTAGGTTCAATCTCAGTACCAAAAAAAAAAGAAAGAAAGAAAAGCCTCTAAGTGATTTCTTAGGGTTTGTTTATTCATTTGTTTGTTCTGAGATACTAGGGACTGAACACAAGGATGCTCTACCAACAGAGCTATATCCTCAGTCCTTTCTGTTTTTTATTTCAAAGACAGGATTTCGCTAAATTGCCAAGGCTTGCCTTGAACTTTCGATCTTCCTGTCTTAGATTCTCCAACAGCTAGGATTACAGTTGTGTCACCACATCTGGCTAGGAACTAAATAATTTCGTACCTAAAGTCATAGCTACCAAGAGGAAAAGACAAACTAGAACCCCAGTCTTCTAATCCAATTTCTTTCCCAAATCGTTTTTGTGCATAGTTCCTAGTCAGTGGCTCCTAGTATATATTTAGTCTAATTTATAGTTTGTATTCAGTCTTCATTCAAAAGGCCAAGTGACTAAACCTGTGCGCATCAAAATGAAATGCTATTAAGTATTTAACCCATGTCATTGTGCTCCTTATTAAGGGGGGAGAACCACCAGAAAAAAAAAAAAAAAAAGTATTTACTGATCATTTGTGTGCTAATGCTTTACATTACTTCATCCAATTCTCACAAAAAGCCAAGGGGATAAATATTGTTATTCCCATTTTATAGATGAGGAAGTTGATAGTCAGATAGTCAGAAGGACTAAATAATTTACCAAAGTCGTACTGCTAACATGTGGTAAAGGAGTAAACACTCAAATCCAGATCTACTTGGCACCAGAGTTCATACGCAATCTTTAAAAATACAGTTGAAAAAATAAGTTGTTTGAGACCATCAACTTTCAAAGGTCTCACAGAATGAAATGTTTATAGCAACTGGGACATTTCTAAATTTCAGCTCCTCCATTCCCCCTATTTCTTATCATTGAGTTCCATGGCCCAAACACAAATAAGAAGTATGTAGGACCCAATGAATACTTACTAAATGAATGAATTAAACCAAGTCAGCTCCTTCACTTTGGGGAACAGGCCTATCTGATTAGAATTCACTCTAAAGAGAAAAGATGCTAGTGGAGAAACTGACAATAACCTAATCCATGAACTTGATAACTGACAGGATAATTATAAAAAGGGAGTACAGACAGAGATCCGTGAGGATATTTCCTATAATAAGATTGGGATGGAGTACTGCAACTGCAGGTGAGGCAGAAGAAAAAGGACTCTGTGTATGTGTGTGTGTTGGGGTGGGGGTGGGGGTGCACATGCACCTATTTGTGTTTCACTTCTGAGACCTGTAAATATAGAGACCAGAAGATTCTTCCTGGAAAAAGTATTATGGAAAAAATGGAAATACAACTATAGGAAAAGGCAGAATATCCACTACATGTGAAAAGGAACAAACATCAGCAGAGTTAAACTATTATACAGAAACAAGATCCTGTCAGGCACATCCCAGTGACTAGGAAGGCTAAGGCCAGAAGATTACAAATTTGAGGCCAGCCTGGGCAACTTAACAAAAGCAAGAATCATATGTCTATCAACAAATATTTATTTACTTAGTCATTTTTTTTAATTGGTTAACTATCTTTGAATTTTTTTGTTGTTCTAATTAGACATATGAGAAAGTAGAATGCATTTTGACATACTGTACACAATTGGAGAAGAAATATTTATTAAGGGGACCTCGTTATACTAGGCAAAGAGAATACCATGGCAAATAAGAGGTCTTTGCCCTTTGTGAGCCAAATGAAACCTTTTCTCTTAAAAAAAAAAAAAAAAAAAGAGGAAAAAGAAGTTATCTCTGCTCAGACAGATATGAACCAATTCTTAAGAACTGTAAAAAAAAAAAAAAACTTCTTAAATAGGAAGTTAAATTATGAGTCTAGGGAGAGGGTCTAGAGTAAGCAAGAAGAGGATAATGCACTATAAAATGCCAATATTTAAGGGAAGAATGGAGAAATTTACTAAAACAAATAAAAAGGACAAAAACATTGGTACTTGATCCATACATGGGTTGCTTCATTCTAGAAAAGGAAAGAAGCATTCGAACTCTCCCAACTCTGTTCCTCAGGGTGCTGAAAGATCTTCAAATGAGGACCTTCTGACCTCAGCAGCCCTAATACAAAAATATAAGAGCAAGAGGGATACCCAGTCTCCAACTTCCCATGTCTAATTACCTCTGAAGAAGTCCTGTTTTCTTTTTTCCCATGATACTTTTTAGGATCAATGACACACTGAAACAAACTATGCGTTCCTCTAAAAATAAAAGTTCAGAAAAGAAAGACCTATCTTATAAATGGGAAATTTAGATTCATGTTTTGTTGGAACTCACCTCCCAAAAGCTTCCATTTGGCACTGGAACGAAAGGCCTCCATCTGCTTTACTTCTTCTGGCCGCTCATCCACAAACTCAGCCACCTATGGAGTAAGGACCTATGCTGAATAAATTGAATCTGTAGCCAGAGAGTTCCACCATCTTCAGAACCTGAAATTATAGCCACTCCCATTCCCAATATACACAGTGCACATATACCCATGAGAAGTGATCATAAAGAAACATACAGTGGTCCTCAATTGTTTGCTCCACAAACATCCAATAGTCACTGTACTGGCTTAATTGTAGGTTTTTCCCCAACTAGTCAATTTCCCTTCAAAGGTTCATTTCTTTCATTACAAGCCTCTTTATTAACCCTCCAGATACACAACTGCCACTTGTACACTAAAATTAAATTTCTTCTATACTTTTACATTCAGAGTAAAAAAACAGGCTGCCTCACTGCCATGTCTATCACTAATTAAGAATTTTGGGCCCTTATGAGACCTTCCTTGTTATGGGTTGTCATGATACTAGTTCTTCTTGAATACAACCAAAGGGAGCAATTGATATGTACACAGAATTATATAATTTTTACACGATTAAAACCATATTTGATATCCTCCAAATTGCCAAACAAATCAGAATCTTCTCCATAGTATCCCTAATAAATGATTGCTTGCCCAATCCCTCCCTGACAGGAAACTCACTGACCAGGAGCTCATTATCTTACAAGGAAGCCCATTTGCATTTTTGCAGTGTTAGAAAATTCTTGGTTTTATTATTTTTATTGATCCACCCTCTTGTAACTTCTTTTCTTCAATCCTAATTCTGACCTCTGATACAAGTGATCCCCTTTCCACATGAAAGAGTTTCAAAGATGGCTCTCTAATAAATTCTAGTTACAGAGTAGCAACTACGTGGGAGGCATTGTATTTTGTACTTATATATTATCTCACTCATTTCTCACAATAATCCTGCAAAGAAAGACTTTAGGACATTGACCAGCAAATTGTGACTCAGAGTAGTTAAGTAACTTTCTCAATGTCACAAGCTAACAAGTTGTAAAACTAGAATTTAAATCCAGGTCATAATTCCCCTCTACTACTTCTCTTCTCCCAAAATCTTACTATCATTCTTCACATAACCTTGTTTTGAGATCGTTCTCTGGGCATGGACAGCATAGGCTTTCAGGATGAACTAAAATCAAAAGCCCCAGCTCTGCCACTTAACATCTGTGCACCCTTTGGCAAATTATTCCAAGCCTCAGTTTCCTCATTTGTAAAAGCAGGACTCAAAAGAATCCTATGAGGACTGAATGAGATTACTCATGAAAGCTTAGCAGAACTCAATACATGGTAAGTCCTCAAAAAATTATATCTACTACTAGTTATTCTTATGTGCCAGTGCTACCATAGTCACCATAATTATTTTTAACTTTATTGGTGATGGTGGTAATGATCTTACAGAAACAAAATGAATTCAATAATAAAGATTTGTTTTAATCAGTGCAGGGAGTACTGTGCTGAAAACCTCCTTTTTTAGGGTTTTAAGCCATCATAAAAGCAAAAGGCAATATTATAAAAGAAAATTAATAGGCTTGATTACAGAAAAAATAAAACTTTATAAAAAAAAATGAAAGGGCAATGATAAAACATCCTCTCAATATTATTACATAAATACTAAATAAATCAATATAAGAATCAAAATTTCAATTTCCTAAAAATTAGGCAAAGAGGAAATTCACAAAACACAAATGCCCAAAAAACATATGAATAATTACTTATTTCACTAGTATTGAAAGAAACTAAATACCATTGTTCACCTACAATATTGGTAGATAGGCTGTTGCTTTCGTTGTTTACCAAAAATTATTGAAAAAGTGGGAAACCCAGCATTTTCATATACCCCTAGTGGGAGAGTAAACTGGTAACAGCTATTGGAAAGCAATATGGGAATACAGCTCTAAAGGGCCATTCCCTCTGACCCCTTAATTTCATTTTATAGAAATAAAAAAAAATGGATTCCTAAACTGCCTTATAAACAAGATATTTATCAAACCAATATAATATTTTAAAGCTGGGGGAAAAAAACCCATGTGTCCAGTAAGTAGGACAGGTTAAAATAAAAACATATAGAACTACTTTGCAACCATTAAAAATCAAAAAGAATACTTTAAAGTCTAACTAAAATATTTTCAATATTAAGTGAGAGTGTAGGCTCCAAAACTATTTGTACAATATAATCCCATTTGTGTATGAAAAAATAAATAAAATGCAAGGATGTATAATCTATAAGGAGGAAAAAAACCTGAAGAGCTACACATCCAAATGTTAGCAGTTGTGTCCAAATGGTCACAGTACAAGTGATTATTACATTCTTTTTAATACTTTAAACTTTCTTATATCCCAAAACATTCTATAATAAATGTATATTGCTCTAATAAAACAAATGCTGTAAATATTAGATTTGAGTGATCTGACTAAAATTAAATTGGCTCCTTATGATCACTATTTCACTTATAATTACTAACAAGCCATCTTTTTAAAAATCCATTTTAGAATTTCACTGGGAACTTATACTGCCCTGGAATCCATCTTTACCATCTTTTAATATAATACAGCCTATCAACAGCTCTTTTTTACCTGTTTCTCAGAAATTATCAGCATTGGTTCCATGAATATACTAATGGGAGGTTACTGGCCTATGTTTTCCTCCACCTGGCTCTTATTCATCCTTCAAAACTCAATTCAGATCCTTACTCTTTCATGACTCCCAGTGGAATATAAAGTGCCCTACTTCCCCTTTGCTCTAATGGTGTTTGCTGCCTATGTGGAATTTATTTTATTGTTTGAAATTATATGAAATACAGCCTCTCATTCTAGAGTATAACCTCTAAAGTACAAACAGTATTTTCTATTCATCTACAAATCGCCAGTACTTAGGCAAGAGTACACAATTTTAAAGCTTATTTAAATCAATGAACAAAATGAGCAAATAAAAATTTTCCTCTAATAGAATCTAAACATTATTTTAAGGTAGATTCCAACAAACTGAACCATGGATAATACTAATTATGGCTCAGTCAACATGTTGAGGAGTTCCGCCTCTCTCTTTTCTCATCCACAGGCTGATAGAGCTTCCCATAAATAAAGGAGTCAGTGTATAGATGCTCCTCAACTTAAAATGTGGTTACATCCATTTAAACCCATCATAGGTTGAAACTATCTCAAGTCAAAAATATATTTAATAATATATTTAATAATAATATATTTAATATTTAATACACCTAACCCACTGAACATTTGAGCTTAGCACACAATATACTGTAGAGGATTGCTTAATTCTCCTTGTGATCACATGGCTGACTGGAAGCTGTGGTTCTCTGCCATTACCCAGCATCATGAGATAGTATCATACATGAATAGTGCTAGGCCAGGAAAAAATCAAAATTCAAAATTCAAAATACAGTTTCTACTTAACGTATATCACTTTCACAACACTGCAAAGTAAATAAATTTAAAAGTTGGAACCATATGCATAAGCATCATGAAAAAAGACTACATTTAAAAGGTCTTTGGAAAATGTCACCTCTTCTCTCTGTGCTCAGCTTCCTTCTCTATAAATCTATCCTGCAATGGGAAGCAAATGAGAAGCTTACATCATTTCAAAGTGCTGACAATAGGTATAACTAAGAAATACATACCACAGGCAAATCTCCATCATCTTCCTCCTCCTTTTCTGGTTTAGTGTTGGAGATAGCTGTCCAACTCACATCATCATCAACAATCCGCATTCTAAAAGGGAACAATAAATAGATCAAAAAGGAACAGTCATTCTGGGATGCCAACCTAAAGAACGCTTATTTGTTAGGTTTAGGATAAACTTCAAAATCCTGCACAATCTAGTCTTTGTCTATATGGATTTCATCCCTTGCCACTGCCCCCTCAATTCACTACTAGTCATCTTTTGATGCCTGCAATAAGCCAAATTCCTTACTATGTCAGTTTTCACAAATGCAGTTCCTTCCCTCTACCTGACCTACTCTTCTCATTCTTTACCAGGCACTCTTACTCATTCTTCAGGTCTAAGCATAAATATAATTTCCTTGCACATATCTTCCTTGCCTACCCTCTTCCCACTCTTAAACTAAAAACCTCTATTACACCCTTGGGATACTTTCATTGTATTTTTCCAAAATAATGAAATCAATTACTTGTATAAAGCCTGGATTCTCTAAGCTTCATTAAACTGGGACCAAGGTGTTCTTATTCACAGAGATATCCTCAAAACCCTTCAATAACTGGCATAATAGCTGCAATCAGTCCTCTATATCAATGGTCCTGCATTTGCATTCAACCAACCACAGACTGAAAACACTCAGGAAAAAACCTCATCTGTATTGAGTAGGTAGAGACTTTTTGTCACTATTTCCTAAATAATTCTGAACAACTACTGACATTGCATTGACATTGTATTAGGTACTATTAATAATCTAAAGATGCTCTGATATATGGGAAGATTTGTGTAGGATACATATAAATATATGTCATTTTATACAAGAAACCTGAATATTCATGGATTTTGGGAAACAATCCGCAAAGATACTGAGGAATGACTACATTTATTAAATATTTGTTAGACAAACGAACTGTGATGGGAAGAGTTATTATTTGAAAAGTTAGGGGCACTTGAGAAAACAGCTCTAATCACAACTATTTAACGTAAGTAGTACTGTTCAATTTTAACTCTCATTTTAAAGATTAGGAAACTGAGACTCAAAGAGATGAAATATTTTGCCAGTATCAACAAAGCTTAATAAAGTGGCACAGATATGATTCAAGCTCTGATATGGACGTGTTAATTCCAAAGCTCAAACTATTTTCATATCATGGCATTGCTCCCAAAGAATACACAACAAATCAGAGGAGAAAGAAAACAGAAAGCAAGAATAAAGCAAGAACCAAACCAGTAAAGAAAACAGACTAGTTGTGGAACTATTTGACTTTACTGGGTGTATTAGTTTCCTAAGACTGCCCATAACAAAGTACCACAATCTGGATGGCTTAAAATGACAAAAATGGATGGGCATTAGTACACACCTGTAATCCCAGCAACTCAGGAGGCCCGGGCAGGAGGACTGTAAATTCAGGCCAACCTCAGCAACTTAGGGAGGCCCTAAGCAACTTAGTGAGACCCGGTCTCAAAATGAAAAATAAAAATGGCTGGGGATGTAGCTCAGTGGTGAAGTGCCCATAAGTTCAATCCTCAGTATCAAAAAAAAAAAAAAAAAAAAAAAAAGACAAGTGTTTTCTCACAGTTCTGAAGGCTAGAAGCTGAAATCAAAAATCAAATTAAAAATCAGGGTGTCTATAAAAGGCCATGGTCCCTAGGAAGCCTTCTGAGGATGAACTTTACTTGCCTCATTCAGTTTATGGTAGGTAGTCCAGGCAGACCTTGCTTGGATTGGCTCAGCTTAAATACAATCCAATTTCAGCTTCCACGTACACATGGCCATTTTCCCTGTATGTGAAAAACTTCCATCTTCTTAAAAGGACACTAGTCATACTGAATTTAGTACCCATCTTAATAAAGTATAATTTCATCTTAACTGATCACACCTGCAAAGATCCTAGTTCCAAATAATGTCATTTTAAGTTCTGGACTGAGGAGAATTTGGGGAAGGGGGTACTATTAAACTAGTACGCTGAGTCACGAGATTTTCTCATTTGAAAATGAGAATAATAATAATATCTACTTCTGATAGTAAGTTAAGTTCATGTATTTCAAATTTCTTAGGTGCCTGGCGCATAACAAGTGTGTAAATGTTTCCGTCAATGATAACATTTAATAGTAACAGACACGATCACGGATGGGTCTTCGAATCGGGATAAGAGTCCCTAGGATTTAGGAACCCCCACAGACAGGGCCCTAAATATCCAAGCACAGAAGCTTTGAAGTAGCTAGAGTATTTTCGGAGGCACGACGTTCAATCTCTAGAGGACGGAAGGCTATAAAGGCGGGAAAAAAAGGAAAGTTACAGCCTGGCTTTAACACATGCAGCTGCTCAGAGGCGCTAGGTGTAAGCCGGGAGGAGGCAGAGGTCAGGAGAGCTTGACGCAGTCCAAGTGGGACCCAGAGCTTAAGCAGGGGTCGCAGCGCAATGAGGCAGGCGCGCCGGCAGGATGGAGGAACCGGGAGGCGGAGGGCGGAGTTGGGAAAGGTGAGGGGGCAGCGAGCTGTCACAGGCCCCGCCCCTGCCAGGAACTCACCCCTTGCCGCCAACCCCGCCAGGTTTTGGCCGCTTTTTACGCCGCTTGCGACCGGACTCGGGAGCTCCGTCGATGCCTGCATCTGCCCCAGACAGGTAACGCTTCAGATACTCAGCCTTGGAGAGCGGCGGAGCTGCCGCCATGGCAGCGGCGAGGGTGGGTATACGGCTCGGCGCTGGGGACAAACCTCCTGAACGCGAAACCGACGGCGGTGACCCAGTAGGTGGAGCCAGAAGCGGAAGTGGTGGCGTAGGCTTGGAACTGCCAGTCTGACGAGTGAGATGTATTTTCAGTATAAAGAGAAATGTGAACGCCTCCAGGATCGGCTCCACGACACAACCTTGTTTCTTCTTTGCCCTTCCATCCGTTCATCCATCCGACGCACAGCGCTGTCCTAGCGTGAGGCCATAAATCGATCTAAACAAGACCTGTCCCCAGAGGCTTCAGTGAAGAATGTAGGTTCTGGAGTTGCAGCAGATCCAGATTTGAATACGAGCACGTAACTTCCTAATTGGACCTCGGGCAAGTTTTTTAACAAAATGGGGAGAACTCAGAATGGTTGTGAGGACTAAAATAATATTACTGTTCCACTATGAGCTATTTTTACTAGTTATAAACATCTTTAGGTGGACTGGAATCTGCTCCAGTAGGCTTCCAGGTACCATTTGAAAGAGAAAGTCAGAAACGCAGAATTCAATATAATGACTATAAAAACGTGTAGGTTTCTAAAACATGTGTAACTTCCCCCACGTTTGATATTATTAGTAGCCATAGTTACCTCTTGAAGGAAACTATGTAAAATGTTGCTAATAAAATGGACATGGAGGGAAGCTCAGTGGTAGCTTGCTTGCCTTGCACGGGCGGGGCACTGAGTTCGATCCTTAGCATCACATAAATAAATAAAATAATAAAATAAAGGTATTGTGTCCATCTACAACTAAGAAAAAACATTTTTTTTTTTTCTAATGGACATGGGCTGGGGATATAGCTCAGTTGGTAGAGTGCTTACCTTGCATGCACAGGGTGGACACGGGACTGTTTCAGCATAGCAAATAAAGAAAGCTGGAAACGGAATTCTAATATTCAAGTTTTAGTGGAAAGGCAAACTTTTCTTCTGTAAGGAGTTAAGAGCTTTATCTTAATTAGCTCATTTAACCCTCACAATTAATCCTCAGGCAATTTTGTTATCCTGTTACAGATGACAAAACTGAAGCTTGGAGAAGTGCAGGAAATTGCTCAACTTCACACTTGCTAAAACATGATTCTTGGGGGCAGCGGATAGCCAAATGTGCAAGAAGTAATTCACTTTTTTTTCTGAAGTAAAATATTGGAGCTCTTTTTTGTGTCATGTTTAGAACTTTGCATTATTTTTGGCTATTTGTCAAGTAGGCACTGTCATACTTTATTTTTCTTTAAATATTTACTTTTTAGTTGTAGTTGGACACAATATCTTTATTTTATTTATTTATTTTTATGTGATGCTGAGGATCGAACCCAGGGCCTCACACATGCTAGGCAAGTACTCTACCGCTGAGCCACAACCCCAGTCCCATTATCATACTTTAAAAATAAAGACACCCCTCTTGGGATTCATGTTCAAAAACATTCTTCACTTATCTAATACAAACAGGCTTGGAGATCACTGCCTTGAAGCATGTCTTTGGGGTGATGTTTGTGATGCTGAGAATTGAACCCAGAACCTCACTGCAATTGGCAAAGCACTCTACCACTGAGCCACACCCCCAGCCCAAAGCAGGAACATTTAACTACTGGGCTATGCTGGGTGGCTATAGCATAGCCCAGAAAGGAAAGCAGGATAGGTCTCTTGAGGGCTTGTGAGAAGGAGACACTGGACAGAGAAAATAGGGTTTCACTAGCTAGAGGGCCCCAAAGGTCTCCAGAAAGCTGACTTGACTTCATGTCCAATTTGGTTTATCTTAAACTGAACTGAAATGTCAGCAGGCATTTGAAATGTCTCATTTTTCTGCTCCAATGAAAATCAGCAGTATACCCCCTATAGCCTCATCAGTCCATCTCTTTCTTGTTACTGTCTTCTTCAGTTCCAACCATTTCACCCACTGACAGCCTTAGCCTGATACTACCCAACCCTACAACACAGGGCAGTGAAGCAGGATCAGATTAGTATGTGCCCAGTGGCATGGCCTGAGCTCTGCTGTCTCCCTGCAGTTATAATAATAAATACAGTAATTATAGACTTGTGATGAAAACATTCAGAATGCAGGTTTCTGAGTCTGACTGGCATGAGTTTGAAGCCTGCCTCAAAAAGCTACACTTCCTTCTGGAAATTACCTAACCTTGCTAAGGTTGTTTCCCTATCTGTAAAATGGGCATAATTTGTTTACTTGTAGCCACTTTTTCCCAGAAAGAACTTAAAGTAGACTTTAGAATTTTTGTGAGAATTCAATGAGAGAACATATTTATAAAGTACTTCACAATTACCTCACTTACTCCTCATAAAACCCTAGGAAGCAGATGTCACTAGTATCCCCACTTAATAGACCAGTAAACAGAAGCATCAAAGGTACCAAACTCAACTCCAACAACCAGAATAAGCACAGGCTCTTTTCACAGTTGTACACTACTTTGCTGTTAAGAGAAGTATATAACATTTTAAAAATAAGAATAAAGTCAAGTACTCTTAAATACTACTGGCCTATGAATGTTCTGATATGCATATGCTAACACACAATGGGTTGGGGAAGAGAACAAAAATTCATTGGATTAGACAAAGGGGGATGAAGGGAAGGGATGGGAGGATGGGAATAGGAGACAGTAGAATGAATTTGAACATAACTTTCCTATGTTCATATATGAATACATGCCCAGTGTTTACTCCACATCATATACAACCACAAGAATGGAAATATACACCATGTATGTATAATATGTCAAAATACGTTCTACTGTCATGTATAACCAAAAAGAATTTTAATTAAATTTTAAAATTATTTTTAAAACACCACTGGCCTAACATTTAAGCTGACAACCTTCCCTACAATGTACAATAAGCAATTGACATATCACAGGCTACAAAGAGTGTTATATACTGACAATGTTATAATAGAAGTCTTCCCACCACTGAAGCTTTCAGTTAGGCAAGTCAATTGCACCTCATACTTATTCCCAAAACTCAGCTCATTGCTACCACTCAGGATCATCCCAACACAGATGTACATTCAATATTTACTATAATTCGCAACTCTAGTGTACTTTAAAAAGTTTGAAATATGAAGCAGGAAGCATGTTCTCACAAACGGACCAGTTTGCTCTTTCAATATAATCACAAAGCTTTCTGCTTAAATTTTATTCTAATAGCTATAATTAAATCTAATTTTCTTAGGCAGGCATTTTGACTCCTTTGGTCTTAAAGCAGGCTCCTTCCCCTACCTTAATACCTACATGTTACCTCCAGTGCCCTAAGAAGGGGCCATCAGTACAATTCATAATCTGTGGAGGACTTCTTTGTAACAGATTTATTAACCATATGCGATATGCTAAAGACTGTGGAGCATGACAGTTAACTATCCCAACAGGCTTTATGAAATGAGAATGGAGTTGGGAATGGTATTAAGACCTTGGCCCTGTCAAGATCAGGAAGCACTATAGTCTGGCCCTTGGTCCTGTCTGCAGTTTCAGAAACTCAGGTTATCATTTCCTAGTAACTGGAATAAACAGGGAAGTGACTGGATGAAATTCAGAAAATTGCTTCATCCCAACCAAACTTATAAAAAATTGAGTTAAAGACCTTAATGCCAATATTTTCCTTCATAATGGGGCTCAACTGCACAAAGCACACTTACTCCAAGGGGAAGTCTATTCTGGCAGAAAGTCAGTTGAAAACACAAGTATCTTGGAGTCATAGGAAGCCTAATCAAAGTGTTATAGCTTTAAAGTTTGTTAGTCATTTGCTAACCTCAGTTTCCAAATGCTTTTAAAAAAACACCTTACTCATGCCTTTCCTTATAAAAACCAGATGTATGTTCCTGAGTTGGACCCAAATGATTAGTAACATGCCAAAGAATTAATAGATGTCTGAAAGCAGAAGTTTAGGAAACTAACACATTTATGGTAGAGAAGGAGGCAGAAATTCCAAATAAAGAATGACGAGAGTAAAGGAAAAACCAGGGGTGTCTCATAAGAGCCAAGAAAAGGGTTGAAAAGAGCTGATCCACTGAAAAGCAATGGAAATAGCAGAGTAGACAATAAGCACATTTTCTAGGTAGAAAATCAAGTGTGGTCTTTGGGAATAGTTTTTAATAGAGATGTGAGTAGACTTCTGATTACTAAGTCATCTACAACCAAGCAGTTCTTCAGTTAAGTTCATAGCACAAAGCAAGGTTTGTGATAGTATCTCAATTAACTGGCCTTTGTTTGAACAAACACTCTGCACCCTGCACCATTCACCTTTTGTTCCTGAGAGGCAGCACACTACAGCACAAAAAGTGCTGGCTGGGGTCCCAAGCATCGGGTCTTCAACTTCCTAGCAACTGTAGGCAGCCCCCTATTCTATAGCTTCAGAGGTTTTTGCATTTAGAATTCCCTCTGCCTGGAAATCCCATCCACCCTCCTACTGTGTTAGGTGAGCTTCCCTTACCTGTCTAAGCTCTGCCTAAATGACAAATTGTCATTTACTGAAATCTTCCCTGACCATTGTATCTGACACACGGTGCCACCTTCTCTAGCACTACACACCCCTTCCCTGCTACACACTCCTCCGTAACACCAATATCCATCTGACATGCTATCTTGCTTATCCATTTATTATAAATTCTCCACTCTAGACTTGTAAGCTCCAATAAAAGCACATTTACTTTGTCCATTGTTCTGTGGTGTGCCTGGCAAAAAGCAGGCAAACATTGAAGGGATGAAAGAAATGCCAGTTCCAACCCCCAAAATACTGTGGCTGCACTGGAGAAGATTTTCTTCAGGAGGCTGAATTCTAATAGCATGATATCCAACTAGAACAGAGTGGAGGCAGAGGCCAGTATTGTTGGAAAGCCATCATTTTAATGAAAACTTCTTCACCTGTGCTGACTAAACCCCCCTCTCCAAGATGACTTCTTTCCTGTTGAAAGCCAGTACTTTACATGCCCCAAACCAACTCCCAAGTCCGGCTGTAACTGTCTTTCATGTTCACCAACTTCAGCTTTCACACTCCAGAGGGTAGAGCACTGTGTGGAGGGAGGGTAAAGAACTGATAGGGAAAAAGTGATGATGGCATGTCCCATGCTTAGTTCCTGGGTTTCTTAGGCTAATTCATAACCTCCAAAATAAGGTCAAGTAACACAACAGGCTTGCAGGTGCATCACCAGCTGTTTACAAAGTGTGTCTAGATAGCTGACGTGTGGCAGGTGTCCTCTGTACCTGTGGAAGGGCACTGCACAGCATTTTTTCCCACAGTGATAAAGAAGCTGCAGGATGAGCTGTGCTAGAGCTGGCTAGTGAGTCACCCACTGCTATCGCTGTGGGGCCAGGCCTGCCTCATAGCCCTCCGTCTTCATGTCATTGAGCCCCAGTTCCTCATTTTGGTCAAAGGTGCGCTTATAACGTTCCACCTTCATCTCTGGATCTTCTTCAGGTGCATAGACATTCTGCAAGGCCAAGAACAGACAATCAGTGCCTGTGCAATCCCACCATTCCTCCTCCCTCAGGGAGCTACCAACTCCTACTTCCCTAAGAACTTAATGCCCTCCAATCCCTAATGCCTAGGCTCTACTAGGGGGCAGCAACAGAACTCACAAGAGTTAGGAGTGGGACAGCCTGGCTCCAGGCAGGGAACAGTCCACCTAAAACATTTTACATCTGTACTTTCTTATGAAAAGTGTGGCAATGGTCTTAATCATGGAAAGAACTTGTAACAATTTTGTCTGAGCCTATTAAGTGCTCAATAAATGTTAAAGTAGGGTTGAGGCCCTGGGTTCAATCCCCAGCAACACACACACACAAAGTTAAAATCTCCAGCAATCACCAGATTAATTCCTCAACTGGCTTAAAGCCTCTCTGTTTTCCCATTTTGGTCTCTGGATAGGACAACATTTCTCCTCACTCTACAATCAGACTTGCAGAATGAAAATTCCAGAGTTGGAGACAACAGCAAAACCAAGGATGAAAGGAGCCTAGGAGAACCTGTTTTCCTTTCTTCACATAAATTTAAAGCTCTTCCCACTTTCCCCCCTTTCTCCTTTATCTTCTTTCTTCTGCATAAGTTCCTTAAGGAAGAGCAGTCCATTTAGAATCCAGTCTTTTTAGTTTCTGGGGATATGATAAATACTCAAAGATCAGAAAATATATCTTCAACAAAAATCCAGGAAGGCCAAGTGCCCCACCGGGTGCGGTGGCACACACCTGTAATCCCAGAGGCTTGGGAGGATGAGGCAGGAGGATCACGAGTTCAAAGCCAGCCTCAGGAAAAGCGAGGCACTAAGCAACTCAGTGAGACTCTGTCTCTAAATAAAATACAAAATAGAGCAGGGGATGTGGCTCAGTGGTTGAGTGCCCCGAGTTAATCTCCGATACCCCTACTCCCCCCAAAAAATATCCAGGAAGGTCTACTATACCTGTAAATAACTGTTTCCTGCTGGATCATTCATAATAAAGTGGGCCTTCATGTTACCCTCAATGATCTACAGGAGAGAGAGAATACAGCAAGTAAACTTTACACAGCTCCTGACAGAAAAGAGCTATGACTGCCAGACAAGGGCCAACTCAATCTACATTTCAGAATCCCCAAAAGTTTTGAAATTAGGTACCTCTGGAAGTAGAGCAGAAAGGAATTAAAATAAGAACTGCTTGAAAACTACTTAAGAAACAATTCAATACTCCCAATATCATCTCCTACTCACAACAGCCAATAATTGTTTTTATTTCTCTGGGGATACTACCATAGGAATGTATGGACTGGAAGACACTAAACCAATTAAGTAGAAAAGAATCAAGAACAAGGAGGTTAAGTGAATATACACTTATTGGAAATAGGCATACACATATCCCAGGCCTCTTCCCATACTCAGCTCTCAGAGCACTGCCAGCCACAACGTCATGCTCCAGACAGAAAGGAAAACAGCCACTGATGGGTCTCTGACTAGGCCCAGTCACAGGAAAGCTCTAACCATACTGGGGCTACCTGGACAAAATAGCTAAGCTAAAGCCCCTTTCAATGAGCCTCATGCCAATAACACTCACTCCCACTGTCCTCTACTTGTAAGCAGTCATCTGAGCAAAGTGGCTGACAGAAACTTAAATGGGGAAAAGAGAAGGAAAATAAGCAAATGAAGGAAACAAACTATGTGAGGAGAAAAAATACACTCCACCCCCAGTGCATCAATGTTCTCAAGAAAAAAACAATTACATCCTTAATACAAAATGCTATTTTAAAAAGGCAAGGGAATGGGCTGGGGTTGTAGCTCAGTAGTAGAGCACTTGCCTAGCATGTGCAAGGGACTGGGTTCAATCCTCAGCACCACATAAAAATAATAAAATAAAGGTATTGTGTCCAACTACAACGTAAAAAAAAAAAAAAAAAAAAGGCAAAGGTAGGACAGTCAGCCACCCCTCTATCAAAAAAAAAAAAAAAAAAAAGCTCTTCAAAAATAAAGACATTAACTCAACCAAAAGGGATGGAAAATAAAGTTGAAGGAATCTTCTAGACTAGAACAAAATACTAATAAAACAAAAAACAGAGTAAAATAAATAAATTACAGCTGGGCACAGTGGCATATACCTGTAATCCCAGCAACTCAGGAGGTTGAAGAAGGATGATTTCAGATACCAGGCCAGCCTGAGCAACTTAGCAAGATTCTGTCTCTAAATAAAGAGACAGGGGATGTAGCTTAGTGGTAGAATGCCCCTGGGTTCAATCCTCAGTACCAGAAAAAAAAAAATAATAATAATAATAATAATAATAAGCAAATTACCCAAGATCAGACAAGTAGGTCTAACATCTAAAAGAACAGATAGAAGGCTATCTTCCAAGAGAATAATTCAAGAAAGTTTTCTAAAACTGAACTACGTGAGTTTTCCAGTTTGAAAAAAACCCACCAAGTACTTATTAGCACAGTAGCTGAAACTTATCCCAAACAAGGCACAACCTGAAATTGCATATCACAGAGGACAAAAAGATTATAAGAATAGATCATATATGAAAGATCAGGAATCAGAATGACTTCAAAATTCTCAATAGCCAAACCAGAAACTGGAAGACAGTAGTGCAGTATCTTCAAAATTCTGATGAAAAATCATTACTATCCTAGAATTCTATTCCCAGCAAACAATCAATCAATCCAGTGTGAAGGTAGAATAGAGAAATTTTCAGACATGATAGGTCCTATCAATTGTATTTCCCATGCACTCTCTCAGGAAGCTACTGAAGAAGATGCTCCAACAAAATAAAGGAGAAAACTAGAGGAAACCAAAAGAATCCCCAACATAATTGTTTAAATGTGGCAAGAGATACAAATGTGGTCTCTTGTTCACAGGAACCTCAGGACCCTGAGTACCAACTGGCCAGTTGGTACTCACCTGGTCCAACTTCTGGCTGAACTCCTGCAGTTTCTCTGACTGGCCAGGACTGGAACTGTCACCCAATGTGAAAGGGTTCTTGGTTACCTGCAATAAATGACATCCAAACTGTTAAAATCCTGGCTTTATGGTTAGTAGGCCTGCCATAAACCCAAGCAGGGAGTTGTAGCTGGTGCCCAGTCAAAAAAAGTGTCGTCTCCATTTATCCCACAGCACTTTGCTGACCTATGCAGCCATTCTAGGAGTTTATGGGATCAGTCTGCCAAAAAGGCAAAACTGGTCACATGAAATGAAATCTAGAAAATTGCTCTTACAAAATTTAATCCTAATTTGGAAAAGAAATGCAAAGAAAAAAATATAATTTACAAAGACAAAATGCCTGACAACAAAATCAATTAAGTAAAATGATCCATCAAAAAGATAAAATATATAGTCATTCCTAGGAATCCACATGGGATTGATTTCAGGACACCCCCCAGACACCAAAATCTGTGGATGCTCAAGTCTCTTACATAAAATGTCACAATGTTTGTGTAGAACCTATGTACATCCTTGTGGATATTTTAAATCATCTCTAGATTATTTATAATACCTAATACAAAGTAAGTGCCATGAAAATAGTTATTATATTATATAGTTTAGTGAATGATGACATGTTCAATAGACAGAATTTTTTTCCCAAATATTTTCAATCTGGTCCGATACAGAGGACCAAATATACAGATTAGGTCAACATACACATACATGTATGTTAACAAGTTTTAGGTCCTGAAAGGACCCTCATACCCTATCTTACAATGAAATAAATGACTTACCCAAGACCTCAAAATAAATATACCTTCCCAGAGTCAGGCCTGGGAATTTCCCTTGAAAACTTCCCCAAAACTTCTCTTTAAAATCCAAAACAATAATTAAGATCTTAGACCAGCTTTAAAGCAAAGAAATCCCCAGTTGTCAGGACCAACTGACATGTTTTCAAGTCTTAAACCAAAAACTAAGATGTTTGAGGTCTTCCAGGTCCTTTTCCCATATCCACATTGCTGCTATGTACTATACTCAGGGTACTTACCAGTTCCTGGATGTCTTTCAGGAGCCCCTCAAGGGTGGTGAACTTGCCCCCCAGGACAGCCATTCCCAGTTCAAATTCCAGCTCTGGGATTTCCACACTACATGTCTCAGACTGTAAAATGAGAAGTCAAGTGAAGATCTGTATCAGGGGTTAGGGGGACAGCTCAATGGCAGAGCACTTGTCTAGCATTAGTAAGGTCCTGGGTTCAATCCCCAACATCATAAAAGGTAAAAAAAGAAAATTTAAATTGGGAGTACAGAAAGCCAATCAGAGGCCTCCCAGATTAACACAATTGATAATTTGGGGGCAATTTCAGCTGTCCCAGTTTTCTCCAATTCAGCTAAAGCTTGACCACCAAAATGAAATCAGTTTAACCACCAAATCATCTTAACCACCAAAATGAAATCAGTTTAATAAAAAGAAGCTGAGTCATAGCTCTATGTTGTCAGGTACCCTGTCTACAGTCACCTAATGAATCTGCAATTCCAACCATGAGATTACCCTGCTCAAGGATCCTCAAACCCAGGCAAGTAAGGGGACCCCTAATGTCCCTGAATATTGTTTTAAAAGATAATGTCTCCTACATAAAGACATTTTCCTGAGCAGGTTGTTACCTTGAGAAGGTCTCTGGTCATGTCTGAGGGATCTGTGATGCAGAGTGTGATTTTGGTGCCCAAGGGTTCTACGGCTCCTCCAGATTTCACCTATAAAGACATTAATCAAGAGCAAGAGCAAGAGAGAGCCTTATCCAGTGCCAGGTCTCCCTCAGACTTACATACGGACCTCCAAACTGGCCGGCTAATGGCTACCAATGACAGAACCTTCTAAACCAACAGGGGCAACAGCTGTCCAAATCACAAACACCAAGAGGTGTCAGGAGCAGAGTGCCCAGGCTCAGGAGCATTCCAAAACTTAGCCCAAATTGCCAAGAAGCTCTGAATTTACTTTTTAAAGAAATCTGACACTTGGGGGTTGAAAGGGACTTTTAAGCATTTATTCCAGTCCTTTCACCCACTGCATCCAATGTGCAGATCTCCTTTATAATGTTCTGTTTAAGAATTTAATCAGCTTATGCTTGAATACACTTGGGGAAAGGGGATTTATAACCCACCAAGGCAGCCCAACCAATATTCAGACAATTCTTCATTATGGAATCAAAACCTGACTCCTTGAACCTTCACCCCTCTGAGAAACAGATCAAAATCTTTCTCTCTTCCATATAATCAACATTTCATGTCTTAAATGAGTTATGTTATCTCTAATTTTTCTCCTCTAGGCTAACTCTCAGCTCCTTCAAGAGCTTCTTACCCTTCACTAAGCATCCCCCATTTCTTCCATCTCCCCAGTCCTGAAGAAGATTTAGGAAGAATCAAAGTTATAAAGGGGTTACCCTTAAGCCAGTCTTCTTTCCAATCTATAGAGGCTACTCACCTCATTAGTCCGATGTCCACAGTTCTCACAGTTGGTGGCCATGATGATAACTTCCTTAAAGTGGGGGATTTCTGGAAGATGGAGTTAAGGAAATTTGCTTCCAAGAGAGCAAGACCACCCTCTGGGGAAAAACAACGCCAAACTGCACACAGACATTGGACAAGGACTGTAACTTCTCACACGGGGCAGCCTAACTCTAATAGTCCTCCAGAAGAGGGCTGGTTGAAGACATGGCTCAGGCCAGATAAAGGAGCCTCAAGGCCATGACCTAATTTTCTCTTTGAACCCAACGGTAAGGTACACAAACTAATCAAAGACAACATCCTCCTCATATCTTGGAATAAAGCATGGACTTTTCTTGAAAGAATGTTCCCAGCCTGAATATAACCTTCATGCCTTAGTCAGATGAAGAACAACCCAACTGCTTGACAAAAGATACGTACTAGCTTCATGTTGGTCTGAGCAGGAGCATTGCATTCTGGGCAGTTTGTGTTGAACTGGAGCACCTGAAACAAAATTCAACAACACAGAGTGAGCCTCCCAGGCAGGATGCTCAGTCTACAGACATTCAATTGGCAGGCTGGTGGTCACCCATGTTCATGGCAATGAAAAGAGAAAATTAACAGCATCAATCTCAGCCCACAATGCTGCTCCTTTCTCATAGGAACCAACATGACTCACTTCATTTCTGAGATCTTCCTCTTCTGGCTTCTCTTCTGGTGCTTCTGCCTAAAACAGCAGAGATGCAAATCACAAGTTGACAAGTAGACCTCTCAGCCAATGAATATTTCCCCGCACCTTGCCTCAGTGGGAGAAAAATGCCCTCACTCAATTATATCAAATGCCTACTCATGAATCAGAAAGAAAAGCCAGAAAGTGAATCTTCACTCAAGGGAAGAAAAGGCCTCAAGACAGGATCACAGGTGCTAGTATCCTTTCTGTGAAGTTTACCCTAAGTCTTGACATGAACTAAATGAAAGGCACAAGCAAGCTAACAGAGGGCAGTAACAGCAACAAAATAAGTTTCCACTGACTCCAAGCAATCCAGGAACCAAGATAATTCCAGAGCATTTTTCTGGCTTCTTCAGTTCACTTACCTGGAGCCCCAGCATCTCTTCCTGCTGTAAGGTCCGGTTGTAGTGTGTGATCACCAGGGCATCATCTTTCCGGGGAGCATGTGGATTTTCTACAAAGCTGTTCCCTGAGGGATCATCAATGATCTAATAGATGAGTGAAGAGAGAATAATTCTAACATGAAATCATACAACCCTCCACCTACCATAAGATCACAATGGAAAAATCCCAGTTTTAATTTTCTCTCCTCCCTTAAATGAAAAGCAACTACAGTCCCTCAATACTTACCAGAGTGAAAGGGGAGGCCACTTTCTTTAGCTCCTTCAGTTTGATGATGAACTCATCAATTCTTTCAGCTATGGCTTCTTCTTTTGCCTGTTATGAATAAAGTAAAAGCAGCCTCAGCCCTGGTGGTATACTTCTTAAGACTGAAGTTTATGGGTGCTGCCAAGAGTTTTATTTTCTCACTCATTCCACCACTTAGTGCAGGTAGTCATACCAGGTTAGGGATAAAACAACAATTAAATCACAGTCCTCTGATAGAGCTCTCTAGCCAGTCAGGGAGACAGATGACTAAATATTTTACATTATTTCTGTAATAATAAATATAAGATATATTAGAATGCCCAGAAGCATAGATAATTCAAGGAGATTAGAAAGGGTACTTCTGAGATAACATTACATTGTCTGAGATGAGACCTAAATATACACTAGGAGACAGACATGAGAAGGACAAAAAGTACAATATATACAACATCCTGGCAGTTACACCCCCCACTGTATGCTTGGCCAAAAAGTTCCCCCACAATCAGCTCACCCTTCTTGTGGGTTGGTCCTGCTCCAAGCCAGAGATAGCACGGTTGATCAATCCTTCAACGGTGGTCAGAGCTTATAAATAACAACAAAAGAAAAGACTTAGCTCTATTACCAAGTGCCTATATGATTTTAAGCAATTCACCTGAACTCTCGGGACCTTGATTTCCACATCTGTAAAAGGAGGCCAGCCACTAGGTTCCATTCATTTCTGATAACAGTGATGCTAAAATTCTAAAATAAGAACAGTATGGTCTTACCATTACCTTTTACTACCCTAAACTGTTTTACTTAAGCCTTCTGTTCATGTTAAACCCATGAAAAATCACAATGATTACATAGTCAAACTAGGCCCAATATCAGGTGTTCTGAAAGAAAATGTATAGGATTCCAATATATGTGATTCCAATATATCCAATATGTATGTCCAAATCTTTAACAGTCCTAATCTTAAACTTACCTCCCTTCTGGCTAAAAGCTGGAATTTCAAAATCCAGCTCAGGTATCCTGGTGGTGGCAGAGTCCGTCTTCACCACTTCTCTGTTCATGTCCTGGGCATAAAAGAAACTTGGTCCAAACAGGTCAGCAGGACAGCTTCGCCTAAAGAAATAACCAGACTATCCCCCTCCATCAGACCTCAACCTAGTTGTTTCTCCCTCTCTCCACCTGGGAGGGACCAGTCAACTCCTTCAGAACAGTACATACATATGGTATGAGCCAGACTGCCTAAATGGTGAGAATACTACCCATAGTAACTCCTGCTCATTCCATAATCTGACAAACTCCCACTTTAACAAATCTTATCTCATGTAAGATGACAGTAACACGCCTTTTTACAAAGGAGGGAACTAAGGCTTAGCTATTGGGGATTTATTCTGGGTGCAATGACCTGGGACAGAGATCTGACGCCAGTCCCCATGCTCTGTTTGGGATAGTGAGGACCTGTTTTAGGCTCCTCTCACCTCCAGGCCCCTGACACTCAAAGCATAGCGCACTCCTTGGTCTTGGATCCTGCCCGCCGACTGTATCTCCGTGTTGCTCCAGCCACAGTGTTCGCAGGAAAAGGAGCTCACGATTATTTCTCTGAAGAAAGGGATCTTCGTGAGCAAAAGTCGCGTCATGCCCTGGGGAAGAAAAAAGCAGGGAAGGAAATAATCAATGAATTCGCATTCCCGGCACTTCTCCCGGGTGCGCCTCTGAGTTCCGGACTGGATCCACCAGGCTAGTGGTCGACCCCCTTCCCCGCATCTCCTAAGCCCGACACTCCCGCCTCCCGAAACCACGACCCCAGCCTCACGTTGCGGTAACAGTTCATGCACAGCGACTCGATCTCGGTGGGCTGCTGCTCCTCGTCCTCCGCGCTGATGGGCCGGAACAAGTGCCCCGCGGAGGACGGCCGGGCCGGGGCGGGCGAGAGGGCGGCGGCAGCCCCCGGGGGCCCCGGCTCTACAGCCCCGCTGGCCGACATCACCCCACGCGCAGCTCACACCTCGGCTTCCGGCTTCTGTTGCTCTCGAGGCCCCACCTTTTCCGCTGCTTTAGATGCCCCACTTCCGCTAGCTGCCGTCCCCGCCCCCCATCCCACCCCCGCGCGCCCTTTCTTAAAGGGGCGGCAGACTCTGGGCCCTCGGGTAGCAGTGTCTGACAAGGTTTTCCGGTTTCCGGAATTACTGGGACTTCCTGAACTTCTATAGTGAGCAGGATACAGTTCAGCTCGGCTGTCACTTTCCTCAGGAGTTGCTCTCAGATGTAGGGCAGTTTTTTCGCAATGCATTCATGGCACAAGAAGCCCAACTAGTGGTCCATAAGTCTGACTAGGAGAGCCATGTTGGGAAGGGGACTGGCCTGTCCCTGGGAATCCTGGAGGAGGTGCGGTCATAACTGGACTTGTGTCTATCTATTGTTGGACCAGACGCTGCTTGGACTCCAGGACCTCTGTTAGGCTCTATGTTCCGCTCTCGGATTGCTCAGTTTCTTCCCTTGTCTCAGTCTCCCAATCCCTCGTTCCGTTTGTGCTCTTCTCTAGCCCTAATTTCTGCCCTTTTTAGCACCTCCGCAAATTCTAGTCTCAAAATCACAACCATTATTTTTACTCCCAATCCCTCATCCCCACCACATTCAACACACGTCTATGTATTTCCCACAAAAACACTCTTTTTTTTTCCTTCCCCCCCACCCCCCCAAGCTTTTCTCCTTCTCCCCCACCCCCCCCAAGCTTTTCTCCTTCTCCCTATGCTGGGACCACACCCTAGTTCTGTAGCTGAAAGTGGCTAAGTCCTGGTGTCAGGGATGACTAGTCTGCTGGCATGAAGAACCCAGATTCATTTAGATTCTGCTGAGAACCCTGCATAGGCCAGGATGAGCCATGAGAAAAGGGTGTTGGACAGCAGTCCAAAAGAGAGGGAGTGTGTTTACCCTTTTCTCTCACCCCCAAGTTCATAAATCCCAGTTGATATAGGATGCCTCTGAGTGAGTGAGTGTGTGTGAATGGGAGGATAAAGAGTTTGTGGGGCTGAGGATGTGGCTCAAGGGGTAACGCGCTCGCCTAGCATGCGGGGCACTGGGTTGGATCCTCAGCACCACATAAAATAAAATAAAGATGTTGTGTCCACCGAAAACTGGAAAAAAAAAAAAAAAAAAAAAACTAACTCTCTCTCTCAAGAAGGTCAGTCCCAAAAAGACCTTTCAGATTCTGGAGCAGTAGGAACAAAAGGGACAGGCCACCTCCAGAGTCTCAGGTCCACCAGGCCACAGCTTCTGCAGTGACAGCCTGTATTCCATGCATACCACCCTGTAGTAAGCAGACTGTTGAACAATACAGGTGCAGAGGAAGGGCCTTTAACCCAGCCCTCACCCCAATGTGACACACATCCGTTGTCTAGCCAAGAGAGCTGAGGCAGAACCCAGCCAGAACCAGGCCTCTCTGACAGACCATGATTGGGAGGGATTCCATGAGAAAAAGCAGCAAGGGATTGTAGTGGGTGATGTATGTGCTTTGGGAACGGTGGTGAGGCCGCTGCTCTCAGACATGGTCCAAATGAGAGTCACACCAGGCCAACTTTCATCGTAAGCATCTATTTCCTTTGAGCCAGAAGTCTAGATTTTGGCCTGGCAGTTAGGAGGGAGGGGCTGGAGATGAGGAGGATATATAATACGCTCCGGAAAGGGTTTAAGAAGACCCCACAGCTTGAAGGGTTCAGCCCCTTATTTAGGTTCAGAGCTAAGGAAATATGGGCTCTGCCCATCCCATCGCTGTCCCCACCATTCATACCAACCAGCATCACAGCCAGCAAGGATATACACACACCGCCACATGCTCTCCCCCATCATATTTTCCTCCTTGCTCTCTACAAGACAAGCGCTCCTCTCTCTGGACCAGCTGTAACTGTGACCATCAGGCAACCAGAAGTGACAGGAGCCAAACTCTGGGATATAGTGGCACCATCTCATAAGGCTTGCAGACAATCTCCCACACACACAGGGCCTCTCTCCCTCCCGACTCCCTTCACCCAAGTGTTGCAACTCATGATGATTCCCAAATGAGCACGGAAAGCTGGGTTTGCAAAGCCTGGTGAGTATAATGTATCCAGATGGGGGAGTTGAGGCTGGATATGCCAGGGACAGTACTCTCTTCAATGGCCTCACCTGCAGGACCCTCTGCCCTCTGCCCAACAGGCTATGCTAGAGGCTCGGATCCAGGTCTCCTTGGACAAAGAGCTGGTGAACCTGGGCAAGTAGACCCTCAGGGTTCTCCCAAACGGCTATGGCCCTGGTCATGAAGACTGTAAGTGATGTCTTCCCACAGGTCATTGAGTCGGTTCTGCAGCTTGCTCAGGGTCTTGCCACTGTCGCTTTGTGGGAACTCAGGGGCCAAGGCGCTGTGACCTGGTGGGGGTGGCGCCAACTGCTGCTGAACTTCCTCTGTCTCCTGGTCGATGGCCTGGGTGAATGCAGCGATCTGTAGGAATGTGTCCTGGCGGAAAGCCTGGAGTTTCTGACGTACCTCTTCTGAGAGCATCTGGGGGTCCGGGCTGGCCCCCTGCTCAGCTCCGTCAGCGCTGGCGCGGACAAATGCACTGAGCTCTTCGCGCAGATGGTCCAAGTTCTGCTGGATGCGCGCGTGCAGGGCCCTGGCCTTGAGCGTGAGTTTATGAGAGAGAACCTGCACACAACGCCTAAGACGCGCAGGGCTGGCGGCCGTGTGCGGAGCCACACTGCGGTGCAGCTCCTGCACATGGCGCCCAATGCCGGTTACCAGGCGCTCGGCGTATGGGTGGAAGAGCTCTTTGACTCGGCCAGTGTGGTGCAGCACACTACTCTGCATCGCCTGCAGCCGGCTCAGCACTTCGTCGACGCCCCCCAGCAGCTGGGCTTTGGTGTCTTCTCCCACTATGCGCAACTTCTCCTGCAGTTGCTGCGCATGCAAGGCCACCTGCTTCATCAGTTCCATGGTGTAGGGCTTCAGCTGCTGCCTCAACCCCTCCAAGTTCCAGCCCACAAGCTCATGTACCTCCGCCATGTAGGGCTCCAGGCGCGCCCTCACCTCCTTCAGCTCCTCCTGCAGCTGCTGCCTCATTCCTGCTGGGTCCTGTGCCAGCAGGGAAGGCCCTTTCCCCTGCCCACTCAGCGGGGCCAGCTTTTCCAGTAATTTGTTCATATTGCTGAAGTCTTGCTCAAGGCTGTCTTTCAAGCTCCTGGGGAAGGACACAGACATCCGTGCCATCAGTCTACTAGCCCCAGTCATCCCCTTTTCACCAGACATGGCATACTGATGATGCTCTGCAGAAACCAAGGAGGAAGGGCTGTGGCCCAGGGGTTCTAGTCTTAAACCCCAAACAACTGCAACTCCTCACACACAAAGCACAAACATGTTGTACTTCCTTTGCAAGCAAGTGTTACAGGTGCCAATACTCTCATATCCTCCTGATGTTCTGGGACTGCTGAAAGGTTCCTCTCCATTGATCTCAGGTCCCTTGCCTCCCACAGTTGGCCTGGGGGAAGCAGCTATACAGATGGCAAGGCCAGGATTCAGGAGCTGGGGTCCAAGGATGCTGGAACCCAGGACCACTAGAATTTGCAGGCAAAGCAAGCCCTGGAATCAGGGGCAGTGCATCATTCCATAGCCCATACCCCTTTCCCTGGTCACTCACGTGGGCTCCCATGCCAGCTTCTGCTGTTGGATCTGCTCCATCATGCCTTTGTCCCTGCTTCTCTGGCTGAAGTAGTCCCAGATGCCTTTCCGTGCCTGAGTAGCTGAAAACACTGCAAAAAGGGATGGGATGATTAGGGGCCAGGTTCTCCTCCCTCATGGGGGATGGGTCCCTCAGTCCAGCCTTCACCCACACCCCTACTTTGAAGTCTGGTTGGAGACCCACCTGAGAGGAGGACCAGAGCCCAGGTGAGGACTACAGCCATGCTGAGATTATGGACTCTTGACAAGGAGGTGAATGGAAGCCTGGTCAGGGTAAAGAAGAAAAGGAAGGGACTTGTTCTAAGGGGCTCCCTGTCCCAAACCCTGTTAACTCTTCCCTGAGCTGTGGGGAGCAGAGCTGTTGTTGGAAAGGACCAACCTAGATGGATCAGGGAGGCTGGGGAGGAAGGTGTATAACTCAGACATTTCTCACTTCAGTCACATAGTAGGGAGTGTGGAGCTCAACACCCCTGCACAGTTCCCCCACCACCATCCTCCCCAGATCCCAGCTTCAGAAGCAGCTCCCAGCTCCCTCACTTGCTGTCTCCCTCACTTCCTGTCTTCATGGCTGGGAAGACTGAGGCATACCCAAGGGGGAAGAAGCCACTCTGCCAAAGGGCTGAGGAAGATGTCCTAGTTCCTACTTCCTATTCTCTCCTGAGGCCTCCTGCTATCTCCTCCCTCAGGACTCTGATCCTCATCCCTCTGCCCCAGCTGCTCACCTGCTCAGTTCTGGGCACAGGGAGCAGACATTCTGCTTTATAGTCTAGGGCCCTGGACCTGTGGCAACAATCACTTTAAGTAAATACCACGTGGAGGTTCAAAGAAGGATGACCTCAGCTACCTCCCAGCTTGCCTCAGGTCTTTTCCCTGGCACCCAGAGAGTTAATGGGTTCCCTGGAATTGGGATGCCCCAGTAGAGGTGCTTCCTAGAATGCTAAGAGTGGGGCTGGACTCACCCAGTTTCCCCCAAAACCTATGACCTGCAGCCGCCCACTGACCTGCTGGACGGCCCACCAACAGACTGGCTATTTGTCTGCCAAGAGCCCTACTCTTACTCAACTACACAGAGACTCTGTGCCCCAGCCAGCCAGCCAGCCAGGGACAGGGTCCAGCTGCTGGCAGAGCCTGAGCATCTCAACAGCTCCCCCACAGGCTACTCAGACAGCTAGAAAGAGCCAGCATGTATGGGATTAAAGACCCTTCCATCTCTCAATTTTTGAAATAATCCTTAATCTAGCAGTCAGTGATATCTGGGCCAGGGACTCTGGGCCTAAGGGATTAGAACAAGAGAAGGACTTTCCCCATGGGGAAGGCTGAACTCCATCCTTGGGCCTTTGAGGAGGGGAATCCCAGAAATCCAGGTCTTTCTCTATGACAAACTCCCTCCATATATTTATACATACCCATTCCTAAATTCCTCCTTTTTGTCCCTATTTTTTTTTTGAGACAGGGTCTCACTAATTGGCCTGACTTCACACTCATCATCCTCCCACCTCAACCTCCCAAGTAGCTGATACTGTAGGCACACCACCACCACACCCAGCTGTAAATGTACCCTGAATCAATCCTCTCTTATCCATTCCCACCATTGTCATAGCCCCAGTTGTCTCTCACCTTGGTCTCATTCATAATACCCAGTGGGTCTTTCTGCAACAGTCCTGTGTATTCAATCCATCCTCTCCTGTGCTCATTTTGACCCACCTCCAGTCTGATCTCCTGCCACACAGAGTCTTGGCCTTTGCTGAATATACAACCTCTTTCCCAAAAGAGGTGAGCCTCTGTGCTTACTGTTCTCTCTGCTTGAAATAGCCTATCTCCCAGGGAATAATTCACTTTCTTCAGATTGACTTTGTATTTAGGATTAGGCTCAGGTGCAAATGACCAACAAGGATAAAAGGAAAAACAGAATAGCTCAAACAAAATGGAATTTTATTTCTCCATAATGTAAATGTAAGCCAAGGACTGCTTCCATTTTGTTGCACTGTCATCCTCAACAAGAGGTTCCATGTCCAAGTTCCAGCTCCAGCCATCAAATCCACCGCCCAGTCAGCAAGAAATAAGAAAAGAAGAAGGACATGCTCCCTCCCATTAAAGACACATCTCAGATACTGTTCTTACCACTTCTACTGGCATCTCATTGGCTGGAACTTAGTCACATGGCTACACTTAGCTGAAAAGGAGACTGAGAAATGTATCCTCTGGGTGACTCTATTCTCAGCTGAAAGAAAGTTTTATTACCCAGGAAGAAGAGAAGGATGGATACGGGGCAATAGGAGTCCCTGCTGCACAGTTCCAATATCTCTTCTGTCTTGACCCTTCCCTGCTCTGGAGACAACTGATTCCGTACTAATCACATCGCATTTTACATATTCCTGTGCTACAGCACTTATTATTTTGTAGTGCAGTGATTTGTTGAGATGACTGAGAGTTCTTTGAGGGCAGGGAATTTGTCTAATTCATCTCTATATCCCCTACTCTGTTTGGCACAGTACCCAATACATAGAAAGTTATTCATCTTATTGATTAAGGAACTGAAGTTTGGGTGGGTTAAGGGAGTTTCCCATCATCACACAGAGAGAGGTGCAGCCAGAACTGGCACCCTGGTGTTTGGCAGCATAGGACAGGAGAAGATGAGCCTTCCAATCACCCATCAGACAATTGCAGGCCCAAGTGAAGAGCTGTTTTCAGCAAAAGTGGCCCTCAGGTCCCTGGAGAGTAACCTAGACAGCCATTATCATCATAACATAGCAAAACTTGTGGGAGACTAATAATGTATGAACTCCAAAATTATGTTTTTTAAGTCAGATAATACAAGTGAAGCTGGAGGGTTTGTTTAAGGTTTTCTCCTGGAACACCTATACTTTTTCCTTTCCAAAGAGTGGAAGCAAAGAACTACGAGATGGCACCATTGCAAGAGAGAGGGTCTGGATTCTGAGCTAGTGCTCGGAAGAACACTTCCCACCAACCTGTGTCAGACTTTTCGGAATGAAAAATAAACTTCTATTGTGTTATGCCACTGAGATGTGGAGATTTATTTGCTATTTTTTTATAGATTAACTTATCCCCATTAACACGGAGCCTGAAAGAGGGCAGTAAGAGAAGTAGAAGTATAATAATAAGAGAGAAATAAGCAAGGATATCCATTAATTATAAATTCAGCTCTGAGCAATACCCAAGTTAACAGTGGATTAGAAATCAGAAGTTTATTTTTTTTTCTGTTAAAAAAATCCATGCCAGTATGGCAGCGCAGCACTGCTCTACAAAGCTATAAGGACTCTCAATGCCCTCTGTCTCGAGGCTCTACCATCCCTGTGTGTTGTCTTCAACCATATGACCAAAGGCAACTTACCACTGTGTCCACATGCGGCCACTAGGAAGGGGGCGGGGAGTGTACTTTCCTTCTTTTTAAGGGCAAAATTTTAAGTTCTCCCATCTCGTTGGTCAGAAGCAGTCACACTAGCTGTAAGGGATGTTGGGAAATATCATCTTTATTGTGAATGGCTCTGAGCCCAGTGCTCAATTAAAACTCAAGGATTCTGCCCTCATACATTGCTTGTGGAACTATATAAGGTGCAGCTCTCTGGGAAAATACTTTGGTGGCTTTTTAATGGTCAATCATAAAGTTATCCTATCACCCAGCAAGTCCACTTTTAGGTCTAATCTAAGAGCAACAAAAACATACATCTACAAAAACTCACACATGAATGTTCATGGCAACATGATTCATAATAGTCCAAAAAACTGAAACAAAATGCAGTATATCCATATATTGGATTATTATTTGGCAATAAAAGGGAATGAAGTACTGAAACCTGCTACAGCATGGATGGACTTTGAAATCATGCTCAGCAAAATAAGTCAGTTAATTACAAAGGACCACATGCTGTGTTATTCCATTTATATGAAGTGTCCAGAAAAGACAAATCCGTAAAGACAGAAAGTATATTCACGGTTACCTAGGGCTGAGAGCAGATGTTTGGTAGGAAATGGGAGTGTGGTGATGGTAAAAAGATTTTTTGTGATGATAAAAAAGTTCTTAACTTAGGTCATAGTGATAGTTGTACAAATCTATGAACATGAGCAGCTGCTGCACAACATGGCCTCCTCCACCTCCTCCCCCGCGGGCGCGGAGAGCACCCCTCCTACGCAGGGCGATTTTGGATCTTACTATTCACGAAGCTCTAGAAAGGATCACTAGGCAATGCTGAGCTGACGTGGATCTGGGGCGAACAGTTTGGGCCCCTCAGAACACACACACGGAGCCCCGATCAGCTGCATTCAAGTTCACCTGCTTCTCGTGACCCAGCACTAACGATCCCGCTGAAATAACTGGTCGGCCCGTCTGAACATACAGAGATAAAAGCCAACCGAGCCTTCATAGGCAGTGGCCACAGGACTGAAACGGGGCTTGGGAAAGTCAGTCAGGACTCACCCGTTGCATTGGTCACCCGGCAAAGGGAACGAACGGTCACCATTTGCACGGGATACCACCTTGGCAAAGAACTGACATCACGGGCGGAGGAGATAACTTCATTGAAACCAGCGCGACAGGTGTGTAATCCCCTAGCCATCTCTCTTCACACAGCGGGGAAACCTTAAGAGCCCCTCCCAGCTCTCCCGTAAGGGCCCCTCCTAGCTCTCCTGTGAGCTCCATAGCCAGACCAAGGGAATCAGGAGTGGCGCGGGACTCGCAGCGTGGAACTCCCGGCTACCGCTCCCACCAGTGCTGACAACTGAGGTCTCTTGCACCAGCTACCGGGGGCATGGCAACTGGAGGGCAAGCAAATTCGCTGGGGGTTCTCAGCCCCAAGCTCTACAAACTTAGGGTCTGAGGGAGGCAAACAGGGAGAGTGTGCCCAGGCGTTCATGAAAACAGGGCTCCCAGGAGCAGCAGACCTGGCATGTAACCAATATTGTGGTAAGCGTCACAGGTGAGCGGGGTCTGGCTTGAGGAAACACAAGAGAAGGCCCTAGGCACTCAGGATTGGAGACCCGCCCAGTCTGGGACGAAGAGCTGCTGCACAGTGAATGGTTCCCACCTATTGAGAGGAGAAGCTTGGCCCAGTGGGCACAGCTCCACCTACTGGAAGAGAAGTTAATCGAACTCTATGACTGCATTTATTATTATTATTTTTTTCTTTTTCTTTCATTTTCATTTTTTTGTTGGTGTTGTTGTTCTTTAACTTTTTTAATGTTTTTAATTTTTTTTAAATTTTTTTATTTTATTATTATTAGTATTATTTCTTTAAATTTTAATTTTCATTTTTTTTATTATCATTATTATTTAAAAATTTTTCTTTCTTTCTTTCTTTCTTTCTTTCTTTATTTTCTATTTTTTTCTTTTGTCTTTTCATTTCTTTTCAGTTTTCTTATTCCCCCTTCCTTGAATTCTACCTGCCTACTCTCATTCTCTTTAGTGACTTCTTCCCTTCCCTTCTAATATACTTCCTCCCAAGCATCAAATAAATTTATAAGAATAAACAGTAACTCAGCAGTCAAACAGAACAAGAAGTAACATGAGCAGCATAAAAAAGCAAGGAAGAAAAGGAGTACAAACAATGAAGGACAGCCTAAATATTCAGGAGGATCTAGAGTCATTAGAAAAATGGTCATATAAAGATCTCAAGGAATAACTTAGACAGATGGAATGGAACCTTAAAGAGGATACGAGACAGCAAATCCAAACAGTGAAAGAACACATTGAAAGTGAATTACATAAACAGATAAAAGAAGAAGTTAAGCATCTTTATCAGGAGATAGAGATTATAAAAAAAATCAAACAATAATTCTAGAAATGAAGGAAATGATAAACCAAATTAAAAACTCAATTGAGAGTATCACTAACAGAATGGAGCAAATAGAAGCCAGAACGTCAGATAATGAAGACAAAATATATCATCTTGAAAAGAGTCTAGCCAACTCAGAAAGGCTGGTAAAAAATCACAAGAAAAACATCCAAGAGATATGGGATAATATAAAAAAACCAAACTTACGAGTCATCGGGATAGAGGAAGCTACAGAGATTCAAACCAAGGGAATGAGTAACCTGCTGAATGAAATAATTACAGAAAATTTTCCAGAAATAAAAAAGGGAACAGATATACAAATTGTAGATGCATACAGGACACCGAGCACACAAAATCACAGTAGACCAACGCCAAGACACATTGTTATGAAGATATCCAATATACAGAACAAAGAGAAAATATTAAAAGCTACAAGAGAAAGGAGGCAGATTACATTCAGGGGTAAACCAATAAGGTTAACAACGGATTTTTCATCACAGACGCTGAAAGCGAGAAGATCCTGGAACAACATATTTCAAACACTGAAAGACAATGGATGCCAACCAAGAATTCTGTATCCAGCAAAATTAAGCTTCAGGTATGACAATGAAATAAAAATCTTTCATGATAAACAAAAGCTAAAAGAATTTTCAGCCAGAAAACCAGCATTGCAAAGCATCTTGAGCAAAACACTACACGAGGAAGAAATGAAAAACAATAACCAAAACCATCAGTGGGAAGTGCCTCTGTAAAGACAGAGGGCGGGGGGAAAGCTAATCATGGAGAAACAAACTAATTTAAAAAAAAAAAGAAGATGAATAATCAAACATGGCTGGAAGTACAAACCATATATCAATAGTAACTCTAAACGTTAATGGCTTAAACTCTCCAATAAAGCGACATAGGCTAGTAACATGGATTAAAAAAACAAATCCAACAATATGCTGCCTCCAGGAGACACATCTGATTGGAAAAGACATATACAGGCTGAAGGTGAAAGGTTGGGAAAAAAATATACCATGCACACGGTCCTCGTAAGCAAGCAGGGGTGGCCATCCTCATATCGAATAAAATCGACTTCAAGACTAAGTTAATCAAAAGGGATAAGAAAGGACATTATATACTGTTAAAAGGAACCATTCACCAGCAAGACATAACAATTATCAATATTTATGCACCAAATAATGGTGCTGCGATGTTCATAAAACAAATTCTCCTCAAGTTCAAGAATCAAATAGACCACAACACAATAATTATGGGTGACTTCAACACACCTCTCTCACCATTGGACAGATCCTCCAAACAAAAGTTGAATAAAGAAACTATAGAACTCAATATCACAATCAATAACCTTGACTTAACTGACATATATAGAATATATCAACCATCATGAAGTGGATATACTTTTTTCTCAGCAGTACATGGATCCTTCTCAAAAACAGACCATATATTATGCCATAGGGCAACCCTCAGTAAATATAAAGGGGTGGAGATAATACCATGCATTTTATCTGATCATAATGGAATGAAACTGGAAATCAATGATAAAAGAAGGAAGGAAAAATCCTACATCACATGGAAAATGAACAATATGTTACTGAATGATCAATGGGTTACAGAAGACATAAAGGAGGAAATCAAAAAATTCTTAGAGATAAATGAAAATACAGACACAACATATCGGAATCTATGGGACACAATGAAAGCAGTTTTAAGAGGGAAATTCATCACCTGGAGGTCATTCCTCAAAAAAAGGAAAAACCAACAAATAAATGAGCTCACACTTCATCTCAAAGCCCTAGAAAAGGAAGAGCAAAACAACAGAAAATGTAGCAGAAGGCAAGAAATAATTAAAATCAGAGCGGAAATCAACGAAATTGAAACAAAAGAAACTATTGAAAAAATTAACAAAACTAAAAGTTGGTTCTTCGAAAAAATAAATAAGATCGACAGACCCTTAGCCATGCTAATGAAGAGAAGAAGAGAGACAACTCAAATTACTAACATACGGGATGAAAAAGGCAATATCACAACAGATGCTACAGAAATACAGAAGACAATTAGAAATTATTTTGAAAACCTATATTCCAATAAAATAGAAGATAGTGAAGACATCGATAAATTTCTTAAGTCATATGATTTGCCCAGACTGAGTCAGGAGGATACTCACAACTTAAACAGACCTATAACAATGGATGAAATAGAAGAAGCAATCAAAAGACTACCAACCAAGAAAAGCCCAGGACCGAATGGGTATACCCTGGAGTTTTATAAAACCTTTAAAGAAGAATTATTACCAATACTTTTCAAGTTATTTCAGGAAATAGAAAAAGAGGGAGCTCTGCCAAATTCATTCTGAGGCCAACATCACCCTGATTCCAAAACCAGACAAAGACACCTCAAAGAAAGAAAACTACAGACCAGTATCTCTGATGAACCTAGATGCAAAAATCCTCAATAAAATTCTGGCGAATCGGATACAAAGGCACATCAAAAAAATTGTGCACCATGATCAAGTAGGATTCATACCTGGGATGCAAGGATGGTTCAATATACGGAAATCAATAAATGTTATACACCACATCAATAGACTTAAAGATAAGAACCATATGATCATCTCAATAGACACAGAAAAAGCATTCGACAAAGTACAGCATCCCTTTATGTTCAAAACATTAGAAAAACTAGGGATAACAGGAACTTACCTCGACATAGTAAAAGCTATCTATGCTAAGCCTCAGGCTAGCATCATTCTGAATGGAGAAAAATTGAAGGCATTCCCTCTAAAATCTGGAACAAGACAGGGATGCCCTCTATCACCACTTCTATTCAATATAGTTCTCGAAACACTGGCCAGAGCAATTAGACAGACGAAAGAAATTAAAGGCATAAAAATAGGAAAAGAACTTAAATTATCACTATTTTCGGATGACATGATTCTATACCTAGAAGACCCAAAAAGGTCTACAAAAAAACTACTAGAACTAATAAATGAATTCAGCAAAGTGGCAGGATATAAAATCAACACGCATAAATCAAAGGCATTTCTGTATATCAGCGACAAAACTTCTGAAACGGAAATGAGGAAAAACACTCCATTCACAATATCCTCAAAAAAAAATAAAATACTTGGGAATCAACCTAACAAAAGAGGTGAAAGATCTATACAATGAAAACTACAGAACCCTAAAAAGAGAAGTAGAAGAAGATCTTAGAAGATGGAAAAATATACCCTGTTCATGGATAGGCAGAACTAACGTCATCAAAATGGCGATATTACCAAAAGTTCTTTATAGGTTTAATGCAATGCCAATCAAAATCCCAACGGCATTTCTTGTAGAAATAGATAAAGCAATCATGAAATTCATATGGAAAAATAAAAGACCCAGAATAGCAAAAACAATTCTAAGCAGGACGTGTGAATCAGGCGGTATAGCGATACCAGATTTCGAACTATATTACAGAGCAATAGTAACAAAAACAGCATGGTACTGGTACCAAAACAGGCGGATGGACCAATGGTACAGAATAGAGGACACAGAGACTAATCCACAAAGCTACAACTATCTTATATTTGATAAAGGAGCTAAAAGCATGCAATGGAGGAAGGATAGCATCTTCAACAAATGGTGCTGGGAAAACTGGAAATTCATATGCAACAAAATGAAACTGAATCCCCTCCTCTCGCCATGCACAAAAGTTAACTCAAAGTGGACCAAGGAGCTAGATATCAAATCAGAGACTCTGCGTCTGACAGAAGAAAAAGTTGGCTCCGATCTACATATTGTGGGGTCGGGCTCCAAATTCCTTAATAGGACACCCATAGCACAAGAGTTAATAACAAGAATCAACAAATGGGACTTACTTAAACTGAAAAGTTTTTTCTCAGCAAGAGAAACAATAGAGAGGTAAATAGGGAGCCTACATCATGGGAACAAATTTTTACTCCTCACACTTCAGATAGAGCCCTAATATCCAGAGTATACAAAGAACTCAAAAAATTAGACAATAAGATAACAAATAACCCAATCAACAAATGGGCCAAGGACCTGAACAGACACTTCTCAGAGGAGGACATACAATCAATCAACAAGTACATGAAAAAATGCTCACCATCTCTAGCAGTCAGAGAAATGCAAATCAAAACCACCCTAAGATACCATCTCACTCCAGTAAGATTGGCAGCCATTATGAAGTCAAACAACAACAAGTGCTGGCGAGGATGTGGCGAAAAGGGTACTCTTGTACATTGCTGGTGGGACTGCAAACTGGTGCGGCCAATTTGGAAAGCAGTATGGAGATTTCTTGGAAAGCTGGGAATGGAACCACCATTTGACCCAGCTATTGCCCTTCTCAGACTATTCCCTGAAGACCTTAAAAGAGCGTACTACAGGGATACTGCCACATCGATGTTCATAGCAGCACAATTCACAATTGCTAGACTGTGGAACCAACCCAGATGCCCTTCAATAGATGAATGGATTAAAAAAAATGTGGCATTTATACACCATGGAGCATTACGCATCACTAAAAAATGACAAAATCATGGAATTTGCAGGGAAATGGATGGCACTAGAGCAGATTATGCTTAGTGAAGCTAGCCAATCCCTAAAAAACAAATACCAAATGTCTTCTTTGATATAATGAGAGCAACTAAGAACAGAGCAGGGAGGAAGAGCAGGAAGAAAAGATTAACATTAAACAGAGACATGAGGTGGGAGGGAAAGGGAGAGAAAAGGGAAATTGCATGGTAATGGAGGGAGACCCTCATTGTTATACAAAATTACATATAAGAGGTTGTGAGGGGAAAGGGAAAATAAACAAGGAGAGAAATGAATTACAGTAGAGTGGGTAGAGAGAGAAGTTGGGAGGGGAGGGGAGGGGGGATAGTTGAGGATAGGAAAGGTAGCAGAATACAACAGTTACTAATAGGGCATTATGTAAAAATGTGGATGTGTAACCGATGTGATTCTGCAATCTGTATTCGGGGTAAAATTGGGAGTTCATAACCAACTTGAATCTAATGCATGAAATATGATATGTCAAGAGCTTTGTAATGTTTTGAACAACCAATAAAAAAAACAAATCTATGAACATGCAAAAAAAATATCATTGCATTATCATGAATTTTATGGTATGAGAATTATATTTCAATAAAGATGTTTTGAAAATTAGAGATCTATAACTGAGAAAGAAGATGAGAATAGAGATACAAGGGAGCATCTCTGACGTGCAGCCTCGGCCACATCAGGAAAGAAAGGTGTCAAGAGTGAGGGATCAATGACTCCCATCATGGTAGATGGAGCTGTGTTGAGGTCATGTTTTCAGATCTTTTCTGTCTCTACTCTTTACTTTTTTACAGTACTGGGTATGGAACCCAGGGCCCTGCCCATGCTAGACAAGCGCTCCACCACTGAGCTACATTCCTAGCCTACTTTTGAGTATTTTGAGTCTTGCTCTCTAAGTTGCCAAGCCTGGACTCAAACTTGCAATACACCTACCTCAACCTCCCAAGAAGCTGCGGTGACAGGCATGTGCCACCACACCCAACTTCTCTATCTCTAGACTTATAAGAAGCATTCCTGGTTACTTCATATCTGTCATAGTTCAGATTTGTAATATCTCACAAAAAGCTAGGTCCCCAAGGCGGTAATGTTCAGAGGTGGGGCCTTGGGAAAGTGATTCGATCATATGCATTTGTAATTTAATGGGTCTTTGGCAGGGATGGGGGGAGTTGAAAAAGGAGGTGGGACTCAGAGACAGTAAGTTCATGAGGGCATATCCTTGAAAAATATCTTGTCCCTGGGCTAATCCCCTATGTCTCTATATATTTCCTGGCTTCCATAAAGTATCTGTGGGGGGCCACCCATGAGCAATATTAGGGAGACTCTCTCAGCCTTGAGTGAAGGGGGTGTTGGTCTGGGGTTGAACGATGTCTAGGCTGCGCCATGCAGGTGGCCTCAACCTTCACTGGGAAAAGAAGTCTGCTTTCTCAGAGCTCTGGACCTGGGCGTTATTCATTGGGGCTAGGTCAGCCCACCCCTGCCTTATTTGGTGAAAAACATTCTATTAAAAGTCCTTTGTTAATTTCCCTATAAATAAAGGGATTCCAGGTGCATGCTCTCTCTTTCCAGAGTGGAAACTGACGCTTAAGGTCAAAGAGCCATTCTGCCCTTGATTTGATTATTTATTTTTATGTAGTTCTGGGGATCGAACCCAGTGCCTCATGCATGCTAGGTGAGTGCTCTACCACTGACCCACAGCCCCAGCTCTGCCCTTGATTTGAAAAACCACTCTCTGTGTTGTGTGATTTTTCGCCACTTACTTAATGTTGCAGCCAGCTCTTTTAAACCCAGTTTGTCTCATCTGGGTTGTGGGTAAGAGTGATCAGTTTTGCTCCACCACGCTTTCCCTACCATGATGTTCTGTCTCACTATGGGCCTTGGAAAGAGCAGACCTCTGAAACCATGTGCCAAAATAAATAAAATAAAATTTTCCTTCTTTTAAGTTGATTCTTTCAAGGATTTTGTCACAACAACAGAAAGTTGACAAACACAACTCATTAGGATGGCTATTATTTTTAAAAGCTTAAAAAATACAGAAAATAGTAAGTGTTGACAAAGAAGTGGCGAATTGGAGAGAGAGATTTTTTTAATATTTATTTTTTAGTTTTCAGCGGACACAACATCTTTGTTTGTATGTGGTGCTGAGGATCGAACCCGGGCCGCACGCCTGCTACCGCTTGAGCCACATCCCCAGCCAGAAGTGGCGAATTGGAACCCTTGTTTATTGTTGATGGAAAAGTAAAATGGTACAGCCACTGTAGTACCTGGCATGATGGTTCCTCAAAAAACTAAAAATAGAACTATCTTAAGATTCAGCAATTCCACTTCTAGTATACAAAAAAGATTTGCATACTAATGATCAGAGGAATATTTTTCACAATAGCCAAAACAACCTAAAGTTGTTTTCATCAACAAATGAATGCAGAAACAAAATGGAATATTGCTCAGCCTTAAAAAGTGAGGAAATTCTAACACATTCTATAACATGGATGAACCTTGAAGTCATTATGTAAGTGAAATAAGCCAGTCACAAAAAAGACAAATATTGTGACTTCTCTATGTTAGATACATAGACTGGTCACATTTGTAGAGGCAGAAAGTATAATTGTGTTTTTCCAGGGTCTAGGGAAAGGGATGTTATTATTTAAGGGGTACAGAGTCACTTTTTGGAAAGATGAAAAAGTTCTAGAGAAGGACAGAGTGGTGATGTTGCACAACAAAGTGAATATACTGAGTTCTGCTAAACTATACATAAAAAAATATGGTTAGATTCAGGTGCAGTGATACACACCTACAGTGAAACTACTCAGGAGACTGAGGCAGAAGGGTCACTTGGGTCCAAAAGTTTGAGGTCAACCTGGACAACATAACAAGACCCTGTCTCTTAAAAAAAATAATAATTAAAGGTTAAAATTGTAATTTTTATGTTATGTTTATTTTATCATGCCAAAAATATGTGGTACCATAATGTTTTTTTATGAGAACCCAAACATTAGGGGATTAGGCTTTAAAGTATGGCTACCCTGGATTGTCCGTTTGCGAATCAGCATCATAACTACCTGTTTTAGTCAACTTTGTATGGTTGTGACTGAAAGATATGACAAGAAAAAGTGAGGAAGAAAATTTTATTTTGGCTCATGATTTCAGAGGTTCAATCTTTGATTAGCCATACTCCATAGCTCAGGACTTGAGATGAGGCAGAACATCATGGTAGAAGGGTGTGGCAGAGGAATGCAGCTCAGGACACGACAATCAGAAAGCAGAGAGAGCTTTGCTTGCCCAGGACAAAATATAAATCCCAAAGGCATACCCCAGTGACCCACCTTCTCCAGCCATAACCTGCCTGCCTACAGTTACCACCCAGTTATTCTGTATCCATGGATTAAGTTAAATATCTCACAATCTAATTTTTTCACCTCTGAAAATTCTTGCATTGTCTCACACATGAGTTTTTGGGGCACACCTCATATCAAAACCATAACACCACCCCTTCTAAGTTCCTATGATGCAGAAGAGGCTCTGGGAACTACATTTCCCAAGAATCCCCTTCTCTCCATGGGCCCAGGTTAGAGTCAACCCATGTGAAATGAAAAAGAGGAGAGGCTATTATTTTTCACTGGCAGTTTCTGACAGAAGTGTGGACACACTTGGCATTTAAACATCTTCTGGATGACCTCCAGAGGGATCATATTGATAGTTATTAAAGACTGAGATAATTAGAGGAGCTTCCCATTTATAGCCACTCACAGGTGAACTTTTGGGAATCACTTCTTCAGTACTGCAAGCTGAGGTGGTCACTTCTCCAGCCCTTCCAATAGTTTTATTTTCTGCATTAAATTTTTTCATACTTGAAGTACATGGAGTGGCTTCTGTTTTTTTCTGATTGAAACTTGGTTAATACAATGAATAAATGCAAGACACACTCAGGCTTATTTGAAGTGTAATTTTAGTGCATAACATGTTTGGGTTGCTTGGAGCTATGTATGTGTTATGAGGGATGTGTGTGTGTGTGTGTGTGTGTGTGTGTGTGGTAGAGATGAGTTTTATAAGTAAAATGTGGCCCAACTGGCAATTTCATGTAGTTTTACCTAACAAAATATATCTTTATGTAGTTTAATCCATCTAATTCACTCAGTGCCTAGATCAGTACTCAACACATCGCTAAGGAAAAAAAAATAATATATATATATATATATATATATATATATATATATATATATATATATATGAACTACTTTAAAAGCAGAGTTAAAAGCAATGAAGAATGAAAATATTAGACCATGAAAAATGGGAGACATCAAAGTTAAAGCATTCTATAGTCTTTGCATTATCCGGGAGAAGATAAAAATATTGATTATCTTTGAACTTCTTGGGTCAGGCAAGAATACTAAAATTTTAAAGACAACCCATTAAAAGAATAGAAAGAATAGATAATTTTCAAACAAGTATATAGGGAGAAGAGACGAAAGAGCATCAGATTGACTTCTAGTAAAGAATGACGAATTGATCACATCCATTAACCTCTGCTCTTTCCTGAAATCCCAATAAAATTGGCATTAAAGTGCACTTTAAAAAAATACATAAACTCACAAGAAGAATAGAAAAGGAGACAAAAGCAACAGCATTTTGGAAGCTGGGAAGCTTCCAGATGGCCACACCCTAGTAACCAGGCGCACCATTACCAATGACTATTGAAGCAGCAAAAGAAAAAGCCAAGAAGTCCTCTGATCTGCACATCCAAGTTCCCCAAAAGTTCAGAGATAGCAGCAACAGATTCTTCTGGAAGCATGGGTAAGAATGGGGCTAAAACTGTAGCAAATGTTTAACAGTCTGATGGGGAAGCAGCTGTCTTCTTTGAATTCTCAGCTAAGTCATTGTCCCTCCCCCAAAGCTGCAGGAAACCAGAGGTTTATTCTTGGGAAAGGGTTTAAGAGTGGGTCTCTGGCCCGTCGAAAACTAGATATTGCTGGAGGCCAGGGTTTTTGTGCTAAAAAAAAAAAAAAATTACATATGATTTTTGAGACTCCTCTCTCCACATACTATTATTCCCCTCATCCAATATGCTGGCCAGGTTGATTTTACCTTATAGGAAGGAGATGGAAAGAACTTTCTCCCTGAGAAATTTGACTAGCCTCAGAAAATAGATCTTAAAAATAATAAACTTCTGAGGATTGCTTATGGTCCAAGCAGTCTCTTCAAGAGTCTGTTTTCTTCTAATTTTCTAAGAAAATCTTCTATACCATAGAAAAGTTGAAAAAAAAAAACCAGTGCAATAATCACTCTTATACTTATTGCCGGGATTTAGTGATTCTTAATATCTTGATATATTTGTTTTCTTTTCCTATATAAGTATTGTATATGTATGCTTAACCATTTGGAACCATTTGGAAGTTACAGATAGCATTCACGTTTCCTCTGCATAACTTCAATCCTCATATCCCCCAAAATGAGGACATTCTTTTTTAAAAAAACATACAAACTCATGTCTAAGAAAACTAACAATTCCATAATATCATCTAACATGCAGCCTGAGTTAAACTTTCTCCATTCATTCTTTTAAAAAGATTTCTATTTTTTAAATCAAGATCTAATCAAAGTTTGGGTACTGCATTTGGTTGTTAAAAACCACCACAAAGTATTCCTACTTTGTTTCTTAATGGCATTAATTTTGGGGAAAAGACCAAACCAGTTATCTTGTAGAATTTTCTCTATTCTTAATTCATCTGATTCTTCATTGTATTACCATTTGCCTCATTTCTCTATCTTCTGTTGTCCATAAACTGGAATATAGGTCTAAAGGATCCACTATGCTCAAATGTTTAAAGTACTGGGGACAAGAATTTTTTTTGAAGCATTGAGGAAGTCAAACCCAGGGCCTCACACATGCTGGGCAAGTACTCTGCTACTGAGTTACAACCTCAGTCCCATTGGACAAGATTTTTTTTTTTTTTTTTGTACTGGGGACTGAACCCAGGAGTGCTTTACCACTGAGCCACATTACCAGACACTTTTATTTTTTATTTTGAGACAGGGTTTCCCTAAGTTGCATATAGCTTCCCTAAGTTGCTGAAACTGGTTTTGAACTTATGATCCTCCTGCCTCAGCCCAGGAACTGTGGAGATTACAGGTGTGTGCCACGGCAAGAATATTTTATTTTATTTTACTTTATTTTATTTTGGGGGGAGTACCGAGGATTGAACTCAGGGGCATTCAACCACTGAGCCACATCCACAGCCCTATTTTGTATTTTATTTAGAGACAGGGTCTCACTGAGTGGCTTAGTGCCTCGCTTTTGCTGAGGCTGGCTTTGAACTTTCGATCCTCCTATTGGCCTTCCAAGCTTCTGGGATTACAGGCATGTGCCACCACCCTCGCTATGGCAAGAATATTTTAAAGTTGAAGTAGGAACTTCACATTACATCACACCAGAAAGCACACAATGTCTGCTTTCCCACTATCGGTAATCTTAGATTTCACCATTGGTAAGGCAGTCACTAATCAGATCTCTTGGTTGAAAAGATGTTATTTCCTTTTGTCTTTAGTAATTACTGGAATTATGTCCCTTAGTATCCCAACATACTTGGCAACCTGATGAATTCAAGATATGAAATATTATTCTCTCCGAAGCCTCACTTACGTTCCTATTTCTCTCACTCTGTTTTCTCTCGCAACATGCAAGTGATAGTTTCTCTTAGTTTCTGATCTGTTTGAGCCTCACAGTCATCTTTTTATTGGTGGACATTGGGTTGTTTTCAATCATTTGTAATATATATGAGTTAGTCATTTTTCTGTCACTGTGACAAAATACTGAGAGAATCAACTTAAAGAAGGAAAGGCTTATTTGGCTGAGGGTTTAGATGTTTCAGTTCCTTGTCACTCACATGGCCCTTTTGTTTTGGGACTATAGTGGCACAGTACATCATGGCGGAAATGCACAGTAGAGAAAGCCTGTCCACTTCACCGTGCAGGAAGTGAACCAGGAATGGGCTAGGGTTGTGTTATGGTGTAAATGTGAGGCATCCTTCAAAAGCTTATGTATAAGACAATTAAAGAAAGTTTGGAGGCAAAATGATTGGATTATGAGAGCTTTAACTTAATCAGTGCATCAGTCCACTAATATGGGTTAATTGGGTGGTAACCGTAGGTAGGTGGAAGGTAACTGGAGGAGGTGGGTCTTTCCTTGGGGGTTTATATTTTGTCCCGGGTAAGTGGAATTCTCTCTCTGCTTCCTGGTTGCCATGTTCTGAGCTGCTTTCTTCCTGCACACCATTCCTCCAGGATGTTCTGCCTCACCTTGGCCTCCGAGCAATGGGATCCGCCATCTATGGACAGAGACTTCTGAAACCAGGAGCCCCCAAAAAACTTTCCCTCCTCTATGTTGTTTTTGTCAGGTCTTTTGGTCACAGTGATAAAAAAAAACTAACACAGGTCCAATATCCCTTCAAGGGCACACCCCCTATGACCTAATTTCATTCCCCTAGGCCTCACATCCTAAAGATTCCACCAGCTCCCAGTAGCACCATGGGCCAGAGACCCAGCCTTCAACACATGGGCTTGGGGGTGTTTCAGATCCAAACAATAGCAGTATAAAAAATAATGCCATAATAAATGATTTTATGTGTATATTGTTTCATTCATATTTGTGGAGATGTACTTTCTGGAAAGATGCATAGAAGTGGGATTATTGGATCAAGCATAAATATGTATTTATTATTGTCTTTTGCCAGACTCCTCACTGATGGCATTGTGCTGTTTTGTATATGTGTAAACCACAGGTGAAAATTCTCTCCTCCCATTGCCTCTCCAAAGGCTGTGTACACAATTTTGAAAGTATGTATGATAATCTGACATGTAAAAAGAGGTATCTTCATGTGTTTCTCCTATGATGAAATACATATTCTAATCTTACTTATTTCTCCTATTTTAACTAAATCTGGGATATTTTCTTATCTTTAGTAGTTATTTGACCTTTTCTGTTTTGCCTGTGTATTGGGCTCACTTTCTATTGGGATTTGGTCTTTTTTTTTTTTTTTTACTCGTAAAAGTCGCTTTGATATAAGGAAGATTAATACCTTACTGATAATACAAATTACAAATAGTTTCTTTTAGTTTATCATCTCTTTTGACTTTACTTATGTTTTTTTGCCATGCAAAACATATATATATATATATATATATATATATATATATATATATATATATATATATATATTTTAGTACAGGGGATGGAACTCAGGGGCACTTAAACACTGAGCTACATCCCCAGCCCTTTTTCCTGTTTTTTATTTAGAGACAGGGTCTCACTGAGTTGCTTAGGGACTCTCTAAGTTGCTGAGGCTGGCTTTGAACTCACAATCCTCCTGCCTCAGCCTCCCAAGCCACTGGGATTAGTGGTGTGCACCACCGCGTCCAGCTTGTTTTTGATTTTTTTGATTGTCGTTTTGGTTTGTTTTTGTTTATGTTTTTTTTTTTTCCCTTCAGAGTGAAAAATGAAATGAAGGTGGGGTTGAATGAAGGTGGAGTTGAATGAAGGAAGTCTACAAGGTCCAATATCCTCTGGTTTTTATTTGCACTGACTTGTAGACCTGTTAGACTCTTTCAACTATGTGCATTTTGATTTTTTTAAAAAATGCAAATTTTAAAAAATATATAAAATTGTTTCTTAAAAGGAACACAAACCCAATAAAAGGATGGCAGGATGATAAAAGAAGCCAAGAAATGTCCTGGTAAATAGAAAATAAAAATAATGTGATAGAGGTAACTCAGTAAAAACAGTAAAATTAAGTAGATCAAGGACTTCCATAAATTTTGCCACTTATTAGTTCCAGGATCTTGATAGGTTATTTAACTTCTTTGTGTCTCAGTTTCCTTATTTGTAAAATGAGAATAAGGATAGTACCTACCTTCAGAATCTAGGAAAAATAATGCTTTATTTGTTTATTTATTTTGGGTACCAAGGATTAAACTTAGAGGCATATTACCACTGAGCTATACACGCAGCCCTTTTTATGTCTTATTCTGAGGCAGGGTCTTGCTAAATTGCCCATGCTGGCCTAGAACTTTAATCTTTCTGCCTCAGACTTCTGAGTAGCTGGGATTACAGGCATTCACCACCATGCCTGGCTCCTTAATATAGCTTTTAAAAATAGCAATCAGTAACAGGTTCTGTATAAGGGTTTACTATTGTTATTGTTGTTTTCAGATTTGATTTTCTAAAACTTCCAGTTATTTGCTATTTATAAGAAGCATACCTAAAATATAATGTCAGCAAAAGGTTAGCAAACAGGAGTTATAAAGAGACTTTAAAAAGACAAGCAAATATTAATCAAAAGAAACAGGTATATAATATAGTATCAGAACAAATAAATTCTGAAGTAAAAAGGATAAATCAGATCATTGCTTAATGATTTTAAAAAAAAGTTCACCAGGAAGATACAATTCTGAACCTAAGAAATAGCTTCAAAACATAAATTCAAAAAAGCTGTGGCATCCCAAAGAGAATCTGACAAAACTAGTGGGAGATTTTTCATACCATTTTCTCAAAATTTAGAATTGCAAGAAAAAAATAAGAAATTTGAACAATATTTTATAAGTTTATTATAGCCCAGGAAACAGAAAAGATTTACCACAATTGAGCACATACTAGGCTTCAAGGAAGAGCATTTATAATAGTACAAGACAAAACAAAACATCTTTTTAAATGCCATCCATCAGTAGATGGACAGATAAATCACTTCACAAAATGAAATGGTGCATAGCTGGCAAGAATGAACACGCCTAGTATACATGCTTTAACGTGGATGTGACTCAAAAACATAGTGTAAAGGGAAAATAACCAAGCTGCTGAAAGACACAAGCAAGATTATATTATTTACATACATTTTTATAACATGTAGAACAATACTACCTATCAGTTTGACTACATAAATATATACAAATTTATTTAAAAACCAGAATGGAAAGGAGACTCAGCACCTTCAGGCTGGACCCAGGGAAGAGGAGAGCAGAGGAGGAGAGAAGGAAGGAGTCAGAATTGGGGAAAGACCAACCAGGAATTGAATTACATCTGTCGTGCTTTATTTCTTTAAAAAACAATTCCAGAACACAAATGTCAAAACACTAATATTTGTTAAATTTTGGTAATGGATACATGGATGTTAGTTATACCATTAGATACTTTGGTATATGCTTGAAATATCTCATTATAAAAATTTGAAAAGGAAGGTGACTGATATCAAATCACTGGGGCTCTCTCACTTTACCAAGTGGGAAAGGGGCTGGGGAACATGCAGGGATTTTGTGCCCAAAGAGGCTCCTATTGAACCAGGGAAAGCAGATGCAGTGGAGGGTGGGGTGTAGAGGTCAGAGAGCAGAAGACTGAGGCAGAATGAAGGCAAGAGGGAGTGATGAAGCATTGGCTCCCGCTACCTGGGAGCACATGGAAGGCCCACCGCAGCCTGGCCCATTAGAGGTTGGAGGCCTTGACTTCCTGGTACACAGAGCATAATTCTCTCCAACAGGGCTCCACAGGGTGAGACTGAAAAATCACCCCCAGATTCATCCTGAATGAGGTTCTGCCTTCCTTTCCACAAGGAAGGGGAAGGGACAAGGGCCCAGGGTACTTAAGACACCTGGAGTAACCGTGGGATGGGAAAGATGGGAGGATGAAGCCCAGTGTGTGGGTGCGTAAGGGAAAATAGGGTAATGGGGAGGACAGGCCTTGTGCTTGGTGAAGAGGATGGTGTCAGAGGTGGACTGGTCCAGGTCTCTAGCCGGCACATATGTGATCAGCAGAAGGGAGACGGAGAAGAAGGCCACTGACTTTGAGGAGTTGAGAAGTAAAGGTTTGGACAGATTTTCCCCACAGATTTTGAGCTCACCGCAAGGACAACAAGCTCTAGCGGGAAGAGAGAGATGGTCAGCTAAGAACCAGGTGCCTGAGTCTTCAGAGAATGTGGAAGTCAGCAATGAGGGTGAGAAGGGGAGGGTGGCTGGAGGGAACCAGCCTCCAAGACGTCATGGTCTGGAAACTTCTCTGTTGTGCTGTGGGGACAACCAGGGAGCAGGTCTTTCCATGAGCCAATTCCAGGTCTTTCATCCTCCGAAGACCAGGCTCCACTGAAGGCAGGAAGTAGAGGGAGAGGTCCAAGCAAGGTCCAAGACGTAAAGGAGTTTGTTCTAGAGAGCAGGAGGAGAACTGGGGAAGTAGACCTTGGGGATACAGGGCAGGGAGGAAAAGCAAAGAACAATTCAGGAAGGAGAAGGAGGGAGTTTGCTTTTGCCAGGGAGCCTTCTGTTCTGCCACCAGGATGATCAAGATGTGAGCCACCGTGGGCTTAGATGAGAGGTTACCTTTTGTATAAGACATATCCATAGTCTTGAAAAAGGTGGCCACTGGCACCGAGGCCCACGTGGTTGAGACGTGGAGGCGGGAAGCCACAAGCTGTGTGCCAGATACCATCCCTCAACCTGGAGAGAGATAAGACACAAACCCTAACTTGAAGCACTGGGGAGAGGATCACGGACTCCATGTGGCTAGGACATGGTCACAGCCTGGGAAGGGACCTGGGCACTCCTCAAGTCTCTTGGCCTCCCAGAATCTGACCCAGGGAAGTTTGAAAAGACTGAGTGACAATAATTTTTCTACAGAGCACCTACCATGCATTGGTATTTATCCTGATTATCGGTAATGCTCAAGTCAACAGTCCAAGGTAGGCATTGGACTCCTTTTATTTACAGAGAAACTAAGGATCAGAGAGGTTCAGTATCTTGTCCAAAGTCTTTCCCTGGGCCAATCCCAGGTATTTCTGCCTCCAAAGTCCATGCTGCAAGCACTGTCTCGTGTTCCAGAGCTAAGAGATAAGAAAAACCACAACAAGAGATAAGCAAAACCACAACTGGGAGAAGTCAGGGACCCTCTGTGCTCAGGAGGAAGCTAGGTCCCGATCCCCTCACCAAAAGCATTTATGATTTGGGAGAGAAGAGGGCTGTGGAAATTCAGGGAAGCCAGATCTATGTGTTGGTGATATGGGCAAAGGAAATACAGCTCAGGGCCATCCAGGGAAGGGACGGCCCAAGAGCTGCTGCTCAGTAGCCACTAGGGATGGAAGTCATCTCTCCTACTTTGTCCCAATCTGCTCCTGAATGTGCCTCCTGGTGCCCCTTCCCTCCCTCCTGTCCCCTGAATAAGCAGAACCAGCTCTAGCTAAAGCAGGATGCCAGGTCCTCAGGCTTGCTGCTGCAACCTATTTGCCCTCCCAGACCATGACCCATGGTGTCTGGGAGGTGCCCACAGCTCAGTGTTTGGGTCAGGACACCAGCTGGTGGCGCAATGCTGGGTGGGAGCAGTGACGTGGACTGTCACCACGAGATGTCCTGAGCACACTGAGTCAACAGAGTAGTGTGCCAAAAAAAGATAAAAATTTTAATTATTTATTTGTTCAGGTTTTGTTTCTACAGACCAATCTTTATCACCAAAGACTTGAGGCTCCTGGAAATGAAAATCAAAATGATGACAAGAGGAGGATGGGGGAAATAAAGAGAAACTTAAGACCAGGGAAAACAAAAATAGTAGCATAAACTTATGACCCGATACAGAATACAATCACAGAAGCAATAAGAGATGACAAATGTACAGGAGTTGACCTCCACATTGGCTTTGAGTTTCCTGGAAAACTTGAAAGAGGGAACTTCTGTTACATCATTGTCATAATCAGAAAGAAGGAGATACACCAGCTTCACAGGGAAATGAAACCTTATCCAAACATTGATTTGCCAAATAAATATCTCGGTGGAACGTTTTATTTATCTTTTAATTTATTTTTAAGAGATGGGGTCTTGCTACCTTGCCCAGGCTGGTCTCAAACTCCGGGTCTCTGCATTCTGAGTAGGTGGAACTGCAAGCACGTGCCAATAAGCCTGACTTTGAGGGACTTTATATAAAGGGTCCTTTGAGTTATATTAAAAAGTCACTGGCTGGGGGTAGAGCTCCGTGGTGGAACATGTTCTCAGTATGTGCAAAGCCCTGGGTCCAATCTCCAGTGCCAACACACAAAAGTCACTGAGAAAGGGTGATTTTGCAGAAGATCTAGGTGAGGTGTCCCAACATGATCCATGGTTTGAATTAAGCATGAATTTCTTGAGTATGAGGTCTAAATTATTAAGATATTAAAATATTATCCAAAATTAATATGTAACTTTATATTTTGTCCATATTAAAAAATGAAATGTAGAAAAGGTATAAATCTCAGATAATAAAATAGAAAAAAAAACACCCATAATTCCACCACCAATACTAGTATGTTCTTCCATATTACTTTTATGGGTATATGTTTAGATGTTTTTTTGTTTTTGTTTTTGTTTTTTGTAGTACTGGGGATTGATCTACCCCTGAACTACATCCCAGGCTTTTTTATTTTTTGTTTTTGAGACAGGGTCTCGCTAAGTTGCTAAGACTGTCTTTGAACTTATGATCCTCCTGCCTGAACTCCCAAGTCACTGAGATTACAGATGTGTGTCACTACACCTGGCTTACATGTGTATTTTTTACAAATTTATTTTTCTGGGATCAAAATGTTTTAGAAACCTCATTTATCATTTAAAGGATATATCATACACATATACAACCATATCAATAAATGTTCACTCACGAGATGACTTTAAATAGATGATAGCATGGACATACAATGATTTATTTAATAATCTCCTCTTGTACTTTGTAGTGTTTCTAAGTTTTTAAATTATAATATATTTTATTTCATAGCATTGCAATGATCATCTTTATAGCTAAATACATGCATTCCATGATAAATGTTTAAATGGAAGAAAGTTTTTCTGGACAAGCATATTGCTGTCCATAACCCCTCTACCCTAATGTTGAAGACCTCCCAAGTGGTCATAATCAATGAGACCTAGAGGAATGAGGCATCACAAAGCTTTTGGTCATCCGTGGATTTCCAGAAAAACATGGCAAATTGAGTGCATGTATCTAATTTCACTTTTCCCTGAAACCCTCCTAAAACTACTATGGAGAATGGATTTTGTTATTATTGTGTGTTTTGTTCATTTGTTTGCTTTTTAGGGAACATGTAAGCCATAATGGACAGGAAGAATAGACAAAAAGACCACAGCAAAATGTTGGAAGCACAGGAAGCAGATGGACCAGTTGCAACAGATTTAGGTGGCCTGAGAATGCTGGTCTTAAGCTGGCAGTGGGTGACAATGGGCTGGCATCTGATGAGCACCCACGCTAGATTCTCAAAAGGCTTGGGAATTGTAGCAGAACTGCTACTGGCTTGTGCTGCCCCTGTGTGTGAATTAGAAGCAGTCTCCTTCTCCAGACACTCTACTGCCATCTGCCAGCAATTTGACACAATAAATTTACAAATACATAGTATGTGCCACATGAGAAACACGTCCTCAGAATTGGGCAGTGCACAGCCCTGAACTGGAGGTATCAGTTGCCCATAAAAGTGGAGATGAAAAATGGACTGAAACTATTTAAGAAGAGCTTAGAACTTTAGCTTTCACCCTGTGGAAGATTGAAAAGGTTTATTCTCTGAAAAGGAAAAGGCTGATCTTTGGAAAGAGGAAATAAGGCAGAGTTGAGGGCAGGAGTCCTGTACTACAAACAGAAGAACTAAATCAGGAGCCAGGCCTGGTGGCACGTGCTTGTAGTTCCAGCTAATGGGAGGCTAAGGTGGGAGGATTGCTTGAGCCCACAAATTTGAGACAGCATAATCCACATAGCAAGATCCTGTCTCAAAAATAATAATAATAATAGGGCTGGGGATATAGCTCAGTTGGTAAGAGTGCTTGCCTCACATGCACAAGGCCCTGGATTCAATCCCCAGCACCACCCACAAAATAATAATCATCATCATCACAATAAGATAAACCAAAATATGTTCTCTATATGTTGAGTCCTCATCCCACTACTTCAACTGGACCCTAAGAACACTGGTATCCAGGCCTTTACCCTCTATGTAGAATAGAAGGAACTTCTTAGGGCAATGACCAGCTCAGAAGAAAGACCTGAAGGTTTTTACATGGGGGAGGATTCTTCCAGCTAAACATTCCAGGGGATCACCCCACAGTGAAGTTCATAGTCAATAAGCTACTACTTGGAACTTCCAATCACCTTTAAATTCTCTACCATTGCCAGGCATAGTGACTTGCGCCTAGAAATCCCAGCTACTTGTAGGTTGAGGAGGGAGGACCATGAGATCAAGGCCAGCCTGGGCAACCTAGCAGGACCCATCTCAAGAAGAAAAAAAAAATCCCCCCACTCTTAAATGTAAGCAAACAACCGAAGATTACCAGTTATTTCAGGAATGATCCTAACATGATAGATAGAGCCCCAATCAAACAAAGAAACACTGGAAAAGGAACATGGAAAAAATGGAGCCTGTGCAGAAAGAACATTTTCAGGGGCATTAGATTGTCAGAGAATTAAAAGAACACATTACATTGATGAAAAAAGAACAGGATGCTATAAAAGAACATTTGAAAATCAATATTAATAAAAACTGATATTAATAAAAACACTTGTAAGTGTTTTTATTTTTTTTAAATGACAGCAGATATAAAAAACTGAATAGAGGGTGAAGAAATATCCCAGAAAGGAAAGCTTATGGAGATTGAAGATGTCAGAGAAAAGATAAGAGCATTAAAAGGCCTGTCCAGGAATGTCCTATTGCTGGAAGAGATAAAGAAAAAGCACTCCAATTCCCCAGGAAAACAATTCAGTATTATCTGGTAAAGACGAACCATATATCTAAGCAAAAAAAGATTTAAAGCCATTCATTTAATTCAACAAATATTTACTGAGAACCTACCTAAGTTCTAAACATTGTGCTAAGCACTGACTATACAAGAATAAACAAGATAAACAAGACCTCTGCCCTCTCAGAAACCAATCAAGATTCTTTGTCTCCAGGTGTCTGTGAAATACAGTGTATCTCTGGCTTAATTGTCCCTGTAAGCTTTGGGGTTCATGGAAGAGTCTTTGGGCAGATTTCCTGCATGCAGAATGTATGAGTAAAGGACTAATTATCCTGTGGTTTGAAAGAGTAAAAATAAGACTCAAGTAGAGAAAATGCATTGAGACAGACTAAATTTAATTTTAATACTTGTTGAACTGAAAAGTCAAAATAAGACTAAAACATCTTTCCCAATATAGCTTGTAAAACATACAAGCTATATTGGGAAAGAGTTCCTTGTTTTCCTTGTTTTATTTTTTGGATTTTTTTATTTGTTTGTTCAGTTGGTTTTGTTAGGCTTTTTTGCAATACTGGGGATTAAACATGCACATGCTAAGCAAGCCCTCTACCTCTGAGCTACATCTCCAGCCCTTTATTTAGCGAGACAAGGTCTTGCTAAGTCACCTAGGTTGAACTTAAACTTGTGATCTTCCTGCCTCAATCTTCTCAGTTGCTGGGATTACAGGTATGCGCCACTACACCTAGCTGAGAAAGAGCCAGTTTGATTTTATATTATTTAACAAAGTCAAAGACAGAATGAATTGTTTTGGGAGATGGTAAATTGCCTATCTGTAGATTAAGCAGGATTTATTTAGTTAACAATTGAGTGGTGACCATGAGCCTTGCTCTGTGAGTTAAATCTTATTGCATAACAAATCACCTCAAAACTTAGTGTATTAAGACAACATAAAACATTTGCAAACTGTCACCAGTTCTGTGAGTAGCAGCTTGGCTATGTGTTTCTGGTTGAGCCTGTCCAGGGTTTTGCAAGTGGAATAGCACCTGGAGCTACAACCATCTGAAGGCCTGGATGAGGTTGCAGACCTCTTCCAAGGTAGCTCATATTAACGTGGCAGGCAAGTTGGTTCTAGCTGTTGGGTATCAATTTATCCTAGCTGTCAAACTAATACTAGATTCACAAAATCTGACTATTCCAATAACTTAAGAAAACAGTAAAGAAAGCAGGCAAATACACAGAAGTACCTTTTCAATAATCAGCTCTCTGACCTTAGGGGTCCGTGGAAAGAGAGAGAAAGGGAGCCACTGGAATTCTTTAGTCTTATATAGGGGACACACAAGGGGAGGTTCCATGGAACATTCTACCCCAAAAAGAGCAAAGGAGTAGGATACAAAGGAACAGGTGAGTGTAAGTCAACCCCCCCTCTGGGTGATGCCTATTCCCAGAGCCACGCCTCTGAGTGGAGGGAAAGCCCAACTTATTGCAGGGGCAATAATTGTTCAGTATCTCTTGCTCAGGATTTAAGGGTGTATATTTTCACCATGGCTCCCGACAGTTGAGCTTCAATTCCTCCTTCCTTGGATCTCTCCACAGGGCTGTTTGAGTGTCCCCAGACATGGTTACTGTGGGAGGCTAAGGTGGAAGGATAGCTTGAGCCCACAAATTTGAGACTGCATGAGCCACATAGCAAGATCCTGTCTCAAAAATAATGAGACTGGGTCACTTCGGCTGGGCTTCAGCGCTTGAGCGGAGAGGTTGTGGGGTCTTCAGGTTCGAGGCAACTCGAGCTCCGGTCAGGATGATTGAGGTTGTCTGGGGAAGAAAGTCTGCGTGAAGTGCAACACCGATGACACCATCGGGGACCTTAAGAAACCGATCGCAGCTCAAACTAGCACTGGTTGGAACAAGATTGCTCTTAAGGAGTGGTACACAATTTTTAAGGACCACGTGTCTCTGAGGGACTATGAAATCCATGATGGGATGAACCTGGAGCTTTATTACCAATAGAGCAGAATTCCTTTCCCCCTGACTCATCCTCTTGTCCCATGCTCACCTCTCACACTGGTGTGGATATTTGTTTTTAAAAACTCACATTAATAAAGTCTTAGATACTGAAAAAAAATAATGAAAATGAATGATCTAAGAGGAAAGCAATGTAGCAGCCATAATACCCTTTATGATGTAACCTTGGGAGCATATAGCCTGACTTCCACAATACCTGTTGATCACACAGGTCCACTCTCCTTAGTATGTGAGGGGCCACACAGGGTGTGAATACTAGAGATGAGGATCACTGGGGCTGTGTTGGAGGCCATTTTATAAATACAATGACGACAAATGGGGTGGGGGTGAGCTCAAAAGGCTGTTAGTCACAGTTGTGCTCACCTGTTAGAAGTAATTGTCAAAGGAGTTGGATAGAATGAGGCAGTTCCCTCCAGTCGATATCCTGTGATGGGTCCCAGGCCTTTAGTCCCCATTATCACTAAACCACCAACTCAGAACCAGCCGCTCAAGCCCTCGCTCCCCTGACCTAGCAATTCTGGATCTCAAATTCCCCCTCCATTATCAGCTGCTCATGGCGACATGGCAGGATAGCCATAGCCCCACCCTGTGCACTCCCAGACAGGGATGTGGAAGTCCCCAGATAACCCATTTGTTGTTTCTCTCTGCAGAGCGCAGCAAGGGCTGTGCCCCTCCTCCTGGGAGCACAGGGTGTCCTGTGATAACAGCAGGAGGACAATCCCTCAAGAGCAGGGATTGTCCTCCTGCTGTCCCTGTGGCAGGACAATCCCTCAAGAGCTGCAAGTCCTGTAGGTACAGGAGAGTAGCCCCTCAGGAGAATAGGCCCTCAGACCCCTCCCTTTGCCCTGATCAGGGCCACTCAGGACACCAGAGACCTCAGGGGTAGTGACCCCTCTGCTGTTCTCAGAGGACTGCTGACCTCTGACTTGGGGGATGGGCATAGGGGAGTGGACAGCGTCTCAGCCTGGCACAGCACCATGTGTCCAGGGCTCCCTGTGCTCCCTCTTCCATGCATAGCAGGGGCTTCAGCCTTGCCTGGTGGCAAGACTGCATCCTGGAGAAGCTCTGGTGAATATTTACTTACTTTGTTCTAGCTTTAAAATAATACTCTCAGTACGTTGGCTATTATTGAAAAGAAGAAGAAGAAGAAAGAAAGAAAATAAGAAGGGTTAGAGAAGATGTAAAGAAATAGGAACCCTTGTATATTACTGGTGACATGTAAAATGGTGTAACTGCTATAGAAAACACTATGGCAGCCAGGCCCAGTGGCACACACCTGTAATCACAGAAAAGCTGAAGCAGGAGGATCACAAGTTAGAGGACAGCCTCAGCAACTTAGTAAGACTCTGTCTCAAAATAAAAACTAAAAAAGGGCTGGGGAGGTAGCTCAGCCAGGGGTTCAATCCCCAGGTATACACACAAACACACACTATTGCAATTCCTTAACAAATTAAACAGAATGACCACGTGACCCAGCAATCCCACTTCTAGATATACACCCCAAAGGACTGAAAGCAGGGACTGGAGCAGATAATACATATGCCCACGTTCACAGCAGCATCATTCACCAGACCTTAGTGGATGAGTTTTTTGTTTGGGGTGATGAAAAAATTTAGGAAACAGAAAGCGATGGTGATAGCACAACACTGTGGATATAATTAATGCCACTGAATGTGCACCTAAAAATGGTTAAAAATGGTAAGTTTCATGTTATAGATACTTTATCACAATTCACAAGTAATGCTAAAAGTTTATCTGAAATCCCAGTACTGTATAAATGTACAAAGTAGGAGGTAAAACCCTGCAACCTAAGAGGAGCCCTGTGGTTGCCAATGTTTCCAAATTTCTGTATCATGGAAGCCAGACACTGGGATTCCAATATGATGGGGTAGAACCCGAGCCTGTCCCTCATGCAGGGGCCTCCTCTGCTCCACAAGGATCCTTAGCATCGCAGGCTGGCAGACAAAAGTTGTGTTCCTGGGTCAAATTCCATCTCTACACTTGCTAGGTAACATGCCTCACCATTTTGAACTGCCTGTACCTCACCTACTGCACCTTTGATGTCGCGGTCTGTCATGAGGGTCGCACAAGTCAAGAGGTACAGATGGTGTGCTTTAAAAAACTCCCTCATACTAGTGAGCAATGACATCAGCTCTATTGCTGTAAAAAATTCTATAGTCCTTGCCACTGAACATTTCTCACTGGTCATCATGGTGGAGAGGGAGGATTATTCTTCTCTTTTATCCCCTGTTTTCCTTTCTCAACCCCCTTTCCCTTTGCATTCTTCAAATGCCTGCATAGAGAACTCATGAAACAGTTGAAGCCATCTATCTGTTTCATGGTCTCCTTCCTTCTGGTTCCTTGGGGTCTCCTGTTGGCAGCTGGCATGCACTGTCAAGCAGCATTCTCTCCCAGTGAGATGACCCAGGTCTAGCTGTCCCTGGAGTCTTTCATCTTCTTATATGGTCACATACAGATATGCATGTGTGTTCCTTAAAGGTGGGTTCATCATCTGTCCAATACTGTAACAAATATCTAAGATAATCAACTTAAAAAGAGGAAGGTTTATTGTGACTTGTGATTTCAGAAGTTCTAGTCCGTGGAACTCACAGGAGATCTGAGAGCAGAGGTCCGAGAGGCTTTGAAAAAGGCAGATGGGGCTGGTTGCCCAAGCTGAGAACAGATGGTCATTTCCTAATCTCCTCAGTTGTGCCATCGTCTCAGCTGCTGGGGTCGACTGGGCCACAGGGGACTAAATCTGCACACTGACTTGAAACAAAAGAGGAAGGCTGCCTTCCTTGAGAGACAGACCCAGCTCCACCTCAGACAAGCCAGTAAGAGTACCTGCAGCAGGGCAGGGATGAGGGTGTGGGTTTTAAGGGCCAAGAAAAGGGAAATCTCCCTGAAGACTAAGGAGTCTGTCAATGAATGTTCTTAAGTGCTAGCCACAGATACCTGTTCTGGAAGATATAAATAGAAACAGAATTTATCAAACTATTTTTAGGAATTTCAAGAAAATTTCTAGGAAATCTGGAGCATTTGTTTTGGAAAATAGACAATAAGGGAAACTAAGGGAGGAACATGGCCACAATCACTTCCCAGAATTAAACCACTGAGAACAGCTATGCAGGCACCACAGGGACAGGACAGCTCAGCTTGCCTGGTGGCCACTTCGAAAACCAAACTGTAGACTGAGGCTCTAGCCTGGCTGCAAACTGCAAACAAAAAGTTTGCAAACTGGTGGGGCTGGGGTTATGGCTCAGCGGTAGGGCACTCGCCTTGCACATGAGGCCCTGGGTTCGGTCCTCAGCACTACATAAATAAATAAATAGAGATATTGTGTTCAAATACAATTAAAAAATAAATATTAAAAAAAAAGAAAGTTTGCAAACTGATTGCAAACAGAAAAGCCTCTCCACTACCTCTGCTTTCACACCAGCTTGGGGCAATCAGATCTGATTTGCTGATTAGAGGCCCTGGGTCACTGACTCAAGGCACTAGAGGCTGGAATGCAAGAGAGTGGCACTTTTAGAGCCTATAATGGGAGGCATCCTCTGAGTCCCCTCAAACCCAAAACTCATCAGAGAGCCCTGTGTGGTAGTGCTCACCTGAATTCCAGCAGCTGGCCAGGGAGGGTAAGGCAGGAGAATCATAAGTTCAAAGCCAGCCTTAGCAATTTAGCAAGGCCCTAAGCAACTTAACAAGACCCTGAGGATATGGCTGTTTAAGCGCCTCTGGGCTCAATCCCTGGTACCAAAAACAAAAACAACCCCTCACCCCAACTCATCAGAAGGAAATTCCCCATGCAAAGCAAGAGTGCTTCAGAGGCTGGGCGGTGGCCTGAGTCTATGTGGGCTGCTATAACAAAATGCCATAAACCATGGGTTAGGGTTAGGGTTAGGGTTAGGGTTAGGGTTAGGGTTAGGCTCATAAACAGCAGGCATTTCCTTCTCACAGTCCTAGAAGCTAGAAAGTCTAAGATAAAGACCTCAGCAAATTTGGTATCTGATGAGGGCATCCTCTGTGTTCATCACTAGTGCCATTTAGCTATATCCTCAATGTGGAAGGGATAGGGATCTCTCTGGGGTCTCTTTTTTAAGGGACTGATCCCATTCATAAGGGCTCTGCTCTCATGACCTAATCACCTCCTGAAATCTCCTCCTCCTCGTATTATCACCTTGGCAGCTGAGATTTCAACTTGTGAGTTTGGGGGGCGGGTATCAACCTTCAGTCCATTACAACAGACAAAAGCAATATTGTTACAAGGAGACAGCAACCAGGCCAGTGACCAGGGAGACTTATACTCAGGCGAGAAATCCAGGTGCAAGAGAGAGCAGGCATGTTCCACCCAGGTGGATCAGGACTGTGGCAGAACCCTTAGAGGCATGCAGGAAAGTCCTTGGGGCAGTGGGGAAGATATAGGAGTACCACTCAAGACTCACACCAAGAACCAAGCTAGGGACGCACTGGAGCCCCAGGTATCCTGGAGACAGTGTTCAGTTAGGTAGCCCTCACAGGAGGTCTGGGAGCACCTCTGAAGCTTCCAGACCTACTCAAAAAACCCAACCAGCCTCTGTCCCACTTCTTTTTAGTGCCTAATATTGTGTTTCCCTTTCTAAAAACATCCAGGAAACTTCCAGGTGCTGGTGGGCTTGTCCAGACATGCTTGCTGGTAGGTTTCTGCCCTGCTACTGGTCGGAGTGGAGGGAGACATTGCACCACCTTACTGGGAGTGAGGACAGCTGGGGTCAGAGAGAATCAGGGGGTCTGCCCTTGGCCAGCCCTGGTGGCCTCATGTTAGAGGGCATGGCCTGGAGCTGGGGTGAGGAGTTACACAGGAAGGGGAGATCACATAGATCTGGCCTCTATTGTGCTCCAGCAGCAAGATAGATACCAATTATTGCCTGTTTACTCTGCACCAAATATTGGGCTAGGTGCTTAACAGATCTTGCTTCATCAGCACCTCAGAACAACTCTCCAAGCTGGAAATCATCATTCCTACCTTCCAAGAGAAGTTCAATTATCTGCCCCAGCTCACCCAGTAGGCAGCCAAGAAGCCAGAATTCACACCCTGGTGCCAAGCACATGTCCCTACCAAGAGGCAGACACTTGATTTGGCGTGAGGACCAGAACCTCTGCAGCCACCACCCTCGGGAGGGAAACAGGAGGCCCCAGAACACCCCCAGGAGTACCCCGCGCAGCATGCTCAGAGCTTCTTCCAGGACAGCTCTGAAGGCCCTGTCCCCACTCTGGGGAGAAGAGTGAAAGTGAGACTGAGACTAGGTCAAGATGCCAAGTCCTCAGGGGCCAAGGTTTCCTCCACTGGCTCATCCCTAAGTCTCCCTCCTTGAGGAAGTCTGAGCCTTTGGGGGTGAGGATGGGGCCTATCCCAGGGGCTGCAGTTGCCCAGATCTGACTGTGCTGATACCACTCAGGCCCTCTGAGCTCTCTGTCCTTCACCCCAGTGGCTGCAACTTCTTCTCTAGACAGGCAGGTCACTTGGCCAGAGGCTGCTGCATAAAGTGTCCCAGGACCCTGAAGGCTCAGTGTGGCTCCCACCCCTGCTCCTCAGACTTGCCTGCATCCCTAGACGAGACCATGGGTTTAGCCACAGGTTGACAGATTCTCAAGCAAGCACGAATCACATTTATAATGGGGTGGGGTGGGCTAGGCTAAACTAAACTTTATTTAATAAGTTAAAGGCAAGAACATAAAAGGCAGGAGTGTAGAGTAAGCTCTCCAAAGTAAGCGAGCACTACCAGGCGTCCCTCTCAGTGTGAAAGCCAGTGCTGGGAACACGGCACCGCAAAAGCTGTTCATTGTCCACAGCAATGACTGGTACACTGAGGATGTTCAGTAACTGTTGGCTTTAGGACTTTATTTTGTCTTTGGAGAATGTGTGACACGTTTTCCCACCTCTCCTTACAGCACTCCTCACCCGCCCCTCTCCACCACAGCAGCCATCCCTCCTGAAGTCTCACCATCCCAGCACTTGGTGTCCCCCAGAGCTTCCTGTCAGGCCACTAATAAGCTCTGTCAAGCAGTGGTCTCCCTCCCACCTCAGGCCATCCACAAGGAGTCACATGGCAACCAAAAGAGGCTAGTTTCTCAGCAATTTTATTGAATAGTGAGAGGGGGCATCACTTTCCACAGGACATGTGTCCTCAAGCTCATACAAGAAATGCTTAGGGACAGAATGACAGACGGGTTGTAGGGCAGGGCAGGTGTTTGTGGAGGTGGGTCGGGGGCACCAGAGGCAGCTCAGCCCTCCACCGGGGTGGGCTGATTCTGCTCCTGCTCTGGCTGCTGCTCCGGGAGGGGGAGGGCCAGGGGCTTGTCCTGGCTCTCCTTCTTGAAGGTGCTGAAGAAGGAATTGACCTTGTCCCTCAAGTCCTTCTCCAAGAAGCTCAAGTGGCCTTCCACGTCCCCCGCATAGGGACCCAGCTTCTGCCTGAGCTGCTCCATCTGCTGCACCAAAGCTCGGTTGAAGTCCTCTCCGTAGGGTTCCATGCTGCGCCGGAACTCCTCCACCTGTCGGTCCAGGCGGGCGCTCAGCTCGGCCAGGGACTTCTGCAGGCCCTCAGTGTTGCCCTTCAGCTTGCTTTGGACGTCCTCCGCCACAGGCGTCAACTTCTGCCGCAGGTCTTCAGCATTGGCAGCAATCTTGGCCTTGAGCTCCTCGGCATTCTTCTTCATCTGAAAGGCCAGGCCCTCTAGCTGGTGGTTGAGCTTCTCCTGGACATCCTGTGCATAGGGGGCCAGGCTGCGGCGCAGCTCCTCCACATTCTGGTCGATCTTGACCTTGAGCTCATCCGCGTAGGGTGTGAGGCGCCCCTTGAGCTCCTCCACATTGCTGTTGATCTTGGTCTTCAGCTCATCGGCATAGGGCGTCAGGGAAGCCTGCAGGTTGCCCACATTCTCGCGCAGCACGGTCTCCATGCGCTGCACATAGGGAGTCAGCTGTTGGCGCAGCTGCTGGGTCTGGGCGTTGACTTGGGTGTGCAGCTCCTGCGCGAAGGGCCCCAGGCGCTGCTGCAGCTCACGCACGTGGTCTCCGATCTTCTGGCTCACCTCATTGGCATGGGGCAGCAGGCGGGCACGCAGATCCTCCAACTCCTTTCGAATCTCCTCCTTCAGCTTCTCTGAGTCCTTGGTCAGGCGTTCATGAAGCTCCGTGGCAAAGGGCACCAGCTTCTTCTGCAGGTCACTTGCGTATGTGTTCATGTCCCCAAGTTTGTCCTGGAAGAGGGTGCTGAAGGGAAAGGGCACAAGAGTGCCATTGTTACTTTTGACATTAAATACCAGGAACTTTTCAGGCCATGCCTGTATCCAGCCACTAGGGAGACTGAGACAGGAGGGTCACAAGTTGGACGCTAGCCTGGGACTTAGTGAGTGAGGCCCTGTCTCAAAATAAAACTTTAAAAAGCGCTGGGGGTGTAGCTCAGTGGTAGAGCACTTGCCTAGCATGTGAGGCCTGGGCTCAATCCCCAAATGGGGACAGGGGACCTTGTCCATTTGTATAAAACTCTCTTCTACATCCCTGCCTTGGACAGATTGGTGTTGCAGGGTACTGAGTCCACCCATCTTCTCCCTTGTGACCTCTCTAGGGTGCCATGATTTGAGGGAATAGATGCAATGGAGTGTTGTTACACTGAATTGGTATCTCTGGATCTCCCACTTGGTTTGAGTGCCATTATCTACTATCATGTGACCTCAGAAAGTTTGCTTTTCCCTCCTTATCTGAGAAGTAGGGTTGGACTTTGAGGTCCCTGCCAGGCCTGGCATGCTGTGATATAGGATCACATTGCATAATAGAATTTTCTTCACCTCTGCCAGTGACTTCTAGCAGCATACATGCTATTTTCCTTGCATGTGCCCAGAGGCTTCCCAAACACCCCCATTTGCCTTCTCCTGATTTCATGAGAGCCTGTGCTCACATGACCTTTCCCTCCTTCCCTTTCTTCCATGAGCCTCAGTGGTAAACTGTGGCCATTTGTTAAACTCTCAAACATGAATACAGGAAGATACCCTGGGAATTATTTTACCCAACCCCCCTTTACACCTGTGGATCCCAGGTCCAAAGAGTCCATAGTCCCGCAGGGAGTTAGTGGCAGGGCAGTGAGGTTCCTGTGTGCTGGGGTCTAAGCTCAGACTTGCCAACTCATGGTGTGGTCTTTAAGAAGCCCTGCTCTGCAGGTTGCACCCCACTTACTTGAGCTGCTGGGTGACTTCTGACTTTTGGAGCTGTTCCACGGCCTCCTTGGCATTATTGCTCAGCTGACTGAAGTAGTCCCACATCACAGTGGCCACCTGGTCAGCACTGACTTCAGCCTGGGCACCTGGCAGCAAATGGAAAGCTATTTGTAGGACCCATCTCTTTCCCGGCTCCTCTGCATGAGTTCAGAGCTGCAGACTGCATGACCATGGGGAAGCACAGACCATTTTCCCTCTCTGGGCTCATTAAGTAGCACCAGTGCCAGTGTGTCAGCCCACCACTCGGCACCAGCCAGCTCTCCTGTGAGAGAGCTGCTTGGCAGCCCGGCAGACACCATGTCCAGCTGGGGACTGACAGGCACTCTGAAGTGCCCTCTGGCCTCTCCACCATGCTCCACTCACAGTACAGCCTGAAAGCCCTGTCCAAAGGCAGCTTCTACTCACTGGTGATGGCCACCAGGGCCAGGCTCAGCACCACAGCCTTCAGGAACATCCTGGGCTCCTTGCTGGGCTGGAGAAGTCTCGGTCGCAGTAGATCCTTCCTGGAATCAGAGGGAAGTGCAGGAAAGGTCCTCAGACAGCTCACCTGTGCTGTGTCTGAACTGACTGAAGCTCAGAGCCTGCCAGGCATTTAAAGCCCCTCCGGGTTCCCTCCCTCCCTCCCTCCCTCCCCAGTGTGACTCCACGCTGGAAGGTGACACATTCCTAGGAGGCCTCTTGGACTTTAGTGACCCTAAGACTACGTGGAAGCTGACAACAGACCAGGGCTTAGGCAGTGGTGGGAAGAAGCTGGGCTGAGCTGGGCCCCACCCAGTGCAGAAGGGCAGGAGGAGAGCCAGAAGCTATGGGAGAAATGTGGCCTAAGGGAGCCCCTGAGCCAGGACTGATGCCCTAGAGGTCCTGCTGGCAGATCTGGTTCTGAGCCAGGCTGGGGGAACAAGGTCCTCATCTTTTCTATCTGCCCTAGGAGAGACAGCCCCCTACCCCCACAGCTGCCACCAACCCTGACTCCGTCTCAGAGGACCACACTCTGGACAGAGCCCATGCAGGGCTGGAGACAGCGCAGGGAGCTAAGATCTAGGTCTGTTATCCAGGTCCTTCAAGGAGGAGGTGCCACAACAGCCTTTGGGCAGGCAGGTGGAGTGGGCAGGTCCCTGTACTGAGGGGGGTAAATTGTATAAGTTTACTTCATGCCCCACCACTGCCAAGCTGTGCCACCTTGGCCTACTTATTCAAAGTCCTGAGCCTCGGTTGTTCAGTATATTAAATGAGATGGTGCTTGTGAAGTGGGTGCTGGTTGGTAGAGAGAAAGTGCTGACAACTAGTTGTTATTATTAATAATAATATTGTTTTCCTGATTTGGACCAAAGGGGGAGTGCATTGGAAGGTTCACTCCTCTAAAGAGAGTGGCAGAGCGAGACCTCACCCTCCAAGGGTCATCAGGTGGCTAGAGGCAGGATGATGAAGAACAGGGCCATCCTGACATCCCGAGGCCTGATTGCTGCCCACTGCACCTCCAGCCACATGCCCCGGGCAGGAGCATTCAGTTTGTGAAGAATTGCAGCAACTGAGGCTTGAGGACCTTCCCATCCAAGATGGAGGTGCCGCTGCTGCTAGGAGGTCTTTTACGTGGACCTCTTGCAATTTTTCTGCACAATCACAGAAAGACATCTGAGAAGATGACATGGCGGGGAAAGCACAGGCCTTTGTGTTAGTGCTCATCCACCCCCCCCCACCCCCGTGATTATGTGATGACACTCATCGTATTGCATTGCTGGCTGCTGCCCACAAGTGGACGCTGGGCACATAGGTGGGCTCTGATTATTTGTAAACCAAGAGCAACAAGAGTAGACCACGAATGTGCCAAGTCTGATTTACCACATCTTCAATTTTTTTTTTTTTTATATTCTAGAAATGGCTTGGAGTCTCATGGGGTTGAAAAGAGCTAAAAGGCCTCTGATGGCAGTGTTCCTTCTGCCTGGTCCCCATTTCCCTGCGGTGCTCTGTACATTACCACAGTTGCCTCTCATGTCTGGGAGCTCACTCCCTCCTGGAGCAGCCTATGCTCAGTCAGTAGTTGTTGAGTTCACACTCTGGAGTTGGGCTCCCACACTTTGTGTATGGGCTTCACCACAGACCATCTGTGTGGCCTTGGGCAAGTCTCACAACCTTTCTGAATTCAAGTTGCCTCCATGAGATATAATCATAGTACCTTCCTCCTAGGTTGTGAGATTCAGTGAGATAATCTGTGTAATGCTTACAACAGCACCTGGTGCATGGTAGGTACTCATTAAATGTTAGCTGTGTTTTGCCCCTAAAAGGCTTCCTATAACATTGACCTAATCCCAGGCCTGAGGCTGAATCAGGCACAGTCCAGCCTGGAGTAGGTACAAAGATCAGTGCTCAGAACCCCCGTTCCTCCCCCTGTGCAAGAGTTGAGGAGGGCAATGAATCACGAAAGACACCTCAGCCACAGTCTGACCTCCTGGACCCAGAGTCCAAGCAGCAGGTGCCACCAGTGTGGGACAGGTCCAGAGGTGCTTCTGTCTCACCTTTTGCCCAGGTGAACCCACACTAGGAATGTCTGGCTGGCTGGGGGTGATCAGGGGCACCTGCCAGGATATGGACAGATTCTTAGAAGTGTGCCCATCTCTGAATCATCTGTGGGCACAAAACTTGGGCCCAGAGCTAGGGGACTGGCTTGGCTGGATGTGCATCCACACCATGGGGCAGGGGCCTGCTGCCTCCCAGCATGCTGTGGTGACACTAGGAATGCTCATGTTTACTTCCCAGTGTCTGTGACCATGTTTGTGTCCATCCAGAGATGATTTGCGTTGGTGGTGGGAAGAAAAGGAGAGCCCCGTGCCATGCCTGGGCCTGAGAGTCAGTACAGGGCACCACCCAGGGCTGGTGGGGACTTTTGGGGACTAAAGTCCCTCTCTGGTCCTCGTGGCTGGGGCGGCAATGAGACTGACTGACAGTTGGGCATTACATACAGTCACCTCTTGTCACCTGGGAATGCAGCAGGGCCCAGTCCAGAGGTCAGAATCGGGAGCAGGCAGCCCAGGCCCAGTCAGGGACAGGCTCTGCTAGGGGCCCTCAAGTCACTTGAATATGTGTCCCCATGTCTGCTTTAGGCCACCCCTCCTCCTTCCAGGGCAGAACTAAGGAGGGAGAGCTCTTGTTGTCACAAGAAGAATCTGTGTGGGGTACGGGGAAGACTTTCAGCAGAGAGGTCTGTGGAGGGCTTCTGGCTGACAGGGCAGAATCAGGCTGCACAGCCCAGCCTGGCAGCAGGGACATGGATCCCAGGGGCCCCTGCACTAGCCTCCCCTGGACCCAAGCAGAAGTGGAGATGGTCATCCCAGCTCTAGAGGAGCATCTCAGCTGGTCAAGCCCCTCCTTTTCTCCACCTGCCACCAGCTTCTCTCTGGACCTGGACCTGGGGCCAAGAACAGTCTCCTCTTTCCCAGGGAGGCATGAGAGGTAGGCAGCTTAAGTTTGCCATCAAGAGGCCACCACTGAGGCCCAGATTGGACCCATTGGAGGGCACAGGACCCACTGAAAGAGATCAAGTCCCAGGCTTCATTCTGCATCCTGCTAAATGGGGCAACTGGTTCTCCATCCAACTCAGCACCAACCAGCAGGGCCTCTCTGCCCACATCTTCTGACTTCCCTGGGCTCAGTGGCCCTGAGATCTGATACCCACTGTATCAGATCTTTACCAAGGTAAGGAACAGGCTGGGACAGAAGAGGACAGTGGCACAGCAGCCTCTCTGCCTTCCCTAATACTCAGTGACCTCTAATCACCTTCTTTCCCTCCCCACTCTGTCCCCAAGTTCTGCTCTCAGAAAGCTGAAACAGTTTGCTCAGATCTGTGGGTGACCACTAAGTCACTCAGGGTCTCATCTCTCCAGATCACCTAGGACCAGCCAGACTAAAGTCATGTCTGAAGAAAGACTTGGCTTCTAGTTCCCTGTCCTGCCACTGCTAGGCCAGGTGCCTATGCGTGGGTCTATACCCCTTTGAGCCTTAGGTTTCTTACCTATAAAATGGAGTCAAGGGGCTGGGGATGGGGCTCAGTGGTAGAGCGCTCGCCTAGCACATGCGAAGCTCTGGGTTCGATCCTCAGCACCACATAAAAATAAATAAATAAAATAAAGATTGTGTCCAACTACAACTAAAAAATAAATGTAAAACAAACAAACAAATAAAAATAAATAAAATGGAGTCAATGCCTAATTATCAGGATTCTGACTACTTGCATGGTAGCAGAATACAGAGTCTTAAAGAAATTAATCTCTCATAGCGGAATTTCAAGTTGTAGCCATAGGTAAAGGGTTCTGAGGGTAGGACAGGCCAGTTCCTCAGGCCTCTGATTTTGCTCTATGGGGCAAGTTACTTCCTCCTCAGAGGATGGCTGCCTATCTAAAGCAGGCCCTATTTCTACTCTATGCCTCCTGCCTTCAGACTGGACTGTCTGGGGAAGGACACAGTGTTCGGGAGGGAGGACAGAGGTTTGCGGAGCCCCCTCCATAGACCAGCTGCTTTGCACGTGCTCATTAGCTTCTCTTCACAACTCTGGGAAATCCAGATTCTATCCCTGTTTTACAGAGTAGAAAATTGGGACTTCGAGATGTTAGATCTAGCCCTGGGTTATATAAGTCGTGCCCAAGGCATCATTTAAACCTGAAATTTCTTGGCTCCAAAGACCTAGCATCCAGAAGACAATGTCCCCTGATGCTGTCATCCTGGCTGCAGGCCTGAAACATGAGTCCTCTCCTGGACAGCTCCATAGAGCCCTCTGTGCCATACCTTTCCCTTGCTGATGGGGCTCCCCATCCCTTGTTCCTCCCAGATGCCACATGGCCAGGGGACTCAGGAGCCTGAAGCCCCGGGGAGAGCATTGGTCCCAGCTGCCTGGCTTGGAAGGGCCCCAGCCATGATTGCTGTTTCTGTCCCAGGGGGTGTTACCAGTGGGTCCAGAGGGCAAGGTGAGGAGCATGGGAGGAGGGAGGGGCAGAGGCCTTGGGCTCAGGGCAGGCTTTGGCCCTCTCCCACCAACTCCTGCTCTGGCTCAGCCATGAAGGCTGCTGGGAGAGCAGCAAGAGATGGAAGCCCCTTGGGGAGGTGCTGGGCTGGGGGCTGGGGAACTCAGCCTCCCACACAGGCCCTTCCACTTGCTCTTCAGGGTCTTCCCTTCAGACACCACCATCCCAACCCATTTGGCTCCCAAGTCCAAAGAATCAACCCCCATCCCCCCACCCCCACCCGGCTCCAGCTGTTGTCAGGACTTGGAGGAGGGAGGGATAGGCCTGGAAACTCAAGAGTGAAGGGTTGAGATGGCCCCAAAGCCCCTGGCTTGTCCCTTTAACCTTAGCTCTGTCCCTTCTGCCCAGCCTCTCCCTGGGGAGTTAGCCTGTGGGAGGGAATGGGGTCTCCCCAGGCCCACCTGGGGCTGAGCAGGCTTGCTGCTGTGTGACAGAACAGCATGGGTGCAACCTCCAAGGGATTTCTCAACTCTCCTGGCAGCTGGCTGCAGCTGGCCTCCCTGCCTCAGGCCCTGGTCAGCAGGTGACCTTTGCCCAGCTCATTAGGCCCTTGGTGCCTGCTCACCTGTCCTGACAATATAAAACAGGTCAGAACCCTCTCGCTTGTCTGCTCAGTTCATCCCTAGAAGCAGCTTCTCCAGGTAATACCTCTGGGGAGGAGGCCAGGGCGGGAAGAGGATAGAGAGGGCTGGAGGAGGCTCCATGCCCCCAGCATTGGCCTGGAGAGCAGCCTGCCAGAGCCTGGGAAGCCTCAGGGGTCCAGGAGTCCCCCACCCTCGTTGTGCCTTCGGGAAGACGGAGGCTCAGAAAGGGGAGGTCACTTGCCCAAAGCCTCTCACAGGGTGGTGGCAGAGCTGCAGCTGGAGCTGGCTACCAGTCTGCACACTTGTCCCTCACTTTGCACACTTAGGCCTGGAAGAAACCTTTCCGTACCAGTCCTCCCCAGAGAGGAAGTCTGAGGCCTGCAGCAGGACAGCAATCTTCCCCTAGTCACTCAGCATATTAGCAGTCAGGCCCCAGGTGTCCTGATCCCCAGTCTGGAGAGTGGAGTTCTCCAGCATCCCACCAGCCGTCCCACCCCCCAGGGCCTAGGTCTCCAGAGTCCCAAGTCGGAGTCCATATTAGCTGAGGAGTAGGTGCTTCTCCTGCTGACTGGCTCAGGTCACACCTCAGTGGCCATGCCATGTCCAGGGAAGATCCAGAGGTGCCCCTCACAGGATACTTCCCTACAGGAACAGAGGCGCCATGCAGCCCCGGGTGCTCCTTGTTGTGACCCTCTTGGCACTCCTGGCCTCTGCCCGTAAGCACCTTGAGGGGACTGGGCCTGGAGCAGGGTGGGAGGTGGCTTGGGTATCCTGAGCCCTCGTGGGCGGTGAGCACACAGGAGCCAGGAGCCAGCCCTGGAGGCTGAGCTGCCTCTGCCCAGTCCTGTTCTCCCGGCAGGAGCGACTGAAGCCGAGGATGCCTCCCTCCTCAGCTTCATGCAGGGCTACATGGACCGCGCCACCAGGACCGCCCAGGATGCACTGACCAAAGTGCAGGACTCTGAGATGGCCCAGCGGGCCAGGTACACGCACTGGCTCTCCTCCCACCCCTGGCCCTCTCTCCCTCATCCCCACCTGACCCTGTCCTGGCAGGGGCTGTGGTGATAGTACTGTAGCTCTCCAGCTTTCCTGAGCCTCCACCTCTCTGAGCCTCTCTGACTGAGCCTCCCTGCTCCCTCACGGGGCCTTTGCAGGCGGCTGTGGGAGAGATGACGGGGGTGGGGGGGGGGAGACTCTCTTCCTCTGTCTCCTTTCTTTCTCCCAGTGCAGCCCTAGGTGGCCCATTTTAGCCCTCACGTCTACTTTCCTTTTCTGATTATCCTTGGGATAGAGGAAGCTGCACCTGAGCCATCTCCGGCCTGGGGTGTCAGGATGTACTCCTGCTGTTCCAAGCCTTGGGGCCAGTGTCTGTCTGGGAGCAGAAGTCTGCCCTTGTTCTTACAGTCTGCCCCACCTATGAGTCCTCAGCTTCTCCTCAGTCAGCCTGCACTCTGCTGGCTTTGGCCACATTTGTATAGCAGAGGCATTTGCAAAAGTTCTTAGTCCTCAGCTTCAGCTGTGGAGTGGGTATTAGCCCCCTACTTTGCAGATAAGACAATTTGGGTTCAGAGAGTTTAGGTGACCTGGCCCAAACTATACAGCTAATTAATCCTCCAATGATTTATCTAATGAGAGACTGCCTCCTTCTGCCCACCTGCTCAGAGCCACTAGGTTGTATGGGTCCTGGGGACACCATTTGCATGAAATACAACAGCACCCCTGACTTCACACATCTCCCCATCCAAGACTTGTCCCTAGGGTTTGCAGTGGGGGGAGGGGCAGCATGTTCCAACCTGGGGAACTGTGGGGTCTGACTTGGGCAGATCCACCTTGCATCTCTTCTTCTTGGGGTGGGAACTGTAGGTGGTCCCTGCTTGAGGTCTCAGGGGTGTTGCTGGGTGAAGGAGAGTAGGTAGCCAGGACAGCCAGCAGGGATGTGTGTGTGGGGGGGTCCTATAGCCTATGAACAAGCTCTCAGGTCCATTTCTTTCCTTCGTAATGATTTACCCCTAGGGGCTGGATGAATGGTGGCATTAACTCTTTGAAAGACTACTGGAGCACATTTACAGACAAGTTCTCCGGGTTCTGGGAGTCCACCCCCGACGCCAGCCCAACTCCGTCGTTGGAGGCCTTCTGAGATCTCCTGCTCCATGCCCGCCTCTTCATCCATCCTGCCAGTTCCCTGGGTTCTGCAGCCTCCTGGGCTGCCCCTGAAGGTTACTTTAAAGGGGTAGTATTCTCCCACCCCCTGGCCCCATCCAGGCATGCCACCTCCCAATAAAGTTGAACTAGACGCTGCCGCGAGTGGGATATCCCTTGTGTGCCATGCATGTTCGGGCATTGGAATGAGTTGGGGCTCTCTTGTGGGTGGGCCTGGGGACCAGTGCCCCCTGCCCTGAGTTTCTTCACCTGAGAGGTAGGAATAGCCCTACTCACCCTGCCTGGGTCTGCCTGGAAGATGATCTTCCTGTATGGAAGATCAAACAGGAGAATAGAGTTGACGATTCTGTAATCACTGTCAAGTGCTCTACAGCATGACTTGAATGTGTGCTCTATGCCCGGCTAGCACTTTTATGTCATCATCAGAGTTGAAATGGTGTGTGTTCCCCAGAACTGTGGAGGTGACTTCCACTGCCAGGGCCACCTGGTCTTCTGAAACACACTTAAGGGAAGGAGGTGGGATGGGGTAGTGGTTGGAGTAAGACACAACTGGCTCTAGTACTGGCTCCACCACTTCATATCAGCTTCACTTTCTTATCAGTAAAATGGATACAATAAATACCCCTCCATTGTTGATTTGTTGTGAAAATGAAATGAAACACTGTTTGAAAGCATTTGGCATAGCACCTGCACATCAGAAATGCCTAGTAAATGGTTGTCATTGTTACAGCTGAACTGATTGGCCCCCTAGGACCAGAACCAAGAAGGAACACAAGGTCACCTCCAACAGGGGCTGTTCCTTGTGTCCCCCAGCCCCAACAGATGTTCACATGAGAGAGATCTGGGACCACAGATCAGGCCTCAACTGTACAGATAAAAGGCCAAGGTTCAGAGAGGTAAAGGCACTTGCCCTGTAACAAATGCCAGGGCCAGACATTGAGCTTGGGCCAGCTGTCCATATTCTGCTCAGTTGGCATAGAGAAAAGCTGTGGTACTCCTCTGCCAGGTATTGCATGGGCTCCTTACAGATCTTGGTGCCATCAATGCAAACAGCTCCAACTAGAGACTACTTTCTCTCTGGAAATTCACCTGGCTTTCTCTTCTTGCCCAACTATATCCAGGAACCTCAGTGCCCACACCTGAGAAATGTTCCCATCCAAATGCAGCTCCGGATGATTAGAATCTAAAAAGCCCACCCTGTTATCTAAGAATTCATTAAGCTACACTGGTTATGAAGGAATAGAATATTCGGGCACCTGAGCTGGGTGTAGTGGCACAAGTCTGTAATCCCAGAAACTTAGGGGACTGAGTCAGGAGAATGGCAAGTTCAAGGCCAGCTTGGGCAACTTAGTGAGACTCCTATCTCAAAACAAAAAATAAAAAGGACTGGGGATGTAACTCAGTGGTAAAGCACTCCTGGATTCAATCCCCAGTGATGAACAAACAAACAAACAAATAAATAAAATAAAAATAAATCTAGAGGCCTGTACCACAGGGCAAAAGGCCCTGCTGCAGGGGTGGGGGAACAGAGGGGGAGGCTCCAGGGAAGTGCTGCCCAGATCTATGAAAACACGTGCAAGCCCATGGGGCCATACAGAGATGAGCAAGAAGAGGGTGGCGGGATGTCAATGTGAGCATGTGCATGTATGTATACAGACTCATACGAACTTGAGTGCCTGGCCACTGCTTTTTTTTTTCCCTTAAATAATCACAGATGCCAATGGGACAGATGGATCTAAAATGAGCAACCTAGCCCATCCTGCCTCAGTGAGTGACTTCAAAAGTCCAAGCTTCAGCCTCACCATGGTGACATGAATCTAATGACAATCTGTTCAGGATGTGGGAAAGGATGCAATGAGATGATGGAGATGAAGCCATCTTGGGAATAAAAATATGCAAATTACCTGGGAGAGGTGGTGGTTGTTTCTGGCCTGGCCAGAGGGAACAACAGCACCCAGAGCCACAAGGATAGGACAGACAGCTTCCACAGCTATGTCTGTTTCTGGGGAAAGGAAAAGTAGCAGGTGGGGGGGGGGGGGTCCTGCCCTTGCCAAAAAGAAAAGGGAAGTGTTTGCTTAAGAGGTTTTTGAGTAAATAAAAGAGAAAAGGGCTAACTCCAAGCACTTCCTGCCCAAATCCTTCAATGTCTCCTTGAGGTCCACCCCACCAGGCTGAACCACAGAGTTAGAAAAGGCTCTTGCCCTCTGCTCAGGTGAACACCTTTTCTGTCCAGCTCCCACCGGGGAACACCTCTGGGAAGGGGAACCACTTCTCCCAGCCCTGTTCCTGGACCCCCCTCAGGCAGGGCTGCAACACCTCCATTTGAGCCTCTTTAGGTCTCCTGGCATTTGATTATCTGCCACTTTGCCTGGCCCTCCATTACCTCCTTTCTGTCTGCGCCCTGTTAAGACAAGGACTCAGTTGACTGTCATTCCAAACCAGTCAGGCGCCATCAGGTCTCCCAATATGGACTAAGACCCTGCAGAGGCCCAGGCTGTGTTCGGAACTGTTGAAGTCTCTGCTCCAACGCCAAAGGCTCACACCAGTTCTCCGAACCTGGAAGTGCTCTCAAGCGTCCCGCACCCCACCTCCATCCCCCGAAAAGAAAGAAGCTGCTTCCACTTTGGAAACGTTTATTCTAAGAACCCGAAAGCTGGAATTGGGGAGCAGTAGCTGCGGGCGCCTCACTGGGTGGTCAGCTTCTTGGTGGCCTCGTCGACGGCGCTCCAGAAGCTCATCTTGAGGTTTTCCAGCACCGGCAACAGGCCCTGGCGGAGGTCCTCCAGCGCGGGCTTGGCCTTCTCGCCGAGCGCGCTCAGGTGCTCGGTGGCCTTGGCCTGATAATCCGCGAGGGAGGAGCTCTCCTTCAGCGCCTCGAGGCGCGCGGCCAGGCGTTGGCGCAGCTCGTCGCTGTAGGGCGCCAGATGCGTGCGCAGCGCGTCCACGTGGGCGCGTGCGCGGTCACGCAGCTCCTGGCCCAGTGGGCTCAGCTTCTCATGCAGCTCCTGCAGCTTCTGGCGCGCGCCCTCGCGCAGCTCGGAGCCTAGCGGCTCCACCTGCTGGCGGTAACGCTCCACGTCTTCTTGCCACCTCTTCTGGAACTCATCCAGGTAGGGCTGCACCTTCAGCTTCACCTCCTCCAGATCCTTGTTCATCTCCTGCCTTAGCGACACGGTGTCTTTTTCCAGTTTATCCCAGAACTCCTGAGTCACTGGGCCAATCTGTTCGCGCAGCTTACTGACAGTGGAGCTCAGGGAGTCCCAGTTGTCCAGAAGCTTCAGGCTGATGTGGAAGAGAGAGGGGCTGAGGAGTGGCTTCCTGGGCAGCCTGGACTGCCCTGGATCTGCAAGCTCAGCGCCCCAGGTTACCTGGGGTGGGCTCTGGCCATCACCTGTCCCTGAACGTGCAGTAGCTGTGGTCCTAGTTTTCCCATGCACTGATTCCAACACCCTGAATGCCACCCACCAAGTCGCATTGTACAGATGGCCTGAGGCACAAGGAGGAACTAGTGGGAAAGAGAACCGGGGTTGGCATGGGTGTTGAAGGACGGTCTTGTATCTAAAGCACTGGAAGTTAGGAGGGGAAGGGGCTGGCTGCATTCACAGGTGAAATGTGGTTCGGTTACTGATTAGGTGGGCCCTTGCTGGGAGACTGTGACCCTGCCTGGGGATCTCATTCTTACTTCTCCACCAAAGACCTGCCGTGGGGCCAGCTCATCAAACAGCAGGTGAGGATGTCTGACTACAACATCTTTCCATAGGCCTCTCTGCCCCCAGGACTCCACTACCTTTCCCCTGCCCCAGCCCCCAGGCTGGGTCCTTACTTTAGCTGTTTTCCCAAAGCAGAGGTTTCAAATTGGGTCACATAATCTCTGCCGCTGTCTTTGACTGCATCCAAGTACACAGTGGCGAAATCCTTCATTCGATCCCATGAGGACTGGGGTTCATCTTGCTGCCAGAAATGCCGAGCCTGGCTCCCTGGAGGTGGAGGGACACCCTGGTCAGGCAGCTCTGGGTTGGGAGCTGGGCTGAAAAGCCAGGCGTAGGGTGGGAGAGGGGCAAGTGAGAAATTCCACTGCATCCAGGATGGTGGGCCACTGGACTTAGGGAGAATCCCCAATCTCCCTAGGCCGGGGGCACCTACCCGTCAGGAAGAGCACGGCCACAGTCAGCACCACTGCTTTCATCCTGCAGGGTGTGGGAACCTGGAGGAGAAGAGGGGCCTGGCTGAGGGGGCCTTTTGTGTGAAGGAGTCCCATGTTCCCCCATGTAGTCAGCCAGGGGAGGAGGAGGAGCCTAAAGTGAAGAAAGCCCCAGGTACCCAGGTCCTGCCCAACACCTAGAGCTGGGGAGCCAGAGTAGTCTGGGGCAGGCACCCGCACTTACCTCCAGGAACTCTCCAGCAGTCTCTGACTGTCTAGCTCTCCCTGGTCTATTTATGCCTCCAGGTAGGGGCTGGGCTGGAAGACAGATAAGCCCAGCCAGGCCCTGTCACTGCTCACTGGTTCTGGCGATGTGGAACTTAGAGTTCAAGGATCAGCTCTGCCCAGGAGCCAGGCAAATAGAGTGGGCAAACAGGAAGCTGCGGGGGCTGCAGGGCAGAGGTCAAGGGTTCAGACAGGGGCAGGATGAGGGTGGCTGTAGGCTTGTGGGTCCCCAGGTTCGGGGCAGCAGCACCCATCATGCCCTTCCCCTCCCAGTGTGGGAGTGTGTGCATGTCATTGTGCATTGTGCCTGTAGCAGGGAAAGAGGGGAAGGGACCTGGGACTCCTCCACTCAGGAGATCTCCTCCCCCACAGTCTTCTTGCATTTCAAGGATTGTTTCACACGTCTGTCTGCACTGCTCCTGCCTCTTCTGCCACCAACCCTGGTTCCTTCTTTAGTTCCCAGGGTGCCATACACTTCTCTTCACCCTCCACAGGCTTCCTAAACCCCAAATCCAAGGGAATCTGTGGCACTAAGGAGTTGTGGGAGGAGGATGCTCAGGGCCCCAAACGGAGATTTCAGAGGCCTCTGACATATCAAAATAAATGCTAGATACCAACATGAAGTTGCCAACTATTCATTTTGTCATTAAAAGTATTACCCTTGCCTTCCTTTCAAAGCCAACTTCACCATCTACCATCACTTCAAAACAGACTTTTTAACACCCAAAAAGCATAATCTCAGAATTCAAGTGTAGAATTTCAGTCATTCACACATGCACCTTTACATTGTTTGTGTTTTCATTTGATCACACACAAATGAGAGTGGCTATCGGATCTGAGAAAGCCCTGTGTAGAGGAAGGACTCTTGGAGGTGGAAGCAGAGGGAGACCTGTTTTCTTTTTGTTTCATTTTGTCTGCATCTTGCTGAAGGAGGAATGTAAGCCAGTTATATAACCTCTCTAAGCTTCAGTTTCCTATCTGCGGATGAGCTCAAGAAATGTCCAGGGTGCTGAGGCCCCTGAGAGAGGCTATAGGTGGAAGGTGCCCTGTGTCGGTTGGTGTTTGCAGCACCATCTTGCAAGGTTTCGCTAGGAAAGCCCAGGTCATGCAGCCTGTGAAAGTCCAAGCTGAGAGGAACTTTGAAACCAACTACTCCAGCCTCTCCTCACCCTGTCACCTTCCAGATGTGGAACTGAAACCAGTGGAAGGAATCAACATCTCATCTCTCCGAGAGTTAGAGGCAGGGCTGGACTTAGCACCCATGTCTCTGGACTTAGGTTCCAGGGCAGGTATGCACCCTATACCATCACCCCAGGAAACTCCCCAACTCTCTAGAAATCAGCTTGTGTTTCTGTCAGACCTGGGAGTGGCTGAGATCCAGGCCTCTCCCACTCCAGCCCCAGCTGATATCCTGCCTTTTGTCTCTTAGAAGCCTTTGGAACCAGAGACCTTAGGTTTGAATCCTGGCTCTGACACTTATTAGCCATATGACCCTGGGTAAGTTACATAACCTTCCCACATCTCAGGTTCTTATCTGCTAAATGAAGATAATGATAGAACATGCCATCTCTGATTAAAGTTATAACAGGGGTCACAGTGTGCATGGTAGGCAGAATAATGGTCCTCCAAAGATGTGTGTGTCCTCCTCTCTGGAATCTGTGACTGATTGTGCATAGCAAAAGGGGTTTTGCAAGTGTGATTATGAACGGCCCAGGGTAATCACAATCGTCCTTCAATGTCCAGAGGGAGGTGGCAGAGTCAGTGGCAGAGTCCGAGATATGAGGATGGAAGCAGAGGTTGGAGCAACGTGAACACTGGAAGGATGAGCCAAGAGATGCAGGCAGCCCTTCCCTAAAAGAGGTGAAGGGACAGATTTTCCCCTAGAGACTCCAGGAGCACAATGCCAGGGACACCATGAATTTAGCCTAGTGTGACCCCTTTGGGACTTCTGACCTCCAGATTTGTAAAATAATAAATTTGTGTTGTTCATAAGCATGAAATGTGAGCACGTATGTGAAACTGTTAAGAAGGTCACTAACACTCAATAAATAGTAACTATTCGCATCCCAGAATCCCGGGTCCTGGATTCCATCCCCTATTGCCACAAACACACTTGCATTGCCACAGAATAGCCCAGGACCTCAGCTTCTAACAGCAGAAGTCCGGAAGGCAGGGAATCCCACAGTTCTGTCTTTGGCCTTGCTTGCAGGTGCCCAGATGGGGTACATCTCCAGGACAGAAGCTATTCCTGATGTCTGGCTATTGGCCATCCCAGCTGTCTGTGGTTTACAGAGAGGGTGGGAAACTGACTTCCCACCCAGTGTGGGCAGCCACTGGATCTCAAGCCAAGAGATGTTCCTTTCTTAGGATGGGGGTTGATTTCATCCCAGCCAGCATGTGGGGGATCTGAGAAGCTTATCAATTGGACTCCAAGCTATCTGCTACTGTTTTATCCTTCTCTTGGCTTATTACTGAAATTATTATGGTTAAACCTAATATTTAATATCTGCACAGTTCTTTTGTGGCCGAAGCACTTCCACAGTTAACGTATGTCCCCATGAGGCTGGACACTGTAGCTTCTCCTTACCATTGTGCCTGTCAGAAAACTGCAGCTAAGAGCTCAGAGCTGCCTGGACCTCTTCAGCTGAGAACTGTGTGAGGCAGGGCTGGGAATCAGGAGCCTTGGCTTCTTGTTCTTTGATGGGGGCCTATTGGCTTATGTAGCCCTAGGACTCTTCAGGGATGTTCTTGGCTTGGGGATTCCAGGGCATCAGCAGAGGTAGGGAGCTGTGGGACAGCACCTCCCTAAGCAAGAAGTTTCCTTGTTGAAACTATTTATTCACTGGTGTCTGCTCCATTTCACTGCAAATCGTAGGCTTAAATGAGTCTAGATAGATACCTCTTTACTATTTGGGAAAGGAAGGAAATCTTTCTGGACAGAGGCCTACGGAAAAACTAACAAACTGGGCTTATCACAGAATCTGGGTCCAGTGACAATAGGAATTTCAAGAGCCTGGGGTTAGACTGGCTTAGTGGATGTGGGGCCTCTCACCATTTATTGGTCCTTATTCCCACCATCCTCTTCCCTCCTGTTGGGAACATTGCTGAAGTGGCCTCCAAGCGCAGGCCCTGGACCCCCTGCCATGTGTGGGCAAGCTGGCACCTGCTGCAGGGGTGATTCTGCTCAGAATGACTGGCAACCCATTTCACAATATATGACCCAACATACTGATCAGTCTGCATGGGAGAGGACTCTGTCCCTTGCTAGGCCTGGCACCTAACAGACACTCGCCAAACATTTGCTCAATGTGTGACACTGGCACACTAAAGGAAGTTTCACCAGATTGGCAAAGGGTCATGTGAAGGAGCAGACCCTGAGCAGGAAGACTCAAGAAATGAGCACTCAGCCTTGTGGCGGGCCCTGCCCAGAACACACGTGTGACCACACGATGGTTTGGGCTAAGATGGGGGAGCTAGGATTGGGGAGGTTCTGCTTGAGCAGGGGAGAGGACCCCAACCCCCCACACATCCTACTGGATAATTTTGTCACAGCTCTTGTGATAGAGCCCCAAGGTGGACTCTAGGACATCTTTGAATACCCAACTCTGCCTGATCTTCCTGCCCAGGAAGAGGCCATCATAGCTCATCTTTGACCAGCATGAGGAAGCACAGCAGCCCCTGGAATTCTTATCTTTGTAGGCAGAGTGGGGTGGGACCTGGCACAAAGTCAGAAAGGGGATCTTGTAAGGAGACGTCAGCACAGTTTCCATTTTCCAGAACGCGGAGATCTCCAGTGCCCTGCTTCAGCACCCAGGGAAAAAGGTGTACAAGTTTTTGAGAGAAATCTGGGCGTATCACGGTTTGGTTCCAGAGATTCACCTTTCCCTGCATGTGGTGTGTACAGGGACCTCCAAAAGACCCTGAGAAGGCTCTTGCTGTTCTGATCAGTCCCACAGCAACTTTCTAGTCCCCCATGGGCTGTCAAGTTTTCAGAAGTTACCTCCACTTGTTCTTTTTACAATCTTAGTAATTCCAGTTTCAGAAAGCTTTGTTCATAGAAGACCTCCAACCAGCTCCCTGGGACCTCAGTGGGAATTCTATCCTACTCCTTGGAGTTCAGGTGTGGAGAAAGGGAAAATGTAGGAAAAGTCCCCCTTTTACCATACTTGTACCACTTACTTTGGCTATCATGTCACCAAGCTGATTGGGTTTGCCCCATACGACTCCAGCCATGGCCAACATCTTTGAGTTCCCTCTTCTCCTCCTTCACAAGTACCCTTTCAAGGAATTTGTTTTCCATCTACTCAGCAATACCAGTGCTCCCAGTGGAAGGAGTGAAGTCCAAGCCGCAGCTGAGTTCGGTTTCTAGAGAATGCCAGGTCCATAAGGCAAGGCAGACGCTGCTCACGGCCCAACCCCAAGCTTGGCAGACTTCTCCCGCCCTGAGCCTTCCAGCTTTCACAACCCCCCCCCCCCCCCCCCCCCGCCGCCCAATGCTTCTCTCAACTAGACTCTGAACCACAAGGCAAATAACATATCAGCATTAGAACATAATCAGGTTTTTATTTTCACAACCTCCTACTGTCCAACCAAGTTACTAAGTTGTAAATGCCCCACACAAACAAGGACAAAAGGTCTTAGCAACTTGAGTCTGGAGATTTTTTTTTTTTTTTAAATCCTTTTTTAGTTCAACATAATTGAGAAAGAAAAAATACTTCTGACATTTTTGAAGAACAGAAATAGGAAAGTATATTCATATACATTCAACATATACTGCGCATATTGGTTACTACAATACAAAGCAATGATGTCTTTAAAAGTGTAGTTCGCAGGATGGCACGGTTAATAGGCTCACTGGCTTTCATCTGGGTGGTTGCTGGAGGGTGGCATCTGCTCTTCCATAAATCCAGTACCATGTAAACAGATCAGGCTGAGTGTGTGGTAGCGGTAGGGCAAGCTGGGGCATCAGAGCTGGAACAAGCCCAGAGAAGTCAACAATAGCTCTTAGGCCTTTCTTGGTAAGTAAGCCTCCTTCTGGTGAGTACTTGGTGACTCTACAAGTGGAGGGGAGACTTGGGGCCATGGAAACATGGGACAGATCCCCAGCAAGGCTCTTGCACTGCAGAAATCCACTTGAGGGATAGTGGGCCCAGGAGCTGAGCTGCCAGTACTAGTGAAGACGGACAAGCTGCATGGGGATCCTGCCAGCAACACCAGGATGGCCGCACTGGGCACCTGCTCTCTTCTGTGCAAATTCAGGATGAAAAACTAGGAGGGGGGGGTAGGAATCTTTTACTCCCCTTTCCCAGAAGAAAGGATTGAGAGTCAGGATATCTAATGTCTCTCTGGTTTTAAACATCAGAAGAAGATAACCCAGATCCCCTCTCAGTCCCCAGCCAGCAGAAAAGACTTTGGTTTCTAACAGTGAAGAGAAAAATAAAAGTAATGACATAAACAATAGCTATTGCGTATGCGCTGCTTCAACTGGGGAAAGGAGACCACTGCATCTGTCACTGGCACAAGAGAGAGCTGTTTACAATAACAATGCCTAAAGAAAACGCTTTGAACCAAAGGTGCAAATCACAATTCAAATAGAACAGAATCTGGTTAAACATTTCTCTTTTAAACAAAAATTCCTTTTGTCTTTATTTATTAATAATAACAATAATAATAACAATAATATCAACATTTACCAAAAACAATTCCTACATGATTAAGAATGAAAATATAGGGGCTGAGGATACCCAGGGAGAAGGTTAAGAGACAGGCAGGACCCAAGACAACCTCCTATTCTTCTTGCCTGTGACAAAGAGCTAAAAGGGACACACACACACACACACACACAATGGAAAAACAATCCTTTTCATAGCACAGTATAAAATGAGAAAGAAAGAAGACACACAAAACATAGTGCACCACTGTTGGGTGTTTAATTCATGGGCAGAACCAGCAGGATGGTAATGGTGACCAACTTTGCAGGTTGCCAGAAGGGAGCTGAGTTATACACCAAAAAGAGGCTCAAGTTGAGACCTTCAAGGTGGCAACCCAATGGCGTCAGGTCACTCACAGCCTCTATGCAGGCCAGGTGTGTATCTAGTGGATCCTGCCAGCAGAGACCTCCAGGTCCTCCTCTTCTTATTTTTACTCTTTTTGTTCCCCAAGGGCCAGAGGCCATCACCCATTCCCTCTCCCTTTCTCTGCCACTGAGATTCCAGAGATGCTTTCCTCTTGCATTTGCTCCCATGGAAGAGCAATGCAGAGCAAGGGAGGGTGCTCTTAGTGAAGCCTGTGAGGCGAGTGGCCTGAGGTCTTGCCCCTGAACTCTAACTGCTGGCTCTCCTGTCTCAAAAAGGAAAAGAAAGAAAAACACAAAATACAGAGACAAAAAAGAAGAGGAAAAAAAAAAAAAAAGAAAGAAAATCACCTCCTGAAGGAAATACTGAAAACAAAACCAACCAAAAAAAAAAGCACAAACAAACCCCAAAACAAAACAAAAACATCCCTCCCAACTCAAATACACCAAATACACTTTCACAAAAGATGGAGAACATGGATTTCCTGTTTATTTCCTTGGTGACTTGGTCGTATGAGCAAACATGGCAAAAACACCCTCAGAACCCAAAAGAACAGCACACTGATGAACTAAATGTGAGGAAAGGAGCCACAATATTCTGGGTGGAGAGAAACACAATGGCAATTTGGCGCAATGCTGCTAGATACTGTTGGTTTAAAATCAACCTTCTGATTCCCAAGCTGTACACAAACCTGCAATAAAGCAGAGAAGAACAGTTTGAAAGGAGCAAGATCAACATTTCAAAAATTTTTTTGGTGCTGGGGATGGACCCAGAGCCTTGCACTTGGCAGGCAAGTGCTACACCCCCAGTTCTGAACCCTCCCCACTTTTTTTAAACATAACTTGTGTTGTCTTATCTCAGGTATTTTAAGAGCCTGGCCATACTGAGGTTCTGATATTGGATTTGCCCGATGGCTTTACTTTCATCAAGTCTTTTCTGTCTTTCCAGAGACAGAACCGACAGTCCCCAGTGCAGACCCCTTTGCAAACCAGTCAATTTACCCACATTCTACCACTGGCCTCTGATCATTATTCTCCATGCCAGAATATCCTGTTGCTTTCTCCTTAAAAAAATTTGGCTAGATATGTTTTCCTATTGGGTTTCTATCTCCATTCCCTAGTAACTGGCCTTTGTGCCATAGCTCCTCTGCCTCTGTGGGGTTATGACACCCACACCACAAGGAGGGGCATGAGCCTTAATGTAAACCAAGGAACCACGTCCTGCCATTTCTTTTACATGCTCCCATGTACACCCCAAAACTAGCCCAGTGCTTAGTGACAGAGCAGGAAGACGTGAGGGATGCAGGGGAAAGTGGTGCTGTCAGTTTCACTGGCTGACACACACTGAATGCTCCGCGGGATCAGAAGATGGCACTAGGCCACAGGTGGCTTGGCCCTCTCCAGGACGACACTCACTCTCCATTCCTTGTTACACGCCTGCCTGCTCCATGCTGAAGGAGACCTCAGGGTGCTTGTAGCTGAGCAGAATGTCTGTGATACACGTAGACGGATAGCAAGAGGCGTTTATATGCTGGCTGCCATCACCCAGGTCAGCGTGCTCATGACCTCTCAGACTCACCCCACATTCTGCAAGACCAAAAAAGAACATGTGAGATTAGCAGGGAACCAGAGAGGCAGTGGGCAAGGGGAGAGCGAGGAGGAGGGGGAGACAACCTGTCTGAGCAGCCCACAGCCTGACTCTCAGCCCCGAACTCCAGCTTGCAGCAGGTTCCAGTTGTGAGCACCTGGGTGAATCTTCCTGATTCTTCCCTGTATGTCCCATTTTCCCTTGTCTTTTATCCCTCTAACCTCAGAACCAGCAAGTACTCTATGTGGGAGGAGACAATTGCTCCTTCAGAAAGTCTTGCCTCTCTAAGGGTAAGATGACAATGGCAGTGCTCAAAGGCACCGTTCCCAGGTGTGCTGTTCTGGGTGCCCCACTGCACACTCCATCTTGCTGTCCCATTAAGCCAGCATCCCTTACAGCACAGCCCAGGATACAAGCTCTTCTGAGTCTGTCACTTTACAGGTAAGGAGCTGGGGATCCAGAAAGGTTAAATGCTTCCCCTACAGTGCCTATAAAGTGAGGACCTGTCCATCCTCAGGCCTATGCTTTATATTTGTTATGACGCCTCCCTTGACTGGTTCTAAGAGGAGGTAGAAATTCCATTAGAGCTGGGCACAGTGGTGCACACCTGTAATCCAGCAGCTTGGAAGGCTGAGCCAGAGGATCTCAAGTTCAAAATCAGCCTTAGCAACTCAGCAAGGCCCTAAGCTCTCAGGTCTTAGTGAGATCCTGTCTCTACATAAAAAATATAAAGGGCTGGGGATGTGGTTCAGTGGTTAAGCACCCCTGAGTTCAATCCCTGGTACCAAAAAAAAAAAAAAAAAAGTTCCATTAGGATACAAGACCCTCTAGTCAGAAACAGAAAACAGCTATTAAAGGTACCTTCCCAGGGGCTGGGGTTGTAGCTCAGTGGTAGAGCACTTGCCTAGCATGTGTGAGGCACTGGGTTCAATTCTCAGCACCACCATTTATATAAATAAATAAAATAAAGATCCATCAACAAACTAAAAAAAATAATTAAAAAAAGGTACCTTCCCACAGCATTAGAAATTGGAATGTGATCACCCAGTGCTTAGTCAGAAGTCACGCCTCCTGCACACACTCACATTTAGGGGAGACAAGCGAGGAGAGGTACTATGTCCAGAACCCCATGGGGATGTGGGGGATCTACCTCCCCATGAACTCCTTCCACAGAAGAGAGGGGTCCCTGGCAAAGGTGGAGGAAGGGCCCCTCCAGGAACTTACCCAGGGTATCCCAAGCAAAAGGCTCTTACCTTCGTTTTCCCCATCCTGAAATTGCTGGCTACCCATGAGCGAAGACTGACTGAGAACTGCATCTGACATCCGAGCAGAACTAAGTGCTTTCCCAGCCACAAGACTCATTCCTGGCAAGTTATCCAGCTGTACCTGCAGAAGACAGGAAAGGAAATAAGGATACCAGAGAATGTGCCCTTCTCAGGTGACCTATAGGGACAGGAGTTTCCGCTAAAAGAGCCAGGGCAAAGGATGGCTTGGGGCACCACTCCCTGACTCCTTTCCTCTGCAGCATCATCCTAGGGGGATGCAATGGTGACCGTGGGAAGCTACCTCAGCTTCCCTTATGCAGTGAGTGGGAGGGCTGGTTAGATCCCTCTGACACTTACATGTCCTTCTAAAACCAGGAGCTATACCCCCACCCCTGGAGTCTATCTTCAGACATTACTGTTCAGGTGTACTCTTCAGTTGTCTCTACCCTGGGTGGTAAACAGGCTAGCTATCAGCCACAGGGGGCTAGGGAGCAGGCCAAGTATGACTGGTATAACTGAGGCCCTAACTCTGTAATTTTATTTCATTTTGATAAATTTAAATTGGAATAGCCATACTTGGCCAGCTGCTTCCATGTTAGTGCCACCCTAGCAGCATGCCCCAGACCATGAAGCTTTGCTGAGTCAGATCAGCTCCCTGTGTCACAGTAAGTTCAATGTGGTTGCTGACAGCAAACCAAGAGCCTAAAGGTTCATTTCCTGGGATATGAATTTAGACTGTTTGGGGTTTAATAACAGCCTCTAGATGGCAACTAGTTCTGATTCTTTTGTCTAAAATTTGGAGTATATATTTTAATGGGAACCTGTTGGAGTTAAGGGCTGGTCTGTGAATGGGATTCAAAGAAATGCCCCCTTATCTCCCAGAGGGGATCTCTCTGACCAACGAGTGGAGGCGTGGATGCTACCCCTTGCTACATTGTTCCTTTTCACAAGTTGGAACTGGTGGGATCCAATCTCCAACAAGCAGGAGGGACCAACATACATAAGCATCGTCACTGTTCTGGATTGTATGATGTCTCTGGAGGGTCCGGGGCCTGTGGTGTTCACTGACTGAGGGCCGTGCTGGATACCCAAGCCCATTGTGATCTGGCAGCTCCAGTGCTTGTCCTGGAGAACTTCTATCCATGCAGTTCCCTATAACAGACTCTAGAAAGAGAGCAAAACAGTGTGAGCAGGCCTGCAGCTTCTCCCAGCAACATCAACTCCCATGAAATGAAATGACCTTCAAGGGACAGTGAGAAAGGTCAGGACCACTTCTGCACTAACAGCTAATACCAGTCATCTGGTAATAGTGCTTAGAGGAGCCTGGACCAGCATGAGAACCCAAGTCCTACAGCAAATATGAGTTCATGAAGGGACCATACCCCACGAGAATGCCACATAATGAGAGCCGGCTGGACTACATGAACCTCTTCTTTTTTTCATTTTTCTGTTTACTGAACTCTGTTGTGTTGCCAAATGCAGATGTACAGAGGGATGACTCCTGGAGTGTTCAGGAATCTGTAGCCTGGGAGGATGGCCTCCATTCTATTCTGTGGATGTCTCCTCTCTTCCTCAGCACCACCCCAGACCTCTCTTCTCTCTACTTCTCTAACTGCTGCTCCCAAATCCTGTGGTTCCTTCACCCTTTATTAGCAAGCACTCTTCAATTTCTGTCTTTGACTTTCTCTCTCCCACAGTTACTTTGGCAATATCTATTTCTACAGTGCCAACTGTAATTCCTCTATGTGAAGAATTACTGAAATGATCTTTTAAGGTCCAGATCCATATTTCCGATTATTTCCAGCATGCAATTGGACACTTACTATGTCCAATTCCAAACCCACCACCTTCCCCCACAGCCTGTTACTCCTTCAGACACCCTTGCTTTGATACCTCATTTTCCAAATCTTCTAAGTTCTTAAGATCACTACTGAGTGCATACTCGTGGTTCACAACAGTCTAAAGAATCTACCAGAGTTACTTTGGCAATACCTATTTGCTAGCTTCAGTCCCAACCTTCTCAGTCTCACTGAAGCCCTAGCACCTCTTGCCTGGATGATTACACTAGCTGCCTAACCATCCCCAACACTACCTGACAAACATTAACCTTTCTATAGAGTAGTCCATACACTTCCTTTTCACAGCTTTGCCTTGGCTTATCTTCCAATGAGCCTCTCACACTCTGCTCCCCAACATATTCTAAGCTCAGGTCAAATGGAATGACATAACTCCTCCCTGCCCATTCACAGTACTATACATTTGCTACCTGGAAATGCATGATTTTTTAACCTCCATTCCTGCCAATCCAAATCAGGTCCATTTCAAATGTTGTCATCTTTATGAATTTTTTCCTTTCTAACAAAAACAGATTCTTCCTTCAAATTTCAGAAGAATGCATTTATATGTTCTAACATCATCCATGGTATTATGTTCAATTATGTGTTTGTCTCAGTTATTCATACTAGATCAGAAATTATTTGAGGGCAAGAACTGTTATCTTGTGTACATTTGTAAGCTTTTGGTGTTCTAGAACATTGTCCTATTTCCAGGAAGTACTTAAAGATAATCACTTTAACCGATATTAATAAATGTTCTCTTAATATTGGCTGGTTTCTTGTCAGAGTCAAGCCAAATTCCACTCTATGGCCTGGAATTTGGAAAGAGTATTTCTTCTTGACCAGCGCCAGTCAAGAATAGCAAGGTCACATGTAGGGTGACAAGATCCTCTGGGCAGTACTTTTGACTTCAGTCTATAAGAGCCTGGGACTTAGACAAATATTTTGTTTGCTTGATTGGTTTTTTGAGGCAAATCTCTTTAGTAACTATCGAGCTTATCTCCTGATGAACTGATTCTTGGTGAGAACAAATTTTTAAAAGGCACAATGCTAGCACTAATTGTGACATTCTAATCTATTTGAACAAAGAAAGCAAACATACTGCCAGAGCATTGAGTAAAGGGATTCAGGTCTCTATATCCAAATGACCTTGTATGAGGATCAAAGTTAGGCCCAGGCTAACTGACATGGGTGGGAACTAACTGACATGCACACTGCTGATACTGCAAGACATTCAGGGGGAAATCAGAGGAGAAGCAGGGAGCTTCCCAAGGACCAAATATGAAGGCAAATGAGAAATATTTTCAAAGTTCTCAAAGCAAAGAGGTCAAAGGAATAGCCAGAAGTCAACTACTTTGCAACTAAAAGCTAAAAGCTTTCAGAGTCAGGAAGATAAAAGTAAACCTACACAAGAAAACCTACATGTTCTGTGGGATTAGTTCACCCATCTTGTCTATTCAGCCAATTCCTCTCAGTAGGTCCAGCTCCCATGTGGCCCTAGGGCCAACCAAAAACCACTGGCAGGAAGTGGTACAATACTGGCTTGGTAGGAATGAGGAGCTGTTGATTCTGTTTGCTCTGCCAAGAAGCAACACCAGAAGTAGCTTCTTACTTTTTCAAAGCATTTTCTTAATGGCTATATTCTCTTCTTTGAGAGCTAACCCCATCCATTCAACTCTTTGGGGGGTCTTTCTTCTTTTAAATCTGCTAGAAAGTTGAATGCAAACCTCACCAGTTGCACCTCTCTCTCCCCCAAGACAAATATGATTGTTCTTACACACGAGGAGATGGCAAAGCCAACGAAGTATATAATCCTTGTTCTTGATATTTAGTGCCTCCCTCCCTCTTCTGGAGACCTCAATGTTTTTCCTTCATGTCAGTTAAGTCTCCTTTCTTTCCTCTCACTCTTTTTGGGTTTGTTTTTATTCCTAAGAATGAGGTTTCTCCAAATGCAAAAAGCATAACCTTCCCTTTGGCACTGTTTTAGGAGGATCGTGTCGATTCTGTCCTCTTTGCTCTCTTCCCCGCCTTCCCATCTGATGCCAAAGTAGAACAAGCTATTGCTGACAAATCACATGATGAGGCTTCTTGGCCCTCTTGCCCAGTGCTCATCCCTCAGCCAAGTTGCAAGTGACACAGTGATCATAAGCACTAGTCCGGAATCAGGAAGACTGAGGCTTGAATCCTGGCTTCATTACTCTCTAAGGAAGGGGACCTGGGAAAGCTATCCAGTTTCCCTGGGTTTTAGTCTCTTCACCTGTTAACTACCATCTGCTCCACAGGTGGATGTGTAGTGTGTTTGATAGAGCCTGACGCACCATAAAAGTTCAGTATAGACTGATTTTAGTTACCTTCCTTTCTGAGATGTTATTTCTGAGTGGATAAGGGTAAATGAACCAGTTGATAAAAGCAAAGAAGCTGAACCCTACTTGCAGAATTTGAGGGACAATTTTCCCATATGTAAATAAACAAATGAGCTATTGAAACTTTAATTTCTAAAGAAGCCTCTGATTTGGGAAAGATTAATGTGGTTAATACTCAGATGAAGGGCCAGGCATGGTGGTGCATGCCAGTAATCCCAGTCACTTGGGAGGTTGAGGCAGGAGGTTTGCAAGTTCAAGGTCAGCCTCAGCAATTTTACCAGACACTATCTCGAAAGAAAAAGCACAGCTGAGTGTGGTGGTGTGTGCCTGTAATCCCAGTGACTCAGGAGGCTGAGGCAGGAGGATCACAAGTTCAAGGCCAACTTCAGCAATTTAGCAAGGTCCTAAACAACTTAGTGAGACCCTGGGATTGTGGCTCGGTGATTAAGTGCCTCTGGGTTCCATGCCTGGATCCCCCACCTCCAAAAAAAAAAAAAAAAAACCAACTGGGGATATAGCTCAGTGGTAAAGCATCCTTGAGTTCAATCTCCAGTACTTAAAAAAAGAAATCAGATGAAGTGGTCAGGGGCACCTATAATCCCAGTGACGGCAGTGCAGTGGTGGTAGTGGGGTGTTGGGGATCACAAGTTTGAGGCCACTCTCATAAATTTAGCGAGACCCTGTCTCAAAATTAAAAATGGTTGGGGATGTGGCTCAGTGTTAAAGTGCTTGCCTAGCATGCATGAGGTCAGCACTTAAAAAACAAACAAACAAACAACAACAAAAACCAGATGAAAAAGAAGTATATTAATAAGAGTTGAGAAACAAACCAGAGCCCTGTCTGCTCAAGTTTCTGCATAATCAACAGGTCAGAAACCCAGAAGGGCTAGCATCTTTTGCTCAGCAGTTATGTTTGGAAGGTGCAGAGTAGCAACAAGGAGGCTGATAGTTTGGCTCTTAAATGTCCTCCAAAAGCTCACGTACTAAAGGCTTGGTCCCTTGCCTGTGGTGTGACCAGGATGTGGTCAAACTTTTAGGAAATGGGCTCTAACAGAAGGAAGTTAGGTCATTGTGGGGCATACCCTCAAAGGGTCTTTTGGGACTCTGAAACCTCTTTTCTTTCTCTTTTTGCTTCTCGGCCACCATGAGGTGAGCAGCTTGTTTGACCACACACTTCCACTATGATATTCTGCCTCTCCACAGGCTCAAAAGCAAGTGACTATAGACTGAAACTCTTGAAATTCTGAGCCAAAATAAATTCTCCTTATAAGTTGATTTTCTCAGGTATTTTTTCACAGTGACAGAAAGCTAAATAACATAGAGGAACAAAGGAAAGAATGTCAGATAAAGGAATCAGGATACGTAAAGCCAGGGGCCAGCTCCACTACCAACAGAGAATGAACCTGACTTAGCAGGCCACTGAATCTCTCCTTACCCTTACATTACCTATCTGGAGAATAAGAGGACTTATTGTTTGGGGATTTGAAAAAGAGAACACAAGTGAAAGGGTCTTTGATAAATTGTAAAGGATTGCACAAGTATCATTTTTAATAAGAATGCTGGGCCTGCCTCTAGATGTCTTTGTAACACTTTTTAGATGAGACCTACTGACCAGCTGTTGGGTCTAAGTAGACTAACCCACTGACTAAGGGACAGGGGACTTAGGGTCAGGTCTCTGGCACATTCGTGCCTATCCAGTAGCTACAGAGCTGTCAGGCTGACTGAAGGACATATAAATAACAGAAGAAGAGAACTTCCAAGAGCTCCATGTGCCAGCACTTACCCAAGTAAAGCAGAGGCAGTTGGGGAGGGGGGTGATCACCTGATCACAGCAGGGAAAACCCCACACAAGGGGCACAAAGCTAGCCACCCACCTCCCTGAGAACCTCGGGGCAGCTTGCACAACTCTCTATTGAATCTGTCAATGTTGACTGTCCTTACTCATTTACTGGGATTTAAGAGAAAATGAGAGAAATGACATGCTTGCATATTCCTCTTAAAGGCCCTGGGGGGACCCCTCCCAGGCTGTCGGCATTCCCCTCTAGGAGGCCTGAAGCAATAATGCTGAAGCTGCCCAAGCTCAGAGGATGTGGTTTTCTTTGTGAGTTCAAATTGGTAATCTCATCATGTAAACTGGCTGGACTGCTGTACTTATTTATTTATTTGCAAAGTCAAAAAAATAAAGTTTATCTTACACTATCAAGGAAGAACAAACCTTATTTTTACTTCTAGAATGGCAGACAAGCAGCATGGGGCAGAAAGAGTTCTAAAACTTCAATGGATTTGAAAGAAAGCTTTAGCATGCTGCCTGCTTGGTGCTCAACCTTCTACTAGTAGAAACCACCTACAATGATGTGATGGCATCTAATTCTCCCTGAATAACTTAAGCTTGTCTTGCTTCCCCTGGTAGAATGAAGGCTCCCTCAGGACACATCCTTAGGTTTTCCTCTCTGCAGCCCATATTACCTATAATACAGTCTTGGGCAAGAGTCATTCACAAACTGTATTGAATTTGCTCTGCCATGGAAATAACAACTGAAGCATTTGGGGACTAATGTGTAACTGTGCAGAGATGGAGGTGTCATTAAAGGAAACCTCAGGCTGTCCTCCCTGCCTGCAGGAAGGTGGGGCACAGTACTAGAACTCTTAGCAAAAGTAGCAGCAGATGATATGCAGATTTTCTGATGGAGCTCATGTTGTTTAATATATAGGCAATGAGGACTCCTCTGGGGAGGGGGAGAGAAAATCACTGTTTTTTGTTTTGTTTTGTTTTGTTTGAGATGGGTATCACTATGTTACCAGGCTGGCTTCAAATTCTTGGGCTAAGTGATCCTCCCACTTCAGCCTCCCAAATGCTGGGATTACAGGAACACACCTCGGAGATTGGCTAAGAAAATCAGTGAAAACACACAGGCTATACTTCCAAAGGGTTTTTTAACTTGAGCAGCACACACTGGGCTTCCTGAGGCCATTAATGTCTCCACTGCCTTATTTCATTAAATTCGAAACTCACACCATCATAAATATGTGTCATCAATTGTTACAGATAATTGTGTGTGTGGCTTTCAAAGTCACAACATAAGAATAGATGCTAGAGATTGGGTGAACAGTACTTAAGCCACATCTGTGGCTGAGCTAGAGCGTGCACTTTACAGTGAGTTGGGCAGGAAGGAGGGCAACTTGTCTCTGCAAGGTACTGGAAGTACTGCAGGAGTGAAAGCTGCAGTTTCTGAAAAAGCTCTTGTCAAAGACCAGAGAGATCTGGGCTCCGTGGCACTTACCCCTAATCCCAATTACCTGGGAGGCCAAGGCAGAAAGATCACAAGTTTGAGGCCCATCTCAGCAACAGAGACCTGCCTTGCCTCAAAATAAAAAAATTAAAAGGCTTGGAAATGTAGTTCAGTAGTATGCCCCTGGGTTCAGTCCCCAGTCGCCCCCACCAAAAAAAAAAAAGACCAGAGGGAAAAGATTAATAATAAAAGTGGACTTTGGGGGTAGGAGGGAGATCCAGCAAAACTGATAAGAAGGCTATGAAGACAAAGCACTTTTGAACTAAAACCTTTAAGGATACACTTATGGCCTGATTCGTCCAGAAAACAGGAGATAACAGCAGGGATGATGGTGGATATAAGAATGTAGAGAGAAGAAAGAAGGAGGAGAGGAGTAAAGGTGGTTAGTAAGTGGAAGAAGAAGTAGGACATGAAGTGAAGTCCTCAGACTTGAAAAAAGGGATCTGACAAGGACCTGATGACAGGCCTGCAAGTTCTCTAAAGCTGCTGGGAGAGCTGAGCAGTGCTCCACAATTTTGGTGGCATGTTGTAGCTGGACCCTGCATTTTAGAAATCCTCTCCCTTAGCTTCCATGAGTTCCTCGTTTACTATACTCCCAACTAACCCAGCCTGCCTGCTGGTCAGGACACTTCCCTGAAACACTCTCACCACTGTCCTTTCCTCAGGCTTCTCCCCTAAACCCAAATGACAAAATGTTCTCCCCAAAAACCCAAATGTTCTCTGCAAGGTACTGGTAAGCAATGCAGGAGTGAAGGCTGCAGTTTCCTCTTCATTCCTCAAGATCCAATCCTAATGCCATGTACGTCTGCTGCACTAGCATTAAACAGCCTGCCAAAGGGGGTTCCTCTGACAATCAGGGGAGGATAGTGAATCTAATAGCCTTTCGGGACAAGGGAATCACACAGAAGGCAAAGTGATGAGAACTCAGAGATATTAAAATATGTGTGTGTGGTACTGGGGATTGAACCCAGGTGAACCCAGGGGCACTCTACCACTGAGCCGCATCCCTAGCCCTTTTTTAATTTTTATAGTGACCGGAACTTGCAACTGCCTAGGCTAGCCTCGAACTTGCTCCTTGCCTCCCAAGTCGTGGGGATTTTAGGCAAGCACCACCACTGAGAAAATAAATTTTGAAGAATACACTTCATAAGTATTCACATACATGGCAATCCAGGGCTGGGGGAGAGATGGAGGCTGAAGCACTATTTGCTTTAGCTTTGCCCCTTCCCCAGTGCCTTGAACACTCTGAGCATGCTCAGTAAGCATATGATAGAGTAAATGAAGTAGCTCTTAGGTTCAGCTGCCACTTGCTAGCTCTTGACCTTGCAGGCAAGTGACTCACTCTTTGCCTCAGTTGTCTCACTAGTAAAATGGAGATGACAGGTGATTGCAAGGATGAAATGAATTTATATGTGAACAGTACATATAAAAGCATATGAAAAGTACACTAGAATCATCAGGAACACTCCTTTTATGGGAGCTAGTGTATGCTAATCTGCTGGAAGCTTTTACGTACACAGGAATCTTCCACAGCATCCCTGCTCTGGTCATCTCACCTCTGCTGAACACTCCCAGCAGGAAGCTATCAGGCTGCAGAGGCAGCCTATTCCATAAAGTTCTTCTAAAGGTCTTCTATAGGGAGTTGAAATTTGCTGCAACCTTTATCCTAATCTTGGTTCTACCTCATAATAGGAGCCCAGAAAAATCAAATCCTTTCTTCCATCTGACAGGTATGATGTTTCTCCTGTTGTTCCCTCCCAACCCTGAACCATCCTGGGTCTGCCCACCGCTGCACATATGACCTGCCATGACAGCTCCCAGCAGCCTAGTCCTCCTGAAGTACAGCTGTAATAGTGCCATTCAGCCCAGAATGAAGCACCTCAAGTAATAATAAAACCTCACACTTACACATTTTATCACACATTTCAGATTATCAAGTATTCCTCTTTCTCTTTTCTATGATAAGATTATGTATAAACACAAACGTGTTTCAATCTTCATAAAACTCTGCAAAGAACCATTTTTTAAAAAATCCTCTTGCTCTTTTTTCAGAGGAGGAAAATGAGAATCAAATGGTTAAAATGATATGGCTATTATATTCACAATGGAGGTAAGATCCAATATAGGTGCTTTGACTCTAAATTCAACACTATTTACACTAAGTTTCCTTAGTGTGAGTTGCCTTTTTTCTATTGCAGAGCTATTTTGATGATGGGAACTTTGGATTCCATCTATGGTATGAATAGGGGGAATAGCTTAATGACTGCACCTGGTGTTAACTATATTGTGTTGTCTAGAAAACAAACTCTTTATCCACTAATACCCACTTTCTATGTGCTTCTCCCCCATGTGGTCCTGAAGGTCTTCTCAGGATTTTTTTTTAGAAACACAAAGTACCAGCTAACATTACTGGGTCACCTGAATTAGGGCAGACTGGCCCAGGACTTTTACTTTGAGGGGACTCTTACCTCGGCTGGGCACCTTATTTCTACTGAATGCAGCAGTCGGCTGATGTCCATAGGGATGTATTCCCAATTCCTGGGCATGACTCACAGTTCCTAGCAAAGATTCAGGGTCCCCAGGTCCACCGGTACTCAAGAGCAGGGGGCTGTCGTGGCAACCTTTGGTCAATGTATTTGAATTCCTGCTGTCCAGAAAGCCCTCCTTGGCCCCCTCACATGAGCAGTCCTCTTCCATGCTCTCTGAATGCATTATTGCTGGCTGATGAGCATACCCGTGGGTCGGGGTGGGTGAGGACACCTGGGAGATACATTCTTGTGCCCTAATTTGTAGAAGATGCTGGGGGCTGTTGTGGTGGTGGTGATACGAGTCAGCATTTTGATAAGATAAAGCCTGGCACTCTGTCATACTCTGTCCCCCGAGGTTGGGAGCCATGCTCCCAGCATCCCCTTGGTTCATGTGCCTGAACAATTCTTGGTACTCTTGCTGCTGCTGTTGCTGTTGCTGTTGCTGCTGCTGCTGTCGCCTTTTAATGAGCTGCGCAAACTCTGCTGGGGGCAGCCGAATGTCCGAGTGGCCGGTGAGCGAATGCCGGGGAGAGAGCAGTCCTTGAAGGATGTGGGGTACCTGCTGATGTCTGGTGTAGTCTGGCGGCGTGGGGGACAGCAGGGCCTGCTGTAGTGCTGATGTGGTATAGTGTGGTGCCTGCTGGTGTGCACTGGGAGGGAAGGTGGGGAACTGGTCAAGTGGAGGGACCTTCAGGGCTTGGGTTGGAGGGAATCCCACTCCTGTTGAAGGGCTGTAGCTGCTGGGGGAACCCCGGGACTGGTCCGAAAACAGGTGGGGGTGTAACTGCGCCTGGTCGTAGTTAGCAGGGGAGAACCGATTCACGTTCAAGCTGCAGACACAAAAGGGAGTGAGTACCAGGTATTTGTGTGATGACTGCGCTAGACTCCCTTGGGGAACAGCCACTACCTTTCCTCAGCAGGGGGCACCCAGGTACAGAGAATGATGGTGCAACCAGAGGAGGGGAATGTTTGCACCATCCCTATTGGTCCCCTTATTTGCTTATCCAAGTCTTCCAAGTGTCATGGCAGGCACTTTGAGCATCATTTGAAGGCAGCAACCTGGCCTATCTTAAAATGTTATTTGAGATATTAAGAGGCAGCAATCTCTTAGAGGAGTGATTGAGAGAGTTGAGACTCCTAGAAGAATGGACCAAGGAAACTGGTATTTTAACATACTCCTCTAATGGCCTTTTCTACAATTAGTAAAGGAGCTTTGCCATTTTCCTCCTCTGCCTCATTAGCATTTTAAACCTAGGTCCATAAGTAATTTACAAGTTCATTCCAAATCCACCACTCTGGTTTTAGAAAGGGTGAAACACAGCCTAGCCAGACCTTCTGTACTTCCCTCGTTCTCTCTCGCCCCTCCCACCTAGGTGACCTGGATAGAGGGCTGGGTGACATCAGGCAGTCTTACCTGTGGGCCTCTGCACTGTCAGCACTCAGCTGCTTGGACAAGGGTCGGTGCCCGTAGCTGAAGGTAGCCATCAGGTTGGTACGGTGCTGCATCTGAATCTGACTGGCACTGGGGCTGATAGAGATGCCCCGCCCGGCGGAGGCTGCAGCTGTCCCTGGCATGCTGCTGAGCATATCAACTGGCTCTTGTACTTGGATGGTCACCTGCTGTGACTGGGTAGGCTGCTGCATGCCCAAGCAGGTTAGTGCCACATTAGGAGGAGGGGAACAGTTCTCGGGCTGGGGCTGGAAGACTGCACTTCGTGAGGGTAAGCCTTGGAACTGGGAGGCAGAGGCAGCACCTGGAGAGAAAGGGACCTCACAGTGACTGACCAAATGCCCAGGCTACCTGCCTGCTGGAAATAATGGAGCCAATGAGGAGACTCACATCAGATAGCATCTAGAACAGTCTTCTCAAAATTCAGTACACATAAGTCTAGAGAACTTGTGAAAAAAACAGCCAAACATGGTAGCCACACTTGTAATCCCAGTGACTCAGGAGGCTGAGGCAGGAGGATTGCAAGTTTGAGGCCAGCCTTGGCAACTTAGCACAGGCCTAAGCAATTTAGTGAGACCCTCTCTTAAAATAAAAAATAAAATGTGCCAGAGATGTAGCTCAGTGTTAAAGGTTCAATCCCTAGTACCAAAAAAAAAAAAAAAAAAGGATTCCCAGGTCCTAACCACAGAACTTGGATTCAGTAGGTTAAGGTAGGTCCCCCAGAATTTCTACTTTCAACAAGTTCCCCTAAAAGCTGGTCTGTAAACTATACATTGAATAATTCAAATCTAAACAGTGCTTCTTCTCAAACTTGAATGTATACATGGACTGGGGATCTGGTTAAAGTGCATATTACCACTTAGCAAGTCTACATCATGTGGTGATTGCTGAAAACTCCACTAACCAGAGGCCTCTTAAGTCACTTCCACCTAAATAAGACAGGCTCCCAAATGCACCATGGATAACCAAATGGAGGTAACAGCAGAAAGCTTCTGGTGCAGTTTTCTCTTTGGTACGGCCAGAGAGGGTTTTAGTAAATATGTTAATAATAGCTAACGTTTACTGAAAACTGTTTATGTCAGAGACTTGCAGTGCTTTACACATATTTATTCATTAAATACTATTATTGTTATTGTTAATATTATTATTGAGAAAGCTGAGGTACATAGAGGTTAGAGAATTTATCAAAGATTTCACAATCAAGAAACTGGTGGAACCAGGATTAAATCAAGACAAGCTGGGTCTAGAGCCCATACTCTAAAATATTATGTTATTCTGCCTTTCAAATGGTTCATGACACTCAAGAGGAAGATGGCAAAATAAAACCAACCAACCACAAGGACTAAGACATTTTCCCCCACGTGGCATCTGATGGTTCAGCCTGGGCCTCTCCACTCACCGTGAGACTGGATCATGGCATTGTTCATGGGGGGAGGGCTATTACTCGGTTGTCTGAAGAGATGGTTGTTGGGGTGGTTGGGGGGTGGACTTGAAGGCTGAATCCTTAACCTTAAAAATGACAAAATGGATAAATAAACTTCCTGAGGTGACAGAATAATCTTGAGTTAAGTTTCAGTCAAACACAAGTAGAATCCATTTTTTTTTAAAAAAAGTTTTGATAAGCTTACCATGGTAGAAAACCTCACATGAACCACCTACCACCATCATTTAAAAACCTACACGCACCCGCAAAGATAGGTGCAGTGATGCTCGCCTATAATCCCAGTGGCCTGGGAGGCTGAGGTAGAAGGATTATGAGTTCAAAGCCAGCCTCAGCAATGGCAAGGTACTAAGCAACTCTGTGAGAATCTGACTCTAAATAAAATACAAAATAGGGCTGGGGATATGGCTCAATGGTTGAGTGTTCCTGACTTCAATCCCCAGTACCAAAAAAAAAAAAAAAAAACCCACCCCCCAAACCCTATACACATCTTATTTTACCAGTCTTCCCCGCCATAGGAGGTGAAGTTCACTGTGCCTGTCTTCTTGTAGAAGGTGACAGACTATTCTATTCAGGGGGCTAAGAAAAGGAAGTGGCAGATTTCAGGGAGACTCCTGACCTTTAAACTGGTTTCTCTGCTTTTTAAGCAGATGTTTCCAAAATGAACACTAAAGTTGGTCAATATCTCCCACGAGTCAGGCCTAGGATGCCTGCTATAGAGCCAGTGGTTTAGGCATAACATAAAGTGATTTGTTACCTCTGGAGCTGGTGGGTGAGGAGGGCTGGTTGATTTTCACATGCAGCCTGAAGAGGTGGGGAAGGCTGAGGAGGACAGATAGAGTCCTAAAACATACATGGGGGAAAGGAAAATAATAATTGTGAGCATGAACAGTAATCAGAGCTATTCTCAGGAAGGGAAGAAACAGAGAGAACTATCTGTGATTCAGATTTATGCTTTTGTTGTTCATCAAAAGATCTGTTACCTTTACTCAAACATGTCAACCATTAACATAACTCAATGCCACTTTGCCCTGAGTGTGCTCCTCCAAAATGCACAGGCAAATCAGCCTGAAGGCAAACTCCAAACAAGTTGGAGAAAGCAAAGAGTGAGGGCCTACTTGAATTTGCTGCTGGAGAATTTGATGGTGCTGCTCCTGCTGGTATAGCATATGCTGCTGCTGGGTCTTCTCCAGGGTTCTTTCATCAATCTGCCCCCCGTACATCTTCTGCAGCTGCTCACACTCCTGAAGGGAAAGCAGTTAATACAGATGGGATGCAGCCAGGCCCACCCCATGCAGTGATTTCAGCGGATGCAGATCTGCCCAAGGTCTCAGAGGCAGAAAGAGCCACAGGAGAAGAACAGTGTCCTTGATGAACAATTGACCCATTTATACAGGTATCTGTGTACTAAATATCTTCACATTCTGTTCTGTATGAACAAATGGGAAACATCAAGGATACACCAAGGCCCGCATATGAGAGAAAGTGTCCAATGTGAAATCTGCGTACAAGGCACCTGCCATTCAAAGCAAGGTCATCAGGAAGGCAGAAAGGAAACTGGCCCTTCACAGAAGCCTAGAGCTACATTTCCTGCCTCTGGGAGCACCATTCCATACCAACTGGAGAGTGTGCCAGGTGAAACAGGATCCAGTAAGACCCAGCACCCTGTATCAAGAGGAGAATACCAGGGTTGCTTAGAAGTACCTTCCCTGGAGTTTCCCCCTGAAACCCAAGCCCAGAAATTCCTTTCCAGTAAACTATAAAGACAGTAGAAAAATTTAGTCCCCTCACAGGGGAAGCAAGTTTGATCCTGGGGAGAGCTGTACATAACAAGAAGTAAGGAAAGAGTGTTAGAAAGCTCTAGTTTTTTTTTAGCCTATAAAACTGCAGTGTTGCTGGCATGAATAGGGGTAGAAAGTTGACCACCCCAGAGCTCCTGCAATACTGGTCTCTGTTACCCATGCTTCTCCAGAGATGCCTGCCATCTCTCCATTACCTGCTGCAACTGTTTGATGCTGCTGTTGTTGCCCATTTTTTCCAGGTGAGCTTTGAAGGCCTGGATGCTTGCAGCCCCATCTGAGAACCGGCGCACAGGGGAGAAACGCTCCGTGGGGAGGTGCAGGGTGTTGGAGTCCTTGTAGGTGGAGCTGAATACATGGGAAGAGAAGGTTAGGGGCTAGGACTCAGGGGTTTTGACCAAATCACACAGGGACTGCTGTTCCAGACGAACACAAAGATGGCTGGCTGCATGTGTAGCCCTGTGTATTAGGCCTGTTCCATGCCATGTCCAGAAGACGCTTGCTGTCCTAGCCTGCTTCCCTTCAGAGGACTCCAGGGATATATTTTCCATTTCCACTTACCTTTAGTTGGCCAGTTTTCTAGGCCTGAGGTTCTGGGAGCAAGTAAATTCAGTTTTTATAAATACACTAGACCAGAGAGAAAAGCTCCTCAGGATCCCCCAGGGCCGGCTGTACAGGAGCTTTTAAAATTTATCTGATGCCTTCAGAGACTAAAATTCACCATTTGACCCACAGTTTTCCCTATGCAATAACCTTTGTATGACCAGAGAGAAACTACAGTCAGCTTGTGGTCAAAGGTCTGGCCTGGAACTCAAAAGTTCTATACTAGAAAGGGAGGGTGAAGGTTGGGGTGGAGAAAAACGGGGACTTCTGAACCTGGGACGGACACAGCACATTCTTAAGGAATGTGGGCCTCAAGATCCTGCATGTACCTGGTGAACACACACGCGGTTACCTACTGTGAACGCTAACTTCTCAGAGCAGCAGCACCCACCCCTCCTTCCTGATAGAGGAATCATATGCATTACCTTCAAAGAGCCTGTGCTCAACCAGAACAGTCAGTGTTTTACAGAAAGAATGAACAAGCAACTGATAAAAGAATGCATCAGGGTTAGAAGCTAACACCTATACTTGTTACCTAATCAGAAAGAGATGTTTATGGGTTGAGGTAAGCAGATATAAGACTGCCAAGGCAGCATTCCAACAGCTGATGGAAAGGGTCAGGGTTTCATAGCCAGGATAGAGATGACATTACACTGAACTATGAGTGAAATGATGGATCACCTTGCCAGTTATTCAATTTGGACTGAAGCAGAACCACAGCTAAGGAAGCAGGCTAACAAGTGAGTTCAAATACAATGCAGACAGGGAGGGACTGGGGAAATGAAGGCTGTGCAAGATGTCAAGAGAATTCTGGCAGCAGGCAAAGTCCCTTACCCTCCTCTACTAATGATGACTTCTGTTTCAGACTACCTGAAGCTTGACAGAGCTGAGCTAATGAAATGAATACACACACATATTTGTTTCAGTAACATAAATGACAAATGAACTGGGGATGATGAATGATGTGAGGGAACACACTCCAGAAACAGCGATCATGAAAGCTGATTTCAGGAGCACGTTCTAAAAACTTCTCTTTTCTGTCTTTACTTCAGATTTTTTTGAGAGAAAGCAAGTGTTATTTTCCTCCTCAAATTCAACTCCTATGCTGTCAATATTTTTGAATAACAGACACATTTCTGATTCATTCAGAAAGCTGTGTTCTTCAAGCAGTGAATACAATGTTTCTACACAAAAACCATTCTCTGTCATCAGAGCAATAACATCCCAGGTTCAGGTATTTCATGATTTTTTCAGAAGCTCAGGTTGAGAAGAGACTGATCCCAAGGTCAGTCGGGCACAGTAACTTCAGAGGAACAGTTCTGATGGAGTTGTTCATTTTAGAAGCACTGATGGTAACACTTGTGCTTGATTTTATTTTTATTAGCAATCACATTCAAACTCAAGACAGCCTCACATTATACTCTCCCATTAAACTCTTCAAACAGAATTAGTTCCCCACCTGGATAGATTCCATCTTGTGTTAATTTTTTTTTCACACCTTAGAATTTTTTTAAAAATTTAAATTACATACTTCTAGGAATGGAAAGTCTGAACAGACCCCTCTTCTGTCCCATGTTGGACTTCACTCTTATACCTCAGAAGAACAAATACACATACTGTTCTTTTATCATTTTCTCCAGAAAAAGAAAGAAAGAAATTCAATAACCTATCTAGATGATCCATTTTCAGTGGTTATGGACTTGGAAAGTTTCTCTTTTCCCTTGAAGACTAACTTGAATCTCTTTGTGTTACATATTTGTACAGTCACCCCACAAAGACATGCTGAGTTTAAACAAATGCCCCACCTTACACAATCTGTCACTCATAAAGCATTCATTTGTTTCCAATTCAAACTGCCTTTGGCCACAGAAACCTTGAAACACTTTATCAAGAGTGTTCACATAAAAACAGACAGCAGACAGATTTCTAGCAGGCAAGGCCTTGACAATGATTGTAGGCAGGGTGGATATCACATAAACAGAGCTGAGGGCCAATGTTGTCTCCCTTTAGTAACAAGTGTAAGCAGAATATAAGGTCTGTGACAAAGGCTGACATGGAAATGTGCTGATCCTCATGTTTCCCTGGAAAAGTAACTCCCAAGGGACACCTAGAATTAAACAAAGATCCTCAAAGGACATAAGCTAAACATAAAAGACCCCCACGAGGGCTGAACAATGCAGTGTCAGACTGGAAGGGCAGGAAAGATGGAGATGAGGAGAAGTCATAAAGCATCTGTTGGGCACAAGGTTAGAACCCAGAGTTACAAAAAGGAAATTTACGGCGGAGGGTGGGGGTGGGGGTGGGGGTGCAGCGGTGGAGGCCAAAATCCCTCGAAGTGTGCTTCAATGTGTGCCAGCCACACAGGTCCTGAGAGATTTTCATTTGAAAAAGACTATCTGTGTCATGAGAGTTTTAGTTGAGAATCTTCATTCTTGTTACTCCTAACAGCTACTTTTGCTCAATTATTCACAGCTTATTTATAAAAGCTTATCTTTCTTCTTCCAGAGTTCCAACGTGGCACTAATTAAGTCCCAGTCTGCTCAGAGTTCACCTGTCTCTGCTGATTACATGATGTCAAAACGGGTAACTAGTACATAAATACACTGCATCCTGCTTGCAGTGTGCACTGGTTGCAAGATTTCATAAAAACATGCCATAAAGTGGATCTCCTTAGACTGTATCAACTACTCAACCTTCCCAATTAAGATTGCTTTTCACTGTCCCCCTGAAAAGACTCGAATAAAATATGCTTGAGCAATTGATGGTAACTTTGAAAGTGCGGCCTATCAGCATGTGGACAGCTTCAGAAATGGAGTGGCTAAGATTTTTTGTCATCAAGGTATTCACAGAAGACAATCATCATCTTCTTACTCTACCAAAGTATCATCTCCTTTGTTTTCAAGCTCACTTGGGTTTGATGAAGTTTTCCTAGTCAGGAAAGTTAAACTCATTTTTATTTCTTCAAGAGAATGAATTCTAAATGTTAACAGAGAGTTAGCAAAAGATTTTGCTATCCGAACACTCAAAGAATGACTTCTCAAGCACATCACTCAAAAGGATGCTGCCTCCCTGCTCTACCATGCACAAGGGATGTATCTTCCTCCATATCCAGCCTGTTGTTCAATGGTAACATGATATGAAGTGCTTACTCTTTTGAAGGTGATAAATTATTAAAGATCAAGTTTACTGAATTACTATAAATATTACTATAAATCCTTTTATTTCCAGTTGACCTTCTGAGGGCTTCACTTCCTTGAAGGTCTCAAATTCAATTTATCTATGAGTCAATATCTAGAGTCATGGGAATCAGCTGCAGACAATAAAAAGGTCTGCAAGATAATTGGAAAGAAGAATCTAGCATTGCTTCAAGGCCCAGTAGAGAACCTTTGCCCTGTGCAATACTTAGTGCAAGGAGCTGAGAAGATGTGAGTTCAGGATGACAGATGGCTTCTACTTAAAGATAGTCACCATCAATGGGAGACTAGTCAGAAGGGGCCTGTCCACGAACCTCAAGGAGCTCACACTGTCATGTGGCTACTCACCGATGCTGATCAGGTACCAGGTGAGGAGGCCAGACCCGGGAACGGAAAGGCTGCTGTCCTAGCTGCCGTTGTAGGTCCGGTGGGATCTCAGCTGTAGGGTTGGTCATGGCCAGTGTATGTCTTTTGGACCTATTTGCCAAGTACCTGCAACAAGCAGGAGCACATTTCATAGTAAAAAAGACAGACAGGAATACTCCTCCATCAGAAGCATAGAAGTTAATCCAAAGCACTCAGGGAAATAGTGCCAGAGCTCAAAAGGTGCTCCACAAAAAACAGACTCCTGAGTCGATGACTAACTGGCCAACAAAAGTTGGCTTAATATTGAAGTTTGAACTTAAGAGTACTCAGTGAAGAGAAGCGAGAAAGCAGATCTAGCTTGCAAAGATAGGAAGATCAACTTTCCTTATTTAATTCCATTCAATAGAAGAATTTATTTTCTACATGTTAATTTCATTCCTCTTTTCCCTCCAAATTTCTGAAATACAAGTCAGAGAAAATGAGCCCTAAGGCCTCTTCTTAGAGATGAGCCAAGGAGGATATGTTTCTTGGTCCTACAGACCCCAGGTTTTGAGGATGTTCTTCCTAGAGTTCATAGAAAACAGACTCTTCTATTTAGGGATGAATTTCAGAACTACCTCTTCCCTCATGATCTGGGTTTAATCATTGGAGAAGAAAAACTGGACCCATATTCTGAAGAAGATGAAGTAATGAAGCCATGTGGAGTGTTTAGAATTGTTTTTAAGGGGAGAGGAAAGGCAAGGCAGGAAATCCAAAGGGTTTCAAAAGCTCAAGAATTACAAGCTGATGACTTTTTCTCTGAAGACTTTCTAGACGCACGCTTTGGCAGCACCACCCACAAGATACCAGTCCCCTCTGTCTGGTGGATGGCTTCCACACCACTGCAGTTCTTCTTGGGTACGAAAAAGAGAAGTTCTATTCCTTTCCATTCTATCAAAGCCAATGGAAATTAATCCTTAAAATGCTAGTCTAAAGGAAGAAGGTGGGGCTGAAGAAGTAAAGTCCAAGAACAAAGAAGCTAAAATAAAATATTGCTGTCCCTTTTAAGATGGGAAGGCAGTGAACCTCTTCATTCCTCATCTCTTCATGACACCAGCAGGGCTCGTCTGCAACCTTACATACCCCGTTATCAGCAAACTACAGAAATAACAGCATCAAGGGGAAAAAGTCATCACATTTTTCCTTCTATTGATTAAACTGCAGAAGAAGCTGGCCCACCTAACAACTCAGTTCAATATGGTTTTCTTTCCACATGGGACCAGCTTCATTTTGAACAGCAGCTCTCATATGGAGCTCCTGGTAGTGGGAAGAGAGTCCTGGCCAGCAACCATCAGGTTCTGAAAAACCGGTCTTGTTTCATTCTTATCTACCTTGCCCATTTCAACTAAAGTCAGTTAACAGACTATAATTAGCAGTATGTAAACTTGCTAAAGAGTAAGCCATCAGTGATTTAATATCCATTTGATAAAGACACCCGAAGTTTCCCCAAGAGCCCACGAAAACCATTTTATTTCAACTTTCCTCAAGGGAAAACATATAATCTTGAAGAACACCTGGATTTCTGGGAAAATACATGCTGGATTCTGGTGAAACCCCTCCCCGGAAAATAAGAAAGACAACTCCCACCAGGGGACATGCATGGAGCTGAGGACCCGGGCTAATGGGACTGAGGTCAAATGAACAGTACAGCATGCCTGATGGTCACTGCCGTCTCTGTGAATTAGACATCTCTCAACAAGGTTCTGCAAACAATGGATATTTGCATCTGTCCCTGGCCCGAATCCCATATTTTTTTTTCAATATCTCTTTGTTGGTACAAGGGAGTGGAAGAAACACACAGCAAACAGTACAAGAGGTATTCATTCATTCTCCTGGAAAGGAAGAGTCCATGCCAGAGGTCCATGGCCAGACTAGCTAGGATCACTGTCATCCCAAATCTCCAATTCCTTTTCAGTAAACAGTTCTTGGCAGGTAGGAGCAGGCTTTGTGCCTTGTGAATACTATCAGAGTTGCAAATATGAAGGCAGGGGACAAGGAAGGAGGGAGGGAGGAGAGAAAAAGTTCTTATGGTTATTGCTGTCACTTAGGGGACTTCCAATGGTGCTTACAGAAATGAAATTTTCTGGGTAGTCTTCTGTTACTTCCATGTGGGGAGGAACATGCCATCTGGCTTGAGCAAAGAGACCACACAAATGTTGAAGCTGCACTGTACCACCTCCTTGGGCAGAGGTGACCTTTCGTTGGTTGCAGGGGGAGCCTGCCCAAGGACGTTCTGCAAGCACTGCCAGATGTCACATTACCTCTGCACAGCTTCCTGATCTGGCTCCCCATCTGAGCTCTCCTCGTCCACAGGGGTTACTGCTGGCACTGCCTGAAGAGAGACAGGAAGGAAAAGCTCAAGATGTCAGCTTATTCTCTAATGTTTCTAGATATTCTAGTACTCGGGTTTGGAGCAAGATTTTCTGTTAACTTCCTCATTAATGATACTCTTCTAGGACACCTGGGTTACATGGAACTTTGATATACCATTTTCCCATTTTTACCTTGCTCAGGTGATATCAATTCAGATTTCTTCCTCTTACTCTTCATTCATTGATTCATTTATTCAACAAATAGCTGAATGCCTACTATATTACGGAATAAAACGTGAGATTTACAGACAAGAGTCCTTGACCTCATTTTACAGTCTAGTGGAAGACAGAGACAAACAAACAATTAAAAAACATGACCAAGTTCTCCACACTCAACAGAAGGGGGTCCTTGAGAATCATGGAAGGCTTTCTGGAGGAGGTAACCTTAGACCTAAAGGATATACAGGACCTAACTAAGAAAAGAGGAAAAGTCTTCTAGACTGAGAGAAAAGAGAAAGCCTGAGCTGTTAGACAGCCTGAAAACAGAGAAGAAAACTATTTACCTAGCAAGTCTAGGAACTGACCTGTTGTTTCATATTAACGTCATTTCCAGTGTTTCGATGTCTTAACTCCAGAAAAGCATAATGATGTTTTTAGAGAACATTTTTGTATATAACATATAATTGTGTAGTTGTGATTCAATGCCCTAAAATAGCTGTTACCCACCAAAACATGCAAGTGAAATGAAAACCACTACAACGCATGACTGTAGACCTATCTCCATCTGCCTGAGGACTGGAATGCTGCGTGCCTTAGCCACTAGAGCAAAACTCATGTTCATTTACCACAAAAGAGCATTTTTTAAAAATGGAAGATAATTACAAAACAAAAAACTTGTTGAAAAAATTCCATCATTTGAATGCTTCCAGGGTTTCCAGATCCTTTATGATAATTCTGTAAGGGCAAAGTGAACAATCAGGCAGGAAGGGACTATAGCTGAGACAGGGGAGGGACACTGTCACCAGTAACAATGACCTTGAATACTACACAAAGAAGTTTATTTTGAGAAGGGCAGTGGTGAATCACTAAAGAACTTAAGCAGGAGCATGATGTCATAAGATTTGTACTTGAAAAATTAGCTCTCTTTAGTTGCAGGGTAAAAAGGGCTGGTGGCAGGGAGCAGGAGATGACTGGAAGCAAGGAAGCCAGTTAGGAGGCCACCATGTTAATCAAGGCAATGGGTGACAATGATCTGAATTAAGAAAAGGGTGGCGAACAGGAGGAGAAGATCTTTAATTCACAGGCGTTAGACAACTGATTTAACAGAGGGAATAAGGGAAAGAAAAGAGTTAAAGAGAAAATCCATGTTCCTAGCCTGTGTAACCAACCAAGAGAACGACAGTGTCATTTACTGTCATGCAAGGGGAGGGAGAGGTTTCACAGATTCGTGGTAAGTTCATTTGGGGACATGCTCACTAAAATTTAAGTACTTGTGAGATAATGAACTATAGCTATCCACAGGCAATCATACACACAGATGTTTAGAACTCAGAAGAGCGTTCTGGGTGGAGAATCAAATGGCAACTGAAATTATGGGAGTAAACAAAATCATGCAGAGGGTATGTCAAGTGAGATGGGAACAGGGTCTAAGATAAAACTCTGGAGGTTTTGTCAACTTCAAGGAACAAGCAGAAAGGAAATCTGAAAAGGAGGGGTAGGAGGAAAACAAAGAGTGTGCTGGCACAAAAGCCAAAAAAAGAAAATAGTTCAAGGGAAAAAATGGTCAACAGTGACTAATGGAGTTGGGACATCCAAAAAGATAAAGATTAAAAATGCCCACTGGATTTATCAACAAGAGCTTGTTAGTGACCTTGGCAGAAACAGTTCTAGTGGACAGAGTGTTATCCCACCCCAAAAAAGCTGTCCCTGACCCCTTCCTAGCCAATATTGATCCTGCCCTGCATATCTCTGCCCTCTAATAATCCATGTTATTCACTTTGGCACCTATTCACACATGGTCTGTTACTATTGTTCAGATACTTCACATAGGTTCATCTTGTTTTCCCATATCATAAACTCACTACATCAACAACTATGATATATAATTCTTTTGTTTTCTTGACTGCAGTGATAACTGAAAGTTTGGTAAATGGACTTATACCAGTCTATAAAGTATTTTGTTACCAATCCATGATAAGGAAAGTATAGATATAAACAGTAAGTATAAACAGTAAGTTGCTAGAGACTTTATAACAATTAATGGTATAATTTTGTCTACTGAATTAAATTTAAAAATCAGCCCTGTATTTGTTATGTTTTTAAAATTTCATTTTTCTAGTGATTCACTTTTACTGTATTTTACAAAGATATCAGTGGACAATGGATTGAAGAATTAAAAAAAAAGGTTCTGAGTAGAAATGAAATGATCTGGTGAATTATCAAGTTCAATTATTATTGAGCTAGGTGTGGTAGCACATGCCTATAATCCCAGTGGCTTGGGAGGCTGAGGCTGAAACAGGAGGATCTCAAGTTCAAAGCCAGACTCAGCAACTTAGCAAGGTCCTAAGCAACTCAATGAGACCCTGTCTCTAAATAAAATACAAAAAAGGGCTGGGGATGTTGCTCAGTGGTTAAGCACCACTGGGTTCAATCCCTGGTACAAAAAAGTCCCCAGCTACAGACAGTTTGAGAAGCATTACCCTAAAATGTCACTTAAGCACTATGAATATAGTTAGTACCCAATCTTATTGTATGATGAAAATGAATAAATGAATGAATGAATGACCTATGAGAGAAAAATAACCAGAAATAAACTGAACTCAGAGGAGAACTCAGAGGAGAAAAAAAAAATCTTTGAATGTGGTTGTCACAGAAAGAGTGTGGCTGGTTACAGTGGTACATGCCTGTGATCCCAGTTACTCTAGAGGCTGAGACTGGAGGATTGGAAATTGGAGACCAGCCTGGGCAACTACAAAGAGGGCTGGGGGTGTAGCTCAATGGTAGAGCACTTGCCTAGCATGTGTAAGGCCCTGAGTTCAATCCCCAGTAGTACCCCCCGCAGACAAAAACCAGTGTGATTGAGAGATACCAATTGACTAGGCCAAAGCTGAATAATAAAATAATCGAGGTTCTAGCAAAATTTGAGATGATGCTGATCAAAAGAAAAAAGGAAGTTGAGATGGCAATTTTGGAACCTGTCTAAAAAAGCAATTAATTTGGGCTGGAGTTGTGGCTCAGTGGTAAAGCACTTGCCTGGCATGTATGAGGCACTGGGTTCGATCCTCAGCACTGTATGTAAATAAATAAAAGATCCATTTAAATTTTTTTTTTTTTTAAAAAGCAATTAATTCCAAAGAGTGCTGTTTATTTCAATTGCCTTCTGTCCATCAGGGGAAAGTTGTCTGTGAGAAGCCTCTAAGCTGCAGGAATAAGGCCATATTTAACATGGGTGCCTGTAAGCAGCTGTTGAGGAAGAGCCTTTCCAGGAGCAGGGTTCTGAGTAGAAATGAAATGATCTGGTGAATTATCAAGAATAAATACTGGAAAAGTCTACTAGACTGAAGAAAATGGGAATATACTGAGCATCAAAATTTTGGAGAAAAGAGGGAATTCAGACATTTAGGTGGGCCGTGGGTTCCCAACCTCAGGCACACAACCTTCTTATCAAAAGCCTCTGACAAAATCAGCTGGGTTCTGTATTGCTACTTACTGGTGTCATGGTGACAAGTGGGGAAGGTCCCCGTGGGCGCTTCAGCAGCTGCTGGGCATGCAGTTGGATGTTGGCTCCTCCATCTGATGCCCTCCGGCCAAGGGGGCCCATTCCATTCAGCAGCTGTAGGGTGGGTGGCTGTAACAGAGACTGCTCCTACAAGGAGAAGAGTGGGCAGGATTGACTCGTAAAATAGGGGGAAAGAGGGGCAAAAACAGAAGAATTCCAGTCCACTTAAATTACAGGGTTCTTTTTTGCTCTTCTTTTTATTTTTATTTATTTATTTATTTCATACATGACAATAGTGGAATGCATTACATTCATGATTCTTTAATCATGATGTAGACTACAGAAATCCTCCCTTTCTCACCCAAATTGCTTTACAAAGGAGATCATTCTTTTCTACAAGGAAATCCTCAAATCCTCAAAGTCTCTCAGGAGTTCATTTATTTTCCTGGGGCAATACCTCTCCCACACCAAAAGTACCTTATACTCAAGCTGCCCAGTTGGTTGCAAATTTTGCATGGGCAACAGATTGTGCATGAAGTTCATGTTAGGGGCCACCTGCAGGAATGGAGCCTGAGGAGTGACTCCAGGAAAGCCAGGAAGGAGCTTCTGCAGATCTTCCATAACTTCCGTGCTGACAGAAAACAGGAAGACAGAGAAATGTGGTTAACATTCTTTCTCAGAGGTACTTAAATCCCCAAATTGATGATACTGTTATTTAATAGTTTATTTTATTTTTTACTTTTCTCCTCAATTTCTATTCCAAGAGTCCAAAGCAAAGCAGAAGCCTAATGTGTGAATTTGATTCTGACATTTTACTTCCTGGGATTGGGGACCGCTATTTTTCATTGACCACTCAGTAAAACCAACAGCTCTGAGTCAAGAGGAAACACTGGCACGAGTCCAGGTCAGGTTTTAAAAGCTTGGAGGTGAACAGCAAGTTTCTGGGGAACATGAGCCACTGCTAAGACAATGGTTGCCTGAAGTAGCAACTGATTCACCAGGGAAAGAATGCAATTGCTCCTGTCAGTGCTGACAGGACAGATAAGTACTGGATGTACAGGGCTGTCATGCTGCAACAGTAGGTTCTACAGCAGACTTTAAAATAAGAGACCTTTGCACTAACAGCGACCCAGGACTCCACCCCTTTGAAGCTGACACACTGTGTGGGGACAGAATGTTCCCCTTATTGCCTGTTTGATCATCGGCCGAGAACAAGAAACATAAAGCAAGCAAATCAGCAGGCATGGGAGTTTTGGAAATTCACTCAGAGAAAAGAGATATTTATAAGAAAACCAGCTTTGCCCCTAGTTGAACTCTCAGAACTCTTGCTACAACCTTCTCTTTCCTACTCAGCAAAGAAAATATTCATAAAAGAAGTAGGCTATTTTTAATGTTGAGAGTTCTCAATTTGAGAACAAAAATGGAGTGAGCTGGCTGGCCTTCAGTCCTTTTCCCCAGAGTGAGGGCATCAGGGAACACTAGGAAAGACAGCTTTGGGAAAACACTTTGAGAAATTGGTGTGTTTCTGAATTCTTGTTCACTTACATATAAAAATAAGTCAGTCCAGATATATATCACATCACTTGTTCTCCCTTCCTAGACGAGTCTTGCACTATAACATGTGGCAAATGTTTCTAAAAGCTGTCAAATTTAGATGAATTTTAAGAGGTATTTCTGTGTAACCTAGATTCAAAGACCTCAATCTTTGTGGGCAAAGGTACCATCACACTCCTCACCAAAGTACTGTGATTAACTGGCATGATGATTGCTAACAGCCCACTAGAGCCCCACGGATACCTCACAATTCTTAAATTAAATCCATGTTGATCTACCAGGATGTGTTAAGGGTTAAAACTTATCTTAGCCACTTAATTTAGATCTCATCTGGGAGAGAGCATAAAGTAGAAAAAACGTGCCATGAAAAAGCCAGGTAGGAATCCTCTGCCCTGGTGCTTGGCAGGGCTGTTGCCCAGACACTCACCGTGGGTCAGCCACACCCACTGTGTGCCTCCTCATTGACAAATAGCGGACAAGTGCTTCAGGGGAAGGCTCTTCACCCTCATCGCTGTCCAAGTTCACTGCCCCATCCGGCTGAGGCGGGAGGGAAACACAACCAATTAGAAATAGGAAGGAAGGAAAGGAAATGTAGATATGGGAAAGAAAGTGGTTTCATTGGCAACTATCAGAGGATGCTACTTGCCTCCACAATTTGGTTCTCTGGGTTAATCAGCTGCACCTGGGGAACGCTGATGTTCATAGCGGTACCTGCCTGCTCCGCCTGTAAAGTAGTACATAAGTATACACGAATACCTTAAACATTAGAGGGAAATAATGATAGCTTTTCAAAGTAGTCCTGACTGCTAAAGTCTTTGGTTCCTCTGCCCTTAGAAGTCACAATAAGTAAGCATTCTTTAGAGAGGACAGTATCCCAGTGATTGGCTATTTCTTAAAAAAAAAAGAAAGAAAGAAAAGAAGAAAGCAATCATTGTTACCATCCATCCTCTCTGTCAAAGAAAGGTTCAAGTCTTGATTGGTCTCTGACAAAGGAAGAGATGATAGAAGTATGGAAGAATAGGAAACTCCTTTGACTTGGGGTTGGTGAGCAGCAGCTAACCCTTACCCCCTGGTGTTACGTGTCCTGAACTAGATCACTGGAGACATTGCCCACCTGGATATTGACTGGTGCTTGAAATGCCATGGCTCGGGGCATGCTAGGAAGTGCTCCGAGACGCAGGGTTTTATGTCTCTTATGTCGATCACACAGCAGGCTGTAGATTGCACTATAGTGATCATAGGCATCTGATCTTAATGACTACCAAGAGAGAAGGGGGGAAAAAAGTAAAAAACCCTGATGAAATGGCATGTCAATGACCAAAACCCTTTCAATAATAACATCAGAAGACCAAAGCACCTTCTTTCCTTCCTTCCCAGGCCCAGGAGGGGCAGAGGAAGAGAAAAAGGAGGAAAGCAAAGAGACCCAAGTTCTCAGGAAGGAGAAAGAATAGAAAATGCAGGATAGAGGAAGGACTACTACACCTCACTTTGTTCTCCACTCCTTCCTAGATACCTGTAGTGTCCGCTCTTTGTCTAGTCCCATGTCCTCCATGGCCAAGAGGACATCCTCATTCAGAGGGTCCATCTGCCTTTCTTCCTTCAGTTGCTGGCATTCGGCTATTAACTGTAACATGAAAAGATGCAAGCAGTCAAATCCCTAATTAATCACCTCCATGTGGCATATCATATACAATGACCAAGCTGTTCCATGCACCCTAGCTGAGGGTGTTTTGGCCTCAGAGTCTAAGCAAGACAGCTCTGGTGAATGGCTATGAGCAGATAAGATCCCCCTGTTTCCTGAGCTCCTTGGGGTACCTCGGATAGTCACAATGGTTTTGAAAAGATAGGCTACAGAAACCACTGAGCACACTAAGATAAGAGAAAGGAGACATCCCTATGGTAAGAGAGCTCCCGAACTGTGGGCTGTAGTATCTTGAAAGCCAAAAACAAACTCAAATTTGGGAAAAAAACAGCAGGGAACCAGTCTCACCATTCTCCAGCAGTTTAGCTGATTTTTACAGTCTTTGTTTTCTTCCCTTGCTACTTTAATATTACCCAACAGTTTGTACCTTGTGCCTACCCATCTTTTCAGGTATTGTCCAGATTACAATCACATGCAAAAGAGACTGCTGTAGCTCTAAAAGGAGATCACCAAGGCAAGAGATGGCCAGCTCACCCTGTCGAAGTTGGGGTCAGCATCTCCTATCTTCATCCACTTGTGCTTACATATCTGTTCCATAGAGAGGCGCTTATTTGGGTCTAACACCAACATGTGACGGATCAAGTGCTCACATTCTGTAACAGACAAACAGCCTGCCTTCAGTCTCTGGTGAGGGCAGGTACCAGTGGATCTGAGCAACTTACAGGCAAGACCAGCAGGTAGCTTCTTAAGCTCCTTGCTTTTCATTTTGTCTCTCTTTTTCTTTGATTCTTACCTATCACACTTCTTTCTCCAGAAAGGGGTGGGCAAAGCAGAGACAGGTGAAGATGTGACAGAAGGCAAATGCTTTCACTGAAAGTCTGACCAGAAAAATCTGGGGATAATCCACGGATTTAATTTATTCATATTAAGTATGGCCCCATTTAATACAATTAATGGAGAGAAGAATATCCTCTAAAGAGATTTAGTTTCTCTCAAGGTTCTCAAAATATTCAGTTCTATCTTCCATATGTATTTTATTAGGTACATTTTAATGATTTGGGTTTTGCTGTACAATATGACTCTTCAAAACTCAGGGAATTTGACATTTATGATGGTATAAGGTATATATGGAGAGAGGAACAGGCAGAGACAACCTCTTTACCATACGCTGGGATTCAGCTAGGCTTATGTAGAATTTTTTCCAAGGTTATGTAAACATTCACAGGTACAAAAACGAAGCTGTGAGTGAGCGATTCAGATCAACAGATATTTTTCTCTGGGAACACATACTATAGGTTACACTGCAGAAAAAAACAATAGGTTAAAAAAAATCAAGAAACCTATATTCAGATTTCAAAACCATCTTCTATTTCTCATTTTTCTCATCGGCAAATTGGAGCTACTGAAGATCATGTGGGAGTAGCAGTCATGACAAAGGTTGCAGGTGATAATACAGTAGCAGTATTAACACATTCTTCTAAGCATTTTACGTTATTATTATCTCATTGGATCCTACAGCAATCCTAAGAGGAATGTATTATCATCATTCCCATTTTAGAAATGGTAAAAATTAGGCAGAGAGAAGAGCTGATAGTGGATCCAAATCCCTGAACCATTAATTCAACATCTTCATCCAAGCCACCATTACAGTGTATTTAGACACCTGCAAATCTCTTCACTGGTCTTTTCTGCTTCCAGGCTTGATCCATAGAGAAGCAAATGGAATTTTTCTGAAGCATAAATCTGGGCCTATTGTTACCTTGCATATAACTCCACAATCTCTTCCCTTAATCCTCAGAATGAAAATCCAAAGTCCTGGGCCTCTGAGGCCCCTGCCTAGTCTTTGCACATGCTCTGCACACTCCCACCCACTGGCTTCTACATTTGCTCCCTTCTTTAGTTCGAATGGTTACTTCTCAGATCTTCTCTTGTCATTCAGGTAAAAGCTTAAATGTGAGTTCCTTGGAAAGCTCATCCCTTACCACCTACTCTAAAGCAGGCTGCCAGTCACTCTTTATTACATTTCATGAATTTTCTTCACACGAATGATTTGTGAACTTGTCTTGTTTATATATTTACTTGTTTATGTCTCTCCTACCACAATATAAGTCATTTTCACTACCATGGCCATATTGAATCTCCAATACCAAAAAATAGTTATTACACTTACTAGGAGAGTTCAATAAATATCTACTGAATACATAAATAAGTATTTATTGTATTTAATTCTGACCCTAATCAAATAAGACTTTATTTGTGGAAATGTTTTATATTTCACTGAATCTTTACAACAACCTTATATCAGACACTCTCATTAGCCACATCTATAAATGAAGAAGAAACATGATTTTGAAAAGTTAATGTACTCAATGTTGTAAAGTAATGTGAAGCTGTGCTCCTGATTACTGTGTTATACATTTTTAGGTTGATATACATTCTGGTTGATCTATTTTTCCAGGGAAAATTCAACTCTGCAATTTCCACAGCATTTGGCAAACACCATGCTATACCACTCTTAATTTTTAATATCCTCTAGCTTTAAAATACAAAGAAGTTCCTAAATCAAAATTACTTTATATCAGGTACCAATTTGTTCTTGTGGTATGATTAAAAGTACATTCACATGTAGAGATCCAAAAGACTACAGTTTCTGTATCCCTCTAAAACAAGAGTAAATGTCATCTAAAATGTTAAGCTTCATTAAAATTATGTTTTCAGAGTAGCAAGGCTAGATTGCACAACTGTAGCTTCACTGACAGACATGTCTATGGTCTGTAATTACACAAGGAAAAAAAAAAGTCCTTAATTTAGAAAGTTGCTAAAGCTAATGACCCCTCCATAGGGAGAAGGCCAGGCCTTCTTTGAAAGTTAGGAAGTTGTTGTCAAGGCCTCTAGATGGCACTCGTTTGTTTTCCTTTGATCTCCACACACACTAGTGCTTAAAATGAGATGACCAAGGCCAAATGACATTCGGATACAAGCTTGGGTTAAAACAGGGATTTTATTTTTTTTCAAGGCGATTTCCTTAAAAACAAAGCAAAACAAAAAATACTGCCACAAGTCCTAATGAAAATCAATCTATCTATCTTTCTATCTATTTATCTATCTATATATCTCATTCAATTTGAGGACCTTGAAACCTCTATTTAGTTGTCCTTAATCATCATTTGGCTTGGATACCTTTGAAAATGACCAGAAAATTCTGCCCAAGAAATTATACACAGAAACCATCATGTAATTTTTCACTGTTCAAAACTCTAAAAAAGCTTGCTATAGTTTCCCTAAATGTCTACAGGTCCCAGAGCAAGAACTGCTGGTTACAATGCCAATGCCTCAAGGACAAGAGCTTTTATCTTGTCTGCCCTACATAATATCCAAAGGAACAAAAATCTAACACTTCTCATCTGCTGCACAGATGGTAAAATATGACAAAATGCAGAATGTTCGAGTAGCATCATCAATTCGTACTTTCTCTGTGTTATACAGCTCATGAAATTATTAAAGAAGATTTGAATATACTGTTCTATATAAACTATGGAAAGAGGATGAAAATGAAGGGAATAAATGTTCCTGAACCTAAAAACACAGCCAACCACAGGATAGTCAATTTGAAAGAGTGCAAAGATGATGGGTCCTCAGATCAAAGGGTGTAAAACATCAGCTTTTCAGATGCCAACAAGAACTCTATTTTAATGTCTAAAATGGTCCCATCACTTGTTCCCTCCCAAAGGCCAGAGCCTTTGATGCTGAATGAAACTGAAGTACTCTGGGCAATGAAGGAATATGCTGCTCTGCTTGTGTGTGCCAGAAAAGCAGCTTCCCTTCGGAGGCTGCTTTCATCTGCTCTGTGCGAGACGCCAAGCGGTCTCTGCAGTGAAAATCACTGTGGGCCCATGAAACTTGATACACCAACATAATGTTAACTAGAGGATGCCCAGAGCAGGCGAGCCCCGCTGTGCTGACAGGCATGATGACTGTGAGGAGAGCGAGCTCCTGTAATGGGCAGGGTCCTAAAATGGGAATGAAGATTGTCAGCGTGACTCCAGCTAAGAAGGAAACATCTTTTTTTCTTTTTGTCTTTGATAATAAATCTCTAAAAGACGTTGAAAGTATTTGGCTTGAGGAGGGACAAAAATATTGAAGATGGTAAGGGATTAAAAACCAACTTTAAGTTCACCTAAGACAGTTTCACAGAAACTCTGCCTCAAGTTTCTAAGGTAGGAAAAGACAGAACTTAAGAAAGAATTTCCTGACTAAACTTTGAAAACATGCCACCTGAAGACAGGGTGAAGGCAGCGAGGCTGATTTATCTTGGAGAAGAGAAGGTGGGGGTAGGAAGGGGCATGCTGGGTGTCCTTCAATATCTGAAGGGTCATTTACAAAGATGACAACAAAGTAGATTTGTACTGTGCTAAGGGCTTTAGAATAATTAGGAAGTCACAGGTTCGCTGTAGGAAGAATCTTTTTTTAAAAAATATTTTTTTAGTTGTAGATGGACACAATAACTTTATTTTATTTCTATATGGTGCTGAAAAACCCAATGCCTTCCACATTCGAGGTGAGCACTCTACCACTGAGCTACAACCCCAGCCCAGGATGAATCTTTTTAATGATCAGGATCTAAGGAGGGGCCAGTCCAGCAGGCAAGGTCACACGTGTAGCACAACTAATTTTACTTATTTTATACATCAGTGTTCTGGGTAAGATTTTACTTGAAAAAGTAAGTCCAGAAACAAGTAGATAGGATGAACTCCTTGGACACACCACCACCAATTCCAAGTCATGGGACTGTGACAAGGGAACCATTTGTCCTATGAAGTAGTAGTAAGCTTACATTCACTAGAAATGTTTAATCAGAGATTGGCATTTGAGATGCCATTAGAAGGGCTCCTAGCCTTAGATCTGAGGAAGACTAAGAATCCTTCAAGGGTGGTCCCTGTGGCTTACAGAGGTGTGCATCCCCAGTGACTACCAAGATAGCTGACATGGAAGAGGCCCTAACAACTTCAATATCCTAAAATCCATAAGAATATAGGCATGCTTCACACTTTAAGCTGAAATAACCAGAAAACTATCGTTTCACTTAAGATTCAGATGCGGCACTACATGGGGCCAAAAAGGTAACTAGATGGTTTTTAACGTCTCCCACAGGGGTACGTTCTCAGTGATCTTTTCTAAAGTTATACAGAATAATCTTCCCTTCACATTAGTGGGTGACCACCTGAGGAGATGCCTGCACTTGGGCAGAGCTGCCGCAATGAAGCAATAATATAAGAAACCTAAACAATTCTTGGCAACTAAATCTCTTCCAGAAACCCTGTGGACTTGACTTATAGCATAATGTTCCTTTAGCATGTTGAAAAAGTAAGAGTGAAAGATACACAGAAAACAATACACACAGGGAAGGAGGGAATGAAGGATTAGAGTAAATCATTCAAATTACTAACATTTATTTAGCACTTATATGATAGAGTGTTAAACTCTTTAAGTTAATTCACACACCAACCTCTATTACTATAATTTGCATTTTATAGACATAAAAACTAACAATCAGAGTTGAAAAACTTGATCAGATAATAAAAGGCAGAATCGGGATATAAATTCTAGTCAGAACTCCATCGAGTTCTTAACCTATATAGTACCTAAAATACATTAATTACTTGTGTTTTAGGTAGTATATTTTTTTAATTTATTTTTTTAATTGTAGTTGGACACAATATCTCTATTTTGTTTTTGTGTGGTGCTGAGAATCGAACCTAGGGCCTTGCACGTGATATGCGAGCACTCTACTGCTGAGCCACACCCTAGCCCCTAGGTAGCATATTTTTATAAGAATAAATCAAAACAGTTTAATTCCCACCTCTGACATATCAAACGGCATGTAATCTCGATAGGTATCACTCACAGGCTAACTTAGTACCAAATGGGCTAAGTCAATCGACGGTCAGAAAACTATGAACTAGCTAGAAAACAGCTTTGTGTGGGGAATAACAATTTGGATGAAATGAGAAGGCAGAGACATAAGAACAAAGGGCGTGTGGGTCATTCCACTAGTAATTTTACTAGTAAGAACTAAACAACATAGAACAACCTTACTTCATATACTCTGGTGATTGCCAGGTAATGGAGACTATGATAGAGGGCTACCAACAACAGTCATCCCCAGTCAACAACTGCGGACAAAGAAGAGGCTGAGGCAGAAATTTAGGGAACTGGATTATCAACATCTTCAGGCTGATCCTATGAAGGAGGGAAAGCCACCGTTCCTTAAACCCCTCATGCAATGCTAATGTATAGGACATGGCAAAGCCATCATTTTCAGCTCTGTGGCAGAGGAATGGTCTGAACTGAGTCATAGATTCTTTCTGGCCACATAAAACTACTTTGAGCTGGTAGAAACAGAAGCCATCTGTATGCCAGAAGGCAAAGGAAGAATGCAAGGAAGAAATAATTACTCAGGAAATTCATGCTTCCTACAGGTGGTGAGAGAAAGTATATAGTCTAGTTTCTCACAAGCACTTTCCTGTCAATACTAGGTAAGTTCAAAGGTAATTTCAGAGCAGTCGGCCCAACAGTTCTTTATTTTTGATAATTTTAGCACATTTTTAAATAATGTTTTTTTCTTAGCAATGAATTACTTTTAGAACAATTCAAGTTTCAAAGAGGGCTCTATTTTTCTAAATCCCAAAATCCAAAGAGGAAACAAATTAATTGGCTGTTAAATTTCTAAAACATCTGTTTCCATGGAAAATGAAGAACTTTATTAAAAAAAATTGTAAACAGTTAAATAGCATTAAAGTCTTAACCATCTTAAGATGGTTAACAGTTAAATGGCATTAAAGTCTTATCCTTAGCCAAGGGTACTAGGCAATATGTTGCTTGCTTCTCTTTTCATTCACATTGTCCAGCTCAAACATGGGAATGGGCAAGAACTGATAGTATCACAGCAGACAGAACATGACTGAATAGTCTGCAATGACACTCTCAGGACAGAGCAGATGGCTTTGGCAAGTAAGAGTCTATCCCCTTACTTCATATTGTCTGGATTTACAAATGCTCGTGACTCACAGCTGCTTTTTAATTCTGTCTACCTTTTCCAAAAAGGAAAACCACACACAAAATATAATGTTTTTCTTCGTGAAAGGTAAATAAAAGTATGTCATAATATCCTGATACTTTCAGAATTATGGCTAAAGTAGTGTGACCATCTTGCAATGTCATGATCCCTACAGAAATAATTTAAAGGTAAATCAATAAAAATAGTGGGATTTTTGTTTGTTTATTTGTTTTTGGCCAAAATACCTTCTTTTGGTAAGAAGCTGGCCAGAGTTAGGAATCCTCACTCTGCCTGTGGAATGCACTCTAAAAATGACATTTTATTAATATGCCTAAGGGAACTCTTTCACTGTCAACTACCAACTAGGGTGAAATCTATTTCACATGGTCACTTTTTAAAAATCTAAACACTTAACAGACAAATGGTCTTCAAATAAGACATTGGTATGTATAAATAACATACACTGTGCCAGTTTATAGACACATTCAGCCTATATAAATGTTAAATATAATCATTCAAAATACAGGGGGTTTGTTGTTGTTGCAAAGAAATTTTGTAACATTAGATACTCCTAGAACAATAATGTTGTGGAAAAAACAAGTAAATGCATATATCAAAAGCAAGTGTTATAGAATCTGAATACTTTTACTTTATAAATTAAATTTTGTGGGCTAGGGATATGGCTGAAGCAGTAGCGCGCTCGCCTGGCATGCGTGCAGCCCAGGTTCAATCCTCAGCACCACATACAAACAAAGATGTTGTGTCCGCCAAAAACTAAAAAATAAATATTAAAAAAATTCTCTCTCTCTCTCTCTCAAAAAAAAATTAATTAATTAGTTAATTAAATTTTGTTACACTATTGCTATAAGAAAGCATCTCTAAATACGAAGTTAAAGAATTGGTTATTTAAAGCAATAGTTAATGCCACAGTTTTACATACAATCAAACAAAACATATGACCTTGAAATTAACTGGAATGGAACTTAATTAATCTGAAATAGCAATTGTACTAAGATTTGACTCATAAAAATAAGCACTGAGATTAGTTCCTCTAACACAAGAAAATAGAGGGGAAAAATGTTGCTTTGAAATCATTTGCTTTCAGTTGTTCTGGATAGAAAAACAGAAGTCCCATACTAGAACATGTTGGCAAATTTCTAAAATGCTATTCCAACAGTGAGATAGTGATCATATTAGAAAGTGTAGCATTCTTGATTTTTCTTTTTTTTTTTTTTTTAAAAAAAGTCAAGGACCTTCTTCACTTTTCTGCTTCTTTTTTCAACCAATAAGCATTTATTAATTACCAACTGTATGCCAGCGAAGAGTAGCATTTAGGCTGTACAGGAGAGTTCTTCGAATTAAATACAAATCTCCTCAAATAAATACAAATATATCACTGGTTTCTGTAATGTAATCAGAATATTCTGGAATAGAAGAAAAGTTCCTTACAGCTCTAAATCTTGTGAGACACTTTTGATGACTGAACATAGAGGCCACAGGGAGATGGATTGGAACAATTTAGCTAACAGAGATGCAGTTGGTAAGAAAAGTTTGTATTAGGAATCAATACACTGATGTTGAGAGGCTTCTTTCAACACAAGATAGACTATGAAGAAAATAGTGTTTGACCTACGTGTCTATTTATTAGAAAAATAATACCTATTTCTTAAAAGGTTCCTTCTTTTTTTTCTTTTGGTGCTGGGGATCAAGCCCAGGACCTGGTACACACTAGGAGTTAATGCTCTACCACCAAGTTGTACCTGCAGCCCTCAATTTCCTTATTATCAGTCAGGTTTTTTTGGTGGTTGTGATGCTCCCATAAAATTCAGAAATCAAGAGACCCTGCTTAAGGCTGGAGATGCCCACACTGAAATCCAGTCCAAGCTGAAAAGACCCTTGTTTGCTACACTACTGTGCTGAAGCCTGTCCATTTTGCTTCACATTTACCAAGACTTGCTGCTTACAGTAAAAGTGTTTTTTTCTGAGTCCTAACATCAATCATTATAGTAGAACAAAATTCTAGCTCAGTTTTACTCCAGAGTCCAACACCCAGTATTTGCTAGTAATTAGCACTTCCTTTGATAGATTATCCAGATGTACTTAGACAAAGATATCCATTCCAGGACTCTCTTGATACTTGGAATAATTTGCCAGATATGTATTTAGTGAGAACTAAAATACAATCAAAGATGGTTAGATGGTTTCTGAAGTCAAACTGTCATTGTTCAAATCTCAGCCCTGCCACTTATTAGATGTGTGATCTTAGGCATGTTAGTTAAACTTATCATGTTCTAATTTCTTGTCCATCAAATGACCCATCATATTACCTACTTTACATAATAGCCTTCACTATAGCATTGTTTTGAGCTTTAAGTAGTTAGTGCAACAGTGCCTGGCACATGGAAAGTATTCAGTAAATGTTATCTAAACCTCTAGAGTCCTTCTACTTAGAACTTCCTTTCTCTGTTTTTCTACATAGGGTTGCCATAGCAAGGAGACAGTTTGCCTGAAAAGATGAATAATAAATAGGGCAGTATCAACACTTAGGCCCTGGTTTTCTATAATGGTAGGTGGGTGTTAAAGGGATGGCTACAGGAGACCTGCTTTACACTAGCTTCTTTTCTGACATCACTCCTGTTTTCTGCATTCACTGACATGAAGGCAACATGATTTTCTCCCTAGCAGTGAAGTACACCTTGAAAGGCATGAAAGAACTGCTCTGAGGGCTCTGTACCCCTTAGTGTGTTGGCACAGGTGGGTGAGCTACTTTAATCCCCTGCCCCATTCTCTCTAAACAAAGTGGCATTAGCCAAGAAAGATGCTGTGTGGTTCTTGATGAGTAAGCCGATCAGGGAAGAGTTGTTTGCTTGTAAGTGGAAGCTTTTTGGCAGTAGCTGCAGGGTACATTCTCCATCAGAACCATTATGTAAGCCTGGGTCTTGCATTCCCAGTGATAAAATGCTTATGCAGTATTACAACTAATTAAGTCACAATGAAGTCTAATCAATAAGGACTCAAAAATATTGTCCACAAGAGATTTCTATGCACTCACTAACACTGCAGTTTTTTTTCATTGTAAATTAATTTTCCTTCAGTTAAATAAATGATCTTACTATGTTGCTAGGAGAATAAGGAAAACTAGGCTTTGATAAGTAGGAATCCCAGGGTTTTTTCAAAATATGCTGTTACTGAATGAATTTGATACCCAAAATATTTGAGTTATTGTCTTCCACTGGTGGGAGGGGGAGTCAGAAAAAAGCATCTGCTGACACATGTGGTCAGGCACATTTGTCTCATCTTCTATGATAACTCAGGAAAATGTACATTTTCAAGTTATAATGACAGTGCTACAAATTTAAAGAGGATTTATTGAAGGCTGAATTGACTTTATACCACCTAGATAATTCTTGTATAATTTGGCTTGGGGATTTTCCTAAGGGATACTTTCTGGGATGCTCTGATAAGTTTAACCCCCAAATAGTCTGACTGATTTTGTTTTGTATGAGACACAGAAAGTCAACTCCTCAGAAGGCCAAAACACCTTTAAAAACTAGAAGTCACTTGACCTGATCACCTACACAATAACTCAAATAACAAAAGCACATAAAACCAAGTGAGTTACCTATCACTTTAATCATATAATACAAAAGTTTAACATAAGTGATTTAACATAAGTGACTCAGTAGTAATTTAGTTTTTTATTCAAAAATATTTACTGCAAATTTATACCCTACTGGGGTTTTTTTAAAGTTTTATGTAAGGTATTAATGTGCAAAACATAGTACTGCTATCAAGGGGCTGACATTCTAGCAGGGAAGGGAGGAAGAACTCCAAATAATTCTAAGACTTCGTGGTGTGAAGTCAATTCAGCTTTCAATAAATCATCTTATAAATTTGTAGCATTGTCATTCTAAGTTGAAAGCATACATCTTTAGCACGTATCAGGACCCCTACCACAGGAAGCTTCTATCAAACAAAAACTTTAAAAAGGCATAAAAACTTCTAATTGTGAAGATACTTCATTCCACATATTTCTGACAATAAAGAGAAGCTTAGAATTCTTGAATTAACCATATCCATTGTTGATCATGGTATCCCATATAGCTGGATACTCTGGAATTTAACTTGGATAGAAGCAGCTAGATGATATAGCCTTTCATCCCTGTCTCTCAAGTGTTAATTTAGCAAACTATACCAGCTTTGTTTCTAACAGAAAAAATGGACAAATTCAGCTCAAGTCTATGATAACAGCTTAAGAAGAGATCTTGTTCGTAAGGACTTCCCTCAACACATAATCTGTAGAACAGTGACAGCACACCTGACAGGCTCTTACCTCCACAAGAAGAATTAACTCTCAAGTCTAGCAAGGCACAACCGTGCCCAGAAACAGTCGCTGTTAACAGGAAGAGGACTCAGCAGTCTCTGGGCTTCCTTCACATGAATTTGAAACCTCATGGTATTGGAAGGGTATCTCAGTTAAGAAAAGAATGAATAATCTTAGGAATTCATGTTCTCCTCTCCTTTTGATAGTACCTTCTGATGGGTCCTAGGATTCAAGGCAACACCAAGTGCATGTACATTCGGAGGCAGGAGAGATCATAATGGTAATATAGCAATATAAAAATGTTAATTCATTTCCTAGACTGGTTTGTTTTCTCTACTTAATCTTAACAAAAATTTTTGTTCCTAGTTAGGGAATTACTTGTCTGAGATAAAAGAGTGACTACATTTAGGATAATCAGGTGGGCTTTCTCTTGAGTCTTTAAGCTTTCACACTAACTTATATTATAAATATTAGTTCTTTCTAAGTACTTAATGTAATATGGTTTATGTCTAAGCATTAATCGACAGTGGGGTTGACAGCATGGCTAGCTGTTTACCAAGATCCACTCTCTAAAGCCTGCTCTGCTAAGGCTTGAGCAAGAATATTTTGCCATGATCTGAGGATGTGGGGGTGGAGAGTAGAGGAGATTCAAGTTGCTCACAGGAAATACTGTGGACATTGGAAAAGCAGAGGAAGTGGTTTATTTATCTTGCCCTTTTTTGCAATAGTGTGGTGTAGCAGAACAAACACTGAATTTAAGTAATGACTAAGTTACTTATTACCTATGTGGCCTTAGGGAAGTCAAGTAATTTCTTTAAACTTCAGCTTCCTAAACTTTATCGGCAAAATGATAAAATAATATATGCTATAGTTATGTTGCTCAAATTAGATCAAGTATAAGAAAATATCTGATAAACTCTAAAACTCTAAAGAAATACTTATATATATATACACACACACACACACACACACACACACACACACGGTACCAGGAATTGAACTCAGGGCACTTGACCACTGAGCCACATCCCCAGCCCTATTTTGTATTTTATTTAGAGACAGGTCTCACTGAGTTGCTCAGCACCTCACTTTTGCTTTAAACTCGAGATCCTCCTGCCTCAGCCTCCCCAATCACTGGGATTACAGGTGTGTTCCACCACACCTAGCTAATTTCTTGATACTACTATTGATATTATTATTTGAATAAGCATATCCCCTCTGAAAGAGCTTTTGTAGTCAACATTTTAACAAACCTGTGCATTAATTCATTCATTTAATAAATACTTATGAGTGCCTACTAGAACTCAGTCACTACCCTAAACTGTGAGAACCTAGCAGTCAACAAAATACAAAAGCTTAGTACAGTCAAGTGATACTGGAGGTCAGAGGTAAGAGACAATATATACTGTTAGGTCATGACAAATGCTCTGAAGAAAAAGCAGAGTTATAGAAAAAAATGTCGGTCAAACCTCAGCACCATATAAAAAATGAAATAAAGATATTATGTCCAATGTCCACCTATAGCTAAATATATATATATATATATATATATATATATATATATATATATATATATATATATATATAAAACGTCGGGGATAGTCAGGAAAGGCCCCTCTGAGAGGACAAGAAAATATTTGAGGAAACAGGAATGTATATGCTTATAAGGCGGAGAAATAGCAAGGATGCCTCTGTGACTGGAGTTCAAAACCTTAGATGAAGAGCAACAGAAAATGAGATCAAGCTGGGCGCAGCAGTGCACACTGGTAACTCCAGCTACTCAGGAGGAGTATCAAAAATTCAAGGCCTTCCTGGGCAACCTAGCAAGACCCTTGCTCAAAACAGAAAATACAAAGGGTTGAATGTAGCTTAGTGGTACAGCGCCTCTGGTTCAACCAATCCAGAAAGAAAGAGGGAGTGCAGAGCAGAGAAATGAGATCAAGGAGGGGAGGGTCAATCCTAGTTGTGCTCTATAGGCTAAAACAATAATGACTTTCAGAAATTTATTCTAAATGTAAATGAAAGTCATTGGGGAGAAATTGGGGCTGCATTCTGACAGAGATAAATCTTACTACATGCCAGACACTATGCTAGATTATAGACAACTGTGAAAAAGACATTTTGTCTGTACTTACTCTAAAGTTTAGTGTGGAAGACAAACAACAAAGGAATTAAAATATAAGGTATGATAAGTATTATGGTAAGGTAAAGTTCAGGGGCCTGAAAAATTAGTAGAAAAATATCTTGGTTCTTACTTCTAGCCCATCTACTTTCTTCTAGATTCTACAATACAGGAATGAATGAAATGGGATTGAGGAAGAAAAAAGTATTTGGGGCAGAGGAAGCTGCTTCCAGAGAACATGATATTGAGAGAACTAGAAGACAATTAGGACGGCTGGTTGTAGATGGGAGCTGATGCTGAAGAGAAAGGTAGGAGCCAGCACAGAGAGGTATTTCCATGCCACTGTTTTTTAAGCAACAGTCATAAGCTCAGTTCATTAAGTTGTAATCACCATTTTTTAATGGAATAGAATAAAACATACTAGAGTGTACTGCATACAGTAATAGTAAACTTTGCTTTTTTAAAAATACTTTTGTTCATTTGTATGCACATATGTATGTTCTAGGTCACCGGAGAAGACATGTTTTTATTATGACCATAGTAAAAATGTTTAAAAGTCAGTGCTTTAGACATATTAGCACATTAGGGCAACGGAAACCAGTGAAATGTTTTAAGTGGAAAATGGTATGATCAGATTTGTGAGTGTCCAGCATGTTTTGTTTTTATATTTGTATTTTGAAAGGATTACTCATGCAGCAATGTGGAGAAAGGATTACAAAAGGACAAGACTAGAGCCAGAAATCCACAGAGCTGAATTTAGGCAAGAGAGATTGTACTGAGGAAGTACAGAAAAAAATAAAAGTAAGAAGGAAACAAAAGAAAAACCAAGGAAAATGGAACTTTAAAAGTCTTATACAGGGCTGGGGTTGTGGCTCAGTGGTAGAACACTTGCCTTGCACGTGTGAGGTACTGGTTTTGGTCCTAAGCACCACGTAATAAGTAAATAAATAAAATACAGTTATTGTTTATCCACAACTAAAAAAAAAAAAAAGCCTCATGCTCACGGTCCAAAGACCTCTCCTCCCAGTCCTGTCATCACTCCCCAAATTAGTTCTTTTCCAGGCCTGTCACTCCCAAATTTCTAGGAAATTTATCAATTTTAGAGTTACCATAAATTCACTCACTTAGAAACATTACTTTGTGCACTATTAATTAGCCTATGTAATAAATAAAACAAAAAGAGATACTATGTTTTAAGCAACCTATAATTTAGGGTAAGTGCCAATTATATTTACTGATCAGATAATGGAGACCATATCACCCTAAGGAACCTGAGAATGACCAGGTCACCACAGACTTTCCTGTGACCAGCAGATACCATGACCAAGTTTCCTTTAAAAGAAGAGTCTGAGAACCCTAAAAGTATCTCTCACTCTTGAGATGACCCACATTCTTCCTTGAATGTGTGCCTTGCTCTCTGAAATAAATATCTGTCTTAAGAGCTAAAATAAATTAGCTAATTAAAGTCATTTCTGCAATGTTTGTCAAGAACCCCACAACTGGAGAATGTGGTAACTTGGAAGCAATGAGAAAAAAGTGTTTCAGAAGGTCTTTACCTGACTTAAAAATGAAGTAAAAAACTCATATAAAAAGTGGGCAATCCCAACTGCACAGGGGGCTGAGGCAGAAGGATTTCTTGAGCCCAAAAGTTTGAGACCAACATGGACAACAAAGCAAGATTTATTTAAAAAAAAAAAAAAAAGTGACAAAAGTCCTAAAGAGACACTTTACCAAAGACAGGCAGATGGCAAGTAAGAATCAATGGGGGAGACTGAGGCAGGAGGATACCGAGGTCAAGGTGAGCCTGGGAAACTTAGCAAGACTGTCTTGAAATATAAAAGAGAGGATGGGGTGGGCGGACATGATAGAGCAATTGCCTAGCATGTGCAAGACTAAACAAAACAAACAAAAATAAAACAAAACCCCAAACAATGAGATATCAATATATATCTATCAGAGTGGACAAAATCCAAAATGCTAATACCACCAAAGCTGGTGAGGATATAAGCAATAAGAACTCTCATTCTCCGAAAAATGGTACAGCTACTTTGGAAGACAGTTTGTCAGATTATTACAAAACTAACCATATACCATATGGCCCCATAACCAAGCTCCTTGGTATTTACCCAAATGAGCTGAAAATTTATGTCCCTACAAAAACCTGCACAAGGATGTTACAGCAAATTCATTCATAATTATCAAAACTTGGAAGCAACAAGGTAAAAGGATAAACTATGGTTCACCTAGACATTGAACTATTATTCAGCACTAAAAGGACATGAGATATCTAGCCATAAAAAGACATGGATGAAACTAATGTGCATGTTACTAAGTGAAAGAAGCCAATCTGAAAATGCTACATACTGTGATGTTTCCAAATATGTGGCATTCTGGAAAAGAGACAATAAAAGAATAAGTGATGGTGAGGGAAATGGGAGATGAATAGGCAGAGCCAAGAGGATTTTTAGGGCAGCAAAACTATTCTGTATGGTACTATACTGGTGAACACATGTCATTATGCATTTGTCAAAACCCACAGCAAATGCCACATTCAATGAACCCTAATGTACACTATGGACTGTAGACAATAATTCTGCATCAGAGTACGTCCATCAGATGTAACAAAGGTACCACAGTACTTGAAGATGTTGATTGAAGGGAAGTGTCGGGGGTAGGCACAGAAGGGTATATGGAAACTCCATACCTTCTGTTCAGTTTTTGTGTGAACCTAAAAGTGCTCTAAAATATAAAATCCATTTTAAAGGGTAAGGAATGGTGAAGCACTAAAAACTGTTGGGAGGGCAGTAAGATAAAACTCAAGACAGGCAGTTGATTGAAGACAAGATCACTGATGACCCTGGCCAGAGCAATATCCTGGAACACCTCTTCTTCCTTTTTATTAAAACTGGAGAGAGAGATGACTACTTCCTTACTCCATTCCCTTCCATCCTCTTCTCTGAGCCTTTTGTTCCTACAGCTCCGCCAAAACTACTTCAAGATCAACAGCCTCCACGCATCTAAATCCAACACTTGCTCCAGTCTTCTTACTTCACTTGGCAGCACCACTCCCCATGGCTCCTCAGTCCCTTCTCCATTATCTTCATTTGGCTTTTTTTAAGACAAGCTGACCTTGGCTTTCCTCACTAGCCACTCTTATAAACCATCTATACATTGATGATTCCCAAATATACTAGTCTACAACTCTCCCAAATTTAACTGCTATGTAATATCTCAATTTAGATGTCTAACAGGCACATCAAACTTGGTACGTCTAAAACAGTGCCTGCCACTCTGTATGAAACTATAATGGTGGATAGTATTATTGTATCACATTATAATAGTGACCATGTGTTATCTTTTTCCCATGTTATACCGCAGTCTCAGAACTAGCCACCAATAATTATCATCTGAATTATTTTAAGTTTCCTTCTAATTGGTCTCTTTCCTTCTGCCATTGTACTGTTTGGCCTACTAGAAATATAGCATCCACAGCAATAATATTTTTAAAGTCACTCTAAGGGTTGGGATATAGCTTAGGGATTCAGCATTTGCCTAGTGTGTGCAGAGCCCTGGTTCAATCCCCAGCATTGCAGAATAAAGAAGTAAATAAAAAAATAAAAAGGTCACTGTAGGGCTGGGGCTGTAGCTGGGCTGGGGCTATAGCTCAGTGGCAGAGCGCTTGCCTTGCACATGAGTTCAATCCTCAGCACCACAAAAATAAATAAGTAAATAAATGAATAAAGATATTGTGTCCATCTACAACTAAAAAATATTTTTAAAAAGTCTCTGTAAAATTCTTTCAACTTTTTTGTATGTCTGAAAAATTTCATAATACAATCTAAAGGAAAAAACAGGTCAGATTACATCATTCCTCTGTCAAAATCCCCCAACTGTTTGCATTTCACTCAGAATAAAAAGCATAGTCTTAAACGGTAAAATTCAGCTCCATCTTACCTCTCTGGTCTCTTCTGCCTCCTGGCTGTCCCCCTTTCCTTTAGAGCACACAGACCTGCTTCCTGTTACTCAAATACTCAGGCATGTTCCCTCCTCTGGGGCCAGTGCACCTGCAAATCCCTCAGCCAGGGACTCTCTTCTGCAGACGTCATAGCTTAAGCCCTCACTTTCTTTCAATATTTACTTTTCCCCACCATATCTTTTCAAATGACCTCCCACCCACCATCCTGCACTCCTCTATTTCATTTTTCTCACAGAATTTATCATTGTCTAATATACTACTAAGTCATGCATTCTAAGGCAACTTAAAGTTAAATCTAGTTCATGTTTCACCTACTTATTCTAAAATGCAATTCCCATGTGCTTATACTTTGCTGCCAACCCAGGCGACATATGTTCTTCCTTAAAATGAAAACAGATGATTAAGCAAAGTACACTACTTTCTATATTATCTCTAAAATATTCTCTTATATGCATATAGATGGAGAAAAAAAATTAGATTCTGGGTATCTGGTATCTGTTTCCAATGTCAAATTTTTCCAAAAGCTACTTACCCTACTGCCCACTCATTTAAAAAACATTTTTTTATGAGAGTCTGGAGTACGAATATTATAGAAGTAGGAAATGAAGTAGTAGAAGATTAGGATGCAAAGCATGCTTTATCCTTAGCATTTAAAACCACATTGCGGAGTTGGGTGCCATGGTGCACGCCTGTAATCCCAGCTGCTCGGGAGGCTGAGGCAGGAGGATCGCAAGTTCCAAACCAGCCTCAGCAACAGTGAGGTGCTAAACAACTCAGTGAGACCCTGTCTCTAAATAAAATACAAAATAGGGCTGGGGATGCAGCTCAGTGGTTGAGTGTACTTGAGTTCAATCCCTGGTGCCAAAAAAATAAAATAAAACCACACTGTAGGCTGGGGTTGTGGCTCAGTGGTATAGCATTTGCCTAGCATGTGTGAGACACTGGATTCAATTTTTAGCACTGCGTATAAATAAATAAAATAAATGTCCATCAAAAACTAAAAAATATACTTAAAAAAACACACACACATATTGCAATGGGGCTCTAACAAATGGAAACCCTATGTTATAATGAAAAGGGGATGCGGTGGGAGGACGGAGGTGTAACAAGAATATTTATTGTATTGCCTACTGACCTTTATATACATTATCTCATATAATCCTTACAGTAATACCCCTCCCAAAACTCTCAGCCAATTTATAGATGCAGAAACTAAAGCTCAGACAGACTTAGTAATGTGTAAAGTTCAGATTCAAACACAGGCAGGGCTATCTGGTGCTGATGTAGATATTACTCTGTTCCTACCAAACCTTGCCTCTTGGAAGCACCAGGAAAGAAACTGGAACTAAGAAAGGTTGTTAAATGGGCCATTTATACTCCATCACTAAATTCCTGGAACAACTTGGCATGTCTGACTTTCCATGAACCCAAGTCACAGCTGTGTATTGGCAGCTCCCTTACCTGTGGACATAAAAAATGGGATGCGGAACTTTCCACTCAGCACCCGGGCCCGCAGATTCTGCAGTGTGCTCCCATCAAATGGCAGGGCACCGCACACAAGTACATAGAGGACAACTCCAAGACTCTGCATCCCAAACAGAGAGTATGTACAATTAATAGCATCAGAGGAAATAAAAAAGAGGCCATTTTGGTATGTGTGTTAAGATGATGATGAGTCACACAAGATTATCCAACAAACTTTTTCTGTTTTTATGACAGATAATATGGGGCATTGTCAAGACCAACCACCTTCAGAATAGTTAACATTCTTCTTTGCTTCCAGACCTGTATTTGGGGTCATATCCCAAACTTTTCTCAGTGCTTATCTTCTAGGGATAAGGCAAAGCAACAACAGAAAGAATCACTGTTTTTGACAAGGGTGCCCATCCACACTGGCCCTTGGGGCTCTTTTGCAGATTCCAAGGGGTAGTTTGAAACTAATGTTCAGCCCATAAGATGAATATTAGACAGAAGACTGCTGAAGAATGGGAATTGAAGAACAGGTGACCATGCTCTTCATTCACATGCAGAATTATGTGTCCTCCAGGATGAGGACAGTGCCACCCAGTGATGGGGTGGATGGGGTTGAAGAGAAGGCAGTTACTTACCCAGATGTCCACTTTGGGCCCATCATACTCCTTTCCTTCAAAGAGTTCTGGTGCAGCGTAGGGAGGGCTGCCACACCAGGTCTTCAGCAGCTGCCCAGGAGTGAAGAGGTTACTGAAGCCAAAATCTAGAAAGGCAAATGGACACAATTCATGTCATCACAACCCAGCAAACACTAGTCTCTAGTCACCAGTGCAAAGGTCCCCAGATGATTAAGTGTGAATATCAAATGAAAAAAGAGAACATTTAGAAACTACATAAACAATCACTTGAAACTTAAAAATAAAATAGTGAAATAGAAATATAGACAAGCTGGAATGTAAAAGGTACCTGGTTAACTAAAGTAAGAATGACTGGTTTATGTCAACAACAACAACACTGATCCCTTCATAAACCTAGGCAGAGTGGGGTAGGTGGTACTTATCCCTTTAAGAATAAAAATAAAACGGAACATTGATGTTTAGACTGCTTCAAAATCAAAATACATGAAGCCTCCTCAGTTGGACCAAAAATTCGTATTATTTTTATTTCTTATGACAAACACAAGCACAAATTATGACCACTTAAAAATTACACAAAGTGATGTGATCATTGTTAAGGAGGCTTATGCAAGATGAAGAATATATTGGGCATGGTGGCGGACTCCTGTTAATTCTAGCAACTCAGTAGGCTGAGACAGGCAGATCACAAACTTGAGGTCAGCCTCAGCAACTTAACAAAACCCTCAGCAACTCAACCAGATTCTGCCTCAAAATTTTAAAAAAGTGGGGGAGTGATGGGACTGTAGCTCAGTTGTAAAGTGCCCCTAGGTTCAGTTCCAGTACTGTGGGGGGCTAAAAAAGGAATATTTAGCTTATTTATAAAGTGAACCAAGAACACCTGAACATTTTAACTTCAATTCTCTTTGTGTTTCAATACTTTCACCCCATTTTGCTTTCTCTCCTTACTATTTTAAGAAGAAGCGAATGGGAGGTAGGAGGGGTTGGATCTTTAGGAGAAATAATAAGAAAATGAGCAAGGATGTCAGGCCAAAGAATAGACTCACCGAAATACAGTTTTATTTATGAACAAGTCCCTATGACAGGCTAGAACTCCCTCATCCTCACTTCCGGTGGGAACTGCCTCCTGCCTCAGGCTTACCATGTGTGCTCCCTGCAGCCACAGCAATACTAAAGGACAGACATCCACCTAGTCCCTGGATCTTGTTGCTCCCTTTCCTGGCTGTACTCCTCTGTTGATAACTCTGCTTCCTTTCACTGTTTGCTATCCTTTCTTCTACCTTCTGTAGAAGGTACTTCCTCATAAGCATTTGCTGGTTCTGACTGTCTTTCCTTGCTCCATATTTTCTTAACTCTTCTTCTCCCACAGCTTCCATTATCATTTGTTTGATTATAATTCCCCAAATTTACATTTCTGGTCCTGGAACCAGATTTTAGTTCCTGGCATTAAACTTCTAATTCCTGCTTGGAAAGAAACACTAGAAACCCACCATTTTCCAAAATCAAGTTTGTTCTTCCAGTGCTGCTCCTCCAGTAAGGCCTCATTAATGGCATCACCATCTCTATTATAGGAACACTGGAGTCACCTTGAATTCCTTTCTTCCTTTCATTTCCCATTTTGAGCTGCTTCTGCACCATAAGCATGTCTGGTCTGTCTCCTGCTTTCTCTTTCCAGTCCTATCATCTTTTCTCTTTCTTTCTTTCTTTCTTTCTTTTTTGGTTATAGATATACATAATACCTTTAGTTTTAATTTTTTTTAATTGTAGATGGATACAACATCTTTATTTATTTATTTTTATGTGCTTCTGAGGATTGAACCCAGGCCCTCACACGAGTGAGGCAGGCGCTTTACCGCTGCGCTACAGCCCCAGCCCCTACCTTTATTTTTATTTGTTTGTTTGTTTATTTATTTATTTATTTTTATGTGGTGCTGAGGATTGAATCCAGGGCCTCGAATGTTCTAGGTAAGTGCTCTACCACTGAGCCACAACCCAGCTCCCACCATTGTATTTCATACTCTTCTCACCTGTGGCCTAAACTGATGCCACGCTTATTACCAAACATCGTTTCATTTCCCAAGAAGCCAACTATTCACAACATAGGGAATGTTACACAAATCAGACCTGTTACTTCCTTGCTCAAAATCCCTTGGTGGCTCCCTTCTGCTTGCAGAAGGTCTTCATCTCTCGGCTTGGTAATATAAGGTCCTTCCAGTTCCAGTCCCTTCCCACCTTTCCAACTTATCCCCAGCCATACTAGCATTACTAGACTACTCCCGTCCTGTGTTTACATGCCTTTCTTAGCTATTTCCTTTCTGTGCCGTGCCTTTCCTTTCTTTTCCACCTTTAAGATATCATTCATTTTCAAGGCCCAGTCAAATATTACTTCCTGTATGAAGCATTAATTGATTCTCAGCAGAAAATACCATGTGGAAGGCTTTCTCCTCAGTGCTTTGTTAGGGCAAATTTTGCTTAAATACAAAGCCTTAGAGTTAGGAGTAAGAACAATACTTGGAGTGATTATAGAAGACCTCTTATAAGGTTTCCAAGAGTAGAAGATCTTGTTTGGTATATAATAGAAATAAGAGCAAGTCATCAGAATTTGTTCCTGTTGTTGATCCTTACTGAAATCTTGCATTTGGTCATTGGGTCTAGCTGGTGAAGCCAGCTATTTGGCTGTATGTAACATACTGGGAAAGCAGATGCTAACAAAGGCAGCCTGAGTGTCCCAATTCTTTCTTTAATGTACCAAACCTATAGGATCTGGCCCAGCTTCGCTTTTACATGTGCATATTATTATAAATTGAAGTTTCCTGGAAAGCATACTGTTATCTTATCTTCCCTTCAGCAGCTCTTTACAAGTACTTCACATTAATCTTCACTGTTGCTATGCATCTTGTAAACTAAAATTCTGGCTAGTTCACTGCCTATTCAGTTATACTTTATTTTCTAAAAGTTTAAATTATCCATACAGGAGAAATGTGAAACTATTAACATATATTAACTCTGGAACTCATTTTGAAAGTTCAGTTCCTTCCAATTGACATTTCAGGAACTGAACAACTAGAGAAGGAGAATGCCTCCTTTCTATTCTCTTAGTGGCTTGCCTTTGGGGACATTTTGCTAGACATTTTAAGAGAACTAGAAGGGGGGAAAAAAAAAAGGAGCTAAAACCCAAACTAGTCTCCTTTAGATTTGGTAAAGTACTAGGGGAATGCTAGGGTTATGTGGTAAGAAGTAGAAGTGAGACGGGGTAGGTGGGTAACAGATAAGATGTGGAACAGAATTATGATGGTTTTTGCTGCTTTTAGTTAGACAACTGAAAAATAAATATGATGGATCACCAAACATGGAAGAGAAAATTCTCAAAACTAAAATTAAAAGTAATGAGAAAAAAAGAATTGAAGAAGTAGTCTCACTAGCTTACATCAGAATACCAAAGAAGCAAGTAAAGAAAAGCTTTAGAACTAAGTTTGAAGCGTTACCTTGGACTTGGAAAATCACATTTCCATTCACATTTTGTCTCTGAAATTGCTTTTATTTATATCTTTCATTTTTTTTATTTACTAGAATTTCTTATTCTCCATTTCTCTTTTACAAATCTCTCAAATATTTCCTTATTTTCCTTCACTTATTTATTGAACTTGAGTTTATAGAACACTTCTTATGGGTGAAGCAATGTGTTAGTTCCTATGAAGAACCAATAGCATAACAGATTTAATTTTGGCACATAAGTCAAAAAGGAGATAGAACTTAGTTGAGTGGCCAGGATCTGGAGAGGCAGGGCAGAAAGTGGAAATGGAATGCTATATGGGGGGGAGGGCCAAGGGAATATAAGCAGGGAAGGACACTTAGAACTAGCTTGCTAAGTTCAAAGAACCATAAAGAGACTGCTCTGGGTATGACTGCTCTGGGGCTTGTACAGGTAGGTGACAAGAATTTTCCGTATGAATGAAGAGTAGCATCAGGCCAAATGAAGTATAGCTTTAAATGATAAAACAAGAACCTCAGACTTCATCCTGTAGGTCCCTGCTTTTCTTTTTTCTTTTTTTTTTAAATATTTATTTTTTAGTGGTAGTTGGACACAATACCTTTATTTTACTTATTTATTTTATGTAGCGCTGAGGATCAAACCCAGAGCCTTGCACATGCTAGGCAAGTGCTCTACAGCTGAGCCACAATCCCAGCCCTTCTCTTTTCTTTTGAAGGAAAGAAAGAAAAGAAAAAAGAAGTTTTTTCCCCCCAATTTAAAAATTTTATTAGACTTCAGATATAAGGAATCTGATTATGAATTAATTATAACCTTTGGTTCTTGGCACATTCTCACTATCTTCCACTCAAGGACTGTTTTTATTTCCCCTGTAGCTTGAGGTAAAAAATAAGAAATATAGGAAACATTCCATAAAATTCATCAATTTATAGCATACAGTTAGTTTAAAGAGTTGTACAACCATAACCACAGGCTATTTAGAGCACTTTTATCCCCCCCCAAAAGAAACCATGTACCAATTAGCAGTCACTCCCCATTTCCCCAAATGTTTCTCCAGAGCCCCAGTCCTGGTGTTGTTCACTTTCTCTCTCCATAGACCTATTAGTATGGACATTTCACATAAATGTAAATAGACATGCTTGTGACAAGTTTCTTTCAATTATTATGTTTTCAAGGTTCACTCATGTTTTATCCTGTTAGTACTTTATTTTTTTATTGTTGAGTAATATTCCTTAGTATGAATATACCATTCATCGATGGTTAGACATTCAGGTTGTTTCCACTTTTCACTTGTATGAAAAATACTGCTATAATCATTCACATAAATTTTTGTGTTAAAGAGTTTTCATTTCTCTTGGATATACACCTAGGAATGGAACTGCTGGGTCACATGATAACTCTGCTTAACTTTCTGAGGAGCTGACAAACTATTATTCAAAGTGGATGCTGATTTTACAACCCCATCAGCGATATTCAGTGTTCCAATTTCTCCACATCTTTGCCAATAATTGCTACTGTCTTTTTAAATATTATTATTAAGCCATACTAGCGTGAGTGAAGTGGTATCTTACTGTGGTTTTGACTTACATTTCCCTGATGATTAATATTGTACATCTTTTCATAAGCTTATGAAAAAATGCTGTTTGCATATTTGTATGGGAAAAATAGCTATTCAAATCTTTTTCTCACCTTAAATAAGGATGTCTTTTCATTATAAAGTTTTAAAAAATTTATTCTGGATACACATTTTTAATATGATTTACAACTATTTTCTCCCAATCTGTGGACTGTCTTTTCAATTTCTTGATGGTGTCTTTGGGTGCACAGAAGTGTTTTTTGTTTTAATTTTTAAGTGTTTTTTTGGTGGTTCTGGGGATTGAGCCCAGGGCCTTGTGCATGTTAGGCAAGCATTCTACCACTGAACTACATCCCCAGCCCACCAGAAGTTTATATATATATATATATATATATATATATATATTTTAATTGTAGTTGGACACAATACCTTTATTTATTTATTTTTATGTGGTACTTAGGATCGAACCCAGGGCCTCGTACCTGCTAGGTGAGTGCTCTACCTCTAAGCCACAACCCCAGCCCCAGAAGTTTTAATTTTGATGAGACTAAATCACCTAAATTTTGTTCTGTCACTTATGTATTTGGTGTAAATGCTAAGAAAATGTAGTTCTTTCTGAAGAGGTTTGAGGACCAGTCTCAGAGGCAATAAGGAGCTTGAAATTTTGGAGCAGACAATGACATGATAAAAATTAATCCAGGGCTGGGGATGTGGCTCAAGCGGTAGCGCGCTTGCCTGGCATGCGTGCGGCCCGGGTTCGATCCTCAGCACCACATACAAACAAAGATGTTGTGTCCGCCAAAAACTAAAAAAAAAATTAATCCAAAAGCAAGATTAGCTTGGGTGTGAGAGCAAAGACTTGTGTTAAAGTGGTATTAGTGAAACCGAGAAGGACAAATCAAAAAATATTTTGAAAAGAGTAGACAGTACTTGGTAAACAAACAGAATACATGGGATGAAAAAGAAGGAAAAGTAGAGAATATGGCCCTGAAATGTTTGGGTAGATGATAGACTTTAGCTTCTACTTAGAAGCTGACTTGGGAAGGAAAAAGAAATTACTATATCATATGTTTTAAATTTGAGAAGTTAATTAAAAAATTTAAGTAGAGATGTTCTGAGGAAGTGAGTTTTAATAAGTGTAAAAATACTGCTGAAAAAATAAAGAAAAGAGGTGAACAGTATTATTTAAGAAACACCCAGAGGTACTTCCTACTCTCAGGTACAAGAATAGCAAGAGGATGCAGCACAAAGGAGAGAGAAAGGCTGAAGGGAAAAATCAGAAAAACAGTTTTATAAAAAGAAAGTTGAAGCGAGAAAAATATTTAAAAAAAGGAAAAGGGGGTATACAGTATCCATATAATGTCATCCAAGTATTGTGCAATTTTTATTTTGGGGAAACAAAGATAACATAATTATTATCTATTAGGAATGGTATTATTTCTGCCAGGCACAGTGTGGCACATGCCTGAAATCCCAGCAACTTGGGAGGCTGAGGAAGGAGGATCACAAGTTCAAGTCCAGCTTCAGCAACTTAGCAAGGCCCTCAGCAACTTAGTGAGACCCTGGTCTTAAAATAAAAAGGGTTGAGGATGTAGCTTGGTGTAAAGTGCCCCTGGGTTCAACCCCAGTAAAACCTCTAATTTTTTTTAAAAAATGGCTTAATTTCCCCCTCAGAATTTTTGTTTGTAAGTCATAGGAATCAACTATAAACCAATTCATATTCATTCTGAATGATCAGGAACAAATCATTGATGAGTAAAATAAGGTATTTTATATCACATTTGATGCTAAACAATAAATAATAACCGTAAATTATTAGTAAATTCAGAGTACTTAGAAATGAGCAATTTGCTGCAGAGTTGAGTGCTGAGACTCTTGAAGGGAGTCCAGTATCTCCAGAAGACCTAGAACTGATGTCCTTGATTCATTTCTCAGTATAGTTTTCCCATTTGGTCAACACTCTAAATTATATGGTATAAAATAAATGAATGTTTAAAGGACACTTTGTCAAGAGCTATGCTACATATAGTACCTCATATTTATCATTATTTTTGCAAGTCTGAAGAAATAAGGCTCAAAAGTTGAGACCAGGCTCAAGTTTAAAGGTAAAAATAAGAAAATGCTAGATTTAGCCTATAATGGCAGTCTAGTGCCCCTCACATCCGTGCCCACACCGTGCTTTCGGCATTGTGTGTATGTTTATATTTAGGTAAATGAACATCAAATAGATTATTTTTATTACAATTTTCATGTTTCTTTGTTATTACAGTCTGCTAGTTTGTCATTTTATTGTTGACAATTAACTCTTTGGTCTTCACTATATTCCAAAAGGCTATAGTGCTTGTGTGTTTACAAGTTTCTTTGAAAAGACTGCACTGGCAAGAATTGTAGACACAGTATTACGAGTGAGGAAAGGATGAATATTTCAATAAATGGCATGGAAACAATTGGTTATGCATAAGAAAAACATTAAACAGGATGTCTACCTCACATATATCACAAAATCAATTCCAGGTGGAACACAGCCCTCATATGAAAGGCATAAGTATGATAATTTTTTATAAAATAATAATAAAGGAGAATATTCTTATGGCCTCAGGGAATGAGAGAAATTCTTAAGAAACAAACAAAACACATTAATCATAAAAGAAAAAGTAGTGGGCTGGGGCTGGGGCTCAATGGTACAGCACTTGTCTTGCATATGTGAGGCACTGGGTTCAATTCTCAGCGCCACATATAAATAAGTAAAATAAAGGTCCATTGATAATTAAAAAGTATTTTTTAAGAAAAGAAAAGAAAAAGTAGTATATTTGGTTACAGTAAAACTATTCTAAACTGTTTAATCATTAAAAGACATTTTAAGAAGAACTAAATGAGAAATCACAAAGTGAGATAAAGCAGAGGACTCATACATAGACAACTGAAAAGAAATTAAAAACTCATATAAATCATCAGGACAGAGAAATAGCCCAGTAGAAAAATGGACAAAAGAACTGTTTAAGAAGACAGCTGACAACAGAGAGAAAGCACACAAGTGAGCCCATAGACACAAAAAGCTCAACCTATTTAAGGAGAAAAATAAATTAAAACCACAATAAGATAACTGTTACACAGTCAATAGGTTGACAAACATTAAAGAGTATAGTAACAGTAAGCACTGGAGGGGACACCAAGCAACTGGAACTCTCATACAGACCAGTTTGGCATTATTAAATGAAACTGGCCTTGCAACTTCACCCCTAGGTGTATACATACTCCTGTGTTTACTAGTGCAGATTAATGTCACAGGGAATACTGACACAGGTATTTAAAAATAATCACTGCAGTTGCTAGAACTCTAACTGAAAGCAAATACCTATTCGTAAACAGATTCAATGGAAAAATAACTTGTGATGTATTCATATTATGGCATATTATATAAAAATAAAAATGAATGACAGCCATATAAATAACATGGTTAAATCTCATAAACATACTGTTGCAAGAAATAAAAACACAAAATAATCAACATGATTCCACTCAAATATAATTTTAAAAGCAGACAAAACTACATTGTTTAAGAATGGAACCATTGCACATTATATTCAATATAAGTAGCATTCCTTGATACAAAATTGAGTAATGTAAAGACAGTGGTTAGATGTTCAGCAGAGATGGGGCTGTGAAAGGGGATACAGACTGCTAATGACATATTCTTGTTTTTTATTTAAGTGGAAACAACACAAGCATTTGCTTTAGTGGTTCACTGAAGTGTATGTATATGCTTATGGAATATTTTCTATTCATGAACATAATGTTTTATAGTGAGAAGGGAAGAAGAAAAAAGAATGACTCATTTTCCCCTCTCCCCCATTTTTATTTCTTGGATCTGGAACCATTTCACTGGGACCTCTAAGCAATCACTGGGTTTTAGTGGGTTTTTTGTTTCGTTGTTGTTGTTACCAGGAACTGAACCTAGGAGTACTTAACCACTGAGCCACATCTGAGCCCTTTAAATTTTTTTACAATTTTGAGACAGGGTCTCACTAGATTGCTTACAGTCTTGCTAAATTACTGAGGTTGGCTTTGAACCTGCAATCCTCAGCCTCCTAAACTGCTGGGATTATTGGCATGTACCACTGGGTCTGGCAGGGGGTTTTGAGGGCAGGGATTTGAGTGTTTCTCTTACCACTGATTTCCTTGAGCCTAGAACACTGCCTGGCCAAAGAGAAGGCACTCAATTAATATCTAACAAATGATTCACTGATCATTTAAGAACAAAGAGGGAGGGAGGAAGAAAATAGAGTATAAGAAAAAGGAAATGTATGCATGAGAAACCAAAAGTGTAGGAATTGCTAAAACAGAAATCTCACTAATCTTTTTGTTGAAAGCAGCAATAATCTAACATGAAGGAAAGCTATGCAAATTAGGAAGACTAAAATTGTAGTTAAATAAAATGTTAGGTCAGGTGTGGTGGTGTACACCTGTAATCAGGTTTTTTGGGAGCCTGAGTCAGGATGATTACAAGTTCAAGACCAGCATGGGCGATTTATCGAGATTCTAACTCAAAATAAAAATAAAAGAAGAGGGCTGGGGATATAGATCAGCTGTTAGAGTGCTTGCCTCACATGCACAAGGCCCTGAGTTCAATCCCAAGCATCACACAAAAAATAAATTAATTAATTAATAATAAAAGAAAATAATAACATAAGAGCTGGGGGGATGTAGCCCAGTGACAGAGTGTTCCTGGCTCATTTCCAAGTACTGAAAATAAGTAAGTAAGTAAGTAAGTAACTTATTTTTTTAAAGTACCAGTGATGAACACAGGACCTTGCAAATGTTAGAAAAATTCTAACACCTTAGCCATTTAAAAAATTTTTTTATTTCTTAATCTCAAGACAGGGTTAAGCCCCCTAGAACCAGAAAAAAAAAATTCTTAATAACTTTTATTAGTAGAAGACAAAGATATTATGTGTAGGTAATTTAAAAATTCAATAATGTGGCTGGCTTTTTCACGTCAAAGAACATGAAAAAATTAATTTCTCGTCTTTTAATTCAATATGTACATCTTAAGATAAACATGCTCATATACTATCAAGTCATAAAACTTGACCATAAGAAAACAAAAAATCCTGAACAGAATTAAAAGAAAAGACAAACAAAACTGAATAACCAAAAGTTGGCAAACCTTTCAGATAATCTTAACTCTTCCCTACTTTTTTTTCAGGTTATAACCGTTAAATTATTCAAATTCCACAGGTAACAAACAAGTGAACAGACAGAGCCTAATCACTTCTCTAAAACCACAGGTGCTTGGGGGTTGGATAAGAATCTTCTTTCAGCCTTCCAGAGCTAATGCCACCTGAAAGAACACTAGAGCTGGACTGCCTCAGGTTAAGTCAGTCTGGGAAAGAGAAAGGGAGAATACCTGGGATGAATCTAATGGTCGGATTCTAGGGAATCCAAAGTAACTCTCTGTTAGAGTTTGGATATGAAATGTTCCCCAGGTGTTGAGGGCTTGGTCTCCAATGCAGCAATGTTCAGAGGAGGGGATTTGGGGAAGCGAATGGATCATGAAAGCTCTGACCTCAGCAGCGGATTAATCTGTTGAGGGATTCCTATTTGGTGGCATTTGGGAAGGTGGTAAACTCTGTAGGCAGTGGGGCCTAGCTGGAGGAAATAGGTCCCTGGGGGTATGCCCTGGAAGAATATATCTTGTTCCAGCAGCCCCTTCCTTTCTCTCTCCACATCCATTGCTATGAGGTGAGCAGGGTTCCTGCACCACACCCTTTTGCCATAATTTCTGCTTTGTCTGAGGCCCAAAGCAATGGAACCAGACGTGTATGGACTGAAACCTCTGAAACCCTGAACCATAATAAATCTTTTCTCCTCTAAATCATTCCTCTCAGATACTTTGGTCACAGAGATGAAAAGCTGACCAACACACTAACGCAGGCTGAAGCTCAGCTTATATTAGTAGGTCAAACACTGATGAAATGTGAAGAAAACAAGAGAAGAGTGACAACTTCAGTATACAGAACAAGAACTGCAAAAGAATACTGGAACTTAAGACAAAGAAAGATTCAGTGCTAAGGTAAGAAAGATCGAATGCACTCACAGATTTGAAGTGCACTAATAAATGCCAAAGAAAAGGGGAGGTGGGCAGTGCTACCACCAAAGCCCTATAAAGAATGTCTGTTCTTGGGGCTGGGGCTGGGGCTGGGGCTGGGGCTGGGGCTCGGGCTCAGCAGTAGAATGCTCGCCTAGCATGCAAGAGGCACTGGGTTGGATCCTCAGCACCATATAAAAATAAGTAAATAAAATAAACATAAAAAAATAACTTAAAGAATGTCCGTTCTTATAACAATATGGAGTAGATCAAGTAAATCATGGTACATCTATTTGCTATGTAATCTTTAAACATGATTATTATAGGGAGCAGCATGGGGAAATATTTGATATAATACAAAGGACAAAAGTAGCATATAAAATTATATATACATGGATTATAATTATGGAAAACATGCACAGGAAAAATGATAAAAGGAAATCTATTTGAAATGATGATAATCTTTAACATGGCATGATTATAGTTTGAATACTTAGAAATCTGTCCAAATTCCCTAAAATGTGCTTATATTAATCTATAATTAAAATTTTATTTTAAATATAAAGATGTTAAGACATCTTGAACAGTAAGAATTTATCTGAAGTTAGTTTCAGATAATTCTCAGGTACTGATGTCAATAAAAATATTTTACATCCTTTACTACTTAATTGGCAATGGGAAAGATTTGTGACCTACAAATTCAACCTTAAGATGACTATTCTAAGAAGTACCAGAAGAAAGGAGATTCACAGAACCCAGCCACAAACTGGGCAAATGGATATTCACACCCACACATCAAAAGTCCTATGGGTGGAGGTTTTCTCTTCATGTGGCCTATGGTCATTTATTTCTCCCCTCATAAATGGCTCTTAACATAATTTGTTAAGAGCTTTTTCCAGTCCCCAGCCCCCTGGCTGGTTAGCATTTTTGTGTAGACTGAAATGGCAACTTAAATCCCTTTCTCTTAATAGAGTCACAGACTTTAATTTGAACCATATGTCTTCTTCTAGGATGGTTTAAATACCAGAGTTACTATCAATTTTGAGACTTGAACTTTCTTTGTTCTAGGCAAGATCAGGAGCCTGGGTCTATTTGAAGGAGTGACATTATATGCCCCCAAATAAGTGTATCACCACTTAGATATGTGTAATGTAGTAGAGGAAAGAGGGAAGAATGGATGGCACTAATTTAAAAATCAGGAAACTGCAACAGGAAATTTTCTTTTTTGGTCCATTTCAGAGCAATACCCTTGACTTCTTTTTTGGCTGACCAAAGAACAATCTGAAGTAGATATAAACAGATTAGGCCCAACCAGCCAGTTCCAATGTAAGGCAATACAGCTGCAATCGACAGCCACTCTTTCTATGGTAACTTGGCTTCATTTCCTTGCTATATAAAAACAGTTTGGAAGTGTAGAGCAGAGGAAAAAAGTAAAGTGGGAATATACTAATTGATCTTAAATGAACCACCTTCACTGGAAAACACTGTGATAAGATCCTCCATTTTTTCAAATCTGAAAGCTTCTGGGGACTTAAACTGTAATATGGTGACTGCATTACAGACAAAGACAAAAAGTGAAAATAACTTTGGCCCTTGACTAATTTCTCAATGAACTTAAAGGAGAAGGGAGGTGGAACAAGTTGTTAGGTGTTCTTGGTAGAAATAACTCAAAGAACCAAAGATCAACATTGGTGGAAAAACATATAAAATAGGAGGAGTGGGACAGTTATATAGACTGTTAAAATGGAACATGACAGAGATAAGGAACTAATTCTGCTTTGCCCCTACAATCTTACTGGCTGAGAAATCATGTGGCCCAAAGGCTTTATTTGGAATTGAACAAAATATGAATCAATTGTGTGGATCTCAGAATTATGGTAGTGATAAAGGATGTTTCAAAGTTCCCAGGAATCGTAACATTAGTCCACTCTTAAAAACAGGTTTTGGGAAGTCCTCAGTATTTAATAATCACTCCAACCTCTGGCTGAACTTCCTGACTAGAAGTTATAAAGAGGTAATGCCAAAAACGACTGACTCACAGACTAAGCACATATATACAAAAGAAAATTTCCTCATGGGGGGAAAAATCAAGCAATCAATTTATTTTGGGGGGAATTTGAACCATCATTATATGGGCATTTTCAGTGGTTGACTTGGTATTTTCCCCCAATATTTCTTAACAGGTAGGATCACTGAACACAGCTATTTTAAAATGAAGCAATAAATGAATCTCCACCACTCTATTAGAGACAGCACTATCCTAACCCTTCTCATAAAAAGCCACAAAGCAAAATCCTCCCCTACATAGGATCTTTACATCAAACTTGGTAAGAGTAGGTGTACAAAGGAACAGGTTATAATGAGATACTTTCTATAAGATATGTAAATAATACTCATTAGATTCTTGAAAATATTACTGAGTACTATTACAATCATAATTCTAAGTTATAACAATTAGAATAGTAAGCCTAATTATTCAAAAAGTTTCTAATATGGATAGGTGAGAAAGCCATATAAAATTTTAGTGCGCCTTTTATATAACATGATGAATCCATTTCATATTCTCAACGAATTAAAAATATCAAGTGGAAATACGGTATATAGGTATAATAACAATATTTTCCAAATTAAAAAATAATAAGATATGTGGGCCGGTTGCAATGGTGCACAGGTATAATCCCAGCGGCTTGGGAGGTTGAGGCAGTGGAATCATGAGTTCAAAGCTAGCCTCAGCAACTTAGGGAGACCTAATCTCTAAAACAGGGGTTGGGAATGTGGCTAGGTGGTTAAGCACCCCTGGGTTCAATTTCCAGTACCAAAAAAAAAAAAAAAAGAAAGAAAGAAAAAAATATGATGAAGCAAAAAAAAAAAAAAATTATTTGTGAGAAAAGAAGATGGGATTATCATTTAAGAAACTCTAAAATATTACCCAGAAGTTATAAGCAGGTAATAAAATGCTTAGTCAAAGCTAATAGAATACACAAATTCAGATGAGACCCACGAATAGCAACCCACCTGAAAGATAATGTGTAGATATGCTAATAGGAGTACTCCAAATCTTCTGATGGCCCACAAACGTGCAATGAGAACAAGACAGACACCCAGGGTCCTTGTCTCAAAGGGATTAGCCCAGCAAGGAAGGTACACATAAAATAATTACACAGCTAGGTGTGTAATTTTAATCATCCTATGATGAGTTTTAAGGAAAAGTCCAGGGGGTAATTGGTATATAATAGAGAAACAGGGTTTTCTTGAAGAAAATTCTATCCAGAGTTCAGAAAAATCTCTCAATGTGATCAAGAAAACCAAGATTACACTTGGATTATCATATAAAGAAAATTGCAATTTATTTAATTGTACAGTTAACCATTATTTTCCACTTCTTTGATTCACAAACTCCTTTCCAAAGATTGTATTAACTTAAAATCTCAAGAAATATAAAGTATAATTGTCATTTTTGCATGATTTATGATAAAGTAGTAACTTGAAATAAAATATATTTTGTTTAACATAAGCATATTATTTTTAAATTGATTTAAAACTTCTTTATGAATTTTTAGACAAATCATTTTAGAAGTGACTCATACTAATTTACTTAAATTATGTAAGCAAATGTATTCATTTCAAATTGATATATCATGTTTAGTTTGGAAACCACATATATATTCAGATTATAATGCCTAAAATAGATGGAAACATTTCATGATCTAGAATTTGGAATGCTTACATATTTGAACCTAAAACACAAACTTGTTCGTTTTCATGTTTTGTTTTTAAATAATAAAATGGATTAGCAAGCAAGTTCTAGGCCATTATGCCTAATCACTTCTTTGCAAATAATACATTATGAATGTGGACATTCCTTAATCTAAATAAATCAAATTGCAAATAATAGCTGAATGACTGACAGAAAAAAATATAGGTGTATAAAATTTATATGGAAAAGGAAATAGGTGTGTAAATTTATATGTATGTAGTATGTATATATTATGTCTATATAAAAATATATATAATTTAAAAATTTTGACTTTTGAGGCCCTAGAAACACATCTTGATGTTATACAAGAACTGTGATCAAATTAAAATAATTCATTAAACTAGCAAAGTTTGTCTTGAAGTGTTGTAGAATTATTTTTATACTCATTAATTTGAAATTTCAATACTAATGTTCCTTAAGTTTTGTATAATCCAGTGGTTCATAATATGAGTAAATTTAACAAAATACAATGAAAAACTGCATCCTAATAAAAACTGTTATAGTAATCAACTACTTAAACTGAGTAAAAAAAAATGGAATGATTAAGTCAAAGCATGCTCATTTGTTCCCTGATAGCAGGTAGACACACTTGACTTAAATTTTTAATTTTTTTCCAGATTTCATTGGTGCATTGAAATTATACAAAATAGTGGGATCTGTACACACACTCAATATAACAGTATGATTTTGTCAATATCATGTCCCAGTATCTCCCCTTTCCCTTTCCTTCCCCTCCTCCTTCCCCTAAATACCTTTTCTCTACTGGTCTCCCATCTATTTTCATCCCCCCATACCATTCTTTTCCTGTTTTTGTCTCTAGCTTCCACATATGAGAGAAAACATATGACCTTTGACTTTCTGAGTTGAACTTATTTTGCTTAACACAACACTCTCTAGTTTTCCTGCAAATAACATACTTATGTTCTTCTTTACGGCTGGAAAAAACACTCCATTGCATATAAATATATACCACATTTTCTTTATCTATTCATCCACTGACACCTAGGCTGCTTCCCTAATTTGGCTGATGCAAATTGGACACACTTGATTTTACTCAGCTCTCTTAAATATTTAAGAAGGGTAGGAAGATCTAAATAATGACTTAATTTATTGATACCTAAAAAATAGAAAAGGCAATAGAAACCATTACCATTTTTTATGACATGAAACCCCAGGAACACTGAGAACCTGAGGATTCAGAAACTGCTGGCCAGAAGAAGATCCTATATGCTAACTGAGGTGTTAAGTTAAGGGTGTTCTGTGTGTAGCCTGAGCAAAGACGACTTAAAAGATCATAGCAGGATGTTTTTAAAAGTCTAAATGTGAATTACCCATGCTGACTACAAGCAAACTGATTTTTTTTTTTTTGGACACTAAGAAAACAAATATAAATATTATACTTGCTATCTTATGATTTTTAAGAGAACTGATAAAAATATATATATATCATGAGTCATAAAAACAAGAACCAGATCCTGGGCTAACGGGACTTTTATTGATATTTTGGCACCTAGCAAAGCCTACCTACCAGTCTCACTCTTGTTGACATCTCTTTAAGTTTATGTCACATTTTCCACAACACAATGAAGGCTTCTGAGGCAAAGTGAAGGAACACGCCAGGTGACTTGTTAAGTCTCTTCCCAACATCTCGATATTGTTGAGGATCTTAAGATCATGGAAGAAAAATAGTTGGGGAAACATGGTCCTGAGTAGATTCATAGAAGTTCTTACAGTTTCTACACCCACTAATAACATCACAACACTGTAAACAGAATATCAATGTTCTTTTAAAACATCATGAATTAGAAACTACAGGTAAATGTGCACCTAATTTTCTTCAATCATCCTTAGATTACTTAAGGTTTTTTAAATTTATCATTTTCTACAGCTTCAAAAAGATGCTGATAAATACATTTTTCTTTATTCCAGGTATTTTATAGATTAAGGTGCAACTCTGGCTTTTAATCACTTATCCATATTCTACTCATTTGTATTTTTAACCAACAAGTAATGAATATGTATCTCTATGGTGTATAAGGTGATATTATAATAGGGGTATGGAATGATGTGGAATGATTAGATCAGGCCAATTAACATACTTATTACTTCACATACTTATCATTCCATTACATTAAACGACATGGGCTCAGAGACAGAGAGCCATCTGAAATCTCGATGATTTGGTAGGGAACAAGCACACTGCGCTTCAACTGCCTTCCTTCAGCTCAGCTCCCTTTTCCCTTGGCTGGAGGAGGGAGCACTCAGGCTCAGGTTCCTTTCCCACCACTTCCTTTCTTTTGCCTCAGGCCTTAAAGCAAATGTTTCCATTTCTTTCCTGCCCTCTGTGTCCTTTCCTTTTCTATTCTCCACCGCCAGCCACGTCCCTTGTTTTCCAATTATGCCCAAATAAGTGACTTGTAGTTAATAGATACTAGCATGAATATAAATATATATATTAAACTAAGTTAACAATTTTAATATTAAAAATGTAAATATGATATTGAAAAGAATATAAAATGTGCATGAATTTTAAAATTCAAGCATTTGATTAAAAGTGTGTTTGAAGTGGGTCATTTCACACTGCATCACCCCACCCTAAATGAGTTCATTCCCCTCTGCTGTGTGGGAAACCAGAGAAGTGATGCTTCTGTGTTGGTAGCAGAACTATCATGAATGAAACCCTATAAAACTGAAAATCGTCCTTGATCCTAGCAGGATGCAATCACTTTTCAAGATTAGTAAGACTTCACTTATAATCTAAAACTCTGATTGACAAAAATCTGCTTGTTTGAATTTTAATTTTAGAATTTTTTCATACAAAATAAGTCACCTGTGTACTTGAAATACCTTTGGAATAATTTTCACTTAAAGTCTAGCCTTAGAAATAGGATTCAGAAGAAAATAATTTTTCAAATTTTACTTTCCCAATGGTCAACAATACATGAAAGCTATTCAGCACCTACTTCTACTTGAGTGTCACATGCCATGTTGTGGAGAGACACAGGTGGAGGTGTTAAAATTCCTAGGTTTGATTAAGACTTGAATTTAGGACTCATGATAGCCTTCTCTGGGTATCAATTTATCAACCTGTCAATCAGGAAGGTGCATTGAATGATAACCTAAATAGTGTCAGAATCATAAAATTAAATTTGGATTGATACAATGCAAGATGCACAGTAACTTCCTGAGGACACTCAGGGACATTCTCAAGCACTATGCTGTAGAAGAGTTTCCCAAAATCCAGGGTTTCCAACCTTGTTTTTCCAAATGAATAGCATTTCAGTATATTCTTACTGAGAATGAGTGATGACTGGACTTACAAAATGCTTTGATTTCTCATTTTAAAAAAAAATGTGACAGTCTTCCTCTCACTGCATTAAGGTCAAAAATTTCCATAGTACCTTAAATCCATGCACTCTGAAAAGTCTTTCCAAAATACTGGCTTTTTGTAGTTGCCCTTCAGATCTCTGCAGTCTGCCAACTAAAACAATAACACGGGAGTGGAAACTGTCTCAGGGAGCCCATTCTGGGAGTCAACATTTCAAGAGAAAAGTTTCCAAATTTCTTAGGTTTAAAAAAAAAAAGTTTCCACAATTTTCAAAACATTCTCATAACATCTGAATATTTGAAAGAACTTTTCTTCAGGGAGTAAGCCAGATATACTTCATAAATTTTTTTAAAATTTTTCTTTAGGCAGTCTTTTTTTAAGTATAAATTTTCTTCTATTGAATCTTTGGAAACAAGATTACTTTCAAATAGTAATTCGTCAACCATTAAAAAAATCAGATAACACCATTTTTAATTTGATAGCTTAACATAATCTCTATTTCTAAACATATCTTTGAAAGTTCCTTCCTCCTGGCCCAGATATCCGATTGATTATCCAGACCTAGAAATTCTTCCTTCCACTCTCCCTGGTACCTTGTTGCCCTCTCCTGCCTTTCCGTGTCAACTACCACCGTCCTCACGCAGGATTTTGCCATTTGGCAGCCCTTCTTTCACTGGTCTTCCTATTACCCTTCCTGTCCCTTTCCCTACTCTCATTTTCTTTCCCCTGTCACCCTGATTTATTAAGCCTTGTATTCAAATAACTTTATAATCTAGTATAAAATCTGTCTTTCTGGCCTTGTTTGCAAACATGCTATACTCATGTCACTGTTGTCATGCTTCTGCAACTGAGCTTCTCACTGGTATAAAAATTAACCCCCACAGTCCCACCACGAGCAGCCGGCCCTTGCCATCTCCCCCACTACAACTATTTCCCCTTCTCCTCTTATCATCTTCAGTCAGGCTGACTTTTCTCCTACCTCACAAGTATATTAGATTCATCTCTCTGGGGCCTTTGCCTTGCTCTTCCTTCTGCTTGGACAACTCTGACTATCCTAGTTAAAAGCAATAGCTTGCCACATGGATTTATCACATTACTCAGATTTTGTCCTTTTCACAGATTCCTTGAGAGCTTATTTGCTTGTCTATCTCTCCCCATCAGACTGTTATTTCCAAGGGATATTTGTATCTGCCACTTGTATCCCCAAGGCCTCCATCAGTGCCTGCACATAGCAGGTGCTTTATCAGCATTTGCTGGTTGCCTGAGCTTCTAGGAGTCTCTCTACGTTATTGATCCCATTATCTCTTAAGTCTCACCTCATTTAGGTCCTCAATAGGGTATTTATGTCTTTACCAGTACTGCTGTGAAATTCAGGTCCGTGAAGTTATTGAGCACCTACTACAGAACAGTTATGTGCTAGCCGGTGGGAGTGAAACAACAAATGGGATATACAATCTACTTGAATTTTATAAAATAAAGGTTTCCTCATTCCTAAAATACTGTGGTAATCAGACTGTGCCACTGGTGTGGCAACAAACCATGATGTGCCTGTAACATCTCTTCTACTGCACTGAACTATCATGTGGCCATCACCCAGGGATGCAGGCCACATGCTGAGAGCCAGGTTGTATCTCTTCAGGCCTTCATGATTTTCTGTGGAACTTCACATACCTGAAGCATTAAAAAATGAAACGGCAGAGGCCAAGAATCCTCTTCTTTTCCCAGCTTGGGGCTCTATATGAAAGAAACTTTACATGGGCACTCATTTATAAGAAATTCAAGGTTTTGGAAAGTGAATTGTGTCAGAAGATGAAACGATTTCAATGTTTTCTAGTAAGTTATATTTATATGCCAAATATTATGAAATTAAGTGATATATGTTAAAATACTTTGTAAAGGACTTAACCATGCAAAGCCTAATTCTGATGTTAACATTTGGAGGTCAAAACATTTGCTGGCTGAATACACAGGGTTGAACTTCTGTTTGCTCTTTTTGCTACCCAAGCACAGATTGTTTTAACAACAAGTAAGAATCACTGCAAATTCTTAGTCCCGGGTTTGATAACTTTGCCTTTCGGAAATAAAATTCTTTATTCTGGAAATGATCAGTGTTTATACTGCATTACTAATAATGAAAACATCTTTTAAAAATTTTTACTCAAGACAGGTTTGCTTGTGCCATTAAGAAAAAAATTTTAATTCTAAAACCAGGAAGAAAATGGTTGTTTACCTGGGTTTCATTCTCTAGAAACAGAACAAAAATTCATAGATAAGAATTTAAGCACAAAAAAAACTGTAAACTATGAAATGATGGTTGACTCTTATAATACCTCAAAATGAAGTTCACCTTCACGTTGAGGGAGCACACGTCTAAGACAGCTAGGCTAGCATGGGTACTTGTAATAACTAGATTTTTATAGTATCAAATAATACACAAACTGCCACATTAAGCCATACAAAAATAAACACAAACATCCCAGAACAATTATTCATCTTCTATAGTGAATGCATGATTTTTAAAATCATAAGGAAAACATGAATTTCTAACATTTCCTAATTTGACTTGTTGTTGTTGGTAACTAGGGATTGAACCCAGGAGCATTCTACCACAAAGCTATTTGAGACCTTTCTACTTTTTACTTTGAAACAGGGTCTCGATAAATTGCCCAAGCTGACCTTGAACCAGTTATTATCATGCCTCAGCTTCCCAAATAGCTGGGATTAGAGGAGTGGGCCAACACACCCTACTCTAATTTGAATTTTCATTAGTTCCAATTTTATTAGCTAGTGTACATGTATGATGATTTTACAGATGAGCTGCTTAAAACTAATATCTTAAATAAAACAAAAAGGTCTCTTTTTCTCTCATGTGTTTCTTTCACACATAGTACTTTCTTCTTACTGAGATTTAAAATGCTTTATCCAAAAAGACCAAAAAGATCAGAGATCTGAAAGTTACTTTAGCTTTTAAAATTAAAGTTGATTTCATTAACTATCTGAACTTCTCCTGTCAAAACCATCCAAGCTACCCTCCATAATTAGCCATGTTCTACTCAGCTTAAACTAGAAGCATTTCTCCCCCTGGTCCATTAAGTTCAAAGAAAATATGGCAGATGAGAATGAGAATTTGATCTAATTTATGTGTGATAAAGGAAGTACAGGCAATGACTGAGAAACTGAGTAATGATGGTATGTAAGAGAAAAAAATGCATAAGCAAAGAAAAATGTTACATATTGTAGCAGGCCATAATACTAGAGGTGCTCATTTAATCTTTGTTTTGCTCTGAAAACAAACAATAAAAATGCAGGCTGTAGGTTGATCAATTTGAAAATCTTGCCAAAGTATATGTGTTATACACAGAGAGCCCAAGGCTGGCTGCCAGCACCGCCAGGAGTCTATAATGACACGCCAGCAGGTAACAGACTCTCACTGTGAATACTTGGATTTGTTTTAACTACTAATGAAAGGAGGAAGAGGGAGGGAGGACCTAAAAATCACCTTACCCAAATATTTCAGTAGTTTCCAATTTCAATCATCAATGAACTCTGCATTTACTCTTGGTTCCTCAGTGCAAAAACTAAAGGACATAGGAATTTTCTTTAACTGAGTCAAAATTGTTCTAAATTCAAAATTAAGAACGAATGAAACATACTTTTAAAACTTTAATTTTGTGTCAGTGAAGGAAGAATAAAACAACAGAACATGAAGAGGGCTTTCTTTCAATTTACAACCCTAGTCTGTAATCCAAAGATTCCCCCCAACGATGATCCAACAAATATATCTAAATTCTAAAGCCCATACTTTGTGAATGTGTTAACTTCCATGGTAAAGGAGACTTTTTGCAGAAGTGATTAAGAATCTTAAAATGGAAAGATTATCTTGGGTTATCTGGGAGAGTCCAGTGTAATCACGAGGGTCCTTATAAGATGGAATCAGGAGGATTAGAGCTATGAGCAGGCGATGTGACAATGGAAGCAAGAGGCTGCAGTGATGACTAGGGGACCCAAACCAAGGAATGCAGGTGGCCTGTAATAACCGAAAAAAGGCAAGAAACTAGATTTTTCTCTTCAGAATCTCCAGAATGAACCAGCCCTGCCAGCATTTTGTCTTTAGCCCTGGGTTACTGACCTTCAGAAATGTAAGCGAAAATCTTTGTTATTTCAAGTCACTAAGTATGGTGATTTGTTACAGCAAAAGTAAGAAGTTAATATATTCTATCATACTTCTAAGGATTGTGGAAGTTTGGTAGATTTTATTACTATTAATTTAATTGAAGCTACAATAGTTACAAAAGAGGATTTAAAATTGCCAGGCTGCAACCCATTTCTGTGGGAACTGCCAACATCTAGAGATGGTTGGAGAAAATAAAACAGACCCAAGAGGAAAGGAAAAACATGATTTTCTTGTAAGATAAAGAAAGTCTTAACCTTATACACTATGTAAGGAGCTAGCCCCAGACTCAAAGAGTCTACAAATTATATGAAAGTTCTATACCAGAGTGCAGCCATCAGCCTGATATAAGTTAAAACCTAGGTGACATTCCAAGGGTGTAAAAGGGAACCTATACAAAGGAAAGGCAAAAGAATTGCCAGCCAGCAAGGGTATTATAGGTACTTTGACATATGATATAAATTTTATTTCTCATCTTCCAGCCTACTAAGGGAGTAAGCTTAGGTTTTTGTTTTGTGTTTCTGTGGTCCTAGGGATTGAACCCAGGGCCTTGGCATTCTAGATGAGTACTCGACCACCAAGCTATAGCCCTAGCCCAAGGAGGAAAATCTTTAGAACTGCTTTTGTCATCTTGATCTTCCAAGGCAATGATTCTCAAACTACATTTCAGCTCTCTATATGAACTGCTCTCTTTGTAATCTGGGAGATGAGGGAAATGATCAGAAAACCAAAATGGCTTATTATTTATAGTGTCTATAAGAACTGCAATCATTTTCTTCTATCAATAGATGGTGAGCTTGTATTCTTTAGGCAAAATGCTGATAGTTTAGTAAAACTAAAGCATGAGCAGAGTTACAGTGGAAGTGCTTTATAGGCACTATCAGATGGGCGGATTAGTGAAATTCGAGGAGATAAAAAGGCAGACTGAATAAAAGATTAGTTAAAACTACCTGAGTATCATCTTTAATAAACTTATGAAATCTGGACACATTATATTTATATATGTACCCAAAAAATGCTCAGAAAAACCTTAAGAGGTCCTAAATTCACCTTTTAGCATCTCAAGAGATGAAGCAGCTTTTAATAAAATATTGTTTTGCAGGGAGGGAAGGTTGGACTGCCAGTCAGCCACTAGATGATCTACTCTTACTAAATTACCATAAAACACAGCCTTCAGAATAAGCATGTTCTATGTTGGTAGTGACATAAATCAGCCTCTTCAACTGAAGCTGAGAGGGCATACAATACAACCTTATCAGTTTTTCCTTTCCATTTTATTCTACCTTTTATTCTTCCTATTTAAAAAGAACCCATCAACCAAAATAATAGAATTTTAAATACCATACTTTTATTTCTTTCCCATGATAGTTTCCATTAATACCACATTTTAAAAAAATGTATTCTGAAAGTTTGTAAATTTTCAGGCTATTAAAAAATAACCTATGGGCTGGGATTGTAGCTCAGAGGTAGAGCACTTGCCTAGCATGTGTGAGGCACTGGGTTTGATTCTCAGCATTGCATATAAATAAATTAAATAAAGGTCCATCGACAACTAAAATATATTTTTAAAAAATTTTCCCCTACTTTCCCAGTACATCTTTCTAAATAGACGGAAATAGATAATTCCTAAATTTAAGAACCCTGCAGGAAAAGCTCTTTGACCCTCTCTTACATTCTCAGCACACTTCTTACCTGCTATTTTGATATTTAGATTGGCGTCCAGAAGCAAATTTTCAGCTTTTAAATCACGATGGACAATGTTCCGACAGTGACAAAAATACACGGCTGTGACAATCTGTTTGAACTTCCGACGGGCTTCCTTTTCTGCCATTCTACCATGGGCCACCAGATGGTCTGTTTTGAAGAAGAGCACAGTCAGTACCCATTTTGGATGTTGGTATAATATCAAAAGTTAGTCTTCAGGTGGGATGGATTGGAGGCCCCACCAATGGCTGAGTTAAAGGAGTAAAACAAATAAAATGAGAAAAACATGTTTCTAGTCCTGATTTGTAGCCATAAAAACTCAGCAGTAATAATAAGAACCCAACTATTTTAAGTATAAATCCTGTTACGTGCAAGTGTACATACCAACACACTTGTACTACTGTAAGAAAAAAATGTTCTGGGGGTTTAATGGTATTTTTCAAGAATCACAACACTCAACACCTTGCTTGTCATACTCCCCATTACAAAAGCTTACACATACATTAGCTAATGAACACATAAAGATAAGAAGTATTTCTTGCGGTAAAAGGTGAGTTAAAAGGCAAGAGTCCCTAAATCAGCAATTTAAGAAAAAGCAGGCATTGCCAAGGGAGAGAAATGCTTTACACAGGACTCTGTTCAGGCCAGTATCTCTTCTGTTGAAGTTCTACACTTTGATCACTTAGCAACATGCCTACATTTTTGTATCTGCATTTTTGGGGCTTTCCAAATGTTTTTAAAACTATGCTATTAATTTTTTACAGATGATATCATGTTATGGTTTGGATGTGAGGTATCCCTCAAAAGCTCACATGTGAGACAATGCAAGAAGCTTTGGAGGAGAAATGACCAGGTATAGTCTTAACATAATCAATTAATCAATCCCTGATGGGATTAAGTGGGTTGTGGCTGGAGAAAGTGGTTCATGGGGGGCATGGCTATGGGGTATATACTTTGTATCTGGAGAATGGACTCTCTCTCTATCTCTATCTCCACCCCCCAACCCCCGCTTTCTGATTATCACGTGAGCTGCTTCTCTCTGCCACACTCTTCCGCCATGATGTCCTGCCTCGCCTCAAGCTCTGAAGAATGGAGCCTGCTGTCTATGGATGAAGATGTCTGGTGTCTGAAACCCTCAGCCTCTAAATAAACTTTTCCTCCTTTACAATTGTTCTGGTCAGATCTTTCAGTCACAGTAGCGAAACAGCATCAATACATGTTACTAAAGAATATCCATGAGATAAATTCTATAAATCTATAAATTGGGCCATCCTCAAATTTTTAAAAAGTAATTTGATTTCTAATCAATACAGGAAGTTCCTTAAGTACTATCCAATAATGGCAGCAGGTTTACACTGAATCAATGACATATATATCCATGACTCAGTTCTTCATAAACCAACACATACAGGTCATGACAGCTGAAACGATTAAAAATCTTAGTTGTGATACAGTATATTCTGATTGAAATATTTAATAGTGTCATCAGCACTGTCCTTTAACCAACTGATTTAGCAGGAAAGAGGACATATTTGCCATTCTAAACATCCTGAAATAGTAGGAAAGTGAAAAATTAGACAATATAGAAAAATGTACTGCTGTTTGTTTATCAATAGTAAGTAGCTCCACTAATACCACCAGATCACCAGACTGACTTGGTGACATCTCACCCACAGGACCAGTCAGGTATTACCTCCTCCCCAACACCATCACAAAAAGGAAATTCAGGGTAAAACATCATTACTAGTGCAAAGACTGAGAACTTGGGGCAAGAAATGGTAGGAGAAGGGTGAAGAAAGAAAGCCAGGTGATATAATCCATCTATCTATACAACAGATTTTGAAAAAATTCAAACCACATCCTGACCATAGAGAACATAAAATTCTAGAGTATGAACACTATAGTAACTTTAAAAACATGTCATATAAATAAATAATTAAGAAATTTTTAAAAAACTATTATAATTTTTATTTGCCATGCACAAGATCTTTGAAACATTTCCTTTAAAATAATTATTGTTATTTCCAAGTTACCAATTAATAGGAAAAAGGAGAAAATAAAAAGTCTTTGGCTGGGCCATTAAAGGACTAGAACACAGTTTCCAATGGGAGTTCAGAGGTAGTGATAAACGAGCTTATACTCTGGTGTGTTTAGACTTTTGGTGAGATCTGTCATATGAACTTTAAACAACACAAAGTCTGTGACTAGGGACAGTAACTTAACATAAGCTGTTAAAGAACTGGACATCCATCAGATGTAGAACGCTATGTTTTATTTTAAGAGGCCATTCTCTAACAGTACCTGCTCCTTTGACCCCCTATTTCTCCTAAGAGAGGCCTAATTATTCTAATAATATGTTTTAGTTGCTAAACTTTGTCTAATTAAAGAGCTTTGAAGAGACAGCTATTCTTGAGAAACATAAAAATAAGCTCTTATGAAGGTTTGCCATCAGAAGCTCATCTGGCCAAGTCACCCATTAATTAAAATGCCCCAGAGACGTTCGTCTGGCAGTAAATACTAATTACCAGAACACATCAAAGCACTTTTTAAAAGCGACAGAATGATTAATTTTGTGATTTCCAAAATGATTTTCTTTTATTTAAAAAAAAAAACTATAAATTCCTAAGTACCTTATTTTCCTAAAATGACTAGAAAGTTCTCCAAATTGCTACAAAGACTCTGCAGGAGCCGTAGGAATGCAGCCTAGTTCTGTTTTATCTCCACAATGACACATTGGTTGTCCTTGGACAAAACATTCATTCTGACAATACTCCCACCTCTTGATGTGCTAAACAGAAGTAAACTCAGTTGCATGCCATAGCTAAAGAAAGGATAGTGTATTTAGGAATAAATCTGTGCTTTCATTATGACAAAACTCTAATTTTCAAAGATGTTTTAAAAAGACAATTTTAAAAAGGTGTTTTCAATATTATACCAGAAATCTTTAAGCATTTTGAAATAGATGACAAAGTTCTTCAGGATTCTGTAGTGCTTAAATGTGATTATTCTATATACCCATTGTCAACTGTTAATGGTTCTGGTTAAAAGGTATTTGTGGCGGCACAGTGGGTACAACTATAATAGTTAAAGCTACCCTCAGCCTAAACTATAATATTTTCCCCAAAGTCAACCACAGTATTCCTACAGTTATAGATATAAAGAAAATACAAAAATCACCTTTTTAAGAAAAAAAAATGTTAGCTACAAATATTAGACATTTCCTGCTAGCTACTGTATGCGATGTTCAATTTTCTCTTCTTTGGTAGCACTGTGCTCTTCCCCGCATAAGGGTATTAGTGGGTTAGTCTCATTCAGATTTTAGCCTCAGGTTTTATTTTTGCCATCTGACTCCCCCCACTCTCCCTGTTAGTTTCCCCATGGGGTCTAGTGGGTGTGCCAGGAAGCCTGCAGTGGCTTTCAGTCCCTCCTGAAAATCGCCTTTCAGCTGCCCGCTGACAAATGGCTGCTTTATATTCCTATGTGCTCAATATAGGCAGCAAAAGTTCAAGTTCAAAAGTGATATTTAACTTTAAGTGAAGAAATCCAGAGTGGGAGCCCAGCCTGGACTTAACACACCCATCACAGCATTTGAGTAAATCCTGGCTGTTTTCAGAAGGCCCATGAAATAAAATGGCTCCTGAGTCCACACAATATTCAAAGTAAAATAAATTTTGAACCTTGTCAGGATAAACTCCACTTGCAAGGAATTCTAAAGAGTTATGGTACTTCTTTCAGGCAATTCAGTGGGCTAGTTCTCCTAAGCACTGGCTACAGATATCACCCAAATCCTCTATCTAACCACCTGACAAGCTAGCCACGACCCGAGCTTCTGTTATTTCTAGATTCCTGCCCCCCATCTAAATAAACTCCAATGAGACGCCTGCGTTCATCAGTCCTTTTTCACGGTCAGTAACTATTTATCTATTTAGATCTGGGGAAAATTTAAAGTTTTCTTCTACCACAACTCTTCTCCCACCATCTAAACCAGACAGGGATGAGGTAACTCTCAGTTAAAAGGCAAAAATGGTTCTCCTGTTTCAAGTTCTTACCAAGAGTAAAGAGTCTAAGTTTCCTTTCTCACTTTTCAATCACATAAATCATTTGGCACTGGCCTTCTTAATCTTTATCTGCTCTTACACACCCACCCCCACACAAAGTTAGTGACACTACCGAACTAATACATCCTCGAAGGGGTGATATTATTGGATTAAGGGATGAATTGAATTTTTCGATTTCAAAAGTCCTAGAACACTAGAACATAAAATTTTCTTCAGAATTCTCTGTAATATTGCACCACTCTTAGGAAGAAATACCTCGTGGTACATTTAGGTTCTAACCTTTCAAAGAGTGAAAACACACATAAGCCAGGCTTCCCTTCCTCAGACCAGCTTCACTGGACGCTCAAGAGGCATGGCACTAATGGGACAGTGTGATGAGCTAATATCGCTTAAAATAAGTCACTTTTCCACTCCAAGCAGACACTGTCTTTGTTCGTCTGCTAAGACTACAACTCACTGCTGATGCCAAACACGGCTGAAAAGGAACCTGACAGTATGTCCAGCAATGGGCAGAAACCACATTTCTCAGGCTGAACAGCAAACACAACTGAGAAAGGGGGAAGGTAGCACGTATGCCCCCTTAGGTGGCTACCTGAAAAAAATTTCTGCCCATCCCAAGCTAACCACAGCTAGCAATTCTTTACTTTGTCACTCAGTTCTATCATTTCTTCTTCCTACACCCATGGAAACGACTTCCTGTTTATCAAACAAGTGCTTCATTCCAAAAGAGCCAGGGTGAGGTCAAAATAAATCAGCTGCCCAAGAGCAGGTTCAGAAGGGCACTTGCTTTTCTGTTTTAGACTACACTCACTTTAATATCTTATTGTCCTAGAACTCACAGACCCAGGTTGCCACTGATTAGAGGAAGAAGGCTTGTCATTTTATTGTCCTTGCCAAGAATATAACTACCTTACACCTGACTTCTTGATTTGCTTGTTACTACTTTTCTTCATTTTTCCAGTTGTGTAGGACAAAAAATTTTGTGTTGTCTTCCATTCTTCTCTTCCTCACATACCCCACACCCAATCCATTAAGACATCCTATTAACTATACCTTCAAGACATATCCAGAATTCAGCTCTCCCTCACTCCACTGCACTCTAGTGCCACCAAGCCAGTTGAACAGCCACTGTCTCTTTTCTAGATTACTGCAATCTCTTCCTAATAATACTGCTAACTAGTGGCACTACTTTGGCTTTTAGCTTTCTGCATCTGCATTCAAAAATAACAGCCAATGCAATCTTCTCCTTCTTCTTTTGAAATAATTATTGATTCAAAAGAGGTTGCAAAAATAGTACAAACAGGTCCCATATACCCTCCAGTTTCCCCTAAGGGTCAAATCTAACATAGTTAAAAAGCAATGTCAAAACCCAGAATTTGACAAGGGTACAATGTGCATAGAGTTCTATGTCATTTTATCATATGCAGATCTGTGAAACTCCCATGAGATACAGAACTGTTTGGCGCAGTTACACTTGCTTCCGTTCTTCCCACCATGCCTAACTTCTGGGAACCACAAATGTGATGTCCACCTACATAATTTTGTCATTTAAAGAATGTTACATAAATGGAATCATATAGTAGGTGACTTTTTGAGATTGGCTTTTTTCATTCACCATAATGTCCTTAATATCCAAAGAAGTTGTTGCATATATAAATCATTTGTCCCTTTTTACTACTGAGAAGTATGAAACTATAAAATGGTTTGCTATTGAAAGGCATGATGGTTGTTTCTAGATTTTGGTTATTAGAGAAAAAGCCGCTATGAACAACTGTGTATAAGTTCTTGTATGAAATTAAGTTTGCATTTATATGCTGTCAGGATGGTTCTTTTAAACCCTAAATCAGATCATGTCATTTTTTTTCCTGTCTAATTCAATGGATTCCAGTTTGTGACCTCTAATCTCACCTTCCACTGGCTCGCTCATTCTACATAGCCATATGTGCCTCCTTGCTATTTCTGAAGAACAGCAGCAATATTCTTGCCTCTTGGTAATTGTTCTATTTTTTATGCCTGAAATGTTCTTCAGCTAGCTTTTTTTTTTCTGCATGAGCTTTTATAAAAAAAATAACCTCAGTGAGGTCTTTCCTGACCACTCCTATCATGATTGTCAGCTCTCCCCTTGATATCTACCTCTCCTTTGAACTTTTTATCATTTTCTAAGTAATTACACATTCTACTTAGAGTTTGTGTAATGTCTGTCTCACCTACTAGTAAGTAAACTTCATGAGAAGAGGGAATTTTGCCTATTTTGTTTACTACTGTATCTAATACTTGGAACAGTATCTGGCACATGAGGCACTTAGTATATCTTGAAAGAACAAATAGTAACTGAATGAATTCTTATCCCAGCTTCCTAAAACTACTTCTGGACCATGGATTTTGTTTGTTTGTTTGTTTGTTCCACATGTTTATTGGTGCATTATAGCACATAATAATGGAATTTGTTGTTACATATTTGTACATGCATACAATATAACAATATAATTTGGCCTATATCACTTCCCAGCACTTTCCCCCTTCCTTGCTGTTCCCCACCCCTTGGTCCCTTTCCTCTACTGATCTCCCTTTGATTTTCATGAGATGCCCCCCACCCCAGCCACCTTTCTTTTCCTTTTTCCTCTCTTGCTTCCACATATGAGAAAAAAATACACCGACCCTTAACCTTCTGAATTTGGCTTATTTCATTTAACATGATGGTCTCTAGTTTCATCCATTTTCCTGAAAATGATATAATTTCATTTTTCTTTATGGCTGAATAAAATTCCATTGTGCATTTGTACCACATCTTCTTTATCCATTCATCCACTAATGAACACCTAGGCTGGTTCCACAGTTTGGCTATTGTGAATTGTGCTTCTATAAAGATGGGTATGAGAATATTAGTATAGTATAATGACTTTAATTCTGTAAGATAAATACCAAGGAGTGGTATAACTGGGTCATATGATGGATCCACGCTTAGTTTTTTGAGGAACCTCCATACTGATTCCATACTGGTTGTACTAATTTAGAGTATAGAAGTGTTCCTTTTTCTCCACTGGTTGTACTAATTTACAGTGTAGAAGTGTTTCTTTTTCTCCACATCATCTCCAGCACATATTATCTGTATTCCTGCTGAATGCCATTCTGACTGATGTGAGATAAACTTCCTGTAGTTTTGCTTTGCATTTCCGTAATTGCTAATGATATTGAATATTTTTTCATACCTTTGTTGATCAATTTTACTTCTTCTTTTGACAAGTGTCTATTTAATTCATTTGCTGTTTATTAATTGGGTTATTTGATATTTTTTGGTGTTTTTTGGATTCTTTATATATTCTAAATATTAATCCTCTGTCCAGAGGAGTAGCTAGCAAAGATGGGCCTTGGATTTTATTTTAAAAAATAATGCTGAATTAAATTTTATTGCTCAACTAAATGGATTTAGTCTTCCAAAGTAATTCAAAGAGATACACTAACATTTGTGAAGTAACTTCACTTACAGGAGAGTCTATACTAGGTATTAAAGCAAAAAGTACCTTAAATTTTCTGCCATCTTTTCTTTTGAGGAAACACAATTGTTTTGAGAAATATCTTAACAATCATAAGACATGCTTTATCTTTGAAATTTTTAAACTAGAACTATTTCTATTTTTTCTATGTTTCTTTACTACATAGAACAGTGCTCTACGTTTGAGGAACGCTTGATAATTATAAATTAACTCAAGCACTATCAATTGGAGAAAAGACTACAGGTGGCCTTTGGTTTCCACACAGAACTGGTTTTAGGAACCCTCAGGATATCAAAATCCACATATGCTGAAATTGTTAGATAAAATGGTACAGTATTTGCACAATACCTACATATATCTTCTTGTATACTTCAAAATATCTCTAGATTACTTATAATACCTAATATAAAGTAAATGTAAATGGTTATACTGTATTGGTTATGCTGTATTCTTTAGGGAACAATGACAAGAACTAAGCCTACACAGCTAAGTACAGATGGGATTTTTTTTCAAGTATTTCCAATCCATGGTTGGTTCAAACCATGGATGCAGAACACAAGGATACAGAGGGCTGACTATAAGGTTTTACAAAAACACACTGCTTTCTACCTTTCACTTTGACACTAAACAAGGTTTATAAAAAGTATTTTCTGGGGCTGATGTTGTAGCTCAGTGGTAGAGCACTTGCTTAGCATGTGTGAGGCACTGAGTTCAATCCTCAGCACCACATTAAAAATAAATAAATAAAACAAAGGTATTGTGTCCACCTACAACTAAAAAAAAAATAGTCTAGAAAATTTAAAAAGTATTTTCAATGTTGTCTTTATAAAACAAAAAACACTATCTGTTGATATCAAGTCCATTCACCATAATGGATAAAGAAAAATTTATTTTCTTATGGCTTCTTAAACATTTCTAGGATAAGCAAAAGCTGAGGCAGCCTGTGAAAAAGGATCCCATGTATTCCAAAAGCATTTCAAGAATATTATTTTTCAAAAAAAGAGAAAGAAACAAACTAGAAAAATCTTGCCCAAGGCCACACTACTACTTAGGGGCAGTTATTTTAATATGTAACAAATTATGTGTGATTATTGTCTTTTGAAGGGATTATTATAGGTTTTCTTAAAGTAACAAGCCTCTCTGTGCTATCCAAAAACTATTCAAGCTCTTGCTTGATTTTTGCAGCAGCAGAATACATGTACTTAGATATAACATTGTATAAAATTTAATTTACAACATTTATTTTATAATGCTTAAGGATTTCTAAGTGTTTAGTGAAAAATATTTTTAAAATGTGCTACAGTTGTTATCTTAATTGTTCCCTAAATTTCCTTATGGCTTAGTCCCCAGCTTGGAGCTAGTGGGAGGTGGTGGAACCTTTAAGAGGTGGGGTCTAGTGGGAGGTCTTCAGATCATTGGAGGCATGTCCTTGAAGGGGATAGTAAAAGACCAGCCCCTTCTCTGGCTCTCTTTTGTTTCCTGGTATGAAGTGAATGGTTCTGTTCTGCCATGTGTGCTTGCCATGATGAGCCACCACAGGCCTGAACTAATAATGGGGCCAACTGATTATGGACTGAAACTTCTAAATCAGTGAGCCAAGTAATTATTTTTTCTTTGAAAAAAATAAAATAAGAATATTATTTTTCTTTTTCTCAGGTAATACAAAGAATTTCTCATGTTACATCAATGTATAAGCAATGCTTTGTTGGTTAATTCTATCATAGAGGGTGCAAAGTGTGGGAAAATATGCATAAATGCTTCTAACTGTGTAGGTAGGAAGGAAAAATAAAAACATATATCTGTGTATGTGTGTATATTTGTTTATATTTTCCAAAAGAATTAATTTAAAATAAAATGCTTGTAAAAATGATTGCTTATAGAGAAACACTTCCTTGAACGCACCCTGTTTTACATGGAAACACATAATGTCTTTCATAATTAAAACAATTCAAAGATGAATCAAATAGAAGGAAAAGCAATTTCTGAAAGTTGAAAGCAAACTGTTAAAAAAAAGAACTTAATTACATACAAAGTTGTGACATAACTACTATGAGAATTTTTAAAGTGATAATAAAATGCAGTATTTTGCTTATATATCTTTGCTATGGTTTGAATGTTTGTGTGCCTCCAAAATTCATAATGAAACAATCTCAATGCAATAGTATTAAGAGGTGGGACCTTTAGGAGATGACTAGGTCGTAAAGACTATATTCTCATGAATAGGACAAGTGCCTTTATAAAAGGACTTAAGGGAGCAAGTTCATTCCCTCTACACTCTTTGGCTATTTGAGGATCTAAGAGCAGGGCAGCAGGCAGACAGAGACGCACAGAGAGAGATCTCAACTGACTCCAAGTCTTCCCAGCCTCCAGACTATAAGAAATGTATTTCTATTATTTATAATTCACCTAGTCTAAGGTGTTTTGTTGTAGTAGTTCAAATAAACTATGAAAATGCTTCATGGTAAATATCCTAAAAACAAAAAGAATCAAGAGTCTCCTCGTTATTTGTAACAGTATTAGTGTTGTTTTGAATCAATTAATCTCTCCCTTGTTCTCTCATCTCAAAATATTTTTGAACCATAGGTTTTAACATAAGAGAAAAGATGCAAAGATATGATATTTAAGAAGTAGAAATTAGGCACCTACTTGTAATTCCAGCTACCTGGGAGACAGAAGCAGGAGGATCACAAATTTGAGGCCAGCCTAGGCATCTCAGAGAGACCCAATCTCAAAATAAAAAGGGTTGGGTATAGCTTAATGGTACAGCATTTCCCTAGCATGCTTGAGAACCTGGGTTCTATTCCCACTACTATGAAGAGGGAAGAAGAGGAAACAGAGAAGGGGAAGGGGGAGTATAAATTCAAATCTTACTTTTCTCTTTATAAAAAAAGAAAAAAAAGTCTAGAATAGATACATGGGGGCACATGCCATAATCCCAGCAGCTCAGGGATTGAGGCAAGAAGATCACAGGTTCAAAGCCAGCCTCAACAACTTAGCAAGACTATAAGCAACCTACACTGTAAGAACAAGGTTCTTGTAAGAACAAAAATGGATCTGTAAGCAATAATAACCCAGTGGCTAATGAACACTCTCCCTAATGAACTAGGGATAGTGCCAACACTCTGGTCTCTAAATGCTATTTTCCATGGGAAGGACCCAGAGTTCCTAAGAGAAATGTTTGATTCCAAATATTGATCCAAATATTCAAGATAAACTAGTGATATTGTGCTATAGCAAAGAAGATATCAGAGATTACTGAGATCACTTCAAAAGAACACAGGAACCACCACTGGCTAAGAGGGACAACGTGAACATCAAAAGAACAATGCCTTAATGGACTGAAGCACGTCAAATACATTGAAGACCATAATTCACAATTACATTTTAAAATAACCAAAATCCACCTTACTGGTCTCCAGTGGAGAGTACTAGGGTACCAATTTGATACATAAAAGAATCAAGCATTTGCATGACCTTTACTATAGATTCTATACAGTTTACAAGGTAAATTTCTTTACATAAGAATTATGGATAATAAATGTAAACTGAATGAGAGAATCAAGCACCATTTTACACATCTAATGAAGATGTATCTAGGCAACTAAATAATAAGGACAGCTAAAACATTCAGTCAAAAGGTAACTGGAAAATATAAGAAGTGGATTACATGAACAATACCTAAACCTACAGATTATTCTAAGTATTACTGAAAGTGAGAAAAACACACATTATACAACACCTGAAATGATGCAATACGAAAGCTATGAAGTCTTTCTCCCCCCAACACACAAAAAAATTAAACCTGTGTTAAACCAAATTCCTAAATATAACTACCATTTTACAAGGAATATGAACACGGGAAATATATTGCGTCACACCATAAAGATAGTATCATTCAAATCCATAAAGATAATGTCATTCAAATCCAGAATATAAAAAAATGTTTAAGACAACCCAGTTTCTTTTTCTTTTTCAGCACCAGGGATTAAACCCAGGGGCACATTGAGCCACATCCTGAGCCCTTATTTTTTATTTTGAGACCTTGATCTTACAGTCTAGGTTGCTTACAGTCTTGTTAAGTTGCTGAGGTTGTCTTTGAACCTGTGATCTTCTTGCCTCAATCTCCGAGCTGCTGGGATTATGGCACGTGCCCCCATGCCAGGCACAACCCAGTGTCTTAAACAAATAAGTGGCACAGAAAAAAGTGTATGCTGGCTAGAGAAGGAGGAGGTTGTTATAAATTGTAAAAAATGTAAACAATGCACTGCAAATATGGCATAGGAATCTCTTATAAGTCAAATATTTTTAAAGTAGATAATTTAAAATCTTTTCATTTCTCTATTAGTTTCAATTTGTCAAGAAACTACATTTTCCAAAAAGAGTTTAAAAAATAGTTCAGAAAACTCTCAGGAAAAGTATGAATATAGAAGCCAAGAAAAAATATGCCTTTGGGACTTATACTCTATACAGCAAAAACATGTGGCTCACTTGTTGTGGCATTTATTTTTATATCATGGTAGAAAATACAATATGATCAGGCAACTATGTATGAATATTCTGAAATAAAGCGAGGTCAAAGCACAGGTGGCTTTCTCATACATCTTGGGATACAGATATAAATGTTAGCTGTGCCTGATATTAAGAAAATAAAGTAAAAAAAAAACAGAAAATAATAACAGGAAATTAATTGGGGAATGAAGTAGAATTGTTTTGATTCAGAGTGGCAAGATAAAGTTCAATGGTATGGTTGTTTCTGTTAGCAAGTAGCTAGTTCATATAGTCACAGGGAATACTTACATGGAAAAGTAGTAGTTTTGTTGGGAATATACAAAAAATAATCAGAATTAAATAAAAACATGTTTTTTTTAAAGCTACAACAAACCAGCATATAACCAGTGTGTCCAAATAAATATGTTAAGAGTTTGTAGATATCTAGGACGTAACAAGATAAAATTACTTAATGCAACACTTAACTCAGTATCTGGTACACAATGATTATGTGCTTCTGTCTTTCTCATTCCCTGCCCTATAGTCAGTATTTGTGCCCCATGGCATAAACAAATAGTTTAGTGAGAAGTTCTAGGTTCCACTAGTGTTGGCATTACTAGGAAATGTTATTTTAAGGCACTGAGAATGTTCATAATAAATTATACACATTTCAACAGTTCCTTTCAAGTTGTAATTTTAAATCAAAATGACCATGAGTTCTGCCTGGTATTCAGGAAACTCTACTTGATAAAGTGCTGGATTTATGAGTTCATGGTCTCAAATAGGAAGTTTGGGATATATATCTAAAGAAATCATATTGTGGATGTTTTAACTTATGAGTTTAGTGGTTTACAAAACCAACCAGTACTACAATTCTGTTTGTAATATTAAACAGGACCACACTGCCACGACTGCCCCTTTACAATATAGTGCTAAATAGTATGCAATCATCTCAATAAATCAACTGAATGAATAATAATAAACGCTCATTCAACAATCATTTACATTGCTTAGAATTCATAATCTGGAATTTGTCTTTCTCTGCACAGTTAACCAGTAAAAAAAAGGTATTTCCACCTCCAGATCAAGGCTCATTCAACAAAAATACGCTATAGAATAACATGAAAATTCCAAGCTTGACTTGGATTTAAATAATGAAGAACAGATGAATAAAATATTAATGCTATAATCTACAATCTGCTGACATTCTTTTATTCACTTAGTCTTTCATTCACTGATCCATAAACATCAGACCTGTATTCTCTATGGGTACTCTTCTAAGATTGGCAGGATCAAAAATAACAAAATTCTTACCCTAATGATGCTTGTATTTTAGTGAAGGGAGACAGTAGACAAATGAATGAATGTCAATTGGTAATAAGAAACAAGAAGAAAAATAAAGGAAGAAAGGGAAATGGAGAGTAGTGGGCCAGTAAGAACAACGAGATTTGGATAACAGGGTTAGCAAAGTCCTCTCTAATGATGTAACACCAGATAAAAGACTTCAGAGAAATGGAAGAGACAGTAGTTACCTGGAAAAGGAGTATTTCAGGAAGAAGGAACAGAACATATGAAGGCCTTAAAGTGAGGATACATTCAACAAGAACAAGAAAGAGAAGAGAATGTAAGGAGAATGCTAGCAGCTGCACTCAGAATGGTGCTAGAGACCAGTTTTTGGATCGAAACTACCGATTTATTCCAAATAGATGTGAAAGCCAAAAGACGTAACTGAGTGATGAGATTACACTTGCATTTTAAAAGAATCACCCCATGGGGCTAGGGTTGTGGCTCAGTGGTACAGTGCTCGCAGAGCATGCATGAGGCCCTGGGTTCAATCCTCACAGCACCACATAAAAATAAAAAATAAAGATACTGTGTCCATCTAAAACTAAACAAACAAACAAATAAAAGAATCATTCCAGCTGTAACAGGGGATGAGGGCAAATTCAGAGACTGGTTAAAGGCTATTGCAGTAATTCTACCAAGAACCGATTATGGCTTAAACCAGACGGGTAGTGATACAGGTGACGAACAGTGATTAAATTCAGCATATCTGAAGGAAGAGTCACCAAGATTTGGTGATGAATCTGATTAAGGTATGGGTGGGGGAAATCAAGCATAATTCTACAGAGGTTTTTGGTGTGAGAAACTTGATGAAGGGATTTACCATTAATTTTTTTATAACTTTATTTTATTTATTTATTTATTTTTATGTGGTGCTGAGGATCAAACCCAGGGCCTTGCACATGCCAGGCAAGTGCTCTACCACTGAGCCATAACTCCAGCCCAGGGATTTACCATTATTGAGATAAGGAGGTCTGATGAAAAAAGACATTGGCTATACGCAAATGAAAAGGTGAGTTTGTATATATTAACACTGAATGTCAACTGGGCACAGTAGAGCACACCGTGACCCCAGCCACATGGGAGGCAGAGACAGAAGGATCACAAGTTCAAGGCCAGCCTGAGCAATTTAGCAAGACCCTGGCTCAAAATAAAAAAGGGCTGTGAATGTAGCTCAGTGGTAGAGCACCCCTGAGTTCAATCCCCAGTATCAAGGAAAATAATTGAAATGTCTATTAGACATCCAACCGGAGATGTCACATAAAGAGCTGGAGACATAATCTAGAGTTTAGTGGAGCTGTAAGACTAGAAATTAAAATTTCTGAAGTCAACAGCTGACTAAGTTATGTAAAATCAACTGGGGAATAGGTGTGCGTGGGTAATGAAAGAGGTAAAGCAGCACTGAACCCAGGAACATTCCAAAATTTAGAATTTAGGAGTTCTAAGGATTTGGTAAAAAAAAAAAAAAAAAGCCACCAGAGGAAAAATGATAAATCAAATTAAATTACCTTAATTTCAGTAAACAACAAACTTAGAAATGTGAAAAACAGACAACAACAAAAAATACCTACAAAAATGCTATAGGGGAAATAGGTTCAAAGTAAAGAAGAAAAAGGGAACCGTCTATGTGGCAAAATCAGAGCGCAGCTTACAGAGGAAATCATAGTTGAGATGGGTCCTGAAAATGAAGTGGGAGTTTAATAGGTCAAAGAAGGGAAGCAGGACTTTCATATTCATGTCCTGACACCTCATATTTATAGTCACCTTTCCAAATAATTCCTCTTAGACTAAGGATTCCTTTATAGGTTTCTTGAAGTAAAAAGACAATATTCCATGAGCCGTTAGGAAGTAAAGTAAGAAGTTCTTTTAAGTTCCCACTAACTTCACACTACTATGGTTTGTGCTTAAGCAATTGATTCACCCCTTTCTGCCTCTCTTGCCTTCACATTTATCAAAGATACTGAAACCCAGTTGATAGATTACTGTTCCACCAGGATTCTGCCAGTAACCTAGGAAATGTTAACATCACAAGGATAACACATTTGACAATTAGATTAAACTTTGTTTCTCCCCAGTAAAAATCCCATTAAAGTTCAGCAATTCCCTATGGTCATATCTTGGACTAGTCTTTGCTTTACATTATTCTGCCTCTGAAATTCTAAAATCTCGTATAGATTGAATCCCTTATCCAAAATGTGTGGAACTAGAATTATTCCCAATTTCACTTATTCAGATTTTGGAGTATTTGTGTAAACTTTACTAGTTATCATACATAATCTAAAATCCGAAACTTTTTGACTATCTTCCTGGCACTCAAAAAGTTTGATTTCAGAGCTCAGATTTTTGTATTAGGGATGCTCAATCTGCAATATACTTCTCTTGTCATAACCTTTTAGATCAGCACTGTCAAGTAGAAATACATTTATATAATTTAATATTTTTAGTAATCACATTAAAAAGTAAAAAAGAATCAGTCATTTTGAAATTAATTTGAATAACTTATTTAACCCAATACATCAAAAAAATCACTTCATAAGGTATATATTGCCTTTTTGTCTGAAAATTAAGTAAGTTTTAAGACATTTTCATTTATTTTACAATGTAACTTTTCATACAAACTTAAGATTTAAACTAGTGCTTACTGGACTGGGTGCAGTGGTGCACACCTGTAATCCCAGTGCTTCTGGAGGCTGAGGCAGGAGGATAGTGAGTTCAAAGCCAGCTTCAGCAACTTAGCAAGAACCTGTCTCTTATAAAATATAAAAAAGGGCTGCAGGTGCAGCTCAATGGTTACGCGACCTTGATTCAATCCCTGGTACTGGGGTGGAGCAGAGAGTAGCTTGCTATTTCACATACAAAATTCTCAACAAAAATTCTACATTTAGAGTCTTGTATGCCATCCTAGTAGAAAGGCAGGCAAAAAGGGAACTGCTCAAGAGACCCCAGGTCCATGTTGAACAGTCCCAGTCCCTTACCCTTGCCTCCCCCTCACACCCCCACCCCCAACAGCCTGCTGCACTTAGTAAGTTTATTTAGGTTTTTTTAAAAAATTTTAAGTCAAATGCATTTCTTCTAAAAATTTGTTTCTGAGGTCAAAAGTCACTTTAGAACTGCCTTTTTTGGGGGGGATAGAGGGGTGTACCAGGGATTGAACTCAGGGGCACTCGACCACTGAGCCACATCCCCAGCCCTATTTTGTATTTAAAGATAGGGTCTCATTGAGTTGCTTAGTGCCTTGCTTTTGTTGAGGCTGGCTTGGAACTCATGATCCTCCTGCCTCAGCTTCCTGAGCCACTGGGATTATAGGCTAGGGGAACCACTGCACTCAGCCAGGACTGTCTTTTAACAAGGACTAAAAGGCAAAGGTCTTACTGTTTCAGAATTTGAGAAGTGATGAGTCTACATTTTCTTTATCAGCCTCAGGCTCAGCTGGATCAGAGGGAAGCCTAGGTGGATCAGCTGTCCCTCAGCCTGCAAAATTACCTGCTTTTTTAAAATAATACTATCTTAAAAATTCAATGTGTATTTTACACTTAAGGCATATTATAATTCAGATGATAAATTGTCTACGGCCAGAGTGAAATACAATTTTTGAATAGAGAAGGATTTTACATTGTATAGTAAAGAATATGGCCTTGCCCAAAGAGAAGGTTTGATCTTCTCTTGGCTTCTGGGAGGTAATCTTTAGGCTGTTGAAATGTTATGCCAGCTAGGAACATCTGTTTGCTTGGGGGTCTTCAGTAATACCAGAGAGTCTACAGTTGAGGGTTGGAAATGCCATGCCCATAAATCTCTCCTTTCTTAGGGTAGAGGCTGGCTACCCTAAATGACCCAAAATGTGACTTGGTGTGGAGGCTTTGGGTGATCAACATCAGTTGATCTGGACACAGGGATCCATCATTTGAGCAATCAATTAATCAGGCCTATGTAAAATTAAAATGCTGCACATGAACTCTTCCCTGAGGCAACATTTTGCACATTGTCATGCATCAATACCAGAAAAATGACACATCCTGCCTCCAAAGGGAGAGGACAATGAAATCTCTCCATCTGGTGCTTCTTCTGGCCCCTGCACTTCTTCCCTTGATTGATTTTTAATCTGTATATTTTATCTGTAGTAAACTATAATAACTATGAGTACATAGCTTTCAGATACTTCTGTGAGTCCTTCTATCAATTTATAAAATCTGAGGGTGGTTTTGGGAATTTCTGAACTTATAGGCGGTGCCAGAGTGAGAATGACCTTGAAGACTGTGCTCTCTAACTTTGTGGCTGGCTAACTCTTACAGCTGATCTAAAACTCTTACACAGGCCTTACTTTTGAAAATTAAATGTAAATTAAATTAAAAATAATTCAGTTTATCAGTTGTACTAGCTATATTTCAAACATGCAATAGCAAGAATGGCCAGTGCCTACTATATTGCACAGCATAGTTTGAGACTATTATCCATGACCCTCTTGAATGCTCAATACAATTGCTTTTCAACTTCATCTAGACCTGTAGCTTTTTAAATTCTAATCTAAGATCATTCATCCCTGTCATATTTGTATCCCTTGCCCTACTTAAACCTAAACTCAATAGCCAAAACATTAATTACATTATTACTTGTGGTCTCAACATTCTGTCTCTTCTTCTATTGCACATGTCTTATAAACCCCAAACACTGGATCAGTCTAATTATCTGTCTTATCACATTTACGCACAGGTAGTTGAGCACTGCTGGGGAATCATGCAATCCTATATAATGGAATTATAAGCTCAGGGTTTCCTATCTCTAGGGCCTTTAATCAACTCTTTGAGCTGATTTTTTCCAGATTTTTTTTATTGGTGCCTTATGGTTATGCAAAGTAGTGGGATTCATTGTTACATATCTGCACATACAAACAATATGATTTTGTCGATTTCTTTCCCCAGTACCTACCTTGTTCCTCCCCTCCTCAATCCCGGTCCTCTGTTCTACTAGTCTGCCTTCTGTTTCCATGAAACACATCCCCACACCTTTTTTTCCTTCTTTTTCCTAACTTTTTCATGAGAGAAAACATATAATCATTGACAGAATTTCTAAGTTTAGCTGACTTCACTAAACATAAAACTCTAAGTGCCATCCATTTTCCTGCAAATAACGTTAATTTCTTTCTTCTTTATGGATGAATAAAACTCCATGGTGTATTTATACCACATTCTCTTTATCCATTCATCCACTGAAAGACACCCAGGCCAGTTCCATACTTGGTTACCGTGAACTGTGTAGGTATAAACATGGGTACTTTCATTTATTTATTTATTTTAAGCTGTAGATGGATAGAACACCTCTATTTTGTTAATTAATTTATTTATTTATTTACTTTTATGTGGTGTTATGTTTTGGATGTGAGGTAACTTAAAAAGCTCACATGTGAAACAGTGCAAGAAGGTTCAGAGGAGAAATGACTGGGTTGTAAGAGTCTTAACCCAATCAGTGATTTAATCCCTTGATAGGGATTAACTGAAATGGTAGGGTGTGTCTGAAGGAGGTGGGAATTGGGGTGTGACTTTGGGTATATATTTTACCTGGCAATTGGAGTCAGTCTCTCTCCCTCCTCCCTCCTCCCTCTCCCTCTCCCTCTCCCTCTCTCTCCCCCCTCTCTCTCTCTCTCCCTCCCTCCCTCCCTCCCTCCCTCCCTTTTAATCAACATGTGAGCTGCTTCCCTCTGCCATGATGTCCTGCCTCACCTGGAGCACTAAGGAATGGAGCTGGCCTTCTGTGGACTAAAGCCTCTGAAACTGTAACCCCTCAAATAAACTTTTCCTCCTCTACAATTGTTCTGGTCCAGTCCTTTAGTCACAGCAGTGAAAAAGCTGACTAACACATGTAGTACTGAGGCTTGAACCCAGTTCATCACATGCTAGGCAAGTGCTCTACCACTGAGCCACAATCCCAGCCCAGTACTTTAATTCTGGATCACTTCTTTCTTCATGTCTCCCAGTAGCTAATTTCACAATCTCTACTCTTATCCATGTCCCTGCCCTCTAACCCTTAACCCTAGCCTCCTACTCCAAAAACAAAAGGTATGAAGTACCTTGCCTCAATTCTTCTACCTGACTACAGCCACATGCATTCTTTATTTTCTTCTAGTACAAGGTCATTTCCTTGCAACTAGCTCATAGCTCAGTCACCTCCTATTCCTCGTGGGTCTTACTGCTTTTTTTAAAATAATACTTCTTCTTCACCCCTGTATCTTCAATCTTAACCTATAATCAAGTCTCCTATATAAACTAATCAAAATAAAATGTCTCCTTGCACTAAGAGGATTAGAGGTTTTACCCTACATGCAAGCTAACAACTTAACCTGCCACAGTTGCATGGATACTGGCAGAAGATATGAAGACCCCTCTTAAGTATAACAACCCTTAAGTTGTTATACTTAAGGCACAGCAAGCCACACAAACATCAACATATTTGCTTCAGTTCTGCAAGCCCTAATTCCCACAGGGCAATGCAAAGAGAGCTAGGTAACACCCACACACAAAGTTGAATACATTATAGGAGGGGAACTCAAATCTTTTCCAATGGTAATAAACAGACATATTTATATGCTCTGAAGGGGGTCTGTTTTTCAAGACTATACAAACATCCTTAAAAACAGAATCTACAGCAAAGGACTCAGTGCCCTGCTACAAGATATTAAGAAATGTGAGATAACCCATGGAAAATTCTCTTTCAATAACTCTGCTTCCTATTCAAACTGTTTACCTTGTTATTTTATTGTTATTGTTGTTTTTATTTAATCAGGGCTAGTATTACCAAAATATTAGTCTTACATTATGCCCTGAATGGGCTTCCACTTTATACAAGCTTAATCCCCGTGATACACAGAAATGTCCCTCCTTTGTATCTCTAGTCTCTTCCTCCATTTGCAGTAGTATTTCTTTTTTTTTAATATTTATTTTTTAGTTGTAGTTGGACACAATACCTTTATTTCACTTATTTATTTTTATGTGGTGCTGAGGATCGAACCCAGGTTCTCGTGCATGCAAGGCGAGCACTCTACTGCTGAGCCACAACCCCAGCCCTGCAGTAGTATTTCATACACATTACATCTATTAATATTATAAACCAAACAATATTGATATATTTATTACTGAAGCAACTGCAGGGATTTGCTTAGGCCAATGCAGTGTTTCTCCTATATACCTCCTTTGTGCTATTATATGAAGGTATGATACAAATACATTACATTAAAGGCCTAACAATTTCATACAACTGCTTTTTAAACAAGTTAAGAGAATAAAGGAGAAAAAATATGCATTTATCCTTTTATAATTACAAAATTACCTCCACTGGTGTTAGGTTTTTATTTTGGGTTTTTTTGTTTGTTTGTTTTGTTTTTGATTTTTCATTTGTTTTTTAATCTTGTGGGTAGCTTCAGATTACCAGCTGAGTCATGGGCTTTCAGACTGAAGAACTTCCTTTAGTGCTTCTTATAATTGTAAGGTGGCTCTGGCAGCAAAAAATTCTCAGATTTTGGTTACTAGGGAAAAATCTTTATTTTATCTTCCCTTTTGAAACACAGTTTGTTAAGATAAAGGAGTTTGGTTAACAGATTTGTTTTCTTTGAGCACCTTGAATGTTATCCCATTGCCTTCTGATCTCCACTGTCTTAGCTGAAAAATCAGCTGCTACTTTTAACTGGGGTTTCCTTTAAGTGATGCATCATTTTTCCCATGATGCTTTTCATATTTTCTCTTTGCCTCTACTTGAATTTCACTGAACTTCCTGGACATACAGGTTATACTTTAAAAAAAAAAAAATTGTGAAATTTACAGCTATTATTTCCTCACACATTTTTCTTCTTCCTCCTCTCTCTTGTCCCTCGTTCTGGTATTCCCATTATGCATATATTGGTGCACCTGATGGTGTCACACTGTTATGGTTTGGATCTGGAATGTCCCCCAAAGTCTTATGTATTCAAAGGTGGAGTCTGGGGGAAGTGATTGGATCACAAGGATTCTGACCTCATCAATGTTGATCTAATGAGGGCTAAATGGACTTCTGAGAGATAGGAACCAGATAGAGGAAGAAGCAGTCACCAGAACCTACCCTAGAAGGGTTTATCTTCACTCTAGCCCTTTCTCTTTCACTCTCTCCCTCCTGGCTGCCATGAGCTGAACAGCTTTCCTCCACCACACACTTCCTCCATAAAATTCTGCCTCACCTCAGGCCCAAAGCAATGAAGCTGACTTACCATGAAATGAAATCTCTGAAACTATGAGCCAAAATAATCCTTTCCTCCTCTGTCTTTCTCAGGTGTTTATCACAGTGATACAGAGCTGATTTACATACCACATTTCTCTGCAGTTCTGGTTTTTGTTCCTCATTGTTTTAAATCTCTATTTTTCAGTCTGCAAAATCTATATCAATCTATCTTCAAGTCTGCTTTTTCTTTCTTCTGTCACTTCAAATCTATGATTGAGTCTCTTTAGTGAATTTTTATTTTATTTTACTTCTCAACTCCATAATATTTTTTAAAATATTTTTTTAGTTGTTGACGCACCTATACTTTAATTATATTTATGTGGTGCTGAGGATCAAACCCAGTGCCTCACACATGCTAGGCAAATGCTCTGCCATTGAGCCAAAACCCCAGTCCCTCAACTCCATAATCTTAATTTGGTTCTTTCTTCATAATTTCTTTATACTGGTATTCTCTATTTGAAGCAAGAAATTATAAGTTCCTTTATTTCTGTGAACACATTTATAACGTCTCTTATTAAAGGTTCCCTCCCTTCCTTCATTTCTTCCTTCTTTCTTTCTTTCCTTCTTTTCCCCCCAATAAATCTGACATCTAGTCTCACCCTAACAGGCAGTTTTAGTGGCCCACTTTTTGTCCACTATATGGTTTAGACTTTCCTGTTTGTTTGTATACCTTATTTGTTGCTGTTAATATTGGAAACTATGCATTTTAGATAATATATTAGAGCACCTCTGGGTAGTGAGTGGTACACTTCTCAATATTTTCAGGGGCTTAACATTGTTATTTGCTTATTCACTTATTTTGTGACTAGTTGGTTTTTATCCATGAAGCTCATTCCTCCACATATACAATGTTTAGCTTCAGGTATTAATTATTCCTTTGGGAGAGAAAGCTTTGCTATGCCTGCAGTTACTCTGGGAGCACAGTGTTTGGGGTAGAACTCTCTTTGCTTCTTTTCCAGACTAAACCCAGCTTTTAAACTCCACCAATTGATAATCGATTGATCTATTGTTAAAGAATACCCTCGGGCCGAAATGGGACTAAGAACAATACTATTGAATAATGGAACTTTAGAAGGAATAGTGTCTAAGAGCAGTGTTTTTTACTTTTTGTTCTGCCTCTAGGAAAACACTTTGGGGTTGTCTTATTGCCCAGTCTTCTGCAAAATAGCAAGTTGACAGTTTTTGAACTGTGTCCTAAATGTCCTCTCAAGTGTCTTTTACCATAACTTCTACTGTTTCTGAGAGTACAGTCTACCTTGAACTTCTTTACTCTCCCTTGCAAATGAAGTCAGTTCCTTTGGGAAGAAATTAGGTGCTGTTTTATAGTCTGTTTTTCTCCCCAGGTAAAATATTTGAGACAGGCCTCTAGAGCTGGGAGTAGGGATACCAGCAAACTTCTTGCCGAGGACACTCAATCTAGGAGTCTCAGGAGAACACAGGAGAAAGAGAAAGGGACAGCAGCCTGAGGTCCTCTTAGTTTGCTTCTCCTGGCATGAAACCATAGTCTTATGACCCTAGGCAAGAGGAATCTGTGTCCCAATATTCTCAGGATGCTACAATCAAATTCCACATGTAGGCCCCCAACTCTCAAATGCAGTCCCCCAGGACTTATCCTCAGCAAAAAGGTCACTGGGTAAAGGATGACAAACAACAGTGTCCTGCTCCTTCTGGGAAGAAAGCCACCTGTGTAGGTGCTGGTAGAGAGGAGACATGGCTGCATAAGCCTGAACCAGAGTCTACCTCCCATTTTATTGAGCCCTCAAATGGAAAGAAGAGAGAAGTATTGGTTCAAACACCACAGATTATCTAATTTCTTACCAAATATTCATAATGTTCTTGAGTGTTTCTTCATTGGCTGTTTGTCTTTAGGTCCACTTTTATAGACTTTAAAATGCCTGGTTTTCATAGTTTTCAACAGTTTCACTGGGCAGTGGACCAGCAAAGTTCCTTACACATCATGCCAGAGACTGATCTCCTGTTTGTTCTTTAATATAAAGGTAAAAGGAAGCATGTGCTAGGGCTCTATGTGTGCTGTCTTATTCCATCTATACAACAATAAAGTAAATATTGTAGACCTAACCTTTTATAGGCCTTGAGGTCAAGGACCAGAATCACTAGTAATTTGCCCAGGTAAAAGAGCAAGTAAGTGGCAGAGATCTGATTAAAACCTAAGTATAACTACCTCCAAAGCCCATATTCTTAACAAAGAAACTCCTCTCATGTTTAACACAGGTACAAAGCTCACAAAATTGGAGCTCATGAGATGGTTTTATCTCAATGAGCAGTACAGTCTCAATGATTTCTTAAGAGTATTACAACATTTTCTTCCTCATTTTTTTGGACAGCATACCTTTATTCTATTTGTTTACTTTTATGCAGTGCCAAGGATCAAACCCAGTGCCTCACACATGCTAGGCAAATGCTCTGCCACTAAGCTATAGTACCAGCCCTCATCTGGATTTTTTATAATAATATCAATAATATATTTACTCTACGTAATTATATGGACATTATATCATGTGTTATAACATGTATTTCTTTTTAAAAAATAATATTATCAAAAGTATATTCTGAGCCAGGCTTGGTGGTACACACCTGTAATCCCAGTGACTCGGGAGGCTGAGAGAGGAGGATCACAAGTTCAAGGTCAGCCCCAGCAACTATATGAGACCCTGTCTCAAAATAAAAAGTAAAAAGGTCTAGGGATGTAGCTCAGTGGTAAAGCACCCCTGGGTTCAATCCCCAGTACCAAAGAAAAAAAATTACATATCTGTTGGCTTCCTTTGAGCTGCACTTCTACAAAGAGTCTATGACCAGAGGACTGTTCCCTGCCCTGTACACCTAAAACCTGCCTTCCCAGTGTGGAGAGTCCTCAAAAACTAGAAATGGAACCACCATTTGACCCAATTACACCACTTCTTGGTATATAGCCAAAGGAGTTAAAATCAGCATAGTATAAATACAGCCACATCAATGTTTATAGCAGCTCAATTCACAATAGCTAAGCTATGGAACCAACCTAGGTGCCCTTCAACAGATAAATGGATAAAGAAATTGTGAGATATATATATGTATATATATGTATATGTATGTATATATAAAATGGAGCATTAATCAGCCATAAAGAAAAATGACTATGACTTTTGCCAGGATGGATCTGGAGCCTACCATGCTAAGGAAACAAGCCAATCCAAAAAAACCAAAGATTGAATATTCTCTCTGATATGTGGACACTAACACAAAAAGGGGAAGGAGGTGAATAACAGAAGTTCATTGGATTAGGCAAAGGAGAATGAAGGGAAGGGAAGGGGAATAAGAATAGGAAAAACAGTAGAATGAATAGGACATAACTTTCCTATGTTCATATATGAACACACGACCAGTGTAACTCTACATCATGTACCACTGCAAGAATGGGATCCTAATTAGAATGTTATACTCCATGTTTGTAAAATATGTCAAAACACACTGCACTGTTATGTATATCTAAAAAGAACAAATTTTAAAAATCTGCTTTCCGAACCAGGCTTAGCAGTGCATATCTGCAATCCCACCAACTCAGGAGGCTGAGGCAAGAGTACTGCAAGTTCAAAACTGGCCTTTAGCAATTTAGCAAGGCACTAAGCAACTTAGTGAGACCCTGTTTCAAAATAAAAAATAAAAAGGGATGGGGATGTGGCTCAGTGGTTAAGTACTCCTAGATTCAATTCCTGATGTAAAATAAAATAAAGCTCTGCTTTCCAAAAGAGAAGGGTAGATCTGATATGCCCTGGGCTTGGTTCTTAGAAAGTTATAAACATAACAACATAATCTTTCTTCCAAGATTATCACTGCTTCTGCATCAATAAATGTCTTTCTAAGAGATAAAAGAGTCAACAGGAAGCTCAGAGATTTCAGAGATGAACTGTTTTTTTATGGAACAAACTTATTAAAAAAAAAAAAAAAAACAGTACCTAGAAAATGAAAGTCATCCCTGTACTCTTGCATACATTTGCCATCTGAATCAAATCAGTCTTATCATAACCTGGCCTGGCATGTCAGGCCATAGTGTACTTCTTAGCAACATGATTGCTCTTTTTCTCTGTTTCCAAATAGTTTCTGACATACTTTAGTTTTCTGGTTCATGACCTTCCATAGAACAGCACCCTCTAGGAGAATGTCTGTGGTCTCCACAAGGTAATCATGAGTCCATGATCAAATCTGCACCTCTAACCTTTACATTTTACAGTTGTGATAATCAAGCTGATTTCTTCTTGACACACAACACTATTCTTCAAACATTTTAATGTATTACTTTCTTTGAAACAAAGTATTCCTTCCAACACTACATTCTCATTATAAATTTCATTCCATCACTACTAGCTTTGGCATAAAATAAGTTCATCAATGAAGCCAATTAAAGAAAACTTAGGAAATGCCTGGTCCTCCTTTAAAAAGGACTAGCGCTTATCCTGAAAATACTGTAGACACAAAAAATATTAGATTGCTGGGCAAAGTTTAAAACACACACACACAGGTACATACATTGGCTATTCCATGCAGTCACAGTTGTTTTATCATTAATAAGAATGTTCCACTTTAAAAGTGATTCCATGCTTTTAAATATATTTTAAATTAGTTGGTGTTCATATTTATAAAATTAAAAACAAATCTAAAAAAGTAATTAGACAAACCTAATATACATAAAAAGAGATCTTTCTCTATAGTTAATTGCCAAAAGAAAAAAAAATTCATGAATTTAGATTTGAAAGTTTACGGTTTACCTCTACATGGTTCCATTTACCAATGTTACCAAAGAAAATTCTTTTGCTAGTTTTTAGCACCTCAAAAAGTCAAATTTGCCAGAAACAATTTCTCCTGCTTAGTTTTAATGCTGTGATAAAGCCAAGTATAAGAGAAAAAAACATCTACCGAAGGCAAAACCCCCAAATTACACAAATCTTCAAGGGGAAATGTGAGCACATGGTAAGGAATACAGTTACAAGTTATATTTAAAGTTTAAAGAATGCATTAGGGTGAGACTGTCTGCTCCACGTGTTGCCTTCTCACACAACAGAGGCCCGCACACTTGTGGGAGTTCTGTCAGTCTTGGTAACCTTGGTCAGAACCTGACAACAGGAGGGGACCTTCAGGCACATTATCAGAAGGAATGTTTGATTTTGGAGAACTTTAATCTTAATGGTCAACACCTGATCAAAATAAACAAAATACCTTTGCTAAAAAAACAAAGATGTTACAGGGATTTGACTAGGTGAATAAAAAAGTTAAATTACTTTGTTGATAGAAAATGACAGTACTGAGGACAGCATCAAGTGACAGCTGCTCAAGTGACAAAGGCATTGAATGGCTATTTTAGGTTTGCCATGGTGTGCTCAATAACTGTTTAAAGAATGCAATAAATGTACTTACCAAATATTTCCCCTCCACTAGCATATTCTGTCACCAGATAAATCATCCGTTCTGTCTCCATAACCTGGTGCAAAAGCAGGAAAGTGACAGTGACACAAATGGCAGACTGATATCATAGGAAGAGAAACTAATGAGTCCTCTTTTGTCATTTACAATGAAATATTAATAACCACACTGCTTAAAGGAAATTCAATGCATTGTAGGACAGATATAAACATTATCAAAAAAGGGAGAGGGCTGGGGATATAGCTCAGTTGATAGAGTGCTTACCTTGCATGCACAAAGCCCTGGGTTCAATCCCCAGCACAAGAAAGAAAAGAAAGAAAGAAAGTAGATATCCATATTCCCAAAAGTAAGAAACATTTTCTACTTGAAAGAGAGAATCCTTTTGTCATTCTATAAGTTTATACAATCTATTAATCTCCACAAAACTGAGAAGCAAAGAAACTGCTAAGAACTTAAAAAGTTCATATTCAACATTAATCATTTGTTGCTCAAAAATGTCCCACCAAAACCCTAACTAAAATGAAAAAAAAAAAAAAGCCTTAGGAAAAAAGAAGGGACTCATTTAAGAACTGTGCAAAGATCACATAGGATTTTCTTTTTAAATAAAAAATGATAACTTTCCTTTCCACTGCCCATTTATTCAAAAACAGGAAAAATAACTTAAAATATCAACTCTTTTTTCTGTGTGTGTTTTCTCATTCTTTTTTAATTAGAGCATTATAATTCACATAGTAACTGGGTTCATCGTAACAAAATCATACGTACATGGAATCTGACCTATTCTGTTTTAGTCACCATTCCTCCCCCTTCCCCCTTTCCTTCTCTCCACCCTACCCAGCACTCCACTGATCCTCCCCTTGTTCATCCATTTACCCATCCTTGATTGGTGCTTTCCACACACACAAAGGTGAAATTCCCATTGGTATATTTATATATGCACATAATGTGATTTTTCTTAAATTCATTCCATATTTCCTCCCTTTCCCATCTCTCCTCCCTCCCTCCCGATCTCTTTCTTCTCCACGGATCTTCCCTACATCTTTATTAAAATATCAACTCTGTAAGTAATATAAACTATCCATTTGTATTTGTCTTGGTCCCCGTTTGCTACATTAAAAAAAAAAAAAAAATGGTATAGTGCATTGTCACTCCTTTCTTCCTTTTTACCTTTCTCATCAAACATTTTAAACAAAGTAATATATACGCATATATCTTACACATCATAAACACTTTAAATACCCAGTATATAAATAAGAAACCAAAGGGTTTCCTCTTACCAATCCCCTCCATCTCATTTCCCCAAAGGAATATCATTAATAATTATCATACATCCTTCAAAAGCAATGCTATACAATAAAAAATATAATGAGCTGCATATATACCTTTACCTTTTCTAGTAGCCATATTTAAGAAGTAAAAGGGAAGAGGGAAATAATTCTAAAAATGTATTTTACTTACCCCAACATGTCCAAAATATTATCTTAAACAATGGTAAATTGCTTCAGTTTTCACATTTAAGTTAATTAAAGTTAAATAAAACTTAAAATTCAGTTCTGTAGTCACTTTAGTCACATTTTAATATTCAACAGTTACATGTGGCTAGTGTCTACCATATTTGACATGGCAATTCTAGACTTTTACTATTTTATAGCTAGTTAAATTATTTCCCAGTTATTTCTTTTGTATCTTTATACATTAATATCATACATGAGTACTATTTAATGTATAGATCTATCTCTTCTTTTATTGGCTTAATATTATTCCATTGTTATGAGTCCAGTGAAAGATTTTAAGTTTTTAAATCTTAACAGCTATGTTATTCTGTTTTGATCTTTGTTCAAAAACTCTATCCTGCTGATATCAGTCCACTGTGTGTTACATGTTCTAAGCTCTCTCTATATGTTAACTTATATGACAAAAAGTAAGTCCTCTGGTGGCACAACCCTGTAATCCCAGTGATTTGGGAGGCTGAGGCAAGGGAATCACAAGTTCAAAGCCAGCCTTAGCAATTCAGTGAAGTCCTAAGCAAAATAGTAAGACCCTGTCTCAAAATAAAAAAATAAACAGGGCTAGGGATGTAGCTCAGTGGTAAAGCACTACTGGGGTCAATCCCCAGTACAAAAAAAAAAAAAAATAGCAAATGCTCTAAATATTATGAAGGTATTTAGGGAAAAAATTAAAAATTAATGTAATACTATGTATTTCCCAGGCCTTTTATTAACTGCAAATATTCTTTTATTACTAAAATGTTTAGAAGTTCAAAAACCATTGTTTCCTATATAGTGACCTATGTTTGGTCACTCTATAAACCTGAGGAAACTGACTTGAAAACTATCTGACATCATATGTAGACATTTTTCCAGCCAATCACCTTGGCAGCTAGGACTTCCTACTAAAAATACTAGCTGCTCAGAAAACAAAATGAAAAGAAACTGTCTAAGGTCATGGCTAGAGGAGAGAAATTTTTATAAACTAGTGCAATTTTGAGTAAGATAGGTAAACTTGCAGAATTCAGTTTTAAGGTTAACATCTACAAGTTAGCCTCTTCAGAAAACTTTTAAGATGCTTTATTTTAGAAGATGAGGTCAAGAAGTTTATTCAGTCTACCAAGATAGGAAGGAAGTCAAGGTTATGATACCTGCAAGCTTGCTAGCTGTACTCAGGTAATGCTAGAAAATTTTTCACAGGGTTGCTTCTTGGGCAGAATGTAGGTGCTGTTCAACATAATTTAGTCTGATAAATTTCAACAGGTCTGTTCCTGCTGACCTAATTCATTCCATTGTGTGGGCAGCTAATGCCAGAGAAGAGTTCTAAAGCTGTAGCTTTAGCCACACATACTGACATCACAACGTGCTCTCTTTTCCATAAAATGAACAGACTAAAGCAAGCCTGCCCACTGTGGCATGAGCATGCTTTCTCCAGTCTTACACATGGTCCCATGTCTGGGTCAGAAAGCATTTACTGCAAAGTAACAACAGCAAACAAACTGAGTGGGTGGCCACTTCCTTCAGAAGTTAAGAGATGACTGTGCTTGTGGAAAGCAGTGAGCGGGGTTGGCCCTGTGCATAGGCAAAGCTCACTGTTGCCAACACACTGCAATTTGAGAAGTACCCCAAAGCCCCACCTCTCCCAAAATATCTCTTCCACCAGCCAGCTAAGACAAGGTCCTTCCCCCCCCTATCTGGCTTCAAATTCCAATCATCAGATTTACTGTGTCTGCATTAAGACTAGGGAATCATTTTGATGATCTCATAAAATGTTAATGTTTCTTAGGAAGATAAGAAAACTAAAACAGTAATTTTCCCCTGGCATGCACTCTGTCTCTGAATTATCAAAATAACTAAATGCCACCTTGGAAAACTAAAGTCAGGTCCTTATTATAATAGGAAAGAGGTAGGTTTTTTTTGTTTTGTTTTGTTTTTGTGTGTGTGTGTGTCTGGAGATGGAACTCAGTGGCTCCCAAATGATGCTAGACAAGCATTCTTACACTGAGCTATAACCCTGGGCCCAAAAGGTAGGTTTTGCTTGGTGCAAGAAAATACTTAAAATATCCTTTGCTATCCTAATTCACAACACAATCACAGAAATTAATATTTAAATAATCTTTTAAGACAAATATATTGATTTCTTTTTATCTCTCAAAATTCTCTATTCCTTTTGGGTTTCCCATCATGTTTTAGGATTCTGACCTAAATAAAATAGGCTCTCATTATCTTAAGAATAATGTTTTTATACAATTCTTGCTGAGAAAGAAATCAAGTTTTCAAGAACAAATTAAAAAGACCAACCTGGGTAAGGTAGACCTCAATAAAGAGCCAGGGGAAATACGACAGAAGGGAGGGGAAGACAGTAGGATGAACATATGAAAAAAAGTCACAGATGTTCACCATCCACATTGTCTTCAAAGGCAGTCTTCAATACAACAGACTCTCCTGATTCTTCATAGCCATTCACTACAGCCCTATGCAGCCTACCTGGTAGAGCCTGATGATATGGGGGTGGCAAAGCATCTTCATAATTTGAACTTCCCGGAAAATCTTCTTTAAATTTTCTTCATCCAGCTGGGTCTTATCTATGATCTTGATGGCAACCTGAAAGCAGAGGGAAAAAATTTACTCTGAAGCCTTACAAAAAGTTTACCCAATTAAATCCACTTTAAAACATTATATTTTACAAAACACAAAGCGCCAGTTTTTATATATATATTGTTTTGTTTTCAGAATGTCAATGAGAAAAATGAATTTATTAATTAAAAAAAAAGCAGGAAATGGAGTCCTTGCAAGTTTGTCTCAAAGGAAAGGACTCCAAAAGCTAGTGGGTCTTCTGTCATTTTTTAAAAGACTATACAGTAAACCCCACGAAAAAATATTTCATTACTCCATAGATATGGTTACAATCTGGGTCAAGTCATGCTTCAGTGAACAGAGCAGTACATAGGGTCTCTTGTAGGTACATGACGTTTTTAGTAAGATTCTACCAGAACTTTCACAAGGGCTTTCTTTGCATACTTTGCCAGGTGCTTATGTAATTCAACAGAAGTGGTGGTAATAGTGGTGGTGGCAGCCATACCAAACGTTTACTGTGCCAGCCAGCCACAATCCCTCGTGCTTTGCAGTACTAACTCATTTAAACTCATAACACCCATGTTATTATGCCCCTTGTTTCTTTAATGCACACTAAGAGTAAGTAATTAACCCAAGAGTAAGTAATTAACCCAAGATTGAGTAATTTACAGTCAGAATGAGGCATATCCAGGATGTGTGGCTTGAGAGTGAAATTCTTAGTATCTGAAGATCTTTCTGTACCATATACACACTGCTTCAGCACAAAATGTCTTTCCTTTTGGTCCATCATTCTGAAGACACCTAGCAGCACATACGTCTTAAAGCAGAAGGAAAATGAGAACTTTGTTTTAATCTACTAAACTTCATCATTCTCAGTGAAATACTCTAAACATTTGTTTCACTCCCAAAATATCTGCCTATCTCATGTTCAATTACTTAATCAGTACATAATCAATATAAGTTAGATGAAAAGCCCGACTAGACAAACTTTAGTATTCTCTAATTCTTAAAATTTCAAGATTCCATACACTGAGAGAAGAAAAGGAGATTTATTAAGGAAAAAGAAAAACAAAGGAAGCAAAATTTCAACAGAAAAACATTTAGGTCAGAGGCATTGTCTGTATGGAACTATACATGGTAGATTATTTAAATGTATGAATGACTGAAATAAAGGTAACTTTATTTGGAATTGTTTCAGATGTAAGAATAAGACTAATGGGAGAACAGCAAAGAGAAATTTCAGCTTGATTCCAAGAACACTGCCTTGCCTACCAGTGGAATGTGATGAAATGAGCTGGGTGTAGCTCAAGCTACAAGGATAATCAGACACAGCCTTCACCTCAAGGAGTTCACAATTCAGCAGGAGAAAGAGATAGGTGATACAGATAACATCACACTGCAAGTACAATCAATAGGGCTCTGTAAAAGCTCTGTGGCGGAACAGAGGATAACGAATGACCTTTACCTGGAGGAGAAGAAACAAACAGGGAAGAATTCACTAAGAAGACAGATTCGGGGTACTGGGGACTAAATCCAGGGACACTTTACCCCCATTTTTTCTTTTCTCTCTCTTTTTTTTTTTTTTTTGAGACAGAGAGAGACAGGGTCTCAATAAATTACTGAAACTGCCTCATACCTGCAAACCTCCTGCCTCAGCCTCTCAAGTTGCTGGGATTACAGAATGCACTACTGTGCCTGGCTAGACGTCAGAATTTGACAATATAAAGTAGTGGACAGGCTGAAAAGCGGAGAATTTAATGAGGAGAAACAGCAGAATCATTAACAAATCTTACTGACTGTTTGATCTCCTACAAGAAAATCTCGAGCCACATGACCCTTGACCACTCACATAACTACTTCTCCTTGCCACTGCCAGATCACATACAGAACATTAACTACAGCAACTGGTGTGGCATATGCTCCTGCTTCTCTCAGGACAGCTCCCAAAACAAAGTTATCATTACAACCATGTCTCTTTATAGAATGAATACCTGAGTCTTAATGAAAAAAAAACTTAAATATGCACGGCACTTGGTAGTGTCCAAAATACTTTCATAAATCTAACAAGCTTAGAAACTCACAAACCAATGATCAGGTGTGCTGGAAATGGGTTGTGAGTGACAATGGAATACCTCCAGTCTCAGGGAGCCACATCTGTTCACTCCAGAATTAACACAATTCTCTGTGAACGTTGCAATGTGCAAAAGGTTGGAAAGTACTAAGCACTAGTGTTGATCTTAACAATGGGGGTATAGACAAGGGATTGTGGTTGAAACCCCCATCTTTTTCATATGCTACTAATTGATGGCATTGATGGAAGGTGGGGGAAGTCGCCAAGAAAAATGACCAAATTTTTGTACTATTTCATTCTCAAGAGAGCATATTATACTGTAATTGGAGGAGTCATACTGTAGGGCCTGTGATTCACATTGGACTCTGAGTTTCATTTGTTTTCTGAGCCCTAATACTTTTAAAGTAAATAGAAAGCCAAATCTAATCATCTATTAGAGTAAAATTGGTATTAAGAGCTTATATGCCGTATACCTAATAAAAATTATACTTTAATAAATATAAAGGTATAGTGTATGTATATAGTGGTGTGTGTGTGTGTGTATATATATATATATGTATATATATATATATATATATATATATATATATATATATGGTTTTACATTCTATGACAAGTGCATCTGTCATCACATAAAGGGAATACAGTCCTATAAACTTGTTAATAGTAAGCTTTTTCTCTACTGTGACTGAAAGATCTGACCAGAACAACTGAGGGGAGGAAAAGTTTATTTGGGGAGTCTCACAGTTTCAGAAGTCTCAGTCCATTGTCAGCAGACTCTATTTCTTGGGGCTTGAGTTGAGGCTGAACATTATGCCAGAGTGTGGTGGAGGGAAGCAGCTCATATTATGATCAGCAAGCAGAGAGAGAAACTCCACCCTCCAGATAGAAAATATATACCCCATAGCCATGCCTCCAATGAGCCACTTCCTCCAGCCATATCCCACCTGCCTCCAGTTACCACTCAGTTAATCCCATTAGGGATTAATTCATTAGGTTAAGAGTATAGCCCAATCATTTCTCCTCCAAACCTTCTTGCATTGACTCACATATAAGCTTTTGGTGGACACCACATCTAAATCATAACAATACTAAAACTCATTCTTATCTTCTGGGGGAGACTACAGTGAGTATAAACCCAGGAGCACTAAACCACTAAGCTATATCCCCAGCTCTTTGAAACAGGGTCTCACTAAATTGTCCAAGCTGGCCTTAATTTTGTTCATCCTCTTGCCTCAGCCTTTCGAGTAGCTGGAATTACAAGCATATGCCAGTAGGCCTGACAAACAGAAATTTTATAACATTAAATTTCTCAGCAATAGCGAGGCACTAAGCAAATCAGTGAGACCCTGTCTCTAAATTAAAAATACAAAAATAGGGTTGGGGATGTGGCTCAATGGTTGAGTGCTCCCTAGTTCAATTCCCAGTACAAAACAAACAAACATTAAATTCTATCTATCCTTCAGTGCACTGAGATTTCAAATTTCACAAAACACTCAAAGGTGAAGCTTTGCCCAACAATTTAATAGAGTACCAAATGCAAGAATTCTGGAGTCAAGATACTTAGATTCCAAACCTTTAAATTATTCCTTAACTTGAGCAAGTTTTTTTTTTTTTTTTGTAGCTCCCTCTCTATAAAATATTGGCAACAGTGGAACCTCATTTAAAGGGTTGCTGAGAGTTAACTAAGTTAATGAATGATTAGCATAATATCTGGAAAGTGTTCATCATGCAATTCAGTGGGACCCTCCTTATCTGCAACTCACTCTTGGCAGCTCCAGGTATCCTCAGTCAACTATGGAGTAAAGATATTTAATGGAAATTTTCAAAAATAAATCTTTCATGAGTTTTAAACTGCACACCATTTTGAATAGCATGATGAAATCCGGTACCATTCTGTTTGTGACAGGAATCATCCCTTTGTCTAGCATATCTAACTGTATATGCTATTCGTCCATTAGTCACTTAGCAGCCAACTAGGTTATCAGATCAAGTGTCATAAAATCACAGTGCTTGTGCTCAAGCAACCCTTATTTTACTTACTAATGATTCTGAAGCACAAAAACCATGATGCTGGCAATTTGGAGATGCCAGAAAGAAGAGTTAACCACGCACTGTATGACATGATGAACACTTTCAAGAGAAGCCATACAGTGGAATAGGACCAAGTTCTCATCTTAATAAGAAAAGAAATTGTATGCTGAAGTTGCTAAGATATGTAGTACAAAATTCTGATAGAGAACATTCACATAGTTTTTATTACGGTGTACTTGTTATACTGTTTTATTTAATTATTAGCTACTGTCAATCTCTTATGGTGCCCAATATATAAATTAAATTTTATCACAATATGTATGCATAGGAAAAAAACATAGTATACACAGGGTTTGGTACTATCTCAAGTTTTAGGCATCCACTAGGGATCTCAGAATGTATCACCCACTGATGGGGGTGGGGGGGCACACTACTGTATGTATTAATTACAGATACTACTATTGTTATTTTAATGTTTTCTGGACTCAAGCCCTAAATTTTAGGCAATCTTTGGCAAAGATTAGATTTGCTTCACTAAGCAACATAATCCTGGATCCGAATTACATTGATTCTTTATTCAAGAGGCAAGTTGGGGGGGCCAAAAAGAAAAATAGCTAACAATTTGTGGGCAACATTCATAACTAACTGATTGCTGCCAGCTGATGTGGGAAGAACATGGAAGGAACAGAGCTGGGGAAAACTGCATTCCATTCAGGAAAGTCAGATTGAGCCATAGCAAGGCCCGACCCTAAGGGCTATGCCAGAGAGAGCAGCCGGCTTCTTCACAGCAGGCCAGGCTCCCCTGCAGTCCCCACTAAGGACTATAACACCCAAGAACAACACTTAGTGCCATTTGGCAACCACACTACTGCCTGATAGAACAACTTAATGTGGAAGGCAACTCCCTGAAGTTCAGGTCCTACCTTAGCTACAAACTGGAAAAGGGACGTTTTCTAAAAAGCAAACAAACACACACAACGGAATATAGAAAATACTAAGTCAGAGAGCAGGGAGCCAGCATGCAGGTATGATTATTTTGAGAATACCTGAACAGAACAATGAACAAGAATTTCACAGTTACAGATTACTGGAGTCTATCTAACATAGGGTTTAGCTTAAAGTATGTACTAGCTGCTTGAAAAAATGTGCCTATAGCAAAAGTAAATCAGTAGATAAATAGAAGACAAACTCTCAAAGAACATGTTTTTAGATTGGAGCTGAAAAATCTATAATTCACAAGACACACATGCACACACACACAGAAACAGAAATTATAACAAGAAAGCAATTTCCAACACATTACTAAGAGGCTATTATTTCCTAAGTCCACCTATTCTACACAGAATTCTTTCATCTTACAAAATACATGATTCTGTGAATTGACACTCTAATAATGTTAATTAATCATGGCACTGCATCAAATATATTGCTAAACAGATACAGAATGTGAAAGTCCTTAAGAATTTCTCTCCTCAAGACATTTCCTTTCAACAAACTCTTCCTTTTAATTTGGCATATGGTAAGGAAAAAAATTAAATTCAGATCATGCCAAAGTCATAGTTCTTTATTATTCATTCTAGAAGGCGAAAAAACAGCCATTTCCTCCCTTTAGTTTTCACTTCTAAAACCATAAGTCTTTTATTCTCCCCTCATTTTTACAAGCAAAGTAATGCTCATAGTGAATAAAGTTGAAAAAAATAGTGGTTTCTTCCCAACAACAGGCAATAATTCACTTGCATATTCTGATACAACATTCACAGGCAAGATAAGGTGACAAAATAAAAGACAAAGAACCAGGGAGAAGTTCATTATTGGGATCAAAACAAACCAACCTTCCTCCTCACCATTCTCCATCAAAAATAAAGCCCTGATGGTCGGATTTCAGGGCTATGGGATGATAAATGGACATTTTGTAAAAAGATCATTTAGACAGTAAACACAAAGACCACAAGAACTTAAATTTCTCTCAAAAGACTTCCCTTAAATGGGTATACAGATACATGTATAATAATTTCACATAATATAGTAAATAGTCTGTATGCTTTTAAGAAGGAAGAACAAACATTTTCATAGCTATAGAAAAAAATTTTCAATATTCATTTAAGGAAAGAAGCTTTACTTCTCTTTGAAATGTCTTAAAATTTAGGCAGATAAATGTTTTGCCCTTGTGAATTTTGTTCAATGAGTTACATTTTTATATTAACATCTGTTGCAAAATTTTTATTCTCTATTTCTGTTTCAAAGCGTATCTACTCTAGATCATTCTCAGGTCAGTTCTAGAATCACATTGTGATCTAGACCTGTATAATCTAATACAGTAGTCACCAGCTACACGTGACTACCAAACATTTGTAATGTGGCTAGTCTACATAATACAGAAATAAAATATAAACCAAATATATAATATTTAGTACTAAAAAAGGAATGTAAACTATCACATTTATAAGCTTTATTAATTATATGTAAACATGATAATATTTTGGATACTAGGCTAAATAAAATAACATTACTTTTTTTTTTAAGAGAGAAAGAGAATTTTTTAATATTTATTTTTTAGTTTTCAGCGGACACAACATCTTTGTATGTGGTGCTGAGGATCGAACCCGGTCCGCACGCATGCCAGGCAAGCGCGCTACCCCTTGAGCCACATCCCCAGCCCAACATTACTTTTTTATTTTTATGTGGTGCTAAGGATCGAATCCAGTGCCTCACACATGGTAGGCAAGTACTCTACCACTGAGCCACAACCCAGCCCATAAATAAAATACATTATTAAAACTAATTTCCCATTTTTTTTTACTGTTTAAATATGATTAGAAATTCTTAGTATTGCTAGAATATATGTACATGTGTGTACATATATTTATTTATCCCTCATTTTAGTAGACAGGACTAGTCCAAGTGATGCAAATAAGCTAGATAATTAATCTAACAGTTAAAGGACACATTCCATAAAGATGACTTCTGAAAAGGTTGACTCGATAATGAGATTTGCCAGTTCCATACCTCATAGAAAACTTCCCAAGCCACAGAGTACTCAATGCTCAAATACTGCCTTGGGAGAGAATCTCAAAGTCTCAAAAGTTATACTCTAAGAACTCAACTTAATTCCATTGAAAACTGCTTACTGAACAAGTGACTGGTTTACTGCACTGCCCGACCCCTGAGCAGCTCACTACTGGCCATGTGAGGGGCTCTTTAAGAGAAGGAAGCCTTACAGCCCTACAACAGCAGCTCTCAAGCTTTTTGGTCTCAGAGCTCCTCTTAAAAGACACTGAGGGAAAAAAAAAATTACTGAGAACCTTCAAAGAAGTTTGGTTTATATAGGTGGTACATTTTAATATTGACTTTGAAATTAAATAAATTAAAATTGGAAATTAAAACAAAACTCTAAAAGGTATATACAAAGCACACTGTCAGACCAACTACATCATCACATAACATGTAGTCTCTGGAAATTATAACATGGATTCTTCATGTTATAACTAGAAGAGAAACTGAAAAATGAAGACTACCTTAGCAATTTCATGAAACAATTTTACATTGAAGACCCACAAAAAGAATCTTAGAGACTCTGGGGTGAAAGAATCAATTTTGAGAACAATTGCCCTAATGCATCACTATATGTAATGTGGCCAACTTCTCTCCTACGCACTTAGAATGGTTCCATATTTGGGAGAATTGAGAAAATAGTCACTGGCATTTTTATTTTTTCCTTCCTTCTACATAATTTGAAAATAATTTGGTTGTTATTCTAGCTTCTTTCTGATACAAGTATTTCAAGTTATAAATCTTCATATGAGTACTATTTCATCCCAGAGATCCTGATATGTTAAGCCTTTCTTATCACTTAGTTCAAAGTACTTTTTATTTACTTTTCTTATACTTTCTTCCTTGACCTCTGAGATATTAAAACATGTGCCATTTAATTTTAAAATAGTTGACATGTGAAGGTGAGGTTCTATATATCTTAAGGTGATTGATTTCTAATGTAATAAATCATGCAGGAAACACAGTCTGCATGATTTCAAATTGCATACTTCAAATATATACATTTTATTGTACTTTAATTTTACCTCAACAAAGCTATGGAGGAAGAAAAGAAAAGAAAAAAAAAGTTGTGTTTGTTTGTTTTGTTTTATTTTTTTCTGTAGGGCTTAATTCTTTTATAGGACCAAGGTGGGAATAGTTGGCTTGAAAAGGAACTTAAATGTATTTGAAACCAGCCTTGATGAAATTTTTTTCTTTTAAACTTACAAGAAAATAGAATTATCTTCAGAAAAAATGGGTTTAATGAAACCCCAAACCAACACAAACTACATAAGCTGGGTCTTAAGCTAAACTTCCCAGGCACTAAACGACCATGATTAATAATGCACCACATGGCCAAGGTCAGAAGGTAGGCTAGCCACCATCTTGGGATGATCCTAACCTCTGCATTGAAACCAATTGCTCAACTGGAGTCCTTATTTTAGTTTTTAATAAACAGTTAAATCAAGTATTAAAAAACAAACCAAAGATAGATATTAGGAAAGAACTGATTATTTTATTCATTTTTATACACCAATCACAACCGTTTAAAAACATTCAGTTGTCAAGCCTAAGGAATGGCTGGGATAGAAGGGAACTGGCCAAATCCAGACAAGAGGACTCAACATGGCCGACAAAGAAAAGGGCCTATCAGTTCTGAATGAACCCCAAAGTAAGCATTTAACCATAATTTAAAATATCCAGTATTTGATAAGTGAGCAGTTGAACTTCCATTTTTTCTGAACTTCTCTGAGCTGGATTACAGGGTGAATATAAAATAGCTAGTGCATTTACAATGTGTGCATGATTGAGAATGGAGGTCTTATCAAAAGTGGGAAAATATACCACGGAACATGTATTATTCTTGAGCACTTCTAAGTTAGAACACTGTGCATAATTAATAAGTGGTGTCTGAAGCAAAGGAAATTTTCTGGTGATTAGTTGAAATTCAAGGCATAGAAGGGAAATTTTCAAAGACAAAAAGGAAATGATTTCTCAGTTCCAATAATTCCCATCTGGTTAACATTTACCCTCTTAGAGAGCAGAAGTCCTAGATGTGTTTCTAACATCATAGACAACTCTCTTAGGCACACTGACATTTTTACTGTTGTTATTGTTGTTATTTTAACATTTACAAAGTGCCAACAATGTTTTGTATGGTTTATAGTATATTAAATCAACTCTTGGCCTGTCCATCGACCACTTAAATGAACTGAAACAAAAAGATGTTTGGAAAGAAAGAAAGAGAGAGAGAGAGACAGAGAGAGAGAGAGGAGGAAAAAATGGAGGTGACAGTAACACTGAAAATCAGTTAAGAATCTGATACAAAGTATCAGTATTCAATGTCTCATTTTCAGGCATTTATATTGACAAACTCCAGGTTTAAAAGAGAGATATTTTATAAAATACAACGCATGGCTTAATTCTAAGGTTAGAAAGTCGGTAAAAAATGATGCCCTGAAACTTGAATAGAGCAAAAGAAGACAAGGGGTTGAAGAAGAATGTTGGGCAAATGAGAGGTGCTTTTGATACTCTTTTTCTTGGAGGGAAGATGCTGGGGGTGGGTGGAGGGCTTGCTTGGGATGAAACTGAGGTCCTCACTGCATGCTGGAAGCACTCTACCACTGAGCTACATCCCCAGTCCAAGAGATGCTTCAAAAAGTATTAGAGATGGGTAAGTATAGGGTAAGAACTAAATGATTTAAGAAGAAGGTCTAACAGTTTAAAGTGGCAAAGAACAATATCTAAGAAAGTGGCATAGGACTGGCGTTGTGGCTCAGTGGTAGAATGTGTGAGACACTGGATTAGATTCTCAGCACCATATATAAAACAACAAAATAAAGTCCATCGACAGCTAAAAAATATTTTTTTAAAAAAGTGGCATAAAGACAAAATAATCATTGTTACAGAACCCAAAGAAAATTTAATAGTTGTAGTGGAAAATTAAACTATATAAAAGATTAGATTTTAGTCCCAAAGAAGAAAGATTAGACATGTGGTGAAAGAACTTGGCAACGTGGCCTGAAAATGAGGTAAGAAAGAAGCAGAAAGCTGAATGAATTTCAAGATGAATGTTCTTAATGAAGTGCATGCTACTCTTTCCTGGAGTGCCAACTCATAGGTAAAAATAACATGGACTCACAGAAGGATTATGATCTTCCCAAGAACAGCATTTGTCAAGGAGCCTGAGTACTGTTTAGTACATTTAGATACAGCACCTAGAATACTAAAACTTTTTAAAGCATCAGCTGAAAAGCAGGTTTAACTCATCTGTCATAACAAAACTTTCTTAAACCTACCCTAGGAGGACTTATTACATTGGTATCTACTAACCTTACAATGGCAATGCTGTTTTTGGTGAATAAAACCAGCAATGGTATCTGTATTAAATTGTTTCAAATTGTATTAATATGCCCCCAAGGTCCAATAAGATAGTCTGCATGAAATAGCAGGAGTTTGAGTGAGGAGGGAACACAGTAATGGTTGAAAAATTTTCTGAATTTTTTATCTTTGACATCTCCCCATTATTTGACAATGAAACTAAAGAAAAACAGGAAGCAATCTCCATTATCAGCATCTTACCCTCCTTATTTCTAAATCTTACTTGTCATGCATTCTTAAGAGGCCAGGAGTGTGAGTTAATTGTAAAGTTAATTGTAAAGAGGTGCATCTTTGTCAAACCATCTATTCCTAGTCTGAATGGTTATGGTACTGGGCTGTTTCCCCTATGTAATCCAAGGTTAAAAAGCCAGCTTCCCTGTGCCCTGCAGGACTCTAGAATCAACTACCTTCTGAGGGGCTTTCCTAATCACAGCTGCATACCAACACAGCTGGCAGATGATATCCCTCTGGAATTTCATCAAAATGGGAATGCTTTCTTTGTATGATGGCTTTTTGCATTTACTCTAGATTCAATGAGTTCCTTATATTTAGCAACCATTACATTTTCAATTAAAATAAATTTCATTTCCATAATGAATTTTAGCATTTCATGTGATGAATAGTATATTTATATAACTCAAATCAATCCCTGGAAAGTCTGGTAAACATTAATTGATTCTCAAATTTCTAATATTTATTTTATAGATAGGTTTGGGATTATTGATTTAAAAAAACACTGCTGTAGGGGCTGGGGTTGTGGCTCAGTGGTAGAGCACTCGCCTAGCATGTGCGAGACCCTGGGTTCCATCCTCAGCACCACATAAAAATAAATAAAGATATTGTGTCCAGCTAAATAAATAAATAATATTTTAAAAAGACACTGCTGTAGAAAAAATTGATTCATGGTTCCATTAAAATATAACTCACTATTACGTGGATTAGACATAACCACATTAAATGTCAAAACACAATGACATTAAATACATGCTTAATATAACAGAATTAACATTTAACAAGAATGTCTGCTTTCCTTTAGCAGATTACATACATCCTCAATACTGACCTTCCATGAGATTCCTAAATTGATATTAGAGCACAAGTTTAGAATTTCAAAAAGCTGCTACAGGAGCTCCAAGAATTTTACTTAAAACTATCATGAGCTGAGGTTGTAGTTCAGTGGTAGAGCACTTGCCTTACAGGTGTGAGGCAATTGGTTTCATCCTCAGCACCACATGAAAATAAATAAATAAATAAATAAATCATGTCCATCTACAACTAAAAAATATTTTGAAAAAACTATTAACTGTACTAATTGACTAAAAAACTGAATATAGTTAATAATAGTGAAGGGCTTTTTGAAACACTAAAAGTATCCACAGTTTAAGCAAAAATCAACCTATTACACTGTATGTTGAGACCTCTTTTACATCTTAGACAATATTATGGGCAGGGTATAAAGATTGGACACAAGTGTGCTCTCACACTGAACCACATCCCAGCCCTTTTCATTTTTTAGACAAGCTCTTGATAGGTTGCTAAGGCTATCCTCAAACTTGTGATCCTCCTGCTCAGCCTCCCAGAGTCACCGGTATTACAGGTATGTGTTACCATACCCAGCTGAATTCATTCTCTTTTTAAAAATATAACCACAAACCATTATCGCACTTGAAAAACTGAACAATAATTAACTATTAATTCACATAACAACACTAAAAAGCAGGTACTATGATTATTCTTATCTTGCAGAATTTTCTGAGGCATATACCAAGGAAGAAATCTACCCAGGTTATACAACAGAAAGTTGCAGAGGCAGGATTTCAACCCAGGCAGTGAAGAACCTGAGCCATTAACTATGCTGTTTTGCTGCTTCTCAAAACTAGGTTTTATAGTAATGAGCTTTTAAATATAAACACAGTAAAATGACTAGTCATGAAAGTAGGCAGCATTAGCTGGCAAAATTCTGAAATAGGGAAATATATCACAGTACTTCAACCTTTCTCCAACTTCTTTCCTCATCCTCTGCTGATATGCTCCATTAAATCTCTGCTACCTATTTTCATTTTACCTAGTGCCAATTATTATAAAGTTTTTTCTTCTCACTACATTAAGACAGATCACCATAATGCTAAGTGAAGTTAGCCAATCCCAAAAAAACAAATGCCGAATGTTTTCTCTGATATAAGGAAGCCAATTCATAGTGGGGTAGGGAGAGGGAGCATGGGAGGAATAGGCGAACTCTAGATAAGGCAGAGGGGTGGGAGGGGAAGGGAGGGAACATGGGGTTAGAAATCATGGTGGAATGAGAGGGACATCATTATCCAAAGTACATGTATGAAGACACGAATTGGTGTGAATATACTTTGTATACAACCAGAGATATGAAAAATTGTGCTCTATATATGTAATAAGAATTGTAATGCATTCCGCTGTCATATATAACAAATTAGAATTTAAAAATTTAAAAAAGACAGATCACCAGATGCAGTCCTACTCAAAATTAAATAATCTCTACACAAGTTATATTATGTATGCAGACAAATCCTAAGGAGACACCCCAATTATTCCAATACACACATATTCATGCCTTTGTATCATCTCCTCCCCACCTTCATGTGGAGCTAGAGGGTATGATGAAGACAACAGTCATGTCAGTGCAACCCAGAGGGAAAGGATCTGTGGGTGGCTTCTAAGACCTGCAGGAGGCCTCTCTCTATATGACCTGAAGGTGGCCCTTAGCCAACAGCTAGCAAAAAGCGGGGTTTCTCAATCACAAAGCCACAAGAAAATACATTCTGCCAATAATCTGAGTGACCTTGGAAGTGGATTCTTTCCTAGATAAGCCTCTGTGAAAATGCAGTTCACCTAATACCATGACTGCAACCTTCTAAGAATCTCAGCGAAAAGGACGTGGTAAGCCATACCAGGACTCCTGACCCACAGAAACTGTAACAAGTATGTGCTGTTTAGAGAGTTCAAGAATGTGAACAGATCTAAAGCTTTTTCTTGAGAAAAGCTTTGGCCCTAACTTATTATTGCAGCAAATCCTTTCTGTGTGTACATAGATAAGCTCTCTGACTGAGAAAGTAAATATGTCAAGCTCATTAGTTTTCAAAACAAAGTTGCTTTTGCCAATTGCAAAAATGCTATCAAAAGCATGTGTATCTAATAATTTCCTTCCAGATACTACAGTATTAGAAAGAAGAAAAAAGCATCTTTACAGTGGAGAAACCTGGTGAATACCCCTTCAACCAGGTGACTAAGTTACTATCAATGGTAATGTCAAGTTGGTAGTAAAAGTTCTTCGTATGATATGATAGAATATGGTATTTTACACCTGTTAGCAGTGTTTTATTCCCACAAAAATCTGTGACCTCAGTCTAATCATAGCAATGATATTAGATAAATTACATTTGAGGGGCATTCTACAAAACCCCTGACTAGTACTCCTCAAAACTCTCAAAGTCATCAAAAACAAAGTCTGAGAAACTGTTGCAGCCAAAAAAGCCCAAGGAAACCTGATGACTAAATGCAATAAAACACAAAGAGAGCACATTAGGTAAAATTAAAGAAATCTGAACAAAATATGAACTTTAGTTAATAATAATGTACCAGTATTGATCCTTAACTATGACAAAAGTATTATACTAATATAAGATATTAATAATAGGGGAAAGTGGTTGTAGGATATTTAAGGTTTCTCAACTGGATTGCTTTCTTTTACTTATGGTGTAGATCTTAAATGTCATACATTGGAGGCTTGAGAAAATGACAAAAAGTGGCTGCATTATTTTACATTCTCACTAGCAATCCCAAGAGTAATCTAATTTTTTCCATATCCTCACCAAGACTTGTTATTGTCCATATGTTTATTATAGTCATGCTAGTGGTATCTCATTGTGGGTTTGTTTTACATTTTTCTAATGACTAATGATGTTGAACATCTTTTTATAAGTTTACTGACCAGCTGAATACCTTCTTTGGAGAATCAGACATTCAAATTTTTGGTTTGTTTTTCAACTGAGTTAATTGTCTTTTTAGGATTAAGTTGTTAAGAGTTTTATGTACTCAATATAAGTTCCTTTACCAGCTATAATATTTGTAAATATTTTCTCCTATTCTATTGGTTGTCTTTTCACTTTGTGATAGTATTGTTTGCGGCAACAACAACAAAAAAAAGTTTTTAAGTTTACTACAGTCCAATTTATCTATTTTTCCCTTTGTCCTTTGTACTTTTGATGTCATATCTAAGAAACTATTGCCTAGTTCAAGATTAGAAAGGTTTACTCCTGTATTTTCTTTTAAGATTTTTATAGTATTAGCCCTTACATGTATGTCTATAGCCCATTTTGAGTTAGTTTTTGTGTATGATATAAAGCAAGGACCCAACGCCCCTTCTTTGCATGTAGATATCTACTTATCCCAACACATTTGTTGAAAAGACTCTTCTCTCTCCATTGAATTGTCTTGGAATCACTGTCAAAAATCAATGACCATAAGCATAAGATTTTATTTCTAGACTCTTGATTCTAGTCCATTGATCTCTATGTCGCTATCCTTACACCAGTACTACACTCTCTCATCCTCTTCCAGTTCTCAATATTCCAGACACTGAGAGTCATCTCCCTTGGCTAAGGTCAGTGTTTATTACACAAAGTAGTTTTAGTAAAGTTGTAAGTATCGAGTACAGGACCCAGGACCCAGGACCCAGGACCCATGTGTGGTACTTTACAAATGGATAATGAACCAAACCTTTTATTATTTTTAAAGTCAATGAATAAAGCAAATATCAAAAATTGGTGTGTGTTTATATCCTAAATACCTCTTTTTAAAAAAAACTAAGATAGTTTTAAAATCAAACACATAGAATAGGATAATTAAAAATAAAGGCAAATAAAGAGGTTCTTTCATCCTTATTTTTTTCAGAGCAACAGTGCCTTGGGAAACAAACAAATAGTTCCTGATCAGCAAACATGCAGTGGCTTCCTCAGCATCAAGTCCTTCAGGGGATAAGCAGCACATACATAAAGAAACTTCTGAGTATGAGAAAAGGACAATCTGGTTGGGCTCCTCAAAGAATAAAGGATATAGAAAGTTCTAGCCCTTACATCCCAAATCTTTGCTTTTAACCAAAAGAGGACGAAGAAAGCTAGGCTTTCTTTGTCCTCTCGTTCCTCCAAAGTAGGTCAGGTCTGTGTGTAATTATTGGGTTTCATATTACTTCAGAAAAGGAAGAGATGTCAATGCATGGAGGTTTTTAACAAACAGCAGATTCAGGCTGGGGAGAGGCAAAAAAAAAAAAAAATAGAAAAGAAAAAAAGAGCGTGTTCCTTTATTGCTGACCTAAAATAAATAAATAAACCTAAAAAGTCTTATTTTTAACAACAGTAAGCCAACTTCAAGACAGCTAGGATAAGAGGCCTAATTTCTCATTACAAGGCTAATGACCACTGAGGCTGAACATGTGGATGAACTCTCCTAGTTTCACCTTCTTCCTAGGCACATTTCCCAGTTAGCAAGGATAATATAAAAACTCTGAAAAAATAATTCAAAATAGATTGACTGGAGGATTTTTTGTGCAAGAATGCATGCCAAAAGATTAATTAAGAACTAATATTTGGTTGAGGAGGTAGCTCAGTGGTAGAACATTTGGATGGCACCAGGGGGGAAAAATGAACTAGTATTTGCATTACCAAAATTCTTTCCTTAGAAAAAGAACCACTGCATGGTTTCTTTCAACAATGCACTTTAAAATTTTTTTCGGTGAAATGTGTCGTATATAAACCACAAGTCTTTATGAGCTCTCCCAGTCCACAGTTCCATACCCAAAGAAAAACCACTCTCCTGAAGTTTGTTAATTTTTTCTTTATAATCGTTATCATTCATCTGTGTGTGTGTGTGTGTGTGTGTGTGTAGTTTTTATTTGTTGGTTTTGGGTGGAGTTTTTTGTTGTTGTTTTCTGTTTTGTTTCTGGGCAGTATTGGAGATTGAATTCAGAGGAGCTCTACCACTGAGCTAGATCCCCACCTCTTTTTATTTTTATTTTGAGACAGGGTCTTGCTAAGTGACCCATGCTGGCCTCAACCTTGCAATCGTCCTGTCTTGGCCTCCCAAGTAGCTGAAATTACAGGCATATATCACCACACCTGACTAAATCTCTGTAGTTTTTATGAGAAACATCCGTAGTCTTCATGAGACTGATAGTTACTGCTAATGTAACTATCTATCACTGTGTAATAAACCACCTTCAAATTTCATAGATTAAAACAACAACCATCACTTTTTGCTCATATATTGGGTGATTTGTTTAGGACTCAGAGAAGAGAGTTAGCCTCTGTTCCATGTGGCATCACCTTAGGTCAGCTGGACAGGGGGGTGGAAGATCCACTTTCAAGATGGCTTTTAATTACAAGGCAGCAAGTTAGTTCTGGCTGTCAGCTGGGAACCTAGCTGGTGCCATTGGCCTAAGGTCTCAGTTCCTTTCCATATGGATCTCTCCAGGTGTTTCTTCACAGCACAGTGATGGGTTCCAAGAATGAGCATCCCAAGAAAATAAGGAAGAAATGTGTGCTATTTTTAGGACTTAGCTTCAAAAACCATATAATCTCACTTCCATCATGTTCTTCTGGTCACAGCAATCACAAAGGTCTGCACAGGTTGAATGAAGGACACAAAGACTCTATTTCCCTTTGAAAATTTTTTTTTCTCTTTTATTGTTATTTTTAAATGATCCACAAGAAATATTTTATATATGAAGTGAACATGTAAACTTATTTCCTTCCCAGATAATTACCAATTATCTAAAATTAGATACTAAATAATCTTTCTCCTTCTCAATGTTTTATAATGCATTTAAATCTCATACACAACTGGGCCTAAATAGAATAATTCTATAGAGTGATCTACTCTTGTTAATGTCTCAGTGCCTGATAGAGTAATTCTCATACATTATCTTTAGAGTTCAAAATTCAAACTTTGCTTCTGTCACCTACTTTTTCCAGACTTTTCAAACACCTACCCCTATCATTCCATGAGATCCTTACTAAAATTACATTTTTTAAGAACAATATATTTCCTCATTAAAGTGTCTCTGCTTTTTTCACAGTTCTTATAGTTTTGTCATTTTTTCCCTTTAGGTCTTGTGTATTTCTCACTAAAATTATCCTAAGTTTTCATATCTGTGCAGCACTCATGAATGGCATTCATGAAATGACTGGTTATCTTTTATTTCAACATTTGGGAGAACTCAAGTATAAAATTCACTCTATTTAAGTGAGGATATAGAAAATTTCACACATGGTGTCACCATTTTGTTTTCTTTGAATTCTTATTACATGTTCACATAAAGAATTACCTGGTGGTCTTCTCTTTTCTCTGCAGCTCAAAAGCATGCTAGTAATGAAAGCTAAGAAAAACTAACTACACTGAGAGCTCTGGGGATCAGTCTTCTGTTAAATAGATAAACAGATACGACCATTGCTATAAATATTAGAATGAACGGGAGTATTTTCACCAATAAAAATGACCAAACATATAGAAGTTGAAGAATTTCCCTTTCATATAAGGTACCCGGTATACCTTCCAAGTCTACAGTACACTGTGTAATTGAATTTGAACACTCTTCATTTTAAGTCATCCCTGGAGGTGGGTAATTTTGCAAAGCCAACAATTCTTTCTGTAGTCGTTTCTGCACTGACACCAGCTCCTAGGCCTCTGCCATCCAGGAGAGCACCTGGAGGAATGATGAGAACAGAGTCCTGGCTCAGGTACCTAGGCCTCTGCTGTCCAGGAGAGCATTATGGGCAAGGTTCTAGAAGAGCACACAGTTCTAGAAACATTGTTGTAGCCCTACCTGGAAAATATAATCTTCCACATCTAATCAAGTGATAGTTGCTTGTTTTCTTGTGCAAATTCACACTTCTTGCAACTTCCATAATAAAAGTTCCTTGAAGTCTATCTCTAAAGTATGCTTCTGTAGAGATATGAATTTGATTCTCCCCAGACACTGAGGATCACAACCAACAGGGAGCCCTTTCACTAAGTTTTCAGCTAGAGATTCTTAGCCCTCACAGGTAATAAGAAATCTGGCTGACAACTCACATGAGTATGTGTGTCAGCTTAAGCAGTGTTATGGTTTGGATATGAGGAGTACCTTCCAAAACTCCTGTGTTAATACAGGAATATTCAGAGATGAAATGATTAGATTGTGAGAGCTATAACCTAATTGGTCCAATCCAGTTTGAATGGAGTGACTGGGTGATAACTGTAGGCAGGTGAGGTATAGCTGTGGCCCCTTTCCCCGATTTCCCTTCTCTCCCTCTCCTCTTCTGTCCCCACATCCCTCCACTCTCTTCCAGACTGCCATGAGAGGAAACTTCCCTCCACCACCCTCTTCTGTCACAATGTTCTGCTTTACCTTAGGCCCAGAGCAATGTCTGTCAAGCATGAACTAAACCTCAGGAACCATGAGCCAAAATAAATTTCCCCTTCTCTTATCAGGTATTTTGGTCACAGTGACACAAAGATTTTTTTTTCCCCCTTTCAACCCAGATTCAAGAAAATAATAGGTAATCTGCAACCAGAGCATCCGAAGCATGGTTTTTTCTGACTCATCCACTGAGGACTTTATCCCTCCAGGATTCCAATCATGCCCAGGGCAGTCTCTACTGTGCTAGGGCACTAAAATTTTCTGTATTCCTTCCCTATGTTCTAATCCAGTTTGAAACAGCACAAACACCACCTTATGAGTTTATGCTATCTACCTTGTGAAATCATGTTTTCTGATCTTTTCAGGACTTCAATTATTTTCCTTATAATAATTTCAGAATTTCACATCCATGTTATATGTATTCATATATTTCCCCCTTCCCTAGCTCCATTTAAAAGTGTATGCTCCAAAGGGATTTCTCTGTTCATCTAATTGACCATATTACTTAAAACAACAACAACAAACTTACCTACTCCCAGTAATGGGGATTGAACCAAAGGCACTTTACCACTGAACTATATTGCCAGCCCTTTATGTTTTTTATTTTGAGATGGGGGTAAGGGGAAGGGGGGTCATTAAGTTGCTGTGGCTGGCCTCAAACTTGCAGTCCCCCTGCTTCCTCCTCCCAAAGTGCTGGTATTACAAGCATGCAATACCATGCCCAGCTCATCATTCATTTTAAGACAGTTTATTGATTAAAAACTGATCAATAATTTCAGGAATACATCTATATTTTTAAAGGCAGTTATATAAAGTACTATATATCACTTGAATGGAAATACTTTGAAAATATCTTCAATCAATATACTTCTGCTTTTTAATATTTATTTTTTAGCTTTTTAGGTGGACACAATATCTTTATTTTATTTTTATGTGGTGCTGAGAATCTAACCCAGGGCCTCACGCATGTTAGGCGAGTGCACTACCACTTGAGCCACATCCCCAGCCCCAATATACTTCTTATAAAGCAAATCTTAGGGAACTTAAGGACACTAATTTGTGCTCCATATTGTTTATACTTACAAATATTATTGGGGTTTATGTCCTATAAATATTGTAAACCTTTTTGAGAACTGCATTACAACCCATGAAAAAGGGAATTTTACTGATTTAAAAAGAAAAAAAATCACATTATTTTTAGGGTCCATGTTTTAAGTTTTTTGTATTGTGAACAGAGATAAATTCAAGTTCTCTTTGGCAAAATATAAATCAAGCGTATTCAAAATTTATATGCATTTGTGTGTAACAGACACTCATAATATAATTTTTAAAATTAACCCACAGTAGTTTTCCAGATTCAAAGTAGCAGTTCATGGGGTTGCCAGTGGGTAATGAGGCAGTAAGAAAACCACCAGGATGCAACCCTATAAATGTCATATCTCCTTACTATGCTAAAAGCAATAGCTACAAATTACCCCATATTCCTAAAAAGATGACAGCCAAACTCTTACACCCCATAGGAGAAATGGCTATTATGGCTATTAGTTGGCACTGGTGGGAGGCTTAACAGCAAGCCACCAGACAGACCATTTACTGTTCTTCATCTTGTGCAATATATTACCTTTCCAGCTCAGCCGGTTAAACATCACAGTGGTCCACAAGGGATGGCAACATGGAAGCAAATTCCAAAATGCAGTTTACCCTATAGGCAGCATGCATTTCCAGATTTCTTCATTCTACTCTATTTCATTCCCCTCTGGGTCATAACAGAACTTGGCAGATGTTAGAATTTGCTATGTATAAACTCTGGAGCTCAGATTAGAAAACTCAGCAAAGTATGCATTTTGGTGCTGGCAAAAATGGCTGTTCTGTGTACTGATTTGGATTTGCTATCTTGGGAATACCTACAGTTTCAAAAAATATCTTAGGCTGTTGAAACAAACAAAAAACTTGGGGGAAAAAAGGCACACATCACACATCCCAACACAGGCTTACAAGTCCTCTGAGATCATCCTTTTCTTGACACCAACAAAATGCCAAGCCCATTATGCAATTTGTGGTTTCTTCTAATAATGAAGAAATTAATAGCTCTGGATACAAAACGTAGATAGCTATATCCTGAGACATTCTCCTAGACTTGGATTTCTATGTATAGAGTCCAAAAGTACCAGTTACCACACTCCCAAGAAGGGACCTATGAAAAGGTTTTTTGTTTGTTTGTTTGTTTGTTTTTAATTCACTGACAATCTTTCTCCATAGCAAAACTTCAAAAATGTCTTTCTGAAGAGTTTTTCTACATGTGAAAAGAGTTTGCAACAAGTCCCTCTTGTAAACCAGTTTGTATTTACCGATTTAACAGAATTCATCAATATTGGATTTCATCTCAAACCTTAACAATTATTTCCTAATGTTAAAATCAACATGTTAGATAATAATAATATAATAATAATAATAACAAGGAAGAGAATAAAATACATAACCTATTGATATGTTAACAATTTTCAAAGTAAAGCTAAAAAAAGGTAACTGCTGAGTCTGAATTATAAGTGATCTGACATGTGCAGATCTGGGGATCAAAGTCATTTTCTCTGGTTTTAGGCAATGTAAACCTAAGTCATAATGCAATAATGAAGTTTCCCATCTGGGTAATGAGGGTCTTCATATAAATTAGTTACAGTCTAGAAATTAATTATTTTATAGTTGAGTTTGCTGTTGTAAATCAATATGATATTTGTCCATCTGGACATTGAAATGCTAGTCAGTAGAATGGTTCACTAGAATTCATTCTGCTCTGGGCTGCTTTACATCAAACTATGCACCCATTTAGTCACTTGTATCTTTGAAAAGAACCTTTACATACATCAAATAAAGACATGTAAGAAATTTAAACCTGCATTTATAATACTGGAGAAACTGAGTTTTCTTTTTCTAAATTCCACATTTGGAGAAGCTATTGCTAAAAATGAAACAAAATAAAACATAGTCCTTAGTTTAGATTAGAAATACAAGTAATACCTCATTAGCAAATAGAATAACTACAAATTTTTTAAAAGCCTCATTTACTCCTGCATAATAAGACAAATTCACTGACCTAGAATTAACCCCAAGCCAGTATTTCAGACATAGGCTTTAGGGAGACAATCAGTTTATAATTTCAGGTACCTCTGCCTGTTAAGGTCACATAACCAGATCTGGGTTCCTACTGGACGGCAGCTCACTTCATTTAGGCGAGCAACCCATCAAAAGCACCAATTATTCTGAAAAGAAAAAAAGTATCAATGTATCTGTTATAGTTTAAATATATAAAGCTTTTTTCAATCCACTCTTTCCCCTTTCTCTAAAGAAAAAATTTTGCTGTTGTTGTTGTTATTTAATTACACCCTAAACCTTTTACTTGCAAGGTCTAATGGACAATTTCAATGTCCTTTACAGTGAAGAAAGAAGAAAGAGGAAAGAGACTGAGGATGGGCCAAGTGAATAAAATTGGAATCCCAACTCTGCAATTTAGTTTCTTCTCTGTAACAACTATTTTAGTTCAGTTGATTAAAATGTAAAGTGACTAGAATAGTAGCTGACATGGAAGACATAACTAGTGATACCAGCTGTACATACTATTGCTATTGTCATTGTTGCTTTCATTATTATTATTAATAATAGTAGTAGTAGTAATACTAGTACTACTGTTACCACTACTATCATCATCATCAAAATCATCATCATCATCCCTGATCAGGCCTCTACCCCATTTTCTGGTAATTTTAAACTTTTATCAATTTCTTTAAGCCTTCTAACCTCAGACCTCTACCTTTCAACAAATGACCCAGTCTAATACTTAATAGAGAAAACAAATATGAAGATCTCTCTCAATTTCTCTTCTATCTCTACCCATGTTCATCTACTCAAACTTCTCTCTTCTCTTTCATCCCAAAAGAAGCAGGTTTTTCCTCCATCCTTAGACATGCAATAAGAGTACTATAAGACTCATTGGCTATTATCACTAGCTAACGTCATTATCATCATCCTCCTCAAACAAAAAGAACAGCAATTTCCAAACTGAATTACAGAAGACTGATTGATACTCTAACTTCAGAGTTGGCCATTATCAACACCCAAGCAATTATGAAGTGTGGCTCCTGGCTTATTGTATTACTCTTCTTTTTAAGCTCAAAATCCATTTACCTAGAATAAATAAGGACAAGTTATAAACAAATACATAAATAAATAATATATAAATCTACTAGGTCAAACTCATAGAAATAGTAAAATGATGGCTTTCAGGGGCTAAAGAAAGAAAAAATAAGGGGTTGTTTAATGGACAGAATTTCAGTTTTCCAAGATGAACAAAGTTCTGGGGATCAACTGTACAACAATATGAATTTTATTTAACACTATTGATAGTATATTTTTAAATGGCTATGATGGTAAGTTTTATGTTATGTGTGTCTTAACACAAAACAAATAAACAAGAGAGCCAATTAAAATGAACAAACTGGCACTAGCTAAGTGTCACCCCACTATGAGCCACACTAACTTTTCCCCTGACTTCATTTTCTGGAACCCTATTCAAATTAGGCTTAAAACTCATTTGGTCATTACACACAAATTCCTGACAAGCATCTAATGGAATGTACTTATCCTACATCTTTATAAAAGATATAAAAGGTAGTTTGGTGCTGAGTTACATATTTTAGGTTAGGATTGAATATACCTTGAGATATAACAAATACAACATCTGACACCAGCCAGCAAAAATAAACATAAAAATAATTTTTCAAGAATACTACTGACGCCTCCCATTGAAATCTTCTGACATCTGTACACTGGATTCTCGGGGCAGAAGCATGGAAGAGAATAAACATGTACTGGGAAGCCCTCTTAACAGCACCTGCTCTAAATTCACCAAACTTACTTGAGATACAAACATTTATAAAAACGTTGGTTTACATAAAGACCATCTATTTTTAGAGGGGAAATATGCAATAAAACTAGCACAGTAACAAATTAAAATGATGGGAGAGGAAACAGCAGTAACTCACTTCAATCAGAATAAGAAATTGTACCTTTGATTATGATTTTTTAAATGTTAGCTGGGCATGGTGGTGCATGCCAGTAATCCCAGCAGCTCCAGAGGCTAAGCAGGAGTATCACAGGTTCCAATCCAGCCTCAGTAACTTCGTGAGGTTGTAAGCAACCCAGTGAGACCCTGCCTCAAAATAAAACACGAAAAAGGGTGGGGATGTGGCTCAGTGATAAAGCACCTGGGTTCAATCCCTGACACCAAAAATGAATAGATAGATAGATAGAAATTTTAAGATGAATAAGGACTGCGGATATAGCTCAGTGGTAAAGGTCCCTGGTTTCAATCCCTAGTACATTAAAAAAAAAAAAAGTTAAACATTCTTTACTTCAAGATGTTAAAGAAAGAATTACAGCCTTTGGGATAGGAGTCCTGTCCCGTGTTCCTTTGCTAGCAAAGCCATAAAACTTTTTTCCTTTTTCTCAAAAAAAAAAAAGTTAAAGAATATGTAGAAAACAGTGTGTCAAAACTCATGAGAACAAAGCTGTTTTGGTTTTTGTTGTTTTGTTCACAGGGTTTATCTATGGTTTAGGTAGGACAACTCTCACTAACATCATAAAATATGTATATATATTTTTAAGAAGTTACCTCAACTGAGAACCATATAATAGTAGAACCCTAAAGATCCTTGGAACTATCTTATTCTAACCCTACACCTTTGTTTCATGGGTAATGAAACTAAAGCTCTGAGGGGATAAGTAAAATCTAAATTCAAAATAAATTATAAGATTCCTGGCATGTAAAAATTCAGTAATTTTCTAATACACTGCTAATTTATGAGAATAGCCACAAAATATTAGAAGCTGGGGAGGGGGGCAGATTACTAAAATGTATGGGAATTTTATGAAGAAAAATACAAGACTTTACTAAAGAACCTAAAAGAAGAAAAATGCCAGTTTCCTTAGATAGACCAAAAGTTGAGAAGATCTTAATTCTCCCTCCCGATACCTAAATAATCCACACTCTCCCTTCCAAATGAGAGTACAATGAATCAAAGAACATTCTCTTACGTTGCGGGTAATGGAAAAAGGACACAGGAGGAAAAATATGGGAGTAAACAAAGAAGATATTTCATCCCAAGGAAGGTACTGGGGACTGAACCCAGAGATACTTTTTACTACTGAGCTACATACTCAGCCCTTTTCATTTTTTATTTTAGGATGTTATTTTACTAATTTGCTGAAGTCTGGCCATATAAGAGTCTAGTCTACAGTGCCAGCAGCATATTTTCTTTCTACATTCTTTTTTTTTTTTTAATAGTTCAAGTTCCTCATAGATAGGTAAGTGTTGCCACACAGTTCTCTATGCTTGTATTTAAAATGGGAGAGTTCTTTAAACATGGGAAGTGAACTTTGGAAACAATGTGGGCAGGCCAGAAACTAATTTAACATTATAACTTTATAGCACACCATACAGTTATTTAAGGCCCTGAAACTGAGTATTCTTCCTTTCTGCCTCTTGAAAACGAGAAGGATGCTGATGGTTTAACACCAATACCAACTCTCTTTCTAAATCTCAGGACCAATCACTAAGAACCAAGTTAGCCCTCTGAGACCTCCAGAACCAAAATGATACAGTATTGGTAAAACCCTAATAAAAGTTATAAGTTAAAAGTAAAGGCAACCCAAGTTGTTGTTACTTTTTTTTTTTCAATTAGTATCCTAGAAGGGGTTGAGCAAATAAAAATGAAAAACTAGATCTGACCCTGTGTGAGACTATTCACTTCCTATTCATTTCCAAAATAAAATCTCATGTGCAGATTTTGACACATGAAGTAGGCTAAGGCAGGGCAAGAAACAAAAGTAAATATTTAAGTGAAGCAAGAATTTCTGAAAGTTTAACTCAAAAAGGTAATTATAAAAATACGTGTAAGGGCTTTAGATTTAAACCCAACTTACTGGGAAGTAGGCAATTGAAATTTATATTCTAATAATTTCTGAGTCTCAAAATTATACAATAAAAGATCCAAAACTGTTAAAATTTCAATCTGAAAAGTGTTGAGTTTTTTTTTTCCTTCACTCAGAGAGAGAGAGAGAGAGAGAGAGAGAGAAATTGGAAATAGTAGGCATGCTGTGAGAAGGTAACAAAATGTTCTGTATTTTAGAGGTGCCGTCATGTAAAGAAGGCTATGACTGAACACATTAACTATGCAAGCTTGTTGGCAGCAATACAACATGATACTTACCACACTGATCACTGAGGTGTTCCTGTGGCCAATTACCAGCAAATCTGCACTAAGTCTAAAATTCAGAAGTGAGAACTTTACTGAATAAAACTATACCAGCCAAATGTCTAGACTTCAGGAGGAAATCTGTCAATATCAGAATAAGTCAGTGCCCGGTTCAAAGAATGAACTTTGTTTTCCCTTTAAAAGACAACTACAGAGAATGCTGCTAAACGAAGTACAAAGGTTAGAATGCTCAACCAAAGTTGGGTCTAACCTATGCACAGTAATGAGTAAAACAAAAAAATCTAAATTCAGAATATATAACTTCATAACTTAGTTTAGTACAAATTATTTTACTGACAGTAGAAAAAAGGTACATTTAGGGGGAAAAAAACATTAATTTTCCTTGGTTTCTAGTTTCTTCCAGGATATAGAACAAAAGACCAGTAAACTACAGCCCTAAGAACCAAACAGGGACAGCCTCTTTGGCTTCCAATTCTTAAACATTAGTGTTCTTTAAAGCTTTCAGCTTAGGCCACAACTTACTCAGTCACTATTCCCAGACCCTCATCTCCAGGCTTCCCTCCTCCCAAACTTCATACTTCCAAAAGGTATCTTAAAGTCAGCCCATCCATAATTAAACTGATCACATTTTCTCTTCAGCCAAATCTCCTCTTCTGCATGCTTGTCACCTAACAGCATTTTCTGGATAAAGTAATGACTTCCTAATTAATCCACTTACAAGATCTCCCTCTGTCCTTTCTAAAACCACTAATCCTTCATATTCCATTAATTTTCTTCTATAATGAAAGTTGTATTACAAAATATCACTATTTATTACCTACATTTCCTGTTTACTTTGTGTTAAATGCTGTCCTTTCATATAATGTCTCAAGCAATTTGACTCTTAAAACAACTCTTTGAGATAGACAACATCATATACATTTTACACACAAGATCAGAAAGATAGCTAGTTAGTGTGAGACTACCAATATCAGGTATTCTTAATCACCACATAACACTTCCACATTAGAGAATGCTTTTTTGAAAAAAAAAAAAAAATTGAGGGAATGGGAAGAACCAGGTATAATACTATCAATCTAATACCTAAGTCACAAAGTCAAACAGTATCAAACAATCTGCCTTCAATCTCCTTTAACTACATCTTCTAATATTCCCTGTCACTGTCCCCTTCCTCATCCCCATTACTTTTTTCTACTAATCACTGCACATGACTAGTAATCCTCAATCTCCTCATAACAGGTTTATAGCCAGTTTTTTTAAATGTAGTTTTTCCTGACTTCTTCAGGCAAAATTAATTCTTCCCTCCTCTTGTTTCTATGGCAGCTTTTCACTCCTAACTTACAGCACACACATCTATATACATATACATTCAGACACATATTGCCAATTTTATTAAAGACCACTAAAAAAGAAAATAACCTTATCTTTTCATATATTTGTATACATATACATTTATATTGCAAATTCTTACTATTTCTATTTCTTCCTTTCTCATCCACTGTTATAGTTTGGGTGTGTGGTGACCCACAAAGGCTCATGTGTGAGACAATTCAAGAAGGTTCTGAGAAGAAATGATCGGGTTATAAGAACCTTAATAACTGAGTGATAACTGAAGACAGGTGGAGTGAGGCTGGAAGAGGTGGGGTATTGGAAGTGTAGCATGGCTTTCGGGCATATATTTGTTCTGGTGAGTCGAGTCACTCTCTCTGCTTCCTGATCACCACCTGAGCTGCTTCCCTCCACCACACTCTTCCACCATGATGCCCTGCCTCATCTTGAGCCCCAAGGAATGAAGCCTGATGTCTATGGACTGAGACCTCTAAAACCATGAGTTCTCAAATAAACTTTTCCTCCTCTACAGTTGTTCTGATTGGGTCTTTTAGCTACAGCAGCAAAAAAGCTGAATAAATCATCCACTTCTTACAGATACACCATACACTCTACAACATTACACACATACACACACACACACACACACACACACACACAAGCCAAAGTACAATACTGCCAAATGTAAAAGTAAAAGATATGGCAACCAGCACTACAGTTAGGATCAACCATGTTAACTAGACACTGTATCACCGTATTTAAATTAGGACTTTTTTACTATGCTTTAGGTAATATATATGGTCCTCTCTGCTCAGGACAGTGGCTGATAGTGCAACGGAATTGAAAAGATCAAAGAACTGGGATTCACAAGTATCACTAAGGGACCAAAGGTGAACAACAGGTATACTTCTAGAGCTGTACTTACTTTTTCCTCCCCACTGTAATAGAAAAGATTTTCAAAGACACAATCGTTTAAAAAGTAACATAACTCTATAATAACAATTTATAAAATTCACACCATTTTCAGATTGCTTTTCTTCTCTTACATTTCTAAAGTGGCTTAATCAGGGGCTGGGGTTGTAGCTCAGTGGTAGAGCGTTTGCCTAGCATGTGTGAGGCACCGGGTTCAATCCTCAGCACCACATATAAATAAACAGACAGGTGGATAGACAGAGAGATAGATAGATAAATGTGTTTAAAAATACAATAACATTTAAAATTTTTAAAAATAAAATGGTTTAATCATAGGCTACCAGTTTAATTTGGAAATATTTTCTTTGTTGCTGTTTAACTTAATGAAACATTAGAAACAACAGAATAAATTCAGGCCTTTTAGATTGACACCAAAATACAGGTTACTTAACTTCTGAAAGTGATTTCTTTTCTGTCCCTATCCTTCTAATACATTCTAAGAAACATACAGGAAGTTTTATTTAAGAAAATATAAATATTCCTTTGGTGCAATACTAAAACAGCAATGAAAAAAAAAAAAAAAGCTCCAGTAATGGGAGGAGAATGGAGTGGAAGAGGGGCTGAAAAGACGTCAGCAGGGCGCTAGGGGAGGCCAGGTTGTCTAGGAAACCAAACAGTAAAGAATAAGAGGGGAAATCATTAGTTGAAAAAACCTCTGAAATGCTTTTACAGGAGCTCAATCTCTCATTTTAAAAGACACAGCGAAGAGACGAACTATCACGAACGTAAAAGGGAACCCAGAATCCACTGACTGCCAAGCAACTGCCTTTTCTAAATTACTCAGTACACATTTATCCATCAGTGACCATACACAAACTAGAAATCCACGATGAATCTTCTGACAGCTTAAACCCAAGATACACACATGTTTGCAATGTATTTTTTTAAAAACAGCTTCTATCAGCTTAGCACTTAAGTACAGGTATAACAATATATTTTAAAAGACATAAATATAAAAAAATTCCTGTTTATAACATGACCTAGAAAAGAAACTCAGGAAACTAGAAACATTTAGAAATTAGCCAGCCTTAAAATTGTCTAAAGTTGTTATAATTTGTCACAGTTTTGATATTAAAATGTATTCTTTGCCAGTAACCAGTAACTGGTTTCAAAAAGTTTGAAATGGACAAAAAACTATTTGAAATCCCTAAGCCAAATCTTTGTTCTAAAACATTAAGCCATGTTGTTGGTCAGGGGATAGAGAGTGAATAAGGAAAAATATTACACAGAAGAAAATAATGTTGATCTTATTTTCTCTGGAAAAAAAATCTTATTTTCTAAATAAAACACATTTTATAAGAGAAACCATGGTTTCTAAAGCCAGACTGACTGTTCTACTCCTTATTAGCTTTGTGACCCTAAGTAAGTTATTTGTCCTTACTTTGCTTCAGTTTCCTCACTTGTTAAGGTGAGAACAGTAATAATATCAAATTCTCAAGGTAGTTTTCAAGTTTAAATGAAATAACCATTAGGGACAAACAGTGCTTGGTAAGGATTCGATAAGTGGTTATAAAATTCCTTTGAGATTATCTAATTAATTTCCTTATGATGACCATTAATATATACTGCAGTATATAACTAACCTCTATAATACCACTGTCAGACTCAACTTCCTAAAACACTCCTTTTATAGTGCTCCAGGAATCTGTGTTTACTCACAAATTCAGACTGATGGATTTTAAGATCTTCTCAAAGCTGTTCCCATACTCCTTCTGCAATTGCTAGCCCCCAAACAATCTGTTTTAGTCCTGACACTCTCCGCTCTGCCTCACATAAAACATCCCAATTTTTGTTTCCTTCTTTGCAGCACCACAATTTAAAAGGCCCACTTTCCAGGCACTGACCTCTCATTCCTACTTCCTACCTGTGCAAATCTTATCTACTCTTCTAGCCATGTTCAGAGTGTTTGGGAAGATTCCAACATTCTGATTCCCTAGTGAATATTCCTAGTCTTCTCACAAACTAGCTCCTGAGAATAAACTTATACTATTCTCTAGGTGAGTCTGTTAGCCCTAACTCAACAAGATAATAATCTCCTTCAAGGCAGGGAAATGTATCTGCATTAAAAATTTATCCACAGTATCTAGCAATATACTGTGCACTTGATAAGCCTTTTACTTGCTTCTTTTCAAGCAAAAAATAACTAAATATTTATTTATTTATTTTGGTTGTTGTAGCTTGTCAGGAAGGTGAAAAAATATTCTCTTAAATTCAGCTGTAATTTTATGCCCAGGAAAATACTAATAACTTACACATTTGCCCCACACCAGTGACAATAAGGAGGAACAAATCCAACAGGATGAAAAACATGGCATTTCTCTACACTCATTATAAAAAAGAATAAGTAATTGGAAATTAATAACTATCCTGATTAAATTGCTAATGGAAGTACGCAGACTTAAAATTAACAGGTTTGTGTTCTCAAAACAGTATCCCACCTATCATTAACATCACAGAGGAAGACTTTTTTTTTTGCGGGGGGGGGGGGGGGGGGGGGGGGGCAGGGGGCACTTTACCACTGAACTATATATCCCCAGCCTTTTTTATTTGTATTTTGAGACAGGGTCTCACTAAGTTGCTTGGGGCCTTGATAAATTGCTAAATCTGGCTTTGAACTTGTGATCCTCTTGCCTCAGCCTCCAGAGTCACTGGAATTAAAGGTATGTACCACCACACCCAGCTCACAGAGGACTTTTCATTTTTCCATTATCAAAAGGAATTTCTAAGTCTATCCTAACATAAGCAATTTTACACCTCTCTGGAGTTAATGACTTAAATAAGATTCAGAAGAACCACTGGTGATTACTATTAAATTGCCTCTTTCAAATATCTTCACTACAAGCCTTTCTTCATTTTGCCACATACTTTGACTCCTTTGGCAACTAGTGTGCAAAAAATCATAAATTCATGCACATCAACAGAGGTGTGCTGAGCAAAACACTGACTGTATGCTCAGCCAGATAATCTAGATCTAACAGACAGGAGTTTGTTAGGCGGGCAAAGAGAAGACCCCAGGCAGCAAACCAGCTTGGATATGCAGAAATTATTCATTCAACAAATGTAAGACATTAAATGGATATTACATCTATGCACCATAAACTATATGCCAAGGACTTTGTTCAGTATAATAGGAAAGAAGAATAAGATACATACTACTAAAATGCAAACCATTTATTAATTTACATTTTGCTTTGACTCAGAAAAGTTTAAGGTAGCTTACATAAATATAACTAGATAAAATATAAAATGATTAAGGAAAAGGAAAAATTAGATTAGAAAGATTAAGGAAAAAGTAAGATGTTAGTATATTAAAATGAGAAGACTAGGATCCTTAATATTTTTGAGAGATGAAAAAATGTTCAGTGTAAAGAAAATAGACAGCATACTATGAATTTAGAGGACCAAAGAATTTTCTCCAACCAGGTCAGGAAAGTTGAGAAGCTTACAAAGCACAAGTGTTATTACTGACAACGAATGTTAATTTATTTAATTTCTTTTCAAAATAACAAAGCAGAAGTTGAGTACTGTTATACTTTAAAAAAAAAAAATGTATACTATAGACCTATCTAGACAACTCCCCAAAAAGAAGGATTCACCTCTTCATCTATATTCTTTAGAACTTTATATCATCTTAATTCCTTCTTCCCAGGTTTTTCATGATTTTTCTGACACTAAAGCCTACAGCAATATACTAGTTATATAATATGTACTCAAAAAAATCCCTAATGAATCCACCTAAAAACACGATTTTCTCATGGTTTCCTTAACTTCTGAGGTCAACTAAAAGTTATTGCTTTTTCTGCCATTTTTTTAAAAAATGCCTAGGCTAGGCATGGTAGAGTGCCTATAGTCCCTGTACTCAGAAAGCTGAGGCATAAAAATCACTTAAGCCCAGAAGTTTGATGCCAACCTGTGCAGCATAGTGAGACCCAATCACTTTAAAAAAAAAAAAAAATTTTTTTTTCTTTAATGCCCAGGAGACATAAATAGAGTGAGACTGCACACTGTATTAGTGTTCCAGAGTAGTACTCCTATGAAGGTACTACACATGATACTGGATTCCAGAAAGAAAAGTTATATCTGAATTTCAGAAAAGAGGTGGAGAGAACAAAGAGAAAATTTGAAAATCTCCTTATCTTAGATAGAATTTGCAGGTAAACACAAACAGATATTTCATATCTCAATTCCATCATAATGAGAATCAGGGACTTTAACTAAGATCTCATAGAGTAAAGGGCTGGGGTGGGGGACACAGGCAAAGGTATAGCTTTCTCCATTTGCACAATAAATTTTGGTAGATCAAATGCTTCAGAATGCCTTGGCTAACTTCTGGCACACAGACATTTCATTTAACCCAAGGCTTTGTTCTTTCCACAATTCCGAGATCATCAAAAATTTTAGGACTAGCCATAGAATTATAAGTCTATGTGTGCTATTACATGAACTTCTGGCTCAATAAATACAGAAGTATAAATTGGCCATATAAAAATAGAAATTTAGCCATAATCCCTAACTAGTCCAAAAAGTTGTTCTTTATCAGATTAGAAGTATACAGTTAGAGAACAATTTTTTACTAAATAATCGATTTTGTACAAGTCAAAGAGAATACTGACAATTACAGGCAACCTCAAGAGCAAAGGTATTATAAAATCAAGGAACATTCCAAATTTACATAACTAATGATAGCTCAAAAGACTCGGTTTTTTTGGTTGCAGGGGGTGACTGGGGATTAAACCCCAAGGCCTTGTGCAGGCTAAGCAAGTGTTCCACCACTGGACAGCTCAGAAGAATCTGCAAAGAAAATCCATTTTCACAAACACAGGGGAATCAAACTTGAATAGAATTTGACTATACAATTAAAAAAATGTTAGAACAGTAATGCAATGGCAGGTTCAAGTGTTAAAGCATTTCTGTTTCTTACTGGTGGATTATAGTTCACTTTTGGGTCTATCACTTCTTTACACTGAGTCATACTAACAGGGAAGATGTTTTGACAATTTTAAGCCATATATAGATGTTTGCACTCCAAATATAGTTCCAAAATTTAAACATCTGTGACTTTTTAAAAACTGCAACTTCAGTTCTTCTAAAAAAATTTTAGAAGAGTTTTAGAAGGTGATTCCTCTCAACTCAGGGCAGATCATTGACAAAAATTAATTGTAATCTCTAATTGTCAATTATCCAATCCAAATGAACATTTGCTTTATTTCAGTTTGAAGTTCAACATATTCATATGTCTTATTAGATCAGTAATAGTCTAAAGTAAGATATGGGAAGGGGCCATCTGAAGATGGCCTTTAACTGAAAAATATGAAATTTTCTATGAAATTTGAAGGATTTTACTCAACACTTCTTAAGATGAAGCATATTTAATACAAATGAAGCATATTTAATACAAATCTCTATTCTCTCCATTCTTTGCTTTAATGTCTTCCCTAAAATCCCATAAACTGGCCATGGCTAAGGGTATAAAATGAGGGAATTAAATAATCAATATTTTTATCGTCATATTATATGCTATTAGCCCACTTAACCAAGTTCACAGCCATACAATTCACTGAAAGCTGAACAATCAATCACCTTTTTGCATTTGTTTTTCAAAGAATTTTTAAATTACATAGTAATGCATGTTTATTGTAAAAAATTTAGAAAATACAAATTTAAAATATCACTAATCATACCAAAGAATTTAGTGAACAGTCTATAACTTTTGTCACCTGGCTCAAACTTTTCTACTTCAGAGCTGGGGATATAGCTTATTGGTACAGGGCTTACCTAGCATGCTCAAGGGTTTGATCCCCAGTACCGTGATTTAAAAAAAAAAAAAAAAAAGTTATCCACTTTATCATCCCAATCTCTTCCAAGTAAGTACACCAAGATTGCCTGCTCAATACCTAACTCTAAACTCTTTAAAATGTCTATACTTTTTTCCTTTGTATATATCTATCCACACAAAAGTCAAATTACGCTGTGTGTGTATATATGTATGTATATATTAAGAACACATATTGTTTATCTTTCAATATCTTCAATCCATGTTATGAAGTTATTCTGTACTTTAAAATTAATCATCTAGGGTTGGATTATTAAACACTCTCCCCATTGTAAACAATGTTGAATAAGTGTTGTTATGGCTACATTCTTGATTCGACCTATAATTATTACTTTTTAAAAAAATTTTTTTTATTTGTTCTAATTAGTTATACATGACAGTAGAATGCATTTGACACATCATACATAAATGGAGTATAACTTCTCATTCTTCTGGTTGTACATGTTGTAGAGTTACACAGGTCATGTAATCATATATGCACATAAGTAATAATGCCTGATTCATTCTATCATCTTTCCTACCCCCATACTGCCTCTCCCCCTTCACTCCCCTCTTGTCTCTAGTCAAAGTACCTCTATTCCAACCCCCTTATCATGAATTAGCATCCGTGTATCAGAGAGAACAGTCAGCCTTTTGGTTCTTTGGGAATGACTTATTTTGCTTAGCATAATATTCTCCAGTTCAACCAGTGATTATTTCTTCAAGATAAACTCTTAGAAATGAAACTAAATATAAAGAAAATATACTTCTCAGACTGTTTAGACATACCACTATTAGATTGCTTTTCATTCAAAAAGTACCCAGGAGCTGGGGCTGTAATTCAGTAGTAGAGTATTTGTCTAACACAAGCAAGGCCCTGAGTTCAATCCCCAGCACCATAAAAACAAAACTGTGCCTACTTAGTCCTCCAGTCCCACAGCAATGTCATTATCTTTTTTAATAATTGTTGCCATTTTGATAAATAAAACAATTTAATTTTCACAGGCATTTCTTTGATTATAAGCAATATATAAAAGGTATATATTTAATTTAGATACGTATATTAGATAAATTTTTTCATTGTTGCTAAAATTTTCTATTAGGACATATTTAGTTCAAAGGCCTTTTACTTAACCTCTATATTTTAGCAGACTTATATAAAAGCAGAAAGTCCAACATGAAATAACACTATATTGCTTGGAAACTACCTTGTCAAACCTAATAATGGGCAAGACAATAACACCACTGCTGTGCTCCAGTATAGAAGGTGGACACACAGGAAAGCTGACACAACACCTTGAATAAAGAAATCCATCTGCAATTAGCTACACTTTGTTAGAGTTTATAAATCAGAGCAATCCACTTGGGATTTGTTTGCTTTTTAACTACTTTCTTAGACATCTCTTTTAAAATCTTAAGTGCATTTTAATGCACAGCTCTGTCCTGAAGCCAAGAAATAATAAAACAGGGAGAATATCAACTGTCTTTAATGCTGTCAGATTACTAAAACATTAATGACAAAGCATCATATTAAAGTGATATGACTTATAAAGTAATATCAGATCCCATTAAATTACAATTGAATCATCTTTTGTTACCTCACCCAAACCAACCTGAAAGACAGTAGCTCTCAGGCTCAAGATTTCCTCCAACTTGCCCAACTCATTCAGACATTGCTAAGGCCAGCTCCAAAGTGATTATCTGGTTTTTAATGAATGTGTTTCTTAAACACCATTAATGTACTTACTGATGCCAGCATAGCTGGAGGGAAGATAACTAGCCCAATGAGATCATTAGTCACTGACACTAGATTATGGTTACATTAGGAAATGACAACAGGTTGCCTAGCAGCAGTTTCCCAAATGCATTCACAAAAAGTGCCAGTAATCTCTACAAGAAACATAGTCTAAATCTCTCTAGAAAACAGTGATCACTGATCTCTCAATAAAGTAGCTCAACTACAGAAGTTAACTTTCTTGCCAAATATTCTTCACGTATGGGATTATTATTCTGTCTCCTCCAAAGTTCTTCCACCTTTGAGTAGGTGTGAGGGCAGAAGAGAAATCTTCCTTTCCTCTGAGGTTCATATCGTTCAGCTATATTACTGTCTAGTCAATGTCATAACTAATTTTCAGGTCATTCTGCAATGTATAAAGAGTAACCTGGGGGCTCGGGTTGTAGCTCGGTGATAGAGTGCTTACCTAGCATATGTGAGAGAGACACTGGGTTCGATCCTCGACACCACATTAAAAAAAAAAAGAAAAAAAGATGTATTGTGCCCATCTATGAGTAAAAATAATACTTTAAAAAAAAAGTAACTTGGCATCTGGCTCTGTCTTCTCCATCCTGCTACCACCAACATTCTAGGCAACTTCAAGTCTACAACTATGACATTACTGCCAAGAGCTACCCCAATTTATTACCCCAATCCCATTCCTGGGGAATCTATAGCTACAATCCATAACTACTCCAATCTTGGAATCCTAAACACCAATACCCCTTTGTTTTCTCTAGCTCTATCCTTCCCTATCTCCCTGGCTCTTTTTCTCTATCTTAATTATTCCAGATTTTCCCAGCTTCCAATAATGACAATACTTGCCCTATAAAATTATGAGAAAAAACTAACACATAAATGTTCAAAATAATGTAATTCTCTCCCACCCTGTTGTTCTCCTTGTAGAAACCACATAAGCAAATACTCTTCATCTTCATTAGAGCCTTTCATGCTCACTCTTCCCCTTCCCTTTTCTCCTCACAGCCAAGTCTCTACAAAGAGTAGCTTTTAACTTGTGACAACTACACATTAAAATGCACTTAAGATTTTAAAAGAGATGTCTAAGAAAGTAGTTAACAAACAAACAAATCCCAAGTGGGTTGATCTATAAACTCTAACAATGTGTAGCTAATTGCAGATAGACTGTATTATTCAAGGTACTATGTCAGCTCCCTGCACATTCTTCACATTCTATATTGGAGCAGAAGCACTGGAGCTATTGCCTTGCCCAATACTAGGTTTGAGGAAGCAGTTTCCAAGACAGGAACAGTAGAATGTTGTTGTTGTTGTTGTTGTTTTAATTTGTTCTACTTAGTTGTACATGACAGCACAATGCATTTCAATTCATCATATACAAATGGAGCGCAACATTTCAATTCTCTGGTTGTACATGGAGTAGAGACCCACCATTCATGCAATCATACATGTACCTAGGGTAATGATGTCCATCTCATTCCAACATCTTTCCACCCTAGAATAATGTTTTTTCGTGTTGAACTTTCTTCTTTTATATAAGCCTGCTAAAATTCAGAGATCAGGCAAGGGACCTTTGAGCTAAATGTGATCTGTTACATTTTTAACTAACATTCCTTAATCCAGTGGAATCTGCCTTCCATCCCTGTCACCCCACTGCAACTCTTCTCACTAAGGTCACCAATTAACCCACTAATACCAAATTCAGTAGATACTTCTCAGTTCCTATCATAATGACTTCTCAGCAAGATTTTGCAGAACTGACAACTCTTTTCTACTTGAAATTCTTTCTTCTGCTTCCAAAAACACCTTTCCTGCCTCTCTGGCTCCTCTCTATTATCCCCTCCATTCCTCTTCCTTTTCCCATGCTCCATACTGCAGCCTCAGGGATTTCTCCAATTTGATCAGGACACTCTCCAGATTAAAACAGTTGATTTGCTGTTATGCAAAATCCTTAGCATGGTTTGTAAGGTAACTCTGCTTAATTCCCCTGGCTTTTTTTCTCTCAACCCACTTCCTTTCTTTCCACAATCCAGCCACACTACACAATCGACAGTTCCCTAAATAAGCCAGGGGTTTTTTTTTCCCCTCCTCCAACCATTTTCATAAACTATTTCCTCAGCTGAAACACTTGTCTTTCCAAAACCCCCAAACTAACCCCACGCCTACATTTTACACAACTTGACTTGGTAGACTTCCACCTAAGCTTTCCTAAAAAACGCTCTTCCTGCCCCCAGACACTGGATTAAGATCTATATGTTGTCATAAATGCCCTGTTGTAGCATTTACCAATGGTAATTAGCTTTTGTTTTGGTACTAGGGATGAAACTTAGGGCCTCCTGCACGCCAGGCAAGGGCTCTACCATTGAACTACATCCTGAACCCTTGATAATTGCCTCTTACTGGTTGAATCTCCCATTAGACGCTAAGCTCCCCTATAACTGTACCATGTTCACCTTGGTAACCAGTATATAACTCTGTGCCAGACATGTAACAGAAACATAATAAAAATTGCTCAAAATAATGAGTGAATAAAGTGCACCATTTTCTGAGTGCCTAGTATAAGGTCCACAATTCAGGTCACACTGTTTCTTTTCTTTTTTTTTTTTTTTTTTTTCTTTTCTTTTTTTAACCTTGAGATACATCTGCAGCCCAAGGTCATTATTTCTTGCTTAAATGATTTCAATGGTGAAGAAGTCTCCACATCACCACATGAATTAATAAAGGCAAACTTGATTCTATCTGTCCCCTTTTTAAAAAATATTAGAATTTTCCCCCTTATCTACAGAAACAAATCCAAACTCCTTAGCATGGAATGCAAAGTTCCTTGATGTCTAATCTCTACACACTTATCCTTTCCCATCTCTTACCACTTCCTCACATTGCCACTGTACTTTGGCCTTAAGAAACCATTTATAGTTCCCTAAATTTGCCATCTTTTCACATCTGTCTTTGAATCTACCCTATACTCACTTCCCCGGGGGGGGGGGGGGGGGGGGGGCGGGATATATATATTACACACACACACACACACACACACGTTGTAGGTGTACACGATACCTTTATTTGATTTTTTTTTTAATGTGTCTCACACGTGCTAGGCGAGCGCTCTACCACTGAGCCACAACCCCAGCCCTCTTTCCCCAGTTTTTAAAGCCTGCCTTTTGAACATTATAATAACACCTAGAAAACCTCTAGACTCTGGAGTAGACTTAAAGTTGCAAATATGTGAATATAATTAGTCTAAAAAAAGGAGTGGGGGGGTCCACCTTAGATCATTTTTCCCAAATGGAAGCAGAATCCATTTAGATGTCTAAGTTCCTTTCAGCGGTGTCCGTCTGGGCAATAGCTTCCCTTTCTATATACTATGGCTACAGTTAGTCCATTGCCAAGGGGGAAAAAAACACATTCTAGAAGAAGAAAAAAGAACATTTCACAATATTGGCTTCATAAGAAATACACTTTAACCTAAAACAGTATCAAGCTGAATTTTCAATATAATAAAATGCTTGTCACTAGCAGTTCTTTTGTGGAGAACATGTAGGAGGAAGGCTTGTCATCTGACAATATCTACCAGGTTAACATTATGCAAGTATTGGAATTAATAAGCAAAAAGTAACAGTTACTGTCACCAAAAAGTCTGTATCCCTAAGTGAACTCTTCTGTGAAATGAGGTGGAAGTTGTGTTTTTCCTGTTCTAAAATCCAACATGCACACATTCCTCCCAGGTAGCCAGTACTGGTAAAATGCGATTTGCCAGCATGAAAAGCAGTTAGTGTTCTACCTTTAGCATACATGACTTGTCAAGTAAATGCAGCCTTTGTAGTTGCCAGAGCAATTCCAACCAACAACAACAAAACAAGCTGGGCAAGAGAGAGCAGTCTGCCTGCCACAGTGACATGTCCTTTCCTATGATATTGATTTTTGCTACATTAAGTCTCTTCTAATGACAAAAAATCCACATTAGCTTTATCAAGTCTACACTATTCAGAACCTGACAGGAATAACTTTATTCCAACCAAATCTGGTGTGACTCCCACTTCTTCTCATCCCACCTCAGCCAACTCTGAATCAATTCCTACCTAGTAACAAGAAAGAAAACAAGATTAAAGGCTATAGGAGGATAAAGAAATCCCAAACCAAAGCTTGCTAATTAAAGCTTAACATCAGAAGATTTGAGCCCTAGAAGACATGTTATGGACATCTAGTCCAGCTATCTCAATTTAATTGGTAAGGAAATTAGAAGAATTGCCCACTCTCATTCAGCTAGTTGATTGGCAAAGTCAGGCAGGATTAGAACTCAAAACCCTATCTTAAGGCTGGGCATATAGCTCAGTAATAGAGCATTTGCCTAGTATGTGTGAGGCCCTGGGTTCAATGCCCAGCACCAAAAAGGAAAGGAGCCTATTACCTAACATAATAGTTTTCCTAGTAAATCTCTGAGATCATTTTATAGAAGACCATATCAAAATGACTTCTTCTCCTTTTCTTACTGTGGAATGCTTAGAGTACAAAAACAAAGCATGAACAAAGGATAAAGCTCTGGAAACACAAAAAATATTAACAGTTAATTATTTTTTAAGGTCTATTATATACTAAGCACTTTGTTAAGCATTTAACAAAGTATATAAGTATACTTTGCTTTAGTATATAAGCATTTTGGATGCATTTTTTAAATTCTTTTAATTCTCATAACAATCCTACATGTAGATGTTATTATTAGCAGCCTTTTACAGATTAGGAAATTGATCACACAGATGTTAAATTATTTACCCACAAGCTAGTAAATGAGATATCTAGAATTTGAACTTAGTCTGATCCCAGAGTCTATATATAAGTAGTAAAAGAGAAGACCTCACCAGAAAGGCAGTTCAGCTAGTCCACATCCACAAATGTCCTTCTTCAAGAGTACTGTTAGGTCCTGTATTTTGACCTTAAAAGGTCACATCTCAAGAAAGTCTTCTGTACAGGATTCAAAGCTTGCTTTAATTCTGCCAACGCTGTAAACTGATCAATGCCTGCCTTTGATAAAGTTGTGATGATCAAAGAGTTAACAAGACCACAGTATTTCTGTGCTGTCAGGCAATTGGCCCAATTTTAATTTAAGGAATGAAGGCCAAAGAGGATATCTCTTATTAAAACAAAACAAACCACAACCAAAAAAGCTACACACGTTTTTCTCTTATTTTCCTCTGCTCAATTTGCCTTTCTTTGATTGATGTGTTCTTTGGCTAACAAGTAAAATGACTGGTAGAAACCTGCAATAAATAAGATCATTTAGAAACCCCAAGGCCCTTCAAAAACTATGTCTACTAATTTTTAAGCCCTCATCATACAGATTTTTCCACTCAACTCAGAGATGCCAGTCTTATTCAGCAAACCCTCCCTATGGAAATTTTCAGAATGGCAACTATGCCACAGCCCATGTCTAGGGCATACAGCCCTGTAACACTTAAGTCTTATGAGCTAGTCCAGGAGAACTTTATCTCTGGCCAGGCTACATATGATTTCAAATTTTAAAAGTCCTTTTAAAAAAAGATTCATCCTGGGTTCAATTCACAGTACCAAAAAAGAAAAAAAAAAAAAAAATCATGTATCCAATTAGAAGGCTCAAGCCTGTGAGCAATAAGATATGACAAAAATGACTTACAGAAATTTGTTATTACTTAAACTGGCTTAAAGACCCTACTTTCCACTCCCATTAAATCAGTGACCTTGCGCTGGGGTTAAGATAGAGCACTCCCCTAGCATGCGTGAGGCACTGGGTTCAATCCTCAGCACCACATAATAAATTAAATAAAGGTATTGTGTCCAACTACAAATAAAGGGAAAAAATAAATAAATAAATAAATAAATAAATAAATAAATGTAGGAAAAAATCAGTGACCTTAAATACTATGAAATGCTGGGCATGGTGGCACACACCTGAACACCCAGCATCTTAGAGGCTGAGGCAGGAGAATCACAAGTTCAAAGCCAGCTTCAGCAAATTAGTGAGCCCTGAGCAATTTGGTGAGACCCTATCTCAAAACAAAAAATAAAAAGGGCTGGGGATGTAGCTCGGTGATTAAGTGCCCCTGGGTTCAATCCCCAGTACCAACAAAAAAAAAAAAAAAGGAAGGAAAGAAAAGAAACAAAAAACAACTATTAAGTTACAATTCGCTCAAGGAAACCGTGTGTACAGGTGAAATATCAGTTTCACAGAAGTATTAGAACTACACTCAATGAAAATGAGGTGAAATCTCAAGACAACAGGAAGAATGGAAGATATCTGAAAAAAGGGGAAACCTCCGTAGTTCAGAAATAGCAACTGTGAAATAAATCTGAGATGAAAGTGACAGAGTTTTTACATTTTATCACTTCCCTATCTATAAAACTGGTCTGTTTTATAACAATTGAACGACAATCAAAGGATTTTGAGAGGTCATCTAGTCCTGTTTTTAGGCAGAATCACACCTTGAGTAAGTATTCCTGCTTCTAAAAACATTTCAAAGCACATTTTCATCATCTGTCTACCATAGTAGACTGTAAGTAAACGATAAGCTGTGCTTTCCTTCTCTAACATTTTGTATCAGATTGCTTAGAAATTTGTGTTTATAGGGAATTTCATGGGCCTATAATAATTTTATCATAATTTAGAGTGCTTTTTCCAAGGTGCCTCACAAATTTCTAGTTTTTTGTTTTTTGTTTTTTACCAATTCTCTAACATAGTGATTCTCAATAACAGCAAAGACTCATTTTCACAATATCAATGCCCACCACACCACTGGCTCTAGTTCTAGTACATTAATACTGAGAATCATTACCAATATTATAATTTATGTATGGGAAAGCCAGGCATCAAGTGGTTCAGAAATGAATCTTAAATTACACAGGACAGTAAGGAGCCTATGAGGGTCATACCATGAACATTTCTTAAACACAGAGTGGCTAGTTTACTGGATCGCATCATACAGGCAAGATAAAAGTCAGTGCATTGATTCTGAAGTCTGGTCTTTGGGTTTGAATCCAGCCCTGACAATTACTAACTTTATAGAGCTTTAGATTTAAGCATTCTCTTAATTTACTTATCTCTAAAATGGAACATCTACTTCACAGAATGAGAGTAATAAACAGTTTTTAGTCTGGCATATATCAATTGATTATATACCATCTTTTGCTGCTTTTGATAATCTAAAGTATCACAAATACCAGGAATATGATATTTATACAAGCAGCAAAACATAATGATCCCAGTAAAGATGCGGGAAGAGGAAATATACATGGTATATTAAACATTCCATTTAAGCAAAGAAAATGATGGCTGCCCTTCTAGAGTTGACACTACTGCAGTTCTGGTGAACAGATATAGGGCTACGGTGAGGCATGGGGAGGGGGGATGACAACAAATACACCAAGGAAGAATCATGACCCCCAGTTAACAGAGGCACAGGGAAGAGAACAGAGAGCAAAGGCTAATCAACAAACAGTATTCCCTGAAGCTTGCTCAACCTTAACTAAGTAGCTCTATACTGTCATTGAAAGTTAACTACAAATCATTAAAAAAAAAAAAAAGCAGAGGACAAATTAATTAGAAAACAGAGCCTTCTCTGAATCTTTGGCACAAATGGGTTAACACATGTAAAAATTATACAGTCTAAAAAAGAAAATCATCAGGATCTCTGCTAGAACTCGAAATTAACTGAAATGTATTAAGTGAAGGTAAAGGTGGTTTAATGAATGTTTCCTTACAGGCTATAGCTTTGATCTAGAGGGGGAGAGATTCCATATCCAGTCAAAAGTAAAATAAGGGTAAGTTCAATGATCTAGTGCTGCTGCCAAGCTTGGGCCAAGACTTATGCAAGTCTCTCCTAAGTACTCCACACAAAGCCTACTCAAGACAAAGGCCCTTCTATTTTACAAGGAAGGAGGATAGGGAGTAAAAGGGAATAGTAAGGGAGAACAGAGTTAAAAGAACAGAATTGAAGATCTTCACAAATAATATGAAATGGTTAAATGTAAAGCATGAAGAGGGGGTGTTGTTTTGTAAATACAGTACTTAACCCAGGCAACCTCTCATGCTTACCTAGGGACAGACAAGAAAATGCACAGTTGGTTTGTCATTTATTTCTCTCCCAGAATGAAAACAGTAATCTTCATAGAAAAGCCCTTATCCCAGATTAATCTTGTTATAGGATATTACACAATTATCATACAAGAGAATGGACTGATTTTTAAAGTCCTCATAGCCAGATCACTAACAACAGAGCAGCCCCATTAATTCACTGAAAGAACCTGAAACTGGAAGCATAAGTCTCACAATGCACCACTACTCACCAATTCCAGGGTGAGATATGCTCATGCTTATAGCAACAGCTTTTTGTTGAAAGCAAAGGAACAAACAATATTTTGGTGAACTAAATATCCTTAAAATTTAGTAAAAGCAATTGTTTTTCTCAACCAAAAGCATGCTCTGAAGGTCTGTAGGTACATATGGCAAAGCACACTCAATCACAAATTCTTGTAATGTGGTGGAGGATCCTAAACTCCATTATATCTTTTTTTTAAAACATTTTTTGAGTTGTAGATGAACACAATATTTTTATTTATTTATTTATTTGTTTGTTTGTTTGTTTGTTTGTTTTCTGTAATGCTGAGGATCGAACCCAGTGCCTCATGCATGCAAGGCAAGAGCTCAACCACTGAGCTACAACCCCAGCCCTTCCATTATATCTTTACATACTCCCATCCTCAGGGGGACTCACAATTATGTTATGGTGCATTGTAGTAACTTGAGAAGCTACATAAATTTTTTTCTAGAAATTTGCATTAGGTAAAGACTGCCCTACTAAAACTGATACTATTGCAGTTATTGGTGAACAGAGAAAACTCTTCACATATGGAGAGTTCACTATACTATCAAGGTGTTCAGTCTTCCTCACTAAAAAAAAATGCACACTGTCTTCCTTTTGATAACACTTTTGGAAAACATAACAATAGAAAGAAACTTGGCAAATAGGAAACTTAGTTTTAAAAAATGGAAGAAGCTGGGGGCATAGCCCAATGGTAGATTACTTGCCTAGTATGTGCGAGTTAGATTCTCAATTAGATTCTAATTAATTAATATTCATTAAGTTAATTAGATAAATAAAAATTGAGAGGAAGACTTTTTTTTTTTTTTTTGGGGGGGGGGAACCTGGAATTGAACCCAGTAGCGCTTAACCACTGAGCCACATCCCCAGCCCTTTTTCATATATTTTATTTAGAGACAGGTTCTCATTAAGTTGCTTAGGGCCTCACTAAATGGTGAGACTGGCTTTGAATTCATGATCCCCCTGTCTCAGCCTCCCCACAGGCCACTGGGATTACAGGAATGCACCACTGTGTCCAGCAGGAAGAAGACACATTAAAAAGCGTAACTTTGAAGAAAAATCCTGAAATGAAACTATAAAATTTGGACTTATTCCAAAACAAGTAGGAAATTAGGACTTTAAGCCTAAATGATTTCCAAAGCCAAATAAACGAACATTTTTAGTTATATGCCATGCTAACATTTTTCCCCTGATCAAATCCAATGAAAATCCCAATAGATGAACAATATGATCCCATTTTTATAGTTGAGGAACTTGAGTCTCTCAAAGATTAAATACCTTGATCAATTTGAACCTAGGACTTCCTGATTCCAAATTCTATATTTTTCTATAGTAGCCTTACACACTTATTAATATAAAAACAAAGGAAGAGATACAAGATAATACTCCTAAACTACAAAAGTCTCTCAATTCAAAGTCAATTCAAAGTCTCTATGGAGAAACATCAGAACACTGAATTCAATTAAGCACACATGTATATCTGATTAAAAGCCTTGCAAAAAAAAAGACACTGTGGTTTCTCTTTAAAAAAAATAAAGTTTTAATCTCAAATTTCAAGGTTACTTCAAAATTCTATTGGTCAGGACTTTGATCAGTTAAGACAGAAAAGAAGGAAGACACTTGATTAAGGTTTGGTTATATAAATGAACATCAAATCCAACAAATAGTACTACTTCTGAAATCAAAATACTAAATTGCAAATAGTTTTCCATTTGATAAAATTACATTGCTGAGCAAGCAACTCAAAGATAAATTATTCCAAAATTAGAACACGTAAAGGTAGGAAGATAAAGATATTGGTTGCTATTTTTACGAAACTGTGATGCATAAAATCAAGATTTATTGTTTTAAATGTAACCACTTCATAAATATCATTAAAAAATTGCTTTGTAGGCTATAAATCTAAGTACATTTATTGCGTGTTCTAACAAATGTATCAGACCAATAAGCCTTACAAATCATTTAGCAATTCCCCATTTAATAATTCGTTCCTTAGGGCTGGGAATGTAACTCAGTGGGAGAGTGCTTGCCCGCCATACGCAAAGCCCTGGATCCCTAATAATAAATAAATAAATCTTTATCATGTTCCTGAAATTTTTCTTTTTCTGTTTATTGATTTACTTGTTTATTTTGGTAGCAGGGATTGAATCCAGAGTTGTTCAATCACGGAGCCACATCCCCAGCCCTACTTTGCATTTTATTTAGTGACAAGGTCTCACTGAGTTGCTCAGGGCCTCGCTAAGTTGCTGAGATGACTGTGAACTTACCATCCTCCTGCCTCAGCTTTCCGAGCTGCTGGGATTACAGGGGTGCGCCACTACGCTCAGCGATATTTTTCTTTTAAGTCAGTATTTTCATCTGACTAGATGTTCAACTACTCCTCAAAAATATTTTCTTCAGCTACTCAGGAGGTCGAGACAGGAGGACCATGTGAGCCCAGGAGTTTGGAACCAGCCTGGGCAACAGTGAGAGTCCATCTCAAAAAAAAAAAAAAAAAAAATCCTCCAGCTGCTTTGTTTTAATGCTGATATTATAAAATTTTGTTCACTGCTCAACCCAGCATTTACCAATCCCACAGAACTACCTGTTCAGAGGGACCGGAAAGAGGGCAGCAGATTAAGTAGATTATGAATGCAGAATTTACTATTTTCCCTTTCCTCTGTCCCCCTGTGACATTCTCAGCATTGGTACTGAGGATTCTGGAGATTCTGCTCTACAAAAAGATGCATCATTTCTGCAGTCCTAAACAAAAAGCTGAGACAGAGGCACAGAGAAATGGAAAACCAGGAACAAGAAAACTCAGAGGCTATATTCTCATGGATTCGGAGGGTGCTCAACGCTGAGGATACTAACATCTGACTTTCCTTTTTTCTCTACCTAAACCTCTTCTTCTCGGTCCCCAAGGACTATAACATCACCAGGGTTGCCCAGATTACTATGGGGACTCTTCTCTGCTGGCTTTCTAGGTCACATGCCACCTATGCTCCCATTCTGTGTCCCAAGGCCATTGTCATCTCTAACTTTTCTTTTGAATGTTTAAATGCTATTCCTGTGGAGAAAGGCCAAGTAGACAGCTCCACTTCATTAACATAGTAGACAAATCAACCAAAACGTGATTGCTAGGATTTGTTTTAAAGACAAAAGTCTAGCTGGGGACAGTGGTACATGCCAATAGTCTCAGCTAGTTGGGAAGCTGAGGTGGAAGGAGCACTTGAGCCCAGGACTCGGGGACAAACCTATTGAACCCCCCATCTCAGAAAAAGATGGGGTCGGGGGAGAAGGACAAGGGAGGGGAGTGGAGGGAAGGGGAGGTTTAAAAAGGAATATTTTACATAAACAAAAACTGTCAGATGTTTGTTGTCCCATAATATTTGCAGGGAATTCGTTCCAGGATGCCCAGTGGATACTAAAAAGTCTGGTATGTTCAAGTCCTTTATAAGAAATGCTCAGTTACCTGAATATGACCCATGCACATTCTCCCTTATACTTTAAATCATATTTAGATGACTTATAGTATCTAATAAAATGTAAATGCCATTTAAGTAGTTAGACTGTCCTGTTTAGAGAACAGTGACAAGAAAAAAGTGGGTGTGTCTTCAAAACAGATTTTGTTTGTTTGTTTGTTTTGGAGAAGGGAGGCAGGTACTGGGATTGAACCCCTGTGGGATTTGTCACTGGTCTACAACCCCAGCCTTTTTTATTTTTTATTTTAAAACAGGGCCTCGCTGGGTTGCATGAAATCTTGCTGGTTTATTAAGACTGACCTCAGACTTTGTGGTCCTCCTGCCTCAGCCTCCCAAGTCACCGGTATTGCAGGCATGCAACACTAAGCCAGCTTTAAAAATGTTTTTCAAATATTTTTTATCCATGATTGGTAGAATCCTCAGATGTGACACCTGTTTCTATGGATGGCTGACTGTATGTCCTTCTGCCTTATGTCCAGGGATAAAAATTACGGAAATCTGTAGAGTCAATGAATGGATTGCTAACAGACAGGAATTGTCCTGGGTATGGACTACACGTGTTTATCCATTTTTATAAATAAAGCTGGCACTTGGTTTTGACCAAAAAAAAAAAAGAAATACTGTCAGAAATGAAATCTGATCTCAACACTCTATTTTTCCCCTCACTCCTTTCAAATAGAAACTGCACATGTTTTACACTAAGAATGTTGATGTGTTGCAAACAGCTTAGTCAAGCCAAACCACAATGGGATGAGGAGTAACAAAAAGAGGGTGGGGCGGAGGGGGGGAAGCTGCCTAAACATGTACATATGAATATGGGCGTATGATGATTCCATTCTTAATTCCAAAAGACGGCTTTGGATGAGAGATTGTTTTATATCATCAAGAGAAAATTTTCTGCCCGTTGTTACACAGAATAGAGCAGACTATTCCCAAATGGTTATTTTCTAGAGAAATTAAACAGAGAAAATTCTTTTTGTCCAGAACCAGAAATTCTGGTGAGAGTCACAAAGATTTCTTTGCCATTTATCAGCCTTTTTCAAAAGATTTTTTTTCCACATTTTTCATTGGTGCATTACAGTTGTACATGATTAAAGGGTCTGTTGTGACACATTCATTCGGGCACACAACAGGACAATATGGTTGGCCAATATCACTCCCCAGAACTTCCCTCTCCCTCCCTATTAACCACTTTTAAGCACTGACAGAAGTTACTTGGGATTTGTTGAAGATTTATTCACATATAAACTTTGTATAGTGAGGTTGAATGTAGTTCAGTAGAGTGCTTGACTAGCATGCAAGAGGTCCTAGGTTCAATCCCTAGGAAAAGGAAGGAAGACTTCTAAACAATACAGCTGAACAACTACCACTAAAGGAGGTTTCCTACTTGTAGTCCGCTATCAGTACACACCCAATCTGGTCATCTCTCAGACTTGGGGGTTGGGGATAAGTTTTACTAAGGATTGAGCCCAGTGAAGGGAGCTCTTAACCACTGAGACACATCCCCATCCCTTTTTTATAGTTTATTTAGAGACAGGTCTTGCTGACAGCAAGACCCTGTCAGCAACTCAATAAATTGCTGAGGCTGGCTTTGAATTCACAATCCTCCTGCCTCAGCCTCCCTACTGGGGTTTCAGGTGTGCGCAACCACACCTGGCCTGAAATCTGTTGTTGCTGTCTTGTTTTGTTTTATGTTTACAAGGGCTAGATGGTGCTTTTAGAGGACAGAGGCTATCCTAAAGTCAGTGGCCTTTGCCCAAGCCCACATGGAACTAGAATCATCACTACATTACCCCAGCTTTTCCAAAGCTGTCTGTGTTAGGCCTAATGTTTGAAGGTCTTCATACTGTACCCTCAAACCACTTTTTCATTGTCCTCTAATGCTAGCCTAATGTGTTGCGGTTCCTAAAAATAACCTCTATTTTCCATGTGCATATCTTTGCTTCCATTGCCCTGTCAAGAATTCACTTTTTCCCATTTTCCTCCCCACATATAAACAATCCTTCACAAAACTAAGTCCTGGATCATCCTGGTAGTCCTCCTTCTCTGACTCTATATACTAAACTGTAAGTATCAATTAACAAAGAGTTCACTTTTTAAGAAAAACTAAATTAAAGATCTTTAATTGTAGATCAAAACTGCTCAATTCAGATCTCACACAGAAAGGACCTGTGAATCTAGTTAAAAGCAAAATTCTTGATATGTTGATTAATTGTGTAGCCTTACCATAGCTATAAATGTATAATTATTCTCAGCCTAGAAAAAAAAAATAGTGGCAAGTGTGGTGGCACATACCTGTAATCCCAGTTAGTCAGGAGGTTGAGGCAGGAGGATTGCAAGTTCCAGGCCAGCCTCAACAACTTAGCAAGGTTCTAAGCAATTTAGAAAGACCCCCCATCTCAAAATTTAAAATGAAAAGGGCCAGGGATGTAGCTCAGTGATAAAATGTCCCTTGGTTCTAAAGGAAGAAGGGAGGGAGGGTAGAAGGAAGAAAAGAAATGTGAATTATCAAAAAGCTAGCATATTAGAGACAGCATACAAGAAGCTGACATGAAGGATTGGGGAATGCAGCTCAGTAGGACAGCACTTGCCTAGCAAGAACAAGGTCCTAGATTTAATCCTTAGTATCATAAGGAGGAGGAGGAGGAAAAACTGAAAAAGGAAGAGAAGCTGGCTTCTCTTCTGGCATAGTAGTAATATTCTATCTCTTGGCCAGTGCTTTATATGCATTAATATTTGATTATAACAATTCATTAAGCTGTATGTTTATTTTATTATGCACTTCTTAGTACACCTATTTTCTTTCTAAATAAAATGTGTGTTTGTTTGTTTGCAGTGTTGGGCATTAAACCTAGGGCCTTACATGTGTTAGGCAAGCACTCTACCACAGAACTACACCCCAGTCTTCAAAATAATTAGAGTTTTTAAAGTGCTAGGCACACAGTAAGCAGCCAATAAAACATAATATAAGATTTTTCTTTTTTCTTTTCTTTTTTTTTTAATGTGTGTGTGCTTGGGATTATTGAACCCAGGTTCTCATGAATGCTAAGTATACTCCACCAGTGAGCTACATCCTCAGCCCTAAGGCAAGATACTATTAAACTGATATGACATACCTTGAAAAAAATCAAAATACCTGAATGAAAAAGTATCATATGAATCAAAACTCATTTGACTCCTAATTAAGTGTGTCATAATCCTAGTGAAAAACAGACTGATTATATAGTTCATTTACAACTATAGAGGAGGTAGAATCTATAAATCCTACATTTGAGAATGTGGGTTTCAATGCTAACTACTTGGCCTTGGCAAAATGACTTAATCTCTCCAAATCTTAGTTTCCACATTTGTCACACAGAAAGCACTTAACTGCTTATATTGTAGCTTATATTGAGGTCCAAGTTAAACAATGTTTGTAAAAGCATTTCATGAGTGGCAAAGTACAAAATATATAGCATTATTAATAAACTATTGCACAATACTATTTTATATATGAGCAGAAAGTATTGAGAGAAAATACTATGGAACTTGAAAATATGAACACTTCATTCTGATTTTCATTTAGAATGTAGGAAGATTCATGCCCTTGAATTGTCATAAAATCTGACCAAGTAACAGAGAATGATATAAATTTATTATCAGCTGATATCTAAATACAATAGTATTTGACAACTCTGACCAAATGACATTGTCAGAAGAGAACTCCACTCTTAAAATGCTGTTGACCTCATCCTAGTTGATTATCTTTTATGGCAGGAAGTAATCTTAATCATCTTTATAAGACACTTCATGTGTAATATAAATGGAACAAGAAGGAAAGAGCTGTCTGCCATTCTAATAAACCCACAATCCATGGCAAGTAGGCAATAAGAAGATTTTTTTTTTTAGTGGGGGGGGGGGGAGGGTAACAGGGATTGAACCCAGGGGCATTCTTAACCACTGAGCCAAATCCCCGGGCCTTTTCTTTTCTTTTTTAGCTTATTTTTATTTAGAGACAGGGTCTCGCTAAGTTACTTAGTACCTCGCTAAGTTACTGAGGCTGGCTTTGAACTCATGATCCTCCTACCTCAGCCTCCCAAACCACTGGGATTATAGGCATGCGCCACTGTGCCTAGCCTAGCAATAAGAAGAAATGCTCTAGCCATATCATATAGAGAACAGTAATTCTCAGTAAGTAAAAAACTGAATTATTATAAAATTTTAAAGGAAATAAATGATCATAGAATTTCAGGAAATGGAATGAACACTAGACATCACAATGCAAGTTCTAATTTTACAAATGAAGAGATATGAAGCCCCAAGAAGAGAACTGACCTATTAAAGCTCAGAGTGGGTAAGTGGCAATTTTATCAGTAAATAATTGCAAAGTGAATTCAAATAAATTCCCATAACAAACAATTAAGACTTATTCACAATTAGCAAAACTCATTAGAAACTACCATCTTCTCTCTGTCAATATTTAAACTTAGAAGACAGGCGTGGTGGTGCACACCTGTAATCCCAATTGTTCGAGAGGCCAAGGCAGGAGGATCATGAGTTCAAAGCCAGCCTCAGCAACTTTGAGAGGCCCTGAGCAACTCAGTGAGACCCTGTGTCTAAACAAAAAAAAATATTTTAAAAGGGCTGGGGATACGGCTCAGTGGTTAAGTGCCCCTGGATTCAATCCCCAGTACCAAAAAAAGAAAAAGAAATAAACTTAGAATCAACTCTTTCTTTTTTTTAACATTTTTAAATATTTGTTTTTTAGTTGTAGTTGGGCACAATACCTTTATTTTATTTATTTATTTTTATGTGGTGCTGAGAATCGAACCCAGGGCCTAACATGTGCTAGGCGAGTGCTCTACCGCTAAGCCACAACTCCAGCCCCTAGAATCAACTCTTTCTTAATAGATTGTGAAACACAGGTTTCAGTTCCTCTTTGACCAAATTCTCATTAATTCTGATTTTATTCAAATAAATCAATAAAGTTTGACTTTAGGGAAACCAACAGTAAATACTGCAGTTACAAAGCTTTCTAAATGATAATGATGTGTACTGGAAGTGACATTTTCCAAGTTAAGAAGGCTTTAGTCACTGAGATTCAAATGAAGAATGTATATAGAACGTTGATATTCTGAAGGTGGCTGACAGTCAAATGGGAAAGATGAAGCAAATTTAATTAGGAAATCACAGATAAATTGCCTATCAACTTCCTTTTAAGGAAGAAAAACTTGTAAAATAACTGAAATGAACTCTACTAATTTACATGTTAGGTCTGAACTATTCCAAACAATAAGTAACTAAATAATAAAAAGTATTAAAGATCAAAAGGGATGCCTAGCTGCCAATAAGCACAAAAGTAAACAAATAAAATATTTTAAAAACAGCAATTGCTGGAATAAGTGTTTTTAAAAATTTCATTCATCCCCTTAAATTTTTTTTCAAAAAATAAAAGAGAAAATTGCTTTTTTGAATGTAAGTGGTACTTAGCTCGCCAATGGACTGAGCAATGACACAGAAGCCTCATATGCCCTACACAATTTCAAAAGCAATGAAACTGTAAATCAATAGCTTTATATAAGACCCAGTGATGTAAGTTCCATTTCCAGTGACACAAGATAGAGGCTGGATGAAGAAGCCTGAAGAAATTTGTGTGTGTGTGTGTGTGTGTGTGTGTTTAAGTTGGGCTGGGTTGTGGCTTTAATCCTCAGCACCACATAAAGATAAATAAATAAATAAAGGCATTGTGTCCATCTACAACATATATATATATTTTTTTTTCTTTTATACCTTTATTTTACTTATTTGTATGTGGTGCTGAGGATAGAACTCAGGGCCTCATACATATTAGGCGAGCACTCTACCACTGAGCCACAACCCCAGCCCCCCCAGCCCCGCAGGAATTTTATATCACATTTCCATTGTTCTATATTCATCCATTTGTTGTGACCTTCTTTCCCAGGGGCATATACCACCAGTACTAGACACATAATATCTATTAACCTGAAACTAAACAACTAATGAGATCCCATACCATTTATGGCTCCTATGCTAAGCATGTAATATAATTTGTTATGTCTCCTCCCCCATCAAACAAAAACTAGTAATGGGCTGAAGTTGGTGGCTCAGCAGCAGAGCGCTCGTGCGGGGCGTTGGGTTGATCTTCAAGTACCACATAAAAATAAAATAAAAAGTATTGTGTCCAACTACAATTAAAACAAACAAACAAAAAAGCTAGTAATGGAACTTTAAGCTTAACCCAGTGGACAGCTAGTTATTGTTTCTTCCATCTTTAATAAGAAATAAAAATAATTTTTCTAAATGTACAGCATAATAACTGCTAAACAGTGTGTTCAACATTGGGCAAGGGGTAAGTACCTCAACAAATCATTTTTAACAACTAACATCAAGATCACAAAAATAAAATGATTTTCTGCCCCTGAACTGTCCTTAACAAAAGAGGAAATCAAACAACAATTTACTACTGAGCCAAAGGGGCTATACTATTTCTATTTGAAAGAGACTGGAAGTTCAAAGCTATACCTTCCATCAAGGAAAGGCCTCACCTCAACCACATCAATTACTACTAGCTAAAACAAAAACATACATACCGAAGAAACAACAACCTTCCAAACCAGGGGTGTGACTAGTGAGTCAGATGAAACTATACCTTCATTTGTTCAGAAAAAAGCAGTGTAACAGCCAACTGAGCCAGTTCTCAAAAGGCACATGCCCTTGAGAAGCTCCTGGGTCACCCATGTTCATATGGGTTGTTTCTACACCAGAAAAGAAAGCTTATAGCATGTGAAATAAAAAATAAACATTAAACCTTCAGAACTATTTGCATAAAGAAAGGAATGAAATCACAAGTCAGAGAAAAAGTGGTGAATATCAAAGGTCAGTCATTAGTACAGACTTACTTAATCATTGTGGTCAGAGCACATGGACAAAAGTGCATTCTTTACACAGAATTTTCCAATTATTAACCAAAGTCCACTGCAGTCTGATAAGGTAAATGATGTTTTAAAAATAAGGGGGTGCTATCCTAGGGACACAAAAAGTGAGAACTTGACTAGACCAATGTTCTCTCTGTCTTTTACTTGGGAGATAAAAGAGTACTCAAAAATATTACTTGATAGCTCTGTTTGCCACTTTATCATAGAGAAAGCTGCTCTCAATTTCATACATAAGGGATTACACACACACGCACGCACGCACACATGCTTGCGGGGGGGGGGGGTGTGCTAGGTATCTCACCTAGGGCCTCAGGCATGCTAGAAAAGCACTCTCACTAAAATAAACCCCTAACCCAAGGAGTATGTTTTAAGAAGAAAGTCTACATCAAAAGTAGCAGGACTGCCAGGCATGGTCGAAAGCCTGTAACCCCAGCAGCTTGAGAGGCCGGAGGATCGCAAGCTCAAAGCCAGTCCCAAAAATTTAGCAAGGCCCTAAGAAACTCAGTGAGACCCTGTTTCAAATTTTAAAAAGGGGCTGAGGATACGGCTCAACTCCCTGGTAAGAGGGGTGGGGGGCAAAAGTAGCAGGCCTACTCTGTTTACCAATTTCTTTGTTAATCATTATTATCAAAAATTCCATTAAGCCAAGCATGATGGCACATGTCTATAATTCCAGCTACTCGGAAGGATATGGCAGGAAGATGGGAAGATTGAAGCCAATGTGAGCAACTTTGCAAGACCATGTCTCACAATAAATTTTTTTTAAATGGCTTGGGAAGTAGCTCAGTGGTATAGCACTTGCCCAGTATGCATGAGGTCCTGTATTTGTGATGGATGATAAAACCAAACCTGGATGTAAAATAAACTATAAGAACAGTGTTGTGAAAAACTAGTGGCTAGGAAAGGGAAAGTTCCCTTCTCTTTTTAGTCAGCCCTTCTTCAAGAACCCTAATTAACACCATAGACCCCTACCTTTTGGATTATAAATAAGTACCTCTAGGAATCTAATTACTCCGCTTTGAAGTGTAAACACCCCTGTTAAGGCGTCAGGTTCAAGGCTTCAAGATTTACCAAACAAGCTTCCTGATAGAAACCCCAAGCCCAACCTTCTACTGTGTGGACTAGAAATTTTATGGCAGCAGAGAGCCTATAAATGTTGTGAGAAACTGGAGATAGGGGCTCAGAATTTGGAGTCTGATCTCCTCTGGACCGACCCACCTGCATAAAATAAAGTTTAATGTCTCCCACTCTCCAAATGCCATTTGCCGCTTTTTGACCAGTCTGATTCCCACGAAATTTCCAATTTCCAGTACCAATACCCCCCGAAAAATCCACTAATTAGTTAAGGAGCCAGCTTTTGAACACTTTTCCACTTTTTATAGGCCTGCATACACAGAAAAAAAAAATTAGTTTTATATAAGTCTTACTTTATATTATCTATATTACTAGTTACTATAGAAAAAAAGATCTGATCATTTCATATTTGAGTGTGTCGAAATCTTTTTATCATAGAAGTAATGTGTCTAGGGATTTACTAGAAAGAGGCACAAGGGAATTACAAGGATGAAAGAAATTTTTTCTGTCTTGATTAAGGTATTCATCAAATCTCCCAACTCAAGACCTGTGCATTTCCTGGTACATACAGTTTATTTTTTAAAAAATACAAGAGTTGATCTGGGTTCAATCCCCAGTATCAAAAGGAAAGAAAGAAATCAGAATCAAAGACAATTATTTAATAGTCAAACTCTTGAGTTAGAAAGCAGCAAGGGTAGTAAGCTCCACTTCATACAAAAAGAACTTGCTATTTTTTCCTCTGATCTACATTTCCAACTTGTGTGCACTAATTAATTCTTGAAGAATTAAATATCCAAGGGGCTTTTGGAGACTCTACTATCAGAAAGGAGAAGGTCTCAGGGCAGTGTGAAGACTTGCATCTGCCTGTGAGCGTGTAGACCACATCTCACAACTTAGAGCTGTCTCAAACATCAGTAAAGCAAAACAGACCATCCCTGTGTGAAAGGCACCAGAGAGGGTTGCCCTGTACCTCTCCTCTGAGGCAGATTAAGAGAAAAAGAAATTAATTGATATTTCATTGATAACATCACAACCCAAATTAACCTCTCCTAGTCACTGAAAAAATGTTTAACAGATTGTGGAGGACAAAGAAGAAAATGTAGAATGCTATAAAGGTAAATTACTAATATTATAAATGGAAATTGTCACTTTCTTTGCAAGGTAGCTAAAGAATATTTGTGCCAGTCAGACAGGTCTATTTTGTTTATAAAGAAACAAATACAAACAGAAATAAATACAAAAATGGATCTGTTTCAAGGGTTGATTTTAAAAAACACCCTTATATCTGAAAGCAAAAAGAGCTCCTTGACAGACATGCCAGGTTCAACCATTGGCAGACTGTGGAAAATACAAATGACACCCAAGATAACATGTTCACTTTTTTAAAAACTCTAGTACACCTCCAAAGTCAGTCATCCTTATTAACACTCTTAAAAAAAAAAAAAAGGCATTACCAACACTGACTATACAAACATGCTTATTCCTGACATTTTTGCCTCTCTTCTGTAAACTACCTACTAAAAATTGTCATGTTAGCAAATAAGAACAAAGACTGTCTTGAAAGATAAACAAAGCTTCAGTAGTGTCCTATAACTCTAAACGGATGAAAAGCTGCAACATATGTAAAAGTTGCCGTGGGCCCATCTGATAACACTACCAAAGTTAAGGTTGTGATGTTTTACAAACTCAGCAACTAAAATCTGCCTTAGAAATTAGTGTAACAATGTAGAAACTCTTTTAAGTAACTGTGGAATGTGCTCCATCCTTTTTAAAATAATACAAAAGTTTCTATCAAATGCCTTTCCACCTTCTTTTTGCCCCTTTACATTAACAGGACACAACCATTTATCAATAATAATAAATGCAAAAGAAGACCCTTAAGGTCATTTGGAAATGAGTGGCTACTGCCTCACTCCAGTATATACCCTCTGGTCCCCAGTCTAAAGAGTTTTCTCGTATTCAATCATCATTCTACAAACAAACCTAGAAGCCACTTAAGAAAATCCTAGAACTCTGAGTAAATGTATCTTGAAAATCACTGACTCCTGTCCAATCCCTCATTTTACATTTGATACCCATGAAAGATAAACAAGAGGCAGCATGGTATAACTGAAAAGGAACAGTAGAATCTAAAAGGCAGGATAAAACAGTGAAGTTAGGAAATTCCACAGAAAAACGAATGGAGAACATAGTGCGAAAAGTGTCATTAGAATGCAGTACAAGTGATGAGGGGGAAAATATATATTAATCAAAGAATTTCCAGGGCTTGATGGAAAGCTTTTTCTTGTGGAAAAGTTGGAAAATACTACCAATGTAATTTTGTTTCAGAATGTAAGAATTTCTTATAAAAAGTTGTGTTTATAAGCTTACGCATATTCATAATGTGATTCATTTGGTAAGAACATACAGTCATCCAGATGCAGTGAAAAAGTTACAGCTTTAAATGCTCAATCTAGCCATCAGACTTAAAGGTTATAGTAGCACTTCTTGAAAACATATTAGTCATCACTGCTCTAACTATACATTTCTGTAGAGAAAACATGGAAAATGGGGTGGATTAGGAGTACACAAGTTTGTCACCAACAATAGTTCGAAAAGTCAAACCACACTAGAAAATAACATGGAACTTTGTTACCAACTGCATGCTTTGTCATCCTGGAAATCTCACATCATCAACCATAGCATTATGGACTACTTTCAGGGAAGGCTGTTTTCTAAAACTGACTCACTCTGACCTATCTTTAATGTCTGAATGTTTGGTGGCACAATTCAACAGTAAAGCAAAGGGTCAGCAGTGCAACCAAATTATATCAAAACCGGGTAAATCTTATAATTGGTGAGTATATCTACCCAAAATTCATTTTGTTTGTTTTCTGTTTTGCTGTACTAGGAATTAAACCCAGGGGCACTCTACAACTGAACTATATTCCCAGTTTTTTCAAGTTCAAGACAGTGTCTTATTAATTTGCTCAGGCTCACTTTGAATCTGTGATCCTCTTGCCTCAGTCTCCAAGTAGCTGGGATTGCAGGTGTACACCACTGAACTCCACTACCCAAAGATTGAACTAATTCTCTTCCTACTTTGATAAAGACAGACATTACATATGTACAGTCTACAAACACCAAGAGCCTTTTCATTATTGATAATAATGTTAACTAAAATTTGCAGGGTATTTATTTTAAAAGCACTTTAAAATTATTACTATTATTGTTATTTCTACTAATAGTACTATTGCTACTACTGCTCTACAATTACTACTTCTACTGTGTTACTTTTGCAAAAGAACTAAAACTTAGTGGAGAGAGACTGTTCTGAAGTTACACAGACATTAAAACAGTGACAGGACTGAAATTCAGTTTCTCTACTTCCAAATCCTAGGGTGTTTTTTTTTGTTTGTTTGTTTTTTGTTGTTGTTGTTTTTTGTTTTTTTAAGTTGTAGATGAACACACAGTATCTTTATTTATTTTTATGTGGTGCTGAGGATCGAACCCAGTGCCTCACACATGTGAGGCAAGTGTTTTACCACTGAGCTACCTACAAATCCTAGGAGTTTTTTTTCCTTAAAGTCAAACCTTTTTTTCATTTTTCAGCATGAAACACTTCATTCATTCAGTCATTATCTAGTCAAGAAATTTTTATTATTCTGGACATGGTGGTATACACCTGTAATAGGAATGACTCGGGAGGCTGAGGCAAATCTCAAAAGTTTAGCAAGACCCTGCCTCAAAACAAAACAAAGGGCTGGAGATGTGGTGCAGTAGCAAAACACGCCTGGGTTCAATCCCTAGTACCCCCCTCCCCACAAAAAAAGAGAGAAATGTATAAAAATAAAAAAGGATACACAGTTCCTGTTTTAAGTAATTTGAGGAGGTGTGTGTTATAATCTACTGTATTGGTCAGGGACAGTTTAACTACCAAATGAAAGAAATCTGGCAAGTGAATGAGACAGGGAGGAAAGAAAACATGGCAGGGAGTACAAACAACATGAGCACAAGCATAAATCGGGAAAAAAATCTCTCTCACACACACATAATTCTCTCTCCCATGACTATCACAGAGACATATGGGAAAGTCTCAATAAACAGACCAGACTCCATTCACTCTGTGTGTGTGTGTGTGTGTGTGTGTGTGTGTGTGATATAGATACATCTAGATAAAGAGACAGATATCTGCCACTCATTTATAAATGAGAAAGCAATTGTTTTCTTTTGCATATATTCTAAGACTACCATTAATCTAATAAGATAACACATGAACTTTCCTAATAAAGCACTCAAGGGTGTGTGTGTGTGTGTGTGTGTGTGTTTGTAAGTACACACATACCTCCCATTCTCTTTGTGCAGGCTGCTATAAACAGGAAATACATGTACATAAAGACAGGTCTTCCTTGAAAAAGTCCTTACAGACCTTGTTTATTCAAAACCACAAATTAAATAATTTTTAAAGATTTTATTTTCAAACTACTACCTTAAAAACGTTTCCTATTAGAACACTCACCTTATATAGGTCAATATAACCAAAAGCAATAAATGCTTGTCACCTCAAGCAAAATGCAAGCTTACTATTTCCTGCCCCCTACCCAACATTTAGTAAGCATTTGCTCATTTATGATTTGCTCTCTCTTAAGCCTAGAACCTACTGACCCACGCTAAATATGCTACATAAACAATGAACTTAACCTGCAAGTACTAGTTGTCAGTCACTACCAACTAAAAATCCTTTCTCCTATCCTATTTTCATTTTGCTTTTTTTAAAATTTTTCTTAGTTTTGCATGGATGCAGTATCTTTATTTTGTCTATTTATTTTTTTAATGTGGTGCTGAGGATTGAACCCAGTGCCTCACATGTGCAAGGCAAGTGCTCTGCCACTGAGCCACATCCCCAGCCCTCATTTTCCTTTCTAACTGGAACACAGCCAAAACCCAGAAAGGGTGGATATCACAAGTCTGAGCAACAAAAATAAATGAAAATGATCTTGCACCAAAGTTCATACTCTACAATGAAGACACTGGAGTCTTTATTAAAATCTTAATTTATATAAAAATCATTATTGAGTCATTATTAACTTGAGAGGTCATCTTTTATGGAAGAAAAGAGTATCACATGTCTTTGATATGTTTAATGAAGCTAAATTTTACAAAACAGATTTATGATCACTGTCAAGTTATTAAACATCATTGAGGACAGAAGGGAGTTAGTAAGAATAAAAAAAAAAGAGTAAGATTATTTGGAGGGACATACAAACGAAATTTAAATCTAACAACAAAAATACCACTGCATTGTTCAAAGTAAGTTATTGCACAGAACAAACAAATGTACACTCTGGAGAAAAAGCTTAATAAACCACATGCTATTAATACTGCATAAACAAATTAATCCTGAAATATAATTAGTATCATTATTTGAAAAGAGATCAGAGAGAAGCATCTATAATATTTGAATAATTGGAAGGGTGAAATTAAGTAAAATCTTTATACTTTAGGCAAGGACATGAATGTTAGAGATCTTAAAACTGCTTCATGGGCTGGGGATGTGGCTCAAGTGGTAGCGCGCTCGCCTGGCATGCATGCGGCCCGGGTTCGATCCTCAGCACCACATACAAACAAAGATGTTGTGTCTGCCGAAAACTAAAAAAGAATAAATAAATATTAAAAATTAAAAAAAAAAAACTGCTTCATGTTAGCGAGTTCTATGGCTGATGGTTTCACTGTGCTCGCCAAAGGAAGCTTGGTCCTCAGGGTGGTGGAACCTTTAAGAGACAGGGTCTAGTGGAAGTTGGCTAGGTCTCTGGGGAAACCAAACTCAGAAAGGAATAATGTAGTTCTTGTGGGATCTGGTTATTCCTGAAAGAACAGGCTATCTATCTCCTTAGAGAGTCTGAAACTGCCAACCAATTCTTCCAAATGCTGGCCACTTGGACATGTTTCTACCCTTGTGATGCCATCCACCACGAGGCCCTCACCAGAACAAAGCAAATTCAGTGCCATGCTCTTGAACCTACCAAACTATGAGCTAAACAAACATCTTTCTTTGTCCAGCCTCAGACTGGGGTTGTGGCTCAGTGGCAGAGCGCTCACCTAGATGTGTGAGGCACTTGGTCTGATTCTCAGCACCACATAAAAAAATAAATAAAACAAAAATCTTGTCTCCATCTACAGCTGAAAATATTTTTTTAAAATACACTCAGAATAATGAGAAATTATATTCCATCTGATTCAAATGTATGATATGTCAAGGTCATTGTATTGTCATGTGTAACTTATTAAAACAAATAAAAAGATTAAAAAATAAATAAATAAATAAACCAGCCTCAGATATTTTGCTACAGTAACAGAAAACAGAATAATATAGCAAGTAAATGAGAATAAAGATAAAAAAATTTATTTGCAAAACATGACACACAATAAGAGGAAGGAAAATTAAAAGTTATTTTGATCACTTTTTAGTATACCTTCAAATAAGATGGTCAAAACATAATAAGACCTGTACTGATGGTAAGTAATCAATGACAGGAAAAACTAAAGAGAAGTGGGTCTTATAAAAACTATTCCTTAAATGTAGTATAAATATCATGCTCCACGGACAAGCATGACATGCTAAAAAGATGTCAGCAAGATTCAAAGTATAAATCTTATTATGGTATGGTATTGAAATTTCAAATTTTACAGAGTTATGTGCAATTATACGTTGAGTTCCAAAATCATCTCTTTCATTTGTGAAATTTCTTAGTTATCCAAACACAAATGTCATAATACTTCAAGTAAGACCAAAACAAAACAACATTAAAAAAATCAGAAAACTTTTTGGTTTTGGTCACCAAGAACCTCCTTCAGCTTGGTATCTCCCAATTATAAATGGCTACATTAACTGGTGCCTCCCGTTAATATTTTTGATAAGTTTGCAATGCAAAGTTATCATGTTACCATGCTTTACAGTTGCAAATAATGCCAATGATAAAAATAAAACTTACCAGTCCAACTAAACATCCAAAACAAAATATGTTTATCTATTTTAAAACTCTCAATGAATAAAAAAGGACTTTTTTAAAGACACAAATAATATTTTTAATGTATAATGAAGACTTAAATAAACCAGAAAACTGAGCTAGGGTTGTGGCTCACTGGCAGAGTGCTTGCCTCATACATGTGAGGCACTGGGTTTGATCCTCAGCACCACATAAAAATAAATAAAGTAAAGATATTGTGCCCATGTATAACTAAAAATATTTTTAAAAAATAAATAAATAAACCACAAAACTTACTCAATTATCACTCCAAAATAAACAAGTATGAATTAAGGAATATTAATAATTCTATTTGGATATTAGAATTTCCTAGTACTTCATTTGGAAGCTTCTACATCAAATTACCTGAAAAATTAAAGCAATACAAATACAGCTCAGCAGGTAAGAGCACCACATTTGAGCCTAACTACCACCTACTCTCTGTGGATTCTGTTATAGTTACCTTAGCTCCCTGTACCTAGGATTTCTGATTTATAAAATTAAAAGTAACTACCAAGCTGGGCATAGAGGTGCACACCTACAACCCCAACAACGGGGAGGCTGAGGCAGGAGGATTACAAATTCAAGGCCAGCCTCAGCAACTTAGTGAGACCCTAAGCAACTTAGACCCTGTCTCAAAATTTTAAAATAAATAAATAAAGGTCTGAGCTCAGACTGGGTTCAATCTCCAAAACAACAACAACAAAAACGTTCGAACTAGATCATAGAGAACATAAAGAGTTGTCTTATAAAAAATACATACAAAAGCTCTATCAAGAGTATAATACTCGGGCTGGGATTGTGGCTCAGCGGTAGAGCGCTCCCCTAGCATGGGCAGGGCCAGGTTCGATCCTCAGCACCACATAAAAATAAAGGCCATCTACACCTAAAAAAATAAAAAAGAGTATAATTCTGGGCTGTGGTTGTGGCTCAGTGGTACAGCATTTGCCTCACATGTGTGAGGCACTGGGTTCAATCCTCAGCACCACATAAAAATGAATAAAATAAAGGTATTGTGTCCATCTACAACTAAGAAAAATATTTTTTAAAAAAGTATAATACTCAAAAAACAAGAGTGTAATACTCAGTACTAAAAAATGTTAGTGACCTGTATTGTTGCTGTTAGTAAAGATATATTTTTTAAAAACTGCCAACATTTATAAGTACTTTTCTATGTAAACCAGAATTTTTTTATACTGTGCAACTAAAACAAAACACAAAAATAACCTAGGGCTCTCTAAAGCACAGATAACTCCCTTTCTATGTTTATCAAAACTACCTTGTCATTCTTTTCTTTACAATTAAATAAACTTATAAATAGGTTTATACTAAAAAAAAAAAAAAAAACTTTTTATCAATTTCACACTTTTTGAAGTTCCAGATAAAGATTCCTTTGCAAAAACCTCTGACTAGTGTACAACCAGAGATATGAAAAATTGTGCTCTATATGTATAATATGAAATCTAATGCATTCTGCTATCAGATATAACAAATTGGAATAAAAAATAATTTTTAAAAAGTAAAAAGTGGGCTGGGGATGTAGCTTAGTGGTCAAGTGCCCCTGAGTTCAATCTCCAGTACCCACCCCTCTCCCCCCGGCCCCCCCCCAAAAAAAAAAAACTCATTAGGGGAAAGAGCTCAAGACAGAAATTTTTACTATATATTTAGAAAACCAACCCAATCAAAAGTAGTCTTAGCCTCAATTGTTTTAAATATCTAGTACAGGTAAAGGTGCTAACTCACCCAAGATCAGAACTGGAAGCTGCTAGATGAACTTGTTTTGTTATTGCTGTTGTTATATTAATTAGTTATACATGACAGCAGGATGCATTTTGACACACTGTACACAAATGGAACACAACTTCTCATTCCTCTGGCTATACATGGTGCAGTCACACCAGTACATGTACATAGGGTAATAATGTCTGTCTCATTCCACCGTCCTTCCTATCCCCACACCCCCTCCAGTTCCCTCACTCCCCTCAGCATAATCCAAATTTCCTTCATTCTTCCCCTACCCCCACCCCCATTATGAATCAGCATCTGCTTATCAGAGAAAACATTCAGCCTTTGGTTTTTGGGGATTGGCTTGTTTCACTTAGCATGATATTCTCTAGTTCCAACCATTTATCTGCAAATGCCATAATTTCTTTCTTCTTTAGGCTGAGTAATATTCCATTGTGTATATGTGCCACATTCTATTTATCCATTCATTTGTTGAAGGGCATCTAGATTGGTTCCATAGTTCAGCTATTGTGATCTGAACTGCTATAAACATTGATGTAGCGGTGTCACTGTAGTATGCTAATTTTAAGGCCTTTGGATATAGACCAAGGAATGGGATAGCTGGGTCAAATGGTGGTTTCATTCCAAGTTTTCCGAGGAATCTCCATATTGCTTTCCAGAGTGGTTGCACTACTTTCTAGTCCCACCAGCAATGTATAAGTCTATCTTTTCCCCCACATCCTCGAGCACTAATCTCCAGGATATATAAAGAACTCAAAAAACTTAACACCAAAAAAAAATAATAATAATAATAACCCAATCAATAAATGGGCTGAGGAACTGAACGGACATTTTACAGAAGAATATAACTGATCAACAAACATATGAAAAAATGTTCATCATCTCTAACAATTAGAGAAATGCAAATCAAAACAACTTCTAAGACTTTATCCCATTCCAGTCAGAATGGCAATTATGAATACAAGCAATTATAAGTGTTGAGTAAACTTGTTTTTAAGAATCAAAATATTTTGGGAAAAATTTTTTAAAAAGACAATGAATTAGGGCTGGGGTTTTGGCTCAGCAGTAGAGCACTTGCCTAGCACAGGCGAGGCCCTGGGTTCAATCCTTAGCACCACATAAAAATAAATAAATAAAATAAAGGTATTGTGTCCAACTACAACTAAAAAAAAAATATTTAAAAAAAAGACAACGAAATGTTTTCCTATGAACAACAAAAGCATCCTAGTGAAAAAAGTAAGGCTCGGATATGAGAGAATTATTTTCAACAACACAACAGACACAGTAGAGGAAAACAAATGCAAAATTGAAAGAGAAAAATAAAAAATTAAATAAGATGTATTTTGCCGTAGTTCAAATTTAATTAAAAATAACTTATTTGTTACACCCATACATATATGTGTACTTACTTGTTACCCCCACAGCATATATGTGTACTTTTCTAACATCCAAGACCCATTATTTTGGGATAAGATAGAAAGAAAAAGTGAAAATTTTTAAATGATGTAGGTAAATAAATAGCTTCTCATTAATAACAGAAAGAATATATAACTTCATTTTCCTGAAAGTTAAGATAGTATGATATGGAAGCATTTTTAAATGTTCTCAAAAATATAACTAACCATAACAAAAGGAAACTTAGAAAAATACATGCTCCGGGGAGGGCTCAGGGGCTCACCAAAGCTTGGGAACATTCACTCCAGCTCGACTACAGAAGAGCAGCCAGCACCTGACTTGTGCTTATAGAAGAGTCAGGATTCCTAAAGAAAGAAGGCTTAAAAACCAAGGTAGTGATCCTCCTGGGAAATAATTCAGGAAATAACTCAAGGTTTATATTTTCCCAACTTATTAGAGGGGAAAAAAGTGAATATCTAAATATATCCTCTTCAAGAAGGCATAGCTCCTAATAGGTACAATTTTAGACTCTTCTTCCCCCCAAAATAGGCATATTTACTGTGACTGTTTCATCACTCAGTCAATTTGGCTTAACATAGTTAGTTCCTCCAGAACTGTTACACCAAGAGAAAGTCAGTATAAAAAATATATTAAATGACTCTGGCAAGGGGTTTCCAATATGGCAGTCAAAACAAAAATGAATCATATGAAAATTGAGATATACCTAATTTAAACTCCTAATTTGAAACTCCTATTATTTTTTTAATCCTCTACAGGCTAATAGCTCATTGGCAGGGCATATATTTTAGCATGCATAAGAAACTGGGTTCAATTCCCAGAACAGAACAAAACAAAACAAAAACAAAAATATCCCTTAAAGAAAACTAAATTCATCTCTAATGTTATTGAGCAGGTACAGCAAAATTAGAATGTGTTTTATATAATGTTGTCACACAAGATCTGAACATTTTGCTTGTTCACCTGGCCCCACAGCTAACCTACTATACATCATTTGTCTACATTCTTTTAAATATTTGGTCATAAAAATTAAGCCTAAATAAAGAATATGGTTATTTCTTTAAAATAACAAAGCACCCCTTGCTGGATATGGTGGCCCATGCCTGTTATCCCAATGGCTCAGGAGGCTGTGGCAAGAGGATCAAGAGTTCAAAGCCAGCCTCAGCAACAGCAAGGCATTAAGCAACTCAGTGAGACTCTGTCTCTAAATAAAATACAAAATAGGGCTGGGGATGTGGTTCAGTAGTTGAGTGCCCCTGAGTTCAATCCCCAGGACCAAAAACCACCCTTATTCAAGGTAAATATTAATCTCGGAAGTCTGCAGTGTCTGGTCACACTTGGCTGTGTCTGGGACACAGGACAGGATGGATACAATGTGACCACAGTGCTTTTATCAAGGGCAAAAGCAAAAGAGCATGGCCTCCAAAGATTTTGAGAGTTCTTAGGAATTGTTCTAAAAGGTCCCCATGTCATATGAGGCACAAAAACTTCCCAAGATAAATCTAGGGAAAAAGAGTCACTCTATAATACTATATATAATATACTAACAACAGCCCTTGCCCTCAAGCAGCTTACATTAACAATAAAAGTCAATTACAGAAGATAACACAAAACAAAACAAGATTAATGGCTATATGACTCAGAGAAAATTAGGCTATTTGAGTTCAAAGGAGAGAATGATCTCCATGGGCCAGAATAGGCTGAGAGAGCTTCCCTAAAAGCAGGCTGTGAGGAAATGTGTGGTGGGACTTAGGATGAGGTAGAGCACTGTTGCCAACACCTTAACCCATGAAGAAGGCTGTAGGTAAAGGGTGTGACCCTGACACCTTTAAGCAACAAATATGAATAAGATGGAAAAATATATAACAATTCCAGGTTCCTGCCACTCCCAAATAATGAAGCAGGCAAGCTTCAAGACCTAAGCTGGTTAAAACAAACCTCAATGACTCAGCTTAGGACCAGATATAAATGGAAGTTCTGGTTAAACAAAACAATGACTTTGAATTTGCCTCCCTGTATAAGTGGGGTAATTGCCCTAGATAAAGAGAAATCTTCCAAGACAGGAAAAGAGAGATGACAATCCAGCAAAAGAAGAAAACACAGACACATACACACACACACACACACAGAACCACCACAGAGCCAGTAATTCAAAGGCTGGTTTACTTGCCAAAAACAAGTTAAATCCTATGCTAAACACCTTTCCTGTGTTTACACATGGTTTTTCAAATGCTAAATGCATTAAGAAATCAAAAAAACCATAGCACTTCAGAAGTTCTGAAAAGTTTTATGCCTCTTATTTGTTGTGTATTCTGGGGTACAGAACTATTTTGTCTTATTCCTGAATCAAAAGAAAACAGAAACCTTAGCCAGAATCATTTATACCAGATATGTGAATTTACATATCAGACAATATTTTTATAAGCAGAAATATCCTGCCTGGAAACTCTCTTTGTAGGATTACGAACCTGTCTTGGCCTAAAAACAACCTTCTCCCCTCTTCCAAGCACAATCTTCCTGTTTTCTCAGCCTCATCTGAACCCACTCAACCAAACAAAGAACACTCAAAGAAGATTTTACAAAATACCAACTGTAATAATTTATAACTAAATCAACATACCCCTGGCTCGAGTCTAAAAGAAATTACTACAAGATTCTTTATTTGCATGACTCTCCACTCTTCTAATCTTTGCTAATAATCTCATATTTCTTCCCTATAGATGATTCCAAACTAAGATTCTTCCACCTTCCCCATTCATTCAGGATCTCTCAGCTCAGAATCACCTTGACTCTACACTGAGACTATAGGAATTCTCAGCATGAGAAAGGTAGAATCAGATTTTTAAGGGTTAGTCAAAGGAAAAGGCATAATTAATTTTTAAAAATTATTTCATAAATTAAAGGTCCCTATCATCTTCCTTACACCAAAAATAAAGCCCAACAAGGAGAAATTATTCAGAACAAATTCTACAATGGACTCAAATCCATGAACAGCTTGCCACTGACGTGTTGATGCTTATTGTACATATATTGTATAATGCACATCAGAATTCTTACTGCACATCATAATAGGTATGTTTTCTATTTTGAAATTATAATTTAATTTGATTATTGTTTTAATTTAAAGATGCCTCTCTTTTAAAAAGCAATTTTGTGCCAGGCATGATAGTGCATGCCTGTAATCCCAGCAACTTGGGAGGCTGAGGCAGGAGAATCTCAAATTCAAAACCAGCCTCAGCAATTAAGCAAGGTCCTAAGCAACTCAGTGAGATTCTGTCTCAAAATAAAGAATAAAAAGACTGGGCATAAAAAAGAATGAAATTATGGCATTTGCTGGTAAATGGTGGAACTGAAGACTATCATGGCTAAGTGAAATAAACCAATCCAAAATACCAAAGGCCTGAATGTTCTCTCTGATAAGCAGATGCTAACTCACAATTGGGAGCGGGGTGGGGGGGGCGGTGGGGGTGCAAGGGTAAAAAAGACACTCCAAAGCCTAGACTCACCACTATTCCTTCAATAAGAACAACACCTTCAAGCACCAGAGGAATTAAAAACAATGATTAAGCACATCTACTCCCCACACACTCATCTCTATCACACCCATATCCCTCCTGAATGCTTGTTAATTGTTCTTATTAATTGAAAGCTTATTACATGACTTAACAGGTGTTAACTTTGAAAATGTAAAAAGAAAGTGTCTTACAACTTTAAGCCACAGCCATGGCCTCTTTCTAAAGTCTTATTTGCTTATTCATTCAACCACTAGGTGATCACCTACTATAGGGAGCAGAGCTATGAAGTGATAAAGAACAGGAGACTGTCAAGTTCAAATTATGGCTCCATCACTAATCTAATACGTGACTTTGAGTAAGCTATTCTACTGCTCACTAATCACATAAAACACTTTGGAAACAATAAATATTAGCTAGTATTATTACTCTGTGTAAGGGAATAGTTAAGCTTGGAGCTGTGAGTAATATGGCATAGTATTCCCTCTCTTCTGAATAAGACATGAGCTTAAATAACCATAAACCAATGTGTAACCAATACAGTCTACTGTCATGTAGAATGACACCTTTAGGTATCAGTGATGAGGAAGGAGAGACACATTAAACTGTACAGGTTGGGGAGAGTGCACACCTGAGTAGACCATAATATGAAGGTAAAGGAAAACATTATAAGTATAGAATATAACCACAGAATAGTAAAGAAATTGAGCTCACATGAAGAATTATCATGGAAGAATGGTGGCAAATAAAACTAGTAATGTAGATAGGATTTGGAATCAGATTATCAAGAAACCAGAAGATCCAAATGAGTTCAGATATAAATATAATCATATTTCCTCTACATTGTATACATTTAAGGTATATTTAAAGTACATCAACATGATTTTACTTACACATTGTAAAATGGTTACTATGTCAAGCAAATTAACATATTCATCATCTCACACAGTTATTTTGGCCACAGCACATACAAATCTAATCTCCTAGCAAAAATACTAAGTAAGATACAATATTATTAACTACAGTCTTCATGTTGTACATTAGATCTCTAGAATATTATTTGTAGGGGACAGGGGACAGTGCTGGGGATTGAACCTAAGACCTGCCCATGCTAAACAAGTGCTCTACCAATGAGTTATATCCCCAAGAATATTTTATTTTAAAATGTTAGCTCGTGGGGTTGGGATTAAAAAAATATATTTATAAAAATGTAAGCTTATATTAATATTCATCCAAAGGGAATACACAAATGGAAATGAGAAAACAGAAAAATCCTCCAACTTGGAGGAGATAAGAGAGGAAACTAATAGCAAAGTCAGAGGAGGCATTAAAGAAACAATTACAAGTAATGTGATTATGTATATTGGCAATATAACTGTATGGTGGTCAAATAAGTTTGAGAACTGCTACATACCTAACCCCAACTATCCCTTCAGGAATTCACAAGGCACACTGATTTGTTTGTTGGTTGGTACCAGGGATTTAACCCAGGGGTACTCAACCACTGAGCAACATTCCCAGCCCCTTTTTGTATTTTATTTAGAGACAGGATCTTGCTGAGTTGCTTGTGGCCTGGCTAAATTGCTGAGGCTGGCTTTGAACTTGTTATCTTCCTGCCTCAGCCTACCCAGCCACTGGGATTACAGTTGTGTGCCACAACACTCGACCTTATTTTATTTTTTAAACTGGAGTTCTAAGACCTCTCAGATGTTCTATTAGTAAAAATTAATTAATTAGTTAATTATTTGTGTGCCCTATCAGTTCCCAAATTTAATAATTCTTTAAACCCTTTGATTCCTAGAACATATATTTAAACATTTAGGGACACTTGTTTTCTACTGAACTCACTGGGGAAAACTGTGATACTAAAACATCTGAAAAAATGGAAGAAGTGCCAGGCATGGTGGAGCACACCTGTAATTCCTGTGATTCCAGAGGCTGAGGCAGGAGGATCACAAGTTCAAAGTCAGTCCAGGCAAGTTTGTGAGAATCATCTCAAAAATAAAAAAGGCTGTGGTGTAATTTCATGGTAAAGCACACCTGGGATCAATCCCTAGTGTGGAAAAAAGAGTGGGAGGCACTGGGGTACAATGAAAGAGGTATCTTACGGTCATATTTCTGAAGGACTTTTCAAAGATCACAGGCTACTCTGAAAGTCTCTCTTATTTTTTATCCTAAGTGGCCAATGAACCAACTAAAGGAGTTCCATGAATGAGTATTATGCTTTGTTTTCTACCTGACAACAAAACTTTTCAGATTATATTCTGACAATACAACTAGAATGAACTTCTAATTTCCTTGTCCAAAGCAGCCCAAGGATTCCACAAAGTATTTTCCTTTACTAATCAGAAAAGGAAAATAATAATAACAACAACAATAGAAAACTCTGGAAAAAAAAAAAGAGAGAGAGACTGGTAGAGCCTATTTATCCTCATCCTATTTTTTATGTATTTCTAATCTTTTTCTTTCCAATCTACCATTTTCCAATCTCTATTCTTCCATTCACATGTGATCTTTCCTTTAATGGCTCATTTTTTATCCTATGTACTCAAATCATCTTTATTTCTCCCAGCTCCCTGTTCAAATTATTATCTTGAGTCTGTGGACTGCCATTCTGAGCTATGAACATGTTCAAACACTAATAAATGGCCTCAGGGATGACAGAAGACACACATGCTGCAATTCCTCCATTTTTAGCCCTTAACAAACACCATCCATCCACCAAAGCATCCTCACTAAATCCACAGTGCTCTCAACAGCTACTCCCAGTCTCCTGAAACTGAAGCTTATTTACTGACAGGTCCTGTATATTCTCATTTGCTCTCTTTAGATTCTATTGGCTGAAATAAAGAAACACACTAACAAACACATCTTACAGGTTAGAAAGGAAACATGAACAGTTAGAAGAAGACCTGAGGGGTTTCTTGCAGCATATCTACATCGTGTCTGGTTTTAAATATCAATATCTGTACCATACTGACAGCACAGGCCTTTGCCCAAATATCAGTACCACAACCAGGAATCTTTGCAGGATTAACACATAAAAGGATGAATAAAAAACAGTGGGGATAATCTTTAAAACAACCTGGAAACATTTCATCTTTCAGGAGTTTTTCCTCCATACTGACTTCCTGAATATTTTCAGGAAGCATTTCATAGAGTTGGATCTCATTTGAATAACCATCCTAATTAAAGAAAGCCAACTGGCTAAAATAATGAAGCTCTTGCTTAAAATAATTAATATCTTTCTCTGTTCAACCAAGAATGTGAAGTGCAACAACATGAAGAAAAATATAAGACTCAATGATGCTACATAACTAAGCTAATTAAGATAAATTTTTTAAATGGTTTACTTGGTAGCCGCCAAATTCTATAAGGAAAATATCTGTTGGTGTAATTATGCAGTTTCGTATCTCATTAGCTACCATAGTGAAGATTATGTATTGTGCAACAATGATATTTGTTGAGCCAATAAAATCAAAAGCTACTGTCAGAAAGCTGTGTTCACACACCCCTTAGAACTGTAAACCTTCCCTTTCAAAACCAAGATATGCCCACAAGAGTTCTCAAAACAACCTCCACATTCCAATTACGAATCATTTACTTGATCAGTTTCCTTAGTCTATGAAGATACAGAAAAACAGTAGTTTTGGATTCAGCAAAGGATATCCCACCCCATGCCCCAAGGTGACGAAACAACTCTAGAGATCATGAATAGGGAAAGTTTAATACTAAAAGAAAAATAGAAAGAAAGTAGGGCAATTTCTTTTTTTTTTTTTTTTTAAGAAAGAGACAGAGAGAGAGAATTTTTTTATTTTTTATTTTTCGGCGGACACAACATCTTTATTTGTATGTGGTGCTGAGGATCGAACCCAGCGACACACGCATGCCAGGCAAGGGCTCTACCGCTTGAGCCACATCCCCAGCCCCAAGTAGGGCAATTTCTAAACTACAATTCACTTTTACTTTTTCCACCTCAACATTAAAATCTATAATTTACTGTGTAAATAAAAATACACTATATAAAAATATATACTACCATAGAAAAATAAAATGAAAGCTCAGTGCCCAGCCTGGGTACTTAGATTCTCTCTACTCAAGATTTAAATACAATTTTTAGAAATATTGAAATCCATGACATTTAACTCATATAACTGAACAACAAAAGCACTGCTGTTTACAAAACTAACCACAGATGAATTTTTGTGAGAGTTCCCAAAAATGCCTGAATTCTCATAATCCTACTACACATATCAACCATGCCTTAATACAGCTTTAACATAACAAAGCTTACTTCTGTATCATGTCACTAATAAGAGGAACATTATTACCTGAGTTGTTCAGCCAAAGGTTCTTGTCTAATTATTCAACCATATCTTCGCCTCCAAATCTAATTTACATTTTCTCTGGTTCTGAACTTCAGTTATATTTTACAATGTTACTATATTTACTTTCTATCAGCTACCTTAATCTTGAGTATAGTATAAGTAATGTCTTATTCACCTTTGTACCCTCAGCATTTAGTGCAATGCCTGGACCCTACCTAGGTTCTTAATTTATATTCAATTGACATGAAGGCTACTGTCATAGTATAATAGCTCTGGCTCAACAAAATACTTATACCAGGGATGAGGGCATAGATGAAAGGCAGAGTGCTTGCCTAGCATGTGCAAGAGCCTGGGTTCAATCCCCAGTACCGGCGGGGCTGGTTCTTATGTCAGATGATCATAGGAAACATTAGCAATATTAATTATTAAAGGGGCTGGGGTTGTGACTCAGCGGTGGAGCACTTGCCTAGCATGTGTGAGACACTGTGTTCAATTCTACATATAAACAAATTAATAAATAAAAGGTCGTTGACAACTAAAAAAATATTATTTAAAAAAAATTATTAAGGGGCTGGGGCTGTAGCTCAGCGGCAGAGCACTCACTCGCATGTGGGAGGCCCTAGGTTCAATCCTCAGCACCACATAAAAATAAGTAAATAAAATAAAGGTATTGTGCCCAACTACAATTAAAAAATAAATAAATAAATATTTAAAAAAAATATTAAGGGCTGGGGATGTGGCTCAAGCGGTAGTGCGCTCGCCTGGCATGCGTGGGGCGCTGGGTTCAATCCTCAGCACCACATAAAAATAAAATAAAGATGTTGTGTCCACTGAAAACTAAAAAATAAATATTAAAAAAATATATATATTAAGATGGACCAGAAGTCACATGCACTGAATCAATGTTCCTGACCATATATTTTTATCAGAGATGAGCAAAGGAATTACAAAAAATGCTTTTAAAACTCCTTCTATTTCTTGAACCTTTTTGAATCTTTTTATTTATTTATTTTTAAGATGAGATCTCACTAAACTGGCCAGGCTGGCCTTGAACCCTGAGATCCTTTACTCCTGCCTTAGCCTCCCACATAGCTGGGACTACAGGCACAGAACACCACACTCAGCTTCTTGAATCTTTTTAACAGACATAAAATAATCATTTTATTTTTATATAATAAATGTAAAAATGTAAGTAGTTCAAAGGAATTTTCAGGTTATGAAACCAGAATACTATTATTTTTACCTTTTTTTTTTTTTTTTTTTTTACTTTTACTTTCTAAGTTTGAGAGGGAGTAGGTGATAAAGAAACCTATTAAAACAATTCTAAAGGAGTTTAGTATTCATAAAAACCCATCCCAGGAACTGGGGTTGTAGCTCACGGAATATGTGAGACTATGGTATATATAAAAAAATGTAAGTAGCATGTGTGAGACACTGGGTTCGATTCTCAGCATCGCATATAAATAATTTTTTTTTAAAGTTCATTGACAACTAAAAAATATGTATTAAAAAAAACTCAGTAATCACAGCCAACCTGTACCATTCTGACTTTACACATAACAAGTATCTCTATACTATAATTCCTGCTTAGACAAGACTATGAGTACTAAATTTTAATTATGACTCATTCAGACAAGCCAAAACAACTACTAAACAAAAAGTAAACTGCTGACTTGAGATTTAATGATACAAAAATCCAACAAAATCTGCCAGGAAATAGTATTTCCCCAGCATCAAACGCATCAAGCCTGATCACTTTAAAGATAGACCTCTTCAGGTCGGATTTTTTTACCAACAACAACAATAAAAGTTAAAGACTGGTTTAAAGGATGTGGCTTAAAGGGTGTAGCTCAGTGGTGGAACATAGGCTTACCCCTGGGTTCAATTGTAGCACCCAAAAAAAAAAAAAAATTAGGGTCCAATGAAAGTTAATACATGAAAAAGGCAAATTAGTCAACTATCCAATACTGAAGCTAATAAGTGTATAAATGATAATAATATCTGCAAATCAGTCACAGAAATTATTCAGTTCTTTCTTGGCCCCAAACAATGGAGACAATGTTCACAAACCTAGAAGATGAAGTCTTGTTAAATAGATGATAGCTACACGTGTTAAACTGCCATATGTTAATTTTGCATACTTCAATACTCGGCCTTCAAAGGCATAATACAGACAGAAGTAAGTTTTCTATTCTAAAAATTGTTTAGAGAGGATTTGTCAATATATAACCAAATATCTGCTTCCTGACAGGAAAAATCTCTGTTCACGAGCCAAGGCACTTTTAAGAATAAGAGCTGCATATGGCATCTCTCCTCTCTGGCCTTCTAATTCCGCATGAGTTTGTAGTTATTCTTGTACTACAAGAGTATCAGTTTCAGATTGTAAGCCTCATAAGCCCCCAGGAAAGCCATTCTGGTGGAACTGTTCCAGAGAGTTTCACTTGAGCTCTATAAAGAACCTAAGAGTCCCAGTCCATGAAGAGTGAACAGTAACTGCTCTATTAGTTTCTGCCTCTGACCTATAAAGACCAAAGCCTGGACCTGTCTGTAATCAATAAGCAATTTTGTAATGCTAGGACATTACAAAAATATAACATTCACTAGAGGCACTGGCATGAAGCTAAAATTGGGATTGTTAGTTACTAATCCTAAGTGGAATTTGTTCTAATTCTCAAAACAAGTAGGAGAAATTCTCTGACCCTTTCTCTCTGCTTCCCTCGGTCATCCATTCCTTTTAATTGAAAAGGACAATGGTAAAAACCACAACAGCCTTATAACAGACTGTCTTAATCTCACTTCAGGTCTTCAGATAACTAGTATTTAGCTATGCAACACACTACATTAAATACCTGTTCCATTATTTTGACATCCATTTCCTAAAGTTTCACTATATCTATCCCTTCTAAAACTAATGCACTATGTACAAAAGTATGAATTCAATTGATATACTCTAAATTTCAGAGGTACAAGATCATACAGTTTAAACTTTTCTTATATGAGGAAACTAAGTTCAAATGTGTTAAGTAATCTGGCCAAGGTCATATGAATTGGGGTGTCCTGACTCTCAGCCTCACCTTCTTTATGACTACAGGAACTAGATAATGAGAGAAAACCCTACTATTCATCAGTGGTCAGCACAGTGTGTGCTTTTACTATCCATCTGTCTTTTAAAATATACAACCCCCTGTTCTGCACAGTAGCCTACATGGTAACAGGCACACACTATTCAAGGGTCATTTAACAAACATAACGCATCACTGAGGCACAATACTCATATTATAGTAAACAGCAAAACATGACAAAATAAAGGTTTCATTTTAGTTAAACCATATATAAATATCTTCACTTCACCATTTAACTAAGAAGTTAACTGAAGGCAGACTATTTCTTCTTTTTTTTTTTAATTTGTTCTTTATAGATATGCATGACAGTGCAGTGCATTTTGACATTTTATACATACATGGAGTATAACTTATTCTAATTAGGATCCCATTCTTGCGGTTATACATGATGTGGAGTTTCATTGGTGGTGTATATTTCCTCTTAATCTCTATCTCCTTTACCAGCTATTCAAAGAGTCTTGTTCATCTATCCACCTTAAAAATTTGAGAGGAAAGAGTATGTCCTTGAATATTTTTAGGTTAACACCTATAGTTTGTCATCAAAAGCTTTAATCACTATTAAACATATACTTTCATTCATACATCAACATAAGCTCATTTAAAGACTTTTTTATTTTTATTTTTGGTGGTGCTGGGGATTGAACCCAGGGCCTTGTACATGCAAGGCAAGCACTCTTTCAACTGAGCTATGTCCCCAATCCTTAAACAGACACTTAAAAAAACAAAAAATATTGTATCACTAATTTTAATACTACCAAAACTATCATATCACTTGAAATTCCAATTGAAATCTAAACAATAAATATTACCCAGCAATAAAAAACGTATGACTTTATGACTTTTGCCAATAAATGGATGGATCTGGAGACTATTGTGCTAAGTGAAATAAACGAATCCTAAAAATCAAAGGTTGGGGCTGGGGATGTGGCTCAAGCGGTAGCGCACCGCCTGGCATGCACGAGGCACTGGGTTTGATTCTCAACACCACAGAAAAATAAAAATATTGTGTCCACCTAAAACTAAAAAATAAATATTTAAAAAAAAAAAAACCAAAGGTTGAATGTTCTCTCTGATATGCGGCTGCTAACACACAATAAGGGCAGGGGAAGAACAAAAGTTCAGTGGATTAGACAAAGGAGAATGAAAGGAAGGGAAGAAGGATGGGAATAGGAAAGATCATGGTATGAATCAGAAATAACAACTTAGAAATAACTTTCCTATGTTCATATATGAGTACACAATCAGTGTAGCTCCACATCATGTACAACCAAAAGAATGGGAAGTTCTACTCCATGTGTGTATGGTATGTCAAAATACACTCTACTATCATGTATATCTAAAAAGAACAAAATTTTAAAAATAAAAGAAAGAAATCTAAACACAAAAGCAATTTGATTTTCCTTACCCTCCATTTTAAAACTGTAGTAGAATATTCATATCCCACATAAAATGCTATATTATTCCCTTTCCCATGTAAATTACATTTCTACTCCACTTTTCCCATAGTATTTAATATAATTTATTTTATACTTTCCTGTAATGAAAATATTCATATTAATTATTTTTATTTATCTAAAGTATTTATTGAGTTTTTTCTACTACTAGGAGAACAATGCAAATAAGTTACACATTTTGGTAACTAAACATAAAAGGTAATTTCCAGGGCTGGGGTTGTGGCTCGATGGTAGAGCACTTGCCTCACACATGTGAAATACTGGGTTCAATCCTTAGCATCACATAAAAATAAATAAATAAAGATATTTTGTCCATCTACAACTTAAAAATATATATATTTTTTAAAAAGGTAATTTCTGGGCTGGGGCTATAGCTCAGAGGCAGAGCGCTTGCCTAGTACATGTGAGGTACTGGGTTGGATCTTCAGCACCACTTAAAAAAATTAACAAATAAAGTTATTTAAAAATAGTTTAAGAAAAAAATGTTAGTCACTGAGAATATCTACACAGTACTAATTTTTTTAATCAAATGACAGAGTATTTATTATGAGGAATGAAATGATGAATATAAAACAATGACAGCAGTAAATGGCAGATAGTAAGACTTGGTGCATGTAACCTGACATTCTTGTTAATATTCATATTATTAGGCAAATCTTTTTTTCTCTCTCCATTTTGCATACATCCCTTTAATTTAGACTGAAGTGCTGGCATGGTTGTGCACACCTATAATTCCAGTGACTTGGGAGGCTGAGGCAAGAGGATTGCAAGTTTGAGGCCAGCCTCAGCAATTTATCAAGGCCCTAAGTAACTTACTAAGACCCTGCCTCAAAATAAAAAACAAAAAGGGCTGGGGATGTGGCTTAGTGTTTAAACACCCCTGGGTTCAATCCCCAGTACCAATAAATAACTAAATAAATAAAAAAGATTAACCTCTTATTCAAACATGATAGTATGATTTAATTTTAAACCATAAATATAACTCGGTCTGCCAAAAAATAATGTTTCTGGATGGCTACCCACTTCATGTTGGTGCTATTTCAGATTTATATGCAAATCTGGAAAAAATAAGTATGTTATTGATGAAAATCATATTTTCCCATTTAAATGAAAACCCTGATTCACCTTTGAAAAGTTAATAAAAATAAATTTAATTCCACACACAGAAGGTCTTACCCTATAATTTATTATGAGACCAATGTATTTCTCCCAATATCTATTTAAAAAGATCCATGAGGAACACATCCAAAACAGAATGCCAGGAACCTTGGCTTATTGAATTCAACAGTGTCAGAACCTGTTTAAAATAGTTCATGATTCACTCTTGGGTTAGTAAATCTGCCTGGAATCTAAAAGATTTTTTTAAGAAGGCTGGGACTGTAGTGATAGAGGCGCTTGCCTAGCACCTGTGAGGCACTGGGTTTGATCCTCAGCACCATATAACAATAAATAAATAAAAGGTAATGTGTCCATCTACAACTAAAAAAAAAAAAAAAAAAAAAGATTTTTTTAAAGAATTGTCAACTATTTGGGCTGGGGTTGTAGCCCAGTGGTAGAGCACTTGCCTCACATGCATGAGGCACCAGGTTGGATCCTCAGTAGCACACAAAAATAAATAAATATATTGTGGCCATCTACAAGTAAAAAAAAAAAAAAATTAAAAAGAATTGTCAACTATTTAAAAACATAGATATTTATTAAAAACATAGTCAAGTCAAGCATGGTGGTGCACACCTGTACCCCCAGCAAAGGATGGCAAGTTCAAGGCTAGCTTCAGCAACTTAAAGATTTTAGGGAAGTATACAAAGTTTACAAATGCCTATTTTCCAATGTCTGTTTATCCAGTCTTCCCAGGTAAAAATAAAAAGGCAGTCATCTTGCCATTCCATCTTTACTTCATCTCCTTCTACCTTTATTCTGTTCATTAGAGCCACCGGGGATCAAGCAGTTACCAGGACCAGGGTTAACTCTAAGTTACTCTCTTCTCCCACTAATACTTTGCCTCATTTGAAGCTGAGAATATAAGAAGTCTTTCATGTTCCATCACACCAAGTGAACAGTTCCAAACCACATCACAGTTGACATGGCAATTGGAGAATAAATATATTTTTGGATATAATTCACAATCTATAAAATTTACCATTTGAAAGTATGGAATTCAGTTTTTAGTACACTCAAAAAGTTGTGCAGCTATCACCACCATCTAGTTTCAGCCCAAAACTGTACCCACAGGCAGTCATATCTCATTCCCTCCTCCTTCTCAGGCCCTGGCAACTACTAATCTATTTTCTGCCTTATGAATTTGTCAATTCTGGACATTTCATTTAAATGTAATTACATACTACATTGATTTCTATGTCTGGTTTCTTATACTCAGCATAATGTTTTCAAGGTTCATCTGTGTTATAGCATTTTCAGTAGTTCATATCTTTTTATGGCTGAGTAATACTCCATTATATGGACACAGCATGTCTGTTTCTCCATTCATCAACTGATGGACATCTGGGTTGTTTCCACTTTTTCACTATTGTGAATAATGCTATTCTGAACACTTAGACATATAGGTTTTTGTGTGAATGTTTTAAATTTCTTGGATATATACCTAAAAATGGAATTGCTGGGTCACATAGTAACTAGGCTTAACTTCTTAAGGAAATGTCAAATTTTTCCAAAGTAGCTATAGCTATACCACTTTACATTTCCACCAGCACTGGATGAAAAATCCAATTTGGAGGATATATTTTATTTTCCAAAGTCTCTTCCTTTTACAAGCCTTCTGCCTTCCTCTTTAAAAAAAAAAAAAAAGTAAATAAACTTTTTTCCCCAAAAACCAGCATGTGTTTTAACTAATTTGTTTTTTTAAAACATATTCTCAAGGAAGAGCATAAGCATTAAGAATACAAATGGTATGACTATACAACACTGAGATTGGCTTAACCGGTAAACTAGAACAATCACATCCAAATGAGAACTATGCCTCACTCAGTTACTTCAGGAAATAATACAGCCCATTCCACCTTTGGAAATGCCTCTTTTGAAATTATGTTCAAGGCTAACTCATAAAGGTAGATAAATTTGGTCTTATGGTGCCATATAGCCATGTCCTTTCCTTTGAACACCAGATACCATACTACCCAGCTTTATCATCCACCTAATTTGTTTTACAGACACAAGTCCATAGATTCTTGGACACTTCCACACATCTGATCTAGTGAAAGTAAGGGAGGAAAGAAAGGAGGGGAAAGAGGTGAGTAAAGGAAGAGAGTTTTTGTTTGTTTGTTTGTTTGTTTGTTTACCAGTAAGAACATTCTTCAAAATGTAATTTTAAAATGGATCTTATATTATACTACAATTATATAAGACACTGCCATTGGAAGAGCTCAAGGATATACACGGCTCTATGTATTAATTTTGCAATTTTCTGTGATTCTATAAGTATTTCAAAATAAGTTTTTCTTTTTAAAGTACAACTGAAAGGAGACGCAGAATTTCAAAAATTTTGTATCTGGGTAGATACAAAAGGAAAATGCAATTCACATTATAGGAATCACAACTAGCCAGATAAATCACAAAGTGCATTCAAGTACACAGCAGAGGATAAGGTAGAAAAAGTAACCAGAGGCAGACTGCAGAGAGTACTGTGATAGTTAATTTTATGTGTTAACTTAATTGGGTTAAGGAATGTCCAGATAGCTGGTAAAGCTTTTCTAGGCATGTCTGCAAGGGTGATTCCAAGCGATTAGGACTTGAATTAGCAGACTAAATACTGAAGATCTGATCCACCCTCACCAATGTCTGTGGACATCATCTAATCTGTAGAGCCCCCTTCCCCAAGGGAACAAATGAAAGAAGAAAAGACAGAGGAAGGACAAATTCACTGCCTCTGCTTGAGCTCGGATATCCACTTTCTCCTGCCCTTAGACATCAGAACTCTTGGTTCTCAGGCCTTGGGACTCTAAGACCTACACCAGCAAACAACTCCTCCAAATTCCCTGGCCTTCAGCCTTGGCTCCCCCGGTTCTCAGGCCATCAAGACTCCACTGAAATATCCCACCAGCTTTCCTGATCCTTCAGCTTGCAGATAGCTAATCATTGGGACTTATCCTCCATAATCACATAAGCCAACTCCCATAATAAATCTACTCATATGTGTGTAGACATATATGAGTGTATGTATGTCTGTGTCTGTGTGTGCATATCCAATAGGAAATATATTTACATATATATTTATTTAATTTATTTATATTATCATAATATTATATTACATATTAACAATATATTAATATATTACATGTTATCCTATTGGTTGTTTCTCTAGAGAACCCTGACTAATAAAAATCCAGAATATCAAGTTAAAGAGTTCGGAACTTACCCTTGTACACAATGGAGTATTCTTGAGGGATTTTTTAATAATGCATGAGAAGAATCAAAGCAGGGCTTTAGAAAGATTAATATGGGACCAGTAGACAAGACAGACCAGAGGAAAAGAGACTAAAGGTGGAAAGACCAGTTGTTATTGCAATAGCCCAAGTATGATGTGGCGTTCAGGGCTGTCAGTAAAACCAGACCATACAGGGCTTAATGACTTAATACTCTACAATCCTCTATAAAGAGCTTTTATCTGACTCGGTATCACTATTATAAAGAAATCTCTTCTCTGAATCACTAAAAGGAAAAAAATTTTAACATTTCGATTTTCAGTAAGTTTATAAGAATAAAGTTGAAAGGGCAGAGATAGCTCTACTTACACACAATGAAACAAAAAAAATTCTGAGAGGAGTCTTTCTACCCACAGACTATGTCCCTTTAAGTAAAAAACTTGAGACGTTCTCCTGCTCTGGGAGTAAAACTCCCTCCCGATGACCGCAAGCTATCAGCTGCAATTTACCTACTATTGTAGGAAGCTTCATTGTAATAGCAAATTTCTCATTAAAGAGCCCACTGAGGTCTGGTCCTGAACAGTTTTGTGTCTCAAATGTCATAGTTTCAGAAAGCAATTATTTCCAAACGATGAAAGATGTGGACAGTTCCAACACAGGAGGCCCTGGAGCTTTGTTATGAGCCAAGCAAACAGCACAAATAATTGAATGCTTATTGGTGTGCTAGATATTCATGACACAGGATGTTCATTAGAAGGGACCCACCTTCAAAGAAGCCTCAATACATTAGAGAAAATACAAAAAAAATAAATAAAAAAAAATAAGTAACTGCAATACAAAGTGGTAAATGCTATTAAAAAGGTATGGAAGTGATGCTTTAAGAATAATAACATAATAGCTATATTTATATTCAGTCTATATAAGTCCTTTTCAAAGCATTTTCCTACATTAATTCATATAATCCTCACAACATGACTAATAGTATCCAGTTTTTATACATGGGAAAACTGAGGCACAAAGAAGTTAAACAGTTTTATCCCAGTTTTACAGCTACATTACTAACCAAGGCAATCCAGCTCTAAATTCAGGGATTTTAATTACCCACTGGCTTGCCTTTTAAAGAAGGACCAATTAATGTTGTCTTGGAGGGCAGTGAATACTAAAGAGAGGAGAAGAGAGCAGGTGTCATATTTGAAACCCAACACTGAAGCATGACTAGGAATTCACCACACAGACAAGGCACTTGGGCCCGAATGTGGGGGTTTATTTGCAGGGACCGACTGAGGGACAGAACACAGCACTCCATGCCAAAAGAATGCAAGAGCAATGAAAGCGAGTCAGGGATAAAGGCATCAGATTTAGAGGACAAGGTACAATCACAGAAGAGTCAGTTGTCTACTCTACTCACAGTGTGGATCCCAAGAAGAGAGGAGTGGCTACAAAATGAGACTAGATGGGTTTATAGTTCAGGTAAGAAGGACCCATCTGAGGCCTTTACCACAGCATGATACAAACAGATCTGCCTACTATAAGTCTAGAGAGAAAGTAGAAGGTGGCCCAGAGAACAATTAGGAAATTAACACAATAATTCTGTCAAGAAATGATAATTAGTAAATGGATGCAAGCAGACATTTTGGAAGTAGAATAATCAACAGTACTGGTGGAAAGTTGCGTACGGGGTATATGGAAAAGAAGACAGCAAAGTTTATTTCCAAGGCTCTTCTTGTGGGCAAAACAGGGTAGAAAGAGAATCGAATTTGAAGAATAAATAATAATAGCAGCTAATATTATTAGTTACTAGGGCTGGGGATGTGGCTCAAGCGGTAGCACGTTCGCCTGCTATGCGTGTGGCCCGGGTTCGATCCTCAGCACCACATACAAACAAAGATGTTTTGTCCGCCGAAAACTAAAAAATAAATATTAAAATTCTCTCTCTCTCTTTAAAAAAAAAAAAAGTAAGCTGTTACTATATTCTAATTCTATACTAAATTATAAGAATTGTCATATTTAATATTGATAAAATAAGTTCTATTATTATCATCCTTTCAAAAATGGAGAAATTGTGGCTTAAGTAAAATAAGTAGTTTATTTAAGGCCATAGTCACTTAGTACTGAAGCTAGAGAAAGACTGATGACTTCAGATAAACTTGAATTGATGGTATCTGGAAGATATCTAATGTGGATCTCTAGCAGACAGCTGAATATTTTGGATGGACTTCAGGAAAGCTGAGTTTCACAGAGAAAAACTAAAAAACACAACTACATTATTATTACTATTCCTACCACAAGCACCAAGCACTTACTATAAATGAGACATTGTGCTGAATGTTTTACACTACTATTTCATTTAACCCACGCAATCCTGAGGTAGATAGCACTATTCTTCCCATCATCACAGAGGAACAAACAGAAGCACAGAGAGATAAAGTAAATCAGTCTTGTCTCTCAGACAGAAACTAATGCAACCAGATTCAAAAGCACGTCTTTCTGGGTGGATCAGGGCAAACAGAAACTGGGGCTGAAGATGGGTTGGAAGGAAGAGTCAAGGACCGAGTCCAAAAGAATATAACCACGTGAAATGCAGCAAGAGAGGCAGAGCAACAAGGGTAGTAATAAGCAAATGAGGAGTGGCAAGTTGGGGAGAAAGAGAAAACCCAGAAGACACTTCTGTTCAGAAGGCTAAAGGACAGGAAATTTTTAAACTGGGCGCAGTGGTGCACACCTGTAATCCCAGCAGCTCGTGAGGCTGAGGCAGAAATACCGCAAGTTCAAAGCCAGTCTCAGCAACTTAGCGAGGCCCTAAACAACTCAGAGAGACCCTATCTCTAAATAAAATATAAATGGGCTGGGGATGTGGCTCAATGGTTGAGTGTCCCTGGGTTAAATCTCCAGTACCAAAAAATGAAGTAATAAACAATATCAAAAAGAATAAGAGGTTAAGTTAAGTAGGTTTAGCTGGGACAGAAAATTACCTTAGGCATATAAAAGAAAGGGAGGGAAAGAAATGGAGGTAGTTATGGAGGTAAATAAAAGAGGCACTAACAGGAGTCTGTGAGCTTTTTCTCTAGGCTTTGTGGGTCACATCCTGTCCCATATACTTCTTTTCTAACAGCCTGTAAAAATGTAAAAAGGTATTTTTAGTTGGGGATGGAAGTACACAAAAACAGGCCAAAGGACAGAGTTGAGCAGCTGGCAATAGTTTGCTGGCCCCTTCTTAAAGCATAATGGTTAAAAGTACGGACTCTGAAGCCGTAGGTTAATAATCAGCTAACTGTTGTCTGGGTGTCCTTAACTTCTCTGTGCCTTGATCCTCTCACCTGTAAAATGGGGATAACAAGCACTACCTCATAAGGTTGTTGTGAGGATAAGTACTTAGCTATAGTTATGGTTTGTGTTACAGAGCTTTGAAATGATTCCAAATATAGTGAGCTACATAATGTTTTGAAGCATATTCCCAACTCCCTTCAAGAGTGCACCCAAATAGAGATCCCATGTGACAATTTGAAGTAACTCCCCCTACTCTAGGGAATGTTACATCAAGCCTTATCAAACTCTCCATGAGTGAGTTACTGACCAAGTAAATGACCTTACCTACTAGACTTCAAAACACATACGAACTCAAAGAGTTTGACAGACACTTTGAGTGCTTAGGCCAGGAGAGGACTACACTCAGCTGCTTCTCCAAAGACAGAGAGCATGTGCTATGACAGGCTGTGTACTGTCAGCCACCTTTCTGAACACGGAAAGCTTAGGCTGTGACAGGGTAACACCCTGTTAGCCTTGGAGCTAATCTCCAAAGTCTCACCCACCAACACCTGCACCACCCTTTAGCATGCAGGGACCTCACCTGTCTTTGCAGAGCTCCACTGTGGTGGTCAAGTCAGCTTCTCCAAGAACAACTTGTTCTCCAGAGAACATCTCCAACTTTAATTAAACCTATTTTCCCCTTGAGGTCCATCCTAATTAAGCAACTGGACTTTAATATTTGGAACTAACTCATTATGTGGCTATACACCTGGTCTACAAAGTCCTTGCAAGATTTGTTCACATCATTCTTCCCTCTTTATACACTGTGAATCTAAGAAAAAATTCTGTTTGTATGGCAATTTATCCATGTGGCTTGCAAATTCATACTCTTGTGAAATCATCTTATAACTTTCATCATATACAACTGTTTGAATGTGTCTGACTCTAAAATTCAGGTGCTAACAATGTGGTGGTATTAAAGGTGGTACCTTTAACAGGGAATTGGGTCATGAGAGCTCCCCTCTTCATAAGTGGGATTAGGTGCCCTTAGAAAGGGGTTTAGCAGAGAGTTCACCCCTTTTGCCCTTTCACTTTACTCTGTGTAAGGATACAGCACTGCTCCCCACTGGAGAAGCATTCCAGGTGCCACTATGGAAGTAGAGACTAGAATCTCATGGGAGAACACACTGGTCAGCATCTTGATTTTAGACTTTACAACACCCATGCTATAAAAAATAAATTTCTCTTCTTTATAAATTCCCAGCCTCAGGTAGTCTGTTATAGCAACACAAATAGACAAAGATAACTACTAAAGGAAAGCCTCACCTGCATGGAGGGTTTGCTGGAGGAAGGGGAGACAGCAGAGAACCAACAGCAAGGGAAATACAGGAAATTGGAAAAGGTCTGATTAATAAAAAGAAGTCCTAAGAAGCAGCAGCAGGAGACCAAGAGTTTCTATCCTAACTGTTGGAGAGAGTGCTCACTGGTTTGGAGGACCAACTGTCCACTTCCAACATTTCAAATGTACACATCTTTTGATACTTTCTTGTCTTCTAAAACTTGGCTCTGCATATAAACTCAAGCAAGGATATACAGTATTGGGGAAAATGAAAAAAAAAATGGGAATATAAAACTTTTAAGTCCATCATTAGGGGAAAGGTAAAACAAAGTCATGCAAATCTATATAATGAAATCTTATGTTGCCATTTAAAAAAAAAAGAGGGCTGGGGCTGGGGCTCAGGGTAGAGCTCTCGTGTGGCATGTGTGAGGCACAGGCATGGGGTTTGATCCTCAGCACAGCATGAAAATAAAATAAAGGTATTGTATCCACCTACAACTTTCTCTCAGAGAGAGAGAGAGAGAGAGAGAGAGAGAGAGATAAGCTCACATGAAGAAATTTCTATAACTTACTTTTTTAAAAAATATTTTTAGTTATAGATGGACACAATGCCTTTATTTTATTTACTGATTTTTTTGTATGGTGCTGAGAATCAAATCCAGTGCCTCCCACGTACTAGGCAAGTACTCTACCACTGAGCTACAACCCCCAGCCCTGTCACTTAATTTTTAATTAAACTCTTTTGGAGAGAATTGTAGTCCCATGGACTTATAAGAAATAACAGAGAGCCCATGTCCTCCTCATCTAGTTTTTCTCAATGATTTCCTCTTACAACACTATAGGTCAATACCATAATTTAGCTTTTGATTAACCTGTTATATCCCAAGTTTTCAACTCTCTGAAAAATTTAATGAAACTGACACAAGTGCATTAACATAGGTTGGAAATAGAGCTTCTATGTGTTATTACATTAATTGAATATTACAATTATTATGTTATATAATTCTACTATTATGCAGTTCTATTAAATATTATATATTATACTTAATTTTTATAAATGTTCCACCTCTGGGACAATGGGACAAAATGAGTTTTAAAAAACCTTAGACCAGCATGCATGCTGTTCAGTGCTCGTGTAATTTGAACATGCACAGAAGGAGATAAACATTAACTGTCAGTAGCTGACACCTCCAGAAAGTGAAAGGTTAAAGGAAGAGGAAAATGGAGGGCACTCACTTTTACTTGTGTACATTACACTAACTTTTTTACTTACAAAGTACATGTAGTATACTCTAGAATATAAAAGGTAAACAGGTTAGATTTTTAAAATATGTAAGGGCACCTATTCCTTCAACCAAGAGGATTTAATATTTGGAAGCACGAGGGAACTGAGGAAGGTCACACTGAAAACCCCTATTTACTCAACAAGCAGAAAACAAACAGTGGTAACAAGGAACCTGACACAACCTACTCAGGGCCAGGCTCTGTCCCAGGCACTGGATAATCAAAAAATATGCAGACAAGAACAATCTCTGATCCAAGGAGCTTGCAACCTGGTGGAAATAAACAAAACATAAATTTCACAATTACGATCACCATTACAGAACAGCACTGCAGTTTAGATCACAGGTTCTGGGTCAGAATGCCCGGGTTCAAATCACAACTTTGCTACCAAATGGCTGTGTGATATGAAGCCATCAACTTAAAGCCCCTTGCTTCAGTGTCCTCATAACTGTAGGTCCTATCTATTTATCTACCTATCTAACTCACTGAGTTGCTGGGAAGACTAAAAACTTCCTAAATGAAAAGTACTTAGAACAACCTCTGACACACAATAAATAGTCAAATATTCGCTGTTATTGTTGTTACTCCCACTACCATTAATTATTTCCAGGGAATCTAATCTACCTTGAGGCAAAAGGAAGGTCAGGGAAAACTTTCTTGAGACAGTGACATAAGTCCCAAAGACAAACATAAATTAAACATATAAAGGGGAAAAGGGTGTCTACGGAAAGAACAAAATACGTGAAGCTGTCTGCTAACAATGAACGTGGCATGTAAAGATCTGCAAAAGGCCAGTGAGGCTGGGGCACTGAAAAAAGAGACGAGGCTGGAAAACTAGAAAGGACACATTAAACTTAATAATTTATTATTTATCTGGAAATGAAAGGAACTGTAGGAAATAATATAATAAATGTGTTGTTTTTTCTTTTTTCAGAAGGTCACTCTGCTGATGTACAGAGCCAGCTGCGATGGAGGGAGGTGACACCAGCCTAAGGAAAATGGGTGAAGATTTAGAAAGAATAGTCATTCTGGTAACAGAAATGAAATCAACTACAGACAAATGAGAAGACTACTAAAGAGAATAACAAGCACAGATGTGGCTAGAACTCATGAATTAGTAATAGAACAAATTAATATGATTAAATCATTTCTTTAGGCCCCAGACAGAGCAGGAACAGAGAAAAAGACCAGCATTGTTTGTTTCACAGCTGGAGAAGTACACGGCATGTGGGAGAGGAGAACAAAGATGCAGGAGAACTGAGGATACTTATGACTCACTGAAAGTAACCAGTCACAGAGTCCATATGGGATAAAGTCATGCCATCGAGAATGTCTCAAATTGGGAGTCAGGGAAGACTTAAGGAGGTGGCAACCTTAGTGAAATCAAAAGATTAAATTCAACAAATGGCAGAATTTAAAAGACAGGAAATTGTATTCACAAAGTAAAATTTTCCAAGTTTATGATTTCAGATCTGGAACACTGGCCATGGACTAGACTGCTATAAAGAAGTGAAGGAAACATAGCTGGGACAAGAAAGATCAAACAGAATGAGATTAGCATGTTAGACAAGCAATTTAATTTTAAGGAATGTTAAAGGCACTAAGGGCACATGAGAACATGGAAAGAAAGTAAACTATTTACAAGAATCAGAAGTTAAACTGAGTTACGCACTCAAATATGACACCCTAAGGAATGCTAAGTATCTGGAATAAAACAGGATGCCTTACTAGTAGCAAGGCTTAATCTATTTGTTTTCCAATAATTTCCAAGGACTTCCCTAAATAGCCATTCCTGACAAAAGCTCTTAAAAAAAGAAATAGAAAAGTCAGGGCAGGGTCTTGTTCAATTGCTCAGGCTGAGCATGAACTCAGGCCATGATCCTCAGGCCACAGCCTTCAAGCAGCTGTGATTACAGGCACAAGCCACAATGCCCAGCTCAGAAACTCTTAAATTGATGACTATTTGTCACAAGTAGAGAGTAAGTATCATGTACAAACTAAAAGCATAGAAAAGCCACAGACTGGGAGAAAATCTCTGCAAAACACACATCTGATAAAGAACTGGTACTCAAAATACACAAAGAAAAACTTAAAAGTCAACAATAAGAAAACAACTCAATTTAAAAATGGGCAGAAAACCTGAACAGACGCCTCAACAAACATGAAACACACATAGCAAATAAGTACAAAAAGATGCTCAACATTAGTCTTTTGGGAACTGCAAATTAAACCGGCAATGAGGTAACACTACACACATATTAGAATGAACAAAATCCAAAGCACTGATAACATCAAATGGTAGTGAAAACAACAGGAACTATCTTTCATTACTGGCGGGTATTGTGACTTTGGAAACCAACAGTTTCTTATAAAACTATATATTTTTATCATATGATCCAGCAATTGTGCCCCTGGCATTTACCCAAACAAGTTAGAAACTTATGTCCACATAATAATCTGCACACAAATATTTATTCATAATTGCTAAAACCAAAAGCAACCAAGAAGTCCATTAATAGATGAATGGGCAAATAAACTATGGTACATCTAGACAATGAAATATACTTGCTAAAGAGAAATGGCATATCAAGCCAAAAAATGCCATGAAGGAAACTTAAATGCACGTTACCAAGTGAAAGAAGCCATTCTAAACAGGCTACATACTGTATTTTTCTAAATATATCACTTTCTGCTAAAGTCAAAACTATGGAGACACTTAAAAGATCAGTGGTCTCCGGGGATCAGGGGAAGAAAGAGATAAATAGGTGTTACAAAAGGGATTTTTAGGACAGTGAAAATATTCTATATGATACTATAATGGTGGATACATATTGCACATTTGTCAAAACTCATAACAATGTACAACACAAAAATGTAAATGTACTGTAAACTATGAACTTTAGTTAATAATAATGAACCAATATTGCTCGTTAACTGTAACAAATATACATGATTAGTGAAAGATTAATATTGAGACAAATTAGAAGTGGAAGGGGAAATAACAGGGTATATGGGAATTCTCTGCACTCTGGGCCCAATTTTTCTGTAAACTTAAAACTGCTCAAAATAATAAAGTCTACCCATTTAAAGAAATTAAACGCATTATCATGTGAGTCACACAGAGATAACTGTGTCTGCTATTGGTAAGGTAATATATTTAAGAGGTTAAGAGTGCAAACTTTGCTTGGGCTCAGTCTGGCTCTTCCACTTACAGGTGGTATCACTTTGGGCAAGTTATGAACTGCTTTAAGTCTCAGTATCTTTGCTGGTAAATTGGGGATAATCATCATGAAGTTGTTAGGAAGATTAAATGAGTTCAAACATGTGAAAGCAGTTAGAATAGTGACTAGAAGAGTTAAGTGTTCAATAAATGTTAGTTCCCTATTGCTAAAAGATCTATAAACCTGTAAGTCAAAATTTACATGGGGAGCCAGTGGTGCACGCCTGTAATCCCAGTGGCTGGGGAGACTGAGACAGGAGGATCACAAGTTCAATGCCAGCCTCAGTAATGGTAGGCACTAAGCAATTCAGTGAGACCTTGTCTCTGAATAAAATACAAAATAGGGTGGGGATGTGGCTCAGTGGTTGAGTGCCCCTGAGTTCAATCCCTGGTACAAAAAAAAAAAAAAAAAAACCAGGGCCTCATATATGCTAGGTAAGAAATCTATCACTGAGCTTCATCCCCAGCCCTTTTTATTTTGATACAGGGTCTTGCTAAATTGCCCAGGCAGACCGTTTACTTTGGAATCCTTCCACCTCAATTTTCCAAGTTGCTGGGATTATAGGCATGTGCCATCACAGCCCAGTCAGATGTGATTATTTTCTAAGATTGTATATTTTAATAAGAAAACAATTTTTTTTTTTTTTTTTTTTTTTTTTTTGGTACCAGGAATTGAACCCAGGGCACTCAATCACTGAGCCACATCCTTAGTCCTCTTTTAAAAAATGTTTTATTTAGAGACAGGGTCTTGCTAAATTGCTTAGGGCCTTGCTAAACTGCGGAGGCTGGCTTTGAGCTCATGATCCTCCTACCTCAGCCTCCTGAGTTACTGGGACTACAGATGAACACCACCATGCCCAGCCAAGAAAACAATCTTTTAAAAAACTAAAATAAAAATGGAAGTGTGGAAATAGGCAGATTTTCTATACTCACATGCAAAAAGGCTGAGTTTCAAAAACTGCATTCAGACAAAGTGAAACCCCCAGTATCTACCTAAAAATATTTTATATGCACAAAAAAGGTATGGAAGAACACATTACAAATGGTTAACAAGTTACCTCTGCAGAGTAAAACTGGGAACAGGGTAAGGTTTTTTTATAAATTGGACATTTTATAATAAACATTCTTTTTTTTTTACTTGCCTTTGTTTAAGTATAAAAGAAAAAATAGTGAATGTCACATTATATATACACAGTGAAATATTGTATTTTTAGTAAAACAAAAATAGGCTAATATTTCAGTAGAATAATATTTTCAGTATGAACCACAAGCTTCCTGATTTTCCTGACAATTTCTTGACCCCAAAATATTATGACATTTGGAATATATATTCTGTTATCAAAATTTCCCCAAGAACTCTTAAAGCAAAACATGTCAACTGTCTGACTTCTCCAAATGGACCATCATATTCAATTTCCAATTGCCCTCTCACAAAAACCAGTTTCAGTTCAAAAGTGAACTGACTAGTCAAAATATTTAACAACATAACACAAAATATTGGCCCAAACTGTAGCCCATATATCCAAAATATGCCTAGTAATAGACAGCAACTATTTAAAAGTAACTATAAGGAAATATAGTAACTTAAAATTCACTTCAGTTTCAATTCTGAATCATTTTTCAGACACTAAACTGGAAAAAAAAAATATTTTAAACCATTTATCACCTCTAACTAAATGCAGGCTTTAGTGCCCAAATCACTAAGTGTGGAAAAACTGTGCACCCTCTAGAAGACTATCAATGTAAGGGTGTTTCCAGAAAACTGGTTCACACACATAGCAGGAAAATCTTGTATAGGTTACTCAGCTACCAATTTAATTCCCCAAACCAGTTTGGAAACTACTAGAAGTAAGTCACCAAAAACATGTAAAACAGGATATTTTTTAAAAAGTCATTCACTGTGAAAGCCCATAATGTGGTTCAAGTTTATTACTGAAGTCAAGACAGTTAAATTTTCTTCAAGATGAACTTGAAAGTAGCTTTAGGGGTTTACTATAATATCATACTTAGAAATTTTCAGCTGATAAAATGAATTACATGACAAGTAGGGGGGTTTTAGCTTCCTTATAGTTAACAGAATGTATCACATGAAGATATACCTGATACTAACTATTCAATATTCATCAAACTGAAATAAAAACTATAAGTTGTTAAAATTAAACACCCTCCCCTTTCCCTAAAACTGTCAGTTCAAATAAGTTTAACCTAATATGATCAGTACCCATGTCTCAGAAGATATGAACACTGAACTCATAAATTCATGAGCTTGGAATTCCCCCAAGAAGGGGAAAAAGATTCATTACCTCTCACCATATCGGTTAACAGGCATGTGTACTATCTTGGTTTCTAGAGCATCTATACTCAGAACCACTAAGAATGGCAGCCTCCCCTGACCAACCTAAAGTCAGCTGCCAGGATACTTGCAACCAAAACGACCTAGTTTCACTTTTTCAGAAAGTAAACAATCCCTTTGGCCTGATTTACCAAGAAAGATGTGAGTAAAAAGAAATTTTGAGGAGCAGAGCATACCCAGATTTTAACTTCTTATAATTAATCATAAATTAATAAAGTTTCTTAAAATGTCTCATCTTAAAAGAGAAAGACAAATTTTGTAACGTTGTACCACTGATTACAAATTGCATGCTCCACATCTCATATTCAATCAGAAAAAAATAGCTCTTCAGGTACACTGATAACTTTTATCATGTGCTAATGAGTATGAGTATCAGAAAGATCTAGGAAAGGTGTGCCTGTAGGAGCCCAGCTTTAACAATTCAGGAGAATGGCAGATAAAATTAAGGTCAAAATCCTTCAGTATTTATAAAATTGGGATCACTACTGTGCTGAGACTAACTTGCTTTTGACTGTAATGTGTCAGTAACTGGCTAGACTTTTTTTTAATTAATAATTTAGGGCTAGGAGTGTAGTTCAGTGGTAGGGTATGTGCTTCCTATGTATAAGGCCCTACGTTCAATCCCCAGCACCAAATATAATAATAACTTAGTGTTCATATTATCCAATGTATAACATACCTCATTACCAAAGGGAAAAAACCTGTAACCCTACACTTTACTAATTATCTCTTGGAGCTACCTTAAATAAAAATAGCATACTTCTTTTTTTTTTTATGGTTAGATTTGAGTTTATTTTTTTAATTTTTTTTCCTTTAATTTTTATTGTTGGTTGTTCAAAACATTAAATAGTTCTTGACATATCATATTTCACACTTTGATTCAAGTGGGTTATGAACTCCCATTTTTACCCAGTATACAGATTGCAGCATGGAAGAGCATGAGAAGAAGATTAACATTAAACAGGGGTGAGAGGTGGGAGGGAAAAGGAAAGAGAAGGGAAATTGCATGGAAATGGAAGGAGACCCTCGTGGTTATACAAAATTACATACAAGAGGAAGTGAGGGGAAAGGGGAAAAAAAAATAGCATACTTCTTATTGCCTCCCATTCTTCAGTCCTTTTTCTTTATTCTTTGAGATTGCTAATTCAAAGCAATCTTGAGCAATAAGTACTGGCTCAGCATTCTTCCTGTTCATCTATCTACAAGGCATTTTACCTCTAGTGGCAGTTCAGTACCTAACCAAAGATCACAGTTCTTTTCTACTGATAAGCACTGTCATAAATAACTATTACAATTCAGCATGTAATCTTATCAGCCTTTATAATTATCAACTGCTACCCAGAATTTGATTTGTCAATTGTTATAGCTCCTTTTTTTAAAAGGTGCTTTAAAACAAAAGTTACACTTAAATTCTTTCCAGAACAAAGCAATTAGTAACTAAATAACTTACAAACAGAGTTCTCTTAAAACAAACTTAAAGATAAACAATGTACTTTTTATTTTGAGACAGGGTCTCCCTGAGTTGCTGAGGCTGGCCTCAAACTGGAGAGCCTCCTGAGTCAGCCTCCCAAGTTGCTAGGATTACAGGTGTGCACCACCACACCTAGCTGTTTTTGACTTTTAATTGCTAAAAATTGTGTTAGGCCAACACAGTGGCATACTCCTGTAATCAAAGTGAATGAAGGGACTTGGGAAACTGAGGTAGGAAAGTCAAATGTTCAAGGCCAACCTGGGTAACTTATCAAGATGTTATCTCAAAACAAAAATTTAAAGGTAAGGGATACAGCTCAGTAGTATAACATTTTCCTAACATGCACAATGGGTTCAATCCCCAATACAAAAAAAAAAAAAAAAAAAAATTAATTAAAAAAAAGGAAGGGTGAAGGCTGATTTTATTTTAATTATGAACTGTATTTAAAATAGTAAAATAGGGCTAGGGATGTAGCTCAGTGGTAGAGCAGTCACCTAGAATGTGTGAGACACTGGGTTTGATCCCCAGAATTGCAAAAATAAATAAATAAATTTTGGGCTGGGGTTGTGGCTTTGTGGAAGAGAGCTTGCCTTGCATGTGTGAGGCATTGGTTCGATTCTCAGCACCACATGTAAATAAATGAATAAAATTAAAATCCATCAACAACTAAAAAAACTATTTAAAAAAGTCATATAAAAATAAATAAATTTAAAATAGTAAAATAAAAAGTCTAAAATAATCACTAATACATTAATAAAGGAAATGATTTTTTCTCTCTTTTTATTTTCTTTTTACAGAATATCAAACAACCCACTGACTTTTGAAAATAATCAATGAAAACAAATTTTAAACTTCATACTATATATCACTGGAGAACACAGAAACGTGCATGTGTCTTAAGGCAAAGTACTCTATATAAAAGTGTTTAACAAATTTATTTGTTTATCATACTGTACATGATATTTTCATACAAATTTTGTAACTTTCTTCAAGTCTTCAATTTTTAAGATAATCTTCAAATATTTTAATGAGCTAAGATTCATTAATTTTTTTACTCATATCAATTTAAGTTTCTTAGACCAAGAAATCTGGTCTTCACTAGAATATATGCTTTTTCTATCAAACCATAGTTTAGTGTGGGTGAATGTCACCTCACATAAATATTTTTATCAAGTATTATTAAAATCTAATGATTACTCAAAGCACATTGCAGTTGTCACAGGTACATGAAAAAGTAGCTAGAACAATAGGAACAATAGGCACAATTCTTAAGAGAACAAATGAATAAGCTGGAATTCAACATATAAAACTTGTTCATCAAAGGACACTATTACCAGGCACAGTGGTATACGCCTATAATTCCAGCTTGGGAGGCTGAGGAAGGAAGATAACAAGTTCAAAGCCAGCCTCAGCCACTTAGCAAGGCCCTAAGCAAGTTAGTGAGACCTGTCTCAAAATAAAATATAAAAAGGAATGGGGATGTGCCTCAGTGTTAAGCGTCCCGGGGTTCAATCCTTAGGTTGGGGGGGGGATACTACTGAATGTTAGAGATGTACCTCAGTAGTAGGAGTGCTTGTGTAGCATAAGCAAGGCCCTGGGTTCAATCCTGAGCAATACACACCATATAAGATGCTATTGAAAGAATACAAAGATAAGCCATAAAATGGAAGGAAATATTTGTAAAGCATTTATTTGATAAAGAATTTGAATACAAAATATTTAAAGAATTCTCAAAACTCAACAACAACAACCCAATCTTTTTAAAATGGGCTAGATAGAGCTGAGGGAAGAGTTCAGTAGTTAAAGCTCATGCCTAGCATATATGAGGTCCTGAGTTCAATCCCCAACACCACCATCAATCAATCAATCAATTAATTAATAAAATGGGTAAGTACTGGGGAATGATTGGCCAAATTATTGTGCACACATACAAATATGTAACAACAAACCCCGCCATATATACACCTTAACGCATCAATAAAAAATACATAAGAAAATAAAGTGGGCAAAAGATTTGAAACAATACTTCACCAAAGAAGATGTTCAGAATGGCACATAAGAATACAAAAAGATATTCAATATCATTAGTTATTAGGGAAACCATAAATTAAAACCATGAAATACCACTATATAATAACTAGACTACTAGCATGTAATTTAGAAGACATCACACTAGCACTGGTAAGATTTCAGGCAACTGGACCTCTCATATCTCATACACTGCTGGAGAAAAGGTAAAATGGTAGAGCTACTTTGGAAGACTATTTGGCAGTTTTTTAAAAAGTTAAATATAAATTTACTAATCATGACCCTCCCATTTCACTCCAAGTTATTTATCTAAGTAAAATGAAAATATAAACTAAAAGAAATGAAAACATACCTCTATGCAAGGCTGTACATAAATATCACAGTTGCTTATTCATAACAGCCCAGAATTGGAAACAATCCAAATGTTTATCAGTAGTTTAAAGGGATAACCAAATCCTGTTGCATCTATACAATGTAACACTGCTCCGCAAATACAAGTAGCAAACTCTAATACAGACAACAACAATGAATAAATCTTAAAAACAAGATGCTAATTAAAGAAGAATACATCCTAGAGGAGGGCCACTTAGATGAAATTCCAGAAAAGGCAAAACTAACCTATGATGATAGCAAATCAACAGTTTTCTGTGAGGCGAGGAAAGTGGGAATGAATGCAAAGAGCATTAGAGAACTTTGGGGGATAACAAATTGTTCTATATCTTGGTTGTGTGGGGAATAAACAGGTGTATATATTGGCCAAAATTCAAATTGAACATTTTAAATGGTTTTACTGAATATAAGTTATACCAATCAAGTTGATTAAGAATATTAAATGGTCAGGTGCAGTGGCATACACCTGTAATCCCAGCTACTTAGGAGGCTGAGGCAATCTGGGCAAGAGACTCTGTTTCAAAGTAAAAAGAATTAGGGATACAGCTCAGTGGTAAAGCACCCCTGGGTTCAACCCCCAGTTCCTGCAGGAGCAAAAGGGAAAATAATATTAAAATGTTATGTGGGGGGAAAATCTATAAAATTATCATGTTACCTAAGATGTTTGTAGTAGCTTTTATTAGATGTTTTAAAATCTTTTGAAAGTAAAAGAATCTCAGAAAACACTGGGATAACATCCCATTTTCATATTGGGGGTTGGAGGAGGAGAATACACAGTGGTAGCAATTAGAAGCATGAACTGAGAGCATAACATCACAATGGGCATATCTGTCAGTGGCAATGAAAACAACTACCACTCAAAAGGCTTACAGAACGGGATAAAGGAAGTGCTGGTCCAGGCCTGCTGGGAAAAAAACAAAAAACAAAAAAAACTGTAGATCCACACACAAAACAAGGACAAAGAAAAATATATATTCCCAGAAAGAAGGCGGGGTGTGAAAAGGCAGGAAATGTGTAAGGCTGACATTACATATATGTAACACACAAGATCTCAAATTAAAAAGCCAGTAATATGGAAAACTATTATCTCCAATATAAATAGAATACAAGGAACTAAGAACCCAAGAAATTTTTGAATACTTTTATTTTTATTTGTTTTTATTTTTGTGTGGTGCTGATCATTGAACCCAGTGCCTCGCACGTGCTAGGCGAGTGCTCTACCGCTGAGCCACAACCCCAGCACCCCCCAACCCAAGAAATTTGATCTGAACCCATATCTGCCTCTGACTCAATCACTCTTCACCGTATTAAGTTAATTAACTTTGAATGCCTCAGTCCCTTCCCAAACTTTTGTTTAAAGTAGAAATACTAATTCTGATTCCTGAATAATCCTTTGGGTACGCTACAGAAATAATTTTATATTAAAAAGACTGCACAGTCAAGTGGCAGCCCCCAAGCAAAGACTAAGAAAACACTATAGCATCATAAAACTAATAAACAGAGTACCTTGAGAGTCAAAACTGGCTCTGCATTTCCCTATGTCCTGTAAAATTAAGTCCAAATGCCTCCGATAAATTTTTGTGAACTGACCCCATTCCATCTATCTTCCATCCACCAATCCAAATTCATTCATTCTCCCCCAAAGTATTTTCCCTCCCTGTAGGGCGGTCCTCCTACTACTGTCAGCAATCTAACTCCTACACTTTATTTAAAGTTGATCTCAAAGACCTCTGGCCTAATAAAAGTATTTGCTATTCCTACCCAAAATGTTTTTTCCCTCTCTCTGAATTTCTAGTGTTTAGTCAGAACTATAAAATACAGTATTTAATTTTAAACCATAGTTTCCTATTCTCTGAATATGTTCTGTTTTTTAAACCTTATGTCTCTAACTCCAAGAAGGAAGAACCTTAAACACAGGTGGGTAATATGATTTGTCCCCTGCTATAACTTCACTCTGTTGGGAAGACTCAGAGTTTGCTGTCTCACTGATGTGTATTACAATAGACTGAAATTTAAGGGGACAGAAATCTGAACCATATTTAATTTGGAAATATTGGCAAGAATCCATGGCTCTACCCAGTCTATCTGTAGTCAGATGGGAAAACGGGTAAGTCTGACAATGCTGTAGGTAAATTATTGGATTGGGGAGATTTGGGAGGTTTATTTTGTTTTGTTTTGCTTTTATTATGGGAATTTTCAAACATAAACAGAAGTAGAAAGAAATAATATAACGAGCCTGCTGTACCAATTAGCCAGCTCAATTATAAATAAATGCACAGCCATTCCTATCTATATTCCTGACCACTTCCTTTCCCCAGCAGAGCTCAGATGTCTTGTTGTTTTCAGTATAAATTTCCAAAACATAAGTCCGATGTCTTTGCAATATGACCACAATACTATTACCCAACCTAAAATGATAATGATTCCTTAATGTTAGATATCTAGTGAATGATCAAATTTCCCCAACTGTCATATAATGTTTTAGAAATTGTTTTGTTCAAAACATTATATAGGGTTATTTCAAAGAGAAAAATATTTTCTTTGTCCCTTCCATGATATTTTACTCTTTTAATTTCATATACTTACCTTAATTTTCAGGTATAAGCAGAACAGTATTTCCCTTCTTTAGTGCCCTCTACTCTTCTTAATAAAGAAAATATCCCTTCTAATTTCCAATACTGAAGTCAGTCATCACCTCAGAGCTTTTAACCGAAAAATATTTACTTCAGTTTCCTTTCTTCACATTTAAGTTGCCACATTCACTTACTACTCAGGAAGAGTTTCCATCTCTAACATTGTATGAATGTAAATAACACTGGCCCATTAAAAGATTATTTTCCATTTCTATTAATTTTTCTGAAGAGTTCAGTTTCAATTTTCAATTATTACATTATCAGCTTCCCATTTTAAGTAAGTTTTAACGCTTCGTGAAGTGAGATGTAGTGATGGGCATTTAAACCAAAAAAATTATAACAAAATAAATATGGCATCAACATTAGCTTAGCTCTGTTCCTTAATCATGAAATCCACACCCCATTAATCATATGGGGAACTAGATGAGAAACTATGCAATGATCACCTCAAATATAACACCTTCATTAGAAAATTATATAAATGCAGATAGTGAATCCACAGGGTCATTCTCGTTCATTTTTAGCATAGATTAAGAGAAGCAATTGGTAGGCAAATAATGAGAAGGAATTTGGTGGTGGGCAAGGGTAGAGTGTGCTGATTATTAAAGTCAGAGCCTCCAGGACTCAAAGCACATGCTCTGGGGAAAAGTGATAGGGAATGATATAGGTCAAATTATATTGTTATATTGTGTGCATGTATGCATACGTAAGAGCAAATCCCATCATTATGTGTAACTATAATGCATCAATAAAAAAAACGTGGAAAAAGTTTTTTAAAAAAAGAAAAAAGCACATGTTCTATCATTAAGCTATGCCTGCAAACCCTAGGACATTTTAAAAAGACAGGTGTAATCTCATCACTACTTCAAAGTTCCAAGAGCTGGTAGCTACCACATTCAGCAGGGCAAACTGACTCAAACACTTTTCATTACTCGTTTACTTAGGTTCAGTATAGTGGAGGACAAGAAATAATGAAGATCTCTGCCCTTTAAAGATTTAATTTAGCTGGTAAAATGCTTGAACAGTTAGTCCACAGTATGAGATATTCTATCAAAAAGCACTGGGTATAAAGCAGTGTAGCCATGGGGGGGATGGGTCAGCAAGAGCCAAAGAAGTCAAAGAGAACTAGGCGAGAAAAAAATTGTTAAAAGAATAAAATCCCATGAAATCAGCCAGGCGTAGTGGCACACACCTGTAATCCCAGCAGCTTGGGAGGCTGAGCCAGGAGGATCTCGAGTTCAAAGCCAGCCTCAGCAACAGCAAGGCACTAAGCAACTCAGGGAGACTCTGTCTCTAAATAAAATACAAAATAGGGCTGGGGATGTGGCTCAGTGGTGGGGTGCCCCTGAGTTCAATCCCTGGTCCCCCACCCCCAAGAAAAAAACAAACAAAAAACAAATCCCATGAAATCTGAAAAGTTAAAGAGAACATGTGAAGTTCAGACTTAAGTGAAACTTGAAGGCAGGGCAAGACAGGAATAAAGAACACCAGAACAGACTGGAAGCTCTAGGCCATGCATTCTCTCTGTTGACCACTCCTCCTAATGTCTGGTACAGATCCTAGAACATAGTGACATTCAAACATGGGTGAAATCAAAGAATAATTACAGGAAAGAAAAGAAAGGAAGAAGGGGTAGGGGGATGAAACATTCCAGATAAGAGATTTTGTTTATAGAGTGCTGAGGATCAAACCCATGGCCTCAAGCATGCTAGGCAAGCTTTCTACCACTGAGCCACATCCCAACACTAAGATTTTTTTATTATTATTATTCTGTTTTGTTTTGCCCCACAGGATTGAATCTAGGGTTGCTCTATCATTGAGCTACATCCTTAGCCCTTTTTATTTTTTATTTTGAGACAAGGTCTCACTAAATTATCCAGAATGATCTTCATCTTATAATCCTCCTGCCTCAGCCTCCCAAGTAGCTGAGATTACAGACCAGCAACCAAAACAATTTTTAAGGGAAGATTAACGTGACAATTTCATGAGACAGTGAGGAAATGTGGAATTGTGAGAAAATGGTTAAAACAGAATGAAACCAAACCATCCATGGTCTTAAAAGTTGGCCAAAAGGGATATAAACTTATGCTATATTAAGTACTAAAATGATTATGTCCAGAAAGCACATAACACCGACACTTTTAAGAATACTTAAGTGTACATGTCCATTTTTCCTAAGATGGTATTCAACTTTTTGATATTAATGGGCATAACCTGGAAGTTATGCTAACATTTCTCCAAATAACCAATATACCAAAGGAGAATCCAAAGGAGAGCTAATATATACAAATATTCTACCTATAGGGAAATGTGTTCTAAGGTCATTCTTTTTGGTAGTTGTATAATCATATGACTTAGACTTACTACAATTAAGGCAAGAGACAAGAAAATATAACCTAGCAGAAGAGCCAGTGACTAATGCTGAATCACAGTTTCCAAATGATAGTTTCACCAAAATGTCAACCTCCCATACAATGGTTGTTGTAAAGTTCATCAAGGTATTATCCAAAAAGTAGACATGAATATTTTGCAAGATAATGCTAAAAGAACGAGGGTAATCTAGTTGGGCCTAATATTTTTAAACCAGAATTTGTTAAGTCAAAGAGATTCCTACCTCTTCAAACTTCAGAATGCAAAATTTCTGATTATGGTACATCCCAGTACATACAGATATTCCAGACAACATCTCCCAACCCAAAAAGCTCCAGGACCTGGCTATCACCAGCTATAGTGTTCCATGCAGCCATATAATCTCTACATGGAAGAACTATAGGAAACGAAATCTAATGAGGGAAGAAGGCACTGGAAAATTTAGCTTAAAACCACAATAGCAAGTGCATTATTTTCCTTTAAATTATATGCATATTCAGAAGGAGTTTGGCCAGGTTTTAGCAACTCTATTGGTCATTTTCCTTAGCATTCCTTCTACTTTTTCAGCCCAAATCATCCATAACAGGAAAGCTGTCTGGACATATTAACACTTTTATAATGACAGTGATAAGACTGTGATTATGTACAGCTGAAATTAGAATTCAAATGTTCAATTTGGGGGCCTAACATCTGGTACCATGAAAATAACAAGAGACTCATAATCATACAGACCTACTTATACATCTCAGCTCTATACTTAAAAAGGCATAAAACTTTGGACAAGTTACCTAATTAAACCTTAGTTTCCTCAATGGAAACTAGATATAACTGTTACTTTTCAAAGTTGTTGAGGGGTTAGCAAGAATTTTATTAAGTAAACAGAATTTAGTAGGTACTTCACACATACTACTTAAGATAGAAAGCTGATAACTAGACCCACACTCAGGTTTCCAAATAATATTAACTATACAATGAGAGCAGGAATCAGCTTCACATATCTTCATATCTATATATCCAATTCTGAAATGATTTACCTACCTTTATGGAGTTATCTGGTCCAAGGCTTTCTCCCAATATTCAGGTTATTCTCCCAATATTTTTGTTTGTTTTGTTTTGTTTGCTGTATTGAGGACTGAACCCAGGTATGCTCTACCACTGAGCTACTTCCCCAGCCCTTTTAATGTTTTATTTTCTAAAAGTCCCCCTGGTAGGCCTTGAAATTGCAATCCTCCTACCTCAGCCTACCTAGCAGCCGGGGTTACTGGGGGGTCACAAGCATTTACCACTATTGCAATCTAATCCTCAACTTTGAGGGCAAAACAAACTTGACATTACAGCCATCTCTTTGCTATTAAAATGCTGTCATTTCTCCCTGACACTTGAGGCTTCTAAGAAAAATCCTTTGTTTTCACTGTGATATAAATTCCTGTTTTATGGCTTCAAGCAATTTTAGCACTCCCTTAAATCTTCAATGCTGTTTGGCCCCCAGTCCTTCCTAGGAAGTTCTGGCAATCCCCACTTTCTCAAGAACCACCATGTCTGGCTTACCATACTACAAGATGGCAATCAAACCAAGAGGCTCTGCCAGTGCCTAAATACTTTTATGTTCCTATCATAGGCTGAGATCCAGCTCTTCTCATTCCTAGCAAAAGGACCCTGTTTTCTAGAATGAAAGGTACATCCCTCTCTCTTTTAAGCTTGCCCCACCCAGTCTTATTTCATCTTATTCTCCCACCCTCACATCCCTAGAGACCCACAACTGTACTTCCGCACTTTACTTTAGGTAAAATGGAAAGATACTCAAATGGGAGTCTCTGTCCTTGGCTTTCCTTCTATCTCTGCATGTAAACTAGTTCTAAAGGGGATATACTTCCTTCTGAAATAAAATGCTATGCTAAGGATGGGAATGTAGATCAGTGATAGAGCATGTGCTTAGCACGATCAAGACCCTGGTTAAATCCCCAACACCACCACCAAAAAGAAAAAAGAAAAAAAACTTGCTATTGTAGGTGAGGTTGAGATGTAGCCCAGTGGTGGAGCATTTGCCCAGCACGCATGCACAAAGCCCTGGGTTCAATCCCTAGCACCACACACAAAAAAATAATTAATTAAAATAAAATGTACTTACCTTATGGAATCAAAGAAAGGCTCAAATAAGACATCTGTGAACATGCTACATAGATTTAATTTAAATATAGCAAGTTTCTATTGTGACAAGAATTGTCAATAAACCCTAATAATATTTTTTTTTAAATCCTCTTTCATGGTGAAACCATGCCAGTAATTCCAGCTATTCAGGAGGCTGAGGCAAGGGGATGGAAAGTTCAAGGCCAGCCTGGGCAACTTAGCAAGACCTTGTCTCAAAATAAAATAAAAAGGGGTAGAGATATAGCTTGCATGTGCAAGGTCATGAGTTCTACCCCACAGGATCGCAATTAAAAAACAAGAAAGAAAGTTCTTTATATGGTTATATGTAATAATTCTCAGGAGACAATAGTGGGGAAAAAGTAAGATGCAGATTAGTAAGTAAAATTTTTTAATTTTTTAAGAGGGAGTAGAATAATAGATACATATGTTACTTATATACACATCAAATATCTCAGAACATATTAAACATAGATAATACCAACTGCTAATGGGAAGGGCAGGCTGGATGGCTACAGGTATAGGCAGGATACTTCTCATTGTATCTCACTCTTCTGTAGTTTTTAAATTTTTAAACCCCTAGTTCCCTAAATGGGTAGGAAAATCATCTCTTCATACAACTATAAATCTGAGAAATAAGTTGAACCATTACTGAGGATGCCAGCATAATCTGACAACTCATTTCCTGGGCCAGCTTCAACATCACAATTATAACCACCTGAAACAAACTATGTTCCCTTCCATTATCTCATTCCATCAAGTGACTAGAGTTAATTTATTCCTTCTAGTCAAACTTCCTGACTTGCTAATTATGTGTCTATGTGCTAAGCACTTCCACATCCAATGTTATTTATAACTCTTAAAACTTACTGATTTAGGGCTCTACTGTAAGCCTTAGAAGAGCCCTGTGAACAGTAACATTCCCTACCTTCAGGTTATGCTGGGAATTCATTCCGTTGCTTATTCTATCTTAACTATTCTGAACCAAATTCTGAGTTCTGCCTCTTAATCAGTCAAGATGTACCACAGGAGCCAAGCAAATCACTAATTTGAATTTAAGGATTAGACTAAAGCAGACTGTAAGGCAGACTACCCCTCTATTCAGAAAAAAAAGAATTTGGGGCTGGGGTTATGGCTCGGTGGTAAAGTGCTTGCCTAGCATGTGCGAGGCACTGGGTTCGAGCCTCAGCACCACATATAAAAAATGAAGGTCCATCAATAACAACAAAAAAAGAAATAAAAAGAATTTCTTCCAATCTGGCAGAAAGATATCTCTCTTCCAAAGCCTCTTGCACAGGGTAAAGAAAATTTATCAAGGCAACATTCTCCCAAACCTAAGTTTTAAATGATACTACCTTAAACATGACTTTAATCATTCTGAAGTGACACACGAGGATTTGAAACACTGCTCAAAACAGCAGTTAATGCTACCTCCATTCTTACTCCCTGATGGTAAGCAGGTTATTTTTGGACCTAGCCTATGAAGTAGCACTTTGTTGACTATGAGCTTCATCCTGTGAATATTCCTTTCACATTCAACCTTGGTCCTCACTTTCTGGCACAGAGCTCCAAAACCTCAATGGAATACATAATGAAATGCTGGGTTACTTTAGGGCAAGGAGGTTAAGCCTGCAAAAAGCTTTCTAATTGGGAAATCTCTTCCATGAAAGCATATAGAAATTTGCTGACATAGTCTTTCCCCTTTTCTCTTTTTTCCAAAAGCTATTTGTTTTCTTTAGAGCAAATCTTCAAACCCAGACGTCAACAATACAGCAAAGTTCAAATGCAGACAGGTGTTTTGCTAGCAGAGTAAATCTCAAGAGTAACAAATCAACATGAGATATTATCTATCAACTGATTGGTGTGCTGGGGCAGTTAACTGATCAAAAAATTCTCTTAGTTAAGACTGGAATTGAGAAAAATTAAAATTGCAACTGAAAGAAAAGTAAGCCCATTTTTCTACCCACAGAAAACATGCAAAGAGAAGAATCTATGTACGACAACAAGTTCTACCACATAAAAACCCTTTGTTTCAGGGTTATTTTCAGTGGCACTTAATTCCAGGGTAGAAACTAAGGGTCACAAACAAACCTATTCGAGTTATTTTTCTCCGTAATAATTCTAAAATTGAGCCGGGTGTGGTGGTGCATACCCTTAGTCCCAGCTACTTACCCAGGACTTCAAAACCAGCCTGGGCAACATAGTGAAAACCATCTAAAAATAAATGAATAAAAATTCTAAAATCCATGGTTAGGTTTATTAAAGAAAAGTCTGAAAGACCTTGTTAAAACCTCTGTTTTTTTTTAAAGGGGTGATCATACAAAAATACCCTTGACGATTTGCAGTTATTTAAAAATTAATGGAATTTCATTGAAGCATTCTGGAATAATGTTCAACCCAAAAAGAAAATAAGGATTTTTATCACAACAGGCACGCCCCTTTTCATTAGCTCTTTTCTCAGACTTTAATAAACTGCAACATAAATCCATGAGAAAGACATTACAGAAAAATCCCAAGAGAATGCTCTATTTCCAAATTTAACAATTTCTAATGTTTCACAGAGAAAAAGAGGCAAAGAAAAAGAAAGTAATTATTCAGCAATGTCACCTGAACTTCACCAGAGTCTTCTCCGATGAATCAACCCAATTCCATCTCATGCACAAGATAGGAAATCAAGATCACTAAACTGAATTCTGTGTAAGACTTTGAAGTAATATCTTTTTGACTATCTGCTGTGATGACAAATAGGTGCCAACACAACTATACTGCTGCTTTTCTGGCACCTTCTCTCTCTCTTTTCTGTTCCCCCCACTCTCTATTCTGTATTAAAAGACTGTGAGAAAATACTGTTCTACTACAAATTTCCAAAATTATAAAATGATAGGTTTAGTTTTGTTTTGTTTAATACTTAGCTGTCGCTGGACCTTTATTTATTCATTTATTTATTTATTTATATGTGGTGCTGAGAATCAAACTCAGTGCCTCACACATGCCAGGCAAAGACTCTACAACTGAGTCACAACCCCAGCCCCTAAAATGATAGTTTTTTAAAGCAAGTAAGGACAGTATAATCAATGGACTAAAGAGTACAGAATATACCCAAGAACCTGTGGAGGATTTGCAAATGATAAGGTAGCTTTTCTAGTCAGGAGGAAAGATGAATTATTCAATAAATAATGTCAGGACAAGCTAGTCAGTCATCTGGAGAAAAACCTAGTGTCATCCATTTATTTAATGAATGGAGGGCCTCTCATGAGGCTAGCACTGTGCTAGACACTGAAAATAAGAAATAGAAAAATAAAGTCACAATCCCTTGCCCTCTTGGAGTGAAGTCAAATGGGAGGAAGAAAGCCATTAGTAATCACAAAAATAAGCCTAAACTTACAACTCCAACAAATTCTACAACTAATCCTCACTTTATTTGGTTTATACTAAAATGTACTTCACATGAAGCAAATATTTAAATTTAAAAACAAAACCATAAAAGTATTTGAAGAAAACAAGGGTAAATATTTTTATAAGATTGGAATAAGAAACTGAGAAGCCATCAAGAAAAACAAAAATCTGACTATAAACATAAAAATGTTTACGTTTTATAAACGCATATACACAAAGTCAAAACAAAAGTCCTGAAAAACATGTGTTACTTTTTTATTTTTATGGGTGGGAGGGAGGTTCTGGGGACTACAAGCAAGTGCCCTACCACTCAGCTACACCCTCAACCTGCAATACATTTTAAAAGGTAACTAATCTCCCTAATATTCACAAAGTTGTTATAATTAATGAGAAAAAGCCAAAGCCCAATGGAAAAATAAAGAAAGGATGCAAATAATTCCAGGAAAAATAATACAAATAGCCAACAGACAAATTGCACTAATAAATAATGACAAATAAAAAATAAAATTACTTTTTTTGTGTTTTCACTTGTCAGACACCCTAAAGAAACTAGTTGCCTGGGTTAAAGAAAACAGAAATGGCATTATCATACTTTTTGAGGGTTTTTTTGGTTTGTTTGTTTGGTTGGTTGGTTTTTATACTGGGGATTGAACACAGGGGCAGAGTCACATTCCCAGCCCTTTTTAATTTTTTATTTGGAGACAGGGTCTCAGTAAGTTACTTAGGTCCTCGCTAAATTGCTGAGGCTACCTCACACTTGCGATTCTCCTGTCTCGGTCTCCCAAATCTCTGGAATCACAGGTGCACACACGACACCTGGCAACATGATACACTCTTAAATTGAGCAAATTAGCATGGCCTTACTTGAAGGTTCCATTTGGCAACATCTTCAAAATTTTAAGCATTCATACTCTGACCTAGGTATACCACTTCTAGTGAATTTTTCTACATAATTACTGAGAAAATGAATCTGTCTTCAAACACAGATCCTAACATTTTAAGTATTGTGGTATTGTGATAAAAAAGAATACATGGTTGGGCACTGTGGCACAAAAAGTAGGTACTATCTTCTTGTCCTCTCAAACCTACAAAACATTGCTGAGACAAACTAAACAAGAAAAAAAAGGAATAATCCATGTGCATGAATAAGTCAACTCAATATTATTCAGTGTCAGTTACCCCCAATTTGATCCACAAATTCAATTCAAACCCAACCGGACAGGCTCAGTAGCATATGTCTGTAATCCCAGTGGCTTGAAAGGCTGAGACAGGAGGATCTTGAGTTCAAAGCCAGCCTCAGCAAAGGCGAGGTGCTAAGCAACTCAGGGAGACCCTGTCTCTAAATAATTAAATACAAAACAGAGTTGGGGATGTGACTCAGTGGCCAAGTGCCCCTGATTTCAATCCTTGGTAGCCCCCCCAAAAAAAAATTTCAAGCAGACTAATTTTGTAGACATTGACAATCAGATTCTGAAGTAATAACAAGTATCTATAAAATTCCAAACAATTCTGGGGAAAAAAAATTGGGCACATGCATGCCTATAATCACAGCTCCTAAGGATGCTGAGGCAGAAAGATTACAAGTTCAAGGCCAGCCTGGGCAACTTAGCAAGACCCTGCCTCAAAATAAAAATAATTCAAATTTTCTAAAAAGAGCTGGGGATATAGCTTAGTGGTAAAGCACCCTGAGTTTAGTCCCCGGAACCACACACACACACATACACAGAATACATAATTTTGGGGAAGTTAACTCTAGGTCAGACTTAATAAAGCTCTTGCATTTTTAAAAATTTAAATAAAAAAGCCTGAGACTTAAGAATCATATGAATAGTAAATAGTGCAATACCAAATAAATCACATAGAAAAGAAATATACTAGCACAAGTGTGCAAATATAAATGTACAGGAACATTAATTGATGTATAATCGGTAATTTAAAAAAGATAATAAAAACTGGGAAGAGCCCTAAAATCTATCGATAGGATACTATTTAAAAAGTCACAATATGTTCATAAAATGAAATATTCTTCAGCCATTTATTGAATGAAAAAACAAGCATCAAACTAGATATGTGGCATGATCCCTTTTTAATAAAAAACAAAATATTAACATGAATAGGAAAATCTCTTTACAAAATATTAATACTCTCTTTGTTCTCTATTTTATAAGATACAGTATCAGATACAGAGATAGATATTTTTAATAATTTTGAGGCTAAAAAGTGTCCTGGGAAAGAAAGAGCTATGTAAAAATGAGTCATACACATACAAAATGAGCACAGAGGTACACATAATCACAGCAGAACACATAATTTCAGAGTTAGAATAACTATATAAATTTAAAAACTAGAAAATCAAAATTAAAAACTTTTGTGCTACAAACTACCAAGAAAGTAAAAAGAGAACCCACCGAATGGGAGAAAATATTTGTAAATTGTATGTCTGATTAGGAATTTGTATTCAGAACATAAAAGAATTCTTACAACTCAACAATAAAAAAACAGATAACCCAATTTTTAAATGGGCAAAGAACAGAAACAGACATTTTTAGCTGGTGGCACATGCCTGTAATCCCAGAGGCTTGAGGGCTGAGGCAGGAGGATCATGAGTTCAAAGCCGCCTCAGCAACTTATCGAGGCCCTAAGCAACTCAGTGACACCCTGTCTCAAAATAAAATATAAAAAGTGCTGGGGAATGTGGCTCAGTGGTTAAGTGCCCTTGAGTTCAATCCCAGATACAAAAAAAAAAAAAAGAAACAGACATTTTTCCAAAGGAGACATACAAATGATGAATTAGCATATGAAAAGATGCTCAATACCATTAGCCAACACTGAAATGCCACTTCACATCCACTAAACGACTAAAGTAAAAGAGAAAGTTAAGTTTTGCAGGTGGAGATACTACATACATTACTTGTGAAAATGCCAAAATGGGGCAGCCACTTTAGAAAGCACTTTGACAGTTCCTCAAAAAGTTAAACATAAAGTTACCATATAACCAAGCAACTCTACTCACAGGTTGTATACCCCACAAAAAAGGAAAACATACAACCCACAAAAATTTGCACGTGCATGTTTGTAAAAGCATTATTCATAAGGTAAAAATAATAGAAATATACATTGATTCATGTAAGAATAAACAAAATGTACTACATCCATACAAAAAACATTAACCATAAAAAGGAATTCCAAAATATGCTAGATGGATGAATCTTTTTTTATATACATACATATATTTTTTGTTATTTATTTATTTATTGGTATTGGGGATTTATTCCAAGGGTATTTTATTCCCCAGCTCTATATATTTTTTATTTTGAAGCAGGATCTCACTAAGTTGCTTAGGGCCTCCTCACTAAGTTGCTGAGGCTAGCCTTGAACTTATGATCCTCCTGCCTCAACCTCCCATGTTTCATATATATTTTAAGATAACTATAGATAGATGAATCTTGAAGAAATTATGCTACCTGAAAGAAGCCATGTACAAAAGATCACATACTGCACGATTCCATTTACAGGAGACGTTCAGAACTGGCCAATCTATAGATTGATTAGTGGTTACAAGGGCTGGGGGACAAAGGTTGCAGAAATGAGCAATGACCACTAATGAATACAGCATTTCTTTTATGTGGAACAAAAATGTTAGAAAATTTGTTGTGGCGATGGCTATGAAATTCTTTGATGGGGCTGGGATTGTGGCTCAGCGGTGGAGCACTCGCCTAGCACGGGCGGGACCTGGGTTCGATCCTCAACACCACATAAAAATAAAGGCATTGTGTTGTGTCCATCTACCTAAAAAATAAATAAATAAATATTTTTAGAAATTATTTGAGTGCACAAAAAAAATTAAATTGGGTAAAATGTATTGTATATGAACTGTACCTCAATAAAGCTGTTGGGGAAAAAAATAAGTAAAAAAGAAACTGGAAGCTCCACGAGGTTGAGTGATTCACCCAAAGTCAAACTACTTGCTCCTAAAATCAAATTGGAAACACATCCCCCAGGGCTCAGTGCATGACTACAGATTGTCTCAAGCAACTCTGGTGGGCCAAAAAGTTCCTCCAAAGTGATGAAAAAAAGAGAAAACATTGGTAATAGCATTAAAAAAAGAAGAGGAATTTAGGTAACACAACTGAAATGTGGTTTTCTAAAGTCAAAGTGACTCCAAAATGGATTCTTTGCCTATAACTTCAACAAGTATTGATAAAGAGGTTATGATTCAGAGTAACAGTGCTCCTTTTACTAGGAGCTCAATTAGAGCAGGGCACTGGATGCAGCTGCTGACTCAAAAGGAAGGAGGAAAATGGCATCAGAAGAGCCAATGGGCTGAAATCACTAGCTCCTCTTGTGAATATGTCAGAGACCAATGAATAACATACTTCAAACAAGTTATTTTATTCCTGAGAACTGGAAAATCCTTTTAAAAGATCCTGAAGTGCCTTTCCAACCTTTAGTTATCTTCCAAAACTACTATATACATAGATGCTATTTAGGTATAATGTGAAAGTGGTATTTCTGCAGCTGACTTGGACACAAAGATCACTGGCAGAATACAACTACCCCATTTGACTAGAATCACAATATCTCTGTTGATGTGGAAATGGAAAGTAAGCCAAGAACATACAATCACTAAAAACATTATTTTCAGGGTTTAAAAAAAATGAGCTACTAAAAAAACTCATCTATTGTCAGAACATTGCTTATGCAACATTAGAACATTTTGACAGAAGGAAAGGACAACAGGAGGCAGGAAGCAGAAAGACAGAAGTAAGAAATCCTGCAGGTGCCCAACTAATCCTAATAAGAAACACACAGCTCTGCTCCTGCCTTCCACAATAAAAACAATTCTGTTTCTCATGGCATATGAACCAAGATTTCTTCTGCCAGAAACAGAAAACAACTTACTACATGAAAATGTCAATTTGTTCCATGGAACACTACATTGGCAGTGAACAGATATAAACCTTTTAAGCTAAGAGAGTTTAGGATGTTTCCTCACAAAGTTTTTAATATCATTGGCCCTTAATCGAATTCAGTTCAATTCTTGCAAACTCTAACATAAGTGGTCAAATTAAAAAACCTGAAGTATACGTTATAAATAATAAAAGATTCTATAAAATAGTTTGTCCTCAAATTTCTAAGAGTTTTAGCTTATTTATAATTTTAAATTAATGCATTAACTCTTAATTCACAGCCATCTGACCAACATGCAAATATAATTAATACTTCCTCTTCTCTCTGTAAAACAAATGATGCTCACAACACACAATTGTCAGGGCTAAGGGTATAGTTCAGTGGTAGAGTGCCTACCCAGCACGCACAAGGTCCTGGGTTCAATCCCCAGCAACACACACACACACACACACACACACAGAGAGAGAAACTGTTCTCAATTAACAACTCTAACAACTATTGTCTGACTCCTGGATACTTCTATTGTTATATGTATGCATATCAGTAATTTATAGGTTTTTTCCAAGCATACTATCTGTTATAGTTATGAGAATTTAATCAAATATTGCAAACTGATGAAGAATTAGGGAGAAAAAAAGTACATGTTTCTATAAAAACTAAGTCTAATAAAGACTTGTTAAAGTCAAATTAGATGTGGATGAGACCAGTGTTAAACACTGGGGAAGAGGATCAGAAAAATCAAGAGGGATTCTGTACTCTTATCACATCACAAGTGCCATTAAATTACTGTTTTTCTTTAAAACTGGAAATCATAGTGAATTTTGCATGTGTTTAATATAAACAAGACAAAAGAACTCTAATCAGGGCATGCAAAGAAAAAGTCTTGGCCCTATATCAAATATTAGCCAATGTGTTTCTTAGCTTGCAAGGGAAAAAATGGGAGGGGAAACCTATAGAATAAAATACTTTCAAACTAAGAGACACAGATCAACTGTAATGTATGAAGTTTGTTTATGTTATAATTCAAACAGATAAGTGATTAAAAATAATGTGAGGCAATCAAGGAAAGTTTAACACTGAATTGATATTTAATGATATTAAGGAATTCTTGTTAATTGTTTTAGTAGGATAATCATACTATGGTTATATTTCTCTGAAAAAGAATCTTCATCCACTTAGAGATATATACCAAAATATTTATAGATTTAATCAAAGAACATGCTTCAAAATCTGGGGAGAAAGGGGAAGTGGGAAAGGGCACAGATGAAAGATTGGCCACAAGATGACAGCTATTCAAGGTGGCGATAGTCAGTGGGTCCATGAGGAATCATTATACTATTCTCTCCCTTTTCTTTATGTTGGAAATATTCTAAAACAAACCATTTTAAAACATTAGTACATGTTGGGCTGGGATTGTGGCTCAGTGGCAGAACACTTGCCTTGCATGTGTGAGGCACTGGGTTTGATCCTCAGCACCACATAAAAATAAATAAATAAGTAAAGGTATTGTGTCCATCTAAAACTAAAAAAAAATAAAATAAAACATTAGTACATGAATGCAGACTTCTGATTTCCATGCTTTATCAATTTTTTTCCCCAATTAACTAAGTAAATCATAAGTCAAACTTATTGTGTAAGAGGGCTTCTATTGGAAATAAAAGAGCCTATCATCAGTTGTCCAAAATACAGGTAACTCCACACAACTGTGGTAATCCCAAAACATTCCAAGAATCATATCCTGAATCAGCCTAAATGCTCTTGTAAATCTCTTAAATAACTTATAAAGTACAGCGCATAAAGCAAATCCAAACATGATAGGGAAGCTATGTTACCATATTTATTCTCACAATTATCTCCCTCACAATCCACTTCACAGTCTTTTCACCATTAAAAAGAAGGAGGAACAATTTATGACCTTCATTAATCTGAAATTCTCGCTCAGATTTAGCCAAGAATAGTTATTTAAAAATCAAAGTTTCAAAAGAAAAAATCAAAGGTTCAGGTAATCAGAGTATATTTCTCATTAGCCTTCTTTCTTTGCTTCAGCAATTCCTCCAGTACAGATTTATGTCCCTTTGTGAAAGATAAGGAGAGAGAGTGATGATTCAAAAAAGCAAGTAAAAGGTTAGATACACACTTATTCTCCTCTTTCTTCTAGTTTGGCTCAGGGAAAGATGGATTAGGCAGATGCTATAATACTCTTCTGACTGATACTATATCTACACACTAGGTTTGGAGGTGCAATAGGGACTTAAAAGCCCTATACCTCCATGCCAACGAAGGCAGAAGTGGAGATAGATAAGATAAAGAGAGCCAGTGTGGCTGGCTGTGAGACAGGCCTTCTCAATCCACTGCTGGGGAAACCAATCCTGATGCAATCTTTCTGGAAAGCACTGTGGCATTATACATATCAGGTGTCTAACAAACATGTGTTCCCTCTGGCCCAGTAATTTCACTTTCAACAATCTATCCAGAACAAAAGATCGGAAATACATCAAAGACTCAGGTGCAAATATGGTTTTCACAGCAAACTTTTAAAGAGAAAAACTGGGAAAAACCTTAAATTAGGAAAAAGTTTCAAAAAAAAATACTATAGTCATATCACAGAAAAGTATATATCAATTAAAATTACTAATTACTAAAAGTTTCTAATGATGTAAAAATGATAATAATGAGGCTGGAAAAGAATACATTGTATCAACATGAACCTATTTAAAAATATATAGGTACAGCTGGGCACAGTGCTGCATGCCTATAAAACCAGTGACAGAAGCTGAGGAAGGAGGATCACAAATCAAAGCCAGTCTCAGCAATCTGGCAAAGGCCCTAAGCTACTCAGAGAGACCCTGTCTCAAAATAAATATAAAAAGGTTTGGGGATGTGGCTCAGTGGTTAGCACCCCAGGTTTAATCCTGGCACCAAAAAAAAAAAAGTGTGTGTGTGTGTGTGTGTGTGTGTACACATATATATGTACAAATCTTTTATAATATAAATAACTACTGTCTCTGAGTGTCAGGATTATGGGTGATTTTTTTCTTACACTTCTTTATACTTTTCTAAATTTTCCCAAATTTCTTCCATGAGCACAAAGTAATTTTTATAATCAGAAAAAAATGGACAAGGTATAGAAGAGAGCCAATAAAAACAGTGTGGTTGATGTAAAAAAAATTATTATGGGCTGGGGATATGATTCAGTAAACAGTACTTGCCTAGCATGCAGCAGGCCCTGGATTTGATCCCCAACAAAGCAAAAAGCAACAAAAAGAAGAATTTATTATGTTTAATACCTCGTCTTCCTTCCTCTATTAGATTCAAGCTGCAAGCAGTCAACTGCTCTTTTAATTTAACCCCTTATCTACCCTAGAATAAAATCTCTTCTTACCTTCTAGTTGTAATCTCTTTTAGAATACAGATGATACAATAAATATTACTTGCATTAATCCATTAAAATTAAGAATCAATTAAAAGTAATTCATTAAGATTGCTGACATAGTAGTGCACACCAATAATCGCAACAACTCAGAAGATCATAAGTTTGAGGCCAGCCTAGGCAACTCAGTGAAACCCTGTCTCAAAATAAAAAATAAAAAGGGCTGAGGATGTAGCTTAGTGACAGAACAGTGCTGGGCTCAATATTCACACACACACACATACAAACACAAACACAAACACACACACAGAGATTACTAGTCAATGACGGGGGGAGAAAAAAACTATTTTAATCAGATCACTTAAATATAAAGAAAATAACAAGAAGGGCTGGTCCTGGTGGTGCACAGCTATAATCCCAATAGTTCAGGGAGGCTTAAGCAGGAGGATGCCAAGTTAAAAGCCAGCCTCAGCAATTTAGCAAGGTCATAGCAACTTAGGGAAACTCTGTCTCAAAATAAAATAGAAAAGGGGGCTTAGAAAATGGGGTAAGGAAGGAGAGCATGGGAGGAATAGATGAATTCTAGTTAGGGAAGAGGGGTGGGAGGAAAAGGGAGGGGGCAGGGGATTAGCAAGGATGGTGGAATGGAATGGACATCATTATACAAAGGTCACGTATGAAGACTTGAATTGGGTGTCAACATACTTTTTATACAAACAGAGATATGAAAAATTTTGGTATATATGTATATTAAGAATTGTAATGCAAAAAAATATATGTATAATGGCAGGAATTGACATGAACATACTTTATACACAGAGATATGAAAAACTGTGCTCTATTTGTGTAATAAGAATTAATGCATTCCACTGCTGTCATGAATTTAAAAAAAAAACAAAATCAATAAAAAGATTAAAAAAAATGGGGCTGGGGATATGTCTAAGAAACTAAGCACCCCTGAGTTCAATCCCAGTAATCAAAAGAAAGGAAAGAACAAGAAGCAACTCAACAAATAGTGTGAAGTTTTTTCAGGAAGGGCCAATAGCCTGACAGTCTGGTTGGTCTCCAAAGGGAGAGGTTCCAAGGCAGAAGAGGGAAAACTAGAGGCACTGGCTGACCATACTCATGGAGCCATCTCAGAGAATTAACCCACTGGGAGCCTGGATATGAAAGAACCTTCCATTTAGAAATGGCCAGGCACAGTGTTCCACGCCTGTACTCCCAGTGGCTCAGGAGGCTGAGGCAAAAGGATCTCAAGCTCAAAGCCAGTCTCAACAATTTAGTGAGGCCCTAAGCAACTTAGTGAGACCCTGTCTCAAAATAAAACATAAGGGCTGGGGAAGTGGCTCAGTGGTTAAGTGCCCCTTAAAACTAAATAAATACAGTACTAAAAACTAAATAAATAACATAAAATAGGAGACTTAGCCGGGGGTGGTGGAACATGCCTGTACTCATAGTACTCAGGACGCTGAGACAGGAGAATCACTTGAGTACCCTAGTTCAAGAATAGCCGGGGCAATAGAATGAAATAGGGAAAAAAAATGAAGAACATGGGCTGGAAATGTACCACAGTGGTTAAAGCACTTGCTTAGTATGCACAAGGCCCTGAATTCACAAGGCGCAACACTGTAAAAATAAGTAAATACAATAAGTAACTTGAATTTAAATTGTAAGATTTACTTTAGATACACTTAACTTCATAATAATGAAAGCTTGAAATATACCAAAAAGCTTAGGATGTGCTTCTGTGGTAGAGCATTTGCCTGGCATGTGCAGAGCCCTGGGTTTGATTCCCAGCACTGTGTGTGTATGTATGTGTATATGTGTATGTATGTATGTATGTATGTATGTGTGTGTGTGTGTGTGTGTATATATATATATATATATATATATATATATATAAAATATTTTTTAAAAGTAAAAAAATACTTGCCCAGAAAGATTATAAAATCTCCTTAACAAGAGATTTTTGAGAAAAAGGTAGAAAATTATTTGTCCTTAACATTTTAAACAGAAATAGAAAATTCTAATAAGTCTAAGATGCACTGAGTATAAAACAAACAGATATTTTTTATTACTTACATTCATTCATTTAATGAATACTTATAGACATTGTACTAAATATTGAGAATATAATTATTATTTGATTACATTAAATTATTGTATTGTGACAGGCCATGGAGCAAAAGAGGCTAGATTTTTTTTTTTTTTTTTTCCTTTTGGTACCAGGGATTGAACTCATGGGCACTCAACTACTGAGCCACAACCCCAGCCCTATTTTTGTATTTTATTTAGAGACAGGGTCTCACCGAGTTGCTTAGTGCCTCAATGTTGCTGAGGCTGGCTCTGAACTTGTGATCTCCCTCTCTCAACCTCCCCAGCCCTTGGGATTACAGGCATGTGCCACTGCGCCCCACCCCAGCACTTTTTATTTTTTATTTGGAGACAATGTCTCACTAAATTGCCCGGACTGGCCTCAAACTTGTGATCCTTCCACCTCAGTCTCCCAAGTCACTGAAATTACAGTTGTGTGCCACCATGCGAAGGCCCCTTTCTATTTCTGATAATTTTTCAATAGTTTATTGAATGGATAGATGCAATGAATGAACAAAAAATTCCTCTCCAAAGTATTTAGCCTCAAGAAATATGGACAGCTAGTAAGATGCAGTGGCCCACACCTATAATCCCAGTGATTTGGGAGGCTGAGGCAGGAGGATCAAGTTCAAAGCCAGCCTCAGCAACTTAGTGAGACACTAAACAACTCAGCAAGACCCTGTCTCTAAATAAAATATGTATAAAAAGGTAGGGGGGAAGCTGGGGATTGGCTAAGTGGTTAAGCATCACTGAGTTCAATCCCCAGTACAGAAGAAGAAAAAGAAGAAATGGATAGCTAACCCAAATTTTCACAATCAGTTCTAGGTAGAGCTATAAAAAGGAAAGTATTCACATGAGAACAGAAATGAGCTTGGATTATCTATGGATTAGACCCAAGTTCACATGTCATGGTACCTTAGTCAACAAGGAATAGGATGGTAAGGGATAACGTTAGACAGGTAGATGGGCCAGATTACGTAGCTCTTATAGGCCATTTTATGAAATTGGGCCTGATACCCAGGATTGGCATCAGATAGTATCAAAGTGGGGCACTTTTTTTTATTTTTTTTTTTTTGTAGTTGTGTATGGACAAAATAAATGCCTTTATTTTGTTTATTTTTATGTGGTGCTGAGAATCAAACCCAGTGCCTTACACATACTAGGCAAGTGCTCTGCCACTGAGCTACAGCCCCAGCTCTGGAGCACTTTTTTAGAAAGCATTCACATGCACTTATGGGATGAGCTACAAGAAGGAAAGCATACTGTTGGTAAGCAAGTGCTAGAACTGGAAATAGGCAGGAATCTGATAATTTCTGATAACTTCCTAATCAAAACCTAAATTTAGCTTAAAATAACTGGTCAAAAGTATTCAAGTGAGTAAGCACAGCCCACATAGTCAAACTTCAACAGGTTTTCTTCTTCCTTTTCAGTTTCTAAGAACTGTGGCTAAGTATTCACAATCTGATTCCTACCTCTTTGAAAAGCCTAATACTGAGATAAAATACTTTACAGTGGCAGAGACTCCTTACCTACTGCGGATCACAAATGCTAATCAAAATATGTTCCTAACATAACTTCATGATGCCTCATCCAACAGTTTTGTACAAGCTGATGGGATTCTACTCTGAATAGATCCAAAAAGGGGTCTTTCAATCTAATTCATTCCAGACTACAGTCTTCTCAAAGACACTGCCTAGGCCATTTATTTAACAATGAAATATCAAATAAAGACAAAAGCCATGAGAATATGTATAATGTTCATCCTCTAGATACTATCAGTCAGGCTAAGGACGCTCTGGTCATATGATTATATCAGAAAGGGATAAAGCTACTCATTAGGAGGGATCAGGGACTCACCTGATGTATGAGTTTACTCATGTGAAGAACAGGTGTAGCTCTCAGGCCAGAAAATAGAACGAAATTAAGAAAAACCCTAGATACAGGGTTCTCTCAGTCCTCACCATGTCATCAAGGAGTCTCTAGGAAACCAATTCTTTTAACGTGTTATAAGATGGCATCATCACTGGAAACTGGTAATGATCTGGTAAGTGAGGAGTTCATCTAAGAAATCACCTTCAAAGGTAGACCAATCCAACCCAAAAGCATAACCACCCATATTCCCTGGCAGTAGCTAGATAAGAGTGTCACAAGAAAACTATATAAGGCAGGTAAAGGTTTGGGTCACTGTATTTTCAATGTTTATTTCTTTCCCTGTTTACTTCCTCCACATCTGTCAAGTCAAGGGGGCACCAAGAGTGTCAGAGTAGGAGATCTGAAGGCAAAGCAGGGAGGACTGCAGGTAAATGGTAGGATGACTATGACATAATGACAGAGCACTGGTGAAGTACAGTGTTGGTATATATTACTCTTCCTCCATTCTTGGAGGAATCTCACTTGTTTTAGGAGATATATCTTGTCTCTAACAAAAAAACAAATGTTCAGAGGGCAAAAATAATGTTTTCTATAATTACAAAAGTCAGGGAGTTAACTAGGCATAGATACCTGGATTCTTTTCATTTTTTGTTTAATTAGGGATTGAATCCAGGGGTGCTTTACCACTGAGTTAAGTCCCCAGCCCTTTTTATGTTTTATTTTGAGACAACATCTCACTAAGTTGCTTAGAGTTTCAAGTTTTTGAGGCTGGCCTCGAACTGGCAATCCTCCTGCCTCAGCCTCCCAACTCACTGGAATTACAGGCTTGTGCCACCACACCCAGCAGGTACCTGAATTCTAATTCCAACTCCCTGACTGACTAGCTATAGGACTCCACGAAAATGAGAGATGATACAGAAGACAGCCATGAACATAATGGATAATTGATCTAAACAACTTTAATAGTCTATTAAAAGTAGAGAGTCTAAATTCTGTTAAGTCCATTTTTCCAGACTCTGGAAAAGAACATCATACCTCTAAAGTCTTTTTTGTGCCTGACAAATGAACAAATATTTGTTGACTGATCATGTTTAGCTTATATGCAAAAAGTATGGCATTCGGGCTGGGGATGTGGCTCAAGCAGTAGCGCACTCGCCTGGCATGCGCGGGGCGCTGGGTTCAATCCTCAGCACCACATACAATAAAAAATAAAAATGTTGTGTCCACCAAAAACTAAAAAATAAATATTAAAAAAAAAGTATGGCATTCTCTTAAAGTGTGAAAGGATATATTAAGTTGTTAAAATTGACCATTTCCTGTGTCTTAAGAAGTGCATCAGAAAAAGGTTTTTTTGCCCTTAACCATAAAATAACCCAACATGAAGTCAGGTGTGGTGGTGCATGCCTGTAATGGCAGCAGTTCAGGAGGCTGAGGCAGGAGGACTGCGAGTTCAAAGCCAGCCTCAGCAAAAGTGAGGAACTAAGCAACTCAGAGAGACCCTGTCTCTAAATAAAGTTCAAAATAGGGCTGGGGATGTGGCTCAGTGGTTGAGTGCCCCTGAGTTCAATTCCCAGTACCGCCCCCCACCAAAAAAAACATGAGTTTTAAAATATCAAATTATGTCAGTGCTCCACTTTGATACTATCAGATGCCAATCCCCTATATCATGCCCAATTTCATAAAATGACCTACAAGACCTACATAATCTGGCCCATCTACCTGTCTAACCTTACCCCTTACCATCCTACCCTTGTGGACTAAGGTACCATGATACATGACCCTGGGTCTAATCTTTAGATAATCCAAGCTCATTTCTGTTCTCAAGGACTTTTGCACTTGCCATTCCTTCTGCGGGGAATGTTCTGTCTTCCAAATCTTCCCAGGATGCTTTTCCCTCATTACTCAGGTCTCAACTCAATTGTCGCAATCTTGAAAAATCCCTCCATAACCACTCTATCTGAAGCAGCACCTCTCCCCAGACATGTAGACCTAGACCATTTATTTTCTTCTTAATACTTACTCATTACTATATGGAAAAATACATACACACACACACACACACACACATATATATTTTTAACATGTCTCCTGTCTGTCTCCACTTATGTGAAAGTAAGCTCCAAGCAAGTACTTTTTTGTCTCTCCTCTTCATTGGCTTATTACAGAGCCTAGAATAGACTGATAAAATAACTGCATTCAGTCAACGTGTGCTGAATGAATGAATGGATAAGCGAAAGATTCCATCTCTTAGCAGATATGTCTTAGGCATTTTTTACAATTACAGAGACTCTAGTGAATACAGAGTATTTCTTATTCTTTTCCATGTGTCCATTTTGTTCTCTTTGGTGCCATGAACTAGAAAATATCAGCCAGATTGATGCTTGGAAAATGAAAACAGCACTTCTGGCACAGGAATAACTAGTCTGGGCACCTCTGGCTTGAGCCAGATCTATGACTTTCTAGGGAGCTGGCACCAAAGTCAGAATGTTAAAATAAACATCTTGGATGCTGAAAGTGGAATACTGGTATTCTGACTCTGAAGACTAGTCCCAATCAGTCTTAGCTCTTCTCCAAGTTCCAAAAAGTTAGTAAACCCATCAAAACTATGTCAAAATGAACTGAGTCATCTTTCAATAGTCACTTCTAGATTGTTTAGGGATAGGACTATCTTCCTCAAATGTATGTAATGTAAATCTTGCTTTCAATTTCTTTTTGACATAATTATCTCTTCCAGTTATGCCAAAAATTATTGTTTTCAACTTCCTAAAGGGCACATGCATCATCTCATCTATTTCAATCAACCCTTCCTTAAAGGTAAAAATAATGCTTTTAGCCCACTCTGAGTTAGTCTTGTGAAAATGAGTTTGCAGTAAAACAGCACACAAATGTGTCCTGGCTGGTTAATATTTGGAACAATCTCAAAGGGGAAGGTGTTTTCTCTGTGTAATTTTTAAAGTTTGGATCCTAACCTAAGCCTTCTAAGAAGCACACTGCACATAAGTGCAAATGTGTTCTTAAGCTTATAGGAATGTTTTTACATATTTTCCACCAAATTTAAGCAAATCTCTGGAGAAAAGACTGCACTCAAACTGTTCTATTATCAGTATGACAAAAATTAGTTACCAAAAGATAATGAAAATTTAAGGCAGTCCAAAGCAAAAGTCAGTGTTAGTTTTCATTAAGTCTCATAATTGTTTAAAAAAAACGTTTAATCAAGTCAGGCACAGTTAACATGCCTATAATCCTAGCAACTCGGGAGGCTGAGGCAAGAGGATCTCAAGTTTGAGGCCAGCCTCAGCAAAGCAGCCAGACCCTGTCACAAAATAAAAAATAAAAAGACTGGAGATATAGCCCAGCAATAAAGTACCCCTAATCCCTAATGCCTCCACCCACAAAAAAAAAGAAGTTTAATGAGCCAAAAACTGTGTTTTTAAAATAACAATTTCATGAGAGTAGTCAGCTCACATTCCACAGCAACTAAACCCAAGGTATCTCAAAGGGGCACCTGAAACAATAGCAAATTATTAATTTTTTTCACCATGAAAGCTTATCATCAGGATGGCATACACCCACACAAAACTGAAGATATATGCAGTCATGAACTCTTCCTAAGGGTAAAAAGCCAAAAAAAAAAAAAAAAGGAGTGTCTTATCTTGGTTACTATCGCACCTGATGATAATGATGATGATAACATTTATTAAATGCTGACTAAACATGAATACCTTTACATATATTATCTTACTGAATCTTCCTAACACCCAAACTTGTAAGTACTATTGCCATCCCATTTTATAGATGAGGAAATCCAAGCACAAAGAAGTTAAATAACTTCTCATGGCCCATCATTAAGCAACAGAGGATTCAAACCAGACAGTCTTACCCAAAGCTGAAGTTCTTATCACAAACCAATAAGAGGCAAGTGATGCATATTTACTGAAATACAGTTTAAAAGGGTTTTCATTTATTTTGTTTTATGCGGTACTGGGAACTGAACCAAAGGGTATTCTATACTGAGCTAATTCCCTGTCCTTTTTATTTTGAGGCAGGGTCTCACTAAGTTGCCCAGGCTGGCCTTGAACTTGCTTCCTGCCTCAACTCCCAAGCAGCCTGGATTACAGGTGTGTACTACCGCACACTGCAGTTTAAAAGTACTTAACCAAAGATTTTTATAGTCATGCATACTTTTTTAAATGCACACAAAATATACCTACTCTTGGTTCCCATTTGTCCAACTAGCATGAAGGCACAAAAACATGAAACAGACTACAAGCAATCTAAAAGCACTAAACCTATTTTTTAACCTCTTCAATACTTTATAGTGTCCTATCTAAAGAAGACAGCCAGAGAACCTTATGGTAGGCTCCTCCCCCAAAATAAAAGGAAATCAAAGCAGGTAGGACAAAGGCAGGGTGAGCTGCTGACCAAAGTGTGTCACAGATGAATATTCACTGCTCTGAACTGTTCTGCAGTGACGCTCTAAGCACTGCAGTGCTGCCAATATGAAGTCTGAGCTCATGAATGCCACTGCTGCAAAAGTACACAAAAACCAAATAGGAAGATAACATCCTTTTCTCTACTGATTTTATTCATCCCAGGGTCCTACTCTAGGAGGTTTGCGAGTTAACAGGATTTGGGAAAGAGCCAGCTTCACCACTTATTGTTGGATGAAGTACAGTAGTTTAGTCAATAAATGAAGTTTACTTTAGTCTCTTAGTCCTTGGAAAGGGTCATGTAAGAAAAGGTGACCATAAATATTTTTTTTCTCCAATGTTCAGAAAATATCTATTACCTAACCCCTTTAACCTGCACAAGTATCATCTGTATTACTTGAGTCTGATTGTTATTTATGGTTATAAGAAAAACCCAGACTATTCAATTACCTACAGGGGGAAAAAGAGAAAGAAAAAAGAAAACCACACACCTCAATAAGAAAAAACAAAAATAATACATTGTAGAACGAGATGGGGGCAGGGGGAGATAACTCTTTGCTTTGGACTGACCTGACTGCAGAAGTAAGATAAATGCAGCAGTGCATGGGGAGAAAAATCTCTACCTGAGTAACTGAAGCAGCAGCTCCTGCAACTTCTAGTACATATACACCTTCCCCACCATTATATAACCAAACCATGGCATTAATAGGCCATCATACTGTATGTCAACAGCTGCTAGGCACATCTAAGCTGTCAGCAGTTGAGAACCACTTCCAAAGTGGATTCAGATAAGCAAGGAGCAGGCCAAAATATGTTCATCGTTCATCCAGAGCACATGACAACTCCTTGTGAATTAAGCTTCACTCATGTCGTCAGAGTAATTTAAGCTGCAAAAGATAGGGTACTTGTAACTGTAACTAGGAAATTGCACACTGCTACAGAAACACAAATGAGTGCTGGTATGGTTTCTTCACACATGCAACTCATTGTCCAAGCCATTCAGTCTCATTCAAGACCCTGAATATTTCCATACATAAGAATTGCATAACTGTATACCACAAATGATCAAAGATAAAAACCAACATAAACAGTGACACCCACTCATAAACAAGCCAATGTTTTAAATACTGCAGTCCTAAAGGATACCAAGGTCTCAGAAAAAAAAGCTTCAAAATACACACACACACACACACACACACAAAATTAGAAAGCCAGCAGACCAGCCATAATTAGGCACTGGCTTTGCTGACTACTGAACATAGAAATGTCATATATATATATATATATATATATATAAAGAATCAACTATTTGCAATTATATTTACAAAAACATTCAATCCTAGATGGGGAAGTCATAGTTTTGCTTTTTTGGTTTTTTTTAATCAATATTTTGGTATATCCAAGGGCTGGAAGATTCAAATATTTTCAAATCATTAAGACCATAAACCAGACAACCAATTAAGTTCATGGAGTCCATTCCCCAGAGCTCAGAGCAAAATAATCACAGAAGCACAATGTGATTACTTAGAAGGGAGGGGGACGACAACACTGTTTATAAATTTGGCTTCACTAACAGTAAACAGGACTGGAAACACTAGGTGGTGAGGCCACGTACCAGAGTCTACATTACAGGCTCAATCTATTTCCCCTAAGGGTCTGTGGGAACCATCAGGGAGTCTTGGACTTGGGTGTCTTGTTCAGCTCTAATCTGAAGACTTGACATTCTTTGGTATAAACTGAAAAAAGGTTGAAGGGGGGCCTCCAGAGGAAGTGAAACTGACCAATCAATTGCCACAGCTACCCACCCTGCCACCTTGGTAAGAACAGCCTCTTGTAGTCTTTGGCAGAGAGAGGGGCAGGAGGAGGAACTTCAGGTTGCAAATGAACAGGAGAGAAGACCTAGGCTTCTGAAAACAAGTGATGGCCATAAAAACAAAACCCCAGGTAGGTCATGACAACCAGAGGCTAGGCTGAGGAGGTGAGGGGAATTGATGTGGCTTTGGTAGGAAGCAGCAGCAGCTATAAGGGTTCTTCATTTGTCAGGCTGAAGGAAAGCACAAACTGCAGTTTTAAATATAATGAATGACTACATTAAAAGTATTCATTCAAGTGAGTTACCAAGCAAAGAAAAATTCTGGAGTGAAAATGGGCTTTGTGGGTTCTATAAAAACTACAGGATTCCTCCTGATGTCTTAGATTCCAACACCCCCCAGAAAGCTTATATCAAAGTGCTACCCATATTTCCTCAAAGGGGGAATTTTATGTTTACCTATATGGCTTCCTAATTGACCTTGGCCAATTTCACTACTATAGCTCCTCAAATCCCTTGGGAACCAAAAGGCCCAATGAGTGTAATCCTCTGGTGTCTGGGTTTCTCAGTTGCAAGGTTTGCCCTCACCACTGAAAGCCCACCCTGGATTCCCATAAAGCCCACAATTCCAGACCCTCCAACAACTAAAAATATCCAGCAACCCAGCTCTCCCAAATTGTTTAACCCTAGATTCACTAGTGCCACCATAAACCTGGGCCCCTTCCTACTGACACACAAAACAATTTCCCCCCTCATTTCCCCATTTTCTTCATTGCCTCCTCCAATATTCGAGACTCTCCTAGGCTTCCAGTTGCACTATCAGTCTTTGATGATCAAATGCGGATTCCTGTCATAATGTGCCAAGTCTCATACCTTGCAGTGCCCTGCACCCACTACACAACCCCAGTCCATGTTCCATCTGTCCCGGGGCCCCTCAGAAGCCCAGGTCTGCCTTTACCCTTGTCTTCCCCCCATCCTCCTGGTCCACATTTCATATGCCCCTGCCCTCATTCCCTTACGATTTCCTAATTGCTGGTTCCGGAGTCTTCTTGGCTTACAGTCCGCCGGCCCCCTGAGAGTTCCAACCCCATCTTTCCACTCACCCTTCCACCTACCCTCCACGCAGCCCTGAGGACCCCCCTTCCCGTGACCAGTTGCTCGGCTCGGGGTCCCAGGGCTCTGTGGCCCCTTCGCCCCTCGGCTTGGAGTTTCCCTCTCCGGGTCCGCCGGTGTTTCTACCTCCTCACTCCCTCCGCCCCGACTCCCTGCCCGTCTCCCAGGCCCCCAACGCTCTCCCAAATGCCAACCCCACTCGCTGCCCCGACCCCTCAGTCCCGGGGGTCGCGGATCTCGCGTGGCCCCGCCACACTCGGATGGTCCCGGGCTGCACAGACCACAGCCGCCGGGTCCCCCAGCGCCAGTACCTTGGCCTTGGTGACGAGGTGCGTGGCCCGCTTGACCACAGCGAAGTTGCCCTTGCCGATGGTGCGGTCGATCTCGTAGTAGCCGATGCGAGCCGGCATCGGCCCGCGGGAGGCCGGGGCTGCGGGACGCGGCGGGCCGGCTGCCGGGGGCACAGCGGCCGGGGTGGCCGGGGGCCCCGGCGCGGGCGGAGGCAGCAGGCGGCCCGTCGGCCCGGATCCCCCAGCTCCGGCCACCGCAGCCCCGCCAGCTCCGCTCGCCGCCGCTGCCGCCATCTTGTTGTGCAGTGAAACCTCCGGGGCCGCGGGGAGCCGGCTCGGGGGGAGGGGGCAAGGGGGGGGGCGGGAAAAGGAGGGGGGGCCTGAAAGACGTCACTCCGGGAGGCGGAGCTCCCGCGCCGCCGGGCGCCCGGCGCCATGGCAACCCCTGGTCACGTGCCGACGCGCGTCACTGCCCAGAGCCATGGCAACCGTGACCTCACCGGCTCGCTCGACCTTCCCGCGTGGGCCCCGGTTCCTTAGGCGCCGGCTCCCGGGTGCCCCCCTCTGGGGAGCAGGCAGAGGGAACCGCAAGTGTGCCAGCAACTTCAGAGCCTGGGCCGCGGCTCCCGAGTTGAGGATGCATGATGCCCAACCCCAAACCGATCCCCTCCTTGACCCCGGGATCGCAGTGACCCCAACTGTGATCTCTGCCCCAGTTCGACAACACCCAACCTCCCTTATAAGTATTTCCTCATCACCAAAAATACCAGCCTTGTCCCACTTTAGCCCTTGAGGCCACAGAGGCAGGAATAGCTGCAGTATTTAAGCAACTGTAACCAAGTTAGTAGCAAGGCAAACGAATTGTTCAGTAAAATTCCTTCCTCTTACAAAATCCAGCTCACCCTGTACAATCAATCTAATTGTCGCCGAACAGAGGAGAATGGGGAAACTAGGATTTGCGTATTCCAGGGCGGAGAAACCAGCCCAAACACGCATTCCAGTCATTGGGTGGGTGAGGGCCAGAGAAGTACGTCATTTTCCTTCCTACCACCCCCGTCTCTGAACAGTTCTATAGCTAGATAGATGTCTGAGTGTCTGCATACTATTTCTGTTGTTGGATAACTTGGGTGAAGCAGTGCTGCACATTGTCTGGTGAGCCGTGTCGTATTTAAAGATGAACAGTCAGACAAAATAAGTAAATAGTAAAATAAGATTTCTGTCCTTACTAGTGACTCTTCAAAAACATTAAGTGATCAAGTTAATAATTCCATCAATAAAACTCAGACCCCTTTTTCTTCCCTCCTCTGTTATCTGACAATTCCACACTCTTTTAGGATTACCCCTATTCTTCCCCGCCCCCCCCAATTGAGTAGATCAATTTAGCTGCCTTAGGTGGGGATGAGGGTTAGGAAATTGGGCTATCAATGGGACATAACCTTTTGCAAACTAGGAGGGGAAGAGGGAAGACAGTGACTACCCCGATGTTAAAATTTATCCCTTCAGTTTCCTATATCTCTCTCCATGGCAGAATTCCCTGCATGTACAGTCTTTAAAACTACTTGTAACACAGTAAAATGTGTGAGAAGCAAAACATGTCTACTCTCTCTGACCAAAGAACATTTCCTAGTGCTCCAATTTCCCACCTGACTATGAGTAATGACTGGGACTAGGATGGAACAGAGAGGTCATCCCACAATTGTCTTGAATCAGTTCCCTTGTGGCTGTTCCAAATTGCCAACACAATTAACACAAATTGGCTTCTTTACAAGCAAATAAGGATAAGGATGATGTAGGCCTCCCTTCTTGCACTGGTTAAGCTCTTTCATCAATTGAGTTCACTCAATCCCAGATAAATGATAGGGTGTGGCCAGCCTCTCTCACCACCCTATGGCCCTAACTTGTTTCTATAACTTTGGTCCTGTGCACCAGAGGTCCAGTTTTACCATTGTACTTAAGGATCCCTAAGCTGGCTGGAAAAGTGAAGAAAAAAATCTTTCGCTCTGGAGACTGCAGAAGCAGCACTGAAATCACTTTCACTAGTGACTATACACTTACAGTGTTTTCCACTCACAGAGATAATTTGAACATCAAGTACAACTTTTTCATTCTTTCTCAAGGGTATCAAAGACAACATTGGGGAAGACCTAGAAAAATGGAGCATTGGTCTGATTTCCAGAGAGAATAGGCAGACACCCTTGTTCCACGATAATGACCAGAATGTACTCATATGCTGTGTGTCATGCCATTTATGTTCCCCGCCCATGTGGAGCAAGGTTGATAGGTAATGTGTCCAATTGATACTTGGATAAAGACCTGCTGGAAATCTTCCTGAACAGTACCTTTTGGTGAGAAGAATATAGAAAATTGGGGAGGGGATTAATCAAAAAAATCAGTAGGGAAAATGGAAAATTTTTGTTGGGGATGGTGGTACATGCCTGTAATCCCAGTGGCTCAGGAGGCTGAGGCAGGAGGATTGCAAGTTAAAAACCAGCCTCAGGAACAGTGAGGCACTAAGCAACTTGGTGAGCTCCTGTCTCTCAAAACAATACAAAATAGGGCTGGGGATGTGGCTTAGTGGTTGAGTGCCCCTGGGTTCAATACCCAGTGCAAAAAAAGAAAGAAAGAAAAATTGGTTGTGTATATTTAATAAAGATACATTGAGTACCAACCTCTGAGTTATATTTTAGTAGGATCTCGCAGTAAATAATAATTTGGGGGCTGGTGTGAAGCTGTGGTAGAGCATATACTTAGCATGTTCAAGGGCCCAAGGTTCAATCCCCAGTACTGCAAAAGTATAATAAGAAAAATAATAAAAATTTGCCAGGCATTATACAAAACAGTTTACATATGTAAACTCATTTAAGTCTCACCACAATCCCATGAGATGCATGATATTTATTCTTCCTATTTTGCAGATAAGGAAAATAAGGTACATTGGGATTAAGGGAATTGCCAAGGTCATAGAGCTGGAAAGTGATAGAACTGAGATTCAAAACCAGGCATCTACCTCTGGAATCTGAGATCTTTCCCTAGGGAATTATAATCCCTGTCAAGGCAGGAATCAGTAGGAAAAGTGGTTTCTCCAAAAGCCAGTGTGACTATGCTCAGTTTAGACCTCGTATCATAGTTTGGATCAGGAATGTTTCCTAAAAGGCCCTTGTATTAAAGAGTTGGTCCCCAGATTGGTACCACTGGGAGATGGTGGATAGAGCCTAGAGAAAGGTCTTTAGATGATTGAGAGCCTATCTTCTAAGGGGCTTATGGCACCTGGGACTCCTCTATCTTCTCTCCTTTGCTTCCTAGCCATAAAGTTGTTGTCAAAAGCTTGGTTCCTTTCCCCAACGCCAATCCAATAATGAAAAACAGTTTTAAGAAAAAGGAAATAGAAGTTTTATTGCTTTGCTAGCAAAGAAGAAACACAGGGGACTCCTGTCCCAAAGACTCTGATTCTGCCCATCAGCAGGAACAGGGGGATTTATAGAGGAGATTCAAAGGCTAGATTCCTCATGTTCTCTGATGGAGTTGTAATTCACTTGTTAATTTAGGAGATAGTCATTTAGTCATTTCTTTCTTTTTTTTCTTCTTCTCTTTTTTTTTTTTTTTTTGGAGAAGGGTTTCAGGAATTGAAATCAAGGCCACTCAACCACTGAGCCACACCCCTAGCCATTTTTTTTGGGGGGGGGGTATTTTATTTAGAGACAGGTTCTCACAGAGTTGCCTAGCCCCTCACTTTTGCTAAGTCTGACTTTGAACTCGAGATCCTCCTGCCTTAGCCTCCTGAGCCACTGGGATTACAGGTGTGTGACACCCTGCCCGGCGCTGAGAGATAGACATTTCTGTGATCTTCTGGTACCATCCCCAAAATCTGGATCACTTCATTCCCATGGTGGGTATGTATACTCAAGGAGAGATAAATATGCCTAAAATGGGGAAGAAAGGTAATCTTGTTTCCCCTGAGATTAGGGAAAGAGATTAGGGAGGAGCATGGAGAGAGGAAAAGAAAGAAACATGTCCATTTTGAAAATAAGTTGCAGTGGCAGAGCAGCAAGGGCTATATTCAAAGCATAAAGTGGACCACATTAAAAAGTGAGCAGTTTTGCTCCACCATGTACTCCCACTATAACATGCTGCCTCTCGCCACAGGCCCCAAAGAAACGAGGCTAATGAATCATGGACTGGAACGTCCCAAGTTGAGAGTCAAAATAAATCTTGTCTCTTATAAATTTATTGCCTCAGATATTTTGTTATAGTGACAGAAAGCTGAATAATATATCCAGAGAAGAAGGTCTTGAGAGTTCCTAAAAGCAGGACACACAGGCAATGGAAGCTTATGTCTACAAAGAACAGAGTACACAACTGAATGAAGTACCTGTGATGGCTTCACCGTACATGGCATTCCAAAGAAACTCGCTGCTTATTGTGTAAGAACATTGTTGCCCTCATTTGAACAGGCCAGTAGGTATGTTCCGGACCTGCTGCAGACTCAAAGGAGTGGCTTGAGGGTGGCATTCATAGAGACCCTGTGGTCCACAGGACAGGCAGAGAGCTAGCCACCATCCACCTCCCAATCTGCCATCATAATCAACTCAGCGTCTTCTGCAAAAGCAAAAGATAGATTCAAAGATACAAAGGAGACTTTTTCCAATGTAATGTCATTGTGTCTTGCTTCCAGAATTTGAAGGGAGCAAGCCAAGACATCCTTGATGGATGGACCTTTGATGGACAAAACCTGAGAATTTAAAGCCTGAATTCAGAGTGGTATAAACAGTGGGATCTAACACATTTACTCTTGAGAGTCTAAAGGCCCACTTAGCCTGTATATAGGGTAGTTTATGAGCAACCGAAAAGAAAACAGTAGCCTCACGCTGTTCCTCCATGGTCTCTCAGAGCCAGGAGGACCTTACAGAAAATTCAGCTCTTTACTTCACATTGGCCCAATTTGTTATTGCTCTGAAAAAGCTGATGCTGTACAAGCAGTCAGTTGATACAGAAGCATTATTCAGAAATTCTGTATGCTAAAAAAAAAAACACTATCAGAGAATATTTACAAGCCACTTGTTTCCCAAACATGAAAATTACTGATTATAAATTCTGCCATCACATAAGAACAAGGTCATGTTGGGCTCATGTTGTCTGAACACTCCAAACGCCCTGGTTTTCTAGGAGAGCTGAATTGTGGGCCTTCTCTCTGGCAGGGCCATGCTTTACATCACCACCTTAGCTGTGTGGCTTTTACCTCAATTCTCTATCCCAGATCAATGTAGTCATATTCAAACATTTCCCCTGGGTATCTAGAAGCAGGTCTAAGCAGCCAAAGTTATTACTTATACTCCTCCTATAAAATATCATGGGGAGGGGACTTAAGGGTAACTAAATAAGCTTTCAGTCAAGAATTTTCTCTTCAGTTTGCCACATTTTTCTCTTCAATCTAACCATTCTATCTACAACACAGAACATAAAAATTACCCTTACTTTTTGTATATATTCTAGAATGTGGTTTATGTATTTTTAGACTATTATTAAATATCCTTTCAATCATTCCCCAATTTTTTTTTTCCAGTACTAGAGATTGAACCTAGAGCCTCAAGCATGTTAAGCAAGTGCTCTACCACTGAGCTACATCCCAAGCCCTTGTTATTTTTTATTTTGGGATAGGGTTTTACTAAGTTGCCTAGGCTGGCCTAAACTTGCCATCCTCCTGCCTCAGCCTCTGGAGTAGCTGGGATTACAGGAGTGTACCACCACACCCAATTCTAGGCATCTTTAAGGATGATTTTAAAAAAAAAATCTGCATTCTTTTTTTGTTTGAGACAAGATCTCATTATGTTTCCCAGGCTGTCCCAGAACTCCTAAGCTCAGGGGATCCTCCTGTCTCAAACTCTATAATAGCTGAGAATACAAAGAAGCCAATGTATCTTGTTTTTCATGTGGCTGTATTATCATTCAGGATCAATATCTTTCCCAGATAAATATATCTTTAGGTTTGTTTTTGTTTTTTACGGTGCTGGGATTGAGCCTAGGGCTTTGTACATGTGAGGCAAATGCTCTGCCACCAATCAGCACCACTGCAGTCACCAACTTTGGTTTTATAAGGAAAATAAATGCAACAATACATTTAATAGAGAAAAAAAATAATCCAGGAAAACTTCTTTCATGAAAGTATATGCTCCTTTAAAAAAAAAAAAAGAAAGTCTATGCTCCTTATGATGCAGTATCCATAGTTATTTGATCAGCTATCAAATATTTATACTAATAAAATTTTTTCCTTGTAATTTGCCTCTTTCTCCCAAATGAAAAGTGTGGTACTCAATAAATATTAATTAAAGCCCAACACAGTGGTGCACACCTGTAATTCCAGCGACTCAGGAGGCTGAAGCAGGATGATCACAAGTTTGAGGCCAGCCTCAGCAACTTGGCAATACCCTGTCTCAAAGTAAAATATAAAAAACAGGGGTAGGGATGTGGTAAAGTGCCCCTGGATTCTACCTCCAGTACCATAACCCCCAGCACCCCAAAAAGAAAGAAAAGAATAACAATACATATTAATTAAGATTTAGATCTTTTCTTTCCTTTGAACATAGAAGTATATCCAAGATCCTAGGAGGTCAGAACATTTCAGAGAAAATAAATGCATGCTTCTAAGTCTACCCAGGGTGGAGTCTTCCTTTGTCTCTCTGGTTTTCCACCTACAGAACTGCATCTTTCCTGTTTTCCTGTTATTTTCACCTCTCCCTTGACCTAAGAGCTTCCTCTTCTACAGCACCAGTCTAGGGAATTGCCTCTCAGTTCTCAGGGTTCACTTTCAAATAGCCTTGCATGTTTATGAACACAGGACAGGTGCTCTGCTTTTACTGCAGAGTTGAGTGGCTTTTGTGCCCGGTATAGTGGCACATGCCTGTAATTTTAGCTACTGGAGAGGCTGAAGCAAGAGGATCACAGGTTCAAGGCCTACTACTACTAATAATAATAATAATAATAATACCACTAAGAGCTGGGTTGGTGGCTCAGTGGCAGAGCACTTGCCTAGCATGTGTGAGGCACTGGGTTCGATTCTCAGCACCACATATCAATAAATAAAATAAGGTCCATTGACAACTAAAAAAAAATTAATAATAATAATAATAATGCCGCTGGGTGTGTAGCTCAGTGGTAGAGCATTTGTCTAGCACGTGCAAGGGCCTGGGTTTAAGCCCCAGTACAAAAACAAAACAAACAAACAAAAACTGGCTTTTTCTGTGGCTGTATTATCAGCCACATTGTGGCTCATGCTTGTTACTCTAGAGGCTGAGGAAAGAGGATCACAAGTTTGACAGCAATTTAGTGAGATTCTGTCTCAAAATAATATACTGAAAAAAGGGGGCCTGGAATGTAGCTCGGAGGTGGGACTCCTGGCATGCATAAGGTTCAATTTCACGTACTGTAAGGGGAAAAAAGAGAATGACTTTTGCTCAGATTTTTCTACCAACCTTTCCAGCTGTTAGCTAAGAACAATTTCCACTATTGAGTTTGATTTCTGTAGGTAGCTAACCTACCTTTGTTTGCTTCATTTCCACCCCAATTTTCCCCTAACTAGAAAATCCATCTTGCAACTCTTGAAGTCAAAAGGAGCCCTCTCCCTTGTCTGCAGAGACACCTGCTGGTTAAAGCCCTTCAGTGCATGATGCCTAACTACTCCCTTTTTTGCTGAAGCCTTCTAGTTCTTTCTATGTAAACTGCAGGCTATTGAAAACCACAAGCCCGCATCAAGAGCCAGAAAGCTTGAATCCAAATGGAAGCTGGCTCTAGGAAGCTGGATTTCTGTATGGCTGAGTAGAAATTCCAGTGAGGGTGAGTTTACAGAGAGGCTTTAGACTTAGGTAGCAATCTCTGCTGTGGTTTTGTGCCACCCAAGGATGTTACTTTTTATCTCCCAAATTCCCATGGTATTTAATTTTTTTTCTTAAGGATAAAATTGTTTCTGCTTATTTTTATTTTAAAAATACTTTCAAAGCCAGGCATGGTGGAGCACACCAATAGTCCCAGCTATTCAGGAGGCTGGAGGACTTTTTGAGCCCAAAAGTTCAAGGTTAGACTGAACAACACAATGAGATCTCATCTCTAAATAAATAAGTAAATAAATAATCTCGTTCATTTGCCTCATTTAAGTGCCAGTGTGACATGATAAATAGAGAGCAAAGGTTTTAAAATTAGACATGGGCTTTTCTACTTAGGAGATCATTTCTAGCCTCAGTTGCCCTCTCTGTAATATCACTCCTGCCTTATGAGGTTGTTAGAATTAACTGGACCTGAATAAGAGTCTGGTACATAGTGTGTACTTAAGTATGAATTTCCTCCCCCAAAATGCCAAAATCAAGTAGACAATAACATGCTGGCTTCCAAATCACTTTCAAAAGTTTAGGAATGATTGAGAATTGAATTAGGCTGAAAATGGATTAACTTCCTAGTCAAAGACAAAAAGTGAGAGTTTTAAATCTTTTGGCATGGTTTCCTGAACATGTTCAGTTAAATCTTTGGAAGTTGGACATCTTCGTGTTATGATGGAAACTGTATGTGCAATGAGAACATTCTAACTCTAAAACTTCACAAAGTAGTTATTATTCCCACTTTATAGACGATTAAGTTATGTGGCCTATCTAATGACTGGCTCACTTCACCAGTAAGGGGTGAATCTGAGAAGCAATTTGAAGGCAGTTGATCTCCAAAGTCAATTCACTTAAACTTTTTTGTTTTGGCCATGCTGGGGTCAAGGCCAGGGGCCTTCTGCATGCTGAGCAAGTGCTCTACAAATGAACTACATCCCACCTCTGCCTTTCCACACTTAAAAGTGGTGATTAAAAGATGAAAATGATAACAGTAAATTTTACTTTTATTCACAGTAAATATGCATATGAAAAATATCAAACTATTTATTATCACCATTTAACAGTCTGCTTAAGAAACTGCATCCTCAAACTTTCTGTAGAATGCCAGAGATCTGTAAAAAGTCTATAGAAAGGTTGGCTCATTGCTTGCCTAGTACGTGTGAGGCACTGGGTTCGATCCTCAGCACAGCATAAAAATAAATAAATAAAATAAAGGCTTTGGGGCTGGGGATGTGGCTCAAGCAGTAACGCGCTCACCTGCCATGCGCGGGGCGCTGGGTTCGATCCTCAGCACCACATAAAATAAAATAAAGATGTTGTGTCCACCGAAAACTGAAAAATAAATATTAAAAAAAAAAATCTTTCTTTCTCTAAAAATAAATAAATAAATAAAATAAAGCCATGTGTTCATCTACAACTAAAAAAACTTTTTTTAAAAAAGCTATAGAAGCTCTATGGGACAGAAAAATTTAATCCTGGTGGCATTTTTTCTTCTAAAATTCATTTAAGTGCAGGGGTTGTGGCTCAGTGGTAGAGCGCTCGCCTTGCATGTGTGAGGCTCTGGGTTCAATCCGCAGCACCACATAAAAATAAATAAATAAAGATATTCTGTCCAATTAAAAAATAAATATTAAAAAAATTTAAAAAATAAAATTCATTTAAAGTTATATGTGTAAAAAATAACTATATGTACACTAAAGTCTTTATTTATTTATTTATTTTGGTACTAGGGATTGAACTCAGGGGCACTTGACCACTGAGACACATCCCCAGCCCTGTTTTTCATATATTTATTTATTTAGAGAGAGAGTCTCATTGAGTTGCTTAGCACCTCACTTTTGCTGAGGCTGGCTTTGAACTTGTGATCCTCCTGTCTCAGCCACTTGAGCCACTAGGATTACAGGCATGCACCATTGCGCCTGGCATAATGTCTAAATTTTATGAAATAAACTAACTATTTAAGAAAGGAACCACCCATATCTGTTTTTTAGCTCTTCTTTTAAAAAAATGTTCTAATTTTTTTTTTATTATTCCTTAAGTTTATACTGTTGAGTTAAATTTTGTGGAGTTGTCCTTGCTATTGTTTTGTATTTGGGGTGCTGGGAATAGAACCCAGGGCTTGACACAAGACAAGCTAGAGCTCTACCACTGAGCTACATCCTCAGCCCAGTTGAGTGAAATTTTAAGTTAAAAATAGTGTGGGGGGGGCATACCAAGCACAGTGGTTCACACCTGTAATCCTAGCAATTCGGGAGGCTGAGGCAGGAGGATCACAAATTGGAGGCCAACCTCAGCAAATTAGCAACTTATTGAAAACCTGTCTCAAAATAAAAAATAAAAAGGGCTGGGATGTGGCTCAGTGGTTAAGCACCCCTGGATTCAATCCCCAGTACCAAAACAATTAAAATTTAAATTTAAAAATTAGGGGCATAGCATAATGAGGTAGGGTGAAAGGATTTGAACCACATAGGGAAAGCATCTCAGGGTTCTAACAAGCCTCACTCAACCCTTAAGCCCCGAGAGACTGGAGCCACACTCAAACAGACCTGGAGGTAGAAGCCAAAGTAGTATCAAATATTCCACCTTTAAGTTTTATACCAACTTGAGTAACAGCTTTGATTTTTCTAAGATTTTCTTTTCACTGACTTCCAAGCACCAGGCATTTGTGGATCCATTATTTGGTAAAGTTCAACTCTCAGAGCAGCATATTCAAACTCCTTTGCAGCCTGACCCCAATTTACTTTTTCAGCTTCCTATGTTACATTTACTTTCCCACTTTATTTTTCCCACTCTAACTTTAGTGACTCCTTTTGACTTTTTTAAATTGATATTTGTACATGCTTGTGAGTTCTGAAGAAGTCAAGGGAAAAATTAAGGTTTTGCTGGGCAATCAAGTACTGTCCAAGAATAGCGCACATACCACATCCTCGGGCTGCGCTCCTTCAAGGAAACAAAGGGCAAGAGATAGGATAGTTGGGAAAGATCCAGTTTCTACTCAGACACAAAGAAAAGGAAAGATGGAAGACTTTTTCTAACTACTGTTAAAACATGCCCCCAACCAGGCACAGTGGCGCATGCCTGTAATCCCAGTATCTGGGGAGACTGAGGCAGGAGGATCACAAGTTCAAAGCCAGCCTCAGCAAAAGGGAGATGCTAAGTAACTCAGTGAGACCCTGTCTCTAAATAAAATACAAAATAGGGCTGGGGATGCGGCTCAGTGGTCGAGTGGCCCTGAGTTCAATCCTTGGTATAAAAAAAAAAAAAAAATTCCCCAGAGACTGCATAAAAGCTAAAAATAATTTCTCTCCCCAAATAGGTAGCTGAATTTCTTTCTGTCCCTAAGGAATACACTAGAAAGTCATTTGAACTAATTAGTGAGGTTGCAAGCTACAAGATAGATATACAAAACTAAGCTAGTTTCCATACATTAGCAACAAAATTTCTGAAAATTAAAGTAAGAAATCAATTTCCAGCCGGGCACTGTGGTGTACAGCGTGGGAGACTGAGGCAGGAGTATTGTGTGTTCAAAGCCAGCCTCAGCAACTTAGCAAGGCATTTAAACTCAGTGAGATCCTGGCTCAGTGATTAAACCCCACTGGGTTCAAGCCTTGGTACCAAAAAGAAAAGAAAAGATATTAATTCTCTTGCTTTTTGTTGTTGTTGTTGTTGTTTTGTTTGTTTGTTGTTGTTTTGTTTGTTTGTTGTTGTTGTTGTTTTGCCATAGGGTCTCCTTATGTTGCCCAGGCTTCTGGGCTCCAGAGATTGATCCTCCCACCTCAGCCTCCTGGGACAACAGGTATGTACCACTGCACTGGGCTTAATAATTCCATTTACAATAATATCCAAATGAATAAAATACTCATATACACATTTAACAAGAGAAAGGTTAAGACTTGTACACTGAATACAACAGAACATTGTTAAAATAAATTAAGGAAGATCAAAAGACATCATGTTGATAAGATGGCAGCACTTCTCAAAAATGATCTACTGATTTAATCCTGATCATATAAAGTTCTAGTGGCTTTATTTACATTTTGGAGAAATTGACAAGTTGAGCCTGAAATTCATATGAAAATGTGAGGCACCCAGAATAGGTAAAACAATCTTTTAATAAAAGGAACAAAGTTGGAGGACTTATTCTTACCAATTTCAAAACTTACTAGAAAACTACAGTAACCAAGACAGTGTGGTACAGTATAAAATAATAAAAGTTAATGGAACCAAAATGGGAGTCCATAAATAAATCCTTACCTTTATTGTCAATTGATTTTTTATAAGGATGCCAAGATAATCCAATGAATAAATAGTCTTTTCACTAATTAGAACAAATTTAAAAATTAAAGAAAAAGAATAGTCTTTTCAACAAATGGTGCAGGGACAACTGAACAGCCGGATTCAAAAGAACACAATTAGACTCCTACTTTATGTTTCACAAACATTAATTTAAATGAATTATAAACCTAAATGTAAGAGCTAAAACTATAAACTTTTAGAAGAAAATATAGGAGCCAGGTGCAGGTGCACATGCCTGTGATCTCAGCAGCTTGGGACACTGAAGCAGGAGGATTGTGAGTTCAAAGACAGCCTTAGCAATTTAGCGAGGCCCTAAGCAACTCAGTGAAACCCTGTCTCTATATAAAATATATTATTAAGAAAAAAGGGCTAGGGATTGGGGATGTAACTCAGTGGTTAAGTGCCCTTGGATTCAATCCCCGGTACCAAAAAAAAAAAAAAAGAAAAGAAAAAGAAAAAGAAAGAAAGAAAAGAAAAATATATAGAAGTAAGTCTTTGACATTCTTTTGGGAAATAGGTTTTTTAGCTATGACACCAAAAGCATAACAGACTAAATAAATAATGGATACACTGTAGCCCAACTTATCCATATTAAAATATAAATAGCAATACTATTGTTGTTATTATTATCATTATTATTTTTGAGATAAGGTTTCAGTTTGTTGCCATGCTGGTCTTGAACTCCTGGGTTCAAGCAATCCTCCTGTCTCAGACTCATTAATAAATGGACTACAGGTGTGGTCCACCACACCTGGCTGGGCTAATATGTTTTTCTCTTTCTTTCCTTTTTTTTTTTTTTTTCCTGGTATGGGGGATTGAACTCAGGGCTACTCAACCACTGAGCTACAATCCTTGCCCTATTTTGTATTTTATTTAGAGACAGGGTCTCACTGAGTTGCTTAGTGCCTCACTTTTTGCTGAAGCTGGCTTTGAATTTGCTGTCCTCCTGTCTTGGCCTCCCAAGCCTCTGGGATTATAGGCATGCACCACTGCACCTGGCCACCCCCAGTTCTTTTTATTTATTTATTTTTGAAACATGAGACAGTGTCTCACTAAATTGCCAAGGTTCACCATGAACTTGGGATCCTCCTGTATCAGCCTTCTGAGTCACTAGGATTGTATCACTATATCCAGTGCTCAACTTTTTTGAGAGAGAGAGAGTGGGCTCTCACAATATTGTACAAGCTGTTCCCAGCTCCTGGACTCATATGATACTACTGCCTTAGCCTCCTATGTAGCTAAGAGAAACCCCCCACAATAAGGGTATTGAACACATTAAGCAAGAGAAAGGTAAGCCTTGTCCACAGAATATAACAAAACAGTAGGAGTTCTATCACTGAGCTACATCCCCAGTCTTTTTATTTAATTTTGAGACAGATCTTGATAAGTTGCCCAGGCTGGCCTCCAGCTTGTAATCCTCTTGCCTTAGCCTCTTGAGTCACTGGGATTACATGTGTGCCCCACATGCACAGCTTAATAAAATTAGCAGTAATAATAAATAATAAGAGTTTTGTGTCACAATAATACCATCAAGAAAGTGAGAACCCAATCTACAGAACAGGTGGAAATATTTGCAAATCATACATCTGGCTTGTACCCAGACTATATTAAAAATTTACAACCTAATAATATAAAGATAAATAATCCAACTTAAAAGAGGACAAGCCTGGGTATGATGGTACATGCCTGTAATCCCAACAATTTGGGAGGCTAATGCAGAAGATTGCAAATTCAAGGCTAGCCTGGACAATTTAGTGAGACTCAAAATAAAAAATAAAAATATCTGTGGATAGTGCTTCAGTGAATTCAGTGCCTGCATTGAATTTAGTGCCCCTGGGTTTATTCCCCTGTAACACATACACACCGGACAAAAATTTGAAGAGACATTTGATGTCCAAAGAAGACATTCAAATGACCTGTTAGCACATGAAAGAATACAACAACATTAATCATTAGAGAAATGCAAATCAAAATACTGTGAGATAACATATCCTACCAGATAAATAAAATTAATAAAACAGACTGTAACAAGTGTTGGTGAGAATGAGAATAAATTGGTTATCTCAGGAACTGCTGGTAGGAGTACAAAATGGTGTGGCCCTTTGAAAAATATTTTGGCAGTTCCTCAAAATGTTAAATGTGAAATTACCATATATCCCAGCAATTCCACCCTAGGTACATGCCCATGAGAACTGAAAACATATATTCACACAAAAATCTGTTCATGAAGGTTCATAACAACATCATTTATAATAACAAAAAGCAGAAACAACCCAAATATGCATCAGTTGATGAATGGATAAAATAATGTGGCATAACCATACAGTGAATCATAAAATATTAATAAAAATAAATTAAGTAATGAGCTACAATATGTATGAACCTTAAATACAATATGCTAAGGGAATGTAGCCAGACATGAATGTCACATATTGCATGATTCTATTTAAATAAAATGTCTAGAACAGGCAGATTCATTGCAATAGGAAGCAAGACAATGGTTGTGTAGGGCTGGAAGGGTTGGGGGTTAGGAATAGATGGGATTCTACTAATGGATGGAGCATCTCCCTTCAGGTTAGTGAAAATGTTGGAAATTTAAATTGTAAAGATCGCATGAGTCCAGGAACATAATAAAACCATTAATTTGCATCCTTTAAGTGGGTGAATTTTATCATATGTGAATTATACCTCAATAAAAGCTTTAATTTTTTAATTTAAAAACTCACTAGGGTAGCTGGGTGTGGTGAGGCACACCTCTAATCCCAGTAACTCATAAGGTTGAGTCAGGAAGATCACAAGTTCAAAGCCAGTTTCACTAATTTAGTGAGGAACTAAGCAGCTTAGTGAGACTCCTTCTCAAAATTCAAAAGGAAAAAGGGCTGGCGATGGGACTCAGTGGTTAAGCACTCTGGGTTCCATCCCTGGCGTCAAAACAAACAAAAAAATTCATAGGAAAACATCCTCTCCTTTATCTTTAGACTCAGCTAAATGGATTTCAATAAAGGGAGAGGGAAATTTCGTGTGTGTGTGTGCGCGCGGGCGCGTGTTTTGATGTTGTTTTTGTGGAGCTGGAGATCAAACCCAGGGCTCAGGTATGTTAGGCACACCGTCTATCACTAAACTATACCCCGACCACCAAGGGAAGGTGGTAAGGAGGGTTGGGTCTACACTAGTTTTTGACACGTAGAATTCAGAGTCAGAATCAGTTTCAATTTACATAAAGAAACCAGACTCCAGGGAAGGAGGTATGTACGGAAAAGCTCAAGGAAGGAGACTTTCACAGGAAAAAGTAATACAATTCCTCCCCATTCCCATTCGACAGTTTTACTGACCAAAAAGCAAAGATAAAAGCCCTACTCCATACTCCATATCCAGTGACTTAATGAGCCATACAGCTGATCCCTTTGAACTCACGATCCTCCTGCCTCAGCCTCCCCAGCCACTGGGATTACAGGCATGCACCACCACACCCAGCTGTTATTTTCTTTCTTTCTTTCTTTCTTAATATTTATTCTTAAGTTTTAGGTGGACACAATATCTTTATTTTACATTTACGTGGTGCTAAGGATCAAACCCAGTGCCTCGTGCATGTTAGAAAAACTAGTCCCCCACCCTTGAAGAATCCTTTGTGGTCATAAAAACCTCAACTGGTTCACTAGCACTTGCCCTGTCTGTCATTTCTTGCCAGTCCCTTGTTGGTAGACCTCAAGGGTTAGATTGTAGTCTCATTGTAGAGGTGCTCTCCTGGGCTGAATTCTTCTCAGTATTGTGTTTACCTAGTGCCTTTTTGACTCAGGGTGGGGGAGACCTGTACATGTATATCAGCCTCCAGAACTGTGAGATACTGTATTTTTATTATTAGTTTATTTTTTTTCTTTCTTTCTTTCTTTCGGGTGGGGGAGGTATACCGGGAATTGAACTCGGAGACACTTGACCACTGAGCCACATCCCCAGCCCTATTTTGTATTTTATTTAGAGATAGGGTCTCACTGAGTTGCTTAGTGCCTTGCTTTTGCTGAGGCTGGCTTTGAACTCTTGATCCTCCTGCCTCAGCCTCCCTAGCCACTGGAATTACAGGCATACACCACCACACCTGGCTGTTGTTTTCTTTTTTTTTTTTAATATTTATTCTTAAGTTTTAGGTGGACATATATCTTTATTTTACATTTACATGGTGCTGAAGATGGAACCCAGTGTCTTGTACATGCTAGGCGAGCGCTCTACCACTGAGCCACAACCTCAGCTCCCTGGCTGTTATTTTCTTGATAACTTGTTCTTCACTCATTTTATTATATGTAGTATTTTGATTTTTGCTTCTTCTAATACTGCTATATATTTTGTTATGGAATTATGTTACCTAACACAATTTTCCTTAACCTTCTTCTTAATTTCAGTCAGTTTTCTGACTTACTCGTTGTTTTTTTTTTTTTTTTTGGTGGTATTGGGAATTTACCCAAGAAGTGCTCTACTATTGAGCTACATCCCCAGCCCTTTTTTTTATTTATTTATTTTTATTTTAAGACAAGCTGTTGCCAAGTTGCCAAGGCTAGGCTTGAACTTGGGATCCTCCTGCCCCAGCCTCTTGAGTTGTTAGGAAGGGTACCACTTCTCCTGGCCTTGTTTTCTTCTTTTAATTGAAGTTTTTGTTTTCCATAGGTAAACATTATGATATTTATTTTTTGGTTTTTGCCCTTGATTTTTGGCTTCCCAAGGCAGCCTCAGAAACCCAGAACTGTGAGATAAGTAAACCTCTTTTCTTCATAAATCACTTAGTCTTGGGTTTTCTGTTATAGCAACAGAGAATGAACTAAGACAAGAAGCAAGCACTCTTGCCTTCATAGTGTTTCCTTTTAAGAGCAGGTGAAAACAAGCCTAGAAACCAGGAGACCAAAGCAATAACAAGGGATCCTATCTTTTCCATGATTATGGCAGGCTTGGGATCTGGGAGGCTCAGGTTGCCATAACAGAAAACCACAGACCAGGTGGCTTAAACAATAGGAATATATTTCTCACAGTTCTGGAAGCGAGAAGTCGAAGATCAAGGTGCTAGCCTATGCAGTTCCTTGGTAAGGACCCTCTTCCTAGCTTACAGATGACCACCTTCTTATATCATCTTTACATGGTGGAGAGAGGGCTCTGGTCTCTTTCTCTCTCCTTATAAGGATACTACTCTTATCACGAGGAACCTACCTTCAGGAACTTATTCAAACCTAACTACTTCCCCAATGTCCTATCTCCAAATACCACCACCTGTGAGGTTAGGACTTTTGTATATGAATTTTGGCAGAAACACAAACATTCAATCCATAACAAAATCTCAGGGCTTCAAGCAGAAAAAGGACCCAAATGCAGAAGGTATGTTGTATAGGGAGAGAAGAAGGATGAAGTAAAAACAAAGTGGCCTCAGTCCTTTTTTATGCTTCCTGCTGAGATTTGCATGGAAAAGAAGGGTCTTCAGAGAGGGAAGGTTGCCGCTAGGTTTGTAGTTGGTGCCTGATGATAGCAGTGGTGTCAATAAGATCTGAATGCTGAGTCAGTTACAGTGGCTTAGGGCTCCATAACTGAGTAGCTTTGTGAGTGTGGATGGCTTGTGTTATTTAATCTGAAAAATGAGGTTGTCATAAAAACTAAATGAGGGCTGAGTGAGGTGGCACATGCCTGTAATCCCAGTGATTTGGGAGGCTGAGGCAGGAGGGTTGCATATTTGAGGCTAGCCTCAGCATCTTAGTGAGATCGTATCTTAAAAAATAAAAAAAAAGCTGGGAATGTAGCTCAGTGGTAAAGTGCCCCTGAGTTCAATGCCCAGTACCAAATAAATAAATAAATAAATAAATGCTAAATGTGACAATATCTGTAAAAGTACTTCGTAAAGGTTGGTGGTATTACTCAGTGGTAGAGCACTTGCCTAGAAGGCCCTGGATTCAAACCCAAGCACTATAAAGGCAACAACAAAAGGGACTTTGTAAATCATACTGGGTAATATAGGATTATTTTGCTTAATGGTAGGATAATTCTGGGGCTATAGTAGTAATTAAAAATTATGAAAGGAAAGGAAGCCAGGCACGGTGGTGCACGCCTGTAATCTCACAGCTCAGGAGTCTGAGGCAGGAGGATCATGAGTTCAAAACCAGCCTCAGCAACTTAGCAAGGCCCTAAGTAACTCAGTGAGACCCTGCCTCTAAATAAAATATAAAAAAGGGCTAGTTTGTAGCTCAGTGTTAAACACCCTGGATTCACCCCCTAGCCCCTCCCGCCCCCCAAAAAGACAATGTGGTGTCTGATCTCAAGTATCTTGTGGTTCTATAGCATAAATAAAGCTTGGAAACATAACAAACCTGTAGGATGGCTCATGGCTGCACAGGGTTGATTTGAGTTCTCTTCTTATCTGTTGCAGATGACTCAGGCAGGGCTGGGTGTGTCTGGTAGGATGCCTCTGAGGAATTTTATTGTCAGGAAGGCTGGCTTCCTCATTTGAGACACCTCCTTCTAGGGGAATAAGCCAGGTATGATAGGATTCTCCAAGAGCCAAGGCCTTGTTTGTCAGAATGCAGTGTGACCACTGTTATTCAGAGAAATGCAGGCTCATCCCCTTAGCTGAGGATTCAGGCCCTGTCCAAAAGACAAGTCTTATGGAGGTAAAGGATGGGCTGCTTCCCTGCCTCTATAACAAGAAGGCTCATACAACATGTTCTAGGACCCCTTTCTCTGACCACGAAACCAAAGAGAGGGAAAATTTTCTAATCTGCTACAGACCATGCACTCAGTCTCTGATACCCAGAAAGCTCTTGATGGAGCAATGGGAGGCACCCAGAGTGCCAAAGAGAAGGGGCAGTGTCATTCCTGCAGATGTGTCAATACCCAGCAAGAATCCCAGCACAATACTGAATTCAGCAGTCTGCATTGTTCTCATCAGAAAGGGGACAGTCCTTACCAGGAATTACCATGCAGATACATCGTATGAGGTGGTCTAAACAAAATATCTCAGAGTAGCAGCAACTTTTTTTTCCCTCTTTTTTTGGTACTTGGAATTGGTACTAGTGCCCTCCGCTCCCCCCCCCCTTTTTTTTTAGTTGTAGATGGATAAAATACCTTTGTTTTGTTTTTATTTATTTTGATGTGGTGCTGAGGATTGAACCCAGTGCCTCACACATGTCTGGCAAGTGCTCTACCACTGAGCCATAAGTCCGGCCCCCCTAGTGCCCATTTTTAAATTTTATTTTGAAACAAGTTCTCATGAAATTGCCCAGGCTGGGCTTGATCCTGAGATTCTCCTGCCTTAGCATCCTGAGTAGCTGGGATTACACGCATGTACTAAATCTCCCCGCTCAGCAGCAACTTTTTTTTTTTTTGGCACCAGGGATTGAACACAGGATGTTTTAACCACTGAGCCACATCCCCAGCCCTTAAAATATATATATGATGTAAGTGGACATGATAGCTTTATTTTTTATTTTTATGTGGTGCCAAGGATCGAGCCCAGTATCTCATACATGCTAGGCGAGCACTCTACCACTGAAAGCCACAATCTAAGTCCCCCAGTCCCTTTTTTTTTTATATTTTATTAGAGACAGGATCTAGCTGAGTTGCTTAGGGCCTCACTAAGTTGCTGAAGCTGGGTTTAAACTCAAGATCCTCCTGCCTCAGCCTCCCGAGGCTCTGGGATTACAGGTATGTACCACCACACCTGGATCAGCAGTGATTCTTGATAGAGCATTGTCGCAAGCCATCCATGAACTGTGTATGTGAGCTCTGCACATTCTAGCTATATGAGGGGACAGGTCTGGCATGCACACTAATTGGGCTGTGCGATGCAAGTGTGCCTCTCCTCTCGCTCGCCTGTGATCCCACACAGCACCTGAGATAGGTGTGACTTGCCAAGATGTCAATCGATCTGTTGACCACAAGACATCACGAAGCAAGACTCCACCTTGAAACCTTACTTGGAATATAATATTCTATCGATAGAATATTCTATTGAAAATCTTTTGCCTTCTTTTCCTTTCTGGGTGCACTTGCTCTCTTGCATTCCAGCATGGAAGAGGACCCTTGAGGTTTCAGAGCAGTCTCGCCTTCGATATGAAAATGACTTTTGTGGCCTATGCTTTTTCGCCATTTTCTTAGTTTAATGTTGCAGCCAGCTCTTTTGAACCCAGTTCATCTTGTCAGTGCGGGCCGTTGGCGAGAGAGCACTGTGGATATTTTGGGAATGAAGGCTATAGGTGGCCTATGGAGCTGCTACGACCATTGAAGGAGGAGCTTCCTAAGTTAATAGATGGGCACTAAAACAGCAGCAAAAATTCATGTGATACAGCGCCATTTCAGATAACAAAAAGTCAGTGAAATCATGGGCATCCCAGAGAAGATGGTAACTGGACCTTGAAGTTGATGGTTAATTTTACGTGTCACCTTGAATTTCTAAACGTGTGCCTGTGAGGGTATTTTAGACACTCTGCCTTCGTCAATGTGGGTCAGCCTCATCCAATCAGTTGAGGGTGCTAATACAACAAAAAGGCAGAGGGTGGGTAAATGTACTCTGCTGGAGCTCGAACGTCTACCTTCTTCTGCTCTCAGACATTGGCACTCTGGTTCTCAGGTCTTCATGCATGGACTGAAATTAAACTTGCAGTTTTAATAGGCCTCTAGCTTGTAGAGAGCAGATTGTACTTGGCCTTCATAACCTCATGAGATAATCAGTCACAGTAAATCCTGTGTGTGTGTATGTGTGTATGTGTGTGTGTGTGTGTATTGGGTCTTGTTCTCTGGAGCACTAATCCAGTCACAATGTAGGCCTAAAGTTAAAGATGCCTCTTACACCATAGGTCTTTGAGTAATTTTCAACTATTAATTCTCTAGTACTCAGAAGCACAGCTTCAAATGAAGTTCTTTAACATTTTGTGTCAGCTGGATGCAGTGGTACATGCCTATAATCTCAGCTATTTGGGAAATTGAGGCAGGAGGATCTCAAGTTTGAGGCCAGCAAGGGAACATGGCTCTCAGAAAAAAAAAAGAAAAAGGGATGGGGATATAGCTTAGTGGTGGAGCACCCCTGGCTTCAAGCTTCTGTAAAAAACAAAACAAAACAAATAAATAAACAAAAAAACCCTCCATGTCAGGCTATCAGCTGGGCAGCAAGACTCCCTGGCAGGCAGTTCTTATAATTTTCCTATATCCAGAGTAACTGCTGCTTCTACTTTTCCAAGGAGAGTTTTCTTTGTGTTTTGCCTTGCCTCAAGAACCCAAACCAAAGGAGATGGACAATTCTTTTTTTTTTTAAGATCCAGTGTACACTGTGATACTCCTTTTTATTCACAAATATTGGTGATTTAAGTATAATGTTTTCATTCATATTCAAATAAGAAGAAATTTTATTCATAGCTTCAAAAGTAAAATTAATACTATTGAAATCAGAATGATAAAAATAATTCATCATGTACAGCATAAACTCATTGATTAATAACTTCATCAGAAATAATGGAAGTTTAATATATAGACAAAAATTTATTGTTTGACTTTTTTTTATCTTTTTTTTAAATTTATTTATTTTTATGTGGTGCTGAGGATTGAACCCAGGGCCTCGCATGCGCTAGGCGAGCGCTCTGCCGCTGAGCCACAGCCCCAGGCCCTTGTTTGACTTTTTTATAGCATTTACAAAAATTTTTTTAGTTGCCAATGGATCTTTTGTTTTATTTATTTATATGCGGTGCTGAGGATCAAACCCTGGGTCTCACACATGCCAGGTCAGCCCTCTACCACTGAGCCACAAGCCCAGCCCCTATTGTTTGACTTTTAATATCTAGACTTTTCAAATTTTGTTTATTTGTTCTAATTAGTTATACACAATAGCAGAATTCATTTCAATTCATTGTACACAAATGGAGCACAAGTTTTCATTTCTCTGGTTGTGCACGATGTAGACTCGCACCATTCTGTGTGGTCACACATGGAGAGGTGGACAATTCTTAACTCACCTTTTAGTGAACAGGTTCTTTATGCCACCCAAGAAAGGTCAGAAACAGGTGGGAGCTGGGGAAGCAAATAACTAGTTTAGCCAGAGCCTTTTCCCACTGAAGATTCCCTGCAAAGATGATTGTCAGGGTTGCTCAGGGAACCTGCTGCAGTAAATCTCAAGTGGTCTGATGGTTGTCATGGGCAACACTACATCTTCCCTGAAAACAAGAAACAGGTGCTTTCTTTGCATTTTTAACATGTTGGAGATGAAAATAGCGGTATAAGGAGGAAAAAAATGGATTATTCTTATTCTGAATTGAACCCAGGGTTCTTTATCACTGAGCTATATCCCAGACCTTTTTATTTTTTGAGACAGGGTCTCACTAGGTTGCTTAGGGCCTTCCTAAATTGCTGAGGCTGGCCTTGAACCTACAATCCTCCTTCCTCAGCTTCCCTAGTTGCTGGGATTACAAGTATATGCCACTGTACTCAGCCTGAATTCATTTTTTTTAAATATTTATTTAGTTGTAGTTGGACACAATAACTTTATTTTATTTATTTATTTTTATGTAGTGCTGAGGATCGAACCCAGGGTCTTGCATGCGCCAGGTGAGCACTCTACCCCTAGCCGCAACCCCAGCCCTTTTAATTAATTTTTATTAGTGCATTTATTATTATACATAATGGTAGGATTCATTGTGGCATATTCTGAATTCATTTTAAAGATAACTATTTGATTAACTAGAAGCTGAATATCCTCTTGGCTTTCCTAAGATAGAAAGAATTCACTCTTTTTGTAGGGAGGGACATCAATAGCAATCTAGCTATGTGACAAATAAATCAAATGAAACTTAATTAGGATAAAAGTTGGGCTGGGGATGTGGCTAAAGTGGTAACATGCTTGCCTGGCATGTGCAAGGCGCTGAGTTCGATCCTCAGCACCACATAAAAATAAAATAAAGATGTTGTGTCCACCGAAAACTAAAAAATAAATATTAAAAAATTCTCTCTCTCTTTAAAAAAAAAAAAGATAAAAGTTTCCAGGTCTATAAGCTTGCTACTTGAATGTCATCTGAGGAGATGTACAAGTCAGTGGCTATTAATATTCAGTGTCCATAGTAATCACCTAAAGAATTTGTCCTAGTAATTCTTTTTTTTTTAAACTATGTATCTGTTCGTTCACCATGTGTGCCCCAATAATTCTAGTTCAGTAAGTCTGAATTGAGAAACTGAGGTATTTGAAAAAAAAATCAGACTTTTTTTTTTCCCCCACTACTGTTTAGACTGCAAGCAACTTAACCTAATCTTTGGACATATATCCTGTTTCATCATATTTTCTGAAATGTTTGGGAGAAGGCTAGGAAATTCATAAAAATAAGGAGCCTGAGGACTTGACTCCCCCATGCTTTTTCTTTCTTTTTGTTTTTATTTTTGTTACTGAGGGATTGAACCTAAGGCAATTTACCAATTAACTATATCCCCAGTCTTTTATATTTTTTATTTCAATACAGGATCTCGCTAAGTTGCTGAGGGTTCTTGCTAAATTGCTGGAGCTGGCCTCAAACTTTCAAACGTCCTGCATCAGCCTCCTGCATCTCTGGGATTTCGTGTACCACTGTGCCCAGCTAATGCTGGACCTTTCACTGAAAACTTCCTTCTTTCCAAGATACCATTCCCATCCACTACTTCTGAGATTGGGGGAAATTTTGAATATAGACAGAACAAGAGCAATGAAGCAGCTATTGGCAGGATTTATCAGTACTTGCTGACAATTTTTCGGTGAAATTACAACCTGGAACAGACACCCTAGAAACAGTGAAGTGGAGACCCTCCTGGATTTCAGGTATCAATCCTCAACCTCTGAAGGTGAATTTTAGGCATCTGGTAGTACAGAGATGATATAAGATACCCGCAGAAGATATAGGCAAAGTATGCATTATCTCAGAAGAAGGAAAAAGGTTTTATTTTTTTTTCCAGCCGGTAGAATTGAAAACGGACATTTAAACTGGGTCTTAAAAGATGGGCAAAAGATGGACATGTGTGGGAGATCATGAAAGATCTCCCTCCCTCCCTCTCTCTCTCTCTCTCTCTCTCTGCTAGGGATCTAGCCCAGGGCTTTCTGAATGCTAGGCAAGTGTTCTACCCAATAGTTAGGACATGTTTTAGTAATAGACATCATTATTTATTTGTTTGTTTAGGTTGATTGGCTGCTGATTTGTTTTTAATGCAAACTTTACACAATTTCACAAATTGTGCAAGATAAATGTATACAGTGATTCTGATCTCAGGGTCCTCTCTTCCCTTAGAAACTGGATTAACCTTCAACAGTATAGCTAAGGGATCAGTTTGGATACAGTGTCAGATCTTCTTCTTTGTGCCTGCCCTGGCCTTTTTTCCTTTCTGTTTGAAATATTTTCTTGGCTCAAAAACCTGAATTTAAAAAAATAAATAAAGAGCTGGGGTTGTAGCTCAGCCGTAGAGCACTTGCCTTGCACACTTGAGGCCCTGGGTTCAATCCCCAGCACCACATAAAGATAAACAAATAAAAATAAAGATATTGAGTCCATCTGCAGCTAAAAAAAAAAAAGTTCAAAAAATCAAATTTCTTTAAAAAATAAATAAATAAATAAAAGTAGGGATGAGGTGTAGCTCTGTGACCAAGTGCATGGGTAAGGCTTTGGTGTTGATCCCTAGCACAAAAGGAAGGAAGGAAGGAAAAGGAAAATAAAAAATAAATAAATAAAAATAAAAATAAATAAATAAAAGACCCTGGGTTTGATGTTTATATTCATGTACTTGCTCAAAATTCTGTCTGCGTTGAGCCCCTCCCACTTCACCATCACTCCATCACCAAAACCCTGGTGCGCTCTCTTTTGGCTTTCTCATTGCACATGTGATCATACATATAGAAAAGACATGTATTAGAGGCTTTGCTTGTATGTTTTAATCAACTTTACTTATCCATTTTGAGCAGTCTTAGGCTTATAAAAAAACAGAATGAAAAGTACAAATTTCTCATATATAGCTTGCTCCTCCATCCCACTCTACTCCCATAATTTCCCTATTATTAACATCTTGCATTAATGTGTTGCATTTATTACAATTGATGAGTCAACATTGATACTTTATAATTTTTTCTTTTTTTTTGGCATCAGACCTTGTTATGTTGTCCAGGCTGGCTGTGAACTCCTAGGCTCAGAGATCTTCCTGACTTAGGCTTCCAAGTAGCTGGGACTTCAGACATGTCATCATACCTGGCTTGATAATTTATTATTAAGTAAAGTCCATATCTTACATTAGGGTGCACTCTTTTTTTGGTACATTCTCTGAGTTTTGAAAATGTATAATGTCATGTATTAACTATTACAGCATCATACAGAATAATTTCACTGCTCTAGAAATTCCCTCTGTACTACCTATTCATCCCTCCCTTCCTTCCCAACCCAAACACTGATCTTTTTACTGTCTCAACAGTTTTGACTTTTCCAGAATGTCATATGGTTGAAATCATATAGTAATGTAGTTGTTTTAGACTGATTGTTTTTCTTAATAATATGTATTTAACTTCCCTCCATGACTTTTTGTGCTTAGTAGCACATTTCTAAGTAAGCACATTTCTTAGTAGCACTGAATAATATTCCATTGTATAGATGTACCACAGTTTTTCTTTTTAATCTATTCATCTATTGAAGAACATCTTTGTTACTTTCAAGTTTTGGGAGTTATGAATAAAGCTGCTATAAACATCCATGTGTGGTTTTTGTATGGATGTTAATTTTAAACTCACTTGGGTAGATACAAGGGAGCATGACCACTAAGTTGTATGGTAAAAAAAATGTTTCTTCTGAAGTGACTGTACCATTTTGCCTTCCCACCAGCAGTGAACGAGAGTTCCTGTTGATTCATACCCTTCCCAGCATTTGGTTTTATCAAAATTTGTATTTTGGTGCAAATAATAACTGTGCAGTGATATCTTGTTGTTTTAATTTGCAATTCCCAATGACAAAATCTTGAGCATCTTCTCATATACATATTTACCATGTGTGTTTCATCTTTTTTTTTTTTTTTGGTAGCAAAGTTTTATTGTAAAACAAGAAATCGATATAAAAAGGGGATATAAAATGAGAGAAGGGGTATGGGGTGACAAATGCAGATTTGTCTTGCAGCGTGCCAACAAACAAATAAAAAAATAAAAAAAATTAAAAAACCCCCAAAACTACAAAAACCTGACCCTGAGCATATGGGGGAAGTAAAACAGATCTTGGTGGACACAGACCCTATATAAGCCTGAGATGGAATCCTCAAGGCTGTGGGATGGGATGAGATTTCATTTCAGGTGCCAAGGTTCAACAAGAGGTTGGACAGGATTTGGCTGGCCAGCAGAGACTTGGCAACTCCTTCCCCTTAACCAGCTGCTCAATCTTGGAAACCATCAACACATCTCCCTAACAGGGGCAGGAAACCAACAACCACAAGGGGGCCAAGTCCCAGCCACCTCCTAATACAAGGCAGTTCAAAGCCAGACATACATTATTTTATTAACCCTCACAACAAACCCGTGAGGTAGGTACGATGATCAACGTTTTATAGATGTGGGTATTGAAGTTAGGAGAAATTAAACAACTTGAAGACAGCTTTTCTGGTCAGCATGGTTGAAGAAGGGCTTCCAACCCATTGGATGGCTGGTTGTAGGTTAACCCTTACATGCAAGAACATTTTCTTCCATCTCCCACTCTTCACAGTTAAAGCCAAGCCAGTATGTCTTAGCTCTCACCTCTCCCCAAAACACCAGTGCAGGCTGACTTGAGTGAAACTCTATAGACAAGACAAATGGCAGAATTCCTAGGCATTTCTGAGGCACACCTATACTAAGCAGGGATTCAAGTACCCAAGTTCCAAAATGCTAGGGAAGGAGGGCAGGGGTGGGGGTGGGAGACTAGAGTCAGAGGATGTCAGTCTGAATCAGGCCCCTCTCTCTTGAATATTATTTTTTTATGACGGGAGGTAGACTGCCCCTTCTTGGACTTCAGGTAGCTGGGGTTAGGCCTGCTCTCCCCTGGCTCCTTTTCAGCCTGGGCATCCTTGAGCTCCAGGGCTTCATTCAACTCTTGGAACATCTCAAAGCATGCATGGCCACGAATCTTAAGGGTGAAATATTCTCCATCCAGTGGTTTCTTCATGTGTGTTTCATCTTTAGGAGGTGTCCAAATCTTTTGCCCATTTTTAATTTGAGTTGTTTTTGTTTTTTGTATTGTTGAGAGAGTTTGTTTTGGTTTTTATTTTATTTTTTGGTACCAGGAATTGAACCCAGGGGCATTTAAGCATTGAGTCACATCTCTGGCCCATTTTTATTTTTTATTTTGAGACAAGGTATTGCTAAGTTGCTTAGGGCCTCATGAAGTTGCTGAGGCTGGCTTTGAACTTAGGATCCTCTTGCCTCAGCCTCCCCAGCTGCTGGGATTACAGGCATGTGCTACAGTGCATGACTCTTGTTTTATATTTTAAAAGTGAGATTAGAGTCAGGTTTAGTGGCACACACCCATAATTCTAGCTATTCAGGAGGCTGAGGCAATAGGATCATGAATTCTAGGCCAGTTGAGGTGATATATGGAGACCCTGTCTCAAAATTTAAAAAGGGGGACTGAGGATGTAACTCAGGGGTACAGTACCCCTGGATTCAATTCCCATACCACATGCACCAGAAAAAGAGAGGAGGGGAGAGAGATTATATTATTTGTATTTATCTGTATCTTTCTTTCCATTGTGGAAATCTTTCCCAATTGGTAGAGATCTATCATATTCTTTTTTTGTGTGGCTACATAGTATTTTGTGCTATGAATCCTCCACAGTTGATCAAACATCTTCTGTAAATGTTGATTCTCCTTGCATCTGGTTTTCACCATTACAACAGTGCTTATTATGTATACCCTTGTGAATATATACTCACATCCTAGCATTTTTGTTTCTTTCTTTTTGGGGGGGTGGGGAGGTACAGGGTATTGAATCTGGGGCCTCATGCATGTTAGGCAAGTGTTATATCACTAAGCTATATGCCCAGCCTACACTTTTATTTCTATATGAAAGGATGATTCAGTGATGGTAAGGAGTACAAGCCCTAGCTAGTTTCAGCCTAAATTTGAAGTCATCCATTTTTTTTTTATTATTATCTTTGTCACCTTGAGCAAATCACCTGATTTCTCTCTACCACAGGTTCTCCATGACTATCTATAAAGAAGAATAATAATACCTTATAGGCTAGCCTTGAACTCCTAGGGTCAAGCTGAGATAGAATAGAAGAAACATAAAGAAGATAGGTAAAGTGGTGCATAGCGGCACACACCTGTAATCCCAGGGACTACAGAGGCTAAGGCAGGAGGTGACAAGTTTGAGGCTAGCCTCAGAAATTTAGCAAGGCCGTAAGCACCTTAGTGAGAGTCTGTCTTATAATAAAAATTTAAGAAGGGCATGTGGATGTAGCTTAGTGGTAAAATATCACTGATCCCCAGTACATGTACACACACACACACACACATGAAAGGAGAAAGCAAGCAAAAGGAGGTGACTATAACTTTGATCTGAAAGCCTTATGTTAAAATTCCTCATGCCTTTCCTCCACAAACTAGTTCTCTCTTTCAGGCCTCTCAATCCCAAATTTAAGAGAAATTTACAAATCTTCACTCATAATCTTCAAGATACTGGAAATTCAGCAACTTATGAAAATTACTCTGTGCCCTATCACATAGCCCGTTAATACACATATTTTTAGAATAGATTGAGCAAAGGCAGACATGAAGCTTAAGGGTATTTTCCCAACGTTATCTATTGGTCAGATAATGGAAACTTCTACCTAAGGATCCTGAGAATAGCCAGACCATTATAAATCATCTTGTGATTACCAGTCTGATGTCATCCCCACATCCCCTCACCAGGTTTTTATATATTATTCATTCATTCACTCATTCAGGTATTTGAACCCAAGGGCTTTCTACCATTGAGAATACAACAATATTTTGACATAGGCTCAGGATGGCCTCAAATTTGCCATCCTCCTGCCTTAGCCTCCAGTTGCTGGGATTACAAATTGAACCTGGCTGTCAAGTTTCCTTTAAAAGAAGAGTCAAGAAATCCTAAAACTCTTCTGTTTCAGATAGTATAAATTCTCCTTTGAATATGTACACCTTGCTTTCATAAACAAACATTTGTGCGTCAATATATGGCATACCCTGAAATTCTTTTCTCTCACAAACGTCAAAAACCCCTCCCCTGTGTTGAGGTCCCCCTTTTCAGGACCACCTCAGACCTTCTCCATGAAAAATGATCCTCCCACTCCAGCCTCTTGAGTAGCTAGGACTACAGGTATGCTCCATTAGGCCTGCCCTTGAATAAAACTATCTTCAAGGTTGTTGGGCAATGGAAGCCAAGCATTTAGCTAATAAGTGACACCCAGATGCCTAGATAGCATGTGTATTTTGGCCTGGCATTGAATTCCTCAATCCTCCTCAAACACACTTACACTCATTAAGGATATAAAGTATTATTTAATATTTACAAGTATATTTTATTGGATTATATGCTATATTAGGGCCTGGCCTGGTCTGTAATCCCAGTGACATGGCAGGCTGAGGCAGAGGATCACAAGTTTTGAGGCCAGCCTTGGCAACTTAGTGGGACCCTGTTTCCAAATTAAAAAATAAAAAGTGGGACTGGGATTGTAATGTTACTGCTTTTTACCGGTGATGAGTCCTTGCTTCCCTGAAGCTGAAGTATAAAACCAGAGAAGCATGCAGAGGCAAGTTTAGAGTGGAAAGTAGAAGCTTTATTAAAGGACAGCAGAAAAGACTTCTCCCCGTAGGAAGAAGGGGACCCAAGAGGTGGAATCCATGGAAGGGGGGAGGTCTTCCCTTTTTTATAGCTAAGATCTTTCAGTTTTCCCATACTCTGGTCCTTTGTTTCCCGTTATCTTGCAGTGTTAGAATTCAGGTGGGAAGGTCCAAAAGGTGGGAGATAGGTGGGCTGAAGGAGTAATATGGGCAGGAAGGCCTGGGGCAGCTTTGATTAGCACCTCCCTGTTTGCTGGGAGCTACTTCATTAACATTTCCTTAGGAAGCGATCAGGGCCTTGGGGACATTAACATTTCAATTTCCCCAAGTGCTGCTCTGGTTTCCTGGACTCCATTCTTAATAATGGCCTCCGTTTTATATATCTTACTCCACATTAGACCCCTTTTACCTAACTACATTAACTACCTATCTGTAAATCTTCAATATCTCAGGGGTAGAGTGCTTAGCATATGTAAAACAGCACTATATAAAAATAAATAAATAAAATAAAGGTATTGTATCTATCTATGACTAAAACCTAATAAATAAATAAATAAATAGATAACCTCAAGAAAATTTTCTCATGAATGTGGTGTATTGAATGAGGGGAATACAGGATTCCCTCAATTTATTCCTGAAGAATCATTCAAGCTGTTTGTCTTATCAATATATTTCTGGGCTATCTCTTGGATATCATTTGGATTCCCAGACACAAATTCTTTTCAGTAAAACATTTAAAACAACCCTTACTGAGCCCAAACTACCTATGTGTGAACATCTGCAGGAGAGTTCCAAAGTAAGTTAACAATGTGAAAGTTACTTTGTATCAAGAAAAAATTATTTTTGGATGTTTATGTCTGAGATAATACAAATTCAGTATCCCCTGACAGAACAAGTAGTCTGACAAAAAAATTAACATATCTTGACACTTAAGGTTCCCAGGTTTTTACAGTATTCTTAACAGGTTTTGGGAAACAAATCTGAATCTCTTGATTAATTTCATATTCCTGGAAGCTCTGCCTTTTAACCAGCATAGGTCTGAATGAATCAACCCAGGTGCTGCTCCACCAAACCTTTCCTAAGAAAGTCTGAGCACATCTCTTGCCCCTCTTCTCTGCTTTTACAGATTCCGCATTTATCTAGCATTTAGCATATATTTTCATTGTATGTCTTCTCCTGACCTGGATGGACCTTTAAGGAAGACTGGGGCTCCCTATCCTCTCTGGTATCACCTTAAAAAGGGGTCACCCACAATTTGTACGTTCATCACAGAAACAAGTTCCACTTATAAAAGTAAGGGGCTGCCTCATTAACCTTGGCACCCAATTTCCCTCACACTTTCAGCAATCTGGTTTATTCTCTGAGGGGAGGAAGAAATCAGGTTGGCGGGGTTAGAAGGGAATGGCGTCAGCGTGAGGTCACGCTACATTGTCCCGAATGCCAACTCGGATGGCATCCATCACACCGTGGTGATGGGAACGCAGGACTCGGGGATGCAGCTGTAGGAAAGACAGAGGCCCAAGCGGTGCAGACTACAGGCGAAAGAAGCGTCGCAGAGAAGACAAAGCAGAGAACCCAGTAGGGCGTGGCAGGACACCTGGTCGCGAGCAGAGAGCGCGCCTTGAGAGTGAAAGTGAGAGACGGGCCAGTCCGAGGCCAGGCAGGAACGGGGGCGGAACTTCCGGAAGCCATTTGCCTGAGTGGCAGGGGAACCGGAAGTGGAGGCGCTGCTGCTGGTGCTGGGGCCCGAGGAGGGACGCGCCGGACTGGGGCCGCCGGGACTGAGCGAGCGACAGACGCGCCACCAGCCGACGCCGCAGCCGCTTGGGGCCCGCACGGACCCTCTACCTGAGTGAGTGCATCCACGGTTGCCGGAACCCGTGGCCGAAGGGTGGGGGTTGGAACGCGCCGCGAGGTGTTATTGTGAGAGGCCCGCGACCTCCCCTCCCCCACCCTGGCCGGCCCCTCCCCCGCGCCATCACCCCAGCCAGCCCTTGGGGGGCCTAGCGCGCGCCTTCTCGGCTGGCGAGATGTGTGGAGCCCGCCTTCCGCCTGTGAGCCTCTTTCCCGGTACCCCATCCCTAAACCTGTCGACTTTCCTCAGCCGCTGGCCGGCGCCTCCACCCTGCCATTCTCGTGGAGGTGTAGCGTGGCGGGGCGCGGCGCCCTGCCCACCTCTGGAGTAGGCCTTCCTGCACCCCCGGCTCCCCCATCCGATCGTTCCCTCCTATACGTACACACCCAGCCTCCAGCGTCGCTGTTGCCTTTTCCCTCCATCCCTGGGCTTGAACCTCTGACCCTGCTCTCTCCGCCGGCCTCTAGTTGGAGGCCCAAATGTGTGTGTTTTTACCAAGCACTTTTCCCTCCCCCTTTTGTTGAAAAATGCCGCCTCTTTGGAAACTTCTCAGTTGCCTCCTGTACCGTATTCTAAAGATCCATGTCATGACTCAAATTGTTTCTTGGAAGGCTATCCAGTCCAGCACCTCTTTTTAGAGATGAGGCTCAGAGAGATTGGTGATTTGCCATTCTCCAATCAGCTAGTTAAACCTGTCAGTGGATAGGTTTTTTGGGGGTGGTCCCCCTTCCCCAGTCCCCGTCCATTTACCAGATCCGGGGGCATTGTGGTCTACAGGTTTGATTGAGTCGTTGCGGGGTGACTCATTATTCTGCTTTCCATAGCTCCCAGGCCAGCGCTGGCTTTTCGTTATTTATATGCAAACCTTAAGAAAACTCAATACAAGCTTTGGCTTCTTTGTAGAGCCTGCCCATGGAGAAAGGAAGAACCGCCTGGACCCTAGGGCCTGGGGACCTCATTTTGTACAGCTTTAAATTGGGGAGAGAGGTAAAGGTGTGGCAAAAGAAGAAAGAAAAAATAGGGAGGCTTGTCTTTGCCTTGGATATGCCTTGGATCTTTAGGTTCTTCTCCTGGGCACATTGTTCTGACATAAAGGTTGCCTCCTTGTGGGAGAGCAGGGGATGGAATCATTGTGCATTAATTTGTTGGCTAGGGCATGTGATAAATTATGGATGTGCTGGAACCCAGGGACCCACCCACCACCACTGAGGCAGGGTATTCTGGATGAGGCTTGTCTTCTTCTTTAGAATAAGCCTGCCAGCTCCCTATGAAACAAAATGAAGAATCTTAGGACTGAGTGGAAACATTCTACATCTTTTAATTCTTATGTAAACTTTCTCCTTCCATCTGTTTCACAGTTCAAACTTTTAAAGAATCATCCAGTTCAGCTTGAACATTTACACTTCTTTGTTGGAACTGGTTTCTGCAGTATCCTGCTATATGCATCTGGAAATTCTAGTTTTGTTTTGTATTGTCATAGGCCACATTAAGTAAAGAAGATTTAAAATGCAGCAAAATTGTGCTAGTTGCTTGCTCCTCACCTTCTCAGAAAATTCATTTTGATAGGCAATTAAGGATTTTCTGGAATATAGCCTGTTGTAATAAATTAACAAAACTTTGCTCTTATCTATTAAATCCATTCTGCTAGCTTTTTCTAAATGATTCTGTTTGTGATCTCAAGTTTATGACTTGCTTATGAATCAGTAAAATGAGATGGAAGTCAAATCCTTCCCTGTTACTTTTTTTGTTTGTTTTTGCAGTGCTGGGGATTGAATCCTGGGCTTTGCACATACTACGCAAATCTGTCACTGAGGTAGAAAACCTAGTTACTCACATTTTTTTTTTATGTGATATAACACAGGCTTCTTCTGCATAGCTCCTGACACATTCTTCATTTTTTGTTGTAAAAAATTCAACAATTTTAACTGTCTCCCACATTTGAATCCTCCAAATGCATAACCCTCTAGGTTGTTCATCTCTTACCTGATTCTTTTTTTTTTTTTTGGTATGGGGGATTGAACTTGGGGGCACTCAACCACTGAGCCACATCCCCAGCCCTATTTTGTATTTTATTTAGAGACATGGTCTCATTGAGTTGCTTAGTTCCTTGTGGTTGCTGAAGCTGGCTTTGAACTACTGATTCTCCTCTCTCAGCCTCCTGAGCGGCTGGGATAACAGGTGTATGCCACCACGCCAGGCTTTTTCACCCGATTCTTAAAGAGTAAATCACTTGGGTTTATGGGTCAGGGGTGTGTGTGTGTGTGTGTGTATATATGTATGTATGTATGTATGTATGCGCCCCGCGCTGGGGATGGAACCCAAGATCTTGTTTCAGGCTTAGTTTTTGTCTTCTGGTATTTAGGGTGTTTAAAATGTTACCAAGCATAGGCATCAGTGAAACTGTGAAAGCTACTTTGTATTGTTGAGATTTTTGATTGGACAAAAATAGTACAAAATCCAAGTCTCTGAAGGCACACAGAAACAAATTTTTGCCCAAATACTTTGCCCTCTGCGAAGAGGAAGGATGATCCTGTATTCGTAATTAAAAAGGGGAAAAAGAACTACCTAATTGGGTGTTTTTTAGTCTTCTTTCCATTATAGCTGCCTTTTAGCTTTAGACAAGTGACTTTTTTTTCCCCCTCAGTTTCTCTTTCCACATGCCTTTTTCATTTTGTCAGTAAGGAAGTTCAGGTGGAAGTATTTCTCAGTATCAAAATACCATTAAATTTGGGTAGTGATGATAAAAAATAAGCAGAAAAACTTGGTAAATTAAAATTTGTCTCTGTTTCATATTGTCTTTTCGGTACAGAATGTAACATCCTTTGCTCAAGGATAATATACTTTGGGGTTTGTTCAATAGTAATAGGTTGAGCATCCTTAATCTGAAAATGTGAAATGCTCCAAAATCTGAACTTTTTGAGCACACTGACATGAATTTTCCACAAGTGGAAAATTCCACACCTGACACCATGTGATGGATCACAGTCAAATGCAGGCAACTAAAAATAACACAGAATTATCTTCAGGCTATGCATATAAGATGTATATGATATATAAGTTAATTTTTTAAAAAATATTTTTTATTTGTCAATGGATTTATATTCATTTAGATGCGGTGCTGCCAATCGAACCCAGGGCCTCACACATTCCAGGCAAGTGCTCTACCACTGAGCCACGACTCCAGCCTGTGATATATAAGTGAATTTTATGTTTACCTTTGGGTGCCATCCCCAAGATATCTCATTTGTGTATGTACCAATATTGCAAAGTCTAAAATCCAAAACACTTCTGGTTCTAAACATTTTGGATGAGGGATAGTTAATCTATGTATTACTATGATTTCAAATCCCAGCTATCATGGAGGTTTCTTATATTTCTCTGAGCTTCAATTTTATTGAAGTAAAGCTCCTAGCACAGGGTTCTATAGATAATAAGTTTAATTATTAATTAATTTTGTGGTACTGGGGATTGAACCGAGGACTTGTATACTGAGTGACATCCTCAGCCCTTTTTATTTTTATTTTTTAATTTTAACCCAGGCTGTTTTTGAATTTGTGATCCTCCTGCCTCAGCGTTCTGAGTAGTTGGGATTACAGGTGTGTGTCACTATGCCCAGCTTAATTATTTTAGATTAGTTGTTTACCTGTTGGATAAATTAAAAAAATCTACATTGGTAAACTGAACCCTAAATCTAAGAGATGTTTATGTTGACCATTGGTCTTGAAAGGATGTTCACCCTTTGTGATACATAAGATGAAAACATAAGAAAAAAACTTAAAAACTTCTTTTAACTTTAAAAAGGGAAAAAATAAACTTTATATTTTACACAGTAATTCAAATATTTAATTTATACACAAGTATACTGGAGTGCATTTCAAAAAGATTCTAAAACATTGAAGAAGGTTTGGACCCCACTAATCTGGATCAACCTTTACTCATATGTTCACTTGATGCTTTACTGTTACATATTGACTTAGTTTTTCTTTGTATCTCCATTGAGACAAATCTACTTTATGAGACAAATCATTTTAGTCTGTACTCTTTATTTATTAGAAATTTATTTCACTATGGTGGGAGTGTAACTGAGTGGTAAAGCACATACTTAGAATGCACTAGGCCCTATATTTAAACCCCCCCCCCCCCCCCCCGCCCAAATCTCACTGTATATACTGGCATTCTTTCTGTTTTGAGTCATGCAAAATAAACTTAGTATACTTTCCTAATAATCTTTAAATACTTTAAGACAGCTGTTTATGTCTGTGTTTTTTTTTCCCCAGTTTCTCTATACTTTATAAACATACTCATTTCTTTGAACTATTTCTTTTTCTTTGGTTTTTTTTTTAAGAGAGAGAGAGAATTTTTTAATATTTATTTTTCAGTTTTAGTTCTCGGCGGACACAACATCTTTGTTTGTATGTGGTGCTGAGGACCACATACAACAACCCGGGCCACACACATGCCAGGCGAGCGCGCTACCACTTGAGCCACATCCCCAGCCCCTTTCTTTGTGTTTTTTTCCCCAGTACCAGGGATTGAACACCATGCTTATTAGGCAAGCATTCTATCACTGACTACAAACTCCAACCCTGAATAGTTGATTTTTAAAATGGAATTGTATGTTGTTATGTTTTTTTTACATATGTAGATATCAAAGTTTGAAGATGGAGAAGGGGCATTGCCATCTGTCTTAAGACTAGTAAGAGCTTTTTTGGGGGGAGTGGGGGGGGTTACCGGGGATCGAACTCAGGGGCACTTCACCAATGAGGCATAGCCCCAGCCCTATTATGTATTTTATTTAGAGACAGGGTCTCACTGAGCTGCTTTGAGCCTCGCTGGCTGAGGCTGGCTTTGAACTTGATCCTCCTGTCTCAGCCTCCCGAGCCGCTGGGATTACAGGCATTCACCACCTCGACCCCACCAGCTCCTTTCTTTTCTATTTTGAGGCAGTGTCTTGCTAAATTGCCAAGGCTGGCCTTGAACTTAGAATTTTCCTGCTTTAGCCTTCTGAGTAGCAGTGATTACAAGTGTGTGTCACAGTGTCTGGCACTAAAAATTCTATATAGAACATTTTGTTGATTTAAAAACAAAAGTAAAACGCACAAATTTTACAAACTTAATATGTGACAGTCTTTTGACCCTTTAATTTTTATTTTTCCTTTATTCTGTTGATGTTTTTGTTGTAGTTCTGGTGATGATGGTACTGGCAATTGAACTCATGGCCTTGAACATGCTAGGCAAATGTTTTACCACTGGGACACATCCCCAGCCCTTTTTCAATTCTATTTTGAAGCAAAGTCTTGATAAGTGGGCCTTGAACTTGCAAACTTCCTTCCTCAGCACCCCTAGCCCAGTACCTGAGATCCCAGGTGTTTGCTACCATGCCAGACTCCATTGATGATTTTAATTCTATGTTGCATGTCTCTTGAGTGGTTACATAAAAGTCTTCATATAAGGAGTTAGCATAAACTGATTTATCTTCAGTAAGTCAGATGCTACATGGATGTCAGGCAAACCTAAGTGCAAATCTTTCTCAGTAATTCACCACACAGATTATCTGAATTCTCTGATGACGCTTGCTTTCTTCATTTTATAGTGCTATTGTGAGAATTGGGTAGAGAGCAACCATTTTCTAATTCTCTCTGAATCTATGTATATTCCAACATACATTTACATTTCTTTACAGTAATATAAAGAAACATACCCCTATGATGTGGATATTTTATAGTTTCATTCAGATAGGAACTTGGCCCTCACCCTAATTTTTTTTTCAGTAGTATCATTTAGAACTGAGCTAATTTTATAATTAATAATACTATTACTTTTTTGGGTGTAGCTTAATGGTAGACATTCCTGAGGCCCCAGGTTTGATCCCCAGCACCAAAAACAAAGAAAGAACTCCCTTGGCAATCCCCTATGTGGTGTTTTAGGTACTTTTTGTGTGTATTTATGTGCATGCTCAAATGTGCACAAGTATGTGTGTTTGAAATGAATTTATATTTTTATTTACTATATCAGTTTTCATTTAGAGAGAGCCTGACTCTAGTTTGAGGATGGCTTCCTTTTTGTGTATAAGTCATAAAGAACGTGGATTTTCCTTTTTTTTGTTGTCTTTGCATATGAAGTCTGTTTCTAGTATGTATTCTCCAGAACTGGTTGAAAATGATCTGGATTCCTATTTGTCTTTGTAGAAGATTAGGATTTCTAATTTTTTTCTGAATTTTACTTATTCCTCCTTCCTACCCATTAGGTCCATATTTGAGCTCATCATCACTAAAATGTTTTTAGTGAAGACATGTAAAAAAAAATAAAAATAACTAGTAAAAAATTGTTCAAAATTAGTTTCAGGTTATGATTGGTTTTATCATATCTGTAATAGAGTTGTTTTGTGATATTTTGTAATTAGTGGACTAATAATTGCTATAACTATTGAAAATAAATCCCAGTTTAATTTCTAGGCCAAAACCCATTATGAAACAAATTATTTAAAATCTGTCATGTAATATTTAAGTGGTAACAAGCATTCTTTTTAATAAATGAACATGACATAGACATTTTTTCTCAGGTATAGAATGAGCCAAGGAGACTCAAACCCAGCAGCAATTCCACATGCAGCAGAAGATATTCAAGGAGATGACAGATGGATGTCTCAGGTAAAAAGGAAGTGCATATCTATTATTCACATGGGACAAGTCTCTTCAATTTTGGGGGAGTCTTTTGACCAAAGCTGCAATGTATAAGTATACCTATGAATAAAAAATCTAGTGTTAGAAATGTTCCTGATCACTAGTCTGTCATTGGAGCTGAGGAATGTTTTGATAGCTTGGTGGTTGTCCTATGTTAGTCTTAAAAGATAGTAATGTCAAAAAAAAAAAAAAAAAAAAGACTCACTTGAATCAAATGTATGAAATATGATATGTCAAGAGCTATGTAATGTTTTGAACAATAATAAAAACTTTTTAAAAAAGATAGTAATGTCTTAAAAACTTTTTTTTAAAGAAGTCTTGAAATTAAACACATATTGCAAAAATTTTAGAAAGAATGTCCTATATCCTTTACCTAGATTTAGGAATCATTAACATTTTGCCATATCTGCCTAATTCTCTCTGAATCTATTTGTATATTCCAACATACTAATTTTCCTGAACCATTTGGGGGTAAGTTTGCTCTCTATTCTTGTTTTTCCCTAAATATTTCAGAATATTTGTTAAGAATGAGGACTTTTTTTTTCTTTCAAATAACTTTTTTTTTTTTTTTAAGTTGTTAGACCTTTATTTTATTTATTTATATGTAGTGCTGAGAATCAAACCCAGTGCCTCACACATGCCAGGCAAGTGCGCTACTAGCCCCTGAGCCTCAGCCACAGCCCCTGAGGACTCTTTTTTTTTTTTTTAAAACATAACTAATTAAAATTAGAAATTTAACATTGATAGAATATTATTACCTAATCTACAAACCATATTCAAATTTCTCTAATTGTGGGGCTGAGGCTGTAGCTCAGTGGAAAAGCACTTGCCTCGCATGTGTGAGGCACTGAGTTCGATCCTCAGCACCACATAAAAATAAATAAAGATACCATATGTTCATCTACAACTAAAAATATATATAATAAAATTTTTTTTTTTAATTCTCCATTTGTTTCACTAGAGTGGGTTTTGTGTGTGTACTGTGTGTTTCTCCTGATACTAGGGATTGAACCCTAGATTGCTCTACCACCGAGCTATATCTATCCCCAATCTTTTTATTTTTCATTTCAAGACATCTCACTAAGTTGCTCATGGTGGCCTCAACCTTGGGATCCTCCTGCCTCAGCATCCTGAGTCATAGTGGTTTCAAGTGTGCACAGTGGTGGACAGCTAGAATTTTAATGAATGTAGAAGGAAGGAGGGAAAATAAAATAATCTGTGGACTCGCATATTATAATATCCATAGGCAGCCTCCACTGATCAATATTAAAATTGGTGGATACACTTTAAGGAGAAGTGTGTAGTATTTGCCTAGTCTCAGAGGGTCTCCCCTGAAATTACTTTGATAGTTTTAACGTGTGACCATTATTTTTTGATATCCCTTTCTCCAGCAGCTAGAGCGTTAAGTCCATTTACATATACGTGTGTGTGTGTGTGTGTGTGTGTGTGTATTTGTTGATGGGTCTTTATTTATTCATATGTGGTGCTGAGAACTGAACCCAGTGCCTCTGTTAACATCACTAGTAATAAGTCATATTAAGGTCATGTACCCTACATATCAAAAAGGATGTATCACCTCTGTGGAAGTCAAACCCAGATTGAGGACATTTTACAAAACACCTGACCACTACTTATCAAAAGTGTCAGTTACAAAAGACAAGATCAGAACACTGTCTCAAATTAGAAGAGCTTAAGGAGATATGAGGACTAAATTCGACATGGTATCCTGAACTGGTTCCAGGAACAGAAAAAGGGCATTAGTAGAAAATCAGGTAAGAGCTGAATGAGTTGGATGCACACCTGTGCACCACCTATAATCCTAGCAACTTTGGAGATAGTTGTATAAATTTGAGGCCAGCCTCAGCAATTTAGCAAAACCCTTTCTCCAAATAAAAAAAGGGTTGGGGATATAGCTCTGCAGTAGAGTGCCACTGGGTTCGATCCCCAGTACTGAGGAGGAAAAAAAACCTGAATAAAAAATCTAGTTTAGTTGATAGTATTTATTGATATTAGTTTTGATAAAAGTACCATGTTTATGTAAGATGTTAACATTGGAGGAAGCTGTGAGGAAATGGTATATGGGAATACTCTAACTTTGGCATCTCTTCTGTAGACCTAAAATTATTTCAAAGTAAAGTATTTTTTAAAAAGGAAAATATAAAACAATTATGATTAAACAAGCATGAGATATAATACCCATGAAATACCTATGGACTGTTGTCCTTCAGTATTCATGGAGGATTGGTTCCAGGGAAATCTCTCCCCATACCAAAATCCACAGATGGCTCAACTTATTACATAAGATGGTATAGTATTTGGATACAACCCTATGCACATTTCCCTGTGTACTTTAAATCATTTCAGGATCACTTGAATACAATGTAAGTGCCCTATAAGTAGTTGTTATACTCTGTTATTTATGGAATGAAAAGGAAAAAGTTGACAGTAGTTTTGATCAGGTTGGTTGAATCTGTAGAGCAGAACTCGATAATATAGAGTACCTACTATATTGCCAAAATATCTAACCCTTACCAGGTGTGGTGTGCACACCTGTAATTCCAGTGACTAAGGAGGCTAAGACAGGAGGACCACAAGTTTGAGGCTAGTCTCAGCAATTTAGCAAGGTCCTATACAACTTAATGAGACCCTGTCTCAAAATAAAAAGAAAGAGGTGGGGATGTGGCGCAGTGGTTAAGTGCCCCTGGATTCAATCGCCAGTACTTATGGCAACATTTTTCTTCTTCTTTTTGCAGTAGGAGAGATTGAATCCAAAGACAGATGAAGATATTTACTCTCACTATGGGAATGCAATCAATAAAATTTATATGTCAATATATTTTTCAAAAAGTAAATTTAGGAGATTGTAGCAGAAGGGTGGGCAACCTGTAGGTTAAAAGGAATTTATTAACATCCTGCTTTATTTTAAAAAAAAATCAAACAAAAATTGAAATGTGGAATTTGGACCCTGGCTATTTATTGCTGTTTACGAACTACTGTTTTATGTTTTTGGAGTAAAATTTTATTGTGGTTATAGTTTTTAAAGTCTTTTTAAAGATTTACATACTGAAATATTCATACCTGGAATTATTTATCCTTGGTTTGCTTCAAAATAATCCGGGGATAGGGTGGGATAGTAGTTGCGGGTATGACTGAAATAATAGTTGCCAGGAGCTAGGTGTGGTAGCACACCTCTGTAATCCTGTTGACATGGGGTGTGGAGGCAGGAGGATTGCAAGTTCATAGCCAACCTTGGCAATTTAGTGAGGCCCTAAGTAACTCAGTGAGATCCTTTCTCTAAATAAAATCTAAAAAAAGGGCTGGGGATGTGTCTCAGTGGTTAAGTGCCCTTGGATTCAATCTCTCCTACTGCAAAAAGAAGAAGAAAAATGTTGCCATAAGTTATATTATTGTAGCAGGGCACAGTGGCACATGCCTGTAATCCCAGCAGCTCTGGAGGCTGAGGCAAGAGGATTCAGTTCAAAGCCAGCCTCAACAAAAGCGAGGTGCTAAGCAACTCAGTGAGATGTCTCTAAATAAAATACAAAATAGGACTGGGGATGTGGCTCAGTGATTGAGTGCCCCTGAATTCAATCCCTGGTACCCCAACTCACCCAAAGAAAGTTATGTTATTGCTATAGCTCATGATGGATACATGGCAGTTCCTTGTATTATTCTCTTAACTTTGTGAACATTTTATATTTTCCTTAATCAGCTTTTTAAAAAAAGGTTATATATAGACCCTACTATAGGCAAACTTAATAGAAATCATTGCAAAACCTATTAACTTGACAGAGGTTAAGCCCTCCTGGGTTCATTTCCTAGTATCAAAAAAAGAAATGGGGGGAGCCTATTAACTTGAAAAATAAGGCTCAGCAGTAGACTGAGGAAAATATTTGTAGTAAATATTGCAAATGAAGCATTGATCTCTTTGGTTACATTATCAATAAAAATATCCTCAAAGTATTAGAATGTAAGTACCTCAAAAGTCATGACATGAAGTATTTAACTTTTGTTTCCTGAAATGGAAAAAGAAAGGAGTGGTGTAGGAGAGCTAATAATCAGTTCAAGTGAAAGTACAATAAGAATAATTCTAATACATCACTAGCCAGTATAGATTGTTATATAGCTCATTTGTTATAAATTTGAAGCTCTGTACTGCATCTACTATGAAAATGAAGATTGTTCTTGGTAGTCAGGCTGTTGACGTTCCAGAAAATGTCAACATCACTCTGAAGGGATACCCGGTTATTGTGAAGGGCCCCAGAGGGACTTCAGTCACATCAATATGGAAGTTTGTCTCCCTAGAAAGAAAAAGAATAGGCTTTAGGTTGACAAATAGTGGGGAAATAGAAAGGAACTGGCTACTGTTCACACTGTCCTTAGTCCTGTACAAAACACAATCAAGCCCTGAGCTTCTGTGAGAAGACAAGATCTCTGTATGCTCACTTCCCCATCCACATCATTATTCAGGAGAATGGGTTTCTTGTTGAATTCAGGATTTCCTGGGTGAAAAATCTGTAGGGTTCAGATGAAGACATTTGTTGCTTATTCCATATCTCAGTCCCAGAAAGATGAGTTAATTCTTGAGGGAAATGATATTGAACATGTTGCTATTTTTCCAAGCTTATTACAACTATTTTTGTACTGTAAAAGAAAATGTAAAGTATCAGAACCTTTGGAACAGCAGTGGATGCATTCAAAGAAGATGATGTGGCCATTAAAAATATTATAAAAATCATAAAAACTACATAGAAAAATGCATGTAATATGATGTTGAGTACAGTTCTAATAGTTGTCGCTTATTGACTACATATTGTATGCCATAGAATAGCTGAGCCCTTTTCATAGAATGATCTTCTAAACTCCAAAAAGAGAATTATCACCAGCTGTGAAAACCAAGACTCAGATTATACACTCGCTTTAATGTCACGGGACTAGAAAATAAACAAGATAGAATTTGAGTATAGTTCTTTTGCCCCTGACCCCCAAACCCATTGTGCCAGGAGAGAGGTGTTTGTGATGATTAACTGTGTTTAAAAACAAAACAAAACAAAAGGTGGGGGGAGTAGAAGATAGATAGGATCATGTGAAAAAAGTGATGAGAAGAAAATATCCTAAAATGATAATAGTTTTGGATTAGTCTTTTCTATTTTTTTCAAACTTAATACAACTACTTCTATACTTTATTGGTTTATTTTATTTGATACTGGGATTGAATCCAGGTGTACTTGACCACACTGGGCTGCATCCCCAGTTTTTGCTTTATTTTTTTGAAATTTTGAGACAGGGACTTGCTAAGTTGCTAAAGCTGGCCTCTAACTTGCAATCCTCCTGCTTTAGCCTCCAAAGTTGCTGGTGTGCACCACCACTCACAGCTCTGCCTCTGTACTTGAAATGTGAAGTGCTGGAATCTTTAGAACAGCAATGCTTAAATTCTGTTACTCTATAAACATGAGCTGTCTTGTTGATATTGAAAGTGATAATTGGTGCATGCAGTTGAGAGTTGACACTTGAAATAGCTAAGGTTTTTTGTTGTTGTTGTTGTTTGGGTTTTTTTAGTGCTGTAAATCAAACACAAGCCCTTGTGCATGCCAGTCATGTGTATTCTTCCACTAAGTTGTGCTCCCAGCTCCCTGGTTTATTCTTGTTTTATCTTCACCTTTCAATTTGAAAATACCTCTGGAAAAAATAGTAATTAAAAAAAAAAGTTTATTGCACAAAACATGGAAGCAAGAAAAAAGTTATGCTGGGCTGGCTCATACCCACGATCCCAGCTAGTCAAGAGGCTGAGGCCAGGAGGATTTTAAGTTTGAGGCCAGCGTGGGTAATTTAACAAGACTTTGTCTCAAAATTTTAAAAAATTTAAAAGAGGCCTAGAGCCTGCCATGGTGGTGTGCCTGTAATCCTAGTGATTTGGGAGACTGAGGCAGGAGGAATCAAGTTCAAGGCCCTAAGCAACTTAAACCCTGTCTTAAAAAAGGAGGAGAGGAGTTGTAGCTCCAGTGTGAAGTGCCCCTGGGTTCAGTCTGTGATACCAAAAAAAACCTTTTGAAATGAAAGGGGTTGGAGATGTAGCTCAGTGACAAAGCACCCCAGGAATTCAGTCTCTTATACAAAAAAAAAAAAAAGAGGGAGGGAGGGAGAAAGATAGGCAGGCAAGCTGGCTGTCCTTGATTCTGTCACCATGAGAAGAACTGTTTTAATCAAAACTGTCAAATTATTTCTGGAAGTATTTTCATTACTTTCATTTTATTCATTCCAGTGTGTCATCTGCATTGCTGTTGTCACCAGAAATACGTTAAATAGCAATTCTATCTGAATTCCTAAGGGAAACAGTAGAATGTAGAGTTGGAAAATAAAGAAACAGTGTTCATACCTTCCTGAGGAACTAGCTTAAAGCATCCTGCAAATTTGTTTCTGGGATGAATATAAAATTTAAAATTTTGTCTTTTAGCATGATGGGTAAAATTCATTTTTAAAAGTGTCTTAGCTAAGTGTGTTGGCACATGCTTGTATCTCAAACTACTCAGGAGGCTAAGGCAAGAGATCACTCATGACTAGGAATTCGGAACTGTTTGGCAACTTAGGCCAGACTCTGTCCCATGTGTGTGCATATGTGCATGCACACACATGGGAGTAAACTCAGGCAGGGCCTTGCACATGATAGGCAAATTCTCTACCACTGATCTATATCCCAGCCTGAGATTCTGTCTCTAAAAAAGGAAGGAGGAGGACTGGGGCCACAGCTCAGTGGTAAAGCGTTTGCCTCCCACATGGGAGGCACTGAGTTGGATCCTCAGCTCCACATAAAAATAAAGATACTATGTATTCATCTACAACTAAAAAAAAAAAAATTTAAAAAAAGGATAGAAACAGTTTAGCTCTTGGAGCAATTGGAAAGATTGAAAATGGATCGAATATTGATGTTATGGGATTATTGTTCATTTTTAGTATGAAAGTAGTTGATGGTTTCATAGAAGAATGTCCTTTTAGTAGATGTGTGCAAAAATATTTAGGGGACAAAGAATCATATTTACAACTTACCCTTTTAAATTGTTCAGCAAACATATATGCATACATAGAGATGAATCTGGGAATTTTTTTGGTGGGGTGGGGATGGGGGGGCAATACCAGGTATTGAACTCAGGGCACTCAACCACTGAGCCACATCCCCAGCCCTGTTTTGTATTTTATTTAGAGATAGGGTCTCACTGAGTTGCTCAGTGCCTTGCTTTTACTGAGGCTGGCTTTGAACTTGCAGTCCTCCTGCCTCAGCCTCCTGAGCCACTGGGATTACAGGTGTGCGCCACTGTGCCTGGCAAATCTGGGAATTATTTTTATTTTTTATTTTTTTGTAGTTGAAGATGGACAGCATGCCTTTATTTTATTTTTATGTGGTGCTAAGCATTGAACCCAGTGCCTCACACTTGGAAGGCAAGCGTTCTGCCACTGAGCTACAGCCCCAGCCCAAACCTGGAAAATTTTTTAATAAAAGTTTGAGGAAGCTGGGTGCAGTGGCACTTACCTGTGATTCTATGGACTTGGGATGCTTAGGCAGGAGGATTGCAAGTTCGAGGCTAGCCTTAGCAACTTAGTTGAGGTCCTGTCTCAAAAAATAAAAAGGGCTAATGATGCTTGAAATCCACACCAGTTGGTGTTCAGTGGGAGAGAGCCCCTGGGTTTAATCCCCAGTATGTATATAGGTATATATAAAGAATGTATGAGGAAAAGATAAATAAATTTAAAAAAAACATGAAATGTAATTTTCTTTTCTGGTTTCAGTAGAATTCGGGTTTTCTTGATCATACTGAAGTGATCAATATATGGTAAGGGAGGAAGAGAGTTGGTTGATCACAAAATAAGAATAACTTTAAGGATAGACCAAAAAGGTGTTTGTTTTTTGAGTTTGGGTTTTTTGCTTATTTTTTTTGGTACCCATGGCCTTGCACACGCTAAGTATGCTCTGTACTACAGAACTATACCCCCCCAAGCCAAAGAGAAATGTTTTAACAATAACTGGTTGTTCCTTCTAGGCCAAGAAATCTCAGGGAAATAAATGCCAGTTTCTGATTTTTTCTTTTTTCTTCACACCAGCACAATAGATTTGTCCTGGACTGCAAAGACAAAGAGCCCGATGTATTATTTGTGGGAGACTCCATGGTACAGTTAATGCAACAATATGAGGTAAAAGTGGGGAGAGGGTGGTTCATGGCTACTAGTATGTATCTGTTAGTTACCAACAGACTTTCATTGTGATCTGACCATATAGATTTATTCATAACTTTTAGAGAAGCTCTAGTTCAAAGTATAAGGGAAATCAGACCTACCTGATGGAATTCTTGGTGCCACCAAACATGATTTAAAAAAAACAAAAACAAAAACAGCATTGTTTGTAAACTGTTTTTTGTTCTGACTTCCAAGTAGTTTGATGTTATGTTTATTTATTTTTTAATTTAAATATATGGGACCTAGTAGTACCTTGTCTCTACACCAACTGATGTGGATTTAACGCATTTAGAAGACCAATTTCTGTTTTTTACTTTTCCCAAGGATTACTACCAGGTAATAATGTCTTTCTTTCCTTTCTGAATCATTAATTTACTTCTCTTCCTAGAGTCTTTACTATAGAAAAAACTACCAAAAGAGTTCTCTCCAAATGAATTTTTCCCTGAAGGAGATGCAGGGATTTCCTTTTTTCCCCTAATTCTCTGAATCTTATTCACATCAGTTGGTATCCCAAAACTGCCCGAGCAATGTCCAAATGGCTATTAAGCTATAGCCCCAAACAGTGAAGATTAAAGATCTTAATTGTGCTCCCTGGTATGACATGCCTGGCTGGAGGACCTTATAAGGTTCTCCAAAGACCAAGGACTGTTTACTTCCACCACCAAGTTATTTATAAGTACCTTATCACTTTGAGCAGAAAAGAAGGGAGAATCCCCAAGATGAAAAGATGACTTATTTATTCCTGGATCATTCCCTAAAGTCCAGGCTGCTGGTTTGGCTCACCATGTGCAGCAAGTTGCCTTTACATGTGATTATTGCTCCTTTCCATACAAACTGGGAGGGCCACCAGAGGGCACATTTCTCCTGACTGGCTCACCAAAACTGTCTGGCCTGTCTGTTGCTCAGATACTAATATTTGGGAGACAAGTGTTGCTAGGAAAGAATTAAGTTTGTTTAAGGCTGGCCCTGAAGAAAATAGAGACGATAGCAACTCAAAGCTGTCTTATTTATTTTTGTAATGAGCTATTCCAAATCTTTTTGGGGGGTTGGGCATTTTTCTGAGGGAAATTTAAAATTTAAAAGAAGACATTGATTTTTATTTTTTTTGGCTCATGTGTTTCTGCTTCACCCAATTTTAAAAACATAGTTGAATAATTGAAAAGGAGAGTTTATTGAATTGGTAGCTTAATTTTAAAATGTTGGGATCTTTTAAGGATCATCAAATTGAGTTGTGACTGAGTTCTTGAGCTCAGTGCTGCATCAAGAATTTGTTACAACACAATGGCATCTTCAAAGCTGTTTAAACAGTGAATGGCACATCATTTGCAGTGTGTTTGAGAGCTTGTTTGGAGGTTCTAGCAGGGGAGCACAGCTACTTGTATACCCTTGACTGAAGAATGGTCATCCTTTAACAGGAAGGTAATCCTCTTTGTCTGAGCACAAAGCTTCAGGAGAGAAGTACATGGAGAGGTGAAGGAGGAAGGGAACACCCATCTAGCCAGCCAGATCAGTTGAGTCAAGCCTGGCGATCACGGATGTTTTAGCCAGATCACCCTCACATCCCCTTTGCAGTATGTTTGAGTAGAGATAATGGAAATTGTCTATTTTAGAGGCTTTACCACCCATTGCAATTGAAGAATTTCATTTTCCATTAATTTTAGCTTTACTAACCCAAGTTTTCTCTTTAGATATGGCGAGAGCTTTTTTCCCCACTTCATGCACTTAATTTTGGAATTGGGGGAGATACAACAAGACACGTTTTGTGGAGATTAAAGAATGGAGAACTGGAGAACATTAAACCTAAGGTGAAATGAAACTTACTTTTAAAAGAATATCATTAATTTTAAGTCTTTGTCAAATTAAGTTGTTAAATTATCTGAAATTGTAGTTAAAAACAACACATTGCTTTAATATTCTTCTTTGCTTCATGTTTTACATATTGTTTGCCTGGGTTATATTTGAAATTGTTAAAACTAGCTGGGTGTGGTGGTGCACACTTATGATCCCAGTGATTTGGGAGGCTGAGGCAGGGAAGATGGCAAGTTTGAGGCCTCCTCAACAACTTAGCGAAACCCTGTCTGTAAATAAGAAATAGAAAGGGCTAGGTATGTACCTCAGTGGTAAAGTGCTCTGGGTTCAATTCTCAGTACCCCCTCCTCCCAGTAAAGAAAAAGAAATTGTTAAAATTATTTTCTTCATGGGCTGGGGATGTGGCTCAAGCGGTAGTGCGCTCGCCTGGCATGCATGCGGCCCGGGTTCGATCCTCAGCACCACATACAAACAAGGATGTTGTGTCTGCCGAAAACTAAAAAATAAATATTAAAATTAAAAAATATATATTTTCTTCAGTTGTAAGAAAAGATTTAGTGCTAACAATATATGCTTTTCTGTGGAGTGATGGACCTGGGGCAGTATGAGGGGGAAACTGCTCTTAGGTGGGCCATGGAAACAGAGCCATGATTTACTTCGGGAAGTAATGTGGATCTGTTTACTTATCACCTTATAAACATCCTGAGTCTATGTGCTGCAAAAAAAGAAAAACCCCAAAGCTGAGCTGATAAATGTTGATTTCATTGAAAGTATCCATGCACCTCTTTTTTTTTTCCTTCTTCCCATTTGCAGTGCAGGGTTTGAACCCAGGGGCTTCCCTCATGCTAGGCAAGTGCTCTGCCACTGAGCTACATCCCTAACCCTCGTGTGTCTCTTTTGGGACGGAGCAGAAAGTTGTTTTGTTGGGCCATATCATTAGATGTATGTCTCTTAAGTGACAGCCACTTTGTAGAATGATACCCCCCCCCCCCCAAGTATCCAGGGGCACTCAACCCCTGAGACACTGCCAAGCCCCTTTTTAATTTTTATTTTGAGACAGGGTTCAGTAAGTTTCTTAGGGCCTCACTCAGTTGCTGGGGCTGGCTTTGAACTTGTGTTCCTCTTGCCTTAGCTTCCCAAGCCACTGGTATTACAGTTGTGTGTCACCACACCCAATTTGTAAAATTATTTATTTTATTTAAAGAGGAAAGCTTTTTGGAACATTAGCCAGCTTCCACTCTAGTGACTCTTTTCCTTGAGTTCACCTTTGTATTTATACACATTATAATCCCTTCAGAGTTTCTATTGTTATATGAGATGCTCCTAATCGGGGAGATGTGAATTACATTTTTCCCCCCATATTTCTCAGATTTTACTGGGGATCCTGGGGATTTAACCCAGGAATGCTCTACTTCTTAGCTATATCCACAGCCCATTTATTTGTTTGTTTGTGACAGAGTCTAAGTTGTACAGGCTGGCCTTGATTTTGCAATCCTACCTCAGCCTTCTGAGTCACTAGGATTAACAGGCATGTTCCACTGTGGCTGCCTAGGTTTGATTGATTGATTGATTGGTATTTTTTAGACATTTCCTTTTCTCTCTTTTTTTTTTTAATATTTTTTTTTTTAGTTGTAGATGAATACAATACCTTTACTTTATTTGTTTATTTTTATGTGGTGCTAGGGATTGAACCCAGTACCTCACGCATGCTAGGCAAGGCTCTACCATTGAGCCATAACCCCAGCCCTATTTATATTTTTAAAACATTTTTTAGTTTTCAGTAGACTTTTTTGTTTATATGCAATGCTGAGAATCGTACCCAGTGCCTCACACATGCTAGGCAGCTGTTCCACCACTGAGCTACAACCCTAGCCCCTAGATTTTATTTTAATATAGTTGAGTTTTCCATAAATCTTATTATTATAGAGTAGGAAGCTAATCTCTCAAAATCTAGAGAGATTAGCTTCCTACTCTATAATAATAGAATTTTCTCTTTTCCTTCTAGTATAGTTTTGCCAATTAAATATTACTCTGCTTGGAATTTATCCTGATGCAGGATATGAGGTATAAATCAATGTTTTAAGATAGCTGCCTAGTTGAAGTTACCCAGCATCAGCTGAGAAGTTCATATTTCTTTCTTTGTTGACATCAGATTTTCATCTAAATATTAGACATTCCTTTATTTCTGGGTATTTATCCCCTCCTCTCCTTCCCCGCCTTCCCCCCCTTCTTCCGTCCTTCCAGGTCATTGTTGTCTGGGTAGGAACAAACAACCATGAAAATACAGCTGAAGAGGTAGCAGGCGGGATTGAGGCCATCGTACAGCTTATCAACACAAGGCAGCCACAGGCCAAAATTATCGTATTGGTATGTAATCTTTGCTGAGTGGAGAATTTGATACTTTAGTTTTGCTGAGGAATCTTTTTAAAAATACTGTGGCTGATGAATCTGGATAATCTTTAGGTGAAAGTTTAAGGTACTACTACTTGACCTATTTTATTCTCTGATGTATCTCCTACTGTTATTAGTCTCAGCATTCCCTATACCAACTATAGGGTTGTTTTATCTGCTTATCTTTGTTCAGACATATGGAAATCCTTTGTTGCCTCATGTAGCCTTTTTCTTTGTTACCTTTATTGATAAAAAATTGTACATAGAGATTTGTTTGAGTCCTGTGTCTCTTTTTAATAAACCTAGTTTTAGGTTAGCTTTGTTGTTTGATCTGCTGTTAGTATGTTAGAGGTGTTATATGTATTAGAATATCTGAATTCTCTAAAACATCAGAAATTTCTGTCGAGGAAAAGAGATACTTCATAATCTTACTTAAGCAGAAAGTGTTATCATTTGTAAAGTTAAAGCTAATTCTTCATAGTCTTAAAGATAAACAGCTATATTTCTTAGTGTAAAAGCCTAGATATAGATATTTTTTAGCCATATTTGAAATGTACATTTTAGTAAACTCTGATACATATTTAGTTCTTTAATGAGATAATGTTAAGAAGGTAGCCATTTGTTCAACAGACATAAGGATCATTGTATACAAGGCACTATCCTAGGTCTGGAGCACACAAAAATGAATAAGGCATCATCCCTCTGAGGGAGTTCACAGTCTAGTAGATGGAGACAGCAATATAGGGAATTACTCTACTGTATACTAATGGCAGTGAGGAAAGAACAGAGGATGTTTTAGACAAACATTACCATATTAGAGTTTAGTTTTAAAGAATTCATTGTTCTCCAAATGGGGAAGGAAGAACTTTGGAAGCATTACAGAGAAAAAAGAAGAAAATGATCAAAGGCTTGTACCTGTATGTATTTGTTGGGTAAACATAGGAGGATATATAAAGTTTGAGGCTCTAATTGTCAGGAGGAAGAGGCCAGAGCCAGATCATGTGGCCTAGTATGCTGTGCTAGGGAGACTTGATTTTGATTTATCGATGCTACAGAGCCAGATCTTTTTTTTTTTTTTATTCCATGGTATAATTTACTTGTTGATATATCCTGTATTATTCCAGAAAGGATTGTATTGTGGTTAACAGTTTACTTTTAAATTACAGTGACAAGAATTTAGTAGTTGCTTAGGAAATATTGTTGTATGAATGTTGCTGGGTAAATCTTCCATAAATATTCTTTATTTCAGGCAGATTTTGAAATTTGAAAAATACAGAAGTATTAATTATTGATAATACTAAAATATTGGGAATAACCTAAATAGCCAGTAGTATAGGGATGTGATTACAAAAGTCATTGAATATGTTGGTGTTAAATACATTACAGTTATAAGGGCTGTGTAAAAACAGATTTTATGGTGTGTTTAGATGAAAAGTTGGAATGCTAAACAACATGTATATTATATTTAGAATTACTTAAACATGTAGTTGGAAAAGGGCTAAAAGGAAACAAAATTAACACTTGTTAGAAGGTGAAGGGATTAGGAGTATAATATATATATTTTTTCCTTTAACATTACCATATTTTAGCAGTTGTTAAAAACCAATGTGGGGAGGGAATCATATGGAATACCCTCAGTAGTGATATTAAGGAAGATGGCATACAAATGCATAATTTTTCTCATCCTTGGCAAAAAAATCTCAGTAAATATGTTTCCCTGTTCTTGAGACTTAAATAAATAAATAAATATATATATATATATAGTTGTTGATGGATATTCACTGGTCATCTTTCCTATTGTTCATTATATCTCTACCCAGACTTTATTTTTTTATTTTTTTAAATATTTATTATTTATTTTTTTAGTTTCGGCGGACACAACATCTTTGTTTGTATGTGGTGCTGAGGATCGAACCTAGGCCGCACGCATGCCAGGCGAGCGCGCTACTGCTTGAGCCACATCCCCAGCCCCGTCTACCCAGACTTTAACATGTCAGCACTGAAGAGTGTTTTTCTTTGTTAACTATTAGATACAACACCTTATGCTTTTAACAGAAATACAAACTAGGGTTTGACTTCATTTTGTAAAATTTTTGAGATACTTAATAAGGATAGACAGTAATGGACCAGGGTAATGAGTCATAATTCTCTATAGCTCTTTGGAGCTATAAACTTATAAAATAAATTGGTGCTCCTGGCCCTAACATTTTCTGAAAAAGCTTAGACATGAAAATGTATATATTTTGAGCATGTTTTTTTTTAATATTTTTAAATTATACATGGACGCAGTATTTTTATTGTTTATTTACTTTTATGTGGTGCTGAGGATCGAACCCAGTGCCTCACACGTGGAAGGCAAGCGCTTTACGGCTGAACCACACCTCAGCCTCCCAGCTATGTTTTTTAAAAAAAATACTTGCAGGGGCTGGGGTTGTGGCTCAACAGTAGAGCACTCGCCTCGCACGTGCGAGACCCTGGGTTCGATCCTCAGCACCACATACAAAAATAAATAAATAAATAAACAAATGAAAAAAATACTTGCAGGAAATATACTTCTGTAAAATAAGACCTGTTACCATACAGACCCTATAAGAGAAGCTAGTGGAAAAATTTTTGCTTAAATAAAAGTAACTTCTATTGGGTATCAACCAACTGAAATATTAGAGATTTTTTTTTTCTTTTGTTACCAGGGATTGAACCCAGAGACACTTACCCACTGAGCCACATCTCTAGCCCTTTTCATGTTTTATTTTGAGACAGATTCTCACTAAGTTACTGAGGCTGGCTTTGAACTCAGAATCCTGCCTTAACCTCCTGAGTCACTGAGATTACAGGTGTGCACCACTACACCCAGTTAGGTTGGGGATATCTGACAATAGTTCTGTAATGGGATCAGTTTTCTGTAAAGACTACTGCTAGTTTGGGATGATAAAACTGTGCTCTATATAAGAAAGAGTAGGCATTTTTCTTTTTTAGTAGGCTGACAGACTTCTTATCTACCTGAAAATTATATTAGATCACTAATACAAGTTAAAATCATTTTAGGGCACCTTGTTTTATCCTGCCAGGTATTATGTGGCTCTGATTCACCAAGACTGCATTGGTTCCAATTCTCTTCTAGTGTATTATGGTGTATCTTCCATATGGCATTAATAAGTATGGCTTTGAGCTAGATTTTTTTGATAGCTATAGGAGACAGGATTGAACGGAAAACAACAATGGAGCTAGGAAGTCTAGTCAGGACATTTCATTTTTACATGAATTGAGGTGGTAAGTTCCTGAGCTATAGCAGTGTGTGTATATGATCAGGATGAAAAAAAGCAAATGGTTTAGGGCTGGGCTTGTAGCTCAGTGGTAGAGTGCCTGCCTCACATGTGTGAGGCACTTGGTTCCATCCTCAGTACCACATAAAAATAACTAAATAAAGATATTGTGTCTATCTACAACTAAAACACACACACACAAAGTAGATGGTTTAGAGAAATATTTAGGATGCAACAGCACAGTAACAGTGATAAATAAGGTGTGTGGGATGAGAGACTCAGGGATGTTGGAATGACCAGTTGATAGAATGTAACAGCATAGGTTGAGAGGAAGATGATGAATTGCTTTTGGACTTGTTGGGAGTACCTCAAGTGCATCCAGGTTTGGTTCTGTAGCCAGAAGTTCAGTATGTAATTCTGAAGCTTTAGGGTGAAGTGTTTAGAGTAGAGATAATAGTAGACTAAGGGTGCCTCCCCAAAGAACACCAGCCAAGAATTGAGTGACAGGAGGAGGAAAGAAAAATGAAGAAATTAAGCAGGACTGGTCAGCTTCCACTAAAACTAATCTTGTGTTTTAGAAATCAAAGGTTATTTACAGTGTCAAATGAAGTAAGTATTCCAGAAATATCTGAAATCACAAGCTTGTGAAGAAAAACACATGAACCTTCAAACTTAATGTTCTTCTCTGTTTTGCCCCAGGGTTTATTACCTCGAGGTGAGAAGCCCAACCCTTTGCGGCAAAAGAATGCCAAGGTGAACCAGCTTCTCAAGGTTTCCCTGCCGAAGCTTGCCAATGTGCAGCTCTTGGATACAGATGGGGGCTTCGTGCACTCGGACGGTGCCATCTCCTGCCATGACATGTTTGATTTTCTGCATCTCACAGGCGGGGGCTATGCAAAGATCTGCAAACCCCTCCATGAACTGATCATGCAGTTGCTGGAGGAAACACCTGAGGAGAAACAGACCACCATTGCCTGACTGGCTCCCATCAGTGTTAATAGCATCCCAGCTTCCTCAGATCAGTTATATCACTGGCACTACAGAATCCTCTTTCTTAAGGCACTTTGCATTGTAGAATGCTCCTGGATGCTCATATCTAGTGTTTGAAGGGAGGAGGGATTTAAACTGGTCCTGTATATAGAAGTTTTGTTTGACACAGGAGAAAAATTAGCCAAGGAAGATTGTTGTTTAAATTGATTTGAAACCAGAAGGTGACTTTTTAGTTGTTTGTGTGACACATTCATTGAATTATCACTGTTTTTCCTAGGATATCATCAAGCCCAAGTACTGAATAATATGAAGATTCTTTTCTTGGCCTTTTTCTAAGGATTATGTCATATGATAATTATCACAATCACACCTACTTGGCTTTAAACAGATGTTTTTTGTTTTTTGTTTTCCAGTTTTTAAGGTTCATAATTTAGCCTTTTGTTTTGTTTTACTCATATATGTCCTTGGTGTTTTCTTAACATATAGCATCATATTAAATGTGTATTACTCAAATATGGGAGATGCGATAGTTACAAGTGAATTTGTACCACTCTTTATCTTTCCCATGCTTAACAGTGAAAAATAGGTTTTGCCCCCTTTGACAAGCTTTTTGGAGGGTATTATTTTTTATGCTGCTGAATATCATGTCTATAATAGACTCATGCATGCAGCCTTTCCTCCTCTTTATCTCCTCATCCCTTCTCCTTTTTAATTTTATTTTTTGGTCTTTATTGACCTTACGAGCTTTTAACAAATTTTGATCTAGGAGCTCCATTGCTGGAAGTCAGAGTCCCCAGCCATTTACTCTCATGATGATATTACTGATGTGTAACTCATTCTTGTGTGTGGTGTTCTGTGCTAGAGTCTGTGTGGTGTTATCCATATTCAGAGTTCTAGTTTGTTTTTTCATTAAAACCTATTACAGTTTCCTTTTATGAAAAAAAAAATCAGAACTCTGTTTCTCATTCCATAATGCCTGACATTTCAAATTTTGTAGTATTCTGTGGTGTATATTTTTAATTTTTACAGTGCTGGGAATCAAACCCAGGGCCTTGCAGATGCTAGGCAAGCACTCTACCACTGAACTACCCTCTTACCCCAGCTCTATATTTTATTTTTTTTAATATCAGTCAAAAAAATCTTTTGACATTTCGTGAGAAAACAGTAAAGCTACTGATAGGCTTTCTACCTTTATCCTGGCAGTTTAGTAAAAAAAAACTAGGTTCACTTAACTTTTCAGGTTTCTTATTAATGTATCTTTATCTGAGAATTTCAAAAGCGCTGTTTATAATCTTAATGGTTCGCTTGAACTATAAGAACTGCCATTTAAGAAAATAATGGAACAGTAGGTGGTTTATTGTTTATTATTCCTATGAAGTACATACAAACTGGATCTACAAACATTTTAAACTGGACCAGATTGGGTAGTGATATGACCCATCAAAATGCTCTGCAATGATTCTGCTTAAATTCAAACTCAGTAACGAAGGTATATGTTTTATGTGCTGCTTGCAAAGCAACTGGCAGGGCTTTGTGTGTTCATAGAAAGGTACTGATCTGTGTAGTACTCACATCTGACTGAGAAGGATTGAACTTGGGCTGGTTTTTTTTCCTTGTTGAGCCTCTTTCTAGGATTTCTTTTTGTTTTTTTTTTTTTTTTGTCTTTAAAAAAAGATTAGTTTTCTGAATGTATCATGTCTTCATTAACAACAGAAAATATACATGGTGTTTACTAAACTTGTTTACTATATTAAAATTCCCTTTTTATTTTTGGTAGCCCAGGCTCTTCAGTTTTTCAAGTCAGATTTTTTTTTTTAATTCTTAATGAGATATATAGTTGCAGGAAGGAGTGTTAATTAAGCCAGAATTTTGTGTGGAAAGCCAGGTTCCTATCTGGGTCTTTTTGTGTCTGTCAGAGGTGGTGGGAATATGGTCCAAATAAATCCCTTAGGTTATTCCTGCAAGCATGCGCTTTTAGCTTCTCTTGTCACTGAGGATCAAATATCCCTTTGTGAGCTGGCCTCAGCTCCTTTGCTTATGTGTATAAACCTCAGATGATAGTACATTTTATATCTACCAGAGCTATTCAAGCAATAGTATTTGAACCACTAGCCTTTTAAATAAAATTCTGCCCTGTTGCTAATGTGCAGATGTTGAGTCCACTGTCATTTCTTGCCAAGATTTCTTTGCACTGCTCTAGACAAAATGTATTTTTTTACTTTGATTAACATCCCAGTTTGCTTCAGTGACAGAATTTACTGCAAAGTCTGTACTTTTTTTAAAATATAAATTTAATGCACTGTCCGTGAAATGTCCTAGTTGTTATGATTTAAGGGGCCAACTTTCCAGGCAGCTAGTAGAGATACTGTTCTGTTCCTTTCCCAGAAAATTTTAATCCCTTTGCCCACCCTCCTGCTATTTGGTAGCCAGTGATGGAACTTTAAAGATGCCTGTGTTTGGGTTGAAGGTAGACTGCCTCAGGGCGATCTAGTGCAAGTTGTTTTATTGCCCACACAGTGTAGGTTGCCATAGGCAGTGATCTGGCCATCACCTTGAATCTTCTGTCAAAAATCTTAATCCGCCAAGACAAATCTTAAGTACCTCATGGTCTGTTCTTAAGAATTGTAATCGGTGCCTGCCTGTAATTCTACCTACTTAGGAGGCAGAGGCAGGAAGATCCCAAATTCAAGACCACCCCAGGCAATTTAGCATGGAAGACCCTGTCTCAAAATAAAACAAACCTGTTGGGGATGTATGTAGCTCAGTGGTGGAATGCTTGCCTAGGAAGCGTGAGGCCCTGTATTTAATCCCTCGTATCACAAAAAAGGAAAATAATTGTTGACTCTTGTTTAAAAACATAAAAAGAAATTCTTGGCCTTTTTTTTTTTTTTAACCTAGTCACTGTTTACAGTTGTATGCTAAAGCCTGAAATAATGTCTGTGCTGTGGTGTATGAACATTGCCAATTTTATATTTATTGCAGTGAAGAAGAAACTAAAATTATTTGAAAAGGAGGAGCATGTCCAGGCTCCTGAATCTGTGTGGGTCCATGTGGGAGCAGTGAGTGGGCGCTTCTTGAAAGGAGGCTTTTTGGAGAGGAGCCCCAGACTCCCTTGGGGTGTTCCTTGGGGGAATCACTGCCGCTGGCTGACTGAACCTCCCCAAGGGGAGCTTGTGACTCTGCTTTGGCAAAGTTTCCTTGACTATTAGTACTCATTCTGTTTAGTGCATATTTCAATATAAATGTCCATTTCACTCGAACTTTGCTGATGTCTTTCTGTCTCCTTTTATCATATTTTGGATTCCAGTGGGAAAAAGAAGGGATGGTTTTTTTCCTACCTTATCATAAGTAAATTGGATACTTTTATCATTTTGCTACTTTTCTGTGGAACTGAATGTACGCTTACCTTCTTGGGTGGGGTGAATAGTTATAAGGAATCCTGGGTACAAAAGAGGAAAAATTGTTAAATGTGTTAAATTGGTTCAGAGTATCTGGCAATTAAAAATAACTCTTAAACCATAAACTGACCTTTTGACCCTTTTCCCTAATCGCAGTGTTTAGAATTAATTCACGTAAAATGTCCCAGGTTGCACTGTTTTTCCATTCTGTACACTAACAATTTTTAATTTTGAAAATCTCTCCATTATTGCCCTGAGGTTAAACTTAAGCACTTGAAAAAGTTTGCACTGCTGAGTTTCTTTGCCATCCAGATAAAAAAGCCTGGTGGCCTGGGAATGTGGCTCAGAAGTAGGGATCTTGTCTACCATGTATGAGGCCCTGGGTTCCATCCCCAGCACTGCAAGGAAAAAGAAATGCTCAGGACAGTATTTTCCATGTGTTAACCTCTTGTGTGATTTATGTAACTGCATTCTTTTTATTCTTGCCTAAGAGGCCCAGAGACTTTTTTTTTTTTTTTAATCTTGTCCCGGTTAGTTGTAATTTAAATGGTTGATCTAGGAATTGAACCCAGCTTTACCTGACTTAAAAGTCCTAGCTCTTGCTGCTGCTAATTCATGCTGAGGTATCTTTTTGGCTCCAGCTTTTGATTTGCTAAGTTGATGACAAATCCCTGGTTTCCTTTCAGTTGAAGGTCCTGGGAATGAAGTAAGACAGTTTTCCCACTTGAACCAAGTCTGGAGTTCCTTCAGTCTTTCTGCAGCCATAGTAATGAGAATTATTTAAAGTGCATTGTCTGGTCATCTTCCTACGTTAAACCAGCAGTAAAATTAAAATGTGAATATGGAGCAAGAATTTTTGGTAGTATACATGAAGGGGTTCAAAGATTGCCTAGCTACTCTTATTAAAAATTCAGATTAATAGGAAGATACTACTTGACTAAATGAATTTAAAAATCTAAAGAAGGGTTAGAGGGCAGGGCTGGGATTGTGGTTCAGCTGTGGAGCGCTAGCCTAGCATTGTGAGGCCCTGAGTTCGAGCCTCAGCACCACTTAAAAATAAATGAATAAAAATAAAGGCATTATGTCCTCCTACAACTAAAAAATATTAAAAAAGAAAAAGAAGGAGGAGGGTTAGATATATAGCTCAGTGGTGGAGTATTTGCCTAGCATGTGCCAGGCCCTGTGTCTGTCCCTAGTATAGCAGAATAGGAATAAAAGCAATTAAAAGCTTAAGGTTTAAGTATAATCACAATATGTTGCAGAGAGATAACTTTTAAGTAGGTAGGAGTTTAGCAGCTTCTAAAACTGTGGGAAGTGACCACAGTTGCAGATGAAAACGTCAAACGAGGAGTTCTAGTCAGACCTTCAGAAAGCACAGCTACCTCCCTTGAAGTCCACCACATAAAAGGCTAAAACCATTTTGCAGAAAGGTTAGTTTGGGTTCTTGTGGTAGAGAATGCCTTATCTGAACTGGGTGAGTGTCATCAGACTGAGTTAATGTGACAACAGAATGTAGGACATGAACCTTGAGCATGGGCTCATTTATTACCTTCTAAACTAAAGCAGCCTCCTCTAATTATTCTCTTCTATGAGACTAGAACAAAGGTCAGTTACTCAACTGACATCAGTACCTATCCTGATAATATACCACACAAGCTAGTGGATATTCCACGATAGTATTCCTTGATAGAAGTTTCGCTAATCTTTGTATGATTCATCACACTTCACCACAGTGCTGCTACTAAACTAAAATGGCTTACTTCAAAATAGCATGATGAAAATGTGGAAATATTAAACTGAGGAATTTTTGTTTTCCTAGTTGCCCTTCCCCTGTATCTAATCATTCCAAATTTCTCTCCATCTATGAAGGTCTCTCCTTTGTCAGCCGCTTTTATGAACCCTTAATCATCTAACAGAGCCAGGCACAGTAGGACAGACTAATCCCAGCAATGTAGGAGGCTAAGGCAGGAGGATCACAAGTTCTAGGCTAGCCTCAGCAATTTAATGGGATCTTTAGCAAAACCCTGTCTCAAAAAAATGGGATAGGGAATGTAGTTCAAGGTTAAGCACCCCTGAGTTCAATCTCCAGTAACAAAAAGAAACAAACAAAAATACCCAGCAGCAGTGAAGGCAGTGTAGGTCCAGAGGATTTGCTTGTCTGTAATCCAAATTACCCCCAACTGAACTTCAGTTAGCACAAGTGGATGAAGTTGTGGTGTGCTTAGAAGACAAAGGTCCCTCACTCCGAACATGGGGAAAGCCATGGCAAATACAGAATCTCAAAGTGGCTACATTTTTTGTTTTTATATTTTTTCCCCTATGGTACTAGGAATTGAATTCAGGGGTATTCTACCACTGAGCTGGGTCCCCTGGCCCCTTTTTAATTTTATTTTGAGACAGGGTCTCACTAAGTTCCTGAGGCTGGCCTTGAACTTGTGATCTTCCCGCCTTAGCCTCCCAAATAACTGGGATAACAGGTGTGCGCTGCACTGAACAACTACCTAGTTTTACATGGCCCAGAAACAAAGATTTTAATGTTTTGCTAACTGTAAGAAGTCTTTTGACTCTGGCCTGATTTTGTACAATGCCTCTTACCTTTCACTTTTTTGCTAGCTCATTCTACTTTATTTACATGCAGATTTTACACATCCATCAAGCTGTGCCAGCACATTTGTGCTAAATCATAACACTTCAGTGTACTGCAGCATGCTTGTTGACAGCTGCTGACTTACAAGATCAAGTCCAAGCTATTAAATGTAACATCCAACAGTCTCCATGCCCTGGCCCCTCTTCAATTTTTTTTTTTTTTAAATATTTTTTTAGTTGTAGGTGGACATAATACCTTTTTATTTTATTTATGTGGTGCTGAGTATCAAACCCAGGGCCCCACACATGGGAGATAGTGCTCTAATGCTGAGCTGCACCCCCAGCCCTAGCCCTCCCCTCCTTTCAATTCTTATTCTCTCACATTTTCCCTTGAACTTTCATTCCCCTAGCATTGAACTTAAGTCTATGTATTTCCCCTTAGTTGGAACTCCCTGTCTGGGATGTACTCCTGCCTGTTTACTGGGCTAGCTCCTACTCATTCTCTATCCCACAGAGAAACCTCCTAGAGTGTACTCTTGTTTCTCCTATTTTCAACTTTGGTCTGTGAGGTCTTACATCTGAGTTCCTATGATAACCCTGTGTAAAACTTTTATTATGGCATTTATTTTGTACTATATGCTTATCTTTTTCTTTATACTACTACATTATGAGTTGTTAAGAACAAAGAATATTTGTTCCTAGCACCTAGCTTAGTGAATAGTACAAAACTAGGCGATGAATGAATAAATGGGAAATCCAGTGATTTGTTCATGGTCATCTATCCAGTAACTGTTAGAATTGAAATAGTCACACAAATCTTTTGATCTTTATGCCTAGTCTTTCAGATGACACCATGATGCTGCTTATGAGAGAGATTATTTCTGCTAGTGATGAATAAAGGCAAAAGTGGAACAACACATACTTTCGAACAACACAACAGATGCAATACATAATATAAAACTTTCTGAGAGGGGCTGGGGGCTGTAGCTTAGGGGCTTGCCTAGCATGTGTGAGGCACTGGGTTAGATCCTCAGCACCACATAAAAATAAATAAAATAAAGGTGTCCATCTACAATTACAAAAAAAATTTAAATACTTTCTGAGAATTCTTTTTGAATAGTTTGCTTAGAACTAGATGGAATTAATAAAGATAATGTTTATAGGAAGAGAAGGTAAAAGAAAAAGCTAGACAGGTTCAAAGAAACAAAGATATTATGAGTGACAAAAATCATCTTTGTGAGGGATCTGAGGACCAATAGACTAGGAGAAGGTATGGGATATATCCTGAGATGTGGCCCAAGTGAAAAGAGAGGATTCCTTTCTGTTACTGAGAACAACTTGGAATAACAATTGGATGGCTATGTGTAATCTTTAAATACAGCCAGAGATGGCCAAAGTTCTTGAGGTACATCTTCGAACATTTTAGAGACCTAAGTTTGCTTGCTTGCTTTTATTAATTTTGTGTATGTGCATGCGTGCACTAGGGATTGAAACCAGAGGTACTTTACTACTGAGGCCTTTTTTTTTTTTTTTTTTTTGAGACAGGGTCTTTTTAAGTTGCTTAGGGCCTCACTGTGTTGCTGAGGCTGGCCTCAAACTTGCAATCCTCCTGCCCCAGCCTCCTGAATCTCTGGTATTACAGGTGTACGCCACCACGCCTGTCGAGAGACCCAAGCTTTCTTGAAATTGGAGGAGGATGGCTGTCTCATCTTTATCAGCGATCTTTGGAGGCACAGATTTGAACTGATCAATTATTTATATGCTTGTTTCCTATAACCTGATAACCAGCCTGGTTTCCTGGAAAGTTCTGATGTTGGTTCTATCATATGGCCAGGGGGAACCAGATCAGATGCAGGGCCTGAATGAATTGCAGTAATTTCTCAGTTTTAGGAAATGGAAATTGATCTATTTCTAGGAGAAAGACAAAAAGACCTGCCCACTTGGTCAAAGCTGCTCTCCCTTGTGTTTTCCAGACAATAGTTTAGAGTGGTGAATGCAGCTAAGCCCAATACCACTGTGGAGTATTTTGGACTCTTGAGTCCCAATCTGATCTGATTCCAGTTTTCACAGTCCTTGAAGGAGAAATGTCCAGGTACAAGAGCAGCCCTGGGAAAGAACAGAACTTAAATGATGGAAAGAAGTGCCGAACTCCTGCTGCTGGGGCTGCCTAGGTCCAGACAATTCTGAGCTCCAAATGGACACACTGAGCCCTTTTTATGGTCATGATGAAAACAAGGAACTTCAAGTCCATTTCCTTCACTTGAAGTTGGTTTTGCAACCTTTTTCTCTGTGCTAAAGTTATACCATTTCTTGACACTAAGGTCTGTCACACCCCAATAGGCAGATAGGCACGGCCATTCTGTTCCTCCCAGGTTTCTAAATTATATACTTGATTGGATTTGAATAGCACATTGACTGATTTTTATAGTATCCTATTCCTGTGAAGTCTTCGGCTCATTTTAACAATACCCCTTAGCCAGCCAGAGTTTCTTCCTGGTCCTCTTGCCCCAAACTTCACAAATCCCCTGTGACTTAAAATGAGCAGGCCCATGCAAGGCTGGGAACCTCTGTCAGCTACTTTGTAAATGGTTCCATGTCTTTGGTATGTTTGCTGCTCAGATTCAGGAAAGTTGACCCACAAGGGAGTATCTTGAGCCATATGACTCTACCTACTCTGCCCCCTTTAGGGCCGCTTTGGATTGAGCTTTCTGTATACTGTGGCAGAGAATGCAATAGCTAGACACGCACAGAAAGCTGAAGTACCGGGGCTGGGATGTGGCTCAAGCGGTAGCGCGCTCGCCTGGCATGCGTGCGGCCCGGGTTCGATCCTCAGCACCACATACAAACAAAGATGTTGTGTCCGCCAAATACTAAAAAATAAATATTAAAAAATTCTCTCTCTCTCTACCTCTATCTCTCTCACTCTCTCTTAAAAAAAAAAAAAAAGAAAGCTGAAGTACCCTGAGACCTCCACATCTCCCCTTTGCACAAAGTCTGGCTTTGAGACCCAGCACTGCTTTTCTTTTGTATTGACTACAGCAGCTAACAAAAAGGCCTTCTCTCCTCTCTGCCAGATTTCAGAAAGGGCCTATTCATAACTGTGTCCTATTGATCCCTCCCAGGGGGTGGGGCAGAGACTAAGGAAAGTTCTGCAGAGGAGAACAGCAAGAAAATCTGGGGCTGCTACGCTCCCACAAGGCCTAAACACCCAGGGGACTGAGAATTCAAAGGTTAAGCCCTGGAGACCTTGCAAGAAGGATCACTGAGTTTGCTTGAGTTTCTTTCTCTCAAGATAGTGGGAGGAGAAAAGCAGCAGATAGGAATATAGATAGTCCACAGTTAGGTGGCACTAGGCACTAATTATAAAATTTTATTACACAAGCTCCTAGAATTTGTTAAAATGCAGATTTTTTTTTTTTTATTTTTAGATGGACACCTTTATTTTATTTATTTTTATGTGGTGCTGAGGATCGAACCCAGGGCCTCACATGTGCAATGCAAGCGCTCTACCACTAAGCCACAACCCCAGCCCGTAAAATGCAGATTTTTTAGTTCCACTGTGATTCAGTAAGTGTGAAGTAGAACCCCATATGTGTATTTTTAAATTTTTTATATTTATTTTAATTGTTGATGGACCTTTATTTTTTATTTGTATGCAGTGCAGAGAATCAAACTCAGTGTTTCACACATTTGAGGTAAGTGCTCTACCACTGAGCCATAACCCCAGCCCCCCATATGTGTATTTTTAAAAGGTCTAGGGTCACATTTTACCCAAAAACCTAAGAGGCCAAACTTTTTTTTTCTTTTCTTTGAGGCTAAACTTTAATGCTTCTTCCCTTAGTCATCCATCCTGGGTTTAGCAGAAACTCTATAATCCTCAGTTTGTTCTCACTGCACCCAGGAAAGTTCCTGGCAAATGGTAGGCCCTTTGAATTACATCAGACTATAAGTGGGGAGCTCAAGTCAATGGGGAGTGTTCTTGGTATTTACTAGCAAGATGAGCTGGGTCATCAAGAGAGAAGTTCAGTTGGAATATGGAAATCCACATTGATTCTCCAAACTGGGCATCTGACTACATGGAGGGCTCATTATAAAGACCTCTTGAGGGCCAGGCACAGTGGTGCACACCTATAATCCTAGCAGCTCAGGAGCTGAGGCAGGAGGATAGCAAGTTCAATGCCAGCCTCAGCAATTTAGTGTGTCCTTAAGCAACTTAGTGAGACCCTATCTCAAAAGATAAAAAGATGCTGGGGATGTGGCTCAGTGGTTAAGTGCCCTTGGGTTCAATTCCCAATACCAAAAAAGAAAAAAACAAATAAAAACCTCTTGTTATTTTGAGGGTCCTCTGATCCAGGGTTGTCTAGATGCTGGCAAACGTACTGGACTAATGTGCAAGAGATTCGAGTATAGGGACTGGGGGTGTCGCTCCACCACTGAGCTATGTCCATGAGGCCCTGAGTTCAAACTCCAGCACCAAAAAATAAAAAAAGTAAAAATAATTAGAAGGCTTGAGTATAGTAAGCTACTAATAAGTTGTCTTTTTTCTGGGCTTCCCTTTACTCATCATTCAAGGAAAGGTTAGTAGAGGAAACCCCTAAGGTGCCCTTCTGGCTGACTTTCTAGGGTTTTCCTTTTGCTGCCTCTTGCTCTGCCTTCACCCTAAGTTTGCTGTATTTGGACAAGGGCCAGCTCTAATGCTCCCATTCACCATTTGCCCATTAACTAGAACAGTACATGGCACATAGTAGGTGCTTATTAAATATTTATTGCAGGAATGAATAAATATTTATAACTGGTCATAAGGTAAAATAGCCCTCATTGGAATGATGCCCTGGGAGTAAGGCAGGGCCAAAAGCTGACTTGAGACTGCTGCAATTTTTCCAGCTAAGAGAATTCTTAAGAGGCACCAGCCTACCTGGCTTCACCAGAATGTCTGACAGCATTTAAGGTAACCACATTTCTTTTCCCTTAAACATATTTAGTATGTCCTATAAATGGAATACGTGTACATTATAGCAAATTCATACATTTTATTTATTGATTTTTGTTGCTGGGGATTGAACCCAGAGGCATTTTTTCACTGAGCTACATTCCCAGTCCTTTTCATTTTTATTTAAATTTTTTTTTTTTAGTTGTTAATGGACCTTTATTTACATGCAGTGCTGAGAATGAAATGCAGTGCTTCACACATGCTAGGCAAGCTCTCTACCACTGAGCTACACCCCCAGCCCCCTTTTTATTTTTGAGACAGGGTCTTGTTAAATTGCTGAGGGTAGCTTTGAACTTGAGATACTCCTGCCTCAGCCTCCCAAGTTCCCACGATTACAGGTTCGCACCACTGTGCCCGGCATATGCTTATACATCTTTTAAAAGTATTTTTTAAAAAAAGTATTTATTGTTTTTTTTTAGTTATAGTTGGACTTCTCTCTCTCTCTCTCTCTCTCTCTCTCTCTATATATATATATATATATATATATATATATATATTTTTTTTTTTTTTTTTTTTTTAAATGTGGTGCTGAGTATCGAACCCAGGGCCTCACATGTGCATGGGGAATGCTCAACCGCTAAGCCACAATCCCAGCCTTTTTAAAAACTGCTCAAGGGGCTGGGGATGTGGCTCAAGCGGTAGCGCACTCCCCTCGCATGCGTTCGGCCTCAGTTTGATCCTCAGCACCATATACAAACAAAGATGTTGTTTCCACGGAAAACTAAATAAAATATTAAACATTCTCTCTCTCTCTCTCAAAAAAGAGAAAATTAAAAAAAAAACTGCTCAAAAGAGAGTGAGTTTTCTATTATTCTGGTACTTTTAATATATACTTTTGGAATTATAGGGGAATGATATACAATACACATAGTTTTAAAAATTTACCTGTAATTCAAAGATATTCCTTGTTAATTTTTTTGGGGAAGGATACTGGAGAGGGAACTCAGGGGTACTCGACCACTGAGTCACATCCCTAGCCCTATTTTGTATTTTATTTAGAAACAGGGTCTCACTGAGTTGCTTAGCGTCTCACAGGTACTGAGGCTGGCTTTGAACTCGTGATCCTCCTGTCTTAGTCTCCGGAGTCGCTGGGATTACAGGCTTGTGTCACCAGACCAGTTTGTTAATTTTGTACACTTCAACATTTTTCTGTGCATGTCATTGTATATGGTATACTGCTTATATAGTGACATATTCTATGTTCGTTAAAGTGGCAAGCATCATTTTTGATGACTTCATGATAATAGTGCATTTAACCACTCCTTCTCAAGTAGCTTCTTTTGAGTATCTGAAATATCACAGTGAAAAGCATAGTTGCCCACACATTTGTATCTGTAACTGTTATTCTTTAGGATAGAATGCAGGAATGGAATTACTGGACCAAAGTGTATGTATCTCTTTAAGCTTCTTAAAAGAGTCAAAATATTTCAAAAGTTTTACTGATTTACACTCAAGGTCAGCATCTTTCCGTGAGCTTTATAACAGCCCCTACAGAGCAGAGAAATAGCTCTCGAGCTTGGAAGGCATCCTTACAGCTGTGTGACCCCTGCAGTGGGAGAGTCATGAATTCTTTCTGAAGTTCTGCCTCAGCTTCCCCTCTGCCGGCAGGGCCACTGCCCCGTCCGGTTTCCTAATTCGTTTTTTAAGTATCAGGGGAGAAAACTGAGCTGGAGTGGCGGAGTTGGTGGTGGTGGTTGTAATGGCCGGGAGGGTGCAAGTTGGTCCTATGTTTGCATAAAGATTAAAATTTGTCAACAAGAACCCAACACTTGGAGATCCTTCGTAGAGACGTCCGCTTATCCCTACAGAAGCTTCCAGAGGGGGAAGCATATCTAAAGAGGAGGCAGGAGCGAGGTAGAAGTTGGAGAGGATGTCTGACTTTCCCCTTCAGCGGGAGGACTGCGGCCCCTTTAAGGGCCAATCCGGGACTTGGCTCTTTAAATCTGTGTCAGTTTCCCCTGACGTCAGCGGGCGGGCCGGCCGCCCTGCTGTTTACCGCCGCGCGGCGCAGCTCACTTTCCCGAGTTCCGAGCGCCCCGGAGCCGCGTCCGCCCGCCCTTAAAGAGCCCGCGTCCGGGAAAACTCGCCGCCGCGCACGGCGTCCGGCTGCTATCACGCCCCTCTCCTTCCGACCCCCCGCCCTTCGCGGCCGCCCCCGCCGCCGGCTTCCCCTCCCCTCTCCCGGCGTCTCAGGGCTCCCGGCAACCAGCCGCCCGAGTTCCCACAACCCTGGCCGGGGGCTGTAGGGTCGCGGGGCCGTGCTCAGTCCCTCGCGAGCTGGGGTCCCTTCCTGCAGCCTTGCCTCCCCCTCCCCGCCGCCCCCTCCCCTCCGGGGCTCCTGGGAGCGCCTCCGCGGCTCCGGGGAGGGGACGTTTCCTAATCTCAGGCCGGGGTTAAAGTTCTGGTCCGGGTGAGATGCTGGAAGCTGCGGCCGCAGCCGCAACCCGTCCCGGAGGTGTCCTGTTGCCTGTCTCCGCCGCCACCACCACTGCTACCGCTACCGCTGCCACTGCCGCCCTGCTGGGGCCATGTTCGCTCTGGGCTTGCCCTTCTTGGTGCTCTGGGTGGCCTCGGTCGAGAGCCATCTGGGGGTTTTGGGGCCCAAGAACGTCTCGCAGAAAGACGCAGAGTTTGAGCGCACCTACGTGGATGAAGTCAACAGCGAGCTGGTCAACATCTACACCTTCAACCATACTGTGACTCGCAACCGGGTGAGGGCTGGGGCTGGGCCGGTGGTGAGTGGGTGAGCAGAAGGGCTAGGCTTTGCTTCCACTCCCCTGCTTTTTTAGGAGGCTCCATGAACCAGGTACCCGGCTGGGGTTGTTTCCCAGAACCACACAGGAGCCTTTTGACCAGTCCTTTTTTTCACCAATGTTTCTCTGAAGCTCCAGCGGTACAGTTTTTGAATTTATCGTATTCCCATCTTCTCTTCTACCTGTTCCCTTTCACCATCTGTGGTCTGAGCACACTGGGCCTGCTCCATATCCTGACCCTCAGTATCTGGTAGTCCTGGGGGGTCTGAGTTCAAGGGAAGCTTGCTTGCTACTGGGTTTACCCAGACAACCGCAACAAATGAGAGAGGCCTGCAACTGAAAGGCTCTGCCCAGGCAAGTAGAAGTCAGACTCTCTGGGGAGATGAGTGAAGGACTTCCCAGTCCTCTCCCTACTTCAGAGAGCCAGCTGGCCTTCCAAGTGGAGGGTGGTAGAGATAAGATCAACAGCAAGTTGGGTGGCAAGGGAAAGGGAGTTAGTCCATCCCCTTTGAAGAATCTGTCTCACCCGAATTTTTCTTTGGATTCTTCCCAAATGTGAGAGTGGTTTCTTCCCAAATGTGAGAGTTGAGAATGGGCATAGTTAGGCCTGGGAAGTCTAGACCCTAGGTAGAGCACTCTGGGAGAGCTCTTACAATCAGGCTGGGTGGTCTCCTGCCTAGCTTTCTTGTTCTCTCTCCGTGACTGGGTCTAGATTTACTGGAAAGCAGTGGAGTTGAAAATGAAGAATTGGGATGCTCTTCAGGCCAGACAGGGTTTGGTTTCTGGAAGGCCAGGATCTGCCTTTAGTACCTGGTTTTCTGAAGTTTGATCTCCTCCTGCTTGGAGTCCTTTTTTCCCCCATATCTGGGGTCATCCCAGAGCTATCATGTCTAACTGGGTATGGTGGCACACTTCTATGATCCCAATTATTCAGGAGACTGAAGCAGTAGGCTCACAAGTTCAAGGACAGCCTGGGCAACTTAGTTTACCCTGTTTCAAAAAATAAAAAAGCTGGGGATATAGCTCAGTGGTAGAATGCCTCTGGGTGCAATCCCAGTACCCCCCCCCCCCACACACACAATCACAGTACCACACACACACACACACACACAAAAAAGGCCTTTAGAAAAATACTACTCTAAGCCTTGGGCTTCAGTACCCCAATAACAAACATTTCCAGGATTTATTTGTTTTTTTTATTTAATCTCCCACCGTTCTCTATATATTCCTACATAGCTAAGGGTGAGGGTATTATTGTATACCAGAGGAAATTGAGGTTCAGAGATGTGAAGTGACTTCTCTACAGTCCTGTCCTTTGATCAGAGCTAAGGATACAACTTAAGTTTTCGACACCTCCCACATTTTCCCCATGATTCCTCTACCCCATCCCCACTGGGCTCTGGCCTCCACTTCAGTTGTTGAACCGGAGCTTCCTGCTGGTTTCGTGGCTTACAAGGAAGAAGGTTGCAAACACTTCTTGCTCTTCTCTGTGTGTGTGTGTGTACGTGTGTACGTGTACGTGTGTACATGTGCAGGCCTGTGTGTCCCATGTGCATGGAAAGGAATGGGCTATCTTAGAAACTCCTGAGGTCTCCACTATCTCTGGTCAGGGTGCTGGCCCCTCGGTGCCTGGTCCTGCTGCCCCGCACACACCTGTGGCCAGGAGCCAGCCTCTTCATGAACCTCTCCTTTCACTTAGCACCAGTACCTCCTGGAGACAGGGTTTATTCTAGCATCAGAGCATAGATGGTGTCCTAGCCTGACCAGGATGGATGAGGGAGGGCAGGGCTCACAGACTCCTGAGGCATGTGTTAGTGATTGTGGGGAGAGGTGTGAGTGAGGGTACCTCCATGTCATCTGCAGACCGAAGGCGTGCGTGTGTCCGTGAACGTCCTGAACAAGCAGAAGGGGGCGCCTTTGCTGTTTGTGGTCCGCCAGAAGGAGGCTGTGGTGTCCTTCCAGGTGCCCCTAATCCTGCGAGGGCTGTGAGTAGGACCTGGAGATGGGGGAGGGGTTGTCCTGGGCCAGGCCTTGCTTGGAGCCTCACACAGGAGCTCCCTTGTTTCTTCTCCCCAGTGCCTGAGCCCAGAAGCTAGTCAGTAGCTGAAGGCCAAGTCAGCCAGCCTGGAGCTTGTCAGCCTAGGGCTCAGGAGGTGTGGGAACCTGATGGGAAGAACTGGGCCTTGCTTCTCTGGAGTGGCAGGCCAGCTGGCATGGTAATCACATTGTGACTCTCTGCTTTGGGCCACAGGTATCAGCGCAAATATCTCTACCAAAAGGTGGAACGAACACTATGTCAGCCCCCTACGAAGAATGAGTCTGAGGTCCAGTTCTTCTACGTGGATGTGTCCACCCTCTCACCAGTCAACACCACATATCAGCTCCGGGTCAGCCGAATGGATGACTTTGTGCTCAGGTCTGCAGGGTAGAGAGGGAACCATGGGGACCAGCTTCATTCCTAAGTCCTGGGTGTGACTACAGGGGATCTTCTCTGCCCTGCAGGACTGGGGAACAGTTTACCTTCAATACCACTGCAGCCCAACCCCAGGTAAAAATCCCTGTTGACCTCCTGTTGAAGGAGAAATGGAAGAGCTTAAACATGAGAGCAGGAGTGGTCAGTGGTGTTTCTGGGGCTTACAAGTGTTTACTTTCTCCACGGAGGGTTTCTCTGGAAGCCCTGCAGTGATGAGGGACAGATATTCAGCAACAGTACAGAGATACGGGACTGGTTCCCATCTTTCCTATTCTGCCTCCCAGACACTGCCTTTAGTGCCCAGCTGTGGTTGAAGCGGGGTGGAGAGCAAGTGTGCTTATGGGCAGGCCCCTCTCCCCAGAGAGCCTCCGCTGCCCAACCCAAGAGGATTCTGGGGCCTTGCTCTGGGGAGACTGTTCCTTCTAGGGGGGTAAAGAGAGCATGCTCATGAGGTAAGATTCTCTTTGCCCTTGCTGTGCCCTCAGTACTTCAAGTATGAGTTTCCTGAGGGAGTAGACTCTGTGATTGTCAAGGTGACGTCCAACAAGGCCTTTCCCTGCTCAGTCATCTCCATCCAGGATGTCCTGGTAAGTTGCCTGCCCTTTTGCTTTCCTCCTATGAGTAGCAAGGCCATTAAAGAGAGGGGATAGGGCCCAGGTTCCTGTCCATCTGTCTTTTCCCACCTTCCTCTATAGTGCCCTGTGTATGACCTGGACAACAATGTCGCCTTCATCGGCATGTACCAGACTATGACCAAGAAAGCAGCCATCACTGTGCAGGTAGGAAGTGCACATGGTCCTGTCGAGGATGCGGCTTGCAGAGAAGCTGCTGGCTTTCCAAATCCGTTCCTTGTTCTCTGCCCCATTCCTACTCGAAACAGGCTATCTAGTTCCTGTGACTTTGGGTCCCCTGGTATGTGTGAGTTGAACTATAATCCCAGTCACCCTTAGGAATAGAAAGAGCAGAGTTCTCTTTTTTGTTGTCTTTATTTCATTTTTATAAGGTGAGTGAGGAGAGGAAAGGGGCCCTAGGGTCCTGTTTAATACTAGGTGTTATCCTTGGCAAAGGCCACGACCTATTCTGGGGACAGGGAAGAGGAAGTCATGTTTTTACCTCACAGTATCAAACCCATGCATCTGACAAGTAACATGGCATCTCCACATTTTTTCTTGGCTGTTGCTCAGCCTGAAGTAGGATAACCCATGTGAGGCACATATAAATTTGCTCACCTGGCCATGGTATAGGTTTAGGGTTGAAGTTCTGCAACTAGAAAATCCTGGCTCTTCCATGTAATGGCAATATGACTCTTCGCTAACTTCTTTAAGTCAATACAACAAGGATAATAATAGTACTTTCTTCAAGGATCTTTTTGAGGATTAAGTAAAATAATATATTAAAGAGCTTAGCATAGCATCTAGCCCAAAGTAAGTATTCAGAAAAGCGCTGTGTCCATGATGGAATGATCCTCCTCCTCCTCCTCCTCTTCTACCTCATCATCTTACAGCGCAAAGACTTCCCCAGCAACAGCTTTTACGTGGTAGTAGTGGTGAAGACTGAAGACCAGGCCTGTGGGGGTTCCTTGCCTTTCTACCCCTTTGTAGAAGGTAAATTTTGTGCCCTGGTCCTGGCTTGGTATGGGGAGGTTTGGTGGCTTCCTGGGAGTTGGAAGTACCTGCATGGCTGTTGGTGGATCTGATGAGAGATGCCTTTTTTTTTTCCTTTTTGTGGTGCTGGGGATTGAACTCAGGACCTCATGCATGCTAAATGTGCACTCTACCACTGTGCTATTACTAGCCCTCCAGATCATGAGGTTTTGGCCCTGAACTCTCTGTGTCCTGCTCCTACCAATTCTAGCTAAGCTCCAAGTAACCATCTTTGGCACTTTGACATTTTTCTTCCAGATGAGCCAGTCGATCAAGGGCACCGCCAGAAAACCCTGTCAGTGCTGGTATCTCAAGCAGTCACATGTGAGTGTGCGGAGCTGAGTGGGATAGGGAGCTTCTCTGGTTATTCCTCTCAGACCTAGGAGAGAGGGTGCTCTCTGATTGGGAAGGGTGACAAGGACCTACTCAAGTAGGCTTACGGGTAGGGAACAGGTATCTTAGCAGACTTCAAGATGGAACGATCCTGGAGGGGGATCCAGTGTAACGTGGGACAGAGTCCATGGCAAAAGATGGAACAGCTGAGTTCTAGTGCACTCTCTGTCACTTATCAGCGGAGGAATCTCCTAGGTCCTCTGCAATAGAAATAATAAGATAGTCCTATTAAACTCAGTTGTTAGGCTTAGCAGAAAATTAGTAGCAAAGTGCTGGACCCTAGATAGTACTCAATAAATATTTACTGAGTGATTGAATGGGGCTTTTTTTTTTTTTAATGTTTTTTTTAGTCATCCATGGACCTTATTTTATTTATTTATTTTTTATGTGGTGATGAGAATCGAACCCAGTGCCTCACACATGCTAAGCAAGCACGCTGCCACCGAGCCACAACCTAGTCCTCATAAATGGGGCTCTTTATAAACTTGAGAGTATAAGATAAAAATAAGGGATTTTGATGAGAGGAGAAAAGCTGCCCCTTGAGTGCCTCATTGACTCAGCAAATATTGATTGAGCCCGTCCTGGGTTCTGTCCCAGGGCTATAGTTCTCAAGGAGCTCCCGTGTAGACGACAGGAGGCTGTTGCTATACAGGGTGCCGAAAGTTGTGATGAGCAAAGGACAAGTCACTGTGGGAATGTAGGACTGAGAAGGCATCCTAAAAGGCACAGTCCCTGTGCTGTGGTTTGAATGTGGTCAAGATGGGGTTTTCAAGAAGTAGAAGAGAAAGTTCTAGCCCAAGAAGCAACATGAACAAAGACAGGATCATGTCAGAGCTTAGTGCAGTTAGAGTACTGTCAGTTGTTCATACTGGCTGAGGCATTGCATTTGAGGGGTTATGTGGTGAGAGGTTGGGCTGGGCAGAGGAGCCAGATAATGATGGCCCTTGGGCATCATGATGGTAATGTTGAAAAGTTTGCGTTGTTCACCTTCCTGCTTCCTTCCCTGTAGCCGAGGCCTATGTTGGTGGGATGCTCTTCTGTCTGGGCATATTTCTCTCCTTTTACCTATTGACCGTCCTTCTGGCCTGTTGGGAGAACTGGAGGTAAGATGGAACTGCCGAGCCCTCCCCTGGTCGAGGGTGGGTGGGCAGGGAGTATGAGTGAGATAGCCTGGCAGGATCTGAGCTGGCTCAGGGTTATCTCCTAACTGTCCTCAGGGCAATGCAAGGCAGGTGCCTATTAGAAACTGTGGTCCATAGGCCACTTCTCTGGAAACTGACCAGGAAGGGGAACCTTAATCTCTTACCCAGGTATAGAGACCCCACATAGCTCCTCAGCCCAGGAGGAACCCAGGATCAAGGTTGGGGTTTAGGGTTATAGGAATCAGAATGAGGTAGAGAGGGTAGAAGGGAGGTCAACTTAGCATGGAGGGATCTTCATCTTACCCAGTCTGGGTATCCTCTTGATTCTGTCACTGCAGGCAGAAGAAGAAGACTCTGTTGGTGGCCATAGACCGAGTCTGCCCAGAAAGTGGTATCTCTAAAGGGCCCGGGTGGGAGGGCAGGATTTGCTTAGTCCTGGGGAGGGAAAGTGGTGGATGGTTCTCTGTGTGGTTAGAGGAGGAAGGGTTGTGGGTTTCTGAATGTTTGGATTGGGAGTGACATTCCACAGATGGAAGCAGGGCTGGTGTCTTCTGCTGTCCATCCCTATGTGTACCCTGGAAGCTGTTGTGTGGTCTGTTCTCCATGTCTAGCTACGCTGTCTGTCATAGGCAGTGCTGCTTACAGTCTTTGAGATTATTAACTTTCCATTCTCTCCCTCCCCCCACCCCGCCCTCTCTTTCTATTCTTCCTCCTGCTTGGGACCTTCTCTCTCAGCTTCTCTCCTTGGTAAGCTCCAGGTGCTGTGGGTAGAGGAGCTACTGTCAAAGGGGAGGGAGGTGAAGCACAAGGGCTGTCTGGGGGAACTCGAGCAGCTGGATGTCATTTGTCCTTGCTGCTGGTAGCTTAGTACATGGTTTCTTTGACTTCCTCTCTCTTTAGGGAGAGCACAGGGTGACGTGTTTCCATTGAACACATTGGAGTTCAGGGCATCTGGTAGTGGTGGTGGGTGGTAGTGAGGTATTTGCCTGGAGAGGTACTTATTCTTCACTGTTGACGTGGCCCCTTTATAACTGTCTTCTTTGGATTGTCCCTTCTTTCTTCCCCCTGGTCCTAGGCCTCTCTTTGCTTCCAGGGTAAGGGAATCTTGACTTCTCATTGCAGGGCACCCTCGGGTCCTGGCTGATTCCTTTCCTGGCAGCTCCTCCTATGAGGGTTACAACTATGGCTCCTTTGGTACGTGTCAAAACCAGAGACTGCTTGCCCACTGCTGAAGTGGCCATTGGCTTTTTTTTTTTTTAATTGATTTATTATTATTATTATTGTTCAAAACATTACAAAGCTCTTGACATATCATATTTCATACATTTGATTCAAGTGGATTATGAACTCCCATTTTTACCCCTTATACAGATTGCAGAATCACATCGGTTACACATCCACGTTTTTACATACTGCCATATTAGTGTCTGTTGTATTCTGCTGCCTTTTCTATCCTCTACTATCCCCCCTCCCCTCCCCTCCCCTCCCCTCCCCTCCCCTCCCCTCCCCTCCCATCCCCTCCCATCTTCTCTCTCTACCCCATCTACTGTAATTCATTTGCCATTGGCTCTTTGATGCCTGTGCCCTCACAGCTACTCAGAGCCCCATCAGGATGGGTCCAGTGTCCCTTCCCCACATACCTCACCATTTACATTCCCTGCAGAAAATGGTTCCGGATCTACTGATGGTTTGGTTGACAGTGCCGGTACTGGGGACCTCTCTTATGGTTACCAGGGTAAGTGGGACAGGCAGGGGTGTGTGGTACAGGGCTGCTGTTGGCTGGGTGAAGCGTCATGGTGGGCGGTTGCCTCTTCTGCCAGATGCTGGAACCAGCAGTTGCCTGCTGGTCTGCCCCTGTCCTCCCTTATCCTTTCCTCCTTGGCCCCAGTTCCCTGGTAACTTTCCCTTTCCTTTGAAGGGCACGACCAGTTCAAGCGGCGCCTCCCCTCTGGCCAGATGCGGCAGCTGTGCATTGCCATGGGTAGATGTGGGGAGGGGGTGGGGCTGCCCTGCCAATCAGCTCCTGCCAGGGCAGTTGACTGGGGCCTGCTGGCTCCAGGGTCAGAAAGATGCTTGGTGCATGGCTTCCTCATCTAATGCCAGTAATACTAGCCTGTGTGTCTTCTGAGAGAGACAGGCACTGGCCCCTGATGCCAGTGGGCTGGCACCTTGGCCACCACAGGTCAGATGTTATAGTTTGCTGTCTCATTTGCCAGCACCCTCTCCCCAGTCTGCTGGGGACAGGCTCCTGAACATGGGAGTCACGTTCTGGCCTGTGGGGCTTTGGTCAGGTGAGGTCATAGAAGGAAGCTTCTGTAGGCAAGAGACAGATGAGGTCAAGGAGAGGTGCTCTTCCTGGAGGCAGCCTCTTGCCCTTGCCTGCACCCCAGGCTCAGTGGGTCTTGAACTTAGTGAGGTTCCCAGCAGTGTCTTCTCAGAATCCACATGGCTGGGCACCTTCTAATCAGCATGACTGGCCAAGTTCAATCCTGTTGCTTGTGTTGGGGCCTGGGGTCTGCTCAGTGTCCTGCCTGGGAGCCCTACCTTAGGGAGGAGAGCCAGGAGGGGAGCAAATCTGGAGCTGACCCTGGTTGGTGGCCTCTTTGCAGAACTCCTGTCACTCCCCGCTGACTTAGGAGCACCTGATGTCTCCCAGCACCTGGGCCCACCTCTACCCCAGCTCTGAGCCTTAGTCCACAATTTGCCACTTCCCCAGAGCCTAGTAATTTTGACAATTGCCTCAGATGGGTGGGGGCAGACCTTGGGTTTTGTGCCCAACAGCTGACCCCTTTTTTCCTGCCCTTCTCAGACCGCCCCTTTGATCCAGTGGGCCCTCGACCACGACTGGACTCTATGAGTTCCGTGGAGGAGGATGACTATGACACACTGACCGACATCGATTCAGACAAGAATGTCATTCGCACCAAGGTCTGACACCATGTGCCTGGCCCTGGTCAGGGGTTTTCTGAGGAAGGGACCTTTAATTTGAGGCCCTAGCCATCTGGTTCGTCAGGGAAGCAGAGGGAGAGAGCTCAGGGGAAACTAACTTTCCCTCCGACCCCTTGACCCCAGCACAGACCCTCTTGGTCTAACTGGTTACAGCAGTGGGATAGCCTAGAACCCTGAGCTGGGCCTGTATGAGGGAGGCCCCTTCTCCCAGCTAGTGGTAAGTGGGGCTCACTCCTGATTCTCCTCAGCAATACCTCTATGTGGCTGACTTGGCACGGAAGGACAAGCGTGTTCTTCGAAAGAAGTACCAGATCTACTTCTGGTGAGCAGGACAAGCCGGTTCCTTGTGGGAGGTGGAGTGCTTCTCAGTCCTGCCCACCTCACTGCTCCTTGCTACTCCTCAGGAACATCGCCACCATTGCTGTCTTCTACGCCCTTCCTGTGGTGCAGCTGGTGATCACCTACCAGACGGTGAGAGGGCAGGGACTGGCTCAGTTGGCCACAATTCAGGACTCTGCCCTTACATTCAGAGCCTCCTAGCTGGGAGCTCTGCAGTGAGTGCAGGTCTTAGATTCCATTGCCAGGTTTCCAATCCTAGCTCTGCCTATGAGCTGAGAGGCTTTGGAAAAATCAGTTAACCTCCCTGAGCATCAGTTTCTTTGTCTGCAAAATGGGGCAACATAAATGTTGTGAGAATTTTGAAACAAACATCACAGGACTTTGTAAGAGTTGGTTTCTCTTCCCTTTTCTCTAGACTGTGAGACAGGAACTTCTGTCATGATCATGCCTTGGGGTTTTCAGCCACAGCTATGGGGGTGGATAATGACTGCCACTTGGCATCCCTCTTTTCAAAAAGAGCACGTCCCCTGGGTACTACATGTACATGCTGTGTGTACACTTACTGTCTTGTCAGTCTGGCCCAGGTGGTGTGGCATGGGCCATGAGCTGAATCTGGCACATTAGCAGCCACATTTCCTGCCGCACTCCTGCTGCAGGTGGTGAATGTCACTGGGAATCAGGACATCTGCTACTACAACTTCCTGTGTGCCCACCCACTGGGAAACCTCAGGTGGGGATTGTGCTGGGAGTTCCCCTCTCCAGGGCAGTGGTGAACTGGGGAAGGGGCAGGGGCTTTGTGAAGTGCCTGCCTGGGCTGGGGAAGAGGCCTGAGTGTGAGGCCTAGGCAATGTGCCTTGTGTTGTTCCTTCTAGCGCCTTCAACAACATCCTTAGCAACCTGGGGTACATCCTGCTGGGGCTGCTCTTCCTGCTCATCATCCTGCAGCGGGAGATCAACCACAACAGGGCCCTGCTGCGCAATGACCTTTATGCCCTGGTGAGTGAGCTGCTGCCTGCTGAGACCAGCTCAGGCACACATTCTGAGCTTTGGCTCTAATGCATCCTTTCTGGCAGGCATGGCCTTGCCCAGCCCAGCTCTGCTGTGCCCAGACCTGCCCTGCTTGGCCCTGTACTGCCCCATCTTGCTCCACCCTCTCCTCCCTTGTCCAGTCTAGCCCTGCCCTGCCCTCTCTTCCCAGCCTGGCACGTACACCCACTCAATATACATCCCACTCTGCTCCTCTCGGGGTTCTCTCTTAGGAGTCCCTTCTTCCCTTCCCATTTCACCTTCTCTTCCTCCCCTGTAGGAATGTGGGATCCCCAAACACTTTGGTCTGTTCTATGCCATGGGCACTGCGCTGATGATGGAGGGGCTGCTGAGTGCTTGCTATCACGTCTGCCCCAACTACACCAATTTCCAGTTTGGTGAGTGGCGTCTCCCTCTTCTCTGGGTAAACCTAGAGCAGGGATCTGCCCAAGCCCTCACCCACAGGATCCCCACAACAGCTGTGTAAAACCTCCCAAGCCTGGGGTGAGGACATATGAATGCACATGTCTGAAGTATAGAAAACAGGCAGCCGTCGATCTCTTCCTGCATGGAGGCATGTGTCATCACTGAGAACAGAGGGCATCAGGAAGTGGCCCCTGATGTCAGGGTGCTCACAGGCTAAGTCATTCAGACTAAGTTGACCTTGTCATCAGGTCAGACTCTTGGTGACCATCATTGTGGTGGCAGGGACATTAGGGACTACTGGAGCTTAGGTTAAGTACCAACTCACCCTGTGGCCATAAGGAGGCATTGGGCTCTCTCCTCTTCTCTAATTGTCGGGCCTGGGAGTTCTCTGCTGAGGCCTGGTAGATGTTTCTTTTTTTTTCAACCAAGAGATTTTATTGGGGGCTGCCCGAAGGGGAAGAAAAGGAGAGAGCAGAGAGAGGAAAGGAGGAGGGCAGAGAGAAAGAGAGCAGAGGAGAGAAAGAAGAGGAAGAGGGCAGAGCCTGGTGGTACTTCTGTAGTTCACTCCTGTGTCCCCCAACCCAGATACGTCATTCATGTACATGATTGCTGGGCTCTGCATGCTGAAGCTCTATCAGAAGCGGCACCCAGACATCAACGCCAGCGCCTACAGCGCCTACGCCTGCTTGGCCATTGTCATCTTCTTCTCCGTGTTGGGCGTGGTGAGGGCCATTCACACACGTGGGTGTGCACATCCCCCTCCACCTCCTGCAGAAGAAATCTTGTTCCTTCCCTAAGGGAAATCCTAGCCTGGCTATGCAGCCAGCCCTAGCAAGGACAGGCATGGGAGTGGGTGCCAACAGCACCCCTCAGCTATGCCTCCTGTGGCCTCCTGACAGGTCTTTGGCAAAGGGAACACGGTGTTCTGGATTGTCTTTTCTGTCATTCACATCATCGCCACCCTGCTCCTCAGCACACAGCTCTATTACATGGGCCGCTGGAAGCTGGGTGAGGGCATGCTCAGGGCAAGATGTATGAGGGGGAGGCTGGGAAGCCCCCTGGAATGAGGGGTCAGTGGCCTCAGGGACTTGGACCTGCAGAGACCCTCTGGTTATGTCCTTTCACTGGAGATCAAGCTTGTCCCCCTGCTTTGCACCTTGGCCCCTGTGGAGGTACCACTGGGTGAGGAATTAGAAAAGGCCTTGGCATTCCTGGGTTCTCTGGGCCCTGGCTCCTCTCAGCTGGCATAGGCCAGGGATCCAGCAAAGAAGGGTGCCCATGCCGTTCAGCTCCGTGCCCTCCTCCTTGCAGACTCGGGGATCTTCCGCCGCATCCTCCACGTGCTCTACACGGACTGCATCCGGCAGTGCAGCGGGCCCCTCTATGTGGTACCTGCCCAGCTCCCCAGCCCCTTTCTCCTCCGTATAGTCAGTTCCCTCCACGGGGATAGGGAGGTGTAGTGGGAAATCCAGGGTAGGGGTGGGGACCAGCTGACTTGGGCCTTCTGCCACTTCTCTCCCTATTTCTCTTCCCCCTCTCAGTCCCCGTGTCTCTGCTTCCCCCCAGGACCGCATGGTGCTGCTGGTCATGGGCAACATTATCAACTGGTCGCTGTGAGTGTGGCCATTGGCTGTGGTAGCCTGGCTGGGCAGACAGCTGGGGATGTGGCCAGCCACTGGCTGCCTCAGGGGCTGTGGACAACTTATAAACCTTGGGCACCAGAAATTGGGGCTGAGGAGAGAGGTGTTGGTCCCTGGGTTTCAGAATCTTCTGTGAGCTTCTGAACCAAGTCCAACATCATGGTCAAGCATGGTGGGGTGGAGGCAAAGGAGAGCCTTCTGCTCTCGGCCCTCCCCTCTTCACTTGCCTCTCACCCTCTTCCCAGGGCTGCCTATGGGCTCATCATGCGCCCCAATGATTTTGCCTCCTATTTATTGGCCATCGGTATCTGCAACCTGCTGCTTTACTTTGCCTTCTACATTATTATGAAGGTGAGCGGGGAAGGACTGAGCCTCCTCTGTCAGCTGCTCTGCTTCTGGCCTGCCAGGCCCGCATTGAGGTGGAGTGAGAATTTTTCTGCTCGTCTGTCTGTGCCAGTGGGGTTTGAACAGCAGGAGGCTACACCCTCTTGTGTTTGACCCCTGGGAGCCACTGCTGGGCAAGATCCCTGCTACCAAGCTGCAACCCAGCCCAGGGCCCTTTGGTTGCTGAAGAGGTTGAGGAGGTGTAGCTCATTTTGTCAGTGATGGGCTTGAGCCTCTAAGGACCGGGGGCTTCCCAAGGGACCCCCCAGGCCATGCAGTGGGAGAGGAGAGCCCCCTGGCCAGGACCCTTTGTTGGCACAGGGTTCTGGGTACATGGAAGCCCAGAGAGGGTGAATATCAGGGAGAGGACCAGGCTGCTTGCATGGGGACTGAATGAGCTTGTAGTCATGAGGTGCTGTGAATCCAGGAAGGCTTCCTAAGGAGTGAGTCCTGGGAGTCTGAGAGGCCTAGGAGAGGAGATCCAGGGAAGGCCAGGATGTGGCCTGGGGGAGTCCTGGCTCTCAGCCCATTTCTCCCCCGACCCCCACCCAGCTCCGGAGCGGAGAGAGGATCAAGCTCATCCCCCTGCTCTGCATCGTCTGTACCTCTGTGGTCTGGGGCTTTGCACTCTTCTTCTTCTTCCAGGGACTCAGCACCTGGCAGGTAAGGAGTCACTCCCAGGCTCACCGTGAGCTGACACAGCTTGATGGGGCTGTGGGCCAGCACTTCCATAGTTGCTTTCTCATTACTTCTCCTGATATTCAACATTCTAGCACCAAGATAGCCCCATTTTACTTATGAGGCAGCTGAATCTCAGAGAGGCCAAGTGACCTCCCCATTGGCACAAAGCCAGTGAGTGGCAGCTGGGGTTTCAAGCTAGAGCTGTGAGACTCTCTCCCCAACCTCAAAGGGCACTGCTGTGTGTAGGGCTTTGAATCTGTAGTCAGAACTAAGTCTGACATGATATCTATCTATGAGGCACTTATATCTAGTTCAAGAGAGTCACTGATCTCTTGCGTTTTTGTTTTTCAGTTTTATTTATTATTTTGGTGTTAGGAATGAACCCCAGGCTCTTGCACATGCTAAGCAGATACTCTTATCACTGAGCTATATCCCAGCCCCTAGTTTATATCTTGCTGTTTACAACATATTTAAAATGAAGAGCAAGGGTAAGCTAGGATATGGGTATTCAGGACAGAGGATGGAGAGGTCTCTGTGAGGTAGGAGGTCCAGGAAAACTTTCCAAAGGAAGCAGGCTTTGCTCTTGGCCATAAAGGCTCTGGGTGATGGGGAAGAGCCCTGTGGCCCAGAAATGCTTGACCTGAGTAATGATACAGAGGTAGAAATGAATAAGGTAGATTTGGAGGTCAATGAATGTACCAGTTTGGGAACCAAGCAAGGACTGCAAGATCCTTGAGGGCAGGGTGGGTTGTGGTCCTGCCTGAGCCCTCAACTTAGCAGATAGCCCTGGATACAGGGTGGGTGATCGGTAAATGTTTGGGGGGTAGAGGTTGTAGATGTCTGGGGGGTGAGGTTGTAGATAGAGTAGGGAGGACCTTGGGAATCTCAGGTCGTGGCCACTGTTGTCTGGAGCAAGGTTACGACCTGACAGTAGTGCTGGAGAAAACAGTAAGCCTGAAGGACAGATGAGAGCAGGGGTTAAGTCCAAGGCAGGGTGCTGAGTTAGGAGTCAGCTGTGTCTTTGGGAATCTCTTGAGTTGATGGCATCTTCAGTTAATCATGTCTCCCTGCTTTTAGATAAAGGAAAAGAATCTGAAGGGGGGAGGATGAGACTAAAATAAAATGAAAGAATAGAAGGCAGCAATCTTGGGCAGAAATTTGTAACAAAAGTCCATTTCTTAGATGTGGGGGATGAGGACCAGAGACAAGTCAGAACAAGGCACTTTCCTGACCAGCTGGGAAGTGGGGGTGTCCTGGAGTGATACTGGAGGTGGGCCCAGCCCTAGCCTTGCCAGGGCAGGGCAGGGTCAGGAGGCAGCTCTCCCTGTGCTTCCCCCAGAAAACCCCTGCAGAGTCAAGGGAGCACAACCGGGACTGCATCCTCCTCGACTTCTTTGATGACCATGACATCTGGCACTTCTTATCCTCCATTGCCATGTTTGGGTCCTTCCTGGTAGGCACTGAGCCCAGGTGGGAGGGTGGGTAGGGGCAGAGGTTGCCTCTTTCTCTGTGCCTGATGCAGTGGCCATCTCCCAGGTGTTGCTGACACTGGATGACGACCTGGATACTGTGCAGCGGGACAAGATCTATGTCTTCTAGCAGGAGCCAGACCCTTCGCTTCACCTCATGGGGCTCTGAGCTCCTCTGTCACCTGCCAGGTGCTTCTGTAGCTCTGGAGGTGTGAGTCCCAGGCCTGCTGCCCAGCACTGGGTGGCAGCGGGACGGCAAGGTCTAGTCCAGACCTAACTTGGGACAGTCACAGGGTGGCATGGGCCTCACAGCTACCCTCTGCAAGGGAGGAGGCCTGCTTCCTGATACCCCAGACATTGGCCAAACTGCTGCTTTCTTCTCAGTGTTGGGGCTTTCTGTGGTCCCATCCCTTGGCTCTTTGTCCCTCTTCAGGAGGAAGGAGAGAAGGCAATGCCCTCCCCATTTCATGCCTTCCATTCTGCCCATCCTTCTCCTCCCCCTCAGCCTGGGACCCAAAGCCCTTTCTTCCTCCCATGCTCCTGCTCCAGGGCCCTGGACTGGGGCCTGATTCTCTGCCCTGTCCCAGGATCACAGTTCTCTGGGACTGTTCCTAGCTGCCATCACTGCCCAGGATGGATATGGCTGTGGGATTTCAGGGGTTGGCTGGTTGGTGCTAAGGCCTGCAAGGGGCCCAGGGCAGGACCCTCCTCCCTCGACCTGCACTCGGGCTGACTCTTTAGCAATGAGAGTCAGCTCAATTTGAGAGCTGCCTCTTGTCTGAAGGGCTGGATTCAGATGTTACCCTCTCATCCCATGAGTGCTCAGACTGATGCCAGCACCAGGATTGGAAGGAAAAGTAACTCACCCGTCCGTCCCTTTCTGTATTTCTATGCCCTCGGTCCTGCCAAGCCCCAGCTGGGGCCTTTCAGTGCCATTGACACTGCCCAAGAATGTCCAGGGGCAATGAAGGGATGGTGCAGAGCCCAACCTTCACCATGGCCACAAGAGTCCCAGTGCCTAATTTAGAAAGAAAGGGACATGCCATTGTCCTTTATGTCCCCAGGCTCAGCCTCACGCTAGGACCCAGTTTCCGTTTCCCAGTTTTTTGGCTTCTGAGTTTCCGTCCAGGCTCCAGCCAATTTCTTTTTGGTTACACACACACACACACACACACACACACACACACACACCTTGGAGTTTACATGGAGATGCCCCCAGCTCTGGGCCTCCTGGCCACTCCAGTCCTTGGCTTCCCTTCACCTCACCTGGTCCATTCCAGATGCCAAGGACAGGGGCCATCAGGTCAGACCTCTGCCTCGGGGGTGGGAATGTGCATTATTCTCCCCAAGTTGTTTTTATAGCTCTGCTTGGGCTGGGGAGAGGAGATGGGTCTGGGTCTTTTGTTTCAGAGCCCTGGTTTGTCTTTCCATGCTACGGTTGTGTTTGTGTTTTCTATGAATGAGTGCATTCAATAAAGAGACAACCAGATGCAGTTCCTGGGCCCTTGTTTGCTCTTATGTCCTGGGTGGAGATGTTGACACTGGTTGTGGTGAGGGGCAGTGTTCTCCAGGTCCCATTTCTCTTGAGACCTTCTCTTTTCCATGCCATGGTTGCATTAGGTTTCTTGATTCCCCCGTGTTTTTCTCTGCCTTGAACAACATCATTAAGTCAATAAATATTTGCTGGGGGCCTACTTTGTACCAGGCACTGTGCTGGGCACAGATTAGATATTGGAAAATCCTTTGCCATGCAGTCTACCCTCAAAGATCCCCCCTTACCTGGCAAATAGCAACTGCCTCTACCTACCTGGCCTCCACCCACCCTGCTGAGACCAGCTTCATTTCTGCCTGAGCATTTCCCAGCTCTGCAGGCTGCAGGCCCAGGCAGTGCTCCCGGATGTGGCTTTAGTTGGCAGTGTGTGCAGGCCATGGCAAGGTGGTGGTCAGGGATGGCAAGATGGTAATGGATGATGGGCAAACCCCAAGAGAAGGGGATTTTGAGATATTCTTGGAAGGTTTGTTTAGATTTCAGCAGGCCGAGGACAAGACTTGGGGGCCAAGGAGTTGTGAGTTCAGGACACTAGGTGAGTTCAGAGGTCTAGGATGTCTGAGAATGGAGGGGTGGGCTTTTCTCTTGCTGATCTTTAGCTTCTCTCCTCTTTTCCCTTCAGGCGCCACTGAGAGGCACTGTTGCTCTATATATCACTAGGCTCTGGCGCTGGCAATACTAGCTGTGGTGGGCGGAGCTTCTGAGCCAGGCTCTGTGCCTCCCTGCCAGGCCTGTCTGTTCCTCCTGCAGCCTTGCTTGGCTTGGGGTGTTGTACAGTGGAGAGCGTTACATCCTCCTTACCAAGTCTTAGGATGGTGGGTGCCACAGCAGTAGCCCAAAAACCCCACTGGAAGTCTCCCACTTTTTTAACCTATCCCTTCTCAAAGCTCCTGTAGCAAGCCACAAGCAAGGTGTCAGTGGATCTTCCTCTTGGGGTGATGTAGTCTAGTCTGTTTTCCAGAGTAGGTAGGGCAGTCCCTGAGTTCAATCCCCAATTCTAAAGGGAGGGAGGGATGACCCAACTTCCTGAACCTTCTACCCTAGTGTTAGTGTCTCCAGTCCTGCTGTGCTTTGGAGAACTTTTTATCACTGCCCTCTGGATGCGGCCACTGTTCACTACAGTACTGCTGAGTCCTCAAATCCTACTCCCTCCTAAAGTATGTAACTAAAGATGAACCCCAACTGAAAGCTGTCCCCAGGATGGTACAACTGAGAAGAGTGGGTATGGCAGATGTGATAGTACCAGTCTGCAATTCCAACTATTTGGAAGATGAAATAGGAGGATGGCAAATTGTAGGCCAGCCCCAGCAACTTGGAATGTCTTGAAATTAAAAGGGCTGGGAATGTAGCTCAGTGGTGGAGCATACCCGAGTTCAATCCCCAGATTGCAAAAAAATTTAAAAAGTGGGTGTGACAACTTCCCTAGTGCCCATCAGAGGTGGACAGGGTGCCTGTTTCTGCCACTCACCACTCATCATGTGGCCTCAGTCATCATAAAATGGGGATAGTAATACAGTCTCACCATGTGGCTGTGTTAAGTGACAGTATTTGCAAAGTGCCTGGCATGGAGTAGGTCCTTAGTAAAGCATAGTTCTCACCTCTGACTAGAGTTAGAAGCCCCAGGAGGAGAGAAGGTGACTGTTTTACCCCTACAAGTCCCAGGGATCCCCAGCTCCCTGGTCCCTTTCCTCTCTGGCAGACTCTCTTGAGTTCCTCCTCCCAAATTCGGGGGCAGGGAGAAGTGAAGCAGGAGCAGCCCTAAATCCGGAGGCAGGGAAGGCCTTTGTGGTCCTGCCCATAAAAGGCTTTTCCCGGCCCGACTCCTGCCGGCAGCATGCCCCGCCCTGGCCCGCTCCATCTCCAAAGCACGCAGAGAATGTCTCGGGCAGCCCCCGACAGACTGCTCCAACTTGGTGTCTTTCCCCAAATATGGAGCCTGTGTGGAGTCACTGGGGGGCGGGGGGGAGGGGACCAGAGTCGGTTTCCTCGGCAGGGAGGGGGCTGAGGGCGAGCTGGCGGGGAGGCTGACGTCACCACAGTGGCAGCCCTTTAAACCCCTCACCCAGCCCCTGCCCCATCCTGTCTGCCAAGCCCGGACTCGAGGCCATACTCCCTGCTGCCAACTCTGAGGAAGCCCTGTGAGTGAGTACACTCTCCAGGCCTGGGAGGGAACTGGGGCTGGAGCTCCACGCAGTGGTGTATTTCAGGCAGGACTCTCCAGAGGTCTCCAGGGTGGTGGGCTTGCTGGCTGGGAAAGACCACAACCCTCTCAGTTTGTATTCCCAGGCTCCAGACCTGAGCTGTCCATTTGATGCATAGGATGGATCCCTGGAGTCCTGAATTTGAGACTGGGTAGCCCCAGTCTTCCTGAAATGCTCAGATGATTTGGCTGGTGCAAAGGGCTGCGTGGTGGAAACAATTGGCATAAGAGGGAGGCTCCGCATTTCTGTGACACTCACACTACAGGGTGTGTGTGCAAACTCAAGGCATTGCCTGATTAGGCCAAGGCTGTGTGTCCCCTCTAGGAGAAGTCGAAAGAGGTGAGGGCCACGTGAGGTACTAGTTCTGGAGAGCAGTGGCCCCTTGGAATGGTCCCAGGGTTTGAGCAGCATAGGGGAACCCCAGAGTGAGCTCCTAAGGCAGTGTGAAGGACCACAGAACTCTTTTTCTTTCTCTCTTTTCCTTCCTTCTTTCCATGGTGCTAGGGATCAAGCCAGGGCTTCTTGCATGCTAAGCATCCCTCTACCACTGAGCTATACCCCCAGCCACACAGAACTCTTGCATTTCAGAACAGGCTGGGGTGGCAGGATGAAAGGAAAAGCTGGAGAATTTCTCTTACTGGGAGCAGCTTCTTCCACAGGCTGAAAGAGTCCCCCCCCCCCATTACAGGCAGGTGGGTGGCAGGTTCAGGAGCTTTGAAGAAATAGCTGGTCAGGTTGGGGATCCTTAGCCCTTCCCACTGTGTCTCAGTGGTTCGCCTTCAAAGGGTAGCTGTGAGGTGGGCCATGTTTACGTAGTAGGGGTAATTTTGGTCCCTGGAGTTTAGATGAGCCACCCCTAGTACTTTAAGGGATCTGGATGTACTCACTCTTGTTCGCTGTGTTTTCTGGTGATGAGAGCAGGGGTCCCACAGTCCTGGAGAGACCCCTTGGTCAGCTTGTTCTTCTAGGCTCTGGCTAGAAGAAGGTGCTTCCTGCCCTTTTTCCCACTGCCCACCCTCAAAAAAGGGCTTACCTCGGGGACAGGAGGCCTGACAAGGAGCCACAGGGCAAGAGCATCAAGGCTGAGCACCAGTCCTCCTGACCCCAGAGCTTTGTCTAGAAATGCCACTGGTTGCCTGCCTCTTTCTTTCCTTCTCCTCTTCCCAATGGCTTGAAGGTGGGACTGGGGTGGCTTCCATCAGAGGACTCTAAAGGATGTCCTGGGACTCTCCACTTTCAGTATCTCCACCAGGAGGGAGGCAGGGAAGAAGAGAGGTGCTGGGTGGAGGTGACGCGAAGAGCATTTCATTGCCCTTCCTTGCTCTGACCAAAATCCAAATATGTCTCTAGATCGAGGGGCTGCAAAGTTGTGTTCTTGTCACCATGAGCCTTGACTCCTTGACTTGTACTTTCTCTCCAAACCTCTTGGGACAGAAAGCTGCCAGTGGGGTGATACACTCTCCTTTCATGCTGTTCCTCCCTTGCCCAGCATGCGGTGTGGGTGTGGGAAGGAAGATGTGAGGGTGGGAGGGGGCAGGGGATAGAAGATGATGAACATCTTGGCCTGGACACCTATCTGGGATGGTGGGACAAAGGTCCAGACGGAGGCTGGGTGGAGGCCAGAAGGAAGGATTGGCGGAAATCAGTTGGCTGGTCCAAATGAATTGTGACTTTTGGCTACAGTCCTTTGTGCAGGAGCCCGTGGGTGGGCCAGACAGTGGGTTGGGGACGGAGGGTCTTGGCTATGTGCAGCTGACCAGGGGAACACTGCCTCAGGATTCCCCTGCATCATCAGTTGGAAAAGGGGTGGTGGGCTAAGAATTCCACTGCCCCCCAGTGCTCAGAGCACCATGTCCTTGCAATGACTCACCTCTACCGCACAAATGAGGACACGGACTCAGAGAGAAGGCTGGCATTGAGAGGAGGTTCTTGCGGGGGTTTTTGTTTGTTTTTTCTCTCTCAAACTTTGTCACGGGATCAGGGAATGATTTTGGGAAGAGGGTGGGTGTTGGAGGGGGTGATGATCATTCACTGTGTTTGTCTTCCTGGCCAAGGCTGGCCCTCTCAAGGTCACCTGCAGGAGACCACTAGGCCTAGGCAGTTGGGAAATAGTTCACAGATGCTATGTCATTTTCACCACCCTCTGCATGGATCCTGTCATCCTGTTTCACAACTGGGGAACATCAGCTCAGCAAGGCTGTCCGCCACGGGGAAAGGAAGGGCAAGACAATGGAGTTGGCCGGGACCAGAGTGATGTGATGACGAAGCTCACTCTGCTTCCCATGGGATGGGGGATGGAGAAAGGGTCCCAGGCCTCACATGTGGGAGGTGAGGGAGGGTGCTGACTGCCTCCATCCTCACATCATTCTCTCCCTCCCAACCTCTGACTTTTCAGAGGCCATGGGATGGGTCTGGCCTCCTCTGCTACCTCTTTTGGAAGGCTCTTCAGATAAATCCATACCAGGGTGACACCTGCGGTCAGGTCCCATTTCTCTTGACCAGCCACACCCATGTCTGCCCAGAAACCCATGCCCCTGCTCCTGTAGCCTTCCCTCCTCTCGAGTGCCAAGCCCAGGCCCTGAAGCAGCAGCTGTGGCCTGGGGCGGGGCTTCCCATGCTCTGGCTGGCAGATTCTTGGCTCTGGAATATCCCTGGGGGGCCCTGACTTCTTGGTTCCCTAAGCTACTGCAGTGTCAGGAGCCTGAGGGGTGGGGAAAAGTGAATGGGTACGTCAGCTCCCTGGAGGAAATGCAGCTGCTCTGCCAAAGACTCTTGGGTTTTGGTGGCTTTGCCAGTCTCAGCCTCTTCCGCTGTAAGGCCAGAGACTGAGTGGACCTGGCAAGGAGCTGAAGTTTTGCACTTCCAACTTCTGTGCCAATAAGGGTTGGAGGTAACTTGTTCCTTGAGGCAGAAGCAGTAAACTACTTCACATCTACCTGGACAATGACAACTTCCGGCTTGATTTTGGGGGGTGATATGACCTCTGGAAGGCCCTTCCAGTGCCTCTAGCCAGTCTTGACAAAGACTCTAGACCAGGGCACAGGTTCTAGCCTATTGTCTGCTTTTGTAAATAAAGTTTTATTGACACATAGCCATGCTCATTTGTTTATGTATCGTCTATGACTATTTTCATGCCACAACAGCAGAGAAGATATGGCCCATAAAGCCTAAAATATTTACTGCCTGATTCATTACACAAAAAGTCTATAGATCCCTGCTTAGAACTCCGAACCTCTTATGTCCTGGGGTTCAAGTTCAGAAAGGCCTCTACACTAAGGGGATGGGTCTGGCCTAAATGTGCTGCAGTAAATGTCTTTATGCAGAGCTAGAAGATCTGCCTGGCACAAACGAAAACAGCAGTTTCCTAATTCTGTGACCCTTTCCCTTCTCTGCCCTGCTGTGATTTAGCTCTCTTGCAACATGGCCAACAAGGGTCCTTCCTATGGCATGAGCCGTGAAGTACAATCCAAAATTGAGAAGAAGTATGACGAGGAACTGGAGGAACGACTGGTGGAGTGGATCATAGTGCAGTGTGGCCCTGATGTGGGTCGTCCAGATCGTGGCCGCCTGGGTTTCCAGGTCTGGCTGAAGAATGGTGTGGTGAGTGGCACCCTGGGAAGGGGAAGGGGGCTGGGGTTGTGCCATCCTGAGGTGCAGGGTCAGGACCTCTAAGATGAGTGCCACGCTGTGTCCTATGCCTGGCAGATTCTGAGCAAGTTGGTGAACAGCCTGTATCCTGATGGCTCCAAGCCAGTTAAGGTTCCAGAGAACCCACCCTCCATGGTCTTCAAGCAGATGGAGCAGGTGGCTCAGTTCCTGAAGGCAGCTGAAGACTATGGGGTCACCAAGACTGACATGTTCCAGACTGTTGATCTCTTTGAAGGTACAAAGGGAAAAGGGGCTGGAACCAGTCGGGAGGGAGGCAGGCAGGCAGGTGACCAGGATTCTGAGGCAGGGAGAAGGAATGATCAAATATGCCTCATCCAGGGTCTAGTAATCTGTACCTAGCAGTAACAGGAATTGCCAAGAGAATGCTACACTGTACCAACAAGGACTTACTGGAGCCTCCTTTGGCATTGTCCCTGGCATTCTGAGAGACAGGGGCTATCTCTGGTGAAGTCCTGTCTATATCGTCCTGAAAATGTCTCCTGGCTGCTCTTTCTTCTTATAGGCAAAGACCTGGCAGCAGTGCAGAGAACTCTGATGGCTCTGGGCAGCCTGGCAGTGACGAAGAATGATGGGCACTACCGTGGAGATCCCAACTGGTTTATGAAGTATGTGGCCACCAGGGATCTCAGCCTGATTTCTTCATGGGATGGGGGTGGCTTGGGCTATTCAGCTTGTGGGAATGATCAGAGGAAGCAGAGCTCCAGGAAGGTACCAAGTGAGGGTCTAGGACAGGGGGAATTATCGTTTATGCTTCTTGACTCCTTCCTTTCTTCTCTCCTGTGCTCAAGAAGGTTCCTCAGCCTCTGGGGTCAGCTAGATGAGGGGGAAAAGAGTGAAATCGGAAAGGAATGGAATCTGATGAGGAAGCAACTGAGGGACTAGAAAACAGGTGGAAGATACCAAGTTCTGGTGAGTCTTTATCCTGGTTCCTCTTCTTCTAGGAAAGCCCAGGAGCATAAGAGGGAATTCACAGAGAGCCAGCTGCAGGAGGGAAAGCATGTCATTGGCCTTCAGATGGGCAGCAACAGAGGGGCCTCCCAGGCCGGCATGACGGGCTACGGAAGACCTCGGCAGATCATCAGTTAGAAGGGGAGGGCCAGCCCGGAGCCCTGCTTGCCCGCCCGCTGGCTGCTGCCTTCCTGCTTAGCCTGCCTCACTTGCAGCTGTGTGCGTTCTTAGCGCTGTCCAGGTGTAAGGCTGTCACTGGGCAGAGGAGACTGCACAGTGGCAGCTCTTCACACCCCCCAGCCTCAGCCCTACTTCTTACCTCAAAGCACCACTGCCCTGGCCCCTTCTCCCAGCTGTACCCCCGCCTCTACTGTCTCCCTGTCCTAGGCTGAGCAGGGGGACATGGGCTGGGATAGTGTGGGTATGGGGCAAGCCCATTCTCCTCCTTGGCAGCAAGAGCCCATTGATGGAGACCCAGCCGGCTTTCCCCCATCTTTTTCTGGAATTTTCCTTTTGGGGTTAAAATTCAAAAAGGAAAAAATATATATACGTCCATCTTTTCTCAGGCCTGTCTGGCAGAGTTTGATTTGCCCTAGTCATTCCTGTTATGGTTCCAGGAAACCCAAGCAGAAAGCAGGTGGCATCTGGGGTTCGGGTGTGTTCCTGGCTGCTGTCCTTTGGAGGACTCTTCATGCAGGCCATGGACAGGAGAGTGAATCTTGAGGACTAGAGGGGAAGAGGAGCCACCTGGCTCCTGGCATTAGCTCTGGGCAGGCAGAATAAATGGGGAGTGGAAGAATTGTTTGGAAGCTTTTTATTTTGGAAAAGCTGTGCAGAAAAAAAATCAACAAAATGTTGCTGTGAAAAATCAAATCTTAAGCATTAAAAAAATTCAAATCAACGAATCAGCTCAGAAGGGAGGAGGCCAAGAGAGGGAGCAAAAGTAACAGCCTGTCAGGCGGACAGAGGCCTCCCGGGGGAAGGCCATTTCCCTGAGCACTTTGCAGAGGAAGACAGGGTGGTCATAGGGTTAGTTAAGTGGCAGTGGCTCCCCAGGCTGTCTCCTAAAACACTTGTCTCACACCTGTCCACAATCCTGCCACAGACTTCCTGATGAAGTGGCATGGGCCCTGGGGAGCAGTGCCCCTTCTCAGCTGTACCAGGAGCACCATACTGATCCTTCAGAAGGAGGAAGGGTGGGGGGTGACGACAGAGGGAGTCAGGGGCACGTTCAAAGTTGGCTTCAGACCAGGAGTGCAGGGAGGGACAATGGAGGCAGCTGCTTGTGGGCAGGCATGTAGGGGGTTTTACCGAGCCTCCCACAAGCCCTCTTCCCAAGTAACCCAGTCATGTTCCTGGTGATGCAGGCACCTTCTCCACCCATGCATAAACAGGGGTCCCTATGACTTAAATCACTGGCTTGCCTGAGAGAGAATGGGGATGGAGGGAGGCCTGCCCCATGCAGGCACCAATCCCTTGTCTAGGACCTTCTCACCAAAAGCTCCCAGTCTGAGGGAGAAGGATCCTGTGTTTCACCAGACTGTTCTCTTGCATCAGTCCTCTGCCACTTGTACTGAGGAAGGCCCTTACCCTCCCTGAGGGCAGCCCAAACATACTGTTTAGGCCTTGGGTTCCATATGTAAGCATCAGGACTGCTTTCTCTCCAGAGCTCCCCAAAGTTGGGAAGGAAGAACCTGTCCACATTGAGTCTATCAGGCCCCGAGGTCAACAAATCTGCTCCTCCTTTCCCTGCAACAGGTCTAAGGGTTGGTGCTGAGGATTCTTGTTCTGGGATATGCTCCAGTCCTCTTCATCGAGCAGGTCTGAGGTGAGGAGGCCAGAGGTGGTAGAAGGGCCCCCTCTCTCTGTCTCTGCTCCATCTAGATCCTTGCTGTTGCAAAGTGGCACTGATTCTAGCTCTGTCCCCTCTTCCTTGGATTTTCGGCTCTGTTGGGGCCAGTGGCAGGGTCCACTCCTACAGCCTGGAGTGGAAGCCACATTCCTCTGGCTCAGATATACTTCCAGCATGTAGTAAATGGTCCAGAAGATGGTGAAACAGCCCACCAGCACCAGGGTCTGGAGAAAAGTCAGGTACCTATGTTAGGGACTGCTTCTAGCCCAGAACCATGAGCTTGGGGAGTCTCCCCTTCTGGGCACGGCTTCTCTCACCTCTACCCCTCATGCCGCTCCCCCACACAAGGACTGCTCCCTAAGAGAAGGAGCAATGCTCTGAAACCACTGTTGGGACCCAGGTCTTACCCACTCTTGCCATAAGATCATCCTGAATAGCCCCAAGGACTAAACCCCCAGCACAGTCCTGTCTGCCCCTAATTGGAGTCTTGGCCCTAGTACCTTCAGGGTGTTGGGGGTAATGGTGTAACCATCTTCCTCAGGAATTGTCAGCCCAGGTGGGCAAGGTAGAGCAAAGCCATCATGTAGATATTTTCCACTCATGGCACTTTCTAACAGCCTGTGGAGAAGAAAAGGGATTAGGACGCCCTACTGAACATGGTTCCTATGCCATCTGCCCTCACCCAGCCTCCCACCTTACACCTGAAGAGAGGGAGAAAAGGCCTACAGGAAACAGGGCAAGAGCACACTGGGGCTTCCTAGCCCATGGCTCTGTCTACACATATGAGCCTGGAGTTGGGAAGCACAGCTGGGGTTCAGAAGGAGAAGGGGCTCCCCGTGTGGCCTCTTCCTTATCCCTTCACGAGTTGCCTTCCCTCTGACACATGCAGCTACACCTACCTTTGTCTGTCCCTGATGTCTACTGGACTCCACACAGAGCCATACAGGGTCAGCTGCCAGTGCTGGAGGATGCCAACCTGGAGCGGCTCATCTCCTGGGGTGGCAAGTGGGTAGTCCATGAGCAATGCCCCTCCGTAGGCCATACCAGCCCTCCCGCCACCCAAGGGGACTCAGACCATGTGGCCTGCTGTAAAGGTTGTCTAACTATGTCCCACAGACCCCGGGGTTCTGCACAAGTGCCTCACAGGGTGCCCTAGGGATGGAAAGGGAAGGTGGAAAGGATATACTCCGAGCAGAGTTGAGCCTTTGTCTTCCATATTTTGCAGTTTCAGATTTTTTTTTTGGAAAGAAAAAATACTTTTCTACCAAATTAAAGAAGGTTTGAAAACCACTGATCTGGTGAATACCTAACTTGACTGGAAGTTGGGAGGGCTGGGCTCAGTTTCCAGTCTCCTCACTGATACTGTAGATATTTAGCATTCACTGATACTCTGACCTTCACTACTATTTTGACTTTATAAAAGTCACTTCAAACCTCTGGGCCTCAGTTTAAAAAAAAAAAAATGGTGAAAATTAGTCCTGCCCTTACCTGCCTACCAGGGCTGGCCGAAGGATGATTATATGTGAAAAGACTTGAAATGTGGTTTCAACAAGGAATTTTTGTTGCTATCCTGAGGAAAAATGGATCAGTCACTTCTCCAAGGAATAGTATAAAAGAACAGTTTTAGAGATCAGTGCTCAATTTCTGGATGAGGCACATTTCTTAGCCACCGGCAACCCTATATATTCCACATGGGACAGCTTCTGGGGGGACTCTGAGAGCCACAGGGACCAGAAGACAATCATGAGAGGCAAGGCCCTGAAGGAAGGGTGGGGAGGCTCACCTACATCCCTGATAAGGAGTCTGTAGATGCCTTTTGCCCTCTCCCCCCAGCACCGCACAGTGGAGAAGGTCCAATCGTTGAAGCCATTGGGATCCCTAGGGACAGAACGAAACAGAAAACATGGGAAGCATGGCACAGGGAGCTGCCCCTTTTCCAGAAGCATCATTTTCTTACTGTAGTAGGCACAGAAAGGAGCTACAGTCATTTTGGAGGGTGTCACATGGGGTTCTCAAGGGCTGTCCCTTGCTCCTGGGATCTCAGGGAATGAGGGACTTGGTTCCATGTGGCAGAGTGAAAAAAGCTAACCTGGAGAGAGCACAGGTCTGGGAGTCCCACAGATCTATATTTATTCTTACTCACTCAGGCACTTCTAGCTCCATAATTTGTTCACTCATTTGCCAAAGGAGGTTACAAAGTCTATTTCTTTAAGGATCAGAGCAAATATATGTAGAGTACAATGCCTAGCACATTGTAAACACTTGAATAAAGCATGTGATCAACAGCTTCCAGCTGCCAATAGCCAGTGCCACACTTGCTTAGGACAGTGCCAGTATCTATTTGAAAAGGCTCTTGTTGCAGAGAGCTCAGGGGTCATGGACAGATGTACGTACGAGTCCATGCTGCGGGGGGCGCCGATAAGGGACATCATGCCACTGGGGCAAAACAGTTTCAGTTCCAAGCTGCCGCGTCGTGGGTGAGTGATGGAGACTGTCACTGCCACATGCTCCAGGGTCTTCAGTCCTGACATCTCCAGGTCCGTCCTGCTGACTGTAGGAAGTCAGGCTGGGCAGCCGGGAATCCAGCCCACAAACACTTATACCCTCACTTCATCCCAATGTACACAAAAGCATGAGCTTACTGAAGCCACACACACAAACATCTATGGCAAACTGAACCGTGACCCAGTGTACACTGGTGACAGGAATGCAGTGCTGCTTTGGAGTTCACAACCTAGTTTAGAGTATTGTTGGGAAGACAACATACACAACCAAGACACAATATAAGAACCCAACTGAAGGGCTGGAGATGTAGTAGTAAAGAGCCTGCCTAGGATACTAAAGGCCCTGGGTTTGATCCCCAATACCGCAAAAACAAAACAAAAAGCAAAGCAAAACAAACAAAAAACAATAAAAACCAAAATAAAACAAAAAAATAAGAACCTAATTGAGTAACTTCAGTCATTCATTCATGCATCCAAAAATTATCTACTGAGTACATCCTACTTTTCAGGCACTGTACTAGATGCTGGGAATGTAAAGATAAGTTGGGCATGAACCCTGCCTTATACTCACAAATGGAAAATTATATGATATGACCTTGATAAGGGAAAAGACATAAGTCAGATGAGTTGAGGTAGATAATAGACATGCTGAAAAGGAAATGAAAACTGATTGGGAGAAGATATTCTAGAAAGAATTTACAAAGATAAAGGGCATGTATAAAGACGTGAGCAAGTCTCATATATGGAAGACAATATAAGTATTAATTTTTTTCAGTACTGGGGATTGAACCCAGGACCTCGTACTTGCTAAGTGCTCTACCACTGAGCTACATGCCCTATCCTTTTAATTTTGATACAGGGTTTTGCTAAGTGCCCCTGGCCTCTTGCCTCAGCTTCCCAAGTCACTAGGATTGCAATATAAAATTGATTAAAACAAAATAAAGGGCTGGAGATGTGGCTCAAGCGGTAGCGTGCTCGCCTGGCATGCGTGCGGCCCGGGTTCGATCCTCAGCACCACATACAAACAAAGATGTGGTGTCCACAGAGAACTGAAAAATAAATATTAAAAATTCTCTCTCTTTAAAAAAAATTTGAACTTATTGTATCAAAATAGATTCTACTGCAATGTATAACAATTAAAAAATAATTTGAATTAAAAAAAAAAAAAACTACCAAAGTAGATAAACTTCAAGGAAATCATGCTGAATGGAAAAAGCCAATCTTCAAATGATACATACTACATAATTTAACTTACATGACATTTATTTTATTTTTTGGTACCAGCGATTGAACTCAACCACTGAGCTACATCCCCAGCCCTATTTTGAATTTTATTTAGAGACAGGGTCTCACTGAGTTGCTTTGTGCCTCGATAAGTTGCTGAGGCTGGCTTTGAACTTGCAATCCTCCTGTCTCAGCCTCCTGAGTTGCTGGAATTACAGGTGTGTGCCACCGCACCCAGCCTTACATAAAATTTATGAAATAATATAACTGAGGAGATGAAGAACAGACTTGGGGTTGCCAGGAGCTAGGGATGGGAAAAGAACATGAGTGTGAGGTAACTCAAAGGAGTCCCGTGATGGCATATTCTAGACCTTGGTTATGGTGATGGTTACACAAGGATACACACATACACAAATAGAGACTGCATGTCAACCTAGTGAGAACCAACCCATATGAATTGCACTAATGTCCATTTTTTGGTTTTGGCATTATTATTGTGTACAATGTGATTAGAAGAGGGTGCATGGGATTTTCCTGTACATTATTTTGCAACCTCCCATGAATCAACAATTATTTCAAAATAAAATTGGAAATAAAAACTAATGAAGTGGAAGACTCAATTTGGGCTTATTAAGAAATTAGATTGCAATAAAAGAATTCTTTTTAAAGCAACTTTTCTTCCAAGAATTCATTCCAATATATAAGACAGAGCAGTACCTTCATTTTACAGATGAAGAAGCTCAGAGAGGTATTGGATAGTAGGAGAAAGGAGACATAGGATGGGAAGGACTTTAACATTCTTTTTTAAAGATTTTAAACAAGCATTTAAGAGCTATTATAAATTATTGAGCAATGATGCAGTTTAAAATAAAAAATGCTCAAGGAAAGTTAATCTAACAGCTATCTGTGGGTAGGATAAACCAGGGAGAAGAAAACTAGCTCACTCTAGGGGTGAGGTGATGTGTGCGTGGATAATTGGGATGGAAGGAGAAAGGAAAGGCTCAAGGTACTCTTTTATGGGGGTGGGTGGGAGGAGCAGTACTAGGGATTGAAGCCAGGGCCTTAACCATGCTAGGTAAACATTGAGCTACATCTCTAGCCCTTTATTTTTTAATTTTGAGACAGTCTTGCTAAGTTGTTCAGACCAGCCCTTGAACTCCCACTCTTCCTGCCTCAGGCTCCTGAGTAGCTAGGATTACCGCCATGCCCAGATTTCTGTGCTTCCTAGTCCTTGATCTCCTCTTACTCCCCCTCACTTTGTTCACTGAAGAGTGACGGCTCCCCTTCTCCACTGTGACATCAACCTCTCTCTAATTCCATAACTTCTTTTATTTTTGGTAATGGGGATTGATCCCAGGAGCGCTTTACCACTGAGCTACATTCCCAGTCCTTTTATTTTGAGACAGGGTCTCACTAAGTTGCTGAGGACCTCAATAATTTGCTAAGGCTGGCCTTGACCTTGTAATCCTCCTGCCTCGGCCTCCTGAGTTGCTGGGATTGCAAGTATGCACCATCATATCCAGCCTAACGCCACATTTCTTTACTTCCCATGTCAGCCACTCATATCCAAACCATATCCCAGGACTGCTTTACTTCCAAATGGCTTAGTAAGTTCTATTGTGTTTTCTTATTATATAAGCAATATAGATTAATTGAAGATAAATTAGAAAAGTATGGGGCTGGGGATGTGGCTCAAGCGGTAGCGCGCTCGCCTGGCATGCGTGCAGCCCGGGTTCGATCCTCAGCACCACATACAAACAAAGATGTTGTGTCTGCTGAAAAACTAAAAAATAAATATTAAAATTCTCTCTCTCTCTCCCTCTCTCTCACTCTCTCTTTAAAAAAAAAGAAAAGTAGATGAGCAAAAGTCAGAATGTAGTCAGGTGTGGTGGTGCACGCTTGTAATCCCAGAGGTTCAGGAGGCTGAGGCAGCAGCAGGATTGTGAGTTCAAAGCCAGCCTAGCAAATTAGCAAGGTCCTAAGCAACTCAGCAAGACCCTCTCTATAAATAAAATATTAAAAAGAGCTGGGGATATGGCTCAGTGGTTAAGCACTCCTGGGTTCAATTCCTGGTACCAAAAAAAGGAAAAAAAAAAATCATAATGTAAAGGCACCCATATTCCTCATAAAATGTTGATGATTATTCAACACATCATACCCAGCCTGTGTGTGTGTGTGTGTGTGTGGTTTATTTTGTTTAATTCCACCTGTCTCGCTTTGTCTGAAAATAACCCCCTCCTTCTGTTTGCTTGGCCCTTCATTTCCTTGCTATCCATCAAGTTCTTTCCTTCAGCCTGGCTGAGGTCCTGCAGCTCCTCTCTCCAACACTCTGTTCACACCTCAAGGTCCCCTTGCTTTCTTGTCCATTCACAGCAGTCTCTGGCAAACGTGGAACACTGGATCAGCCCAGTTATCCATCTTCTTGGCTGGGTCTCCTTGCTTATGTCTTTCCTACTACACACAAAAAATAAACACAACTGAACCCTTTCTCTACTGTTCATTTTTCTCTGCCTCCTAGTGTTGAGAACATGGGCTCTGGAGCCATCCAGCTTGGGTTTAAATCCCAGCTATTCCACTACTTGCTATGAGAATTGAATTAGTTGCCATATCTGTAAAATGAAACACCACATAGGACACGGTTGCTGGGATTGATTACAGTATTGATACCTAAAGTGCTTAAAACAGGGACCTACCAAATATTAAGGTTACATCATTATTAGGTGTCATTCCTTTTCCTTTACTGTCAAACTTCTTGAGAAAGTCTTATATATTCACTATGGCTAGTTTGACCTTTTTTTCCTACAAAAATAGTTTTGTATGCACTTTTTTTTTTTTCTTTCCAGGACTGGAGATTGAACCCAGGGCTTGTCCATGCTAGGCAAGTGCTCTATCACTGAGCTACAGTCCCAGCCCTTTCGATCCTCTTGTCTCACTTGGCCTCCTGAGTAACCGGGATTATAGGTGTGCGCCATGGTGCCCAGCTCTAAGTCCAGTTTTAATTGGAAGTTGGTTCTAGAGTACCTATCATAAAGAAGAACAGTTCCTTACTCTATTCCTAATCTTTGTGATCCACTCTCCAGAGGCAAACACTGATTATTTCTGGTTTCTTCTGGGATCTACCTTCATGTTTCTAGATAATAGATATGTACAGCTATTTCATGGTTTATCTACTTTTTTTTTTTTTTCTTTTCGAGAAAAGGTTTCACTATATTGCCTTGAACACTATGTTGCCTGAATAGGCTGACTTCTGGGCTCAAGTGATCCTCCTGCCTCAGCCTCTGGAGTAGTTGGGACTATGGGCACATGCCACTATGCCCAGCTTTCATGGCATATCAATTTGAGACATTATTTATTGATTTCCAATATGGCTGATGAGGATTTAACACACATACCCACACCTTCTCTCCAGCTTGCCCTTCTTTCTGCTTCTCAAACTAATTATATAATAATTTTTAGTTAGATCAATATTTTATCTACCTTACAATGACCCTGCAAATACAATACTGAATTTAGCCAGGCAGCAGACAAGGATTATACTTCCCTTCCTAAATGATTTGTTTACCCCTCTGGAGTTAATAATTGCCTTGTTTTTGTGGTTTACTTAAATTCATATCCCTATCAGTAATTCTTCCCAAACTGCACAAAAGAATCATAAACATCCCTGGATACCATTATTCTAAATAAACCAACAGATCAGGAGCTCATTCAGTGATATTTGCCCTGGGAATTCTCTCTGGAAGCCCCTGTCCCATTCCTATCTGGGGCACTGCTGTTGGGGTGGGACCTTCCTTTACCCTGGGCTTTTGCTTCCTCTCTTCTCTCCTTCCTTCCTTCTTTTGCTTTATTTCTTCCCTTTTCTCTTGATTTATCCTTCATTGTAGAGGAACACATCTTTTTGTAGTTTTCAGACAAGTGGAGCACGAGAAAGGCTTTCAGTGTCTGGAAATAGCTTTATTCTGCCTTCCCATGTAATTGGGTGTTAGCTAGGCTAGGTACAATTCCACTGATTGACAGTAATAATTGATTGACAAGAATCTCAGAGGACTTTTTCCCAAACATCTAGTGATCCCTATTATCTCCAAAAGCCAGCTGGAAGTTCTCAGCACAGGTGGAGCATTTCACCTGGAAGGTCCAAAGTTACCTGGACCGTGGCCTGCTTATGTCACTGGATGAGCCCCACATGTCAGCGTCTTTGTCTTATGGCAAGGAGCCATTCCATTTCTCCATCAAGGACTCTTCTGAGTTCCTGGCTGCAGCACCCTGGGATCCGAGCAGCTGGCTCATGGAGAGGGTCTCCTTTTCTCAGCATAGTCCCTGCCTCCCACTTTGTGCTGCACCTGGAGCCCCTAACTTTGGGGAATAAACTTCCTGACTCCTGCATGGAAAAGGAAGATGCTATCATCTGGCTATTAGGATGAGAGAAGATGACTGAAGTCTAACCTTCAGTTGACCCCTAGTTTTAGTCTCATACTTTGTCTTCCATAGCATATAGGGCCTGAGTGTTTTGGGATACTATGGCAGGAATGGGATTTAGTTTCTCCCCCTGTTGTGGGGAGGTACCAGGGATTGAACTCAGGGGCACTCAACCACTGAGCCACATCCTCAGCCCTATTTTGTATTTTATTTAGAAACAGGGTCTCACTGAGTTGCTTAGTGCCTTGCTTTTGTTAAGGCTGGCTTTGAACTTGTGATCCTCCTGCCTCAGCCTCCCTAGCTGCTGGGATTACAGGCATGCGCCACGGCACCCAGTGGGAATTTTGTTTTCTTAGCCCTGCTCACTTCTCCATTCTTTTCCATCTTCCAAAAGTGTGATGAAATCTATCGTTTTGATGTAGTCTTCTCTCTCATTCTTTTTGTCCTTGTGCTTATACATTTTTATTCCTTTATTCTTATTTTTGTAAGGTTGTGGGAGAGAGCAGGAATAAAAGCATGGGTTCAATTTGCCAGCTATAACTAGAAATCTTCTCCTGTGCTCATTAATTATTTAGCCAGCTGCAATCTAGCTGTTGGCCCTGTGAATACACTGGTGTGATTCTTCCCAAGGTCACCAGTGGTCTCTTTTTTAAACCTGGTCATGATCTTTAGTCCTTGCCTTACTCGTCCTTTTTCACTGAAACCTTCCTTGATTCCCATAATACCAATCTCCTGATTTTTCTCTTGCCTTTCAGGTCATTGCTTCTCAGTTTTCTTTAGAGACTCCTTTCTTATATTTGCTTATTTAACATCAGGCTTCATTCTGGGCCCTCTTTCATGACTATCTCCCTGTAAGCCTGATGATCTCATTCTCTCCAAGATCTTTTCTTCCATGACTCCCAAATTCATTACACCTAACGTTTATTTATTCAACTGCTTTCTAGGTAAAACCTTTAAAGGTATGCACAAATATGGCATAGCTCGTTTTCTTCCTTACTTCACAGCCTTGCCCACATCTGTTCCTCCTCCTAGATTTCCAATTCTACCTGAGAGCATCGCCATCTAGTCCTTGGCCCAACTAAAAACCTGGAAACCTTCTCATCTGTAAATATTTTTAAAAACATAAGACACAGTACTTATTTATGTAACCATATATAAATACATAAGTATAATATTAATTTATATACATATGCACTTTTTATTATACAAAACTTCAGACATAAAAAAGTAGAGCGTGCATATGTTCTCAACATCTAATTTCAAAAATTATCAATATATTTATTTCATGGATGACTTCTACTCCTTCACTTCCCAAATTCCTTTTATAGAATCCCCAGGCAGTGAACCAGTTCATCAGTAAAGATTTTAGTACATGTGTCTAGAAAATGAAACTTTGGGCAGATCTTTGATTCCTCTCGGTCTCCTTATATCAATCTCAATTGGTGACAATATTTTAAAGGCTCCTGGAGGCTTCAAGGTAAAGAACAAACACATGGTCTATCTGCCACCTTCCAGTTTCTGGTCTTCTCCTTCCCTTGCTCGCCACTCCAGCCATCCTGAATTACCCGCAGCTCTCTGAAGAGACCCTTGATTTTGCACATGTTGTACCTGTTGTATGATGTCCTGTCACTTTTCTCCTGGCTAGCTGATATAGTAAAACTTAGGTCAGCGACTGGTTTAAGAACCCTTCCCTGTCTCCCCACTGTGCTCTGAAAGCACACGTGCTGTCTCCATGGCCCACTGTCTCCCATGCGAGAAGGAGAACTCCCTGAGGGCAGAAATCATCTTATCCCTTAATCCCTAGAATTTATGCGGTGCCTGGGGCAAAATAGGTGTTACCTATTTATAGAATGAATGAGTGAATCAAATCAAGAGAGACCTCAGAGAAAAAACAAAAAACAAACAAAACAAAGACTAAACTACAAGGGAAAGGCTAGGAGAAGACCTGGGGAGAGAAGGGGGACAGAAGGACTGAAAACTCCTTTTCAAAGTTTCATGTTTGGCAGACTAGGGGATGGTAATCGTAATGACAAACATGGGAGAAACTTGGAAAGAAAGCTGCCTTTTGAGCCAGGCACAGTGGTACATGCCTGTAATCCCAGTGGCTCAAGAGGCTAAGGCAGGAGGTTTCTGAATTCAAAGCTAGCCTCAGCAATTTAGTGAGGCCCTGTCTCAAAATCAATATAAAAAAGGGCTGAGGATGTTGCTCAGTAGTTAAGCCCCTCTGGACTCAATTCCTGGTATCTACCAAAGGAGGGGGAGGGGGACAAAGCTGCCTTTTGAGAGTGGATAATGAAATCTAAAATTTTTATATGTATTAAATGCAATATATAGATAGGAATTAACAGCACACAGTGGTTCAGGAATAAAAAGAAAAAGGAAAAGTCTTGACGTAGGTGGAGGAGAGCCCTGAAGTGGCAGAGAAGAGACATAAAGGAGAATAAATGACATGTTATGGAACATTATGAAATAAAATAGAATCCAAAAAGGAGTGCTTATCTGTTAGTGGTTTACATAGTGGCATGTCACATCCATTTTTTAGTTGTGTGGGTGGGGACTGGGTAGTACTGCATGTGAGTTATTTCTACTAGAGTTCAATGAGTTAATAAATGAAATGAACTATTACTGGCTGGGTGTGGGGGGTGTAGCTCAGTATTAGAGCACCTGCCCAACATGTGCGAGGCCCTGGATTCCAACCCCAGCACTGCAAACAAAGAAACAGCCAATATTACAACAGTGCATGACATACAGAAAGCACCCAAATGTTAGCTGATGATCCTCATCTTATTATTATTATTTAGTCTGTGGTAAGTTGAGGTCTTTTTCACCTCTCATCCTGTTCCAGAAGATGCCCGGGCTCTGTGTGCCCATAATTTAGTGGGAGGTCTGACAATCTATCCCACCCATGAGGGACTGGAATAAGACTTAGAGGAATTGTGTGAAGCGATGGAAACTGAAGGTGGACAAAGAGCCATGGGATGAGTCTTGGAAGACAGTCACAGCTCCAGAATAGTAAACAAGCAAACCAAAAATTAGGTAAGTTGGGCAGAGAGGACAGAAGAGGACTATGGAGCAAAGGGGGTCACAGCAGCCAGAGGAAGGGAGGGGTTGCAATTAACTCCTCATTAGTAGGGTCAGAGTCACAAGAAGGTTAACAAGGATGGATTCTAAACTAGCCCCTGGATCAGTCCAAGAAAGGGGCACAGTGAGTCATGAAGTGAGTCTTCCATGGCAGAGGGAGTGTGTGATGAGAGGCAGCAGCTTCACTTAGTTCAGTTGAACTACTGGTTGAGGGGAGACAGGGACTTCAGTTGGAAGGCGAAAGGAAGGAGAGAGGGAAAGAATGGGCTGAAGAGGGAGACGTAGAGAGGTGAGGAACAGGACTAACTGCGCGGGCAGAGGATTAATAGTACACTCAACTGTATGGAAGGACAAGAGATAGGTGCAAATAAGTGTTCAGGCATCTTCTAACCTACAGACTCTTGTGGAGAAGCCAGTCTTCCCCAAACTCCACTCTCCCTCCTACCTTCTATGTCCTATGTCTGGCGATTTTCGACCCAGTGTTAGATCTAATGGAGCTAAGAGAACCCATCCCTTTCCCTCCTAAATTCCTGTCAGTGGGGAGAAATGAAAACCTGTCTTGCTCTTCAGCAGTGCTTCAGAAGATGGCAGCCATTTGCCACATGCGACTATATAAATTTAATTATGATTAAATGCAATTAAAATTCAGTTCTGCAAACTAACTACATTTCAAACATTCAGTAGATCCATATGGCCTCAGAGATCTAGAACGTTTCCATCATAGAAGAAAGTCCTGCGGGACAATGCTGCCCTGAAGTCTTAGAGGTCTTTCATATCCTCTTCTATATTAGGGACATTTAGCTCCCTCTACCTTATAAAAAGTTCCCTTTCTAGCCCCATACAAGGAATCACATGGATTCTGCTGGAAAAAAACTATAGCTTTGCTCTAGGGGAGGAGATATCTCCACTGTCTGGGACTGAAGTGCTCAGTTCTATGCTACTGGGACTTACTTCCTTCTAAGCCAGCCCTCAAGCTTACACCTTCCATTGTGTCTGCTCAGGGGTGAACGTAGTCATGTCAAATCACCTTCTCTGGCCTCTGAAATGAGCATCAGGACTGCTTGCTGCCCTGGATGAGGTTCACTAGCAAACCTCCCTGGATCTATCCTCTGCATCCTGCTTGTCCCCTAGACCATCTCCCGCTCTCCTCCCTTTCTCCTGCTTCCTAATGACAAGAAGTTGCCAGATGCCTTGATATCTATGGAATTTTGTCAGACACTCTGGGGCAACATGCCCTGGTTTGTGAGAAGCAGAGGATGACAAAGTTGGAAAGACCCCTAGTCCTTTAAGTCAACTTCCTCATCTGACAGATTTGATGGGAAACAGCCCTGAATAGGAGGGAAAGGTTAAAAGGCACATGATCCCCAAGACAGTGAGCGCAAAGCCAGGGCTTTCGATGGAACTGCATTCCTGGGTGTGTTTTTGAACTTCTCTGCCTTGGCTCATGCCTTATGCCCTTTCCAAGATAGCATTCCTTTTACGGAAAATGCAATAACCAGGGCCCTAGGTCTCCTTCCACGTGCAGGGAGACTGGCAAAAGCTGCACATGCTTAGGGATAGAAACTCAACTCTTCTTGGCGAAAGCTCCACCCGAGGGAGGCTGCCCCCTCCTTCCTTCCTCCTGGGTTCCCTCCTTTGGCCACTCCTTCTCCTGCCATGGCTCTGGTTTGACCACTTCCTAGGAGGACAGGAAACATGAGGACAGAGTTCTGATCTGGGTATGAAGTGTGATGTCCCTCAACTTTCATGAAAAGTAGTGAATAATTCTATCAAAATTCCTAAAAAAAAAAAAAAAAAAAAAAAAAAATCCCCCAAGGAACTGAGGGTAAGGAAAACTGGGAAATGTACAGAGGACCTGTGGGTCTAGCTCAGTGGTATATCACATGCTTAGCATGTGCAAGGCCCTGGATTCAGTCCCTAGCACCAAAACAAAACAAAAAAACTGTGCAGACATAGGGTCCTCTAGAACAAGCATCCTGGTCCAGCTACTTTTTCTCTGGGAAGGGTTTCTGCCTTTGTGCTCAACATACAACTACATCATTGGCTTAGGAGGTAACACTCCAACCCCACCCCTTTAGAATTCTAGCAACCCTAGTAACTCTAGTCTAGGGGATCTCTTTTTATACCTCTGTCTCATTCCCAACAGACGACATCTGGCTCTCTCTCTTTCTGAGATAGATCTGAGAATCAAAGGAAAGAGTTTTTAACACTTTTACTTCATCCAAAAGCCACTAGGATAGAGTGGTCTGGTAACATCTTAGCATGGAAGTCACAGGAACTTCTTCCAACTCCTGCTGAGTCTCCCCAAGTCCCACCTCCACCCCACCCACCCGCCTTCCTAGCGGGTTGCTCAGCAGCTCCTTTTCGCTACTAGGAACTCAGGAGAAAGGTCTTGTTTTAGCAGCCAGGGGCCAGCCAACTCAGAAGCAGCAACATGTCCTAAAATGGTCAAAGAAAACTCCACAGGTTTGGCTGGAGCTCAGCTCCTGAAGGAAGGGGGGAGAATCCAGCAGGGAGGACAAGCTTTATTTCCCCATCACTGCCCAGGCCTCAAGCCTAAGATTAACCCTTCTGGGTTAACTACTTACCATTCCATAGGACCTCCAGGGAGCCAGGTGACCGTGGAATAGCCTTGTTCTCTTTCAGCACGGGACTGACATAGGAAGCTAAGTAAGGGACAGATGTCCAGATCTGTTAAAGAAAGGGAGGGATGGCAAATCAACACAGACTTCTCACTCATTCTCTCTCTTATGCACACACACACACACACACACACACACACACAGGCCAGTGATGTGATCTTTAAGGCCTAGCCCTCTTTCCATCTTTCCTCTCCTTGTCATCACCTTCTTTCACTCCTGAGGCTCATTAGGGCACCAACTCAAGGAATCATAGAGATGGTTATGTCCAATGAGAACCAGAGCACAGTGCTGGGGCAATAGCTCAGTTGGTAGAGTACTTGCTTACCTCGCATGCACAAGGCCCTGGGTTCAATCCCCAGCACCACAAAAAGAAAAAAAGAAAAGAGAACTGGAGCACCTGAGAGGCCCCAGCTATCCTCTGCTCCCATGGGCTCTCCTTAATAAGTCTGGGACTTTCAGTTACAGTGCTGGGTCGGAGTGGTTTTCATCTGTAAAATGACCATCAGCTGGGATGAGGGTGAAAATGGTTGAATCAATGAAATGAATGAATATTTGTTAAGTGCTTGCCACGCACGCAGGCCGCCCCGTCTTGCCATCGCCTGTTCACCTTGGCTGCATTGACGAGTCTCCACGCGTTGAGCAGGCCGAAGCCATGCTGGTGGCTGTGGCTGAAGCCTGCTTCATTGGTGAGCCAATCTGCACGGCGGTCTTCATACTGAAAGCAGAGGCCTGGTTCAGTCTCCTGCATTACCCACATCTCAACGGCCTCAACCTCACTTTTCACTTGACTGTTGGCCAATCCAATCCAGACTTTTCCACTGAGGCCACGAGGAATGGATTCCCCCAGAAAAGCTGGGATCGAAGGTTAAAACCCCATGATATCACTACCCCAGAAGCTTGCTTCTGGAGAGGGAGCCCAGCCAGAGCTCTCCTTTGCAGAAGAGATATGAGTGAGTCGAAGCCTGAGGTCTTGATGGGGTTCCCATACCACTGCTTACACATACCCTTCTTCTGAAAGGGACTCGACACCTAACATTTGGGACATTTAGAATCTGAAGCCTGCTGATACTCAAACCTTGGGGTGGGCTGGGTGGGACCACTTATCTACCTGGTAGTATCTCACCTGGGTAGCTGTGAAGACAATGATGTGCTGGACATCACGCCATGTGAGGCAGGGCCGTACCTGCAGCATGAGGGCTATCATGCCAGCTGCCAGAGGTGCTGCAGCTGAGGTCCCTGTGTGGCCCTCTGTGCAGCCAGTGCCCTTCTGAAGGTCCCAGTCAGTGGTCACCTAGGAAGTGGAAGGGGGAGTGGGGAGGGTTAGTGACTGAGTTCAAAACTGCAGAGGGAGGGAAACCACACAGTCCTCAGAACAACCCTCTCTGGTGGGCCCTTTCTTTGTCAGACCAGAATGGGGCCCACCAACAGGACAGAGGAGACCTGTAGTCCTTCTGGCCCCCCAAGGAACCACCACATAGTCAAAATGAAAGAGCTGCTTCTGAGGGCATGGTTGTGGAGAAAAGGAGATGAAAACATGTGAGAGGATTTTGATGCAGACAATAATTTCCTATTCTTGTTCCCTTATTTTCCTGCTCCCATTCCCAAATTCTACCCCAAGCCCTTCAACCCTCACAGCCACACTAGACAGAGGAAGTGTCACGGGAGCTGCTGGGCCTCAGTTGGAGCAGGGACAACAGTGACAGCACCAGTCAAGGAAATACAATTTGGCAGCTCAGCCACGGGGGCTGAAGAGACATGGGGTGCAAACACAGGGAGTATGTTCCAGGGAGACAGCTGTCCTTGCCCACCCAAGCTTGGCATGGGCACAGTGTGTACACAGTCGGGCACCCTGCTTGGTGGCCACCCACAGGATAAGCTGCCTCTGTGCTCTGATTGGCAGCTTAGCTGGGTTTTCCGGAGCCCCGCTTTCCATTTGTGGTTCTGAGCTGGGGTGTGAGAGTGGGGGAGATGGCATCTGTCTGGCATCAAGTTCTTTTCATGTCCCATCAACATGGAGCCTCAAAGGGGCTGGCTGAGGAGGACCCTGCCTGAACCTGCTCCACTAGGTGGCACTTGGATCCTTAACCTATGGTGCCAATGCAAAGACTACGGAATTCCTTTCTTCCATACTTCTCTTCTGGGTAAAATACTAGGGTACCGACTTCTGCCAAGAGCTGCCCTTTCTCCATTGTACTCACTGCTTCCATCCCAGCTGTTATAGCAGCTGCCAAGAGATGTAATTTTCACCCAGACACTGTGCACTCCCAGAAGGAAAGGGAGAAATACTCTCCAAGTTGTAGTCTCAATGAGGTGGGAAGCCTGGCTGGTGCCAGGAAGCAGATTGATTTTTTCCTGTTAAGGAAACAGCCTTACAATGACAGTCTAGTGTGTAGCTGGGAAGCCTGTGAACTTGCCCAGGGTGGCAGGAGCCCTGTGCAGCCATAGGGAAGTCCAGGGGAGCCCCCCCAGGCCTTAGTGGTGGAAAGCACATGCCCGCACCCCTGCCCTTACAAAGACAGCTCCACCCAGCTGCCCTGGTCATTGGATAGAAACCAGCAACAGGAGGTTTCCAGGGCAAGGACATTCCAAAATGGAAACTTGGCTAAATAAACTCGTTTCATTTCTGGATAAATTATAGTTTGGGTGGAAGGTAGGGTAAGGGTAAGAAGCTGAGTTGAGTTTGGAGGGGAAAGCCAGGTACCACAGAGCAACAGACAATGGTTATGGAGCCTTCTTGGAAATCTGCCCTGGGGCAAGTGTGAGTGAGGTCCCCCAGAATTCTGCCAGGTGTGAGTAGCACAGTATGTTCCTGCTTTTTCATAACACAGCCTGGCTCAGGGTGGGGAAGGCCATTGCATGGACCCCAGGCTACCCAGCAAAGCCTTGCTTGATCTTTACTTCAGTCTACTTCCCCTTCTTCTTCTCCTTGGGTGCGGGAGGAGGGAGTAGGGGTCAGCTGGCACAGAGCCTTGGAACATTGTGTTGATCAGAAGTCATTTACTGGCATAACAAAATTTTAGTTTTGGAAACTGAACTTGACCCTGCAGGAAGACAAAGCTGCCTAATTCCCAGGGGCCCTGGAGAGACCTTCCAACCCAGCCACTGGAGAAATCTGACACCAGCTGGCTCCAGCCCAGCTCTTATTGGAGCCTCCTATACCCGTGTTACACTGCGTGAGCAACAGGGACAGGAGGGAGCTCTAGGATGATGGTGGTCCTCAGACCTGGCTTCACCCTGCTTGGAGAGAGCCCAGCACAGGGGATGCAGGCCGTAGCCCCTGGATCCTTCAAGGTTCCATGGGCTAGAGCAGCTCTGGTCCCCTGCTCCAGTTTCTATGCTATGGCTTCAATGACAGCTCTAGCAAGAGCTCTGTGGGTTAACAGAAGACAGGCTCTCTTTCCCACGGATCTCATAGAGACAAGCGCTGGCTCCACTCTTGAGGACCAATATGACAGAACTCATGGAATTATAGAAATACCATGATTCTCTTTCTTAAGTTCATGGAAGGTAGCGCAAGCCCAAATTCTACCACAGGAAAACATTTCAAAGAAATTGTTTAATCAATGCAAAACTTGCTTCTATTAATAATATGTACATTTGTCCCAAGTTAAAAAGTTTAAGATAAAAACCATTCACACAGATTTATGCAGAGTCCTTGGTGGTTCTCCCAACAGTGGCATGCCCAAGAGTTAGATCTGTGAAGGCAGAGGAGCCCTAGGAGCGGGACCGGGAACAAAAGAACACCTTATGATGCCAGAGAGGAGTCCTATGGGAAGGGTAGGGGCAGGGGGCAGAGGGTCTGGGAGGCACTCACAATGCTCCGGAGCATCTTGTCCCCACCACTGAAGGTGACTGCCAGCATGGAGGCACATTCCTCTGCATAGAAAGGCATCCGACCCTCCTCATCCACAGCACCTGGGCATAGAGGGAAATGGGAGCTGAGATGAGGAATGGATCCTGCACAGGGCCTGATAATATCAGAGTTGTTTCTGAGTTATTATCTGGGGGAGGCATCTTGAGTGGAAAAAAAGATCTGAGCTGTCTCAGAATGCCTACAATCTTCATCTCAATAAGCAGCCTCAAGTGGCACAGAGTATTCTGTGCCCTGTGGCTATTCTTCCCATAGGCTCTGGGGAAAAACCAAGAGTCTTCCACCACTATACCTAGTTATTCACATTTCCCCCCCCAACATTTACAAAATATCTACTGGGAGTGACATACTGTGCTTGGCAATAGGGCCATCTGGAAAAGGCCACTTCCTGATCTCAAGAAACCAGGTAGGAAGCTGAGTAAGTAAATAAATACACTTCTTGTGACAAATGCTGTGATTGAGAACACAGGTAAAGGGCACTTAATTTAGGCTAGTGGGGAGTGAGGGAAGGTTTCAGGCAGGAGGCAAATGGGCCATGGAAAAGAGAGGCCAAACCAGAAGCTGAGTCAGTGGTGGTTGGGCTGGAGATGGGGAGGTGATCTTCAGGGAATGGTTGGACGTGTTCATAGGGAAGCCCTAAGATCTCGAGAGTAGGCTAGTCCTATTTGAGCCCAAAGAGACACTCATGATCGTACATTTAGATAGACACAATGATTCCCCAAGATACATCTCTCTCTCTCTCTCTCACACACACACACACACACACAGAACCATCAGGTCACTACCTATGGTGACTGTGTAGATGGAGTTGGCATAGCCATCATAGTTGCAGTTGTCATTGTGCTGGCCTCCATTGCCACTGGCTACTACAAAGATGCTCCCAAAACCCTGGCGACCAGCCATCACTCCATGTTGTAAGGCAGCCTGAGGAGCAAAAATGTCAGGGTATCAGTTGAGGAGCTCAGAGAAAGACCTCTACCTACCAAACCAGTCATCCCCTCTTCCCCTTCTAAAAAGAAAAGGGAAAAAAGTTCAAAGGGCACAGGTATGGGAGAAAGATATTTAGAGATGGACACAGGATGGGAGAGGAGTAGTACACTTGATGTACTCTGTTTATCAGATAACAGAGTGGGGCCGGGAAGGGAGCTGAGAACAAGATCAAAGGGAAACAATTTAAAAGCATTGCTTCATTCCTGTAGGTGCCCCCTACCCCAGGTTAGCTGTACTTTCTTCCTGCAAGAAGGCAGCAGAGCTAGATGGCACAGGTCTGGCAGTGCAAGTGGGAGTGGGTAGGAAGAGGGATCGACTTGTAGTAGTTCTTCTAGGACTGAATGAAGAGTGTTCTAGGCCTCCTTGTCTTCATGCAGTTCAGTTACCTTTCCAAGCTGGTGGGGACCGTCCACCGTCTTCCCATCATCATCTGGGCCCCAGCTGTTGAGAATAAATACAGGAAGCAGTCTGTGGCTGTGGTACCCACTCAGGGACTCCCAGTTTCAGCTAGCCACCCTTCTGCCTGTAGTTCTTACTCTCCTCCCAGGGGTGCTGGTTCAGAACTTTCATTTTTTTTTCCCCCCCGATACTGTGGATTGAACCCAGATCTTGAGAATGCTAGGCAAACACCCTACCTCTGAGTTATATCCCCACCACTTGGATTTCCACGATTAACAGACAGGGCTCAAGTCTATCTCTTCTAAGTGGAAAATAGAGTCCTTTCTCAGGTCCCAGGGAACAGGAGACTATACATAGTGGTAAAGAGGAACAGGGTTACTACTAGGCTTGATGGCAAAGCATGCATGATGGGATATTCTATGTGGGTCAGTTCTTGATTCTTAGGCTGAGTTTTCTGTTCTTTGTCTAAAAGAAAACATATCTTTTTTTGTGTGTGTGTGGTGTTGGGGATTGAACCTAGGGCCTTGTGCATGCTAAGCAAGTGCTCTACCAACTGAGCTATAACCCCAGCCCCGAGGAAACACATCTTGTGGGTGATGTCAAGGATTTAAGAAGGTAGTCGTTAGGGGGAGGAGTAGGTACCATCAATGCTACAGGGCCACCTCACCTCAGTTCCTTCTTGGAACTTGTCTACCAGAGCCATAACCTGAAGCTGCAGGAGCATTTTTGTAGGATGGCAGAGACTGCCTCTGGGATTCAGTATACCCGGAGTGGAGAGGATAGCCCACTTTCTCCCCAGGGCCTTGTGAGTTAAGAAAATAATAAATGTGGGGCAGGCTGGGCACTTCTTATGTGACAAACTGATTACTGGGACGATGGGAACTTAAGACTGAGGACCTAGTGGAGAACTGAAGATGAGGGCAATGACCTTATCAGCTAGCCCAGTGAGGAGTTCCCTGTTCTTATCTGCCTGAGTCAACCCATTTTGCTGTCCCTTTGTTGGAAGATTCCTCCCAGGTACATCAGCCTCCTGCCCTCTACTGGCTCTGCCCCACCCGAAGCTCTGCCTCACCTGCAGCTGTAGATGTCATTGATCTGATAGTGCTTGTTGAATGCCACAGCCTCCATGCTGTCTGTGAGTGGTCCATCCAGTACCCGGATACCTAGGTGTTGAAGACATACCAGCTCCTCACTAATTCTGGCCCTGCAAGAACTGTCAGTGCCAGTTCCCTAATGGGGGGCTGGGTGGTGGGGAGCTACATGGGGGAGACATACTTCTCCCCTATATACTCTTTTGTACTTTTTGAATTCTTATGCCATGTATTTGTATTACCTGTCGAAAATTTAAAAAAAAATTTTTTTTCAACAGTGCTAGGGATTGAACCCAGAACCTTGTACATGCTAGGCAAATACTCTACCATTAAGCTACAGTCCTATACCTTTTTACTGTGAGACAGGTCTTGCAAAGTTGTCCAGGATGGCTTTGAACTTCATCTTGCCTTTGCCTCCTGAGTAAATGTGATTTGGCAGGCATGTATCACCATGCCTAACCAAAAATATTTTTACTAACATGCTGGAACTTAGACTTTAATGATCTTGGAGTCTGATTAAAAAGAGTGGGGCTAGAACGAAGCTAACCAAGATTCTCTTATTATTTTCACCCTTCATCATGTAAAGCCCCTAGCATAGTGCTTGACATGTCAAAGGTGTTCAGTAAATAGTGTTCAGTACCATTACTACTCCAGGGATGCCTAGTTTCACCCTCCAAAGTAGGGTGGGTCATATCCTGGTGGACCATGTAGGGACAAATGAGGCTTTGAAAAAAAGGGAACCTTGAAAGTTTCGTACCCCCTCTGTAGTCTCATCTGCAGAAGGCTACTGCCCTCTGCTGGATATTATGAGAACTACAGCCAACCCATTGGGTGCTTAGGTTCCCAGGCATTTATTAGGAATCAAGTGGATGGCTTTCCTATTCATTCCTTTCACCTTCTGTCATGACAAAGACTGAGAGGTAAAGGAACCAGAGAACCTCTTCTAGCATAGGACTGGGTTAGCTCTCTTGAAAGGATGGAAAGCAACTGTGATCATGAGTAGCACTGGGGGCTGGGAGGTGGGCCTGTGACAGCAGCCTCCATAGATACAAGAGGTTGTGAAGAACAACGGAGGAGAAGACAGTTTGTAACGTATGAAAATATGAGTACAATGTAGTCTAGTTGAAGGAGTTGTTATGAGTATTGGGGCATAGCCATCATCAGAAAAAAGGAAGAAACTGACCAGGGGCTTGAGTCTCTAGCCCATGTCAAGAGCATTTCTATTTTTATCTGTTTTATAGAGTGGGGCTTGCTGCTAAGAAAACATGTTTGAAAAATCAATGAGCTAAGGAGTCCTATTAAGAGCTTATCCTTTGCTCCAGGTTGTGAATACTGGGATGGAATAAAGTTACACAATGGGGGTGCAGAGCAGGGAATGACCATTGTGGCCACAGGAAAAGCCCTCTAAGGCTAGTGGGAAGCCCAACTTACCTGCTATGCGGCTCCCATAGGCTACACCCACTGCGCAGAAGCTGTTGTTGGGCACAGCAGCAATCTCTCCTGCACACCGCGTGCCGTGGTGGTTGCCATTTTCCACATCCGGGTGGGGCATAGGGTCAGGGTCATTAGAGTTGAGGTCATAGCTACCCTCTGGGCTCTGAAATATGGAGGGGTGACATGTGGTCACTCACTGGTTAGAGGGGTCAGGGAGAGAAAGGAAGTAGGAGTTTGGGATTCCAAGTCAGGCCAGCAGGCCCATCTTCTTCACATCACATAGGATACAAGATATGAGCAAAAGACAGTGGGACAGAACTGAGAAGTGCCATGTCTCTCAGCACCCTTCTCTCTGGCCTAGTATAAGAACATATAATTATAAGAATTATAATCTTCTCTTTTGGATAAAAGAGATTTAGGGCTCTCTGAAGGTCATGCTTTAGAGAAGGGAAGGTACTCAGAATGGTGGAGAGGGAAGAAGTAGCCTAACTGGGCCACTCCTTCACACCAGAGAGGGAGCAGCAACAGGAAGCAGGAAGTACCTCTGAGGATTGCCCTCCCTTGGGATTGGAGCCACCTGTTGTGCCTTAACTGCCAACCTAGAAGGCTGGCAGGGAAAGGAGAGAAGGAAGAATATCACCCCACCTTCCAGGCTGTTTGGTTTGGCTCAGTGCCCTTTAGGAAAGGGAATAAGACTGAGGCAACATGAAGAAGGTGGTATGACATGGGGTAGGAGTGATCAACCCAGGCCACTCACATAATTGGGTGCAATGTCCTGGATGGTATGCTCCACTCCATCGTCCACTACCACCACTGTCACCCCTTGTCCAGTTACATTGCGCTCCCACACACCTGTCACGTTGATATCCCTGCCAGGGCTCCGGCGGTTATTCTGTAGGAGAGATGGGGTGGGAATCTAGTGAGACACACAGCACAGTCTAGAGAAAGACAACTTTCAACTTTGAACTCCACCAAAGAGCCAGACAGAGGTTACAAATCAAAAGAGTACTAGGGAACAGAACCAAGAGAGGCACATAAGAACTCTGCCATGACGCTGGTCTCCAGGGAAGGTTGGCATCACCCATGGGTGATTCAGGGTGAAATGGTGGCTTGGGTTATAGGTTGGATAATATAATTATTATGCAATAATGTCAGTAGTTATCACATATGAAATAATTTCTCCTATGTGCCAAGCATTGTTCTAAGTGCTTCATATATATTAATTCACTTATTCTAGCCTTAACTCTAGGAGGTAGGTACCATTTTGCAGGTGGGGAAAGTGAGGCATAGAGAGGTGAAGCAGTTTGCCTGAAGACAGATCTAGTTCGTGGCAGAGCTGCAGTGTAAGCCTGGGCAGCATTCAAGCCCTAAGCACTATAGTGCACTGGTTCCAGGGAAAGTAGAGGCTGAGGGTACCATACCACTCAGCCCCCAGAAACAGCCCCTCAGACCAAGGATGGGACAAGTGAAGAGGGATTTGGTGAAAAGCCCACTAAAGAACTAGACTAGAACCTCTTCATCTGAAATGGACACTGCAGGGCTGGACTCACCAGGTGCCACTGCTGTGGGTACTTTGGATCATTGAAGTGGACGCTGCGCTTGGTCCGCTTCAGCAGCCTCTGCTCTGAGTGCCAACGCACAGCTTCATGCCTGGCCAACACAGCCTCTGCCTGTTGCCGGATGACTTCCGCTTCCATGGCCTGCTTGTGCCCAACTGGCTGGACAAAGAGGTAGTGGCCCTGGAGCTCTCCGATGCGTCCGGCGTTCACCAATCCTGCTGCCTGGGCCACAGCATGTGCCCGCTGCTCCAGATTTTCTTCCTCTTTCTCACCTTCCAGACTGTCTAGATGCACAGCCCAGCTCAGCCCCCCTGTGCCCTGGGCATCTAGCCCACCTGTCCCTGCCAGGCCCATGACCCAGGGAACCAATAAAAAGAGCCCGGCTAATTCCAGCCAGAGGCAGGTGGGGAGGCCCAGGGGGGCATCCAAGTGTGGCACTTTCTGTCTTCCCTTCGGCATCAGAGCAGCAGGCTGTGGGCAAAGAGAATGGAATAAAAGAAATAAAAAGAGGTGATAACCACAGGGGTCTGAGAGGGTAACTTTGAGTCCTCTGTGTGTTGCCCCTGGAAACCAATCTGCTATTCCCATTATGAAACATTTGATCTTCTTTTTTTGATCATATTTACCCTGGACCAATGGAGCTAAGCCCCAGGTGGAGTGCAGGCCAGGACTAACCCCAGTGGATGACCTCCCATGGCATGATGGGCCAAACTCTGCTACACCAGATAAACAAGCAGGGTCTTGTTGCTCATGGGCACCATCCTGCTCTTCCCAGTGTTGCCACTCTCAGGGATCAAAGTACATGATACGCCCACAAACACTGGTAGCAACATGACTGTTTTTTAGGAGGACCCTTCCCCTCTTTATTTAGAAGGGACGTAAGTCATATCCCAGCTGACTTCAGTTCAGTTGTCTTCGGGGCTAACTCCCATGCGATGGGGCCCCATTCCTACCTGGACTCTCTGTGAGGTTGAGCTTCTGATTTGGCTAACCACGTCATCCTCATTTTATGCAAATGAAGAAAAAGTGCCACCTTTGCTGTGAGAACTGTTGACTCTGAGCACAGGTTGAAGACCTGTGGGTCCTAAGAACAGAAAACAGTGTCCCACCAAATCCAGTGGAACAAGCAGAGGCTAGCCAAGGACCAGTCACCAAAGATGCTGGACAATGATAAGTATCATTGCCAGGAATCTAAGACCGGTCCTAGACTGGAACAGCTCTGGCACAGTTAAGTCCAAATCAGTACAAAATCCAGCAACTCTACTCTTGACCTATCAAGCTATCCTTTTTCATTTGTTTCTGTAGAGGCCCTAGCAGAGGCTTAACTGTTAGCCTAGGGAGGTGGCAAGGTGAAACAGGAAGAAAGTCAGAGAATGAAAACAAAACCAGTATAAAGGGCAAGTGGGCAACTGGGAGATAAGCAATGACTGGAAAGCAGCACCGAAGAGATGCCCCTGTAACCAGCTCAACAGGCTGGCTTGGAAGCAAAGGCTCAGGCTCTGAACCTGTCCTCTAATTGCTTAGGATCCAAAGAACCAGGGAAAAGGTCTTAAAAGCTCTTAAAGAGATAGAAGGGTCAAGTCAGAACTGGTAGGCAACCATGGGGACAAGCAAATGTGGGTGGTTAGGCTTCTTTAAAAGCCTCTGCTGTCTACTGAGTCCACCATGGGGCCAACTTTGAACTCTGACACACACCCAAAAGAAGTCAACTAAAAACATTCTAGAAAAAAAACAAAAAAACAAAACATGTGTTTTTACTGAAGACTCCTTGGAAAGGGAGAGGACTTAGGCCACTTAACATTTCCCTCCAGGATTCCCCATTCCACATCTCTCTCTTTTCCTCTTAGGTTCCAGGGCTTATTCTCTCTCAAATTCTTCCCTGCCCTCTAGTAGCTTCCATTGTCTCAAAATATTCAGGTGTCTTTCCCAGTCCGCATACTCCACTAAGTGGAAATGAAATTTTGTTGGTGGCAAGGGAATGAGCCATCTAGGCAGGCTCTTCAGTCTCAGTACATCCCACCCAGACTGCCGGAAGAAAGAGAAACTCGAGCCCTTCCTGTCTCCCGGGAGCAGATCAGCACTTTTGTCCCCTGGACTTCTGGGGAAGTAATGTTAAACACCTTTTGAAAGCAGATCTCCACCTCGCCCATCTGCTGGGCCTATCTCTACCTTCTTCTCAAGGAAGAAGGGCAACTCGAAGTCCAAGATTCTGCTCTTAAGCGACTCCTTGCCGCCTCTACACCCTGCTCGAACTAAGTCATGCACAGGGACTTGTTTCACCGATTCCCCCTCCCTTGTCCTCAACTGCTTCGAATAAGGTGCCCCCTCTTCATTAGGACCAGGGCCCCGAACCTCTGCGAGGCCTCGCACCAGGACTAAAAGCGCCTCTGTGCAGCGCCCTCTTCCTTAGGCGCCGGCTCCCCACAGTTCTGGACCACCCGGACTTCCAATGTCCAGCCCCGCTCTACTTCCCAACTCACCAGCCCGGCCGCGGCTGCCGCCGCCGCCTCCCTGCGGAAACTCGCGGCTTCCCGGGAGCCCGGGGAGCCAGTGACAGCAGCATCACTTCCGCCCGGACGCCGCAGCCAATCAGCGGAGGGTCCTCCAGCACCCTCAACCCGCCGGGCCCAGCAACCGGTGCTCCGGGACGGAGCCTGCAGGCGGCCTCCGCGGAGCGGCGTGCAGGGCTTCGGCTTAGCGCGCGGGGCTCCAACGCCCGAGTCCTCTGGGCATCTTCAACAGGATCCCTCCCCAGAGTGTACTTCTTCATGGCGTCCTTTGAAAAGGGCCTCTCGGTTCCGACCTTAAAACACAACCTCGTTGCTCTTCTTCCTCTGACCGTTATGGCCCTGACTCTCCCTGTAGCAGTCCCAGAAGGGCTCTTGTCTCCACCAGGCCTCCTTCTTTCTCGCGGTCAGAAATCCCTCTTCCTGGCGCCGAGGCAGGGTCCACTTACATCTCAAGGGTCTTCGCCAGCATCCCTGCGCTCCGGGTAGTTCTAACTATAGCCGCCAGAGGGCGCAGTCGCGGGAGGCGCGGAGCCGACGCGGCCTTTCCTCTCGCTGCCCGAGCCTCGCCCCCTCCGCTCGTGCCGCCGGAAGTGGGAGGTGTCGCGCGCGGGCCGGCGCTCGACCCCTCCCCCGTGGCTTGGCCGCCCCCTCCCCCCGCTCCGCCCGCTCAGGTGCGTCCCGTCCCTCCCCCCCCTTCCTCCCGGGGGGCGCGGCGCGGGAGGTGTGTGCGGGGCGCGTGCGCCGGGGGGGGGGGGCGCTGCGGGGCGGAGGGGTGGGGGCGGGGGTCGTGGTGGGGGGCGTGGAGGGTGCTGCGAGGTCGGGGGCGGGTATCCGGGCCTAGAAGCGGGACCGGGGCTGGAAGCGGCGTTGGGGGGGGAGGTAAGGGGAAGGTGTGGAGGTGGCTTTGGCCGAAGCAAGCGGCCAGAGTAGCAGTTCCCTGTTGAGGGTGGCTAGGACCCCCGCCGCTGCTTTACCCTATTGTCCCCTTTCCGTTCTCTTCTGAGGACCCGTCGCCCCAGGCGTCGCCACCTTGCTGGTGGCCGCCGGGGGATTGCGGGATTCCCTTGGGCACACCCGGCCCTCCAGCCAAATGTTCCTCCCCACCCCCGCCCCGGTTGGGCTCTGGCCACGGAACTGCATGTACGACCCTTGCCCTGTCGTTCCGTTTACCCGGCACCGATGACCCCGACGCTAGACATTGTTGGAGGTAGAATATTTGCATTTAAGAGTAATAGCGATTTGGGGTCTCTTCTTCCCAGGAGCTTTATATAATGAGAGAAACTGAGACACAGGCGGTGCTTGAAGTGTTGACACAGCCTGGTCTTCTTATCTGCTCTGTGCACTCTTCAGGGTTCAGGGGTATCACTGGGGTGCTGTCAAAATAAAAACAAGAATGTAAACCAAGGCTGTGTTCACCCCTCACCTCCCAAGGGTTGGTTCGTTGTTTTTGTTTTTGTTTTCCATCTTACCATAGAAGGTCATGAGTTTGCAGCAAAAAGGATGACCTTTTGGTGGAGGGGGGAAAAAGGCATCTTCTGGGTTTCCTTACCAGTGTTACTATGTTTTTCTGCTTCTCATTTTCATGCTAACCAAGTTCTTTTTTGCTCCACTGTGCTAACTCCTAAGAGTCTGTACTTTGCTCCAGCCATGGGTATCAGACTTTTCCCATTTGTGTGGACGGAACGCATTGAGGGAGTGAAAAAATAATATTGGAGTTGCCAATATCGATTGCTGCTTCTTGCAATCACCTCCAAAAAAACTTTATTTAAGTTAATGGAGAATGCTTTAGATGGAACTGCCATAAAGTGATTTAAAAACATAAGATATTATTGATGCTAGGCCCAAAACATCTTTTGTACCATTTGTAAGATTCTCACAAATTATGATCTATTTTAAATGACTGCACTTCTTAAAAATAAATAAAAGCTTTGTATGAACTCCTAGATATTTATGTAAATAAAGTGACTCCTGAAGATTGATGTCCACTGGGACCTATTGCATGCTGTGACTCTTTTAATACCCTCCTGCAGAATAGTGTTAAATATTTTCTCCTGGAGCCCAAGATTTTCCTTGTGTGTATTTCTTGGAGCAACTGTTGAGTCGGTATTCTGAGGGGGAAAGATACATTCATCTTAAACTTTTGAAACTTGTAGCCTGTAATTTGTTTCTGAATGTGCAGAGCGCGATGGCAGCATCTGAGGTGGCTGGTGTTGTGGCCAATGCCTCCAATCCGCCGGAATCCTCTTCTATTTTATGTGCTTCCAAATCAGAAGAAAGTCTCCCAGATGGTCTAAGGTAATGTCTGCATTCTTGACAGGGAAGGTTCAATTGGGTAAAGGACTTTTGAGATGGACTTCTGTAGCTGGTCTTTTCTTCTTGAGCTCTAATGACACTGCAGTAGATTAAACTTTCTAAAGGTAGGGACTGCCTGGTCTGTCTGTATTTTTGGTATCCAACAAAGTGTCTTACACTCAGTAGGCATGCTAAATGTTTGTTGAATAAATAGGTTAGAATACATGCATCAATTCATAAAAAATGTAAATATTTCCCTTCTCTGTCCTATATAGATTGTATGTATTCATTTAAACTTATGTTTATATACCATACTCATTTATAAAATACTTTGTTATGTAGATAGATACAGATATACACAGAGACACATTCACATATATATACATATACAAATGCAGATATGTCTGTGTATCTGCCTATCTAGATATCTTGGTTAATATTGCCTAGTACTTCATGTGCACATTTTGCCTCCCATCCATACTCTCAAGGGTAAGAATTGCAATTACCAATCTTGCAACAATGGTTAATACTTAGTTATGTGCCATGTTGAATTAAGTTGATTAAAGTATCTGGGACTTAACATAATAGATAATATCATCCCATCAACTTTTTTTTTTTGGTGCTGGGGATTGAAGCCAGGGCCTTGTTCATGTGGTGCAAGCACTCTACCAACTGCGCTATATCCCCAGCCCCTAATAACTTTATACATATTAAACATTTAATCTTCATATTAGTCCTAGGTGGTAGGTGCTAATATTATTGCTTCCACTTAGAGTTGAAGAAACTGAGACACAGAGAGGTTAGTAACTTGCCCAAGGTTATCAAGCCATGTTGGAGTCAGGGTTTAAACCAAGGTTTGTCTGACTCCAGATAACTTAAACATTTGTTTCAAAGAAGAGATGTGTTGCTAGGTGCAGTGGTACACATCTGTAATCCCAGTGACATGAGATGCTGAGGATTGCAAGGTCCAGGCCAGCTTCAGCAACTTAATGAGACTCTGTCTCAAAATAAAAAATAAGCAAGGCATAGTGATGCATGCTTATAATTTCAGTGACTCAGGAGGCTGAGGGAGGAGGATCTCAAGTTTGACCGCCAGCCTCAGCAATTTAGTAAGGCCCTAAGCAACTTAGCAAGACCCTGTCTCAAAATAATGAAAATAAAAAATAAAAAAAGGCTGGGAAGCCGGGAGTGGTGCACATGCCTGTAATCCCAGCGGCTCAGGAGACTGAGGAAGGAAGATCTCAAGTTAAAAGTGAGGCACTAAGCAACTCACTGAGCCACTGTCTCTAAATAAAATACAAAATAGGACTGGGGATGTAGCTCAGTGGTCAAGAGTGTCTAAGTTCAATCCCCAGTACCAAAAAAAAAAAAAGGCTGGAGATGTAGCTTTGTGGTAAAATGTGTTCAATCCCCAGTACCAAAAAAAAAAAAAAGAGGAGATGCTTGTTAGTGAATGGGTCATGAGGAAATGTTACATAAACCTAATCATAAACTTGGATCTTTTAAGTCTTTATTCATTTTGTATAAATAAAATCAACCACATACTACTATTAATAATAATAGCAGCTAAGGGTTATTAAGTGTTTACTATATGCTGGCCACTCTGTAATTAATATGTGTGTATGTGTGTGTGTGTGTGTGTGTGTATATATATATTCTCATGGAATTCTTATAATACTATTAGGTGGGTTATATAATTTCTATTTTATAAATGAAATAACTTGCCTAGAGTCAAACAGCTAGTAAGTGTTAAGAGTTAGGATTCAAACCTGGCATTGTATGTACCAGATTTAAAATAAGTTCTTTTCTCTCAGCTCACAGTTAACTGCCAGCAAGAAGGAATCCGCTTAAGGTGTGATAAAGATGTTTATATCACAGATACTCTCTCAATTGTTTTATTTTGGACAAGTGGTATTGAGGAAAGGCAGACACATTGACCTGAAGCCTCAATCATTGCTAGTTTGGGATGCTTAAGGGATCAGTTGACAGAACCATTTAAGAAAGGGGTGAAGGGAAGGGAAAAATTTTAACATAGAATTATATCTATGTGTGAAAGACTTATAGCTGTGAATGTTGGATGTCATTGTAAATATGTTTTAAAGATCGCCTTAAAAAGTAATACACAGCCAGGTGTGGTGGTGCATGCCTGTAATTCTAGCTGCTGGGAGGCTGAGACAAGAGAATCTCGAGTTCAAAGTCAGCCTCAGCAAAAACAAGTCATTGAGCAACTCAGTGAGACCCTGTCTCTAAATAAAGTACAAAATAGGGCTGGGGATGCAGCTCAGTGGGCAAGTGCCCCTCAGTTGTTCAATCCCTGGTACCAAAAAAAAAAAAAAAAAAAAAAGCAATACATAGACTGGGAATGTAACTCAGTGGAGAATGTGTATTTAGTACATACAAGGCTCTGGGTTCTATCCCTAGCACTGGGGCAAAAAGTGTCTGTGATAAGTGACAAAATAATTATCCCAATATTAAATATATGTATGCTTGTGGTTCAGGATAAGATTTCTATCAGCAACTTCAATTTTGGATTCAAAATTGAATCCTTAAACAATTGTTGTGTAAGGATTGTTCTTTAAACAACTTGAGGTGATGCTATGCTTTGAAAAACTATTGAATTTAAGTAGTAGTTCTGGCCAAAGTTATTTATAATGAATTTGAAGGGAAATTATTTTTTGTGGAATATGAGAGTGAGATACAAATAAGTTAATATTTTATTTATGAAAATGTTATGAGTAGCTAAATATTCCAATAAACATTAGGTTATTTTATCTATATCCCCAAAATTATTCATATGGGCCCTCAAAACACTTTTTTAGATCTTCAAGGTCATTTATGTTTAGACATTGGCTGTAGACTATCTCCAGAACCCAGGTTCTTATCTGCTTATGGAATACAAGTTATTGGATAGAAATGAAATTCTTTGTCATTCTGATATGTAATCCTTTTTAAGACTGGATTGGGTGAGAAAAAAACCATCTTTTTTGTTTATTTTGTGTTTTGGTAATGCTGGAGATCAAACCCAGGGCCTCATGTCTGCTAGGCAAGTGCTTTACCACTGAGCAACACCCAGAACTTAGAAACTTTTTACCTTGTGTTTTTCATAGCCCCAAAGACCCAGCGCAGAAGCAGAAGAACTCACCTCCATCGAGTGTAAGTAGCCAAACGATAACCAAGGAGAATAACAGAAATGTCCATTTGGAACACCCAGAGCAGAATCCTGGTTCATCAGCGGGTGACACTTCAGCAGCGCATCAGGAGGTTTTAGGAGAAAACTTGATAGCCACAGCCCTGTGTCTTTCTGGCAGTGGGTCTCAGTCTGATTTGAAGGACTTGGCCAGCACAGCAGGAGAGGAGGGGGACACAAGCCTCCAGGAGAGCCTCCATCCAGTCACTCGGTCTCTTAAGGCAGGGTGCCATACAAAGCAGCTTGCCTCCGGGAATTGCTCTGAAGAGAAATCCCCACAAGCCTCCATCCCAAAGGAAGGTAGCAGGGACACAGGCTTGGATTTCCGACCTGTAGTGCCTCCAGCAAATGGGGTTGAAGGAGTCAGAGTGGATCAGGATGATGATCAGGATAGCTCTTCCCTGAAGCTTTCTCAGAACATTGCTGTACAGGTCAAGTATCAAGTTTCTACTACTAAAATGGAATTTGGGGTTTTTTTGTTTTTTTTTTTGAGGGTAGGAGATAGTTCATATTTGGTGGAGAGCTATGCTGTCTTGTTTTTTATTTTTTTGTTTTTATTTTTTGTTTTTGCTACCACCCATCATACTGTTTTCATACAATGTCATGCAATGACTTCATTCTGCTGTTCCATAAATAAGAAAGCCAGTAGCCAGTGTTTAATTTTATGGCAAATAGGAGCTTTATGAGCTACATATAATCAATCACTGAGTGATTGATTAGTATAGGTCATTAGCATTCATATTTCCCATCTTTGTCCTTACGGGAGGAATCCTTGTTAATTCTCTGACCTACATCTTAAGAAGTACAGTGTATCCTGCTTTATAGTGACTAGTGTGCTTTGTTGTAGGAGGAAATATGGGCACAGTAGATTCTTATCTCAGATTTGAGGCTTTCTCAGTCCAAATTTGGGTCTTATTCAGGTTATTTTGTGGGATAAATGATTGATGCAATGTGGATGTTGGTGTTCATTTGCTAGAACTACATTGCTTCTCACTGTGAAGCTGATAAGGGGACAGAGCAGAAAGTTTGCTTCTTAGTTGTTTGTGGCAGATTTCTAAGTGAAAGTACTGGAATAATTCTGCCTTTTTTAAAGAGACTCTGAAAAATTCTGAATATATTATTTCTTTCTTTTTAGACTGATTTTAAGACAGCAGATTCAGAGGTGAACACAGATCAAGATATTGAAAAGAATCTGGTAAGTATTAAAAGTGTCATTTTATATGACACCATTAAAGTATAAAATCTAGAAACGTTTTATCTCAGTTGAAAAAAGTGCAGGAATCTCCTTGTTCACTCCAGAGAGTGTAATAGCTCTACATATATTTAAAGTGTGTGTGTGTGTGTGTGTGTGTTTTTTTTCAGTGCCTCCTCCTCAAATCCAAATTCTTTCTTTCTTTTTCTTTTTTTCCTTTCTTGGTACTAGGGATTTAACCCAGGTGTGCTTTACACCAAGCCACACTAGCAGCTTTTTTAATTTTGAGACAGGGTCTTGCTGAGTTGCTTAGGGCCTCACTCAGTTGCTGAGGCTGATTTTGAACTTGCGGCGGTCCTCCCCCTCAGCCTCCTTAGTTGCTGGGGATTACACAGGTGTAATGCCCAGCTTAGTCTAAATCTTTCCAGGTGAAATGTTCCTACTTTGTTTTGTTTTGTTGTTGCTGGGTTGGTTTGTTTGTTTGTTTTAGCATTTTTCTTTTTATGATATTTTTTCCAGTTTTTAATCCTTTTATCCTGGTTACTTTCATTTAGCTATGTTCCATTTTATCAGTCTTTCTTTTAAAATCTGATGGACACAATACAGTACCTTTATTTTTATGTAAAAAAATGAATCAAATGAAATAGTTCAGATTATAGCATAATTAGTCCACAGTAGAATGAGTCTCAGCCTCTTATTCTAAACACTATTTCTTAAGCTTACATTGACTAATTTTGGTAATCTTGTCACATCATTGAGCTTCCAGTCAAACTCTGTCAAGTTTTTTTTTTTTTTTTTTTAATGTACTGTTTACATGTATCTTTTCCATTTTATTCCTTGGTAATTAGTTTTTAAATCTTAGAGGACTTTACTTTTACAAATCCCTGGGGTCTTGCTATATTTGCCAGGCTGGTCTCCCAGGCTCAAATGATCCTCCTGCCTCAATCTCCCAGCAATCTGGGAAAGACACTCTAGGATCAGGAAAAAGAGATCTTGAGGGTAAGATGTGTTTCTTGAAAGAACAATATAGAAAGGAAAAGTGTTTGGTGCAAACTAATGCTTTTTTCCTGTGTTATTCTAAAGATGTATCATGGAGAACTGGAAACAGTGGAATATGCCTGTAATCTCAAGAGACTTGGGAGACTAAGGCAGGAGGATCACAAGTTCAAGGCCAACCTCGGCCTTTAGTGAGGGCCTAAGCAACTTAGTGACACCCTATCTCAAAATGTCTGGTGATGGGCCGGGATTATGGCTCAGTGGTAGAGCACTTGCCTAGCATGTGTGAGGCACTGGGTTTGATTCTTAGCACTGTATATAAATAAATATAAAGTCCATTGACAATTAAAAAAATATTAGGGAAAAAAAAGAAAAATGTCGGATGATGCAGCTCAGTGGGAAAGCACCCGTGAGTTCAATCCCCAGTACCAAAAGAAAAAAAAAAGATGTATTATAAAAAGATGTATTATGAATGAAGGAGGTAAAGGAAAGGAGCTGTGGTTAAAAAAGAAAAGAATCCTTTAATCTTCTGGTTCACTTACTGGTTCTTAAACTTTGTTAACAAAGTTAACAATGTTTATGTCCTCTTTTAGAATCTTTTGAAAACTTTTAATTGTCATCAAAGTAAAATGCACACACACACCCCAATTTCAGAGAGTACAAAGATCCCCCAGGGTTATCCACAGACCCTACATTCATAATCCCTGCAAAGATGTGATGTTGAGGAATCAGTTCTTTGGAGTGATGTGGTCACATTTTGGTACATGGACTGAGGACTGGTTTATCCCAAAGTTAAACCATCTTGAGAGCCTGTTTTTTTTTTTTTTAATATTTATTTTTTAGGTGTAGATGGACACAACACAATGCCTTTATTTTTATGTGGTGCTGAGGATCGAACCCGGGTCCCGCTCGTGCTAGGCGAGTGCTGTACCGCTGAGCCACAATCCCAGCCCGAGAGCCTGTTTTTTATGATGATAATACAATATAGGTTTTCTAATATTCACTTTCAGGAACTTTATTTTCTTGAAAAATAATCATCCTTTAGAGAACAAATTCAGCTTAATACTCTTGGTTTAATTTTTACAAGAACTACCTTATACCAAATTTGCTTTAAATTGACTCTTTTAAGTTTTTATGTTCATTTGAGAGGTGACCATTGCTTTCCTTAATTTGCTGATGAGAGGGAGGCAGAGCCATATTGTGGTCCTCACAAACATCACTTCTAATCCCTAATTTATGTGAGCTTTCTGAGTTGCTCATTCTGAATATGAGGTTACCCAGACTTCTTTAGTGGATATGTCAGTTGTCAGTGCTAATGATTGGTAAGGCGTCCTATTCTTTGAGTAGGTGATCTGTTCTTTGTTCTGGCGTATTACTTTTTTCTCTCTCCTAATGGACGATAGAATATCTCCTTTCTCTTATCCCTAGTAACAGTGGTGGGCAAACATTTTCTTTAAAGGACCAGATAGGTTCTGTGGATTGTGTGGCATTTATTGTAATCTTTCCACTTTGCTGTTATAGTTTGAAAGCAATCTTTAAACCAATGGGCATGGCTTTGTTCTAATAAAACTTACTTATAAAAACATGCGATGAGGGGCTGGGGATATAGCTCAGTTGGTAGACTGCTTGCCTTGTATGCACAAGAACCAGGGTTCAATCCCCAGCACCACAAAAAACAAAAAAACATAAAACATGCGATGGCTGGATTTGTCACACATGCTGTAGATTGCCAACCCCTGCTTTATAGCAGTATTGTATAACAGAAATTTCTGTAGTGGTAGAAATGTTCTGTTAACCTAGTTGTTTGGTACAGTAGCCACTAATCATATTTGGCTTTTGAGTATTTGAGGTGTGCCTAGGTAATTGAGGGTCTGTTTGTTTCTATTTTATCATTTTGATTAATTTTACCTATCCACATCTGGCTAGTAGCTACTGTATTGGACATCACAGCTTTAGAACTCTGTATAATGTCTTGGTTAGGCATTTAGTTTCTTACGTTTAAATTGGAAAATAAACTTGTTTTTTCCAATAGGACAAAATGATGACAGAGAGAACCCTATTGAAAGAACGTTACCAGGAAGTCCTGGACAAGCAGAGGCAGGTGGAGAATCAACTCCAAGTGCAATTAAAGCAACTTCAGCAGAGGAGAGAAGAAGAAATGAAGAATCACCAGGTAGTTTACTTATTAAAATTTTTGAACTGGAGATATAACTCAGTGGGAGAGTATTTGCCTTGCATTTGCAAAAGAGAGAACTGAGGTTGTGGCTTAGTCGTAGAGCGCTTGCGTGGCACGTGCGAGGTCCTGGGTTCGATCCTCAGCACCACATAAAAATAAATAAATAAAGGTTTTGTGTTCAACTACAACTAAAAAATAAATATTAAAAAGAAAAAAATCAAAGAGTAAAGCAACAGTTCTGATCAGACTTTTTTTTTAATATTTATTTTTCAGTTTTAGGTGGGCACAATATTTTTATTTTTATGTGGTGCTGAGGATTGAACCCAATGCCTCATGCATGCTAGGTGAGCACTCTTATCACTGAGCCACAACCTCAGCCCCCGATCAGACTTTTAAGTTTGTTTCTTAGTAGAAAAAGAAAAGCGATATTTACTTTTTAATGGTTGTCATAGAAGTTTAAGAATAAAAACAATCCTGTTGTCCAGGGGATAAATCTGATTTTAGTTCAGAGAGGAAAAGATTATTTATTTAATATATTTTGTTGATATCTTATGTTATTTGGAAAAATATATTCATAAGTAGATTAAAAATCTCTATATAAAAACTGGAAAAAAGTTGAACGTAGAAGAAAATTTTGGGGAGTATTTATAAAACCTCAAATTATAAGAGGTCACTTTAAGCAAGGCAGAAAACCCAGAAGCCATAAAAAATTAATTAATTAATTTAATTACATATAATTAAAAATACCAAGTGATGTAAAAATTAGTTGAAAGATTGTTAAACTGAGTGGAAATATTTTTAGCAAAAAAAAATGTATATATACACACATATATGTGTATGTATACATATATATGTACATATGTGTGTATGTATATATATACATATATATATACACACATACATATATATATATACATATGTATATACACACATGTATGTATGTGTATATATGTGTGTGTATATATATATATGTATGTGTGTGTGTATTTAGCACATCTGACCAGATATAATGTCTGACATTCTGAAGATAGCTCACATTCATGGTAAAAGTCAATCTAGAGAAAAAATCAGGAAAGGTTATTATGCTATTTTCCTATTGCTCATGTAACAAATCACTATGGGTTTAGCAGCTTAAAGTCTACATTAAGCTGGGTATGGTGGCTTACACCTGTAATCCCAGTGGCTCTGAAGGATGAGGCAGGAGAATCTCGAGTTCAAAGCCATCCTCAGCAAAAGTGAGGCACTAAGCAACTCAGTGAGAATCTGTCTCTAAAGTACAAAACATAGCTGGGGATGTGGCTCAGTGGTTGAGTGCCCCTGAGTTCACTCTTTGGTACCCAAAGGGAAAAAAAAAGTCTACATAGAGTGTCACTGGGCTAAAGTCAAAGTACTAGTAGGACTGTGTTCCTTTCTGAGAGTTCTAGGGCCAACTCTTTTTTGTCTGTGGCTTGTAAAGCCTGCCTTCATTATTTGACTTAAGGGCCCCTTCATCTTGAAAGCAACAACAGTGTCTCTTTGATCTTTATTCCCTAGACAAATTTTGCTCTGATCACAACTGGTAATTGTTCTCCACTTTTAAGGATTTAGGTGATTATATTAGGCCCACCCAGATAGTTCATTAATCTCCCTATCTTAAGGTCCTTACCATAGTTACATTTTCAAAGTCTCTTTTGCTATGGAAGGTAACATAATAAATAGGTTCTAGGGATTAGAATATGGATATCTTGGGGGAGGGTATTATTTTGCCTACTATAGTTATAAATAGTAATTCATAGAAGAGGAAAAGCAAAATGATTGTAAATAATTGGAAAGAAGCTCAGACTCACAGGTACTCATTCATTCAGAAAATATTTTTAGAGTGTTTGATGTAAGTTTTGGACATTTAGTAATGAACAAAACATTATTCAAATAAGCATTAAACAATAAAGAATGCCAGGCACGAAGCACATGCCTGTAATCCCAGTGGCTCAGGAGGCTGAGGCAGGAGGATTGTGAGTTCAAAGCCACAAAAAAGTGAGGCGCTGAGCAACTCAGTGAGACCCTCTCTCTAAATAAAATACAGAATAGGGCTGGGGATGTGGCTCAATGGCCAGGTGCTCCTGAGTTCAATCCCTGGTATAAAACAAAGAATGAAAGTTAGGGAAGTACACATTAATATTATTGGATACTATTCTTTACTCCCCCAAGTGATGAGCCAAAATGAAATAAGTTGTCAAGCATGAGGTAAAGTGAACTCTTGTAGACATGATTAGTAAGAGTGTGAATTATGATGACCTCATTAGTTATTAGGAATTGTCAGTTAAAATTTAAAATATGCTTCTACTTTGACCAGTCTCATTATTGGGAGTCCATTCTACAGGCACAAATTTATGTATGAAAGTATAGACATATAGAATGTTTATTGCAGTTTAAGCAAGGCACAAAACCCAGAATTTAATTATCTATAATTAAAAATACCAGCTGGGTGCAGTGGCGCGTGCCTGTAATCCCAGCAGCCTATGAGGCTAAGACTAGAGGATCATGAGTTCAAAGCCAGCCTCAACAACAGTGAGTCCCTGTCTCTAAATAAAAATGCAAAATAAGGCTGGGGAAGTGGATTAGTGGTTGAGTGCCCTTGAGTTCAATCCCCAGTACAAAACAATATAAAAACCTGCTGAGAGAGAGAAAATATTTTTAGCACATATAAAAAAAAAAAAATTTTTAAAACACCTTTTTTTATACCTTTATTTTATTTTTATGTGGTACTAAGGATTGAACCCAGTGTCTCACGCATACTAGGTGAGTACTTTACCACTGAGCCACAACCCCAGCCCCTCATAAAAAAATTTAACGTTTATGACATTCTGAAGATTTCTACAAATTCATGGTAAAAGTAAAAAAAAAAAAAAAAAATCTAGAGAAAAATCAGGAAAGATTTTTTTGTGTGATAAGAAGTAAAATTACAAAAAAAGTTGGAATAAACCCAAAGGTCTTTTAACAGTTCATCAGGATAAATTGGATATGTCTATGTGATGTCCTATTATGCAGCTAGGTATTTTTGAGTTATATCTGTAGTTATTGATGTATGTTGTCCAAGTGGAAAAAAGCACAATGTAAAATAATGAATATAAAATAACTTCATAAAAAAAGAAAAACGGGATGGAGGATATAATTCAGTGGTAGATTGTGTGCTTTGCATGATCAAGACTCTAGGTTTGATCCCCAGGAATGCTTAAAAAAAAAGCCAAAGAAATAGATATATAAGTACATGTGTATTTCTTTGAGAATTGAGAAAATGTGCAGTCATAATAAGAACAGTTAACACATTGATTGCCCTTATGGGTGGAAGTGGTATGAACTTGGGGGTAATTTAACTTCAATACTTTTGTATTGTTTGATTTCTTATTTGCTGCTGTTAAATAATAAAAAAGTCAAATAAACAGAAGACCCATACATATAACAAATAGAACATGAGTAGAATAACAAAACAAGACAAGACCAATTTGTTGGATGCAACAAACTCCCTCCTACAGCAAGAATGCCTTTCCCAGCAGTCTTGAGGGGTGTTCATTTGACATTTGAGCACCAAAAATGGACAACTTATTGCTTCACAAGGCAGTGTGTTTCGTTTTTGAACGGTGTGATTATTATACGGTTTTTTCCTGTTGAGTTGAAGTCTGTGTTCCTGTAACTTTCTCCCTGCAGTCTGAATTCTGACTTTTGGAGTTGCTCAACAGCCAGATTCTTTCAATTCAGTTTGAATCCACTAAAATCAATATGTATATGTGATTGTTGAACACAACCTTCAGATCAAAAGAACTAATTTATTTCCTTCTTTATTTGTGTGTGACTGTGATTTTGTGGGATTTAGGAGATATTAAAGGCTATACAGGATGTGACAATAAAGCGAGAAGAAACAAAAAAGAAGATAGAGAAAGAAAAGAAGGAGTTTTTGCAGAAGGAGCAGGATCTGAAAGCTGAAATTGAGAAGCTGTGTGAGAAGGGCAGAAGGTAATTAATGTGCGTATGTGTACATGTGTGCATATGGGGCCACTTTCATTTGTGTTGTAGTTTCTTTCAGTCTGGTTTTTATTTGAAAAACAAGCACACAAATAAAATTCTCTAATGATTTAGCATTCTCAGTATTCTGTTAGACTTAATAGAAAAGAGGTACCAGTATTTTTTAATAACTTTAAAAATTTATAAAGTTAGGGGACTGGGGTATAGCCTAGTGGTAGAGCACCTATATACAGAGCCCTTGGTTAAATCTCTAGCACCAGAAAGAAAAAAGAAGAAAGAAATTATAGCAGTTAATTATTGAGTTCTGTATATGATCAAAATTTTGATGTGTGAGCCAGGCATAGTGGTGTAGGTCTGTAATACCAGCTACTTGGGAGGCTGAGGCAGGAGAATCACAAGTTTGGGACTGGCTTATTTAGCCCGTGGCCAACACAGGCTTCATAAATGAAGGTTCAGCTGCGTGAGAAATTCAAGGGAGTTTTGAATTAAAGAGACAGGTTCTAATTACCTTTAAACCAGCTCCAGGGTGGCTTCTCCTAGCTCCAGCCTCAAGCTGCCTATTATGGTAGCGAGGTTTACTGAAGAGGCTAGTGAGCAAGAGAGAACATGCCAGGGAATGGACTTTTATTGGGGAACAAAAAATTCTGGGGAAAATCCCATCCAATGAAGATTAAGGGGGTCAGTGTCCCAAGGTCAGATGCGATGATTGGGTCTTCAGGGTAGTGGCCAGACACGCCTCCACACAGACAAGCCCTTGGACCTGAGAAGGGTGGGGAAAGCTCTGGACACAAAGATGTGACTAAGCGCCTCTCGCCCAGCCAGGGAGGTAACTGAAATCACGTGCGAGGATGGCCTCCCATAGGCTTAGGCAACCTAGCAAGACCCAGTTAAAGGTGTTATAAACTAAATTGGTTCTTATTATTTTTGATGAGAAGTAAGTGACAATTGATGTTGTTTTTTCTGTATTATGTCACTATTTACTCCCCAAGATTTTCTCATTTTCTTTAGTTTTTAGCTATTTGGCTTTCGGGTGTGGTTCTCTTCATATTTTTTCTGTTGAGAATTTTCTGAGTTTCTTAATCTATAAAGTTGTGTCTCTTACCAAAATTGTTAAATTTTTGTAGCATAATTTTCAATTATTTTCTCTGCCCCATTTCGTCTTTTCCTCCTGGACTCCATGTCCACATGTGTAAGACTTTGATATTGTCCTATAGCTCAACAAGTCTCTTCTTGCTGTTTCTTTCCAGTCTTTTAGTACCCGGGATTGAACCCAAGGGCAGTTAGCCACTAAGCCACATCCCCACTCCTTTTTTATTTTTTATTTTAAGACAGGATCTTGCTAAGTTGCTGAGGCTGGCTTCGAACCTGTGGTCCTCCTGCCTCAGCCTCCCAAGTTGCTGGGATTATAGGCATGTGCCACCATGCCCAGCTCTTTCCAATCTTTTTAATTTTCTTTCTTATATTGTATAATTTCTATTGTATCTTTAATTTACTTACTTTTCCTTATATCATTTTCATTCTTGTAATTAAGCCCATGCAATGAATTTGAATTTCATATTTCCAGTGTTGTTATTTCTCAGTTCTGTCATTTCAGTTTAGTTCTTTTTTTAAATGTGTTTATTTGTTTAATTTTATGTGATTCTGAGGATCGCATCGAACCCAGTGCCTCACATGTGCCAAGCAACTGCTCTACTACAGAGCCACAACCCTAACTCTATTTTTTTTTTTGTAATTTCTCTGCCAAAAATTATTATTTGTTTATACCCTTGTGAGCATATTTTCCTTGTGTCCCTTCATATAGTTAAAAATGGAGGCTTTAGAATATTTTTCTGCTAATTCCAGCATCTTGGTCATCTTGAAGCTCCTATCCATTGATTGCCTTTTTTCTTAATCTGGAGTCAGCAATCAAAAGTATTATCTGAAGGCTGGGAATGTAGCTCAGAGGTGAAGTACTTGCCTAGTATGCGCAAGGTCCTGGGTTTCATCCCCAGCAAAAGCAAAACATAAAAAACCCCATTTTTTCTGGCCAGGTATGGTACACACACCTATAGTCCCAGCACCCAGAAGGCTGAAGCTGGAGGATCACTTGAGCCTGGGAGAACAGCCTGGGCAACATAGCAAGACTACTCTATCTCCATTAAAAAAAAAAAAGAGAGAGAAAGAGAGAGAGAGAGAAATGTCATCCTAAGAAAACAGACACAGAATATATATGATTTTTATTCACACAGAATTCTAGAGAAGATATAATTATAGTAAGGAAATGTATTTCACTGGGTGTCAGCAGTTTAGGGTGAAGGGAAGGAATTGACTGCTTTCTAGTAAATATTTTAGGCTTTTCAGATCAGTCTTTGCCCATTAAACAACAACAGCAACAAAATCCTTTGTCTTCTGATCGAGTTATGAGAGATCTTTATATATTTTCTGTATGAATTCTTTTATCAGGTGTGTGTTTTATAAATATTTTCTACTAGTTTGTAGCTTGCTTTTGCATTTTGTAATAGTGTCTCTTGAAGAACAAAAGATACAATTTTGATGAAGTCCAGTGTACTGCATTTTTTCTTTTGTGGTTCATGCATTTTGCATCCTCTTAACCCAAAGTCACCTTCTTTGAGAAAGTTTATAGTTTTAACCTTTACATTTAGGTCTACAATCCGTTGAGTTTATTTTTTAGTATGGTACACCTAAGGCTGGAGTATCATATGGATGTATGTTTGTTCCAACACCCTATGTTCAAAAGACTATGCTTTCCCCATTGAATTATCTTGACACTTTTGTGGAAAATAAATTGACCACTGTTGAGGAAATAGAGTAATTTTTTTTTGGGGGGGGGTGGGTACCGGTGAGTGAACTCAAGGGCACTCGACCACTGAGCTACATCCCCGGCCTTATTTTGTATTTTATTTAGAGACAGGGTCTCACTGAGTTACTTAGTGCCTTGCTTTTGCTGAGGCTGGCTTTGAACTTAAATTCCTCCTGTCTCAGCCTCCCGAGCTGCTGGGATTACAGGCATGCACCACTGTGCCCAGTTGTAAATACAGTTTAGCGTTAGCTGCTCAGGAGATGAGACAGGAGGGTTACAAGTTTGAGGCCAGCCTGGGCAACTATCAAGACCGCGTCTCAAACAAAAAAAGAATAAAAAGCTGGGAATATAGCTCAGTGGTAGAACACTTGACTAGCATATGTGAGTTCATTTCCCAGTAACACACACACACACACACACACACACACACACACATGCACGCACAAACACAAGAAGAAGAAGAAAAAAGAAAATCTTCCCCCAAACCAGAAAACCACTTTGAAAAGGTGATAGAGAAAGAAAACAGTTATAATTGAATAGCTGTTAAATCTGAATGTGGGGCTGGGGATATAGCTCAGTAGAGTGTTTGCCTTGCATGCACAAGGTGCTGGATTCAATCCCCAGTACCACACCAAAAAAAAAAAAAAAAAGAAGAAGAAGAAGAAGAAAAGAAAAATCTGAATGTGATATACATCACAGGTAAACCTCTGACAGATGGCAAAGACCAAGATCTTACCCCCTTATATAACAAAGAGAAACAACCTATTACGATGCTTTCAAGATAAGAAGTAAGGCTGGGCACAGTGGCTCACGCCTGTAATCCCAGCAGCTCTGGAGGCTGGGACACTTAGACAGGAGGATCACCAGTTCAAAGCCAGCCACAGCAAAATCGAGCCGCTAAGCAACTCAGTGATATTTAGTATCTCTAAATAAAATACAAAATAGGGCTGGGTATGTGGCTCAGTGGTCAGTGCCCCTGAGTTCAATCCCCAGAACCAAAATAATAAATAAGTAAATAAATAAATAAACAAACAGTAGTCCTTAAGTAAGAGGACTTGACAGCACTTTTTGTTAAGAATGCTTCACCCAATTTATGGTAATTGGGGAGATCCCTTGTGTAGTTTTACTTGGAGAAACAGATTGCTTTATCATAGGAGATAATTTTGTAAATTGGAGTAAGGTGCCCTCCTGCTTTCCCTTGGGATCTGGGAGACAAGGACGCTGTTTCCTTGGATGTGTGCAGTTTAAAGGGATGGCTTCTAGGTACTTGAAACATTCCTGATTTGTGTGACTATTTTTAGAGTTTATAATATACATACAACAGGCAGAAAATTTGAAAGAAAAGGTTGCAGGGTCCAGTGGGGGAGATTAGTTAGGGGAGAATTTCTTCCATAATTTTCAAAAGGGAGAATTAAAGCCCTTATTTTTCTTTTATATTTGCCCTTACACATACAAATGTGGCTCTATTTCTGTACTTTATTCTGTTATGTTGGTATATTTCTTTCCTTCTTTGCCTTGTGACTTTTTACATCTTAAAATCAAATCAAATGCATCCTCCAACTCTGTTCCTTTCTTTCTTTTTTTTTTTGGTACTGGGGATTGAACCCAGGGTTACTTTACCACTGAGCTATATTCCCACCCTTTTAAAAAATTTTTATTTTGAGACAGAGTCTTACTAAATTGCTGAGGCTGGCCTTGAACTTGAGATTCTTCTGTCTCGGTCTCCAAGTAGCTGGGATTACAAGTATGTATTATGAATGCCTGACTTTTTTTTTTTTTCAGAATTGTTTTGAATATTCAAGATACTTTTTATTAATTTAAAATCATATTATCAGGGCTGGGGATGTGGCTCAAGTGGTAGCGCGCTCACCTGGCATGCATGCAGTCCGGGTTTGATCCTCAGCACCACATACAAACAAAGATGTTGTGTGCGCCAAAAACTAAAAAACAAATATTAAAAAAAATTCTCTCTCTCTCTCTTTAAAAAAAATCATATTATCAATTTCTATAAAAAACAGTGTGCTTGATATTTGTTTGGATTTGTATTGAATCTTCAGATCATTTTGGGAAACTGATGTACAATAATATTGAGTCTTCTATTTAGTCATGTAGAAGATTACTTTTTTTTTTCCTTCTTTAGTTTCTCATGGCAATGTTTTGTAGATTTGAGAATCAAAAAGATAGTCCTTACTCTCTGTACTGTTCCCTCAAAATTGTAGTCATTTTGGATTCTCTTGACCCCTGCCTTTTGTCTCCTTAATTCAGCAACAGTGCCAGCTCTGTATTCACCCTTCAGATGCTACAGTCTGGCAACTCCCACTAGGCAGTTAGCTAGGGCATTATAGGTCTGTCTTCATTTGTGTTCTTTTTCTCAGTGGTCTGTTCTATGCTTCCTATTGTCCAGCGTTTGTAGACACTGTTTCACATTTTTTTCCCAGTTTTTCAGTTGTTTATAGCCAGAGAATGAATCTGGATGGAAGTGGAATTCTAAATCCTATCATAAACAGATTAAACTCAAAAAACAATATTTGCAGGATATACATGCCAGTATGTGTAGTAAATATTAGGAAAAAAGGAGCTAGAAATGAAGCTAATGAACTAGGTGACATAGGAGGTGATCAGTGTTGATTCATTCCTTGTGAAGAACTGGAATGGTGTTTTGAAAGGAAATTGTGGTCAGAGAAAGTCAAAACCAGGTTTGGGATTTAGAAAATGGACCATATGTGTTAATGAGGCTCAAGATATGGCTCTGCTGGTAGATGATTGGCAAGGAATAAAGTTTAGGAAAAGGAAGAGCTCTAAGTTCCTAGTGTCATATTGATCATGAAATTGAATATTGAAGTCACAAAAGGTGTTGTGAGCTAGGCATGGTGGCCTGTAGTTTCAGCTACGTGGGAGGCTGAGGCAGGAGTATCTCTTAATCCTAGTAGTTTGAGGCCAGTCTGGGCAATTTAGTGAGACCCTCTCTCAAAATTAAGAATAAATAAATAAAAGGCTCCGTGGTAGAGTACATATGAGTTCAGTCTCCAGTTCTGCAAATAACAACAATAATCACAAAACTATGTATTAACATAAATAGCATATTTTTCATGAAAAATAATTATTTTCCAAATTTAAAAAATCAATTCAGTTAGAAGATTAACATCGTTTCGGTTTTTATAAATCTCTGTAATGGAGGAAGATGAATTTTTCTGGCTGTTTTTGCATTGATTGATTGTAAAATGTTGTTTTGGTTGAAATATATTAACAAAAATCACAATACATGATTAAGTAGTTGGAAAAGCAGGGGATATTTAATAGTTTTTAAAAATAATGTATTTTGATACTACTCTAAAACTTGTCAAGCCATTTTTCTTTTTCTTTTTAGTTGTAGATGGTCACAATACCTTTATTTTATTTATTTATTTTTATGTGGTGGTATGGATTGAACCCAGTCCTCACACATACTAGGTGAGTGCTCTACCACTGAGCTACAACTCCAGCCCCAAGCCATAGTTTCTTAAAGGTTATTTGCTTAGTACAATCTGAAACCACATCCATAGAGATTCTTTTTGTACTGCTATGGCAAAATCCATTGGTTTACCTTGAACTTGAATGGATCATTTACCTGTGTTATGAAAAGGTGCAAAAACTTTTCCTCTACTCTCTCAGAATTAGCAGTTGGAGCCTGCAAATTAAAAAGACTGATTAGGGCTAGGATTGTAGCACAGTGGTACAGCGCTCGCCTCGCATGGGCAGAACCCAGGTTCGATCATCAGCACCACATAAAAAAAGGCATTGTGTTGTGTCCATCTACACCTAAAAAATAAATAAATATTTCTAAAAAAGACAGATTAACAAGAAGAAAAAACAGTTTATGTATGTAGTGTGCATACACATGGGACAGTTCAGTGACCAATAACTCAAAGGAGTGGTTCCATTTTACCAGGTGAAGGGGAAAAGGGAGAAAAGCACTTATGAGAAAACCATTGTCTTCTTAGAAGGGGGTGAGAAACTAATGGAACTTTTTGGAAAGATAAATGTGTTTTCAGGAGATAAGAACATTTATAACATGTTTATCTAGTTTTTTTTTTTTTCATCTTCTTTAGAGCCCCAAAGAAGGGGCAGATTATTTGCATTCCCTTTCTAGGAGTAGATCTACCTTATAACGAATTTATGACGGCCTTGTTTCCTGGAAGTTGCTGCTTTCAATTGGAATGAGGGAATCTTTCCGAATGCTTTTTTCTGTGGCTGTTGAATCTCATGTCTTCACTGGAAAATAATCTTTATACCAACTCTGTAGTTCTGAGTGGGTTCCATAGTTGATTTGATAACACAGTGCGTAATTTATAATAAAGTATTGGCTCAACATTTATGCAGATGTATACAGATATTCCAAGTGTTATTTTTTATTATATAATATTTAAAGAACCATATTCTGTCACTGTCAATTTCATTAGAATAGTCTTTTAGTAGTGGGAAGCATCTAAGCTCACAGTGGCAGGTACAGACTTTCTAAAATTCTAACTTTTGCTTGCTAGCTCCAGATTTTATTGTTGGCAATAAATGGTTGTTTTCTTTGAAATAACAGGATTACTTCATTCATTTTCAAGAACACATCTGTCATATACTCAAGTTCCAATAACTTTAGTATATCTTTTAGTCGTTTTCTTAAATAAAAATTACGTTTCATGAAAAAGGAGGCTAATTCAGTTCCTAACTCAGTACCCAAAGTGCTTTTTCTTGGGATAGCCATTGTGCTTTGGCATGTAGCATTTATCACATAAAATATAAAAAGATGTGTTTTTAAGTGTTGGAAATTTAATAAAATTAGTATTTTTATGTGGCTTCATCAAGGATATCCTTAAAGAAAACTGAATTTACCTGCAGCTTGCAAGCATCTGGCAGTAATAAAGACAATGGCAAGTGACTGAGTCAGTGATTCATGTTTAAATAAAAGAGTGTTATTACAAATGAATTCTTCATTTTAACAAATATTATTAAATTCTAACGTAATACATTTTAAATGAAAATTGAAAAAAGTTTTTAAAAATTTTATAAAATATCGCTGGGCACAGTGACACACATCTGTAATCTTCAATTATTCAGGAATCTTATGTGGGAGGATTGCAATTTGAGGCAAACTTCAGCAACTTATTGAACCCCTGTCTCAAAATAAAATAAAATTTAAAAAGGACTGGGGAGGTAACTCAGTGGTAAAGTGCCCCTGGGTTTGTCCCCAGTACTAAACAAAACGGGGGAAAAAAGCCTGAGGCGGGCATACCTGGGGATATAGCTTGGTGGTAGAGGGTCCCTGGGTTCAATCCCCACTACTATGAATAAATACATTTAAAAAATATATTATTGCCAAATAAAATAAGAGTATAATTGTTTTTACCTGGCTTTGTAGAGAACTTTGAAATTTTATAGCAATGGTTTATTAGCTATTAATGGGATTATGTAGATTATTGCAAACAGAGCTAAAGATAGCTAGTCATAGCACAATAGAAGAACTGAGAAAGAAAAAATTGTGAGGCCAAATTATACTCTAAACTTACTGTAGGAAATACAAGAATACAAAAGCATATATATTCTGTTAGTCATTAGTGATGATACAATCACATGTCATATAGCCTCAAGAAAACTTGGTTGTTCACCCATGAAAGAATGAAAATGAAAAAGGCATACAACTTTTAGCAGTTGTATGAAACAAGTTTTAGCTTCGTGGACCATACCCCTCAAAGTGTTTTGGGAACCATGGACTACATTTTGGAAACTGCTGTTCTATACCTATGGCTGTAGCTACTGTCTGTATGCTAGAGACTCTCATCTCTCTCAGACTATACTACTGAACTTTAGATTTATATATCTGCTGCCTGCTGAATGACCTGGAGTGCTTTCTTGCTCATTGGCCTATGCACATGCTTTTTGTTTTGTCCAGATTTTCCTTGTTCCCTTTGTTCACCTGGCACACTACTAGATTAAGACCTTGGGAAGCCAGGTACGCTGGCACATAATCCCAGCTCTTCAGGAAGCTGAGGCTGGAGGATTGCAGATTTGAGGCCAGCCTTAGTGATACCTTGTTTCAAAATTTAAAAATGGCTAAGGATGTAGCTAGTGGTGAATTAAACCCCTAAGTTTAATTCCCAGTACCAGAAACAAACAAAAATGTGAGCTTCTTGGGGGCAGGAATTAGACTTATTTATATACCCAGGTTTTAGATTTTTATACTTAACGCTGCTTAGTAGATGTTGAATTAAGTCAAAACAAAGAAGAATTCATAATCACCTTCTACAAATTCAGGGAATATACCCTTTGGATATATATGCAGCCAACCCATGTATAATTAATTCCTCCAACAGTTTTGTTTTGCTTTTTTTCCTTTTGCCTTGCCTTCAGTGTGATTTATTCTGAAAGGAAGGCCTTTGGGCTGAGGACTCAACAGATCTTAATTCTTAGCTCTGTCTCTTAGTTTTGAAAGCATTTCATAGGACACTGAGTATCTGCTTCTCTCAGTTAATGGCAAGCTGATTTTTCCATCATTTGCTGGAAAAAATGTATTCATATATTTTAATTTCTCTAAAGACAGATGTTATTTTATTTTATTTTTGATACTGGAGATTGAACCCAGGGGTTCTTTACCACTGAGCCACATCCCTAGTCCCTTTATTTTTTGAGACAGGATCTCACTGAGTGGCTTAGGGCCTTGCTAAATTGCTGAGACTGGTCTCTTATTTGCTATTCTCCTGCCTCAGCCTCCCAAACCACTGGGATTACAGGTACATGACACCATGCCTGGCTGAAGATAGATGTTATATTAACTCATTTAATCTGCGTCACAGTTCAGTAAGTTGTAGACTGTTTTATTCTCTCTCATTTTATATTTCAGGAAAATGAGGTATAGAAAGCCTTACTCAGTAAAGGTTGCACAGAGTAATAGGGCAAGGATTTGTTTGGTTCCAGAGGCTGTGCTCTTTACCTAGCTTAGCATCTCTCAAATTTATTTATTTATTTATTTATTTTAAATATTTATTTTTTAGTTGTAGTTGGAGACAATACCTTTATTTTGTTTATTTATTTTTATGTGGTGCTGAGGATCGAACCCAGGGTCTCGCACATGCTAGGTGAGCACTCTGCCGCTGAGCCACAACCCCAGCCCCAGCATCTCTCAAATTTAAATGTCACTTTTATCATTAGCCTATGTTAATGGCACATGCCTAAATGCTCATTATAATCACAGCTTTATTTATAATTGTGAAATTGAAAATTACTTAAGGGCCAGATATGGTGGTACATACCTGTAATGCCAGGTATTTGGGAGGATTTCAAGGATTTCAGGTCAGGCTGGGCAACTTAACAAGACCCTGTCTCAAGATAAAAGATAAGAAGAGCTGGGGAGGTAGCTCAGTGGTAGAGCGCCTTGGGTTCAATCTCCAGTACCACACACACAACACACACACACAAAAAAAAAAGAAAGAAAGAAAAAGGTAGATCTTTATGTTAAACAGTCATTAAAAATCACATTTATGACTGGATTTGGTGGTTCATACCTATAACCCCAGTGACTTGGGCGGCTGAGGCAGAAGGATAGCAAGTTCAGGGCCAGCCTCAGCAATTTAGGAAGGCCTTAAGCAACTTAGCGAGACCCTGTCTCAAAATAAAAAAGAAAAAGGGCTGGGGATGTGACTCAGTTCATAAGTAGCCCTGGGTTCAATTCCCAGTACCACCACCCTCCAAAAAACCCCACATTTCTGAAAAATACTTATTAATATAGAAAAGTAAGATGTTGAAAATATAATACACAATGGAATATTATTCAGCAATAAAAGAAATAAAATTATGGCATTTACGGGTAAATGGATGGAGTTAAAGAATATCATGCTAAGTGTAGTTAGCCAATCCCCAAGAAACCAAAGGCCAAATGTTTTCTCTGATAAGTGGATGCTAATCCCTAATGGGTGGGGGAGGAGAATGGAATGAGTGGAGGAACTTTGAGGCAAAGGGAGTAGGAAAGATGATGGAATGAGACGGACATCTTTACCCTAGGTACATGTATGATTGCACAAATGGTGTGACCCTACTTTGTGTACCACAAGAGATGTGAAAAATTGTGCTCTGTTTGTATACAATGAATTGAAGAACATTCTACTGTCATATATAACTGATTAGAACAAATAAATATTATATGCATATGTTACATATACATAAACAAGTATGCAAATGTTTGTTTTCAAAGTCTGGAAAGAAGTATAATAGTGATTCTTTACGAGTAGTATGATTGTGAGAAATTGAGTTTTTAAAAAACAATAACGTTTGTGGGCTACTTGCCATGTGCTGGGCATCCTATTAAATTCTTTATGTGTGTTTTCTCAGTTAACTCATTAATCCTACGATGTAGGTACTCTTCATCTTTTAGATGAAGAAACTGAGGCCTAGAAAGATTAAGTAACTTGTTTAAGGTGATGCAACCAGTAAGTAAAAATGCTGGGAACACTACATTAGATTTTTTCTGTTTATTTTTTTTTAATTTTTTAATTTGTTTTAATTAGTTATACATGACAATAGAAGGCATTTATTCACTTATGGGATATAATTTCTCATTTTTCTGAGTGTACATGTTGTTGAATCACATTGGTCATGCAGTCGCATATATACATAAACTAATAATGTCTGTTTCGTTCTATTATCCTTCCTATCCCCATATCCCCTCCCCTTCCCACCTTTCCTTTCCCTCTACCTAATCTAAGGTAATGCTATTTTCTCTAGTGCCCCCTGCCCTGCCCCACCTTATTGTGATTTAGCATCTGTATTAGGGAAAACATTTGGCCTTTGTTTTTTGGGATTGGCTTATTTCGCACAGAATGACATTCTCCAACTCCATCCATTTACTGACAAATGCCATAATTTCACTTCATTCTTCATTAAAGCTGAGTATATTCATATATATATATATATATATATATATATATATATATATATGAATATACTCAGCTTTTTATATATATATATATATATGTGTGTGTGTATATGTATATATAATCACATTTTATTTATCCATTCATCTATTGATGGACACCTAGGTTGGTTCCATAGTTTAGCTGTTGTGAATTGAGCTGCTGTAAACATTGACATGGCTGCATTACTGTAGTATGCTGATTTTAAGTCCTTTGGGTATAAACAAGGAGTGGGAGAGCTGGGTCAAATGGTGTTCCATTCCAAGTTTTCTGAGGTATCTTCATACTGCTTTCCATAGTGGTTGTACCAATTTGCAGTCCACCAGCAATGTGTGAGTGTACCTTTTCTCCAACATCCACGCCAATGTTTATTGTTGCCTGTATTCTTGATGATTGCCATTCTGACAGGAGTGAGATGAAATCTTGATTTGTATTTCTCTAATTGCTAGAGATATTGAACACTTATTCATATGTTTGTTGGTCGATTGTGTTTCTTCTGTGAAGTGTCCTTTTTCTGTTTTATATTGTCTAAACTTTTAATAATTTGCCTGGCTTACATGATCAAGATCAAAGTTAATTTTTAAATTTATGCAAGCATATTGGAAACTACAATAAGCCAGGATTATACAGTCTGATGAATAGTACACATCTGATGAATAATAATGAATTTATTCATTTGAACCATTTGTACCTTAAACTAACTGCAAAATAACAGAAGTATGGGACTTGAAAGAAATTAGATCAAGAATTTAAAAAGTTAAACATAACCAGTGGTTTCTGTTCTCTAAAGAATTTTTTTTTAAACTGTCTACTATGGGGAATGATTTATTTGTTATGATGGGTTGCAGCTAGTATACTTTAGTGAAGTGAAATCTGGTGCTTATGTTATAGGGTAGTTAGCATATTGATAAGGCTGAGTATTTTTGTAACTATATTCAAGAACCCCTTAACTATTTTTGTTGTGGTTTTTAGTAGTTCCCTTTGTCTTGTTGGATTCCAGTGAAGTAAATGTGGACAAATACTCAAAGGAAAAGATTTTTTTGTGTGTAAATATGTGTATTGTCTCCATCAGTCTATGAGGATTTTTCTCATATATATATATATATATATATATATATATATATGTGTGTGTCATTGACAAATATGTTTAGTGAGAGTCATAGATGTTCATTGACCATCTACAATCTTCAAGAATAACATCAGTCACTGGTTGGGGTTGTGGCTCAGTAGTAGAGCGCTTGCCTAGTATGTTCAAGGCACTGGGTTTGATCCTCAGCACCATTTATTTATTTATAAAAATAAATAAATAAATAAATAGAGGTATTGTGTCTATCTACAACTAAAAAAAATTAACAAAAAAAGAATAACATCAGTCATAGATGACAACTAACAGTGTGTCATATTTTCATGTAATTATCCCATTGTCTAAGAGTGAAAAGTAAGCTAAGTGGATCAGTGATGGACTGTGCAACCTATTTCACATATGTTTACAGTTAAGAGGGTTTGGAATTTGAGAATATGTGTTGTAGCAGGAAAACATGGCTACTTAGAAATTTTTTTTCTAAAGAACTTTTATAGAATTCTTCCTCTGCTGGAAAGTTAATTTTGGGATACTACATGGAGAATAAGAGAGAAATGTTCACTTAACTCATATCTGTTATAAAGATGAATAGGCCTTGTCTGCTGAGAGTAGACTTAATGTAAAAGTGAATAAGTGAGTGAATGTGTGTGTAAAGCATACATATGCACATACAAATATGACCCAGTATCTATGAAATAGAGAACAGGACGTGTGGTAAGTTGGGTCAAAAGCAAGAATATGTGAGAAGGGACCTCAGAAAGTGAATTGCTCCCTTTTAATTATGTAAAGTTACTAAAAACTGAGAGGGGATCAATTTGTTTCTGTCACTAAAGAAAAGTGGTAAGGGCTGGGGTTGTGGCTCAGCGGTAGAGAGCTCACGTCTCACGTGCAAGGCCTAGGGTTTGATCCTCAGCACCAAATAAAAATAAATAAATAAAATAAAGGTATTTTGTTCAACTACAACTAAAAAAAATAAATATTAAAAAAAAAAGAGAAGTGGTAAACATTTCTCTTTAGATGTAACTCTTCTCAAGCTGTCCTTTTTTTTTTTTTTTTTCATCTTTTTAAAATCCAGTGAAAATAATTTAAACATTTTGTATCATTCTATTTGTTAACCTGGGTAATCCATGCTTTCCGCTGTAAAACTTACCACAATACAGTGTAACAGAAGGAAATTCTTTTCCTGGCTCTGTTCCATGATGGGCTCTTCACTTCTGAGTAATCACTGCCTTAGTTTTAGCACAGAAAGTCCCACATCCTAGGAAATCCTGCAGTACTGGATAAACTGAAACAGTTGATCATCCTAATCCTAAAGGTGAATATTACACTCTGGGGATGGGAATTGGGGTAGGAGGATATGGATGAAAATGAAAAGTCCTGAGATATAAAGAGAACATATTTTTCTTTGGAAGAATGTTTATTATAGCTAAGAAAATGCAGAAGTCAGTAAGCCAGTATTGATGTGTTTGATTGCTGTGTTTCAGATGATATGTTTGGTTCTACATCCTTCATGTAAAAAACAAATTGGGAAATAAGAGGAATGCTACAAAGATTTTAAGCCTCCTTGAACATAGAATGTCCTGCCTTTAGTGGAGGGTTTTGGATCTAAGAGATATTCTTTCCTGCTCAAGGAAATGTTTTTTTAGTAAGTGGAGATGTGAATATATTTATTTCCAAATATAGGACCTTTATGCAATTGCAGACCTTTCTGTACACCATCTGTCCATATCTATAATGAATATTAAGTGTGAAATGCTCTGTAGCATACCTGGCAGACCAGTGTTGGGTTTTCCTTTTGCCTTGGTGGCAAACTAATCTTTTCTCCCTCAGTCTTGTTCTTGGTTTCTTATCTTACAGAGAGGTGTGGGAAATGGAACTGGATAGACTCAAGAATCAGGATGGTGAAATAAATCGGAACATTATGGAAGAGACAGAGCGGGCCTGGAAGGCAGAGGTGAGAGGAGCTAATATCTTGAAAGCCTTGGTTTTGGCCTTCCAGATGGTACATACTTTTGGTATAATATCAGAAGAGCCAGTGGGCACTTGTTTTAACTATCTAGGGGTATTTGTGTATGAAAAATTAATGAAGTGTATGTATATGTGTGCATGTGTGATTTCTTTAGATCTTATCACTAGAAAGCCGGAAAGAGTTGCTGGTATTGAAATTAGAAGAAGCAGAAAAAGAAGCAGAACTGCACCTTACTTACCTCAAGTAAGTACCTTCCCATTCTAAGGTTTAGTAGCTCTGTAGTTTGTTTGTTTTAGTTTTTTAAAACTCTAAGCCAGCAAATCTGGCACTTATTCTTTCTTCACAGGGATTTGAAGCCATCTCAGTGCAGTAGTAATTAAACAGTGATTTCTCTCCTGTATTCTAAACTCCTGCACTGTTTAAATCCTCCCCCCTACAGTTTCATCTTTGTACTTTTTATTTCATTGTTTCCATTTGAATAAATAGAACCTGTTAAGCTATCAAAGCATAACAAAGGTCTTAGGAGATTTATTTCTTATATGGTCATTTCTCTTCTTTATGCTATGGAATTTGGATGCCTCTTGTGACATTTTAAGGTGGACAAGAACCCCCTTTGTGGTTGATCCTCTTTTCCAAATCTTTGGCTTAAAAGTCAATGGAGTTTAGATTCTCAGGCTCTCATACCTTCTCTCATACCTTTCTCTCAAGGTTCATTACCCAACTACTATTTTGCTATCTTGGAGATTTAAAATTTGATTCTGTAAATTACTCTTGTTTCTTGAAAGGTCAACTCCCCCAACACTGGAGACAGTTCGTTCCAAGCAGGAGTGGGAAACTAGACTAAATGGAGTTCGGATAATGAAAAAGAATGTTCGGGTAAGTGATAGTGGGTGATCATTTGATCAGCATTAATTTATGTTTTTTTTTTTTTTGGTGCTGGGGATTGAGCCGAGGGCCTTGTGCATGCTATGCAGGCACTCTACCAACCAAACTACATTCCTGGCCCAGGAGGTAGCCTTTTTTGTGTAGCCACTGGGGCCTGTCTCACCACTTCCTGTTTTCCTGTTAATTAAAGGTGTGCTTTTTGCAGAGACTCACTCATCTCAGAAGTAAAGTATGATCTTTTCTTCTCCTTTCATCTAGGACCAGTTTAACAGTCATATCCAGCTAGTGAGGAATGGAGCCAAGCTGAGCAGCCTTCCTCAAATTCCTACCCCAACTTTGCCTCCACCCCCATCAGAGGTAAGAGAATCTTTGAAGGGGTCTACATTTCTGTGTTGGTGGCAGAGTCAGAGTCTTCTTCTTCTTTTTATGAAGATATTGGGACCATCCCTATTTAGTGTAAGGGTAGTTCATTGATTTCTGTTTCAGTTTCCTAAACTTTCTTCCATTCTCTTGTCCTTTGCATCTTCCCATTTGCAGACAGACTTCATGCTTCAAGTATTTCAACCCAGTCCCTCTCTGGCTCCTCGGATGCCCTTCTCCATTGGGCAGGTCACAATGCCCATGGTTATGCCCAGTGCAGATCCCCGTTCCTTATCTTTCCCAATCCTGAACCCCACCCTTTCCCAGTCTAACCAGCCTTCCCCACCCCTTCCTGGCTCCCATGGGAGAAATAGCCCTGGCTTGGGTTCCCTTGTTGGCCCCCATGGTCCACACATGCCCCCTGCCGCCTCCATCCCGCCTCCCCCAGGCTTGGGCGGTGTTAAGGCTTCTACTGAAACTCCCCGGCCCCAACCAGTAGACAAACTGGAGAAGATCTTGGAGAAGCTGCTGACTCGGTTCCCACAGTGCAATAAGTAAGTATCTTAAAGGATTAGTTAAAACATCTTTGTCAGAGAAATGCTTATGGTTTGTAATAGGGGAGATTTCATAGGTGTTTCCCCAGGGGTGTAGCATAGAATCTCTCTCCCTCTCCTTCAACATTTGTCTTTCTTAGGGCCCAGATGACCAACATTCTTCAGCAAATCAAGACAGCACGTACCACCATGGCAGGCTTGACCATGGAGGAACTGATCCAGTTGGTAGCTGCACGACTGGCCGAACATGAGAGGGTGGCAGCAAGCACTCAGGTGAGAAAAGCTGCCTGGAAAGAGCTGAGGCCTCCTGAGAGGTTGGAGAAGAGACAGACTTTAAAGATTCTGGGTAGGAAGAAGCATTACAGCCTGAGTGTCTTGTCTGTTTTCTTGCTTTGCTGAACTTGGAAGTAAATGATTTCTTTTTTGCTATATGTACTGTTAATCACTCTTCCTTACCCTGAAATTGTTTCTACCCACAGCCACTTGGTCGGATCCGGGCCTTGTACCCTGCTCCGCTGGCCCAAATCAGTACCCCAATGTTCTTGCCTTCTGCCCAAGTTTCATATCCTGGGAGGTCTTCACATGTGAGACTCTTTTTCTTTTAACACTTGGATGTAGAGAAGCTGAGGGTAAGAAGTGGGTGGATTTATGGGTGGAGTGTAGGAGGAAACCAACATCTTGTCAGCTGTTTTGTTTATAGTCCTACTGGGAACATGGGAATACTTGAAGCAAGATCTGTATTTGTACTTTTATTTCTTTTGCATCAAATCATGGGCATAAAAGGAAAGGTGATCCAGAGATTCCTTACTTTGTGGCATGCAATCTCTGTCCTGCAGGCTCCCGCTACCTGTAAGCTGTGTCTGATGTGCCAGAAACTTGTCCAGCCCAGTGAGCTGCATCCAATGGCATGTACCCATGTGTTGCACAAGGAGGTGAGTAGCACATACTTTCTTCTGTTTGTTTTCTGACAGCTGAGAAAATTTTTCTTGGATATTTTACTGGATTGATGCTCACTGTTAATGTCTAATCATAAGGTTTTCAGTAAATTGTAGCTTAAACATCAGCAGAATTCAGAATACTGCATCTGGGGTCTCCCAGCTTCTTTTTAGCTAATTCCCTTTAGGGCACTGGGTAAGTAGTTCATACTAAGCCATTGATAAGTCACTTTCTTAGAAAATTGACTGTAAGAGGCAATCCTACGTATCTAACCATCATTTCAAATATAGTGTTATCAAGAGACTGCTTAGATGAGAGGAATAAGGAACCCAAATATGCAGTTAGTAGCTTCATTAATAGAGGAGCTTGAAGGACTGCCCATGAGAGATTACCTTCACTGACTGCCAAGTCATTTCTGTTTTCTTACATTACCAGGCAGAGGTAAATCTTTTAGCAGCAGGGATGATTTCTTCTTAACTATTTTGTTTTTCTTTTCCAAGAGGTAGAAACTGGATTGACAGCTAAATTCTTGGTAAGAAAAAGTCCTGAATAAGGTGATGGGTATTTCTGAGGGTGATGTGAGTGTTAGATGAAAGCTCATCACAGATCAAATAGATCATAAGAAGTAGCAAGCCACATTTGATACTTAACAAAAAGCAACTTCATGAGTGCCCTTAATAGCCAAGTTCCTGGTCCTTGTAAAAAGGACAGGTTCATCTGCTCTGAAGATTCTTTTGAGAGTAAGAGCCATTGAAATAGCCTGTTTAGTCTCCCACAGAAAGAACTTTTTTGACTTAAATCTTGTTGAACTTTAATGGCACTCTCTTTTCCCTTCTCAGATAAATCTGAGATGTGTCTCTCTTTCTTTCCAGTGTATCAAATTCTGGGCCCAGACCAACACAAATGACACTTGTCCCTTTTGTCCAACTCTTAAATGATGGACCTGACTGGGGAGGAAGAAGAGGAAAACTGATGTGAACAGGAAGCGCGGGTTCAAGATTTCTAAAACTCTATATTTATACAGTGACATATACTCATGCCATGTACATTTTTATTATATAGGTAATGTGTGTATAGAAAGTCTGTATTCAAATGTTCGTAAATGAAAGTATGTATATTATGCAGAAACAGTTCGTTCCCCCTCATCTTGCAATTCTTTTGGGGGTTACAGATTATAGGGAAGATGATGTTTAATTTGGCCTTGAAATGTGATATCCTTGCCTGGGGCTGTTATCAAATACATCTAGGAAGCTGCTGTTGCTCTGAGGCCATCCTGCTTTGGTTTGGCTCAGCCTGTAGTTCATTTCCTTAAGGCTCATGTATGCAGATTTGAAGCCTGGTGCTCACCTGCTGTCCAACCAGATGCCTTGCTTACTGAGAGCCTTTGCAAGCCTCAGTGTTGTTCTAGTCACTCCACTTCAAATGAGTGAAATGAGACTCTCTGATTGAGGTAAAAAATGTAACCCTAATAGTTTGACTCTTCATTGAATATTTTACTGTGTTAATGCTCATTATTTATACATAGACATTAGGTTTACAGAATATTCTGTTTTACATCAGCAAAATTCACAGTCCAAGAATAACAACCACATAACCAAGTCCCATTTCCCCTGCCAGCTTCTGTCCAACCTACTTTCTGGATAGAAATTAGCACAACCCACAGGTTTTTCATGGGGTAAGCCATCCCTGGCTACCATTGGCTTGGCTTCTAGTCTAGTTCTGACAGGCCACCTTGTAAAGTCCTCACCCCTTCCATTTCACTCTGGTCTCCTAGTCTAGCTAACCCCCCTCCCCCCCGAAGGTTAAGGCAGTTGGTTCACAACCAAGTTGTTTGGTGACCTTGGGTGAGCTCCAGACAGGCACTGGGGTGAGGAGGTGTCTGTGCAAAATTACTTGCAGAATGATCTTGGGATGCTGGATTTTAATTTCCAAAGCAAGAAAAGTATGGGGGATGTGTTTCCTGTCCTGGGAAAAATGGAGACCAAAGTGATATGAAGAAGGGAGGTGGGATTTCACATTTATAAATCATTTGTTCTGTGAATAGCTATCTGGAACAAGATCATTTTTCCACCTCTGCTTACTGAGCACTTCTGGCTTTTAGGTTTTATACCTGGGAAGGCTGTGACTCTCTTAGAGCTTTGAATCTTTTCCTATCCTTTTATCTTTATTCCTTCAGGAAATGGCTTTTGCTCCCTTCTCTTTTAGAGTTAAGCAAGTAAAAACTGAGTGTTAATCAAAAAAAAAAAAAAAAGTCTCCAAAGGAAAGACATCATTATATTACTGGCAACTGATTTTTCCTGTTGTGGAACCTGGAAATGTCTAGCAATATGTGCCAGGGTGGCAAAGACGTTTCCTTTAGGATCCAACTAAATGCTCTCGTCTTGTTACCATTTTCCTTTTTTGTCTTTCATTCTCACCTATTAGCTCATGGATGAATTCTTCCTCTTTTCTCTTGCCTTACTTGCCCAGGTTTAAAGACCAGCATCAGTGTAAGAAGCTGAACTTGCTGGGATCTTGTAGGGTGATTTAAATGGCCTGAGTACTCAACTCTTCAGAGGTCAGATGACCTACTTTCTTTGGTTAATAAATATTACTGCCTCCAGTTTGGTACTGACATTACAGGAAAGGTGGCAAAATGGAAGACCAGTTCCTTTTTGTTCTTTTCATTTGGGAGGATTAAGTTTTTATCTTATAATCTTAAGATTTTCTTTCCCCTCAACTTTTTAGCAGCCTTGGGCTACCTGTAAAATCTTCTGGTGTCCCCAGGAAATTTAGAAATTAGAGATGGGTGTAAGGGATATTCTTTCTTTTCCAAAAAATCTTTTGAAGCCAAAGGAATAGAGAGAGAAGAAAGGAGGAATGAATGGATCAGGGGCTTAGCTGCTTTCCCAGTGAAAGCCCCTGGGAAGCCAACTCCAGCAGAGGGTGGTGGTTTCAGAGAGAGTTGTACATGGTGGCTAGGGCCTCATCATTGCTTTTTTTGTCTTCTTTGTTCAGGGTCAATCAGAAAGCAACGCATTAGTTTTGGCCACCCCTGTTCTCCCTTCTCCCTCTGCCCACTGGCTTGTAGTGGTAAAAACCGTGCAGACCAAAGGCAAAGGCCCCCAATGCAGTGAATGGAGATGGGACAGTCATTTTTCAGAAGTAGAATTTAAAAATAGAGCTGTATAATACATATTTTTACAAGCAAGAAACTGTTGTCGAGATTTTTTTTTCACACTTAGAGTTCATAGTTTCAGTATAGTTAAAAGGAAGTAACTGTAAAAAGAAAAATAAGTGCAAGTTTTCTCTTAAAAAAAATAATAGGACAGTGGGACTTACTAATGAATGGGTTAAGTTGTATGCCCTGGAAAGAGCTGGGGAAAAGCCAGTTTCCCCAACATGGGTGGAAATTATAAAGCAGAATGTAGCATTTTCATTTCATGGTAGCAGTTCTAGAAGTTTATTTACACAGTAAGTTCTGAGCTGGAAGTGGACAGTCTCCAGTCTTCCTGTCAAGTCGTTATAGGTGTGGAACGTTCCCAGTCAGCCAAAGCAGCACCAAGTGCAGTGGGAGTGAAGAGAACCCAGATAAAAAAACTGTGACTCAGTATTCTTGTTTTATTGGTTTATGGCTTGTGGACAACTGGCAGAGGCCAGCAACTCCAGAGGCCCTCCTTATATTTCCCTCTCCCTCATCAAATAATTCTCTACTTGCTAGGTACCCTGCCTGGCAGCAGTGTGTAGACTGGATAGGATGCAGTGGGTATACTGGGAAAACTCAGCTCTTCCCACTAACACTGGTATCATAGTCTAGTGTGTTAGAACTGATAGGGAGAAAATGAACTTGGTCCCCACTGCCTAACCCAAGAACCAGCCTGGGTACCCATGGGAGTGGGGAGCAGAAAGCAGGATAGGAGAAAGGACAGCCTCCAACACAGGAAAAGTGGTGAAGAAAATAAGGAAGCCTGAGGCTGCCATCCTTTCTTCAAGCAGCCTTGACATCGAAGGCAGTGGCTTAGAGCCAGAAAGCCCTCGATTGCTGACAGTCATAGTATAATACTAGCCAGTGTGTGAAGTCTTAGCCAAATAAGTAGAGGGGCCATTAGAGAAGCAAAGAAAACAATAAAACCACTCAGTATTAATCTAATGATCTTACCACTTCTTACAGCTAAACAGGAAGAAATCTGGGCAGAGGTATAAGGCATCACTCCTATACCTGTTGAATGAATCTTCAGGATTCTGCTTTTAAGGATTAGATAGGACAGGCCTTCTCTCTGTTCCTTTTAGCACCTCTGCTGCAAAGCTCCAGAGCAATAGGGGCCTTGGGGAGGGAGTGAACCTGTGACCAGGAAGATAATGCCCAGCCTTGTTAAACTCCAGTTCCTCTCCCCTAGGGCACCTGGGGCTTTGGGGTTTGGGGTGTTTCACTACCACCTATCATACATAGAGGAAAGGGGTCAGGAAGAGACAAGTGGAATTAAGGTAGAAATTATTTTGTTAAGTGGAACTTCTTCACGGGCACTTTTTAATCAAGAGAGCTTTAAAAAGAGCTCTTTGGCTAGATAAGCCCTTCTTCCCATCTCACTTTTTGGTCAGGCTGTGACCACAGAAACATTGAGAAATGACATCCGACTCAGGAGATGGGCTTCTGTCTTGGAGATGAGGTCTAAAACTGGGACTGGCGAGTGGTTGTATCTCTGCCTTTCCTAGCTGTGATCCCAACTGCTGTACCCCCCCTCCTTCTCCTCTTTCTGACCACTCCTCATTTGTACAAATATTCCATCTAATTGTTTTTTGTTTAATTCAAGAGGCAGTCTTTGCACCAGTGTTAGGCTTGTTTCTACAGTCCCTATCTCTAAAGCAATAGCAAACTGTGCATCTTCTCCTGCTGACTTTGGCCAGCAGGGAATGAGATTGGCCCTTTCTCTGCCAGGGTACCACAGAGACACATGCTGGGGTAACCTGGGTATAATGCCAGGACTTCTGGAAATAAGGAAAGAATACTTTGGGTTGGATAATCTAAAGGGATGGTGGACAAAGGTTCAGGGCTGAAGTAAGTTTCAAGCAGCAGAATTTCCCATCTCGAGTTTAAGGTGATCAAGGGTATTCCTGCCACCAGAGTGCTTCTTTCTTCCCTCTTGTTTTCTACCAGTGCAAGCCCTGTAACCCACCTTGACAGCTTTTCCTTCTTTTTCTGCCAAGGCAGAGACATTTGGTGGGTGGGTGAGGGTCCTGAGGTGCTCTGGCCAAAGGTGCCATCTGAGTCTCCCGACTTGTGACCAAAATGTGGTCCAGGGAAATCTGTCTTCACCCACGGGCCTCCTCACTTTAGCAGGGAGATGTCATCAGCAAAGTCATCATGCTGATGGCGCAGGCAGCGGAGGCAGCGCCACTGACACACCATGAGGCAGAGTGGCAGCATGAAGAGGGCGCAGATGGCAGCCATGACATAGGCTATGGTCATGAGGGTTGATTCATCTGTCTGTGGAATGTTGTAACCACAGTCTTCCATGTCTGGTGTGACAAAAGGTCCTTCCACCGCTGCCGTCCTGAACTCATCGTGCACTGGAGAAAGGACAGATGTGAATGGGTAGCTCTTGTTGTCACAGAGCAGCTACAAAAGACCTGCTGATAGTGACACCTTGAAATTAGTTCTCCCTCCTGGAGTTATTTAGGAGCAGGTGGGAAAGTCAGGCCTGTCTCCCAGGCCCCTGCTTACCTATCCACTAGGAATGATACCCCCAAAGTAGTAGTTTTGGGTTGACCAAAAAGCTAGCCTCTTACACCCCTAGCACACTTGCCTACTCTATGAAATCTCACTACAGAACCCTGCCGCCGTTCTGAAGTGGCATTCAGCCTCACTGTGGGGCAGCTGACAGCCTACTGCCTGGCATTTAAAGCTTCCCAAGGTGTTGAGGCAGCTCTTGCTGCTCTGGCTTTCCAACAGCTTACCAGTCTAGGCAGGGAGTCACCAGGGGAGACAATCCAGAAAGCAACAACAACAAGAAATCGTCCATAAACACTGACACTAGTTTTCACACAACATTTTGATTTAGCTTGAGGTATCTGTTAACTCCCTCCCAAAGTAACAGGTGTCCTAACTGCTGACAGAATATGGACAGTGATCCCACACCCTTGTTCCTGGTACTCTCACCATGGCAAGCGCTGACAGCAAAGCCAATTCGTTTCCGGGCCCGATCAAATACAACGTAGAAGCCCTCCATGATTACTGCTCCCATAACAGTGCCGGTGGATGACTGTGAGATGGCAAACTTATAACAGTCGTCCTGGGACGTGGCCACGTCTTCCACAGGCCGCAGGTATTGCTAGGGTAAGCAAGCAATCAAAGGTTAGAGGGTGTCTTCTTTGCTCTCTCCTTCCCCACGTCATTGCCCTCTAGGTATCTCTGCACTTAGCTCTTCCCTCTGCCATCCCTGAGTGCTAAGGGGATGGGTTTTTCCAAGAACCTTTTGTCACTGGACACTCATTGGTTTTGTCTTCCAAGTATAAAACCATACCTGCTTTCCATCTCCCAATATGTACTTTGTCCTCTTCCTCTGATCCACCACCTCAGATTGGGGACATACCTGTGGAAGGATGGTGATGCGGAAGGACTGATTGGTGACTTCACCCATCAGGTAGAGTGAGATGACGGGGAAAATGTTCCAAGGGGTGGTGCCTGCTTGCCAGCATACCAGTTGCTCCCCTAGCCAAAACCCATCTGGAAACTTCTCTGTCTGTGTTAACAAGAAATGAATAACAGTGAGGAATCGGCCTCTCCCGCTGTCCTTCCTCTCCCACTCTCTTTCCTGTTCCATTTTCATAGGACATTGACTGGGCCCTTTATTTACTTCTCTAGGGAAATATCCAAGGTAGGGAAAGGTGAACTGCAACAAAGGTAATCGATTTGTACTGGAGGATTGTATCAAGAGCAACAGACCCATAAAGGAGAGCAGTTGTTAAGAGCTCTAAGTGGAAAGATCTAAATGAGACATCTTGACTCTTGCTGAGAAATGCAACTCTAACTGACTTCCTCTGAAACTGTGACATCTCTTATACCCTGTTCTTAGTCCACTGACCGAGGAGGCAGCTTTGATGGATTTGACTGCAGCTTCAAATACTTTCTTTGGCAGACGAAGGTTGGTGGTGCCACTGTCCACGATGCTCTTATCATAGTTGTACTGAGAAGGAGAGGAAAGGGTTAGAAGAGTTTTTGATGCCAGGCTCTGGGCAGAGTTGGAGAGGTGAGTTTGATTGCTTGGAGCCTTGCCTGGGTTGGCATCCTGGCTTTGCCACTTCATGTATGTACCTCCTTGAGCCAGTTACTTCTGTGCCTAAGTTTCCTCATCTCGAAAATGAGGATATTAACCTACCTCAGGAGTTATTGTAAAGATTAACTAAATTAACTCACTGAAAACTCTTAGAATGGTGCCCAGCAGACAGGAGGCATTCACTAAATGTTGTACAATTGCAGATATTCTCCAATCTTAAAAATAATTTTGTTTAGTGCTTTTTAGTTTGTCATAGTACTAATTTACCATACATAAGAATCTAGGGAAGGAGACCCAAATGGTTTACCTAGCATTTGTTGGGTACCGCCAGCCACTGAAGACACTTTCTTGACCTTCTCCATGATCTTTGGGAAAGTTGTTTTTACCTCTGTTTTGTAAGATGAGAAAACTGAAAACACTGAATAGTAACTAGCCTAAGGGCACATATCTAGTAAATGGCAGAACCGGATTCAGATCCAGGTCTTTGGCTCCAAAGCTGGACTCTTCTATTGTGGCATATGACACTGCCTTGCAAATGGTTTGCCTGAGATCATAAAGCTGGCCAGTTAGTGAAAAGAGTCCAGACAGGGACTAGGTCCATGCTCTTTTTATCACTAGACCATAAGCCCCATGGTCTCTGTAAAAGTGCTGTGCCCATCCCTGGCGCCTAACCTCAGGTCCTGCTCTGTGACCCTTAAGCTTCTGATTTCTAGACCTAGCCTTCAACCTCTCCACAGGTCCCCTACCTTTGCCTCCTTGTTCCAACCTCATAATGAAAAGCCACCCCTTACTGTGGCATCTATCCCATTCACCTCCCCTTGGCTGCCCCTTGGTTTCATTACCTCCTTGCAGTCCATTTTCAGATCTTGTCCATTGATTTCCACCCGCACAATGATCACCTCATAATACCACTCCCGCCGGATGGGAGTGTACCAGAGACTGCCCGTGTACAGTGAGTGGTCAATACCCCCAATGATCTAGGAGAAGAAGAGGCAGGTATCTGTGTCTCTGTCTGGAGGAAGAGCAAGCCACCCAGAAACCAAGCAATAAGATCAGGCATTCCTTGGGGGTGGCAAAGCCCTCCACAGATGACCTTTTTCATTTTTCTGCTTCTAATCAAATCATGCCCCAAAGTGATTTATAGTTTCTCAAGTGTGTTCAGGGAAAGAGACTTTTGCTATAAAGTTATTTAAACCTAAACTGGCAGAATAAATGTTGAATGGATTGATTATGTGCTTCAATTATGAGTTTTATCTTCTCTGCTTGTTGGAGAACTATTCACCATTGTCCTAATTAATTAATAAATAGCTTAAACTGCATGTATCTCTTGCCTTCTGATCATCAGACTGAGTAATCTGAATTCAATAGGTCTTATTTTCATTTCCTTTGAATATTCCTAATCCACATCCCAGGTTTACCATAGATGCCTTGACTTCTTTCAGGAATAATGCAAGGATGAAAATAATGGCTCTTGATTCTAAGTGGTAGAGATGACTGTATTGTAACCTAGAGGGAGGGGGGCAGATGGCACCTATCTCTCCCAGTGCCAGGACCTCCTCTCTGAGGACCTACTCACCATGCTCCCTCCAACTGAGGCCAGCACTTCAGACTGGTTGAGGGGGAAGCCAGTGCCACAGAGCTGCAGGGAGAAGAGGTTGGGGACGTGGGTTTGCTTCACCAAGGAGTCAAAGAAGGGCTCCAGGGAGTCATCGGGCTGTGGCAGAAAGAGACAAGGAGTGAATCCTCACATTCAAGACCCTAGTGAACCGAGGCCAGTTTTTGCCTATGCTGGAAGGCAAGAGCAAAAACTTGGGGATGTTCCTTGGGAAAGACAATGTTGAGGCACTGAGATTTGCCAGAGAGAGGGTAGCAAGAGACACTGGCAATGCAAACAGGAAATCATGGCCCACAGCCAGAGACTCTTTCATCCTTGTATGCCTGATCTACTTCAGATTTATGGGGGCCTCTCATTTTTAATGATCCTAGAGTTCACAGAAACCACAACCTATTCCTGTACCTATAAGAGCTGCTCTCACTATAGTTCTGCCCTCTGTATGGCTGAAATTAAGACTGCCACCCTACCCCTGCTCGGTAACACTTCACACTGACATGTATCTATCTTTGGGTCTATTCTTCTCCCTTCTTTCTCCTAATTCCTTTCCCACATGGCAGGTAGCATGCAACATGCAGACTCAGTGTGTAAGGTCAGGCCTTGTCCCTCTCACCCTGGCGATCTCCGCATAGGCCAGCCCCAGGATGCCCTCCCAGTTGGAGCCATTGATGAAGAACTTGTCTGATTCAGTGATGGCAGCAATGTTGGCACGGACAGTGACGTTGGGGCCGTGAGGGATGCTCACCAGGTCGGTACCCAGCTCTCCCTCCCACTTGCCCTGGGTGTAGGGCACATAAACGCCCTTCCGGAGGTCCCGGTATGTGCTGGACCTGTGGAAAGGAGGCAGAAATCTGTAGATGCAGAACCACAACAACTGGTATAGAGATCCACCATCAAACCTACTGCCAATGCCATCTTATCTCAGGGACATTCTAGAATCTGCTTTCAGGCTACTCTGTAGAATATCCCTAGACTCCTCACCTAGAAAAAAAAAAATTATAAAGTGATCTTATAAAAAGATGAGGGGAGCTATTGCCAGGGTGTGCTGTCCTGTCTCCATAGTGCATATTCCTGGATCTGGAGCTCAAGCCTGTGAAGAACAAGCTGGGCTTTGTGAATTGTGTCTGCTGTTGTGCTGCTGCTGCAGGGACAGTTAGCAGCATCTCTTTCTCCCCCTGATTCCAGCAGGCTCCCACAGAAAAGGAGCCATTGACTCACTTTCTGCCTTGGGACCCAGTGGTACCATCTATATGATGGAGAAAATGCTAGGCAGGGTGAGTGTGGAAGCTTGTAGCAAGTTCTTTTAGAGAAAGGATTTGCACAAGCCTCTCAGCAGAGCTGCTAGGCATTGCACACCACCTGGTGAAGCATTCTCATCAACAAGCATGCCACTAGCCAGGGCTTGAGTGGGAGCAGTGATTGATTGGGATGAAGACCTGAATGCCCTTTCATTGCTCCTACCCCTGTCCCTCCCCAACTGTTTGTTTAGGTAGGGATGTTAAAAGGGAAGGGGGCCAAAGAAGGCAGGAACTGGCACCTGCCTGGAAGTCTAAGGTTAGGATGCAAGCTTCTACTTTCATCCTCACACAAGTGACTCAGATATTAGATGCCTTCTTGCCATTTCCTCATAATGCCTTATGTATGTATGTATGTATTTGTGGTGCTGGGAATCGAATCCAGGGTCTCATGCTTTGGAAAGCATGCTTGGAGGCTAGCACTCTACCACTAAGCCACATCCCTAGCCCATAATGCCTAAAGGGGGCCTCCAGATCTTTCTCCACTGCCTCTCTGACCTAAAAACTCACTCCAACCTCCCTTTGACCAGTGAGCTGGACCCAGCTGGTGGCACTCTGGGTGGTCCATGGAAAAGACATTGTAGCTTTCAGTTCCTGATATGGGTCCAGGCAGTGGGGGTTATGGAAAATTCTTTCTTTCACGTCCCTGAACCATGCAAAGCCACCTGCAGTGGTCCCTGGGTGAGAACACAGCAAAGGGAGCTAACCACTGCAGACTTTCAGCCTAGCTTTAGCTGCTATTGTCAGAAAACTGTGAGCCACTGACAGCACTGGGTGAAGCCTCCCTCGCCTCCCTGCTGAGATGGCTTGGGGAGCCATGGAGCGTTCTGCCTCCTTCTCCTATAGGTGGCTGGCCTTCATATCACACTTTCCCTCAGTATGCCTCTTTAAACTTCCTCTTCACCCTTCTCCCCTAGCCACTGTTGCCTTCTTTTCCCTTCCCCTTCCCTGGCAGGAAGAAAGGATCTGAGGATCTGGTTTTTCTCTCTGCACCCCTCCCAACTCTCCTTGGGGAAGGTTCCTCCCCTGGGCTCTCCCCAGGACTCACAGCTGCCTTTGGTAGTATCGATGCAGGAAAGGGTGGGGGGCAGCCCCCACAGCAAAGTTGCTGCTGCCTGTGTCCACCAGGATGTTGAGCTGTCAGAGAAAGGGAAGAGAAATTCATTGTGGACAGATGGCTCTGGACTCAGCAGCCTTACGGCCCCTCACCCCACAGCCACATTTTCCTTTTGGGATGTCCAGGCTGAAGCATCCATGATGCAGGACCAGCCAGGCTGGCACCCACTGGTACCACAACCATAGACAGAACCTGGGGTCCATGGAACCTTCAATTTGGCTTCAGAAATGTTGTGTCTGCTTCTGTTTATAGAATTGACATTTTCAATGTCATGAGAGCCACACTGGATGTGTGTCTTCACTGTTCCCATTTCTATCATCAGATGGCCTCTGCTCTCAGAAGCCTGTCCCTTTCCTCCTTTTCTGATTCTCCCAGGAAGAAGCCTTGTGTACCCCACCCCCACCCCAGCTCTTAGAAAAGCTGTTCTAGGAGCTGGCACAGGTAAGGGTACTAGGAGGACACATTATTGCCTGTGTTTTTGTGACCCTGCCCTCCAGAATGTGGCTCCCCTTCTATCTCAGAATTTCATAAGAGGCCTATATGTCCTATTGTCAGAAATAATGGAGAACCAGGAGCCACATATGATGTCTTGGTGAAAACCTATCTTGTGCGGGCCCTGGTTTGGGCTGCATGGACACAGACAGCAGTCTTCTTGGTGCTCCTTGCTGTGCAGTTCCTAGCATTTCTTTTACCTTGTTTTTTCCTCCTCCTCTTAAAACTGACTCCTCATAATTTTTTTTTTAACCAGAGATTAACTCAGGGGCACTCGACCATTAAGCCACAACCCCAGCCCTATTTTGTATTTTATTTAGGGACAGGATTTCACTGAGTGGCTTAACATCTCACTTTTGCTGAGGCTGGCTTTGAACTCTTGATCCTCCTGAATGGCTGGGATTATAGGCATGTGCCACCGCAACGGCTCTCATAATTTTTTTTTTTTTCTGTTCTAAGAGGCTTGAGCCATTTTCTGTCCCTAGTGAAAGTTTAAAAACCAAAGAGCATGTTCTTTCTTTTGAAATCCAGAGAAAATCTGAACAAATCTTCTAGATTCATTCACTTATAGTTATTTTCATCACTGATTTTAGAAGTCACTTAACTAAACAATAAACTAATAGACCTCAGCTACCTTTACTATAGATAACACCTCATTCACCTTGTTAAGGATTAAATTGGTTTTATTTAGCCTTGTGTATCAAACTGATTGAAACCACCAGTCCCTTTATTTGAGCCTGCACAGGTGTCTACTGTGTGATCTTTTGACATCAGAGGACCAAAACTCCACTCTCAGATATGCTAATATCACTGTTTTCCATGCAGTCTTCAAGTTTGCACAGACCACCTATTCCTTCACTTTACTTACCTCCACACCTTTCCTGAACCTCAGACCACCCTTGTGTTAGTCAGCTTTCTGTTGGTATTACAAAATACCTGAGCAAATCAACTTAAAAGGTGGAAAGATTTATTTTGGCTCACGGTTTGAGAGATTTCAGTCCATGGTCACTTGGCCACCTTGCTTTGGGCCAGTGGCAGCATGATGTACGTGTTGGGAATGTTTGCAGAGGAGGTTGTTCATCTCACAGAGGACAGGAACCAAGACAGACAAGGAAGGGCCATGATCCAAATATCCCTTTCCAAGGCACATGCCCAGTGACCCAAGTTCCTTCTACTAATTAGGCCCCATCTCCTAAAGTTTCCACCATCTCCCAGAAACAACATGCTGAAGACCGAGATATTAACACATGGGCCTTTGTGGGAACATTCCAGATCCAAACTATAGCAACCCTGTTTCTTTATCCCACAGATATCCTTCAACTCTGTCACATTTCACTGCCTTGTGAATAAATTCTTGGTTGTTTTGTTTTTTGGTATTGGGATTGAACCCAGGGACACTTAACCACTGAGCCACATTCCCAGCCCTTTTTTTGTATTTTATTTAGAGACAGGGTCTTGCTGAGTTGCTTAGGGCCTCACTAAATTGCTGAGGCTGGCTTTGAACTTGCAATCCTCCTGCCTTAGCCTCTTGAGCTGCTGGGATTATAAGTGGGCACCACCACACCCAGTGTTAGCTCTTTTTATCTTTGATTTTGAGACAGAGTCTAACTAAATTGCTTAGGGCCTTGCTAAATTGCTAAGGCTGGCCTTGAACTTGGAATCCTCTTGTCTTAGCCTCCTGAGCTGCTGGGATTACAAGTGTGAATATACTCTTTCTCTTTGGCAAAATTCATCACTTCAGTGATTGACACACTGCATGAACGGCACAACGTCCCGGCTCAGTAACACTCTGATGGTCTGACCCCTCCTCAGTCAGACCAGAGCCATTTTTTGTGAGTATCTACTGTATTCTCATGAGGCTCCTGTCCTCCAAAAATGGTAATATGTAAATTGAATCCCATTCTTGCCTACTTTTCACGTTCAGCACCTCAGCTCCCCCCCCCCACCGGCCCCCCCCTTCCACCTTGGGGCCTTTATTTCTGTACCCTCTATCAATGCAGTGAAATCAGCTGAGTTCCGGTTTGGTGCAGGCTCTGACCTTGTCACCTTGAGCAGGTCACTTCTTCTCCAGCTTCAGTTTTGTCCTCTGCCAGATCCTCTCCTGGCTCCTCCCTGCTCTCTGTGGTGCCTCTGTGGCTGTGCTGACTGTACCCACCCCCAGTGCCTGCTTTGACTTCCTGGCCTCCAGCCTGTCCCCAAAGCCTGCTTCTCAGCCCTGTGCCCCTGCCTCCTTCCCAGCTCCACACCCCTGGCTGGTTTCCCATTTCCCTCCCTGCCTCCCCTCGGCTGCCTCTCCCCGTCCCTCTCTCTGGTCTCTGGGCAGCCACCAGCTCCAGCTGCTGTGCTTTCAGAGAAAATCAATAGAACTGGGAGGCTCAGCAGTTCAGATTTCAATCATCCAGGTTAATGATTTAAAAAAAGGCTTCTTCACCCCGCCTCCCCAGGACCTCCTTCAACTCTCAGCACCCGGGGTGGGCCTCATATCACAAGGCTCTCTGCTATTACTGGATCCCAAAGAGAAAGGGGTCTCTTTCCTACACAGTCCCTATAGTAGCCTCTGCAAGGTGGTGGCAAGGGGGGATTACCTGGAATGTGTGTGCCTGGCCTGCTCTAGCAAACATGGCTATTTCTTTACAGTGGAATGAAGGTTTTTTTTTTTTTTTTGTTGTTGTTGTTTTGTTTGTTTTTGAACCTGGGGATTGAACCTGAGGATGCTTTACCACTGAGCTACATCCCCAGCCCTTTTTATCTTTTATTTTGAGAGGTCTTGCTAAGTTGCTGAGGCTGGCCTCAAACTTGGGAACCTCCTGCCTCAGTAACCAGAATCTGTAGGATTACAGGCATGCGCCACCACTCCCAGCTGGAATGGAATTTTAGTGTGTGTGGTGGGGTGTGCTCCTTGTCTCCCTACTCCCCTCCTCTCCTCTCTCTGCAGATTACTGTGTTCCCCATCTTGAGGGTATCCTGATCCCCTTCCAGTCTCAGTCTTTCTATTCCTTCTAAGGAAATTCTTCCTCTTCTACCTCAAAGGGGGCCAAGCCCAGGAAGGAACACCTGCCACTCCTGTCCCCCTCACTCACCCCCATGCCAGGATTCCAGGCCCCCCACTGTTCATTCTCTCCATTCTCTCTCTCTCTCCACACTCTTCAAAAAAAAAAAAAAAAAAAAAGGGAAACCAAAATAAACAGTAGAGATTCCCTCTGGAGCAAATGTCTGACTCTTTGCCCTTTGCATGTGGTCCTGCTTCTGAGAGAAGTCATTTCTGGTCCTGTCATTCAATGTGTCTAGCTGAGCCCTCTGGGCTCTCCATGGAGACCTCTCTCCCTTCCCACTCCAGTGGAGGCCTTTTTCAGGGCAGGGATGTGGAGGTAAAGGAGCTGAGCCACCACACTCATGGACAGGGCCTCAGGGGCAGCCCAAGAGGGAAGTAAGTAGTGGAAGTTTTACCTTGTTATTCACAGGAGGGGGTTGTTAGATGGGACCATCCTCATCTCCACAGCCAGTCATACCAGCCTGCCTGCAGCTGCCCCAGCCCATCCTTCCCCTCAGCTGTCCCTCCTGGCTCAGCCTCACCTTAGCTCTGGAGCCAATTCCCTCCTCCTTTCTCAGGCACCTACCCTATTAATGATGTCTCTTCCCTCAGGTAGATTCAGCCATCATGTCACCCAACACCATCAATTCTGGATTCTTCTACTGGCCTTTACAAATGCTTGAGTCTCTTCATTAAAAAATAACAAAAAACTTCCTTAATCTCACACCCGCCTCCAGCTACCTTCTTTCTCCTCTCCTTTCATAAGCCAAGCTGTCTTCATTTCTTCACCTCCTACTCATTTCTCAACCCATTCTAAAACTGGGTCTGCCTCCAGCCTTCCACTACCAAACAGCCCTTACTACAATTACCAGTGATTTCATGTCACCAACACAAGAGAGTTTTCTCAAGTCAGTCCTCGTCTTACTCCTCAGGTCCTCTCTTCTCTCTCCTTCTCAGGCTCACATCCCAAGCTTGGGCTTCTTCCTCTCACACCATCCTCTCCCCGCTAAGCATCTTGCCTGGAACTCCAGGACCCCTAAGCTGCTCCTACTTCTGCTGCTGCTGCTGCTGCTGCTGCTTCTTCTTCTTCTTCTTCTTCTTTTTTTTTTTTTGGTACCAGAGATTGAACCCAGGGGTGCTTAACCATTAATTCACATCCCTAACCCTTTTAAAATATTTTATTTAGACACAGGGTCTTACTGAGTTGCTTAGGACCTCGCTAAGACTGGCTTTGAACTCTCCATCCTCCTGCCTCAGCCTCCTGACCCCCTAAGCTTCTAATGCTTACTCTTTCCTCCCTATTGAGTTCTGAATGCTCATACTGAAGTGTCTTAAGACACGTCAAAACCAGGATGTCCAGAGCTGACTTTACACAGTCCTTCCCATCTGGTCATCTTCCAGTGTTCCTGTATCAGTGAACGGCATTACCATCCATCTATTCTTTAAGGCAGTAACTCCAGAGACAACCTAATACCTCTTCTTCTTCACCTCTCTTTCCAGTGCACCAACCAGTCCTGTCCAACTAACGCCCTCCACATTCTTGAATGTATTCATTTTTTGCAATCTCTTTTGCCACTCCTAGGACAAGCTATCGTCATCTCACTCTGGAATAGCACAGTGGCTTCTCAGCTGGTCTTGGTATATCCACCCTGTACCTCTCCAGTCTTTTCTGCAGCAGAAGTGATCTTTTTAAAGTGTTAACTTGAGGGGGCTGGGGATGTGGCTCAAGCGGTAGCGCGCTCGCCTGGCATGCGTGCCGCCCGGGTTCAATCCTCAGCACCACATACAAACAAAGATGTTGTGTCCGCCGAAAACTAAAAAATAAATATTAAAATTCTCTCTCTCTCTCTTAAAAATATAAAATAAAGTGTTAACTTGACCAGGTTACCCTCTTAAGTCAATAATTGCCTTTTGCTATTAAAACGAAAACTTCACGTTTTAGCATCTCCTACAAGGCCCTTCATGGTCTGACCCTGGCTGCATATCCAACCTATGTGTATCCCCTACCCCTACCAAGCCCTCTGCCCACCAGCCACCCTGGCCTCATCTCAGTCTCCCTATCCGCAGATGCTGTGGCACTGGCTGCTCACCCTGCCTGGACCATTATTTCACTTGCAATTTTGTCTACTCACTGCCTGCTCATCCTTAAGCCTGAGCTCAAGAGGGACTTCCTCATGGAGAAAGACTAGGTCATGTTCTCTTATTCAAATGCTTCCAAAAAACTTGCCACTCTTGTAATTTCACATTGATTCTCACCTCTCTTTGTATTTTTTTTTTTTTTTTTAACTAGGGGTTGAATTCAGGGGCACTGTAGCACTGAGGTACATTCCCAGTTCTTTTTTGTTTTTGTTCTTGGGTACTAGGGATTGAACTCAGGGGCAGTTGGTCACTGAGCCACATCCCCAGCCCTGTTTTGTACTTTATTTAGAGACAGGGTCTCCCTGAGTTGCTTAGCACTTCGCTTTTGCTGAGGCTGGCTTTGAACTCAAGATCCTCCTGTCTCAGCTTCCCCAGACATTGGGATTACAGGCTTGTGCCACCGCATCCAGCCATTCTCAGTCCTTTTTTTAAAAAAAAAAAAATAATAATAATTTTTAGGCAGGGTCTCACAAGATTGTCCAGGCTGCCTTGAACTTTTGATCCTCTTGCCTCAGGCTCCTGAGTTGCTGGGATTATCAGCATGTGGACCACTGCACTGGCTCTCTTGCATATATAATTAAAAAAAAATCCTCATTGTATCTCTACCGAGTATCACAGTACCTAGAAATAAGTATTTCTTGTATTAAGGAAAGAAATGGTAGAAGAGATAATCCTGTCTTTTGGGGCTGGGGAATGATCCCTCAGACAGTGGCTGATTTAGGCTATAGGTGTGGCCTGGCTTAGACCTTCTCCTCTTTCCTGGCCCTGGCTTGACACAGGAGGCTTGTGTTCTTGCAGCCTGGAGCCCTCTTCTTCCTTGTCCCCTGGCCCAGGCATACCCAGCAGTCAGATGCCCAGGAGACTGTAGCCTGGGGTCAGGGCTAGGTCAGTGCCAATCACTTAACAAACAAATGTGCTCCTGGAGGCCTCTGAGGGAAGGTGGCTTCATGGGAAGTGCTAACAAGCCCCAGAGGGAAGGGCACACCTGCCTGGATTCACTCTGTTCAGCATATCTCTGATGATGAGACAGGAAAGGAACTGGCAAGTTTGGGATGAGCCCTTTGTTCCCCAAATCCCTCCCATCTTGATACCAGCTCTCCTCAATAGACGGGATAGCTGAGCTTCTAGTGGATGGAAAGGGCCTTCAGGAGGCATCTGTCCACTGTCCAGGAGAGGTGGGGCTTTTTTTCAATTTTGAATAATCTCTAGTTATTAAGAAGCCACAACCTAGGCTGAGGGTGTAGCTCAGAATGTTTGTCAGTATGTGTGACACTCTGGAACCAAAACAAACCCACAACTTTTCTTAGCAGACTATCCCAGGCTCTGACCACTTCTGCAAATCTTCATCCTAAAGAGGAAGTCTCTTTTCCTCTGTGTGGAACCCAGTGTCAGTGAGGGAAATGATTTATATTCTTGTCCAACAAGCCTTTTGGCTAAAGCTGAAAAAGGAAACTGAGACCTAGAATGAGTGAGCAACTTAACCCATCTTACACAACAAGTCACAAAGCTAGAACAAGAATTTATTGGTTCTGCCCAACCTTCAATTGTGGTCTTCCATGTCCTTGACCTTCCTGTGTAGTAGATTGCTACACTGATGAATCACATGCCCCTGTATCCATGCCCTTGTGTGATCCCCTCTGACATTGACTCAGAGCTTAGCCATGTGACTTGCTTTGGCCATTAGGATATCAGCAAACCACACAGGAGGGGCTTGTTAGGCATTTGTGCACTGGGGGTGGGCCTGAGATTCAGTGTGAAGCCACTCAGTCTTGCCTCCTTGAGGATGAAGGACCTCACAGAGCCAGAAAAGTGAACCACATGAGTGAGCCCAAGTGAGACCTGTAGAAGAACCACAAGCCAAAACCCACAGAATTGCGAGAAATGATTCTTGTTTAAAGTCACTTACATTTTGGCAATTTGTTATTCTACATCTGATACCAACTATCTAAATTAAATCCTGGGACCCTTGACCTTAAGGCATCTGAACAGTCATAGGTCAACCCCAGCAAACATCTCTTGACATCTCCCCTTTCCTCACTGTGCTTCTTGTGGTTTCCTAGTAGTAGAAGGATGATCTCACTTGTGCACCAGGGCATATGCTGTTTTCTTTGCCTGGAATGTTCTCTCCCTGTTGCCTAACTCCTGTTCAACTTTCAAGTCACAGTGAAACATCCCATCTCCCACAGGCCTTCCCTGATGCCCAAGCCAAGATGAGGCTCCTCCTCCTGCAGAACCTATGCTTCTCTGTCACAAACTCAGTAAACCTTTAATCACTTATTTTATGATTGTCTGTCTGTCCCAGACTATGAATTCCACAAGGGTAGAGAGCCATTTGTATCCTTATTACTTAATTATTCCTTGGCCTCAAGTAGGTACTTCATACTGATTTTTTTTTTTTAAACTGACAGTAATTGCCTCATTTCCTGCAGTTAGTTCTCTGTGATCCTACAGACTCCTGCTATTAATTCTCAGCCCCAGGGTGCACACAGGGGGGATTTTCAATCTGGCAGTATGCATGACCACTGAACACAGTGATTGTGACAACTGATGCCCCCCCATATCCATGCTCATTGACTGAATGTCTTTCCAGGGCCCTGTGGTTCTTAAAGAGGTCCTGGTGGCTCCAGAATGTCTTGGTCCCAGAGTCTTCTGAGTCAGATCCATCTGCTTTTCTCAGTGGATCTTCCCAGATCCAAACTTGACCAAGGCTGAGAGAAGGGGCGAGAAAGGATACGAGGAACCTAAAGTCAGCAGCCAAAGTTCCTGCCTCAAACAGTTCAGAGACTGGGTCTTGTCCAGGTTCCTCCCATCCTGGACAAATCAGCTGACCCCACACAGATACACCTCTTATCCCAGACATATCTTCTGCCTGTCACTTCGCTCTCTATGTGGTCACTGGCAGTGGGTACTTGGGAGCATGAAGGCTTCCTAGTGTCACTTACCCCACCTTAGGCTGGTTTTCAAAGAATCCCAAGGTATCAAGATCATCCTAAGTCAAGGTTATCTAGTGAAACCTTCCTCCTTTGGCCAGGATGCTCCCTTTCCCCCCAGCCTCTATCTCAACTCGACTAGCATTTGTCAGTGCTTCCTAGTCACATGAGGTGACAGACACAATTAAAAAATGTCCCAGTCTGTTCTTAGAGAAACAGATTTAAGACAGTGGCTTTTAAAGATTTTTGCAGGGGGTGGTGCTGGGGATTGAACCCAGGGCCTTGTACACATTAACTACTAAATCTATCACTGAGCTGCATCTCCAGCCCTTGTGGCCTCTTGTGTACCTTCAGCCTCTGCAGACTTTACCTGGAAAACCCTGCTATACAAGGGAACACAGCAGCTATTAGCTACCTGCTTCTCATTGTCAGACAATAAGTCCCTCCTGTTGTCTAACTTGTCCTACTCACAGATTTCAATGGCTTTAATCTCTTGGTCAGTTCTCAGTGAAAAAATCTGATGTCTGGCATAAGCCCAGTTTCCTCCCATGGCATCTGGGTCATGCCCAGCACATAAGCTAACTTGCTTCAGCCATTAGAAGCTGCTAGAGCTCACTCCTTATGTTCCTTGGGAAAATCTCCTTGGGCACTGGAAAAGATAGGTAGTGGGGTTCACCAACCCCGAGAGGCTAAGCAACAAGACAGCCTGGATACAGTGGAGCTACAGTAGGCACAAAGAGGGTAGTTACAGGGTGATGGCAGTTGGGGAGTCTGAGGAAGGCTGGCATGAGAGAAGATGGCGCTCAGCCAGCTTGTTCCATGGTTTCGTCAGGCTGTAGGAAAAATCACCTGAGCCTGTGTTCCATGATACCCCATGGGGGTGGAGGCAGTATCCCCCAGGACTAATGATTCAGTGTTCCCCTCAGAATGTCCACCTCTCTCTTCTTAGGAACCACCTGACTACAGGACTTGAAGATGTGGCAGACAAGCATCAGTGAAGCTTTCCAGCCCTCTGGGCCATCCTGTCAGGAGACTCTTAGGGCAGCTCTGAAACCAGGAAAATGGTCTGGCTCCTTCCCAGAACTCTCCACTGCCCAGGCACCCAGGGGAGATGGCTCCCAGCAGAGAGACAAGTGAATTGTCAGGAATGGGGATTTCCCTGAGAGATGAGTCTCTTCCTGGATTTTCAATCAGAATTTTCTATTTAGGTCTTCACTGGTGATGCCCAAGAAGGGCTCCTGACTCTCTACCTTAGAGAGAGGGCACTGTCTTTCTCAACACTCCCCACCTCCAGATAAAATTCATGTTTACAGAGCTGGGAGGCAGAGGAGAAGTGTGTGAAACGACAGGGTTTTAGCAAAGGTCTGTGTGCAGCTGAGGCCCAGCCTGGGAAGGCCAGTGTAGTCACAAGCGCTGAGCAAGCTGCTTAGCAGCTAGGGGCTTTCCTAATTTGTTTAATTTGGAGGGTAGTTCTTTGAGCTCCATGGCTTTTAACCATTTTAATACATAATTTAAAAAATGAAATATAACCCAAAAGTCTACTGTGTAAAAATAATTAAAAAAACCAGAATTGTTCTGGGAGCATCAGGAGAATTGGAGCAGTAGGAGGTGGACAGCTTAGAGATAGGAAGGATGGGAGGTCCAGATTCTTGCTTTATCTTTCTCCTAATCATCTCCTTTTCCTCTGTGGTCCCTTTACAGAACCCTACAAGGCACAGTTTGAAAAACATTATGGAGGACAGAGAGAAAAAAGGGAAACCACTTGTCCCTTCTTGGTTTCTGAGATCCTGAAGCCTCATAATTTTCCACTTCTCTGAACATTTCTTTCTCCTTTGTCTATACCCAATATTCTTTCCATAATCACCTTCCTCTTTTTTCTGTCTATTCTAAGAACAAGTCCATTTGCTAAGTTGGCTTCTACAACCACATTTGCAGGTGATTCTCAAATCTCCTTGTCCAGTTCTGACTTCTCTCCTGGTTTCCAGACCCCCACAGTCAGCTGGTGGAGGACTATACCCTCAAGGTCAGCATCCCTAGGTCAACCAACACGTTCAAGACTATAAAATGTGGGACTGAATTAGCATCTGAACATGGAATCTAAAGACTTGAACTCCAGCTCTGTTCCTCCTAGCTGAGTAACTTTGGGCAAACCACTTAATCTTTCTGGGCCTCAATTTCTTTATTCCTAAAATGGGTATGCTAACACCTGTCCCTCATAATTGAAGTGGAAAAATAAACGTGGGAACTTAAACCATATTATTCTTTTAAAAGCTTGCTCCTTTTGCTGTGTTCCCTGACAAAAAGTCAGAGGGGTTCAACAGAAAGAAGCCAACTTCTCTTCTTATCTCTCACCTCTTAAATCTCATAAGGGCAGAGAAGGACTGGTGGAAATAAGATGTGGATACTCGTGTCCTGAGAACCTTTCTTCCTTTCTGCCCTCACAGTCAGCACCCTCCTTCAGGCCCTTGTATCCTCACAGATCCTCGTCTCTCACTCTAGACTATCCAAGTCTTCCTCCACACTTATTTCCCTGGAGCTCAAATTAGACTCCACTGTCCTCTTCTTATATTCCTACTAAGACTCCCGACTACTTCCAGAATAATCCCAGATTCTACCCTGCATCACAGTATCTCTACCACCACTTCCAACCTCTCACCATAGTGCATGCACTTCCCCCTGCAGTGTCAGTTTCCCACCACTTAGAGCAAAGCTTTCTCATCATTCAAGGCCATATTCACATATCAAGGCCATATTTGAAGTGCTTACTTTTCCAGCAAGCCTCTCCTGTTACCCTGTCAGAAATGGCCACTTCTCTTTGTGAACTTTCAAGACCCACTGTTCTTCCCTCTGTATCAAGTGCATCTGGTCTTATATGATGTTTATGTTTATATCTTAGACCAAATTGTGAGCTCTCCAAGGGCTGAAATTAAGGCATTATTTTTTTTCTTCTGTAAATAGTAAGTACTCAATAAATATTATTTGTTACATTGAATTGACTATCACCAAATTTCACTTCTAATTTATTATGATGTGTTTGGTCAGTGACGCTTTTCAGTGAAAAGAATAAAAACATGAGATGACATCCTTTTAAGTGAAAAGAATAAAAACACTTTCTCCAAGAACTCCCAATTCTGCATTTACTGCTGCCCATCAGCAGTTCTGTTTAGATGACTTGCAACATATTTATTCATTCACTTAACATTTTTTGGTGAATGTTCTGAGTTTGACACTGTCCTAGGTATTAGAAGGCAAAGATAGATAAGACACTACAAAATAAATAAATAAGATAAAAACAGCATTGTTCCTAAGAGCTTTTTTCCCCCAGTGCTGGGGATGGAACACAGGCCCTGTCTGGGCTATACAAGCACTCTACCACTGAGCTACACCCCCACCCAAAGAGCTTGGGAGTTTTATGAAGGAAACAAAACCAGTTATAACACATTATGACAAGTGCAGCGAGGAAGGCCCAAGCAGGTGTTAGGGGAGAATGGAGGAGGAATGCTGGAGGTAAACTCATCTCTGCAAGACAGTGGCACAGTGGGAAGAACAAGGGGTGGGACAAGGTCTCAGCTTCCTATCTTCCCTCTGGCCAGTGGTTTAATTTTCCAGAGCCCTCTCTTCTTCTGGAGGCTGTGAATAATAAAGATCTTTTTAGCCAGGCCCACCTGTAATCCCCAGTGACTCAGGAGGCTAAGGCATGAGGATGGCAAATTCAAGGCCAGCCTCCTCATCTTAGCCAGATTCTTGTCTCCAAATAAAAAATAAAAGGGCTGGGACTGTAACTCAGTGGTTGCACACCTCTGGTTCACACACACACATATACACGACCTAATATATTGTAGAAATTGTTGTAAAGGCAGTTGCACACACCTATAATCCCAATTGCTCTGGAGGCAGAGGCAAGAGGATCCCAAGTTCAAGGCTAGCCTTAGCAATTTAGTGAGGCCCTAGGTAACTTAGGGAGACCCTGTCTCAAAATAAAATATATAAAGGGCTGGGGTTGTGGCTCAGTGGTAACGCACCTTTGGTTCAGTCCCTAGCACAACACACACACACACACACATACATGACTTTATATATTGTAGAAATTGCTGTAAATGTTGGGTGCGGTGGTGCATGCCTATAATCCCAGTGGTTCAGGAAGCTGAGGCAGGAGGATTGAGAGTTCAAAGCCAGCCTCAGCAACTTAATGAGGCCCTAAGCAATTTAGTGAGACCCTATCTCAAAATTAGTAATAAAAAGGGCTAGGGACTTGGCTCAGTGCTTAAGTACCCCTTAAGCACTGACTGACTGGTTTCAATCCCTGGTACAAAAAAAGAAAAAGAAATTGCTGTAAAGGACAAAAAATGTATTTCTACATAGCATATAACAAAGTTCTTAGAGAATATAATTCTGCTCATGTTTTTCAAAAAGAAAAGAATTAAATAATGTAGAATTTATAAAAGAAACTGCATATACTCTACTAGTAAACAAAAGTATACATTTGTACAGCAGTACTCCTGGACCACGCCCTCCTGCCAACTTTCCTGTTGCCCTCTAGTTCACCCCAGAGTCCCCTCTCCAAATCATAGTTGCTGCCTTCTTCATCCTTCACAGCACTGACACCAGTCCTGCCCATCTGCCATGTAACATCCTCACGAGCTGGTGGTGGTTCCGTTTCCTCTCCCTCTTATCACAGCCTCATGCAATCCTAGTCATAGCACCTCACACCTGGATGGTTTTTTGACAGAGCCACCTGCTGCTTGTATTCCTGTTCTGTTCTGTTTTTTCTAAAATTCAAGTGTCTATTCCTAAAAGATTGCTTTTCATATCATTCCTCTGCACAAATTCAATTTTCTCCTTATAGCTGAATGTCAAGTCCAAACTTTATTGCTTATTATTTAAGATTTTTTAAAAGTAATTTGGCTCTGTCTTATTTACCCAAACTTATCTGATCTCGGCACAAACCAGTAATATTAACTGGTCTGGCTTTCTTCTGTCTCCTGAACAAATATGCACAAACCCAAACACACATAACTTATTTCCTCATTCATTGTGGCCTCTCCTAGTCCTTAAGTGGGTAGGATGGGAAGCAGCAGTCATAGATGGACAAGTAAGGTGCAGTTTTAGCATGGTGGGAGAGGTGCCATTTCCTCATTAGGAATGGCCTCCCACACCTATCCATCCTTCAAGACCATGTCAGGGCATGCCTCCTATGGGAAGCCTTCTCTGATTCACTCATTATCTTATGCACATCTATAGCATATATCCCTAACCCTTCACTCTTTGTATTCCCATAAATCAGTGATTCTCAAGGTTGAGATACAAATGGGTTGGTCCCACCCCCCAGAGATTCTGACTCCCTGAGTCCAGAGAGTTTAACAGGCACTGATGACAGGGATCTGCAGACTATCACTTGAGTATTACCTTCATTAAGTACTTATACTTCATTTCCTTCCTAAGGTCTTTATGGGCAGAAAATGGGTCTTCCATCTCTTTGTGGATCAGCCCCCAAACATAGAGAATGATCTCCAAATTGTACTTTTGCTCGTTCACAGTGCTCTGCTGTCCATATTCTCATTTGTTGCTTACAACAGCCCCACAGGTAGGGAGAAAGCTCATCCTCACAGATTGCTATGAAGATCAAAGTTGCCACTGAGCAAACTGGCTGGCTTAGGCTCAGGTTAGGAATCACAGAGTAATCCAGAGCTGCTTTACTGAGGAATCTCTGGCACAGCTCCTTGGGCTGGTGTGACTGACTCCCAGCCCACTTTTGTAGCTTCTAGCAAAGAGCAAGAAGGATCTGACAAGCATTGAGCAATTACTCTCTGCCAAGAGCTGGGCTGGGGCATGTATACATTGACTCTGGAGACCAGGGAAGTATAGTAACTGGTCCCTCAGTTTCACACCTGTAAAATATGGAGGGTCAAGTTTTCATGCCTCATTGTGTAGCATATCATAGAAGCGGAAGAGGTGGTCAGGCCAGTTAAGGAGAAAGTGAGGCAATATTTTCTGGAGGTCAAATATGTGTCCAGATACATTGTTCTAGGTGTTTCTATCTACAGTCTCATTTAATCCTCACAATCATCTTGCAAAAGAAATCTCATTTCACTTATTTTAAAGACAAGCCATTGGCCTCAGTGAGGTTATATAATTTGTCCAAGGCCATGTAGCTGGGAAAAGGGAAAGCTGTGGGTAGTAGATAGAGCGGGGATTCCTTGTCTATCTGACCCCAAACCTCTTGTTGGTTCAGCAGCATAGCCTGCTCCATGCTCCACATGCCTCCTGCTTCCTGACAATGCCTAGCATTTTGTTTGCTTATGCTTTTAGGGCCTAGATTTAGGCACTGTCCTGGTCTCCACTCACAGATTTGAGACTACTTCTGGAGAAGTTTTGGTGCATAGGAAAGGGTGGGGCGGGGGGTAAACGGGGGAGACCAGAATCTTGAATTCTGGAAGGTAGGACTGTTGGCACAGACTTAGGAAGGCTGGCTTCTGTCAAGTATTTGGAAGGTGAGGGTCCACAGTGCTCCTAGGTCCAGCATCTGAGTTCAGGGAAGCATGGCTGTCTCTTCCCTCAACCCACACCCACCTTTCCACACCCACCATGGATAGGCTTTCCAGACATGGACATGACACAGATCCAGGGGTGGCTCACAAAGATGTGCGGGATCAGATTCAAGGTGACACACACCAGCATATGCAGAACCATATCAATGTCCATGTCCAGACTCATTCACCCACAGAGGAGGCAGATGTACGCAGAGGTCAGCCAGGCACCCCACATGGAGAGCTGCTCAAGCCCACACTACCATGGCATGCACACTGGCTGGGAGGGCACAACCTCCACCAGCCACCTTGGAGGTACCTTGGCAATTTTCAGTTGGAATGGGGATGGGGACAGTGGGCAGTGTTTTCTCCATCATTGCCATGCCCCTCTTCTGTGAAAGAAAACCTCTTTGAACGGGCTCAGACTCCTTTTCTACCAGTTGTCCTTTCTCCAAAGCTCAGTTCAGCTCCCCTCTGGCCTGTGCTTAGAGGCTTGGGGTGGGGGAGGGGATGGAGTGCAGAGAGGAGAGAGAGTAGGATGGGGGAAGGGGACGGATGAAGGGGAGAAGGAAGGGACCCGGGGCAGGCAGGGGCCTGTTGGGGCTTCTAGGCTGCTAGGTCAGGAGGGCCCTCCTTTGCTGCTTTTGTGGCAACCCAGACCATGGGAGGAAGGGGCTGATCCAACTAGTGCCAAGATTCCTTGGTCCTCAAGGAAATGAAGGTCAGGGCCTGGAATTCCTGGGAATGCCAGGGGAGAGGAGGGTTGGGTGGCCAGCAGCCACAGTGGTGGAATTTGGAGACTCCTCCGACAGCGCCAGAGGGGGCTGACACCTGTTATAGCGTCCTTGTGGCCTGGCCCCTTCCCCAGGCCACGCTCCCCCACTGACATGCTTCTTTTGCCCCCAAATTCTTCCTGAGGGGTCATGTGTATGACTGTGAGTGAGGGAAGGGCAGTCAGCCCAGGGGTTCTGGGATGCCAGAGGGGGCAAAGAAGGCAGGAAAGGGGAGCACTGGGGATGACTTCTGCCAACAAGATCCCAGAGGAATGGTTTGGGAAGGGGTCCCTCCTCCTGAAGGACCAGCCCATCTTAGCAGGGGTCAGCCTGCTGCATTCCCGCCCGCCTGCTGTGCAGCAAGGAGGGCTGCCGCCAGCCCGATCACCTTACCGTTTGTGGGGGGCTTCCCACTGTCATCTCCACATAGTAGCCCTGGCCCGACTTGCCCCTCAGGTTGTCCACCATCTCCACAAAACTGCCCCTCCGGCCAGGCTCCTCTGGTTTCTCGTAGGTCTCCCGGGGCAGCCGCAGCCCCAGGGGGGCCCCTGCCAGGCCGCTGCGCAGGGGCAGCCGGATGCCAAGCTGGGTGCCGTGAGCAGGCAGCACCCCTGAGCCCACCCACAGCAGGAGCCAGGGCAGGGTTGGGGCCATGGTGGGCCCGGACCTCCTGGGCTCCCTCAGGCCCACGTCTGTCCAAGTTGCCTGCTCCCAAATCTGGGTGGTGGCGGTGGCTTCTCTCAGGAGAGGGGGCTTGGAGGCATCAGGACTCCAGTGCCTGTAGGCCTCTCAACCAGTCCCCTGGTCCAGGTGATGGTCGGCGAGCAGCAGAAATCTGCAGAGCACAAGAGGGGAACGACTGGGCTCCAGGACCCAGCTACATCTGGACGGCGGCAGACAGCCTCAGCAGTGGGCTTGGGCCCCTCAGGGGGCTGGGAGGGGCGGGCATGGCAGGTTGGCGCCGACTGCTGTCCTGGTCCTTCTGGTGAAGTCGGCGGTGTTGGAAGGGGCAGGGGCTCCGGGCTCCTGCACTGCGTTAGCTGCTCAGGCCACCATAATCCAGCTCCTATCTCCCAGCTCCTAGGCAGGCTGGAGAGGCGGAAAGACTTGTGGCGGCGGCTGTCAAAGCCAAAGGGTTTTCGCTTTTCCCTGGGATCCCTGGGAAGTGTAGTCTTTCCATGGCAGGCAGCCCAGCTTCCGGGGATGGAAAGGGGTCTGGTATGCCCTCTGCCGAGGTGGAGTACACCTTGCAGCACCCTGGGGGGGAAGAGTTTCCCCAGCCCTGGCAGGGCGGGCAGGGCGATGCAGTTACAGTGATGGCATACCTCTCACTTGTCATTACTTCTTTCAGCATTGATTGATCACCCACTGTATGCCAAGCACACTGCCAGGTTACTGGTGCTACAAAGTAAAATGAATACACACTACATTCTGTCCATTGGGCAGAATTAAGTGATTCCTGCCACAGAGGGGTTACAAACAAAGGATGTGGCATTAAGGAGTAGGACTTTAGGGGACATCTAAGGGAACTGGAAAGATTCAATGGAAGAAGATGGTATTTAATTTGAGCTTTAAAAATGGGTAGTGGGGGCTGTGGTTGTGTCTCAGTGGTAGAGCACTTGCCTAACATGTGCAAGGCCCTGGATTCGATCCTCAGCACCACATAAAAATAAATAAATAAAATAAAGGTATTGTGTCCAACTACAACTAAAAAATAAATATTTTTTTAAAAAAATGCATAGTATTTCTAGAACAGAGACTAGGGGAACAAGATTAAAGGAATGGAGGGGTGTGCTAGGCAGCAAACCACACAAGAAGGGTTCAAGGGGAATGAAGAGTGTCTGTTTTCACCAGAGTCTGCAATCACTAGGCAATTAAGAGCTAGTCAGGTCTTCTCTATCTGAATCTGTGCCTTTGATGCTCTTGGGGTACAAATCCTTATGATCCCCTGATTCATGCACTGTCAGCCAGTTAGGCTGAGGATGAATGGCTGCAGAGAGCTTTGAAGTGTTATAACTCCAAGAAGCATCAACATATTAATTGCTAAGTGTTTAAAACAAAGAGCTGTAGGGCTCTAATTACTTAAAATAGAAATGATATATGATTATGTCATCATGATATTTATCAGAAGTAAAAAGCCCTTGTTAAAATTCACTAGTCATTCTGATGAAAAAAAAAGAAAAAAAAAAAACTAAAGGGAAACTTTTAATAAGATAACAAATGGCTTGGGGTGTGACTCAGTGGCTCTGGGGTGGAGTGCTTGGCACATGTGAGGCCCTGGGTTCAATCCCAACCCTGGAAGGGGAGGGGCATAAAGATAGTGAAAAATCATAGAAAACCTATTGTTATAGGCTAAAGTTATTCTCATAGAAGTCAGGCTTAGGAAAAGGAAGGTCATTATCACCACTCTTATTCCACAGAGTCTAGGTTGGTTTGGCCAATTCAATAAGATAAGAAAATTGAACAAGTGCTATAAATGCTGGAAAATAAAGGAATCATTATCTGCAGATTAGAAGATATGATGAAGAATACTAAACAATAAGGTGATTAGACACATAAAAATTGTAAAGGCTGAAGGCATGGCTCAGTGGTAGAGTGCTTGTCAGGCATGCATGAGTATCTGTTTTTGATTTTGAGCACCAGAGAAAAAAATCAAATCAATAGACCAACGAATGTATGGGAATTGTATATAAATAAAGATGAAATTAATATCAGAGGAAAAAGGATGCATTATTCAATAACTGTGTTGGGACAATTGGTAATCCACTTGGAAGGAAAGAAAATAAAATCCATGTCTCATCTAAAAATAAATCCCTGGAGATCAAAAAGCTTTATATAATAAATAGAAATAAGGAAGAAATAGAAAAATATTTTCATAATCTTATGTTGAAGACAGCCTCTCTAACAAAACTCAGGAAAAAAACTGAATAGGTTTGACTACTTAAATATTTAAAACTTCTGTACAATCAGAAGCCCTTCAATACTGTAAGTATTCCAATTCTGGTTCTTCTATTTAGTAACCAGAAGACCACAGGCTTGTTAACCTTTCTGTGCTCAATTTTATCATTTGTAAAAACCTCTTAAAGTAAGAAATCAATGAGATAATCCATGTAAAGCTCAGAGAATGGTGTCTGGCATGCTCCATAAAGGCTAGCTATTAGCAGTTTTACTACTACAACTACTCAGAAAGTGACATTTGCAAAGTTAAAAGATAAGCTACACATTAGGAAGCATTTGCTATAAACAGGGGGACAAAGGGTTAATTACAATACACAAAGAGCTTCCACAAACCAATAAACCCCCCAAACAATGTGATAGAAAAATGAACAAAGGGTGTGAAAGGTAATTCATAGAAGAGATTAAAATGGCAAATAACATGAAAAAGTTTGACTTTATTAATAATGTAAAAACACAAAACACTATTTAAGTACCATTTTCTTCCCTCCCTCTCAGATTGGCAATGTGTTGGTGCTAGTGAATGTGTTGGTAAATTACTGCATTTTTTGGAGGGTAATTTGGCAATGCTTATTAAAATGTAAAAAATACGAACTCTTTGAGCATTGTTATTTCTAGGACTCTAGTCCACAAAACAGGAATTTCAGCAGTGTGTACAATATCAAGACGTTGGAAACAAAGTAAATGATCATCAATAGGAGACCAAAAGAGGTGACTTTTATTCAATGACATCCTTAACAACCATTAAAAACAATGGCATATGTGGCAGGGTGGCACATGCCTGTAATTCTAGTTCCTTGGGAGGTTAAAGCAAAATGTTCACAAGTTTGAGGTCAGCTGGGCAGTTTATCAAGACCTTGTCTTGAAATAAATAATAAAAAGGGCTGGAGGTGTAGCTCAGTGGTAGAGTGCCAGTTTGAGCAACCTAACAAGACACTGCCTCTGAAAAAAGGAAAGTGAGGCTAGGCATGGTGGCACATGACTGTAATCCCAGCGGTAAGGAGGCTGAGACAGGAGGATCTTGAGTTCAAAGCTTGACTCAGCAATGGTGAGGCTCTAAGCAACTCAATGAGACCCTGTCTCTAAATAAAATACAAAGTAGGGCTGGGGATGTGGCTCAGTGGTGGAGTACCCTTGACTTCAATCCCCGATACACCCCACACTCCAAAAAAAAAAAAAAAAGTGGTAGGATTAATGAGTGTTTTCCTTTCTTTTCATGTTGAATGTCTTTTGTGAAGTCCAAATAAACAGTAAGAGAGAGAGAGAGAGAGAGAGAGAGAGAGAGAGAGAGAGAGAAAAGCTCTATCAGTGGAATTTCTGATGTGGGAGATTAGGGAACAATTTGTGAGACTCATCCCCTCATCTTTAAAAAGCACCTCTAAATGCTCACCTCTGACCTACAATGAATGAAATTCTCTCTTCTTCACTGATTTAGTATATTACTGATATTCCTATCGCTGTGTCATTTTTACTATCCCTCCACCCCCCAAAGACTTGCTTCTTTTCTGGGCTTGGTGGCACAGGCCTGTAATCCCAGTAACTCCAAAGATGGTGTCAGGAGGATCACAAGTTTGAGGCCAACCTCAGCAACTTAGCAGATCCTGTCTCAAAATAAAAAGCAAGAAGGGCTGAGGATGTAGCTCAGTACCAGTGTACCCCTGGGATCAATCCTCAGTACCACAAAACAAAAACAAAAACAACTTTCTTAATTATATTTACCTAAGGGCATTTGATAAATTGGTTTGCATTTCTGAGTACAAACTTGTAGGAAAACCTGATAAAATGAATATGATACCCACAGAATCCCTTATTTTATTAGCTCTTCCCATGAGTTGGGAACCCAGATTAAGGTACCAAAGTGGTTTTTTTTTTTTTTTTTTTTTGGATACCAGCAGTTGACTTAGAGGTGCTTAGCTACCAAGCCCCATCCTCAGCCCTTTTTCTATTTTTTAAAATTTGACACAGAGTCTCACTAAGTTGCCTGGGGTCTTGCTAAATTTGTTGAGGCTGGCTTTGAACTTGTGATCCTCCTGCCTCACCTTCCCCAGTTGAGATATAGGCATGTGCCACTGTGCCTGGCAAAATTTAAAGTGAAGTATTCTCGGGCTGGGGATGTGTCTCAAGCGGTAGCGCGCTCGCCTGGTATGCATGCGGCCCGGGTTCGATCCTCAGCACCACATACAAACAAAGATGTTGTGTCCGCCGAAAACAAAAAAATAAATATTAAAATTCTCTCTCTAAAAAAAAATAGAATTGTAAAGTGAAGTATTTTGATGACAATCAAAATCAACTAGATTGATTGTAAGTTCATGTGTATAGGGAACTAGAAATGGTGTTTTGAATCCTTGTTTTGTGCATGTCTGTGGTGAATTAGTTGGTGAGCCGTAGAGGTTCTTCCCAGGCTAGTCCCTTTGGCCTCTCAGTAAGACTTTTTTTTTTTTTTTTTTAATATTCTTTTAATTGTAGATGGACATGATACCTTTATTTTACTTATTTATTTTATGTGGTGCTGAGGATTGTACCCAGTGCCTCACATGTGTGAGGCAATGCTCTGCCATTGAGCCACAACCCCAACCCCCTCAGTAAGACTTTTAAGGTGTGCGGAAAGGAAGAGAACCAATGCTTTTTCATCTGCAGTGAGGAAAAAGGAAGTTAAATATGAGAAATATATTCCAACTGTCTAGTTTGGGATCTATAGGAACAACTATCCAAGTTCTTTACTGTGGACTAAGTGGTGCAGGGACTAGTTTCAAGAGATAGGAGGAACCAGATACATCTCTAGAATGTCCTCATCATCTCCTCTGCACCTCCTAATGTCTCTACTTTATGTTCTTGTTTTTCTATTGAAAGAATGACCAGAGCTGCTTTTGTCCCTCTTAACTTCTCTAGGATAGACTACATAGAGAGAAAGGAATATTTGCCCTCCATGTAAGTAAAACTAATTATATTAGTAGTGATTCTTCTGCCAGATAGTGAGTTTGCAGGGTCTACATATTTATTTATTTTTTTAAAGAGAGAGTGAGAGAGGGAGAGAGAGAGAGAGATTTTTTTTTTTTTTTTTAATATTTATTTTTTAGTTTCCGGCGGACACAACATTTTTGTTTGTATGTGGTGCTGAGAATGGAACCCAGGCCGCACGCATGCCAGGCGAGCGCGCTACCGCTTGAGCCACATCCCCAGCCCAGCTCTACATATTGTGTCCCTTTTTTTCCATCTTCAACAGACTCTTCAAAATAATTGCCACAGATATTATTATCACCATTTTGCAGATATGTAAACTGAATCCTGTCCTCCAGCAAAATATGGATGATAGAAACTAGGTTTTTTAATTCTTGGTCAGGTATTCACTGATTTAATCAGAACACAAGGGAGACAGTTTTTATGTTGTTTTTTTTTTTTTTTTTTTTTGGCGGGGCGAATGGGGTTGGGGGTTTCCATTACTTAACATTCTTATTTCTTTAGTTTATTTAAGGTCCATTCAATGGGTTGATTATTAATGATCACTGTTATTCATCTGATATTAACCACACTACTAAAAATTGATGATCAATAAACTGCCTTGGGAATTCACGTTTCTATAAATATTATGACTTGTCCCCCTCTGCCCTGGAAAAAATTTTCCTTACGCAAATATAAGGCTCTCTTTTAATCCCTTTTGGAGCCCCATCAAGTTTTTTTTTAGAGAGAGAATTTTTTTTATTTTTTATTTTTTGGGGGACACAACATCTTTGTTTGTATGTGGTGCTGAGGATCCAACCGGGCCACACGCATGCGAGGCGAGGGCACTACCACTTGAGCCACATCCCCAGCCCCCCATTAAGTATTTTTGAACTACAACTCCCATCGTGCAACGGGAAACGGTCAGAACTCTGAGTGATCCGACAGGACCTTGAACCAATCCAGTTCCAGAGCTCTCAGTCAGGGACCTATTGGCTCTGGGTGGAGGCGGAACCTTCAGTTGCTAGGTTGGTCCCCTTCCGGAAGTGGTTGTTGGCCTCTGCAGGGCAACACCCCGGCGTCCCTGGAAGCGGGGAACCGGGGTGGTGCTGGGCAAACGGCGCAGAGCCATCGCCCCAAGGCTCCCGGGGTGGGGGACAGGTGAGGACTCCTTCAGGGGAGAGGGTGGTGTGATCTGGTGGCGAGGCAGGAGAAGGAGGGTTGCCGGTGAGTTGAGGCACTCTGGTGTATCAGCGAGCGCTATGTGTAGAGTGTGGGCGGGAACTGAGGGAAGAATTGAAAAAGGAGCGGTTGGGCGAGTGTGCATCTATTCAAAACCCCACCTCGCCCGCTGGCGAGTAGGCGGCAGGGGCCTGGCGGGTGAGTGAGCGGCGGCTGGTGGGGGGAGTGAGGGCGCAGAGCGGTGTGAGAGCTAGTTGGGTCCCTCCTTCGCTCCTCCGGCCCGAGCCTGTGCGAGGCCCGGTCCTGTGAGCCTTGTCTGAATCCTCCTGTGAGATTCATCCCCCGCCCCGTCCCCGTTTCCGAATCCCGGGCTAGCCCAACCTAATGCCATCTTTTGGCCCGCTGGGGAAGTTGGGAAGTTTTTCTTTTTTTCTTCACTGCACTGATTCAAGCATCTCCGTTTACATCTGGAACCGCTCTCTTCACTTAGCTTCCAGGACTCCCTTCCCCCTGGTTCTCTTGACTCAGCCCTTCTCTTCTACCACTCCGTCTCTGGGTGATTTCACCCAAAGTTTCAGTTACCATCCATTCAGCAAACCACTCTTAAGGTGAATCTCTTTCCTGAGCTTAGATCTGATTACTGATCATCTCTTTCCTGATGTCTGGGATCTGTTCCTCTGCTTGTATTGTCTATCGTAGTGAAGGATTTCACCACACAGCCACGTCTACATTGGGAACATTCATCTAGTATGAAGTAAGACATGTCTATATTCTAGGCAGCATACCTACTATGGTCTATTGGACAAAGCCTAGAATCACTATATACTGACTGAAGTGATCTGGTTCCCTCCTTCCCCTCACTTATACATAGGTCACGTGCAGTTACTCTCCTTCTTCTACCCTCTGGCCCTTCCTTTCCATTCTCACAGCCACTTAATTCATAAATATCTTGCCAGGACTTTCAGGCTAACTTCGTAGGCAATTTCTCTGCTTCAGTTCTTGCATTTCTCTAAACTATAAAACTCATCAATGTTAGTCTCCTTTGTGAAATCCTGTGATAATTCCTCATCATGTACAACATCCTTAATCCTTCCAACCTTTTATGATATAGTCCTTGCCTTCCGTTCTAGATCTCTCTCCTGCTACTCCTTCCACTCTCCCTTGCAATTTGATCATGTCAAAGCGGTTAAGGGCCCAGACTTTGGAATCAGATAAATACATGCATATTCTATTGTTCCATTTACTAGCTGAAAAACTGGGCAAGTTTAAAAAGTTTTTTTTTTTTTTTTAACCTTGCTTAGCCTCAATTTCCTTATTTGAAAAGCAGTGATAATAATTTCTATCTAGCTGAGAGGATGAGGTGAGATGATGTAAATAAAACACTTAGTACAGTTTTGGAACAAAGGGACTGTTAAGTAAATTTAAACTTTTATTGTCATAATAAGTTTCTTGGCACTCTTTCCTGCTTCTTTGCTGTTGTGTGTGCTGTCCTTTCTGCCTTTAAGTTCCCTTACTCTTATCCTAGTGAGCTCCTACTTATCCTTCAGGAACCGTCTCAGTGGCCAGATATCTGTGATGCTTTCCCACAACTTCCAGAGTAATATTAGTTACCCTTATCTTTGTGTCCTGTTGTATTTAACACATGATGTAGTCATGTGTTTATATGTCTGGCTTCACATTAGGCCGAACTTGGGTTTAGGATCATGTTTAATCAGGTTTGTAGCTCTGGTATCTAGCATAATGCCTGGTGGGTGTTCAATAAATGACTATTGAATTTCTGAATGACCTTATCTTCAATGATATTGGATCTGTCTTTTGGAACAGTATAGAATAAGTCCTTAAATATAGTAGTAGTGGTAATAATCATAGTAACACTTGGCATTTGTTGAGATTTTAATATACTTTAAGCATTTTACATTTAACCACTTCTCACAACACTCTGAGATGCTTTTGTTATTTATTTATTTTTTGTGGTGCTGGAGATTGAACCTAGGGTCTCCCATTGGCTAAGCACATAAACTATCACTGAGCTACACTCCCAGCCCAGTATACTTTTATTTTTGGTTTGACATTTACTCTATGCCAGAAATGTGCTAGACACTTTTCAGATATTATCTCATTCACTGCCAAATATCTTTTCGACATAGGTTATCATCACTGAATTATACAGATGAGATTACTGAGGTTTAGAAAGGATGAAGTACCTTGCCTAAAGTCATACAGCTGGCAAGTGAGAGAGCTGGAATTTGAGTCCAGGTTTTCTGTTCCCAGAGCTGGTTCTTTTATCACTATGCCATATGTCATTTAAAGTGTGGAGAGGGATATTTAGCATTGGAAGGGATATTTAGCATGTGCAAGTGCTACCATGGACATTTTCGGTTCCCAAGATTCCTTGGTTCTGTGTTAGTGTGGTTTATAGCAGTAATTGAGCTCCTGCAGTTTATATAAGCTCATTTTAGGCTTGGTTGGAAAAATTAAGAGGAACAAGCATGGCCTTCACAAAAGAGGTGGAACACATGGAAAAGATAATGTTGAGAGAAATATGCCTGTGAACATGTGAAAACTGTGTCCCCAGTGCTGAGGTGCTTCTGGATTGGCAGGAGGTTGGTGATTTTGGAGGAGATGTGTGGATCACTCCTTTTCTGCTAGATTCTGGGATTGGCAGGAGATTGAAGAGTGCAGTTGAGTGACTCTCCCCAACAACTCTAAGGCTTGCAGTGGGGCTCAGGCCAGGTAGTGAGTAGATCTTACTAGGTTTCATCTGATCTGTTGGTGACTGCAACACGAAGTACAGTTGAGGCTTCAGAAGCCATATCTGGAGTGCCATGATTGACTAGAATTTCGCTCATAGTCATAAGCCTGGAGGAAAATCTCAGGACATGACATTTATTTGCCATAGCAACTCTAATGGCTGCTTTCTTGGACTTCTCTAGGTTACTAAGCTAGTCCAGGTTGTTACCATCTCCCACCTAGACCATATCATGGTTTTGTTTCTCATCTTCCCATAGCCATTCTGGTTTTTCTTCCTTCTAATCTGGTCACCATTCTAGTCCATATTCCCAATGGTTGCCAGAGTGATTCCCCCTCCCCACCCCAACCCAAAACCTTTGCCTGGCTTCCATTTGCCTTAGGATAAAGGCCAAGTCCTCGGCATGTCTTGGCTTCTGCCCACCTCTTCAACATCATCTCTAGCTATTCTCTTTCTTGGTAGGTGATGTATCTTACAGAAGGACGTTTGCACATGATGCTACTTCTGCTGTTAGAACACATTTCTTTGAGGAATCCCTACTCATTCTTCAGTTCTCAGCATAGGCACATCTAACCAGGTTCATTTCCTTCAGCACTTTTATCTCATTTGTATTATACATTTATCTGGGACTGCTGGATTGGTCACAGTCCACAGGGCTGTAGCTCAGGGAAGTGACAGTTGAATCTGTTTTTTTTCCCCCATACTGGGGATTCAACTCAGGCCCTTTGCATATTTGGCAAGTGCTCTACCACTGAGTGACATCAAAAGCCCCTTTCAAAAATTTTATTTTGAGATAAGGTCTCACTAAGTTGCCTAGGCTGGCCTTGAACTCGAGATCCTCTTGCTTCAGCTTCCTGAGTAGCTGGGATTACAAGAATGTATTCCTGCATCTGGCAGAAATCTACATTTTTAGTGCCTATGAATAAGTAAATAAACTTGATAGGTGCTCGGCAAACCTTTCTTGAATGGTAAATGCTCTGTAGAAGTCATTAAGAAGTATGATCTCCCTCTCCACACTCCTCTTCCCTGCAACTCTGTACCCCTTTGGCCCTGTCTTTGCCCACATCTTTCTGAAGCCAGGCAAGGCAAGGAAAGAAGGTGAAATATAGGCCATCCATATTTTGATTTTTTTTTTTTCTGGCAGATTTGTTTGAAATTTGGGTGTGCTTGAATTCAGATTTTCCATGTTCTTCCCAGACTTTAAATAGTTAAATGCAGATTATTATGTACATAGCCAGTTAGGGTTTTTTCTTTTCTTCTTTTTTTTTTTTTTCCCTTTTGGTACTGGGGATTGAACCCAGGGACACTTAACCTATTAGCCACATCCCCAGCTCTTTTTATGTTTTATTTTGAGACAGGGTCTTGCTAAGTTGCTTAGCACCTCACTAAGTTGCTGAGGCTGGCTTTGAACTTGTGATCCTCTTGCCTCAGCTTCCCGTGCTTTTGGAATTACAGGTATGCATCATCACACCTGGCTCAGTTAGGATTTGTGCCATGAAAACAGTTGTATGTGTCTCACGCTTTCTGGAGGTTGGAGTTATGTAGGAATAAGTAACATTTCTTAACTGCAAAATTTCTCAGATTCTATGTTAGTTAATACAGTGCCTTGTAGAGCCATGCTTGATAAGTGCTTGTTCACCCTGATGTTCAGGCTACTATTGAGTCCTACCTATCTGTAGATCCTTTCATTTTCTCTTTCCCTCTTCTCTAATTAAGAGTATTAAAGATCTAGGTAACTTCTTAAGTCACACAGCAGTGGGCCCCATCTGCCATTCTGGTTCCTGGTCCATTTCTGCTTTGCTGTCTGGAATTGGAAGAGTCAGGCCCCCCTTTTCTCTGATTGTGTAGAGGTGTGAGTACCCTACTGTGTATTCGGTATTACGGGTTCTCAGGGTTAGGAACAGATTTTCACTTCAGCTTAGGTCCTGCGTACGTACTTCCTTTCATTTGTCTTCCTTCTTGGGGGCAGCATGATGGGAATGAGAGGGTCAGGGATGGAGTCTGGCTCCCTTAGCATCCTGTGGACTGATAAAGAGGCTAGTGTCTGTGAGTTCTAAGGCAGGACACCTCTGCTATTGTAGTCACAGAGGGTATGTAATGGTCTTTGATTGGTCTTTTGTCATTTGTCAGGGGCCCCACTACAGGAATCTGGGGTAGATTGAGAGTCACCAAGTCCAGCCATTTTCTTTTTTTAATTTTTCTTTTTTAGTTGTCAATGGAACTTTATTTATTTATATGTGGTGCCAAGAATCGAACCCAGTGCCTCACACATACTAGACAAGCGCTCTACCACTGAGCTACAACCCCAGCCCCTCCAGCCATTTTCTAAACATTTACTCCAGGCCTTTCTACTTAAAGGTGGCCATTTTTATGCTCATTGTTACAGGGGGAAGAGTGACAGCTTCTGAAGAAGTGAGCAACAGAACCTGCTGTGCCAGACTCCTGTTGGTCTATCACACCTGGTGTGGCTAACTCCTCCTAAGAGAGGCATGCAGCTTGTCTCTGCTTATCAGGCTTCGGCATGGAAGCTATTCTAGGAGAAAGTTAGTGGGATCTGGGGGTCCCGAAGTGGTGGTGGGACTAGGGGCAAGAAGAGAGGAGCAATTCTAGAACTGCACCAGCTTGTCAGTTGAAGAATTTGGCATTGTTCCATCTATGAATGCTAGAAATCTTGGATTCAAGTTGGACTCCTATGGTTGTCGGCTCACACTACTGTAACAATATCATAGACTGAGTGGTTTAAACAGTAGAAATCTATTTTCTCACAGTTCTGAAGACTGGAAGTCACAGATCAACATCTGTTTCTGGTAGCTGCCTTGTACATGGCTACCACCTTCTTGCTGTGTCTTCATTTGGTGGAGAGAGAAGTCTGATCTCTCTTCCTCCTTTTTGTTTTTTAAATCTATTTTTTATTTTTAGTACATGGACTTAATAACTTTATTTTATTTATTTATTTATTTTTTATGTAGTGTAGAGGATTGAACCTAGTGCCTCACACCTGCTAGGCAAGTGCTCTACTGCTGAGCCACAACCCCAGCCCTAAGAACACTAATCCTGTCAGAGCAGGGCCCCACTCTTAAGACCTCATTTAACGCTAATCACTTCCTGAATTACTTTCTATCCCATAAAGTCACATTGCAGGCTAGTTTTTCAATGTTTGAATTTTGGAGGGACTCAATGTAGTCCATTGCAACTCCTTTCCATTCTGTCCTTCTAACAGCTTGGTCCTATTAAGCCTGATGTTGCTGTGTTCGTTGTGTCTGTCCCTTCTCCATTCTTAATGTTTCTGCCCTAGTTTAAGTTTTCATCATCTTTCACTTGGATAGTAGCCTCCTTAAGTGGTTTTCCTGACACCAGTTTCTCATTTCTTCAGTCTAGCCATGCCAGTCTTACCAGAGTTCTTGTCCTTAAAAAAAAAAAAAGGCCACTTCATGTCACTTTCTTTTCCCAAATCCCTTAGTGTCTCTTCTGCAGGGCAGAATCAAGGCCTTTTAGCGTGGTCCACATGGTCCTTTTAGCTGGCTTTCCACTCTGGCCCTTGCCATGCATACTGTTATCCCATGTTCCAGAACACCCGCTGCAGCCCAGGGTGATCCCTGTCTAGAATGCCTTTTTTATGCTTCACTGGGAATTTTTCCTTCTGCCTTCTGCTATCACTGAAGTTGTATCTCTTCCCTTCCTGGATTGCCAGCTCTCTGTAGGCATTGTTGGATGTAAATGTGTGACTGTGTAGTAGGGTATGTGGGTATATGGGTATCTGTTGAGATTTTCTGTTTGGGGGTCCTATGCTGTAATTCTTTTTCCTCTTTGGGATGGTGGTTATGAAGTCAAATTCTTTAGAGAGTTAGGCTTGTGGATCTTTTGTGGTTCACTGAATGTTCAACAATCTTTGGGAGGTGCATCTCAGGGAATTTTCCTAGACACAGAACCCGTGAGGCTTGAGTTCTGAGCTGTTAGTCCCACCCTCTATTATTGCTGGTGCCTGCAGAGTTCTTAGCAGAGTTGGCATGTAGGATCTGATCTGACCCAGATGCTTCATGACCCTCTTCTACCTTTCCCCTTCTAAGCTGAGTCACTGATTTTTCTCTCTGGTTGGGGGGTCTCTGGGATCTAGGTGTTTGAGCCCACATCAGTCATGGCGGGACGACCCATCCGTATAGGAGACCAGCTGGTTCTGGAGGAAGATTATGATGAGACCTATATTCCCAGTGAGCAAGGTAAGAGGCTTGAAGTATATTGTAGTAGTTCTCTGAGGGCAGGGATTATGTCTGATTTATTTTTGTTCTTGCAGTGTAACATGTGGTACATGCTCAATGCTGCTTACATGCACAAGTGTTAGATCAAAGGTTGGCAAACTATAATCCATGGGCTTAACTTGGCCTTTTGCCTGTTTTTGTATAAAGTTTTATTGGAAAACAGCCATGCTTATTTGCTTCTCGGTGGCCTGTGGCTACCTTCATGCTATGGTAGCATTGTTGAATAGTTATGACAGAGACCATATGACCCACAAAGCCTACAGTATTTACTATCAGAACAGAAGAGATTTGCTGACCTGGGTTAGATCAATGATAACTTTTTTTTTTTTTTGCTTTTGGTGCTGGCATTGGACCCATAATGATTAGTTTAAAATGAAATTGTAGTAGGGGATATCATGAAATATAGTATGTCCTGAGGCAAACCCAGTTTCTTTTCTTTTTTTTGTTTGTGGTGCTGGGCATTAAACCCAGGGCCTTGCTCGTGCTAGGCAGATGCTGTACCACCGAGTTTAATTCCTTGCTCCCCACCCGAGTTTTCTTAAGAACAAACTAAAGCTGTGTTTTCTTTTTTCATAATGATATTATTAATAACAATGATAACATTATTTTGTACCATTGTGTGCCAGTCTATATTTTAAGAATTTGATATTTATTACCTTTTCTTTTTTTTTTAATTTATTTTTAGTTGTAGTTGGACACAATACCTTTATTTTATTTATTTATTTTTATGTGGTGCTGAGGATCGAACCCAGGGTCTTGCACGTGCGAGGCGAGCGCTCTACCACTGAGCCACAACCCCAGCCTGATATTTATTACCTTTTCAACCCTTGTCAATCCTCCATAAGCTAAGTACTATTATTGTTCCTATGTTATAGGTGAGGAAATCAAGGCACAGAAAGGGTAAGTAATTTTCCTGTAGTTACCCAATTCTACTAAGTGGTACAAAGGATCTACCCAGGTATTCTAAGTCCTCAACCTGTTCTTTGAAGCACTATGTTTTTTTTTTTTTTTTTTTTTTGTGTGTGTGTGTGTGTGTATGTGGTGCTAGGCATTAGAACCCAGGGCCTTGTGCATGCAAGGCAAGCAGTCTACCAATTGAGGTATATCCTCATCCCTGAGGCATTGTTATTTTTTGGAGTGAAAACTCCTTTGAAGTTATAAAGAGTTATGGATCTGGATTCACAAATTTTGTTCACCAACTATGTGGTTAGTAGATGGGTTAGAGTGGAACGAGAACTCTTGCACCCACTGGGAGCTCATGAGCCCACATTAAACCTTGGGCTTTTTTTATAGTTTGTTGTATGTGTTTGTTTGATTGCCATAGAGAAGTTTTTTGTTTTTATATTTTTTGGTACTGGGGATTGAACCCAGGACTTTGCTTATGCCAAGCACATGCTCTACCACTCAGCTATATCCTCAACCCAAATTTTTTAAATTTTTATGTTAAATGTATTATTAGTTCATTCTCATCTGGCCTCTGAATTAGTTAATGTATCAAAGTTAGAAAAGCAAAGCCTTCCCCACTCCAAGGTGAAAATACTTTTCTCACGTTTTCTTCCTAAACCATTAATGGAATACTTCTCTTTTCTTCTCTGATTTGGATGTTGTACTGGGTGTATCTTTTCTTCCATTGGAATGCCTATTTATATGTCACTGCTGTACCCTTAATTATTGAGACTCCATCATAAATTCTAATGTTTACTGGGGCCAAAATGCCCTTATTGGTCATTTTTCAAAGTTTTCTTTGCTATTTTGTCTGTTTTTATCCCCATGAACTTTAGAATCACCTTGTCAAGTTCTGGGTAGAGCTGTGTATGGAGGAACTGTTAGTACTTGGGGAAAATTCTGTTAAATATTTGAATTAATTTAGGGATAACTTTCATCTTTATGAAGTGAAGTCTTTCTACTCAAAATGTCATATTTCTTTTTTTGTGTGCTCTTATGGGATGACTTTAAGTTTTCTTCATAGACGTCTTACTACTTGCTCAGGTTATTTCTTTTTTAAAAATATTTTTATTAGTTGTAGAGTGATACACAATATCTTTATTAGTTTATTTTTTATGTGGTGCTAAGGATCAAACCAGTGCCTCACACATGCTAGGCAAGCGCTCTACCACTGAGCTACAGCCCCAGCCCCTATTTCTTAAATGTAGATTGAGCATGCTTACTCTGGAAATCCAAAACCAAAATTCTCCAAAATCTGAAACTTTTTGGAGTATTTCTGATTTTGGATTTTCAGATTAGGGATGCTCAACTAGTAAAGTCTATGCAATTATTCCAAAATCTGAAAAAAAGTCTGAAATGTGAAGCACTTCTAGATCTGAGCATTTTGAATAAGTGATACTCAACCTGACTGTTTTCTTTTTGGGTTGCTGTTGTAAATGAGGTCAAGGTTTTTCCAAGGATGTTTATGAATTCTTTTGTTCTGTCCGAGTTTAGATATTCTAATCACAAGCCATCATATTCTTTTCCTGGACTGCCTAAGTAGCTTCCTAATTAGCTCACTGTTTATACATTTGCCCTTGTCCAGTCTGTTCTACCTAGTAGCCAGAGTGATCTTATGATATGAAGCAGACCATTTCTAGTGGTCTCTGCTTTTTTTGGGGGGATACCCGGGATTGAACACAGGAGTACTTAACCTCTGAGCCACATCCCCAGCCCTTTTTTATATTTTATTTAGAGACAGGGTCTTGCTGAATTGCTTAGGGCCTTGCTAAGTTACTCAGGCTGGCTTTGAACTTATGATTCTCCTGCCTTAGGCTCTCCAGTCGCTGGGATTATAGGCTGGTCTCTACTTTTAACTCTCTTCTGTATATTCAACATGACACCCTTGCTGCGGTTGTAGGACTCTACATCTGTTCATCTGGCCAGACTTTCTCTACCAGTTATATTGGCTTTCTGAAAGTCCTCTTGTGAGCTAAGCTGCATCTTGCCATAAGTCTTTTGTATCTGCTCTTCTACCTGTCTGCTCTTTCCTTAGTACTTTACATGGCTGGTTTCTTTTGACTTCTTCAGGTTTCAATTTAGTGTCTCCATTGCTGAGAGGTTTTCCTTGGCCATCCTTGGTAAAGAAGTGCCCCTTCACCTTGACCTTCTCTTAGGCATCATTTACTTCCTTCATGGCATTTATCAGAAACTTTAATTCTTTGTCTATTTGTTTACTTATTTGCTGATTTTCTCTTCAATTAGAATGTAAGCACCATAAGAGCAGTGACTATTTTTATCTTATTCATGGCATATAGTGACTGGCATGTGGGAGGCACTAAAAAAAAAAAAAATGATGAAAATCAATGAATAAATTAGTCCCTGGCCAACCAAGTTCTGACTGGTCTTTTGAAAAAAGTGGTTTTATTTCCTAGTCTGCAGATGTCACCCTCCAAATTCTCCACTGTGATGACTCATATTGGTGATACATCTCTGACCTGGGCTATTATCAACTAAAACATTGATGCCCCTTGTATATTTATTTCATCATTCCTTAGTCCTCCAGCGACATCTTCTATTGGTCATTTCATCTATTTTTTCCTTCCCCAGAAAGGTGAGATACCCCTTTATTCAGTACATAAATTTCTCCTGTTCTCCAGATCTCTTGCAAAAGGATTCTAAGTGCTTGAAGCAAAAGTATTAGAGTTCAAAATATTTAGCAAAATTGAAAAAGAAATAATTCCCTTTATGGAAGAATGGGTCAGTTGTTGGGAAGAAGGCCTCCCGAGCTTCATTCACTTTCTTAGCTTAGCTGTCTCCCTGCTCCTAGGCGGAATCATTCTTTGCCTTTTCTCTGCTCCTGTCACATCATATATCACTTGGTTCATACTCTTATTTGTGAGTTTGTAAGGTTCTTAGGGGCTTAGTTGTCTGTATTTGTTCAGAACATGTTTGTTGACTGAATGATGAGTGCTTTTGCACCAACCTTTTGCAAATCTTGGGAAAGCTTATCTCCTTCTGGTGAGGTTGCCCTCATCCTGGATGGTTCCGGTTGTAGCTTTTGGGTTCTTCCTGAGCCTGCCACCATAATGAAGCCTTGGTTTCATTTTTTTTTTTCCACCTTTGTTAGACTTATCTTTAGATTATATTCTTGGAAATATGGAGATAACTTAATTTGATTCAGGTGTATCATTTATAAATTGTTTAAGATGTAAGGAAATAATTCTATATGTTTATTATTTATATTTAGAGAAATAATAATTTCTCTTTGAAGAAGATTTTGAAAGTAAAGGCAAAATAGAAAACAGATTGATAATGATTTTTTCTTCTCTCCATCCACTACCCCACTTCTCGTCTCTTTTACCTTTCTGCCCTCCTGACTCTTGCAGAAATTCTTGAATTTGCCCGAGAGATTGGTATTGATCCCATCAAGGAACCAGAACTGATGTGGCTGGCACGGGAGGGCATTGTGGCCCCACTGCCTGTGGAATGGAAACCATGGTAAGTAAGTGGGGGTGTGGGTCACTAATTTGGCCTGTCAGAGGCAGAGGGATCTGGTATTGGAGGTCGGTTTTAATTGGCCATCTTTTCCAAACCTGCCCTCTATAGTTAGGGATAGCTCAGTGCCCTTTCTTTGCTAAGTTGCCTCATGTTTCAGATCTCAATGTAGGCTGACTTGACAGTCTCTGTGATAGGCTTCAGTACTTATACCTAGCACCACAGTGCTGCTATCCTGGCTCAGGTCCTCTACACCAGCATCTGTTTTGCGTGGGCTAAGAAGGGGTTGTTGTTACTCCTTACAGACTGATAATTTTTTTTTTCTTTTTGGGTACTGGGGATTGAACCCAGTAAGCTAAATCCTTAGCCCTTTTTTAATTTTTTAAATTTTGAGACTGAGTCTTGCTGAGTTGCTTAGAACCTCATTAAGTTGCTGAGGCTGGTCTTGAACTTGGGATTTTTTTTGTCTCAGCCTCCTGAGTCTCTGGGATCATAGGTCTGTGCCCCTGTGCCTGGTGCCCACTGTTAATTGAACATGACAGTAGTATCTCCTTAGCATGTCCAGAATGGTTGCTGGTGCCAAAGAGTTTGTAGTGAGGCTGCCTAGACTGGCAAAGCATCTCTCTCTCTTGGCAATCCATGGCTCTGCCATCTCTGAATTTGTGTAACCTGTTAATGAATATTTCACATTTGTGGATTCACTGATCTTTTTAGAGCTCTTTGGATTATGAGGAGCACAGCTTATTCAGTTTATCTCATGGAAACTGGCTTTGGTGAAGAAACAGTGGCTAAGGAGAGAAAGCTGCAGGGTACCATGTCACTGTTGCTCACTCTTTCTCCAGAGGACTGCACTACCACCACTCACAGTGACACTGTTTCCTGTGCTATATGTCTGCTCTGTCTTCTTTAGTTTCTTTTCCTCATTACATGCACAGAGCTCATAAGTTGTCTCCCTGAAGTGAGTGCCATAAGTTTACTTCCCACCTTAGAGTGGATTTTCCTATGATTGTCCCAAACTAGTGCTCAGATGTCTTAGGGGGCTCCCCTCTCAGAGGGTAAGGTGCAATTTGGGAGATAAGGTGTAATCATCTTGTTCTTACCCATATCATTTAATGCGATGGCTATATTCCAAAATGGCAATTGTTGCATTACTCTTCTCGGCTGAAGGATTATAATCCTTTTAGCTTTTCTTCACATGGCAGCCTTCTTGTTCTCTTGATCTTTTTAGCTGCCTCTCATTGGACTTTCTCCAGTTTTTCATGACATCTTTCTTATAGGAAATCTGTCAGCACTTCACACAGTATTCCAAGTGCTGAGAACTCATGATTGTATTTATAGGATAACCTTATAGGATAGTGTTTTGTGTTGTTTCTAATACACAGTCTGAGGGAAGGTAGGAAACTGTTACTGGTTAAGAGCCATCTGTGTGCCAGACTTTGTGCCACTTGCTTTCATGTACCTGCCAGGGTTGTCAGTGTTTCATTGTGCTATAGGGGGAACATGAATTGTTTTTCATTTTTAAAAATAATTCATACATGTCATCTTCTCCCTTTCTCAAGGTCATGACTATTAACTGGTAATTCCTTCCATACTTTTCAGTTCTCTCCACCCCCAGCTCCCCTTCCACACCTTCTAAAATCCACACACCCCACACATTTTTTTTAAACCTAAGTGTTATATACTCTGCTCTTCTATGTCAATTCATGTAGGTCTACTTTTTTTATTGGCTGTGTAGGTATTCTACTTTCCCAAGCCCTGTGGTGCTTGGGGTCGAACCCATGGCTTTGCATATGCTAGGCAAGCATTCTGTCACTGAGCTATATTTGCTACTCAGCTGTATCACGTTTTTTAAAAAGTCTTGATTTAGTTAATTACTTTAATATTGAAGGACATTTAGAGATTTTTTTTAGAGTGACCATGTATAGGAGCATCTTTTTCTGAAATTTCTGATCTCTTCCATTGATCTATTTGTCTCGTCTTTTCACAAGTACTATTCTTTTTTTTTGGTGGGCCGGGAGGGGAGTACCAGGATTGAACTCAGAGGCACTTGACCACTGAGCCACGTCCTATTTTGTTTTTTATTTAGAGACAGGGTCTCACTGAGTTGTTTAGTGCCTCACTTTTGCTGAACTTTGTGATCTTCCTGCCTTAGCCTCTGAGCCGCTGGGATTACAGGCGTGCGCCACCTTGCTCAGCACTATTCTATCTTGATTACTGTAGCTTTATAATAACTCTCAAAATCATTTAGGGTAAATCTTTCAACTTTGTTCTCCATTTTCAAAGTGATATTCTAGGTCCTTTGCATTTCCATATGAATTTTAGAATCAGCTTGTCAGTTTCTTGTTAGGATTTTGATTGGGATTATGTATCAATCAGTTTGGGGACAACTGACATCTTGAGCAATATTGGATCTTTCAACCCATGAAATGGTCTGTTTTCCTTTATTTAGGTTTTCTTTAATATCTGTAAGAAATGTTTTGTAGATTTTTGTACATGTCTTGCCTATCTTATCAGATTTATGTCTGAGTTTATATTTTTGATGCTTCTGTAAGTGGTATATTTTCAATTTCTGGTTGTTCATTGCTTTTTTATATGAATAAAATTGGTTTTTGTGTATTGATCTTGTGGTGTGCAACCTTCTAAACTCAATTATGTCAGGTCTAGTCGCTTTTAGATTCCATAGGATTTTCCGCAGAGATGATCATGTCTTCTGGGAATAAAGACATTTTCCCTTCTTCCTTTCTTATCTGATTAGCCTTTATTTCTATTTCTTACCTTACTACACTGACTTGAGCCTTCTGTATAATTAAATAGAAATGGTGACAGAGGACATCTTTGCCTTTTTCCTGCTCTTAAGGGGAAAGCATTCAGTCTTTCATCATTAAGTAGATGTTAGCTGTAGGCTTCTTGGAAATGCTCATTGTCAGGATGAGAAAGTTTCCCTCTATTCCTAGCATACCGAGAGCTTAAAACAGGAATGGATGAATGGGTGGTAGATTTTATTAAATGATAAGATCACATAGTTTTCTTTTCTTTCTGTTCATATAGAAAATTATATTGATTTATTTTTGAATGTTTAAATAACCTTATATTCCTGGATAAACTCCACTTGGTCATGATGTATTACTCTTTTTATATTTTATTGAATTTGACTTTGTAAAATTTCATTAGGTATTGTTCCATCTATGTCCATGGGGAAAATTGGTGTATAGTATCAGTTTTTTCCTAATAATCTGTCTTATTTTAGTATAGGTTAATACTGGGTTCTAAGAATGATTTATGAATTTCTTCCTCTTCAGTTTTCAGGACACATTTCAGTAGGATTGGTATTTTTTTCTTCTTTAATTTTTGGGAGAATTTACCAGTGAAATCATCTGGGCCTGTAGGTTTCTTTATGAGAAAATTTTAAACTAAAAATACATATTCTTTAATAGATATAGGATTATTCAGTATATTTCTTCTTGAATGAGCTTTGGTAGCTTGTGTCTTCCAAGGAATTTGTCCACTCATCTATTTGTTTTTTTGGTGGTACAGCGGATCGGCCCAGGGCTTTGTGCATGCTAGGCAAGTGTTCTCCTGCTGAGCTATTTCCCCAGCTCCCCTATCATTCTTTTTTTTTTAAAATTAGTTACTGATGGACCTGAATTTATTTATTTGTTTATATGTGGTGCTGAGAATTGAACCCAGTGCCTCACACATGCTAGGCAAGTGCTCTACTGCTGAGCCCCAGCCCCAGCTCCTCACTATCATTCTTGATACTTGTTATTTGTATACTCTATCTCTGATTACTCTGGATAGAGGTTTATATATTTTGTTGATTTCTCAAAGAACTAGCCTTTGGTTATATGAATTTCACAGTTTTTTTTTCTTCCTATTTCATTGATTTTTCATGGAATCTTTATTATTTCCTTTCTTTGATTTATTTTGGGTTTAATTTGCTCTTTTTCTAATTTCTTAGGGGTGACACACTGTTTTAATTGTCATGGTTATATGAGTTAATATTTTGTTAAGGCTGGTCTTTTCTATATGATCTTTAATTTTTTTGGGGGGGTGCTTGGAATTGAACCCCAGAGGTACTTTTTACCACTGAGCTACATCTCCAGCCTTTAATTTTTTTTTTTTTTTAAGACAAGATCTTACTAAGTTGCTGTGGGTCTTGCTAAGTTGCTCGCAGAAGCTTGGGAGGCTGAGGCAGGAAGATCTTGAGTTCAAAGCTTAGTAAGAGTGAGGTACTAAGCAACTCACTGAGACCCTGTTTCTAAATAAAATATGAAATAAGGCCAGGTGTGGTGATGCCTCCTGAGTTGCTGGGATTACAGGTATAATTATACTGCACACTGCTCCCATAATCTATTAATGTGGTGAACAACATTAGTATATTTTCTAATGTTAGAACATCTTGAAATTTCCGGAATAAATCCTAATAGGTCATAGAACGCCAGTTTTAGGTAGTGTTGGATTTAGTTTGCTAGTATTTTATTTATAATTTTTGCAGTTATGTTTATAACAGAGATTAACCATATATTTATTGTGTTGACTCTTTGTGATTTTATTATCAAGGTGTTTTTGCCTTAAAACATTATTCAGGGAGAGTTTCCTGATTTTTCTTTGTTGGAATAGTTTGTTTAGGATAGGCTTTTTTTTTTTTAATATTTGTTTTTAGTTATAGAGGGACATGACACCTTTATTTTATTTGTTTTTTCTTTTTATGTGGTGCCTCGGATCTAACCCAGTGCCTTATGCATGCTAGGCAAGCACTCTACTACTGAACTACAACCCAGGCCCTTAGGATAGGCTTATTTTTAAGTTTGTTTTTCTATTCTTTTTTGATATACACAACAGGGTATATTTTGACATATTATACATACATGGAGTATAACTTATACTAATTAGGATTCCATTCTTGTGGTTATATGTGAGTTTCATTGGTGGTGTATTCATAAGTGAACATAGGAAAGTAAAGTCAGATTCATTCTATTATCTTTTCTATTCCTATCCCCCTTCCCTTCCCTTCATTCCCCTTTGTCTAATCCATTGAACTTCTACTCTTCCCCTCCTCCTCTTGTTGTATGTTAGCATCCACATATCAAAGAGAACATTTGACCTTTGGTTTTTCAGGATTGGCTTGTTTCACTTAGCCTGATAGTCTCCAGATTCATCCATTTACCAGCAGAAATCATAAAGTCATTCTTTTTTATGGCTGAATAATATTTTTTTTAACTTTTTTTTTTTTTTGTCTTAGATGCACACAATACCTTTATTTTATATTTATGTGGTGCTGAGGATTGAACCCAGTGCCTTCCACATGTGAGGCAAGCACTCTACCACTGAGCTACAACCCCACCCACTGAAGAATATTTTATTGTGTGTATATATCACACAATGTGATGATATATATATAGACATATATATTTCACAAATTCTTTATTCATTCATTTGTTGAAGGGCCCCTAGGTTGGTTCCATAGCTTAGCTATTATGAATTGAGCTGCTATAATCATTGATGCGGCTGTGTCACTATAGTATGCTGATTTTAGATCCTTTTGGTATATAACAAGGAGTGGGATCACTGGTCAAATGGTGGTTCTATTTCAAGTTTTCTGAGGAATCTCCATATTGCTTTCTAGAGCGGTTATACCAATTTGCAGTTCCACCAGCAATGTATGAATGTGTCTCCCCCCCCCACCCCCCCGCAATTTGTTTGAAGATTTGGTAAAACTCATTTTGGGCCTCTGTGTGTGTGTGTGTGTGTGTGTGTGTGTGTGTGTGTGTTTGTGTATGTATAAAGTTTGACAATTCAATATTTTAATGGCTATGGCTATGGCCCGATTCTGGCTTTCTTGAGTCAATTTTGGTAACCTGTTTTTATTCTGGGGAATTGTCTTTTTGGTGAAGGTTTTAAACTTTATTATCATCAGTTCTTAATTTCCTGGTATGGTTTTAGAATCTCTACTGACTCTGTAGTTACTTCCCTTTTTATTCCTGATACTTTTTGTCATCTCTTTTCTTCTTGAATTTTTTAGAAGTTTGCAAGTTGTATTAATTTTCTCAAAATCAGCTTTTTTGGGGGTTGAACCTTCATATTTTATACTCCATGTTTCTTAACTTCTCATTTTAAGAATTTCTTTATCTCCCATATTGCATTCTGAGTTTCTTTAGGTATATTTTATAATTCATTGTTTTTTCTTTCTTTTGCACCAAATCTATTGTTTTACTTACTTTTTTCTTTTTTAATAACTCGTCATTCCTACAAGTTCTATTATGTTTTTATTTATTTTTGCAGCACTGGGAATTGAACCTGGGGTGCTCTGCCAGTGAGCTCTATTCTCAACCTTTTTATTTTTTATTTTGAGGTAGGGTCTCTTCAAGTTGCCCAGGCTAGCCTTGATGGTGATCCTTCTGCCTTAGCCTTCCGAATAGCTGAGATTACAGATGTGTGCCATTGCACCCAACCTTTCCTTTTTTTCTTTAGAATTCTTTTCTTTCATTATGAATTCCACCCCTTTTATCATTGTCATAATTTTTTTTTTTCAGTGCTGGGAATTGAACATAGGACCTTGTACATGCTAAGCAGACACTCTACTACTAAGTTATGTCCCTAGCCCACTATAATAATTTTAAATGTTATTTTTAGTTTTCTTTTGATTATCCTACTATCTCAAGTTATATGGTATACTGATTCTTCTTATTATTATATCTTCTGATTTTCCCTCATGTTGAACTCTTTTCTCACATGGTTTGTAATTTTTATTGTGAATTTTGTGAATTTATTTCCTATGGGGATTATTTTCTGTGAGAGTCTCCTTCCTCACTTGTTGAGTACCTTCACAATTGCTTCTCCCAGGGGTTTTTCAGTAGTTTAAGACTAAAGTTTTGTATTAATTTCCTGACTTGGCATGTTTTGGACTCTGTTTATATGTCCTGAAGTTTCAATTTGTCATAAGATCTTCTCTGTCTGTCTAGATCCTGGAGTGGGCCCCATACTCATTTGCTACTTCCATGACCTACTGGGTTCTTTTTTTTTTTTTTTTTGTGGAGTTAGTGTTCTTAAGAGCCCCAGATACATGCAAGGGTCACAGTTCTAATTACCAAATTAATCAAGACTTAAGGCCACATTTCTGTCCCTAAATTAACATTAAACTCCAATTTCCTGGGACCTATATCCAAATCAGATACTAATGTTGGCTTCTCAGTTCTATATTTATTACTTGGGCTTCTGGGTTTCTGTTTCTTGCACCTGAGAATTTTTCTTTCTGGTTGAGTTTGAAAAAAAATTTTTTGTTGTTGTATTATATATTAGTCCCATTTTTATCTTTGTTGGCAGGGAAATGTCATCTGTTTCCTTCAGTTTAGCTAAGCATGTTGCTTGAAGTTTTGTATGTTTCTTTCAAAGAAATTTCTGGAGCTAGGGATGTAATTCATAGTAGAGTGCTTGTTTAGCATGTGCATATTATTAATTAAAATTTAGCAGTCCTTCTAATAACACATTTTATTATTCATGTAGAAATATTATCAATTAAAAAATTGCCAATCCAAAATCTGCCAGATAAATTAGTCTGTCATTCTTAAATTTGGCCTTCCATAAAGCTTTAGGGCATGGATGGACACATGCATCCAAGTTTTTTTGTATCTGTGTAACAATAGTGGCCTTTACTACCATTTTCATTTGGATCATCATTTCCATCTGATGCTAGAACCATAACACTGCGCTTATAATAGCATTCTAGGCTTTTTTTTTTAAGCCTGTTTCTTGCCTATTACCTAGTTAAAAAAAAAAAAAAATCAGTTATGCAGTGGCCCTAACTCTCAGTGTCAATTTTCTGTTATTAGTCTGTTTCTATTACTATAATGAAATACCTGAGGCTGGGTGCCTCATACCAGCTCAGGGATCCCATGAGAACTAACTTAATGCCTTCTAAGGAAAGTTGCTCCAGTGATGTAACCATCTTCCACTAGGCCCATTCTCTGAAGAGTTCAACCACCTCTCAGTATCACCACACCAAATTTCCAACTCTTGAACTTTCCAGGGACAATATACATCCAGACCATAGTACCCCTGATATTTCCCTGTCTATTTCTGGAAAATGTTCCCTTTTATTTGAATTAAAGATTCAACTTGTCAAATTCATAAGGAGCCTTATTGGGATTGTATTGGATTCATATATTAATTAGAGATAATTGGCATCTTTGTAGATTTGAATCTTAGGGACAATTGTTTTTCCTTTTTCAGTAAAGCTTTGTAAAGATTTTACACGGTTTGTACTCATTCCTGTGTATTTTATCTTTTATATTGTTATTGGGGATGGGATTCTTTTTCCTGTTCGCTGTCCTAATAGATTATTGTTAATTATTAATCTGTTTCAACATGGACAAGTCCAAAATAAACCATTCATTTTGGTTTATTTTGGACTTGTCCATGTTGAAACAGATTCTCCTCCTTTATTTTCTTCTGTTGGGTTCCCCGCTACCTTGGGTTATCACTTCTTGTGAGTTTAGAATCTTCTACAAAACCAGAGCTTTCACATTTTTCTTCTTCATACTCTTATTAAATATTAAACAAGGTCTACTCTATTCCTAGATGACATAATGTTTATATTTCTCCATCTAACTAAAACCAAGTTCATTTCTACTCCAGTCTAATATTAATTTCCTGGAACTACAGTGATTATATGTCTTCATCTAGAGAAATCCTTAAGTATTTCAGTCCATTGTTCTATATCTAAGTGAACTCCTTAATCTTAGCCAGTGGTGCCCTTCGCCCTTCAATTTTGTGTTCATTCTTTTCCCTCCTATCTCCCTGCTTTCCTTCTTCTCTTCCTCCTGCCCTTTTTCTTCTTCTTCTTCTTTTTTTTTTCTTTTCTTTTTGTCCTAAGTAGCCTTGGCCTGAGCAGGGACTAACTTCTGAATTCTGCTCATCCCCAGCCAGGACATCACAGGTGATATTTATTATTTCAACTTTGCCAATGGGCAGTCCATGTGGGACCATCCGTGTGATGAGCATTATCGGAACTTGGTGATCCAAGAGCGAGGGAAGCTGTCAACTTCTGGGGCCATTAAGAAGAAAGACAAGAAAAAGAAAAAGGAAAAGAAAGAAAAGAAGGACAAAGAGACCTCCCAAAGTCCCCTGGTGAGTCAGTGGGTACCAGCTTCTAGAGAGGCCAGGGCTGAACTGAGGGGATGGGGAGCCTGTAGTTGTCTTCAGCCAAGAGGTGAAAAACAACAATAACAATACATTCTTGATGCTACATCTTCTAATTTTCTTTCAGCTTCTAGCAGTCATTACTATCTTTAAACAATTCTTTCTCTTTCCATGGGAACCTGGGTTACATAATGAGACTGATGAGAGTGCCTGCTCTGCCATATATTGTTGTCGTTTTTCGATAGTCTAAGAGGTGATGGCATCTGCTGCTTTGGAAAGTGGGGATGGGGGACAATTGATAGAAGCCAGTGGGCCTAGACAAGTGAGTGCTTTCTCTTCACGCAGAGTCAAGCTTTTCTAGTGTGGGCTCATCACTTGTCTTCAAGTGGTGTGAGTTAAGTTATCAGAATACCAGTACCTTCAAGATTCAGAAGCAAAGCTTTGTGCTTTTTGCATTTATGGCTTCCTTTTTTTCTTGGTGTCTTTGGTTAGTGGTGGGTAACAAATTTAATTGCAGTGTGATCACCATGGTCTTGAGTAGCTTTTGTGCTGAGTTCAAAGTGCTCTTATCCATTGTTGTTTTATTTGTCTCTGCAGCGTGTCTGAACTTATGAGGCAGAAGTTATTACCCTTGTTTTATAGGGAGAGGAATGGAATTGGAGCTTTACAGGAGTGAGATCTGAGCCCTTCCTGTCTGCTATTGGTGCCGCCACTGAGCCTTCTTCCTTTACCCATGCCTGGAACTTGTGGGCACATTGAGGAAGGAAGGCTCATGGAAACTCAGTTCAGCCAAATGAGGAGAACCAAGAATATTTTTCCAACCTTCTCTGTGGTCCAGTTGTTTTGTCCTATTGTTTATAGTTTTTATTTCCTGCCAAAGTCTGGTGCTTACTTCTCCATGAAGATTTTCATCTTTTTTTTTTTTTTGTATGCATGCTAGGCAAGGACTCTACCACTGAGTCACACTCCCAGCCTTGTTTTCTTTCCTATGGTGTCAATTCTGGTGCTGTACAGTTGCTGATTAATTTAGCTTCTTTATCATGTTAAGCTTTGTTGATTACCCCCTCTCCCACATATCACTCATGGTTCTGAGAAACTAGATAACAAGTTCATTTCTCTAGATAGAAGAGGACAGTTAATTTCCAAATAGGTTGAATTTTAAAATCATATGTTTGAGAGGCAAAAGGTAGGTTTTTACTTTCGTGAAATTATTTGAAATGATAATCAGGCATCCTGCAGGTGCTGACATGACTGAAGGTGGGACAGGGAATGTAGTGTGGGTTCTGGGGAAGAGGCTTGGTGACAGACTGAGTCCTGGCTGTGTGTCTGAATTCCTGGAGCTCTCTGTTAAAAAGAGCTCCTACTGTGATTTCAGGAAATGAGGATGACTGGACAGCCATGAACCCTCAGTCTGATTCTTAGGGCTCAGGACAGGCACCTCAAGCTTGTCTAGGGGACAGACTTGGTGGGCAACCCAGACTTAGGTGGCTTGGGCCCTCTGGATGTGTGCACTCTTAGCTGGGTGTGTTTAGTGTGAATGTTAGCAGAGAGTGGTTATTTTTCAGGGTTTTTTCTATGACTTTCTGAGTATCTCACTGGACTGAGTTTCCAGGGTTCAGGGCACTGGTTGTTTCTCCTCTTCTTTTCCACTTAGGCAATTTCTAGAAGTCTTTGATAAAATTGGCAGATTTTATAAAATTAACCAATCACAGAACTTGAGAGCTAGATTGCATCTTGGAGATAACCTGGCTGGTGATTTTCAGAGTTTTGTTAATAGTAAAGCCCTGTTTTCAAATCAGTTCTCTACAGAGGTTCAGCTTATCAAAAAAGAAATGAAGCTGCTCTGGTTGAATTTGGGAATGTAGGTCTGGGTGATGCCTTTTCTTTGTCACATGCATACTTTGTAGAGCCCTGCCTGTGCTGAGTCCCTCAGGTTCCATGGATTATGGTTTGCAGGAAGACATTGATCTAGTCCAGCCTGCTCTGTGTAAAGAAGAAAACTGGAGCCCAGAAAACAACATTTTCAGCCCAAAGGAGTTTTTAGCTTTTCTTCCCTCTTTTGATTTCTGCTTTACTTTAAATGGAGGGTGGTTTTGTGCTAAGTGCTTAGCAAGGGCTGAAGTAGCAAGTATAAATCAGAAGTGCTTTGTCTTAGTTTTCTCTGCATGTTTATATATCCATTTAGGAAATACAGCCTGATCAGGGACTTCTACCTTCTTCCTCCTTTCTTCGTGGCCCATCCCATCTCCCAGCACCTGGGCTTGCTGATTTGGACCTAGACCAAGAGATGCAGGCTAGAAGTGAGGGCTCCTTTAAGAAAGGGAAGAGCCCATACATGCTGGGTGACACCTCTCGGCCTCTCATGGGTGCCTTCCCCGGCAAACTGCAGCCACTCTCCAAAAATCAAGCTTCCCGAACCCACCAGATCTTTGCTGATGTGGAGAAAATCTTAGGCAGGGCTCCAGCGCAATGCAGGACAGAATTAGCTCATCAACAGGGTCTGGAGACACCCCAGAAGGCAACAGAGAAAATCTACCTGGGGTTTTCAGACCCTGAAATAGAAGAACTGGAAATGAGGACCAGACAGCAGAAACCTGGTGTCCTGTGCCCTCAGAACACTGGACCCCTCTGGAATGGGCAGGATGTGTTAGAAAGCAGGAGCCAGACCCCTGTCCACTCTAAGCTTTCTGAAGCCATCAAGGATTCACAGCTAAAAGGGGAGCAGCACAGCCACAGCATAACCACACTGAGCTCCACTGGCCCTGCAGGGGACAAGGGTCAGAGCCCCATTCCCTTACTATCCCCTGAGGAAGAATCCTCCCTATCCCAGTGTTCTTCTGACCATATGCTGCCTATGAGAAATAATAATCTCTTTTTATTAGATAACAGCCCAGCTAAAGACCTGAACTGGCAGGGAGTTCCTGGGGAAGGTGGGAGCCTGGGCAGGGGGAGGCGAAAGAGAGAGTCCCCAGGACTGTGGATGGGACAAGTCTCCAAGCTTGTCAACAAGGATACCCCAGGGAGCTGCAAGGAAACAGAGACCAGTATCCCTGAGGCTCAAGGGTCCTCAGCCAAAACTCCACTGCAGGGACTCTTCATAATACCACCTGATACTGGGACATCAGAAGCAGCCCAGAATGCCCTTAATGGGGCTCCTACCAGTGAGCAGAGATACCCTGCAGGGTCTCCAGAGCCCCCCAGTGAAGATAGGAAGGCGAGTGTATCTGGGGCTGATGTGGAGAGCATCAGTGGCTGCAGCAGCAACCTGGCCTTGCATCTTGGCTCTCAGATCCTGGGTGAGGTAAACAACTTCCCTTGGGACCTACAGAGCTCCCGTGGATCTGTGCCAGGTATGGGTCAGGGAGGCCCTGGGCCCAGAGATCAACACGCCTGCCCATACATGGTGCCCCAGTTGTCCCACATGCAGAGCTCTGCTGAAGAGCAGTCAGAGAGTGATGACTACTCTGAGGATCAGAGGTTCTACCAGCACATCCTTCAGATGGTCAAGATCTCTAGGCGACTGGAAGGCCTGGGGCTGCCTGAAAGCATGCAGGAAATGCCAAGCAAAGACATCGCCAGCATGGTCTGTTGCATGGCTGCTGAGTCTTCCAGGATGTCTAGTGAGGGTGAGCAAGAGGCCATCAGAACCATGGAGAGGGACTCAAGGTTTCTGGTTTGGGGGCCAGAGCTGCTGGAACATCCTCAGGAGTTAGCCCTTGGTCCAGCTGAGCAGGAGGCCCCTCAGCAAGCCCATTGCCAGCCAAACAGCAGCCCCTTCAGGCAGGGGCTAGTCAAGCTGAATCCCAGCAGAGGGCCTGCTGCAGAGCCAGGCAAGATGCAGCTTCTCAACCAGGTAGGCTTCTTAGAATGGCCTGAGGCCTGAGGCCTCTGTGAACTTATCAGGGAGGGAGCAGGTGGAGTCGTCATCTTACCATACCCCTCAGGTCTGCTTTCCTGTCCCTCACTCCCCTTGGTAATTCTTGGTCCCTTAATTACCCAGATGGCTGTCTTTTGGCATCACATGCATTTCACTTTTCTTTTATGCAATGCCTCACGCATGCTAGGTAAGTGCTCTATCACTGAGCCACAACCCCATCCCTCACATTTCTTTAACCCTAACACTCACTTGCAAAATAGGGTTGAGGGAATGTGTGACTTCCCTTCCCTGGATATAGCTGTAATTCTTGATTGTTCACATGCTGTGAAGGTGGTATGTTCTGGGGGTGGGCAAGGTGGTACTGATCCTGACTCTGCACAGGATATAGGACCTCCTGTGATTTGGGAAGCCTTTTTCATCAGCTGATTCTAGAGAGGGGTGCTCCCCAGTAGGCACCTCACCTCAGAGCTCTGAACTTGTGCCTTCTTGGCAGCATACAGAGCTGGAGAGTTAATATTCTCATGATGAACTCAAGCCCATGATCTCCTTCCACCATATGGTGAGCTGCTTCTGCTCCTTGTCTCCCAGAGTGCCCAGAATACTACTTGACTAACCTGTGTTAGGCTTGTGCAGATCCTGTTTATGACGTTACTTTCTTACCTAAGGAATTACCAAAGGGCTGGGCTTGCCCTCTCTTTCTGACCCTTTGTCCCTTTAAAGAATCATCATATTTTTCATAAAGAGGTCCAGTTGGATCAGAGACCGTGGGTATCAATCTGAATTTCCTTGGCTATTTTGCTGTGGCCCAGCTGTGGCTTTACCCAGTTGTTCCCTTTGGTTCCTAATTGCTGGCATGCACTGGTTCTCTGTTAGCTCTAATAACTACTACAGCACTATAAATATCGGATAGGCTGCAGATTATCCTGAAAGTTTTAATTAGCCCGATGGCAATGAGTTTATCTGCTCTGAAGGACAATGCCATGCATGGCTCCATACTCCAGAGTTAATGGCTATCTATAGAAGATGATCAGTGAGGAGCCAGGAATGTATAATTTCCCTGCTAACCACTGATTTAGTAAAGGCCTGGGAGAACAAAGCCCTCAGCATGCCCGTCTCCCTCCCTCGAGCCCCCAGCACGTTAGCAAATTAACCATGTTAGGAGTCTGTAATTTTCCATAAATACAGTGTGGGAAGAATTTCACTTGCTGATATGCTGGAGCTGGTTGAGGGACTAATGGCAGGAGGAGCAGGCCCCGTTTGCTCATAATTCACTCAGAGAAGCTTTCCTGGGCCTCTTTTCTGCCAGAGTCAAAAGTGGTACAAAATACTGTCTTAAAGATAACACTGGGTTATAGTCCCATCTCTGCTCCTCTATGGCCCTGTGACTTTGGGCAGGGTTCTTGGCCTCACCAACGTCTGTTTGCTGACATGGGGTCAATGGCAGAAGCCTCCTCAGATTGTGTGTAAATAAAATGAAACTTTGCATTTAAGGTGTTTAGCCAATACCTGGTGCTCCAGCATTGTTGGCTAATTCTATGATGATCAACTTCTTTTTTCTCTAACAAAGATCTTCTACAGCAGATCGTATGATGGGGGAGCTACAGAGGCTTAGGAGTGATTCTCACCTCATTTCGTGCTGAGTATCTGATAACCTTCCCTGTGCAGAAATAGGCCCTGCTAGACCTGTACGGTAGCCTGGCCCCTGTGCTGAGGCTGTTGCCAAAAAGATGGTAGATCTGAACTTCCTCAGCCTGCCCATCTCTGGGTTCTCTTTTCTCTTTCAGTCCCTGTGGGATTAGAAAGGAATGGAATTTCTGCTTTGTTTCATACACTTTAAGTTTGAGAAGTGGCTCTTGAAGAGCTCTTTATAAATTGTACCCTGGTTTCTGCTTTTGCTAAGCCCAGTTGATCATATGTGAATCCCTGTAATAATAGCAATTCCCTAAAGTTCGTATAGCCCTAGACCACTCACAAAAGCCCCTTGTGTTCATTATCTCATTCAAGCTGCTCAACGAATGTTCTCAGAGGCACAGCATGCACCCTCTTAATCTTGCAGATGCATAAGCTAGGAATCCGAGATCTGTGAGTAGCCATGGGGCTCACACATTCTTGCTCCAGCCTAGTTTACTTTCCTCAGTCCTTGCTGGCGTGAACCTTTGTGAGAACAGGGAAAAGAAGGGACCTGGTCAGGCCACTGCTGCCCCTTGTCAAGGCTCCATCCAGCCACCTTCTTCATCAGTGGAAAGGGGAAAGAGTTCAACTTTGTTGCTCATACTTAATGTTATTTTAATTAAAATAATACATGCCTATAGTAAAAGATTAAGTCAAATAGAATAAAAGATATAGTGAAGTACAGCAGTTCTCCCGTGTGCAGAGCCCACCCTCAGAGGCAACCACTTTTTTCCTGTTGTCTACCTCCATCTTTGTCAATAATGTGCTGAGATCGCTTTTTCTTAACTCATCAATTTCAAAGTTTATCTGTTGAGACTTCTCCTTCTGGTAGATGAGGGTTTTGTCTCTGTGCTCCCTTCCCACATACTTCCTATACAGCTTCTGAAAGGAGAGCAGAACCCCATGCAGCATCTGCCAGATGTAAGAGGACTGTTTATGTGAGATGGCATTCGAGTTATGAGAATCAGGAAACCAGCCTGTGATTTCTCACACAGTTGGCACAATGGTAATTTCTGGATGTTGTGTTTCATTAGCAGCCTCCAAGCGGAGGCGGTTTAAATTTGAGCGGGCAGGATTTAGATGTTTTATTTTTGTATCTGTCTCCGACACTTGCAGAGCCACGTGGTTTCTTGGGTTTGTAATAAGATGTTTTCTGTTGCCCAGGCTCTGGGTTCTTCGTTAGCCCCAGTCCACATTCCTCTTGGGGGCCTGGCTCCTTTGCGAGGCCTCATGGATCCCCCGCCCTTTGCTCTTCGAGGACCTCAAAGCGCGAGCCTGGGGAGCTCAGCGGAGTCCGGTCAGCTTGGAGAACTCCCGCTGGTGAGTACTTTCCCTGGCTTGCAGAGTGTTTAGTTCCTGTGGAAGCTGTGGCCTGTGGATGGCCTGTCGTAATCTGGTAGGAAGATGAGTCATGCCTGTATGAAGCTGCACATGGCCTCTGGGACCATCAGTGCTAATTTCCCAATTCTCGTAGCCAGTGTGGTAGGAGCTGGAAAAGGGAATCAGTAGTGTGAGTTAGATCAGCTTCATGGACATGGTGGGACTTGATTTGGAGACATCTAAATAGAGAGTGGGGTGGACATTCCAGGGTCATTCTGAAGGTCTTCCTGGTGAGTTTCTTGATGTTCTTTCTCTATTTTGGAGCCTCCACAGGGTCTGAAGACTTCTGCGTATACAAAGGGCCTCTTGGGCTCCATCCATGAGGACAGGAATGCTCTCAGCCTCTTGGGCTTAGGGGAGGAGACCAATGAGGAGGATGAAGAGGAAAGTGACAACCAGGTATGATCAAGCCCTCTCCCTGGCCTTGAAACCCTCTGTGCTATTCTCCCCCTTTCCCCCTTATTAGTGCTCTACCACTGAGCTACATTCCCAGGCTCTTCTTTTTCAAAATTATGTTTTCAGGCAGTGTCTTGCTAAATTGTGATTCTTCTGCCTTAGCCTCCAAAATGGTTGAGATCACAAGCCTGTGCTGCACACCTTGCTTGAAAATCTTTTTTATTGTGGTAAACTATGTATGACATAAAATTTTGCCTTTTTAACCATTTTAAGATTACGATTCAGTGGTGTTAAATACCTTTACAATGTTGGGCAATCATTGATACAATCTTTTCCAGAACTTGTTCATAATCCCAAATAGAAGCTCCATATCCATTAAACAATAACTCCAATTTCCCTCCCTGTAGTCCCTGGTAATCTCTAATCTTTTTTCTGTCTATGAATTTGCCTGTTCTAGATATTTTGTATAAGTGGAATTACAGAATATTTTTCCTTTCGTGTCTGGAATCTTTCACTTGGTTTGTTTTGAAGATTCATGTAGCATATATTAGAACTTCATTCCTTTTGAAGGCTGAATAATAATCTATCATATATTTATATCATGTTTTGTTTATCCACTCATCTGTTGATGGATACATGGGTTGTTTCCACATTTGGCTAATCTCTGAGCTATGGTTTTGTTTTTGACATGGGATGTCACTAAGTTGCCCAGGCTGGTCTTGGACTCTGGGCTTAAGTGATCCTCCTGATTCAGCCTCTTGAGTAGCTGGGACTATAGGCTTGTGTTGCCATGTCCAGGTAATTCTGTATTATTTTAAAAATAAATAAAAATGAATTTCCAGTCTACAGCTTTGTTTCTTGTCCAGCCTATAATCCTCTGATCTGATCTGGAAAGCACAACAACAAGGAGCTTCTTGGCCATTTGCGTGGTGCAGAGCTTTGCTTACATTGGATAAAGAGCTGCTTAGTGAGGCCTCTTTGGAGGTCCTGCTCTTGAGTCCCCTGAAGTCCTGCCTGGGCACTGTTTACCTGCTCAGCAGTATCCCACTTCTCCCTCTGTATTCCCTGTACTCTCAACTGACCAGTTACTTTAGACTTACCACCCATAATCATTTTTGTTTTCAGAGTATCCGCAGCTCCAGTGAGCTTCTTAAGAACCTGCACCTGGACCTTGGGACCCTGGGGGGAGACTTTGAGTATGAGGTAAGAGCCTAAAGCCCCTACCAGCAAATGCCTCAGCCCGGTATACTCCTTCTTCCTTCTGAAGCCCTTCTGTTTATGGGGTAAATGTTTGGAAAGAGAACCAGTTTTTTCACAGGCCTGTCCAGGGTTTCTGGGGTCTGGGGAGGGATGAGGGGAACAGGGAATCCATTCATTTACTCATGTACAAAACAACCATTTGTCGAATGTTCCTGCATGAGGTGCTTCACTAGCCACTATATGTCACATGCACATAAATGAGATATGTGTACTGTCCTCACAGATTGTGCAGTCTCATAGACTGTAAGGGGAAGAAATTACTTTCCTGCACATCAAAAAGCCTTGGTGGATGAGATGACATTTGAGCTGGGTCTTGAAGAGTAGCTGAGTTTTGGACGTGGAGGACATTAGGGAATAATCTAGGCAACTGAACAGCTTGAGCAAAGGTTCTAGGGCTGAAAAATACAGAGTGTGGATGGGAAGAGCACCCTCCCAAATTCTAATCCTTTTCTCTGCAGTCTGTCCCCTGCTGCCACGGGAATGTTCTTTATAAAGAACAAACAAATAGCAAAACTCCACTATGTTGTTGTAATACCTAAAAACCTCAGTGTAGATTTGTACTGGGAATAGAATATTCCCCACTATGTGTTCTTTGTCTAGTGTCTGATTTATTAATTTTTAAATAATTAGTATTTAAATACTCTCAAAGTATTTTACAACCAATGAATTATGAAGTCCACAAGTTAGACTTGCCCACACATTTAAATATGGGCTACAGACTCAGCTCAATCAGTTATAATTTTCACAAGTCTTGTATATTAGATTCTTTTAAATATCTTTTTTTTTTTTTCTTTTTTTAGAAAAAGGAAAAAAGAAGGTTTATTGTTTTGCTAGCAAAGAAGAAACACAGGCAGCTCCTGTCCTGAAGGCTGTGATTCTCTTAAATATCTTAAATACCTTAAAATCAAACAAGCCACACTCTATTAGAATGATCACAAAACCAATCAGTAAAACTATAGTCCTTCTAACAAAGATTTAAATTTCTTTCTCTGTTATCCCTTATTGTTTCTAAGTCTTCCCCTGACTTTGAGAGCCAGTGTACTGTCTCAAGCCAATGGAGGTTTCAGATGCTGGTGCCGGCCCCGATTTGGTGTCTAAGATCTAAGATGTGGGTGGACCTTTCAAGGTGACCCAATTCTACCTGTTGGCAGGACCCTTTTCCTCATTAGGTTTTGTCTTTTATCTCAGAAATTGCCCAGCTTTTTGATTCTGTATTATTGGATAGGTTTTGATTGTGACTTTAATGAACTCATTCTGTCAAATGTGGTACCTCTGAGTGTCTTGTCTGATTCCTCAGCCTGATACACGTCTACTTTGAAATTGTTCTTTCCATCTGCTTGTTTCCTTGACATGGCAACTATGTGTTCTTCTTGTTCACCATTAAGACCTGTGCTGATTAATGGAATCCGAGGAGATGCTCAGTTTTTTGTGCAGGAGAATGACTGTGGAGAGCAATACGGGTTTTAAGAAGAATGTGCTTTTGGAGAAAAAGGATAGTTTCCTAGAGACTGAGCAAGTTGAGGGTGGAGAGTCTATCCTATTCCTATGTGTTCAGCACCTGGCCCACTGCCTGGAACATAGGAAGCACTTGGGTATATTTTGTTCAACATTTGAGAGAATGAATACATGAATGAATGAATGAGCCACACTAGTCCAGGGCTGGGACAGATATTTTTTTCTTTCCTTGACTTTCCCAGGTTCTGAGTGGAAGAGATCATTGGTCCTTGCTATCAACTAGTAGAATGAAGATCTCAATGTGGACTGATCATGATTCATTTTGACTTGGACTACTTAACTTTTACTTCATAATAGATTACAAATGTCAGTCAAAAAAAGACATTTTCTTCTTGGACATATCCTGGATTTCTTAGAGCCTGCCTTCTGTTGAATATGTGCCTTTTGGGGGGAATGGGGAATTTTAAACATTTTTAATAACCTCTTTAATATAAATAGACACTGTAGTATAATAGGGGAAATGTGTGGAGTGGGCAGTGTTCCACATTCCTCCCATCCTTGCCTCTAACATGGCAACAGATTCAGGCCTTTTTGCCACATGGTGTGTGGGATTCCTATGTTCTAACCTCAGGCAGGAATTAGGGCTTTTTCTGTTGGGAAAATTAGCCATGAGGATAATTGGGGTTTTGGGACAGGCAGAGCTGTTTCTTCCTGGGCCTTGCCCTTTGTCCTTTGAAAATAACTCTTGTCTCAGTTACAGTTCTTGGCTCTTTGGAGCTGTCCACCTTTCCCTACTCCTGGGCATCTCAGGCAGCCCTGGATGGAACTTTCCTTTCTGTCTTAGTTCCCTATCTCACTGAGCAGTCACTTTGCTCATGATTCCATGAGAGGGCAGTAGGATGGCAAGAATACAGCTTTCTCTCTGTCTCCTTCTCCCTGTTCTTCTGCTTTCCAACTTAAGCCTATTTCTAGTCTATTACAGTCTCAAAAGGGAAAGGTTTGTGGAACCGGCACTGAGAACGGGTATGAGCAAGAGCAGGGAGGCAGAAGGGTGGGTGAGCAGGCAGTATGTGGCCATGTGGCCATGTGGTGCTGATGAAAAGCCCATCAGCGGATCAAAGGAGCGGGAGGGAGCCTGGGCTTAGAAATAACAGGATGATGTCAGTGTGATTGGAAAGTGCTAACTATATCAGGGTGCTTTGCAAAGAATTCAATTGAGCGGGCATGAGACCTGGAAAATAAACTGGACTGATGGTTGGCTTGGCAGGGGTCTCCCCAGAACTGGGGCCAATGCATGCATGTGGTGTGGAGCACCACCCCCCTGCCTTATGATCTTGTGCTGTGTGGATCATAGGAGCCCCTGAATTTGTGCTCTGGGCAGGAAGAAGGGGACTGCACCATTGGAGATCTCATGGCTTTGAGGGGGGTGTTAAATATTCATGAAATGGTTCTTATAGCACCCCCCTCCTCTACACCCCATTCTTCATGCAGATGTCAAGATCTTGAAATGTGCTTTAAGATACTCAAGGAACTGGTGCTGTGGCAGGAGGAGACAAAGGAGTATGAGCACAGAGTGGCTCAGGGCAAAGCTGTGTACTCTCAGAGCCCAGGGGAAGAAATTGCCCAGGTGCCTAGAGTTGGAGGGTTCAGGCTTTGGCCCTGGTGTCATGCCAAGGAGTAGGAATTTGGTGAAAGGAAACATGGAGTCAGATGTGATACTCAACTCTTGTTCATCCATTTTTAGATAATCTGCAACTAATGTTTAATGTGTCGCTTTCCCCAACCTCAAGGTGCACCTCTGTCTTGTAGTTAGTCCACATGGGTGCAGAGAATACAAGATCATTTATTTTAATATTTTAAAATTTAATCTTTAGATAGGCAGACTAAGATCAGCCCCATCAAGTGAAAAAATCTTCTTTTTTTTTCAGGGATGGTGGTGCTCAGGATTAAACCCAGGGCCTCTTGCTTGCTAAGTACATACTGTACCACTGAGCAGTACCCCAAGCTGAACATCTTCTTTTGAACAACTTAAGCTTGAGAGGTGGCTAGACTGGGTAAAATATTCTTATATAGTCTGGCTGTATTCTCTCAGGAATAAAGATAAGGATGGGAATCTCTACCTGTACCTGATATCTGTATCTGATATCCCCTGATTGATTGATTGATTGATTTGGTGCTGACAAATGAACTCAAGGCCTTGTGTGTGCCTGGCAAGTGCTCTGTTACTGAGCTATGTCCCCAACTACCAGTTGAAAGGTTACTTATTTTTTCATCATTTGGACAGTTTATTAATAGTTAACATTTGTTAAGTGATTTTGCTTTTTATAAGCATTATAACAAATATAGTCTAATCCCTATATGACCTTGACAAATAAATGTAACATCTCTATTTGGCAGAGTCAGAAGAGAAGCCTAACTCCTTCATCTGTACTACATATTCATTCATAAAAACAAAAAATTTTAATCAATAGCCTTTCCTGAGCATTCATCGTATACCAGAAGCTAGGTACTGAGGAAAATAGGGAGCTAATCTGGTGAAGGAAACAGAAGGAAATCAGCAATTATGATAGCTATTATGGCAGAAGATAGAGAAAACTCATGTCAGCTTCCCTTAGGGAACAAGGAAGGCTTCCTGGAAGAGTTGATGACTGTGAGAATCAGTGTAAATTTGTCACACTGGGAGGGGTAAGAAAGAGAGGGTGGAGGAGAAGACAGAGAGAGTGAGTGGTAGGGAGGGAGAGAGGGAGAGAAAGAGAGAGAATGGTTGTGTTAAAAATCTGCAGGGCAGCGCTGGGAATGTAAGGCCCTAGGTCTGATCCTCAGGAGAAAAAAAATGCCCAGCAAAATAGAGACATAGTAAGATGTGTATCCATAGTCAGGATAGCTGTGTGGCTGGAGATGAACCACGAGAAGCAGGTGGGAAGGGCTGTGGGCCAAGGAAGGAGGTGTGAACTCCATCTTGGAGGTCAGAGGCTGCTTCTGGTATCTGACACCTCCTCTAACTCCTAATCCAAGGTCTATTGCTAGGCAATCCTCTTGGGGCTAGGTTTCACTCCCAACTTCCAGCAGGAGAACCTTCCTTAATTCTGGACTGAGCCTGACTAGGGTGGATTGGCCCCACTTACTGAGCAAGTGGCTGACTAGATACTCCTTGTCCATCCTAAGGCACTTTCTCCTTAGAGTCTGTGGAGCCCCACAGGCCAGTTATGGAGCTCCTCTGAGTGCTGGCTGTTGCTGATATGTAGATAAGGCCTGGCCTCAGCCTGACGCTGCTCAGCTCAGAAACCATGGCAGGTTTATTCCTTGTAAATTGGGGAGCTGGGAGGAGCAGTTCTGGGTGGTGCCTGCCTTCTCAACTTCACCCTCTGCTTTTCTTCTAGGGACAGGCTTGAGGCTTGTGACAGTGTCACCCTTGTGTCCAGCTTTTCTTTGCTTTGGGAAGTATAGGCTCGTAACTAGGTCCACCTTAGATATTTTGCTTTTCTCAGTGTGAACTCAGCTCCTTGAGGGCAGGCAGGTCTATGTCTTAGTCATATTTGGTTTCTCAAGACAGTGTTTGGCACATAGAGGGTGCTCAGTGAATGATCATGTGGGTCTCTTCATATAAAATTAGTTAACATATAGGAGATACTGACAATATGGCAGGCACGGTTCTAAGTTCTTTAATGCACTTCATAAGTGCTAACTAATTTAATCTTTCTGGTAACCCTAGGAGAAAGGTACTTGTGTACTGCATCCTTGTGTTTTAGAGGAAACTGAAGCACAGTTTGCCTAAGAAGAACCACATCTGCAAGCTTGGAGCCATAATTTGAGCCTAGGCAATCTTTCTTGAAAGTTGAACTGTGAACTGCTCTATTTTTCTGCTTTCATTCATCATCCTTGGAGAGCATGCTTAGCTAGTCAGTAGGCTGCCAAACCTGATGCAATGGTCATATTTTTGAGCTTATCAGATATTTTACGAGACCATCAATAAAACTTGTACCTTTTGACTATCTACTTGAGTGAATTAGCTTTCTAGCACTGTAACAAAATACCAGAAATAATTAATTTATAAAAGAAAAGTTTTTTTGGCTCACAGTTTTGGAGGGTTCAGTCCATGATCAGTTGGGTCTATTGTTTTGGGCCTGTGGTGAGGCAGCACATCATGGTGAGAGAGCATGTTGAAGCAAAACTGCTTATATCAAGAGCCAGACAACAAAGAGAGGAAGGGATCAGGGTATACTCCCCAAAGCCTACAGACTTCCCATTATGCCCCACCTCCTAAAGGTTCTACCACATTCCAATCGTTTACCCTGGGCACCAAGCCTCCACCAATGGGCCTTTGCAGGGACATTCCAGGTCCCAAATAGAAACTGTGGACTTTGCTCCTTTTATTTCACATGATTGTTTATTATTGTCTTAAATGAATCTTGGCTTTTAAGTCTGCAGTCGTAAGATTTGGCTAACCGGGATGGAGCAAGACAGATTTATTACTGGAAAACATCCATATCCAAGCACTGGTTGTCATGCTTTTTGTTTGAATCTTCAGGATAAGGAAGTCTTAAAACTCCCTGCTCAGGAGTTGTTTAGCCAGGCAGCCCAAGTGTTAGCCCAGATGTATTCTGGGAGGAAAGCTTCTCAGCATGAGCCCAGGAAGGTCATTGGCTGTATTTCCAAGGTAGGGTTTTTTGTTGTTGTTGTTGTTTCTATTTTGGTCAAACCTAAAGAATTTAAGTTGTAGCAGCCATAGGTTTTCACTAGTCTTTAAAGTGAGGTTTGTGGTGAGAAAACAGGGTATGGCTGCTGTTGAGGTGTGCTGTTCTCCTTTCCAGAGACTCTGCCAAGGGGAGCTTAATAGATTGCCAGCTTCCAGATGCAGCCTCTTCCACCCACCCTGATTCATGCTAACCTGTACTTCCCCAAGCTGATGGATTGTAACATGAGTCTGAGTGCAGGGACCTTTCTGTCTAATGTGGGACTTCTCAATGGCAGCCTGCATGGGAACTCTCCTCTGGGCTGGCTGACTTTCTCATAACCATGCTATGCTTCCTTCCCTGTCTGCATCATGTTCTGAAAGCCCTCCCCTTCTCCTTTATCTTTCATAAACATTTCCCCTAATAAATCTCTTGCACATCTAATCCCATTTTGGCATCTGCTCCTCTGGGGACCAAATTTGACAACCCTGGATGGAGGATGCTGTCTGCAGGTTGCCGATGATCAGCTTTTATAGGGGAGGCTTTGGAGAGGACAGGCCCCCTTCTTTTGTTTATATATATATATATATATATATATATATATATATATATATATATATATTTTTTTTTTTTTTTTTTTTTTTTTTTCTTCCCCTGTTGCCTGTGAAAAATGAAGGATAGTAATTCTGGACTTTGTTCCCTTTTTCTCACATGATTGTCCATTATTATCTTAAATGAATCTTGGCTTCTAAGTCTGCAGTCTTAAGATTTGGCTAACGGGGGTGGAGTGAGAACATGATAGATGATGATAGACTTGTATAGTCCACATAAGTTATTTCCAGGCTCATCAGTAGACGGGGCCCAGTCGAGTGTGTCCAAATCACCATAGAAATTCTGATTCAGTAGACTGGGTATGGTGCCAGGAATCTATGTTTTAAAAAGTTGTTTAGGCCAGGCATAGTGGTGCATGCCTGTAATCCCAGCAGCTTGAGAGGTAGAGGCAGGAGGATCACAAGTTCAAAGCCAGCTTCAGCAACTTAGCAAGGCCCTAAGCAACTCAGTGAAACCCTGTCTCTAGATAAAATACAAAATAGGGCTGGGGATGTGGCTCAGTGGTCGAGTGCCCCTGAGTTCAATCCCCAGTACCAACTCTGCCCCCCCGCCCTCCCCCCCCAAAAAAAAAACCCAAAGTTGTTTAGGTGTTGGATGGCCACTGGGATCAGAACTCAAGCTCTAGCTTGTGAAAGTCAAGGAATACCATCTCCATCTTGTAGCACATCTCTCAACTCCTTTTCTATATTTCTTATGTCTTTCTTTTTGACATGGTCTGTGCTCTCTAGGAGTCTCCAAGAACAAGTCATCCAGAGGAGAAGAAGGATGTTTCTCTTGATTCAGATGCTGCTGGCCCCCCTACTCCCGGCAAACTCTTCAGCCAAGGTGGAGATAGCAGTCTGAGCAGTTCTGGTGGCAAAGAGCCACAGGAAAGAGGGGCGAGTCCTTGGTTTCCAGAAAAAGAAGAGAATAAGAAGAGTGATCCTGGGGCTTCCACAAGTCTGATGACACCTGGGGTGGACCATGGAGGTGATCAGCCTGCCAAGTCCTCTGAAAAGGAGCCACTGGAGGACCCAGTTGATGCAGGAGAGGATTCCAGGAAGGAAGAGGCAACAAATGAGCCAAAGAAAGAGACTTCTGTCCCAAAAGAAAACAGATCAGATGCCAGTGAAGTAAGTCCCGTAGGCAGTTGCTGACTGCAGTCCTCGCTGTTCTCTCTAGCTCTGTGCAGCTTCCTATCCCCACATCTTTATTTCTGAGTCAGGAGCTTCATTTGCAGGCCCTGCTCTGGGCTGTCAACATCAGCCAGAACCCTTAATTGTGACAAATATGCCCAGACCCAGCAGGCAGTAAAATCCTGAATGAAACTGCAAACTTGGTGGCATTGGAAATCCAGAGCAGAAATGTGCTTTTCCATTGGCACCCTCTTGGTATATTCATGTTCTTCTTTTCTCCTGTTTACTCTTTCCCTTCCCTACCTCCCTCTTCTAGTCTTGGTTTGCTGCAATCAGAGTTCCTTTGTGGGGTGGGGAGTGTGTGTGTGTGTGTGTGTGTGTGTGTGTGTGTAGGGAAGGCAAAGGTTCCATCGGTGGAAGTGTTCTGCCCCAGCATATATATATTGGATTATAAGAAGACCTTTCTCATTGGCTCTTTCTGAACCAATCCAAAACATAGAAGTGATTGGTTTTGCAAACTAGGCCAGTGGCTAAAAGTAGGTTCAAGTGGGGCAAGCCTTTGGCGTTTTAGGTTTTCCAATCCTTCCTCCTGGTAGTTGATAAAGGAATCCATTTAAAGAGCTTTTGTCTACTTCCTTGAAAAGATACTCCAATCCTGTTTTATAGGATAGCATCAAATTTCTGTACTGCCAACTTTCTGTTTCCACTACACTTGACTCTGTTTCTACATGTGAATCCTTGATCCAGTGCAGGGCATGCTTGTCCATGCCCATCTGGATTGCAAGGAGGCTGATGTGTGTGTCTGGAGAGAATGGCAGGGTCCCTTAGGTTTCAAGAAGAGGTGGATGTTGGTTTGGGCTGAGTCCATTGTTGGCACTATGGCCTGACCAGAATTCCCTGGATAGTGATCCTGACTCTCAGTGCTCTTCTCTGGGGGGTTTTTCTATGGGTCTGTCTCCTCAGGAGTCGAAGATTAGTGAGCATGTGAAAGAACCAAACCTCTCTGATTCCGTGACTTCTGACCCCAAGTCCTTCTTTGGCCTGGTGAGTTTGTGATGAGGGGTAGTAGTGTGGTGGGTAAGAGTATGGATTTTCATGTCCACAGGGGTAAGTAATTTGCCCAGCACCGCATGCTAATATGTGGGGGAAGTTGGGACTCAGATTTGGGTCTTGTTAGCTCCCGTTTCTCAATCTGTAACTAAGACTATTACTACCTACAATATAGGTTTCCTGTGAGAAGAAAGTAAGGTAGAGAATGTAAATCATGTTTATATAACATTAAATAAGTGTTAGCTATTATTATTCTTACTGTGTGTGACTTGCCTACAAGATTGTGTGAGTTGCCTCCAGGCTCTAATAGGCATGTTATAGGAATCCAGAAGGTTAGACTGGTGTATTGTGTTTCTGGGCTCACGGAGCTGTGGCAAAGACCAGTCCTAGGCTCTGGCCAGGAGGGCTCCTGTGGTTTCATTTTTGAAGTTAGGGCTTTGTCCTGGAATGCCAGAATCCATGGTTCCTTTGTCCTAGACCGTCCACTCAGCCCGCTGTGTCTCTGTTCTGTGTGCCAGGTTGAATCTAATGGGAGCAGTGGGGGTGCTTTTTGGCCACATACTACCTCTACACACCACTTCCATCTGTTTGGAGGAGGCAGATCAAAGGGAGGGGATTAGTGGGAAAGAGTCAGGGATGGACAGTGATGATACGGGGCGGGGGGGGGGGGTGGTGCAGAGGAATTAGGAGGCTGTGTACTTTAGCCCTGCACTTAGCTGTGGGCTTAAGAGGCAGATGGCAGCTGCATTATGTTACATAGAATTCAAACTGAAAGGAAAATATCACCAAAAAAGACGAACCCCACAAACCAGGAAGTGAAACAAAAAGTCATTGTTGTTGGCAAAAACTGTCCATGAAGAATAGCCATGTCACCAAACTCATGAACCAAGGGGTCTGTCCCTTCCAAAGCAGGCACTGTGTTGGCAACATGTGCCCATCAGCATTTTTCTTTATGGCAGTGGAGGGAGGAAGCATAGACAGCAGGACCAGACCATGTCTGGGCATCCCGCCATTTATCAGGGCTGATGACAGAACTGTCCCCATTAGCATGCTGTTGGGTAGCAGTCCTTCACTTAGCCCAGCAGGGATCATAGGCTCAGGGGTTTGGGTAAGGCCCTGTGGCAGCCAAAGGGCAGTGAGGAGCTGGCCCTGGTGTAGGTACCTGCTGTCTGTCCCAAAGAGAAGCCTATGAAGAAGGCACCACTAATTAATCCCCATTGTCTAGAGGGGTGCCTGTTTGGGAAGGGGGAAGACATGAATTGGAAGGAGTTTATCAAGCCTCATTTATAAGCTAGTCACAGGTTTCTGGCATTGTGGTGCCCTCGTTGAACACTGGAGAGGGAGAGACAGCTGGCAAGTGACAGACATGCTTTGGAGCATGTATCATGGAAAGACCTTGGGTTTTGGAGTTAGTCCCCAGGATCATCTGACCCCAGCCTTCTTGCTTATCAATCATGTGACCTTGGGCAAATTAAGTATGCTTCCCAACCTGCCTTTGCATCTGTGAAATGAGGACAGAGTTTTGGTCTCATAGGGTTTGTTTTTTTGTCCACAATTTTAGGAAAAAATTTAAGCTGGGCATGGTGGCACATGCCTGTAATCCCAGTGGCTCGGGAGGCTGAGGCAGGAGGATTGCGAGTTCATAGTCTCCGCAACTTGGCAAGGCCCTAAGCAACTCAGAAAGACCCTGTCATTAAATAAAATATTTTAAAAAGGGCTGGGGATGTGGCTCAGTGGTTAAATGCCACTGGGTTCAATCTCCCAAACAAATTAAAAAAATATATATATATATGGAAGAATTAAAGAATTTACAGTGAATACCCACATACATCTGCAGTGAACATTTTACCATATGTGCTTTATCATATATCTTTCTGTCTAGTCACATTTTTATTTTAAAGATTAAATTAGATGTCAAAATTTTAGCACAGTGCCTGGCACATAGCAGCCTTTTCTTAAAGGTTGGCATTAAGTTAGAATTGGGGTAGAGGAGGGGCCCCAATGAGTGCTGACTGGCAGAGGCAGAGTTGACATGATCACCTCCACTGTCTGTAGGACTTTGGTTTTCGCAGCCGGATCTCAGAGCGCCTGCTGGGTATTGATGTAATTTCCCCAGTTCTGGATGGAGCCTGTTGGGAGGTAAGTCTCTGTGGGTTGGTCTAGTTCTCTCTGGTGATCACTTTTTGAAATAACTCAAGAGCTGTCTCCTTCCCATCCTAGCACATGTCTCAGGAGGCTCTTTCCCTTTCCTTAAGGCATGGCCCTAACTGTGCCTTTGATGGGACTTATGACCATTCTTGCCCTGTAGTTGCTAGGAATTAAAGCATACCCGCTTCCCTCATGCATTACTCATTTATCTGTTCATTCAGTAACTGAGGGTTGACCACCTGCTCATGTGCAAAGCCCTGTGGAGATTGTGGATTTCAAAGCATTTCCTATCCTGGCCCATCCATACCTCTAGCCCACGCACCGCCCACCAGCTGGGTCTGCCACTTGTCCTTCCTGAAGCATACCCTCCACCTCCACTGTGGCTCTGCTGGCCCTTCTGTTTCTGCTTTTGCCCCAGCAAGCTCTTTCTTGGTCTTGGAGGCCCATCTCTGAGGCCACCTTCTCCAATTGGGATGGATTATTTCCTCTTTGCTCTCTTTAGAGCCTCTTGTTTTGTGGTTGTTTATGTCTTCCCTGCCAGAGGTATTCTCTGTACTGGGCCATAACACCTAACCCAAGTAGGGTACAAAGATGAGTGAAACCCAGATCTGTCCTTAAGCAGCTTAAGTCAAGATCAGTTTTATTTATTTATTTATTTTCCTCCTTGGTGGGTTGTCTAGAAGAGGGATTCTGGCAGATGGTCTCTGCAAGTTTCAGGGAGCATTTGGTTTGAGTGAGATGGAGATTTGTTGGGTGAAACAAACAAGATGTTTAATAGGAATCTGGCCTGGGAGCCCTTAGTGAAATATGTTGGAGACCGATTAGTTTTTAGGTTGATTGCATTTGAGCCCTTCGTATTCTGACTAATGCCTTCCTGGGCTACTGCCTAGCCACCTCCCTGCTAGATTTTGTTACCCCATTTATAGTTCTAGAGGGATGTGAAGGCACAAATAGAGGCAGGTGGGATTAGTCAGGAAGGGTTTGGAGCAGGGGAATTGTGGGGCCTTTTTGGCAGTAGGTGAGCAGGAGAGCTACCAAGTCAGTAGGGTGTGCTAGGTTCTATGGTTCTGGCTTCAAAACCTGGCCAATATCAGAATTCTTTGAGAGCTTTAAAAAAGTTAATTTTTTGTGAGTCCTACCTAAGACCTAATGAAGATGGCAGCCCTTTTGGGGTCATGCTACTGATATAAAGCAGCAGTCAGATTTGGCTTGAATTTGGTTCTCAGGGGACACTCAGTGGAGTGCAGCCAGCCCTGGCAGAGGAAGTCCGAATTTATACCTCATGACCAGCCTGGTAGGGTGTGGGCAATGATGGGCACTCAGCTTGGCTGACCAACTAGAGCCTTTAGTAGGGCTCAGTCTCTAGTTCTCCCCCATCTTCAGGACATGGAGGGGTCAAAGAAGGAGGTGGAGCTGAAGAAAGGAGCAGCAGCCCCTTTGTGGGGCAGACAGAAAACAAAACCTTGGAGCTGAGTTAAGGATGGGGACACGGTATCTCAAGCAGTCCCCTTTCTGAAGAAAGTTGGCATGGCTGGTTACCTCATTGGGTTCCTTCGCTTCTTTCTCTGTGGCAAAAATGTTTAGGGAGCAAGTAAAACTCTACTCAAAAGATCCCTCGCCTGGGTTTTCCCCCGAGGTATCCCTATTTCTCTGGCAGTTTAACTAGTTCAGTTTCTTGCAGAAATGTAGAAGATGGAACAAGCAGGGGCTGGCTGCAAAGACTCGCTTGACAGCTAGCCCTGCAGTCTGCCTGCCTTTTCCCTTCTAACACTAGACTTATAGCCCCAGAGTCCTTTCTGAGGCAGGGTTCAACCCTCCAAATTTTATTATGATCACTTCACTCTGTTACTTGTCCTGTATATTTTAGTGTGTTAAATGGGGTTGGCTTTTGTGATTTTTGTTTTCTTGAAAAAGTGAGAGAGGGAAGTTTTCCATGAGCGTGGTATGGTTTGCAGGGGAACACATGTATTTTGAACACTGGAAGGAGAAGAGGTGGGGTGGGGAGGCTGCCTGCTCCTGTCGTTGTCTGCAGGCTCTGCCCAGGCTGATGCAATGAGGAGTGGCAGCCCTGGCAGGGAGCCCTTCTGCTCCAGGCACTGAGAGGTATTCACAGGCTGCATTGCTATTTTTAATGTAATTTGGGGGAGCTGGGTTGTAGTTCAAGTCCTTTTCTTTCTCGCTTATCCAGATGGTAGAGTCAGCCACAGCTGCTGGGGCTCAGGCTGCCAGTAGAGAGGTGTTGGGGGTACTGGGCACAGGGCTAGGGACCCCACTGGGGAAGACGGAGTGAGCTGTCTCCTGCCCCACCTCTCCTGTTGACCCCTGTGTCCCAGAACAGACGGGGCTCCTGTTGGGGTGACAGAAGGACTGTAAATCCCAGAATGGGGACTGGCACTGGCAAAGCCTTTTCTTTTCTTTTTTTTGCCTTTGGCTGGGGGAGAGGTGTGTGGGAAGAGGAGCTAGCATTTATGGCATGCCTTCTTTGGGCCAGGAGTTGGGCATTATGTGCATGATCTCATTTAATTCTCACCAGAAGCCCTGGGAGCTGTGGTTTACTATCCCATTTTACAATGGAAGAAGTGGGCTCCCCAGGCAGGAAACGAGGAAGGGCTAGAACAAAGGATAGACCCAGGCTGACTACACCACTGTCCACCTGTGGGAAATATTTTAAATTGTCAGGCATAGTGTCTGTCTGTCTGACTCTAACTAGCTTGCTAAATTTGTCCAGACACCCAAACTTTAAAATAAATTTTAGGGCTTATTTCTGAATGGATGATATAATCCCTGACTGGGAAAGGGGCATCTTTATCTCCTGACCCATGTCCTTGGGCAAGCTGGAAGGAAACTGTGGAAGGAATGTTAATGCCTCCTTTCTTCTAGTATGATGATGATGATGCCCTTTTGGTCTGGGGTAAATCTGCTCTTATTCTACCGAGATCCCTGTTCTCCAGGAGTCTTCCTTTCTGATGAGCTTGCCTGCTGCCCTTAATTTTGCCCACTTAATTTCAGCATCCTTGTGTCACTGGTGCTGCTACCTTGGGCTTTGGTGGTTGTGGGCTGTTTGTGGATACCTCTGTTGGTGGTGTAGGCTTCCAGCCATAGGAGGCAGGGTTTTCTTTCTTGTGTGGTCTTTTTCTACCCTTGGCTTCTGACTCTGCCACACTGGGTTTGTCTGCTTCCTCTTCCAGCTGTAAGTCTAGGACTTACCCAAAGCCCAGGAAGCTTTACTGGACAGTAGACAGGCCTTCTGCTTCCAATCCTCCAGAGAGCCACCTCTCAGTGCTTTCTGCTATGTGTGGGAGTTAGCAGGAGGGGGAGACCCCTGCAATGCATACCCCACTAATAACACACTTTCCACTGCTTCTTTACTACAGGCCCAGAGGTTAGGAAGAGACGACTCAGATACCAGCCAGTGCAGCCAAGATGAACAGCATAGCAAACAATCCAAAGGCTCCGAGAGGTATAGTATATGGGGGGCTTCTCTCAGGGACCTGAGGCATGGCATGACTTCAGGATGGTGTTGACTTTGGCAGAATCCTAGCCGGTGTGCCCTGCCTGAAGGCAGATGTGCACTGGCTAGATGGCCAGGCAAGGTGTGTGTGTGAATGAACCTGTGATGTGGTCTCATGTAGATCTGTGAAGTGCTACTCTGCACAGAGCACTGTGGTGGAGCCAGGTTCTGTGCTCCACACTGGATTGGGCTGATTATGATGTGTGCCTGGTCTTGGGCTAGGGTTGAAGCAGCCTGTTGGAGGTCTGGGGGAGTCATGTTACAGGGTTAGTACTACAGCTCACATCTCTGAGCCAGAGCCCTGCCATATCTGCAGCTGGCTCTGTGTGTGTGGATACACCTAGTTGTATCTTACTGGGGCTCTCAGCCTCTTAGGCTGCTACTCTGAAGGGGATGGGGTGTGGTCATCCTCTTCTGGGACCTTGGCAAGCTCTCAGCATTCTTACATAGTGCCACAGTTTCATTCATTTTCTGTAATCTGACCACTGGAACCTATAGATTCAGAGCCTGGTGTCTCTTTTTCTCCCCATTTTCCACTCCGTTCTTCCTGGGCCCAGTGATGGTAAACTCTGGGAATGACACATATGTGAAGGTGTCCAGCTGTCACACCTGGACCAAACAATGCAGCCCAGGGCACTGGGAAGCCCTATGTAGTTTAGGTGAAAGTATAGCTCAGGAGAGGGTTTCTCCTTGCTGCACATCCAGCTGCTTGGCCCTGTAGCTCTCTGTGAATATGGGGGCGGGGGCTAGGATCTAGCACAAGGGACCCCCACTGCACTCCCAAATTCTCTTCCTGCTCTCCAAGTGGAGGGGCCTGACTGCTGCTCTGGCTGGCCTCACCAGGTTATCTCCTCCACTTCTGCATGGGGAGCAGCTCCAGAGTCCCCTTTACAACCAGGCCACTGAAGGAGGGCCTCCACAGATTCCCAAGGGACAACCTGAGTGGGAGGAAGTGGAGGAGCCTAGAGAGGACTCTGGAGCCAGCCACACACCACTGGTGTCTGTCCTGAGGTAAGGATGAGAAAGAAGCACCCCTGGGTGGTGGTGATCCCTTTGTGTGTGTGCTGGGGCTGAGAGAGATGGGGCAGGGTGAGCCTGGGGTGGGTTTGCAGCAGCAGCAGCAGCACCTGGGGAATGGGGAATCTGCTACTTCCTAGTTCTTTTCTGTAACACATTGGAGTGTCCAGGCTGATTAGGAGAGCTTAAGAACTCTAGAATAAGGAGGTGCCGCTTCTGTTTACTTGCCTCCCTGCCAAGGACTGAGGCAGAGACTCTGCTGTTGCCCTGTCTGCTCCATTCTTGCCAGGGTAGCCCTGTCTCCTAGTCCCCTCCCCAACAGCACCCCTGCCCCTGCCAGGAGTCAGCCTAACTCTAGCCACCCAACTGGAGCTCTATTGTGTGCTAGGCCCAGGGAGAGGGGATGCAGGTCTCAGCCTGGTCCTGAGCCTGGTGTATATTTGCTAGTGCTAGTGCCTCTGTCCTCCTGGCGAACTGGGAAGAAGCATTCCCTCATTCCCCAGAAAAATATGCTGGTCTTAGATTTCATTTGTTTGGAATGAGCCACCAGGGGACCTGAGCAGCAGCCATGTTTAATCAGCAACATCCATTGACTACTTGCTGTGTGCAGAGCTTCTCCTTGGGTATTTAACTATCCTGTTTCCCATGTGAAACGGGAGTATCTGGCCTTCAATGCAAATGCTTCAGCAAGAGACCCAGAGGGGAAAGGGAGGTTGGAGAGACCCAAGGTAGGGAAACTACTGGGCTTGCCCCTCTTGTCCCTATGCACCTAAAAGGGGTGAAGATTGAACCTCTTGCCTTCCTCCTGGTTTAACACAGTTACTTCCTTCTTCCTATCAAGGGAACAGCCCCCGAGCCCACCTGTGGTCCATGAGAGGGGCAAGGAGCAGCATTCCCAGGCTGAGGAGCCATGCCCTGGGCAAGAAAAGACTGAGGACTCTGAGGAAAAGGTGGTGGTCAGCCCCACCTCGACAGTCTCTCTAGAAGTGTAAGGGCCAGTTTTTTGTGTCTGTCCCTGTCCTCTGCTGTGTATGGATTGCTCGAATGCCCATTCCCTCTCTTGGGTGATGGGAGGAGATGCTCTGGCTTCAGCCCATGGAGTGAATATAGGAGGATATTGGAAGTGTCCTTGGTGCTGTGTGCAGCCTTGAGAGCCCCAGGCAGCCATCACTATCACTGATTCTTGCCTGGGGTTAGCTCAGGTCCTGGGGGCTCCTGGCCAGGACCCAGGGTATGGGGATGGGCAAGGGTATACCTTTGGCTCATTAGCAGAAACTGGTAAATTATATTTCTTCCTCTCCCAAGGACTGTTTTTCTTTTAAAAACATCTTATTATGATATTTATGTATAACGAAGTACACAAATCTGAATTGTACAGGTCAGTGATTGTTTTCATGTGTGTGCAACACATAATAGCCACTCAGATTGTCATAGAATATTTCCATCCCCGGAGAAAGTTTCCACCCTCAAATCTACCCTCAAAAGCTACAGTTGTGGCTTCCATCCTATAGATTTAGTTTTCCCATTTTCCACCTTCATATAAATGGAATTATACAGAATATAGAAAATATTTTGTGTGCCTGAGTGTAAGGGTCATCATGCTTTTGCAATTCACCTGTTTTTATACCAAGTAGTTAAAAAATTTAGAAGCCACTTAGCTTTTCTCTCCCATCCTCACCTGTCCCTCTCATCTCTTATTCAGTTAAGGAAATGAAAGCTCAGAGAGGTGAAGGAATTTATCTAAGGTCCCATCACTAGTCAGTCGCAGGGTTAGAGCTAGATCCTAGACTTCTGACTTTTGGTTTGCAGCCCCTGTACCTCTTATGTATAGAAAGGCACTAGAATTTATGTTATTTCTCCTCTGTGATTGAGAGGTACAAAGGACTCAGGTCTGACTATTGAGCAGAGCCAGGTTCCTATCCTGATGACTCACAGGAGTGTCACTGAGAGCTGGCAAGGCACCTGAGCTCATAATCTCATGTCATTCCTATAATGTTGTAGAGGTTGTGTAGAGTAGGGGTAGTCACATTTTTCAGTTGGTGACAGGTCCTACAATGAAAGCTGTGACCTGAGGAATCACATGGCTTTCCTGTCTCCTTGGTGGCTGTGGACAGGCAGATCAGGGTGCTTTCTATGAAGGACAGAAGCCAAGTGTGGTTCAGAATGAGGAAGATCCAGGCAGAGGTCAGAGAGGCATCTTCCCAGGACCTTTGGAGGGAAGCTCCTCCCTGGACACCTTGTCTAGTTGATGCCCTAACTTGTGTTTCTTCTCCATCCCAATGACACTGCCCCTGCTGGGGTCTCTAGATACTGTCCTTGACCCTGCAGGCTCAGGTCACACCATCTCACAGGAAAGGCCTCTGTTCCTTTCCTGAGTCTCTTCAGACCCCACAACTTCCTTGTTATTAATCTTCACAGATGTGTTAGGAATCGATTGGTTTTCCAGGTATTGGGAGTAGCCCTGTGCCTGACATCTGAATCAGAAGGGTTAGGAACAGGACAGGCTAGCAAGGGTGGACAGGGCAGGCTTGTGGCTAAGGGACTGGGTCTGGGAAGCGGATATCCTCCTTTTTGTCATGTTAGCACATTTCACAGAGATTTGCAGAGATAGTAAGTGAATCAAAACCACCGGGTATAATCCTAGCTACTCAGGAAGCTGAAGCAAGATTGTGAGTTCAAGCCCAGCCTGGACAACATAGCAAGATCTCATCTCAAAAAGCCAATAAACAAACAAAAAAAGCCACTGGTCTAAATGTGACAGGAAACTAGATCTCCTTGCTTTCAGTCTGAGCTTTAGTGGTTTTACAATCATTTCAGAACGATCCTGGGATGTCAGTTCTCCCTCCCTCCATCCTCTTCTCCCTCCCTGCCTTCCTGCCTTGCTTTCTGTCACCTATCTCCTAGCTAGCTGGTGGCCAGCATGAAATGATTAGCTCCCACCGAGCCTTTCATTGGCCTCTTTCTATTGGAAACTGGGTCTCATGTGGCTCATACCTGAGGGGTTGGCCTAGAAATCAGACCTGCCTCTTCTTTGGCATCTTCAACTTCCCAATTGTCTTCTAGATCTTTCGGGCATTGTTCTTTGCCTTGGACCTAAGCAAGGTGTTTAGAATACCAGGACTTTAAAATGAGGGAGGGAGAAGAAACCCACTGAAAAACAGCCCCATTTGCCTGTGTGGCAGGTGTGCAAGCGGGCTCACTGGTGTGTGTAGCCTGGACACGTGCTGCCACATGGTCTGATGCCCCATCTTCCCACATCATCTGTCCCTTGGGCTGCACATATCTACGTAGCCCACAGGGGAGACAGACATTAAAAGGTACCATCTCAGGGAAAAAAGATGTTTTCAGCCAAGGTTGGAAATGAGTTGGAGGGTTGATGAGGCGGAGAGCTGCGGGGGGAGGCTCTTTTGGAGGGCAGCATCCTCAGAGGAGGTGGCAGCCATGACGCTTACATCTGCATCAGTTGGGCAGTGTCGGGGACTGAGAAGGAGTTAGAATTTGGAAGAAAGGAGAAAAAAGGAATTGGGAGGACAAAAAGATTTGAAGGCTTGGATCAAGACTGTTCCTGGTCCAAGTTCTGATTTTAGGAAAGGGTGGAGAGATGGGTTTCATGGTTTTTCAGGATGTCTGTAGCCTGTTTTGTTCCCCTCTCTCTCTATTCTTGGGCTGTAGTGGGGTTCCTAAGTTCTATTTTTTTTTTTACTGTCTGAGCTGTTCCCACCCTTGCTTTCCATTTGCTTTGCTGCTAAGCTTTCTTGGGGGAGAGTGGGTGTGGAGTCCTCAGCTGGGTGAACTGACTCCCCCATTTGATTCTTGCCCATTCCTCTTTGATTTGGTCTTATTCATGTGTTCCTGCTGAGGTTGACTGAGCCATTATGTCAGCCTGAGCACCAAACAAGAAGAGTGGTGGCTGTGTGCTACAACCAGGTTCTATTGTCAGATGTGGAGACCTGGGAGTACAAAAGTGAACTGGCCCTTAAGAAAATCACTCCAAGGACTGGGGCTATAGCTCAGTCAGTGGTAGAGCACTTGCCTCAAACGTGTGAGACACTGGGTTCGATTCTTAGCACCACATAAAAATAAATAAACAAATAAATAAAGATATTGTGTCCATCTACAACTGAAAAAAAAAAAAAAAAAAGAAAGAAAGTCACTCTGGGAGAGACATACTTTATTCTGCTTGTGCTTTCCCTGCTTAGAATGTTCTCACAGTTTCATTTTGGCTATTTCCTTGAAGAACCGGAAAATAAAGCAAAACAACCCTCCTCACTAACTCTATAGACATATTGTAAACCAATACCATTATTCCTCACCATACGTGCCACCCACCAATGCATCTGGGTTAGCTCTGAATTTTTTTCACTCATTTCAAAATACAGAACTTAATTCCAAGCAGATGAAAACATGTTACTATAGGGAAATATGGAAAATGGTATCTCTCTTACACTCTTGCTCCATTTTGGCTCAGAGAAATGTTTGCTGCCTGATTCCCTTGGTGGTGATGGAGGAAAGTTTTCTATTCCTGGACCTCAATGGACTGTCTGTCGTAGGTTTCAGGGCTGCTACTTTTCCCATGGGCTCATTTACATTGATCTCTGTTCAGTCTGGAAGTAGACAACGGTCTCTAGGGACTGTTTCCAAATTTCTGGCATGAGACTCAGGTAGTAGGCAGAGCCCTGGTGGAGACAAGGAACAGGGCCTAAAGACCTTCTGGGAGAGAATCCACTAGGGACAGAGCTTCACTGTCTCCCTGATGTTGTCAGCTCTTGAGGCACAACTTCACGTTTTGACCTCAGGCCACAATCTTCCAGGTATACTGACTGTGGGCTGCCTTTTTCCCTAGACCTTTGGACTTTATTCGATCACAGTGGGGCTTGTCCTACAGAACAGTCCCTTGTGTGGCTATGTGGGTATATGACTCCAGATTTTGGGTTCTCCAGCACGGTTGTGTATGTGATGTTCTGTTACCTATGGATCTGATGCCAAAAGGTGGGTAGATACACACCCTGTAGTGATACCCTGTTTTCCTCTTACAGGAGATATGCAGAGCCTCTGGCTCTCCCAAAAGAGCTTTCTGAGGCTGCACTAAAGGCCATGGAAGAGGCAGTGGCCCAAGAACTCAAAGAAGATCAGAGGTTACTGCTGGAATTGCAGCAAAAGAAGATGCAGCAGCTTCGGGAGAAGCTGTGGCAAGAGGAGGAGGAGGAGATTGTCCAGCTTCACCTGCAGAAGGAGAAAACCCTCAGGTCCCACTTCTCCCCTGAAGGGAGGAACACCTGCCTCCCATTCCTGACACCACTGGGAGGCCCACAGTCCCACCAAGGCTGTTCCTAGAAACTAGTAACTTTTACTAGTCACCTAGTAACTTTTGCTGCTATCTCATTGGTTACCCCTAGTTACAAGGGAGTCAGTCTATTTATGTATTAGAAAAAATCAGGATTCTGTTAGTAAGGAAAAAAGGACAAATGAATATCAAGAAGGTAATGAGCAGCCTGTCAGTCTGAGGGTGGGAAAGTGCTACAAAGTAATGTTAAGATATCTAAAGGCTAAATCTTGTCCTTTTAGACAGAAGCTCCAAGCATGGTAGAGAATTACTATTTTTGTATCATACATAGCAAGGAACTTATAAAACATTTATGCTTAATTTTTTTGGAGAAAATAAAACAAAACCCTATTTCAGTACCAGGAAGATCATTGCAAACTCTTTCATTAGCTCAACATAGGATCTGCTGACCCAGGGCTTGCCCTTTTACCACCCTTCTTGGGGCCCTTTCTGGGGAGCATCCCAAAGAACAGACCAACTCATAGCATCCTCTTTTTCCAAGGCCACTGAAAATTGGGGCCGGGGCCACCCAACCAGGGCATGACTCAGCTTACCTTAAGATGGAACACCTTAGAGAAGATCCTTGGGTGTCTCCCTGCCAGCCCACAAGGCTGCTCCCCTTTTACTGGCTACCATGGTCTTGGCTGTGCTTTCCATCCCCTGCCCTTCGATCCCAGAAGGTCAAGACCCTAGAGCACTTTCAGCTTTTGGTGAACACTAGCATGCCAGAAATATTTGATCAGGGCCTGGAACAGCAGTTACTCCATAAATGGCAGCACTTGCTTTTATTTTCAGTTGGAAATTAATACTAATTTGGACATTCTTGAGTAAGTGATTTGATTAAGTGATTTCTTTATGGGTAGAGCTTTGTCTGGTTCTCTTTAAAATAGTTGGTCCTTAGAAAGCTGTTTATGTTTACACCAGAACCTTTCTGTGGGGGTGGGGCATCCTCCACTTTGCTGGAAAACTTCTGGAAGTTTCTGGATAGAAATTTCTAGAAGCCACAGCTGAGTCCTTTAACCAACAATTGAATGATAAGGCAGTCAGGAAGACAGACAGGCTGACCTTAGTTTCCTCAGTTGTAAAATAAAGAGATAGGATTTAACCTCTAATGTTACTGCCAGCTCTAACATTCTGTGTAGTTCTGTGTAAATTTGAGCCATAGGAAAAAAAAAAAGAAAGGGTTTTTGGGGAATCTAGCAAGGAGGATTTTTACTTAACTCAAATTTCTTCTCATAATGGAAGAGAGTGGTGGTGTTGATGGTAGGAAACAATCTTAAATATTTTTTGACTTTGGAGTTTGCTTTTCAAAGAATTGTGTTCCACATCACATTGGTTATAGCCTTGAATTCCCTGAGTGTATAGCACACATCCCCTTGTGTGGGACCGTATGAGGGGGTACACAAAAAGGATGCAGTTTGTGTAAGCAGCTTATGTCTGCAGTGGTGACTGTCATTGGTATGTAGATGAGACATCTTTCATGGCTAATCAAATATTGCTTATAGTTGGGGCTGGATGAGACTGTCCAAGTCCAACACACATTTATTGAAAACCTACTTTATGTCAGTTACTATGTTCAGTGTTTGAGATATGTTATTATTGTAGATGGACACAATACCTTCATTAATTTTTATGTGATGCTTCACACATGCTAGGCAAGCGCTCTATCAATGAGCTACAACCCCAGCCCAAGATAACAACAGATTTTAAGAGAAGATTCTTATTCTGAAGAAAGTCCCAGACTACAAGGAAAACAAAGATTACTTAGGATGCAATATGATACATGATGCAGAGTAGCATGGGATAAGAAAGGTTCACCATTTAATGTGTATGGAAAAGGCAAATCAGTAAACTTGGAGGGAATTGGGAAGATTTCCCAGAGAGCTGACTGGTGTTAAGCAGTGAATTTGGGCTTGACAGAAAACAACAGAATTCTAGGCAGAGGAACCAGCATGAGCAAAATCAAGAGACAAGGAAGAGTACAGTGTGGCTTAGAGATGGTGACATATCTGATGTGCCAAGAACAGTGTCTGTAGGGTGGGGAGTGGCAGAATGTGGATCCAGAGTCAGGCTATGTGGCTGTAACCTTCCTTGAGTGAATGCCCTGCTGAGGTAAATCTAGGCAGAGGGAGCCTGCAGTCCACTTCCTGTGGTAAAGGGCATTTCAGGGAGGCAGCCTCCCAGAGGAGACTTTGTGTTTAAGATTGACATTGTTTCACAGACAGCCTGAGAGGCCCTTGGAGGTCAAGAAGCAGGGGTTGTGAAAGGACCAGAAAAGACTTGTGTGGTCCCTCCCCTGAACCTGCCTTTCCTTCCTTCTCAGTTCCCTGAAGGAGCAGCTGCAGAAGGCCACTGAGGAGGAAGAGGCTCGGATGAGAGAGGAGGAAGGCCAGAGGCTGTCCCAGCTCAGAGCCTGGGTCCAATCCAGCACAGAAGCAGATGAGGAACAAATCAGGTGAGAGCACGCTGGGAGTTGCCCTGCCCTGTGGCAGTGACCTGGAACATGTAGGCCCACCCCCATCCCATACTCTTTTCCCAGGGCTGAGCAAGAGGCTTCCCTGAAAAGGCGGAGAGAAGAATTAGAGTCCCTACAGAAAGCTGAGATGGCCAGTTTGGAGCAGAAAAGCAAGTGGACATTGGACCAACTCAAGGAAGAGCTGGAGGCTTCAGAGAAGAGAGCTGAGGCCACCCTTAAGGCTGAGAAGGAGGTGGCTCTGCAGCAGCTGAAGGAGCAGCTGGAAGCGGAGAGGAGAGAAGTGAGCAAGTGCAGCGAGGATCTCCCCCCTACATGTCTTTGCTGCCTGGAGAGGGACTGAGTGCAGAGGAAAAGAAAGGGCATGCTCTGGGTCGGTGCACAGGGTGGGGAGCCAGGCAGGCAGGTGGCCTGCACAGACAGGTTTGGGACATAGTAATTGGCTCTTTACTCTTGGTGGACCTGACTGGGCTCAGGGCAGATGCAGCCCTGATCTCCTCAGCTGAGTGGAGGATTCAGTAGGTATTCAGAGGCCCCTCCAGGGTCATCTTGGCCCAGCAGTTGCAGCTGGGTCTTATTAGTAGCAGGGAGTCATCAGAGGCATGAAGGGAAATGTCCTATAGGTTTGGGATGTTTTCACAACTGAAAGAACTTCAGCCAGACCAGAGGTCTTGAGACCAGGGCACCCTGTTCCTGTTCCTGAGGGGCAGCTACAAATGGCCTCTCCTCCCTGAGTTTTTCTCCTGTCTTAGAATGGGAGGCTGGTACCTTTGTCCCCACTCCCTTTCTCTCTAGCTCCATGGTCTGTTGCCAGATTAGACACTCATGAATGGCCAGTCCACTTAGAAATTTTCTTTTGTAAGGAGTGAACTTTAGCTGTTAGACACAGAAAATTGAAGCAAAGACTGGGGGGCTGTCATTGTAAAGCAGATGCTCAAAGAGAGTGTACCAATCCTCCAGCCCTCCCTGGTTTGGATCTTATTTACAGCATCTGTGTATCTGTGGCCTGGCCCAGAGGCAGGACAGGAGCCTGAGCTGAAGCCTACTGTAGTGCCCCTCTACTCTCACCTCTAGGTTCCTGTCCATTTGCTACTTGCAGACTTTGGGGATGAGTTAATTCAGAGGAACGTTATTCTCCTTGGCTCCTCATCTTGTGGGAGTAGGGTGGTCTTCCTGGCTGCACCCGTCCCATGGTCCTGGCCAGGGTCCTTGCCGTGCTTCCCTCATGGCTCTTTGCTGCTCCTTAGGCGATGGCAGGGCTGGAGAAGTCGCACAGTGCTGAGCTGGAGCAACTTTGTTCCTCACTGGAGGCCAAGCACCGGGAGGTGAGTGTGGCTGGCCCAGACTGGCCCATGAGGGCAGAGCCTGGACAGCCTAGGACCCTGCTTCATATTGGGCAGCAGCAGAGCTCAACCCCATCTCTGGCCACTGGGAACAAGCCTCCCTCCACCTCTAGGCCCTTGAGATGCATGCTGGGGCCCTGGGAGTGAGACCCTACATGGTAGCTCTAACTGCCTCCCTGAGGGTCACACTTCGCTGTGTGTGGGGGCGACTCCTCAGGTGGTCTCTGGCCTCCAGAAGAAGATAGAGGAAGCTCATCAGAAAGAAGAAGCCCAGCTGCGGGAGAGTCTTGGGTGGGCAGAGCAGAGAGCTCACCAGAAGGCTCACCAGGTGGTGGAGTATGAGCAAGAGGTACTACTGCTCCTCGACTCCCTATGGTCTGTTCCATCATCTGGACCCTAATGTCTTCCATTTTGCTGTGAATTGCTCAGCGGGGATGGCGCTTCTAGTTCTATTTCTGTGACTACGTTTCCTTAAGGCCAGGTCCTCCTCCATCCCCAGGACCCTTGTACACCTGTGGGGAGATGGTGTTGGGGTGTGGCTGTTTGTATGCCTTGGTGCCTTGTGTGTGGGTAGAGGATGTTGGGAGGCATGTGTAGGGCCCTGGGTGCTGTCCACCCTCAACTCTGTGTGCTGCCTCCCTGTTTTGTCCCCTGCAGCTCAGCAGCCTCCTGCGAGAAAAGCGCCAGGAGATAGAAAGGGACCATGAAAGGAAGATGGACAAGATGAAGGAGGAGCATCGGCAAGTGATGGCAGAGGCCAGAGAGCGGTATGAAGCTGAGGTACCTCGACCACACCGCCTGTTGCGCGCGCGCGCCTGTGCACACATACTCTGTCACACACATACAGCTAGGGGTCCTTCCTAGCTGGCTTCAGGGCATGAGAGGGGACAAACTATGGTCAGGCATTGTGGAAGGCCTTCCTCCTTGGCACCTTCCAACAGTGAAGTCATTTGGTTTTTAATGAAGTATTAGAAACCTTCCCTAATGGGAGGTACTTCCTGTTAGATAGATGTTCCTTTTTAAATTAAATGGTATAGTAGCTAACAGGTCTTGAGCTGTACTACATACCAGGCCCTGCTCTAACTCTTGATGTATCTTAACCCACTTTAGTCCTCACAACAGCCTTGGGAGGTATGTCCTCCATTTTAAAAGACAAGGATACTGAGATATGAAGAGTTCAAGTCACTTTCCCAAGATTAAACTCAGCTAATAAGTAGAGGAGCAAGGATTCCAGTGACTCCAAATCCTTCAGTTTTAGTCACTGCAACAGCAGGCACCAAGGTTAATGAAATTTCAGGACATCAATAAGTAGACTGGGAAGAATCAAACAGTATTATATATTATCTGCCCTCCTTCCTCTTTGATCTTCGGGTGGGAAAGTTCACTTAACCTGGTTTGGCTTGGCTTGCTTACCTTAGGGGTGAGTAATGCATGGGTGTGGGGGTGGTGACTTTAACCCACAGCTGGATCCCTATGGGGGACTTTTAGGCTCCTATTCTAGTAACTGGAACCCATATCCCAGATCTTCTGCAGAAACAGCAGCACTGTGATGAAATTGAGCTACATCCCTTCCCAGGCCAGTTCTGACCTTGCTGAAGACTAGTGATAGTTGATCAGTGGCCTCTTTCCCCGTGAGGGAGAGCTGGACACCATACACGAGTGGGTGAAGCAGGCTGACACGGGGCTCCTTCCTGATGCCTGGCAGCATCTGCTTCAGCTGCAGGGCAAAGTAGGCATCCTGATGCTCCCCTCTAGGAGTTGGCCATGGGGAGCTCTTACTGACCCAAGACTGCAGGGGTGAGGGAGTCTGATTTTTGGGGTATGAGAAGCCCCTGCAGGTTCCTACTGGTGGCCCCACCTCTTTATAGGAGAGGAAGCAGCGGGCTGACCTCCTGGGGTACCTGACTGGAGAGCTGGAGCGCCTGCGCAGGACCCACGAGCGGGAATTAGAGACCCTGAGGCAGGAGCAGGACCAGCAGCTGGAGGACCTGCGGCGTCGGCACCGAGAGCAGGTGAGGCCTGGGGGGTGAGCCCCCACTAGGACACCTCTGTGCAGGGCAGGGAAGTCTTGGGGGCTGACATCGTGGCTGCAACAGGATGGAGCCCTGCAGCTTCAGGAGAGGAGGTCTCTCCCTGGCCCTCTAAGCTTAGGGGCATCTTTGTTTCTTTGTTTTCTGCGACCAGGTACATGGCCCGGGATTAGACAGGGAAGTCAGTCCCTCTAAGGCTTTGGAGTTGCCCCCTGCACCCCAGTCTGGGAATCAGCAAGGTGTAGTACATGCTCAGTAAACTGCAAGGGAATTAAGAGGAAGTAAGCCGGAGCCCAGCTCAGAGGTCAAGCTAATACCTTACCCTCTTTCTATGCTGACATCTTTCTCTTCACTACACTCTGGGCAGGAAAGGAAACTCCAAGATTTGGAGATGGAACTTGAAAGCAGAACAAAAGATATCAAGGCCAGATTGGCTCAGCTGAACATCCAGGTGAGAGAGTTGGGTGGAGAAGAGATGTGAGGTGTACTTGACCAGAGTCCACTCCTCCAGGAGAGGGCAGGCCCCTGCCCCTCTGGCCTAGGGTCAGCAGTCAGCCCACAGGCCCATCTCTTCCCCTTTAGGAAGAAACCTTGCAGAAGGAGAAGCAGCAGCTGCTTGATGTGCAGAGGCAGGTGGCTCTGGAGAGAGAGGTTTGTCTGCCTCACTTGTTCCCCAAGGTTTCTGTTCACCTACTCTGCCCAGCACCCAGGGGTTCCAAACTAGGTTGGCCAATATTCCACAAAAAGTGCCACTCTGTGGGCTGTGGTGGGAGGCCCGGGAGCCTGCAGACCCCCTGACCCAGACACAGTGGCTTCAGTGGCTCTGGCTTCCATTCCCTGTCTCATTCTTTTCTGGCTTCCCTGCCCTGACTTCTTCTTACTGTATCTCTGGGTGCTTCTGTCTTTCCTTCCCACACTCAGGAAGTCACAGTCAACCATCAGCACCTAGAGGAAGTGAAGAAGGAGCATACCCACTTGGTGGAGTCCAAGCGACAACTCCAAAGGGTTCTTGAAGAGCTGCAGGCCCGCAAGATAGAGCTGGAGTCCCAAGTGGATCTGCTGCAGATGCAGAGTCAGAAGCTGCAGAAGCGTGTCAGGTGGTGTGGGCTTCCGGCACCTAGTCACCCTCTCACCTTCCTCTCACCTGCTGCTCTTGAGCCCCATCTCCTCATGGCCCAGTTAACAGGGAGAGGTGGAGGACCCAACTCAGAAGCAAGGCAGAAGGGTGTGGAGTTGCTGCTGCATCTTAGGGAGGCTATGTTGAAAAGCAGGGCATCCCTGCCTCCCCTGTTCATGCCTCAGCCCCACCCCAGGGACCTCGCTGGCAGTGAGAACCTGGATGTGGTCCTGACAGTGTGGCCTCCTTCACCCAGTGACCCTACCTCACACCCCTATCTCCTACTTCCCTTCCCCACCACAGCAGCCTGGAGGCTGAAGCTCAGAGGAAGCAGGACATCTTGAAAGAGTTGGCAGTGGAGGAACGTAATGTTTCCCCACATTTTGAGCCAGATCTCCACATTGAGGACCTGAGGAAATCCCTTGGGACAGTGAGCTGGGGTTGGGGCCTGGCGGGGATAATTGGGGGTGGGTTCAGGGCATCAGTGGTGGGGGGGATCAGGAGGGGAGTCGGCTGTACTGCAGACAGAACCCGGTTTCCTTTTCTTATTCCCAGCTTCCCACCATCTTCACCAAATGGTACCTAAAAGTGAAGAGTACCTGGCAACTGGCAGAGCCATTTCCTTGTCTAGGCCACTAGGAGGGGCTTCGGGGTGTCTTGACCATGCAGGGTGTCTGCTTTTGCTGCACTCAGTAGGTCTTTTTCTGCCATGTGTCCATAGAACCAGACCCAAGATGTGTCCTCTTCTCTGTCCCAGGGCAAGGAGACTAACTTGTCCTTGGACGGGTAAGTTCCTACTGCCTGTCTTATTTCAAGGTGAGGTATCACAGAGGGATGAGTGAGGGCTGTATCCCAGAACTGAAGTGACAGTGACTGCTAGTAGGACTTTATTCCTGGGAGAGGCCTAGAGATGGAAGATCCTCTTTACTAAGCCAAGAAACTGGCCCTGTAACCTTCAACAGGCATCTGCTGACCTCTGGTTGAGGATCAGACTGTCTGACATCTGGGGCCAGGCACAATTCCTTTCAGAATCGGGGTGGGGAGACTGTTAGTCCCATGTGCTGTATGTTATAGGTGTTTAAAACTGGTGTCCCTGCGTAGTGCCCAGCCCCAGCCCAGCAGTTCCTGTGTGCTCAGGGTGGGCATTTGCTTGGGGAGTGGCTGTGTGTCCTGAGTAGGGTTCTTAAAGTCTTGCCTTTAACTTCTCTCCATTTCCTCTGCCCTGCTGGTCCTCCCAAAGTATCCGCCACTACCTCTCCGCCGAGGGGATAGCCCTCCGCAATGCCAAGGAGTTCCTGATGCGACAGACACGCTCCATGCGGAGGCGGCAGACAGCCCTGAAAGCTGCCCAGCAGCACTGGTGCCACAAGCTGGCCAGAGCCCAGGATGTGGCTGATGACCCTCCAGGCACTGAGGCTCTACAAAATATGCGCAAGAACCTGGAGGAGGTCAGAAGCCTGGAGGGGAACCTGCCAATTCTATGTGGTGCAGGCCTGAGGGGGCCAGTTGGACCCTTGCCTTTGGGCTCTCTTCAGTTGATAGTTCTGGGGACTCCATGAGAAAGGCCACATGGGCCCTGTGATTACTTACATTTTCATGTATACATCGTGTGCAAACAGCACTTTCTCTAATAGTAAAGTGTTTGATCCTCACGTTGACCATATAGTAGGCAAGATAGTACAGGTTGAAAAGTCCTCATTAGAAAATCTGTTGAACCAGTGTAGTCACACAAATGTTCAAAAATCTGAAAAACTCCCCAAATTTGAAATACTTCTGGACTCAAGCATTCAAATAAGGGATACATACAGCTATCTTATTATTTCCATTGTCTAGATGAAGAGTATGACTGGGGTTTAAAAATTTTCAAATTCAGTGCTAAGCATTTCCATTGTCTCAAACTAATGACTTCATTGAGAAATGAAAGTCTTTTGGACACACTAAGCATAAGATGAGTTACTTTTCTGGTCTGCTTCTCTGATGGTCTAATTTGCAATGAATAGGCAGAGATTTCATCGTTAGCAGTTGGTATCATAGATCTTTGTCCTGGTTGAATGCACCTGCATCATGGGCTCTGCCCTGCCCTCTTGGACACCTGGGTTCCTAGAATTCTGATGGTGCTAGAACTCCTTATGGGGCTCAGGCCCTGTGACCCCTGTGCCTGGCTTAGCACAGCAGATGGTCTGGTACAAACAGAGGGCAGGCTTCCCAGGGTTATCTATCTGAAGGCTACCCTCAGGCCCTGTTATGTAACCCCTCTCAATGTCAGCAGTGGTGGTGATGATGATGATGATGATGATGATAGTTGGAGCAGTGATGGTAATAGCAGGAACCACTTAAGAATCTCCTCGGTGTGGGCATCATGTTGAGCATGTACCATCCTCTATCATTTAATTCTCACAATCCACTGAAAAGTAGCATTTCATATTTTCAAATGAGCAGCCACACGAGAGCTATGTTCCAGACCACTCTGTCAGCAGATGGTAGAGCTGGGACTCCAGCATGTGTATGAGCATCATTTCTCTCTCCTTTCTCCCCTCTGCAGGAGACCAGGTACCTGGATGAGATGAAGTCAGCCATGAGGAAAGGCCACGGTCTGCTGAAGAAGAAAGAAGAGAAGCTGAATCAGCTGGAGTCCTCCATTCGGGAAGAGGTGTCATCCTGTGGCCACCTAACTTCCCTTTTCAGTTCCCAGGACAGGGCTGGGTTCTTTGGTTCTGGATTAAGGGTACTGGGCCTCTAGGGCTCAGGATGGGATGCTGGTTTCAGGCTTGTGGTTGGTGAAAATGGCAGTGAGTTGAACACATTTCAGGGGTGGGATGTCTGCTGAGTGTTCCCAAGTCACCCTGGAGCTTCTTGGGAAGGTGCAGGTAAAGGGGACTAGCTCCTGCCCTTCCCTGCTATGTTGTGACTGCAGTGTGAGGGTGCACATGCATCGCAGGTGTCCCTACCCGCCACCCGCCCTGGTGTGTATCCCCTCATGCCTCAGACAGAGGTGTGGCAGCAGGGAAGCTCAAGGAGACTGCGGAGACAGTGCTGGGGAGGGCGTGGCATCTGTTACCTGTGTCTTAGGCAGCTGGGTTTTCTTAGCCTCCCTCCCACCCACTCGCCCAAGGGGCCTGTGTAGTGTGCCTCTCCCGGGGGTCTTGGAGCTTTGGGTCCCAGAAGAGCAGACTCCCCAGACTCAGTCCATACTCATCACGCTGGAGGGGCAGTACTAATGGCTGGTTCTACCCATCAGGCCTCAGATGAAGACACTTTGAGAGGAACCCCCACCAAGAAGGCAGTGACCTTTGATCTCAGTGACACAGAAGACACAAGCAGTGAAAGCTCAGAATCCTTTCCCCTGCTTCACAGTGAGCCATGGCGGCAGCAGGGAGGTGAGCAGGAGAGAGGCCGTGGGAGGGGCGAATCCCAGAGTATTTGGAGATGGGGATGTCGGGAACACCGTGCACTCCCCTTCCCTCAGCCCCACAGGGGTGTTTGTGAGCTCTTGTCTGAACTAGATACTTGGTAAGAGCTGGGTTGGTGGCATACTGCGAGAGCTTTCTGAATGTTGTGGACTGTCCCTGTTAGCCTCTTCTCTTTCAGGGCCTCTTGGGAGGCTGTCTCTCCTCTCTGTTCTGGCCTGCAGGAGGGCACAGGGCCCTCTCTCTTCCTTCTCTCTAGGGGCTTGTACCCCTGCCCTGGGCCTGCTCTGTCTGGAACAAGGAAGCCCCAGTTATCCTCTGTCCCCTTTGTAGGGCCAAAGGGGCTATTGTCTGCAGGAGCAGGGAGGGGCAGCCAGCAGGTGCCATTGTCTGGGATGTTCCAGGGCTCTGAACCTGAGTCCCTCCCTTCCATCTACCTCTTTCCTTTCAGTTACCTCCACCTCGGGTACCATCTTCCCCAATAAGATCAATTACTTGAGCAGCTCCCTCCAGCGGATCAGCAGTGAGCTCAACAGTGTCCTCAACATTCTGGGCAGCCTCAGCACCCAGCCACCCCTTTCGCTCTCCAATTCCTGGCCATCTCAGTTCTTGCCGCGGTCTTCCAAGAGTACCCCACTTCCCTCCTACCCCTTTATGAACAGGGTTCCATCCTCGTCTCCGGTTACACCCGTGTCCACCCAGTGGGCCTGGGACCCAGGGCTGGGCCCCCGGCTCCCCTCTGTGACTCAGACAGTGGATGACTTCCTTTTGGAGAAGTGGCGCAAGTATTTTCCCTGTAAGCCTCCCTGGGCTGCCCTTGGTTTTGGCTGTGCCTTCCTGCTCTCTTCCTCCTCTTCCATTTTCTTCTACGCTCTTTGTCCTACTATTCCTTTCCTCTTCTTGCTTACCCCTGTCCCTGCCCCCAATTTTGGTCCATGGCTCTGTCTCTGGATCCATGCTGAAGACCTTGCCGATGGCCCTGCAGCCGGAGGCTCTGTGGATCAGGATGGTTAACATGGAGCCTGGGCTGACTGGGGCCTTTATTATGTATTGTAGAGCTCAGCAGACCCTAGAAGGTCGTCGTCGTCATTGTCATTATCATAATGGCTCCCATCTTGTGCAGTACATTTGAAGGCCAGGCACTTCATATCTGTCTGTCTATCTTTCCCCCTTTAATCCTTATAATAATTCTTGGCAGTAGTAATCATCCCCATTTTATAGATGAGTAAGCTGAGACTCAGGTTAAGTAATGGGCTCCAGGACACCCAGTAAGTGAGTAACAAATCAGGTTTTGACCTCATATCTCTATGACTCTAGGATTTTGCCTCTAATCCCTTAGCTGTGGCTTCCCCTTACCTGTGGCTTCCCCCTTACCTGTAGCCTCCCCTGGTCTCATAGCCCTGCAGGTAGTATGAGAGGCTATAAAAACAATCATTTGAAGGAAAATATGGGGGAAAAAAATCTTCTTTCTGCCTTAACCCAAATTGAAATGTAGATTAAATTTTAGAAATAAATAGAACACTTCCCGTCTGTCACCTGTCTCTCATCTCTAGGCTCTGAAGCTCCCCCTGCTTTTGTGTGTGTGTTCTGGGGTGCTGCCTCATCTGTTTCCAGGGGTGGGCAGAGGTTCTGGTGAGCAGCAAGGCATCCTGTGGGGCCTGGGTCTGGCTCCACTGGACCAGGGCCCCTGAGCTCTTCCCCTCCACTCCCTCAGCTGGCATCCCCCTGCTCAGCAACAACCCTACCACCACGGAGAACCGCCTGGGCTATGTGTCTGCCAGGTAAGCCTCCCAGTGGGCTCTGTGGGACAGTCAAGCTGCTGGCTCCGCTTCCTGGGCAGATGGGCCTCTGAGGGCAACAGACTCCTGGTCCTGATGGCCTAGGAGGTTAGACAGATCCCCACAGAGCTGCCACACCTTGCCTAGGACTGAGACGCCCTCCACAGCTGGGGAAAATCAGATGAGGAAGCTGCCTGTGGTACCTGTGGTGGGACCCTGCACACTGCCCCATAGGCTGGCCTTTCCACCCTGGAATCTGGCCTTTGTCTTTACCATTGAGCTCTTTGTCTACTTTCCACGGCTCCCTTCTTCTCTAAATCCTGCTGAGCAACATCTGGAATGAGAGGGACACCCCATTGGGGAGACAGACGGGCAATTCTTTAAACCTGTTATTAATTTCCCATTCATCTTCTTCCTTGCCAAGTGTGCCTCCCCCTCCCTGAGACCCCAATTGGAAGTCCCCCACGGTCTCTTTGGGCCAGCTTGGGAGCTGAGGCTGAGCAAGGATTGAGTTGATCGAGGGGAGCTCCTTATTGAAAGCATTTGTTGGAAATAGACATGGAAGCCCTGGAGTGGCAAGCAAGCACCTAGGAATGGGCAGAGGGTGGCTACCATCCTCCCTTTTGGGAACTCAGTTTGTCTTTCCAAAAGGGCAGCTTCAAGTTGCTAAAGAGATCTCTGAAAAGGCTATTTCTGGTACTGGTGAGAAGAAGAGCTATGGGTTGGCTTCTGGTTGGCTCTGTCATATGTCCCCTTTCATGCAACACCTTTGTTTGTACTCTTCCTCTTCTCACCCTCTCCTCCTTCCTCTTCCCAGTGAGCAGCTCCGCCTTCTGCAGCACAGCCATTCCCAAGTCCATATGTCCCCTTTCATGCAACACCTTTGTTTGTACTCTTCCTCTTCTCACCCTCTCCTCCTTCCTCTTCCCAGTGAGCAGCTCCGCCTTCTGCAGCACAGCCATTCCCAAGTCCCCAAGGCAGACAGCACCAATTTTCAGAGCATGATTGATGCTAACCGCAAGTGGCTAGAGCGTTTCAAGAATGACTCCAAATCGTATCCTTTCAACTGGTCCCCAAACCGCAGTGCCTTCCTGTTGTAGCAGTCAAGCTGGTCAGGCTCTGCTGGTGCTCTGGGGGCCAGAGGAGGATCCACTTCAGCCTCTGACTCTTTCTTGGCTCCATCTGGACGTGCTCAGCTGCCCAATTTTCCTTCACCTCATGGCCAGACATGTTTTTTCCTCGGTGCCCAAGCCAACAGCCACTTCCAGCATGATGTTGCAGCTGGGCCTGGATGACGACAACATCCTGCACGTATACCACTACTGAGTGCCCAGTCGGCATGGGGAGACTCCTCCCCCTCGGGATCCAGGCCCAGGGAGCCACCTGTACTTCCTGCTTCTGAGAAAGCACTCTCCTGTTTGCTCTGCTGCACCCCTTAGGACCTGAAAGAACCACAGGGCTGGGTGTGGGTGGAAAGGATGGTATGACTCAAATAGTAAGCCATACTCTGTGACCATGGCCCATGTTTTGACCTGAAGTGTGTGAGCTTCTTTGAGCTCCTGCATCAACATGGCAGCACTGATGGGCATGGCTGCTGCTGGGCCTGCTCAGGGATGGAAGGCAGTTCTCTTCAGAGCCAAGGGATCCCTCCAGAGCCACCCTGGTCCCTTGGACCTTCAGGGACCTGCTTAGAGGTTCCCAGCACACCTGTACCCTGGGACCTGGCTCCTGTGGCCTGCACCTATCTCCAGTACCTCAGCCTCGGAGAGGTCAAATCCTTTCTTTGTTCTTTTGTCTTTTTTTGTTTTGTTTTTGTTTTTAATGTCTCCTTTTTTGAACATTCTTTCCCTCCTAGTGACTGTCTCAGGATTTGGTTCAGCTGCTCAGGCCCTGCCGGAGGCTGGACCCCAGAAGTTTTGCCTCTTTTCTCTCAGCCAGCACTGTGCTTTCCTCAGGGCTGTCTTCAGGAGCACCCTCCAATTCCCTGAAGCTCCTGGGAGCCCTCCAGCCAGCGTCTCAGGTCCCAAGCACACCACTTCTTCAGGAAGCCAAAAACCAAAACGAAAAACACCCGCAGGAAAAGACTGGGATGGCCTCTGGTCCTCATCTTGCTTTCTCTCTCTTTCTAGAGTACCTCCGGTGCATTCATGGACTTGGTTTCTACCTGTCTTTTCTACCTTGCCGCCCCCTGCCCCAATCCCACTGCTACCTCTTCCCAGAGCTTAGTGTGAAGACTGGACCAGTGCCCAGCATTGTCAGGGGGGCCTCATACCAGGTGGAGCTGCTGTTCTCAGGCATCTGTCCCATTGTTTAAACAAAGTGTCCCCATTTTTCATGTCTTGAAAGCTGTGGGGTTGCCCTTGCCAGAGAAACCAACACTCGCTGTCTCACCACTCATTTCTTTGCCATGGAATAAGACTGAGATCCAGTTGGCTTTTTTACCCCCTCACATATGTTTTAGGCATCAGCCTACCACATAGAAAATGTCCTATTTGTTATTTGGCTTATTCTATGTGCTTTGGGAATAGCTCATGTGATACGACCAGCTCTGGTGACAATCCTGTGTTTTATGCATCAATTAAAATCTCTGCAGGTCCATTTTCTACAAGTCCTGTGTGTGAATGTGTTTTCTTTTTAGAGGCCTTTGCCTCCTTTCTCCTGAGAAGAAGGCAGGAAGGAAACATGAGTATTCATAGGACGCCTCCCTAGGCATATGATTAAGTCACCACAACAATGTAGATACTGATGTAGATACTGTTGGCTCAGTTTTTATGGATGAGGGGAAACCAGGGCTCAAAGACGTTGGAAGTGCCTGGGGTCCCCAGTAAAGTGTAGAGCCCCAGAGTCCATCCCTGTTCTCCCAGAGCACCCTCTGCCCAGCTGCCAGTCCTTGGGAAGTGCTGATGTTCTCTACCTCTACCATTGCCCCCTCCCTGTTCTGCCAGCTGGAGATCCATAATGCCATTTCCCAGAGGCCAGTGGGTTCCACTTTCATTCAATGAAAGATAAATCCCCATAAGGTGCTAAACTGGCAGTTAGGTGAGTCTTTTCTGTTCCATGGGTATGAGCAGCAACAAAACTGCTAGGAGAATCACCTGAGATGGCCCTGTTATTACAGATTTGCACACAAACCAACGTAAAGATAAAACATAGAAGTTCCCGCACTTCCTAGAAAGGAAGGAAAGACCAGAGGGAGAAGCAGGCAAGCTAACATTTGTTGAATGTCTTCTGTTGGCTAGGTGCTTTTCATATATTCTTGATTGCAATCTTTACCTAATGAAGTTGGTATTCTTATTTTATAGATGAAGGAATTTAGGCACCGGAGAAATTAGCCCATATACCTAATGACCAGGACTTGAACCCAGGTCCACAGAAAGTTGAGTTCTGATGCCCCTGTTCCACTGTGTCAGCACCCTCTGTCTTCCTCCTGGGCAGCTTGGTCTAAAAACCTGGGTTCTAGGAAGGCGGTGGCTTCTAACTGAATGGGGGGCTTCCTGGGACAAGGTTTACAAAGGGACTTTTCAAAAGACTCCAAAATCGTCTCATTCTTCCTCTTGTGGATTTTCAAATCTAGCTAGGAGACTAAAATCGTAGACCTGAAAAGAACTGAGGGGAAAGGGAAAAATAATGCAAGGGGGACAAATGAATGTCAGTAGAGGGGGCAGAGAGAGAAGAGGGGAGGGGAGGGGAGGGGAGGGGGGATAGTAGAGGATAGGAAAGGCAGCAGAACACAACAGACACTAGTATGGCAATATGTAAATCAATGGATGTGTAACTGATGTGATTCTGCAATCTGTATATGGGGTAAAAATGGGAGCTCATAACCCACTTGAATCAAAGTGTAAAATATGATATATCAAGAACTATGTAATGTTTTGAACAGCCAACAATAAAAAATTAAAAAAAAATATCTGTTGAATTTCAAGTTCATGTACTTTTATTAATAAAATTTATATTTAGTCATTTCCCAAGCATATTTGACCAATTTTATCAGCTTCTACCCCATAGCCATATATTTAAATTCAATTTTTATATGTTTAAATACATTGATCTTATGTTATAGAACTAATACATAAAATTCCTAAAACTTAAAAAAAAAAAAAAAAAAAAAGAACTGTGTTAGTCTTTTAGGGCTGCTTTAAGAAAACCACAGGGGTAGCTCAGTGGTAGTGTGCAAAAAGCCTCGGGTTCAAACCCCAGCACTCCTCTTCCCGATACCATGAACTGGGTAATGTTTTTTTTTTTTTTTTGGTACCAGGGATTGAACTCAGGGGCACTTGACCACTAAGCCACATCCCCAGCCCTATTTTGTATTTTATTTAGAGACAGGATCTCACTGAGTTGCTTAGTGCCTGACTTTTGCTGAGGCTGGCTTTGAACTCTTGATTCTCCTGCCTCAACCTCCTGAATCGCTAGGATTACAGGCATGTGCCACTGCACCCGGCAAACTGGGTAACTTAAACAACAGAAATTTATTTTTTTGCTGAAGGCTGGAAGTCAAAGACAAGGCACTGGGAAATTTGGTGTCTGGTGAGGACTGCTTTCTGGTTCATAGGTGTTACTTTCCTCACGTGGTAGAAGGTAGGTTGTCTCTGGCTCCTTAGAAGGACACTAGTCCCATTTGTGAGGGCTTCATGGCCTGATCACCTCCCACAGGCTCCACCTCCTAATGCCATCATGGTAGGCACTGGGTTTCAACCTGTGCTTTGTGGAGAGTGGCATGAATGTCAAGTGCATAGCCGAAGCCTAGGAGATGCCTTGTTCCACTCCTCATGCTTTCTAGTAGAGCCGATGGCCTAGAGAGCCTGCGCTAGCTGCTCTGGTTTCAGTCAGTGTGCCATGGAGGTGGGACCTGAGCCCAGGAGTCTTGACTTCTCAGCCTGGGGCTTCAGGAAAACGCTATTTGTTTTAAAAGATATATTTTGATCAATCCTTATGTTCACATGGCTCAATATTCAAATGTTGCAAAAGTCATTTGTCCATGAGCCATCTAGTGCTCCTCCTTGAAGGTAAAAAATATCACTAGTTCCTTCTAGAGATTTTATGCTCACACGGGAATAGAAGAAACATCCTTATGGTGGGGAATAGGTCACTTCTCATACAGGGGGAGCTGATTTCCCAAAGCTCTGTTCCCACACCCACACAGTAACTGTGTAGGGCCTGGGGAAGTAACCCTGGCCCTAGGATGTCCGGGTTTGCTTTTGGCTCTTCCATCTGAACAAGTCCTCTGATCCCAAGTCTTCCCTGGACCAGACTCGGTTCCACATTCCAGGGACGAAGCAATGTAGCTGCCTCAGCTTCAGCACCTCTGAGAGTGGGGAGCCAGAGGGGTGCTGGGACTCAGTGGGCAGGGGTATCAGGAAGGCTTCCTGGTTTCCCCAGCAGTCTTTTCAGGGTAGGTGGAAAAGTGATGGTTGAGAGGTGGAGGACCTGTCACCAACTTATCCTGATGAATTGGAAGTCCCCTGTTCTTGCTTTCCTTCCTAATCTCTCACACACTTGCCCTGCCTGCCTCCCCTCTGGAATTTGCAGTACGTCACAGAATGCTGAGCTAAAAAAGGGAATGTGACTCAAACAAGGGTTCACATTTTATCCTCTTGGTGACTTGATTTTCACATCTGTAACATGGGGCTAATAGTACCTGTCCTATCAAGTGACTGTGGGGATTCAGGTTCTCAGAAGAGTGCTCAACATGTAGCTGCTGCTCTCATGGCCCCTGCAGATAAGTCGGGCCCCGATTGAGGCCCTGGGACTTACAGTGCTCCCCATGCCTAATGGCAAACGTCTCGGACACAGAGAATAAAGCAGAAAGGAACAAGATTATTAGGGGATTGTGTCCCCCTTCATGGCCAGTTGGGTATGAGGACACAGACTCAGCCACTCTGTCTAGTGTCCAGACTCCCTATAGAACTACTGCTGGGGCAGCTGTGGGCACCTTGGTCCAGGTTGGGCCGGGGCAAAGGTAGGGAGGGAGAATGGACTTTTTTGCTTACTATTTATGTTATCTTGGGATGAAAGTCTATCTCCGTCTCTGTGTTGTATCTCCAAAAGTCTGGGGTTTAATTCTGTCTGCCATTTACCAGTGAGGTCACTTTGGGAAATGATTCCTCTTTAGGTCTCAGTTTGCTTATTTGTACAATGAAGCTGAAAATCCCTCACACTGAGATTATTAGTGTAATGACCTGCATCAAGTGCACTGGAGGAGGTGCCCTGTAGACTGCAGCATGCTGTAGAAATGTGAGTTGTTACCCAGCATCTACTTGAGTGCTTCCAAGGACAAGGCACTCATCACCCCAGAAGGTGCTGATTCTGCTGTTGGAGGGCTCTGAGCTGCTGCTAGGAGTCTTCTCTCGTTTCTGTCCTGGACTCACTCAGCCCTGTTGCCCCATTGCTTCCTGGAGAAAGTTCCAGGTCCTGGAGCTACTTCAGCACTTGCTGGGCTGTAGCCAGGAGAGATCAGTGGGGACAGTGCCTGGGGATCCCCACTCTCAGGAACCTCCTTCCGGGGAGGGTGGAGCTGTGGGATGGGGGTTGAGTCACAGAATGGTGCCGCTGTCAGTATACCACCTCTGTGCTTTGACCAGTTAACCGTCCAGAGACTGGGCCTTGGCATCTTCATCTGAGGGTAGATTCCAGGCCCTCCCGGGAAGCTCACTGGACGGCCTGTCTCCCTTACCCTGGTGCCGGCGAAGAGGGAAGCACACAGCAGTTGCTCTATAGGCAGCAGGCTTTCCTTCATCTAAGGCTGGAGCCCAATCTTCCCTGCCCCCCGGCTCTTCACTTCAGGCTCCCACTGCCTGCTGCCCTGGTGACCCTGCAATGCCCCATCTCACACTGAGGCGCTGCTGGGCTCTGTAGGCTGCTCTCCCTAGGCTCCATGGCCAGGGGTTCTGGGATGAGGGGTCAGTTGTTGGAAGTCCACAAACATGGTGCTGACGTCTGCTTGGCAGTGGCAATACTCCTGCTGCCAGCCAGACCCCAACCTTACCACCGATATCCACCCAGAGGGACTGCTGTCTTCCAGTCTCCATCTCCCTGAAGCGTCTCAGTCTGAGAGGTGCAGGGAAGAGGCTGTGGGGAGTCGCATGTTATCCAAACACCTGGGGAGGAGAAGGCAAGAGCTTGAAGGTTTGTAGCCCTCAGGTGCCACAGTGTAATGCCCCCTCTGTGTGCTCCAGGAGGGATGACAGCATACAGTGCCTGGTGAGCAGCTTGGGCTTGGCCTTTGTGCTGGGCATTGACTCTGAAGCAAGGTGGCCATGGCAGTGTGTGGTGGTGACTGTTCAAGTGCTGAGCCTGAATGCATAGCTCAGAACCCTTCAGACCACCATACATCACCAAAGCACTGGTGGGGTCTGGGCAACCACAGACATATAAGGCCTGGCCGCGAGTGGCTGGGTGGCCTCCACCTGCCAGGAAGTATGGCACCGCCATCTCTGTTCTATCTCCTTCTACCCATATTTCCCACAATCACCCTTCATCCCTCTATAGCTAATATGTGCTTAATAAGTCAGGCACAGTCATGGGTGTAACTGGGAAGAAATTTGAAAATTCTTTGCTTTTGGGAAGTTTGTCAGCTACGAAGAGTGTTCACAGACCATGGTAGAGGATTGCCAGGTTGGGGAGGAATGAGACTTTCATGTGGGCCCTGAAGGAATGAGTGGGGGTCCAGAGTATTGTGAGTATAAGTCAGGGGGGATGCCCATGTTTGGGGAGACTTTGGGAGCAGAAGTGTCCAAAAGTGAAATGTGTGTCAGGAGGCATCTTGTTTTGTTTCCTATTGCTATAACAAAACACCTGAGACCAGGTAATTTATAAAGAATAAATGTTTATTTGACTTGTGATTCTGGAGGGTTGGAAGTCCACAAACATCTGCTTGGCATCTGGCAAGGGCCTTCTTGCTGCATCACATGGCAGAGGGCATCACATGGCGAGTCAGAGCAAGTGTGTTAGCGTGGCTCTCTGTTCTCTTGTTTACTTTCCAAAGGGCCCACCTCCAAATACCACTAATGTATGACTTTGGGGTTTGTTTCCAAAATATGAACCTTTGGGGGACACATTCAAACCATGATGGAGGGTATGTGCGTGAAGGCAAGACAGCGCTTGCTGATTGCAGAAGAAATTTAAGATCTGGATGGAAACCTGGACCAGGTGACCTTGAAGGTCTCTTTGAGCCCCGAGAGGCTTTGACTCTGAGACAATGAAACCAAACATGGATCACCTCCAGGGTAACACACAGCTAGCAGCTGTTCTCTCTTCTGCCTGAAAGCTTTGCGGTCTCTGCCTGGGAGAAGACGTGGTCTCTAGAAGGAAGGACAAAGCCCTGACTCAATGCTCCAGCCAGCCTGGCCCTTCGGGGCTTCTTCCTTAACAGACCATAGATTCCCTCCTCTTCCCTGAGCTTAAAAGTGACGATTCCCCATCCCCTTTGACTGCGCTGGAACACAACATCTAGGGGACGGGAAGTGGCATGGGGGGAGATGCCGGGACCTGGGTTATCAGGGAGGATTTCCATGGAGAGACAAGTGCCCCTTCATCTTCTTCATAAATTAAGACATGCTCGCTATCCACTCAAATGTCGGTGGATTAATACATTAAATACTGATTTATTGCTCACATAAAGTCCAGTTGGTATTGGTGGGGGCAGAAGGGCCTCTGCTCTGAACAGATGTACAGGCTGACAGAAGCTTTGCTGTCTTCAGTAAGTGGCTTTTTTTTTTTTTAGTACCAGGGATTGAACCCAGAGACCCAGAAGCACTTAACCACTCAGTCACATTCCCAGGCCTTTTTATATTTTATTTAGAGGCAGGATCTTTCTAAGTTGCTTAGTGCCTCACTAAATTGCTGAGGCTAGCTTACTTGCAGTCCTCTTGCCTCAGCCTTGCGAGCTGCTGGGATTACAGGCAAGCGCCACCGCGCCTGGCTTCAGAAAGTACGGCTTCTAAGCTCACTTTGGGTATTGACATTCAGTCAGAGAGAGTGGAGGGAGACTGGGAAAATTTTTAGGATCCAGCCTGCAAGTAACACCTCTCATTTCTGCCACATCCCACTGGTCAGCACTGTCTGGTGGCCCCATCTAGTAATTATAGGGTGGGGAGAGGGGGTGGTCAGCCACTTCCCAGAAACACCACGCACTATGAAGGGGAGCGTGAGGCTTTAGCAGACATCCTAGCCATCCTGGATGGCCTCCTACCCCAGACTTCCCTCCTTGGGCCTTTGCTAATTTGCACACCATTGAGCCCTTGAGGGCAGGAAGAGACAGGGCCTTTTCATCTCCAGTGCTTAGCTCACGCCAGGCCATTGGAAGTGCTCAGGGGTGTTTTGTAAATGAACAAATGTTTGGGTATCATTTTGCTTGTTAAAAATACAGAAGCAGTAAAAAACAGTTTGGCAATTCCTCAAAAAGTTAAAAATAGAATTACCATATGATTAAGCAAATCAAAATTCTGGGTATAAACCCCAAAGAATTAAAAGCAGGGACACAGATACATACACACCCCTGTTCATAGCAGCATTTTGTGCTCGTGAAAATGTGGAAACAAACCAAGTGTCCATCAACAGATGAATGGATAAAGAAAATGCGATAAATACATACAATGAAATAGTATTCATCCTTAAATATTAGTTAAATTCCAATATATGCTAGAACATTGAGGAAGCTTGCAGACATTCTGCTGAGATAAACTATATGTAAAAGGACAAATGCTTTATGTCCACTTATATGTGCTCCCTAGTATAGGTAAATTCATAAATGGAAAGTTGGACAGTGGTTGCCAGGTGCTGGGGGAGTTGGTGGTGGTACAGGGTTATGGGATGGTAGAGAGTTGGGAGGGACAGAGTTTCTGTTTGGGATGATGAAAAAGTTCTGGAAATGAATAGTGGGATGGGTGTACAAGGTGAGTGTACTTAATGCTGCTGAATTGAACATTTTTAAAATGATTCGAGTGGTAAATTTTAGGTTATTCATCTTTTACCATGGTAAAAATGTAAATATCTGGGCTATTTGACAACAAATTCCGATTCAGCTAAAATTGGTAAGATCTGGGCTTCTATATTTTTTAACAAACTCTAAATCTGAAATGCTGCTAAGTCTGAGGCCCAGTAGTTTAGCGCTGGCTTTGGCAGATGGGAAAGACAAGAGGTGGTCTTTTTATGGCCTTCTAGAAAGAAAGCCTTTTTTTTTTTTTTTTTTTTTTTTAGTACTGGGGATTGAACCTTCATCTTTGCACATGCTTAGGAAGTGTTCTCCCAGCCCTCTAGAGGAGGGCTTCTTAAACTTCAATGTGCATAGGGGTCCCCATGGGACTGTTGCTAAAATGCAGCTTCTGAGTCAGTGGTCTAGGTTGAGGCCTGGGATTTTACATGTCTTGCAAGCTCCTGGTGGTGCTCATACTACTGGTCCATGGATCACACTTTGAGGATTAAGTCTCTCAAGGTAGCCTTGTCTGTCGGGGACAAAAATTGAGATCTGAAAAACAGCTATCAGATGTTTAAAGTGATTGCTCCAGAAGGAGTTTGACGATGTTGATCTGGGGATGAGTGACAAGGAGCAAGGGTTTCATTTCTTGGTGAATTCACTTCTGAGTTTGGTTCAAACAGTCAGCCTTTGGCTTAGTTAATATCAAGTTTAGGGATTATTAGCAAATAAAATGGCCTGGCTTTTTCACAAGGCTGTCTGAATGCCAGACCTTGTACTTTATAGTAAGGGGCCCAGTTCATTGGATATAAGTTAAGCTGGCTCCTGTTTCGCTTTTCTCAACCCCTCTTAGTCCTTCTCTATCTCCAGACCTTCTCCAGCAGTGCCTCCAGAGTGGATCCCTCCCTTCTACCATGTCCCCTGAGTAAAGTACATCAGAGCTTCTTGTTGCATTCAGACCTGTGTATTTGCTCAGCTACTTGAATCATTTACTAACAGTTTTGTATCACTTGCTTACCTCCTGTATGTCCAGCTTGTGCCACAGGGTCCAGGAGACTCTTCACCTGGCAACATCTTTGAAGCAGAACTGAAACTTAGACTTTGAATAGTGGAACATCAGGTAGTATGGCACAGTAGTCAAGGAAAGACTCACTTACGATTTAGGGCTTGTTCTATCTCTTCTTGCTCCTTTAACCTCGGATAAGTTATCTAACTTCTAAAAGCCCCAGCTTTCTCACCTGTTAAATGGAAATCCCACCTTTCTCTCCAAATTTACAATGAGATTACAAGAGGCAGTGTGAGGAATGTGCTCTGCTCAACACCTGACATATAGTGTAGGGCTCCACAATGTATTTTCATGACAAAGTCCCCTTTGAAGCACTTAGGTTTGTGACTCCATCCTCTGTCCACTCTGGCCTCTGAGAAGTTGTTCATTGTGCTGACAGGAATTTGATCTGATTTCTGTTGGTTTCTTCAAACATGTCCAGCATGCGGGGGAGTGTTGAGGCTGATTGGGGTGAGGTGTACATTCTCAATCAACTTCTAAGCTGGACTCCCAAGATTTGGTCATCGTGTTTGCAGTTCTGGAGAAGGCCTGCAGATGGCGCACACAGACCTGAGAGGCATCCGGTCCTAGCCATGAGATGAAGCTGAGCCGGCACCAGGCGTCTGAAATGTAGGGCCTTGGTTTTCAGGATGCTGTTAGCTGGTTTTCCAGGGAGGGTCCTGGGTGTGGGGTCTGACGTGGACGTTTCCCCATAAGCCTAGGAATCGACACGGAATACAGGAACTCTGCTCTCTTGCAGTGCTGACCTCTCTTACCTGGTAATATTTATTCATGCGTGGGACTCCCCTGCATCCTGCACACTTGAGGTGCTCAGAGAATGTTTGTAGACTGGACTGTTTATAGGGAGCTTCTGTAAAAGGTCATGCATCCCAGGCAGGATTTCATGGTGGCCCGGGTAGATGTGACTCACCTGCACAAATTCCTTTCTTACTCTCCGGCCTGTTAGCTTCCAGTTCCTCTTTCAATGATGGGGGGCAGTAGGTCCCAGACTCACCTTCCTTCCAGGTTCCTGACCCACAATTCAATCTCAACTTTGCTCAGCTCAGGAGCCCCTTTGTACTTCTTAGGTGCACTTGCTTTTCACCCAGGGGCTGGATACAGTGGAGGGGAGTTCCACTAGACCACGGAACGCATGTTCCTGGGCTTTTCCTAGTTTCCTGCTCAAGGCCTTTCCCTCTCGCTGCCTCTGCAAACCTGTGTGTCCACAGAGGCTCAGCTCACAGGCCACTTCCCTGTGATGTCTTCTGGACCCTCTGGCTGGGAATAGTCCAGCTACACACCACAGGCCCCTGCTCTTCCCTGAGGATAACTTTCCTTTTACTTGACCATCTAGTCACCGACTCCAGGCCAGGGGAGGTGCCTGGTGTGCCTTCTGGCCTTTAGCTGAACTTCATTCCTACTCCCCTTGAGCCTGTTCTGTCCCTCTGATCTCCATAGATATCTCTCCTTCTCTCTTTGGCCTCACTTTGCCCTAAGAGACAGCCCAGAACTTCAGGTCATGCCTGATCCCCAAGGTACGCATGGCCTCTTCCTCTCCACTCCCGTCTTATAGGTAGCTCACACATAACTGCTTGCTGGTGGTTCATCTAGCTATGTCCCCTGGTGTCTCTGCATGCTCCCCCACCCCAGGCTCCCCAGAGCTCTCACCAAGGCTGCCTTATTCCATGGGCTACAAGTTTCCCTCAATTTACACATAAGGATTGTGGTTCAGGGGTTAGGCACTTGCTCCAAGCTGGGTCTTCTTAGGGCCCAGCACAAGTCTGAGAACAATGGATGCACCTTGGCTGATTGAAGCCTTTTAAAAGGCTTCACTTGGTGAGCAGCAAAATCTTAGACCTGGTACAGGGGTCTTTCCATCCTCCCCTCTGGCCCTTGCCAGATGGGAAAAAAGCCACCACATAGAAACATAACCTTTATTGCACACGGCGCTGGGTCTTTTTTCATAGAAAAAGGTATTAACACATAAGCATCTGCAAATTGAAGCAACTCCTGGTTTTCTTGGAACAGTAAAATCGCATGCAGTGTCTCTGAGTTGGGATTTTGGTCTTTGTCAAAACCACCTAGATTGGGGCAGGGGTGAGTAGAAGGGAAAAAAATTGCTGTTTTTGTGCCTCTGTCTCAAAAGAAGGTGAGAGAAATATATAGATATATAGCTTGTTGGTGTGTTCCTATGTCTCTATATATGTATATATCTCTCCACACGTATTTTGTGGGGTGGGGGATTTGACTTGTACGGTCAAATTCTTTGTGCCCTGGCTTCATGGAGAAGAAGAAAATAGTTTCATTTGTACAAAAAGAGTTCTATGTACAAGCGTTCATGACTTGGGGGGGCTTCTTTTTGTTGTTGGTTGTTTTTTTGTCTGTCAGTTTAATATAAATAATGCAGGAAACAGCCAAGTTGGTGAGTGAGGGCTGGAGACGCAGAGGTTGGAGCATGGGGTGCTCTGCTGGCGGCGCACCTACACCAGGGTGTAGGACTTGGAGTAGGCCCCGGCCCCCTGCTTCTGTGACCGCCCTACCCCTGAGGTGCTCATCTCGAGGAGTGAGTCCCTGGAGCCCCCCATTTTGGTGTGTGGGCCCCCGGCCCGCGGAGGCTCAGTGCTGGGGGCCGGTGGGGCAGCGCTGGAGGCAGTGGGGGGCTCGGCAGGGGTGGTTCCGGGCGCTGGGGGAGCCGTGCCAGCTGGGGGGGCTGGCATGGCCAGAGTCCTCTGAGGTAAGGTGGCTGTGGTGGCAGCAGCAGGGGCCCCTGGGTGTGGGAGGCCCAAGGGCTTGCTGGCAGGGTCCAGGGTCAGGTGGCGAGCCTGCGTGTGATAGGTTCGAGCCAGGTTCCTGATGGAGGCCTCTCGGGGTGGGACCACAGGGCAGGGCTCACGCCCGTCAGCCTTTCGGAAGAAGGCCTCTGACTTGGCATACAAGGGCAGGTTGCAGTAGTCACCTGGAATCAGAGACAGAGGATGTGAGAGATGGGGTTCTTGGGGGACATGCTCATTCAAGCCCTGTCCCACCCCACCAGGTGTGTAACTTCCCCAAGGCTCAGTTTCCTTATCTGTGAAATGGGGATGACCATCATTCCCTACAGGGTTACTCTGAAGAGTGAAGGAGATTCAGTACATGAACTGCTTCAAAACAGAGGCTGGCACATGGAGTAATGGCTCAATAAATTAATGTGTCCTGCCCAGTCATCACTGTAGGCTGGTCAGCTCCCAGTGAGGAAGACTCGTGGAGGAAAGGGATGTCACTCCTTGTCATTTCCCCCGTGAGCCTGACTCTGTCCTCTAAGGGAGTAAGACCTCCCCTCTTTCCCATGGCAGGCTTCCAGATGTTTGAAGTCAGTGACGTGTCCCCACCCCTCTCCTGGTTCCTTCTTCTCTTGGTGGAATGTTCCTAATTTCTAAAACAACGTGCTCCCAGGACCTCTGCACGGGTCACTGTGCCCTGTGAGCACCTGCCTGTGAATGTGCTCTATCAATTGCTGGCTGTGGCCGGCCCTTTCCTTATGCTGTCTGGATTGGTTAATGGTGGCCTGAATTTTGCAAGTGAGGAAATTGCAATTCTAAGGGACTAAATACTCTGCCGACATTTGCCCAGCCAGAAGGGGTGGGGAATCATTCAGGGCCACAAGTGTCCTAAGTCCTTGCAATTTTCCTGACTCCAGGCTCTTTTCTAGATGAACCTCGGCACAGCCAGGGTCAGGCAGACTCTATATTGCACATGGTGACGTCCGTGTCTGCTGCTGGACCACCCCTGGGAGTCTACACCCCGCACACCATGTGGTCTGACCACTTGTGCTACACTGCCGGGCTCACTCCTTTGGTTCTGGATTAATTTCAAACACTGAGACTGGAGGCCACTGGGCAGATGACCCCATAAAGGGTCTCTTTCCATATCAGTGAAGCTTTGATTCAGGGAATGATCAATGCTTAATGAGACCCTCTATGTATCAGTCATGTACAAAATTTCTAATGGCCATTATGACAAGGCAAAGTACATACTACCATTTGCATTCTTTTTAATAAATGACAAAATTAGGGCCAGAGAGGTTAAATGACTTGCCCAAGGTCACAGAGATCTTAAGAGATTGTGCCAGGACGTGGGCTCTCAGCTGCCTGCTCCCAGGGTCTTGCTCTCTCCACAACCCTGCAATGCCAAGGAGCCATATTGGGCTAGCAGGATCCAGGTGACAGTGAGACAAGTGCTAACCAGGGTTCATGGTGCACACAGCAGGGGAGGGGATCTGAGCACTCACTCTTGTTGGCCCGGTGAGGGATGGGCACAGCCACATTTTTGCCCCGGTCAGCATCCTGGGGCTTGGGTGGGGAGGCGGTAAAGCGGCAGATGCCAGGCTCTGAGGGTGTGCTCATGGACGTCATGCTGTCTGCGTTCTCGTTAGTGCCTGTGGTCATCTGGTCAGAGGAGCTGTCGGAGATGAAGCACTCGGTGATCTCGAACTTGGCGTGCTGCAGCTGCTCCTCCAGCTTGGCATGCTCGTAGGCCCGGGCCAGCTCCTCGTAGGTGGAGGAGGCACTCTCAGTGGACACCATGCTGTTCCGTCCTTTGTCTGGGGACAAGGAAAGTGTGCGGTGAAGAGGAAAGGAGCTGGTTAGGGAGAGAAGGGGTGAATGAAACCAGACGGGGCAACTTCCTTATCCCTAACCACGACAGGCATCTGAAAGCCAGGCCATGGAGCCTGAGGGCCAGGCTAGGAGATTCTGCTCTTCTCCGTGAGGGTGGCAGAGGTGGCATATGTGTAATCATTGGCTAATAAAGGGTGTAGGTGGACACAATACCTTTATTTTAATTTTATGTGGTGCTGAGGGTCGAACCCATGCCTACCGCGTGCTAGGTGAGCGCTCTACCACTGAGCCCCAGCCCCGGCCCCTCATTCTTGAAAATCAGCAACTAGAACACTCAGCCTCTTCTCCAGCAAATATCCAGTGCACCATTTTCTCTAACAATATTTGGAGAGAGCAACATAAAATCCTTGACCAAATGTGTCTTTTTCCCAGCCACACAGGGAGTGAGTGGACAGCTGGGAGTGAAAGCGACTTGTGCTGCAGACCCCACAAGCTGGTGGAGTGGAGTTGGGAAGAACAGAAGGTGCAGACGAATGAGGGAGAACTGGAGGTCCATGGGCAGGGTTCAGGAAGGGCCAGAGGCACACCTGTGTCCTGGGACAGACTGGCGCTGTAGCTGTCACTCTCTGTGACAGTGACACCATGCTGGGAACCCACAGTGCGCCAGTCAGAGGTGAGGGTGCGGGCAGGTGTGGAGGCCTGGCACTTGGTCAAGGTCCACTGGCTGGAGTACCGGTTCCGGGTGCTGTGGGCTGACTTCACATTCTTCCTGGACACTGGATCTGCACAGAGGGAAGCAAGAGATAAGCAGTGTCCAGCTGAGGGTGCCTGGGCACGGGCAGCTGGCACTCAGTACAAAGGGCAGTGAGGAGCAAGGGCAGAGGCAGAAGCCATTACAGGAACTCCCTGGGAACACTGACCAGACCACCTTTCCTGACCCTATCTGGCTCCAGAAGAGAAGAGCAAGAGAAGAGTCAAGGCATAGGGGCAGCAGGCAACATCCTTCCCCCACCCCTTTTTTTCCTTCCACCTCGGAAAGAACGTGGTGCTCTCTCCTGCCGCCTCCTGCCTGTCCATTCCTTCCCGATAGTCCTTGACACATTCCACCCTTGTGTCCAGAGTCACAGTGTTTGAGATAGAAGGCCCTTGAAGAGCAAGAATATCTGACCCTTGCTCCAAGTTTCTAGGTAAGGAATCTGAGGCCCCGAGAGAGGAGGTTAGTGATGTGATATGCCCAAGATCACTGCTAACAAGTCTGCAATCAAGGTCTCCAGACTCGAATTCCAGCATCCTTTCCGTTCTTCCATTTCATTCTCTTCTGCCTTTTTTTTTTTTAAATCACCATTGCCCCTTGCTTTGCCCAAGAGCCCCTGTATGAGAAGAAGGCTCCCCCCCGGGGATACTGCATACTGGTTCCTGGCCGGATGTCCGACATGTCGATGAGGGGTCCTGTGCTCTGGATGAGGGCTGGGTGGTGCAGCGAGACACCCGTACAGAAGCTCTGTGGGTTGACAGCCTGGCTAAACTCAGCATCCGTCACGGGGATGGTGGCCTTATCATCTCCTAGAGGAGGAAGGACAATCATGAGGAACCCTTCCCAAATTTTTCTCTGTATTTTCCAAGGCTGGGTCCCCAAAATACGAGGAAACAAAGCCTCAAGAGGAACGGCAGTGAGCTCCAGGGCTGCCGAATTGTTGATGGGGCTGCTGCTGCACCTCTGGGTGCTGTCATGAAGGTTGCTGGCTGTCCCCATGGTGGATGGCCTGGAAAGCACACCTACAGTAGGACAGAAAGCTGTGGCACCTGTCACTTACCTAGCTGTTTGATGCCCTCCTTGTCCTCAATGAGCAGCTGGACCCTAGGGATGTCAATGTGTAGCCGTGGGCCCTGGGGCGGCCCTTTCACAGGGGTGTCAAAGCTTCGGTTGTTCTTGCTGTGGGAAGAAGGAAAGGAGCCAAGAAAGATTGAGGGAGGGTGCTTTGTAGGAAAGAGGGGTCTTAGAAGCCTATCTCTTTATAATTTGAGGTACTAGAGACTCACTTTTTACAGACTGGGGTATTAAATGCTGGAAATACCCAATATTCAAAATATTGAACACCTGACATGTCATGGAAACTGCCCAGGCAGAACTGAGCGGGGTCCTAGAGATACATTTTTACCAACCAACATGTGCAGAGGGAGGGTTCTGTGTCCCTTGCATGGGAAAAGGGGAGGGGAGGAGAGAGGAAGCAGCTATATGATACCTACCTTATCAGCATTTCTGCCAAACTCTTTGCATCTGAAAAACAGAGAGAGAGAGAGAGAGAGAGAGAGAGAGAGAGAGAGAGAGAGAGAGGGGAGAATGGGGTTTGAGTAGGATGACAATGGAAGAGGCATGGGGGAATGAGGTGGGAGAATTCCCTAAAATAGGAATGATCTCCTAAGAAGTAGAGAGAGATGATACAACCCCAAACATGCCAAGAGTTCCCAGTTCCCAGTTCAGGATTTGACTCAGATCTGTTCCTTCTATCAGATATTTATCCATTAGGGAAGTCTTTCTTGAAGTATAGGAGTCAAAGTAAGTCCCCTATTGCTTTATGAGCTAACTGTAGTTAAACAAGACACTATGGCAGGCTAGAAACAGGCACCAGTGGAGGATCTATCCTCAGTTGTCTCCTGGGGAGAGAAGTGAGAGGAGGATGAGGTAGAGGTGACCAATGGGAATCCCTAGACGACTAAACTCTCATATAAACAAAGAGTCTTCACTTCTTCTTCTAGGGCATCTGTCCCCAAAAAGTTTGTGCATGAATTTGGGAGTCCCTACTTTATCTCAGAGGGACTTTGAATACAACCTGGACTCTCAGGTTATGATATTGGAAGAGAGGCGAATCAAAGGGCTTACTTAATCGGTTAGATTCCTGACAACTGAAAATGATCTATCAGAGTGATCCTGATAACATGAATGTATCCAACTTTCCAATTATCTATCCATCTATCCATCCATCCATCCATCCAACTATCCATACATTTACCGTCCACCTAGCCAAGCATTCATCCATCATCTACTTATTCACCCATCCATCTATCCATCCATTTACCCATTGATACAACTATCAGCCTATCCAACAATTTAATTACTAATCCAATCATTTATCCAACTATCTATGCATCCATCCATCCATGCATTCAGCATACATACAACCATCCTTCCATTTACATATCCAGGCTTCTACCCAACTGTCTAAACCACCATCCAATCACCCATCCAATTATCCCATAATTCCAACTATTCTTTTATCCAACCATCCATCTATTCATTTACATTGCCATCCATCCATCCACCCATCCATCCATCCTTCCTTCCTTCCTTCCACCCAATCTATTTAATCATTTATTCAAGGATCCTATGATTCATCCATCCAACCATCTAACCACTCATCCTTCTAGTCATCTAGTCATCCATTCATCCATCTACCCAATTCCTAAACACTCTGGGAACATCAGTCATTTCCTCTTCTGTGCTACTGTTGTCCCCTGGTTTCTCACATGAGACTGAACTCTTTAAAGGCATGACTGGTCCTTTCTTCATTCATCTCTATATCCCTAATGTCTGGCAGTATCAATGAGGCAGTGGACTCAGTAAATATTTCTCTGAGTAAGTGAACATTCATGACATAGCAATGAGTAGGTGCCAGATACAATATTAGGCCCTGATAAATTTGAGGTACTAGAGACTCTTGTTTTCCAGACTGGGGTAATAAATGCTGGAAATACCCAATATTCAAAATATTTAACACCTGACATGTCATGGAAACTGTCCGGGCAGAACTGAGCAGGGTCCTAGAGATACACATTTACCAATCAACATGTAAATGTTTAAATATTTTAACAACTCGAATGACTTCACCAGTGTGTACCAATTTGTGCCCTGGTTGCTGCACTGAGGCACAAAGTCCTGGGGTTATAGAGAAGAAAGCAAAGAATAACTAAGGAGGTTTCAGAAGTTTTGAGTGGCAGTTCTTCCTTCAAGGAGACACGGGCACTCTCTCTTGTCCAGATGGTGCTGTGAGCCACTGAAAGGTGGCCACTGTGGCCGAGCCAATACCCTCTCTGGAAAGCCCACAGGAAACTCCCCCACCTCGGAGCCGCTTCAGCCGCTTCTCCTTCCTCTTCTTGCGGACAATGAAGAGCAGGGCCACCCCCAGTGTGGCCAGGATGACTGGGCATCCAATGGTGAACAGCTTCTTCACATCGTCCCCTTCACCTTGAGCAGACTTGATGGGTGGGATGGTGCCTGAATGGGAGTAAAGAAGAGAATTGGGCGTCCCTTATGAGCCAGGGGCTGTGCAGAGTCCCGTGGATGGAAAAACCTGTGACTTCTCTTGCTGTCCTTGATCTTGACCTCCACCTCTTGGCAGAGTCCCAATCCTCTCCTATGCTCCCCCCAGTTCTGGTTCCATCAGGACAGCCCTGAGCAGCTGTGTAGTTTTTACACTGTCAGATATCAAGGGCTTCCTGGTATAGTTTTAGAATTAACCCGAAATCTCTCAGAGTTAGTTCCCTTTTCCCGTTGGTATTCAGTGTTCAATCCTAGAGGGTGGATTGGTAGGCTGGGGGTGGGGGAAGATGTTAGGGAGTGGGACCCTGGGTTTCTTGCCCGCATTCTCTCTCTGCCTGCCCCTTCCATGGGCAATATTCATTACATTTGGGGGCCTGCAGGGAGGCGATGATGAGCTCTACTGCCCATGTACCCCTCTGCCAAGCCCTGATCCTTGCTTCCTTTCCAAGCTCTGCTTGAGAATCATCACCTTCAGGAAGCCCTCCTTGTTTAGGCCATCACACTTTTTCTTTTTTTTTGGAGACAGGGTCTTTCTGTTGCCCAGGTTGACCCTGAACTCCTGGGCTCAAGGGATTCTCCTGCCTCAGTCTTCCGAGTAGCTGGAACTACAGGTGTGCACCACTGGGCCTGACTTCCCATCTTCTTCTGATACTGCACTTATTCTGTTTCCCTGACACATGGGTAGAATTGTGGGACAGACTTACGGGTAGATTTAGCTTGTAACAATGACCCCCTAAGATTCAGCCTTCTTTTAGTGTGTATGTGTACATATGTGTGCAGGCATGTGAAGTATTCCTATGTGGTCGACACTAGTTAGGTCGTCACTGAAGATTCACATACTTGTCTCCATTTCCCGGACTTCCTTGCAGTTAGATTAGTAGCCAATGACTAGTTTTAACAACAAAATGTGAGCGGAAGTGATGAGCACCATCTCCTGGCCAAGGCAGTTAAGAATTGAGAGCCCTTTTCTCTCTTTTTTGAGGCACCTTGAAGGCTCCATGTTTGAGATGGCATAGCTAAAAGGTTGTGGCCAACCAACCCTCCTCACAGGCTTTAGGAGAGCAAGGGAAAAAATCTTGATTGGGTGAAGCCACCACACTTTTAGTGGTTGTTACCGCAGCAAGGCTCTCCCTTCCTGGCTAATATATCAATAAACACCAGTCTGCTCTCTCTCTGCCTGCTCCTTCACCTGCCAGCCCAAACTTTTCTCTGATTGTATTCCTGCCTAATTTTTCTACTTGTCCATCTCTGCCATTCTCCCAGCTCCCCCTCCTGCCCTTCCCGACTCACTGCCATCGTAGTCCAGGGTGGCAAACTGGGCTGTCTCGTTGCCGCAGCCAGCGCTGTTGCAAGCCCGCATGCGCAGCTCGTACCACGTGGCCTCCCGCAGTTCAGTCAGAAACACCTCTGTGGAGCTGTTGGCCCGGAGGCCCTGCCAGGCCCAGGTCCCTTTGGGCCGGTACTCCAGTACGATGGCCGTGATGGGGCAGCCCCCGTTGTTCCAGCCCTGCAGGTTAAGCCGAGCATGCGTGGAGTTGATGTGGGTGAAGAGGTGTTGGTCTTTGCTGAAGGAGGGCTCTGAGGGGCCGGAGGGAGAGAGAGGTTAGAGAGCTGGAGAAGGGAGGGGGCGTTCTTCCTGCCGGGGAGGATTGCCCTGGGGTGGTTGCGGCTTCAGTGGCTCCGAGGGATCAGTGGACGGAACAGGTGGGAATGGGGATACCCCAGGGAGCAAGAGGAGAGGGAGAGGAGGACAGACAAGGGAAGGACCCAGAGAGGCGCCTCAGCAGTAAAGGATGAGTGATGGGGAGGAAGGAAGAGGACTGCCATCCTCTGTCACCCCCGATAGGGAAGTGAGACTATTTTTTCCTAGTGAAGATGATTTTGGCCTCAAGGTGCTCTAGTGGTCGGAATGAGGCTGGGGTTCCACCCTTCAGTCCCCAGTGTTTGAAGGTTTGGAGGCTGGGTCCCTCCTTCCCCATGCCAGCCATCCTCCACCCCCATATCCTGGGCCCCTCCACTCCACCCCGCTCCCCCACCCCAGGCCCTTCTCTCCATCCCCACCCTGGACTCCACCTCACCCCGCCCATGGGTCTTGGCCTCGATGATCTCGCTGATGCGCCCAGAGCCCACGCTGTTCTTGGCCGCCAGCTTCACCTTGTACCATGTGCCACACTTGAGGCTGTCCAGCTTAAAGGACCGCTCGCTGGAGCTGATGAACACGTCCTTCCACTCCTCGCTGTTGTCCACTGAATACTGGAGCACGAAGCCTGCCGGGAGGGGTCTGGCTCAGGTGGGCGGGGCAGGGCAGCAGAGGCCCAGCCTGGACTCCCCAGTGGGCACCATAGGGGTGGGGCTCCAGGAGAGGGGGCAGAGTGGGGCCTTTGGTCATTGGGAGGGGCATATGCAAATTAGACTCCAACCTGAGGGATCTTGGGTACAGCCCCGGGGTGTTTACTGCTCACTTTTCTTAGCTCTGATGTTAGGATCCCACAGGAAACCAAGTCGGGAGGCTTAAGAGGGAGCCTATTTATATCTTTGCTACTCCATGGTGTTGAGGGGGTTCCCTGGCCAGAAGTATCCCCATCACCTAGCAGCTGGTTGGAACTGTAAATTATCAGCCCCACTCCAGACCTATGGAATCAGAAACTGAATCTTTCTAAGATCCCTGGTTGTTCACGTGCCCATTCAAATTTCATGGATCCTATAGGTTTATCTACGTGGACAGATTGGGAAAATAAGACCTAGAGAGGAAAACAGACCTCAGGTCCACCCAGTCTGGGAGTGCCAAGGGACTGTGAGGTTTCCATGCACTTGAGTGCCTCCCTTGTGGTCTGAATGCCCCCTAGATCATTTCCAGGGTGTTACAGGGACAAGTGGTCAGACTGGGTAAATCCCTTCCCCTGCCCAGGGGTCCCAGGATCCCCCCCTCCCCCCGCATCCAGACCCCTTCTTACCTCGGATGGAGCTGCCCCCATTGTCACCTGGAATCCAGGTCAGAGTGATGGATGAAGCTGAGGTTTTGGAGACAGTGAGGCGTGGCTGGTCTGGGGGAACTGTAGGGGAAAGCCACCAGCCCTCAGCACAGAGGTTGACCCCAGTGGTGGGTCGTGGGGGTCCCCATGGTAGGAAGGTGCTGGCTCTTCCATGTTCTGGGTCCCCCCACTCTGTTCATTCCCTTCTCCACCCCTCCTGCCTCCTTTCCATTCCCACCTGTGTTCCTCCAAAATCTGCCCTCTCCTACCGGAGGTTTGACTTTTTCTGCCATCCACTAACCCTCTCTTTCTAACATGGTGGAATTTCTAATCCTTCTCCATCCTGTCCCCACCCAAGCCACCTGCCTCTCAGGGTCTCACCTTGCACCAGAAGGTTGACGATGATGGTGTCGAAGCCACCGGTGTTGGTGGCTGTGCAGGTGTAATAGCCGGAGTCCTCAGCCTTCACAGCACGTAGCAGCAGTGTGCCATTCGTGTGGATGAGCCGGTGCCCATCCATGGACACGGGGATGGCCGAGTCTTCACTATCAGGGTGAGTGAGCGGAGGGGTTATGGCAAGCACCCCTCGTCCTGACCACCCTTCCCAGGTATGTGGGAGCGGAAGGAGGCTTGCTAGGGGCCCTGTACTCTTGGGGGTTTGCTCAGCATTTCCTGTGGGTATCCAGTAATCTTGGCCTCCTCGACCACACAGGCAAGGGAGGCCCTTGGCTCCAGACAGAGGGAGCCACAAAGGCCACCCAGGGAGCACAGTGCCATGCACCCTTCAGGGCCTCCACAGGGCCAGGAGGCAAGAAAATCATCTGGAAGCGAGGACACCCAGACTCTCCCTTCTCTGAGGTTACCCATCCCTTCAGGGGCCTGCTACTCACCTGTCCTTGGTCCACTTCACAGCAGGGGCTGGATCTCCCACTGAATTGCAAGGCAGCCGGACATCTCTCATCCAGGGTGTTGTCACGGTGCCCCCAAATGAGATGATCTTTGCTGGGGCTATAGGGAGGAGAGGATGAGGGCCACCCCATTTCTACCCTTTAATACTCCCCTGGCCCCTTTCTCGGGACTCCCTGGATTTGAAATTCAAGTCAAAGGAAATTTTGGCAACCCTTGGCTGCCCTGGTGGAGGTGGTTCTGAAGGACGGACTGTGACAGGATGGGGCTGTGAGCAGGCTGGAGGCCATGTGCGGCAGAGGGAGAGACTAGGGGCCCAGGACAAGAACTGACAGGACCTGGGGACTGACTGGTTTTGGAGGAGATGGGGGGAGGCGAGGACAACTCCCAGGGCTCAGGCTGGGCTGACAAGGTGGAGACGGTGCCCTGGCAGTGACCAAGGCACAGTGGAAGAGGGCCAGTGTGGTGAGGGGCAGCCAGAGTCCAGGGGAGTCTGCAGGTTCTGGAGCATGAGACAGATGTCTAGACCAGAGGCTGATTTGGGAGTGATGGGCGGGGTGGGGCAACCCCCCTGGGGTCATGGACACATAGGCACAGAGGAGAGAGCAAGGAACACCCTGAGGGGGCTGGGAGAACTGGGTGACACCACAGAAGGCACAGGCCAAAGTGCAGGATGTGGGGGCGTTATCAGGTGCCATAGAGGTCACCAGGCCTGATCGAAGGGAACCAAGAGACCCTGTGCCCCAGAGGGCCAGAGTGGCCATGGACCAGGGGCCTCCTTGGCCGGGGGAAAGTGTGAAGTGGTTGGGACCAGTTGAGAGGTCGGGGTGCAGGGAGTGGAGGCTGGTCCCCGAGGGCAGTGCTGGGATGGTGGTGAGTAGGAAAGGCCTGTGGAGCTGCTAAGAAGGAAGAGGGGGCTGCCTGGGGGCCAGAGGCGGAGGAGTAGAGGGCCTGCATTACCTTGGCTTTCCTGGGGCCAAAGAGATGCCTCCGAGCCTTGGGGAGGACAGGGGTTCTCCAGAGACCTGGCTCCAGACTGGGTTCTGACATGAGCGGGGGCTATGTGTGAGTGTGAGTTTGTTTATGAGGGCGAGTGTGTTTGATGGGGGAAGGGGACCACAGTGCTGTCTTTCCTGCTTCTCTGGGGAGCTGTGAGGGGTGTGTGAATGTTTTCTTGGAAGTGCGGAGCCTGTAAGGATGCATTGCATTTAATGTCTACGGGGGCAGGGGCCAGGCTTCTACCAAGAGCTGGGTCCTCGGACCCCTACCTCTGGGCTAGTGCCAGCTGTCCCAGGAAGATCACAGGCTCTAGGCCCTTCCCTCCTGAAGGAGCTGAGTTCTAGAGAAGGGGTAGGAGGCACCCCTGGGAGGCCATGTGGACTAGCACCCAAAAGGGCTAGTCCAGCACCACGCGGCTGTCTCAGCAGGCCGGTCACCTGAGTCTTAGACTCACAGTCACACAGGGGCATTACAGTGCCTGCTGCCAGCAGATGGGAGCCCTGGCCAGCCTCAGGACCTCAGCTGGATGCTCGCTGGCTCTGAGCCAATGGCAGGTAGGGCTGAAGCCTGCCTGAACCAGGGCAGATGGGCCGAGGTACCACCCCATCCTTGTCCAGGCCCTGGGACCCCAGGGCTCTGGAGCCAGGGAATAAGTAGGGACTGAGGAACAGACAGAGTAAGAGGAAGGGAGACCAGAGCCAAGTGGAGGACCTAGAATCCTGGGCTCACTGGCCAACAGCTTTACCTATGTGGCAGCCCAACTTGGTCTTGGGCTCAGAAATGCCATTCCTCAGAAGCATGGGGGTGCATCTCCATGCCACACCCCTGCCCTGGGCAGGGATTCAGTGGGGCCCACCCCTAGAAGGCCTGACTCAGGCCTAGAACCTGAGCCGTGGTGGGAGCCCGCCGCCCGCGGTGTCCAGGCTGCAGCATGGGCTCTACACAGGCTCTCTTGGGAGCCTCGGCTGCTGTGGCAGCAGCGCACCCTGCTGAGTCCCCTCTGGGGGGAGCTGAGCATGGTGACAAAGGCTCAGTGTTAGATGAGGGTGAGGGTGACTCCCCTTCTTTCTAGCAGGATTAAAATTCAACAGGAACATGCTGCAGAGCTGGGAATGGGGCCCCAGCAGCATGTTGTGTGGTTTTCCTGGAGTCAGGGGGCAGCAGAGACCCAGTCTTGGTGGAGGCAGGAGGGAGGCAAGTGGCCAGCTCCTCCCAGCCACAGGTAAGGCAGAGGGGAGACAGCCCCTAACTGGGGAGAACCGGCATTCTGGAAGGGAGTTTCTGGAAGCTTCTGCCCATCTGCCCCAGCCCCACGTTTCTCACCCTTGCCAGCAGGCTCGATGGTGACCTTCTCGCTGCTGTTCCCCCTGCCGGCGGAGGTGACAGCAGCCACCCACAGCAGGTACTGCTGCCCACGGTTCAGGTGGGCGATGCGGTAGAAGAGCTGCTCTGGGCTCGTCTCGTACTCACTGGGAGCCTGTGGGGCAGAGGTGAGGCAGCTAAGAGCAGAACTCAGCCCGGGCCTCCGGCCTGCCATCTGCCTCAGTGCCCTGGAGGAGGGGATGGTGGCCAAAAGGGGCGGGGGGCTGGAGGCGGAATTCTGTCCAGCTTGCTCTTTCCCAGTTGTGGAGTGGCAGTGGATGGCATTGGTGCCGTTGACGGGAGCTGGCAGGCCTGGCCTGTGGTGCTGCTGGGTCAGCCTCCTTTCCTGTCCCTGAGTGTCAGCTACGGCTTCAGGCCAGGGGAGGTGGGTGTTGTGGGTGAGATGGGGGTAGTCACAGGAGGAAGAATGGGGGACAGAGGGTCCCAGGAAAGCCCCGAGCAAGAGAGAGTCTCTGAGAAGAAGTGAAATAGTGCGTTTGCCTTATTAGGGTTGTAGAGGGCTCCCCCGGCTCAGTCAGCCCAGCCCTGCTGTCTAATTGCGCCCCTTCCTTCCCGGAGAAGGGGCGGGACAGGGAGTTATGGAAGCTTTACTGGGCAGCACTTGATCAGCGATTATTAGTGGTATAGATCGCCATCTATATTTGTAGGTTACATAAATCTATAAATTTTTTTAACCAAATGACAGTTTTGACAAGTTGCCAACAAAACAATATCAGATCCCAGTGGTTTTACCAGTTGCTTTGATGAAAAGATTATGTTGCCTTGGAAACCAGAGGCTCAGATATTGAAATGAATTTGAGAAGGAGCTTTTGATAAGCGCTAGTTTGCAGACCTCCTGTCAGCCTCTTCCCTGCTACAGGCGGGATGGGGCTGACTTTCATTTTATTTTATTTTTTGGTCAGCCGCGGGGAAGGGAGAGGAGGACAGCACCAGGGCCCCTTTGAAATCAGGGCGGAAGTCCAAGGAGGGGGAGCCTCCCCCGGAACAGATGGGGGGCCCTGAGGCCAGAGGGAGCTAGTAATTAGTTATCTCTGCAGTCATGGGATCTCGCACACGCGCTCACACGCACATGGACATGTAGATGCCTGCACGCACGTGCTGAGGACACACTCAGACAGATGTGTGGTCACAGGGGGACATTCTCCATGCCTCGAGCGAGGGCTGAGGGGTCTAGTGACTTAAAACAGGAGAAAGCATCCTCTTGGGCCCTAGGCCATCTGCAGGAAAATGTTAGGGAGAAGGTACAGGCATCCCCCACACAGTGCTCCCCAGCACACCCCTCCTCCTGCCTCCCTCAAGAGAGTCCAGCCTTTAATCCAAGACCTTGTGGAGACAGGTGCAGAGCCGCCCTGAGCCACAGTGGTTGGGAGGCCATTTTAAGCTACAGCACCCTTGGGTGCTGGTGTATCCAGTCCACAGTTCCTGTCTGTGCTGAGGTCTGGGGTGGTGGCCTGGCTTCATTCAGCACTTGTCTAGCTATTGACTGGACATGTGACCCATCGTGCTGCCCACGCTCCCCAGGCTGTCCATGTTCTTTCCTGCAAGCTAGGAAGCAATACAATACATCCCCCGTGTTGTAACTGTGAGGGACAACGAGGCAGAGGGTGTGCCAGGCCTCTGAGAACGGAGACGCATTCTCCTCTGGGTTTATTTTCAGTGAGGGTAGAGTGTGTGTATGTGCATGCGTGCATGTGTGGAGAAAAGCTGAGTACTTGCTTGTGTGTCAGTGTGTACTGAGTGTACCTTTCTGTCTACACAGGGCAGGAAAGTTTGGCTTCTCCTTGAAGACATTAGCATCCTTCCCAGATCCCAGGTGCCTTCCTTTTAATCTAGACTCTCTATGAATCTCTTGAAATCTCTCTCAAAAGCACTCAGTCATATCTCCAATTAAGTCCCAGTGGATCAAAGGTTTTTTTTTTTTTTTTTTAAAGACAAACTATGAAAGAAGAAACCATAGGCCAATATTTATCTGTCTTTCTAATCATTAAATAAGGCAAAGATTATGAACAGAAATGAATAATAGATAAATTTAAATTCTGTAAAAAGAAATACTATGCTACATCAAAAGCAGAATCAAAAGTCAAGCAATAAATAGCAAGTACTTGCAATTTGTATGATAAAAATGGTTATTCTCCTTAAGATGTAAAGAACAGATTCAAATCAATAAGAAAAGCATGAGAAACCCAAATAGAAAAAAATGAACAAAGAATATGATTTGACAATTATCTAAAAAAGAGAAATGTAACTAATAAAAACAATTGAGCTAACTAGTAACCAAGGAAAGGTAATTTCAAATAAGATACCTCTTAAAAGTAAAAATCCAACTGGCAAAAATGCAAACTAAACTAAACCAAAAGTAAACCCAAAATGAGCATAGATACACAGGACAATGGTGGTGGTCCATATCGCACCACAAGTACCTGTAATATTGATGGAAACATAAAATGGGGAAGCTTTCTGAAGGGCAATTTTAAAATATGTAAATAGAACCTTAAGAATATTTACTCTTGGGCTGGGGATGTGGCTCAAGTGGTAATGCACTCGCCTGGCATGCACGGGGTGCAGGGTTCGATCCTCAGCACCACATAAAATAAAATAAAGATGTTGTGTCCACCGAAAACTGAAAAATAACTATTAAAAATTCTCTCTCTCTTCTATCTCTATCTTAAAAAAAAGAATATCTACTCTTTGTGACCCAGTAATTCTTATAGAGATTTACCCTAATATTAAAATATGGGAAGTATTTGTATAAAGGCATAAATCGGCCTGAACATACTTTATATACAGATATAAAAAATTGTGCTCTATATGTGTAATAAGAATTGTAATGCTTAAAAAATAAAAAAGAAAATAAAATATGGGCATAAAAACTTTTGTGAAAAATGTTCACTGAAGCATGACTTACATGGTGAAAATTTGAAAAATACATTAAATGTAGAATAACAGGAGACTTGTTAAATAGATTATGTATAAATGGCCATTCAAGATCATGTTTTGAAAGAACATTTGCTGATGTGGGAAGGTGCTTACATAAATTACATGAAGAAAGCAGATTATATAACATTATGTAAAATTGTATTTTAATTATGGAAGGAAAAAAGCAAACCCTAAGACAACTCATGATCCCCGTGTGGATCAAAGTCTAGAAGGTTCAGGGAGTGTGAGCACTTTAACTTTTACTTTATTCTTTCCCATAATTTACAGAATTTTCTAGACTCAAATGTATTATTTTTATAATCAGAGAAAAACAACAATTGTATGAAAGTATTTGGTGAAATTTCTACCCAGACTGGCTGTCCCCGGTGCATCCCTGAGAGCCAGCTCCATGCCCAGTTCTGTTCTGAGGACTCCAGGCATACACACTCCCACACTCCCATCAGCGTGTGCAAGCGCTCGCGGTCTCAGGGGCATGAGGGGTGTGACCCCATGCTCACACCCAGGGTTTTGTACTGTGGCCTGTACGTGTGCGCCCTCACCCCTAGCACCTCCACCACGGCTGTCTTTCATAATTGACTTTGTAATGCAGTTGTTTGGAGGTTGGAATATATTTGTGCCAAGTGATTATGTCACATGTGATGGTTGGGCCCCTTTCCTTCCCTTCCCTTCCAGTCCCCCTATGTGGCTGAACCAGAGTTCTCATCATACTATACCTTGTATGGAGCTGGCTGATGGGAAATCTCTCCTGGACAGAGGAAGTCCCTACACGCTCAGGACACTAAGAGGACAGAGGTGGGGCCCAGCTGTAGGTGGATATTGAATGTCCCTAAAGGTCCATGTGTTGAAAAGCTGGGTGCCCAGCTCGTGGTACTACTGGGAACTGTTAGGAGGTGGGGCCAAGTGGAAGGAAGTTAGGTCACTGAGGTGTGTCCTTGGAAGACTCTGGCCCCTTCTGTCTCTCTTATTGCTTCCCAGCCACCATGAGGTGAGTATCTTGCTGTATCACATGTTCCCTGCCATGATGTTCTGTGTCCCCCCAGGTCCAAAGGCAATGGAGCCAAGCAACCATGGACTGAAAACTATGAAACTGTGTGCCCAAATAACCTTTCCTCTTTTTAAGTTGATTATATCAGGTGTTTGTCATAGTAATGGAAAACTAACATAGTCTCAGTGTCTCCAGTAGCATGAGGAGGGGATGGGAACCAGGAGTTCTGTGCTGGGGTCTGGGAGAGGATCGCTGGCCAGTGGACTGGAGACTCCTGAAGCCTGAGCTAATGAGGAGGCTTCCAGACACCAATCCCTTTGAAGGGCTTCATTATCAGAGAAGAAATGACAGCAAAAACCCCAGCCAGAGAATGGCTACCTTCTCCCATCAGTTATGAAAGTTATGAAAGTTAAGACTTTACAACTGCCAGGCTGCTACTTTTTCACTCATCAAACATGTATTCAGTGACCATGGTATTCCTGGTGCAGCACTCCACAGCTGGAGACTGAAAATGTTGATGAGAAAATAGCAGGGCCTGTGCAGATGTGGAGAAATGGGACTCTTATCCCCCACAAATGGGAGTGTGACAGACAGGAGCACCCGACAGTGCAGGGTGGTATCAGCTAACATCTGCAGGCCCATGACCCGGTGACTCCTCTCCTAGGTACACACTCAACAAAGACGCATGCGCATGAACATCGAGAGACACATTTAAGCCTGTCCCCAGCAGCAGCATGAGAACAGTCCCCCACCGAAAACCAACCCGAAGCCTTCTAGCCAGGGACATCCACAGATAGCGCAATGCATGCAGAGAAGTGAGAATGAGCTACGACCACACACAGCCACGTGGATGGAATTCACAGATTCACAGATTCACAGACAAATGGCGCAGCTCCAGTCCCACCAAGGACGGAAGAGGCAGCTCTGATCTGTGCTGTTGTTGTCAAGAGGGAGGCAGGGGAAAGGGTGGCTGGGAGGGCATGAGTGGTCTTCTGGGGTGTCGTAATGTCCTGTCCCCTGCCCTGAGGGCTGCCACCTGGGTGTGTCGTGCATACTATGTTGCTATGAGGCAGTGGCCCATGAGGATGGCCAGGAGGGGTCAGTGTTGCTGAACTTCTTCCCTGGTAAGAGAATTCTGGATTTAATGGTGAGAAGTTGGGCCACCTACCACTGGGAGAGTAATTCAGAAAGACCGTGGGAAAGCAGAGATGACAGGAGAAAATTATAACACAATTACAGAGCAATTTCAGGGCAGCTTCCCTGGCGGCCAGAAGCTCATGCAGATGCTTGGGCTGATGATGAGCTGATGGAGGGAGAAGCTGGCTACCCCTTTCTGCCCCCGCTCCCCACCCCAGCCCATCCTCCTGATGGCACTCATGGCCCTGTGCACTCTACCCCTCTAGACTGGAAGCCTGTTGAGGGCAAGTGACTGCACCTGCACCCGCACCCAGAATAGGCATGCTGCAGAGATGTCCCTCAGCAGGACTTCATGCATGTGTGGATGGAGATCACTGAAGAGGCAGAGGGAAGGATGCATATTATGGGATATGGGTGCATACACCCACCACTGCACCCACCCCTGACTTGTCTTTCCACCCCATGGGCCCCTGAGGCACTCAGTGAGCTGGTCACCTGCACAGCACTTCCACTTGAGGGTGCCCTCTGCTCCCAGGGGAGAGCCGGGTGTTGCAGACTCTCCCCTGCTGAAGCCCAGGCCCTGGCTGGAGAGATGGCTTGCCTCTCTGGGGTGCCCCTGTCTTTCCTATCCCTTCACCTGTTTCCATGCTGAGACAGTCACTCAGGGCAGGCTCCGGCAGCACCTGATGCCCAGAGTGACCCTGATGAAAGGCCATTCATTCCCAGAGGTCACCAAGCAGCCCGTCCCCAGTCATCAGCCGGGAGCCTGCTAAGAGCTTCCACAGACAGAGCGGAATGGCTGGCTGGCTTCCCTCTCACGCTGCCCACTTGATTGTGAGCCACCTGACTCCAAGCTTTGTGACAATCTTGCAACTTCAGGAACATAGGGATGACCCAAGATGGATGGTAGTCAGGCTTCAAGCCGCTTTGGGGTGACCAGTGCCCATTCCTAACTAGGGCTCCAGGTAGAACAGATACAGGCAGCCTCGGGGTTTGGTCTGAAAGCCAGATGGTCCTGTATTCCCCACAGGATCTTTTCTCCTGTTCCCCTGACTCTGCTTACCGGCTGACCAGACCCCGGGCTGGAGCAGAAGATGGTGTACTTGCGGATCACGCCATTGGGCTTGGTTGGAGGGAGCCAAGAAACGACCACACTGCTAGCCGATGAAGGGACAGCTTTGATGCCAGCTGGGGGACCTGGAACTGAGCAAGGAGAAGGCCTGGTCAATTTAGACAAGGAGGAACACAGCCTTTGGGAAAGAGTGGTGGAAGGGAGAGAGTGGGCAGATCAATCTAGGAGACCTTCTTGGAGGGGGCATCCTTGATACCATCTAAAAGGAGAGAGCCCACAGCACAGCAAACAGGTGGGGAAAGAAGGGTGATCGTCTGGGCCATTGGTGTGGCTTGCTTCAGAACTGGCCAGAATGGAGGACTTAAGGTAGGCCAGAGAGAAACAGCCCATGAAGAATTCGTCTCCATCTCTCTGACTTTAAACCCTGCCCCCCAATACCCTTACTAACCATTAAGGAAAACCTCACACTGGCACTGGTCATTTGTTCTTTTGAGCAAGCTACCCCTGAATACCCTGCCCCATCTCTGGGCCTGCCCACCTAGCTGGAGCCCTGGGCCTCTGCCTGGGAGGCCAGGTGATCCCTGCTCTCAACCATACTCCAACTCTGCACTGTGCTACTGTGTTCTTGTCTTCCCTCCTGGGAGCTTTTATGAGGATAGCGATTGCAGCCTATTCAATTTATTTCACCTCTTTGAGCCTCAGCTCATCTATGTGATGGAGATAACCACTCTGAAGGGTTGTGGTGGGAGGTAGTGTTAATTACGATAAAGCACCTAGCACAGTGCCTACCATATAGAAAATATTCAATAGGTTGTAAGAATTATTATTTTGCATTTTGGCACCTACCTCAGTGGTTTCTCCCAAATTCCTAGTAAGTGGTCAATTATGTGGGGTTAAACAAAACAATTAGATATAGCAGCATCCTCCATACACGGGCCTGAGTCCAGAAGCTGGGAAGCATCCCTGACCCCGCCCTTCCTCCATGCTCCAGCCCCTTCCACCTATGCAGGTAAGTCTACAGTTGTGAGGTACAGGAATCTATGATGGCCACGGGGGTAAGGTGCTAGGTAGTGTTCAGGCTCGTCTATTTCTGCGTACATTTTCCTCACCAGCTATTGAGAGAAGTGTATTAAAATCTACCACAATTGTGTATTTGTCTGTTTTTCCTTGTAGTTCATCTCTGTTTTCATATTATTGAAGTTATATTATGAGGTGCATACAAATTTAAATTTGTTTTATTTGCCTCATACTGTCTTTTATCATAAAAAAGCAAACTTCTTTATCACTAACAATGATATTTTGCCTTCAAGTATAATATGTCTGATATCAACATTCCAGTTTTCTTTAAATGGTTTGCATGATATGATTATGTTTTTTTCCCCCATCCATTCATGTTGAATTTTTCTATGCCTTTATGTTTCAGATACATAGACAGCATTTATTTGGATTTTGGTTTTTGCTAGCCAGTGTGACAGTTTTTATCTCTTAATTGGAAAATTTAGTCAACTTATCTTTATTGCAATTGTTACATTTGGGTTTAAATATACTATCTTACTAAATATTTTCTATTTGTCCCACCTATTCTGGTTTTTCTCTTTCTTTCCTTTTGTGGTTTCTTTTAGAGTTCTGTGTCTAGCATGCAGTAAAAAAATAATAGGGACAACTGAACAATATCCTTCGGGGCGGGGGAAGATAAAAGGAACAGACTCAGAAGGGTTCCAAACTTGAAATGATCAAATGTGGACTTTAAAACAATTATACTTGACAAGCATGGCAGACAGGAGACGGGAGGGGAGCAGGGACGCCTCCCCTCCATCCGCCTAGCTGTTCCCCTAGCACAGAAACTGCTCCTCTGCCTGTATAGGTTTTTCTTTTCTTTTCTTTTTTTTTTTTTTTAATGTTTTTTAGTTGTAGTTGGACATTTATTTATTCATGTTTATGTGGTGCTGAGGATCAAACCCAGGGCCTCACCTGTGCTGGGTGAGCACTCCACCGCTGAGCCCCAATCCCAGCACTTTACAGGTTTTAATAGGTCAAGGACACTAGTCTTTCCTCTCCCGTCCTCTGCTTGTGCCCAACAAGGGTTATTCTCCTAAAACATAGGCTTAGTCATGCCCTTTCCTCAGTCAAAGCTCTTTAAACTGTTACTTTTATTTTTAGTGGTGGGATTGAACGTAGGGTCTTCCACATACGTGCTAGGCAAGCACTGTACCACTGAGCTCTACCCCCAGTCCCGAAGTGGCCTTAGATTGAGCTCAGCTTTGTCCTGGGGGGGGGCCATGTGGCTCTGTTTGGTGTTCACAGGGAAGGTGAGGAGTAGGCAAGAGGCCGTGTAGCTCAAGAACTGAGTCCACCCAAGCTAACCTGAAACCAAATGCAGACTAAGACTAATTAATGAACTTGAATTCATATATTTGAACTTTATCTTTCAATTCATTTTGCTTTTTTCTAAATTTCCTGATTTTTTTTTTCCTTAGGAAAAATGTTATATCCCTGGAGTAGGGTGTGTGAGTGGGGTCACCGTGACTTCAGATTAGGGTATTTGCCCAGTTCAGCAGGACTTGAATTGGAACATGAACCCGTCTGCTTTCCATGCCACCTGAGAACTGACGGTAACATAACTTCCACCTGGAAAAGGAAGAGCCCGGTGAGCTGGGGCAGCTGTGGTGGGCAGGCAGCAGGGACCGCCATTCCTTCCTAGTCCCGTTGGCTTAGGTTTCCAAGCTCCTCCACACTTCAGACACAGTTATCTCTAACCCCTGCGCTGAAGGACACATGGTGCTTGGGGTGAGCTGGCCCTGGTAATTCCATTTCCCTTTTGGTGAGTAGCTTAGCAAGCAAGAGGTATGTGGCCCCGTTCTGGGAAATGAGGATAAATCTGAGGAGGGGGTTTCTGGGAAAGGTTTCTTTTGCTCCCATGAGAAGCATGCCCTCTGGAAGGGACTGCTGCTTCTCCCTCTGAACACTGACTGTCCTGCGTGAGGCCCAGAGTGGCAGCCGTCTTGAAATCATGAGGGAGCAGCTGCCGCACTGGAGATGGCAGAGCAAAGACAGAAATACGGAACCACTGACTTACCTGACCCTGGAGCTGCCCTATGTGGGGCTTCTTATTATGTGCAATGACAAATGTGCGTGTTGCTTTCCTCCCTTTTAGTTGGGCTTCCTATACACTGGAAGGTGCCTAACAGATCCAATAGGATGGTGGAAAGTATAGAGGACATGGAGACTGGAAAGCCGGGATTTGCTACTCTTAGCTGACTGATACTCTCAGAGTAGCTTTGGCTCTCTGGGCCTCAGTTTTCTCACCTGTAAAATGGAAATGACATCTACCTCACAGGATGGGAGTCTGTCAAATCACGTTGTGACAGTGTGTCACACAATGTTGAGTTGACTGCTGTTCCGCATGAGACCTCTTCTGACACTGGGCTCTTTGGGGGCTGTGCTTCCCCTGGGGGATGCTAATTGCCTCACCTATCATGTCATTGCTAGCATCTTGGTAGCCATAAAGCAACCAGCATTAGCTATTACCTGGCATTTTAGGAAGGACTTTGCAGTTATCCTATTCCTTACATCTGTCCCCGTTTTATCCAGAGGAAACTGAGGTGCAGGAAGGTTAAGTGACTTGTCAATCAGAAACAGGGCTGGGCAACTCTTCTGCTGAATGTGCCAGTCCCCTTTCCATGCTGCGAAGCCACTTCCTGAGGGCAGTGCACTAACTCCCGGGTTTGGCGCCTGTTGCACTTTTCCCTGGGGCTCTGTGAGCACTCTGGGTGCAGGCTGAGGCTGCTTGCAGGGCAGGGCGAGGATCTTGGACCTTGGAACTCCCTCACGGGCCTCACCTTTGTTAGACACATGGATACACTCATGATTCTGGCCTTGACCAGAATAGGGGGCAAGAAGTCTAGGGACCCCAGTGGTTCATTTCTAAGGGCCAGGAAGGTTCTGTATTACATGGAACCTAGGCCTTGATGGGATCAGGCTCTGGGCACCATCTCAGCTCAATGCCACGCAAGAGCAGGTGGTTTTGCCTGGAGCTGTCCTGGGAAGCCTTGATGGGGGATTAATGACAGGAAAAGTAGGGCAGGCAGGTTGGTAAAATATCAAATTGCTCAGAGCTTAGGGGGAGGGGGCGTGGTGGGGAGGAGAGCGGAGGCAGGGCAGGGAGATTAAGCTGGGCTGGGAGCTGGTCTAGTCACCAAGCGCAGGGTTGTATGTGCAATTTCTCTCACCATCACTCCCAGCCCAAGTCGCTCTGTAACACCTGTAACTCTTAACACCTTTGCCAGATCCTGTGGGTGGGGCCTCTACTCTGGGCTCCATATTCCTCAGAGAAACAGAGCCTGAGTGGGGAGTGCCCATGTGTGCCCATGGCTCTTCACATAGACCAACTCATCTAAGATCAGAGCACTGGCTCAAAACATCCAGTTAAGAGACACCTAAGTGACTGTGGAAGGAATCAGACATAACTTTCCTGTGTTCATATACGAATACCTGACCAGTGTAACTCCACATCATGCACAACCACAAGAATGGGAGTTATACTCCGCGTATGTTTAATATGTCAAAATACACTCTACTGACATGTATAACTAAAAAGAACAAATAAAACGTTAAAAAAAGGGCTAAAAAAAAAAAAAAAAGAAACCCCTAGTGTTGTGGCCAGTGGAGTGGGGAAGAAAGCAGATGGCTGGAAGCAGGAGCCTGGGGTTTCGTGCCAGGTACAAATGTACCTCCCATTCAAACAGTGGCCCCTGGAGGGGTGCGGCTCCTGACCCTGGGTGGAGGTCTGGCCCTTCTCCTCACCCTTTCCTTTCCCTTGCCCTTACTTGGTCACTCTACCCTTGACTTTGGCTTCCTGTCTCTGGATTTCCCTTAGTTCCACCCCATGAGGAAGGGCTGTGAGGTCTCAGTTCCAGATGGAGGCACACCCCATTCTCCTCTTTGCGGGTCCCGGGCCTGGCTCATGCTGGGGTGACAGCCAGGTCTCCAGCTCAGGGTGTGCTGGGTGGTGCTCCTGACCCCTGCGCCACCCTCTACTAGTATATTTAGAGGAAACCAGGCTACACCTCAGAGGGGAGCAGAGCCTCTCTCATATGTCCTTGGGGTTGGGGGTATGAGGGGGAAAGTTTATCTGGAGGGTAACTCGGTGCTTCAGAAGGTGGGTCGGGGAACTTGGATGTTCATGCATCGGTCCATGGAGAAGACATGATCTATGGTCAGTGATGTCCTTTCAAAGCAGGACCCAAGTCCTCCAAGCCACCCTGTAATGGCTCTAAGGGACAGGAGGAAGGCTGGCGCCCTGCTCTTACCTTGCCCCTGGGGTGCAGCCTGGGTGAGCTGTGGGCAGCTCCAGGCCTGGACTCACCGTCTTCCTTGGTCTGGATGTAGAGCACGCTGCTGCGCACACCGTCCCCAGCCTGCGTGTAGGCCAGCACCTGGACGCTGTAGTTGGTGAACTTCTCCATGCCCCGTAGCTCCACCCGTTCCCGCGTCGTGGTGATGTTCTGCATCTCACCCCACTCTGTGGGGACAAGGGGCCTCTGAGCATGGGCAGCCCCACCCTGCCAAGGTCCTTGCTGCAGCCCCTCTGTCAGCGTGGGCTCTGACCTTGGCCTCTGTGGGGGCCAGAACTACCTCAGAGTACCTGGGAGCATATTTGGGCCACTGCCTGCAGGTCATGTCTCTGCCTCAGTGGACAATCAGGGTGAACCACATAGAATGGCCTGGCCCCAGGCTCCAGATGACCTTGCCAACTTCAACTCGATTTTCACCCTTTAGAATCCCTCTATCCCTCCATCTCTTCCTGAAGTGTGTCCCTTCTTGCACCCAGAGGCCTGGCATATCTTGCAACCCCACCTCACACCCATTTCCTCTTTGTTGACCCAGACCCTCGTTGGGCTCTCAGTTCTCCCTACACAGCGTGTCAACCTGCAGATGAAGGATGACTGCCTCCTTGGCCTCTGATTGCTCCTGGGCCAACACTCTGGTCACTCAGAGTAAGGGGCTATGTGACCCACCTGCTTTCTCCCTACCATCGAGGACACACAGCCAGGCCTTCCCTGCAAAAAGCCTGCACAGAAAACCTGGGCAGCCTGGGGGGCTGACAGCCTCCGGCAGAAAGGGCTGGGTCATTTGTCAGGCTCAGTGAGGCCCTGTCATCCTGACTCTGCCAAGGAACTTCTCAGAGACTCTAAAGAAGGGCATAGGGCCAGGATCTCATGGGAGGGCCAGGGTCCCATGGGAGGGCCAGGGTCATAGCTGAGGAAGAGAGGTGGGCTCCTGAGCCCCTCACTGCTACTATTGGGTTTTCTTAAAGACAGGCACAGACACTGGCTGAGGACAGGCCTTCATGAGATGAACAACTGCACACCAACTCTCAGCACTATCTGGTGACTGATGCAGGCAAAGCCCCGAGGCAGAAAGCCTGGGCAGGGGAGGGCAGTCATCTGCCAGGGCCCAGAGGGTGAGAATGCCATGCCCAGCATGAGGGGACCCCAGTCATTGCAGGAGGGACCTCAGAGGCTTGGTCACAGGAGGCAGAGTAGCCAGTCTTGGACTGTGGCCAGAGAAAGACTCAGGAAGTGGGCAGCGTGGCCAATAGTCCAGGTGGTCCTGGACCTTAACGAGGTCAAATCCTTAAGGGCTGTGCTGGGGGAGGCTGCCACCTTAGACAAAAGAGAGCAAGTTCTGGAAAATGAACATCCACCCCTTACATGGCTCAGCCCAAACAGGAATGTGGTAGGGACACATTCTGAGCAGTGCAGCCTGGTGTCTCACAGCCCAGAACTTAGGGACCAATCCCTGGGCCAGAGGCCTCTGAGCTTTCATAGGAGACAAGCGAAGGGGGAGGTCACTTCCTACTGGTGGTATGTCTGGGCAGAGTAGCATTCAGGTGGGGAAGGGGATGGTGGTAATCCTGGACGGATAGCCATGAGCTGGATTCCCAAGTCCTCTGGAAAAGGAGAGCAGGACGCAGGGAGCCGGGAGGCAGAAGGCTCAGTGCCTTCCAGGCCTCGTGCTGTCGCGTGGGCAAGGCCTGTAGAGCATAGTTTGGGATACTGGCCTCTGGCTTGTGTGGACTAGGAACTTCCTGAACCCTGAGAGGCTTTGTCTGTACCAGCAGGCAGCAGGCTGGTGTGTCTGTGTGGGCTACACAAACCCGTTGGCACAGTGCACCCCGGGGGAAGGGAGCTACCTCGGTGGCTGGGCCATCATCTGGGTTTTCCCCACCTGCCACTCCTCCCCTTGCTCCACAGTATGTGCCATCCTGCACTTTTGGGGGCCTAGATGGCTCCCCTGCATAGGCCACACACGGGGCTGGCTGCCTGGCTCCGGCTGGGTTTGGCTGGGGGAGGCTCCCCTGGGTTCTGGTAACCCCGCTGCGTCTCTCACCTCTTTGGTCTAAGGTGGCAATGGCTTCCTACGAATGCTAGCCCCCTGCTCACTTCCTCTCCACTCCACTAAAAGGAGCCCTTCATAAAATTCTTCAGTTGCCCCAGAGCGTGACACTTATTCCTTGCGGTGACCCTTGCTGATGTGACTATAAAGGCCTTATATAAAGAAAAGCAAATTGGGCTGGGGTTGTGGCTAAGTGGTAGAGAGCTTGCCTTGCATGCATGAGGCACTGGGTTCGATTCTCAGCACTACATAAAAATAAATAAAAAATAAAGGTGTTTGTCTATCTACAACTAAAAAATATATATTAAAAAAAAAAAAGCAAATGTGCCCTTCTCATGCTCCAAACACCCCACACACCGTTGTCTAGGGTTGGCAGGGTGTCTTCCCTGCCCAGAGACCATGGGTACCACCACCCACCACCCTGCCCCTGGCTCTGGCCCCAGGATAATGTGGACATGTGCCAGTGGCCCCGAGCCTCTCTCATACTATCTCCTGGCCCCATAACCAAGATGCCCCTGTGGCCTCCACTTGTGGTGCAGAGGGAAGCTGTACTTCCACTTGACATGCCACAGCCTGGTACTTGTGTCTACTGTCCTGAGACTCAGCCTCAGTCCCATCAGACTCACCTCCATCAACATAGAGTGACCAGAAGATGACCCGATAGCCTTTGAGGACACCATTGAGGGTGCTGCGTGGAGGCTCTGACCAGGAGATGACAGCCACGTCAGAGGTGATGGACAGGGCCCGGACATTCTCCGGGGGCTGGCTGGGCACTGCACAGGGTGGGGAGAAGCAAGGGTCCAGTCAGTCAGGGGTGTGACATACACGTCAGCAAAACATACATGTCCCAGGCCAGGTCCTGCTGCCAGATCAAAGGAACATGCAATTAGACAAGCAGAGGGACCTCCTCACTCATGAGCAGGAAGACCAGACTGGGAACTCAGTTTTTGCTGGAGATTGGAGTAGTCAGACATCTTTATGGATGTGGCTCCTTGCTCCTAGGTCAACATGCTCCTGGCTTTGGCTAACTCCTGGTGAAGGTGCTGAATTCTGCCAGAATCCCTGGTAATTTACCAGTGGATCACCACGACCAGGGGACAGAATCTGGAAGACCACTGAGATGGCCCCAGAGGTATTTGTCATTTAGTCATCTGATAGCTGCTGGCCCCTCCGTGTCCACTGTCCAGCCATGGCCTGGCCTAGGGACTCAGTGTCCTTGTGCCAATTGAAGGGGAGGCAAAAAAGGAAAAGGGGTCTTAAATAACCCTGGTGCCAGGAAGAAGAGTTCCCAAAGACCTCTGGGACCTTTACCCCTTTGCCCTGACCCTGCACAAAAAAATGCCATCATGCTTGGAAAGATGGGCACCATTCTCTGAGACCTGCTCGGGTGGCCCCCTGCCCTTAACCCTCTCCCTCTATGAGCTCCGTCTTCGTGTAACCTACATTCCCAGCCCTGGGTTGGCCTGGTGCCACTTGCCCTTTCTGGATGGCAGATGGTGGGTGCACTGGGCCTCAAGGCCCACCTTGGCTAAGGAGAACGTGGGCGGCACTTTCTGCCGGCTTCTAGGAGCCGGGGACAAAGGGAAAGACGAGGCTGCTCTGGTGTGAATGGGAGAAAGGAGGCCCAGGCTAGAGGGAAGGTAATTAGATCCCGTTGCCCCACAAGAGGCAACTCTAATTTTTATGAGCATTTAAATGATAATACATCATCCTAACGATCCTCTTTGAGAATGATTATTGTTTCATATTACTTAGGTGTAAAAATATAAGCACCATGTAATTAGGGACCCAGTGTAATAAACTAATACAGATCGCCCGTTCGAACAAAATGAAGGTAATATAATTATGGAAAAGACACTCTTGCTAAGGCAGGGGCCCTTGAATACCCCAGGAGGAGTGCTAATATTGCCAGGAAACGATCAGGATCTGACAGGCTAACGAGGGCCTTAATTAAGTATGAAAAACTGCTGAGCAAATCCTGCTGGAAACTTTCTTCCCCCCTCTCCTCCTCTGTTTTGAAAAGGACTCTGAAGTCGAGCTGATCCCTCCCTGTTGGAAACTCCAGGGGTCTCTGGGGTCAGGGATGTGGTATTGAGCAGAGACAGTGACCTGGCCCCGTGAGGGTTCCAGGGCTTAGTTAGGTTGGGTGGCTGGCTTGGGTTTGGGGCACGGTCCCCTGGACAAAACTTCATGGAGCATGTTGTACCCAAATCACTTGTTTCTGCTCCCAGCCTTGCTTGGGGACAGGGTGAAGCAGAAAGAATGCAGACTCGGGGTCAGGCCTGGATTTGAGTGGGGCTGTTGTTCACTGGATAGGTCACCTGGGCAAAGCACTTAGACTCCGCAGGCTCTGACGGCCCTTGGTGGATAGTGACCCAGCTGTGGTTCTCACAGGTGCTGCGTGGCCCAGCAGCAGCAGAGCTCTGAGGAAACTTACTAGAAATGCCAGTTACCGTGCCTCCTCAGACCTGCTGCAGGGGCCTCTGGCAGGGGTGGGTCCAGCCATCTGTTCACCAGACCTCCAGGGCATTCTGATGGAGGTGAGGCTTGGGAACCACTGTAAGGAAGAATGCTACTGGGACCAAGAGGTGACAAGCTAGTGTAGCCAGGCCTGGGGCAGCACCTCGAGGTGGAAGGCCTGGGGGGCTGACCCCAGCATGGCTTTCCTCCCATGGGCTCTCTGCACTTCTCTTCTGTGTGTCTTTCCTCTCCTTTGTGGTCTCCTTTCTTCTCAGGTGCCCAGTTCCCTGGGACTGCTGAGGTTGGATAGGTCTCAAAGCCTAGCTTGTTCTACAGAGTAAGAGATGAGACTCTTTGGGGATGAAGCCTGGGCATCAGTGTTTTGAAAGCTCCCAGATAATTCCAACTTGTAGCCCAGATAATAAATGCTGGTATGAGCCTACGCACTCTAGGTGTTTCTGACCTCGTGCTTCCTCCCGCCAAGAGGGCTATATTTACAGAGGATGAGGTAGGAGGGGGCACAGGAATGGCTCTCTAATGCTGGAGTGCGCCTATTCTGCTGGGCCATGGGGCAGTGGCATTGTGCTCTTCAGGAGTTGGTCTCCTCCCTGCACCAGGGGCAGATGGGCAGGCTGGGACTCCACAATGGGTTTACTCCGCCACCCTAGTTTTGGTTGGGGGCATTGAGAAGAAAGCTTAGGAAAACACTCTGTTTCTTTATTCTGCTCTTTGGGACCTGAGTTCATCTGGTCCCCTCTCTGGGGCATCAAGGCCACATCTCCTGTTTTGACCTGGTGCAGGCTTAGGGACCTGCAGGTGCCCTCTTTGTGCTTAGACAGAGGGCATGTTCTGGCTACCTCCAAATCCTCTTTCCCTGGAGCAATGGGGTCTCTTAATTTGCTAATCAGTGGGTTCTATGAAGCCATCAGAGAATTATGTTTTAAAAACTGAGCTCTAAATCCTCTGCCATGCGAACAGTAGGATTTCTTTAACTCTATTGTCGCATTTCGCTTGCTCAAAACAGATGAGAACAGCGGGGCGTGGTGGTAGACACCTGTAATCCCAGCCTCAGCAACTTAGTGAGGCCTTAAGCAACTCAATGAGATCCTGTCTCTAATTAAAGGGCTGGGATGTGGCTCAGTGATTAAGTACCTCTGGGTTCAATCCTCAGTAACAACAAAAACAAAACAAAACAAACAAACAAAAAAAAATACACCAAACAAAAAACAAAACGAAAAAGCTACCTAAAACAACAAACAAACAAACAAACCAGATGGGAACAGATTCCAGCCTAGAAGACAATGGTGACTTGGCTTTGCCCTTTCCCCCAAAAGCTGTTGAGAAGGAGAAACAGGACCTGGGATGTGGAGGGAAGAGCTTGGTCAGAGAGAGGAGCCAGGGCACTGGAAAGAAAGAGGGAAACATGGGGATGGAAAGACAGATGCAGAGACAAGCCTCCACAGGCTGGTAGGTGCACAGGTAGGCCGAGGGGCAGGCATCAGCAGGGAGGAAGAGGGGCCTGCCCACTCCCTGCTGGAAGCTGGACCGAGGCTGGTGCGCTGCAGTGTCCTTTCAGGGGCTGATGAGCCAGAGGAGATGGGGGAGCCTGTGTCACCCACGGGTCCAAGGTGGGTCCTCTCACTGGCAGCCCTGGCTGGGCCTGGGCCGGGATCTCACCCCCCCACGCTCCTGCCCTCACCATCCTCCAGGGTGGTGGCGTTGATCTCGCTGGAAGAGGGCCCCGTGCCGGCCCGGTTGAAGGCCTGGACCACCACCCCATATTGGGCGAACTTCTTGAGGTTGTCTAGGGTGTAGACCTCGCTGTCGCCTGTGGCCTTCATCTCCACGATGCTGTACTGCCCATTGCTGCCAGGGCTGTTCTCTCTGTAGCCGATCTGGTAGCCCCGGATGACGCCATTCTGCAGCTCCTTCTTGGGTGCCTGTGAGCATGGGCAGGGTCAGGGACGAAGACACAGCGATCTCTGAGATGACACTCATCAGACCAGTCAGGTCATGTTCCTCTGTGCCCCACCCTTTAAGGCTCCTGTCTGTCTCAGAGTGAAAGCCCTGGTCCTACGGGGCCCTCCGTGACCTGAGCCCGGGCCCCTCAGACCCTTGGTTCTATGCCACAGCGTTCTGGCCTCTTCGCTGCTCACATCAGCCTCGCTCCCATCCTGGAGGGAACACCCTTGAATATCTATCTGCACACTGGTCCCCTCCCCTCTGAAGTGGCTCCTCCTGCCTGAGGCGTCCTTAGTTCCTTAGCTGGAGTGCTCCCAGCCTCTGTCCAGCACGCCTGATTTTTCTTCCCTGGTTTATTTTCCTCCATGGCACACCTGACATTCTGTAGTTCTTACGTAAGTGTTTGACTGTCTGCCCCAGTGGAACGTTACTGCCCGAGGATGAGGAGTGTGACCGCTTTGTTTACTGTTGTATCTCAGTGTTGAGGGGCCTAGCACAGAGAAGCCCCCAATGTGGATTTATTGAATGAATGAATGAATGAATGGATAGGGATATCATTTGGCATGGATCAGGGCCTGGGAGAATCAGAGCTATAGGGGAAGGGAGGTAAGCAATGAATTTAAATAGAAGAAAATGGTGATGTTTGCCAGTAATCCCAGCTATTTGGAAGGCTGAGGCAGGAGGATCACAAGCCCAAGGTCAGCCTGGGCAACTGAGTGAGACCCTATGTGGATGTGAATGTGGCTCAGTGGTAGCACTTGCCTAGCATGTGTAAGGTCCTGGGTTCAATTTCCAGTACTGCCAAAATGAAAAGAAATGAAAAAGAAAAAAAATAGAAAGTTCTGAGATCCCAGTTCACACCTACTAGGATGACCATTGTAAAAAAAATAAAAATAATTTAAAAAAACACTGGAGAGGAGGTGGAGACATTGGAACCTTGTAATTGCTGGTGGGGATGTCAGATGGTGTAGCCACTGTTAAGAGAGTTTGGCGGTTCCTCTAAAGTTGAAGCACAGAGCTACCATATGACCATGCAATCCTGGTAGATTCAAAAGAACTGAACGCAGGGGCTCCAACAAGAGCTTGCACACCCAGCTTTACAGCAGCATCATTCACAGTAGCCGAAAGATGGGACAACCCAGGGGTCCACTGGTACAGCGACAGATGAACAAAACATAGTGTGTCCATGCAGGGGGAAATTACCCACGAAAGGAATGGAATTCTCACCTATGTTACAACAGGGGTGGAACTGGACGTCTAGGGAAATAAGACAGACACAAAGGAACAAATACCGTACAGTTCCATCTACAGAGGTATTTAGAAGAGGCGTGTTTGTAGAGATGGAAAATAGAATAGAGGTTTCCAGAGGCTGGGAGGAGCGGACAAGGGGAGTTCATGGGTACAGAGGTTCAGTGGGGTGATGAACAAGTTCTGGATGCAGGTGGAGGGGCTGACTGCACAAGGCTGACTGTGCTGCCTGTCCCTGAGCTGCTCTCTCCTACAGGAAGCTGTAAATTTCATATGCATTTGACTAAAAAAAAAAAAAGCCCCCAAAGAGTGCTTGACCCAGGCCCTCTAGGGACACTAAGGCAGGACTGCCCTAGGCACGCCAGCCAGAGGCTGCTGTGCAATGAGGACCAAGGCCGGAGGGCAGCCCCGAGATGGAGGGGCAGAGTGGTGTGGACACGGAGCTCTGTGGGGACTGGTGGGAATGAAGGGCTGATCTGAGGGCCGGACCCAGAGAACGCCCAGCAGCACGGCCTTCCCCAGCTCAGGTCCTTACACAGCCTCAGCTGCACACAACGCAAACACAGACACCCTGAGGGAAAACTTGACACAGGTCCTCACTGACACATGACAGTCTCACACATGGCCACCCACGCACGCACACGCCAGCGTATCTACTCGTGTCCAGAGCCAGGAACACACACCTACAGATGTGCCTGCATCCCAGTCCACACACCTAGTCACAGCTGGACGCACTGAATCCAGAACTGGATCCCTTCACAACCGAGCCTGCCCACCTATAAATTAAGACAGAAAAGCTACTCCAGTAATACAAAAGCAGCTTGAATCAGGGTTTTCAAGACAATGAAGTTAATTTGAAACCCCACCTTTTTAAAAAACGTTTTTTAGTTGTTGATAGGTCTTTATTTCGTTTACTTATTTATATGTGGTGCTGAGAATCAAACCCAGTGCCTCACACATGCTAGGCAAGTGCTCTACTGCTGAGCTACAACTCCAGCCCCCCCAAACCCTACCTTTTATTGTACTAAAAAATAGATCAAAAACAATTAAGTTAGTAAAACTGCCCTACTGTGTTTTTTTAAATTTGATGAATGTTTTAAATGAACTGCATTTTTAGCCTCATTGTTAACACAATAAAATGACATTTTTAATTTAACATAATTGTTTTGAACTCACTAAATAGGTGTGTGTGTGTGTGTGTGTGTGTGTGTTTAATTGACTTGACTTTCTGTTTTGCCTGAAGAAGGTTTCTCTGCACTTGGGCAATCCTGCGTGCTAGTGTGTAATTGGGCACATTTTTGCATTTGGGTCTTGTAGCTGCTCAGGTTATGCCTGTGTGTGTGTACACACACGTATTAGAGGCACAATCGCATCTTGAAGAGCCCTATGCCCTGGTCTTCATGCTAACACACACTCATATTGCAGTATGCATATCCATACTAACACACATTTGAGATCATCAACATCACTACACAACGACACACAGGCCTACCTACCCAGGACTATCTGTGCCACCATGTACAACTATACACACTACTTCATCAGCATAGACCTACAGAGATCTTGGACAGGCATTCAGACAACCCTGACGAATGTGTGCACATGGACACACACACACACACACATTTATACAGACCTCCGCAGATCCTTCCTCCCTCCCTCCCCCCTTTTCTCTTTCTCCTCCTTTGTCCCTCTTTCTCTTTCTTCTTCCCTATCTCCCTACCTCCTAAACACGACACTCAGGATTTAAATCAATCTTAACAATATTTCTCTGAAACATTAAGAAATCAATAGGGCTGATTGCAAATTTATGTCATAAAGCAGGGGTGATCCATCTCGTGGAAAGAGTCTTAAAATGAAGTGACTTATCTTTCAAGTGAATCTTTATTTTTCATTAATCTGTTTCTTGGTGTTAAAAAAAAAAATTCCCTGAGAAGTCAGTCCCAAAATTTATTGACCAGCTGGTTCATTCTGAAGTTCTAACTTTCTAATCAATTTTATTTTTCATTATGAGACTTTGGAGAAATAAATCTGATTCTAAATTTTTATCGACCTTTGGGTCAGAGCGTTATAGCCAAATGTCTCAGTGTTTTACGTAGCTATTCGTTCCCTACCCCCACGTCTCAGCTCTCTCAGCGCCTTCCCAAGAGGTGGGCCCAGAGCCAGGATGCAGAGGAGACTGGGGGACTGGATTCCGGGCTTCACCTCAGTTTCTAAGAAAAGCCCTGAAGCCCAGATCTGAATCTAGAGGGGAACCATGGCTCCAGGGATTTCCCAGGGTCCTCAGGAAGGTCCAATGACCCAGTTTCTCCCTGTGTATTGTCCTCCTGGCCACTCCTCTAGCGGGGGAGGGAACAAGCCTGTTGCTGCTGCTGCTTTGCACCCATGTATGCAAGCACCACGTGTGTATGCCTTATCTTTTCAGGGGAGAATCACGAGGCCTTCTGACTCTCCCACTCCCAAGCCTACCCTCCTGAAAAGAAGGACTACTATACCTGGATTTCCTATCAGTAGTTAAAGTCAGACAGTGACCTTGGACTACTGCCCCCTACCCCCAAGAAGATGAGATTACCTCCAAGGCCCACTGTTGAGACGGGACTGCTTTAAGAAGAGCAAAGATGGGCTCTAAGAAAGGCTCTCTGTTCCAGAACTCTCTGTGGTGGGCTACAGTGGGGAGATGGGGTGGGGGTTCCAAACTACGTGTGAGTATATACACTGTCTCTACTTGAACAGCCACAGGCAAGTCACCTCGCATCTGAGCCCGTGGCCTCCTCTGATGGATGGGGATGAAAATACTTCCTCTGGTCACCCCACAGTGGCAGGAAGACGTCAGGCAATTCTGTGTAAGAGCAAGTGCTTGGGGACTGGAAGACACAGTGGACTGGGAAGCCATGGGGTTGCTGACCTATCTGTGCACATGCAGAAATAGGTGATAGGGCCAGAGCTTCCCAGGGAAGCACCTCTTGGTTCTTCCTTTGTCCCTGCCCAGCTGTGGAGTCTCTTCTAAGGTTTCCTTGAGTGACAGATGTTTCAGCCAGCCCTAGATCTTACAGGTCTCAGCCCCTTAGAAATGGCTGCAGCACACACTGGTGTCTTCTCCCTGCCACTTCCCTAGCCACAGAGGCAGGGCAGTTATTCATCCTGTTGTTATAGAGGGGAAACTTGGCACCAAATCACATCCAATTGCTACCCCTTTTCCTCAAACATGGGGTTTGAGGATGGGCCAGCATGGGGGAGAACTCTTTCCCCACCTCCCTGGCTTTGCTGAGTTCTTCACCCCACTCTAGGCATGGCTCTCCACCAGAGAGCCAGGGGTGGTGGGAGTGGGGATTGGTGGGGGGACCTGCTCTTTACCCTCCTAGGTCCTAAAGCTACCTTCCTGCTCCCCCAAATTCACTGTGTTTAGTGAAAAAAAAAAGGCGTGGACATTATATGAAACTAGAGACTAGCAAGCCTGCTGGGGTTTCAGTCCTGGATCAAGCAGGTAAGAGACAAGATGGTGTTTCACTCACCTTCCAGGTCACTTGGATGCTCTGTGAGGTCACTGGCTGCAAGGTGACATCCATGGGGGGCCCATCAGGAGCTGGGGGTGTAGACAAAGCAAAATTATGAGTCTAGTCTTGGCAGAGCAGGGTCTGTACCCTTCCTCACACCTTCCTGAGCTGGAGGAGCATTGGGAGGAAGGAGAAGCTCACGAGCTCCTCATGCTGCTAGTACTGGTGATGCTGTTTTACTTTATGGTCATTTGTCACAGTGCACATATATGTTTTATGAGCTTTTCTGCATTAATTTTGTTCCACAATAACAAATGAAAGAATATATAGCAAGAGATATTTTGTTTAATTTTTTATTAAAACTTCATGACAAAGGCCACAGAAAATGATCTAGGGGACTAGGACCCCTACATCCTCTGCAGGTGCAGAACATCTGTCTTTTCCACATAGACTGGGGCCAGGGGAGTGGGGACAGAACCATGGACAGCTCCCCAAAGCAACATCTAGAGCTGCACCCGGAAAATGAAACAGATAAAATAAGACACCAATTATTCCAAGGGATAAGGCTGGGATCTCTCTCCACCATTTTTTCCCTTTCTTTCTGTTACTGGGGATTATACCCAGGACCTCGCACATGCTAGTCAAGTGCTCTACCATGAAGCCACAACCCCAGCCAATCCCTAGCTCTTTTTATTTTTTATTATGAGACAGGGTCTCCCTAAGTTGCCCAAGCTGTCTTTGAACTTGTGATCCTACTGCCTCAGCCTCTTGAGTAGCTGGGATTACAGGTGTATACCACCACGCCTAGCTTCTTTTTTCCCTTCTTCCTATCACATGCCCACTGCCAATGGACAAGGTTGGTGGGGGCCCCTGGTGTCCCTGATCCCCAAAACTATGGGCAGGGGAGGCAGGATAAGGTGCTCACCAGCCTCCTCGGTGCTGACGGTGAGCTCCTTGCTTGGCTCGCTGCGGCCAATCTTGTTGAAGGAGTACATGCGAATGCTGTACACGGACGCTGGGTGCAGGTCCACGATGTTGGCCTGATTGATGGTGGGGGAGATGTTGCGTGTCGACTGCTTGAAGTCCCAGGAATCTGTAGAGAAGACACCCATTTCCAAGCACTGCCAGGCAAACTTCAGGACCCCTCCCCAGCCTCAAGCATCAGCCCATCCCAGTCTCAACTTGGATTCTGGCTCACATGGACTGCAGAGGGGGACACAGGCCTTAACTCCCCAGGGAGTAGAAGGGGTCTGTCCCAGGAGGCTCCATATCGGGAGAAGCCAGACTCTCTTCTGGCACTGGCCAGCTCGTGAGCTAAACCTCAGACAGGGTCTGACAAGATGTTTCTCAAGGTCCCTGCCAAGATCACCATTTGCTCTGATCCCTGAGAATCTGATTGCCCAGAGCTTTTCTTCCTGGGCCTCTCAGTTTCACCTGAGAGACATCCCATCCTCTCAACTGCCTTGTGCAGAGGAAGGAAACCACATCCTGTCCCCCTTCCTGCTTCTCTTTGTGTGCTTCCTTGTGTGTTTGTGAGGCTACAGTCTTGAGTGTTATATGTCAGGGTTGGAGGGGATAAAACAGAAATCCCCAGCCCCAACCTCACCCTCTTTCCTGCACCAGCGATAAAGGAAAGATCACTGAGTGTTTCGGATCAGGGACTAACAAAGGGATTAACATGTTCATGATTCATCCAAGGGGACTGGCAGTCCATTCCAGGGCTAATGTTTAGCAAAATTGTAGAACGTGGAAAATACCAGATAAGTGCCACTCAGGGATCCCGTGACTGTAAACATCCTGCATCTCCAGAGGAATCCCAGTCATTCATTCAATATATGCTTGCTACACACCTACCAGGGGATTCCAGGGGAAAACGAGAAGGGGCTACAGTCTCCATGATGGCTCAGCTAGGGCCTTCCCAGATCAAAATTCTTAACCAGATGCCTCTTTGGGCACTTGATTTTCAAAAGGAAAGAAAAGAAAAAAAAAAGAATAATAAAAAAATAAAGCACAAGGAAAAAAGTTGATAGTAGGGCTTAAATATGTTTCCAGGGCATGTCTGGATGTCACTATTTAGTCTAATTTTCTACACCTTTTAAATCCACAGTGCAGTACCCTGAAAAATTCTCAATAGAAAAGATTAAATTGTAATCACTGTAGTTTAATTCCTAATCCAGTGAAGGAAGCTAGCACCTTCTAGACAGATTTTTTTTTTAAAGAGAGAGAGAGAGAGAGAGAGAGAGAGAGAGAGAGAATTTTTTAAATATTATTTTTCAGTTTTCGGCGGACACAACATCTTTATTTTATTTTTATGTGGTGCTGAGGATCGAACCCAGTGCCCTGCGCATGCCAGGTGAGTGCGTTACCGCTTGAGCCACATCCCCAGCCCTAGACAGATATTTTTAAAAAGAAGTTTTTGAACGCTGATAAAACAGGAGAGTAATATCCGCCCCCACCACCAATTCTGGTTAACCGAGGTCTTGATGCTTTTTGAAACACGGCTCTCAGCTGCACAGGCTTGACATCTGTGAAGGGCACAGGCCCAGCTCCCATCTGTAGTTTTGCATTTAATTCTTTGGTTGCATGAGCCAAAGGAACAAAATGGCAGGCTGCTGATGCTCGAAAACAAATTATTTTCTTCTTGTCTTTTAAAAACACCCCAGCCACCCAGAGAGTCACTCTGTGGCTGACAGGTTAAGCCAGAATTGCAAATATGCAGTCTCCTACCTGCTGCGGGCACCTCTTTGGTTCGGGATGATACGGACTAGCAATGTGGAGGCAGGTGCTCATTTCTCTCTGTGGCATCCTGGGAGCTGGTGCCAGCTCACAAATCACATTTGATTTGCCCGTGTTTAGAGGAGTGCGAGAGTGATCAGAAGTCAGTGCATTCATTTTTGATGAGTGCGGGCGGAGGGAGGAGACTCATGGGGGCTGAGGAGAAGAGGCAGTAACATTTACCAGGCAGCAGAGGGACGGGGGATGGACAATTTAAATGTTCGCCGTTTACACCTCACACCCTCCTATGACGTCAATGCTGTGTCTCCAAGGGGCATAGGTGACCTCTGCGTCACCAAACCCCACTTCCCATTTGGCCTCTCAGCTGTCACTTGTGTGTCTCCCTTTATCTTGAAACAGTCTTCCCTTGGTTTCCTAATAAAGCTCTCTGATTTTTTACTTATCCTGGGTCGGTTTTTCTCTGTCCCTTGGCAGCTGCACCTCCTCTGTCATGGCTGGTGAGGGTTCTTCCAGGTTCCATCCTCACCTCTTCCCTAGTGTCCATCACATTTCCCACACATGCTTCTATAGCTCCCTGGCCACTGTCCATCCCTGGCTTCTCCTTTGAACTCCAGCCTCTTATAGCCCACTATTTAACTTGACCCCTTAGGGGCTTCAAAGGCACCTCAAACTCAACATGTCCAGGACATAGCTCTTGACCATATATCTGGTCAGCCCATCTCTTTCCTGGCTTGGGATGGTGCCACGTTCTGTCCTGCGTGCCAGAGGGAGGTGTTATTCTTGACTCTTCCCTCTCTCTTCCTTGCTATCACGCCCAATGACCTTTGTGACCCATGTAACTCTCGAACATACTCTATCCAACTCATCCCTCTTGAGATGTGGCCAAGTCACATCCTCCCTCATGTGGATCAGGGAAATGGCCTCCTTGCCAGCCTCCCAGCGTCCACTCTATGCCCCCTTCCCGTCCATCTGTTTTGGACAACTGCAGCCATTATTCATTCTGCAAACATGGCGGAGCTCCACTCCCGGGGCAAGCACTCCACCCTGGCGCTGAGAGAAGTCCTCTCAAAACCCAAGCTGACAATGCCCACCCCTCGCATAAAACCCTTCAGTCCTTTCCCCTTGCTGTTAGGATGAAGCAACATTCTGTGACATTTTGGAAGCTCTGCAGCAAGTGGCTCAGGTGCCCCTTCCCACCTCATCACTCTTCTTCTCTGAACTTTACAGAATTTAAAGCCCTCTTTGTTCACAGTATCCTCTTCCTAGGACTCCTCACTGTTCCTGTGACCACTGCCCAAGGACAAGCTAAGCTCCCTGAAGGCAGGAACTGGGTCTAAAATGTTGGTCCTATCCTTGCAAGTGCTGGGCACTTTACATGTTGTTGGTTTAAATCAGTTACTTTTTTTGTCCTTTACTTTAAAAAAAAAAAAAAAATATATATATATATATATATATATATATATATATATATATATATATATATATATTGTAGATGGACACAATACCTTTATTTTGTTTATTTATTTTTATGTGGTCCTGAGGATAGAACCCAGTGCTTCACATATGTGAGGCACGCGCTCTACTGCTGAGCCACAACCCCAGCCCCTTGTCCTTTATTTTGAACGTGGAGTTCCTCTGCATGTTGTAGTCACACTGGACACCCCTTGCCTTTTGCCTCACTCACTGCCAATCACAGGGAGGTGGGGGGAGCTGAGGAGCGGCTCCTTTTCTCCTCTCCTGCTTTTACCAGTAGTTTGTAGGTGGAATTGCCCTTGTAGGCCCAAATCTTCTTTGATGTTGGCAGAAAACAACTCTCTCCCCACAACCCTTCCAGGCTATGCATCGGAGTCAAATCTGGAGGGCTCTTGCTGATTTTCCTTACTTGATCACTGCCATCTCCCTGACTCTGAAGAGCTGAACTGGGGGCCCTATCTTCTTCTCTTTCCTCTCCAGCTCTCTCAGGGTACTGAGCTGGCTCTGGTGAATATCGTCTCTTTTAATATTCCCTTTCATATGAGCCTGGCTTTCCCAAATTAACATATTTCATTAAGGGTTCTCTCTCTCTTTCTTCATCAAAGGGTTTATGATGCAAAATATTCTTCTTAAAAACTAAGGATGTGGCTGGGGAGATGTCAGCGCCTTCTGCTCTGTGGGCTGCTTGCTGAGAGGGGACCCGGAGCCTGGATTTTCAGGAAACACATTCGCTGTAGAGGGGGAGCATCTTGGAAGAAAGCCACATCTGGAGCATTTAGCTGCCTGAGCTGAGGAAACAAATCCATTCTGCATCTCTGATTTTCTCCTTGCACCATGGTTCTGAGCCCCCTGTGGCAATCTCTCTGCAGCCCAGAGACAGGTTCCCTGGGTCACAACAGCAGCTCATAGCATCCCAGCACCGGCCACACTCCAGTTCCTACACAATGACATGCCACACCAAGCTGGCTCCCGGAACCAGGGCCAGAAGAGCCCCCAAGCCAGCCTTCTGGGTTTGGAGGGCCATCCTCAGACAACACACCCCTGCTCCTTGCTTGGCAAATAGGGGCAAAATGTAGTGTCTGCATTTTAAATCTGCACAGCGCCATCTGATAGATTTGTGTGGACGGTGCTATTTATCATTCAGCATTCATGTATTATTACTCTGCTGCCTGGGGCCTGCAGAAGTCAGCATGAGTGGGATGGCTTAGAAAGGGCAGACTTGGTAATTTCCCTTGGAAAATTAGCACAATGAGCAACGTAGCAGAAAACCCAGCAAAAGCACGGGGAGGGCAGAGAGGGGGTCAGGATCCAGGATGGGCGTGGTCGGGGGGCAGGAGGCAGAGTGGGAGGGGGATGGAGGCACACAACCAGAACACAGGGAAGGTTCCGATGGGCCAGGTTCCGTGCCAGGCATTTCTACATAGGACATCACTCTCATCCTCACAACCATCGTGCCAATGAAGTGTCCCTGTCTCTGTTTTATAAGTAAAGAGATGCCTGAAGATGTTGAGCACTTGCTGGAGGTCACACAGCTCACTTGGTCAAGCCAAGGCTTTGGTTCTGGAGATGAGTCTCCTTCCACAGGTGCAGGGAGTCGCAGACGCGCCACACACCCGCACCCGCACCTCCTCCTTCCTTTGAGTCATCCTTCTGTTCCCTTGGATACCTTCTGCAGGTTTCACGTAATATGGTTGTGGTGTGTTTGGCTTGATGGAATAGTGCTGTGTAATGGTTCTGAAAGTGTGTGCGTGTGTGTGCGCAGTGTGTGTTCTCCCTCCAACTTCATCATGTGCTCCAAGGGCAATATTCTTTCTCCTATTTCTTTTCCTTTCCCTGCCACATGTCTGGTGCATGATTCTGCAAAAAAAAATATATTGGCACTCGGTACATGTGGCTGACTGGCAGACATATATTTCAGTCTGCAAGTCCCACAGGACTCTAAATTGCCGCATGAGGTATTTGAATTAGAAGGGAGAGAAGAACTCACATTTATTAAAGGCTCACTCTTTCTCTTTAATTCCCAAGCAGCCTCGTGAGGAGACATTCTGCTCCCACTCTGCAGATGGGGAAGCTGAGCCGTGCCTGTGGCCTCTGCCTGCATCCAATGGCAATACGCTGCAGTTCTCATGGACCCCTGCTCCTAAATGCCAGGATGTGACAGACGCCCATCTGGGTGGGCTGTTCTGGAGCAGACTGGGCTCCAAGGTAGAGGAAAAGACTAGCCGCCTTTGCAGGGCTTGGTATCCTGTGAGTTTTTCCTTTAATGGTGCAAAGCCATTGTGGGAGGGGGAGTGTGCCACTGAGCTTTCCACACCCCCTCCCTGCTTGTCCCTCCTGCCACTCCTTGCTCTGGGGTGGGCGATGGCAGTTCCTCTTCCTTGGGGGAACCAGAGGGAGAGACATGTGAGAATAGGTCTTGCCCGGCTGCCTCTCCTCTGTATTTCTCCCCAGATGTGTGATGTTCTCAGTGCACCCTGCTGAGCAGAGCCCCAGGAAAGTTTCCCACATATTAAGGGGTCAGTGGAGGGGGAGTGGGCAGCAGGGCAGCATGGGGGAGGAGCAGAGGGGGAGGGGTTGAGCTCAAAGCTAAGAACCAATAGATGAGTGGGAGTTGGCAGGCGGGTTGGGGGGGACAAGGGAGGATGGGCTCTACAGACTCTTCCTGTGTTCCCTTTTAAAATTATTTTGAGAAGTTAACATGGACTAGTTGTTTTGAGTTCAAAAATGTATACAAAGATCCAGAATGAGAAGGGCTTTTTTCTCCTACCTTGAAGCCACACAGGTGCCCTCTGAGGCACTGCCTTGCCTTTCCTGCCTCCCGACAGTGGGACCCACCATGGTTTCTCCAGACGCGGAATGACTGCCCCCCTGTACCCCATAGAGCCAGCTGGGCCTGAGAGAGGGTTCTAGAAGAGTTCTGGGAGCAGGAAACTTAGATCCAAGCATTTCCAGAGACTTATAGATCCCCATGACCCGTTCTTAGGAAGGACCTGCTTTCTGACCTCCAATCACCCTCATCACCCAAAACCAGGAGTACCCAGGTGACCTGGCAAACCTTACGCCCCAAAGACACAGCCCACAGCCTTGGCCTAGTACTTTTAAATTGTTTTAAATTAGCTCATCCTTGAGAGTGTTTCCCTGGAGACAACTTCCCCATCGCCTGGGGGTTCTGTGGTCTGTGCCTGGGGTTTCTAGACTGATAAGTGTCCCTCCCTTCAGAGACCATAGGTACTTGTGCACTGGACGGTGCTGGTGTATCTGCCTTAGGTGGCCACTTGCCAGGGGCTGTCCCACCAGAGGGGTAGAGGCAGGGTGTGTAACATGGGGCCATGGTAGGCTATGCTCCCTGACTGGGCACCTACCTGATTTGTTCTTGTATTCAATGTCAAAGCCTGTAATGATGCTGTTCCCATCGAATCGCTGGGTCCATCGCAGGTTCATGCTCCGGGCCTTCACCTCCCGGATCTCCAGCTCAGGGGGGTCAGGGGGCTCTGGAGTGCAGCAGGGAAGGGACAGAAGTGAGGATGGCAGCAGGAGCTTGGCCTCCAGATTCCGCCTGGGTGTGATGTCGTTAGTGGTCTAACCAGGGACCCTGGAGCTGGGGGAGGCCAGCAGCTGGGCTCAGAGGCTGAGAAGCCAGGTTTGGTCTCCTGCCTTGAGGCCTCTTTGCCTCGGCCTGGGAAAGGGCAGACCCTTTTTCAGGGATTCCTCAGAGCTGAGGGCTGCTGCCCTCATCCCCCACCCCATGCAGAGCTCCCAACTTTTCTAACTTGAATTTTCCTTCCTGCACTTCCTCTAGGGGCATGTTCCCAGGAACCAGGTCCCCAAACCCCTCCTGGAACCAGGAACCCATCGATTCTGTAGGGGCTGCAGCCCTTGCAAATAAGTGGGTGCTTCTGAGGTGCTTGCAAAGGTCCTATCTCCCTACTTTGGGCTGGAGGGGTGGGGCAGGAAGCTTTCCCACAAAGGCCATTTCCTGTCATCCCCCACCATGGTGCTGGAGATGCTCCCTGCTTTTCTTTTTTCCTTGGTACTGGGGATTGAACCCAGGGGGCTTAACCACTGAGCCACATCCCCGGCCCTTTCTATATTTTATTCAGAGATAAAGTCTCGCTGAGTTGCTTAAGGCCTTACTAAGTAGCTGAGCCTGGCTTTTGAACTCACAATCCTCCTGCCTCAGCCTTCTGAGCTGCTGGGATTATAGGAGTGCGCCACCATGCCTGGCTGCCCCCTGCTCTCTGAGGTGGACTTGGCTGCAGGTTGCTGGCCCCTAGGGAGCAGACATGTGTCAGGAAGGTGGGCAGGGAAAGCACCTTGCACGGTGAGCTGGATCAAGCCCCTGTCCTCCCCGTACGAGTTGATGGCGTGGCAACTGAAGAACACAGAGTCCCCACGGTCAGCTGGCTTGAGCTGGGAGATGGCCCGCAGGGGCAGGAGAGGGAGGAAATGGGGAGAGCCTTTTAGAGTCCAGCAACTGAAGGGGGCCACTCCAGGGGTATCAGCAAAGGATATCTTGTTCTGGGAGGGGGACCCACGAGGGGCTCTGTCAAGGGCTTCTCTTCCCAGAATGTTCCAAGATAGGGAGTGTGGAGGGGTCCATGCAGGGAGGAAAAGGTCAAGGGTCCTAGGAGAGGAAGGGGAGCCCAGTGGTTCCAGAAAGGAGGGCTGAAGAACCCACATAGCTGATGGCTGAGGGATTGTTAGAAAGGGATGTGGTGAGATCCGAGGTAGAGATTCCTGGGTGGGACTAGAAATAGGCAGGAACGGCTAGGTACATTTTGGTGTAGGGAAGGGCTCCCAGACTCCCCATTTACCTCCTCTGGATACAGATTTGACCTGGTGGGCTCCCCACTTTCAGAGAGTCAGGGTCCTTGGGGCTGGGGCTGGGCGCTCACCTTCAACGTGGAGACAACCTCATCGCCATTGTCCTTGGTGGCTATGGCATAGCGCATGACTCTGTCGGGGTCAATGACAGTGTCCCCTTTCTCCCAGCGGATGATGATTGGCCGCTCGCCACGCGCGGTACAGTTCAGCTCCTTGGAGTGGCCCTTGATGGCGATGGTGGTATTGGGGTGGGAGGTGATCATGGCTGGGACTGGGGAGGGAAAGAGGTGCATGGCACTATGAGGGTCTCAGGAGCAATCCCGGGGGAGGTGCACGTATTGCAGAAGACCCGCCCACACTGCCCCATCCCCAGGCCCCTGGAGAAGGTCTGAGAATGTGAGAGCCCTGTAGGGGAGCCTGTTTGCCTGTCCCTGGTCACTCTTGCTTCCATGTCTGGGATGCATAGCTCCCTCCTCACCAGGACTTCTTACATTCCCTGGACCCCTCTGGTGATGTCAGTTGACTTGGTTTCAAAATTATTTTACATGCACAACATACATAGAATTAAAAGGGAAACTGGTTATTACAGAAATATGGTTATGTAAATATTAAAAACATTAAAAAGCAGACTTTGGATATTGTATATCACATATTCATGCTTCTCTATTACTCATGAAAAAAGATCTACCAGTAGGTCTTATAGTTACTGTCTTATTTTACTGAGCTTTTGTGCTAGAGATGAGCACAAGTGATATTTTGAGATGTCTGCAACAAATGCGATCTGATGTGAAAATATCTGTGGATTTCTACTGGTGACAGTCACACATACTGTACTGCTGTGGGTTGTGGTTATGTTTGCAATGGCAGGAAATACTAAATTTCACTTAGAGGCCAGAGAATAGAAGATGTGCTCTCCCCACCCCCAACTCAAATTCGCCAGTCTCACCAAATCAAATTGTGGGCGGTCTCTGGACCAGGTCAAGACCCCTGCTCTGAACCTGGGGTCTCCATTTGTCTGTACAGCTAAAGCTTCTTTATTTCCATCCTGAGCTTTCCAACAAAATTCCACGGTAAGCCCTTGAACGGCACCACCGCAACCGACAACCCTCAGCGACACTAACAGGGTCTCAGCTTCACCCCACCCTGACCCATGTCCTGAGAAAGTCGCCAAAAAACCACCCAGGCTGGTCATCCACTCCTCCCAAAGCCCTGACAGGACATTTGTCAACCACTGGTCCCTCCTCTGGGCCTGAGCACCTGGCCAGCCACAGGAGGAGGGGAGGGACAGGGGAGACAGGACAGGAGCACTCAGAGTCCTGTCCCCTTTCCTCTGTGCAACTCAACCAACATGCACTGAGCTCTTAGGCCATCACGAGACAACTTGCAGGCCTTGGGGATACATGTGACAATGAGTCAGGGTCCTTGCCTCCTGAAGGTAGACCCAATGCCTGGGGCAGCGTGCACATTGGAGGCATGTGATGAGCGCTCACCCAGCTCAGGAGAAATTCTCTTGACTGGGGGCATCTGGGAAGGCACTATCCATCTGTCTCACAAGCATACATGGAGACCTACTATGTGCCAGGGCCTGTGCTGGGTTTGGGAGTCACTGAACAGGAGGAGGATGGCCTTTGGTGGCAGGGAGTCACATTTCAGGGTGAGAACAGGCAACGAACCAGTGGCCGAGTCAGGAATGGCAGTTGGCCGAAGGGCACCACGCACACCTGGGGACCTGAGATGAGAAGGACAGAGGCCTGGCACTCCATCTCTAGGGCAGGCCCAGAAAGTGAGCGGTCTGATGCGACAGGGGGTGATCCTTGGGCTTCTTTTTCCTCACCACCTTTCTGGGAAAACTTGCCGCTCAGAGTGCAGGTGCTCAGTAGCTCTTGTCCTGGGAGGGTGATCCAGAAACACGTCCTAGGCCGCCAAACCCAGACACCTCCCACCCCCACATTCAGCAGAGGAGCCCTCCTCACACGGGTTCTACAGAGCAGAGACCTGTCACCACAGCCCCGTCGCTGGTCTGCTTGTGCAATGGAGCAAAAGGGGCTCTGTCTTCTCTCTGCTCAGAGCTGGTGCTCTGCCCCTATTTCCTGGCACCATGTCTTGGCTCTGTCTCGGTGGCTGCCCTTTTCTTCCCAGTATTCTCAGGATTTCTCTCTCCAGTTTTAAAGCCCTTCTCAGACAAAGTTCTTCCTAGCCGACTCTCCAGGGACATCTGATTTTTATGGACAAATAAGTCTTTGGAGAAAGGAAGGAAGCCACAGGACTGGAAGGATCTGACCTGCGACAGCAGCCAGGGGATAAGGGGGACATTTGGAACAGGTGCCGGGGGATGACCTTTCTGGCTCCCTGAAGTCATGCCATGCAGACAGCCACCCCCTCTGCTGTCTTGTCAAGCGGGATTGGATGTTGAGGCTGGCCTTGGCCCCAGGTCCCAGCATATTCCCTAGCCCCGGCTCATCAAATAATGAAGCAGATAAATTTTATAATGCACAGCATTACACTAAGATATACAATAAAACGCGAAAGACAAATAACGAGGTGCAAGTTATAATGAAGAAAAAGCCTGCAGTCAGAGACATCCGAGTATGAATTATTGACTAAGGTTTTACACTCTCAAGGATGTGCGGAGGAATATTTTTCCATCAAAGATTTGCATAATTCACTCGTATAAACCTGGGTGGAATATAGAGTGAGGTTTTACGTCAACAAGTCAGGCCTCGCATTGCAGATGCCTCCATTTTCACTGGAGGATGGAGATGCTGGGGCGTGGGGGGAGGCACAGGGCTGTTTCTGTTCTTCCTACAAGGAGCGATCCAAGGCCTGGGATCTGACCCCTGGGTTGGTTAGGTCCTGAGGCTGTCCTGTTCTGGGGAGGAGAATCCTGTTCCTGGAATGACTGTGGAGCAGTGTGTGTGTGTGTGTGTGTGTGTGTGAGAGAGAGAGAGAGAGAGAGAGAGAGAGAGAGAGAGAGAGAGAGAGAGAGAGGAGGGTGGAGCGAGGGCCACACCTCAGCAGGGGTCAGCCTCTGAGAAAGGGCAGGGGAAGGAAGAATCTTTCCCTGCTGGAGGGCTTCACAGCTCTGCACCAGAGTGAGAAACTTGCCCCTCTGTTCTGCTTTCCGAGCTCAGCCTGCAGCAACCTCTAGGGCCTGTGTGGGAAGCATAAAGGTCCCTCTTGGTAGATGCAGCCTGGTGCCAGGAGACACAACTTGGCCAATGGAAACCAGATTTCAGATCCCACTCACCTGTAGGATGTGGATCTTTGAGCAGTGCACAACTTGTGTATTCACACATGTTAGTACCAGTTCAGGGAATTTATCTTTCCTCTCAGGGTTGTTCAGAGACAGACATGTGGATAGAGAGAGACAGCAGGGTCCTGAGAGATCCTTTGTCCCTTAGTCCTGTAAACAACCCTACTTGGAGCCTGGGGCAGGCTCCCACCCTCTCTTTACGAGCTGCCCAGGCAATCCTTACCGCCCTGTAGCTCCGGACTAGCTCAGGGGGGCAGGCTCTGCAGAAGAGCTGGAAGAGCTTGGGGCCAGCAGATCTGAAAGTTCTAGCTCTGTCGGCACCAACTATGTGGCCTCTGTCACATTTAAGTCCACCTCTGCACTCCACAAGTCCACCTCTGCACCTCACAAGTTCACCTCTGCACCCCACAAAGCAGTGGTGAGGATGAAACGAGTGTATACATGTAGAATGCCTGCCACGCGACCACGGGCAAGAAGCCTGGTTGCACAGCCACCCCCACAAGGCTCTCCTGCTTGCTCCTGTCCAGGGAAAGCATCAGATGTGTCTGTGGGCACCAAGCTCCTGGCTGAAGATGTCACTGGCTAGACTGTTTCACAGGGTCATTGCACCTGCACCAAGACCTGCTCTCCAGCCAAATGTGAGTTTGGGGCTCTGGAATCCTAGCTGCTCCGATTGCACTGCACGTGTTAGACACCGGATTTTTAAAATGTGGGAAAAGAGAAAAAGAATGTAAACTGTCTCATTAATATCTTTTACATTTTAATATTTTAGAGAGATTGAGTTAATATTCTATTTCCATTAATCTTACCTGTTTCTTTTTCACTGTTTTGAACATGGGACAATGGGAAGGTTTGAAATTCCCTGTATGGCTCTGCTAAATGGCACAGTATAGGTCATCCACACTGACCCACCCTTCCCTTTACATATGGAGAAACTGAGCTTGCCCAGGAAAGCGATTTGCTCAAGGTCACTTTGCTAGCAAGCATCAGATTCTACTGTCATGTATAACTAAAAAGAACAAAAAAAAAAAAAAAAAAAAAAAAAAAAAGAAACCAGGTGTGATGGTGCACACCCTCAAGTCCCAGCTACCTGGGAAGATCACTTGAGCTCAGGAATTTGAGGCCCAACTTGGGCAATGTAGTGAGACTCTGTCTTAAAAAAACCAATCCAACTCGACCCAACCCCAGTTGGGAGAGGGTGGTACTCCACACCCGTGGCCACACTACTAATGGTGGGCGGTAAGGCCAGGCGGTCAGACCTACCTCCCATTTGTAGGACTAACAGTTATAAGCTCAGGCTGCCCGTGAAATGTTCTGTCCTGTTCTAGACTCTCTCCTTGGCAGAAGACATTGACCACCTGGGTCTGGCCAGGAAGATGAACGGACTTCACATGGTTCTAGAATCTGGGAATGTGGTGACTGCAGGGACTGAGGGGGGTCATAGGCAAGGCAGAGGAGGGGGCCTCCTGTTAGGCCCAAGGAGGAATTTTCTAGTAGTTCCTGCTGTTTAGGGAAAGGGCTGCCGTATGGGGCAGCAGTTCTCTGTACCAGGGGTGGAAAACCAGGGAAGAGCTGGGGCCTGGATCCAAGCCCTTGTCTCTGGGTCCTGGGGGTGTCTGGGTCTCAGGGGAGAGGAATAATGGCCCTGGGGAAATGGCTGTTTAGGAAAGTGATCCCCATGATCAGGGCACCCATCTCCTAGCATATGGGGGTCTTCAGTCCCTTGTCCTGGACAAGCAACAGGGAACACTCCTCTGTTCTCCCTGCCCCACAGTCTTCCCACCAGCAAACTAGAACAGAGACCTCTCCACTGTGCCCCTCCCTCCTCCAAGCTCTGTGGTTCTCTCCTGTGCCCTTGACTGGGGGCCTCAGCCGTCCTGGCTGTTGCACAGCTGAGCCCAAGGCAGCAGGTGCCGGCCCCCGTCTCCCTCTTCCCTGGCCTCGCCTCCTGCTCTGGGCCACGAGGACTCGCTGTTCCACTGAGCGGCAGTAATGAGCACCGTGGGTCTTCCCTGTATGGAGACTTTCTGGGTTGAAGGAAGACCCCCAAGGATTCCCTGGGAGGTGTTCATGTGCAGACACCCACTTGCACATGGAGGCGGTGCCCAGAACACAACCAATGAACAGTCTCCACTGCCATCCCCCTTACCATGAACCCACATGCAGCGTCCCACAAACGACCTTGCAGGTCGATATCCAGAGGTGATGAATACCCGTTCCTACACACGAAGGCAATGCCCTTGAGCACCCTTCCTCTACACGATCATGCGTGTGCACACACACCTGCACACTTTTATAGTCCCTGTGCTATGGAGCGTTGGCCGAGTGCTCGCAGTGCTCTAAGCACTGTACGTGGACGAACCCTGCTGAGGGAGGCCTGTGATTACTCCCCTGCTCCAAAGCCTGGGTCCTGGCATAGCTCTGTGGCCTGGCTGGTGTCCGTGATGCTCAGGATGGAGCGGGCGGGCAACAAGCCGGATGCCTTTGCCTCTTGGCTTATTTTCAAGGATTCCTCCCAACACCAACCATAAGGAATAAGTGTTATTATCCCCATTTTTCACACAAGTAAACCAAGGCTTCTGGCAGGGCAGGTGGTTCTTGGCCTGTAAGCTGTGGGCGCAGAGGCTGGAGGCCTGTTGCCAGCCATCTGTCTGCCCGCCTGCCCCGCACACGGTCTGGCGATGGGAAGCAGAATTTGGCTGTGGTCTCCCTGTGGCCCAGCAGCCTCAGCAGGTGACTCCTGGGGTGGATAGCAGGGACTGCAGCCTTAGGGCCCAGGTAGGGCAGCTGGGGGGTGGGAGGGGACTGTAAGCACAGGGCTGAGTCGTGCATGGAAAATGCTGATGACAGCCATGCGGCCAGCGCGCTGCTCCCACAGGACGCAGGAGGCTTTAACCAGGCCAACTTGGTTGTCTCCTGCAATGTGACTCAATTAACAACCAGGGAACATGAATTTCTCTGTACAAAGCTGGGTGTCGGGGAGGGGCACTTCCTGTGGCCTTGGGAGCTGGAGGGGCTGGGCACAGGAGCTGGTGAGCCTCCCCTTGGGTGGGGGGTGGGAGTCTCCGAGGTCCCCGGTGAGTCTCTGGGTGAGGCAGGCCCATCTCATTTAGAGCTTGACAGCTTTTCACCAGTGTTCTGCATTGCAAGTGGCCACACTGTGGCAGGGGGCAAAGCAGTGTCCAGGCGACTACAGGGGACACCCCACATGGCGAGCAGACACTCTCTGGAGTTCCCCATGGGGCATGCCCTAAGGGCACAGTGCCTGTCTCCAGGGTGGGACTGTGGGCCTCCCAGGGCAGCTACAGCCACAGCCTGGGAACCAGCTCCCATCCATGGAAAGGGGGCTCCCAAGCACCAGCGCCAGACACCCTGCCCAGGGCTGCTGTCTACTCACTCCAAGGCAGGGAGGACTGGCCAACCAGGCTCTGGCCATTGCCTTAGGTGGCAGAAATCCCTGGTCTCTTCCTCCTGGTTCTGTCCCACTCTGTCCGGTGGGGCCTTGTTGGCGGGAGCCCCAGCACAGGCAGCAGGGCTGGGGAGGCGCCGCCCCTCCCCTCACTCCAGGCCCTCCCAGGGCCGCAAGCAGAGGGGAGAGGAAATCAATTTCAGAAACAAGACAGTTGTCAGAATCCGATGTAACCGGTTCCCGTCTGTGAAATTACTCGCAGGCCGGCTCCTGTCACCCCTGAGGTCCTGCCCGGACCAGCTGCTATTTACATTTTAATTTGATGTGAGAGGCTGATAGATTTTTAAAAGACCATGAGACAGCTCTGCCGCCTCACTTACCCCCAGCAGCCACGCACTTTCCCACCAACCCCTAGGCCTGGAGGTGGAGTCCTCGGGTCCCCAGACACTGCCCTGGGGATGACGAACCCTGTGCCTATGTAGACCCTTGTTCCTCAGCTTCCCCCTTCCTCTGAGGTCTCACCCCCTGAGAGGGAGGAGCCTGCTCCTTGCAGTTTAAAAAGCACTTTTGCAGCAAGCTTTATTTATGTTAAGGAGGTGGCCTAGGGCCTATTACCCCTGCCATCGTCAATGAAGAAATGAAGGCTCAGAGAGGTCAAGTGATCTGTCTGAGGTTACATAGCTTAGTGACAACAGCAAGAAGACCAAGTCCCATGTCCCCTGACAATTCACAAGCTCCTTTTTCTTTAGTTTTAGCTCAGCCTTCTCTTGCCTATTTTTCCCTTCCCTCTACTGTGGATGAATCTTGGGAGAGGTACAGAGGGAGGCTGAAAACTAGAGTGGGCAGGCTGGGTCCCGGGCAGGAGTAGGGGCAGGAATCCAGGCTCCCTGGGTGCCTGTCTGCCTCCCTTTCTTCCTTGGTGATGGGAGCTCAGCTGGTGTTTCTGACAGTCCCCAAACCACCAGGGAGGGAAGCTCTGTGTTGAATACCCAGAGGAGACAGCAGTGTGAGTGGGAAGGGGACATGGAGGGAGCAGGAGGAGGATACCATCGGTGGTTGGGAGGGGCTGACGTCATGCATGAGAGGCCAGAAAAGTCACCTTCCACAGGGGCTGATGTCATGCGTGAGAGGCCAGAAAAGTCACCTTCCACAGGGCACGTCCTTACCGTTCTCGGGCGCGGTGTGCTAACACAGCGCGAGGTCGATCTTACCGAGGACTCGCTGCGTCCACACACTGTTCTGAGTTCTCAAACACGCTCCGGTGCACTGAGCACTCACAATAACCCTATTTTTATTCCCACTTTATACTGGGGAAACTGAGGCTTAGAGAAGCAAATAGTCCAAGGTCACATGGCTGGTGAGTAGCAGAGCCAGGGCCCAACCCAGAGTGTCTGAGGTCTCACACACTGTGACACTGGTCAAAGGACAACAGACACTGGAGCAAGTGCCAGGGAGTGGGAGGGCTGGAGCTGAGCTGCAGGCTGGCTTGGGGATAAAGGATGGGCCCGGAGTTGGGGGTCCAGGGGTGAAGCTCTCTCATCTGGGCGAGCTGCGTAGGGGGTGGAGGAGGTTCTCAGCCCCAGCTGTACATGAGAGCCACCTGGAAGTTTTGAGAGATACTATGGCACAGATGGCACGTGCAGAGGCTCTGGTTTAATGGGTCCCGGGTGGGCCTGGGCACCTGCATTCCTTAGGAGCCACCTCCACCTCTAGGAGGTTCTTACTGCTCTGGGGGAAGCGCCACAGGGCTGGGTGGACCCTCTTCATGCCCTCTGGTCTTTCCCCTGCTCCAGCTGGGTCAGCCCCAAAGCCAACAGATTGGGAGAAGGCAGCAAAGTCCTGGGATTCTTCACTGTCCCCAGGGAAGGGTCTTTGCTTTCTCAGGAAGTTCTTCTGAAAGCCTAACTGAAATCTTTTCAGGAGTCTCATAGAGCTTTTCGTTAAAAAGGCCACTTTTGGTCTGCCAAATCACGTTCCTGGACCTCCTCTTCTTTGCCCTAGGAAGAGGCTTTTCCTGGAAACAACGGGTGCCCTACAGCCTGCGAGCTCTGCCAACCCACCTTGTCAGGGGAGAAGGCAGCCCCTGGCTGGGCTCGCAACTGCTTTTGTTTCTGGAAGGATTACAGGCAGCCCTGAGAGGTGAGTGGGCCCCTCTCCCCAGCCCAGCACACTCGCCTCTCTCCCCCAAAGGCTTGTGTCTCTGCTCCTTGTTAACAAGCTCCTGACAAGGACGGGAGCTTGTTTGGCTGTGTGAGATAAGCCGCCACAAAGGGACCTTGTGGGCATGAGGGGTGCTGGGCCTGGGGTGGGTGGGAGAGGCTTTGCTCAGCCTGGGTGGTGGCAGCCCTGGGCTTCCCCTGGGAAAGGCTGGGGGTGAGGGCTTCTGGTGGCTGCTTTGTTTTCCCCTTCTTAAAGAGCCAGGGCTGTGGCGTTGTTAATTTGATTGCACCCATTTCGGTGTCTTGTCTCCCCTGATTAGCCAAGCTCCACCTGAAGCATGAGATTAATTCAAATTGCATGGAAGCAATCAGCCTCGCTTCTGAGAGCCAGTGGGGAGGTGCCCGGGGAGCTGGGGGCTCAGGGGACCCTGGCTGTCCACTGCCTGAGTACTCAGGGATCAGAACTAGCAGGACCACAGAGCTGTGAAGGGGACAGGGCTGGGGAGCACAGGACCTCAGAGACTTGGACCACAGACCTGTCTCTGCTGCATGGTAGGCCCAGCTGGACTTGGCTGGCCTTACTTTGTCCAGCTATAAAATGGGGCCAGTCACTTCCTGGAGTGGGAGGGGGGTTGTTCTCAAATGAAGGTGGGGATGGGGATTTCTGCCTGCTTCTCATCCTCTATTTCCCTGAGAATGTTGGGAAAATGATAGTAATAGTCACAACTAACATTTACTGTGTGCTTATTATGTGCGTGTGCCGTGGTTAATGCTGTTCATGAAATAGCTCATTAAAACCCCTCCCTCCACAGCTCTGGAGGGCAGGAGGCTTTAGAGATAAAAGGTCATCTGATCATTAGAATCCTTTCAGAAACAGAAGGAGGTGGGCCGTCTTTCTTTGATCACTTGGGGAAGGTACTTCCGGGTCATCACTGTGAATGGGGTCAGCAAACTTTTCGGTAAAGGGCCAGATAGTGAATCCTTGAGGCTTCACGGGCCTCAGGTCTCTGGCATGACTACTCAGCTCAGCTGTCGCACCTCCAAAGCAGCCATAGAAGTGCACAGAGGATGTGAAGAGGGAGATGGCCCTGTGGCAATGGGGGCAGAGACCAGAGTGATGTGTCTATGGTCAAGGAACGCTCAGGACTTCCGGCAGCACCAGGAGAGCCCTCCTCTGGAGCCTTCAGGAGAACACGGCCCTACAGATACCTGGATGTCAGCCTTCAGACTCCCAGAACTGGGAGAGAACAGGTTCAAGTTGTAGGCCACCCAGCTTGCAGGCCTTTGTTTCTGTAGCTGGGGAAACCAAGGCAGGGATCCGGCAAGTCGCGAAGGTTCTCAGTGCTTGGTGCCCAGAGAGGGTGGCCATGGCTCTGCTCTGTGGAGTCAGAAGGGCTTCCTAAGGTGCCAGGTGGTGTGGGCTTTGCTCTCCCAGCTGTGTGGGGAATTTAATCTGCGTCCACTCCCGGCCCCAAGGGCCCTGGCTGGCAGAAGGCAGGAAGCTCAGAGTGTGCAAAGACCACCCCGCCCTGCCCCTAATCCCACCTGCAGCCCTGGGTACAGGGAGGGGCTCAGAGCAGCTGCTCCCTAGCTACCTGATGAATGGTGCGCCAACTGGGCAACCCTGCCCCATCTCAATTCTCTAGACCTGAGAGGCCCAGAGGGCAGGGCAGGGTGGTTTCTGGGTGAATCTGTTCGCAACTCAGGACAGGACACCTGCCAGTCACATGTGATTGGAGAATCACCTTGGTTGGGGCCTTGGGGTCATTGGGCCAGTGCTCAGCTCTAGGGAGAGTGTCTGCTTGCCTCAGGGTGTTCCCTGTCATCTCTTGGCCACAGCAATCCTGCCACCTCTCCACGCCTCCACCCTGTTTTCCTCATCTCTCAGCCTCAAGCCCTTGACTCTCTGGGCTTCCTCTGTTTACCCATCGAGGCCTGATATTTGTTCCTTCAAAATGTCTCTTAGAGTCCCGCTTCCTCTCCACCTCTCCCACTCAGGATCCTGTTGTCATTCCCATTACCTAGTCCGTCATGCCCAGACTTCAGTGCCATTCTCCCATCCAGCCCCAACCCTCATCCCTAGCTGCCACCTTCTGGTTTGATGCTTGCTCTTCTTGCCACCTCTCATGGGAGCTTCGCACCCCAGGGCCTTTGCTCAGACTGTCCCTCTGCCTGGAGGCTTCCTTTCTTCCCCTGCCAATCCAAATCTACCTACCCTTCAGGCTCAACTCATGGTCTCCTGCCTCCAGGAAGTTCTGCCCTGTCTGTTCATTCTGGGGTTTTCCTTCTCTAACCTAATGTCACATGCAGATAGTGCCGCCACACTTAGCACATGGCCTTGCCTTTTGTCCTGGAGGAGAGGACAGTGGTTTAATTTTGCCTTGCTGCCTTGTGGGCTGCTTGAGTAAGGTTTGGGTATGTCCTAAGGGTTCTTGTGTTCGAGTTTCATCCCCATTGTGAGGACTCAAGAGGGTGGAAACTTCATCTGACCCTAGTGTCTAGAGGGGGGCCTTTGGGGAGTGATCAGGAGTGGATAAGGTCATCAGGCAGATCCCCCATGACTGAACTCAGGTGGCTTTATGAGAAGAGAGACCAGAGGACAAACACACAGGCACGCCCGTGTGAGCCCGTGTGCACCCACATGCATATGCTGCCCATCTCGCACTGCATAATGCCCTGTACCACCGTGGGACCTTGCCAACAGGAAAGCCATCATCACCAGTTCCGGCCCCTTGACCTTGGGCCTCCAGAACCACGAGCCAAAATAAATCTCTCTTTTTTAAGAGTCACGGAGACTGTGATATGATGTCAATAACAAGAGCAAAGAGGCAAAGTAGACCTTGACACGTGCTGGACCTGTGGGCCACGCAGGAACACCATGCTCACTGCTTGGCTGACTCAACAATTTATACTGCCCCATCCGTCAGATGGGTGTCGATCTAACTGGGGAGAAGCTCTGGGCTCCCCAGGGAGGGCAGTGTTGGGGGTTCTGTCATGCCGGCATCTTCCTACCTACTAAACCTGGCCACCCAACCATGCCCCAGCTGTCTTGCTGGGCGTGTTGACTGGCACTGCTACCCCGAGTGACTTGCACGATGCACACAATGCTGTACCCTCTGATCTGCCCTGAATGATGCCTTGAAGCCCACATCCACTTGGAAATTCCTCAGTGCTGTGGTTGGGGGGATTTCAGGGGGGACAGGTGATAATGTGCTTTACACCGCTACAGCCCAAAGCCTCTAGGAGGGAGAGAGGGGCCCAGATGAGGCTCCTGGGGACAGACACAAGAGGTTCCTCTCATTGATCTCTTCAGTAAAGCCTCCCCTGCCTGTTGGGCCTGGTTGCTATGGAGATGAGAAGGCGTGGGCGGGATGGGGGACTGTCCCACAGGGAGACGTTTTACTCTACCTTAAAGCCTCTGCACACGGTGCTCTTTGGGGCTGGTTTGGGATGTGCTGTGGAGCTCCAGTGGTACTCTGGGGGCACGAGGCAGGCGCGAGCCCATGTTTTGTTGGTTCAGACTCATCTTCGCCTTTCTTGTGGCCCCCTGAATGGCCGGAGCTGCAGCCTGAACACCCGCTCCTGGCCACCATCAGCTCAGTAGAATGTGACCCACTTGTTGAGTTCTGTCAATGCTTAGTGGGTGAGGGACAGTGACAGGAGGGTTGCGACCCCGCTGAACAGAGGTGCAAACCAAGTCCCAGGGAGAGGGAGTGGCAGGTCTCAGTTACCTAGGGTGCAGTGGGGGGCACCAGCGGGAGAAACGCTCCTCACTCCCTGCTCAGGTCCTTTCTGTCCCCTAAGTGAATGACTTGTTTTGACCTTCCAGGGTCCTGCGGTGGCTAGGGCTGGCCTGGGCAGGCACAGGGCTGCAGACGCCCTGGCCAGGGCTCTGGAAGATTTGCTGACTCCTCCTTTGCCTCTGAAGGAGGCGCAGTGGGGAGCCTGGCCTGCTAAGAAGCTCTGTCTGGCCTCTCTCCTCCCCTCTGTTTGATGAAGGAGATAAAGTGTTGTTCCTTACTCCATGAAGTCTGAAAATCAATAAGGCCAAAGAGCCAGCTGGATAATCATCGCCATGGAAATCACCACAGTGCCTCCTTCCCTCTCCCCCTCCCTCCTCCTTCAGCAGCAGGGGGAGGCCCCTGCTGGCTGAGCAGACACCCTGGCGTGGCATAGGCCAGCACAGGGTCCTCTCAGCCACCCTGAGGCTGGGCAGGTGAGGTGGACCAATGACCATCGCCTGGGAGGAGAGGGAGGTAACAGCCCCTAAATTCCACAGCTGTGGTGGGGGCCAGCCGGCTCAGCTTCCTGCCTCGGCCCCTGTGCCCTGCGCACCACTGGGCTTCCCTGCCTCCTTCCCACTGTTTGCAGACCCAGCCCCCTACTCCTCACCCAGTCAGAGCGGCTCACAGGGCCAAGGGAAGAGCCCAGGTGGTGGACTACGGTGCCAGCTGTTACTAGGCCAGTCCTGTGGGCCAGGGGGCCAGTCAGTTTCTCAGTCCCTGGCACACAATGCCAAGTGGGCAGAGGCCTGTGCCATGCTGCGTGCCAGGGGCGGGAATTCCCACACAGACCCAAGAGGGTTCACTCTGGTGAGGAGACAGAACCTATCACAGGAAAGCCTTGTGCCCATTGCTTGGCCTCTGTGCCTCAGTTTATCATCGGTGCTGTAAGGGGCCTTGTGTGGGCCATGCCCATCCATACATCCTGGCTCCATCTACTTGCCTTCCCTTAGGTTAAGGGTCATCTGGTGGCGAGGCCTGTTGGGGAGGACAGATTTTGGGGGAGGCCTGGAAACCCTGGAAGCAGTTTGGGGTGTTCAGGGAGGGAATTCCCTGGGTACCAGAGCACGAAAGGGATTTGTGGCCATTTCCTTTATCCATAGACTCCTTGCCCTGTGGGTGGAGCAGGGACCCATTCACCCAGGTCTAAGGAAGGTGCTACTCCGATCTGACAGAGGCGTTTCCACTGGGCAAATTGGAAATCAGGACCAGCTCTGTCAGCAGCTACAGTTGTGTTTTCTAAGGCTTTGCATCCAGACCTTGGTACCTGCCCATGGTCAGCCATAGCAGGTGACCTGGTCCACTCCTGTCCAAAGGCTCCTTCCCTCCTTCACTCCCATGAGAGTTTGGCCTGTCTCCCCGTCTCCCCGCTCTTGACTTCCTGTGACTTGCAGGGGTGTGTGCTTGCTGAGGCTCTTGGATCTCATTTTAATTGGCCTGACATTTTGCTAAACAAACAAATCAAAACTCAAACCAAACAAAGAGCCCTCATGGGTTTAATTGGCCGTGGGCTTTGTCTGTGGCCCAATCACTGGAGCCTTCACAAGGGTGAAGGGGACTCTGGGGACAGTAATGAGACCTGTCTAATAAGGTAACCTGCTGGACAAGGGAGCTAGCAGGTCCCAGGAGGCACTGCCACAAGGTGGTGGCATCAAAACAGCCAGCCCCCTTCTACCCCAGATGAAGCTGCTCGGCTTTGTACCTGCCTCTCACTGAAGAATTCTCTTTGAAGATGCTTTATTTTTTTCCTCATGTGTCACTTAGAGGAGGAATTGCCTCCTCCCCCTTTTGGTCATTATCTCTCTTTTAAAATATATATTTAAAAGGGAGATAAAAGGCAACTCTGTGGATGTGGTATTTTCTTCTGTTAATTACATTTATTTTCAACCAAGTTCTGGGAGGTGGTCTGGTGCCCTGAAAAGATACACATGCTGAAGAATCAGAGTCTGTCTGAGGTGGAAGGGGCCTTGGGTCAGCTGGGACTGGATTCTAGTTCAGGTCCCTTATTGTACAGATGAGGAAACCGAGGCCCAGAGAAGGGAAGGGACAGCTTGTGAATGCACAGCCAGAGTCACAGAGCCAGGATAAGCGGCCAGTCCTTGGACTCTCAGCCTGTGCTCTTTCTTCCCAATCCTGGAGATAAGTTCTGGTCTCAGCTGGGGCTACTCTACCCAGTGACCCTGATCCAGTATCTTCAGTTCCCTGAAAAGGTGTTATTGCCGGCCAGCCTCACAGGCAGAGTGACAAGTGCTGTGCACAGGGTAGGGGGACCCGCAGCGTGCTCAGTACTCATGAGCTCAGCCCACACCAAGACTCTGGGGTCAGGAGGGAGTGGGGGCCAGTTGGGCCTGGTTGGTTGTCAGCAAGGATGTCCAAGGACTTGTGAAACTGCTTTCCCACTCTAACAAACCCCTAGGGCCCTAGGATGGTAATTTCAGGGGTTAACTGACTAGACTAAGGAACACCTAGGGACTGGTAGAGCCTCATTTTTGAGTGTCTGTGAGGGTGTTTGCAGAGGAGATTGGCATGTGAGTGGTGAACTGATCCGTCCTCATTATGGGCACCATCTAATCAGAGAACCCAGAGAGAACAAAAAGGCAGAGGAAAGCAGTTTCCTCTGTTTGCCAGTCCTTGGGCATTAGGTCTCCTCCAGCTCTCTGGCCTTTAGACTCCAGGACTTGTCCCAGGGGTTTTCTGGTTCTTTGGCCTTTAGCCTTGGACTGAGTATACCATTGGCCACACTGGTTCTGAGACCTTTCCTCTCGAACTGAGTCCTGCTGCTTGCATCCCAGGGTCTCCAGTTCTCAGACAACTAGTAGGACTTCTCAACTTCCATAATTATATAAACCAATTCCTCTAATAAATACCCTCTAATCTGTCGGTCTATCTATCTATCTATCTATCCCTCCCTCGCTCCCTTCATCCTATTTATCTACCTACATCCTATTAGTTCTGTCCTTCTGGAGAACCCTGCCTAATTTAGGCCCTGAGGAGGGTTCTGTATGGGGATAATTCTCCAAGAACCAGCTTTGGAATCTCAACCCCCACCAGACTTTTGGGTTCCTGAAACTCTGGTTTGTAGCCTGGTCTCAAAGTTTGCTCAACACAAGAAGACCCTATGTAGCTCCCAAAGCCATAGCATCTCACATTTTATTCTGCCTGTCCATCCTCCCCTTCACTCTCTGCCAGACACCCTGACCTCTTACGTTACCATATGACATTCATGGCCCTTCCTGCCCCATGACCTCACTTGTGCTATTTGTTCCTCCCTGGATTGGCATGACCTTCACCTTTATTGGCTCATCTCAGAACCTTTTTGTCCCTTGAGCCCTACTGTGAAGCTTTTCTTGACACCCTTTATTCACCCCCAAAGGTAAAATTCATGATTCCATCTCTGATTATTCTTTTTCTGCTGCTGGGGAAACCCAGGGACTCTTGCATGGGGGCAAGTGTTCTAGTCCTGAGCCACACCCCTAGCCCTGGTTCTTTTTGAGTCTGCTCATTGGTAGTTTTTAAGGTACTTATCAATTGTGTATTATGGTTGTTTTGGGGTATATGTCTATTTCCCCTCCATAATTCTAAATTCCCTGAGAAGAACAACCCTGAATTACACTAAGCTAGGTTTCCAGCACTGAAACTAAATGATTGCTAACAATTACTCAATGTGTATTTTGTACTAATTGCTGTAAGAACATGGTCTCATTTATTTATTCACTTTTTTTTTTGTTGTTGTTGTTATGCTGGGGATCAAACCCAGGGCCTCACACATGCTAGGTAAGTGCTCTACCATGAATCAAGCCCCCAGTCCCTCATTTAAATCTTACCAATGAGTAAAAAGCACAAATGTTCCTCGACTTACTATGGGGTTACATCCTGATAAACCCATGACCAGTGGAAAACATCTGAAGTTGAAAACGCAGTGATTACACCTAACCTAGTGTGAATGGCAGAGAGTGAAGGGGAAGATGGGTGGGGAGAACAGAAGGGAGGTGCTGTGGGCTCTGGGAGCCAGCCGACTGAGCTTCCCACCCTCTGAAAGTTCAGAGAGGCGTGAGGCCTGGTGAGGTGGAGCTGCTTTGGGCCAAATCTTCCCTGCGTGTTGGAGGCAAGCCTTCAAATTGGCTCTGCAAATGGCTGGCTCCAGGTACCATGTAGAATTGCTCAGGCTGCCCAGGGTCTTCAAGGACAGTGTGGACAGGAACTGGGGAGAGGGTGTGGGAAAGGGCACAGTTGGAAGGCAGCTGTGCAGGAAGGTCTGGGAGGGAGCCAGGAGCCTGGTGCAGAGAGACTGAGAGGAAGTGCTGAGAGACGCCATCACAGGGGCAGGTGGGCCTGACAGGCAGGGAAATGGGACCCAGACCTGCATGTGAGAGAGCAGATGTGGGAGGGGAAGCACCTGGGTCTTACTGGGGAGAGAGAGCTGAAGTGAGGGCAGTGGGGTGGGGGGAAGGTGGGAAGGAAATGGACCAGATTCTGCCCTGACTCATTAGTGCTGCAGGAAACGCCTGCATTCCCCGAAGGGCAGAGGGTGACACGTGTGTGTGTGTGTGTGTGTGTGTGTGTGTGTGTGTGGTGGGAGGGGCTCACCAGGAGGCCCTGGATTTATAACATTCGTGCTCTCCAAATACTTCAGCGTCTCCTCGCTGCTGCCTGGTTGGGAAGATGGATGGCAGAGGCTGTCCAGACCCCCGGGACTTCAGGGACAGCCTGACACCAACTGAGTCTCTTCACACACAGCCCACCCGCTGACCCTGCATCCTCTGCCACCAGAGTCCCCTCATCTCTACAGAAAAATCACACGCCACAGAACAGCAGCCACACCCGCTCAGTGAAGCCTCTAACTTCAAGAAAAATAGCAAAGACAGAAAAAAAAAGAAAGAATCTGCTGCAAGGAGTTGAGACTCATCCTGCTGACAGTGGGGAGATAAGGATCAAATACCCAGAGGTGCCTGCTCTTCCTCTGCTCTCAGAATCAGCCAAGCTCTCCCTGGCGGAGGGATGTAGATTGATTGCCTGGTTTTATTGAGGACAAAGTGCTTTTTGATAGTGTGAGGGAAGCGGCTCCCCAGGGCGGGGATTCCGGCTCAGCTTGGAGCTCCCTGAGCATCGATCGCCGGCCGGGCTTCCCTGTGTGTGCGGAGCAGAGCGCGGGCGCTGGGAGTGATGGGGAAGCCACGGTGGTTGGAGGGGGAACTCCGGGGAGGGCAGGCTGGACCTCGAGTGGGCACTTGGTCAGCCGCCTCCCCGCGAGCCCTGGGGGGATGGCCAGGAAGAGTGGTCACTGGTGGCTTGGTCTATGGTGCAGCTGCCGCACAACACTAGACTCCTGCTCGACACAAGGCAGAACCCCACCTTATCATGACCCCCGTTTTGTAGATCAGGAAGGTGAGCTGCCATGAGACCAAGTATGCTCATCAAAGTCACACAGTGACCAAGTCACAGCCCCCAGATCCATACATGGTGGGTGAGACGCTACGGCTCAGGTGCTGACCTCTGCCTGCCAAGGTGCACAGTCCCAGACACAGGGCCAGATGACACTCTATTCCTGATATGATCCTCAGGGACCCGCTACATAGACCCCGCCGTGTGTAAAGGGACAGGCTGGCTCAGTAGGAATGGCTCTGTGACTCTAACAGAATCCTAGCATATAAATGGTGGCTTTCCAACACCTTTGAGGCCAGCTCTGAGTGTGGGGATTAGAAGCCATAGAAGCAGCACTAAATGGAGGTATATTGTACTGCTCCAATGGCTTTTTCAAAGCACCTTCCTCTTTCCATCATAAGCTCCTGTATTATTCATAATAATTTTGGGAGGCAAGTAGGCTGGGATTGAACCTCTAGTGCCAGGTGAGGAAACTAGAGCACAGAGAGATGAAGTGACTTGCCCAAGGTCACACAGCTCATTTGGTAGATGTGGAATTGGAGCCCAGGGTTTTTCTTCTACGTTGTCTGCATGGTACTTTCCTTTCTAAGCCACAAAGGGTTGAATGCATGGAGGTGGTATTAAGTAACAGAAATACTTTGGCATAAGCATTCAGAGTGAATTGCCAACCTACAGGTCATAGTAAATGGGATGGCTTATGGTATCTCAGCACAGAAAATCATGAGCTTATCAGAACTGGGGGTGGGGTGTGTTGGGGCCATTCAGGCTTAGTGCTTAGTAATGTCACATGTCACTAGACCCTTGGACAGTCCCAAGCCCACCTTGGAGGAGGCATCTTTCCTGTCTCCCCTTCATAGATGGACCAGTGGAAACCAAGGGGACAGCCAGGGAGAGCGCAGAGATGGCCTTGGCCTGAGATCGGGGTGCGGGGTGGGTGTGTGGGGCAGGACTCACTCTTGACAGTGAGGAACATGGACTTGCTGATGTCGGTGCCCACGCCGTTGCTGGCCTGGCAGAGGTAGTAACCGATGTCCTCTTCTAGGACGTGGCGGATCAGCAGGGAGCTGTTGGGCAGGATCTGGATGCGGCCGGTGAGGGGCACTGGGTGGTACTGCTGGGGGTTCCCACTCCCTGGAAGGAGGCAGAGGTTAGGAGGGCTGGGTCTTCGCTGGGAAGTGAGCTGGGTTGGACGGGGTGCCTTAAGAATGAACCTGATTTTCTCTTCTTTTCTTTTTTTTTTTTGCAGTGCTGGGGATTGGGTTGTGGCTCAGCGGTAGAGCGCTTGCCTAGTGTGGGCAAGGTCCTGGGTCCGATCCCCAGCACCACATAAAAATAAATTAAAAAAAGGTATTGTGTCCAACTACAACTAAAAAATAAAAATATATAAAAAAGAGTGAACCTGACACCTTTCTTTTGCTGATCTAGGGCCACATTGTAGCAAAGCTGCACCATCCCCAAGTGCTAGAGCCACACAGCTCCTGGGGGGGCAACAGGAAAGACCCTCAGAGAGGTCGGGTCCTGCCCCAGCTCTGCAGCAAGCAGATGAGGTGGGGACATGGCTTCAGCAGATGCCACCTTGCCACTGAGCTTCCTTGGGATGCATTCCTGGGAGAGGAAGATAAAGTAACCTTTGGACAACTTGGCAATAAGCAAAGACAGGACTGAGTCCTCAAATGGCAATTCCTGGTTCATGGCAGTCGACCCGGGAAAAAAAGGCCAGCTGTCCTTCTATGGGGGCTTTGGGTCAGCATGGACACAGCCTAGGATGTGGGCCTTACTCAGATACTGAATGTGTTCTTGGGATGAAGTTGAGCTCTAAGAAGGACCAAAATCCCAGAATAGATAGAGTGGTGAAAAGCCAGCGTGGAGGCTCTGGGACCTGGGGTGGACAGGGCAGGGTGGGATTAGCAGATGTACCCTGAGTTTTAGGGCTGGAGCTGGGAGAAGGGCCAAGTCTGTAGGGACTAGAGAAAATGTGGAGTCAAGTCAGCATGATGCTGTCCCTGACTGCAGACCCCTGGGGGTGGCTGAGGATTTCTAAATGATTTACAGTTAGGGGTCCTCTAGAGCTCAGAACCCAGGACCCCCCAACCCCACCACCAGTACTGAGTTGCATGTGGAGAACAGGCCCCAGTCCCATCTGAGCATCCTCCCTGGCCCTCCCTGCCCTTGTTGGAGATGCTGGATGGTCAGGGGCTCACCCTTGGCATGCTTCCACATGACCTTGGGTGGCGGGTAGCCATCCACCGAACAGTTGAGCACACCAGCTTTGCCATAGATGCCATCCTGGTTGTTGGGCTGCACCACAAATCGAGGGGGCACTGCCAAAAGAGAGGAAGTAGGGAGAGAAAGGTCATCTTGGCTCCTGAGAGGTCCCTTAGAGCTTGGGCACCTTCATTCAATGTCAGCCCTTTCTGGACCATCATAAAGTTGGGAGCCTGCAGCTTCTGAAACCCTGGAGGCCGAAGGCTTTTATTGAGTACAGGAACTGGAGCTAGGAGTTCTGAGTTCCAATCCTGCCTCAACCAAGGACTAACTGAGCAAGTATCTCCTCCACTCGTTTCCTGCCCTAGAAAATAAGAGGCCTGGGGCTCTCCATCTTCAATGGCCAACCTCCCTTAAGCCTGTGATTCAAGCCAGCACTCTAGAGAGATGGTCCTGGCGCTCCTCCAGGCTGGCCTGACCCCACTCACCACGCACGATGAGCTGGCGCTCCCTGCTCACGGTGGCTGCCGCGTTGCTGGCGATGCATGTGTAGTTGCCGTTGTGCTTGAGGGAGACACTGGAGATCTGCAGGGAGCTCATGAACTCCTTGCTCTCAATGGTCACGCCCGAGCCTGAGATGATCACCTGTCCGTCCTTCCTCCAGGTGATGCGGATGGGCATGTCCCCCGAAGACACCACACAGGGGATGTAGAGCAGCTGACCGATGGAGGCCGGTGGGAACTCGAAGGGCTGGATCAGAGGGGGCACTGGGCGGGCAAGGGGTTGCTGCCATCAGGCCTCACTTGCCCCAGCCCAGCCAGATGCTCACCGGGGGGCTCTGGGCTTGGACTAGAGCTCCCCAGGCTCTGGCACCTCATTCTCCTGTCCACAGAGTCCCCCAGCGTGCCTGGCTGCTCTGCCGTTGTGTCTCTCTCCCACATCCCTCCTCCACCCTGGGCCCTGCCTGGACCCACAGTCTCTGTCGAGGCCTCAGACCCCTCGCGTGAACTCTGACCTTCGGGTTTGCCCTGGGATTTGACTCATGGGCTTTTTTTTTTTAATATTTATTTTTTATTTTTATGTGGTGCTGAGAATCGAACCCAGTGCCTCACGCATGCTAGGCAAGCACGCCACCACTTGAGCCACATCCCCAGCCCCAACTCATGGGCTTTTTGACTCCCATCTGCCTGCTGACCCACTGCTCGGCTTGTGCCTATGTTCTCTCCCCAGACAAGCCTCTGGGGCCTGGAAGGGAGAGACACAAGGTGCCCAGGTGCAGTGAGGAAGGCCAGCGCAGACCCTTCCCCATGCACCTCCCAAGGCTGCTCATTTAGAGCCAGGGTGCTAAATTCCGGCCTCCTCCCAGAGGTCCCATCGCCACCCCTGCTCCACAGTCATCAGGTGTCAGGACAGGTGAGCAGAAGCTCATGCCACTGGTGGTTCAGTTGTTTCATACACATTATCTCACCAAATCCTCCTACCAATAATGTGAGGTGAGCTTACTTGTTCCCATTTTACAGATGAGAACATGGAGGCTTGGAGCAGAGAAGTAACTGTGCTAGGTTACCCTGCTCTCCAGCAGTGACAGTGGGATTTGAAACCCGATCTGTCTGCTAATTCTAACCTCTCCCCGCTATGCTGCTTGGCTGCTTCTCTGAGAAATTCCCAGACACACCACACCAGAGATCCTTTTGTCTCCTAAAGGAGCTTCCTGGGTGGCTGGTGGCTGGGAAAGCATAGAGAGAGCCCTGTTGACCTTGCAACAGCCACTGGGTTAGACTCTGGGTAAAGGCCCATACAGCAGCCTCCCTCCGTCACTGCCTGGTCTCAGCCCCTGGGGGCCCTGTCTGGAGCTGGAGTCACTGCGAGATGGATCCTCCTTTCTCAGCTCTGGCTGGAGCATCAGCCATTATCTTTATGATAACTCAATTAGGCTGCAGCGGCTTCCCCAGCAAGTGGGGGGAGAAGAGAGTGAGGGAGACAGACAATTAGCTTAACAAGGATGAGCACCCAGTAGATGAGGTCTCCTTTCTGCAGTCAAATAATTAAATTACAAGGCAGTCCACAGTCCTCTGGCCTTCTCCCAGGCTCCAGCCCCACGGCTCCTTGGAAGCCTGCTACTCTCCACCCTGGGCCCACCCAGAGTGGCCACCATGGGGGGACGAGCCTGAATGGGTGGGTGCCTGAGGAGACCCTCCTTGTACACACTTTCAGGGCTCCATGGGGAGCTGCCCTGGAAAATGGCCAGGTGTGGACATAGAAAGTCTCTTGGCAGCTCACTGGAGCATGGAGAGGTCCCGACCAGAGCTCCAGGTCTGGAGGAAGTGCCATTTAGTAGGGAAGCTGCTTCCATGACCCCCAGCAGGGGCCTCCCTGGGATTTCTGATGCCCTCTCCCACCTCGCCCTTCCAGCCTGGGGGCTCCAGCAGCATCACAGCCTCCCACAGCTCCGGAGCTCAGCCCTGCCTGGGGAGACCAGGGGCTTCTGTCCCCGTCTCCCACCCTGTGTGCTTCCTGCCCCCTGGCTGGCTTTGATCCATTTTATTCCAGATATGCCTGAGCTCAGAGCAGGTCCTGAACCCCTGCCAAGTTTCCTGGGGTGCTGGTCACCGTCCGGATCAGCTCATCCCTGTCACTAGAGGCTTCTTTCCTCAGGTGTAGGGCATTGCCCCAGTATTCTGGGAGGTTTCTGGACCGGGGACAGCTCTAGGTAGATTTCTTTGAACTCAGGATTCTAGTGATGACCCAGTGACCGTTACAGACTTCCAGAGATTCCTCTGTGCTCTCGTGGATCTCCTTCCTGTGTGTGAGCATGGAGGTGTATGGAGGTCAGATCTAGGCTTCTAGGTCTCCTCGGGCTTTTGGCAGAATGCTGCAGATCCAGTGCTCACCGTGACTACAGCATGTGTCACAGGGCAGTGGGCGCGACTACCTCCGTCTCCCTGGGCTCTGGGTGCTAGGACTCAAGCAACTAGGAATATTTACCTGGAAAATAGTAGGTACTCAATTTGTGCTTGTTGGGTGAGTAAATGAGTGGACGTGTCTAGATATCATTTCCTGAGGTGACCTCAGTGGTGGGCTGGGGTGGTGGGTGAGGAGGGGATGGGGGTTCATCTTCAGGCCCTGCCTTTGAATTGGCATTCTGGAACCTGGAATATGTCCCTTGGTCCTTCCCATGCTCAGGCCCTGGCTATCACAGTGACAAACCAGCTCCTGAGGTTGAAAAGCCCATGGACCCTTGTCAGCAGTGGCAGGGGCGGGGAGTAGGACATGCGGGCATGGCAAGGTGGCTGGGGAGGAGGCCCAAGAGCTCTCAAGTTGGGAGGGCCATGCCCCTGGGCCCGATGACCAGGGCCCGACATTTTTATCAAGGACAGGATAACAACAGAGTGAAATCAGGCAGGGAGATTTGGTTCAGGCAAGGGGAAGACTCTCTCTCTCTCTCAGTAGATAATGGAACAAGTTACTAAGGCAGGTTAATTCATTAATTAACTAATTCATCTAATATTTATGAAATGCCTGCTCTGTGAAGGCATCGTGCTCCGTGTGGGCTGAGGAAGCAGAAACACCCTCAAACTACAGAAAAAGCCTCAGGAGCTGCTCAGTGACTGGAGAAAGGAGGGCACTCCCCCACCCCCAGACATGCTGTGATCTCAGGGCGCGCACCCTCAAGATACACAGATGGCCAGTCAGAGCAGAGGGAGATGTCCAGGGGCAGACTAAAGCCTCCTGGAGCATGTGGCATTTGAACTGAGAGTAGGGGACATACATGCTTGTAAAAAATACGAGGGGTGAGGGAGAGGGAGGAGGCTGAGCCAAGGGGCAGAGGCCAGCTGGGCCAACGGAGGTACAGTTGCAGGAATGATGTGGGTGGCCACTGGCGAGGCTACAGAGGAACAGTAGCCAGCACCCATGCTGGGGACTGAGACACGCAGCCAGCTGGCCCAGGGCTCCTAGAGCACCATTGTCCTATAGGAGGCAGATGACCAGAGGTCCAGGGCAGGCCCCTCACTCACTGTTATGTGAGAGCCTGCCCATGCAGGCATGGGTGTCTGTGACACTGTGGCTGACATATCCCACCAAGGCTCCAGAATAGCATTCTGACCCCCCTTAAGTCCAGGAACATGCCATGGCCTGGAGGGACAAGAAAGCCTGGCGTTCCTGGCTGCTTCTGCACAGCTGGCTGAACTGAGCAGGAGTGCGGTGGGCAGGGTGTGGAGGCTCTTCACTGTGTGCACATGGCGCCCTGCCCAGATGCAGGGCTGCTTTCTGACCTGTGTCTCAGCTGTGCCTTCCCTAGTGCTCAGGGGACAGACAAGAGCTCATTGAATGGGTTTGTCCATTTCCACCTCTGGGAACTCAGTCCTTCAGGGGGTGAGGTCTCTGACCACCTCCCCCTGGGCATGACTAGGGGCCTCTGTGACACTGAGTGCAGCCCCCAGTCCTCCTGCCTGAGTCACAGTGTTTCGCCAGCACCTGGCCGGGATGCAGGTTTGCCACACAACCCAGGATTTCTCCCAGGGAGGCCTGCTTTGGCCAGTCACCTGTAGGAAAATGCTGCAATGACAGAGATCAGTGGGCACAGTGAGCGAGAAGATACAGTGGCGGTGGCAGTCCATGTGGTGTCTGGCCACCATAAAGACTTTATAGCCACTTGTTTGTGAGTGTCACACAGTGGTGACCACCAGCCCAGCCCATAAATACTTTATGGGGTCTCTCATCATCTGTCTTCGAGGCTGAGCCTTTTATTTACTGCACCTGCTAGCAGAGTGTGCACGGCAGGAAGTCAGGGCCTCTCTCTCCAGGCAGCACGGAAATGAGAAAGAGCCACTTCTGGGCCCAGGGCGCCTGGGTTCCAGACTCATCTACCCATTCAAGTTACCATGCATGAGTGACCTTCTCACCACTACCCTGCCTCTGCCTCTGAGTCTCAGCTTACTCATCTGCAAAATGGACCATACAATCTCTGAAGTCTGACACTGACCTTCCAGTTCTGACAAATCTTATATTTTAGGAATAATCATAACTTACTTCATTTTTTACCACAACCCCCTCCTCTCAGGAAGACCTTCCCTGACTACCCTCTTTAACATCGTAAGTCCCTCTGCCTTCCCTGGGCACTCTCATCCCTGATCCCTGGTTGACACCCCATATCTTGTATGTATTTGATTTGCTATCCCTTTCTCCACTAAACTGCAAGCTCCCTGAGGGCAGGGAGCTTCATCTATCTTCAGAATAACTGTATCAGTAGAACCTAAAATAGTGCCTGGAATATACTGAATGGGAGTGGTCATCATCACCACCACCATCTTTGCTAGCCCCGTCTGCTCTGTGAGGAGGTTGCTTGCTCCTATGTTCCTGGCTCCCTTGGCTGGGGAAACAGGGTTGCTGGCAGCAGCTTCCTTGACTCCCCTTTGCCCCCAGGTGCAAGTATGCAATCTCCTCCTGTGGAGCCTGTCTCACCCGCCTTGCCCGTGTTTTCTAGTAGGATTCCTTCCAAGCCTCCACCTCCACCAACAGCAGGCCGGCATTCAGCCAGGTGGCTGGTCCTTAATGCCCTGTGATCACAGAATCCCCACCTCATTCATTAGGGTGGAGGAGGGTCCCTACCAAAGGCTCCCAGGCATGTGGAAGGGACCGGATGAAGCCTTAGCAGAAGCTCTTCATTGCCTAGGTAGGGGAAGAATGGCTGTGGATAGGGGTGTGGGTATGTGGGCTGAGGGAGTCTGTGGTGTGTGTGCCTTCTTTTGCTTGCTCTCCATGGGGGCCTGGCACTACCTCCCAGACCTGGTTCTGCTGAGCATGAGCAGAAAGCGCCTCATGCCCCCCTTTTGGCTCCCAAAGCCCTGGAAGGCTCAGATGTAGGGATGGAGATATTTCCTCCCTGAGCCAATGCCAAGGGGCCCCAGATGCAGCCCCACCTTCCTGGTTAATTAAACATTCAGCCAGTGTCCAGGGATGCTTTTATGCCACATTATTTTTCAGCTACAGGGGGCCCTGAAGTCACCAAGTCTAGGTTGGATCTGTGTGTCCTCTTGTTAGCATCCTGCTAAGGAGCTCTCCTGAAACCCAGAGATGAGGTGCTTCCCCTGTGGCTCAGTGTGGCGGGTGCCAAGCCCAGGCAGTCCTTGAAGCAGCCCCTACCCTCTCCCCTGCTCCTCCACCTTACTGGGCCCCAGCAGGCTCACTTGGGCAATATTTCAAATGGACCCACCTGAAGGCACCTTTTTTGGCATAGGAAGTGGCTGGGGACAGGAGGGCATCAACAGAGTAACATTTATGTAACTGCTAGCACGCATGTATTGTACGTTCAAATGCGGACAGGCTCGCGTGTCACTCAGAAGCATGAAAGTGCACATAATGTGTTCCCATGTGTACATGCCTGTGCACTCACACACGGGTCTCTGCACATGCATGTGCCTGTGTGCCAGTGTGTTTGGCTCTTCTCAGCTCATTGTTTGAAAAATTCATTAGAAGATGAGCAGTCCCGGGGGACGGAGACAGCAGTTGTTTTCTCAGCTCATCGGGTAGCCTGGGTTTTTGTCCACCCTGCCCTCCAGCCTTTGGCCCCACAGAGAAGGGGAGCTGAAGTGGAGGGGACTTCAATTTTATCTCAAGCTTTTAGTGCCCTGTCCCGCCCTGTTTTGCCCTCCTCTGGCTCCCTGCGCTGATCCCGGAGCGCTGTACGCTTTCCAGCCAGCAGTAACAGTAGGGTTTGGTGTGTTACCCATGGGCCCATCCCTTCCTCCCTATAGTCAGGACCCCTTGCCATGCCCAGGGGCGCCTTCTCCACCCCCCACCTTTGGTAGCTCTTGGAAGAGCACAGCCGCTAATCAAGCATCGTGATCATAATCAGCTTTGATGGGTTCTTCTGCAAAAGTGCATTCTAATGAGGTGGGGAGAGGGAGTCAGCAAGAGGGTGGGGATGGGGGCCCTGAGCTTTTGGAGGGGTGGGGGCAAGGGGTCCCAGAGCCCCTCATATGAATGAGGCTTCTTGGTCTAGAGAGAGAACAGGTGACCCCACCCCCTCTAAGGCTGCATTTCAGACCCTGATGGTGGGGAAGGGGGAGGGCGTGTGCATAAGCCTGTACATTGTACACACACACACACACACACACACACACACACATGCCTCCTCCCTGGGCTGGGGAGACGCTGTCACTCTGCACTATCACAACAGGCCCAGCGAGTCACTGAGACGGAATGCATCAGATTCAATTCATTAGGACTGATCGTTCCCTGAATGGGCTTGAATAATTGATGAGCAGAAGCAGCTTTCAGGATGTTCCGAGTACTCAGAGGCTCGCTGGGGCCCTGTTATTATTATTTTTTTTTTATGCCAACAAACCCGGCCAAATGCTTGCTGGTGCGGTTGGGTGCAGGAGTGCAGCAAAGGTTAGATGTTTTAATATGTGCTGTTTACACTGTCCGCTCGCGCTCCACTGCCTGTAACAGAAATGGATACGGGCAGCAGGGTGCCGGGTGGGGGCCGCTGCGCTGGGCCCCACCACTACCAGGCTGAGTTTCCCAGGATGCCAGGGGAAGGATGCGGCCTGGGGGGTGGTGAGGTTCTCACTGGCATGCAAGGACCCTGGGCTGGGCCGAAGTGTCAGGCAGAGAAGGGGTCCCCCGCGTGCCTCAACCTGCCTGCGGTGCCATGGTGGGGTGGGGAGGTGGAGTTGTCAGGGTGTCCTCTCCCCTCCCCAGGCCTGAGATGGCCACAGACCAACCCCAGCTCTGGGGGCTTAAAGCACGGCTTCCCATAATTCACTCCAACCCAGACGAATGTCTCAGTTACAGTTCAACAAACACACACCGTCTGGCACTGTGACAGGTGGTGGGTACATGAGGATGCTTGTGACGGCCCCTGAGCACTGATCAGGATGAGCCCGATGACAAGGAGCACAGGGAGAAGCTGACCCAGCCTTTTTTCTGCTCCTGCTCAGTTTCCCCAGCTGTCCTGCAGGCCCTCCACCTGATGGCCCCTGGTCATCACATGCTTGAAGGATCAAACCAAGTGCAGCATCTGTCCCCAGACCCCTGCCCCCAGACTTCCTTCTTCCTGTCCACAAGGCCTCTGTGCAATCTTGCTTCCCTTGGAGCAAACAAGACCCCAGCTCTGACCTTCCCTGTGTTGGCCCCTGCAGGTCTTAGGGTCTTTCCAGCTTCTACCCCCTGCTTCCCTGGGGTGGCAGAAATGCCAGAGGAGGGAAGTCCCCAGGTGACCAGGGCTCTCAAAGGTCTCGGGGACTCTTCTCTCTTCCTTCTCCCTCCTCGGTGGTTCTGGAATCTATTTCTTCATTACTGAGGTGGAGAAGGGGACAAAGTTCCTCTGGGCCTGACCTCCCATCAACCCTGGGTCACTCCCTGACCTCTCCTTAGTCAAGCCCAGCAGGATCCACTTTCCCATCCTGTCCCCAGAGAAACAATGAAGGCTCCTTTCACACACTGTCCAGAAAAACTCCAGGCCCGTCAGTCCCAAAGAAGGGGCTTCACACAGCTGCATGGCCCCAGAGCCACGGGGACACAGGCATTGGTTCATATATTCACTTACTTGCTCATTTATAGTCATTAATTCATTCATTCACTGATCTATATAGACTTACGGAGTGGCCACCATGTACCAGAAACATAGGCCTCACCCAGGTGAGCACAGAGGCCTGGGGTGGGGGGGCTACTCCCTTCCAGGCATCAGGTGGCACTAGCAGATAGCAGGTCCTTCCCCATTCCCGTAGTGGCAACCTGGGACAACCACTCTGTGCCCTGGAAGGAAGCTGGGCAGCCAGTGCTCCTTCCACCTGGTCTCCTGTTGCTGACCACTGGTGTATCTCTCCTGAGTTCCTGGTGGCCCCATCCTGACATCAGGGGCCTGATATAGCCTGCCATCTGTGACCTGAGCCTTCTGTCTGTGGTGACCTGCCTCCTCTTTGTAACAGCCCCTGTGCCCCTGGGATCAGTGTGGCCAAAAGAGGAACCTGGAGGTAGAGTTCCCCACATCCTTCTTGTGTCCACCCGGATCTTCCACCTCCTTCCTTTCTTCTACACGCCAGGCTGGTCCCTCTCCCTTGTCCTTCTACTCACTCACGATTGTCTGCGGCCACCTGAGCTATGGCTTGGAAATGGCTGGGGCATCCTGGGAGGCTTGGGGTGAGGGTGGGCAGGGGCTCTGGCTGGAAGGAAGGCCTACCTTTGACAGCCACGTGGACACTCTGGCTGATGGACAGCTGGGGCTGGATGAGGACGCTGCACAGGTACTCCCCTTCGTCCATGCCCTTCTGCACGTCAGTCAGCTTGAGGGTCCCGTTCTCAAATACCACCTGGCGGTGGTTGTCCGGCAGCAGCAGGGCATCCTTGTACCACTTGATGGAGTAGTAGGGGTAACCGATGACCCTGCAGTTGATGAGGGTGTCCCGCCCGGCGACTGCTGTGATGTTCCTCATTGCCCGGATGCTGGGGGGTCCTGAGGCGTGGGAGGGAGGAGGCGGAGAGGAGGGGCGAGCGGTGCCGTCAGCCAGGGACAGCCAGGCACCACCCTGTGGTACTCTTCTCAGTTGCTTGGCTCCTGAGACTTCTGGGGGTGGAAATTTGGTGGGAGTAGAGGGAACCCTTTTTCAAGACTAAAGGCAAAGGCTTGGATTGGGGTCACCCATTATCTCTCCAGGACGCACTGTTACTAGTGTCAAATAGCTGCGAACAAACGTGTGCCATACATGGCTGCAAGAAAAGTCCGTTACCCAAACAGGACAGGGTGTGTGGCCGAGACCACGGCCTCACCAGGAAGCAGCTGGGATTTGGGAGGGCAAGTCTTTAGTCATGAGAAGTCAGGATTGGGGGTTAGAGTGGACGTGGGGCCTCGTGTTATTTCCACTCCACTTCTTCACACTGGTCTCGTCGTACCCAAAAGGAACTCTCTCATGCCAACTATCTGTAGGTAATAGGACGGTCTCCACTGGATGAACTGGTGATTTTCTTTTATCAGGTAAATGTGTATTATGGGTCCCTGAGGAGGGGTGATAAACGGGGGCTCTGTCACACTGGCTGGGGGAGAGAGTGTCTTTAGTTGGGACAGCTGGGCAGGTGGCAATATGGCCATGGAAGCAGGGCTCAAAGGCCCTCATGCAGGGGCAGTGCTAGAGAGAGCCAAGGAACTCTCTGGGCTTCAAGTCCCCATCCAGAAAATGAGCAGCAGGACTGGGGAATCTCCCAGGGCCCTGCAGCTCTGTCCCCTTTCCAATTCAGAGAGGAGGGCAACAGAGTGACCAAAGGGGAGGCCTACATTTCTCAGGAGGAAGTTGGCCCTGGAAAGTTTGGCATGAGCCTGTATTTCTGTGACCCTTCCCTGCTCCCAGGGTAACCACTAGCACCCCTGGATCAGGGCCTTTTCCTTTTTCCTCCCCCGTCCTCCTCGGTACTTGTGTTGGGGGTCACTGATAGGGTCAGATAAGGACCAGTTAGACCCAAAGGGCTGCAAAGAGCATCAGAGACTGTTCTCACCATGGTGACTTGGAGAACTGAGATAGGGGATGATCACCTTGAAGACCCCTACCAGCACTTGTGGGGAGGCCTCCAGCCTCTGGACACACCCAACTAGCCTCAGCCCTCTACTTTGTATATGTGTGTGTATAAACATGTGTGATACTGGGGACTGAACCCAGGGCCTCCCAGCACTCTTCCACTGAGCTACACCCCCAGCACATTTTATTTTATTTTGAGATGGGGTTTTGCTCAATTGTCCAGGTTGACCTTGTATTTGCTATCCTCCTGTAATCCCTGCCTCTCAAGTAGCTGGGATTATGGATGTGTGACAACATGCCCAGTTTGCCTCCTTCTCTTGATGACTTGGACTTTGCAGGAGAAGCCGACACCTGGCTCCTGGCTGCTTGCCCCTCCTGGAGCTCTCAGGGACTGGCTTAGTGGGGGCAGTTGGGAGCACAGCTGAAGCATATTTAGGTCAGGCCTGGCCCCCCTGCCCCTGCTCTGTCTCTATCCTTACAAGGCCCTGGTGGGGCTGGCAGATGGTAGCTGGTGCATAGCTTACTGGGGCCCAGAGTGATTTGATGGGGGGATCAGGGTGGGGAGGGTGGGCAGGCTGAGCAGAAGGAGGAAGAGGAGGAGGAGGAAGAGGAGGAAGAGGAGGAGAAGGAGGAGGAAGGGGAGGAGGAGGAGGAGGAGGAGGAGGAGGAGGGAGGAGGGAATGAGAATGGGTGAACTATACCAGACACACACTCACACACAAGAATGGATGGTGGGCTTGTGAGGGCAGGGCGATGGCGACAGGAGAGAGGAGAGAAACCTCTACTAAAATCAAAATGACGATTAATAATAAGTACTAATCACAAGAATAATGGTAACCACAGAGATGGCAAAGGAACTCAAAAGCCTATTCTGATATTTAAATGTAGACAGGCACCTCTTACGTTTATTCGCGCCTGATATTCAGCACTGCCCACCGAGTTCCGAGCCGTGCACCGGTACACGCCCCCGTCGCGGATCTGGGGGCCTGTGACGTTCATGTGGCTGATGGTGGTGCCATCGGACATGGTGTACTGGTTGGTGCGGTGGCTTCCATCCCGCACGATGGGCTCGTCGTCCAGGGCCCAGGTGACCGTGGGGGGCGGGGCGCCCTTAGCAGCACACATCAGCGAGAACCGCTCCCCGGGGTTGACCACCTTCTCGCTGAAGGACGAGGCGATGCGGGGTGTGCCGTCTGCAGGGAGCGAGGAGCCCCCTTCAGGGTCACTTAGTCACAGAGAGACTTCCCCCAGGCTACCCCACCCTGGCAGGGGAGGAGGCAAAGCAGTAGCCATAATGACAATAAAGGACTGTCCTGTGCATCAATTCACTTGCTACGCACAGCCCTGGGAGGTGCCATTACTACTTGTTCGTGGGTTAAGACTCCTGGGTTTGCTCTCCACCACTTGCTGGTGCTGAATCTTTGGGCATAGTACTTAACCTCTTTGAGTCTTTCCATTTTTTACTGGTGTGAGATGGGGGTAACAGTGACAATGATTATCCGCATCTCATTTGACACCGGGAGGAGTAAACGAATTAATGCATTGAAGGTGCTTAACTATTAATGCCTCTCAACTTTTCCTCGTCTGCCTCTTTCTCATTCCTTTATTAATAAAGATGCTGAGGCTTGGAGGCAACCTCATGTAGAGCTATGTGTGGAGCAGGCCAGTCCCGTGGAGTCTGATCCAGGGCTCTTTGCACTTGACTGTGCCAGTGGAGGGGGTGGGGCTGCGGTAGCCCCTTTAGCAAAGTGCCTTAAGTTGGAGGCTTAGAATGCAAGTTTCCCAGAGGCGGTGGAAGTGGGGAGTCTGTGGCTAACCAAGTAAGCTTAGATGAGACAATTAACTTCCACGGCCCCAACTTCCTCCTGCAGAACTCGGGAGATGTCATTACTAACCACGGCCATCTTTCCATACAAGGTTGTCGTAAAGGATTAAAAGGGGTTAAAGTATACCGTGCCCCATCAATATGTACAGTTATTATGTGTCAACTAAAAATAAAAAAATGTAATAAAAATAGGCGTCAAGTACTTTAAAAAGTGAAAAAAGAAAAAAAGTAAGGCGAATGTAACACAGCATTCTTTACATCCCGTTTAAACAAAATGCTGATGTTGATCAAGACTCAGCCAGTCTGCCAGCCCCCATCCCTTTTTCTGGGGGAGACCCTTACCTAAAACCTGGGGATAGTCTGGTGCCTGGCAGAGCCTGGGAGTGCCCAGGGAAGCACCTGGCTATTGGCCCTTCTTCTTCTGCCTCCCCACCCCACCCCTCCTGCCCGTTCCTCACCTTCTCCACTCAGCCCTTCTGACAGCCTCTTTTTCCCATTTGCCTCCTCTCAACTGGCCACCAGTGGCTGTCTGCTAGGATCTCTGTCCCTCCACCCAAGGCAAACAGGTGGCCCCCTCCAAGGGAAAATGAGCTGGATAGGGTGGTCTGCTCCCTGATGGGGGATTATTCGGACAGGAGGTCTCCTGAGATGAAAGGTCCCCATTTCCAACTAACCTGCACTGGGCTTGTTGGGGAGAGAGACCAGGGAATGGGCAGACAAGAAGAGCAAGGGCCAAGGGAGGGCGAGAGGCCAGGGCTTAAACACAGTGGGTGCTCAGCTCCTGTGTTCTGAGGAGTGAGGACCCGTAAGCCACGGCAGTGAGACCTGTGCAGGAGCCCGTTCCTCTGGACTTGCTGGAGTTTGGTATCTCTGTCAGAGCACTGAAAAATCCTTGAAAGGAACAGAACTTCTGGGTGTTTTGGTTTATTTTTTGTTTTGGGTTATCATGAAGAAGAATCTGGGGAGCCATTCAACTTGTTGGTAAGACAGAGCTTCTGCCAGCCCACATTGCACCTTTGTCAGATCATCAAAAGGCGCCTCCTCTGTGTGGTCACAGCCCACCGCCAGGGCGTGTGACTTGGCAAATGGAGTGCAAGCTGGATTTTAGTTTTCACCCACTTTCTTGGCCAGGCAACTTGAGCAGTAAAAAACCTAAAAAATCATACACTGAGGTGCTGGGTGAGGACCCCCTGGGTGGCAGCTTTAAAGAGAGAGAGAGAGGTGGAAACAGAGACCCATGTGAAGAGATTTCAGGTTGGGAGAAGATTCAGAAGTCCAGAGGTTCCTGGCACTCTCCTGGCCTCTGCAAGATTGAAAACCTTCAATATGCTAAAGAAGACCCCTCAGGTAGTACATTTCTAGCAATTTTGGAGGGCAAAGGCTATCTAGTAGGGTGGTGAAGAGCTTTGGGTTTAAATTCCAGCTCTGACCCAGAGCGTGGGCAGGTGAAGGAAGCCTCAGTTTCCTCAACTGCAAAATAGGCCCATGGGAGGCTGAAGAAGACAGGGGACCTGCCTGGAGTGTAGTGGGCACTGGACCAACACCTCCTAGCAACACAACCACCTTGGGAGAGGGAGGGGGACCTGGCAGCCCCGCCTCGCCCTGCCTGCCCTGCCCTTCCCTCTGCCTGGCACCCAGCTCACCCTCCAGCACGATGATGGCGAAGTCCTGTGCGGTCTGGGCCTTGCGCGTGGCGAAGCACTGGTAGGCCCCAGAATGGCTCTTCTGGGCCGAGGTGATGAGCAGAGTCTCGTTATTGAGCCCGCGGATGGAGATGGCCTCGTCGGGCAGCACCAGCTCGGTGTTGCGGTACCAGCGGATGGTGAACTCCGGGGACCCCGTCAGGGCACAGGAGAGGATGACCGTGCTGCCGATGCCGGTCTTCAGCTTCTTTGGTGTCAGGGTCACATGAAGGGGTTCTGGGCCAGGCCAGGTGGGGAGACATGAGGGGAAAGGGGGCGGGAGAGAAAGAAAAGAAAGGGGGCTTACAGTGGGTGGAGGTCAGGGGCCCCGGCTGTGGCAAGGCCTGGTGTGGACAGGGCCGGGAGTTCGCTCCACCAGGTCTTGGCTGATTCATCTGCTAAATGGGGGGCATCAGGCCCCAAAACTCAGCATAGCATTCCAGTCCCTTAGGGACCTGGGGAAACTGTCACCTTCCCTGCCCTCTCTTGTTGCCACCAAGGCCAGATACTCTCTACAGCCTCAACAACTGCCTGTGGTTCCTGCCTCTCCTGCACTGCTTCTGTCCCCAGGGCCTTCCACCTAGGGTGCTCTGCCTAATTCCTGCTCATTCTTCACACTGAGCTCCTGGTTCCCCTCCTCCAGGAATCCCTCCTCCAGGAATCCCTCCTGGACAACCCTCCCAGGTCTTTCCATCACCTTGTTTCTTGTCCTTTGAATCGTGAGCTGCTTAGGAGCAGAGTGATCCCTCTCAGTTTTGTCCCTACCAAGATCAGAGCCATGTTTATTGTCTGACCAGATGATTGGTTTCCAGTTGCAAGAAGACCTCTCTGTCTGACCTCCATGGGCTTGGGGTTCTTTAAGGGGCTCAGGCTGCAGGAGCATGGGGTCCCTGCGAGATAGCCTGCTGATGAGAAGAGATGGCAGGCCATGAGGGTCAGGTGTGGCCAAAGCAGACCTGACTGCACACGTGGCTCTCTTATCATTACCCAGAGCCTCGGCCACTGCCAGGACATGTCAGTGCACAGTGAGGCAGGTGCCTCTTCCTGTCCCAGCCATCAATTAGAGCTCTCAGGGCGCTCTCTGCTAGCCAATTCTCTTGGAGCTGTCCCTGCACAGGTTTGGTGGCAGAATAGTGGGGTATGGGAAGCATTGCTTTTCTCTCCATGAAACTGGCATAGAGGGGCTATAGAGAGACTGGAGAATGGAGAAAAGACATGTTACTTCCCCTGGAACCTGGTTGTCCAGCAAACCCACTGGGAGGCAGGGCAGAGAGCTGAGGAAGATGATCAAATACTATGCGTATGGCAGGGTGGCTGTGCACACATCTGAAGGTGGTTCTTTGCTGCACATCAGTATGAACGTACTGGATATGAGCACGTTGCAGTGATGGGTACCACAGACATGTATGAATATGTATGGGGGAGCAGGCATGTGAATTTTGGATACTCATGCCTGTGTCTGGGTGAGTATCTGCTTGCCTGCAGGTATTGGGGCAGGAGCTGTGAATATCACTCTTCCTTACAGTCAGGTTTGCTGGTTTTCCAAGGATTTGGGGGAAATGACCTCCTGATCTTATTCCTGAGACTCTGTGTGTGTGTGTGTGTGTGTGTGTGTGTGGTGTGTGTGTAATAGGAGGATGGGGAAGGAACTGAAGATAATGTTTAATTAAACTTATTTAGACACTGATTAGGGCCAGAAGGGGGTTACCAATGCTGATCCTTCTATCTACCCACTTAGCTGTCCAGGGCTGGCTTATATGAGATGACTCCCCAGCCCCCAAAGCAGGGCTTACAACATTTTATAATGTGTTCTTCTCCTAGAGCATTTTTTGGGGGGCTCTTTCTGTGCTTCCAGCTTCACTGTGATGTGTGGGGGCAGGGCCTCTTCCCAGCACTGCAGATACACACAGGTCAACCCTCAAGACCCTGGTCCATGAGACAGGAGCCTGGGCTGGGAGAGTTAGACACCAGGCTAGGAAGCCAGGAAAGGTTTGCTGTGGTCCTCTGGCCCACTGGAGGGTCTGAAGCCCTGCAGTCCGTGCTGATGAGATGGGCGACGGGGTGGGGAGAGTGTTCTCAGCCAACCTTCATGGCAGAATGCACCTCCCACAGGATGGGGATGGGGCCATCTCTGGACGGCCTGCTCCTTCTATTCAGGTTGAACGACCTTCATGATGTCCTTGGATACAACATTCAGGGACTCAGGCTAGTTATTGCTGCCCCTTGAAAAGTGGGATTCCCTGAGAGTCCTCAGGGCAGCCTGGAGGGGAGGGAACTCTGGATGCCAGAGCTGGAGGGAGCTTCCTCATCTGATAGGTGGGAACCTGAGACCAGGTCACACCAGGAAGGGGCAGAGCCCAGGGATGAGCCCAGGTCTCACGACTTGTCATCAGGTTTCTTTCCCTGGGATTAGCCCCTCTGCCTCCTTCTCTGCCTGCTTGGGGGCTCCTTGCAGGAGGGGCTCCTGCTCTCCACAGGGTGTCCTGGAGCCCTGGGGCTCTGTGCTGGGGGGACAGGAAAGGACTAGAACTGATATCCAGCTGGCAGCTCCTGGTGCGGCTGACTTGGGTGCTTATACCCAGTGTCTTGTCTGATGGATCAGTGCCTCTATCAATTATTGTTAAATGTCACCCTAGGATGGGGACATATGTCCTGTCTAATGGATTAACATCAGCATTGCTTCCCTTAGTTTCAGACACTGCCGCCTCCCAGCAAGCCAAGAAGCCCTGCCCTTGAGGAGGCTTGTCACTTCATTCCATTTGACCCCTGGGGGTAGGAGGATGGTTGGGATCATTATCCCATTTTACAGAGACTGACACTGAGCTGATGGTCACAATTCTGTAATCTGCCCAGAGCCTGTCCCTATCTGAAAATGCCAGAGCCGAAAGGCAGGTCTTCTGGCTTCGGTTTTCCAGGACACCAGCTGCCCTCCCCGGCCAGCCAGGAATGTCCCCTGGGGCCAGCCAGAGCAGATGCAGTACTGGTGGCAGCCCTCCCCGTTACACGGTGGTACTCTTTAAGGTCACTGGGGCTGCAGAAAGGGTTTCCTCGACTTACCAACGACTGTGAGGAGGCCTGTGGCCTCTGCTGAACCGAAGGTGTTGGTGACTTCACATATATAGGTACCGCTGTCCTCGGTCCGCAGGTCACTGATGGTCAGCCCTGTAATGCGTTTGGTCCAGCGGCTATCAGCGGGGAGGGGCCGGCCGTCCTTGAGCCAGCGAATGGCAGGGATGGGGTAGCCAGAGGCGGTGCAGGGCAGCTCCACCGTGCGGCCAGCCCACACTTCCTGGGAGTGGAAGCCATCCAGGATGGTGGGGATAGACTCGGCAGGGTCTGGAAGACAGAGAGGGTCAGCAGCCTTGGCCAGCCTGGGTAGGGGGCAATGGGGCTGGGGGAGGAAGTATCCAGACAGGAGCTGTGTCCACCGGTGCCCACCATGAGCAGTTCCCAGGTGGCTCCAGACAAGCCTTTCAGGGAGGATGTGTATCTCCCGTGCTCTGGCCAGGCGGAGCCCCTGAGAACCATGCTTAGGAACAGGCGTGGGGGAGAGGAGAGAATCTGGTGGAGTTCAGGACTAGGATGACAGAGAGGCAGATGGAACAGAAGCAGGCAGAGCACGGGATGCAAAGAGGAGCGTGAGACTGAGAGCCCTTTCACCCAAAGTCTTGGAAACAGTGGCCCTGGGGCCGTGAGGCTCCGGCTGTCTGCAGTTTTCAGCCCTTGGTAAGTCTAGTCTATACCTGGGTCTCCAACTGGGCTTGGGGGGGTGCCCCTCAAGAAAGGGGAGACAGCGTTCCTGCCCTTGCTCTGCTTCTTCCTACCTTCACTCTGGGCAGACTTAGTTATGCCCAGGGCATTTCTGTTGGAGCCCAGATGATTCCAGGAGTGGATCCCTCCACAGAACCCCCACCCCCACCCCCACCCCCATAAGCCTCCTTTGTGTTGCAATTCCAGACCAAGAGGAATCAGCGCCCACGAGACCCGTGGTCTGAGCCTGAAAAAGATCTAGGCCTCTGCGGATGGGACTCAGTGTGTGTGACCCTTGTTACTTCTACGTGGGTGTCCCTTCTGCTCTCAGTCCAGCCTCACTCTAGTGACCTCCCTGCTTTGGAGCCTCCTCAGGCCCCCCTTTACCTATACGTACCCCAGCTTCTTGTCCTGAACCCCACGGCCTACTCTGATCTGGCTCAGTCTGCTGCCTGGCTTGCTACACGCTTCTTTACCTTCTATCTCTAGGGTTCCCACGGTGGCATTCCAGGTCACCTGGATGCCCAGCTGTTCTCTGCACAGTCAACTCCTGGTCCTCTTGCACGGTCCAGTTTCTATGTCCTCTTCTGCATACTCCCCACCTCTGCTGCTCTCCCTGGGCTCCTCTAGAGTTTGCTTTTTCTTTCATTTTATTTTCAAACAATCCCCACTTCCCCAGCCCCTGTCCTTTTTAAAAGAAAAAGTTAAATTTTTTTTTCTTTTGAATAGGTAATGTGTGCAGATGGCAAGCTTCAGAGGAGCAGACAGTGAACCGGAGTCTTCCACAACCCTGGCCTCAACGCTCCTCCTACCCCCAGAGGCAGCCACTGTGGTCGCCTCTTTTCCAACAGCAGCCCCAGGCCACATCCTTCTTCCAGGAAGACTGTGGCTCCCGAGGCAGTGTTGACCCACAGTCCTTTCTCCGTGCCTGCAAGGAGCAGGGCCCCAGGCTGTTGAACCATCAATGTCTGGGGGGAGGAAGAAGGGGAACTGGGGGCACTCAGGAGTGGAACTGGCCAGCAATTGGATTTTTCTAGATAAAATCTCACAGTGTAGAATTTTATAGATGGGAGGAATAAGACAGCTGCCTTGGGACCTTGGAGGGCAGAAAGAGATGAGGTCGCTGAGACCAGAGAGGTGAGGAACCGCCTCAGAATCATGGCAGACCCAAGATCAGAAACTAGGTCTCCCCTCACCCTTGCTTGGTACATGGGGTCCAACATGGAATAATTTCACATTCTGAAGGTTGCTTAGGAGTGAAAGGTGAGCACTGCTGACCTTCCTGGTCTCCCTTCCCAAATGGGAAATGGCTTCTGTCCTCAGCTCCTGTCCCTGGAGAGGGGTGGGGCCGGGATTCTCTCTGGGCCAAAAGGCTTTCCAGAAGAATGGAGCCTCTCCTGCCTTCCAGTGCTCAAGATGGGGTGCCTGTGTGGGCAGGAGCCCAGGCTGGGAGTCAGGAGGGCCCCGTGTGAGTTCTGTCCAGGTGGCTGATGCGCCTTGTGAACTTGGACGGGAGCCTTCAATCTCAGAGCTAAGTGTCCTCATCTGCATGGTGATGGCGGGGCCTCCAGATCGCACAGGGGCTTTTGCAGGGAACGATGGCGCACCGTGTGTCCAAGTGGCAGGGCAATGACTATTCGGTCCCACCCTCCCTCCCTGCCAGATTCTGCGGCCTCTCCCCCACCCCCACCCCGGTGGGAATGGTTGGGATAAACAAACCCGGTGCCAGGGAAGAATTACTCAATGTGACACTTAATTGATGCAAAATACACAAATTCCGTGGCACACGGCAGAATTTACAAGCGGAGAGGCCGCCAGGGCGGTGGAGGAAGGGGCGGTGGGGAGGGAATTAATCACCGAGGCTCAGGCGTGAAATTAAATTCTGAGGGAAAGAAACCTCTTTCATTACTCTGAAGCAGAAGTAAAACGCTGCGGCGTGTGCACGGCGACAGCCTGGGGGGACAGGGCGCTGGCAGCACCGGTGCAGGGCAGGCGGGACGTGGGCCTGCCCGGAGAAATCACGGTGAGCTGAGGCGGGGCGCGGCTGGAGTCCCAGGTGTGGGGCGGGGCTGGGACCTCCTGCCATGGCCGGGGAGCAGGGAACCCAGCCTCTGCATCTGGCTCGGTCCTGTGTGAGCTCAGCCTGGGCTCTCAGTCTCTCTGGTCCCCGATTTCCTTCTAAGATGGTAATGCTCATCCCACTGGTTGTCTTGGGGACTCAGCGAGTTAGTGCACCTGAAATCAGTGGCAAACTAAAAAGGGCGTAGGTCCATGGAACCGCCGTTATCAGGGTGTGTTTTGAAAGGCTCAGACTGCTACAACTTCCTCCTCTAACATGGAAATACAGAAAAATGGCAGCCCCCACCTACCACCCCCATCACTTTGGGGCGGCCACAGCACAGGACCACCAGGACCAGCACGAGGACCCGAGCTCCTGAGTGCTTCCTATGAGTCTGCTCCATGCTAGGCATTCTGCAGGGCTCCCTGTTTCCTTCTCTCCACCTCCCAGTGCAGTGCATTTCACCACTCCCATTTTACAGATGAGGAAGCTGAGGCTGAGACCTTACGTATTTTATGTTAGGTTGCATATGTGGCTACTGAGCAGAGAGGCTGAGGAGGAAACTTTGTTCTGATTCGTAAATGCCCTTTTAACAATAAACAGCGTCCTGTCCCCCCAACATACATGGAGTGAGCACCGACAGCTGAGTGCAGACAGCTCCTGCCCTGACCATCTCCAGCAAGTGGCCATCAGTCTCATTCCCACCCTTTCCTCTTCGGGGAGTGGATCTGAGGGGTGGGAGTGCCCTGTGGCTCCCCGCCACACTGCCTTGCTCCAGTATCTGTTGCATTCTTGCGGAGACAAGCAGCTTGCAGACAGGCGGCCTTGTCACACCACATCACATCACATCAGGGCCCCACGTCACTGCACGGGGCCCCTCCTCCCTTCCCCTCCGGTCCTTTCCCTTCAGCTTCCTCATCTTCCTGTCTCCTCTACCTTCCTTTGTCTTTGTGTGTGTCTCCCTTCTGTTGTGCGGTCGTCCTCTGTCATCCTCTCCCCTCGGGCTGCCAGGGCACCTTCCTATCTCTACTCTGCTTCTCCGATCTGGATTCATGTGTGAGTCCTCCAGGGGTCTGGTGGTCTCTCTCCCTCCTCCTGCCCCCACTTCCCCACAGCTGGTGGTGCATGAGGAGGAGGAGAAAGCTGGGCACATCCTTCAGCTTAACAAATGTTATTTTTTGAGGGACTCTTGATTATTACCCCCAAAACTGGAGGTCCAACCAGCCGACTAGAGAATGAAGGGACTCCATTACTGTGGAGGAGGATGGAGCGGGCCTGCTGGAGGGGGAATTCTCTCTCACATTGTATGAGAAGCATGCAAATGAGATTCAAAACACCATACAAACAAGTTCCAATAAATTGGAGGTGAACTACTCAGATACAAGCAGTTAGGAATTGGGCTGCGGTTTCAAAAGTCAAGCCGTAATGAAGGTGCCGTGTAGCACAGCCCCGTCTCCTTCCCATACAATAGCCTGGGTTCTGTTGGTATTGATTGACGCCATAAATATTTCCTTGGCACCTACTATGTGCTGGGCATAGGGCCAGGCACTGAAGACACAGGGTTGATCAGAAAGGCTGGTAATTGCCCTCCTGTTCCTGCTTTCCTAGTCTTGTCTCCAAATGACAAAGGAGAGAGGTCCTGCAGAGAGCCCTTTGTGATCACAGCTGATCTCACCAAACTGCAGAATGCCAGTGGCAGACAGAATCAGAAGGGTCCCTTAGTCTAGCTCCTTTTCCAGAGGCCTGGAGGGGATGTATGACCTTGTGGATCTAAACCCCAAAAGCTCACTATTACTTCATTCTCTTTCCAAAAGCCACTCCAGTCTCACCTACTCAAGAGAGGGGTTTTCAAACTATAGGTTGCAAGCCACTGGGGAGGTTGTGGAATCCATGTAGTGAGTTGCAACAGGCATTTAGGAAAACCAAAATAGGCCGGGCACAGTGGTGCACGCCTGTATTCCAACAGCTTGGGAGGCTGAGGCAGGAGGATCATGAGTTCAAAGCCAGCCTCCACAACTTAGTGAGACCCCTAAGCAACTTAGCATGACCCTGTCTCTAAATACAATACAAAAAGGGCTGGGGACATGGCTCAGTGGTTAAACGCTCCTGGGTTCATTTCCCAGTACCGAAAAAAATAAAAATAAAAGCAAAAGCAAAATAGGATAGAATAGGATAGAAAATGCAAGTTGCATTGCACAGTGATGACAAAAACGTCTGCCTGTGGCTGGCTCTCAGGAAAGTGTGGAGACTACTGTTCCAGAAAGCCTTCTCTGAAGGGCACAAAATGCCTTCTTTACTCTGCTACACGCTAGAGGTGGGCACCCAACTGGCCCCTTCCGAGGGGGACCTGCAGCTGGACAGAACATGAATTCTGGTGGTGGCTCTCCCTGGTTAAATAGCTGGGGCAAGTTGATTGTCTTTCCTTAGATTTGGTTTTCTCATCCGTAAAAATAGGGAGAACAGCATACACATCTCAGAGGGCCGTGGGTCCCTAACAGACAACAAATAGAGACGTCCTGGTGTCCTGGGGAATTCTCTCAGTATCAGCTTCCATCCCTTCCTCAGAAGCTGCAATCACTCCAGACTTAGGATCCTTTAAAAAATATGCTGTTTATAAATTAAATTCTGCCTGCTTTCAAATGCTGGGAGGTGGCCTCAAACAAGATACATGTGCACTCCTTGATGAAACAGACTCTTAAAAAACACTTGGAGATATGAGGAAATGCAAAAATGCCCGGAACCTAGACCAATAGTTACTATGTTTGAGTATCAGATTTTATCCATGAGCTTCCTGGCAGGGAAGGCAAAAAGAGGAAAGGGAGGGTGGGTTCATAATCCTTGTGATTAGGTAAATAGAAATATATCAGCTCTTCAGGACAGCTAAGTGTCCTCTGATGCAGACTCCTAAAGAGAATTTGTCCTCTAGTCCTTACACTCAGAGTACACAAGCCCCAACTGGACCAGGTCTTGCTGGATGGTCTCTGCACCAGTGTTCTTTAATCTCGCTCTCTGAGTGCCCCAGTACACAGGGGACTCCCAGATCTGTGGTAGGGACGTGCGGGGTCCCAGGGATGGGCTGGTGTCCTTCTTCCTGGTCTGCTCTGCTCCACCGCCCTCTGGCTTACCTGTCACGGAGAGGCGGGCCCCGTTGCTCTGCCGCGTCTCCCCACTGTACTTGTGCTTGGTGATGCAGCGGTAGGTGGACAGGGCGTCCTCTTTTTGCACGTCCGAGATGTACAGCCCGCCGTGGTGAGTAATAAAAAATCTGTTTTCTGGAGACACAACCAGGACAGAGTTGGTTACTCCCTAGCCTGGGCCACTGGCTGACTGGCTGACAGGTGGCCTTCTTCCTCCCAGGCGGGAAGGGAGGTGGTGGGGGGGATAGGAAAGCCCAAGGGTGAGGCCAGTACAGCCTCCAAGGCTGGGGCGGGGCGGGGTGGGGTGCCATTGCTAATAGACAAGGACTTTCCACACACAAACAACATGATGAATAGAAATTACAGTAATTGTTTCCTTAAGTGCAGATGCCTCAGGGTTTGAGGGAAAGAAGTGGGGTTTCAGAGTCAGAGATCCGGGTCCAGACCCAGCTCTTCCTCTTATTAGTGGTGACACCTTGGGAAAGTTACTTAACCTCTTTGAGCCTTGTCTGTCTAATGAGGTGCAAACACTTTGCAGGGTGGAGGTACAGATTAAGAACCAGGTGTCTGGCACATAGAAAGGGCTCCCTCGGTGAACTTCACTCCCCATCTTTCCTATCTCTTTACAAGAGTTTGCAAAGCCTTTTCACATTCGTTTTTTGGCTGGCTCTTAACTACTGTTTGAGATGTCTCCATTTCCCAGAGGAGGAAACTGAGACTCTCGGTGAAGTGACTGGCCCGGGTCACACGGCAGACGGTGGCTTGGAACTCCATCTTCGGCATTAACCCACATCTAAGGCCTAAATCCTCTTTGCTCAATTTAAGTCATTTATTCACTCCACAAACAATTGTTGAAACTAAGCTCTTGGAGGAGTGGGGCCATGGAGATACGCCATGATAATTCAGCACACAGTATTCCAACCTCCATTTTGTGCAAGGCAAAGAAAGGGAAGGCTCTCTGCCATACTTCCCCGTCACCAGTGCAGCCATTACTGTCAGGACTTGGTGGGGAAGTGGGAGGACAGGCAGGAGGCTCCACTAAGAGTGGAGTGGCTTTCTTTGTTCTAGGCCCTAAGGCTTAGGGTTCCTCAGGCAAGCGAAGAGGTGCCACTCCCACTGGGAGGGGCCCCTGGACTCAGGGTGTAAAGCAGCAGGAGAGAATATAATGTTGAACCTGCAGGAGGGACTGGTCAACACGGGAATTCCTTCCACCTGGGGCCAGGGCGACATCCCCTCAATCAATGATGAGAGCTCTGGTTGTGTCTCACCCTATTAGAAATATCTGGTGGTGTCCCACCTCCAAGCACAAGTTTAAGATTTTGAGCATGTGCAGGTGGGGACCTCACCAGAGGACACTTTCTGACAGTGGAAGCTGTAGAATTTGGAGGTTGAAACGTTTAATGTGCAGACAGTATCTTTGACAAGGTTTCCCAGCCTTCGTTTGAATACCTCTGGGTCTGGGGAACTCACTAGCACCCCCCACAGTCCATTCTAGAGTTAATAGCTCTGACTTTGGAAGAGTTCTTCCTCAGTCACCGCTGGTATCCTCAGAGGCGCCACAGGTCCTGCTTCTGTACCCTGGAACTCTGTGGAACCAGCTAAAATCTGTGTTCCTGACCTGTTCCTGCCCAAACGGGATGGCCCCTGTAGTGGCCTTTGGTTTTTCTTCAGGCTATGCAGGCTTAGGACTTTATTTTTTAATAGTTATTTATTTTATATGGTTTCAAGTAATTTCTTTTATATGGTTTCAATTTTGAGCCTTGTCTGTATAATGAGGTGCAAACACTTTGCAGGGTGGAGGTCCAGATTAAGAACCAGGTGTCAATCTGCTCTCTTGCTTCTGAATAAACTCTGGTTTATCTAGAAGTCTCCTAGCTGTTCCCCTCCCCCTTCCCCTTCTTTCTTTCCTCATTTCTCCCTCCTTCTCTCCTACACATCTCTATACAGCGCTAGACCCACCAGGAGCCAGACACTCTGCCAAGTGTGGGGATCTGACAATCAGACTCCACTGGTGGCTGCAGAACTGAGCAGGACTCTGGATCATTAGGGGGAGCGGGGGCTGCCGAGTTCCTGTGCCTTTCTTGCGCTCAACTAAAGACCAGTCTTGTCTCTGAAGCTCTGCCCTACCTCTCTCCCTCTCTTCCCCTCAGACAGTGGTTCTGTGGGCCCAAGTCGGGGCCTCAAACCCATAGGGCCCTGGTCAGCTCTATCTGCCGGGGGGTCCTCCTCCACCATCTGGCAGGTCTCCAGTCCTCTGGATCGTGGAGTTTGGGGGACCCCTGCCCTGCCGCCTCTAGCACACAGACCACAGCTAATGCAGACCCCCACTCAGTCAAGACAGCAGAGGGAGTGAGCTGAGCTCGGCTGCGGCAGTTGGAGAGAAACAGAGGACACAGTGAGCCTGGCTCCCCCACTGGACTCTGTGTGTGCCATTTTGTCTCCATGTTGTGACATCCCAAAGTCAAATGTGGAAGCTCTCCAGTAATTTATTATGTAATTGGGACCATAATGCAGATCTACTGGAGGGTGTTGCTGCCAATCACAAGTGCCAGGGTAGGGCTGGGGTGGTTGGTGGGTGTGGCGGTGGTGGGGTGAGGAAAAATAGGAAAGACGAAAATCAATGCTGGCAGACCACAGGTGCCCCAGCCCAGGACAGTGAGGACCCTGAGATCTTGCTCCTCCCAGCACCCCAGGACAAATGGGGCCTTTGGCCAGACTGGGATTTTAAACGGGGAGTAGGGGCTGGGGTGGGGGTGAGGCTGCGGTGATGGTGGTGGGGAGCTGGGGTTTCTATAGCAACAAGCAGCTGCCGCATCTGATGTTTCACATCCTTCATTGTCCTCATTTCCCCCTCCCTTCCCCCCTTCTTGTGCATATTTAATTGCAGTAACGTTTTCAGACACAGTGTTTTGCTCCTCCTGAAACAAAGGCAGGCTGCAGCCAGGGGGATGCACAGCGGCGAGAGGGGAAGGAGAAATCAGGGGTATTATGTTAATCCCCTCTGGGGGGGACTTGAGCAACATCAGTTCTGCATGTTTGATGAGAATCAGATGATGGGCCCCGCTGGGGAAGGGAAGGAGCAAGAGGCCTGTGGAGCGAGTCCTTACAGTGCAGGGAGGGGAGGGTGCACAGCCAGCCAGCCACGGGGGCTTGCAGGGGCCAGGGGTGGACAGCATACTGGCCTCCAAGGCTGGCGCTGGTGAGGTGTCCTGGCTGTCTGGCTGCCCATGCTCTGTACTGCCGTCCTTGGAAGGGGTAGAGCTATTCCATGTCCTTGGTGCTGACTCCTGGGAGCAGGCTGGGTCCCACTGAGGAACAAGAGTGTGGAGCCAGCCCCCATTCTGAGGCCACTTGGAAATGCATGGAGGGGAGGATCATTTTTTGGGTGATACCATACCAGGGGGTGAAAGTGGCATTTAGTGGGCAGGGGCTAGGGGCCAGAGGCGCTGGGCATCTTGAGTAACAAAGAACTGTTCTGCTCCAAATGCCAACAGTGGCCCTGAGGGTTTATGCTCGTCAGTCATTTGCCCTTAGCCTTTAAGTCTAGGATACAGAACTCTGTGTAAATGTGGACTCTGGCTTTGACGCTACTTGATTGTCATGTGGTATCATCAGGGAAGTGCCATATATTGTTAGTGAATCTTTACCCTCTTTATATTATTACTTTGGCATGTTTTGCTGTCCTCTTTCCTGGTGATCTGGACCAGGCTTCTACTTAAAAAAAAAAAAAAAAAAATATATATATATATATATATATATATATATATATATATATATATATATAAACATATATATTTATTGAGCATCTATCACATGGTAGGCCAAGGACTTTACATGGATTATCTCATTTAATTCCCACCACCCTTTGAAATGGATAGTATTCAGAAGCATAGAAAGGTCAAATAACCTATCCAATGTCACACAGCCAGAACCTGATAGAGCCTAATCTATTAGTCTACTTCCTATGCTCTTCCCAAAATCTGTGCCAGACTGACCCCCAAGAATAGCACCATCACTCATAGGGACATGACCATCTGTTTATGGTTACTTCTGTCAGTGGGGTCCATCCAATTCAGTTTGGCTGAATTATTGTCCTTGTGGAGAGTCCCCAGGTCCTGGACTGGGCTCCATAGAGAAGTCTTAGACATGGTCTCTGTCCATTCTACAGCTGGAAGACAATGTCTTTCCATCATGAAAGATATAGCCGTCAGGCTGGGGCTCTGGGGAAAGTGGGGAGGTGGCTGGCTGGAAGCCAGGAAGAGGGTGGTGAGCCTAAGGAGGCGTGAGCTGTCCAGTATGGTAGGGCAGGCCCAGGCTGGGTCTGGGAGATGGGGCTGGAGTCCTGGTTCTACCAATAATGTTGGGTGTACAGTGCGTTGAAAAGTATTCCCCCAAATTAATGTCCACCTGGACTTGTGACTGACCTCACTGGAAATAGGGTCTCTGCAAAGACAATAGGTAATATGAGGTCACGTTGGGTTTCGTTGGGCTCTTAAGAGGAGGGAAATGTGGACACGGACACACTCATGCAGACTGCACCATGTAAAGATGGAGGAGAGATTGGAGAGATGTGTCCAGTAGCAAGGAAATGCCAAGGATGGCTGGCAACCACCAGAAGTAGAAGAGGCAAAGGAGGCTCCTCCCCCAGAGCCTGCACGGAGCACAGCTCTGCAGCACTTGGACTTCCGGCCTCAGAACTTGGAGACAATAAGTCTCTGTTGTTTTCAGCCCCCCATCTTGTGGTCATTTGTCTGGCAGCCCCAGGAAACTAATATGGGATGTCCTTAGGGAAGTTCAGTCTCCTCTCAGGTCCTTGGCTTTCCCATCCACGAAGAGGGAGAAGGAATAAGTGAGTGGTTTTAACTATGTTTGTACGTTAGAATCATCTGAAGAGCTGGGGGTGTGGGCCTGGAAGTTGGTATATTAAAAAGCTTTGGGGAGATTGCAGTGTGAGGGCAGAGAACCCCTGGCCAGATACACTTGTCAGGACCCTTTCCTCTTGAGTCCCACTTCATCAGGAGAATGAAGAAAAGAAACCAAACTTAAGTCACGTCACAGGGTTGTGGGGAGAGTTAAATGGAACATGCCCAGAACCGCCCCTGCACGCAGTGGATTCAGTCAGTACAAGCCGCTGCTTGTACATCGGGAAGATGGCGGCCTGCTTGGCTGAGGCTGGGGCCTTCCGGCCTTCAGCTCCCCACTGTGGTCAGGCTTCTTGCAAATTCTGCCCCTTCCTCTTCAAGGGTGGTTGGCCAGCAGGGAGCCTGAAGGCAAAGAAGCCCCTCCTTGGCGACTCTGAGGCCCTGTGCACAGCACTAAGTGAATTGGCAGCAGCTTTTCTGTCTTTTTCTAAAAGGTCAGAGAGCTGGGCCTTGGAGACTCCTCGGAGCTGCAGGAACCATGCAGAGATAATTGATAGAAACCTCTGGGCTCTTGGCGGCCCCAGAGCTTCTGGATGGAGAGAGGCCTCCCTGGCCTTCTGCAAAGGTGAGGTGCCCTTGCTGCTGGGCTCTCAGGGTGGTATGAGAGGGGCTTGGTGGGGAGATGATGGCAGGCAGAGAAAGTGCAGGCTGAGATTTTGGGGGAGAGTGTGAAATGGAAGGTCCCAATGCACCTTTGCACCAATAGCAAAGGAAGGGGAATTACTGACCAAAGCAGAGGGTACGCTGCTTCTGCCCCACCCTCCTCCATCTGTCCTCAACATGCACCCGGGGTGGTGCTTTCAACCCTAAGTCGGGTCAGGTGGTTCCTTTGCTCAACCCTCTTCCATGGCTCCCACTTTACTCGGTGTGAAAGCTGTGGCTGTCACAGCATAAGCACCCAACAGACATCTCCAGAACAAACCAGTGAAGGAAACTTCCCAAAAGTCTGAGGTGGGGCTCACTGAGGAAGACCTGCCACTCAGGAGGCCTGATCCCAGCTTGATGTGACCCACCTTCTCCAGGAAGCCTTCCCGGTCCTCCCAGTATCTCTCCATCTGGCAGACTTTTCGCCTGCCTGGTCACTGCTTCTACTCTCTCCCATTTGATTTGAATTCATTTATTGAGCATTCAAAATTTAATAAATAAACTAAGCAGTGTGTGGTGTTTCCTGGAAACATTAAAGTGGAATTTCCGTATCATCTAGCTATTCTATTGGTGGGTGTAGACTCCAAAGAATTGAAGGCAGGGGCTCAAAGAGATATTTATACACCCATGTTCACAGCAATGTGATCCACGGCAGCCAAGAGGTGGAAGTAGCCCGGGTCCTGATGCATGCATGAATAAACAAAGTGTAGTCTGTGCGTCCAGTGGAATATGATTCAGCCTTAAAAAGGAGGGAAATTCTGACACGTGCTCTGACATGGCTAAAGCCTGAGGACATTATGCTAAGTGAAATAAGCCAAGCACAAAAAGACAAATATGGTATGATTCTGCTCATTCAAGGTATCAGGAGCGGTCAGAGTTCCCTAAACAAAGCAGAATGGTGGTTGCCAAGGCTGGGAGGAGGGAGAAAGCGGTGTTGATGATGGGCATAGAGTTTCAGTTTTATAAAATGAATATGAAGTTAAACACTACTGAATGTAAAATTAATATTAAAAATGGCTAAGATGGTGAATTTTATGTTATGAGTATCCTATCACAATTGAAATTTAAAAAGTGAAGACAGTCAAGTTTAACAAACTGGAATGAGTGTCTTTGTGAGTGAGTCTCCTGTCACCAGGGATATTCAATGCTGAAGAAACTTGGCTGAGACATTGCAGGGGAGTTCAAGTATCGAATGGAAGAAATGCCATGGGCCACCCCTAAGACCCTTTCCCTTCCAGCAATTTATGAACTCAGAGCTTAAAACCTGTCCCTGCTGTCTGTCGGTCCTGCAGATGAGCCCTGCGGTGGCTGGGTCAGGTGCCTGTGTGCCTGTGCTCTCTTCTACCCCAGGCCTTCTTGGCTGTGGCTCCTTTTGTTCTTGTCACGCTCCTCCCTGGACTCACGCCTCCTCATCTGGGCCTCTGCCTCCTTGGGGAGGCCTTGTCTGAGCACTCTATCCGACTGGACTGGGCGCTACACCCCTACCGCACTCCGTCCCCTGTGTCACTGTCTTAGGAGTACACGATGCTTCTCCTAGAGAACAGGGGTCCACTTCAGTTGACTCTGTAATCAGCTGCAGGTTGTCTGGGACATAGTGGGTGCTTGTGAGCGTGTGTTGAATGAACAGACCTTGGCCACAGAGCAGACCCTCCACATGGGACGAGGCCTGGACTCCTGTCCCCTCTAACCTCTGCTGCCACACAGCAATGGTTTGGGCTGCAATTTTCCTTTTAGGTCACTTGGATCCTTTCCTTGGTTCCCTGGCTCAGAGGAGTCCAGGCTGGGACATTAAAGCAAGACTGATGGCTTGGAGCCAACAAAGAGAAGCAGGAACTTGGGTCCAGGCAACCTGGGGTGTAAGCCAGGAGAGTGGACCCACGGGAGCTGGGCTCTTAATTTTTTTCTACTCCCTAACTGGAGACCAGGAAGACTGAGACCAGAGGCGCCTGGCAAGGGCCTCATGCCATGTCCGCCCAAGGCGGAAGGTGCATGGGCAAGAGCGTACAGAGCAGAAGTGAGAAGGGACCAGACTTGCTTTTACAACAAGCCCCTCATAATAACTAACCCCCTCCTGCAACAACGACGTCAGTCCTCCATGAGGGCAGTGAGGCTCGTGAGCTAATCACCTCTTCCTAGGCACTGTCTCCAGCTCTGTTGTGTTGGGCACGGAGTTTCCAACAGACTTTGAGAGACTCGTTCTAACCCGAGCCCTGGGCCCAGGGAAGTCAGGGAGTGGACACGCCTTCCCTGGTGTCTCAACCCTCATCACCCTTGCCTGACCCTGGGGACGCCCCCTTTCTTAGGTGACTGGATGGAGCACCACACTCACTCAGAAGAGAGACTAAGTGCAGAAGTCTGCGGGTTCCAGGAGAGAACCACCTCAGAGGCCAGGACCCACATTCAGGGCAGAGTACACAGTCCAGAAGAGCAGGCCAAGTGAACAGAGAAACCCTAAGATCAAGCCGTTCGGGGTGGTTCTATCTCAAACCCTTAGACGTGAGAGGTTCCATAGCTGGGGCCCTTGAGGAAGAGGCCTCTATCCAGGAACTATAGCTGGATTCTTGCCCTCCCTGGCCGTTTTGGGCACCCCTCACGGGAATAGTCTGTCTTGGGATTGGAGAGGGATCTTCCTTAGCTGGTGGAGTGTCTTTATTAGTGTCACAAACTCACCTAGGAAGACGCCCCAAGGTGCAGGAATCCGTGGGCACCTGGGTACAGAAATGCCTTATATTCCCTCTCTTAAGCATGAGCACAGACCTAGATGGTCCCTATTTCTCCACAGATGAGAAAATGGTGGCTAAGACTTGCTCGAGCACACATCTAGGGCAGGGAAGGGTCAGGTTCACACCCGGGGCTCCTGAACACGACCCACAGCCTGCTGCCGGAGTGTGTGCATGTGTGGAGGGGCCTTGGCCAGCGCTTCCCGTGAGATGGATGCTCTGCCCTTTGTGGGCAGAGGCAGTGTCCCTGGTTCCTTGCTTCCTCTGGAAAGGCTTAGCTCTCAAGAGCCGGGGCTGGGCTGGGCAGGGCTGGGCAGAACATGAGATGGGCCCCGTTTCAAAAGATAAGAAAGGACTTGAATTTGAAGGAGACTGGTGCAGAGTGAAGCAGGAGGTTGGGGGTCTCAGCAGTCATGTGTTTGGGAGCATCAGAGTGGAGGCTCAGAGAGCGAAGGAGCCCTCGGTGACCTGAAGCCCTGTGTTACTAGGAAGGTGTGCACAGCGTGTGGCTGAATGTATTGGTGAAGGAAGAGAGTCCTCGGGCTGCTGGGTTCACTTGCAAGGGCCCATGGGGCATTGCAGGGCATGGAAAGGATCAGTTGTGGTCCAGTGGGTACCATAGGGAGACTGTAGGAGACAGCAATGGGAGTTTTGAGACTGGCCACCTACTAGCTGTGTGGCTTTAGGAAAATCCCTTAACCTTTCTGGATTCTATTCATGCATCCCCCCAAAAGGGTTTTCCCTGCTCACAGGGCTCTTTTGTGATGTCCATATGACAGTATTTTTGAAAGGATATTGTGATGTATACTGCACTGTATGCTTTTTAGGGAGGACTGTTTTAAAGCCATAATACTCATTGTGTGAAGCTCAGGGGTGTGTCTGATGCACAGGCTGGACACAGGGACTGTGTGGCGTTGGCTGTTGCTTCTCCACTGCTGAAGACAGGTGCCTTCCTGAGGCAGGAGATTGGAGCTGAGGGAGGGGTTCCCCCCTCCCTGAGAGGAAGGTCCCTGCAGGCCATGGGGGGCATGGAGTAGGAGAGGAGAGAAGGAATCAGAGGGAGTTTTGTACCAACATCAGTCTTTGGCCAGGGTCAGAAAAAATGATCAGTCTCTCTCGGAAGAGAAGAGATTCTTAGCTTATCACAACTCAAACCTGTTTCTGAGGTGGCCTCAGGATGTCAGGCCCTCCAAGAGCCTCAATTGACCCTTGTAAGACGGCCAATTCCAAAAGAGAAATTGTAATCAATACTGGTTAGCAGGTACTGTTCCACCTGATGTAGATTTATAAAAACAATGTGGTTGGTCAGCGTATGACATGGCGTCTGTGGACAGTTCCTACGACTAAAGAGATCAGTTGCCCCCCCATCCCCCAGCCAGAGCTGTTCTCTCCTTCCAAGCTATTTGCACTGTGGGACAGGGCAGGTGAGGGGGGGGTCAACACTTCCTGGCTGGTGGGAGCTGGCCTCTGTCTGGTAGCCCCACCAGGCACCCTGCAGGGAGCTTTCTGCAAGACTCCTTCCTTCTTTTCCTTCCTGTTCCACAAGGGCCCTTGGGGATGCTTGCCACCTGGGTTTGAAAACCCCAAGGAAAGCCAAGGTTCATTCTTCTCCTTCTCTTCTGGACTCTGGACTCTCAGGATGCAAATGCCCCAACACCTCAGGAGAGTCTGCAGCGGGAACTTGGATTCAAGTCTCAGCTCTGGCCTGGTTGGCTCTAAGACTTGGATCCTCCTTGTTTGAACTGAATTTTGTACCCCGCACGCCAAATTCACGTGCAAGCCCTGACCCCCAGTGTTATGAAGGTTAGGTGAGGTCATAGGGGGGATTCGGATCCAATAGGACTGGCGTCCTTATGAGAAGAAGAAGGAACATCAGGGGTCTGCACAGCCAGAGAAAGGGCCATGTGAGGTCACGTGAGAAGGGGCAGCGGCAAGCCCAGGGACTCCCCCTGCAGCTCCGTGGTCTTGGACTTCCAGCCTCCAGAACTGAAAGAAGGGGGATCGTTTGGGCCTCTGGTCTGTGTATTTAGTTACTGCAGTCTGGGCAGACCAGTCCACTCCTCACTGGGACAGGCTGTTCCCTGAGGACACCTGCAGCACTAACACCCAGGATCAGGCCCTGCTCAGAAGACGTGAGGATGGGGATGGGGAAGAGGGCAGAGGGGAGCAGCTCCTGAAGTCCTCCACACAGGTTGAGTTCAGAGATTGAGAGTAAGAAGGACAGGATGAGACTGAGCCTGAGTCCCTCCAGTGGGCATCAGGGGCCAGGAGTTGAGGGGAGGTGAGGAGAGAGGCCCTGCTCAGGGGTGGGGTGTGTAGGCAACCTGTCCAGTGAATGGGTCTCTTAACCAGGTAGGGCCTCATCTGCCTTCTCAAAGGCTCAGATCTCACCTGTGCTTCATGTTGCACTGGAGGGAAGGGAGGCACAGAACTGTACGCCTTGCCTGGGCCAGAATGTGTCCCGGAGGCCTCCTGTCTCCTGGCCTGTTGCTCTTTCCCTGTGGAAGTGGAATCAGTGGCATGCACGGCTGGAGGCTGAGGTGGAGCTGGGGCGGGGAACTGACTAGAAGAGGGCTTTAGAACAGGTAGCAGGTTTATCTACCTGCTTTCTGGCACATGAGCTTCCGAGGACTTTGGTAGACATGGTCTCATACAACTCATGAACAAGAGGTCAGGCTGGGCTGGCTTGGCCTGTTGGGCCATTGATGGGGGAGCACAAAGTACACCACATGTTCCCAAGAGGTGTCAGGGGAGCAGACCTCTCTTCTTCCTCCTCCACTGCCACCTCTGTGATAAGATGAGTGGTCGAAGAAGGCATGGGTTATGGAGAGTGCTGACATCATCCTACCCTCACGGCTCAGACTCAGACTAATTTCTCCTGCGGGACTAGGGGATCTCATCACCCTCAAGATGGGGCAGTGCTGTCCCCTGTTGCATCAAGCTCTCAGGCCAAGCTTAGCTCTAGACTGATCCTGCACTCCATCAGGAAGGCCACCTCCTCCCGCCCGGCCAACCGTGGACTTTCAGGAAGGGCTGGCAAGTGTGCTGGGGCTGAGAACGGTTCCGTTGGCAGCTTCTCCTCTGGGAACACTTATGCAGGGGCCGGCATGCTGGAGTTGGGTGCACTGAGCCGAGAGAGGAGAAAACTGGCTTCTAATTTGCTGTGGCTTTTGACAATTCTGGGCCTCAGTTTCCCTAAATGATGAATGAGGGGATTGAACCTTTTGCTCTTGTGTGTACCTCCCCAGCCTCGCTCTTTTTGTGATTCTAAGATCTCCCTCCAGTTGGTTGGGCAAGGCTGGGGTCTCCTTCCCTTTAGCCCCATCTCAGCCAGTGGTCTGAGGGGGTGCAGAGAACAGGAGCCAACACTGACCCACCCACTCCCTGGGCCAGAGTCGTCCTCCCTCCTGATATCACAGCCCTCCTGATGGTCAGGACCACTGGGCGGTCACCACTGAGGCCCCCTTTCTGTCCTATCAGAGGGATTATCAAGGTCCACCTCCTTAGCTTTGCCTTTGGGCTGTGTAACAGAAGGCTGTACTGGGGGGATGGGTTTCTGAAGGATCCAGGGGGTTCAAGGAGACCCAGGACATCGACAGCATGGTGGGGCAGAGAGAGCCTGGTTCCAGAATCAGAAGGGCTGAGGTTTGAATTGTGTGTCACTTTCTTTCTGGATGATGCTGGGAAAGCCATTGAACCTCTCCAAACCCACTTCCTGTTAGAACTAAAAGAGTTAACGATGTCCTCAAACAGTGCCTGGCACCTAACAGACAGTAAGTATTGGTGGGATAAATGGTTGCATAACTCTGGTAAGTGGCTGGCTCAGAGCTGGGCCTTGGTTTCAGTCTCCAAGTCCCAGCTCTGACAGCCCGTCCCACCACTGCTCACGGTGGTCTCTTAAGCAGGTGGGGTACGGGTGGATTTACTGAAGGGACACGGCTTGACTCCCCTGGTGCCCTGGAAGGCTGACCACTTTGGGCAATTCATTTCCATAGGATCCTAGCACTGTCTCTGGAGCAGGTCCCAGGAACCAGAGGTCCTAGGGGCCATGAGGATGGAGGGTCTCGGGAAAGAGAATTGGGAGAAGCTTGGGAGGCAGACGCGCAGGGCTATTTCCTCTTTCTCCCCGAATCCTTTTCTCTAAATACAGCTCTATCTTTCTCCACCACAGGATTAGCACACATCTCTCATTCTCCTATTGCAACAAGATTTTATTTCTAATTATGCTGTAATAAAACTGGAGCGCTCCCAGGCTTCCTTTCAAATGACTTGTACACACACTGCCGATTGGACCCTCCTCGGCCCCATTGTAATAGCATCTCCCTGACATTCATTAGACATGCATGAGAGGGCCGCTTTAAGAATAGAATTGCATTTAAATGGATTTGCTGAGAGAGGAAGATGAAAAAAAGGGGGGGGGGAGAGGTTTGTTGCACAAACTATGAAAACAAGATGCCATAATAACAGGGTGCTGAAATAAGTCTCTTTATTCCCAGTCCTCGTTCGCTGCACATGGCAGAGCCCAGCCAGGGGCGGCAGCCTCCAACTCTCCCCAGAGCCCCCACCCCCACTTTTATGTTACCCGCCGGGGGGCTTCATGGCTCCTCGCTCCATGTCAGATGCTCATGGTGTAATAGAAATCACTGTTATTACAATCGGGAAGTCTGCCCTGCTTCCACAGAACCCCAAAGCCACAGGGAGGAACCCTCTCATGTCCTTAGGCCTGGGGAAGAGGAATGGCGACCATCCACCTGGCGCTCACCTCTAAGGCACACCCCCACCCTTCTGCTCCTTCTCTGAAGGACCACTCTGCACCCCGCACCCCCATTTGCCACTGGGCATTTAGAGTTACTCTTTCATGCTGAGTGGCTCTGAGACCAAAGGCTAGCCCAGAAAAGTAGAGGATTCACTCTGACACAGAGCTCAGCTCCCAGGAGCCCTGGCTCCCTGCACCGCCCTCTCTCCCCAGGGTGTACCATGAAGGCCACACCTGCGGCCTTTTATCAAGGGCCTTCATATCTGCTGGGGTCTCATCTAACTCATTGTCCTTGCTGGAGCCAGATCCTCTTCAAGTGGACTCTGAGCAGGCTGAAAGCACCCTGTGGCTTCCTAGGTTTTTTAGGCTAAAGACCTTAGCAGGGCAGCCAAAGCCCACCATCCACCCCCTGCCCCACCTGTGGTCCTCCGTTGTACTGGGTTCCCTCTTCCTCTCCAGCTTTGGGATGACTTGGGACACTTCCACTTCCTCTCCACAGTTCATTCTGACCCACCCCTCAGAGTTCAGCCCACACCCCTCCCTCAAGGAGACCCTCTCCATGAAGATAATCTGTCTCTGGATGAGGTGGGGACTGAGTCACCAAGGCCTGGCATGTCCCTAGAATGTAACCCCCTGAGGATCCCCACCACTGTGTAGTGCCAGGCCCAGCCTGGTGGTGGAGGCTCCATACCAAGGAACGGGTGGCAGCACTGGGCCAGAGCTACCTGCCTTCTTGTTTGGTCCCTGGTGAAAGTGTTCTCTTCTCTTCCAACAGATGAGGAAGCGGAGACTCAGAGATTGAAGCAACTTGCCCCAAACCTCAAAGCTGGGGCTGTCAACTCTGAAGCCATGCTTTTGCCAAGTGCTTTTGGTTTACTGCTTTGCCACCGGACTTCCCCTTGATTCCTTCCAATTAGGGTGCACTCCCCCCCTGCACCACAGCAGGCCACCCAAGGCCTCTCTGGGAGTCCAGCTAAGGAAGGCTCCCCTCCCTTTCCACACAGTTAACAGCCCCACCGTTGGGTCACACCCTGGGATGTGGACAGTCCTCAAGTTTCACATTTGGATGGTTTCTTCACCATTCCATGTGGGCCATTTTCAGATTCCCAGATACAGTGCAGGCGCCTTAAAGATACTACGCATCCCTCTTCTGAACCCCATCACACCTGGCCAGGCCTGAGAATTCCTAAGTGCTCTGCCGACTCTGATTGGGTCACACTGCCGCGAGAGCACTAGACGCAGAGCTGGGAGAGCGAGGTCTCCCAGTTCAGAACTGTGTGACCTGGAGGCCAGGCCTCAGTTTCCTGTTCCCTAAAGTGGGACAGTCTCTCTCTCTCTCACACACACACACACACACACACACCACGGTTGCTGGGAGGAGCTGCTGTGCTGCTGTGCTGGTGTGGACTCAAGCCTCCCAGGGTCTCATCTCTGTCTCTGCTTCATTTCCTTCATCTGGTGTCTCTGGTGACAATGGCGTGCTTACAGCCAGGGAACGAGAGCTGGCCTTACACAGTGCCTGAGAAGGAGATGTGGCTCAAATGGACATGGTACAGTAACCTTTCAAAGCTATTTGATGTCTGCTGTGTGGCTCCAAAGGCACCAGGGTGGCAGGAGAGATCATGCCTCTGTCCTTCCCTGTTCACCACCTTCCCACCCAGAGCCTGCCTGCTTCAGAGGCCTCCAGTGTCCGCATGGTGCAAAGAGAAGCTCCATGATAAGAGGCTGGAGCCTCCGAGGCCAAGAGTGGCTGGTAGGTTTGTGCGCCTCTGCCTCCAGTCCCTGGCCCAGCCTGGGCCTGGTGATCAGTAAAGATCCAGTGCTTGTTGGTGAAAGAGGCTATGGCTTCCACCAGGCAGGGCTGCCTGCCTGTCCATTGCTCTGGCCTGTTTCAGTTACTACGCATTTGGTGGTGCTCAGAATATATTTGTGAGCCAGGTGCAGTGACACAGGCCTATAATCCTAGTGACTTGGAGGCTGAGGCAGGAAGATTGTGAGTTCAAAGCCAGCCTCAGTGAGTCCTGGTCTCTAAATAAAATACGAAATAGGACTGGCGATATGGCTCAGTGGTTGAATGTCCCTGAGTTCAATCCCCAGAACCTGCTTCCCCCCAAAAAACATATATAAAAAGGACAGGGGATGTGGCTCAGTGGTTAAGTACTCCTGGGTTCAACCCCTAGTACCAAAAGAAAAAAAAAATTGTGGATGGAATGAATGGATGGACGGATGAGTGCATGAATTTTGGCCTCTTTACTTCTATGGTTAAGTCCTTGGCTCTAAAGTCAGATAGACTTCGATTCCATGGGTGGCCTTGCAGAAGTCACCTAACCTCTCAGACTCAGTTTCCTTATCTATAACATTGTGCTAATAATAATATCAAACAGAGTTTTAGTGGGCATCCAAGTGGAGGCCCTGTCCTGGTGCCTGCACAGTAACTCATCAATAAGTGAGCCCCCTTCTGGGTAGGACCAGCTTCCTGGGAAGAATTCAACCAGCGCCCATTTCAGCACCCTCCAGAATTTAGGGTGACCACAGAGGTTGCTGATTCTAGATCACTTTTACATGCCAGTTCCCTCTTAGAACCCTTAAAATTCCTCGCAGAGGCCACTCACTGTTCGGACATCTACCTTTCCTATTTATGGGCTAATCAGTGAGGTTATATGCTCCATCGGTGGTGCCAGGTTATCAGCAAAGGCAGAGAGGTTCACAGTCCATTAATGTTTGTCTTGTCAGTTCTCAAGTGAGTGTGTCTGATTGAAAGGTTGTCGCTACACAAGCTCCTACCCCGGTTCTGCTGAGCTACTCCCTGTCCTCTCGCTCTAGTGCACTCTTGGCGTCTGTTGGCTCTAAGTTATGTCTTCCTTCTCCAGGAAAAGAACCTGCCTGACCCTGTCACTGACCCTGCCATCTCCTCCCCCTGAGATGTGCCCCCTACTCAACTTTTACCATATACTTGCTTTTTATTGTGAATTTAATTTTTTTCCCTGCATTGATGGATTATTTTCCTTGATGGCTGTAGATGGGAGAGAAGGAGACAGGGGTGGGGATGTTCCTCTCATAGGTCAATATCCACATAGAGTGTACAGAAGTCATTCTTACCCTCGGGGAATATGTTCCCCCAGGGGATGCCGGCAACTGCACAGAGTACCAAGTCCTCCATGTACTATGTACTATGTTTTTCCTCTATACATACACACCTATGATAAAGTTTAATTTATAAGTTAATACACTCAGAGAGGAACTATAATAACAGACAATAAAAATAGAACAATTATAATAATACATTACAATAAAAGTTGGGCGAATGTGATCTCTTTTTCTTTCTCTTTTTAAAATATCCTATTGTTCTGTAGCTGCCCTTCTTGTGGTGATATGAGACAGTATAAGGCCTACATGGTACACTGAAGTGAGGTGACATAGGCATTATGACAGGCTTAGGTTACGACTGACCTGACCCACATCAGGAGGGGGAGCCCAGAGCCACTCAGAATCTGGTTAAGCACAAGTAGAAAGTCACGGGGAGTGAGACCTTGCAGGAGGACACGCCACTGTACTTGACATCTCAATTTAATCCTGAGAGGCAGGCCATACTGTCCCCATGCTATGGAAAAGGACACCAGGCTCAGAAGCATGCCCAAGGCCACCACAGCTAGGGGACACCACCCCTGGGACTGGAACTGGCTGGCCTCTGCAGCTCCTTTGGGAGGGAGGCTCCCCCACCCGCAACGGTGCCTGGTCTGAAAGCCCCGCCTCTGTTCAGTAACCTTAACTCTCAATGATGGCATCTTTCAGGGTGCTACCAACACGACCCAGTAAGTGTAGTTGAGGGCTTCGCATGGGGCTGGACGCACGGAGCAGGTGTAAGTGCAGATTCTTGCTGTGCTGTTTATGCACCTATATCCCAGTGGAGAAACTGGTCCTGTCATCTCCCTGGGCACAAACTGCCTCCCCACTCGCCATCACACGGCTCCCTGGCTTCCCGAGAAATGGCACTTGGAATTCTGGGCTCATTCACCAGACAGGTGCAATTTCCCACCTCTCACTTGCCGACACTTTCCGCACAATCAATCACAAAATGGTGTCCAAATTAACCTGGATTTAGTTCCGGCCTCACCTCTTCTGACTACAGCCATTTCCTCCCTGTCTCTGTTAATCCTCTGGGTGCCGCCGGCCTCCCAGCTTCTCCTCCTGTCAGTGAAAATGCCCTGCTGACCTGAGTCAGGGTTTCAGCCCTGTGAGGTCTAGGACTATTCTGGACTTGCCCTCTTTTCTTTGGCCTCACCATGCTTTGGGGGCCTTCTGTTCCTGCTACCTCTTCTCCAGGTTCACTTGGGCTAAAGGGGTCATAAAGTTTCCTCGGCATCAGTCCCTAGAAATGTGTGAAGGGAAACAGATTTGGGAGGACGAGGTTAGAGGGATTGGTGTGAGGAGAGAGGATGAGACAAGCAACTCTCAGAAAATCCCGGGAGCTGTGTTCCCACCCTGCTCAAGGGCCAGTCTTGAAACAGCAGAGAAGGAAAAGAGCAGTGAGGAGCACCTGCTGTATGCATAGCTTCAGACAGATGGGCATTATCATCCCTAATGCACAGATGAGAAGACTGAGGCTCAAAGACAAGGGGTAAGTTGTTGCTTAGGTAATAGATCTAGGAAGTGAGCCCAGGCCCAGAGCTCAGCCCCCTCACCCACCTCTGCCTGCACCCTTCGTAGAGTCTTCTGAGAGCCATGTGTATGGGGTGATATAGAAAGGGAAGGAAAGGCTGGGGGCCTGTAATCCCAGCTACTCAGGAGGTCAAGGCAGGAGGACCACAAGTTTGAGGCCAGCCTGGGCAAGTGAGTCTCAAAATAAAAAATAAAAAGAGTCGGGGATGTAGGGATGTAGCTCAGTGGTCGAGTACTTGCCTAGCATATGTGAGGCCCTGAGTTCAGTCCCCAACACTGCAACAAAACAAAAAAACTGGATTGAGTATTAATTTATCATTCTTCTGTCACCTAAGCTCCTGGTTTAGACCCACCTCCTTTGCTCCTAAGTTACAGGCAGTTGCTGCCCTCAGAACTGAAGAAATTTAGGGAGCCACTGACTTAGAGGAGAGCCTGCGAAAGCCGCATGTGATTTACCCAGGAGCCTGGTGACCCAGCGGCAATGGGGGGTATCCTAGCTATTAGCAGTTCCACGATCAAAGAATAAGGAGGAATTAATATCCCCGAGGTGGTCCAGAGCCTCTGGTACCAGCAGAAAATGACAGGACAGGAGATGAGGAGTGTTACAGAATGAGTGGGAGGGGACAAGAGATTTCCGTGGCTAATCCTGTTAACAGACAATTTCTTATCACACTCATTATGCCTTGGAAGGGAGGGAGCATGGAGGGGAAGGGGGTGGGGAGAGGGGGGTCGGGTGGGGCAGCCCTGGAGGAGGGAGGGGGCGGAGCTCTGGTGAGGACTCCCTTCCTAGATCTATTACCTAAGCAACAACTGAAGGGTGCCTGAAGGTCACACTGAGGTGAGCCGGGGTCTGACCCAGCCTGTTTCTGCTCTGCTTACCTTGAGACCAGGGGAAACAACTTCCCTTCAGCCACCTCCTGCTAGTGGGGCCGCTGGCTAGTGGAGTGTTCCTTCCTTACACCATCACCCTCTGAACCCGCAGGTGCCAGGAGGGAAGCAGGGCCTTGGCTCTCCTTCTCTGACCTAGTCCTCATCTCGTCCCAACCCTCATGGATCCAAGGAGATCATCCCTCATCTACACAGAGGCTGAGAAACCAAACAACACCCAAAGCTCTCTTCTCTCTGGGCCCTCATTTTATAACTACTAATAGCCAGAACGTCCTCTACCCCCTCCTCCAGATGGGGAGGGAAGAGACTACATACCTGGGGAGACAAAGGGTCCTTTCTGAAACTTACCGGCTGAGCAACCTTGGGAAAAATCACTTAACCTCTCTGGGTAATCATGTCCTCATCTTGAAAATAGAGATTAAATAAATCCTGCCCTATCTACTCCACAGAGTCCTTATGAGGATGAAAAAGGAGAGATACTGAAAAGGGCCTTGTCATCTGAGAAATATTTACATAAAAGGAAGTGATATTTATTATCATTTTGAAATTGAGGCAATTGGCTCAGCCAGGTTAAGTTCTTGTTGGAGGCAATGGGCCATCGGAAGCGGGTAGCCAGGGCTTGAATCTTTAGTTCCCTCAGACCCCTGAGTGTCCATCTATTAAGGACCCACGGTGTGCTCCGGGTTGTCCCCGGCTGGCCTGGGGAAGTGAGTACGTTCAGACCACATGAGTGTTTGCTCCTTGTCTATCCAATAGCTATTCTTCTTTCTCCCCAAATTGTTGCCTGTTCCGGGCGACAAGATCAAATTTATTGGAGGTGGGTGTGGGGTGGGGAAGAGCTTCCAGGAAAACTCTCATTTTCCAAACAAACAAACAAACAAACAAACAAAAAAAGACAGGCACTCACAACAGATCAAAGACCTAAATGTAAGAGCTAAAATGATAAAACTCTTAGAAGAAACCTAGAGTAAAAGCTTCATGACATTGGATTTGGCAATGATTTCTTGAATATGACACCAAAAGCACAGACAACAAAAGAAAAAATAGATGAAATGGACTCCATCAAAATCTAAAACTTCTACACTTCAAAGGACATAATCAGCAGAGAAGGCAACCATGAAATGTGAGAAAATATTTGCAAATCACGTATCTGATAAGGGGTTAATAGTCCGATCATCTAAAGAACACCTAACGAGAGCAAAAAAAAAAAAAAAAAAAAATCCCCCACAGACTGGTTTAAAAATGGGCAAAGGACTTGAATAGACATTTTCCCAAGAAGATACAGAGAGGGCCAATAAGCACAGGGAAAAGAAGTTCAGCAAGAGAGATGCAAATCAAAACCACGGGAGATCCCACCTCACACCCACTAGGAGGCCACTGTAACACAAACAGAAACCAACCCCAAACCCGGAGAGTAACAAGTGCTGGAAAGGATGTGGAGAAGGCAGACCCTTGTGCCCTGATGGCGGGAAAGTTTGGTGGAATGGATGGATAAATGGAATGTTGTGTAGATGCACAGTGGAATATTATCCAGCCTTAAAAAGGAAGGAAATTGTGACCCATGCCACAACATGGATGAACTCAGAGGACATTATCCTCAGTGAAATAAGCCAGTCACAAAAGGATCAAACCACAGGATTGCTTGCGCTTGTGTGCGGTACCTGGAGTAATCGATTCATAGAGAGCTGAATGGTGGTTGCCAGGGACTGTGGGGAGGGGGGACGGGGAGCTGCTGCTAATGGGTACAGAGTTCAAAGCAATCATAAAATTCACAGAGAATGAAGTGCTGTATTGAAATATTAATAAAGTAACGTTGCATCCTGGCTCTGTCACTTACTGACGTCAGTTTCCAATTCCTCTGTGCCCCAGTTTGCACATTTGTTAAGGGCGTTAGTCACAGCTCCGATCTCACAGGTGTGTTCTGAGAATTCTGGGAGACAAACGGTTCTAAAGGGACAAGACTGGGGCCTGGCACACAGTGGGTGTCAGTGAACCTGGAGGGTGATGGGGGTTGGGACGTCTTAGTACTGTGGGGCGTGGAGGGTTCATGAACACTGTGCTGGAGCTGAGGGGTAAGTGGGGGGCCACAGGGAGGACCCGGGGTGGAGAATGAAGAGCTGGATGGTGGTGGCTTCAAGTGCCAGGGCAGAGAGCTGCCACCGAGGGATTCTGGGTGTCAGTGTGCCGGATGGAAGGAGGCGTGGGGGGGGGGTGAGCCGGGCAATGTTGATGGTGGGGACTCAGAGAAGCTGGATGCCTGGGGACCAGAGCGCATCAGAGTGAAAGCCACACCTTTCCTTTTCCAAGCTTATGGTCATCATTTGATCTCACCTTACTAGTGGGCCCAAGAGGGAACAGGCAGAGGCTTTGGGGGAAGAGCTGGAGACAAAGTCACAACCCTCCCTGAGATCCCACAGGACTCCAGGGCCCTGGGAGTGGGGACTAGGTCTGATGCTGCAGTCGGCCACCTGTGTGGCCAGGTGAATGCTGAGAGCCAAAGAGCCAGGTGCAGCCCTGACCCTGACCTCCATGTGAGGGTCACAGGCCTTGAGAAGTCAGCTTGTCCTGTGGGGGGATGTGTGGCCCAAGGAAGGGTTGGTAGCCTTTTGTAGACACCTGCCTGGAACTCCACAGACCCATGCCTACCTCTCCTTAGCTGTCCTGCTCATCCATTTTGATGGATTATGTTGGTCTAGGGAAGAGGGTGCTAGGAGAGAGGTGGTGTGTTGGCATCTCCCCAGGAAGTGGGGGAGAAATGCTCCTCCTGGAGAGGGCTACAGGAGAGCCGATTTAGACAAGACTGGGCAGGATGGAAGTGGGACCAGACCTTTGGTAAGGGATCTTTCCAATGGACCTGAGGACTTCTGAGTTCTTGGTGATGCTAAAGGATTTAAAACACCCCTCGGTAGTGAGCATCAAGTGTCACTGATGGGAGGCTATGTAGGGATCGTGGCAAGCAGGGGCAGAGGTAGAGTATGGCAGAAGAAACTCTGACTAGACCCAGAGGGGACCTCCTGGGACTAGGCAGAAAGTCTAAGCTGTTGAAATGGACAAGGGCTTCAGGACCCTAATGTCCAGGGGCAGTGACCCGCCTGCCCTCCTGAAGCCTCTGGTACTCTTGGAGGGAGCAGGACATCCTCAGCCCCATTCTTGCCCTCAGGGAGAGACCTGGCATCTGCAGAAGGGAGGAAGCCAAGCTGGAGCTCCCCAGGGTCCCTGTCCGCTTTGAGCAGACCCCAGCCCCTCTTCTTGACTTTCACCTGAGAGGCCCCAGACACCAGTGAAGCATCCCACTGTGCCATTTGCATGTTCTGCCTCCATCCTGAGTTTGGGCAGCGGAAGAAACAGCAGCAGCTCAGGCAGAGAGGGACTGAGCCCAGCGTGGGCTGCAGAGGGCCTGTGGTGGTGGGTATGTGAGGGGGGTGAGACCCGGAGAGGGACAGAGTGTAGGGAGAGGGGGTGGACTGGGGAGGAAGCACGAGAGCCTTAGAGGCCAGGGTTGGCTGTAGCTTTAGGGCGTGGTCCTCTATCAGGGGTAATTTTGGCCTCCTGGGGACATATGGCAATGTCTGAAGGGGGACATTTTGGGTTGTCGTGATGGCGGTGGGCACAGTGGGCAGAGGCCAGGGTGCTGCTAAGCATCCTACGAGCACAGGACGGCTCCACCACAAAGACTGAGATGTCACCGGTGCTGGTTGCGAGACCAGAGGGAAGAGGCCAGCGCAGAAGAGGAGGGTGGGCTGTCACGTTCAGCCAGCATCTCCCGGCATGCTGAAGAGTGACAGAAGAAGCTGTGACCATCTAGATGTGGCAGGCTGGGTGTCCGCTGTCAGCACCTTGGAGAAGGTAGTGGAAGGAGGAGGTGCTCTGAGGACCTGCAGAGAGCTGCCCTTCAGAGAAAGAAGCGGCTACAAAGAGGTACTCAGCGAGACGGCAGGCCGCGAGGGGCGCTGACCAAGCACGGTGGCAGGACGTAGGCTGGGGCGTCAGGTGAGAGGACAGAGAACACAGGGGAGGCAGGGCCTCAAGCTGGGGTCAGTGGGGAGAAGCCAGGGGGATCTGCCTGGTACCCAGAGCTCCAATGATGGCTCCCCCAAGTGGACTTAGGCCTGGCTGTGGGGAGGGGCAGGTGCAGGATGGGGGGGGTGGGAGGCACTGAGGCGTCATCTGTGTTGGAGGAAAGAAGGGACCACTGTGACAGGGACAGACAGAAGACCTCAGGGCTGGAAAGGGTGCATTTTAGTAGTGACGATGGTGATGGTGCAGCCTGGATTTGTGGGGCACTGCTATGGTTTGAACGTCTGCTCCCAAACTCATGGGGAAATTGAATTGCTCCTGTGACAGTAGGAAGAGGTGGAATCTCTGAGAGGTGGTGAGGCACCGCCCTGGTGGATGGATGAAGGCTGTTACCTTGGGAGTTGGGGAGAATTCAGCTCCTGCCTCACTTCCTGTCACTATGAGATGCCTTTTGCCAAGTTATAACAGCAAGAAGGTTCTCACCAGATGTGTCCTTCCATCTGGGACTTCCCAGCCTCCAGAATCATGAGCCAAATAAACTTCTATTGTTTATAACTTACCCAGTCTAGGGTATTCTGTTATAGCAGCTGAAAACAGACAAAGACACGTGCCTTCATAAAGCCAGCCACAATACCGACATTTCAATATAGTATATTTTAACCAGTACAACAACTCTATCAGCACACGGGGTATGACATTCCAAGCTGTCTAGAAACCACCCTGTTGCCACCATAGTCCCTTTCTCTGCTGTCACATTCTCATTATATTTTCTACTGGCACTTCCAAGCCCACCTTCTCATTGGTTTTCATATTGCACATCAGTAGAAAGGGCAAATATCAAGACTCTATTTTACATGTAGGAAAACTGAAGACAGACACTTCATCTGTGGGAAAGCCAGAATCTGAACTCAGGCTTTGGGCTCTTGGTGAACACTCTTTCTAGAACCCTCTAGGATTTGGAGAGGGCAACCTTCCCAGCCCTGCTTCTGCTCCTGCCAAGGAATCTAGCTCTGGCGCCACCTGCATGAGGGTCCTGGTGAGTTGGCCTAAAAGCCTGCCTGGCCCTCCCTGCTTCAGGGGTGACGATGGCTTTCATCCCCTGGGCCTCACATCCCTCTTCCCCACAGTCCCTCTGCCCCAAGGTCTTTACTTCTTCTTGTAAAATTAATCTTCAGGGTACCACATAATGAAGGGAGGCAGTGTCAGGAAGTGCTTAATGAAGCTTCAGCTCCCACTCCTGGCTGGGCCTGGGCCGAGAGCTGTCCTGAAGGCGGGCTCCGGGCTGTCGGATGGTTTTCAGGACACAGATGGGGGTGGGTGGGAGCTGGGGTGCCTGGGCACAACCCCTATCTGGCTGGTGGGCAGGAAAGCTCAGGCTGCAGGAGCAGACCCTACCTGGGTTATCAGGGACCAAGGGCCCGTTGGCAGATGTGCCTCAAACACCAGATAAGCACTGTCACGGGCCAGCGAGGTGCAGGACGGGGACACCACCACTGAGGCAGGCCGGGGCTGCCCTCTTCTCACAGGGCAGTGGAGGGCCCTGAGCCTGCTCCCTCCTGCATCTTCAGATTCCTCCCGACGGGCTGCTAGGCTGTGGTCCACAGCAGTGAGCTCCTGACGATGGGTCAGGACGTCTGGGTCCTGACCGATTCTGCAGAGTGATCCTGGGCAGGCTGCCCCCCTCTCTGAACTTTGATTTCCTTGTACAAAATAAGGGGTTGTGCCAAGTGGCCTTTCAGAGCTCTTGGGGCTTTAACCCTGAATCTGCCACTCCTCCTCTTAAAACCCCACAGCTGCTCTGCCCGTGGTAGGGTGAAACCTAAACTGTCTCCAGTTCTTGGTGTGGACTTTTCATGACGAGGCCCCTGCCTGCTTCTCCAGCCGCCTCTCCAGCCTCTCTACTTACCTTCCTCCCCCCCACCCAGAGCCTCCTGTCACCCTGGTCCCTTTCCCTCTCCTCCCTGCCTTTGCGCATGGGGTTCCCTCTGCCTTTGATGGTCTGGTCCGTTTCCCTCTCCACTTTCCTGGCTTGGTTAATGTCTCCTCTTCTGATTCTAGCTCAGCCCTTACCTCCACTGAAAACCCCTCCAGGACCATCAGGATGGGCTGGAGGCCCCTCATGCTTGTCCCTGGAGCTCCTGGGCTCGCTGGGAACCCCGCACTGTGCTTGCCATCATGTGTGGCTTCCCCACTTATGCGCATGCTCCCTCAGGACAGGCCATGCCTGTTTTGACCCTGGTGGTACTCTCAGCGCCTTCCCTGGTATTTGGCACAAGTAGTTCCTTGATAGAAGGGCATGACTAGGACCGCGGTGATTCCATGGACATAGAAGACCAGGAGGACTGGGGGCGGGGGCACACGCCTGTCATCCCAGCGGCTGGGGAGGCTGAGGCACGAGGATCGTGAGTTCAAAGCCAGCCTCAGCAATTTAGTGAGGCCCTAAGCAACTCAGTGAGACCCTGTCTCTAAATAAGATATAAAAAAGGGCTGGGGATGTGGCTCAGTGATTAAGAACCCCTGGGTTCAATTCCAGGAGAAACATCAATTCAGGGAAGATGAGGGAGGGGAGGGCATGTAGTAGCTTCGCAGCCTCTGCTGGAGAGACAGTGCTGAGAGGGAATGGAGTATTGCTGATGATGAGGACCCTTCAGTCTGCAGCCTGGGCTCAGAGGGGCAGGCTTTCTGGGGCTCCGGGTCTGACCTCACAGTGAGGGTCAGCTGCTGGGGAATGGAAGTGACTCTCATGCTGTCCTGCCATGGGGGGCCATAATAGTGCAAGCTCCATTACCGACCCATCATAGGTCCCAAGGGAACCCCCAAGCCCCACATATGCCTGCCACCTATGTCAGGTTGTTCCCTGAATGTTCCATAACACTCCCCTTTCCCCATGCCTTGATTCCAGGGCTCCTCACCAGGGAGAGCCTGTCACCCATGCAAATGCTACCTCTTCCCTGTGCCTTCCCAGATCTCCTTGGAATCATTTTTGGCTCTGAGCTCGCACATGCAGCTTATGACTCTCATTAGATGTGTTTAATCCCATTCTGTGAGTTGCACTGAAATGCTGACACGTGGGCCTCCTTGGCTGGAGGGCCATTTCCCCGAGGCCCAAGGTCCAAGAGGCCGAGTTAGTGCAGAATCACACAGGCCTGGGCTCACCCTTTAGCTCTTAGGCAGCAGCTAACCGACTAGGCACCTTGTGAATGGATGGATGGAGGATGGGTGAATGAACAAGTGAATGAAGGTGGACTGCAAATTCCTTCTTTTTAAAACGGAAGGGGATAACCATGACCAAGTTATAGGGGATTTTCTTTTCTTTATTTATTTTTGATACTGGGGATTAAACCCAGGGACACTGTATCCCTGAGCCACATCCCCAGTCCTTTTAGTTTTTTTACTTTGAGACAAGGTCTCACTAAGTTGCTGAGACTGCCCTTGAACTTATGATCCTCCTGTCCCAGCCTCCCAAGTTGCTAGGACTACAGACGGGCACCACTGTTCCCAGCTCAGGGATGTTCTAAGACTTACAAATGCTATATGAAAGGGTCTGATCCAGAAGATAAAAGTTATTATTCTTATTACTGACCAACGTGCCTGCGCTCACACCTCCTACCCTAGCTCACTGCTCACTGAAATGCAGGGACCTTCGAGAGCAGTGACTGAAGGATCAGGCCACTTCCTGGTGGTGTGTCCCTCACCCCAAAGTTGGTCCTAGAGTGGAGGCTGCTTGCAGCTGACTCTGGGGGAGGTTTCCTCCCTCCCCTCCCCTCCCCTCCCTCCTTCCCTCCCGCCCTTCCTTCCTTTCTTTTCTTTCTTTCTTCTAGGAATTGAACCTAGTGGCAATTTGCTACTGAGATACTTCCTCAGTACTTTTCATTTTTTTATTTTGAACTTGTTGACCAGGTTGACCTTGAACTCGAGATCTTCCTGTCTCAGTCTAAATTGCTGGGATTACAGGTGTGTGTCACCACTCCAGGCTTAGTTTATTTCTTGCAAATACTAGACAAGTTAGGAGGTTTAGGAAAAGGGAGATAAAGGCAAGAGAGAGGAAAATCACCCTAAAGAACAAGCAAGAACCAGATGAGATGAAAGATGTGGCAGCACCATGTTGCTGAGACCATTTTGCTTGCCTTCCAGTGGCCCTACTCTGGGGGCTTGTTAGCTATGGACTCCTGAGCAGAGGGCAAAAGTGAGAAAGAGCTGAGGAGGGGTCAGGGCCAAGTGCATTTTAAACACAGGCAGTAAAAGCTCCTCTACCTGTGACCATTTACTTCCACATGCTCATAGATACGAGCAAAGCTATGTGTCAGAGGGCAATTGTGCCTGGGGGTCCACCCCTGGCTTGTCCATCATGTGTTTGCTGAGTTTGTGCTTAGTTTATGATCAGTGCACCAACTCCTTTGTGTCTGGAAAATGTCAAAGCAGCAAGTGTTGTAAGTTTGGGGAAGAGCCATTATAATAGGCCCCAAAGTGTAATTACACAAAGTAATTACAAAGAGTGGAAAGTGGAGAAAAAGTGACCAGAGTCTCACTGTTTCCCTGTGGGTTGCATCCTGTGACACTGAGGACCATTCTGAAGGCAGAGAGTAAATCATATGATTTGGGAAAGGCTTGGGCTAGGCAGGTGCAAGTGGCAATAAAGATTAGACGCAAAGTGACTGATGAGTCCAGCGAGTGTTTTGTGTGCCCCTCGGTGGCTACACGGATGGACGACCAGTCCTGTGGGGAGATCAAAGGCTGAGCATGGTCAAGTGATGCCCATAGAACTTTTGTGACAAGCCAAGGATTATTCTCCAGGTACAAGACCCTTCGAAATCAGCTAAACATCAAACTGAGTTGGGGCTGGTAGCGCCCGTGGCGGAGCTGCCTGGAGTTCCCAGGGGCCGCAGTGGAGCCAGTGAGGAGCAGGGTTACCTGCCTCAGCAGATTTTTCCAGGCCAACCAAATAGATCTATTTTGGGAAAAGAGGCCTGTGAAATATTGCATCTGCCAGAAGGCAAAGAGCAGGCCTAGCTTTAAGGCTTCAAAAGACTCATACTCCTGCTCCCTGGAAAGGTACCCCGGACAGCAACTGGAGCCTGTCCCTGACACTTAGGACTGATGGGTTAATGGCCAGCTCATAGCTTCTCAGACAGAACCCAGGTCTATGTGGGAAGCTTCTCTACCTTATGCACACACACTTTGCTCTTTGAGCACTTTGGGACGGCAGTTACCAGCTCTGGGTGGAACACCCCTAATCCAAAACCCTGAAATGCTCCAAACCTGAAACTTTTTGAACACCAGCATAACACCCCACAAGGAAAATTCCACAACTGACCTCAGTCAAAGCAAGCACTTTAAAAATCCTGTATAAAATTACCTTTAGACTATGTGTGTAAGGTGGATTTCATGTTTAGGCTTGGGTCCCTTCCCCAAGATACCTCATGATGTCTCTACAAATATTCCAAAATCTATCCCCCTCCCTCCAAAAAATCTGAAATCTAACACACTTCTGACTCCAGGCATTTTGGGCAAGAAATATTCAACCTTCTTATTGTTTTTACATATGGTTCCCAAAAGGCCAATGGGACATTTCTCTGTTTTAGAGCAATCATCCTCGGTCAATAGGCGTCGCTGGCTCTAGCAAAACTCCTACTCCAGCTGCACTGGCCTCCTTACTGTCCCTTGATTGTGCCAGGCACCCTCTTGCCTCAGACCTCTGTCCCTGCTGGCTCTCTACCCAGGAAACTCTGACCCAGGCCCATGGTCCCCACTCCTCATCTCTTCAAGTCTGTGATCAAACCCTACTTCTCAGTGAGGCTCTCTGACCACTGCACTCAACATAGTGTCCTGCCTTCTGCCCTCTCCTCCTCGTCCCCTCTCCCTGCTCTTCTTTCTCCTTAGCATCCATCCATGAACACAGTATATCATCTGCTTATTCATTCTGATTGCTGATGGTCTGTCTTCCCACTGGACAGGGATCTTTGTATCCCACTCTCTATCCCAAGTTCAGTATCTACCACATCGAAAGGGCTCAGTAAGTATGACCTAACATCATGTTCCCATCCCTGTGGTCAGACCTGTTATTTCACCTTTGTGGCCCTCAGGCATGATCCCCTCTTCCTCAGCATCAGGCTGGCTGGGGCTGTTTTTGTCCCTGGGTCCTCGTGTGTCTGGCCAGTGTCTGCCCTCTGGGTGTGACAGATCCATGACCAGGTGAGCTCAGGGCTTGGCAGCCAGGGAACTGAGTTGGGGGTGTGGTCAGATCAAGGATACTGCAGACCCTCTTTCCAGCAGAAGCTGACAAACAGGCTCATTCTGTGAGGCAGGCAGACGTCTGTCCTACTGCCCCACTCTCATCTCCATGACAAGGTCAGGGCCCGAGGACTGATGGCCTGAACCAGGCTCTGAGAGCTTATGCTAATACTAGATAACATTTTTGAGCACTTGCCATGGGTTGGGCTCTTAGCTCATTTTATCCACCCAACAATCCTCGCAGGATGATAAAATCATCATCATCATCATCATCATCATCATCATCATCATCATCCTCCTTGTCATTGTCATCATCTTTATCATGGAATGGGAAGCTAGAGAGTAGTAGCCTGTGCAAAGTCAGAGAGCTGTAAAGTCAGGAGTCAGAAGCTAGGCTCCCCCTGCCCTTGCTCACCTGTCACAGAGACGGAACTGAGCGCAGGTCTGTTGATTCCCACCCTATGTCCCGTCTGTTACACAAAGCCACCTTCCTTACTTTATTCTGCACTTATTATTTATTTATTTTTTTGGTACCAGGGATTGAACCCAGAGGCGCTTAACCACTGAGCCCCAGCCCCAGTCCTTTTAAATATTTTATTTAGAGACAGGGTAGGGCTGGCTGAGTTGCTGGGGCTGGCTTTGAACTTGCGATTACCCTGCCTCAATCTCCTGAGCTGCTGGGATTACAGGTGTGTGCCCCAGGGCCTGGCTTATTTATTTATTTATTTTTAATGGGAAGGTCAGGAAGGCTTCACAGAGGTGCTGACATTTGAACTGGCCCAGGTAATTGCCCAAGTTTCCTCTTCCTGGGGATTAAGAAAAAAACTGCATTTCCCAGCCTCCCCTGTGGCCAGATGGGCCCGTGTGCCTGAAGGATGCTCCTGCCCCAGGCCTGGCTCCCAGGACCTCCTGCATGTTCCTCCATACTCACTCTCTGCTGCACTGGCTGCTCATTCAGGGGACCCAGAGGAAAATTCTAAGGCCCAGGAGAAGGAAGGCACTGTAAGGAACAGGGCTCTGTCCCTATGACTCTCTGGGATGGGACGTGAGTGAGAATACTTGGATGGGATTAAATCACTGAGACTCTGGGGCTGTTTGTTATAGCAGATCGCCCACTCTGTCTAATCCAGCCTTGAAGGATGAGTGCATGATTGCTGGGTAAAGAAAGCAGGGAAGGGCTTTCTGGGAAACAAGAACACTTGAGGGAAACTGTAGGAATGTGACAGGGGAATTTCAAGTGGGCTAAACTTCATGAAGGGGGTTGGAGGTGAGCTGGGCCCTGGCAGGGACTGGCTGAAAGGCCTCAGAGGCTGCCCTGGAGATGATGGGCAGCTGTCAAGGGACTTCTGTCACACACTGGCACAGTAGATCTGAGAATCTGAAAGAGCTTTTCTCAAGGCCTTCCTAAGGAGTTGCAGTGCTGAGACTTGCTCGTGGCGCATGCAGTTCTGTTTCCCCTCCGACTTTCACGGTGCGTCTGACACGTTGTTTCCTCCCCATCCCTTTCCCAGGTCACTTTCTTCATAGATAAGTACTATTTAAAATTCTCTTATTTGCTTACAGATTTATTTCCTGTGTCCTCCTGCCCCAGAATGTAGCTCCTCAAGAGCATTCAACTAGTCCGTTGCTATGGTTTGAATAGTTTGTCTTCTCCAAAACTCATATTGAAACTTAATCCCCATTATAAGATATTAAGGTGGGGGACCAGCTGGGACCTTTAAGAGATGATTAGGGCTCTGTCCTCATGAATGGATTAATCTACTCATGCAATTAATGCAGCATGAGTAGATTATGTGAGGAGTGAGTCTGCTGTAAAGTAAGTTTGGCTAGGTCTCTTGCCATGTGAAGCCCTGAGCTGTCTCAGGACATCAAGAAGCAAGAAGGTCATGACCAGCTGTGGCCCCTCAACCTTGGACCAGAAATGAGAACCAAAATAGAGCCCCTTTCTTTACAGATCACACAGTCTGTGATGTTGTGTTTTTGGCAAGTAAATGAACAAAGATACCTAATTGAACCAAGATACTTATCCACCTCTTATTCCCAGCAGCTAGATAAGTACTTGTCACTGAGTAGGTGTTCAATAAATTTTGGTGGTTGAGCAATTAATGGCTCTGAGAAGTCCTGTGGTAAAGGGATTGGGTTATTGTGTGTATGCAAGGCCTATTTATATCTCCCTTGATTACTGCACTTTGTAAATGCTGCTCTGGTGGCCAGTGGCAGATGGCCTGGCCCTCTGCTGATGGACTTCTGACTCCAGGGCCATGACCCTTCGTAAGGGTAGGAGTGTGGAGGTCCAGCTATGACATTGGCCAGAGCAGCTGAAACCTGCTGCTGAAGCTGAAGCCCTGTTCCCTGGAGGAGCTCAGAGAAGGACGCGGCCTCTTGCTTCCCGCCAGCCTGGCCCCACGCCAGCTGCGAGGCCAGCTCTCCACACATGGCAGCTGAGGGTGGACGCTAAGCTTTAAGGATTAATACCAGCCTCTTGCAGGACCCAGCTCTTATATCAAATGATCTTCAGCTGGGCACCAGCCCCAGACAAATGAGGTAATGAAATCCAAGCCTCATTAGGGGGATGCAGCAGGGCCTGTGAGCAAAGCTCTGGTGGGGAGGGTGTTGGGAGACTGGGGCTCCAGGGCTGGGCCTGGTCTTCTGTGCTCTAGAGCAAGTAGTTGTGGCCACCTGGACTGGGGCAGAGGATTTGAGAGCAGGAAGGGGCTTTGAAGCAAATGCTTATCATGGCCATTACTGCTACTATTAACTGAGCAGCTGCTACATACCACAGACACTGGGAGAGACCTCGCCACAGTCCTAGTGTAGGTGTTATTGTCCGTGTGCTACAGATGAGGACACCAAAGTCCAGAGAAAAAGGGATCCCAAGATCATGGGCTGAGTGAGTGCGTGGCCAAGCTGGGAGGAGGAACCAAGGCTTTGGACTCCCTGTCGAGTGCTCTTTCTTCCATTCCCTCTGGCTTCCTGGAGCACTAGCCTGGGTCGCTGGTGCTGCTGCGACCCCAGGTATTCCCAGGGGAAGGCTTGTGGAAAATCAGTTCAATTTCCTGCTCTGCTGCTGGGACAAATTATTTGAGAGGAAGGGGCAAGGGAAGAATGGTGAGGGCCCTTGGGCCAGGTCCTCACCCGTCCTTTCCATGCTTACAGGGAGGGGTCTTTGCCTTCCTCTTTGGAGTGATAAACATTTCTGGCAGGGCAGAACCTCTGGAAGCTTTCACAAGGGCCCCTCAGCTGTCCCCTCTGGGTTCAGCCCAGTGCTGGGAGATGAACTCCTGCTGCCCAGCAGGCTGGTGGGGAAGCCGGGAGAAGCCAGCTTCCTGACTCCTGATCTGGCGTTTGGTTGTCATTATAGTCACTGTGGATGGTTCATTGTGGACTACACGGGACAAGCCGTGGGCCTCCCTTCCCCCTCCCATCCTCTACCAGGGCCTTTTTACCCTGCACCCCAGCCCCCTTAAGTCATGGGGTATGAGCTCAGGTCACACCAGCCATTTCTGGTCTGGCACCAAGGATGCTGCTCAGTAGATCCATGCAGGTGTTAGAAAGGCCATTACCTGGGGGAGTGTGCCTTGGGAAGAGCTGGTGTGCAAAATCCAGTTGCAGGAGGGTAAACAAGGCCACTTCCCTTCATTCGTTGTGTGATGTGGATCAAGTTCTTGGCCAGCTCAAGTGCAGGTAAAAGCAGATATCCCTTGGGCTCCTTCCTGTCCTCCTGCTCCGGAGACCTACCAGTGGGCCTGAGAGTCCTGCTCTCTCAGAGTGTGGGGTCAGTCAGCAATTACCTGGGGCAAAGTGACCTGGGGATTGGTCCCCTTCAGCCTGGTGTTCACCATGGCCACCAAGGTGAGGTAACGGTGAGCCAGAACTTGCTCAGTGCTGGGAGACGACTATTGTTTCAGCTTTTCTCTTCTCCAAGGGGGAAAATGAGGTCAAGAGACTGGCTCAGGGTTACGCTGCTACAAAGTGGCCCTGGCCAGCACTCACAGTTCAAACACATCCTGTAGCACAGCCAGAAGCTGATCTGAACATGTCGATCCCAGTCTGCTGCTATCAGGGGCTCATGCCAGAGTAGACTGTGCATCCTACAGGATGATGTCCACCTTTCTGGAACCTTCTAGGGGTCCTCATTTATGGGCAATGATGCCCAGACTCTGGGGCTTATCCACCACATTCTAGTCTGGAGGATTCTCTGAGCCCCTCTGGCTGGGTTGTTGGCAGCTAGAGGCAGACACAGGAGCCTACCTCCAATCCATCCAGAGCCTTCTGCCTGCTCCCTTAGCCCCAGGCTTTGGACAGTGTGACCTCCTGCGCTGCCCCTCCAGCAGCTCCAATGATAGCTGGTCCACAGGGCGGGCATCCCAGAATCACAACTTGCAGAGGTGGGTGGGATTCAGCAGGGAAGGCAGCTCCTGGGGGAAGCCAGCAGGCCTCTGTCCTCTGCAGCCGTCATTCCAACAGCAAGCCAGGGAAGGAAGAGGGACTGGCACCCCTGGGAGTGATAAGTGCTAAGTTCTCCCTAAAACCTCAGGCGAGGGCCAAAAGTCAGCATCCCAAGGAGATAGGTGGAGGAGGACTCCCTGGTGACAGGGAACAGTGCTCCCTCCCACACTTGGTAGAATATTCAAAACGCCAAGGCTGTTCTCTTCTTCCCTCTGAGCTCCCTCCAGCTCTGCATTGTGCAGTTTTCTAGAGGGCCTCCACCCTCACCTCCTGGGAGGGGCACTTTCTAGCGCTTGATCTCAGTTTTTCCCTTGGGGGGTCCATCTCTCCAGAAGAACAAATGGGCACCATGTTGGGTGAGACCACCCATTTAGAGGCCGAGGGAGGAACAGCAGAGTGCTGGATCCTTGGGTGATCCCACAGGCCCGGTACTGGGACATCTACCCCACCCTCTGGAGATGACCTGGTCTCCTCCACTGTGGAGGGAGATGAGACAGGGGGTGCCTGCGTGGCTCAGCAGGGAGTTGCCTACAATCTTTACCTGGGAACTGAGCTGTCATGATCTGTGCTGTATTTCAGGCCCACGTCCTTTCTGCACATCACCTACACCTAGCTCCTAAACAGGTCTCTGCCAGAGAGCTGTGGGTTGCCTTCCTCCTAGGCCCAGGGGCTCTTCAGCATCTGCCAGGGGACATGAATCTGGTGAGCCTATGTTGTCTTCACAGAGTTTCCTGTTATCATGTTTCTCTGAAGACAGTTCTAGGCATGTGGCCTTAACCCTCAAGGGCTGAAGTCCAGGCCATGGACTAAGTGAGGACTGGACATGGAGCCCTCGGGCTCTGCTCCTCCCTCCTATGGGGCCCATAGCAAGCCATGGAGCCTCCTTGGGCATGAACAACAGCCAGACTCCATATAAAGCAACAGATGAAAAGACATGGGGAAAGATTCCCTGGCCCAGGTCCTGGAAAGGGAGGCCTGGCCTAGCAGACTTGGTCACATACTAAAACTGGTAGGGAGTCCTGTGCCTTTGGTCTACATCTGGAGAGCAAAGCACCCAGACAATGCAGGCTGTGAGAAATACTAAAGGCACTGGAAGAAGGAGTTGCATGGTAGAGGAAGTCTTGCAGGGACCCAACACAGTCAAGTTCACATCAGTGGTTTTAGCCTTCTCACAGTTTAGAAGCCTAGGCTCAAGTCTTGAGGTGGATTCAGCAAGGTGGGGTGAGGTGCTGGCATCTGAATTGCTAAATGTGTCTGGTGATTCTGCTGGGTTGGGAAGCCTGGCATTAGAGGACTCAGAGTGCGCCCTCCAGCTGAGATGCAAACCATGGTCTCTAAGGTACCAGAATGTTCCTTGGCACAGGGTAGAATGTCATAAGGTGGCAATCAGAAAGCAAAGGTGTGTTCCCACACTGGTGGGACGATGCCTTCATTCACACTGCAGATTATGGAGAAGGTGACAGTCCTTGTCTGGCCTCTGAATAGGATGCCCAGAGGCCTGAATGTCCAGACCTTGGCCCAAATGCAGGGCTCCCTCTCCTCCAGTGGTGTTCCTGGCCTACTGACTGCAGAGCCCGGGTGCTGAGCCCACTCCCCCCAGCTCTGTGATGGGTTTGGTGTGGCTGCAGCTGCCCTCCCTTGAGCCCTTTAGGATCAGCTCTGCCACTTATGACCAGGGCCTGTGAGGGAGTTGCCTTGGGAGGAGCAGTCAGCCTGACTGGCTTTGCCGACTCCCCGTGATCAATGAGGGGTTCCCGCCCAGTGAGGAGGTGGACCAACCACGGTTCCCAGATGCAAGAGGGCTGCCTCCACTGAGTGTGAGGACTGACCCTCCTCATATGGTTGGGTCCAGCCTTGCTTGTCAACATTCCATGGGTGACAAGGTGGCTTTCCTAAGGGCAGACGTTCCAAACACATGGGGGACTGATCTCTACCCCCAGTTCCCTTCATTTTGTGAACATTTTCATCATGCTCCAGGTTTCCATGTCTGTTTTGTCAATAGAGATGAGCATGAGAACTAAAATACAGTGGGAGATCATGTACTTGAAGGGCCTAACAATTTGGGGCACATGGTACATGCTCAGGAAATGCAAGGCTCCTCACCCCGACTCCCTTCTCCAATGCCTTGGACAGCAGAGTTGAGCCCGACTGTTTTCACAAGCTCTTTTTCTCTCTACCCGGAACCCTTTATTTCCATCTCCTGTGTTTGCAGGGGCTGCTGGAGAGAAGCCCAGCTGTGTCCTGAGTGTCAGGGAGCCTCAGCGGCAGTCTCAACATTTTCATCAGTGAAACTGGATAAACCAAATGCAGATCATTGAGAACTGGGTTGGAGTCACAGAACTGGTGGCCTTCAAAGGCTAATTACCATTGATCTGCATATTCTGGGCATCTTATGTAAAAGCATGGCACTTTCTACAAGGCTCAGGCTTACCCTCAGTTTTGCCTTCCTGTTTTAGAGTGACATTTTTTTCCACAACTTACTTTTACATGGCAAATCTTATCCCCCACCCTAACCCAAGCCAGAGTGGCAATGTGGTGTAATGGACAGAGACCCACCAGGGAGTCTGGTGTAACTCTGGAGTCCTCGGCTACTGGTTGACCTAGAGTTACTGAGGCTCTCTGGTCTCTGATTCAGAGCTGGCTTATATTAGTGGTTCTCAGACCCATGGCCTGGTACACCAGAACCTCTCGGAGCATGTTTTAGAAAGTATTGGTGTCCTGGGGATCCTGATGCTGCCCTTGAGTTTCTGGCACCATGGATCAGGACTAGGGTCTGTGCATCTATTCTTTTTAAAAAACCCAACAGTGATTTGAAGCCTGACCATGTTAGGGAACTACGTAGCCAAGAAAGATGTTCTTCTCCCACTTGCTCCTCTCGGTTGATCACCCCCTCCTATTGAAGCCCTTAACTTCTCTTAGCTTCTATGACAACATCCTATCCCAGTTCCCCTTCTCTCTCTCTCTGCCACACCTCTTCAGTCTCCTTCCTGCTTCCTACTTTCTGGTCCACACCTAAATGTTGGTGTGCTCTAGGCCCCAAGCCCCCTGCTCCATCCAGACTGTCTCTTGGGTTTGGCTTGTATTCCTAAGGCTGTAATTCCCCCCCACACACTGCCATGTCTGAATCTGTAGACTTGATCTCTCCCCAGATCTACCTAACTTTTCATGTCTAATTGACATTGCAAAGTGAACACGTCCAGAACAGAACACTCAAGCCCACCTTAGCCCTGCAACCTCTGTCTCCCCCGTCTTCTCATTCTCCATAAAGGGCATCCTGACCCACCCAGGTACTTCATCCAAACATACAGGAATTATCCTGATTTGTCTGTGTATTTCTACCCTAGTCCAGTTATCAGCAAGTCTGTGGGTTCCATCTCTAGAAAATCCCTGATTCATCTATTTCCCTCCAAGTGTGTTGCTATGACCTGATCCGAACCTCTCTCCTCCTCAGCCCAGCATCCGTGGCCTGATTGCTCTTGCTGCTTCCCCTCTTGTGCCTTATAATCCATTTCCCACTTGACAGCCAAAGTGCCCCTTTTAAAAACATATCAATTCCTCCATGTCACTTAAAATCAAATTCAAACTCTATCATGACCTAAAGTCTTCCACCATCTGGCTCCTACCTACTTCTTGGACCTCACTTCTGTGATTTTCTCATTCTAGTTAACACCACACGGGCCACTCCAACTCTCTATCAATTGCTTACGTGCAAGATCCTTTCTAGCTGGATGCATGCCTGTAATCCCAGCAACTTGGGAGGCTGAGGCAGGAGGATCACAAGTTCCAGGCCAGCTGGGGCAATTTAGGGAGGCCCTAAGCAACTCAGCAAGACCCTGTCTCAAAATAAAAATTTAAAAGGGCTGGGGATGTAGCTCAATTGTAAAGTAGCCTCTGAGTTAAATCCCCAGTACCTAAATAAATGAACTAATATAAATTTGAGTGAAAGATCATTTCCACCTCGGGTCTTTGCACTGGCCGCTCCTTCTTCTTGGAAGATCTTCCCCTTACCACACAGCTGGCTTTTCTCTGTCATTTAGGTCTCAGCTAGATCTCAATCATCCAGACAGGCCCTCCCTACCCACCCAATTTAAAGTAGGCACCGAGTACTGTCTTTCACTTTATCCTATTGTCATTCTCTGTACGGCACATACCACTGTCTGATATTTCATGGTTCATAATGGTGTTTTTTCCTGCTTGTTTGCTGTCTTTCTCCTGTAGTATGTCAAATCCATGAGGTCAGTGACTTGGTTTGTTTTGTTTATCGCTATATTCCTAGTGCCTAGAACAAGGCTGGGTGCATTGTAGGTACTCAATAAATATTTATTAAATAAATGAATAAATGTAAGTTCCTGTCCAGCTCTAGAGGTACATAATATATTTATAATATTTAATAATTAATTGTGCTATTCCATGTAAAAGTTTTGTGGAGCCCAAGAATATGGTTTTGAATATAGAGTGATTGGAAAGAGTTTTGAGGCTTTTTGCAGCTCTTTAGCTGACTGGCTGTTTCAAGCGTCACAACTTTGCTTTTGGAGACGGTGAATTCCACCAAGACAGAGGTCATGCCTTGTGCATCTTAAAGTGTCCCCAGAGCACAAGGTTGTGCTGAGCTCTGTAAATGTTTGTTAACAGAATGAACAGACAGTCATCTTATGAGCTAAGGCAGGAAACCGAGGCTGGCAGTAGGGGGGAGATATCCCCAGGGGGTTGTGATGCCATGGCTGCCTGATGGTCCTATGGTTGAGCTCTGTCTCTCTTTTTTGGGACAGCTGCCTCTGTGCTCCTTATATTACTTCCTCATACATGGTGAGCACCAAGCAAGGTTGCCAGCGGCCTTAACCTAGCTGCTGGCTTCAGGAATTCTGTGCAACCCTTATCTGATAGAGCTAAGGCCTGGGTACAGGTGAATTCTGCACTGTGTGTCAGCTGTGTGACCTTGGGCAGGTACTTAATCTTTCTGTATCTCTTTTCCTTTACCTATAAAAAGCAGAGAATCACAGCACATAGGAACTCAGGAATCTGGTGATGATTAAATGAGAAGATGCATGAAAACTCTTTGTATGCTATATTGCACACAGCAATTGCTCAATAAATGTTGGTCACTAATAATTGGTCATAGTTCTGGTCTTGAACTTGGAGCTGGGACCCTGGGCTTCTCAGCCTAAGATTTTCTTCTCGCTTTCTCTCTTACCCATTGTAGCCATAGGCAAGTCACCTGGAACCTTCCCCTTCTCTGCTTTTTTGCAACCAGGATAATGATAGCTCCCCTTCCTTCTAGCACTGCTGTGTGGATTAATTAGTGTTAATTAATGGGCTTTGAAAATGAAAAGCACCTAGGTAAGTGCTGATCATGATTATTAATGGGAACCACGAGCATGGAGAAGGTGCTGAACAGGGTCCTAAAATTATACAGATTAAAGAACAATGAGGGGAGGTGAGAACGTGGCTATTAAGCCCCGAGGCTGGGGCCCAGGTCTGCCAGCCTGCCAAGGTGTTCAAACCAGAACAAAAAACTTGCAGTCATTCTTAAGCAAAAATGCCTTGGTGAGCCAAGGAGGTGGAAATTCTGCACCAAATGTCACAGACTGGAAGGGACCTCTGCAGGTCACTGAACCAAACCTCCTCCTTTGAGGAGGACTGCAGCCACAGCAGCCCCTTGGCAATATGTGTGTGCGAAGCCTCTGCTCTTTGAGGCAGGAAGGGACTTCCCATGACTGACCATGACAATAGTCCAAGTTACCATCTATCCGATACCCACTGGAAAGCGTAATTATTTAGTAAACACCATGCATCAAGGAGTTTACACGGACGTGTTGTCTTTATTTTTGGAGGGGTCAGGTTTATTGAGGTAGAATCTGCATAGAATAAACTCACCCATCTTAGAGTACAATTCTGCAAGTTCTGATGTATACCTCCGGTCGGGCACCACCACCACAGTCAAGGTACAGAACAGTTCCTTCACCGCCAAATTCCCTTGTGTCCCTTTGTTGTTGGTCCCTCTCCCTCCCCCGGCTCCTGGCAACCACTCATCTGTTTGTCACTACGTTTTTGCCTTTTCCAAAACATCATATAAATGGAATTGAACACCAGTTAGCCTTTTGAGACTGGCTTCTTTGACCTAATATAATGAATGCATTGGAGCATAATTCATTGAGATAAATGCAGGTAAGATCCATGCATTCAAAATTTGATGTGCCTACACCATCTCTTCACCCTCAAGATACCTCTGAGCTAGGCATCATTATGATTCCCATTTTATAAAAGAGGCCACTGAGGCTTAGACATGTTAGTTAGCTTGCTTCAGGTCACACAGCTAGCAAGTCATGGAGCCAGGATTCAAACTCAGAATTTCTGACTCCCAACCCCATGGATTCAATTGCTGGTGCTCTTCAAGCACACCAGGCATGACCTTTCTAGAAAACCATATCAGCAAATGTTGTTACTTGTTCACATTGATTCTATCCTCTTTTCCAGAAACATTTTTGCCTCTGGGTTCATCGTATCTCCCTCAAATTCTCTTCCTCTTAAACCTGACACAGAGCACCAGGCTTGGCCCCCAGGTTACAGCTCCCTGTCAGGAGCATGCTGTGGTGCTCAGAGGCAGAAGCTCCATCAGCATGGGACGGGGGTCTGGAGTCAAGTAAGAGGAAGTGCATCGTGTGGAGGTGGGGACATGTTGTGGGGAGAGGATATCTGGGCCTGACACAAAAGAAACATTAAGTTCCATTTATGGTGAGAATCACAGCCTGGTTTCTTTTGGATTCAGGGTCTGATTTCACTCAGCTGCTGCTTTGTTGATTTGGGGCTCCGTATCCATTTACAAGCCCAGTGGGACCTGGGGGTGTAGTGCGGTTCAAAACCACAAACCCATTTTCTATTCCTTCGGAGAAGTGCTGAGCTGGGCTTGCGAAGGCAGCTTTGGGCACGGACTCAGCAATTAGTGCACCAACAAAGGCATTTTCCTTGCACTGGGTCCCCGATGACCTCGGTTGGCGCAGAGAGGGATGAGCCGGCTGCGAGGGCCCACGTGACCCTCTTCTTCCCCACTCCATATCAATAATTATTAAGATGTATATGAAAGTGCATTGACCTACTTGGAGATTTCATAAATATAAATAAATTAAACAGTCCTGCCTAAAGATGTCTAGGCAAACACAAGGGGAGGAAGAAAGAGTTGTTTATGCTTGGATGGGCAGTGAGGGGGACCCTCAGGCTTGCCAAGTGACAACGGAGAGTGCCAGACTGCAAAGGAGAGGAAAAGCCCCACAGGGCCCTGCACGAGAGCCGGACCCTCATGTTGGGGTTGGCTGAACTTGAGCTTCCTGCCCTGGCACATGTGTTCTGTCTGTGGCTGGGTAGGGAGTCCCCCAGCCCTTAGGGTAGCTGAGCAGCCTGGCTCAGGGTTGCCCAGGAAGCTGGGGCTGGTGATCTCTGGCTGCCAACAACTGGGTCAGGTGGCCCCAGTGTGCTAGGAAGAAGTACTTTCTACCTGTATCTGCTGGGTTCAAGAAACCATGGCCTTCCTCTTACTGCATGCTTTGTGGGGCCTGGGCAACCTTGGGGATCCTCGTCCTTCTGCTCTTCCCCCCTACCCATTTCCAGTGGTCCTCTATCATCAGGCCTCTTGCATCTGAGCCTCCTTGCCTCTAACCTTTCCCCTTCCAATAACTCCTGCACACCCCTCTGCCAGGCAGGTCTTAGACATAGCTTTTGCCTCACCAGCTGGGTCTCTGCTCAAGGTCCCAGCCCTCCTGGCTGCCCTTCACCTAAGGAATATTGAACTACCCAAAGACTAAGCCTGATGGTTCAGTCTTTGAGGTTTGACCTCATCTCGCCCCATGAGAATCTCCTGCCCATATAAATCTGAATGCCTGCCGGCCTTCAAGGCTGGGCAGGACCCTACCTCTTTGGGGTGACTTCCCTGATCATCCCAGCCCAGGCTGCTCTTTCTTCTCCAATCCTTGTCAAAAGCATCATCACACTCTACCTTGAATTGCTAGTCACCTTTCCATGTCCAAATCTGTCCTCTTCCCATTAGCTCAGGAATTCTTCAAGGAGCATCTAACACAGGACCAGGTGAGGACGGCAGAGAGCCCAGCTCCATCCCTGACTCTCTGTATGATCTGGACCCTGGTCCACCCTCTCTGCAGTTTCATATACAGAAGGGAAAGGGTTGAATCCAGAGATCTTGGAGGTCTTTTCCAACACCCATGTTCTTTGGGATTATGGACTCCATAAGAGAGTGGTATAAAAAAGACCTGACGTGATTTAACATTGTCTTTCCCCAGGAATTTGCATTTTAATAGGCATAATGCTTCTAGCCAAAGGAAAGAAGCTCTGACGTTTTGGGGTGGGGGAAGCTTGTTGGTACATACCCTGCAGGGGGCCCTCTCATCACAAGCCTGCCTTGTGGAGATTTCCTAGCCGTCCCCCCTCCTCCCCATGCAACATGAAGGGATCCTTGGGGAGATAAGAAAATAGAAACACATTTAAATTCTTCTCCGCTTTTGTCCTCTTGCATTCAGATGACTGACTCATGCTTGTCTCATCTCCCCTGTCTCTAACTTTGGGCTATAGTCCCAAGGGGCAGGGACAATGTCTTTGTTGGAGCTCTGAAACTCAGATACTGGGATTCTTGGTCTGATTCACCACCTGCATCTTCCCAGCACCACCAATGTGTTAGAATCCTCGGGAGCTGGATTCTACCCCAAATGGGGACATTTAGGAAGAACAACTGATTCCAAAGAGGAACTGGAAGGCAAGCTATTTGTTGGCATTCAGAAGAGCATGAGACCAGGTTTGCCTAAATGCAGAATCCCCCACAGACATCTTGTGGAATCACTGAGCCACACTCAGGGAAAAACTAGACCACTGTGGTGACCTTTCACGGTCTTCAGAGGAAAGTTCTCAGGGCCTGAGTGGCTTCTGGCAGTTCTACTGTTTGTCCCGTGTTTTGAGTCAGGAGAAGTCCAACATGGGCCTCTCTCAAGTGTGCGGTCATTTTCGATGTTGCTTGGTCAACTTGAACAAGGGACCAAGCAGCATGTTAAACTGCAGCGTAGTGGCCAGAGCTGGGCAAGGCACCGACTCAGTCTTCTCATATGTAAAATGGCTTCATAGAAGTGCCCACCTCATAGAGTTGTTGGGGAGATTACTGGCAAGACACAAGTGAAGTCCTTGGAATGCTGTTGGCATGTGAAAAGGAGTCAATAAATATTAGCTCTTATTATTCCAATATGATATAGAACCATGGCAACTACCACGGGTTAATAATGGATAGCCTGAGTGTTTGCTCCAGTTGGATTTTGATGATCTCTGTCCAGATTATTCTTACAAATATTCTATCCCAGGATTATTCAGGGCTTCCTCTCCTCATAGTTGTTCAGTCTCTGCAGGTGACACACCTCATTTTGATGCTCAGTAAAATTGAATTAGGAATTCATATTTTCTGTCCCTAAGAGTACATTTCAAGTCAAATGGAAGCATTTTGGGGGTTTTATGCTATTGCAAACAAGCAGCTTCAGCTTCTACAAATATGCTCTAAGTATGCGTATGTAAGAAAGTGCTGGTATTGAAGGGAAGTTATTGATACAATGAGAACGCAGAACGGTGACTTCCAGGACTCTCCCTCTGCCTGCCCTCTCCAGTGGTGGCAGAAGGAGCTGGCAGAAGGGCAAGAAAACTGGTCCCTCTCTCAGGAGCTCAGAGAGGATGAGTTGCCAGAGCTGGGGATCCCATTCACTCCAGGAGGCTCTGTTAAAATGTCACTTCCTCTGTGTGACCTTCTTAGTCAATCTCCGGTCACATCTTCCCATGTTCTCAGCATTTTTCTTGATACCATGGGCTTTGCACTGATGGTCCCCAGTACCCACAGGCAGGATGGTCTCTGATTCATCCAAATACTCAGAGCCTCCCACACCAGCCTGGTGCAGATGAGGGCCTTGGTAATGTTTGCTGATAAAGGCACGAATGTCCTGGATATGACTGACCACTTCTAGAACCCTAGAATGAGGGATGTGAGGGCTACCTAGACCAACAGCCTCCCCTACAGATCCAGGAAATAGGCCAGAGAGGGGAAGTGACACTCCCAAGATAACACAGCTGGTAGCAGAGCTGGAACTAGAATGCAGGTATTTTGACTCTGGGCCCAGAGCTCTGCTCTCTGCACCTGCTTACTATCTAAACCCTCTCCTCCATCTGCGGGCTTTAGGGATTGTTTGTACTCTGTGGGAAGATGACTGGGGAAGCCTGAACACCACCTCCAAGGCACAAGAAGTAGCTGAGCCTCCAATGGGACCCCCCCCCAAGAGGCCCTCTTGATTGGGGAGGATCCCTACACCTTTGCAACATCCCAGTGCATAGACCAGCTCTGCTCCCAATCTGCCACCCTTTTGGCTTAGAGCTGTCATTCCCAGCAAGGCTCTGGTACACCTGCCCCTTCTCCCAGGCCCATCCCCGCAAGAACACCTTCTTGGTTCTAGTGTTTTCTTCCCAGACATCTGATTGCCCATGCTCCAAATTAACACTTTGCTGGTCTCCTGGGGCACACCTGAGCTCACTAGGAGACAGAAAATTCTGAATCTGATCCTTTGGGGGAGGTCGGGGCCCTGGTCCTGTCACTGTTTCTGTCACTCTACCTAAAGCACACAAAGGTGTTTAAGTGGTGTTGGGGAGCAGGGTCTGGCACAGGGGACCCTGGGTTCTCCCCAGTATTCTTTTTAACAGCTTTTCCTGCTTTTCTCCTCCCCTTGGTTCTGGGGTGTCATGGCCATGACTGAGTGACTCATGATGACACTTGTATAGTCTGGCCCTGTATCCTCCTACTTGCCTGGAGGGTTGCCCTAGAGGGGAGTGGCCCAATGTGCTCAATCAGGAGTCAAGGACTGCTAAGTAAAATGGAATTAGGAATTCATATTTTCTGTCCCTAAGAGTACAATGGTCATAGGAAGCCAGACAGAATGTTCTAGAGCGGCTCTTGTCCTCTGTCCCCCAGCCTTCCCTCTCTCCCTCTGCCCAGCCCTCCACATCTGTCCTGTGTATGTTTAGCTTTGCCATTTTCAAAGCAAGCACTGCACTGTCAGGTGAAGTATACCCCCTCCCCCAATTTCTAGGTGGACCAACTGAGGCTGAGTGTATGTGCACATAGCCATCTGGCCAAATTGGCTTGAATCTACTCTTTCTAGCTGGGTAACCTCGGCCAAGCCCGTTAACTTCTCTGAGCTTCACCTGCTTCTGTGACCACCTTTCTTCCCTGAGCTGAGCCATGTGACATCTCCTGCTCTGGGGACATTGCCCCAGGCAGATTCCTGCCTGAGGAACCATTTCCCCAGGCCAGGTTGGCATCTCCCATCAATTCCTTTCATCCAATGTTTTAGTAATTTGCCACCTCTGGCACCTTAGCTTTGGGGGACAAAGATGGGGTCTGGCTTGCCCTACATGGTACCAAGGCTGAGCTGGCCTTAGTGGGTTGTGATGATGAGCAGCGTGGGGGCACCCAAGGACTGCATCCTGCAGTCCCTGGACTCCAGAGAGGGATTTTGACTTTTGTCAGGGGTCATCCTTATTGCTGCTGCCCTCAGGGACGGCCTTTTTGGTCAAACAAACCCTACCACCTTCACTCCTCCCAGTAGCTGTAGCAGTTGACCTGCTGGTGGTGAACAAGGTGCTAAGAAATAGCTCAAGGATTCCTCTCCCCAAAACCATGATGTGGATACTCTGGTTATTTCTTTCCTTTCCAATTTCTCTTTCTCTCTCTCTCTCTCTCCTTCCTCCATCCCTCCCTACCTGCCTCCCTTCCTTCCTTTCTTCCTTTTTTGATACCAGGGATTGAACCCAGGGGTGCCACATCCCCACTGAGCCACATCCTCAGCCCTTTTTGTATTTTATTTTGAGTCATGGTCTTGCTAAGTTGCTTAGGCCCTTGCTAAGTTGCCGAGGCCGGTCTTGAACTAATGATCCTCCTACTTCAACATCCTGAGTCACTGAGATTACAGGTGTGTACCTGCACCTGGCTACTCTAGTTATTACTATGTTGTAGTTGAAGATGACGTTGAGTGTGAGAGAAGGTTAGTGATCTGGCCGAGGTCAACCAGTTAGAGGGTGGCAGAGCTGAGGGCTGCAGTCTGTGTCCCTTCCTCTCTTCCCATCATACTGTCACCTCAGCTCCAGGGCCCCATGGCAGGGCTGGGGGATACCAGTGTGCACTGTCATCCTAGTCCAGGCTATGAATGGTGGTGACATCTACCCCTCCCCATCTCCTCCAGGGAGCCCAAGACTCCAGAGATGAGTCAGCCCATGTTCTCCACGTTTCCTCTGTGGGCTGGACTCCTGACTGCCTTGCAGAGCCATCCGAAAGGAGCAAGGACAGGTTCAGAAGTACTTACTCTCGAGAAAGTAGAATGTGAGAGAGAGGAAAAAATTGTGACTTGAAAATACTAAGTCCCTCTTGGCGTTTGGGACGAGAGCTGTTCTCTGCTCCCCATGCCTCCTCTTTGTCCCCCATCCCCACAGAGTCAGAGTGAGCCGGGAACCCTGTACTGATCCTCGTGGAGGGGCTGCCTCCTGGGGCGAGAGGGGGAGCTGTGTTCTGAGCCTTTCTGTGGTCCTGAATGAATCATGGCCCCTTTCCCCTGGGGACTGGGGGGTGTCCAGGTCGAACATCCTTGGATTTGGCGAAACCCTCTACCCCTGGGGAAAATGGTACGTGATTTCTTTGACAGATTGACTTGGCATTCCAATGTCCCAGGGACCGCTCTAAGCATATGATGATGTCAATTCCTTCGATCCTCTAACATCCTCTGGTTCACATCCCCCTGGAACCCCCAATTAGGGTTGGGGAGGCTGAGTCATTGAGGTCACACAGCTAGTAGGTGTCAGAGTCAGGAGGGATTGAAACAGTCCAGCAACCCCTACCCGGGGAGGGGGCTGCCTCTGCGGCCTTCTCAGCCATCCCTCTTGGAGGGTGCCATTCATTAGGACCACTCCCTTTTCTTTCTCTCTCGGGCTGAGGGGTATGCTTGTTCCTTAAGTACTGAGCGCCCATTCTGGTCACTTTTGGTTTCCTATCCAGCTTTAGGTAGTGTGCAAACTGTAGGATGAATTAATCCTAGATAACACAGGCAGTACCCCCAAACAAAGCCATGTTGACAAAGCTGGCCTCCCCTGCAGGCCCCAGAGCAGGCGCCATGAGGGGCATGGAGCATTTTATAGGTTATTACACAAACATACATGCATCTGGACGACAGCGTGGCCAGGCCTGAGCCTTCACGGCCCAAGGCCTCACTGAGCTGCTGGACAGTGCTCTCAGGAACGCTGTCGTCAAGGGACTATCAAGCTTTAAGCATCTGAGAGGCATGTAACCAAACAAGCAAGAGGGAGTCCATGGGGCCGGCGGGGCAGGGTGAGTTTCAAACATTGACCTGTCAGCCAGGATGAGAGGCCAACGTGTGGCCGGAGATGGGCCAGGGGGCATGGAGTTCCTGCCTCTTTCTGCAGAACCAGCCCCCAGTCTCCCCATCTTCTTGCCTTTCCCCCTCCTCCTCCTCCATCTCCTCCCTCTGATAAGCAGGAGCATCAGTCTGATGTTTTCAGCGCCTGAGATCAGGGACCCTGCTGCCATCTGTAGAGAGGAAAATGAGCCTCATCGACCCAAATAAATAAAATAAGCACACACAGGGGGAGGGCAGCGCTACAGAGAAAAACAATGTGCTGTTTGGTTTGTGGAGACTGTTGCAGGAACAGGTGGGGTCCAGGGGACAGGGACCCCTTTTTGGCTTGTTCCAAGCCTTGGGTGGGACTGAAGAAGAAATTGGTGGCCTCATCCTCCACCGTGATCAAATGCAAGCCTGAGAGGGGGCCTGCAAATAGAGAGAAGCAGATGACAGACATCACTGTGCTTTTAAAATGCAAGCGACCGGAGCGAGCTCCTGCCGACTCCACACCCGCCTTGGAGATGACTGCTGGACCAAGTAGGATTAGATGCACAGGGTGGCCGTCCTCCTGTCACCCAGCTATTTATTTATGCAAACCAAACACATGCTCAAAGTCTTTTTATTCTAGGTGAACAAAGCAAACACACTCCGCAGGCAGAACACCCCCTCCTACCTCCCCCAACTCAATGTGTTTTCATTAATATAAATTGTTTGCAGTAGGCAAATTAATTCTAGAAATGGTTCTTAGACACGGCAAATTGTTCTTGTAAAGCAAGGGATGCACTAGAGCCCACTGCATTTTCCTATGCACCGGGGAGCTTAGGTAAATAAAATAATGTAGATCGTGATAATCGATGCTTATTACAATGGCCAGGCTTAACGACTGTAGTACTAGGGAACCGAGCAGAGCCGCTGGATTCCAGGCTGTGAGTGGCGACCCCCCCAGGAATGGGAAAATGTCATGAGGTACAAAAGGCTTGGAAACTGGGGTGTTCTTAGTGTATCTTAAAACTTGCCCCCATAGAGGGTTTCCCAGTCCAGAATCTGCCCCTTTGAGCTTGACATCAATGAGGTGTGACAGCCGCAGCAGACAGGCACAGTCCCATTGTAAGGGTGAAACTGAGGCCCCAAGAGGTTAAGTGAATAGGTCAAGGTTACTCAGCTGGCAATTGAACAGCGCTTAGACTAAAATCGACTCCTTTCCCCACAAATGGCCTCTAAACTTCAGAGTCCTGGGTCTTACTAGGGACTTTTTCCCCTTCTCCAGATACCATCTTCATTATTGTTTATCTAGTATTTTCCTCAAAATCCACCTTAAATTACCAAACTTTTTTGACTGGATTCATCTGCAGCAATGATCTCATGAGACCAAGGGCTTGACATGCTGTCTCGACCTTTTTTTTAAAAAACAAAGATTACCTGCATATAGATTTAATGCCTACCCATGAGCCACCCAGAACTGCCTGCTACACCACAAGGGTGCACCCACTACATTTTGGGAAGTAGCCTACACCAGAAAGGAGCACCCAGACATATCTACATTGTTATTGTCTTCACGGAGTGTTCTACACCCAATACCTGCCAGAACTCATCTCCCTGAAGGCCCCAGGGGAAGGGGGATGATATGGGTTTCTAGACGGATCAGTTGGGTGCAGCACCCCAGAATCCAACAGGCACTCTGGCTCCCCTAATTTGGTTGGGATCTGAGGATGGGGATTTAGGGTGCTGCAGAAAGGACTGTTGGTCAGGCTAGGCTGGGACTATGCCATGGGGGTGTCCCAGGGCAATGACTAGGAAGGGATCACGAGCCACAAAGACCCTCAGATGAGAAGCAGCCCCAGATGACAGGAAGGTATTGTAATTTGTGAAGTGGTAAAAAAGCTCACGCAGTTACATGGGAAATAGACACGTCTATTAACCCTGAGTTACAGAGGGGCGAGACGCAGAGGCCTGGGATTCACTTTTAAACACTACCACCCCAATGGGGGGAGAGAGGAAGCCGCATCAGCAAAGCTTCAGGGCTGCCGAATCTGGGTGATGGGGTGACAGGTGCATGAAATGAGGTTCATTATTATAAACAACTCATTATGATTTGTAATAATTATGTTAAAAGTAGAAATAAATGGCCAAGAAGAGGGATGTTAAGACCTATAAGGAGTAGCAGGGTGAGGGGGTGATGTGGGGCCTTTAGGGGAGGAGTTGGCTCCAGCACTACTGGAACCCAGTGGGCCCCCTGCTCCCCCAAAGTTTGCCTGGGCTTCTTGGTCGGGTTGGGTTTCTCGCTTAGCCACCGCGTCCCGTCACGAGCACCTGCGTCTGTAATGAGGACTGATGTATAATTGATGAAAGCACAATGTGATACAGTCACAGAAACTTCGTCTGCTAGAAGACATCTGTTCAGCACATAGAATCCACTCAGCTACTGTCACAATGCATTTACGGAACTGTATCAGAGCTGCAGGAATATGTGAGCACCCTGCGAGCGCGGTCTGTAATATTCTATGTCTCCGGACGCAGCGAGGTGGGAGCTGGGGCCTCTGCTTTGGATATTTATGTGTCCAGGCTGCGCTCCCTGAACCTCCCTTGCTCTGCCTGCATTCCTTCAGAGTCTTCCTCATAAATTACCCCTGCTCTTTGACGGGCTTTTCGCAGACTTAGGTACTGGCATCTAACGTCCTCCTTCCAGATGCTCCTGTCACAGCCGCCTTGGGGAGCCCTGTGCACTGCACGTTCTGGAAGGAGGGAGGGGATTCCTTCTTTCCCTGGATTCTTTGTCCTCTGGTACATCCAGGGCCCTTGCTGGGGTTCACTTCTACATCACTCAGACACTTGGGCTCTTAGGTCTTTGTGCTTGGGGCCACGTGGGTTTCTGAAGGTTCTGGATGGGGTGGGGGGGAGTGCAGGGAAAGGGGGCATCTCGAGGGACCTGGCAGAAAGGCTGCAGCTAGGGGTTGGGTCCCAGGCATGCATCTGACCTGAGTTGGTTGCCTGCATGGGGAAGGCTGGTGGAGGATGGGGACTGGGGTGGGACAGGGGCCCTTGACAGCAGCCCCTGGGGCCTGGGGGGCCTCAGACCGGGCTCTCCACGGCTCTGGCTTCCTGGGTTTTCTGTCTCACTTCTCTCTGCTGAGTCCTGGCCTGCTGTTTCTGTACTCCCTAACTCCTGGAAGCAGGAAGGGGAAGATGTCTTCACGGCTCCGAGGAAGCCATGACAGCACAGTCCTGTGGGTCATTTGGAGCTGACACTGTCTTCTTTCGAAGTCTCAAGTGTCCTGAATATCTGTCGGTGTCTGTGTGTGTCCAGGATCTTCCAGGAGAAGTTCCCTGAGGGCTGGCTCTGGGTCTTTTCTTTCTTTGGGATTTCCCAAGGGATCTGGCACAGGGTTACAAAGACCCTTTGACCCCTGATACATCACTGTGGGCAGTGCTGGGCTCACAACAGTCAGCAGCCCTTGTACTGAGCCAACGGTCAGGCAGCACTTAGTAGGTGCTGGACAATGTGCTAAGTGTGCCCCCCATATTCCGGAGTGTAATCCTTTAACTAACCCCATGAGGTGGTATCGTTATTAGCCTCCTTTTCAGATGGGAGAAGCCCAGGCACATGGAGGCTGATGCCTCGAGGTCACCCGGCAGTCTGGCTCCAGAGCTGAGCTCCTAGTTGCCACACTGAACTGCTCCCTAACAGGGCTCAGGAGGAAGGACTGTTAGCAATGCACACACCTGTTTGGGTCTCCTGTCCTCAGACTCCAGCAGTGGCACGTCCTCCCTCAGGCATGGGCCTTTTCTACACAATAAGGGGCTGTGCTCTGGCTTTGACTCTGTAGGTCAAGATGTCCCCAGTGGGCGGTTAGACCACCTCCCTCTGACCCCCATGGATTGGGGGCGGCCCCTACTTCTTCTCTGACTGCAGTTTTTGGTCCTCTCTCTCGGGCTGGAATTTCCAGGCCCTCCCTCCTTCCTCTCCTTTCAGTCCCACCTGAAGGAGGCCAGGGAAGGGGAAGGGTGTGTCCATCCTCCCCCTTAGAGCTGCTATTATTCAGCTCTGCCATCATCGCCTGCCTGTTGACAGGTGGGATTTTAATTCCTCCTTGTCACCTTTGTCAAGATGGGACCCCTTTCTAGTTCACCCCTGCCTTCTCTTCAACTGTTCTGTTTTGCATTTCTATGGTGGGTTCCTCCTTCCTGATAGAATGATTACTCTCTCTCTCTCTCTCTCTCTCTCTCTCTCTCACACACACACACACACACACATGCTCTTTGATATTTCCTAAGACACTTCTTTGAAGGCGTTCAGGTGAGGGGAGGCTATCTGAATGCTTTAATGAGGGAGGATTTCCTTGCTGTGGAAGGGAGGAGGGGAGGGGGCTATTAGGAGAGGGTTGAGGAAGTCAAGAGAGCCAGTCTCAGGAGGGCTTTTAAAATATCTTCCACCCCCACCCTCCCCCCGCTGATTAAAATACAATACACAATTATTGTGAGAGATTTGGAAAATTTAGAGAAGCAGAAATATAAAAACAAAGATCATCTGTAGTCTCACCAGCAAGAGATAGAAACCATATTTTGGTGCTTTTGGTATATTTCCTTTCAGTAATTTTTTGGGGAATAGGGTGGGGGCTAGGCTGCATGCTTAGTTTTTGTGCTGGGGATTGCATCCAGGGGTGCTTAGCCACTGAGCCACATCCCTAGCCCTTTCTGTGTTTTTTTAAATTTTGAGACAGGGTCTTTCTATGTTTTCTAGGGACTCACTAAATTGCTGAGGCTGGCTTTGAACTCACAATCCTCCTGCCTCAGCCTCCCCAGCCATAGGGATTACAGGCGGTGTGCCACCGCACCTGGCACATGTGCAGTTTTATACAATCTTTTTTCCTCTGATGTTGCAACAAGAGCTTGTTCTCTATATCCACATATTCCCTTCCACAAACAAGCTGTCCTTGGCCTTTCAGGTACCCCAGATCCTAGGGTGGGTCCTGCCCAGGATTCCCACCAATGTCTCTGGGAATGAAGGATAAGTCCTCTCCTGGGGATGTGTTTTTATCCCTTGCTTCATGGTCAGTGAAAGATGGTTAAAGTTGGTCCCTATCCCCACCTCTACCCTGATGCGCTTATCCTGAGACAGATTTTCATCAGATTCATCTACAGTAACAAAAGTGACCTTTCAAGCTCCAATTCCTTTACAACCAACATAAGACACCTTCCTCAACAACCTTCCACAGAGCAGGGCAGGAGGAGGCGACGGTGGAAGTATGCAGATAGAAGAGGCTAAGGAACAAAATGTCAAGTCTTCAGCTCTAAGCCAGAATCACGTGGGAGCAGGAAACTTATTAATAAATTCCTTTTTGTTCATATTGTCCATGATGAATGACCACACTAAGCATCGGTAGCTGCAAACATCCTGGGGGAAGAGATATATACATAAGCCTATTGCTTCTGCTAAAGGCAGTGGTTAAATTCAGTTTTGGATTTGAAGGCAAATTTCACAGCTCTAAACAAAATTAACTCAGAGAGTTGCCACCATCACACATGTAAGAAAAGTGAGACCATGGTGGCCAATGTGGGGGAATGTTTCCCCAGAGTTACAAAGGTTCACAAGGCACCAGATGGGGAAGATTGCTACCCTTAAGTCCAGGTCTGTGGAAACTGCGATGCTCTGCTCTTAATGGGATCAAGAAACACAACCCACCTAGAAGTTCGGAGTGTCTTCTGATCTGTCAGAATGTGCCATTCTTTGCAAGGAAAAAAAATCTCAGCAGAACATGCCAAAGATATATGAAGTGTGCATCAATTTGGGGAGGAGAGAGAGTTCTGGATTGCCCATTTCTAGCTGCAACCATATATATATATGCTTGGGTGAAATTCAACAAGGAAGGAACTTTTGGAAACAGATGCAAGATGACTAACCAGAGTTAGTTAGTTACTTTCCATAGAAGCTACATTACAATGCACACAGGAAGTAATAGAACCATACATTCTGGAAAATAATAATAAGGCATGGAAAGCAGAAGACAGAACTCAGGGAAAAGTAGAGAAAGGAAGCAACACGTGCATTTTGTACAAAAAAGTGAGTCCTTATGAACCCATATCAGCCGAGGCTGATTAATGTATATCCAATACATAAAAGGGAAACTCCAATAAAGGGCTCATTGTTTTGAATGCAGAAGCAACCTGGACCCAGTACATTACTATTAAGTGTTCATAGGAAAAAACCAGAAAACCCAGTAGCTAGCTTTGGGATCCACTAGTTTGGCACTTACAAGGTTTCCATGGTCGTGAATTTGTCCCTGTTGTGGGCTTTCTTTTCCCTTGGTATAGAACAGTTATTCTGATGAGCAGTCACATAAAGCACAGTATAAATTTTTATTATTATTGGACAGTGCTGTGGCTGGAACAGCCCTGTTCTGCATGGAGGTTTTCAGACATATTATAATTACATTCTGTAGGTTTGCAAATAATGACATAACCCAGTCACCTTACTGTGGGTATGATTTATTACAAATAACAAAATGTTATTATATGGAAATTAGTTTCCACACAACAGCAGACAAGAGAGGAGCTCTCCAGAGCCACTTTAATCACCGGGATGGGAACGTGTGGCATTTCAGGACCTGGGATAGCACCAGAGTGCCCTTGGTCACCTTACTTGCTTGAAGGACTGTAAGAAGCCAAATGGAGGGGCAAGCCGTGAGACGCTAAAACAACCAGGTCAAGGCGAAAGCCCTTGTCAGCTGGGCCAGGGGGAGGAGGTACCAGGGATTGCTTTTGACTTTTCATTCAGGTCCTTCCTTGTCCTCACCTCCACCTTTTACAGCTTAATTCTCCTTCTCTCACTTGGGAAGAAAATTGTCAAGTTCAGAATTACCCATAAAACTCACTTCCTCTTTGGCGTCTTTGGGAATATCATACTTATTTTAAAAGAAAAAGAAAAACATAACAATCAAAGACATTGAGCCAAGGTACTTTGGGCTTAGTCCCATCCATAAAATCAGGCCAGGCCCCACACAGGACAATCACACAGTGAAAAAGTAAAACATCTGTTGGTCATGCAATTGTTCAACGTTATCTCCCAACAAGTGGATGGTCCCTGTTTATAAAAGAAAGCAGAACATGAAACTTTCAAACACCCTCTCCACTCTCCTCTCTCCCTTCTCTCGAACTGTGCGAGTTTGAGAGACCTGGAATCCCATCCTAGCAGATCTCCCCATCCTGCTCACTTCCTGAGATTCCTCAAAGGGACACCTTTTGGTATTATTATGAATTTTTTACTGGATAAAAATAAAAATGATAATACTTTTCATAGAACTTTAATGTTTGCCCATATTCTATGGAGTAGAACTTATTACTCCATTTACCTCCACAGTAGGAATGAGTTCAGTGACTCTCCCAAGGTTGAAGAGCAAAGGGAGAATTAAAGCTGAGTTTTCCTAATGTCCTCATCCAAGATACATCCTGCAATTTCATGGGCATCCAGGGTGATTTAGGAGATGGCAGCTGTCCCAAGTGCAGCACTGGGAGCTTCGCTGACATAGGGCTGGGCTCTGTTTTGCTTTTCCCCTCATTCTGGGAGTTCTTGACTCTGCTGAAGTCTTCTGGCTTCTTCACCTTTGTGTCCAGAGACTAATACAAACTGATCTCCTCTCTTAATCCCCAAACACAATGTCCAGGCATTGCTTTGTCTTTGTTGATACAATTTTGGGTTGGGGACGGGTCTGGGAAAGGGGTTGGAGGAGGCTCAGGGGAGGGCAGGGAGGTGCTTTGTGTGATGAGGCCGGGCAGTGCCAACTGCATTACTGTATCCAGGGGACGCAGTCAAACAGAACCCAAAGCCAGTGTGTCATGATCTCAAAATCAGGGCTGAATTGCTTTTGTCTAAACTGATTAAGAGCACTGAGAGTAGCGAGAGAGGCTTCTGACTATCCCGTTTTGGAGCAGGGTGTTCAGTGATGTCTTTTTTCCTGACGTTGGTGCCCAAAGTTTTGAAAGGATAAGTGCATTAAGAACTTAAACACTGGGAAAGCAATCACTCAGTGACATTTAATAACATTAATGCGGTGGAATTACAGAATTATCACAGTAATACGGATCTTAACCCCAGTTTCCTTTCAGCGATTAGAGAGTTCCTGACCAATTAACGTGAAATGTTTTCCTACAGCTTGGGGTAAATTTTGAGGCAGTTGCTGCAAAACCAGAAGCCCTATTCTTAGTACTTCACAGGTGCATGCCACCCCTTGTTGCCCCATTTCCTACGATGACTCTGATGAGGCGACATTGGAGACAGCTCTGTATCTTGTTTGCTACCAAGAGTAGGCTCCTCTTTACTTGCTGCCCTTGGCCATGGGGTGGCCATGTTTAGTTCTGGCCCCTTCTCTTTCTGGAAGGTGATTTCCAAATGGTTTTCCTTAACTAAAAGTCTTCAGTGGCTTCTGGTCATCTAGACTCATAGAACTATAGGATGGACCTTTAGGAATCTTCTAGTTTTGGATACTTTGGAGTATGGGTGCTTTTTTCCCGTATAAAATTTCATGTGGCATCCCAAAGTGTAAAGTGGGTGAAAGGTGACATTTTAGATGAGTTGGGGGCCCTCTCTGCACAGCAGCACCCCCAGCCTCTCCCCATACTGTGTAAACACACTCACTCAGTTCTTTCCCGACATTCTCCTGCTCAACTCAGGACATCTGCCATCACCCTGTGCTTTCTTGACCAAAGCAGACTCCACTCCAAGATTCAACCCTGGAGAAACCTTGGCTCTGGGGCAGAAGATGGGCATAGAAAACACACAGAGGTACAAACATCAGATCAGCCTTGACGTAGGCTCACAGACACTAACGCCCAGCTTGGCATCCGGGCCTCATCACCCTTGCCCCACCTCCAGGAGGGCCCTGGGTGTGTGGCACATTGCTTGAGGGTGGAGGAAGAACAGAGTCCATGGTCTAGGGCCAGGTTCTGTGCTTGAATTTGAGCTCTACCAAAGCATATAATGTGGAGTAAGTTTCTTAACTCCTCTGTGCCTCATTCTCCTTATAGGCCAACACGGGGCTAATCGTAACGGAGCCTACGTTACAGGGACACGGGGAGGAGTGAATGAATCTTTACACATTGTGTAAAAGCTTTCAGGAAAATGCCTGAAATGAGGAAGCATTCAATAAGTGTTGACCGTCTCTATTTCTGGCCACCCTCGCGTCTTCCTTGCCAGGTCTGTGTTTACTGGGGCTAGCATCCCAGGCCGGAGAGTCGCGAGGGCGAGCTAGGGCAGGACTTCACACGGTACATAGGGAGTCACTTCTTGCCTGTTCCCTGCTCCCCCTCCTGTCTCTTCCCAGGCCCTGCCAGCCAAGCAGGAACATCTTGCATGCACGTGACAGACAGCCTCTCACGGCTGAGCTGCGAGGCAGAAAGGGATTTATGGTTGTAGAGCGCATCTCACTCTAGGTCACGTCGGGGAGCGAATCCCCACTCTCCACTCCCACATGTGCATGAGCAGGCCTGGCACCCAGAGAGCAAGTGCCAGCTTCCCTCTCCCTCTCCCTAGGACTCTGGGTCCCAGGGGCCATTTTGAGTCCCCCCTACCCCTGCCACACCACAGGATCTCCTTTACTCCTTTCTCCGTTTTTTTCCCCCTCAGAGGAAGGAGGAGGAGGTGGTCTGAGCCACCACACCAGGCAGTGACAATTAAGCCCATTCAGAGCCGAGTCATTTGCATGCAGCTCATCACTAGGCGGAGAACACTCAACCTGTCATTATCTCTTGGCATAGCTGGTAACTGTGCCACGGGGCTGTGGGGATGGCAGCTTCCTTTCCCTGGGCTCTGCCAGGCAGGATTGATGAAGGGCCCGGAACCTTTCCTCCTGGGCCTACGAGGCCAGAGCCGGAGGAGGAGGAAGAGGGTGGGGATGAGGCCACAGGAGCACATGGACCTAACCGTGCGTGGACACTGGGAAGGGTCACTGGAAGACGCTGCGGGAGGCTGGGAGGGAGGGCAGGAATCATCTGAGGGTAGTTCCCACCTCCTCAGCTGGAATTTATTGAACGAGATTATCCCTTGTAAAGTATTAAAAGCCACCATTTTGCTGCACACCCACAGAGCGGGCTCCATAGCAGCTGTTCCCTGAGAGGCACCCCAGCTGTTCCCTGCCCCGAGCTGGTACCCACCACCCCTTCTCCCGCCCTCCCCCACCTCCAGCTCTAAATAAACCACAGTGAGATCCAAATGCTCCCAGGCCTTGTTGGGCTGGCCCAGCATTTCTGTTCTCAGAAACTGAGAGACAAAGAAAAGGAGGCAAAGTCTCCTGAGGATTCCTCCATCCCGGATCATGATGGATTATAGGCCTTTCACAAAACCAGGGTTCAGAGGCAAGGGGAGCTGGTGGAGAGGGAATGGGGGAGGGGGCAGAGTCTGCAGCAGAGAGAGCTACTTCAACCTTCTGAGGCCAAGAGAGGCCCGATGGAGATGTCCACCATCATCTAACCCTTAGTTCCAAGAGGTGGTTCTCCCATGGAAGATCCAGAAGTACATCACCCCTCGAAATGCTCATCAGCATCCGCCACAATCCGAATTCCACTCTCCAGGTTTTATTCCTTTCAGTTAAATCTTTGAGTCTGGTTAAAATGCAAACACCCCTGAGAGAGGCAACACTCTGAAATGTGTCCAGTCATTTGCCTCTTAATAAGGATACATTTCTTCAGCCTTTTCTGAGAATAAGCATTGATTATAAAGGAAGGGAAAGAGAGAGACACGAGCATTTCATGTCCTTGAACACATAGAACAAATGGTTCCACCAGCAAGAGGAAGAATGAGAGAGGACTCTGGGTGTGGAAACCTGGTGGTCCGCCCCTGCCTTTGAGTCCCTCACCATCTAGCTGGGAGGACTTGACATAGAGACCCCATCAATCAGAGACCCCACCAAGGTTCCCTGTGAGAAGGAGCCGACACGGGGTCTACTGACCCGGCTATGGTGGGAGTCGGATCTCCAGGTCCTGCTCTGGACATCTTGGTGGGCTGCTACGACTGAGCTACACTCAGTCCTAATTTTGCCCACCTATGGCTCTGCTTTCTTAAATAAAAATGGTGCTACAGAGGATTTCACACTGAAGGGAAGTCATATGAAAGCCTCATGGTGGTTAAGAGCTCTGGGCTAGGAGTATTTAAATCTTTGCTCTGTCACTTACTGTGGACTGTGGGCAGGTGAACCTCCCCAGGCTTCAGCTTCCTCATCTGTAAAATGGTGATCGGAAACTACCTGTGTCAAAGTTGACTGTGAAGGTTAATCCTGATGGTGGATATAGGCACTTAGCACAGTGCTGGACCTGCAGCAAGCACACACAAAATCCTTGCTATTGAATATTATTATTTCCTACAGCACAAGGCTAATGTCAAAAAGAAAATGCAGCAGAATTCATCCTGAAGGAAGATTTTTTAAATACAAAGAGGAGAGACCGACTCTTTTCTTCCAGCAAGGTGAAATAGTGGAATTATTCTGGGTAAGTAGGGTTGCTCTAAGAAATGCCAGATCTTTGGATAAAAACAGAAAAAAAAATAGGCAATTTCCTGAGCGATCTCAAAGATCAAGATATCTGTAAGAGCCAAACACTATTGCTACCACTAGCAGCTCCAATTTATTGAGGATCTACTATGTGCCAGATACCATAAGGGTCACCTTAAAGGAAGGACTTACAGTGCCCACCTAATTGATGAGGAAGCGCAGCAGACAGGTGACTTGGCCATGCTACATGGCTGGGCCCTGCAGACCATTCAAACTCACACCTGTCTGTCCAAAAACCCAGAGAGTAAGCTCCTGTGGGTAACACGAGCTTCATGAGCCTCAGCACATACCAGGTACTCCCACCCCAGCAGGTATTTAGCAGGAGCTCACCAAATTGAACATTTAGTGGCATAAATCTGTTTCATGGACCAGCAAGTGAAGAGATGCCATTTATAAGAAGTGTCCCATCATGGCTGCAGCACCTAGACCTTTGTGACAGGGAGGGGATAATCGGCACAGAGCAGGTTTCTTGATGATGCTGTGAACTTGACCTCTTAGCCCTTTGGCTGCTGTACAGAGATCTGCGTCCTCTCTCGATGCCTGCCTGTACCCGCCTCTCTTCCGAGGCCTGTGTTAAACTGCAGTGAACAGCAGAGGCGCCCACCTTGGTGGGCCCCGTCATGAAGAAGGAGCCAGGCTCTATTCTTTTGAAGGAATTCTCTCTGGGCTGGCCGAGCTGTGTGGCCAGGCTCATCACGGCCGTTGTTTATTTATTCATGCTCAAAGCTGTAGGCTCACCCATTCACAGACATCTTTCCCCTCATTGAACCCTGCTCTCCACCCGCCTTGCTGACTAGTTCTGGCTTCTCTCAAGGGCTCCAGTGGCAGACGAGATGGGAGGCCAAGTAGCTTGGTTGTCCCAGGGGCCAGAGATGGAGGAGCCAGAGACTAGAAATGGAAAAAGATCTCTCCCATGCTGGTCTGCCTGCCCCTGCCTCCCTGGCAACAGGGCCTGTCTAGGATCCTGGGCTCCCTGCCATGGGAACATGTGGCCTCTGGGGATGGCCATTGCCTGGCTGGCTGTGGGTTTGGCGGGGTCTGATTAGCAGGGCTCTTCCCGACAGCAACTTTCCTGCTTGTACTCCACCTCCCCCTCCTCCCTGATTTTAGATCAGCCTACCACTTCCCGCTGCGGCCCCAACCCTTCCCCATGATGGGGCTGTTCTGAGGCTGGAAAGAGCACATTCTCATCCACTGAACTCAGCTCAGGCTTCCCATGTCTGTCCATTCCCCACTCCTCCACCATCATCCTCCATCGCAGCAAGCCCAGAGCCCGCAAACCCAGGATGCAAGGACGCGGCAGAATGCAGCGCTTAGGTGGAGGCCCTCAGCCAAGTTCCATTTACTCCGCCACCTGGCTTCTTTTAGTCCCGGGCTCACGGAACCTGCCTTGTTGGACTGGATTTCTCCATTTAGGTCAGGAAGGCTGCAAGGGGGGTAGGGGGCCAGAGACAAAGGGTTGGGGGAGGGACTTCTGACTGGTTCAGGCTGCCTAGGTGAGTGCCACCCCCAGCCCCAGGGGAGGCTGTGACACACCTGTGATGGGAGGTCTGGAGCCAGGAGACCTGCACTCAAACCTGGCTTGCCGCCTTTCTAGCTGTGTGGTTTTGAGGCAGTCATTTAATCTCCTAGAGCTTCCAAGTCCCCATCTGGCCCCTGAGACCAACCTCAATTTCCTTGTGGGCTGCTGTAAAGAAGAGGGACTGTAGGTGCACGATCCCCTGCCAGGGCGAGGTAAGGGCTCAGGACATAGCCACTGTTACTCCTCAGTCCACTCGGGGCCTCAGTTTTCTGTTCTGTGTCATGGAGATGGGGGGAGCCTGCTGCTGGGCATATAGGACATGGTTCTGTCTCACAGGAGACCTTGAGTAGCTGTGCCAACTCCCCACCCAGCTTTCAGTGTGTTAGGGGGACTTCACGCTCTCAGGGTCCTTTCCTTCTCAGATTTCCCTGTGAGTGAATCCTGAGGACCAGAAACCAGGAATCAAGACTACTTCTCTTTCTTCCATGGCTTCCGTGGCTCTCAGTAGGGATCCACCTTGACTCCCTGTCCCCGACCTGACCCCTCAAGGTAGACCTTGCCTACAGTGAGCAGGCCCAGCGGGACAAACTGCCGATTTCACATGTGAACAACTCTTGGTAGCACACCTGCCCAGCACCCATGAAGCTAGTTCAATCCCCAGCACTGCAAGAATAAATGAAACAAATTGTCCTTTAAAAATGAGCTAAAACCCACTTCCTTAAATTTCACCCACTTATTGTAGTCATACCCCTAAATAAATAGAATATTTTGAAGGAATGCCCTTCCCACATAATGCCCCTTCAGGTATAGAAAATAGCTAAAAAAAAAAAAAAAAAAAAGTCCAGAATATTCTTTCTTTTTTTAAAAAAAGTGATTCTTCATTTGACATGAATTCCATCTATTCCTTCCTCCCACCCACCCAGACTCGTGCTGCCCCAGTAGACGGTCAGTCAGTCAGAGCTCCCTTTCTTGCTGGCGCAGGAGGTGCAAGGGGTCCTGTAGTCTCCCTCACATTTTAGCTTGCAAAAGCTGGCCCGTCACTGCAGCCTGAAGAGCAACATTCAAATTCTGATTCTGATGTCTATTTTTTTTAAAAAAATTGCTCACCAGGCTATGGCTTCTTCAACCAGGAAGGGCTTTGTATGGTCTGCTGCAGAAGGAAGGTCAGATTTGGTTAGGGAAATAGACTAGGGGAAGAGCATCAGCTTATTTAGTCAATATTTTGGGAGGTTTCCATACACCAGGCAGAGAGGGTTAAGAAATGAGAGTGCAGAGCCACCAGATCCCAGCCCTCAGGAAGTTCAGCATCCACTGGAGCCACACAGGATTCTAGGCACACACCATCCACAAGAGAGGGTCTCTCTAAAGAGGCAGCAGCTGGTGGGAATGGACGGAGCCAGGCACTGACTCTTTCAGGGCCTATCCTGGCCCCCTGGCATGGTAAGTGCCTATTCCCTTGTCTTCTGACACCAACACAGCCTCGTGGTGCTCTGGGCTGAGTCTATCCACCTTGGAGATTGGTAGGAGGAGGAGGAGAGAGGCATGCAGGTGGCAGCCCATGGGCCTGGAGTGGAGTCCGGTCTAGCAGCCTCAGGGACACGGCACGTGTATTTGTGCAAGTGTGCTAGCCTGGGTTTCCACTGCTCACATCCAGAACTGAGGGCCTCCACCAGGGAACCAGAGGCTGCTGGGATATCAGTAGGAAATAGAACTCAGCTCAGATGGATCAAATGCAGAGGCTTTGATGGAGGGACTAGCTACAGAGGCATGGGCAGGGATGTCAGGGCATCCAGAGACTGGAAGCCAGTGAGGTGGATCCACAGCACCTCTGGGCTGGCTGAGGCAGCAGGCAGAGGAGGCCTGGCTCCCGGCAAGCAGCCCCACACCTTATCTGTGGTGAGAGCACAGACCTCAGTCACACCAGACCTTAGCAGCACAGGTGGTGAGGACAGCGTAGGCACTGTCGCCAACACCACAGGTACAGTAAGTTTCCCTGTACCCAGAAGCCACTGTGGGTAGAAAGAGTAGAGTAGGGAGGAGTCCTGAAAGACTGAATCTCACAAGAATGGGTATGCACGGAGTCTAACAGTTGAACAAGAGGACACCACATTCTCTTCAGGTGGCGGTTCAAAACTGCCCCTTCCCCCTGCATGGGGGAGAACTGGAGCTCTAGAGTACCGAGGACAGTCATGGGGGCCAAAAGAAGTTTGGTCTGCACTCCAGTACATACACTGACCTATGACCTGTGACTTGAGACCTGCTGGGAAGGGCATGCAGTCAGGCACTGTCGGGAACAGGATGAAAAAGGGAACAGCCGGGGAAGTCAAGGAAGGAGAAAGGCATGCATGAAAGTAAAATTCAACAACAACAAACTGTGGACTTCAGCAATCTCACAGTGCAGAGATGGCCCCCGCACTCAGTGATCTGATATGGTTAACAGCCTTGCACATAGATGGAACTCTTGTTGAATACCCTTTTCTGAGCAGAAAATAAATATACTTACATAAAAATTGAATCATATTGAAAAGTCTAAAAGAAAGAATTGAAATACACAGTCCAACTCTATTAATATTTTGGGCTATTTCCTTAATATCATTTTCTACTTTTAATATGTATGTGTGTGTATATATTCTTATATGTGTGTATGTATAAATGTGCACTTATATACACACACACACACATTTTGGTACAGTTGAGACCATCTCATACATAGTAATATTTCTTGCTTATAGCACTTCTCACTAGGATAAGGACATTTTTTATATATCATATAAACCAATATCATGCCCATGAGATCCACCATGTGGATGTACCAGGATGTACTTAAATAATCCTCTGCTGTTGCACATTTAGACCATTTCTGAGTTTTTACTATTATAAGTCTTTATCTGTATTTCTGATGATTTTCTTAGGATAATTTCATAGAAATAAAGTTATTAGGACTGCAGAAAATTATATTTTAAGGCTCTTAAACACATATGGCCTATCCATGTAAATACGGTGCCAATTTTCCTGTTATCAGAAGTCCTTCTCACTCTTGCCGACCCTGAGCACTATTTATTTTAAATATGTGTCAAATTGAAAGGGCAAAACGGTAACTTGCTTGGATTTGCATTTTTGATTACTAAAGAGGTCAATCCCCCATCCCACCCCCACTCTTTTCAACCGTTTCCTTTTGCAAATTCTCTGTCATGTTCTTTGCCCTTTTTTCTTATTGGACGTTAGCATTTTCCTAATGATTTAGAAGAGTACTGTATTTTAGGGATTTTTATTTTTACCCATTGCCATATTTGTTTCAAGTAACTTGCTTTGGTTGGTAGTTTGCCTTTTAACTTTAGATGCAGTATTTGCTTGGTGGTGGGCGTGGAGGCTAACCCTGAGCCACTGACCCGGGCTGTGCATTCTGCCCATCTTCTGTGGCCAGGGGTAAAATAGAGCAGGTCTGCGGAGCTCCCTGTCTTCCGAGCTCCTCAGAACCTACAGCAATGCTTGGCAAAGACTGATGGACACCCCGGTGATGCTCCCTCAACTGAAAACTTTCCCATCCTCACCTTCCCCCCAAAGAGCAACACCTCTCACCAATACACCCAGAAAACAGAGGCCCCCTCAGGGATGCACCAACCTATTCTGCATCTGGGCTTTCCAACTGTTCCTAGCCAAGGGTTTGTTGGGGAGAGAAACTGTGACCACTTCCAAATGACTGTTTCTACACATTCTTAAGGCCAGCGAGACATCAGGACCCAGCTGCTGTTGCCTGCTGAGTCAGTGGGGAATTCCAGGGACCAGTCCCTCCCAGCCCCTTTGGTTGCTACCACTATATTTTCTGGTCACACATTCTTCTGAAGCCCCCCCCCCCCCGTTCTCCCCATACCTCCCAGTCCTCCCAACAGGTGTGTGCGTGGTGGTGGTGGGGGGTGCAGATGCTTCCTGGACTTCCTACTGCAGGGTTACTAAGTCAACAGACACCTTGCCAACAGGCCTCTTTCAAGCAGATTCTAGATAGTTTCCAGGGGCAGCCTCACCCCAAGAATAGCAAGGGGTCCTGGAGGCCATGGGTGCAGAAGCCCCCGGGGGTGAGGAGGTAGCAGTAGCATTAGGACTTTGACTACAGGCCTCCACAGCAGTATACCCAACATATTCTGGTTTTGTTTTTCTACTTTAAAAAATCTTGCAGACAATTCCTTGTTGGGATGACACACTGTGATATTCATTTTATTTAACCCCATCTCTATTTCTGAGCATTTAATTTGCTCCTAGGTTTCAGGTATTACAAGTCACACTGGAAAAAATAATCCCTATCCCTGGGTTTCTTCATGAGGAGATCCCTGTATGTCTGCACGGTGGACTCCTAGGAGCAGTGCTGTCCAGTCAAAGGGCACACGTGCTGTTCCCAACGTTTCTATCTCCTGCCAGATGACCCTGTGTGGAGGCCTGTGAGGACGCCCCTGCTCACACCCCCACCAGTGCACCGGGCGCTTCTTCCTGCATCGTGGCCGTCGCAGTTAGAAAAAGTCAAAACTCCCAACACCACCCATAAAGCTGCGTGGCGGGCCTGGCAGCCTCCTCAGCCTCCTCAGAGAGCTTGTTCCTTCCTCCTGGCCAGCTCTCTCGCTTGGAATGTTCTTCTTTACCTTCTTGGACTTATCATCCCAGGCTCTCAGCCCGCAGAAGCCCCAGCCCAGCTCCAGCCCCAGCCCCATGGCCAAGGTCTACAGGGGCTTGTGGGACATCCCATAATCCCGTGTCCCTCCCCTGGGCCCTGCACTCCACGGGGACAGGGGCAGGTCTGTTCTCCATGGCTGTGGTCGTCCTGTGAGCAGGTCACAGCGCCTGGCCTACAGTGGGCAGTCTACATCTGTACTGAGCCAAAGTTAAACAGGCTCGTCCTTTCCCGCCCCCAACGTCTCCCTCTCTGCTCATTTTCTTGGTGAGGGACATCCATGCCCTCCTAGTCCCCCAGCAAGAGACGCCCTCACGTCTTCCTCCTCTTCTCCCTCCACAGCCAGGCCTGCCCTGCAGTGACCAGGCTTCTCCCCTCTCCAGGCCTCAGGGTCCTTCTCTTCCCTGCGTGGCCCACTGCCCCTCTGCCTGCCTCACTCTCCCCTGCTCATCCTTTAGGATGAGCATCTTCTCTAGGAAACTTTCCCGCTCTCCCCGCGGATCTAGCCTCACCCGCTGTTCCACGCCTTCCAAGAGCTTTCATCTGGGCTGAGGACTGCAGTTGCCGTGGATTTTTCTGCCCCACCCCTTACATGTACGCACACTGGACCCCAGTTCCTGCAGAGGAGGGAGCCGCCCATGCCACCCCTGCATGCCCCGCGCCCTGAGCACAGAACTCTGCATACAGCAGGTGTTCAGGAAACTCTGGATGGACTCAAACCAAATGGTGCTCAGGCAGAAAGGCCACCCCAGGGCTGTCAGCTCTGGGAGACACTCTGCAGACAGTCCCAGGGTGCAGTCAGGGCCCAGGGCCCGCCTCCCTCCCCGCCTCCCTCCCCGGAGCTTGCTGACTTTCACACTGCGCCATCTCCACCCCAGCACTCAGGTGCTGTCACCAGACAAGTCAGATGTTTCCCGTCAGTCTGGAAGGTTGCTATTTTCATTTTCCACAATCAGCATCATGTCATCAATTTCTCCTCCAGCCGGCTCCCTTTCCTGCCTCCCCTCCGGCGCCCCCAACCCAGCACCAGCCCCTGGGGGGATCAGGCCCTGGGCTGCCAGTGCGAAGGTGGATCCTCTGGACAAGTGAAGCTGCCCTTCTAGAGGGTAATAAGAGATCAGCATCAAGGGGACATCCCTGCATCCCAGGACCAGGACCACACTCCGTAGCCCTCCTTATCCCACGTGGCCCTGCTGCCCTCCTTCCACACCTTGGGCATGAGACCTGGCATGCCCAGGACCAACCGGCCTGTTTGTCCTTGTGGAGAAGTCACTGGTCACCATTCAGGGTGTGTGGTCTCTAGGTGCTGAGCACCCTGCCCTGAGGAGGATGGGTGAGCCTACAAGGAGAGGGGCCTGGGTGTGTGGAGGGGACAGAGTCCAAGCCAGAGGGCCAGTCCCAGTTCTGCCACTTCCTAGTCCTGTGACCTTGGCAAGTCACTTTCCCTCTCTGTGGGGACCACTGATTCTGTAAGTTGGGGTCCACAGGTGAGTATCTAATACTCTACATGCTTCTGAAATTGTATTCTAATTTTGCACATGTGTGTATATTTTTTTTCTGGTTATAGAACCCATGTCTCCCCAACTTCCTTCATACTGGATTTTTTTTTTTCTTTTGTACTGGGAATTGAACTCAGGGGCAGTTAAGCACTGAGCCATATTCCCAGAGAATATTTAGAGACAGGGTCTCTAAATATTTAGAATATTTAGATAGTCCCTAAGTAATTTAGGGCCTCACTAAATTGCTGAAGCTGGCTTTGAACTCACAATCCTCCTGCCTCAGCCTCCCTAGCCACTGGGATTACAGGCCTGCACAAACTGTACCTGGACCATATTGGATTCTTAAAGGAATCCTTGGCCCCAGATGGCCAACTCAGCCCTGGAATTCTGTGACTACAAACAGAAGACAGGTGACCTTGTAGTGCTGCTGGTGCTAGCAGGCACCCTAGAAAAAGATTAGGGCACTTTCAATGTAATAGTAATGGGCTAGTCAGAGGCAGGTGGATAAATCTGGGAAGACTTCCTGGAGGAGGTGGATTTCAACGAGAAAGCAACATTCTTAGGTAAAGCAGAAGCTTAAAGAAGAAAGAGGAAGGGGGCACTGAGGAATGATGGGGAGCTCTCTGCTCTTCTCCATACTCAAAAAATGGGATGCTTTGTGAGGAGGGACTCCTAATTAGCTGAGGCAGCTCACAGTCCTCCACCAAGAACAAGAAATCAAAAAGTCAACACCAGCTCATTAAATACTGGGGCTGGCTAGCTATTAAAAGAATTTCCATTTCAGAACAGGATGCCTACCAGGGAATGCCAGACCTAAATAGAAGCCAGCCCCTCCCCACCAGGAGACTTCACTGAGCTAGGCAGGCTGGAGGGAGGACTTCGTGGAGATGTGTCATTACTTTTAACATCCAAATATAACCCGCCCCAGGGGGTCAGAGACTAAGGCTGCTCTTCCAGCTGCCTCCTGCCAGAGCCAGAGGAGGGTGTGGGAGTGGGGAGCAGACCCCTGCCGAGCTCAGAGGTCTGGGCTGCAAGCAGCCCCCAGCCCCCGCCCCTTTGTCCAAATGCTGGGTCTAGGGGCCACACCCTGATGTGGGTGCTGTGGTGGGGCTGGGGTTTGGGGATGTCTGAGGGTTTTCTGGGTGCAGGAGGGGTTGCTTTTGGATATTTATGATGAATCTTTATTACCAGGAAGCATCCTTCCCTGGAATAGGGACAGGGAAGGGGCCACAGGGAGGCAAAACCATGCAGAGATGAACATGGGCGCACACGCGCACACACACACATACACATTTATATCTCTGTGCTACATGATGGCTTTTCTTTTTCTTTTTTTTGGGGGGGGTACCCGAGATTGAAGCCAGGGGCACTTAACCACTAAGCCACATCTATTCTATTTTGAGACAGTTTTCTCACTAAGTTGCTCAGGGCCTTGCTAAGTTGCTGAGGCTGGCCTTGAACTTGCCATCCTCCTGCCTCAGCCTCCTGAGCTTCTGGGATGACATGTGTGTGCCACCACGTCCGGCCACAAAATGACCTTTTTAAATCAGTGCCAAACTGCATTTGCAACAATGGTCCTCTAAGACATTGCCTGGTGATGTGGAAGCCATCTTAGTTTGCAAGCACACTCCAAAACTGCCTAGTGACACATTTATCAGAATGCATCTTGTCATTAAGCGAGGCGTGACTCATTCTCTGCCTTTCTTTCCTTCAGAGCTCCATCTCCATTAAAGGGTGGTTCTTTTTCCTCATGGACTGGAAGGTCCTTGGGAACAGGGGCCTGTCCCTGCTCACATTTCTATCCCCAGCTGCAGCCTAGTGTCCTGGGTAATTGAACTAGTAGTTGAAACGACAATCAAGCAATACCCGCCATCACTGGGGCCCAGCTCGGCCATCTACTGGGGCCCTTCACATGCCCGAATTCTGGGGGGCAGTGTGGCCATCAGATTTTAAAACCTCCCCAGGTACTGTAAACATGAAGCCCCATCGTCTAGTCAAAGAGCCTTCTCCTCTCTCAATGACTCCCATCTCCCCCCCGCCCCCCCCCCACCTTCTTGTCCTCCTTTAATCCTTCATTGTTGATTCTTAAAACAGCCTCCTGGGGTAGGCAGGGATCCTTAGCTCTGTGGGACTTAAGGGGCTTACGGAGGCTAGGTGGCATGCTCAATGTCACACAGCTAATCGCCAGTGGAGCTGGGACAAGGCCCAGATCCTCCCAGTGCCCAGCCTCCAGTGGATACCCCAGGGCAGAGCCTCCCATTGGGGGAGGGTTTGAACTGCATCCGAATGTGGCTCACTTCATGGGGACCAGGAAGAAACCACTGTCACCATGCAAGTCCCAGCATCGTCCTCCTCACAGTGTGGCCTGTACTGACCCTGCAGGGAGCCGGGCCAGCCCCGTCTGGCTGGAAGCAAACTCAGGTCAGGGTGGGTTCAGATGCGGATGGACAAACAGCTGTCAGGGTTTGCCATCAATAATTATGCACAGAAAAAAGTTGGCAAAGAACCTACTGCAGAATCCAGCCTCCCAGGCTGCTCTGATCGCAGGTCCTTTCAGTATTCGTGGACTTGGAATCCATGGTTCATACTGGGAGGGTCACTTAAGTCTCCAGTGGTGGGGCTTGGTTCCCCTGCCTGTTTGGGGGGACAGTACCAACTCACTGGCTGCTGTGTTGGTAAAATGAGAACACCAAGGTGGCAATGGTGCCCAAGATGGAGAGAAACCACTGCTCAAGCGCCCTTCAGCCTGGGGAAGGGCTGTTGGCCTCCGCAGCCTTTGAGTCTCGGCTCCAGCCTCTAGCCTCCCTCATGCCCCGAAATCAGGGGAGCTGGCTTTTGGGAACAAATTCTACTTCTGACCCTCAGGGCCTGAAATTCTGACCAGAATGAGTTTGTTCTCTTAGAGTTGGGGATGATCTCATGGAAGTGGACGTGTTTACGGAACCAGGGGCAGGGAATTCCATTGGTTTGTTCAACGTGACAGTCCCTTAACAGAATCTCAGGAAGGAAGGGATCTGGGGGCCATCATCGGTACAGTTAGTCATATGGCTCCTGGATCTCCTGTGTCTGCTAGTGACGCCTCTGGCGACAGGGTTCTTACTATCTTCCAAGGTCTCCACGCAAATTCACCCTCCACTGTCCCTTTAGGCTGGGGCACCGCTCAGCTCTGAGCAGTCGGAGCTGGGGAAACGGATGCTGCTCTTGGGGTTGACAGGGGCTTGGGAGGTGTCCATGCAGCCACAGGAGTCCAGAATTACAGAGGCTGGGAAAAGGGGACAGAGAGAGGCTGGGTAACGGGTACAGCGGCGCAGTTGGCTAGGAGGAATGACTTCTGTTCTACAGCACAGTAGGATAACTGTGGTTGACAGCGATTAATAGCATATTTCCAAATAGCTTGTGGGGTCCTGGTGATGCCCCCGTGACCCAGAACAATCCCCTCCCCGTAGTAGAGAGGATTTTGAATGTTTCCAACACAAAGAAATGAAATACGTCAGTTACTCTGGTCTGATCATTAAGATACACACATATTGAAATGTCAACTGTATCCCACAAATCCGGATAGTTACTGTGTGTCCCTCCCCCTCCAAACCAACTGGTTCCAGTAACCTTTGGCCTAAGTTGGGCCAGCAGCTCTGACATGCTCCGGGGAAGGACGCGCTGCTATTGATGCGTGTGGTTTGTTCCTTTCCTTTGTTGTGTAGTATTTCATCTCTCACGATAGTGCAGTTGGTTTTCGATTGCTGATGGACATTTGGATTTGTTCCAGTTTTGAGTGAACGAGTCTCACATGAATGAATCCCACAAACAGAAGGTGGAGCCAAAGAAGCCAGACTCCAAAAAGAGCACACAGCACATAATTAGATCTTAGGCTTTTCTTGGGTGGGGGAGGGGAGGTCGGGACTGGAAGGGGAATGAGAGGCTTGTGGGGTCCTGGTGATGCCCAATTCTTGAGTGATGCAATGATTATGTAAGTATATTTACATCCGGAAAAATCATTAGGGTGCACATCTATCATCTGTGTCCTTTGAAACACATGTGTTATACCTTAAAACAGTTATTTGAAAAATTATGACCCAACCGTGATTAATATTAAAAAAAATAATACTATAATGACTAACATTACCGGACTTCATAATTTTGTATGGAGGTGCATCCGATGGTGGGAATTTGAAGGGAAATACTGACATTTTCACAGTTATAGCTAAAAGTCTAGCAATAATAAAGACATTATTATTCATGAAAATTTATTGACTATCACTACATGTTGGATACTGTTCCAAATATTTTCCATGTATTAATTTATTGAATCCTCACAATAACACTAGGAGGTTAATATTCTGATTTGCAGGAAACCCAGAAAGGTTAGGAAGGCCCTGAAAGGTCACACATCTCATCAGAGGTGAAGCTGGGGACACCTTCTGAGTCGCAGGGAATCTCAACTAACGGCAGGCTTGGATCTGTTCTGGGGGACCCTGGGCTGGGGGCAGAGCTCTCCAAGAGAGGCCTCTGGCTCAAGTCTTTCTGGACAACGGAGAGGAAACCCACCCCCTTAGTGTGGATGTTGTGATATTTTTAAAAAGAAGTAAATAAGCCTCATCATTTGCATGATATTTCACGCTGACTCTGCCTCTCAAACTGTTGTTCCATCTACACATGGCACTGTGGGATGCCTGCGATATTTTATAAAGTTAATAACTTTCTCTTAATTGGATGAGTTTATAGAATAGTCTGCGCAATTAACAATAATTACGCCAAAGACACTTTGATTCCAAGGGTGCTCCACAAACATTGGCGTATTAAGCCATTTAGGGGAAAAAAACAACAACCCACAGCACACTGGTGCGACTCGAGGGCACACAGCTCGCTCTCCACCGAACTCCCTGGTGCCCCGTGACCCGGATCAGTCCCCTCCCCGTTTCCAGGCCGTGGGAAGGTGGGGCTTCTCCAAGTGCTAGAAAAGAAAAGACTCAGGTCACCTTCCAGCACACTCCCCCAGGAGGGAGGGGGGCTGGCAGGCCAGGTCCTGCGGCCACCTGTTGAAGGACACACTGTCTGTGCCCAGGTAACCATGTAGGACGATGTCCCCAAGCGAGGTGAGGACTCCTACCCAGAGAGGCCTGGGAGTGACTGGCCCCCTCTCCTTCTCTCAATTGCTCTACCTTTGATCTCAACGATACCTTTTCAGGATGACTCCTCATTCAGAAAGGACAATTGCCTGGGGCCTGGAATTCAGAGTCACTTGAGTCAAATTTTTGAGCTATTCAATACAGTTCCCTTCACAAAGCTGTAGACACACACGGTACACGGTTGGAAAGGACCTCACTGGGTCCTTGGACGGCTTCTCCACCATTCTACCAGGTGGCCATTGAGTTTGGCTGGAACACCTCCACTGACGGGACCCTCTCTACCCATTAATGACATCTGTCCGTTTTAAGATAGCTTTAATTATGAGAAAAGCCTTCCGTAGAATAGAGCTAAAATTTATCTCCCGGGAACTTCCGCCTGCTGGCTCTATTCTGGAAAATTAAGTGGATTCCCACTTTTACACGACAGCTCTTCAGGAATTCGGCACCTGCTGCCCCCCCACGGCCCCAAGTCCTCTCTGCTGCACGTTGATGAGGCCACTTCTTGTAACCTTCACGGCCATTCCAAGCCAATTTCAGAAACCCAACCATCTAAACAGCACTGCAGATAAACTGTGGCCCTGTAACAAAATGGATCCCTTGGTTGAAAGTGGCCACACACAGCCTGCATCATCTCTGTAAAGTCTTTAGATTTGGTTTGAAAAAAAAAAGCAAAACAAAACAGTGTCACTGCAGGGAAATAGATGCTTGTACTTGAAATTGGGGAAAGAAGCAGGGAAGGGACAGGCGTACCTGTGGATCAGGGAGAGGGCCCCCGAGTTGGCCTTACCCTACCCAACACCAGCACCTGCGGGAGGGTCCCTCGGCCTCCACTGGGAGAGTCCTCAGTGCCACTCCTGCTCATGGGGGTGGGTGTCCTGGGAGAGACCTTCCAAGTACACGCTGCTGGATGATTCAGAAGCTGTGCTCTTTGTCTCTCGGATTTCAGTATCCAGCCTGCCCCAAAGCACCCACCCAGAGGAGCTCCTGCAGCCAATTCCTGACCCATCTTCTCTGCGTCCTCTCCATTTCCTCCCCGGTTCTGCTCTTGTCTTTATGGTTCTAGCTCGGGGCGCCTGTGCCTGGCCCATCTGTTCAGTCCCATATGCTTCCCGCAAGGACTGCCAAGTCAGGCCTGGTGCTCAGTGACTCTGCTCCAGCCCCAGGCGGCTGGTCTCAGGCTTTCTCGTCCAACCTGGTCGCTAGGAAACAGCCTCGCTGCTGCGCCACGCCAGGCCTTGGACTCATACAGCAGGGCCATGGCGGTTGACCTAAGGCCGCGACGGGCACCCAGGCCAGCCTTCCTCAGGCAGGAGATTCACCCCGAGGGCACAGATCCTTGGAGAGGGGAGTCTGAATAAGATCTCCATGACTAGAGAGTTGGCTCACGGGAAATCTACAGACCATGAGATGGAGAAATAGTTTGGGGAAAAAAAAATTAGAATCTGGAAGAAAATGGAAAATATGTGTAATCTCTTTCGGTGCCCTTTGCAAATCTGTAGTTCCTTTTTAGCTGAAGAACTTGAAACTGGATTACAGATAACATGGTTTGATTCCAAAATATTCATGTCGATAGATGTAAAGGGGTCTAAATGAAGATATGGGGGAAAAAGATGGCTACATTTTAGAAAAGCAAGGTTCGTCTGTTTTATGGTATCTTTCTGGTTGGTGGAGATGAGGTAGATCTTATGAGCTTGGATTTACACCTGCCCAGCAGGTCACAGGCTACCCTCACTTGGCAAGTTCTTATGGCAGGTCATTAAAAATCATGATTCAGGGGAAAATGTGGTCTTAGGGGCAAAATATCGGAGTTCAAATTCTGACTCTTCAATAGCTTTGTGACCTTGGGAAACTTCTTTGAGCCTCAGTTTCCCTGTAAAATGGGGATGATAATTTCAATCCCATGCATCTAGTGAGAAAATGCGTTAAGACGAACTTGGTAAAACATTCAGCACAGAGCTTGGCACACAGTGGTATTCAATCATTGCTGGGTCAAGAGTGGCTTGGGGAATGACAGCCTTGCAACTTTGAGGTCCCAAATGGCAACAGTCCCAGAACAGAGCCCCAGCTTCCCCAGAATACCTGAGAATATATCTGGGTAAAGCCCTTGAAGTAGAGGAAGCAGCTCGGATCAGCCTTCGTGGGGAAGTGGCCCAGCTTCTCTTCACAAAGCAGCGAGAGGTCTGAATCTCACCAGCCACCAACAGTGAAGAGCTGGAAAAATCGCTCTCTCTGCCCAACCAGTACCTGTACACGCTGCCAGCTTCCTCTCCCTCCTCCCTCCCCCTCTCCTCTCTCTCCCCCGACACCCCTTCCCCTAAGATTAGATTGGATTCCAGTTTTATAAGGCCATTCTGACACCTACAGCCAACCAACTGCTCCGCTTAATAGGAAAGACACTGTGACCAAAATTAACTCCAGTGGGGAGATTTCCAAGCCATTGCTCAGACGGCTCATCTGCTTGCTACCGGTGTGGACGAGGCCCCCACTTTGCCACAACTCCACAAGCCTTCTTCTCCTGCTCATGTCTAGGAGGAACCCCCCAGCTCCCAGAAACCCATTTCAGGCCTAGGTAGGCAGAATGGTGTGAGCACCTCCTGGGGACAAGTAAAGACCAAATACACAAGATGAAGAGTCAGTACGGAGAGCTAGAGAGAATGGATTTGGAGTCAGACAGATTAATTCCAGTTCCATTTTCACTGCTTATGAGCTGGGTGACCTTGGACAAATCACTAAACCTCTCTGGGTCTCAGTTCCCCCAACTGCAAAATGGGGGCAATAATAACTATTGGGTAGAGTGATTGTGAACAATAAGGAAGAAAATGCATGTGAAAATGGTTCCTGTAATACCAGGCACACATAGTAAGTATTCAAGAGATAATAGTAGACATTCAATTGGTGCTAAATTTCAGCTTTGAGGCAGAGACAGTAAAATCTCCCAGGCTGTGAGAATTTCATACTTTCAGCTGAGCAGTTGACTGTGTTTGGACATGGCGTTGGAAACTGAAGCTGGAAAAATACTTGTGCTGCATTCAAAGCCCAGCTCAAAATTCCCCTCCATTGATTAAACCACTTGAGTTTTATTGTTCTTTTTGTTGATTGCTCTTTAGCACTTATGAGCACAACTGAGACCACAGAGAACACTCAATTATGAGTAAACATGACAGGTGGACGCCTAACTCACACACCATTAGGAACAATTGTATTCGCTGCCATTGGAAACCCGAAGGTTAAGCAATTTTAGGTGACTCAGCGCTGACACCTATCTGTGAGGTCTGGTGCAGCAGACCAGCTCTATTAGACCCACAGGAACCCAGTGAGAACAGGCTTCAAGGGTGAAGTCAGGGGATTCAGAGTCTCAGGAAAAGGATCTATCTGTATGTTAGCAAGTTCGTTTTCTTAAACATTGTTAACATACTTGCATCTTGTTGTTCAACCAGAGTCTAAGATTCCAAGAACCCAGCTGTATTTCTTTGGGGGAAAATAACTTGGCTATGGCATTAGAAGCTTGTAGGTCATGTAGTTTAGGCAAGTTGTTCAACACCACTAAATTTCTTTTCCTTATCTCTACAATGGAGATAATATTCACCCAGAGGATTAATTAATTTTGGTATTGCTGAGGATTGAACCCAGGGCCTTGTGCAGCCTAGACAAGCATTCTGTCTCTGAGCTACACTCCCAACCCTACCTCGCAGGATTATTTTAAAGATGAAATGAGGTAACGTGTGAAAGGACTTGTTACTTAACTGGCTGGGTGTTCATGGGCAAAGTATGTAGTTGCTTTGAACCTCAGTTTTCCAAAGGGGTCCTCACAAAGTCACCACAAAGGTCAAATGAAAGAATATGTTTTATAAAAAGTGTCCTGTAAATTGAAGTGTTGTTTTAATATTTAGTTATTATCATAGCAAGGATTCCAGAAGGCCTGAAACTTAGGCGACCCGCATTCTGTGTTTGCTGAATGAATGGCATGATAAGACACTGTCTAGTGAAGGTTCTGACATCTGCCAAAATGAGGACCCCCCCCAAGCTAAAAGGAGAAGTCTGGTGAGACTACTTCCAGGCTGGTTCCCCCATCAAATCCATCCCAAGGGGCCAACAGCCGGGAAGCCCTGCAGATATGAAGGAGACGTGCTTCCTTCCCATGGAGATACACACCCTCTTTGGTGTGAGACGACGAAGCCGAGAAGCTACCATCTGTAAGATGTCAATTTTGATTTGTCTTCCAGGAGCAGGGACAGGTTGTACAAAGTTGCCCTCCCTCCTTTCCCCTGTGACTGATGGTGTCGAGTTCGGAGGGAGCTGGCTGGCAATGGCAGTGAGCTGACAGCCCATATGTGGATCCCATACCCGTGCAGCCTGGGCCTGAGAACACTGTCCTAACCAACCGAGCCTGGCTGTTCCCCCCATGCTTGTGTGGAGGAATTTTCTGCATTCCAGGGCTCCCACTCCTCTGCAAGGTCCTGGACGAAGGAGATCACAGTTCCTGTTTCGTGTCAGGTTGTTCCTAGTGTATTCAGTTCAGGTGACCAGGGCCCTAATCCAGTGGGGATGAGTGGAGCCCAGGACCCAGGTCCTGCAGTAACACTGCAAAGGAAGTCAAATTCACCTCAAGGTCCTAGGTTTCGGTGCTCCTCGTTTTCCCAGCCAAGGTGCCCAGCACGCAAGACGTTTCCTATGTTGTGCTTCTAAGGAGCCTATAGGTAACAGGTTCAGTAAGTGACACGGATTATATACTACTCATATTGCTGAGTTCCTACTATGGATCAAATGCTGCAGGTGATACACAGGTTAAGTTCTACTGGGTAGAAATTCTTCTGCTGGGTCAGCCAGTGTGATTGCTGACCTTAGATGAGGCTGGGTTGAGCTCAAATGCTGATTCTACCACTTACTAGCTGTGTGGCCTCGGGCATGTCATTTAATATCTCAAAGCCCTCTCCCTACCGCTCCTCGCTCTCACAGAACACGAGAGGACTGGCTTTTCATCAGCGGAGACCCCACCTGTGAGGATGGAGTGCATCTACTTGTCTAGAACAGGATCTGGGCTCAGTCTCAGCTCCAGCACTCACCGGTTCAGAACCTTGGGTAAGGTCATGAGGCTCAGTTTCCTCACTTCCAGAGTGGATACCATGTTAATTCTTATTTCTTGGTATGGATGTAAGGTTAGATGAGACACTGCCTCTAAAACACACAGCCCAGTACCTGGGACATGGAAAATGTTCAGTGAATTTGTCTCTTACTATCTTACCAAACCTCCCAACAGACAAGGCAACAGAAGTTCCAAAAGCTCTGGGCCTTGAACCCAGGCCTTCTGGCATGGCAGCCTGGTGGACACTTCCATTGAAGGATGCTGACCAATCTGCATAATGTGTGTTAAGACACTACAGGAGGATAATGGCTCTATGTCCCTCTGCATAAAAACACAGTGACAATGGAACCACCATCTGACCCAGCTATCCCATTTCTTGGTCTATACCCAAAGGACTTAAAGCATACTATAGTAATGCAGCCACATCAATGTTTATAGCAGCTCATTCACAATAGCTAAACTGAGGAACCAACCTAGGTGCCCTTCAACAGATGAATGGATAAAGAACTGTGGTGTATATACACAATGGAATATTACTCAGCATTAAAAGAGAATAAAATCATGGCATTTGCAGGTAAATGGATAGAGTTGGAGTATATCATGCTAAACAAAGTAAGCCAATCCCCCCAAAGCAAAGGCCAAATGTTTAAGTGGATGCTGATCCATAATGGGAGGTGGGCATGGGAAAAATGGAGAAACTTTGATTGATCAAATGGAGGGGAAGGGAGGGGACATGGGGGCAGGAAAGATGGTGGAACGAGATGGACATCCTTACCCTAGGTACGTGTATGACTGCATGTATGGTGGGATGCTACATCGTGTACAACCAGGGAAATGAAAAGTTGTGCTGGCATTGTGTGCAAGGACTCAAAATGCATTCTGCTGTCTTTTATACCCAATTAGAATAAATAAATAAATAAATAAAATTTAAAAAAATACAGTGACAATTCCCACAAGAGCTGTCAGGACTTAGTCCAAAGAGAGTGACGCTGCGTGTCCAGGGAGAGTAAAGGACAGGTGGGAGAAACAGAACAGCTTAGCTTCATTAAATGACTAACTTTCTTTTTACCATTTGTTGGTTTCAAATTAAAATAAGCCTCGCTGACTGGCAAAGCCACCCACCAGCTTCAAACTTGAGAGGCTCAGGAGAACCGGAGGGACAGCATCACAGGGCACTCGCGGAGCAAGGTGAGAAGGGCACAGAGCCAGGAGGACAGCCACTGCAGGCCTGCAAAGGGGACGGGCCTATTCAGTAGCCCCCAAAGAATGTCCACATCTGTCCTTGACCTTGTGGCTCTTGACAGAGTCATGAATGGAAAGGCCACAGACACTGCAAAGAGAAGCAGATCGGGCTGTTCAAAACCCATCTGTAAACGAGTGAGGGAGAGAGGGGACAGTCAGCCCAGCACACGTTGAAAAGAAACCACCAGAAGCTTTGGGGTTTGACCCTTTGGGTTCTGTGATTTGGCTTTTCATTTACGCCTCGAGTATGGGTAAGACGGTCCCGTATGCACTCTGGTGGCCCCAGCTCATAGCCTTGCAGTGATCATGTGGCCCTCTAACTCATCCATCGTGGCCTGGTCATGGAAGCACCCGCCCCTATCCACCCTCCTTGGAGAGAGTGCGTGAGCCCTGGGTTCCGGTGCAGCCCTACCTAGAGCCCAGCCTGGGGGGGGGGCAGTCAGCCTGTGGGGAACGCAGGCCATCTAGCAAGGATTCCTCTGGCAGGGGCAGAGGAGAAGGAAGGGAGAGCAAGCGTGAAGGTAGGACTGGCATTTGGGGTCTGGCAGTTCCTAAATTTACGTGTACATGGGAGTCACCCAGGGAGCTTCGAAACCCGCCTGTGCTGGTCTCGGCCCTACACAGGGTAATTTAATTGGTCTGGGATGTGGCCTGGGTGCAGGATGTTTCAAGTGGACCCCAGGTGATTCTGAGGTTGCCTCCACCCCCAACAACACATTCTCTAGGGGGGCGGAGTCTCACAGAATGCTGGGGCAGGGAGTCTAGTGGAGTGTAACCTTAGAATAAAGGGATTTCCGGCCCTGGGGAAGTACCCACCTGCTTTCAAAATGGCCACTTCTCCCTCCTTCCTAGCACCTGCCACTCCTTCACTAGGACAAAGCTCTTTATTCCACGGTGAGAGATAAGGCTTAAAACAGCAATGCCCTTGGGAGAAGAACAGAGTGACTCAAATTCACACTAAGCTATAAATGACTGATGACGAGGGAGAGAGGCTTAGCCATCTCCACAGCCTGCTATGGAGGGAGTGTGGAAATAATAAAGTCAGAGAGGCCCCTGGTTTTAGAAAAGAGGAAACCAGGGCCCAGAGGTGAGACGCAATGTGGTCAAGACCATCTGCTTAGCAGGTCACAGTAAAGTCTGGGGTGGAGAGGAAACTTCACCTTGGCCTTGACTGTCAGCAACAAATATTCTGTAGTTATCTGAGAGGGTCTTTGTATCAGAAGTTTTTCTGCCCCAAAATGGCATTCAGACACATGTTGGGCATTTTTTGATTGGCAATGCTTGAGCTGCTAATATTGGCATCTGGGGAGCAGAGCCCAGGAACACTAAGTAGCGTGGACCTTATGGTATAAGGTCCAGCCCTAAATGCCATTCATGCACCCTTTGAGAAACACCGTCCATTGCAGGGCTGCAGCAGCTGACAAGGCCTACCTTTCTTCAAGGCCCTCTATAGGAGCAGTGTCCCAGGTTTGGTAGCTTGGCCTTCACATCGGCAGAGGAAGTTAACTAGCCCCAGGTAAGTCCTTCAGGCACAGCGAGGCCAGCAAGTGGGAGGCTGTGTTTCCCACAGTGCTCTGGGACGTTGCCCATCTCTGGGCTAAGCCCTGGATCCCCAGGAGCTGGAGACCTCCTTACCAGCTTCAGGTTGGAGGGTAAGAGCACCTCTTGGGTCAGCATGGCCCACTTGTGCTGGGATCTTCCCCTCTTCGGGCGTGAGACTTGCTCAGAGAACCAGCCCACATCCCGCCCGCCTCTGCTCAGCCTTGGCTTCTGTGGGCCACACAGTGAGGCTTTACAGGGTGGGCTGTTCTTTCCTGAGCAGACAGGCCCCCGCCTCATGTTGCCAGGGCCCTGAGCAGGAAATGTAGGCATTCATGCTGCACCTGAGCTGCTCAGGGGGGCCCTCTCCTTTAATCTCAGCTTATTTGTCCTTTCTTGCTTTGATAGTGGGGCGAGGGTAGATAGATAGGCCATCACTAGGTAGTGAGAGTCTGGGTTTTTTTTTTTGGTACTGAGGATTGAACCCATGGGCACTTGACCACTGAGCCCCAGCCCTTTTTAAAATTTCATTTTGAGACAGGGTCTCGCTGAGTTGCTTAGGGCCTCACTAAGTTACTGAGGCTGGCTTTGAACTCGCGATCTCCTGTCTCAGCCTCCCAAGCCACTGGGATTACAGGTGTGTGCCACTGCAACTGGCTGAGTCTGGGGCTTTTGATTCACTGGGCCACAATCTTCTCTGAGCCTCTGTTTTCTCATCTATAAGCAGTGCTGGCAAAGCAGCTTGCCTTAGGACAGTGACGACAGACGAGGCAAAGGATGTCAGAGTGTAGGCAGGCTCTCCGGCTGTGCACAACAGGCCCTTCCTATGCGGGGGTGCTTATGCTGTCATCTTTCCAGGCACGGGGAGCCCCTCCACCTCCAGGGTCCAGCTCCCCTGAACCGCTGCTCTGGGGCACATTCTTTACATCTTGCCCACCTGGGACAAGATTCAGGGTGCTTGGTACCAGCCGCGGGCACACAGTAGGGCAGATCTCATAATGTGCTCCATGGGACCTGTTAGCGGCCCACTTCAAGAAGGAGCCGGAGAAAAATCTACAAATGAAGTCAGCCAGGCCCCGAGGCAGTGGCTCCTATGAGAGTTTACATTCAGGAGGCTGAGCTGACATTTATGGTGGGAAGTTTTATCTCTGTGGTAAATAACCTCTAATGGTGTAGGTCATTACACTAATTACAGCAGATAATTAATTTTCTAATTCTTCTTTTTTTTTTTTTTAGGTGGCCACCTATTACTAGAGAAGCGTAATTTATTCCTTTTCTTCCTGGGTGAACGTGGCAGGGCTCAACCCCATATCCTGCCTTGCCAGCATCTGAGGTGGGGGTTTCCTCCTTAGCCCTTGGCCCACTAAGATGCCAGTAGAGGGGACAAAGAACTCCCCACCCCTCTTCTCCCTCTTAGGTGGCTTCATTTAAAAGTTCATTCCTTGTTCCTCCTGAGAACTGGAACCTCCAAAACCATGAACCAAAATAAACCTTTTCTTTTTTAAAGCTAATTTCCTCATGTATTTTGTTACAGTAATGCAAAACTGACTAATACAACCATCTTCATGCCCCCTTCTGAATGCCTGCATTCATGGTTCTCCTCCATTTCAATGCCAGGCACTGCGTTCTAAGAACATTCTGTCTGTGGTCTGCAGCCTGGCTCAGCTTTCTTTATCTGCCCTATTGCCCTTTGGTCAATGGACATGTGGGCTGGTGGCTATTTTTAGGTTTTAATGGAAGGTCAGTCTTATTCCCTTTATGGGTGGAGCACCTGATAGAGCCAACCACTATCAGCTCCCCACACCACCACTGCTATGGTATGGCCAAGTGTCTTCAAAGGCTCAGGGGACTATTGGTACTGTGGACCTTTAGAAGGAGGGGACTTAAGGAGTCCCTTAGGTTATTCAGGGTGTGCCTTCAAGTATTTTGGGATCCTAGTCCATCCTCTCTCTCACTTGTTTCCTGGCCTGTGAGTTTAGTGGTTTACTTTATGTATGCTTCTGCCATGATATGCCTCCCTCACCAGAGGCCCAAAGAATGGGACCCTTGATCTTGGACTGGAACCTCCAAAACCATGAACCAAAATAAACCTTTTCTCTTTTAAAGCTAATTTCCTCATGCATTTTGTTACAGTAATAAAAAACTGACTAATACAATCATCTTCATGCCCCCTTCTGAATGTCTGCATTCATGGTTCTCCTCCATTTCAATGCCAGGCACTGCATTCTAAGTACATTCTGTCTGTGGTCTGCAGCTTGGCTCAGTTTTCAGCTCAATAACCACAGCCTTTCACATGAGTTTATCTTTATAGTCTCCAGGAGGAAACTTTGGGAACTGCCATGCCAAGCACTCGGCATATCTTGTCTCATTTAATTTTTGCAGGGGATTTCAACACCCTTATTTTGGAGCTGTGGAATCTGAGACTCAAAGAGGTTAAGTACCTTGTCCCAGATCACCCCCCCGGGAATGTGGACAAGTTGGCATGGGCATCTACTCAAAGCCCAAGAACTTCCCCTTGCCCTTTATGCCCCATTGCCCATTAGTCTCTGTTTTTATCCATCACTGGGATCCTCACGCCCACTGTGACCCTGTAGACTTCATGAGTGTTCTGTTTTCCAAACTCCTGCAGCTCTGATCAAGTGGCTCCTCTTCCCTGTGGGTCATAGACACCTCTGCCCCTTCCTCAGTTTCCCAGAGAGACCATCCTGGGCATGAGCACTTGGGGCTTCCCAGTAGTTAGCCCTGTATTTTAGAGGGTTAATGTTGGATAAAACCCCTTTTCACACTTAATGCATTGGCCCTTGCAATAACTCCGTGAGGGATACACTGTGTGTCATTATTCCAATTTCTTTTCTTTTTCTGTATTTTTTTGGTGGTGGTGCGGGGGAAGTCCAGGGCTTCCACACGCTAGGGAAGCACTCTACCCATGAGCCACATCCCCAGCCCCTCATTACTCCAATTTCAAAGTCAGGAGACTGAGGTTCCCACGGTGACAGAGCTGAGTAGATGTAAAGGCAGAACTGGAACCAGACTTCTTGCCCTCGCCAGGGGCTTCCCTACCACAGCATCCGCTTAGGCAACTGGGTAAAGGGTGGGTCCGATCTCCAGCTCCCACCCTCCAGCCCAGCAGAGCAGCCTCTGTGGAGTAGGCACTCCCAGGCTTGGGCGCGGCCCATCCTTGGGGACACTGGGTGAGGAGGGAACGGCAGGGGCTAGACCCTGCCTCTCCACCTTCCCTGGTGCAGTCAGAGGCACTAGCATCAGGTGTCCTCGTCTGTAAAATGTCAAGATCTTTATTAAACCTAAAATTTGTAACCTTGAAGGTGACTTCCAATCGCGTCTACTCTGATTCTTTGGTTCCTTCCAGGATTTCTGTTCACTCCTGGGGACCCTCCTCCATGGAAGCTCTTTTGTGACACATTCCCCCTCGACCTGCCCTCCTGGGCCCACAGCACTTGCTTTTCCTAAATGGTGATCCCTCCTGGCTTTACTGGGCTACACTCCTCTTGGATGGAGGTGCCTTGGGGAGGGACAGTGATATGTGGACTTATGTCCCCTTACTCTCCTCTCCAGAACCAGGAGCTGTTTCTTGTGGAAGCCAACTGGCCCAACCCACCCATTTGACAGGGGAAGGAAGGGAGGCCTAGCGAAAGCACCCGCCCCAGGTCCGATTCAGACCTAGACTTGAGGCTGCCGGGCTCCTCCTCCAGCGCTCCTTCTATTCCAGCCAGCTACTGGCCCAACAGGGTCTACCCCCAGCGGCCCCGCCTCTCTTGTGGGGAGCCTAGGATGTAGTGGTCAGGATGGGCATCAGAGACAGCAGGCCCTGAGCAGGGCCTACCCAGGTGGAACATGAACTTGCCAAATTTGGGTGGAAATTAAACACGGCAGATTGATCAATGCTAATAAGGCTTTTTGAAAAAAACAAAAATAGCAACAAATCTAGGGATTAAAATAAAAGATAATGAAGAAACATCAGCTCTACTTCAAGCATAAATCTGCTCAACAGAGAGCAGGCACAGTTATTTTCTCTATTGCACTTTGCTATCTGGAGCATGGGGTGGGTGTGCCTGTGTAGGGTATGTTGGGAGTGAGGTCTGGTTTGGGAGGCTCAGCCATGTGGACAGGAGGTGCCCTTGGCAAGGCAGAAGCATCCCTGGTGCAGAGACCTGAGCACCCCCAGTTGTCCCCAGCCCTTCTCTAAGAGGCCACATCAATGCTGGCTGACTCGGAGGATAGACAAGTTCCAAGGTTGCTGGTCCCCAAGCCAGGAGGCTGCAGAAGGTGACAGCTGCCCATGCCAAGCACCGTAGGCCTGGGACTGCTGGGCAGGGAGATCCGGGGACTGTCTGGAGATAGTACCATCTCATCCCAGGAGGCAGCAGACAGGGCGGCTGCCCAGACTGGGCAAGGGTGTTGCGAAACTATGATTAAGACCGTCAGGCGAGAGAGCAATAGAAACTGCAAGAGACAGTCAATGGGACAGAGGGACAGAGACAGGGAGACAGATGTGACAGAGAAACTTCCAGAAAGCGTGAAAATGTGGGGGAGGGGAAGAAGGAAGAGGGGTTTAGAAAAGAAAGAAGAGTCCCACGAAGCCCCACAAGAACCCTAGAGATGGCCAGCTGGGGCAGGGGACAGCAGACTGCACACAGCCTCTGAGTCCCTGTGGAGAAAGGACCAGCGGTTGTCCCCTGCTGCCCTTTTGACCTCCTGGGGGACACAGGAAGGACCTGCCCTGACCAGAGCTCCTTCCTGTCTCTTCTCACTGTTCCCTAACCTGCCAGCAGCAGGGTGGGAAGAGTCATGCCTCAGGGTCAGGTCCACTACATGGTCATCGTCACTACATGGTATTTCAGAGTGGCAGCTCAGGGGCCTTGGAGATGTGCACATCTCCACCTCAAACCCCGCAGCAACTTCTTCCACCCAGGGGCTCCCAGGATGTCCGGGCTGTGGACTGGGGACATGCTGCTGGCCAGGCAGCTTCCCCCAGGGCACTGGGTGTGGCAGAAGTTCCATGGCCCTGTATCCAGGTCCACAGACACGCTGTGAAGTAGGAATGGTGCAGCTGCCACTTTACAGATTTGGAAACTGAGGCACAGAGGAGCCCAAAAGCCAGAGTAGCAGACAGAGCCTGGTGTGACTCCCCAGTGACTCCAGAGGGCAGGGGGAGGAATGTGTCCCGACAGAGCATCTTTCTTGGAATATTTTGGTGTGGTGACAGAGCACAGCAGAGAGAGAGTGGCCAGGTTCCATTCCCAGCTCCGACACACCACCCAGTGTGACCTTGGGCCCCTCCCCTGAACTCTCTGCGCCTCCATTTCCTCATCTATAAAACATCATTTAGGTCAAAGCTTGGTGAAGACTGGATGAAAGAGGGTACTAAAGCGCTCAGCATGGCGCCTGTCACACAGTAGGCACTCAGTAAATGTGAGCGTTGACATTTTACAGGAAGAAGAGCAGCTGTGACCCCAGTGTAGGGGGACGGGTGGAGGGAAGGAAGGGACCCTCGGGAAGGTACAGGGCCTCTGGGGAAGAACTGGACCACCTTCCTGGTGCTGTGGCTGGAGGTTCTGCCTGTGGGGTCCTGCGAGTTCAAGGGAAGCCCCAGATCTTAGCCCCTGGAGTCCTCTGCTACTGCTGGATCCCCGCAGGGGCCTTCTGGAGGTTGGACAGCCTGGGCTGCAGGCCCTGGGCAGAGGGCGAGAGGGAGGCCTGCCAGGGTTTCTGGGGCCGCAGCCTCACCTCTTCCTCTATTCATATATTCAGGGCTCCCAAGGAAGCCCTAGAGGAGAGCCGTGGCTGCAGGCCCAGGCCACCTGGCAGGCCCCAAATCATCCTTTTAGTGTCCTCCCTGCCACTGGATCCCAGAACTGGCTGCTGTCTGGGTCTTACAGGAGATCAGAGAAAAGAGTTCGGTTCCGCTTAAACAGCAGTCCCTTCTGGGACATCTGCATTCCAAAAGAAGCCCAAAGGGAGAGAGTAATGCTTATCACGAAAGAATACATTAGAATATCAGACACGGGGGCAGCAGAGATCTCAGGGGCTCACGTGTGTGCGTGCATGTGTGTGAGCCTGCCTCGGTGTGCACGCGCTCCAGCCTCCCATCACTCCTCCAATCAATCATCTGCCATCGAACCATCCAACCACTCCCACTTTCCCTGGAGCAGGCCTTGAGCTAAGCTCTGGGGCGACAGAAGCCAAGGATCTGGTCCTTGTCCCTGGGGAGAAGCCCAAGCAAAGGAGAGAGGGTCTACACACAGGAGCCCCCTGGCCCAGCCCAGGCCCCTACTAGGCCAGAGCAGGAGGGGTGCTTAGAGGAGCAGCAAATTTTCCTGCTTACAGGTGACTGTTAGAGTTAGGAGGGACAGTGGCAATAAATTGTTACACCCTCCAGTCTGTAAGGAAAGGTCCTCCACAGCATCTTCATCAGAGGCCATCCATGTGCTGTCTTACATGCTCCTGTGGCTGGGAAGCTCACTACCTCTCCAGACAGGCTGCTTCATTTCTAGCAGTGCTTGCTATTGGTTATGTCAACCAGGCATCCGCTCTCTCCCAGCCTCCCGGTTCCACCCTCCTGCTTTCCTCAGGCCTTTGGGGAATGGAGACTATGTTTTTTCCAGGAGTTCTAAATTTTGCTCCTATGACAAGTTCTTAGGCTTCACCAGTCTGGCCTCTCGTCCTAGGGTAGAGCAGGCCATCAAAAAGTTTGCTTTCAGGAACTAGAGCCCAGCAGCTGATCTGGTGGAAAACGCAGCGTTACAAGTAGCTCAGGAGAATGGCTAAGACTTGCACCAAGTTTGAAGGCACAGACCAGACATTTGCTCTGATCTGGGGCTTTACAAAGGGGAGTGAGCCCAGCAATTTTCCCTACTAAACAAATTCAGATTTGTGTGGGTCACTTTGTGAGATGCTCTCATTTCTCCACACCTAACAATATTGCTTATTCGTGCATAATAATTGACGCTGCTCTTTATTAAGCATTTATTGAGAGCTAGTCACCTTGAAAAGGCTCTGTAGGTATTATCTCATTTAATTCTTCAACAGAACTTGGAGGTGGACACTATTTATTAAAGACAAGGAAACAGGCTTACAGGAGTTAACTTGGGCCTAGGTTTACACAGAGTAACTTCAAAGCAAGAGTTCCTGGGGCTGGGGCTGGGGTTCAGTGGTAGAGCGCTCACCTAGCATGCATGAGGCACTGGGTTCGATCCTCAATAAAGGTATTGTGACCCCCATAACTAAAAATATATATACTAAAAATAAAAGTTGTGTTTAAAAAAATAAAGCAAGAGTTCCTAACCATTGGGAAACACGGCTGCCCAGGAGACCCTGGGGTCAGGTGGAATCTATGTACCTTTCAACCTTAGGATAGCACTGCGGGCCCTTCAGGTCAGGATAAACAGCACAAAGGTCTCTGTCTACCATCTGGAATTTGGGGGTGACTCCTCTACTTAGAAGAGTGGGCATCTGGGTGCAGGGTGGGAATCCCATCATCCTTTGCCTGAGAGGTCACGCCCTCCCACCTGGTCACACCTGGGCCAGCCAGGGCTCTGGCCACCCTACAGTGGAGGAGATGTTTCCTCTCCCCACTGAGCATGCTGAAGGGAGAGGGAGGCGACATCTCAGCTAAATCCAGCCCTTGTGCCTGTCAATGCTGAAGGAGGCCTCCGAGTGCTGTAAAAACTGGGTTAAAAATGGCTTGGCTGTACCTATCTTATCTGCTTTGCACTGAAAGCCTTCAGCGCGTGGCAGGTTTTCACGCAGAATTCTCCTCGCTAATCCCCCTTTGTTAGCTCTGATACCGACATTGCAATACCAACCTCGTCCGGGCGATTTGAGAGGGATTACAGACCCTCAATCCTTCAGCATGTGGGAGAAGAATGTTTTCTCAAATCAAATTTTTCACAAATCTGTTTTCAAAAATAATCAAAGTGCAAATCCCCCTCAGGATTGAGGGGCGGGGGTAGTGGGGGACACGGTGGCTCTTCCACGCGCATCACGGCAGACGAGCACTGTCCTCCAGGAGGGGAGGAAGGTGCAGGCCACCTGGATGATGAGGCGCCCACCCTCCTGCCCTCTGGGCTTTCGCGCCTGCTAAGTGGGGCTCTGTGAGGGGAGGGGAGACAGATGCCTTCGCACCGGCGGACGCTGGCCACGAGTGGTACCAAGTGTATAAATGGGGTTGGGGGGGCAGGGAGCAACGGTGTCAAGATTCAAGTTCAATTTCAACAGATGTGTCTTAATAACCTCTCCTGTACCCTGCACTGTGCTAGGCATCTGGGGAACGGGATGATGAATAAAATTTTCCTCTTGCCTTGAGGAAATCACAGTTTAGTAGAAAAGGAGCCTCCTGCTCAGAGCACCCTGATACACCAGGCATTTCTGGGCTGGACCGTCCCTGGCCGTGGGACCTCTGGTCATGCCTGCATTGCTTCCCTGCCCCTGTGGCATCAAACTGCAGCTGTACCCCCTTCAGCTGGTCACCCTGGCACAGCAAGATAGGCCCCCTTCAAGGTCCTTACAGTTTCTGGAGGAGGTTTGGAAGGTCAGGAAAAGTCAACCTGGGTGCAAGATGGGTTGGGACTATAAATTTTGTTCAAGTTGCTCAGGGGTCTGGAGTAAACCTGGAGTCTGTGCTTCCTGGGATTTGTATTAGTGATTCCTCCTTCATGCTCTGATAGCAGGGCCCCAAAGCCGTGTCTACTTGCAAATGCTCTTCTCTCTAGCCCACCCCTCACCAATACACCTGTGAATCAGGGCTCCCAGTTGCAAGGTGGCCTTCTGGAGGCAGGTCACAGATAGGAGCTTGGGCTTCTTGATCCTCATCTGGTTTCAGGAGGTTTCTGGGACCTCATCTGGTCCCAGAAGAAGCTGAAGTCTGGTGCCTTCCAAGAGTGAAGGCCTCTGGGAATAAATGGGCCTTGAAGTCTGATCTTGTTTCTGACCCTCGACTGTGGCTAGGCACCGAAGAGAGCATGGCCAGGCCATAAGCCCTCTCCTTCCTCACCATGCTGGCCGCCCACCGAGCCCCCGACCGTCTGCTCAACAGTAAGCCAATTGCCCTTTGGGGGCTGATTAAAGATAGATGCGCAGCCCTGGAGGTGACTTGAAGCTCAGTCTGCTCTCAAATGCATAACCCCAATATTTTCTTCTTAAGCAATTCTTCTGCTCTTTGATGTTCTGCAGCGGCACACAATCACATTCGGTTTGGTGCACAGAAGGGGAGGAGGAGCAGAACAGGAGGCGACAGGAGGGGGACATGGAGGGAGAGAGAAAGCCCCAGCTCTGCCCGCCCATTCTTTCCAGGCAAATTCACTTTGACCATTTCATCCCTGGCTGGTCAGGAATTTCGCGAGCTGTGGGTTGTCCATCCACCGTGCCAGGGTCACAGACATCCAAGGATGTGAAGCCACTGGTTGGGTTTTATGGCTTTAAGTGCAGGACTTGTGTGTGTGTGTGTGTGTGTGTGTGTGTTGTAAATTCTGCGACTCACTGGTGAATTCTCCATTTCCCGGGGTGCACCAGGGACTCAAGGAGAAGGAAGCCAGGGGAGCCTCGGAGTTATTTTTGTGGGGAGGAGAGAAAAGCTAAGAAACAGGAAGAAGAGGAATTCACCTTGTGTGACATGGGAGAAGGCCACGGTGTGGCAAGGTCACCAGGCTGGCTGAGAAATGAGGCTTTTGCCAAAGGTGGGTCACAGTCATGGAAATATATGGCTGGGGTCCAAGGAGGGTCACTGAGGCCCAGGTCACAGAAATGACGTGTCTGAGGGTGAAACCCATTCACAGAGCCCTCCGTCCACCTCCTTCCATCCCCCCAGAGCACGCAGCTGAATGTGGATGTATCTACGTCCAGGTGCGTGGATTTTGGTAATTTCTCTTCGGTGCACACCCAAATCATAAGCTGAGCATTGGCTCTGTTCCCGGAAACCAAAAGCCTTGTCCCGGAAGGTCAGGGGGGGTCAGGAGCAGGGAGACCCAACGTGACAAATGATGGGAGTTCTGTATTTGAATGAAGAAAACTGAGCCCTTCCTCTGAGTGACAGCCACACGGAACAGAATTACATCCGTATTTCTCCTGGCCAGGACTTTGGGGGAATAGGTGAGTATTGTCAAGCATTCCTTTTTAAGAGCCAAGCCGTAGATTTCATTATCATATTTTAATTAAAAGGAAAAAATCCTATTAAACAATTCCCAATGCACCGGGATTAGCAGAAGCCAGCACCTGGGACCCAGGCACTCAGCATGTAGGAACACACGGACAAGAATCCTCTTCCTCAGAAATGCTGCTGCAGCTGCCCCTCGGCTCCAGCTAAGCAGGCTGGAGGGGGAGGCCCAGGCTGGCAGGCACCACCTCCACACCCCCTGAGGAGAGGGAGGGAGGGTAGGAAGTCCCCCTGCTGGATGGGAACCTGCAGACCCCTTGCTCAAAGCAGTTCTGGCCGAAGCTTGGCTTTAGAGTCAGGTACTCCTGGGCCTAAAACCCAGTCTCTCCAGGTGCTAACTGGGTGACCCTCCTCCTGAGCTGCAATTTCCTGATTTGTGAAAGGTGACGTTTCCACCTGCTTTGTAGAGTTGTTGTAAGGATTAGATCTCATTCGTGAAAGGAACCTGGTACAGAGCCCAGGTGGCAGTCAGTTAATGATCTGAATATCAAAGGGGGCTGTTATTAATTGTCATGATCATTTGTAGACAAGGCAGAGGGACCATCCCCAGAAGCTCCAGATGAAGCATGCCCTGCTCCTGAGCGCTAGTCTGCAGCGCCACGCCTCTTGCTTCCTGGCCTTTGCACATGCTGTTCCTGGATTAGGAAGGCACTTTCTACTCCCTCATCCCGTCCTGCCCTGCAGTGCACTCCGCTCATGCCTCAGGTCTTGGTTTGATACCACGTCCTCCCCGGATGTGCGACCTGGGCTGGAAGGCTGCTCCTGTGCTCACATGATCCCAGCATCTCTCAGAGAATCCCAGTGGCCTGCGCCAGGGTCTGCAATTCTCCCTGAGACTGCGAGCAAGACCAGGGAGCAGGCCCTGAATGCTGGGTATCCTCTCTCTCTCTAGCTACAGGGGTGCTCCGTAAATTGTCTTCAAAAGAAATAAGTGAATCTGAGAGAAAATGAGATGTAGCTGGATGCCAGTGGAAAAGTAGCCGTGGAGGTGACAGGTTCAAACACACGCAGACAAGGGTCCCATGGGGACTGGGTTGAGGTGTGTCTTGGCCCTAAAGCTGACACAATATGGCTGCTTTAATGGAGAAGAAATCCCCAGTCCAAAGGAGCTGGCTCTTCTCCTCGGGGTGGGTAAACAGAGCCCAGGGGCTGGATTCACTTCCGGGTCCTCTTTCAAATGTCCATCTACAGAGCAGAGGCCATTCTGCGAGGCCACCCAAAATGGTGAGGAGACCCCATTCCTCACGTGTGCAGACACAGAGGGGGCAGAGCAGGTGTGCTCAGCGGAGGGGAGATACGCCTTGCCCATGGGCTCTCTTGGCGTTGGGCTATGCTGGGGCAGGGGCGGGGCCTGAACGTGTTCTGGGCGACTCTAGAAGGAGATCCTAAACCAGTCAGGAAACATCAGGGAGAGGCAGGTTTGGGTTCCACAAGGACTGCCAGCCGTCCCCGCTCACCCAGGACTGTCTCTGTCTCAGCACTGAAAGTCCCAGGTCTGGGAACCCCTTGGTCTGGGTAAACCAGGACAGCTGGTCATGCTAGTCCCACATAAGGCAGCAGGAGATCACGTGCACACACGTGTGTCTGTCACAGCTCTGTTGAGATGCAATTCCCATAACACACTACCCACCCACTGAGAGTGTACAATTCGCCGATTTTTAGTGTATTTATGGAGTTGTATAGCCATCCTCACAGGCAATATTAGCACATTTTTCAAGACCCCCCAAAGAAATTCCATTCCTTTTTCCAACCCCACTCTACCCCCAGCATTGCTACTTTCTTCCCCGATGGATTTGCCTATTCTGGACATTTTAGGGACATGGTGCCGTAGTCCGGCTGGGCTGCTTAAGTCCGGCTGGGCAAAATAACCGAGAGGTGACAAGCAACTTGAAGGTTGAAGCAGGAACTACTTTATTGCAAGTGATCTCAGCAGGAACTGAGAACTCAAAGTAGTGGGCACCCAAGGTAGCAGGAGCCGCTTCTCTGCCGGACTGCAGAGGTACATACACCCAACTAATTACACACAGCTTAACTTAATTGACATCATCTAGACACAGCAGTCAGTCATTAAGGACATGGAATCATACACTATGTGGTCTTTTGCTCTTTCACTTAGCATGCTTTTAAGATTCATCCGTGTTACAGCAGGAATCAGTACTTATGCTTTTTTTCAGCCAAGTAATATTCCATTGCATGGACACACAGTATCACATTGTGTATCCATTCATTTGGTTTTGATGGACATTTGTGTCCCCCCTGATACTTTTTGGTGATTATGAATAGTGCACCTATGAACATTCACAAAAAGCCACCCTTCAGTGTCTGCGGGGGTACACTTTCAGGGCGCTCTGTAGATAACAAGATCTGTGTGTGCTTAAGTCCCTGGTATAAAATGATATAATATTTGCACATGACCTACATAGGTCCTTCCATATCTTAAAATTTTCTCTAGATTGCTTATAATACTAATATATTGCAAATGCTCTGTAAATAGTTGTTACAGGGACTGGGGCTGGGGCTCAGTTGGTAGTGTGTCCGCCTGGCATGTGTGGGGTGCCGGGTTCGATCCTCTGCACATGTACAAAAAAAAATAAAGGTATTGTGTCCACCTACAACTAAATATATATATAATAGTTGTTATAGTGTATTGTTTAGGGAGTAATAACAAGGAGAAAAGCTGAACATGTTTGGTATAGATACGATTTTTTTGTGTAATATTCTCCATCTTTGGTTGTTGGAACTGTGGATGTGGAACCCATGGATTTGGGCGACCGACCTGAGACATTTGGAAGTGGATGTCCGTTTTCATTTCTCTTGGGTGGACATCTACCAGTGGAACTGCCAGGCTGTGAGGGGATTCTGCCTGACCTTTTGAGGAGCTGCCGGTCTGTTTTCCAAAGTGGCCACACCATTTCCCGTTCCTACCAGCAGTGTGAGAGGCTGATTTCTCTCCATCTCAACACTTGTCGGGGTCTGTCTTTTTAATTATAACCGTCCTGGTGAGTGCGGAGCGTGCTACAGCCATCAGGGCCCCCAGGAAACGGGAAGGCCTGGCTGCCTGGTGCAGCGGGGCTCCTACGCCATCTGGGCGGCTGGCGGAGAGCAGATCTCAAAGTCTTTGGTTTTGTCCATCTTGGGGCTGGGGGCTTGGAGGGAGGCCCAGGAACGGGTCAGTGGTGAAAGGCACCTGAGGGGAAGAGGGAAGGGGGTGCAGCCGGACAGGCTCGTCTCGTGCTGATTCTGTCTTGGGCTTGTACAAGGGGAACGGGTCAGGGGCTGTGGCTGGGCCCATGCTGCTGCCCGATGCAGGGCCGATGGAGCAGCTGCAGGGACCCTGGAAACTGCAGCCACCACGCTGCCCTTGCTGCCACCGCTGCGGCTGGCCTCCGTCCTCTTTTCGTGGGGCTTGGCCACCCATCTGGTCACCCTCCTTTGACACCTGGCCTTTCCCCTTCTGTCTTTTGAGCCAAGCCAAAGTCTCCCAGGAAGCTCCTCCTGGAGGGGAGTGAGCAGACTTCTGTGGGTGCTGATGTGGGCGGGTGGGCGTGGAATGGCCCTCGAGGGCTTGGGGCTGCCCAGGAAGCCTCAGAGGCCACAGCCACCGCTCACTCCGCCTCCCCCAGCCCCTTCCCTCACTCAGCGCGTATTGCCCCCTGCAGCCCACGGTGGACGAGGAGCTCCTTCCCTGCCACCGCGGCCTGTTCAATTGAACTAGCGCCATGTTGGTAGAGACCCCACCACAGGTGACCTGGTTTAATCCTTAAGGAAATCTGTGGAAGGAGGCGAACGGGGTTAGCTCTTTCCTTCGAGAGGGGTGAATTCACTGGAATGACCTGTTCTACATCACACAGGGGCACGTGTCCTGTAGGGACTCAAAGCCAGCCTTGGCTTCAGGGCTAGTCACACCCTGTCCAGCTGCTCAGGCCCCAAACAACGGGTCATCCACCACTCCTCCCTCTCACAGCTCCACCTGCACCGTCAGAACATCCTACTGGTTCCACCTCTAAAAAAAAAATACACTTAATCTCATCCTGTCTCCCCCCACCATTCTGGCCCAAGCCACCATCTTCTCTAACACGGATGACAGCAAAGGCCTCTCCCATGGGCACCCTCGGCCTCTCAGCAGCCTCCACGGTGGCCTTTTCAGGGTCAGTGTTTCAGGCCCCTTCTCCACCCTCATTTTCCCCCAGCACAGAGCAGGGGATAGGGCTGCGACTCACCCAGATGTGTCACCACAGAACTCAGATGACTTGTTTTCTGTTTTGGGGGTGTGAGCACATGTCACCAGCACGCACATACATGTTCTGACTCCAACCACAATAATACAAAAACCAGGCACATAGCCAGGACTCTCGTTAGAAGCTTATTTATTCTCCCTCTACATTTTTTATTTAATAGAGGGGAATAAACACACTGTATTTTGTGGCGAATCAGGATAAGAACCACTCCAACTGGCAAGAGGAGACTGCATGCTTCCAGGAGGGGCAAGGCCACGTCTCAATTCCCCTGTCATCCTGCCAAGCATGCTGGGTCTGATCAGATGCCAGGACTGGGGACTAGTTGACCCAAGGGTCCTGGACAGGGATCACTTGAGACTCAGATGGCCAGATGCCACCTCCCCCATCCCCAACAATGGGGCCTGCTCCCTCGGAAGGAAGGCTGCTCAGGCTGCTGGGAGTGGGCAGCCCTAGTCTCAGCTCTTTATCTTGCAGGCCTGACTTCGGCATCCTCTGTGATCACATTAGTGTGAGAATGTCTCTTATGGTTAGTTGTCTGCATCCAAGATGAGGCTATAATGACTTCCCTAGTGTCTTGCATGCGGCACACACGCTCCGCCTCTACAGAGCTGCATGTACCCATCCCTGGGCATGGCTGCAGGGGCCCAGAGCGGGATCTGCGGTTCCTGCTTCCTTCCCAGGCCTGTGGGTCGCTGCAATTCCGGCTCTCGTTTGCTACTCAGATGACGATATAAGATTGGAGGGGCTCAGAAACACCCTTGTGAGGCCCATATCACTCTCAGATTCCTTCATCCTCTTTCCACCTCTGACTCTGCCTGAGATACCCTTCCTGACTCAGGCTATGAAGCTGTCTCAAACAGCTTGGGAAATGCTGCCTCCCCCAGGAAGCCCTCCAGGGGTAAGAGAAGGAGAAGCTGGAAGAATTTTCCCCCATCTTCCTCTCCAGAAACCCCAAACTCCTGTGATATGCAGGCCCTGTGATCACCATGGAAACCGTCACCCCTCCCCCTGCAGGGATGTCAGGCTCCGCCTCTGTGTACTTGTTACCTAGTTCTGAGTCTGAATTGATCCACCCTGTGTTCTCTTTATGTCTCCTTGTTTCCATGTCACTCCCTTTGAAGCTTTTATGGGGCTCATTTAAGATCCAGAGAAAGAAGTGAGACTTCATACGGAGGCTTGTAAACTTACAGAACAACTAACCCCAAGAGGTGGGACAAACTGAAAATCTAAATGGCTTCTGAAAGGGTTTAGTTCGACTCCTGGATGGATGATTGAAGAGAACCAAAGCGACCGTGTGTGTGTGTGTGTGTGTGTGTGTGTGTGCGCGCGCGCGCGCGCACATGGTCAGGGGAGTTACGTGCAGTTCATCGGTAAATGTCCCCATGTCTTCTGTTCCCAGTCTCTTCCTTTTGAGGTTGGTATTGGAAAACAGTACTCAGCCCTCCCGTAGGCAGCTGACCCTGAGAAGAATTCTGCAAATGGACCTTTCATTTTAATTTTCTGGAGAGGGGAGGCTTTCCTTAGATGCCTTCCACTCCCTCCCCCAGCACCCCTGGGGAGAGCTGCCCGATCACTTTACCAAGCCCGCCCCTGCCCAGTTTAGGCCTATACAGTTTTGGTGAGCTGGGCCCCTTGGCCCAGGCTTCAGACACTGGCCCAGACCTTCATTTGCTGCAGGACAGGGCTCCATGGCGTCCCCATTCCATAGAAAGGACAGTTGGGTGATCAGCCACACATCCCTGTCAAGACTTAGGTCTGTCACCCTCTGCCAGGTGACAGCATGCCCTTGCATACCTCCTCACACGATCCTCACCATCATCCTGTGGCATCATTTGCATTCCACAGGGGGGGAAAGGAGTTCAGAAAAACAGTGGGCCCCTCCCCAGGGAGCAGGCCCGCAGGCAGCGGAGCTGGAAAGTTCTGCACACACGTCCGGGTGGGGCATGGAAAGGCCCGTGACACTCACACTGGGGTAGAGGGTGCCTGGTTCTCCTAGCTGCTACCCAGGAGCCCTCCTTTCTTGGGGCACAGCCCTTCGCAGGAAGCCTGCAGGGAAGGGCTCTCTAGCACACTGTGGTGAGGTCCTGGGCTCCAAGTCCCCCGGCCTCTGACCCCTCAACTCCTTCAACTTCCTCTCTCCTGAGGGAAACACACTTCACCGCGGCTCCCAAGTCTTGTAAGTTCCAGAGCTAAGACCCAGAGGTCCCCAGAGGCAATGGAGTATTTTAGAATCCCCAAACACCAGAGGTCACCTAGTGAGGGTCGTCTCCTCTCATTCTGAAGCTGAGGAACCCGAAGGCCACGAGCAGAGGCACTGGGGCCGGCGAGCCGGTTTCCACCCCGTGCCCGCTGTTCCCGAGGGCTGAGTGAGACTGGGCCGTGGGTCCACCCGCTCCCAGGTGTCGCCAGCTCAAGTGAGGCCTGGAGAGGACTAGGTGCCCGTGGGCATTCAGGATGAGCACGGCACCCGGGAGCCCCCTCCACAGCCCTCTCCCTCCCCAGTGCAGCCCACGTAGAAAGTTCCTGCTCCTCTCTCCACGAAGACATCATCTCCTTCCCCAGCAGAGGCGGGGAGCCACAACTCCTTCCCGGGGTTTATTAAGTATGTTCAAGAGCCTGTTTGTAGCTGTTGGGGAGATGCCGCGGGGGAGCCTGGGAGTCCTCTCTGTTGTGCAGCTGCCCTTGCAGCCTCTGGGGCTGGGGACCCCTTAATGCTGCTGTGTACCGGGGAGGGCGGAGCGGCCACCTCAGGCCTAATGCACTCAGAGGGGCTAGCCAGAGACGGCTCACGGAGGCAGGCCACACACCTCACACGCACGGGCCACCTCAGCTCAGTCAAGAGCAAGCATACTTGTTGTCTGAGTCAGATGCCAGGGGGCCACCTCAGAGTCACAGATGGGAGCCTGGAGGCTCAGGCTGTGGGGACCAGGTCATCCACATGGCATGACCCAGCTCAGTCAGGCCTTGGGCTCGTGGACAGGGTCTCAGCTGGACAGAGCCCCCCACAATGATGGCTCCAATCTGAGCCTGGAAGGAAAGTGTCTCCCTGAGACCTACAGAGTTTCCCTGGCCAGGGAAGGACCTCAGAGGCTCCAGAATCTCCCGTGCTATTTGATGGATGAGAATGACGAGTCCCTGAGAGAGAAAGGGGTTCTTGGGGTCTCCACCCCAGGGCCCCCTCGGTGGCTCTCTACCTGAGGACCAGAACAACTGTGGCTGATTTTCTCCACTCCTGGAAGTAAAAGGAGGATTGGACTGAAACCAGAAGAATAAAGCGTCCTAATTTCTTGGGTTGTTTCTTTTTCTTTTTGCTTTTATTTTGAAATTGTCTAAATGTACAAAAGAAAGAATTATAAAACCGTAATTTGTGTATACCCACTACCCAGTATTAACAAATCCTAATAACTGGAGCGGTTTCTATTTTCAAACATGGCATTAGCTGCTATATGGTTAGCTGAATTTTTATGGCTCTTTTCAAATGTAAAATAATGTCATTATTACCAGTAAGAGCATTTCATTAATGTATAACTGGGATTTAATTTTTAGACCTGGGGAGACTTCATTTAAATACAAAGAAAAAAAATCCTAGGTTGAAACCGCAGGTTCTGATTATTTTGGTTGAAAAAATATGTTCTCTGTGGCCAAAGAGGGAGAGAGGAAAGTGGCTACGGAGTCCCTGGACTCTCCGTAGAGGCTGGAGCCTCAGGGAGAGGTTTTCAGTCATGTTTTCAAGATGGACCTTCATCCAGAACATCTGGGTCTGAGGGGGAAGGAGGCACGTGTGGGAAGTCTGACCTTGAGCCAGCTCTGCAGGAGTTCCCTGTACACTCCAGTCTTGCCTAGAGTCCCTTGATCTTCCCCTCTTATCACTTTCCCCTAGTTCTTTTCTTTGTTTTCGTATGCTGCCAGCTATTTCTTTTCATCCAGATTTTACTTAGCACCTACTACGTACACCTCCCAAGGTGTTCAAGTCACACAGTGTGCTGGAGCCACTCAGACCAGCTCAGAGAGCCCATTGTGAATCTCTCCCCAACTCCACATTTCGTGGCCTCATGTTGGTAGCTTGCCATTGGCTGTGGTGAGAGAATTTATGCCATGGAAACCAATCTGCCAATGTTACCGACGAGATCTTCCCACTCCCTGAGAGCTGGTTGTTAGACATTTGCCAGCACACCACTGGGAGTTATGTCTCAATAATAGTTGGATTCTAGAGAGGTTTCTTAGAGAAGGACAAAACGTTGGGGGTGGGGGCAAGGGATAAATCACAAAGGGTCAGACTTCAGGAGGGAGACTAATGGTGCCTCCCTTCACCTCCACAGAGCAGCCACTGCTTGGCGTTCTGTGGCGGACAAGTCCCTGGGAGTGATCTTGTTTCATCCTCTAATGTGGGAAAGCAGAACGAAGTCCAGGGAGGTGACAGAGCTCACCGAGGACACAGATGGCCTTACAATTCACGGCTCCCTCTCCTAGCGCTTTTTACACGATATCACAGTCCGACCCCTACTCCTGAGCCTGCTTACCAGGAGCGGAAGGTGGAGAGGTGGCCTCACTTGAGGGCAAGCTCAGGCGACTTCAGGCAAGGCCCAGAGATGGGAGTGAAGGTGCCCTGAGCATTTCCTGTGCCTTTGCCCTTAGGCTGCTCCCCCCCCCCGCCCCGCCCCAGGAAAGGGCTGGGCATCTTGCAGGTGCCAACTCTGAGTCAGGGTAACGAGCCAGGGATGATGTCGCATGATGGGGCAGGGGTTGCTCCTCGGGGACATCAGGGTGGCGAACTCACTCAACTCTCATGGCCCTTGGCAACCAGATCCTCTGGACCAGGCCACAGGGACAGACTGCTTTGGCTGCCACCTCCAGAGACCTAGCTGTGGGCCACAGTTCAAGGGAGATGAAGAAGCAAGCAAACTGGAGCCCCTCCAGGCTCTTAGGTCATGGGGGACACTGAGAAAGACAGAGAAAGGACACTTATGTGAAGAGGAGAGGAAGCAGGACATCTTGGGGAGTGGGGAGAACAAGGGAGAGGCAGGGCCCATGGCGGTGTCGGGGAGTGAGGAGAGAAGGTCCCTTCTGATTAGCAGAAAGAAGAAGGAAGCAGATTATGGAAAGAGAACAACTCAAAGAAAAGACCAAGTGGAGTGAGTCCAGGAGTGAGGAAGAGGGGGACAAGGGGGAACTGTCCCCAAAGGAGATTTTTTGTCCTGGCCTCTGCTCACACCTTGTCCCCTTCACAGCCCTCCCTTAGAGTAGCACCCATGACCTTGTTCCCACGGGTCCGGTGCAGCACGTCCAGCCTGCAGATCAGCGCTTCCAGTGCAGCAGGATAAGTGCAAACTCAGAGACCTGTCCTGCAACCCGCTCTGCGCCCCAGAAGCAGCCCAGAGCCCAGGCAGCCCAGCACAGGGACTCTGCCCATCACGCAAGTGACCAGCCACTGCCCCATCTCCAACCCCCCTGACCGCCCTCTTTCCTCCAGCACCCTCTGCCCCTCTGCACACTCCCCCCCGTCAGAGGGGGCCGCAGTGACCTGGAAATCAGGCCTGGCTTTTCTGCCCAGCTGTGTGTCCCTGGGGTGAATTACTTCCACTCTGGGAACACAGGGGAAAGGGTGGGGGCAGGGCCCCTGGGTGCTCCTGGGCTTCCCCAGAGGGGGCAGGCTGAAGGGTGAGCTGGCAACCACGTCCTGACACCAAAGCCCTTTCCAAGGGGACTCAGCAAACCAGGCCTGACTCTCTGCAGTTTACCTCCACCTGCCTTAATCACTCAGGGGCAGAAGGAAGCAAATGTGGGCAAAGAAGGGGAAACAGGGCTCTGAAGGGCAGGGGCCCTGGGCCTGCAGGGTTCTGGGGTCAGACAGACTTGAGTTTGGGCTGGCTCAGCCTCTTCATTCCAGGTCATGGAGTGACTCACCTGTGCAAGACAGGGGCAGTGTCACCTCACCCCTTGGCTGTGTGGTTAAAGGCAGTAACACTTATTGAGCTATTGCACCTGGTGCAGACTGCTCCTGGTAGCTGCTCAATAAATGTGTACTCCCTTCCTCTCCTTCACCTGCCCCCAGCCTGCCACCAGCCCTAGGAGGTCCAAAGGACCTCTGGAGACAGGAGGTGAACTCTTTGCAAAGCCAAGTGCTTAACGGATCTGGGAAGACAAGTGCCTGCCTCAGAGAATCAGACCAAGGGTGCAGAAGGTGAGATTCTCACGAACTCAGTCTGAGCCCGGGTGGGGAACAAGTGACAGACTCATTCTTGAGCACTTCCTTAGGCCGGGCGTTGTGCTGTACTTATGTTAGCTCTGTTGCAGACCCAAAGGAAAAGTCTTTCCCTGAAAGTCGGTCTCCCCAGCCCCGACCAGTCCCCAGCTCCACAGTCCTGCTCCTGGTCTTGCGGGCACTGAGGCTCAGAACGTTAGCGTCTCTGACTCTCATGTCCCTGGCTTCCTGTGGCTCCCTGGGCCCAGCTCTGCATCTCTGCTCTCCTCCAAGCCCCACAGTGATCTCCACACCACCCAGGGCAGAAGTGGGCTCACTCCTCACGGGCTCTTTCCCACTGATGTCCCTGCTCTCGGCTGGCCCCTTGAACAGAGCCCTCCCTTCATTTAAGAGATCATCTCAAAAAACCATTGGCTGAAAAAACCTGGTCCCGGGCCTGATGTTTAATGTATGAATTTCTTGGTCTCAAATTTGTCCTCAACCTGACTTTCTAGACCTGTCTTCCAGTTCCCACTGCCCACACTCGGAGACTTTTTCTCCCCACACCCCCACCCCCACCCTCAAAGTCCCCCGCCTTCCCTGTGGGGAGCTGCCTCTGAGCCTTAATGGAACTCCTGGCTTGGCTCAAGCTGTCTCCCCTTTGGTTGGCAGAATGTTCTGGAAAGGATGCTGAAGAGGCCCTGGTCACCACCTGGGTAAGTTCTTAAACCTTCTCAGGGTCTTGGTTATCTCATTTGTGGAATCAGGGATTGGACCTGAGCTATGGTCGCCAGGCTGTGGCTCCTCACTGGCTCCATCCAGGAAATCTCAAAATGTGCTGATTCCGGGGCTCCACCTCGGGCCTTCTGAATCTGCATCTTTTGAAGGGGGGTGTTCGAGACTCTGTTTGATAACACTCCCCAGGTGATTCTGAGGTGCTGCCAGATTTGGCATCACCTAGACTACAGGAGTCCATGCGTATGGATCGGCCTAGAGTCGACGGCTTTTGCAGATCACAGGGCTGAAGATATGGTGCCATGTCTGATCTGCGTGGTTCTGGGATCCAGCCATGGCATTAAGATGCTCAGTAGATATCAGTAGAATGAATGAATGAATGCGAAGAGAACTGACTGCCCCTTTTCAACATCCTCCTCTCCATCTCTTTTTTTAAAAATACATATATTTTTTAGATGTAATTGGACACAATACCTTTATTTTATTTATTTTTATGTGGTGCTGAGGATTGAACCCAGCTCCTCACATGTTCTAGGAGAGCACTCTACTGCTGAGCCACAACCACAGCCCCTCTCCAGCTCTTTCAGGATAGGTAGGAAGCCAGAAGGGATCACACACAGCTTCTTGCAAGGGGACCGTTGGAGTCTCACAGTTTTGAGCACACACTTGAAGAAAGGTCACAGGACTTCAGGAATCAGAGGCTTTTGGAGTCATTCTGTTTAAGGTGTGTGCACGTGTGTGCATGTGTGCAGTGGGTGTTGGGCTTTGGGTAGATTCAGGGTCATCAAGCTTTGTCCACCAGGTGGTGAGGGTTCTCCAGGTGACCTTCAGAGAGAGGGGAGGGATGTCACCAGAGTGTCCTGGGGTGTCTTTCATGTCTTCCCAGCCAGAAAAACAACCCTGGGGAGCTTAGAGATCGGCCCATGACCAGGAGGCATCTGGACATGGCCTGGTGTGTGGGCCCAGATGCAGGTCACATTCTGACCAAAATGTGACCAGGTCTTTGGTCTTTGGTCTTACAGCCCACCATAATAGCTGCCTCCGTCTGCAGCTTCTTGGCCATTGTCCCATCACCCAGTCTCAATGTAGAGAAGGAATGATGAAGAGAAACAGATGAGAAGACCACAGAAAAGCCCCTCCTGGCAGGAGCCACAGCAGCCGCCCTTCTGTCCCATGTCCCCAACCTCCACAATCTAACAGGCTGTGATCTCTCCCTCACTGACGAAGGCTCCCCTGGCTACATCACTAGCAAGAGACTATCTAGATCCCTAAAAATGTGTTGTTATTTGAGTTTCAAAGTACCTCCTTGACATTATCTGGTGGCACAGTCTTAGGTCCCAAGACAGAGGCTCTTTCTCCTACTTCATACGCAGGCTCGGGGAGACACCAGGATGACAATACCTGCCCTCAGAGATAGTCGTGGTCATCAATCAACTGTTCTCTATTAATAGGCAATTGTGGGTCTTGTCCAGACCCCGGGGAAGCCCAGGCTCACCTCCGTCTTTGGAGCTAGAGTTTCTTTCCTCTGAACCTGTCTTTCCAGTGAACGGGTCCAGTGTTCTGCTTGCAATGCTGCGACAGTCCCTGTGGGAACCAGTGCTCATCTGTGGTCAGGACTGATGTCAGGATGACTTCTGGGTGGCTGGACTGATGGTCCCAGAGGGATTTCCACCTCCACCCCACGGTGCCCGTCCATCACTTGGCCTGTCTCATTTCACCCTCGCCTTCCCAAAGAGCCTCTCACTGAGCTTCGCTAGGGAAGGGCTTAGGAGAGCACCCGCCTGGGAGGTGGGGAGAAACTGGAGCCCTCCTACGCTGCTGGTGGGAACGTCAAATGGGCAGTCAGTGTGAAGAACAGTCCGGAAGTTCCTCCAAGGATTAAACACAGTCATCTCATGACCTGGCAATTCCACTCCCAGGCATATGCACAAGAGAAACGAAAACACACGCCCAGACAAACACATGTACGTGAGGGTTTAGCGTCTTTCAGAAGGTGGGAAAAATCAAAAGTCCACCAACTGAGGAAGGGATACACAAAAGGTGGTGTATCTATCCGGCAGAACATTATTGGGCCATAAGAAGGAATAAAGTACTCATACAGAGGAAGCTTGGAAATACGATGCTCAATGAAAGAAACTAGGCACAAAAGGCCACAGGTAATAGGCCACATATTTCATTGATATGAAATATCCAAAATAGGCCAATCGAAAGTGGCAGATTGGAACAGGGGGACGTTACTAGAGGGTAAGTATGTGTGTGTGGGGGCGTTATTTCTGAGTTGTTGACTGAGGTGATGCCTGCACATATCTGTGAATATCCTAAAAACCCGTTGCGGTGACCTTTAAAATGGGTGGATTGTATAACATCTCAATAATAAACTCTTGTGAAAAATGAAGTGGAGAGAGAACATGGAGCTGGGATTGGAGCTGGCATGGGAATTGTAGATACACACCACCAGTTTCCCCCATTTTCTTCTCTAGCCCCTACTGGTCTATCCATGAGACAGGGAGCAATTAATTCCAACCTCTGAGGAGTGATGTGAGAAATCGAGAAGGAAAGTCTGCCAGCAAGTGCAATAGGAACAGAGGCATCATTTAAACGGGCAAGATTTATTGTTGAGATGTCATTGTTCTGGGGAGCAGCAGTCTCCTTGAGTTATGGGCTTAGAGTCCTGCGGAATGTTAAGTCGGAAGGGACCTCAGAGATCAATCCCGAACACAGCTAGGACAGTCCTGTTCTCATGCAGGTTCACGCACACCCCCTCCCCTAGACAGCAAGCGCTCATCTGCGTAATGAGGCCATGGAGATGACGGAAGAAAGAGCGGTTAGGAATGGCGGTGCTTCACTTCTGGTGCCCTGCTGGGGCCACCTGGAATGACGTGCCTTCTCCTCCCTACCCCAGGATGTAAAGTACAGAAGCAGACATCACAGTCTCCCAAAAGAGAACTCCCTCTGCCCATGCCTGCCTCTCAGCCCCAAAGCCAGGTGTCGGGATGTCGGGGTAGCTGCCAGCACATTCCTCTGTGCAAACCCTAAGTGCACAGCCCAAGGCTGAGCTGCAGCCGCCACACAGGCCTGCAGTCCCAGCTACCATCTCCATGTCCTGCCACTGGGGTCTGGCTGCAAGGTAAAGTCTCCCCAGCAAGAATAGGAACTTGTGGGTGCCCCAGTTCAGGTCGGGGGAGGTTCAATGTGCAGGTGGAAGGGGGCTGGTTATTTGGGGACTTTGAATTCTGAGGCAGAAGACAGAGTAATGATAATGATCACGCTACTAATAAATAGCCTCCACTCTGCTATGCACTTGGCATAGACTTTGCAGATAGCATTATTCATACTTCCAACAACCCTATGAGGTAATACTATTATCTTCATTTTATAAACAGGGAAAGTGAAGTTCAGAGAGGTTATGTATCTTGCCTAAAGGCACACAGCTAGTAAACAGTAGAGGTAGGATTTAAAATGAAATCTGTCTGGTGAAAAGTCAGTGGAAAAGTGCAACCTTTATCCCTGCCTTTCCCCTATCTTCAGGCCTTCCAGTGGAGCCCCAGTGTCACGAAACTCTGGGGAGACCCATGCATCCTGAACACCACTGCTAACTGTGAAGGGCCTGCAATCTTGGTCAAGTGCCCTGGCCCCACAGGAGTTGGGGCTTTGTTTAATGTCCAGATGGAGATGCCAGGGAAAGGAGGAGTCGTTTGTTGGACTCCAGCTGGAGGGCAAACGTGGGTGCAGAAGCCTGGTCACAGGCCCCAGTTCCCTCTGCAGAAACCAGTTCATCTTCTACCCATTCTACAAAAGCCACTTGGGTCCTTGCCGCTAGTGCAGAGCTGGAAGCCAGCAGTGTGACAGTCTCAGAAGGTGAGACCAGGGGAAGTGGCTGCTTCCTCTTCAGAACAGAGCAAGGCTGCAAGACATCAGAAATATAGCCCAGGAGAAAGGCAGACCCATCAAGATCCCTCCGCACCACTTAATCCTGGGGTTGCTTTTGACAGGAACTTAGCTCCTCGGAGCCACCATGCCACCCCTGTAAAATGGGGATGACGTACCAGCACTACCGAGACTTTCTGAAGATAGGGACCCTAGAGGAAAGGCTTCCGTGACATCTGTGTAACAGAATCAAGGATGACGGTTCCAAACACTCACCTAAACATCTCTAGATCTATTTCTTAAGTTTGATCTACCTCTATCCAGTCAGGTAGAGATCGCTATTATTCTTTTATAGTGTAAAACAAAAAAACAAAAACCTGAAGCTCAGAAGACTTAAAAAATTTGCCCCAGGACACAAAACCAAATTAGTGGGGTGCTGAGATGGGGACAGGGTCCTGCAGTCTGCGGTCTTCATCGCCACCCACCTAGTACACTCAAGGGTTAGGAACAGTGTCCAGACCTGGCGGGTCGCAAGGTCACAGGCATGGTAGCTGTGGTCCTCCTGTGCCCCCAGGCGACAGAGGAACTGGGCACTCACTAGGAGGTGCCAATGTGGTGCCATCTGTGTCCAGCTATGGACCAATGAAAGGGAGACCAGAAATGCACTGATTGTTCTAAGAGAAAAAATAAAATAAAATAAAGAATAGGTCTCTGTGCGGAATCACATAAGGGGTCTGCGCCGGGCTGCCCCCTGGAGGCTGGTAAGACCCACCCACTTACAAATAGGTGTGTGCTTGCCACTCAGCCCTCCCACGCGCCCAGGCCTCAGGGCAGCCGGTGCTTAAAGGTGACACTCCTGCTCTCCACACATCCATGTCCCAGTGTTTTCCTTCCTGATCCTAAAGGCCCTTGGAGGTTTTCATAGGGGACAGTTCTCCCTAGGACTTCAGGCCACCAGAACCTAATGGGCTTCTCAAAGAAGAAACAGGAAAATGGCCATCCAGGCAAAGCCTCGAAGGGTCTTGCAGATTCTTGGAACATAAGGGACTCAGAGTCGGAAAAGGGAAACAGAAATGAAGCCACCACCTCCAGGGTCACCTTCCCGAGCCAGCAAATGAATGCACTTGTTTTAAAATTTAGTAGCAGGGGAAGTCGCGTCTCTCCCGCCGCGAGGCCTCCTGTCAGACACCCATATAACAATCATATTTCCATTTTTGCCTTTGCTGCCAAAAAAGCTCTGGGTTGAATTTAATGCTCAATGTCAGAGACCAACTAATCCTAGGTCGCTGGCAAAACAACCTCCTCCTCGTGCTGTCCCTTCATCTAGAAGGGACCTACTTTTCGGACTTAATTTGCAACTGTCAATGGTTCCAGTTCTCCTTATAGCAAGTTGGTAAGACAAAAAAGAAAAGAAAGGAAAGAAAGAAAGAAAAGAAAGCTTGCAGGACACATGCAGGGCCACTGGATCACAAAGGGAGATTTTTAGCATTAAGGGGAACTAAGACTGGTGACCTTTTGAGGCCCTCCCTTAACCCCGAGATCCCGGGGCTGCGGACGCACCTAGTCTGCTGTACTATTGTTCCTCACAAAAGCAGAGCTCCTCGGTGCCTGCTGGACAAAGTGCTCTTCTCCTGGAATGTCAAGGAGTGATTGACTCCGGTGCGTGAGATGGCACCACACAATGAGCGCCGACCGCTGCTGCTTGCTGGCGTCGCCTCACGGTGCTGGAGCCGGGCTCGGTCACAGGATGCCAGCTGGCATGGAGGCACCATGAGCTGCCTACTCGAGAACAATGGCCTTTCCACCATGCCACTGCCTGCTCATTGACCACAGAGCCTGCGCCGTGACCGCAGACTCATGAGGCTGACTGGGGGGTGTGGGGTGGAACGCAAGCCTCTTTTTAGGCTCATCTTGAAGCATGCACAGGACCCACCCTGGGGGCCTTCTGCAGCCCTCGAGTCGCTGGAGCTTATGCTACATGTTCAGTGTCCTATGGCCTGAGCTTGCACGGTTTGCTGGTGGAGTGCCCAAGCTACAGGGTATCTCCTCTCACTCTTGCTGATGTCCAGGGGATCTCCCAGTCCACCTCAACAGGGTGAAGGAGGCTGACTCCCTCATTTATAAAGGCTATAGACTGAGAAGCTGAAGCCCAGCAGAGCAAGACCTTGTCCAAGGTCATGCAGGGCCACTGGATCACAAAGGGAGATTTTAGCATTAAGAGGAACAAGGTCATGTCACCCATCACTGGCCAACCAAGATCTAAGCCTCCTATCTTCAGAGTGAGATCTAAGATTGGCTGGTTTCTCACTGGCAGTGGCAGGGTGTGCTACCTGTGAAGAGGGCACGGGCCATCAGAGTGCTCTGGAAAGGCTGACTCCATCCAAGAGCCCATGTCAACAGCTGTCCCGGATCAAAGAAGGCTTAAAGTCTCGGAAGAGAGCTGGGTGTGGTGGTGCACACTTGTAATCCCAGCTGCTCAGGAGGCTGAGTCAGGAGGATTGTGAGTTCAAAGCCAGCCTCAGAAAAAATGAGGCCCTAAGCAACTCAGAGAGACTCTGTTTCTAATAAAATACAAACCAGGGCTGGGGATGTGGCTCAGTGGTTGAGTGCCCCTGAGTTCAATCCCCTATGCCCTCCTTCTGCCCAAATCTCAGAAGAGAACGACACAAATTAGAAGCCCCAGACAATATATTCCGGTTGAGAAAAGAGGCGATAGACAGCTCAGGATTAGCATAAATACATTTTCAAGTGGCCAGGACCCTCCTTAGGTAAAGTAGTTGCTCAGCCATGAACTGACCTATAAACAGAAGTGTCGATGAAATACCCTGCACCTTCACCACAGCATCCCAACGTCCAGATATGTTGCCTGTGTCATTGCAGAAAAAGTTGGTTAAAGAGGTGCTCCCAGGTCACTGGGTAAAGATTAGGCCCTCGCTTCTATTTTGCCCATCTGGCCCTCCCTTCGGTCTAGGTGCAGATCTGATCTCCAGACTCACCAGCCTGTAAGTGGAGCAGTAGACAGAGATGCTCCCTGTCCGCTGACCACCATCCTTCCCGACTCTGGGTACCTGTCTCCCGGCCTGTGGAAGCACTGTGGGTATCCCAGGGTCCTGGAGGGCTAAGTGGTTTGGCCAAATCCAGTGCAGTTCTGCAGTAACAGGAGCTAGTTTGGGAAGACTGTTATTTTGTGCTTCGTTGATGCTCCCCTTGCACCCAGAGGTAGAGGAAGAGGTTCCCCAGCTGCGAAAACCACACAGGGAGCTTGGATGTCGTCACAGTGCCGTCCAGGTGAAGGAGCACTTTCACGTGGATCTGACACCAACCTGACCACACGGTGTGAAGCTACTGACAGCGACCTCATGTAACAATGGGACACTGAGGCCAAAAGAGGGTCAGTGCTTCCATCATGGCCACCTAGTGAATGGAGAAGTCAGTCTGGGGTCCTGCTCATCCAGTGAAATGAGACTGTCTTCCAAAACAGCTCGACTGGTCTAGACCTTCAGAACATTTTTATTGTTCGAGTGAGGGTCTTACTGAGGCCCAAAGAACATCAGTTTTCAGAATGAACTGGATTCCCTAAGTTGCTCCTGAGGGAGGCCAAGAGGCCACGGGGCTGGCTCTGTGGAATGATTGGGGACTCACCCTGTGGGCCAGCACATTTTAGCAACGCAGCCCCCTGACTTGCCTGGTGTGGGTCATCTGCCCCATACCCTGTTCCAAACTTATTAAGAATCACTTCTTTTCACGCCATCCTTCCCTGTTTTTCTGTCTCACAGATTGAAACCACCACGGGCCAGGGGCCCTCCCCAGCTCCTCTGAAATTGTGTCTAATGTTTAAAATACAGACAAAGAGCCCAGGGTCAGCTGAGAGCCCGGTTCCGCCACAGCCCATGTGTGTGCAAATGGCTTTCTCCCTCTGGGCATCAGTTTCCTCATCTGAAAAAATGATGGGTTGGATTCTGTGGTCTTTAAGTTCCCTCTCTGGTTCTCCAAGAGGACTGATGACGAGCAAGAGTGAAGGCTTAGTACAGTCCCCATCCTCTGAAATAACTTTTCCATAACGGAGGAGGCTGGAGAGGGACTAATAGATTCATGGAAACTCTGGAGAGTCCAAAAAAGGATTTTAATTAAAATGTAAATGTTGTAAACATTCAAACTCGCTCCACTTGGGGAGCCAGGGCCCAGCTGCCAAGAGGGTCAGAGCACCATTCGCCGTCATTAGCATTAACAGGGGCTCTGCGTATGTTGCCAGGACACAATTCGATTAAGGGATGTCATTCACATGGAACACCCATACAGGAGGGGTGGGGACTCTGGCTTAGCTGAGATATAGGGCCAGCGTTTCTGGAAGTGATTTTGCATCCTGAGTTGGAGAAGGACCTCTTACTCCTGGATATACCTTCCTGTACCATTATATTCAATGTCAATACCTAAAATCCTCATTAGAGGTCCCTTTGAATTAGGGATTGAGCTCCTATTAGTGGAAAAGAGAGAATGTATTTTGGCACTAGCCACTTTCTGGTTGGGCAATCTTGGAGACGGGTATTTTCTTAGGAATAGTGAAGTGCCCAGGTCACTTCCAGGGATGATGTGTGCTGCCATGGCCCGGTCCTAGGACTTCTAGGATCCCAGAATCCTAGGGTCTTGCTCAATCTTTTCAGAGCTGATGATCCAAGGACTCAAATTTGGAGGATGGAAATGGCAGAAGGAAACTCAAGGCCTGGGAACAAGAGGGAGGCACCTTGGAGGACCACAGACCCGGGCCAAGTCACAGCAGAGCAGCCTGGAGGTAGCCGCGGCCATGGTAGGCCTTCCCCAGAGCTTTCGCCACAGGGAAGAGGGGGCCGGCAGTTGAGCAGGTGCAGGCAACAGGGACTACACAGGGCCCTGCTGCGAGCTGGGTTTTGCATTCACTCTACTCTCGGCAACTTTTGGTGATTGTCTAATTATGGCTCATTACAAACATCGAGTTACATTTGCAAGGTCGTAACTACAGGGGAAGGATACAATTATTATAATGAAGCCTCCCCGGCCCCAGACTGTCTCCCCTGCAATCAGTCCCAAATGCCACTGCTCAAATCATCCTCCTCGCCTGCCACCTGGTCCTCTCTTACATCCCTCCCTAAGGCCAGTGTACAAAGCACCATTCAGGGCTTAGTCCCCTCTGTGGATCATCTCTGTCAAAGGGCACTTTTCTCCATCTTCTTTCCCTGCTAAAGAGAAACTTTTTTGCTGCCTTCATGGAGAAGAGTTGAGAGAGTCAGAAGGTGACTCTTGGTCATGGGACTTGAACTATGGTGAAGGGGGCAGGAGGTGAAGCTGAGAGTTGGCATCCCCTAGCACGGTCCAGGGCTGGGCCACCTGTGGGCTGAATCCCTGAAAACAGTCCCTCAGAGGCCAGATGGTGGCCTGCGAGACTCAGCACCAAAGCTTGCAGTGGCCCCAAGGCAACTTGCTTCTTGGGTCTCTTGCAAGGGCTTCTGCCACCAAAAGCTGTTGGGGAACCAGTCTCCCTCCTCTAAACACCACTTGCCAGGGCAGAAGCTGGTCTGTCTCCAGATAAGGGGGAAGAGGGGGTTTGCCTCGGGTTTTTGTTTCTGCGGTCACCCCATCCTAGGACCAAAATGCCATTTTTTATGAAGGACGGCCACTAACCCAAGCATCCAGAGAAGGGAAGGCTGTCGCAGGTGAGAATTCAAGGCAAATTCTTCCTTTCATGCAAATGGTAGTTTTTCACTCTGGAAAAAAGACTTCAAGGGAACGTGACAGCTGAAAGGCTGGCATGTGTGGGAGGGAGCAGGTGTGGCCTGTGTGCCTGGAGGCAGAGTCAGGACCTGCAGTCCGAGGACGTGGCTGCCTCTCAACGCAGCGAGCTCAAGGATGACCACGTGTCAAGGCTGCCACAGGATATGTTCTCACGGGGTGGCAAATGCTCTCTGAGGTCCCTTCCACCTGAAGACTGTGTCTATGGTTCTAGGCAACAGCCTAGAGCAATCTTGCACATAGTAGGTGCTGAGTCCATACTTGTAGGTTGTCAAGTGACCAATGTTAAATGACATGGGGTTATTGGCTTTGAGGAAGGTAGGAGAGGCCTTCTCCAGCAGACCCTTTCAAACCAGATACTATTGAATGTAGCTCCCAACAGGTGTTATCAAAATTCATGTCAAGAAGTCACCAACGTGCTTGTTTAAAATGCAGATTCTTGGTCCCACTCAAAATTTGAATTTGGTAGGGCTGGAACAGGGACAAGAAATCTGCATATTTAAAAACAAGCTCCTGGGATGAGTCCCGTACCTGAGATTGCCAGATAACACTTGAAGAAATGTAGTCCCAGAGGAAAGGCCAACGGGTTCTCTGGTGCCCTGGTATCAGCCCACTGGAGTGGCTGTTGCCTTCGACGTCCCACATCTGCTTGCCCCCTGACTGGGGAAGGTCCCCATCTCATTCTGGCTGAACCACAGGGAACACCAAGGGCCAGAAGGACAGGAAGAGGAAGGCATCTTTCAGCAAAAGACTCATTCTCAGACCCTTGCCATTTCCTGCCACCACAGCCTGGCTTCTGACCTTCCATCTCACCTTCTCATCAGTGACCCCTGGGCTCTCTTAATGGGGTTCAGCCCTTGGCTCCCACCTTGACCATGAACTGGGTTCTGCTTGTGCCTCTGCTCTGCCTTTGGTTTCCCAGCCTGGTTCCCAGAACCCCACACCTTGGGGTTGCACCCTATCCGTGGCCCCCATCCTATAAGCAGAACCCAGCTCCCTCTGGGAGCTCATCCATGTGAGGGGCTGAGAAAGTGGAAGGGCTAGAGTCCACCCCAACCCTCTTCCAGAGAGCGCCTTCTGCTTAGGGCGCTGCCTGCTCCTCTCCCTCCCCTGCCAGGACGAGACCCCGCCTCTTCCAGAAGGTTCCCTCTCTTAAGGGACCCAAATCAATGCCCAGTGCAGGCCAGGCCAGACGCTCTCCTCCTACTGGGATTGACTTGTTTAGTTTTAACAGTTTAATCTTCTCCTTCCCTTGGAGCGGAGCTGTCTTCCTCTGATCCCTGGTGGGAAGCATTTTGTATTGGACTGAATCAAGAGGGGCTGGGGAAGGAAGGTAAAAGAAAAAAAAAAGATAGAGAAAGAAGGAAAACATACCTCCTGGCAAAACCCAGAGCACCGCTTACACAACATCCTTCGCGCTACATTATTTATAGTGCGACGGAAACATTGATTCCTCCCCTGCTCTTCCAAAGAGCGCGGGTGTTTCCACCGAGCTGTAACAAGTACAGAGGGCCGGCTGCCGTGCGCGTCGCTCAGCGCCAACACTGAGCATTTGATACACAACAGTGCACCCGGGAAATGCTGCGGCTCACAGCCGCAGGGGGAGGGGCGGGGCCTGGGAAGAGAGAGGGTACTCCAGGATGGGGTGGGGGTGGGGACCAAGACTCAGGGTGCCGAGAGGAACGGTGGGTTCTCCAGGCAGACAATAAGTGGCCCACTTTTAGCCCAGCTTGCCCACCAGGGACTGTGGTAGGCCAGTTGCCAAATCTATAACCATGACACTTTGAGAAGCATCGGCTGATGATAGGCTTTCTGAGCAGATATTTTTATTTGTCCATCAATTTATAGAAATAAGTACATTTATGAATTGCAATGCCATAGAAAGGATAAGACTTCGGATTCACATAGCTCTATCCTCTGGTGTCCCTCTGCTACCTCTCTGCCGGGTGGCCTAGGACAAGTTGTGTGAGCTCTAGAGGCTCAGTTTCCCTTTCTGCAAAAATAGGGATAAAAACACCTACCCTACATTGCTGTCCTGGAGTGTAAGGGTCACGAATAAAACGTATCCAGCATTTTATTTGAATTTCATCTCAATTTAAAAAAAAAAAAAAAGGACCTCGCACTATGCTGAGCCCCTAATGGATATTGCAGAGTAGTTCAGTACATTCTTGGTTGATGAGCGTTACGGGTGCTCATGGGTTTCACGGAATGTTTCCCAATGGCCCGGTTTACATGCTAATGAGAATACCGAGTGCAGTAAGGGAGGCCTGATGTTCTCAAAGGCCTTGAGCCCTCTGTCCCTTCCCAGCTAGGACCTTCAGAGCTCTGTCCATCAATGCTGCTGTGGTTTGCACACCACCCCGGGCACCCCTGTGCAGCAGCTCTTTCTCCCTTTTCTTACTATTCTTTTACTTTCAGAGCCTGGGGATGGCCAGCCCAAGCCCTCCCCTTCTCAGAAGAGTCCCATTTCCCCTGTGGGGTCTTTGGTGACAACTTTTTGCAACACTTCCTCTCTGAGCCCCTCTCAGGTTGGCATCGAATCGTGTGGTTTTCACGGCCTCTGATGCATGCTTCACCAGCCCCTGAAGCTAAGAGTGTGGATGGCTTTTGTCTCGGGTGTCCCAAAGCAGACTGTGGCCTGCGCCACCATCCTAACTGTCTCTAATATTGAGGGGTGCCACGGGGTGAGGCCAAGGGGCAAGGCCATGCCATGCAACCCTAAGTTAGTGCCTATGTGTAGACTGGCTGAATGTTAGGGAATAGGAAATGGGTACTAGGGTCATTCCAGCCTCTGCGTGTCACAGATGAGGATCCCATGGCTCTGGGAAGTTAGGGACTTTTGCAAAAACTTATGTAGTAGCAAGGTCAGGGCAGAGCCTGTTGACCAGGCTGCCCTTGGGGGAAGGGGGGACTGAGGAAGGACCTGTCAGTCAGCAGTGGCTGATTCACTGCAGTTAGATAGAGCCTTGGGCTGCTCCTGAGACCCCTGTATGTGACACCATGAGTGACTCTTTTCCTGCAACCGCACACCTCCCTAAGTCCCCATAATAGGTTACAAACCTGCCCCCAAAGTTTCAGCCTTTCTGATTCACAGGAAAGGAACATTAAAAAATATTTCTGAACCCACAGCCCCAGCATCCAGCTGGTCCTCTCCTTAACCCGGGGTCCCTGGAAGCAGAGTGCTGTGGGGGAACAGCATGGACTCCAGAAGGCCTGAGGTCAAGTCCAGCCTCTGGGGCTTCCAAACTGTGGGACCTGCAGCCAGCCCCTCGGCCTCCATGATCTCATCTGTAAGTTGGGGTGTTAATACCACTGTAAAGGATGATGGGGATCAAACAAGATCACAAATGTGAGGAACCAGAGCCGTGTTCCGCGGTTTCCATGGTGAGTATGAGGAGGTGCAGGATCAATATTAGTCCCCTGGCCTCTACTGATTGGACTTCTGTGTCGTGCACTGTCCCCTTTGTCCTTGCTGTATCTCCTTTTTTGAGTTCCTGTCTCTTTCCTGGTCTGTCATTCCCCAGCTGCAGCAGAAGCCCCTGATGACAAAGTTGTGCTGTTTACCCAGGAATCTGCCCACTGCTGCTCCCGGGCCTCCCTGACACCCCTCACCCATGTCTCCGGGCCCTTTCCCAACTCTCAGCTCCCAACTCCCACCTCCCACCCCTACCCCCCTGAGCCTGTGTCCCATCCTCAGAGATCATCTGAGCCTCAGGTGGTGGGGAACGTGAGACCTGAGCTGTGGGCACAAGACTTCTCTAAAGTCTGGCCCTGCAGAAGGACACGTTCCGAAGAGAGGTGGAAACTTCAGACTGGCTTTCAATGTGGCTCCTCTGGGGTCTTTCAGCCTTGTCCTTCTCTCTGTCCAGCAGAGATAGCAACATCTCTGCCTCTGTCAGGCGTCTGGAAGGATCCAACAGTGATGGAAATGACGTGAGGACCTCACATGGTGCCTGGTAAGTGCCCTGTCATGCACACCAACTTCACCCCCGGTGTCTTTGCCACCATGTGTTTCCAGTGGTGTGGCTGCCATGTCAGGTGGGCAGTCGGCAGGTGTTGGCTTGGCCAACATGGTACATTCACCCAGGGCAGGGGTCAGGACAGCAGCGGGGGTCCAAGGAACAACACCTAGCCTCCTGGAGGGGCTGGCTGGCAAGAGCAGGGAGGGACCAGCAGCCTCCAGCAGCCAGCATTGGGAAAGGGTCCTGGCCTCCACTGGGCTGGACTTCCCAGGGCCTCACCTGCCCAGACAGCAAGGTCCCAGGTGGGTGCCCCATCCCTCCCCGCCCGAGTCTCGGCTCTCTCTTCCTCTTCACACACAGGACTGCTTCCCACTTGGCTCCCTCCTCTGCTTTGAGTGCTCTCCGAAGCCACCTCCTGCCCTGACACAGAATGTAGCCCGCAAGGTTAACTAGGACACGCAGAAGAAGGTGGGTCCAGGCTTGGCAGTAGCCTCACCGCAGAAAGGGACCCACCTGTTATCTGGTGCTTCCCCCTGTCCCATGAGCCAGCCTGTAACTGAACACATTAAAGTCATGCTCGGTCCCATGATCCCTTTCCTGGAGGAGAAAGGATATGGGATCTAGTGCCAGAGCTGCCAGCCCCTGGGTGCCTGACACTAGAGCAAGGACCACTCTGAGAACAATATAACGGTCAACACAGTTAGCATTTGGTATGTGTGAGGGTTTTATAGACATGATTTCTTTCATTCCTGTACCACCTTAGGACAGGGACATTATTCTCTCCTTCTCTTTTGTCTTTCATTTATTCATTCTTTAAAAATACTTTGGATCCTCAGCAGTAAACAAAAACCAAACAGACAAAAAAAAAACTGAAGGTCTGCTACATGCCAGGGAGGGAGGTAGGAAAAGAGCAATATCGTCCCTGTCCTTGTGGGAGCTCGCGATCCGGATGAGGAAACCGATGCCCAGAGAGGCCACGCTCCTTCCCTGGGTGATGACGTCATGCCCTCCTTCTCCTGGAAGGGTGCTCCGCAGTCTACAGATTATCAGGGACAAGTTCACTCCAGAGCAGCTCCAGCCAGCAGCCGGTGTCGGGTGCCTCAGGAGCCTGGTCCAGCTCTCAGCAAACTCTGGCGTATGCAGGAGGATTTGTAAAGGCACCTTGTCAAGAGCAGGCCTTGCTGGTTGTTTTTTGCCTCATTATGCTATAGCTCAGTGGGTACCTGGGAGGCTGGCCAGGTCCCTTTCTAATTGTAGGACACCAGCAGGCAGGTGAGCCTAGGAGGGCACCGGTGCCCGTCCCTGAGCAGCGCTGGGTTCCAGACGGAGAGCCTCCGCCCCCGTCCCCCCCCCCCCCCAGGCAGCTCCAGTCTCCATCCGTCTGCGGGGTGATCTGGTCTCACAGCAGCCACTTCTGCTGTTCAATGCCATCTCCTTCCGGCTGTTCCTGCTGCTTCAAAGCGTGGGGAGTGGAGAGGAGAGGAGCGTGGCTCGAACAATAGCCAACTTGCCTAAAACCCGGGTGCTGGAGTTAATAAAAAGAAATGAACCCATTCAGGCTAGCACCGAAATTACAGTCTCGGTTTCACTGTAGTGATCGAAGGCGGGGTCTCTGGCACGAGCTCCGAGTCGGTCTGGGGGGGCGGCGGGGGAGGGGCGGCGGCTCTGGGCCCAGGCGGGGGAGCCTGGCACCGGGATGTGTTCCTTCCCTTCCTCTCCAGCCGCCCCTCCTGTGCATGTATTTGTTTGTTTGTTCCTATTGATTTCCAAAGGCCTAGGTGCCCCCCGGGGCCTCTTGCTGCAGGTGTACCAAATGCAAATTCCACAATTACAGTCAATCCAGCAGCAAAGAGGCCCCATGAAAGGAGAAAGGCAGAGGGCTTCCCACGGGGAATGCAGCCTCAAAGACAAGGCCTCCATTGAAGGCCGCTTCAAGGGGTTTGGCAGCCTTGGCACGGGTGGGCACCAGAGTGGGCAGATGGTGTGGGGACAGGCCCTGGGGCTGCTCTGCCTCGCTGCCAGCTGTGGCACCTTGCCCTGGGAGACCTTCAAGGTCCATCTGCATGGGCTGAGGAGTGTGAGGTACGCAGCAGGACCTCCTCCAGCCCAAGCCGTCTGCGTTGGGTTGTCCATCCATTCAGTAGTGATTTAGGGGTCATCCTTAGTGCTAAGCCCTGCCCAAGGCCCTGGAGACAGGCCAGTGGCCAAGACAGTCAGTCCTGGTGCTAAGGGGCTGGCTTAGCCCGGGATCATGTTAAAAACAACTGCAACAAAAGTGGAGTGGCAGTGTGGAAGCCAGGCAGGGAGTGAGATGGACAAGAACGACTTGGGGCTCATCAGAAGAGATGTTTACTGAGAAAATTTACACTGAGACCTGAGAACAAGATAGATCCAAATATGAAGCATGGGGGCACGGCGGGGAGGACTTTCCAGGCCAAAGGAACGTGTGCAAAGGCCCTGGGTCAGGGGATGTGTCTAAAAGACCCTGGTTTAATTGAAAAACCAAGAGATTGGTGTAGCTGTGGCTCCCTGGGTGAGGGGACTGCGCCATGAAGTACAATTGGAGCATGGCCCGGCCAAGTCTGTGATGCTGGGTCCTCTTTAAAGGAGAGAAGCTTTCCATCTCCTAGGTCTTCAGGGACCTGTGTTTGCCTCTCAGGAAAGGAAAGAAACCAAGAGAGCGGTTCTGAGGCTTTGGTCGCGTGTTCTCAATTTTAAGCGCAAAGAATGAACCTCAACTTCCCTTGTCATTCAAAACCAAGCCCACCCACTCATCAACTGCTTCCTCCTGTCCAGGCCGAAAACCTACAGCTGCAGGCCAGGAGGGGAGAGGCAGGTCTGGCTGGATCCAGATGGGCCTGGTCTGTCCTGACCGGGGTTTGGACTTGCTTCTAGAGTGTGGGGGGCTCCTGAAGGTTCTGAGACGAGGGAGTGGCGGGCTCACAAGGGTCCAGTCATGTCCCATCATTGGATGCCATGAGGGTCCAGGGAGAGGACGCCTCTGTGCTCGGGGGTCGTTTGGTTCCTACTTCTGTCATAGTTCAGTTACTTGTGTGTCCAAACTGACCTTCCAAACCAGTAGGTTTTTCAAAGATTCTTTCCTCTTCACTTCAGGGTCCATGGGGGGTTTGGGCAGTGGTACGGGGTAGGAGTGGGCAGACCCATGTTGACCATGAGGTGAGTTCACCTTTCTGGGCACGCGATGCCTTGACAGAAGGGAAGGAGCACAGAGGGCTCGGGTGGCAGAGGGGGTCCAGCCAAATTCCTTTCTCCATGCACCCCCCTACCCCACCCCCACCCTGCAGATGACTGGGACGTGGCTGCACCTTGAAAGGGGTGCACGTTTGGAAACCCGAGGCCAATTCCCTCTGGCCTGTGCCTGGCATAAGGAATGTGCTCAGTGTTCACACTTCAAAGCATCATCCCGTCCATCCACATCTCCCCAAGAGGGATGCAGCCTGGGCGACCTGCGCCTGCAGCGGTGTTTGATATGTAAATTTCCTGTCTCTTTAAGCTAGACTGTTTGTGAAAAAGAGTTAAACTCAGAGTTAAGGAATTTGAACCCTTAGAGATCCTGGAGCCCCAAACCTTTGCTTTACAGGGAAGCTACCAGAGGTACAATGAGGCAAGATGAGTTATCCTAGGACCCTCTGTTAAGGGGCCTGGGACCCTCAGTTAAGGGGCCTGGGACCCTCTTTTAAAGGGCCTGAATGGCTTGAGCTGTATATCATCGGCAGCCACGTGAATTCCATGTTTACATCTCAGGTCTTACCTGCTAAATCCAGAACACACAGAAAATGTCTCCCAATAGCAGTCCTGAGATCTGAGAAATAAATACTTAGATAAAAAGCCATTTACCAAGACCCAAATGCCTTTTAACAAAAGCCTCTGCGCCCGGCAGGATAAGCCAATTACCAAAGGATTGTGTTCCAAATGCAGCCTAACTGTCTCGGAGCCATGTCAGGGGGAATCAATAAGTAGTTAATCAATGGATTGATTGATCGTTTACTGCTAGTAATTAAATTTTGAGAAAGTACAAATTCTATTACACCTACAGTCAGTCAAAAGTGATGCTCAGATCCTGGAACATGGAAGGAAATAAAATAGAAGCCCCGTGGCCACAGTAATAGGAAGTCAGAGAGAGAGAGAGAGAGAGAGAGAGAGAGAGAGAGTGGGGATAGGGGAGACCATCTCCAGCATTACAGATCTTTAGAATCAAGGAAACCCTGGGGCCCATCCAGTCTGACCCCCTCATTTTGAGGATGAAGAAATTGGGTATCAAGGAGATTAGACTCATGCAAGGGAACCAGCAGGGTTAGTGTCAAAGCAAGGATTGTCTCTAGCCTCCCACCTCCTGGCCTAGCGCCCACGGACAGAGGAGATGGCGGTGACATCATTGGTGCTTAGAGGCACTCACTGATTTCCAAGTGACCATTGCCCCCCCCACCACACACACAGGGATTATCCATTAACAAAGATTCAAAGAGACACCTGAGGCTTCAGCACCCTTCTGAAAAATCAGAAGGGAAGGTGCTCCAAGGACAAGGACTTGCCACCTCTCTAGGAATTCCACGTGAGCACACTGCAGGCAACAGTTCCAGAAGAATCAATGGAAGCAATTTCAGAGTTAGCCACGGGCATCCAGGGGATCCCGTGGTGGCAACTCCCAGCAACGCCTGTCTCCTGCTGTTTGTCAGGTCTCATCATCCTGGGTTCTGTCTGCTCTTCTCCTGTGGCCCTCAGATGGGGTGTCACCGTGGGCCTGGCAGACTGCAAACTTCCTGACCATCATCCCTGCAGGAGAGTGGCCTTTACAGTGGGTAAGGATCAGGGGCCATCTGGTTGACCTCTATCTGGAGGTGGCAAGTGAAGGGAAGCCATTCCTGTGGGCTGAACGTTTCTGTTCTTGTCCCCAGGGTCAGGCGCCAACTCCTCTAGGAAGCCGCTGCAGACAGCTGCCTGGATCTAGTCTCTCTAGAACATTCCAGCTCTCCCTTACTTCCCCACCTCTCTGGGCAAGCAGTTTTCGTGGCCTATTTTTGTGGCTCTCTCTGAACAAGTTGTAAACTCCCAGAGCCTTCCTGCTGCCAGCCTCCTAGCTCGAGTCTGAGAGTCCTGGCCCCTTACCACTGGTGCAGATGTGACCAAAAGGGGCCAACACAGTTTTATCATGTAAGCCAGGCGGACTTGGGTAAATCTTCTGAGAGCAAAATTAACACACTCCAAAGCCAGAGAGCCATGGCTTCTGAATTATCCTAAGATCTGTTTACGATAAAGCCCCTTCCTCAGCCAGCTCCTGGGGGCACTTCCCAAAGGCGGGAATCCTGCCTCGGTGGGTGTCTTCCTGGCACAGTAAGAAGAGCCCGCTCCACCTGGGCTGGTCCCAGCGCTCAGGGGCTGCTGCTCTGCTCCCCTCCCCAGTCCGTCTCCTACCGGCTCCCTCTGCCCCCACCAAACTCCTGACCCAGGGAAGCAAATCAGGGAGATTAAGGATTACTTGACATGTCTTGTGCAGTCATTGTAGCACCCAAGACTCCCGCGCCCCCTCTAATTGGATCCACTGCCTGGAAGCCTGATTTAATCAGCCTGTGATCAGCACCGGGTGGGGGAGGGGCGGGCCGGAGCGGGAGGCGCCCCCCCGGGCCCGCTCCTCTGTTTGCTGGCCCCAGCTGTGTGTGTGCACAGTCAGCCTTTATTAACTATTACACTTCATTCTGGACAGCTGCTTGGGGAGAGCATCGATTCCTTCCCCAACCTTCCAGGCTGCCCCGGAACTCAGCGTCTCCATTTATTTATCTCCTGATTTCTGTGCACACGTGCAGGTTAGAGGTGGCCTGGGAGAGCGGTGCCCAGACATGGATTCAATTAGAAGCAAATCTTTCCACCTTCTTCCTACAAACTCCCACCTTCTCCCCAGGCTCGCTCATGCAGCGGGCTACCCTGGATGCCCCCACCTTGTGAGCTTTAAATAGGAACCTGTCCACGGGAGGAAGCCAAGACCGCGCTGACCTCCCGAGAAGCTTCCTTTGCCTGGGCCGGCTAGGATGCAGCTTAACGTACCTTTGTGTGGAGGCTGGTCTGTCCCCACCACTCCTGACTCAAGCCCAGGGACATGCTGGGCAGGCCCTATGGGTAGTACATGGGTAGTGTCAGTCTGTACCCACACTAAGTCAAATAAAAGTGTGGAAATACAGGCTCAGAGAAGTCATCTGACTTTTCCAAAGTCACAGAGCAGGCAGCAACAGAGAGCCTTAGAGTAGCCAAGCAGGGGAGAGCTAAGGTACCATTTCCTTGAGGGCTTTCTGAGGATGCTCTTTCTCTGTAACCACTCAGCTCTCTGTCGAGGGATGGCCTCTCTTCAGGCCATACAGAAGAAAAGCATCCCTGGCTGGTGCCTCATGGCGGACGGGGCTCCTGCATCTGAGTGGGACATCCAGGGTGGGGCAGCACACAGGGACACTGCCTCAGTAACGGGGGCATTAATATCCCACTCCTCGGTCAACACCAGGGTGCAGTCACTCCTGGAGATAGGAACTTCAGCCTTCTTTGGGGGAGAGTCCTGAAGCAGTGGCCCCATTTTGATAAGATAGGGGTGTCAGGTGGAGGGATTGCCGATGGACCCTGAGTTGGAAAGCTGGGCTGTGATGCTCTTAGCTCGTGGGGGCCCCGTGATGGCTTTGTGCCCTCCATTCCAGGGCCAAGCCCTCTCTTGGGATATTAATGCCAGTGCTGCCTGCTCTGTGACTTTGGACTAGTCAGATGATCTCGTTGAGCCTGTATTTCCGTGTTTGTAAAATGGGGCAAATCAGCTGTGGCTGCTACTCCCATAGGGACACTAAGGATCACATGGGATGATATATGTATAGATTTGGGGACTGTAAAGTGTCTCATCAGGCAGACAATGGATAGGTTAGGGGAACAGATGCCAGAGCCGGCTGCCTGACTCAGTCCTTGCTGTGTGACCTTGGGCAAGTTATCACCCATTCTGTTTCCCATTTGTAAAATGAGGACAGTAATAGCATCTTCCTCACAAGGTTGTCATGAAGATTTAATGAGTTAATATGCCAAAAGGACTTAGTATCTGCATGTTAGCTTTTATAATTATACATGTGGATAGTCTATCTCTACCAATCTGATCTCAAAGCATGCACACAGACATTGCCAAGGCTCAGAGCACCACAAAATACCCAAGTTACACTTCCTACCCTGCCAGCTGTGCAGGGGCCCGGGTCCCAGCTTACAGTTGGTCCCAGGGAAGAAACCTGCCCTTACCGTGAGGGTCTGCTGTCCGTGTTTTGTCCCGCCAGCTCCCCAGCAGAGGCTGGAGCGACAGCACCAGGGCGTCATTTCCGCTTAGGCGTAAAGGTCAGCCGTGGACGTCCAGGCTCATCCCGTCCACCACAGCCCCAGGGTAGCCCACCGAGGCTCAGCTCCTGATGGCAGCCTGGGGCTCATCAATGCTTCCTCCTGGTTAAATGTAAACAGCGCAAACGGTCCCCAACCCTAGTTATGCTCCTCCCCCCCAACGGGGTGGCCCTGCTCTGGAAAGGGGGTCAGGGAGGCCGGGAGGGGTCAGGGCTTTCGAGCTGCCATTCTGCTAGCAGGTTCCAAACCCACCAGATTCTCACAAAAAGTTCATTAGGATGGAGGCGGAAACATAGACAGAGAGCCAACTAAAGGACGGGCAATATTGTCACATTGGAAAAAAAAAAAAAAAAAAAAGGCATTGCTATCCGAAGGGAAGAAGGAAAAAGAAGGCAAAGCATTGGAAAGTGGAGATCCCACCAACGCAAGGCGCAAGGCGGGAAGAGGCGGGGTCGGGATGTGGTCCCGGGTTCCAGGCTGCGCCACACCTCACAGGGGGAGGGCTGGGAACAGCGTCTGCACTCCGCCTCTGCACACCTGTGGGGCTCTGGGCTGAGGTCTGGCCCCATTTCTGCCTCAGACCCTAGACCTGCCTCTCAACAGCCCACGTTGGCCTTCCCCAAAGGGTTTCTGTTCCGCAGCTGCACAGACAGAGGTGTCCCAGAGCCTCCATCAGAGATGACCAGAAGCTGTCTGGAAGGACCAGTGGCTGCTCAGCTGACACCCTCCCCAGTGACCCCGTGGGTCGGAGCCTCACTTCACAGGGCCGATGGCAGGGCAGGATCAGCTCCCCGGGGGCGGGGGCGGGGGGGGCAGCACCTCTCGCCCAGGCCTCCAGCAGGCCCAGGGCAGTGGTGGCTGTCAGCAGGCCCAGGCTCCTTTCAGTGCCCCAGGTGTTCATGCTGGAGGGCACGGCCAAGCCAGGAGACCTCCCCCACGTCAAGGACAGTCACAAAGGACAGGAGAAGCTGCGGGAGAGCCCCAGTGGGGACCGGCAGCCTGTGGGGGGGGGGCATGACACTCTCGGTGTCACGGGTCCATCATCCTGGCCTTGGTTTCCTGGAGGGGCCTGGCTCTTTTCTGCTCTAACCCGCACTGAGTCTGTGTGACAGAAGTGAATCCTGGCTTCCCACTGCGTCTGGATTTCTTCTGAAGCCCTCGACCCACACTCCCAGGAGACAAGGCCTGTTCTAGGAAGAGGCCCGGCCTGTCGAGGGCCGGCTGTGGGTGGGGTGGGAACCGGTGGGAACCGGTGGGACCCGTCCCAAGCCCCTGGGCCCACGTCAGCCCCAGCCTGGGGAGAGGCACACGGCCGTCTCTTGAGAGGGTGACATCACCTTTGAAGACAGTGGGGCACTCTGTGGTCCCCACACATGCCGGAAGGATGAGTCCCATCCCTGGTCCAGTACAGGTCCAGGGCAGCAAGGTGTGTCCTCTGGCTGCAGGGCAGGGGCTGCTGGCCAACCTGGCCTGTGGGCAGAGGCAGCAAGGAAGGTTCTGGAGGTCTCAGGCGGGAGCAGGGGGGCCTCTGTCAGTCGAGGGGTGAAGAGACACCATGGAGGGACAAGGAAGGAACCCCGGCTGACCGCTGCTGAGCACCCTGAGAGCCAGGCTCTGCTTTAGGAGCCTTACGTTTGTCATGTCATTTAAATGCCACCTAGTAAAACACTGCACCAACCAGGTTGTAGAAAAGCACCCGAGCACAGAAAGAGGAAGGGACTCGCTCAAGGTCACCAAGGTCCTGAGCACTGGACACAGCACTGGAGTCCAGGGCCTTGCTCCAGAGCCTCGTCTCACGCACACTGCCTCGTCCCTCGTCCCCCTGACAGAGCCATCCCAAAGGACACTGCCCCCAAGGACTACCTGCTGTGGCCGAGGAGGGGAACTGTGTGGGTGTTCTAGAGCTGGCACTAACGTGGCCAGAGGACACCAAACAGAAAGGTCACCAGGGAGTGGTGCAGCGTTAGAGGACCCAGAGGGAATCATGGCGGGGGGCGGCTGGCGGCAATTGAGCAAGGGGCTCTTCAGCCCTTTTCCTGGCTCCTGGCTGCTGGGCCGGGGGCAGGTGAAGCCACGCATGTGCAACCCAGATCACCCCTTTTTCTCCTTGCAGGTCACCCAGCCTGGGTGAGTCCCCGACAGGCAGGTGGACAGTGGGGCAGGAAAGAGGAGACTGACATTTGAAGAATTAAAGTTTTGATTGAGATTCATGAACAATATTTCTTGTGCATCACTATGTGCAGGAACTGTCTTGGGCCCTGAGGACACAGCAATGAGTGGACAAAATCTCTGCCCTCCTGGAGCCTGTGTTGAGGTGGGGGTATTAGTAAGGAATCAGTAAGTCCTTATATGTGGATAGTGTTAAGTCCTGAGGTGAGTGGTAAGCAGAGAGACTGTGTGCGGGGAGGGGTTATATTGTTAGAGGCTCAGAGAAAGGCTTTCTAAAAGATGACATCCTGAAGGCAGTGGGAGCCATGTAGGTTTCTGGGGGAAGAGTATTCCAGGAAGTAGGACAGGGAACAGTAGGTAGGAAGGCCAGAAGTTGGTGCAAGTGGCACCTTTGAGGGAAAGTGGAACATTCTAGGTGCACTGTGCCCTGAAGGGGGTGGAGGAGGGAAGTGACAGGAGATGAAGCCACAGAGAGGTAGGACCAGGCTGTTGCAGGGTCTCGTGGGCAAGAACTTTGTCTTTAACTTGGAATGAGATGGAAGTCATGAGAAGGTTTTGAGCTGAGGAGAAACTAGTCTTTCAGACTCAGAAGTAAGAGAGCAGAAATGCTATGGGGTTGTGTGAGGTGGGGTGCAGGGCAGGGAAGGAAACCCCGACAGAGACGCTGGGAACGGCAGAGGCGGGGAAAGAAACTGTGTCCTGCTCACACTCCCCGAGTTCAGCTGCTCAATAAAGGGGAGCAGCAGTCCTGCCGCGGGTCTGGGTGACTCTTTGGCACATCTTCACGGAGCGCTCTGCAGGGCGGGTGCTGGACTAAGTACTCAAGCTCCGGGTCTCACTGCGTCCTCACAGCACCCTGAGGCGGGAGAGCCCCCACTTCACGAGACTCAGAGAAGGTCACTCTGCAAACAGGTCCAGGGCAGGTCCAGTGAGGACATCTGTGGCCACAGCTATGTGGGCACGTTTCAGGGCCCCAGGCCCAGCACCCCCCGCCCTGTGGCCTTCTGTTGGACAGAGGCCACCTGTGGTCTAGGTGGGCCCCAGGCCGATACCATGGGAGATGGGCTCACTGCATCCAGGAGGCCGGCTTTGGGCCCGTCACCCTGCGGTGATGGGTTCTGGGCACAGGGCAGGGGAGAGCTGCAGGCCATCTGTCCCCTACCCCCATGTGCTGGGCCCCACAGGCTTGGGGCTCACCCCAGACCCACCCTGCCCCAGGGGGTCCTGGCAGATGCAAGACTTGTGAGGCGGTCCTGGCCCTGCTTTGTCCCCAGGCAGCAGAAGTTCAGACTGGTAGGACTAGAATCAGCCACCTTTCCTCCCCCAGAGGGTCAGGGGGACCGGCAGGAGGAAGGGCCTGGAGGAGGCCTTGAAGATGGAGTTGGGTCACAGTAAAGGATGCTCTCTCGGGCTGCTTTGAAATCCGGCTGCTGTTGGTGAGGCAGGGGCTTTTGCAGCCTCTGGTGAGTGGCCACGTCCCTCGTCCAGCATGGCCTGCTCCCATCCCAAGGTCACCAGATGCCCCTCCTTTCAGGACAGTTTCTGATTCTCCCAGCACCCTCACCTCTCCCTGCAGTCTGAACCCAAAGCCTGTTCTAGTGCACTTCTCCAAAGCCAGGGCTGCTGGGGAGCCGGGGCACCAGCAGAGGCCCGCGGAGCCCCTTCCCCTCCAGAGGCCAAAGCCGCGTCTGGCACACCCTTCCCTCTAGAACACATGCCAAGCTGGGCGCGATGGCGCACGCCGGTTATCCTAGCGGCTTGAGAGGCTGAGGCAGGAGGATGGTGAGTTCAAAGCCAGCCTCAGCAACTTAGAGAGACCCTAAGCAACTCAGCGAGTCCCTGTCTCTAAATAGAATATAAAAAAGGGCTGGGGATGTAGCTCAGTGGTTGAGTGCCCCTGGGTTCAATCCCTGGTACCAACACACACACACACACACACACACACACAGATACCCCAGCCCAGACTTCGACCCCCACATCTGGAATCCTACTGTGGCTCCCGATGCTTTGGTGAGCCCAGAGCCTCCATGGCCCCGAGGGACTGCGCAGGGAGTCCCACCTGCCTGCATGAGGCCCCTCCGATCTAAAACCAGGCCAGTGAGCAGAAAGTTCAAGGCCTTCCCTGAGCAGGGCTTCTCATGGGTCTAGAAAGCTCTCCACCAAGGTACGGAGGAGCAGGTCCAGGGCCGCGGGGGTGGGGGACTGATTCAGGCCAGTCTGTAATAAGGCAGCCTTTCCATTGTCCCTGTAGCATGGTGGCACCATCCCATTCCACAGCGGGTCACCAGGTCACCAGGACTCTTAAGTATCCCTGGGCCGGTCTTCCTGAATCCTCCCACTTTGCCAGGCAAGGTTAAACAGGGACTTTGAGAGGCTCCAACAGCTCCATCTGCCTTGCACCCTGTCAGGTAGGGTCCTCTGTGTTCCCCTTCCCTTAAAAGGGTCTGGACTTGCTGCAGTGACAGCTGAGGACAACCCAGAGAAGAGGTGTCAGGAGATGCCAGCCTCTGGAAGCTCAGGGCCTGTGGGGGATGAAGCCCCACACGTAGCTTAAAGAGTCCAAGAGAAGAGGGACTGTCCCCCCGCTGACCACTGAAGAGGCCGCTCTGCTCCTCTCTCGCTTTCTTCTTCTGCCCCTGGTTTCTCATCTTGCATTTTCCAAACTGAATATCCAACAGCTCACTGGCCCCAGGACGGACACGTGGAGCGGCCCTGCTCTCTTCCTGCTTCCCACACCCTCGGAGCCCAGCACGCTCCCCGGAAAGTGAGTGAAGCCAACACCCTGCAACAAGGCTCCTGGGCCACTCAGTGTGGTCCCCGGGCCAGGGCCAGTGGCATCAGCGTCACCAGCAAGCTCTTTAGAAATGCACAGTCTCTGGCCCTGGAGACCAGAATCTGTATTTCAACAAGTGCCTTGGGGAACCTGAACACTGGGAAGCATTATCTTGGGGCCACAGGCCACCCCACTCCTGGAAGGCTCCCTGGCTTGGCCACAACCGGGAAAGCCAGCCACCTCCACCCTCCAGGCCATTCCAAGACACCCCCCTTGGCCATGGGAGTTCAAGGTGGAAAGAGGTCTCTTGACCTGCCAGGCCTTTACTGAATTTCCATTTTTAGTTTGAAGAGCCTGATGGCTGCTCAGAGGCCGCCTTTCCTCCCTGCCGCCCGCCCCTCCCAGGCCTAGCATCTGCCCTCGCTCCATTTAAAGAGATGACAGAGAACCACGTGAGGACGTCGTTCGTGGAGACTGTTCCTTTAATTAATTTAATAAATCAGTCCTTGGGCTTCCTCCTCGTTGCCTCCTTGGGAGTCCCTCCTGGGGCACTGGGCAGACCGCAAACTCCCCCGCGAAGGCCCCCAGCCGCAGGAGCCTCTCCATCTAAACACCACAAAGGAATGTCTGTCTAAGCTCCCGTCCGTCCATCCGTCCGTCTGTCTGTCCGTGGGCTGCCCTGCCCGGCCCCAGCCTTCCCGTCCAGGCTCTGCGAGAACCTTCTAAAGCTGCTTCTGATCTTGTCTCGTTGCTTTGACCTTTGGTGGTCTCTCACCACCTTCAGGGTGGTCCTCCCTGCAGGGGCACCCCTCCCCGACCCTGAGGTGGTATTGGGAAGTCGGGGGATGGTGCTTTGGTTGTCCCAAAGATAGGGTGCCTGGGTACCCGGGGTCCTCAACGCATTGTCACGGACCAGACAGCCCAGGACAAAGCACCGTTCCGCTCAGGGGCTGGGGGCCCCTGTTGGGAAAGCCCTGCCCTCCTCCTCCAGGCCGACCCCCGGACACTTCTCACCGCCCTGCCGTCCTTCTGCCCGCCTGCTCCAGCCACGACCTGAACCCACAGATTTCCTGGCGGGAACCTGGCCCTCCCTGTTACCCCTGTTACCCAGGGCACCGTGTATAACCCCTGGCCTCACGCCCACAGGTTCTGCCCGTCCTTCTTTAGGAAGGGCACAGTGTCCCACACGAGGTGGAGGAGGTGGCGCTTCTCCACGTGTCCCGTGTTCTATCTTGACAGCAGCCGGGGAAGGACTCCTGCCTTCTACGGAAAGGTGACGCGTCCTGTTTCCACTGAAAGGTAGCCTGACACCACGCCAGCTCACCTGTCACGCTGCCTGCCGAGGACTCCTTCCCAGAGAGTGACAGCTGCCAGAGATGGCATCCGGGTTTTCCCTCCCACTAGGGACAAGCAGAAGGTGCCCTTCCCCCAGGCGGATCTGTGGCTCTTGGGACCCAAATCCGCAGGCAGCGCAGAGTTTAGAGAATGTGACCCGTGTCCCTGAGCCCAGAAGGGACAGAGGCAGGTGTGTGGCCGTCCCAGGGGAAGGTGCGAAGGCCAGAGGCCGGCTGGAGCAGCCGGGGATGTGGGGGGGGGGGACAGCCCCCCTGGCTTAGCCCTCTTCCTCCCGCGGCACCAACCAGGAAACGGAGACCCAGAGACCCGAGGAGACGGGGGCTGTCAGGAACCACAGGGCGCCTGGAGCAGGACTCAGACCTAGATCCCGCCACTCCCCACGGTGCCACAGCGCCCCTGAACCTCCGCAGAGGACATGGCCAGCTCGGCCACCGCTCCCTCCCGTCCCTCGGTTCCATGTCAGGAGGTACTTCTGAACACCCTGTGATTTTTTGGGTCAGTTTGCATCTTACCCTGCCCCAGTTGGAATTTCTGGCAGCTTCCAAAGACCCCGGTGTGCAATATGAAGGAGAAAGGAGAGGAGGACACGAGGGACTGCCCACTCCTGAGCAACCAGGAAAATGGCCAGAGGCCGAGCACGGCTGGTCCCCAGGGTCCCCCTGTGAGGGCTGTATCCTTCCCAGAGGTCAGTGGCAAGCTGGACTGGGGGCTTCCCAGTGGAAAGGTGAAGAAGGGCCAGTGGACGTCAAGCACTCCGCTTCTCCCAGGGAACAGGGAGAGGAGGACCGGGGCTACGTCATCCAGGAGTTTACTATCATCGCCTCAAAGTTTGCAAAGTGCATTGACGATCACCTTGGTATTAGAGTTCCCTAATAACCCTATAAAGAAATGGAAGCTCAGAGAGGCTGGTTATCAGCCTGAGGTCACCCAGCCAACAGCTACAAAAAGCCTTCTCGTTATGGCACTGGGGTTAAGCATGGAGTCTCCAGAGCCAGACTGCCTGGGTTTGTATTCTGGGTCCACCACTTAAAAGCTGTGTGACTTTGAACAAGTTGCTTGATCTTTCTGATCTCATTTTCCTCAGATATAATGTGGGAGGAACATTCTACATATCTGCAGAACTAAAACTCCTGGCTTTTAGGAGGTCTCAAATAAATGTTAGATGCCATTATTTTATCACAGACCTGGCTGTCTCTGTCTACCCGCAGCCAAGTCCCCAATACCAGCTTTAAAGGACACAGAAGGGTGTCTTTTTCTCATCCGTATCTTGGCCTTCTTTCCCTCCCTGGGGATGGATAATAGGGAATAGACCCAAAGGAGGGTTTTATCTCCTTTAAGGCCATCCCAAGTGTCAATCTCTCTCTCTTGACCCACAGATGTACTGCTTCACTTGTAAAAGGGCCAGGGTCTCCCCAAGTCCCCGTGCCCATGCTCCAATCAAAAGGCCCACAGCGGGGTTTGCACACAGGAGAATGAAAGAGAAACAGATCACACACCAAGTTTCACACTGATCTTTCCATTTCCTTCTTCCTCCCCATTTCACCTCCCGCCGGCAGCCTGCCCCACTGCCAGCCCTGCTGCCTCAGAACCTCTCTCCCTCCTGCACAGGAAGGTACGAAACTCGCCGGCCCCTGTGTTTAGCTGGGAACAGACTGTTCACACATTTCATTAACCAAAAAAAAAAAAAAGGAAGGGTCGTGCCGGGTGAAGATGCTGGTACACAAAACCACCCAGCCGGGCGCAGTGGCACAACTGTCACCCCAGCAGCTCGGGAGGCTGAGGCAGGAGGATCGCGAGTTCAAAGCCAGCCTCAGCAACTCAGTACAATTCCTGGTACCAAAACCAAACATATGCAGGGCCTCGGAGTTAACAAGGGGGTGGAGGAGCTTCGTCATGGAGAGGAAGAGCAGGTCTGGAGGGAGGAGACCCCATTGCTGGTGACAGCTTGTGCTGATGTGACTGTCTGTGTGATGTAAGACGTGTCGCTGAAAGTCAGCGCCTCCGCGTCACAGTGTAAGAACGAAGGCTGTGTGTGCTCGAGAACGAGATGCTGCGTGGAGTCTAACCCCTCTTCGCATGTTGCTGGGGCCTGTGGAGTGCTCAGATCCTTAGCCAAAGGATGGGACTTGAGTCGGCTGCCAAATCCCTCTTGGGGGCTGTGGTGGGAAGACGGCTCCAAAGTTGCTCGTGAAGAACCCGGGGAGAGGCCAGGCCCCGTGGGGCCAGAGCTTTGAGCCCCGTGGAAGAAAACCTGGTAATCGAGCAGGTTCCCCGTTCCAGTCCCTGCTGAAGGGCAGAGCCAGGCCAGGCCTGAAGACTGACCAAGGGTATGGAGATCGGAGGGATCTCCCTCCCAACTTTTTGGGGTGAGTTAACACGGGATCAGATGTGGGGGGAATAGGAGGAGTCGAGATTTTGGAACTGCATGGAATCTTAGAGATCATTCCATTAGGTCTCTTTCTTTCATCAGTGAGGTGAGGCTCAGAGAGGTTGTGTGATTTATCCAAAGTCACACAGAAAACTAATGGTTAGAGATACAGCCAGGCCTCCTGATTCCCTGGCAGGGCCTATTTTCGTCATTCCACCTACCCCTCATCTCCTGTCCTTTCTCCCTACCTTTTATGATTAGGTTAGTAGTAAACAGTTAGGGTGGAGGTCCACTCAGGGTCAGGACGGGGCATGAAATGTTGGGTCTAGGCAGAGTGATGGGGCACAGGCACCCCTAGAGGCAGCCCAGAGGTTCCAGTGTCTTCAGCTGACATGGATGGTGGCGGAGGCCAGGCCTGAGGGTGTGGGGCTTCAGGACGGGGACCCACAAATGTCCCTGAAGAGCCAACACTTGCCTTCTACCCCTCGAGCTGCTGTGAGCCCTGAGCCCCCCAGAGCAGGCAGGAGCACGTTGACCTCTGGTTGGCTCTGGGCAGCAGCTTGGCCCCCCGCGAGCCTTTCCTTATCTGCAGACTTGCCCTGTCTGGTCCCCACAGTGTGGCCAGGTGAGCTACAGTCGAATAACGTCCTGAACGTTGCACAGTCTTGTTATTTCTGAGGAGGGAGATGGCGAGTCCTAGCAGAAGCTGGGTCTCCCTTAGGTGACGAGAGTGGACGCTGAGGGCCCCTCGTCTGGGGTTTATTTTTAGGAAGCAGGGTCGGGGAAGAGCCTGGGCCCCTGGAGGAGTGCAGAGTAGGGACCAGGCGGGGTGGGGAGGGAGAGTGCGCTGGTCTCTCTCCTTGAAGTTGGGGGGATGACTGCAGGTAGACCCCGGGGGTGACGGCACCGATCCGACTGAGCTCAGAGTAAGAGCTTTGGACACAGGGCCACAGGGGGGAGCGGCTGGGGCCCAGAGTGAGGTCCCGGGATCCCTCCCGATATGGGAGCCCCAGCCCCTGCACAGACCCAGAAGGTCCAGCAGCGCTGAGCCCCTTGACCGGGGCCTGGAGAAGGGCCAGTGGGGAGGGCTGCTGGGCCTTGCTTCAGAGCTCAGGAGCTCCTACCCCCCAGCAAAAGCCCCTGCCGCCCTCTGAAGGGATCAGGTGTGAGGAGCTCGCCGAGCGACTGACACAGGGTGGGGCTGACCCTCCTCTGTGCCCAAGAGGTAACGGGGTCCCCCCACACCAGTGGCCGAGCCCGGGAGGAACTGGCTCTTCCACGTGGTCTGCAGTGGCCATTGTCCCATCTCCCTCCCCACCTGCCCCCTACTCGGCACAGGCCCCATGGAGTGCCCCGGGCACCTGGGGCCTCCTTCCCACTGGTTGCGACAAATTCAGTCACACTCAGGTGCAGGTGGCCAGAGTGCCTTCAAGGACCCTTTCCTGGGGACGCCCGGATGTAAAGGGGACCAGTTTAAGAACGAGGCAGGCACTCGCCTGGAGGTGAGAGAGAGGAGCAGAGTGGCCTCAGGATCCCAGGGCCTCCAAAATCCAACACGGAGGCAGGACCACCCTGGTCACTGGGAGGAGGCTTGTCTGATGGGGGTGGAGGGCGTGAAGATGATGAGGACGAGGACGAGGATGACAATGTTAGCCACATCTATTGGCGCTGTCTTCTCAAAGGGTCTCTACCCACTGGTCCCAAGAGTGGGTGAGTGACACACTGAATTTGGTTTCTGTTCTTTGAGAGTCTGTGACGGAGGGGTCTGCGGCTGGGCCCGTGTCTCACCGGTCCTGTCTCTCCAGGGCGGTAGGCATGGGTGGGCTTGGAGCCGCCCAGAACGCAGACCATGGGAAGGAGGCCAAGGGTGGGATGTGGGGAAGAGTCACAGGACAGAGAGAAGGTGAAGGAGGTGAGGCCAGAGAGGTAGCAGGAAACCAAAGCTGCCACAGTTATGGAAATCCAGAGAGGAAGAGGGAGAAGTCAAGGGCGAGCTGGACCAGGGTTTGGGTCTGTCTTTAAATCCCTAATTCTTGCACAATGTTTTGTTCTGACAGTCATTTATTGAGCATCTACTATACACTGTGGTGAATAATACACTGAACACGCTTCTAAACCCCAGGAGGTTGATATTAGCATCTCATTGGAAAAAATGAAGAAGTCAAAGCTTAGAGCAGAATAGAGTCTCTGGGCTTCAGCAGAAGAAATGGAGACTCAGAATAATTAACAAAAATGATAAGGGCAGATGAATGATGGCAGGAGAAAAGAGGCCAGATGGCTTGGACCTTGAATCTGACCACAGCTGGACAGGCCTTGAGGGCCAAGTTACGAGGGGGTCTCAAGGCAGCCCTGAGAGGAGCCAGCTGTCCCTGAGACCCAGGCAGACCCAGAGTGAGCGCAGGCTGCCCGCCCCCTTCCCTGCGACAGCTGTGGAGGAAGGAGGGCTCCCTGTGGGGGACAGCCAGAGCTGGGAGAGAGTGCGGAGCCGGATTCCAGCAGCCGCAGCCACGGGAAGGGAAGAGTGGAGCCTGGGATGATAAGGACTCGGAATCTGGAGTGGAAAGCCGCGACACTGGTGCCCACGTCACGGGCAGCACAGGCGAGGCCCGGCTGGCCCACGTCACGGATAGTGCCTGGGGGTGCAGCAGCCCACAGCTCCCTCTCATCTCCACGCAGGGGCCCCGTGAAGGCTCTTCTCTGTGGGCTGGGCCCAGACCAGGCCCACCGTTCCCTGACCGGGGTCCTGAGTCCCAGCAGGACGAGCGCTGGAGTCAGAGTGGCCTCCTCTCCACCTTCTTCTCAGCCCAACATCATCCAGGCAGAGAAAAGAGCCTCCCCCTCCTTAACTCCTCCTCATGTTTGAGGGCAGCAGGAAGAACACAGGAGCAGGGGATGGTTTCTGCCCAAGCCTGTGTGACCTTGGGCAAGCTCCTGACCTTCTCTGAACCATGCATCTACAGCATAAAGGTAACACAATCTGCCTTTCCTGCCTCACAGAGCTGTGAAAGAGGCCATGGGATCAAGCTCTGAAGGGGACGAAAGCCCGATCCAATTGCCAGAACCTTCTTCAAAATGCTTTGTAAAGCCCTTAGTTATACAAACAGCCTTATTTTTCTTATAAACCCAGGTCAGCCTAAGCAGGCGGTGGATGGCTCTTCCCTGCTGACAACCCCTGGACTCTTCCATGGAGGCTGAGCCTCCAAACTCAGTACCCTCCAAACCGTGGCTCCAGGTACCAGGAAGCACACTGGCCCTGGGAGGGGGAGGTACCGGTGCAGCATAGACCCCTTCCCTGCCTCCCAGCCCCAGGGACCCGGCAGACCACCGTGGTCCTCCCTTCCTCCTTACTGGGGCTTCTGTCTCCAGCATGTACCCTCAGGACGATCCCACGCTGAGATCTCGTCATCCTGGTTGTACCGACGAGGAAGCCGAGACTCCCAGAGGGAGGTGGTGTGCAGACAGAGTCTCAGCAGAGATCAAGCCTCTAGACAGACACTTTTAAGGGACTCAGGCAAAGAAATAAGCAGGGCTGTTTGCCTTTTGTTTCTCTGTTCATTCCACCTTCTCTGAATTCTTGCTGCTGGACGTGTGCACCCGGGAACAGTATCACCTGGGAGCCGGTGAGAGGGGCAGGATCTCAGGCCCTGCCCAGACCAAGGAACCACCATCTGTTTTATACTATGACTCGTGGGCACTCTGGAGTTTGGAAAGTATGGATCGAAAGGAGAGTAGCACTTAGCCAGAAATAAGAAATATGGGGTTAGCTATAAAGGAGGCCTTCCTGCCTCCTGGGGGAGGGAGGCCACGGCAGAGATCCTTAACTTCTGGGGTGCTGATGAGACCCCAGGTAGGGGGAGGATGGAGGGATGCCTGCTCAAGACCCTCCATTTGGGACCCACGTCTGGGCTTCTCAGGAACTTCCTGGGGAGGAGCTGGGGGGCTCCCTGCCCTCCTGGAGCTTCCCAGCTGCCAGCGACCTGGACTTGCACGCGCAGCCTCGGTTGGGCTGAGACCAGCAGGCCTAATTCACACCCTCCTGGAGGACAGGTATTTGCATCAGAAATTACCCTGGAACTTAATTCTGCATAATGTTGCTCAGACAAACGACACCTCTGAAACTCTTTGCCAAGGCCAATAATAACATAACTGCAGAGAGAAATAATGAATAGGAGCAGGGGGAGAGGCAGAGCGGGAGGCGGGCGGGGGAAGGTGGGGAAGAGACGGGCTGCCAGCCAGAGGCGGCCTTGCCTTTACATAAAGTCACCAGCGCCGTGCCAGCACCTAGTAGGGGTTCCACAGACGGGTCTGGACAGCCACAGGCCACGCCGGGAAAATAAATAAATAAATAAACAAAACAAAGTACAGCTGAAGACAGCTGCTTCGGTTCATTAACTAAATGCTTAAGTAATTAATACGACTATTAATAAGACTGTTTGTCCGACAGACTCTCCTGAGTACCTACTATGAGTCGGGCACCGTGCTGGGCTCCGCGGGTCAGTTCAAGTCCAGGGCTCTGAGCCCATACGTGCAAACCCAGTAGCAGGCAGGTCCCTCCCTGCCCAGGAGACCCAAATTCCGAGGGCAGAACACAGAATGGCGAGTGACCACAGGCACTGAAAAGTCTCCTTGGGATTCCCTTAAGGACTGTTCACCTCCTGGAATTCAGAGGTGGAAGGGGTGTCAGAGACCACCTCGTCGTCTCCATTCCCTTTTCAGATGGGGAGATGGGTTCAGAGAGGCAGTGGGATTTCTCCATGACCACCATCCTGTTAATGGCAGAGCAGAAGACGCCTCAGCCCCTGACCACGTGGAGCAGTCCCTGCCAGGCAGGCCCTGGGGTCTCGTCCCTGGGTCAGGCAAGTCACCCCTCATCTCTGGATCTCAGTTGCATCATCTGGAAACAGAAGGGGACCCTTGAATGGTTCTCACCCTGTGAGGTGAGGGGCCAGAGGGGCCGTGGGGGACCCTGGGAGGGAAGAGGATCTGGAAGAAGAGGGGCTGTGGCCCCGGCCCTGCTTTGATGTGAGCAGTTCTTGCTCCCTGGGTTTCCAAGAAACGGTTGGTTTCAAGTGAGGTTTGAAGAGTCCAAAGTTCAAATGAAAACAACCAAAAAAACCTCTCCAAGGGCCCCTGGACACACTTGATGATTGCTAAGGGCACAGAGACAGGCCTCTGTCCTGCAGGTGAGTAGACTTCATTTTAAGAGGGAGGAACCCACACATAAAAGGACTTGAAAGTCCCCCAGGAGGCACCGCTGAGGCCAGTTATCTGTCTCTGGAGTCGTTCTAAAGTGACCCAGTGCCAAGGTGTAGAAAAGTCCAGGCCCTCTGGCTGCCCACAGGGGCCCTGGCGAGATGGGCCACCCTGAAACGCAAGGGGCAGGAGAAGAGGACAAAGATGCTCCTGGGCTCCTGAGGTTCTCTCGTGGGGATCCACCCAGTGCCACAACGGCCACCCTGGGCCATAGCCACGGCCTCCCCCCCTCCCACCACGTCAGCCCAATTATGCATGTTTACATTATGGCTACGTATAATCCTGCCATTTACATTCAGTTGCAGGCTTCTCTGTGTGCTCATAAAATATTAACATTGGAGGGCCGCTTGTTGCAGAAATGTTTGTAATTTCTCTTCTCCATTATGGGCTTATTAATGATAATAATGCCGTTTCCCTGCTTAGGAGCTGGGGCTACCGAAATGCAATCACTCAACACAGCTGAACTATGACAGTGGGAAGTCGGATTCGTTCCCTGCTCGGCATTTAATCTTAATAACATTTTATCTTGGACGACAAGTGTGTGTAATGTTGTTTAAAAGCCATGACTACATCGACGCTGCGCGTTCAGGAAGGGGAAGCGTGGAGAGGGTGGGAAGGCCTCCCCTCCACCTCCTTTCTGGGGTGCCTTGCTGGCCACTGTCACGTCACCCCTCCTGAGCTGGGGTGGGACGCACCCTGGGTGGGACCCCCGAGTGGGACCCCTGCTTAGATGAATAAGGCTGGCCAGGCTGCCAGGGACCCTCTCCACCCAGCATTCCCATTCCAAAAGGGATTTTTTTTTAAGCCTGCAAGAATAAAAAAAGGACTCGGGAGTACATCAGCCTTTGAAAACACAACTAGCTCAAATGGGCTCTTTAAAAATAAATAAGTCCATTTCAGCTAGAGAGCTGGGCCTGAGGGGCACGAAGACTTTAAGGCCAGTTGCAGAGAGACCAGCGCTGCACTGCGTCCTTGTCCTAAGGCGAGGATCCTCATGATACCGTCCCCTGGCAGGCCAGCTCCCTCCCCAGACGAACACCCCTCCTCCCGCCTGCGCCCCTCCACCCCTCCGCGCCCCTCCCAGCCCTCTTCCCACTTTGCTATGTCAGCCCCTTTTGTCTGGTGCTTGCTCACTGTGCCTGAGAGCAGAGGCGACACCCCACTTCTGCCTGTCATGTCCTCCGCCCCCACGTCTCGCTTGGCGTCCGCCAAGGTGGGTTTTGTCTGAGATCCAGGAGAGGCAGGGCCGTCTTCTCTGTTGTGTTTCCCTCTTTCCTGCTCCTCCCCAGACGCACCTGGGCCAGGACTCTGGGTCCTGGGTGCTCTACCCCTAGGCGTGGGGTGGGATCTAAACCACGGCTCCCGCTTGGCTTGAGTAACGAATGTCAGGGGACTGAGAAAGGGGGGACTTGTCTTCACAAGGTCTGGTTTTGTGGGTGTATTCAGGGCCACAGTCATAGCAGCTGTGATCCCACAATCCCACAATAATAGCAGGAACAATCAAAATCAAAACTGGCAGCCAGCAGGGACCCCAGGATCACCCACACTCCCAGGGGAACCCCTTGGCTGCCCAGACTGAGGGTCATCTAGGCCTTGTGCACCCCTGATGCTTGTGACCTGCACAGACAGACTACTGGGTGCTGAGATCCCATGGCCACGTCCCCCTGCTGCACAGACCATAATGTGCCTCAGGTTTCGGCTTCTGGAGCCTCGGCGGGCACTGACTTCCCTGCCCCACGCCGACCATCTTCAGCCCTTTCTCTCTTTCTTTCTTTTGCTAGTGAGATTGAGGTTTTTTACTTAATTTTTTTTTACTTTGTTCTTTGTAGTTTACATGACAGCAGAGTGTATCTTGACATATCATACATGCATGGAGTAGAACGTCCCATTCCCGTGGCTGTACGTGATGCGGAGCACGCTGGTCGTGTAGTCGTACATGAACATAGGAAAGTGATGTCCCATTCATTCTACTGTCTTTCACCTCTAGCACTTTCCCAGCCCAATGGCTTGCATTTTCCTGAGCACTCCTTGATTGACAGTACTCCCGGCTCCTGGGCATCCTGAGTGAGGCCTCCAAGGTGTTCAGAGTGTCAAATCCCTCCAAAAGTGTAACGGGCAGCACAGAGGACAGGAAGTGTCCTCTCCTCTGTTTTGGAAATGTACTCTATTAATTCAGCCCAAGAATGATCCTCAGTGCCTTGCTGGGCGGATCTGAACAGCTGGGATGCCTTCAGCTCCTCTTGTCACCAACACACACACTGACACTCCGAGCCCACCAGTCAAGGTCCCCTCGCCTGTGCTTATGGAATCGAGTTTTTGGAAACCTCAGTGGAAGAGTTTCTATTTATTCCTGCTAAGCTCCATCTCCTTCCCTTTGGCCCGTTGTTCCAGCCTGAAAGACCTTTCAGGTCCTGATTCTGGAGTCCCACAGCATCCTTCTGCGTTCAGTGCCATTCACTTATTTGAAAAGCGGGCTTTCTGGTTTTACTCCAGAGCTTGATAAAAGACTACACGGGCAGGGTCAAGGATCAAGGCACGCAGACACCACCTGACCTCTCCCTCCAGGTCCACGTCAGCCTGTTCAACAACACCCTCTGGGATGCTTGGTCTATAGGTTAAAGACCAACGGATCCAGGAAGAGCCTTGTGCAGCCAGCGATCCAAAGTCAGGAAAAACAGATCCTGGGTGCTGTATTGTTTCTAATAAGCTGCATTTCTTTAGGAAAACGAGCTTTTGAGGTCTCAGTTTCCTCATCTGCAATGTGAAGGGTTCAGATTAGATGGCCCTGAAGACCATTCTAGCTTCACACCTTAGTGGATGCACGAGCACCCTCCAGGTGTCCCCAGCCTACCCACAAGGACACGGGGGAAGACCCGCCAGAGCCTTATCCAAATCAAAACACCCTCAGCTGCCATGTCTCCTCCAGTCCCATGTCCTTATGCAAACAAGGGATGCATATTTCGAGTCCTGAGTGGTTCTGATTTCTTTCCTAAATACCGCGTGGCTCAGTGTGGAGGATGGGGACTCCCCCACCCTTCCCTGCCACAACTGCCATTTTTAGGCTGAATGTTTTTACACATTTTTATAGACTAGGATATGTGTCCATCTCTAGTCTCCCGGCACCTATCGTGTTTGTCTCAAAATAAAGGGACACTAGCATTTACAGAGTCCCTAGGTGTGCCACCCCTCCATGCCATCCACTTTTTCTTGAATGCCGGGTTCTGAGGATCCACAAGGCCCTGCCCGTTGCCAGGGAGGCATGTGCTGAAGCGACCCGCGTGTTGTGCAAGGGCCGCGCTGTGGCTGGAACCAGGTGTGCTGAGGACTGAGGAGGGAACCAGCCGTTCCGCGGGGGTCTGAGGAAGGAGAGCCCTGGACTGCAAGGTGTCCCAGGAGCTCCTGAGCAGGGGCCACGCATGAAGCCTGGCGCAGGTGGGTGTGGGTGGAGGGTGTCACAGAAGCGGCCAGAACACCCTGCAGCCAGCTCCTGACGGCCTTGAACCCCTGCCCAGGGCCTGAATTTCAGCCTCTAGGTGTCGGGAAGACCGGGAATACGTAAGGCACCCTGGGAGACCAGGCTCTAGAGAGACACCTGGCCACGGTGTGGAGGACGGATTGGAGGGAAGGTCCCCGAGGAAGACAGGAAGGGCTCTGGGAGACATCCGAGGTCCTAAGTGAGAGTGGTGAGGTCAGGAATAGGGAGAGCAGGAGAGTCCAGAGCTACGACAGGCAGGCTCAGGGGACCCGTGAGCCCTTAGGGTTAGACATATCGTGGTTGGTGTTCTTGGGATTTCCAGTTAAATGACAGGGCAGATGCCAGTTTTGTGAACCCATCTAAGGAAGAGAGGGGCTAAAACAGGTGTGAAATGTGGGGGTCACGGGCTCAGCTAGAGACATGTTGGGTGTGCTAGGGACCACAGGTGTGCGCATGGGCCACCGTAGTACAGGGGAGGGTTCAAACCAGGGTAGGCAAATGCCAGGCACAGTGGTGCACGCCTGTAATCCCAGGGCTTGGGAGGCTGAGGCAGGAGGATCATGAGTTCAAAGCCAGCAACTTAGCAAGGTCCTAGAAGCAACTCAGGGAGACTCTCTAAATAAAATATTTTTTAAAAGCTGGGGACATGGCTCGGTGGTTAAGCACCACTGAGTTCAATCCCTGGTACAAAAAGAAAGAGTGGACAAAGTCAGCCAGAGAGCCCCCGGAGAACAAGGTGAGGGGCTGAGGACCAGCCAGGGTGAAGCCAACATATCGCGGGTGGACAGAGGAAGAGGAGCTGATAAAAACAACCTCACTAGGAGTGTGGGGGACAGCCAGGAGAGGCTGGGATCATGGAACCCAAAGGAACACATCCCAAATGCTGCAGCGCTGAGGGGTACAAAGAGATCGAGCAATGAAGACCACAGAGGCGGCCCTGGGCGTCACAGGGGACAATGGACGTTTCTTGTGATTGGGGGACTAGGTAGCTGCAATGGCCTGGATTCGAATCCTGATTCTACCAGTCACAGCTTTGTGACGCTGGGTGAGTCATTCCTTCCCTGAGCCTCAGTTTCTTCAACTATAAAATGGGCATAACAATGAGACCGTTCTTTCAAGTGTTGTTAGGTTTAAATATGACACTATGAGCAAAGCACGTAGATCATGCAACAGATGCTCCGTGAAGGTTAGCAGACCCCAGAAGCACGGAGGTTTATTGAGAGAGATCATTGGAGAATAGCTTGGAAATTAAAAAAATAACATTATGAGAGGATTGGAACATGGCAGAAGCTGAGAGAAGGAAGCAGGTAAGGAAGGGGAGGTTGGAGAGGCCTCCCTCCTGGTGCTCCCATGTCCTGGGCGACACGGGGAGGTGGAGGCAGGAAGTGGAGCCCTGGCCAGCTACATGGATTTCTCAGACACACAGAAGGTGACCTGGGAGACGACGCCACACAGGAGGGGGAGCTGTCCTCGCTGGTGGCCCCTCTTCGCCAGGGTGTGCAATAGGTGCAGGCACCTGCCCAGAGGCGGCCATGGGGTGTTGAGAAGGAAAAGTCTAGAATAGCTGCTGCGGAGTGTGTGGTGGGGACCGAGGACGAGAGCCTCCAAGGAGCATGTGAGTGTGGCTCAGGTGGGGACCGAGTCAGAGTCTCCTTACGTTGGGCCAGTGGTCCCCATGAGCCCTCTTCCTGGGGAGGCTGCTTCTCTCCTCCCTGCCATCCCCAGAGTGGGGCGGGAGCTGCCTGTCGGCCCTTGTCTCTGCTCCCCCCTGCGCCTGGCCAGAGTCAGGGTGGCCACGCACCTGCTTGGTCACTCCCCAGGGGTGTCCGAGTTCACGTGGGGGCTGGAAATGCCGGTCCCCCGCAGTGAGAGCCAAAGGCTCAGTACTCTATTCTGCTCACTCCAGCATGTTAAATCCCTGCCCGACACGTTGAAAAAGGACATCGCACATGCTCACCCATTAATAGTACAACCTCCCCTGTCATCTGAGGCAGCCGCTGGCATTTAAACAGACCCAGAACCCCACCTCCTCCACAGACTCCTCAGGGACTAACAGGGGAGCTAACATTTAACAAGAGCTTTCTGTTTGTTAGGAGCCTCCTTATGCACAGCACAGGTGGCCTTTAGTTTCACAATAACTCTGGTATTGTTAGTATTGTCTCCTCATTTTATCAAGAAGGAAACAATGGCTCAGATAGGTTAGAACATTTGCCAAAATCACACAGCACTGAGCCAGCCCTCACGGAGATCAAACCAAATTTGGCCAACTCTTGCTCCTGAGCTCAGCTTCCTCTGGTGCCTGCCCTGAGCTCCTGTTCTCTGAGGACCCCTTTGGCAGTGACTCCTGGTTCCTAGCCCCTGTGTTCACATTTTGCATACCAGCCCTGTGCTTACCCTCATTGGAAGATGCAAAGTAAAGATTCTCAGAGAAACCAAATTCTCTCTATTTTCTCATGGAAAATGTGCCCTTTTAAAAAAAATTTTTATCATGTTCAAATAAACACAACACGTAATGTACCATCTTAACTCTTTTAAAGTGCACTGTTCAGTGCTGTTGAAGTCCATTCGTATTACTGAGCCACCATGACCACCATCCACCTCAGAATGCTTCCTCTTGCAAATGGAAATTGTCCCCGTTCAACACGAACTCCCGCTTCCTCCCTGCGGAACCTCTGACCATCTTCATTCTGCTGTCTCCGTGACCCAAACCACCCTAGCATCAGACAGCAGCTTCTGGGAAGCAGAAGATAACCAATGTCCCCACCCTGCTGCACTTCCCCCCAGCCTTCCGGAAGCCTCGGCCTCCTGGAAGCCGAATCCCAGGGGTTTGTCCTTTTGGGCTGTTTACTTATTTCTCTTAACATAATGTCTTCGGGGGTCGTCTAAACTCTAGCAAGTGCCTGACCATCCTTCCTTTTTAAGGCTGAATAATATTCCGTTGTGTGTGCGTCGCACTTGGCTCATCCACTTATACATCGCCCAACCCTTGAGTTGTTCCCACCTTTTGCCATTTAGTGAGTAACATTGCTATGAACCCGAGTTTACAAACACCTCTTAGAGACTCTGCTTTCAGTTCCTGGGGGTCCATGCCCCGAGTGGAATTGCTGGATCTTGTGGTGATTTCTGTTTTTTTTTGAGGATGCGTTTTCTGTGGAGGCTGCACAATTTCACCTTCCCACCAACAGTACGTGGGGTTCCTGCTTCTTCTACATCACTGCCAACATTTGTCAGTTTCCGTTCAGTTGACAGCGGCCACCCTCGTGGGTGGGAGGTGGTATCCCCTGGGACTTTGATTGGCATTTCCCTGATGACCGAGCCTCTCTCCGTGTGCTTATTAGCCATTTTGGTCTCTTCTTCGGAGAACCGCCTATTCAACCCGTTTTGGAATTGGGTTGTTTTAACCTACTTTTTTGTTTTAAATCCCGACCCTGTGCCCTCTCCAACACAGCTCCACGCATGTTCCCCGCAGCCGTGTGGTGACGTGCTCTGAGGGCGGGAGTTCCCGTGTCCCCCACCACACACCAGCTTTGACAAGCATGGAGCATTATTCACACCGCTGGCTTCCTGGTCCCCTCTAGGGCCAAGGCCTGGACAGGCTCTGTTGACCCGGAAATGACACCATGGTGGGGATGTGTCAAGTCACCATGACTCACCCTTGGCCCTGAATTCTTTAATCTGTGTAGCTACCCAGATGGCATCTTGGAAAGGGGCACAGGACAGCAGGTTCCGAGGAGGGAGAGGCAGGCCCTGGTGCAATCCAGCAGCGAGGGGGACAGGGGACAGGGGACCAGCAGCTGGCATCTGGCTTTGGCCAACAGGGCGGGGCATCCCGAGGTGGCAGTGATGGTGGCAGCACCTCTCGGGGAGGAGGCCACACAGGGAAGGCCCTAGGAGCACACGGCTTGGCTTCCCCTGGGAAGAGGAGTGAGGTCCAGGTGGGTGGCTCGGGATGAGGGATCTGGCCACCCCAGAGCACAGGGTTGGGCAAGGCAAGGGAAAGAGATGCCCGACGCCTCGGGGAGGGGACACTGGAAAACAGGACCAGGGAGCCACAGGAGTCGGCTGCTCAGACCTCTGTCCACGAGACCAACTGTGAGATGGGCGGACGGCCTCCTGCAGGGGCACCTCCCCTCCACCACAGCGGCCCCCGCAATTCGCAGCTCCCAGCCATCGGGGACGCAGAGGCTCAGCGCAGGGCTCCTGAAGCCAGCCTGCCCTGGGACCTGCCCTCTGAGCCCCCCTGCGGGCTGAGGCTCCTCCTGTCCACCCCTGCATCCCTCCCTTCTCCCTGCCCACAGCTCAGAAGCCTCTTCCATTGGCTTCTGCCCCTTTCCTACTTTGTCTTCCATAGAACTTTCTCCCATTCAATGGGCTGCACATCTAGTTGCAGCAGTCGGCGGCTTCTTGGAGGACTCTAACTGACGGAGAAGCCGTCTGAACATGACCCCCCGCCTGCCGCGCACCCTCACCCCAGCCCTCCAGTACAGTCCCCTCCGTCTAGGCTTTGACCTGCCTCCAAGGATCCACCCTGAGCAGCGCGCCGGGTTTGGGGGTAGGAGGACACTTGGTGAGACCTTTTGCATCCTTGGGAAGCTCCTGAGTTGGGCGGGGCTGGTTCCTGAGCCTGGCCACATTTGTCTCAATCCACAGGGCCCAGAAGAGCTCCTGGCATCTGCTCAGTATATATTTGAAGAATGAATAAGTTTATTCACTGTCACAGTGCTCTAAAATGTCCCCAAATCTTTTCAAGTCTTCCAGCAGCCCTATGGAGTCAGGGAGACACAGACCGTCTCAAAGTTGTTAAACCGAGACCCAGAGAGGCTGAGGGCATCCATGGCCTGCTAGGGACCCTCGCCATCCGATTAGACCACGCTGCTGTACAGTACAGCCGGGCCCATGCCCCAACCCCCTTGTGACCACTGGGGCATTGTGGGCAGCCAGTCTGAATGAATTCACATACTCTTTGTGAATGATCTGAGTGATCCGAGAGGCTCTGTCGGTCCCTTTCATAGTGACCTGGATATTGCCCCGATCCTCGAGGTAGCAGAATGTGTCTTCAGACACAGGCGTGCCTTCCTGCAGCCCCATGGGTGGAGCTAAGCTCAGGTGTTCCTTTATGATATTACCCCTTTGCCCTGTTTGGGATAGAATGTTCCATGGAAATGCCCTTTGTGTGTCCCCTTCTCTTGCTCTGCCCTTGGGTGTGGCCTTCCTAGATGTCAGTCAACCTGCTGACAGCAGACATCATGAAGCTGGACTCAGTCCCTTGAAACCTGACCCTTTGCCTCATTTGAATGGCTTCTCCTCAATCAAAGGGTCTCTCTCTCTCTCTCTCTCTCTCTCCCCTGGACCCTTAGGGTTAGAGGAGCCATCACAGGACTCCAAAGAAAAGGTATCTCTGTCTCTTGTGTGGTTATTTCGTGCAGCCCAGTTCACCTGGAGTGACCCTGAGTGTTTTATTTGTGAGGAACACGACAGGCCATCCCAGTCAATTCTGACCCAAGCCCAGAAAAGCAGGAGCTCTCTGCACAGGGACAGTCAGGTCAAGGAAAGGATGCAGGGGACAGGATAGGAATGGATGGACTGACCTACTTTGCACTATCAATAATAATACCTCACTCCCGACAAACCAGGTTCCTGGAATGTAAGGATCACGGAGGAGAGTGCAGAAGGAAGGGCCAGGCCCCTCCCCCAGGAGGCCCAGAGCAGCCCCTTTCTACAGTACTCACTTCTCGGGGGAACTCAACCACTGAGCCACATCCCCAGCGCTATTTTGTATTTTATCTAGAGACAGGGTCTCACTGAGTCGCTTAGAGCCTAGATTTTGATGAGGCTGGCTTTGAACTCACAATCCTCCTGCCTCAGGCTTCTGAGCTGCTGGGATTACAGGCATGTGCCACTGTGCCCAGCCCTTAGTAAGGGAGCCAGGAAGGGTTCGCTGCCCGGCCTCACTGCGGCAGGTCCTGCCTCCTAAGCCACACCACTCTCCTTTGTTTGCTCTTATTTTTAAATGAGGCAAAACTTAAAAAAGGAGAGGGGGAGCTGAGCGGGCGGTCAGGGACGCCACCCTGGGCGGGATTGTCCCCTGGAGAATAAACAACTGCAGGAGACCAAGAGCCTTTGATAACTTGCTTATGGTCAATTAAAAATCCCAATTAACACATCTGAAAAACACTTCCATATTTGTCACTGAATGCAGGATGAGATGCATCTGGCAGCTGCTGGGGGAGAAGGCGGCCCACAGGAGGGGGGCTGTGGAAAGACCCCCCTCGGCAAAGCCAGTGGTGGGGACGGGGACTTCAACCCAAAAGCCACCTTAGGAGTTGGCCCCCTTGTCTGTCACCATGGATCCCTGATGGTGCTGCTTCAGTGAGTGGCTCTAATCTTCACCTTCAGCCCTGGTGACTTAAATGTCCTGGGGATGCCATTGGAGTGTGACCCTGGGAGCCTCACTGCCCCGAACAATTCCATGCCACATGTATGCAAGGCACACAGCAGGACAGGCCAAGCAGACCCTGTGTCCTGAGCACGGCTTTGTACTGCATCCGCCCTCCCCCAGCGGCTCAGCCCTGATGATTCCACCACCATATCTGGTCCCGCAGCCTGACGCTCCACCCTTCCTCCAGCACCGGGACAGGCTCTGCCACTCCTTGTCCGGCTGGCTGGTGGCTTTCCTGCCTGGCTCCCAGTGACTCTCCTCACTGCTGCCAGAAGGATCTTTCTAAAATGCAAATAGGATCAAGTCGGTCCTCTTGCACGACACAGTTCAGTGGCCTGCATTGCCTTCGGGAAAAGTTCAGACTCCCGGTGAGGCTCAGAAAGCCCTTGGGGACCTTGGCTGGCCTCTGCCCTCCTTAACCTGGTTGTCCTACGCTCTGCAGCTCCCTACACTGAGTCCCCTAGGACATGACGTCTTTCATGGCTGGGATTACCCTTCCCCCTCCTCTTCTGCTAGCAAATACCTATTCTTCCTTCAGAACCTAGCTTAAGCTTTGCCTCCTCCAGGAGGCCTTCCCTGACTGCTCCTCCTCCAGTTTGACTTGGACCTTCCTGTGTGATTCTACTGTTCATTTGCTGCTTCTAATCCCGCTTCACACTATCAATGATGATTTATTATTTCTGGAACAGCTAAAAACAAGGCCTCAGTCTTATGTCCCATGTCCTCGTGCCTCCTAGGTGTGCAATATGTTTGCTGCATATGTGAATGGAAGAATATTTAATGCACCTTTTAAAAAATCGTGAAATTATTACGTTTTGGTGAATCAGAGGGTGCTTCCCATTGAACTTCATTGTTCTATCAGAGATGTTTTATCTCCATTTCTTACTGTGGGGACATTGCCAGTGGTTCCAGTCCCTTAGCTTTATGTGTCCTCCCCTAGAACCTCTGTCAGATATAAACGAAGCCCCAAAAGGACCTAGAAGGAGCCGGTCTTTAAAGGATTCTTGTGGCTCACCCCTATTGTGAAACAGAAGACTTCATGGAATGCAAATAACCCTCTCCTAATTTGTCTACTTGGTAAGTTTGAATTTGGAGGTTTCTTAAATTAGCAGCGCAAACTTGCAGTTTTTCTGAAAATGTGACTGCAGTTGTGGCTCACGCCACCAAGATGCAAATAAAGGGGCTCAGGACTGGGGCGGTGGCAGGGTGAACCTGTGACAATAGGAGCAGAAGCCAGGCCTGCAGAGGACGCCATGGCCACCCACAACTCCGTTTTGCAGGCCAGTGACCTTGGAGCCCAGCCTCCCAGGCACCCCAGGGCTACTTCATCTCGAGATTACCCATGCTGCCTACCACCCACCCAGCGCTCTCAGGGGAAGGGAGAGAGATTTTCTGTTCTTCCTGCTACTGGAATTCTTTTGTCTGCTATTCAGAGAGCTGCTTGGGCTACACTCTGGGCCCCTGACCCGCGCGGCTCCCCTGCCCAGACAGCTGGATTCCGACCCGGGAGGCTTTGTTTACTCACCATGTAGCAAATATTGACACTGAAACCAACTGTGCTTCTGCTGGTTGCTAGTTTTCTGGTCCCAGGAAACCTCTGTTCCCAAGTGACAAATGAATTTTAGGCCTATGAGCCCATCGTGTCATCAAAAGGCGGAACAGAAACCTCTGCCCGCTGCTGACCTCTTCCAATACCTGGAAAGCGGGGATTCCCTCTTAGTCAGTCTGGCCCCACCCTCATCTTAGGTCCTTAAAAGCCGCAGAGTGAAGGGCAGACTATTAACTGACCAGACTATGGGATCCCTGAGGGCAGGGATAGTTACAGGAATGTCTGTCCCCAGAGCCTGGCCAGATGCCTGGAGGTAGCCCAAGGAACTCTGGGAGGAAGGGGAATAATGACACTGATGATCAGAATAATAACTACTACCACCGGACCCCAGAGTAGAGTCGGGCTGTGTGCCAGAGCCGGGCCTAGTTCTGAGCTTGTGTCACTTAGTTTAATGCTCACAAGTACTATTATCCCATTTTGCAGATGAAGAAATGGAGGATCTGGAGATTAGGTGATCTATGTAGGATCACACAAAAGACTCCAAAACCCATGCTCCTAACTCCTTTGAAGAAAGGGAAGGGCTAGGCAACCATGAAGCAAGAGACTCAGGAGGCTGAGGCAGGAGGATTGCAGGTTTGAGGCCTGCTTCAGCAACTTAGTGAGGCCCTGAAGGAAAAAGGGGAGTGAGGGCATTAAGGAAGAACGGAGGTCAGAAGAAGGTGAAAGTAGGCAAGACGGTGATCACGGAGCTCACCAGTAAACAAGTGAAGATAAAAGCTTCATCATTCCCCTGACCTATTTCCTGTCAAGCTCCAAATGCCCTCCCATCTGTTCCTTTTCCTCCTACAACTCAACAGGTGGGCCAGGGTATCTGCTGGTCTCTTGGTGCCTCCCACCCCCTGCTAACACGGCCCCTTCCTGAAATAGACACTTTAAACATTTTATTTATTTATTTATGATAGATGGCAGAATTGAAGTCTTGGAAAGATCTACGTTTGAAACTCGTTCATCCCGCTCTCCCGCCCAGACCCTTATGGGCCAGGCCCCGCAGACCTATGGGGAGGGTCGCGAACTGCCCGGGGAGGGCTGGGGGTCCCAAGCTGCCAGGGGAGGGCTGAGGTGGCCCCCCACAGAGCGTTCCCTTCCTCCGGGTAAGGCAGGCTGGGCGCCCCAGCCATGAAAACAGATGTTCCCTTCCTTCACTCCAGCCAGAGGGAAAAGGTAGATGTCACGCACACCCACACCCCGGGACAATGCGCGTATTAATAACCGCTTTAATTGTGTGCGAGTCTCAGCATATTTCCCCGCGGAGCCTCAAAAGCCATTTATTTTGGTACCACGTAGCGGGGATGGTACTCTCCGCCGGGGGCCCAGCCAGGCTGCTGGTGACTAATAGAGAACTCTTCATTGAGAGGAGCCCTGGAAAAGCGTTTCCATTTCCCTGGTGCGCCTTGGGTGGGTGGCGAAAGCAGCGAGCTAAGTGGAGCACTGTCAAGGTTCGTGCGCGCCCCGGATGTGTGTGCGCAGCACCTCTCGGTACCCACGCCTGGGAGGGAAGTCTGGGGGCCCGGGAGGGCGGGATGCAGATAACCCCCTGCAAAGGCAGACTCTAAAAATATCGTGCGCTTGCCTTTGACTTGAAATATACGATTTTCTCCCTAGCAGACTCACCTTTCTAATTTTATTTTGCTTGGGCTGCTATTAAAATGAGCTTGCATTCTCAGAGAATACTCAGATGGCTATAAAGGACAGGGAGTGCTGGGTGGCCAATAAATCCAGCCCAGGAGTCTAGATTTACCGTGGACAACCCTAACCCAAGGCAGTTAACTCTAGGGATGAATGTTTTTCTTTTAGGGTAATATTATATATTTTTTCTTTTGTTAGAAATAAGGCACTTGCTGCTCCCCAGAAACAGGAGATTTTATTTCCTGATAAAAATTCCTCCTCTTCTCAGCCTCACCATCAACCATCATTAACACACGTTCTCTATGGTAGATGTTCTCTGTGTTGGACAAGGAGACTTCTCAGACTCAAAATCACTGTAAGAATGACCAGGAATGATCTCCAGGAAGAGTCCAAATCAATTTGCCTGAGTATCTTGCCTCCAAGCAGAACTGCACCTAAATAATCTCAAATGGGTGCAGGTCTTCTTCACCACCCCTCAGCATCTCAGATGCTTTGTCTCTTTAAGAACCAAGGTTTGGAATTCTAAATTCTCAAGTGTTCAATAGTGGGAGGGCAAGTGGCCGTGGGAAGTGTGATGTTGGCCAGTGCTTAACCTCTCTGAGCCTCAATTTTTTTATTTGTAAAATGGAGATAAAAATCTGTATCTTGCAGGGTGGTGATTTGGACAGTGTCCTTTGAAAATAGTGGGATTCATCCTTAACATCTGTCAATGAACCTGGGTCGGCAGAGTGACTTCCAAATGTATGCTCATTCCTCCAAGTCATGCCCTCTCTGATGCAGTGGAGAAAGCGATGGTGTCTCCGCCCAGTAAGCTTGATTTGGGGATACCACAGTGAAAGAAGGGCCCTTAATTATCCTCTGGGCAGCCTCTCTTCTCCTACCAGTCCAAACATCTCCCTGACGCCCAATTTCCCCTCAGAATGCCCCCCTCCTGTCTGGCAGGCTCATCTGCTTCCAGTTTGCATGAGGTGCCTCTGTTGGTGTGAGGTCTTCCCTAGTTTAGTTTTTGTTTTCTCCAGGTTTTAATTTTGTTGGTAGATTGGTTCAGTTATTTCCAATCAGCCTCTCCTATATGTATGAGGAGAAATGGCCGCCTCTGGGCAGGTGGAGACCACAGTCTAGATCACTTACAAACTCCCCGTGTCTCCAGGCTGGCCTGTTCCTGGGGAGGAAAGCAATCAGAATGCAGTGTTTAGTTTAGGTAATCCAGCAGGATTAAGGGCTGAGAAGGAAGGGGTGTACATGGGAAGGCCCTCTGGACAATGAATCCCTTTATCACATGCATTCTGGGCCCCCCTGAAGCCTGGAGGTAGAAGCCACCCATGAGAGCAGACACATCTGTGCAAATGCCCCTGTGTCCCCGGCATGCCATACAGGGGTGAAACCTGTGGGGAGGAAGGAGGGCTGGCCTGTAGCTCCACTCCTTCCACTGATACCTTGGGCAAGTCCCTCGATTCATTTTTCCTTGAGTTTATCCAATTTTCAAAGCCACCTGGGACTTTATTCTAAATTGCAGATTCCTGGAGTCTTTACAAACTACTAACCCAGATGGTCAACTCATAGGTAAACTTGGGGAGGATACCGACCACAGGTCAACAGCCCTAGATTTAGACCTTTGCTTACTCCTCTGCAAAATGAGTAGGGTGGACCAAATGCCTTTGAAAACCACATCATGTGGCCAGTGACACAGCTCCGAAGTCATGAGTCTCTGTGACCAACTCACTTGGGAAAAGAAAACACCACATATGGGCCTGGCGTCACATGTGCACACAGGAACAAAGGAGCTCTAGTTCACTCTTGCTCTGGGACACAGCTTTGCTTGACTTTGGTCGAGCTTTTGGTGGCAAAAGTTACCTATGAAGCCTGTGCTTTGTGCGGGCCAGTGCTCTAAGACCCTGACACCAATGCATACCAGAGCCAGAAGAAAATGGTGGCAACAAATGAAATCAGTTTCCTGGCTCCAAAAGAAGTGGAAAAAGAGGACAGAGTGAATGGTCTTAGAGGTCCTTTTGGCCACCTCTCCCCTCTGCTTCTCCAGCCCCTCTGCAGGAGCTGCCTTGGGCAGTCTGAATGGTTCCCCAAGTCAGCCCACTTCGCCCACTTTCAGGTAGGCCAAAGTGCTGTGGAGGCAGACTCCACTTAACCCCAGAAGACCTTTTGACAATCCGCTGCCTGAAGGCAGGTAGACCAGATGTCTTCTAAAGCAATACCCTCAGGTCCTTGTTCTAATTTGGAGTACTTTATCCAACCATCAGAGGTTCCAGCAGAACCTGGATGCCCAGTGGAGACACAGTAAGGGTGAGGACACAGCCTGTATCAGGGCCATCGTCGTGCATTTGAGAATGTTTTTCTGCTCAGGACAGAATCATGTCTTGAAGATCTTCAGCCTGCTTTTCTGTGCCTTGTGCCTCCTGGTGTGTCTCTGTGTTTTCTCACATTAATTACCAAGGAGACACAGGTTGGAAGGAAGTCAAGACCTGTCTAGTTTAACCCCAACTTCCAAAGCTACAGCTCTGTGACATCACGTCCATCCTCATCTCTGCTGGCCATCTGCAGTGACAGGGAACTCATGTCCTCCAAGGGTCCCATGTCTGTTTTGAATACAGCCCTGCCATAAAGTGTTCCCTGATATCTTCCTAAGGTCCTTCTGCTCTTCTCTAAAAAAGTATATGCTGTTTGACCTGCTTGGGCAGGTTTCTTAACCTCTCTAAGCCATAATAATCATACCCAACTCAAAACACTGTTTTAAAGGCCATATGAAATGGTAAATACATAGTATTTCATACACATAGAGGACCCTCAGGAAATGTTAGGGCTTTTGCTTTTGGAGGAACTGATAACTTCCTTTGCATCGGAGACGTTCCTGGTATTTTCATTTTCAGAAGGGACACATGCTGCCTGAAAGAGGGGTTCTCAGGAGCTCTGGAGACATGGGCAAGGGTCCCTGACAGTGTTGGCACATGTGTACATGAGTTCAGGGTGGGTCATTGCATCTGGGACCAAAGTAGCTTGGGCACTGCTGGACAGTGGGAGAGAAGGGGAGAGGAGGCTCCTAAGGACCACAGTCTCTATACTTGTTGCCAAGATGTCACTCCCTTCCCACTTTGTTGCACCACACACATGGAAGAGCGTGAGGCAGGGGTGGTGGGATTTTTGACGAGGTCTCCCATTGAATACTACCCAGTAAATCATCCCAAGTTCACCCAAGGCTGAGTTCTGGCCCACAACTAGAGCCTGCCTAAGCTGGAGAACCTGCCTTCATGTACACTCCCTGGCTCTGACTTGGGCAAGAAATGGAGACTCTCTGAGTTCCAGTTTTCTCATCTGCAAAGGGGGATATTTGATAATAGCCAACTTGGGGAACTCCTGTGTCTCTTCCTGTAAGGACACTAACCCTATCAGATCAGGGCCTCGCCCTTATGACCTTATTTAACCTTAATTCCTTCCTGATAGTCTCCATCTCTGAGGAGGAGTTAGGACTCCAACATATGAATTGGGGGTAAAGGGGAGGATGAGAGATGGGGACACAACATTCAGCCCATAACAGTACCCAGAAAGGTATGGACAGTGGCTGCTTATTTTAATAAATTTCATGGGGAGGTAGATGGCTCTGTAGCGTCAGTCTTATCTCACCCCAGCCTCCAGTCTCTGCTTTCCTGTGCCCTTGGCTTTGGGATGAGACTTCATCAGACAAAGGCCAAAAAAGCAGCAGGAAAATGCCCTGATCCATTAGCTCAGGAGACAGATGAGACCCCAGGGAGCTTGTCGAGCCCAGGCCTTGAGAGGGCAATGAAGCCTGGCTGGGGACAGACCCAGTCAGTAGCAGCAGGGCTGGTTCCGAGGCCCTGCCTGGATGGAACCTCTCAAAAACAAATCCCCAGACCTGACACAATCTCAGTGCAGTTCTGCCATTGGTTTGAGGGTGGTGGTCCCCTCCACAGGGACAGTCTGGGACACTGGGAGAGCTTGTCCTGCTGACAGATTACTGTTTTCATGGCCTGGGATTTTATTTTACTTTGCTCCCTCTAATGCCACCTTGTTTATTGGATGGACATTTCATCTCCCCATTTCATCTTGGGATCGGCATTAAAAGTTCCTTCCCTGCTCACTGAGATGTCCCTGCTAATCATAAAAATCTGCGTTGTAATTTCAGATTAATTAAAGCTGTCAAATGGGGAAGCTGGTAACTGTAACTCATATTCTCCACTTCTCTGCACCCTCTCAAAATCATATTACTTTATAATACTTCATATTATTCTTCAGAATACTTTTACCCCCTAAAGACTTCCTTGGGGCATCAGGCAGCCTTTCTTGGGCAGGGCTGGGCCTCAGGCATGACATCCTGGCCAAGGGCAGCAGAATGGACCTGACATTGTCCAGGGTGCAGATGCCTCCTCCCATAGCAACCCATACATGTACCTGTATGAACATTAGGGACTGGAATTGGGGAGGCAGACTACTGGTTTCAAGTCCAGCTCTAATGCTTACAACCTGTTTCTATGTGTCCTTACCAATCTGTGACTCAGTTTCCCAAGTTATAAAATAGGGATGATTATGGTGCCCACCTGATAGGTTGTTCATGTGAAATGAAATGAGCGAGGTAAAGTACTTACAAAAGAGCCTGCTCATGGTAAGAGCTTGGTCCATGGTAGCTACGAGGAAACCATTGTCTGGTGAGCCCAGCACCTGGATGTGCCCCTGTGGACAATACTAGAGATACAGAAATGTCTCTGCCCCCTGCAAGCTTACAATCTGAATGGAATGTACTCAAAAGGAACATGCCAAGCCCTAAGCCTCCTGGTGCCTATTATCAATACAAATGGACTGGATCACTTCAGAGTTGCATGGCTGTGCCCAGTGAGGGCTGCTCCCCTTCTGTGCCCATCCCTGCTCCCAGCATGGGCAGATTCTTGGAGAAGCACCGCCAGGAGCTCACACTTTTTCTGCTCCTGTCTTTGCTAAAGAAAAACCAAGAAAATGGAGCCTATTCCTGAATGACCCTGGAAGAGCTCTCCAGGATGGCATTTTGCAATAGGCTTTTTCCTTTGTGCATCAAAATTATAGCTAAGATTTCTGCTTCATGGGGCAGGCTGAGCTCAGCCAAGGGCAAAGAAAAACGAGGCTGAGAGAAGCGATGGCTGCTCATCTCTGTACCACCTTTGTTCTTTTAAGGAATTAAGATATGAGCTCCACCACCCTCAAAAATGTGCTTATCACTGCTCCCATCTTCCAGAAAGGAAAACTCAGGGTCAGAAAAACTTGTGAAAGTCCCCGGATGGAACATGTTGTGGAGCTTGAAGGAATAATTCCGGGTCCCATGGAGCAACCTGGCTTAGGTCAAAGTTCAGGGCAAGTCCCTCTGTCTGGACTCTGTTCAAATACCAGCTGCTCCCAGAACCAGAGTAGGAGACACCCCTCTGCCTGGCAATCTCTGGCTCAGATAACTCCAGAGACAACACCCTCAACCTGCTGAGGCCTCTTTCCTCAAACATCTATAATTCCAAGCTCAAGAAAGAAGATTTGATTTTTGTAGCTCTCTCTCTCTCTTTTTTTTCTTTCAATTTCCCCCCCATCACCTTAATAATTGCAACCCTGGATTGTTTAATTCCACACTCAAGCCACTTCTGCTCACAACTGGCCTATCACCAGCTAGGATTAAGATTCATTTCAAATAAGAGGGCTTCCCCCCACTCCCCCCTTCTTTTATTCCCAAACTGAATTTGCATTACAAAAAAAATTAAACAAAAGCAGCTTTTCGAATCTCCACTCATTACTCCCATCACATTTGTTAACATCATTATCCTCGGCTGAAGATGGCAACTATTATCAAATGTCGCAGCGCTTTTGTGGACCTCTTGCTATATTAGTTTAGAAAATTGCTTTAATGCATATGCTTTTAGAGGTTTAAAATCTACCATGGCATTATGAGCTATATAATGCTGTACATTTTAAAATCTAATAGTGCATTTATTTTATTTTTTAAAAAACACATTGCATTGAAATAAAAATGCATGCCTCTGGTAAGGAAGAATACAAAGGCAATTGGGAAGATGCAGAACTCGGCTCCTGACTGGCAGGCCCCCTCCATTCCCTTCATCCCCTGGAGAAGAAATCGCTCTTCCTGAAACCTAATCCTGGAGGCTCTATATGGGTCTAAGGGGTGTGGACATGTGGGGTGGGGACGGGGCAGGTTCTCACTGACACAGTGGTGGAAAAGGAATCTGAACTATTCGGGGCTGTAAGCAAAAGCAACTCCAGCTATTCATTAACATGGAAAAGCACAGTTTCAGGGGCAATTACCAAATTTCTATATTCATAGAAACCCAGTTTCCCTGGAGAGAAAGGCTCAGGTTGGAAATTTATGAAGTGCTGGTTTCTTATGGAAATAAGAATTTTTGGTAATTACACAGGAGCTGCTCTTTATCTGCTTCTGCATTTTAATGATGGGGAGTGTGTATTTTGTTAGTTTCTTTTTCTACTATTATTAAAGCACGCGTGCTGGCCGCATCCTTGCTCTGTCCCAGGATCCATTCATCCTGAGAGCTGAGAACGGGCTGCGCGACCCTGTTCCACCACTCCGCTCACCAAACCAGAGAGCAGGGCGCGGGAAGAGACTCCGGAGGTCCCCTGTTCCGTGCTCTGGGACTGTGGCTCTGCACCTCCTTTCCCTCCTCTGACACCTGGAATCTTCTCCCTCTCTCCTCCCCGTGCCCTGCTCCCTTTTCCTTCCACAGGAAGCCATTTTTAGGGCAAAGAGGACAAGGTACGAGAGATTCTGCTCTTTTCTCCCTCGGACTCCCTTTTTGTAGGACTAATACAAACAGGAAAAGGAAGGGTCACTAGAGCAGGAGTCACATAGCCAGGCTCCCCTTCCCTCTCCCCATGTCCCTCTCCCCAAGTCCCTTTCCCCCTCCTTCTCATTGGTAGCTTCCAGTCCCACCCCTAATCTGTCCCCAGGGAACACATGCTCATCCCACCCTTTACCCTGTTTCTAAGACTTTATGAAATGACCACTGTCGCCCAGGGAGGGCTGCAAAGGACACCAATCCCCCCGCCCAGAGCCATTTGAGCTGATTTATAATGGTTATAAAAGAGGTCAGAGCTTGATTGAGCTTAATAGATTCATTAATTACACCAAACAAAACAAACATAATGAACATAAAAATTTACGACCTCCATCACCAGGTTCAGATGTGGCCCCTTGTCGGGCCTTGACAGGTTCTGTCAGGCCCATCCATCTTGACACCTTGTAGGATGAACGGCCTGTGGCGGAGGTGGTGGGGTAGCAGGCCCTGGGTGGTGGAATGTCCAGCGCCCGGCACTGCTGTGGAGGGAGGTCCCTGGAACCACCTGCCAGCCTGCTCATCTTTGCCAGATCTCCCTGCAGAGTCGCCTCTGGGCCCTCTGGTCTGGTCCAAATCCTGGTGTTAGCCCTTGGGAACTGTGTGGTATTGGGCGAGTTGGTCCATCTTCCTGCATCCCCATTTCTGCCTCTGTGAGACAGGGATGATAAATAGCTGAGTCCGTCCCTAGGGTGGCGGATGGGTGGCCTGAGCAAATGCACCACATCCGAGTGCAGGGACTACTGCCTGATCTGCGGTCAATGTCATGTCCTGGGCTTATTTTGGCCCAATTGTTATAGTTATTATAGTAGAGGCCATCCACAACTCCAGCATTTCTTGGGAAACTTCATCTTTCTATCTGTTCTGAAAGACAGGGAAATCTGTTAAGTATTTATTAAGTGCCTAATGCTCTGTGTGTTTGTCTGTGTGTGTGTGTGTGTGTGTGTGTATCGGGGTTTGAACCCAGGGGCACTTAACCACTGAGCCACATCCCCAGCCCTTTTTTGTATTTAATTAGAGTCAAAGTCTCCCTGAGTTGCTTAAGGGCCTCACTAAGTTGCTGAGGCTGGCTTTGAACTCACGATCCTTCTGCCTCAACCTCCTGAGCTGCTGGGATTATAGGCGTGCGTCACTGCCGAGTGCCTAATTTTTGGTCAAGGAAGGAAAAACGTTTCAGCTCCAGCAGGTGGTGCCGGCCTGCAAATTATTTAAAGCATCAACAAGAACCCTGAAGGAATTGAGGAATCGAATGGACCTAGAGGTCACATAATTGACCACTGCCCACCTTGTCATTTTCCCCAGAAGGAAAAGAGCAAGCAATGTTCAAAGGTCCAGCCTGAGGCCACGAAACTGTGCAACAGTGCAGTGGGGACAGAGCCCTGGCCCCTGACCACAAGTGTCTATTAGGTGCTCTACATGTGATTGTGGCCCCAGGGAAACCAGGACCTGGAAGAAGAGAAAGCTGAGGCCCCGAAAACAGAAGCTATGGTTTTAAAGCATCACATACGTGATAAATGCATACAATTATATTTTTCAAGTAAAAGTAAATAAATTAATTTTAAAAGAGGCCTTTGCCTGGGTCGTTTCCGCCAGTTTCCCTCACCAACTCTACCCCTTCTGCAGACTCAGCCCAGGTTTCACCTCCTCTATAGCTTCCCTTAACCCTCCCGAGATGTCCCAGGAAAACCTGGAGGTCCTCGCTGTTTCCCTCTGTCCCCTGGCCCCTGCCACAGTCCAGTCTTTAGATGTCGATGCGCTTCGTTGTGACTTTGTGGTTGTTGTTTGGCATTCCTTTCTTCAAGCAAAAAAAAAAAAAAATAGTGAGCACCTCCATCACCAGGTTCAGATGTGGCCACCATGCCAGGCACAGTGCTAGGCACCCAGAGACATGGTGAACTGGAAGGCCAGAATCCTTGCCTGCGTGGACTTGTGGTCTGGGGATGCTAATTCTGTCTTGTGCCTTTTCGAGTGTTCTGTGCCCTGCCTGGGGCCTGGCAGGGATAGTTCCTCCGTGAAGCATGATGAGTAAGTGGCTAGGTGCCTGGAGGAGGGCAGAGGCTCTCCGTGGGTGGGCTGGCTGGGGAGACAGGCACGTGGGTTATGGGGACCTCTTTCCAGAACAGGGGCAGGAGTTATGTTCTGCCCAGAGCTCACCCTTAGGGCTGCGACAAGCCCGGGGGAGTACAGATCTCCACTTGGTGCCGTTTAACCATCTATCACCCTCTCCTAGCCATTATTCCATCCTAGGATATCAATTCCTGGTCGGTCACTCAGCCCACAAGACCCTGAAAATAGATTTAAATTATTGCTTTATTTCCCATCCAGCTCAGGGTGTTGATTTATGCTGCCCAAACAATCAAGCCTTTATCTCAGTCACCCAGCAGCATTAGCAGCAATTTATCATGTTTTCCCTCTCGCTGAACTACCCGGATGCTAGGGCCTGATGGTGTGTCCTCAGAGAGATGCAGCCGCCAGTGGGCACGGACAGTAATGGTAGCAAAGGCCGGGGGCACTTCCTGTCAGCCTGCAGCAAGGGGACAAAAAGGGGGACCCTTTTCCTCATGGTAGCATGGAGGAAAGACTGTCATCTTATGGTATGGTCTGGTCCCCACCTTGCTGCTAACCACATGAGCCACCCTGAGCAAGGCCCTCTCTGGGCCTCAGAGTCCTCGTCTTCGACCTAGTGGAACCGCCGATTGCTGAGAGGTCTGCAGGACGCATCAAAGACAGCCTATGGTCCTGTCCCCCTGTGAGAGCTTGGGGTTTGCTCTTTGAAAGCTTAACTGACCCTTCCCTCACCCACCGCTCTGGTTGTGAGCCACAGGCTGTGGCTGCATCGTGACCATGAGCAGAAGCAGCCCACCACCCCGTCAGAACTAGTAAGCACCCTGTCAAGGGTGGGCAGGGCAGGCCAGGGAGCAGGGAGCAGCCCAAAGCCATTCCACAGGTTAGGAGCCCTGGTCGGCCCAGTGTCTGTCTGATGCAGCCCAAGAGCTAAGCATGGAGTTTACTCAGGTGAAAGGAGGTGTTTTTTTTAAAAAAAATAATATTAGTTTGTGACACATCAAAATCACATGAATTCAAATTTCAGCGCCACAAATAGTGTCTCAAAGCCACTCACCCCCGCCCATTCGCATATTGTTCACAGCTGCTGGGGCTACGGTGGCTGAGCGGTTATGAGGAAGACCCCCAGGCCCCTCAGTCTAAAATATTTACTTTCTGATCCTTTTCAGAAAAAAAAACCATCGACCTTTGGGCCAGGTGACTGGTGATGCCAAACACCATCCCAGCTTTGTCCCAGGCTGGGTGTGTCATTTGGTTTGTTTAGTTCAGGAGGACACAAGCCTTTCTAGAGACTTCTAGAGAGAGAAAAGTTCTCCTGAGATTTTTTTTTTTTTTTTTGTGGGGGGAGGGATACCAGGGATTGAACTCAGGGGCACTCGACTACCAACTCAGGGGCACTCGACTACTGAGCCACATCCCCAGCTCTATTTTGCATTTTCTTTAGAGTCATGGTCTCACTGAGTTGCTTAGCGCCTCACCACTGCTGAGGCTGGCTTTGAACTTGCGATCCTCCTGCCTCAGCCTCCCGAGCCACTCTCCTGAGATTTTTTATCAGCTGAAGAGAGAGTTGAGAGTCGGCCCTGGGTCACCAGCATGGGATGGGATCTCTATTGTTCCTTCGCCTGCCTCTCAGCCCTGCTCATGGCCCTCTCCTCACCATCTCCCCACCTTAAAGGCCACCACCTCCAGGAAGCCAGGCCTCCCCACCCTGAAGGGAGCAGCCGGCTGCCGAGCCCCTAGGCGGTACCAGCGCTCCCTTCAATCTCTAACCTCTCCTCCACCAGGGACAACAAATTGGTTTCATCTCAGGCTGGTTCCGATTGACTGGAGGTGGCTTTCTGTGTTGATAAGGAACGGAAGGCTGCTTGGGAACTCAGGAAAAAAAAAAAAAAAAGGCCCATGATGGACCGGCCACGGCTGCTGTGGATGTGGGGGGTGCTGCCCTTGCTGCCCACCTTGCCTTCCCTGCTCTGGGCCGTAATCTAGGCAGTGGTGACCAGTGTGGACCCCCTTGGGTATTGCAAGCTTCTGGTGGGCAGTGGCCATGTCCACTTGCCTCCCCCGCACAGTGCCCAGCCCAGTACCTGGCACAGAGCTGGCCTCGGGCATGTCCAGGTCTGCTTTTCTGGATGATGTCCTAAAACCAGTTCTTTCAAATGCCTCTGGCAACTGGAACTCGAAACTCACCCATGTGGCCTCAGGGAGGCACCACGGGGACAGGGAAGGAACCCGCTGGACCCACCTGGGCACAGGAGGAACTGAGCGGCAAGGAGAGCAGAGCCGGCTCCCAGCTCAGGGAGGAATCCTTGGCATTTACACAGCAAACAACACCCAGGTAAGGCTGCGTGTCAACAAGGCCGGCTCAGCAGTCCCCAAGTCCCAGCATACTTTAAATGTTTGCCACATGCCAGACATTAATATTTTAACGGCTGCCTGTCCATAGCAGGCAGAGCCGTGTCTGGAACGCAGCGTAAAAATGGAGTGACAACAGCCTGCCTAGCGCCAGGTCGGCGGGCCATCGCGTCCGCTCCGGGCTCCTGCAGCCTGCACAGACCCGGGCCCTCCCCTCGCCCCATCCTGCTGGCCTGGCACTGCAGTGAAGCCGAGGACTCCCCTGGCTGAAGGGCTCTCGGGCAGTTCCCAGGACCCTGCACAAGCCCCCATGTTGGGGTGGGGGCAACTGTGTGCCAGGGACCCCGAATTCCATTGCAGCGTAGCTGAGGGCCTTCGCCTCCTGACTTCGGCTCTGGGTGTCTGAAATCCAGCCAGGGCTTCTGGGAGCAGGCGGAAGGCAAGCCTCCTTGCTGGTAGAATTAATCAATGAACGGAGAGGGGGCAGTCCCAATTCCTGATATCCCTTGAGAGGGGAAATGTGGCTGGGGGAAGGTGTGTGATCCTGTGGAATATCACTCCTACTTTTCCTTTCTAAAAATACACACAAACAAGATGAATGTTCGCAAATCTCCCCCATTCCCTGCTGTCATCACCTTTTGGAAAAAAATCTCTCTGGTTAGAAAGTCTTAGAAGCCACCTGCTCCTGCAAGCTTGGCCTCAAACTCCTCGGTAAGGCAGCGTGGGAATTATAGGTACAGCTACTTGTTAATAGCAACTAGTGTTTAATGAGCACATACTGTCTTCTAGGCCTGGGTTTGGCAAACTTCTTCCATAAAGGGCCACACAGTAAATATTTTCAACTCAGTGGGCCATACTCCACACTGAGGTATGGCCAGAAAGAAGTATAGACACTACTTAAAGGAAAGAGAGTGGCTGTGTTCAAATAAAACTTTATTTATAAAAACAGGTTGCTATGGTTTGAATAAGTGACCCCCAAAAGCCTATGTGTTAAAGTCGTGGTGCTCAGCCTGTGGCGCTTTTGGAAGGTGGAAAAACCCTTAAAAGACGGGGCCTACTGGGAGGTTTTAGTTCATTGGGGGGTGTGCCTTTGGAGGAGACTATGGGATATGGGTCTCTCCCTGTTTCTCTTTCACTGTGACCATGAGTCAAACAGGTGCTCTCTGCCACGTTTCCATCATGATGTACTGTTGGACCACACTTCCAAAAGCAACAGGGCCAAGGGACCACATACTAAAACCCCAAAACCAAAATCAGCCTTTCGTCTTTTTAAGTAGATTATCTCAGGTATTTTGGTATAGTCCTGGAAAACTGGCTAGCACCTGACACAGGTGGGGTCTCGTTTGCTAACCTGTGTCCTAGGTGGTATGCTAAGTGTTGTTTTATACACATAATCTCATTTAATCTTCATAGGTTTAACCCTAGGGATGGGTACTATTATTATACTTATTTTTAGAAATAAAGGACTTTAGGGTTAGAGTTAGGTACTTATCCAATATTACAGGTGAATATATAACTGGAATTCAAACTGTGTAACAGTAATGCGCTAGTTAAGAGTCTTATAAAAACAATACCCACAGCTGACTGTGCAGAGTGTTCATAGCTATCAGGCACTGTTTTGAAAGTTTTATTTAATCCTTACAACTTGATGATGGTGCCCATTTTACAGATGACAAAACTAAGCCCAGAGACTGAAATGACTAGCACAGGGCACATAGCTTCCCAGTGGCACAGCAGAGTTTCCACTGTCTTGTGTCCTAACTGCTTAGCTTACAAGACTTCAGAGGTAGATCAGTGAGCTCAGGCCTGTGCTACACCACTCCCTTGCCATTGGAAAAACATACGGTCCAACCCCTCCTCCCACAGGTCCCTGCAATAGGTCACTTGAAAAACAGCCCCTTTGTTTTGCAGTCTTCTAACCGGAACATGTGTGGGGTTTCAAAGGCAGAGAGGATTTGAAAGGCAGATGTGGAAGTCCCAGTGTTCTGCACCCTGCAGCCTCAGCCGGCTGCCCCATCAAGTCTCAATTAGTCCCTCTGGGCCCAGGCACTGGAGCTCTGGGTGATCCCTGGAGGGACAGGGCCCCCCTGCCAGCCACCTGCTCTGGCCGAGTTAGCAGAGCTCGACCAGCCTGGGAGCCGTCAGCCAAGGGCCTGCCGCACACGCGGCTCATCATGACACCCGAGTGCAGGTAGGGAGCAGATAGCAATTTTCCTTTTTACTTATTGGTGCAAGGCGAGTCAGAGAGCCTGACAGGGCCCCAAACAAGCTGTCAGGAACTTCTAATTAGGGCTGAACAGCTTAAGGAGTGCACACGCCCTCCCAGCCTCGGAATTAGCAGGACAAAGTACCCAGATGGAGTCAGACAGGCTGAAAGACTGGAGCCTGCCGAGGGCTGGGAGGGGAGGCCTCAGGCAGCCGGCCTGAAGCAGAGGTGAGCTGGGGCACAGGCCTGGGGAGCAGGCTGAGATGCCCACTCACCCTCCACCCCAGGGCTCAGGAACATTCAAATGAAGGGCCAGATCCTTTGCCCCGGTGGACTCCACATTCTCTCTTCCTTCTCACTTCCCAAAGAACTGGCTGTCCTCAAGTGGAAGGTCTTTAAGTCCTGGATTTGCATGAGCCAGAACTGGACTCCATCCCTGGCCCTGCTGCCATCTGAATTCCAGCTTCCTCACCTGTGAGATGGCGAACGGCAGGCACAAGGGTGGCACTTCCCTGGACAGGGTGCTGTGAGCATCACGAGGATCATGAGAACCCAGAGGACTGAGGCCGGCAAGGTGCTGAGCTTAGGCCCAACACATTAGCATGTGAGAAATAAGTGGCAGCCTTTATTACTGCTTATCGTTACCAGCAGGAGGCTCATGCCAACCCCTGCACAGCCTTTGTCCTCTAAGGAACTTCCCAAGGAAACACTAACTTCCTCTCAGAGAGAGATAATTTCTTAAAATTTTCATCCTCAACATCTGTCTAGGGTAGGCGTCATAATCCCCTTGTATAGACAAAGAAACTGAGACTTGGGGAGATAAAATGACTTGCTCAGAGTCATATATTTCAATAAATGGAAGGTTCTGGATTCCGATGTTGAAGCTAATTATAAGCACAATTATAGCTACCAGGTTTTGCACATTTTGGATACACAAGACACTGTGCTAATCAAGCTTCATGTTATTTCCACCAACATGGCTTCAGGCACCAGCCCAGTTTAAGCAGTCTGAGCATGACTGGGTGCTCCTCCTCACTGGGCCAGAGGGTGCTGTCATGTCTGCCCGCGGGTCCCAGCTCTTCCCTTTGGAGATCCATGGCCAGTCCAGCCCTGCTCTGATGCCAGGGATAACCACTGCCCTTCCCCACCAGTCTCCAGTGGTTCATTCAGCCTTCCACAGTTGACCCACAGGTTAGTGGGTTGGTTATCACAGGAAGAGATTCTGACTCCCCCCTCCTGACCTTCTCTGCCCTGGCCTGCTCCATTTTGTCAATGTGTTTAAAAACGTGGAGCCTGAAGTCCCAGCTCCCTGGCCTGGCAGCCCTGGAGCCCACTCTGGGAGCCTCGTCGCCCTGTTGGTTTCGGTCAAGCCACAGCCAGCCAAACCTCCCCGAGTTTCTCAGATATGCCACTGACATGCCCCACGCCCTGCCCTGTCTCACTGCCCTGGTTCTAGAAACTGTAGTTCCCGTGTGTTCCTATTAGACTTCTCTCGTGGTCTGCCATCGCAGCAGTCACTGAAAGCACTTTGAATCACGTTTCTTTTGTGGTAAGCGGGGGTCAAGAGCACAGGCTCTCCGATGGCTGGCCAAATCCTGGTTCTATAACCCATTTCCTTAAGCTGTCCGTCTTCAGTTTCCTCATCTGTAAAACGGGAACAGTCAATTACCCACCTCATTGGGCTGCTCCAAAAATTAAGTGTGAACACAGGCTGATGCTTAAGAACAGTGTCCGGCAGGTGGTGAGTGCTGAGTGAGGGTTGTTAGACATTAGCTCTTACTTTCCCAATTATTACTATTATGCATGGTATTTATTACCCTTTGTAGGTTGAGATCAGTCACAGATTTCACTAGTATGTCCTCTACACCAGCACCAAGGTCACTGATGACATCTTATTAAAAAAATGGGGATTCCCCCATATCCTCAGAGATTTTCCTCCAGTTTGATTTCAATCCATCAGGCATCCAGTCCCCTGGGCCTGCCCCGAATGCTCCTCGCTGGACTCCATCCAGGTTACAAATTTTCAGCTTGTCCACAAGGATTGCCATGAATGATTATGTCAAATGCCAGGTTGGAAACCTCATCTTATATCTAGAACATTCTTTTGACCTACCAGTGTTTTACAGAGAGGTTTTGTCCGATATGATTAGTTTATAGTGAACCCATCCTGATTTCCGGTGATCCGCCGCTTACTTCTGTTTGTGTCCAAATTATTCACTGCTCAGCTGAGCGCAGCCTGCCTGGGGCTGGCACATCCGGGGATCTTTCGCAGCTTTCACTGCGCTTCCCCTTTGGAAAGCAAAACCACAATTGCCTTTCCCCCACCTACGGCCCACTCTCCAGTTCTGTGCAGTTCCCAGAGAAGCGGAGGGTGACGGAGCAACCACATCTGCCACGCCTCAGCACCCAGGAGGGAAGAAGCGAATGGGGCCAGAGGCACCGCTGCAGCATCTCCTGTCCCCTCCCTGCTCTGCACCACCTTGGGTCCCTCTACCCAGGATTGCTCAAACTTTCAAGGTCCAACCACTCTTCTCCTGGGCAGAGAGGAGAGGCGCAAACCAGAGCTTGACTTTCCCTTTACCCCACCCCCCTTGCTGTTACACCTGCTGCATATTCTTATTCTTGCTACAAAAGCAACTTTAAGAGCCCCTTCTTACGGCCATAACGTCATTTTCCCCTTGTGTCTCACCTCTGGGGTTCAGCTTTCCTGACCCCGGCATTCTAGAGACCCAAAGGCTGGCTCTTTCCAGCGTGTTGAGAAGGTGACTTCCTCAGGGGCTGGACACACACTGCTGAGGTCAGAGGGCAAGTCACCTGGGGCCCCTGGGCTGCCTGGGTCCTCTGCCACCCTGACAGGAGACAGGCCATGGGGCACTGAACCACAGCAGAAGGGACGGTGGGGAGCCCCGCCAGGAAGAGGAACGGGGGCTGTGGAGGCAGGAGCTGACGCTGCCTCGCGCCATCTCTCCTCTGGGATGAGTGGCTGCTCCCCGCTCCCCAGGCCTTCCTGCTACTCTTTATTCATTAAAATGCTCAGATGCTGACTAACTTTATTTGCTCAATATTTATTTCGCCAGCCTTGAAGCGGGAACAAGAGGCAGCTTGATGGAAAGGTTGTCTGGTTTCATTGTGGCTCCTGTAAGTAATTCTACAGGCTCGATGGAAACAGAGTTTTATAACTTGCCAGAGCAGATATCCCTTAGTGAATGGGAATAGATATTCCCACGTCCCCTACAATGTCCTCTCCCTAATGCTCAGGCCTCCCAGGGGCACTGGCCTTCTCCCACCCCCATGGCACTCTCTGCACTGGGTCCCAGCTCAGGGGACAAAGAGCCTCTCTCTTCTTGGGATGTGTGGACCAGCACCCACCTCCCGACAGCAGGCATGGGGAGTGGCCTAGAAACACCAGGAAGGGCCAGGTGACCTGCATGCACTGAGAGGGGCAAGGCCCTGGGGTCAGCAGGAGAGAGATGTGACCTCTCCTCTGGACGTTCCCAAAGGCCAGGCTGGCAGATGGACCGAGTCCTGCCTGGGAAAAAAGGGAAGGCACAGATGCTTCTGGAGAGCATTACAAACAGGAGGGCTCAGTGGCCACGCCCCTGCCTGCTTCACCTCCCAGCTGACTGCTGCTGAGAAACTTGAGAGGCAGAGCCCCTCCCACACTCAGTGGGCAGGTCTCCATGGACACTGTGTTTCCTCCATCCGCTGCCCTCAGAGGCCACTGGCTTCTTGGGCTGCACAGGCCTCTGTGCCTCACGACTCCCAGCAAACTCAGAGTGACCCGCAGTGGCCTGTGCCCCATCCCTCACCCAACAGCATCTCCACCTGCAAGGGCTGGAGCAGGTGAGGGGCCCAGGAGGCGTCATCTGCTACCTCCAGTCACTGATCAAGGCCCCGATCACGGCTCGCCGATCCCCCTCTCCTTACTATTATGACTAAATCAAGTTGGGTGATTTATTTCCCACTTAGCTTTCCCGTTTCCGCTCCCTGTCCGATCTGCACTGTTGAGCACAGCAGAGTGAAAACATATCATCCGTTCTGATCAGCTGCTGCTGAGCCCCAAAGCACCCCACCCCCTGCCTTGTGGGCAGAAGGGGCTGCAGAAGGAGTGAGACCTTCCCTAGCCCTGGATACAGGGTTGGCCCAGGCCCTGGTTTCTAGATAGCTGGAGTGTCAGGAGGCTTTGGGGACCTCTGCAGAGGGAAGCAGCCACGGGTGGCTAAAAACTGAAACGAGGTGAGAAGGTAGCTGGGCCCAGGCAGCCCACATCTGCAGCCCAGATCCCAGCTCAGGTGGCCCAGGCCAGAGCACTGTGTCTCCTCAGTGCCACTGGGCCACGGCAGCCTTCCCAGTGGGGCCTGGCCTGTCAGACCCACCCCCTTCTTTCCTACCCTTGAGATCATAATGAGGTGACAGAAGAGACCTGTCTGACAACCTTAGCCCAGGTCAGGCAGCAAACTGACTGCCCTCTCGGGGAACTACAGGCCAAGGACACCACACCTGAGGGGCAGGAGAATGTAGGAGGTACAGAGCATTAGCTCTGGGACCAAAAAGCCTGGGCAGGTCGCCCGGTTTCCTTGAGCCTGAGTTTCCTCATATGCTAAAGGGGCAATAATACCCAATGTTACAAAGGTTAAATGGGGTCGTGTGTGAGTGAGTGTGACTGAGTAGGTTAGAAGGTGGCATTTGAAGCACTGAACCAGATTCTCTCTGTGGAGTGAGAAATATCACCTTGGAGCAATGTGTTATTGTTCATGCAGGAAAAATCATCTGACTTATTTATATTTGTTTGATATATTTTAAATTTTATTTATATAAATACAAGTCCAGTGGGTATCTCTGGATCCAAGCCAAGGCATGCCAGGATGTTTCCCTGGGTTAGAAATGTTGCCTGCTCACTTCACAGAAGACGACAAATGGTCAATAAATATATGAAAAAAATGTTAAAAATCTCGAGCAATTAGAGAAATGCAAATTAAAACTACACTGAGATTCCATCTCACTCCAGTCAGAATGGCAATTATCAAGAACACAAATAACAATAAATGCTGGTGAGGATGTGGGGAGGAAGGTTCACTCATACATTGCTGGTGGCACTTTGGTGCAATCACTCTGGAAAGCAGTATGGAGATTCCTCAGAAAACTTGGAATGGAACCACCATTTGACCCAGTTATCTCACTCACTGGCATATACCCAAAGGATTTTAAATCAGCCTACTGCAGGGACACAGCCACAACAATGTTTATAGCAGCTCGATTCACAATAGCTAAGCTATGGAATCAACCTACGTGCCCTTCAGTAGATGAATGGATAAAGAAAAAGTGGTAAATGTACACAATGGAATATTACTAAGGAATGAAATTATGGCATTTGAGAGTAAATGGATGAAATTAGAGATCATCATGGTAAGTGAAATAAGCCAATCCCCCAAAATCAAAGGCAGAATGTTCTCTCTGATATGCGGACGCTAACACACAATAAGGAGGCCGGGAGGAAAGAATAGCAGTTCATTGGATTAGACAAAGGGAAATGAAGGAAAGGGAAGGGGATGGTAATAGGAAAGACAGTGGAATGAATTGGAAATAACTTTCTTATGCTCATATAGGAATAATTGACCAGTGAAACTCCACATCATATACAACCACAAAAATGTAATCTTAATTAGAATGTTCTACTCATGTATGCATATAATATATCAAAATACACTCTAGTGTCATGTATATCTAAAAAGAACAAAAAGAAATGCTGCCTGCTGCCCCAGGATACAGGACCATGAGGAAGGTGGAGCCGTGTATCCCAGGCACTCAAAGGTCTTCTGAGAGGGAGGAGACCAAGACCTCAAGTCTTTCTCCAAAAGGTCATCTGTCAAGTAAGCCAGGGGCCCTGCTGAAGGTTTGGTGCCAGGAAAGGACACCAAGGGCCCAAAGTGAGGCAAGCGGGCAGTGGGACCCACCAGCATTGTGATGAACTTCAGGAATGACCCTGGGACGGTGACCTTGGATCCCAGGTGTGGGGGCCTCTGGGGCCTAAAAACAGGGGAGCTGGACCAGCAGGAGAAGCCCTGTTATACAGGCCCTAGGGTAGCAGCCAAGGCAAGCATGACACGTTGAAGCCCCGGAGGGTGGCAGCCTGAGATAAGGCTACAGCACTCAGCAAATGCTGGCTATTAGTAATGATGGTGGCTGACATTCTTTGAATGTGTACTGTAGTTGCTGTATGTGCCAGAAAGTTCTGCACCTTTTACCTTCATTGACACAGAAAATTAATTCTAGCAAAACCCTATTAAGTAGGTATGACTCTTACCTCAGCTTTATAAATATAGGATAGAGGTGCAGAAAGGTTAAATAATTTTCCCAAGGTTACATGGTTGGTCAGTAGAAGAGCTAGGATTTGAACCCTGGTTCACCATGATCATTGTTGATGGTACATTTTCTACCTCCTCCAATTGCAACCACCAAGACCATGTTAGCCTTTTGCAATGTTGTGTGATTATAGACAAACCTCAAGAAAACAGTAGGTACTGCACAAGGGGGTCTGACAATGACCTGAGAACCTTCCCCCTCTCCTTCCATTCTGAGAGCCCACACTCTCCACCTTCCCCAAGAAGAAACTCCTCTCCAGGAAGGATGGGTTCACTTGCATACCCTAAAGTGGGTGTGAGTGCTGGGCTTAACATATTATATCTGATGCATAGGCCTCTTAACTTGGGACAAATTCTTAAGTCAAAGGAATGAACCTCTAATTTACACTCTCAGGGGAGGGATGGCAGCCAGTCAGGTGTTGGCAGGGGTTGAGAGTGCCAACATTCACAGACACTCAGCCCTTGTGGGGCACAGCACCTGATCTGCTCAGAGGAGTTGGTTTCTACCTCTCTGGCCATACAGGAGCGAGCTGGTTTATTTCTCTGCTTGCACATTATCCCAGACTCTGTGAAGATGCTGGTTTGGAACAGGAAGTTATCTCTGAATAATACAAAGGCACCCAACAAGGATGGATGGACAAGGAATGCTTCCAGCAAGGGGGACAGAGCAATAGGGTCATCCACCCTTAAGACCCTATTGCCCCACACCTTCTGGAAGTGGCCTGTCCCTTAGCTGCCCTCTTAATCTCTTGGTTTAGGATCCCAGGGAAAGTACAGGAGTAAGATAAATCTTAGAGTTAGCCATGACTGCAACCCCACCTGCCTTTGCTAAGCCAAGAACAAGACTGTGCCAGTTTAAATTGCATCAGGCAGGGCTAGGAAAGGCCTCAAAGGTCACTTCATCTTGGAGTGGTGAATGGCTGTTCCTCATGCTCCACTGAGGCTCCTGCAGCTCTGTATGGGTTCTGGATTCAGCAGGATAGAGCTCCCAGATCAGCTGGGGTGCAAGAGAGTCGGGAGTTATGTCATACCACTTTACGCCCATTCTGATGGGGTGCAGCTTCCCCTTTAAGGAGAAGGAACCGGGTCCATGGAGGGGAGACCAAATGCCCAAGATCACTGAGATGGAGACCCTGCAGGGCCCTTCTCACAGCACTGTGGTTTCCACACTCTGTCCTGTGAAGTCACGGGGCCTCTGGTGGGCTCCCTAAGGTTCCATGAAGCAGGCAATGGAAGCAAGACAAGGCCCAGTGGGCCCAGGCTCCTAGCCCTGCCTCAACTCAGCAGCCCCTCTGTGTATTTAGACATCAGGGGTTTATATAGGATTCCATTTGAAATAAGGATTTTGCTTCTTTAAAAAATGTTTCAAAGCTGTTTACATTAGATCAAGATACTGAATGACCTCTACAGATCCCCAAATGCTTGCTTCCTAGAAATCTTGTTGGGCAGGTAGACACAAGTCATTTAACAAACACTGAGAATGTTGCCAGGCACATAGGACAATGACTCCAGGCTTTCCGAGCTGGCATTCCAGCAAGGTAGACAGTTAGACAGGTAACCATGGGGAGGGCAGCTAGCCAGCAACAAGTCCTATGCCAAGGACCAGGAGAGCACTGTGCATTAGAAGGGGGTGCTAGGAAGGCTTCCTGCCCTGGAGGGCATCTGAGCCAAGACCAAAGGCAAGAGGCTCAGGCTGATCACTCCCACTGCCATCAGCTAACAGTCCATGAGCGATATTGGCAGGACAGAGCCAAGTGAAGTAAGGATGATTCCAGAAAATGAATCTGTAGGATGGTTTAGGAGCAAGGAAGGGTGATTTGCTGTCCCCAGGGAATCCTGACATCAGAATGGTTGCTTAAAGCTAGCAAACCAAATCCAGAATCATATAAAAAGATTGTATAGTATGAACAAGGGGGATTTATCTCAGGAATGCAAGGTTGGTTTAACATCAGAAAGTTGATTAATCTAATATGCCATCACATCAAGAGAATAAAAGATAAAAACCACATGATCTTGACAGACACATCAAAAACACATTTGATAAAATTCAACACTACTTTCTGACAAGAACATTAAACAGACTAAGATAGAAGGAAATTTCCTCAAACTCATAGAATCTATGAAAAACATCTAGCTAACATTATAGTCATGGTGAAAGAGTGACTGCATTCCCCTTCAGACCAGGAACAACAAGGGAGTCCCTTTTTAGCACTTCTGTCAACACTGTACTAGAGGTTCTAGCCAGGGTAATTAGGCAAGACAATGAAAGGAAAAGCATCCAAATTGGAAAGGAAGAAGTAAAATCATTTGCAGATGAGATGATCCTGTATATAGAAAACCCTAAGGAACCCACTGAAAAATTATTATAACTAATAAATGAATTCAGTAAGTTTGCAGAGTACGATATCAATATGCAAAATTCTACTACATTTCTATGTACTAATGACAAACAATACAAAAGTGAAAATAAGAAATAACTCCATTTATAATAGCATCAAAAAGAATAAAATAGCCAGGCATGGTGGCACAGCAATTTGGGAGGCTGAGACAGGAGGTCTGCAAATTTAAGGTCAGCCTCAGCAACTTAGTAAAACCCTAAGCAACTTAGTAAGACCCTGTCTCAAAATAAAAAATAAAAATAAAAAGGGATAGGGATGTATAGGATGTAGGTCAGTGACACAGTGCCCCTGGGTTCAATCTCCAGTACAAAAATAAATAAATAAATAAATAAAATATTTAGGGGTGATTTTAACTTAAAAAGTCGAAAATATTATTAAAAGAAATTAAGTAATCTAAATATATGGAAAGACATCCCATGTTCACAGACTACAGACTTAATATTAAAATGGCAATACTCCCCAAATTGATGTACAGATTCAGCAACAAAGTCCCTATCAGAATTCCAGCTGGCTTCTTTGGAGAAATTAACCAGCTAAAATTCATATAAACTTGCAATGGGCTCAAAGTAGCCAAAACAATCTTGAGGGGCAGAGGAGCAGAACAAAGCTGGAGGACTCACATTTCTTGATTTCAAAACTTGCAACAAAGCTATGGTAGCCAAGAGAGTGGGTATTGGCAGAAGAATAGATATTTAGAGTAATAGAGCAGAAATCAGAGTTCAGAAATAAACCCTCACAATTAGGGTCAATGGATTTTGACAAAGGTGCCTAGACCATTCAATGGATAAAGAATATAGTCATTTCAACAAACAATGCTATCACAACTGGATATTCATATGCATAAGAATGGCACTGCAGCCCTACCTCACACCATGAAAAAATTAACTCAAATGTTCAAAGACCTAATGTAACAGCTAAATATATGCAACTCTTAGAGAACACGAAGGGATGAGTCTTCATGAGCTCGCATTAGGCAATGGGTTCTCAGCTCAAAGCAGGAGAAAAAAAACATTAATTGGATTTCATCAAAATTAAAACATCTTGTGCTTCAAAGGATACCATCAAGAAAGCCCATAAAGTAGGGGAAAACACACACCATTTTCACAACTCAATAATAAAAGGATGACCCAATTTAAAAATGGGCAAAGGAGCTGAATAGATATTTCCTCAAAAAAGATGTATAAGTGTCTAATAATTACATGAAAAGATGCTCAAAGTCATTAGCCATCAGGGAAATAAAAATGAAAACCACTAGATACCACTTCATACATTACAGTGGCTATTGTGTAGATTGAGTAACGATGGCCCTCCCAAGTGGTCCACCATCCTGACCCTCTGGAACTTCACCTGGCAAGAGGAAGTTCATAGGTATGATTACATGAAAGATGTCAAGATAGGGAGATGATCCTGGGTTATCCAAGTGGGCCCAATATGATCATGGGGGTGGGGGGTCCTTCTAAGTAAGAGATGGAGGTAGAAGGGGAGAAAAGGAGAGCTGGCAATGAAAACAGAGGCCAGAGAGATGCAATGGCTGCTTCTGAAGTTGGAGGGGCCGTGAACCAAGGAATGCTGGCTTCTAGCAGCTGGAGAGAGCAAAGAAACAGAATCAACCCTCGAGTCTCCAGAGAACACAGCCTGCTAACACCCTGATCTTAGCCCCAGGAGACCCTTTCCAGACTTCTGCCCTCCAGAACCGTTAAGACAACAGATTTCTGTTAAGCCACTAAATTTGTGGTAGTTTGTCATGGCAACAATAGGAAACTGACACAGTTACAAGAGTTGGAGGTGACAGGAAGAAATTGGAACTTCCTACCCTGCTGATGAGACTGTCTAACGGTGTAGTCACTTTGGAAAATAGCCTGGTGGTCCCTCATGAGGTTAAGTATAGAATTCCCACCTGCCTGGCCATCTGCCAAGAGTATCTACCAACAGAAATGAAAACACATTTTATACACAAATACATATAGCAGAAGTTTTTTCTTGCAATGCTGGCAATGGAACCCAGGGCTTCATGCACGCTAGGCAAGCGCTCTACCGTTGAGCCACCGTAGCATTCAAAGAGCAGTTTTACTGAGATAAAATTTACATACCACACAATTCACCCATTTCGAGTGTACAATAAAATGTACCAACACAGATAATTTTAGAAGAGCCCAGTAGCATTTTTCAGAATCACCAAAAAGTGGAAACAAACTAAATGACCATCAGCAAATGAATGGATAAATGAAATGTGGATTCATGCTATAACATAGATGAACCTCAAAAACGATATGCTAAGTGGAAAAAGTCAGAGCAAAATGCTGCATATTGTGATTTAATTTATATGAAATGTCCAGAAGAGAAGAATCTGTCTACAGGAGTCAATTTGCCTAGGTCAGGGTGTCGGGGGCTGGAGGGACAGAAATGACTACTAATAGTGGGGCTGATTTTTAGGGTGAGGAAGATGTTTTAAAATTTCATTAATGATTGCACAAACTCTGCGAATATACTAAAATAAATGAATTATATGTGAATTGTATCACAATAAAAGTGCGTTTGCTTTTCCTTTTGGTACTGGGGATTGAACTCAGGGACACTTTACTTACTGAGTTATATTCCTAAAACTTTTTATATTTTAATTTTGAGAAAGGGTCTTACCAAGCTGCTGAGGCTGTCCTTGAACTTGTGATCCTCCTGCCTCAGCCACCTGAGTCATGGAGATTATAGGCATGTACTGCCCCATGCCTGGGAAAAGTGTTATTTAAAAAAAAAAAAAAACAGGCCAGTCTAGCATGTATAAGGCCCTGAGTTCCAAAAAAAAAGTAAGAGAGGGAGGGTGAGGGGGGCGCCTGCTGTGTTCTACCCAGAGGGGATTGATCATCATGAATGGGGTTCTTAGATCTGCCTGGGAACAAAGCAACAGTAGAAAAAGTACAGCCCTCTGGTTTACCCAGGAAGTTCAGATTCCAGAGTAGACAGGGTAGGTGTTGCCTGCTAATGGCCCAAAACCCTCACATGGGCATTGGAAAGTCATCGACAGAGATCCCTGCCACCTCTCCAGTCTTACCTCCTACTGCTCCTAACAATGTGGGGGCCCTGATTCCAAACCACTGAGGCCTGGGTCAGCACACCTAGTTGCTGCCTTCCAGCCTTGGGTCCCACAGCACCTTCTCTCCCATTAACTCCTTTTGCCCAACTCTTACACATCCTTTAAGGCCCCACTCTGCTGGCTTCCCTGGGTGGTCTCCCTGAGCTCCAGAAGCAGGCAATTTGCTATCTCAGGCTTTCTCAGCCTCTCATAGCTCCTTGCAAGTAGCTCCACCTGTCACTTAATATCACAATAAATGCTTCTTTCACCACAGTATTTATGTTCCTTAAGGACAGAAGCCACTTCTCTCTTGTCTTTGTAGCTTCAATATCTAACACTTTCTGGCATATAGTAGGTACTCAGGAAATGTGAATTAAACAACCCAATAGGCCATTTTCCAGCCTGAATCTGGGCAGACCCAGCTGGACATACTGCAGTGAGAAAGAACTGCACCAAGGAATGGGGGAGAAGAGGGGGCAGGCCACCCAAGGCCAGGCTGGGCAGCAGGGCCAGGTAGGTGGTCTTCCTCCTCCTCCTCCTCCTCCTCCTCCTCTTCCTCCACATAGGTACCCTCCAAGCTTAAGAGCCTTGCTGTCTTCCAGAAGTCCTCTAGCACTAGAGTCAAAGGTACTGCCCCTCCCAGGGACATTTGCAAATAAGCAGCAGACGCTTGCAGGCTGAAGAACTTTGCAAACAAGAAAAGACTAACGTTGACTGAGCATCTACTGCATATAGGTGCTGTGCCGAAAGCTTTTGCATATATTACATTCTTTATTCCTCACAATAAACAAGTGCCATTATTACTAATTGTTTCCAAAATAAGAAACATGCACTAAAAACTGAGAAACATGACCAGATTTGCCAAGAGTGATGTGGCAGGAGACATGAGACCCAGGACTTCCTGGTCCCCAGCACTCTGCTCTCCTAGTTCTGGTTCTGTCATCACCCAGCCTTGTGAGCTGGAAAAAGATCACTTCTTGGGACCAAGCTGCCTCTGTTACATAAAGGAGAGCCTGAACTAAAGGATGGCAAGGCTCCATCCAGCTCCATGGCTCTGGATGCAGGATGGGGTTCTAGACAGATGAGTGGTACCAGGGAGCTGGTGGAATGGTCAGTGCTTCTCAGCCCACATACAGGAGGTCTACTCTGCCCACTTCAAACTCCGCACCAGTCAGGCTCAGGGGAGGATGCTAATAATCCCAGCAGCTCAAAAGGCTGGGGCAGGAGGATCACCAGTTCAAAGCCAGCGTCTGCAAAAGCGAGGCACTAAGCAACTCAGTGAGACCCTGTCTCTAAATAAAATACAGAATAGGGTTGGGGGTGTGGCTCATTGGTCGAGTGCCCCTGAGTTCAGTCCTGGCTACCTGCCCCACAAAAACACCCAAACCAAAAAAAAAAAAAAAAAAAAAAAAAAAACCCAACCAAACACAGACCCTGTACTGGGACAGGACGGATGGCAGGACAGCAGCAGGGCTGCTCCCATCTCTTTCCTTCTAGAAAGTGCCTGGTAACTGCCCAGCATCCCTGGGAGCCATGCGTAAAACCCAGAAATGGCCAGGAATTATTATCGTCACCATTATTATTGTTATTATTACATGTAAACCATGCATGACTGACCTGGCAGGGGGGGTGCGCTTTCTTTTTTCCAGATCCTACAAACATTGGTATGATAATAATAAAAAAAATTATGTGCCTGAAAACATGCACCCACACTGCCCTATGTTTTCTTCTAATTGTTCCCAGAGCTTCCAAGAGACACATTTAAATAAAATGGAGCAATTATTTAGTCTGCAATTAAAGATCGCAAAGATTTATTTTTAAATAGAATATCATCATCAGGGGTGAATTGGCAAGACAGGAAAAAGAGGGGCCTATGGCGCGTGGTGGAGACAAGGAAGGTCAGAGGGCACGCAGGATGGCAGGCCTGAGCGGCGGCCGCAATGAAGTACGTGAGGTTGGAGGGTAGCCGACTAGCCCAGGTCCCTGGGAAACTCAAAATGACAGTGGCGGGGGAAGGGACAGAAGGGGTCCCTGGTCCTGCACCGTAGGCAAGACTAGATAGAGCAGCCAGCCATTGTCTGGTTCCGTAACTCCTGCAGAAAGTGCCCAAAGGCTCCCACGTAGGCCCACGAAGCGGTGGGCATTAGGCTCTCTGCAAACACAAACAATGCCAAAGGAGGCAGCCCGGCCCTGCAGGGCCTCAGGGCGAAACCCTGGCACAGGTGAGGCCTCTGCAAAGATGGTGAGGGACATGGCTCAGTCCTGTAGGCCTCTGCTCCCTGTGACTGGATGCTTTGCAAGGACAGTCCTCAAAGTCATAAGCTCAATGAGGTGGCAGCCTGTTCATGAATTAATAAAGCAGTATGGATGAAACCTGCCCCTGAAACCTTCCCCAAGCCCACAGTCACACTGCCCTGCAGGGGACGGCAGTCTGGCATGTGGTCAGGGATGGAAGCAATAGTTGGGGATGGGGATGGGTCGAGGGAATTATTGGAAGGGAGCCCTTCTGGGCCTCCAGTGCCAGGGACCACTTGCATATGAGTCTTGTCTTTGTAGGGACCATCTGGAGAAGTCCTTTCTTAATCACTCTTCTTCTCACACCTCTCTAAGTCACTGCTCAGTGCTCTCACTGTCAGGACATCCCAAAGGCACTGCTGTCACCCTGATTGACTGAGCTCTGGTGAGGTCTTTTCCTGGGAAGTGAAACCCCTTAAAGGGGTGGAGGAACCCAACGGTGGGAAAAGCGGAGCAAGAGAGCAGGCCCAGATGGAATCATCCTTATTCTCTGAAAATCCCCAGAAACCCCTGCTCGCCTCTCCCACCGCATCCTGGCCCTTCCCCGCCCCACTCTCCTCCCACGTGGCTTACCCGTGGCTGGCAAGCAACCAAACTCTGGTTGGACTTGGCCACCTTGTGCTCTCCCCCCAGCCTTGCCTCCACAACTTCCCCTATTTGAAGCATCTGCGTAACTGTCAGTTCCTGAGCAAAGCCTTCTCAGACCTCACCCCTCACTCTTGTTCCCTCTCCATGATCTCTTCCTTCAAAGCATTTGTGTTTGTTCGATGTCATTTCCTGTTCTCTTCCAAAGTTTGGCGGGGCAGGGACTATGCTTGTGTTATCCCCCACTACATCTCCAGGGCCTGCCACATAACTGGTGCTTTACAAATATTTGTGGAGTGAGTGATTGGTGGGTAGATGGACAAGGGAAGTGAGCCTGGTGTAGGAGGGCTTGGGCTTCGGAGGACACACCCTCAGACACGTGACAGTCCATAAAATCGGAAGCCCAGGAAAACCCAGAGGCAGACCTGCTATTGCTGCCCCTGGCTTTTGGGTGGTCAAGGCTGTGGGTGACTGAAGTCACCTTCCTGAGGCTTGAAGTCACAGTTCAGGCTGTGAAGAGGTCCTCATCGTCCTCCCTGAGGTCACTCTGCAGCCTCCTCTAGACAATATCACTTGGCCCTACAGATCTAGGGCAAAGAGGTGGGCTCCAGCCCCACTGCGTTCCCCTTCCTGGGACTCACTGCCACCATCCCCACCAGAAAATCTGAAAGGGTCTCCTTTTATCAGGGGAAGGAAGGAAGCAGACAGAACTCGAAGCCCAGAGAGGCAAAGCGGTGTGTCCAAGGTCCCACAGAACTCAGTGACAGAACCATGTGTTACAAAAGGCTCTCATGTTCCTGATCTTATTCTGAATCTCATGGGCCACCCACCTATTCCTGTCCCCATTTTGAAGATACAAAGTCTAAAGCTCCGAGAAGATACAGCATTGGTTCAAGGTCACCCAGGCTAAAAAGGGCAGATTCAAGACACTTGGCCCTGCAGAGAGCAGAGGCTGTGTGTGGGGGTGGGGTGTCCACAGGAGGAGGACAATCGTCCCTTTAAAAAGCACATGAAAAAATAAAGCAAGAAGGAGTCTGGCCCTCCATAGAAAGAGGGGGGAACACAAAATATCTTTCTCTCCTCCCAGAACGGCAGCCTGTGTGAGCAGGCGAGGCCCTCGCATCTGTCCGCTCATACAAAATGAAAGAGGATTTGAAAACCAAGAAGGGCTGTAATAAAGCACAGCCTGTGCGGGCCGGAGCTGTGCCCAGCGGGTCCTGTCACTGTCACAAACCAGGAGACAGCGGCCAGGCTGTTCCCACAGCTGGGCTTCCCCTCAGCCCTGGGCTCCTGGAGAGGTGCAGACAGACACAGAGCCACTGAGGGGACTGAAGGCTCAGAGCCACCCTCCCAGGGCAGTGAGCAGGGCCTTGCTCTCCCGTGTGACCTCTGCCTCTCAGGACCAGCTCCACCCCCAGGGCTCCTCAGAATCAGACTGCAGGGTGGGGGGTCTCCTAATGGGCTGGATTAGTTCTCTACTGCCACATAGCAAATCACCCTAGGACTGAACAGCTTAAAATGATGATCATTTAACCTCACACAGCTCCTGAGGGTCAGGAACCCAGGAATGGCTGAGCTGGGTGATTCTGGCTCAGGGTCTCTCAAGAGATGACAGAGCTGCCAGCCACGGACACAGTCAGAGCCAAGCTGCCCTGGGGCGGGAGGGTGCGTATCCAGCTCGCTCATGCCACCGCATCAGGCCTGGATTCTTCTGGCTGTTGGCTTCAGTTCCTCACCACATGGGCATCTCCATATGGCTGCCCCCAACTCGATGGTTCTCCCCAAGCCAGTGACCCAAGGAAGACAACCCAAGACAGAAGCCATATTCTTTAATGACCAAATCTCAGAAGTAACATCGCCACTTTTGTAACACATCATTGATCACAGAGACAACGTGATAGAATACTGCATGAGGTATGGATACATGAGGGGAGGGTCCTTGGGGCCACTGCAGAGGCTGGCCAACATGGGGGTACTACCACATTTGGAGTGAGCCAATTCTTCACTGTGTTTGGCACCCCTGATTCTGTGTTCTGAATGCCAGAGGCACCTGCCAGTCATTTTATAGCTAATGCTGCTTCTTCCAAACACATACATTCCCAAAAGCTCCTTATCATGAAGCCGTGGCCCCACCCTCTTTGACTCCCTTAGTTCTAAATTAAAAAAGATCATTCTAAGTTATTTTATCCTTTGCAGTTATTCTATGATAAAAAAACAAAGAATGAATGTCAAGGTCTTTTAGGATTTAAAGTTTGAGTGCTGTGAACAAGGGCTGAGTCCTATCTATGTCCCTAGTAGACCTCAGCCAGTGAGTCACTCAAATGGCAAGTTTCCACAAGGTATGGATACATGAGGGGAGAGTCCTAGGGGCCACTGCAGAGGCTGGCCAAGTGAGAGAAGGCCGGGTGTCACCTGTCCTGAGGGGCACACTTTGTAGCTCAGAGATCAGCCACACCCAGAACAGATCAAAATCCAATGCTCTGTGTGACTAAAATCACAAGCTGTGGCCTACAGAGAAACAACCCATTGTCCACTTGGCCATGTTTTGGAATTTGGTGGAATATATTGGATCACTAAAGGAGGACCAATTTAAAGTGGTGTTTACTATTATGAAACACCACTTAAACGTCCACAAATGTCTTAAATCTGTGGTCCAGCTCAGAATCAACAACATCCTACAGTCCAGCACCTGTGAATGGGCCCACTGGCTAGACTCTGAGAAGGCTCACTGAGGCTTACATCTGAAGAGGGGCTTCCTAGATCAGCAAGGGCAACGCACACAATGCGGACATTCACAGGGAAGCCGGAGGAACAAGAGAGCATGCAGGCTCCAGGGGCTGGGAGAAGTCCAGTGGAAGGTGACAGCAAGCGTGGATATTTATTACATACACGAGTCATGAAAGGTTTAAAGTCAGGCAGTGATATGATCAGATCTCTATTTCAGATAGAGGTGGAAAGAAATTGGAGGCACCAAAACCAGTTAGGAAGCAACTGCAGGCTACATAGGTGGAAGATGATGCTCCTGGCAGAATGTAGGTTACTCTAGAAATGCTCATCGCCCAGTGACTACCTGAGTGCACCTCTATATGCAGATGCATATCACGCATTGTTCTAGAACAGGACAGTTTCAAATGGAATCTACTCATTCCTTCTCCACCCCCATACTCTGAACTCCTTCCTCACCTTCAGCTAGCACCCCAGCGACTCCCACTTTGGGTATCTTTCTTGCTAGAATTCTCCCAGTTTTTCATATAAAATGAAGTCTATTTTGCATTCTAGGTCATTCCCTCCCTAGAAAGAATTTTGTGGGTCTAGCAGTAATTAGCTCACTGTTTCTCAAGTCTTCCTGTAGATGCTTACATCAGCCAGACCCCTCTGGCTGACTTCAGCATTAGTCACACAATGTCAGTGTCAACCACACTTCATCCTCACCTGCTATCACGTGTCTGTGCCCACAGGTGTCCAGGCACATCTGCTCCCCTAGAGACTCAGACCTCCATATGAAGTGTGCCTACAATGTATTCATAAAAATATGGATGCCTGCACCCCCACCCCAACTCACTCCATTAGATCCCCAGGGCCAAAGCCTTAAGTTGTCCAGGGATTTTTGCCCCTTGCTCTAAAAGAATTTCCAAGAATCTCTTTCCTAGACTATTTCCCGTGATCTGCTGGGAGACAGGCTCAGGTAAGCATCAGTATGACCATATCCATTTGAGGAGCCACTGGTTTGTAACATCAGGTCTCTCCACAAGAGTCCCTGTCCCTGCATCCTGGTACTTTTTATATAAAAAGTACAGTGGTGTATTGTCACATTCTAAAAGGTGGTCAGAACAGTCCACCAGGAAACAGAGGGAAAATGCCCAGAGAAGAAATGACCAGCCACAAACCAAACTATGCAATTATCAAACAACGTGTAACACCTGAACACACGTCCAATCTGATCCTCCAACACCTAGTACCAAAAGCAGGTGTTGCCATTTCCAATTAAAGAAAGGAAACTGAGGCTCAGGATAAGGTGACGTGCCTAAACTGATGCCATTAGCAAGAGGCAGAGAAGCCACCTGCAAACTGGTCTCCTGGCTCCGTTGCACAGGAAGCCATGAAGAACCACCCAAGACAGTGGTTCTCAAAGGCTCCCGTGGACCAGTGGCATCACCTGAGAACCTGTGAGAAATGTACATTCTTGGGCTCCATCCCAAGGAAAGGAGGGTTCCAAAGGACCACATATACAATGGCAATCCTATAAGACGACAATGCTTAGTGGGGTCATAGGCGCTAAGTGTGAGTAAGTGCACTCTGTGATATTTGCATGACACAGAAATCCCTGTCACTAAATGATGCATGAATGTATTATTTTACCTAATCATGGAATGAACAGATGCCATTTGAAACCATTCTGTTCTAGCTCTGTGCATTTGTTAATGAAAAAAATGGAGGACTCTACCAAACACAGACTACGTCGTGCTGCCCGGAATTTGGACTCCAAAGTTCACACTCTTTCCCCTGTATTGTCCTGTATCTAATGCCAGAGTGACCAACTGCCCTAGTATGCATGGGACTGGGATGGAAGAAAGTTCTCTGGAGATGAGACTTTCAGAGCTAAAATCAGATGGTCCTGGGCAAATCAGGATGTAACATTGATCCTTCCTCTTTAGGATTTCCAGAACTCCACTGCCAGCCCCTTCCAATTCTCCAACCCTAGCCCCAGCCAACAGATCTCATCACTGATACCGAAACCCCCTGGCAAGGGGCCCCTGCCGGGAATCCTGAGGAAAGCTCCCTCTGCCACAGCTCCTCTCTGACCTTGCTGCTTCACCCTCTCTTGATCCCAGCAACTCAAAAGATGGAGAAGAAACAAGCCTGGACTTTGTAAATGCCAGCTCTGGCCATGGCCACCTGACTCCGGGTTACAAATTCATCATTCAAGAAATGAGGACTGCCAATCATTACGGCCATGGAATTGCTCTGGCGCACGTGCATCTCCTGAAGAGTGTGCTAATGAGGAGCCACAGCTGGGCTCAGCCAGGAGGAACTGCCCAGCTGGGTTTGGCTGAGCCAGGCCAAGGCCGAGCACACACCTGCAACAAGTGTACGGGCAGCAGCAGGCTCCAAGCAGCCAGGCCTTCGGATCCAAATGGAGATGTTAAGCAAACTGGAAGGGGGTGGGGGGTGTTCCTTGCTTGAGAAGAACATGGAGAAATAGATCTTTATTGAGCACCTATGAATGCCAGGCCCATTTCTGTGTTCTCTTATTTATAAATATTCCTAATGACCCTGGAGTAGATGCTTTGGCATGGATGACTAGCTGCCCACCAGAGATGGGTGACTCCTTTTCCATGGTGTGGAGTTTTTGCTTGGAAGAAGCTGCCAGGGACCCTGTTATCCTGGACTTCCTCACATCTAAGTGGGGCGTGTGGCTGATTCCTGGCCAATGGGATGGGAGTGGAAGTTGCTGAACTTCCCACTTCCTCCTCCACGTTCTCTCCCTTCCACCATCTACCTTCTACTTCTCAGTGTTGACACCATACAATCATGAGAGCCAGACGTAAAGGACAGTGCATTCTTAGTTTGAATCCCTGGATGACCGCATGGAGCAGACCCCCACTGCTTATTGGATTCTATATGAACAAGAAATAAATATATTGGGCTGAGCTACTGAGGTCAGGGTTTTTCTGTAACAATAGCCTGTATCACCTATATTGCAATATGGTGTATTTCTATCAATGGATGAAGAAACTATCAAAGCTATTCTGGAATCTCCTTAATAACACAAAGTAAGTAACTGCTTATTTTGGAAGGTGGTTGCTTCCCCACAGTGCCGCCCGCTCTGTGTTTAAGCATGCCCACCTCCCCTCCTCCCTGAAGCTGTGTAAAGTACCTCCTGCATCTTGAGGGATGCTGGATGTCACTCCACACCATTCCCATATCACAGGCAAAGCCTGGGCTGGGTTGGGTGCCACCACGGTGGTATCTTCCTAGTGGGAAAGCAGGACAAGAGAGGGAAGGCAAATTGAACCCTGAGGTCCCTACTGGATGACCATGACCCCTGAGAGGGGTTCCCTGGGAAAAAGCTCTAGGGAGGAAACAAAAGGGGGAATCACTACTCCTTGGCTCCAGCTCCCTGACCTTGGGCCTTGGAGGATGACAGGTCCATTGTCAGATGGTCCACAGAGCCCCATCTAGGACCAGCCTCACCACTGGAAATGTTGGATCTAGGAAAATCTCAGAGATGCATGGGTTAGGAATTAGAAAACCTAATCTTGAAGAAGGAGAGTGTCCCTTAGAGAAGTTCAGCCCCATATTCCATAGACTGAGCCACTGAGGAGGCCCAGAGCAAAAAATGACTTAATCCAAGATCATATACCACATTAGGAAAGCACAGAGTCAAGCGCACAACTCCTGCCTACCTGTGTTAAGGGGTCAGGGAGGAGGCAAGGCTCCTGGATCATGCGTGCCCCGAGGGGGCCTCGGCAACCACATGCTGCACACACACAGAGCCCAGCTGACCCCAATTAGGCCATGCCTCTCTGACACCCATCATGCTGGACCCTGCTGTCCACATCTGTGTGCAGCTGGGGCCCTCTGTCCTCCAGTGATGGCAGGACACACATGGAGCTGGCCAATGGACAGAGCAAAGTCCCTAGGTTATTGGGACACTGGTGGTGCTGGGGTTGTCCTGGGGCCCCACCCCAAGCTTGGTAGTGAGACCCTCCTGTGCACTAACCCAGGAATCACAAGTGATCTGAAAAATATTAGGAACCAGTCTCTCCAGTGATACTCTGAGCTTGGAGGGAGGAGAGATGGCTGGGTGGTGAAGAGTGTACCAAGGCGGGGGACAATGCTGGGCAACTTCATGCAGGAAGCCAAGTGGGGACATGGAGTGGAGGGTCTGTGCACACCCAGAGTTCTCAGTTAAGCTGTTTACCAACAAATGTACACAGCACTTGGGCCAGTTTATGCCCCTCAGATGCAATTCTGCCTGTAGAGTCAATGTATTTGGGTAAGAGAAAAATATTTGAAGGAGGTGGTCACTAGGATGGAGGAAACATGTTGTCATCTTGGAAACAGGCTTTCTAGGATCCAGCTTGACACACCAAGAGACCCATGTCCGAAAATAGTGATAAACACCGGGGTAGCTGGGTTACTTGAGATGTGGTGGCCTTTCCCCACCTCCTGTGTTCCCTTCCAGGATACAGATCTGTGAAAATGCACACTCCTCTTTTTCCTTCCATCTATTCATCTATTCATCCATCCATCTGTCCAACCACCTGTCCATCCACCCCTTCACCTACCTATCCATCCATCATCTATCTTGCAGGTATGGAGAACCTGGTTTATGTCAGAGTTGCACTAGGTTCACACAGTTTCTTGTGCCCCACGGTACTCACAGTCCACAGCAGAGACAGACAGTTCCTACAGGGCCTTACCTGGCACCGATAAGGGGCACAGGCAGGGAAAAGTGGTGTGAGAGCAGCAGGCAGCCCAGCAGGGAGGGGAGCCCAGGGAAGAGGGCAGGCGGTGGTCAGGCAGGAGGCAAGGCTCCTGGGTCAGGCGGGCCCCGAGGGCCTCAGCAACCACATGCTGCACACACACCAGTGAGAGTGGACACAGAGCCCAGCTGTCCCCCACTTAGGCCACGCCTCTCTGACACCCATCATTCTGGACCTGCTGTCCACATCTGTGTGCAGCTGGGGCCCTCTGTCCTCCCAAGCTCCCCAGGGACCCAGCTGCTCGGCGTCCCACCGGCCTTCAGTCCCCAGAGATGCTGAGCTGAATCCCCCCTCTCAGGCACTCAGCTCCGGCTGCCTGGATAAGCGCTGGGTCTGGCTGGCTCCGGGCAGCGGGTCCTCCCTGTGAGTGCCCCTTGTGAGTGCTTGTGACACCCTCCCACAGGCTCTGCCTCCGTGGCCCCTCCCTGCTTGTCTACAATTTAGAGTTAACTAGGAGTCAGATGAACGCTTTGTGTTTATGCTTAACAATTAATTCTTAGCAATTAACATCATAAACTCCCCAGCAGCCTAACCGTAGCCTGCAGGTACCCCAGCCTCCATGAGGACGGGTGGCGCCCTCTCACCCCATGACGAAAGAGAGCTCTCCTATCAAACTTTGCCTTTCAGAACACACTGGCTGCCCAGCCTCAGTCTCCTCAGTTGACAAATGAGTTCCCTGTTCTGGAAAATGGGCCTAACAATACTTCTTACCTCAGGCGAATTGGGTGAGATGATGTGGGAACAGCACCTTGCCCACAGCCTGGCACTGAGGAATAGATTATGTTTATTGCTTACCAGGTACTAGGTATTGCTCAAAGGATTTCTGCTGGGTTATCTCATTTAAATCTCACAACATCCCTTGAGGTAAGTAGTGTTATTATCCTCATATTATAGTTGAAGCTCAGAGAGGTTAAATACCTTGCCTGAGCTCACACAGTAAGTGGCTGAACTGGGATCCAAACCTAGTTGGGCCTAACAGTCCAGCTCTTTGACCACCTCAAGGGTATTGCCTAAAGCAGGTGCTTCTGTGACTTGGCAGTGTATCTTCCCAAATGCAGCTTCCAATCCTGCAGGGCCTGCGATTCTGCATTTCTAACAAGCCCCCCGCAGATGCCAGGTGAGACCTTAAGGATCCTGATTAGCACCTCTCCTTTTCATTTCCTGTAGCCACAGATCCTTTATAAGAAATCCACACTCTGGAACTTTCCAGCTGGAGGGGCCTTAGCAGCCCCCAGCCTCCTCCTCAGCGGCCTGCCAGGACAGTGCTGATGGTTGTCCCTCCACTCTCCCCCTAGTCCAGTCACTGGTCACACCTGCCATACCTTCTACTTGAGCTCATGCACCCTTCTCAGGCTTGAGCCCCAGGATGAAAAAGGGGGTCTCTACCCAGCAGGCCTGGACTCCGAGACCAGCGCGGGTAAGAGAAAGTCCTCAACACCGCAGGCGAAGGGGAAGGAAATCACCAAGACGAGGTGTCGGCTCTGAGGCTCCCGGGGTCCAAACTTCTGCTCCCGCCACCATGCGGGGCCCCAACCCAGAAGCAGCACCACCAGCAGGCAGGTGGCCGGGACAAGCCATGACTGCAGGGGTGATGAAAAGCCAGGGTGACCACCACGACCCCCTGAGCGCACTGCGCAGAAGCCAGGCGTGGGACGTGCGTCCAGGCCACACCCACCGGGTGCCAGGCTCGGGTGGCCATGTTGGGGATGGCGGGTGGCCATGTTGGGGGTGGCCGGCGGCCACACACTACGTTCCCTTTGTAAAAGCGCTGAAGTGTGCGCTGCGTGTTTTTCTGCACGTGTGTTATACTTTTTATTTTTTTTTAAAGTCAATTAAACAAAACAAAACAAAATACCTGGCTGCAAAACAAAAACAGAACCATGGCAGGCTACCAAGGGAGCTCCCCTCTGGGGAGCTCTCCTCCCCTTCAGGCCAGGGCTGCGGAGCAAGGGACAGAGATGACAAACACCTGGCCCTTGGCTCTTGTCCGAGGGGGGTTGGCACTCAGGAAACCTGAGTCCCTGGCCCTCAGGCCCCCACTGGCCATGGCACCCCCTGCTCACCAGGGCCTAGGGCTGTGCGCCATCAGCCTCCAGAGAGGCTCGCACGACCTCGTGGAGGTTAGGGTCCCAGAGTGTGCCTGGAAAAGGCCCCACCCTTCACAGGCTGGTTCTTGAGCTCTCTGTCGGCTTCACGCTGTGCCAGCTCAGCCTGAGGAATCTGCACTGGACCCGGATCCCCGGCGCCACCTGCTAGTGTGTGACGCTGGGCAAGCCCTTAACCTCCGGGAGCCTCAGGCTGTGCCTGTGTGAGATGGGGACCACAAGGGAGCCCTGGAATGAAGTGAATCAATGTGTGTGAAGCAGGTACAGGGCCTGCCCTCAGGGAGACTGTGGGTGTGTATTTTTTAAAAAATATTTTTATTAGTTATTGATGGACCTGTATTTATTTAATTGCTTATATGTGGTGCTGAGAATCGAACCCAGTGCCTCACACATGCCAGGCATAGCTCTGCCACTGAGCCCCAGCCCCAGCCCTGTGGGTGTGCATTTTAATGTTATGACCCACCATATGGCAAATGCGTTAGGGTCTGGGTGATGGACATTTGGGAGCTGGCCAGAGGTCAGGAGATGGAACCTGGGTTGGGCGGGGCTGGGTCTGTCCCCAGTTAGGGCCACACCTGGGCACAGTCCTCAGCACAGTGTTTGCAGCTCTCTTTCTGGCTCTGGCCCCATCACAGGGGTTGGGGGAGGGGCTGGAGGAAGTGCCTTTGTTCCTGGAAGCTCCTGGAACCTCAGGAGAGGAGTCAGCCTCCTCAGAGCCAACGGGTCCTCTGCGCTGCTGTCAGGGACTCCTCCTGGACTACACTCTTGACTGTGTGGCCTCCTCGTCCTCCCCTGGCGGCTGGCAGCGCTCCTCGCTGGGAGGGTGCTATTGGGAACCTGGTGACTCCTGGTCACTCCCTGCCTTGGGGGCCACAGAGCTCCCCAAACTCAGAGCTCCTCCTCCAGGCCTCTGTAACTCGCTGTCCCCACAGCCTAGAGCAGTCCCATCCCTCGGGCTGCTCAGGCCTCAGGGCTCTGCTGAAATCTCAGGTTTTCCCTGGAAACTCCTGGGCCACCTGGTCTCCCTCGGCCAGGGCTCCTGTTGCACTTCAGACACACCTCCAGAGTGGCCCGAGAAGGCTGGGCTAGAATGTGCGCTTCTGCCAGGGCCTCGCTGAGAGCACCGTAAGTGGCAGATGAGTGACTGAGTGAAACCCACCCGCATAAACCCACGGGCGGGCCATCCTCACGCCATGACCCAGGCCAGCGGCCAGCCCTGGCTGTCTATGCACTCCCTTGCCTTGCCAGGTCTGCACTGACCTGCCACTTGAACTTTGTGATGCGTCCCTCAAGCCCTCCCCTCCCAACCCTCCCCCCTCTTCTCCATTCCAAATCCAGGTGCTCGGATTTTCTTTTCTTTTCCTTTTAGTAGGCCCAGCCCTTAACCCTGGAGGGTGCGGTCCTTCAAGTCCTGTGTGAGCCTGGGTGGGGGCTGCTGGAGGACCCCATGCCAGGCAGCCTCCTGAGTTCCAGGGCCTGGGTGACCATCAGCCAGTCAGTCCCACTGTCCTTGTCCCTTTCCTCCTCAGACCATCACGATGCTAAATGCAGGGCTGTGAGTTTCAGATGACTCCATGGAAACATGTCCTGTTTAAGAGCAAATACAGGGCGGGGCGCAGTGGCCCATGCCTGTGATCCCAGCAGCTTGGGAGGCTGAGGCAGGAGGATCGTGAGTTCAAAGCCAGCCTCAGCAAAAGTGAGGTGCTAAGCAACTCAGTGAGACTCTGTCTCTAAATAAAATACAAAATAAGGCTGGGGATTGGGCTCAGTGGCCAAGTGTTCCTGAGTTCAATCCCCGCTACAAAAAAAAAAAAAAAAAAGGTAAATACCAGGATAAATGGCAATGGCTGCCCTGCTGAGTTGTAGGGGAAGGAGGGTCTGTTGCACAGGGCAGCCAGACCTCAGAAGGGGCATCTGTCTCAGGGAACCTTGCTGCTTCTCCACTGGACAGACCACCTATGCCAGGTTCCTCAGGTCACAATGAGAAGCCCGACTCCTGCAACTACGGTGTGTGGGGGATGCAGGACTTTGGAGAACAGAGTTTTATAAGCTGTTGTAGCCTGGGGGGAGCAGCTGACCCTGGGTGCTGAGGTCACACTGAAATATAAGATGATCAGCGAGAATGACTGGTTTCCCTCCACAAGCCCCATCACATGCTGGGTATCACTCAGGATTTCACAGGAACATAGACCTGCCACACTGTTCATAAAGTGTGTGACCCCAGGCAGATTACTTAACCTCTCTGAGCTTATTGCCATCTATACAGTATAGGAACAATGACAACTAAATTGCAGGTTGTTATGAGAAAGCAGAGCACCTAGCACTAAGTAGGCACTTGAAAAATGGCAACTCCTTATTATATCTTCCTACCTTGGACACACTTAATAATGGCGAGCTCACCACCTCATGAGGGAATCCAAAGCCATTGCTTTGACCACCTTAATTATTACAAAAGTCACACTGACATTAGGCCACCTCTGACTTCCTCATAATTTTCACCCTCTGGTCCTCATTCTGCCTCTTGGAGTCTCATGAAATAAAACCTGCCCCCTGCTTCCCTCCCACAGGACTTGGGAGGAGGAGGGGGTTATGTCTTCCCTGGGTCCTCTCGCCTCCAGCCACACGGCCTGGTTCCGTCGGCCAGGACTGCAGGCTGGGAGCGTTGCTCACTACCTGTGTGCAGAAACCTTATGCCTCCAAGGCCTCTGATGCCCTCCAGCCATGGAGGGAGGCAGCAAAGAGCCTCTTCCTTTGCCACCCTTCCCTGCCTGCTCAGTCGGGACTGGCACTCCCAGGGGACAGGAAGCAAGGGAATTGTGGGGGTGCTACAAGCCGTGAGATCTTGGGGCCCCATTGCATACCCCAGCACAGGTCTGCACTGGCTGCAGGGCGGGCTCCCCTGGGCAGAGTTGGGAGGATGAGGCTCCAGGCAGCTCTGTGGTCCAGTCAGTGGTCCAGGCCCACCCTGCAGACCCAAAAGCTTTGTCTGACCCTGCAGGGCTCCCAGGGTGGGCTTCCAGGTGGAACACCCTGTTCCCAGGGAGGAGCCTCAGCAACCGGATGCCAACAGGGAAGGATTAGGCCCAGAAAACCAGCTCCTCCTCCAGCCCCTGCGCCCCGGTTCCCTGGTCTCATCTGGGACAGATGGGGCGTGAGCCTGGCCGAGAGTTTGGGAACATGCTGGAGGCCAGATGCTGCCACAGAGCTGTGCCTTCCCAGGTAAATAAATTACACACCAAACACAAACAATCTGCTGCCTGCCTCTCCCCGTCAGAGGGCGGCGTGTTCCGGGAAGCAGCTCTATTTCCTTGTGGACAGTGGAGGCAGGGCCAGGGTACAGTGAGGGACAGGATCTCCCAGACATCTCTAACACTCCCCACCTTAGCACCTGAAATCTAAGTCAATGAGGAAAGTTTATCAGCACTCTGCCGAAAGGGCTGGAGATACAGCACTGTGCAACCAGCAGACCCGAGCCTTCGGCATAAGCCCATCTGCTGGGGAGGAGGGGGTGGGTGGCCTGAATACCCGGCAAGACACTGAGGCCCGAGCAGGGATGAGCCCCGCCTGGCAGCCAGCGTTCCTAATGGGCTGGAACCTGGCACAGGGTGCCTAAGTTGAATCTTGGGCAGAGCAGGTGGGCTGGGAGCCCTGGCTGGGCACAGAGTGGAGGGGTCTCCTGAGCAGCAAGAACTGGCACTAAATCCCCAGAAAGATTGACAAGTGGGAGGCTCCAAAATAGACAACCCTGTGAACTTGACTACTCATGGTCCTTAATAATGGAGATGCCTGGCCCAGTGGGGACCCTGAGCAGAGAATGTGAAACCAAAGGGTGACGAACCTTTGTGCAGGCACGGGTGGGTATACTGGAATTTGATCTGGTTGACAAGAGATGCTGAGGAGAGACAGCCTAGGGTTGGAGGCTCTGCATCCTTGTTCTCATGTCACCTGGACAAGCCTTGTGACTTTCTGGGCTAGGGTTCTCATTCAGGAAACATTGGTGAAGGGGGCCTCTGTGGTTCACGGAAGAATAATGGGGGCTTCATTTCCTCCAGCAAGGAGCAGGGAAGCTCTGAGGGGATCCCACACTTAGGGGCTTAGGCTCCCCTGCCCTCATGCTGCAACCTCTGGCATTGACCTTACTGCTCATGGGGGGTGGGGGGCAGGTAAAGACATCTGTGTGTTTGTTGGCCCAAGGAGGAAGCAGGTTAGGGGGACTGTTGCCCCTTCTGCCATATGAGAAGAAGCCTCTCAGCCTCTACCTGGGACAGTCCATTTGGAAGGCGATGGCTTTGGGAGAACTTCAGTCTGAGGGACCTGGAGAAGCTGTCAGCTCCTGCAAGGTGGCACCTGCAGGCACATGTGTCAGGCAGAGCCGAGGTGGACAGTGCCCAAAAAACATGGATCCAGTGTCCTCAGGGTGTGTCCACTCTGCCAAGCACATGAGCTGCTGAATGCATGCCAGTCTTCTTGGGGGTGGGGGTAAGGAAGGGAAGAAAGAACCCCAGGAAGCCTCGGTGCTTATTCTCATCCCCAAGGGAGGCTTCTCGTAGAGAAATCGCAGGCCTGGGAGTCAGAAGACGAGATCCCACGGTACTAGTAATGGCTAAGTGACCTTGAACAATGAGTGGAATTCTGAGATTTAGGAATATATCAGAAGCAACCCGCCAGCAGGAGGGAGTCTGGGGTAGGCGGCCAGCTGCAGGCCCTGCCTTCTGAGCGCTTCTGCTCTAGGGGCAGCCACAGAGGGAGGAAGGTCATGTCACCCTGCACCAGCTTGACATCTGAGCTGTCCCCGCCTTGCCCTTCAGTCACAGCCTTCGCAGTCCCCTCACCCAGGCCACATGCTTTTCGGGGACTTTCTGAGGTTTCTGTTGGGGCGTCCAGAAGCAGAGGGGCAGGGGCTGGGGCTGCCTATGCATGCGTGTTTGTGTGTGTTTGTGTGTGCGCAGGCGTGTTGTTGGCACGGACGTGACTCTGCATTCTCCAGGCCCGTAATGAGTCCTCATTGCAATGGGTTTGATGGAATAATTATATTCTGGAAAAACTGCAGGAAACTGCGTTCCACTTCTTAAAGGGCAGGATCATCAAACATTTGTGCTACATTATTTGCAGGCACACCTTCTGCTGCATCTGCTCCCTTAAAAAAAAAATCTCCAACTCCAATCTGATCTGAATATATAAATCTGAATTATCACAGCAAAGGCGATATGCTCACACCTTTTTTCTTTTTTTTTTTTTATCTGTTGCCATGGTGATTAGATAAAATTCACGCCAAGTCTCCAGGGAAGGATGGAATTATTTCAGACAGTTTCTCACCCCTCTCAAGCTACTTCTCTCTGTAACAAGCCTGGGCACCATCTCTGAGCTTGGGCAGAGAGACAGGCAAGAGAAGGCACAAGCTGCCTGGGAGGCCTTGGCCAGGCACAGGAAAGCCCTCTTTTCTCCCAGATGCTCCTGGTGCCCAGCTAGGCCCTAAGCCACAGAGCAGCCACTGGTCCTCAAACCCACAGCTCCCTCAGTAATCCCAGTAGCCATGGGAAGAAAAGCAGACGCTCAGGGGCAAAAGACAGTGCCCTTGTTCAAGGTCAAGGCAACAGCGTGTGCAGACGGACCCAGGGCCTTGGCTCTGCAGTCTCCCTAGTGGAAGTGAGCAAGGAATGAGGTTTTCCTCAGAAGGTGAGACTCAGCTCCCAGCTCAGGCCGCCACTGCAGTGTCCTCAGGCTGATTCTCAGAGGAGCTCATTATCAATGGGTGTAATTTGTTAGCAGATTTTTCAGTAAAGGGCATTATTGACCTAATTGTTATTTAACACCACCAATTCATGAACCTCTCTGGTCCATGTGTGCACGCGTGCGTGCAGGTGTACGTACACGTGTGTGCTTCACTGGAATGATTCAGGGTGTTACAGAAGCGAGCCCCGCTCCCTAGCTCTCAGTTCCTCCAAGAGTCCATGTTCCAAGGTGTGGGCAATTGTCCCTCAGTAAGTGGGGGGGGGGCATCATTTTTAGCATATCTCACAGCATATTTTACATAATGGTGAATAAAGACAGAGAGAGAGAGAGAGAGAGAGAGAGGAGAGCGAGAGCGCAAGGAGAGAACGTTGGATCCCTGAGGGGTCTTGAAGGCCATGAGCAGGTTGGTGGGACAAAGATGACTTCTTTGAGGTAGTCCTGGCCAGAGTGTCTTTGCTGGGTTGTTCCTGGACCTGGGCCTACCAATGCGGTGATCTAGGGGAAACAGTGAAGTCTAGTGACCAGGCCAGTTGCTGGGGACCTGGGATTTCTCTGAGATTTTTTCTTTCTGGACCTCAGTTTCCTGCTTGGAAAACGAGGGAGAAGGAGAAGTCACCTATTTCTGTCATCACTGGGAAATGTAGCAAATTCAGCACCCGGGCCCTGTGGTGAAGCCAGGAGACTCGGGGTGACCGAGCAGGCCTCTCCCAGGCTCAACCTGGAGCTGGGACAAGGAGGTGCCTGGAGACCCAGTGAGAGTGAATATCTAAACCTCACCTGTCTCTTGGCCCACAACTGTCTCAAGGCAGCTGTGACCCCAGGATGGTGGCAGATGTGGGGGCACAGTCACTGCATAGACTTGGGTATCAGGCAAATCTGGGTGCTGATCATGCCTGAGCTCTTGACCTTGGGCAACTAACCTCTTGAAGCTTCTGTAATATACAATGGGAATAAATTTAAAACCTACCTCACAGGGTGTTGTCAGAATTAAATGATATGAAGTCTCTAGAGTACTTAGCACCATATAAAGGTACACAGGAAAGATTCAATATGTGGTACCTGGGCAGAGGCCAGGTGGGGGATGGAGGATAGGGGTAGCATCGTTTCAGGCCAAGGTGATACAGAAAAACAAAAGCACAGACCTCTGAGGGAGAAGACCTGCATTCTGGTTCTCCTTTGCCATTTGTCACCACTGTGTTTTTAGGCCTGTCACTTAATCTCAGAGCCTTAGTCTTCATTTGTAAAACGAGAGTCTACTCTGTTATTAACTTGTGTGATAAGTGTTATTATTCTCGATTTTCAAATGAGAAAAGGAGGCTTTGAGAATTAAGCACTAGAAGTTGCACAAGGTCATGTCTTAGTGGCTGAGCTAGGATTCAAACCCAAGGGCAATCACACTTCCCCAGCCTTCAACACATTGGATTCGGCATGAGATCAGATGGGGACACCTGTTGATGGCCGAGGGTGGTAGCTGGCTACGTTGCCACCATCACCTACGATTGTGAGAATCATCTTGAATTGACAGCTGAGACCTGTGACTTTGGGGGGGCCCGCCCCTGGTGTGCAGTGGTTTTTCCCTCTGTGCACTGCCAGAACAGCAAGAGGAGGCCAGAGAGATTGTTCTAGAGACCCAGGTTCTAGTCACTACCTATGCGACTCTGGACAAGGTCATCTCTAAGGTTCCCTCTCAGTTCTCCACCTCTGTGATTCTGGGGTGCAGCCAGTGGGGCCAAGATTAAACAGACATTGTTTGTAAGAGAGAAGCCTGGGTCTCACCTCAGGGTTAACAAGGGAGAAGGCAGCAAACAGGGCCACGAAGGACGTCCACGGGCAGGTACAGACAGACCCTGGGCTGTTCCCTTTAAGAGGAGCAGAGTTCCCCGACTCCTGGATCAGGGCTGTGGGAGCTTGGAAGGAGGAGGGGGCAGAAAAGCCCCCAGAGTCTAGAGATTCAAAGACACCCTGCCCCTGTGAGATGCAGAAGCTCCTAATTGGAGCCGTGCACGCACCCAGCACCGATCACTCCATGATGTGCTTTCTGAGGCAGCGCGGGAAGGCAGGCCTTCATTAAATCCGACACTAGGGAATTAATTCAACTCACTGCCGTCACTCTATCTCCATCACCCTTTCCCCTCGACAGCCATTGCTCCTTGATCTCCCACACCTTCATGTCGAAAGTTCTCCTTGAGGAAGGAAGCTTCCCCTGACTGTCACCGGAGCTACGACTATATCACAGGCCAGGACGCAGGGCCCAGATCGGCAGCAGAATCAGCAGGGTGCAGGCACGAGGGTGGGGCGGGAGGCAGGGATCACACAGACACACTGTCATAGAAAAAATGGGAAGAAGGACCAGGGGCCCCCGGAGAGATCCTTCTCTACCACCAGCAGGAGAAGGAGGGGTTTGAGAGCTGATGGTGACAGCCAACTGGCTCTCCCTACTTCAACTGTTCTTGAAACAGCGACTTTATAATTAAAATCCCTTTGGGAGAGAGTCATGCAGAGGAGAAGGGCAGAGAAAAAGACAAGGGGTGGCCAGGAAGCCACCTGAGCCAGTCTTCAGCATCATGGCGCCTCCTTGCCCGCTGAAAATCACAGCTACTGAGTGGAGCCCCTCCCCTACCTATAGGTACCTCCCTACTATGTGAATTTCAGTCTCCTCCTGATCTCACCCGTGCCAGGATCCCTTAGCCTGAGAGGAGTCAGGGCAGAACCTGGGGCTGGCAGACCTGCTAACCCATGGGGAACTGGCCACTTCAGCTGAACATGCCACCTCTTTTTGTCCCAGTATGCAAATCAATATTGCCTTTGCTCTGTTTGCACCAAAGTGGCCAGTTAGGAAAGCACTGCCCGAGGGCACTGAGCTCTGGGATCCGGGTCTGAGGATGTGCTGGGATTTCTGTCCAAAGTTATTGAGTTTAATTTCTCCCTCTCTCTCTCTCTCTCTCTCTCTCTCTCTCTCTCTCTCTCTCTCTCTCTTCCCTCAAAAGATCTGTCCAGGACTTGTAAGGAAATATACAACCCTCATCAGACCAGGGATAGGGAAAATGGGTTATGTGAATACTAATTTGTGAGAGAAAAGAGGGTTTCAGGAAGAACTTTCCTGATGGAATGAGATGGATCCCTCCTGGTTGAGGTGATACAGAGGAACAACACTAGCAAAAACCACCACCACCAACAACAACAAAAAACGTTCTACCAGTATCTCATTTTATAGTGGAGGGAGTTATGAGGTAAGTAACCTGCCTGATGTGAGACCTGGGGGAGGCTCCGTCCCCCTTGCATCCTGGACCTTGTCCACTCTCCTCCACACCAGAGCTCCCTGCCCTGAAGATTCCCCTCTGCTCAGAAATTCCATGCAGACAACATCTTCTCTTGATTGTAATCAAATTGCAAAGTCAAGTCCGAAATGCAAAGTGAGCTATTTTAAAGGGTTCTTGGTTAAAACAGGAAATTCTCACCTTTCCTTTGAATGGAGTCACAAAATCAGACCACCAATTGTCCACACCCATGGGAGACCTCTGGGGGCTGGGGTTGGCACCGTGGAGACAAAGGAGCACCTGGCCCGAGAGTGGGGAGTGTATCCCCCGCCCCATCCATCCTTTAGAGGAAACGTTGCACCTGCTCCCAGCTCACGGTGACCACAACCACCAGCTTGTCTGGTGTTCCTGCCACACCCCCTTCTACCCAGAGCAAACGTCCTTGGTCCTGGACGAGGAAAGCCCTGCTCAGGTAAAGCCATCACAGGAGAGGAGGAGATGGAAGCTTGGAATCGTGAGTTTTCTCACTACTAAATGTGTTAGTCCACGTCGGCAGACTCACGAGGTTGTGCGGAGGACTGGAAGACCCTCGACTACCCCCACCTGCTGCAAAAGGGTTAATCTGGGAAAAGAAAAAAGTGGTGGAAGACCCTTTACTGGAGGCACAGAGGTGGGGCGGGCTGTCCCCGTTCAGAGTTGGGGCCAGGGATGCCTTTCTGTGATCCATGTCTTGTGGTCTCCCGAAAACCTTTCAGGAAGCTCTGCAGGAGGTAGGTCTATGTGAAGGTGGGACTTCTGTGAAAATCAGGAAGGACACCGAGTCCACCTCTGGTCAGCATTAGGGCAGAGACGGGGAAGCATCCCCAAAACACAGATAAAGGACAAAATTCGGCAGTGGTGGGAAGTTTGAGCCAGTCACCACTCTGAGACCATCCTGGGGACGTGCTGACATCTTGGGAAAGACATGGATGTTTCCAAGGATGTGCATTTAAGATTAGAGCCAATGTTTGTGGCCTTTAGGGGCAGAGCCTATCTTTATGCCAGCTGGGTTATCGAGGGCTGGTATCATTCTTAAGTCATGAATGGGAAAGTGGAGAAATTTAGGGCAAGGGCCAGAGCCCGAAGAGCCAGTGCTCCGAGGAACCAACAGCGTGAGGTGTAGCTGGTGAAAAGCCTGAGCCAAGGTGGAGCTGGGCGGAACAGCATGGTCAGGAGGGGCGGAGCGTCTTGCGTACCAGCTACGGTTTGGGCCTGGGTTTTGAGAAAGACCTGAACAAACTGGGCCATTGTGGAGGTGGCACCAGGATAAGATAAGATAGTGTGAAATCAAAGAAGAGGTCATTCCAGAGACGGGCTTGCCTTCGCCAGGAGGATGGGACACTGACAGAGGGTAGAAGAGAGAGTGAGCACTGTCCTCCTGCAACTGGCGGGTGCAGAGGGAAGGAAGGAAACTTCTATACAAGTTCAGGGGCAGGGAGCAGGGAGCAGGCCGGAGGAGGGACAAAGGGGGGAATTTCACAAAAGCGGATTTTAGTCCCACAGAAGGAAGAACTTCATAAAAGGGGACTTCCTAAAAGGCAGAAGTGGCCCCTACCTTGCGAGGTACCTATGGTTAAATATGACTTGGTGGTTTTCAAAGCCACAGCGTATCAGTTCTTCTCAACAGACACGAAAATTTTTTAAAAAGAAACCAGAAATCATCCTTGATTCCACTCCCTAAAGACAACCATGATAATCACTAATAGCCTGCAAGTACTTCTTTCTAGATATCCATCTATGAGATATATATAAACATTTATATATATCAACCAATTGGAATCCTACTATATATATAAAATGCATTTTTCCACTTAGCATCATATTACGGTATTTTTCTCAAGTAGTAATATATTGAAAATATTTCATTGTATTGTGCCATTAGTTATTTAAGAGTTTATTTTTTTTTTCACTATTGAAAAGAGCATTGGGTTGTTTCTTAGGGATCCAACCCTAAGGAAATGGGTATTCAAGGCTTCAGATCCATACTGTCCAGTTGCTCTCCGAGAGGTCATACCAGAGTCTCCTTGGAGCAGCAGTGTGTCACCCAGCAAGACACATGCTTGCCAACATCACTCCAAGGTTTTCCCAAAAAGAAGTCTCCTCCATTTAAGATGATCTTTGATGCGCCACTTTTTTAGAAACATGTCTGTTATATGCCTACATGTGATAAACGAGGTACATGATAAACACGACAAAATTTGACTTGTGTGTGTGTGTGGGGGGGGGGGGGTGGGTGGGTGTGTGCGTACATACACACATACACTGATCTACACAGTAATTTTGTCCCCTTTGAAAACTCTGACAATCCACCCAGACCCTAGAGGCTCTCAACACAAATCCACCCTGTTGAGAGAGATGGGCTCCCTCATCCAGAGTAGGCTGCTTCTGGAGAGTTGGGTCCCAGGTCCAGTGTGGTCACAAAAGGCCTCTGTATAGAATCTCCAGGGGGTTGGGCTCCCTGATTTCCAAGGCCCCTTCTGGACCTGGCAAACTAATTCTACCATCTGCATGTGCCACCTGGGAACTTTAGGTATGTATGAGGGAGGGGGGAAATAAAGGAAGATTGGGGACAGGGGAGATCATTGTTTCAGGATAAATTGGAATAAAACTAGGTGCTTTTAAGAGCCAAAGCAAGAAGGCAGCAGGTGGTGATCCCTGCCGGCCTGGCCTCTGCCAGGGAGACCCTCAATTCCGCAGGCTCAGGACAGGCTCTCCAGGGAGCTGGGGGCGGGGCAGGAGATCAGCTTTCTCTCTCAGGTTTCCCTGTGTGCTGTGACCTGGGCTCCCAGCTTTCTCTTGTAATTTGAACTGAAACTAGGAGTTCTCAATGGGGGCAATTATGGGGCCTCTCCCGGTCACTCAACCCCGATCACCTTTTCCTACCCAGCTGGCCACTCCTGTAAATGGCTGACCCGCTGACCAATATCCCCCGGGTCAGAAGGACAGAGGGCAGCCAAGACTCCCCTGAGCTCTTCCAGGGAGAGCAGCCGAATGAGAAGGCCACACAGCCCCATAAATACTCCTGGTATTCTTAATTTTCAGTGGCCTCATGCTGGGTCTCCAGACTCTCATTAAACCAGGAAACAGATTACAGTGGGTCCCGAGGCAGATGCATTTCTTTTCCTCTCATATTTATACCACTTTTAATTGTTGTTATTTAACAACTATTGAACACCAACCCTGTTCTAGGTGGCCCAGAAGAGGGGGCAGGAAGTAGGTCCTCAGGAGGGTACAGCAGGGATGCCAGATGTGCACCGGCCCCTCCCCAGCTCCACCAAGGCACCCCAGGATCCACCCCCATCTCACTCCCCTCCCTGCGCTCCCATCCCCCAAGCCTGGCATCCCGCAGTGGGACCCAAAGCCCCCCTCTGCACACTGTGTTGAAATGGCTTCTTTTTCTTATGAAATATATCATGCATGTAGAAAAGCATAAAAATAATGTGAAAAGGGCTATGTTTCTTTTGGCTGTATTTTCTTCAGATCTTTTTTTAGGAGAAACAGTTTAAAAAATAAGACATTCTGAAAACAGTTGTATTTCCCTCCAGAGCCCATCACCTCCTCCTCAGAGGTAAGCATTACCCCGAATATGGTGTTTATCATTGCCCCGCGTGTTGTTGTTCTTCTGCCACATATGTATGTACCAGAAACAATACAGGGGACCGGTTTGCATGTTTTCAAACTTTATACAAATGGTGCCATAATGCACGCCTCCTTCTGCAATTTGCTTTTTCCATTTCCCGTTTTCTTCATAACGTGTCCAGGCTGATTTGTAAAGCTCCGGTTCAGGCATTTCCCCTGCAGTGTAATATTTCACAGTATGAACAGAGCAGATTTAATTTATCCATATTGGTTTCCAATTTCTTTTGCCATCCTAAATGTGACTGCGGTGAGTATTCCTGTCCACATCTCTTTGTGCACATGTGTGAGAGTTTCTTGAAGGAATATACATATGGGAGCTCTTTCCTTCATTTGTCTGTCTCCCCTGCAGGGCACAGACCTGTCACCATGACCCCAGTTCCCAGTATGATGTAGGCACATGGCTCATGGCTTAGTCAAGTTTGTTAAAGTGCACTGAGCACCCAAGGGACCTAAGGGCTCATCTGCTCTGGCCCCTTCACTTGCAGATGAGGAAACTGATGTCCAGAGAGACACCAGCACATTACTTAGTGACGGAGCTGGACCTAGAAAGCCCCTGCCCGCTTGCTTCCCACCTTCTTCGTCCTCCCGGTGCATACTCGGGAAAGCTAGTGACTATTAGGAAATGATCCAAAGAGAGAGGAAAGAGGTAGAGAGAGGCATAAGGAGGTCACACCTGAACACCTGGCCTCACACCTGGACACTCATCCAATAAGTAGAAGCCATACACCTGGACCCCGCCCTCAGGCTTCACACCCAAGACTGGACCCCAGCCTCCAGATGAGGACTCACAGCTGGACGTGATCAGACCAAGGCCTGAGAGAGGACGCCCAGCCCCCAGATTGAGGCCTGCAGGACTGAGGCTTCTATCAGGTCTGACACCTGCCTTTCATGGTTTTCCTTCCTCCTCCTGCAGACGGTCCAGCCAGCAGAAGATCCTGGAGCCGAGGCCCCAGCCACCCAAATAGTACAGCCTAGTATGACGAGTGGCTCTGAGGCCAGATGGTTTGGGACTGAATCCCAACTCTACTTGTGGTTAGTAGTGTGACCTTGGGTAAGTGACTTCACCTCTGTGCTTCTTTTGTTTCATCTTTGAGATGAGGATGATGATAATTTCACCTACCTTATGATATTGAGAATTATTTGTATAAAGCAATTCATGCAGTGCCTGGCACGACCAGGTTTTTAATTACTCCCCGCCCATTCCATATGACAACTCCACGCAGCACCACCTCGTCTCCCACCCTGACACTACTGCCTGGCCTTGGGCAAGGCTTCTCTCTGAGTCTCCGTCTCCTGATCTGAAATGACAATGACAGTATGTTACCTTGAGCATAAAATGTGACCAAACAACCCAAAAGGGCTTTGACAGGTGCTCTCATCAAATCGACATGGAATAGTAGGGCTATTGTTTTGTTTAGCCAGTTCTGACCTGCTGGTAGCCAAGTGTTTTCCTGTTTATTGGGGGCTCCGAACCACAAGGAAGCAAATAATATACTCCCTCTTGAAAACGTGAGGCTACATTTGTGACAGGCCTGGCACAGTGCCAGGCCCCCAGAGGCTAAAGAAATGCTTCCCCTGGAGCCTGCTTCCTGCCTTCAGGAAGACTGTATTCCTGTGAGTCTATAAGGAATTGGAGAGGTAGCAGAGTCAAGTCCCCAGGCCTCTGTGTGCTCATCTGTAAATGGGGACAATTGTTTCCATGCTACGCTGAATCACTACAAGAATCAAACCTAATGCACATGAAACTGCTGTTGACTGGAAAGTCATAATACAAATTTAACTCACTATTAAAGGTTAAGTGTCCCTTCTCTGAAATGCTTGGGACTAGAAGTATCTTAGATCTTTTTTTTTTTTTTTTCAGATTTTGGGATATTTACATATATATAAAGAGATACATTGGGCTAGGACCCAAGTCTAAACATGAATTTCATTTATGTTCATCTACACTTTACACACATAGCCGGAAAGTCATTTTATACAATATTTTCAGCCTAGCTGCATTTTGACGGCAACCTGGCATCTGAAGTTAGGTGTGAAATTTCCTACTAGTGGCATCATGGCCATGCCCAACAAGTTTTGGATTTTGGAATGGTTTAGAGTTTGGGATTAGGGATGCTCAACCTGAATATGAAAGGTAAGAGGCTATTCCGTTCACCCTAGATCTTCACATTGCTTCAACTCTGGGTAGGACATGGTGGAAGACTTCCCTCCACCGGCCTCTCTCAGCCACTCCCACATTCACCGGCAGTGCCCTGTGTTGTGAAACAGCAGCCCTGGGAAGGGGACAGGAGGACAATGGGCATGTGGGGTGTATGACAGAGGTTGTTCTATGGCTCACCTGCATGGAGGATGCCCAGTGATAATCCCTGGGAAGTTCAAGGGCAGACATGGACTCCAGCAGGCGAGGTCCTGGATGATCTCCACTTTCCTGGAAACATCCCTGGCCATTGAAGACCACCCTCTAAAATTCCCTGCAGACCATTTCAATGGCTCCGCATTGCCCTTAAATCACCCACAGCTCCTGCGGCAGGTTATACCCCACCTTAAATGTATCCACAGTTCCAGTCAAATCAGGCTACTTCCCCCCAGAGTGAGCCATTGCTCTCGGCTCTCTGGGAGTTCACTCCCATGGTCTCCTTTACCTGGACCACAGATGCTTGCTGGACATGCAGGGGCCTTTAACAAGTGCAGAGGCTGGGTCTCACCCTAGGGGTCCTCATTTGATGGTTCCAGGAATGGGCCTGGACAATGGTATTCTTCGAAGTTCCCCAAGTAATTCTAAATTTGAGAATTGTCTGTTCTCGAACACTCTGCCCTGCAGGAGCTCAGCCACCCAATGCACCCATTATCTAAAACCCATGGGAGATGCTGCTTCCTACAAGGCACTTCTGCAAAGCACTCAAGAGGGGCCCCAGTCCTGAGAACACCTTTCCAGCCTCCTCCTACACTCTGGCTCATGTTGAGGTCAGGTGAATCTCAAGCTCCTCTCACCTGTGAGGCTGCAATCCCCTCAAAAGGAGGCACAGTGTCCCCTGCTTATTTCCAGCCATCCTTTCTATGCTTAATAGGCCTCATTAAAGAGTTGATTCAAGGTTGTCCATAAAATTCAAAGCACCTAATCCCCCCTCAATCTTGCCCAGAAGATAAAATGGGCAACGGGGAGCTGCCCTCCTTGACCAGGAGAAAAGGCCAAGACCTGACACAGCCCTGGGCTCACCACACACACACACACCCTGAGCCAGACGCTCCACAGAACTCTTGCCCCTAGACGCAGAGCTGAGGGTCTCTCTCGGGTCTCCATTTTGTGTGCTGGGGTCTACACAGGGGAAGCTCCCTCGCTCACCACAGGTAGAAAAGCCAGAGCGTAGGTGTGAGTGTAAATGCATATGTGTACGTATTCAATGTGTATCATTTACATCATGCAGACTATTTATACACGAGCACGCATATCTATTTTAATTTAAATGAGTTTCTTTGGTGTGTAGGAAGAGGAATTTCTCCAAATCCCTCGGGGTCCTCAAGCAAAGACCCTTGGGAATCACTGTCTATATAACAGAGCATCTTGCGCACAGTAAATGCTTAAAAACATTTGTTAATTTAAATAATGAAGTAAAAAATCCAATCAACTGACGATTGCCTATGCCAACATGGCCATTTAGATAGATTTAGGGAATGAAGTCAATGCAAGCTGTGGCATGGCTACCGCCTGGTGTAGACCAGTAGATGTGAGTTTGTGCCCCACTCCTGGGGGTACAACTGCATCCCCAGCCATGCCTATGAAAAACAGCTTTCCTATGCCTGTGTCAACAATGTGGGCTCTGGAACATTCTAGAGGCAAGTCCTTTCCCTTTTTGCACCCCATCTTGGGGGCAGAGAAGAAAGTCCCTAGCCATGGTGTTCTCAGAAAGAAAATCTGTACTTCACAAAGTCCCAGAGAGCCCGGCAGTCCACCAGGGGATGAAGCTCCCTCTCACCTGGCAGGCACCACTGCCTGAAGAGAAGCTAAACTGGGAGCCCCAGACAGTGCCCCTGCCCCACGCCAGCCCCACCACTACCCCTGCCGCCATTCACTTTGTTTCAACCATTTATCTTCTTAGCTGACTCTCCAGGGTTCTGGCAGATGCTATGCTCTAAGACAGGGATATTCAGAATACTCTGAGCCCAAATTTGCTCTGCTGCTGTAGTGAAGGGAGGAGTCTCTGAGAGGAAACATCTCCAGCTCAGCAGCCTTCATCCAAGCACAAGGCCTGCCTGCCCTCACACTGGAACGCAGAAGGGCAGTGCCTGGCTCCAGCCAGCTTGGCCTTCTAATCCAAAGGTGGGTCTGGATAGCTAGGCACAGCAGATCTCAGGACACAGCAGATACCAGGGGGACCACCGAAACGGAGCCTCATGTCAGAGGTCAGGCCTTGACCGTGCACAGTGACCCAAAGTGCTTCCTGCCTGTGCCTCACTACAAGGTCCAGTCTCACCTCCTACCCTATGTCTACAGCCCTGAAGCTTATGTGACCCTTGTGTAGGGACAGCAGCATTCCTCCTCCTAAATGCTCACACCTGTATGTTCACACCTCTGCGCTCACTGTTCAGGAGACTGTCCAGGCCACTAGGAGATGACTAACCCTGGGTAAGTGGTGGGTGTGTGTCCACCAGGCACCAGCAAGAACTGAAAGCTACATACAGAAAAACGGTATGTAGAAAAACAGAGCCACATAGAAAAATGTGTACTATTCATGGAAACTGTGTTTTACCTACATAGAAGAAAGTCCATAATTTCTACTCCTCACAACTGAGGACAGCAAGGCTCTATGAGGTTCATGTACTTGTCCAGGTGCTATGGCCACTAAGAATCACAGTAAAGACTTGAGCTGGGTGCAGTGGCACATGCCTGTAATCCCAGCAGCTCGGGAGGCTGAGGCAGGAGGATCCTGAGTTCAAAGCCAGTCTCAACAACTTAGCAAGGCCCTAAGCAACTCAGCAAGACCCTGTCTCGAAATAAAATAAAATAAAAATAAAAAATAAAATAAAATAAAAAAAGGGCTGGGGATGCGGCCCAGTGGTTAAGTGCCCCTGGGCTCAATCCTTGGTGCCAAAAACAAACCACAAACAAATATTTGAACCCAAGCCTCCAAGAACCCAGAGTCCACATTCTTTGTCCTACAACTTCACTCCATCTTAGAAGAGGCTGCAAGCAAGCCTCGCTGACATGGGCCCTGACAGGAGCAAACCATGGCTTCGTTCCTGCAGCCAGAGAACCAGGCATAATCCACTCTCCCCTTCCTTTTTGTTCATCCTGTTACCACCCAATCTAAAGGATCAGTCGCCATCCTACCTAAGCCTTCCTCTGGGCATTTGGCAAACGTTGTCTGCCTGCCTACTGTGCGCTGGCACACAGTGAGGCTCGCAGCATTATGGACCCAGACCACCCAGTCCACTGCACCCCGGCTCAGGCCTCCTCGCTGAACCTCAGCCCATCTCCACGCGGCTGCAGCTCTGGCTCTGGCATCTCATTGATACGCCACAGAGTTCAAAATCACAGGCTTGGCAGGAAGTGCCATCTATACATAGCTCTACCATTCTGTAAGCACCGTTGGCTTCTTCTGAATAAATGCTACCCTACATTAAATGCCAGAATTCGGCAAGCCATGCTGCATGTTTGCAACGAGATTGAGAACTAAAGGCAAGATTGATTCTGATGTGAACACCAGCAAAGCAAATGGGTTTTTGAAAACCCTATAATTTCCCTGCAACCCTTGACTTCACTAAACACACATTTTTAGACTACAGCACAGTTAGGTAGACATTAAACAAAAATGAGGTAGTCTAATGATGATTTATGTGTAGGATAACCTTCTATAAAGAATTCCACTCTGATTTCAGGGTAACTTACAGAGGTGCCAACTTAACCAAACAATGCCGCTTGCTCCGTGTCCACTGTCGCGGCGTGATCCCGGGGCAGAGCGTTTGCCTGCAATTGTCTTAAATCTGCTGAAATTCACCCAGTGGGTGCTCTGGAAATGCAGCGCCTGCCATGAACTAAATGGAAAAGCAAAACATGACACATGCACACGCCGCCAGAGGCACCTGCGAACACGAGGCGTTTCTGCTTGACTGAGGAGCCTGGCGGATGGTTCTGGAACCAAGCAACTGGCATGCAACTGCAGAGCAGCCCACCCGCCAGGATACTGAAGAGGGTCCTGGGAACTGCCGGCGGGCACGCCAGGCGGGGCCTCGAGAGCTCCTGGGGTGCAGGCATCCAAACCGCAGTTCTGGCGCACCCCTGCCCGGCTGCACGACTCTGCAGGCCCCACCATCCCCCAAGCCTTGGGTTCTCTATTAAGAGACTGTGAATCCGAGTCTCCCACAGGTACAACTGGGGGGAGTCAATAAGATGAGGCCCAAGACCAGAGAGTAGCTTACAGACAAAAGGTGACATAGGGCCAGACTGGGTGACCTGGGAGCTGAAGTCAAACCTCCCTGGTCGTGGACTGTGGCCTTGGGCAGGTGGTGACCTCTCTGTAAGATAGGCCTCTCATCTTCAAAATGGGGGTAATAATAGCACCTGCTATAGAGGACATGTGTGAAGATGTAACAGAATGACCCAGAAAAAGCACTTACCACACGAGACCTCAATAACTGATCATTTCTTTTCTCCTAAGTGTTACTATCACTTTCTTTTCGGTGTGGGCCATCCAACCAGAGGGAGAATTCCCTTGCTGCTGCCAAGCGTGTCCTTTGAATCTTTAACCTGGAGAGTGCATTTAAAGGCAGGATTCTTTCTCTGCCCTTGGAGGAAGACCGCGATGGTCCCATGCCCCTTTCCCCAGCAAAGCAAACAAAGAACAACAGCAGCATTGAGAGCCAGCTGCCTTTGTGAGGGAAACAGCGATCATTGGGAGTCCCCAGGACCTCAGCCTGAAGTCACTGTCACAGGGAAAGAGCTTGGGAATTGGGGACAAAAGCTCTGGCTACAATCCAGGTCTTGCCTCTTGGAAGTTGTGTGACCTGAAACAAACCTCTTGGCCTCTCTGATCCCATTTTCTTTATGCCTCTGGCTTACCCATGCTCTTCCTCCAGCCCAGCACCCAGGAAGGGAAACATAGGTGAGAGAAGATGTCTCTGGAGAGACAGGGTTATGCGGGTGGGGCCTGAGATTGGACAGCCCCTTTATGCTGGGTGGGTAATTTTCTTGAGGCATTTAGTCTACTGCTTCTGCATCTGAGAATTTAAGTCTCCCAGAGGCCTAATTTTCAACTCCAGGATCCCGTGTTCAAAAGGTTTCATTGTCCCATTTTATAGATGGACAGACTGAAGTTTTGGAACTAGCTTTCTTAAGATCAGCAATTAAGATTAGCAAACTTCACAGCCCGTCATCTTCCCACCACATCCCACTATATCACTTGTGAACTGTGTGCTCATAACTGTTACCCAATTTTCTGTCCAGCTGTTCATTTTTTTCTTGTTAATTTTCTTTTTATTCCATATTCTGGATATCAGTTCTCTGTCTTCAAGAGCACAGAACAATTTGGAGTCCGAATGCAAAAGTTTAAACTGTGGCTCTGCTACTTACTAACTGTAAGCTATTTACTGAGTGAGCTTCTCTGTGCCTCAGTTTGTGTATCTGTAAAACGGGAACATAACAGTCCTCTTGTCTTCAGATTTCTGTCAAGATTAAATGAACTGAATGTGATAAAATGCTTAGAACAGCCTGGAAACCAGTAAATGTTCCATAAATATGAGCGATTATCATGTTGTCTTCCCCTCACTCCAGCCCAGAATTAGACAGGACCTTCATGAGCCAAATGGCCTGGTCTTCTTTCCAGATTTCTCTCTCCCCACTCAGTCCAGCACACCCCAGGCCCACCCCACCCTCCTGGCCTGCAGACCTTTGCACCATTGCCTCCTCCCCCAGTGCTCTCTCTGCTCTCTTGGCCTAGGGATGTATCCTAGGGCCTTGTGCCCTTAGAGAGAATCCCTGCCTCTGTGTATCATCCTCCTCCTGGGGAGACACTGGCCCCTGAGGGAAGAAACAGGAAGCAGAGATGGTTACCTGGGGTCCACTGCAGGACTCGATGCTGTAGCTGGCACCCCGCAGGGCCCAGACTCTGTCTGCCCCATCAATTTCATATTCGTCCAGGCTGACCATCCCAGCCCCTTTCCCCCATGCCCCCAAAGAGCTGAGAATTGACATCCCCAGTTAGGTACATAAATCAGGGAGTATCCCAAGAGGAACCCACAGCAGCTCAGCCTGATGGAGATGAAGGAGGCGAAGGACCACCAGGCTTAAGTCCCCGCGATGCCACCCTTTGCTCCCCGCCTCCTCCCTCCATACCACAGCACAGCTGAGGAGACTTGGCTTCGCCGTGTCCTGCGAGCACTGGAAGGGAGAGGGCCCTGAGAGAAATGTTCATCCTGCCCTGATGATGACGGGTTCCCATCTGGGGCTATCACAGGGTTTAACATATTCCAGGACAAAATACGATTAGTGTCTTGAGCCAGAACTGATAAAGTCGGGAGTGAGTTTAGAAAGGATCCCCTAGGAGGAGGTTAATCTGGGTGATTTTTAAATCCATTCTTAGCAGAAATCAGGGAAGACATCATAGAAATAGTGGTATTTGAATGAGTCTTTGAAAGAGGGGTAGGGTTTAGACAGACAAAGAAGAGGAAAAGCTGGTAGTAGTAAAAAAATAAAATAAAGTCCCTTGTGAGTGGTTAAAATCCTGTGTACTGAGATTGCACAGGGGAGATGCTGCAGGACAGTGTGGGTCTGGGCCTGGGTCATTTACCAGGCACAGAGAGGACTGGGCTGCGTCACCTCCAGGATGTTCTCTGGCTCTGACTGTTCCTGATTCCATATCCTCACTCATAGTCTATCCGTGCTCCAAACTGGGCACCACCTCATCCCTTGTCCCTGTCCCCCATTCCTCCACCCCCACCCAAGTTGGTGAAGGTAGACACCTGGGATCCAAAGTGACCTTTGGATCAGCCCGAGCCAAATGGAATTAGCAAGTTGAACTTGCATTCCAAAGCCAAAGCAGTATCATAGTTGCCTGCTGCATTGGGATCAGCCATCCCTGTCCATCAGAGCTGATGACACAGGCTGAATCCACCATGTCCCATCAGGACGTTCTCTGTCTCCTGCTGAACCAAAATGGAGCGAGTGTCCACTGCTGCCTTCCTATTACAATGGTTGTTTTGTCCACTGATGTTTTTAAAATATTTTTTTAGTTGTTGATGGACCTTATTTTATTTATTTATATGTGGTGCTGAGAATTGAACCCAGGGCCTCACACATGCTAGACAAGCACTCTACCACTGAGCCACCACCCCAGCTCATGTCCACTGATTTTTTAAGCTGGAGATCTGTGGTCATTCAGAAAAGCTAAAGCCTCTGGTTACCACCCATGACCAGAGGTTAGCGCAAGGGCTAGTGACACATTTTTGTCTCCAGGTAAGGAGAGGCCATTCTCCTGGGTGGAAACCTATGGATAAACTGCCTCTGGAAAGGCACAGGAAATAGAGGAAGCCAGAGAACCCCAGCTCAAATCCAGGCCACATCCCTATTAGCTGTGTGGCCTTGGGTAAGATGCTTAACTTCCCTGGGCCTCAATATCCTCATTTATAAATTGGAAAACAAAATACAACAAAAAACATTATCTCTCTTAAAGGGTGATTTTAAGGATTAGAGATAATATATGTAAAATGCTTAACCCAAAAGAGAGCTCTATACATGATAGGTATTATCATTAATCTCATTTTTATTATTACTCTGTGACAGTGCTATGCTGGTCCTAGGGATAAAATAATGAGAAAGGTATAATCATACACCCTTCTGCACACACAAACAGAAATAATGGCTTGTGACACAAGACAGAAGGAAATAAATGCTCCAGGAATAGAACCACAGGAACAGTAATGTCAGGAGTCACATTGGAGGAGGCTCAGGTCAGACACATATGCACCACGTTCATGGGACAATGGAGGGGTGGGGTGTCAATAAGGAGAGAAGGGATCAGAGTGGAACAGGCAGAAGAAATGGTGGGGACAAACGCAAACTGGTATGGAAACCCATGGAAAACCCTGGGCTCCTGTTACTCTGGGGACAGTCACTAGGGAGGTGCAGAAATTCTAGTGGGCTCATGAGACTCTCCTTCACCTCCTGAGGTGGGCTGTGGGGCGTGACGGGGAAGCACTGCCTGATGGGAATCCTTGAAGTGGGGATCTTTCCAGAAAGTCCCCCCTGCTTGCCCCTGCTTCTCCCCCATCTAAGAGTCCTATGCACATAGCAAGGGGCTCCTCCAGGCTTGCCTTCCAGAGCAGCAGTGGACACATCTGGCCTGCATCTGAGCGGTGTCCAAAACTCCCCACTGGGACCGAGAGAGCCAGTCAGGATGCTGGGGAAGAGCATGCTGGGAAACTCCCACAAGGAGCCCGCATCGATATAATCAGGTCTGGTGGAAATTAAAAGCTATTAGGAACAGGGCCGGATTTATCTTTATATCCAATAACATGCATTGTAATGGTGATCATGCAGATGGGAAATTAAACCACATCTCGGCTTCACTGGAGGCCTTAATTTTAATTTATGTTTGTGCACAGCCCTCAGCCCTCTCCTGCCCACCCCGCCCGCTCTGCAAGCAGGCTCACCTCAAGACCAAGTCCTTCAGGAGAGACTTGGTTGGAGTACGGGGGTCAAAGGTGAGAGGCTGTGCTTTACACACACCTTTTAACTAGTCAAGGGAGGGGAAGGAGGAGGAGGTGGGTGGAGGGTGTGTAATAGGTGGCTCCTGGAAAGACAGGACCTTGGGCTGTCTCTTCAGCCTCTGGAGGCCCTGGGAAAACAGCCAAAAAGCCAGTGAGCCCGGCTCCAGGGCAGCCGTGGACAGGCGGGAAGGCCAACTGGTGAACAGAGACTCAACTCACAGCGCTTGTTTAGATCCCACACACCCTCAAAAAGAGACCCGGGGGGACTGGCTCCCACCCCCAGGGTTCTGCAGCAGCCTAGGCCCCACCTCCCAGGGCACCTGCTCCCCCCTAGGGGTTACTTCCTGGTGCCCTGATTGGCCCACATCAATCCCCCAGTTTCTCCTCCTGCTTTCTAGCTCCTGCTCCTTTTGGTCCTCATGTCTGTGGAGCAGCCCAGCCCAGCCCCGCAGATCCGGAAGTCAAAGTCAGTACAGGTGCCTGCTCCAGGAGCCCACCCTGAAGCTCAGAGGGGAGTAGCTCGGGCTCCTCCATCCCCTAGGACAACTAATCATTAATGTCTCCCCACCCCCCACCATGAGCAGCTGCCGTGCAGCCTCTACACACACACACACACACACACATACACACACACACAATGCATATATACTAGGTATAGTGTGAATATGGATAGCAGAAAAATTCTATTTTTATATAAAAAAATCATACTATTTGCATTTTTCCAAAATTGAAGCATACGGCGTGTGGGCCTGAGTTCTGGTTCCTCACCTACAATGCCCAGAGGAAACACAACCCCATTCTCTCTGGTTTTCATGGATTCCTCTAGGACCAAGTTAGTTAGGATTTACATGCTTTGGGAAGACTGTACCTGGATCTAATGCATAGCTGCAGAAGGATCTAGAATAATTATGGATGGGGCTGGAGAGCTGGGCAGGGGAGAAAAACTCTCCAAGACCAAAGGGAAGAAAGGGGTTCTATGGAACCAAAGTTTAACACAGTCCTGCAGATTAGCATCAAGGCCACTTCCCTGGTAATTATGCCCTTCGGGGCTACCAGTCCAGTCTTGACATCAAAGACAGCCCTGAAGCGCCAACTACAAGGGCTGCCTGGGGGAGCCCCCGCCTCCAGCTCCTCGCAGCCAGCCTTCCTTCTCCCTCCCTGCTCTGGCCTTCTTACTACCCCATGCCAACCACTCCCATCCTCATTTCCATGCCTCAGTCTAGGCTGCTTCCAGAATCCTTCAGGATTCTCCCAACCACCTGGTTATCCACAGAGTGAGCGTCTGCCCTGAGCGTCCACCCTGAGCATGGAAGGCAGAGCGTGAAGACCCAGGATATGTGGGTAAGACCAACCCTCTTCCCGCTCTGGGGAAACGCACAATTGTGGGGGACATGGTAGGAACACACATCACAACAGGAGCCAGCGAGAACAGGAGAATGCCACCTGCTACCTAATAATCATAGCCACCACCCAGCACATCCCGAGGACATGCCAGGCAGCGTTCTGAACATTGTACCTGTATTAACTCATTTCATTCTTACATCGACCCTGTGAAACCATTTACAATCGGGGATGAGTCCCTCAGGCCGTAAGTGAGTTGCCCACCAGCAAGCAATGGAGTGAGTTTCAATCCCAGACACTGGCCTTAGATTCTAGGCTTTTAATCACGACCCTGGACTCGATTCTACCAATCCTTCCCTGAAAAATCCACATTGTTTTTTTTTTCCCCTTCCTGACTCAAAGCCCTCACTCCCTACAGCACACAGTGAACTCCTCTGTGGTACCTGAGTAGCACTTTACTAGATACCTCTGTGTGGGTGCAGGGAGGCACTTCTCTCTGGGGGTAAGTGTATAGGCCGAAAAAACAGACCTGGGTCCAACGCACCCTCTGTTTACCAGACACGTGACCAGAAGAAGCTGCTTTACTTCTTCGAGACTCAGTTTCCTCTCCTGTAAGGTGGACAAGGCTAAAATACACTTTGTGAGGCTAAAATGAGATCAAATATGAAAGTTTCTTTACCTGGTGCCTGGCAGATAATAAGCACTCAAATTTTTTTAATATAATATAATAACAGTTATATTTTTGTTGTGTATAATGTTAGTCCGTCAGTTCAAGTGTCTGATACCACATCTCTTTACATTCTTTAAAAAACTGAAACATAGAGATCCTGAGATTCAAGTTCCCTCTGGTCCCCACCAGCCCACTGTCACTACCCACACGGTCCCTTTGGGTCTTCTGCTATGCACCTCATGCCTCACTGAAACGCAAGAATGTTGGCCTCGGTCCCAGACCCAGAAGAACCCTGCACAACCACCCCCATGGGGTCCAACTGCTTCTTCCAGCTACATCCTGAGCAGCCACAATATCACCCTGACCCTGGCATTCCCAACTCCTGTTTGTCCCTTGCCTTCAAAAGCTCTTCCCCTAACAGAACACTTATCCTAGATTTTCTTATTAGCTTATGGTTTTGTGAAAGGTAGGAAGAGCAGCTGTGTTCAAGTGGTTTTGGACCCCTGTCTTGCGACCGCCAGCTCTGACAGGATATAATGGCTGGGCCATCTGCTTGGAACTGAGGGAAAGAAAACGTACTGAGAGCGAAACACAAATCCATGCTTCAAAAAAATCATCCTTCCACGTTACTGCAAACACACCTCAGCATTGTTCCATCCTAACCATGCAAGGGACCCTCCAGGAGCCGCCAGACAATGCTGAGGCCCAGGACACACTCCTGAGGTGGTCATTCAGTAGACGTGGGGTTGGGTTGAGCGCTGGTGCTCCTAAAGAGCCCTGCAGGGATTTGAACGCAGCAAAATGAAGCAGCGCTGCTTTAAAGGGCTCATGCAGAGAAGGCTCCTCTTCCAGACTAACCTTGAAGAAGAGGAATCATGTCATACAAACGGCTGGGGGACCTTAGTGCAGATGGGGCACCCAGAACCCATTTTGTAGGAAGGAAGACAAAGGTCCCTGGTAGAGAAAGGAGAAGCCCTGCCGTGTGCAAGGACGAGTGAGTGGTGGGAAAGTCCCACAGTCCTGTAACTGGAGACTTGAAGGTAGATTAAGGACTTGAGATCTTCTCTTGTGGGTTCCCAGACCTATTTCCTGTTGAAGGAACAATCATGCTAAATGGAAAGAGGAGCAGATTTGACAAGGGACTTGCAACCACAGCAGCGCAATGAGATGAGCCTCCAACACAACAGTCTCTACCGGGTCTCCCAGTAGCAGCCAGCAGAGAGGCCAACCAGGATTCTGATGGCATCTTAGCCCATTCACGGGTGGAAAAAGGTCCAGTGGGCGTGCTTCCTCTACCCTGGCCATTCCACGCAGGAACACAGACCACACACCAGTCCCCAACCCTGCCCTTCCTGCCTTCTTTCACAGATAAGCCTGCCAGCTGCCTCCCATCCCTCAGGGCAAGGTCAGCAGAGCCCCAGTGGCCAGGAAGATGGAGGCCCCACTCCTGTGAGCGAGTAGGACCCGCCCAGTGTCTGCTGGAACCTCCACACACACACAGCAGAGGCCCCTGGCACCTGATTCCCCGCGTAGAGAAGGACCAGACTACTTGCTTGCTGACGCGCTATGAGAACAAAACCAAATCACTCACCACGTCAAGGGTTAGCTCAATGACCAGCTCAGACACTGCCCACAACCAGGCAGCCACCAGGCGGCCCCCCACCCACGATCGCTTCTTACCTGGGATGATGGAAACTGTGTCTTTCTCCCAAGACACAACGCTAACGTATTCCTGCACTGAAGAGGGGATGAGGCACTTGAAGACGGCCACGTTTCCACGCATTGACCTTTGATCCTCCACCCTGACGGTGTAGGGTTCCCTGAAAACTGCAGTGAGATGGGAGCAGGGGGGAGAAGAGTGTCACCAGGATGTGTCACCTCCCTGGGCTTCCCCAGCCTTCTCCTCTCCTCCTCCTTCCCGCCTCCTGCTTACCCAGCCCAGAAGTTCCTGCCACGACCTTGTTCCTGCCTGAGCAGCACCTTTGTCCACTTCCTCTCTGCCCCACTGGGCAGCTGTTCTTGCTCACTCGGAAATAGCCACCTCCCTCTGCAGGACCACATCTCCAGATTTCGACCTTTCCCCTTGTGAGTTTTAGCAAACCCTACTGGATGGCAGAGGCCTTGAGGTTAGCATCTCAGTCTGCACTGATGTTGCAGTCAACAGGGGCAGATGTGGGTCATAGGAAAACAAGGGAGAATTCCCCTTGGCATGATATACCAGCTTGCTGACATTATTCCTGGACCCAGGGTGGCATTTGTTTTGGGCAAAGTGACCAGTATTTGCCAAAATAAAACCATGATCTAAAATAAAATAAAGCCAAAACAGATGATCTAATGACAGCATGAGACTACTCTAGAGTGAAAGGCATCCTTGGAAATGTAACCCAGATACAGAATATTCTGGAAGGGTTTGGTGGTGTATAATTCACAGTGGGAGAGACTCTCTGAAACTGGAATTATGTCTGAGAATGCAGAGCCCCAAAGATGGGCTCACTGTCTCCAAGATTCTTGGCAATGAAGCCTCCCTGTGGCTTCTCCACCTCCTGCCACTACCTGCATCCTCCAGCACACCCCTGCGCCCAGCCTTGGCCTTGCCTTCAGAACCATCCCTTCCCCAGGTGTCCATTCCTGCCTTGCTCCTAGGGCTGCTTCCTGGCCACTGTCACCTGCAGTCACTCACGTGTCTGGTTCTGCAGGTGGACTGACCTGGCCTTACAGATAGGACTGAGGATCCAGCCTCTGATCTGTCCTCTGTGGGGCCTCTCCTAGGCACTCACTTGATCCTTCTGCCCTCTTCTCTGCCAAGCAGAGCTGGAACGTCCAGAGCCCCACTGCCTACCGACCTTGTCCCTCAGCAGGCACCTGGGCAACGTGCCCTTCTCCTCTCCTTGCCATGGTTGCCAGGCGACACTAAAGGCCCTGGCAGCCCCCCGGCTGTGCACCTGCAGCCTCTGTGGCGTCATCAGGAGCCTCTTAATTGGTTATATTTCCAGTGGGTCCAGCCCTCCTTGGCCTTCCCAGGCGTCCATTCTTCCCTTCCTCCCTGCTACGGCTGTGATGGGGAAGGAATCGGGGGTGGAGGCGAGGAGGGAGGAGAGGTACTGCTGGCTGAGGTGCTGCCAGCTGCCTGGGGCTGCGGTCCAGCCCTTCTGTGGGGTTGGCAGCACTGCCTCCATTTCTGGGACACACATCTTGAATAAAGGAGCCTGAAGGAGCTCACTCTGGAGGGGAGCGGAGCGGTGGAGGCAAGAGGACAGGCTGAGGCGCGCTCCACCCTCAGGGGAGCAGGGGAGTTGGAAAAGTTGACGGTAAGAGCATGCAACAAACAGGCCCTGCTTCGTCATCTGGCCAGTGCGAGATCCTGGACAGGAAGGGTTCACCTTTGGAGCCTCAGTTTCCTCACTTGTACAATAGCTCGTACAAGTCCCAGCATGTGGAACGTGCTTCAGGAATGCTGCCTTTCATGACAGTGGCACCTCTCCAATGAAGTGGCTGCATGCCTTTGGGAAAGTCACCTAATCTCTCTTTGTCATAGTTTTCTCATTTGTAAGAAACCCTTTATAGATGTACAGTGAAAACAGCATGTAAACCAACTACAGTCTATTACAGGAAATAGGATGTCCTTGTCCCGTACGTAGCCTAGTCCTCCAGGCTGCAGAGGCCAGCACTGGAGAATCCAGGCCTCCCAGCCCAGCATTCAGTGTTGCATTAGGGGTTGAACAGTACAAAGGACCTGCTCCCAAGAGCAGATTCCCTGGGGAGCCTGGGAGAGAAACCTTGGGCATGGCTCAATCCTGAGAGTTCAGGTTGACCCCAGGCAAACCCATGGCAAGAAGCAGAGCTTTCAATTCACCCTCTCACACCCCTGTTCTTAGAGCCTTGGAACCCTATCCTTGTGAAAGGGATCCCTAAAGCAGAAGGACCCAGGAGGTTAGACAAGCTCATCTTGCAGGGTCTGCCACGAAGCAGGCAGGCCCAGAGGCCTCCCTGGAACTCTCTCCTGGGCCTACTCAATGCATCATCAAGAAAGAGGGTGCATCAGGCCTGGGGTCACTGCAGCAGGCTGGCAAGAGCACTACCTGCCCTCTTGCACCCCAAACCCTACTAAGTAAACCTTTTCCCATCCTCCAGTGCCATATGCTGTTGGAGGTGACCAGGGCACAGCAGTGCATCATGATGCCCTAGTTAGGAACAGCTGGTCTGAGCCATTTGCTCTCTTCCAGCCTTGATCCAGGGAAATCAGACTTTGTATTTTCTCTAAAGGGACTAATGGAGAAAGGCTCACTTCCTTGCCTTCATCAACTCTTCCAAAGACCTGGATCCTTCACTGCTCCAGGTTTTCCACAATGAACTTCATCTAAGTGCCAGTTCTCATGAGCTGTGCTAGACTCAAACGTCCATGGACAGCAGGATGAACAAAGAGCATGTAGCCTGGGACACAATGGAGTACTAGACAGCACGGGAATTGGAGACTTCCCACTCTGCACAAGAGCCAGCGTCAATCCCACCATCACAGGAATGAGCCAGAGATTCCACAAAACGCATCCTGCAGGACTCCCTTATGCGAAGAACAAACACAAGCAAGACTTCTAAATTGTTAGAAGGCAGGAGAGCCGTTCCTGATAGGGGAACAGTGACCAAAATACAGGAGGGAGGCCTCTGGCGTGCTGGTGTTGTATTTCTGCATCTGAAGCATTAGTTGAGCCTTGTGAAAATTCACCCAGCTACTATTACAACATGTTAACTTTTCTTTATATATTTCAATAAAAGGTTTTAGACAAAGAAACTCAACCAGTATTTTCTATGAGTCCAGTACTGAAGTGAGCGTGGTACTTAGTTTTAAGTACTTAAAGTTAAATGAGCACTATTTCATTTAACTTCACACACAGTGATGTACGAGGTAGGTGCTTGCGTTGACTGCAGATGAAGAAACCGAGGCTCGGAAGGTAGCTTACTTGATTGCACACCCAGGAGGTGACTGAGCTAAGAGTCAGGAGAACAAGGAAGCTGTCCTAAGCGAATGGCTTCTCCAGCCTGTGCATGTCACACATATATCCTCCCGGTGATGGCCTGCTGAGCCCAGCCCTAGCCCTGCCTAGCACACCCAGCTCCACAAGTGGGGGGCAGCCATCTCCTCCCTTACCTGCTTTGACGCGGATGTTGGGGCTCCGGATCTTGCCGGCGGCATTCTCCGCTGTGCAGAAGTAGTCATTGTCGTGGATAAAGCTATTGAAGGCGGAAGGGGAGAAGGGGTAGAGCTGCAGCGTCCCGTTGGCATGCACGTGCCGGATGTGTGGCACGTCGTAGATGTCGTCCCCTGTGGCCAGGTACCATCGAAGGGCCGCACTGGGGGAGCCTGCGGCCGGGCAGGGCACCACCACCCCCACGGAGCTGGAGAAGGTCACCTGCTGCAAGGAATCATTTACAAAGTAGAGACTGGTGCCGACATCTTCAGGGCGGGCTGCAGGGGAGGCAGAAGGAGAGATGTGGTGAGGACTGCCCTCATAACACCCACATGGCCCCCCAGGCTGGCATGCCTCAGGCCTGCAAGCACCAGTACCACCAGGACCCGCATCTGACTTTCAAGCATCAGCCAGTCACCAGGACTGCTATATACTAGGTACTGACCATAAAGAGACAGTTTCTGCACCATAGAAACTTTCAGGCTAGCTCAGGAATGGCAAAAGTTAAAAATTCTCACCTTCCATGAGAAGAGGCTGCCACACACCCTGCTATGGTGAAGGGTTTAAAGTCACCACCCACTATGACATCCACGTATTAAGAGAGACACTGATCCTGGGACAGTGGTGCACATCTGTAATCCCAGCAGCTCAGGAGACTGAGGCAGGAGACTGTGAGTTCAATGTCAGCAACTTAGGGAGACTCTATCTCTAAATAAAATATAATAAAAGGGCTAGAGATGTGGCTCAGTGGTAAAATGCCCCTGGGTTTAATTCCTAGTACCAAAAAGACAGAGAGAGAGAGAGAGAGAGAGAGAGAGAGACTGAAATGCTTAAATAAATATTTAGTAAGCACCTACTCTATGCAGGCCAGTTCTGATCATTGTCTCAGCTCATCTGCACAGCCCCGAGAGAAGACGCATCTCCCCTTTTGGATACCGCCATCCTATAGACTGAGGGTAGTAGCTGTGATTTGTCCAGGAGCAAGCAACCAAGTTACAGAACTGAAATTTGATGCCTTTGCTCCTGATGAGGATTTTAGTGCCCTTCATACCATACTACAAATGAGAAGTCAAGGTCTCAAAACTGTGGCCTAAGAGGAGTGGCTGGAGGAAGGGGACACTTGCCTGGAACATGAGGAGGCCCTGAAAGCCATCCTGGCCCGCCAAATGTCCTTGGAAAATGCACTGCCACACAGGGCAGAATGAGGACCAGTGGTGCAGTGGGTAGGGAAGATCCAAGCTCCAGGAGCGAGAGACCCAGGCCTGACAGGGCCCCCTGTGGAGCTGCCCTCCTCTCTCTGATCTGCTGCTCCTTCATTTGCAAAATGGGCGGTGGGGAGGATGGACAAGGTGGCAAAGACAACTTCATCTCTCACATGTTGTCCGCCAGGCCCTCCCTCCACCACAGAATGCTCTCAGGGCTGCCTGGCGGGAAGGACCGAGCTGTCTGCTCCGCTCTTCCCAGCATAAGGCCTTGGTACTTCCTCCTCCTATCCCAGCAGCCCTGATTGTTGGATTTAGGGGCTCTCCTTCCCACCACGGAGCCTGTCCCTTTAAAAAGGCCACCTCCAGGCAAGTGGGAGCAAACCCAGAGGAAGAGAGGACCTGGTCCCAGGTCTCCAGCTGGAAGCCATTCTCTTTTCACCAGGAAGATCAAGGAGCAAACAAACCACTGCTGCTTGTTTAAAGAACGTTGCAGGGGACCCAACTTGACCTCAATTTCCACAACTTTATGGGGAGGGGGAGGGCCCACATCCGGCCTGTATTAATATTCTTGGCTTAACTCTGAGCTGAGCCTCCAGGGAGAATATAGCAGGCAGGTCGTTGAGGAAGGCCATTAAGCCTCATTGGCCAGAGCAATTCACATCATCTCATAAAAAGCTGTGATGAAGCCATTAGCAGCCGTGCTGGAAAAAACATCCGTGGGCTCCTTGCTGCGGTGTCAGGGGCGTCCTCTTAGCAGCAAATGCATTTGCTGTCCCCATCAGGCACTGCACCCTTAGCCGCTGAAAGCCACTTGGAGAAGCGGGGCAGCATGGCTGGCCATCCTCCCCCTATGCACACTACCTTTCCCGTGACGGTCACAGGGTTGGTGGTTGAGCAAGTCTGCTAGTGGGTACCTGGGTCCAGAAGCTCTCGTAACATTCCCATCTCAGTGGCCAGAGTTCTCCATGATCATGAAATCATCCCATTGCATGCGTTAGCAAACTGAGAAGCCAAGAAAGGGAGCTTTCTCTGGTTCCATACATATGCGGCCTCATGTCCAAGAACCTGGTTATCTTCCAAAAGGCTTCCCTATCAAGATCCATTTACCAAATACTTATTGAGCATCACCCACATACCAGTCCCTAATGCCAGGACCTTGCTTAACCGACTTCATTTAATCTCCTTAACAACCCTATGAGATAGGTCCCATTATTATCCCCACTTAAAGATGAGGGAGCCAAGACACTAAGAGAGCATCTTACCCAAGACCGCCCAACCAGCTAAGTGAGGGCTTTGAGATGCAGACCCAGGTGACTGATCCCAGAGCTGCTTTCTTAAGCAGTAGGTGATGTGTGGCTATCGTGTGACCAGCGCAATAATAAAGAGGGAAACCTTGCCTTCCTCAAACACAACCTGGCCACCAAATCCATTTTTCAGCAGGCCAAGAACACACACACATACACTGGAGAGTGGCCCCTTTTAGAGTCTGGACATTTCAGACATTCCTTAGCTTCTAGAAGCAGGGAAATCACTCTGGAGTTCTGGGTGCTTCTTCTAGGAGACAACCTAGTTCATCAGACACTCTCACTGTGGCAGCTTCTTAGAAGCCAAAAATCCATCAAGGTACAAAAGGAGTCTACATTGTACCTGAGAAACAGACTTAGAAAATACAGAAAAATATGGGCACAATGGTGCACATCCGTAAGCCCAGTGACTCAGGAGGCTGAAGCAAGAGAATTATAAATTGGAGGGCAGCCTCAGCAACTTAGCGAGAACGTGTCTCAAAATAAAAAAATAAAAATAAAAAGGACTGATGATGTGGCTTAGTGGTAAAGCACCCCTGGGGTTCAATTTCCAGTACTAAAGGAAAAAAAAAAAAGCTGAGAGAGAGTTCAAAGAGGAAGGGATTCAGGAATCGTCCTATTCATGGGAGAGGGTAAGTAGACACCTGAGGGTAAGTCTGATAGGGCCCTCTGTCATGACAATACGTTGGGCAAAAATAATCGTCACCACCGATTGCACTGTCAACTCTAGGCCAGACTGGGTGCCTGGCCTGTTCAGGACATTCTATTTCTGTTAGACATCTATTATACTGAATCTTCATCACTCTCTAGGAGGTGTCATTATTATTATCATTATTTCCATTTTACAGATACGTAATTGTGGATTCTGAGAAGTTAACGGACTAACCCAAAGTAACACAACATGCTGGAGCTGGCCCGGGAGCCCAACTCTGTCTTACACCAGAGCCAGAAGATGGCTGCACTAGCTCAACTGAATAACCAAGCCAAAGACACATCAAACCACAAAATCTGGTTTTCCAGCCTGGACACCCACCCCTTCCTTCATCCCAACCCACTCCAAACTTCTAGTCTCTTCTCCTGGCTGGAAGTCTGTTCCATTCTCCTGGCCTCCCAGGAGAGCCCTGTGCCCAGGGCCTCTCTGCTCCCATTGGCAGCATCAACCATGATGACAGAAGCCTTCCTGCACTCTAGGCCTCAGATCTTGCCATAACCAAGGACACGAGGCTCCCAGCAACTACGAATGGGTAGATTTAATTGATGAATTGACTGGGATTGTCCAGCCACCTGTCAGGGCTGATGAAACAGCAGATTTATAGCAAAAGACAAGTAGCCTCATATTTCTCCTACCCCAGGATGTGAGCTGCTGTCTTCAGAGTCTGGGGGAACTGGGGGGGATTAGACACACCATTCATTTCTGCTTACGACTCTGACAGTGCACTGCCATTATGAAACATCACCCTCAGGTGTAAAACAATAGCATTTTGCACTTACATTGGGTTCATATTTTACTATCACAAGGCACCTGTCAGCTCAGAATGCAGAAGTCCTTAAATAAACATTAATTTAGCTTCACCCTACCTGCCAAGAGAAAGTAGTGGGCAAAGCTATAAAGGGGAAACTGAGGCACTGGTCAACAAAAAATGGGAACTCTCTGCTAGGTGCCAAGTTGAAGGCTGGGTGCAAGGCAGCTAAGTGGCTGCAGAAGCAATGGGTGGGCTCAGTCACTGGGGGATAGAGGGTGAGTAGCAAGGGCCTGGGGTCCTCATTCTGATCTCATGGAGACTGGTAAGACCTCAATATGGGGGCTTCCCCTCTTTATTAGACTCCTATTGGGATCTGCAGTGGCAAAACCTCAGCAAACTTGGAAAGGAGCTGGTGATAGGGCATGCCCTAGAAAGAGTGACAGAACCATCTTTGTGGTGTGGCCTCAGGCAAGCTATGTAGGCTTTCTAAACCTCAGTGTCCTCGTTTGCAAAAGGGATGGGAGAAAGGGGTAACTGCACCATCTTACCTACCTCACAGGACTGCTGAGTTGGCAAAGGCAATGTGGAAGAGTTGGGTTCCCTTAACGAGGATGTATGCATAGCGGGAACTAGTCCCAGCTCTCCCTGAGAAGTCAAGAGCTCTCCCTCAGGTTACTTTGAAACATAACCAGGAGCCAGGGTGGCGCTCGCCTCTAATCCCAGCAGCTCAGGAGGCTGAGGCAGGAGGATCGCATGTTCAAAGCCAGCTTCAGCAACTTAGCAAGGCCCTAAGCAACTCACTGAGACTCTGTTTCTTAAAAGAAGAAGAAAGATAACCAGGGCACAGCTCCACCCTGCAGCCTTGCAAAATTCAAACCCCCTGCACCTTCTTTCCCTCAGTGACTCCCTGACCCTGCCCCTTCGCCATTCCTCCCTGATCCATGGGCCAGGAAAGACTCATTCTTCAGGGAATAGATCCCAAACACCAGTCACACGCTCCACAGGGTTCCAGGTAAGGTGGGAGACATGGAAGATAGGGGAGAAGGGTCCCCCATCCAGAATCTCTTAAATAAGATGGTGAACAGGAAAGGTGAACATCACAAGGACTGGGTTTAAGGACAGGTGGAAGCATCGATTCAGGCAACAAGAGCCACAGGGTGGAGGGGAGGTAGGTTCCACAGCAGCCGGAGAAAAAGCTTTGGGCTAGGAGTCCTGAGCTGAACTGGAAGGAAGGTCTGAACAGGAGGGTGGGCAGGGGGAGGCAATTCCTGAACAGGATGGTCTGCATCATGGTGCTACAGCCACCTGGGTGGGGCATGTGTGGAGGACCCTGGGGGGAAAAGAGGCAAAATTGGCTGGTTGGGGTGCTGGGCCCTTGATGCAGAAGGCACGGGGCACAGGTGGAGGACAGCAAGCCTGGACAGGCAGGGTGCTGGAGGGTCCTCTGACTCCAGTTCCTACTGTCCTCATGCCTGACTTCACTTTGGCCTCACACCTGCTTCCCTGAAGGCATCTTGGCCTGGCTCATGGCTCCAGGTCCTCAAAAGAAAGGAGACCAACATGTATTGAGCGCCTACTCTGTGCCAGGCACTGGGCTTGGATACTTCAGAGGCATTTCCTCACTTAATCCTCACCGAGAAGTATGAAGTGGGGGGTCCTGTTGGTCTCATTTTTGAGGGAGTCAATGAGTCCTTTAGATCATACAGTTAGAAAGAGGTGGAGCTACCCAGGTGTGATGGAACATCTATAATCTCAGCTTTTAGGAGGCTGAGGTGAGAGGATCACTTGAGCCCAGGAGTTCAAGGCCAGCCTGGGAGACATAGCAAGACCCCCATTTCAGAAAAGAAAGAAAAGCAGCTGTAATTGCAGCAGCTCAGGAGGCGGAGGCAGGAGGATCGCGAGTTAAAAAACAGCCCCAGCAAAAAGCAAGGCGCTAGCAACTCAGTGAGCCCCTGTCTCTAAAATGAAATACAAAATAGTCTGGGGATGTGGCTCAGTGATCGAGTGCCCCCGAGTTCAGTCCCTGGTACCTGCTCCCCCCTAAAAAACGAAAAAGAGAAAGAAAAGAAAAAAAGAAGACATGGAGGCAGATTTCAACAGAGATCTGTCTGACTCTAAAGCTGAGTTTTTCCCACCACGGCGCTGAAGAGTTCCAAATCTGGGCCTTCCTGAGGTTTCTCTGTCACCTTTCTCTCCAAGCCAGTCCCACTTTGGCAAGCAGATCCCCTGACAGCAGACCCCAAGTGTCCCCCTTAAATCCTTGTCATTCCCTCCGGATCTTTCCTCCCTCTGCAGACAGAACCAGGCAAATTTACAGGGAGAAAGAAGAGGAGGGGGAAACACTTCATAAATAAAGACAGAGACATTCATATCAACAGCAAAGCTTCTTCTGGTCAAAGGGGGAAATGGATTTTTAATAGAAAATGGAAGTTATGGGCTTGGCTGTCATGTGACAGACGCCCAGACTTAAACCCATTTAATCTTCTCCGCCGTTTAACATGGAGCACCACCCGACGCTGTGTTTCATAAAACAGGCTCCAAATCGCTAGGAGATTAGAGGTGTAGAAATAGCACTGCAATATTTTTAAACCAGATATCGCCCCCAGGCATTTGGGCTGCCCCCAGGGTCACCGCTGAGACCTAAATATCCATCATATCAACTCACTCGCTGGCCCTCCGCTGTCTGGGCATCGGGATTAGTGTAGTGTAGGCGACGTCCCTGGGCTCCCACCCTACCTGCCAGGATGGGGACGGGGGCGTCTGGCGGCACTGCCAGGAGTTGGCCCATTCAGGCTTCCTCCCGAGTGCACGTCGAATCACCCCCATGTTATCATCTCCAATCATTGTAAATGACAAGTGGAGGGGACTGAAATATTAACACCTCGCCACCTCCACAGGGAGAATGAGTCATTTTGTTCTCTTCCCTTACAATATTTACTCCTCTCATTCACTGGACTCTTCAACCTAGAGTGCCTAACCAGGGCTGGGGATGCTGCAACGCCCCCTCTGAGCTGGGGGAGAGCCTTCGAGGGGCAACCTTGCCCCAGCTCAGCAGTGCAGGGAGAGGGACAGGCGGTAGGTCTTCAGGGGAGCAGGGAGCAAGGGGAGTGGGCAGGACCAAGCAGCAGAAAGCACCATCTCTCATGCAGAAAGGTGAGCTCCCTGAGGACAGTGACCGTATTTGTAACCATTCTCCCCTCTGGGCAGAGCACTTAGCACAGTGGGTGAAAGCCAGGACTCTGGTACCACACTCCCTGGGTTCAAATCCCTACTCTGTCACTTACAAACAATATACACAACTTGACCAAAATGACCTTGCTTCTCTGTACCTTAGTTTCTCCATCAATAAAAAACAACAAGACAGATAATACCTCAAAGACAGTTTCTGGTGGATATAAATGCCTGGCACCATCCAAAGATTTTTGGCTATTGTTGTGAGCATTATCCTTATATCAGGTATACGGTGGCACTTATGGCATAAATGGGTCCTTATGCAATAAACGTTTATCACTCGCCTAGGATAATAATAATGATAACTCAGACAGTAGTGCTCCAACATTAATATGCACAAGAACCACTTGGACAGCCTTAGATTACGAGATTTCCTGAGTCTGTCAAGCAGGTGCCCTCAGTCCACAGAAAAAGTGGACCTGCTATACTGGACTTCTAGGTCACCCTTTGTGACAACAGACAGTTCTCATCAGCCTAGCTGACAAGATCTTCCTACCACATTAATTAACTGAATTTGGTGATCAAGTCAATAAAATAATAGTGGTGTGATCAATGACCACAGAGCATTTCAACAGCCACTATGCTGCTGCCCCCAAGGTCTCACCTGGAGTTCTTCTCCCAGGTGTGGGCTGGTGAGGTTTCTTAGATTGACTTGCAAGGTTGATTACTGCACAGCATTTGCACACAAAGGTTTTCATGGGAGATGTGTTATGTGCCTCCACTCTAATTGTTCTCATCTCCCAGTTGGAAAATTTGGGTCCAGGGAGGATCCATTAGTGGTGTCTCAGCCCAAATACCAAATCCACCAAAACCCAACTAAGGATCTGCTAGAAGCGAGAAAGCCCCCTGTGATACATCTGCACCTGGGAGACAGTGCGAATCCAGACCCCTGGGAGAAGGTGAGTCATGCATCAGAGCATTTCCCAGGCAAGCCAAGTTGGGCCTGTCCTTAGATAAGAAGTGACCATGGGTCCAAGTCCTATGCCTTCTGACTATGGCTTCCCCCAAATTAGGCATACCACCTTCACCATCACCATTGCCATGATTTCTTCTGAGCATTTATTCTGTACCAGGCACCATGAGAAGCCCCTCACTTGCATGATTACAACCCTTTAATGTAGATAACTGCTTAAGACTCCATAAAAAGAAAAGCCCATTTTATAGTTAAGAAGACAGGTTTTTCTCTGGTATTGCCAGCTGGTAGGACACAATCAAGTGCCAAACTTGGCCTCCCTCATCCAGGCTGCATTTCTGAACAGCCACACTACGGGCTATACTCAGGCCTCTCGGAGCAAGGAGCACACTGCAGGGGCCGGGGGTGGGGGTGGGGGTCTGATGCAGGAGGGCTATTTGGGGTATGACAATTCAAAATTATTTAGGACTATCCCAGGCATTAGATGTTTCATCTTCCCCCTCAACTAAATGCCAGCAGCCCCCTATCCTAGTCATCAAAATGATCCAGCAGCCTCTTCCCCACTTTCAATTCCAATGAGAAACACTGTGGAAGCACCTCCCACCCCGGGCCTATCACAAATAGGGGTGGTTTTTTTTTTTTTTTTGCTTTTGTTTTTGTTTTTAAGATTCTTAGCACAAACATAGGTCCTATAACCAGCAACCAGAAATCTCTGCCCTCCAACAAAGATGCAGCTAGCCTTCAACCTGCAAGGCCCCTGCGCCATCAGCTCCAGGAGAAGTTATGAGCAACAGCTGACAGTCGGACAGACTCTTTAATCTTCCAGCCCTTTCTAGACAGGCCCTGTCAAAGGAAGGCCTCTTATGGCCAGAAAGTTCTTTCTAGGGAGTCAACTCAGACAGCACAGTTGTCCCTGGAGAATCCTAGATTTAGATTGTTGTTAACACTTGAGGGACTTAAGTGATTATTTTGTCCAATCTCCTCCATTCACAAAGAGGTGGAGTCACTTACCCCAGGGACACAGCGAGCCAGTGCCCAGGTTGAGACCTGAGTGCTGTTACCACTGCTCTGTCCCTTCTGTTCACCTCCCTGTCCAAAAATGAGCCACCCAGAGCACTGTGAAGCACTAAGACCATGTCATGTGAGACAGCATCAGAGAGGCTAGGGATGTTGTGTGCCTACAGAAGGGACCACAGGTGGGAAGGACATCCATCTATAAGTGGCTGAGGGTGGCAAGTGATCCAAAGCTAAAGCCAGGCCCAGAGAGTAGAAGGTACAAAATAATGACAATCTAACTCATTTTAAGCACAGGACCGCGAAAGGGCTGCCTTGTGAGGAAAGAGTTCCCTGGAGCTGGAAGTGCAGGAGTAGAGGAAGGGAACCTAGTGGGGGAGCTGCAGAGGGTGTCCCTGTCCTTCGAGGTGCCTTCCCACCCTGGAAGAGTCTCACTCATGCCAGTCCCCTGGAGCTCCCTCCTGCCCAAGAGCAGGCTCCCCATCCAAAGTAGGATGACCCAGCAGGGTTCTCAAGGATGCCAGCAAGTGCTGTGGCTTTACCTGAGGTCACCCATGGAGGGACCCTGCCCACTTCTTTTCCCACAAAAGACTGTAGATTCCCTGCAGCAGAATCACCCCTAGGGGAGTCAGTCTAAGGACCTGGAAGGGAGAAGCAAGGGGTAAGCTCCTTCCCATTCCCACCAGCACCGGGGCCTCAGGGAATCTGCCGAGCTGGCTGCAGAAAGCCTATTGCCAGCCTGGCTGTGCCTTATCAGCTGTTCCCCATGACGATGAAAAGCAAATCTAGGAAAATTCTCCATATGTGGGGGGGCCCGCAAGGGGAGACAGCCACAAACAGCTGTGAGACCTTCATCATTCCCGTATGATGAGATGACAGTAATTATACCTTACATTTCAGTGGAGCATTTATAAGGCTAAAACTGATTTGCTGTGGTTTTACATGTGTGTGTTTCTATGTCGTTGCCTCATTCAGTGTACAGAGTATTGTCACATGGAATATAACTGTATGCCCCTCCTTCTTCTTGCACACATACAATAACAATCTCCCATGGGACAGCTGGGACAGTGGCTATTTTGCCCATTATACAGATTCAGAAATAGAGGTGCATGAACTATTAGGCAACTTGCCTAACTTAGACAGTCTGAGCCGTCCGTGGAAAATGCTCTTTCCAACACACACACACACACACTCATCTCTTCAGAATCAGTGTAATGAATATGCAACTAGCATTTGAATAACTGTTCTTAATGAACACGGTGACCTTGGAAACTGTCAGTGCAAGCATCATGTGGAGCAAGGGCACAGGGAGGGGGGGCAGGGGTGCTGAATGGAGGGGAGTAGCAGCTGGAGTAGCAAGGGTGGTACCCAAGGCTAATGCTGCTTACACCGCAGCAGCACTGGACAAACATCTGTTCAATAGGGTACACAGGCTGATGTGCCCACAGCCTTCTCACACTTGTAGAACTCACAGACCATATCCAGCCATGGGCAGCTCTTGGCCTCTGGGTCATATGCTGCTGCCCTGTGGCAGACCAGGTCATGGATAAAGTTAGGGACCCCCAAGGTCATGGGCTGTCAAGGGTGTTCTCTATACACAGAGCTACCTGGAAAACAGAGAGACTCATCCCAGCACACAGAGACACATCCAGTGACAATGGGCCCACCCTGTGAGGAGCACTGACATAGGTTTGCATGGCATTAATTCCAGGATTGTTCTTTTTTTTGGGGGGGGGGGCAGTTTACTGGAGATTGAACTCAGGGGCAAGGGGCACTCAACCACTGAGCCCCATCCTCAGCCTTTTTTTGTATTTTATTTAGAGACAGGGTCTCACTGAGTTGCTTAGGGCCTCTCTAAGTTGCTGAGGCTGGCTTTGAACTCGTGATCCTCCTGCCTCAGCCACCAGAGCCTCTGGGATTACAGAATTGCACCACTGTGCCTGGGCCCAGGATTGTTCTTGCTCTGATTCTGTCCAACCGTGGTAGAAATGTGCCAACCTTTGTTGGCAGATATGAGACCAGCCTTTGTCTCACCCTCAAATCCAAATCTGGAGCCAACCCTGAGGTCCTCCCCATTTCCACTGTGGCTATGACAAAGGGAAGGGAGAGTACTGGGCTTCTTAGGGACACTCAGTGCCTACATGGCCTCCCCTGCCTCACTGAAGAGGATCTGGGCAGGTCATACAGGTAGGTGATAGAAGGAATGAGAGAACTCCCCTGTACTGGCCTCGTCTTTCTTGTTACAAAGTCCAACCAGTTGGCCTGGCCAAAAAATATGGCTGGTTAACACAACTGCTCAGGGTGGGTGGATCTGCTGATCTTTTTGGGGGTGGGGGGAGAAGGAGGTGGAGCCCATGCAGAAAAAGGAAGAGGTCTAATGTTTATTGGCTACCAACTCTGTTCTGGCTACATTATATGCATTCTCTCCTTTAATCCCACTTCATACTGGGAGAAAGGGAGGCTCAGGGAATCTCCAAGTCACTTGCCCAGGAAATGTAGCAGGACTAAAAGTCTCCTTTTGACTTCAAATTCCCATCATACCAGCAGGTTTCCATCTTCTCTAATTTTTTTTTTTTTTTACACTCCAACATATAAGATGAATAGAAGCCCTGGTTGAAAGCATTGGGGGAGGGGGTCCTCAAGGCCTGAGGCCCTGCTCACTGGCCCTTTACTGCTACCTCCACCCATCATCCCCTTAAGTCCCATCCTTACGCCTCCACAGGACATCCTTGGGAGTGGATGCTCTGTGAGTTCTGATGGACCAGGGCCCTCATGGATCAGCAGAAGTGCAGAAAACACTCTAGAAGTCCTTAGAGCTGTACCTGTGAGGGTGGGACTGGCCCAGGGCCTGAGAAATACAGATAAGACCATCCCGAGGCCACGCTCCCACCGCAGGCATCCCACTTCCCTGGAGTGCCTGCCCTTTGAGCATCACTCCCAACTCTGCACACCCTTGCCCAGTTACCACAGTGCCTGTCTTCCCACTGCCCCTGCCAGAACCACCCCACATGCCCCAGCTGCCCTAATGATAGTGGAATGAGAAGCAGGGCTCTTCCTCAATCTCCTGAGGGCCATGACCCCTCCCAAGGTGAATATTGAAAAACTGGAGAGTGAAAGAGCATCTCATCTCACATCATACTTCCATCCCTCCTGCCAACATGTCTCCACCTCCTGACTGCAACGCTAGCACCCAGCTCTCTGCATCCTGGGTGTATGCTCACCAGAAGACTAATGTTGGCCTTGGATTCCCGTAAGTGGAATCATGCAGAACAAAAAGAACAACCATACACCAAGTTTGCTCTGCCTTAAGGTGTCTCTGCCCGTGGCCACCCATCTTACCCCAATGACCACAGGGCCACTGTCTGTCCCTGGGCATGAGAGGTGGCATTGCAGGAAAGTGAACTAAGTGCTGAGCCCTTCTCTGTAGGCCTAAAACTCAGAAGCCAGATAGAAGCACTACCAAAGATACCAGTCCTTCTCCCACACCTGCCTACCCCAGTTCCTTGCAAGGAGAAAGCCACTGCCTAGATGCTACTGTTGCTGAGATCAGGATGCCCCTCACAGAAGGCTAGGCTCTTGGCCTACCTAGGTGAGCATGCAAACCACTATGCAAATTATATGCAAATCGAGAGTCTGCCCTTGGGTTCCTAACACCTGCCATCTCTTTTGCCTATGGTTCACCCTCTTCAGTCACATGAGTACTGGCTAGAATCTACCAAACTAGAGGCTAAGAAAACACTCAGGGAACTGGGGGGGGGGGTGTCCTTCTTGCAACTACTTTGAACATCCCAAGAAAAACCTCATCCAAGATCACGAGAGAAGAGAGAATCTCTCAGCCTGGATCCTATTGCCCTGATAAAAAGCTATCTGAACATCCACCTTCCCCTCTCCTTATCCATAAATAAAATTATCCTTCACCAGCCAGAGCAGGGAACCAAGCAAGTCACAGGATGGATTTCCTAAAGAAGGTAAGGGGAGCTTGAGGTCTGCACCCCTCTGTCGAAGGCTCCCAGCCTATCAGATGCTCTGAGTAGAACCTTCCCTTGTGCCTGGGTTCTCCCAGGCTGTCTGCTTCTTTAGCAAGCCGTCACTGGGCCAAACCTCCTGTTCATGTGCCCACCTCCACCCTGATGCTAAGAAAACTGAGCCTCTCCAGCCAGTCCTCCACATCTGCTCAACTTCAGTACTGCCTTTGGGTCAACTGCTTACTTGCTTTTTGTTTCTAATTGAGCTCATCATTCTGCTGCAGAAATATATTAAAGGCAGCTGGCTTTGATGCCCAGAAAAAAATGATCAGCATCAGAAAGGTTTGTCGGGCATGATGGCAATTCCATTCTTCTTCATGTTATTCTAGCAGCCAAGCCCCTCTGCCAACCCACCCCTGGCGGACATTCACTGGTCCTTCGCCTGCCTCCCCTAAGTTGTGTTTGCCACTTCGGGTTTTTAAAAACACATTCTCCCAATCCCCCCCCCCTTTAATTAGAGACTGAACAGAATGTTAGAGATTTTCTTAATGGCTTGACAAAGGCTTTTAATTTGGTCTTCTCCAGAGAGAAGAACCATGAGTCCCCATCCGAGAGGTTGGGGTGGGAAATGAAAAAATCAATGCAACCCATTATTTTGGCTTTTAGAAAACAGGAATTTTAGTGCCGGGGAAGCTTGTTCTTTTACACAGTAAAAATGCAAATGCAGGCAACACAGATGCTGGCACGCTGGATGTAACAACGGAGAGAGCCTCGCTGGGGTTCATCTGGCTGCCCAAACCTGGGTTTGTTTTGGCAATAATAAGGCAGTTATTGGAGACTCGATAACCGATTATTAAAAAAAAAAACAAAATTAAAAAAAAAAAAACACCTTCCTGGTTTAGTTCTGGGAAATCAGACTGAGCTCAGGCTTCATTTACAAAAAAAAAAAAAGGTATTTTGAGAGGAATGGAAATAACAGAAGCTTAAAACACATTCAATAACTGCTTAATTCCATCCAGAGGACGCTCCATCTCATCCTGTTTTCTTCTTTCTCTCTCTCCCTGCCTCCTCCCTCTCCTCACAGATGGACGTACAAATTATTGCAAGAGGATATTGTTTTCTGTAACAGGCTCGAACATTCACATTTACATTTTCCTTGGTGCCGCGGGGGGTGACTGGCAACGGGAGAGAAAATACACCAAACCCCATCTTCCTTGCTTTCCCCACATCACATATTCCCAAGCCTCCTCTACCACCCACCTACCATGCCAGCCCATGCGGAACAGGCCCTGGGGACCAGCCTGGCACCTAAGACCCAATTAAGGCACCAAGAAAAAGAAAGGCCTGTCTGGCGAGGCGCCCTGGCACCCAACACAGACGCTGGAGCCTCTGAATCTCAGGGGCACCAGGGTTCTCCAGACCCAAAGGCCACCCAGGGCCACCTGCCTTCCCACATGCCCACCTCCAGTGGCAACTTCCTTCTCTAGTGCAAAAGGATTCTGCCCCATGGCTGGCTGTCCTGTGGCCTTCTGGGCCTTTCTCCACCCCCACCTCTATCTGTTCCATCCCTATCAAATAACTTGAGCTTTATTTATTAATGATGGGCTGCGGGATGGAGGACAGCACCCTTCAGGTATTTGTTGAACGAAGGGACTCTATTGCTGAGGAGCCGCTGTTCTGGAAGAAGTGGGGGTGGGGATTGGGGGCAAGATTGTGGCAACAGCTCTGGCTTGTGCTTTCTTCCTGACAAAATGGGAAAGGGGGAGGGGTAGGGAGAGAGCTATGGAGAGAGAAAGCCGCTCCTCACCTTATGTATTTTTAATATTAATGTAATTAAAGCTGTGAGCCGAACCAGCCTGTGGGGGCGGAGGGAGGCAGGAAGAGCCTGAGGAGAGGGAAACTGGGGTGCGGGGGGGGGGAGGGGCCTGAACAGAAGGCAGTTTCTTGCTCTGCTAAGGTGGGATGAAGGGGTGAGATGTGGGGGGCAAGGGGTTAAATAACCTAGAGCAGCCTAGGTGTGCTATCCAGTAACCCCCATTAGGTCTGAGAAACTCCACTACTTCACCCACCGTCAGAGGCTACCCACTGCCCCACGCAATTGGGATCTCCCTGCAAACCCCAGCAGTCTTTACCATAAGGCTGGCTTTGACCCTGCGGTATCTACAATTACGGGTTAGCCTCCTCCCCCAACCCCCTAGACATTGCAGTTGGCTCTGGCAGGTTGCAGACTCCACTGGGGTTTCAGCAGAGAAGGACCTGTCCCCTCCCGGGGTGCTAACCCTCTGCTAGATTGCCCTTCCCCATTGCATAGGGGTCAAGAGTTGCCTCTGGGCCGGGACGACCGCCAGGGCAAAGGGGGCGGGGGCAGAAGCCGCCCCCAGGGCGCGAAGGAGAAAAGTTAGAGGGTTGAACAGGTAAAGATGAGCTTCTCCGAGCGTGTGTGCTCTGTAGCGCAAGGGCGCCGAGTTCGGCCGCCTCATCTCCCGCCATCTGCGCGCCTGGGGCACGTCCTCTGTTGTAGCCTGGAAGCCGGACCGCCAGTGCTGGCCAGGTCCGGACTCGGTGCCCAGGTGGCTTGGGTTGGTAATGTCTGCCTCTTGCCAACTCCTCAGTCCCGCTACCTCGCGGATCAGGTATGCAGCGCCCCAGGAGCAGGTCTGGACAAGCCGGACACCTGGACTCACCCCTAGCAACCCTTTCTCTCCGGGGAGAGGACACGCCCCCCAGCCCGGACACTTGTCCCCAGGTCCAGCAGGCCAGGAGCTGCCGAAGAGGAGAATCTGGCACCTAGGGGCGCGTTGCCTGAGGTGGCCACGGCAGCAGCGCCGCGAAGCCAGGGCTAGCGCCTGGGGCAAGGGGGTCTGGGGGAGGGTTAGGGCAGGGCGACCCCTGGGCTTGGAGAACAAACTTGCTGTCCAAGGGACCCCAGCTCTCGGGACCCCCAGTTATCACCACGTTGCATACAGCTAAAGCGCGGATAAGCGCCAGGCGCTGCGCCCGCATTCGCGCCAGGGCGGGGGTCGGGGCAGCGGAGGGGCGCACCGAGGTACAGAAGGAGTAAGCCGCCCGAGTCCGAGGCTCGAATAAGCGAGGACTACTGGATAAGAGTCGTGGCCTGAAGATCCCGACTCGGAGGGCACCCTGGGGTCCCTGGGCCAGCAAGCTACAGGAAGCGGGCGAGGGGCTGGGGGAGGGGTCCAGGGTAGAACTGCGGCCCCGCGAGGAAATGAGGGGCTTCGTGGCTACCAACCCACGGACGCGCCCCAAAACAGCAGGCTCCGGTGGCTGGCAGAGCAGTCCCAGGCTGAGCCTCACCCGGATCTTCACTGGGCGCTTGCCCCACCCCGATACACCCGTCCCGGGCTGCGCACCCGGGTCGACCCCGGGGCACCTGGAGCCCGCGGGGCACCCCTGCCTTGTGGCGAGCCGCGCGCACCCCAGCTCCGCTGCCTCCGCCGCCCAGCTGCCCGCGCGGGTCTCACCTTTGTGTAAAGAGTCCAGGAGCAGGAGGAAAGTTACCAGCCACATGCCATAAAGAGGCCCTATTCTCCGGGGAGGTGGTCCTGTGGCCGGCCGTGCGGCAGCGCCTCTCCCCCGCTCAGCGCGCTCCCAGCCGCCCGCACTCCGCGCCCCGCTCTCTCTGCTCCTCAGCCCAGCGCTCGGCGGCGGCGGCTCCTCCCTCCTCGGCTCCCCGGCTCCTGTCATCCGCGGGGCTGGGCTAGGCGGCCGCTCTCCCCGCCCCCCCGCGGCACCCCGGGTAGTGAGCGCCTCGAGAGCCCGGAGCCCAGACGGCCCCCATCCCACAAGCCCAGGGGCGGGGGAGTGAGGGCCAGGACCAGATGGCTTCCGACCGGTCTCCACTGTTAGAGAGGCAAGGGGTCCCTGTCACCCACCGGCTCTGAGCCTGTGGTCGCACAGAAGCATGTGTCATACATGTGCCAAGAGCCCACCATGGGCGGGCCAACGACGCCCCATTTCTCCCGGCCAGTCACATGGCGTCAATGCTTCTAGCCCCCTTTGGACTCAGTTTATCCCTTGGATAGGGGAGCATGACTGCTCAGGGTAAAATCTAGAGTCTTTGGAACCTCTGGGTGCAACTCCCCTCCCCAAAGCTCAAAGCCACATGCCCTTCCAACCTTGGTTACTTCTGCAAGTCCGCCTCCTGGAGAGACTCTGCTCAGTCAAGCCCCGCCCCAACGCTCTGTCCAAATTTGCCTCAGTACTTGGCACACTAAGACTATTTAAACAATCGTTTGCAATAACAGCTTAACGTCTGCTCTGCTTGTGCATTTTCCTCTGTTATCGTCACCTGCCCACTCCTCCATAGCTTTCTCACCCTGCAGAAATTGGCTTATTCCTTGCATTGATCTGCATAAAGTTGGCATGGGATAGGAAGGACTTGAGTGAGGACACCTTTCAGTTACCCACGAATACTCAATATCTGCTGTGTGCAGGCACTGGGTTAGGCACTGGGAACACAGGAACTGAGAGTTGGGGTTGGCAGAGTAAAAGGTTGATGTTGAAAAGCCTTCTTTTGTCTTAACCCCAAAGGTCTGATCTGGATCCAGAAAAGGAGTTCAAGTAGCCCTGAACATGGTCTATATGCCAAGACAGGACTGCACCTGCTGCCATGTCAGGCAGGTCACCCTGAATTGTCCCTACCACTTGGCTCTACCTGGACATGCTTTTGACCCTGTTCTCTGAGGGAAGGAGTGGGAAGAATAGAAGGAGGTAGAGGCTGCTGTTCTGTTCCTTTTGACAGAAGAAGAGAATTTACTCCCCCAAAATTTCCTAAATTCAGGCAGGAGAACAAGGATTGTTCATTCCCAGGTTTTGCCAAAATACTTCTAGACATTTGAACTAAATTTTTGAAAAGTGTGCACATATATGTATATATACACATATACTCACCCACATACACACACACACACACACAAATAGCTTATAAAATTTACCACTTAGCCATTTTTCAGTGTATCTTCAGTGGTACTACGTGTATCCCCAACATTGCCCGGCCAATATCACTTGCCATTTCCAGACAGAAACTATACTCATGAAAGAGTAACTCCAGCTTCCCACCTCCCTGAGTCGCTGGAAACCATCATCTATTCCCTGCCTCTGTGAATTTGCCTGTTCTGTTCTAGTACCTAATAATAAATGGAATCATACACTGGCTTATTTCAGTTGGCATATTGTTTTCAAGGTTTATCCATGTTCTAGCATGTGTCAGAATTCCATTCCTTTTTATGGTTGAATAATATTCTATTGTGTATGTATACCGCATTTGTTTAGCCATTCATCCATCAAATGAACACTTGGGTTGCTTCCACCTTTTGGCTATTGTGAATAATGCCGCTATGAACATGAATATATAAATATTTCTCCGGTCCCTGCTTTCAATTCTTTGGGGTATGCACCCAGAAGTGCAATTGTTGGATCATATGAGAATTTTATGTTTAACTTTTTGAGGAACTACCAGGCACATTGACTTTTTTAATGTAGCATTTTAAGAGCTTAAGGGGCTCTCACCTGCAATTGCTCTGTGTAAGTCACAATATCCTTTGAAGCTTTATTAGCCCCTTTTAAACAGGTAAGAAAATGGAGGCATCGCTCATTCAAGCACGAGTTTGTATCAAAAGTGAGACTTAAACCTATGTCTCCCGACTCCAGAGCAGAGATGCCTACTCCACAAGGTGGGGCCTATCCGGCAGCTCGGCTCCATGATGCCAAATCACCACTTTGAAAGGAATGCTTTTCACTAGGTCACTTATCATTTATCAACACAGCCATAAAACAGAGACAAAGGGGCCTGTACCAGTTGTTTGAGATGACTCAGCCCAATCCTCTGCTTTACAGATGAGGACACTGAGTCCCAAAGTAAGACATCATAGACCTACTTGAAGTCATGCGAGGGGAGGCAGAGCCCCTCATCTCTCATTTTCTGACTCTGCCCCTTTCCTTTGCCACCTTAGCCTGCTGCCCCATGCCCCTTCCTTTCCAAAGGAGATGGTCATTGAGAGGAATCCAGTTATTTAAAACTAAGCCTATTGACCCAGAGCACCTGGTCATGCCATGCCTAAAATAAACCGCTAAATCAGACAGGATGAAAGGGCTGCTGTCTACTGGGAAGGGAGGGGCCTGAGAGAGCCCGGGGGTATCAGTCCAGCTGCTCTGGCTCTGGGCGCTCACAACAGAGGTGGAGAGGGTGACTCTCTTTTCTCCAGTCACCTGAAGTGCCTCCTATAACCTAAATGTCCCTTTATGCTGGTTACAGTCCACCTGTGTGTTGCCTGAAGGATGAGATCATTCACTGTGTCAGTGACGACAGTCTGGCTGTCCCCTGAGGAGGAGGCAAGTATTTTGAAGGAGAGGGGAAGACAGGTGAAAGGGCAGACTCAGTGCCTTCTACAGCAAAAGGAATCTTCATAGCACTGTGGTCAAGAGCATGGCCCTGGAATGGGAGCTGAGTTCTCACACCAACTGTGCCACTTACGATCAGTTTACCTTGGGAAATTTAGGGGTGCCAAGCCATGTTTCCCTCACCTGTAAAGCTGGGACAGCCCCAGCATCTGCCGCAGAAAAGTGAGGATCACACAGGACAAGCCCAGTGGCCGGCACACCTCGTGAGCACAGGTAAATATCACAGATGTTACTGGCTTTTCTCCCAAGGACCTTGACATGTGTGAGCCGCAGGGAGGGGACAGCTCTTCTGGGGGCATGTTGGGATGTCATCCTGTACTCCAGGCTGTGGCAAAACCAGAGCCAAGGAGTTGGGGATCCAGACAAGAGGCTGCAGGAACACGCAAGGTGCTCTTGGAGGCTGGAAGAGGAGGAAATGATCCACACGGGAAGGGCCTGGTAGCAGATGAGCCTTATGTTTTTTTGTATTTTCCATTTCCTAGATTTGGCTCCTCCTTAATATTTAGGAAAATTTTGAAAATGACAGCTGGGCTCAGATGTGTTCGGAAGCCTCTTCTTGTCCCCCAGGTACAGGGAGAGGAAGGGGTGCCAGCTAGTATCCCTGGCAGGGAAGTCAAGGGAGAAAGTGAAACTCAGGAGAGCAGGGCGGCTGTCTCCGCCCAGCCCTGACGTCTCTTCCACAGCTGACACTTCACAAGAGCTGTGTTTTATTTTGATCAAAGGGACAGTTCCTTCACAATCCCAAATTGGATGGAAACCCTCACACCCACACACAAATATATGCACACCAGAGTGAGAACAAACACAGCCGCCCAGGCAAACGTTCCTGTGTACAGGTAAACACAAACACTTAATGGCAGGCACACCTGCGCTTAAATGCGATTTGAATACAGTCCAAAAATTCTGCATCGGCCTATGCGTATGCCCTGATTTTTTTTTTCCCTTTAAAGCCTCAAATTTGTGGAATTCATTTCTAGGAGGGACACGCCATCCATTTAAAAGGAGTGATTGGTTTTGTGGCATCAGAACGCCGGATGATGGTCGGGCTTGTTTCTTTTTTTCTTTTTTTTTTTTCTGCTTTTGTTTTGTTTTTCGCCAATGCCAGTTGAAGCAGCTACGCGAAGGCCCTGGGAGGTGCGCCCTCTCCAATTCAGGTTAATCACGGATATTTAGGGGGTATTATTTTGCCATGTTACATTAAGACGAGAGCCGTCATGAGAAACAACAGATGTTTTTATTGTTTAACTCAAACAATGAGCTTATATATTTTGGATACTTTTCTTCAAAAAACAAAGGCATGTAACAATTTTAACAAAGTCTTCATATGTGCTTTGAAATTTCTTGACAATTTTCGGTATAAATACGGTTTTCTTTTCTTTTCTTTTTCTTTTTTCAGTACTGAGGATTGAGCCCAGGGGCACTTTACCACTGAGCTACATCCCCAGCCCTTTTTAATTTTAATTTTATTTTTATATGGTTATTTATTTGCTTATATTCTGTCTTCTCCCATTAAAATGCATGTGACATTAAAGCAGATATTTTCTGTTCACTGTTAAAACTCTAGCACCTAGAACATGCCCCATAGGTAATGGTACTTCATTAAATTAACAAATAGTTACAAGTCTGTAAAGGTAACACAACATTAATTTTTTATTTTGAAACTGGGTGTTGCTAAATTGTTGAGATTCTCACTAATTTGCTAAGGCTGACCTTGAATTTGTGGTCCTCCTACTTCTAAATATGGTTTTCATAAAAGGAATCAATACTAACCCAGTTGATCTTAAAAACTTGACATTTGGGGTTATAGAGCTAATTTGAGATTGACCTTCTTTGTATTTATTCATTGATGGATTGGGGAAGATCAAAACCCACAGATTTCCCTGATTTCTTTGCTTTTCGTAATTAATTTTAACTCTATAGAAAGAATCTGGACTATGAATCCAAAATCCTACAACTAGTGTCCTTTGTCATTGTGGCCAGTTGTGTGATCTTAGATAAGTAACTGTACCTTTCTGAACCTCAGTTTCCTCACCAATGAAGTGAGAGGGTTGGGGTCGAATGAGCACCAAATTCCCTTCCTAAAGGATGAGGTGGACACAAATACACACACATCTGGGGCCTAGACACATACCTGAGTGTCTGTGCCCATCCCTGGAGGGGATGCACTAATGCAGTCAAAGAAACAGTTACAAATTTGCAAGCACGAGTTCTCAGAAATAATCAAGCACACACACAAATTCACACAAGCAATTTCTGCCTCAAATGCATACACATACACTAAAATTCTTCCGTCTTCTTGAGAAGGGATGAACCATGGCAGTTTATAGGCTCTGATGCCTATATTAGCAAGGTAGTGCGTGTCATTCAATTACCTGGGTGCTCCTCAAACCAAAATCCAATCAACTAGCTCAGAAGATGGCTAGGTACATTGTGCCACTGACCCTTTCAATGTCTTGAACCTCAACGTCAGGGTTCTAAGCTCACCGGAGCCAAAAGCCCCAAGGTTCCTCCCTCAGATGGGGTCTCTGAATCTCCCTGCTCTCGTTGGCCTCCTGTCTCAGCAGCGATCCCAGGAAGGCTGGCCCCAGGCTGCACAAGCCCCAAAGAGGCCGGAGTCCCCTGAATAACCGTGGCCTCTCCCCACTGTTGCCCCTCAGCTGACAACATTGAAGCTGGCTGAGAAAACAACCCCGTGGAATTCTGTGAAGTCCCAATAGAGAGAGGGGAAGAGGAAAGGAGGGGAGGGGAGGAGGGGAGAAGACAGAAGAAAGGAAAATCTAGTGAATGGAGTCATTTCACTGGCTTCCCACGTTGTCCTGGGGGTGTCTGACTCATGAAATGCTCATGAATGTCTTCATCTTGCTTTATTTAAGTACCTTCTATCCTGAAAACTCTCTGTGCTTTCTTCTCAGGCCTCTTTTCTCAAATCCCCAGCGTCCCCTTCTCCACTTGTTCAAGGTTTCTCCTTTGGCAAGGCCTGGTCAGGCAGCCCCTGTTCCTGCCGGCCCTCCTCTGGACTCTGACTGCCCCCGATGCCCGCATGGCCTGTGGCTCTCATCTCAGGAAGAACTGCAGTGTGTGGAGCCAGAAGCTGGTCTGCGTAAAGTTGGCAGTGGAAGTGACATTTAAAAAGTTAGTTAATGCAAATATCACGTTACCTTCAATATTTTGTGGCAATTGTGGTGTCTGTTCGTTTTTTTCACAATTTGTAATTTGTTAGAATTTTTTGTCATTCTATATTAATGATTACCCTTGTATCAGAATTTGTATCTGTGAGTCTGTTCTGTTTTCCTCAAAGGGTCCCCCCTAAAACAGCCCAGGCTTCGGGCTCTACGTGGGAACTTTCCTTAGGTCACACTGTGGTATAGAGCTGCTCCAGGACCAGGTGCTTGGGTCCTGGCCAGGGTTCCCTCCCCACCTTCGAGGGCTTCAGAGTGTATGTAAACAATGAACTTGTCCATTGCTGCGCACACAGGAGGTGCTTAAAAGTACCATACTCTCTAGAAGAGATCTTCCTCCATAGTGAAAAGGAAACCAAGGCCCCATTTCACCAGGGCTTCACCTGTGAGTCCACACACTGGAGGGTCTCAGGATGGAAGGCAATTTAGCGCTGCCCTAATCCCCTCACAGTGTCTCTGCAGATGACACCCTCCTGTTGTTATGACAGGACACCAGCATAGAGGACTGAGGCCCTTCAAAATCCAAGAGTCGCTTGAAGACACCAATATGTCCCTCCAGCCACTCTGAGCAGGTAGAAGGTGCAGCCCAGAAATCCCACCAGCCGGAGGTCAAAGTCACAGAGCCAGGGTGCTGTAGTGATTGGTGGTGTGCAGTTTGGGACAGTGAAGGTGAATTTAGGGGTCACCTTACCTGACCCATCTCTCCCCTTGGTCTCTCTCTATACAGCCCAGATAGATACCAGGTCAGTCTCCAGCTAAATGCCTTCAGGAACAAGGGGCCCCCTCCCACTCAGAAATTGATCTAATTCTTTATTTATGTCCAGGGACATGCTATGTTCTTCATTGGATCCAGATCTGCCTCAGCCCTCTGGAGTGCCTGGGCGCGCCCAAGTTCTGCCAGGTGATAGCTTTGCACACAGTGGAGAACAGCGACCACAGGGCACCCCAAGCCTTCATTTTGCTGGGCTAATTTTTGCATTTTGTTAGCTTCTCCTTTTCTGACCCTTTGCTATGCGGCTTTCCCCTTTCCTTACACTTAACTTTAACAACATCTCTTAAAACAAAACGGGCCCAACCCTACAGAGGAGGTCTGAGCAGCTGGAGTACAGGAACTGCCCCCCATCGGGATCTGACCTGCTTTTACTGTTGCCCAAGAATCTCTCATTTTGGGGGCGAAGCAGTGGCTGACATGCCAATGAAGCAGGGCCCCTCTCTCATGAGCTGCCGCTCAACGGGCCTCTGCAGGCCTGTGATCGTCATGTGGGTTCTTCAGGAGGGAAACGTGAGGACGTGCATCATTTGCTGAGCGTTGGGAGAGGAAGTGTTACCCAGATCAGGTGGCGCCCCCCACACACATGGGAGGAGAGTGTGGGTGACGTCTGAAGTCCAAGCTCAGCCCCAGTGGAGTGAGAGAACTCAGCAAAGAGGAGCAAGAAGGCCCAAACTCAGGCCACAGTGGCATTGAATGCCAAGTATCTGTAGCAAAGTTGCCCTTATTTTTAACAAATCCCTCTGAAAGTGCAACAAGATCTTAGAAGGATGGCATTCACAAGTGTTTCGTGAGAAACTAGTAGGTGATAGGCCAAAACTAATTTATGATCAAGGAGGTTTGGAAAACCCTGGAATAACTGAAGGTAAGTAGCTTTCTTTTACCAAAGGATCCCTCAGAGCCTTTAGCACGCTGGTGGGTGACACGAGTCTCCCAGTGGGGGGTGCAGTGTGAGATTTTGAGGATGATCCATTTTCCACTTGTCCTAGTCTGAAAGATCTGTCCTATTGCTGTTTCTGCCCCCCTTGACCCTCTGAGTTCACTCACTCCTTTAGCAGTTGGTGCTCCCATCCCTCGTGCAAGGAGCTCACAGATCCCGGGAAGGTCTGCCATGGAGCTCTGGCCCGGCCCGCCCTGCAGTAGGGACGGGAAGATGCTTAGGGGAGAGGCTCAAGAGCCCCGTCCAAAGGTCAGAGCTGGAGGGAAGCCGAGGGCACCTCCTTGGAGCACCTGGAGCCACAGGAGGCAAGGTGGCCAGCTGGCAGCTGAAGGACACGGCAGGTCACACAGCCCAAGAGTGGCCGAGGCTGTGCTTAGGTTCAGGGCTCCTAACCACCTTGCCCATGCTCTGTCTGGCCATGCTCCGGAGTTTATGTGCCAGCTCTGAGCTCAACCTCTTGTCCACCTGCTGTGCCCGCCCTCCTCACCCCTCCATGCTCAGCAGCCAGCGGGGCGTCAGGGAGGTGTTTGTGGAGTGAAGCTGTGACGGCACGGTGGGGTCAGATGGCTTTTACAGTCTCATCTAGGGCTGAGGCTTGCTGTGGAGTTTGAGCGAGCTGCTAAAACTCAGAGAAAAACCAAGGCAGGATGTAAGCTGGGCTTGTGTGATGGGGAAGGCCCAGAATCAGCAGAGCAGTGGAGGAAAGGACACAGCTGGCCCGGGGAGGGCCCCTCCCAGGGGGTTTCAGGAAAGCCTGGCTGAGTCGTGTCTCCCGTGGGAGATACCCTCACGCAAGGACATGTGGTGCTTCAGGGCTGTCTTCAAGGACTCACCCGTCAGATCCTGGAGCTCACCTGAATCAACCAATGGTTTGTCTGCATTGGCCGAAGTTGCTTTTTCTTTAGGCAAATTTTAACCACAGCTATGGATGCCTAACAATAAGGATGGTCATCACTGAGCACTTGCTGTGGCCCACACCGTGCTAACTGTACCTCCATAATCTCGGTTAATCCTCAAAACAAACCTATAAAACCAGTCTGATTATTATCAGTCCCATTTTGCAATTAATGAAACTGAGGCACAGAGATATCAATTAACATGCCTAACTCACACAGCTAATGAGTGTCAGATACCCAAGCTTCCAGCCCGGTGGACTGAATTCAGTGTCTTTGTTTTTGCATGGCTATTGGTGGTAGTGGTAGTGTGTCCACTGTCACCTTTCCAAAGACTGAACATGGAAAAGTTCAAATGTAAACAAAAGTCGGGAGAACTGCCCAGAGAAGAACCTCTACACCCCCATTTCCCAGCGGCGATGGCTGTTGACTTGAGGTCAGTCTGTAGCCTCCCACCTCCCCCTCCCATCACCGTGGATTTTTTAAAAAATAAATACCATATATTATATAATTCCATCCATAGATCTTTTAGTGTGCATCTCTAAAATATAAGGCTGAATCCTCACTCTCAACAACAATTTATACCCTCCTGACTGAGAAGTACCCTGGACAGGTTACCCGCCCGTGGTCCTGCAAAAGATGGAAAAAAGGCTAGCCACTGGCCCAAACAGCTGAGCCTGGGAACACAGAGGCAACTGGCTCACGGGGCCGCCTGTCCCCAGGCGTCACCTCACAGCCTAGCCAAATGACCTCTCTGAGCCTTCTTGGAATAGCTTCATGTGACTCGAAGCCCCTGCCATCAGTCTGGATTCTCTAGAGACGGGGGACAACTGGTGGGGGTGGTCTTCTGCGTGGTGGGGTTGTTGCCATGAGGACGCGCCTTCTGAGGCCAGTCTGTCCTGGATTCCCTGCCTGGCCACGCCCCGAATCGCAGTTCCTGCTTCAGGAAGATTTAGTATCTCATTTGCATTCTCGTCCAGTCTGAGAGCAAGAAGTACAGAGGAGATGGAGACAAAGCACTGGAATCAGAGATTCACTGTGCCTCTCTTAATATAGGACGATTGTATCGCCTTTCTCATCTGCAGAAGTGGGAACATACACCTATGTCCCAACCAGCTTGTGAATGTCCGAGGAGATGGGCAAGTTTTATTAAATTGTTGGGCTAGAAGAGGGCGCAGTACCGCAATGGCCAGCAGGTGTCGCCCAAAGACTGAGTATCAGAAACCTCTGGGCCAGGAGGGGGCTACTCCTTGGAGATTATCTTCTAATATTAAATCCAGGTGGACCTGAAAGAAACAGAAAAAAAACAAAAAAACAAAAAACACAGCCTATAGTGTTTCTCCTTAGAAAAGTTGGGCCGTGTCAGCCTAAACACGGAGGTAAAAGTGGAGTTGTACAGCCTTCCGAGCATGCATACCTGAAGACACCCCGGCAAGATGGCCAGTCTGGCTTCATCTATGGCTTCTCACCTCCCCCCTCATCACCATGGATTTTTTTTTTTTAAAGAAAATACCATGTATTATATAATTCCATCCATAATCTAAAAGATAAGGCTGAACCCTCATTCTCAACCACAATACTTTATGCCCCTCTAAGAAGTACCCTGGGCCAGGGGGACCCCGTCCTACCCCCACACACCCCGTTTTACAGATGAGGACATTGAGGCTTTGGAAAGCAAGTGACTTGCTAAATTCGCAGTCACTGCAGGACGGAGCTGGGACTCCAGTCAACTCTGATTCCATATTCTGGACTGGTGCTGAGACACACCCCTCCAGGCCAGACCTTGGGGAGGAACTCAAGACTGCAGCTGTCCTTGCTCTTCGGGGAAAGCAGAAAAGGCACAGGTGCACAGAAGGCCTGGCCTGTGACATGCTGTCTTCTGCAAACAACACTCTCTGGGTCTCAGATTCTGCTGTTCATTGATGAGGTTGAACGAGATCAACGGCTCTCGAACCCAACTGCACACACACAAGCACACACACAGGAGCTCAGAGCAGAGGGGAGCCAGCCTCCCCAGGCTGCAGAGTTAGGGGCCCATATTTTACATTTCCCAGGTATTTGGATGCAAGCAGCTTCACATGGTCTTGGGCCCTGGGACCCCCGTGCATTTGCACTAGAGGCTCCTCTATGGATTTTGAGTCTGTAGTTTCACAAACAATTTCACCTCATCTTGTGGGAACACCCAACACAGCTGGCACATATTCTATATGCAAATGTTCGATTAAAATTTGTAGAATGAATGACTAAAAAACATGCCAACCCAGGGAAAACTAGCCTTCACCTCTCAATGAAATCACTCTACCTTTAAGTAGCACTTTCTGGTTTGCACATCTCATTTACACACTCGATCTCAGTCAAGTTCCCAATGATGGCTGTTATCATCCCCATCTTACAGATGAGCAAACTGAACCTCAGAGACCCAGTGCTGCCCAGCTGGATGGAGAGCAGCACCTCACACCCTGTCTGCGACCCCCATACACTGTTCCTGCTTCATGTTGGTTTCATCGAGAGATCTAAAAAGAGGAAAATGTGGGATCTAGAAGAAAACAAGTCTTCCAGAACTATCTGGCAGTGCCTTGGATTTGGGAGAGGTGATTTTATGAGTTTGTCCAAAGATTAGGATCAGGGGGAGTCTGCCTTGTTTGGTGAAGGGCTCCATACAGAGATCCAGGGTGGGGTGGACAGGTCCCCCACAGGTAGCCCAGAACCCCCGTCACACCTATCCTCCCCAGAAGAGCAGTTTGGGAGGGGCTGGAGCGAGCCTCCCCCAGCTCTCCCTGGTCCCTCGGGGTGGCTCTGCTCTCCGTAGAGTGTCTGGCCACCTTGGACCTGCCGGTGCGTCTCTGCAGCCCTGTGCTACAGCCCTGTGCTGGGAATCTGGTTGCAGCCTCCCCTAGTGCCCCAGGGTGGGTGGCGGAGCTGCAGGTGGCTGCACAGCACCATGCGGGGGGCCAGGTGGGGATCTCAGCCACGCAGCCCCGCCCTCCACCCCAAGTTGGGTCTCAGCGGCAAGGCTGGAATCTGGGCTCACTTCCTGCCCCAGTCTGTGTCTAGTAGGCCTCGGCTGGAAGGGACACACAGTATCCTCCAGTCTGGGTCCCTTGTTCTCCACTGAGGGGGCCCAGACCCAAGGAGGGGCCCAGGAGGGGACGGTGGGCCGGACCATGACCCACCCTCTGAGTCTATGTGGTGGCTTAAATGGGGCTGAGGAGTGGGGGGGGCTGGGACCTGTGGTTGCACCAGTCTCTCCCCAGCGACTGGACAGATGAAGGTGGACTTAGGGGCCTTACCTCTTTGCCCTCCCTGAACACTATGTCCTGAGAAGAAAGTGCTGGACAGAATTTCCCCAAACATAAAAACATTGAGAAGAAGGGGCTTCGGTGCTTGGCAGGGTCCAGGAAAGCTAGTGTCACTGAGAATCAGCACCGTGGAGTCCCAGAGACAACGCTCCTAACTGTACTGCCCACCGGGGGCTGGCATCCGGCAAGGAACCTCCACAAGTTAGAGATTATTTCTCCATTGGGGAAACTGAGGCACAGGGGCCTTTGCCCATCATTGTATAGTGGACTGGGGTCCAGGTCTGCTGATTCCCAAGGCTGTGGTCACATCGGTGTTGCCAAAAAGATGAAATGGTGGCTGTCACCAGGACAGATCTCAAGGATCCTCCACCTCAGGTAAGCACACACACCCACTGCCAACTCTACCCAACAGTTCTCCTGGGTCCCAGTACAGTGGCTAACCACCCATCATTCATTCATTCCTGCAGCCTGTCAATAGCAGGTTCATACAACATGCTTTTATTGAGCATAGGCTATGTGCCCCCTGGGGATTGATGGGTGAGCCATCAGATGCAATCCCAGCCTTCATGTAGCTTGTGGGCAGTGGGGCTCAGGCACAAAGGGATGGTCAGAGCAGGGAGATGGGGGATCCCTGGTAGGTCCCCAGGATGCTGGGGAGGGGTTTCAGGAAGGGTCCTAGAGCAGTCAGCCTCAGCCTGGCCCTCCCACTCCTGCCCCTGGGAGGCTGTCTAGGGGCTCAGGCCTCTCCTGATTGACTTTATGAACCTGTGGAGACCATTTGGTCTGCAGACACAAGACCTGAAATACTATTTGCTGTAGAGAAAGGACACTGAGTTCCATCGGGCGGCGCTGGGCTCACATTCAGTTACTGAGTGATCCGCGTTGCAGGAAACCAGGACCAGAGAAGGCAACGTGCCCCTGGCCGCCTGCTAAGCCGGCCTGGGCACCTCCAATTTGCCAGGTGTGTCCTGTCGGCCTTCTTCCCTGGCCAAGCCTCTCTGCTCTTGCGACAGGAAGAAGCGAGTGTACACTTGTGGGTATGTGTGGTATGTTCCTTTTCTCTAAGGAAAAGCCACCCTGGGGCAAGGGGATTAGCTACAACTCCGCCACTGCTTCCCCTCAGAAGTCACAGCCTCTTGACTTTCAAGATGAAGCTTAGAAATTTGTCTTGTGTTTGTTTTTTCTGAAACCAAGCCCAGAGACAGACAAGGACCTGCCCAAGGTCACACAGCAGGCCCAGGACAAAGCTTCTAGTGACGCTAGTTTCACCTTCCACAGTGTGGCCTGTGTGGAGCCACAGCACTAACTGCTGCCCCAGCTTGGAACTTCTCCTCCTCTACCTCCCTCCTGCTGCACGCACCTGGGGGATTCCTTTGGGTGACACTACAGGAGCTCTTTGAGGAAGAACAGTGAGAATTTCTTTAAAAAGAGAACCAAGTTTAGGGATCTAGAGACAAATAGCCTCCACAAGAGACAGAAAGCCTCCTGGGGCCGAGGAGACTATGGGATGTCACTCACAGCAGAGCAGACAGCCCAGCAAGTTCTGGAAACTGCAAACCAGGGTTTGAGGAGCAGCAACTTCGGAATGTGACTCACCCCAGTGCCTTCCAGGCATGAGACCCTCCCTGAGCCATCTCCCCTTGCCTCCTTGGGCTTCCGGTGGCAGGTGGAAGCCCTGGACGCTAAGGTTCAAAGTTCTAAACTCTTTCAAGCCCTCAAAGTCTACCGCAAACACACAATGGGGCTGGTCTGGGAGGCTCCTTGGGCAGCCAGAGCCTGGGAGGGGACACCAACACTGAGCCACGGGCTTCTTTCTGGGCTGGGACACTTGGCTGCTCCTGTTTCTCCCAGCTCAGCTACTGTCCCCCTAATGCCCCTGACTGGGGCTGCCCTGGCCCGATCTCTGAAGCCCAGGTCTGACATCTTCCCAGCTGCCATGGAAGCGTCGCGTGGACACCGTAATTGTCTCTGATCTCCCCTGGCCTGGCCAGGTGGCTGAAGAATGGGTCCCCAGGGAGGAGCAGGTTACCCTCCCCAAGAGGCCACAGCGGTACTGCAGTTCAGAGCTCAGCCGTCTGGGGCAGAGGATGGACAGGGAGGAGACGCATCTCCTGGTAGCAGCCCCATTCCCCAGGAGCGAAGAGGAGAAAGGAGGCGTGTGGACCTCAGGAAGATTCAACCCCCACTACGTGGGTACCCCCCCAATGCCCAGGGTGCCCTCTCCTTTAACTAAAGTAGCCAGCGAGCTACTCAAGGCCAGTTCTTTGGGGCACCCTTCCTCGACCTGGGAGAGTTCAAGATTGCTGGGCAGGGGAAGGGTCTCCTTCAAGGTCCCAAGGCATTTAGAAAAGTTGGAGGCTCGTGCCGGTAGCACCTCACTCTGGACAGAATACCAGCCTCAGCCCCAGCCTCTGCCTGGCTGCTCTGATGAGCAAACCCAGTCCAGGAAGGAGAGGCTCTGCCCAGGCCTCCCAGCCAAGGATGTCATCCCAGTGCGGGCTTTTTGTTCTCACTGCGAGTCCCCCTGTCTGTGGGATGGACAGAGGCTGGGTGAGAGTGGGCTGTGGATTATTTTTAAATCACTTCAATGTTTTATGAATTTAAAAAGCAAAGGCATCCTTCTGAGTGAATAGATGGAAGGCCAATAACACTTCTGGAAATTTCAGCTACTATGAATTGGATCAAAAAATGTTCATTCATTCATAGTTTGTGGTTTGAGCATGGGACAGGGCTAATCCTTTGCCCACCCAGGACTTTGTGTCCAGTTTTTGCTGAGAGTGTTGTAAGGAAGGCAGGCCAGGCAAAGGCCCTGTGGCCCCACTGCCCAACGCCAGCATTTTTTGGCCTTTGTTGTCCTGAGAAGCACTCTCTTGGGGGAGCTGGGATGACACAGATGGGGCAAGGCTGAGCTTTGTGCCCCTCAACAGAAAGCTCCCCTCCCCCACCCAGCCTGCCCACTTTGGCTTTCACCTTGATTGGCCTTGACTTTCAACTCCACATTGAAGTCACCTGGGAAAGTTTGAAAACCATGCTGCCCCGAGGATCCCATCAGAATCCACAGCTGGGGCTGCACCCGGCAACCCACCTCCTCTCCCCCCACCTCACAAGGGTCCCTGCTTGGTGTGTCCCTACCAGGGTCCTGATCAAGATGTTGACTCAAACTATGGGGTTCGAAGTTTCATGGCTGTCCCAGCCTTCGGGAAAGTGTAGATCATATATGGCTTCTGCTCTGGAAGGAGTGGGGCTCAAGATCCGGCAGCCAAGAATTACTATACAGCAGGGCAAGTACTGTCCCTGAGACAGGAGGCAGGCATGGGGTATACAGACAGAATGAAAAGAGCTCAGGGCTTTTCCAGGAAATCGGGGTGCATGGCAGACTATTCGGGTGCCCCCTCCTCCCTGGCAAAGACCCTTGGAAAGACTGTTTTGCAAAAAAGCCATTGGAGGGGATTCCGAGTAGGGCACTGGTTCCCTCTGGTGGTGATAGTGGGAATTGCACCCCGGACAGGGGCTGTGTCCCAGCTGTTTGATGGACAGTAATTCATTCTTGCTTCCTGACTTGGTTGTTCTTGTGACTCAATACAGGTTTGAACTGTGGAAAGTTCCAAAATAAAGTGAAAGTTCAGTGACTACAGATCATGTGACCTTCATGGAGAGGGAAGGAAAATGTTCCCAAGAGTCCTGGCCAGAGAGCAGGTCACAGACTCAGAATGTCCCCTGGGGCAGTGGTTCTCAGCTCTGGCTTCTCCTTAGGGCCACTAGGGAGTTTGCTAGGCCTCAGAATACGGGCCCACCCCAAGCTTCATATCCAGCAGGCCTCGAGGGGATCCTGGGCATCTGGTGGTAAAAGGAGAGGGAGGAAGGCCTCTAGTCAGGCTGATCAGGAAGTGACCACCCAGGACTGGGTTCCTTTTCAGTGTTATAGGCTTAAATAGAATGTTCTAGAAATGACTCCTCTCCATTGCTCTGCTCTCTGGGTGGGTCCAGGCCTGGAATACCTCCTTTTCCCACTTGCCTTTGGCTATATGTGGGAAGCTTTGGGAGCCCACTTCCTCCTGAAAGCCCTCTTAACTGGACCTGCTGCATCTCCTACCCTCACACAGGTGCTCAGGTGTGGCCCTGTCTCCTGCATGGTAATACCATATTTTATTTAATGGTGTGACCGTCACATTTAGTCGTCAGTAAGCCAACATCAGAGACCTTGGTGCTGAGATGAGTAGCCAGGCTCTTCCCTTCATGGCTCCTGGGCTCCTCTGGAGACCCCCCCCCCCCACTCACCATTTAGACCTCTCTCTCTCTCCCCTTAGCTCTTCAGGTGCACAGGTGGGTGGTGGGGAGCCTTCCAAACCTGGGTGTCAGTGTGGCTGGAAGAGTCACTCTGGACAAAGTCACTGTCTCTCCTGGGGCCTCAGTGTCCTGTCCTGTAAATGAGGGTGTGTATATTTCGCTCTCTAAGGAGCAAGCCTTCTGTGATTCCATGAGGGCTGGTGGTCTTCAGGGCCTAGGAGCACTGGATTAGGACAAAGTTTAATTCCCAAGGACAGTAGTGGTCACCCTGCCCCTGGTCCCAAGAATAGCTTGTTCCATTTGAAGCCCAGCATGCCGCTGTCCTTGGTGCTGTTGGTTCTGCCCATGCCCCCCCCCCAGGCCCCCTAGGATGCTGGCAGATCCAGATGACGAATCAGACACCAGGGTGCCCTGATCCCACCATCCTTCCTGTATGAGGAGGGAGGGAGGGGGAGCTGGGCTCTGTCCTGAATGCAGACTCCCAGAAGGGGGCGCCCTGAACAGCCTGGGTGCAGCACTGGGGATGTGGGCACAAGTAGGTGAGGTTGTCTGACACCTTCCAGGCTGAGTCTGCCCTGAGTGGGTCCCTGAACCAACAGGGGCTGGAGCAAGCAGTTGCAGTGGGCTTACCCTTGCTGCCCACCCAGCCCCGGGCCCTGGATTGACGGACCCAGCACCCACACAGCTGGTGGGAGTGGGTGCAGCTGGGGTCTCCTGGCCCCACGAGCAGAAAGGTGTGGCCTGAGCTGAGCACAAGGGTTGGTGGGGGGAGAAGGGAGAGTGCTGATGCCCAAGGTCAGGGGGAGCAGAGCTGCCTGCCTGGCACAGTGGTGCACTTGGGGGAAGGGCGGAGCACATGAATGTGGCACAAACAGCTCCAGCCTGGGCAGCCCGGGACATCTCCATAGTAATTCCCACGCAGAAGCTTCCAGGCTTCCAAGAGCAGCACCCCGTGTCGGGCAGAGGCCTTAGCAGAACCCAAAAGACCCAGAGACTTTGAACCTATGGACTTTCAGACTTCGTCAGGCATTCAGGAGCTAGACTGAGGCTTCTGTCCCTAGGGATCCCGCTGGTCAGGGGCCAGCGGAGAGACGCCTGCGGAGGTCAACACTCAACTTGCTTTTGCAGGCAGGTGGGTGGCGGCAAGAGTCATTGAAAACCAAACCAAGACCAGGCTGCATTTGTACTCCATCTGGGAACAGGGGGCTGTGGTAGTTATGGGATGGAAGGGTGGGGGGAGGTGAGGGAAGAGGCGTGGGGGCAGCAGGAGGCAGGAGGCGGTGACACAGTCGCCCATGCAGGAATCACACCGAGCCTGGCGTTTCCTCCAGCCTGTGAACCGGCAGTGCAGGGACAAAGGTCAACAGCCCAGGGAAGATGGGGCATCCTTGGCCTCCTAGCCAGCCCCCTGGCCGTGATGGGCACAGCAGACCCTGCAAGGACACAGCAGCATTCAGGCAGGGAGGACGGTGGCACAGGTCGGGAGTCTTGTTTCCTCCTTGTCTGACTTAATGCTCTGTGGGGCCCCTCTGCAGTCTCTGCTTGTCACCTACTTCACGCCAGGCGCGTGGCGATCAAAAACAGGTGATGGAGACAGCCCACCTGGCTGCTCAGATGACCCTGAGATTCTTCCTGGGTTGTTGTGCCCGGCCCTGCCCTCCTCCCTTGGACCCCTCCCTGGCCATGCCCTGCCCGCCCCTCCTGTCCCTTGCAGACAGACATACAGACATACCTCTCGCTACAGCATGTCCTCACTGACTTGCCTGGGATGGGAGGAACAAAGACTCGGTCAGTGGGAGGTGCCTGAGCTGGGACCCCCTCTCAATACCTCAGCTTCAGTTGTCCCTTCTTCCCGGCTTGCCCCCCTCTGGGTTTCCCCAGGCATCACTCACCGAGGCTTCCTGTTGCCCCCACAGCGGAATCTTCTGCCTTGAAAAGAGAAAGGAGGATCCGTATTCGCTGACCTCTCCCTTCCCAAGGAGACCCTGGAAGACTTGGTTCTTCCAGTCTCCTCCCTCCCTCCTGCCAGCATGACCACAGTGTGGGGCTGGAAGACCACATTTGATTCTCTCTCTTTACAGGGGGCTGGACAATAAGCATTCAAGAGCCCCAGCCAGCCAGCCAGCCAGCCAAATATTTAGGCAGCCGATCTGTAGTGGACTGTGAGCCCGTCGAGCATGGCCCCTGAGACTGGGCCTTGTGGTGCTCCCAGCTCAATGCTGGGCACATAGTAGCTGCTCAGTACGTGCTCGGAGAAGGGTGCCTGTAAGCCCAAAGCTGAGGTCCCTGCACAGGCCCATTGACCTCCGGCACCTGTGTGCTCAGCCACTACACAGTGCCACCCTGGAGGAGCTCCCATGGGGCGCAGTGGGGAGACCAGCTATTCCTGCAGACTGAGTCCTGTAGATGCAGTGACAGTGAGTGTGACTGTGCCAGCATTCTAGAACACAGAGGTGTGTCTGCTACACAAGGGGTCTCCTTTTCACTAATTATGCATCTGATGTTTTTCTTTTGGTTGCAAAACAGGTCGACAAGCATTTATTAAGCACCTGCTGGGGATGGGAGAAATCCAGGCCTTTCTCACCCAGAATGCTCCATGTCCACACTGGACCCTTCTTAAAGCCCGTTCTTGATGCCATGTCTTTAGTGCAAGCCCTAATCTAGAGGCAGGTGGGAGGGATCATCCCTATTTAACAGATGAACAAACTGAGGCCCAGGGACTGGGGTCTGTGGAAGGTGACAGCAGCGCCCAGGGGTCTGGCTCCCAGCCACGCTTGCTTTCCAGCCGCGGGGTCAGACAAGCGACACCCCTGGGTTTGGTTGAATCCAGCTCTGCTCCTCATGAACAGCTGCACCTCTCTGGGTGGCCTGATTTTTCATGTGTCACATGCTGACAGTGGTGGCCTCCCTCAGTGGGGCTCAGATGATTAAATGGGCTGATATGCAGTTCACATCTAAGAGTGAGCACAAATCAGGGCAGGTGCGGGGCTCCCCTTGCCTGGCCCTCTCATTTCCGCTCCCCACCTCCCCCATCCCCGCCCCGCCGCAAGTTCCCTGCAGCTCCTCCAGGGCCCACTAGAGGGTGCACTTCCCTCCCAGTCCTGCAGGGCCAGCGGGCGGGGCTGGAGATTCACTCCGCCCTTGGGGACTTGGCAAGTCACTGTGCCCTAACCAGCGCCTCTCTTCCAACACAAGGCCACCGCACTTACTGAGTAGGATGATCAGTCCCACGACGAAGGCCAGGCCAGCGAAGATCAGGCCCCCGTTCCGGACAGTCTCATAGTCTCAGGAAAGAGAGAGCATGAGAGGCGACATGGGGTATGAGTCATCTCTCGGCAGCCCTCCCCGCGCCCCCCCCCCCAGCAGCAGCCCCGTGGTGACTGGGGGCCGTCAGAAGGGGGATATGACAGAGTCAGAGCTGGGGCCAGCTGCTGGGCCAGGAGGTGGGGGAGGGCAAGACTCCGGAAGGGCCGGGAGGAGGGGTGGGTGGCCAGGCTTACCATAGTAGAATGGGTCCACGTCCCCCTTGGGGCTGCCACCTGAGGAGAGAGCCAGAGGTGGAATGAGGGGAAGGGAAGTCACAGGCGGAGATTGCAGTCCTCCGCCTCCCAGCCAGACCCTGCTCTCCCAGCTAGCCCCCCAGGGTCCAGGGAAGCTGGGCAATAGGCCCTGGAAGGAGGAGGCCAGAGGGGGCACCTGCCCTAGGCTGCCTGGGGACCCCAAGAGGGTCCATCCTGGGGGCCTTTCTGCTTTCTGCCTCACACTCCAGTAAGGGAAGGCCAAGGAGCTGTTCCCTTGAGAGTCTCCAGCAGGATCTCTTCCCACCAATTGTCCACCACGTGCCCTTAGCAGACCTCTGTGCAATGAACCAATGAATAAAACTCAGCCTCTGAGTTCACAGAACAGAAGGAGGGAACTGGGGCCTAGTGGGAGGCTTGTGTGAAGTTCCAGGGAAGCTGGAGGCCGAACTGGGGCTTGACTCCTTTCTAGACTCTGTTTTCCTACATTACCATCCTCAGGGGTGAGCAAATTTACTTAAAAGACATTAATATAAAGAACTTACAGGTACCAGGCTAAAGTTAGCAGAACACAGAACATTAACTTATTTACCCAGAGCCACTGATATTTCCCAGTATGATCCACAAGAAGATGAATGCACAGAAAGGGTAAGTAAGCTACTCAGTCACACAGCAAGTAAGGGGCAGAGCTGGGATTTGAACCCAGGAAGGAAGTGGCTGTATCAAGATGCTATGCTGCTTCTCAGAGAACTTTCCAGTCAAAGTTGTCTGGCTGCCTCTGCCTCCTGTGGCTGCCCCAATCCTGTAACCAGCAGATGTCACAGCTCTGCCCGACTTCCCCCTGAGCTGAGTTCACTTGCCCTTGGACAGCTACAAGGTGGCCAGCCATCCCTGGAGCTGCCCCCTTTCCTGCCCTGTGCCCTGGGCAGAGGTAGCCTCGAGGTCCCCATGAGCCCTGATGTCCCCCGTGGCCAGACCCTTGGTCAGGAAGGTTCAGGCCAGGAGGGGTTGGTGCCTGGTTGCTCAGGAGGGTCAGAGGTCAAGGAAAGTCTGTGAGCAATCAGGCCCCCATCCCCAGGCAGAAAGCCTTTAAGGTCATCTCCCCAGATTCAGTCCAGGTTTTGTTCAAGGTCACACAGGGAGGTAGTGTCAGAGCCAGCTAGACCCACACTAGGAGTCCCCTCCCCACTCAGGAAACCGCCTCCTTTACTCATGAATGAGCCCCTCCCCCTCCTCTAGGTCTGGCTCAGAACCCGCCTTGGTCAGCAGCTGCCCCTGTTGGGCTCCAGGCCCGAGTCCCCCACCACCTGATGCCTCTGGGGAGTGTGTGCTGAACTTGGGTGACTCTTACCCTAGGAAGGCTGACCCCCAGGCCTGCTTCTTCCCAGAGCACCCTGAGCTCAGATGGCCTAGGAAGATGCACTGGCCAGGATGGCGCTTTCAGAGAGCCAAAGAGGGACACTCATCCCCCTCCAGCTCCACCTACTGCCCCCAGTCCCGCCCTTTGAACCAGTCTTCCTTGGCGTGAAGGCAGGGTCCCCTTTCAAAATGCAGATTTTCTTAGCAAAGAGGCTGGCCCATGGAGGAGGGGGCTACCCTGAGAGGCAGGAGAGGGAAGAGCGGGGTCACCCCTCCAGCGGTGGCCCCAGCAGGGTCACCCGGCTTCACACACACACACACACAGAAACACTCACCGTCGTCTGTCGTTGCCAACACTGCCATTTCCCCAGCCAGCGGGGGCCTGTCCCCACTACCCTTTTCCTGCTGCCTCTGCTTTGGGGAGAACGTCTGCCGTGTGGTGGCCGGGGACGACGTGGGGGCATTAAACATTAACAGTACCAGGTAATATTTACCCTGGTCACCAGAAAGCTGCAGTGTGGACGGAGGGCTCCCGCTGAGGCTCTGAGGCTCCAGGGGGAGGCTGGGGAGGCTGGCTCAGCTTCCAGCCCTCCCAGAGGAAGTTTCCAGAGAAGGGCCAGGCCAGGCCAGCCTTGGTGTTCTTCCACAGCGGGAGGAGCCACAGCTGGGGCGTGGGGGGGAAGGGGAAGTTTCAGACTGCTCAGCTTGCACTGTCCTTGGGAGCCCCCCAGCAGTGGCCACCTTCCCAGCCCAAGAACGCCACTGTAGTGGCTGCTGTTTCTTTTTCTTTCTTTCTTTCTTTTTTTTTTTTTTTTTTTTTGGTACAAGGGATTAAACCCAGGGGCACTTGACCACAGAGCCACATCTCCACCCCCTTTTTATATTTTATTTTGAGACAGGGTCTCACTGAGTTCTTAGAGCTTCCCTGTTGCTGAGGCTGTCTTTGGACTCACAATCCTCCTGCCTCAGCCTCCTGAGCCGCTGGGATTACAGTCATGCACCATGGTGCCCAGCAAGATGGCCCCTATTTCTTAGCATCAGGGCTTTCCCGAGTGGGTCCCGGTGTCGCACTCTCCCCTTCCCACTCTAGCCCTCAAGGACTCCCCTGAGCCAACCAGCAGCCCCAGCCTTGGACAGCTACAAGGTGGCCAGGCCTCGGCTGCCCTGGAAGGCCCTGCCCCGTGATATCTTTTCCATCCATTGAGGTTCCTCCGGCATGCATGCCTCAGTTGGAAGGCTCCAGCCATCCCTGACTGATGGTTCTTTCTCTGCTACCCTGATGCTTCCTTCCTCTACCATGAAACTCCTGCTCTCAAGCTGTCCCCATGCCACTTGTCCAGCACACACTGTCTCCTCCTTCAGGCAGGGGCCCGCGCTTATCCCAGAGGCAACACTTTGCTTTATGGTTCACAGAGCGACTTCCTGGCTGGCAGCTCCTTGAGCCCTGCCTGCGCCCAATTTTACAGATGAACGTGAACCTCGAGGTCGGAGCCTCGCCCAAGGTCACACAGCCCTCAAGGGGCACGGGGAGACGGTTGGTCAGTCTTTGGTTTCAGGGGTCAGACACTTTCCCCACCCCTCCCAGGCTGTCCCCCCATGGCACGTGACCTTCTCCCCGGGGGCTCCGGGGCCGGGTCCTCCACTCCTGTGAGTTCTGACTGACTGCATCTGCCTCCAAAGAGGCTAATGCACAATGGATGCCAAAGGGCCGAGGCAGGGGCCAGGGGCCTCCAGGGCCAGTAGAGTCCTTCTGAGGGCATGTGCTCCTGGAGCAGTGGCCAGATTCGCACCCGGGTCCTCCCTTGGCTCATTGTGGGGCTCCTGTCCACCTGCTTGCCTCTCTGTGACTCGGCTCCTCATCCACACAGTGGGCATGGCCCCCACCACCTAGGGTGGCTGCCAGGCCCAGGTGAGAGCCTGAGGAGCAGAGGACCTGGCTCACAACAAGTGTCACTGCGGTCACTGCTGTGTTTGCATTGGGTGAGAAATGACGGGCTTTAACCTTCCGCCTGACATTTGCTGTTGGACACAGAAAAGCCGACACCCTCCATTGCAAATGAGCATGAGCCAGTGAGATGGGGAGAAGGTCATGATCCCACAGACCCCACTCAGAGCCCTTCTGCTTGCAGAGCCAAGTGACAAGTACTCATGAGACTATGACCAGAGCTTAGCGAGGGCGGACCACGGGCCAACCTCTTCCCAGGCACTGTCCCCGTGGAATCCAAGTTAGCTCTGGTTGTACAGAGAAAGAATCCTTGGTCCCTGCGCCACCCCTGGAGGTGGCCAGGGCAGTGCTGTGACCCCCACTTGGCAGACCAGTTACCTCAGTGGATTTTGTTTATTTTTGCAAGCCATTGTGGATCTATTCTGGAATAATAAGGGATGAAAAAAATAGGTAGAAATTTTAACAGATGACTGACAGACCGACAGGCAGACAGAGTCGCGGAGCAGGCTGGTTGACAGATGCATTTCGGAACTCCTCCAGGCACTGTTCCAAACGCTTTATGGAAATTTACTCCTCAATCGGGGCTCTGCTGTCTAAGGTAGAGAAGGCCTTGCTATCATCCTGTTTTCTGGAGGAAGACCCTGAGACAGGAGTTCAGTGACTCTCCGGAGGGCAGGAAGCTGCGGGGGGCGGGGGGGGGGGGGGGCCAAGATCTGAAGTCAGCCATCTGGCTTCTGGGTTCCTGCCCGGGTGGATGGACAGACAGACAGCCTGAGGAGGAGGCGGCTGGACCAGACATTTTCCCAGCTCCGTGGCTCAGAGACGCTCTGTCCACACCACAGCAGACCCAGGACTCTGCACCCGGGTGCCTCTGTTTGGATATTGTCCCTCTCCTCACCGCTGCATTTCCTGTGCCTCTGGGGAGCTGCCTGGGGCATTTGAGTGATGGGGTGGCCTCCAAGTCAGAGCCTGAGGCCACAGGGAGGGACAGGGCTTGGGGCACTCACCTGGGTACCACCTGTCCATGGCAGGAGCTGCGGGCTGTGGTCAAGGATGCAGGAGAGCCGTGAAGTGCAGCGTCCTGGGGTCTGGATGGGAGGAGTGGCCTCCTCCCTCCCCCTGCGTCACCTGAGCCCACAGACAGGAAGAAAGGAGGCAGGAGGAGGGGCTGCCAAGGGAGCGCTCACCTTGTGCTCACCTGTCTGGGCAGGTTGGGGCACGGGATCCACGTGGGCTGGGGGAGATTCTCTGATTTCCACCTGGCGCGAGGAGGGCCAGCTGTGAGCGCCAGCAACGCCCACCTCAGCCCCACACTGCTCCCTTGTCCCGGGATCTTGATGGCACGGCTCGCCAGGAGGACACTGGCCAGCGCTGCTCCGGCCCTGGTCCTCAAGGGCATGTGTGGGTCCCCTGAGCCTTTCTGGGGTGGGCAGGATGAGAGGCACCTTTATCCTCTGACCCTATTGGCCTTTGCCCTGATGTCTCTCGCCTCCAGGTCTCATTTTGTTGCTAAGAAGCTCCTGAGACTGGATGGATTGGCAGTAGCCCCGGGGAAGTGCCCCTGATGAGGCAGGGGTGGTGTTCACTTGGTCCTGGGGGTGGAGGCAGTGGCCGCCTCCTGGGTCGTTAGTTGGGTAGCGAGTGGGAAACAGCTGGGGCCAGAGCTGCCCTTCCTCCACGGGGCTCCTCGCCCAGCCCCAGGGACTGGCGATGTGATGTCAGGTTGGGGTCTCAGACCTGCCGCCACACCTCAGAGGACTCCTCCAGAGGGGACTGCGCTTACCGAGGCCTCTTGGGCTCCCCTGGGTGCCAGAGGGGCACAGCCAGAAGGTAGCGCTTCTTGGGTTCTCAGGGCAGGGATGGAGCTGGGAGCCCACAGGGGAGACGCAGGCTGCCCACTCCCTGGCCACCGTGACGGGCCCAAGGCGAGCTGCCACAAGGAGCCTCTGTGCAGGCAGACCACAGGTCTCCCTCTGGCCCCTGCGGTCACCCTGGCGTGGCCGTCTTAGCACGGACCCAGAGCAGCAGAGTCTAGGAGGTGCCGGGTCTGGTCACTCACAGCTGGCCTCTGATGGGGGACTAGTGACCACAGGAAGCTGCCTGGGCTGGAAAACCCTCTGAAGTGGAGAGCGGGCTGCCTTGAGGGGGCTCCCTGGGGGGGCGAAGTTCGCAGGGGCAGCCGGCTCCAGGTCCTCCCACCCTTCCTGGTCTCCGCACCCCTGCCCAGTGGCCTTGTCATGTGTTCCCAGATGGAAACTGCATCAGAGCCCAGAGCTGTGAGTGGAAATTCCCCAACTGGGCCCCTGGAGAAGTGTCTAGGCCTCGGGGCTGGATGGGACGTTCAAGGTGGCCAGGTTCACACACTTTATCACTGGCCTAGAAAATTTTGTTGATCTGAGCTGTGCCCCTCTGCTCCCCGGAGTTCCCTCCCCAACCCAGATGCTGTGAACAAAGGTGTTGTGTCCCACAGAGGAGGGCTTCAAGGCCATCCCACCCAATCCCCTCACTTGAAAAAAATGGTTTGCTCTCTTGCTCAAAATCTGAGGGCTCAGAGTATACCCTGAAGTCCTTTGGTGTCCTGAGAGGCCCTTCTTACTGTCACTCCAGTGAGCCCTCTGAACATTCTCTCATCTCTCTGCCCATCTCTCTATTCCAGCTTACTGGTCCCCTGGATGGTCCTTTGACCACCCAGAGCTCCATTCTGTCTCAGGACCTTTGCACAGGCTGTTTTCTTCCTGAGTACTGGTCCTCCAGTGAGCTTCCTGGCTAAACTCTTGCTATCCTCAGGCCTTTCCTCCTGTACCTGACTCAGACCACCCTTCTTGGCATCGCTGTCTAAAATTCCCACGCCCTTCTCTGCAAAATACTACAAACCCCCTCCCAGCTGGCTTTTTTTGTGGGCAGCACTTATTTCTGACAAGTTAAACATTGTCCTTATCTGCTCTTTCTCCCAACTAGAATGTAAACCCCTGTGTGTGTGTGTGCTCATTCCTGGGTCCCCAGTGCCTGGCACGGCACATAGTGGACCCTGAGTTTTTTAAATGAATGAGTCAGCCGCAGAGAGGGGAAGGGCATCCTGTGGGTGGTGCTGGGAGCCCAGGGCTAGGCAGCCTCCTCCCATCAGCCCGGTAGCTGCACTCTCCCCGACAGGCAGCTGTGGGCAAGGTCAGCACCCCAACCTTGCCCGCCGCTCCTCTGGGGCTTCGCTGTCACTCCTCTTGCCTCCTCTCCTGCCACCCCCCCCCACCATGGGCTCCTCCCGGAGCCTGGGAACCCGAATGATGTTGGCTGAGAGTGGCAGAGCTCCCACCCTCTCTCCTCACTCCAAGGCTTCTTCCTTGTCCTCCCCCAGCTGGCCAAGGTCATCCTCAGGGCCTACTTTGCACTGGGGACAAGGAGCCTTCTCTGAGACATCCTACTGTCCTGCAGAGAGGGCCTGGCCCTTCCACCCCTGGACCATGTTACCTGAGGGCAGCTCAGGAACATCTCCTCCCACGTGTCTCTGCTTACAGAGGTGCCCAGACCCTCAGGGACTTAAATCCCCTTGCATCCTGACCCTGCGCTTTGGACTGCAGGACACTGGGGAAGGACATCTCTTTGGTGTCCTTCTTGTCCCCTGCCATCTGTAAAATGGGAAACCACCTACCTCGCAGGGTCGCTGTAGGAAGAGGTGATACAGATAAAGCGCTTGGCCAAAGAAGGTCGTGAGCCCCAGCTGGCCCCAGGGGACAAGGATACTCACTCCAGTCCCTTCGCCTGGCTCAGTCCAAGTGGTGACCTCTGCAGCAGGCTTCCTGGGAGCATCCTCCCCTTGCTGACCCCTGCCAGCCCCCATCACTGTCCCAACCTTCCTTGCCTCCCAGACAAACCAAGGTGACAGTTGTCCCCCGCTGGCTCTGGCCTCGGTTCTTGCTCTTGCAGGTTTCCTTGGGGTGTTGGGACCAGCTGGGGTGGAGACACCCCTGTGCTGCAGTCCCAGCCAGGCTCCAGGGCAGGCAGAGACCTCCGCTGTCGCTCTTTGCTTGTTTCAAGCTGGAGCTGGAGGGACAATCCAGCTGTGCCCACCTGTCCCTTCAAGACCCAGGACCTGGGAGTCTTTTGGAGGTGGAGGGGTGGTCTCACCCCTGGATCCCTCTTTCAGCACCATCATGCCAAATGGGACACTGACTTCAGCTATTAGCCTCAGTCTCCTCTGTCTCCCCCAAGCAGCACCCTCCACCCATGCCCTGACTCTGAAGTCTCAGCAGCAGCCTGGGGTGGGAGTAACAACTGGGACGTCCAGCTGACCTTGGTCTCCCTGGTGCTCAGTTGAACCACCAGCGCAGAGGCCTTCCCAAAGACAGGACTCGCCAGTCCCACCTGCCCTGGGCTTTGCAGGGTCTGCATGTCAGAGTCCCCAGCCTTGAACTCTAGGCCCCCAGATCAATCCCTCTTGGTTTTGGCTCACAGCTGAATGGGGCTTTGAGGGGGCAGGAGCTAGAAACCCCTGCAAAGCTCCGACCCCTGGCTCCCATTCATCCACAGGTGCATGGCGTGCGTGCCTACTGCGCAGGAATGGTGGTGGCTCTTCTAGGCAACATTTGTGACACGCTGGCTCCTGTCACCTGCTTTGCCTACAGATGCCAGCTCACTGGGGTCTTATATGGTGGGGCTGGGAGGAAGGAGGTGGGCCCCAAAGGGTCCGTTCCTTAAGTGTTGGCTTCAAGATGGCCCCAACTATGGGGCACAGAGGTCCTGGGAGCTGCCAAAGGGCAATGTACTCTAGAGTCAAAGTCACTAGCTGGTGACAAGGTCAAACCCATTCCACCCGCCTCCCCCACAGCGAATACCCTGGAGAGAAATGCATTCTTGACTTTCCTCGGAACTCATGCCTGGCGTTCACCTGGAACCAAGGCCATTGCTCGGCAGTGGCCCTTCCCTCTAGAAGCTCTCCTTCCCCATCCCCTCCAGCAAGCCTTCCCCTCACAGCCTTCCCTGCCTCCACCGCCTCTGGAACCCGCAGACCGGACTCCAACAGCTCGCCTGTGGCTTTGCGGTCACTCTTTTCATTTATTGCACAAATCGCAGAGTCTCTCTGGCTCTGGGAGGGCTGGATCGTGGTTATCCGTTCATCCTTCCTATCTTTACAGAACCCAGCTTTCCTGACATAGCAACAATCCCATCCCTGTCCTGGTTCCAGAGAATTCCAAAGATCTGCTTTGCTCTTCCCGACAACTCATCTAGGCAACCTTTGTGGCTGCTATTAACAGGGGGTGGGAACTGCAGGGGAGATGGGCCAAGGATGACGCTGGACCCACATCTAACAGACAGGAGGCCCTGCTGGCAGGGAGAGAGGAGATAAGCAGCCGATGGTGATGTTGGATTGATAACGTGATACCCGCAGGTGGGATTTTCAAAGTGTTTTTATGTCACAGACTCATTTGACCCAGGGAGGGAACAAGAAGCAGATGAATCCACTTTGCTGCTGAGAACACTGAGGCTCCGTGACCTTCCAGAGCCACACAGCTAGCAGGAGGCCCTGCCTAGCCTGTGGAGGAAGATCCGCTCACTGCAGGAAAAAACTGACAGGCGAGGCTCCGGGGCCCCAGGAGAGAGGGGCAGGTGAGCCCAGGGGCAGGAGCCCACCCCCAGCCCCGCCACACCGAGCCCTTCAAGACACCTGGTCCCAGCATCCCCTGCCTGCTGTCCCTGCCTTGGCAGCTGCCCACGGGGCTGGGGCCGGCTCCATAAAATCAATAGTTGGTTGGCTTGAGCTGGCTGAGTCTGCCCCCCGGAGCTCAGGTGTGACGGCAATGAATCTCGCTAATGGCAGGAGGTGACCGTTCCTTCTCTTTGTGGCCTGGAGACAGGTATTTCCAAAGCTCCTGCCCTGGCTCAGGCAAACACACATGACCTCTCTTTTCTTTCCTGGGCCCTGGGTAAAGCAGAGTAGCCAGGGACAAAGTGGGGTGAACCAGACAGAGCTGGAGAGCTCCCTCCCACCTCGTCCTGCCAGTGCCCCTGCCAGCCTGGGATCCCGGCCGGCACAGCCCTCCCCCCCTGGAGGAGGGGACAAGTGTCTGGTGACCTTGGGGTATGTGTCAGCCTGGCATCCCCTTCCCCACCTGCCCTCCCTGCTGCTGGCACACTGCCTCAGCCTCTTCCGAGAACAATCTGGCAAGTTCTAAAATCTACAAACTGCAAAAAACCCAGAGAGATGGGAGGGCCCCAGCCCCTGAAGGCCCACGAGGCAAACTGACCTGTTTTAATAGTGGTGTTAAATACCTCCACAGGGAATAGCTGGAAGGAGTCACTGAGATGAGGGGACTTGGCGTCCATTTCTGGGAAGTGGCACCTCATGGTGTGGCAACTCTCCCATTCAGCCAAGTTACCGTTGCCACATCAAACCAAGTCTCAAGTAGAAGCCGACTTTTGTGCTTGGAGGCTGGGAGAATGCAGGTTGGGTCCCTCCCAGGGGGTGAGTTACAGTGCAGATGTGAGTTCTTTTCCTTTCTTTATTTTACATTTCATATAGCAGAAAAAAAAATTATTTATTTATTTTTTTAGTTATACGGACAGACTGTATTTTGACATTTCATACATACATAGAGTATAACTTCCCATCCTTGTGGTTGCACATGATGTGGAGTCACACTGGCCGAGTCTTCATACGTGAACATGGCAAAGTTATCTCGGACTCATTCTACTGTCCTTCCCAATCCCATCCCCTTCCTTCCCATCACTATCCCCTTTCCAATCCAGTGAACCTCCACTTCTTCTTCCCCCCTGCCTATTGTGAGTCAGCATCCACATATCAGAGAGAACATCTGGCCTTTAATTCTTTGGTATTGGCTTATTTCGCTTAGCATAATATTCTCCAGTTCCATCCCTTTACCGGCAAATGCCATAATTTCATTCTTCTTTATGTGTGAGCAATATTCCATTGTATATACATACCACATTTTCTTTATCCATTCATCTATTGAAGGGCACCTTGGTTGGTTCCACGGTTTAGCTATTGTGAATTAAGCTAGTATAAACATTGATGTGGCTGAGTCACTATAGTATGCTGATTTTAAGTCCTTTGGGTATATGCTGAGGAATGGGATAGCTGGGTCAAATGGTGGTCCCATTCCCAGTTTTCTGAGGAATCTCCATATTGCTTTCCAGAGTGGTTGCACCAATTTGCAGTCCCACCAGCCATGTATTTGTGCACCTTTTTGCCAACATCCTCACCAACATTTATTGTGGTTTGTATTCTTGATAATTGCCATTCTGACTGGAGTGAGATGGAATCTCAGTGTAGTTTTAATTTGAATTTCTATAATTGCTAGAGATGTTGAACATTTTTACATCTATTTGTTGATGAGTGTATTTTTTCTTCTGTGAAGTGTCTCTTCAGTTCCTTTGCCCATTTATTGATTGGGATATTTGGGGTTTTGTTTGTTTAGTTTAAAGTTTTTTGAGTGCTTTATATATCTGGGATTAATGCTGTATCTGAGGTGCATGTGGTAAAGATTTTCTCCCATTCTGTAGGCTCTCTCTTCATGTTCTTTTTTTTTTTTTTTTGCTGTAAAGAAGCTTTTTAGTTTGATGTAATACCATTTATTGATTCTTGATTTTACTCCTTGTGCTTTTGGAATCTTTTTGAAGAATTCAGTTCCTAAGCCAACATGATATAGACTTGGGCCTACTTTTTCAATTAGACACAGGGTCTCTGGTCTAATTCCTAGGTCCTTATTCCACTTAGAGTTGAGTTTTGTGCATGGTGAGAGATAGGGGTTAAATTTAATTTTGCTACATATGGATCCCCAGATCTCCAGTTTTCCCAGCACCATTTGTTGAAGAGATCATCTTTTCTCCAATGTATGTTTATGGCACCTTTGTCAAGTAAGAGATACCTGTATTTATGTGGTTTGGTCTCTGTGTCTTCTGTACCACTGGTCTTCATTTCTGTTGTGGTGCCAATTCCATGCTGTTTTTATTATTAAACTCTGTAGTATAGTTTGAGGTTTGTATCTTGACGCTTCCTGCTTCACTTTTCTCGCTGAGAATTGCTTTGGCTATTCTGGGCCTCTTGTTTTTCCAAATAAATTTCATGACTGCTTTTTCTATTTCTATGAAGAATGTCATCAGAACTTTAATAGGAATTCCATTAAGTCTGTATAGCACTTTTGGTAGTCTGGCCATTTTGACAATATTAATTCTGTTTATCCAAGAACATGGGAGATCTTTCCATCTTCTAAGTTCTTCTTCAAAGTCTTTCCTTAGAGTGCTGTAGTTTTCATTGTAGAAGTCTTTCACCTCTTTTTGGTAGACTGATTCCCAAATATTTTATTTTGTTTGAATGGGATCATTTTCCTAATTTCTCTCTCAGTTGATTCATCACTGATAGATAAGAATACCATTGATTTATGGGTGTTAATTTTATATCCTGCTACTTTGCTGAATTCATTTATGAGTTCTTGAAGTTTTTTGATGGAGTTTTTTGGATCTTCTAAATATAGAACCATGTCATCAGCAAATAGGCATAGTTTGAGTTCTTCTTTTCCTATTTGTATCCCTTTAATTTCTTTCTTCTGCCTAATTGCTCTGGCTAGGGTTTTCAGGACTATGTTGAACAGAAGTGGTGAAAGAGGGCATCCCTGTCTTCTTCTAGGTTTTAGAGGGAATGCTTTAATTTTTCTCCATTTAGAACAATATTGGCCTTGGGTTTGGCATATATAGATTTTACAATGTTGAGGTATGTTCCTACTATCCTTAATTTTTCTAGTGTTTTGAGCAGGAAAGTATGCAATGAACTTTCCAAATGCTTTTTCCGTGTCTATTGAAATAATCATGTGATTCTTGTCTTTAAGTCTATTTATGTGACGATTGATTTATGTATGTTGGACCAGCCTTGCATCCCTGGTATGAACCCAACTTGATCATGGTGCACTATCTTTTTAGTGTTTTTTAATGTGATTTGCCAGTCTTTTGTTAAGAATTTTTGCATTATGTTCATCAGGGATATTGGTCTGAGATTTTCTTTCCTTGATGTGTCTTTGTCTGGTTTTGCTATCAGGTTGATATTAGCTTCATAGAATGAGTTGGAAGGGTTCCCTCCTTTTATATATCATGGAATAATTTGAGGAGGGTAGGTGTTAGTTCTTCTTTGAAGGTCTGGTATAACTTGGCTGAGACTCACTCTGGTCCTCGGCTTTTCTTTCTTGGTCAACTTTTGATGATGTCTTCAATTTCATTGAAATTGATCTGTTTAAATTTTCTCTGTCCTCCTGATTCAGTTTGGGCAGGTCATATGTCTTTACAAACTTGTCAATATCCTCAAGATTTTCTACTTTATTAGAGTATAAATTTTCAAAATAGTTTCTGATTATCATCTGTATTTCATAAGTGTCCATTGTGACATTTTCTTTTTCATCGTGAATTTTAGTAATCTGAGTTTTCTATCTCTTTGTTCAATTGGCCAAGGATCTATCAGTTTTATTTAGTTTTTCAAAGAAACAACTTTTTGTTTTATTGATTTTTTGGATTGTTTCTTTTGTTTCAATTTCACTGATTTCAGATCTGATTTTAATTATTTCCTATCTTCTACTGCTTTGGGTGTTGATTTGTTCTTTTTTTCTAGGTCTTTGAGATGTAATGTTAGGTTATTTATTTGTTGACTTTCTATTATTTTAATGAATGAGCTCAATGCAATGAACTTTCCTCTTAGCACTACCTTCACAGTGTCCCAGAGATTCTGATATGTTATATCACTATTCTCATTTACCTCTAAGTATTTTTTAATTCCATCCCTGATTTCTTCTGCTATCCATTTGTCATTCAAGAGCATATTATTTTGTCTCCATGTGTTAAAGTAGCTTCTATTTTTTTAATTCTTAATTTTTTCTTTAGTTGTAGAAATGCCTTTATTTTATTTATTTATTTTTATGTGGTGCTAAGGATTGAACCCAGTGCCTCACATGTGCTAGGCAAGTACTCTACCACTGAGCTACAGCCCCAGTCCAGTAGCTTCTATTTTTTATCACTGATTTCTAATTTCATTACATTATGATCTGATAGAATGCAAGGTATTATCTCTATTTGTTTGTATTTGCTAAGAGTTGCTTTGTGGCCTATTTTAGAGAATGATTCATGTGCTGATAGAAGAAAGTATATTCAATCATTGATATTTTTGTATTTTTGGAGTCCTGTAAACCTCCTATATTTGATTTTCCATTTCATTCTTTAGGTAAATTTTCTGGTATTATTTCATTGAAAAGGTTGTGCATTCCTTCTGTTTGTATCTCCAAGTCTTCATCTGTCCCAATAAATCTTAAATTTGGTCTTTTGAGGTTATCCCATGTTTCTTGGAAGTTCTGTTCATGGTCTCTTAACATCTTTTCTCCACGGTCAACTTTGTTTTCAAGATTACGTATTTTGTCTTCATTGCCTGAGCCTCTGTCTTCCAAGTGGTCTAGCCTGTTGGTGATGCTTCCCAGTGAATTCTTAATTTGGCTGATTTCTTCATTTTCAGGATTCCTGCTTGATTTTTTTAGAATCTCTCTCTTTATTGAAGTGATCTTTGACTTTCTCTAATTGCTCTCTGATTTCACTCCTTATATCGTCTTTTATCTCACAGATCATTTTAACTATATAAATTGTAAACTCCTTCTCTGACATTTCTCCCACTGTGGTGTCAATGGATTCTGTTATTGAAGTATTTTTGGTTGATTTGGGTGATTTGTTCCCTTGCTTTTTCATGTTGTTAGTGTGTCTACCCATCTAACAGTATGGATCTGAGGCAGTAGAGTTTCTACTCTGTGGACTTACAGTTTCCCTGAAGGTTTCCAGTACCTCACTGTTTAGGGGGAGACAGATAATAAAAACAACCAATGCAAACAATATAAAGCATTAAACCAAGTAGTTCCCAATATGAAGTCTACAATGTTAATTATCACGATAAACAGAAATGATAGATCAGTTATTGCCTATAATAAAAACAGCAAGTTTGCAAAAGGGTTTACAGTTTCAAATGGTGGACAGGGAGAGAACGGAATGATATAGAATGATGATTATGAGGGAGGAGAGAAGGTAGATGTAAAAAATTAAAGGAAGAGTGAAAGAACAACAGAGATTAGCTGTTAGCAGAAGAAAAGAGAGAAAGAGAATTGAGGAAAACAGGTGAGAGAAAAAAAAATATCAATGTAAAGTTAAAGAATTCTTTCAGATGGACCAGGGAAAGGAAAAATTGTGCTCTATATGTGTACTAGAAATTGAAATGCATTCTGCTGTCATGTATAATAAATTAGAATAAATAAATAAATTTAAACAAGATTTTGAAAAAAAGAATTCTTTCAGTTGGATTTCAAAAGATTCTCAGCTTCTCAACAACGTTCGGTGGGGTCATCTGGAGCGAGATGCTCCACCCTCTGGATTGCTGGAGTGGGAGAGGTAATCCTATAGGTGGAATTCCTGGAGGCAGGGGTTAGGCCTAAGTGGGCTCCAGGCTCTTTGCAGAATGCCAGTTGGTCTGGAGATTTTAAATCAGCGTACCTCCAGGGCCCAGCAATTGATGGTCCACACTGGAAGACTGTACCCCGGGGACCTCCCCTGGTTTCCACTTGTGTGGTGGAGCCAATGTTTAGTCCAGTAGGTCACCTGTAGACCCCACATTTCCTGGTCTCAGCTTCAGCCTCCAAACTCAATCTCTCCTGCACCACTCCCTTTCCAATTCAGGCCAGACACGTCTCTCCCAGCGGTCCTGCCAGCAGGGAGAAGGAGAGCTGGGGGTTTCCATGACCAGGTGTCCCCTGCGTAAACCTCTCTCCACGTCTGATTTTCTCCCGGTCACCTAAGCACACGCTCTATGTGCAGTGTGGATTTGCTGGGGCCTGTATTTCAGGCCAAACTTCGGTTTGCCAGGAATTGGCCCCCTCCGCTGCTGGCTCCTGTGCCATGGCTGCAAAATGGTTCCTTCCTCTGTCTTCCACATGCCACCTGGAGAGATGGGGGCTTCTTTCACACAAGAATATCTCAGTGTGTCTTTCAGTTCTGCCGGGCAGTGTCTGTGATCTCCTAAACTCTCGGTACCCAGACACACCTGTGGCTTCCTAAAACATGCAGGTTCCTTTGATTCCGTTTCCATCTACTTTGCTGGCCCAGGGACTCCTCTGGCCTGTGCCTCTGGCCTCAGCAGTGGCTGTGGTGCTGGAGATTTCTCCCTAAGTCCCCAATCTGCTTTGAATGTCCAGTTTTAAATTCCAGTAAAGTCCCACCCCCTTTTTTTGGTTCACCCACCTTGCAAAGACGCTGCCTGTCTGCTTTCTCGGTTTCATGTCATGGAGGAAAGCAACCCTCTCTATTCAGCCATCCTCAAAGTCTCCAGATGTGAGTTCTAAGTGAGTTGGTCCACGTGAAATCTCTAGCCCAGCATGTGATAAGTGCTCAGTAAACGTGTTATGACTTTATTATTATCATTTTGATTTGTGTTTTTGCTCTTTATGTGTCTATGTCACCACATGGACCTCCATAGCACAGTCCAGCTCGTTCATGCCCTGAAGGGACAGCCATGCTGCAGATGGGGGCCACATGAACCATCAGATCACCCCTTCCTTCACCCAAATGCCAGTTCCTCCGGAAGGAGCCAGTGTCACACAGCACTATGGACACAGCCTGGGGTCTACTCTAGTTCCTCTATCTGCCAGCTGCACGGCCTGGACCAGTCTCAAATATGTACATCAGAGAGAATCTGCAAAATCAGCAGAAAATCATCAGGGACTGTCCTGCCGTCAGAATAAGGCTGGGTTCCCAGGAGAACTAACTGGCCAAGTTTGTACAAGTCGTCCCACATCTGCTAGTCACAACCCCCACTGAACTTCCTTAAACTCATTTTGTAGTTTTTGTTTTTGATAAGGCCTGAGGGAGGCTTCTGTAATCTGTTGAGCACGGGGCCTGTGAGGGTCTCGGTGGCTGCAGACCCATGAACTCCCATCCCCAGTATTTCATGAGGTGCAGTCATTAGCTTGTTGACCAAGTCTACCTGGGACCAAGGATACTTTTCGCTGCCATGATCACTGGTCTGACAAACTTAACTTTGATCTCAACTATAAGCCTCAGTCTCCTCAGCAACCTGAGGGGTGGAGAGTGGATATAAAATCAGGACAGGGCAAGGCCCCAAGCAGGTTCAGGGGAGGCCAGGGAGTAGCTAGGCCTGGCCAAGTCCCTCACAACTGTTCCTTGAGGTTCTGTGGCTCTAAACAGCTCACGGAATTCAGACAGAGGCTACGAGGGCGAGTGAGCACCTGGTCAATGCACTGTGACACCTTTCTCCTCCCAGGCTGTGCGTAACACAGGTCCTGCCGTGGGATGCAGCCTGAGCCCAGCGACCTGGGAGCAGGTGGGGAGGAAGAGGAAGAGAGAGGCAGAGACTAGAGAGGGACCACCTGTCAAAGCAGCTGAAGTAGCCCCCCTCTCCCTGGCTGGCTCTCCAGCCTTGGCTTCCTCCCCTGAGCAAGGTCAGTCTCCCTGCAGCCCTTGAAGTTCCCCAGCCCTACACACACTCAAGTTCTTTCTCAGAAAGGGAAGCACCTCAGAGCCACTAGGAAACAACGATGTGTTTTATTTATCTCTTTCTGTTGAGAGGACAGATCACAAGACAGAGAACAGCAGTCCTGGTCACGCATCAAGGTTTGGTTAGTTTCCACAAATGCAATGGATGGGTGGGGCAGGGTCTGGCCGAGTTCCACTCTTATGACCTTCAACTTCTTGCCATGGCTCTCCAGCAGGGCTTCGTGGAGCCCTGCTGCGTCTCCAACCTGCAACACAGCTGTGGCCTCACACATCACTCCAACACTCACACTCCAGTCAACAGGCAGAGGAAGGACAAAGGAGCTGCCCCTGCTCCCCAGACAAGAGGACCTGGGCAGAGAAGCAAAGACCTCCCGTTGTCCATCCCATCTCCACAAGCTGGCCCCAGCAGAACAGGCCTCCCTCAGCTGTCACCTGCCAGTGACCCAACTCCAGGATGAGAGTCTGAGCCCAGACTGAAATCTGAGAAGCAGGTTAGATGGGACAGAGTGAGAGGTTCCAGAGCCCCTGGGTTATTGCTGAGAAGATATGCAAGGGGCACATTCCCCAGGGGTGGAATAGAAGCCCTGGGCCTGGAATCCCTGGGTACTCTGCAAAGGGGCAGGCAGATGGGGCTCCATGGTGCAGGACCCAAGAGGAAAGAGGCCATGGAAGGGCGGAGGCCGCCTGACAGCAACCTTGGCTCACCAGCAACTTCTTCCCACCTCCAATAGCTAAGAGGCCTTCCAGGCACTCGGGTCAGGGTGGAATATGGGAGTGAGGTTCTCGCGAAAGGACTGAAGAGTGGGTGAGGAGCAATGATAGAAAACTTCTCCAGCCCAGGAGAGTTGGGAGCTGGGGACTCCTGCCCGGGCACCTACTCTACCCTCATCCCTAAATCAGGAGGAGGGATTGGGCTCCCAGGGGAAAAGCAAACTCCAGGAAGCAGGAGAGGATGCAGAGCCACGGGGAGGCAGGGAGGAGCCGATGGCAATGGCTCAGCCCCTACCCGGGAAAGCGAGTCTACAGATCACGAATATGATACCAGCCACCAACAAGTAGCCACAAAGATCAAGTCGACAAGACACGTGCGCGCACACACACACACACACACTAGGTGGGGACCACAGGCTGCAGGTGGGGAAGCCAGGGTTAGTTGCATCATGATGTAGAGGACCGGGGTTAGTGGGCACAGGAAGGGCACAAGGGACACACACAAGTTCTTGGCTTCTCCTGGGGAAGGGTCTGTTGTGGGGGTGGCTGCTTTCTGAAGCATCGCCATCTGCATCTGAAGGTTGGAGCAGCTGCCTTCAGGTTCCGGAGGCTGAGAATGGACAGAATTAAATGAAAACAGAGCTCTGGCTCCTTCACCTGCCCCCTCCCACCTCAGCGCAGCCCCCTTGCCCACTGAAATTTCGGAAATGACATTCCTTCCAAGCTCTACTCTCCAATGAAGCCAGGTCAGGCCTGAGAGGCTGGGAAAGGGGTGAAGGCACCAGAGGGGCTGGTTCTCCCAGGGGACGGCAGCTGGTCAATGGGGAAGGCAAACCCCAACACCTGGGACTCCCCCTTCAGTGGCTCATGGCCTAAGGCTTGGGAGAAAAGGGGTTTTGAGAAAGACCTGGAAGACGGAAGTGGGGGGGCAGAACATTCCATTCTGAGGCCGCCTCCTTTGAGCCTTCCCGCCTGTCCCCACCCTCAGTGTGCCCAGCCAGCTGTGAGGAAGAGGACAGAACACCAAGCTCTGAGGTGGACTCCTGCCTCCTGAGCTGTGCACTCTGACCTTCCCCAGCTTAGGCAGCCACCTGCCTTCAAGAGCCCCATCCTGAAGATGGGTGCAAGGCTCTGCCTGCCACGGGCTGTTGGGAGGGTGCACTAACACTTAGGAAAGGAGTCACAGCAGCCCGCAGGAGCTCCGGGTAACAATCGCGGGCAGCGTAGCAGAAATCTCTTTGAATCTGGAGTTTAGGACAAAATTATGAGCTTGTCTGTTACGGCTTGTTTGTACAGGGAGGGGAGGGCACTAGTGAACAGGGAGAAGACCGGCTTTTTTGCCCTGGGATATTCCAGGGTCCGCCAGGAAGGGACACAGACGGGACAGAGGGTGCGGCGGGATGGCCTTAACCTACAGCCACAGAGACCCATGTAAAGGTCCGGCCTGGTCCCCTTCTATCCAAATGGGTATTTTCTGTGATCTCAGTTTTTCATCCACAAAATGGGGTCAGCCCCACGTGTCCTGTTCAATTCTGGTGGCTCCAGGGAGCCCGTGTGTGTGGCTGGCCCTGAAGACTGGAAAGCAGTTGCCAGTCACGACCTTCCCTCAGGTGCCTCCCCGAGGAGCAACAGAAATGGCTGCTGAAGCAATGCAGGAAAGCGGTGTCCCTTAATGTGGAGAAGTGACAATGCCAGCCTAGGGGCTGTGGTCACATACTATTAGACCTACTTTTGAGGAGGGCTAGAAAATTTCATGATAAAATGTTTTTTATTTTTGTCTTTTTTTCCTCTGTTCTTTTTAGATACACACGAGAAGAGAGTGCACTCTGACACCTGATGACGTACCCGGAGCACAGTTATTCTAACCAGGACCCCATTCTTGAGGTTGGACATCACAGTAAACTGTTTGGTTTTTGACTCATCATTGGAGGCCATTATCTTAATGCTACCCTGATATGGGAGTGTTTCCAAGTTGTGCCTGGGTGGCAGCCGCGCTGGTGCCCTAGGAGGCCGGGCGCGGGCCAGGTGGAAGCACGACTCCCCGTGCTCACTGAGTGCAGGTGGGGACACCTTGGTGTGTCACGGATTGGACTGTCCTGTTGTCCTTTTCATACCTCTGGAAGAGCTCCTCGGAGCAGGAACTGTCCACTGGAAGAGCTAGCCCAGTACTCCTGCCTCACGGCCCTGCCCAGCTCAGTGAGGACAGGGATGGGGACAGGGATGGGGACAGTGGAGGACCCGGGCACAGAGCAGCTCACCTTCCCTCGGGAGGCTGCTCCTCAGTTCTCTGCTTTCTGGGGCTCCGCTGCTGGAAAGAAAAACAGACAGATGGGGTGAAGGACCCCCTCCGGAGGGCAACCCCTGCAGAAGGGACGCCTGTGTCCCACACGTGGGAGTCCCAGTCACACAGAGGGGGTGTGATTTCCTGCTCTGCTACTTGCTGGTTAGGGGAACCTGGGCCCCTAGACCTGGGCCGTAGGACGTGGTAGTGGGGCCTACCTCCTGGGGCTACGTGCACGTTATGTGAGATGACGTCTGTGCCCGACAAGAAGCAGGTGCTCTGTAAATAGCAACTGTCACTAGCAGTGGCCTGTTTGGTGCAGGTAAAGGAGCAATGTCACAGAGTCCTCTCCTGGCACTGTGGGAGCTTGTCTGGAGGGCCCTCAGGCCAGGGGTCCTAGCAATAGTTCTTCCTGGGCCATACAACAACCCTCTCCTGTCCCCTCTGTTCCACTGGGCAGGTGGTCATGGACAGTTACCATTTGCAGTGATGAGGTTCTCCACCTGGGCTTCCTCGTCCCCTGGAGCCCTGTGGAAAAGAGACACAGAGCCCCATCAGAGGTCTCCAGGCAAACCCAGGAGCATCACCACGCTGCTTGCTGGAGCAGGGCCACCTGGGACCTGTCCCTCCAAGTCCTCTGAGCACTCTCTACGGGGTGGAGGGAAGATGGGACTGAAAAGCACAGAGTCAGAAAGAACTTACAGGCACCCTTCAGCCTCAGTCCCCAAGAGAAGTAAGTACTAGGAGGGGTGGCCCAGGGCCAGGGGGGCTTACGTGTGCCCTGCCACAGAATCTGGGCTTCTGAGAACCAGAGCTTCCCTTGGACAGGGTGGGAGTTTTGTGGGAAGACAGGAAGGCCCCATGTCGATGCAGCTCACGGAGCCTTACAGAGAGGTGAGCGGCAGGGACAGAGTCTTGGGTCCTGTAGAAAGGACCTGGGCCTCAAGAGAGACCACGAGGCCCTCTTCTTCCCTTGTCCCGAGCCCAGCTATTCCAGAGGGCAATAGTCAATAGTTTCCAGCACCTTCTATCCTACCCCTGCTCCCCCATATAAGTCACTGGCTGAGCGTCAAGGTTTTGGCCTCTCTTTTGCCCCTAAGTCAACTGTAATTATCAAATTGATATCCGTACACCCTCCCACACACACTCTCCTTCCAGACAAGAGTCCAGGAGAATACCCGTTGAGGTCATACACCAGGGATCCCTCCCTGTCCCTCCTAGTGTCATCCCAGATGGCCACGGGTGTGGCATCCTTACCGGGGCTTCTGATTGAAACTGCACTTGCATCTGCGACCTGAAAGGCAAAGAAATCATCCAAGGTCACGGTCCTGGCCTGGCCACGCCACAGTAGAGCTGCCCTGAGGCCATACAGGATGCAGGACTATGTTCATGGTCCCTAGACTTGGGCAGTGCACCTTGAACGGCTGTATGCTGAAACCCTAGACTGGAGCAGGGTTCCTCGGAGGCCATGGTTGTACGTTCCACAGCTGGAACGTGGCCACACCACCACCGTGCACTTGACTGTGGACCTGCGAGGGCACTGTGCAGACCAGGCTTGTGTGGAAAAAAACAAACACAGGGCCATGTCCCTTGGAGCCCACTGGGGACAGCACCTGTCTCCTTTCTCCTGTGACTGTCCTGCTCATGCCCAATGGATACAGGACTGGGAGAGCCACCCTGCCCATTATTATCTATGCTTATATTCACCTACATAGTCTTTGTTCATGCTTAACTATTTTACTGAGCACTTACTTTGTGCCCAGACCCATGCCCAGCTCTGTATTAGGTCCTGGAGATGAGGTGGAGGCCAGAGTCAGAAAGGCCAGGCCTTATGCTGTTTCCACCTGCTTAGCAGCCACAGAAAACAAGAAATGAACTTACTTAGGATAAGAAGGATCCCAACCGAGAAGAGGACCACAGCAAACACCAATCCTCCGATCCTCAGGGTCTGGTAGTCTGCCAAAGGAACCAGGGGTGAGAGAGGGAGAAGAGGCAGGGCACCAGAGCATGCCTGTCCCTCCCTGGATGGGACTGCGCCTCACTCCCCCTCCCTACACCCAGGGTTGCTGAGGCTGCTCACCATAATGAAAAGGGTCCTTTTCTTTCTCCTGCTCAGCTGCTGCAAAAGTAAACAGACATGGTCAAGACAGCTGCACACGCTGGACTACCTTGTCTTAACTCACAGATCTCAGTCCCCACAGAGATTCCTGGGAATGACATACTGGGGATGCGTGAGTGGAGGGCCTGCTGGGGTCAAGGCCAACCTGAGGGCGAAGGCCAGGTACAGCTCAGAGCTGGTGAGCCCTGCATTTAGACTTCTTCTTTTTCTTCTTCTTTCCCCCCTTGCATCATTCCCCAAAGGTAGGGTCGGTCATCCTTTTGTGACAGAGGGGGAAACTGAGACCAAGGAAGGACTCATGATTTGCATAAGGCCAGAACTGGTTAGTTATGGTCCAGATCCTACAGGCATGTTTTTAAAGTTCAGCCCAAAAGTCCTGAGGTGGCTCTGAGGGCTTAAAAGAAAGCAGGTTCAGCTGGACCTGTGAGGGGAAGAGGTGGACAAGGCGGTGACAGTCTGTGAGAATCTGTCTTTCCCAGACTTTCTCTGCTGACTAAAAAGACGAGCCTCTGATTAAACATGAGGGATCTGAGAGCCCTCCTACCCTCAGGTCCCAAAAGACCAGAATCTTCCATGAGAAGGAGCTACGGCTGCCATCTTAGCAGGACCAACCCCTAGATGGTACTTACCACTGGCCAGGACTGTGGGAGCCAGCAGGCTGCACAGAAAGATCAGCACTACCTCCATGGCGTCTGGGGACAGAGGGAGGAAGATATTATTCCCTGGACTGGAGAAGACCCTCCAACCATCAACCTGATCCAGGGTGAGTCAAATCCACAGTTGTCCTCTGAGCTCTCAAGACCTGGGAGAGTTCAAACCACCTAGGCTGAAGCAGTTAATATGTATCTGACTCTCACAGAATGCTCTGCATGCACTGATTCAATTAATATAACTGAATTAGAACAATTAGCAGCTACTACGACTAACCCATGCTCCAGGCCAAGCACCTGAGGCTCACAGAGGTTAAGTGACACTCAAAGTCTAGGTCGAGAGCTGAGGGAACTGAGTAACTCCTCCGCTGCCCCCAGGGCCAACGCGGTAACATCACCAGGACTATGAAGAGGATCTCATCAGTGTGCTCCTCTCAGGCCACCCTTCTGTGGCTATCCCTCGTTCATTAAGATGTGGGCCTCTCTGGTCTGGTTCCCACACCCAACAACCCCGTTCAGAAATTCTTGTTTATAACAGAATAGAGGGGGCGGTACATCAATGTCCCTCTTGCCCAGCCAGCAGGTAGGGCAGGAGACTTACTGTTCCCTGGACCTTCTGGTAAGCCCTGCCCCGTGGACAGTCCTCCTGACCCTTCCTGCCTCTCCTCTGATAAGTCCAAGTTCAAAATCTTCCCCAAAGGTGGCTTGATTGTCAAAGGGGATTTGGAGACTGGCCTCTCCTTCACCAGGAGGTTCAGAAAGCTCTGTTCAGGGGCTCATTGAGTCCTGGCCTGGCCTCTGGTAGGTGGCCCCAGGATGGGCCACCTGGGCAGAGGCAGAGAGAGGGCCAGTTGGTCCCACCCAGGTACAGATTTCAGTAGTCACACTCCTCAATTAAATGATGGTGGTGCAGAGTCAGAGAAAAGGGGAAGGAACCCGACTCGGGAAGGCCCAAGGTTGTTTGCTCTTTTCCATGTGGGGCGAGACTGGCGGTGGGCTGAATCCCTGGCTTCTGTTTGCTCTGAGTGTAGTCACCCATGACTTTCCCCAGGTCCTCATCAAGCACCACTACCTGCCCTTCACTTCTCAGCCACCAGGGGTCAGCACAGCTACATCCAGAGCCCTGTCAAGGCCAAGGCCCTAGACTTGGAGAAGGTGATTCAAAGTGCATTTATCAAAAAGCGATCATTTGCTTGTAAAGCTATCTCACTTCATATTTATATTTCTTTTAAAGTTTACATTATATGTTACATGTATAAAAATATCTGTAGCACACTTATACAATGAAACATAGTATTAAGGTAAACACCCATAAACAAGTAAGTTCGGAACAAGAACATTGCAAATTCTGCTCTATTTACCTATATTTTCCCCCAACCCATCCCCCTGTCTCCCTCTCAGAGGTAATCAGTATCCTGAATTTCACATATATTTGTTGTTTTTAATTTTGTCCTTGCTCTTCTATTTTAAAAAGCTGCTAATCAGCAAGATTTCAGTTCTGCATGATGAATATGTTCTAGAGATCTGCTGTACATTTTTAATACAGTATTGTACACCTAGAAATGTTAAGTGTTCTTACTCCAATAAAAATACATAATTGGCATACTATGAAATTCACACTTAGAGTGTACAACCCAGTGGTTTTTAATATAGTCACAGGGTTGTGCACCCACCACCACCATTTAGTTACATCCCCACAGAAACACTATACCCCATTAACAGTCACTCCCATTCCTCTTTCCCCAAGATCCTGACCCCATTAGTCTAAAACAACGGTAGACACATATGCACACACAAATGCGTGCATACACATGCGTGTGTCTTACTATTGATTTCAAATGGAGTTCTTCAAATGTTTTGAAAATTCCCCTCTAATCTTTCCAGGATGTTTCTGATTTATATTAATTATAACTGCGGGTTCTATACATATGGTTTTTCTCTTTAATCTATCCAAAACTGTGAGCTAAATAAACCTTCATATTTTTTAATATTTATTTTGTAGTTATAGGTGAACACATATCTTTATTTTATTTTCATGTGGTGCTGAGGATCGAACCCAGGGTCTCACACGTGCTAGGTGAGCACTCTACTGCTGAGCCACAATTCCAACCCCTAAGCCTTCATTACCTGGTGTCAAGTAGTTTGTCATAGAAACAAAAGAGCCTAAGACAGTACGGTGGTACTGGTCTCATGAACAAGTATTAGCTCTCTTGTCAATCCCTGGAAGTCTGAAGAAGATTGGAATAATCTAGGTTTAGTATTTTCTTTGTAGGAAGATTTAAATGCCTAATCAATTAATTCACAGTTGTGAATATACCTTTGGATATTTATCTTTTCTTGAATACATTTACTATCCAGATACATTTAGTATGAATTTGCCCTTTTTGCTATAAAACTTATTGTTACAAAGTTGTTCATGGTATTTTCTTGTGGCTATTTTAATTTCTGTTGGATCTGTGACCACTTCCTTTTTTTTTCATTCTTAATATTTCTTGTGACAATTCCTTTTTTTATAGATCAGTCTCACCAGAATATTAATCTTTTCAAAGAAATTAATCTTTATTGTATGTTTAAATTTTTTCTTAATTCTGCCCTCCTATATTCTTTGGTTTTATTCTATTTTGTTGTTGTTCCTATTGTTATCGTCTTAGTAGGACATCTAGTTCGCTTTTCTCATTTTCTAATTTAAGCATTAAGATGATAAATTTTCCTCCAAGTGACACTTTCACTCTACCATATAAGCTTGAAAATATGGTGTTTTTTTAAATGACTGTTCAATTTTTTGTACTTTAACTTTCCATTATAATTTTTTCACTATAATTTCTTATTTGACCCATGCATTATTAAGAAGTATTTTTTTTAATGTCCACATGGAGAGTCATTTTTAATTTGCTTTTATTACTGACTTCTAACTTCAGGGCACTATAGTCAAAGAATGTGGTCTGTATGACAGATGCCTTCAACTGTGGTCACTTACTAAAAATACACATTCCATGGATTCTTAGGAAATTGTGAATATCTTCACTGTTGGGAAGGAAGTTCTATATGCTCATTAAATTAAGTTCCTGGGCTGGATTGTAGCTCAGTGGTAGAAAGCAGTTGCCTAACCTATGCTAGGCCTGTAGTTTGATCCACACAAATCTCTCTCTCTCTCTCTCTCTCTCTCTCTCACACACACACACACACATACACACACACACACACTCACACACACAATTAAGACCATTAACTGCTTATTTAAATTTCTATTTTTTCATGATTTTGATTGTTTAATATCCAAAATTGAAATAGGTGCCTTAAAATCTACCACAATGAGAAAGGATTTATAAATTTATCCCTGTGCTTCTTAACAGAATTCTAACAGTTTAAAGTTGTTTTATTATCTTGTGATTGGGTCTTTTAGGATTATATAGCAATTCTGTCTTAAAATCTACTTTGTTTTCTACCTTTCTAGGGACTTACGTGTTGTGTAAAAAAAAGCTGCTTTTTTTTCTTTCTTGTAAATAGAACCTGATGGACTTTAATAATTGTCAGATTAGCTTCATTTGCTGTAACTATTGATATATTTGGACTGATTTTTGCCATTTATTTGTCCCCTAATTTTCTAGTAATTACTTCTATTTTCCTTTTCTTTCTTTTGGATTGTTTTTTTTTCTTATTCACGTTTTCTCTTGACTGGTTTAGAAACTGTACAACCTATTTCTGACCTTTTAGTGGTTGCCTTTGGAATTTCACCTGTGTAGTCAACTTATCAAAGATTTAGAAGTCCAAAGGTAATAGCTATAATAATTATTAGGCATAATACCTTGAAAAATACAAAACTACCAATCACCCTTCCTGATATGTATGCTAATATTGCATAATATTTGCTTTGTTCTTTAAAAATCCTATAAAGTAGGTCTTAGCATTTGTACTTTGTGAGAGTAGTGTCTCAATCCACCCACGGTGCAGCAGACAGTTCTCAGGATGGCCCCCAGTGCCTCCTGGCATACGGTTCTCATCAGCTCCCCCACCCTGCTCCATGGCTGGCCTGTGTGACCTAGAGCACGGTAGAAGGAATGGCATGCTGCTCCCAGTACCAGTCAGGTTGTAAACACCCCCACCCCACCACCACATCTTCCCCTTCCCTCTCCCACATCCCTCAGATTGCTCATTCTGGGGAAAGCCAGTTGCCATCTTATGGACACTCAGACAACCCTGTGGAGGGGTCCGAGTAGCAAAGAATCAAGGGCCTCCGTCCAAAAACTTGCTAGAAAACTAGGCCCACCATGAACCACGAAGTGAGCTTGGAAGTAGATTCTCCGGGCTTCAGGCAACTGCCTCGCTGGCTGACAGGTGACTGCAACCTCTTTAACCCGAGCCAGAACCGCCCAGCTCAGTTTCTTTGATCCCCAGAAACCGTGTGAAATAACCAATGTTTATTACCCAAAGTGGCTGAGTTTGGGGTAATTTGTTATGGAGCAGTAGATAATCAATGTAACATATTTACTAAATGATTTGTTGGCCATTCTTTCTGAATCTCAACCATCCTCCAAACTATTTTCCTTATTTCTAAAGATCATCTTTTAGAATCTTCTTTAAAAAAGACTATTTGTTGAAAAAGCCTCTTTTTTCTGTATCTAGAAATGTTTTCATTTCACCTCTGGGGTGGACAGACCTTAAGGGGATCCTCAAACATCCCAACCTGCTAACATCCAACCGTTGTGTGAACTACCCCTCTTGAATACACACAGGAGAGGCAACTTGCTTCTCACAACAGGATATGGCAAAGGGGATGGGAAACCACTCAAATGGTGGCATTGTGTTCCACAAGACTGGACCTTAGCAACTAGAGCCAGAGAACGTTCTCCCTTGTTAGTTTGAAAAAGTAAGCTGTCATGTGTGAGGGGCCTCTGGAGAGGAGCACACTGCAAGGAATTGTGGGATGTCCCTAGCAGCTGTGAGCAGCCCTGAGCCAACAGTCAGCAAGAAAAGAGGGACCTCTATCCTCTGCCGCAGAGAGATGAATTCAGTCAGCCACCTGCAGGAGGCTGGAAGCAGAGCTTTCCCCAGTCAGTCCCTGCATTGAGCAACCCCAGCCAACACCAAGACTGCAGCTCAGTGGACTTTGAGCAGAGAAGCCGGCTAAGCTGTCCTGAACTTCCAAACAAAGAAACCATGTGATAATAAATGTGATGTTTTTAAGCTTCTAAATGTGGAGCAATTTGTTATGCAGCAATAGAAAACAAATGCACTTCTAGCCCCGAAAGGCAGTTTGGCCATGTACGTGATTCCAAAAAAAATCTTTTTTGCTTTGCAGATGATATTCCATTGCTTCCTGGTTTTCATTATCACTATTGAGAAGTCTGCTGTTCATTCTCATTCCTTTATAATCATTCTATCTTTGTTCTGCCTCATTTTAATTTCTTGTCGTATTTATGATGTTCTGGGTTTCACTAAAGTCTAAATGTTGACTCATTTCTATATTGTCTGTGTGTTCCCTATTCCTATAGTCATCCTTTTCACCAACTAGTTAAAAAACAAAACCGAACACTTCTCAACTCTCAATCATTGTCCCTTGAGCTACTACCTCTCCTCCGTTCTATTTTCTGACACTATAATCAGGACTATGGGAGTGCAGAGCGGCTTGGTGGTTGGCTGGAGTAGCATCGTTCTTCTGCTGGGGGGCTATGATCTTCACTGGGCAGCAGCTCACCACACTGGGCAGAAGAGCAGCTTAATATTTTGGCATTGGGTAAGAGAAAATGGCCTGAATCAAAGAGACCACTGGTAAGTCCCCTGGTGGTAAACCCACCTCCTACACACATACACTGCAAACAGCTGGCCCCCAAGGCTGCCAGGAAAAGCACTTCCTCTACCTGAGGGTGAAGAAACCTCAAGGCTACAGGCCTGGGACCATGTCATTGTTTCCAGAAATGAACCAATTTTCTCATCCATGTTGCCTTTCCAGAGGCTGGTAAGAGAGGTCCTCCAGGATTTCAAAACCAACTTGAAGCTTCAGAGTGCAGCTACTGGTGCCCTTTGGGAGGCCACCAAAGCAGAGCTGGTGGGCCTGTTTGAAGATACTAATGTGTGTGCCATCCACACTGAAAGTACCACCATGCCCAAAGACATCCAGTTGGCTCACCAGATAACAGGAGAGAGAGCTTAGGTGAAGGCCTTAAGTCATCCAGCTTTCACTCAGGATGAACACAAAAAGTGACTTTTCACAGACCTCACTGATGTGAGCTCTGCTGCTCCCGGAGTGACAAGTTGCTAACAAGCAGAATGTGGTCTTTCTTTTTCTCATGACACATGCTTTTGTATGTTAATGACTTGTTGGGTAGCTATTAAGGTACTAGAATTGATAAATGTATACAGGGTCCTTCAGCAATAAATAACTTGGAAAAAAACGGAAATGTGCTTACACATTCTCATTCTGTTTTCTATATCACTTAACAGGGCTTTCAGTTTTCGCTTCTTGGCTTCTCTGTTACGTGCTGAGTAGCTGTTTCAGATTTGTTTTCCATTTTTGTTTCTCCTTTTAACTGTTGAATCTGCTGTTTAATTTATCCATCTCATTTTCTGTTTCGGTGATCACATTCTTTATGTCTAAATGTCCTATTTGGTTCTTTTAAAGTTGTTTGGTCATTTGGTTAGTCTTTGTGGCCTATACATTTTTACGATCTCATTTTTTAAATTTCTTTCAACATTTCCTACATATTTTATATCCTATATCTGATAATTCCAAAATCTTAAATCCTTGGGGGTCTAAATCACTGTTATTTCTCTGCCTTTCAAACAGTGACGTCTTGTTGTTTCTTTTTGTGCTCAGTAATCTTTGATTTTGAACTCATGGTTGCTAGATTTTAATATATGGGAAACCAATAGCTTTAAAAATGAGATGTTTTCCTCCAGCAAGTTTGTTTTGCTTTTTTTGTGAACACTAAGAGTGTCAGATACCAACCTGAGGCCATTTATCCCCTCTCCAAGGTCCTGGGCTTAATGTAGCAATCTCAGGTGTGGCTTCCCAACCTTGCTGGGCCCAGTGACTATTAGTCTCCAGAGAGCAATTGTGTCGATTAGCATTCACTCTAACAGCAAAAGTGCTTCAATTCTGTTTGCACTTTACGTACTTTACTGTTAGTTTTATAACGCAGGTTTTTAGTTTTTTGGTTTTGGTTTAGTTTTTGACCTTTCAGATAGTTTAGTCCATGGAGAGGTGACTGATGAGTGGATATTTCCCTTCCTTCTTGTTCTGTAGTAACAAATCTGAGATCGATTGTTTTATAGTGGAAAGTTCCTTCAATGATTCAGGCAATCTTTGTCCTAAATACATTTTTCAAAGTATGGCATAAAATAAGTTTTGTGCATCTGTTATGAATAAAAAATCGATGTCTATTTCTATTTATTTCCTTCAAAAAATTTATTTTTGGTTAAGTTACTGCTACTTCCCAGACCAAATCCCATCTTAAATTACAAATTTAAATTACATCAGTTCTATGTTCACTCAGTGGGGAGAATGGACCCTGGACCTAGAGAATGGAACCTACACAGTAGAATCCCTCCAATCCCAGGGGGCTTGGCATGACTGTTGCATTTGAAGTACCAGCGGGAAGGACACATGGGCTGGGCCTCCCAGCTCTAGCTAGCACAGGGATCATTAGTCAGGTAGGATCAATCCTCCTCCTGGAGTAGAAGAGGCACATGTCAAGGAGTCCAGGCAACTTGGCAGCTCAGGCCACTGCTGTGCCTCCCCTCAGCCCCCCAAATTCACCTCCACAGATGCTCAGGTCCAAGTCAATCCCACAGTCACTGAATTCCCAGAAGGGGGTACATAGGTGAAGGAGATTCAGCCTTAGCTTCCAAAGTAAGGCAGGGTTTGGCAGCCAGGGGCTCTCTGACCCATCAGCAAATGTGAGGGGAATTTCCTGAGAGATTGAAGCTACTTACAGTTAAAGTCGGGGGGACAGGGGGAAGGGAAGCAGGGAGTACAACTAGGAACCTGGGAGGCTTCCGTGGGGAGCTGACATTTCCATTTAATCTTGAGAGCAGCCTAGGATTTTGATAGAGGCAGAGAGGGGAAGTGGAAAGAAGTGATGACAAATAGTACTCAGGTCAAGTTGAGTTCAAGTTGAACCTCAAGGCACGTCACTGCCTAAAGGGGCTTCCCCAGAGGGCTCTTCAGCAGGAGAGGGCTTCACCCCTGGTAAGGTCTACATGGCACAGGAGGGGGCTGTGGCAGCAGCCCACCAAGTGTTGGCCATTTCTAGAAAAAGCCGGCTTGAGTAAAGCACGGCAGATGGTTTGGAGAGACTCCTGATAAGATGGCTGGAATCAGACAGTGGAAAATCACCCAGGCCAAGCTAAAGAGTGAAGACCTGTCTTTGTGCTCGGAAGAAAACATTTCTGATGAAGTCACAGTGTGCTGAAAGAAACAGTCACAGATCTGAACTGTGACCGATGCTCTACTCCAAGCTGCTGCGGGGGCTTGGGCTACACCAGCCACCCCCCAGCACAGGTCTCCTCTGGGTGCCTCTTGGCCCCAAACCCATTCTGAAAAATCTCATCAGTGATACAGCTGGCATTGGCCCAGAGTGGCATGGCCAAGAACATCCACAGAGTCTCTGAGGGAACACAGAGTGCCTTTGTCTCATTGCTGAAGCAAGAAACTCTATCTCAGCTTCCCCTCCCTCCCTCCCCAGCAGGCCCCCCCATCCCCTCCGCACCCACCCCAGCTCCCACACATTCCTTTCTCCCTTCTTCCAGGGAGGAAGCTGGGCAGTGGGTGGGGAGGTTAAGAGGTGATGGAAGTGACATCATTTCCAGGCCACAGAGTTCAAGGATATGGCAGAGGGGGATGGAAAAGCAAGGCAGAATTGGATGGAGCTGGGAGAGGGGGTTCAGGAACATTCCATGAGTTTCTATGGACATGTTAGGGCAAGGGCCTCCTTGTTTTAAGGCCCTGGGCCCTGCCTAGGGCCCTAAGGACCTGACTGGCTGGGAAAGGAGAGCTGAGAAGCCATCACTGCGGGAGCAGGGGACTCCCGGCCTATCACTCTCCTTCAACTCCTAGACCATGGGGACCATGCTCTTGTTTGGAAAACGGACTGGTTTCCTCTGCGGCATACTGTGAGAAAGGATTTGGCCTGCACTCATGTCTCTTCCTCCATGTCCTCATGCATCTGCTCTGGGAAACAGCTGACACCTCGGGCAGCAGCAAAGCTTCCACGTTAATTCCCCTCTCCCATCGTCCTGCCGTTTGCAGGGTCGCCTGCTGCACGTGTGGGAGACGGCAATCAGAAGAGCTTCTCGGGCGATTATCTTTCTATACCGAGTCACGTAATTTCACTTAATTGCTGGGTAAACGTGGCTCGGAAAGAGAAGCCCCTGGTCGATGATATATCAACATGCTATATTATTTCTGATTCCACGCAGCAGCGAGGTAGATCAGAATACCCGATTCTATTGTGAAAATAACTCAGAAACAACCTCCCTATAAAAGGCAAAGGCTCTAAATTACAGTGAAACTTCATTATCCCACTCTCACAGCTCCCCCCACCTGGCTCCCCTGGATCCCAAAGCGTCACTTGCACTCCCTTCCTTCTGGCCTGCTTGGCCTCCTGCAGCTCAGCCCATGGACAACAGGTCCTGGGATCACTGTGGCCTGGATCCTCATGGGATGCCCCAAAGAGAGATGGGAGGGCCCACTTCAGATACTGCACACCCAAAGGGACCCTTTTATGGTCATAGAATGCCTGGGCCCCATAGCTTAGGCTAGCTGGGTATACGGCTTGTCCTGTGATGTCTCTGCATCTTTGCAACAAAGACACTGTTAAAAGAAGATCTGACTGTGTATAAATAGAATAGAACCAAGATGTGAGGTTTACCAGAGAGAGAGAGAGAAGGTACTTGATCTATCCAGCCAGTTAGGGGCACGGCCTGCCTCAGAGCACTCGCCCCCAGTCCTGTCTGCTGCTTTGATGTGTTCAGGTCTAGAGGCGGCAGACCAGGGCTGGAGAGCAGCAGGGGAAGGCCCAGCAATGCCAGAGGTTACCCAGGAACCGGGTTAGAAGACAAGACCCTGCAGGAATGAGTGTGGCCAGGGCAAAGAGTGACAGGAAAGAAACAACCCACAGGCTCCTTTGACTGGAAGGTGACCTTGGATTAGAGATGCAAGGGGGCAGTGCGGCCTTGGGGCAGCGAGAGATGGCATCCGGCTAGAAGGCAGGGCCCCAGCTCCTCCGCTCCCTCACCCAGGAAGCAAGGCTGGGGAGGCTTAAAAGCCCCTGGGTCACTCCCTTGTCTCTGAAAAATCTTGCTTAACACAAAGGAGTGAAACCAGCCTCCCCCTGTCCTTCCCAAACAGTGAGACTTCCTAATGTCTTAGGAACAGACTCCGCCTCCCTGCCAGTACATCTGGCCAGTCCCTCTGCCACAGCTCTTAGTCCTGGGCTGCTCTGTTGGCATCACACTGGCCTCACGCTGTTCCCATCCACGCTACAGAACAGTCACCTGCAGAGAGCTCACCCACGCCCTGAGGCTGGGATTACAGCAAAGGCCTCTTCCCATCATCCATTCGCTCCCCTGTGTGACAGACTTACCATCACTGAACCCACTTTCCAGGGAAAGAAACTGAGGCAGCAAAAGCAAATGAGTGCTGAGTTCCAGACTTTAACCTTGCTCTGCCTGCCTCCCTGTCGGAGGAGGGAGGGTGGTCTGCAGTTATAAGCATGTAGCCAGCCTGCCAGTCCCCAGATCAACAGGGGAGGGCTCTCACCCATTCAGTGATGAAGCATCACCATGGGCCACCTGCACTATGGCTCTTTCAAGGACCCACTTCCCCTCAGTAGTTTCCATGTGGCCCTTGCTCCTACCCTGGTCCAGCAGGAGGAGGGCGCACGACTCAGGGCCGGAGGGAGTCAGAGAGCTCTGTAAAGTCAGCCACAGGAAAGGGCTCTTGTCTCTGGGTGAATGCCCACCAGCCAAGCCCATAGCCTCTCCAGACCCTGAGCGCGGGCTTATGTCCCCTCCTGGATGGGTAACTTTTACTCAGGAGGGTGAGTTTTCTGAACAGACCACACTGTGCGGCTGACTCAGTTGGTCCATTCTCTCATCCACTTCCCAAGGCCATTATGAAGGTCAAGTGAGCTGACCCAGGTGAAGGTTCTTTGTAAACTGTAAAGCACTGTGACCACAATACGCATCATTTATGGGGCTCTCATCATGCCAATGCTGTTCTAAGTGGTCTACTTATGTCCACTCCTGCAGTCCTTACAGTAGCCCCAGATCACTATCATGATTATTCCCACTGGACAGACGGGCAAACTGACTCCAGTAAGGGTCAGTCACTTTCCTAGAGTCTGGAGCTGGAAAGTAGCAGAACCCAGATTCCAACTCAAGAGCCCTGGCCCTGGAGTCCCTGCTCTGAATCACTCCTGCCTCTCTGCTGCGCACTGGTTTTGTGGCCTCAGCAAGTTGGTTGACCTTTCTGAGCCTTTGCTTCTACAAATGTGAGCGATACTAATGTGCTTCTCATGGCCTGTGAGGGTCACGTGGGGAGGCCTTGTGGGTGCAGTTATTGCCTGTCCATCACCCCTGTCCGGTGGCCAGCATCTCCTGCTGGAAGGGAGCCTGCTCCTGCCCTCCACCCCAAACCCAGGTCTGCTGCAGGCTGCCACCTGCATGCCTTCCCGGTAGCTAAAAGGAGTGGGTGAGAGACTTCAGTGTCCCCATCTGGGGTTGTCACACTGGAACCTAGGAAGGAAGGGTCAAAGCAGCCAAGCCAAGAAATGCCACTGCAGAGGGTCTATGCGTGGACCAGCCTCCAGCAGTAGCAGGTGACAGCTGCCCAGGAGGGACAGGGAGAGGGTCCTCTGGCACCTGCCCTTCCTGCAGAGTGGCCCTGTGAACTGCTAGCCCCTGCCTTGCCTCAATGAGTTCGTCACTGCCACTTGTAACAAAGAGAAACAAGGGGTGCAAAGAACCGAGTTCAGAGGCCAGGGAAAGGCCCAGTTCCCTCCTGGTCCTCCTTGCCTTTCCTGTAACCATGGGGAGGTTCCAGTGTCCTGAACCAACACAGGGGACGGAGCGGGCCTCAGCCCATGGCCCATGCAGGCTCCCGTGACCACTGCCTTCTCCTGCTGCAAGATCAACAGCCCACATGATCCGGGGCCACACGCAGGTGGCATCGGCAGAGTGGTGCAACTAACTGGGAGAGCCAGGGAATAGCAACACTGGTCAAGAACTAGGGGAGTCCCCTCAAGGATATGCAGAAGCAAAACAGCAAAACAAAACAAAATGGAGAGGGTGTGATGTACGGCGAAGTAGGAAATCCCAGAGGAAGAGAAACTGAAAGGCGGAGAGGCCAGAGAGAAGTGGAAGAGGGACAGGCAGAGGGGACAGAGGCTGGAGGTGGAACAGAGGCTGAAACGGAGCCAGAGAGCGGGAAGGACACTGGGGAGGAGCAGGAGGACGGACACCATGGGGACAAAAGAACATCTGCTTGAGAGGCTGTGCTGTGTCCTCCTGCCACGTCCTTGCTGGGCCTCCACACCCTCAGCTGCCCGCGTGCTTCCACGGAGCCCCTAAGCTCGCTAGTCACACTGACAACTGAAAGAGCAGGAAAAGGTAAACACACCAAGGTGGAGTTTGCAAAGGAAAGTCAACGGACCACTGCTGCTCCCGGGAGAAAACACCCCACCCTGTTCCCCGGCTATGGGGCAGCTGCCCAGTGGAAGGCACAGTGTCTCCACGGGACACTGGCCAGCAGCCCACTGTGCCCCAGCCTGAGGCTCTGCCCTTGAGGTCCTCCACACCCCTCTGGCCAGCATGTTGAGTCTCCTTCCTTCCCTTCAAGGAGAGGCCAGTGCCTCCCACAAGGGGCCCTGCAGTATGTCCAGGAAGGCTGTGGCCCTGAGGTGGGGCAAGGCCGAGTGTGCTTCTGTAAAACCACAGGTTGTTCCTAAGGTGGTCCAGGTCCTCCTTCCTCCTGGAGCCCAGGAGGACAGGGCAAGATGGATCAGGAAAGGGACTCTTGTCCCTCACCCCTGGACCCGCCAGTATACCTGTGGCTGTCAGGAAAAAGGGAGCAACCGCGGTTTGCATGATTCCTACTCTACCCAGCTCCTGGCACGGCCTACCTTGGCTGAAGATGATGGTGGTGGTGATGGTGGTGGTGGTAGTGGTGGTGGTGATGGTGGTGGTGGTGGTGGTGATAGTGGTAGCGATGGTGGTGATGATGGTAGTGGTGGTGGTGGTGGTGGTGGTAGTATGAAACACCAAACATACAATTAACATTCTATCTGCCAAAGAACTCCACAGCATTAGCTCAAAGAAACACCACAACTTTGTGTGATCTTGGTTATCATGGCCATTTTACAGGCTAGAAAAATGAAAGACTCTGGTTTGCTTTTGCCCAAGGCCCTGGAACATAGCTGGAATTGTCATCTACTTGTTTTGATTCCAAATGCTGTGCACTTTCTACTCTTCCTTGTGGCCTCCCTGGTAAGTGTGACAATGCACAGGATTAAAGAAAATGAAATGGTGGTCCTAATTTATTCCTAGAATGCAAGGATGGTTCAACACACAAAAATCAATAGCATCAAAAAGAATAAAATACTTAGAAATTAACTAAGAAGGTGAAAACTTTCACAATGAAAACCATGAAATATTTCTACAAGAAATGAAAATACAACAAATGAATGCAAAGATATGCCATGTTCATGGACTGGAAGACTTAGCATTGTTAAGATGCAATACTACCCCAAATGATCTGTAGATTTAATATAACATCAATCAAAATCCCAATGGATCGCACATGAAACTCAAGTGTTAGCAAAAATGTAGAGAAAAACGGAACCACTGTGCACTACTGATAGCAACATAAAATGGTACAGCCACTATAGAAAACAGTATGATGATTCCTCAAGATATTTGTTTTTAAATAAACTTTTAAATTTCCACATCTAAGCACATACTCAAAAGGACTGAAAACAAAGTCTCAAAGAGCTATTTGTACATTCAGGTTCATAGCAGCGTTATTAGTTAAAGCATAGAACAACCCAAGTGTCCAACCAAGGATGAATGATGTGGTAACAAAATGTAGTATTTACATAAAAGGAATATTATTCAGCCTTAAGAAAGGAAGGAAATTCTGACATATGTTAAAATATGGATGAACTTGGAGGAAATTATGCTTAGTAAAATAAGCCAGTCACAATAAACATCACATGATTCCACTTATATGACACATTTAGAATTGTCAGAATTATAGAAATGGAAAGCAGCATGGTGCTTCTCAGGGCCTTGGGGAAGGGAGGACAGGGAGTTTTTCTTCATGGATCTGTATAAGGAGAGTTCTGGAGATGGATGGTGGTGACGTTTGCAGAGCAATGTTTAAGTATACCACCAAAATGTATACTTTAAAATGGCTAAGACAGCACATTTTATGTTGTGTATTTTACCACAATAAAAAAAAAAAAAATTAGAGGGCTGAGGTTGTGGCTTAGTGGTAGAGTGCTTGCCTCGCATGTGTGGGACACTGGGTTCAATCCTCAGCACCATATAAATAAATAAAATAATAATAATAAAGAGAGGTTTCATGTCTATCTACAACTAAATTACTGAGAAAACAAAGTGACTATAACTGATGAGGAGGGGAGATGCTGAGCCTGACTCACGACCAAGCCGGGCTCATTTGATGGGAATGTTCTTGCTGGGGCCAGGGTAGAAGAGCCTAGGGTAAGAATGACCCCAAACATAGTTTTTTAAAAAGTCTTCAGCATGCACAATGCCTTTTTAAATGTTCGTTTCTCATTTTCTTGCCCAGTTCTGCTCTGCTAACTGTGGCTGATGTTGGGCTAAAGCTGAGGCCCTGGAGCCTCCGAGGAGGAGGGAGGCCTGCCTATCTGCCAGCCTTGCTGGATCCCAGCTGTTCAGTTCTGCCCCATCACTCCCAGCACAGGCTTTCTCCCTCCTCAGCTCTGCCTGTCTCACAGCAGCTGCTGGGCGCCCTGTTGCTCTCTGCCCAGCTGGTATGAGTCCAACCATGCTGGAGCTGGACAATGGCCCAGGCCAGTTGTAGGTGATCCTGTCCACAGGGCTCTGCTCCCAGAGAATGTCAACAACTCGGAGCCCAGCAACCGGCAGCCTTTCTCCAGTGGGCCGGCTAGAATGTGAGCATGGAGAACTGAAATAAAGGCCCCCCCCTTACTCCAAAATGCCTCTTCCCCCAGGACGGCCTCCAAAGATAGCCTTCTTTAAAAGAGAAAAACTCCCAATTCTAACAGCCATGTATATCTTAGCCACAGTTATTTAATCAGATTGATTTCCATGCACCTGAGATTTGCCTATATTTAAATGGAAATTTTTGTGTAGAAAGGGAGAGCGAATTGAAACAAGGTGTGAGTTTGGAAAGAATGGAAGTCTTCTCTTTCCCTGATGGCCTTCTGTTTTCCAGGCACTTTGCTTTTCACTGAGGCTACTACACGACCAGCAAGACAGGCACAGTCCCTGCCTGGTAGAGCTTCGGGTCTGACCAGGGTCTCAGGGCCTGCCTTTCCCTTGGGGCTCCATGCTGAGCCCCTGCCTCCTGCAACATCTCCAGTCTGCCCTGGTCTTCTGTGGCTGCCCTCTGCTGGACAGGAGCTTGCCTCCCACTGCAGTAGCTGAGAGCATCTTTAACTTCTCCCTCCACTCTGTCCTGGACGCTAATCACTGCGGGACCAATCTTCCAATCACTTGCAAACTCAAAAGCACTTAGTGGTACCTTCAGTGTTTTATTTACTTTTTAAAACTCCAGACCTTTCTTTATTGGCATGCAAAAAACCCCTGAGTCTGTTCCTTTTATACTGTCCAGTAATTTCTCCCAGTTACTTTCAGTTAAGGGCAGCTACTTCCCATGCTCTGCCCTGACTGCATCTATTTTCATGCCTTTGTACATTTTGTTCCCTCTACTCAGAAGGCCTTTCCCTTTCCTGTTGACTCTAGTTCTCAACTCTGGGTACACCTTAGGATCACATGGAGAGATTTAAGAAAGAAAGAAAAGAAAAGGAAAAACAAAAAGAAAAACAAAGGAAAGATATCTGGGAATCAACTAAGCTCCGTTAAATTCTAAATTCAGGGACATGTGACCAAGGCATCAGTAACTTTTAAGAATCTCCCTCGTTAATTCTAACATGCAGCCAAAATTGAGAAATGCTCCCTCCGTCCAACCACCATGACAGCCTGGAGACACCTGGAGACTCTTCTTCAGAGTACCTGCGACCTGTCGGTTACAATGACCTGGCACACAGAACATTCTGTTTCATGCTCTCTTACAAGGTTCTAGCTGGAAGGTCTCTGATCTACTCCACGACTTGCAAGACCTGGGACAGTGAGGACAGCCAGAGAGAGCTGATCAACAGGCCAATGTGTTTGTCTTAAGAGCAGAAAGAGCCCAGCTCCAACTGCCAGGTACAGGAAGCATGCTGCTTGAGGACTGTGGAAGGATGGAAACCATGTGACTGATCTCAACATCAACAGTGACAAATGGCACCGACAGTGTTTACTCTTGACATGACGTGATGACAACAGCTCTTTACCTCTGTGATCTTCCCTTCCCAAACCCACACTTTGTCTAATCATGAGGAAAACATCAGATGAGTCTCAATAGAGAGACATCCCATCATATGCCTGACCATTGCTCCTGAGAATTGTCAGTTAGCTGGGCATGATGGTGCACACCTGTAATCATAGCAACGTAGTAGGCTGAGGCCTGAGAATGGCAAGTTCAAGGCCAGCCTTGGCAACTTAGTGAGGTCCTGTATCGATGTAAAAAACAAAGGGCTCAATGGTAGGGTATCCCTAGGTTCATTTCCCAGTACACCCCCTCAAAAGAAAGAATTACCACAGTCATCAAAAACTAGGAAGGTCTTACAGTGCTGCACATTTGTAATCGCAGTGGCTCTGGAGGCTGAGACAGGAGGATCACGAGTTCAAAGCCAGCCCAGCAATGGCGAGGTGCTAAGCATCTCAGTGAGACCCTGTCTCTAAATAAAATACAAAATATGGCTGGGGATGTGGCTCAGGGACCAACTGCCCTTGAATTCAATCCCTGGTATTCCCCCCACCCCGCCCCTGCAAAAACAAAACAAACAAATAAAAAAACTAGGAAGGTCTTAAGAAACCATCACAGCCAAAAGGAGTCTAAAACGACCTGAAGACTAAATGTAACACGGTGACCTGGGTGGAATCCTAGAACAGAAAGGGCACATTCAGGTAAAAACTAAGGAAATTAGAAGAAAGTGTCAACTTTAGTTAATAATCATGTATCAATGGTGGCTCACGAATTGTAGTAACAGTAAGGTAAGCAGAACTGTATCTGGGGGAGAATATCAAACTCTGCACCATCTGCCCAAGCTTTCTGTAAATCTGAAACCGTTCTAAAAAAAATAAAGGCTGTTCACAGAACAATAATAAAATTCTTATTCAGTTAGAAAACAAAAACAGATCTCCATTTGCATCCCTTCCTTCCCACACCAGCTCATCTTCCTGGCACGGTGTCCAGGGCTTCTGTAAGAGGCTGGGCATCTCCAGTTCACAGCCAGAGCCAAGAGCCAGCCAAGGCTTTTAAAGCTGCCTCTTAAAACAAGTGCTTTGGGTCTGGACCAGAGGCCACGGATGGATCTGCGGCCTCCAGAGGAAAATGCAACCTGTTTCCTCAACCTGATTTAAAATGCCCATCAGATAAACAATTAAACATCAATTATTCTATTTAATAGCTTAGCTTGAAATGATCATCTCCCCCACACACACACAAAGTTCCAGGGAGGAGCTGAGAAGGAGAGAGAATTCAACAAGAGAACTCAACGTATGGGGAGGGGAGAGGAGAGCAAGGGGCAGGGATAATCCAAGATGCCTGGGGCACTCCGTGGCTGCAGACACTAGGCCCCAAATTCCCCGTGCTGCTCAGAGGCAGCTGAACACAGCCTGGGCACAGGGCATGGTACCCCCACCACACTGCTGCTGGCACCACCCTGGGGCCCTTCTACCAATTCACAGGGCCTTCAGGCCTGGCAGGGCCCCTGAGCAGCCCAGTGGCTGAGATTCTGCCCTACCTCCCCTCATTCATGGAAGAGAGGTGCCCATAATGTACGGGGACTAGAGCTGTGCCCTCAGGTTCCCAAGGCTCCAAGCTGTTGCTCTCCAGCCGGACCTAATCCTATCTGAACCCAGACAAAAGCCCGGCCGGCTGTAGAGAGCGAGGGCAGAGGAGACTTGGGCTGCTTTTGGTTTGTTGAGTGTTTATTTGTTTTTGCTGTACCAAGGATTGAACCCAGGGGTGCCCCACCACTGAGCTAAATCCCCAGCCCTTTTTATTTTGAGATAGGGTCTGCAGCCCAGGCTGGCCTCAAACTTGCCATCCTCCTGTCTCAGCCTCACTAGTCACTGGAGACTTGTTAACTTTAACCCAGAGGCACCTTTATCTTTAACATGGAGTTACTTCCAGGGAAGAAAACTTGGTCTGAAGAAGGGAATTAAAAGGAAGCAAAGAACTGACCTTGAAGAGAAATAAGACTTCTTCCTAAAAAAGGAAACAATTCATAAATGCCAAACCCAGGCCTGATATCCAGAAGTCTCCCCGGGAAGACCCTGAGCTGGCCCACCAGGAGCGGGCATGGTATCTTGTTGTCACCTCACTGTGGCTGTGGACCATGACAACCTTCACAGTGCCATCCCAGCCATTACCTGTGGACCTCTCGTATCAGCCCTGGGAAGCTGAACATGGAACAGAACTGTGCTGCCAACTCAGGCTCAGGCCAACGACCAAGTGCCCAGAGTAAGCTAGCCAGTTGGGCACAGGCTTTCCTCTCCCAGCACAAGGTCAAGTACCCATCCCAAGGGGACGTCAGTGCAGTCCCAGAGAGCCTCCACTGTAGGAGGTAGTGAACAGCAGTAGTAGGTCCTCTGGTGAACAGGTGTGACCCAGGCAGGTCAGGAATAGGATCATGACCAAGGTCCATTCTAGAGAGGCCAGAAGGGCAGTTGTGGCTGCAGCAATAAAAATCCAGAGCAGCAGCTCAGGCCGGGGTCCTGGGGCAGGCCCACACTACCTGCCCACAGCCAGACCTCAGCACCTAGGGGCTAATCCAGCTGCCTCCACTCTCTCTGTCCACCCCTTTGGGAGCCCAGCTCAGGTCTGCATATTTCCCCCTACTGAGCCCTTTGCATACATTCCACATTATCTCTCGGGGATGGGAGTGGTAGGAAAATGATCCAATAGGATACCTGGAAATTTGCCTTATCTCTGGGTGGGGGAGGGGGATGTCAGTCTGTTTCAGAAAACACATTGTCCCTTCTCTTCCCACCTGGGCCCCTCATTCCCCTGATTTCCACAAAGCCAACACCTACACCTCTTCCAGGTACTGCCATTGTGTGTGTGTGTGTGTGTGTGTGTGTGTGTGTGTGTGTCCTATCAAAGTATAAACTCCTTGGGACCAGAAACACATTCCAGGCATTCCCGGATGCCCAGCACTTGAGCATAATGGCTGCTCAATAAATGTTGATGAATGAGAAATACATGGATGCTTCAGCTCATTATCTCCTGAAATCATAATCCAATCTGAGGTCGGAACAACCTAGGCATCTATGGCATTTTCATGCATTTATGGCACTTTGAGCTTTAAGCAACACCCCAACCCAACCTCATATCATCATTTCCGCCATCTGGGCCTCTGTCAGATCCCAAAATCAATGATAAATCAGTTTTCCTCTGTTGACCTCAGCTCTTAAGTATCTCCCAGAACCTAAATGGGGTCAAATCTTAGTTTTGGGACTCTACTAAAGGAACCAGGCATTCTGGGACAATGACTAGGAAGACAGAAATGAATGGCTTAGGAACAGGTTCTGTGCTTTGTAGGACTGTCTCTCTACAAAGCAAGGGAGACAGTCCAGAGGGGCAACTGGGTGCCACACCTAGAGAACAAGGACTCTTCCTACTTATGCTCAATTCACATGGGCTCCCTGGGCTTTCTCCATGGCTGCATGGGGAGAACAAACAGACCTCACCTCTGAAAAGGCAAGTGGAATGGAGGGAGGGGTGCGTCGGGGTTTTTCTTTTTTCTTTTCTTTTTTGGTACCAGGGATTGAACCCAGGGGTGCTTAACCACTGAGCCATGTCCAGTCCCTAACCCTTTTTCAAATTTCATTTACAGACAGGGTCTCACTGAGTTGCTTTAGGGCCCCCACTATGTTGCTGAGGCTGGCTTTGAACTCCTGATCCTCCTGCCTCAGCCTCCAGAATAGCTGGGATTATAGATGTGCACGACCACACCCAGCAAGGGGTGTGTCTTTAAGTATCTGGCAAGTAGCAGACACCATGGGCCTCACGGAGTAGAGCCTTGGGGACATGTGTTTTTATTGGGAATTAGAGTTACCTGACGAAATGGGCACTTGGAAGGAGCCTTGAAGGATGATATAACAATAATGATGTCATTCTAATTATAATACGATAGTCACTATCATTCCCGTTTTTGTTTTAAGTAATATTTACTGCATGTTTACCATGTGCTAACCACTTTACAGAGCTCACCCCACTCACCTCACACTCATTTGACAGGTATGGAAATGGGACTTAGAAAAGTTAAGAAAACTAGATAGCATCAGAATCTGGATCAGAACCCAAGCTTGTGCCTCCACCAAGGCTGCCACCCTGCTCCACAGGCAGGAGTGAGGGCACGTTCCAGCAGGGCTTCAGATGAGTACCCAGAAAAGGCACCTGGAGAGGTGGCTGTAGCCAGGTTACAGAAGCCTGAGTGCAGTGTCAGCACGTGTCCTAATTAACTGCAGGGGAGCGCCCCTGGGAGGTTGGACACAACTGGACCTGTGCTGCAGGACTGGCAGATAAAATGGACTGGATTCGGCTGAGAGGGTGGAAGAGGCCATTTCAAGAGCCCGGTGAGAGACTGCAGCTGCAGAGGTGAGAAGGTGCATGACCTGCCTACTGCACCTGCCTCTCAGGTGTGGACGATGATGTATGTGTGAGGAAGGGACGAGCCCACAAGTGTGAGTGCAGAGTGAGTGAGCATGAGGGCCCCTCCTGGGGAGGAAGAGGGCTGTGGGGGCCCTTCTGGGCAGGCGGCGGGTGGAGGGAGGTAAGGGGATCCAACCCGAGCAGGAGGACTCTGGTGAATGAGAAGCCATCATTCCACATCTTTATTGGGTCCTGAGATGCCCAGGGGCCTGGCACATCAATGAAGTCAATGAACATTTGTTGAGTGAGTGAATTGGAGACCTTGGCCTCTGGTCTCTCAACCCAGGCCTGGCTTTGCCCTTTAGCAGTGTAGAGGTCACTGTCACTCCACCTAGACTCCCCGCCCCCCCTAATCTGTGGTTCTCTCCAGCAGGTATTCTAGGTTTGGGCGGCAGCATTCCTACAGCCCCAGCCTGATTCTCGGGGGGCCCTAGCCTCATTCCTGGGCCTCCTTCTCCCCCGCACATTTTAACAAAAGTGTTTCTGTGTGGCCTCCAAGCTGGCTGCATATTTCCCAGGTCAGAGACTCCCCCACCTCCATTTCAGAGCACAGCAGATGCTGCCAAATGAGTTCCATGGCTTGTCTCAGCCCGAGACATCCTGCTTCTCATCAGGGACAGAGAGCCAGCATCGTGTCCCTGACCAGGACCTCCTGTAGCAAACTCTCCAGCCCACCAAAATCTCATCCTACAGAGGACTTCACAGACCTACAAACTGATGGCCCTCAGTCTGGTGCAGACCTACCAAATGATGGCCCTGGGTCTGGTCCTGTCCAGAGGACAGCCTCTAAAGACTCTCCCCAATTCCATGTGCATCCTGGCAGAACAGACCAGGCAGACCCGGGTCCAGGAGAGGCCAGCTCCCACCACCCAAGAGAGGAAAAACTGGTTTCAGCTCCTGGATTGCCTGCCCACTGGATGAAAAAGGATCTATTTCCAGAGTAGCCAGAGCCCAACCCCCTTTCAGGCACAACCTTGTATTGCAAAGTAATGAGTACAATTTAGTGAGAAAAGAGATCACTTTCAAGATTGTAAAATCCACATAAATTTAGAGGAAGGCTGGCTTGAAAATCATGACTCTAAACCCCCTGTTGGCAGATGTGGAAACAGAGGTCTAAAATCTTGGAAGCATTCAGTTGCTTGAGAGCAGTCTAAATCATTTTTTAGATTTCACCAGAAGCCCAGTTTGCATATGAGGACATTTGTGGGATAAATGCATTGGCCCCTGGGAAGCCCAGTTACTATGGAGCAGGGCTAGAACCAGGCCTTCCAGATGGAGGCTCTCTGCCTGCAGGGTGCTGTGCTTTCCTGGAGGTTTGCTTCCTCCAGGGCACTGCTGCAGAAGCCCACCCGTGATCTTTCAGACAGTGAGTCATGAGGACTGGCCTAGGGGCTACTCGGCACTGCCTGCCATGCAGATGGCAGCCACTAAATCCAATGGGAAGTCATGGGGATCTAGGTGGGCTGACTCTCCTAAAGCTGTGGGGAAATCCCAGGGACTAACAAACAGCTCCTTCTTCCCTCTCTTTGCCTCACCCTCCAGCTTCACCTTCCAAGAAAACATACTGGAACCGGCTTCTCTATTGTCCCCTGCCTACTAGAGGACCCTCACTTCTGAAGGATCATTCCAATCTCCAAAAGATTGATGGTAGCTGAGAAAAGAAGGCAAGAGATTCAAGTCAGGTGGTGTGGGATCCAAAATCTTGGCTGAGAAGTCAGAAAGCCGTAGGTCCTAGTGGCCATGTGATCTCTGAGCCTCAGTTTCCCTAACTATGCCCTGAGTGGATGCTCTCTCAAGGCTCCTTCTGGCTCTGAGAAATCAGATTCTGAGGCCATAAACTGTGTCTCTCTCCTTGCCATGTCCCCAGCAGTTAACCCATAGTAGACACTTAAAATAATCCATCAAATGATTGAATGAAATGAGTTCCCCATCAGTCAAGGAAGGAAATCCTTCCTTTAGGCATCTACCATCTGATGACCATAGAAGTGTAAGTGCTGAAAGAGCCCTGGCCGTCTAGGAGTCTTTGCAAATCCACCTCCTCTTCTAGATGCACAGATGGGGCTGAAGGAGCCAAGCAGGAAGCAGGAAAATGTTACTGGGGAGGGAGCAGGGAGTGGCCTGCACACTAGCAGGAGCCAGCAAGGACCCTCACTTCCACTCTCTAGGCTCCTCTCCCTCCACCGTCTGACTTCCCTCTCTTCCTGGCCTCTTCTTCCTTCTCGTCCCCTCCTGCCCTCCAGCATCATAACAGCCTTCCCCTCCCTCACAGAGGCTCCTCCAGCCAGGGAGATGCCTGAGCCTCAGCTTTCTCAGGATCAGTGAAGGGAGAACACAACATGGAGTGATTTAAATTCTGGTCTGTGCTCAGCCTCTAGAGTCTGGCACCTAGAAGAGGGGCCCCTCTTCTGAAGGAACATAGAAGTGCCTTTCTTCCACCTTCTTCTGTAGAGTCCCAGGGAGATGTTAGGGTTTCTCTTCTGGGGTGTCACATCTTCCCCCCACAAACCACCCTGTCTTCTCTTCCTTACCTCAGCCCAGCCTGGGACCTATTTTAAAGAATGAGTGAATGTGTGTGTGCATGTGTGTATGTGTGCTAGGGAAGCAATGGTATGTGTTACTGTTGGGATGTGTGTGTTAACACAAGTGGGAAGGTAGGGGGGAGTAAGTAGTGTGCATGGAGCATATCTGGTGTGTATGTGGTGCACACATAGTATGATACAGGTGCATGTGGCCTGAGTATGAGAATGTGAATGGCATGTGTGTAGTGTGTGTGAGTGGTGATAGTATGTGTGTAGTGTGGTGTGTATGTACATGTGTAAAGATGCTTGCAATGGGTATTGAGTGTGAGGGGAGTAGGGTGGGTAAGGGGGCATGCCAGTTTGGAGTGGGAGCCATATAACCAGGAGACCCTCTCTACAGAAGCCAAGGATATCTAGTATCTAGGCAACGGTGAGGGGGGAGGGGAGGCAATGTGGAGGTGAGGAATGGGCAGGAAAAGGAGGGAGGCTGAGAATTGGAGTTTCCATGGCAACTACCAGGCAGGTCACGTGCAAAAGGCCAAGTTGCAAAACAGACATACACATCCACACATACACAATATGAGGGCAGCTGGCCCCTCGACTGGGGGTTCTTTCATAGAGGGCCTGGGATGCCCACTGATCCATCTGCAAACCTGGAAATCCTGGCCTAGCCAGGGCACAAAGCCAAGAAAACAAAGGAAGTGGAGAGAGAGGCCACATTGGTGCCAACAAGCTTCCAGCACCCACATCCCCCCAGGTCTTGAGGTTGGCGGGCACCTGGACAGGCCCGGTTCCAATCAGGCTGCTCCGCCACTTGTAAGAGCCTGAGCAGGCAGGAAGACCCAGGCTGCCCGTCCAACTCTACATGAAAGCCCAGGGCGACACAAAGAGGGCGGCTCTGCCAGGGCCAGCCTTGCTGGGGAAAGGTGGGGATGGGGGTCTGGGCCCCCTGGAAAAGAAAACAGAATTGGGTAGAACAGAATAAGAAAAAAAAAGTGATGCAACCATTCTCATGAATTCCCGCGCCCTGGAACCCCATACACCTTCTTCTCTACCACCGCAATCTCCCAGCCCACATCCCACCCCTGGGCACCAAACCAGCAAGTTCCATTTTGTATCACTGAGTGTCCACACTCACATCCTGTCACACTCCCCGTCCTCATCCCCATGCTCCACGCAAGGGTCCAGGGCTTCCAGTAACAAAGGAAAAGTCCCCCTGAATAGAGGGTGGGAGCAGTTCTGGCCCCCAGCACTGGGCAGCCACGTCCCAGCCTCCAGCATCGCCCCACCGCCGCAGCCTGCCTCCTCCCGGGGGCCCTGCGTCTTTCGACGCCCACCTCCTTGTTTACATCCCCGAAGCCCTTTCGGCTGCCCAGGCGGGGACGCGGGGGGGACGCACACACCCACGGAAACAAACAAGACCCCGCACCCGCGGCGCTCGGGCTCCGTCCCACCCGCGCCTCTTCCCCCTGGCAAGCAGGAGCCGACTTCGCCCGCTCCCCAGCCGCTCACCTGCACAGCCGCTCCCCTCCAGCAGATCCCGGGAGGACGTGCGGAGTCCCGAGGAGCTGGGAGTGGCGGCTGGGGGCAGGGCGGTGGGCGCGGCCTGCGCTGCTTTCCCGCCTCCCGGCGCCGGAGAGTTGGGGCGGGCGGCGGGGCGCGGCGGGCGCGGGTGTGATGGGCGGGGGCTCGCTCGGCCGGGCTCCTGGGGGCCGCAGTCCGGTGGCTTCTGGGTAGCGTCCACGCGCCGACCCCTCTCCCCCAGGCCGGGGGAGATTTCTTCCCCAGGGCCGTCAAGCTCGGAGAAGCAACAGGAGCGCCGCCGAGGAGGCGCGCCAAGGCCGCGGCGGATTTGCCGTCAGCTGTTGCATTCCGGTTTTCCTCTGGTGAATGTGGGAAGGGAGCCAGACAAACACAATGACAGAGTTGGTGTGTCTCTGAAATAGTAAACTCAGGGGGACAGAGACATAAGAGAAAATAGCCCAGCATCAGACACAGCAACCCACGTTAATTGAGTGCTTTGGCAATTAAGGGGAACAGGCGCCAACGGCATGAATGACTGCCGCGTAGGCACACAAACCGGCGTGGCTGATAGTCATTTTCAGGTAGGGCCCTGGGAGCGGGGTCCTCACCTCATCCAGAGATTTGCTTCCCAGAACCCTCTTTTTCAAGTTCCCCCAATCCTGACTCTGCCAGGAGGTGATACAAATTACCTCTCCCAAACCCATTCCCAAGACCATCTTTGAATATGAAGATTTGCTTCCTAGCTCTGGAGCCCTACTTGGAACATGACCTTGAGCATGCTCTGCACTAACCTCTGGAGTCTCCGTTTCCTCACATGGGAAAACAGCCATAAGAATACTGAACCCCTGGGGAGTGGGTTAACTTGTACTTCCCATAACCCTGACCCGGCTGTTCCTGCCTTGTCCTCTATACACTGAGGACTTTGTTACAATTGTCCTTTTCCCTTGCTTTAGGCAGGAAAGATGCAACTGCATCACTTTCTAGGCCCACGGCCACGAACCGGGAGATCCATTCTTTCATATACCTTTAAATTCTGCCTTTTGCAAACCTCTCTATTGTTTTTTGGAGCAGCTGCTGGCCAGCCCACATCAAGCCCAGGCTTCGTGAACCTGTTGGGAAAGGAAAGGCCAATGGGTTAGAACTCCAGAGCTGAGCCACCTTTTGGTTCAGCACTTTTCTTACCAGAGAATTCCAAAGTGTTCAGCCAAGTTCCTTCCCAGGTCCCCCTGCCTGACACTGCGGACAGACTAGACTACAGAGGGACAGCAAGAGTTAAAATCTTCACGAGGAATGGAGATGGCTAGACTCTCAAAGAGTATTTCCATACAGGTGTTCCAGCCAGGTGTACTGCTGGGAGAACATGGGATACTACCGTTAGAAACAACATGCAGACTTATCCTTGATGGCAGGGGAGAGGGAGTCCTGTCTTCTTCTAGGGAAAAGAAACACATCTATCCTACCCTCACCTCCGTGAAGGACATGGGCATGGGTTAAAAGAGGTCCCCAGCTGCTCTATTCTTTCAACTCATTTATGGATGGGAGGCTCAATCCTCACTGAGCCCTGGGTCAAACTATGGGGATGACACTGGGAAAGAAAAGGAAGGGAAGGGAGAGGAAGGGGAGGGGAAGGGAGGGAAGATCCCTTGTAGCAAGGGCAAAATAGATGTTTACCAAATGGTTCTATGAATAAGTGGGCAATTAGTACATGGATTGGGCCCTGAAATTTGGAGCTTTTGAGAAGCAGGCTGAAGGAAGGAGGCGTTAAAGGTGAAAGAATCAGGTTAAAGGTGAAAGGATCAGGAATTGGAGTACCAGATAGGGTTGGGAAATGATTCCCATAGTCGAATAAAAGCAACATTTGCAAAGGCCCTGAGGCAGGAGGAATATACTGTGACCAGACCCTTCAAAGTAGTCCTTGAGCAAAGGAAACAGGCTGGGGTAGGAAGCAGATGCCAGGCTGTGCAGTTCCTGGAGGTGCCAGCTTTTAACACTGGGACAATGGGAAGCCACTGAGGACATCAAGAAAATTATTAGGAGAAAGAATTGGGAAGAGACTTTCTCAAGATGCTCCTGGGAGACCCTGCAGTGAGAGTTCAGGAGACCATGGTAAGAACGCTGCTAACATGAACCTGAGAAGTGGGCTTGATCCTAACTGAGGAACCCTACTTCTCTAGACGCCCAAGGAGCAGCGAGAGAGCTGCAGTAAAGCTGCACAGCCATGATGGAAACTGTGTGAGAAGGAACAGAAACCATTCCTGAACACTCTGGGCCCTCCCAACTGCAGAATGGGAGCCATGGGAAAGACAGCATGGGCTGGCGAGGACAGCACAGCTGCGGAATGGGTGCGGGACTGCCCATGCTTGAAAGCTTGTGCTGAGCTCCAGGACTTGTGGCCCAGCAGCTAACCCTCATCTGGAGAGCACTTGCCCTGGTTCCTTGTACTGTGGCAGAAATAACCCCTCCGCAGTCAGTGCCCAGGTCACGTAGCCTTGGAAAGGGAGCGGAGGGCTCACAGGAGACACTCAGGAGGAGCCATCAGGAGTCTCACCCTTGCTAGCAGGGTAAACACAGGGAGCTATCAGGGCGCGGTTTCATCCTGGGGTGAAAGTTGCATCACGGAAGTGGATTCTGTCCACCATCTGCTGCTTTTGGCCATTCACAGTGCCATGATTGCTGAGGCTGGGAATGCGTAGTGGCCCCCCAGGCCAGGCAGCTCAGTGCTGAGATGTCACCCCCTACAACAGAGCTGTTTTCTGTTCCTTGGCTAGAAGAGCTCTGCTCACTCCACACCACTCCTGAATCCCAGAGCCCTTCCTCCCTCCTGGCCTTTCTTTCTCAAACTCCTCCAGCTTCTCCCTCAAGCAGCTGCGTAGGGCCCTTTGTCCCTTTACGCAGTTTCTGGGCAATGTGATCCACAGGCTTGATGATCTCCCAGCATCCAACCGGGTCCTTTCACCCCATGCAGGATCTATAATCCTGTGTGTGCCAGGCAGCTTTCCATCACTGGAACACATACCTTGAGACACATGAAATTATAAACAGAAAAAGGTTATTTGGGCTCAAGGTTTTGGAGGTTTCAGTCCATGGTCTGAAGCCCATTGCTTTGGGCCTTGCAGCACATAATGGGGAGAATGAGGTGGAGGAAAGCTGCCTGCCTCGTGGCAACCAAGAATCAAAAGAGAGGAAGAGGGAGGTCTAGGTTCCTACTGTCCCCTTTGAGGGCACGCCCCCAGTGACCTAAGTACTTCCCACAAGGACCCATCTCTCAAAGCTTCTACCAGCTCCCAACAGTGCCATAGGCTGGACTGGGGACACCTTGGCCTTTGAGAGACATACCAGACCAAATCAAAGCACCATGCCTGTGGGTGCTCCCCTCCCGGGTCTTCCTTGACTTCATAAATAGCTCTGCCCCAATCCTGTTCCTCCTCTAGAAAAATGCACGCCATCTCCATGCCTCTGCCCCGTGCTTTCTCTTGGCTGCTTGCTCCTCCTTCTCCGCTGTTCCTATTGCAGGTCAGACGTCCATGCCACCGGCTTCCTGCCGAGGGGCTCTGCTTCAAGTCCCACCTCCGCCTCTGTCAACTCCTATTTGGTCATTCTGCTCCGCACAGTGCAAACATGATTCAAACCGTCTGGTTCCTATTTCTTGCAAGTTTAAAGTGCAAATTCTGAATATGACATCAGTCTTTAAAACGCAACATGCACCTGCCTTTCCTGCTTCACTTGCCAACCCTATCTGTGCCCTACTTCCCCCTCCATCACCCTGTGACCCCAGTCCTTGTAATTGCTGTGCCCTGCACAAGAGGACCGCACATCATTATCCAAACGCCCGGCTTGCCTTCCCGCCTCGAACCTTTGCTCATATTGTTTTCTCTGCTTGAAACATCCTCTTCCTTCATCTCTGCTTGAAAAATGCTTCCTAACCTACAGAGGTGAATTCAAATTTTACCGTGTTGACATTAAAGCCACCTTGTCCCTGCTCTCATTAACAGCACTGCATTTCTATAACTATGATAGCACATATCACGACCTGAACTTTCCCATGCTGGATGGTGTTTGCAGCTCTAACAGAACTGGAACCTCTTGATCAATCCTGGCATCTTACTCCATTATAAGCCCAGGGTCTCCCAGGGTGATCCTCGCACAGCTTGGCGAATTTAAGTGAATCGTGGCTCTTGACCTAAAAGTCCCTGCATAATCAGGTTTCTGCCAACCTCTTCACATTCATTTTAGATAACTTCTTCCTGGCTTTCTCTCCAGCCAGAAACCTCCCAGCTTAACCATTGATCATAACCGAAGGCTGTCAGGGGGACTTCAGAACTGGCTCCCTGAGCACCGTACCAAGGGCATAGGCCATGCCTGTGAGACGTGCTAGCTTTGCGTTCTCTTCCCAGGATGAAGGGGTGTAGCGGTGGGTGTTACTGAGGCCACAGGCAGAGGAGGGATAGGTAGTAAGTCTCACAGGCTCTGATCATTTCCAAATGAAGGCCTTCTCCTGGGTGGTGAGTCCTGGAGATCTCCCAGGCCAGAAGCCCGCAGAGGAGAACAGGCAACTCTGACTTGGATGGGACCTCTCTGTGAGTAGAGCTGCAGGAACTGGAGACAGGTGCTGCTGGTTCTCCAGCCTGTTCCTTGCTCTTCTTTTCCCATCAGAACTTTTTCTAACCAAGCAGCGATGTGCTCAGTGTAAACTGCCCATTTCCCCAGACTCCTTTGCAACTACTGGTGTCCATATGACTCAGTTCCAGCCAAGGAGATGGAAACAGAATTACTCTGGTAACAATTCCAAAAATACAGTGTGGTATGTATGCCTTATGCCTTTACCCTTATTCTTTCTCCTCCTCCTCCTCCTCCTCCTCCTCCTCCTCCTCCTCCTCTTACTGTTATGATTAAGGTGTATAGTTGGGGTCCAAGTCCCTGCTGTCCCCAACAAAGAATTGAGCATACAGAAATAACAGGCAAAGTACAGAGTTGTTGAAGGTGAAGGTGGAAGTAAGGTAGAGGGGAGTAGTGGGCCAAGCAAGAGAGGGGCTCAAGGTCCCAAAGTTAAAAATCAGTGGCTTATACGCTGAGCTGTGCAGCGTTCTCTTCCCTCTGTGGACCAGATGGATGACCTTACCCCATTTGCTCTTCATGGTTACCTTGTGATACCTGGTTAGAGTAGTGTCCAATTCTACCCCGTTGGTTACTTTAGAACACCTAGTTTGATACTGTCCACTTTACCGCCATTGGTTATTTTACCATACCTAACCTGTGCGGGAGTTACCATGGGTGGTAAGTTCTCAGTGGCGGGAGTTGTCATGGTAATGAGACCTTTCGTAAGCAGGGACATGGTGATTCATCTTCCCGTCTTGTTCTTGTACCCTGCCTTCGCCATCCTGGAGTCCTGAACTCCTACCTAATAATAGTCCTTCTCCTTTTTTTTTTTTTCAGAAACATCCCTGGAGGTTGCACAGCCATTTTGTAAACATGAAGAAAAGAAATCATCAAGCAAGGTTGTCAGGGCAAGAATCATGAAAGAGCCACAAGGACACATGAATAGCTTCCCCCCAGTCTTGTGTGAGGGATCTCAGCTCCTAATATGTAAAGCTACTGGGGCTGGTTTCTGCCCCATGCCACCAACACAGTCCTTACTGACACAAGTGGAGCGGGGCCACTGGCAGGACGGCCTTTCATTGCAAGGAAGCCGAAATTCAGCACAAGTCTCTCCTAGCAGACCTCTACCGGTCACCTCAAGTCCCACACACCTGACACACTGCACATTGGAAAAACAACTCAACACGGGATTTCCCTGCCTAGAAGGTCCTGCACAGCCCCTTTCTTAGGCTACCTTTGTATCAGGGAATTGATTTGGGGGAGTCTGCCAAAGCAGTCAGAGTGGGAGGAGCCTAAACCCGCAGCCTCCCCATGGGGAAGCTGGAACATGTAGGAAAACAGCATCATTTTAGACTTGTGGAAGCTTGGACAAGATCTGTTTGTGAGTGAAACCCCCCGCCCCCAACCCCACTGGTTAAGGAAACCAACTGCTGCCTGATTAACTTAAACTTGTCTTGTAAGTGTGAAATGTCACCTCGAGGTGCCGATCTCTAATTACGAACATGCATCTTTCAGAGCAACTGGTTATTCAAACAGTGCATGAACACTCCTCCCCCAAGCCTTTCTAATTTGCAGATCTGCACCCATTTGTCTTTTCCTGTTGAATGCAAACGAGAGAAACTTGAGCAATGTTGCCCTTTGGAGATAATGACGTTGGAAATTCATGACATAATGGCTCCCTAGACGAGACCAGAATACTTCTTGTTTCTGCTTTCCCAAGCGCAGAGAAACCGACAGACTGTTAGCAAACGCAGGTGCCTGGATTTCACCCCCCTCCCCTTTCCCTGAATGCTTGCAGCCAGTGATCATGGGGAGAGGCACCTGTTTATCATCGTATACCTTCTTCCAACCCACCGGATGCAGGCTCAGAATAGAGGCAGAGCTGAGTGCCTGAGCCAGGAGGAATTGTAGGGACCAGCAGGCACCTCCATTCAGCTTGTACAACAGCTTCGCAACCAAACAATAACCCTCCAGCCCAGTCATGTGTGTTGGGCAAAGAAGACTGATTTGAATCCACCTGTTCTTTTTTGCATCTCCCACTTCTACCCTCACCCCAAAGCCTGAGCTGCAGTTTTGGAAAACAGTAAAAATCATTTGAGCACAGTCTCGTGGAGCCTGTTGACTAACAGCTCTGAAGGCAGAGAGGACCGTCCCTGTAAGGCAATCTCAGTGCTGTCGACAGACCTGCATTTTTCCCTGGGGAAAAGTACAGCAGTGGCCAGAGAACTCCAAGCTAGGGCTGTGCCTGGCCTGTCTTGGGAAAAGGGCTCACCTTTAATGGCATTGAAGAACACTGGGCAGGTCAGCAAACCATTGTAGCCAGAGAGGCCTCGCTTCTCTTGTCAGTTTATAACTGACTCTGGGCCCGTTGACATCTCCACCCTCCACACCCTCCTAAAATTCAGTTATCTCTTTGACGATGCTGTTGAGATAATTGCTTCTCAGACCAAAGGCATGTTTTGATGTCCACCACTTAAAGCATTATTGATTTTCATTTTCAAGACCTTGTGAGGATCTTGGATATGGTTGATAGGAGGCGATGGGTTTCCGACACTGACCACTCTGGCTGTTCATTCTATTAAAGATTTACACTGCACTCAGAACCCATCTCCTTCCCAGCACATTGTCAAAAAGAGGATCCACAGTTACCTTCCTAAGCGTAACTCGGGATTTCGAACTCAGAATCAGGAAAGGACGCAGTGACTCAGCCCAGGGACTTGACAAAGTTGTTGTTCTTAGGTGGAGAACAACCTGAGAACAGGAAGACTGTCTGGTTTATGTCTTTAGCCCTCCCCTTCCACTCCTCCTTTGCCAGTATCATGGTGCATGATGATTCTTTGCTCATGCAAAGATAGAAATGATATTGACGGAGAGTAACGAGAGGACACATCAATCATTAGCCCTCCATCAGAGCTGGAGGCAGGCAGACACTGCACCTCGTTCGGCAGGAAGAAGGAGAGAGATGGAAAGCAGGTACCTGAGGCATGGCTCACAGACCTTGAGAACATCTATCTCATCTGGAGTATGTTTTAAAAACTGTGGTAAATTAGGTGCCCAAAGCTGACCTCAGCGATGTCCTTCATCCCTCCTGCTCATCCGTAGCAAGACTCTGCCACTCCTCCCACTGAGGGGTGGGGTGGGTCCTCTCCCTTCATCCTCTGCTGGCTCTGATTTATTTTGAGCAAGGAAAAGAGGTAGAACTATCATGGCACCTTAAGAAGTCTGCAACTTCTGCCTTCCATGTTTGGAATGCTGCCTCTTGGAGGCCAGGTCAGATCGCCCTGCTGGAGAGAGACCTGAAGCTAACTAGGGTGTTGCCATCCCATCCTGGCTTCCAGCCCAAGCAACCCCCGAATGACCTGAACCTGGAACCATTCAGCGGGGCCTTGCCCAAATTCCTAATCCACAGATCCGGAGCAAATAAAATGACTTTTTGTTTCGCAGCAGGCAGACTGAAATGGGTAAATTGGATTCTCTGGGGGTGAGACTGGCCTCACCCACAGGCTGCTTCGTGCATGACTCACAAGCAACCCGGTGGGTCTGAAGTCTTAGACCACACCATGAGTCTGAGCTACAGCAGCCTGGGCCAGGGACACATGTGGTACGAGATCAAACAGCTTCACAAAGGTAGTCTTAGAAGGCACAGGACATAAGAGATTTCTGAGTCTGGAGCCCTAAACTAGACATGAGGAGGAGAATTAAAGGAAATAGTGCCATAGCTTTTGACTTAATAGTGCCATGGAATGTTTAAGCTGGATAAGATCTTAGAAAACAAACAGTAGGAGACCAAGGCCCAGAGAAGGCAAGCAACTTGCTCAAAGTCACACAGCTTGTTAGTGGGGACCAGAATGAGATCTCCTGGGTACTGGTCCAGTATTTCTTCCTTCTTCCCCATCTATCTCTTTTTAGATTTCCGTGTCCTAACTAGAAGTGAGGAAACACACACTTTCCTAAATGCATGAAAAATATCTGAAAATGCTAACAAAGTTTTGGACTTAAGAGTGCTAAGTATAAATGTCCCAATTAAGACAAACATACCCAAAGCATCCAAGGTAAGAGAAGGATGCTCATCAGGTGTTGGATGACTAATCAGGGCATCTTCCTGGAGGAGGTGACCTTTGAAGGAGGAGGATAGGGGTTTGGCACAGGGGGCTGAGCAAGCCAAGGCCTGGAGGTAGGAGATACGTGGGAGATGCAGGCGAATTACTTGGCAGGTTCAGAAGGTCCTGTCGGGAAAGAACAGGGCTCTGCTTGTTTCCATCTGGGCCCTTTGTCTTATCTGGTTCCTCCACCAGCAGCAGCGGGCAGCAAGGACTGGCTGCTGGCACGAGGGAGGGACACAACAGGCTCCCGCCCCCCCCCCTCCCCGGGGGCCACTGTGCTGATAGGAACCCTGCCAGGGCCTGGGAAGCAGACCAGCCCCGGGGCACAGTCGGCAGGCCCAGGGCTCCTATACTGGGGGTCCCATTCTCTGACTCTCTCTCCCCTCAAAGCTCAGTCCCCCTTTATTGTGGGACCACCAGGCCGAGTTTATTTTTAGTGTCCCATTCCCCAAAGGACCTCTGGGTATGGAGCAAGCTGCGTGAATGTGCCCAGCTGCCCTTTGCAGCGAGAAGGGATTTTGCCTCTATTAGGAGAGGTCGAGGTCAAGGTCAGATAGCAGGAAGGACTCTCCCAGTGGGCAGAACGGGCAAGATGAGCCAGGGTGGTAAAAATGTCCTTGCTCAACAGATCAGTAATACCATGTGCAGTTTCTATGCCAAAGAACAAGGCTCTTTAGGAAGGCAATAGAAGGCCAGTAGAGCGAGCATGCATAATCCTTAATTGGAATTCATTAATTACATTTGGCCTTGAACAAGTTCCTCAACTTCTCTGAGCAGCCATTCCCTCATTTGTTATGAGAGTATTAATGATGGGTGTTACTAGGCCTATCCCTAGGCCTCCTGTGCACATTGAATGGTATCCTGTATATAAAGAAGCTGCTGCGGTGCCTGGCCATGCTAACGGCTCAATGGATTCTCATTTCTTAACTTTCCTGTATTAACTGAACCCACTTTGACCAGCCCCAAGATAGAATTTCATCTTTCACCAACACTCATTGTGTACTATGTGCCAGGCATGAACCAAGTACGTCACACACATTAACACTCACAAGAACCTGGCAGGTTGGGTGTCTCTCATCACCATCCAACCTGAGACTCTCTTTTTGGAGAACTCCATCCTGGAGCCAGCCATGATGGCAGTTCATGGTGGATGCAGAGAGGCAAGATGGCGGGCACCGTGGTGTCAGGGGAAAGTGCCCCCTGCTTCCGATCTTCCCAGGCTGCCTGGAAACGCAGGGATCCAGGAGGCAAGAGTGAGCCATTGACCCTGGCTCCAAGTTAGGGGCCCTGAGCAGCCCCCTTTGACGGGGAACAGGAGAACTGAAGGGAATCCTCTGCTGGGGAGGAGTTCTGGAGAAGTAACGCAAACACAACAACCAGCTGTGAGCCTTTCTTCTGTGCCTAGCACGACTCTAATTAGTTGAAGTTTGTCACCTCATTTCTGTACAACAGCCCTGACATATGGATTCTGTGGCTATCCCTACTTCAGACACAAGGAGACAGAGCCTGAAAGAGTAGATCTATCTTACCGGAAGTCCTCAGTTGGCAAAAGTAGAACCAGGACTAGAATCTGGATCTAAAGCAGGTATTTGCTCTGCGTCTCCTTTGGAGAAGAAGTGACCTTGGTTCATGGGTTTTGGACGTTTTCTACTCCTGGTCCCTGCTTCCCGTGAGGAGATCCTGCTCCAAAGGGGACCTAGACACATGGTCCTGTAACACAGGGCCCCCTCCCCCACCAACAGCCATCCCTGGCCCTGCCCCTGCTGAGGTCCTGGCACTAGCTCCTGCCCTGTCTCCACACACCCAGAGCCATTTAGCCAAGGGTGGGAAGACATTGTTTCCCGTGTCCAGGCAATCTGTCTAAGGAAGGAGCAGCATGTTTTTCTGCTCTGAATAGGCATTTTTCTTGCTCTCCTAATGTGAACTTCCTGCTTTCTGCCCTCTCAGATTAGATTTCTGTCCATGATTAAAAAAAAAGTGCATTTGGCTGCTCGACCTGGGGACTGTAAGGAAGGGTGTCTCAGCTGCTGGAGATGGAGCTGGAACCATCATTATTATCATCGTTTAGTCTTGGCTAAGTACCCCAGAGTACCTGTCCTCGACTCCGGAGTGCCCCAGGAGGACAAGGTCGAGTGAGATGGAGTAGGTGTATCGCCACAAGGATGCTCAGGTGCAAATCTCCACCTGCAAGTCAAATATCCCCAAGCCTCAACCACACAAGTGCATTCAAACAAATGCGTCCTCCAGGCCGGGTTCTCACACAGAGAGGCCATCGCTGAGGCCTTGTTAAAGCTCCCATCGACCCCTGGCCCTGCCCCATGTGTTGCTGATGCTGATGCTTCTGGCCAAGGAACAGCACTTTGAGAACCAGTGTGTGCTCATGCCCCTACCAAAGGCACTCAGATCTTCACACACGCGCTCAAATGCAGGTCCACATCCGGAATGCAGGGTCAGCCACAGGCCTCTGCCCACCTGTCTTCATCCTGTGGCCACAAGTTCCCAGCACGTGGGAATTCTCTCCATTCTCAAAGACATAGTGTCCAACCTCCAGAGGAGAAAGACAGCAAACCAAGGCAGGCCAGCAGGGCCACTCACATATGGGAACAGCAGTAGAGTTCCTGGCAAGATGGTCCCCACTGAGGGCGGAGCAAGAGATCTCTCCTGCCCTCGGTCAAGTGAATGCCACCGCACCGTTAACTCTTAGCTGAACTGTCCTCTTTGCAAGAACGCTTTATCTGACCTCCCCATACCACCCCAACCACCATCCCAGACCAGGGCAAATCCTTACTATAGGTGCTCATGTCTTTTTATGGTTTGTCTTGTACACTGATGGCAGGTTTTTTGTTTGTTTGTTTTTGTTTTTTTTGTGTCAGAGATTGAACCCAGGGGCACTTAACCATAGAGCCACATTCACAGCCTTTTAAAAAAAAATATTTTCTAGTTGTTGGCAGGGGATATAGCTCAGTTGGTAGAGTGCTTGCCCCTAGCACCACCACCACCAAAAAAAAAAATTCTTAGTTGTCAATGGATCTTTTTATTTATTTATTTATTTATATGCCATGCTAAGGATTGAACCCAGGGCCTCACACATGCCAGGCAAACACTCTACCTCTGAGCCACAACCCAGCCACCCCCAGCACCTTTTTTATATATTTTATTTAGAGAAAGTGTCTTGCTAAGTTGCTTTAGAGCCTCACTAAGTTGCTGAGGCTAACTTTGAATTTGCAATCCTTCTGCCTCAGCCTCCAGAGCCTCTGGGAGTTTTTTGCTGTTGTTGTTGTTGTTTTGTTTTTTTAATTGTATGCAGCATTCTTTCTTTTTATTTTTTTTGCTGGGGCTGGGAATAGAACTCAGTACCTTGCACATGCTAGGGAAGCATTCTACCACTGAGCTACATCCCCAGCAGTTTTTTGGTTTTTTAAATACATGTTTGACTCCACGTCAGCTGAGATCATATTCAGTTTTCCACATCGCTAGGTGGCTGCTTCATCATAGATGCTCAAAAATATATCATAAATAAATAAATGAATAGCTCACATGTGCACCTAGGTATTCATACAAGAACACATTCACAGTACCTGTACATCAGCCTTTAGCATTTTTTGAAGCATGGAGTAGCAGACTTGGATGATGTTGGAGGAATAGCAATTAGTTCAACTCTTCTGAAAAACAGATTAGTATTTTGGGTAAAAATGTAAACAATCCTTCTTATAAGAATTGATCCTTTGGAGATTATTGATTCAAGATGAAGATGTGCACACACAAAGAAATTAATTGCAGTAGTGTTTATATTAAACACTATTGAAGCTGCAGCTGGGCATGGTGGTTCAGGCCTGTAATCCCAGGGACTAGGGAGGCTGAGGCAGGAGGATCCCAAGTTCAAGACCAGCCTCAGCAATTTAGCAAGACCCTAAGCAACTCAGTGAGACCCAGTATCAAAATAAAAAAATAAAAAGGGCTGGGGATGTAGTCCAGTGGTAAAGCATCGCTGGGTTCAATCTCCAGTACCATTTAAAACAAAATTGGAAGCTACCCTAATTAGATACCCACTTAAATGAATGAACTGATACATCCATGTAACAGGATAGTCTAAAACCATTAGAAATGATCATCTAACCCTACAAGAAAGAGGTTCACCTCATAAAGTTGAGAGAAAGAAACCAAGATAGAAAAAGCCTGTATAATATGATCTCACTGGTTTAAAAATCATAGACCTCTGTTATGGTTCAGACATTAGGTGTCCCCCCAGATCTCATGTGTGAGACAATGCAAGAGAGTTTCGAGGTGAAACGATTGGGTTCTGGGAGCCTTAACCTAATCACTGCATTAGTCCTCTGATGGGGTTAACCGGGCGGTAACTGTAGGCAGGTAGGGTGTGGCTGCAGGAGGTGGGTTTCAGAGTATGTGCCTTGGGGTTTGTATTTTGTGCCTGGTGAGTGCGGTCTCTGCTTCCTGGTTGTCCTGTCCTGAGCTGCCTTCCTCCACTGCTTTGATGTTCTGCCCCACCTTTGGCCCAGAGTAATGGAGCCGGCAGTTTATGGCTGAGACCTCTGAGGGCACCGCATAAACTGTTCCTCCTTTAAAATTGTTCTTGTCAGGTCTTTTGGTCACAGTGTCAAAGAAGCTGACTAAAACATTCCCTGACTATGAACATGTAGAAAGATTTCCAGAAAGAGTTCACCAAAATGTTGACAACCTTTTCCTCTGCATGGTGGGACTTTAAATGATTTTTACTTTCTTCCTTGTAATAGTACTTATTTCATAATGTTGTTGAGAGATTAAATGAGATGAAGTATGTGATGATGTTAAGAGTTTAATACAAATAAATGGTATCTTTTTATTGTTTTTATAGTTTTCAGGATTTTTAAAGAGTAATAAGAGCTAAATTGCAAAATTTTAAAAACAATCAAGCTTTTAAAAGAAAAAAAAGGAAAACAGCCGTAGAAAGAGCCAACAATGTGATATTGTGATAAATTGCCTGTAGAAGTGCATCCCCTACCCCAAACTCAAATCCCTGCTCCCAGCATCTAATACTGTGTCAGCCCTAGTAAGCACCTGTGATAACTCACTGAATTCAACTGAGCCTGGGTCATCAGTTATACAGTTAGAGGGATTTTCTGAGAAGGACTGGTGGATTCCTGATCTCTAGTCCCAAACACAGAGCAGATCCCACCTAGACACATTGACATTAAGGACATCAGTCCTGCTTCCCCAAACCTGGGGAGATGATTGAAGTATTTCTAGTGAGAATCAGAGCATGCACATGGAGTGCATCAAGCCCAGGAAATTAAGAACATGCAAATCCCCAATCACTCTTCTTCTCCCACCCACTGGGCTCTTCATTAAACTGCAATTAGATTATCATCCCTCTTCTCTAATGAGACCAGAATCACAGCATGAAGCTGTCTAACCTTAGACCTCTTCAGATGATAGACCTTGGCTTTCCCCCCCCCCCAAGAACAGGAAGTGAAGCCGTGGTTCCAGTAGAATTTTCAGCAAGTATCTATTCAAAATCAGTATCAGCAGATTTCCCTTTCTGGTCTCATATGGTCTCAGGCAGCAGTACTCAAAGTTTGATTTGAGGACACACTGCAGGGATGGGGGTCAGAGAGACAAATTCAGGTATCAACAGGGTCAATTATTTTCATAATTGGAGTATAATACCATTTGCCTTTTTCATTGTGTTGACATTAACACCGATGCACAAAAGCAGTGATGAGTAAAACCACTTGCTCTTTAACATGAATCAAAGCACCGGCACCCTCTGTACTTGTCACTATGTCCTTTGCCTCCACACACTTGTTAGTTTTACTGAAGAACATTTTTGACGAAGCAGTAAAATTATTAATTATTACAATTAAATTTTAACATTGAGCAAACATTTTTACAATTTGCTGTGACCTAATGGGGAGTTTGCACAAAGCACTTCTGTAGCACACCAAAGTACTATTTTTCTGGAGGCATTCTGAGCTGCTGCCCCAGCCATTGTGTGTGTGTGTGTGTGTGTGTGTGTGTGTGAAACTATTTTTACTTAAATGAAGATTGATGGACAAACTGTGATTATTTTAGACTGGGTAGTTGGAATCCTTGGCTCAGAAATGAACAAAATAAGCTTGCCATCTCAAGGAAAACAGGTGACAAGATTTGTTGCTAATGGTAGAAATTAAGTTCTGTTGAAAATTAGAATTTTAGAGAAAACACATCCTTCACCATGAGTTTGACAGCATTCCAACCTTTAAAGGCTTTTCTGATGAGATCAGTGGTGATATTAATTACTGTAATTTTTGACATTGTATAATAAAATAGATCAGCGTTGGAAGACATTCAGAAATGATATTTTCTGAATGACCACTGAATAATGCTACAAAATTAGCTATGAGTAAAATACCCAATAGACCAAATATTTTAATTTAACCCATTAGAAAAAGTTCATGGATATGGTTTCTTACTCCACATTGTCAAATTTGAGTGTAGTATCAAAGAAAAGTATCCACAAGGATCTGAAAAATCTACTAATGCTTTTCCACTTCCAAACTTTTTATCTTTGTGAAATCATTTTTTTTGCATATTTCAACCAAACATTTCACAACAGGTTGAATATAATAAGTCTAACAAACTAGGTACAGGCTTTGTAAGCTGAAAATTATAGGATCTATAAGAAAGTAAACAAAGAAGATCTAAAGAAATGCAGCAACATACCATGTTCATGGATTGGATGATTCATTAATCTATAGATTTAACATAATTCCAATAAAAATTCCAACATGATTCTTTATAAACAAGCTGGTTCTAAAACGTATGGAAATGTAAAGGAACTACCCTAGCTAAAAAATTTGGGACAAGGAAAAATGTGGAGGATCCATTCTACTCAATTTTAAGACATCATATTACAAAACAAGAATAATTAACACAGGATGTTATTGGTGAAAGAATAAAACATAGATTAACAGAACACAGTTGAATTTTTTGACAAAATGCAAAGGCAATCGGATAGAAAAATACAATATTTTCAACAAATGCTGATAGAATAAGTGGACATCCATTTCTAATAAAACAAATAAAAATGAACCTCAATGTAAACTTTATCAGTGTTCAAAATTAATTCAGAGTGGGTCATTGGCCAATCGTAAAGCATAAGCAATAAAATTCTTAAGAGAAAACATCAGAAAAAATCTTCAAAAATTTGGATATGGCAAAGAGTTCTCAGCTATAACATCAAAACACAACCTGAAAAGAAAACATTAATAAATTGGACTTTACAAAATTACAGTTTTTTTGTTCTTGTCAAGGACACAATTAAATGAATAAAAAGACAAGCCACACAGGGAGAAAATATTTGCAAATCACATATCCAACAAAGACTTGTATCCTGAATATATAAAGAACTCTAAAATTTCAACAATGAGAAAAAAGCAATGCAACAAAGAAATGGCAAAATTGTAAAACAGACACTTCACCCAAGAGGACATACAGATGGCACGTAAATATATTAAAAGATTCTCAACATCATTGGTCATCAGGAAAATACAACTTAAAACCACAATGAGATGCCATTAGATATCTATTTGAATGGTTGCCATAAAAAATACTGACAAGCCAAGAGCTGGTGAGGATGTGAGGCAAAAGGAACTCTTATATTACAGATGAAAATGGAAAATGCCACAGCCATTTTCACCAGATAATTTCACTTATAGTAATTTATCCTAAAGGAATAAAAATTTTATATTCGTATGAAAACCCATACACAGTTATTGAAACCTATCCTTATCTTGAGTTCTGTTATGATCTAATCTGGAAGGAATGACTTTGACTCCAAAGAGAATTTATAGGACTTTGTGCAATGTTCTTAAGAGAGATGAGCCAGAACTGTCTGCTAAGAGAAGGGGACTTGGGGGCTGAGAGAGAGGAGCAGCCTGAGTCTGATGCAGGGAGAGGGGGATTTCTGTAGACACTGGCAGTTTTGGAAGCTTCTCCCTGTTATCTGGACATTATTCTGAGGGGGTCTGGGAAGGCACAGAGTGTGGGAGGCCAACCTTACAGGTGACTGAGTTACACTCCCCAGTTGGGTGCTGAGGCGCTCAGTCACAGAAATGGGTGTGTCTTGCTACAGCCCCATGGGTGAAGCTATCCTCACCTGTTCCTTTGTAATATAACCCCTTGCCCTGTTTAGGATAGAATCTTCCATGGAAGTGCCTTGTGTGTGTCCCCTCCTCTTACTGTGCCCTTGGGTGTGGCCTACCCAGGTGTCAGTCAACCTGCGGACAGTGGACATCATGAAGATAGACTCAGCCCCCTGAAACCTGACCCCTTGCCTCATTTGAATAGCTTCTCCTCAATAAAAGGGGTCAGCACGTGCTCTCGCTCTCTTTCTTTGGACCCTTAAGGTCAGAGGAGCCGTCACAGCGACCCCAAAGAAAAAGGTATTTGTGTCTCTTGTGTGGTTATTTCGTCGCGAGAACAGAAACCCGGCAACAGAGCCTGGAGAGCAGTGGGCAAGTTCTCTTGGGAAAAAGGATTTTATTCAGCCAGACTTCAGTAGTTCAAAGTCAGGTTAATCTGGTTTCAAGAAGAAAGGTGAGATTTCTTACACCTTAGTGACATGGAGCAAATTCCTGCTGCTTCTTAGAGGTTAGTTGGAAACCCAGGAAATGGATGTGATGACCCAGAATTTACCAAGCACCATGACGAGAGAGCTGTGGGTGATCTCCTGGCAGCGCCACCACAGACTTTGTAGAAGACTGAGAAAGAGCAGCCAGAGGGCCAGAAGGGGAACTGGAGAGCTCAGGGTGGTCCCTGAAGGAGGGACTACTCGGCATTAAAGGCTGTGGAGAATTCCAGGAAGATGGGAACTCAGAAGGTCTACCATGCATGGCAACACAAGGGTTCACTGGTGTCATGGGGTGGGAGCCCCATGCTGTGGTGTGAGGAGTGGTGAGGGGCCAGCTGAGGATGTGTGCCCCTCCCAGCTCTGAACTGCCTGACTCCATTGGTGAAGCAGAGGTCACCAGGGCAGGGTACTAACTTCTCCTAGAAGAGAATTCTTCCAGGGATAGGCAGCTGCCCTGGTCCCAGTGATGACAAGAAAGAGCAGGGTGACTTCAACTCAGAGGAGATCCATGAGTTAAAGAAACCACCCGCTGGAAGATCCATCTGCCCTAGATGGTAGTATCAACTCCTAGAAGGTCACCCCATTGCTACAAAAAAACTAAGAGGAAAGTTTCTACAGAGAAAGAGCTAATATTCTAGGACCTGAAGATTTATCCACATTTCCTTCTCACCTCATTTTTTTGGTGAAAGAATATAGTGATAAAAGATTGGCTCTTTATTTATTTATTTAGTTGTAAACCACAATACCTTTATTTTATTTATATATTTTTATGTGGTCCTGGGGATCGAACCCAGGGCCTCATACTTGTGAGGCAAGTGCTCTACCACTGAGCCACAATCCCAGCTCATCTTTTTTATTTATTTATCTATTTATTTCTGCAAATTCAACATTTGTTCAAAGGTCACAACATACCAATCACTTTGCCTGGCATGTTTACATGTATTGTTCCATTTAATTTTGCAACAACATGTGGGATTGATATACCCATTTTAATTATGAAGAAACAAAGATGCTGACTTGCTCAAGATCACATTGCTAAAATCATGGAGTCCAAGATCACATACCTGAGTAAGCGGTGGAGCTGGAATTTGTACCTCCAGGTACCTGATTCCAACCCCAGTGCTCATTCCTCTACAATGGTGTAATTAAGAGGAATTATTCAAAGCAGATTCCCACATCCTTCCTTGCTTGAGAAGTGAAGAACCACTTGTAAGACTCAGGGCTTGGACAGAGAAGGCATCCTATTGTGTCCACATCCCCTGCCCTGCTAAAAGGAGCTGAGTTGGGGAGGATCAAAAAACCAGGCTGTGCCCTGACCTTTCTAAGACATGTCGTCTAACAAAGCCTCCTTCCTGAGTGGTCCAGAGCTGCTTATCTCCAGAGCAGGTCCACCCCCACACACACCCCCCTTCTGTGGACAGACCCATTGTAAGGCCACCAAGGTGCTTACTTCTTGCACTGGGCAACATCATTTTCAAGCAACAGGAAGCCTGTACCAATGAAGAGGAGGTTAGGGAATGAAAGGCATGTGCCTTTCAGAGCCACCCACCCTCACTGAGGAGACATGGAGGTGTCCTGGGTGACGGCCTGTCATGGCTCAGGAGGGTGACCTGGAAACCAACTTCTTCAGCTGAAGCTGGGGGAGGGGCCTCCTCCCACTCAGGATGCCCTAGTCCGTGCTTCCAGACACTACCTAGACTAAGCTCTGGTCATGTGACATTCTGAGGAGTGTGCCCAGTCTTCTCTGGGGAGTTGCCCCTGTCCCTGGAAAGATCCAGAGCCAGATGGTGAGCCTAGGAGGTCATAGCCAGGAGGCCTCTGCCTGACACTGGAAAGCAGCGTGTGTGGAGTGCAGAAAAGCAGCTCTTCCAACCAGACAGGCCGGTTCAAAGTCCAACTCTGCCACTTGGTTGTTGCGTCGTTCGGGGAGGTTTATTTCAGTTATCGTGGCCTTTGTGTTCTCATCTGTAAAATCAGGAGCTCAACACTGCCTACTTCACGGGGTCACTCTGCTTAGAGGAGAGAGAGCACATCAGGTGTTCAGCCCGGCGTCTGGCACCTAGCAAACGTTCAGCAAGTGCTGGCTGTTATCATCATTTTCCTCGTCATTATCCTTATGAGAAACCCGCCACATGCAACACCCCAAAACAACAGCTAAGCCATTGTGGGAAACAATGGCTCTTGGGAATTTAACCAAACCCCAGAGGCAGCTGGATCTCCAGTTAGGCTGTAAGTGACTCCTTTGCCCAAGAGCCATCATCTGCCCTACACCTGACACACTCATTTGGCTTCCCTCTCCTTCCCCAGGGAAATTTCATGGAAATTCAGCGTTCAATAGAGTTGGCAAAGCCAGAGGCTCTGACTGGTACTTGGCAATGCCTGGAATCAGGGACACAAAACAGTGTCCCTATACCCCATCACCACCATAGACCTCCCTGTAGATTCTGGACCACTCAGGGAAGCCCATCACCCTTCTTCTGTGAGTTTTGAAGACTTTATAGATGTCCTGGGCCAAAGGAATGTGTTTTTCTTTTTCTATCTAGAGGTAGCTTTTTCTCTATTCTATTTTTCTGCTCACTCCCCCATACACACCTGCCAATCAACTTATGCCCCAGAAAGCCTGAGAGCCATGGGAAAGGGCCTGATTTCTGAGGAGAAAGGAGTAGAAATAGCCCAAGTCCTAACCTTCTGTCCACGGCCTGGCTTCTGAGGTGATCACCAGCTGCCTCTGGTGGGCAGAGATGTCTGGTTGTTCTCCAAAATAAGTGCTGGTTCTCCCATGGGAATCGGCCAATGAGGACAGTTCCCAGTATGACCTCATCTACTTGGTGTCATGCGACATGCTTGCACATATGAAATGTGAATGGAAATGGCATGCACCACTTTGGGCCAGAGCATTTCAGAAGTGAATATGCCTTCTTCATGTTTCTTTTCTTTTTTTTTTTTTTCCTGGTGAGAAGCAGACAGTAATGGAAATGACAACATCACAAGATGGGAAGCGAAAGTCCTTGGAAAACCATGTGCAAGAAAGCCTACTACTAATCAGAACGGCTTTACCAGACTAGCGGGTGAAAAACAAGCTTTGATTGGGTTAAACCACGGCAACTGTGGGAACCGTTAGAGTAGGTACGTGTTACTCCGCCTAGGCCACCATCTCCTTCCCACACCTTTTTGCTCCAAGAAAAGAATCAGAGGAAGGATTTGCCCTGGCATTGATAGAAGAGACTAGAACAAACAAAACTGAAGCATCCAAAGGCCTCACACATGGGAGCAGGCCTGCAGAATTCTGTGCCATGTGTAGAAGCATGAATGTTGTGTGCATTGGCGACATGGGGTGCTGGGAATTCACCAGTGGGATCGAAATCACTGAGGTCTTTATATTAATTGCAGGGAACGTGACTGCAGAGCATGAAGGGGTGGACCTTTTAGATGGGAGCACCCATCCGATATTCTTGAAAATAGCTGAGTAAGCATGGGAGCCTCCTTGTAAACATGCCTCTTGCTGAGCTGGCCAAGGCAGAGGTAGAGGATAAAGGAAGAAGGAAAAGGACAGACCGTGGAGCACCCTTCCCTCTGCCCCTTCCATCTGTTGTCTACTTTGTGAAGCTGCATCTACTCTTTACGACTCATTTGGAACCTCACCTCCTCTGCAAAGCCTCCCTGACCTCTCTAGGTGTGCCCAGAAGACTCCTTGTTCATGTTCCAAGCATGGTATCCACACTCCACCAGGGCTGCCATCACCCTGGGTCATGACCCAGGTCCTGGAGGAGTCTGTTGTCTCTGAACCTCCTGGGCCCAGCACAAGGACCTAGTGGAGTAGACGCTGATACAACCTATGAACAGGTACATGAATAGATGTGTGACTAAGTGAGCAGAACCCAAAGAGAGGAACCCAAACTAAGATCTGTGACTGAGATGTCTGGACAGCGGTGGGCAACCCTGATGTTCTACCTAGGTGGCCAGTAAAACACACAACCACTTCTGCAGGTCACACAACTTTTATTGCTGGGCGCTGCCCTTCACCCCAGTCTTGATAACAGTCCCCAATGTACCCAGCCTCATCAAATTCTGGCCACTGCCAGCCTGCCCTTCCAGGGTTGTCTCTTCCCTGGGTGGCTGCCTGCCTCGACTGGGCTGGGCTGATCTGCTTGACCTGCCTCTGAAGATCACAGCACCACAGGGGCCTAGATGGCCCCAGGAGGGTAAGAGTAGGGCTGGGGAGGTGCCCCAGAGAAAAGCTCGGGGAAGCCCCAGGCCTTCAGTTAGCAAGGAGGCCAGCCGCACTGATGGCCTGCAGGAGCAGGGCCTGCTCAGATCCCCCAGGGACGCTGTTTGGAGGGCCTGGGGGCCATGTTCCCTTTCTCTCCATGGCCATTTTCAAGTAAGACTTATGTTTCTGGAACAACAAGGAACTGAAAGATTGAGAAAGCTGAGAACAAATCCTCACAGTCCCAGGATAGTCCTGGACAGTAGGGATGCTGCCCATGTGAACTTCCCTGGGGCTCCTGGGGCTAAATAGGAGCAACAACCACGTCTTCATTTCTTCATGCCTTGGCTGTAGCCCCGGAGGCAGGAACAGTTTGTGGTTCTCTTCGTGTTGGATTTTCCTGCCAGCCCAAATGAGGATTTGCTTCCCTGAGTATCTCAAAGGGGCTCCTGTCGCTGTAGCCTTGGAGATGTCCAGCAAGGCCCTTCACCCAGTTCCTTGAAGCCAGAACATATAGTAGTGGTACAACTCCCATGAGTCCCCTGGAGTTATAACCCTCAAGGCCCCAGGAACTTCTGGAGAATCTTTTAAAATACATCTATTTCTATTTCTTAAATATAAAAATAAAATAAAATCTGCCCCAATAGCTTGTGACCAAACAAATACGGTGTGCCCGAGCCACAGTCATCAGCCTGGACAGTGTAGTTCAATTCCGGGTATCCACATGCAGGAGTCTGAGTGAGAGTGCCATGCTTGTGATGCCAATGGAACTGGTTTCTGCTGAGGATGGTCCAGGCATGGAAAGGCTGGCACTCCCAACAAAATCGTTATCTGTCCCAGGACAGCAATAGTGTCACGTGGGATGCTGGGTATCTGCCCACTCTGGGCTAGTTTCCTAGTCAGGGTTAGAGAAGCAAGAATTCCTGATGTCACTTTCCAGGCCCTTCCCCAGGCTCTGTGCTGGCTTCGCCTCCTCTGTCCATCTATGGACTCCCCATGGGAACATCCACAGAGCCCAAATTCACATCTCCAGAAGACTTCCAGCCTGAGATTCCAAGAAGAGTTGACAGTTCTCCTGGTTTCTGAAGAACTTGGAAGAACAACAACAACAACAACACACACACACACACATACACGCACGCTCAAAGAGGCAGCAGACAGTGGAGGTGGGATTAACGAAGGTGCCTGGTGACCATTAGCCCAGATATTGACATGGCACAGTGCCTTTGGCCAGTCTTCAAAGCAGCTCATGCCGTCAGGTGGAGCTGGTTAGGATTTCCGGAAGCGCACCTCACTCTGAGGAAGAGAGGAGAACAGAAACCCAAAATGAGCCCAGTGGTCACCTGGCACTGCCATCAGAGAAGAGAGGCAGCGGAGGGAAGACAGAAGCATCCTGAGAGCCCCATGCGCTGGTTTCTGGCCGCTCTGAGCTCTCCACTACTCTGCCCTTGCCCCAGAGCCATGGCTAGTCTCCCGGCTACAGACAGGGGGCCTGGGGTTGAGCTGGGTCAGCAGAGTTGGGGGCAGATCCTGCTTCCTGATGCTCAATATCCTGCCATGGAGGGAGTCCTCCTAACCCACTCCAAGGGTCACTTCAGTGGCCTGTGAGAACTCACACTTTGGCCATCCCTGGGAGAGAAGAGGAGTACTGAGGCTGGGACTGAGCCCAGGTGGACCCTTTTACTCCCTCTGGGATCTGTTGAGGGAAGGAAAGGAGGGAAAGAAACCCGGACAGCTGGAGCTGGCCTCCGGGGCCTGACATCTGACTCTGCCTTGAACAAATGCAAAGGGCCGAGGGGACTTCTGTTTACACCTCGGGGAAAAGCCTGGGCCCTCCGCCAGCTCCCACTTTGGGGAGTCCTCAGCCTGCCTCCATAGTATCCCTGGGCAGGGCTCTCACCTCCATCTTGCTGTAAATCCAGGGGAGGACTTCCGTCACTTTCGTGTACACACCCGGTTTGTTTCTCTGGCCACAGCCCGTGCCCCAGCTGGTGACACCTGTCAGATACCAGCGGTTGTTCTGCTCGCAGACAAGAGGCCCCCCGCTGTCTCCCTATAAGGGAGAGTCAGCATGTCAGCCAGGAGGGGGAGGGCCTCCCAAGCAGGAAAGGGTGGGGCCCGATTCCCATGCCAATCCCAACACCCCAGCCTTCCCCCAGCCCAGGGTCCTGGGCCCTGAGCCTCACCTGGCAAGAGTCTCTGCCTCCGCGAAGGTCCCCAGCACACATCATCCGTGGGGTAAGGTAGCTGTCGTACACTGAGTAGTCATTGCATTTCTTAAAGTCAATAAGATTCACTTGCACCTCCCTGAGGAACGGGGATGTCTTCTCTTCAATGAAGTGAGAGTAGAAGGAGAGAAGATGGGAAGCCATTGAGACTAGACGGCTTCATGGCCCTCTAACCACACACCACCGGATGCAGACTCAGTCTCCTGGGAGCAGAGGGTTCCACCCATGCCTGGACCCAGGCCAAGGGAGGCTCTCTGTGGTGGGACACCCAAGACAAATGGGCACACACACCTTCTCACAAAACACAGCTCACTGCATATAGGACAGGGACGTACATATGCACAAACTCACCAGCTGCGTGGCCACCTGACACATTGTAACACGCTGGTGCATGTTTAAAGCACCATCAGCGATGTCACTTCATTTGTTTTCATAAACTATGTGCCCTAAAGAGGGCAGGCCTTACTGACCCACTTACAGGGGGGCAACCTAGGGCTGAAGTCACAGCCACATGGCTGGTCAGTGATGGGGGTAAGATCAAAGGGCTGAGCCCAAACCAAACACTGCTTCATCTCAGGAAAAGTGGCCCTGACTTCATGGAGCTGGCCTGAGTCCAAGAGCCAGGCTGGCTGGACTGTGCTGTCCTCCTGAGAGACATGAACAATTTTATAGAACCGACATCGGGTAAGGCACTCTGTGACTGGGACACAGTAACACAGAACAACAAGACTCCTTCTCTGTCCTGTTTAAGGTCAGGCCAATAAAAGGCCACTGTGTGAACCACACAAACACCCTCTCTCAGCCACATGAGGGACCGCTGCTCCTCCACCACCATAGCTATAGACTCCCTTCCTTTTGGATAAGATTATTAAGTTCCCCAATTATAGAGTTTCCCCTGCTGCCTGACTACATCCAATCTAGGGAAAAGTCCTACTTCTTTGAACACTCCCATGCCACCCACCTGTGCTGAGCCCTTCCCAATGTCCTCTGGTTGAAATGCCCCACAGTTCTCCACCAGGTGAGTTCTCCCTCATTGCCATGAGCACTGAACCCAACTTGTTCAACTGCAGGGCCTTCCCTGGTGGTCTTGCCTGGAGGGCATTGTCACATTGACTGGTTGATACATATGCAGGTGTCTGTACAACACATTCACATGCAAGTTGGGGAATGATCTCCAAACCATCATCTAGATAGACCCTCATCTGTATACCCAGACATGCCCCCCACCACGTGCGCACACACACACATGTCCAAACGCATGTACACACAGCCTGGCATCTCTGCCTCTCACCATCTGTCTCTTTGGTCTTGCCAAAGCCCGTAATCCAGCAGGTCTCGTTGAGGCTGAAGGTCTGTCCATACATGGGGAGGCAGGCAGGGTGGATATGACCTGAAACAAGACCTCGAGGTGTCAGTGAAGGAACAGGCTGGAGGTTTCAATGGGGCCGAGGGCAGGAGTACCAACGTTCTAAGGCCCATCCTTGCTCCCAGAATAGCTCTGAATCCTCCAGGCCTTAGACTGACCAGGCAAAAAATTCAACCACTTTATGGTTTTTGTCTGTTTGTTTTGGTCCTGGGGATTGAACCTAGAGATGCTTTACCACTGAGCCACATCCCCCATCCATTTTTATTTTTGTATTTTGAGTCAGGGTCTTGCTAAGTTGCTTAGGGCCTCACTAAGTTGCTGAAGCTGGTCTTGAACTTGTGATCCTCCTGCCTCAGCCTCCTGAGTGGCTGGGATTACAGGCATGCACCACTGCATCTGGCTCAATCTATCTCAAACCTCCAGTCCTCAGGATTCTGCCAGAGTCTTCAAGGTCATTCTGATGTCAGTAGTTGCCATGTAGGGAGATTCATAGCCTTAGAAACTGCACTGGGCCAAGCTGATACCAACGGAGGGTCTCACCTCTTCCATGCTTTTTACTCATAGCAAGGGACAGCTGCAGGCTAAACTGCAAATGTTAGGGCCATGGCACTTCACGGTGTGTGCAGCCTGATGTGGGAGGACACCTGCTGGTTGGCCAGGGCCCATTGCACTCTATCCAAATTTTTACCAGCATGGGTAAAACAAACAAACAACAACAAAAACAAAAACACCACAAGCAGGAGGAGCACATCCCTAGAGACGCACAACACAGCCACTGCCCCCTTGCTCCCACACAGCAATATTTTGAAGGTGCTGTTGAGTATCACTTCATAAATACCCTCTGCAGACTGTGCCCCTAGGTGGTCTAGAGCATTAGTCACCAAACTCCAACTTGCAGGAGGAAAATATTGCTTGAAAAATAGACTTTTGCAATGCTCTCCAAAGTCTGTTGTGTTCATGGCAGCATCCTGCACTTAGAATAGGGCCTGGCGCATATTAAATGCTCCATGAACGGAGAGGATGAGAGGAAGAAAGGGAAGCTCCTCTCTCATAAATAGGGCTTTGAATATCAGTGTCTCCCACATTTTATATCTGTAAACACACACACACACACACACACACACACACACACACACACGAAGGGAGAGCATCAATCATTAACAAAAAATGATTTCTTTTCTATGTCTGAAGTAGGATAGAGGAAATAGGATTAGGTAGAAAGGAGACCACCAGGGAAGGGAGAAGAAACTAACTTTAAACCTAAGAAGCTCCAAGGACACCCTCACCCTCACTTCCCAGGCTTGTTTTCCTCCAGACCTAAATTCCTGAAAGGCCCAAGAATCTTAGAGTATTGTGAATCTGGTTAATTAATGCCTACATGCGCGTTGCGAGTTTACACAACTTATTTTCTTTAGAGTAAATAAAGCCAAAGGAAACTATAGTTAGAAACCTCTATAATGAGGACATTCCAAACCTAAAGATCCAGAAAAGAACCAGATCACGGGACCTGTGCTCTGTGCTGCCACCGCCCCCCGCCCCCATACCTCTATGTTCGCTATTTACAAAGTTTCCTTTAAAACAAGAACCTGAGACCCCAAAATGCATCTCACTCTCGAGGAACACACATTTTCTGTCCCTTTGAGTGTGTACTCCTTGCATTCCTAAATACATCTCATGCCTCTTTCTGATGCATCCTGATTTTTTTTTTTTTTAAATCCTGGGGATTGAACCCAGGGGTACTTTACCACTGAGCTATATCCCAATCCTTCTTATTTTATTATTTTTTTTTAGAAAGAGAGAGAATTTTTTAATATTTATTTATTTTTTTTAGTTTTCAGTGGGCACAACATCTTTATTTTATTTTTATGTGGTGCTGAGGATCGAACCCAGCGACCCGCGCATGCTAGGTGAGCACGCTACGGCTTGAGCCACATCCCAGCCCCCTTTTTATTTTTTGAGACAGGCTGTCACTAAGTTGCTGAGGCTGGCCTTGCACTTGTAATCCTCCTGCCTCGGCCTTCCAAGTTGCTGGGATTACAGATGTTAGTCACTGTGACTCTGGCTGTATCCTGAAATTCTTTTGGGCAATGTATATCAATAGCCTACAAGGGCCAAGTTGAGGGCCACTTCTCTCTTCTGGGGAATCTCCTCAGACCTCTGTTTGGTGATGGGCCCATTTTTGAGATGCAAACTCTTAAAAACATGTAATACTGTTCTGTGTTCTGTTATTATATATTCTACTTGTTATTATATATTCTGCTTGTTTTAAGGGAGAATTAAATTCATCAGTGAGTTTTCACAATTTTCTCATAAAGTACTGTAACTCAAGGTGGTTGGCCTTCCAAACCAGTTTTTTAAAAAAAATCAGCCCTAATTTATAAACTAAAAGTCAGGGCACATAGTCTGATCACAGGGCTATATAAATCTGAATTGCAATTTTCAAATGAAGGCTCTTCTTCCAGCTCAGGGGCCCATCAAACCCTGGAAAGGGAATGCTACTTTCTGAGAAGGCTGTGCAATATTTCATAGCTTTCATTGGCTTTAGAAACTACTTAATTTGTTTTGGAATTCCTAATAATATCAAGAAGATGGGTAAGAAGTAAGATCTGGATGTTTAGCCAGATGAAGTCCAGGTCTTACAAGATTGAAAAGACCCATTCTGGTCCTGCTTACCGACAGACCCTTGTGTATGTACCCCCACCTCAGCCCCAGTCTCTGCAGGTAGGGCTGGAGGGGGGAGGGTTGAGGGTGTGGCTCTGGTGGGCGTGGCCTGAGTGGGCGTGGTTCCGGTCTGGCCCTGCTGTAGGAGCTGGCCCGAGATCCTCCTCCTCACCCGACTCTGAGGAGCTAAGCAGTCTGACTCATGTCAGCACTGCCTCCGTAATGAATGTGCCAGGAAACACCAGCTCACAGGCTCAGAGCACCAGAATGGCTGGACTAACCAGAATCCTCCAAGGCTTCCAGAAATCCCAGTCCTCCAAAAGAGGCCCTCCAGCTTTTGCCACCAGTGAGGCTTGCTTGTGCTAGAGTATTCTGACCCCATTCTTGAGGCCCCCTTCACCAGGCCTTTGAGAATCTTGGATCTCTCAGCCTTTCAAGATTGATTAGGTGCCCCCATCTGTGTCACCACAGCTTCCCTGGCCCCCAACATCACACTGGTGGCCCCTTCTGGTTGTCTGGGTGTGGGTCACCTGTTTGGTTCTGTTTGCTTTGCAATGGCAGAGCTGGCCTATAGTAGGTGCACAGTGAGTATCTGGTAAGTGAGCCCATGAGTGAATGAGAGATGAAGCCTCATTTGGCATCCCTTATTCGCAGTGACCTGAGAACTTTCACAGCATTTCCGTGGTGCAGCCCCCTCTGGTCCTTAGCTCTGACTTCACGGCAGCTAGCTGTCGAACTTGCACTGGCTCACGCGCTCCGCTGCAGTGTGTACAATCTGCCAGCCCAGAGCCAAGTGGCAGGAGCGTTGCTTGGGTGTCAGATCAACCTGGATCTCACAAGCTGCCACCTATTACTTGTGGCCTTAGGTAATTATCTTTCTCTAGAGCGCCACTTCCTCATGTGTCAGAGGAAGCTAATAATAGGACCTGCTCCAGAGGGTTGTGAGGAGTAAATGCAATAATACATGTCACATGCTTGCCACAGTGGCTGGCCTCTGCTCAGTCACTACCAGTGCAACAATTCAACCTATTTATATTGACTAAGAGCAGTATCGAAGCCTTGGCTCTGGTAGCAATTTGCAATGTGAGATGTGTCATTTGGAACAAACATTTTTAATCCTTGGTCTCAATTTCCCTGATTATAAAATAAAAGTGTTTCATTTGTAAGGGGACAGATAGATGAGGATGGTGGGAACACAAGGTTAAGAGAATAATTCTACAAACTGAGCCCACTGTACTGACTCCCCCCATGCTTTGTTTGCCAAAAAGCAATCGGCCTGCAGCCCCGCCTGGCCTGAGGGGACAGGAAATATCATATTTCTCAACAAACTGAGGCGAGGGACAGGGGATGAAGGCCTAGCAGTCAGCGTAGATAATGAATAATGGGGGTGGAGAGGATGAGGGCTGGTTGCTAACAGCTAACCTCTGGGATCACACTTCCCAGCTCAATAGGTTGCTAACACCTCCAGGATTGCACTGCCCAACACAAGTGATTACCCCCTGTGCTGCTCCTTTCTGCCCTGAGGCATGTACACAGAGAAGAAGGAGTAGGTGGGGGATTCTGGGGGTTTATAAAAGAGTAAGACACCCCCAGTTCTGGGCCTCTTCTCTCAGCAGAAGTCTATCTCTGTCCCTCTCTTAAATAAAACTTCTTTCTACCCTTGCCTCAGTGTTTCTCTGGTGTTTAATCTTCAATACTGGGGCAACAAGGACCTGTCCCTGATCCCCAAGAGCAGTATCCCATCTAATGATGTCTAGGAGTCTTTGACTTTTGCTATGCTGAGGGTCCAGGGCCCCCAGATGAGTCCACAGGCACTGCCAATTCCAAGGGCTGCCAAGGGTGCTGGGGAAGAGAGAAGGGGGCACAGATTCACTCACTGGACAGGGTCAGGGGCTTGGAGAGCCGCACGAGTGCAATGTCATAGTCATCCTGCTCATCCGTGTAGTTGCCATTGATGATGATCTGGGAGATGGAGGCTGCCTCAGGCAGCTGGTGCAGGTTGTGAGTCCCGGCATACACCTTCCAGCCATCCAGGATCTTCTCCCGGGTCCTGCCACAAGAAAGCACTATCCAGTTACCCGCCTGGCAGAGTTCACTGGCAGCCCCTGCTGCACACAGGGAACTGCAGCAGGAGCATCAGCTTGGAGGCAGGAGGATAGATGAATTGACCTCTGGAGGGGACCACTATTGTATGAGATCCAAAGCAATCCCCCACACTCCCATATTCTGAACGAGTCATTCTGCACCTTACAATGTGGAAAACTTGCGTGGCATTTACACTCCACTATCTTATCAGCAGGCCACCAAGGATAACAAGCAGTGGATGGGACAGATCACAGTCATAGTACCCTTAGCAGCCTTGGAGATTTAGATGGGACAGAGTGACCTGCTGAAGACTTACTTATGGGAATCCAGAGCCCCTGAGGTCTGGGCTGTATGGGCCCCTGAGGGGACAAGACTGACCAGACACTATCAGAGCTGACTGCACTGTTCTCTCTTCATCCCCATCCCTCAATTCCTGGGACCGTGTTCCTGACTTTTCAGGCTCCTCTGCAGGAGATGGCATAAGCCCAAAGCCTGTTTTTCCACCCTGCTCTTCAGGGCAAGGGTTCAAAGTCCCTCTTCCTTCCTGCCTCACTTTCCTGGGAGAAATCATAGCATTTTCTCATTCTTAGACCTGCCTCAACACAAGTGCTCCAACTCACACTCCAGGACCAAACAACCACTGCAGATCCTGACCAGCAGCACCAGCCTCTGGCCCAGGGGCACTGGGTCACACCACGCCCTCCTCCACCGAGAGGTCAGTCCACAATCCACCCTTCCTGGTGATCCCCTATCCCTAGCAGCACCGAATCACAGGTTCCTCACGCACTTACACAAAGAAGCAGTGGGCAGCGGTGAGCACCCACTGGGCATCGATGAGCGTGCCGCCGCAGATGTGGGTGATGCCGTAGTGAAGACTGACTTGCCAAGGCCACTTGTTCTCTGAGGTCAGCGTCCCTCCCACGATCCTCCCGGTTATGGCTCTTAGACCGCAGTCTGGGGAAGTGAAGAGACAAACCGTAAACCATAAACCTGCTCCTCTCAAAGCCCCTGCCTCACTCCCTGGGTTCCCTGCAGGCTCAGGCATCCCATCCTGAAGGGTGCCCACCAGCCACCCTCCCACCCACCTGAGATGCCTCTTTGCCTCACCTAGTCTAATGTGGTACAGCTACTTCCTGCCCAAGCAGGAAGACCACATGGTGGGCCAGCATTTTGGATCACCTGGTAGGAAGTTTGATCCGAGACAGCTTCCCCTTTCCTTCTATTCATTCGTTCAATCTTTCATTAATTTGATCAATGCTTACTAAGTGCCCAATGTTTGTCATTGAGCCAGGCATTAGGGTTTCAGGGTACAATGTGGGGCTGCTGCCAGGGGCTCAGAAAAAACAGACAGATTCTAACATGACCCTGAATTGATAAGCACTGTGAAGGGCATCTCTGTCATTCAAAATGATGGAGAAATAAACTTCCTGTGGTACACACGTGGGCTTGTGCCCACACGATGGGTCATTGAGTGCTGTTGGTGGCCCTCCATCTCAGGGAACATCTCCAAGCATGGCTGGAGAGTCACCCTTGCAATCATGGACCAGGAGGCAGCCCCCAGAGTGTGCTTAGACCAGTGTCTTTTCTCCTTGCAGGGGAGAGAGTGAGGCCCTAGGGGGGTGGTCACTCCATCCATAGCCCTGTGTCCTCCCTGCCCCTAGCTGTCACTGAGAACACAGTCATTCTGGGATGGGTCACAGCCTGGGCTCCAGGTCAGACCCAAGGTCAGATCCCAGCTTCTCATCTGCCAGTGGCCTGTCTGACCTCCGGCAATGTAAACATTTCAACCTTACTTAAAAGGTAGGTGGACAGTATTAGCATCTGCCTCGAAGGGAAGCTGTAGGCACTCACTGCAGCCTTGATTGTAAAGCCACCGCGCAGTGCCCTCCATGTGCAATGTGCTCATAGCTGTTGGATCCAGATCCTCATCTCCATCTAGGGCCCTGTCTATGGATACAGAGCCCTTAGCTTCCCACAGGCTGCACTCCTGCCCTGTCCTTGGCCTTGGCCTAGAGTGCAGAAGACTTGTGTGGCTTCCTTGGAAAGAGAGAAGTTGCTGACTGACCCCTATCAGAATTAGGAGAGAGAAAATGTGATTCTAGGATGGCCCTTATGGGATTCTGGTCCCGAAGCAGGACTCCTGGCTGAGACCCTCCTCCTTGCTGAGACCCGGGCCACTCATCACCTCCTGCCCCCTGACTCCCAACCCACACACAGCACAATACAAAAAAAGAGCATCTTACGGGAACACTGGAGAGAGACGTACCGCTGGGAAGGGCATTCAGACCTGCAAGAGGACATACAGAAGGTGAGAAGAGTAGCCACCTCCTCCAGGAAGACTTCCCAATTGACTCCTGCTCAGATCCGATCCCATTTCCAGGAAGCTACCCTTGTCACAAGAAGTGGAGACTGACTTTCTCTTTCCCAGTGGGAAATTCTTCCTTCCGCACTTTCTCCAGGAATAGGGATGGTTCAAAGCAAATTATCTCCATTCTCACCTCCCTCCCAGTTCTTTGAACCCAAGTCTTCACTGTTCTAGCATCTTCCACAACTAAACAGGTAACCAAAGGCTCCTCTGACAGGTCCTCAGGGTAACAAGCAAACCCACCTAACCTAGAGCAGGCATCCAGATGCACCACGCCATCTCTCAGACCCTTGCTTCTTCTCTCCCTTCCACAAAGTAAACAATGCCAGCGGGTGGAACACCTCCCCCCCAGTGGATTATGTTACAATTTGGATATGTGGTATCCCTCAAAAGTTCATATGTGAGACGATATAAGAACATTCCGAGGTGAGATGATTAGATTATGAGAGTGGTAGCAATCGATGGATTAGTCCACTGATAAGGATTCACTGTGTGGTAACTGCAGACAGGTGGGAGTGGTTGGAGGATGTGGGTCACTGGGGCTTTGCCTCACAGGCTGGTATTTTGTCCTTGGTGAACGGTGTTCTCTCTGATTCCTCATTGCCACATCCTGAGCTGCTTTCTTTGCTACACCCTACCACCATGATGTTCTGCCTCACCTGTGGTCCAGAGCAATGGAGTTGGTTGATCATGGACTGAAGCTCTGAAACAATGAGCCAGAATATATTTTCCCTCCACTAACTATTCTTGTCGGGTCTTTTGGTCACAGTGACCAAAAAAAAAAAAAAAAGTGACTAAAACAGACTGGGAGAGGAAGGGCTGCAACACAAGGATGACAGAGAACCAGGAGGTCCCAATGGAGGCTGATGCTTCCTAGATGGGCCTCCTGGTCCCTGGCCACTTGCACCTGCAGTGCCTTTGCTCTTGATCTCCAACCCAATCCCAGCTATGCTTTTTACTGCTGCCCCTATTCCAGTCTCTGCAGAAGCTTTCAGTTCAAACACCTGGCCGATGGGTGGCCCCAAGATTTATTTGTCAGGCAGCAACTGAATTATGGCTCTCAAACTGTCCTGTGACAGAGGGGACGCCTCTCTTGGGAACCCTGTTCAAAGGCCTCGATTTGAGACTGCCCTGTTGCTATGGTGAAGCCCTATTCAATAGGAGGTTCTGAGCCAGCCACAGAACTATTCAGTTCTTGGCCTTGAGATTCAGACACCAGGTGCTCGGGGGTGGAAAGTTATGGGCACAAGTTGACAATCATAATCAGGCTGCTCATACTCATGACCTTGGCTCTGCTTACTTGGAAGAAACTTTCTCACAATAAATCCTTTTGATGTTTGTACCTACGTAATAAACGTGCTGAGCTTGTGGCGTGTCACCACCTCCTAACAGGGTTGTAGTCAACCACCGAGACCCAGTTTTTTCCTCTATTTGTGTATCTGTCTTTTCTCCATCTCCTCACTTCCTGGCTCAGAAAACTGAATTAAGAGCCGTGCAGGGGACGTGGCATTTACTAATTGTCACTGACAACCAGGCAAACTCTCAGCCCGAAGGCTCAAATAAGAACTTTTAAGCCAGTAGGCGGGGTGGTGAAAATGGAACGTAACTGAGATACCCTTGAACGTTCATGATGGATTCCTGGGGCCTGGGTCCATGGAAGGCAAGGGAGAGGGGCTCCCTGACTCAAAGACCCTCCCAGCCCCTCATTCCACTGCTCACAGGCAGGCAGCCTGGTTCACCCCACCACACCTGCGGAGGCTCTCCTGGATGGTGGAGTTGTACTCAGAGATTGAGAAACTGCTGGCAAAATCCCTGTGGGCCACCTCGGTTGTCCGGTAAGCACTGTGAGGAAGGAAGGAGAAGAATGAGCCCACTGGAGATAGAGTGCCCCAAGTTCTCCAGTTGGCTTGAGAGCCCTCACCTCAACAGCCCTGCAGACAGAGGCTGGACCGCAGTGGTCTGAATGGTGGCCACTCTTCCATGCAGCAGTCAAGGCCCCATATAGTTGGACCCCACCTGCATATTCTGCCCCAACCCACTAGCCCCGTGTACCAGCCCAGCACTTCTCAAAGCGTGGTTCCAGACAGGGAGTTCTTTAGAAACACACATTCCCAGGTTCTACCCCAGACCTATTGAATTGGAAGCTCTGGGGATGCTCCCAGCAATCTTTATTTTACAGGTCCTCGAGGCAGTTCTGTTGCAAGTTTGAGAAGCACCAATCTCACCCTTTTCTGTCTAAACTGTGGTCCATGACCAGCGGCATCAGCATCATCCCAGACCTGCCGAGTCTGAATCTGCATTGCAAAGATCCCCAGGTTGCTGATTTGCATTTTTTAAGTTTGAGGACCCTAGACAAGTACACTGGTGACTTTCAGGGCATAGCATGCCAGGAATCCCCTTGGGTATGTGCTAAGCAGGTTCTAAATCCTAATCACAGAGATGTGGGTTCTGGGGCATATCTTCACAAGCACCTCAGGTGATTCTGGTGTGTTCCACTCTCTGTGTGGAAATTGTATACATTTCTAGAATGTGGTGTGTCCTTGCCCAAAGCTCACACATGCTCTTCCTCTACCCAGAGGGAGGGCCCATCCTTCCATCCTCTGCTCTTTCTTCCAAATGCAGCTAGGCACCTTCGCTGTCCTGGGCCCACAGAGCCCCCACGCATGTCCTTAAGTGGGATTGTTGGTGTAAGCCTCTCTTACTAGAGCATCTTCAAGGGCAGGATCACCTCTTGCTCCATTGTGTCCAGGTGCCACATAGTCACTAGCATCTCATGAAAGCTCAGTGAATGCTCTTTGAATAAACGATATTTAAAGAACTGAATCTCCCCGGGGGTTCAGGCTTGAATGTGGTCACACAATTCATGAATAACAAATGTCATTGGTTTATATTGGATTACTCAGCATCTCCCTGCCCTCCACCAGGACTCTGAGGCTGAGGAGAGGGACGAGAACTAGTTTTAAGTCCTAGCCCCCAACCATGGTTTTCCAGGTGATTCTTTTACAGAGAACCCACAGGGAGATCCTAAACCTTTTCCCCACAACCTCACACACAAAACCACTCAGCTTAATGACTCAGGCCAAGAGGGAGGTTGCCAACTGGAGGCTCCTTCCGTAGGAAGGTCACGATCCACCCTGCTCCCTGTTCCACCCATCATCATTGGCTCCTTGATTTAAAATCTTTAGAGTTAAAGCTTCTTATGACTTGACCTGGCCACACCTGCCCCACCTGATTTCCCATTTCATGAGTTCTAGTCCAAACAAAAACTAGTACTGCTCAGAGTCCACCAAAGGGCTTTGCATAGCCTGAGTTTCTGGCTCCCAGTTGTCAGAAGATGAGACCTGACCAAACATCCAGCCTCCTCTTGCAGCTTGAAACCATTCAGTGTGGCAACGACACAAGGTGCTTTGCTGCAGAGCTGTAGAGGGGACTGATTACAGCAAATAATTATGGGGCCTCAGGGAAACCGCTTGCCCCACACTCATAGGATCCCAGGGCCACTGCCTTTTTGAAAGACATACCCTGAGCTACTAGGATCAGCCCTGGTGGCCTATGACCCTTTAACAAGGGGTTCCTATGATGCGCCTGCGACACCCCTGCAAAGAGCCTGCTGCACCCCTGGGGCCCTCGGGAGGTTTACCTTTCAAACCCCAGCTGCCGGCAGATCTTCTCTGAGTCGGAGTCGTTCCAGCTGCTGCTGCAGACGGGAAGCCACTCATGAGAGGACCCAGAGTAGACTTTCAGCAGAGACTTCTCCCAGTCAAACCTCACTGCAGGGCAGAAAAGGGCAGAGCAGATTCTCAGCACCCAGGAGGCTTCGCTCTTGGGGAGGTGTGCAGGGAATCTCCAAGAGGCTCCTGTCCTGGGGCCGTTCCCTCAGGCCTCGGACATTCGGGAGGTTGGCTCCAGCAGCAGTGGCAGGCCAGTCCTCGGAAACCCAAGATGCTGGGCAAGGGCAGAGCCCTGGCCAGGGAAGGGGCAGGGCGAGATCTCTCCACCAAGGACCCAGAGCCACTGGGAGAAGGGGTGCACATTGCCAGGAACCATCACCCCGAGAGGACAGTGGCATGCCCAAAGGAGAAGGTAACAAGAGAAATAAGGTCTGTGATCTGACACGACAGACTGTCACAGATGATTGTAGTTGTGGACAAGTGGACATGTCTATGCACAGGTGAAATGGACGGGCCACCTGTACATACAGGCACCCTCACATACACACCTCAGCAGGGCTGAGTGCAGACCTCACACACTCACGAGCCACACGCTCACGAACCACAACAAGAGCACAAACAGATCTCTCTCTAGAACTTCAAGAAACCACAGGAGTGGCAAAGTGGAGGTCACCCACTGGACAGAGAGGAGGGACACAGGCATGGTGCTCTGGACCCCTTAGTCATCTCTAGTCAGAGCTGCTCCGCTTAGATCAGTCTGATATTTGAGAGTTGTCAGATTTTATTGGAGACTCACTAATCTTGTCCAATTCATTCACTTTACAAATTAAGAAACTGCAGCCCTGAGAAGGTAAGTGGCTTATGCAGGTCACACAGCACTGAAGTCAAGCTTTAAACCCAAGTCTACTGTAACTAGGACCCAGATTTTCTGATTCTCTGTCCATTTCCTCCTGTTTGATCTCTTACAGTTTGCACCACAGTTAGAAGTCACCAGAGCGTGCATGCACACACACACACACACATGTGCGCACATGCACGAACACACACACACACTCCCATGTCCAGCCTCCTTACCACAGCCCAGCTCGTCACTCTTCAGCTTGCAGTCCACCACCCCATCACAGCGAACTGCGTGCTTGGGGCAGCTCTCCACGGGCTCCTTGTACTTGATCCCCGTGTGGCCCCGCCAGAAGTAGACTGGAAAAACAGAAGCAAAAGCTGGGTCACAGCCGACCCCACAGAGGCGAGACACTGAGAAGCCCAAGGCCCTGGGGGTTCTGAGACACCGACCTGCAATCCCTCTCGGACTCTGGGGCTCTCGTCCCCCATCTGTATGGAGAGAAAGGCTGCTCAGGAATGCTCCGGAATGCCCCAGAAAGCTCCTGCAAGCAGGGCAGCCCCAGGCAGACTCGAGCAGCCAGCCACCCAGAGAGAGGAGGGGGAGAGAGAGAGAGATGGGGTGCTGAGGTGGGCAGTTCTTGGGGGTCCCCCTGCCCTGCGCGCTGGCTGAGACAGGGGCTGGAGAAACCACCCCCTCCAGTGTCCCAAGGCCCCTCAGGACCCTCTGGCATCCCCTCTTCTCTGTGCTCCACAGGGTCAGAGCAGACATTTTTATCCCTACAATCACACACATGCAGCCACCATGGTCTTGTCCTCTCAAGAGTGACTGTCCTTCCAGCCTAGGGAGTTCCTGGGTGGGCTTCTTTCTCCCTTTCCCCTAAGTGAGGGTGTCTCCTGTGCTATCCTTGCCTCACTACTTGCCTTTATGCCTTCAAATGTCTTCTCACTCAACTCTTCTCACTCAAGTGTATGAGAAAACCTCTTCAAGAACCTTATACAATCAGCTTCTTGACCTCCTGTTTCTAACAGCAATCCCTTTCCAAGCCAGGAACTGTTGCCCTACTGCCTGGAGACACTACCCACCCCCGCCCTCAAGATGCCCCAGACAGAGTCCTCATTCCTCACCCGGCCTCCTGGCCTAGCTGACTCCTCAGCCCCAACCCCACATTCTCCCACTGGCCCCCACGACTTGCTCTTGGTCACCAAGGTAAAGGCCACTTGTTGTGACTGCTCCTTCCAGTGCAGACACAAATCCCTCCTCTCCATGTCATGGTCCTCCTGTCCTCCTAATCCCTAACCTCTGGGAAACACGGGGCAGTTCAGCTCTCAGAATGTTTGTGAAGTGGCCACCTCAATGTGGATGGGAGCTGGGAGGCTGGGCTCCAGTCCTGACCCCACCACGTAGCTGCACAGTGACCTTCACAAGTCACACCACCTCCCTGGCCCTGATTTCCAGACCTCCCTGAAGGAGCCACTGGGGACTTCAGGAAATGCTCCAAAACCAGGCCAGGAGCTTAACTCTATTCAGGGAGCCCAACTTTGGGTGCCATATGCTCCCTCTGTGGGTCATTTTCCACTCTCATGGGGCAGGATGCAGGAGAGGAGCAGGGTGGGAGCACCCATAGGAGGTGCCACGTGGCCCCGCAAGGCCTTTACACACATCATGACAGACTCCACTACATGGTCATCAGGTGGGGAAACTGAGGCTCAGAATGGTAACAACTTGTTGAAGCCATGCAGTTGGTAGGAAGCAGGAGCAGGGTGTGAGGGCAGGGAGTTCCTGGGTGGGCACGTGGCCCCCTCTCACACAGCCCTCTTCCTCAGCCACCCCGCCCTTTGCCCCACCGTCTCTGCAATAGTATCCTTATGCCTCTCTGTGTGGCCTGGCCTTACTGAGCCAAACAGATGACCCCAGGCCCCCAAGTGTGTACTCTCCCCTGTGGCTAGGCAGGTCCCCTCCCTCTCCTCATTCCGGCCTTGACCACCAGGCCCCCACACTTCCAGATGCTGCTTATCTGCTCTCAGACCCAGTCCAGGTCAGAACTGCTCTTCCATCTTCCACGTCTCCATCTGGCCCCTGCACCCTGGCCCATATAGGTGTCACCTCTTTCTCACAGTCATGCTCAGACACATTTGGCCTGAGTGATTTCCAACCTCTGCCAATCCCAGGAGTCAGAGTGTGATGCATGCCCACTTTTGTTCCCTACTGAGTTCCCCCCTGTGCTGGGCTCTCCCAGTCAACTGCTGAGCAGAGACCCTGGGGCGCACCCTGGGTATCTTTTCCAAAGAGGGAGAAATTGAAGGGTCCTGAAACCCTGAACTTAGAACTGGCCAGATATCCATTTTTCTCATCAATGTTTTCATGCTTTTTTTTTTCTTTTATCTTTTTAGTAACTAGCATTAGGAGAGTGAGGATTTGTGCCAGGAATTATGCCATCATCTCATTTGGTCCTCATACCCGATGAAGTTGGAATGAGAGCTGATGGGCACATGGAAATGGGTTCTGTCCCAATTGAAGATGCAGAGACTGAGCTCAGCGTGGTTAGCTCACTTGCCCGGGTAAGTTGCACAGGAAGTAGCCCAGAGGGACCCAAGCCCAGGCTCCTCTGCATCCCACACTCTTAACCCAGCTGCCTCAAAGGCTGTTCTATGGTCCAAGGCCATTTGCAGGAGTGTCTCTGCATGAATGTGGTAGCAGAGTGAGCATGGGGTGCCCTGTCCCAGATGTGTGCCCGCATCCCAGGGCCCTGTGCCACCTGGCAACCACCAGAACCCACCCCTGCTCCCTCCATTCAACTCACAGAGAAGGATGAGCGCGACCACGAGGGCGATGAGGAGGAGGACACACCCGATGAGCGGCAGCTGCTTCTGGCTCTCCTGCCAGGAGAACTTGGGCAAGCCGAGACCTAGGAGCAGGGCAGCAAGGGAGGTAAGGCTGCTGGGGAGGAGTCTGGCAGGTGGAGGAGAAGGAAGCAAGGCTGGCCCGGGAGGGCCCATTAGGACCTCTGCACCCAGAGTATGCCTCCACCCTCCTGATGCCAACCCTTTTATGCACTCCTCTGGGCCAGCCAGGCACTTTGCATATGTTCTCTGACTTCTTTCTCACAGTATCCTTGTAAGCTGAGTCCCATTTTATAGATAGGGAAACTGAGGCTCATGGAAATGAAATAACTTGCCCAAGGTTGCTTGGCTAGGGAGTGACAGGGCAGAGGATCACATGCAGTGTGTCTGATTCCAAAGCCCACCAAAGTGCCTCACCCACTCTGAGAAGCAAGACTGGGATGGTCCCCAAACCTCTTTGGCTAGGAGGAACCCAGCACAGGGGGGAACCTCAGTAGGGTGCAAAATGAGCACATATCACAGAGCCCTGTCCTCAGGGAGCTTAGATTCCTAGGGGCAGGGGCTGAAAATACTTCAGGCCAAATGTGTCTGAGTGGAACTGTGAGGAAGAGGTGTGGAGACCATGGTGGCCGGTCACAGTCAGATATCAACCAGGCCTGCCTGCCTTGGGTTTTCAAGTGACACTTCCTCTCTGCCTTTGCCTCCCCAGGTCCCTCACAGCCCACCCTGGCCATGCCCAACGTCATTATCCCAGAGGCCTGAGGAGCAGAGAGCGCCAGCTGAGATCTCCTGACACCCACAGACTGCTTCCCTGTTCCTCCTGCCCTCCCTGCCATGTCCCCCTTACCTGGGCTCTCCCCGCTGGCCCTGGTGGCTGGCGCTGACCTGGCAGGAGATGCCCGGACTGGGACAGCCCCCACTGGTGTCGCTCTAACAAGACACACTCTTGTTGGAGAGGACGTCGTGGAGGCTGACCTGGCCGATGATGACCCTCCCGATGAGGACCTGGATGGGGAGGCCCGAGCCGGAGACGTCCTTGCTGGAGAAGCCCGGGCTGGGGGCGTCCTTGCCGGGGAAGCATTCTATAACAGAACAGAGGGCGTCCCTCAGGCGGGGCCAGGGGATAAATGGAAAAGGGCTGGGGTGGACAAGGAAGCACCTGAGAAGACATGTGTGAGCAAGGGGAGAGAGAGTGCTGGCCCTGGCTCCCCGACGGGGACCCGCAGACGTGGGCAGAGGGCAGGGGGCCATGTGCTGTGAGCTGGGGCACCTCCTCAGGCTGTGTGTGTAGAGGGAGGGTCAAAGAAGGGGCTGCCGGGAGGCACACTCTCTCTGCGATGTGGGATGGAGGAATCCCGTCCCCTATGGGGAAAGTCACCACCCCCTCACTTCCTCCTACACCCCCATCCTTTTCTTTCATGTATGTGTTAAATTATAAAATACTGTCTCACTACTATAAGCTTTTGTGAAAAAGTAAAACACCCTGCTTAAGAAAAGCCCTCAGCTGCCCTGACAAGCCCCTATTCTCTGCAATAGTATCCTTATGCCTCTGCTGTGTGGCCTGGCCTTACTGAGCCAAACAGTATCCTTTTTTAATATTTATTTTTTTTAATATTTATTTTTCAATTTTCAGTGGACACAATATCTTTATTTATTTATTATTTTTTTTAAAGAGAGAGAGAGAGAATTTTTTAATGTTTATTTTTTAGTTTTCGGCAGACACAACATCTTTGTTTGTATGTGGTGCTGAGGGTCGAAACTGGGCTGCATGCATGCCAGGCGAGCGCGCTACCACTTGAGCCACATCCCCAGCCCAGTCCCACTGGATCTTGCATGCATATGCACATGCGCACGAATCCGCCAGGAGCCTCAAGAGGCGAGAGGCAAGGGAAGAAGGCACAGGCTGGGGTGCGGCTCTCCCATGCTTGGACAAGGACCTTAGTTGGAGTGGTTTTTAATTTATATTTACTGTGTTAATTTATATGTACAGAGGACTTAATGTGCTCTAAGCCCTTTATATATATTTCCTCATTTAATCCTCTTAACAATCCTATGAGGCAGGAACCATTATTATTCCCATTTTGCACAGGGAGGAACAGAGGTGGAGAGATGAAGCAACTTGATCAAGTTCTCAGAGCTAGAAAGTAGCAGAGTCAGGACTTGAACCCAGAAAGTTGGAGTCCAGGGCTCCTGGCGGACGGCTATACCAAGGAAGGCAGCAGCTGGAACTTCAAGGGCAGTCAAAGAACAGCCAGTGCTGCTCCTTTCTGGAAAGCCAAAGCTTGGAGTGATCTAAATCCGGGAGAGGGAGCTGGTGGGCAGAAGTCCCCCTGACCTCCCTCCTGCACCTCTGCCTCTTCAGTCCCCTTCTGAGCCCCCAGAGCAGGAGCTGACCTGGCTCCCGGGCTACATCTGACCATCATTGTAACATCTGCTGAGAACTGGTTGGCTGCTCAGGAGGGCAGCTGTCCTGGCGACAGTGGAACAGTGGAGGAACCCCACCTAGGCTTGGGGACCCAGGGCTGGGGAGGGCACTGGCTCTCTTAGGCCTCCATTTCCATCCCTCGCCAACCACACGTTGAACATCCTTCCTAAGCAGACCAGACCCCAGTCTTCCTCATGGGCACATCCAGCCGGAGTGCACCCCTCATCCCTGCCACAAACGCCTATTTGGTTTTACTTTTTACATATCTTTGAAAAACTTTTTAAAAATTTGTTTTAATTAGTTATACATGACAGGAGAATGCATTTCAATTCATTGCACACAAATGGAGCGCAACTTTTCATTTCTCTGGTTATACACGATGTAGAGTTGCATCGTATGTGCAGTCATATATGTACTTACGGTAATGATGTCCATCTCATTCCACCTTCTTTCCTGACCCCATGTCCTTTCCCCTCTTCTCCCATTTCCTTTGCCCAATCAAAATTTGTCCATTCTTCCCACTCCCCCCACCATTATGGATCAGCATCCACTTATCAGAGAGAACATTTGGCCTTCATTTTTTGTTGATCGCTTACTTCACTTAGCATATATTCTCCAACTCCATCCATTTACCTGAAAATGCCATAATTTTATTCTCTTTTAAGGCTGAATAATATTCCACTGTGTATATATACCACAATTTCTTTATCCATTCATCTGTTGAAGGTCATCTAGATTGTTTCCATAGTTTAACTATTGTGAATGGAGCTGCTATAAAATGTTTATTGATGTGGCTGCATCACTATAGTAGGCTGATTTTAAGTCCTTTGGGTATAGACCAAGGAGTGGGATAGCTTGGTCAAATGGTGATTCCATTCCAAGTTTCCTAAGGAATCTCCATATTGCTTTCCAGAGTGTTGCATCAATCTGCAGTCCCACCAGCAGTGTATGAATGTACCTTTTCTCCCACATCCTCGCCAACACTTATTATTGCTTATATTCTTTTGATAATTGCCATTCTGACTGGAGTGAAATGAAATCTTAGAGTAGTTTTGATTTGCATTTCTCTAATTACTAGAGAAGTTGAACATTTTTTCATATATTTGTTGATCAATTGTATATCTTCTTCTGAGAAGTGCCTGTTCAGTTCCTTGGCCCATTTATCTTGGAAATTAGTGTTCTATCTGACGTTCGTGTAGTAAAGTTGTTCTCCCACTCTGTGGGTGCTGAAAACATACATTGGTGAAAAGATAGCCTTGTCAACAAATGGTGCTGGGAAAACTGGAAATCCATATGCAGCAAAATGAAATTAAATCACTACCTCTCACCATGCACAAAACTCAAAGTCAAGTGGACCAGGGATTAGGAATTAGACCAGAGACCCTGCATCTAGTAGAGGAAAAAGTAGGCCCAAATCTCTATCACGTTGGATAAGTCCTGCCTTCCTTAACCAGACTCCTAAAGCTCAAGAAATAAAATCAAAAATTAATAAGTAGGATGGATTCAAACTAAAAAGCTTCTTCTCAGCAAGGGAAACCATCAATAATGTGAAGAGAGAGCCCACAGAGTGGTTTTACTTTATAATTTCCCTCTTCTGTGAGTCAGAAGTAATCGGTTTGGGGTATATCCTCATTTTTGGGGGGGATGAGGAATGAATGCAAGGAAGAATCCCTGGTTCCTGACCACAAGTGACTTGCCAGAGACACTGAGCGCTGCTGCCTGGCAGGCCGGCCTGGGCCAGCAGGGGCGGGCTCGGGTGCATCTGGGGACCTGAAGGCAGCTGAGCCAGGGCTGAGGTCGCCCTCTCATTGCCATTGTCTAGAGCCAGATTTCCATGAAACAAAGGTTAGACTCTGGCCACTCTAAGCAGAACAGGACTGGGGTCGGGACGAAGGTGGAAATGGGGACAGTTGATGGCACTGGTGTGGGTCAGGCAGACCTGGGTCCCAACCCTGGGTCTATTACTCAGTAGCAATGTGACTTTGGGCCAGTACTTTAATTCTCTAAGCCTTTTTTTCTTCATCTATAAAATACCCCTTAGGAGCATCCTTGCTGGCATCTGGCGCACAGAAAGTACTAGAAAATGGCTGTTCCCCTCCCCCTTGCCCTGAAGCACACAGCATGCTCAACCATGCCTAGATCATCAGCCAGGGACATGATGAGTGGCAGATATGGGCTGAGTGGTGGGTGAGCTCATCTTAGGGAGGAAAAGCAGGGTGATGGGCAAAGCCAGGGTCAAGTCCCACCCATGTAAGACCCTGAGCTTCCCACCTGCTAGGGACCCTCTCTCCTAAGTTCACACTCTACATTTTCCCAACTTCAAGGGTATTTCCCATCTTTCAGATAATAAAATACTAATCACTCATAAGTAGATGGCACTTTAGAGTTTACAATTGACATTCATGTTTGTGGCCTCACAAGGTCCTCATCTCATCCTGAAAAGCTGATCATTCTGGGAGCCCATTTTGCAGATAAGTAAGTCAAGGCTCAGAGCTAGATTACCAGAATCACCCAGGACTCCCCTCTGGCTTACTTGCATGAGTTCCTGCCCCTCTTGAATCAGGAGAGCCTTCTGGAGCAGTCTGCTTACGCTTAAGGTGCTCATTTCGCATTTGGCACACAGCCAAAGAACTAGGACCACCAAAGAACTGGGACGTGGGGCCTGGTAGGGCCAGCTGCTCCATTGGGAACCCAGAGGTTCCCACAGGGAAGTCAGTCTAGTGGAACCTTCTGGCATGAACCATGGTTGGGCCCTGTGACCTGCCAGGACTGGGCAGAACGTAGTGACCTAGGGCAGTGCCGTCACAGTTAGTGACTGTGCTGGAATCTAGCTGTGTGACATTGGACAAGTGACTTCGCTTGTCACAACTCAGCTTCCTTATCTGTGGGATCCAGTTCACCCTGCTCCGTAGCATGGTCGTCATAGGTGATATACACAAAGCACTTGCTGAAAAGTAAGGGCTTGGGTGACATTGGCTGTGCTGGGGTTGCTTGCTGTGGTTTGGGAGTGCTGGCCTTGAAACAGGTCTGCCTGAAAATGCCTGGGTCGTTTCTAACTGGGTTTCCTTGGGCAAGTAACATGGAGCCCATCAGAGCCTGGCTCCATATCTGTAAAGTGGGCTTAATCTCACCCCCTTCCCAGGTAAATGGGGGAATGTACAGGAAAGATCCTGGTCTATAAATGTGTGTTCAACTGTAATAAAGTTAACAGCCCACTAGGGACTTTGCTGCATCCTATTTCAACCCTCTGACAGCTCTTTGTGGTTGGTATCATGAGCCCCATTTTACAGATATCAAAACCAAGGTCCAGGGAGGTTAGGGATACACCAGATTCACCTACCAGGGAAGTGACACAGCTTGGATTCTAACCAGGTCTGCCAGGAGCAAGTAGAGTCTTGACCAACAGTATCACAGGTACCCAGGGGAATTTCCTTCCTCTCTTCAGGTTAGTATTTGTGAAGCTTCACCTCCACTGTTTCCTTTGATTCTCACAAGGCTCCTAGTGAGCAAGCTGGGCAGTATGATTGTCCCCAGTTTCTACAAGAGGAACTGGGGCTCAGGGGGACTGAGGAGTAGGCCTACCCCACCCCCAACCTCTAACGTAATCTTTGCATTCCCAGGGAAGAGCCCAGGCTGTCTCCACCTGAATGTGACTATGACTCTGGGACCCTGGGACCCTGGGACCTCATCATGAGGGGTACAACAAAGGGCTGGGCTGGAGAAGAAGGGGTTGAGAGGGTCTCAGGGGGCGAGACACTGAGGAAGATAGCGGGAGGATGGGGGTGCATTCATGATGCTGGAGCAGCCCGGGGTTAGACGGGGGCGGGGGTGGGGGGGGGTGTCGGCAGGCATGCTGGGAAGCCGGGAGCAGCCAGCATGAGCAACATCAGCAAAAGTGCAGCTGCCCTGAGTCGGGATGTTCAGCCCTGGTTTTGGCAGAGCGAGCCCTCTGTTGTCAGAGCTGGTGGGAGGCAGGTGGACCAAGGCAAGACAAGTAGCATCCTTAGTGAGACCCTCTATCCACTCCCTGACTCTGAACCTGGACCCAACCATCGCAGGACATTAGGAAGCATCTTCATCTTCAGGGGCCATCAGAATAAGAGATCCCACAACCATCCCTCTCAGACATATTATGGCTGGCCACCCCACCCTGCTAGAAGTTCTTTCTGATGTCTAACCTGCTACAGCACTAACTCATTTCCTTCCCTCAATTCTTGGAAAGCGACTACTAATATTCCATCCTCCTACCTACCCAGAGGCTTGATGAGCTTGAGGGCAGATGCTTTTAGGAGGTGGGGAGCAGGAAAGGGAGGAGACCTTTATCTAAGGTCCTGAGATAAAAGGGGCAGAGCCAGAACCAGAACCCAGGCCTCCCAAATCCTTGCCTTTGCCAGTAAGCACAAGACCGGGAATAGGACTCAGATGCCAAGTCTCTGCTGTGCCCTGACCTCTCCACCATGTCCCTGCAGACCAGAGGCTCAGCCACCCACATGGGGGCATGTGGACAAGGCAGAGCAGCAGCTCCCAGGGGCTCTGCACCTTTGTCCTGCCCATCATTCTCTCCTGGCCCTGCCTCTCCCCCTCACCTACCCTGGGGGACTCTGGGGTTAGCCTTGGGGGTAACATGGCTGCGAGCCCTTCCCCCACCATGAAAGGCCTGCACTCCAGGGTGCCCCTGCTGTGCCTCCGCAGCTCCCAGGGCTCTGTTCAAAGACTATCTGGACCCTCCAAATATCCTGGGACAAGAGGCAGCAAGGGAGGCCTCTGTGGCAAGGAAAGTGAGGGCCACCAGGAAGAGAGCAGAGGACAGTTCCTGGCTCCAGGTTCTTTTCAGGAGTCTGTAAGGATTATGATTCTCATCTCACAGACTAGGAAGCAGAGGCCTTAAACATCTGCTCCTCTTGACTGGGACTGGGGAAGGATTGAACCCAAGACCCCTTCACCACTGAGCTACATGCCCAGCCCTTTTAATTTTTTATTTTGAGACAGGGTCTCACCAAGTTGCTTAGGGCCTTGATAAGTTGCTGAGGCTAGCCTCAAACTTGTGATCCTCCTGCCTCAGTCTCCTAAATTGCTGGATTACAGGCACATGCCACTGCGCCTAGCTAGACCGGAAACATTTGTGTGTTTTGCCTGAAGTTGTTGAGGTCTGTCTTATGGCAGACCAGGGATTTAAAAACAATGAAATCCAAGGCCCCTTTCTTTCAGTCTGGTGCTCTCTATACTGAGTTCCCAGGGCTGGGTTCTGTACCTCCAGGTGAGTGGGGAATTTTTCTGGTTTCTTGTAGGGACTCCTCCCCCTGGGACTGCTAACCTAGTGGGGGATGAGAGTGAGTTAACAAGCCCCTGAGAGTGTCCTGCCTTTGGCCTCCCCTGTGTCTCCTGTGGGCTCAGTTGGTGATGTCATGGAGGAGGGGGGCTCTCTGTCTGTGCTGAGTGACACCACAGCCAACTCATGGGTGCTTCACCCCTGGCTATGTGGCTGTGCTGTGGACTGAGCCCCAGGCTCTGCAAAGAGGCAGCAGCATGGACTCTTACAGACGTGGTCAGTCTTAGCCCCACGCAGACAGTGAGGAGGACGCTATCTAAAGCTCCCCTGGTAGACCTGAAGAAGATCCAGCGACCTTGGTGGCAACCTCCCAGCCTGGGGCAGTCCCAATGGGTCCCTCCAGGTCCAGTCGAAGCTCCATCCTTGGGGACATCCTTTCATTAAGCTACCACCCCTGGTGTGGGGGGCTGGGCACTTCAGATTGTCAGAGCTGGGAGGAATTTGAAACCCCTTCAGCCCAAGCCCTTTATCTGGATAAGGCAATGAAGGACCAGAGAGGCTTGGTGGCTTGCTGAAGATCACACAGCCTGTTAGGGACAGTGGCAGGACTAGAAGCTCAAACCTCTAGCCACATCCTTGAGCTGTCCCATGACACTGTACTCTCCCACAGCCTGCCCCTCACCATCCTCCAGAGAGGAAAGACCCTTCCCCAGACCTAGGCCTCAGATACGCACCCTCTTCCCCAGAAACTCTGCGTATCAAGGACTCTCAAAGGGTGGGCACAGGCAGGACCATAGGCTGGAACCCCAACACTCTGGACTAGACAGGAAAAGCTGCCCCCAGCCCCCAACAGGACCAAGAGGGGCAGGAAGGAGCTCCCCTTGTTAGAGCCTAAAATGCTTCCCTGGGGGCTACTAAGGACCCCATGGGCTACAGTGGGGTGGCCCTGACCCTATCCAGTATGACAACTACACCGGGCTGGGCTCCAGTGGTAAGGGCTTCTTCCCCTCCTCGCCGCCTGGCCCAGGCCTTACTGCGCCTTCAGGGCCACAGGGCTCTCTCCCACTCTTCTGTTCCCTGAACCTGGAGTTCCCGGAATATAGGCAAACTCACCACCGCCCCCTGGCGCCGGCTCCCTGCCCACCTGCTCAGTTCACCCCTGTTGTTGCTAGGCCAAGAGGAAGCTGTTTTGCCAAAACAAGACACTTAAGAGGCCATTGTTCTATTAACCAGTCTTCCCGCCCAGCACCCAGCCTGGAGCCTGGCACACACTCCCACACACCTGTGTTCCCACTGCCAAGTCACAGAGGACAATTCAGGGAAGACAGGCAGGTGTAACAGGCAGAAGGCTGCTCAGGACCAACGATAGCATGATGCGGGTCTCAGGTGGGGGCTGTGTCCCTACAGGGGCGAAGGACACACAGAGCTTCAGAGGTGCCTGCACTTTGGGCTGAGGTTGGCAAGGTGAACTGAGTCCACGGGCCTGCCACCTTGGGAGCCTGCCCAGCCCGTCCTGGGGAAGGTGCCTTGTCCTAGAGGGTCCTGGATCTCACCAATCCAGAGCATGTGTGGTCTTGGGTGATTTGGAACCAGCATAAGAAATAGGAATTCCCAGCATAAGAAAATCTGTCCCACAAAGGATGGTTGTTTTATCAGTGGGTGTACTTCAGTCTTTCTCTAATAAGCACTGCAGGTCTAATGTGCACCATTGGGAAGAACAGATGCATGTATCCAGTGCAGCACCCGGCAATCCCACTCTCTGGGATTCCAGCCACTGTTAGGGAACCAGAAAGGGAGTCGGGGAAGTTTGTCCAACCCTCTTCTTTGGAAGGTGGAGGAAAACTAGATGTAGAGAGAAGATATTTGTTCAAATTTAGAGGAGCCAGGATTAGACACCAGAGGATGACGATGATGGAGGTAATTCCTAACACTGTGGTTATACCGGCATCTCTATCAACGTTGGAACGTTGGATGTTGTTCTAGAACAGGCTTACTAGGTGAAAGACCTTCCTTCCTTCCTTCCTTCCTTCCCTTCTCCTTCCTCCTCCTCCCTCTCCTTCTTTTTCTTTGTTGTGTTGGACTCCAGTCTATTTTTCTACACTTTTTATTGGTGCATGATAGTTTTACATAATGGTGGCACTTGCTGTTACATATTCTTACATGCACACAATATAACAGTATCTATTCTGTTGGTGCTGTTATTATTCCATTTTATAAAGGAAAAAAACTAAGGTACAGGGAGGTTTAGAGCTTGCCCACAGCCTGGAACTTGGTCAGTTCTCTGTCCACCACAGCATGAAACTTTTGATTGGTTTTGGGTTTTTGTTGGTGTTTTTGTTCATTTGTTTGGTTAGTTGGTTGTTTTTGAGATGGGGGTCTCACCAAACTTGTTCAGGCTGGCCTCCAACTTGGATTCTCCTGCTTCAGTCTCCCAAGTCACTGTGATTCTAGGTCTGCAAACAGCACCTGTCTCACCTTTGCTTTTGAATATGGAGAAACTGAGCGCCTTGTCCATCCCTTTCCCAAGATCTTTCTGAAGACTTAGTTTCTCCCATAGGAGCATTAGCAGGCTCATGCCCATTGGCCACCATCTTCCTTACTAGTGTTTAGAGCTGAGACAGAAACTGAAATCATCTCTCTGCAGTAAAGCCCTCGGGGAGAAGGCTTGGCCTTATTGACCAGCATCTCCCAGCCCATTCCCGTCTCATCAATCTCAACAAATACTTCAAACATGATTAGCAGCCCCCTCTCTAGCTTGCCCTGTCCTTACCCCAGAGAATCCACCTAAGACCAAAGGACAAATTTTAAAACCTTCAATAAGGAAAGAATGGTTCATTTCTTTCATTTTGAAGTAAGTTCTGACAATCTCCCTTCCAAGATGATCATGGCCTACCATACCTTTGACATTTAAGTATTAATTAGAAGTCTTTATTTTTTCATTAAACATAAAAGGTTGTTCTCCATCCTTTGTTCCTCCAGCAACCTTTCACATGGGTTCCTGACTCTGGGGACATGGACCTCCTGGGTGGACACCTCCCCATCACCCTGCCCCAGGACCAGGCCCATCCATTCACCTCCACTGTGAGCACAGCCTCCCTCTAGATAGCTCAGCCCTTCTCTTTGGGTATAGGGACCATCAAATTTAGACTCCCACCAAGCCACCCAGGAGGACACCATTGTTGTGACTGCAGTTTCACGTTCTCCAGGCTTCCAACAAAACTCCATTCCATCCTATATGCCATTCTTTCTGATCACCAGCAACCCCATTGAGTCTCAGAGGCCTGAGGCCAAAAGACCTTGGTGAGGTGGAGACATGAGCCAAGGAGACCAGAAGGCAGGGGAGGTGGCCTGGGGAAAGAAGAGTCAAGAGGGCACAAAAAGGTTGGTAGGAAAAATAGTGGTAAAGCTTCCAGAAACACATCTGGAGTTCAAAATGGACCACAAGCCAACTCCAGGCTGGAACACAGAATGAACTGATCTTTCTCAAATCCAGGCTGGCCCGTCTCCCTCGAGTCCCAGATTCTATCATATCAAGAAAGTACAAAGAACATGGAGAGGAGCAGAAAACAAGACCTGAGCACTCAGAAAAGTTAGAAAGCAGAGGCATAGTTGAAGCCTTGGGAAGGCTTTACACGTCTATAACCAGCTTTTCCGCCCACAGAAAACAGCTCAGCTGCTCTCTACTACCCCAAGAGCAGCAAAGGAAAAGAACCATGTTGTAGCAAGGAATTGTGGTTAGACACAAGGAAGCCCTTCCCAAGATGAGGATTATTGAGCAAAAATAAGTGACTAAGCATGGTTGAAAAATCCCTTAAAAATCTTTAAATGTACACAGAAAGTCATATTTTTCTGGGAAGGTTTTGGAATCTACTAGGGGATTAAACAAGGTAGACTTGAAGATCAGGTAAGATGCTCTTGATTCTCAAACCAGCAAAAATCAGGTTAGGTTAGATTAGATTAGCAACCAGCAAAACTGACCACTTAACAGCACAGATGTCCTGGCCAGACTGCTCACAGGTCACAAAGAAGGGCTCAGCCACTCAGTCCTGGGACCTGAATCCAAATTCCACCAGCTTCTCCCCGCAGAAGCAGCTTCCAGGGATCATGATGCATAGGAGGCCCAGAGATCCTAGTCCCCAGTAACTTCCGACCAGAGGAGGCATTCTTTTCCCGCAAACCAGAGGCACCCGAGCGGCTGTGCCTCACCTGTCTCCCAGCCACCCCTGTCCCTCAGCACCGGGAAGATCAGCCAGCAGAGACCCACACGCACACTTACCCTGCCGCTGTCCCTCTCCATGGCCTCCCAGGGATGAGTCTTAGGCTTAGCTGATGTCAAGAGGAAGGTCCATGTTGCCCCCAGCTTCCCAGGCATGTGGGGAAAAGGAGGTTGAGGGCTGAGGGCCGGCCCTGCGAACGGGCGGGGAGGCTGGTTGGATGTGAGGTAATCCTGAGTATAAACAAGGCAGAACTTGCCAGACCTGTCCCTCCGCCCTCCCTGTTCATCCCAGTTACTCAGCGAATACCGAAAACCGGGGAGCATGTGCTGCCTCTGCTCCTGAAACTGCCCCCACAGAGGCAGCTGGAGGGCGCTGGCCGGCCTCCTTCAGAGGACCAAGGAGGCCCCATGAGGATGGCTGAGCCCGACTGACCTGAGCCTCCATCACAGAGGCACCGGATCCGGGATGATCCTGTCCCCACAGGGGACATCCATGGCCAGGGACAGAGCCCCACCCAGGGCAGGACAGTATGGAGCTCCATGCCAAGGGTCACACATCTAAACCCCACATCAGGGCAAGTGGTCTGGTAAATTTTTTTCTGAATCCGGGGAAGTTATTTCTGTGAAAACTCTTGATAAAGAAATTAAAATCAAATGGCTTTAATTATGCACATAATGAATTGCCTCTATTGAAAACAATAAAATTTATGAAACAGTGCAACAAAGTCAATTAAATTGAAACACATAAATATCTGAATGGAAACTGTTCCAGGAATTATTGGGCTGACTCATGATCCCACACCTGCGACCCATTCTGATCCTCAGAGTCAAAAGGAAGAGCTTCATGCACCAAGCCTGGCCGAGCTCCGCTGAGGAATGCCAGGAGAAGGGGTTGGGAATTAGCTGGATCAGGGGAGGTTTCATATTAGGAGCATCTGGGACACTAAGATTTTTAGAGTGAAAGGGAAGCTCAGAGATCATCTGGTGGCCAGAGGACTGAAGGATCACAAGTCACCTGTAGCAAACAACAATAGCAATTATAATAAGAAGTGGGATGTCCTGTGAGACACTTTACATAGGTCTTTCATGCATTCTTTCAACAAATATTTATTGAGTGTCTGGCCCTGTTTTAGGGATACCATAAAAATCAACATGGCTGCAGAATGGTCTTTTCTAAGCATTAGAGATTTTTCTGGCAGGGGTAAATTGCCACACAGGCATCTTATCAGGAACTGGATCTGACAGAGGGAACAATTTTCTGAAATCTAACAATACTTTCTGAGAAATATTAGATTGGCCAGTTCGCCTATTGACACAGACATTCTAATGTACTTTAAAAATTTTATGCTGAACATGGTGGTGCACACCTGTGATCCCAGCAACTCAAGGAGACTGAGGCAGGAGGATTGCAAGTTCAAAGTCAGCCTCAACAACTTAGTGAGACCCTCAGCAACTCAACGAGACCCTGTCTCAAAATAAAAGATAAAAAGGGCCTTGGATGTGACTCAGTGGTTAAGCGCCCTGGGTTCAATTCCCAGTGCCAATATACATACATACATACATAAATCTATGATCACCCTACTTTGAGCCAGTTTCCAATTGCTGAACTTATCTCAAGCCTATTTATATTCCCCAGAGAATGCTCCCAACCAGGGACCCTGGTTTCTGCACAATTATTCTGCACCTGAATGAAACTCTCTTTGCTTTTATTTCAGTCTATGATTTCTTGGTTTACAATAGGTTCTGGGAACACAATAGCTAAGACTCAAGTCTGATGGCACTGGGATCGGGATGGGGGGAGGCAGACAAAAATCAACAAACCAATTAAACAGTACATTAGACAGTGAGACATGCAATAGAGGAATAGAGAAGGGACGGAATTAAGAAGGTGGAGGACACAGTCACAATTTGAAATATGGTGTCCAGGGGTGGCCTCTCAGGTGAGCTTTGAGTGAAGACTTAAAGGAAGTGATGATTCCCTCCCCCATTTACATTTAAGAAAATACAAGCTTCTAGCTCAGGGTGGAAACCATCGGCTCCACCTTAGGGTAGCTGAGGGGCATCTAATGCAGAGGCAGGGGCTGGAGGAAAGAAGTTCTGGAAGCCCCCCAGGGGCTCTAATTCTGTGGTGCCGGTTCCCTGGCTTTCCAAGAAAGCAGAACTCAGCCACAGGCCACATCCCCTTCCAGCCTCCCCCCAGCCCTCCATGCCCCAGAAGAGGGACCCTTCCCACCTGTCGTCCAGTCCTGAAGACAGGCCTGCATTTGTCCTCCTCTCTTCCTCTTCCCTCTTTAACCACCAGGGAGCCACAGGCTGCCCCTGAGCCTGGGCATCCATAGGCCAGTTGAGGGTCCCCACTTTGTCCCTAAGCAGGCCACTTGCCTCTGAGAGTCAGCCTCAACCTCTTTCCGTGAAGGTCTCACTGACCTCTGGAAAGAGCTCAGCCTTGGGGTTCTGGGCGACGGTTCTGGAAAGACTCAAGGTCCAGGTCAAGTTTGTGACCCTGGAGGTCTGCTGCTCCACCATCCAGACAACAGGTCTAACACGTCTGACTGGAGAGCGTGCCTGGCACCGGGCACTGGCTGGGCTCTAACGAAGATGAGTTTATTTCACATTTTTTCCCTTATTTTCCATCAGAAACACGAGTCAGCCTGTCCTGGAGAGGAGCAAAGCTAATGAATTCAGGACTCCAAAGGAGGAGCCTTGTCCGAAGCAGGAGACAAGGAGAAGATTGGGAACAGAATGACCCAGAGCTCTGTGTCTCTGCCTGGAGCCCCAGAAAGGACTTCCTAGTGCTCCCAGAGAGAGCCAGCTGGGGCGGCCGTGAAACTGGGGGTTTAGTCTCAACATGGTTGTGGGTTCCTTCACTATTTTGGAGGGGTGTCAGATGTCATGTGCTTGTTTGCGTGGGGGCTGGCACATCTTTTTATGTAAAACTGCTTTCACCCCAAATGGAGGAGCTGGGGTTGACGGAGCCACTATCCGCCTGCAGAATCCCTCCGAGGGTCTTGGCTGCTCTGTACCAGGCCTACAGGGCTGCTGGGAGCCATGTGGTGGCCGGGGGAGTAGAGGATGACAAGGAACAAAAGGCAGGGACCTGCCTGGGGGCACACGGTGGCATCAGATTCTTTGTGGTGGTTTTCCTGTTTCCGGAGTGGAAAGTACAGGGGCTGGGCTTGAAGACCTGGACTCGTCCCCAACAAGTCTGTCTTGGAGGCCTGGCCCTGCCCTTGGCTTCTGCACCTGACCTTGGCTTGGCTCTGCCCTTTCCTGGTTCCCTTCTTCGGGTCTCTTTGGCCCGCTGCCTGACTGCACAACCCCGGTCTTCTTCTGACTGACCCTTCCCTTGACTTTGCTCCCCTCCTGCCTTGATGGCTGCCTCCCTCCCTCCAGCTCCCTGGCTGCCTTCTGGCACGATGCCAGGCAGGCTCTCAGCGTTCACCACCCCCACACAGGGGCCACCCGCAGCACCTGGCACCTGCCTGTTACCTCCCTGTGTGGGGACCACAGGCTAGCTACCCGGCAGTCCACAACCCCAGCTTCTGGTTATTTCCATTTGGGGTGAAAGCAGTTTTACATAAAAAGATGTGCCAGCCCCCACGCAAACAAGCACATGACATCTGACACCCCTCCAAAATAGTGAAGGAACCCACAACCATGTTGAGACTAAACCCCCAGTTTCACGGCTGCCCCAGCTGGCTCTCTCTGGGAGCACTAGGAATTCCTTTCTGGGGCTCCAGGCAGAGACACAGAGCTCTGGGTCATTCTGTTCCCAATCTTATCTTCTCCTGTCTCTTGCTTCAGACAAGGCTCCTCCTTTGGAGTCCTGAATTCATTAGCTTTGCTCCTGAATCACCTGCCCCCAGACTCCTTCCTTGGGGCCCTCTACCCTTCTCTCCTTTGCATCCCAACCTTCTCCATCACTCAGAGCACAACAATGGGCTTCCCGCCAGGCCTGAGGGTGACCAGGACACAGACCGCATACCTAGAGGCCAGATAGGGCAGGGAGGAAACACTGAGCCCACACTGGAGGGACTGGGTCACCAGTGGTCACCCTCTGGGCCTGAGGCAGCATATACCCTCAAACCCAGCCCTCTTCCCAGCCCAGGTGAGGGCCGCCACTCCCACCCCACTCAATTCCCGCGCAGTTTTGAATCTCTGGACTTGGTTCTAGCCACCCTTCTTACCCCAGGCCTGTGGAAGGTTAGTAGATGCTGCCTAAACTGCTGGTCAGAGGTATTCCTGGTGCTGGAGCGGGGCCTGGGGTGTAAGGATATATATTTTTTCAAGCTGAGAGATAATAGCATAAGAGCCTAAGCAGAGTCCTGATCCCCAGAGGGTCTCTCCAGCCCACCCTAAGGAAGGCTTATGGGGGACGCTGCCGGTGAGGCAGCTCTAAAGTTCAAGCAGATATTGGGCCTGTCAACCGAGTAGTGGGACAGGAAGGAAGAAAGGACAGGTGCACCAGGAGGGGAAGCCAGGAAATAAACAAGGCCAGAGGACCTCCAGTAGTTCCACCAGTGGTTCTAAATCCTAAACCCAGGAGGCACGAGGCTGTTCCTGGCTATGGATTGGCTGCTCTGTGTGTCGTTGAGAACACGAGGGACAAAAAGGGACAAGGACCCATTCTTTCCCCCTCAATTGGCATTGTTCTCATTGCATCATCAAAAACCTGCTGTTGTGGGGATAAACCAGGGAAGAAGGCCCTGGCGGGACTCCTGGCAGCCTCTGCACACACAGGCCCCACTTCCTCGGAGGCAGGCAGAGCCAGCCGCTGGGCCCGCCCTCCAGGACCTCCCAGGCCAGAGCCGCTGAGAGCACCCCCGTGATGCTGGGCCTGGTAGCCGCCTGCCTGTGCCCAGGTGGCTCCAGGCAGTGGAAAATCCCATTCCCCGCGTGGGTTGCGTTCTGTGTGGAGTGGCCGCCTCTTTCCAAAGAAGGAGTTGATGTAGCTGCCCTTCCTTGTGATTCACCCGCGTGTCTTTGGCTCCTCACTCCCCTCTATGGGGACATGTGGCAGAAGTCAAATCACACTTCCTCATAACAGCCATTCTCACACTTGAGGGCAATAGTTTGGTGACCCTTTGAGTAGGTGGCTTTTCACACTGAACACACCCAGTTCCTTCGCTTGCTTCTGGGGTGAGGGAGACACAGGTTTCCTCACCTTGTGAGTTTCCCCGTGGGCACCATAAGTCTCCTAAAGTGGGGGTCTCGTGGCCATATTTACACAGGCTCCCCCACTCCATTGATAGACCCCACCAGATGGTCAGTGGAAATACTCAGAGCATTGCCGCTAATTTTCCACAAAATGAAGCAGCTACAGACAGATCAGAGATGCTGATGGACAGGCAGGGCACGAGCCCAGCAGCGCAAACCTGAGTCCCCCTGCGTGCAGCACAGTGCATAGTCACAGAGTGTGGAGGGCGAGTGAGCAGCTTCCTACCGTGACCAGGAGAATCACAGCCAGACAGGAATGTCTTCAACTCCTGCTGATCCAGTGGAGAAGGATTTCTGGGGGAAGAGGTGAGATTCCAGAAGCTATCACACACACACAGTGACACAGGCTGAAACCCTAGGGCTGTCATTCAGACATTCACAACCGACTTGGAGGCCAGATGGCCTTGGAATCAAGCTCTTCCATACACTGCAGGTTGTTTCCCTTGTCTGAAGGGTTGGGACCAAAAGCATTTTGGGATGTATATTTTTTTTCTGATTTTGGAATATTTGCATATACCTAGTGAGATATCTTGGGGATGGGACCCACGTCAAAATATGAAATTCACTGATGTTTCACATACACCTTGTGCACGTAACCCAGAAGTCATTTTATACATTGTTTTTAGTGTACCTGCATTTTGACTGTGACCCATCAGGTGAGGTCAGGTGTGAAACTCCAAGTGTGACCTCCTGTCAGCATTCAAAAAGCTCCAAGTTTTAGAACATTTTAGATTTTGGAATCTTGGATCAGGGATGTTCTGTCTATACCTCCATATCTTTGGGCAAGTTACTTAATCTGTAAAATGAGAATAAATATTCTTCTCAAGAATATATATATCCATTCAATGAAATCATTTGTATGATATATTTGACACAAGACTTGCCACATAGGGTCCACTAATAAATAGTGTGTGTGTGTGTAATTTGTGTGTGTAAAAATTTGAGCAACAAATAGTAGCTTTTACAGAAAAGAGACTGTGAAGTTGTGTGCTTTGTGGCCAAAGCCCAAGGAGAAGGGTTCTTTGCTGGGCTGAAGGACTGGGCTTTTGCTGGGGCTCTTAATTCTAAGCAGTGTGGTGCCCAGATATGAGCTTTATCATCCTAAAAAGTGAGGCCCCTTTTACCTTTGGCGAGGGACTCTAGGAGAGGAGAGTCAAAGGTAATTGGAGGCCTGGAGCTGGGAAGCAGAGGATCGAAAAGAGAAAACAGTCACAGTTTGAGAAAGAAGCAATCGCCCCTGATGATTGCCTGTAAGACAGGAATGGAAGGATGGTCAGAAACCAGAGAAAAACCAAAACAAGGTGTCCTTATAATATATGATTTCCCAAGGTAAAAACAAAAAGAAGCCAAGAAATGATAAGCCATATTTGCCAAACACTGCACACAGATTACTTAATTCTGTCCCTAGGATGTCTTTGCATGTGTTACCACTACTCTCCCCACTTTAAACAAGGAAGCAAAGACTCAAAGAAATAGACTTTCCAATGATCAACAGCTTATAAATTTAAAGCTTAATTTCAATTCACATTTTCTGCCTCTTCCCCTATGTTCTTAGCAGGACAGTGTCACTAGTAACAGAGAAGTGTAATGGGTCATTACATTTCTAAATTTCCTTAAATGTCACTCTACTGTTTTGATATCAAATTTTAAAATGTCAAGTTTGGATATTCTTGATAGAACTTTTATCTTTACTCTTTGCAACTGAGAAGGAATACTTTATCTTGAAGCAATTCTTTTCGTAGGTTCCTTTCTCAGCTGCTTCAGATGTGTTTTTATCAGTGGTGGTAAGGGCACAGTCACTGAAGGTGAACTCCTGCAGGTCCCCAGATTAATCATGTTGTGTTTTGCCAACTGTCACCCAAAGACCAACATATCATTTGCTCTGTGAAAGGAAAATGTTATGCATTTTGATTTTTTTTTTGTTTTTGAATGTAAATGATTAAAAAAGATACAGCTAAGTACAGTGATGCACACCTGTAATCCCAGCTATTCTTGAGGCTGAAGCAGGAAGATCAAAAGTGTGGGGACAACCTGAGCAACTTAGTGAGACCTTGTCTCAAAATAAAAAATAAAAAGGGCTGGGGATGTAGAGCATGCCTGGATTTAATCCTTAGTACTTCAACCAATAAGTAAAGTAAAGTAAAATTGAGATGAGAAAGATACAAAGTTGCCCAGACTTTAAACCTGGCTCATGAGAAACTTTGGGTATTTGAGCATGCGGCTATGTTATTCCATTTCTCTTCTAGGATATTTAGAGGTTGGAAGAAAAAAACAAAACTCATGAGTCTGCTCTTTCCACTCTCAAAAGACTTCTCCTTTAGAACAAATTCATCTTAAGGACTATGATTTATTTCTCTATGTACATAGAGAAGTTGAATGAACTATGGGGTCATTTCTTAACCCAAGACCTATTTCCTGCTCTGATTCTCTGTGCAATCAGCATCCTTTGACTCAGCTTAATCCAACTCAGATTGGGTAGAAAAGTTGGTATATGCTGAGCTAAGCATACAGCAAACAGGGCAAAGAGGCTGTTTCCTGTAGAAGTGCCTTCAGACACTTGACATTGAGTAGAAGCTGTTAAAACTCAGAATATCACATTTGCAAAGCACTTTCTCTTCCTTATCTCATCTGGCCCTTAGGATAACCCTCCAAGGTAGACAAGACAGGTAACACTCTCTCTAATACCCAGAGAAGCTTGATGACTTGCTCGAGGCCCCAGGGCTGCTGGCTTGGCTTAGCCTGGCTGCAGCCACATTATCTCTGAAGCTGTGCACTGAAAACATCAGTGGCACATTCCACGAAGCCTCAGAAGCCTTCATAAGTAGGATCGATAGAAATAGAATGAAGATATGAACACTTACCTTGAACCTGATTCTGTTTCCAATCTATGGCACTGCATAGGAAGAATGCATCATGACCTTGGCCCAGCCCTGGCTTGGCTCCTTCCCAGAAGTAGACCTGAAAAACCTCTTCACTTGAGTTCTCTCAACTATGATCTGCTCTGCTCTGTCTGCCTCTTAGAGATGAAACAGTGTGTAAGATGGCTTTTTGGAAACTCTCAAGTATTTAGAGGACATTGGACATTATTACTCTAAGTTTAAAACTCTGCAAGTGGATCTTTACAAACTGTCTTCACTCGATGCTTCTGATGTTCCCTCTTGTATCGTGTGAGAATTCAGTTCGTCTTTTGAGGTGTATAGATTCACACTGTTTTCCTTTTCTAGCCAGGTGCAACGGCACATATCTTTAATCCCTCAGGAGGCTAAAGTAGGAGGATCATGAGTTCAAAACCAACCTCAGCAATATAGTGAAGCCCTAAGCAGGTAAGCCAGATCATCTCTAAACAAAATATTTAAAAAGGGCTGGGAATGTGGCTCAGTAGTTGAGAACCCCTGGGTTCAATCCTCAGTACAAAGAAGCAATCAAAGTTGTTTTCCTCCTCTGCCATAGTTTTCCCACACAAAGGAATGGCGATCTTCCTAGTAGCTCCTGATGCAGACCCTGGAATCATGGAAGCATCAACTGAGGAGCATTACTCAAGAGGAGGACAAGGTTTCCAGTGGAATTCCAAACTTCTCCCTGAAAACATTCAGATTCCATTGGTCTTTGGGGCAGTGGCTGCCTTTGGACTACCCACGGGTATACTGCCCCCAAAACTGTCTGTCAGAACTCTAAGATCCTGACCTTGAGTCAAAATAGAAGGTCAGGGCCACAGCCCTACAACAGAGCATGGATCACCTGCTCCCTGCCACTTTAGCAAATCAAAGCTCACCCACTCAGCATCTGCACCTTGCTTAATTTTTAATACATTCCATAAACAATTGTACTGTGTGCCTGCCATTATTGCAGGCACACCTTGGGCCACTGAAAAAGAGCAAAGAAGGGACAGCTGGTCTGTTGTGCCTGTTTCTCATGGACTCGGTTTTGAGTGCAGAGCTTCTTTCTCCTTTGTCCCTGCCCTCCTCACCTGGGAATTTTGTTATCAGAAAAATAACAGCTAATGGTTATCAGACCCTCCTCGTGTGAATGTCTTCGTTGTCACATCAACCTTGTGAGTAGAAATTATTTTTATTCCCTTTACATTACAACAGAGGCTCAGACAGGGTAGTTTGCCCAAGACCACATAGGACATGGGGTTTGAATCCAAATCTGTTTGACTTCTGAAGCTGCTTTTAATGTTATTCTGTGCCTGTATACAGTCTCCCAGTGCAATGTCAACTTCAGAGGTTGACATTGAAATGTTATTAGTTGTTCTGTTTCCGAGAAAATTCACAATGCTTTCAGTCAGGTCTATCCAGACAGAGGTTCTTGGAGAGCATTACTTGACAGCTCTCTGATACACAGGATTCTAATTTTCTCTGTGGTTTGTTTTCTGTTCTAAACAAGCTCCTAATCTGTAAGGTAATATAACATAGTGATTAAGAACATAAATTAGGTTAAAAAAATTTAAAAGCCATCTTACATTGGAATTCTGGTTATATTACTTACTATTGGAATCTTAGTTTCGTCATCCATGAAATAGGGAGAATAATATCTATCCCATGGGGTTGTAAGGATTAAATGAGATAACACCAGGGGGAAAAAAGTTATTCTACAGCTTTTTTCTTAATCACAATTTTTTCAATATCTTTCGGTATTGAATCTTTTCAACTTATTTAGAAAGTCTAAAACAAAGATGGCAAACTGCTATCCAACTGGATTAATAGATGCAGTTCATTCAATTTGGACAGTGCTCATTTGTCTCAATTAATTTCTAACGTTTAAAAATTCGACTATTAAAAAATCCAAGGAAGCTGAGTGTGGTAGCCCGTGCCTATAATCCCAGCAACTTGGGCAGCTGAAGGAGAAGGGTAGCAAGTTTGGGGCCAGCCTGAACAACTTAGTGAGACTCTGTCTCAAAATTTTAAAAAAGGGTTGGAGATATAGCAAAGTGGTAAAATGCCCCAATACCAAAAAAAAAAAAAAATCCAAAGAAGTAGGTATGATCTTCATACTGACATTGACCATAATACATACTCAATAAATACTCACTAATAAATTGATAACAATTCTTTTGCATCCCCTCACAATGTTTATCATAAATCTAAGCAATCAGTTAGTCAATCAACAAGCCTTTATTGAATCTCTACTATGTGGCAAACAGGAGTTGCTTCATACTAAATTGCTCCCACCAATCTCCCCATCACAAAGAAAACTTGCAATGTCCTCCTACAAAATAACCTTGATCGAGTGAGTCATGGCTCTTCCCTCTGGAGATAATTCTTATGCCACACATATGTTCTTCAAAGTAACTAGAAAGAGCCTGGATTTCTAGACTTACAGAATGAAGGCAGCTGGGCCATGGCTGACTGAGGCCTCCGTGTCTGAGTCAGGCAGACCTGAATTTGAATACAGCCTCCACCATATGGAAGGTTTGTGACGTGGAGCAAATAATTGATTTGACTTCTCTGACCCTCAGGTCCTCCTCCGTAACCCAGGTAGAGTAGGAAACACCCCCTAGGGTCACGTGAGCATGAAATGAGGTGGTGTGGGTAGGGCTGTCCCACAGACCAGTGGGTATTAGCAAACAAACATGCAGAATGCAGGATTTGGAAGGAACTCCAGAGGCCCTCTTTTCTGACTAACCCATCACTCCCTTCATCTTCTTCTTATTCTGGAGAAACCCTCTAATGCCATGTGGAAGGCGGTTTGAGAGGCCAGGATTCTAAAGACCCGCTTCCTGTACTTACTATCTCCTCTCAGGCCTCAGCCCACGCCCTGGGGCTTGAAGCCTGCTCTGTTCTCCTTAGTTCAGCACCAAACCACAGGCCTCGCACCCAGAGTTCAAACCCTCCAGGCTGATCGCAGGGTTGACCAGTCGCAGGCCTCAGCCCAGCCTGGAACCATGCAGACCCCACCCACTCTGGGTTCCACTTTTGGGGTGAGGAGTAAGGAAGACCAGAGAGCGCTTCTGTGCACCACCCCCTGCTCCCCACCGCCTGCGCCCAGCACTGGTGAACTGGCTTTCTATTCACACCAGTGCCTGGATGAGCCAGTTCTCCCAGTCTGCACTGGGCCAGGGCTGGTGTGATGCCACGCACCCGAGTCATCAGCCGGATTCAGTTTAATTACTCACATGTGTAGATGACACATCCAGAGGGGCGAACGGCAGTAATTACCCCGGGTGGGGTGACAGCCCAGTTGACTAAGAAAGTGGTTTGTTCTGACCACAGAGAACTGGGGAGAAATTGCTAGGATCCCATACTGGTCCCAGACCTCCAGAACCCCCTTCCCATGAAATCCCCAGTGCATGCAAAGCCCCAGGGGCCGGGGCTGCCGAGCTGGAAGGTTCATGCACACAGATTGCATGAGCTGCCTGCTCTCAATTGTGCACTTCCAGGCCCAGTGACCAGCTCATAGGACACGTCCTGCCTGATTCATCTCCTGCAAGAGCCAGGACAGGATCAGAGGGGAAAATTTCTTTATTCACTCCACAAAAATTTGCTAACAGCTTTATTGAGATAGAATTCGTGTACCATAAAATTTATCTATCGAAAGTGCTCACAATGGTTTTTTGAGGACTCACAGAGTTGGGCAACCATGGCCACGATCAATTTTAGAACTTTCCCATCACCCTCAGAAGAAACACCCTACTCATTAGCAAAAGAAAGAAAACAAACACAAAAGACCACACACTATTAGATTCTATTTAAAAGAAAGGTCCAGAACAGGCAAATCTATTGACACAGAAGGGTAGGTTAAAGGTTGCCTGTGGCTGGCAGAAGGACATTGGGGGTAAGTGGGAAGTGACTTAATGAGTACTGTGTCATTTGAGTACAATGAAATTTGCCTTTTTAAAGTATGCAGTTTGATGAGCTTTGATAAACACTTCCAGTTACGTAGCTACTGTGTGGCAAGCACAAGATATATTATTTCCGTCGCCCTAAAAAGCCCTCACATGTCTTCTCAGTCAGCCCTCTGTGCACACTCTCAGGCCCTGGCATGGATCCTTCCCGCCCTCCATTTGTAGAATGTTACATGACACATTTATAATCATAAAGATGTATTCCTTGGCGTGTGGCCTCTTTCAGAGAGCACAATGCTTTTGAGATTAATTCATGTTGGTGTATTCCATGATGTTTTTCATTGCTAATGGTATTTCATTTTATGGATATGTCATCCTCTGTTATGCTCATGTTAGCTGATTGTTTGGGGGGTTTATTTCCAGTTTAGGACTATTAGGAATAAAACTTTTATGAATATTCACATACATCTTTGTATGGACATATATTTTCATTTCTCCTTGGGCATACATTCTAGGAGTGAAATTACTGGGCTATATGGTAAGTGTTTGTTTAACTTTATAAGAAACACTGAATTGTTTTCTAGGGTAATTGGACTATTTGCTCACCCACCAGCAGTGTAGGAGAGTTCCGGTAGCTCTATGTCTTCACCAGTACTGAGATTATCATTCTTTTTAATGTTACCTGTTCTAGTGGATGGTTTTTAATGTGCATTTCTCTGATACTCAATGATGTGGAACATCTCTTTCTGTACCTATACGTCATTTCCATATCTCCAGTGATGTGCTAGTTCAAACTTTGCCATCTGCTTCTTTTTTTTTTATTGAGTTCTCTCTTTATTTTTGAGATGTAGAATTCTTTATATATTCTGAATACTCTTTGCACATTCCAAGTGTATGTTTGCAAATATTTTTCCAATTTATGGGTGTTTTTTTAAAATTTTATTAACAATGTCTTTTTAAAGATTTGTTTTCTTTTTGATGAAATCCAAAATATCAAAAATTTCCTTTATGATTTATTGAACTTGCCTAAAAATATTTGCCTAACTAAAGGAAGTTTCCTTGTTTTATCCCCTGGAATTTTTATAGTTCTAGTTTTTCTTTTTTCTTTTTTTAGTACTGGGGATTGAATCTAGAGCCTTATGAATGCCAGGCAATCACTCCAATGCTGAGCTACACCTCCAACCCTTTTTCATTTTATTTTGAAACAGGGTCTCAGTTGCCCATGGCCACTGGCCTTGAAGTCACTCGCCCTCAATAGCTGGGATTACAGGAATGTGGCACCACTAACATTAGCCTGTACTCTTAGATCTATGATCCATTTCAAGTTCATGTTTATATATGGTGTGAGGTAAAGGTCAATGTCTATGTTTTCATTGTGAACATCCTAATTATTCTAGTATCATTTACTGAAGAATGCCTTTTTCCATTGAACCTTACTATCTTTGTCAATCATTAGTTGACTGTATACATGTGGGTCTATTTCTGTATTCCCTATTCTGTTCCATTGATCTATACATTTGTCTGTATGCTAACACCATAATAACATGATTATTGTAGGTTCCCCCCACCCTGGTACTGGGGATTGAAAATAAGGTGCTCTATCACCAGGTACATCCCCAGCCTTTTAAAAATTTTCTTAAAATTGCAAGATCAGATCTTACTGAATTGTCCATGCCAGCCCCAAACTTGAGCTTCAGCTTTAGCTTCCCAAGTAGCTGGGATGACAGGTTGTGCCCCCACACCAGACCATTGAATAGTATATTTTAATTTCTATTTTCAATTATTAATTTCTAGAAATACAGTTGTACCCGAACCTTGTACATTAACTTCGAATACTGCAAACTTTCTAAAATCACACATTGGATTTTTTTTTTTTTTTGGAAATTCCTTGTAGTTGTTTTTTTTTTTAAATGTAGATTATCATGTTGGTTGTTAATAACAATCGTTTTATGTGTTCTTTCCCATATGCATGCCTTTTTTCTTTATTGTTGCAGTATAATGCTGAATAAAAATGGTGCGAGTGGACATCTTTGCCTTGTTCCTGAGCTTTAAGAGAAAGAATTCAGTCTCTTTTCATTAACATATCAGTTCTAGACTTATTCTTTTTAAGTTGAGGATATTCTTAGTTTTCTAAGAGTTTTTAATCATAAATAGAAGTTAAAATACATCAAATGTTTTTTCTGCACCCATTGAGATAATCATGCTTTGTTTTGTTTTTTATTTTTTAGTATGTTGATATGATGAATTACATGGACAGCATGATCTAATTTATGTTGTTAAATATCAGTTTTAGGGGTGAATCAGAGAAGAGTAGGGAGACCAACTTCCTCAGCTTCCTCCTCTGTAAGATGAAGTTTTAGACTAGAACAGGGTTCCCAGGCCTGGCTGGTTTGGAAGTTCCTGTCATTGTCTAGGTAAAGGACCAGGCAGTTTGGGCCAAGCTGGTACTAGTGGGTATGTTTTAGAAGGAGCACTGGGTTGACAAAAGATTGCATGTGTGGAGTGAAGTTAATGTTTCTCCACAAAGTGTTCCCTGGATAATTGACTGCATGAAGGTGCCATTTTTGGTCTCATGTAAAGGAGGTCATCAGCCAGGTAGGGAAGCTTGGGGGAGGGGGGCCCTGAAGCACTGGGAACATTCTTCCTCACACGGAGCCCCTTTGCCACTAGCACAGAGGTGGTTTACAGACTGTATCCCGGAATGTTGGGTAGAGCGGGAGCTGGCGTGGGTTGGGCCAACCCCCAGGAGTGAGTGAAGCAGGAAGCCATGTACCAGACTCTGATCCCAGTGCAGTAATGAAAGTAGGGCCTCCAAGCAGCCACATGGCCCCCGAGTTATCCCAGAACCTACATGGGAGGAGCACATACTGGAAATGAGAAGAGGAACAGGGAGGGACTCCTGGGCACAGCACCTGGCTCTGTCCCCAGAGAGCTGTTTCACCTCCTTTAAATGAGGAGTCAGAGAAGCTGGGGAAGGGGAAACCCAGACAGAGACAGAGGTGGGACAGGGGGGGAGATGACATGGATTGATCCAAGACTAGGAAGCACAGCAGGGGGGAATCAGTGTTAGGCACTCAGGCAGTCACAGGTAGAAAGAGAGAGAAAGAGGGAGAGAGGAGAAAACTATGCAGTGTCACCAGTAGGAATAACAGTGTCAAGAAGGGTCAGTCTGGGAAATTGGGGATAAATGAACTAGTGAGTTTATAAAAAAAAAAAAACCCTGGATGAGCATAAAGAGATCAACTAGAACAATGGTTCTCAGCCTCATGCAGCACCATCTGGGAAGCTTTTAAAATTCACTGACACCTGCTCTAACTAAATCTCTGGGGAGGGAACCTGGGCCTTGGTGCTTTTTAAGAGCCTCCTCAGGGGTTCTCATTTGCAGCCAGGCCTGGGAACCCTGTTCTAGTCCAACTTCATCTTACAGGGGAGGAAGCTGAGGAAGTTGGGCAGTCACTAGAACAAGGGTGGCTGACTACCCTGGCTTGCTCTGGACTCAGGGGCTTCCCAGGAGGTGAAACTTTCAGTTTTAAAACAAGGACAGCCCCAGAGGATGGGACTTTCAGTGATAAAACTGGGAAAGTCCTGGGAAAATGGGGCCAGTCAGTCACCCTATTTGCCTCTCTCATCACCGTGTTTTTATCGGCTCTTGCCACTCAGAATGATGATAGACTGGGTGACCGGTGAGTCCTGCATAGCCAACTGGGTATCTTCCTACTGCATCAAACCCATCATGTGGTAGAGCTCTCCTGTGCAGCCGCCACTCAGGTCACGACAGCCCCCAGATTCAGCTACAAGCAGTTGGCCAATTAGCCTCTCAGGGGGCAGGAGTCAGGTGACCTCAGAAGAGGCCACATCTGGCCTGGCTTGGATATGTTTCCAGTCTCTATGGGGTAGAGAAGGGACTTTTTTTCTGGCTAAATCCTCCTATGACATGCTCTCATGTCACCATGTACCTCTCTTGTGGAACACATGCTGCAGTGGTAATTTTATATTTGTGTGATCATTTGTTGCCAAGATTTCAAACTCAGCAAGAACAGGGGCTGTGTCTGTTTCAGCTCTTTACTGCATTACCTAGAACAGTAAGGGACACACAGGAGGTGCTCAATAAATGAATGAATGTGTGCTTGTGCCAATGAATGAGAAATGAATATCATTATCCATTATTGTGCCCAGGGGATAATATTGCCTTGTATCCTTCTATCACCAGATTTCAAGCGAGTATGAGATGAGTGTCAAGTCTTTGTTCAGTGGGGCCCTCACTGCTATGATAAAGTTAGTCTTTTTCACATAAAATATAAAAGCCCAGGAATGGTAATGAAGGTAATAATGGCCTTGCTTCGAGGCCTCTCTCAGGTGCCGCCTGCTACCTGGAGCATGGCTGCTTCTAGCAAGAGAGCTGCTGACTACTTCATGCCCAGCCCAGGCACCTCCCTGCCTCAGTGACCTCTGACATTGTTATTAACCTCTGTGATGCTCGGGGCCTGCCAGGCTGGGCCGGCAGCCTCACGGCAGATGGCCTCTGGATTTATCAAGCTCAGCGGATCTTTACTGAACATGCCTGTGTCGGGGTACCGTCCTGAATGCTGGGGAGCAGGGGCTGGGTGGAAAGCTGGTGAGATAACAGTATGAATCAGATATGACCGGCATGTGCTACGGTGCAGCAGTTGGGGAGATAAGATACATACTTAGAAAAAGCTTATCAGACTCTAGGGCAGTTTGTAATAAATGCCACAGACCTGGTACAGAAATGGTATCTCATTTCAGAGGAGGCAGAGAATGAGAAAGAACTGTGTTCTGGGCCGGGCTGGCTTGGGGTGTTCTCCACGACGTCATCCATATGGCCCATTTTCTGTGTCCAGATGTCATTCCTTGGCCCTCGTTCCCATCCTCCCACTTCACTGGCCAAACAAAAGGAACAAGGCAGCAGTCTCTGAGGAAATGCTTGCAACATCTCTCTGGACCTGCTGCAGGGTCTTACACTCCGAGGTCAACTCCTTAGAAAGTTGATCAATGTAGCAGAGTGAGTGAGTAAATCAATGAGTCAAGAAGACTACCCCAACTCTACCCACCACCCTGAGAACAGCACAGCTAGAAAGGGGTGATACAGCACCCTGGGTCTCTGCCACTGATCCTAAAGAAGAACACCCAACTGATGACGTCAACCCGCTGAGTCATTTCCTGAGAAGTGCAGTGAGAAACAGCTCCTTCCCTCTTTGCACACCCAGCCTTCCAGGGCTTGGCTTAGGGCGCCACCTGGGGACACCTCTAGGAAAGGCTGTCCTGTTCATGCCACCTCCTTCCCCAGGCTGGGTAGCCTCAGATCCCTTCCTACTGGGAACCACCTGTAATCACAGTCCCAAGGTACAGGACAGTGGCACCAACCCTCTTCCAAGTTCCCCTCCCCGTGACTATAATCCCACTATGTGGCCTCAGCCATAAACATCCTCTTGAGGAAAAATGTCACTCATATGTCAGCTTCTTAGATGTCCCTGAGGCATCCAGGTGGTTACCCACTGGCTTACCCAGTGGTTCGAAGCCCAGGTATGGCGGAAGCAGGGTCACTCTCCAATCTCCAAGGACTCTGGAGGGCAGTTGATGCTCCCCAAGGTTGTCTCTAGATCTGCTCCTATTCGTGCTGTTCCTTCTCTGGACTATGCGCCCCATTGAACCATGCTTCTGGCCTTTTACTTCCCAAAGGGCCACCAGCCAAAGGCTGTACCTATGGAACACTTTATTGTAGATCTGGAGTCAGATGAGAGGGATCAAATGGTGGTGGGGTCGGGGGACTTGCAGGCAAATAAAGCCAAGGGTTAGACATTCTGCTCAGCACTGTCAGGAAGGGGAGCTTAGGCGAATACGATGCCATCTGCATACCTGACCTTTTGGTGGGGAGACTGGCTCCCCCGCAGCTCAGGTCTGTTTAGGGTACAGAGTGCTGGGGTATGCAGGTGGACAAGAGCCCTGCTCTCAAGAAATTTGTATTCTGGGGAGGCAATAGGCAACTGGCTGCTTTCCTTAGTAATGAGTATTATAAAGACAAGAAAATGAAGTTAAGTGATAGTAAGTGGCCAGTAGGAAAGGAGGGAGATGCCTCAAAAATGACATCAGTGATCAAGAAGGTGACCTAAACCAGCACCCGAAGGGTGTCAAAAAATTCAGAGAGATGCAGGAGAGCACTGAGGGAGGAAGGAAGAGAGGGCAAAGGAGCCAGGAAATGGCTCTTCATTTGTGCAGCAAAGCATCAGCAAGAGACCCCCCAAAAGCAAAGTGACCAACATGACTTTAAAGGCATCAATAGAACTGTGTACAGCCAATTTTGTGTCCAACAAGGGGGCACAGTGTGGCCCCTCCTCTGAGCTCTGCGTGAATTGATCATATGCCTGGGCATTTCACACAAGGGAGTTTTCACTTTTTAGTTTGGTTTCTGTCTTGGTTTTGGTGGAAATCAAAGGAAGAACCGAGATTGTCACCCATGGAGCACAGCAGAAAACACATGTTGAAAAACAGAAGCTGGAGGGAAAGGCAGCGTGAGCTCACATGCTGTCCTGGAAATTCCTCCTGAGCAGGGCTCAGACCATACCAGGTCTGGGGCTTGAGCTCCACTCATCTTATCCAGATCTCAAGGAGCAGGGAGCACACATGATTCCTAGGAAGAATCCTCATCTGCATCGGGTATTTCCAAGGATTTGCTTTATGAGACCTCATTTCATTCTCGCCCATAGATACTGTTATTCCCACTTAGATGAGCAGACTAAGACCAGGAGAAGTTAAGAAACTTGCAAAGATCAGGTCTGACCTGAAGTCAGATCTGACCACATCTAAATCACACTTTATGTGAAATATATGGATGAATTTAAAGATGGTTGCTTCTCCTGTCCCCTTGCACCAACATTCAGGTGTGCAAGGAAAAAAGCATTCTCTCACTCCTTCAATTTGCCTTAGTGGTTGTTCTGTGCTGAAACTGAGAAGCTTTGACTACATAAAATGGAGGTTCTCAAGCAGGGCACATTTTGCAGTGCCTGGGGACATATTGGGTTGTCATAACTGGTGATGGGGAATGCTGCCAAAATGCTGCTATAGCCACAGTGCACGAGACAGTCACCTGCAGCCAAGAATTACCCAGACCAGAGTGTCACGAGTGCTGAGGCTGAGAACCCTGATGTACAGGATGTCACCAGGAAGGTCCCTGGCAGGATGGCCTGATATTATCTTGATGATTTAAGCTCGATCTTGGGTCTGTTTCTCAGTTTTTCAAACTCTAAAATTTGATTTTGTGAATTCTTTGAGATGATAAAATCCTCAAGAAATGATTCACATCAAATGGGGGGGGGAGGGAGAAACTGACTTAATTTGTTTCTTTTCTCTTTTTTTTTTTTTTTGGTGCTGGGGGTTGAACCAGGGCCTCACATGTGTTAAGCAAGTGTTCTACCACTAAACTATATCCCCAACCCTTTTATTTTATCTTGAAACGGTTTTGCTACGTTGCCCAGGCTGACCTCTAACTTGTGATCCTTTGCCCATAGAAGAAAGGACGGTTGTGTGGTGAGGTGGAGTCAGAGGCCTGGATGCCAACCTTATGAGCTGTTCCACCCAGCAGGTGACTTAACCCCTCAGTTTCCTCATCTGTGTAGTGGGGTGGATAGCAACACCTACCTTCTATGCCAGCACCACTCAATGGGAGCGCCACACAAGCCGCAAATGCAAGCCACATATGGGATTTTTAAGAATTCAGTTATACACATTGCAAGGAGTTTTTAAAAATGAAATTAATTTTAATAATATATTTTATTGCAATGATAATATCATTTTGACATGACATCAACTTAAAAAACAAAATGTGTGTGTGTGTGTGTGTGTGTGTGTGTGTGTGTGTATATATATATATATATATATATATATATATATATATATATTTTAAAGTACAGTCTTTGAAATACAGCATGTTTGATACATACTGTGCATTTGCATTCAAACTAGCCACTTGTCAGGTACTAGCAGCCACATGTAAAGTAGCTACCATATTGGACTATGCAGTACAACTGGGTTGTCAAAATTAAGTGAACTAATAGAGGTAAACTAGTAGTCCCAATATGTATGTGGCAAATATAGGCATTATGAACATAATGCAGGCCAGACTGAATAGAAAGAGACAATACTTTTTAAAATACTTGTGTTTTTCACATTAGGGACATAATATGTAGTATGGTATGGAAGCTAAGCACCAGCCTCTGAAAGCAACCTGCCATGCTCGGTCCTCCCTCTGCCACCTGCTAGCCATGTAGCCTGGGCTAATGACTCAACATCTCTGTGCCTCAGTTTACTAATCTGTAAAATGGGGTTAAACAGTGTTTACATCATAGGGAGTTGTGAGATGAAATGAGTTAATTCATTAAAGTGTTTAGTGCCTGGTACATAGTAAGCACACAATAAATGTCAGGTGATTATCATTCTGTGTTGTTAAAGAAAGTACAGAATAGTTGGAGGAAATATTGATCTACCAACCCGGGTCTTTTCCATCCAAAAAAACCACAGATGACATTTTTCTTTAGTGGTTACTTGGGCCCCACCTATTTCCTCTCTCGATAACTTATAATGTACAAGTCCCTCCTTCCTTTACTCCTCCCCCACTCTCTTTTCTGCCCTTTCAATCTCTGGCCACAGAACATGACCCAGAAGCCTGGTGAGGGTCCAAGAACATTCCTATGAACCAGAAGAACAAGCGAATCAGTGGGCTTGACCTTGGAACCAGCAGCACTCTCTGGCCTGGTGTCCAGTGGTCACGTCACTGGTGATGAGCACGTGAGGTCTTGCTTCTGATGGATGTCCACGGGCCCAGGGTATGGCACCATCACATGTAATTGGCCCAGGACCCTCTCTCAGTCACACTGGATCGTCTCCACATGCCTTGGTGACCCAAATGAGAGCAGGGAATGCCTGTCCCTCATTACAAGCCTGAGTCTGCTGCTCTGACCATTGTCCTTCCTTCTAAGACAATGGTGCTCAAACTTGAGGATGCCCTTGTGAGAATCGCTTGGTGGAATTGTTCAAGTGCAGTTTCTGGTTTCAATTCTTAGAAAATATTATTTAATAGTCCTCGAGATACCCAGGAATGCCCATTTTTATACAGGCTACAGGGAATCCTGGTTCATGTCTCAAGCCTATTCTTTGAGAATCTGTTAATAGAGGGGCTGTAATTCTCTTTTAGCCTCACTGGCACCTACAATTACAAGCGCTGAGATATAGATAGTGATAATAATTGCACCAGAGCAAGAAAGAAGGAGAGAGGCCTGAATCAGCTCCCTGGGTGTTTGACCCACAGTTCTTAGATGTGAAGCTCAAAGTCTGTTTCCAACTCTAGCACAGATAGCACCAGTCGCTATTTTTGAAAATGGTGTGACTTCCATGTCAAAGGATACTATGGTACTGGACATCTCAATGTAATGGGAAGAAATACTGGATCTGGAGTCCAATGAGGACTTTGTGGCTTCAAGTAAGTTTCTTTCCCCGTGGTTCTCGATTTACTCATCAGTGAAAATAGAGATAATGAAGCCAATTTCTCATGATTGTTATGGCTATTAAATAAGATAATGGATATAAACAAATGTAGAGCAGGGAATGCCTGTCCCTCATTGCAAAGTGGACGATAGATACTCATTTTATTTATTCAGCAATTATGTGCTAAATTCCATATTAGTTTTGGGGGTGCAAAGATGAACTGGAGGTGCTGCCTATCTGCAAGATGTTCTCCATGTGCTGAAGGAGGCAGCCACAAGTCTCCACCTTAAGACAAAAGAAAACCAGGGAGGCTGATGACTCCCAGAAATGGGAGTCATTTTTTTTTCCCAGAGGATACCCATTACCCATCTAGGAGTTGGGAAGTGGCCAGCTGAAAGCCATTTGTCTTCTCCTTGGGGTTGGCCAAGAAAAGGACAGGGTCATATCCCTCAGTTGGATATCTCAAGTAAAGCTGGTCTTCAGCAAAATTTAAACTCATATGAGGTATGGAGTGAGGAGCTGGTCAGAGTGTAAAATCCTTGCCTTCATGTACATCAAAGCCTTTCAATATACTTGTGACCCATGATAATGTAATTCAGCCTCTGGAAATTTTCTCTAAGAAAATGATCTTTAAAAGAGGAGAATCTCACATGCAAAATGGTATGTTAAAAGCTGTTTAAATAAAATGCATGCCCTTTAACCCAGGTATTCCAAGCTAAAAGCCTATGCTAAGGAAATAATCATAGAGCCACCAAAGGTTATGTTACACAAGGATGTTCATTATAGTGTTTGAAGTAAGAATTTCTGTCTAATGCCAAACAAGAGAGAAATTTGCTAGGTAGATTATGGTATTTTCAAACATTGAACAACACATACAAATAAAGGTTCTGAAGACCCCTCTTGCACCAGGCATTAATCTTTTGGGTACCAGATTGTAGAAGGGTTGGGGAGGAGTGTTCAGGGCACCCTGGAGTGAAAGGCAGATCAGGTGGTCATGCTCTTAGTAACAGAGCTAAAAACTCAACTAAGGACTTAGATGAAAATCATGCTGACATTAAAAGTGCTTGGAGTGTAAATGCATTTATCAAGACTCACCAAACTATACACTTAGGATCCACAGTTTTTATTCTATGTAACTATAACATGTTTTTAAAAATTACTGTGGTATACAGTAATGGTCAAAAGCCTATATTCTGAATGCAGATGGATCTGGCCTGGAAATACCAACTACACCCATTCCTAGAAGGGTTATTCAACCTGGGTAAGCCTCAACTTCCCATCTATAAAGTGAGAATAATGAGAATATCTACCTCATAGGATTGTTGTGAGGATTAAGTAAGATAATAAAAACTACATTAACATAAAGCTCAACACTTAGTTTTAATAAATGTTAGCCACTACTTGATAAGATAGAAAAACACATATGATAAAACATGAAATATAAAATGCAAATATTAAATTATATCCATGGTATGATTAAAACCACATTTTTAAAAGCTGTTTAGTCTACATATAAAACAAAGATGGGGAGAAAATACACAAATGTAGTAACTGCAGTAGTTATTTTGTGGGACCATGGGAGATTGCTTTTTCTTTCTTTACAAACTTTCTGCAACTTCAAATATTCTTTAATAACATGCACTGCTTTGTAATGAAGAAAAACTTTTTAAAATTTTAAATGTAAGAGATCATTGCAAAATCCCATTTTGGGGACATTAGAGTATTTCAGAGTGCTAGGGTAGATTCCACCTTTCCTTGGAATACTTGGAAGGGCATTGCCATGGTTTAGATATGGTTGAGTTTGTCCCCAATGTTCATGTGTTGAGAGTTTGAACCTAGTGTAGCAACACTGGGAGGTGGTGGACCTCTAAGAGGTGAGGCCTAGCAGGGAATTGTTACTGGTCCCTCAGCACCCTCTGACTTCCTGTTTCACAATGTGATTTCTCTTTCACACACATTCCTGCCACGATCCATCTGTCATTGGGTGATGCAGCCATAGGGCCCTCACCAGAGCTGTTGCTCCACTCTTTGGATGCATTATACAGAGGGGAAGGATTAGGATAAAGATGACCGCAGATCTCCCATCAGAAACAATGCCAGGAAGAAGACTGTGGAGCAACACCTTTAAAGCACTGAAAGGAAAACACAGAAAATCTAGAATCCTCTAAGCAGCCAATATTGCTGAAAAATACAGGTAAAATAAAGACATCTTCAAACACATAAAAGCTAAAAGAATTTCACAAACAGAACCACACTGCAAGAAATGTAGAAGAAAATTCTTCAGGCAGGAGGAAAATGATACCAGATAGAAATCTGGATCTACATAAAGGAGAATACTTGGGAGAATCATGACTACACTGTAAATATATGGGTTCTTAAAAATCACTCAAATTTCTTTAAAAGATAATGGACTATTAAAGAAAATTACAATATATTGTGTAATAAAGTTTGTATGTAAAATGTGTGATAAAAAATAGCATCAAGACTAGGAGAGGAGAAATGCACGTGTGCTTTTGTGAAGTTCTTGTACTATGGATACAGTGGCATACTATCACTTGATGGTAAGCTGTGTTAAAGATACATACCACAAACCCACAAGCAACCACTAACAAACACCACCACAACAAAGGGCTATAGTAATAAACCAACAAAAACATTTTAAAATACTCAATTCATCCAAAGAAGGCCCCCCCCTCAAAGTGGCAGGAGAACACAGAAGAGACAAAAACAAACAAAAAAAAAATGATAGAATCCAACCTAAACATATCAATTATCATTTTTAAATGTAAAGTATCCAAATATCCCAATTAAAAGACTGGGGTTGCAAGCCTGGATAAAAAAGCAAGATTCAACTATTCGCTGACAACAAGAAACACACTTTAAATATAAAGATACTTATTGGTAAAAAGTAAAAGGACAGGGGCTGGGGTTGTAGCTCAGTGGTAGAGTACTTGCCTAGCATGCATGAGACACTGGTTTTGATCCCCAACACCACATAAAAATAAATAAATAAATAAAGATTGTGTCCATCTACAACTAAAAATAATTTTAAAGAAAGTAAAAGGGCAGGAGAAATAGAGATATATACCATTATAGTCAGAGATTTCAACACCCTTCTTTCAGAAAATCAACAAGAATATAGTACATTTGAATAGCACTATCAATCAACTTGACCTGATTGACATTCATAGAACATTCTATCTAATGACAATCACATATACCCTCTTTTCAAGCATACAGAGAATTTGCCAATATATATCATATTCTAGGCTACAGTGCAATTAAATTAGAAATCAATATCAAAAAGATATCTGGAAAATCCCCAAATGTCTAAAAACTGAATCCTATACTTCTAGATAACCCATTGTCAAATAAGAAACTACAGGGCAATTACAAAGTATTTGAACTGAATGAAAACAAAACAAAACAAAAAGTGTGGCATATGCCTATAATCCCAGCAGCTCAGGAGGCTGAGGCAGGAGGATCGAGAGTTCAAAGTCAGTCTCAGCAAAAATGATGCACTAAGTAACTCAGTGAGATCCTGTCTTTAAATAAATATACAATATAGGGCTGGGGAAATGGCTCTGTGAGTTGAATGCCCCTGAGTTCAATCCCTAGTATAGAAGAAGAAGAAGGAGAAGGAGAAGGAGAAGGAGAAGGAGAAGGAGAAGGAGAAGGAGAAGGAGAGGAGGAGGAGGAGAAAAGAAAGAAAATGAAAAAAATATGTGAAGGTGTAAAATGCTGCTAAGTAGTACTTAAAGGAAAATTCACAATACTAAGTGCCTACACTAGAGAAGATGTATCCATTCATAAGCTCATCTTCTACCTTAATAAGTTAGAAAACAATACAGAACATTAAACCTCAAATAAGCAGCAGAAGAAAACAATAAAAATCAAAGTAGAAACTAATGAAATAGAAAATTCACATTATGATTGATGTATGTACATTCCATGTATGTATTATATGTCAAAATACATTCTGCTGTCATGTATGACTTAAAAAATAAAAATAAATAAAAAAGAAAAAGAAATAAAATAATAATTAAAAAAAGAAAAGAAAATTCAACAACAACAACAAAAAATAAATGACACCAAAAGTTGATTCCGTGAAAAGATTAATAAAATTGATAAGCTCTGGCTAGACTGATTAGGACGAAAAGAGAGAAGATACAGATTTTTTTTCAGTATCAGGAATGAGTGAGGTGACATCAATCCACATATATTAAAAGGATAGTAAAGCAATGCCATGAATAACTGTATATCAAAAAATTTAAAACTTGGATGAAACGAACTAATTGTTGAAAAACAAAAATTACTATGGCTCATTCAACAAAAAGAAAAACCAAAAACAACAACAACAAAACACAGATAACTTGAACATCCCTACATCTGTAATTTGGAACTGTACCTGAAAACCTTCCTACAAAGAAAACTTCAGGCTCAGATGACTTCACTGGTGAATGTTACCAAACATTTAATGAAGAAATAATGCCAACTCAAACAAATTCTTTTCAACAATTAGAGAAAATCTTTTTATGAGGTCAGAATTACCCTAAGACTAAAACCAGATAGAGACATTAGCAGGGAAAGAAAATTAAAGACTAAAGAATAAAACCAAGACTTCTGGTGGCTGGGGTTGTGGCTCAGCGGTAGAGCACTCGCCTAGCATGTGTGAGGCCCTGGGTTCGATCCTCAGCACCACATAAAAATACATTTTAAAAAAGGTGCAATACCTTTGTGTCCAGCTACAACTAACAAATAAATATTTTGTTTTTATTTTTTTATTGGTTGTTCAAAACATTACAAAGCTCTTGACATATCATATTTCATACATTAGATTCAAGTGGGTTATGAACTCCCATTTTTTAAATATTTTGTATTTAAAAAAGACTAAAACTTCTGATAAACACAGATGCATCCTATAGTTACACAAGTAGAAGCCAACAATATATCAAAAGAAAAATACATCATGATCAAATACATCATGAGGTTTATCCCAGGGATTCGGGGTTGAATTAACATTTGAAAATCCCTCAATGCCATTCAATTCACCACATTAACAAACTAAAAAGGGAAAACCATAGGATTCTCTCAATAGACGCACAAAAAACACCTGAAAAAATTTAACATCCTTTCCTGATTTAAAAATTCTCAGCAAACTGAAAATAGAAGAGAATTTCTTCAATCTTATTTTATTTTTAAAAATCCACAAAACCCTGACAACTATCCTCAGACTTCTTGGCAAGAGACTCAATGTTCCCCCCATCTAAGATCAGGAATAGGGCAAGGCTCACCAATCCTATTCAACATTTTACTGGAGACTCTAGCCAGGATAAACAGTCCAGAAAAAGAAATAAAGAGCATCTAGATTGGATGGAAGATGTAAAACTGATTTCATTTTCAGGTAACATGATCACATAAGTGGAAAACCAAAACAAACAAACAAACAAACAAAACCCAAAAATACTAGTAGAACTAGTGAGTGGTAACAGGCAAAGTAACAAGTTGCAAGATTCATATACAAAAACCCAGTATATTTTTTATATTAGCAACAAAACATCAGAAATTGAAATTTATAAAACAAATACATCAAAAATGAGCCCTATTCTGAGTCATAAATCAAGCCTCAATGGCTTTCAAAAATTTAAGCCATGTAAGGGTGTTCCACAAATCAATAAACAATGAGAAAGTTAGAAAACCCTCAACTGCCTAGGAAGCAAACAGTGTACTCCCAAATAATCCAAGAAATCAAAATGAACATTTAAAGTATTTTTACCAAGGTGATAGACATAACAAAAACCATGGCACAAAGGGAAACTGGTAATCTTAAATATATAAATTAGAAATGAAGGAAAACTGAAAATCAATCATCTAAGTTACCAGCACAAGATGATAAAAAAGGCCAGGTGAGGTGGTCCATGCCTATAGTCCCAGCTACTGGGGAGGCTGAGGCAGGAGAATTGCAAGTTCAAGGCCATACTGGGCAATATAGCAAAACCATAAAAAGAGAGAGAGAGAGAGAGAGAGCAAATCTTAAATCTTAAGAAAGTAGAAGGGAATATATAATAAAAGATAAGAACAAAAGGTTAGGAATTGAAAATATAGAATTAAAAACTCCAAAAACTCATTCTCAAAACATTAATACATTTGATTTAAAAATTTAGCAAGAACTGATTTTTATTTTTTGGCATAAAGTAATCAGGGTTTTTCTTTTATAGTTACACATAGTAGTTGGATTCATTTTCATATAATCAGAATCAAGGAATCAGTTTCATCCCCTTTCCCTCCTTTTTAACCTTCCGCCCCCCCCCCCCATTCTCTCTCCTCTACTTATCTTCCTCTTACTCCTTTGTTTATTATCTAAATTTTTTTTAGTTGTAGATGGCACAATAACTTTATATTATTTATTTATTTTTATGCGGTGCTAAGGATGGAACCCAGTGCCTCACACGTGCAAAGCAAGCACTCTACCGCTGAGCCACAACCCCAGCCCTTATTTATTTTTGATTGGTACTTTCTACATATACCATAAAGGTGAAATTCCCTTTGGTACATTTATATATGACCATAACATAATCGTATTAAATTAATTCCGTATTCCCTTCCCTCTCCTATATACCCCCTCTTGCACTCCACCTCCTACTTCACTGACCTTCCCTGTATTTAGGATATCAGATGCCACCCTCCTTGGTCTTTTCTCCCTTATTTTGCTTTAGCTTCCTAATATAAGAGAACACATTTGACCCTTGACTTTCTGAGTCTGGCTTATTTCGTTTAGCATGATGTTCTCCGTTTCCATCCATTTACCAGCAAATGCCATTATTTCATTCTTCTTTAGGGCTAAGTAAAACTCCATTATGGACAAATGCACATTTATACACATTTTCTTGACCTACTCATTTGTTGATGGGCATCTGGGTTAATTCCACAATTTGGCTATTATGAATTGTGCTGCTACAAACATTGAAGAGGCCATATTGCTATAGTTGGCTGATTTTAGTTCTTTTGGATAAATACCAAGGAGTGGGATGGCTAGGTCATATGGTGGTTCCATTTCTAGCTTTTGGAGGAATCTACATATGGCTTTCCAGAAATCATTTACTAATATTCAGTCCCACCAATAATGTATGAGTGTACTTTTTCTCTGCATCCTCTTCAGAGCTTATTATTATTTGTGTTCTGGATAATTGCCATTCTGACTGAAGCAAGATGAAATCTTAGTGTAGTCTTGATTTGTGTTTTTCTGATTGTTAGAGATGTTGGACTTTTTTCCATACATTTGTTGGCCATTTATGTTTCCTCCTTTTGAGAAATGTCTGTTTAGTTCTTGTGCTCATTTATTGACTGGGTTATTGTTATTATATTTTTTTTAGCATTGAGCTTTTTGAGCTCTACTAATTCCCTGTCAGAGGAGCAGCTGGCAAAGATCTTCTGCCATTCCAGAGGCTCTCTCTTCATGTTCTTGTTTCCTTTCCTGTTCAGAAGATTTTTAATTTGACAAATTGAATGGAATGGAAAAATTCTTCAAAAAGGCTATTTAACAAAAATATGAGAAGAAACGGAAAATTGGAATATTCTAATGTCCATCAAAGACATTGAATCTCTGCCTCCCAGTTCCCTGCCAGACTCCTCAGGGTTTGCTGTACACATGTGCAGAACATGAGTTAAAAGATTAAAGAAGAAGCTGTATGCATATTTGGGGCTCCTGATTCTATGGCTCCCTCATTCCTGAGATCATTCCTTCTCAACTTCTAGCGGTCTGGCAGCTCTGAACCCCACCTCTGGCCCAGTTCTGAGCTCGTCAGGACACACTCTTCTGTGGACCATAGTTCTGTGAGCCCTCCCCCAAGCTTTGCTTGTTCTCTAGTGACTTCAAAATAGCTGGGTTCGTTCATTTTGTAGGTTACATAACTTTTGGGGAAATGATCTCAAATGTACAGACTTCTGAAAGCATTGCAAGAATAATACAAAGAACTCCTGAGTAGACACAGCCTCTTCAATGGCCAGCATATTTCCCTGATTGGTTTCCTTTGTTGATAGTAGATAGGTGACATACGTCTTTGTGTGTGTGTGTGTGTGCGTGTGTGTGTGTGTGTGTTTAAATGAACTCAGATTTTCTAGAACATTTTCAGATTCATTTTTAAAATGAGGAACATAGCACATAGAGTTCCCCTATTCCCTGCAGTTTCCTCTATTATTGACATTTTAGGTTAATGTTGTTCACTTCTTATAATTAATGAGTCGATTATCATTAACTATAGACCATACTTTCATCACATTTCCTTAGCTTTTACCTGATGTCTTTTTTTCTGCTCGAGGGTCTCACCCAGGCTATCATATTAGGTAAGTTGTCACATCCTCCTTAGGCTCCTCTTGGCTGTGACGGTTTCTCAGACTTTCCTTGTTTTTGATGAGCTTGACAGTTTGAGACTTACTGTTCTGGTATTTTCTAGGGTGCTCCCTCTTGGAATTTGGTGGATGCCTTTCTCATGGCTGTGTGGGATTGTGTGTTTGGGGGAAGAGGAACACAGAGGTGAAATGGCATTCAAATCTCACCACACAAGGGTACATATGGTCAACTTAAGGAGTGGGGAATTTTTCCCCCATCAACCACTAATGGAATATGGACTTCTTTATAATTAATGGAATTAATATGGAATTCATCATGATTGATTCTTTACAGTTAATTAATTCCATATTATAATAACTTATTTATTTATTTATTTATTTTTGTAATACTGGGGATTGAACCCAGGAGTGCTTTGCCAATAGGCTACATCCTCAGTCCTTTGTTAAATTTTTATTTTGAGACAGGGTCTTGCTAAGTTGCTGAGGCTGACCTTGAACTTCTGATCCTACTGCCTCACTCTCCAGAGTCACTGGGATTACAAGCATGAACCACAGCTCTGGGCTTATATGGAATTCTTGTACATAGGAGATTTGTCACCTCTGAGACAAAGTGTTATCCAGTAATCGTTTGTATTGGAATAAACTTTTGGCCGATAACAGGTATGAACTCTGAGCTGGATCTCCCCATTTCTAACACTGATCAGACACTCACAGGGTACCATACTCTGTGCTAAACACTTTCATGTATTTATTTCCTTCAGTCCTTGCAATCACACTGTGCAGTGAGTATTATTGTGCCCATTTCATGCACAAAGAAACTAAGACTCAGAGTCACTCTATTTGTGAGCCCCACTGTATTCCTGTGTGCTTTGCACACATAACCTAAAATTTGGAGTGCCTTTCCTGACCCTCTTTGTCCACCAAGCTAGGTGCAGCTAGGTGGGCCCTGTCTTGACTCCTCCACACATTTCTCAGTCTATTCCTTTCTTTTAAACATTTTTTTTGCTGCAGATGGACAGAATACTTTCAATTTATTTGTTTATTTTTATGTGGTGCTGAGGATCGAACCCAGTGCCTCACACATGCTAGGCAAGTGCTCTACCACTCGAAACTCCAGCCCCTCTGCTCTAGGGTCTCACCAAGGCTATCATATTAGGTAAGTTGTGGCTATTTCTGAGGTTACCCATCCCCTCTTCCCTGCTGGACCGGATTGTACAGTAACTAGGCATCCTATTTGCTCCAGAGCCCATGCAGAATCCAGTCCCAGAATTTTCCATGGGTGCCTGGACACTCAGACGACAAGACGTCAGTCACCATGACAGACCCAGAGAGCAGCAGCCCCACACCTCCAGGCTCATCAAGTGCCTCTGCCACCCAAGGGCAAGAATAGTGCCTCACACTTATGAGGGCCAGAGAGATCTAGAAGCCTGTTTCACACTCTGAACAAAATCCCCCACCCAAACAATAAAGGTGAGAGGACAGGGAGGGAGCTGAATATTCAAAAGCCGTTATGGTTGGAAAAGAAAAGCAAACCTGATCACTCAGGGCGGTTACCCCTCCAGCCCCCACAACTGCCAGCAGAGGAGGGAGCATGGGTAAGGAAGGCTCAGCCACCTTAGAGATGAGCACTCACTAAGACCTCCCCTCCTCAGCACCTCCCCTGGGCCTCAGCTGGGCACCACAATGGAGTGAAAGCTGGGCTTGGCTACAGAATCTTGCTGGATTTTCTCAAAAGCCCCAGGAAAATTAAGGGAAGGGATTAAGACCCTCACTTTCCTCTGGACACTGAGGCCTAGAGAGGCAGTGGCTTGTCAAACACAGTCCAGTAAATTGGCATGCTGTCTGACTCCTTGGGCTTTTCACATGGGATAATCTGATGAAAAACACTGGAGCCACGCCCATTAAAAAAAAAAAAAAGTCAAGCAGAGGCATCTAATAGCAGTGGTCAGTAACAAAGGTGTAGATGGGAACTGTTGGCCAGAATAGTACTTCCCAAACCTGGAGCACCCTGGGTTAGAATGGCTCATGTTCATCAAGGGAGGTTCTCTGGACAGTACTGAGTATTCTGCAGGAGGGAAGAGAAGGTCGGACGGGTCCCCACTCCCAGGACATGCATCTCCTCTGAATGAAGGCCATCTCCTGGAGAGTTGTGCCTGAGGTGGGGTAAGTAGCAGATATGAGTCTGAACCCTTAAACCTCATGTGCCCCTCTACCTGCTGCCCTTGCCTCCAGACCCAGAATCTCCAACACCAGGTCTGCCATGCTTTAGGCTTTTATTAGAAACTCTTGTTGACTGGAGTTTAGATAGAGGTCTGGTCCCAACCCAGAGCTAGGAGAGTTTCGTTGCTAAACCACATGCCACACCAGGCAGGAAGTGGAAAGATGGGCCTCTGTTAGGAGCAGGAAGGAAGGGCCCCTGGATGCAGCATGGTGGCCAAGTGTGAAGACTGGGATGGGGGTGCAGAAGAGACACTCCATAATGATCCCCTCAGGGTCTCGGAAGCCCTACTTCCCACCTCTGGGCCACCCCAAGCCCTCCACAACCTGGCAGGGCCATTCTGTTCCGAGTCTGTCACCTGTCTCGGCTTCCTGTAACTTTCTTCCCTCCTTCTTTATCTGGTGACTCCAACTCATTCCTCAGATTTCAACTCAAAAACACCTCCTCACAGAAGCTTCCTCAGGCCTTTCTCACCAGGGAAAGCCCCCATTGCAGGTCTCCTGGCACTGAACCTGGTTGTGACTTGCATTTCCTCCGGGTGACTATTTGATTCACATCCATTTCCTCTTCTAGAATGTAAGTTGCATGAGGGCCCTGCTTTGCTCAGAGTGTATTCTCAGCATCCCCCACACTGCTGGTATTGAGTAAAATGTTCAAAGAATGTGTGTTGAATAAATGCATGAATAAATGAGTACAGACATGACTGTTGAAACTTGACCAGCCTCGTTTGTTGGATAAAAAATGATTCCCAGAGATATTCACATCTGAACCCCTTGAACCTACCTTATATAGAAACAGGGTCTTTTCAGATGTGATTGAATTAAGGATATTGAGATGGGGAGATTTTCTGGATCCTCAGGGATAGGCAGGTTCTGACCTACCTCCACAGAGAAGACAAGGAATCTGGCAGCCATCAGAAGCTGGAAGATACAAGGAATGGATTCTTCCCTACCGGCCACAGAGGGAGTGCAGCTCTGCCAGTACCTTGATTTTAGCCTAGTGAAACTGATTTCGGACTTCTAACTTCCAGAACTGTGAGATAAGAAGTTACTATCGTTTTTGGATCACCCATTTTGTAATTTTTGTTACAGCAGCCACGGAAAACTAATACGCCTTGACCTCCCTCCTCAGTCTAACCCCAATCCTCTTCCCATCAACCTTCTCCATGACCACACTCTTTGAGGGAAAGAAAAGAAACTAAAATGGGAAGAAGAAAAGGGGAATCAAGGATAAAGAAAGGGAAGGGTGAAGGTAAAAGGGGCTAGATTATGAGTATGTCAGGGTTGTGGGATTTATTCAGATGCCAGAGGCTAGGCCCAAGCTGCAGGAAGGAGCCCTGTGCCCATGCTTCTCCCACCCCTCTCCCAAAGAATATTCCTGAGGGGAAGGGGGAGGGACTGAGAGTTCTCCAATCCTCTGTCTGTCTGCCTGTCAGTCACTGTCTGTCAGCCACTAGTTATTATCCCCAGGAAGGAGCCAGGTGAGTCTCTCTCACCTGTGAGTGGAAGGTGTAGCCATTGTGGACTTTGTAATCAAATTGGGACTTCAAAGAACTGTTATTAACTTACACTTTAATATGTGGTGACTTGATCAGAATTGGCCTGGGGAGAAAAAAATGAAGTCCTAAGCTCAGGAACACTGGGCAATAGAAAGAGGCTGGGACAAAGAACCGGAAGAAGTACATCATTTGTGAGTGGACAAGGAGCATGTTCCAGGCCCAGCAGATGAGCAAGCACCTAGTAATCACATGGTAACCTTCTGTAATTTATAAAGCTGGCACAAGGAATGACCACTCATAAGAATTTCATAAATCTCAGAGCATTTGTTGGTTTTAGTTTTTCAAATCGAGGCTTAGAATTATTATAATTAAAAAAAAAGAAAGAAAGAAAAGAAAAAAAAAACATGAATTTGTAGAAACATGAAGTATCTTAAACATGAATCATTTCTTGCAAACTTCATACCACACATCAAAATTCTAGATTTCTGAGCATTTATTTACTTAGCAAATAATTTTTATAGGTTTTGAACACTTGCTTATCCATAAAAGTTGAACATTTTTTAAGAAGTGTGAAAATGACCACATCATATACAAGAACTCTAAAAATTTGCCAAAGAAATTTCTAATTTTCAACTTGGGAGGCTGAGGCAGGAGGATTGCAAGTTCCAAGCCAGCCTCAGCAACTTAGTGAGGCCCTAACAACTTGCACAGACCCTGACTCAAAACAAAACAAACAACAACCAAAAACAAAAATCATAAAAAGGGCTGGGGATGTGTCTCAGTGGTTAAGCACCCCGGGTTCAATCCCTGATACCAAAAAAAGAAAAAGAAGGAAATTCTAATTTTTCTAATCTTTTCATGGGTCCTGGTGACTTTTTCCTTTGAGTTCCTTGGGTGTCCTGAGAAGAGGGGGCTGGGGTAGAACCCAAAGAGCGGTTAGTACAGATAGAAAGGGGATTGGCTACTGGCTACCAGAGACACCACTGGGGGCTCCCCCATCAAAATCACCCAGATGTTGGCTTGTTTAAGAATTTGGAAAAAGAAGGTGAGAAGAACATGGGCTGACTTGTTCTTATGTCCCAAAAGGTCAGATCGCCACAGAGTGAATCTGGGGGTGAGGTGTGAACTTGCCATTGTCTTGAGATAGCTCTTCCTCTCTTTCATTTTCTTATAAATTGTAAGAAGTTCAACTCCACCCTGGGACTGTAGCGCTTCCCTCTTCTACGTCCCCTTCCCATCCACCCATCTACTGGGCACAAGTGCAAGTACCCCATCCGCCATCCCTGGCTGGCTTCCAGTTACTATTTCTTGTATTGGTCATTAATTCTGTGAAAAAGGAAAAAGATGGCACTTTTTAAATGTCCTGGAAAGAGTGCTGGAACAGTGTGGGGAGACAGATCAGCTGGCCTCCCGGGGAGGATGCCAGGACTCCAAGGGTGCAGTGAGACCTCATGGAACCAGGGCACAGGGAGGAGAAAGCTCCGCTGTGAGCTGCTCAAGACATGCTTGGTTGCAGTGAACTCAAAGAAGACACAATCTAGAGGGCAAATGACAACAGTAGTACTGACATGACACCTTCCAGGTGTATAACACCTTCTATCCTGGCTGGCCCTTCTCATATCATGTTAAAGTTATTTACTGCAGGTCTAAAGCCCCCCAAAGTACATGAACCTGATAATGCCAGCATCTGACTTATTTTTGAATCCCACTGTACCTACACAATGGTACTTAACAAATATTTGCTCACGTTAATCATCTCTGCAACCCAACAGGTTGGAAGAAGTAGTATCATGCTCATTTTACAGCTAACGAATCTGAAATCTTGGAAATTCAGGACGGAATGATGGTGGCCTCTGGGTGATTGTGACAAGATACAAATCTTGCCCATGAACGAGAGAACTGGGGCTTGAACCTTGGTCTTAGGTCTTGCCATTGAGCACTCTCACTACTACAGGAGGTGTTGGAGAACACAGAACTTTATATCTTTGGAGCTAAGACACTGTAAGTCAAGTGTTTACCAACAATTTCTGCATTACAGACTGGAGACTAGTTTCCCACTGTCCTAGGTGAACCCTCTCAGTCATGTCCATATAAACAGATGGTTGCCCCCTTGGTTTGGAAGAGGTCCTGGGCATCTACAGTGGGTCCTGGGCAGATGCCTCAGACTGCAGTGTTACAGGTTTAGTTAAGCAATGCCAATTGTCTCCTTGGAAGAATCATGTCCCTAGAAATCAGAGATATGGTTTTCTGAGTTTAGGCTGTTCCATGCCTAAAAATCATTGTTCTTAGTCCAGGTAGGGTTCACAGAGGACCAGAGAACCAGACACAGGCAGAAGGAGCAGACTGACTTGTTCTTTTCCCTTCTGTGCAGGAACCACTGAGGGGAAAGACAGGATTGGGCCTCACACGCCACTGAACGGGGCCACACAGCTCCTGTCTCACCGGCATTGTGGTTTAAGGTTGAAAACAGACTAAGGCAACCAACGTGCATGGACCACTGGAGCCAGACTACAGCTTCATGGTGTGGCTGGGAATTTCTCTTAAAGGATGGTAGTACTCCTCTCCTGAATCACCTCAAGTGCAACAGAAAAGAAGGAAGAGGAGGACGGGGCGGGGGGGGGGGGGTGCGGCTTTTGTCCAGTGAAGAAAGGCTACTTCTCTCTGTGGACTAAAAGGTATTCAGAAAGGCCTGGAGATGTCCAAAAGCAGGGTGTTAGCTGGCCTCTCCCACCACAGAGACCACCAGGCACTCAGGAAGGTTTGCAGACTGGGGTGAACCAATGGATGCTCTGAGAGTCTACTTTTGGAAGCAGTTGTAAATGGTAAACTTGTAGGTACTTTGGAACAGTGCGGGGAGACAGATGAGCAGGCCTCCCAGGGAGGATGCCAGAATTCTGGGGGTACAGAGTTATTTATAAGCCTCCAATAGCATTTTAAAACGTGATGGGCCTGTCTGTGTCCATACTTGAAGCAAGCAGCCGGCACCCAGAGGTCACCATCATTGAATAGGAAGAGACGAGATACAAGCCCACCAGCACAGCTCTGGGAAGGAAACCGAGAACAGATGGACTTCTTGCATTTGTGGGATGGAGCTCAGACTGTTATTATTTTAGAAGCAAGAGGAAATGACACCCTTAACAACTGGGGAAGTCAAGGCCATCTGGGCTACAGAAGGAAGACACAGCTCTCTGTTTAAATGACCCAGGATATTTCTACCTTGTGTCGGTCATCTCTGGCCTCTCAAGTTTATAAAGCAATGATAGTGGGCTAGGTCCAAGTGCTTCCTGCCAAGATGATTTTCTTAAAAATTGCTCTGGTAGAAGGAGTTGTCCCAAGAACAGTCAAAGGCCCCCTTTGCTCTAGGCTGGTGCCCTGGAGCTCAGCTCATCACACAGCCTGGGGAGACGCCAAACAAATCCTGGCAATGGAGAAAGGAACTGGCTCTTCTGGTCAGCACGATGCTCTTCCTCCTGGAACTTCTCCTGACTAACTCCCTCACTGCAGAAGCCTTTATCAGTTGTCAGAACTCATTTGCCTCTGGCCTTCCAAGAGCCCAGCAAGGTTATAAAGGTTCCAACCTTGCCAACGACTGATAAAAGACAATGGCCTAAGGACACACACACAGCTGGCAGTGGCCAAGCTGGAGCCAGAACCAGGTTTCCTGTTTCCAAGGCTCATGGCTCCTCCACCTCGGGCACTGGCCAAGAGCAGTATCCTGGGCAGACTGCTGGGGGAAAAGGTTCTCAGGTCCCCTCTCTGCTGGCTCAGAGTGTGAGCACAGGGGGTCAGTCTTCGTTTCCCTTTCCTCTAAGCTGATGGGCAAAACAACCCCACACCCTCTTCATAGCTCCACAAACTTAGCTGCCGTGGCGTGGCAGGCAGGGCTGAACCTCAATGTGGAGACTAGGGTTTTAATTCTGCCACTAACTAGGTGAGTCATCTTGGCAACTTATCCCCATGCTCTGAGGATGCAAATCTGTGGGGTCCCTCTCCTGGTCAGAACCCCCCTACGGATGACTGTCACCCACCCAACTGAAGTGCAAGCAACTCCTTATTCAAGCCTGAGCCACTGTCACTTCTGAGCTCTTTTAGACTCAGGGAGTCAGGTAGACGATGAGAGGATGCAGACATCAACTGGGTTCTATAGATGGCCACCAGAAGTCCCATGGGGCCGGGCTGGAGTTGGCTCAGCAGTCCCAGCAGGCCCTTCCATTCACATTCGAAATTCTCCTCAACCGCAACATAAGGACCACCAAGCTTCCCCAGGCAGCTTCCTTCTTTCTGTCTCCTTCTCAGGGTCAGTTCCCTCTGGGTTTCTCTTCATCATATGTAGCTCCAACACAGTGATCACAAGGCCTGGAACTTCCCGAATCACTAGTCCAGGGACAGAAAACTGAAAGTTGTGCTTGTTACCACATTTGATCACAATTTCCTACCCACTCAGAGGCCCACTTTACCCCGCAGCGATACCTATTTAGGAGCATCATCCCGAAGTCCTGGATGGAGTGGACTGAAAGGAAAACAACAGCACCTCCAGAGCTCCAAATCTGCTCTAAGAATTTCCCAGGAGGTCACAAGAGCAGACTGTCCACCCAGCTCTGCCCACAGGTTTCTGGGCTTGCCTCATCCCTCTACCCTCTACAGCACTCTCTCAGGCTTAAGCTGCTCCTTTTTCTCTTTCTTTCCTTCTCTCTCTCTCTCTCTCTCTCTCTCTCTCTCTCTCTCTCAAGTCTTTTTAAATTAGTCTCTCACAAAGAACTCTTCAGAGATTGAAAAGGAGTCTGTACCAATATTGTAGAAATATGGGCTCTAAAATAAAACAGACCCAAACTGACCTCTTAGTCCTACCATTTAGTCCTGAGAGATAAGGGCAAGTGACTTGATCTCACTTGACCTCACTTCCCCATCTACAAAACTCCATTCCACTGGGTGGTTATAAGGAGTAAATGAGACTATGTTTGCAGATTAATCAGGATAGTCAACTGTAACTGCTATAAGGAAAATCTCAAAATCTCAGTGGCTTGATACCACAAGGGTTCATTCCCCTCTTGTTTAACAAATTGATGAGGATTAGGTGTCTTTCTTGCACAGCTCTCCTCCAAATGGTGGTTCAGGGACTCAAGACCTTCCATTCCCTTGGGGTCCTCCACTGGAGCCCTTCCAGATAGCTGACAGACTTGCGAAGAGTTAAAAAACAGGCTGGACTTGGCACCCACCAGTTCAACTTCACATTGGCTAAAACTCAGCCACATATTCCACTGAACTTCAAGGGAGACAGGGAAATCTAGTTGCCCCACATGTACCCAGGAAGAGGAAATGAGATTGCTAGCTAGACCTCTGGCCAGGCTCTGCTACAACAAGTATTTAGCATAGTGCTTGATATACTGTTAAGAACTCAATAAATTCAAGATACTGTTATAATTACTTTCTATCATCTGTCCTAATACTGTTTTGGATACCAGAAATCCCAGAACCTCAAGATAGACTTGTCCAAACACTGAGAATGAGTAAGTGAATACAAAACAAAACAAACTAGTAAGCTTTATTAAAAAAATTTAAGATATAGAAATCATGCTTGATATAACTCTTACTCTGGGTGCTTTCTATGAGGCGGCAGATATGTTGAAATATCCTGCATTCAGAGGCTGGCTCTGCACTCGGGAAGGTGTTAACCTATGTCAGCCACTGTAGTTTTCACATTCCAAAACATAAATGCCAACTTACCCATTTTATAGGGATCTCCAAAAATGTCATATTCTCTCATCTCCCATACCTATCCTCATACACTTACCTGTCTGAAGCACCCTTCCTATCACCCGACACTCCACTGGGTCACTCTGTAAGTGTGATTGAGAGTCTCTGCCCTGTGTCCCAAGTTAGTCTATACTTCCCTTCCCAGAACACTTACAACAGATTATCAAAATCTCTGCTGTTTCTCACTCTAACTAGATCACTCCCTGGGTAAGAGACTTGGTTTTGATCACCTGTTAATTCCCAGCATCAGCAAATGTCTGGGTCATAAGTGTGCACATGACCATGTGAATGAATGAAGAATCCTGATCAGAAGAGTAACAGAGTAAGACTTTCAAATTCTCACACTCAACAAAAACTAAAGGCAAGAAGGCAAGATAAGAAAGAAATACCACAGCATTCTCTTCCTTAAAAAGGTTAACAGGAACTAAGAAGTCATTTCAGAAGGTAGCCACACCTCCTGCATCACGCCTGGGTACTCCTGGGCAATCTGTCATCTAAAGTTCTCAGCTGAGCACCAGTAAGTACAAAAACCATTCTTTAAAATAAACCTGGAGCTCTCCTTCCTGGCTGATCTGAGGGTGTGGTAACAGGAGCTGTACCCCAAGAGAGGGCTTAACTGATCATATGTCCTGGTGGGCCAAGCGGATACCACTTTCTATTACCCAGGTAGCTGGGGCACCCTGGCCACTGCTGACCAAGAATGAAATATTTCTAGTCCCAATGTACACCCACAGGCACAGATGGGACCCCCAACTCCTACCCTCAGCCAACTTAGAATACTCTCGGTCCAGACCACTGGGTAACAGAGTTGATCAAAACTGTAATTGGGGGAAAAATAAAATAAAAAAATTTAAGAAAAAGCTGTAATGGGGTAAGACTTTCAAATTCTTTCACTCCCACAACAGGGTATCTCCACAAGCCATTCTTACTAACTCGAGTGCCATGCACACCTATCCAAGTTGGGTCCCCTTTCTCAAAAGCTACAGATAGGCCTTCAGTGTGGGCTCTGGATACTACCAAGGAAACATCCCAGGAACAGAGAGAGCCTGGTGACCCCAGGCTGAGCCTGGAAATGTCAAGTCCCCCTTCTTTTGTTCCCATGTCCTCTGAGAATAAGAACAGGGCTCCCAGGTCAGCCAGTATAGACACTGACAAGAAGACCCACAAGTACATGCTCAACATCACAAATGAATCCAAATCTAGACAGATTCACTACTGCATATGTGAGTGCAAGCACATATGCACATTGCAAGGGTATGCATGTATGTAGCAAGTTTCACCCTCCAATAAAAAGTGATGTGACAAAGTTTTTCTCCCACACCCTTACATCTTTAGCACACCCAGAGGGCAGTCTCAGCTGAGCCATGTGACACAAAAGTGTTGGCTCCAATGTTACTGGGTACCCCAGCAGTGAAACTCCAGTGAAACCAAAAGGGGCTGGGAGATGTCGTGGATACCCCTCCAAAAGTATAAGTCAGGTAGGCAACACCTACTCTAGAGTCAGTTTAGCTGAGAAGATTGCACAGAGGTCCTAGGGCAACACTGAGAATTACACACGTGTCCTCAGATATCTGCATTCAGCACCTGGAATTGTCTGCTTCCCCATTTCAGGGCCACCTTGGCCACAGGAACAATTCTGAGCCTGGTAGCCTCATATAATTAGCTAATCTGAACCCAGGTGCTGCCCTTTAGGGCAAAGCTGTCTTAGGCCATCTGCACTCCAACACGTACGCGCACACACACACACACACACACACACACATACACACACAGTTTCAATGGCGCTGGAAGCCCAATGGGGAGAAGGGCAGAGTTGGTTGCAGCCTTCTCTGCCTCTGCACAGACTTGCACAGACTTGCCCTGCCTCTGTCGCCAGCGGGGCTAATGCACGGAGCACTGTCAAACCAACGTCACGGTGCCGAAGGGGCGGGGCGCATAGAGGCCCCGCCCCGCCTTCACTGACGTCAGCCCCCCAGCCCAGGGCGCGGGCTGGGCTAGCGGCTAGAGCCGTCAGTCTCAGCGCAGCGGAGTAGCGGCGGGAGGTTTTCAGGCGGCTCCGGACGATGCGGCGCGCCCAGAATGCTGTCGCGCCTGGTAGTGCCTCTGGCGGCGCTCCTCAGCCTGTGCCTTGGCTCCAGTGCGCACGGTAAGGCTCCGGGTCCCGGAGCAGTGCTATCACCAGCTCTAACCACGCTATTTCAGACAAGCAAGGGAAACCAAGAGGGATTGGGAGATGTCATGGACATAACTCCAGAAGTATTAAGTCAGTAGAGGAACGCCTCGACCTCTTCGCGGCTGCCCCGCTGGGCTGTACGGATGGCCAGATCCCACTCCCATCTGTCCTCGGCCCTCCTTTATGTTCTGCTTCCCACAGGGAACTCGATTTAGCTACCCTCTCGGAGAGGGATGCTCATAACCTCCCTGTCCCTGCCGGGGCTCCTTCACTCTGGCAAGACTGAGTCTCAGGCTCACCTGCTGTGGAAGTGGAAGAGGTTGAGATTGAGGGGTGTGGGGGATCAATAGCCCCTCCCCACTCCAAAACTCATCCACCCACTTTTTTTTTTAATGCACTTCTTGAGAAAGCAAAAATTTAGTCATAGTTTTTCTGCTCTTCTGGTGCCATGATGGGACTGCTTCTTCCCGTGGGGAGTGATTTTGATATTTTGATGCCCTTCTGACTCTCCTCTCCCTTTGCCTTCTGGTCTCACCTCCATCTCTGCCCTTTCCCCACCCTTTGGATTACTCCTATGTGACCATCAGAGATGGTCTTCAGCCCCCCAGCTCACTCCCATTGCTCCCTGCCTCCCTCCTGCCTTACCCCTAGCTCTTAACTCAGTCTGAGTTTCTGCAACCAAGAAGCCCCAGAAAGAGAGAACGGAAAGGCCCAGAGTTGGAGGGACCAAAAGCAGATGCAAGGAGAGCAGGGACCCAAATATCTTCTACATGATGTCAAAATACAAAGTAAAACACTTTCACATGATCGGGGCTGAGGTGGGGATGTGCAGCCCAAACCCTGCAAAGACTTGCTGTGTCTTTCACTTTCCATCTAATGTTTTGCAACGAAACAGAATTAATGCTCAAAGACAGTAAATGAAAGGATGTAAGAGACAGGAAGGTCTGAGGCAGGAGGATCAAAAGTTCAAGGTTGGCCGAGGCAGTTTAGCTAGACCCCATATGTGTGTGTGTGTGTGTGTGTGTGTGAGTGGGGGTATATTTTCTAAATGAAAATGGCAGAGTCAGAAAGAAAGCAAGATTTGAGAGATGTTGAGAAGTTAGAGAACTGGGCAAGTGGGGGCAGAGCCACTGTCAAAGGAGACGCCCTAGGGGAACCCACTTGCTATTGACCTTCACTATACTTTGTGCTTAGCACCACATTGGCAAGGGCTAGTTTGAGGTTCCTGGAACCAGTGCTGCCTGTGGTGAATGGTGTGTTGGGGCTGAGAGGATGGTAGCGTAGAGACAGAGCTTGGTGTTTCAAATCTCACCTTAGATCCAGGGGTGCTAGTTCTCTGAGGAGAGGTCCTCAGCACAGTCTAAAACAAGGGCTGATTCCTGGCTGTCCTCACCTAGCCTCGGGGGGGTATCTGACTATAGGTGAAACCCTTCTAGGATTCAGGGAATGGAACCAGCCCTCAGTTTGAGTGGCCCAAGAGACCATCTGCCCAGGCAGATGTCAATAAGTAAGATGTCTGTGTAGCCAGAAAAGTGGCCTTGGACTGGGATTGGGTGGGGACCAGGTATAGGGGTGGGGGACAGGCCTTAGGATGATACTGGAGCAAAGACAGTGTTCAGGCAGAGCCAGAAACTAGCTCATCTGAGCTTGCTGCTGACATGCCTCAGGCCTCCCCCTGTCTTTTCCCCTGGGCTGTGTGGGACCCAGCTCTGTCTTCTCATCCACCACTGAGCTTCTGGTCACCAACAGTGCAGGACCCAACCCTAGCTCTGGAATCAGACACATCTGGGGGCAAGTCCACACTCTGCCTCTTACCAGCTCCATTGGCCTTGAGCAAGTCACTTACCCTCTCTGAGCTTCCATTTCTTCTTTAGTAAAATGGGGGCAATAAATGTTCTCCATGCAGGGCTGATGTGACATGGAACATAGCAAAACACTTAGCACAGTGCTCAGCTTATTGCAGAGGACCCAGCAAATGAATTCTAATTCTTGTCACCATCACCCGCTGGAAGTAGAAATGGAAGAGGTTGAGATTGATGGTGTGCGGGATCAATAGCCCCTCCCCACTCAAAAACTCACCCACCTACTTTTTTTATTTTTTATTTTTTTAGACATTGATGGACTTTTTAAAAATTCATTTATTTGTATGTGGTGCTGAGAATCAAACCCAGTGCCTCACACATGCTAGGCAGGTGCTCTACCGCTGAGCCACACTTCCAGCTCCCCACTTTTTTTTTTTTTTTTTAATTCAAATGTACTTCTTGACAAAGCAAAAATTTAGCCATGGCTTTTCTGCTTTTCTGGTGCCATGATGGGACTGCTTCTTCCCGTGGGGAGTGATTTGGGTCCTCCTAGTCTCAGGGGATGGATTCTACAAGCTATTGACATCTCTTCTCCCCAGGAACGGAACTGCCTAGCCCTCCATCTGTGTGGTTTGAAGCAGAATTTTTCCAGCACATCCTCCACTGGACACCCATCCCTAATCAGTCTGAAAGCACCTACTATGAAGTGGCACTCCTGAAGTAAGAAAAGGGGAAGATGGAGGGAGGAGAAGGGCGGTGAGGGATGGGCCAGTTGGTCTCCATCTGCTCCCCTTTCACAGGAAGGTGCCTGCCTCTTTATTGAGGCAACTCAACAGGGGACCTTGAAACATATCTACCCAGCTGACATCCCCATGTATACTAAGCAGCATGCTGGGATCTCTGGTGTGAGAAGGCCAAGAATGGCTTTCCCCCACCAGGTTTCTCCATCTTACGGGGAAAGCCTCCACAGTATTGTTGGAGAACAAGGAAACTGTATGTCTGCAAATGTAGCTGGGAGAAGTTAGAAAGAAGGCTGAGGGACAGGGCCCGAAGGCCTTTCTGGAGGGATAGCACTTGAGCTACTCCTGTTCCCTCTGTTGAGTCTTCTACACCACAGAAAAGCTGATATGCGGTCCCAAAACCAGGAGAGACCCCTTGCAATTAGATGCCCTGAACTACAGGAAATATCCCGAGCGTGTTCCGCTTTCTTCCATGATGGAAGCTCTCTGCCCAGACCTCTGGATGCCCTCTTAAAGGAGTAGACTTGAGCATAGTTCCTACCCTAGTGCCTACCCTGATATCTCTTCAGGTACGGAAGACAGCTCTGGGAAAACGTCACCAGCTGTAGGGGTGCCCTGGAGTTCTGTGATCTCACCGCAGCCACCCTGGACCTGTACCACAACAACGGTTACCGGGCCAAGGTCCGGGCCGTGGATGGCAGGCGGCACTCCAATTGGACTATCACCCAAACCCGCTTTTCTGTGGATGAAGGTGCTTTACTTCCCCTGGAACTAGTGCATGGCTTTGGCTCCCTTCCAGCCAGAAACCCTAGCCTGAGGCTTTTCTTTCTGTTCCCATATCTCCTCCCGTCATCAGACCTTCTAGCCGGGAACTAGTTACTCAAACAGGCCTGAGTCAGGTCTTTGGAGAGGTTAGATGAAAACAGCCAAGTTTTCTGAGATTTAAAAGGGAACTGGAGTTGTTTATCCTACAGAAGGGAGGTCTTGGGGTGTACTGGAGCCGCTGAGTCATGAGGGCCAGGCCTGTGAACTTGTGGAGTTTGGGGAAAGGAAGCGAATCCATTAGCACTCAGCATAGCACCTGGAGCAGTGGGCGTATTTGGTCCTCCCACCTGTAGGGGAGAATTCCCAGGGGTCATCGTTTGGAGCAGGAAAGTGCTGCTTAAGAAAAGGCAGGAGTCTCCCTGGAAGGTAACAGAAACGATGAAGCCTCAAGCCCAGTGGGATTCTTCTATTCCACAAATTGGGACTGAGCTTGGTCTGTGTGCAAGTCCTGCTCTGCGGGATTCCAATTGGAGTCGATGGTCTCCCAAATGCCTGCTCACAGACCAGTGCTCAGCCAGCTGCAGAAACATTTTTTTAAGGAGTGTATTTAAAAATATATTTCTAGCCAGACAAGGTGGCGCATGCCTGTAATCCCAGCATCTTGGGAGGCTGAGACAGGAGGATTGTAAGTTCAAGGCCAGCCTCAATAACTCAGAGGGGCCCAAGTATCTTAGTGAGACCCTGTCTCAAAATTTTAAAAAATAATAAAAAGGGTTGGGGATATAGCTCAGTGGTAAAGCACCCTGGGTTAAATTCTCAGTTAAAAAATAAACAAACAAACAAATAAATATATATACATATGTATATATGTACATTTATGTGTACATATATATTTGTGTGTGTGTATATATATATGTGTATGTATATATATATGTGTGTGTGTGTGTGTGTGTGTGTGTATGTATTTCCAGGGTTCAGCCTGCAAAATTCAGGTTCCCTATGTCTATAGAGGCCCCCAGGGCATCTGTATTTCAAACATTTCCCAAGAAGTTCATATGTTCTGTGGGATTGGAAACCTGTGGCCTAGGTTTTGGGGGAGGTAAACTTGACCCTGGAGGAAAGTCATGGGTGGGATCTCCAGGCCCTCTCCATGCCTCAGCCTCATGGCTTTGTCCCTTCCCCATTCAGTGACACTGACAGTTGGAAGCGTGAAGCTAGAGGTGCACGAGGACTCCATTCTTGGGACAATCCAGCCCCCCAGGCCCCAGATGGCCCCTGAAGGTGATACGTATGAAAACATCTTCAGTCACTTCCGCCAGTATGAGATTGCCATCCGCAAGGTGCCAGGAAGCTTTCCGGTACGGGGTCCCCAAGTCTTCTCTGTCCCCTGGGCTAGCATCACCTTTGTGCAGAGTAGAAAGAACCTGGGTACCGAGGAAGGAGTTGAAATGACCTCAGCCCTCGAACACACACTCCTGCGGGGAAGGCACTGCCTGCCAGGTGTCAGCAGCTCTCAAAACATGTGATGGATCTTGTTTCTGACGCCCTCGGCGTGGGTACTTTATTTCATTTTACAGATGAGGCTGTGGCACTTTCCAAGGGCACCCCTGCGGGTGGGAAATCTGGAATGGGCAGAATCCATCCTCTTTCCTCTTCACCACAATTGATTCAGGTTCCTTCTAGAGAGATCCTCAGCTTCTAGAAAAGACTCCCTTTTCTCTATTAATGCAAAATTGGTTGTGGTAATTACAGAGATGCTGGGCTGTACTGATAAGCACAGTCGATTATCTTAGGAATAGACTGAAGGAGTTCTCGAAGGCCCCTCCAGGGTTAGGGATATTTGGGGCTCAGCGGTAGAGCACTCGCCTAGCATGCTGGAGGCCTGGCTCCATCCTCTGTATCACACACCAAAAAGGGGGGCCTCCAGCTCTTCTAGGTACCATGGCATAAGAGGATTTTGTTCATTGTTGTTCTTGTTTTGGTTTCAGTTGAGAATAAAGAAGGTCAGTCATGAAAACTTCAACCTCACAGCCTCAGGAGAGGTGGGAAAGTTCTGTGTCATAGTGAAGCCATCTGTGGCCTCCCGGACGAACAAGGGGGTCTGGTCGGAGGAGCAGTGCATCGTCCTCACCAAGCAGTGTGAGTGGGCTCAGATTGGCATCCGGGTGGAGAAGGATCTGGAAGGGCTGGCACAATCCATAAAGCCTCACTCAGGCTGCTGGTGCCAGGCACTACACTGGCCCTGCCCTGTGTAGCCAGTTATTCCTGCACAGCCCATCAGAGAGGTCCTGTTGTCCCATATTAGAAAAGCTCCATGAAGACAACTTTCAAGGAAGGGGTGGGCCCATAGAACCAGGTCCCCTGATTCTGGGGTCCTACATACAGCTGTGCTTTCCAGGGACCGCCTCAGGACCCCACCCCACCACCCCACCTCCCAGTCAGCTGTGCTAGTTCCTGTTTGTTACAGTCTGTACTGTCCTTCCTCAGAGCTGGGGTACAGAGGGCTTCTCCTTGCCCCCTCTCTCTCCCCTGAGAGGAAGCAGAACTGAGCTGTCTCCTGGGAAGAGCTGCTAAAGTCAGCAGTAGTGGGGGAGAGATGTCAGTGTGGAGCCAAGTCCTGCCCACTAGGATCCTGCCATCTGGCTAGGGGGCAGAGTGTGCCCTGCCCAGCAAAGATGGCAGTGACTCTACTTTACAGTAGGGCCTGTTGTATGAAGAACACTCAACAACTCATCGTCATTGAAGTGCCAGGGCAGACTAAGGCACCAAGGATGCATCAGGCAGTGTTAAAAGATTTTTAAGGCCAGGCGTGGTGGCACATGCCTGTCATCCCAGCAACTCGGGAGGCCAAGGCAGGATTGCAAGTTCGAGGGAGTTTCAGCAACTTAGCATGGCCCTAAGCAACTTAGTGAGACCCCGGGGATGTGACTCAGTGGTAAAGTGCCCTTAGGTTCAATACCAAGTACCAAAGAGAGAGAGAGAGAGAGAGAGAGAAAGAATTTTTTTATAGAAGAAATAGTTTTGTTCTGGTCTTAGCTTGTAACCTTGGGCAAGTGACTTGGCTTCTCTGAGCCTCAGTATCCTAATCTGTGAAATGGGGGTGATGATAATATTTATCACCTCAGGTTGTTAGAAGGGCCTGATGAAGTAAGTAAAATTCTTGGGACAAGATTATACTTTACAACCATATTATAAGGTATAATTTTTTCTCATTTTATAGATGAACAAACTGAGGCTCAGAGAGATTAAGTACTTTGTCTACAGTCCAACAGCTAGCAAGTGGTGCAGCTGGGATTTGAACCCAGGTCTGGCTGCCCCCAGAAGCCTCTGTTCTTGCCTGCTCTGCTATCCTGCCCTATTGTTCTGTTTGCCTTGGGTGCAGAGAGCTGGAAGCAGAATTGATGTGCCCAGCGAGGGGACCCCACACAGAGGTTGGAAGACTGGCAGAGATTCACTATGGCTAAGAAGTTGCCTGTAGGGGTCGCCTGGGTCACTCACTGAGTAGTTCCTCAGAGTGGCCAAGGGACCTCTGGGGACAGTCCCTTAGTGCCCCATGGTGCCAGGCTACTAATGCATCTGTCTGCCTGCAGATTTCACTGCGACCAACCTCAGCATCTTCTTCTCCTGTGTCCTGCTGCTCTGTGGAGCCCTGGTCTACTGTCTGACCCTCCAGCTGTATGTGCGGCGCCGGAGGAAGCTGCCTTCGGTCCTGGTGAGTCTCACAGGGAGGCCATTGCTCCATTTCCCAGGCTCTCCAGAGTTCCCTCCCTCCCAGGCTGTCCATTCCCTTGGCTAACCTTGGCTTTCAGCCCTGACATTATCATGGGCACTCTCATCAAGCACTATGGGGACAGAGGGAGGAAGTAAACACAAAACCCTGTCCTGAGAACACTGTCTTCTAGTAGCCCAGATACCACAGGTACATGCTGAGCAATCACAAACCCAGTGACCACAAGTCTTGTCATTTCTATTAATAATTGGCCATTGACCAGCCCCTGTACATTAGTACCAGTTACTATCCTCATTTTAGAAGTGAGGACAGAGAGATTGTTCCATGCACAGATTTGTACAGCCAGGAAAAGTCATGAGCCCATCTTCCTACACATAGTGGCCAAGAGCAATGACTCCCAACAAGACAGGAAGAAAGACGGGCTCAAGCTGTCAGAGAGGGAGGGGGCAGAGTAGAGAGGTGACAGTGGAGAGGAAGATTCTTGAAGGAGGCCAGGACCTCCCACCTCTCCCAGTGGGCCACATCTGGGCCACATCTGGGAGTGGCATGTCAGCCTCCAAAAGTTATCGTGTAAGAACTGTGCAGCAGTTCAGAAGTTCAGCCCACCCCCACCTGGGCTCAGGCTGCATGGAGGGTCACCACAACAGCCCCCCGAGCTGGTCTTGCTGTGTGCCAAAGGACCCAGCTTGGGCAGGGAGGCAGGAGCCCCAGGGAAGCTCACAAATGCGGTGGGAAACTCCAGAGGGATCCCAGGCTCTCTAAGGACAATGATGAGAGAGACCGAGTTGTTTTGAGTTTACCTTCTGGATCCGTGTGTGCGCGTGGCGGGTGGCCGGCTGCCTGGCCTGATTGGTCTTTTTCCGGGTGAGAAAGCACCGGGTCCCCTGCTCAGTACCCTGGGTAGACAGATATGAGGAGGAGACTGGGGCAGGCACACTTAAACAGCCCTCAGGGGTTTTATAGTATCTCCTTGTGTCTAGCTGAAGTGTCTACTCATCATCCTTTCTCTGTTCCTGGGAGAGTCAGCTCCTCGGCCTGTTTCCCATGCACTTTGAGCATATATTCAAGACAGGGCCTGGAACTTGGGTGGTAGCTTAGGAATGTACTGGGAGACTGGGACGAGATGGCTAGAAGAAAGTTGGGGTGGGAGGAGGGTGGTCCTGAGACCCAGGATGGGAGATTCTACTTAGGGGTCAGGAGAGGCATCTAGAATGTGTGAGGTGGTGCTTGAGCTGGTTACTGAACATCCATCACATGCACAGTTCTGTCTGGGAAGGAGCTGATTCATGTGGCCCCTGGTCCCAAGGGACTTGATTACAACCAATATGTAAACTGTGAGCTTAGCACAAAGCAGGGAAATAACATCCGAGCAGCAGAGATGACAAGCAGTTTCTGGGGTTTTGTTCCTTCTGTACATTTGATCACAGAATTCACTTGTCCTGGAGGGTTTTTTCTCCTTGGGTTAAATACAGCCCAATTTCCTTCCCCTAATAATCCGAGTCATCACTAATGTATAATGCTGAGAGCACTTTCACATTCTTTAGTTTGTCCTTGTTCATTAGCTGGCTTGATATGCTCTTTCAACTGTCCATCCAGGGAAGTTTGATTGGAAATCAGGGGATCTCACAGGACAATTGAGTATGAATTTCAGGTTTGCTCTTCACTGCTGTGTGATTTTGGGCAAGCCATTTAACTTCTCTGAGCTTCAGTTTTCTCCTCTAAGAAATAGAGGTCAAAATACTTCCCTTGAAAAATTACTGGAGGATGAAATTCAATTGAGCACATATTTCCTGAGTTTCTTCTTGGTATGACTACACGCCTTAATGACACAAGTAGGCATGTGCCGTTATTGTTTTCACTCTGCAGATGAGGAACCAAAGCACAGAGAAGATAAGTATTTTGGTTCAACTTATAAAGTTTATAGGAGGCAGAGCTGGAATTTGAACTTGGGAAGTCTGGCTCCTGAGTGTACGTCTTTAACACTAAGCAATGGTTTTAAAGTAAAAGAGACTATAATAGAGACTCAGCCAGTGAGAGTTGCATTTGCATCATTGTGTACTAAGGAAGTGAGGGCAGTTGTGTGATGGTGAGTCAATAAGTCAGTCAACAAACCTTATGAGTGTCTACTTGTGCCAGCTCAATTCAGGTTCTGGGGACAGAGTGGCAAAAAGACTAGTCTGGCCTTCACAGAACTTAGATTCTTTGGGGAATGGGGAGTGAACGAGTGTGTATTATTTCCAGGAACTAAGTACTAGGAAGAAGTAAACAAGGCTAATGTGGAAAGCATGGCTGGGAAGGGCTTGATGAAGAGGTGACATCCAAGCTGAGACCTGAATGATGAGGGGACCCAGCGATGCAAAGTGCAAGACAGAAGAGTATTCCAAGCAGAAGGATTAACATGTGCAAAGGCCCTGATGTGTTTGTTCTGGGACAGAAAGAACACAACTGCAGCTAGGGCAGAGGAGAGCCAGAGAGAGGGGTCAAATGACTTCCCTGGGACCCTTGGCCATTGATGGGGAGCAGGTCTTTGGCTGCTAGTTCTTCACTTATTCCGCTACCCCACACTGCAGCCACCCTGTTTGTGGAGATCACAACTCAGAAACTGGAGAGATTAATTTGATGTCTCACACCCAGAAATTTTTCTAAAAATGGGTGGGATGGGATAGAGTAGACTAGCTGGATCCGTCGCGGCGCACGGGGAGTAGGTATTATTTTGTGAAGCTGCTTCCATTTGCTTCTATATGAGTTATATGAACAGATTATCTTGTAATATTTGTATCTTATTTGAGGTCATTGTCAGGAAGTTTGAGGCACACTTCTAGATGGGTGGGCACAGGTTTGAAAAGCCCAGAGGGTGGAGCCGCCTGGGGGCTCGGGGGTTCCCTGCAGGCTCCCATTCCGCCTGGCCTCCCTTTCCATCTGGCTTCAAGAATCGCAGCTTCTTGTGCATCTGGCCTGGGCAGAGAATGCCTCAGGAGAAAAGCTAATTCCAAAGAGCTCCCTGCAGTGTCATCCAGGCCTTGTGGTCCCCTTCTGTTGATGCTCCCTTCCTGGGTCTCTGGCCTCCCTTGTGGCTCTGGGGAGGGCTCCGGCAGGTGGCCCCAACCAATCTCACTCTGTCCTCTCCTCCCAGGTCTTCGAGAAGCCCAGCCCCATTGGGCCTGTCAACCAGCCTCCCTGCCCAGACATCATCTACCTGCTTGATGAGGAGGCCTTCCGGAAGGTGTCCCCAGAGCTAAGGAACTCAGACCTGCATGGCAGCACAGACAGTGGCTTTGGCAGTGCCAAGCCATCCCTGCAGACTGAAGAGCCCCAGTTTCTCCTCCCTACTCCCCACACCCAGGCCTGTGGGGCTCTGGGAACGGAGGTCCCCACAGAGCTACAGGACAGCTGCAGTAGTGGCAGCAGCAGTAGCACAGACAGTGGGATCTGCTTGCAGGAGCCCTGCCTGTGCCCCGGCAGGGGACCCACCTGGGAGCAGCAGGTGGAGAAAGCCAGCCAGGGCCAGGATGACAGTGGCATTGGCCTAGTCCACAGCTCTGAGGGGCAGCCAGGGGATGCACAGGACAGCTCTGCCTTGGGCCCTGTCAGTCTCCTGAGGCCTGAGGTGCCTGAGGAGGAAGACCCAGCCGTGGTGGCATTCCAGGGCTACCTGAAACAAACTAAATGCACAGAAGAGAACGCAGCCACAGCAGGTGGCCTGGAGGAAGAGGCGCCCTTGACAGACAGCCTTGGCCCCCAGTTCAGGACGTGCCTGGATGCCGAGGCAGACTGGCCTCCGCCAGCCTTGGCCAAGGGCTATGTGAAACAGGATCCTCCAGGAATGACTGTGGCTCCCTCAGATGGCCCCACCGGACAGTGGAACCAACTGTCTAAGGAATGGCCACTCCTGGGCTTGACCAGCTGTGGTGACCTGGGAACAGCTGACTGGAGTTTTATCCATGACCTTGCCCCTCTGGATTGTGTGGCAGCCTCAGGGGGTCCCCTGAGCTGCTTTGACTCAGACATGGTCGCCTTGCCGCTGATCTCCAGCCTGCACTCGAATGAGTGACCTGGGCTTAGGGCTGCTTTTGGTTTCAGTCATGCCTGTGCCTCTGCCTGGATCAGGCAGGCCATGCTGGGCATTTTTCTGCAAGCCTATCGGGGCCAGCCCTGGACAGGCCGTACAGGACAGGAGGAGACTGTCTCGCTGGAGTAGTGCAGGGCATGAGGATGGCATTGGCCTGTGCTGCTCAATGGGGCCCTGCAGACTCTAGCAGCACTAAGGGCCGGGCAAAGACCTCCGCTCCTTGGGACTCCTTCCTGTGCTGTAAAGGGCTCTGTGCTCAGGGGAACCTCAGGGGTTCTGGAGTCGTAGTGAGGCTGCCAGGTTGCAGTCCACTCGGACCCTGATGCCTCCTTCAGGCTAGTGAGGCATCAGAGCCTCCTGCAGGTTGGAGTGCTAAGAAAATGGAGTTTCAAGGCCTCCCTGGAGGGGTCATTTCTGGGGAGAGAAGGCAGGAGCAGAGGCTGAGTTTGATCTCTAGTGTGGTGGCAGGGAGAAGCTCCCCCACAGGGAGGTGTCTGGACTGGTCAGAGCACCAGCCTTCAGGTGACCTCTGGGCTTGGGCACCAACTCAGGAGATCACCAGAGAGACAGGGCTGGGACTGGCACCTGTGCTTGCTGCTCATGTCTAGCCACAGACCCAGAGGTCAGGGCCCTGGGCTGGGATCCTGCATGCTTGGTGTTCAGTCATGTGATCCTGGGCCAGTCACCTCTCAGAGGGCTTCAGTTTCCCCATCTGTAAAATAAGGACTCAATCTTTAGAGGGTCTCTGTGATGGATGTTAGCCAAGCTGGCCCTGGGGTGACATTTCAGACCCTGTCCAACTCAGTGCTGGGAGGAAATCGACTCTGGAACAAATCTTCCCAGTGAGCTTCCTGCTCACTGCAAGGGCTAATAGTTTTAGCATCGGTCTATGGGAGCATCCTTGGAGAACTGCCCATCTCTGAGGTCCAGAGGGATAGGTGTGGGCCCTGCGTCCCCACTATCCATTTGAAATCTGTCTTCAAATAAAGGCCGTTGACAGTCCCCAGACAGGATGCTGGGAAGAAGGGCAGGCCTTCCCAAGCTACCTCTTGGCCCTGAATTTCTCTGTGGAATTTTGAAAACAGGCCTTCTGGCCCAGGGAACCCACCCATGGCCCCTGCCACTCTGCCAAGAAGCTCCTGGGTACCAGCCTGATAAGTGAAGCCCCTCTGGCAACATGCTCAGGAGAGGATTCCTCAGGGTTTCCTTGACAGCTTACTTATTTATTTTGCTCCTTTATTTATTGAAGAGGCAGCATAAGACAGGAAAGAATTCTGTTTCTAGCCGTGTGACCATGGCCAAGTCACCTTTCCTCTTTGAGCCTCGGTTTTCTTGTCTGTAAAACTGTAGAAGAATGTCTGGCTTGTCTAATTCCCAGGGACACGAAGTTCCCCTGAGAAAATGGAAACACGCCTTGAACATGGAGCGCTATGAATGACGGATGTATTGTTATTCCAATAAATGTCTAGACCACGGAAATCTTGCGAAACCAGTCAGATTTCTGGTGACGCAATGGCTGACTTGGTTGATGATACTTGGGATGCTAATGAAGAGGGTGTTGCTCAGACAGAGCCCTCATCGAGAGCCTGTGCTCACATGTATTGCTGTGACCTTGAAAAAATGATTGATCTTCTCAGAGCTTCCAATTTCCCATCTGTAACGTGGGGATGGCAAGTCCCCACAGGGATGTTGTGAGTTTAAATGAGATTATGTGTCAAAGGAGTTTAACATGGAGCCAGGCATGTGGGGTTCCCATGTGAAAATAGCTGTCCTTGGTTATGAAGGCTGTAAAGGAGATTTTTTTCTTGGAAATGGGTGAAAATGAGAGAAGGAGTTTGCACAAGGATTCTTTCACAAGATGAGAAAAGGAACCGGTGGAAAGTGCACTGCAGCATTTCAGATGTGGATTCTGACAACCTGGAAAGGAAACCCACCACCTGTCAGGAAGGCAATAGCCCCGCCTTCCTGGAGCCTCACCTGCTCGCCTTGCCCGGGAGACGTCCCAGGGAGTTCTCATAACTGCGGAAGCTCTCTGCACTCTGTTCCGAAAGCAGCCTTCTCTTTCCTCGAAAAGCCACACGTGGGTTTGACTGTCCCTGAGCTCAGCCCAGTGGGTGGAGCAAACCACAGTCCCGTGGCCTGAGCCTCTGGTGTGCTGTACTCTGCCCCAGCCTGGATCCCCCTGGAGGTGACACCTCATCTCTTTTACCCTGTATCATCTCCACCATGTCTCTCCCTGCTTTTGCTCTGAGAAAGTAAGTTCTGGAAAAGTGCCCATTTTATGTCCTTCCATGAACTTGACCATTTGGAGTCCGCTCGCACTTTCATCTGGAATTGTCAGGATGGAAAGGGGAGTGGAGGGTTGGAGGTGGCGCCTTCCCCATGGAAAAGGCCTCTGGGCAGGTGGGATGAAGCGGACCATGAGGTGGGGAAAAGGTTGAGAAAATAAGAAAAATTCTCAGAAGAAATTGGGGCCAGTTTGGTGGAAGAAGGCAGCGTGAGGAGCGGCCTGCAGGACAGAATGGAGTTAGATGATGTGGCTCTCAGGGCAGCCCTCGGCTTGCTCCAGTGGAAGGAGTGGGAGTTTGCTCTAGCTCCTGGGCCTCGGGGCTGCTCTCTGAGCACCCAGTAGGGCAGGGCTGTGGGAGGGGCTGAGAGCTCTCCCAGGCTGCAGGGTGGATGGGACACTTGCCTACTTCTCTGGAATTGGAATTAAAGTCCCCAAGAGAAGGCCCTAATGGTTCTTAATCTGAGCAACCGTCCTTCTAGGGCTTTTCCAGGCGGAGGAATGTGTGTGATGCTGTGTTTCTGTGAGCTAACGGAACTTCCTCTTTAGAAAGGCGAGGGGTGAAATGGGCCCATATTGACGGAAGAGGAAATTCTATTGAACTGTGTTTTCCCAACTTTGCTAACAGCTGTAGTCAAGGGATTGCCTGTCCTCCCAAAATATCTCTATCCACCACCCCCATGCTCACAGTCTCACAGAGCACACCCAATCCATGAGCCTGGGTCCCACCCACAGACTCCCTGCGGCCCCTACACTGCCCTGGGCAGAAGTTCTCAGAGCCCCTCCTGTGAACGGCAGATAAAGGGGAGTCATGGGCTGTGCCCACCTGAGACAGCAGCCTGGTAATTGTGAAAGCCAGGTCCAGGAGTCAGGGTTGATTGTATCAGGCCTGAGCTAGAGGCCACTGGGTACTGGGAAGCTTGACTCATTCATTTCCTGCAGTGCTCATGGGTTTGAGGGTTTCTTTCGAAGCAAACCCACAATTTAAAGGCATTGTTATTAATGGCCTTCATCACCTTTCTTCACTATCATATTGATCTTAACTTTTCTTAATTTCCCATAAACTTCAAAAAAAGGAGATGGGGCTCAGTCAACACTGATGAGGAAGGGCTGGCTGGGATGAAATTAGTATTTTAAAAACACAACCCTGGCCGAAACACAAGGCTCAAGTCAGAGGGGTGAGGCAGGAGGCAGGGAGACCTGCTTGGGAGGTTTTATTGTAGTCAGCACTTCATTTCTTCCACAGACACCTACTATGTGCTGGACATGATGTTCAGCCCCGGGTATGAAAGGGGCTTGGCTTCGTGGAGGGTACCATCTGCTTATAAAGGCAAACAGCCAGCAGACGAGCTCAGCGACAAATATACCATGATGAGTGCCATGGACGAAATGGTATTCCACCCAAGGGATGAGGCAGGAAGCAGAGAAGCAGGGTAGGGGGCTCTTAGCTCTGGCTATAACAATAGTGTAACCTGGGGGGCTTTCACAACAGACATTTATTTCTCACAGTTCTGGAAGCTAGAAAGCCCAGGACCAAGGTGCCAGCTGATTCAGTTCCCGTGAGGCCCCTGTTCCTGGCTTGCAGTTGCTCTATGGACTGTGTCCTCACGTGGTGGAGAGGACTCCAGCCCCTCTCCCTTTCTTCTAAGAACACTGACCCCATCAAGGGCTCCTACCCTCCAGACTTCATCTACACCTAATCACCTCCCAAGGGACCCACCTCCAAATGCCATCTCATCGGGGGTCAGGGCAGAAACTGATGAGTTTGGGCATCAGGGTTGGGGACACCAATATTCACTTCATTACAGAGGCTTATACAACAGCCCAATCGAATGACAGTATTGACCAGGGGCAGCAGAAGGGACAGATTCAAAAGACATTTTAAAGAAAGAGTTGGCAAGACAAGATGACAGGGTGGAGTTAGAGGTGCTCAATACACTTGAGCTCCATGAGAAACATGAAATATGGACATGGAAGGGAGACGGGTGCAGGGGGAGAGGGTGAGCTCTGGCTTAATAATGGTGTCCTCCAAAGGAAAGGTCTTTCAGCAGCTGGCCTGCCAGGCCTGGCCCCAGGTGAGAGCTCAGGGCGGAGGATTCCAACGAGAGCTCTGTGCTCTCTGTGATCTGCTTCATATATGAGCGCACAGTCCTTGGTGTGGGGATGAGGAGGCAGGCCTGCAGCAGATCTCTGGGCCCCCTGCAGCCAATATGCAGTTAGGATATTCACCTGGTGACCTCCCGTCTTGAGATAAAGCAGCCTGCCATCCTTTGACTTACAGAGCAAAGTGAGCCATGCTTGTGCTTGACATCTGCCTGCAGACCCCAGCCCAGAGTCTCCCTAGATAAAAATCGCAACCTACCACTGAGGGCGTAACAGCTGAGGGCTCTCATTATGAATTGTCCCATCTACAGAGCTGATAGACTCTGGAGTGGGCATGAGCAGGGGAAGGGTACAGATAGGCGTGTGATCAGCAAAATCCTGGGTGGAGGATGTCACACCTGTACACCTACCTGCTCAGAAAGGAGAGGGTGGCGGAGTTTAAGGCCTCGCAATGACCCTGGAGAGCATGGAACATTCTTAGAATCCTGCTACCTGCTCATCCCAGCCCTGGCAGAATCCCTTGCCCTCTGTTTCCCCATATCGCCTCTACCTACCCCTCAGGGCACTCTCACCATGTCACTGCATGGGAATCACCTGGGGCGTTGGCTTCCTAGGCTTCTCCCCAAGGCCAGGACTTTCTGAGTGCTGGCTTCCAGGACCTGCTCAGGAAACAAATCACAGTTGATCCAGCTACATGTGATTCCAGCACACAGCGAAGTTTAGTTGTGTGTCACTGCTTTAGGGAACAACTTGATGATTTGCCATTCTCTCCCTAGATGGTATCACCCAGTCCTTAGAGGGCCATCTGGATGCTGATGAGTCCAAGTGGCCAGGCAGGATTTCTCCCCCAAACTCTATTCAGCTGGCTCAGCAGCCCCACTTGGATGCCTGGCACAGATCTCAGAATTATACTGTGACTGCATCCTTGATACCACACATCCATGCTTCTTCCTCCCAGAGTCTTCCTCACCTAAGTAAGTGGCCTTACTCTCCCCACAGTTCAGGCCCCAAACCCAGGAGTCATCCCTTCCCACCCCACCCCAACCCATCAGGTGAGTCCTACCAGTCCTACCTTCAGGACAGATGGTGAATCCAGTCACTTGTCACCACCCCTACCTACCAAATGCATACCACTGGCATTTTGGTCAAGTTCATTATCACCTCTCCCCTGGACCAGCTGCACCTGTCCTTTCCCTCTGCTTCCACTCCTGCTCCCTTGATCTTCTCTGGGCCATCATCAGCGTGGTGTGGTGCACAGGGCTGCCTAGGCTCCCTAGAACTGGAGGTGCCGAGGGCAGAAGGCAAATGACTGCAGTGGGCATGGAGATGCATCTCTGTCTGCACAGAGGCAGCCCTCTCAGAACTGCACTTTCCAGGTGAGGAATCAGAAGGTGCTGAGAGGAGGTGATGTGGGCCTGAGCGGCATCTGCTGTGTGTGCTGTGTTGGACATGTGCATGGGGGTCTACAGCAGGTGCAGAAGAGGCATTTGGCCCAGCTGGAATGTTTTGGAGGGCTGCTTGGAGAGTACAGGCCAAGGGCTCTGAAAACTTCCTGTCCAGCACCAGCTTCTTTCTCTTCCTACGCAGTCAACTCTTTGAAAGAGCACTTGCCACTCACTGGCGACTTCCAAATGCTTCTGTTGCATGGACAACTCCAGAGACACCACGCACTTCATATTCTATAGGCTATCACAGCACCCCCTGAAGTTGTGCAGCCTAGAGGCCCTGCTCGCAGCACTCCTCAGACACCAGGACCATATTTTTGTCCCCACCAACTCCTTCATGTTGATAACCCCAGCACAGATTCCCTCCTCCAAAGCCTAGTTATGCAATTAAAGGGCTCCATGTTCCTTCAACATGTCCAAGCCTGAGCCACCTTTTCCCCAAATTTGGATTTTCTCTAGTGTCTCCCATCCTGACCAATGCCACCACTCCCACCCACATGGCTATGGGGACATGGGGATCATGCATTTCCTTCTACACCTTCACTTTTCCCCTAATGGGAAAGGTGACCATGAGGTGGCCTGTCAGCCTTACCTCTTCAATAGTCCTCCAGCTGTCCCCTCCATCCCCGCCCAGATCCCCCATCAGGACAGTTTGACACCATGTCCTGGGCAGTTTCTTTTTCTCTAGCATCCCCCCCTCCCTCCAAATAACCTTCCCTGCTGCTCACTGGGTTCAGGGATCTCAAATGCAAATTTGAGCTTTTAATTCCACTTGCCAGTGGCTCCCACCACCTACAAGACAACACTCACAGCCTTAGCCTAAACGAGAAGGTTCTTCTGGATCTCACCCCTGCCTCCTGCGCCAGTCCCTTTCCTTCCCTTCCACACCCTCCCTCCTTCTCCCCTCCTGCCCTCACATCCCCTGCTGTCCCCAATATGCCACACCTTGCCACGCCTCCGGACCTCTGTCCACGCTGGTTCCTCATCCCCAAATGCTCTTCTCTCTCTTCATTCTTTCAAGGCAGCTCATGTGTCCTCCTCTACAAAGCTTCTCTGGGCCCCTCAGAACCTGTGCGTGCTTCTAATAGGTAACCTGCACTGGACAGCAGCGTTCCAGGGTCTCTTGTGTACAAGAATAAAAGGGTAAGAGTGACATGTGCCTCTTAGTGCCTCTGTGCTTGGAACAGTGCCAAGTACCTAGTCCTGGATGCACCAAAGTAAAAGGAGTGAAATTCATGAATTATTATATTACACTTCTTGGAGGTGAAGATGCAGAAATTGAGTTCTACAGCAGGTACTGTAAGATCTGAGCTCATGATTAAAGGCTGGGCCTAAGAGAACAGGCACATGTAATGCAGCAATCACTATGCAGCCACATGCCAGAGGGTAGAGAGAGCAGGGCAGTCACACCAGTGGGGTTGCTGCCAGTCCACTCAGGCTAAAGGACTCCCAGGGGCGAGGTTGTTGGGCTAGAGATGTCCCAAGGACAAAAAGGAAGAGGCAGAAGGTCCAAGGATTAGAGTGGAAAGTATGCTATGCCTGACTGACCCTCAGAAGGTCTGGGTTCTAGGCTCGCCCAGCTCAGGCATTGTGTGTTCTCTGGACAAGTCCATCAGTTCAACTCTGGGTCTCCGTCTTCTTGTCTATCAAATGGAGATAGTCCTCTTCAAGCTGATTTCATTCATTAATGTCCTGGGTCTATCACTCTCATTAACATAGTACAGTCAGTACTCATTTCATTGCGAGGTCTTTGAGAGCAGAAGTCCTCTTGATTCATCTCTGTATCCCTTGCACCCAGAAAATGCCTAACAGACTGTAATGGGTGCTCAATAAATTTTTGGTGAGTCAACGAATGCATGCATGAATAGTTTTCTTCTGTTCATGTAACAGAGGCATTTGAAAGCCATTGAAAGGAGTTGAAGAAGCATAATATCCAACGTGAGGGGCAATGTGGTAATGGTGGACTGAGGCTAAGCAGATGCTTGGATGACATTAGACTGAGCCTTAAAAAGGAGGCAGCACCTAGCTTTGATTGAAGTTCACACTCAGGCCTGCCATCTGCTCAGCTTAGTCATATGATAATATGATTTTTTTTCCTGCCCTGCTATTCTCACCCTACAACTCCTGAGTGCTGTAGGAACTCAGGGCCACAGCCAAACAGGAAGCCTGAAGTGAGGGGATATGGCCAAGAAGACAGGCAAACGATCATGAAAACATCTGGCACACAGTCATTCACTCTGAGCAAACTGGCACTGAATATCTAGCCTGGGTGCACCCTCTGGGAATACAACGGGCAACCAGATGTGCTGTTTTTCCTCCTCGGTGCAGTTCTACATTACTCATACACATACATACATGCAAATACACAGACACACACAACACACACATGCACACAAATACAAACACACAAACACATACATAAGCACACACAAACACACATACAGACACATTACAAACACACGCATACATACACAAAAACCACACACACATACACAGGAACACAGGGCTGTGGTCTTCTCAGCCTCAGGACATCCCACTAATGCCCTGGGGAGCACTCCTGGCAGATCAGTGCATGCACACACTTGTGACTTCCCTGTTTCTCTCAGAGCACATCAGCCCTGCTGTGACCCTCTCAGCCACCCTTCACTATGAAGCAGACCCAGGGGAGCCTCCACAGAAGGCCAAAAGGGCCACTCCAGAGTGGGAGGCAGCCCACTTGTGTCTGGGGCCTCCCTGTGCTGACCATCCCAATGCACTGTGTCCTCAATTTGGGCACAGATGACCTTATTGGGGGCCTCCTGGGGGCCCTGCCACCCTGAGTTTCGAGTCCTCCTCCTCCAGCAGGCGCTGTGTCTCCTTCTTGCGCTCCAGCTGCTCCAGGGGGGGCTCTCCTCCTCCTCCTCCTCCTCCTTCTCCTGTGGGGACGGGTGTCAGACTGAGGAAGCCACCTTACCCACCCCGCTGGCACTGGGGTTCTGGTTTTCATCTCGGCCAACCTGCACCGATGCTTTGCTGCGTGTCGGGCTCTGTGCTGGGCGCAGGGACACAGCAAGAGCAAGAAGGGCCCAGGGTCTGCCCTAGCAAAAGGCTCCCGTCCCTCAGGAGTGTGGGCAACAGGGGAGCCAGGCCAGGACAAGCAGCAGCCCATGGAGCTGTGACCCGGGATGGGAAGAAGGGTGACCAAAGTGGGGCCCCTCCTTGGTGGAGGGTGTGGCAGGTACAAAGGACTATGGCAAGATGGCTTTGGAGGCTGGTGTGGCTGGAATGGGCAGCTAAGTGGGACTGTGGAGAGAGAAAGGCCAGAGGATGGAGGGCTGGGCCACAGAAGGGTCTGCTCTGGATTCCAAGAGCCATGGAGGTTGGGGTCCCCTTGTCATCTGGGGGACATACTGCCCATGTATTAGTGAGGGCGGGGTAGGTCCCACCCTGGCCCCCAGGGAGGTCCTGATGCCAGCTGGGTGAGGGACAGCTGGTCTGTGGGACTTACCTTGACCCCTGCCACCCACCTACCCACAGGGGAAGGGGGCATTCCGGTCCATTCATAGCACAACTGCAGGCTCACCGTGATCCCCTGCCGCCTGACCTCAGACACCCCACCTGCCTGCTCACTGCCTGGGACTCTGCCATCTCTTAAACCAAGTTCCCCCAGGGACAGCCTCCACACCTGCAGCAAGCCTGGAGCAGGCAGGTGACCTCTGGGCTGCGTTGCTCACAGTCCCCAACCCTGCAGGTGCCCTGCAAGTGCTTGATAGAAGTGTGCTAAAAGAATGGATGGACTCTGGAAGGTTCCAACAACTCAGGAAGGACACGTAGCATGTGGTCATTAGTGCACAGGACTGAGCAGGAATGGGAGGTGTGCATCTACTTTGGTAGGGTGTGATTGATGGTGGCATGCCTGTGACCCCAGCTGCGTGGGATGCTGGGGCAGCAGGGACACTTGAACACAGGAGTTCAAGACCAGCCTGGGCAGCACACGAAGACACTGTCTCAAAACCAAGGTATCCTTTTAAGAAAGGGCTAGGGGTGTAGCTCACTTGCACATGTAATTACACAATAGTCATACATTTACACACATACACTTATGCACACTCACTAATTACGCAATAGTCATACATTCACACACATGTACACTCATGCACACATACTCCCACACACATGCACACATTCATGCACATACACACTCAATACGCAATAGTCATACATTCACTTATGCACACTCACGCACCCACACATAGATACACCCATTCATACTCACACAAACTTTACACACTCACACACATTTGTGCACACCTATACACACACGCACACATAAGCACACACACGCATGCAAATATGCACACACGCATGCACAGACACCCTCAATCTCACACACACAGATACGCATACCCTCAATCTCACACACACTGGCACACATACACACTGACAGAAACATACACACACATACACTAATACACACTCACAAACTCACACATATAAATAAACCCTTTCATACTCATACACTCACATACTCTCATGCACACTCACACACAATACACATTCCACACACTTGCACTCATAAATGCACCCATACACATGCACACACTTATACACACTCACATGCTCATTAACATGCACACACACTTACACAGATATGTGCACACCCATAGACTCATACAGACTCACATGCACTCACAACACTTACACTCACATATACATTCACACACATACACATATTCACACACTCACACATATATACACCCTTTCACACTCATGAACACTCACACACCCATACATGCTCATGCACACATGCACACTCACACACAAACTCAAACTCACACACACAGGCACACACATACACACTTAAACATACAAAGACATGCACACTAACACACACATCTACACTGACACACCCAAGCACACATACACATATGCATAGTCTCACACACACATTCAGATACACTCACATACCCATACACACATGTACACTCATGCACACATACTCCCACACACATGCACACATTCATGCACATACACAATACGCAATAGTCATACATATACATGTACACACTGACACATATATACCCTCGCCCTCACATGCATTCACACACATATACACTGTATCAAGCACTCACAAATTCATGCACACACACTTCCACACACATACACACTCACACATTTGCACATACACTCACAAACATACACACATACATACACACCAATACTCATACAAACACACTCACTGACACACACACCCATACACTCACATACACATATGCACACTCACACCACATACACTCACACATTTATCCACACTCACACCACATACACATGTACACAGACACACCCACACATATTCACAACACACTCACAAAGATACACACTTTAACATGCACACTCACACAAAAAAGCACACACAAACACACATATACATACACACAAACACATACACACACACACACATTCTCCACTTGCTCCTTCCCAGATCCCAGCACTGTGGAGCTGAGGTTATCCATACTCTGAAATAGCCTCAGAGCTGGAAGGGAGCTTGAGACCCTCAGGTTCAATGGCAGCTGTATGCACAACAGATATATGGGACCCAGAGAGCCTGAGCCCAGCCACTACAAGAGAAAGAACTAGGATTAGAACAGAAGATGAGGCTTCCTAGTTTCCCACCCATCCTTCTCCCACTGGCTCCTTGCGTGGATGGGATATGAGAAACTTCACCCAGCTTTGGGAGGAGCGACCCCCACCTCTGCAGGGCCCACCCAGTGGGCCTCCGGTGCTGCCCCACCTGTTGTTTTGTTGTTCTGCTGATACTCTGGGCACAGAACATTTTCACTTCTGGTCCCCTAGTGTGAGAATTCACCAGGCCACTGGCTTCCTGTTTTGTACCAAATCTGCTTAAATATCACCAATTCTAGATGGTTTTTGATCACTAAGCAAATTTTTAAAAATATAATATTGACACTCCCTTGCGCTCCTACTTTGAGTTTCCCAGACTCTGGGAGCAGAGAGAGGACACCATACATGCTGCCCTCTTGGTTCCCATCATCTGGTCCATGGGGCAAGGCCATGAAGACTCGAAGGAGAACCCAGAGTAAAAGAGCCCATCCTCAGCTGCCAGGATCCTCATGGTTTTAATCGTCTCTTGGGTTGTTCCTTAGGTAGAAGACCTCACCATCTGTGAGTGCCCTTCTCTAGAAGTTTATCTGCTCAGGAGCACAGAGTTGGATGTGGGTGAAGATGTGGAGAGGAGATCAAATTGCTGGTTTTCAGAACACCTAAGACTGAGCCAGGCAAAAAGCCCCACAAAAGATGCCCTGAAGAAATTGAGCAGCCTTTCCACCTGATTTCCTGAGAAGTTGCTGCCTAGGGCCAGGACCAAGCAAGGCTCCAGAGAGAGCTCAGAAGGACTATCAGGCCTGATTCTGTCTCTAAGAAGTGGCCCCCAAATAGGAGAGAGCAAGAATGAATGAGCACAAGGAAATCATCACGTTATGGAAGCCAGAGAGTGTTTATGATTCAAATCACAAGAGAACAAGAGCTGCAGGTTTTTGAGGCAGCTCCCTGGAGAAGCAAAATTTGAGCTGGCGTGAAGGATGGACAGAAGGTGATGCCTCGGGGTCAAGGAGGGTATGGATAACCAAAGGAAGAACGAGGAGTGGCCAGTGAGATGCTCAGAGCTGAGATGGGGCCAGGAGGCCTGAGAGTCCTGCTCATGGTAGCAGTGGACACAGAAAGGAGACCTGCTGGAGACAGGGGCTGGTTTCTTGGGGACCAAGGACCTCAGGGTCACTGCTGGCTTGGACTGAGGGTACAGGTGGGCAACAAAGGGTTATAAGGAGAGTAAATTCTCTCCAGGCCTGGAGCAGACCACTTCACTGTGCTCTCAGCCTATTTCCTCACCCCTGGGGTTGGCAGGCTACAGTGCGGATGTGTGAACGGAGACCCCACCCTGCACCAACGTGTGCCCGCCCCACAGAGGTTGGTGTTTTCCTTCCAGGGAAAGAGTGGCTTGGTTGGGAACGGTCTAGTCTTCAATCCTGGGCAGATCTCAGCAAAGTCCAGACAATGCCCAAGTAGCAGTTAGAATCTTGGCCCATTGGGGTCTAGAGCTACTACAACTCATAAATGAGAGCATTGGGACTATACTTTGTGCTTGCATCTTTTGTTTATTGAGCACCCACTGTATGACAGCACTTATGCTAAACATGAATACAGAGAATTTTTAAAAAGCAAGACAAGGTAAGAGCCAGGAGGATCCTTGAAGAAATAGTCCAGTCTTTTGATTTCCTGGTGCTGAAATAGATGACCAGAGAGGTGGAGTGACTAACCCAGGGACACATAGCATGGCAGGGCAATGTCAGAATCAGACTCTATTCTCCAGAGCTCCATCCTTACCTCACTAAGCCCGGAGGCCAGGCTGCATCCAGGAGGCCACAGACTCTGCTCAGGCTCCAGTGCAGACAGTAGTGAGCAGCTGTGGAGCTTTAGGCAAAGCATGCTACCTCTTGGAACCTCTCAGCTCCCATATGTAAAGTGGGACCAATCATAATTCCTGTGTCACAGGGTTGCCACAATGTCCAAAATGCAATAACAAGTCAGAAAAAAAGTTCCCTCTTCTAGGACAAGGCCGATTTTCAAGGTTATATTCGCTGTTTCCTCTTTACTCCACAAGCACTTATCGAGCACCTCTATGTGCTTCAGTTTTAGGGGCCCCTAGAGACCTATAGGACCTAACCTTGCCTGCAAAGGGCTCAGCTTGGTTGGGGAACAAGACAAATGGAGCAAACACGGCCCTCTACAACCAGGATCAAAAGGGGTGGCATCTGAGTCTCGAGTCCTAAGAAGAGTTGCAGGAAAAATGGGACTTGAGCCACACTGTGCAGGGGCGGGTGGGGGATAAGAGGGCACTCCGGGCTGGGGAACAGCCCTGACCAGGAGAGGACCTGGGAATGGGCAGCCCACAGTACTGCAGGCTCCCAAGGATGCGTCTCGACTCATCTGCTATGGCCTGAAGGAGTGAAGAGGGAGGGAGACGGTGCAGCAGAGGCCCTGGCACAGCAAGGGCTGGGCGCCCAGCCAGGGCCCAGCCCACAGACCTGTAGCCTTGATTTCTAGGAAGTTCTCCTCTCTTATTTATGAGCAAGTGGGAATCTGGCCCTTCAGAGTCCTCAACAGAAACATGTGGAGTCCTAGGGTGGGGCCACGGGGGGCCAAGAAAGCTCTGCTGGGCTGCGGAAGTAAAGAAAATGATGGGGGAGGAGAGGGGACAAGGAGCACGTCAGAAGGCCCCAAAAGAGGAAGCAGCCCACTCTCAGTTCCGCTCCCAAGGATGGGAAATACCCTCCATTCTCCCAGTCCTCAGCAGCTGTTCCTGCATCCTCTCCTGAAGCCACCAGACCTGAGACCAGGACCACTGGGTTGAGCCCCAACCTCCTTTCAAGTGTCCCTGAAGCTGGTGGGTCCCGAGCACTTTCAGGGACCCTTGAGCAGCCCTGCAGGGACTGCAGACCCCGGATTCACACTGAGAAGGGCATGATTGAAAGCGTCACTAGGAATGGACACCCTATAGGTTAAACTGTGGGTCTAAGCCAGGTGCCGTGGCGCATGCCTGTGATCCCAGCAGCTTGGGAAGCTGAGGCAGGAGGATTGCAAGTTCAAAGCCAGCCTCAGCAAGTAAGTGAGACCCTGTCTCTAAATAAAATACAAAAAGAACTGGGGACATGGCTAAGTGGTTAAGCATCCTTGGGTTCAATGTCTGGTACTAAAGTGGGTAGGGGAACCTGTGGGTCTAGTTCTCAGAGCTGAGATCCAAGGAAGAAGGAAGCCAAAGTCAATCCGTCTCCTTTTCTCCATTTCTCCCAAGAGACCTTCAAGGAAGAGAGGGAATCCAAAGCCATTAAGGGCTCTTCTCCACTCCCACCTAGTCAGAGGTAGAAGACCCAGTAAAGTCTTCCAAAAAGACTGTGTTTATAAAGTCAAGGCTTGGTTACGTGGAGGACGACGCAGGAATCCCCTGACAGGAAGTGAGGGGGGAGGGGTTGGCAAGGCCACTCTCCTTCCTTCTGCTCTGCTAGATCCCAAAACCAGAAAGAAACAAGGCCTCAGGAAAAGAAAGATAGGAAGATAAATCACATGACCCCTCTCCCCCTCCCAGTCAGCTGCCTGGGTAGTGGCCTTGGTGCTGGACAATGGCAGAGAAGCCAGGGCTGTAGTTGTGTCAGCAGGTTTCAACAGCCACCGCTGCTGATCCCCTCTCACGTCCTGCTCCATCCACAGCTGCCTGGGAACTCAGCCCCTCTGGATAGAACAACAGCATCATCAAGGACCGACTAAGTCAACACCCCAGGGCCAGCTCCGCCTCTGGCCCCCGTAGGTCCCTCTACAGGAAGGAGTGATGACTGGCAAGGCACATTGTCCTGCTGTCCTCGGGTGACAGCTGTTTCTTCCTTTCTCTTGTTCTTATCTGCTTCCCTCAGCCTCGCCTGGGTTCCTCTTTCTGCTTTCTCCACTCCACCACTCCACCACTTTCTGCTTCCCAGGGCCGACTTGGCTCAGGAAACCCAGGGCACTGGGAGATACTGTCCCCTGTGCCCCATGCCCACCCTGGCACAGGAGCCCAGGCTACTGGGACATTTCTAGTCTATTCTCAGAACTACCAATCAAAATTGAGAGCTAACCACATTTGGGAGGCACTGAGGCCTGTCATGGAGGGAGAGCGGGCCCAGGGCAGGGAGTAGAGCTGGGTAGAGGGCAGCAATTCCAGGGAAAGAATGGAAAGTGCCAGAACCAAGCATAGAGGGAGGCAGGGCAGAGTAAAGGCTGAACTCCGTCTTCAGAGAAGTTGTCCTCTGATGGGAAGGTAAAAAACCCTGTCTGGAGTCCCACCTCTATTTCCATAGAACTTTGCCCAGTGAAGATATGACTGTCTTTCCAGCCCCTGGTGTCAACCCTATAAGAGGAAGTGATGGGACCCGCCACCTGAGGCGCTCCCTCTGGAGTCTGGGGGCTCCTCCCACACTGTAGGGTGTGGCTTGGCTCCTCAGGACGCCTCAGCAACTCCTGCAGGCTCAGGGCCTCCTGGAGTCCGGTCCTTCTCCCTGGGGTGGCCGCCTCCTCGCTGGTTCCTGTGAGAAGGCTGCTGCCACCTGGCCAGTCCCTCCCCAGAGGCCTGACTGTCCCCAGGACTCTCAGGTCACAGGCTAGTGAAGTATCCAAAGAAGACTCCTCATCCTCCACCTTCAGAGGCCAGGCCAGGTCTTGAGGACCCAGAAGAGGGAGAGCAGCCCAGGAGAGCCCAGGATGGTCAGGAGCTAAGCCAGGAGTCTGTTCCTAGAAAAGAAAAGGAAGGGGGAAAGAGAAGAGGTGTGAGAAGGTTCCTCTAAACCATGTCACCTAGTGAGGCTTCTTCCAGCAAGAAAGAAGGCACTAAATCATCTCTGAATTTTGAGTGGTCCTTGGTGCTGGGCGTGGGTGCCTGGACCCCCTTAGGGCTTTATTTGGACTTGAGATTCACTCAGGAGTTCTGCAGCTTCTCACTCACCTCTCCCAGGCTCTAGAAGCCAGGTGCTGCCCCCGTCAGACTAACCCGTTGGAGAACTTCATGTAGCCGCCATCTGGACTGCTGATATGGCCACTGATGGTGAAGGGTGGCCCCACTTCCAGATCCTTCAGGGTCCTGAGAAAGGTTATCTTATTAAGCTCCTAGAGCCGAGAACCCAGCCTCTCCCTGGGGCTGCGTATCCCTGGACTAGACATAGGAAGACATTCCTGGCTGTGGGGGCCGTCTCCAGGTAGCTGACTCACTGACCTATCTTCCAGAATAGGACTAGCCCCATTTCTCAGGGCCAGGAGGAGCAGGACTGCGGGAAATAGATGAGATGACTCAGCCCAAGAGGACCTTCTGACTCCAGCTCCCCTCTTCTCTTTCTAGAGGGATGGGTGGATGGATAGAGGGATGGGTGGATGGATAGAGGGATGGACGTTCCCTGCCTGAGAATGATCCCTGCTAAGAGGATCACTGTCATTAGGATCTCACATGGTTCTCTCTATGCTCAAGTTTTTCATGGAACTTTTCCAAATGGATTCTATTTGGTTTGTGTAGGGGTACGGAAAGGAGATGGGAAGGGAAACAGTAAGTTCTGGCTCCATCTTTGAGTCTTTCTTCATCATACTTAACCCCCAGTGCACACGCCACCCAGATCAGCTCTGTATCTACTCACCGGATTTGGTACAAGTTGAAGACAAAATTAGGCCCTGGGAAAACAACCAAAAAGAGAGTTAGTAACTCCAGGGAAACTGCCAGGACCCTTCCAGAATGATCTGGTACTCCCTCACCCCTGTCTGGAGGAGCAGATGACTAGGCCTTGGGATGCCTTGTGAGGGCCCAAGGCTTCTAAGGGCCCTGCCCCTGTTGGGAGGGAGGCAGTACCAGCCTAGAGTTCAAAAGAACCAGGCCTCCTCGGTTTCAATCCCACTCCATTCTTTTCCACCCCTGTGACTTTAGCCTCACATCCTCCTCTACTTCAAAAATGGAAGCTATAATAACTTTGTCCTCCTGTGGAATTTTTTAAAAAGAATAATATTAGGCAAAACATTGTAGGTGCTTAACAAATATTTGTAGACACCGGTTAAAGTTTACTATAGATCTAAGAAATTTTCACTACCTCTCGTCATTCCATCATGTCCCTCCCACTTTCCCAGAGTCCTATGAAAAGCACAGATTTGTCCCTAGAATTGAAAACACCTCAGTGAATTCCAGGAGACTCCCGGGGAAGCTGGAACGTCGGCACGCTTAGGAGAGGACCCAGGACCCACGGATGGGGCAGGGTCTCCCAGGAGCCAGACAGGACCACCTGGAACTTGGCCTGCCAGTCCCTTGCCCTTGGCCTTGAGGGCCCACACAGGCCCCTGGGAGAGACCCCTGTGGGCCATGAAGAAAGGGGAAGCTGGCTGTTTGCTGGGGTGGGAGGAGCCCCCATTCTTTCAATAAAGGTCACATTGCCCCACCCCAGCCAGTTCAGCGCTCAGCTACCCAGTCAAGGCTTCAACCACAGAACTGCCACAGGAAAGAATTTTGCATCCCGCGCAGTGCTTCAAGACTGGCAGTTCCGCTGCCTTGGCAACCGCTACAGGACAGGTGGGGCCGGGCAGAGCTGGGGTGACGGGGGCCAGTGCTCACTTACCCTCCCAGCAGTACCCACGCTGGTACCACTTGGCCAGGCTGTAGCCGAGGATGGACACGAGCAGCAGTGACAGCCCCACGCTGAGGATCAGGCCCAAGGTGCTAATGGAGTCCTCCCCTGCAGAGGGACACAGCAGCCTCGAGTCCTCTCACAGCCCCTCGCACTGGCTGACCTGCACCATGGGCCACTGCCCATCAAAGTCACTATCCCCTGGAAGTCTCAATCAGAGCTAGTTCACTCAGCCCGACCACACTACCACATAAAACTCAGATACTTAAATTGTTAGAGTAAGACATGCAATAGTTAATCCAAAGGAAGTGACCTCTGATAACAGCTTGGAGCTGGGAGGCCTTCCTGAATCCTCAGGCATTCTGCTTGATGGAAAAGTCACTGTTGTTGGGGGACGAGCCCGGGACATCCAGCCTTGGTGTGAGTGAGGTGGCTGGGAGGGGCAGGCTGGAGACGCCCAAGAGCACAGACCCGAGGAACTGCTTTCCCCTGCCCGCTCTTCAAAGCCCATGTGCCCAGCAGCAGGGTGAACCCTGGGCTCTGCCTGCTGCTGGTACTTGCCCCTTGTTCCCTTTTTGTGGTATGAGCACTTGGCTAAATTTATGTTTTGTTTGTAAAGCTTCACCAAGAGAAGGAAACAGACTGGAAATATGTGGGGCCAGAGACGAGAGAAGCAGAAGCAGAGGGAGACAAGGTTCTGAGGAGAGGCTGAGGGTAGGCGCACCATGGGACAACCCACCTGGGGTCAGGGTGCTCATGAAGGGGAGAGCAGACCCCTCCAGCCCCATGAGGCACCAGGACTGTGGCAGAGCACGATGATTTGCCTCCTTGACCTAATGGCTTGAGGGGTGTTGCCTAGAGGTCAAGAGGTGCACTGGTCAGGCCCAGACCCTGGGTGCTGGCTAGCATCTGAAATCCAGCTCTGTCACTTGCCAACTCTAGGGCCCATGTCGCTCCCTTCACCTTGCTAACAGTCAATTGCCGTGGTGCAAAGTGAGACTAAAATAAGTACACATAGAGTTATTGTGATGATGAAGGGAGATGTTGAGGAAGGAGCACTGAGAAGAGGTCCTGGCACACACAAAGTGCTTAATAGATGCTGGTCATATCATTGTTGTTGTTGTCATTAACATTATCAATAATGCAAATACATTTTTATTTGCTTTTTATTTATTCTGGTGGTGGGGATTGAATGCCCAGGGGCACTTTATCATTGAGCCACATCCACCAACCCTTTTAATTTTTTTATTTTGAGATAGGGTCTCACTCAGTTGCTGAGGCTGGCTTTGAACTTTCGATCCTGCTGCCTCAGCCCCCCAAGTGGCTGGGATTACAGGTGTGTGCCACTGCACCCAGTTTGCAAGTACATTTTTAAATACTTCACAGTTCTCCCCACCCACACCTTTCTTTCATGCCCCTTGGTCCTTGCCGTTAAAGCAGCCATGTGAAAAGAACATGACCACCAGATGCAGAGAAAAGGGAGTCTCTCCTCTGTCTTTAAGGGATCTGTCCCCTGGAAATCTCAATCAGAGCTAGTTCACTCAGTCCAGGCCCTTAGAGAAACACAAAGAATTCACAGTATAGACAAAAAATAAGTGAGCCTAAGATTTACCTTCTTGGTCAAACTGTTATTGCAGTTTGGCCTACCTGGCCAATATAATTACTAATATTACTTCCTCCCCTGGGATCCTCAGCAGCTCAAGAGCTGGATAAAAAGAGGAAGCAAGAGATGACACAGTCTAGGGAAAAAAAAGGTATAGGGAGCGACCACCAGTTTCTCACTGGGGGGTTCTTCTTCCTGCGGAGGAGGGTGTAAGCCACCTGAGAACTTAAAGTCTGAAATAATTAGTGAAGAACAAAAGACAAAGAGTCAGAAATGTGTTTACAAAAGCAGAGCCCCCTGATAGGTCCATTCCACGCGAGAGCTGGAAGTAGACAAAGGAAAGACGGCTCCAGTGGTTTACTTAAGGGGGTACATTAAAGGCAGGGATAAGGTTAAGGGGCAGAGTCATGCTTCAGGATATCTTGTAGTCAGCAGGTTGATTGGCATCTTGGCAGGTCACACCTGTCTCAGGTGCTGTGTGGGACTTGGCAGAGTGGGATAGGAATTCACAATGTGTCAGGGCAGTTAACCAGAGGAAGGGTCCACTGGTCATTCCCAGACACAGATGCTCTTACCACATGAAGCCCATGGATGGCTCCCCACAGAAAGGCTTAGCCGATGCCAATATTGGAGTCCAGCACAGGAGCCAGCCACAGTGCCCCAACCCAGAACCCAAGAACAGCTTAGAAGCGGCTGCGATGGTCTGAAGTCATCCTCCAAAATTCATGTTTAAATGTAATGGCTAATGTGATAGTATCTGCCATGTGAGGACAGAGCCCCCACCTACTTGGAAGGACACAGTCACAGGATGCCTTGTTAAACAGATAGCAGCCCTCACCAGACACCAAACCTGCCAGAACCTTGACTTCCCAGCCTCCAGAAGTGTGAGAAATAAATTTCTATTCTTTACAAATTAGCCCCAGTCTCAGGTGTTTTGTTATAGCAGTACGAATGGAGGAGAAGCAGAGCAGTGGCCTGTTGAACTGGAAGGTGCCTGAGGGGAGGCAGGTGCAGGTGGGTGGGGAGGGGAGTGGACCATGTAGCAGCCCCTTGCAAGGCCAAGCAGTTCTTTTTTTTAATATTTATTTTTCAGGTGTAGATGGACACAACACAATGCCTTTATTTTTATGTGGTGTGAGGATCGAACCCGGGTCCCGCATGTGCTAGGCGAGCACTCTACCGCTGAGCCACAATCCCAGCCCCTCTGGAAGTATTTGATCTTATCTTCTCTGCGCCAGGCACTGTTGCAAGCACCTGAATTACAGCAATAAGTAGAGCCAATAAAAATCCTTGTCCTTATGGAGAGTGGATACCAGTGGAGGAAACAGGCAAAGCACAAAGAAATAAATTACATGGCACCCGAGAAGGAGGTGCCTGCTAGGGGCGGGGAAGCAGAGAGAGTACTGTGAGGGTGGAGGGGACATTTTAAATAAAGTGGCCAGGGAAGGCCTTGTGGAGAAGGCACAACTGAAGAGCAGAGATGTAAAGGAGGTGAGAGAGTGTTGAGAGGCTGTGGCTCTCAACAAGAGAGAGAGACGGGGGAGGCCATGCAGATACCAGGTAGGAACGTGCTAGGCTGCGGAAGCAGTAGGTACAAGGGAGACAGGAGCAGGGCCCGCAGGCCCAGGAGCGCAGGGCAGCCCTAGTGGGGAACCAGAGAGCAGTAGAGGAGGTGGTTATGGGAACCACTCCTGGGGTTCCTGGAAGGCAATGAGGGGAACTTGGCTTTTCCTCTGAACATGATGGGGAGTCCTAGAGGACTTAGAGAAAGGACATGACCTGAAGTTTTGAAAAGATGTCACCAGCTTGCTACTGTGTGTCAAGAATAGACAGGGCAGAGATGACTGAAGACGTGTTACTGAGGCAACTGAATAACCCCTGCAGCTTCACCTGCTATAAATTAACTTAAAAATCATTAATTTGGGAGGTCACACCACTGGACGATACATTATTAGTCTCCTACTGGCTTTGCTGTAGGCAGCACTTCTAATGTGGGTTTTGATGGGAACGGTTGCCTAGGTTACTGTGCAGGGACCTGAAGGCCACTTTTGCTGAAACACTGACTCTTCCCTTGGGCCTGCCGAGGTCCCGCGGGTGGCTGCAGCAGGATGAAAAGCTTGTCACCTCTGCCTTCATACTGTGTCTGTTGCCTTTGCTGCCTTAACCTTTGGGTCAGATTTTACTCATCTCTCCATGTACATGGGGATGTTCTTTCCAATGCTGATCAGCTGAGAAATGTTTTGTCCAGAACTATAATATAGGGTTAAGTTGACCTAGACTTACCAAGTCTCTTTTTTTCCCTCTTCAAGACAAAAACCATCTATCATCTGCCATGTCCAGAAACACCAGACCATGAAAAAAGCAAAAAGAGGTAGAACCCTAGTTCCTAGAAGATCTCAGCCTATTTCCAAAAAAGACACGAATATCCCTTCCCTTCCTTAGACTCTCTCCCTCATTATTCCTGACCTGTATCTGTAACCCTTCAACTCCTTGGAGTTGAGAAGTTGATTTGCAAGCACAGCTCCTGCTTCTTTATTCTTTGGACACTATTTGAATAAAGTTCTTTCCTTTCCCATCACCTCTTGAGTCTCTGGCTTTATCAAGTGGCAGCAGAATCAGATTTTTTTTCCTGTTATAGAAAAACAGAAAAGGGGGGCTAACTGCAAACATCCAAGCAAGCAATGATCTTTGCAAGAAAGTAGGGCAAGAACTAAGACGGGGTCAAAGAAAGGTCATCTAAGTGGGTGATCAAGAGAGGGAGAGTGACCTAAAAGTTCAGGTCTTTAAGAACTAGGGAGTGGTGACCCAGTGGGCAGGGCCCGTGACTCAGCACGGTGTGATAGTAGTACTGGTAGTGTTTGTGGAAGTTGGGGTTTTGAAGGGTTTCATCAGAGGAATGTCAACCAGGGGTTGAAAGTACCAGAGGAAAGCACCAGCAGGGGAGTCCCGGGCCTTCCTGACATCCAGAGGAGAGGCAAGGGAGCTGCTGCTCTTTGACCACCCCTCCTCCCAGGAGCGCCTTTGGCCTACAGGAGCTGGCCTTTCGAGGATGTTCCCTTAAGTAATATTCCTAGTCACCCTTTATCTACCCTTTCACTTTTATTATAAAATGTTTCATGCATGTAAGTACATAGAATACCATAATTAACATCCATGTAGTTATTACCAATTTTAAAAAGGTTCTAAAATTTGCCATTATTTCTTCTAAAGCATCTCAATCTCAGAGTAGTCCTTTCTTCTCACTCCCTTTAAGTAACTGGTCTCCCAAATTTGTTTATCTTTCCTATGCACATTTTTAATTCTGTTGCTTCATAGTTTTTCCATAAATCCTATAAAAATGGTAGTAGAAATACTTCTGCTTCCAGCCATCGTGGAATAATAGGGACCCAATTTACACTCCCATCTTCAATAACTAGAAAACCAAGCAAAATATGTAAAACAAGTTCAAGGTAGTAAAGGACGGTGGTCCTGAAGGAAGAAAATGAAGTGAGCCATCCTCTGAGATTGCCCAGTTTACTGTCCAGGTGAATTTCCAAAACCTAGTACAGGGAGGAGGAACCCAGAGAAAGCCCAGCTCAGTCTGAAGTTGAGGAGACAAAATCTGGAAATCAAGGCAGTTAGCCAAAACCCCAGAGAGGAGGGAGTTGGACAGAGAGAATGATTTCCAGAAATCCATCAGCAAAGGGGACCTCAGAGTCTTGGGCTGTGGCTTGTCTTTTAGTTTTACTTTTTTTTTTTTTTTTTTTTTGAGCAGATTTTTAACTTTTATTTTGGTCCAATTTGTCCATATTTATATTTCTTATAAATCTTAAAAAACTCATCACTAGTTGGATATATACCCAAGTTTTAAAAGTTTGTTTTTAATAGTTATCCTTTACCCAGCATTCATTTGTTATTATATCCATTCCATAATTTTTATATGGAAAATTCATTTTCTTTCTTTTCCCTAATACTCTTCATTGCTGCTGCATTCAAGTTTAACAGAAATGTACGCTTCTTTTTCTGGACTTAATACTATCTTCTGCTGCCATAAGTGTCTATCATTTACCATTCCTACATTGTTTTATTTACCTATGGGCTCATAATATATCTTGATAGCTGGTAAACTTAAACACTCCAACTTATCCTCCCTCAAAAGCATATTAGTTATTTCGCTACTTTGTTCTTTCTTGCAAATTTTGACATTAGTTTTCAAGGTTAATGAAACTATGTATAGAATTTTGGTTAGAATGGTAATGGACATATAGGTTCATTTGGGTAAAGCTAATATATTTGTTATACTTAATCTTCAAATCTATGAATATAACACATTTTTCATTTATTTGGGCCATTTTAAATATAATGTGTAATTTCTCCTTTAAATGTTTGTTCTTCCTTTTTAAAAAATGTATTTCTATATATTTATAGTGTTGTTGCAACTATAAATGGGAGCTTGCCTTGTATATATTGGTCTTACATGTAGCAATGTTATGAACTCTCATTCTGATAGTCTTGGACACAAAGATTATACTGTCAACAAATAAAAGGTAATTTGGTCTCTTAGTGTATGTTATTATATGTTTAAATTCACTTTTTGTTTTATTGTATTTATTACAATTTTCAATGGAATGCATTTTAAAATCTGTATTTAATGCTCCAAATTCCCCCCAAGTATCACTTTAGTTTCATACCATAAGGAATGAAGACATGTAGTATTTTTACCTTTATCTGACCTAAATGTTTTGGAATATCTTCTTAGATATCCTCTATAACCCATGAGTTCTCTGGCAGTGACTTTTTAGTTTCCAAATAGATATAGTAAAGTGTTTATCTTTGGGTGGTTTATTAAGATAGATGTTGACTATATTGTCATGCCTATTACTCTTCATAAGAAAAGAGAGTAACAATTTAATCTCATAAGGCTCAATGCTTTCATGTAATTTGTGAAATCAAAATAAAGTTTTTGAAAACTCATTCTGTAGAAGGTAAAACATCTGAAATTATTACAAATGTTATTGAAGATTCATATTAAAGATTTAACATTAATAATTAAAGTGTTTTTTGCATTTTTCATACTTTTGGCACTCTGAGGTTTAGTCTTAGATATTTATTTCTGACCTATCTTGTAGTTGACTGGTTCTTCTCCAGTCATATCTAATCTGCTATTAAACCATCCTTTATGTTCTTAATTTCAATTATTATATTTTTCATTTCCAGAATTTCTATTTAATTCTTTTTAAGAATTTTCAATTATTTCTCACAATTTCCTGTCATATCTCTTAATTTCATATTATTTGATACGCCTCTTTCCTATATTTTTATTGGTAGTTTCTAGGGTTGATGTATCTATCTTATCAGAGCCATGTGTAAGTTAAAAGAAAAGAATAAATAAAGGTATACCATGTAAAATACTAATCAAAAAAAATACAAAGTGACATATTTATATCAAAGTCGATTTTAGAGCAAGAAATATTACCAAGAATAAAGAAGGGTGTCTTATGATAAAAGAACCAATTCCTCAAGAGGTCATAGCAATCCTAAATGTGCAAGCATCTTCATTATATGACTTTAAAATTCAAGAAGAAAAATTGATAGAATTGAAATAAATGCTAGAGAAGTCCATTATAATTATAAGAGAAGTCAACTCTTTTCTCCGTAATTACTGAACAGGAAATCAGTGAGGTTATAGAAGATACAAACAATACTACAACCCAACTCAATCTTGTAGACATTTACAGACCATTATATCAAACACCTGCTGAATATACATTGTTTTCAAGGACACATGAAACATTCATCAAAGTAGATCATATGTTAAAACATAAAACTGGTTTCAATACATTTTAAAAGACTGAAATCATACACAGCACATTCCTTGACCACTGCATTATATTGAAAATAGACAATAAAAAGATATCAGGAGAATTTCCCAACATTTAGAAATTAAACAACACATTTCTGAATACCTCAGAGGTAAAAGAAATATCACAGAGAATATTAGAAATACTTAAACTGAATGATATTAAAAACACAACACTCTGAAAAATACGAGCAGGTGGTCCAAAGCAGCTGGAATTCATAGGACAGAGGTGAGATTTGTGCAGATAAGAAACTCGGGAAAGTACAGATGGGCCCTCAAGGAGTGGCTCAGTGCACATGTGTACTCAAACTACCAGAGGCCAGAGAGGAATCACATGAAAGGAATAGTTAAGAACCGTATCTAGAATAGACATCATTAAAAACTTTTGGGAACAAGGCCTGTTCCCAAAACCAGACTGGAAAGACTTACAATTCACAGGGGATTTGATAGAGAGTGAATAATATTTTGCCACAGGATGGTCCTAGGCCAAACATTGCTCTGGACTCACCTAACAGATCACAAAACAAAAGGGGTCAAACTGTTTCCAAATAAACTTAACTGCTTCCCAGAATATTTATAGGGAAACAAAAATACCCAGTATTCAGGCAAGCTAAAATCCACAAGATCTGCCTCCAATCAAACCAATTTGTCAGACAAATCAAAGGTCTAGATTTAGTCACCCCAACAAATGGCATAGCAACCACACAAGCAAACACAAAGTAGATAAAACCAGAGGAACAAAGACACTGGCCAAGAACAAACACCACTCCAGTAACAGAGGAATTTTCTAAAAATGGTTTCTTCTCTAGAATCCACTTAACAAAAACATAATTAAAACAAAGGAAATGAGATGTTAAGGAAACAAATTAAGAACAAAATAATGTCAGTATAGAGATAATACATTCAATAGAAATAGCAAGGACTAAAATAGAGAAGAATAGGGTAGGGTAGAATAGACATCATTAAAAACTAAATTACTAGCAGAAGGAGCTTGAGATAAGCATAAGGGATGGGGAAGAAAAACACAAAGAAATCAAAGCAATTAGAGAAAAAGCTAGCAGTTATGGAAGACACGGATAATCTAGGCTAAGGAATATGGGCAACCCTGAGATAGAGAACTCAAAAAATTAATTAGAAAGAGTTTTCCAAGCTATAAAAGAATTTCCCTGAAATAAGAGGAGAAAGAGAACCTGTAAACAAAGAATGTAAAAAGTTCTAAGAAAATCTGACTCAGAACACTCAAGACACAGCCTAATTAAAGTGCTTTCCCAGGTGTTCAGCTGGTTTGCTCAACACCATACCCGCTGTCTGTATTCAGCCTGACGCTGCTGCTGGGACCCTGCAGCCATTCCTTCTGGTAAGCTGACTGATGCCCTGCTAATAGCGGGTGACAGAGACAGGACTACTTCTGCCTGTTTGCTTCCTGTTGTCTTCCTGTGGATTTCATGCTACCATCAGCATTCCCTAATGATGACATTCCAGCATTTCTTCTAGAATCAGTCGATTTTGCAATTTTTCCAAATTCATAGAACCAATTTCATGACTTCCTACCTCTGCCCCAGAAATAGTGCACCAGTCTGCCTCAGCCTCCTCCTCTCAGAGTTCTGAGGGTGTCCTCCAGGCTCTGTGTTTTAATACTCCCAAGTTCTTCCCTTTATTCCCCAGACCTAAAGCTGGTAGCTCCTGCCTGTGATTGCTACCCATAATACTTAGTGTTCTCTAGCTACCTTTTCAGTTCCCTAGTTAATAATTCTCCATAATAAATTATCTCTGTTCCAATAACTAATACAGTTTCTTTTTTCGTACTAGATCCTGACTGTCTGGAAGAAATATGAAAATATCTTGGGAAACAGGCAGGGGGATGCAGCATAATTTAGGTTGGCCTCAGATTTCTTCACAGAAACTTAATGTTAGGAGATAATGGAGCAGAGTCTATAAGGTTTTAAGGGGAGAAAAAAAGGTGAAACTCCAAAAGATTTTACAAAGGCAAGAGGTTGTTAAAATATAAAAGCAGCAGACAGATATTCCCAAATATGAAGGAACTTAATAGAATATGTACATGCTTTCCTTGCACCCAGCTTCTACTGGTTGGCGGGCAGCACCAGGTCAGTTCTTAGCAAGTAAGAAGGATGACCGTGGAGAAGCGCTGCTCCACACAAGGTGTCTGATTCCAAGTTGGGAGGACAGTGGCCACGAGGAGGGACAGACCGGTGTGGGAGTCTGAGCAAGAAGAAGTGGGCATCCATGTAGAGAGCAAGGGAAGTCTGTGGGGCATCATAGCCCAGGCAAGGTGAAGAGGGCATCCCTGGAAAAGCAATCTGGCCCGCAAGTCAGGACCTGAATGAGATGAAGAGGAGGACATCCATGGCAAGGCTGGGGAAGGTGGCCCAGAAAGTGGAGTCAAAGACCACACAGGGTGAGGCCATGACTGGGCTTCCCAGTAGGAGGCGACTATCTGAGCAGAGGGAGATGGGCATCAGTGCTGGAGGGGAGATGGCAGCAGAAACAGGGCATTGATTACATGCAGGGGATTAATTAAATGAATAAATATATTAAGAATAATGAAAGCCAGATTTCATACTCTGGGGAAAAAAGAATTACAAATACAAAAAGAGAAACCTAGAATAAACCCTGTGGTGTTGGATTAGAACTGAAGTCACTGGTATGGATAAAAGCTTTCTACCTATAAAAATAGAAATAAATGGAGATGTGTATGTATGTGTGTGTGTGTACCTCAGTTCACCAAGAGGCTTGGGAGCAAAAATGTCCCAATATCACTGAGCACATCCACCACCAACATTTTGGCTTCCAAAAGCCATTTTACACTCAAAGAGACCAAGGCTCCTTGGAGAAATAGCTGATTTCAGGGCAGGCAGGGAGAGCACAGGGAAAACTTGACTCCTCTTCCTGCACTAAAACAAGAAGAAAGGGCACAGAGAATAATAAAAATGTGTTCAAAAGATATATAAGCCAGCTATTTGGCAAATCATTTATCATTTGAGCATCAAAATAAATAACAGTAGTAACAATCCACTGAATAAAACAGAAGCTTTAAGTCCATGCAGACATTAATCATTCAGTTGATTAAAAGTATAACGCATACTGTGACGTTTACAGAGTTTTCAAGTATTCCACACAAAATATTTATTAATTATAAAGAGGACAAAAAGCTGTAACTTTACAGAGGGGCAAAATCCCCCTTCAACATCAGTAATAACACACAATGATGTCCCCAGGAGGATGCAAGAACCCGGATCACATCTTGGACATTCCTCCAAAGATGTAAGCCTGAATATGATCAAGGAGAAGCATCGTACAAACTCAAATAAGCAGAGGGGCAAATAATAACTGGAGTGTGATCTAGAATAGAGGTCACTAAAGTCAAGAGAGGAGGGAGGGACGTTCCTCACTGAAGCCCACTGAAAAGACATGGACACTCCATCAACTCTGAACTGGATCCTTTTACTACACAAAACCTTAATTGGGGCAAAAGACTTGAAGTAGTGAGGATTAGATGGAAGTAGTGAACTGATGTTCATTTCCTGACTTTGATCATTGTGTCGTGGTTATGTAGGGAATGAGTCTTTATGGGAAATTTGTTCTAGAGTATTCTGAAGTGATGGGACATTGGGTGAGTAACTGACTCTCGGACCACTTAGGAAAAAAAATTAGAGGTGGTTTTCTGTTTGCTTTTATATATATTTTATATTTACAATATTATATAATTGTATGTTTACAATTATTTAAAAATGAAAAACCTTGATTTTTAAATGCATTTTGCTATAGTTTGGATTTTAAGTGTCCCCCGAAGGCCCTTGTGTGATAGACTTGGTCCCCATTGTGGTGCCACTGTGCTGGAAACGTTCTGAGGTGACAGATTTTCAGGTCACTGGGGAGGTGTCCTTGAAGGGGATGGTGACATCCCAGCCCCCTCCTCTTCCTTTTATTTTCATTTCCTAGCCATGAGATAAGTGATTTTGCTCTATCTCATGCTCCCACCACAAGGTGCCACCACAGACTCGAAGCAGCAGCACCAACAAGTCAGTCAGGACTGACACCTTTAACGCTATGAGCAAAATAACCTTTTCTCTTTCTAAGTGCATTATCTCAGGTATTTGCTACAGTAACGGAAAGCTGACTAACACACAGTTGGTCTCTCTTTACTGGCTAAGTCCCTAAGACAATACATATATAAAAAACAAGTGAACATAGACAAATTATCTTAAAGATATATATAAGATATAAAGTTTCTGGACACACGTAGAAGAAAAATAATGTTATGACCTTGGAAAGGAATCAGACTGTGGTTGGAAAGAGCTTTTATTTTTCATTTTACATCTTCCTACAAGGTATTACCAGGCATGCATATTATTCTAACAACAAAACAAAAAGTACCCAAAAAAATCAAGAATTTTCTAGAAAGTGGGATTATGTGCCATTTTAATTTTTCTTAATCTCTTGCATTCAAAATCTAATAAATAATAAAAAATGTTCAACATTTAGATGTATACACACTGATTTCTTTTTAGTTTTCTCTCTTTAATATGGTAAAAAGTTAATAAGAATCAGTTCTCATCAGTTAAGTCAGGTTTTGAACAATCTTTGTGACAGAAAGTCTTTGCTTGGTATTTTATTTAATTTATAAGGCTTTTTAATTTAAAGATCTATGTGAGGGATTGTTCTTGGCTACCAATTAACAAGAATTATGGAACACCTAGACTTCAAGGCAGTTGAAGAACCAGGAGCTGAGAAAAGACTTTGGTTTCAAATTTAGGTGTTTCCACTACTTTTTTCACCCAAACCTCATCTTGTGGAACATACTTTAAAATCAACACTCCAGTTTGTGTCAAAGTCATCAGATGAGCACTTCCCAAGCTTAAAGCTTTTGAAGGTAAGAAGTTTAAATAGGCTTGGATTTGATGAGCCTCTGGGTGTTTCTTCCACACACTGCCTTCTTGGTCCAGTCAAAGGGCCTCTCTGTTGTGGCAGTGGTGGTGGTTGTTCCTGACAATGTCCTTGTAAAATCAAGAAAGTCTAGAGCAAGACCCACATCCCCTCAAACATGGAATGTCTAACGGATTTTGGTTAATGATCTCTTGATAAGAGATGAAAAGAGAAATACCTTCCTCTTTTAAGGCCCCTAAAAATGAAAGTTTCAAAAGATACTCCAGATGAAAGTTTAGAAGTTTCAAAAGACCATCAGACAGCAAGAAATCGCTTGCAGAATGCTAGAATCCTGTGGCAACACAGAGGAGTTTAAGAGTTTGGGTGCTTGTGTCAGACAGACATGAATTTGAATCTCAGCTTTACCATTTACTGACAATATGACCTTGAGCAAGATACTTAATCTTAAATAGAAATGATAAAAGTATCTACCACCTGGCATTATCACAGATTCATTGAAATAACACATGTCAGCTACAAAGAAAATGATAAATATTAGTTGTTATTATTGCTTTTTAAAAATTATCACTGTCTCAATCTATATTTCTCTTCTCACAACTCTATGCGTTAAAATAAGTTCAGGAATCACAATGTCAAGGGTAAAAGTAAGAGGGAAATGGCTACATTGTATATTCACCGAGAAACTCTTCACTAGAATGATAAGTGGAAAGAGAAGTCAACCACCTGATTACAACACTAGCCCAAGGACCTGTAACTTCCTTGGACTATGTATCCATTAGACTGTCTTCAGTAAGGCCCCGTTGTGATTATGAATAGAGGGGGTGAGAAATTTTCTTCTGAAAATGTATAGAACTTTTCCTCTGGGTTCACATCAGCTCTAAGAAAAGCCCCTAGAATATCCCCTCTCACACCAGCCCCAGAATTCTATGCTCCAGGAACATGTATTCCCAGTCTCAAAAGATTTACTATGAACCAGGCCCTGCGCCCAGTCTACACTGGGCACAGAGTAGTCAAGGCAGAGGAACCCTGCCTTCAGGCAGCCATGTTCTATGGGGAGGTGTTAAATAGATAACCACCCTAGTAATCAGGTGCTCAAAAACATATATTCGATGAAGAAGTGCAGGGGTCAGAAGAACAAGGGACCTCTACTAGTCTTTAAGCAAGACCTGAAGGATATTAGGAATAATAAAAAAAAAGTTTAGAATAATATTTTAGGCCAAATAAACAATACATGCAAAAAGCCTGAAATAGGGGAGAGTATAAGGTATGGACAATGAAAACTTGAAAGATTAGTGTGAAACTAGAGAACACATTGGTGTGGATCAAGAAGTGGGGTGGACTAGGTAGTGAGGTGCAGAGAGAAGCAGGCATGAGAAAAGGCAGAAGAAATACATGGGGTCTTGTAGTTCTTGTTAAGAATTTTGAGCTTCCTCATCGTTATACAAAATTACATATAAGAGGAAGTGAGGGGAAGGGAAAAAAACAAGGGAGAGAAATGAATTACAGTAGATGGGGTAGAGAGAGAAGACGGGAGGGGAGGGGAGGGGAGGGGGGATAGTAGAGGATAGGAAACGCAGCAGAATACAACAGACACAAGTATGGCGGTATGTAAAAATGTCGATGTGTAACCAATGTGAATCTGCAATCTGTATACGGGGAAAAAATGGGAGTTCATAACCCACTTGAATCAAATGTATGAAATATGATATGTCAAGAGCTTTGTAATGTTTTGAACAACTAATAATAAAAAATAAAAATAAAAAAAATTTTTAAAAAGAATTTTGAGCTTCATTGTAAGAACAAGGGGAATCCCTTGAAGTATTTGAGCTAAAGGTGTCCTTTCTGAAAACTACTCTGGATGCCATATTTAGAATAATTTAGAGCTGGGCATGGTGGCACATGCCTGTAATCCCAGTGACTCAGGAGGCTGAGCCAAGAGGATTACAAGTTCAAAGCCAGCCTCAGCAATTTAGCAAGATCCTAAGCAAACTAGTGAGATGATGTCTCAAAATGAAAAATAAAAAGGGCTGGGGATACGGCTTAGTGGTAAAATAAATAAATAAGTAAATAGAATAATTTAGAGCAGAACAAAAAATAGAGAAAGGTAGACCAGTTGGGAGACAAAAGGAGACAGTGATTATTATCCCTGCTGTAGAATACACGGAATAAGGACCGAGCATCCAGACATCTGAACAGGTAGCTCTGGTGGGAGGGTGATATCACTAAGGCTTATGTTCAGTTAATTAGGAAAGTGGATCAGGCCAAAGCAGAATTTTATTGTCTTGGCTCAGAAGCTTTATAACAATCTCTCGAGGATTATTCAAGAGTAAATGAGCCAGAGAGAGAAGATTCTGGCATGACGGTGTGAGGAGCTTCATGGACTCGCTTCCCAGTGAAACAAGGTGAGACTTAATTTTTGTGTCATAATTTTTATTGTTTTCTATTAATTATACAGGGTAATGGGGTTTTATCATGGCATATTCATACATAATTTAATTTTTTATAAAATAACCATTTAAAACCTACAGGCAAGCAGTAAACAAAGAAACATCTATTAAAGAAAATCTATGGAAATTTAGTAAGGAAGACAAGAATCTCCCATCATTCCCTGTGTTCATCCAAGTAGAAACTCCACCCCAGACTTCTCGGACACCATCACAGAGCTTCCTGTGCCCAGTAACAGTAACAAGACTTGGAAGGGAACAAACCAGGATCCAGAATTGCTGCACTATATCATGTAAAATGTTCAGCTTTGGAACCACCCAGCAAAACCACCCCTGAGGCCTGATGAGACCTCACCTCCACTTGCTGGAACTGCACTTTTCAGTCTCTGCAGTGTCTCCACCCTGGGAGCACATCAGTCTGGTCAGTGCAGACAAAGCTCCAGCTGACCATCCTCCCATCCCATCCTACCTCATAATGGAGAAGAGAAGCTGAGGATGTTTGAACTCCATCTGGCAGCTTGGTGAGCAACACACAAAAAAGAAGGGTTCAACAAGCCCAGCCTTTGCTCTCACTCTCGGTAGGAAGGCCAAGAAGAAATGGAAAGACAGACAGTCGGCCATAGACAGTGTCCATCTATTCTTGTTGACTATTTTGACAACCTCAGTGGAAACAATGGCTTAATTTTTCATTAAGAATCTTTTTTCCTTTTTTCTTTTTGTCTTTTGTTTGTGTGTGAGTTTACTGTGCTGATTGGTTCATGGACACAAATACATACACATATTTGTTCTTTTTTCTCATTTTTAGCATTTTTAAAATGTAGTTATTTTTTCCTTCTGTCTTTCAAGGGTTAGAGGTTTTGGTTAGTATATTTTGGTTTTGTTTCATATTGTTTTTCACTTGTCTGTTTCTCTTGTTTCTCTTTCTCTCTTTTCTTCTGCTAACACCCAAATTCTATTGTTCTCCCTTTCTCTCTCCCTTTACTTTGTTATTTCTTTTTTCTCCCCCTTCCTTACAACCATCACATGCTACATCTCTTTTGCATTCTCTTTGTTCACTTTTTGAAATTGTAAACTCTTTTCTACCTTCCTATTACATTTTCTTTTCTCTTAATTAACTGTGTTCTCATCATCTTTTAACACTAATTGGTTTATATAACTCCTTCCCCTACCATTAATGCTGCTGCTTCAATTATTACTGCTGTGGATGACACAGTTGACACCTGTTGTTTGCATTAATGCCAGATATAGTTCATGGTTACTTATTGATTTTGCTGTTAGCAATTGCTGACCCTACCATTTCTGGGGTTTTTGGCAATTAACATTGCAGATGTCATAGTAGGAAGCAAGTATTTAGTTTAATTGTGTATATTGTTTGCACTGGTTGTTGCTATTATTTATTTCCCCCTATTCTATAAGGTGCTGGGAATGTACAGGGTCACTACAAGTTTATAGGGCAGAAAACTCTTCTGCTGAACATAACTTAACCAAAAGACAGTGCACTTTGTTCCACACACAAATTAATGACATTCAATCTTCAGCTATACTTTAATACAAAGAATAGAAGAGATAAAAACCCAAACTAACAACCAGGCCCCAAGTAGAAACAGCTAGATGTGGGCCCCCAGGTCCCATCTGTGGATATCCATTAGTAGAGCAGAAACAGAGAGAAATAACAAAAGGCTGTGGATACCACACCTACAAAGGGGGTCTCAACCCAGATCACTCTAGGGCACTTTGACAAATGAAGAATGTGCCCTACACAGGTCCACAATAAGAGAAATCCCTTACAACAGAGGCATAAAACCCAATACATGGCCAGGTGCAGTGGCCCATGCCTATAATCCCAGTGGCTAGAGAGGCTGAGACAGGAGGATCATGAGTTCAAAGCCAGCCTCAGCAATAGTGAGGCACTAAGCAACTCAGTGAGACCCCGTCTTTAAATAAACTACAAAATAGGGCTGGGGATGTGGCTCAGTGGTTGAGTTTCCCTGAGTTCAATTCCAAGTAACCCCAAAAATACCTAATACATGAATACAAGAAATATGAAAAAGCAAATTAACACAATACTTCTTAAAGTTCATAATTTGCCAGCAAATGACCCCCAAAATATTGAAGTGGATGAAATATCAGATAAGACACCCCAAAAATATTATAAGAATGATCAATTAATTCAAGAGAACACAGAAAAACAACTGAATGAACTAAGAAAATCAGTACAGAATATGAATAAGAAATTCAATAAGGAGTAGAAATATTGAAAAAGAGCCAAACATAAATCTTCAGAATAAAGACACAATAAATCAAATAAAATGTTTAGTTGAAAGTCTCTCTAACAGAGTAGACTATACTGAAGACAATCTCAGAGCCAGAAGAAAAAGTGTTCAGCCTTGAACATTCAGAGAGGGTTAAAGAAAAAGTTAACCATGATCAGAATACACAAGAAATGTGGGACAACATTAAGAGACCAAATTTAAGAATCTCTGGAATTAAGGAGGGCTGTGAAATGTGGGCTAATGGAATGAATAAATTCAAGGAAATGATAACAGAAAAAAATTTCAAACCTTCAGAATGAGATGGAAATTCAGATACAGGAGGTATTTAGAACCCAAATAGGCAAGATGAAAAAAGAACCTCTCCATGACATATTATAATTAAAATGCCTAACATACAGATCAAGGATACAATTTTAGAATCCTCAAGAGAAAAACATCAGGTCACATTTAGAGGCAAGCCAATCAGAATCACTTCTATTTATCAGCACAAATTCTACAAGCCAGGAGGGCTTGGAAAATAACTAACAACAAAGACTGCTTTATCATTCAAAATTGAAGATCAAATAAAAACCTTTCAAGTTAAGCAGAACTAAAAGAATTCATAACTGCTAAACTGGTACTACAGAACTTACTTAAAGAAATACTGTACACAGAAAAAATTTTTAAAAACCCTCAGAGCTCACAAAAAAAAGATATCATTTGAAAAGTAGCTAAGTAAATGAGAAACAAGACCAAATTAAACACAACAAATAAGTCAAAACAGAAGGAATTAGTGAACATCTCACTATAATAACATTGAATGTAAATGGTCCCATTTCTCCAATTAAAAGACATAGACTGGCAGAATGTATTAAAAGACAAGACTCAAGTATATGCTGTTTGAAATACAGGGTATTTCAGCCACAGGCTGAAAATGAAAAGATGGAAACTGATGTACCATGCAAATGGAGCCTGAAAAGAAGCACGTGCCAGGTGCAGGGGTGCACATCTGGAATCCCAGTGGCTTGGGAGGCTGAAGCAGGAGGATTGCAAGTTCAAAGCCAGCCTAAGTGCTAAGCAACTCAGTGAGACCCTGTCTCTAAACAAAATACAAAAAGGGCTGGGCATGTGGCTCAGTGGTTGAGCACACCTCTGGGTTCAATCCTTAGTACCCAAAAGAAAAAAAGAAGAAGCAGGAGTAGCTACTCTCATAAAGCAGATTCACATCAAAATTAATCAGAAAAGACAAAGGTAAAGGGAACAATCCAAACCAAAGATATAACAATAATAAATATTTATTCCCGGGGCTGGGGATGTGGCTCAAGCAGTAGCGCGCTTGCCTGTCATGTGGGGGGTGCTGGGTTTGATCCTCAGCACCACATAAAAATAAAAAATAAAGATGTTGTTTCCACAGAAAACTAAAAAAATATAACTAAATATTTTAAAAAAAAAATTTATGCCCCAAATGTGGGTGGGTGCAACTAACTTCATAAAAGAGATACTACTCAAATTGAAGCCCTGGATAGACCCTAGTACAATATTACTGGGTGATTTCAACACACCCCTCACCATTAGATAGGTCATCCAGACATAAACTCAATAAAGACTCTTTAGACTTGAAAATATTATAAATTGAATGGGCCTAACAGACATCTATAGAATATTTCATTCAACAACAGCTGAATACACTTTCTTCTTAGCAGCTCATGAAACCTTCTCCAAAATAAACCATATTTTAGGTCACAAAGCAACTCTTAGCAAATACCAAAAAAAAAAAAAAAAAGGAAAAGAAAGAAAAAAAACAATTCCCTGCATCTTATCAGATCATAATGGAATGATATTAGAAATCAACATGACCAAACCCTACAGAAGCTGCATAAACATATGGAGATTGAATAATACTCTTTTGAATGAGGAATGGGTGATAGAAGAAATTGGGAGAAATATAAAAATTCTTAGACTCAATTGAGAATAGTGATACAACATACCAGAACCTTTGGGACACTCGGAAGGCAGTTCTAAGAGGAAAGTTTATAGCTATGAGTGCCTACATAAGAAAATCAGAAAGATCCCAAATAAACAACCTAATGATGCATCTCAAGGCCCTTGAAAAAGAAGAACAAACTAACTCCAAAACCAATAGAAGGAAGAAAATAATTAAGAACAGAGTTGAAATTAATGAATTTGAGGATTAAAAAAAAGGATTGATGAAACAAAGAGTTGGTTCCTTGAAGAGATAAACAAGATGATAAGTCTTGTTTAACCAAAAGAAAAAAGGGAGGAAAACCAAATTAATAAAAGTAGAGATGAACAGGTAAAAATTACTACAGACATGTCAAAATCCACGAGACCATTAGGGACTATCTTGAAAACTTATACTCCAATAAATTGGAAAATCTAGAAGAAATAGATACATTTCTAGACAAATATTTTCTGAATTAAGAGGACATAGAAAACCTTAACAGACCAATAACTTGTAATGAGGTATAAGCAGTAATAAAAAGCCTTCCAACAAAGAAAAGCCCAGGAACAGATGGATTCTCAGCTGAATTCTACCAAACCTTCAAAGAAGAGCTAATGCCAATACTCTTCAAATTATTCTATGAAATAGAAAGGGATGGAACAGTTCCAAACTCATTCTGTGAAACCAGTATCATACACATACCAAAACCACCAGATAAGGACACATCAAGGAAAGAAAACTGCAGACCAATATTCCTGATGAACTTAGATGGAAAAATACTTAATAAAATATTAGCAAGTCATGTTCACAACATATTAAGAAGATTGTACATCATGACCAAGTTGATTTTATTCCAGAGATGCAAAGATGGTTTAATATACACCAATCAATAAATGTAATTCATCACATTAACAGAATTAAGAACAAAAACCACTTAAGTCATCTCAATAGAAGCAGAGAAGACTTTTGACAAAATTCAGCATGCATTCATGATTAAAAAAAAAAACACTGAAGAAGCTAAGGATAAAAGAAAACCACTTCAACATTAAAAAGGCTATGTATGAAAAACTCAAAGCCAACCTCATAGCAAATGGGGAAAAACTGAAAGAATTTCTTTTAAAATCTAGGACAAGGATTTCCACTCTTCCTGCTCTTATTTAAATAGTGCTAGAAATTCTAATCAGAGCAATTGGGCAAGAAAAAGAAATAAAAATGACAAAACTAGAAAAGGAAGAAGTCAAATGATCACTGTTTGCAGATGATATTATCCTATACCTAAAAGATAAAAAAAAAAATCAAGGAAAGACTGTTGAACCATTATTACAAATTTGGAGAAGTAGCACATTACAAAATCAACATATAAAATTCAATAACTTTCCTATATATCAACAATGAATTTGCTGAAAAAGAAATCAGGAAAAAAATTCCATTCACAATAGCCTCAAAAAATAAAATAAAATATGTAGGAATAAATTTAGCCAAGAAGGTAAAAGACCTCTACAATGAAAACTATAGAAGATTGAAGAAAGAAATTGAAGGAGACCTCAGAAGATGGAAAGACCTCACATATTTATGGATAGGCAAAATTAATATTGCTAAAATGGACATATTATCAAAAGCAATATACAGATTCAATGCAATACCCATCAAAATGCCAATGGCATTCTTCACAAAACTAAAAAAAAAAAAACAGTCCTGAAAAACATTTGGAAGAATAAAAGACCCAGAATAGCCAAAGCAATATTAGGAGGCTGAAGGCATTTCAAGACCTGACTTCAATTACAATACAGAGGCATAGTAACAAAAACTGAATAATACTGGCAGGAAAACAGACACATAGACCAATGGTACAGAATAGAAGACACAGAGAAAAACCCACACAGACACAGTCATCTGATCCTTGACAAAGGTACCAAAAACATACTTTGGAGAAAAGACAGTCTTTTTAACAAATGGTGCTGGGACAACTTGTTATTCATATGTAGAAGAATGCAACAGACTCTTAGTAATCACCCTGCCCCCAAATCAACTCAAAATGGATCAAAGACCTCAGAATTAGACCAGTGACTATACAACTTCTAGAAGAAAATGTAGGGTCAACACTCCAGCTTTTAGACACAAGCAATGACTTTCTCAATAGGAATCCTAAAGCTCAGGAAATAATGCCAAGAGTTAATAAATGGGATGGCATCAAATTTAAAAGCTCCTGCACAGCAAAGGAAACAATTAGGAATGCAAAAAGAAAACCCACAGAATGTGAGAAAATCTTTGCTAGCTACTCTTCTGACAAAGGATTAATATCTATAATATATAAAAGCTCAAAAAACTTACCCCCCCATCAAATAATCCGATTAATAAATGAGCCAATGAACGAAACTCATACAAATGGCCAACATATACATGAAAAAAATGTTCAAATCATTAGCAGTTAAGGAAATGCAAATCAAAACTACACTGAGATTTCATCTCACACCAGTCAGAATGGCAGTCACCAAGAACATAAATAATAATAAATGCTGGAGAGGATGTAGGGGGAAAAGGAGCACTTTTACACTGTTGGTGGGATTGTAAATTAGTATAACCACTATGGAAATCAGTATGGAGGTTCCTCAAAATCCTAGGAACGGAGCCACCATATGATCCAGCTATCCTACTTCTTGGTATTTACCCTGGAGTATTGAAGACATCTTAACTACAGTGATACATGAATATTCATGTTTATAGCAGCATAATTCACAATAGCTAAATATGAGACCAGCCTATGTGTCCACCAACAGATGAATGGATAAAGAAAATGTGCTATATGTACACAATATAGCTTTATTTAACCATAAAGAAAAATGAAATTATGTCGTTTGCAGGAAAACGGATGGAACTAGAGACCATCACGTTAGGCAAAATAAGCCCAACTCAGAAAGTCAAGGCCATATGTTTTCTCTCATATGTGGAAGCTAGAGAGGAAAAAAGAAAAAAAAAAGGTGGTGGAGGTGGGGATCTCATGAAAATCAAAGGAAGATCAGAAAGGAAAGGGATCAGGGGGTGTGAGAAAGGAAGCGGGGGCGGTGCTAGGATAATGGCCAAATTATATTGTTATATTGTGTGCATGTCCAAATATGGGACAACAGATCTCATCGTTATGCACAACTATTATGCACCAATAAAAAGATGTGGGAAGGGGCTGGGATTGTGGCTCAGCGGTGGAGCGCTCGCCTAGCATGCACAGGGCCCTGGGTTCGATCCTCAGCACCACATAAAAAATAAATGAATAGAATAAAGGTATTGTGTCCAACTACAACTAAAAAAATAAATATTAAAAAAAAGATGTGGGAAAGGAAATAAAGTGAATTATATATGGATGAATTATATGTTGTGTGAAGTACATCTAAATAAAGCTGTTAAAAACAGTTAAAAAGCTACGTATCGCGGTCTATACCTCTAATCCCAACTACTAGGGAGGCTGAGATAGGAGGATCACAAGTTTGAGTCCAACCTCAGCAAGTTAGGCCGTACACAACCTAGCAAGACCCTGTCTCAAAATAAAAAATAAAAAAGGGTCAGAGATGTGCCTCAATGGTAAAGCGTTCCTGGATTCAATCTTCAATACCAAAATGAATAAAAATAATTAAAACCCATGCAAAAAGATCCTTACAGGTAAGGTAAGCATCTCTCATCAATTCATCTGCTCATGTTCTAGGATAAGGGTTTTAGCCATGGGAAAATCTGCCCAGATTGAGAAAATACACACATCACCATCATGCAGCATAATGTTTGCTAAGCCATTGGGATGAACTGACCTAAATCCAGATCTTGCAAATGGTCAGCCCACCACTCACCCACCTAGATCATGATTTCTTTCTCGATTCCCCATCAACCATCATCTAAAAGTTTATTCTACAAACAAACACCCTAGTTAGATCACTTAGATGAACCTTCTAACAAATGGATGAATATCTCTTACTTTGACCTTCATACTGCCAAGGAGCTTTAAAACAAAACAATCCCACAACAAGAGCAAATACATAAAAAAAATCAGAGAAAAGTGCTAAAATTCAAACCTGAGCACAACAAACCCCCATGGGAGACCTAGGCTTGGCTATCAGATGAATGGAGAGATGATATTCATCAAGCTCCAGCTTAGACCAAAGAAACCTGTCTCCTGGTTTCCCCAGTGCTCCAATATACCTAGTTTTATTGAGCCTACATTTTGCCCCAGCTGGAATCCAGAATCCTCCTTCTGTTGTTAATTAGAACAATGATGTAAACTTAGGTTCCCCACCACCCACCAAAAAAGACTGTTTAACAAACACCTTCTGAACTATAGACCCTATTTTTTTTAATTCCAATTAACTCCTAAGTGAGAACCAGCTCCATTTAAAAAAAAAAATTAACCCAAATTGCAGAAGGATAGATACCATATAGTTCTGTTTATGTTGTATACACAGACGTGCAGACACACAGAGCTCTATAGGGACTCATACCACATTATATGGGAGGAGATATAGGCAGGAGTAGAAGGAGTCTTAAATTTTGCCTTCATTTGAGATTGAACCACATAAAATTGCCATTTTAAAATCAAGAACAAATATCACCAATTTCATACGAATTTCATCTTTTGCAACATAAATGTGTATTAAAAATATTACCAAAGAATAACAATCACATAATAACATTAAAAGATCAAGTATCTCTGCATGGTCCCTAAAAAGGGGTGAGGGGACAGTAAAATACCATGTGCCTGAATGTCCCCTTCCTGTTCCCAAAAATACCTAGTCAAGGTAAGAGAACAATGAGAGCAGCCTGGACCATAAAGTCTAGGTACATATTATCTTGAAGGACGCTGACTTTCTCATGCACAGTGGAAACAAGGATAAGTTAGTGTTATCTGTAGAAAGCTACTTTCTTGCACGTACACAGGACCATTGCTCCTTGGGATGAGTCAGCCAAGCAAATGAAGCAAGCTAATGCTGATGATGTCACTGCTCCTGCAGCCTAGCCTATAAAGCCCCTCTCAGAGTGGGAACAGGCGCAGAACTGGGGGTACCTTGGAAAGGATCCGTGTCACTTTTTCAGTTAGCTGTCCTTGGACAAAATATGTAGGGGCCTGGAGTTGGCGCTTGGCAAAGTGCTGCGATGAACAGAGGTGCTGTATGTTTGGCTGCCACCACAGAACTCTTCTTGGAACTGTCACCAATCTCTTGTAAATTTTCCCCAGTAAACCATAAGTTACACACTCGGTCTCGGGGCACTTCCTTTGGTCTCTCCGAAACCCACCCCACTGCCTTGGCACAACTGGGCTGTGTACAGTGCAGCTCTGAGTGCGTCAATCCAGTGTCATAAAGGAGCAGACAGCATATCGCAGGCAGATCTATCACTTGGCCACCAGAATACTAACTTTAGTGTTATGTGACCCTGGCCATCATTGCTATTTTGGACAAGATCAAGTTTAAATCCTCTCCTGTGTTGAAATGGAGATTAAGATATTAACTTCATGAGGTTATTGCAGAGATTAAGTGGGATTGTGTGTGTAAAGATGTGTGTGATGGCTGGCACATGGAAGATATACAATAAGCTACTTTCCTTCTCTTGGAGTGAAAGTTTCTAGAATAGCTTACAAGCGTTGGCAGGTTTTCAGAATCTATCAGTAGCCTCTAAGCCCCAAAGACAAAAACCAGCTAAGCACCAAGCCCTGTGAGCCTACACAGATCTCTATCTACTGCCACCTAAAGTCTGTCCCTAGATCGGGCCTAGTGGCACACGTCTGTAATCCAAGTGGCTTGGGAGGCTAAGGCAGGAGGATCATGAGTTCAAAGCCAGCAACTCAGGGAGACCCTGTCTCTAAATAAAATTTTTAAAAGGATTGAGGATGTGGCTCAGTGGTTAAGTGCCTGTGAGTTCAATCCCTGCTATCAAAAAATAATAATAATAATAATCTGCATTTGGTCCCTAACCCAAGAATGAGGGTGGGCAGAAGTGGCCACCTGACAGATCACAATCTCCCATGACACAAAACGAGGCTCAGTGTCAAGTCCCTTCCTCTTTAAGCAATGCCACCATGGTCTGATACCACTTATAGATTAGATGGAGATGTGATTCCCTTGCAAGCACATCAGAAGATGAGCATCAACCTTTATACCGATGACAAGGTGCATTTATGAAGAATCAGGAGGAGTCCTCAAGAAACTCTGCTGCCTGGTTGTGTTAGAAATGCAATCTTAACGTCAGCTGGTTCTCTGCCCTCTCCGCCCTGGGCCTCACTCAACACACACCTGGGTGTCAAGGGCCCCATCCTGAGTCTGAGGCAAGTTCTCCCTACAATTTAGCAAGTCGGTGCAGCGGTGGCACAGGTGTTCCCAATGATTCAGAGACTCCCCCTCACCCCTCTCCATGATCTTTCAAGGAATGGAGCTACCTGGGACCCACTCCACACCTCACCAGTCAAACTCTCCCCAGGTGCACCCAGGAATCTAGAGTTTTCATTAAGTTCAGGCAACGCATTTGTAGCCACACTAACACCATTTGGGTTTGAAGGACAGAGGAATGTGTCCACCAAAGTCTATCAAGATGAAAGTCAGTATAGGGAGTTTCCCAAAGAAATAGTTCTGATTGTATCACCTTAAGGAGGAAGAAGGTGAGAGTCATACTGAGTATACTTAATTCAGACAGAAAGATACGTACGTTTGGAAATGTATTGTTTTGAGTAAAAGGATTTAAGATAAATAAACACTTTTGAGTTCTTGGTAGATGCCAGTCCCAAGAATAACTTTATTTTACTACTCCCCTGAGCAAGATAAGGTCAACAAGAAAATCAGAAATAAGGCTCGTTACTAACAAGCGAGCTTTATGAATAAATTGCCAGCAGAGAGTTAACCTCCACTCCTAACGTGGCAACCTGGGGAGCAACAGCCCAGTGGTGTCTGATGGCAGAGGAAAAGAGAGATGAGAAAATGCACAAAGATTGAGCTCAGGTCCCAGCAGGACTGCTGAGTTGGCATGCGGGAGCATTCCTGACAGGTGGCATCCTGATGCTCAGCTCTCCTCCCCGGGCTCTCCCTGAACAGTCATGGTGGGATCCCCAGCATCGAGATGTCTTCCAGGAGCAGGCACAAGTACTGCATCCACACATGGCCAGCCACTGCCATCCCAGAGGACCTCAGACCTTAGACTGTCCTACCCAGGGACCAAGCTTTGGGAGACCTGGAGAAGATGTTGTTTCTGCTTGAAGTGTCTGGCCCCCGTGGACAGGAGAATCAAATAAAAGAAGTTAGCCGCCCAAACAAGACTGTGATCCCAGTCCCAGGTTGCAGTGTAAGCTGTGGTCACTCACCTTGAAGGAAGGGCAATGTCCCTTGACATCTGCCTAAGCAAATGATTTCTGTGGCCTCGGATCACTATGACCCTCCATCTCTAACCCAGGGCACCAGTTTTAGTACCCACAGTTAGCTAGGCAGGTCTATGTCTTGTGAAGTGTGCAGAAAACATCCCAGAGTGTTTCAAGGGGTCTGTTGGTAACCTCTTGGGGCCCAGCCAAAGACTCTCCCTCCACTCACTCGTCCATGTCAGTGGTCCCCAGAGGGCCAGGCCATCCAGGAGGTAATTACCTTGGTACCTGGGGACCCTTCTCTGTTTTACTGGTTATGCATTTATTTCAACCTGTTTAAAGAAGAAACATAATTAGCACATCAAGTCTGGATTTTGTAGGGTTTATTGCTTAAGACAAGAATAAAGGAAGTGTTGAAAGTGAGTCCTACTTAAGATAAGTATGAAGTAAATAATGGTACAGGTGACCAGAGGATGCAGTCATAAAGCATTGAAGAAACACAGCCCTAGATTAAACAGACGAGTGAAACTCAAACACCAGGCTACCCCAGAAAAGATGGAGCTCCTCTGGGCAGGATATGTCCTAAAGGAATAAACTGTCATAGGTCCTGAACCAGGATGGGGAAGGAAGAAACCTGCCCTCATTATTGCCTTCCACCCACAACCTCAAGCCAAGATTACAGAAGTATATTGACCGAGTTATATTGTTATATCATGTGCATGTACAAATATTTTACATATCACATAATAACTGTGATTATCATGTATAATCTCAATACATTAATTAAACATCTATGAAAAAAATAAAAACACCCAAATGTTTTTTAAAAGAACAAGTGAAAATGACAACCATCCTGTCAATAATCACAATATGCTACTTATGCAACCAAAATAAATATTTTTAAAACTAGAAATGCTATCTCACTGAACTTCCCATGAGGCTGCAGGCATGAGCTCCGGCAGCCATAGGAGCCACCGCCAAAAGGCCCCGGATGCCAGCCATGGGGGCAGTGAGTTTCCTTACTGAGCTCAGCAGGGTTTCCCACACCTTGGCACCACAGCACAGGGATGCAAAGCCATATTGAGCCAGAGAAAATGCTGAAGGGTATCCCAGATGGCTGGTCCCAACAGTGAGCCCCAGACGCTGTCGGGGAACGGACAGAACTGTCTGGGAGTAATCTAAAAGAGAAGTTCAAATCCTTGCATGTTTGTGCCATCCTTACCATTTTTAATTTGTATTTTGTGTGTGTTACAATGGTCATGTGTATTTGGTGTGTGAGTACAAGTATAAATTTGAGATCTGTAAATATCAGGGTTCATGCTCAAAATTATTTTCTGAATGGAGACTTGGTCAGAAAAGCTGTGGACTCCAAGTCTGTGGTCTTCTCTAACTGCACCTGCCTTCAATCACTGTCAACACTTCCTCTGTGTCCACTGAGCCTCCCACACCGGATGTTGAGGGAAGACAGTAGGGGAGATGTTAGAGGAATCTGTGCCTCTGAGTTCAAACCACTCGCATGCTGTGATGAGGCTTCTGGGACTGGAAGGTCCCCAGGGGCCCAGGCTCCTTGCAGGAGTGGATTTAAAGATGCTCTGTAAAGTCCACTGCAACACCAAAAGGAGCACAGGCCCTGCCTTCAAAGGGGCATTCACTGGAGCTCCAGCCCCAGCACATACCAGTTGCATGACGTTGGGTGAGCCACCCTGACCTTCAAGTTCATCTTCTGTGAAATGAATGAGTATGCCTCATGGTGATGTGGTGGGGCTCACATGAGGTAATGGAAGAGGAAAGGGGTGGGGGGGATTTCGGGGATCATAAAGCATCTCCACCCAGGCAGCCTCCCAGTCATGAGATGGCCTCCTGGGCTTCATGACCTGCAAGGAGAGCTTGTCAGTGGGCTTGTCAGTGGTCACCCTACTCAGGTGACCAAAAGTCAGACCTAGCTCCGGTGAACTGAGGCATGGGCTCCCAGCTACCCACACCAGCCATCAGTCACCCCTGCCATCTCTAGATTCCTGGAGCTTCTGAGGAAGTTCAAGGGCAAGAATGCTTTCACTCTCTGACTCCTCTTGTTGGTCCCTTCCAGACCTAGGGGAGGGAGTTGGGAGCGGAAACAGCTGACATACACACAGAGGCATCACCCATTTGCGGAGCACCCAGGTCCTCCCACTGCCCCGCCTCCATTTCACCCAACTCCTCCGGCCTGGCCTCCGCCTCTCACTTCCTCACCATAAACTCTGGCTGACTCAAGCACTTGACAGAAAACAGTGAGCCAGGACTGCTTCATAGGGCTGCAAGTTCAGAGGTTTTAGGGTTTCTGGATCTGGCCTTGAAGCATCTAGAAATACTTGGATAGTTGGATGACCCTCCTTTCCTGTCACCCCAGTCACCTGGACACACACTAAACCCCAAGCCAGAGGCTCCCATTGACCCCCCTGGCCTATCCCTACCCAGTCTGCTTGCTCTGAGTCCCTGCCAGAGGACTTCTCTGGCACAGAACAGATGCGTTCACTCATTCCATTCTATTTTTGTTTCCTGTCATTTGGGGAAGCAGGGTTTGCTCCAGGCTTTTGTGAAAACGTCTGATGGACTTAGAGGTGGGTTCATCTCAGCCTGTGTCCAGGGCCCAGAATGATCAGTGGAGGTTAGAGGTATCTGTTCACTCCAGATGGTGGCACGAGAAGCAGAAAACGTATCCTACCCACTCTTTAGGGCTATGTTATGCCTTCTGCTGTTCTCTGTGGATTCTGAGGGAAGGAGGCCATCCAGAAACACACAGGGGCTTCTCTTGCTCAGTCCCTCTCCTGGTTCCATGTATCACGGTTCAGCTCAGCCCCTGGCACACAGGCTCCATCCATGGTTGCTGAAGGGAGCCTTGGGGACCAGGCTATGCCTGATATGGTTCTGTCCTGGAACCACAACTGGAGGCTTGGTTCTCCTTATGGGTTAGCAGACAACCCTCTCCTCTCCCAGCCCTGGCTGAAATCCCCCAACTGGACACTTAAAAGCTCTTGCAAACCAACACCGAGTCGCAGAGATCCGTTGCATAGTGAAAGCCTTACATGGAGGTTTTGACCAAGTGAGAGGTCACCCAGTAGCCTAGGAAGGGGTAAAGTGAGAGAGAACTCTACCTCAGAGCAGTGCAGGCAGTCAGGGTGGAAAGGGCTCCGCCCTACCTGTGCATGTGCTTACCATCAAAACACACTGCAGGAAGGGAAAATACCAAAGCCAAGTCATCTGTGGTTTCACCCCTAGAGTGACACATTTCCCTATACAGGTGCCCAAGCAAGGCAATCTGGGCTTCAATACTGTTGTGTCGACTGTGAACAACAAGCACAGGATGGAGGATAGGGGCAGCTTAGCAGCCCCTGTACATGCTCAGCCAATTGTGAATCCTCTGCAGACGAAAGTATTGCCTGCCCCACTGGGATTCACAAGAAGGACTTGGCAGTGGCACACTACTATAATCCCAGCAGCTCTAGAGGCTGACACAGGAGGAACGCAAGTTCAAAGCCAGCCTCAGCAAAAGCGAGGCCTTAAGCAACTCAGGGAGTCCCTGTTTCTAAATAAAATACAAAATAGGGCTGGGGATGTGGCTCAGTGGTGGAGAGCCCCTGAGTTCAATCTCCAGTAGTCCCCCGCAAAAAAATACTTGGCAGATAGAAAAATCTGTCACACCTGTATGTTGTTTAAAGCATTAAGGGGAGTGGGGCACAGTTAGATTCAAAGTTCCCCCCATGAACAACTGGTGGCACATCTACCTAGATTCCATATGAAAGGTCACCCCCCCGACCTCCCACCCCCCCACCTCCACCACCCCCACAGTGCAGTTCTGCCCCTCTCTCTCTGGATGAAACCCTAGAAGCTGGCTCCCTGAGTCCAGCCTTCCACAGATGCTCTGGCTCCAGGAGACCCCATGAAGGGAAACAAAGGGAAAGAGAGCAGCACGTGCTGCCAGCAGGGAGCTACTGAAGCCAGAGCCCTAACAGGAAGTCAAGTCCTCCAAGAGATGTGTCTCCCACACAGAGAAGGAGTCACCATGAAGCTAATGAGTTTGGCTTCAGATGCCTTCGCCTGCATGGACCCTCCCAAGCCCCTCTACCTAATTTTGCATTCATAATTTTGTATTCTTATTCTAAGAAAGCATCTAAAATCATATGAACTTCAGGCCCCACAAAACCAGGGTCTGCCCAGAATTGCAGAAAGGACTCCTCTGTCCTCTAAGCCCCTAGTTCTTCCCCAACCTGACAGCTCCATCTTCTAGCCTCATCCCAGGACCCCAGCTGGGCATTCTTCCGTCCAGCCAACTTGGACAGGTCAAACAGGCTCTTGCCTCTGGGCGTAGACTTAGGATGCTCTCCTGCCTGCCTCTTTCAGTTAGTTGCAATCTTGTGTGTGTGTGTGTGTGTGTGTGTGTGTGTGTGTGTTGGGGGGAGGCTACTGAGGATTAAACTCAGGAGCTCTTGACCACTGAGCCACATCCCCAGACCTATTTTGTATTTTATTTAGAGACAGGGCCTCACTGAGTTGCTTAGCACCTCACTTTTGCTGAGGCTGGCTTTGAACTTGCAATTCTCCTGCCTCAGCCTCCTGAGCCACTGGGATTACAGGCATGTGTCACCACACCTGGCTAGTTGCAATCTTTGTAACCCTTCAAGACTCACAGCAAATACCACCCATAACACCAGAAAGTCTTTGCTTGAATCCCAGACAGAATGCTTATTCAGCATGTCCCTCTGTCACAGCCCAAATTCCCTGTCTAGAACTGGGAGGTTTTGAGGGTCTGCCTCCCTGTTGAGGCTGTGACTCCCCAAGGGTCCAGATGCATCTATATCCCCAGAAAGCCTACCAGCTCAGAGCTGGCCCCACCCAAATACATGATCAATAATGCTCTTATGCTAGAGACAATGATTTTAAAAGGTCAGAGTGCCATCCTAGAATCACACCTGCATTCCCGCCCCCTACCCCACACACTCCCCTCGCCCCAACATACCTCATTCCTCTCATAGAAGCAGAATCCTGACAAACCATTTCTGGGACCTCTGCGCCCTCTAGTGGCTAAAATGTTCATTCCCAAAGAACCAGAGGCACAGGCAGGGCGGGGTCTTTGAACATCTGCAGAGCTCCCTGACCCAGCAGAACAACATGTTTACCAGGGTCTTATCTACCTGGATGTAGCATTTATGCTACAGTTTCTGTAATTTCTTGGCCTGGATGGTAGAGGACTCATCTCATCCTTGGACCCAAAGACCCTCACCATAGGCCCCATTCCCTGAACAGTGATGGTGGTCTCCATACCTGCCTACAGGGCCTCAGAGAAGAAAAGGGAAGACCATCCCTGCTTACTGTGTTGTCTCTGTTCTGACATCTCTGCCTGTGACTTCCAAGGCCAGTTTGGCTGCCTCCAAGTGGGTACCTCAAGTCCCAGGGCCTCAAAGCAGGGACTTTTGTGCCAGGGCCAAAATGAGCTCTGCAGACCCAATCCTGCAGGGAGTCAGCGTGGTAGTCACATGTGCTCCTGGTTTATTAAGCACCCACCTGTAAGTCATCCCAACAGCCTTAGTCATTCTGTGTACCCCCTGCCCTCACCACCTACCCCTGCCTCCTCCAAGTCCTCCAACTGGAGAAAGGCTCTGTGCCTTGTGGGACCTGGACAATGCCAGGTTCACACTTGCAGGTGAGGTCTTTTCGCAGAATGTGCCTTCTGTGGGTTCCCCCCAACACCCATCATGTGCATCTAGTCTTGTCCCCCAGCCGCCCCTGGCTTTGAAAGGAATCTGAACCTGAGACCCCCTACATTAAGCAGTCCTTGCAGCCCATTTCACGTCTACCTACAAAATACTGCTTAATAATGGCACACCCTCTACGTAATATAATGGGTGAGCATGGAAGTTCTGAGAGCACAGAGAGGAACCCAGACTTGGGGGTGGCATTGGGAGAGCTCCCCTGGGGACTGGAGACCCTGCCACTGCTCTGCTCACATCCGTGTGTCTGCAGGATTGTTCCGTACCCAGGTGCTGGGGGTGCGGGAGGGTGGGTGCTTGCTCCAGGGTTGGAGCTATGCTGTCCAGTGCGGCAGAGAATGGGGTGAGGGGCTGCAAGATGATGGGATGTCGAGCAGCTTCGTCTTGGGAGAGGGCAGGAGAAGGCGGAAAGCAAAGCCAGGAAGGGCTGATGGATTGGAAAAACTAGAGGAGTCAGGAGCTCCACTCCTCAGCAGGAAGAAGAGTAGGTGTGAGGAAAGGGAGTGGGAAGGCCAGAGGGGAGGAGAGTGTGACCAAAGAATGAACAGCTGGACACTGAGTTCTATGATGCCAGGAGGAAATTTTTGTGAAATTAAACACCAAGCAGCTTAAAAATAGACCATTTTATTTACCTTCAATTCACCCAAGCCTGTAATTTGACATCTGGCCTCAGGGGTAGAGTAACCACAGGCAAGAGATTAAATTCTACTGGCCCTATGACCTAGCTGTCATCAGGTCACACAATTAGGACAACTAATTAGTTGTCTTGCCTAACTAGAACAAGTTTGATAATTGTTTAAAAGATTGGTCTAAGGCACCTGGGGGCCAGACACCCTGTGATGCTGAAGCAGAGGGAGTGGCCTCCTGGGCAAAGGTTGGGTGCTAATCACCTCTGGGGACTTCCCTGTCCTCCCCAGGCAATCTACTATCCCCTCTTCCTGGTCCCCTCCCTCCATTGAGGTTCCTCTTCTCCTACCCCAACCTCAGGTTCAGTCACTACCCCCAGGGCTGGGTGTTTGGGGAAAGGGGTAAGAACTGGAAATGGACCCATGGACAGCAAGTTACAGGCCTAGGCATATGTATAAGCTCAGAAGAGGGTGCCCAACTGGTTGGTGAGAGGCATGTGGCAGGGCCATGGAATAAGGACTGTGTCAGCTTTCTGTTGCTGTCACAAAATAGCTGAGAAAGTCAACTTAAAGGAGGAAAGTCTTATTTTGGTTCATGGTTCCAGTCTGTAGTCACCTGGCCCCATCACTGTGGGCCTGGGGCAAGCAGAACACCATGGTGATGATCACGGTATAGAACAAAGCTGCTCCCCTCCTGGTGGCCGGTGGCCAGTAAGCAAAGAGACACAGGAAAGAGCCAAGGTCAAAGGATACCCTTCAAGGACACACATCCCAGTGACCTTTCTCCTCTATCCAGGTCCCACCTCCCAGAATTTCCACCATCTCCTAGTAGTGCCACAGACTGGCAATCAAGCCTTTAGCCCATGGCCTTTAGGGCACGTTTTAAATCTAAAAAAATAACAAGGATTAAAGCAGAAACCCATGTAAGACCAACCAAGCTCCCCATCTCCCCACCTCCCTGGGGAGCAGGGAGAGTCCCAGGCCTCCTTTCTGTGCTCTCCCACCTCCCCGTCAACCCTCTTGCAAACCTCACGGTGCTAATGAAAAAACATGAGAAACTCAAAATTGGAGGATGCTTTATGGGTAGATGACTTTCTCCTAAAATAAGAGCAAGCAGGCGAGGAGCAGTGGCTGGCAGGACACCGCCAGAGTCCAGCCCCGTCTTCAGGGCTACCAGACTGCTCTGAGATGTGACCACGAGCCTTGCTCTGGGCCTATGGGACAGAACAGGGGAAGCTCCTTCTGCAGAAGGGGAGACAGGGTTTTCAGAGTCTTTCCCTTCCTGGCCCTCAAATCGAGCCCAGTGCTTTTAGGGTGTTGCTGGTAACACAGGGAAGCAGGAAGGAGGTGGATAAAGAGCATGATGGGGAGCGGCAAGTGGGACAGAAAGGATACCAGGGCCGCGGCAGAGCTCACCAAGGCCTTTCCCAGGCCAGTCTCGGCTGCAGAGGGGACTTCCCAGCCCTCCACACTTGTGTTTGCCCCAGACTGGTGCGTCCGGGCACAGCCTCAACCCAATTCACTACTCCGTCCAGTGGGAGGATCTGCAGGTGCCAGGCTGGGCCACCCCATCATTCCATGAGGAAGCTAGAGCCTGAGGGGAGCATGGGCCTTCCCAGCCATAATCGACAGCTTCCCATTGCACCCAGCTGATGTGAGAAATGAGGGAAGAGGTCCCACATGTGAAGAGCCAGGACTGTGGTCTGGGAAGGGGAGAGGGTGCCGAGCTCTCCCTGCTGGGAGCCCAGCTCTGCCACTTGCCGGGGGCCCACCTCTCTCCTCTGGGTTTATGAGAAGCCTTTTAATCCCACCTCAGAGCATCCTAAGGGTGAGAAAGAAATCATGTAAAAACACATTGCCCACTGCAGCAAACTGCACAGACCTGGCCACCGCTGTTAAAACCAGGAGCTCAGGCTGTGCCCTGGGGCCTGGCAGGACCTCAGTCTCAGTGGGCCCTCCAATATGGCTTTACCCCTATTCCTTGGCTACCTCCTCCTTGAAAACCTGTCCTGATTCCCTCAGCCCCGCCCCCTCTGAGCCAGAGTCAATGCCAGGTGTTGTTAGGAACCCCTGATCTGGGAGGCGGGGCGGTTCTCAGCACTGCTGGGTAAACCAGAGTTTCCATGAAGGCAGCAGGGCCTGCTAGAGAGCAGAGAGCTCCCACTCCTTCTGCAGTGGGGAAGACTAAGTGCTGACTACCTGCAGGTAGAGCATTTGATTAGCATTTTATCTCTTGGCTTGGGAGGCTGCTGGCCCTGCCAGATAAACCTGCGAGCCGACCAGTAAGGGACACGGAGAGGAGCTTGGGTGTGGGTCTAGGTGGAGCGGGGCACTAGGCTGCAGCCAGGACTGCGTCTGAGTCCAGGCCCCCAGCCACCACCCAATTCCCATGCTCCGGGGACTCTCTCAAATCCTGGCCAATAACATGCTTTGCCTCCAGATGGTCCCTGCCCTGGAGCCTCCTTTCAGAGACCAGAAAACTTCCATCTCAGACATCCCTGGTGAGCAGGGCTGGGGAGGGAGGCTGGGCCTTGCCACCAACAAGTGTCCCAGCTCCCCTTTCCATACTCACTCCCACCACCCCCTCAACCCTCTTGCAAACAACTCTTGGTGCTAAGAGCTAGAAAATACCAAAATACGTTCTACTGGTTATGGGAAGCATGATTCAGGGTTTTGCTGCTGTTCTGTTTTGCTTCTGCCAATGTTAGAACCACTTTTCTTCCCAGGATGGCAGTGGAGGGCCAGACAGGAGTAGGCAGCCCTGGGAAGCACTGTGGTTCCCCTGGGAGACTGTCCTTGACTGCCTGTCCCTTCCAGCTTTAGCATTCTGTGGGCCTCTGGGTCCCTGGGGTAGGGGAAGGAGAACACAACTGCCATCTGGAGCCTCCTTGACAGAGCTGGGGTCTAGGGTTCTCTCCTTTCTGTTCCTCTTCCCTTCCTCCTGCTCTAATTCCCTGCCAGCTCCAGGCCTCCTGGAATTCAGGTCCCAGCCTGGCTTCTCCCTACAGAGATCATCACCGCACCACCCACCATCACCCCCCACCTGCTTGACTGCCCTCTTTCTGGCCCCCTTTGAACTTTCGCTTATTGATCTAAGAGCAAGAGAAAAAAGAAGTGCCCCCTCCTGCTCCTCCAGCCCTGTGACCTCCCATCACAGTGTCCTGGTTGAGGTTGGAGGGGCTTTGCTGGGGAGACCCAGTGCCAGCAGGGCCACCTAGAGGTACTGCCACCACCTAGAGGTACACCATCAACAGGTCCTGTTCCAGCATCTGTTCCCAGCCCTGCTAGTCCATAGATGGGACTCCTGTGTGCCACCCAAGGTGGGGATGACTAGAGACAGGCCAGGGCTCAAAACCCAGTATTATCCCCACCTCCCCCAAGAAGGAAGGTGATGGAAGAGAAAGCATTGGCTTCAGAGAGACCCAGCTTCAAACCCGTGTTTCTATGGACAACACGGCATGTTCACATACAGCGCTTAATACATGCTCACTCCATAGTGGCATTTCTTGCCAATATATTGTCTTTTCAAAAGTAAATAATTCCAGGGACTAGTATGGCAAGTCCCTACCTCGGCTTATCTCCTTCTTGGCATCACTGTTCCAGGGAAGCAGAATCTGTCACTGTTACCAGATGAGCACACAATCAGATCAAAGGAAGTGGGAGGGGGCGGGGGAATGCTTCGCCTGAGCTCCCGGAAGCCCCGCAGATGACATTGGCCTCATCAGGGGACACCCTCCAGGAGCAGAACTGGCTAGTGGGCCTACACCATGGCCCCTCCTCTGGCCTGGAGTGCTGGACACTAACTGGCCGGGAAGCCCCTTCCTCAGCACCCCGGCACCTGCCTTTGATGGCACATTCCTCTTCTAGACATATGCCACTAAGCAGAGTGGAGCTCCGTCCACTGAGCCTCCCCATCTCCTCCCATTATGAGTTGACTTCACAAAACCAACCCTCTTGTCCTCCGGGGGTTCCCACTGCTGCAGCCCACAGCCTGGCTAATGAGGCCACTCACCGAGCTTGGGTGTGACTCCACCCACGGCCTCAGTCGGGCTTCTTACAACCAGTCTCTCCCTCTGAATCGAATGGTCCTTGAACGCCCACCAAAAGGACTTTCAATTGTGTTCCAACGGAAAAGCAAGTCAAGGGAGACCCCAAAGGCGGATACAGCAAGTCAGGCACCCCCTCAGCTCAGGATCCCTGGCTGCACACAGCCGGCTCCTCTCCAGCCCCCTCCCCTGCCCCAGCCAAGGGACAGCTGCCACCGCACCACTTCCCACAGCCCGGCTGCTGTCAGCAATGGACACAGGCAGTTCACTCAGGCCTTACTCCTTCAATTTTGCATTTGGGGACCAGGCACACAGGTGGGGAAGAAGGACAAGGGCTCCATCCATCCAAGCTGGCCTCTCTTTCTCCCCGTCACCATATCCCTACTTTTAGCTCCTCTCTTTGTTTCTGAGTTTCTGTCTCTTCGTCTGTTTGCATCTGTTTTTCTGTCCATCTCCCTCACTGCCCGTCTTCTCCATGTCCTAATGCCACCTTTCATTATGTTTCCTACAGTTGGCCATTTTCTACTCTCCTTTCTGTTTGCTGTCTCCTCCAACTCTCTCATCACCATCTGTCAATCTTTATTTCTAAATCTTCTTTACTCTCTTAATTTTGAAACTTTTTGCCTATCGTTCTCAATTTTCCTTTCCCTCCCAAAGAAACATTTTTATAGCCAATAACCTTTCATGGATTTCACACACCATCCCCACCCCCATGCACAGAGAACTCTAAGTCCTGCCAGAGGTTCAACTTGGTGGTTCTGGGTGCCACCCCCACAGATGTCACTGATAGCAAATGTCAATCAAGCCTCAACTGGTCTCTCGGTGGAGCATATCCTGCAGCTCAGATAGCCCAGCTCAGAATGAGCAGGTAAGGCCAGAGTGGAATGCTTCTGTTCTGAAATTGACCTCGGTGGAGCCATTCTCCCTGGCCAGCCACCTGCCCCCACCCAGCCTGGCAGCTGCACAGCACCCGTGCCCCTCTGCTCCACCAGTTGCTTATCTCAGCTCTGATGGTTCCAGCAAGGACTCCCCCAGCCCAATCAGGATTTCCCAATGACTTGGGCCGGGAGCAGCACCGATAAAGTGGCCTGATTCTATGCAAGATGGTGGTCCAGAGGAGGAGGAAGACACAGGGTTCCCACATTTTCTGTTTCCCAGAGATGGAATATAGGAATGGTCAGCATATGATCCCAGGGCCCTGGTACCCAGTGTCCTGGCCAGATTTAGGAGGCCCAGACAGAAGATCCCATTTCTTCATTGTGACCACCACTCACCAGGGCCCTGCCCCAAACCACCCACAGGACCTCCAGAAGCCCGACAGGCAGGACGGTTCCACCCAGTGTTCTCCCTGGCACGTCTGATTTAACCCATCATCTTCTTCCCCAAACCCACCCCTCACCTCCACTTGCCATCTTGATAAATAAAATGGTGCCACTATTTTCCTGGTCACCCAAAGAACAGAATATAATCCCACATCCCCACTTCCTTGTTTACCAAATCTAGTGGGAATTTCTGTCTACTCTCTCATTTCCTCCAACCTGGGTCAGGGACCTCCTCTTCTCTCACCTAGACTTCCTTGCTGATCCCTGCCACTCCCTCTCCCCCAGCATTTTGCTCCACAGGGTGCCAGGTGCTCTTTGCAAACAAACAACACAGAAACATCTGCTTATGCAACCCCTACTGGCTCCTTATTGCCTATAGCTGTGGTCTCCAGACTCCTTTGATTGCTGCCGATGACAAAAAAAGTTTTAGTACACATCTCCAATATACATAGGTTAGTTTATGTGTAAATTGTGTTTCCACGCCCTGTCGCTGCGAGCTGATATCTGAAGGCGCAATAAACTTTGATGTGAATATTACGAACATCAGATTTGAATCTGTATTTCCAATGATTTTGACAACTTGGAATTTTTTAAAATATTTTTCTCTTAGTTGTTGATAGATCTCTATTTTATTTATTTATACGTGGTGCTGAGAATCAAACCCAGTGCCTCACACATGCAAGGCAAGTGAGCTACCACTGAGCCACAGTCCTAGCCCCAACTTGGAATTTTCTTTGGCCATTTTCTATCACTTGTGATCATTTTTTGCAAGTTTTAACTCAAGATGGGAGACACTGAAGGGCCCATTCAGAGCAGGAGAGCAGTGGCCTTGCTGTTTTCTTGCTCTCTGCTCGTGCCTGCCTTACTGGCCTTCTCTTGACCCCAGTATCTTTTCCGAAAATTTACTAAGTGCTCTGTCCACTGTGTGAGGATTAATCCAGTCGAAACTACATAAGATCACAGATTCGTCCACTTTACTGAGCACGTCCACTTTACTGAGCACATATTAATATGTCACAATAGGCCCCTCTGGCCTTTGTTGTGGAAATCTTGTGCTCCATTTCCCTTGGGCCCTGCATGTGACAAGTGAGTCTGGCCTGGGACTAAGCACAGACACCTAGGCCATTGTAAAAGTGTAAATGCTTTCTTTGTTCATAGTTAACAAATATACATGATTACAAGTTTTAGTGTTTTTTCTCCTATTCCAATAGGTTTTCCTTCATAGTCTGGGGTTCAAGAACTCTTCTGTGGAGACTTCTGGCCTGTGTCAAAGGCCAGTGGCCCAGTTCTTTAGCTGTACAATTCCTTGGAAAGAAGCTATCTTTTGCAAGTTTCTCTTCATCTGGGTCATACATTATTCATTTCCCCATCCCCAGCACAGGCTGGCTTAGAGAGCGTGCTAGGCAAGTATTTGTGGAATTAATCTGTTTCCCAAACACACACAGGCTCCTCTCTGGGATGGGGATGCTCCTCTCTCCCTTGCGCCCCCTGTTTCCCACCTGACAAAATCCTGTTCATCCCCATAAGCTCAGTTCAAATGGCCACCAGGGCCCTTCTGCCTCTGTTTGCTCTCAACTTAGCATTTACAGTGGGATCTCAGGGAGATGTCTATGTCCAGTCTCCTCCCCGCCCTGTTAAAGAGCTTCAGAGGCAGGGAAAGGGCCTTATTCATCTTAGTGTCCTCAGTGCAACATACTGTAGGTGCTTAGTACATGCATGATAAATGGGAGGCTCTCCCAGAGCCCTGGGGGTAAGGTCCAGGGACAGGTGACCCAAAGACTTCAGGTTCAAGAACCCATTCTGGCCTAGAATCCACTGTTCTGCATGCGGCCTGGGTAATGCACAGGAAGGGAAGAAGGGGAGGGGAGAGGAAGGACAGGGTCTGCATCCAGGAGGGCTCTGCATATCAAGCCTCACACAGCGCTGCTGCTCAGTGATGGTGAGGGGGGGAAGTCTGATTGGAAAACCTGGGACCCTGGGGTGGGGGAATGAGCTTCCACCACCTGGCGGCACTGTGTCTGCATTCCTGGCAACCCCACAGGGACCGAGTGGCATCCAAGAGCCACTGGCCTCTCCAGAGCATCATTCTGTGGCCAAAAGCACTCAGTCAGGCCAGAGGCACCAGCATTATCAATAAATTATCGGCCACAGGATGTGCCAGAGCTGGACACAGACAATCTAAAAGCATTTTCTTCTCCAATGGGGTCAACCCAATGAACTCATCTGCTAATGGTCCCCCACCAGCTCCATCACCTATATGGAAACCTGAGTCATCCCCAGTTCCTGCCAAAGCCCATCCTTTTGATTCTGCATCAGCAAGATCTCTAAACTCTAGCAGCCCAGCACCCTGCACCCAGCTCGCCCTCTGGGTCTGCCTGCATTGCAGGGCTGTGCAATGGACTTCAGCCCTCTCTTCTAGAAAATGGAATGTTCAGACTTTGTTTGCAAAGTTATTAGGACAAAATTGGACATTGAAAAATACAGCAATAGCACAGGGCACGACAGAGCGGGGCCACAGTCAACACCATTTCCCTTCCTGGTTCTTGTCTTCAACCTTGTCCATCTTTCACCTGAACAACGGCAACTATCTCCTACCTGGTCTCCCCACCTCTCCCCTATACCACTGAACTCTCTTTTCTGTGGCAGGAGTTTGTTTTAAGCTAAATTTATGCAGCCAACATTCAAGCACCTTTTGTGTGCCAGGTACTGTGCTGATGCCACAGATACAGAGATAAAGAAGCCTGAGGATGTAGCTCAGTGGTAGAGCACCCCTGGATTCCACCCCAGTATTGCAATATCCTTAATAGGAATAGTAATAATAATAAAGGGACCTTCACAAAAAAACGAAGTCTCAGTCCCTCTCTCCTCTCTTTCTCCACCCACCTTCAGCACATGGATAAGTAGCACAGTCCCAGCATAAAAAGACTCTTCAGGGACAGTGACTGAAACCATAAACAGGCAAGGTTTATGACATCTGCAAACATTGGGCTCACTAAGTCTCAATGGTGAAGGAGAGTGGTAGGGTTACTTCCCTCCTTGATCTCCTCCTACAGGGAGCAGGCTAAGTAAGATCAGACCCTTACTCCAAAGGATGTTCTCAAAAACAAGCAAAAGTTTGTTTGTGTCTGGTGGCACACAGCCGTAATCCCAGTGACTTGGGAAGCCAAGGCAGGAGGATGGCAAGTTTGAGGCCAGCCTCACCAACTTATGAGGTACTTGGCAACCATAGTGAGACCAGTTCAAAATAAAAAATGAACAGGCTGGGAATGCAGCTCTGTGGTAAGGTGCCCCTGGGCTCAATCCTCAGTCCAAAACAGCAGAAAGCCCAGCGCCTCTGCCCAAGAAAGCCCCATGGCCTCAGGTCCTTGCCCAGCTTCCTCAGGAAGCATTCATCCAGTCTGCATTTGAAGACCAAGAACAAGATCCAGAATGGCCCCTTGTCCCCGCCTAAAGCCCCAACCCCCAGGAAGATGGGCTCAAGGAATTCTCTGTGGGTTCTGCAAGCCTGCAGCCCACGCATGATGCCGGCATCACCTCTTCCCCTCACAGCACACGCACGCAGGCCGAACACTGCGTGCATTTGAGGCAGCAGATTATACTGAATAAAAGCAAATCAGATTAGACAGATGAATTTGTGGCAATTAATATAATCCAGGTCAAGGATCGAAACCTCGTCTGCACAGGGCACAGGCTGCCAGGATCCAGCTGCCCCGTGTGTTCAACTATCAAGGAAGGGGACAGCACCAGCAGCTCTGGAGGAAACACCCAGGATCACAAAGAAGAGATAGACACGACCCTGCCGTGCCCCACGTTCGTTTCCTAGGGTTACAGGAACAAAGTTCCACGGGTGAATGGCCTCAAACAGCAGAGACTGGTGGTCTCGCAGTTCTGGAGGCCAGAAGTCTGACATCAAGGTGTCCTTGGCCCACACTTCCTCCAGTCTCTGGGGAGACTCTGTCCTAGTCCATTTTGTACTGCTATGACAGAACCTGAAACTGGGTGTGTCGGTCCTCTTCCATCACTGTGACATACCTCAGAGAAGTCAACTTACAAGGAAGAAAAGTTTATTTTGGCTCATGGTTTCAGAGGTTTCAGGGCACAGTCTGTAGGCCCCACTGTTTTGGGGCCTGTGACAAGGCAGTCAAACCCTAGCTGGATCCTTCCTGGAGGCCCCACTGCTTTTAGGCCTGTGACAAGGCAGCATGTGTGGTGACCAGGAATTGGAGAGAGAGAAAGGGGATGGGCCAGAGTCCCCAGACCCCCTTCATGGGCTTGCCCCAACATGACCAGAGGCTTCCCACGAGACCCACCTCTTATAGGGCCTACCACTTCCCAATAATGCCACAGGCTGAGAATCAAGCCTCTGACACATAGGCTTTTAAGGAACACTTACCCAAACTCTAGCACTGGGTTTTCTTTATTTAAAAAAAAAAAGAGGGCTGGGGTTGTGGCTCAGCAGTAGAGCACTGGCCTAGCATGTGCAAGGCCCTGGGTTTGATCCTCAGCACCACATAAAAATAAATAAATAAAAAGAAAGGTATTGTGTCCAACTACAACTAAAAAATAAATATTGAGAAAAAAAAAGAAAGAAAGAAATTTATTTCTGACAGGCACAGAGAGGTGCCCACCTGTAATCCCAGCAACTTGGGAGGCTGTAGCAGGAGGATCACAAGTTCAAAGCTAGCCTCAGCAACTTAGTGAGGCCTAAGCAACCTAGCAAAACCCTGTCTCAAAAAAAAAAAAAAAAAGAGGTGGAGATGTGGCTAAGTGGTTAGATACCCCTGGGTTCAATCCTGATACAAAAAAAAGAAAGAAAGAAAAGAAATGTCTTTCTTACAGTTCTGGAGGCTGGGAAGTCCAAGGGCATGGTGCCACATGTGGCAAGGCCTCCATGCTGCATCATAACATAGCAGAAGGGCAAGGAGTATGAGAGAGGGCGAGGGTGCGGGCAGGCTGACTTACCCTTTATCAGAACACATTCCCATGACACCTTGTTCATTCTTACAACATCAGTATTGACCCACCTATGAGCCCTCCTGGGCTGACCACCTCCTGATGGCGGCTCCTCCCAGCACTGTTGTGTTGGAGATTAGGTTTCCAACACTTGCTTTTTAGCAGGTAGTCAAACCCCAGCTGGATCCTTCCTGGAGGTGATGGTTTATTATCTTAAATGAACTCAGGTTATTTTGTTAGACACAAAGTCAGTGCCTCTGAAGATCCCAGTAGGGTCCACCAAGAGATGTCACAGGGGAAGACGTGTCTCTGAAGAAGAGTCCAAAGAATTCCCAGAGAGAAGGGAGAATTTGATGCAGGACCAGGAGGGTTCTTGGCATACATGAGGAAAAAGAATTTCGTCAGCACGTGCCAAAGTCTTGGATAGAAGTAGATATACATTCAAGGGAGAATGCAGGCTTTCTCAAGAGCCCCTTCTCCTTCTTATAAGGAAACCAGTCACATTGGATGAAGAGTTCATCCTACTCCAGCCTCACCTAACAGTCCCCACCACCACCAGACAGGGTCTCCCTAAGTTGCTGAGGCTGGCCTCCAATTTGTGATCCTCCTGCCTTGGCCCCCGTGTAGCTGGGATTACAGGTGTGCACCATTACAGCCAAGTAATCTTAACTAATTATGGCTGTAGCAACCCTCTTTCCAAAGTGAGATCGCATTCTGACGTGAATTCTTGGGAGACAGTATCCAACCCTGTACAGGCACCTATGACCCAGCAGAATATTCACCAAGTTGCCAGTTAGAGGCAGAATAAAGAACCATGAGAAGGGACTTGAGCCCGGGCTGGTTCCAGGGGGATGATTCAGTAGCTGTGGAATCCAAAACAAGTCGGTCAACCTCTCTGAGCCCCATTCTGTCATTGACTACACAGGGTGGTTTTAAAAAGTCAAATGAGGAAAAGTACTTTGTACTGTAAAGCACAGTACAGATCCTCCAGATATTTCTTCACCCGTGGGTGTACTCTCTCCCTCCACAGTGCAGATAAGATGCCAACACCCTCACAGCCTCTTTCCAGACCCACTGCTCCTGGAAGAATGCCCTCCTGACCTGTGGGGCCGTCTCACACCAGCCACACGCTGACTTCCTGGATGAGGTTGGGGGCTGCCCTGGCCTCACCCAAACATTCCCAAAGCACCTCTGCTTCTGCTTCTTAGCAAAGCTCAATGATCCTATGATCTGGGGCTTCTCGAAGCGGTCCTTCATTGTTTCCTCTGGATCCCTGAGCCACAGGGTGTCAGGACACTCCCTCCAGCAGAGATGGAACTACACACTGATCCTCGGAGAGGTGACAGAGCCAGTAATGCCTGGAAACCAGTGTGGGGAGGGGGGTTGGCTGGATCCCGTCCAGAACTAGCCAAGCTCACAGCTGGACCAAACAGAGCTTCCGGGCAGGTATGCAGCCTCGAGGGCAGTTCAGCCCACCAGAGAGGGGCACATTGCTCGGTTTGCCTGCTAGCGCCTTACATGGCCACTACTCCATACAGTGGGCAGAGCCCTAGCGCGGCCTTCTGTCTTCTGATCTTCATCCCTGTGTGCATATAACACAGCACAACTCGTGGTGGGGTGGACCGTACCGCTATTCAACCCTGCAGACAACTAAAGCCAAAGTGGGGAAAGCAGAGAGAGAGAAAGAGGTCCTGCCCTACCCACAGCAGGCAAAGGGAGCTGGAACTCAAATAAAAAAACAAGTTGATGACACAACAAAGAATGAATGATGTGTATAGAACCGATGGTAGTAATATAGAGTCATTTAAAAATTCATTTTGATGGGAATGATTCATTTTACCTGTGACTGAAATAATAATCATTTTCACCTCACTGAAATGTTTATATGGCTCCTTACTATGTACCAGGTACCACTGCAAGCACTTTACAAGATGTTAAGTGACTTAGTGTTGACAAAAGCCCCAGGAGGCAAGTCCTATTATAATCCCCATTTTACAGATGAGGAAAGTGAGGCCAGAGAGGTTAAGTAACCCACCCATGGTGAGACCGCAGCAGGCAACAAGCCATGATAGTTAAGATTAAAGCTGTATATGAAGATTATTCTGAGCATGTGTTGTTCATTATCTAGAGCGTGAGAAAATAAATGTAATAGAGTAAATCTATACTATTTACTTTTTAGCCAGATTCTTTAAAATAAAAAAAAAAAGAAAGAAAGAAAAGAAAAGAAGTCACCTGAAATGCGTTCTTCACCTGGTGAGGCCTAATGAAAAGGTCTGTGGCTGCCTGTTATCGAAGTACAGGAGCAAGATGGAATCTGCTCCCTGGGAGCCAGGCCACCCCTGCGGGCTCTGGTGCTCTAGGAGCTTTGGTGGCTTCTCAAAGTTTCCTGGTGGACTGCAGAGGCCACAATCCACACAGTTCCTGCTGCGCTGTGCAGAGCAAGCCTGGATGTCCTGGATTACGTCCCACCTGATCCCAACCCTGTCTGAGCCTCCGTTTCCTCCTTTGTAAAACGAGGTACAGCAGCACCCACATCACAGAGTGGCTGCAAGGACTGAATGACTCCCTGTGACTTCTTTACACAGCCCTAAGAACCTGGCCCACAGGAGCGCGCATGATGTTAGCTCTTTTTACTATTTGTGGCTTGTCTGGGTAAATCTGCCTTGTCATCCATCAGACCCACACCTATCTCTCGCCGCACACACACACACACACACACACACACAGCCTTAAGTTACGCGCAGGTGGAGAGGAGCACCTGCTCACCTGGCAGGGCCACAAAAGGAAGGTCAGCTCCCAGACAACTCAAGTGGCTGTGGGGAGCCGGGGGTTGGCATTCTCTGTTCCCCACTTCTTCTTTGGTGCAGACATTTGAGGCTTCATCTGAAAGTCTCTGGACCTAAACCACATCGTGGGAGAAGGGTCACCAAGCATGAAAATTCTCTCTAGAAAGTCAGGGAATCAACAAAGGGCCACACTTCCACAGTGAACCCAGGGCAGCCTGCTGTCCCCACGGGACCCTGCATTGCCTGCACACTGCATTCCACAGCTGCCTGGCACAGGAGACGTAGTGGAGGTGCTGCCAGCTCCTGCCCACCTGCTTGCTTTTCTCCTCCTAAATCCTTGGAAGAGACTCCAACAAAAGAGCCTGTGGCTGAACTAGATCTCACTTCACTTGAGTCCAGAGGGAAGAATTGTAGGCTCTGAAGGCTGGAGGGAACCCCAGGGGTTCTCTATGCTAAGCTCTGACTGAATTCAGCTCACAATAGAAATGACACCTTCAACCTGCTCCTGAGCATGGGAAGAGACCTGGAATTGTGTTCTCAGGCTTTAAGGGCACACGCCTCACCTGGAGATCGATCTTGCATGGGCTGGGGATAAGGCTGGAGATTCCGCATTTCTAATACTCTCCTACGCAACATGCCTAGGACACACCTGGAGCAGAAGGATCTAGAGGACTTGCTATCCTCGGAAGGTCCTGCTTTAATAGAGGAAGCGCTGTAGGCAGGCAGACTGAGCTCTTTAAGAAAGGAAAATTTTAAGCTTTCTTCCACCAGAATCTAACCATACTGATGGATCACACCATAGAACAGATCTACTGGCACAGGGGACATGGCTGGCCAGGTGGGCAGGCATAGGTAGGTGACTGCTGATATGAAGATCAAATGCAAAATCTGAAATAACAGTCCTATAAATTTTATACCTAGGTAAAACCACCCTAGGGACCAAACAGAGACAGAGAGAAGGAAGGAAGGCAGGGAAGGAGGGAGGGAGAGGGAGGAGAGGACAGAGAAACATGAAGAAGCTTCTCTAAACCCCCAAAGAGGTTCTTTGTTTTATCTCTGCTGGAACATCTTTTTAAACTTAGCATGACTGATGGATGTGTCAATCTCCACCAGGAGACTGTGAGCTGTGTATTCAGGGCCTGCACCTTTTCTCTCCTAATCCCCAGGGTTTAGCACAAGAACTGGCTCTAGCCAGAGCTCAATAAACCCACATTTTGGGGAATTAAAAGGGATAATACCTCCATTCACAAAGTCTCTTTTAGGTGCCAGACATGTCACAGACATTATCTTATTTAGTTCTGATAACAAACCTTAAGAGGGCAGTGCTATTATTATCCCTTTAGAGATGAGGAAGATGGGGCTCAGGAGGATTAAATAAAACGTCCACACTGGCATAAATAATTAGTGGTTGAGATTAGGACACAGGACTCCAGGTTACCAGAATCAATGCTCTTCACCAAGCTGATCCAGGCTGAGAAGGCCTGAAGTTTACACATTTTGAGGGGCCATTAAAAAAAAAAAAAAGGTAAACCAAAAAACACTTACAAAACATATGACCATATGAAACACTGCTGGGACCTTCCCTAGGGCCTTGGAAGGGGACTTCAGTGAGGGGCTCTGAAGCTTGAGCTGCATGACAACTCTGCCCCTGACCTTGACACACTTGCTGGAAACAGAAGAAGAAAGAGGAAAATCCTTTGAAAAAGAGAAGAAGAGATAAAAGGGGACTCAAAGGAAGAAGAGGAGGAGGGGAAAAAGGGGAGAATGTAAGGGTTAGTGAAGAAACAGAAAAAAGCACGACAGGTTAGGGACAGGTTAGGGACGGAAGCCCCCTCTGGAAGAACAGGGGTTCTGGCCTGGCTGTTGCTCCTGGCAGCTGAGAGAAGCAGCCTCTGCTCTCTGCAGGCCAGAGCCTCCACCCACAAACCCCTGGAGCCTCCTCCCCGCTGTGGCCTGCCCAGCCCTTCCCACGTGTTTCTTTCCCTGGCCTCTCCAGGGGTTCCCAGACTCCACTAAGAGTTGGGGCCAGAGCTAGAGGGAGGGCTGAGTAATACCCCCTCCTACTAGCCCCGCCCAGCAGCCTCCTTGCCCAGGCAGCTCCCTCTTTCCTGCTTCACCTGAGCACCAGGTGAGGAAATGGAAAGCCCGGCACTCAGTGCTTATCCTGTCACCTAGAGGAGCCCGGGCAAGGGAGGCCGGGCCTCTCCCCGCCCAACTGTGAAGTCCTCCTTAAAAGGGAGGGGCCTGCACAAAGCTTCACAGTCCTGTCCCCTGAAGTCAGGTGTTCTGACACCAAAGGCTATCAACTCTGCCCCAAACTTCCAACTCTAAAGGCCACTGCCCTAGGGTGGGGAAGGGCAAGGGGTCATGTGGGCTCAAGAGGCCGCCCACGCCCAAGCCCAAGGGCACGGCCCTGATCAGCCAAGATGGGGCCACAGTCAGTTCCATCCATGTGGGATTCTAGGCATCACTGGGGTCTGCCATGGGCCATACCACCCCCGACCACATGCTCAGGGTTTCTAACCTTTGCGTTACATTTAGTCTATTTACATGGCTGGCAGTGGGAAGGGACTCAGGCTTCAGCCCCAACTCTGTCAGAAGCCATGGTCCCCTCAACTGTCAAATAGTACAAAATAACTCTTAATGAGGTGATTGTGAGAATTAAAGAGATGACACATAAAAGCACATTTATCACTGGAAAGGCCAATACAATTTTTATCTAACTTGGAATCTCAGCTATTCAGGAGGCTGAGGTAGGAGGATCACAAGTTCAAGGCCAGCCTCAACAACTTAGGGAGATCCTTTCTCAAAATGAAAACTAAAAAGAACGGGGGGATATAGCTCAGGGGTAGAGCACCCTTGGATTCAATCCCCAGTACTATAGATAGATAGATAGATAGATAGATAGATAGATAGATAGATGAAAAGACTGAGAAATGGAAGAAGATTTGGATTTGTTCCGAATCACAAATTAACCTACTGTGTGACTTCAGATAATTGACTTCACTTCTCTGGGATTTAGTTTTATCACCCACAGAACGGAAGAATACAAGTGGACAAACCCCCAAGTCCCTTCAGGCTCTGTGGTTTGTGATTCCAAGGTTTCACCTTGCACATCCCCTGACCATCAGGATGTGGCAGGGTAGCACCAAGAGCGATTTGCAAAAAAAATAAATTTAATAAGCAGTGAGGCACTGGGAAAGGACAAGTGCTGCCCATCAGCCCTGGGCCAGCCAGCTTCACTTCTGGGTCATCTTCAAAAGGTAAGAAACCCCCTCCTTTTAAGGAACTTTCGAATCCTGTCGCTGCACACATGGCAACAGTCCCATTCTATGGAGCAGCAAAATCCGTCATCCCAACCCTAGACTCCTCCAACAACTTCCCTCATGCCCAAACGAAAGCACCCACACAGTGAGAAGCCACACAACCGAGAGAATCTTCGTCAACACCCGACCTGCTGGGTGGAACCATTCAGGGGGGAAGGCTTTTGTAACATGTTAGGTGTGTCACCTGTTCTGAGGCCGAAGGGCCCTTGAATGACTTCAGGTGTTGTTCCAGCCCCTAAGACGGGTGTCAGGTTACAAGATACATAATCATTCCAGTTTGGCAACTTCACCCGTAGGGTTGTTTTAATCAACCAGCCCCACAGTCCCCAAATCACTCCTGGAGTACGGCAGTGGGAGGTGGCCGGCCAACGCACTGAGGGGAGAGGATGATGGCAACAAGGGGCCAAGGCCAGCCCTGCACTGAGGCCTCCTCCAGCCAGTGCTGAGCAGGGGCTTCTGACCTGCTGACCAGCCAGGACAGGTCGGAAAGGCCCTTCTCCTGCCCATCGCAGCTCCACAGACCACAGGAAAACCAGGAGGATCACAGAGCCATCATGGTGAGTGTGAGCCCCTCAGCCCCTGAGACTGGGGGAGGCCAGCGGTCCCCATAAAGGGCCCTTCAGGCAGCTTGAAGGGTCATCAGCCAAGAATTTTATAACACATTCCAGGTTTAAAAAAATGTCACATCCAAATTACCCCCAAACCTGGCACCTTACATGTCTGGTACTCACCTGCCCACCCCTCTGCCCCCATTTCCAACTGTCCTTGGATCAACCCATCAAAGAAGCTGTTGTGCCATCCCGCCCCAGATCCTGCCTGCCAGTTTGTACAGTGTCTCCTGGGCTGATAGCTAGAGGTTAGCATTATTTTTTTCAAGGCTGGGGAATGCTTTGATGCCACGGTGACCCTCTGCCACTCTCTGGGTTTTCTTTTTAAAGGAAATAATGCAGGCTAGAGTTGTAGCTCAGTGGTAGAGCACTTGCCTCACAAGTGGGAGGCACTGAGTTCGATCTAGCACCACATAAAAACAAATAAAGGCATTGAGTTAATATACAACTAAAAAAAATTTAAAAAAAGAATGCAGAGATGCCCCCAAAACAATCTAGGAAGCTTGGGGAGATCTTCTGCTTATTCTCTCTTGAAATTCTCCTCTCCTTTCCTCCTCCGAGTACCTAGAGAATCTTCACTGTCTTGGGGCAGACAGAATCAACTCCATTTTTTAAGCACAATGAGGACCAGGAAGGGGAAGAGATAGTAGCTGGGTCCAGTCCTTGGCCAAATTGCAATTGCCCAGCAACCAAAATAGGGAAAGGAAGGGAAGGGGCTGTCCAAGGGAGAGGGGTGTCACCTGCTGGGCCTTCAAGGGACCTTCTCCTGACTCCCTGCCCAAGCACTTCCATGACCCGCTAATGAAAAGTCTGGCAAACTGCTAGTTCCTAGCTAGTTTCTAGCTTTCCTAGCAGAAAGAGGGGCTTGTCTGCTCGATGCTGGTACAGAGCCCTGCTGTCCCATCTGAGGAGGTTGCCCAGAAGCTCAACCTGAATGCAGAAGCACCATGTCGGGGAATCAGAGAGAGGAGCAGTCCTGCCTTCTGGTGGCAGCTGCTGCTGCTACTGGGTGGCACTGAGGAGACCTGGGGTACCTCTTGAGAGAGGAGCAGACAAGAGAGTAGTTTCTGGGGCAGGTCACAGGAGAAAGCACTGCAGAATCATCTCCCTCATTAGCTGTGCTGTCTAGAGACTTTAACCTTTCTGAGACTTGTGTTCTCCCCCTGTAAAATGGAAATGATATGATCCATGATCACCCCAAACATACATGGGGCGAGTGGAGAGACTGAATAGGCTCGTATACATGAAATAGGCTCTGCAAACCAGGGAACCCTACACAAATATAAGTCCTGTGACTACTGAGGCATCTATTCCAGGAAATGACAGCTGATTGCCATATCTAACCCTGACCCTTTGCCACCCAGGATAGAAGCTGGGTGTTGCTATATGAGGGAAGGAGGGCAGGTGGGCCCTCCTGGGGTCAGAACTGGAGCCCAAAATGCAAGGCAGCAGGATGGCCAGCCTCTCCTGGGTAGGGTAGAGAGATCTTGTGGCCTTGAGCTGCCCACTAACCCACCTGAGCCTAATAACCCTGTTCTTTCCCACTAATGAAGCCAGGATAATCACAGCTCCCAGCACTGGGAGAGGATGGGGTAACTTGGGGTCAGGCTCAGCCCTCCCTGCCTCCTCCCTTATCCGTAGGCCCCTCCCTGGCATAGAGGGTCAGAGTCCTGCGTGGAGTTTCCTCTTACCAACAGCACTGCCTTGGGCCTATTTAATGGGCATGCCCGGAGAGCTGGAGCTGAGGACCAGCCCTGGGCAGAGGTCAGAGTTTGGTATCTGGCCCAAGGGGATGGGTCCCTTCATCTTCACTCTGCAACTGAGGACGAGGAGGAAGTCAGGGACCCATGACTGGCTTTAACTCATCACTGCCCAGGACACCCCAGACACTCCATGAGCCTCAGCTAAGGGTATGAACACCTGGGGCCTAGCTGCTCTGGGGGCCCTCCTCACCCTCCCCACTGCCTCCTTTCCTTGCCGGTCTAGTGCAGACCCAAGGGATTTGGCTGGGACTCAAGGGATATGGCAAGATGGCAGGCCAACCTACTGGCAGTGGGGTCCAGGGAGCCTGTGCAGGGCCCATGCAGACCAAGGCAGAGCCCAGAGCCTTGGTGGGTGATCCTGGGCTCTGAGATGGCACCCTGAGAGGTGGACAATGAAAGGCCCTAGAAAGAGAGGAGAAAGGTTTCCCTCCTGCTTGCTGTCCTGGTCATCTCTCTACCCAGGTGAGGGGGGGCCTACTGTCACTGTGACTGGTACTATTTCACTGGCCATTGGTCAGCTTCTTAATAGGGGCAGGGGATAAGGTCTAGGTCCTACCCTAAAGGTCCTCTAAGAAAAAGTGTGACAAGTATATTCCAGAAGTGATCTGGTAGCTGAGAAGGCAGATTCCCTCTAGGGTGGCCCGGAATTTGTTCAAGAAGACAAAATATTTGCATTGTACCTTTAAAGATGAACCAGCTCCCTTCAGTCAGGCAAAGCAGGAAGGGTGTTTCAGACAGAGGGAACTGCATGCAGCCAGCAAGACACAAGTGGCAGTGTGGGGAGACAAGGGGCAGTATGCTGTGGCTGGAAAAAGTGCCTAGGGAATAGAGGGGCCTCTCCCCATGTGGTGGGCACTGGAGCCCCTACAGCAAACTTGGGTTTAGGATCCCCACTGTGCCCTAGAGCTCAGCAGGGCTTGGAGGGGAAGGACCCCAGCGGCTGCTAAACAGAGCCACCTCCAGAACTTGGCCCAGGCAGTTTTCCCCACCCGCCAGGACAACCGATGTCCAGCGTTCCTCACCCCTTGCACACAAGGGCAGTGATGTGCCCATCTTTGCGCCAGGCTCTAGAGATGTGCCCGCGGGTGAGAACAAGCAGACTTGGGTCCTGCTCTCAGGGAGCTCAGGGTCTAGAGGGGTGGCAGGTGGGGAGGGACAGACACTAATCACATAATCACACAACCCATGTTTATTCAACAACTGAGATGTGTACTGTGATGCAAGATAAGGAGCTGAGAAACTAAACCAGGGTGTGGCCTCATGGGGACCAGAGAAGGCTGAGAGTAGGAGCTGGGGAAGGGGGAAGGGAGCCATGTGGGAAATGAGGAGGGGCGGGAGAGGAAGCTTCATGCTGGGAAGAGATGAGAAAAATGGACTACAAACAGGACTCTGGAACTCTGGACAAGCTTCCCAAAGCCCCAGAGCCAACCAGGAGACAAGGTCTGAAAACCTTCATGGGGCTCAGATTCCCAGGCACCTGTTCTCTTCTTGGTCTTCTGTCTTGCCCAGAGAAAACCAGCCTCAGTGGAACACGGAGTTCCCACTGATTCCCTGAACAGTGATCCCCAACATATCATGCACTCACCTGCCACGTTCTAGAAACCTGTTACCTCCAGACCATGAGCTTCTTACAGACAGGATCTATGTCTTTTAGTCCCAAACACAGCACAGATCTGGCTTGGAAGAGTCACTTGGTAAATATGTGTGAGTGAACGAATAAATGACAAATGACCCAAGACCGAGTCCCCTCAATCAGCTTTTGATCTATAAGATATTGAAAGCAAGTTCACCAAGTCCAATCACAAACACTTCCAGTCCTACCAGAGGTGAAACCAAAGAGTTTCCATCCCAGAAAACTAGGGCTGAGGGTTATGGAGGGGCAGGCCTGAGCCTGCCTAGAAACCCCAGTGACAAGGAAGAAGGAGAATTGCACCGAGCCAATTTAGCAATCCCCCTGAGACATGTCGAACTCTACCTGCCAGTCTGCCACTCTGACTAACCATCATGATTGCAGCACAGAAATTGGTAAATGAGGCACAGCTGCAAGACCCCCAGCCCTACCCCCAGCTCCTGGAGCAGCTTCCACTTCCTAGGGTAACTCACATGCAGCGAAAATTCACAGGTGGCAGATGAAAGGAACACTCAAGGAAGAGAGTGAGAGACTGACATGGCCCCTGACAGCAGTATTTTTGGTCTCAAAGTAGCCTGCCACACATTGGTCTAGCTAGGTCTGGCCCACTGGTGGGGCTGAGATGACTGATGATTTGGGCACTTCCTGTGGTCTCAATTTCCTCCACTGTAAATATGCATGCATGTGTTCGTTCATTCATTGAGCATGGGCCTCCTGAGCACTTCCTATGGGCTAGGGACTGGCACGACCCTGTGGAAGATTCAGAGATGAGAATGCAAAACGTAGACCCTCAGTTCAGATGCTCTGTAGATGGAACGGGGACAGGTTAAACTGCTTCTTCCCCAACCCTAGACAGAGCAGTTCACTTGTTCACTCACAGATGACAACAAGGATTAACTGGAGCTGAAGTCAGCCCTCACCTTCAGCCCACTCCCACCGTGACACCATGATCATGTCTCCAGTCCCCAGGGAGATGGATCCTGCCAGCTCCTGGGGTAGGAGCGCCTGGTGGTCTCACAGAAAATACTAGCAACAGCAGCAGCGGCTCTTCTCCAACCTAATGCAGCGAGCTCAGCATTTTGTGGTAGGAGACGCACCTTACATCCAATATCTCCCTTTCAGTGTGACACCAGCTCTCTGGGACATTGAAATCTTCATTCTACAGATGAGGAAATGGAGGCACAAAGTGGCCAAGTGACTTGAAAAAGGGTCGCTCTGCCCAGAAGAGACAGAGCTGGGACTCCAAACTTGGGAGTTCTCTCCTTCTTCCCCAGGATGAGGCCCTATAAGACCAGCACCTGGAGTTGACCAGGAGAAGGCAGACGCAGGTGCCCCACTGTCCTGCCTGGAAGCTGACAAGAGCCTATGGCAGAGTGTGCCCTAAAAGAAGACGGTACAGCCGACAACGGGAGGGAGGAAAGAGGTGGCTTCTGCAAGGAGACTCCATCCCTCACTAACCTCCTAGCAATCTACCATCTACTCCATCCCTTACTAATCTACCAGCGATGACAGAAAAAGGTCACAAAGAAGGAAGCAAACACATGGGCAAAAGGAAGCCTGTGAGCATAAATAACTTGGACTTTCAAGCAGACTAGAGTTTCCTACCAAGTGCTGCTCGGAAAAACCACCAAGTTGCCATGAGACCACGGAGAAAAGTGGAAGGGAATGAGACCTAGGACCAGATTTATCTGGGGGAGGAGACAAGAGAAGTTAGGCTAGCAGCAAGGTCTTCCCAGTCATAGGCCTCAGGGAAGAATCTTAAAGATCCTGTAAGTGATGATTCTGGCCTCAGAGGCCACGCACTCTAACGCAGAACCCCACATGGAAAACACAGTGAGAGGACGCCTAGGAGAGGCCCCGCCCACTCCGGCCCCGCCTCCCTCCCCGGGGGACCCCCTGGGGCTCCGAGTAATCCCCCAGGGCCCTAGAGCTGAGCCTGCTTCCTTCACCGTCCAGCTTCTCCACCGGCCTTCCTTTTCTAGAAAGCTCTGGTTGTTTTAACAATCTTCCCTTTGCCAAAGCAAAGGGCCTCCTGAAACCCCCTCATTCCGCCCCCAGAAACACTTGCACCTCTTTCTGGAGAGGGTCATCACATCTTCAGGGACCCTGTTGGTCCTGTCCTTCCCTTGATCTTTGCCCCTTTGCCCTCTTTTCAGAGTGTCCACAGAGGTCACATGACATCACTTTAGGTCCCCTAACTGCCCTGATCACTCTCCCTAACACACTTAGTCCATAGCTGTCCCTCCTGCTGTCAGCCCCTTGGCCTATTAAATCCTCAGAATAGCTACCATCTGTCCAGGTCCTGCTACATACATGTCAGGCCTCTACTCGGCTCATTCCCATTAATAATGAAAGGCTTTTGGAATATCTACTATAACAAGCACTTACCAAGTTCCATTTCAATATTGTTATTAATTATTAAAAACAATAATAGAATAGCTGCTCCGTGGGCAGAAGAACTTTGCCTCTTTTTCACTGCTGTGTCTCTAGCCCCACCAAAAGTGTCTCACTGAATGAATAAAATACTACTATTATTGTAACTAGTAGTTACTGTACTCATTCTCTGCACCAGGCAATGTTATATGCTGTGCATATTTGGGGCTCATTATTGAATCTATCTCTTTCTCATACACATATAAAATTGAGGCTCTCAGTGGCTAAATAACTTGCCGAAGGCCTCAGGCCCGTGAAGTGGGATTCAGGCCCAGGAGGCAGGATTCCAGAGCCTGTGTGCCATTCTAGCAAATGGCATCCCAGCAAGGAGCAGCTTCACAAAGTGCTCACAGAGTTCCATGAGTGGGCAGGAAAGTGGGAGAGGAACACCAGGTTGGGAAACCGCAAAGTATTAATGCAGAGAAGTCACAGAAGCCCCACTGAAGCACTATTTATAGGATCATGAGTTCAGAGTTCCCAGGAAAGTGAGCGAGGAGTCAGATTTTAGTTATCATCGAAGCACTGAGAACAAAGGAGACTGCTCATTCCTGCCCCTGTACAGCCCCAGTGCAGAACCTCCCTGACATTGGCTGCAGTTCTGCTCCCCAGCTTCCAGAGTAATTGGAATGGAGGGGACCAATGTCCACTTACCAAACTCCTCTGTTTCAAGCACCAAACCAGGCCTGCCATAAGACCAGACCTGGAGATGCCCAGGAGAAGACAGCAACCTTTCATTTATCCTCACCAATCACCCCTTGAATTAGATCATATCTTCCCCACTTTACGGATGGAAAACCAGAAACTCAGAACAATTCACCAACTTGCTCTGAGAAGGCTGATATTACTGAGAAGGGGCAGGACTGGATTCAGGCCAGCATGTCCACTCAGGAGGAGCAGGCACAGGGGACACCTCACCTTCTGACTAGAGCAACTAAGACCTTCAAACGCAAATGCCAACCAAGAAGAATCATAGACAAGTCTGTGAGATTGGGAGAGGACCAGATAAGGTTCCAACAGGCTTGAAAAGGCACACTGTACCTAGCAGGAAGAACTTTCTAGAGTCTCGCCCATCATCCAACACTCATGAAGTCGGATGTATCTCTGTGTTGCAAAGAGGGGGAAATGGGTCTAGGAGATGGAAAGCACTTTGCCTTTCCCAGGCTGCTCAGCACACCAGTAGAGGAGTCAAACCTTCTACCACTAAACTCCCTCGTCCCATCCCACCACTTTCCACCTCCTTAAAGTTTAAGGGACAATTCAGGACAGCTAAAAGGAAGTATGATTTTTTCAAAGACAGCATAAATTCTGTGGGATTCTTTTATAAACTTCAGACCGCATCATGGATGAGAGCTTCTTGGTGCAGGGTAGGCAGAAATATTTAAGGAACCCCTCTAAACTTCATGATCCATCAGCCTTTCCCAATGGCAGCCCCCAAGAGCCCTTGTCAGACTAAGTGTGACCTGACCCTTGTTTGCTGTCTTCAGTCCCCTTTCACCGCTGGCCAGGCATTGTCTTCAGGTGTCCCGAGGTGGAGCCGCCTCCCTTCCCATCAGACCATGCTGGGAAGGGAAGGTGGACTCAGATGGACCCACCACCAAGGGACCAAGGGAAAGCAATAAAGTAGAACAATTGAGAATTCAGAAAGGCAGGAGAAAACGGACTGCTTCCCTTGGGAGGAGTGTGCACGAACTGGTTACCTGCCTGGGGCCAAGCATTCTGCATTCAGTTCCACCCAGTGGGCCTGTACTAATGTCCCACTCCTCCCCCTCTCAGTGTCTTGCCATGTGACAGTGGGCAGGGAGCATAACCACTGTGCCTCAGTTTCTCCACTTGTGAAACAGGGATAGTTCCCTCGCCCCCCTCTCTCCAGGCCCTATCTGGAGTTAAGAGCTGCACCTGAACACAAAGGCTAATTCTTAAATGACAGAGCTGAACAGCAGGCTGGCAGCAGGATAATGACAGGCCACCTGACACCTCTTGTCTGCCCCAGGCCCTGCCCTGGAGCCATTATACGCTGAGATGGGGACTGAGGTGCCCAGCTCAAATTGCCAACAGGTCAGCACCTATATGGCTTAGAACAAGGCAAAATGGTTTCTAATGTAGCAGCTGAGGCTGAGGTTAGACCTGAAGGAGAGTGTGCTGCTCTCACGCCTAGACCCAAGGCAGAGTCCGTGAGGCTGCTTCCCCTGTCTGCTTTTCATGACAGCCTGTGGTAGCCTGGGCTGTAGGGGACCTGCTGGAGCTGAGGTCACAGGTCTGAGGCCACTCGGAAGCCAGCATGAGTGTCACCTCTGAAGCCTTCCCTGCACTCTGAGCTGCTGCATCACAGCTGGGCTTGTCCTGGCACCTGCAAGCCCCCTCCCCTCGTCAGAGTAACAGCCCTCCCTACCGCCTTACCTGTCATAGCTGAGGCCCCCCAGAGACAGGATCCTGCTTCCAGCCAGGCAAAGGCATCAAACAGCCCACCCCAGCTGCAGGTGGAGAGGACACAGCAGCTCACAGTGAGGTTGGGGGGATGCTGGTTTGGGGGTCAGAGAGCAGTGCAAGGCTTCCTCACTGAAGCCCCCTAGCACCCGACCCAGCCTGGCTGAGCCCTGCTCTTGGAGCTGACTGCGAGCGGCCTCTGGTCTCCTGGCACACCCAGACAATGCTCCCACCCCTCCCTCAGGCCTCCCCCTCACCTTGTTACTAGCCTCAGCAACTTCACTGCCACCTGCCAGAGCCCCAAAGGATCTACTTATCCCATCACCTAGCAACAGCAGCATCTCTGACTCCAGGTTTTCCCTCTGAAATCATGGAAGCCAGGGCCTTGGCACCCATGGGAGTCTGAAGCTGCCACAGGCCATCCCGGGGTATATAAAGTCCAGCTCTCTATGCTCCTGCTAGTCTGTCTTCACCCACACCTCAGCCATTCCAGCTCTGCCCCTGCTGACTTCTTTCCAGAGCAAGGCAACAGAGAGTCAGCATTGCAGAAGGAAGAGGGAAATAAGGTCCTGGGGGACAGGCTGCTTGCCAAGGAAGGCAGACAAAGGAGCTGGCCCCGCTTTCTGTTCCTTTGGCCTCCCTCCCCATTATTACCCTGGTGCAACACTGGCTTCTCTGTGAGGTTATACACTCTCTCTACACTCTCTTGTCACCTCTGGAAGAAAGTTCCCAAATACCTGACATACTCTGAGGTTCAGAGAGGTTGAAAGGTGTGCAGAAAGCCACACAGCAGGTCAGAAGAAGGGGTGAGAAGAGAACTCACATTTTCCAGGCTGGTTCTTTGTAGCTTCTCTGCAGCACTTAATCACCACCACACACACACACACACACACACACACACACACACACACACAAAAGAGTTACCTGATGTCTGAGTTCATCATTTCTGAGTTGGAAGGGAAGTAGAACCCTGTTGCCATTGGATCTGAGTTAAGCCCGGAAGTTTCCCCAAGATCTAAAACATAATAGGGGTGGGGAAGGAGCAGCAGAGATGAAAGGTGCAAGCCTAGGGGAGATGGAAGAAGGGGATCTAGTATCAATAAAGCCCCTTCTGGGTGTCCAGACCTGCTCTAAGCTGTTTTGTCGATATGTTCTTGGAGGGACATCTCTTGTCCTCCCCTAACCCCTCATAGATGACTTGGCAAAGCCAGGAACCAAGCAGAGGTCACCGTGCCTTCCAACTAAGGAAGGGCTGGGAGATGCAGGGGGGCAATCTCTGCATGTCGATTTCAGCAAGACAACATCGAAGGGCGGTAGAGAATCAAGAGAACCCAGCACCAGCCGATGACCCTTGCCCAGATGGGTTCCTCAGGGAAATGAAAACAGTCCCCTGGGTCCAGAAGCCCAGCAGGAGGCTGGGTCTTTCATGCACTTTCTCTGAAGCCATAGCAGCCACCTCAGGTACATGAGCCTCAGTTTCTTCTTCTGTTAAATGGGGAAAATTTCTCTAGGTTGTTCCAAGGATTAAATCAGAGAGCATTTATGGGGGAAAAAAGGATATTGTAAGCTATATAGCAATACCTAACTGCAGTAGATAATTGTTCTGCCTCCACATTTGGGTCCTAGATTAATGTCTTTCTGCTGCCAATGACTAATCAAGAAGCAGAGAAGGAAGATTCTGAGCTCATCGGGTGATGGCAGGTGTTCTCAACCATCAAACACCTGCCTAGTCCCATCTCCACCTCACCCTCCACCTTCTCTGGCTTGGGTCTTCCTGGGCCCTGAGGGCCTGAGCATTCCTGCCTTTCCACAGCGCTCCACACAGCAGGGGCTGGATTCCCAGCTGAGCCCCAGGTTAGACACGGGCTAGAGGAGGCCCATGAGTCAGGGCCCTGCAGTAGACTGAATCAACAGCCGACGGGCCTGGCCCAGACCGCATCTTACACAGAAGGGGAATTCTGCCAAGGTTGCCTGGCCTGGGCTGGGGCTGACCTGTGGCAGTTGTGAGCAGGGGCTGAGTTCAAGTTAAGGATAAACTAAGATGTTTCCAGCAAAGCAAAGGTGCACAGTTGGTCTAGGCAAGACACTTCCCTGTCCGGCCTCAGGTGGAGTTGTCTGGAATGGTCTCTAGAGACCTTTTCAACTTTGCATCCCTGTCATGGTGGCAGGGACCCACCAGAGTGATGGAAGGTGACTGGATTTCCATATCTCATCTGGTACCCACGTGTCTCAGCTGCATTCTCTCCTTTCCTAGGCTCAGGATTGATTCTAGGCTAAAAGGAATGGGGCTAGCTGTGAGTTCCTGTTTCTGTCCTGTTCCAGAATTCTCTAACATAGATGGTCCCCAATCACCGCTTGCAGGCCTGAATGCTCCTACCTCCCCCCCGGCGATTAGCCCTGGTACCCTTGGCCTTCAGCAGCTCCCCTTCCCATCATCTCTGATCCCTCTGCATCAGAGATGTTTGTCCAAGAGCTTCAAGAAAAGCCAAAGAATGAGTCACTAAATGAAAAGATTCAGGCTGCACTTGAGACAGGGGAAAGCACTGTGAGGACAAGCATTTGACCTCCCCTGACCACTCAGCACAGGCAGGGGGTGGCTTTTTACTTTCCCTTTGAATCTTGGGTGCATAGCATTGCCTAGATCAGCACCTTCAATTCATGACATTTTTCACTACTGACCCACGCACTATTTTCACTATTAACCTACTTGCTTGTTGCTGATTTAACAATGTAGTTAGCCTCCATAAACCCACCAGCCCCAACAAAGGCCAGGACTTAGAGAATGACTTTCATTCGGTCCTGGAATCCCTCCTCCCCATTCCTTGGTACATGCATCCCCTCCTGAAGTAGTAGTAGGTCTCTCTTGTGTATTAATTCAATAAATACTGAATGTACATTTTTATTTTTTAGATATACATGACAATAGAGTGTATTTTGGCATTATTATACATAAATGAAGTATAATTTATTCTAATTAAGATCCCGTTCTTGTGGTTGTACATGAGGTGGACATGTATTCATATATGAACACAGGAAAATAATGTCCAATTCATTCTACTGTCTTTCCTATTCCAATCCTCCCTCCCTTCCCTTCATTCCCCTTTATCTAATCCAATGAATTTCTGTTCTTCCCTCCCCCCTTATTATGTGTTAGCATCCGCATATCAGAGAGAATATTCTGCTTTTTTGGTTTGGGAGGATTGGCTTATTTCACTTAGCATGATAGTCTCCGGTTCCATCCATTTACTGGCAAAAGTCATAAAGTCATTATTTTTTATGGTTGAGAAATATTCCATTGTGCATATGTACCACAATTTCTTTATCCATTTATCTGTTGAAATGCTTCAAGGTTGGTTCTATAGTTTAGTTCTTGTGAATTGAGCTGCTATAAACATTGATGTGGCTGTGTCACTGTAGTACACTGATTTTAAATCCTTTGGGTATACGCAGAGGAATGAGATAGCTGGATCAAATGGTGGTTCCATCCAAGTTTTCTGAGGAATTTCCATACTGCTTTCCATAGTGGTTGCACCAATTTGCAGTCCCCCAGCAATGTTTGAGTGTACCTTTCCCCTCACATCCTCACCAACATTTACAGCTACTTGTAATCTTGATAATTGCCATTCTGACCGGAGTGAAATGGAATCTCAGTAGTTTTAATTTGCATTTCTCTAATTGTTAGAGATGTTGAACATTTTTTCATATATTTGTGGGCCATTCATATTTCTTCTTCTCTGAAGTGCCTATTTGTTTCCTTTGCCCATTTATTGATTGGGTTTTTTTTTTTTATGGTGTTAAGTTTTTTTATTTCTTTAGGAGATTTATGCTCTAGCTGAGGTGTAGGTGGCAAAAATTTTCTCCCATTCTGTAGGCTGTCTCTTCACATTCCTGATTATTTCCTTTGCTGTGAAGAAGCTTTTTAGTTTGATGCCATCCATTTATTGATTCTTGATTTTACTTCTTGCACTTTAAGAGTCTTGTTAGGAAGTCAGTTCCTAAGCTGACATGATGGAGAGCCGGACCAGTGTCTCTGGTCTAATGCCTTGTTCCTTGATCCACTTTGAGTTGGGTTTTGTGCAGGGTGAGAGATAGGGGTTAAATTTCATTTTCTACATATGGATTTCCAGTTGTCCCAGCACCATTTGTTGAAGAGGCTATCTTTTCTTGAAAGTATATTTGAATGTACATCTTTGATATACAAGGCAGGAATTTTGCTAGACTCACTCATCCCAAATCCCACCTTCATCAATACCTTGCTTCTTAATGAAAGAGATTCTGGGCTATCTGTAATCTTTGGGGGCTTATTTTTCTCCTCAGTGTTATATTGCTAATGCCATCTATACTATTTCATGTCACTGTTGTTCATTTCTTTTGACTAACACATAATATTTTAGTGTGCAATTATACCACAGTTGGTTTCTTGAAGGCTGGTCTGAGTCTGAATAATAAAACTAAGATAGGTTCATGAATTTTCTCATTCAACAAATATTTAGTCAACACTCACTATATTCTGTGCCTTGCAGGAGACATTGAGGATGTCATGATTAACAAGACATTAATAGTCCCTGTCATTCCAGTGTACAGTTTGGATTTGTTTCACTTTTTTTTCTTTCTCTATTGTTTGCAAATGGATGTGGAATGTTTCCTGTTCTTGTGGTTGTACATGATGTGGACATGTATTGATATATGAACACAGGAAAGTAATGTCTTCAGTGGACAACAGCTGGAAACATTAGCCACTGTTGGGGACTGGGTCACTTGAGCTTTCCGTGAAGAGGGAAGGCCCAGGGAGGTGCCGATGGTAAGCTTTCTGTTCCCTCTGTGTGTCAGCTTCTAGCACAATTTTTGGTCCATCAAAGGGTACAGCAGATGTTCGCTGAATTAACAATAAAGAAAAAAATACTTGTACTACCTACCTCAAGTAATCCAGGCATGTATGCCCAGGTGACTCCGTGGAAAAGAAGATATGATAGGGAAGGACCCACTAGACAGATGCTCTTAGTATCCTACCAACCAGTCCCCCTCTGGCCTTCAACATCTCAGCAGACACCCTTACCCAAGGGCATCCAGTGCATTGGCAATGCCCGTTGTCTTTATCTCTCAAACATGTGTGGAGTCTTTCTACCCCTAGCCTCCTCCTCTCTCCTGACCTCACCTCCCTCTCCAGCCATGCCAAACTCTCTCTCTGCCTCCTCCCCTCTCCTGGGGATTGAACCCAGGGCACTCTACTACTGAGCAACTCCTCAGCACTTCTAATTTTTTTATTTTGAGGCAGAATCTTGCTAAGTTGCTGACGGTGTCTTTAAGTTGCTAAGGCTAGCCTTGAAATTGTGATCCTCCTACCTCAGCCTCCTAAATCGCTGGGATTACAGGCATGCATCATCTCACCTGGTAAACCATGCCAATCTCTATGCAGTTCCTCCAACACCCCTAACATGTTCCCACCTGCCCCCTCCATCCAGCATGGGTGATGACTGAGAAAAGGCAGCTGGGAACCAGCTAAGGTGCAGAGTCTAGACAGCCATTAGGTTCAAGTCATTTATTGAGTCATTACTAAGTACAAGCCCAATGCCAAACACTAAGGTTAAAAAGGCAATAGGAAAGAGTGACAAACAGAATTATTATTTGTCGATTTAAATTAAATTAAATAAAAAAGAAAATCAACCAAATAAAGAAGAGAGAGAAAAAAAACCAGTGACCACCCATCAAGAAATGTGCTTTGCGTGGGGATATAGCTCAGTTGGTAGAGTGCTTGCCTTGCATGCACAAGGCCCTGGGTTCAATCCCCACAACCAAAAAAAATATATACATAAAGAAAAAGAAAAAAGAAATGTGCTGTGGTAAAAACATGTACCAGTGCATAGAAGCACAGAGACTGGAGGAGAGGCACATGTGTGTCTAGCACTTTCTACCACATGACTCACTTCATCCTCCCAGGAGCCCTCTGAGGTAGATGTTTTTCCCCCCACTTTTTGGAGGGTAAATCTGAGGCTCACAAAGATTCAGAAACTTTCTGAGGCACACAGTTAACAGGAAGTAGAGCCTGTGTTCCTACTCAGCCCCTGCAGATTCCAGCTACATCAGCCAGTCTTCCAGCCAGTCATCCCTGGCCCAGTGACACCAACGGGCAAGATGTCCCTCTAGCAGGCTAGATTTGCACTGGGAATGAAAGGAAGGAAGGCGCTTTCCCTCCCAGTCCTTGTAATACCTACCTCAAGTAATCCAGGCAACTCCAACTTAGACCTAGCAGGAAGAAGAGGACACAAATCAACCAAGACTCTCCCCTAAGCTGTCAGCCCTGGTCTGAGGAGTTCCCCGACTCAACTCAATGTTTTTCCTTTAATTTACAGGATCCTGGCAGTAACCAACCCCTGAACAGCCCCGGTAAGCTCAAGTCTGGCTTCCCTATGTCTCCTTCAGCTTCTGCTTCAGTTACCAAGTAGATACTGAGCCACCCTTGCGTGGCCGTCACCATCTATCCCAAGTGCTAACTGCTGTGGGTGTCATCCATCCCTCATCCAGCCATCATTCAACAAGCATTAAGTACCAGTGAATTTCAGGATTCATTCTAGAAGTAGGAGGCCTGGTCTGGGGAAATAGAACCCACAAACCACAGTCCCAAGAACAATGATCCCCCAATTCATTCCTTGTGCCAGGCCCTGGGCTGATGCTGGGCTACAGCAGTAAGCAAGGTCCTTATCCTCATGGAGTTCACAGCATGTCCATGCTAACAAGAAACCATCTGGACACCAGTGTTTTCACCTGTAGAAAAGAAAGTGGCAATGCCTAATTTTAGGAGAAAGATAAGGTAATAAGCAGAATGTTCTCAAATATAAGGGTTTTTTCCTTCCATTACATCTTCTTTTTTAAAATACTTTTAGTTGTAGATGGACACAATACCTTTATTTTATTCATTTATTTTTATGCGGTGCTGAGGATCAAACTCAGTTCCTCACACATGTGAGGCAAGCACTCTACCTCTGAGCCACAACCCCAGTCAACCCTTTACACCTTCTTAAACCATTGATACCTACTTCTGATAGCCTGCTAGAACAGCAAAACAAATGAGCAAGGAACAGATTAATATGACAGATCATTAAGAAAATATTCAATCCTGCTTAGTTAGCTTTTTTCTCAGTTCAGGGTCACAAGTTAATAATGTTCACAATCAATGGAATCTTCAGCAAATAAAAAACAGCACCTAGTTTGTACTTTGGAATTAATGTATCAGAGGCCATGGTGTCCCCCAGGAACACAACACCAAGCTTCCCAGTGCTTCACCCCCTGAATAAGCCTGAGAACTACCAAACCAGAAAGATCAGTGCTGCTCCAGGGGTCAGGCAGAGTGCCTGGGCCAGTCCCTGCAGGATGAGTAGCCTCTCAGGGGCAGAAGAGAGTGACGAGTCTCAGTGGAGGGGGGAAGGGCCCGAGCTCCTAGAGGCAGAGGTGAGAATTAATACCAGTCATTCCAGGACCAAGGAACAACCGTGTCTGGGCAGAGCTTGGAGCTGGAGAAGCCCACTGGAGAGCAAGGCCAAATCACCCTGGTTTAGAAAGCACAGACAGGAGGGTGGTCCAGATGCGCAAGCTGTAAGGATCTGTGATAAGTTCTCAAGGGGAAAGCAACAGGCCCAAGGCCAGCTTTTATGAAGCTCTGTCCAGCAGCAACGGGCAAGGCTGAAAGAAAATACAGCAGCAGGCAGGGAGGCCATTCCTAGCTCCGTGGGTTCTGGAATCTGAACTAAGTATGAAGTCCCTTCCCTTCCTGATGAGGGGAGCAGGACCTTCCTGAGAATGCCCAGGAGGCAGAGGCCTTGAGCCCTGGACACAGGAACTCATGGCCCCTGATAGGTCATTTGCTCTCCTAGAAAACAAGCCATCTCCTGCCTCCAGAAGTAGGGGCTCAGACCTAATCATGCTGAATGAATGAATGCCTCTGTGAAACATTTCCATGCACACAGAAAAGAGAACAGCTTGGCTTGTGGAACATTGAAAAATGATGATATCAGCTCACATTATTGATAAGCTACTTGGTGCTAAGGTGAATACACTTTTTTATGGAAACATAAATTTTCAGCTTTCCCTTACCAGCAGAGTCATTACTATCAGCATTTATGGGACACCAGTCTCTGGCAGAATGTTCTTTGCTTTTGAAGAGCTGAGGAGAAGGATACAGCCAGACACCTGACTAGCTACCATTTAAGGCAGAATAAAATGAGACCTGGAAGAAAGATGGAAGGGTGTGCTTACAGGAACAGTCGAGAGCAATTCCTTTGTTCATTGGACAAATAGTGGAGTGTCTGCCGCGGGGCAGGCACCCTTCTGGGGACCTAGGACTCATCAGTGCACACAACAGACACAAGGGCCTACCTCCTGGAGTCTTCATTACAGGCACAGGTAGAAGAGACAGAAAATACACAAAACATACAAAATGTAGAGTATGTTAGAGAGGATAAGCGCTTTTGGAAAAAAGAAAACATGGAAGGAGGATGGAAAATGCTAGAAGGTTTCATTTTAGGTAGGGAGACCAAGAAAGGCCTCACTAAGACTGCAGACTTAACGAGGATGAGAGAGTAAGTCACATGGGGTCCAGGGCAGGAGGGAGGCCTATCACTTTCTCAGGTTTCTCAGGGTGCCCAAATTCCTGTTCCAGCTCTCCCCAGAGAGGAGGTCCCTGCACCCCTTCAGCTTATGGCCCACAAGGACAGGGGACTGAAAAGGACCTATCTCTGCTACCTCTTACTTCCTGAAAATCTAGCATTTCCCAGTTGTTCCCAAGTCCCATCTCCTTGTATAGCCATGTGAAATGGACACGGAGTTATTATTACCCCTGTTCTAGGCAGTAAAGGACTCCTAACTGCTCCCTGATCCCAGGATCTTTTGTTCCAATTCATCAACTCCCCAGCAAAAGATTCCTCTTTCTAAATATTAATTTTATCATGTCTCTTCACTGCTCAAAAACTTTCCATGGCTACTCACCACTTTCAAGATAAAAATTCAAACTCAAACACCTAAGCACCTTTTTTTTTTTTTTTTTTTTTTGGTATCAGGAACACTTAACCACTGAGCCACATCCCCAGCCCTTTTTCTATTTTAGTTTGAGACAGGGTCTCACTAAATGACTGAGGCTGGCCTCAAACTTGGGATCCTCCTGCTTCAGCCTCCCAAGCCACTGGGATGATAGGCATGTGCCACTGCTCCCAGCCTAAGCATGGTTTTGAGAGTCTCCACAAACTGACTTTACTATCCTCCCTCCTGACATGCTTTGACACCTCAGATTCCAGGACCCCACCCCCTCATGGTTCTCCACCTCCACGCCTGTGCTGGGGCTGGCGCAGGGTCCAGGTCCTCCTTTCCACCTATATCTAAGCGCCACCTGCTCGGGAAGCCCTCCTCAGTCTGCTTTTGGCCATGTCTCTAGTAACGTACACTGTCTTCCTGTTTTTCTCTTCTCTGAATCGCAATCTCCTTAAAGACAAGGGCCATGCTGGGGACTCACTGTTTGTTGGTTTGACTTGGAGATGGAGGCTGTCAGGGTGCACAAGATTTTATTTATTAAGCATCTATTAAGCGTTCACTGTGCTGAAGGCCTCTGCCCTCCCGGAGCTTCTATTTTATTCAGAAGATAAGTTGGGTGTGGCTGGATAGGAAAAATCATATCTACTGTTCTATAGCTCAGTACGGTGACTGTGGTTGACAACAATTATATTTCAAAAGAGCTAGCAGAGAGGATCCTGAATGTTCCCAGCACAAAGAAATGGTAAATGTCTAAGATGACAGGTATGTCGATTACTCCAGTCTGATCCTTATATATTGCATACATGTACTGAAATGCCATGCTATACCCCATAAATATGTACAATTACTGTGTGTCAATTAAAAATAAAAAGATATACAAAGAAAGACAAGTCAGGAAAAGGGTAAACGATAGCACAATAAATGAGGATGGGCTCAAGTACATGCCCCAGGGGACTGGCCTCTCCCAAGGCAGGCACAGTTCAGACCAAACAGGGTGACACATCCCAGAACCGGTTAGGGCAAGACGAGGGGGAGGCAGATGGGTTGCGGGCTCATTTCAGGAGCACTTATGAAAGATGGGTGAGCCCAGGTCAGAGGAGGTGGGTGGCCGCGTGCTGATCAAGCCCCCAGCATCAACCAAAACTGTCCCCAAGGCATTCCTGCCACAGGCCAGAGGGTGGGAGCTCTGGGCCTTGGCGGGGGCGGGCTCCAAGCACTGACTGCACACTCTTGCCCTCCTCACACCTCCTTACAGATGCCACCACCCTGCGCAAACCCCGCACTCCCCTGGAGACCTTCAAAAAGGTGGGGATCCCCATCATCGCAGTACTGCTGAGCCTGGCGACTATCGTCATTGTGGTTATCCTCAGTAAGTGACAGGCCCGACCCAACTTTCTTTCCCTAAGCAGGTGACGGTACCCTCCCTCACCCCCTCAATAAGTGGCAGCCCTCAAACCGCCCCCATCCCTCAGTAAGTGACAGCCCCCACCCACAGCCTCCACCCTCCCACCCCCACAGTTACAGGCAGGTGATCTGCATAAAGCTTTGCCTTAAAAAAAAAAAAAAAAAGGTGCCTCCACGTGTATCCGCCCCTGCTTTGAAGAGAGCCTTCTTCCAAGAGTGAAAGGGGAATTGAACTCGCCCCCATCTCTCCCAGATGGCTTCTATCCCAGATAGAAGTTCCGCTACACACGTGGCCCATGTTACTAACCCACGCAATCCTGCCCCGCCCCCTCCTTCCCAGCCCCTGCAGCTTGATGCTGAGTTGATCTGAGCAGCCTCCTGGCTGGAAGGACAGAAAGCATCTCTGCCTGTGAGGAGGGAAGAAGGGAGGAGGCGAGGGAACACTGCCTAGCAGGTGCCCCTCCCCCCTAAAGCCCTGTCTTCATCATTGCCTGAGACCCAGTGTGACCTTGAGCAGCCCACTTGGTAACAAAGATCACTGAATGAGCAGTGATTCCCACAGTCCCTTCTAGTGGCCACACTTTGAGACTGAGTCCTTGCCTTCACCAACCCCCTTGTCACAGCAGGGAACTGACCATGGCTGTGAACAGCAGGGTGTAGGGCACCAGAGATGAGAGTAAGAATCAGGACACCTGGGACAGTCATCCCGACTCTACCTGTAAAATGTTCTGCCTTTCTTCAAGCAGTATGGTGAGCACCACCGAGATCACATGCACAAAGGACCTAGATAAAAGCCAAGTTTTGCAAAAGCATGTGTCACCACACAGCATGCAGAGATAGGATGCAGGCCATGTGCTTGCTAACTAGGGCAGGACTGTCTGGACAGCCTGGGAATGGCTGGCCCTTAGGGAGTCTGTACTTGTTACCATGGTGGCTTTTGCTGCGGCAGCAGTCACTACCCCTTTGGAAAACACTCCGAGATCCTCTGGTCCAACCCTTCATTCTATACTGAGGGTGCAAGAGGAGGTGTAACAATCAGGGAAGAACTGGAGCAGGACCCCAGGCCCCTGACTGAGCAAGTCCACTTCCATCTCGTGGCACTGGAAATGCAGATCCACAATATAAACACCACCCAGATCACTGGGAGCCTGAATGTGTGTGAGAGGCAGAAAACTCCAAAACATTTCTTCTTGAAATCATGTTGGCTGGCCTGACATGATTATGATTACATAGTCAGTTTTCCATCTCTATAACAAAACACCCAAGATCATCAATTCGTAAAGAGAAAGGGGCTATTTTGGCTCACAGTTTTAGAGGTTCAAGTCCATGATCAATTGACCTTACCACTTTGGGCCTGTGGTGAGGTAGCACATCATGGGGGAAACACCTGGCATCACATACATCATGATCCAGGGAGCAAAAGAAGAAGAAGGGACCTGGCTCCCATGATTCCCTTCAGAGTCATGCTCTCGATGACCTAAAGACCTCCCACTAGATCCCACCTCCCAATAGCACCACCCTGGGACCAAGCCTTCAACATAGGGACCTTTGGGGGGACATTTCATATACAACTTAAAGTGGTGGTTTTGCAGTGGTATCAGCAGATTTACCAGCCTGTTTAATTCAGTCTAAATATTAAAGTGGCTTATTTCCTCTGAGCATATGTCCTGCCACAGTGGAGAGAAGAGGCCAATTTATCTGCGGGAAGCCAGGCAGGCAATAGGCCAGCCCCTCACACCTTGTGCATCTTCTGGGAGGCAGACAGTGGCTGGCTGAACCATAGAGGCAAGGCATGGGCTTGGGAAGAAACGCTAACTCTTCCATCCTCAGTTTCCCTCTCAGTGATGAGAGTCAGTAATTGTACCAGCCTCCTAAGGTTGTTCCTGGGATTTGTGATCAACAGTTTGGAAAACTCCCAGTACAGTGATAAGTGGGAACTGTCACAGAATCACCATCACCACTCCCAGAACGAGTTGAGATTGATTCTGGACTGGAGGCAGCGCACCTAGAAAAGAAGAGCTCCCCTCGGCCAGGGTGTTTGGCTGGGAATCATCACCAGAGACACTTCTCAAAACATCTGTTCCCTAAGAGGTTAATAACCAAACACATTTCTGTCAGCCCAAGAAGGCAAAGGAGCAACCAACCGAAGGTGAAGGCAGCTGGCAGAATCCTAAGACAGCAGTCAGAAAACAAAACCAAGCACAGACCTCTTCATGGGTCTTTCAAACCCCCGATAAAAACACCCACCTCTCGAGCTGTACTTGAGAGTTACAAGGTACTTTCACAACAACCAGCTGGCCACGTGTTCTCCACAGCCTGTGAGATAGGGGTTACCGTCCCGTTGTGTGGAGGAGGAAAGTGAGGCCTAGCAGGGGGAGGAGTTCCTGAGAAGACGCACAGCAAGTGGCAGAACCAGGACTCAGAACCAGGTCCTGGGACCCCAAGTCCCCCATTCTGTCTCCTCCTTCATCACCTGAGGGGTAACAGTTGACAGAGTCAGATTCTCAATTTCACACACACACATTCTCACGGGACTCCAGGGCCATCACGTAGACATGGGCCAGTATAATCTCTGCTTGATAGCTAAGGAACCAGGCGTATCTGCTACTGCATGGCAGACCTGGGCCTGGAACCCCCATCTGCCGGCCTCTGAGCTCAGAACTACTTGTAGGAAAAAACAGCCTCTCCCTGCCCAGGGCAGCCTGCTTGACCCTCAGTCCTCTGGGCCTCTCCCTGCACTTGCCTTCCAGTCAAGGTGATTCTGGATAGATACTACTTCATCTGCAGCCACCCCCTGCACTTCCTCCCGAGGACACAGATGTGTGATGGACATCCGGACTGTGCCTCAGGAGAAGATGAGGAGCCCTGTGTCAAGGACTTCCCTGAGAGGCCTGCGGTGGGAGGTGAGTTCATGGGCTGAGGGGCAAGGGAATGGGCACAGCAGGGAGCCAGCTCAGGTGTCCAGGGTCACTGTACAGCGTCTACACACTGACTTGTCAATGTCTATCCCTGCCAAATAAGCTTTAGGAGAGCAGGACCATGTCATGACCACCTTTAGATTCCAGCACTACACACCTGGCATACACTCAGACGCTGGTCAATGGACAAACATGGACCAGAAGACACAGAAAATTGTCCCTGAGCCTGCGCATTCCTGCTGCACCTGCTAGGTTTTGACCGGATTTCCGTGAAATCTGTTATTTCAAGGTGATTAGAAAAGAGATTGCCAGACCATAAACCTACTAATGATCCTTCTAGTCATTAGTGTTTATTGTAACATGCTGTATATTGGGAAGGATCTCAGTCCTTGAAAGAAGCAAAAACCCATGACTTTGACTGGCCTAGCCCAGCTCAATGCATCTGGTACTTGAGGTCTGAAGAGAAAAAACCCAGGATGTGGGTGATGGGGACTTTCAAGAGGCAGGACTGAGTGGCATCCTTTTTTTTTTTTTTTTTTAATTTTTTTTTAAGAGAGAGAGAGAGAATTTTTAATATTTATTTTTAGTTTTCAGTGGACATTTTTTTTTATTTGTATGTGGTGCTGAGGATCGAACCCAGCACCGCGCGCATGCCAGGCAAGCACGCTACCTCTTGAGCCACATCCCCAGCCCTGAGTGGCATCCTTTATATTTGCTCTTTTTCATTAAAGTCAAATGCCTCCAGGCAACTGTCACCCTACTGCTAATAGAACTTCTCACTCAACCTCCCCTTTTGACCTCAAGTGGAGAAGTACTTAGGTCCCTGGCTGTGAAGTTTCCCGAGGCCAGGCAAGCTGTGTGGACCAGGGGCAGAGTGACCACACAACTGAGCACCTAAGCTGGGCATGGTGGCACACACAATAATCCCAGCCACTCAGGGAGCTGAGACAGGAGGATCACAAGTTCAAGGTCAGCCTCAGCAAATTAGCAAGGCCTAAGCAATTTAGTGAGACCCTGTCTCAAAATTAAAAAATTAAAAGGGCTGGGGATGTGACTCAGTGGTAAAACACCCCTGGGTTCAATCCCCAGTACCAAAAATAAATAAATAAATAAAAACAACTGGTGCCTATATCAGCAAAAGGGGGTGCTATTAACCATTGTGTCAGGGAAACAGGGCAGAATGATGATGAAGATTGACCCTGGGACATTAACCCTGGCCATTGTCAAAATGAGGGTCAAGCAGACAGTCAAATGGAGGAACTTCCCAGGATGTTAAAAGCATCAGTGCCCATAGTGTCCTCATTTCTGGTTGGGGAGCTTGGGCTAGTCTCATGAGTTCTGGGGGACTGGGCCAGAGGGGTCCCATGCTCCAGCTGATCCAGGTTCCTCCCCTCCCAGTCCGACTCTCCAAGGACCGATCCACCCTGCAGGTGCTGGACCCGGCCACAGGGAACTGGGCCTCTGCCTGTTTCGACAACTTCACAGAAACTCTGGCCAAGACAGCCTGTGGGCAAATGGGCTACAGCAGGTACCCAACCTGGGCCATCAGAGGTGTCACCCACCAGAGCCTCCTCTCTCCTTGCTTCCTCCTTCCTCTTGGATCCTCTTCCTTCTTTCCTTAAAGTACAGTCAGATGGCACTGGTCTTGAATCCTAGCCCTTTCACCCATGAGCAACACGAAGTGAAAGCTCTTACACCTCCGTTCCTCAAGAGTTAATTGGAGTGAGGTGTGGTGGCTCAGGCCTGTAATCCCAGCAGCTCAGGAGGCTGAGTAGGAGGATCACAGATTCAAAGCCAGTCTCAGCGGCTTAGTGAGACACTGTCTCAAAAAACAAAAAGGGGGGCTCGCCTGGCATGCGTGCGGCCCGGGTTCGATCCTCAGCACCACATACAAACAAAGATGTTGTGTCCGCCGAAAAACTAAAAAAAATAAAATAAATACATTCTCTCTCTCTCTCTTTCTCCCTCTCCCTCTCCCTCTCCCTCTCTCTTAAAAAAAAGGGGGGGGGGGGCCTGGGGACGTGGCTCAGTGGTTAAGCATCTTTGGGTTTAATCTCTGGTGTGGAAAAAAAAGAGAGAGAGAGAGTTAATTGGGAAAAATAATGCTGACATCATAGGATGATTGAGGGGTGCCAGTGAGAGAATCTAAGCTGCCCCCCAGCACACACTCATACACACTGTCCTGCAACACACTCACTTTCTCACACACACTCTCACACAGCTCTAGCTCCCCTGCATCTTCTCTTTCCCTTTACTCCTCAATCTTCACTCCTCTGTCCTTTGCAAGAAGCCTCCCCTGTCCAGTAATCTAAAAGCCTGATTTACTTACACAAAGTCTTGTCGGTTAAAATTTAGTTTAAAAGAGCCTGATTTCATTGGGGCCCCATCATCAGCAATCCCAGCTCCCTCAGCAAATTCCAAACACAGTTCCAAGTCTGGAGTGAATGGAAGGTGCATAATTATAAGAGGGTAATTAGCATGATATATATTTATATTCATTTGAGCCTGGCAGAAAACCAAAAACATGGTTATTATTATATCTAAATTAGAAGTAGACTTGGAGAAAGTAACTTGCTTGGGTAGTAGCTGAGAGGTAGAGGGCTAGAATCTCTGCCCAAGAGCCCTTGTTCCTGGGCATCAGTGTTGTCGGGGACTCTCGTTTGTACATTTCTCTCGCCTCATCTATAATGGAAGGGGAAGTGAGACATTTGGCCACCGGAGAGCCTACCTAAAGAGGATGGAAAACAGCCCCTGTATTCAGTTGCAGAATGAGATAGCCTCTCCTTGGAAGGCCAAACTTCTTCAGGATTCTAAGAAACTTGACCCAGAGACAGGCAGATATTATAACCACTAGGAAAATATTGCCAACCAATCACAGAACTCTAAAAGCAGCCTCAAGGTCCTTTTTAATAGATGCCCCAGGCAGCCATTACAAATCCACCTGGCCCTCGCTGCTCTCTAGTTAACAGGCTTCTGCTGCTCTCTACCCTCCGTGCGGTGCAATACCCAGGGCCCTCTAGAAAGGACCCCTGCCACCTTCGGTTTTGAGGAGAGCAGGGACATGCCTGGCACCTGCTATTCTCCCCTCCTCCTACAGCTGCCCCAGCCCAGCCCCTCCCCCCCCCCACTGTAGTCCAGCCAACTGCAGTGTCAGCTGTACCTAGCGCAGCAGGCTGAGGCTTGATTATAAAACCCGGATGTCTCTTGGGGTTCTTACGATGATATGTTCCTGGAATCTCTGTCCTTCTGGAGCCCGCCAAACCACCTGGCTCTTGGGCTATACAAAATCAAAGTTCATTAATGAGGGTGTAATTGGTTAACTTTCCTGGGAATGTCCATTTCCAGCTTTGTCCTTCCTTTTGGGATTGATTTCTCTACTCAGATCTCTCCACTTTCTTCCCTCCACCTGGACTGGAGGCCTTTCTTGTCCTAGGTTCACAAAACCATAGGTGGTCCAGGTGGGATGACCTTGGGGATCATCTGGTCCAGCCACTACTTTTCAGAGGAGAAAACTGAGACTTAGAGAAGCCAAGAGAAGGAATGTGACCTGCCCAAGGTGACACACCAAACTAGTGTCAGGACCAGCATAAGAACTTCAGTCTTGAGGGCTTTTAAAACAGGCTCTTGGTACTCCCAGGGTCCAGTACCTGGGTCCACCCAGGGAATGGCAGCATTCCTGATCAAGCATATATCATTCAGTCAGGGCATGACTTGACCCCCACCCTATCTGCAGAGTTTATGGTAACAGGACAGGGTGGAGAAGGAAGGGGAAGATTTGGAAGAGGCAGATTCAGCCAAAGAACAATCACAGAGATGGGAGTGATCAGGGAAGGCTTTCTGGAGGAAGGAAGACTTTAGCCCACAGTCTGAGAGAGGGCACACATGGATTAGCAGAAAGAGGGAGGGTAGCTCAAGTTGGGGAGTGTTGTCTAGATTCATGTCAAGACAGATCCAGGCCCGTCTACCTCTAAGGGACTGTGTATGTACACCCGGTGTCAAAGTCAGATCAGATGCCCTGCCTGGAAAACTGGATATCCACATTCCAACCCCCTCCAAGGTGAGAGGAAGCTTAGCTGGGTCCCCTTGCTTCTTTCATTCCCCTGATGTGAGCCAGAAGAAACTACTGGGCCATTTGAAATAGGCACACAGCTTGGAGCTAGAAAGGGAAATCCCTACCATTTCTCCAGAGTTCTAGATTCTGGACTAAAAAAAAGTCAGGCCAGTGTTTTGCCGAGGACTGAGTCCTGGGATGTCATGATAATGTCTCCTATTGCACAGCAAATCAGACCCCAGCCCACTTACCAAAACCACCCCTACTCCACAACGGCATTCTCTGCCACCCTCTCTCCTGAGAGCAGGGCTGCTCCTACTATCTTGTTCTGGTCTCTGCCCCAGCTCACAGCTCTCTCCCTTCCATAGCCAACCCACTTTCAAAGCTGTGGAGATTGGCCCAGACCAGGATCTGGATGTTGTTAAAGTGATAGAAGACAGCCAGGAGCTTCAGGTGCGGAACTCAAGTGGGTAAGTGAGAGGAGACCTCTGGCCTGCAAAGTCTAGCATGCGAGCCAGCTCACCCTGAACAGACCAGCAGCAAAAGGCATGTAAGCCAGACAATAGGAAGAACTCCCAGCCAAGCAGATCATTCAGCACTGAGAGCTATAGAAAAACTTTTCTGAGAGATTTTCTTTGTTAACTTTTTTTTAATCGAATACATAGTTGGACAAAGCGTGCTCTCCTACCCAAAGGCAGAGGGATGAATAAAGTAACCTTGCTATCAGTCTGAATGGTAAAGTCAAATGTTTTTACTACTGCCTTTGGTGCCCTAATAAATTGCCCAATAGGCAAGATTCCAAAAGTCACTTCATCCCTCCCTACCCTCACTCACCCAGGCCAGAGTAGGCCCTCCACACGTTCGCAGTGCTCCATGACCCTGGCCTTGCCACCCTGCATTAGAGCACACCATCTAAATGCAATCGGCCACACTGCAGCAAAGCGGCTCAGACGGGATGCTGGCTTCTTAGCATCCAGGGAATTACTGAGGGCTGCTCATTCATCAAAGTAAATCTTGAAAAGGACAGAGTTGGTAATCGGGTGATGTTTGCCTAGAATTCCACTGAACTCCCATTCTTCTTCCATCTGGAAAGCCCGCAGTGCAGTGGACTCTGCTCTGCCCTCTTCTCGCTCAGGCTGCCAGGAGCCTGAGCTGGGCTTTGAAATGGGCAGGACCCAGCACAGGGTATAGGTTCAATTCTGGGCTGTTGGATCAAACCAGGTTGTACTGAGTGTTAATGCAGTTTCTATACAGCCCCCATCATGCAAGAGCCAGATTTCCCAGGTAGTGGGAGAAAAATCAATAGTACCAGAAGGTCAGAGTCCCTGCCTTCCAGCCAAGGGAGAAGCAGAACCCACAGGGCCCTGTGTCTCTCTTCCAGACCTTGTCTCTCAGGCTCCCTGGTTGCCCTGCACTGCCTTGGTGAGTATGCTCCATCTCTGAGGGGTTGAGACCTGGGTAGGAATGACCAAGGAGGAAGACCTTCCTCTGCATTCCTAAATCTGGATCATTTAGAGTCTTCCAGACTCCAAGCTTCACTCTGTTCAGGCCGAACCTTTATTCTTTAGCCTTTGAGCTTATAGCTCAGTGCTCCTACAAATGGTTGATGTTAGGAATTATCTTCTACCCTCTACTCACAGCCCATGACTTGAGGATATTAGTTTTTCATTACTGTAATGACATACCTGAAGGAGGCTAACTTTATAAGGAAAATAAGTTTATTTAATTCACAGTTTTGAAAGCTGAAGGTTGACTATCAGGCAGCTCCATTGATTTGGCCTCTTTTGAGGATCTAACTTCAGATGATGGCTAATGACAGGAGAACTTGCAGGAACAAGAGATCATATTTCAAAACAAAAAGCCCAAGAGCCATTCAGGAGTCAGGTTTACTCTTATAACAAATGGCTTTCACAAGCACTCAGGAATCCCAGGAAAACAACCTTGATCCCTTCTGAGGGCAGCCTCTCCAACAACCTAAGAGCCATAAGGTGGCAATTCTTAGAGTTCCCGCCACCTCAACACCACCCCAAGCTCCCAGACACGGACCTCTAGGGGACTCATTCAAACTGAATCCAAATCATAGCAGGGAGCAGTAAGCAGATCAATTTGGCTAGACAGAAACTTTATATAAATCCAGCAGGAGTCTGCCAGAAGAAAGAGTTTAAACTCTAACCTTGCCAACAGAGAGCTTTGGGTGGGTGAGCAAGGTGGCAGGTAAAAGCGGTTTGAAAACAGACAGTATCCTAAAGGCCCCCCTGGCACAGTGCCAGACACGCAGGACAGGGTGGCAGCCTTTCCCTGCTGGAAGCACCACCGTGGCAGGGGCCGCCCAAGGGATAGGACAGGCAGGGAGGGGGCTGGAGGTCAGATGCGAAAACCAGGTCCGGTCAGGGGAAAGACAGGATGACTGATCAGGAGCCTTGCTTAGCAGGGGGGCCAAACTTGAAGAAAGATGAGTTGGAGATACGAAAATCCAGTTTCTGGAAATTTCTTCCCACTTCCGGGTGCCAAAGTAGCTTGTGGGCGTATTTACTGTTACTCAGCAGGAGCAGCTGGGGACATGCGCCTGGGCGGAACTTTTATAACTCTGCATCCCTGTTTAGTTGGAAGGTCATAAATTCCCAGCACAGTGCACACACCCAAGTTGACAATAAAGACTCCTAAACACACCTAAAGTCAAACAAAAGGAGAGGGAGGTCTGAGGGAAAGCCTGTGGTCTGGAACACTCAATGTCGCTCTAAGAACAATTCGGAATTGGCCTGGTCCTCCCTGGCTCCTGGTGCCAGTCCTAAGGGCTCTGCTCAGGGTAGACTAGGCTGTCAGAGGAGGCAGCCCATCCCCCGAGTCTGACTTCCCCTTTTTCCCTCCTTCCGGTGGAGTCCAGCCTGTGGGAGGAGCCTGAAGGCTCCTCGGGTGGTGGGCGGGGAGGAGGCCTCTGTGGATTCTTGGCCTTGGCAGGTCAGCCTCCAGTACAACAAGCAACACGTCTGTGGAGGAAGCATCCTGGATCCCCAGTGGATCCTCACGGCAGCCCACTGCTTCAGGTAAGGCCCTGAACGCAAGGAGGCTGGGGGGACCAACGCCATGAAGGGACTGCATCTCCTGGCTTGTTTCCTAATGCCCTGGAGACCATTGCCAGGATGTGGACCCTTCAGTGAGACACTGGCCAGGATGCCCATTGTTAAGCCTGAGCAGAGGGTGCTGGGTACCAAGTCTGACATTTCTGGATAGAAAAGCCATCAGATACCTACCTCATCCTCCAAATCTTCCACTCCACAAAAGCTCTTCCCACCTACATGGAGTCCTGAGAATTCATTTCCTCTTTGCCAGTTTACAGGGAGTGGTCCCAAGGTCTAGAATCACTATCATACTTCATTATGTCCAGAAATGTCCTTGAACAGACATAGGTTCCCTTTCTGTCCAGCAGAGAGGCCTGCCAAACCTCTGGGAAAGGGCCATCCCAGGCCGCCTTCACTTTCACTCATTCATTCAACATTTCATAAGTATCTAAAGGAAGGGAGATCCAGATTATGTGCCTAGGACATGAGAGAGACTCCAAGGCTACCCCATCAAGCATTCCCAGTCTAGCCCCAGGGTTCTCAGGCTTTTTGAGAATCTGACAAGAGGTATAAATCATTTCCTGGTTGGGGGAGGGGGGAGCCCACATTCTAAGCTGTGTCTGGTGTGGGAATCATGAAAGACAAGCCCATAAGTCGCTGACCACAGTGTAAGCACCATGTGAGTAGCACAGCCAAGAACAAGAGTGGAATAAAGAGCACCAGGACCCCACAGCTCAGCCCTCCAGGCAGACATTTTCCTGGGCCTGTTTCACCAAGGAAAACAATCAAATCCCCTATAGGGAAGGTGATTCCTCAGACTGCCCCTCCCCACCACCCTGCCTCCACCATCAGATTACCTCCTAAGGCAGCAGCACTCAGCACTCTAATCTCTAGGGCCCTGGGGACTCAGCCCCTGGCAAACCCTTCTCATGCTTGGCTCAAACTTGAAGCCATCCTTCTCTGTCCCCAGGAACTATCGTGATGTGTCCAACTGGAAGGTGAGGGTCGGCTCAGAAAAATTGAGCAGCTTCCCATCCCTACCTGTGGCCAAGATCTTCATCACTGAGCACAACACCTTGTACCCCAAAGAGAAGGACATTGCCCTTATGAAGCTAGAGAACCCACTGACATTCTCAGGTGAGGTAGTACCAGGGGACAGAGCCCAGAGGGTGGCCCTGTTCTATGGGATTCTAAACAAGTGTCAAAGAAACCCTTTCAGAAGGTTTAGTCACCAGGCTCTCCTAAGCCCTTGTCATGTTTCAAAGTTTGTCCCTGAGATTTGTTTTATTCAGGAGTGGTAAGGTGTCAGACCTGGAGACAACTGCCTCAGAACAAAGACTTTATTACTTAACAGTTTCTGAGAGGATGGGGCCTACCTCGCCATGCAGGACCACTTAGGAAAGGACCTGGGCGGGTCAGGAGGCAGAAGGAGAGAGGGGAAAGCGTGGCCAGAGTCCGAGGCTGGGTAGGCACGTTTGGGCAAGCATTGGCTGGTGTGAAGAGTTGTCTGGGCTATGGAGCTTGGTCTCTAGGTTTCTAGTACCTGGCCCCAGAGTGATATAGGGAGGGGGAAAATGTTGGTTTGGTGTGTGAGAGTTAGATAAAGGAGGTTGGGGGATAGACTTGGCATTGGTTGGTTTTCATATTAAAGGTGTGTCCACAGGCCAGGGCTTTAGCATCTCTAAGAATGAGCTAATCCAGTCTCTCCCACAAGAGAGATGGGCAAGATCCCCAGCCCAAGCATCCTAAAACAGAAAAATTTTAAAAGTCATGAAGCTGGGATCTCTTCTTCCTCTCCACTCCTGGCAGGTACAATCAGGCCCATTTGCCTGCCCTTCTTTGATGAGGAGCTTGCTCCAGCCACCCAACTCTGGGTCGTCGGCTGGGGCTTTACCGAGCAGAATGGTGGTAAGTCCTGGACTCAGGAACATAGGGCAAGAGATAACCTTGTATGAGAGAGCAGCTCCCAAGGGGTGATGGGAAGGCGGCCCATCCTTCAGAAAAGCCCATCCTGGAGGACCAAGCACCAAGGTTCCAGGTATAAAGCAAAGAGATCTAGTGATGCAGAGAATGAACTTGGGTTGGGGGTAGACGGCAAGAATGAGAGTGTGAGTGTGTTTCACCTCCCAGGGAAGATGTCTGACACACTGCTGCAGGCGTCAGTCCAGGTCATTGACCACACCCGGTGCAATGCAGATGATGCCTACCAGGGAGAAGTCACTGAGAAGATGCTGTGTGCAGGCGTCCCAGGAGGTGGCGTGGACACCTGCCAGGTGGGGCCTCCCAGGGTCATGTGGAGTTCTGTGGTTAGGGGGGGTGCATCCTAGAGAAATATGAACCCCCAGAGGCTGAAGGCTTAATACGAAATCTCGCATGTGGTGGGCATTCAGCGTGATGAGGGGAAGGAGGGAGACAGGGAGGGAAGGAAGGAACATGAAGATTTAAGAATGTGGGTGGGTAGGTGTACAGACCAGATAAATAGCAAGCTTTCAAATGTCCATCTCACACACAAAGATGACATTCCTCATCCTCCCCACGCACCCTTGCGTATCATCTACAGGTCCATGAAGATAGGGACCCCAGATCTCTTCTCTCTGCGACAGTCTCTCCACTGCTGAACTTTACTAGAACTTTACTACCCCACACCTCCAGGAGGTCTTCAGAACATTTTCATTAAAACTCCTAAACCTACTCCAATCCCATTCCCAGTCATTAAATCCTGCCTTCAAGAGGCATCTCTTGGTCATCTCTTGTGTGCCACCAACGTGGCGGGCTTTAGAGTCAGTGTCTGCCCTCAAGGAGTTCACAGTGGTGGTGGGGACATCACAAACAGGCTGTAGTGTTATTGGGTTCAGAGAAGGGACATCTTGTCATTTGTTACTTGCTTTTTGATGCTCCTCATCCCATTTGATCTTAAGCTTCCTAAGAGCAGGGATCTTTCTTTCTCTCTCTCTCTCTCTCTCTTTCTTTCTTTCCTTCCTTCCCTCCTTTCTTCCTTCCTTCCTTCTTTCCTTTAACTAATAGAATCCCAATTGCCCAGACACAAAATAGTCACTCCATAAGTGGTTAATTAAACTCTAGAACTACCACATTACACAAAGATAACCCAACTTCCTTCCCCCGGGTCCTTTTCAGCCTTCAGTTTGCTGGTGTAAGTTAGGGCCTCTGGAGAAGGCTCACTGCATGCCCACGATTTACTTGACCACCAACAGACCTTTTTGCTCTAGCAGAGAAGAGCATTTCTGGATGCAGGTCAGGCAGGAGCAAGGGGGCTGAGGGCAGAATGGCAGAGAGTGCTGGAAAGTGCAGGACCAGGAGGAAGGAAGCCAGCCCCTGGCCACCCTCCCCAGCAACCCCTGTTCTGGCCTCTCACAGGGTGACAGTGGTGGACCCCTGATGTACCAGTCTGACCACTGGAAGGTGGTGGGCATTGTGAGCTGGGGACATGGCTGTGGGGGCCCAAGTACCCCAGGAGTGTACACCAAGGTCACAGCCTATCTCGACTGGATCTACAGTGTGTGGAAGGTGAGCACATTTGTCCCACCCAGGGTGACTTCCCTCTTTTCCTCTACCATGAGAGCACCAACCATCCTTAGATTTAAGTGATCCTGACAACCTTTTGCCTCCCACATAATTTCCCTTCCCAACAAGCTGATAGCCTGAGATTCCTTCATTAAGGCTGAAATTCCTGAGGTCAGAGATTCCTGCTAACTGCCAGTGCCTTAGGGCATGGAACACATCCACTTTATCAAGCTTTATCACTGTTTCCTAACAGAAGGAGACTATCAGATCCTTTCCAGGGAAAGATTGTGATAAGGAAGAGGGTGGAAAGGTTTCTGAGACTTCCTGGTCCCTAGAGACTATAAAGAGAGCATAGTAGTGCAGAGAGGAAGATAACTCTGCCCCTGTCATCACGATGTCAAGTTTCGACTCCTCTGACTTTCCCTTTGTCGCTCTTTCATTCTAGTCTGAGATGTAAGGCTGCTGTTCCTCTGCAGCGTTCAGAGCTGCTTCTCTCCAGTCCTACCCACTGGGGATCCCCCAGAAGTCCCACACTGGGGCTTGTCTCTCCACCCACGGCCTTGGCATTTGCTAGAGCAGCAAACGGCCTCCGTTCCTGCAAGACCCTCACACCCCAGAGACACCCAGAAGGAAGGCAGCTGCCCTAGCTCAGTCATCCCCAGTGCTTCCAGAATCCCAGGGAGAGATGCAGCCCGCTGAACGGAGCCAGCTATGCACCGAGGTCTCAGAGGCACTGCTAACTCAGGTGGAACTTTCCCCCTCTACTGAATGGAAGAGGGCTCTTCCCAGATAACCAGGCTGGAGAGGAGGAGAAGAGGGTCTGGCCAGCCCTCTCCCTTCTCCACCCATTCCCAAGCCCACCGGAACAAGAAACCAGGTGTAATGTAAATGCACCATCCTACCTTTGGCGTGACTACTGTTACCTACAGGTGTTATTATTGTTACTTCTAAGTGTCGTTGTCATTAAATGATGGTATCTTTGGTACACGTTTGCTGGGCTGCTTGATAAGAATGGAGCTAGGACCATCAGGCATTAATTCTTTGGCCTAGGGATGAAAAGGTCCTGGGGAGACAATTACTTCTCAAAGTAGAGGCACGAGAAACAGAGACATGGAGACCAGATCTGCTAAGTGGGGGCAACAGCGAGCTGCACCTGGGGACGCCAGGGCATCTCCTCCCCACACAGGCTTCTCCCGCTTCCCTCTCTGTCTGCCTGATGTCAGCTGTGGGCTAAGGACACCCTGTGACTTGGGAGAGAGCCAATTTAAGCATTCAAGGGTGACATTCAAGCAGAGCTCCCCAAGTGGCTGGAAAGAGATATTACACCTCTGTGGCCTCATTTCTTCCTCCTACAAGGCCCTCCATGTGGTTCTTTTATTTAAAAAAGAAAGAAATGAAGGAAAAAAGAAAGTGTCACCTGCCAGGCATGAGGCAGTCACCAAGCTAAGTTCTGGAAACTAAGTATTCATAAGTGCCTGTACTTAAAATGTGGGAGAGTGAAGCCCCGTGGATTTCTCCAGAAGTATGAAGGCTCATAAAATATACTCGTTAATGTTTTACTAGAGTCTTAGAAGATGACGGAAATCCTCAACAGTCAAAAAACAAATAAACAAAATAAAAATAAACAAAGCCATCAGAACCATGAGCAGAAACTAAAGTGGTGATCTGGGAACAACAAACTTAAGATCTTGGGTTGTCTCAGGGACAAAGACCTCTCTCAAAGCTAGATAAGAACTAAACCCGGACCCACTGCAGGGAAACTGAACCCGGGATTCCCCTATGTAACAGATATAACAGAAGGGGGCAAATGGGTCTCAGGTGGCGGATCCTCTGAAGGACAATATCCCCAATTTGTAAAGCCTCAGGATTCTCAAAGATCTTCAAATATGAGCTTTCAATTGAAGATCAGAAAGATATTTAAAAAGAAAACACGACATAAGTGGGAATCATTATAAACAGCTAATTTAGAACCCAAGGACCTCAGATGTCAGGATGATCAAACAATTATAATATTAATAGAGTATTCCCATGTGCCAGGCACTGTTCTAAGTGTACTGATGCAGGGGCTGGAGGTGTAGCTCAATGAGGGAGCACTTGCCTAGAATGCATGAGGCCCTGGGTTTGATCCCCAGCACTGCAAAACTAGCATACCCTCACACTAACCTACAATGTAGTATTATTCTTATCCTCATGTTATGGATAAAAAAGACGAAGACACAATGAGGTAAAATACCTTGCCTGACGTTACAAACTAGTTAAGTTGATCATAATGTTTTGACTACAAAGTGCATGCTGTAAACCACCATACTATAGGGATTCCAATATGATAACTTGCAGAATGTTTAAATAATTAAATGCTATTTCAACATTTAATTTTTTTAGATTGTGGTAAAATACACATAATCTAAAATTTACCATCTTAACCATTTTTACATGCACAGTTCAATGGACTAAGTACATTTACATTGTGCTACCCTCACCAACATCCATTCACAGAATTGTTTTCACCTTGCAAAACTGAAACTCTGTATCCAGTAAGTAGTAACTCCTCACCTCTCCCTCCCCACAGCACCTGACAATCACCATTCTACTTTCTATAAATTTGACTATTCTATGTACCTCTTATAAGTGCAAACATACAGTATTTGTCATTTTGTGCCTGGTTTATTTCACTCAGCAGAATGTCCTAAGGCTCTTCACGATGTAGCAGGTGTCAGAAGTTCTTTTATAAGGTTGAATAATATTCCATTGTTTTAAACACATTTTGTTTATTTGTTCATCTGTCAATGGACATTTGAGTTACTTGTACTGTTTGGCTATTGTGAATAATGCTGTTATGGACGTGAATATGTAAGTATCTCTTCAAAGTCCTGCTTTTGATTCTTTTGGATATATGCCCAGAAGTGGGGATTGTTGGATCATCTGGTAATTCAACTTTTAATTGTTTGAAGAACCACCATTTTGTTTTCCATATAGTTAGCACCATTTCACATTGATTTTTACATACATTAGCATACAAGAGTTCGGATTTCTCTACCTCCTCACCAACACTTGTTTTTTGTTAAAAACATGATATTTCAACGATCAAGAAAAAGGACAGGCAGATTTGAAGAACCAAATAGAGCTCTCAGAAATAAAAACTACAATTATGAGAATGGAAAATTGAATGGATGGGATAAATTGCACTTAAGACACAGATTGAGAGAGAATGAATGAACTGGAAGGTAGATTGCAGAATTTGGTGTTTACAGTAGAAACAGATAAGAGAGCCAGGCGTAGTGGCACATGCCTGTAATCTCAGTGACTTTGGAGGCTGAGACAGAAGGATCTCAAGTTCAAAACCAGCCGCAGCAACTTAGTGAGACCCTAAGTAACTTAGTGAAACCCTGTCTCAAAATAAAAAAATAAAAAGGGCTGCGGATGTGGCTCAGTGGTTAAGTGCCCCTGGGTCAATCCCCAGGAAGAAAGAAACAAGGAAGGAAGGGAGGGAGGGAAGGAAGGAGAGAGGGAGGAAGGGAAAAGAAGAAAGGAAGGAAGGAAGAAGGAGGAAGGGGAAGGAAGGAAGGGGGAGGAAGGGAGGCAGGGAGAGAGGGAGGAAGAAAGGAGAAGGGAAGGGAAGGAAGGAAAGGAGGAAGGAAGGAAGAGATAAGAGAATAAAATATGAAAAAAAAAAAAGGGTCTAACATATCCAGAGTCCTATCAGGAGAAAAAGAGAGAGGAAGTAGATAATAAAGTAGATACAGTACCCAAAGGCATAACAGCTGAGAATGTTCCGGAACCAATAAGGCATGAACCCACAGATAAAGGTATGTGCTGCCACATACACCCATACAACCAAAGTGGAAAATTAGAATATATCCTTACCCAGGCACATTATAGTGAAACTGTGTATCATCAAAGATGAAAATAAATTGTGCAAAGCAGCCAGAGAAAAAACCCAGACCACTCACAGTATCACAAAGTTATCATAGTTAGACTGACTGTGGACTCTGTAGCAATAAAGAAGCTGGAAGACAGTGGAATGGAATCTTCAACTGCCAAGACATTATAATGGTCAATCAAGGGTTGTGAACCCCACAAGCCTATCTTTCAAGAAGAAGGGCATTTTCAGCCAGGTGCAATGGCATACACTGTAATCCCAGCCAGTCAGGAGGCTGAGGCAGGAGGATTGCAAGTTCAAAGCCAGCCTTAACAACTCAGTGAGACCCTAAGTAACTTAGTGATATCCGGTCTAAAAATTAAAAATAATAAAAAGGACTGCAGATGTATTTCAGTGATTAAGCACCCCTGGGTTCAATCCCCAGTACCAAAAAAAAAAAATTAAGAATAAAGGCATTTTCACACTGTAGTGGCACACACCTTTAATCCCAGCAACTCAAACTCAAGATACTGAGACAGGAGAATCACAAGTTCCACACCAGACTCAACAACTTAGTCAGACCCTGTCTCAAAATAAAAAATAAAAAGGGCTGGGGATATAGCTCAGGGGTAGAATGTCCCTGGGTCCAATTCCCAGAACCACCACCCCCCCAAAAAAGAAAGAAAGAATAAAGGTATTTTCAGGAAAGCCAACCACCAACCAAACTTCCCTAAAGGAACATCTATAGCACAAACTCTAGGAAGAAGGAAATTGTCCTAAAAGGAAGGACTGAGATGCAAGAAGAAATTGTAAGGCACCTGGTAAAAATGCACATAAATCTGGGCTGGGGTTGTGGCTCAGTGGTAGAGCACTCACCTGGCATGCATGAGGCACTAGGTCTGATCCTCAACACCACATAAATAAATAAAATAAAGGTATTGTGTCCACCTACAACTAAGAAATATTTTTTAAATGCACATAAATCCAAACAAACTTTGTCTACATAAACAGTAACGTTGTTTTTCTGGGTTAATTTTTAAAGGGCTAACTAAAATATGGGATAACAGTGGTATTAATTCAGAAGGGATCATTGTAGTTAAAATAATCTAAAGTTTTCAAATGTTCAAAAAGGGAGATCAAATATTAACTAAAGTTATGTTACACAAAATGTGTATGTATGCTCTAAGCACTCAAAAGGTGGACTACCAGAAGAATGGAAGTAAAATATTTCACTTCCAAAACAACAAAAAGAACTAGATTAAGGAAAAACAAAGAAATCAAGCAATTTCAAAAGAAGGAAGAGGAAGAAGGGAAGAAAGCATAGAAAATCAAATAAATACAATACACAAAGTAGAATGGTTTTTAAAAGCATCAATAATCATAATAAATAGCAAACTTACCAATTAACATACAGAGGTAGTCAAATAGGATGAAAATTGCTGTAAGTCTGGATCTTGAAGTTCCCCCAAAGACTCATGGGTTGAAGTGTGGTCCCAGCCTGGAGTGCTACTGGGAGATGCTGGGACCCTGTGGAAGTGGGGCCGAGTGGAAGGAAGTGAGTTCACTGGGGCATGCCCTCCGAGAGGGTATTGAGACCCTGGTTCCTCCTCTCTGTCTCTCTGCTTCTTGGCCACTGCCAGGTGGGCAACTAACTCTGTCATGTGCTCCCACCTTGATGTACTGTCTCAGTACAGACCCAAAAGCAAGGTAGTCAACCAACCATGGACTGAAAACTGCAAGTTTTGAGACAAAATAACCCTTTTTCCTTGTTAAATTGATATGTTGGTTACTTTGCTACAGTAACAGAACACTAGTATAAAAGAAGAAAAGTACCAGTGTAAGGCATCAGTGGCAACTTGAGCAATACCGAGGTGCTCCAGGCAGAGTTGCATCCCTGGCTGTGCCTGGGACCTGCAGTGCCCCAGAGTCAGATGGTCCAGTCCATATACCTAGTAGAGCCCAAAGAGTGATGACATCTGAGGACCAAGTCCAAGAGACAAAAATTCTAAAATTAAAAATAAAAATGGCTGATAAAGAAAATATCAAAATACCTACAGGAAGCAAAAATAATACAACAATGGGAAAAAATTATATTCCTTTAAAGCCTTCTAATGAATTAACCAGTTCAACTGCAGAAATGGACAGATGATTTTCAAGATGGCATTCGGGCCCTGCAGTTATCAATGAAAGATGATCCCCAAGATCAAAATACGACATTAAGCCAGGCATTTCACCTTAAAAACATTAAGAACAATACTAAAAAGAAACCAGTGCCTGCAGAAAAACCAAACCAAGCAGCTAGCATGCCCAAGAAACCTGTGCTTGGATCTTATCATGGCCAAATTGTTCAGTCTACGGTTAATTCATTTAGAAAGCCTCTACAAGTCAAAAATGAGAGTTCTGCAACAACAAAGCAACTTTCAACTACTGTCTCCAAAGCCACAAAGCCTGAGTCTGTAAATACCACCAATGTAACCATGAGAAGTAATACAGCCTCCAATACAACCGCTACTACTAAATTTGAAAGTACTAAAATTGTGAACATTAAATCTCGGAACACACAACTTGTGCAATCTCTTATTAGAAGTCACTACGATAACACCCAGGACACCGTGAAACAAGCCATCAGACAAACCCCTGCCAGTGTTAAAATCCAAAAGGGCCTCAAGAAAAAGAATAATCGCAACCAATCTAGTGTCAAAACCAGTTCTTCTCAGGGCATAAAAAGAAATAGGGTGGGGGCTGAGGTTGTGGCTCAGTGGTAGAACACTTGCCTCACATGCGTGCAACACTGGGTTCCATCCTCAGCACCACATAAATAAACAAAATAAAGATATTGTGTCCATCTACAACTAAAGAAAAAAAATTTAAAAAAAAAGAAATAGGGTGCTATCAAGAAGTATAGCATCTGGGGTCTGCGGTTGTGGCTCAGTGGTAGACCAATTGCCTAGTGTATGTGAGGCACTAGGTTCGATCCTCAGCACCACATAAAAATAAAATAAAGGTATTGTATTCATTTAAAACCAAAAGAAAAAGGGAAAAAAAAAGCATAGCATCTGAAATTGTAGCCAGGCCTGTTTCATCTTCTAATACCAAACTGATAGAAAAGTCAAAAAACATTGACCAAAAAGCAATGGTTGATAGATCAGCTCAGCCCAAAGAAACTGCAGAAGAGAGAAAAACTCATCTGAGTGAGTGGAAAACGCAAAGGAAAAGTACTAAAAAAGCCTCTGACCTCAGTAGTTCCCCAGCCCACATGTGAAGGACAAAATGAAAACCAGCTGGCTCCTTTTGGACTTTCATGGCAAAAGAAGATGAACAAAGATTATTTATTGAAAAAGTAAACAAGACCATTTCTGAATGCCTGAACTGTCAATAAGGGATGCCCAAAAGAAGAAATATTGGTTACATAGAATGACCTAATTAAAAAATTCCAGGGCTGGGGTTGTGGCTCAGTGGTAAAGCACTTGCCTAGCATGTGTGAGGCACTGGGTTTGAATCTGAATACCACATAAAAAATAAACAAATAAAATAAAGGCATTGTGTCTAACTACAATTATAAAAAAAAAATCCAAATGACAAAAATGTAAAATATTGGATATGTCTTATATGTATTGAACCAATCACAGTCCTGTTGAAAATATTATCTCAATCTATGAAAAGGCCATTCTGGCAGGAGCTCAGCCTATTGAAGAGATGTGACATGCCCCGTGGATATTCTAACAATGAAGAGTCAAGAAAAAGTTAATTTGGGAGAACATATTGAGGTTTATGTGCCGCAGTCCAGCTGGGCAAATAACCTGGAGGTGACAAGCAACTTGAAGGTTGAAGCGGGAATTGCTTTATTGAGGGGAAACTCAGCGGGAACTGAGCGGGAACTCAAGGTAGCGGGCACCCAAGATAACAGGAGCCGCCTTATTGTGGAACAGCAGAGGTATCTATACCTAACTGATTACACACAGCTTGACTCAATTAGCATCATCTAGACACAGCAGTCAGCCAATAAGGAATCCCCATCATCTTAATGGCTCAGTGGGGTTGCCTCACAAACCACTCCTCCTGGCAAACTGCCAGGCACCATCTTGACTTGATTTGTGGTCCCCAACATTTATGCATCCAAAGAACAAATTCAAGAAGTCAACACTGAACACATAGGTGTTAATCTAGAGCCAGAAAAACCAGAAATAGAGAATAAACACCATAGAAATGTGATTTTTAAAGATTATGAAAAAGAGCAAGATGACAAAATGGAAGATCCAACCAATAAGGTTAAAACCTCTGATGCAGAAACTATGGCAAGTTGCTTAATTAAATAGAATGTATCTACTACACTATACTTGCAAAGTGTAAAAACGAAGATGCAACTTGATGAATCAAATTCTGCGTTTAAGGAGCTGAAGTTTCTAACACCATGAGACATGCTCAGCGTCTTCTAAAAAAGACTTCTAAATTACCAGACATATTAAAAGACCATTACTGTTGTGTGTCTTCACTGGAACAGTTATCAGAGCTGGGAGTCAAAACTGATGCTTTCTTATGCCCCCCTAATGCAGCACTGTCCCCCATGTACTCTGAGACTAATGAGAAATAAAGCTCCAATGAGGAATGAGGGATTTTATTATTCCTTGGTTTCCTTTGTTTTGTGTGGCTTCCTATTTCCTTTAGGTTTGTATTTGGCTAAGTATCTAAGTATTCATGGCAGTGAGCTTCTTTTCTAACATTCATGTTATAGGAGTTGTCTTTCTGTGCATCAGGAAACTAATCCTGCCTGGTCAATCTCAACAGACTGAGTTTTTCTCTAACATAGGTAAATTTTGTCAGTTTGTTAATTGTGTTCCTTAAATACAAATAGGTTTTGTCATAATGGTAGCTTGTTCACTTTACTAAATATTAATATATTACAGTAACGATGCATCATCAGGAAATGAGGTGTTCTAGATAAAAGTACATGTTTTAAAACTTTATGACGTACCTCCCTGCCTTGAAATAGAATACTGACAATAGTTTTGCCTTTATTTAATTAGTATGAAAGTAAGATTTTGGGACTGGGAATAGAGCTTAGCATGCCTGAGGCCCCTGAATTCAATTTCTAGCACAAAAAAGAAAAAAAAAAAAGCCCAAATTTGTAATGTGCAGAGCAACTCCCTTCAAATATAAACACATGTAATATTTAGGTTGCTTTTCCACCAAATGTGTGTTACCCAACTGTAGAATGTTGTGCTATGCTGTGTCCCTTAAACTGCCTGCCTGTGGCTCTTCACTGTTACTTTTCATCAGTGACAGAAAGCCTGCATATGTAGTCTGTTGGCCTCTGTCTTTTCATTGTAGCCAAGGTCATAAAAAAGGATAATTTAACTAAATACTCCATTTCTAAGAGAAGGTATTTTGTATAAGAAAAAAGTGCCAAATGTAGTGAACATTAAACACTTTAAATCTAGTCTGAGTTCCTTTTATAGCTGGATTATGTTAAAATTTTAACTTCCTTAGCTTCATTTTAGAGTTTATAAATTACATTAGGATGGAGTTCAGGAAGGAATGTATATTTAAGAAGTGACATTCCAATGTAGGTAGCATTTCTGAAATAATTAATACTTGCTTTCTTCTCTTAAATCATGTCCCCTGTCTCCACTGGAACATGAAATTCATGAACAGTGACATGATAGTTACACACAGTGAACAGTTTTCTTTGCCCCATGCCTAAACACCACCAATAAACTTGTTTTCTAAGGCCCTGAACTAATACTTAAGTGGCATATATCCTATGCCAGTCTACAGTTTCAAATAAGTGAACTATAAAAGAATAGTGAACTACATGTGTAATATGAGTGTGAAGATCACATACTTGGTCTAATGTTCATGCCTTTTAGAACATTTTGTTTTATTTATTGTCTTACATTCTACAGAGTAGGATTTTCATTCTTTTTAAACTGTGTACCTGATATGTATATAATAAAAGTATCTGTATAATAAAAAAAGAAAAGAAAAATAAAATCAGCTGTGCACTATTTGTAAAATATATGCCCCAAACATCAGGTTACAGAACCATTAAAACTAAAAGTATGAAGATAAAAATACAGAAACAAGTACTTATCAAATTTAAGCTGGGGTAGCTTTCTAATTTTTTTAAAATTTTTAAAAATTATTTAAAAATTTAAATAATTTTTTTTTCTAAGAAGTATAGCTAATCCATACAAATGAGAGATAGAAAGCCAATCTTTTCATCTTCTAATGAAATCACTGATTCAGGCAAGAATCATCAATGGATGCTAAAGTCCTTTTGTGGAAGGTCAGTGTGTCTGATCCTTGGTTGAAGTCCTATCCCAGAAGGTGGGGTGTTCAGAGGTGGGGTCTGGGGAGGGTGAGTGGCAGGCGGGCTCCACCCTCATGAATGGGTCTGTTTGCCCTTCTACATGTGAGGACTCAGCAAAAGGCTGATAACAATGAATTTTTCACTTCATTGCGTGTGACAATGGTATTATAGTTAAATAATAAAAACGTCCTTAATTCTGAAAAATAGACACAGAAGTAATAGGGTAAAAAGATAACAAGTTGTGATTTACTTCAAAATGCACCCAAAAAAATAGTTAAAGGAAAATACCAACAAATGCTAAAGCATTAGATATTTATTATTTTATTATTTATTATTCTATTCTATTTTTCTGTATATTTGACATTTTTCTCAGCAAATAATTTTGGGTTTTTTGTTCTGTTTTGTTCAGGGGCACTCGACCACTGAGCCACATCCCCAGTCCTATTTTGTATTTTATTTAGAGACAGGGTCTCACTGAGTTGCTTAGCACCTCACTCTTTGCTGAGGCTGGCTTTGAACTCAAGATCCTCCTGCCTCCACCTCCCTAGCCAAGACGCTGGGATCACAGGCCTCTGCCACCACGCCCAGCCTTGCTGTGGTTTTGTTGCTGGGTTTTGTTGTTGTTGTTGTTATTGTTGTTTTGTTTTTTGCAGCACTGGGGACTGAACCAGGGGCACTGTACCACTGAGCTGCATTCCCAGCCATTTTTCTTTTTTATTTTGAGACAAAGTCTCTCTAAGCTCCCAAGCTGGCCTGGAACTTGTGATCCTCCTTCCCAAGTCACTGGGATTATAGGTGTACACTGGGACATCTGGTGCAAATAGATTTTTTTTTTAATTTATGCAAACACAACACAAAATGCCTCAAAAATGTAAAGAACTACAAGGAGAAGTTGATAATCTTTTCTGTGGTTTGGATCTGGTTTGTTGTGCGGGGTGCTTGGTCCCCAGTGTCGCAGTGTTGGAAACTTAGGAGGTGGGCCTAGTAGAAAGGGGTCAGGTCACAGTGGCACCCCTGGGAGGGAACGATGTGGTCTTAAGGGGCCATCCTTAGTTCCTGCAAGAGGGAGTTTTTATGAAAAGAACAAGTCTGGCTCCTGAACTTCTCTGGCTCGCTACCACCCTGTGATCACTCCCTGCTACGCACAGCCAGTTTCCTTTCTGTTTCTCCACCCTGTTGCTGCATAGCCAACCGGTGCGCCCTGGCCAGGACACCAGCAGTGTCATGTTGTGAGGGCCCTCCAGCCACCAGAATCATGAGTTAACAAACCTCTTTGAGAGGATGGGCTTGGGCAGTACAGAAAATCTAACCCAGGGCCTTGTGTACACTAGGCGAGCTCTCTGTCACTGAGCTACACCCTCCTCCAGACCTTTTTATTTTGAGATAGGGTCTAAGTTGCCCAGTCATGCCTTGAACTTGAAATCCTCCAGCCTCCCAAGTAGCTGTAATTACAGGTATACTCCATCACTCCCAGTTTTAAATAAACCCATTTACATTATAAAATTCTCAGCCTCAGGCATTTTGTTATAGTAACACGAAACAGACTAAGACATCTCCCAACACAGTGGAAGATTTCTGCACACTTCTCTTGAGTATTGACAGGACAAACAAGTAAAATATTAGTATAGAAGATCAAACAACGCTATTAACACACCTGATTAATAAGCCTATGAAGAACCAAGACTCAATTCTTTGCAAATAAACATTCTTAAACACTTTCATACTAGTTCATGAAGGAACTTAACAAATTTCAGAAGTAATATGGGCACCAGATCTGGTTCTGTCTTCTCATCAGTTTCCATGTAGCTTTGCCTTCATCCTCCATCCTCCCACCTCTGGGTTTTAGTCACACAGCTCTGGCCCTTCCTATCTCCACAATTCTAAAGCCCTGGTTGTTGTCATCACCTCCTCTCCTAACACCACCATAGTCTCAACCACTCTGGTAGACAGGACAAGGCTTTGGTTTGGTGGCCTTTATCACATACATCATGGTGAACCACAGCCACTCTGCACCCAGAACCAGCTGACCATACCCAGAGAGCTCTAGCTTCCTCGGGGCTTCCTGGAAAGACTGAGTAATAAAACATGTCTATGTAGTAAATGTTGACTAATAGGAGACAGGAAGGAGCCAAAAAATAAATTACTCATCCTTCTTCCCCAGGATGAAACTATTCAGAGAAACCACAGGTCTTCCAGGTGCAGTGGGGCACACCTGTAATTCCAGCAACTCAGGAGGCTAAGGCAGGAGGATTTAGAGTTCAAAGCCAGCCTCAGCAACTTAGCTAGGCCATAAGCAATTTAGTAAGACCCTGTCTCTAAATAAAACATAAAAAGGGTCGGGGATGTGACTCAGTGGTTAAGCACCCCTGAGTTCAATTCCTGGTACCAAAAACAAATAAATAAAATGAGAGGAAGAGAGAGAGAGGAAGAGAGACAGAGAGAGAAAAAGCTTACAGGTCCCCAGGGACAGTCCTTATGCTCCAGCAACCAGGTGTGTTGTGATGGAGCTGAGTTCAGATCAGTAACACATCACCTTGTGCTTGTTTTCTCTCTTGTTTTCCTGCCTCAAGTCTTTTCTCCCTTGCTTCCCTGAGATTGAATCTTCCTCCAATAAAGTGTGAAGATATAAGTTTAACTTGGAAAACTTCCATGGGGTTTACATCCTAGTTAGAGAAATATTCAATATACAATAAACAAGTAAAAAAAAATACATGTCTGGTGGAGATAAGTGTTAAAAAAATAAAGATGAGAAAGTGAGTGAGCAGGCTCAATGGTGTTATTACAGACAGGTGGCTCTGTGGATCAGATTTCCATCACTGTAACAAAACACCTGAAATAATTAACTCATAAAGAGAGAGGGTTTATTTTGCCTCACGGTTTTGGAAGTTTCAGTTCATGAGCTATTGGCCTGTGATGAGGCAGTGCATCATAACCAGAGCACATGGTAAACACAACTGCTCACTTCGCCACCAGGAAGCAAGAGAGTGAGGAGGGGACAGGGGCCCCGTAATCCCTTTCAAGGACATGTCCCCAATGACCTAAGGACCTTGCAGTAAGCCCCATCTCTTAAAATTCCACCACTTTCCAGAAGTACCACCCTGGGACCATGCCTTTAACACATGGGTCATACTATAGCAGTGACCAAAGGAATCTTCTCTAAGGACATGGCCTTTGAGCAGGGACCTGATTGAAATAGGACAGTGAATCCTGTGGTTATATGAGGGAAGGGCATCCTAGTAGAACAACAGCAGATACAAAGGCCCTGAGACAGGAGGAGGCTGATATTTGGAGGAACAATGAGGGAACAATGAGGCTGAGGTGGAATGAGTCCACAGGACGGTGTCAGAAAGAGAAGCCATCAAGGAGGTGATGGGCCAGGACAGTAGCACCTTCGGGGCCACTGTGAGCACATTAACCTGGAAGGTTCTGAGCAAAGGAGTGACATCATCGGATCGTAATTATCCTAAGTATGACTTACATGCCATGACATCCTCCCTTTTCAGTGTATAATTCTGCCAGTTTTGACCCATGAACACGAGTGAGCAGCCACCCCGAGGGTCCATCGCCCCCCAGTCTCCCTTGCCCTTGGTTGCCAACCCTTCTCCCAATGACAGCCCCTGGCAGCCACTGTTCTGCTCTCTGTCCCCATGGTTGCTTTTCCCAGAATGTTATATAAATGGAACCATAGAGTAGATAGCTTTTTTTAAAACTCTATTTTTAGAGCAGTTTTGGGTCTAGAGCAAAATGGAACAGAAGGCACAGTGAGTCCCCAAACCCCCTGCACACAGGCCTAGCCCCCCTCTATCAGCACCTCCACAGTGGCGTCCTGGTCACAGCTGGTGACGAGGCACCTTTTGGAGTCTGAATCCTTTCCCCGAGCATCATGCACCTGGGGTTAGTCCATGTGGGTTCATGGAACTTTTTGTCACTGAGGAGCACTCCGTCGGGTGGATGTACGACAGTGTGTTTATCTACTACTCTGGCTCACGTGCTGCAAAATTAGTCCCCGGTGTGGCAGTGTGGGGATGTATGGGACCTTTAAGATGCTGGGCCGAGGGGGAGGCAATTACGCCAGGAGGGCACCACCCTCACGAACAAACGGGTAATGCTATCTCAAGGGAGGTCCTGATTAGTACCTTGAGAGTCAGTTGCTATAAGCAAGGCTGACACCTCCCCTGGGTCTCTCTTGCATACAGGCTGCTTCTCTCTTCTGCACACACTCTGGCCACTATGATGCCATCCACCAAAAAGCCTTTATCAGCAGATGCCAGTGACAAGCTCTTGGACCTCCAGAACTGTGAGCTAAATAAACCTTTTTTTCTGCAAAAAAAATACTTAGCCTCAGATATTTTGTTACAGCAACACAAAATAGTCTAATACATCCGCTTACCAAAGAACATTCAGACTGTGTCTTGGTTTTGACAAAATAAAACCTCTATCAACATCTCTGTACAGGTTTTTGCATAACATAAATTTTCATGAATTTTTTCTGACAAGGATGGAATAAGAGAAAATGGATTTACTTTTCCCATCTAAAACACTGCAGAAAAACATGAAATGGTTTTCAGACATAGAACCTAAGGCAGCACAGGCCAATGATCCTTGAAAGAGGAGAAGAAAGTAAAGGAAGCTCTACAATCACTACAGTGAAGGGAGGGGATTCCAGGGTGCTGGGGGCAGCCCCTCAACTTCTATGAAACAAAGAGATGGAGTGAGGAGACCAGGATGCCTAAGTGGACAGAGATCCCCCAGCAAAGCACTAAAGAAGAGAGAGCTTCACACAGAGAGAGCTCCCACGGGCCACAAGGGGTCCCCTTAAGACTTTGGCTACTGACTGAGACGTGTGTGAGGCTGAGGAAGGAACCACAGGAGAGGATTAGAAGGAGCAGGACCTGGACCAAGTTCATTCATGTCGCCAACAACGAAAATAGCAAAACTTCATACTCCATAGGAGTTGAGGAAGAGTATTCAAAGGATATTGCCTCAAACATGGAGGAAGCTCAGCCCCACATAAAGGCCGTCCTGTGTGAGCTCCAGGGATTGTTCTCTTGACTCCTTTCTGGGGTCCTTTCCTCAGCTGAAGGCCTGATAGCGACCCTCTGCAGATCTCTGCCGTCACCTCCCCCAGGTTCTCAGCACCTCTCGCAACTCAGAGAGAATACTCGGCTTATCCTGGATCCTCCACCCCCACTGACACCTAGAAAGTGCGCCCAGGAGCAATAGTAAGGCTGACTTCATCTGTTCTCCTCTCAGGAATCACGGTTCTCTCCTTTGCCCATCATCCAATGTCCTAAAACCATTGTATCATATCTTTTCCCAATTTTTTAGTTGTTTAAGGTGCAAAGGTACACGGTCCCCTATGACTCTATTTTGGCCAGAAGCAGAGATGACATCATCTCATTCTGTTTCAAAATGACCCCTCTGGAAACTAGACTAAGGATAGCCGAGGCCAAAGGCAGGAAGATCAGTGGGAACTACTGCAGTGGCCCAGATGAGAGCCAATGGTTCCCAGCCAGGACGGCAGGCTGGTGAAGAAGAGGGTAGTTGAGTTCTTAATATTTTGAACATAGAGCTGATGAAATTTGCTCATGAAAAGGTGTGAAAGAAAATAGGAGTCATGGTAAACTCTAAAGGTGGAGCCTGAATGGCTGGATGAATGGGGAATACTGGAAAGGAGCAGATTTGGGCTCAGAATGAGGTGAGCTCATGAGTTTAGTTTTAGTTGACAAAATCATGTCTGCCAAGACATCACAAACCACTCCCCTCCCAGATCTGCCCCACTCAGCCGGCAGCCCCTCCCTACCAGAAACTAGAGGGTATCAGCTCTGGGTGCCCCATCTGGGCCGGCTTCTCCTCCCATTGACTTGCCTTCAGAGGGGCCCTGCCTTCAGCGGATACTTTCCAAGAGCTTGTGGAACTGTCACCTGGCTCAGACACTCCTTATATAGATGGCCAGGACCGCCACAACCTGCACAGTCATTAATTCAGAAACTGGCAAGGGGCGATGGGGGATAAGAAAAGACAAACAGACACACATAGAGAGAAAGCTGAGACCAGGTGGGATATTACACCAGATAGCAACGCAATGATCCAGAGGCAACTCGGCACATTTATTATATAGGTTTTATCATCAAAAGGTTATTTGTGGGGCTGGGGTTGTAGCTCAGTGGTAGAGCGCTTGCTTGGCACATGTGAGGCACTGGGTTCACTCCTCAGAACCACATAAAAATAAATAAATATAGGCATTTTATCTATCTACAATTTTAAAATCTTACGGGGAAAAAGGGTTATTTATGGGAAAGTTTCTGCAAAGCAGGCCAGCTTGAAGATCACAGCCCTGCAAGACGTTGTGGTTATCTTGCTATACTCAGAATCCTCTATCCCTGGGATCCAGTGTCCGAGTTTCAAGGTTAAAACTGATAACTCTGAGCTTTTGCACAGAGTGACCAGGGCTGGTGTTGCCATAGCAACTGGGCAATGTTAACTTGTACTTTTGCACAAGGAGATCCCAGCGCAAGCACACCACCACCACGAAGCAATCAGACACCTGGATCCATATCACCATTTTCCACACAGGACTATATACTTTTCAAAGTATTTCACACCTGTTATTTCACTTGACCCCAAGAGCACCATGCAGTAGATGTAACTGTCTCCCATTTTACAAGTTAGGGAACTGAAGCTCAGAGAGGTGAGCTGGTTTGCTCAAGGACATTTCACTGGTAAATGAACCCAGAGTCCTGGGAGTCTAAGTTCAAGATTTCTCTTTTCCATATCTGCTTTCAGGCAGTGCAAGAGGCCCCACATCTCACCTGTTAACCCTCTCCATGCCTTTGTCTCCATGCCCTTGCTAAGCAATGAGCTGTGAGAGAGCATCCTGCTGCTGCCACCTGTGCTTTAGTGTCACCGTGAGTGTAGGTACTGATGGAAGCCAGAGAAGGGGCTGCCCATGCCCCTGGGAAGTGGAGCATCCTGTCCTGAATCAGAAGGATCTTCAATTTTCTGGCTTGAACCTTAAGTCTACCCGACAAATGACTTGATAATGTAGCCAGAGACTACAACACAGGACTCTCAATCTCTTGGCCTCCCCCTCTTCAAAGTTACCTGCATTCCTTTTCCCCTGGACCTCCTTTCCTCCATCTCCATAGCAGAGGTGTGACCTCACCTGTCTGTCTAAGGCCAGACACTCCACCTGACTTCTGGGCTCCGCCTCCTGGGGTCCACCCAGCGACTCTTCCCTCCCTCTCAGCTATCCCAGCTTTCCCTCCCCCTGTCTCTTCCCGATCATATTTAACCTGGGTGAATTTCTTCTTCTTTAAAGCAATACCATCCACCCTACTTCCTACCTGGACCAAAGCCCTTCACAGCCCAGATACTTGAAGTTGCAACCTTATCACTGGTGCCATTTCCCCTCCCCCACCAACTCCCAGCACTGGGATCAAGCTTCTGCCACCTTCCTGACCTGGCCAACCCAAGCCACTTTGCTGGCTTGCTGGGGTCACCATTGACCATAGTCATGTCTGATCTGATTCTTAACCATGTTCTTAATGCCCCTGTATACCTTGGTCTCAAAACATCACTCTACCTTGGGCTTGGGCTCTTCCTCAGCAGCCCGTTTCTGGCCTCCTCTTCCTCCAACACGAGGAATGGCAGAGCCCAGGATTCTCCCCACCCACAATCAGATGAGCCCACCTGCCCCAGGCCCTGAGCAGATCATTCCTCCTAACACCCAGACTTCTTACTGGCAGCTGCCACCGTTTGGGAGCAGACATGGTGTAACGTTGCCTATTTTTTTGTTGTTGTTTTTGTTTTGTTTGTTTTGTTGTTGTTGTTGTTTGTTTGTTTGTTTGTTTGTTTTTTGTTTGGTACCCATATTTGTACAGATGCCCCAGCTGCTGGAAAGCTAAAAGTGGGGAGTTAACTTGACCCAGTTGCACTCCCTGGGGGTCAATTTGACCCAGTCTGGGGTTACTGAATGCAGGGAATTGGCCAAAGACAGGAATGGGAGGGAAAACTGGGCCCAAAGGTCTTTCAAAGAAACCCTTTCGATCCCTTAGAAGCAAAGGTTCAGGCTCCTGGAGGTTAGCAAAGCCCATGTCTCTCTCATGGAGCATCAGAGGGAGAACAGGCCTGGAGGAGAGGCGAGGAGGCTACCAGTGCAGTAGGTGGGGATAGTTTCCAGCTTTTCCACAAAGGCCTGCCTGAAAGGTCCCCTAATCACTTAGGTAAACTTCCATCTTTACTTTCATCCATCTGATCTGGGTGATCACTACCAGCTCAAACCAAAAACATTGAAGTTATATATACTTTTTAAAAAATTTTTTTTATGTTTTATTTTTTAGTTGTAGTTGGACACAATACATTTATTTATTTATTTGTTTATTTATTTATTTATTTTTAGTTGTACTCTCTGCCTTTACTTTTATTTATTTATTTTTGTCTTTATACATGTATTTCATGGGTTTTTTTTTTTTTTGCATTGCAATTCTTATTACACATATACCACAATTTTTCATACCTCTGTTTGTACATAAAGTATGTTGACACCAATTCGTATCTTCATAATGTACTCTGGATAATGATGTCCATCACATTCCACCATCCTTGCTAATCCCCTGCCCGGTCCCTTGTCCTCCCACCCCTCTGCCATATCTAGAGTTCGTCTATTCATCCCATGCTCCCCCTCCCTACCCCACTATGAGTCAGCCTCCTTATATCAGAGAAAACATTCTTTTTTGGGGATTGGCTGACTTCACTTTGCATTATCTTCTCCAACGCCATCCATCTACCTGCAAATGCTAGGATTTTATCCTCTTTTATTGCTGAGTAAAATTCCATTGTGTATATATGCCACATTTTTTTATCCATTCATCCACTAAAGGGCATCTAGGTTGGCTCCCACAGTTTAGCTATTGTGAATTGTGCTGCTATAAACATGATGTGGCTGTGTCCCAGGGCCTACAATGTGCTAGGCGAGCATTCTACCACTGAGCCACAACCCCAGCGCCCCTTTATTTTTATATGGTGCTGAGAATTGAACCCAGGGCCTTGCAACGTGCTAGGTGAGCGCTCTACCCCTGAGCCACAGCCCCAGCCCTGAAGTTACATGTGCTTCAATCCGGGTTGAGTCTACATGGAGCTGGCAAGGGGCTTAATAAACAGAGTGACCCCATGTCCAGGTTTGCTCAGGCCATTCCCAGTTCCTAATTTGGTTCAGAGACATTGGGTCACCTGTCTGCTGTGACTACTGGATGACACAGTGGTAATAGGGGTGTGACCAGTCCCTGGGACTGATCCTTACAGGAGTAACTTCACATTCAATGCACAGCATCACAAGAGTGTTGTGAATTCAGGCTCAGCCCAGGAACCCTCAATATCAAACAGGTATATTGCTGATAAGTAGGTGATAGGAGGTCCCAGGCAACAAGGAGCTCCTGCAGACAGGTGAGTGGCAGCACAGGAAATCCTGGTGATAAGCCCATGTGGGGGGTGGGGTGGGGCTCAGAGCACCGTTACTCCAGCTGAGAGCTGGAGAAGGCAGCTTTGTCAATGACAGTGGCTGAAATCAAGGACCTCAGCACCTTCTGCCTTCCTAGGTTCCTTGACATAAGAAGAGTCTTTTAATGAGAAGTTTTGAGAATATAGCATATGGAAAACCCTCTGAAATGCAGTGTGAGGTGAATCCATTGAAAAGAGGGTTCAGGTATAGTGAGAAGAATGTAAACAACACCCACAGTTTCATTGGCCATGATTTCAGTTACCAATGTCAACGGCAGTCTGAAAATACTAATATCTGGGCCAAACACAATGGTGCATGCTTGTGATTGCAGCAACTCTGGAGGCCGAGACAGGAGGATTGCAAGCTCAAAGCCAGCCTCAGCAATTTAGAGAGACCCTATCTCAAAGTTCAATAAAAGTAAAAAGCACTGGGAATGCAGCTCAGTTTTCAAGACTTCAGAGTTCAATCTACAGTGCCAAAACAAAACAAAACTAATATTTGTCTTGGTTCTTGGTTCACATTTATATAACATTTATTACAGTATCATTATAATTGTTCATTTTATTATTGTGTTTGTTAATCTCTTATTGGTACACTAAACTTTACCATAGGTGTATATGTGTGTATAGCAAAAAATGCAGCATATATAAAATTCTGTACTACCTGCAATTCCAGGCATCCACTGGAGATCTTGGAACACAACCATTGCATATAAGGGAGCTTACTACACCCCTAGCTCCTTCCCAGTCTGGACTTACGCCCAGCAGCTAGAAATTCCTTTCTGAAGGCAGGTGTTCATTTGCAGCAGATTCTACCTGGAGGCAAATGCTAAACTTGGTGAGGGGAGAGGAGCCTGGGAAAGAGGATGTTGTGGCATTTGGTGGTAGTAGATGCATCAGCACACAGGGAGGGCCCTGGCATCAAGTCCAATATGAGAAGGACAACTTTCCAGCTTCTGCAGAGAAAGTGCCAGAACTAAAACAACCTGAATGTCTGTGAATACGCCAGAAACCCTAGGCCTTTTACATGTGTTATCTCACCTAGACAGGTAATGTTTTAGACATAAGCAGACTGAGGCTCGGAGAAGGTGATCTTCCTAATTACAGCTGGCAAGAAATAAAACAGGCCAGGTGTGGTGGCACACCCCTGTAATCCCGGTGGCTCAGGAGGCTGAAGCAGGAGGATCGTGAGTTCAAAGCCAGCCTCAGCAACTAAGCAAGGCTCTAAGCAACTCAGAGAGAGCCTGTCTCTAAATAAAATATTTTAAAAAGGGCTGGGGATGTGGCTCAGTGGTTAAGAGCCCCTGGGTTGAATCCCCAGTACAAAAAAAAGAAAAAGAAAACAGGAACCCAATTCTTAATTAGTCAAAAATAGAAACTCCAAACCCCAAGTATTAAATATAATTTTTATTTCATCCAAGGCAAAGCTAAATATAATTCTATAATGCAAAACATGTTGTAGAGGCAAGACAGTCTGATCACGTCCATTCTGTGCTTGAACACGAGTCAGTGCAGGGTGTGTGCACATCTGTGCCTCCCAGAGGCACCCTTGGACCCTGGGGCTCCTAAGGCCCGCCACTGCATCGTTTGATCTATAAAGTTATATAGGAAATTGACTATGGGTATTGTCATCCAAGCCAGAGGAATAAACCATGCATAAGATAGTCGAAAGCACTGCATATCAGGTGAGAGGTGGGAGGGTAGGGACTCCAACCTGGGACAAAGTAAAGTGCAGCAAGCCATAGGATTTTCCCCAGAAGTCCCCACTCTTGGCACTCCCTCCCCCCAGCCCTCTGATGGCAGCTGTAACAGAGATGGAGTCACAGAGAGATGAGATCCAGGAGCATGGCTGGCCTTTCCCTCCATGTCTTATTCTTTCTCAACCTCCAGCTCTGGCCAGGAAAATGGCTCCTGAAATCTTCAGTGTCTCCCCCATCACGCACCACCCCTTTCATGCACAGCTGCCCCCTTTAAAGGTCCCACTTTCGCACCTGCATTGCCTGCACAGGCAGGTTTGCATGAGTGTGCATCACTACACACGAGTACCCCCACACCCCGCACCGTCTCAGGAGCACACCCTCAAAGCCCGGGCTCCATAAGAGCTGGCCAGCCAGATGTGTGCAAAGCTGTACCTCATCAGCCCCTCTCCCAGGCGTCTCTAGCATCACAAGTTCATTCTGACTGCCTTCTGTTTAATCCTGACATGTGGGAAACCCAAGGCATCCACTGCACACATCCTAATCTGAGGTCAAGGATGAGGAGTTCTGAACTTTGTCTTTGGTCTCACGGACATCACTGGCAGTGCCCAGGGTCCTCAAGAGCAACTTTGCAAACGGATCTCTCGAGCCCACAAGCCCTGGGAACACCCTCACCAGCTCTGACCCACCATTGGAGACCTGCATGTAGCTAGGATCTACTTGTGCCCATAGGCACCCTATTGCAAATCCATTCAGATGCTTCTCGAGGGGCATAATGCTGTGATTGAAACAGGACATTCTTTGATGTGGAGACTAAGTTAAATACTCTCAGACCCCACTCACTAAAACCAGTAGTGACCCAGGCATTGGGATAGCGAGAAATATGCCCCTTACAGTCCCAATCATCTCTATTGGAAACCACCAAACAAGAGCCATGGACAAGAAGCTTCAGGCCTCAGTCAGAGTCAAGGTTTCTAACATTAAAAAGACTAGAGAATTCCAAAGGGGAGGAGTGGAAAGAGTGTGTGTGTGTGTGTGTTGTAGGGATGGGACACAAAGATGAGGACATGACAGACTTGGAACAATCCCTCCAATTATAAAACTGCTTCCCAAATCCCTTTCCAAGCTAAAAAGATTTTTAAAACAAAACTTGCCAAGTCCCACGACAGTCCTGTGAGGTAGGTAAGTAGTATTACACCCACTGGATAGATGGAAAAGCTGAGCCCAGAGAAGCTGCGAGGCCTGCCTGTAAGTCAGCAGAAGACCCAGAAGAGGGGAGAGGAGGTTGCCCTAACTCTTCCACTGCTCTATGCCTGAGGTTCCTCCCAAGAAAGCAAGAGGCACCCCAGACACTCTCTTCAAATGTTGACACTGGGAAGGGAGAAGAAAGCAGTGGTTTTTGCATGAAGGCAGCTGGAAGAAATTTTCTAAGTGTCTGGGGGCTCTGATCTATCTATCCCCAAAGCCAAGAAATCTGACCCCCAGTCCTTGAAGAAGGAAAGGAGGGGAGGGGGCAGTTCAGAGTGGGGATCTGCAAACCCATCAGGTTGGGCAAGGGACACTAGCCCCAGCCATGGGCATCCTGCAGGTACTGCTGCTCCTCAAATTCCTCCCAAGTTCCATCCTCAGGGACGCTGGTGATTGCCTCTGGGCAGGAGAGTCCTGAGGCCACCCCCATGTCCTCTGGAAAACGAGGTCTACTTCTCTCCACCCCTCCTATGGGCCCAGAAGCAGAGTGTCAGCCCAAAAGGGAGAGAGGGGCTGGGACCCCACACAATCATGAGGCCCCATCATGACATCTTGCCATCAGGGTCCTGGATGGGAGCATCTGGCAGGCGTCTCCAAGACTCAGTCACTGATATCAATGACACAACTCCAGCTTCATGGCCTCCTCATTGATACTGGGAAGGAGAGGGTGGGGACCACACCAGAATGCACAGTTCAGGGGAGGGCATAGGAGCTGGGACTCCAGGAGCTAAGGCACAGTCTAGCCCACCCTCAAGGGGTATGCAAACCCAGTTCTACCAAAAGCAGAGGAAAAGTGTGGGTGCCCTCTCCCTGCTCCTCCCCAGCCCCAGGGTGGGACTGGGGTGGCCCAGCTGAGCAAAAAGCACCTGGAAAACTCCAGGGCTCTCTCATCCAAAGAAGAGAATCCCTGAGGCAAGGCAAACCAAAGGCTGGGGATGAGCAATCCTGGGGACGGGGGACAAAGGTGTGATGGGGGGCCAGGAAGAGCAAGCCAATGAGATGGAGGTTCAAGGGGACAATTCCCTCAAGCAAGATGACATCACCTGCTGTTTCAGGGGAAGGGTTGGAGCAGGGAGGAGCTGGGGTCAGGAGTGCTCAGGGTGGCCATGGTCCTGCCATGCCAAGGACACAGGCTGCCAGCATTGTGGGGCTGGAGTGGGCGTTGCAATGGCCGAGAGGCCTAGGACATTGGCTTGCCCACCTCTGCAGCCCAATTCCCCCCGGAAAATGCTAGAAAAAATGTAGGTTAGCACTCTAGTGCTCCAGAAAGGCTGGAGGGGCCTCTCCATGACAACACAGAGAGCAGAGGGACAGGCTAGGTGGGCTGGGACCCCTCAAGACCAAGATGGCCAACTCTCACTCAGAGGACTTAGAAACTCGGAGCTAGGGACAGGACAGGGAGCAGGACAAGGCAGACAGGCACTCCAGGGTGGGGGGAGGGGAGCTCCCCATTTCAGGGTCTGTGAGAGACCAGTTATCCCACCAAATCAAGTTTGCCTCATATTGTGGCCCCCCCCTCCAGCAGCACCCCCACCCCAAGGCCTTCTCCAGAGTCCTTTAGCCCCCTCCCACCCAAAAGGGTTTGTTCCCCACACAAGGCTCCAAGGTCCAGTTTTGGGGGCAGGCTCACTGATCCCCCAAGTCCCTCTTGAGGAGAAATCAGAAGGAAAATCAAGGTCCTGCTCACTCAGTGGGGGGAGCCAGAAAGAGCCCCCATCTTCCCAGGTGTCGGGGGACCAGCCCCGCCTTTCCCTTTCCTGAACTTTCCACAGGCCCCCTTCCCCGGCCAGTCCTTGTCCCTGGGAAGCCCTGGCTGGGGAGGGTGTGGGGCAGGCTGGGCAGGACACTGGTTTCTCCCTGCCCGGGAGGACTACAGTTTGAGCCAAGCAGCAGATGTCTCAGGCACGTGGGTTCTACGGACGGACGGACGGGCTCAAGCATCATTGTCAGGATCAGAAAGCCAGGCCCCCTGCAGCTGCTTGGCCTGAAGCAGGGCCTCAGACTTTTGTGGGTGGTTTCTCTTCTGCCTTGGAGCCAGGCAACCCGTTCTCCGTGTTGTCATTCCCGGAGGAACTCACAAGACACTCCTTCCTGGGGAGGGAGAGAGAGGTGCACAGGTGAGCAGAACAGGGGATGAACTGGGGAGGGAGCCACGGTCTCTGACCTTCTAAGAGCTAAGGAAACCAGAGGCCAAGTCACCTGCCTCTCGATGCCTTGATTTCCTCGTCTATAAAATAGATGGAACCCTGACACCTTCTTCATGAGATGCTGTGAGGAGTAAGCATATCTAAAAGGGGAAATGGACTCAACAAGGCCTCGCCACCACCTCCTTGTCTCAACATGGCCACAAGGGTCACGAGGGTCAGGTTCAGGCTGTACCACCCCAGGGGGAGGGTCCAGGCCAGCAAGGAATATTCTGAGGACGTAGAGCTCTTTCCCTCAGTCCCACCAGGCCCTTCTCCCTGAGCTCTGTGAACAAAGGCAGGGGCATAGCAGCCGTGGGTGTGGCCTCAAGGATGGCAGGTCGGGCAGAGGGTGGTGGGACAGGATAGAAGGCAGAGAAAGGAGACGTGGTCAGCTAGGAAGACACCTCGAGGGCCGGACCCTCACCCCTGGCCACCCTGAGCTGGACGGGTTCTGATATCAGTTTACCCCTTGTCCACAGCAGAGTCCTGGAGGATGGAAAGAACTCATGCAAAGTTTCTCCTGGACTTTTACTGTAATGTCCCTTTCCTTGCTGTTCAAGGGACCCTCTCAGGCTTCCCTGAGGCCTATACTCAGGGCCTCCAGCCTCTCCCACCCAGTCCCTCTGTCCCATGGCCAGACCCTTTGATCTTGAGGAGTGGGGCTTGGGGGCCTGTAAGCCCTCACCAGTTCTCCAGTGGCGTCAGAGGGAAGCCACTTGCAGCTGGGCTCCCAGGCCCCCAAGATCTGACCTCAATCCCTTCACAGACTCTTCTCCTTTCCTTTACCCAAAACCCCACTATGACAGAAAAGGCCTTGCTCCCCAGACACACGCCCACTGCCCGGCTCTGCCTTTGCTCTCAATGCTTCCTCCACCTGGGCCACCTTCCCCTCACTGTCCCAGGGATGAAATTATACCAACAACAATACCCAAATATCACCCTCTTCCAAACTCTGCAACAACACCTTATCACACCTATTTTTGCTGGGATCCATCCCCTCTGTGCCTGGTATTACATTTACTTGTGCATGCGTCTTGTCTCTTTCACCAAAGGACAGAATCATTCCTTCCAGAATGTCTTACAGCACCTGGCACAGTGCCTTGCACACAGTACCTCAAAAATAGCCACCAAGTGAAAGAATGAATGAATCAACTCTAGAGATACTCAATGAGCAAGAAGGACATGGTGGCAACAATTTTAGGGTTGAGGCCAAATGTGTCAGAGTTCAAATCTCTTTCACTTACTAGCTGTGTGGCCTTAGTCATGTCACTTAACTACTCTGAACCTCACTTTTGTTCATCTATAAAAAATAAGTGATAGGTACTCTATAAAATACCTGGTGGAGCACTTAAAGTGTGGTAGACATTTGATGAATGATAGAATGAATTATAATTATAATTATAATCTGTAGCAATCTCCTGGTGTACCAGTGTCCTAGCAAGAAAACACTTAGCATGTATTTATGTACATAACGATCCAGTGTGTTCCATTAATACAGACTGGGAGGATGGGGAAGAGCCCCGAGAGGGGGATGACAGTTGCAGGGTTAGCAAAGGTGGTGGTAGGACTCGGAAGGGAGGGTGGAATGAAGAGACGGAAGGAAGGCTGCGGCTACCAGGGGCAGATGAAGGCGAAATCAAAGGAGCAGGAGATGGGAGGGGGGTGAGTTGGGGACCCAGAGCCTGCCAGGGAGGTCAACTCACTTTTTCTCCCGGGTCTTCTTGAGGACAAAAGTGATGAACTTCTTTAGCAGCAAGATGAAGATGAGGAGTCCAATGACTCCACCCACCACGGCCAGGATGATGAGTGTCACTGTGTTGTCCACTTCTTCCACTATGTGGCCAGAGCAGAGAGGGGAGGGCGGGGAGGGGGAGGAGGAGTCACCTGGAGCCAGCACCATGGAGGGCCAGGGCCAGCACCACCCCCCACAGGCCACCAACCCTCTCCAGGCCTACAGCAGGACAGAGGAGAAGCTGGAACATCCATCCGACTAAGGAACAATAGGACCCTGTCCCCTCACCCTCCTCATGCACACCCTCCCCAAAACTCACACACACGTTTGGGATGAATCAGAATTTGAGGTTTGAGCCACAACTTGACCCCCAAATTGTCATGTGAGAATTTCCTTGCCTCTTTCTAGGCAAAGATAACCTCACGGTGTCCTCTCTTGCCTCCTTCAGACTTTGGCCAGCGAGGCCTTCCTCGGCCACCCTGCAAACCCCCCACCCGCCCTGCTGCTTTATCTTTCTCTGCAGCACCAACACCACGGATCTCTCTTTTTAAGTCACTCCTCCGCTGGCAGGAGGGGAAGGGAATTTCCCAAGGAGCAGGAACGTGCCCATCTTCTCCCGCTGGGCCTTGAGCATCTACAACATCATTTGCCACATGGAGGGTGCTCAGTACACACCTGTGAGTGGATGAATGACTCAAAAGGGAGACCTTAAGGGACTTTGTGAGGAGCAAAGAAGAGAAGGTAAGTGAGAGCTCTCACTCAATGCCTGGCACCCAGAAAGCCCCCATAAATGTTGGTCCCCTTCTCCTCTCCTCTCTCCAAAAAGGCTGAGCACAAAGCAGAGTGACAGAAACCCAGACAGAGAGGAAGAGGTGACACTATACCAGACCTCACTCAGATGACTCCAGGCTCCGAAAAGGCTCCCCAGATCGCCTCTGGCTGTGTCCTTGGTACGCCAATATTGAACCCATGGTGTCCCCCCTCTCCAGGCACTCCATGTCCTCCAGGAGAGCAGGGGACCCCCAGGGACACACAAAAGGCAGTAGAATTGGAGCCCTGGAGTAGCTGCTCTTCCCCTGTGCTCAGCTCCTGAGGCTCCCTAGTTTTGCGGGCTCTTCCGCAGGGTGAGGCCCAGCCTCGCTTCTCCCCTGCTGCTTATCACTCCCTGATTCTCTAAACACCTCCAGCCTTAGGGTCCTGTGACCACCTGGCTCCTTATCACATCCATCCTTACTGTCTAATTGGCCCACCCACCATCAGACTGCAATTCCCTACTAGGAGATAAGCTCCCAGAGGGCAGGGACCATGTCTTCTGTCTCCATTATAGGTGCTGCCATGGATGTATATAAGTCATCTGCCACATTCCAGTTATTCATTTTCTTGTCCTCTGACCTACCCTGAACTGTACATGCCTCAAGTATACTGTGTATCATCCATAACATGTTTTAATACAATACCTGACATTCAACCAATATTTGCTAACAGAATACACAATAGTAACAGTCATCAGCATTTACACAGAGAGCTTAACTAGCCATTCCTAGATAGTTCCTCCAGCCATCACAACAACCCTAGCAGAATGCAGCCATATTCCCATTTTACAGACCAGAAAAAAAAAGGTTCAAAGAGGCTAAGTGATTTCACAAGCCACTCAGTAGCAGAAGTGTTTACACTCCCGGATGTAACTCAGATACAATTCCAGTAACTTTTTTTTTCCCCCTGTACTGGGGATTGAATCCAGGGTCACTTTACCGCTTAGCTACATCCCCAGTTTTTTCTATTTTTTATTTGAGACAGGGTCTCATTGGGTTTCTGAGGGTCTCAATAAGGTAGTGAAACTGACCTACAACTTCCAATGCTCTTGCCTCAGCCCCCCAAGTCCCTGTGCACCACCACACCAGGCGGCTCCAGTAACTCCTGAAAGTGTAAGGTCACAGAAAGCACCAGTGCAGGCCACCGTGCCATTTCACTGTACCACTGAGATACCCCCAGCCCTTCCCACTCCACTGCCCTCATCCCAACCCCACTACATACATTTATCAACAACTTGGAGGAAGATGGTGGCCTGGTGCTGCAGGTCATTCTCCTTGGGGTTTTTCACATGACAGGTATATTTGCCCGTGTCGCTGAACTCCAGGCTCCTCAGCAGAATGGAAATGTTGTTCATCTTCTCCTTAGTGGTGCCCTCCAGAGTGATGCGGTCATCACCTTTCAACTTCACCCTAGGGTCGGACTTCTCATTCTTCACAGTTCCATCTATGAGCTGGGTCACAAAAAATTCAGAGTGATCAAGGGTCATGACATCACTCCAGCCCCATCCTTGGGGGCCTTCCCTGTCCAGGTCCAGAAAGAGCCTCCCATGAGAGGTGTTTCACCTTCCCAATTTCCTCTGCCAGAGTCAACAGCTCTGCCTGTCAAACCTGAATTCTGCCTGTTTCGGGCCAAACCCAGTTCCTTTTATTAAGGTCTCCTTGGAATGCAGCACATTCTTACTGCTCTCTTCATAAAAGCTTTTACATAATGACTCTGCAGATACCGCATGCATTTCCCTCTGCACTTCCCACCCTGTCTTTCTGACACTGAGTCCCTTGCTTCACTTAATTCTGCTCCTCCATCAAGACCCAAGTCAAGGCCACAGCTCTGTTCTTCAGCACCCTCTAAGGTCAGTGTTTAATTCCATCCAGAGGAAGACATGTCACTTCCCTGGGTCAGCCTGAGGCCAGGTCCCCTGCCAGGCTGCACAGAACTCAGCCGGCTGATTCACCCCTCACCCCACACCATTACTGTTCCTCCAGAGCCCCTGCTCCACCCCAGTTTCCTCGCTCCTTCCCTTCCAAGTCCAGCCACCTCCTTCCTTGTTCGTTCTCGTCTCATTCCCTCTCTCCAAGGCTTCCAATGGTCTTTTAGTCTCCTATTGTTTAAATTAAACTATCAATTTTTACACAAGCAATTCATATTATGGATATTTCATAAAACCAGACGGACAACTCTAGCCAAGAATTCTAACAGACCCAAAATTCTGGTCCCACCATCTAAACGTCCCTCCCGCCCAGAGTCTGTCTGGAAGAAATCTGGAAAAAGGGGTAACAAAAGTTGGGCTCTGGGGACCATCATAGTGGGGCTCAGCCCAGAACGACCATAGTCTGGGATGGGAAGTGAGCGATAGAGAAGGGAAGGAGAGACTGGACTGTCCTGACTGTCCCTACACCACTTACAAGCTTGAATATATCAGTGCTATTGTAGGTCCACCAGAAGCGGAGGTTCTCGAAGCCAAAGCAGCTGGAGAAGGTGCAGGGCAGCAGGATCTCCGTGCCATTGACAGCATAGATGGTAGTGGCCTTTCCCACAGACACCTCCAGTGACAGGGACATGGGGAGCAGGAGGAGACCTGTGTAAGGAGTACACTCTGCATTGGAAGCGGATCCTCAGGCTGGGCAGAGTGGCTTAGCCAGGAAGGGAGGCCTCTGTCACCCTCAGTGTCAGCTTCACTAGAATGATTCTTTTTACTCCAATTGAAATGGCTCACGTAGATGGGACTGAATTCTGGGCCCTTAGTACCTCGTGTGACACTCTAATTGACCACCAGGGGTCACCCCAACCCAAGAAAAGGAGGGTCGGCCGTTTTGCCGGGGAATCCTCGCCCCCGCCCCGCCCCCTCACTTAGAGACGCAGTCCCCGAAAGTGCCCAGGGACCGCGGGCGGTGCGCCCTACTGCATGCCTGGGAATTGCCCTAGGACGGTGCACCTCGTTGTGTTTGCGGAATCTGGGGGTGGGGGAGAGCGGGATAGGATAACGAGAAGAAGGAAAAAGCAGTCGCCGTTGTCCCCGCAACTGTCCTGCAGCCTCTCATCACCCAGCCCTGGATCTAAGAGAGACATCTTTGGGCCGGACCTTGCTTGATCATCTGAGGCCAGCGCTTTCTGTCCATCGAACGAGATCCTAACAGAAGGATGATGGACCGAGCGGGATGGCGGGGCGCGCACAGCTTGGAAATGGGCAGCAGCGAGGGCGGAGCGAGTAGAGCAAAGATGGAGAGAAAAGTAAGAGGGTAGAGACGCTGTGGAGGCAGATTCCCGAGGCACTGAAATGCACGCCTGCAAGCGGGGTAGCCTCGGGTGACCTGCTGTTCCCTCCCCCTCCAGAGAAGCGGGGCCTCCCTCCCCGCCACACCCTGCAGCCACGCTCGGCCCCTCATCCCGGAACAGCCGCGATGACCCCAAAGTTCTGCACAATCCCTCCGCAGTCGCAGTGCGTCCAAACGCCCCTGAGAGGCGACTCCACTAGCGGCCGGGATCCCTCCTCCTGAATCCTTGTAAGGGCACCTGGCCCCCCTCCCGCCCTGCACATTTCTCTAGGAAACCCCGCTCTCAAGGTCGTTGGGGAAAGGGGATCCGCAGCTGGACGCATAACTCTTCCTGCCCCTAGGGGCGAAACGAGTGTTTTCTCCCACCCTCTCAGGAGGACTTTAGGAATTAAGTTAGACAACTCCTGCCGCATCATACTTCAGTTTCCTCTTGTTTTGCCCACAGGAGAGTATGATGTTCTTGGTATTTTTGAACAATGCTTTCTAAATGACGGCGAAGGGGCTCCAAGGAGAGCTGGCAGCCCTGCTCCTGATCTCAAAAGGTCCACTCATTTTCGTGTCCCTTTTGCTTCTGGCAACACAGTGGAGTCCTTGTACCCCACCAGTTCAGAAATTACACCCATGGCCCAGTAACCCAATCACGACCCCTGCCACTGTCAATAATAGCAGTAATAGCTAATATTTATTGAGCATTTATTATGCGCCTGGCACTTTCCACCCTCACTCCTCTCCTTTGAATGGTATATACTATTATAGATCCATATTCAAAATGAAACAATAGAGACTCCAAAAGTTGGGTAACTTATCTAAGGTCAAGGAGAGAGACACTGCCACCATCCCATAGTTCCAAAGCAGGAAAATTCCTCCTTGCATCCTAAAATAGCCAGGTTTGCCCACCAGGACTCCAATTAGTGCTGGGATGTTATTTCAATTAACTGTCATTTTTTTGGTCAGCTCCTGTGTGCCAGGAATTGTTTCAGAACAGTAGTTTGCAAATTGAAAGGAATCAGAATCACCTGGAGGGCAGAAAGTCAGCAGGGCCCTGGAGCTACTGATTCTGTAGGTCTTCTGTGGTGCCACACAGTTGGCATCTCTTCAGAGCATCCCAGCTAATGCCATGGGTGTGGACCACACTTTGAGAAGCACTGTGCTAGAGGACTTATACTGTATTAACCACAACTTTTATTAGGATGTCAAAAGGTAGGTATAATTTTTTTCTCATTTTACAGATAATTAAAATTGAGGCTCAGAGAGTAGTGACTTGCCCAGGGGCCAAATGGTAAGTGGCCAACCTGGAACTGAACACTTACTGTACTACAGGATAGATGTTTTTATATAGTGTCCCATTTAATCCTTTAATAATCCTATAAGGTATTCATGGGCTGGAGATATAATTCAATTGATAAGAGTGCTTGCCTCACATGCACAAGGCCCTGGGTTCAAATCCCCAGCACCAGGAAAAAAAAAAAAAAGATAATACTATAAGGTAGTCATTATTTTTATTCCTAATAAACAAATGAAGAATGGGTTCAAAAAGATTAACTTGCCAAAACCACACACCCAGGAAGTAGACAAACAACTTTCAGAAATATGTCTGCTTTTCACATCTCGAAAAGAGCAGTTGTCAGGGCTTAGAGTTCCTTGGAGCTCCTGGGTTTCCCTCCCTTTTACCCTCCCCTATTCCCACTCCCCCACCTCCAGAAGTGAGTGGGGGCGGGGCAGGAACCAGACACAAGATTCCACCCTCTTGTCTGGGGCCAACACCAGAGGATGGCTTTCTAGCCGGAGACCCCCCCCCACACACACACACACACCCCTCTGCTCCTCACCCCTCCAACAGCCTCCACAAGGCTCAGGAGAAAAACAGCTAGATTCCTGCTAGCTACAGGGTTTCCTTGGGACTCCAAGGGGGCCGCAGGTCCCACTCCAATGTTCATTGGCACTCAGGCCCGAAAACCTGGGTAATGGAAAAGATGTGAGAACTCAAACCCCTCCCCAATCCTGGCCAGGTATTCAAGAGCACAAAAGACGCAATCAAAAGGGAAATGCTTTGGGCTGCTCTAAATGGAAGCAAAATGGAGCAAAAGAAAGGTTCAATATAGAAGACACTATTGCTTTAAGGTCTGGCTCACAACACAGTGAGCATTTCTGCCTGATATGGATGACTTAAGTCTAACACACTCAGAACTCTAGGAGGAAAACACTGCCATTCCTCCTTAGTCTGGGGGTGGGGGTGAGGGAAAGAAGCAGAGATGGCTTCCACTGAGTCCAGGGCCCCACCCAGGTTAAGGCATCCACCATCCAGCTCTCCCAGCAGGGTGTCACCTGTGAGGCTGTGCTGCAGGGATAAGAGAGAAGAAGGGTGCATGATTCCCCTGAGGCCTCTCAGAGGGCTGCTCCAGCAGATTGACCAGGCCAGGGGAGGACTGGTCAGCAGACACCACGCAGGCCCACTCTCCCTCTTGACCTTGAGAAAATCAGAAGTACCACATCCAGCATGCCCATCCCTAAACTCCACCGCAAAGGATGCCTATAAACTTTCCTACCTCCTGAACTTGGTGTGAAGCCAAAACAGAGATTTTAAAACACAAGAAGGGTTTGAGTGAGTAGGCACCCCACAGAGAGAAGAGAACGGTGTTTGAATGTGGAGAGGGGGCACGGTTGTCCCCATCTTAGACTTGGGTATAACCAGGGCACTCCTAGCTTCCCTTAATGACCAGTGTCAGCCAAGAATGTCTCCAGGCTACTCACACATTGATCTACACCTTCACCACGTACCACAGCTTGGATTATTTCCATGCGGCTGTTTCCCTGAAGTAAAGGACTTTCTTTGCTTCATCCTAAATGTGATACTTTAGAATGTCAAGGTGCACATGTGTGTTTGGGAGTGGGAGCCTCTTTCTGATCCTGAGCTGCTTTGTCTGGATTTTCAAGTTTTATTAAAGTAAAAAAGTATTCAGCATACTAAATATTCACACCAGCGGGACTCTCATGGCAACAACCTTACAGACCAAAGCAAATGGCAGGCAGGAAATATTCTGCCCCCTTTCCCCACATCCAGGGATCAGTAACACCCCCCTTCTCGGGTCAGGGGGAAGAAAGAGGACAACATGGTGCCCACTCTAAGTTTAGCTCTGAGGCTTAGCTGGCATGGCGGGCGGAAATTCAGCTGAGACACTCTAAACCTAGGGGAGTCAGAGAGGCTCAGAGTGAGAGCTGGGAGGCAGAAAATGGGCCGAGGACAGCAGGACAGGACCCCTCCTGAGGGGGAGGCCCTGGGGGCTGTGGAGGCAAGGCTGGGCCAGGCAAAGCCCTTGGGCCCAGAGACATAGGAAAAATTACAGCTCCCTTGCCCTAGGCAACCTGCCTGCTTCCTGCCCACCCCCAAGAGCTTTGCCAGGATAGAAGCATGCCCCTGAGACGACAGTGGATGCTCCGCGGAAACCAGCTTTGCAAACAAGTCCAGACAGTGTGCCTGTCCCACCTCTTATAGACCAGTGTGTTGGCCCAGACCATCCATGGCTTATGCAGATATCTCCTACCTCCCCTCAATGACCAGCCACAGAGCAAGGTGGTTCTCTGAGCCCAGAATCTACCCAGATGCTGATCCCACCAGGCAGTGGCCAATCAGAAAGGCTTCTCTTGTCCCCACAGGTCTGTGCCTCCAGAAGATTTAGAAAGAGAATCAACCATCCTTTCCAGATCCAAACCCATCTTCTTCCTCCACTGCTCCCCTTGCCTCTCCTCTTCTCCAGGAACCCTGGCTTCCCCTTGCCATTTTCTTCCTCTGAGTGGGAATGAACACCCTCTTCTTAATTGCATTCTCATTAAACAAGCCCTTAATAAATACATACCAAGGGAAAGAGGGTTGTGCAACACAGCACCCTCACAAGTGATAATTAAACACAGATCACAGCAATTAAGCAAATCAGGGAACAAGGAAGGGGTGAGCAGGACAGATATATTACCAGTTATATGCTTAGGAAACGTCTGGAACCCACATAAACCTCAACCACAATGATATGGCCTTGGAAACTGCTTCTACTTTAACAAAGGGCATCTTGCTGGGTTGTCCAAATTCACTGTAGTCTCAGCCTATGGCACTGAGTTTGGTATGGGGAAAGGGGAAGAGGACTCCCAGGAATTGACCGCTCTGGACCCAATGTCCCCTGCTGTGAAAACAGCAGTTCTGGGTCCCCCAAACCTTCATCCTTCTATGCCATGCTCCAGAGCCTCGCTTTTCCTCAGCCCAAAGCCCAAAGCCTACTGACCTTCCCCCTCACCATAATTCTGATAAAGGGAGGCAGCTTGGTGGGCCAAAGCCCAAGAGGCTGGATTCTGTCCCATTGGACCATTCATTGACTGGTCATGCAGCCTTGAGCAAATCACCAACCCTTTCTGAACCACGGCTTCCTCATCCCCAGAAGAGTTCCATGCTATGGTTTCCAAAGGTCCTGCCTGCTCTGATGCACCCAGGCAATTGCTACAGCTCGGCTATCCAGTCCTCTCAGCATCTCCCCCACAGGACCCACAGCATGGATGTCCACAGTCTCAAACTCAGAGCAATGTGTCTGTGAGGGTTCAATCAGTAACTGCTTGGGAAAGCTCAAAGGGAGACCCTGTTTGAAGTCCCTCTGCAAAGCAGAGAGGCAGGGGGCACAGTTGGTGGGGCCTGCTGGCCTCCACAGTCCTTGGAGGAAGTGGGGCTTCCACCTGGAGAAGTATACAAGATTCAGCCTCATTTCCCCCATTCCCAGCCACGCACGCGCTCGCTCACACATGTGCAAACACACAGTTCCCAGGTCTCCTGATTGCCCACCGAAGCCTAGTTTTATGAACATTCTAATAGTCCTAGGCCTGGCATCCCACCACCAACCAAGCACAGGAGGCATAGAAGCTCACAACATAATGTGGGGGTAATTTGGCGACTGGAAGAGTTCCAATGTCTCAGTGACCAATGTCTCATTACCCCTGCCATAGCCACAGTGGGAACCTGGGCTGATCTGAGAGGGGATGAGGAGGAATTTGTGTGAAGTGGCACTCTGCCCACCCCATGAAGAGAAGCCTCAGGTGCCAGAAGCTCACTTCATTAGGGTCCCTCTGAAACCCACATGACATCTGTACCAAAGGTCTTCTGTCCAACTGCAGGGATGTAAATAAGCCATAGTGGCTTCCATCCAGCTTCAGGGATGTCAATTATCCAGTGGCTCCTGAGTAAAGATATCCTCTGGCTCCCTCCACCTCGAGGTACTGACATAACAGCTGGATGCAGTTTACAGATGCAGAAACAGTAGCAGCTTCCCTTGGAGGTTTCTGTCCCCAGTTTTCAGCACAAATACCTCTATCATGTGCCTGACCCAATGGGGAGGGGAGAGCTGCCCAAAGCCAAATCTGAGAAATATAAACAGGAAGGGGTACAGGTGCCAGAGATGGAGTCAGCTTACATTGAAGTCCAACTATGATTTATGAGGAGATTACACTCGGCTAATAAATATCATCCCCCAATCTCCTGGAGTTTGACCCTCAAAACTATCATGTGCATATTAATAGATATTTATAATACTCCATTCCCTCTGTGTCCTCTGGCATGTCCCCTTAATCTTCATAGTCACCCAAAAATGAAGATCCAGGAGCAGGATAAACAGGTCCTCACTACAGAATCTCTTAACAGGAAAAGAGACAAGGCCCTCCCTAAAAGGTGGCTTTTGAACGGTCCTCCAAATCCTTCCAAGCTCTTCCAGCACCTGGTGTGGAGCTGTGGGGAAAGCAGTAGCTCAGGAACAGAGCGGGGGAACCTGAGGGGAGGAAAAAAAAAAAAAAGGCCTGGGAGGAAGGAGATCCCCCTGGCCCCCGTAGCATGCCTGATGCCTGGGAAACACGCAAACCGCTCTGAGCAGGAGTGGAAAGCACCATCCCAACAATCACACCCACAACCCACCTGGCATCCCCTACACCCAAGGCACAGACCCCCTCCCGTAGCATGCCTGAGCCTCTGAACTCCGGAGAGCCCCGCTGCAGTCTCAATACTCAGCTCCAAAAGCCTGGAGCTGAAAGCGCCAGAGACAGGGAAGGAAAAAAAAAAAAAAAAAAAAAAACTCATCGCGAGGCTGACGGGCTGATGGGCTGTTGCGGGGGGTGGGGGGAGACGTACGGTCCCCAGAGAGCACAGCCTCAAATCCAGGCGACCGGCGGGAAAAGGGTGGCCACCGTACTCATTCTGTGCAGCGCTCCAACACCCACCCTATCCAAGGCACCCCTCTTCTCCAGTGTCCCCTCCTCTGGGTGGGGTGGGGGAAGGAAGAAACGAGAGAAGAGACCAAGCTGGGGCTGCCTTACCCAAAAGCCCAGTGCCCAGCCATCTCGCCAGGGCTTTGCCTCGGTCTCCAGCCCGGGACATGGTCCTGTTCTCTCCGGAGCGCGCCGAGGGCGCAGGGATGGGATACTGGGCACCACCGCGCTCTCTGCCCGAGGTCGGCAGTCGGCCCCGCAGCTGCCTGGGAGCTCTGCGCCGCGGGTCGGGGCTCGGGAAAAGTTAGCTGGCAGAGAGCGGAGGAGGGGAAAGGAAAAGAAGAGGGAGGCGCGCTCGCCCGCCTCCTGGAGCGGGCTGCGGGAGCCGGGGCTGAAGCGAAGGAGGAGGAGGAGCCGGAGCAGGAGGGGGAGGACGACTGAGCGAGAGCCGCGGCGAGGGAGGCTGCGCCTCTGCTCTGGAAGCGCTCCAGCCGCAGGAGGGGCGGTGGCCGCGGCGGAGCCCAGGGCACCCCCGCCTGCCGCGTACCCTGCCCCGCGCTCCCCGTTTCGTGGTCCTGGAGCCCCAGGACCAGGCTGAGCACCCAGTTTCCTCTCCAGTCGGGCTAGGCTGTGCAGCTTGGCACTGCAGGGCCGGTCCGCAGCCTCCCGCATCATCCCATGAGTAGATCTGCCAATTAGGAGCATAGTTTAGGGGGAGTAGTGGTGGAGCTTTTCGTTTGTTGGAAGGCTGTTTTGTTCTGCTTGGGGAGTCCAGGTATGGTAGATTCTCTCTCCCGGGACTGCCGAGGGACCACTAGATTGTCCGCAGCGGGCGCTGCAGCAGCCGGTGGGCGTGTGCCGGCTTGCCCACTGCAGCCGCGCCTCCGTGGCTGCTGGACGGACGCGGCGCGCGTGCAACCCTAGGACCCGCGCCCACTGTCTTCAACCACGCTGCTCATCCGCTCCTCGAGTTGCTTTGGACCGCCAAAAATCCATTTCTTCCCATGGAAAAGGGCCCCTGCCCACTGCCCACCAACTCCCTCATTTCTTCATAGACTCCTTGGAAATCACCGTGAGAGAGATCCTGGTGATAGAGGTGGCCAGATGCTACCCATCCATCCCCGTCTGATCTGTGGCCAGCACACCCCTTTACCCACCCACAGCATCCCTACCCCATTAGTCACCTTCCTCCAAAAGCTTCCTAGTTTCCTTCTGAACCCAATCCACAGAGAGTCTATTTTGCCTTCTTCTTGAGGTGGGAGTGGAGGACCCCAGGGTCACTACTAGGTCAGAGGGCTAAGGTGACACTTGGAACCAGCGGGGATTTTCCCCGGTACAGTTCTGAGTTAAAATTAAGCAGTGCTCTCTGTGGTGGGTGTCTTCCTCAGCACCCCTGCCCAGCCATCCAAACCTCCAGTATGTATCCTCTTTGCTATCTGGAGACAGGTGCAGACTTAAAAACCTGGAGCCTCCACACCTTTCGGGTTCTGGCCCTTGCTGCAAGCACACCACAGCATCCTCAACCGACCACCCACCTTTTCAACCTGGGGGGTCCTTGGTAATTTTCAGAGACATCAGGAACCCATGGGTTGTATGCAAAATGATAAATATCTGTGTGAATTTTGCGGTTTTGCTTCCTTCTTCAGCATCACTGTTGCGGTAGTATGGTGGTACAGTGACTCTGACAGCCTCACAGTTACGAAGTACACTCATCCAATCTTCTGGAGAAGACTTTGCTCCACACCTGCAAGGTGGTGAACACAAGATACTTATCTGGTAGGATTGTCAAGAGAAATCTGACCCTCAGCCCTGGACTCCAGATTTTGGAGGACCTCATGCTGACTCTCCTCTGGCTATGCCCCTCCTCATTGAACAATAAATCCTTGAGAACACAGGGTGGTGGACATGTAGCTCCTCCCCTTCTAGATTGTTTCAAGGATCCAGGACTCTGGAATTTGCTCTTTAAATACCCTGAGCAGATCTCTTTCCCAGGTCCATCTGTCCTCTGAAAGCTGACTCTACCAGGCATACATGCACCCAGACACCCAGGAAGTGGTCAAGGGACAACTGTTTGCAAGTCATGGGGAATGGAAGGACTCTGGCTTGCAAGTGGAGCCTTCCCAAGCATGCACAACATCCTGTTGTTTCAGGACCTGGGGAAGAGGGGTGTGTGGAATAGGAAACCAAACAATGGGGAAGGGAGCTCCAACCCTGGATTTACTAGGTAAATTTACTAGGAACTTTCTAGGTAACCTTGGGCCACATCTCTAGGCGCATCTCTTCATCTGTGAGGTTTGAGGGTTTCCTAAGGACTCTTCCAGCCCTAAGAACGAGTGAGCAAAATTGTCTGAAAATCTCATTTTAGTACTGATCTTCCAGGCTATCATGAACGAAAAGACAAAGAAGAAAAGATAAATTTTAACACTTTATTATCCTAATTTACATTTCCATTTGCAACTCTTGCCCCAAGCCTCCAAAACCTCAGAAGTGGACCTGGCTGTGAAGACTTAATGTGATGTCACTGCTCGTCGGAGAAGAGCTTAGCAGAATGTTAGGCACAGTGCACAGCACATTTGAACTCAAAGAGGTCTGTGGCCCCAAAAGGGGAAGCCATGTCCAGGTCAGCAGGCCTGCCCTCTGCTTCCCCCGGAGGTCCCCAAACTACATTGACCGGCAGGCATCCACGCTGCTGGCTTTATTTTTACAACAGCGTCGTGTTTCTCAGAGCAGTAGGCTGAGGTAAGAGAAGAGGTGAGCCAAGGGGAAGGAAAGTGACCCTGCCCGGAGAAGGGGGGTAGAGAAACAGAGCTCCAGAGATATCTTTAGATCCTGGTGGCTGAAAACAGTTGCCAGTTTCCTGCAGTGCCCTCTTCCCCACCTTCCCTCCTGTCTCCCTTCTCTGGTTCTTAGGGCTGGAAGAGTACTTAGGAAACCCCCAAACCTCACAGATGAAGAGATAGGCCCAGAGAGGTGGAATATGTGGCCTAAGGGCACCTAGGAAATTCCTGATAAACCCAGGATTGGCGCCTCCACCATTATTCATTCGGTTTCCCCACTCCACACCCCCAACTTTCTTCTAAAGAACACCAGAAAAGCTCTGCAGCTGGGCAAAGAAAAGTGATTGGGAGATGCATTAGCGGCTAGAGGATTCTTAATTTATAGAGCACTTTCCTCAAAAATTCTCAGAAACCTAGTCCATTAGCCAGGCACGGTGGCACATGCCTGTAATCCCAACGGTCAGGAGGCTGAGATAGGAGGATTGTGAGTTCAAAGACAGCTCAGCAATTTAGCGATTCCCTAAGCAACTTAGTGAGCCGCTGTCTCAAATAAATAAACAAATAAATAAATAAGGGCTGGGATGTGGCTCTGTGGTTAAGCTCCCCTAGGTTCAATCCCCAGTACCAAAAAAGCAGAAATCTAGTTCGTTGATCTAGCTAAGAGGCTACTCCTAAGGATGCCAAGGGAGAGGGTGACAAAGGTCAGAAGTCCCTCTTTCGTCCTTTGGAAAACCCTTGATGAGTACTCCTGAATTGAGCCTCTCTTCACCCAGCTCAAGAGCCCCTAGTCATTGGATAGGGCAGAGGGTGACGCACCTTGGCTCCTGCTGAAAAGTCTTCTAGACTTTGCAGGAGTGATGTGTGGGGACAGGTCCTGTGGCTGTAGCCCCTATTCCTGGGGCCTGACTCCTGGGGGTGGGGTAATGCACTCAAGTCTGGGTGGCCTGGCTCAGAAATACCTTAAAGAGCAAGTTTTCAGGAATGCAGAGGTGGATTGGGCCCTTGCCAACAATCTACCAGAGAACTGTCTCAGGCTGGTGGAGACAGAGCCTAGATTTAAGAGGGAGGAGGTGGTTTCCTTGGGGATTCAGGTAGGGCACAGTTAGCACAACAGTCTTCTCTGAGACCAGGCAACAGAAGCAGCTGGTTGCTTCCTCCCCTGTCCTCTTGGGGGCTAGATGAGGGCAGGGCTGAGGGAGGGAGGCGAAGGAGATGGCATTGCTGTTTTCTAAGTGGGAGGCAGCTTAGAGGGGAGTCAGTGTAGGGTCAGAGGTCGGGTGGGTTTTCATGGGGGCAGAGCTCCAGCTGCCAGAGTTGCTGTTACACCAGAAGGCACTGACTTTCTACAGGTGACCAGGGCAGGAAGATGGAAGGCCCCTTCCCCTGTCAGCTCTCAGCAAGCCACCAAGACCCCATGCAGGGGGGAAGGGAAGCAGAGAGCTGGATGAGGTCTCCAGAGCTATTTTGAGAGGAGTTCCTCCTAAGTAGCAGGAACCTGGCAGGGAACCTCCTCCCCCTCTGACTCCCCCCTTGCCCTTGCCCGCTGCCTCCCTCTCCCGCCTCCTCCCCCAGAAACCCTCGCGCTCCTGTCAGGGCATTGCAGGTAACCAGGCAGCTTGGTGGCGCTGACTAGGCTCCTGGAGCCAGAGGAAATGGCTCTGCAGAGTACTCTTCCACACCCCCACCTCGTCTCCAGCCTCCGATCAACACCAAGAGTCACCCCTGCACCTCACCTACCCTCCTCTTGTAAACAGAGCCCCAGTCTCAGAACAGTGAAACCGCAGGCTCCAGATTCTCTGCATTGAATTAACTGCCTGCAAATCCTCTGCTACTCAGGTCGGGATTGGACGGACACTACCTGGACCAATGTTGGGGATCCTCCTTCTAGCACACCTAGGTCTGTTCTCTGTCCCTCTCTACTCACCATCCCCTGTTCCAGCTCAGAGGGCCCACTGACCCCCAGCCACAGTCTCCGTTTTAGTGAAGTTGGGCAGGTGCTGAGGGGGTTAACAGGAGAGCATGCACCAAACCAAGCGGCAGGCATGTGGCTTAGCAGTCTAGTAAGGAACACTGCATGGCCACTTCAGCCTCGCCCTGGCTCCCCAGAGCCCCCCTGGCATCAGGAAGTTGGTGTAAACATAGACTCTTTCTGAACCCTCCTCCCAGGGAGGCTCCTTCCTTTCCTCTCACTTAGAGTAACTTTCTAGGGGCTCTGGGCACAGACAGGTAGGCAGCCACCTCCTCCGTTCTCCCTTCCTCTTCTGTTTTCTGCCAGGTTCTGCCCAAGCATCCTTTCAAAGGGGGATGGGGAGCCCCAGACAGATGAGCTCATTGGAAAGAAGAGAGCAGAGGGAGGAGGGAGCTGAACTATCCCAACCACAGAGATGCTCACCGGACAGTCCCAAGCTGGAGAGGGGTGTGTGCCCACTTCCAGGAGCAGGCATCTGCTTCCCTGGCTGCAGCTCAGACATAGGGTGAGTCCTGGGCATCTCTTTATTCTGGGCCACATTGGGGTGGGGTATGAAGCCCCTGGTACATAGTCTCAGTCCGTCACTCTACCCAGCAGCCTAGAGCTGTGTTTACCTCTCTGCTGTGTGGGTCACTATGTCCCCCTGCCCTGTCAATGGAGGAGGGGGCTCAGGGGGGTTGGAGGATGAAAGCATTGGAAATGTTTGTCATTCATTGCAGCCTGCTGCCCATGGAACTGCCATGTCAGCTGAATAGCCAGTTGTCCTCCTAGAACCCTAGACCTGGTCCTGCCCCTGAAATGGGCACCTGAGACAGAAGCACAAAATGGTGTGGAGTACTAGGCAGGACTGCCTGGTCCATTTGTCCCTTGTGAACATTTTAGTGTGGGAGCAAGGGGTCTTACAAAGTTGGGGGGTTCTTCGAGAGGTGGAGGAGGAGAATAGGGAGAGAGGAGAACCTGAGAAGGAGGGAGGGGGAATGTAAGAGCAGTGGGGAGTCTTCCTGGGGTAAAAGGCAACTTCAGGAAGTTGGAATGTGACTCAGGCTGAGGAGGAGGGGTAGGGACAGGGAAAGAACTGGCCAGAGGTGAAGAAGAGGATTCACAGGCTTTTAGTAAGAAGGGAGAGGAGTCAGAAGCCATGAGAAGAGAAGGTGACCAGCAGAGGCCACTGTTGCTTGCACAGAGCCACGGGGTCGAAGGGCCAGGCTGCGTGGGGGTGAGCGATCCGAGGCCCACTGGGAAAGCTTTGCTTCTGCTCCCAGACTCTCTTACCCTTTTGTCGCAGTCCTTGGTCATTTTGAGGTTGGTTCAATCACCCTTCCCCCACCCACCCCCAAGTCTCTGGAAGGACAGGAAGCCAGGCCACTGACCTTTCTCATGGTGTGCTGTGGGGCTTTGGCCTCACATGGCCCTGTGTTTGACTCCTGCTGTTCAGTTGCCTAGCCATGTCACTTTGGTTATACTTACGCTTAATCCAGAAGAACAGAACTTCAGATTCCTCAACTGCAAAACTGAGAAAGGAATGTGTGTTTGGGAGGTCGCCCCGAGGATTCAGTAAGCTAATAGACATACAACACCCAGCTCTGTGCTGGCCGGGGTACCAGCTCTCTGGCTCTTCCAAAAGAGTCAGTTCCGGGGCACACATGCTACTGTGAGCATGCTGTGGGGGGCGGTGGCAGACTGGCACAGCTGAGAGGATTCAGGGAGGAGGTGGCAGAAAGGACTTTTATCTTTTGTATCCAGTCTTGCCTGGAAAGACAAGGGGAATCTTTTCCATGACTGGTGGCCAAGGAAGGCAGATAAACTGGGCCTGATCTTTAGAAAGAGGCTCCCCAAGGGCACTGGCTTCAAATTTCCTACCCTCTCCCAGTCCATTTCTTACTATATATAAGGGTTTGCCAACACGTCCCACCCCCACCATTGATAGATTGGGTAAAGAAGAATTAGGTAAAGGAGTCCAAGGATACTGAGGTAGCCTGGGGGAGACCAGGACTGAGTAAGATGGTAAAGGGACAGGCATGAAGCATATTTGTTTTCAGACAAGCAAGAGTTAATCTTGCTTCTATGTCCTAAAATAAGGGCTGCTGAGGGCCATTGTCAGTAATTTTGAAGGCCATCTAAAAGTATGTTCTGATATATGAATCTTCTCAATGACACCCCCGAGTTATGTTTAAATATCTTCCGGGATGGGGATCTCATTACCTTGGACAGTCAACACTCCGCACAGCTCCGATTTACATTCGATCAATACCTGCCTCTGCAGCCAGTCCTAGTGTTTTGCCCTGGGGCAGAATGGGACAAGTCTAATCCCCTATGTGTGGCCACAGTCAGGCCACTGCACTGGCAGCTCTGTCTGCTACACCCTCCCCTCCTGGCCAACACCACCTCCCCCTTCCACCCACTTCCCCACAGGAAGGGCTCTCAGTCTATTGTGGCAAACATTCCTCATCCCTTCGCCACCTGTTAATGGGGAATTCGTCCCAGTGGAGAAGCAGAGGCAGCTGTGGTTGGAGTAAAGGTGACTTTGCCGGAACTCTAAGGGAAAGCCCCTCCCATGGAATCCCAAGTAGCCAGGCTAAGTGTCCAGTGTCCACTTGCTCCCCTTTGCCAGCGCCTCCTGGACTTACAAGGTCATTACTGCCAGAGAAAGGGAAAAGCTGGCCAGGCATGGTAATCCCAGCAGCTTGGGAGGCTGAGACAAGAGGATCATGAGTTCAAAGCCAGCTTCAGCAAATTAGCAAGGCTCTGTATCTAAATAAAATTTTTAAAAGGACTGGGGATGTGGCTCAGTGGTAAAGCACCCCTGGGCTCAACCTCTGGTACCAAAAAGAAAGAAAGAAAAGGAAAAGCTGCATCCTCAGGCAGCCCACCCTCTCACCTCCAGTTCATTTATCCTCCCACTCCCTATTCATCTCCACCACCTCCACCCCAACAGTTCCCCCCATTTTCTAACCAGAGGTCCCCTCAGTCCTGAAGGAGATTGGAGTCCTAAGCCAGACCCCATTGACTTCCCCACCAGATCTATGGACCATGTTAGGATACCAGGATATGGGTCTCAACTGGGAGTCCTTACCCCTAACCTTCCAGGGCTCTAATCCACTAGGTAGCCAGAGCCTCTCCTGAGAGGTAATTGGCACTCTACACATCAGCAGGGCTTCAGGGAGAGAGCCTATAGGAAGGGTGGAGGACAAGCCACCTGGTGTCTCTGAGAAGCATGAGTGAGTGCATCTTCTAGATCAGGCCAGCAGGGGAGGAGCTGGGCAGGACCCTGGACTTCATGTGGCTGTGTTGTGCCAAGTGCTAGGCTCAGCCCTAAGTGTAGGCTGTGGAAGAACAGCAGATTGGGAGCCTGCTGCAAGATCCCAATTTTGTGCTGAATGCAGCATGTGGCCTTAAACAAATATGGCTCTCAGTTTTCCCTTCAGGATTGCAAGGGGTGCCTGGGGTATTTCCTGAGGTCCTCTCATCTCTGATGTTGTAAATATCTATTTTCTTTCTGCATTATTTTCCTTCCAGATTCCTATCCCACTCTGGCTATCCATTGGGATGATGAAGGAGTGGGGATTAGACCTCCTTCTTAAGTCAGGGACACCGGAAGCAGGTGACCAACTCTGAGCACCTGGGTGGGAGCTAGTCCTTCCCCAACAAGGCAGCTCACACTGCAATGAAAACTATGTAGTTATCCCAGTGGCTCAGGAAGCTGAGGCAGGAGGATCACAAGTTCAAAGCCAGCCTCAGAACTAAGTGAGGCCCTACGCAACTTCATAAGACCCTGACTCAAAAAATAAAAAATAACCATTGAGCTGGGAATGTGCTCAATGGTTAAATGGTTCAGTCCCTGGTATCAAAAAGAAAAGGAAAATTATGGAGCTCAGTGGTGGAGCACTTGTCCAGCATTCATGAGTCCCTAGGTTTGAACCCTAGCACTGCACAAAAACAAAATCCAAAACAAAACCACCTCACCCAGCCCCAAGCAGACCAAAGAACATAATTTTAGGAGAGGTGTCTGAGCCAAATCCAACTCACAGAAGCCAGGCTCAGCCCAGGTTCTCCAAGTGTTCTTGGAGAAAAGCCCAATGTGTAAATTGCTGTTGGACTGGCTGAATGTTGGGGACCTGTGTCTACCCAAGAAGGAACCAGAGACTCCCTCCCTGGCACCTCCTCTGCTATGTTTATGTCTCTTGATTCCATTTCCCTATCTGTTAGGTAGAGAAGCACCCTCCCTGACCTCCCACCCTTGGAAGGACTTGAGGTTCCAGAGAACAGAATCCTCCCACAGCCTGGTGCTTTGGTTCTGTTGGGCACCAGCCACTTTTGTTTGATGCTGCCACCTCCTTTCCGTCATCTTGCTGAGGGAGCAGCTGTAGTGATTTCAGGTGTTACAGCTACCAGTGCTGAGAGCCTACTGGAGTTATTCCTCACCACTAACCACTGGGTTACCATGGTCTCTGGGTCACTAGGGAGCAGACAGAAATGGAAGACAAGAGAAAAGTAGGTATTTCCTTGCTGTTTAGTAAGTTGAAGCTTTTCTTATCTATCAAGGTGTGTGTGTGTGTGTGTGTGTGTGTAAAGGAGAGAGAAAGGTCCTGAACTTCTTAAGGCTGACTCAGCACTATGTAAATAGGGTAGAGCTGTGCATATGGAGATGGAACAGGAGCAACCTGACACTTCCCATCAGCCACCCTCCTGGTGAAGTTGCATGAGGGCACACTCTGACCAGCTGTCATCTATTTTTCCAGAATCCAGAGCAGGCACAAGAGCCATCTGCCTGGTCAGACACTGTTGAGAAAGAGGGAGCAGAAAGGATGGCCCAAATGTCCATGGAAAGAACAGGCAACATCCATGGAACAGTTAGCCTTGTGCGTTGAAGGATTGACTCAGAAATAATCAAGAGCCCTCCCAGAAGTAGCAGCTCAGCCACCCTATCCCAGGGTAGTTCGCAGAGTGGGCAGAGTCCTGCAGGATTCTGGAAAGTCAAAGGGCTGAAACATCTGTAGACAACTGGGGAATAGATGGACATCCTTGTGAAGCAAAAGCTTTGAGTTCCGCAGATGCAGATCTGGCAGCATCAATGAGATGGCCAGGGAAAGTACACCAGGCTCCCCATCAGGTTCCCCGCCAGGCGCCTGGCAAAGGCTCAACCTACCCCACTCTGCACCCCTGAAAAAAAGCTATACTCAAGAGATGTTCAGGGGAGACAGTGTGTTTATTGTAGCCAACAGATCCAAGCAATCAGTCAAACTGCCAAAGAAACTCAGTCTGCTCCCAGAAGCAGAAACATCCCTGCAGTTGGGTCCCAGAGGACTGTTTAGACTTCTCTCCCCTCCCAACCACCACGCAGCACACAGCACGTAAACCCTAGAGGTGCAAAAGTACTACTTATGCAGCCAGGTTTCCCCCTCCAAGTGCACAAAAAGCAATAAGAACATTCCATAATTTGCCTTTGGTGAATCAACTCAAAACATTGAGAAGTGATTCCACCCTCTCCCCGCAATGTAAGTTTGGGGGTGGGTGTCATGAGATGTTTTATATTAGTATATATAATATATCTATACCTATACAGAGAGGCTATGTACAAATGCATCAGCAAGCTTCAGTAAAGGAAGACATCAGCAAGAGGCACAACAAGGGACACAGGCTATCTTTCCTTAAGACACAAGTAGGAAGGAAGATTTCTTGATTCATCACCCGTTCCAATTTCCTATGACCTGGGACTATCTTTTTGGACCTGACCAGTATTTCCAATTATGAATCTGCTTAATCTAACCTTGTCAATATTTACCAGCCCAACTCCTCCAAGGAGACTCACAGAGAGAAATGTGGATCAAATCAACTTTTCCTTCTTATCAATTGGGAATAACTGTGATGAGTCCATAGCTAGAGGGGCAGATAGCTATTTCCAAAGCCAGTTCCAAGGCACCTCAAGGCATTTCAGTCCTGAAAAATTGTGCTTTGTTCTTATAAGCTAAATCCCATGAGTTAGCCAGCCCGTCTCTTTGCAGTGGCCCTTAATTAGGAGGGAGAGATAGATAGGGGGGAGGTGTGAGAGAGCAGGAGAGGCAGGGGTGGCTGAGAAGCCAGCAGACTGAAACCAGCAGAGTGCAGTTGTGGGAACATGCAGCCAGAAGTGGAGCTAGTGCTCCACACTGCAAGGAGAGGACCAGCTTGCTGGCCTAACCTAGGAAGCAGGGCAGAGTATCAGCTGCTGTGGAAACATCTCACCGGTTTCCCACCTCGACTCACAGAAGCCCCAGTTTGCTCCCAACCTCACTGCCTGGGGGAGGCAGCTCAGAGACCCCCAGAGGAAGGTCTAAGAGCATATGAGGGCCAGCTCCTGGGACAGAGCTGGCTCCTGACCCAGCCCCACCTGCTTGGGCCCCTGGGCCCACGGACAGGCATTGCTTTCCCTGGGTTCCACACTGTCAGGGAAAAGAAGGAAAAGATCCCAGGAGTCTTGGGCTTTTTAAAGGAGAGTTAGGACTTTTTTAATGAACCTAAGGAATCTTGCAAACAATCTGCCTAAATGTTATGAGTCCTGGAAAAAGAAAAGTTCCCAGCATTGAAGCAGATCCTCATATCCTGGGACAAGGGGACATGTACTAGATGACCCAAAGATTATATCTGCAAGCTGCAGAAGTATATCCCACCACCCTTGGTCTCAGTTGGCTGAGGTGCCCACCACCCTTTCCATTCCCAGCTGGGTGGCTTGAAGGATGGGTGGCATCACCTGCTCCAGGCATCCTGGTGGTGTGGCTCCCCGCCCCCATTGGCAGTGTGTTGATTGGCAGTTAGGTACTGAGCTAATGAATTGAGAATTTCCAGAAGGGCTGGATTCACCCAGGAGTTCTCTGGCTATTTACCTGTCCCTCGTCCTGGGCCCACTCTCCCTGGCCTCTGTACTCTTGTCTCAGCTGTACCTTCCCTCTTCCCTTCCCAAGGCCCAGATTCTCAAATCCCTTCCTTCTCCCCTAACTCTAGTTCTAGAAGAAGTGGCTACAGAGATGGAAGTAGATGCACCAAAAAATTAATGTTGGTCCTACAGTGCTGACCTGGCAGTCCCCAACTCTGTTATGGCTTTGTGTGTGCCCCTGGCACCCCACATGGTGCCTGGCACAGAGCAGACGCTCAATAAATGGTTGTTGAAGTGAATTAAGCTGAATCTCCCATATGCTATTTCCCTCTCCCCAAATGGACCATCTCATGGGCAGAGGCAGGGATTGGTCCCTGAGTCTGTCATGATGCCATCTCCACCCCCTTTCCCCAGACTCATTCCCTGCCCTGGACACCTAACTCCCTGAGCAGGACAGGCTGAGCTCCTGGGAGAGGAGAAGGACGAATGCCCCCCACCTCCAACCAGGCCCCAGAAACTCCACCTCCAGGAAAACTATGGCTCTGTGGACTCAAACTGGAAACCAAGGAGCCAGAGAAGGGGGCAGGACCCTCGGTTTCTGTCACTTGAAACCTCAGTTTCCCCATTCAAGGGATTTAGTTAGTTGACCTCTGAGGATCTTTCAAAGTCATATTCTCTTGAGTCAGCAGTTTCTATCCCTGGCTTACTCCCTCTCTGAAGGCCCAAACCATTCCACTGTAAGGTGAGTAAATGGCAGTGAAAGTTGGCTTCCCACTAATGCTACTTTCTTTCCCACAAAAGGAGCTGCTGGGGCTGCAGGAACAGGGCTCCAGATGGACCAGGCAGGCCACCGGGCTCTATGGCTCCATGGCCTCCTCTCACAGGTCTCTCCAGCCTTCCCTTCCTTCCTCTTGCCAAAAGCTAGATGGAAACCCTATTGGGGACAACCCTGAAGCAAGCTGCCCTCTTACACGTACCTTCTCCTTGTATCTGAGCCTCGGCTACTCCTGGCTCAGGAGAGGACAGTAGCCCTGTTGGAGCAGGCACTCTGCTGCCAACCCCATTCACAATGGAACCCCACCTCTCAGTCCCTCAGCCAACGATGGTGGTCCCTAGGGTGGAGCACAGCCCTTCCCGGAGCTGCTTTACCAGTACTGTCCTCACCCACATCCCCAAGGGATCAGTAGCCAACAACACACCCCACGCCTCCTGGGGGAGCAGCTAGTGATGGAAACCAGGGCCAGCACGAACTCCCTGGGCCAAGGCTGAGTCCAGGTTTGTCCAGCCCTGCTTTCCTTCAGAAATGCACAATCATCCCTGTCACATGATCCCTCACACAACGACAGGACTCCATCCTCACCCCCAGCCTGACGGGTTGCTCTGGGCTTGAGCAGCCGGAGCAGCACAGCAAGGCCACAGCCCAAGCCTTCTCAAGAAGGCTGCTCAACACAGGAGACCCGCCCTCCCCTCAGTCCCTCTCTGAAGCCATTGCCAGACCAGGCCCCGGCTGTACCACCACTGCCCACCTCCCCCATCCTCTGTGGGACCTCACAGGCCTCCTGCCTCCTCACGGAGACTGGCAGGTTGGAGCCCCTTCTGTCCTCTCCCCAGGGCCCACACATCCCAGACGCCATGGCAGGTTCTCAGATGGAAGAGAGGTGGGTCACCCCTGGTGCAGGGTGGTGGGGTACGAAGTGAGGGGTTCAGGAGGCCCCAGGTCAACCCTGGGGTCCTGCTCAAGAAAAGCACACCAAGAGGGCAGGCAGGGTCACGCTGTACAGGGCAGAGGTGGGAGGAGACAGGACGCGGGGAGGGGCTGCAGGGCGGCTGCCCGTTACTTGGCACCGTCATCCGCGTTGCCCTCGCCATCCGTCTTGCCGTCCTCCTCGGTCTTCAGGTCATCCGTGCTTAGTTTCTGCTCCTTTTTCCTCCTCACGCACTTGACCACCATCAGCACTAAGATGACCACAGCCAGGAACCCCCCTACGGAGGCCCCCACGATCACCGCGACCGTGGAGTCCCGCTCCGGAGGCTCTGGTGGGGGGTGGGAAAAGAAAGTTTGACTCAGCTGGGGCTGGAAAGGGGGCCCCTGGCCAGCCCAGGTCTCCCGGCCTGTGTGTGCTGTGGGGGTCCTGACTTGACTCTCTGCATAGGAATTGAGGCCAAGCCAAAAATCAATTGGGGCAACTGACCTCCAAGAACCACACCAAATCCCAGCTCACCAAAAAGCCCCCAGAGGAGGCAGCTCTTATCTAACAGTGAGGACTTTGAGATCAGACTGACCCAAAATTGAGTCCTAAATATATGCCTTATGAATTGTATGACCTTAGGTTAACTTACCCTTTCTCACCCTGGTGTCCTCATCTGTAAAATGGGGATAATAATAGTCCCTCCCCCAGGAGGTTTTCATGAGGATAAATGCGATACAGCATAAATCAAAGTGTGTTCAGCCCGGTGGCTGGAATATATTTGGTGCTCAATAACCTAAAAATGTCAGGATCATTAAGGTGATAATCACAGTCCACACCATTCTAGGGACTGTATTGACATCTGTTCCCTTGGGAACCAGAAGAAGAAAACAGATGGCCCATCCCCTGCAAGGCCTCCCCATGGTGCCCTGAGCTACTACTACAGAGAAAGGTCAGGGACCCCCACAGCAGCCTGGCTCCCCTCTCACCTTCCAAGAGGACCTGCAGCTGGATCCTGCCATGGCCGCGGTGGCGGTCAGGTGGGTTGGTGACGTAGCAGTTGTAGAAACCCTCGTCCTCGAGTTGCACATTTTTCAGCGTCACTGACACATCGTACTTGCTGGGGTTCCCCGAGAACTCCACACGGTCTCGGAACCTCTCTAGCTTCAGGTTAATGATCTTCATGCGGAACTGGAGGAACTGAGGAGTGGGACAGGGGACAGGATGGGTGGCTGCACAGGCAAGGAACTACGAGGACAGTGAGAAGTGCCCTCCACCCATGCACCCTTTCACCGAGATGGAGAGACAGTTACCCCCAGAAAGGCCACGCAGGTGTGGCAACATGCCTCCCGTCAAAGCCCTGTGCAGCAGACAGCCCACCCAGGTCCTCTGGGTCCAAGCGCACCTGCAAGGGCAGGTGGTAGGAAAGGGGGGCTTCATGCCGGAAGGCTCCTGCTTCCCCCACCCCTGCCCACCCGGGAACTCACCATCTCCTCTGAGCAGTTGTTGCACTCCTGGTAGGTCCAGTTCAGGGAGAACTGTTTGTGGTTCACGGTGTAGCAGGAGTTGAAGGTGCAGGACAGGCGGGCATCAGATCCATTGAGAATATTCAGGACGGTAGGGACTGTGACTTCCATGCTCTGCCCTGGTGGCACTGAAGAAAAAGCCACAGGCTGATGAGGATTCTGGCTGACAGGGCCAGGGGGGAAGTGGAAGAGGTAAGGTAACCCTGCCGTCTGCCCCAGTCTGTTTGGTGCCATTTGCCAGCTGAACAAGGGACTTCACTGTGCTTGCCTCAGCTTCCCCCTTCTTCTTCACCCCTTTAACCATCTTTGTGGGCCAAAACCCTTTCAGCCAAGGCTGCAGCGACCCCATGGGCCAGGAGGATGCATGGAGATTCAGAAGGCACTGCTTGCTCTCCATGCCCAGGGCAGGGTGACACAGCGTCCCAGCCCAGCCTGGCCACCTCATCTTCCCTAGGTCGACAGGCAGACAAGAGAGCGGATGAGCAGTGGGAAGGGAGGGTGCCCCAGAAGAAGAGGCAGCATTCCAAGGACCTGCTGATGGTAAGGGGACGAAACCAGGCCTGGCCACATCACAGTGAAGAGCTGTGAGAGGCTGACAGGTGGCAAGGTGAGAACCACAGGTTCCGCACGGTCCTATAAGAGGCACCAGGGTTGGACCAGGAGACTAGGAGTTGGGGTGTCACAGCTGAGAAAAGTCCCTCCCACACAAGCATTCTAAGTACAGCTGTCTAGGGGAGGCAAGTGAGGAGCATAGGAAGTGACAGTTAAGGAGACTCCTGCTTTCAGGGTCACAGAAATACCTCCATAAAAGTTGTGCCCCAGACACGATGCCTCCCGAGTCCTGGCCTTAACTGCCAATACTGTCAAAACCTCATCCCAAATGAGTAACCGAATATTAACAGGGCTGGAGATGTAGCTCAGTGGCAGAGTGCTTGCCTAGTGAGGCCCTGGGTTTCACTCCCAACATCGCCAAAAAGAATAATAACAGTAATGTGAAGCATCAGTCATTCACTCATTTATCAGATATCTTTAATTTTTTAAATTTTATGTATTTACTCATTCATTTTTGGTACTGGGGATTGAACCTAGGGGTGCTTAATCACTGAGCCACATCCCAGCCCTTTTTTGTATTTTATTTAGAGACAGGGTCTCACTGAGTTGCTTAGGGCCTTGCTAAGTTGCTGAGGCTGGTTTGGAACTTGCGATCCTCCTGCCTCAGCCTCCTGAGCCACAGGGATTACAGGTGTGCACCACCATGTCCATCTTATTAGATATTTATAAATCATTTGCTATGTGCCAGGCACTTAGTCTAGGCCCTGGGGAATGCCGTGGGACAGAGTCACTGCATCGTGGAGCTTGTATTCTGGTGAGGGGGACAGTCAGTCACAAGGAAAAGAATCTGGATGAGACTGTCTGGAGTGCTCCTAGGCCGGAGCCTTAAGGAGTGAACTGATGGGCCGGGAGCTGTTTCATTCAGAGGGTTCCCAATGCTATGACCTGAGAAGCAGCCCTCCAGGCAGGGCCTAACTCAAGTGAGGAAGTGAACCTCTTGATGTCTTGAGGGAATGGAGTTCCAAGGCACAGGGAATGTCAAGGGCAAAGTCTCTGTGGCAGACCAAGCAGAGTGACCAAGGGAGTGAATGGCAAGACCTGAGGTCAGGGAGTGAGATAGGGACCAGGCCACAAAGGGCCAGAGCACAGAGTTGGGCATCTTCTAAAAGTAATAGGAAGACATTAAAGAGCTTGAGGGGGAGAAGGAGAGAGCTGAGGGCACCGTAAGAATTATAGCAGTAATTTGGTGATGGACAAGGGGACCCGATTAGACTTGGTCTACTCCCAGTTCAGACCTCCATCAGCTGCAGAACGCAGGAAGCCCCTCACCTCTCTAATCTTCCTCTTCCTCCTCAGTAAAACACTTGTTATGATAATTAAAATAAGCCCCAAGTATTCAGCTAATAGTGGCTTTTATTATCCTAGATTTTCCTTAGTTCTGTGGCAGGAATAGCAAGGGCTTCAGAGATGGGGCAGCAGGGAGCCTTGAGGCCTGAGAGTACATTGGAGACTGACCCCTCAAGCCAGTCCCTTGGAATTCCCCCAGATCTGGCAAAAGACTCAGATTGCAAAGCTTCCAGGTTTTCAGGTTTGTCGTACAAAGCTACTGAGCCCCACCCTGGAGGCAGCAGCCCCTATCAGAGCTCAGCTCCCATCCTTCTGCTCAACCCATCCGCATGGGTGAGGGACAAGGGCAAGCCACAGGACTGAAGGATAGGAAATGCCCTGAACTACTGGTCCTGGGGGTCTCCACCAAGCCCTGAATGGGGGATAGCCTCTCAAACCTCACCTGAAGGGCCAAGGACTCCAGGTGTGCATTTAAGTGCTCATGAGGGAAGTACCAACTAGAGGGGCTGAACAGGCCCCAATCAGGAGGAGAAAAGCCCAGTTCCCAACTCCTTCACTTTCATAGCCATTTTGAATGGATGTGCCAGGCAAGTGTGCGGGAGATATCAACACCACCCCCACTCTGCAGAGCCTGAGAAATCTGAGGGAAGGAGCCAATGGCAGCTTGTCCTGAGTTCACCTTCTGTCCCAGGAATGCCTTGTTTCTCTAGCCCCTTCCCTTGGAAGGGCTGCCACTTCCCAGGGTCCACACCAAAAAAAGAAAATGCTTTGTGAAGCCTGGCTGGCCCTGTGGGTCCCACCCTCCTTGTTCCTCTGCCTCACCCCAGCAGCCCCAGGCAACATGCAAACTTGAACCCCACTGGACAGCTCCCCACTCCCGAGGGAGCCTGCACTCTGCTGCATGAGAGGGCAGAGCTGTCGGGAGAGATGCCTTTCCTGGCTAAAAGCAGGGGACAGAGAGAGGTGCATTGCGGGCTCCCTGCTCCACCCTCCCTGCGCCAGGAGGAAACAGGCAAGGCGCAGTGCCCTCTAGCGGTCATAGGGGTCAAACATCAAGTCCCATCTACAGAGAGAGAGAAGGTGGGTGGGAGTCACCAAATCAAAGGAATCCAGAGCTGGGGGAACCTCAGGGCTTGGAGATCTAACACCATGGTCTTACCTGTGATTAAAAAAAAAAGGATCACAAAAGAGACACAGAGAACAGGGACAATGGAGGCCAGAATCACAGTTCCTGAATGCTTGTCCAAGATGCTGCCTGAGGCCTCACCAGAACCATACCAGGCTCTGAAGTTTTGGGGGCTGGGCCTCCCCCCACCAATCTAAGACCTATTATAGATCGGAAAACTAATGCTGGAGATCTGGGCTGTGAGCAAAATCCGGGTCTCAGGATTAATTCTGCTGCTTTAGGGAAGTAGCTCATCTAGACCCACAGAGAGGCTTTTATAATAAACACGAACACCAAAAAAGTGCCTCGGTACTCGGTAATGGTTTAGCACTGTGTGAATATTACCTGTCATCACCCCACTTTCCAGATGAGGAAAAGGAGCACAAAGAAGTTAAGTGAATAGTCCAAGTTCACAGCTATAAATGACTAAGTTAAAATTTTCAGGTTTTACAGCCTGGCTCCAGTGCTGAGGGTCCAAGCAGAAGGGGATGTGATTGTCATTCCAGGTTATCTGATGGCTACTTGGTAGGTCCAGCCCAAGCTCCAGGCACCTTCACCAGAAGGGTGTTTAAAGCAACATCTCTGCAAGAGGAACTCACAGTCTTCCTATAGTCCCCCTTGGGGACAGGTCTGAGGCCTGGGTCTCCTGATCTCCAAATGACATAAAGGAAATACTGATCAGCAGAATACAGTAAGGATGTGGCTTTTGCTCTTAGCTCCAAAACATCCCAGTGATGGGCACACCCTTTCCAAAGTATATCTGACCCCCACAGGCCACTTATCATCCAGTATTCTAACTGGCCTATCTTGCTGACACCCTGAAAATTTTGTCATCTGCCAAACACTATCTGTTGCAGAGACTAAAAGTGAATTTTCTTCACTCCTCTTTCCCATCCTGTAACAACCTAAGATGTAGGTTTATTTTAGTCTCAGGTTTCAAAAAAAAAAAAAAAAAAGAGAGAGAGAGTAAGCAAGAAATTGCCTCCTGGGCAGTCCCTGCCTCCCAGGGGTGTGTGATGTCCAGCCCCACCTCCTCACCATTCAGACCCTCCCACCGAGCTCTCCTCTCCCAGCCCTGTTCATTCCCACACAGCCTGTCCTCATCAACCTGTCCTCATCCTCCCTCACTTCCAAACCTCCCATGGCTCCCTGCTGCTTTCAGGGACTGAGTCCAGGCTCCTGTGCTCATAGCTTCCAAGCCCTTTGCCATCTGGGATCAACCTACATCCCAACCTCTTCTGCCAGCCTCCGTCCTTCCATACATCTTTGACTACAGTGACCCTGGAGTTCTGATTTTTCCTGAGACTACCATCTTATTTTCCTCCTCCAGGCCCTAGCTCATGTTCTTGCTTCAGGTTGGGAAGCTCTTTCACCCTCTCTCTGGGGCTCGCCTACGCATCCCTCAGATGCCAGCTCATAAGGCATAGCCCGAGTGACAGCTTCCCCAGTGTTCTTGTCCTCCCCCCGCCAGGCCTGTTCCTATCTCTTCCCCACTACTGGGAGGCAGAATGGCACAGTGGCCAAGACCAGGGCTCCAGTGCTCTTGTCTGATCTTAGGCAACATGGTTAACCTTCCAGGGCCTGTTTCCTCATCAGTGATATAGGGACCATCGGTACAATAGGGTCTGCCTCCTGGGACCATTTTGAGGATTAAGTGACCTCCCCCTTGAATAAAGCTCAGTACAGTGCCTGGCTCACAGCCCTTGACGAAAGGTAGCTACTTTATTATCATTATTGCTGATATTATAGCACATACAATTTTGCATGGCTGTTATTTGTTTATGTGCCTATGGCCCTTAAGAAGCTCTGGGGAACTGATTCTTGTTCACCTTAGTATTCTGGACACCCAGAACAGCAGGCACTCAATAAAACTCTGTTGATAAAAAAGAAGACTTTTTCTCCTCCACATCTAGGTCCCAGATGCCAGTAGCAGATACATGCAGTAAGCTTGAGTGAAGACCAGGTTCTACTTTATGAGCCTCCCCTAACACAGCCCAGACGTCAGAAATCAGGCCAGTGACTGCAGATTCAAGGAACTTGAGAAGAACTCTAAGGAAGAATGTTTTGAGCTAAAAAACCACCCTCCTGTGCTTCTGTGTGGGTACCAGTTGCCCAGTCTGCCCTCCTCTTCACCAGCTCTACAGTCATCCCTACAAGCCCCACCCTGATACAGTCCCCTCATCAACATTTGTGGCATCCCTCCATCCTGGTGATCCAGGCTACTACAACCACCAGTTTTGTTGTTCCCAGAGCCCTCAGCCTTGGAGGTCAGGGGCATGCCTCATCGAAGGTCCAGCCAAGTTCAAGTTCAAAGTCTTTATTCCTATTCACTCAGGACTGTTGAAGCTTTAGCTTCCTCGTGACCCTTCACAACTTCCTCCCCATCTCTTCATCCCAGAGTCCACCTTCCCCTAAGCCAGGGTTCCTTGTCCTGATCACTGAACACTTACTTTCTTCGCTGAGGTATGGTTCTACATTGGCTGCCTTTCCCTGAAAGGAAGCTCCCCCTAACTCCTGAAGAAAGGTGCCTCTCCTCCAGCTCTGGCTCCTCAAATACAGGTTATTCCCCTAACTGCCCCCTTTATTCTGCACTTGAGATTCTACCATCACAGTTTGTACTGCAGTACCATTTCTTGAACATTGGGGGCAGTCAAGCCCAACATTTAAGATGATGTACTGAAGTCAGACTACAGGAGAGTTCAAATCTCAGCTCCCCTTTGGGGGCAAGTTACTTCACTTCTCTGTGCCCATTTCCTCCCTTGTAGCATGAGTATGATAATCATATCTACCTCATACAACTGCTGTGAGAATTAAATACGATACACTGTGTCTGGGCTCATAAAAAGGGCTTAAAAGGTTTTATTGAGGCCCTGCTATGTGCCAGATCCTTAAACCAGCAAGAGAGACCCTCCAGTTAACCCACGAGAAAACTGCAACTCAAAGGGATTGAGTAACTTGCCCATGTCATTAAATAAACAATTATGTTGGCTTCAAACCTCGGTCCAATTCTAAGCTTATTAACAATGTAACTGTACTGTTGTTAATGTGCCAAATAACTCAACAAAGCTAATAGGCCTTATATACAGTCTTACCGGGGGCACTGAATGTTTCTGCTTAGCATTCCTGCCCAATATCATGGTTCAAAGAGAGAGAGGGCGAGAAGGAGAAAGAAACTTGGTGATGAGGAACATTCCTACCAACAATTCTTGAACTTGACTCTGTCGCTGCACCAGCAATGAGTAAGTTTAGGAGCAAGAATGAAACTATCTACAAGGCAGGTTGACAGCTAACTTTCTAGTCCACCTGCTCACCAGGAAGTCTATGAGTGGTTCAAAATGAAATCGACATTTGGGACCAATTTGACAGGGCAGTCCGTGAGACTGCTGGACAGTTCCAAGCCTGGTTTCAAAGGGCCACACCCTTGCTTAGCTCATGGGTTCCATTTATCTCTCTTTCTCTTTTTCTGAATCTCTTCACCTGACCCCTCCTCATTCCATCTGGCCAAAACCAAAGGTGCCTTCTCCATCATCCCCCAGTGCCTGCTTGAGCGGTTCTCCCAATCCAGAGATCATTCCTCAAGCCTGCTTCCCACCTACTCCCACACACATTCCAACGAATCAGTGGGGCAGATTTTCCCGGGGAACCAGACCCAGACTCAACTTTCCACTCCTCACTCTCCCTCACAGTCTGTTCTATACCCTAAGTCCACCAGATTTCAAAAATCAAGGTTCACTACACAAACCTTAAAAGAAGCCATAAGTGCCAGGACCCCATATTTCCAGCAGCTTTAAAAAGATAAAAATTTAAACAACAACAACAAAATCTTCCAAGAGACTCTGCAGATCAGCCTACCGGCTGCCCCACCCCCACATCGGTCCACTTCAGAGAAATTAAAAAAAAAAAAAAAATCACCTCCCTTGATCATTTTCATCCCTGAGCAACACTCAGATACCCTGACCCAACATTTCTGTGACCAAGTTGTCCCAGCATTGTGCAGTCCCAGCAACGTCCCCCCAAGTCCCCAGCACCTCCTTTCCCAAGGACACAGAGGGAAGCGCTAACAATGTCTGCCTTCCTGCCCCCGCCCCCTCCTCCTCCAGCTGCAGCTGCACTTCTGAACCCTCAGGAGCATGCAGATGTGGGTCTAACTTACCCAAAGTGAAAAAGAGACTGAGCCCCGTGAGACTGAAGGCAGGGCGAGGTAGCCAGGCATCCCTGTGCATTTTCAGAGACTGAGATGTCAGGCGGGTGGGCTATGGGAGAGGGTGATTTGAGGGACCAAGGACTACAGGGGAGGAATGGTTAGATGCTAAAAAAGAAAATGCACGGATGTACTTCAAAGACATATACAACATTAAGGAAGCTTTATTTCCATCTCTCTAATATGGCCGACTTGTATGTTGCTGCTAAAAAGAGAGAGAGGGGGAGTGTGTAAGGGAGAGAGAGAAAAAGGGGGATGGAGTAAATATTATGGTTGGTGGATTTCAAAGAGCAGGTGGGAGGGCATAAAAAAGTCTTTCTGGAAAGAACAAAGTTCCCAGAAAGTTTCACCTTTCAAACAAGAACTAAAGCAAATCCTGCCTTTCTGTTTCTCTTGGAGTGCTTTTTAAATTTGAAAACTGTTAGAGGAATACATTTATTCCAAAGCTTCTGTAAGGAGGGAGCTCTTTTCATCATTTAATCCCCCCCCCAAAAAAAAAAAAAGACCAAAAAAGGAAATGCTTATTTTTATGTTGTTTGGGAAGGGTTCGGGGAAGTGAGCTGAAGAGACTTTTCAGGAAGTAATGACTTCCCCGTTGTTCTGGCATTTCCACGGAAAACAGAACATGCAAAAGGAGGCTGGTGCAAAAACATCTAAGAGACCCTATAGTCAGAAGGAGCCTGAATGCTTGGGGACCCTGATGCAAACAAATCAACAGGAAGAAGACATTTTTGAGACAATTTAAAAAATGAAAATATGGACTGAGTATTAGATACCCAAAATGAATAATTCTTTATTTTGGGAGATGGGATAAAAGTACTGCGGTTACGTTCTTTAGCATCTTGGTTAAAGATACACATTGGAGTGCTGATAGGAGAAATGATATGACTAGAATTTGTTTTAAAATATTCCAGGGGTTAAAAAAAAGGGTGGAAGAAGTAGGGGATCAACAGAGTAGACAAGGCTGACGATGGTCCAGACAGACTGGAGACCAGTGTGAGGTGTTCATTAAACAGTTCTCTCTTCTGTTATGGAGGTTTGAAACTTTTTTCTTTTAAAGAAGGAGAAAAAAATAGGCTAAGGACACAAGTAGGTGAACTTAGAGGCAAAGTAGCAAGGTATCCCTAGGGAACATGGTCAAATAGAATACAGAGCCTCATAGGCAATCCCAAGCATTTGTAAAGGGCCAATTATGTGCCAAAGAGGATCGAGGAATATGAATTTCTAAAAGGATATGAACTCTGTGCCAAGTACGTGATATGTGATAGCTCAACTTGATCTTTACTCTAGGAGAGGTGTTTTCTTTCTTTTTTAAATTGCAAATGAGGAAACAGAGGCTGCTGTGGCTTAACCTACCCCAGTTTACACGTGGTAGTTAAGGACCAGGATTCAAACTCAGATCTTTGTGAAGCACTGAGCCCTCCCATGTCTAGATTGCTTATCGCCCAAGGAGGGAGATGGGCCCACATTGAGGTTATTTTAAGAGACACAGGAAAGGGCTGGGGATGTAATCCAGTGGTAGAGTACTTGCTTAGCACGTGTGAGGCACTGGGTTTGATCCTCAGCACCACATAAAAATAAATAAAGGTAATGTGGCCATCTACAATTAAAAATATTTTAAAAGAGAGAGACAGGGAAAAGACTGGGGTGGTGGGGGGCAGATGAAGCAATCATCCTCTGCAGATTTATGTAAACAGAGATGCTAAGGGGCAGAAAGTGGAGGTGGATGTGGGAGTCCTGCACAGTGCCTGGCAGAGAGTAGACAATCAATAAACAGGGGTGACTGACTGCACAGGGGCACGCCTGAAAGAATGAATGAATTTGGAGACTGAATAGGAGAAAATAGACATCATGGAGAAAGTGAAATCTAGCCAGACCCCTGAAGCTCTTCTAGGCAGGGAAGGAGCAAAGGAGGGCACAGCTTGGAGGGAGAGCTGCCAGGAAGCAGAGAGGTGGAAGATCTAGGCGCTCTCTGTGCTTGGCCAAGCCTGGACCATGCACAGACCGTCCCCAGGTGCCTCTGTCTCTTCAGTAGGGTCTGACTCTGGAGGGCTCCCCCCCCCACCCCCCGCCCCAGTGCACAGCCCAGGGGAGGAATTGTAGAGGAAGAGAGGAGAGCTTAGCCCAGGGAGAAAAGTCTCCTCCAGTGGCGTTGCGGCCCTGGCCCCACTGCCCCTCAAGGCCCGAGGTCTCCTCCACTGTCAGCAGCTCACAGGTGTGCCCAGAGGGTCCACTGGCACATGCAGCGCCCCAGCTCCTGCTCAGGCCCGTCCCGCCAAGTCCCAGTCTGCAGCACCGCCATCCACGCTGCCGCAGACACTTTTCAGCCTAGCCCTGTTGCCAGAGATTTTTGGTTTGACGTAGCCGGCTTCCTCCTTTTTTCTTACAGCAGCCAAGGGTGCTGGTGAGGCCCATCTGCTTCCCTGTCTCAATTTGAAATCACACTTAGGTCCAGAAGTTTCTGTCTTGGAGGCAACTGAGGCAAGAAATGGATCCAGAAGTTTTTAGACTTCTATTCAGAATTTGGCTAAAAGAAACTAAGTATCCGGAATTCAAATAACCTTTATCCAACTCAGCTCTCCAGGACCCCAAGGGTCAGTAGAAATCAGATCAGAGGTGAGTGTAGGGGAGATTGGAGAGAGCTGTCTCAGCACCTCCATAGCCCACTTGGGCCTCCAGATTTCCATTTGCTCCAAAAGAGTAAGCCTTCCCTGGAAGCCAACAAAAGCTGAGGAAGCAGAAATTTCAAAGAGGTGTTTTACAGAATGAAGACACCAATATCAAAGATAGGCTTGGAGGGGGGGCGGGGGAGGGGTAATAGTGAAGTTCTGTGGTTTTGGCATTTCTGCCTGGTGCCATTTATCACTGAAGCTTTTATTGGACAACAATCAATTACCTACCCTGCTGAGAAAAGCAGTGTTACAAATAATCCAAAGGAGGGCCCTTTCCTTTTGTCTTTGGAATGTCTAGTCAAGGCTCCAGAGAGCCTCCCAATTTACTTTCGCCTTAGAGTCTAACTTCTCAAAGTATATTCCTAGCCAGCATCATCAGCATCACCTTGGGACTTGTTAAAAATACAGAGTCACAGGCCTAAGGAATAGAATCTGCACCTTTTAGCAAAACCTCTAGGTGATTTTTTTTTTTTTTTTTTTTTTTTTTTTTTGGTGTCCCGGTGATTGCAGCCAGGGCCTCATCCCCAGCCCCTCCAGGCTCTAGGTGATTCTTGAGCATGTTACATTTTGAGAAGCACTACTTTCAACCAGTATTAAATAGCTCAATGTGAAGCTCGGTTTCGGGGCTTGGGGAAAGGAGAACAGTACACAGGAACAGGCCTGGGATTAAATGCCAACATCGTTGATCTACAGAGCACACAGCAGTCTGCTCATGGGTTCAAGGTAGGGATTCATTTCACTCGCCTCTCTTTGCCACCCCTGGTGCATCTCAGGCCTTTCTATACCAAGTACACAATATACACTGCCGCAGTCTGGCTGGGCACAAAATCACGAGCCACTCAAGCAGGAACAAACTTTATTTTTTGAAACTGCTGCCAATGTCCGGTACGCGCCCGGGAAGATTTTCGATCCACCCACGCGGCCTCCTCCCGGACCACAGAGAGCGCTCCTCCCCCAGAACTCCCTCCTACTCTACTTCCCCAACCAATGGGAACTCTCCAGGAGTCCCATAGCCGGCCTAGGTGAACAGCAGGAGTCCAATATCCATATGAATGCAAATCTTAACATAATCATATCATCTCAATGGCTAGCTGGCGTCACCTTTCGACCAAAAATGCCATGCATCATATACTTGGCTCTTAGCATCTCCCCCCTTCTGTTTAAGTAACAAGCAATCTGGCTAGGGACCCTGCCTGTTAGGTTTGTCCAATTCAACATATGGTTCTTACCCGTCATCGGAAAACTGACTTTTAGGCGTCAGCCTCCTGTCTTAGGTTGATACCACTGCAATTGGATCATACCCTTCACTGACTACCGGTCCAGCATATAGCCATACTTGTGGATAGGCCTATGTACCAGTGGGGGGGGTGAGGTTCTTTGCCTCACCTCTGTTGGCCCCCAAATTTGGCCTTGGTGCCGGTGGGGGGGTGAGGTTCTTTACCTCACCTCTGTTGGCCCCCAAAATTAGACCATCACTAGTAGAAGGGAGGAGGATACAGAAATGTCATGACACCAAGTCAATTAACGGCTCCTAGGAAAAATTGCATCACTGGTGACACATCAGCAAAGATACGCTAGCACTACCATAATTCGCTGCATCAACAAATAGATCACAAAGCATACAAGTGATACATAGTCCAGGCAAGTTCTGTAAGCAGTTCAAAGCAGAGGAATCTATCAATATGTCCATATCCTCCCAAAATAAAGCATACAAGTGATATCCAGGCAAGTTTTGTAAGCAGTTCAAAGCAGAGGAATCTATCAATATGTCCATATCCTTCCAAAATAAATCGACTCATTGATTGAGCATTACTTGTTGAGTTATAAATCATTGATGTATCAGTTTACACGGTTTGTTGTGATAACTCTCGAAGAAGTTGTAGTTTGGTTTTATCTTTGTCTTCACCGGCACTGGGATGAAAATAGGAATTTTGACAATGATGCTAAAAAAAAATATGTAACATTTCAACAGGTACTAAGAAAACAATATTTAGAACAATTTACATTATCCTGAACAGAATTATTAAATATAATGAAAAGGAAAGGTGAAAGTAAACAAACAGATCTGTTAACCTTCTATTTGTTCATATATTAAAACAATCCTCAACAGCTGTTTACCCAAATTAAATTAAACTATTAAAATCACGTGAATAATAAAAAAAAATTTTTGGATCCATGTGCATGAGCGCTCCTCATATGTGATATATGGACATACGCACATACAGACATACAATACAAAACAGAAGTGTGCACACGTAACATATAACACATAAGACAATAGTAAAGGCCTTGTAGCTTTACCTAGGTGAAATCTCCATTGCAATGTTCAAAAACTCCACAGTCAAAAAATAAAACTGATCAGAAAAAACATTAACCTAGGTCTGTATGAGCTCAAAAATAAAATAGAACTTTATGATGTGGGAAAAAGCAATAATAAAATAGATATTGAAAAATGTATCCTGGTTAATCACTGTCGCAGATGTAAGAATAGTCAAGCTGGAGATCTGGATATCAGCTGTTATGGATTTGAGTCGAATCATCTTCCTTTTGGTCTGTAGAAATTGTTTTAGTTAGTCTCTCTGGAATCCAAATCGGCTGCTGTTCTTCCTGTGGAAAAACACAAACAGAGCCCCGACTCCAGACTATCACTGGGTCAGGACCTTTCCATTGTCCTGTTAGAATATCTTTCCAAAGTACCTTAGGCTTATGTACATTTTTTGGATACAAATGTCTTTCCACAGCACTAAGCCCTGATGAATCCAAATTTAAAAAGTTTAGAGTAAAAAGGGTTATTTTAAGTTTATCTTTGGGGGATATATACCCCTTTCCAATTCCCTCCTTTTGTTTTAATAAGTACATTTTAATAGTTTGATGAGCTCTTTCAACTATGCCTTGTCCTTGTGGATTGTATGGAATTCCTGTTATGTGAGTAATGCCAAATGATGAGCAAAATTGTTTAAAAGAGGTGGACGCATAACCAGGACCATTATCGGTTTTTAACTGTTTTGGAATGCCCACAGTGGCAAAATTTTGTAAGCAATGAGCTATAACATCTTTAGTTTTTTCTCCGGCATGAAGGGAGCCCATCAGAAATCCGGAAGAAGTATCAACTGTAACATGTAAATATTTTAATTTTCCAAATTCTGGCAAGTGTGTGACATCCATCTGCCAAATATGGTTAGGTATCAGTCCTCTAGGATTGACTCCAAGATTAACTTGTGGTAAAAATGTCACACAATTTTGACATTGTTTTATTATATGTCGGGCTTGTTCTTTAGTTATTTTAAAACGCTTTTGTAAAGTATTAGCATTGACATGGAACCTTTTATGAAAATTTATAGCTTCTTCTATTGTGGAGAAAATATGTATGTCATGTGTAGATTTATCTGCTAACTCATTGCCCAAACTAAGGGCTCCAGGCAATCCTGTATGTGCCCTGATATGTCCTATAAAGAATAGATCTTTTTTGTCCCAGATTAGACTTTGTATAGTGGAAAACAAAGAGAAAACAGTAGAAGAAGGGGAAATCCTACCAGCATCTTCAAGGGATACTATAGCATTAACTACATACTGACTATCAGAAAATAAATTAAATACAGAATCTTTAAACATCATAAAAGCTTGTAATACTGCATTAAGCTCTACCTTTTGAGCTGATTGTTTGGGTACTAAAAATGTAAAAGTTTGATCAGGGGTAACTACTGCTGCTGTACCATTATTTGACCCATCAGTGAATATATTTGGAGCATTCATGATAGGGTTGTTTTTTTTTTTTTTTTTTTTTTGTCATCTTTGGAAAAACTACAGGATGTTTAGACCAAAAAGACAACAAAGGATTAGACGGTAAGTGATTATCAAATGAAACATTAGATTTACACATGATTATTGCCCAAGTATTTAACTCATTAGCTAACTCATCAATTTGATCCATAGTATATGGAGTAATAATTTTATTGGGAGAAATCCCAAACACTCCCTTGGCTGCTTTTATTCCTTTGAGTATTAATTGTCCTACAGCCTCAGGATATCTAGTAAGAATAGTGTTAGGAGAATAAGATAAATGTATCCACAATAATGGACCTTCTTGCCAGAATACTCCTGTAGGAATATTTTTTGCTGGCAGTACAATAAATAATAAAGGCAAACTTATATCAATTCTATCCAAATGCATATTTTCCATATATGTTTCAATGATTTTTAATGCCTTTCTTGCTTCAGGCGTCAACATGCGGGGTGAATTTGGATCTGATGGACCTTTTAGAATATCAAATAAAGGTCCCAACTCTCCTGTTGGTATGCCTAGATAAGGCCTTATCCAATTTATGTCTCCTAATAACTTTTGAAAGTCGTTAAGTGATTTGAGTTGATCTACTCGTATTTGAATTTTGGGTGGACGGACCATGGTTGAGGATAATAAAACCCCTAAATAATTAATTGGAAGATTTAATTGTACTTTATCTATTGCTATCTCTAGATTATAATTTTTTAATAAATTTGTAAGTGTGGCATAACATTCTAGCAATGTGTTTTTATCTTTATGTGCCAATAACACATCATCCATATAGTGAAATATTTGTAGTTCAGGATTTTGATTTCTAAGTGGCTGGATTGCTTTGTTAACATAAATTTGACACATAGTTGGACTATTAGCCATCCCTTGAGGGAGTACTTTCCATTCATATCTCTGATCAGGACCTTCATGATTTAGTGCAGGGATAGTAAATGCAAAATGTGGACTATCCTCGGGATGAATTGGAATTGAAAAAAAACAATCTTTAATATCTATAGCTAAAACATACCAGGTTTTTGGTAAAGCAGACAATTGGGGAATCCCTGATTGAGCAGGTCCCATAATAACCATCTCATTATTAATGGCTCTTAAATCTTGCAATAATCTCCATTTACCAGATTTTTTTTTAATGACAAAAATGGGAGTATTATGGGGAGATACGGAAGGTTGTATATGTCCCTCCGCTAATTGTTGTTTGACCAGGTCATGGGCTATTTGTATCTTTTCTTTAGTCAGGGGCCACTGAGGAACCCACACTGGTCTTTCTGATTTCCAAGTAATTTTGATTGTCTCAGTGGCCCTTTCTGAAAACCCAATCCATGTCTATTTGTTTCTTGATCTATTTGAATTGGTGCTGTCATACCTTGTTCTTGTTTTCTTAATCTTTCTTCTTTCCTAAAGCCTTGTCTAGCCCTAGTAGTGGGCGCATTAGGATTGATGTTATTTGTTAATGTCAAACCTAATTGATCTAGGACATCTCATCCCCATAAATTTATAGGAAGATGATCCAATACATAGGGCTGTATAGTTCCTTCACATCCTTCAGGATCCTTCCAATCTAATACCATTGCACTTCTATGGGGATTAGTTGCCACTCCTAGGCCTTGAAGCGTTTGAGTGGCTTGTTGTAATGGCCAATGTTTCGGCCATTCTTGATGAGATATGATGCTAAGGTCTGCACCTGTATCAAGTAGCCCATTAAAGTCATGTCCTTGAATATTTAGTTTTAGCATGGGGCGAGAATCTAGATTTAAAGACAGCATAGCCCAATCTACACCTGTGGAGCCTAATCCCTTGGAACCTCTTTCTACAGTACGACTGGAAAATTTATCATGTAGGCTGGGTATTATTAATAACTGTGCTATTCTATCTCCTGGTGAAATTACTGATATACCTCTTGGAGAACTAGCTATAATTTTTATTTCACCCTCATAATCGGGATCAATTACCCCAGGACTTATCATAAGTCCTTTTAGTGTTGAAGAACTGCGTCCCAATAATAAGCCTACTGTTCCTTGGGGAAGAGGTCCTTTTACTCCTGTGGGAATGATTTGAACTCCCATCTCTGGAGTTAGTACTGCTCTGGCAGAGGCGCAGATGTCCAACCCTGCGCTCCCTCTAGTTTGTCTGATGAGGGATTTAATGGATAATGCGTCCTGGGCACTACCTTGATGGTGCTGCTGGGTTCCTCCATTGCCCCGTATATTTGTGGTTTTGGGCCCCGGAGCATTGGGCCCTCCAGTCCGTTTTTTGGCAATGGAGCCTGATGTCTTTCTCCACAATATCGTGGGCAAACACTTGGTCCTTGTTTTTTGATAACGGAATACCCTCTATGGTGGTTTGAGAACGGCATTCATTAGCCCAATGCTTCCCTCTTCGGCATCGTGGGCAAATACCCGGTATTCTATTCCTTTGATACCTAGCCTTGTTAAACCCTCCTCCTATGGGGCAACTCCTTTTAAAATGTCCTGTTTGATCACAATTATAGCATGTTTTTGGCCTGGCATCTAAAGCCTGTTGTACTGCTGCTAAGACTTGCCCTTGTTCATTAATGTCTCTACATAATTTAATATATGTGTTTAAATCTTCATGTTTCCATGGTCTGATGACCTCTCTGCAGCAACGATTTGCTTGGTCATAAGCCAGTTGTTTTATAAATGGCATTGCCTGTTCTGTATCTCCAAATACTCTAGAAGCTGTCTGAATAAGCCTATCTACAAATTCAGCGTAAGGTTCATTAGCTCCTTGTATTACCTTAGATAATTGTCCTTGTAAATCTCCATGCCCCTGTAAAGTTTTCCATGCCCTAACTGCATCTACAGCAATTTGTGCGTATACGCCAGGATCATATTCAATTTGTTGCCGTTGACCCTTATAAGGTCCTTTTCCTAATAACATATCTAGATTTCTTTGAGGGTAACTGGCTGCTGCATTTCGCCTAGCTGTCTCCATGCAAAATTCCTCATTGGCAACCTTCCATAACAAATATTGTCCTCCATTTAGCACAGATCGACACATGTTAGCCCAATCTGCTGGCGTCATGTCTAAGTTGGTAATGGATTCGACCATGCTCACAGTGAAGGGTGCTTGTGGCCCGTAGGTTGTTACAGCCTCCTTTAATTGCTTCACTGTTTTGAAATCTAAAGCACGGTGAATTCGTTGCCCTCCTGCCTGCTCAAGTACAGGGCATGCTAATCTTTGGGGTCCTGCCTCAGGATTCCGTCCATCAACTATGGGAGTTGAGGGCCGCTCAGCTGTAGATGGAGCTGTTGGTTGAATTACGCCCTCTGGTGATAGAACGGGGTTAGTAGCAGCCTCCTGTTGTAATTCCCCGCCTGATGGTTGTTTTTCCTCTAAGCTTTCTTTCTTCAAATCTTCCTCTGTCTGACTAGCTTGAGAGACCTTCTCTTTCGCTTGACCTAACATGTTTTCTACCATAGCCTGGACCTCTAACAATTTACTTAACAGTCTTTCGGTTTGTTTTTTACTAGTTTCTAATCTACTATAAAGGTAACGCAACCCAATAAGATAGCATAAAACAAAACCGAAACAGAATGAAACAAAAACAGAACAAAGAATAGTTGTATCAATTTTCTCTTTCTCAGGGCCGAACAACTTCAAACCTTGAGCCAACCATTTTTCCCAGTTTGCCTGAGAAAATTCTAGGGATAGGCAGCTTGAAACAAAAACAAGATAAATCAAAACGAGAACACATTGTTTTTTGAAATGGTCACCCATTTTGTTGCCTTCCCTCAGGGGCGAGCAATTTTACTCACCTCCAAGCTTCAGGCGTTCCCCGTACGGGCCGCCAGTTGCCGCAGTCTGGCTGGGCACAAAATCACGAGCCACTCAAGCAGGAACAAACTTTATTTTTTGAAACTGCCGCCAATGTCCGGTACGCGCCCGGGAAGATTTTCGATCCACCCACGTGGCCTCCTCCTGGACCCGCAGAGGGCGCGCCTCCCCCGGAACTCCCTCCTACTCTACTTCCCCAACCAATGGGAACTCTCCAGGAGTCCTGTAGCCGGCCTAGGTGAACAGCAGGAGTCCAATATCCATATGAATGCAAATCTTAACATAATCATATCATCTCAATGGCTAGCTGGCGTCACCTTTCGACCAAAAATGCCATGCATCATATACTTGGCTCTTAGCAATACACAGCACCTAGCATCTTGTCTTTGCCTTTGCACTTTCCTTGTCTAGGAATGCCCTTCCTCTCTTGCCTGCTCAGAAGGCTCATGGTCTGTCTTCAAACATCTGTTCCAGCAGGGCATGGTGATACACAGCTGTAATCCCAGTGACTCAGGAGCCTGAGCAGGAAGATCACAAAGTTGAGGCCAGCCACAACAGCTTAGCAAGACCCTCTCTCAAAATTAAAATAAAATAAAAAGGACTAGAGATGTAGCTGAGTGGTAGAGTGCCCCTGGGTTCAATCCCTGGTGCTGAAAAAAAAAAAAAAAAAAAAAAAAAAGATCTGCTTCAAGTTCACCTATTCCTGATCTTCACATTACTTCTTTCTTCTGTGCACCTGTGTGTAGCACTGGGTACATTTACTCATTTATAAATCAAGTCACTCATTCAAGAAGTTCAAATATTGTAGTCTCACATTATCTGTGGAAGATGCATCCTAAGACCCTTGCTGATGCCTGAAACCACGAATAAAACCAAACCCTATCTACAATCACTGTGAATTCCATGGCAGTGGATCTGCTACCCAAGAAAACTACTAATTAACTGATGGACAGGTCACATACACATCATGGATTTGCTGGACAAGGGAATCACATGTATGCTTCCTAGGAAGAAACAGGACTAAGTACAAGATTTCATCACATTACTCAATTTAAAACTTATGAATTGTTTATTCTGGAATTTTCCATTTCATATTTTCAGACCACAGTTAACTGTGGCTAATTGAAACTGCAGAAAGCAAAACCAGGGATAAAAGAGATTACTATGCCTATTTAATGGCCCGATGTGCTTAATACTGGGCTAGAAACTGTACACCTGGAAATGACTGAGAAACAGCTTCCCATGAGTGCTCACTTTCTAGACAAGGAAATAAGTGCACAAATTCAGGCACAGTACATCATGATGAGTGCAATCCTGTCTGCAGGGAGAGAACTAAGTTCTCCTGGTGTTGTAGGAGTTGCCATGCTAACAGGATCAAAGAGTATTGTCATTATTTATTTCCCAACTCACTTTCCAACTTCATTCTGAGTATGGGCTAGGCCTCTGATGGTCCCTGAGCAGAAAGAGAATGAGCAATGTCTATGTCATGATCCAGGCAAGGGCAGAAATTCCACCAGCCTGACCCTACCCAGCCAGGGTGTGGGGGAACTGGTCCAGAGGCTTCCTGTGCAGGCTGCTCCACTCCACTCACTAGGACTTCCATTCAAGAAGGATTGTACCTTGTGGAGGTGGAGGCTGCAAGAGTCACAGAAAACACCTAAAGCAGGGTCTCTAAGCGCTTAAGGTCTCTGAGAGAAGATAAAGTGCCACATCTATGAAACAATTAGAGGACAACAGAAGATAAAAATCTGATCAAGTGTAGACATATCGAGGGAGGTGCAAAAACTCAAGAGATCACCCAGGCAGGACTTTCGGAGACTTGGGCAGGCAAGAAGGGAAAGGATAGCTCATGAGGCAAGAATGCACCAAGAGCAAAGGCTTAAATGCAGGATAGACAAGATATATAAAGCAGAAGATTTTATTTAAAAAAAAAAATAAAAGTGGGAGGATATATGGATGGGTAGACAAGATAGCACCCGAACACAGAAGGCCAGAAACATAGTTCCAGCACAGGAAAATCACCAGTGCTGACAAAACGAAAGAAAGGTCTTAGCTTTGGGAGAAACTCTGAGTTCCTTTAATTTTTGATTAAAAAAACAAAAAAAAAGATGTTTTGAGAGTCTGGTTTTACAGAAGTGGTCATGAATTGCCTGACCTCCCTTAAAGAAGCCTAGACCACATCTGCAAACCAGCTGGTCAGAAGGTCAGTGGTCCTGAGAAACTTTCTTTCAACTTAGGAAGAGGCTTACTGGTCTGTGTTGGAATGCAACTTACAGCCTAGGGCTCCTCAGCTCTCAGAAACCACTAATTCCGTGTCAGCATGGGCCCCTCTAACCACACACACACAGAGAGAGCTGGTATTTCACGAAAGGAAATTTCCAATGTAGACATGTGAGCACACTGTGGAGCCAAAATGGGAAGAGGAGTGGAGTTGCAAGGAACAGGGAGAGACAAAGGGTTGGCAGGGTCCTAAAGAAGGACCATCTAGGGGCTAGGGTTGTGGCTCAGTGGTAGAGTGCTCACCTAGCATTCACGAGGCACTGGGTTCAATCCTCAGCACCACATAAATGTAAAATAAAGATATTGTGTTCACCTAAAACTTAAGAATAAACATTAAAAAAAGAAGAAGAAGAAGAAGGACAGTCTATCTGCTAGTCCAGTGGACAGTCTGGCTGTTTCCAATTCCAGTAGCAACATTCTGTTTGTTTGAGGGTTTTTGTTTTGTTGCTCATTGTTTTGGTGTTGTTTTTGTTTTTTAAGGGGGCAGGGTCTCACTCTGTTTCCTCTCTGGCCTAGAACTCACTGGATCTGCCTGCCTCAGGCTCCCAAGTAGCTGGGATCACAGGCTTGTGCCACCAGCCTTCAACAGCCAAATTCTGGAGCTGCTAGATCCTGCATTATTCATGGGCGGCCCACCCCCTCCGGGCTTTCTCTTGGCAAGGACCTGTGTGCTTCTGGAAACCTTCAAATATGGGAGCATCTGGTGTTCTAGGGACCTAACATACTGAAAATTCAAGTAACAAAAGCGCTTGCTGAAGGATCTTCTACACCAGGGGACCCAGCTTGATCCCTTTCCAGCAGTTTTCCTGCCCTTCAGAATGTCACCCCTTGAACCCTTTGCCTAAGCTCAGCTTCCTAACTCTCTCTTTGAGTTAGAGGGACTTAGGTGTCTGAGTTTGTTTCCTGCCCATAGAAATAAAAATCAACAGGAGAGGGGCACTGAGTCACCAGAAGATATTGTCATCCATTCTGCTCAATTTTGTTATTAATGGCACAGACTGGTTAGCATGGCATTAAAAAAGAAAGAACCCGTTTCTGAATAGCAAGAGCTGGAAAAGATAAATCCAACTGAGGGCTCAGACCAGCACTGTTGTCTAAGCTATCTCATTTAGTAATTGCAAAAGAGAGAGAGAAAAAAATCCTACAGTCCCAAATTTACATGTACAGTCCCCAATTTACTATAGTTCAGTTTATGATTTTCAGCTTTTCAATGGTGCAAAAGCAATATGCATTCGGTAGAAACCATACTCTGAGTTTTGAATTGCAATCTGTTCTCAGGCTAGCGATCTGTGGTAAGATCCTCTCTCTCAGTGCTGAGCAATGGCAGCAAGCTGCAGCTTCCAGTCAGCCACATGATCCCAAAGGGGAACAACTCATCTTCCAGTGTTGCTACGTTATGATATTCTGTGGGTTATGCATATTGAATGCATTTTCAACTGATGATAATTTCAATTTATAATGGATATAACCACATCTCAGACAAGAAGCATCTGCATAGGGAAAACAGCCTCAGAGAATCTAAGAAAACTTTGCAGTATTGACAAGTAAGAGCCAGAACCTAGATTTGAACCAAACCATTTGACTTTGAAGCCTACTCCCTACACCGTCCACCTTTATGTTCCTGGATTTAATAGACAGTCCCTTGTAAGAAAATGACATAAGAGAACAAGTAAATCTTTTCCATGGTCTCCTACAGGAATGTGTTAGTTTTCAGCAAAGTTGGTATTTGACAACCATGGATTCCATCCTCAGCAGCAAATTCATGCCTAGGTATGAGAAGAAGGTTTGTGAGAGACAGGTAGGTTTCCTCTTCCTCCTCCCCAGACTCAACTGCTGAACCCAGAATGGAATCAAATTCAAATTTGGGTATGTTCACACTTCCACAATCAAAGTACCCTGAGAGGATGCAGTGGATAAGCTGTCCAGCCCACCCTCCAGCTCTTATTCCAGTGATTCTGTATCTTGAAGGCTGTCCAATGCATACATTTAGGGAAGTAGAAAAGGGCCCCTTAATGGCTCAGGAGGCAGAGGCAGGAAAATCATGAGTTCAAAGCCAGCCTCAGCAAAAAGCAAAGCACTAAGCAACTCAGTGAGACCCTGTCTCTAGATAAGATACCAAAAAAGGACTGCAGATGTGGTTCAGTGGTCAAGTTCAATCCCCAGTTACTGCCCCCCCCCTTATAAAAGGGGCTCCTTAACCCAAAGAAAAAAATGTGGAGGGTGGCCAGAAATGAAACCACTTCTTCCCCATAAACACTCTGGTTATGAAGAGTCCTTCCAGAGTCAAATTATAGTGCCAATATGTGTCCCTGGTATGTCTTGGACAGGATAGCACCTTCTATACGCATGTTGACATACTCCTTATTTAGAGCCAACAGAGCTCTGTCGCTAAACAAGAACAAAAAGAAAACTCTCAATGACTCTTCTTCATGGTTAAACAAGAAAAACTGGTATAAAAGAAAGAGCTCATAATGCCATGAGAGGGCCCCAATACTTGGAGGGCTTGAGGAATCATTCAAAATTGTAGCCCTGCTTGAGACTGGATCAGAAATCAGAGATGTGGAAAAGATCTCTTCTTTATTTGGGCCCTGAATGGCTCAATGTGGGGAAAAAGGGGTGCAGAGAATGAGAAAAGGCCTGTGGTAGCTGAGGAAAGGAGACAGGAGCTGAGTCCAGGCTGATCCCTAGAGACCAGAAGTCAGAGGTCAGAACCAAAGGATTTTTAAGACCAACTTATCAAATCTTACAATAGTAACCAAAAAGTGTTCAAACCTCACATTTCAGACCAAGAATTAAATCAGGGGTTGTCCATTTTTGCATTACTGCAGCATCACCTTTGAAAAAGACACACAAGTTGAGTGCAGTGGTGCACACCTGCAATCCCAGTGGCTCAGGAGGCTGAGGCAGGAGGATCACGAGTTCAAAGCCAGCCTCAGCAACTTAGTGAGGCCCTAAGCAACTCAGTGAGACCCTGTCTCTAAATAAAATACAAAAAAAGGGCTGAGGGGCTGAGGTTGTAGTTCAGTGGTAGAGTGGTTGCCTAGCACATGTGAGGCATTGGGTTCAATCCTTAGCACCACATAAAAATAAATAAATAAATGCATAAAAAGGGGAGTGGCTGGGGATGTAGCTCAGTGATTGAACACCCCTGGGTTCATTCCCCTGTACCAAAGAAAAAGACACTCCATGAGGAATTAGGAGGCCTATGGTGAGGCCCTGCAAGGACCAATGCTAATACCCAGGTGGAAGGAAGAACCACTAGTTCAAATCCCCAATCTGTGCTCAGACCTCACTTCCAACATGTTCCTGCTGTATGTTCCCAGGACCAACACCAGCCCAGCATGCAGAGTCACCATGAGGCTTCCCTCCAGGTGCTACAGTTGTTCCAGGAGTTCCAAACTATGGATTCCTTACCCAAACTCCACTTACCCCTCAGGCAGGGCATAAGAATGAATGATTTTCACAAACCATGTTTATTTAGGCATCATTTATTGATGGAATCATTTGCATTGGTTTTTATCTCTGTGATTCTTCTCAGTAGCTCAACCACAAAGCACATTGTCCATATGACGGGTCTGATCCGATGGAGTGCTTGAGGCCACCACAGTGCCTCAGCCAACTTCCTCTGGGCCCTTCTAGCCAGCCAAGTTCATTCTCTCCCTCTCCTCAGCAGAGCCTGCTCCTCCAGAGCTGTTCAGTCCTTCTGCCAGGCTCCAAACCCTCCATCTTCAGCCCTTTGATAAAAGCCAAGGATACCTGGAGGGCAGGGGTCTGAAATAACTGGTACAGTATCTCAGCAACACAGAGGGAGGACAGAGTCCCTGCCGCTGCTAAATTGAAGGAAACTCTCCTTTCTTCTCAAAAAGCATGCTCTGGTTTTGGAATTCCCCCAGCTGGAACTGACCTCAGAGAGGGCCAAACTGGGTGCTGTGGGGGAAGAGAAGAAAAAAACAAAGCACTGTAAGTAGTTCAGGGCCAGAAAAACAGCTCAGTGACAGTGTTAGAGCACTTGTCTAGTATGTGTGAGACCCTGGGTTCAGTCCCCAGGACAGGGGGAAAAAAAGGAAGGAAGGAAGGAAAGCTGTTTTCATGTGCCTGGCCCTGTACTGAATTTCACATGCATTGTCCTATTTGGTCCTCACCCCTGGGAAGGTAGGAATTATAATTTCCATTTTAAGGATAAGGAAATTGAGGTTCAGAGAGGCTAAATGACCTGCCTCTAAGTTAACATCTTGCTGCTAAGAGTCAGGAGTTGGAGCCAGGTGTGCCCAGCTCCAAAGCTTGTAATCTGAACCATTGTGTGTCCCGCTTTAGAAAGGGAGATCAGCATGGTGCTGGGAATCTATGGGAGATCTGTTCCAAGAATCCACAAATACCAAAATCCAGGGACACTCAACTCCCTCATATAAAAGGAGTTGTAATATTTGCATATAACCTACATCCATCCTCCTGTTCACTTCAAATCATCTCCAGATTACTTATAATACTTAATGCAATGGAAATACTATGTAAATTAGTGTTATGCTGTATTGTCTAGGGAATAGTGCAAGAAAAACCGTCGGCAAATGTCATTATAGATGCAACTTTTCCCCAAATACTTTCAGTCCATTGTTGGTTGAATCCATGGATGAAGAAAACACAGATACAGAGAAATAACTATACATTTAAGTAAATTTAATTGAAGCCAACAACAACAAAAATCAAAGGTTCTTAGTCAGACATAATTGTGCATGTCAGTAATCTCAAAAACTCAGGAGACTGAGGCAGGAGGAAGCACATTCAAGGCCAGGCTCAGTAACTTAGCAAGACCCTAGCTCAAAATAAAAAAAAAAAAAATAAGGGCTGGGGATTTAGCTCAGTGGTAGAGCGCCCCCTGGGTTCAATCCCTGGGAGAAAAAAAAATCCGAGTTTCTGTACTCTTGCTCTCTATAGAGAACACCTCTGCACTTGAGGTCTCATCCAAGTGTCCTGCAATCCAGAATTCATCCACAGGCTTATTTAGTTTGGCATAGAATGTTCTCAATTAACTTGAAGGCCTCTGAGTTTGTGGCCCTGGCCTCTCCTCACCCACCCTCTATTAGATGTGTTTCAAGGAGACGTGCTGTCCCCACAGGAGTTGTGATACATGGGGAAGGCAGCCATGAGAGCATTGTCACTCTTACATCATCTCCACCTTAAGACCTTCTGCAAACACCCTAGTGGGTGACACACCCAGCAGTAGCCACATCAGCAGGTCTGTGAAGGCCAGGGAGGCCCGACCAGTTACTGGAGCATCACATGGCAATAACAGGGGAAGGAGGTAGGAAAAAAAATGAGTCTATTCAACAGCAGCTTCAGAGCAGGACTCATGTTTCACTTGGTGGAACCAGGCCAGGTCCCTGACCTCACACTCCCCTGATCTCACATTTTCTCTGCTGCAGTCAGCTGGGAGTCATGTGTCCTCTGGACAGAATGACAAGAACAAACACAACCCGTCATTCCATAGCACAGGAAGCCAGCCTTTCTGACCCCAGCAGAACACTGCTCCTTCATGGGCCAGGTGCCTATAATTAGTCTACAAATAGCATCGAGCTATTGCCAGCTGACTCCTTTTGTCCCTACCCCTATTCACTGCAGAGCCACAGAAGTCTGAGCCAAGAAAAAGTAGGAATCAGACTCCATGCTATTCTCTGAAATTCAGCATGCAGACTGCATGCCAGCGGAATAGGCAAAAGCATTAAGAAGGCACAGAATTGAAAACTCCAAGGGTCAAAGGACTCTACTTTGGCCTTTTGATAGAAAAAAATAATCCCTTATAGTGTAATACTTGTCCAAGGATCCTAACACACTCTCTTTATTAGGTCTTACTTAATCAGGGCTGTGCTAATGAGGCAAAGACCTCTCCCTGCTCCCAGTGAAGTCACTTGCCACCTCTAGTGATGACTTTAATCCTCAAAATTGGGTATGAAGACAAGTTTGACAAGACACTTTTATCCAGCAGAGTTTATTTTCTCTGACTTCCTACTACTTAGAAAAATCTCTGTCCTCAGCAAACAGCCTCCCTGGGTGATCTAGTCACACATCTGCCACCCACGGTTGCCGTACCCTTCCCAGCCCCTTCTGTGGCCCAGAACCATCCTCACCATGGTCATGTAGGTGGCCTCTGATTTCCCACTTGGTTCTTCTTCCTCCCTCACTTCCTGTGTAGTTATAGAGGAGTAAACATGTTTCTAGAGGGAGAAAAAAGTGTAAAAAATTCCTAAAAATCAAGCAAATCTCATATCCAGAAATAAGTCCACCCAATCCCATTCACAGGGCATCAGCCATCCAAATGCGTAAGTTCAGAGGGTTACTGAGAGCCAGAGAATGATCGTCAAGAACCATAATTCAGCCTTTAGGCTTGAAAGCACTCAGCAGCAAAGGGTTGAGATTCTTCGCTTCACTGGGCATGGAGTTAGCAGCAGGGACCCCTTATCTTGCTAAATTACTTGTATTCTGTGGACATTTCCTTCTAATTAGAGTCATAGCAGAATGGCATTGATTAGCAGCTAATTGTCATCATCTCGGAGGGTTTATATGGCAGGGACAGCCCTCACTGAATCTCACATCTGTGAGGCGGTGGCACTTAGTGATTCACAGTCCTGTCACTGTTTGGAAAAACAATATCATCCAACGACAAATTCTGGGCTTCTAGAGGCTGCTGCACCATGTTGGGAAAAAGTCTTCTTGGGACAAAACTAGCACAAAAGACAGAAAGGTAACTATTCAAAGAGTTTCTAAAAGTTAGGGAAAAGGAAAGGAGAGAGGAAGGGAGGAGGAGAAAAAAGAAAAGAGAATAGTAGTTCAGAGCTATCAATCCATTTCTCAGTCACTCATTTTTGTTTTGGTTCCAGGGATTGAACTCAGGGGCACTCGAACACTGAACCACATCCCCAGCCTTATTTTGTATTTTATTTAGAGACAGGGTCTCCCTGAGTTGCTTAATGCCTCGCCATTGCTAAGGCTGGCTTTGAACTTGTGATTCTCCGGCCATAGCCTCCCAAGCCACTGCCGCTGAGATTACAGGCTTGTGCCACTGCACCTGGCTCTCAGTCCCTGTTTATAACTCTGTTACAGACCAGTATAGAGGGAGATGTTCTTGTTGGTCCTCTTTTTCTAAAGGTTCCTGAATACTTCATCTTAACCATTAACTCCTCAACTACTGAATGTATCATAATTTCCCCTCATATTTACTCAATGCCTCATGTATTATGAAGCACTTTTTTTGGTATTAGAGATTGAACTGAGGGACTCTTTACCACTGAATTATACCCCTCAGCCCGTTTTATTAATTGATTGATTGAGGCAGAGTCTCAGTAAATTGCTGAGGCTGGGCTCAAACTCACTATCCTCCTGCCTCAGCCTCCCAAGTCACTGGGATTACAGACATGCACCACCAGGTTCAGCTGCCTATCATTTTATTTGAGCCTTACAACGACACGGAGGAGGAGGCAGGGCAGATTATCTTCATCCTCATCCTCAACTTGCTGAGGTGGTTCTGGGAGGTGGTGCTGGTTTCTGAGTCCAAATCCAGTGCCCCTTCCTCAGCCTGCTACCAGCACCTGCCACCCAGGACTGGTCTGGCCCAGCCTGCCCAGTCCCATCACTCTTCAACCACCCCTTTTGCAGTGATAGGGCCTTCCTGAGTTGCTGCTGTGTGCAAGCACTGGCCTGTGAGCTGAGACACACAAAGGATAATACATGATTCCCAAGGGAATGACAATGATAAGGACACCCTGTATCAACCCCAGTATTTCATGCTGGACACACATGCATCCAAGTCCCTTTCAGAGAACAAAAGGCAGAATTCTCTTACCTCTGGATAGGCCTTCTCCATGTTCTCCAGGCTTTTAACAAAGGCTGTAGAATTTAGTGAACTGCAAGGCATGTGAAAAGCACATGGAATTAACCAGTGAACACCATTAATTCATGCGTGCCTATATGAGAGCCCACCCCACAATCCCGCCCCACACTGCCTTGTGAGGAAAGAGACTCTGACAGAAGAATCATTCTCTCCAGACTCCTATACTCAGGGCATCTCTTACTGGAGAGCAAGAAACTCTTCTGGGGGCTGGGGTTGTGGCTCAGTGGAAGAGTGCTTGCCTAGCACATGTGAAGCACTGGGTTCCATCCTCAATACCACATAAAAATAAAATAAAGGCATTGTGTCCATCTACAACTGAAATTATTTTTAAAAAAGAAAAAGAAATCATTCTGGAGATGGTTTGGGCTGAAAATCAGCTTCACCTTCTCTATTATCACTCCAACAACTTTCTGTCCCTAATGGGAGATGCAATTTTGAGTGAATGAACTTTCATTCACTCCATTCAACTTTATCCACTTGACTTTAATCATCCTTTGGGCATTTCTTAGGACCAGGAATATGTATCTGAACCAGCAGGGGGCAGCACACACTAGGCAAGATCCCAGTTCCAAAGACTTCTTAGCCTTTCCCTGAGAGCAGTTCACCCTGGCTGTGAGCCCTGGCCACTCATCTCAGATCTCTTGACCACTTGCCTTCTGCAACTGCCACTAAATATACTTCTTTTATTGTTTTGGCCTGAGGCAGAGATTTTAAAAGAAAAGAAAAATCAGGTATAAGCTAGAAAATAAACCATATATATATATATGGTATATATATATATATATATATATATATATATATATATATATATATATATCTGTCTCAAAGTGGAAATTTTTCAATCCCATTTTCTGATTGTAAAGTTGTATATTCTCATTGTAAAATGAATCAAATAATGCATAAATATAGACAGTTGGAAATGTCTATATTTATGTATTTCCTTTATCTTAAAGACCCTACCTACCACTGTTACCATTCACTGAATCATTGCCTTGCCTTTCTGATAGACAGTAATGATGATCCCAACCTTTCATTTATAAACAATGTTACAGTGCTTTTTTTTGGGGGGGGGGGGGTACATTTAACCACTGAGCCACATTCCCAGCCCTTTTGAAATTTCTGGATTGTTAAAAGAAATAATATCTGCAGCCCAGACAATGAAAACTAAAAATGTCAGTCTATAAATATTTGTCTTGGGCCTAAACTCTTAGATGTTTTCTGTCCTTTAAACAGATGCCACTATAGCCTAAGTTTGGAAAGACACTGGTTAACTAGACACTTTTTTTTTCTGGTACTGGGGATTAAATCCAGGGGTGCTTAACCTCTGAGGCACATCCCCAGCCTTTTTCTTTTTCATTTTTTATTTTGAGACAGAGTCTATGTTGCTTAGGGCCTCACTAATTTGCTGAGGCACCTTGAACTTGTGATCCTCCTACCTCAGCCTCCAGAGCCACTGGAATTACACATATGTGCCACTGCACCCAGCTGTAGCACTCATATTTATGCACAAATCTCAGCAGATCAGTTTTAATATTTCATTAAAATAAACTACCAGACAGAGAAATGCTGCCCTTCATCTTGAGGGAAACTGATGAGGGTGAATTAAGCTGATAGTGAAAACCACATGTGTAGCTCTTGGTTCTATGTTCCCAGCTGCCCAGAGGAAAGACCTTCAGAGAGGTCAACCAAGTTCCAAGCCAAACCAGAGAGACCTGGGGATTGCAAACTTAGCAGGCACATGTAATTTCTGTAGAATCCAAATTCTACTGGGAAAGGTCACTCAAAAGTCAGCATTATGGGTCTGGTGGTAGCACACTTGCCTAGCATGTGCCAGGTTCTTGGTTTGATTCCAGTATCAAACTTTTAAAAAAGTCAGCATTACTTGGTCTTTGCAGGGCCCTTTCTCACTGATATGATTTCAACAAGAGAATAAACTTGCCCTACCAACATATTCCAATTGGGTAAACTGAGGGACACGAACCTGCCTACAGTCAATGAAACTCTAGCATCCACATTAGAGCATGTGGGTATTTCTGTGACCCTGGGAGAATTTCTGAGGGTCTTTAAAAACAAAATTTCAGGCCTTTAAAAACACATTTGACAATAATTTATTTAGAACCTAGGGTCATCCATTCAAAAACAGCCTCTCAGAATTAGAATATAGTTCTTTAAATAATACCATTGGCAAAGCTCAAGCTCTAAACTTCAATATGAAGTGTATAGTGGGGATAATATAAGAATCCTTCTTCTCAAGTAGTGAATGATACAGTTCTTGCACAGATTTATGTGCATTTTTTTTTTTTTTTTTTTTTTTTGTAGTGCTAAGGATGGAACCCGGCATGGTAGGCAAGTGCTGTACCACTGAGCCATAACCCCAGCCAAGATTTATGTTTGAAATTATGCTCCACTTAGACCTCCATTTGTAAGGAAGTTTGTAACCTCTGTATAACACCAGTGAGGACGATGTAGGATGTCCAAATCTTTTCAGGTGAGCAAAGGAATAGAGCCATCTATGATGAAATCTAATGTGATAATAATTTGATTCTGTGAAAATACCTACTCCTTTGAGAATGGCACAGGTTGGGTCCTATCACTTCATTTCCATGTTGAGTTAGAGGCAGTCCTGCATCCCCAGCCTCCCAACCCAAGAGGAAAAGCCCTGTACCTCTTATTCCAGTGGGTCCTCTTCACAATCAATATCAAAACAGGGAACAGCAGGAGAGTGGCACAGACAATCCCCACAATGATCACCAGCTGATTCCCGCCCAGGAGCTCAGGTCTAGGGATTTCTGGAATCAGGGCTTGGGAAAGGGGAAAAGCAATGAGAGGTCTCAGTACTCCAGAAAAGAGCTGAGAACCCCGTCAGTTCTGTGCCAAGTAGCAGCAGCTAGGTCAGGAAGCACAGGGAGAAGGCCAGACTCCACCTCACATCAGGACACAGGGACACTGTCCCCATTAGATTGAGAAGTAAAGTCCTACCCACTTGCTTGCCCCTTGATATGCAGATTAAGGTGGGTGGGAGAAGAGGCTTATACTTCACTACTTTCAATTTCCTTTTCACATCAACAGTTCTATTTTAAATTTTGGGTTACAAAATGACCTAGAAATAAGAAGCTTTAGAGGCTCCTGTCTTTTCTATGAGCAAGTGATTATTTTTTTAAAAAAATGCTAGAACATTCAGCTATATAATCATAATGCCAAATAGGGCCTCCAGAGGCACTTCTGCCTGTATGATACCATTCACTCATCTCTATCCACTCTAAATACATACATCACACACTTTCTTGGTGCCAGACATCACTAGGTACAAAAGATGCCTACAAAGACAAATGAAAAATGGTTCCTGCCTCCAAGAAGCCAGACCATCATGGAAAAAGAAAACCATAGACTGCTACAAGTACTAGGACAGATATCTGTATAGGGTTCAGAGGGGCACAGAGAAAAGAGTGCCCAACTCTATGCAGGGCAGAAGGTGAGAATTTGCCAGCACTGTTTAAAAGTTTCATCTGAGTCTTAAAGGAAAGGAAACATCTACCAGCTGGTTGGGAAGACACTATAGGGAATGGCAGAGGGGATGCTGTGCACAAGGTCTGGGGGCATTTAGGAACTGGGAAATGCTCAGCAAGTGTAGTACATAGACTGGATTTGAGGGGTGTGGGAGCATGGGGCTGGAGGGTAAACAGGGTCCAGGTCAGGAAAGACTCAATCAGCTCAAATAAGAGTTTGCCGTCTTCTTCTTCTTCTTCTTCTTCTTCTTCCTCCTCCTCCTCCTCCTCCTCCTCCTCCTCCTTCTTCTTTCCTCCTCCTCCTCCTCCTCCTCCTCCTCCTCCTCCTCCTCCTCCTCCTCTTCCTCCTCCTCCTTCTTCTTCTTCTTCTTCTTCTTCTTCTTCTTCTTCTTCTTCTTCTTCTTCTTCTTCTTCCTCTTCCTCCTCCTCTTCTTCTTCTTCTTCTTCTTTTCTTCCTCTTCTTCTTCTTTTTTCTGTAATCAACGGAGGAACTACTGCAAGATTATAAGCCATAGAACAGAATTTCTGATTTGTGACTTAAAAAGATGGCAGTGGCAATGGAGTTTTATTCAGTCATAATAAAGAATGAAATTATGCTATTTTCAGAAATGGATGAAACTTGAGAGCATTATGTAAGGCAAAATAAGCCAAACTCAGAAGGGTCATATGTTTACACAAATGTGTAGATAATGATGAAATTAACAGGTTGGGGAGATGGGCTTGGAAGAGGTACACAAGGGTAGGTGTGGACATGTAGTATTTGAAGGATCTGTGGAAATTTTTGGTGGAGTTGAAATACACACACACACACACACACACACCAACCCTCCATACCCCTGGGGTCCTCACCCATGGATTCAATCAACTATACATGACTGGGGGGAAAACTGCATGTGTACTGACATGTACAGACTTTTTTAGTCATTATTCCCTAAATAATACAATATAACAACTATTTACATAGAATTAGGTGTCCTAAGTAAGCTGAAGATGAAGTACACAGGAGTAGGTACATAGGTTATATGCAAATACTACAATATTTTATAAAAGGAACTGGGCATCCACAGATTTTGGTTATCTGTGGGGAGTCCTGGAACCAACTTCCCACAACACCAAGGGACACATATATAAGTGGATTAATTACATCCAACATAGAATGTATACAGAATAGAGCATCCAACACTACATGGGAAAGAAGGCTGAGGAAGGCTAGAGTAAAGATAGCTGAAGCCAGAATGTGGTGCAGCGAGGAGTTAATGGGAGATGAGCCAGGAAGATGCCCAGTGCAGCCCCTTATAAGCTAGTTGGCTATGTTCAGAAAGAACTGTCATTGATTATTGTGATGGTTGCACAAATCAGAATGTATTAGAAACCACTGGGTTTTATACTTTGGGTGAATTGTACAGTATATGAAATATATATCAATAAAGCTGCTTTAAGAAAAATAAAGATACAGGATGAGAGCTAGAATAGGTAAGGACTCAGGTAAGATGAAGAATTAAGCATATTTATCTGCTGAAACCAACAGACAGCAAGAGCCCAAAGATCCCTGGTGTGAGGTTCCTGGGAGGGAGAGGATAACAGAAGCACAGAACAGGATAAGCCCAGGGCAGAAGGGAGCTTCTTCTCCCTCAGGACAGTGGGTAGAGATAAGATCAGGAACAGATACTCATGTGTAGAAAGACTTGGAAGTGAATGAGCCCCCACCATGGCTTGATTTTCTCTGTGAAGAGGTGGTAAGAATTCTGAGAGTGAAGCACATATAGAGATGGTAGTTCTTTAAGAGATGCATCTGTCTTATTTCCCTCTCCAGCTGGGACCTTTGCTATTAATAAGAATCCACAGACTTAAGCCCCCAGCCTGAGGTTCTGGAATGTACCATCCTACCCCCACCTCTCCACCCCCAGTCAACCGCAGTCAGCTCCTGAAGGCCCCAGCAAAGTCCACAGGCCACATCCTGACTGCTAAACGAGTTATGGTTTAACGTTAACCCCTCACTATCAACCTCTCTCAGTCAACACAATTGACTCTTTCTTTTCCTACACACCACTGGCCTGGATGCACATTGTATGCCAGAAAACCCCTCCTTTTTGGGCTTGGTACCTTCCTGTTTTCTCTTTGATCCTTGCTATCTCTCACCAGCTCAGGATCATTTTCCCTTCCATAACAGAGCACGCAGTGACTCCCTTTAAGCCAAATAAAAATGGGTTTGGACCTCAATTCCAAGCTGTCTCTGAGCTCTTGAATCTTTGTAGTAGTAGTCTACACTGGCATAGGGTTGGTGGTCTATACATTAGCTCCCTTTTCCTCAGCCCCGCAGCAGTGCCAAAACCAGGGCAAGGGAAGCCAGGCCCTTAAGGAGTCATGGTGAAGGAGGCAGCACTCTCAGGGCGGGGCCGGCCCACAATGAGTACCTAGGAGCAAGCCCCTTCCCTTTTTCAGCCTAGGAACCTTTCTACTCACTCTAGTCCTGGCCCTGCTACCAGCTAAGGTCCCTCAGCCCTCTCCAATCAAATGTTAGGTACTTTGAGACTTTTCCGTAGTCACATGCAGCATAAGAGTTTTCCTGAAGAGCAGGTTCCCCAGGTGGATACTGCAGTTGTAGATTCCTCCATCAGACTCTTTCACTCTTTGGAGCATGATGGAACCATCATTGTGGGAAATGTCTCCCACCAGGTTTACACGGTTCTGGTAGCGACCCTGGTAAGGGAAGTATCTCTCAGGAAACTGGAATTTGAGGTCATAGTGTAAGACGATTTCCTGGAAGGGAAAGGCAAAAGCATGAGCTTTGGAGGACTGGCAGCAAGGGGATGTGGGGAAGCAGGGAGGGAGGACGATCTCAGGCCTCAGAAAGTGTTAGGTAACTCAAGGTTGGGCACACACAGGTGCGTGTTAGTGTTATGCAACAAAGCTGTGTGCACACATGTGTGTATATGTGCTAGATAACAGCAATTCAAGTGCACACACGTATCTATGTGCTTATGAAGAGCATCATGAAATCATGCATGCTGTTTCCTCAGAAGAGAAGGATTTTTTTTTAAAGTGGGAATAGAGGGCTTTTGTTTTTTGCACTTCTCCAGTTAAAAAAAAAAAAAAAGTAAGAGCACATGTTCCTTTTTTTTTTTTTCTTAGTACCAGGGATTAAATCCAGGGGAACTTAATCCTTGAGCCACAACCCCAAGCCATTTTATATTTCATTTTGAGACAGGGTCTTGCTAAGTTGCTTAGAGTCTTGCTAAGTTGCTTAGAGCCTTGCTAAGTTGCTGAGGCTGGCTTTAGAACTTGAAATCCTGTTGCCTCAGCCTCCTGAACCCTGCTGGGATCACAGGCCTGCACCAACACACCCAGCCACATGTTCACTTTTTGGCATTTCCAGTTGGATTTCCAATAGGTACCTGAAACACATTTAAAACTGAACTCCTAATTGTTCCCCTAAGCCAGTTCCTTCAGTCCATCACACTGGTAAACAGCCATGGCCATGGCTTCTTCCAGAGGCTCAGGCTAAAAATCTCAAGGTCATCCTTAATTTCTTCTCTTTCTTGGAGAATTTACATCTAACTTCTCAGCAACTCTGATCACCTCTAACTTCAGGATACATTCTGACCCCAGCCACTTTTCACCTCCTGCTGTCCAAGCCTCCTTCGCATCTCTTACGCAGGTTCCCACAGGACTTTCTTACTGGCCTCTCTGCGTATTCTTCACTACAATCTATTCTCAGCAGATGAGCCTTTAAAAACTTAAGTTACGTCTTTCACTTCTCTGCTCAAAACCTTCCCACGGCCTTTCATTTCTACTTAAAGTAAAAGGCCCTTCACAAACTGACAGTCCCATTTTCCTCTTGGGTTTCATCTTCTACTTTCTCTTCCTCCATCAGCTCCTTGCTGCTCCTTGAGTCCTGGTTTTAGAGCCTTTCACTGCCACTCCCTATGACTGAGACGCTTCCTCCAGACATACTCGTGGTTCACCCACCCCCACTGCCTTCAGACTACTGCTCAAGTGTCACCCACATAAAATAACCACAAAACTCGGCTTAATGGTTCTCTATAGCTCTAACTATTACTCAATGTATTATATATTTTTCTTTGCCATTTTATTATCTCCCCATTATCTTGATTGCAAGTCCTGCATCAGGACAGGGGCTTTGAGTGTTTATCACACAGTAAATGCTTAAAAAATATTTAAGTGAAGGAGTGTTAGAATTTTTTTTTATAAAGGTATGTAAATTTCTTTAAGCTTTTAAGAAAAGGTATTGGGCATACAGACACAAACACATATGGAGAGATCTGGCCCTTAAACCTCCCATCTCCTTCTGCAGTGAATCATTTGATGGACAACATTTAAATGCATAATAAAGCCAGCCCAGTGCAATGACACACACTTGTAATCCCCGCAGCTCAGGAGGCAGAGAAAGGAGGATCTCAAGTTCAAAGCCAGGCTTAGCAACTCAGCAAGAGGCCCTATCTTTAAATAAAATATTAACAAGGGCTAGGGATGTGGCTCAGTGGTTAAACACCCCTGGGGGTTCAATCCCTGGTACAAAAAAAGAAAAAAATGCATGACATGTAATTCCCCCTACTCCATAATGCCATCCTTTCTGACCCACTCAATCAGCATATAGGAATCAAGGGAGTGCAAATTATCTTGCTAGAGGGATGACTACCATATGTTTTAATTTATAAAAGTGAAAGCCTTTATAAACCTTGTACCTTAACTTTTATTAATAATAAGTTACCCAGAATGCCCCTCACACACAGCGTCATCCATAAATATATCACCACATATCATGGTGAAGATCTACTAGTCTAGTGAACTAACTTGCTGTTTATGGCTTTACAGAGTTCCCATGAAATGACCCTCACCCAGCCCCCAGGATCCACCAAATCCCAACACTTAAAAAAAAAAAAAAGGAAAATTCCCTCTATCACATAAAGGGAACAATGGAGCACAAACCAAAACTCACAAAACAATCCCAATAAGAATAAGAAAGTAATCAAATTCTTATATTTATTCCATAGCTTTCCTGGCTAGGCAAGAGAAATCATCCCTTTCATTCTCTCATGAACTCTACAAAGAGAAGAAGGAAACCAAGATGCCTTGGCTAAGTCATGTGCAGAATGCTTTACATCTATGTACTCACGCCAGTGTCTTGACAACCTTAAAAGTTAAACATCATCCTCATTATCTTCTTCTCCATTAGTGTCACGTTTCCCACTCGGAAGCCAAAGCTGCCCAGCCAAGCAGCTGAATTAGGAGCCCATGTTCAACAAGCTCTAAAACCCAAGCTCTTGTAATGCCACCCACCTCATGCATCTGACAACTGACTGTCCCTCTCCCAGCTCTGTCCTGCCACCAGCCACAGGCTTCTACTACATGGTGATGCTTCCTCCTCTTACCTTGGTATGCTCTCCGGAAGAGAACATCCAGTCTACCTGGGTCAGGCGTTTCTTTTCTGTGCTGTGGAAAATACATCTCATCAGAGCTGAATCACCCACATGGACCGTGACCTCTGGGGATAAAACAGTAAATCAAGTTAGGCTCAAAATATAATCTGTAGAAGTAAAAGAATTTCTAGAGAATGTTAGCCAAAGACTCTCAACAGCAAAAATCACTGTCACCGCCAAACACTGTACATATTCCCTCCATAGATAATCCAGATGATTCCATGAGGTCAAAGTAACAGAGGCCCTTCACTCCAACCAACATGGCATCCCCAAGAATAAGAAATACCCTCTAACTGCCTATAAATGGCAGGTCTGAGGTTTCTGCTGTCTTCATACTGCAATAAATTCTTTCTGGTGCCCTTTAATTCCTTTCTCTTTCCTTCTTTTCAGAATTCCTCCCATGAATTCTAACTTCACATCAAGTCTGTACTAAAGGATTTACAGAAAATCTTGAAGTCCCACTTTCTGTTCATCAACTTAAGATACCCACATCTCCTTAGCATAAACAGGAAGTGGAAAGTTATAAAACCTTAATTCTTATGTTTAACCCACTGGTTCTCTGAGCTTAAAAAAATAAATCAAGGGTAACTTTATTCAAATTCTTTTATTCTTTTACAAATTGTCTTAGGACTTGCTTAGGACCAGTTCTGGTTTCAGTATAGGTCACCGAACTTTTGCAAAGTAGGACAAGACAGTAGACAGTTTTCCCTTGACTCTTCATTCTATTCCAACCCTGCCCTCCCCTACCCCTACCTTCTCCACTTGACCCCTCTCTACTGCTTCTCACTTTCCTACTCCTGGGCTCTTTCTGCTGCCTATTTTTATGAGCAGCTGACCCCACCATATGTTCATTGTGAGTCATTTCAAGAGGTCCCTGAAAAGAAAACAATTGACACATGTTTTTGATTTTTCCAAATGCCCTACACAAATCAATCACAAAGTTGATTACGAATTGATTAAAGGATGATTGGATAAAGAAAATGTGGTATATATACTCAATGGAATATTACTCAGCTTTAAAGAAGAGAGAAATTTATGGCATTTGTCAGTAAATGGATGGAGTTGGAGAATACCATACTAAGTTAAATAAGCCAATCCTCCAAAACCAAAGGCTCAATGTTTTCTCTAATACGTGGATGCTAATTCACAATAAGGTGGGGGTCACTAGAGAAGATTAGCATTACTTTAGATTAGGTAGAAGAAAGAGAAGGGAGGGGAGGGGAGAGGATCTGGGGATAGAAAAGATAGACAATGAAAGACATTATTACTTTAAGTATATATGTGATTTCATGACCAATATAATTCTACAACTTGTACACTCAGAAAAATGAGAAATTATATCCCATCTATGTATGATATATCAAAGCGCATAAATGCATTTTACTGTCATGAATAACTAATTAAAACAAATTAAAATTTTTTTTTAAAAAAAAGAATTGATTAAGGGAATATAGGGAGACACAAGCTTAGGTCTTATCTAGAGAGAGTTCCATTGAGAAAAGTCCATGAGTGCATAGCCCACTTTTCATCTAAACCCTTTCCTTGGGAGAACATGATCATCCTGCCCAGCAGGAGATGTGCACAATGGGAGGAAAGCAAAAGAAAATATTATGAATTCTAAATTCAATAGAGGGAATTATTTTGAAAGCAATGAAAATTGATTCCCAAAAATACCAGTAGGGAAGGCGCCTCCCTCTGATTTCATCAGCACATTAAGAGCTGAACTCTCTTTTTAAATAATATTAACTGAACATTCTAAGTCTTTTTAATGCACCAGGCACATGCTAGACACTTTATACCTAGTCTATCAGTTAGTCATACAGTATTTTGGGGTACGTCTATATCACTTCCCATTTTGCAGAAGAGCAAAGTGAAAGAGCCCAAAGCCACACGGCCAGTAAAGGATAGAACCAGCACTCAAATCCAGGCCCAATAAGTGAAAACAAACTCTATGTTCTTTCACTTACAGACTGTACCATCTCACACAAGTAGAAGGGTGGCTGATTCTAGAAAATTACAGTAAATTAATATTATTAATTTTTTATTACTTTTAACCTATCAGTATTTAAAATAACTGAAAAAGTAATAGAATCATTAATAAAAATTATAAACTGAAGGATTACTTTTCCAGAGAAAATTATAGATGACTATAAAAAGGAGTTTCCACATGGAAAAAGACAACCTCCATAAAGCAAGTTCCTACTGGAACACAGGGAAAAATTGTGAGGGGTTGTACATGGTTCCATTCTAACTGGAAGGGAAAGATAAATTCAAGCTGCTTTACCAAGTACTGGGGAAATATCTGACTAATGTGGTTCTAGCATGTTTTCATGGCTTCTTCAACTCTTGAGATTGGCTCCTTTTTAAGCTCCCAATGTATCTCTAAGCAGGATGAGGCACCCATTTTGAAGGCTATGCTTTAGACAAGTGTTTAGGCATTAAATAATAGCACTAAAGAATGAAGACAGAAAAAGGAAGCATAAAGATATCCTTGGGGCCTGGTAGGGTGGCACATGCCTGTAATCCCATAGACTTAGAGGCTGAGTCAGGAGGATTATGAGTTTGCCATCAACCTGGGCAACTTAACGAGACCCTGTCTCAAAATTTAAAAAGTGGGGCTGGGGTTGTAGCTCAGTGGTAGAGAGTTTGCCTGTCACCTGTGAGGCCCTGAGTTCAATCCTCAGTATCACATAAAAATAAATAAATAAAAATAAAAATATTGTATCCATCTACAACTAAAAAAAAATTTTTTTAATTTTAAAAATGCTGGGGATGAGGGTCAGTGGTAGAGCACTTGCCTAGCAAGGGCAAGGCTCTGGTTTCAATCACCAGTACCACAAAAAAAAAAAAAAAAAATTTTTTTAAGAGAAAGACTTTGAGGAATACTAGCATCTGACCTTCCTCCTTTTCTTGAAGAACCATAGCTTTGGAATTAAGAGAAAAATTTCAATGAGAAAAAGTAGGAAACATGAAGGAGGTGCCAGAGACTACCTTCTATAACTCTTTTTAGAAATCAGACTCAGAGGGATGTTTAAAGAATTTCATCTTTACACAGATGTTTATTGATTGCTTTCTCTGTACCAGGTGCTATGCCCAGAGCTGGTCACAGATGAATAGAAACAGAGAAGCAGGGAAGATACAAATGAACAGGTGTTGTGGGTGTTCTAAAAGAGGAAGGAAGGCAGGGTGTTCCAGAGGAGCTCATTGGTGGAGCTGAGTAGCTACGGACCTAAGCCAGCAGCAGAGGGAAACCCAGATCTCCCTCCTTACCTAGATAGCAAGCTTCCCTGAGGCCACAGACTATTCCTTCTACACCACACTTGATAATGAATGCATCTTGTCCTATGACTTTCAAACATTTTAAATTTACATATTTTTGTTTAGAGACCAATACAATAAATTAAATTTTAGAGACATTGAATCTTATTAGTTTGGATATCATTAGTTTATTATAAAAGAGTAAAAAATATTTACATGATGAAAGATTTCAGAATGTTAGTGGAATGGGTAACCACGCATGATGCTGTTCAGTAGTGCTGTATTCTAGTCTACCTTTTTCCCAATAATGTTGCTCTCACTAAATAAGAAGGAATCCTTGTCATTTACCACTACTTTGGTGCCTTCATGCTCTTCTGGAGAAGAAATGAAGCTTCAGCTTCCACCCTACTGGTTGACCCTCTCTACCTCTGCTTTAGAGACCAATCCAGCAGCTACTGCTGCTGCTTAAAATACTTGTCCTTGAGACTGTTCTGGAAGCATAATGCCTTCTTTGATTGCAGTCTCAACTGCATTCCTTCCAGCTAATACCTAGTCAGAGAGAAGAAGGAACTTTCTGAATGCCTGTCTTTCCATGACTTGGGCCACCACAGATCACAATCTTACTTTAAAGATGCAGAATTCTTTCTTTAAACAAAATCTGACCTGGCAGCTCAATAAACAAAACAGGAAAAGGAAAAGGACTTTGGTTGCAATGGAGGTGGAAGCTGGGGTCCTACCTGAGTAGGTTTTCTACCAACCCATGCCCCTCATATAGCACCCTCTGTGCTATCAGTTCCTTGGAGCTTAAGGCATCTACAAAGGAACAGTTTTAAAAAACACCAAAACACTGATCTCCTGAAGCCACTTCCTCCATCTATGAATGGGAAAATGAGATGTAAAAAATTTAGAGAAATCTGTTCACTTCTTTTATAACCTTCAGGACACCTAACATAGGTAGCTATAAAATATGGATTGGCATCGAAGTGGCTAACTGATAGATAGGAAGTGTCAAGGAAAAGTGAAAGGAACATGGACTTTGTTGTCAGAGGCACCAGGGCTTAAGTACAGCTTATGTCATTTAATAAATGTGTCCTTAGGCAAGTCACTTAACCTCTCTATGCCTCAGTTACCACATGAAAAATGGAAAAAATAATATACATTTCACGGGACTTTTGTGAGGAAGAATATGTTTAAAGTATAATTATCATGATTTTTATTGAATAAAATAATTATCATTTATTCAAGACTCACTTGGTGGTAACTACTTAGCCAAAGGCTGGCATTTGCTCCATGAAATCAGTACCCTTGCCCCTTGCCCTCAGCCCCGTCTAAGCATCCCCATACCTTTGGGCTCCTCTGGTAGCACATGTAGCACCACTTTGCTTTTTAACACCTTGCTCTCGCTTTCAAGGCGGATTTCACAGGTGTAGGTTCCCTGGTCAGCCTCTTGCACATCTTGGAGCAGCAGAGAACCATCTTTTTGTAGGAGGTCTCCCGCCAAAAACACACGGTTCCGGAAGCGCCCCACAGGCACACTGAGGTTGCCATAATAGTATAGCACATATTCATCCTGGAGGGCAACACAGACAGTGTTAGAGAAAATCCAAAGAGGAACCAGACCTAGGAGTCTGTAGTCAAAAGACCCCGTTATGTGGAGGTGGCATAGTTATCATCATCATACATGAATAAAGTGTTCTTTGTAGCTAATCGATGGTAATAATATGCCAGGCAACATCCTAGCTTACACAAGCTCTGTGGCTCATTTTCCACAAAGACAAAGGGAGAAATACAGTGCACACATTTTTATTTCTTACAGCCAAAGGAATCAATGCTACACCCCATCTGAAGATCACTCTGTAGATTCAAACTCACAACTCTTTTTGGCAGTGAAGGGTGCTACCAGGGATTAAACTAAGGGGCACTCAACCACTGAGCCACATCCCCGGTCCTATTTTGTATTTTATCTAGAGACAGGGTCTCACTGAGTTGCTTAGGGCTTTACTGTTGCTGAGGCTGGCTTTGAACTCGCAATCCTTGTGCCTCAGCGTCCCAAGCCGCTCAAACTCACAACTTTTGAAAAACACTTCTCATTTCACCCTGTTTTCTGAAGGCCCCCAGATTACATAGCATTCAACTGTATGATGTAATCCCTCTGGTGTTGTGGGCTGGGGTTCCCAGAATGCTGGCTGCCTTTCCTCTCATTTCTGCCCTCCTCTAACACAAAAGGAGGAGTTATGAGTAGGAAATGGTTACAAGCTAAGAGGGGGAACCCTGGAAGATCCTTATTTCTATTTACACCATAGCTATAGCCCTCTCATGATAATAAATAGTAATAAAAATTTGAGTGAGAGTAACATTGCAGGGGTAAAAAAGAATGTGCTCTGAGTTGCAAAAACTATTTCATTTGCAAACATTGGGACTTTATTACTAATAGCAAACTACCTGGGACGTATTTCACAAATGATCCTGACATCCAAGTAGCTCCACAGAATCTCTGATGAAGCTTAATACTGTTTCCTAATACAAAGAGCTCCATGAGAGACCCTCACCCAGCCAGGTGCAGTTGCTAATCCTAGTACTTCAAGCGGCAGTAGAATGCTGAAAGAGTCTGCCCCCACCCCCCACCCACACACATACCCAAAGATAAAAGTGACAACATCCTCATGCCTAGCTCAGAGGTCTTTTGTCTAAGCCACAGGAATTATCCATGTCACCCACCTTTACCGCTCTACAAAGGCACAGAAAAAGGAAACTGAAAGAACTTCACATGCATGTCTCCAATTAGCCCCTCAACTACGTGAAAGTTAAGCATTGCCATTATCATAACTACCTTCCTGAACACAGATCAGGAAGTTGAAGCTTAGCAGGGCTGGGTAATCTGCCTCACTGATTGCACAGCCAAGTGGCCAAGCTAGGAGGGGTCCCAGTTAGGACACCTCCAAAGCCCAAGCTCTTGCAACAACACCATCTCATGGTACTTGATGAGTGATTCTCCCTCCTGCAGTACCACCCTGACAACCACAAATGTGGGGCTTCTAGGACATAGTGAGGTGCGCTCTTCATTACCTCAGCATGCTTTCCAGGTGACAGCATCCAGTCTACTTTGGTCACGTGTTTCCCTTCTAGGTTCTGGAAAACACATCCCATCAGAGCTGAATCACCCACATGGACTGTGAGTTCAGCGGGGGAAGCACTAAAGTCATTCAGGCCCAAGGAACAAGCTATAGAATCAAAGGCAAGAGGATGAATCATTTAGACAAATACCTTTAGTAACAAAAATCAGCATCAGTCACCAAGTACTATCCACCTCCCTTCCCTCGATGACTCAACAGGGACCAAGTGCTCAGAGGCCTCTCACTTGAACCAGCATGGAATCTCTAAAGGTAATTGAGGTATCCTCTAGTTATCTGCATGGCTTAAGTCAGAAGGGTTCCGCAAACTTTGTACTGCATTAAATGCTATCTGGCTCCTTTCCCCTAACTAGGCTCTTGCCCTTTTCTAGAATTCTATCTCCCAATTTTTTTAAAGAAACAAAGGAAACCCTAAAGTCCCTCCTTTTGGATCACTAGTCACCCAATTCACTTACCATAAACAGGAAATGGATATTTCTTGTTCTTAAATTTCCTACTAGTTCCCTATCTGAATGGCCAACTCACAGTATTTTGTTTTCTTCCTCTTTTCCCTTTCTTTAGCTCCTTCACAAAAGTTTACCTCTGCATTTGTCGGCTAATTCTGACTGGTGAGCAGGCCCTTGTAAGTAAGCCAATGTGGAGCACAGCTTTCCCCTTGAATTCCTTTGTGTTTGCCTTTTCCCCACCTCACCCCCTCCAGCTTTGCCATCATCCCTAGCTTTTCCTCTTTGAGGCATTTGCACACGTGGACTTACACCCACCCACCCACACATACAATCATCTGATGTTACTCAAGGAATTCCAAGAGGTCACTAAAAGAGAAAACCATTTTATGGATATTTCTGTTTTCATAGGACATGCTCCATGCATAGAGACAACAAAATCAAGAGAGACAAATTTAGATGCTGCCCAGTTTATATCAAAGAAGAGCCAAGAGAACGCATATGGGAATGAACAGAAAATGTGCCAGTCTTTTCATCCAAGCTGTTTCCCTGAGAGAAGACAGCTAACTTCCTGCCCAACAGCAGGCTCACACAGTAGGGAGGACAGAAAAGAAAACATGAACTCTAAACCCTTTGGAAAGAGTTATTTTGAAAGAAATCAAAATTAGCTCCAACAACCATTTGGAATTTTCCTGTGAGGAACAGTTCAGCAATTGTACTTGTGGTTAAAGGTACAAGAAGTGAATTTAGTTTAATTCAATATTATGTAGAATTAAGTGAAGGACAACTAGAAAGCAACTGAAGCAACCAAAGCAAAGGGAAACTACTGTCTGGAGGTCTGAGGGGTGATCTTAGTAGAGGAGTAGCTGAAGAGAAGGAGATATTCTTAGGGAGGGAAATCTCTCCACACAAAAGTACAAACCCCATGATGCCTTCAAACCACTACATGCAGGGGTTGGCTTGGAAATTTACTGGGAAGAAGAGCAAAAGTCTGCAGGTTGTTTCATACATCTCTGTGGAAATATCTAAGAACGCTCTGAGATACTTATAACACTGTTTCTGTGAAAAAAATTCTCTAACACATATCATTTGTGTGTGGGGGTGTGTGTACACATGGGCACATACCTATTTGTGCACACTCTGTGTTGCCTAGAACTGGAGCAAAGGCAACCTATTTGTGTTCTTTGCTAAGTCAGTGTTTAGTTCACTGGCCACAATTCAAAAAGTAATAATAGAAAAACAAAAAAGCAATGAGAGCAAAGCACCTAATTCATGTATTTCTTCCTATAGAGTTATAGCCATGGAATAAGAAGAAAGGCATGGGGTAAAAGGGAACTTTAAAAAATTAGCAGTGGAGATGAACAACAGGAAGCAGCCCTGAGCACCTGCCTAAGGTATAGACATGGCCTGAGACCATTAGCAGGCTTCACAGAAGAAAATGGATCTTAATGGGAAAGGGAGCAGGCTCACTAGTGTGAGGTGCCAAAGAGAGGAAGGAAGCTTCCAGGCAAAGGAAACCACCATATTGGGAAAGAGCTCAGGCATTTGAGGAACTGCAAGAAGGCTGGCGCTGGCATGGCTACGAGTGAAAACAATGAAAAGGATTCTGGCGTCTCTGGTCATTTCAATTCTGGATCAGAGACTAGCTGTGGTTTTGAAGACAATTTAAAGTGCAGGAAGGCCATAGAGAAACTTTTTTTGTACACACAAGAAGGTCCTAGAACATCCAGGATAAACCCAAGACATTCTGTGACTAATAGAAACAGGAAGTTTCAGCTTCCCAAGAAAGAGCCCACTACCTGCTTCCAAAACAGCTGTTTCAGTTAAACCATGAAGTTCCAGGCTAGGGTTTTCATTTTCCAAAAATCAAAGGGAATTAAAAACTACCAAAAACAAAACAAAAAGGTTTTTAAAAATGCACAAGAGTTATGAGAAATCAAATACCTCCCATGGTTCCTTGGCTTCTACTTACCCAGTAACGTTGGGATCAGGACCAGCTGCAGTGGGCAAAACATGCTGCTCTCGACTTTTCAATCTAAAGATAAAAATCAGAAAATTATGTCCAGAGAAGTTTATTAATTTAACAAACAAACATTGAGTACCTGTGTGGGCAAGCCTCTGAGGCACTGGGGCGCAGCATTGCTCAAGAAAGACATGGTCCCAGCTCATGCAGTTTACATGTGGGGCAGGATGGGCAAAAAAGAAGCAGATGAATGTGCAAATGAGAAACACCAGCTGTTGATAAGGGCTGCGATGAAGCAAAACAGGGTGATGTTTGGAAAGACACTTGGGGGCTGCTTTAGATTGGCTATAATGAAAGATTAGATAAAAGTTGATGTTCTGGAAAAAAAATAAAAAGCAAATGATTGCAGGATTGCCCTGGAGATGACAACCCCAAACGTACCACAACTGGCACATTTAACACAAACAAAAAATTACAAGATATACAGCCTGAAATTTTCACCCTCCTTCCAACTAAATCAGAACTACTACTTTGAAATATAGGAAGAATATTCAGTGCATGTGGGAGAGGAGATACATAAATATGGGGAAAGTTTAAACTCACTTAAGGAATTAACCAAATTTAGGACATGAAGCTACATGAAAGGTCCGTGGTGAGGTTTTTTGTTGTTATTTTAAAAGCAGAGCAGTGTGAGTAGAATAAGAACTGGACCACACTGGGCAAAAGTATTTCTCTGTTTATATTATCTCTGTGGTATTGATTTCACTGCACTCACCAGTTCCTACGAAAGGACTCACTGTTCTCTACATAATGCCCCCACGTTTTCTCAGCTTAACAGAAGAACCCTAATGCCAACAAGTTACAATTCATCCAGTTTTGGGTTCCTATCTACTACTGTGCCTAGTCTCAGCCATAATCCCTGAACACCTAGCCACCTGGCACTGTAGAAATTCCACCTCCAAATCTGTAAAGGGGAGAGGTCTGTTGTTGCACTAACAACAAGATAGGCCATCTGGCACATAATGGTGGCCATTTTAACTTGTAAAAACCAATTGAAGAGATTCCTTACCTGTATTCTAATCAACAAAATCCTCCACCTGGAGAATCTGGATCCAATTGCTCAAGGAGGTTCCTGCCTTAGGTCCCACTTGATCTTACTGAGCCTCGGCTTCCTCGTCTATAGCACAAGGATCAAATATGACAAGGTAGAAAACAGTGCTTTGAAAAATAGGAAGCATTACCATAGAAGATCCTATTTTTTTTATACCTCAAGAGTCAGATGGAAAATGATTTGTAGCTTCAGGGAAGATTTGGGTTCTTTATAAGAATGGCAAATGATGAATCAGAATGAACTGAAACTTTTCAGTTTGCATCTTGAACCCTCTATAACAATATCGATAATAATTACACTGAGTCAGATATAAAGGGAGTCACACTGAGTTCCCCTAAATAGAAGTACCTCTCGTGAAAACACAGTCTCTCTATAGCCACAGCCCTATTCCTGCTCCACACCACCCACCTCATCTCACACCTACATGGATGAGGGTCATAAAAAGAACACGTCTTAACTTCAGTTCATCCTAGTGGGACATGAAATCTTTGTCACCCTCTGAATGTATCCTTTTCCAAAAAATCGGTTGTGCTCCCTCCTCTGCCCAGCAAATAGCACTCAGCACTAGAAACCCCCCCCCCACCCCGCCCAGCAGTGCACCACCTATATGAAAGAGAAATGGTTGATTTCCATGTCTGTCACCAGGTCTGTGTATTCTCAAAGACAAGATCATCCATGTCTTGCTTATATTTGGGCCCCATTCCTGCACTACAACAGCCGTAAAGTGTCTGGCACATACTGGAAAGATGTCTTCACTGCCAATGTGACCATTACATGGAAATCAACTGCAAGGCATCCTACAACCTCATTAGCAACTCTCAGAACCACACCCAACCACTTTCAAATAAATTATTTAAAAGGTGCAAACAATCTGATAAATAGAATATACCGATTTTCAGCCCCAAATACTCAAATACATCATTAGTGTTCTGAGTGAATGAAGAGAAAAGCAAAGATCTTAGCAGAAGAGCACTAAATTATAGTTTAAAAAGATTATCTTCTAGGCTCAGACCTTCCATTGACTAACTCTTTGATCTTCGGGAAAATCACTCAACTTCCTGAGCAAAATCTTTAACATTAAAGAATCATACTTTTATTTTCCCAGTTAATGAATGCCACAATGGAAATCAGGAGTTGATATGCAATAAATCAGACAAGGCTATATATCAGGTACTGTCTGAGCAACAAACATGTTCACCCGCTTAATCCTCACAATCTGAGAGATCTAAGAGATAAGAAAACTGAGGCACAGATTGGTGAGGTGACCTACATAAGAACACACAGCAGGTGGCAGAGCCAGGATCCAAACCCAGGCACTCTGGACCTGAGCCTGTACCCTTGTCACACTATACTGCTTTTCCATGTTGGTGAAAGTAATCAGTATGTTAGAGGGAAGCGTCCCTGAACTTAATATGTCAAAACAATTCTCACAGCTGGTGTGATGGTACACACCTGTATTCCCAGCAACTCAGAGGACTGAGGCAGGAGGATCATACGTTCAAGGCTAGCCTCAGCAACTTAGCAAGACCTTGTCTCCAAGCAAAAAATAAAAAGGACTGGGGATGTAGCTCAGGGGTAGAGCGCCCCTGGGTTCAATCCCTAGTACCGAGAAGTGGGGGGACAGTATTTGTCTGCTCCCCCTGAATAAATCCCTACTGCTCATACCTTCATCCCACTAACTCTTTTAATCTTTCTAATGTCAAGTGAAATGTCATTTTCTCAGTGAAATATCTCCTCAATCGTCCATCCTAAGTCAGATCCCCAGCCACATGTCTTAATAGTACAATATATCTTTTCAGGGCACATGTCACAACTTCTAATTATTTATTAGCATGCTTATGTGGTTAAAGTCTTGCTCTCACCATATTCACCAAGACTACAAGCCCCATGAGGCCAAGAGCTGTGCCTGTGTGCCACTAAACCTCCAGCAGTAGCATGGTGCAAGGTGCAGAGAAGCACTCAGTAACTACTCACCGTATGGGTTCAAGACACCTTGAACAGTAACCAAGAACTCTTGAGTCAAGTTCAATTTCCTAGCTAGAAAATGTCCAGACATTCTTTCATATACATTTATTCATTTATATACACACGCACACATATATACACACACATAGACACATGTATCACTTCACAATGGAGATGCATTCTGAGAAATGTGTCACTAGGTGATTTATTTCACCATTGTGAGGAGAATCATAGAATGTACTTATACAAATTGAAATTGCTACAATGCAACTAGGCAGTTTAACCTTATGGGACCACTGTTGTGCATTGTCATTGACTGAAATGTTACTTGGCACATGAATATATATCACATACACACATGCACATATATATGTATACCCATACAAATGTATTCTGAATACATATATACCTGAACACCAACATTCTGAAATAAATATACATAATACATATATTTTTAAAATGATTATCTACTCATAAATCTGTTTTTAAAACTCCCAACAAAAGCATTCAGAAACAGCTTGATAATAGATACCATTAAACTCTTACCTCCACCCTACTTCCTTCTCTTTCCAGATACTGATTTATCTTCTGCAGTATAATTCTTGAGATAATTCTGCATAGGAAATTCATATGTTGACCAAAAATTTGGACCTGAACTCATGGCTTTTTCACAATATAACTCCTAAATAACACCTCCTGTCACTCCTTGGGCAGGGTGTGTGTGTGTGTGTGTGTGTGAGAGAGAGAGAGAGAGAGAAAATATCAGGATCCTTTTCCTATTTCCTAGTGTAGGAAATCATATATTAAATGCATGACCAATGTAATTCCACATCATGTACAACCAGAAGAATGGAAGCTGGATTCCATGTATGCCTATCTAAATACATTCTACTGTCATGTATATTAAAAAAAGAACAAATTAAAAAATTGACTTAAAGAAAGAGAAAATATAGTGTAGGAAAATTGTTATCTGTGGCATAATTATGACAGAAAAAAAAACTTTGGAAAAGAGACTTATGACAATGAGATTACCATACAAGACGTGAAAATGACCCCCAAATATTGCAATATTGTTTGACCCAAGTGGGCAACCCACCACTGATCAAGCGACAACTGTACATTCTCCCCTTGCTCACAGCCCACTCTGCCGTGATGCTAAGACCCCTCAACTTCCCTGCATGCTCCTGTGTACCTCAACAGGCCTCTTGAGTATTTGTAGGTATACAAGTCCACATAACCACTCTGAGACATGAATCTCTTAAAATATGCCCTTGTTTTCCCCTCTGAGACCATGTAACACAGTCTAGGCTACATCAGCCAGCCTTGTCCTCGAATGGGACCTTGGAAGTCATTATGTACTCCTGCTCCCCACTTCAGACCACATTATACCTCAACCAGCTTGCATCAATCTTTTCCAAGGTCAGGGCCATGCCAGGTTGTGAAAAGTCAGGACAACAGCCTAGCCCTCTTGGGAGGTTTGAATTCCTGCCTTTGAAAGGTTAAGTATTGGCTTGTCTAGAATGGGGAGAAAAAAACAAAATAGCAAGGAAAGAGTCCTGCCAAAAGCTCAAGGACAGCCACTCACAGCCCTGCTCTAAAGCAATTTAACAGTGGAAGCCTTGTCATTTCCCTCCTTGCTTACTCTCTTATTACCCACAAACTCTACCCTTCTTCTCTCTAAGGATCTTAACATAAATTACAGAAACTAAAACTGCACTCAATGGACTACCTTATGGCAGTCCCCCTGCTAAGAACAAGAGTTCTGCAATTGGCTCCACAATGATCCTGAGGTCGCCAATTAAACTAGCTTTCTTCTGAGTGAGAACAAGCTTTCTGAGAAAAGTTCCAATAACAGCTCACAAAATACAAAGCAGTATCTTACCCAAGATGAAGATACCCAGGACGAGCAATGCACTTAAATCCTCCACTGCTGCAGGTCCCACACCAGACTGAAGAGACTTCTGCCAACACACTACGTCAAGCTCTAAGCACATCACAGCAAATGTGCATGCATGCATACATGTCCCGGGGTGGCTGCAGAGACAAACAGGAACCTCCAAATCAAGGTTCTTGTTTCAGTCATCTGGCCCATTACCCACTTTTAATTTGTATTTTCATTCTAAAAAACATTCTTAATTCAACTTACTGAGGTGGGCCTCACATCCCAGATCTCTGCAGGTGTCATCTCCCCTTCCACATTACAAACTTTCTGAGGGTAGGATCTTGAGTGGCATCAAGTAAACTTGCTGAAAAAGAAATCAGTTTCATGAAAACAAAATCAATAAAGATTGACACAAAACATCTGACTGAGCCAGGCACACCTGACATTACAGTAGCCTGGGAGGCTGAGGCAGGAGGATCATGAGTTCAAAGCTAGCCTCAGCAACTTACCAAGTTCCTAAGCAAGTTAGACCCCGTCTCAAAATAAAATATAAAAAGGGCCAGGGATGTGGCTAGTTAAGCACTCCTGGGTTCAATTCCTGGTACAAAAAAAAAAATCTGTTTTAAGATATAGCAACCTCTCATTTTTTCTCTCAATACAGAGGTGCCACATAGCCAGTCAATTATCCCATCCCTGCTCAGTCCTCCAACTCACCATCTAGCCGTGTAGATTTCCTGTGACGGTGAGTTATCAGCATTTCCAGCATACAGACAGTCAGTTATTCTTCCAGAGAACCACTTGGGTGACTTGGACATCCCAGATAAGAAGTCAAGTTTTCTTCAGTGTGAGGGCTCTCTCAGTCTAACTCACTACTTTAAAATAAGCATTCTCAATGTAGCCTTCAACCTGAACTCAATTGACTTGACCAATTGGCCTGAGTATACTTGCCTTATGGAACTTGTCCATATCACATGAAAGGCTTGTGAATGTTTGCATTCCCCAAGGACCATGCTGCATGGTCCTTGAAAAGTGATATGCTGGTAAGGCAGCAGTCTCTGTAGGATGAATATTTCCACCATTAGGCAATTTCAAGTCACCATCAGCGTGGCAACCAGCTCACAGATTTTCGGAAAATTTATTATCAGCCCTGCTATGTGAGCTGTAGGTTCTTGCTGGGTTTCAGCTCAGACAAATCTATTACTCAATGCTGAAAACCACAAACCCCCCCTTTTCCTCACATAACAACTCTCATAAGTAAGACATACACCAAGAGGTAGCCAGAAGGTACAAAGAACTTTATTAACTGTGATAGAATAAAGATACCAAGAGTTACAATTGTGTGCACATGGCCTAACAGTGCATGCCCTCCTACAAAACAAATGAACAAAAAAGGCAACCAGGTATAGCAGTTAACAGTCCAACACTGCAGACAAAGGAATGCAGCTGCCTCTTCTAAAAGTTTTGAGTTGTGTAATTAAGTAATAGTCTTGCTCCATTCCAATGGATATTCTTACAGTTCTCCTTTATGACAACAGCTGAGTAGTTCATTATGCAACATTCAAGTTCAGGATATGGTCCCCAGAATTTTGTTGTTGTTGTTTTAAAAACAAGCACGTGCAAGCTTCTCTCTTGAAGCAATAGCACCCAATTCAAGAGAATTAAGATGTTTCCCACGTGACCTGCAGTAACAGCTAACAGGGGAAACACAAAGCACTTTATAAATTTACATTGTGTAACAGAATTAAGAAACCTAATGCATAAAATTGGTAAGATAACATAACCACAAGAAAGCTTGAGAATGCAAAGAAAAAATCTGAAGGTTTTTAATGCCTTTTTAATGAAACTCCCTCTCTAGATAAGGCTAGTCACCACATGGTGTGATAAGTGCCCACAGAGCAGCAAAAGGAAATAAATAGACTAAGACCTTAGAAGTTATTAAAACAGTACATTAAACAAACAAAAAGAAAACACTTTATCTTTCTTCCATCCTCTAAGAAGGCACGGGTCTATACACTTTTCTGCTCCTTTGGAGGTAAAAAGCAGCAACTCAAGTGTCAATACACAGGAAGGAAACAGGGCAGCCTGGACTGGGATGTGACCACAAACCCATGAAGCAGAATAAAGTACCAACTTATTCCTTTACCATGAAGGATTCTACTGTTCTGTCATTTAAAATAGAGGGACTGGGTCAAATCATGATAAAGGCTACAAAATAACATGTCTGAGTATTCACAGAGCACCATTTACCTAAAGCAGCAAACATCCAAGACAGACTAATCTTTGCAAGAAAACCTAACCCAAACTCTGGTTCCTCCTTCAATGGGATGTGGCTTCAAATGGGTTCCTGTAACGTGATCTCTTCTCTCTCTCTCTCAGAGAAATGAGACCCACAAAAAGTCCCCCTCAGTATTTCATCTCTATTTTTAAATCTTCAAGATCAGCTGCTCAAATTTTCCTCTCTTTTGAGGCACCAGAATGGTCTCATTAAATTGACCACAGAGAATCACATAATTAACAAATGGTGAAAAAAAAAAAAGTATAAAATTTAATCACTGGAAATGTAAACATCAGTCCTGTCTTGGCCTCTGCAACAGACTGATGTGACCAGAAACAATTCAAAAATATCTATCAAATAACCAGATTTTCTAATCTGTGCACTAAATTAACAAAAGAGACCAGGCCAAATCATTGGGATGGAATTAATGGCACAAATTTTAGAAATTAGATCTTGGCAGAAAATGTAGAACTGATTTTTAAAAAACATATATAGTATATAATACTACCATAGGAAAGCCTCCTGAGCCACCTAGGAAAGAACCATGGAAAGGGACCATTCTCTGCTGAAACAACAAAGATGGGAGAAGGGATAATCAAAAAGTGAAGTAGGTTGCTGTAGAATGGAGGAATGTGTTTTGAGGTATAGAGAGAAGAGAAAGAAGACATAGATGTTGTGCATAACCTTACTTCCTCCTCTCCAATATTATGCAAAATAGCTTGCAAATACCATAGTTCACTCATAATTGGTGTATTTTAGACCAAAAAAGTTTTGAAGAACAATACAAGTGAAAAGATTTAATTTCAACTAACTGTTCAATATATTCTATAAGTCCCCACTTAAAACCTTTTGAGGAGTTTTTCTTGCCTCTGACCTGAAAAGTCAAGAAGGAAACCACAAATTAGTCAACTATAGGAAAGTAGAATGACAAAGCTCCTTGGCCCAAATTGCACCTAGCAAGACAAACAAAAATAATTCCTCTACCTCACTAGTCCTTTCCTTAAGTGTAAATGATAATACTTTAATAGTTTAAAAACCCAGTCAAAGCAAACCAATGACTCCTGGTCCTAACAACTCTAAAAAAATTAGGGGCTCATTCCAAGTCACCCAGATACAACCAATGATTATATCATTGAACCAAGTAGTGTATGTTGTAGACTCACAGCTGGAAAAGTTCATGGCTAAAAAACAATGGACATCTATCCCAAACAAGCCTTTTGTCTGGTAGCCCATCATCAGGAGCTGCAAGCTTTGCTTCAGTAAAAAATAGCACTTTGGCATCAGCAGTGTGGCACACATTTAGGATTCTCCTTCAAACAATTGGAAGAAAACATAATACATTCAAGAGCAAAGGTAAACCAAAAAGTTATCTTTCTCTTCAAGGAAAGAATTTCTTCATTCAATTAGAGTGTAACTTTTTAAAAAGGGGAAGTCATGAGTCTCTTATGAAAGTTTCTGAACAGTTTATAAATACAAAAAGAAGATTTCTTCAATAAATAAATGGTTCATAGTCTTTACTGAAGACCTCCAGAATCCTCCGTCACTGCTGTCCTGGCCAGCTCCCCTCCTTTGGAAAGGCTACAGCTGCAGCAGAATGGATGTTTTCTGTTGTTAGGTGACTCTTCTTACATTCTGCCGACTTTCATCAGTATGTCTCTTCATAGTCTGAATCCTACAGAGGAAAGAGCAGCATGGGGGGTGTACACATGAAGTGCAACACCACAGTTAGAATCTAAGCAAAGATCACACCTTTGGATCCTCCAGTGAAAGCTGACTTTTACAATAAGATCGAAATGCCACTGACTCAACCCACCTAAATTCCCATGAAACTTCACAAGACCTCAATGAAATGTGTTCATTGGGATATTTTCCTCCTCAAAGCCCTAATGGCTCCCTTTTCCTTGGTGAATATTTTTTGAAAACCACAACACACAAGAAAAGGTGACTGCCTTCAGCAGAATGCACAAGACCAGGGTTAGGAGTTTAGAGTAGGAGTCGCTCTAACTTTGAGTTCCACCCTTTGCTGTCTGTGTAACTTTGGATAAAGTTCTTTGTGGTTTGTTGTTGTTGTTGAGGATTTTTGTTTTGTTTTGTTTTTTGGTACCAGGAATTGAACTCAGAGTCACTTAACCACTGAGCCACATCACCAGCCCCTTTTTTATATTTTATTTAGAGACAGGATCTTTTTTTTTTTTTTTTTTTTTTTTTGCATTTATATAGACCATCCATTTTTATTTTTTTTTTATTGGTTGTTCAAAACATTATAAAGCTATTGACATATCATATTTCATACATTAGATTCAAGTTGGTTATGAACTCCCAATTTTACCCCAAATACAGATTGCAGAATCACATCGGTTACACATCCACATTTTTACATAATGCCCTATTAGTAACTGTTGTATTCTGCTACCTTTCCTATCCTCTACTATCCCCCCTCCCTCCCCTCCCATCTTCTCTCACTACACCATCCACTAAACCACCCTAAGATACCATCTCACTCCAGTAAGATTGGCAGCCATTATGAAGTCAAACAACAACAAGTGCTGGAGAGGATGTGGGGAAAAGGGTACTCTTGTACATTGCTGGTGGGACTGCAAACTGGTGCGGCCAATCTGGAAAGCAGTATGGAGATTCCTGGGAAAGCTGGGAATGGAACCACCATTTGACCCAGCTATTGCCCTTCTTGGACTATTCCCTGAAGACCTTAAAAGAGCGTACTACAGGGATACTGCTACATCGATGTTCATAGCAGCACAATTCACAATTGCTAGACTGTGGAACCAACCCAGATGCCCTTCAATAGATGAATGGATAAAAAAAATGTGGCATTTATACACCATGGAGTATTATGCAGCACTAAAAAATGACAAAAATCATAGAATCTGCAGGGAAATGGATGGCACTAGAGCAGATTATGCTTAGTGAAGCTAGCCAATCCCTAAAAAACAAATACCAAATGTCTTCTTTGATATAATGAGAGCAACTAAGAACAGAGCAGGGAGGAAGAATAGGAAGAAAAGATCAACATTAAACAGATACATGAGGTGGGATGGAAAGGGAGAGAAAGGGAAATTGCATGGTAATGGAGGGAGACCCTCATTGTTATACAAAATTACATATAAGAGGTTGTGAGGGGAATGGGAGACAGGATCTTTCTGAGTTGCTTAGGGCCTTGCTAAGTTGCTGAGGCTGCTTTGAACTTGCAATCCTCCTGCCTCAGCTTCCTGAGCTGCTGGGACTACAGGTGTGTCCACTGCACCTGGCTAGATAGAGTTCCTCAACTTCTCTAAGACTCAGGTTCCTTATCTATGAAATGGGGATAATAAAAATACACCTCACAGTACCATTATGAGAAGTGAATGAGACAATAGATGTAAATTACTTAGCTGTGCCTGCCACCTTTAACACTCATTCAAGCTTAGCTCCTATTACCATGATTCTTATTCTTATTACAGAAACTCACATACATTACTTCTAACTTAAGTTGGGCCATGAGCATTACCTGGCATTTCACAGGTCATTAATTCTCCTATTCTCCCAAATGTCTATTTCATAACTTAGCCTCTTTCCCTTATCTTCTAACACCTCCTCCCATCATTCTCAGCTGATGGTACTGCTTTCTCCTATCACTGGGAATAGAGAAGCAGTCTCCCATCATCGTATTTACCACTGACAAGCATATGGCCCCATCTTTTTGGCCTTCCCTACTCTTCTTTCACACTCCTACTGCCTTTGCCTCAATCCAACATCTCCACGTGTGCACTAAATCCTGGCATCACCCCCAACAACCCTCCTCCTCTCTTCTGCAGCATCAATTTTTCCTTCTTGACTGGATCATTCCCATCAGCTGATAAATTTGCTCAATTTTTCCCATAATAAAAAACAATAATTCTTGACACATTCCTCCTTCCATGTATTGTCTATTTCTCTGAATCGGGCTACAGCAAGGCAAGCTGTACACACCCACATTCTCCAGTGTCTCTTTGGAATCTTTCTTGACCTCCCCGAGTCAGGCTTCGACTCCACCGTTCCACTGGAGCCACTTTTACAAAGGTCACCGATGGCCTGCACATTATCAACCATCAACAATCACTTCTCAGTTCTCATTTTATTTGCCCTCCTTGAAACACTTTCTTCCCTATCTCCCAGTATGCCAAATTCACCCAGTTTTCCTTCAACCTTATTGATTATGACTTCTCAGCCTCCTTGGTTAATTTTTCTTCATCTCCCCAATCTAGAAATGCTCCTCCACAGTGGCCATATGGCTTGCTATCTACTTCTTTTAGGAGTTTGCATAAATATCATCTTACTGAGGGTGTCCCCAACCATCCTCATACACCCCTATCCAGCCGTCCCATCTCCCTTTCCTGTTCTATTTTTCTTCATAGCATTAAAACTACCTGGTATAGTATATATTTTACTTATTTTTAAGATTAAGTCAGTGTTTGTACCCCAGTTTAAGCAAAGGTGACATTTCAGCTGGATCTGGGAGGATGAGAAAGTTTATCAGGAAAAGAATGTTAAGTTCTTTCTTTGAGGGCAGAAGTTTTTGTCAGTTTTTCTTCACTGCTGCTTCCTAACCACCATTCTACTGTTTCATAGCCACCTAGAATGGTGGTTAGGAAGTGACATGTCCTTCCCTACAAGAAGGCATGTGACATGTGTCAGACGCTCAACAAATAATAACCATAAGAACACTAACTTATTTTGTGTTATAAAAATATTCAAAGCCTGAAGAGTTGGCATCAGGTACTCCCTCTTCCCTAGCACTAATAATCTTTCCCTCATCTTAATATGTTACTCAAGGGCTGGAGAGAAGCAGAAACAAAGATTACTGCAATAAATAATTAGGCTACACTCATGTGACCAAGTGCCGAGCTTGGCAGTAAGTACAAAGAGGGCTCAAGTTTGGACCTTGAAATGACAGGTGTGTTTCACACTAGATCACAAGTTGCTTTTGACCTATTTCCAACTGTACCACATCAGAGAGCCTTCCCTCCTCCTTCGATCCTAGGATAGCTACACATGCCTATTAGTCACAGCAATTGCCCAAAGGGGGAAGGATGATAGTTTTTTGAAATTTAAATGAAAAATTGGGCCTTCCAAAATAGTGTTTCTTATTGATAAAAGACATTAAGTTACCTAAAACTCTAACTCCCTGGAAAATACCAAAGCTCAGCCTAAAAGTTAAATTCAAGGTTCTGGATCCAGTGAGTTGAAGTGTCTTAGTATGAATTCAATGGCATGAGACATTCCTCTTCTAGCCCCATTCCTGACCTAAGAATACCACTCTATGCCCATGAGGCAGGAAAAAAAAAATCATTCTTAGAATTGGTAGAGATCCCTAGAGGCCAAAATGCTTTGGGGAAATACTGGTTCATACCTTCTTTGGACCTACCTGTATATTCTCTGCTGCCTTTGAGGACATAGAGTCCCCTTAAGCAGGGAGGAAAGTGAGACACCACAGTCAACAGAAGAAATGGCAAGGACTTACCAGACACTCGGCACAACGGACACAAAGCCTTGCCATGCACTCATCTTTCTCCTCCTGGTCAGTGCTGTGGAAAGGGTACAAACCAAATCCCTATTGTCACTATCCAGTATAGTGGGCCAGTTAAAAGCTCAGGTCTTAAAGTCAGACAGGTCTGGGTTTAGACCCCAGCTCTTCCACTTACTAGCAGGATAACTGGACAAATCACTTCAACTCCAGGAGCTTCTTTCCTCATCTATGAAATGTAGATATTACCACTACATGCCCAGCATATAGTAAGTGCTCAATAAATAGCAGCTAGTCATAACCATTCATTCATTCAAAAAAGTACTAAGCACCAACAATGTCTGGGGCATTGTGCTGCACTGGGGATAAAAAGATAAATAAAACCTGGTCCCTCGAAGAGCCAATGATCTCATGGCAGGGGTGAGGGGTCTTCTATAACTTAACAAGTATTATATCATACAATGTGATAAATGTCTTAATAGAATTAAGGTGAAACTGCTGTGGCAGTAAAGGGCAGAGAGTGACTGATTCACCCTTCAGAACTCAGGAAGAGTCAAGAGAAGGGGATATTTCAGCTGTTCTTAGAAGATAAGAAAGAGTTTCCCAGCAAAGAAGAGAGGGAAAGGGCTGTGGGGACATATCTCACTTGGTAGAATGCTTGTTTTGCATGCACAAGCCCCTGGGTTCAATCCCCAGCACCACTAAAAAAAAAAAAAAAAAAAAAAAAAAAAAGCAGAAAGGAGGCAAGGAAAAATAAAAACAATATGTCTATACTTAAATGTAGTATGTCTAGTGGGAAAAATAAGCTCACTATAGTTGAGGTGGGGTGAATGAGAAGAAATTATAGAAAGCAGTGTGTGACTTAGGATCAGTTGATGAAAGGTTTTGTATACCATATTTTGAAATAGACATTGGGATTTGGGTCAATAGTTCTTTATTTTGGGGGAACCACAGATTATTTACTAAGGGCATTCTCTCTCCACACACACAGAGAGAATAAAAATTTTGGACCCTTTAAGGGTCAGACTTTCCTCCCCATGTTAAAGACTCCTAATACAGATAATAAAGAACTCACAGGGTTTTTATGTTAATTTTTATTACTTTTTTTAGTAGACATCTTTTGAAGGAAAATACTGGATCATGGCTGCTCACCGGCAGAATGATGTTTAATAAATGCTTTTGATAACCACAATCCACTTAGCCCTTTGGAGCATCTGCTGACCAAGAATAGATCTTGCTTATTTAAATTGTCCTTACTCTCCATGGCTATTCTTAAAGCCTCCCTCATTGCACATGTATTTTCTTTCTGTCAGGAGAAATCAGCTTAGTGCCAAAAAGAGAAACAGAGAGAGAAGGGGGAAAAAACTGACTTGGAGTTTCCCCTAAACTTTGAAAAAAATGAGATATCTACTTTTAAAAAATGTCAGTGCTGGGCATGGTGGTGTACGCCCATGATCCCCGTAGCTCGAGAGGATGAGACAGGAGAATCATGAGTTCAGAGCCAGCCTCAGCAAAAGCAAAACGCTAAACAATTCAGTGAGACCTTGTCTCTAAATAAAATACAAAATAGGCTGGGGGTGTGGCTCAGTGTCGTTGAGTGCCCCTGAGTTCAATCCCCAGTACCCAATGGGGAAAAAATGTTTAGAACCACAATATTGCACAATCTGATTTCCAAAGGAGAAGGTGAGGAGAATACTATCAGTCCCTCCAACTCCCTCCAAATCAATATCCACAAGTGTCACTTTCAACCAGAACCATCCTGTCCAAAAGGAAACTCCACCAGCAGAACTAAACTCAACATGATAGAATTCTGGATACAGGGGTGCAGGGCCCTGAAAAGAAATAGGTTTACTAGGGCTGCAGCTGGACTTACTCATCTGAAACTTCAATAGATGACTTCTTATAGCCAGACTTGCTCCTCTTCTTCAGCCCCGCAGCCTTCCTCCCCATTCTCAGCAGCAGCAGAACCACCACCACCACTGAGGGAATGAAGACGAGAATGGAAAGAAGGGCCACAGAGGACAGCATGGTGCCAAAACCTAGAGGGAAAAAAGAAAAGGTGTAAAAGTGCTTCTTCTGACATGAGAGAATTTCTGCTTTTGCACTTGTACTTTTTATGATTACAAAGAAAATGAATTCATTGTGGAAAATGTAGAAAATGCACAAAAATGCAATGAAGAATAAAAATTCTCCCATAATTCCACTACCTAGGAATAACACATTGGTATTTACCGATTCAATCTTCTTTCAAGGGGTATTGTTTATGGGGGTGCATTTGAAGGTAAGGTGCATATTCGTAGATCTAGAAATCATGCTACATATTATTTTAACATTTTTTTGCTAAATATAATAAACATGTTTTCGTGTCATTAAAAATCCCTTCTAGATGTGATGTTTAATGGCTGCATAGTATCCTGCCATATTGAAAAAATTTATTAAATCAATCCTCTAATGCTAGGCATTCAAGTTTATTTCAAATTCTTTTGAGTTCGAAAGTCACATTAGGATGAACATCCTTGTACATAAATCCTCATGTTTACCTCTATTTCCTTAAAATTAAATTTTGAAATGAAATTACAGGATCAAAGGACATATACTTCTAAGAATCTAATTCCTATTCTCAAAATGCCTTCCAGAAAAACTTAATCAGTTTCTAATCATTCCAGCATTATGAATGTGCTCATGTCTTTGAAACCTGTCAGTTATTGTTGAAGAAGATAAAGACAAAAGACAATAAAGAGGAAGAAGGAATTTGAGGAAGAAGAGAAAGGGAAGAAGGGAAAGAGGGAAGAAGGAAGAAGGAAGGCAGGGGAGGGAAGACCCAAGAATGATAAGGTAACGATGATGAATCATAATGTATCTCTAAATCTTTGGTTTAAATTCAATTAAGAACTAGAATAACCACTTAATAGTCACCAAGGAAAAATGTAGGAAAAAAAGGTCAGTCCTCAACTTCCTCTCAAACTGTTTTATACTAAAAGGAAATTGCTGCCCTTGGTAACATAAAAGAAATGTACCACATCCATCAACAGAGGAAATACCCTTTCAAGACATAGGCAAGAACACTGTCTCATAGCTGGGAATGTGAACGTATTAGGAAAACCCGAGTGACTTCTGTTTCACAGAGATGCTAACCTTCCATTTACTAAAGGGTTTGTCATCTATTCCACAAGACCTTTGGTTACCTGAGGCTAAAATGAAAAGGGGATAATGGAGAAACTATGACAAAATTTGAAGAGAAAATTCAGTTTTCAGAATAAAGATGAAAAATTCATCTTAACAGGACAGCAAGATAAATCACTTTGTCACAATGATCCAATGACTCAACTGGATCCAATGACCCAACTCATTGCTTTTTCAATGAGCACTCCAGAACAATCCCAAAGCACTGCAGAAGGCTGATGGCAATAAGCTTACCCCTTTCTGTGACCGTTAGCTCTGTCAGGGGGATATTATGGTGCACGTCTGGGGGATTCTTCACAGCACAGCTGAATGTCCCATTGTCCTTAAGGGTAGGATTGCTTATGCTTATAGATGCATCCCCTTTGTACACATTTCCAACCCAGGAAATCCGATCCCGAAATGTGCCTGCTGTGGTTGGGTACTGGAAAGACTGATAATGAAAAATCTAAGAAAGCAACACCATGAGAGAAAAATGTTAATTTGGAAAATGTTAAGCTAAGTAGTTCCAAAGTAAAATACAACTATATAAATGGGTTCTTGTAGTTGGGAAAATTTTTAAATGCTTTTTTTTTTTTTTTTCACCTTCATCCTCTGGTTCATCCTATTATCCTAACGGCCAATTCAAAAAAGGAATAATGAAAGAATCCTGGGATCCTAACTCTTGAATCTCTTCTAAATTCTTAACATCCTAAAGTAATAGCTTTAAACCAGGGCAACTCTGCTCCTCATAAAACATTTGGCAATAGTTGGAGACTTTTTTCCATCTTCAAAACTTATTTATTTATATTTAATTGACAAATAATAATTATTATATTCATGGGATACAATGTGATTTTTTTTCTGACAGTGTTCTACCACTGAGCTATATACCTAGCTATTTTTGTTTGTTTGTTTAGTTTTTTTTCAGATGGATAGAATATCTTTATTTTATTTATTTATTTTTATGTGGTACTGAGGCTCAAACCCAGTGCCTCACACATGCAAGGCAAGTCCTCTACCACTGAGCCACAACCTCAGCCCCTATTTTTAGTTTTTTAAGAACCTCCATATTATTTTCCAAAATGGCTATACTAATTTACATCCCCACAAACAGTATACAGGGTTCCCTATTCTCTAATCCTTCCTACATTTTTTATAACTTGTCTTTCTTATAATAATCATTTTAACAGATGTGAGGTGATATCTCATTGTGGTTTTAATTTGAATCTCCATAATAATTGAGATATGGAACATTTTTCATGTATCTGATAGCCATTGATAGCTCTTCTTTTGAGAATTATCTGTTCAGATCCTTTGCTCATTTTTTAATTAGGTTCTTTGTTTTCTCACTGTTGAGTTGGAGACATTTTTGTTGTCACAGTGGGGAGATGAGCCTACTGGCATCTAATGAATAGAAGCCAGAATTACTGTTAAACTTCCCACAGTGCATGGGATGATGGCCCCCACAACAAAGAATCATCTGGCTCAAAATGTCAACAGTGCCAAAGTTGAGAAACCTTGCTCTAAAGTTATGTCTCATATTGTTATAGCACTTTATAGTTTACAAATGACTTCCACATATTTGTTCACTTTAGCCTTATAATAACACTAAATGATATGTGTTATAACTAACACATAACTAACTATTCCAAATTTATGGAAAGGGGAACAAGACCAAAAACAAACAAAAAACTGACTTACTCAATGGTACCTATTATTAAGTAACAAAAGGGAGATTTTTGTTTATTCTCAAAATCACTGGCATAGTGTAATATAATCCAGTCTCTCTCACATTATCTACCCTGGAAGTTAATATAAATCCAAGTCAAATGCATAAAAAGGACTCAATGAATGTATATTGAATTAAAACAGTGCTGGACTGGACTTGGTGATCAGACACTTCATCATCAAAAGCCCCTGATTATACCTGGAGGTGGGTCAGCCAGGTACACAAAACAATGTAAGTTTTCTCTCTTATGCAAGATTCAAGATACAAACAATTCCTTTGTTTTCTTGGTAACTTCCCACTTAAGCAACTAGGCATTTATAACCACTGAATTTCCCAACTGAACAGCAATTTCTCAGAGAAGATGCTGAATCACTTGTTGGTTCATTTGTTCAACAAATACTACATGCAGAGTGCATTCTAGGCAGTATGTTAAAAAAAAAAAAAAACAGTACACTGGGAGCCACACAGGCACAGTTCCTACCCTCATGGAACTTACATTCTAGTGGTAAATACAGTTATCAAGAAATAATATGTGAGATGAGTGTTCCAAAGGGAGGTAAAGAGAGCCTACCACTGATTACCAGCATCAGGATAAAAGGGTTTGAAAGTCCTGATTGACAAAACAAGGCTGCGCTGTATCTTCAAGGTTAATCTAACCAATAAGTTCCATACTAAATTAGTGATACTCAAATCCTTACTAATTGATCAACGCAGTTACACTAACTGTGTAACTGCAACATTACATTATGTGACTTTAAAGGTCTACTGAGTCCAACTTGGGTGGGTTTGCTGGTTTTCTACCAGTCTCACAGAGATCCACTGTTTGTCTATAAGGTTTCTGACCCAAGAAGCTCATTGCTTGCTCTGTCCTACTTTTGGCCAAGGAGGTTGAGCCAAACAAGGGCAGCCATGGTTTCCTGAATACTCAGAATAAAGTTAACTGTTTTAAAGAAAAAGGAACCACGAATGCAGTCTAGCTTCCTTCCCTAGAATTAACTGCCTAGCTCCAAGCTACGTGGCACTGAAAAATGACTCCAAAACAGAATTCAAAGCTTACACATTAAAATGAAAGGGAAAGTTTTCCCAACGAAGGAAAACAGCATAAATAAGTTAAGAATACTTTCAAAAAACTAATCTTACATATATGGTTGTGAGATTCACATTGTTGAATAGCACTTATACTGAGCTAAGGATACTGCTGGAATCATAAAGAGAAAGGGTGTCTTATAGTATCTAATCTTCAATTAGATACCCGTAATGGGATTTGAACCATAAATGGTTTCTATATGTGTGACTAAAGTATATTGCTTCTAATATAGCAAGACCATCTGTCACCAACAACATCTATCACCAACACAAGGTGCCACCACTTTCTTCAAAGGCAGCTATATAAATCACTGCAGATGTTTACCTGCTGGGAGAAGAAGCCAAGATAAATCTACAAAGTATAGCTATACAAGCAGATACACCCACTGAGACAACTTTATTTAACAGGAAATGAGCAGCTAGTTTTAAGAGAAAGGATGTCTGTGACTGGGACCCATAGAACTGTTTTAGTCAGTGGTCCTGGAGATACACTTCTTAGTAGATCAAATGTGAAAATGAAGCTATAAAAAAATTAAACCATATTTCCTCTAGTTTTTTGGCCATTTTATTCCTGCAAATTATATGCAAGATTCTCTCCCTCTCTCTCTCTCTCTCTCTCTCTCTCTCTCTCTCTCTCTCTCTCTCTCTCTCTCCCGCTCTCTCTCGGTATTAGGGATTGAACCGTGGGGCACTTAATCACTGGGCACATCCCCAGCCCTTTTTAATTTTTAATTTTGAGATAGGGTCTTACTAAGCTGCTTAGCGTCTCGCTAAATTGTGAGGCTGGCTTTGAACTTGCAGTCCTCTTGCCTCAGCTTCCTAATCCCTGCTGGGATTACAGGCATGTGCCACCACACCCAACTTATATGCAAGATTCTTAAATGGAAGAATAAAACGTCCTCTGTGATCAAATAAATGTCACACAGGGCAGAAGCTCATCTCCTTCCCTTTACATAGAAGTCCATCTTCTATTCTAAGAGGAGAAGGCTTCATGAATGCCTGTTATTTGCAATAAAAAGATTTCAAAACTGTTGACCCAGAAGACTCAAAGCAGCTTTCTGAAAAGTACACACTTACAGACTCTGTGCGACTGCTGCTGGGAGGGCGGTATGTCCAATCTATGGTCAGTTTGTCAGTGACTTCCGAAGTTGACTTAAAGGTACATTTCAACTTGATCTTTTCTCCAACATAACCTCGGACATGAACATCTGCATTAATCTCCAAGGAAAGGACGATATGAACACCTAATCAAAGCAAGCCCAAACATTTAAAGTGTATTAATTTTGGTGGAATGTACAGATGTCAATGAACAACACAGGCATGCTATTTATCATTTTCATGGCTCTCATCAAAAAGTCAGGGCAATCAATGTCTTCTCAGGCAATCCCACAAGGGACAAGGACCTGATATCCCCATTAATCTAAGATAGCATTTTTATCATTCTGTAATCTTAAATCATAGATTGAATACTTGGGTAAAATTTAAAACCTAGTCACACAAGCATTTTTTCCAAAATGCAAGTTTATGGTTAAATTAAGTACAAGTGAGCAGGGCTGTCCACAGTAGGCAAAAAGGCAACACCATTCACCCTTTTCCATTTCCCAAACCCCAGAGCACACACATGCTCTGGGAATATGACAGTTTTCGTGGGGTCTAAGGGACTTACCCCAAGTACAGCATGAATGTAGCAAGAAGCTGTCACTGTCTCAATCACCAGTAAAATGAGAATAGGAAATAAGAATAGGAAAAATTTTCAAAGAATTTAAAAAAACTATTCCGTGGCCTATCTGGTTTTCCCCTCTTTATTAAAGCTAGTTAATTAATCACACATTTGTTCAAATTTACTTATGGGGAGGAAAACAGAAAAACTGGATGCATTCTACAATGCAAAAATAAGAGAGCATTTTTAAACCCTGCAGAGACCTACTCATATTCGCTCATATTCAACTTTGACACGACATCTCCCCCAAAAGAGCTGGCATTTTTTTCTTATTAATTTCTGCTTTCAGAAAATAGTAGAAACTTATTTTCCACTAAAGAGTCATATTTTAGAAAATTAAGTCTCTAGCACTTTGTTTTTCCTGCTTCTTTATCCACCTCAATGAGCCATGATTCTTCTGTTAGCCAAAGACACACAGAATGAAGAGGGTTCAAGTCCCAGTCCAAATCCCAGTTCAAATCCCAGTGATACTGCTTGGCCCTCAGCAAGCTACTATATGTGCTCCATCTCCTCATTCTTACAAGGACCTTATGGGAAGGTCACTATGAGGATTAAATGAGTTAAAACATGTACAACACTAGAAGCTTACCAAGAGCTACTGAGTTATCGTCCAATTCATCTTAGTACCATCAGTATCAACATTCACCTATTCAGTTCTTCTACACTGTCTCGATCTTTCCTACCACAGACAGCTCTGAGTCATCAGTTCCCCTGCCTCTACCTCTGCCTGCTTTGAATCATTTTTGTCACTCCTCTCTAGACAATCTAGTTTGGTCACATTCCTCTTAAAAGGAGGAGACCAAGATTGAGCTCACTAATAACAACTTCAATGACACATTAATGTGGAAAAATCCTTACCTAAGTCTAAAAACTGGAAGGCGGAAACAAATGGATAATCTGTATTGTCCCCTCATCCCACTCTTTTATTCTAAAGCACAAGTATTACAGGTACAGTACAGAATTTAAAGCATGGATTAGAATTAGCCAGACCTGAACTTAAGTTCTATCTCAGCAACTTTCTGTCTGTGAGACCATGATCAGTTACCCAACCTGTTCAAACTTTAATTTCCTCACTTAGTATGTAGGAATAATAACCAAATCTGCTTCATTGGATTATTGTGAAGATTCAATACAATTAAAATGATAACACCTAAAATGCTTAATAATAAAATTTTTCAATAAATATTATTATTAAAATGAACATTATATAGATTAAAAGCCTTCAGTAATTCCCTGTTGCATCATGGAATAAAACCCAAACAACAATTTGGCCCCAAACTTCTGCCACTCTGCCACCTACCCATCCCATCCCCTTTACCATGCCTAAAATGTCTTTCCATTTCCCAAAGGCACTGTGTCCTTTCATGACCTGTGTCTTTCCTTGAATATGTCTCTGTCTGGAAGGTTGTCCCCATCTCTACCAATCCTGCCTGGGTTTTTCTCCATCACACCGTACCCTCAACAATCACACTTCTTAAAAAAACACACACATATTAGCCCCTTTGTGATGCTTTCCTAAATTTTCTGATAAAGTTCATCACTATTTCTTCAACATTCTCATAATACTTAGTACACAGAGCTACTCTAGTACATATGCCATTGATTGCAAGTTAATTTAAATGCTATTTATTTCCTCCATTAAATTCAAGCACCTCTGGGGCAAAAATTCAGACAGAGGGGGTCAGAAAAAGAGAGACTGAGAGAAAGAGATGAATGAGTCTCCATAAATTCTAGTACAGGAACAAAATATACTCATTAATAACCCACCCACCCCCTATCACCTTCTTTACAGTATTTTCAACACTCTTAACTCCCCTATTCTTCTGTCTTTCTATTGCACCCATTCAGGAAAAGCCTAGCTCTAGATGACCACTTCTAGACTGAGCTGGTATAACCTGAAGGAGAAAAATCACATAATTGCAACATGAAAAATTAATGTAGGGAAAGGGTGGTGTCAAGAATGACACCACCTGACTTGGTGATGCTACTCACTAGAGAGGGAAGACTAGAGATGTACCAGACTTGGAAGTGGAACATGAATTTGATTCTGGATGAATCTGGATGTATGTGAGATACCCAAGGGATACTATCAAAGGAGCAGTTGGTTTAGGTTAAAGGTCAGCAAACTATGGCCCATGGGCCAAATGCAAATGGGTCTCATGAGAGGAGCAAACTAAGAAAAACTAGCAACTAATCTTACCCTCTGCTCTGTGGGTTATCCAGATGGAGGTAAACCAATTATAATCTCTAGAATTATCCTGATACACAGATAAAAAATTCAACGTATTTATGTAAACAAGGTTTTATTAAAAAACAGCCATATTGGGCTGGGGATGTGGCTCAAGTGATAGCACGCTCGCCTGGCATGAGCGAGGCACTGGGTTCAAACCTCAGCACCACATAAAAATAAAATAAAGATATTATGTCCACCTAAAACTAAAAAATAAATATTTTTTTAAAAATAGTCATATTCTGGGGCTGGGGATGTGGCTCAAGCGGTGGCACGCTCGCCTGGCATGCGTGCGGCCCGGGTTCGATCCTCAGCACCACATACAAACAAAGATGTTGTGTCCGCCGAGAACTAAAAAATAAATATTAAAAAAATTCTCTCTCTCTCTCCCTCTCCCACTCTCTCTTTAAAAAAAAAAATAGTCATATTCATTTGCTTACGTATATTGTCTATCATGGTGTTTTGCACTTTTTGCAGAACCAAGTAGTTACAACAGAGACTATGTGCCTGAAAAGCCCAAAATATTTACTCTCTACCCATTTATGGAAAGTTTTCCAAAGAGCAATGAAGAGACCTGGATTAGAGTTATAAATCAGAATTCCTTTATTCTCTCCCCAACCAACACCCCACACTGATTGTGCTATATACACACAAACAAACATGTAAATTTCACATCTCTGACAGTCCCTACCAAATCCCCTTCTAAGTCTCTTCCCTTGTAATCCAATATTACATTCATTCAGAAATGTCTACCTTAGACTAATGACTTTGCAGATATTTATTTTTCTACCTGAGTCAAAGAGCATTCTGGACAGGTAAAAACAGTAAACTAAAGAAATATCCATAAAAAAAAATTTTAATTGGGGAAGAAAACAGAAAAATCATATTTAACATAATTTTATAAATGGAAGAAATTAAAGAAATATGACAGAATAAAGTTCCTAATTTTATAAACTTGATTTTCCAAAATATGCATCTGCCAATCTTTTGTTCATATAATGGCACATTTACATGGAAAAGAGAAGACTATATTACCTACTCAATTATTTCTATACATTTCAACAACTGCTATAATAGGATTAGACTTATAACTTAAGGAGAATTTGAACAAACTAATAATTAAATGTGTCCTATCTGTGAAGAGGAAAGGCAAATAAATATTGGTATGAAAACAAAGTCTATTACCTAACAGATTCAAAAGTCAGGCCAAAAAAGAAAGAAAGACAAAGATGAAACATCAAAAACACACTAAGTGAAAGAATTCAGTCACAAAAGAAAATACATTGTATGATCCCATTTATATAAAATACCTAGAACAGGCAAATCCACAAAGTTACAAAGTGGACTGGTGGTTATCAGGGGTTGGGGGAAGGTGGGAATGGGCTTAGGATTTCTCTTTGGGGTGGCAAAAATATTCTAAAATTGGTTGTGGTGATGATTATGCAACTGTATGACTCCTGTAAGCCACTGAATTGTACATTTTAAATGGATAAATTGCATAGAATATGACCATATCTCAATACACCTGTTATTTAAAAAGATATAAATCTCCTCAACATACAAGAAGATGATAAAATCAACTTTAATGTTTGAATTATTTGGTCCACTGAATTTGAAGCAATTCTTCAATGTGAAATGGCATTAAGTTCAAGAAAACACCAATTATTTCTAGAAAATTTTTTTCCTTGATAGAATATTTGACATTTCGTGTGTGTGTGTGTGTGTGTGTATGTGTGTGTGTGTAAGAGAAAGAGAGAAAGAGATCTGGGTATATTTGAAGTGACAGGTCAAACTAAATATTATATTGCAAAAGGAATTTAGATGAAAAACTGGACACTTATGATGACACAGGCAGCTGGGAGGAATTGGGGAGTGTGCTGGCAGCAATAATATTAGTCACCAGATAAATAAAAACTTCCCAGTCTTACCTGCTGAGAATTAGGGCACCTGATTTATATTTATATAATATTAAAGGTTCATTTCAGAAATATCCATTACTTACAGGGAAGATTTATGAAGTCAAAAATTCACTCTAATGCTGCTGTAATTATATTTGATTTCCCCAAAAGACACACACACAAAAAAAAAAAAAAAAAAACAGGAAATAATTACACCCTAAAATGAAATTAATTAGGTTGGACCGAAATATACGCAATTTGAAAATTACATGAAATCAAAACATACTCAATTTTTACAAGTGTTATTGTGTCCGTATGTATTTCTGATATCACTCAGACGATTAAGAACCGACATAACCTTATATTTTTAAAAATGTTTTTTTAAATGCTAAGGCAGTTGCTGCTTCTTCAACAATATACTTCTGTATAATAACAAAATCACATCATGACCTGTGACAAACGTTTTATTTCATAGCCCAAGATATTCATTTACAAAAAATAAAATTATCAAGTAACGATTTTGTTTCCCAAAACTAAAGGGACCCACTATGGCCACTAGAAATTCCTTTCTGTCATCAGAGTAACAGCAGACTACCACAGATTATCTCATACAAGATAACCACGCGTTGCCCCCAAAGCCTGAACTTTGTGGTTCCACCTAGTCATGTCATCACCAAAATACAGCGACAAGGTGGTCGAGCTCAGGAAAGGACTGACAAGAGAGCAACTCTCCTCTGTGGGTGGCGTGAACCAAGAGAACATCCTCCGCGGCACCCTCCCTTCCTTCCTTCCCAGAAACCGAGCGGGGGCTTTGATGAGACCCCCCCACCCGGAACCGGAAAAGCGACCATCTTCCCTAACCCCCCCCAGCCGGAAGTGGGACACAGCCAGCCGGCCAACTCACCCTGGAAAAATAGGATGCCCAGCACTGAAAAGAGCGCGCAGCCACGGCCTCCAGCCGCTCCGCTCTGCTGCATCCCGACAGCTCTTCAGATACTTGTACACCTTGTTTGCGGCTCCCGGTAACGACTCAGGTAACCCCGGAAGTGACGTCAGCGAGAAAACTTAAAATGGCCATCCGGAGATGCCGTAGGCTGTGGCTACCTTCCAGAATCGCACCTGGTTTCACTGACCAGCGATTCTTTGACTCTTAAGTGAGAGCTCGTTGCTCTTTTGCTTGAAAATGAAATCGGTTACAGACTTAGGAAAATTTTCGGTTTTATTTTTATAGAATTCTGCACGACTAAATAATCTTGAGCAGCTGTGTTCCAGATGTTGTCTATACGTCTAGAGATTTTAGTGGAACTCTCTCGGAATAGATTCTCATAAATTTAGAGTACAAAGAGACCTGGGAGCATATGCAGGGTCAGTCAGTAGATAAATATGTATTAGGCCCTGTGGCCAATACTTGCCATAGTCTCCGATTTTTGTCTTTTTCAGTGTAGCTATTATAGCATCCAGAATTGGATGTTTATTAAATTACTGTTTACAGTCTTAATGATGGTCACATAATTACATCATATATTAGGGGTGAAGAGGAACTAGGATTTTGTATCTTTTATTTGGAAAAGAAAGCTTTGCTATCAAAGTACTTGAAATGAGATGGCATCACATCCTTCTGAAAAAGATGGTACAGAACCTTGCTTTAATTATGCTATCCTAGTCTGGAATCGCACATGATTAATGAAAGCAGGAGAGAGCCAAAAATATGCTTCAACTTTTGGAAAGATTTAATAACTTGCCACTATCTCTTTACTAGACCCGAAAGCTAGTAGTTTTCTCTGTTGAGCGAGTATTGCAGGAGTACCAAATAGAATAGTTGATACCTTTCCTTCAGGAGTCCACAAACTAAGTAGTGTTGTTATGCCCAATTCCCAGTTATCCAAAGCAGTGTAACAATTGTGTGGAAATCCATATACTTTTACTTACCCAGTAGAAACTAATTCTATCCATTATTGACTCCCAGGTTGTCTCTACTAAGAAAACTTTTCAGTGAAGATAAATATATACCTCTGTTTTGTTATCTGCTATGTAAAATTTCAAATTTGGAATGTAAGCAAATCATTTCATTTATAATTCTTTATTACTAAAGGTTTATTTACATGGTATTTAAGGCATAATAAAAAATAAATTACAATACAAAAGTTCTCTTTAGGAAGGAGACACTAAACAACATGCTATATTACTCCTTGAGTATTTAGCCAAGACACAAGCTACAAGTTTGCTGGAAAAACTCTCCATGAGTTTTTAACTACTTTTTCATTATAACTATAGAACATGCAGTCTGTCTGTTTAAAGAAATATCCAGTTGTAATATTTTCAAAGTTTAATTATGAAGAAAAATGTAAAATGTGAATTAAAGGTAATATAGACTTCAGATCTAACTTTTAGTTTCAAAATTGACACTGGCTGTCTAGACACTTTTTAAAAGAGACCTCTATTTCCATGGCCCACTTACAAAGTTTGTTTTACCTACCAACATAAGGGAAAATAATAAAGTTTGTTTCATTCAGTTAAACTAGTTTTGATATTTCTTTGCTATGTACCCAGTTCTCTCTTCCTTAAAATAAGCAAGTGACTTACAACTAAAAAGAAAAAGAAAAATTTAAATAATTTCTTCCAGTTCTCAGAACTTTGCACAATATTGTACAATATTATCATCATTTAGTGTTGACCTTTCTTCACCATCTTTAAATTTTAAGAATTGTAATAGACTATTTCAAAATACATCTATTAAACTGCTTAATGATTTCAGTCTGCAAATGAACTTAGCTTTGCTCTATTTTAATATTTTAACTGGGGGTAAAAAACATAGTAAGCAAAACAGTCATTGCTCATGAAAGACCTAGACTGTTGAAAAAAATTGACAAGTGATTCATCCTGAGGTGGCATTTGCCAATGTATTAGAATTTATGTAACTTTTTGTAGTCACTGTGATTTAGACTTGTACTATTGTAAACCTTGGATTAATTACAAAAACAAAACAAAATTTTTTTTGTATTCACCTGGAATACTGAAAGAAATTCAACAAAAGCAAGATGTGTCTCATACTTAAGGGGAGCCATTAAAAACAAATCAAACTTAACAGTTTGGATTTGGGATTTAATGTTAATCAAATGTAGCTGGGAGACCTTTTAATTAAAAATGTGAGAAGGAAAGAGAATAAACATTAACTTTGGTAGCAAGATTACTGGTCTAAAAAACAAGTGCTTGAAAGGAAATGTCATGACAGGCAGATTGGCTTCAATATATGTGGATATAAGTCATACTCAGATAAGGGGTGTTTAAGGGCAAAAATATAGCTTCTTAGTTTATAAAAGCTAATGCTCATCTGAAAAATATTTGCACTCTGAAATTAAATAAAACCTTAATAATAAGATTGTATGTGAGTCTGATGGTATCTGCTCAAGAGGAGTCTTGTGTTGCCTGCAGAAGATGTTGGATGGGTATGTGCTGCATAATTGGTGGAAAACAGGTCACAACTGGAAAAGCCAAAGAAAGGTTTCCATTAACTTCCATTAACTTCATGTATCTAGGGTTCTTGTTCTTGAAAATCTTGTTTCCTATAATAGAAAACAAAAGTTTAAATGGATAATGTATTTTGGAAGAATGCAATAGGAATACCTAGCCTTATGAATTATATACATATTATTAAATGAATTCTCCCTTTTTTTTTTGGTATTGGTTATTTAACCCAGGGGTGCTTAATAACTGAGGCCCATTCCCAACCCTATTATTTTTTATTTTGAGACAGGGTCCCACTAAGTTGCTTAAGGCCTCAAACAAAGTTGCTGAGACTGACCTCAAACTTGCAATCCTTCTGTCTCAACCTCCTGAGTTGCTGGGATAGCAGGCATGTGCCACCATTCTGGGCTATTCTCCATTTCTTAAGGAAAATATTCTTAAATTTAATACAAGAAGTTTCCTGATTCTTAATACATGGTTCTCAAAGTCAGTATCCTTTATTCATAGCATCCTAGCGCTTTAGCATGGACACTTGGAGGATCCACAGCTCGCTCACATACATACGTTTTCTACCCACCCTCATTATAAACAAAATCAAACATATAGAAAGGTAAAGAAGATGGTGTATGGAATTCATCAACCATCTAATTTTAAAGTATTCTTTTTTTATTTACTTTTTTTTTGGATGAAGTTTTTAAAGGAATTTACTGGCATTACCCCTGTTTACTCCTATATGCATCTTTTTAAATGGGGACATTTTCCTATGTAACTACAATATCATTATTGTACTTTATAAAATCTAACAATTTCCTGATATTATCCATATGCAACATTTTCATATTCAAGACTTTCCCAATTGCTCCCACCAAACTGTTTTACATCTAGTTTGTTCAATCTGTATCCATCCAGGCAGGGATTACACATTGCGTTTGATTGTGTTAGCCTCTTAAGTCTCTTAAATTTCTTTTAATCTAAAACAGCCCCCATCTTTATTTTCCATTACCCTGACTTGTTAAGAATCTGCTTGATTTTAAAAAGACAAATAGCCTTTGGGAAGAACTCCCTGATACCAAATTTGGATTTTTGCAGGTTGTTTTGTTTTGTTTTGGTTTTGCAGCACTTCGCCATTGAGCTACCTCCCCCTTGCAGTACTCCACCTCAGTCTCCCAAATAGTTGAAATTACCGACATGCACTACCACATCTGGCCAGTTTTGTTTTTTCAATCCAATCACATTTATTCATATTCTATTTTATAAATCCGTGAGGTTTTTCACTGGAGCTATAGCATATAAAATGTGACTCTCTTTACAACTAATAACAGTCTATAAAAAGTTCCTGCCATGTAGATGACCTGAACTGAGTTTCACAGGTTAAAGTAATTAATGTCAAAAATATTCTGATAGTGTAAAATTCAGTTTACATTACTCATTTTACAATAACTAGAAATTAAAGGTGTAGTCCTACTTTAGAGAATGGGAGAAATTCTGAGCATAGGAAAAACAAATAATCCTACCTTTTAAGCCTGATAAACCTGAAAGTTGGAAAAATAAAGTTATTCACTAAACTAGATTTATAGAGCAATAACTAATTTAGAGGAGTGAAACCAATTCCAAATAATACAAAGTTTCTCCAGTCAAAATACCAGGCAGATCTTTTAAGTCACTCTCTTATTGCCATACTGGTTTACAATAAAAGAAAAAGAAGAAGAAAAATCTAGGGCTGGGGTGGTAGAGTGCCCACCTCACACATGTGAGGCACTGGGTTTGATCCTCAGCACCACATAAAAATAAATAAAGATATTGTACCCAACTGCAACTAAAAAAATAAAAATAAAGACTAGGGCTGAGGATATAGCTCAATTGGTAGAGTGCTTGCCTCTCATGCACAAGACCCTGGGTTCAATCCCCAACACCACACACACACACAAAAAAGATTTATTTACATGTTGATAGTTTATTCTTGGTAGTGATAAATATAACCCCAAAGCTTAAAAAAAAAAAAAAGAATTCTTTGAGCTTTAATGGCAATAGAGTCTAGCTTCTTAATCCTTTGTACAAAATTCATAGCCATTCATGAGACTGGAACCCTGACTGGGAACCTCTAATTTCATATAGGAAATACCTAATGACCATATAAAGTAATCTGGGCAATCCATGTTAGAGGTGGACCAGACAGGTCAGAAAACTGAGAAAAGAGAGAACCCATTTTGAGCCTCACCATCTAGGAAAGTTAGTCTGTGTCTTCTAAATAAACAGAGACCTTTTCTTGGTTGAGCCTTTCTTCTTCTTTTCTGTAACAAAAAGCAGGAAAAAAATGTCAGGTAAACAAAATTGGGAGGGAGGCAAATATTTTTCAGGTAATGTATTTTCTCCCCCATTTTTTGAGAATTACACTCAACTGGAAGTAGATTAGTTTAGCATTAAACAGCTACTGCCATCTGACTAGAAATACTTATGCCTCCACCTGAACCTGGGTAAATGAACCAAGACTCTTCAGAATATGAGGGAATACAATTGGGGACCTGATTTGGGAACTCCAGAAGCTTAAAGCAAACACCTTACTTTACCATTAGAATGCTAACTCTTATTTCTACTCCTGTTCATAAAAGAAAAAGTTTTATGTTGACCTAAAAGTTATCTTTATTAATTATGTTCTATTCAAACCAGAACCTCAGAGGTGGGTTTCTTAGATTCCTTAAAATCAATTATATTTGTTTTAGCAAATATTTACTGAGGAAAAGAACCAAATGATTCTGGGACAACTATATGTCCACATCCAAAAAATGAATTGGGACTCCTACCTCAACAATATTCAAAAATTAGCTCAAAATGGATCAAAAACCTAAATGTAAGAACTAAAATGATAAAACTCTTAGAAGAAAATGTAGGTGTAAATCTTCATGATGTTGTTAAATCTTCATAATGATGATTTCTTAAATGTGACACAAAAACCCTAGCAACAAAAGAAGAAACAGGCAAGTTGGACTTCATCAAAATTTAAAAACTTTTATACCTTAGGACCAAATGGTTCAACACAGACTGAGTGAGATATTATGGATATCTCCACATACACCTTCATATATTTTCAAGTTCCACATGGTATCCTGTACTGATTCCTAGGAACAGGTACCAATCTATAATGTTAAAAATGTTCCTTGCATAACTATTACCTGTCAGACAGGCACTTCCTGTTGTCCATAACTTCTCAGCTGTGTTCATTCAATCTTTTGTCTGACCAGAGGGGGTTTTTCCAGGCCCATAGAACTGTGGAACATTTCTGCTCTGAGCAGAAAGTGCCCAAGAAAGTTAAAAAAAAAAAAAAAACACATGGGAGAATGGGAGAAAATAACTGCAAGTCATGTGTCCAATAAGGGATTAGTTTCCAAAATTCAAAAAGAACTCTTACAATTCAAGAATGAAAAGTAACCAGCTGGGCACAGGGGCACATGCCTGTAATCCCAGCAACTGAGGAAGCTGAGGTAAAGACAATAGCAAGTTCTAGGTCAGTCTCAGCAACTTAGTGAGAATTTGTCTCAATAAATAAAAAATAAGAAAGGGATGGAGATGTAGCTCAGTGGTAAAATGCCCATGTGTTCAATCCCCAGTACCAAAAAAAAGGTAGCCAATCCAATTTTAAGGAGGACAGACTATCTGAAGAAATATCTCCAAATTAAATATGCAAATGACCACTAAACACAGAAAAAAAATTAACATCATTAGTCATTAGGAAAGTTCAAATCAAAATCTTGTGAGATACCACTTCATGTCCACTAGATGGCTATCATTAAAAAGACAATAACCCATGTTAGTAAAGGACATGGAGAAATTAGAATCCTCGTGTATTGCTGATAGGAATGTAATATGCTGCTGTTTTGAAAACTGTCTGGCAAGTCCTCCTAAAATTAAACAGAGTTCCCATATGACCCAGCAATTCTACTCACTCCTAGGAGAATTAAAAATATATATCTATGAAAAAAACTTATAGATGAATGTTCATAGCAACATTTATTATAACAGCCAAAAAGTAGGAAAAAAACTAAATGCCCATCAGTTGATGAATGAATAAACAATATGTGATATACCCATTTCAATGAAAAATCATGCAGCCATTGAAAGGATTGAAGTACTGAGCTGGGGTGTGACTCAGTGGTAAAGTGCTTGCCTAGCATATGCAAGACCCTAGGTTCAATCCCTAGCACCAAAAAAAAAAAAAAAAAAAAAAGGAATGAAGTACCAATATGTGCTATAACACAACATGGATGTACTTTGAAAACATACTAAGTGAAAGAAGCTGGATGTAAAGGCTACATACTTTATGATTCCTTTTATAGGAAATGTCCTGGATAAGCAAACCCCCCATAGACAGATAATAGATGTCAGGGGTTGGTGGGAGGGGAAACTAGGAAGTGATGGCTTAAGGATATGGGGTTTCTTTGGAGGGATGTTTAAAAGGTTCTGGAATTGGCAGTGATTATTGAGCAACTTTGTGAATATTAAAAGGGTGAATTTTATGTCAATTTTAAAACAGGTCTATTGAGCACCTACTATCAGCACAGCACCCTTTCTAATGCACTGATTCATAGTGACCTTTTATTCTTAAGCATTAATGCTTCACTTTAAAAATAAAGGATATTTTAGGAGTTGGAAATGTAGCTCAGTGGTAAAGCATGTGCTGAGAATGCTCAAGGTATTGGGCTTAATCCCTAGTAATGCTAAATTAAATGAGTAGGGGATATTTTAGAAAAGTTTTACATAAGCAGATTTTTATGATGTGAAATTCCACATAGTAAAGAAATCCTATGATGAAATCTTTTTGTAAAGATCAAGAAAGCTTTTGTCAAGTTAATATTCACAACCTAATTTATCTGTCCTGTGACTTAGAAGTCTTTTACGTAGGATTTATTCAACAGAAAGAACGTGTGTTCAACAATTATTTAGCCCCATTTCGAAATACCAGGAGTCACCATAAGAAGGTGTTAGAAGGAGACTTTCCCCTAACTTCCCAGTCTTACGATTTTATCTCCACCACTTTGTGAGCTCTTTCAGCCCATCGCTTTTTCCGGAAATGCTGGAAGAGGACCACCACGATTACTATTATCACCATCAGTGCACAGGCAGAGCCAATAGCCAGAGCCAGGAAGTAGATCTCCGAGAACTGTACTATGAGGAGAAAAAGATCAAGTGATCAACTGAGGATTCTAAGAATAGAACTGTGAAGAAATCTAAAGACATAATTGGGATGCATTTCATCATTAAATGGAATCTTCCTTTCTCCTACCTTTATGTAAAAAATACCCTATGACCTTGTAAATTCTAGCAGCAGTGGGAAAGTCACATAGTCTACTTTAGTGCTTCTCAAAATGTGATCCTAGGAATAGCAGCAACAGTATCACTTGAGAACTTTGAAATGAAAATTCTCAGGCCCCACCCCAGGCCTATTGAGCTAGAAACAATAGGGGTGGGGCCCAATAGTCTGCTTTTTAAGTTGTCCCCAGGTGATTATGATACATACTATAGTTTTGAGAATCACTAAGTCAGCTAACTGCCTAATGGGATTATTGCTAACCTAACCAAATCTAGGGCCCAACCCATTTCTCCCCACCCCATCTCACCTCTGCCCTTCAGTCAGTCATTTATTCAGATTTATTAAGGTCCTACTGTACTCCAGGTACTGTGATACAAATGAAAAGCCAAAAAGGACATTACTCTCAAGGAGCTCTTGCCACCCCCTCAGAAGTCAGGCAAGTAGATCAGTAACTAGTGGATAAATGGTGAAAGAGGGAACCCAGGGGAAGGAACCCCTAAAGATCATAGTCTGTGAAACCTGGTTCTCCTGTTCCTTAATTTGATTTCTAATTGAAACTTCAATAAACCATTAGATCCAGAAAGGACATTAGAGAATGTATAGCTCAGGAGTTCTAGCCTGGAGCCCATCAAGAAGGATGGGGAATGGAGAGATGATCCACAGTTACCAAAAACGTGTGTTTTTCCCACTTTTTGTGGGAAACAGGGCCATGACTTTCATTTGATTCTCAAGAGTAGTGATTCTAATAAGTTTAAGAACAAATGATGTCTTGTCTAATCTGAGAAGAAACTGAGGTCCAGAGGCATTATATTACTTCTTTCAATATTCAAATGACTTCTCCGGGTTACACAGCTCTTTCTTGTGTGATTTGGGGTAATTAACTCTCTTTAGCCTCAGTTTCTTCCTGTATAAAATAGAGGTAACAATATCCATTTCTTGAATTCTTATAAAAAATAAAAACAATACATGTAAATCATTTCATGCTGTGCCTGCCCATAATAAGCACTCAATATATGGTAGCTATTGTAATTTTTCAGTACAGGTCAGCATTTAGAGATTTTCACATTTATTATCTCAATTTGTCCTCACCATAATCATCATATTATTACCTCCAATTTGTAGGTGAGGAAAATAAGATTCATGTACGGTTGCAGTTGGTAGCCATGACTCACACACAGTTCTACAGCAGTTCAAAACTGTTGTGATTTTTGTTCTTTGTGACCTGCCACTATTTTCCAGGTTGTTCTTCACAGGGGTGCAGGCAATACAATGCATTAGTTTACAGTACAATTCTAGAGTCAAAGATGGTTGGGTTTGAGTCCAAAATTACTCCAGTTTCCAACCACATGACTTTGGGCAAGTGACAACCTCTATGAGCTTCAATTTCCTTTGTTGGTAAAATGAGAGACATTAAGTGCAAAATAAACTGATGAGATATGTAAAACACAAATAGAATGTGTCATGTAAGGACAGGTGGAAAGTACTCAATAAACGTTAGCTACCATTATTGATATCTGTCTCTGAGGATGGCGTGAGGATGAAGTGAGATAGGACATGTTGAGCACTTTGGACAGTGTCTGGTACACAGCAGGAACTCAATAAGTATCTTGAATAAATGAGAGAATGAACAGACCTATTGTTGGCCTTTTATCAGAGAGTCGCTTCCTCTCCCTTTTACCATCTCAATGCCATTTTGTTACACATTCCCTGGATCCTTTTGCTTTACTCTGTTTCTTTCCACAACCAAACAAAGCCTTTCTCTTTTTACCCTAGGACTCCTAGTCTCCCTCTGCAGTTCCCAGCACTAGGCCCCCTCTCTACCCTTTCAACCATAACAAGAGATTGCCTCTCTTTTCTACCAGCTCTCTCACTCCCAAAACCCCGTTTCCCCCCCCCTCCCCACATAACCTACCAGTGTGCACAACGCTGAGCCGGACCGTCCCTACCAGCCCATCAACATCAGGTGGGTTCTTCACCTGACAAGTGTATGTCCCATTGTCATCAAACTGCAGTTTCCAGAGAAGAATGGAGACATCGTACCGCTCAGGGTTCCCATCCCAGACCACCCGGTCCTTGAACCGCCCACTCATGGGTGGGAAGGGATCCACATGGTAGTAGAATACCTGGAGGGGGGAAAAGCAAATGTCACTTATTCAATACCCAGGCAAGGAGGCTGCTATGATGGGGGCAGAAGAGAAACAACAGCAAGCCCAGCTGTCCCATCCACAGCTCTCTCATAGGAATCTTTCTTCCCCCTCCACTGGCCTCTGTCCAGTTCTGTCAGTCTCTGTCCCAATAATTATTTCCCAGCTTACCCCTGTGCCTATTGCTAAGAAAAATACAGGAAGGGTAAGGAAAAATACACTGGTTTAATGCCTGACCAAGGGTCCCCTAGAAATTAATGACAATGATTTACTTACAAACTGTTCAGGCCCCCCATCTCGAGGACGGAAATTCCAAGTCACTGTTAGTGCATCACCCACAGGAGCAAAACTGGAGAAAGTGCATTTTAACCGAGTATCTGTCCCGTTCATAGCCTCCACTGCCCCAGAGGTGTAAATTTCCACAGCTGTTGTAGGCCAAAGAGCTGCAGTAAAAGGAGTAAGAAGGGTTAACAGGGGATGTGGGCTTGAGAGGACTATGACACTTTCAAAATAAATGTCTGAGTAGGGAACAAGGCAGAACCATGATGCCCAGCTCTCAAGCTTACTCACCCACAGTCCCACCCACCTACAGGCAGCCCAGAGCTCCCATCCCCTCACAGCTCAAACACCACATGGGGAACCTTCCTAGTGCTTCCAGGGCCTCAGGACACTGACTTCAGAAGTGCTATAACAAACTACAAATATTAAAGTCAGGAGCCCAGAATTAAACTTCATAGCAGATAAGTTTTCCAGAGAGTTCTCATGATGTAGGTTTCCTACACTGCAGAAGTTGTCAGCTGCCGGCAGCCTGTGTTTGCCTGCACCCGGGGACCTTTATACCACGTGGCATATTTTTACCATGATATTGACGTTCAGAATGTGTGTGTTGGGGCAGTTTCAAAACCGCGGTGGGTCTCTAACAGTCTTGGTTTTCCTGGTGCTGCGCAGAGTTCCACACAAGACTCACACACAGAAATCAAGTGCCAAGTCCTACCAGCAGCAGGAGGCTGAGAACAGCCACACAAAAATGGTGTGTAACCTGAGATTAGAAAGCCCTCTCTGTACCTGGATCACTGGCAGCCAACACACCGAAACTTATTTGTCCAAAATAATTCCCCCCAAACAACTACAGTTTCAGTAAAGTCCAAACCAAAACCAACTGCAACTGTGTCTTGGGCTCCCACGCAGAACTCCGGCGATTTCTTCTACAATTAACTATCTCTGTTGTGTGGGCAATAAAGGAGGAAACGGGAGGAGCCGCCAGGTCTTACCTGTGAGCTGTAAGCCAAGGAGGAGAGGCACCAGGCGCGCAGGACTCTTGCCATACATGAGGGAAACCCAGCCCTGGTCCCAGAGACCAGACCGGGCAGACCCAGGGCTCTAGCACCTGCCAAGATCCGTGCGGGAAGAGCGGGAGCCGCGTTTTCCCCGAGAGGGGAGTCTCGGTCCCTCACCTACGGGAATCTGAGCTCCGGAGCAAGCCAGTCGTGACTCATCCCGCCCCGCCGGTGCACTGTGCTGGAATGAAAGGTGGGGCCTCCTCTCAACGCCCTCCTTCCCTTCCTCCGTCCCACCCTCCACACTGGGAACACGTCTGCACAAAGGTCCCAAACTCAGCAGTCCTCTCTTGACTTTTCAGTTCATCTGACCGGGCCCTGGCCTCTGGATGGCCTCGGAAACAGCCAGAGGAGGTGGTGCCAGTCTGCAGTGTCCCAGGCTGCTTTGGGCTTGGTCCACACACACCCTTTTAAAACAGGCTTGAGGCCGCCCTGGGAAGTGAACCGTGAAAACACCTTGCAGGGATTCCACATCCCAAAGCACCGCCCCGGGGCCACCTTAGCCTAGAGCTGGAATCGCAGCAGCTCTTCAAAACAAGAGTCCGAATTCCTTAGGACCCTGAGTGGACACAGAGTCCTAACAGTAGTGACACCCTCAGTTTTAGCCAAATGTTACCACAAGGATTTCTGCACCTTTTTTTAGCTTGTAGTTTTCGTTGATACCCAGCAGAAGCAAATCTCAATATTTAATTTTCCTTTTAACGATTTAAAGAAGAATCAGGACAACAGCCCTGCTCATTTACTCCACCGTCTCAGTACAGTTTGCAAAGTGTTTTCATGCTCAGCCTTTCATTTCCACAACTCCCCACAAAGTAGTCCCATTTTACCAAGGAGGACAAGAAAAGCCCAGGGAAGGTAAGTGATTTGCCTGAGGTTGCACAACCAACCAAACTTTTCTAATTCTCAAGTGTAGTGCTCTTGCCACAAAATTCCAGCTGATATGAATAATCAGAGATTCTCAAGGGAACATCTTATAATACCTTTTTGTGCTTCACATTTCATCTGCCATTTTTAGGGCAGCCATCTGTCTGAGAAGTCTAAAGAGTTGAGGAATTAAAATGAGAAAAAAAGGCCTCCTTGTCTGGCAAAGAAGCAGTGCTGAACTGGGAGGATGAAGACTCACCTGCAGCGAGGAATTCTGCTAGATCAAGGGTGAAATCCTAGCAGAGTTGAGTTGCCCTTGCGCCCAGATTAGCAGTCTGGAAACCAGTGATTCATCAAGTCTCCTAGCTGAACCCCGGAACAGAAAGGTTGCCAGGAGAGGGAGCAAGGAGCAGGATATGCAGAAAATAAAACTTGGGGCTGGGAGTGTGGCTCAGTGCTAGAGCACTTGCTTAGCATGCAGTGAGGACCTGGGTTCAATCCCCAACACTGAAAGAAAAAGAAAAACAGTAAAACATCATAAAGAGAAGAGAAAATTTCACGAAAATAGGCAAATTATAGAAATTAAGAAAAAAAGATAATGGTGTCGGTATGGAGGAAAAAAAAAAAAACAGGTGTCAGTGTGGAGAAAAACCAGGTAGACACCAACAAAAATCTATTATGTTAGAATCAAGAAGCCCAGGGGCTGCCTCAGATGGAGACTAGTCATGTGCTAGCATGAATGTGTTATTGTGATGTTTCTGATAAAGGAGTATCTGCCTTCTTTATCAGCTTCTAGGTCATTCTGAGCAACCTAAACTCAGAATGCTGGCATACTAGTGGACCTTTAAAAATGGTTCTAAGTAAAATACAGCCCTTTGGTATGTAGGTCAGAAGAGGTCAGCGATGGAGACTAAATAAAAAAGAGATAAAAGAAACTTAATCTTCTTTGGTTGGCTTTTAACTCTACAGGAATATGCAGCCCTGGAGGAAGGAGAGGTAGAGGGATTTGAAATTGCAAAATTTGGTGAGAGGTAGAACTACCAAAGAGCTGAAGGACAGAGTGACACGCAGAGGAGAGTAACCAGGGCAGGAAGATCTGAACAAGCTGGCCCGTTGTAAAGCAGAAGAACCCCTCCCGCAGCCAGACACCCTGAGAGCTGGCTGCCAGCCCTGCTCTGAGGGCACAGCTGCCCAGATCCCATTCCTCGGCAGAAGTCAGTTTCCTGGCTTGGTGCTTGGCAATGCCCAATTCCTTCCAGTTAACAGGAGAGGATCCAAGACACCATCCCCTCCCTGAGTGAGGAAGGAGGCCAAAGGCTGAACTCGTCAACAGAAAATGCTACATAAAAAGGATGATCGGCCCTCAGAATTCCCAAGATGCCAGTCAGCAAGGCTTTAATCAAAACTGGAGGCATCTACATACAGCTTAAGTAGTATTCACATCTAGGCAAATGAGAGAAAAGGAGAAGGGATTCTGGAGATTTAAAAGAAGAAAACTGAGGGGCTGGGGATGTAGCTCAGTGCGATAGTGCTTGTCTAGCCTGCACGAGGCCCTGGGTTCAATCCCTAGCGTGCGCGCGCGCGCGCGCGCACACACACACACACACACAAAGTTCAATTTTCAGAGACACCAGTTTTTTTTCCACACTTTACCAGAGAAAAAATCCTTATTGTCATTTAGATTTGTGACATACCCATAGCTTTGAAAGCATCTCATAAAGGATATTACAGAGGCTACAGATGAGGAGATGTGTGTGGCAAGGCAAGGGGAAGGGGTGCAGAGCTTCCATGCCCCCTCTTGCTGTAACATATTAGCCAGCCTCAACTGGGATTAGTCAAGAACAAGTTCACACTCCTTAGACGACTAATAGGGGCCCTGCCCACATGGGCCCAATCACCCACTGGCCTGCTGCTCCTCCCAGTAGAGGAAAAAGTAGAGGGTTTTGAAGCCCACAGCAGATTGCAAAACTTGGTGAGAGGTAGAGTTACCCAAGAGCTGAGGGACACAGTGAAATGCAGCAGGAGAGTAACCAGGGCAGGAAGATCTGAACAAACTGCCTGTCTGGAGCAAATCCCCTCCCGTCACCAGACCCCCTGAGAGCTGGCTGCATCTTCCACCCATGCTTTCAATTGAGGGTCCCTGTGGATACTCATTTGCCTACATTTCCCAAAAATTTTTCTGATGGACATCTAGACCTCAGACAGTGCTAAACTCACCAGGAGCTCAGCAGACATAAAGGACAGTTGACTCAAATCAGCATTTGTAAAAAATTGTCTTTTTCAACATCCTATGCAAAATGTTTTTTGTTTATTTGTTTTTTACAAGATGAAATCAGCACTCTGCAAAGCAAGGAAAACAATTTACCTTTTAGTGTAGTTCAAATAAAGCACTTGTTTACTCAAAAGTTGCTGATCACAGGTCCAGCATATTAAGAAAATTTTGGTTGAATGTCTGATATATGCTGATGAGACATACAAAGTAAAATAAGGCATTTCTGCTGAGGAGGAAATCAGAGTTTAAAAGAGAATGGAGAGAAGGAGTGTGTGTATAAACAACTAATTACCATATTTGTGACTCTTGAATTCAGTCCTACAAAGATAAATAAGAATCCTGGCAAGAGGAAGGAGAAACAAAGGCCTTCCTGTCAGGGCAGATGGGTGGGCAAATAGGTATTCACAGGGACCAGCAATGACTCTCAAAGCTAGAGCATGGAGAGAAGCAGCAGGCCAGTGGGTGGCCAGGCCCATGTGAGCAGGATCTCCCATTGGTCACATAAGGAGTGTGGACTTGGTCTTGACTAAGCCTGGTTGAGAGTGGCTAATATGTGACCTGATGATTCATTTAGCACAAGGAAGCTCTGCACCCCCTCCCCACTTGCCTTACCCCATCTCCTCCTCTGTATCCTCTGCAATATTATTTATCATAAACCAGTAAACGTGAGTGTGTGCGCCTTTATGCATGTGTGGGCACACATGTGTGAGTGTATATGTGATGTGTGTATGAACCAAGAAGAGTCTCCCTAGGAATTACTTTGGAATGTCCCAGAACCATTAAAGAAAAATGAAGAAGGGAAAGGAGGAGGAGAACCCAGAGATTTCTACCATCACACACTCTCCTGGCTTTCCCATGGGCCCCTGGGCTAGGAGCCAGTCAAACTACAGATTTAATATCTGTTTCAAAAGATTCGGGAACTCCCAGCCTTCCCTCATCAACAGCTCCAATCTGCAGCATCATTTTTTGGTTTAGAGAGCTTGTTAAAGACAGGAAGGTGAGGATGGCAGAGTTCCAGCTGAGAGGAAAGGTGTGTTTCCTGTGGTCCTCCGCCCTTGCCTCAAGTTTCCTAGACATACTGCAAATCAGATCTGGGTTCTATGAGTTTAGAGGAAAAAAACCCGTGGGAGGAAACACTCTCCTGCCTCCTTACCTCATGGCAGCTTACACCCACCTCTCCAGTAAACCCTGGGGCTCCTCTCCTAATTATAGAGGAGAGGTGGCAGCTCTCATTTAACAAACCCAGGGAAGAGACTCTGAAGTTTAACACTTCACTTACTCTCAAGGGAAGCTAGATGGATTGCACAGGGCTGGAGATGAGGTATTTTTGAAGATAACTTTGAAGAATTTCTCAGAGACTAAAGGTACTTTACAGATGCATATGTCTATCTTCCTGAGAACCATACATGCCACACCCCAAGTGATAGAGCACAATTTACATTTATATTATTTATTGATGAGCATGGTATTTCCTGTTATTCTATCTTGTTATCTCTTGTTAAAATTGGTTACCATGACCAGTTTTCCTTCTTAAAAATTTATCTCCAAAGAATAAAAAAAGTCTTATTATTTTTTCTTACTATATTCTAGGAGGCATGAGCCATAGAAGCAGGAATCTAACCTGCCAAGATCTAAATCCAAGCTCAGCCACTTACTAGCTGTGTGACTTTGGACAGTTATGGATTTCTCTATGCCTCAATTATCCTTTGTGCAAAATGTAAATAATAGCATCTGCTGAATATGAGAATTCGGTGAAATACTGTATTTGAGTAAAGTTCTATGCACAGTGCTCACAGAAAATATTCAGTAAATTTTAGTTGTTTATGGTTATACTTAGTTAAGACATTAAACTGTTCCCATGACCCTTTGGGGAAAGATCTGGCATTTTCTTATATAGCTAAATATATAACCTCCCTAGCAATTCCACTACAAGGGATCTATCCAAAAGAAATGAAATCGTATATCCACAAAGAGATTTGCAGGATAATATTCATAGAATCTTTGTTCATAATAGCCTAAGTCAGAAATAGCCCATCTGTCCATCAACAGAAGATTCATAAATACACTACAGAATATTCTCAGACTACTACTCAGCAATAAAAAGGAATAAACTGCTGATATGTACAGCCATATTGATGAACCTCAAAAATATGCTGAACAAAATTAGCTAGTCACAAAATAGGGCATATTCTTTGGTTCCATTTATATAAAAGTCTAGAACAGGCAAAACTACTCTTTGGTGGCAAAAATCATAAAAACAGTGTTCGCCCTTGGAGAATGGGGGCAGGGATTGACTGGAAGGGCCTAAGAGAAGATTCTCAATGATATGAATGTTCTGCATCTTGACAGAAGTTTGGGTTACACAGACTCAACACAATTGTCAAAACTCTTTGAATGGTATTCACTATAAAATTTTTGTACATTTCATGCACATTTGAAGTTTTCCATAATAAAATATTGGAGAGTAATCTTCTCTGTCATTCACAAAGTTTCTTTAGTATTATGTAAATGATAATACCAAATTCAGTAATAGTGTTTGAGATTTATTATTTTACATCATTTTTATTAGAACACTGGTAATATTTATTTATTTAGGTACTGGGGATTGAACTCAGAGGTATACCAATAAAGTACATCCTTAGCCCCCCCCCCCTTTTTTTTTAACCAAAAAGTAATGTGTAGTATGCAATGGTGCATGCCTGTAATCCCAGCTACTTGGGAGGCTGAGCCAGAAGGATCACAAGTTCAAGACTAGCCTCACTAGCTTAGCTGTCTCAAAATAAAAATTAAAAAGGGCAGGAAATGTAGCTCAATGGTAAAGCACACTGGGTTTAATCCCTGTCCCTCCCAAGAATGAGTAATGTGTCTATTTCACTTTAAGTCTTGAAAATAGGGGCTGGGGATATAGCTCATTTGGTAGAGTGCTTGCCTCACATGCACAAGGCCACGGGTTTAATCCCCAGCACCAAACACACACAAAAAAAGTCTTAAAAATATTTTTTAATTTCTTTTTTTTTTTTTTTTTTGGCAGTTGTCACACAAAATGTCCTAACAAGTTAAAAAAAAAAAAAAGAGCCTTTAAAAAGTAGAGTATGACCGGATGTGGTGGCACACACCTGTAATCCCAACAGCGTGAGAGGCTGAAGCAGGAGGATCACAAGTTCAAAGCCAGCTCTCACCAGCTGCCAGCACTGGCGAGATGAGCTGGGTTCAAACAGAGCTGGCTGCAACATTAAACTAAGAAAACAGCAAGAAATCACCCAACACACGGTCATGAGTTTCTCAGGTCGAGGGTAGGACTGCTCAGATGTGGAGGTGAATGGTGTAGCCAAAGAAGGGGAGAATGGAGTTTCTCAGGTCGAGGGTAGGTCCTCTTCCACTCTGGAAGGCAAGAGAGCAAGAGAGCCAGTGCACCTGGTACCCCTGTATTTATTAGGGAAAAGACATTAGATAGACTGTTCCACCCAAATAAGGCAGGGGATAATGTTTCCAAAGGCAGGTTGTCCAATCCCATCAGGAAATGCTCAAGCCCAGAGCTGAAGCATTTCCTTGCAGAGCGAAGGTAAGGGCCACTTGCTTCGCACAGCGTGTGGTGTGCAATGCCAGTCCAACACCCCTTTTACTCAAGGCTGAGGGGGTTGCTTAGCTCGTGCAGGCTCAGCAACTTAGTGAGGTCCGAACTTAGCAAGACTGTCTCAAAATAAAAAATAAAAAGGCCTGGGGATGTGGCTCAGTAGCTGAGTGCCCTTGAGTTCAATCTCTGGTACCAAAAAGAAAAGAGTATGAAAAAACACACCCAAAATGTTAAGATTTTATTTACATAGCTTTTTTGTTGTACAAAAAGTAAAAATGCTGTTACACCCTTGGTAACCGGTAGTCACAAACGGTTGACTCACAAGTCACAGCTAGCCATGGTACAGCCAGAGTCTTCCATAACAATGTTTACAATCTTCTTGGGGCAAAGTCCCTAACCTTGGTGGTGAATTACCAAGAGGGACTCAAAGGAGGAAGGTAGAATGTCACAGGAACTATTCGTTGGCTCTTTGTGTGGGCAGATGTCCTGGGGTTTGTATGACAGCTACCTTCTGTTGTTTTGTTTTTTGGGGGTTTTTTTTCCTATTTTTTTTTAGTTGTAGATGGACACAATATCTTTATTTTATTTATTTATTTTTATGTGGTGCTGAGGATTGAACCCAGTGCCTTGCAAGTGCTCAGCCCCGCCCCCGTTGTTTTGTTTTGTTTTGCTTTAACAGATATCAAATCCACAAGCAGTCCAACAGTTACTGAACAGACCTGTTCTAGCAGTTTATTTGGTATCCTAATCATCTTCTCCTTCATCATCTGCTTCTCTTTTCCTCTTTTCACCTTTTCCACTTTCTTCTTCCTCTTCCTCTTCACCTTCTTCATCAACTTCTCCATCACATCCAAATTCTTCTTCCTCCCCGCTGACTTCATCTTCATCTTTTTTCCTTCTACATCTTCTTCATCTTCATCTTTATCAAAGTCTTCCTCCTCACCATTCTCATCCTGCTGGTCCTCATCTTCCTCCTCTGTCCTCCCCTTCTTCAGCCACACCATTCACCTCCACATCTGAGTCGGTGGCTTCCCCGACTTCTGGATCATAGGCATCCAGGTAGGTCAGCGGGGCAGGAGTCTACTACTCTTGGTAGTCATTCAGGTTAGTAATCTCACAGTTGAATAGATCCAGGCTTTTCTGATGATCCAACTTTTTCAAAGGTTCCAAGGTGCTGATGTCCTTCAGTTTATTTCCACTTAAATTTAGAGGTGTGAAATTCTTAAGTTTTTCTGCTAACATATCTAGAATTCCAATGATTCACTGAGCTCAAGCTTTTTCAATTTAGGTAGCTTGGGAAGAGGTGAAACTGAAATCAAGCCTATACTTATTAAACCAAAGAATTCTAAGTTCACAAATTAAGCTGTTAATCCCTCATTTGATTTGCAATTGTCCTAGAAAAGTTCTTGAACAGCTTCTGGGGTCCTGTTTCTAAGCTCCAGCTGGATCCTCCTTTCCATGTCCAAGTTTCCCTCATCCAGTTCTTCAAACTTTACTTTCAGTGGTAGAATGGATCAAGGAGAAGCATCCTGTCCTGCACAGTGAGGGCCATCAGAGGGTGGTTTCTACCAAGGGAGGTCCTGTGTGTCATCCCAGCAGACCACAGCTAGCCATGGTACAGCCAGAGTCTTACATTTTTATTTTTTATTTTGAGACAGGGTCTCATTAACTTGCTGAGGTTGGCCTCAAACTTGCAATCCTTTTACTTTAGCCTCTCAAGTTGCTATGATTAGGGCTGGGGATATAGCTCAGTTGGTAGAGAAGGCCCTGAGTTCAATCCCTAGCACCACAAAAAAAAAAAAAAAAAAAAAAAAATGCTGTGATTACAAGCACAGTGCATCCAGCCAGTATTTTACAAATAAAAAAATCGCCATTAATAAGTGAAAATTGCCATTTATCAAGTGTTTACTATGTGCCCAGCACACTGTAGGCATGTTACATGCATTGTTTGTGTAAGATAAGCAGGTATCTCCATTTTATAGACAAGGAAATTGAAGTATCTTGGGGGAAGTATCTTGATTTCTAGAATTCAGTTTTGTTTGTTTGTTCATTCGCAGTACTGAAGATTTACTCATTCTAATACCCACCGAACCCTTTCAGTAGATATTGTGCTAGGTGCTAGAAAAGAAATTAGTTTTTGGCCTCAAGTTGCTGTCTGTTGGGAAACACAATCAAATAAATAGGTGATTACAATACAGTGTGACAAACTAGTTATAATAAGAGAAGCACAGAAGAGGGACCCTCTGCCAGCTTCGGAGGTCCCTCTGGCAGCTTCAGAGGTCTAGGGAAGGCTTTCCAGGAGAGAAAACCTCCAAAGTAGTTGGTGGGAACCAAGGAGTCTGAGGTCAGATGAGCATGAGTGTGAGTCGAAGGTCTGCATCATTCATTCATTTTTCCAACAAGCATGCTCCAAGCATGCCAGGCACTTCCTAGGCACAAAGAGTACAATAGTGAATGCAGGGGCATGGAGGATCAGAGAAGGCCTCTCTGATAGGAGGATGCTTAAAAAGATCTGAATGAAGTGAAGAGGAAGAATTTTTCAAGCAGAGGAAACAGAAAGTACAGAGGCTCTCCTGAGGTGGGAGCATACTTGGAGTTTTTGAAGAAAAGCAAGAAGGTCACTTGTGCCTGGAACAGAGTGAAGGGGCAGTGGCTAGGAGTTGAGAACAGAAGGACCCAGGGAAGGCCATACCAAATGGGACCTGGTGGGCTCTAGAAAGGACTTTGCCTTTAGCCATTAAAAGATGATGAAAGGCAACTCACAGAGTGAAAAAAAAATATTTACAAATATATTTCTGCTAAAGGTTTATTGACCAAATCATATAAAGAGCTCCTATAACTCAACAACAATAAAATATAAAGTGGTCAAAGGACTTGAATAAGCATTGCTCTAAAGAAAATATAAAATGGCCAATAAGCACAGGGCATGGCTGGGAAGGAATATAAAATTATTACAGCCACTATGGAAAGCAGTTTTGGCAGTTCTTCAAAAATGAAACAGATTTACTATATGATCCAACAATTCTACTCCTGGATATATATGCACAAGAATTAAAAGAAAAAATTCAAAACAGATTTTCATACACTCATGTTCATGGTAACTTCGATCACAATAGCCAAAAGGTGAAAACAACTCAAATATCTACCAAAGTATGAATGGATAAACCAAATGTGGTATGTGCATACAATGTTCATCATTTGGAGATGAACGTAGTATACACATAAGATCAGTAGTACAGGGATGTGATCTAAGAGGGTCAGCCTTAGAAAAGGAATGAAGTTTGGGCACAGGCTTTAACATGGATAAACCTGAAAACATTATGCCAAGTGAAATAAGCCAGTCATAAAAAGACAAACATTGTATTATGACTTTACATATGTGGGGGTACCAAAAGTGATCAAATTCATAGAGAAAGTGGAATGGGGTCAGGGAAGTAGATTGTTTAATGAGTGTAGAGTTTCAGTGTGCAAAGATGAGAAAGTTCTGTATATGCATTGTGGTGACATTTGCACAATATTGTGGATGTGCTACCACTGCTGAACTTAAGTACCGGACTGGATTTTTATTACAAGAAAAAAAAAATAAGTTCTTAGAGAGTAAAGTCATCAAACACATGTATAAAATGATGGCTCTGACTACTATGTGGGTCTCTGGGTCTCGGTCTCGTCAACTCATCAGTAAGGATAATGATGACTCCATGGGGCGGTTATGGGATTGGAGAAGACAATTCCAATACATCACTTAATAGCCACAGTATTACCAATAGTTATGCCATGTTCTGAATGAGGTAGGTTAGAAGAGAGAGGGATAGGTAGGAAGGAAGCATACAGGACAAAACGAGAGTGGCCTTGATTTCAAGTCCACTTTCACATGGGAAAAAACATATGTAAAAATCACTTTTACATATGTTGATCTCAAACAGCACTATTAAATCAATTACTAGACCTTGTCCATAGGTTCACCAATGTAGTACTGTGTTCACAAAGCAGAATGCATCAAAAACAAAGAAGAAAAGAACCCCTATCCTGATAACGGCCAATGCATCAGCAAATGACCCCCACTCCCATCCTGGTAACTTGCGCAGTTACTGACACAAAGGAGAACTGAGCACCCTCTTAGATCACATCCCTGTACTACTGATCTTATGTGTACAGTACTATCCCCAAAGCCCATACTCTGCCCTGTCTCTCCGAGGATGTGCTTCTATTTTCTTTCTCTCAATAAATTCAATCTGTGCCTCACTTTGACTTATCCTTAAATTCCTTTATGCACTGAAGCTAAGGATCCTCATGGCCTGAATTAAGATCCTCCTCCCTTTCCTGGGGATGTGAAGGTATCGAGGGAAGCAATGGTGAGGGGAGCATTTGAGAGGTAATGCCAGGTAAGGGACAGAGTAGGTGCGACACCCAGGAAAGAAGAGAAAACGGGGCCTTTCTGACAGTTGAAAATGTGGAGAGTGGAAGGAGAGAAAAGGGTACAAAGGAGAGTAAATGACCAGAGATGGAAGCTGGAAACCTCATCAGAGGTTAGACCCTGAAAGGCCCCTGATAAGGGTTAAGGAGTTTGCACTTTATCTTGGAGACACATGGAAAATGTTTAAGCAGAAAGTGACCTCATCAGATTTGTGCATTGAAAAGATCACTCAACTGCCGTATGGAGAAGACAGGGAGAGGAACAAGGGAGACAAGAGGTTACCTCTGGGAGCAGCAGCCCAGCAGGCTGGCACTGCCACCTCAACAAACGGAGAAGCTAAGGACTGCAAGATATCAGGGAGGTGGAAGGGGAGGTGGAATGGAAGGGGACTGGCTCATGATTAGAACTGGAAGTGAGGGAGAGCAGGTGAAGGACACAGTTTTCCAGGTTCTAGCACAGGTAACTGAGTGGAAAGCAGCTGCCTTTCTCTGAAATAGAGAAGCCAAAGCAGAGTGGTTATATTTGATGCTCCTGTGGGCCAGCCAAGTAGAAGTATTCTAAGTTTATGAGAAGCCAATATTTTGGACTGGCCTCCTGCACTACACCGCAGAGACCAGAACAAACCAGAATGGAGTTGCTTCAGCAAGGTGCCATGTAATCAAACTGAACTCTGAAATGAACCTATTTTAAAAGACCAGTCCAGGCATGGGGGCTCATACCTGTAATCTCAGTGAATTGGAAGGCAGAGGAAGGAGGATCACAAGTTAAAGGCCTGCCTCGGCAATTTGAGACCATGTCTTAAATTTTTAAAAAATACAAAGGGGTAGGGGCTGGGGTTGTGGCTCAGCGGTAGAACATTTGCCTAGCACGTGCGAGGCCCTGTGTGAGGATGGCCTTAGGCCTGAGCCTAGCAACTCCATTTTTAAAACTCCAGTTAGAAACATGCAGTCTCACCAGGCACACCCACAGAGCCCTCCGGGATGGCCTCAAACAAGTTACTTCCCCTCACCCTGATAAACAGAGTGAAGCCCCTGGCTGGCTGTCCTCATCTGATTAGAGGGAAAGGCAAGAAGATCAGGGTGGAGACCACCAGATCAGATGTTTCTGACCCCAGGGTAAATGATGTCATGGAGAAATATGGTGGGAGCTGATAAGGATTGAAAGGGGGATCAAAAGCCCCAAAACTTAGTATAAATAATAGAGCTGATGAACAGGGATTCAGCCAGCCGAAACAAGGATGCACTCGAGCTGGAGAGCCTGATGAGGACCTGACATCCCATCACTTGTCATTATTTCCTGAGCCTCTGTGTGATCCTCACCACTCTCAAACTCTACCGCCTCATTTGGACCTTGAGCTGCAACTTCTCCCTACGACCCTCTCCTCAACCGGTCGTCCACTCCATGCCAGGAAAAGCCTGCCTTGGTTCCAGACCTGATCACCGTGGTCTGAGTGAGTGTGCATCTGCTGGACATAAAGCCTAAGGCTTAAGACTTCTGAACTTAGCATGCAGAGGGAATGTCTGTCATTAGCCTGTCATGATTAAGTGTGTTCTGCAGTGCTTAGAATTAATCTAAAATTGCTGTGAATTGATTATGTCTATTGCAGTGCCTAGCATTAAGGATTGTTGTTTTCTTGATTAAGAACTTATAAAATGAAACTGTATTGAGTAATTTGAGTGAATAAAGCATTGAAAGGGGCAGAAGCACGTGGACATTCTTTATTTCTCCCCTGGACTGCATACCTCGCAATTTTGCCGCCTCACGATACTCTGGGTTCAATCCTCAGCACCACATAAAAATAAATAAATAGGGTTGGGGCTGTGGCTCAGAGGTGGAGTGCTTGCCTACCATGCATGAGGCACTGGGTTTGATTCCCAGCACCACATATAAAGAAAATAAAGATATTGTATCCACCTGTAACTAAAAAATAAATATTTAAAATAAAGAAATAAATAAACAAAATAAAGATATTGTGTCCAGCTTCCCTGGATTCCATCCCTAGGACTTAACAAACAGAAACCCAGCAAAAACCCAGGAGATTAGCAGCAACCAATCAGAAGGGATACAATTTACCTGAGTCAGTATAAGTAAGTTCCTGCCCAGACCAGGTTCTAACCCTATTAGGGAGCAACCTTCAAAATGACCAAACTGCTTTCTGTTTCTACTTTGTTCAGCCCTTTTCTGCCTATAAAGCCAGCCTATCTTCCTCCTATGTGGAAGCAAAAAGTCAACTTGACTGTAGGCAAAATAGATTACTAGAGCTGGGTGCAGTGGCATACGCCTATAATGTCAGCAGCTTAGAGACTGTGACATTTCAAAGCCAGCCTCAGCAACTTAGTGAGAAACTAAGCAACTTAAGAAGACTATGTTTCAAAATAAAAAGGACTGAGGATGTGGCTCAGTTTTTAAGCACCCCTGGGTTCAATCTCTGGTACAAAAAAAATATAAAGCAAACATACCCAAAAAACCCACACAGTTATTACTAGAGGTTGCAAAAGGGTGATGAGAAATAAAGGGGTGCTGGATTTGATTAGTGCTTCCTGTATACATGTGTTGAAATATCACACTAAACTCCATTAATATGTATGACTAATACACGTTAATAAAAAGTAAAGTTTAAAAAAAATAACTCCTAAGATGTCCCACTTCAAGAATCTCAAATAAAAACCAATTATAGGGCTGGGGTTATGGCTCAGTGGCAGAGTGTTCGCTCGCTTGGCATGTGTGAGGCACTGTGTTTGATCCTCAGCACCATATAAAAACAAATAAATATAATAAAGGTATTGTGTCCATCTACAACTAAAAAATGAAAATTAAAAAGCCAATTAGAACTTCGTTGTAAAGTTGCTTATCATCTTGTCTTTTTGACAGTATTCAATTGCACAAATGGATCTAGTTTTTAAAGACATCTCTGGGCTGGAGATACCAGTCCAAGATCTTAAGTTCTTCTAGAAGATAATTGCAGGAATGAGAATAAATGAGTAGACTGGAAAAGGACAAGGTCCCAGGACAGAATCTAGAGATTGCACAATTTTTAAAGAGGATAAAAAAAGAAGATGTCTCAAGAGACTGGCTAAGTATGTCCAGATGAATGGGAGGGAGAGAGGAAAATCAATTAATTACCAGGAGAAAGTGCTATCACAGAACCAAGGAAAGAGGGGTGTTTCAAAGACAAGCAATATATACAAAATGTCAAATGCTGCTGAGAATCTATACAGCCACTGAAAGTCCTCAATATTGGAGACCGGAGAAAGCAAGGTTCCAGAAGACTCATGAAGGCAAAGCCATCTCACAGGAGGTTTGGGGAACAAAAAGAGGTGCCAAGGAAATAGTTTTCTCTTTAAAGCATAGACCTTTTAAAGGGGAACAGAGAAGGTAGTAACCTGAAGGAGACATGGATAGGGAGAGATTTTCTTTAATTTTTGTTTCATTTTTGGTGTTGGGGTATACCCAGGGATTTGCTTATGTTTGGCAAGTGCTTTACTGCTGAGTTGTACCTCAGCCTTTATTTGTTGATTTTAAGACAGGAAAGAAGCATGCACAAAGCCCTGGGTTCAATTCCCAGCAATGTAAAAATAAATAAATAAATAAAATAATTGGTGGTGGGGGGAAGGATAGGGAGAAAGAAAGGAAATGTTAAAATTCTCACATTTGGGGAATGAGATTGGATCAGCTGATGTTACCTGCATGCACAAATATGGCATAATGAATCACACTGTTAATGGATAATTATAATGCACACTTTTTAAAAGTGCTTACAAAGATGATCCAGTAGATGGGAGAAAGTGCCTCTTTATTGTTAGCAAGAGGTAAAGAAGGCTAGGATGGTCCTGACTTGTACCTATATTCCATTGTCATTTTTAAAGTACCTCTTTCACAGTCCATCTGTGAGTCTGTCTGAGGTGTCACAGTTTGGAAGATAACTCATGTGGCCAATGTACATAAAAGGTATCTGAGGATGGGCACAAATATGGCTAACTTTGAAGGCAAAATTGTTGGGACAGAAAGTTGAACTCTGTGTGTATTTGTGTGTTTATACTTTTCTTCCTCCTCCATGAGGGCATTCTCATCTCATCAGAGGTTTCTATTTTCTTAGTAGAAATCTAATAGGAAGAAAGTTCCAAGAATGAGGGAAGGAGATGGGGAGCAGAAGTCTTGAGGGAAGAGGAGGGCTGGTACAACTGCTGACAGGAAGGAGAGAGGAAACCAGCCCAAACCTAAGCCTTGTAGATCAAGTTACATCATCATGACTACATAGCTAGTGACACAGGTTCAAAACCAGGCCTGCTGACTTGCAAGTCAACTCTAGGGCCAACTTTGCTCTTTCTCTGCCACCAATCTCTCTTCCCCAATGGCCTCCACCAGTCAGGTGATGCGTTGACCAGCAGCACCTCCCCTCCCTCCTCACCACTGCCACCTCCACCATTTCTAAAGACATCTGAAGCAAAAGTAGATGAAATAAACATTAGGAGAAATTTTCTTCTCAGCATCTCTTCCAAAAGAAAAGGTTTGGTGGGAAAACACCTGGAAATTTTGTCTCAAAATTTAGATAAAATTAAATTCTGCCAACATATCATTTTGTTCCTTCCTCTTCCTAGTATATTTTTTGTTTAAATAGGTTTGAGCAACTACTGAATGTCAAGCACTGTCTTTAGGAATTCAAGGGTGAAAAATAATAAGACCTTAATCTTCAAGGAGCTCTTACACTAACAAAAATGGTGATTAAAAAATTAGTCATATTTCCAGGTGATGTGAATAATGAAGTACATACCAGGAAGAAGTGACAGCACAAGAGGAAGGACAACTCTGTTTGAGAGCAGTGGGACACCTCCTCTGAGAAGGCTACATGCATATGCATCCTGAAAAATGAAGACTAGCTGACAAAAGAGCAGGACCTGGGTCCAAGTTCCAGAATTAGGGATGAGCTTGGAGGCCTGTGTAGGAACTTCAGGTGCTATGTTAGAGCATGGGAATAACATTCACTACCAGTTGGTTAAATAGATTCCTTTTAATATCTTTACATCTCACAACAACTTTAGAAAGTATTTTATTAATCTTCCCATTTTACAAAGGAATAAAATGAGAGAAGGACATTCAAGAACTTGCCCCAGATGACATACCCAGGAAGTAGCATTTAACCCCTACAAAACAAGCTTAAGATGCAAGAGGTTGTGGGGTGTGATGGCACACACCTGTAATCCCACCAACTTGGGAGGCAGAGGCAGGAGCATCACAAGTTCAAGGCCAGCCTCAGTAACTTAGTGAGATCCTGTCTCAAAAAAAGGGGTGGGGGGTCTGGGGATGTTGTTCAGTGGTTAAGCACTCCTGAGTTCAATCTCTGGTATACACACACACACACACACACACACACACACAATGATGCAAGAGGTGGAACAGCCAAAAAGAGATGAGAGTCTTTTGTCTCCATTGTGTTCAAGGTTTTTCATGAAATTCTAATAATTCCAAGGAAAATCTAATAAGTAATGAAAACTTTTAACAAGAGTGAAACAGGAAGGCACTAGAAACTTGTCAGTACTTATTTCTTCTAAAGGTAATAGGGATTATTATAGGGTTTTCCATATAAGGATTTCAGCCTAGGTAAGCACAAGTGGTTGCATGAAGCAGTCACTGAATCAGATCAGTAAGAGGGGTGGAGGAAAATGTTGGTTAATTAAAAGATAGAATCTCCGCAAGGACCACACCGTGCCAGGCTGAGTGGGGAAAAAGCTTCATCTTTTCCAACACCATCAAACGCCTTGCTCTGTAAACACCACTGTGACGGTGTACCTACCTCTGAAAACAATTAGACCACTTACAGACTTCCAGCAAGGGGAAGCGTGCTGTTCCAGCAAGACCTGACTTGCATCTCACCAGCAATTCTGTTTTCTCTGGCTCCACCTCAGCAGCTCTGTGTGCAGGGTCCTTGATTTACTGGAACTCCTCCTCCAGTTCTTTATTTTCACAGCCATCAGGGAAGAAAAGGGTTCCAGACACACTGGTTTATGGTGTCATGGGCAGGTTGACATCACAGGTGGGAGAAGCGTGGAATATGACTGAAGCAATAGGAAGGGGAGGGCTGTTCCCTGGGGTAAAGGTGGGCAAGAAAAAGCACAGAATCAGGGGTCCAACTCTTAGAACTACAGAAAACCTTGGGGACCTGTGACACTAATGTCCCCTAAGTTGGCACTGGGACAAATGCCACTCCTTGAATGGGAAAAACACAAAGATTCCAGACTCAAGAGGAAATGCTAGATTAAACAAAATGAAACAGAGCTTTGTTTTGTTTTTAGCCACAGTACATCTCAGAGCCTTTCGTATGCTAACCTGGAACCAGTTTTTCTACACCTTCCCTATTAATCTTTTCAGAACTTTCTGTCCACTGAAAAATTTGGGACAGTACATCTCCAAGTATTGTATGCAGACTACCCAGGAAGTGTCTCTGGTCCTCAAGAGATAAATATAAAAGCTGAGAGTAAGAATTTAAAGCATTTAAAGGAGGCACATGGAATGAGTCTCACAGTCCTCATGCATCTTAGAACCACTTATCAGTCTACCAAGAGTGGAAACAAAATTAGTCCTACACCAGAATTTGCTGAGCACTGGTGGCCCCTACCTTTATTATGCACAGGGGATGATGCCACCCACAGAGAGAATGACTTCAAAGCCAAGGTCACAAGCTTCAGTAGCAAAGGGCTGACCCTAAGGGTTGCCAACTGGCAGCAAGATGGAAGAATAGCCAGTTAAGGAATTAGAAAAATAAAAAACCAGGGTCTAATGCCACTGAAAATGATTTATTGATGGTGATTCTGATTTTAAATGGCATCCAGCTACCAGAGCTCCATCCAGCCCGGCCCACGATCCCTACAGAGATATAAAATGAAAACCAGAGTCAAGTAGACAAAGCTAATGCCAAAATCCGGTGAAACACTCCATGCTGAAAAATAAAACCAGATTGAAGAAATCCAATCCTGAAATAACACATAGATGAAAAAAGTGGAGATACAGTTTGTAAAATGGGTGTGGTATTACAGGAAGCTAAAGTGGGAGGATTAAAATTTGAGACCTGTCTCAGCAACTTAGCATGGTACTGTCTCAAAAACACTTTTTTTTTTTAAAGAGCTGGGAATGTAGTGGTAGAGCAACCCTGGGTCCAATCCATAGTACCGCAAAACAGAAAATAAAAAGAAGTAGTTTGTAGCTCCCCACTGTATCTGGCATTGACTCAGACCTGAAAGTAGGCAGGTAACAAATGAGCTGTGCTTAGCCAAGTGTGTGACAATAAGTGAGTGGGGACTGTAGCAAGTGAGAGAGCACATGTCACCATCCACAGACTGTCAGCTCCAACCAGCTGTTGCCATGAGAAAAGGCAAGCCTAGTATTTTTCTTTCTTCCTTCCATTTTTGTTTTGTTCTTTAGTATGTTATTTTTCGTTTTAATTAAACTTTTGTTTAATTAAACTTGTATCTTTATATGCAGCTATTAGAAACAGGCTGGTTGTTATGGGGATTGTGAACTGAAATTGAATTCCAGGCATGTATGATTTTGTCACGATGAATCCAACTACTATGTACCAGTATAAAGCACTAATTTTTAAAACTAAGTAATAAATAAAGGAAAAAAGAAATCAGCTAGGTGTGGTGGCACATGCCTGTAATCCCATCTACTTGGAAGGCTGAAGGAGAAAGATAGCAAGTTCCTAGCCAGCCTCCACAACTTGACAAGACCCTATCTCAAAATACAAACAAATTTTTTTTTTTTTAAATTTAAGAGTCAGAGTGTAGCTCAGTGTTGGAGTACTTGCCTAGCATGCAGGAGGATCTAGGTTCAATCATCAGCACCTGAAAAGAAGGAGGAGGAGGAGGAGGAGGAGGAGGAGGAGGAGGAGGAGGAGGAGGAGGAGGAGGAGAACTAGAGAGGAAGAAATTAATTAATTCAGATATTCCCTGTGCCCTTTACCCATTTCCCCCCCAATGATAACATCTCATAAAACTCTAGTGCAATATCAAACAAGAATGTTGACATTGATTTAGTCAAGATACAGAACATTTTCATCACCAGAAGGATCCTGTCACATCTTTTTAAAAAAGAAACAGAAAATCTGGATTTTTATGTGAGAAATCCCACTCTGTAAATACTGGCAATGAATTCACATGTTTCTAAAACCCTGTGAATATTCATTATGTGATGTCATTTATATTGACTTCAACATAAGCTAAACTAATTTCTAATCAAAAAAGGTAAGATAGTGGTCATCCTTGGTGTGAGCACAGTAACTGAAGGGGGGTACCTGGGTGCCTTCTGGGGTTCTGGACCTGCTATTTCTTTTATTTAATATATTTTATTTTATTTATTCTAATTAATTATATATGACAGCAAAATGCAATTCAATTCATATTACACAAATAGATCACAATTTTTCATGTCTCTGGTTGTACACAAAGTAGAGTCACACCATTCATGTTTTCATACATGTGCTTAGGATAATGATGTCCATCTCATTCCACCATCTTTCCTACCCCCATGTCGCCTCCCTTCCCCTCTCTCCCCTTTGCCCTATTTAAATTTTGTCTATTCCTCCCATGCCCCCCCACCCATTCCCCATTATGAATCAGCATCCTTATATCAGAGAAGACATTCAGCATTTGGTTTTTTGGGATTGGCTTACTTAGCATTACATTCTCCAACTCCATCCATTTACCTGCAAATGCCATGATTTTATTCTCTTTTAATGCTGAATAATATTCCGTTGTGTATATGTACCACATTTTCTTTATCCATTCATCTACTGAAGGGCATCTAGGTCAGATCCACAATTTAGTTATTGTTAATTGTGCTGCTATAAATATTAATGTGGCTGTGTCCCTTCAGTATGCTGTTTTTAAGTCCTTTGGCTATCAATAGAGGAGTAGGATAACTGGGTCAAATGGTGGTTCCATTCCCAGTTTTTCAAGGAATCTCCATACTGCTTTCCAGATTGGTTGCACGAATTTGCAGTCCCACCATCAATGTAATGTCCCCACATCCTCACCAACACTTATTGTTGTTTGTATTCTTGATAGCTGCCACTCTGGAGTGAGATGAAATCTTAGAGTAGTTTTGATTTGCATTTCTCTAATTGTTAAAGATGTTGAACGTTTTTTCTCATATTTTTTTTGATTGATTGTATATCATCTTCTGAGAAGTGTCTGTTCCTTGGCCCATTTATTGATTGCATTATTTGTTTTTTTGGTGTTAAGATTTTTGAGTTCTTTATATATCCTAGAGATTAGTGTTCTATTTGATGTGTGTGTGGTAAAAATTTGCTCTCAAGATGTACGCTTTCTATTCACCTCACTGATTGTTTCTTTTCCTGAAAAGAAGCTTTTGAGTTTGGATCCATCCCATTTATTGATTATTGTTTTTTTTTTTTTTTTAAAGAGAGTGAGAGAGAATTTTTTAATATTTATTTTTTAGTTTTCGGCGGACACAACATCTTTGTATGTGGTGCTGAGGCTCGAACCCGGGCCGCACGCATGCCAGGAGAGCGCGCTACCGCTTGAGCCACATCCCCAGCCCCTGATTATTGGTTTTAATTCTTGCACTAAAAGGAGTCTTATTAAGGAAGTCAGGGCCTAATCTGACATGACTGAGATTTGAGCCTACTTTTTCAGGTGTAGGGTCTCTGGTTTAATTCCTATGGACCTGCTGTTTCTTGATATCAGTTCATGTCACATGTGTGTGTTCACTTTGTGAAAGTGCATCAGGCTGAACACTTTTGATTGTGTACTTTTCTGAGGTATACAAATAAAAACCTGACTAGAAAAAAAGAAAAGATGCCATCTCTACAGTCATAACTTTTTATTTTAATGAAAGTACACAGGAACAAAGAGAATTCCAAGCGATGAGACAGATGTGACATTCTTATAAAACATTTATAAGAGTTTGCAGAAACAGTTAGTCATTAGAAGTTCACTGGCTTCTTGAAAAGAGGCGTCCTTGTCTCCCTGGCTCCACACAATACTTGACACCCTGAAGGTATTCAGTGAACTTGTGTGAGGGAGGAAGCAGCTCAGCTCAGCAGAAGGGAGCAGTTTTATAACAGTGGAAGTGGAAGTTTTGCCTAAAAATGCTTTCTTCTTGACAAAGTCAAACTCAGGTTGTTTCACCAAAAAGCCACTCCCATTTTGGTTTCCACCTCCTTTATTCTTTAATGTTTTTACAAAAATAGTTTGTAGTGATTTGTTCATAACAGCCAATGGAATTTAACCATAGTATTTGTAATAGGAAACCCCAAATTAACCAAGATTTTTAAATTTATGACTTTCCCTAGCAATAACCTATGAAAGACAATGGAATTTAGCAATAAAATCATTGGAAAAGTCTGATGTGCTAAGTTCATTTATCAATGTATTTTTTCATGCTGTTTCCTTCCTCTAATATTTCTTTCTCATAGATTTTTTGTTTGTTTGTTATAAAGGATTTAACCCAGGGGTACTTTATCACTGAGTCACATCTGCAGCCCTTTTTATTTTGAGACAGGATCTCACTAAGTTGTTTAGGGCCTTGCTAACTTGCTGAAGCTGGCTTTAAATTTTTGATCTTCCTGTCTCATCCTCTCCAAATTGCTGGGATTGCAGGCATGGGGCCACCACACCCAGCCATACACTTTTTTTTTTTTCTTATGGTAGGGTGTGTATGACCTTATAATTTATTGTCCAAATGGGGGCATTTTGAATATGAAAAAATAGCATTTTTACTTTGGGGAAAAAAAGAAAAAGAAAAAAAGCATAAACCAGGACTGTCCCTGAACATCAGGATGCAATATCACCCTATTTTAAATATTTAGGTTCTCATTTCCATATTTATAGAATGATGGGATAGAACCTAGTGACTTCTAAGGACCCTGCCAGCCCTTTACATTTTTAAGAATCTATTGTTCTGATTTAAAAAGCTTCACAGTAGCAATTCGGGAGACTGAGCCAGGAAGATTCAAGTTGAAATTCAGCCACGGTAACTTAGCGAGACCTTGTCTTTAAAAAGGTGGGAGCGGGGGTGCTGGGGATGTAACTCGGTGTAGAGCGCCCCTAGGTTCAATCCCCAGAACTGGAGGAAAGGAAAAAACAAAAGAAACACACAAAAACAGCTTAATAAACAAGAAACCCCTATCACCTTTGAAATCCAGCTACACTCAAATCCTCAGAGGGCACAGTGAGCACTGAGCTTCCTGGTGGATCTGTTGAATGTTGCAAAGCAGCCAGGTGTTGAGCCACAGCGTCCCAGCCTCGCTGCCCTCCCCACCTTTTCCCTCTGAGGCCCTTGCCTTCGGGGCAACAAGCAGGTTGGACTCGTCGGCTCCGAAGTGCTATGAGGTGGAAAGGGAGCCATCTGGCTGTCCCAGCGAAGGAGGTGTGAGTCCTCTTAGGTGAGTCAGTGTGAAAGAGGGAAAGCCCTCGGGCAGGCTCCGTGGGGGTCCAGCCCAGCTTCGGAAAGAGAGAATCAGGAACCGTCTCAGCATCAGCGCCCAGTTCTTCCACTTGTTCCAGGGGTACATGTCCTCTGAATGTCAGCATCTGCTGAACTACCCGTTACAGTACTAGCACAAAGGAAAGCGCGGGAGGAGGGGGGGGCTAGGGTTGTGGCTCACCTTTCGAGACCCTGAGTACGATCCTCAGCACCACATAAAAATAAATAAGTGAAATAAAGGTATTGTGCCCAACTACAACTAAAAATATTAAAAATAAAAACTTTAAAGAAAAGGAAAGAGGGAGTTTTAAAGTTAAGTGTGGGGAGGGGGAAGTTACTTTGTCACCTTAGGAACAAGCTTTTATTCTAATGATGCTGACACTATTTCGAACATTGCTAGAATGACTCTTTTGAAAATGCCCTAGAAGCTTGATTTTTTTTTTTAAATCCTTCATGATGGCAAATCTTCATGCTTTGAAAGTGGGCTTGATTTTGTGACACATTGAAGTCAGATCAAATCCAAAGCAAGCAAAAAAAAAAAATGACCAAACTGGGCACTTATTATAAAATCTTAAGAATGGTGACCTTGTGAAGTATATTAATGGTTCTGAATGATTATTTAAAAAATAAATGCCCTAAAACTTATTTTGTGCATAACTAAGATTAGAGAATAATCCCCCACAGAGTTATCCAGTTAGAGGTATACATTAATTGGCACTTTTCTTTTGGAGGATTAAAGCCTTTTATGATCTGGCTGCTGCCCACTATTCAGCTCTTCTTCCCCTATTTTCCAGGCTCTTGAAACTTTATATATATATATTTTAATCATGCCAAATTAATTACTTGCTTATGGTTACCTCCACGTATTTGTACATATTGTTCTGTCTACTCTGTCCATTTGGTAACCTTCATTTGTTTTTCAAAGTTGAGCTTCCATTCAGAGAAATATTTCCTGACCCCTGGAGCCAGAGTTAATGGTTCCCTTAGCACAGGGCCACATTTTATTATAGTCCTTGCTGCAACACTGTCATTATTGTTTACATGTTTGCCCCACTCTAGGCTGAGTCCCTTAAGGGCAGGACCCATGTCCTTTTCCTCTGTGTACCTCCAACACCTAACACTGATATGCTCACAGCAGACTTTCCCAACACCTGTAAAATAAAGTAGTAAGAATTAAGTGATGTCATGTATTCCACTTCTTTGCAGATGGAAAAGTCCTATTATCCAGACTGTGAGTCCTTTATAGTCAAACATGACATCTTCTGATGTCTTTTCAACACATGAAAAACAGCCTCAGTTTTCTTATTCAATTAAAACAGTATTTGTCAAATAAATGAATGAATGAGCATGTCCCAAATTCTAGGTTTTATACCCCAACACAGCACCATTCTTGATTGATTCAATGATTAAAACGTAAAGTGAATGAATCAAAGTAGGAGACACATTCTGAAAATTATTATTTAAAATATATGGTATACATTATAAATAGTGTATATTACAGATTCTCTTTGCTCCCCTTCCTTAGTGGCTTCTCCTAGGCTGAAAGCAGTGGAAAATGAGAAGGTCTTGTTCCGTAGAGGTATCTCAGTCCTAAAGACAATCTTGCATGCAAAAATAAAGAAACCCTCTCCTGTGTACCCCACATCTCAGCGACACTAGCAGCATAAAGCGCCCTCTGGTGGAATCTAGAAGAGCTACAAGGATAAATACAAAAACAATCCAGTTTTCACTTGATTTATTTTTGCATGCAAGATTGTCTTTAGGACTGAGATACCTCTACGGAACAAGACCTTCTCATTTTCCACTGCTTTCAGCCTAGGAGAAGCCACTAAGGAAGGGGAGCAAAGAGAATCTGTAATATACACTATTTATAATGTATACCATATATTTTAAATAATAATTTTCAGAATGTGTCTCCTACTTTGATTCATTCACTTTACGTTTTAATCATTGAATCAATCAAGAATGGTGCTGTGTTGGGGTATAAAACCTAGAATTTGGGACATGCTCATTCATTCATTTATTTGACAAATACTGTTTTAATTGAATAAGAAAACTGAGGCTGTTTTTCATGTGTTGAAAAGACATCAGAAGATGTCATGTTTGACTATAAAGGACTCACAGTCTGGATAATAGGACTTTTCCATCTGCAAAGAAGTGGAATACATGACATCACTTAATTCTTACTACTTTATTTTACAGATGAAGAAAATGAGAATGACAAAGATGAAGCAATTGACCCAACCAACTCAGCTCACTTTGGCTAGAAAATAAATAGAAAAACGAGGGTTTAATGTGGGCCCCACAGAATCAAAGCAAAAAATATTTTAGCATACATGTAGTAAATGGAGAAATTCCAAACAAACACAAAAATAGACAAAATAGTATAATAAAACCCATGTGCCTATCACCTACTCCTAATTACCATCAACCCCTAATTTCCATTTATAACTTTATCCACCTGTCCAGCATTATTTTTAAACAAATTGAGGATGTCATATCATTTTGCCCATAAATATAACTTCTGTTAAAAGATAAACTTTGGGCCAGGTGTGGTGGTGCAAACCTGTAATCCCAGAAGCTTGGGAGGCTGAGGCAAGAGGATTCCAAGTTCAAGGCCAGCCTTAGCAACTTAGCAAGGCCCTAAACAACTCAGTGAGACCCTGTCTCAAAATAAAACATAAAAAGGGCTGTGGATATAGATCAGTGGCAAAGTGCTCCTGTAATTGCTAGTACAAAAAAAAAAAAAGATTTAGCATTTACTAAACCAAATTAGTGCCAAAATTACCATTTATAGTCCTCAGTATCTGTCGGAGATTATTTCCAAGACCAAAATTCATGGGTGCTCAAATTCCTTATATAAAATGGCAAAATATTTGCATATACATCCTCTTATATTCTTTAAATCATCTCTAGATTATTTATAATACATAATACAATGTAAATGTTATGTAAGTAGTTGTATTGCTTAGGGAATAATAACAAGAAAAGAGTCTGTACAAGTTTAGTACAGATGCAATTTTTCTTTTAAATATTTTCAATCAGCAGTTGGTTAAATCTGTAGATGCAAAACCTAAGAATACTCATAAATGTTATAAAATATTTTTAACCTACTCATTTGAATTAGGATCTAAATAAGGTCTAAAATGTGCATTAGGTTGATATATTTCTTCTATCTTTAGTTTATGAGTTCTCCCTTCATCTCTTTTATTTTCTTGCAATTTATATTTATTTAAAGAAACTAAGTCATTGTCTGATAGAATATCTTAAGTATGTTGGTTGGTTTGTTTTATCCAATTGTCCTATGTTCCTCCATATTTTCTATAAATTGGCAGTGTATTGGCACTGAACGGTTCTCAATCATTAGTGAGTGTTAGAATCACCTTATGTTTGCTAGGACAGGTTGTAGGGCCCCACCCTCAGAGTTTCTGATTCTTGTCTGAGGTGAATCCCTAAAATTTGCATTTCTAACAAGTTTCTATGTGACACTGACCACACCTTGAGAACCACTGATGTAAACTAGACTGAGGCCCAGTCACATTCTAGCTTTTCCAAAGCATGACTACCTCAGATGGTGTTGCGTTTTTCCTACGGGGGTGGCGGGGGGGGGGGGGGGGGGAGGTTAGTGTGATGTTTTTGTACATACCGATGTGTTCTTTGTGATGTTAGCAACCTTTGATGCTCAGTGCCTAGACCACTCATTCATCAGATGTTGCAGAATGCTGTTATTCTTTCATTCCTGCTTCATTTACCAGCTACTTCTAGGAAGAAAAACTTGCTCATCTACTAAATTCTCCTACATCCCACAGCACCACAACAAGAATACATGTGTCTAGAGGATGTGGGGGAAAAGGTACACTCATACACTCATACATTGCTGGTGGGACTGCAAATTGGTGCAACCACTATGGAAAACAATATGGAGATTCCTTTAAAAAACTTGAAATGGAACCACCATTTGATCCAGCTATCCCACTCCTCAGTCTATACCCAAAGGACTTAAAAACAGCATACTGAAGGGACACAGCCAATCAATGTTTATAGCAGCTCAATTCAATAGCTAAATTGTGCAACCAACCTAGATGCCCTTCAATAGATGAATGGATAAAGAAACCATGGTATATATACATAATGGAATATTAGCCTTAAAAGAGAGTAAGATTATGGCATTTGCAGGTAAATGGGTGGAGTTGGAGAATATCATGCTAAGTGAAGTAAGCCAATCCCAAAAAGCAAAGGCTGAATGTTTTCCCTGATAAGTGGATACTGATACATAATGGGGGTGGGGAGGCTGGGAAGAATGGAGGAACTTTGATTGGACAAAGCAGAGGGAGAGGAGGGGAGGGGAGGAAAGATGGTGGAATGAGACAGACATCATTACCCTAGGTACATGTATGACTGCACATATGGTGCAACTCTACATCATATACTACCAGAGAAATGAAAAGCTGTGCTCCATTGGCATACAATGAACCAAAATTCATTCTGCTTTCATGTATTAACTAATTAGAACAAATTTTTAAAAAGAATACATATGCCTAACTGAGATGGTGGTACACACCTATAATCCCAGCTACTCGGGAGGCAGAAGCAGAAGGATCTAAAGTTCAAAGACAGCCTTAGTACCTTGGCAAGGCCCTAAGCAACTTGGGGAGACCCTGTCTCAAAATGAAACAAAAAAAGGGCTAGGATGTGGCTCAGTGGTTAAGTGCCCCTGGGTTAAATCCTCAGTAAAAAAAAAAAAAAAAATACACGTGTCTGATTTCCCTGTCAGTTGCTTCATCCTTCTGTTCATTTTAGGAAGAAACTGGAGGCTGGGTCCAGTGAACCAGGAAGGAGGAAGGCTTGAGAGTAATGATTCCCAGGTGAGAATCTCAGCTATTCACTAAAATGTGTTTTGGAAATGTGAGGGATTATTTGCGTGGGATGCTAAAGCAGCCAGAGGCTAGAAATGTTGGCATTTTGCAATGCACTAGAGCAGTTCAACAAAACAGAATTCTTCTACATGACATTCAAATAGTCCATGGGACATGACATGCATGGAGCTCATAGATGGTTTTAATATACATTCTATTTTCCAGGAATGCAACTCCCATACAATTTGAAGGAAGACTGATTCGTTCAGAACTTCATCAATAGTTGTTGATCATTTTGGAAAATTACATCTCTAGACCATCTATGGTATTTAGGTCGACAGCCTAACCCAGCATTGTGCATTTATTTGAAGTGGAGCATTCACATTGATTACACATACACAGATGAGCACCTGACCCTTTTATTGTCTTCTAAGGTAGTCTTGCCAAAGGATTTATTTTGTTACGTCCTCTTTTCTTTATATTTTTCTCTATTTAGTGCATCATCTGGACCAGAGTAGAAACTATGAGTATAGGTGGATTTTATTTTCTATGATTTCCTTTCAAAACATTAAAAGATACCTTATTAGATAGTTGTTATAGAAAGGGACAATTGAGTGGAGAAGTCAAATGCCCCTTTTGGATAGCCACTTATTATTCCAGGCTGTGCTATCCCAAATAACTGGGAACTATTTGGTGCTGGAGAGGAAATGACCCCAAATTAAGAAGAGACCTGGGTACAGAACTATGAAAGATAAGGAAAGCAAGATGAGTATGTCTGCATGCTGATATTAAAAATACATACAAATTAGATGCATACCTATTTGAAAATTAGTATCAATTATCCTTTTCTTTGAAAACACTTGTCTTTAGCTGGTTATATAAGTTATACATATTCATTATAGAAAAATTTCAAATATGTAGAAAAATATAGGAAGAAAATTTGAATTGCTCTATTTATATTCATGGGGCATCTTTGTAAGCATTTTGCTATAGATTTTTCTATAAATTATGCACTCATAATTTATATGGCAAAAATTCTACTGAGAAACTCTATGTTACATTGTTAAATTGAATTGATCATGAAATTTTACTTAAATTTAACTTGTAAATTCCTTTTGGTTTTATAATTATATAAGAGATACATAATGGATTCATGCTTAGTTTTATGTATTATTTTAAAAATAATTCCCATGAAATCACATCACTTCCAAACAAACCAAAGCCCCACTTTCTGCTCTCCTTCATTGCAAAACTTCTCAAAAGAGTTATCTGCATTCTGACTCTGCCTCCTTTCTTGCCTCTCATTATGTCAATATTCTTTAGTAAAGAAATATAAGGCCAGACACAGTGGCACATGCCTGTAATGATTCCCAGGTGAGAATCTCAGCTATTCACTTAGCTGAGGAGGCTGAAGCCAGGAGAACTGCAAGTTCAAAGCCAGTCTCAACAACTTAGGGAGGCCCTAAGCATTAGCAAGATCCTGCCTCAAAATGAAAAATAAAAAGGGCTGGGGATGTGGCTCAGTGGTTAAGCGCCCCTGGGTTCAATCCCTGATACAAAAAAAAAAAAGGAAATACACACACACACACACACACGTATACATGTTTATGGCTTTTTAAAAATCGATTTGCTGAAGGCTTAGAAAACCCAAAAACCAAAAACCAATCCTGCTCCTCTTCTCTTTGTTCAATCTATTTTCTTTTACTCTAACCCTGCTGTATAGTCATTTTACTGTGTGGTATGTATGTGTGCATTTCTTTTTTCTTTTTCTTTTTTTCTTTCTTTTTTTTTTTTTTTTTTGGTTACATCCCCAGCCATTTTGTTTTATTTTATTAGAGACAGGGTCCTGCTGAATTGCTCAGGGCCTCACTAAGTTGCTGAGGCTGGCTTTGAACTCACGATCCTCCTGTCTCAACGTCCCAAGTCACTGGGATTACAGGCATGAGCCACCGCACTTGGCTGAATTTCTTTTTTAAAGCATGATCTACATACAATAAAATGCACCCATTTCAACCATACAGTTCACAGGAGTTTTCACAAATGCATACACTCATGTAATAACCACCACCCCAATTAAATTACATAACATTTCTATTACCCCTAAAATTCCCTCCAGGCTCTTTGCAATCAATCTTCCACCTCAGGCCATACATAATATCCTTTCTAGAGCTATACATTAAATTTTGCCATTCTAGGATTCCATATAAATGGAATTACATAGCACATGCTCTTGCATCTGGCTTCTTTTGCCTAAAATAAGGTTTGGAGATTTGCCCATGTTGTTGCACATATCAAAGTTTTGCTCCTTTTCATTGCTTAGCATATTCTATTATGTGAACATGCTGTGATTTGTTTATTTATTCATCTGTTGTTGGGTTATTTTCAGGTTTGGGCCATTATAATAAAAGCAGCCATGAACAATAATGTGTGGATCTTTTTCTGGATACACATTTTTATTTCTCTTGGGTAAATGCAAAGGTATACAATTGCTGCTCTGTCAAAATAAAGCATATTCGCTGTGTAAGAACTGACACAGTTTTCCCATTGTTGCATCGAGTAGCATTGCACACTCCCACCAGCAACGTACCAGAGTTCCAGTCACTCCATACCCTCTCCAACACTTACTGTTGTCAGTCATCCTAAATTTTAGGCATTCAAGTGGATAAATAGTGGTATCTCATTGTAATTTGAATTTGCATTTCCCTTAATATAATGATATTGAAAATATTCTCATATGCTTGTTGACTATTTATGTGTCTTCCTTTGTGAAATGTCTATTTATATCCTTTGTCCAATTTTCTTTGTCTTTTTCAGTACCAGGGATTGAACCCAGGTCCTCGCACATGCTAGACACCTGCTCTACCACTGAACTTCATCCCCAGCCCTTTTTATTTTTATTTTGAGACAGTCTTGCTAGGTTGTCCAGGATGGTCTTGAACATGCCATCTTCTTGCCTCAGACTTCTGAGTTGTTGGGATTTCAGGTATGGGTCCTTTGCCCAATTTTTAATTGGGTTATTTGTCTTATTATTAAGTGGTAAGACTTTTTATATATTTAGGATACAAGTTTTTGTCAGATATATGAATTGTGAATCTTTTCTCAGTCTGAGGCTTACCTTTTCATTGTCTTAAATCTTTCAAAAAGCAAAAGTTTTTTTTTTTTTTTTTTAATTCTGGCAAAGTCTAATTTATTCTCTTTTTTTCCTTTTATGATTCCTATCTTTGTGTCCTAAGATATCTTTGCCTACTCCAAAGTCATAATGATGTCATCATTTCTTTTCTTCTCAAAGTTTCATAGTTTAAGCTTTTACATTTAGATCTGGCTCATCTCAAGTTAATTTTTTTAAAAATATTTTTTAGTGGTTGATGGACCTTTATTTTATTATTTATTAATATGCAGTGCTGTAAATTGAACCCAGTGCCTCACACATGCTAGGCAAGCGCTCTACCACTGAGCCACAACCTCAGCCCTCAGGTGAATTTTTATACATGATTTGAGATAAGGGTTGAAGTTCATATTTTTTCCTTACAATATCTATCTAGTTTTTCCAAGACTGTGTGTTGAAAAGACTATCTTTTCCCCCATTGTACTATCCTAGCACCTTCATTGAAAATCAATTGGTTATATGTGTTAGGACCTATTTGGGGCCTTGCAAAATTGCTGAGTTATTCAGCTCTATTAAATTCCATTCTTATGCTAATTTCAGCAATACACTTTGAAATATCCCAAGGGTCAATAACAAATCAATGGAAATGAGAATATATTTTAAATGAACAAGTAAAACAAGCATTCTAAAATTCATGGAATGTTACATTTGTCTAATCCCAGTGATTCAGGGGGGTCACAAGTTTGAGGCCAGCCTCAATAATTGAGTGAGACCCTCAACAACGTAGAAAGACCCCATCTCAAAAGAAAAAAGAAAAAGGACTTGAGATATAGTTCAGTGGTAAACTGTCCTGGCACCAAAATAAAATTAAATTAAAATTAAAAATTCACAGAATATACTCAGAACAGTCCAAATGCGTATACAGATGTTCTTTAATGTATGTCCTGACAACCCCATTTTGAATTGAAATATCTCTAGTCAAAAATACATTTAAAACACCTAACCCGCCAAGCACCAGGGTAAGCCTAGCCTGCCTTAAACATGCTCAGAAGATTTGCGTTAGCCTGAAATTGGACAAAATTTCTACACAAAGCCTGTTTTATGATAAACTGTTGAATATCACACTATCCAAAAACCACCAGGAACACAGTACACTGTGCAGTTGTCAGTGGGTCTGGTACTCATTTCACTGGCTCAGGAAGAGATCAAAATTTTAAATTTGAACCAAGTGCCCTGGAATGTGGTTGTAATCCCAGGGACTTGGAGGCTGAGGTAGGATGATTACAAATTCAAAGCCAGCCTCAGCAATTTAGCAAGGCCCTAACAACTTATGGAGACCTTGTCTCAAAATAAAAAAAGAAGGGCTGGAGACTTAGCTCAGTAGTAAAGCCCACCTGGGTTCAATCCCCAGTACAAAACAAAATTGTTTGTAATTTTAATATGGTTGCTACTGAATATGTATTGCTTTCATATTATCCTAAATTCAAAAAAATCATAACTATAATAAGTCAGGGACAGTCCGTATTAGGAAGTGGTTTTCACATGGAGAAATCCAAGGGCCCACATATCCTCTCCAGTAATTCAATTAATTAGTGCAAGCAACAACCTCATAAAACCTTTCCATACTTTAAGAAAGAGCATTTCCCCAGTAATTTTATGAATCTAGTGCAAACTTGATACCAAAACTAAACAAGGATATTCAAGAAAAGGAAAATTACAGGCTAGTATCACACATGAATGTACATGAAAAATGTTAAAAGAAATATTAAAAACAAAACATAGTAGTGCATAGAATTTATTTATAGGATTTATTCCAGGAATACAAGGTTAGTTTAACATTAGAAAATCAAGCAATATACTTTACTAATTCATAGAATAAAGTAGAAATATCATTGATTACCTTATAGCAAAATGGCATGTAATAAAGTTGACAACTGTATGTGATTAAACTCTTTGCAAACCAGAAAGAGAATGGAACGTGTGTGTATGCACACTAGGGATCAAATCCAGGAACTTGTGCATGCTAGGCAAGTACTCTGTCACTGAGCCACATTCTCATCCCTAGAAGTGACTTTCTCAATATCCTAAAGATATTTCTACAAAAAGAAGAGGGAAAAACTTACATCAAACGTCATATCTAATGATGAAATAAGATCTGAAATGCGACAAGAATTCCTACCCTAATCATTTTATTCAACATGTGGTATAGGCAAGAAAAAAAATTAGACTGGAAAGTTTCTCAGATGACATGATTCTGTATATAGGAAATCCAACATCATTTAGAGGTAAACTATGAGAATTAGTAGATGAATTTAGCAAAGTTGCTATATTTAAGGTCAACATATTAGAGAGAGATTTGATCATTGTTGTGGTTTGGATATGAGGTATCCCCCAAAAGCTCATGTGTCAGACAATGAAAGAAGGTTTAGAGGCAAAATGATGGGGTTATGAGAGCCTTAACTTAACCAGTGCGTTGATCCCCTGGATGGTAACTGTAGGTGGGGGGTGTGATTGGAGGAGGTGGATGCCTGGGGACATGCCTTTGTGGTATATATTTGGTCCTTATTGAGTGGAGCTCTCTGTCTCTGCTTCCTGGTGTGATGTTCTGAGCTGCTTCCCTCTGCCATACTCTCCTGCCATGATGTTCTGCCTCACCTTGAGCTCAGAGCAATGGAGCAGCTATCTATGGACTGAGAACTTTGAACCCATGAGCCCCAAAATAAACTTTTTTTCTTTAAAATTTTCTAGTCAGCTGTTTTGGTCACAGCAGCCAAAAAGCTTATTAAAACAATCAGAGAAGAAAAGCCATAGGGATGATATAGAATAAAGGATTTATTTTAGAGGTTTGACCTTACACAATTGGGAACTGATAAAATAGTGTCTATTTGGCTGCTTCTTCTGCAACTGGTGCTGAGAAGGTGACCAAGAAGATGGACATGAACTGGGAAAGAGAAAGGACAACTGGAACCCACAAGGATATCTCTGGAGGCTATTTTTTTCTTGCTCTCACCAGAACTCACATAAGCCTTATCCAGTCTCCAAGCTTCCAGCCTCGATGCCATAGGTGGCCTGCCGTGGAACCAGTTACTTTGGCCCAGTATATGAAGGAGCCAAATAAAAAGATCCCTCAGAAACTTAAGCAAATGTGCGTCTAGCTGCTGCCCAGACCAACAAGGCAAGCCAGCAGATTTGCAAAAACTAACTTGAGCTACAAAAATTCCTCACCTATGTCAATCTTTTGAGTAAGCATAGCTACTACTTTACTTTTGCCTTGGGAAATTGGTGCAATGTTTTCCCATGGCTGACCATAACCAGAAATCTTTACTCGCAGTATGCAGAACTTCAATTTATTTCTATACAACTTTTATCAAATAGGATATGAAAAAAATTTAAATATCATTTATAATATCATCAAAAACATAATATGCCTAGGCCTTATTCTAACAAAAGGGATTTAAAAGCTCTACACAGAAAGCTATAAAACATTAAAGACATGAAAGACTTCTAAATAAATGAAGGTTCTAGGTACCATGACCATGGAACTGAGGACACAATACTATGAACATGTCAATTTCCCCCAAACCTATTTTCAGATTCAATGTAATATGAATAAAATTTCCAAAAACCAAATCTTGACAACTATTTTAATTATTGGAATGTGACAAGCTGTTTCTAACTTTAAATGGAAATGCAAAGGGCTGAAAATGCCAAAGGAGAACAAGAAAGAGAAGAAGAAGAAGGGGTTGAAGAAAGAGAGGAAGAGGAGGAAATAACAGGTTCAGATCAATTAATCACTAAATTGCTTAAGAGCTTGAGGCCCTCCTTCCTCAGCAGCATGTAAAGAAGACCTCATCTTCTACAGTCAGAAGGCAGACTGAGCCCCCATACAGGTTTGTTGTTGGTTTGTTTTGACCAGGGATTGAACCCAGAGGTACTTAACCACTGAGCCAAAACCCCAGCCCTTTCTATTTTTTTCATTTTGAGACAGGGTCTTGCTAAGTTGCTCAGATTGACTTTAAACTTTTGATCCTCCTGCCTCGGCCTCACAAGCTGCTGGAATCACAGCCATGTGCCACCACATCCAGCCCCACACAGGTCTTAATTGTAAAAGTAGAATTTCAGAGGAGAGATTCAAATATCAGCCTAGAAAAGTTGCTTATGCCAAAGTCAGAGGCATAATAAGGAAGAACAAGGACTCTGAGACTGGTCAAATATGATGAAAATCCTTGATCCTCCTGATTCCCCTGAACCTTTAGCCCTACAGAATTAGCTCATTTATTCAGAGGCCTCATATAAGTAGCTGATTTGTAAGACACCATTAGCCCTCCTTATGATCTGCCCTCACTCCCCTCTTGGCCATCAGATCAGTCACTAGAGTTAAATCTCAGGATGACTCTACTGAGGAAGTGCTGGACCTGTTAGAAGAGAGAGATTAACGTGCCAGAGCTTGCCAGACCTGGCTGACATGTAGTGGCAAGAACTGGGAGCTTCTGCCTGTGAGTGGCATGCAGATCAAGTTGGGAAGAATGTAAAGTTGGGTAGAGGAAGCTTTATTACTGTGGGCCACTTTTATGAACCAGGATGCGACTGGGAGGCTGATCTAATAGCTGCTAGTTAGGCTCTTAGGAAGTTTGTTTAAAGTGGTAGCTCATATTAAATGAAGCAGAGAGTCAGAATTGCTACAGCAAATTGTGGACCAAGTACTAAAGAGGCTCAGAGAACAGACCATGCTAGGATGAATCCTCTGTATAAGACCAGAAAACCCACCATCTATCTGACTTTGTCCCTCAGGGGGTTACCTAGGGAATTTGCCAAGTGCATTCCAGTGAGAGGGCACTAGTATTGTTAAAAGGCTCAACACTGGCCATGTTCTGTAGGCCAGATGCTCTCCTAGGCCTAGTTCCCTAGTTTGCAATGGGAATGATAGGGTCCCGAGGAGAAGAGGCCAGGTGGCAGCACTAACTTCCAAAGAAAGATGGCCAAATTGTCTAACTGCCAGCCAGGAGGCCTGATTCACAAGGATCTATGGAAATAGCTGATGGGCCATGGTAATCCTAAAGTCAGTGTGTCAGATTTAGCAAATAAAAATTTAGGCCATGGATGGTGGTGTGTGGTAGGGCACTTGCCTAGTATGCCTGAGGCCATAGATTCAATCCCAGGACTAGAAAAACAAAACTAAACAAACATATATATGTATTTAATTTGTATAAAATATTTGAGTATTTAATATAGTTAAATATATGTTTAATTTCAGATAAACAACAAGTAATTTTTTAGTATAATGACATTCCCAAAAGAATCCAAGAATGGACAAACAGATGGCTGAGGTGAGTTTCCCCAATGGGAAGTCACAATTTCCTTTTGAGTGTCCAGAACTGAGTCAATTCTTACACCAGGACCCATCAACAAAACTAAAGGCCAGATCCCCATAGGTCACTTCAACATGATGGCATGTGTATAAAATATAGTAGTGATCCCACAGTGTCCTCCCCTGCCAGAGGACCTAGCAGGGTCCATATACTGGTAGAAGCTGAGTGACTATGGGACATCGACTAATCATTAATCCAGAACTGCCTGTTATTAACCGGGCACTGTCAGATCCATCAAGTCATAAGGTCAGATGGGTGGAGTGATAAGATGGAGTGAATACAACTCAGATCAAGCATGAATGAGGGTAGAAGCTGTAGCACTGGAGTAGCTGGTCCTGACCCCTGTGCTGCACCACTGCTTCACCCTTGGCCCCGCCTTGTGGTGGGCTGCACCAGCTGACAACAGAGAATAAAGCCCAAGCTTTGCCAACAGATCAGCTCAGTGTGTGGATGCAAGCCAAAAACAGAATGCTATAGGCCCGCAGCCCCCACCCAGGGATGGCCTTGAAGACAGCAGTAAGGGGAATTTCTCCCAAAGGTCAGAGTATCTAGCATCTCACCTGGTCATCCACTTTATTTGGAAAGAGAAGTAGCCTAATGTTAGAATATATAGATTCATGGGTTGTGGTAAATGACTTAATTTATCAGTCAGGAGCCTGGAGCAAATAACTGTAGAAGATTGGGGACAGAGACATATTATGAAGTGTGAAGGTCTTTGTGTCACATGTTAGCATCCACCAGAAAACATCTATCATGGAAAATACCTACAACACGAAGTAGAAGAAAATAACTTGGCAAGTTAATGTCAACTAGCCTCTGTCCAGAGCCATCTCAACACTGGAACCACGGGAATAAGAATGTAGTCACCATGGTGGCAGTGGTGGAGGTTATGCCTGAGGATGGCACTGTGGGCTGGCCAAATCTGACCTAGCTACTGCCACTGTTACAACTGTATCCAATGCTGAGTCCCTGATTTGGCATCATCCTGGAGGAAAATAACCAGTCGCTTCTTGGTAAGTGGATTATAATGGATCCTTTCCAAAGAAAACCTGGAAAAATCTCAATTCATTTGATGGGACACATCAATTCATTTGACATAATCTGGGTATGGGTTTGACTTTCTTGCCTGCAGTGCCTCAGCTAGCTCTACAATCCAAGAGTTCACATGCTGCCTGATCCAACATTACCGGATCTTGCATACATCAAAACAGAACAGGGGACCCACTTACAACAAGGTGTCTGTGGACATATGACATGGGATCCTCTGGTGCCATGCTGCATTGAAGCTGCCAACCCAATAGATCAGTAGAATAGCCTTTTGAAGACATAACTAAGGTATCAATTCAATAACACCCTTCCAGGATTGGGCACTATCCTTTAGAATATGTTATCCTGAACTATCCATCTTAAACTAATGACTGTTGTAAGGTAGTGTGTCTGCAGCAGGTAGAATACATGTGTCCAGGATCAAGGGTCAGAAGTAGAAGCACCCGTGCTCACCATTACTCCCGGTGACCCACTTAGGACATTTATACTTCCCATCCCATAACTCTAGGCTCAAGTTTCTAAAGGCCACGGTTTCCAGAGGCAGATACTTGCACCACAGCAAACAGCAAGATTCCTAATAACTTTAAGAGACCTGTAGAAAAAAATTTTTTACCCTCTCAATAGAGTATATCTCTCCTTATCATCAGGAGGAGGCAGGGCCACAGGGATCAGGGGAAATAGACAGCACCCAAGGGTTCTCTGGGACATGTCTACAAAGTTGACAGTAAGTGGGCAATCAGCAGCTAGAACCTGAAAGCCTGTGGGGACCAGGGGCTCAGACGCCTCCATGTCTTCCCTTAGGTCAGCGGAGGTGCCAGCTGGGGGCTGGGAATCATCCAAATTGGATAACAAAGAAAAGAGGTAACAAGGATCAGATGGAACCCCCCCCCCCAGCGCCCGAACAGCTATGGGAGTACAACTGTAGCTTGTCCCACTAACTGCTTTTATAAGCTTCTCCAGCATAGAGATCAACCAGGATTCTTGAAGGGCTGTTTATGGATGGAGTAAAATTATTATAGGAGCAAATGGCTCTGAACAATGCAGGAGTGAATCATGGGGAGATGGTGTGGCACCACCCAGGCTCCCCTTTAGGACTGCCCCCTCCCCCATATGCTGGGATCACTGTGCCGTGAGAACTCACAGGTGAGCCTTGTCAGGTACCAAACTCAGGAGAAGCAGCTGCTTCGCCCCCCTTCACATCCATCTCTGGGAACAAACAGCTCCCATCCAAAGACTGGATGGTGTGCTCCTCACCCAAACCCAGGACAGCTTTAAAAGGTCCTCCCAGCCTGAGAAGCCATCCTGTTCTGGACTCGCCTTTTCTCTTCCTCATCTCCTGGCTTCGGACATGACGCTTCCTCTGGACATTTGCCTGTCCTCCTCTCGACCTGGTTCATTCCTGTTCATCCTCAAATTTCAGATTATATGTCACCTGCTCAGAGAGACCTCGACCCCCGGACCCTCTTGGGTGCCCCCTTTCACCCCCACAGCACCAGTGTGTCCTCTTTCTTAGTATCATTCTCCTGAAGTGATCTGTTTCCTGATCACCTTACTTTCTTCATCCACAAGGACTACAGATCTCATTCCTGCTGTCTTACCATCACCAAGCACAAAACAACAGCACAGAAGGCACTAAATATTTACCAAGTGAATTTTGCCAAAATGTTTTCTAGTGTCCTAGCCTGCAACAAGTTAAATGATCTGCTTGAGACTAGGTTCCCTCAAGTTTGAAATGGGAATATAAAAATAATACCTACTGCTGGGCGTGGTGTCGCATGCCTGTAATCCCAGCCACTCAGGAGGCTGAGGCAGGAGCATCACAAGTTCAAAAGCCAGCCTCAGCAATGGTAAGGTGCTAAGCAACTCAGTGAGACCCTGTCTCTAAATAAAATACAAAAATAGGGCTGGGGATGTGACTCAGTGTTTGAGTGCCCCTGAGTTCAGTCTCCAGTGCCTAATAATAATAATAATACCTTCCTTGGAGGGTTTTTGTTCTTGGTGCTAGGGATTGAATGCATGGGCACTTTATCACTGAGTACATCCTCAGCCCTTTTTGGTTTGAGACAAGTTCTCACTAAGTTCCTGAGGGTCTTGCTAAGTTTCCCAGGCTAGCCTCAAACTTGCAATCCTCCTGTTTCAGCCTCCCGAATCACTGGGGTTACAGATGTGTGCCACTGCACCCAGCTGGAGGGTCATTTTGAGGATTAAAAGAGATGTATCAGTAAAGCCCTGAGCATAGTGCCAGGACATAGTAAACAACTCACACTTAGACAAGCAGATTTTGAGGCTGCTACTCTTTACTCTTTCTAATATTGAGTATTATGTTTTATTGTTGTAAAGGTAACACAGGGAAACAGGGTTTATCATGATTTCACACCAACATGTATTTTCAAGCCGAAAGCTCTTGTTATAATGGATGGCTCCATCCTGCAACTCCATGCCAGGGACACCATAAAGAAAGCAAATGTTCGGTGCTTCTCTCTCTTCCTGTAACAGTTGGTGGGTGGGTGGGGCAGATATCTGAGAAAGGCGCCCTGAATGTGGAGGTACTCCACACATGGCCCAGGCAACTAAATGGCAGGGTTTCTCACAGCTCCTTCAGGATTTGTCTCAAGTCCTCTTGCTCAACCTTAGGAGAAGTCTATGAGGCCCAGCTTTTCTCGGCCAGTCCAGGTGGAGGCCTCTGCCTCCAACATTTCCAAGTGACGTAGAACCACAGACCCAGAGGCCCCTCTGCACTTCCTGTGTGGTGTTCAGAAGCCCGCCTCCCCTCTCAGCCTCAGGTGCTTGCTTCAGAAAATGGTGAGTCTCCTCATATAGTGCCTCCCTTTTTCATCCTGGCATTGAGAACAATGACTCTAGGGCCCTTATATCCAGCAGATGTTTTGAAGACATCCTCTGGTTTCCTTTTCAGAAGTAATAAGCTGACTCTTCACCGTCTCAGTAGAGTGAGTGTCCAGTGAGAGAAGGATGCAGTCAAGCACTCTCTGGGGAGTTCTGGGACTCTGCCTCCTATCAGGTAAGTAGATTGGAATAAAGAAGGGTGGTGTTTCTCCAGTCCACTGGAAGCCTCAGAGACTTACTCGTGCAGCCCAGTCATACCAAAGAGCCTCATTTACCAGAAGATGTAAGGGACTGTGCTATCGGTTAGGGTTGGGGATTGAGGTCGGAAGCAAACAAAAGAAATGTGCAGGTGCCTAGGGCATCATTCAGGGAATAGCCAGGGAGAAGCAGTTGACAAGATCATATCAATTGAGAGCAAAAAGGTCTCTCTGCCACCAAGAAGAAGCCCACCCCAGTTCTTACTAAGCCCTTAAGAACTAACACAAGACATTAGAAGAGCTAAGCCCCAGCCTTTGTTTTGGGGAAATCAGACAGTTAAACCTAAACTCTGCACATAGTAGAACAAATTTAGTACCTTTAAAACAAACACCTCACAATTTTCAGTCCTTTTTGGATGCCCAAGAGCTTTCAATTAGTTTAGTCTTTTTTGAAACAAGGCAGGACATGAATTGATAAATAACTGAGAGCATTTGCATATCTCATGAGATAAATAATACAAAAAAAGTTGCCATTTATTGAGTGTCTGTACTATACAAAGAAAACTCCATTACATGCATTAACTGATTTAATCCTTACCTCCACCTTGGAGGAAAGATGTTATACCCTCTATTTTATGAAGAAATTAATACTCAAAGAAGTTAAATAACATTTAAAACCATACTGTTAGTAATTGCAGAAGCTGATCCAAGAAATCGGGACTATCTGTCCACAAGGCCTGTGCTCAGAATGGCCGCATTGCATGAGGCAAAATGGCTCCTGATAGTTTTATTTCAAAAGCCTAGGAAATACTGTCTCAGCTTGGGCTCCTAACTCAGAGCCACAGCCATGGTGTCTTCACTTCCTGCTTCATCTTGGGTTGTTTTCTTAAGCTTGAACACAAAAATCACCTGGGAACCCTGTTAAATTGCAGCTTCTATTTCAAGAGGCCTGGAATGGAGACTGAGAATGTGGGCATTATGAGAATGTGCCCAAAATGCTCTTGTTACCGGACTGCTGGGCCATAGGCCCAACTCTGGGGGTCCCAACAAATCAGATCTGGCCACCTGCCCCAAAAACCAAATGGAAAAAGTAATGACGAAAAGCAGAAAAGGAACTGTAATCAAGATGGCCATATTGGGGGCTGGGGATGTGGCTCAAGCGGTAGCGCGCTCGCCTGGCATGCGTGCGGCCTGGGTTCGATCCTCAGCACCACATACAAAGATGTTGTGTCCGCCGAAAACTAAAAAATAAACATTAAAAAAAAAAATTCTCTATAAAAAAAGATGGCCATATTGGGAAGGCAAATGAGATCAAGCTTCCCAGTCCTGTCTTTGGGATACTGATGTGTTAGGTTTAAACAGAAGAAAAACTGAGGCAGTGGACAAGTAGTATGCAGAATTAAATAATCTTGGTTAAACTGTGTCCTGGTTGATTATTATCTCAGTTCTGGTTCTACAAGGTGGCTCCAGGGAAGTCCTTGTCTCTTGAAGAGACAATCTCCCTTTGCTTCACAGGATGTTTATCAGACCTGGATCCTGGTGGGGACAATTCAGCTCCCAGGAGATAATTGCTCTTGCTTCAGGGTAGGGGGATGGTCTCATCAGGAAATTATCTGCCTTCAATTTTTCACTATTCCTGGAATGTCTAGGAGAATGACTGGAGACTTCTACGCATTGCTCGAGGGGGTCTGGAACAGGAGCTTTTTAAAAGCCAGCAGTTGAATGTCCCTGAAAATCTTAAAAATACCTTACTTACCTTTATTTTGGTGTCTTCAGTCTGAAGGGGACAGAATGCCAGCTTGAGATGAACACTCCTTAAATGATTAACATACCTATGTGCAAAATTGAGCAGGATTCTAACACAAAAGTTTAAGTTAATAAATAAAACTGGAGCTGGGCACAGTGGCACATGCCTGTAATCCTAGCAGCTGAGGTAGGAGGATCACAAGTTCAAAGTCAGCCTCAGCAAAACAAGACACTAAGCAATTCAGTGAGACCCTAAATAAAATACAAAATAGGGTTAGGGATGTAGCTCAGTGGTCGAGTGCCCCTGAGTTCAGTCCCTAGTACCAAAAAACAAACAAACAAACAAACAAAAAAAAATACTGGATACTAAATGAAGGTAACTTTTAGTTACCCATAGGGCATCTGTAGGCCCAAGTGAAAAGTCAGTACTTTTTAGCAAAGGCAACCTATCTAAGTACCTGTTATTCTCTGGGGATTAAAGAGTATCTCACCCAACATAGAGGCTATTGGTGAACAGAAAACTCTCAGGCAGTGCCAGGGAAACTGGTCACTGTAATGAATCTAAGTCATGCTTAAGTGACGGGATTTGGGAGAGTCCAGAGGAAATGTGATCAGGCTCTTTAACGCATAGGCTCTAGGTTATGAGTGACTGGGGTTTCAAATATTTCCACTTGTCTCTAGCAGAAAACAAATGGAAAAACTGAGCCATCCAACAAGCAGAAGCCAGAAATGGAACAAGAATCCCGACGTTTGTAGCCAAACAAAAGCTCATTTTTTTTTTCCACAGTCAGAGACCAGTTTCAAAATGGAGGCTTAGTTGCAAAATTCTTTTGCTATTTCTCTTGTCAGACAAAAAGCAGCCCCAACTTATTCTAACTTCTGTTTGTTGAATATTGTGTTGTCATGTTTAATGCTGTACGGTTCCTTTCTCTTTCTTCCCAAATTGATTGGATCAATCCCCAGCAGTAAAAGGCACTTTTCTAAAGTGTAGAAGCCACTGAGATCATACAGTGGCTGGAAAGAACTTTAGATGGTCATTAATATAATTCCATTATTTGGAATTGCATGCACTCACAATATTTTCTAACTCTTTTTTTTTTAACTATTTATTTTCCAGTTGGTGCTTGGGGGCAGGAAGGTAAGATATGCTCTCTTCACTATGAAATCAATCCAGGATTCTTAGTACAATCGTGTACTGACAAACAATGTTTCAGTCAACAACTAACAGTATATACAATAGTGGCCCCATAAGATTGTAATGACTCTGAAAATTCCCTATCACCTAGTATTTTTGCTATACATTTTCTGTTTAGATGTGTTTAGATACACAAATACCACTGTGTTGTAGCTGCCTATAGTATTCAATAGAGTAACATGCTATACTGGTTTGTAGCCTACAAGCAATAAGCTACACTTTATAACCTAAAATGTATAGTAGCTATACCATCAAGGTTTGTGTGACACTCTATGACATTCATATAATGACAAAATCATCTAACATCATATTCTCAGAAACCAACTGTATTTGTGAGTGGAGAGCTTCCTCTTGGCCTCCCACAGAGCTTCCTCAGAGACCAGTGAAAGGGTTTTCTACTATTCTCTTTTGCCTTTTCCTGATGAAGCTAGCCCAGAATAGGGAATCAGAGATTATAGTAAGAAGCCAGTCTTGATTCCAAAAAAGAATTGAGACTGTTAAAATAAGTTGAAAGTACCAACAGTTTTCTTTTGCTAGCCTCTCCTATTTGATGTGCAATTTTGTAAAGAATGTGTGGCTGGCCAGAATGCATGCTCATGGTTGCCTGGATCAACCTCAGGGCAGCATTTTGCTGCACATTCAGAATCACATCTGAATACTCTGAATGTGTGTGCCAGGTGTGTCTTTGTGTGCACATGCATACAAGTGTACCGGGCCTGGACTTACTTTCTCAACCACAGCAATAGAGTCCATAGTGTCCCAATACTGGAAAAGTCTATTCAATAGCTCCTCCAAATTGAGGGAACAGCTACTATGTTCAAAAGCAGAAATTGTGCCAGTCTACTTTCCACTGGGCTGCCTGACTTGTGGTGTCCTTGGCAGTTATTTTTACAAATGGCCATTAGGTATTTAAGGTAGAAGTAAGATCCAAGACAGCTTGTGATACATAGCTGAGAGACTTGAAGATCCTTTGCTTTCTGGCAATTGAGGGAAGAGTCCTAACCCTTGAGGTCAGGGCTTATCTTAGTTGCTGATAGGAATGTCACTCATGGTTTTTTATCATTTCTTTTTCAGATGATGAAGAAAATGGTAAGGGCATTTTTCTTCTGTACAACCTCTTTTCAAATGTGAAACAACATGGTCATAGAGAACACTCTCAGTAGTAAATAGTGAGAATCAGAACCAGTAGCAGGAAAAATACAATCACCTTTCAATGGGATCTGTATGAGATATGCCTGTCTTTGTTGCTAGCTGTCATGCTGGACTATAATAGCTATGCATGTATATATCCGTCCCTGAACTTACTGCTACAGAAAAACACACATCTGGGCGTGGGTTGGAGCATCCATGGATTTTTGTACAAAAATTTATCCATGAGTTTGTTTACCTGGTCCAATGTCTAGTCCACAGAAGGTGCTCAGTGAATATTTTTTGAATGAGTAAATGAACAAAAATATAAATGCTTTGCTAATTCCTTCTCCTCGGGGATCCACCTGTCTTGTATGAAAGACCAAAAAAATGATATTAAAGTGTGTTGTATGCCATGATATGGGTAGATACAGAGTAAAATGAAGTATAAAGAGAGGAATGGTCAACTCTGCAGAATGTAATTGAAGAAGGCTCCCTGGGGGTGGCAATTCTTGAGCTGAGTTTTAAAGGATGAACTGGTATTTTGAAGAAAAGAGAGACTTTAGGCAGAAGAGAGAAGGGCATACAGTGTGAGGTTAAAGGTCTAACTCTGAAGCTGGATGGCCATGTTTGAATCCTGGTCCAACTCCCTAGTTGCTATATGTCTGAACAGTTAACTTCTCTTTGTACATCATCATGTATAAAATGGAAATAATAATGATACCCATTTTATGTTATTATAAGTGTTGAAAGAGTAATTCTTTTGAATTCTTAGACATTACCTGACCTATAGAAGGCAGTATGTGAATTTCAGCTATTATTATATAGAAAGCACACTGAATCTAGATAATAAGCATTAAAGTGTATTAGATATGTGTGTTCTAGATATTGCCCTAAATATCTTACCCAGATTTCCTCATTCACTTCTTCTAACATTCCTTCTCTACAGATAAGAAAACAAAGACTTACAAAATGGATAGATAACCCAATCATAAGGCATAAGTGTAAATTTATAAGATACTGAAGTTCATTTTCTTAACCATTATGAAATACCATGTGTTTACAATCTTTGTGAACATACCTATTTGTAGACATAGACACATCTAAGCCCTTGTATGAGCACATGTAAATCTAAGCTCTGCTACTGAATTTGTGCGAGTAAGGGTTGTAAGCAATTTTTTTTTACATTTGTTTTTCAAACAAACCCACCAAGCCAAGCATACTGTCTATTTACTTTTAACTTATTTGCGATTTCTGATTCACATAATATTTCTAAAAAAATAAGTGCTGAAAAATTTTTAAATCAAAATAATACCATCTATTGTCATTATATTCAACTTCCAATTTATCACCAGATGGAGAAGGATTTGTTTATGTTGTGTACAGTCACAGCCAAATGACTATCTGGGTGGCAGAGTCAAAGCTCAATTCTGTTCTCTATGGTATCAGGACCCCAAGAAAGAAAGGAGAAAAGAAACTAACATTTTTCTTTTTTTTAAGTTTTAAAAAAAATTTTTTAGTTGTAGATGGACACAATACATTCATTTTATTTGTTTATTTTTATGTGGTGCTGAGGATTAAACCCAGTGCCTTATATGTGCCAGGCAAGCGCTCTACCACTGAGCTACAACCTCAGACCCCAGAATCCATTTAATTCTTACAAATGGAGATTTCCCTGATGAAGAAACTGAGGTTCAGAGATGTTAAATGACTTCCATTGCACACATAGAGTAGGGCAGATCTGAGATACAGACACAAGATTTATGTCTCAGAGTCCAGTGCTCTTTATCCATTACCACAGTGTCTCTGAGATAATATAAAGCCACTTTTTATTGGGAGAATAATTTCCTTAAAATGTGTAGAGTGATTCACATCATTTAAAGGCAATAACAGAGAAAAGTACATGGAATAAAAAGAAAGGTATTTGATTTCTATTACAAAAGACTTTGTTAGTTATAAGAAAGAATTTCTGGCTGGGCACAGAGGCACATCCTTATAATCCCAGTGGCTCTGGAGGCTGAGACAGGAAGATCATGAGTTCAAAGCCAGCTTCAGTAACTTAGCAAGATCCTAAGTGACTCAACAAGACCCTATCTCTAAGTAAAATATAAAAAAGGGCTGGGGATGTGGCTCCATGGTTAAGCGCCCTAGGTTTAATTCCCAGTACAAAAAAAAGGAAAAAAATTTCTGGGGTTGGGGCTGCAGCTCAATGATAGAGCACTTGACTAGCATGAGCAAGGCCCTGGGTTCCATCCTCAGTACTGCAAAAAAAAAGGGGGGGGGGGGCGGTGAATTCCTAAATAAAGAGACATAGGTAAGGCCAAGAATCAGTGACCCAAATATGTGAAAGATTTTTTTTTTTATCTCTGAGAAGATCCTTTGATATTTATCTGAAAGATAATCTAGCTAATGCAAGAAGATAAACCTGAAGTTTTTAGACTGAGTTGCAGTCCTGGGCCTAGGAGCACATGCTGCCACGCTTGCAATTTGCTGTACGTGAGTCATGTCAATAAGTGTATCTCAGAGGCTAAGTGCACACATCATTTTCAAGACTGGGGCTCCCCTCTCTGGGAACTGATAGGGAAAGTGTTTAGACCCATTAGAAAAATTTTACCTCAAATTTAAACTTAAGCTGGGCATGGTGGAACACGCCTGTAATTCAGGAGACTGAGGCAGGAGGATCACAAATTCAAAACCAGCCTTAACAACTTAGGGAGACCCTGTCTCAGAGTAAAAAATAAAAAGGACTGGGAGTGTGGCTCACTGAGAACACCCCTGGGTTCAATTGCCAGTACAAAAAAAAAAAAAATTAAACTTAAACCAGGACTTTTTCTTTCTAATCTTTCTTTTTTTTTCTATTTGCAGATGACCTAACACAGATACGTGAGTTTATGGTCCTTTAATTATGCTTTGTCTGAAGATGCAATTTGGTGGATTGTAAAGAAAGTAATTGAGAAAGATTAGCCTCAAAAACTGAGGGCCCCCAAAAAAACCAAACGCTGGATGTTTTCTTTGATATAAGGAGGCTGATTCATAGTGGGATAGGGAGCCCGAGCATGGGAGGAATAGACGAACTCTAGAAAGGGCAGAGGGGTGGGAGGGGAAGGGAGGGGACATGGGGTAATTAATGATGGTGGAATGTGATGATCATTACTATCCAAAATACATGTATTAAGACACAAATTGTATGAATATATTATGTATACAACCAAAAAACAAAAGAACTGAGGGCCCCTCAACATTATGTGCCGAACTCCCATTTTAGAAAAGTTTCAAATAGGGACCTTCGTGGGGTTTTCTTTACTTCCATCCTTCCCTCCCCAAGTTCCAATGTTCCTGCCTATAACTGAAGCCAGCTTTCAGAGGGTGGTCCCTTCCTCACACACTCTCTAGCCAGTAGCGGGTAAAACCAGGATATGAATTTTATTGATTCTTTTGTCATTAGTTTGACCTTTGGAGAATTTTTCTGGTTTCTCCCTCCGATTTCCTTTCTCTTTTCTCTCATTCCTCAGAATACAAAGTCTCCATCTCGGGAACTGATGTGATGCTGACATGCCCTCCAAAAGCTCTGCAGGGCACAATAAATTGGGAAAGAAATAACAAAAAACTAGAAGGCGAAAATGACGAACAACTGTTACTGAAGAATTTTTCAGAAATAGATAACAGTGGTTATTACGCCTGCTACACAACCCCAAGACAAAAAGAGAATATCCATTTTCTGTACCTGAGAGCTAGAGGTAACATTCTCCATGACTTCTCCAACCCAACTCACAGTCCTCTGATGTCCCAGAGCTTCCTTGTATACTCAACCCTGGGAGTGTCCAAGGCCACACAGCATCAGTATTTTCTAGAACAGATTAAAAAACAATTTGGGGCTGTTTGGATAATCTCAGTCAGCTCTTGTTCTAAAATAGCAACTTCCCAAGGGACAGGCTTGGGTCATTTGGATTATGTCACACCCAGAATTACAATATGAGTTTATCTGATGCTTTATCCAGAGATACATTCTTTAGAGGGACTTGCAAAGGAAGCCATAGCCACTGTTTTTAAACCGTCTAAACTAGAGTATAATAATGAAATCACAAGGAGAGCTAACATTTATCGAGTGCTTATAAAATTTCAAGCACTGAACTTGCCAGGGATTTTTTTTCCATGTATTCCTCTCAAAAGCCATATGAGTTAAGTACTACTTTATTACCATTTCGTAGATGAAGAAACAGAGATTTTGTGAGTCAAAATTACATTGCACAATTCCCATAACTAGTGAGTAATGAAGCTAGGACTTGAACCCAAGACCGTTGAACTATAGCTTGCTAATTGTTATCGTTGTTATAAACATATTGAAGGGAAGGGCCTGTGGCAAGTGTGTGAGTATTGAGGGGAAAATCACCTTCATCTGTTCCTCCCCCTTCTCCAGTGCCCTGATATCTTCCCTTCTCTGTCATTTCTCTTCTCTCTGCCCCTGTAGTGTGTGAGAACTGCGTAGAGGTGGATCTGACGGCTGTGGCCACAGTCATCGTAGTCGACATCATTGTCACTCTGGGCTTGCTGATGCTGGTTTATTACTGGAGCAAGAATAGAAAGGCCAAGTCCAAACCTGTGACACGTGGAGCAGGCGCTGGTGGCAGGCCCAGGGGTAAGAGCTGTGTCAGAGAACATTCCCATCAAGGTGGCGTCCAGCCTGGGACAGGGTGGGCAAGTCCCCAGGAAAGTTGAAACTGCTTCCTTAGAACATTTACTGTTCTACCAAAGTCTCCTTCTCCAAGACCTCTCCTTCCCACCCTAGAAAAGTGTGACCCCACTTAGGAAAATGAAGGGCTTCCTCAAATGCTTATCAGTGCTCTGCAGTAATCAGATCCCACCCCCAGGCTGTGAGAAGAGAGACTTTGGGGTGTTCCTGCCTTTTCCTTTCTGTTCCCCCATGGAAAGAAATGATGGGAGGACTTGGGCTAAGGAAAGTCACAAAATGATAAGAACAGTGTGGGGGTCCTTAGGGATGGGATTGAAGAAAGAAAATGAAAAGGGCACTGGATAGAAAATGGGAGATTGTGGAGGAGAGACAAAGGGGACTGTCAACCTTGAGCTGGGTCTCACTGGGGCACTCAGCACTGCAACATTGGGGTTCCCCCTGGAAATGAATACTTCTCCCTTCCCTCCTCTGTAGGACAAAAGAAGGAGAGGCCACCACCTGTTCCCAACCCGGACTATGAGGTAACAGGGATGGAGTGGACAGGGAGAGGTGGGGAGGAAGAGCATGCCCTTCTAGGGGGAGGGAACAGGTAGGACTGTCCCTCTCTCACCTGCCAGATACTTTGAAGGCCCTCATTCAGGGTTCCTAGGACAACTCACCATGAGACCACTTCTGCCTCTTTCATGGCAGAACAGACTAAGAGGTTGTGTGGCTTCCACACCCATGAAGGTGGGAATATACCTCTCTCTCTGGTTCATTCATTGGCTGGGATATAGCCGTGGAACATCACGTATGTGAGGTCTAATATGATAAATTCAGGACTGATGTTGCACTAGCATATACTAATGTAGTCAATCAGTTATTGAAATATGATAATGGTTTCATTGGTAAGTAGCCCCAAGCCTCCTGCCATCGCACCCACACATACACTCTCAGACATCACAGCCCATCCCTCTGCCTCTTGACCTGGTGACTAAGCAGCTAATGCCTGGCATAGGGGAGGACCACCAGAATTGTTCTCATTGGTTGGTGGGTGTGCACTAATAGTTATCACATATTTTTATTGTCACACTTGGACTCATTCTACAAATATTTATTGAGCACCAGCCAAGCATGTGATATTTACTTTCCCATGAGTGACTTCATTTAATCCTGACAAAAGCCCTGAGCACTTGCCTAGCATAAGAAAGGGCCTAGGTTCAAAACCCAGTATTTCTCTCTCTCTCTCTCTCTCTCTCTCTCTCTCTCTCTCTCTCTCTCACACACACACACACCTGAGAGGTGAGTCTTTAGACTCCCATTTTTAAAATAGGAAAGTTGAGGCTCACAGAAGTACAGAATCCATGCAAGTCTACTACCTGTAAGGACCAACTTGGAATTCCCAGGTGCCTCCTGACTCGAAGCACAGCATCTTTCTACTGCACTACAGCTAGATCTCCAGAGCCATTCTCCCCCATGAGCTACTTCCTCCACCCCTCTAGCCACCCCTCTCTGTTCTACCCACAGCCCATCCGGAAAGGCCAGCGGGACCTGTATTCTGGCCTGAATCAGAGAGGAATCTGACAGCTCTGGAGGATCGCCTACGTCTGCCTCTCCCTAGGCACCCTGCAATTCCTTGTTCCCTGGACAAGTTTTGGACCCTACAAGAGAATTGTTCTTCAGTCTCACGGTGAACTCACAACATCCTGCAGAATTGTCTTTGGCTCGTTCCTTCCTGCCATCTCTACCTGCCGCCCAGTTCTAGGATTTTTCTGCTTCATTGTCCTTTGAAACATCATGGCTATTCAACCCCTTACACCCAGCCTGCCTGTCAGGATATTTCTGCCTTCAAATCCCTCCTTTCTCTGCATATAAATTGTCCCTCATTCTGTAATCACAGTGGCTTGGGAGGCTGAGGCAGGAGGATCTCAAGTTCGGAGCTAGCCTCAGCAACTTAGTGAGGCCCTAAACAACTCAGTGAGACCTTGTCTTTAAATAAAATATATAAAAGGGCTGGGGATGTGGCTCAGTATTTAAGTGCCTCTGGGTTCAATTCCCAGTACCAAAAAAAAAAAAAATGTTCCCTCATTACTAACAATTTCATTTAACTTTCCATTTTCCCAGCTCTCTCTCTCTGCAGCCTTCTTTGTGGGGGACTGGGTAAATGTTGGCAGAAGCCCTGTCCCATTCACAGATCCTGGCCCAGAGTCAGCCCTGAGCCCCCTTCCCTGGTTCTTACTGCAGGCTACTGGATGATCATTCGCAACTCCATGAATGCATGTAAGCTCCTCTCTACTGACAGAGAAAACAAATAAAGTGTGTTTGGCTGAAAGAATTGCTGTCTCTCTTTTCTGGCATGTCCTCAGAGGCTACCTTGCTTCACAAGATAACTCAGGTGTTCCCCACCTTTGGTTCCAGTTAGTACTCACATTTAATATTCCATTTAGTACTGCAAGTACTACCTGTTTTTCCGGCTGGTAGAGGTATTATCTGAAGCTCTCTTTAAAGAGGGAAATAGAGGCAGAGATGGGGAGGTGCAGATACAGAAAGTTTAATTCCTCTTGGAGGAAAACGCCAAAGGTGGCAGAGAGTGACTGATGGGTCCCTGATGGAGAAATCAGGTCATAAAATGGGCAAGATAGAAGTAATCCCAGCAGCTCGGGAGGCTGAGGCAGGAAGATCATGAGTTCAAAGTCAGCCTCGGCAACTTAGCGAGGCCCTAAGCAACTCAGTGAGACCCTGTGTCTAAATAAAATATTAAAAAAGACTGGGGATGTGGCTCAGTGGTTAGGCGCCCCTGGGTTAAATCCAAAAAAAAAAAAAGTCCATAAAAAGGTAGATCCAGGTAACAGAAATGAACAGTGGAGGTATAAGGGGGGCCTTGGGGATGGGACACAGGTTTCTGCAAACTGCCAGGAAGAGCTGCTGAGCTGGGCTGGGGGCAGTGGAGGAAGGAGGTACCCCTCCCTCCTGCTCTAGAGGCAGCTGCCTGCAGCTAGAAGCGCTGCTGCGGGTAAGCCGCACAGGATGTGGGCTGCACTGGCATGGGGGGGTGCAGCAGCCGGGGGCCCAGGCCAGTGTGGGAAGGCTTTGTTCTCAGTCTCCCCTGGCTCACAGTCAGCTTGCTGAGAGAGGAAGCCAGAGCATGAGCAAACTGTGCTAGTCCAGCTCAAACCAGCGTACTCTCTCTGCACTCAGAAATCTCCCTTGACCAAAGAGCTAATTACAAATGTGACCACAGCTAAAATTACCTTTTGTGAATAGCACAAAAGTGTGAGCATCCTGCACATGCTCAGCCTTGGGCTGTGGCTACAAGATTCTGATTGTTGGCCCCTGATGAAGGGTCACTTCTTTCCCTGTAAGCATCAGCACTTAAGCTCAGAGCCTCAGTGACCTTGCCCATCACTAACTGTTGATCAGTAGGCTGGCCCAGGGATGGCAGGTGTTGTCCCAGGTATATTTGATTATGCACAGTCAAGGGAAGACATAGCTCAGCATGATAAAGACAATAATAACAGCTCACACTTATTGAACATTTACTATGCTCCAGAAACTGTGCTTGGCCCTTCTTCACAGCTGTAATCTGATTTAATCTTTAGAATGACTCCACAAGATAGATGTGTTGCTCTTGCTTTACAAATGAGGATAGTGAGGCTCAGAGAAGTTAGGTCTTTTGCTCAAGTCACAGTTAGTGAAGGGCAGGGCTGGAATCAGTAGCCAGGGTTATCCAACTACAATGGTCTCAACATCTACCCTACTGACTACGATCTAAGAACTGCTCTCCATCCTGTCAAATGTCCTTGGAAAAATAGATGGACAGGTTGAATGTGGAGTTAAAATAGAGAGCAGGGTTCCTACTTGGGGCAGAGACAGGATAAAGGTGAGGAAGATAAGCAGGATGCCAGGGATGCAGAAAGTAGGAGGGTTATACTTTTTAGAAGAACCACAGATTGCAGTAGGATTACAGTAAAGGTGGGCACAGTGGAGAGGGGTAATGGAGAATAAAGGAAAGATTAAAAAGAGAGAAGATCAATTTCTGACACTGGCCAAGATGGAGTAACAAGAATTGAATTTACCCTTCTGCCTAAACAATTAAAACATGAGACAAAAAAAAAAAAAAGTTAAAACAATTTTAAAGACATCGGACAACAGGCAACTGTGGACAATGATTCCTGAGAAATGGGAAGCACGGTGAATCCTAGGATTGCTCCAGTTTATGGTCTAGAAATAATTTCATCTGTGTGGCTCAAGGAGGAAGTACCTAAGGAGAGCCCAGAGATCTCCCTGAGGGCAGGCAAGGAAGATGGGAGGCCAAGGAGTCTTGGAGGAGATTTTGCAGGAGAGAGTGTAAGAGAAGAAAATTCTTAATAAGGACACCAGAGATCTGAAGAGGACCCCTGCAGTCTTCAGCTGAATAGTGATCAATATACGCCAGAGAGGAAACTGCAAGAGGTCCAAGAACCACTTGAAAGAATTAGAGACAGGGTCTCACACAGCACTAGAAATAACTGCTATGACCTCATAATTCAAGGGAGGTTAGGAAAAACTGTGTGCTCACATGACAGAAGAAGCAAGTGATCTCTCTAGAGTTTCTTCCATAAGGCCAATAATCATGTTCATGACCTGCTCACCTTCCAAAGGTCCCACCTCCTAATACTATCACCCCAGTGCTCAGGACTTCAACAAATTGCAGGGTGGGGGGGTGATACAACATCCAGGCCATACAGTTATGAACAATTTTATGCCAATAAATTAAACAACTTAGATGGAAAGGATACACTCCTTGAGAAAGCTCATTGAAGATGAAATAGATATCCTGAATAGCCCTTTATTTATTAAATAAGTTGAATTTGTAGTTAAAAACCTTTTCACAAAGAAAATCCCCAGTCCAAATGGTTCTCTAGAGAAATCTATCAAAACTTTAAGGAAAAAATAATACCAGTTCTATGCAAACTCAGGCAGAAAATTGAAGACTTATCCTATGGAAACCAGACTTACTTGTATTGATTAGTCTAGTTGATTTTATATGTCAACTTGGGCAGGCCACAGTGCCCAGATATTTGATCAAATATACTTGAGTGTAGGCAATAACTTTCTCAATAGGACCCCCAAAGCTCAGGGAATAATGCCAAGTGTCAATAAATGAGAGGGCATCTAATTAAAAAGTTTCTGCCCAACATAGGAAACAATTAAGAATGTGAAGAGAAAACCTGGAGAATGGCAGAAAATCTTTGCTAGCTACTCTTCTGACAGAGGATTAATATCTAGAATATATAAAGAATTCAAAAAACTTTACCCCAAAAATCAAATAACTCAATTAATAAATGAATTAAATAGTTTCTCAAAAGAAGAAATACAAATGGCCAACAAATATATGAAAAAATATTCAACATCATTAGCAATTAAAGAAATGCAAATCAAAACTACACTGAAATTTCATCTCACACCAGTCAGAGTGGCAGCCATCAAGATTACAAATAATAAGGGTTGGGGTTGTGGTTCAGTGGTAGAGTGCTTGCCTAGCATGTGTGGGGCACTGGGTTCAATTCTCAGTATCGCATATAAGTAAATAAAGGTCCAACAACAACTAAAATATATATATTAAAAAAGAAGAATACAAATAATAATAAGTGCTGGAGAGGGTGTGGAAAAAAAGGAACACTTTTACATTGTTGAGATTGTAAATTTGTTCAATTACTAAGGAAATCATATGGGGGTTCCTCAAAAGTTTCTCTACCATAGGATCCAGCTATACCACTTCTCAGTATTTATCCTGAAGAATTAAAGTCATCATATTACAGTGATCAATGCATACCAATGTTTATAGCAGCACAATTCACAATAGCCAACTACGGAACCAGCCTAGATGTTCATCAATGAATGAATGGATAAAGAAAATGGAAGGGCTGGGGATGTGGTTCAAGCGGTAGTGCGCTCATCTGGCATGAGTGCGGCTGGGGTTCGATCCTCAGCACCACACCAACAAAGATATTGTGTCTGCCGAAAACTAAAAAATAAATATTAAAAAAATTTTTTAGAAAATGGAAGATATACACACAATGGAGTTTTATTCAGCAATAAAGAAAAAAAATGAAATTGTGTCATTTGCAGGCAAACAGATGGAACTAGAGATCATTATGTTAAGTGAAATAAGTCAAATTCAGAAGGTTAAGAGTCACATGTTTCCTCATATGTGGAAGCTAGAGAGAAAAAAAGAAAAGAAAGATGGGGTGAGGGGGGATAGTTGAGGATAGGAAAGGTAGCAGAATACAACAGTTACTAATAGAGCATTATGTAAAAATGTGGATGTGTAACCGATGTGATTCTGCAATCTGTATTTGGGGTAAAATTGGGAGTTCATAACCAACTTGAATCTAATGCATGAAATATGATATGTCAAGAGCTTTGTAATGTTTTGAACAACCAATAAAAAAATAAAGAAAAAAAAAAGAAAAAGAAAGATGGGGTGGAGCTAATGAAAATCAAAGGGAGATCAGTAGAGAAAGGGGAAGATGGGGAGGGAGGGGTAAGTGCTAGAGAGTGACACTGGCCAAATTATGTTGTTATATTGTATATTGTATGCACGTTCAAATATGTTACAACAAATCCCAACAGGATGTATAATAATGCACCAATAAAAAGAAGTGGAGGAAAAAAAGAAAAAATACATATCTGGATGTTGCTATGACAATTCTAATCAGCAAATTTCGACTAAAGCAGAATGGCCCTCCACAATATAAATGGACCTCATCCAATTGGTCAAAAGCCTTTGGAGAAAACAGACTGAAGTCCTCTAAAGAAGAGCAGATTCTGCCTCTAGTCTCTCTTTGGACAGCTAGGCCATCAACTCTTTCCTGGATCTCCAGCCTGCCAGCATACCCTGCAGATTGTGGACATGCCAGACTCTACAAATACATCATCCAACTTCTCCAGGGAAACAGAACCAATAAGAGATGAATATATGTGGTTGCCTATTCTTTGGAGAACCCTAATATACCCTGAGATCTAAACCAAAGACATAAGAAAACCACAGACCAAAATCCCTCGTGAATATAGATCCTCCTTCCATGTTTTTTTCTTTGCCAGTCAGCAGCATTTGAGTTAAGCTGATCACTGTTTCATGAAAACTAGACTTACCAGGGTGACCAAAGAAGGACGTGCAATCCCTGCCTTGATCTGGGAACAGGATGGCCTGGGTCAGCACTAGCCCATAAAGGAGTTTTGGTGCACATTAAAGGAGTTACATCTTCTGGGTAGACACAGCTGCACACCAATTCACACTGCTCTATGAGTGGCACCTGGGAAGGATCAGAGCTCCTACTCCAGGTGCCATCATATAGGGCATAACCTGCAGGCAGTGGTAGTCCTGGAGGGCGGTGCTCAGTAGTGGTGTGGGGAGAAGATGGTGACCTAGCTATCCTGGTGCAGCTCCTTTTCTTGCTCCAAAGGACTAGTTTGATTCATCTGGATGAGTTCAAGTGGAAAGGATCCCTTCTCACCACTTGCGATGGTTTGGCTGAAGAGGGAGACCTCTCTAATGGAAGATAATCTTTCGTGTCCAAGTGTGCAGATGGCTGTGCTCCCCTGCTGCCTCCAAGTAGGCTTTCATGGTTTAACTAGGAAGGAACCCAGTGTTGAGTCTTAATTCTGAAAAAATATGCTGTCAATCTGGCTATAGGTGAAGTTTGCATTTTCCCTCTCGATCTTCACCAATTCTCACATTATCTTGGTGCAATCTGTATCCAAGAAGTGAAGCAAATGCAAATGTGGTGAACATTCTCCATTACCAAAATGGGAAAACCATCTTATCTCCTCATCAAAATGCTTACACCAGGAAATCAGCTCTCTTTCTCTCAGAGGCTCAGCTCTGCTGCCTTTGGCCCAGGCAGTATATAGAGTCTTCGAGCAGGAAAGAGGAGCTGGCAAGAGGAAACCACCAGGCAATCCCAAATCTTCCCTCCCTCCTCGCCCCACAATACCAGGGACTGACTCTATGGCACTCTTATCACCGAGCTGCCCAGTCCCAGCCCTTTTTAATTTGTATTCTGATACAGAGTCTCATTAAATTTCTTAGGGCTTTGCTAAATTGCTGAGGCTAGCCTTGAACTCACTATCAACCTACCACATCCTCCTGAATGGCTGGGATTACAGACACATACCACTGTACCCAGCTGGTCCCAGGAGCTTAACAAAATTTCTTATCACAACTTTAGCAAATTTAATTCAATAATATAAGCAAGATTAATACATAATGACCAAGAAGAACTTTTTCAGGAAAGCAAGATTGGTTTAATTTATCATATGAACAGACTAAAAAAAGTAAAATCATATAATTATCCTATGGCCGCATTAGACACACTTGACAATATCCCATGTGTGGTTTTTTGTTTGTTTGTTCGTTTGTTTGTTTTTTATTAAAATATTTATTTTTTAGTTGTTGTTGGACACAATACCTTTATTTATTTTTATGTGGTACTGAGGATTGAACCCAGGGCCTCACATGTGCCAGGTGAGCACCCTACCACTGAGCCACAACCCCAGCCCCCTCTCACATCTATTTTTGATAAAAATTCTCAGAAAAGTAGAAAGAGAGAAAAAAAACTTCCTCAGTCTGTTAAAGGATATCTCAGAAAAACCTTAAGCTAACATGCTTAATGATGAAGGACACTGCTTTCCACTAAGTTGGTCAACAAGGCAAGGATGTCTTCCTCTCCACCTCTGTTCCAATGTTACTGGAGTGTGTAGCAAACCCAGTAAGCTAAGACACAGACATAAATCACATGCAGTCACAAAGGGAAAAGTTCGACCATCTTTATTAACAGATGACAAAGTCATTGGAAAAGAATCCACAGGAAAAGCAACTAGAATTAATGAGTGAGCTTTGCAAGTATTCAAGGTCCAAGATCAATACACAAAAATCAATTTAGTTCTAAACACTAGCAATGAACAATTAGAAATTTAAATTTTTAAAATACCACATACAACAGCATGAAAAATATAAAATAGGAGTAAATCTTGACAAAAGACATGAATATGGATTAGAAGACTCAATATTGTTAGGATGTTGACTTTCCCCAAATCAATCTGTAAATTCAATGTAATCCTGATCAAAATCCAGATAGGCATTTTTGTAGTAATTGAAAAGCCAATTCAAATGCAAGAGCTGAGAATCTAGAGCAGTCAAAACAACTTTCTTTAAAAAAGAATGTCCCCGCTGGGCAGGGTGGTACACCCCTGTAATCCCAGCTGCTCAGGAGGCTGAGGCAGGAGGATCGTGAGTTCAAAGCCATCCTCACCAAAAGTGAGGTGCTAAGCAATTCAGTTAGACTCTGTCTCTAAATAAAATACAAAAAGGGCTGGGAATGTGGCTAAGTGGTCGAGTACCCCTGAGTTCAATCATGGTACCAAGAAGAAAAAGAATATCCCCATCATTTATACAAAAAAAGCATATATTTTGCATATTGACTAGCATCTGAGAGTTCACAGCAGCTTTATTTGCATAGCCTAAACCAATAAACAACTAAAAAACCATCAATAGGTACAAAGATAAACAAACCATGGTATATCCACACAGTGAGTACCCTTGAACAATAAAAAGGAATGAACTATTAATGCATGCAACAAAATGCATGGTTCTCTAAACAATTATGCTGAGTGTGAGAAGCCAGACAAAAAGGGTACATATATTATTTCAGTTATATAAAACTCTAGAAAAATGAAAACTACAGTGACTGAAAGCAGATCAGTGGTGCCTGGGGAAAGAGAAATGAGGAGAAGGATCTTCTCAGGGTGCCGAATATTTTTCATTATCTTGATTGTTGATATTTCACAAGTACATATATAAGTATGTACTTGAAAACTTGCAAAATTGATCAGTGATAGAGCTCATTCTTACCATATATGAGGCCCTGTGTTGAATACGCAGCACACACACACAAAAAAATGCATTTCATATTTGAAGTATGAACAATTTATTCTTTTTTTTTTTAGTTGCCAATTACCTTTATTTTATTTATTTATATGTGGTGCTGAGAATCGAACCCAGTGCCTCACACATGCCAAGCAAGTGCGCTACCACTGAGCCACAGCCACAGCCCCATGGACAATTTATTCTTGTTTCCTGTTGTTTAAAAGAAAGAGAGAGGGACACACACAAAAAGAGAGAGAGAGAGGAGAGAAAGAGAAAGCCCAGAAGGGACACAATTTTCCAAAAAGCTCAGATGGAGGGTAGTAAGTGTTTCTAAACCTCAGTTTCACATCAGAATCACTGTAGGTAGCTTTAAAACACCCGGGGCCCATGTGGCAGTGGGGGCAGGTATGGAGCAAGAATGGTTAATGGGTGCAGTTGGATAGGAGGAATCATTTCTAATGTCCTATAGCATAGTAGGATAACTAGGATTGACAAACACTTAATTATATATTTTAAAATAGCTAATAGGATTTTTTAAATATTCATAACACAAAGAAACGACAAATGTTTGAGGCAATAAGTAAACCAGTTACCCTCATCTGATCAGTACGCACTGTATACATGCATTGAAACATCGTGCAATATCCCCCAAATTTTACAATTATTATGTAGCAATTAAAAATTTTTAGTACCTTTATTTTATGTATTTCTTTTTTTATATGTATTTCTTTTTATGTGATGCTGAGGATGGAACCCAGTGCCTCACACATGCTAGGCAAGTGCTCTACCACTAAGCCACAACCCCAACTTAATTTTTTAAGTCCTAGGGCCCATCTGCAACCCAGATCTGTAAATTTAGAAGGTGGCATCCAGGCATCCATATTTTTTTAACTCCCTCAGAGATTCCAACATGTAGCCAGTGTTGAGAACTGGTGGATGTGGGATATAAGCAAATTTGAGGAAAGCAAGGTATAAGGAAGCATGCAGGGCATGAAAAGGATCCAAAGTGTAGGGGAAATACAGGCCGAGGAAGGGATGCCCACAGTAGAGGAGTTCAATGGGAAAGGAGGACCTAGGGAGAATTATAGTGGCTGGAATTTAAAAGCTAGGAAAAAAACATGCCTGTGAATGAAGCATGTGTACATTGAAACTTTATTCTGTCTCTGATGAAATGAATGTCTGCAAGTAAAGATAGGTCTGGAGGAAGGAAAGATAGGTATGCTGGGAAAAGGGGGACTGAAGGAACCTAGGCTGAGACCTCCTCACAGTTCTGGCTACTATTCAACAGGGTCCTAAAGCCAAGGTCAGACCCTTAGTAGCACTGGGACTTTGTCACACACAACACTCTGTGAGTTTTGGAGAAAAATGAGTTCCTTGATGTCTCTGCCACCCCCACTTGTGACATCATGGAAACTTCTTTGTGACTGGCTCCTAAACACAGCAGCCAGCCCTCATCCGTGGTGAGGCAGCTAAAAGTGTGACAGGCTTGTGATAAGGGACTGGAGTCAACAAGTGGCAGAGGAGGATGGTAGGACAGACCCCTTCACCCTGGAAGCCCACTGGACTAGCAACAAGATGGGTTCCAGGGTGGGAGATGGCCGCCCACAGTGTCCATGTGTGACAGAGGAAGGGAAAAGATGAAGGGAGGCAGGGAGGGCCAAATCCCAGCCAAGGCAGGACAACTCCCATCCCCTGCCCCAGAGCCTTGAAAAGTGCAGGCACCTGCTGGGTTAAAAGGGACATCTTTATTGGCTGAGCAAAGAGAGAAGACACAGTTGATAGTGATGCTTCTAGAAGCCACTGGGTCTCAGGGTCACTTGTTTGAAGCCCAGTTTCCTCCAAGACGGCTGTACTGACCATCATCATGGTCTCGGAGAGGCTAAGAGGTGAAAAGGGAGACAGTGAGACAGGGTCAAAGTTCTTCTGCCCTCTCCAGAAACCCTCAATGATGGCTTCCTTCTAGAACGCTCCACAAATGCACATGACACATAGTGTCAGCTTCTCCATTCCCACTCACTCCTCCTCCTGATCTTGTCTCCCTCCTGTCAGGGCTCACCTGATAGAGCTGCTCGTTCCTCAGTAGAGTTTGAGTGTCCACAGCTAGAAGAACAAGGGAAGGAGTATCATTAGGGGTGAGGGGGGAAGGGATAATAATACCCATGAAAGCTACAGAGGGGTCTGCAGCTGGTCAAACCCTCCCATGCCCTCAAAAGTCTACATGAGCAATATGGGTGCACAAGTTTTTTCAATATCCAGTGGTAGAACATGGCAAGAATGACCCCCAGATGAAACCAAATCTACCACCAGCCCCATTCTTCAGAAGGAGCATGAGTTTGTTGATTCATATTCTCTGTTTCTCTACTAACCTCCAGAGAGCCTTCCAGTCTCATGGCCTGTAAAGCAGTAGACTCCCAAAGCAAGGAGCAGAGTGGCAACAATGTCAGCAACGATGATGCCAGCCAGGGTGCCTGGGTGCAGCTCCACACAGTTCTGGCACACTGGGGAAGAGGAGGAGTAGAGAGTTTCCAAGATCAGGGAACCATATCTGCCTCCTGTGGCAGCCCTAGGATCTCTCATACTAAGACCCAAACTTCATTAAGATCCTACTGATGGCCTTGCTATATCCTTCTCTCCCCTATCCCAAGGAATTCCCAAAGAGACCCAAGAAGTAATCTCGGCTTGATGGAACCTTAAACTAGGTAATGGGCTAAATCCCTCTGCCAACCAAGCCTGTGGTAACAAGGTCCCTACCACTCTGCCTTGCTGGATCAAGCTCTCTCTCCCTCTCTGAAGACCTCCAGATTTGACTCATGACATTACAAGAGTAACCCCAGTTTATTTAGAGAACAGATTGTTTCATTTCAGAGGCCCGCCATTCCAATCCAATCGGTCCAGGAGGCACATACTTCGATAATATATTTGCAGAGTGGACTTCTTGTCAATCCCTTCACACATATACGTTCCTCGTGGGTCCAGGATGCGTTTTCCCAAGTCCAGATTTTTATTGACTGCTAACTCTGTTCCCACTGTGCCTTCTAGCCACACGACACTGGAATTGCAATGCAAAAACACCTTGTCCTCAATTTCCTCCACAGAGGGGCTCAGACTCGAGGGGCTCACTAAGGGAAAGAAAAATACCATAATCAGAGACAGCTGTTTGGTCTACACCAGACCCCTATTCTGCTGAGGATCACTTTGGGAGTACAGGATAGTCATGGTTTCTAATGAGAGAGGCAGAAGTGATAAGAGAAAGAGTTCAGGAAGTGAACTGCAGATCAGGAAGGTTATGAAGCCGTAGTAGAAGCAGAGAGCAGGCCCTGAGGGACTTGGGGCAAAAGAAGAAGCCGTGAAGCTGGGTTGATCCAAGAACCTTCCTGAAAATGCATTCAGACCACTGATTAGAAGAAGGAGGGGAGAATAGACTGCTGCAGTTCCCAGGAAACTTGGAAAGGCTCAAGAATGTTCCCAGGTTGGAGAGGTCTGCAATTATTCTACTAGAAGTCTTCTAATTCTACTCCCCAATCAATCCCCTATAACACTACCATTTCAACGACTCATCCTCTTTCCTCCCCCTTGTCTCCTCCCCAATATCCACCAGAGGAATGGGGCACTCACTCCTCAAGCCTTCCCCAGGCTTTAGATGATGGCTGGAGTGGGGAGTTGCTGCTATAAACTACCAGCCCAACGATCCAGATTTACGAGAGCAAATCCCATGTAAAGATTTTCAGTTGTTTCACACTTGCTTATGAGAAGAAGGACAGAAAAAAAATATTTATCAAATTTATTATTGAGGCTTCACACACAAATCTTGTGGGGAGTTTAAGGCCAGAGGTGAGGCCAGATTCTTTCTAGAGCCACTGAATTTCTTTGACAGCCTGAGAGCATCTCCACAAGGGCACTGGAATCTATAATACCCATCCCAGGGAAAAGTGAAACTTATGTTCTCCCTGAGCTTCATATTCAGGGATTTGGATATAAAAACATTCTTAGAAAATAGTTATTTCTCCTGCATCTGAAGCAAGTCAGGAGTACATGTGTGCACACTCAGGGAGACATATGTATATCAAGTACTTTACTTCCTAGAGCCATGTCTTCTTTGGAATTGTTTCTAGCAGGATTGCTGGGTGTTCCAGGGTTGCTGTGAATTAGGATGACTATTTATTTTTTTTTTATTTTTTTTAATTATTTGTTTTTTTTGTTTAGGTGGACACACTATCTTTATTTATTTTTATGTGGTGCTAAGGATTGAACCCAGTACCTCGCACATGCCAGGCCAGCGCGCTACCACTTGAGCCACAACCCCAGCCCCTAGGATGACTATTTAACCCAGTTTTCCTGAGAGTAAGAGGATTCTGGGACATGGAATTTTCAGAGTTCTCTTGTTTTGTTTTCTTTTGTTTTGTGGTACTGGAGATTAAACCCAGGGCCTCACACATGCTAGTCTAGTGCTCTGTCACTAAGCTACATCTCCAGCTCCATTTCAGTTTACTTTTTTTTCTTTTCTTTTTTTTTGAGACAGTGTCTCAGTATGTTGCCCAGGCTGGTTTTGAAATTCTCCTACTTCAAGGAATTCTCCTACTTCACCTTCCTAAGCAGCTGTGATTCTGTTTTAAAACGAACTTAAGACAAGAGCTGGGTGCAGTGAAGCACACCAGTAATCCCAGCTGCTAGAAGACTGAGACAGAAGAACAGCAAGTTCAAGGTCAGCTTCTACAATTTAACAGGATCCTCTCTTAAGATAAATAAAAATAAAAAAGGGCTATGGGGGCTGGGGATGTGGCTCAAGCAATAGCACGCTCGCCTGGCATGCGTGTGGCCCAGGTTCGATCCTCAGCACCACATACAAAACAAAGATGTTGTGTCTGCCGAAAACTAAAAAATAAAATTAAAAAAAAAAAAGGGCTATGGGTGTAGCTCTGTTAGATCACCTCTAGGTTCAATCCCCTGCACCACAACAAACAGGGATGTATTGGTATACTATTGACCATGTAATGATCTCCACACACCAATCTGCCCTTCTGCTTTCTCAACCTAAAATTAATTTTTCTCTTAAAGCATTCCCCTGAGTCCCAGAACATGACTCCAGATGGTCACATAATGATGGACAAATGAATAAGAGCCCTGAAAATACTGGAAGGAGTGCATATAGTTCCACTAAGGCACACACATACTGAACAATTTCCTACAGATCTCTGGCCTAAGCTCTTTAAAGAGAGACATTCAGGGCCAACATGTGCCCTGGCTAGAGTAAGTTGAAGCTAAGCACCTCTTTTCTACCTCTCAACCCTGCCCTCCTGACACCTAGGGTGCCTGGTGAATTGGAACAACATTGAGAAGCACTTTCCAGTGGACCTCTCTCCCAGTAGTAATGTCCTTTGCAGGGACCTTCCGCCACCTGCTTGGAGAAGCCTTACTTACCTTGATGGAGAATGGCAGCCAGTATCAGATGGGACAGAAACCTGCTGAGTTCCATTTTTTGGTAGAATTCACCCAGCAGATAGAGCCAGGTCAAGGAACTACCAACCAGAGTGAAAGATACCTTCCCCCAAATGATTCATGGGTATGCGGAAAAAGTAAAGAGTTGGGGAGGAGCTGTAAGATGTCTGCCTCTCTGCTCTCTGCCTTTGATGAAAGGAGTAGGTCAGGGGTGGGGTAGGAAGGAAGCAGTTGCAAATTGTTCTTTCTCTGAGCAGGGAGCTTGGGGTTGGGACGGAAGTCAAAGTAGAGAATATGGAGAAGATTGCCTGGACTTCTAGGAGGTGAATGGAGATTTAGGACAGCCTTTCCTGAGTCATTGGTGAAAAATGAGAACTTCACAGTCCCTGTTGACAACCTAACTACATTTACTTACTAGTTAAAAACTGCCACCTCTCACAGCCCCTTGAGAGAAGGTATGAACCCCATTGCACAATCCTATCAGCTAGGTTCCTCCCATTTCTGGTATTTCTCAGGACCCTTCCCTGGGCAGACTGGGACACCAGATGAAACAGCTTCTAGCCACTGGGAAATTGGACTTCAGAGCATCGCCAGCCAAAGACTTGAATCCCAGCTCCACTGCGAGAGCCAGGCATGGAATTCTCCAGAGCCTCATTCTCAGTATCATTATAAGGATTTGAAAAAAGGTGTTTGTATAGTGTCTGCCACATCAGATGTGCTCCGTAAGAGGAAGTTATTAATAACAATATAATCAACTCCCTGGCAAAATTAAGCCTTCCCAGGAGACAATGTACTTTTTCCCCTTGTGACCTGTAGGGATCTGACACTCCATACTTCTACAATAGGACTGAGCCATGTCTGCCCTGCTCACTGCTGGGATTTTGTGACAGGCACATAACAGAGCTCTGTGAATTTCTGTTGGTCACTGATTGACTGGATGAGGGAGATAGGGACCTCAGATTCTTGAAACTCAATCCAGGCCTTACCCCTGGAAATGTGCTGGCAGTCCTGTTGAAATTCTCCCATCTACTCTCTTCCAGGCAGGCACCACTTTGATGATCTCAAAAAAATAGTGACAAAAATTCCTGAATGAAGGCCTAGTCAGAGGTGCTTTTGCACATGGAGTTCCAGCTCCAAGCACCCAAGAATCCTGCCTAAAGTCATTAGTTATAGCATCAAGTGACAACTGGCTGCAATCCTAGCAACAACAGGAAGCAGGATGTTTATCTCTCTCATGAAGAAAAGAGGTCAGGATCATACCCGCAACCTAGCATCCAAAGGGGTTCTCAGGGCAAGCCAAGTCTCTGAGTGGAAATTCAGTTCTCTCTCCCTCTCCCTCCTTACCACCTCCTCTGTACTCCTTAACAGAAAAACAAGAGGCATCTATCTGCACCTGCAGCCCTGAGAAAGCCCCTGCTGCCCACACTTGAAGCAGAGGGTGGAGGCTCTGGGTTCTTGCCTTTGTGCAGGGGCCCTAGGTGCTGGGCGGAGCCAAACCAGTTGCTGCTCAGGCTGGCTGGCTGCTAAGGCTTGCTCCACACTTCTGCCAAGAAGAGTAGAAACTGACATGGAGCAGGGGAAAGGTCTGACTAGCTTCATCCTGGCTATCATTCTTCTTCAAGGTAAGAGCCTCTAGGGGGTCTGGCAACCTGGAGAAGGGCTCACTGGTAGAGGCCATCACCAGAAAGACAGGGCTGCTGGAATCCTAACCTTGAACCTACCTCAGCAGTCACCCTGGAATTCAAAGAAGGAAAGGCAAAAATGAAACTTCTTACTGTTCTCAACTAGAGAGAAGTAATGTCTCAAAGGGGTTCTTATCTCTGAGAAATCAAAATAGAGGGCTTAACTGAGAAGACCCTGCTGCCGCCATCTTAGGCTTGAATGTAGCCCAAAAGGGCACAGGCAAGAAAACTGAAAGGGAAAGGTACCTGTTCTCTGATTCAGAGATGGGCTTAGCAGTATACCTGTGAATGACTCACTCACTCACTTGGTCAGTTGGCCAACTGGTCAACAAGCATGGGTAAGATCCAAATGGGCAGATAGTGCAGAAGGATAAAAAGATAAATAAAAAGTTTCTGCTCTAAAGAGCTTATGGTGTAATTAGAGAGTTAAATTTCAATGTTGCCATACTGAGCATAAGGTGCAATCAGGGTTGCCTTAATGAATGTCCAGTTTAAAATATCCAATGGTCATCTGGAGTCTGGACACATGGAGGGAAGCCAAAACCACTATAGTTATTGATATTGTACAAGTACCATGTGATATGTGAGGATGGAACTGTAAGACACCAACTCTTATGAGATAATTAGAGGGGGGAAAAAAAAAACTCAAGAAAGCAATGAAAGAATGATCAAGGACCTGAAATAATCAGAAGAGTACAAAGCATGGAATAGACAGCTTCCAGAGGAGAGAATTACCAAGAGTGTGAAATGTTAGCGAGAGTCCAACCACATAAGAACATATTTAAAATTTAAGTTTGTGGGATCTGGCAAAATAAAAGTCATGAGTAATTAAATAAGAACAGTTTTGGTGGAATAGTGTGAGTGAAAACCTAATGGATGAAGGCAGGTGACAAAGGGCAGTGAGTATAGGCTACTCTTGAAAGAAACTTGAATGAAAGGCAGGACGGATGGAGCAGGAGGCAGAGGTAAAAGTACAGTCTAAAAAGAAATATTTTTGAGGGTAAGAGAAACTTGAGCACATTTGTTGATGTCGGAAGTACAGAGCTAGGAAGGGAGTCAAGGGCACAGAGGGTAAGGCAATATTACCTGCTGGGACTAGCAGAAAGGAAATACAGATGGCTTGGCCACTGGGAGACTTGTAAAGAGAAAGAAGCTGGAGAAAAGTCTAACAGGACCTGTGTTCTCAAAAAAAACTAAGTGGAAGGCAATATCACCCGCTGAAACTGCGCTGATGATAGCCAAGTGGGAAACTTAAGAAGACAGGGAGAGTGTGGAATTATTTCGAGAGAAAAGGGATAAAGAGCGAGGTAACACAGGTTAGAGGGCAGCCCAGGAGCTGGAGGGAGCTTAGCTGCATATAGTGAAAAGAGCTTTGGATCAAGCAATAGAAATGTGAGCTCCGGGTCCAGCTCAGACACCAATGAGCTGTGTGTGCACTCCGGAACAAGGCCTCCAACCCTCTGGGCTCAGTTCTCTAAACAATCAATCCAGAAATTTTGCTATAGCAGCTCTCAAGTTCTGAAAGGAAGCAACACTCAGATGTAACAAACATCAGCAATAGTTCCATTTCCTTCCTTTGGAATCTGAGTTTGAAGCAAGGGACTCTTTGGTGATCAATTCTTGGGGAGAAGGGGTGCTAAGAAATCTATTTAACTGTTATGCCTTTCTTCTGCATTTACTCCTTTATGCATTCAGGCATTTGTCCAACAATACGAAGCTCCTACCATGTGTAGGCATTGTGTTGGGGACCATTCATAAGCAGTTCAGCCCTGCACAAAATTCTAAGATAGTTGACTCCTTCCAGCAATTTCTATCATACTTTGACTCCTGACCAGCTCTCTTCATCATACATTCTACCTCTAGCCACACTGCTTCTCTTGTCCTTTACCAAATCTGTATCTTCACTCACCTGTTTTTTTTCCTACCCCAAATGTCTTTCTCTGCCTAATGAATTCTTACAGGTTCGTTCTTCAGGATTCAGCCAAATTTCTCACAACAGCTTCTATTTTTTTTCAAATGCATTCACATTAGTACTAAAAGATAAGTTGTGAGTTCTATTACATTAATTACATATGCTTATTTTTTCCACTTCATCTTAAATTCTTTGGAAGAGCAACTGGTTCTTGACATCACCACCCTTTTCCTTCACAATACTTTATCATGTTAGGTCATCATAATGCTCGGTAAATGTTTGAATTAAATCAAATTGAATTAATTCCAGAGCTATTTCTCTGTACTACTCTACCATGCAACCTGTTATGGAGAGAGATTTGAGGGCTAATTGAATAGCTCATTTTCCTGGGACTCACTTTTCAGGGTTTCTATAATAAACTCACTTTTCAGGGTTTCTATAAGAAATAGATTGCCAAGATTTTAGAAATAAGTCAACTTCAAAGGGTTTGGCCACACTTACCCCTTGATAGGGTTTTAGTTGCTAACAGAATAGAACATTCTGGGCTGTATAGTCAATACCTTTACATATACTGCAATACAATTTGGATGCTAACCCCCCAGAGTTAATGGAAGATCTCACAAGTTAAGAGCATAGCTGCCAACAAAACTGTCCTCCCTGCAAAGGTATTCCCACAAATGCGGGAGTCCCCAGACCTCACTAACTGACAAACTAGCTGTATATCCAGAGAGTTCCCATGACTCCTCATGTTTGAACATGTACTAGAATGACTCACAGAACTCAGGAAAGTATTTTACATACTGTTACAGCAAATATATATATATATATATATATATATATATATATATATATATATATATATATTCGGCTAAATGAAGAAACAGAGAGGGCAAGGCCTTGGGAAGTTCTAAACACAAAGTGTCTATGGCCTCTCCCTGGGGAATCAGAACCCATCACCTTCCCAGCAACCATGAAGCTCCATTACGTTATTATGGAGGTGCCACCACAGAGTCACAGTTGATTGAATCATTGGCCAGTTAACTGAATTCCATCTCAGCCACTCCCCTCCCAGGATTGGCAGCAGTGACTTCAAAGCCCCATATGGTTGGTCTTGACCAGGCCCATCCTGAGTCATTGCCTTAGCATGAGCTCAAGTACAGTCCAAGTGGGTACCAAGAATAGCAGATGCACTGCATCACTCATAAAATCCAAGGGCTAGAAACTCCCTTCCAGGAAGCTGGGACAAAAACCAAACAAATTCTTCATTATAATGTTGACTTCAATTCAGTAATTTAGGCTACATCCAGGAATGTGGGAACAGATTCTGTCATTCCCATGGGTTAGAATCCCTCTTGATCTTGACCTCAAATGACCATGAGAATACTTCAGGGCATCACAATAACTCCATGCCCACCTGATCCTCTCTCTGTTGTCTACAGGTGCTGTGGCCCAGTCAAAGAAAGGTAGGAAAAAAAGACTTCTTTCTGTCCCCAAACTCTGAGGAAATTCATAGAAATGTGACTTGCTACAGAAGTAGTGCACACCTCTAAACTCAACTCCTTGGAGTATTACAAGTTCCAGACCAGCCTCAGCAACTTAGCAAGACCCTTAGCAATTAGTGAGACCCTGTCTCAAAATAAAAAATAAAAAGGGATGTGGCTCAGTGGTAAAGCATGCCTGGATTTAATGCCCAATACTGAAAATAAAAAGTCCCTCAGGAGGAAACAGTTTTAGAAAGGATGAGGTGAAGGGTGATAGATAGCTGCTATCTCCATTATCCACCAAATCAGCCCTGCTGCAACCTGTTCTGGGCAGCTTTCCTATAGATAAGCAATGTCTGGTCCTTGCAGGAGAAAGAAGAACCTGGTAAATAGACAGGTCATATGTAACTGTGACCTGCGAGCCAGTAGCATTGGCATCTCCTAGGAGTATGTTTATAATGCAGAATCTCTCCTCACCAGGACTACACATTGAAGTTTGAGGCACAACTTTATTACTACACTAAAGGTCTTCTCCTGGTACCCTGAGGTAGAGAGAATTTCAGAGGCAAGACCCTTAACAGAATATCGGGCTTTTCCTTTTCAGAAAAACATCTGATAACAGTGAATGACGATCGAGAAGATGGTTCAGTACTTCTGACTTGTGACTTGACCGACAAATACATACAATGGTTTAAAGATTCTCCAAATACACTTGTCCAAAATACAAGTGAAAAAACATTCAATATAGGAAGTAATGCCAAAGACCCTCAAGGGATATATTGGTGTGGAGGATCAGAGTACACTTCAAAGCCATTCCAAGTTTATTATAGAAGTATGTAATCCCCTTTGGTTTGTTTGTTGTGAAATTAAGTGGTGCTTACTCTTCTGGTGAGATTACTGTCTAGGATGAAGGTAGAAATAGATACTGAACAGTGACTACAGTAATAGCCATTTCTCTTCATCTCAGTTTGCTTCTTTTTTTTTTTTTTTTTTTTTTTTTTTGCTGGGGGGTAGGTACTGGGGATTGAACTCAGGGGCACTCCACCACTGAGCCACATCCCCAGCCCTTATTTTGTATTTCATTTAGAGACAGGGTCTCACTGAGTTACTTTTAGCACCTCACTTTTTGCTGAGGCTGGCTTTGAACTCGCAATCCTGCTGTCTCTGCCTCCCAAGCTGCTGGGATTACAGGCGCTGCTTTTTTAACAAGACAGTTTTCTCATCTTTTTGAAAAAGCATAATTAGTCCTGTAAACGCTGGCTTACTTTTGGTTGGGTCCCATGAATTGGAGAAGCTTAGCAACACTGGTAAACTGAGTTGGGTGGGGGAGTAGGAATGTAAGGAAGATTACAAGGTGAGCAGCAGTGAAGAGAGGGATACAGGGGTGGGGAGAACAGGACCTGGGTTTTCTTCTATTCCACATAGTTCCTGGGCTTCCCTAGGACTTCTCAGTGAGGAACATTGAGAAGCACTGAGTTCTTGGTCCAAGGATCTTCCCTAACCATACCTCTAACAGAGGGAGAAGCCTGCCGCCCCAGACAGAAGCATTGTTGCTGGTAGGCAAGAGAAAAAGATCCAGGAAGAACAACACTCACACCCTATGGGAGGCTCATCCCTCACTGTGCCTGGTTTCCCCCAGTGTGTCAGAACTGCATTGAGCTAAATGCAGCCACCGTATCTGGCTTCATCTTCGCTGAAATCATCAGCATTTTCTTCCTTGCTGTTGGAGTCTACTTTATTGCTGGACAGGATGGAGTTCGCCAGTCAAGAGGTAAAAGAGGGCTGAGGGTATGGCCTAGTGGTAGAGCACCTGGCTAGCATGCAGAAGTCCCTGGATTAGATCCCCTGCACCACAAAAACAAAATGAGGAGGTAAAAAAATGTTCTTACCTGAGATGTGGAACCACCCAAGACCTTACCTTTCCTTCCTACCAAAATAGACCCAATAACAGAGACCATGCTGGCACATGTTGCTAATGTGCAGACTTGGGTGAGGCAGGAAAGAGACATTTGGTGTTACCCCAGTATATTTACCTGTTCTAAGACCCAACTTCCTCTGATTTGTTCTCTGTGTTTTTTGAAAACTCTTTACTGAAGTAAAACCTACATATAGAAAAGTGAATCACAAGCTTACAGCTGAAAACATTCAACAAAACAAACATCCATGCATCCAGCACCCAGTTTAAGAAAGAAAGTATTGGCCTGGGGTTGTGGCTCAGTGGTAGAGTGCTTGCCTAGCATGTGTGAGACACTGGGTTTGATTCTCAGCACCACATACCAATAAATGAGTAAAATAAAGGTCCATCAACAACTAAAATTTTAAAAAAATATAAAGAAAGAAAGAAAATATCACCAACACCATAGAAGCTCCTCTTAGGATCATTTTCAACCACTACCCATCCCACTACCCCACTACTATCCTGACTTCTAACAACCGAGATCAATGTATCCTATTTCATTGTGGTTGTTCTTTAGGCAAATGAACTCATGCAATAAGAATTCTTGTGCATGGCTTCTCTCACTCAAAAATACACTTATGAGATTTATCCATGTTCTTGTGTATTGTTGATTCTTATACTATTTAGTATTCCATTGTGTGAATATGGTCTTTTTGTTGTTGTTGTTCAGGGGCACTTAACCATGGAGCCACATCCCAGCCCTTTTTTATATTTAGAGACAGAGTCTCCCTGAGTTACTAAGGGCCTTGCTAAGTTGCTAAGGCTGACTTTGAACTCATGATCTTCCTGCCTGTCTCCTAAGCCACTGGGATTTTAGGAATGCACTGCCATGCCCAGATGGACCATATTTTTAATATTAAACACAAATATGCCTTTTGTTTTTATCCAAGAAATAAAAAAAATATGAGATTGAAAATTTTATCAAAATACCAATGTCAATTTATCATTCTTATGTATGTGTATTTTATTTTTTGTGCAGCTTCAGACAAGCAGACTCTGTTGCCCAATGACCAGCTTTACCAGGTAAGGGATAAGGAATGAAAGACACAATGCCATCATTTGTTGGGATGAAACTTGGGGAGAGAAGCAAATCATTTAGAAACTACTGTTCAGAGAATGAACCACTTACAGCATACCAAATGATAAGATGATTGTCCTTTTGAGCAGAATGGGAAAAATAAAGAGAAGGACTGAAAGAGACTGAGGAAAAGTTGAAGAATATACTGAGAGGGACACATAAAGAAGCTATACACAGATCCTCCCTCTCCTCATCTTCTTTTGGCCCCTAGGAACATAAAGCACCCACTCCATATCCTTGCACATAAAAAGCATTCAGTTAACCAGGCATGGTGACACCCACCTGTAATCCCAGAGACTTGGGAGGCTGAGGATCCCAGTTTGAGGCCAGCCTCAGCAATTTAGCAAAACTGTATTTCAAAATAAAAAAAAAAGGGAAGGGATGTAGCTCAGAGGTAGAGCACCACTGGATTCAAACCAGAAAGAAGGAAAGGAAGGAAGGAAGGGAAAGAAAGAAAGGAAGAAAACAGACAAGCCAGGTACAATGGCACACACCTGTAATCCCAGCAGCTCAGGAGACTGAGGCAAAAGGATTTCAAGTTCAAAGCCAGCCTCAGCAACTTAGAAAGACATGAAGCAACTTAAAGGCTGTCTTTAAAAAAATTTTAAATTAAAAATGCTGGAGATGTGGCTCAGTGGTTGAGCACCCCTGGATTAAATCCCCAATACCAAAAGAAGAAGAGGAGGAGGAGGAGGAGGAGGAGGAGGAGGAGGAGGAGGAGGAGGAGGAGGAGGAAAGAAGAGGAAGGAAAAAGAATTCAATCAGTATGCACCATATTAATTAAGAGTGGGTAGGAAAGATGGGTTTACTACTTTGCTGTCCTCTTCAGCCTCTCAAGGATCGGGAAGATGACCAGTACAGCCGTCTTCAAGGAAACCACCAAAGGAAGAAGTGACCTCAGGACTCAAGAGTAGGTGGTTCTTCAACACCAGTTCAGAGTAAGTGCCTTTACATCTCCTCTCCCCCAACTGCTGCCAAGTATGACTCTCTTCCCCAAGCAACTACAAAGATGTGTGTGTGTGTGTGTGTGTGTGTGTGTGTGTGTGTGTGTGTGTGTGTATGAGAGAGAGAGAGAGAGAGAGAGAGAGAGAGAGAGACACGCATGAGAAGCAGTTGACTGTGGAGTCCCTTTTCTACAAATACTGAGACCAGTACTGGTTGCCTTGACCTAAGAAAATATGAATGCTGTGTGTAGCTAAATCCTCTTAGAGCAGGGCCTCAAGCCACAGAGATGCTAAATATTAACCTTATTAGTGTCTCTCCACATCCTATTAGCATTTTGGTCTAGTTGATTCTTTGGGTTGTCCTGTGCAGATGCCAGTAGTAGCCCCATTATTATTTGGGGCTTACTGAAAGCGTTATTTGATTTTCCAACCAATTGCAATTTTTCTTTTTTTAATCCAGGTGTTCTCCCTTCTACTGAGTTCTCAGAATCAAAGCAATACATTTTGGAGAGCTCTCAGCAAAGAGATTTTCAGCCCTAATTCTAAACTCCAGGATTGCAGAATGACAAACCAAGAGGAGGGGCCACCAGAGCAAATTTGGGTTTTTCGCAAAATAAAAGTCAAGGCTGGAGATATGGTTCAATAATAGAGCACTTGTTTATCTGTCTAGCATGTATGAACTCTGTGAGGCCCTGGGTTCAAAACGGGGTGGGCGGGGGGTGTAAAAATAAGCACAATGTGGTGTTTCAACAGTGCCACCTATTGGTAAAAATGTAAATTGAAAGTAAAAAATAACCCCTCTATTAGAACAGATTTTTTTTTTTTAAGTTTTAATTTTTACTGAGTTTTTGTATAGGTCATAGTTCATGTGGCTCAAACATGAAGTGTTCACTTGCATTCCTATCTACCAGTTGCCTTCTCCATAGGTAAACCAGTTTCTTATATAGCTTCCCAAAGGTGTGTGTGTGTGTGTGTGTGTGTGTGTGTGTGTGTGTATCTTCTGGGCATTAAAGAGAAAATTCTCAAATACACATTTTTTTCCCTTCCCCTGTTTTTCACATAGATGATAGCATACTAGATATATTTCATTTCCCCTAATAAAACCTGAAGATTATATATTCCAAATAAAAATAACTATAAAATGCAGTCACATTGTATAGATTGATTTTAGTCATTTATTGATGGACATTTAAGTTGGTTCTAATCTTTCTCTTAAAACAGTGCTACAATGGCTAACATATTACTGTCATTTTAAAATAATTGCATTGAATTGAAATTTGTGTGCCACAAAATTCACCTATTTTTAAGTGATTCACCTGTTCTCAGAATTTTTAGCAAATTTACCCTTCACCATTACCATAATTCAGTCTTAGAACATTTCCTTATAACATCATTCTCTTAAGATGTGCTGTTTTGCCATCTCTCTGTTCTCACCCTCAGCCCCAGGTAACCACAAATCTTTTCTGATTTTTGTTTTGTTTTGTCTTGTTTTTTGTTTGTTTGTTACCAGGTACTGAACCCAGGGGCGCTTAACCACTGAACACCCCAAGCCATTTTTGTTTATTATTTTGAGACAAGATCTCAATAAGTTGCTTAGGCCTCACTTAAATTGCTGAGGCTGGCCTCAAACTTGCCATCCTCTTTTCTCAGCCTCCTGAGTTGCTGGGATTGCAGTGTGCACCACCACACCCAGCCTTTTCTGAACATTTCATATAAATGGAATCAGCATGAAATCTTTACATCCTTTAGTATGTTTTCAGGGTTCATCCATGTTATAACATGTTTCAGAATTTTGTTTCATTGTTGCTGAAATTAATTTTATGGATACTCCACATTTTGTTTATCCATTCACCAATAAATGGACATTTGGGTTGTTTCCATTTTTGCCTATTATAAATAATGCTAATATGTACATTCTCAAGCAATTCTTTGTGTAAATATGTTTTCAATTTTCTGGGTTAGATAACTAGAAGTGAAGAATTTCTAGATTACATGTCAAATTCATGTTTAACATTTTAAGAAACTGCCAATTTTTTTCCCAAACTGGCCAAACTATCTTACATTCCCATCAACAATGTATAAGGGCCACTGTTTTTCTGTATCCTCACCAATATTTATCACTGTCCATTTTTAAAAATATTTTTAATTGTCAATGGATCTTTATTTATTTATATGTGGTACTCAGAATTGAACCCTCTGCCTCACACATGCTAGGCAAGTGCTCTACCACTGAGCCATGACCCCAGCCCTTATCACTGTCCATTTTAAAATAGTTATTTTAGTGGATATAAAATAATATCATAGCCTTTGGGGGTAGGTACCAGGGATTGAACTCAGGGGTAGTCAACCACTGAGCCACATCCCCAGCCATACTTTGTATTTTATTTAGAGACAGGGTCTCCCTGAGTTGCTTAGCAGCTCACTTTTGCTGAGGCTGGCTTTGAACTTGCCATCCTCCTGCCTTAGCCTCCTGAGCCGCTGGAATTACAGGCATGCACCACCACACCCAGCAATACCATAGTCTTAATATGCATTTCCTTAATGGCTAATGAACATCTATTCATGAATTTATTAGCTGTTCATATGTCTTTAGTGAAATGTCTATTTAGATCTTTTGCCCATTTTTAATTGGTTTGTTTATCTTCTTACCATTCAGTTGAAAAAGTTCTTTACATATTTTTTAATACAAATTCTTTATCAAATACATAATTTGGAAATATTTTCTGCAGTTTTTTCCACTTTTTTTTTTTTTTTTTTTTTTTGGTACTGGAAATTGAACCCAGGGACTCTACCACTGAGCTACATCCCCAGCACTTTTTAAAATTTTTTTGAGATGGAGTCTGTCAAAATTGCCCAGGAAATTTTACAATCTTCCTTTTCAGTCTTCCAAGTATCTGGGACTACAGGAGTGTACCACCAAATCCAGCACTTTTCACTTACCTCCATGGTATCAAATCCAGGGCCTCACACATATTGGTACAAGCCAACACTCTGAATTATACCCCTCAGCCTTCCCCATCCCCCTTTTTAAAGGGTCTAAATTGCGTAGACCAACCTTGAACTTGCAATCTTCCTGCTTCAAAGACCCAAGAAACTGAGATTACTGGCGTGTGTCACTGCACCTAGCTGTGTTGCATTTCCCCACTCCCTGCCCCCCAGGTACTGAGGATTGAATCCAGGACCTTGTGCCAGCTGGGCAAGCACTCTACCACTGAGCTAGACCCCAGCTCTAATGATTATATTTGTGATGTCATCTCTAAGAAGTTTTTGCCAAATCCATGATCACTAAGATTTTTCTCCTGCCTTATTTTTATAATTTTTAGTTTTATTGTTTTAGCTCTAATGATAAATGTCATTTTGAACAAGCTTAAAGATTATTTATAACAAGAACAAATAAATGAAATTGTTGAACCATCATGCATTTGCATTGTAGTTTTATTAAATGTTGACAAAAGTGTACTTCATAGAGGTTATACTAATATACACTACCAATAACAATAAACAAAAGTGCTTGTTACTCCACACATCATATATTGTTAAAATATTTGAACTGTGCCAGACAGGGTCTCGCTGAGTTACTGAGGACCTCACTAGATTGCTGAAGCTTTGAACTCATGATCCCCCTTCCTCAACCTCCTGAGCTGCTGGGATTACAGACGTGTGCTACCACAACCAGCAATCCCCAGCTCTTTTTTATTTTTAATTTTAATGCAGTCTCACAAAATTGACCAGGCTAGCCTAGAACTTGCAATCCTAGTAGCTAGATTACAGGCATGTTCCATAGAACCCACTTTTAAGCCAGATAGATAGCTGCCTAGATATTCCAGAAATATTTATTGAATAATCTATCTTGCACCCATTAATTTATTTTATTTTGCAGTGTTGGTGATTGAGCCCAAAGTCTTCTGTACATTAGACAAGGGCTCTACTACTGCAACATCCCCAGTTAAATACTATGTTACAACTCCACTCTCAAAGGATTATAAGTTTCAGGAAGGAAAAAAAACCTGGTGTTTTTTTTTTTTTTTTTTTTCACTATGTTATCTCAAGGAACCAGAACAGTGTAGGCATTCTAAAGACTGCATAATGCTTTTTGTGTGTATGTGGTTAAAATATGCATAATATAAAACTTATCATTTTAACAAGTCTTAAGTATACTATTCAATGACATTAAATACCTTCACATTGCCGTACAGCTATCACCAATATATGTTTCCAGAACTTCTTCATCATCCTGAACAAAAATCCTGTATTCATTAGAAAACAATTACCCACTCCTTTCTCCACCATCCCTTGGTAATCTTTATTCTACTGACTGACTCTATGACTTTGCCTATTATGGGTACTACATGTAAGTTGAATCATATAGAATTGTCATATATGACTAATTTCACATAGCATGATGTTTTCAAAGTCCATCCATGTGGTGGCATGCATTTATTCCTTTTAAAGATCAAATGATAGTCTGCAGTATTTATATATTTTGTCTATCATTTATTTGTAGGTAGACATTCAGGGTTTTTTTTTTTTTTTTTCTCTTTTGGTTATTATGAATAATGCTACTATGAACACGGGTGTCCAAGTGCCAGTTAAGTCCCTGCTTTCAATTCTTTTGAGCATCTGTTTTGAAGTGGAATTGCTGGGTCATATGATAATACTATGTTTAACTTTTTGAGAAACCATCAAACTGTTTTCCAAGTGGTGCATTTTTTTACATCCCCATCAGAATTGCATAAGCTTCCAACTTAACATCTTCACCAACATCTGTCTTCTATTTTTTTGATAAAACCCATCAATAGTAGTAGTGAAGCAGTATCTTATTACAGTTTTGATCATCATTTCCCCAATGACTACTGATGTTAGGTATCTTCTTTGTAGCAATATCTAATCAAGTGTTTCACCCATCTGTGAATTAGATTGTTTGGTATTTTGTCAATGTATTGTAGGAGTTCTTTATATATTCTTGATATTAATCCTTTATCACATATATGGCTTACAAAATTTTTCTCATTCTATGAATTGTCTTTTCACTTGCACAGTGCTTCTATTTTTAAAAGTATGCAGCTCCCATTACTCTTGCATATTTCAAAACGAACCTGTGGATTGTATGCTGTTGCCACTGTAAAATCCAATTTTTAAAAAAATCGTACATTACCTGGCACCTACACATGCTCAAATCTTAGTTGTTACTGCTGTCATTGTTACTGCTTCACAAATAATAATCTACGAAAAGTTACAGAAACTGCTTCGGAAAGGTATGGTACCAGTGGGAAAATCCCTACAGAGTTTACGACCAGAGCCAGAGATCACAAAGTTATATCTGCGCTAGATGCTACGATTTCCAAAGACCACCCTCATATACCACTAACTTCCAAACCACTTCGCCCAACAGACCCCACCTCCGACCCCAACCCGATCCCAGGGCCATTTTCGGCCACTTCCGCCCCGCCCCAGCAGGCTTCAAACAAGCTAGCGCGTGCGCAGTGGGGGTGTTTGCGTGCCATTTGTCTGCAAGGGCGGACGCATCCCGCTTCCGGCGCGGAGGTGAGAGTCCACACGCCCAGGCGCTTAGTGATGATGTCAGCTCCGGTTGCCATGCTGAGTCGGAAGTGGGAACCCTTTGGCCCCTGAGACTGTCGTGTCGTCGCTGCTGGCCCTTCAGGCTCTGGTAAGAGAGAACTTAGCTTGAGGGTAGGAGACCGTTGAGTCTTCAGTGGCAGCTTTTCTCCCAGTCGAATGCCAGCACAGGCCTCTTCCAAATTCCTTCTCCTGTGCATTTCTAACCAGAGACCCTCTCCCCTTCGTGAACTTTGACCCTGATTCGGAAACCTTTACATTGCTCCAACTTCTAATTTCTCAGCACATTTCTGTCCCCCTTTGCAACACCTCTCCTGGAAAAGGCCAGAATATCTTTTGACTTCCTTTCTCTAAAACATGCTCCCTGAGGGTGGGTCTCCCTCCTCCCAGTGAATCCCTTATGGAATCCGGAGGGATAAAATATAGAATAAACAATAGATAGCCATATGCCAAGAGGGTTAAATTAAGCACCAGACATAGTGATCAAACCAGTTGAGTACTTATGGCAAAATATTGACAGTTCTTAAGGCAAATGATGGGCTCCTGGCACTCTGCTTCATGTTTTGTTGGGTTCAGAGGACAGTCCTAAAATTGATCACAGCTCAGGAGCTAATGTTTAATGGGTATTCCCTTTGGGATCAGTTTTTTACGTCCAGAGCAGAAATGTCTTTAGCTTCACCATCATTAACTGTTTGGGTACCACAGTTCTTACTTGATAAGGTCTTTCTAGCTTGCATACAGATGTGTTGAAAGGATTTGTTGCTACTTTAGCATCACCTGAAAGTATTATTGGGTAGAATATATTACACTGGTAGCATTTTTTATACCTATTTTTATTTGATGTATTGTTTATTCTTTGTAAGAACAGAGACTTTACAGGATTGACTTAAAAGAGTGTGATTTGTTTGTTTATGTATGTATGTATGTGTATATATATATATATATATATATATATATATATATATATGGATGTATTTTGTGGTGTTGAGGATTGAACCCAGGTCTCACACTTGCTAGGCAAACACTGTACCTCTGAGCTACACCTACAGCTCACAAGCCTTGATTTTAACAATTCAAGTTTTACAAAGTGTTTCAAATATTTCTGTTTAAACATAGTGTCAACTGGGGTTTTAAAACATTTGGGTGCTCACAAGAGCTGACAGTGGCCATTAAAGGATTATTAGCACTGCTTATAAACAAACTTGATTCTGGGGAGGGTGAAAGAATTCTATAGAACCAGAGGTAGATATATATAGATGTAGACCCTTTCAGTGGGTATACATTGTAAAATTTGTTTTCAAGGAGGGCTTATTCAGAAATATTCAAAATCAAATTCAAAAGCTTCTGAAGATTATTAGTTGTACCACACCAAAGACTGACAACAGGATAGTGTTGTATCTCTGTATGGAAATTGAAAATACGAGGATTAAAATAGGGCATTATTGAATATTAAAACAAAATATCAAGGTTCCATTTTAAAAGACCTTTCTTTTGGAGTGGGTGATATCTAGGTACTCTTATTTACTTTGTAAGTTCATTGAATAAATCTAAGCCAGTATCTCCACAAAGGTTCTCCTCAAGCGATCAGTCCTCCTTTTTCCTGTAAGCAGTTAATGCAGTTTAGCCTTTTTTCTATGAAGAATTTGCATAGATATTAAGTACATATGAAAAAGATGAGCTTATCCAGGTGCCGTGGCACACACTTGTAATCCCACCAACTTAGGATGCTGAGAGAGGAGGAGTGCAAGTTCAAGGCCAGCCTCAGCAACTTTATGAGGCCCTAAGCAATTTAGAGATCCTGTTGCCAAATAAAAATAACAAGAGCTGGGGGATGTAACTCAGTGGTGAAGTGCCTCTGGGTTAAATCCCCAGGTACCACCACCCCACCACCACCAAAAGAAAGAAAGGAAAGGAGGAAGTAAGTTGTTCAGAGAGGTAGGCATAAACCTTTTTTGTTTTCAACAGACATTTGAGATAACAGATATATTTTCATTCTTAATTCTACACATCTTTAGAAACAAAAGAGCCACAGTGCCTGGTCTGTAACTTGCCTTCCACTGCATTCCCAAGACAAGGAGTAAAGCCCTTAACCTTGAAGTAGGATCATGAGTAATGCTATTGATGACAAGGGGTTCAGGAATAATTACATGTCAGATTGAGTCATTCAATAAATATCTACTTAGGATTTTGTGATTGTGAAGTATAATTCCAACATGAAGAAAAATTAATCAGATATGAACCTGTACTCCAAGAGTTTACAGTTTAGTAAAGCAGAAAATCTGCTTAGGGATACAATATAGAAAGTTGAAACTCTCAGGAAAAAATATAGATAAAGTTGTAATAGAAAAGTAGCAGTTCTATATAATGGGGCAGAGAAGTGTTGAGAAAGAAGGACATAATGCCATATATGGTGATAAATGCTCTATTTCTGTGTGTGGTCTTGAGAGCCTGTGCCATATATTCTGTATTCCTGGCTTTCAGATTCCTTTCTGCATGATGGTGCATCTTCTTTGCAATGATCTGGACTCTTCAGCGTTTTTTTGTTTTTTCTTTTTTTTTAATGTTCAAACTGGCTTATGCAATTTAGAGGAATGTATTGAATTTTATAACTGAGAAGTGTGGAAAACTTTCTCTTTCCATCTCTCAACTGTTTTTCTCTTTGTTAATTTAGTAAGATCAGCCTTTTTAAATATTGTGAAGATGGCAACTCTAGGTTTTATCTTACAAGTCTAGCAACCAAACAGGAAAGAAAGAGTTCCCTTTTCTATAGGTTCAGTTAAAAGCCTGACTCTTACAGGCCTTGATAAGGTCTTATGCCAACTCTTAGATCAGTCACTTTGGCCATACTCTTTAAGAAGACCAGACTCCTATACACATCCTATACACAACCCATTTGGAACCCATGAACTGAGTGGAATGAATATCCAGAGAAAATTTTGAGGGTGTCATGTTGAAAAAATGGGACATTGTTTTGGAGACCAAAAAAAAAAAAACCAGAAGCTTGCTACACTTTTTGCTACTTACTGCCTTACCTTGAAATGCACAGTATCTCTGATATTAGCCAACTAACAGTGAGACAATTTATGGTACCTCCACTTGAATTAGAAGTGATAATTAAACTTGTGCAGTGGTTACATGGGGGAAAGCCATCTTGAGGACTATTGTTAATTCCAACACTAAATAGGCATCCTTTTTCACATTTACCTCAAATAAAATATGCATGGTAAATCGGATGTAGTGGTGCACATCTTTAATCCCAGCAACTCAGGAGACTGAAGCAGGAGGATCACAAATTCAAGGCCAGTCCAGGCAACTTAGCAAGTCCTGTCTCAAAGTAAAAAGAACTGGGGATGTAGCTCAGTGGGAGAGGGCCCCTAGGTTTAATCCCCAATAGCACAAAAATTAATTAATTAATTAAAATATACATGGCAAAAAATAAAATACATAGAGAGCAGTAGCTGACATTTCAATTCCTTGAGTCAGTAGGGTCCTACATCATACTGCAAGGAGGCTAGACATTCTGCCTGTTATTACAGCTAATTAACCATTAGCTCTTATGCAGAAAAATAGCAGAAGATGTGAAGAATTGTTCAGAAATGTTATAAACTCTTTTCCTCTAGTAATTAAGGGTAACTTTATGATTTGCATTAGCTTTTGTTCATATGATTCTATAAGGAGTCTCTCCTCAATAAACTAAGAGTAGATCAAACTTTTTTTTTCTTATACCCCTGCCCACATTCTTTCTAAGGCTCTGTCCTTGTAGCAACATCCTTATAAGCAGAATATTCATGCCCTATGTCTCTTCCCACCCTTTTCAGTGTTGTATTTTTATGGGGAAAAGCCTTTCAGAGAGCTCTGTACATCCCATTGTACCACTGACTCCACTTGACCTTGAATGAGGATATGTAATCAGAAGAATACAAATGCAGGCTAAGTCAGCCCTTCTAAACACGTTTGAGGTATCTAACAATTTCATGTTCTACAGTACACCTGACAGTTGAAATTTTTATTTCTATGGTATTGTAAAAAATCAGATAAACAGTGAAATGTAGAAATAAAATTAAGCAAAGACTCTTTAGATTTTAATTGAATAAATATCAGTTTCAGGCCCACTATGAGAGAGCAATTCCTTAATATATATTAAAGACTCATCTAGTTCCAGTCCTGATTTGTCATTCCAAATCCCAGAGTTTGTAGCTAAGGAATTCCCAGCTTCAACCTTAAGTCATACAAGTCTGAGCGGGTTCCACCTTGTCCTCCCATGGTGAATGAAAACTAGTCTGCCAGCATAGAGACTTAATAGAAATCCATAGGTCTCAAAGTACCATGTTGTTGTTACAGTTAATAGAAATTCTCTCTACCACTTCAATAATTCTGTTTAACCTATTTTCTTAAAGGTATAGCAGATGGAAACATGTGGACAGATAAATGCATTCCAGCTGAACATTTTTTTAGACTTTGTGGTTTTAGCTATCCCCAGATCAGACCATCATGTTCAGTTGGCGGGTTTGTAACCATCTTGCCAGAAACATCTTGAGTTTTGAAATGGGAATTGACAAATCTTGAGCCAAAGCCTTTTTAATTGTATTTTTTAAATGGGGGGTGGCGGTGGGGAGGAAATAGTAAGTTATAGCTGTTACGTTGTCTGCCCTTCTGAGTCTAATACCTGTTCTTTGCATAGCCCCTCCCCCTAGGTCTGGATGGAGGATACCTTAAAGTGAAATGACAGACCAGGAGAATAACAACAACATCTCAAGTAACCCCTTTGCTGCTCTTTTTGGCTCCCTGGCTGATGCCAAGCAGTTTGCAGCAATCCAAAAAGAGCAGCTGAAGCAGCAATCTGGTAAGTGAAGGAGTCAGTAGCAGCGGATGAGATAACCTAGAATGGAGTCTTCCCAAATTAAGTAATCTTTGGACACTTAATTTATAATTGGAATTTAAGTTTGGGGCAGAAGTTGTTTTTTGTCTGTCTGTTTAGGACAGAAGTTTATTTATTTATTTATTTATTTTTGCTGTTGATTTTTTGTTTGGGAGGCCTTCCCTTCCCCTTTTCTTCTTTTTTAGAAAGAAATCAGATAACTGGTGGTTACACAGGGACACATGCCAGTTGTAATCCTAAAGTTGTCAAGCTGCTTCATTAAAAAAAAAAAAAGAGCCTAGTAAAAGTTTTTTAAATAAAATTTTTTTTAACATAGGAAACCAAGGTGGTAGGTATGAAAACAAGTCACAAGCAGCTGTAGACAGCAGATATAAAAGGAAAATTTATAAAAGCATTTTACCTAGTACTTAAGAGGCTTTCTCAAGCGAAGTACTTCTTCTGTTCTTCTGCCTCTCTTTTGTAGCTTAGTACTGTTAAAACAAACTGTTTTGAAACAAAATCAGAATGATCTCTCACCAGAAAAGTGGCTTACCTCATTTTAAATCAAATTTAAGGTCAAGTTCATTTCCTTCTCCTATGAGGAGACATAGATTAAAATAATTACTATGGTATCTCTTAAATATAATAGTGTCTTGAGAACATTCACAATCTTTAAACTACAAATTTGTCCTTTCTCCTCTGTCCAAAAAGAATAATGGTGTTTCTCTTTTGAGAAAAGGAGAATTTTATATTTTCCCTTTTTTCATTTTTTAAAAATGTCAGATGCATAGCAGAGTTGTCCTTGCTTTATGATTAGGGGTGAAGAAAAAGGAGGTAAAGGCAAGACAGATCTATAGTAGACAGAGTGATAGATGAAGCAAGAGACAAGTGCAATGCTAACTTCTTAACCAGCAGTAAATAGACGTAAGGCTGGCGAGTGGAGAGCATTGCAAATGGCAAACTGTGGGAATGAGGCAGAGGCACATGCCCTTCTGTTACTATTTTGGCAACTCATCATTTTAGTTTGTTTATGCTGATTTTATTGTGCCACTAGGTCCAAACTGTTTGCCACCACCAGTTAGTACTTTGCCAAAACCTTTGACCTCCAAAATTGAAGTTCACTTTTACTAAACTCAGAACTCAAAATACTAAAGCAACTCTTAGTTCTGAGAGTTTTGTCTGGACTTTCAGAATACCCATCCTATCAAGAGAAAAGAAATATGAGTTCATATGGCTTTTATAGTACTGACTGTTATAATCATTCAACATGAGTGCATTCTAAGAGGCAGTCTTTATAAACAAATTTAAGGGACTCAGTCAATAAGGAAAAAGTGAAACCAGGGAGGGAAAAAAAAAAAAATGCTGTAACAAACAACTTATATATTATATACAATAATCAAATGATGAAAAAATCCAATCTCACTTTTTTTTTTTTTTTTTTTAAGTATAGGGAATTGAACCCTGAGCAATATCCCCAGGCTTTTTTAGTTTTTATTTTGAGACAGGGTCTCACTAAGTTACTTAGGGCCTCACTAAGTTGCTGAGGCTGGCTTTGAACTTATGATCCTCCTGCCTAAGCCTCTTTGAGTTACTGGGATTACAGGTGTGCACCAATCTCACTTTTTTAATGCTGTTTTGTTTTGTTTTGAGACAGGATCTTACTAAGTTGCCCAGGCCAATCTCAAATTTAAATTCCTCCGTCTTCCTATCTTAGCCTCACAAATTTCTAGGATTATAGGCATGAGCCATATGTGTGCCCACCATGCCCAGCTGAGCCTACTAAAATAACAATTATGTCATTTTTATTTTATTTTATTTTTTAGTACTGGGGATTTAAGCCAGGGGTACTTAACCACTGAGGTACATCCCCAGTTCTTTTTATTTTGTTATTTTGAGACAGAATCTAAGTTGCTTAAGGCCTTGCTGAGTTGCTGAGATTGGCCTCAAACTTGTGATACTCCTGTTTCAACCTCCTGAGTTGTTGGGATTATAGGCATATACCACCACATGTGGCTTGAATTAGGTCATTTTTTTACCTGTGAAATTTTTGAAGATTTAATGGGCACAGTGGCACATGCCTATAATCTCAGCAACTCAGGAAACTGGGCAAGAGGATTGCAAGTTCTAGGTCAGTCTGGGCAACTTAGCAAGACCCTATCTAAAAATAAAAAATAAAAAAGACTGGCTGTGTAGCTCAGTGATAGAGCCCTCAGGTTCAATCCCTAGCACTGGGGGGTTGGGGGGGGCGGGGAGAAGAAGAAGAAAAGGAAGAAAGAAAATAAAAAAGAAATTTATGAGATTCGAACACACATTCTCAGGTTTTTTTTTTTCCCCCCAATGCTGGGAAGTGAACCCAGGGGCTCTTACCACTGAGCTACTTTCCCAGCCCCAGACATTCCCTCATATACTAGTGGGTAGGCATATAAATCAGTGCATCTTTGAGGGCAATTTACTAGTATATGTTAAACTTTTTAAGTGGCCAGGCTCAGGCTAGAGATGTAGCTCAATTGATAAAGTGCTTACTTAGCATGGGTGAGACCCTGGGTTTGATCCCTAACACTGCAAAAAAAAAAAAAAAGTGTTCAAGTCCTTTGAGCCAGCAGTTCTGCTTCTATGAATTTATCCTATAGAAATACACAAGTGAACAAAGAGTTACATTAAGTGCAGTATTATTTGAAATTATAAAAAAGTTGGAAACAACCAAATCAGGCAATGAATAAACCTAGAGTTTCGGCAGCTACATTAGTTACAGTGCATGTAAGATAAATGCAATATAGTGCAGCTACTGAAAGGAATGAGAGCTGGGCACAGTGACATATCCCTGTAAAATCTTAGCTACTGAGAGGCTGAGGCAGAAGGATCTAAAGTTCAAGACCAATCTCGGCAACATAGGGAGACCCTGCCTCAGTGGGGGTGGGGAGGACATGTTAAAAGGCTAGCTAAAGAGCATTATGTATTATGTGATCCCATTTTTTAGAAAAAAGAAAAACCACAATAATGAACACAAAAAGAGAAAAATAAGAGTCTGGAACACAGCTAAGTTGAGTGGTTTGACTGTAGGGAAGTGGTTCAGAGGAGACTTTCTATACTATATTTTCCTGTACCGTTTTGTGCGGTTTTTTGTGTTTGTTTGTTTTGTTTTTTAGTTATAGATGGACATAATACCTTTATTTTATTTATTTTTAATATGGTGCTGAGGCTCGAACCCAGTGCCTCACACATGCTAGGCAAGCGTTCTACCACTGATGCACAACCCCAGCTCCTCCTGTACAGTTTTGAGTTATTAAAACAAATGTGTCTCCTGGAAAAAGCCAGACATTTAAAATAATTACAGGCACTTTAATGTATTAGGTAATTCTTTCTTCACTAGGATTCTATAAGGAAGGTGAAGCTGTTTTTTTTTTTTTCCCCCAGCAGTGTGGAGTACAATTATGGGTAGAAGTAATAAAACTTTTGCTTTGAAAAATATGGTAAGATTTATAGCCAGGGATTTCAGAATCCTGCACTTAACTTGCCTGACTTGAGATATTCACTAATTAGATGATTAACATGTTTCACATCTGAAATTATCCTATTTTTCATTATTTTGGTAGTAGCCTTGGTTCTCTCTAAAAGAAAGGGAGATGGATGTTTAACAGCTTACATGTTCTGACAGATGAACTCCCAGCTAGCCCGGATGATTCGGATAATAGTGTGTCAGAGAGCCTGGATGAATTTGATTACTCTGTGGCTGAGATCAGCCGCTCATTCCGGTCACAGCAAGAGATATGTGAGCAACTCAACATCAATCACATGATCCAAAGGATCTTCCTCATTACTCTGGATAACAGTGAGTTATAGACTTATAGCCAATCTGTTCATTCTTCTGTCTTTCCAGCTATTTCATCTAGTGGTTAAATTATTTCACAGTACTCCCTGGAGCATGGTGTTTATATTTCTATAAAGCTTTTGATATGACCTAAAAGCAGTATTTAGACAGATATAATTTTTGTTCCCTTTTTGATAATGATTAGGCCATGTAACTACTTGCATTAACTACCTTTAGAGGAAAATGGAAATAGTAATCAAACCCATTTTCTTCTCACATGGAACCCTGAGGGACATTAGACAGTGATTTCCCACTGTGCTATATCTGTAGTTAAACCCCAAAGTTAGAACAGTGTCTGGGATTTACTCTTTAAATGTCATGACAATAGGTTTATAACAAAGCTGGTGCTCTGTAGCTAGGGAGGGAGGATTTAAATCTTTAGATACTGCTTTGTGTATCAAGATCACTCTGGTATTACCTGGATCAAACCTGGATTTAAGAGAAAGGCTATCAAGATTAACTATCTGGAACTGGGTATAATTACATGCACCTAAGGTCCCAGGAATTCAAGGCCATTCTTTGCACCAAAGCAAGGTCCTGTCTCAAAAAAAGACACCCCCCCCCCAAAAAAAAAATAGTGGTCTGTATAAGACCAGGAACATTGCCCCAGTGTCCTTAACCTATCAGATTAAAACTACTTCCCAGGTGATCCTAGCTTGAAAAGTGGGAATGGCATCCCCAGCCGTTGTGTGTATTTGGAAGAAATGGCAGTAGAACTGGAAGATCAAGACTGGCTTGATATGAGCAACGTTGAGCAGGTACCATTTTTATGTTCTTAACAGGTGCCCTCAGTAAAAATTAACATACAGTCAAATTGTACTCACCATTCTCTAACTGTGACATTGCTTACCTCCATCTCTCATGTTGTTTTTGGTTTCTTTGGAATCTTCTCGCTACTATGGCCACATATCCAAATATACCCCATTATTTACAAACAGTTAAAATGCCATCTTATTTACAAAGCTTGCCAAATAGGAGTTACATCCTCCTAATCTTTCTATGTATCTTAATGAGAATTGTCACTTTCTGTTTCATGTTGTGTTTTTTTAGGCACCTGTCTGATCTCACCTGTCAGACTGTTCAATTCTTTAGGACAAAACTCATCTCTATCTTCTTAGGGTTTTTTGTTCTTGTTGTTTTGTTGTGCTTTGGTTTTGGTGGGGGTGGTTTTAAGATGCTAAGGATCCAATCCGTGGCCTTACCCATGGTAGGCAAGTGCTCTACCACTGTGCAGTATCTATAGCCCTCTTTCTTCTTTATATCCTTGCAAAATCCAGAATGCTGTTAGCTTTCCATCACTCTGACGTAATACAAAGAGAAGTAACTTATAAAGAGAAAGTTTATTTTACCCCCGTTTGAAGATTCCTGTCCATGATCCATTGGCCCCCTTGTTTTGGGCCTGTGATAAGGCAGTACATTATGGTGGGAGCATGTGGTAAAGCAAAACTGCTTTTATTATGGACCTTTGAGCAAAGAGAAAGAGACTAGGATATGACAATCCCATTCAACATTCAGGGCAATGATCTAAGGACCTCTCAGTAGGCTCCACTTCCTAAAAGGTTCCACCATCTCCCAACAGCACTAACCTAGGGACCAAGTCTTTAACATATAAATCTTTGGGAGAATCCAAGCCATGGCAAGTGCATTGTACCTTCCAAATACCTGATTAATATTAAAGAGATAAAAGTTTGATTGGAAAGACACTTAACAACTTGCAGTTTAACTTTACACATTTTGAGTATCTTCGAGTGAAGCCAGAAATCACATAGAGTAATAGATTTCACATGTAAGTTCAATCACTGATTCTCAATACCATTCAACAAATAGTCTTTTAATGCCTGTTCTATGCCAAACACTTTAGGCTTTATTTAGAATAACTTTACATATACGATTATTTTCTAACATTTTCTAAAGTAATAAGATACTGGGTCCTTTTTTCCTTTTCACTCTAAACCTTGTGATTCTTGTAATAACCTATTGTCAAAATTATTTTACCTCTTTATGTTCTAAGATTAACTTTGAATTTGTTTAATTTGTTTATTTTTCTTAACAGGCCATCTTTGCTCGCTTATTACTTCAAGATCCAGGAAACCACTTGATTAACATGACTTCTTCTACAACATTAAATCTGTCTGCTGATCGAGATGCAGGAGAGAGGCACATTTTTTGTTACCTTTATTCCTGCTTCCAAAGAGCCAAGGAAGAGGTAAAAGAATAATTCCTATTTAATGCTTTATTATCCTCTTGGGTATAACTTTAGCATATAAGTCAGAGTTGAATCAGTGTCTTTCATATTGATTTGTATACATTATAGTATCTTTGTCTTCTAATTTAATCTCCTTTCTGTGGATTGGAGTTCATCTCTTTCCCCATTTAACCAATACCTCCCATTCTCTCTACAAACTTCTTTACATATCACACCCTTAAAAAATAAAAGTAAAGTGATAAATTCATTTCCATTGAGGTGTAAGCATTAGAATAGGAACTTGACACTTCCAGATTGGAATTTTAATAGGTAGGTGATTTTTAAGCCAAAGAACAAGTCTTGTCATGAATTTGCAGACATCCACAAGAGACCAATATTGTTTTGGGACACGGTGTCTTTTCCATTCTATTTATATCTACCCTTTTTCCAGGTCCTAAAGCTCTACTCTTCCCTTTCTTCCTTATGTTTGCAGATTACCAAAGTTCCAGAGAACCTGCTACCCTTTGCAGTACAGTGCAGGAACCTCACTGTGTCAAATACCCGAACAGTTCTCCTCACCCCAGAGATCTATGTTGACCAAAACATCCATGAACAATTGGTAGATTTGATGTTGGAAGCCATCCAAGGAGCCCGTGAGTGCATAAGAAGATCTTTGAGCTTCTACATTTTGATTTCCAAATTTAAAATTTCTCTAATTTCATTAGAAAGCCTCAGCACCATTATGGTTCTGGTATAAATTAAGGAAGAGACCTCACACTTTGATCTTTGGAGTTGATAACAATAGAATTATCAAAGAGTTTGAGAAGAGTAAAGAGCCATTGTGTAGCCGATGTGGTAACACAGGCCTGTAATCCCAGCAACTTGGGTAGCTGAAGCAAGAGGCTCTTAAGTTCAAGTCAGCCTCAGCAACTTATCAAGACCCTTTCTCAAAAGTAAAAGTAAATGGGCTGAGAATGTAGCTCAGTGGTCCTGGGTTCAATCCACAGTATAAAAAGAAAAGAAAAAGAACCAGTTTGTGAAGATAGGGATATGGTTTAGCGGTAGAGCACTTGCCAAGCATGTGCAAAGCCCTGGGTTTAGTCCCCAGCACCTCAAAGAAGGAGAGAAAGAGTACCAGCGTGTAAAACATATAAAAATTCCTATGGCCTCCTTTCTCTTTCATGTCTTCTGTTAGATTTTGAAGATGTAACTGAATTTCTAGAAGAGGTCATTGAAGCCTTGATACTAGATGAGGAAGTTCGAACATTTCCTGAAGTCATGATTCCAGTGTTTGATATTTTATTGGGCCGAATAAAAGATCTGGAGCTGTGCCAGATCCTGTTGTATGCATATCTAGATATTCTTCTCTATTTCACTAGGCAAAAGGATATGGCAAAGGTAGGTCTGAAAGATGGTATGTATTCATTGTATTGGAGATTTAATTAATACTTGATGCTTCCTTGTCCTGAGGATTCTATACTATTACTTATAGAATAAGAGAAAATTGGATTGGTGGTTGTATAGACAAAACTCTTTGAGGCCCTCTCACTTTATTGTCTTTATCTTACCATGCAGACAAATAGTACTTATCTTCTCCTACAGGTTTTTGTAGAGTACATTCAACCTAAGGACCCAAGCAATGGGCAGATGTACCAGAAGACCTTGCTGGGAGTCATTCTGAATATCTCCTGCTTATTAAAGACTCCGGGTGTGGTAGAAAATCATGGCTACTTCCTGAATCCATCTCGGTCCAGTCCTCAGGAGATCAAAGTACAGGAGGCCAACATCCATCAGGTCGAACTGTTTCCTGGGATATCCTAGCCCCCTGGTCTTAGATTGTGTATGTCCTCAAGAACCACATACACATAAGGCTGCTTGAGCCTCTTTAGGAAAGCAAATTGGTATGGATGACTTTCTCCATAATGATGTGAAGAAATTGCCCTCTTTTAGCATGTGCTAAGAGCAGGAGGTAAAACCATTTAGGGTGAGAATAAGCTGTTGTGACTCTTGCCCTATGTGGTAGCACTTCCACTTCCCCTCAACTCTTGCTCTTGTCACCGAACTATTTCTTACCACTTAGCTCCTAAAATCTTTTGACTGAACCTCAGCTTATATAACTCCCTTTCTCCATCCCCCTTTCTTTTCCTCGACCTATGCCCTTTCTGTTTGGGCCTCTTGACATAAATTATAGTAGAGATCTGGCCAACATGAGACATTTTAATGGTTGAAGTGGGAATAGTTTAAGTCTCCCATTCACCATTTAATCTTCACAGCTTTGTAAAACAGTTGTTGGCAAACTATAGCAGTGATCAAACCCAACCTGTCACCTGTTTTTTTTTTTTGTTTAAATAACATTTTATTGGACACGGCCACATCCATTCATATATGTATTGTTTGTGGCTTGATTTTATGCTACCATGGTAAAGTTGAATAACTGCCTCAAGGACCATATGACAAGCAAAGCCAAAACTATAATCTAGTGCTTTGCTGAAAAAGTTTAGCAAATACTGCTATGAAACTAAGTAATGCTGTGTGCAATTTGGCAGCTGATCAGAAAATTTCTCCTAAATACCCAGAAACATTTTTAAAAATTAAAATCAGGGAATGGGGCTCAAGGAGAATGAGGGGAAAGATTAGGATTAGCATATTTTTGGAAACTGCCAGTTGCTAAGGTTTGAGAGTAAGAAAATAATTAAATGTGAAATTGGAATGTTCTGTGGTTGTGTTTTCTGGTCAAACAGTTCATGGCTCAGTTCCATGAAAAGATCTACCAGATGCTGAAGAACTTACTCCAGCTCTCTCCAGAAACCAAACACTGTATCTTATCCTGGCTGGGAAACTGTTTGCATGCAAATGCAGGCCGCACCAAGATTTGGGCCAATCAGATGCCAGAAATCTTCTTCCAGATGTATGCCTCGGATGCCTTCTTTCTGAATCTGGGTGCTGCTCTCCTGAAGCTATGCCAGCCATTTTGCAAACCCAAGTCCTCTCGGCTTCTCACCTTTAATCCTACTTACTGTGCCCTGAAGGAGTTAAATGATGAAGAACGAAAAATAAAAAATGTACACATGAGAGGTAGGGGGAACTGGCCTTCTCAGAACTGTGTGTGTGTGTGTGTGTGTGTGTGTGTGTGTGTGTGTGTGTATAATTTCTAAGGCATTCACTCCCTTATCCTTTTTTATAAAGTAGCTCTTTCTCAAAAAAAAAAAATGAGGTGTAAAAAAGGTTTAATTTTTTTTTTCTTGGCATATTATACAATTTATCAGAAATAAAGTAGACAGAGAAAATTTCTAAACATGTCATGGGGATATTCTTGCAAACAAATCAGTATTACTGCTTGACTTCAACTCAGGTACCCAGGAACTATTTTTACAGATATATAATCTCATCCCCATGGTTACTGACTAACTTTGTCCACATGATTCTTGAATATAAATCTGAAGTAGGAAGTAGGGAAACTTAGGTCTTACTTTCCATTACAGAATCACATCGGTTACTCATCCACATTTTTACATAATACCATATTAATGACTGTTGTCTTCTGCTAGCAGTTTTCTAAAATCAACACTTTAGCTTTTAAATGTTGTGCTTTAGTGAGACCTCTCTGGATATGGCAGCCTTCAGTATTCATTCATTCATCCTTTACAAAAATGAATAAAATACAGCTGCCATCCTCTTTGCAGAGGCTCCAGAAAAAGTCAGGTAATTTTAATGTGCCATAGAACTAAGCTCTGAGAACACAGAAAGAGTGAGTAATCGATTCTGCAGGAGTCGGAGGTCTTCATAGCTGAGCTTGAAAGATAAGTTGGGTTTTACCAGGCAAAGGAGCAAGAGTCTATACAAAGGGAAATAGCAAGCATAGAAGTAAAAGCTGTGGAAAGTCATGAGTAAGGAATGATGAGACGTTCCAGGTATCTTAGAGCAGAGGAGGATGAGAAGTGGGTGGTAGGAAGTGGAGAAAATGGGTCTGAGGAAAAAGAAGGTTAAGGCCAGATTGGAAAAACTTGAGCAATTCAGAGAAATGAAAAAAAGAAAATAAAGGACTCATGATTCTGCCATGCAGAACAAATCCCTTCTTAATTTTGATATATTTCTTCCAGTTTTGTGATTCTTGCAATTATAAAAATGATACTTCTCAAAAGCAAATAATATTAAATATAGAAAAGCATAAAATAAATACAATTGGTCCATTGCCTATCACTTGGAAAAATTACAGTACTATACTTATTTTTAATTTTTGGTGATTTCATTGATTAAGCAAGAGATTTAACTATTTCTGTAGATAAAAGATATTTTTAGAGAAAGTAATGTGATGAGATTTGTTTTAAAGAAGTTGTCACTGGTTTAGTATGGAAGCTGAACAAGAATAAGGGGAGACTGGAGACCAAGATTCATGTCTGTGGCAAGCCATTTACCATTGCTTTTAACTTCTTTGAGGTTTGGACAAAGAAACCTGTTTGATCCCAGCTGTGCAGGAGCCAAAGTTTCCCCAGAACTACAACCTTGTAACAGAGAACCTTGCACTGACAGAGTATACCTTGTACTTGGGATTTCACAGGTAATTCTTTTGCTGTCACTAGAAAAGAACTATTTGGGAATGAACTATTTAGTTGTGTCTACAACCAGAAGGTTGAAAGTGAGTCTTAAGAGAATTATTCTAGGGGCTGGAGCTGGAGCTTAGTGGTAGAGTACTTGCCTAGCACAGGTGAGGCGCTGGGTTCAAGCCTCAGAACAACATACAAACTAATAAGTAAAATAAAGGTTAAATTCTTTAAAAAAACGAGAGAGTTTAATTCTCAAGGCTAGCATTAGAAAATCTAGCAGGAAAAGAGAATTATTTGAATTTATTTTTGTTTACACGAATCAGCTTTGTCCAGTTAAATTTATTTTCGATTTTTGACCTGTTAACTTTTTTAAATTAAAGATACACTATTTTTTTTTCTACATTTTCAAAATTTTAGATCATTGTCTTCCTGTTGTCATTTAGGAAATGGAATTATTTTTATTTTCTGTTTCATTTTCTACTCTTGAAAATTTTGCTACTTACTACTTCTGATGAAAAAGCCAAGAAACAGAATTGGCAAAAATTAAGAAAATGTTAATAAAGGATTCCAGTGAGACCATCTATGTATCTAAGATAAAGAAGATTCTAGAAGTGTGAAGGTTTGAGAACTGTAGTTTAAAATTTTCCAAAGGGATCTAGTTCTGACTAGCCTTACGTCACTATAATTTTTCCCCCTTTTTAACTAAGTGTGACTTTCAGCATAAATAAGGGTGGGAGGTAGCAACTCGCTCTTGGAAATGGTATAAGGAATAGCAGTTTTTAATGCCTTCTCAGGATACTTAAATTAATAAAAGGCATTTTTCAAAAACCAGCAAATTACCGAAAAATGGTGGATATAGAAAACTCTCTAATAAAGCGTTTTTAACTTCTTTGAGGTTTGGACAAAGAAACCTTGTAACTCTCTAATAAGACATTTTAAATAAGACAATGTTCAGCATGTGCTTAATCTACTTAACCATCTAGATTCAAACACAAAAATGAATGTCATCTAGTTTCTTAGCTGGCCTTAGACATTACCTATAGGATCAAAGGAAATAATTTTGGATTATACACATAGAATCAGTTATCCTTAGCTTTAAATTATAGGTCTTCCTTTCAGTAGAGAATATTTGGGTGAACTTTCATGAAGAATGGTTTAATTTTATTTTAAACAGAGAGCTGAAGACTAACTGTAAGACATCCTCATAATCCCTCAAAGCACGATCGTTGCACTTTTGTTGTGTAAAACTATCCTGCTGGGCTTCTTGTACTTTGCCTAATAATTTTTATTTTACATAATATCTCACTTTATACCCTGCTCACCTAAGTTGCAGCTGTTTGAATTGTGCACTTCAGCTGAAGGCTGCTAACTATTTGTAATTAGCTTCAATTGTGTTGAATACTTGGTAACATTTTCCCAGGGAATGCTAGAATAAATAAATGAGAATTTATTTTTCTCTAATGATCTAAACTAGACTATCTCCCTATGAGCCTTCCTGACCCAGTCTCTTCTGCTTTCTTGGGGGCAGGTTGCATGATCAGATGGTAAAAATCAACCAAAATCTGCATCGGCTACAGGTTGCCTGGAGGGATGCTCAGCAGAGTTCTAGCCCTGCTGCTGACAACCTCCGTGAACAGTTTGAACGACTGATGACCATCTATCTTTCAACCAAGACTGCCATGACTGAGCCACAGATGCTACAAAACTGCCTAAATTTGCAGGTGTCCATGGCTGTTCTGCTGGTTCAACTGGCCATAGGCAATGAGGGCTCACAGCCAATAGAGCTAACTTTTCCTTTGCCAGATGGCTACAGCTCTTTGGCTTATGTGCCAGGTAAGCAGTTCTCCCTTGGGAACTTCCTATTTTTAGCCATCTAAGTTTAACTGGGTCACTTTGGAAGTTTAGTCCTCAAGATATCTTTCCTTAGTTATCATTTGTTTTTGGAGAAACAACTCAAACTTATAAATATCTACTGATCAAAGTATGAAGTTACTAACAGTATGTTCTCTGGCCTTATGACCCTACTGCTGTGCATATCAGAAAACAGTCTTCAAAAGATTAAAACAAAGCCGGGCACAGTAGCACATGCATGCCTGTAATCCCAGCAACTCAGAAAGCTGAGACAGGAGGATTGCAAGTTCAAGGCCAGTCTCAGCACTTAGTGAGACCCTGTCTCAAAATAAAAAATAGGATTGAGGATGGAGCTCAGTGATAAAGCACCCCTGGGTTCAATTCCCAGTACAAAAAAAAAAAAAAAAAAAAAAAGATTAAATGAAGCCAGGATTCTCATAGCTGTTAGTTTCTGTCATTTATATGGTTTGTCATTCAACTTACAAATTTGTAACTCTCCTGTGCTCTTTTTAGAAAGAAAAAAAAATCTTCTATCAGTTAACCTAAAAGGGAGATTGTATTTATATGTCAGTGAGGGGTTAGCAGACATGCATCAAATCAGGTTAAATTCTCTTGATCACTGTATTGGACAAATATTGCTGTATCACAAATTACCCCAAAACATATCAGCTTAAAACAACAAATATTATTTCACTTACCATGGGTAAGGAATTTAGGCACACTAGGCTGCATGGTTCTGGCTCAAGAGTACCCCCTGAGATTGCATCCAAGCTGTCATTCAGAGCCATAGGAATTTGAGGATCCAACTACAGCTGGAGGATCTACTTACAAGCCCTGTCATGTGGCTGTTAACTGACCTCATTTTCTTGCACATTTGGCCAACAGCCTCTTCTCCAGGCCTCACACATCTCTCTTTAGTACCATTCATGATGAGGTAACTGGTTTCCCCCAGAGTGAGTGACCACGGTGAAAACTAAAAGCTTTTATAACCTAATCTTAGAAATGATATACCATCACTTCTACTGTATACTGCAGGGTGAAGCTTCTACTCTAGAAGAATGTGGGAAGGGACTGTGTGAGGGCATGAATACCAGGAAATGAGGATCATCCTAGAGGCTGGCTGCCATAGTTACCTAATGTAAAAGTCTTGATAAGCAATTCTTCAGATACCTGAAGAATTAATTAAATTATGGTTAACCTTGTATTAATCTTGTAACCTGGTACTGTTAACACATGTTAATGTTAATAATATTTTGTATACTACTGTTCATATATTTACTTGGATAAAAATTAAAAATGACATACATTTAAAGAAGATCCTAAGACCAATAAGACCTTTGATTTTTTTTTTTTTTTAAACCCTTCATTAAGTAACATGAAAGAGAGGAATATAAATGTTACTTAATACCAGCAGACAGATATTTGGCTAATTCTAGTGAATATTTTTTTTCAGAATTTTTTGCAGATAACCTCGGTGATTTCCTCATTTTTCTCCGCCGCTTTGCCGATGACATCTTGGAGACATCAGCAGATTCCTTGGAGCATGTCCTTCACTTTATCACCATTTTCACTGGGAGCATAGAAAGGTGAAGTGCTGAAAGCTTGGCTCTGTCACTGTTTAGAGCTGCAAAACATTCAGAAGACTTCTAAATCAAGAAATAAACAAGCCTGAATCATAAGGGGTTGCCTTCAGAAGTTATGTTAACATTAATGAACCACCTGAGCATCCTTATGGGTAGCCAAAAATCCCACTGTTGAGAGGCACAATAAGCAAAGGACTTTGCCCACAGAGAATTTGAACCTGCATTTAAGGTACCTGATGGGAATTCCACTGCTAGTCCCTGGTTAAAATAGTTACCGTACTGCCAGAAACCTTACCAGTGGCAGTCAGGTGCTAATGTTCCTCTACTAATTGTATGATACATAAGTTTGTTCTTGCTGTTCGGAGTTGGATGAGCAGTAAACTTAGGTCAATGTTATTTCTGATCTCTGGTCTTCCCACTCATAACCTCCAGCCCTCTTTCCCAAAGGAAGATACTATGACTTCTAGGATTGCTTTCTTCATTTTCTGATATGTAGGCCAAAGGAAACAAATTCTGTGTACAGAAGTGCACATTGCTTCATAATAAAGAGAATGACCCACAGTTCCCCTAGGCACATCAATGAAAAGTAGGTAGAATCCAGCCTGTCACTGAACTGAGCAAACGTAATTAGTCATAAACCAAAAAGTATTGATTAGGCAAACATTACAGCATTGTAGATAATATAAGTGAAACCTAATCTTTACCCTCAGAAGGCCTGGCAAGGCAAGTTTATCCAAGATGAAACTGTCAGAGAATAGTACTTTTTAAATAATGCCTTATTGTAGACAAGAAAGTTGAATGGCTAAGTATTAAATAGAAACTTAAGTACTCACCCTCATACTTGGTAAACAGTCATCTCAAAAGTTAAATGGTGGGCTGGGGATATAGCTCAGTTGGTTGAGTGCTTACCTCCCATGTACAAGTCCCTGGGTTCAATCCCTGGCACCACAAAAAAAAAAAAAAAAAAAAGTGGTGTACCCTGAATCACCCAATATTGACAAACTTAAAACTGTAGAAGTGCCTCTTTTTTTTTTTCTCCCTTATAATGAGAGTATAGCATGCGTTGGCACCTCTTGTAGAGAGAACAGAGTAATAACTTTGGGAGTTAAGTTTATCTACTCATCTTGCTTTCTGCACTGTTTTGCAGAATGAAGAATCCTCACTTAAGGGCTAAACTAGCTGAGGTGCTGGAAGCAGTGATGCCCCACCTGGATCAGACCCCAAATCCCTTGGTATCCAGTGTGTTCCACCGGAAGCGTGTGTTCTGCAATTTTCCACATGCACCCCAACTTGCAGAAGCTCTAATCAAGGTTTTTGTGGACATCGAGTTTACAGGTAAAGCAATCATGCAGCCAGGTGGGAACTACAGAGTTGATACCAGTGGAGTTCCATAGCTTGATCATTTATTGAACATCAGATAAATTTAAAGCCATCATTTACCAAATATCTTCTGTGTGCCAGGCTTGGTGCTAAATGCTATTTTATATTACTAATGTGTTACCATTTGACTTTATTATCCCCATTTTTCACATGAAGACATGAATGATCAAAAGATTACATTATTTGTCCATGTCATATAACTAATAAGTGATAAGTCCATCTCACCCAAAAAAAAAAAAAAATCCTATATACTCTTTTCAACCATATATTACTAGTCAAATTATACTCAAATTAGGCTATCTGATTAAAACCTAACTCCTTATTTGTGTCTGCCCCAAGATGGTAAAATACTGTAATGAGACTATAATGATTGAGAGATTCTTTATTTTAACCATACCATCTAATTTTCTAAAAATCTGATTGTTGGATTAAGAATACCACAGAGCCCCCTGGTGCACGCCTGTAATCCCAGTAGCTCCAGAGGCTGAGACAGTAAGATCATAAGTTCAAAGCCATCCTCAGCAATGGCGAGATGTTAAGCAACTCAGTGGGACCCTGTCTTTAAATAAAATACAAAATAGGCTAGGGATGTGGTTCAGTGGCTGAATGCCCCTGGGTTCAATCCCTGGTACCAAAAAGAAAGAAAAAAAAAAAAAAAAGAATACCAGCAGGGCTGGGGTTGGAGTCAGTGGTAGAGCACTTGCCTAGCATGTGTGAGACACTGGGTTTGATTCTGAGCACCATAAATAAATTATTTTATTAAAACAAAACAAAATACCAACAAGCAGCATTCCGCTTCTCTCTAACCCTGAGCTTCTCTGTTTGATTCGACAGTACCCTCTTACAACTAGTAGGCAAGATATGTTAAGCAATTGTATAAGACCAGTTTCAAGGAAATGTCCTGCCATCCAATGATACATATAACTAACATTTAAAAGAACTGTTAACATTTTACTGGCTACCTTTCGATACTTGTGTTTGTTTGGGGTTTTATTGTTGTTTGTTTTGATATTGAAAATTGAATCCAGAGGCACTTTGCCACTGAGATATATCCCAGTCCTTTGTTTACTTTCAGACATGGTTTCACTAAGTTACTGGAAGTCTTGGCAATTTGCTGAGGTTGGCAGTGAACTTTCGATCCTCCTGCCTCAGCCTCCCGAGTTGCTGAGATAACAGACATGAGTCACTGTGCTCAGTAACCTTTCCCTGTTTGGTTTCTGGCTTTGTTACTTGCTCACCTCTGAATCAAAAGATTACATTATTTGTCCATGTCATGTAACTAATAAGTAATACAACCAGATATAAAATGAGTCAAAGCAATGATTCGGTGGAATAGTACATGTAAATCTTCATCGTACTTAAAGAACTGCACAATAAATTATTGTGGTTATCTCATTATGTAACTATATAACCAAAGATTTGTCATATATTACAATTTCTATTTTTTCCCCAAAGGAGTGGAGACTTGCATTTAGTAGAACCAAAATGAAAATTTGGGTCTTTGAACTCCAAATCTTACACTCTTCATTATATGACCCAGACTTTGGTTCTTCAGATGCAGTATAGGCTCAAATTAGCTCCTGACCTGATATTTCAGAATAATCAAAAACTAATTGGCTGCACAGTTGGGGTATTGTCTATGAAGAATGAAGGAATTATGTAGTGTCCCACTCTGCACATGACTTTTCAGCAACACCACAGTCAGCACAGAGGCCTCATTTGCATGCTGCACATTGGGGTGAGGAAGCATCTGTTACCCTTGTTGAGTAAAATATCTTTTACATCTGTTTCCCTGTTGTTTTTGTTTTGTTGGTAAGCAAATGAGCAAACACTTGGTCCAACTCTAGTTTTTTTGAAACTCCTAGAGAAGATTTTGTCAGTAGCCTTGACACGTTCAAGATAGAAGAAAGTGACTGCACATAGGCATAAACTCCTAGCCACTCACAAATAGACCACCCTTGCTGATTTCTTGCTCTTGCTTAACTTTAGGAGACCCCCATCAATTTGAACAGAAGTTTAATTACCGCCGTCCCATGTATCCCATCCTAAGATACATGTGGGGAACAGATACGTATCGGGAGAGCATTAAGGTAAGAGAATTTTTGGTGAAACCAGTTACGTCAGATGAATCCCAATGATGTGATTCATTATTACTGACACAGTTTTCTCTTGGGCTGGAACTTATAGGATTTGGCTGACTATGCCTCTAAGAATTTAGAAGCTATGAACCCTCCACTTTTCCTCCGCTTTCTTAACCTGCTAATGAATGATGCCATCTTCCTTTTGGATGAAGCTATACAGGTAAAAAACAAACATTTAACTGCTACTATATCACCAAATCATTGTCAGTACATATTTTTGATCTTTTTAATCATTGTAGAACAATCCTGTGCCATGAGTATCCAGTCTTGAACACAAAAATTTTTGAGTTTACCATTATGGAGCTTTCTAGGTTATTGTTCCATCACAGAAAAGATCAAGGGTCATTGAAGCCTCATAGGATGGGTACTTTGGCAGAGTTAAAAACATAGTTTGATGAAACCAAACCAAGGTACACTGGCAAAAGTCATCAGGCCAGCATCACCCAAAAAAATAATCAAAAGATCTTGTTTTTGGTCAGTAAGTTTCAACTATTTTTCCATCCAAAGATATCAGTAACAGTGGTTCACTAGACAATGATTTTTAGTCCTCTGTTCTAAAAGATCCAGATTTTTTTATCACTACTTAAAACGTATCTGGTTTGTGTTTGTGTTTTGGGGGTTTGTTTGTTTGTTTGTTTTGCCTCCTAAATCCTTGGCTATATTATGAAACATGTGTTTCTTGAAATGTAAGATACAGCTGAGTGTCTCTTAGCTCCTGCAGTGCATCTTTTCCTCAACCATCCATATGAAACTGTTCATTACTCCACTAAAAACCTGGGTACCCAGACAGAAAAACTTCCCTTCCCTATAAACTACAATAGTGACCTAAAGGAAGATGAGATAGGTAAATCCTGAGGGTAGCCTATTGGACAGTCATGAGCTCCTCTTATTGGTTTGGTTTATGAGAAAAGTTCCTGCTCTTTTCATAAACTTACACTCTTAAAATAGATTTTCTGAGAAAATGAAACAGGTTCTGTTATAAACAGACCCTGATAAGGAAGAGCAGTAGAGCCAAAGAATGAAGCTGATGGCATTTTTCAATGAGACTATATAACTTGACTTGTTTGCTATAACAGTAAGGATGATGAGAGGTAGAGTTTTAAATAATTATGGTTCTCCTTCCAGACATCTTGCATATTTGATAGAGCTTTCATTTTTGATAAATGGGTTTTGATTTGTGGGGTTTTTGGGGGTTTTGTGTTTTTCATTTTTTATCTTTCAGGAAGGATTCATTGTTTCTTCCTTGTAGCCTAGTGTTTGGGCCTGGGTTTCTTGTATTATGCCATTTTTCTTCCTTTTAGTTTTTGGGTACTGGGGATTAAATCCAGAGATGTTTTGCCACTGAGCCACATCCCCATCCCTTTTATATTTTTTGAGACAGGGTCTCAGTAAATTAAGTTGCTTAAGGTCTTGTTTAGTTGCTGAGGCTGGCCTTGAATTTGCAATCCTCCTACCTCAAGCTGCCGAATCACTGGGATTACATACACTGGGATTACCACACCCAGCTATCAAAAGTTCTTTTATGCTTCAGGCTTTGCTGACAAATAAAGACTCATATCTCTTATATGATCTCTGGTTTTCCCAGCTAAGAGTGGATTTTAAACAAGACCTCTTAAATGTCATGTTCCTTCAATTGCACTTTTCTTCTCTAATATATCCCACCTCTGGTTTCTTTAGTATTTGAGCAAGATAAAGATCCAGCAGATTGAGAAGGACCGAGGTGAATGGGATAGTCTGACCCCAGAAGCCCGCCGAGAGAAAGAGGCTGGCCTGCAGATGTTTGGGCAGTTGGCACGTTTTCATAACATAATGTCCAATGAAACAATTGGTACACTTGCCTTCCTAACATCAGGTAAGGACACACAAAAAATGGAGTCATCAAGATCTGCTTCACTTGGGGGATCAGCCCACTTGAAACTAAGAATGTGCACTCTGGGATAGTATCCTCTATATTTGAGAGGGAAACAGATCACTAGGAAAGCTTCAAAAAGAAGATCAATGCCAGCTGGGCAAAGTAGCACACGCCTCTAATCCCATCTATTCAGGAGTCTCAGGCACAAGAATCACAAGTTTAAGGCCAACTCAGTTGAGCAAGATCCTGCCTCACAATAAACAATGAAAAGGGCTGGGGATGTAGCTCAGCAATAGAGGGCTTGCCTAGCATGTATAAAGCCCCTGGTCCATCCCCAGCACTGCAAAATAAATAATATCTCATGGTGCAAACACAAACTGAAAAACTATGAAGTCTTTGAAAATGGTGTAAATCAATGTTATTCTATAAAACTTTCTGTGATGGTGGAAATGATCTATAATTCTGGGCTGCCCAGGGCTACACATAGCAGCCACACATGACTGTTGAACACTTGAAATTTGGCTAATATGACTGAGGAGTTGAACTTTTAATCTCATTTTATTTTTTTAGAGAATTTTTTAATATTTATTTTTTAGTTTTTGGCGGACACAACATCTTTGTTTGTATGTGGTGCTGAGGATCGAACCCTGGCTGCACGCATGCCAGGCGAGCACACTACCGCTTGAGCCACATCCCCAGCCCTTAATTTCATTTTAATTGATTTAAATTGTAAAAGTGGCAATGGTTGTTCAGTGGTAGAGCACTTTCCTAGCACGCATGATGCATTAGGTATGATCCTCAGCACCACATTAAAAATAAACAAAAGTGATTGTGTCCACCTATAACTAAAAATAGATAAATCAATTGTAAAAGTACATGTGGCCAGTTGGTACCCTATTGCATAGTACAGGAACCTCTCTTTACTAAAATGGTAAGATATCTCTGTAATAGTTATTGAAAAAGGTTACAGAGGGCTGGGGCTATAGCTCAGTGGCAGAGCACTTGCCTAGCATGTGTGAGGCACTGGGTTTGATCCTATATATACAATATACATTATAATCATTTTTCTCTTAAAGATGTATGTTATGTGTATAAATATGGACAAATAAACTAGGATATCTAGCAAAATGATAACAGTATCTCTATGTGGTAGTTTTTGTTTTCTTTTTTGTTTTTGATTTTGGCTTACCTACTACTTTGTGTAGTGAAAACATATCACTTATGTAATTTAAAAAATAGTAGCCCTCACAGGTCTCCAAAGAGTAAACAAGACATAAGTAAAAGATTATTAAATGGATTGAGTTTTCAGAAACTCTTGACTTTTTTTCCAGAGATCAAATCACTTTTCGTGCATCCTTTTCTGGCTGAGCGCATCATCTCTATGCTGAACTACTTCCTGCAGCACCTGGTTGGGCCCAAGATGGGTGCCTTAAAAGTCAAGGACTTCAGCGAATTTGACTTCAAACCCCAGCAGCTTGTATCAGATATCTGCACTATCTACTTAAATCTTGGGTACCTGAGATTGCAATTGGGCAAGCAGAAGGGATGCTGATGTTTTGATAGTAGAAGGACTGGTTGCTATTGCATGGAAGTGGAAAAGGAATGGTTACTTCTAGTTGGTTGATGAAGGAATCTTTATATTATTAACTGAGATTTTATGATTCATGGGATATTGTTGAGGATTTTCAACATTCTGCCTTGATCTGTACTAAGATAAACTTTGCTAATTGTACGGTTGTTTGGGAAATAGTATTCCTTTATGACCATGGAATATCTGATAGATATCCTATCTAGAAAATTAGAAGTCTTTCTACATTAAAAGTATATTATACGGAGGCTGGGGTTGTTGCTCAGTAATAGAGCTCTTGCCTAGTAAGTGTGAGGCTCTGAGTTCGATCCTCAGCACCACATAAAAATAAATAAATAAATAAAGATATTGTGTCCATCTACAACTAAAAAAATATTTTTTTAAAAAAGTACATTATAGGGGTGGGGATGTGGCTCTGTGGTAGAGTGCTTGCCTTGAAAGCATGAGGCCCTGGATTCAATCCCCAGGACCACAAAAAAAAAAAAGTGCATTATAAGATAAGTGATGAGAATGATTGTTCCATTTGTTCCATGCCCATCTGTTATCTTCCCATCAACCTACCCTCTAATGTTCAGTTTCTTTCTAATGCCAACTTTCCAGGGATGAGGAGAATTTCTGTGCCACTGTGCCCAAGGATGGACGTTCCTATTCCCCAACTCTCTTTGCACAGACAGTTCGAGTCCTGAAGAAAATAAATAAGCCTGGGAATATGATTGTGGCTTTTAGTAATCTGGCAGAGAAAATCAAGGTGAGGAGAGAATTTGTTTCCTCATATGCTCAATAAAAATCACATTGTCACTGGCATGGGGCTAAACACCTATAAAACCAGCTACATAAGAAGCTGAGGCATAAAGATCACAAGTTCCAGGCCAGCCTTGGAATTTAGTGAGACCCTGCCTCAAAATAAAATAAAAAGGACTGAAGATGTGGCTTCATGGTAGAGCACTTGCCTAGATCATTTGAGGCCCTGAGTTTAATCTCTAGTACCATACATACACTCAAAAAAGATCACTTTGACAGGGACTGGGGTTGTACCTCAGTAACAGAGCACTTACCTAGCATGTGTGAGCCCTAGGTTCAGTTCTCAGCACTGTAACAAAATGTTGATTGCAAAAATCACATTGCCAACTCAACTATGCTTAATTTTGCCCTATTTCAGGGAGAAAAAAGTTTGCCTTGAGAAACTAGAAATAGGTGATTCTTCTTTGTCAGTCAGTAACCAGAGCTTCCATCTTCTTATTTTGCCCAGTATGTATTCAGTAGGCTGAGGCAGGAGGATCACACATTCAAAGCCAGCCTCAGCAACTTAGTGAGGCCCTGTCCCAAAAAAAATAATAATAAAATGGGTTAGGGATATGGCTTAGTGGTTAAGCCATCCTGGGTTTAATCCCCAATACCAAAAATATATACATTTGTTGTATATATTTTTTATATAACTATATATATATATATATATATATATATATATATAGTGTGTGTGTGTGTGTGTAATATATAACAATATATAGTATATATATATTATACTTTTTTTTTTTTTTTTTTTTTTTTTTTTTTGGTACTGGGATTAAACTCGGGGGCACTTGACCACTGAGACAAATCCCAACCCTGTTTTGTATTTCATTTAGAGACAGGGTCTCACTGAGTTGCTTAGCGCTTCAACGTTGCTAAGGCTGGCTTTGAACTAGAGATCCTCCTGCCTCAGCATCCCAAATTGCTGGAATGATAGGCATACACCACCATGCCTGGCTGTAACATATATTTATATATTTTTATATGTGTGTGCGTATGTGTGTGTGTGTATATATATATATACACACACATTTATAACGTGTGTATATAACATATATACATATACATATACATGACATATATCCAAAAAATTACTCTTTTTTCACCTAAGAACAAGAACAGAAATTAAAGAAACAACTTCTAAAAGAAAAGAATATACATTTTTGGAAGCTTTTTATGAAAACTTCCCAGAGTTACTAGTAGACTTGAAAATTTAGAATGTTAATGCAGAAGAACATTTTAGGATGAAATTCAAGATGCATAGTTTTCAGTAACTGATTTTTTGTCTTTCTCTGTTCTCTACATATGTAGTTGGTAGGTAACTTACACTGAAATAGGCATACATTTTAAAGATTAAACTACTGCATTGTATTCACTTAGTCCCTTTGGTTGGAATATGACAGCTCCTTCAGAAATGGTTAAGAAGGAAAAATGGTGCAGAAGTCTAATAGAAAAACCTTTCTTATTGAGTTGGGTATGGTGGAGCATGCTTATAATCTGAGTAACTTCAAAGACTGAGGCAGAAAGATGTCAAGTCTAGGCATCTTAGCAAGACCCTGTCTCAAACAGGGCTGAGAATGTAGCTTAGTGGTAGATCACCTTTGGATTCAATCCCCAGTACTAAAAAGAAAGGGAGGGAGGGAAAAAGAAAAGAAAATCAATATTCTTACTGATGTAAGTTTCTTTTTTATGGAGTTAGATTTCATTCTTGGCCTAGAGCTTAGCCAGATGAATCTCTAAGGATTTAGGTATAGGGATCAAATGTTTAAGCTACTTTTAAATTCCTGTTTCTGTTTATATCAAAATCCATAAATTGTTTTTCACACACAGGCTGCGTGACTAACTCAAAAAGTAACCCTCCTTCCCATCCCCTTTTGATTATGGCACTTATAATAGAACTGTTGCCAGAAAGATGTTGTATATGGTGTAGTTCTTTTCCTGCTAATACTTATACCTGTTTCTAGTCATGACTGCCAGCAGGTGACCCAACTTGCAAGTTCGGAGTTGGGGTGCAATATTAAATTTGCTTCTGAAATATCTATTTTGGCTGGTTTAAAAAATAACAATAAAGGGGCTGGGGATGTGGCTCAAGCGGTAGCGCCTTCGCCTGGCATGCGTGCGGCCCGGGTTCGATCCTCAGCACCACATACAGACAAAGATGTTGTGTCCACCAATAACTAAAAAATAAATATTAAAATTCTCTGTGTCTCTCTCTCTCTCTCTCTTAAAAAAAAAAAAAAAAACAATAAAGGTAAGAGCTCAGGCATGATGGTACATACCTTAAAACTAAGAATTTAAAACTAAGAACTGGGCATGGTGGCACACATCTTAATCCCAGTAACTCGGGAGACCACGGCAGGAGGATTACAAGTTTTGAGGCCAGCATGGGCAATTTAGCCAGACCCTATCTCAAAATTAAAAATAAAAAGGGCTAGGGATATGACTCAGTAGTAAAGCACCCTTAGGCTCAATCTTCAGTGCCAAAAATAATAATAATTAAAAATAATAAAGCTAAGGTTTGTCATTGCTGTCAAGATTTATTAATGACCAAGATTAAGTTATAGCCTTTTAGGGGCTGGGGATGTGGCTCAAGTGGTAGCACGCTCGCCTGGCATGCGTACGGCCCGGGTTCGATCCTCAGCACCACATACAAAGAAAGTTATAGCCTTTTAGCATTATGAATTCAGCTGTACTGTGAACACACTTTAACTAACAGGTATTGTGTTCTCAGTCTCTTGCAGACCTCCAACAACAAGAAGAGGAGACCTATGCAGATGCCTGTGATGAGTTCCTGGATCCTATCATGAGCACACTGATGTCTGACCCTGTGGTGCTGCCATCTTCCAGAGTCACTGTGGATAGGTCCACCATTGCCAGACATTTGCTCAGGTAGGTCATTCCCAAAAGCAGCCCCAGAAGCAGAGCTTATTTAAATTATAAAAAGTAAAAAAGACAGGGCCAGGGTTGTGGTTCAGTGGTAGAGCACTTGCCTAGAATGCATGAGGCACTGGGTTAGATCTCCAGTACCACATAAAAATAAACAAATAAAATAAAGGTATTGTGTTCAGCTACAACTTAAAAAAAATTTTTTTTAAATATAAAAGACAAAGGTTTTATTTTTTGCTTTAATTCAGATTTTATACTATATGAGTTAACTCTGTTTCTCTCTTTGAACCCCACCCATGGGGTAGCTATGAATTTTCCCCAGTTCACTTGCTATTTGGATAGTTGCCTCCTAATATCTATAGAAAAGACAGGAATAAAGATAAATGGTAGCTTATTTGCTACCAAACACCTCCTTTTTTTTTTTTTTTTCTTTTTCTTTTTGAGACAGGGTCTCACCATTTCACCCAAACTGGCCTCAAGCAGGAGTTCTGCCCTGCCTTAGCCTCCTTAGTAGCTGGAACTACATGTATACTCCATTGTCATGTCAACCCCTTAACTTTTTTAAGTATAGCATTAAATAGAAATGAATATTGAAAGACTATTCATGTTTTACAGTTACGTAAGTTGACCGAGATTTAAGGCAGTTTTTAAATATCAAAAAAATAACTGGGTACTGTGGCACACAACTCTAATTCCAGCTACTTAAGAAGTTGAGTGCTTGGGTTGTGGCTCAGTGGGTAAAGCACTCGCCTAGCACCTGTGAGGCCCTGGGTTCGATCCTCAGCACCACACAAAAATAAATAAATAAAGATATTGTGTCTGACTAAAAAATAAATATTTAAAAAAAAAAAAGAAGTTGAGACAAAAGATCACAAGTTTCAAGGCCAGCCTCAGCAACTTAGCAAGACCCTGTCTCAAAAATAAGATTTAAGAAAAAAGGACTGGGGATATATCTCAGAGACAGAATATTACTAAGTTCAATCCCAAATACCACTAAAAGAAAAAAATAATAATAAAATGAATTTTATGCTTCATGGTATTAAGCTTTCCCTGTATGCATGATGCTATAGAAGGTGGTATGTCTTTTCTAAAGTGTCAGTGAAAGTTTTATTGTGTAGTTATCTCAGAATATAAACAGAAGATATATTAGCCCTTAATGTATGTCATGAATCTTTTGTTTTTTTATTTTTTGCATCTGTCACTAAAACTACAAATAGTTAGCCGAGCATGGTAGTATGCATCTGTAGACCCAGCTGTTAGGGAAGTTAAGGCAAGAGGATCATTTGAGGCCAACCTAGGCAACAGTGAGACCCCATCTCCAAAAAGGAAAAAAAAAAAAAAAAACTACAAATAGTGTTTTACATTGACATGAATGTATAGGGTCTCTGTCTTAGAGAAGCTAAAGTCTGGTGACAGATGCAAAAAAATAGCATTTTTTAAGCCACTGGAATCAAAAGTCATCTGAACAAGCAGTGTTGAGATAGTTTGTTAAAAAGAAAAGAGACAACTCCTGAATCATTCTTTTTCTCATCTCACTCTTTCTAATCCCCAGGTCAATATTTGACTCATAGTTGCAATGAATGGTTAGCTTCAGTCAAAGTCCAAGTAAGATGCTTTATTTTTGGCTTAGGATGCTAGAACTCATAAAAATAACCCCCTTTCTCTCTCTGTCCCAGTGACCAAACAGATCCTTTTAACCGCAGTCCCCTCACCATGGATCAGATCCGGCCAAACACTGAACTAAAAGAAAAAATCCAACGGTGGCTTGCAGAGAGGAAACAACAGCAAAAGGAGCAACTTGAATAAATACTGTGAACTAAGCAAACCAAAAACCAACCCCAGAGTGTAGATAAACAATTGGTTTCTTTTTTTTTTTTTTTTAGTTCTGTTCCTTTCCTTTTTTTTTTCTTTCCTCCTTTTCTTTTTTCTTTTTTCTTTTTTTTTCATCTTCTTTATTAAATTTTAGAACTGCTTTTGCTCAAATTATGATAATTAAGATTTCTGAGAATTTGTCAGTGCTCCCCTGGCTTGCAGGAAATTATACTTCTTATAATCACCCAGTGATTATAAATCACTAATTTTCAGCCTTTTTTCTCTATTCCTATTTTTCCTACCTTATTAGTTCAACTGCTAAAACTTCCCTCCACTTTACTATTTTTCTCCCCAAGTACTGCCCAGACATTTTTAGTGAGCAGTACTTTGTAAGTCTGCAGTGTCACGTATTTCAATGACAGTTGATATAACCAGAAAATCCTGCATTATCCTGCAAATTTACTAGTCCTCATGATCTGGACTTAAGCCCTTATACTTGTTATAGCTCTATGATGTTACAAAACAACATTTCACATAAAAGCAGATACCTTGATGTTCGTGTTGACTTTTGAATAAGATGATAGATTTTTTTTAAAAGGAATCTTATGCAACTTCTGTTGATAGCTCTTAATTTTGTGTTATCTTGTAACTCAAGATATTATCACAAACACACACTCTCTCATGGGGTTGTCACCACCAAAACTTCAGCCCTGCAGCCTTTTTATGAGGATTAATGATTGGGCAAACTTGCATTTTAGACACTTAAGTCAAAAAATTATGGGGTGAAGGGATTAATAAACTATTAGACCTTTTTTCTCTTATAAAAATCTATTGTTACAAAGACTAGACCTGATTAGAAGTTAGGCAACAAATATTGTAAACATGAAAAACATCATATAAGACACTAATATCAACAGTATATCTCACACATACATACATACCATGTACTTTTTTATATTGGTATAATATAAATTGAGTGCCACTTTCTGTTGTCTCTTCCATAGTAAGATATATGCAGTGTGTGGCCATGTTTACTCAGATACTCATTCTAGACAGGTGAAATTCTGAGACTATAAAATGTATATATTTAATGTTTGTTTGGGCTTGTGGCCTGGCCTCTAAGAGCTGCTTCTAACATAGCCTTGGGTCATCAATTAATAAAGTAGGAATTTGAGCAAAACCTTGTCCACAAGCCATTTAGTATCCACTTAGCCCCAAGTAGTTAGTAAGTGGAAGTACCCCACTTTTACAAGTTGGGCCTGAGTTCCCTACTTAATTGTGTAGCTTAACATGCCAAGTGAGGGACATTCCCCTATGGATTGTCTTTACATTAGTATTCATCTAAGCCCAGAGATATCATAAGGGACAAGAAAAGTGATACAATTTAGAAATAGGGATCATTGCTTTTTTTAGAGGACATCGTTAACTACGGCCTCTTTCAAATATGATAGTAGTTTTACAATATTCTAGCACAAGTTGCTATAAGGAGTCCTTGATGTGTTTTTGATAATCAGCTGGAAAACTCAAATCAGATTGGGCCTACCACCCATGATAGAAAATAGACGTCTATTGCTGCACTTATAAATGAAAAGGGAATCTGGGACACCTGCAAAATGCCAGAATGTAAGATTAATTCATTGTGTTCCCCAGGCCTTTTAAGGTGTGGGTTGATAGGACTTATAAAGTCAGTTTCATTTCATATTTATTTTCCTTATTTTTTTTCTCTGAGAGTGACCTGTGTATAAAATAAACTTCTACGTATATGTACTTGCATTATCTTCCGAATCCAATCTAATAGGATGTTTTCATTTTAAGAAGGAGGAAAAAACAGTTTTGTAGAATAAAGAGGAAAATGGGCACAAAACCTCAGAAGGCAGCTGTTTGCAGAAGCTTTCTAGCTAACAACCTCTATGCTGCCTCCAGTATCTGTTTTGTACTTTGCCTTCAGATTGTACGCCTTTTCTGGCAAGCTTTTTTTTTTTTTTTTTTTTGTAATATATAAAACTCTTTTCCTGAGCCTCTTTATGAATAGCTGTGGCACCATTAATGCTGCTGAATATCTTTAAACTTATCACAAAAGCAAGTGTGTAGCTTAAGGACACTATTGGTAAGGAACCAAGTGTCCTCTGTGCCTTCTTTCTTTCTGTGAAGTAACTTAGGATGTCAAAAAAATTGAGACATTAAATAAGTTATCATCTTGGTACAATATGGTGCATATATGCATTTGGATATGTAAGGAGGTGCTTTGTCCGGAACTCAGCAGCAGCTCTAAATCTTTAAGAGTAGATATGTGACATACATAGTTTTATGTGTTGGCTTTGCTGGAGTATGATAGGAAAATGAAGACTCTAATCAGCTCTGGTATTGCTCATAACTTACCAAGAGGCTAATACTTTGGAAAATTATTTAAATAGGTTTTATCAAGCAGTTTTTTTTTTTTTTAGTATAGTTTTTAATATGTGAAAGCTGAAGGAAATTAGAGGTATTTTAATGGTGCAGGTGAAGGCACCTGTTGCTGTTTGGGATCACACCCTACAAAAGCTTCATGACTTTATTTGATGCTGGTTTCTAAGCAGCCACTGTACGGGGTATAAGTCTACTGGGTGCCTTTACAAGCCAGAGGCTGATGCTGCACTGTTGTCATGCAAGGAAATAATGTACATGCTCTAACAGCAAAACAGGAAAGGAACCTAGAAACAAAATGAAGAGCAAAACATCAAAATGGTTGACTAAAGTAAAACTTGATCAACATAACTATTTTGAAACATTCCAGGAAGGTTACTTCTTGTCCTACTTGCCTGGGGGGTGTTTGTTCAAACTTGTATTTAATAAATGAACACCTGACTTACAACCTTTGTTGTCATTTTATTATAGTATTAAAAGCTAGTGGCAGTTTCAGAAATACCTCAAAAATCTAGAGGACTCTAACTTACGCTGTTTTTTGGTAGGTATTATCAAATAATTTGTGACCTAGCTGACCTAACCCAATTCATTAGGCCTCTGGGGGGACCCTGGAGTTACCTCAGAAGATGAGTCTCAAAACGTTTTTTTCCCAATTAGCCCCTGTTTGGCTCCATTTTCTTTAGCTGGCCTAAACCTCAGGTCTTTCATTTTAATCATTTTCCACCATGTTCTCCTTTATTGACCCCTTTTTGTTCTATAACCCATCCATACAAGACCTCAGCCTAGATTAATCCGGCTGTTCCCCTCAGCCCAGTATCCAAGAAAGAGACCACTGTTGGATCAAAACCAACCCAATTTTTTTAGAGTGGTGTAACCACAAACTTATGGTCTTGAACATTTCCTGACAAACCTTCTGTGTGTCCTTAACTTAAACCTCTTTCCTCAAATTCTCTCACCCTACCCATTACCAGATGACATTGCTCTCTATTTCCCTGAGAACATAAGACTTCAGAGTCTCCACTTTCACGCTCTTCTCCCATCACCCCAATCGGTAGAAAAGGTCCCACTGTTCCCAGGCTAATTCCTCCACCACCTTTCCTGCCTCAGGGCTCTTGTGAATTCCCCTCCTCTGTGTTCGGTTTTCTTGAGTTCCACATCCCGCTTTGATTTTCTGACTTGTATTCCCTTAAAGCCACATTTCTTCACCCAATCACTCTGGCTTCTAGCCTGTTTTTGAAACGGCTAGTTAACGTCAAAGATTTTCATATTGCTAAGTTAACCTTTTCTTTATCTCTTAACCATTTCATCAGTTTTACTTTTGCTCATGTTTCGCCTGGATAACTTCTGTTCATCTCATCAAATATCATTTCTTTTTTATATATTTATTTTTTAGTTGTAGTTGGACACGATATCTTTATTCCATTCATTCATTTTTTTTTTTTTAATGCGGTGCTGAAGATCAAACCCAGCGCCTCACGCATGCTAGGTAAGCACTCTACCGCTGAGCTACAACTCCAGCTCTTTATTCCAGTCATACTCAACTATGAAGTTTCAACCACCCCTCAAGGATCTCTAAGATCCACACCATGCCTATCTAATACTGATGTTTCCCCGCTTGGCGTTTACACTGCTACCTCTTAGTTTCCGAACTCTGCACTCCCTAGGTATTCATCGATCTCATTCCCGGTGAAGGTAATACCTAACACACCCACACTTTCGTTAAATTTCAGAAAAGCCGGCATATGGTCGCGGTGGCAGACGCCTGTAATCCCAGCGGCTTGGGAGGCTGAGGCAGGAGGATCTCAAGTTCAAAGCCAGCCTCAGCAATAGCGACGCACCAAGCAATTCAATGAGACCCTATCTCTAAATAAAATACAAAATAGGGCTGGGGATGTGGCTCGGTCGTTGAGTGCCCCTGAGTTCAATCCCAGGCACCAAAAAAAAAAAAAAAAAAAAAAGCCTGACATAAAGGAGCCCTCAATCAAAGGGATTTTGTCCCTCCTATCTGCACTGCACTGCTCCTTGTGACTAGTTAAAGAACTAAGGAAATTGGATTCCAATCTAGATACAAGACATTGACATTAGAAAACATCAATTAAAGAGGGGCCAAGTCCATGGGCTGGGGTTGTGGCTCAGTGGTAGAGTGCTCGCCTAGCATGCACTGGGTTCAATCCTTAGCACCACATAAAATAATAATAATAATAATCATAATCATAATAAAGATATTATGTCCACCTAAAATGTTAAAAAGGGGGGGGGCTGAGTCTAGTGATTTGGTTTGTAGTGTGCTCGGCACCCAACTTTTTGCACTTTTTGTTTGGCCTTGGACTCTCTCTGCCTCTAAAACAGTGTAGATCTAGGAGCATTTTAACGATGGCTTCCAGCCTTGACAACCTCAGAGAAGCTCCCAGAGCACCCTAAGCAAAACTGTGCGGGTCAGCGCCAAAAAAAAAAAAAAAAAAAAAAAAGCACGGACGCATGCGCACTTCCTCACCTCGCCGGCCTTCCGGGCCTCCGCGAGTGGCTGCCCCGAGAAATGCCTCTTTCTCTGAGGAATCCCATTATTTCCTATTTATCCTCTAGTGTCGTCTTTTCAAATCCACTTCCTGTCCGCGGCTGAAAAAAATAAATTGTCTGACTAGATTCCTCAAAGGCGCTAGGACACCTAAGTATCTTGAACCGGCGCGGAAAAGGGCGGCCTGACATTGGAAGTGGCACAGGGTCCTGCAGTGAGTCCTTCCGGGGGGTGACATTCAGCCGGCCTTTGGGGCAACGGACCTTCTGCCCTGGAACCATGGCCCAGTTCGTGCGTAACCTCGCGGAGAAGGCCCCGGCGCTAGTGAACGGTGAGCGCGGTGTGAGGCTGCCGAGGCGGGTACACGGGCTACGGAGAGGCCCAGAGGTCCCGAGGGGAAGAAGGGGGCTGTGGTGACCTGAGGGAGCTGCAGGAACCGGGGCGGGACGGCCTGGCGGTGCAGGGAGCGGGTGGGAGGATTGTGACCCTCTGACCCTCATCTCCTCTGCTCTGCATCTTGGGTTCTCTTTACCACCTAGAAGGAGCTGAATTCTAACCACGACAGTGAAGAGGGGTAGGGGGAAGGAAGCCTTGAGTACCTCCCGGCCGGCGCCATTACGCCCCTTTAGATCCCCCAGAACAGGGAGGCAGAGGGGATGGCTCTGTTAGAGATAGGAAGGGGAAGGGCAGAAACTTGAGAAAGTATATAAATTTGACCTCATCGGGTAGTCTTGTTCTCATTGGAGAGTATTGAAAAGTCAGTAGAAATGTCGAAGCAGGGATGAGCTTTGAACGGTGCCTTTGTCTTCTGCCCTGCTTTAACCCAAGGGAAATTGTAGGCGAAATTGGACTTTATGGATGAGTGTCCCCGTCCCAATAAGCATTGAAAGGTTTTCGTATAAATAATATAATCTTTGTTATTATAGCTTAACATTCATGGAATTTTTTCAGTTCGAAGAACCTCACTGTAGCCCGCTATATACCAGAACAGTCCCGAATATTCACAGCCCTGAGTAATAGTCTGTTCTGTGGGTAAACCTTCAGTTGTTTTCTGTAAGTTCTTCATTTTATTCCTAGAGTGAGATGAGCTAAATTGACGTTTCTTCATTAGTTGTGGTATATTGTAGTAAGTGGTTGAAGATCAGATTGCTAAATAGTTTTTATTCAAATTTATTCAAAATTGAATTGTGGCCAGAAAGCAGAATTCTGAAAAATACGTGCAATGTTTTTAAGCCTATTATGCTGTCTGATTTTCTTATTCATTCTCTCTTCACTTCATCACCAAACAATGAGTCAGTGAAAATCTTGCAGTGCCCAATAGTATATACTTGATTCTCTCTTCCTACAGTCTGTGTTCCCCACAGTCTATTGGTGAGACACGTTATACATTTTCCCATTTTATTTGCAGTTTTTATGTTACTGAGATCCTTGAGTTATCTGTTTAAAAAGCTCTATACTTTTGTGTAAATAAAAAGAAAAATGCTTCAATCTTTGGACTTTGTGGATAATATAAGGCAAAACTTTTAATAATTTCAAATGGATTTTTTTCCTAGTGGCTTTCACATATTGGGAAATGAACTAGTTTCTGTGATAAAATTCAAAAGGAAAAGTATTAACAAAATAAATTTTTGTTATGAAATATATAATCCCTACTGGGCATGGTGTGCACACCTGTAATCCCAGCAACTTGGAGGCTGAGGCTGGAGAATCACAAGTTTGAGGCCAGCTTTGGCAACTTACGAAGACCCTATATAACTCAGTGATAGAGTGCCCTGGGTTCAATCCCCAGTATCACAAAAGAAAAAGAAGTGTGTGTGTGTGTGTGTGTGTTGTGTAAATCCTTTTCCTCTGTTATTGTGAACAATTGAAAGATAACTTCTTATTCTTCCAAAAGTACTCAGAAAGGAAGAATTCACTAGGCTCTGAATGTTGAAATGGAAATGTATCTTGCTTTATAGAATAGGCCTGTGTGTTAAATGTAATTCCAGGATCTAATTTAGGATATCACATTTAGTTGTTATGTTTTCCTAGTCTCCTCTGATTTGTGACATTTCCAATTTTTTCCTCATCTTTCAAAAGACTTTGACTGTCTTGAGATGTCTGTCTATGTATCCTGAAGAATATCCCTCAATCTGGATTTATCTGCTGTTTCTATCATGATTAGTCTGGAACTATGGATTTTGAGAAAGAATACCACAGAGATGAGATACCCTCAGTCTATAGAAAGGTATATTTATATAATATCACTTGTAATAGCTTTTATTCCTTGGTTTAGGTAGCATTTCATATATTCCTCCCCTGTAGAGTTATTATTTTCCCTTTCTATATCTTTGGGGTTTCCTGTGGTGGTAGTGGTTTTTTGTTTGTTTTTCAGTACTGGGAATTGAGCCCAGGGTTGTCTCCCCAGAGCTTCATCCCCAACCCTTTTTACTTTTTAATTTGAAGCAGGTCTCACTAAGTAGTCTAGGCTGGCTTTGAACTTGTGATCCAGGCCCTGCTTCAGCCTCCTGAGTATCATGTGCTACCGCATGCCTGGCACTAACTCCTACCTTATGTTTAGAAGCAAGTAACTATGTCTGGCCCCTGGGGTAGGAGGGTTTGCAGCCAGAAACCAGGGTGGTTGGATGGTCCATTTCCTGTAGGGGGGAATATCTGCAAATATTAAATGGAATTCTTCTATAAGAAAGATTTGTCTCTTCTTCATTTATTTACTCAATCACTTACTGTATTGGCTCATTTACATTTATTTCACACTTTGCCTATCCAATATTCTTTATTTTTTGCTCAAATTGGCCATTGAGAACTGTTTTAAGTTGGCATTTCTGTTCCTTTGATGTGCCCCCTTACTTTCTGAAGTTTCCAGTCTTTCCTCATCTTTCATGATCTTGACCCTGTTGGGGTGTCTATCTCTGTATCCTGAAGAATATCCCTCAGGATTTATCTGGTGTTTCAGACTCATCTTGGTTTTTTTTCTTGCTCAGCCTTAGTACTGGCCATTTCTCCAAGGAGCACTAGTTTTTTGTTTTGTTTTGTTGATAATGGAATTTAGAAACTAAGATTTGGTGTTGAGTTTGTTCCTTGCTACTAGACTATTAGCTTCTAGGGGCTGTCAGTGGACAAAGATACGTATACAAATCCATACGGGGCATGCATACCACCCATGTATTAAGGTGAACATGAGTTCACGTGGATGTTTGCAACTGTAATCCAGTAGCATGAGTTTTGATTTTGTTTATTTTGTGCTGGGGCTTGAACCCAGGACCTTACACATGCTGAGCACATGATGCTCTACCTCTATATGCCACCAGCCCAAAATAACCTCTCAACTTTTTTTTTTTTTTAACAGAGAAGATTTATTTATTTTTTTAAGAGAGAGAGAGAGAGAATCTTTAATATTTATTTTTTAGTTTTTGGCAGACACAACATCTTTGTATGTAGTGCTGAGGATCGAACCCAGGCCGCAAGCATGCCAGATGAGCGCGCTACTGCTTGAGCCACATCCCCAGCCCATAACCTCTCAACTTTATTGTGTTTTTTACTTTTTGTTTTCTTATATGAGATGGGATCTCACTTTGTTGCCTACCCTTGCTCTGAACTCTTGGGTTCAAGCAGCCCTCCTATCTCAGCCTCCAGAGTAGCTGGGATTACAGGCACACATTACTGCCCCTGGCTATTCTTATTTCTTTTCTTGCTTATCACTGAGAAATCTGGTTCATACTATCCATCATTCATTTACTTATGTTTTGTTCATCCCTTGTATATTAACTTGTGCTCCTAAGAAACATTTACCAACTCAAGTAGTATTTTATGTACAGTGTACTCCTCTTTTTGAAGAGAGGGATTTGCAGTGCTGGGATCAAACCCAGGGAATCATACATGCTAAACAAAGGGCTCTACCACTGAGCTGCATCCCCAGCCCCCAGTTATTTGGGTTTGTGTGGGTTTTTGTTGTTGTTTTTAAAGGACAAATATCTGTGTTGAAGGTAAGTTTAAAGATGGTTTGTTGACTATTTCATAAGACATTGTACTTTTTAATTGTCCCATTTGGTAGGTATTGGCAGTTCTCTTTAGAATAGTCTCTTAGTGTTTTATGTCTACCTAGTGTTACTACCTGGCCCCAAGCACAGGATAAGTAAGATGGTGATTCTTATTTTTTTTTTCCTCTCTTTGGTACCAAGTATTGAACCCAAGGGTGCTTAAGCACTGTCTACATCTCCAGCCCTTTTGAGACAAGGTCTCATTGAGTTGCAGAAGCTGGCTTTGAACTTGTGATCCTCCTGCCTCAGCCTCCAAAACCGTTAGCATTACAGGTGTGTACCACTGCATCCAGCAGGGAGATAGTGATTCTAAGAATAGTAAAATATCCTGGGCCAGGGTTGTGGCTTAGTGGTAGAGTGCTTGCCTAACATGCATGAGGCACTGGGGGTTTGAACCCTGGCACTTCATAAATAAATAAAATAAAGGTATTGTGTCCATCTACAGTTAAGGGGGAAAAATAGTAAAATACTCAAATACAGGCATTTAATAGAAAAAACTCCAACAACCTTGGGTAACCCATCTTTAAATAATAGACATTTGGGGGCTGGGGTTGTGGCTCAGTGGTAGAGCATTTGCCTAGCATGTGCGAGGCCCTGGGTTCAATCCTCAGCACCACATTAAAAAAATAAATAAAATTAAGGTATTGTGTCCAACTACAACTAAAAAAATAAATTAAAAAAATAATAATGATAGACATTTTATGAATGTTCATGGATTTGTGTTTTGGTTTTTGTTTGTTTTTGTTTTGCACTGGGGCTCAAACCCAGGCTTCATGCAAGCACTCTTTGAGCTATACCTCCAACTTCTTGCTATTTTTATGTTCCTCTTATGATTTTATTATTTTATTTATTCATACTGAGAACCCAGGTGCGTTTTACAGTTGAACTATATCCCAGGCCCTTTTTATTTTGAGACAGGGTTTGGCTAAGTTGCTAAAATCTCACTAAGTTTCTAAGGCTGGCCTTGAACTTGTGATCCTTCTACTTCATCTCTCAAGTTGCTGGAGTTATAGGCATGCATCACCCACATCTGGCTTGATTTTTTTTTTTTTTCCTCCACCTTGCTGAAGTCACTAGTCTCACATCTTCCCAGTTTATTAAGTGTCTATTTTCTTGCCAGGCATGGTGGTGCACTCCTATAATCCCAGTGACTCAGGAGACTGAGGCAGGAAGACCACCAGTTCAAAGCCAGCCTCATCAATTTATCAAGGCCCTAAGCAACTTAAATCCTGTCTCATAATAAAGGGCTGGGGATATGGCTCAGTGGTAAAGTGCCCTTGGGTTCAATCCCTGGTATCAAATTAAAAAAAAAAAAATCTCTCTTCTTGAAATATTAATGCCTTGAAGAATTTGAGCTTAGTAATAGAGTCTAGTTTGGGCTGCTTTTAACAATACATGTAGGTTTTACTTTTATTAAAGGGAACAGCTGTGCCTTTGTTAGAGAAAGATTTAATCCAGCACATATTGATGAGGATACCAAAAATGGATACTAATTGGTATAATTCTGTCTATTATCATAATATTGTAGCCAATATTATGATAAATTTTAATCTTGTTCTTAAGGGTGCCATTCTGTGTAGGTCCTTCCTCCCCCCATTCCCCTTCTGGACCTCTTCCCTTGATTTTCTGATCTCTCTACCAATAAAATATGAATAAATTTCTGCTGTTTTCTTCTGTTTGAATACAAATGCTGGTACCTTTACAGTTAATTAGATTTGCCATTCATAAGTGAAGTAGCATACTAGCTGGCCACTAGTGAAATCCCAGCATAATTGAATGTGCTTATAGTTTCCTGCCTGATTGAACTTCCCTGTGACACAGGTGTTCTGCATCTTTAAAAGCCTCTTGTTACCAAGGAGCAGCTTTGACTTTTCACACCGGGTGCACATTTGGTACAAGCAGTGAATGAATGTGATGCATGAATAAATATTTGTGTCCAACCCACACATCTGCTTCTTTCGGTCTCTAGTGAGTTCATCCTGGTTTTTTTGTTTTGTTTTGTTTTGTTTTCCAGCTGCTGTGACTTACTCCAAGCCTCGATTGGCCACATTTTGGCATTATGCCAAGGTTGAGCTCGTTCCTCCAACCCCTGCTGAGATCCCTACAGCTATTCAGAGCCTGAAAAAAATAGTCAATAGTGCTCAAACTGGTAGCTTCAAACAGCTTACAGTTAAGGTAACTATGGGCTAAGTGAAAACGTATGTACATAACAGCAAATGTCTTCCCTTGGGATTTTTCTGATTGTTTTGATTAATATGTGTGTTTTCAATGAGACTGAATCCAACATAATGAGAGATAGTCTCTTTTTTTTTTTTTTTTTTTTTGACTGCCAAGGAAGATATTTACTTTTCTAATTTTGTCATCTACATAGAAATAATTGGCTATTTTATTTCTTGGTTTTCCTAATAGTCTTATAACAGAAAAGTAAGCATTTTTTTAAAACTGGAAAACATCTTCCTTTCCAATTTTGGTTACTATACTAAATGATTGCTTACTTCCTGGTTTATACTTTTTTATTCATCTTTAGTCCTGGAATTGTCCCCAATTCGGCCACAATATCTCTTAAACTATATTAGTCAGCAAGCTAACCAAATCTGGGTTATCATATTAACATGAATATTAAATATCATAAAAATTAGAACTTAAATTTTATGTTTACTTAAATTTGCCATTCATAAGTCAAGTGAGCACAGGGTATAAAAAGCCTAAATAATAGTTATTGACATTAGAACCTACATCCTGGAAGATATGGTTATTTATCAGAAGATTCTAATAACCTCTGGTCTAATTTTGTAGGGGAAAACTCATTTCTAGAAGTACTAAAAGGAAAAGGCTCAATTTTGTTATATAAAGGTATTTTTTTCAACCAGTTTCAAGGTCCGTATTTGTACTTGTATGAAACATTGCTTTCTGGAACCATATGTATATATATTTTTTAGGGCAATAAAATGTTGATTTGTGAAACTGAGTACTGAATATTTCGAGTTAAACCAAATAATATGTGAATAAAAAGGAAATACAAATGGGAGAACAGTCCTTCATCTTTAAGCAGATTATCTTCAGCCAGGCAGAAATGTCTTTTCAGAGATTTGGCCTTCCTTTAGCCATCCTTTCATATCAATGCCCTATCTAAATGTGTCAGCTATTTCCAGGATGTGGGTCGTTTTAGGGCCCATAAAGTGTCTCATAAACTAATAATGAAAGGGTTAAGTCAGTTCAGGTCTTTAAAGAATGCTTTGAAAGAATTTATAAGCTCTGGACTACTTAACTTACAAAATTTGAAAGTTCAGGGGTCCTCAGCAGTTAAGCAAAGTTAACATTATTAACTCTTGGCTTTGACTAAATTGCCCTCTAGTTTGAATAGTGTCCTTATATTCTATGTCACTTAGTCCTAGAAAATAATAGTCTTAAATATATAAAGAAAGGAAGGTACCTTAAAATTGGTGCTACTTTTTGGGTGAGGCTGTAGCTCAGTGGCAGAATGCTTGCCTAGCACATGTGAGGCACTGGGTTCATTCCTTAGCACCACATAAACAAATAAACAAAGGCATGCTGTCCATCTACAACGGCAAAAAAAAATTTTTGTACTACCTTTTTTTTTTCCAGGAAGCTGTGCTGAATGGTTTGGTGGCTACTGAAGTATGGATGTGGTTTTATATCGGAGAGATCATAGGCAAGCGTGGCATTGTTGGCTATAACGTTTGAAGACCTATCTTTAACATCTGATTATATTTGATTTATCATTTGAGTTTTCTTGGACCATATATGATCAGATTGCTATCTGAATAAAGATGTATCAGAATAAGATGTATCAGATATCAGTGTTTTTTCTGTCAAGTACTGTATAAAAGGTCATAGGTTTTTGTTGTTGTTTTGGGGGTTTTGGTTTGGGTTTGGGGTTTTTTTTGTCAAGGGAGTGGTACTGGTCATTGAACCCAGGAGGCACCCTACCACTGAGCTATATCCCCAATCCTTTTTAATTTTTGAACCAGGATTTTGCTAAATTTCTGAAGCTGACCTCAAACTTGTAATCCTCCTACCTCAACCTCCTGAGTCACTGGGATTACAGGTCTGAACCACTGTTACCCAGGACAGTTTTTCTTGATATTAAGTTTGATTGTTTAGGGGATATATTAATATAGCTCTAAATGCCATGTCTAAGAGACTGGAGTTGTAGCTCTGTGGTAGAGCACTTGCCTAACACATGTGAGGCACTGGGTTTGGTTCTCAGCACCACACAAAAATGAATACAAGTATTGTGTTCATCTACAACTGAAAAATATAATAATAAATGCATGTCTGTTTATCCTGAAACTGGAAAATATGTATGTGACTATACCAACCTGGTAGGTGAATATATGAGGATAATGTTTTTATAATATTTAAAGTTGGTCACAGTGGCACACACCTCTAATCCCAGCAGTCTGGGAGGCTGAGGCAGGAGGATCACACGTTTGAGACCAGCCTCAGTAACTTAGCAAGGCCCTAAGCAACTTAGTGAGACCCTGTCTCAAAATTAAGAAGGATTGGGGATGTAGCTCAGTGGTAAAGCCTCCCTGGGCTACATCCCCAATACTAACAGAAAAAAAAAAATTATATTTAAGCTTTCCAGAAAACTTGAGGGGAAAAGTCTTGAGAGAACTAGAACTTGCTATAGCAAAAGATATAGTAATACCATGTGCCAGAGTGATGTAGTTAAATCATATTGGTAAAAGCTGGACTTTAAACCTTAAAGTCCTTGGTTGGCTCATTGGCATGTTTCTAACCTTTAGTCCCAGCAATTTCAGAGCCTGAGGCAGGAGGGTCAGTTGAGCTCAAGAGTTTGAAGCCAACCTGGATAACATGATGAGAACCTGTCTTAAAAGAAGACACGTTAACAAAGAGAAAAATTGGATTGTTTGTCTTTGCTGTAATCATTGACCCATTTGACAACAGTTGTGTCTATAAATGTTGGGATACTTGTCTACTAAAGTATTTACTTTCCCAAAAAGAATAACAGTGGTGGTGGTTCTGAATATGAATGTTTGTAACATCTTTAACAGAAGTTCAGAGTAAATAAGAACCGTGACCTATATTTTTAAGTATAATCTTCACGTGTATTGTTAATCTTTCTGGTTGTATGATTTTTAGAACTTATTTCAAAAGATCCCACAGATAATTAAACAAGTTTATAACTTAGCATCATCTATGGGTCTAAATAGTATATTGTGACTTGAAATAAATAGAAGTAATTGGTGTCAGTCTGTCTTGAGCCATTTTATTAAGGATATAGGAGATATATATAGTAGATAACTGATCATAGCCTTTGCCTGGGAACCTTAAAGTCCTAGGTTGGCTCATTGGCATGTTTCTAATCCTCTCCTACTCTTAACAGCCATAGCAAAACATGCAGTGCCAACTAATGATAACTAAAAAGTTGTTGCATATTTTTTGTGAAAGCAATATGGTTCACAGTATAGTATTAATCTTTTAATAGTGTTGAGGATCCATCTACAACTAAAAAAATAATTTAAAAAGAAAGTTTCCATAGAGGTTTCTACTCTTCTGAAAGTAATGCCCAACTTACTGCTTCTGCAATAAACACAGGTGATCAAAACTGAAACTAACCTTTTAAAAAGTATTCAGTAACTTAAAATATGCAGAACAGAAGATCACAGAAATACAACCATGATGATGATCTGTATTTCTGTTTCAGGTAGTGCAGAAGTATTAAACAGAAAAAGGTGTGAAATCCGCTAGCTCTCCTTATAACCTATAGAGGCCTAGTTGATTCATGATATATAATGTTACTTTTTTAAACCACATACTCACACCTGAAAGTCCTCAAAGTAAACATTACTATTCACTTCACTGGTACTTCCTCCTCCTTTGCCCTACAGAGCTCCTCTGAGCTCCCTTGTGACTAATAGTGCATGTACAGAATTTTCTTAGGAGGTTAAAATAGCAGTGGGCTCCTTAAAGTAGCGACTTGACTTCACCAGGCTTGTTTCTTTTTGCCTTTATCAATTCCACATACCTTGTCTCCTAGTGGAGAACTGTTCAAGCAATCTTTCACTGGATGTGGGTGCCAAGTGTTTGTCACTGGCAACTTAAATATTATTTAACTCAGATGTTCAGTGTGCACCTCCTAATTCCAGGCACTATATAAGAAACATGAATAAGACTTACCTGTTTGCAGAGTTGAGTCTGGTGCTGTGGGGGATATGCTGTGAGGGATAGGCTAATCCAGATTTGAGAAGAAGGTTCAAGGGGGTTGTAGAGGGTATGTGTATCTAAAGTAAACCAGGAAAATAAGAGCCAAGAAAAATGGATCAAGGTATACTAGGCAGGTAGAACAACCTTTACAAAAAATATTGCTGGCGCAGTGGCCCCACTTGTAATTCCAGTGGCTGGGGTGGCTGAGGCAGGAAGATCACAAGTTCAAAGCCAGCCTCAGCAACAGTGAGGCACTAAGCAATTCATTGAGACCCTGTCTCATAAAATACAAAAAAGGGCTGGGGATGCGGCTCAGTGGTTGAGCATCCCTGAGTTCAATCCCTGGTGCCCAAAAAATTTTTAAAAATAAAATATTAAGTCAGGCAGCACGCATTTGTAATCCCAGTTACTTGGGAGACCTGGGCAACTTAGTGAAACTTTATCTCAATAAAAGGGTGGGGGTGTAGCTCAGTGGTAGAGCACTTTGCTAGTGTGCCTGAGACCCAGGTTCAATCCTCAGCACTGCAGACAATAAATACAATAAATATGTGTGTGTGTGTATATCTTAAGATATACATCTTAAGAACAGTTAAGAAAAAGCCATTAAAATGTGCAGTATGAGCTGGCAATTTCAATTCCACCTAACCCTAGGAAAGAAAATGCATGGGGTGAGTCAGGTGTGGTGGTGCATACCTGTAGTCCCAGCTGCCCAGAAGACTGAGGCAAGAAGATTACTCAAGCCCATGAGCCTGGGACCAGCCTAGCAAGACCTAGTCTCAAAAACAAAAAAAGCATGGGATGCACGTAAGAGTGTATGGTCCCCTGGGTGCGACAGCACATGTCTGTAATTTCAGCGGCTCAGTAGGCTGAGGCGGGAGGATCGCAAGTTCAAAGCCAGCCTCAGTAAAAGCAAGGAACTAAGTAACTCAGTGAGACCCTGTCTCTAAATCTCTAAATAAAATACAAACTAGGGCTGGGGATGTGGGTCAAGTGCCCCTGCATTCAATCCTCGGTACCGCCCCACACACACAGAAAAAAAAGAGTGTATGGTCCTGTGTTTTTCTCAGTATATAAAACTATATAGTAGTAGGCATAAGGAGACAGAAGATTATAGTTACAAATAGTCACTATGATCAAGAAATATGATTCCTAAGGAAACCACTATCTAAAAAATAACAACATAAATGTTAATAAACAGCAAAGGCTTTTTGTTGAGGCTTTCATCATTTCAAGACTTAATAGTAAACTCTGGGGAGTATAATTCAGTGTGAGAGTGCTTGCCTAGCACACATGAGACCCTGGGTCTGATCACCAGCACCAAAAATATAGATGATACGGCAGAAGTTAATGTGAAACTGTTCACATTGCATATTTAATCTTTTGTTGTATATATCTCCTCATTGTTCTCCTTGGATAACAGATTCTTTCTTTTGGCCTGTATTTCTAGTCCAATATGTTTTGTTTTTGGTTTTTTTTCAGTATTTCATATTGTATAGCTCTTTACATTTTTAAGACATATGCACTATCTCATTCAGTCAAATTTCCTCTGAAGCACATGGCATAAATGGTATACCCATTTAACAAGTCAGGAACTGAACAACAGAAATATTAATGATGTGGCTAGAACCCTGTGAGTAACAAGTGGTGGATGCACAAGTGGGGCCCAGATAATGAGCCCCTGTTGATTGTGTTCTTTACTCATGACTATTATTTGACCTCTCTGCTTTGTGTACAGTTCATTCTATATTATTTTTTCTCATTGCAGTCCTGTTTTGCTCTACTACCAAGTTACTTAAGTTTTGTGAGGTTTTTTTCATTTGTGGAACTGAGGATTGAAACCAGGGCCTTGTGCATACTAAGCAAGAGCTCTATCACTGAGCCACATCTCCAGCCCAAGATGTATTGTCCCTTTAGATATCAGCCTCTCTATTTTTTTCAGCTTCTTTTATTGGTGCATTATAGTTGTATAGTTGTTTGTAGTGATGGGAGCCTCCCTTATATGCATATTTTTGACATATACATGTATGTGACAATATACATACATATGACATATACATATGTATGACATACATATATATGACAATAGATATCTTATGTAAGATAATATATGGCTTTGTGAAGCTTCCTACTATTTCTTAATTAGTGTGGTTTTAATTTTCCCCAGCACATGAATTGATATGATTGTGATCACTCTTATGGTGAGTACAGTAACAGCTCTACCTAAGATAATACCTTAGCAGAAAATGTACACAAGACCTACTCATCAGACAAAAGTCCTCCATACATAAAACACTGCCATGCAGGGCCCTTGATGGACTCCCTTTGGCCTTAATCTCATTTTGTTACCAAACATTGTTTCAGCTACATAATTTCTAACCAGTCCCCATTAAAAAAAAAAAAAAAAAAAAAAGTTTCATGTAATTAGACTGTATTCTCACTGGTCCTGATAGTTTTAGTTTTCTACCAATCACCAAGTCACGCCCCACTCCCATCCCCACTCTTTTTCTTGACAATTTTGTCTCCTGGTTTGTTCTCTATAATACTACCTCCATCTTAATCCTTGGTAATTTCAACATATACATAGGTCAATAGTTTCTGTGGTCCCTGAACCAGAGCAGCATCAGCATCACCAGGGATCTTAGAAATGAGAATTCTCAAGTTTTATCCCAGAGACTCTGGAGTGGGATCTTGCAATCTATATTCTAACTGGCTTGAACTTCTTGCATGAACTAAGAAAGGTTACCTTCAGAAGCTCCAAATTTTAAGGCATCCCACTGCCATCAAATCCAAAAGCAACTAAAGCATTGTTATATGATTTTGAATTATAACCTATTTGTTAAAATAGCTCCCATTTCCCCTAAGGACAATCTGCATTTCCACCTCAGTTTAGTTCATTGTCTCATTTTTGGGTCTCAACAGGGTTGGGAACTCAAACGAATGAATATAGTTCTCAGATGTAGTGAATGATAATGTGATGGTGGAAGAAGAGAGGGTACCAATTTTAGTGACCTTCAGTAGAGCAGTGGAAAGAAATCGGTGTAAAGCCCAGGACTAACGGAAAAGTGAAATCAGTGATGACTGCTTTATCTTGAACCCTCTTATGATTTTATCTACCTTGAATATGCTGATATATTATATGATACCCAAGTTACACTACAACTTACAATGGGACTAATTTCCACTTCCCCCTAAGATCCACATTTCACCCCCACTCACTAAAGGTAAACACTGAAGCCAAATGGTCCTTGATTTGGGATCCTTGAGTTTGTTTGCTCTGCCATCACCATCTGACCCCGCTGCCCAGTAGCACCATTCCAGAGGGAAGTTGCCTCTAAGGACTGACTAGTAAATCTCTCAAAATTATTTGCAGAAAGGCCTAAGAACACCAATCAGCAACAAACCCCCACATACACTTTAAAACACCATTCACAGTTGCATGTTTCCTTCATTTTCCCATCTCAAGTACAGCCAAGGCATCTTGCAGGTTAGCAGACGCTACTCATTTAAGAAAGTATGAAGCAAAATGTTACCCTCCTCATTTTCAGTGCAAAACAAAATGAAGTGGAACCATTTGCCTGTGGTGAGTGAGGCAAGGGTAGAGGGCTGGAATGCAGGACTTGATTCCTTATTCCCTACTTCTAACCACATCCTCTCCACTCTGGGATATGTAAGTTGGTTATTACACTGGGGACAGGAATGAGGAAGGGGATGGTTTCCTTTTATGCTTCTATTTGGAAACTTACATCTAAACTCTAAACCAAGTATAAAACACTCCATTTCAACTTTAGTGAGAGCAGACGATGACTCACATGTAGTATGTATCAGAGCTTTGGGTACCATGACTTTCTGGGTCTTAAGTAATGGATTGGCTATATATTGATAGAGAGTGTTCTGAGTAGAGACAAGAATAAAACAAAAGAGAGGAAGTTAATGCCTAATTCAAACATTTTAAAAGCCTAATTAGCCATTGATCATTTACCCAGTCTCTATTTATGAATTTTCAGATTAAATTGTTTTTATTTATTTTGGGGGTGCTGGGGGTTGAACCCAGGGTCTGGCATGTGCTAAGCAAACACTTTACTACCAATCTACTTGATAGCTCATATAAGTTCGCATGTGAAAGACAATAAGAAATTTAGCTTTTTATTTGTCTTACATTTTTTATACTAGAGTATGAAGTCTTTGCTTTGTGCAATGATGGCCTTGTTCTTATGGTTTTGTTTGTATGTTTTCTTTTTTATCTACTAAAAGATATACCTTATTTTTTGTACAGTTGTTTCCCCTGCTGTATTATTTAATAAAATTTATTCTTAATCAATACACAAAAACATAAAAATTGTAGATATTTATGGAGTACTATATAATGTTTAGTATTGAGTACTATTAATATAGTATTATTGAGTACTATATAATGTTTAATATTGTGTAATATTATTATTATTTGGTACTGGATTGAACTCAGGGCTTTACACATGCTAGATAAGTGCTCTACCACTGAGTTACATCTCCAGTCCTTTTTATTTTGAGACAGGATCTCACTAAGTTGCTGAGGCTGGCCTTGAACTTGTGATCCTCCTGCCTCAGCCTCCCAGGTCACTGGGATTAGAGGCATGTGTCACTGACTTTATTTTCATTTTGAGACAGAGTCTCACCAAGTTGACCAGGCTGGCCTCAAACTTGTCATCTTTCTGCCTCAGCCTCCTAAGCAGCTGGGATTATAAGTATGCACCACTGTGCCCAGCTAATATTAATATTTTCTAAAGCCTAGGAATAAACAATGAAACAGAATGCATGCATTATAATGTATATTCAAAAACATCAAAACAGCCTAACCCAACTGGTCTTGAAAATGATAACCTTTGGGAAATCTTTCAGGCCTGTCATGATTATTGGGAAAAAAATAATCAAACATTTATTCAAGTTTTTTTTTTTTCCATGTGACATACTTTTAGAATTTCTAGTCTTTCAATACTGACACTTTCACTTGTGGAAAGTCATATCACAACTCAGGAACTGGTAGCTTCTAGTTCCTCTAAGAATATCCCTCAATCAACAAATTGTCCACCTAGCTAAGGGACAGCTTCCTGGAATTAAGACTGCAGAACCTAGGTTATAATTAACTCAGACTTCCTCCTCCTCTTGTACCTTGGCCATGACCTTAATCTTCACCTAGATTTTCCATCCCATCTACGGATAAAAATTTGTTCTAAATTAGATCAACTGAACTCTAGTCCTGTTAGCCTAAGATAAGTTGGCATTGGTGGTTGAAAGGAATCTTAAACCAATTTTAAGTCATACAGTTAGATTTAAGCATGACTTACACAAAGCTAAACATCTTAGTGGGGGATAATATTCCCCAACTTTTATCCTTTTCTCCCTATGATAAAAAATATCAGACATCACTTGGTAATGCTAGAGTCTAATGAATCAGAGTAATTTGGAGGGCTGGGGATGTGGCTCAAGCGGTAGCGCACTCGCCTGGCATGCGTGTGGCCCGGGTTCGATCCTCAGCACCACATACAAACAAAGATGTTGTGTCCGCCGAAAACTAAAAATAAATATTAAAAAATTCTCTCTCTCTCAAAAAAAAAGAGTAATTTGGAGGGAAAAATATGTTTCCAATTCCAGGAACTGCAGCATGGTCAATACAAAGAAAAAATTAAAAGGAATGATAGAATGGGAGGGGCTTTGGAATGGAGTAGTTTTCAACTGCATGGATTTAAAGTCAGATTTAACTGAGCCCTATTCTATGTGATCTTGATTCTCACAACTTTTCAAGAGATTAAGGCACATGAGTTAGACAGTACAACCAAGGGGCTGAGGCAGGAGGATTGGGAGTTCAAAGCCAGCCTCAGCAAAAGCGAGGCGCTAAGCAGCTCAGTGAGACCCTGTCTCTAAATAAAATACAATATAAGGCTGGGGATGTGGCTCAGTGGTTGCATGCTCCTAAGTTCAATATCTGGTAACAAAAAAACAAACTAAACCAAAACAAAACAAAACAAATATCAACAAGAAAAGTCTGCATCTTTTTTTGGTCCCAGAGACTGAACCCAAGGATGCTTAACCACGGAGCCACATCCCCATCCCTTTTTTAGTATTTTATTTAGAGATAAGTTCTTACTAAGTTAATTAGGGCCTCACTAAATTGCTGAGGCTGGCTTTGAACACAAGATCGTCCTGCCTCAGCCTCCAGAGTGCTGAGATTACAGGTGTGCACCACCATTCCTGCCTAGCTAGAAGTGCACATCTTATGCTAGGGTTGTACAGTAGAGACTGAGGAATGCTTGAGTGGAGGGATAGCACCGAGCTGGGTGTAGAAGTCAACTAAGGATAAGAAAGGAAAGAAGGACATTTTAAACAGAGAGAATATACTCCAAAGCAGGATCAGAAAATATAATTCAAGGAAATAAATAAAATTGGTTCAATGAGGCAGGAACACAAGGAATAGATAGATGGGTCTTGGAGACAAGGAATGAGGGAGAGTTAGAACAAATTATAAAGAATCTTGAAAGTGATAGGAATAGTAAAGTATTTTAAGAATGAAATTAATATAGTCAGATTTGCATTTTAGGAAGTTTAATATTATATCAATGCATAAGACTGAGAACTATTGCAGTAATCCTGAAGCCAGTGTGGGTACATAATTAGAAGAAGAAATACCGGCTGCCCATGGAGGCAAATGCCTATAACCCCAGCTGAGGAAGTCTGAGCCAGGAGGATCACAAGTTTGAGGCCAGCCTGGTAACAGTGAGACCCTGTCTATAAGTAAAAATAAAAAGACCTGGGGATGTAGTTCAATCATGCATAAGGCCCTGGGTTCAAGCTCTAATACTGCAAAAAAAGAAGGAGGAGAAGAACAAGAAATGCAGGAAGAGACAAATTTCAGTGTAAAGAAGAATTCAGTTTAAGGATGTACAGGTGAAGACATTCAACAGATTACTGGTTACATGTATCTGAAATTCAAAAGAGGAGTTAGTGCAGGAAATTAGTTAGTTCATTCAGAAGTCACAAGCACCCAAGAATAGGTGAGATTGCTTAGAAGGAAATCCCAAACTGAGAGAAGGCAGGCATTTGTGTAGGTTTTGTTTATTACTATATCCCTAGCACTTAACACTACCTGGCAGTATTCAGTATTTGAATAAATAATGAAAGTAGAGCCAACAACTGACCATGGGAAACCAACATTTTAGGGGTTTGAGATGGAAAGTCAGAGAAGTAGGAGAAAGTGCAAGAGAGAGTAAGTGAGGTCACAGAAACCAAGAGCCTTCCTGAAAAGTGTCCACTAGTTTGGTAAATAGAAAATCATTGGTGTCTTTTGTGACAGTAGTTTCAACAGAGGTGGCAGTCAGATCATAGTGGCTTGAAGAGTATGTGGAAGAGTCACCTGTGAATATCAGTTACTCTTTAGAAACCTGGCTACATCTTCATTAAGCGTTTATCTTTTCCTTTTCCTTGGTCCTTCCCTCAAGCTACTAGATAGGTTCAAGTCTCCCTATGTTTAAAGTTAAAAAAGAAAAACAAAACCTTCCCTTCATTCTCATGCTACCGACCTATCTTTCATTACCCTTCTTCTCTGTCAGTGGATGGAAGTGTGTGAATTTTGAATCCTCTTTCTTCTGTTGGTTCTCCTAATGCTTCCCTTCCATTTATTTCCTGATCTCAACAGTCTGGTAATATATCACTCTCTCTCTCTCTCTCTCTCTCTATATATATATATATATATATATATATATATACACGTGTGTGTGTATCCAATTCACTTACTTACTCATCCATTTGTTCTTGCCTCCTCTCTTTCTCTCTTATCCTATAGTGGCCATACCCACTATATCCCCTTTCTCCAGTCACACTGGGCCTCTCTGTTGTCCCCCAAACTCTCCACCAAACACAAGTATCTCAGGGCTTCTGCATTTGCTGATTTACACTTCGAATTCTCTTAGACATCAGTTGGTTCACTCTCTGACTTCCTTCAATGTCCTTTTCAATTATGACCTATTTTTTAAGAGAGAGAGAGAGAGAGAATTTTTTTTAATATTTATTTTTCAGTTTTCAGTGGACACAACATCTTTGTTTGTATGTGGTGCTGAGGATCGAACCCCGGCTGCACGCATGCCAGGCGAGCGCACTACCACTTGAGCCACATCCCCAGCCCCAATTATGACCTTAACCTAAAGCCTGTCCATCCTTTATCAGCTGCCACCCTGCAGCTTCTCCTAGCTCTTTACTTTTTATCCTACCTACATAGCACTCATCTCCAGCTGATTCCATCTAGTTATTTATTTATCGTTTGTTTCCCTTCACCAGACTGTGAACACCTACAAAGCAGACCTACCAAGAACACCTGCCTGGAGGAGCAGAGATAAAGATAACCAAAAAACTATTCCTGCCCCTGAGGAACCCACACTTTAGTGAGTCATATAACCTACCAAGTAATTAGAATGGAAAAGCTCAGCGGCAGTTGGATGCAAGAGTCTGAGGCCCCAGGGAGCAGTGTGGTTTGGGGCGGCAGTTATGGCACTCTGCAGCCTGGGTAGTAGTTAAAACTGTGAGATCATTCTAAGAGAATGAGAGAAATGACAAGCACTCAGGAGACACCAGTGTCTAAGGGTGAAGGACAGAGAAAGAAAACGGAGAAGCAGGCATACAAGAGTGAAGAAGAACTGGGTGAGTGAGGGCACCGAAGGACGAGATTCTATATTTCTTTTATAGAATACTACCAACAGGATGGGAGTGTGGCTCAGTGGTAAAGCATTTACCTAGGATATGCGAGGCCCTGGGTGACAACCCCAGCATCACAAAAAATATAATAATAAAATAAAAAGAAGAAGAAAAAGAATACTACCAATAATATAGTAATGAACCTGTCTTTCCTTTTTTTGGTACTGGGGATTGAACCACCCAGGGGTGCTTAGCCACTGAGCCACATCCCCAGCCCTTTTATTTTTTTATTTTGAGACTTGGTCTTGCTAAGTTGCTTTGAACCTCAACAAAGCTGGCCTCCAATTCGCGATCCTTTTATTTTAGCCTCCTGAGTACTAGGATTACAGGCAAACTTGCAATCTTTTTTAAAAAAATATTTTTATTATTTGTTGATGGACCTTTATTTTATTTACTTATTTACTTATTTAATTGTGGTGCTGAGAATCAAACCCAGTGCCTCACGCATGCTAGGCAAGCGCTCTACCACTGAGCCACAACCCCAGACCAAACTTGCACTCTTAATCACCATATTGTTTTGTTTTTTTTTTTAAAGAGAGAGTGAGAGAGATAGAGAATTTTAATATTTATTTTTTAGTTATCGGGGGACACAACATCTTTGTTTGTATGTGGTGCTGAGGATCGAACCCGGGCCGAATGCATGCCAGGCAAGCGCGCTACCGCTTGAGCCACATCCCCAGCCCACCATATTGTTATCTATAAGACCGTAATGTGGCAGCTCTCTATGCCTCTGCATATTTTATTGAGTACCTGTTCTGTTAAGGGTCCCCTCCTGTTCTAGACTCTGGGTGCTGAGTAGTGAAGCAGACAAAGACCCTCCCTTCATGGAGCTTCCATGTGGGGGACACTGATATTAAACAAATCTTCAGTAATAAGTGCTGTGGAGGAAAAGGAAGTAGGGTGAGGTATCATAGATGACAGTGGTGGCCTCTGAGGAGGGGACATTTAAGCAGAGATCTGAAGGAAGTGAGAGAGTGAGCCAAGAGGATATCTGGAGGAAGAACATTCCAGGCAGAGGGAACAGCAAGTGCAAAAGCCTTAAGGTGTAAGTGTGCCTGCTGTGTTCCAGGAACTGCAAGGAGGTCAAAGAAGTAGGGCTAGAATGAGCTCCAGGACAGAGAGGCAGGAGATAAGGTCAGAAAGATAAGGAAAGGCTACTGGGACATATTGTGTATACATATGTGTACACACACATACCTTTTTCTTCATTTGTTCTTTTTAGATATAAATAACAATAGAATGTATTTGGACATATTATACATACATGGAGTATACCTTATTCTAATTAGGATCCCATTCTTGCAGTTGTACATGATGTGGAGTTTCACTGGTGGTATATTCATATGTGAACATAGGAAAGTTATGTCGGATTCATTCTACTGTCTTTCCTATCCCCATCCTCTCTCTCTTCCCTTCATCCATCCATACTTTATGTATTCTGAAATACCAGACAACAAACTTAACAGTCTCTGCCTTTGGGGAGTTGGACTATTGTTGGAGGGAAGGAAGGGATATTTAGACTTTTTGATTTGCTCTTCCATAAGATTTGAAATTATTGCCTTACATATCTCACTGTTATAATAACCAAAAATTAATTTAAAAATAAATTTGTTGGTGCACACCTGTCATCTCAGAGGCTTGGGAGGCTGAGGCAGGAGGATCACAAGTTTGAGGCCAGTCTCAGCAACTGAGCAAGGCCCCATGCAACTTAGTGAGACCCTGTCTCAAAAAATAAAAAGAGCGTGGATGTGGCTTAGTGGTAGAGTGCCCCTGGGTTTAATCCTTGGTCCCCCCAAAATCAAAATAATTAAATAAACTAAATGAATTCTTAAACACGTCTTAAGGGACTCCAGCTAAAAGTTCCTTCCTTTCCTTCAACAACACTTCCTCAGGGTTGCCTCCCCTGCTCTTCTTTGCCTTCCCCATTCCCACCTCACCTAACAGTCTGACTTGGGACTTCACCTTTCCCCTACAACTGCTCTTACAGACATCACCTGTGGCTTCCCTCTGAACACAATGAACACTCCTCACTCCCCTTTCTTCTGGACCTCTGTGCTGCATTGGATGTTGTTTATGGTTCCTCTGAAGCTCTTTGTCTTTGGTTTCCCTCCTGCCCTTTTACCTCACTGGGTTCGTTCTTTCTCCATCTCCTTCCTTTGAGTACTTTGGGTTAGCTCATCCCACAGATTTGGGTTTCTTCTGGCTCTACTCTTGACCCTTTGCTTCTATGTGCTACATACATTCTTGTGGGGGTCTCATACGTATCCATGGATTTAAGTACTGTCTCTGTGCTGCTCAGTCTCGGGTCTTTGTTTTCTATATTTTCTCCTGAGCTCTAGTCTAATTAATCCAGTTGCCTATCAGATAAATTTATTTATCCAGCCCCCAGCTGCAGATCCTGCAGGCATCAAACTCAACTACTCCAAAACCAAACTCATCACCTCTGAGCAAAAACCTCCCCTCTCCCCTTCCTCCTGTTCTTATTTTGGTAGTTGTTATCTCCATCATCCCCATCTACCCTAGGTGACAACTCAAGAAAGGCCCTCTTCTGTAGCCACTGCGTCCCAGTGGTCATCAAAAGCCATTCTGTTTGCCAAATTTCTCTGGAGTCTGTCTTCATTTCTGCACATTTATTTCCACTCCATTCGTTATACATGAGTGGATTAGTGCCTATGGATACATGGGTTTGAGGTTCTGGGAAGAGGTCAGAAATACCCTACCTGTATTTCTGCCTCTTACATATCTCACTGTTATAATAACCATCCTGCCTTCTTACACACAGCTGCTACCATGATGTCACATAGATTCATAGATTCTAACAATTTGAACCCTGCTTGAAATTTTTCCATTTTTATTTTATTTTGTTTTTTGGCAGGTAGGTACAGGGGATTGAACTCAGGGGCACTCAAACAGTGAGCCACATCCCCAGTCCTATTTTTTTTTTTAAGAGAGAGAGAGAGAATTTTTTAATATTTATTTTTCAGTTTTTGGTGGACATAACATCTTTATTTTATTTTTATGTGGTGCTGAGGATCAAACCCAGCGCCCCACACATGCCAGGCGAGCGCATTACCGTTTGAGCCACATCTCCAGCCCACCCAGTCCTATTTTGTATTTCATTTACAGACAGGGTCTAATTGAGTTGCTTAGTGCCTCACTTTTGCTGAGGCTGGCTTTGAACTTGCAATCCTCCTGCCTCAGCCTCCTGAGCCACTGGAATTACAGATGTGTGCCACCATACCCCACAACTTTTTTTCCATTTTTATAAGATAAAATCCAAACTCCTTAATATAAACTGGCCAGTTGCCTTCTGTCATTATCCTACATGTACCTTACATTCAAATAGCCCTGAAGGGCTCTTGTTTCTCAAAACTCCATACCTTTTTTGTGTTTCTGTGAAGTTTTGAGGTAGCTTATTTATTTATTTATTTATAAATTTTGAATCAGGGTCTCTCTAAGTTGCTGAGGCTGGTCTTGAACTTGAGATCCTCCTGCCTTAGCCTCCCAGGTCGCTGGGATTACAGGCGTGAGCCAAACATCCAGCAAGATAGCACATTTGTGTCTCCAACTCTAACAGTACCTGGGACAAAGTAGGTGCTTACTAAATAAATGAAACAATGAAAATTAGAAAGGACAAAGGTTGAAGGTAAAGATACCCACCAGAAGTCTACTATGCGAGTATAATTTAGAGGCAACTGGGAAGAGGGGGGAAAGAAAATGCTTTAGTGCAACCTTTCTTTCAAGTTTCTGAAAGGTGAAACAACTATAGTCAAGTAATAATTATGTCATATTCTTCCCTTGGAAAATATGAACTTTGATCACTGGTACAATTTCAGATGGAGATAGTTTAACTGATTTTAAATAAAAATAGCCCAGTACATGCAACTGCCAAAATCCTCTGATAAAACCAGACCCCTTGGTATGAATCCCAAGGTTCAAGAGTGCAGCTAGGAAGGGACTTTTATTCTGCAAACATTTTTTTTTTCTTTTTAGTACCAGGGATTGAACTCAGGGGTACTCAACTGCTGAGCCACATCCCTAACCCTATTTTGTATTTTATTTATAGAGACAGGGTCTCAGAGCTCTTTAGTGCCTCGCTGTTGCTGAGGCTGGCTTTGAACTCACCATCCTCCTTCCTCAGCTTCCCGAGCCACTGGGATTACAGGCTTGTGCCACTGTGCCCGACCTCTACATACATTAATGGGTCATTAATTGTAACTCTGAGCCCATGTTAATTCCTCCAAAGTATTGGTTTCCGATGAGAAATCTTTGGGGGAGGGGAAAAAGTAGCAAACATCTGGAGGTCCCTTTGAAGCCAGAAATAATTTGTGAATTTGCAGAAATGGGCAAAATTTGGGATTCCATTTTAAAAGTTTAGTTCAGTTATTTGGAAAAAAATTTAAAAGATGTGTATTTTTATTAGGTTGGCAACAATCAAGGTTAAAAAAATGCTTTCAGGAAGGGAGTGGAGAAAAAGGGACTCTTATACATTGCTAGTGAATGTATGAATCAGTAAAACCTTTTGGGGACAACTTGGTAATATCTATCAGGATTACAAATGTACACATCTTCTGACTCAACATTCCACTTCTAGAAATGTATATTACAGATATATATTTGCAGATTTTCAAAATGATATATGTTCAAGGTTGTACTCAGCAGCATTGTTTGAAATTCAATAGATTAGAAACAACTTTAGTGGTCACCAATAGAGAAATGGTTAAATTAAGCTACATGTATTTGAAACAGCCCTAAGAATAGAGAAACTGTCTACAGTTAAATGATTTCCAAGTTATATTAAATGAAATAATTGAGATACAGGAAGTGGGTTTAATATGCTTCCATACAGAAAAACTTCTCTGTGTACTTGTTTGAGTAGGCATAGATTATCTCTGGAAGAATATACAACTGGCCTGGGACTGTAGCTCAGTGGCAGAGTGCTTGCCTTACACATGTGAGGCACTGAGTTTGATCCTCAGCACCACATAAAAATAAACAAATAAAATAAAGGCATGCTGTCCATCTACAACTACAAAAAATTAAAAATAAAAAGAATATACAACTGATAACATTTTCCCCTACAAAGGGTAAGATATATAAGGGTTGGGGAGGTTGTTCAGAATTAGTGGAATGAGATTTTTAAATTAATTTAAAACTTTAATCATTTGAATGTATTAGGTATTCAAGAAAAATGAATTAAAATTTAAAACTAAAAAATAAATACAGCCTATGTAATTTTTTAAATTTATTTTTTAGTTGTAGATGGACACAATACCTTCATTTTATTGATTTATTTTTATATGGCCCTGAGGTTCAAACCCATTGCCCCACATATGCAAAGCAAGCACTCTACCACTGAGCTACAAACCCAGCCCCAGCCCATGTAATTTAAGGTAATTTATGAGTAAGTATAGACTCCTCCCCACTGTCCCCCCTGTCCCCCAGCCCCCTCCCTTTTTTTTTTTTTTTTTTTTTTGGTGCTGGGGAAGGAACCCAGGGCCTCACTCATGCTGGGCTACACCTCCAGCCCCAAGAATGACTTTTCATGATCAGTAGTTTGATTAGTGGATATCGGTGTCAGACCTCAATGAGTTTTGGTCCTAATTACCTGTGCAATTTTTCCACCTGTAAAATCAGAATTATCTCATAGGTTTGGTGAAAATTGAATGCATGTAAAATACTGAGGCTCACATTCTCTGTGATGGAACTTTGTGTCACCTGTACTGGATGTGGATTTTCACCTGGATGCTGAAGGTGAAATGGGTGGGCCTGATGGAAACCTTCAAATGTTTCAATAAATTCACTTTTCTCTCTTTTCAAAAACGAACAAACAAAAAACCCTGAGGCTCACAGAAAGCACTCAATAAGTGTTAGTTGCTATTGTTATTTCTGCCCTAAAAACTCCAACAATAAACAAAAAATTTTTTTCTGGCTCCTTTTGGACTAGTCTAGAGGCAAAGATACAAACTAGATGATTTCTCAAGGAGTTTTTCCTGCCCAGAGGCTTGAGTCTTCACAATCTTCAAAGACATTCTTGCTGCTGCTGCCACCCAACCTGCAGACCTCCCACCTGTGCTAAATGAAGTGCGCTTGAAGTGAGGAGGTTACTCAGAACGTTTATGTTTTCTCAAGGGAGGAGGGCGGGAAGAAATCCTGTTGACACAGTTATATAAAAGCCTGTCACTCAGTCCCCTGCCTACTACCTCTGCAGACCGTTATGCATATTAAAGAAGGGGGGGGCGGCAAATACAAAAGAAAAATAAGCGAGACAGAGTGGAAGAAGGAACAAATCAGGATGCTTGAGGGACTCCACGTGGTCGCCAATCTGTAACTGATCAGTGCAGCTACACTGAAGCAAAACCCCCAGAGCCCAACGTTAAATATATTGTAATGGAGAAATCGTCCACAATGGGGTGTCTACGTCCTTAGCAGAGTCTTGGAGCTACCGTTTAATACTCTCCCACTTCTCTCACCCGTTTTTGCACCTAGTAAACCACACGATGTAACAACGGAATCTGGTTATGTGCGTGCGTTGTGTGAGTGTGCGCTTTGCAAACCATCTGGGTCCCATCCTGCCCAGTTGGAACGATGATCGATCCGGGACGAGTTCGGGGAGTTGGGGTTTGCTTGTGTCTTCTCCCTTTATCTACTCCCTTCCATCTCCCACTCCATCAATCGCTCGGCACAAACGTTGGAAGGACGTAGGTTTTCAGCACCAGGAGGCCGTGGACCTTCTCTGGAGGCGTGTAGTGCACCCTCCATAGGGCCAGAGCTGATTGCAACCTGCTCACCACGACCCTCCCCCTCCTTCCCAAATTTGCCGCCCCAGGCTGTAATATTACAAGCAGTGCGCAGTCCCGGTGCGGGAGTCCAGAAAGGCTGCGTGACCTTCCAGCGAACTCCACCTCAACTGCGGGGGATGGAGGCTGCCCCGGGGCCTGCTGGCTGGGTATCGATCCCCCAGCTTCAACCAACGCAAGTTCTCCCGGCACAAACCCCTCCCTCCCTTCGCGGCTTTCCCAGCCTTGCAGGATTCTAACGCCTTGCTAGAGGCGCCCTCCGCAATAAAGTAAATCCGGTGGATATTCATCCCCCGCCCTATCCCTCCTCCTTTCTTCCCCCTCCCCCCTCAGCAAGCTAACCCCGCTCACAGAGCTCGCCGCTGGCGGGCCCCTTCCACCCGAGGATCATAATGCCCAACGCTCTTTTCTCCCCCTCTCTTAATCAGAAACGTGTTCGCGAGCCCCCCTCCCTCTGTGTGCATACATTAGGGTCTGCTTTGCATGCAGCGGCAGGCTGGGACCGGAGGAAGAAGGGGCGGGGGCGCTTTTGCCCGCCTCTTCCCTCCAGGCCCCGTTAGCCACCCAGCTTCAGCTTCGCTGTAACACCGCCTCGTTAGCGGAGCATGCCGTGGCCCCAATGCCTGGACTGGAGAAACATAACCCAACTCCGCAGAAGGGCACGAAAGCCAGAAGCTCCTCTGCCCCGTGTGCACAGTAGGGCCAGGAGGTGGCGGGAGACCTGCCACTTGGTGTGTGCATTTTAGAGAGAGTTCCAGCATGAAGATGGGAGGGGCTCCTTTTTTAAGGCGCGTTTACTGAGGGCCTGTCTATTTTGCATATAGTAAACTGGGCAACGCTTCTGTTTTGCATGTAGTACAATAAGAGCTCTTATTCCAGTGGCGTTCGATTCGGGCTAATCCTGCTCGTATCCGTGCCCTGAGGCGGAGGAGAAGGTTCGCTCCTCCCGGACCAGCACCCGCGCTATACTGGAAGCTGCTCTCCTGGGCGGTTCGATTCCCAGCGCGTCCCGGGAACGTGTGTAATCTGCCTCTCGGCTCCCGAGCTTGCAGGCGGCTGGGATCCCTCCGCCTCCATCCTCCCAGTAGCCCTCGCCCCCTCCCCCTCTCCCCGGAACCCGCGCGCCGCTCCGGGCTCCTGGGCTTCCTTCCCCCCTCCTTTTCCCTAGCAATGCCGCTCCCGGAGGGCGGGGCATACAGTTATCCAGGTTGCGGGGCGGGCGGGCGGGCTGGAGGAGGCCGCCCGGGCCTCGGCATGGAGTAGCAGCCGCCCGGCGTCAGAGGCGGAGGCCCGAGTCCTGTATACAGATTGCGGGGCGGTCAGGCGCGGCCCGGCGGTCTGCATAGCTGCAGGCCGGGTGTGCGCAGCCAGGCGGCGCCGAGCGGGTTAGGCAGGTTCCGGGGCCCTCAGCACCCCCCCTCGCCTCCCCGCCCCCCTGTGTTGTCGCCTCTCCCTCTCCTGCTTCACTTCACGGGGCGAACATGGCGCACAGCTGTCGGTGGCGCTTCCCCGCCCGACCCGGGACCACCGGGGGCGGCGGCGGCGGGGGGCGCCGGGGCCTAGGGGGCGCCCCGCGGCAACGCGTCCCGGCCCTGCTGCTTCCCCCCGGGCCCCCGGCCGGCGGTGGCGGCCCCGGGGCGCCCCCCTCCCCCCCGGCTGTGGCGGCCGCGGCGGCGGCGGCGGCGGGAAGCAGCGGGGCTGGGGTTCCAGGGGGAGCGGCCGCCGCCTCAGCAGCTTCTTCGTCGTCCGCCTCGTCTTCGTCTTCGTCATCGTCCTCAGCCTCCTCTGGGCCAGCCCTGCTGCGGGTGGGCCCGGGCTTCGACGCGGCGCTGCAGGTCTCGGCCGCCATCGGCACCAACCTGCGCCGGTTCCGGGCAGTGTTTGGGGAGAGCGGCGGGGGAGGCGGCAGCGGAGAGGTAAGGGGGCGAGGAACCCCCAGGTCCGGGGTCCCGACCCTCTGAGGAGCCCCTTCCCCTCCCCCATCCTTGTTTGAGGAGCATCCCAATTCTGGAACCATCCTGGGGTCCCTGACCCGGGGCAAAGAGCCCTCCCATGTTGGGATCCCCATACCGGGCTGCAGACCCCAGACGCCCCCACCCCGGGGTTTGGACCCTTCTGGCCAAGGCGTTTGCCCCTCGCCTCCTCCCCCGGACCCTTCCCCAAATCCCTTGGCACAGACCCTCTCGCCGGGGTTTCCCATCCCGGGCCTGAACCCCTCCTCCCTTTCACAGATTACCTCATCCGAGCAAGATTCCTCCCTCCCTTCTAGAGACCTGATCCCGCCACATCCCCGCCTCCCTCTCTGGGCAGATGTGTTACTCCTAGGGCAGTTTTTCCTCTCGGGCATCTCTGGGATGGTATCCTCGTCCAGGGCCCCGTTCTTCTAGCCCCTGGGGATTGGTGTCCCTTCCCAACACCTTGCTTCCAAAAACCTGACGAGCCCCCGCCTAATCCCCGACAGGTCCTTACCTTGCCGGCCACTCCCCCTTCCTTCACCTCCACCCCCACCCCACCCCCAGCAGACAGATCCTCCCGCGTCCCGCCCTACCCCACGGGGAAATCTCCTTTCCTCTCCACCTTGCCAGCCCTCACCTCCTTCCCTTCGAAGATAACATAACGGTGCTCTCCTCCTGCAGTGGTCTCTTCCCCCATCTTCCAGAGCCACCGTTTCTAGTCTACTGGTAGCAGGGAATTAATTACTCTACCTAACACTCCACCCAGTCCCTCCTTCAGAATGAAGGATCAGTGGCATCTTTGAGGGGAAATAGTCCAGCGTCCCCTAGCCTTTGAGAAGAGCAGCTTTCCAGCACTCTTTTGGAGAGGAACAGGCTTTCCCTCCAGCTCTGGGGAAGGTGGCCCTGTGATGGGAGGTGTTTGTAGGGGTACTTGGGCAGCATCCTCCCATGGGAAGCAGCTGCTCTCCTACCCCACCCACTGCGCCTGAGAGCACGCAGTCTCCAGCCCTAGCTCCCTCCCACCCTTCTTTTTCTCGACATTTCAGTATTGATCTACCTTTTCCTAGGCCAATCCTGGGGCTTGCAAGGGATGGGGGAAGCCGGGTTGGGGTGAGGAGAGTAGGTAAGGGACAGTTTTACTTTGCTCGTGTTTGCTTTGGTTTGGGAGAAAGAGAATTATGAAGCAAAGTTATTCCTTAGAGGGAGGCGTTAGGTTTATCTCTGATTCTTATAAGAGAACCCAGTTTGAATGACGGGCCAGACTTTGCCCCTTCCCCATTAGTAAAGGGGTAGAATGGGGATGCTTTTGACAGTCATTATGCAGCCTTCTTTAGTAAAATGGAAAGTTGCCCTGGGAAGGGAAGTTGAGTTCAGGTTCAGCCAGTGGCGTTGCGCATTTGTTTTCCATTGGATGCAGAAGGGGGAGTTTGAAACACAGGGGAGGGGGGGAATAACGGGATGGGGGATGCTAGGAGGAGGAAGAGCAGCTGCTAGGGGCTGAGGAGAAGGGGGGTAGGGGGTTACTGCTCTGGAGTGCTCTTGATTGAAACAGAAAGGGAAAGATAACAACCAGCCGTTTCCTGCGTGCTCTGCCGTTGGTGCACACAAAATATCCTGGGCAAACCCCTTTTTGCCTTTTGTGCCCCACACCCCTTTAGATTTACCAAAAGATCCTGGGAAGATGGGGAGGGAGGAGATCCCAGGGACCTCAGCCCCTTCTCTCAAGGAGCTGACATTTTTTAGTGCCTCCTTTTTAAAAATGTTTCTAAGGCAGCCTGATCAGGAGACTGACAACAACCGCCTTCTGACAGCAAGGAGGACATGATGGGGGCGTGTTCCTTGCTATGTAGCTAGCAGCAGCGTCCCCTCTCCCTGCCTCTCTCTGCTCTATCTCCACCTCCTTTTCCCAGCCTTCAGAAGGCAGCTGCAATCAGCAGGGTTGTTTGAGACTATTTATTGGTTGCTGTAGATTATTATTTTTTTTGAAAGGCCAATTCTGTATTTTTTAAGCTAACAACACAGATCCCATGTAGTTGGAGAACCAAAGGCCTCATACATGACAAAAAGACTGAACCGTTCAGGTTACTTGCATGGAGTTGGTGCTTAAATGTGAGTTGATTTTGTTTTTTTAAAAGATACAGCAGCAAAAAAATAAAAATAAAAAAATTAATTTACCTGCTTATTTTAGAAACTGAGACTTGCCTGATTATATATAGAATTTTAGCCCCATGTATATTTGAGTATAATAAGAAAGTCTGTCTTAGAGAAGTTAGTCTGTTTTAAGGGATCCTAAGAAGCATTTTCTTCTTGTTTAACATGCTTATATACTTTGTAATGAAGGACCAAATTTCACCTTCCAAATGTTATCACATATTCTAAAGCAAAGTTTTATGCTGACAACTTCCAATCACAGCTTTTCAAGAGACTGGTTAGAAAGAGAGAGACCTGGATTCAGGGACCTAATGTCTGGGCACCAGAATATTTTATCTGTTGGTCATTGAAAAATCACCTTAAAAGTTTTAATCAGGTGCTATATATTATCTTATTTACTGGTGTTATGAAATGATTGCCAATTGGTGTTTTATTTTGATTCACATTAGTGTATAATGTAAAGCTTGTCAAGAGTTGCAGTTAATTTAAATAAGATGATATTAATAAGGGTTTTTTTTTTTTAAACTGTTGCCTGAACAGTACTTGCTACTTAACTATGAGAAGAGTAGTTGACTCCTTACATTAAAATTCAGAATTTTTTCTGATTAGGCTTGAATGAGCTCTTGGTAATCTTTTTATGTGGTAGTTTGAAGCAATCTGGTATAGGTTGATGTGTTGTTAGTGCTAAACCAGAGTGACTATCTCCTTTGATCTGGTAGTTTTCAATGTAAGAACTAAGCATTAGTCTTATATAATCTTGCAAATCAATGATAAAGTTCCAAAAGGGCTCACCTGGGTTGATATAGAATTCTAAAGATTGCTTCTCAGAACTTGCTCACAGCTCCATATCAAGTCTTGTCTAGATTCATGAAGAAGAAATGGTTATATAACCCCAAATGATCCTGACCTCTTTAAATAGTAAATTGTGGTTTCTTTAATTGAATAATGACTAGAAGTTGCCCATAACAAAACCTTTTAAGTTAATACCAATAAAAGTAGGTGACAGAACTTCCATATCACTTCCCTGTTGGGACTCTGTTACCAGAGGAGACTTATCTTTTACTATCATTGATTCCTAACTTTGCTCCTATTGAATAACTCTCTGGTAACAACTGTATTTAAGAATTCCTCATGGGCTGGGGTTGTGGCTCAGTGGTAGAGCACTTGCCTAGCTCGTGTGAGGCACTAGGTTCGATTCTCAGCATCGCATATAAATAAATGAAAAAAATAAAAGTCTATCAACAACTAAAAATATATATGTATAAAATTTAAAAAAAATTCCTCATGACCAAATTGTTAAAACAGGATTTTTTTTTTTTTTTTTTGTACCATGGATTGAATTTTTGGGTGCTTAATCACTGAGCCACATCCCCAGTCCTTTTTTGTATTTTATTTAGAGAAAGAGTCTCATTGAGTTGCTTAGGGCCTCATTAAGTTGCTGAGGCTGGCTTTGAACTAGCAATCCTGCAGCTTCCGAGCTGCTGGGATTACAGGCTTGTGCCACTATTCTTGGCTGGAAGGGATTGTTTTTAAAAGTACATAGGTGTTGCTGATCTCCTATGTGGGCTTTCTGTATAATAGGAGTAGAATTTATTTTATTGTGAACTTTAAGAAATCAGAGGTTCATTTTTAGCCCTTTCTCTCCCTTTCTCTGTCACTGGGTAGTTAGAAGACCTTGGACAATTTATTTTTCTTTTTGTACCGATGATTGAATTCAAGGGCCTTTTACTATTGAACTATATCCCAGCCCCTTTTATTTTTTATTGTGAGACAGCTCTCATTAAATTGCTCAGAGCCTCGCTAAGTTGCTGAGGCTCCTCACTAAGTTGCTGAGGCTCCTCAAGCTTGTGATCCTCCTGTCTCAGTCTCCCAAGCCACCGTGATTAAAGGCATGCACCACTGTGCCCATTGACATGTCATTGTGTTGATGAAACAAAAAGAATATGTATATATGTATGTTAGTTGTAGATAGATACAATACCTCTATTTTATTTACTTTTATGTGGTGCTGAGGATAAAATCCAGTGCTTTATATGTGCTACCACTGAGCTACAACTCCAGACCAACAATTCATTTTTAACCTTAAATTTCTGATACGTAAAATGAAAACTTTGCACAAAATAGCTCATGAATCCTTTTTTTTCCATTATCTTGACTTATATTAAATTTTTGATCAGGTCAGAATTTCTTCTTTTGTGTGTATTTCAAGAACGAGAATCAGTGCTCTTGTTTGATGATTTGTTTTTGTTTTTGCTTTTGGATTGAAACCAGGGATATTTAACCACTGAGCCACATCCCCAGCCCTTTTTATTTTTAATTCTAAATTGCTTAGGGCCTTAGTCTCCCAAACTGCTGGGATTACAGGCATGAGCCACTGTGATTTTTAATATCAGTTTGTACATTTGCCCACTTAACTGGCATCATTATTAGGAGAAATTCCAAGTTGGTGGGAAGTTTTGATTTTGTGGAAAAAATATAACTGAAGTTAGCCAATTTCATTTATAAGAAACACGTAAGGGCTGGGGATGTAGCTCAGTGGTAGAGCGGTGGCCTAGCATTGTGAGGCCCTGGGTTTGATCTCTAGCACCACATAAGACAAACAAAACCAATAAAGAAAAATGAAGAAAAAGTGTTTAAGAAATGGGGTCTCACTATATTGCCTAAGCTGGCCTTGAACTCTTAGCTCAAACAATCCTCCTGCCTCAGCTAGGACTACAGACGTACACAACTGCCTGGCTTGAAGATAGTTTTAAACGAAGTTCTGAGAACCTGTAGGAATTCCAGACATTATCTGGTGTGTAGAGAAGCCCTCTTCTTTGGCTAAATTTCTTGTTTGGCTCTTGTTTTCATTGTTGTACATTATTTTCAGTCTAAGTAGTATATTCCTTAAGCTTTTAAATGAAAAGTTCAGTAGATCAGTGTATTTATTAGTCCAAATCCCTACTTTATGTTCAAAATGAACTTCTTTGTTTTTTACTGAGCATTAGAAATTCAGTCTTTTTCAGTCATCTCTCACTAAAAACCTTATGAAATGTCCGTAACTTTATCTTCCACTGAATTATATTAAAGCACATGGTCCTTGCTGAAATCATTCACAAAATAGTGATTTACCTTCTGATTGGAAGCTAAGAAAAAATATTCTCATTTTGACTTAATTCTCATCTCTTTGCTCACCTTGAAGCTGTCCTTCCAGAGAACAACTGCAGATTCTATATCTGTTGCCTCCCTTGCCTTGTGGCTAGAGGGGGTGGCAACCATGCTTTTTTCGCTCAGAGGCATAACAGACTGCAGTGCTTCTCTTTTGGAGACTTGATGTGTTTTAATTGTAGGTCTCCTAATTAAGATCTCTTTGAGCCGGCCCACATTCCACTAATGTTGGCACAGCTTCCTTCTAGCACTTAACTGAAGGCCTTCAATTGAACCTTTTGTGAATATCTTGTCTCTTCATTCTTCTTCTGCCAAGGTGGAGCCCAGTGCCTTGGACCTTTGAGAAAGGGGGAAGCTTTGTGACCATCACTACTTTGGGAGGAACTTATTTAAGGATTGCTGGGGTGGGACCTTCCTTTGTTTGCATGTTATTTTCAGGGATTAAGAAAGGTTAAATTACTAATGAGTCTGGCATGATACACCTATTTTAATCAGATTCTTAACCTTGTAGGCACTAGTAGAAAAGAAGATGCTCATGTGTTCACTGATATAAAGCACTTGTTTGGATCTCATCTAGACTGGTTTATGAAGCTTAATGAATGAAATCATGTCATGGAGTAAATCACAGACTTGTGATATTTGTGTACCAGCAGGTTGTGAAGACAATCAAATGAAATTATTGGTTGCTCCTAAATTATGTCAGATTTTTTGAAACAGACTGAAAGTTAGCTTTGAGATTCAAATTAACTTTTTAGATTAGAACGGACTTTAGGAGGCTCTAGAAATTGTTGAACTAATTAAAGAATATTCTTGTAGTGCTAATATTGCTTGAGAAGTGAGAAATTGGCTGACTTCTAGAATAGTTTCAGAATAAGTCTTTTTTCCCCCACTGGAAAAAGTAATTTGACTTTAGTTCTATAAGTGCTCAAAATATGGTCCCTTCATATATCTGTATGTGGCATGCTAGAGGAAACAGGGAGTCTTTTATTAAGAAAAGGATTCTTAAGTCCTTCACCTGGGCCCAGATGGTTTCATTGATCACATCAGTATGAGGTAGGCAGACAAAGGACTATTTTTTTGTTGTTGTTATTGTCATTTCATTGGTCATGAAGAAGACCTGAAAGAAGGAAGTACAGGATCATTTATGGCATGCATTAAATAAAGCTGGAGGCCTGCACTCTTATACCTGAGTGGGTGGTTTTATGGCTTTATTCTCTAATTGCTGGCATTTATGACTGTGTGGATGCTACTGGCCCTGTGGCTGAGGTAGATTATGCTGGGAATAGGGAGGGAGAAGGGGTCCTTTTGTCAGCCTTTTCATTTCCCCCTTCAATAAGGTCTCTGAGAAAGCCCTGAGGAAATGCACAGACACTTGGACTGAGAGAATGACTTCCCATAAAATGGTTCTTTATATTTTTAAAAAGGATGATCTGCTTTTCTTGACCTATCCAAAGAAATCCATACCACCACTGTTAAATATTTCAGTGAGCTTTTTACCTTGTCAGGTTACACAACAGGGGAAGCCAACCATGAGGCTAGAGCCACTGTGGAACATTTGCTTTTATAGACTAAGGTATTTGAAAGGAGAATTTTGTTGTATGGTTTGTAGTAGTTGTAGGTGATGAAAGTCTCCTTGTAGGGTTAGTACAAAACTTCTTAAGAAGCCAAGTTTGGCTTAACTTTTTTAGATGTTGCATATATCTCCTTGGTGAATTTTAGTTTTAAGGAAACAGTTAACAAAGATGTAAATATAAGAGTTAGTTGGCAGTTTTATATACAGTGTATGAAAATTCCCCTTTCATTGAAATGAGTAGTTGTTTTTCTATTTGACAAATAGACTGAAGGGGTTTCCCCAGATATATTACCTTTAATTATTGCTACAGCAATACCTTATTAGGCACCAGTGAGTAGGATCTATTTCACTGTCATTTATTTCAGGACTTGGAGTTTCTGGCATATATTTTACCTATTTCTTGGATTTTTGTGTTTGGTTGGAATGTTTAGGTGGAGGTTTTTTAGTTATTGATAGACATTTATTTTATTTATTTATTTTTATGTGGTGCTGAGGATTGAACCCAGTGCCTCACACATGCTAGGCAAGCACTCTGCCGCTGAGCTACAGCCCCAGCCCATGGGTGGAGATGTTTTGTTATCAGCAGTGAGAATTGTGAACCCTTCTAATATTGGAACTATTTGAGAGATCTGTCCCTTGTCGGTGCTTTGCTGAAGCATCGTTTCATGCTCATTTTATAGTATCAAAGTAATTATGGTTTTCTGTCTTGAATTAGGAGAATATAAGACCCTTGTGGAGTGGAGTTTTTAAAAAAAATTTTTTTTTTTTTAGTTGTTGATGGACTTTTTAAAAAATTTATATGCCATGCTGAGATTCAAACTCAGTGCCTTACACATGCGCTCTGCCACTGAGTTACAACCCCAACCCATGAGGAGTGTTTTTGAAGACGTTTTTTTCATTAGGCTCTCCTTTAACTATCTCAGTTCTAAAAACTAGGGAAAAGTTAGTCATCATCTTACTCCTAGAAGAACAAATATTTATACATGCCAGTATCAATTTTTGTCCATCTGTGAATATTGACAATTTTTAGATCAAACACAACATTGTCCCTGAATTATTGCCTTTAATTATAAGCCTTAAAATCTTGGGATAACATATCTCTTAAGATTAGTTAATGAGGAAATCCATTGGTAATCTCTGGTTAGGATTTTTTATTCATGCATATATAAACACCTTTACAAAGGAGAGGCAGAATCTCATAATCTAATCTGGAATAGTGTGAGATAGTATAGCACAGTACTTAAGAGCTACTAAAACTGTGGGCTCTGGAATCTCATTTTAGCCATTTATTAGCTGGAGGTATTGGAAAGTTTCTTGACTTCTCAGTTTTTTTCATTTGTAAATTAGGGGTAATCTAGGTTCTAAGTTATTGTGAAGCTCAATTGAGACCAGCATGCAAAGCACTTAGCACTTTGCCTGGCACATGGGAAGCCCTCATTATTATTAGAATAAAGAAACTAAAAGGACATAACTACTGTAATCTTTTTTTATTTTCTACCAAAATAATTGGTTTTTATTATTTTGAGGTATACCTTTATATGTGTGCCCATTTGAGTACTGTAAGCTCTCTCCATTTGCCAACATGAATGCTACACACATCTTGACTTCAAGATGTTCTTAATTTTGCTTTGGGTGTCAAGCTTTTTTTTTTTTTTTGTATGGGAATTGCACCCAGGGGCTCTTAATCACTGAGTCATATCCCCATCCTTTTTTTTTATTTTAAAATCTTGCTAAATTGCTTAAGGCCTTGCCAATGCTGAAGCTGCTTTGAACTTGCACTCTTCCTGCCTCAGCCTCCCAAGTGTCTGTCCTAGCACATATTGAGTTCTTCTGTAAATTCAGTGGAACCAAACTGAAGGTCAGCCACTCATCTTGGTAATATTGGTGTCCAACCAAAACATAATTAGGGACAAGGCAAAAAGAAAGGAGGAGGAGAATAAGTAAATAGGCAGGTAGGATACCAAGAAATAATGCCCCCATGAGTTGCATAATTGTCAGGGAGGAGATGGGGAGGTAGCTCTGAGGCAGAACTCTTCTGGCTTCAATTCTCCGTACTGCAGAAAACCCCAAAACCCTCAAATAGTCAAAGCAAGTTAAAGTTTAAGAATAGCTAGTAGAGGACTGTATGCTGTAGAAGGCAAAATATAGTTCTGCTGTACATATCACAAAAAAAGAAAATTGACAGGTTGTGGTGGTGAACAGCTATAATCCTAGTTATTCAGGATCAGGAGGCTGAAGCAGGAAGATTGCAAGTTCCAGGTCAGCCTGGACAATTTGGTGAGACCCTTTTTCAAAATAAAATTAAAAGGGAGCAGAGGATGTAACTTAGTGGTAGACCACTTGCCTAGCATGCACCTGGCTGTGTATTCAATCCCCGATACTACCAAAAAAAAAAAAGGTTTGTGAATATACTCAGAACACCATCTTTTACAGATTAAGAAATTGAGGCACACGCAGACAAGTAGTTTAAGTCATATGGTTAGTATGTGGCCAAACTGTGATTAAAATCTTAACCTACATCTACTTGACAGTTCATTCTTGCTCTTTATTCAAGTCCTTCTTGTTCCTGCCCCCATCCAGTGGATTTCTGAGTCACATCCATTAGACTGTGATAGCATTTCCTTAATCTGTCCCTACTTTTCAGTTTCTACAGTCCCAATAGAAATTCATTACCTTTGCATGGATTGTTGGGATAATCTCCTACATCTGGTCTCTCTGCCTTCCCTTTTCACCCTATACAGGGTTGCCAGTAGTTTTCTTAAATATAATCTGACTATGTCACTATTTTCCTAAAACTCTGACTTTTAACTAATATACAATTTAAAATTCTCAGCCCTTCGTAGTCTAGCTGGCCTTCATTTCTACATCTTGAACCTTATCTCCTCAACATCCATACTCTCTTTTCAGCTGTACCTGCATTGGAATGCCAAGCTAATAGGTGTTCTCCTGAGTTTTGTGGTCCTGCCTTTCTACATTTTAAAGCCCTCCCTTTGCCTTAAAGTCTTTCCCTCTTGACCTGCCTATAGCTTATTCATCTTCTGTGACTCAACTCAGATCCCCACATCCTAGCTCTCCCATGAAGCTTTCATAGATGCTAATGCTAGTGAAAACTCTACTTATCATTTCCTCTTCTTATTGCACTTTATAACTGTCCTCAAAGAATATCCAGGCTTTCTTTTGTTCTGAACAGTTTTTGAATGTGTGTATCTTTCCCCTATTAGTTTGTGATTCCATTAAGGCAGAGACCATTTCTAGGTCATCATTTTTTTTTTTCACTTATGTTTTACATTGTTTACGGTGATGACTTTTTGTATAGAAGGTGATTAGTGACTTTGTTAAATTGAAAATTAAATGTACATACAAGTTTTAAGAACATTTTGTAGCCAGGTGTGGTGGTGCATGCCTGTAATCCCACCCAGCAGCTCGGGAGGCTGAGGCAGGAGGATAGAGAGTTTAAAGCCAGCCTCAGCAAAAGTGAGGTGCTAAGCAACTCAGTAAGACCCTGTCTCTAAATAAGATGCAAAATAGGACTGGCAATGGGGCTCAGTGGTTGAGTTCAATCCCTGGAGCCACTGCCTCCCCAAAAAGAACATTTTTGCAAGGATATACTATATAAGCTAGAAGAACTTGCACATGATAGGATAATTTTGACTAATTTTTAAAAAATACTAAACTCATTTAAGTATGGCAGAGGAAAGCCTAAGAGCCATTATAGGACTTTGTAAAGGTTTACAAAGTCCTATAAGGTTGTGGAAGTGATGTTGAGGTATCCTGATGGGATGGCATTATCTTTTATGTAGATAATACTTAGCACTGATCATCCCCTTACTTGAGTGTTGTTTCCATTTCTAGGTTCCTCAACTTAAAAGGGATGAGGAGACCTTGGAGACGGTTCTGAGGAGACTCAAAAGATGATTATGTGATTGGAAGTCAGTCCTATGAGGAAAGGTTGAAAAAATGAAAGGTTAAGAGGCAACTTATAACTTCAGAAAACATGAATGGATCCATTATTAGGAATGGTAACCAGCTGTTTTCTAGTTCCACTGATATTAGAATAAAAAAAAATAGGCTTAAAATAAAGTAAGGAGTAGTAGGTAAACCTTGCTACTAATGATCATTTTCATTACAATGTTGGTAAAAAAGTTACCAAAATAATCTTCTCTGGAGATGAATTTTTATGACCTTCCCCTTCTGAGAATCAATAAATGTATTCTTATTCCGCTCCTTGAGGCATGGATCATGTTTTATACTTTTTAATTCCCCAAGGGGCCCTAGGACCTCATTGGTTCCCTAAAAGTGTTTGATTTGAACTGTCGATTTGTGACAAAATAATTAATTTTTAGTAGTAAGTTTCTAGAGAAATGCCTATATGAAATAATGATTTTTGTAGTGGTTTTATAGGAGAATAAAAATTTTATTAAGTGGAGCTAAGAGAAATCTTAACATCAGGAAAACAGTGATGTGGACTTAAAGTAGAAAACAAGCATTTGTAGCTTTTATGCCATTTTTAGTTTTACATTAAAGAGTAACACTGCAAAAATATCCCTTCTTAGGATTATCACTGCCTGTGGATGCATTATCACAAGTGCTTGCAAGTCATTTCCAATCTTGCTTCATGTGAATTAGTTTTATAAAAAGCCTCTGACCCTTGGCTTTTGAGGCTGTGTGGAGGGCTTGCATCACTCAGAATGAAACCTTTTTAGATGTGTTGGGTTGCAGAAAGCATTTCCTGTACAGTCAGAATGAAAACTCTGAATTGGGATTATTCATATAGATCACCAAAACTCTGGGCAGAGTTGATATTAACACCAGTTAGTTTTCCTACCAACATTTAGCTCCAAAACCTTGGTTGGGTTATTGAAGCTTTAGCACTTTTGAATTTAGTACTGGCACTGTGCATGAATTTTTTTCTTTTAGGTGAATGGATACTAGGTTTATTTAAGGTTAATTATATATTTCAAATATTTTCTAAATTCTTTTAATAAATGGGGTACACTTTTAACCAGTCTTTCTCAAAATGACTGGAGTTCATAGGTGAAGCTGGATTGTTTCAGGAAATCTGCAAGTGATGATAAAATGAAGGGCAGTTTGACTCCCTGATTGTAAAACTGGCCATCTTCTGAGAAACTCTGGGAATTGGAAATAGAACAGATTCATACTATTCCTGTAACTTTTAATTGCTAGTCATAGACGTATAAATTCAGAAAGCAAAAAAATAAAAAAAAAAGAGTAATTATGATTTCTTTATTCTTCTTGAGAGTCTCTACTATTAGAATAATAAAAAATACCAGGGACTTTTTTTTTTTTTAAAATGGGTTAATGCCACCTAATGTGGTCTTCTCAGAATGTGATGGCAAACTTCCAAATATGATGTGGTAATCTGAAGACACCAATTAGCTTTTCAAAAAATTAAGAACACAAAATTTCCCACCTTCTATATTTGAACATTAATTCCTAAAAAATATTAGATCAAAATCATTTTGACTGGGGCTGGGGATATAGCTCAGTTGGTAGAGTGCTTGCTTTGCATTCACAAGGCCCTGGGTTTAATCCCCAGCACCAAAAAGAAAAAAGAAGAGATGACCCTATTTACCTTGAGAATGGGAAGGAAGTTGTGGCTTCTTCGGTGTTACCCCAGTTGCTGTTGGTCATCCAACAGCCCATCTTCCCAGAAGGAAAGATGCAGCTTGACTTTTGCATCAGGATGAGAACAACAAGCTGAAAGAGAAGAACTGAAACTTGTAGTTGAATGAGGATTTGGCTCAAACTGAAGTTAACTACTTAAAGTTGGCATATGAGAGACCAAGTCCTCTTGTAATAAAAAGAACCATCTCTGAAAACAAAGTTGGTGTTTGATTAATTTTTTCACCCTATACAAATAAATCTGGTCATTTTGTGGTACTTTTCCTGTTGGAGTATAAACCTTGTGATTATGATGATTAGTTTAATTTTTTACAGTTTGCCAGATGGGTTTATTTCTTTTGCTTCTGCTAATAGATAAGTCAGTTTAGACTTAGAAACTGAGGAAATATACCTTCTTGTGTTTTTTTTTTTAATGACTTTGAAAAGTAATTAGGGACATTGCCAAGAATCTGAATAGCTTAATATCTGAAGACATTCATGTTTCTGTTTCTGTTTAGTTTTTAAAGATAAGCTATTTTATGACTACTTTTCCTTTTTTCCTTCTTTTGGCTTTATCACTGAGCTACATCCCCAGCTCTTTTTATTTTAAGATAGGGTCTCACTAAGTTGTCCAGTTTATGATCCTCCTGTTTCAGCCTCCCGAGTTGCTGGGATTACAAAAATGTAATCTGAAGCAGGATGGGTAAAGTTTACCTGTCTCATTTGATGGCTGTTTTGAGCATCTTTGCTCAGTGTGTGTTTTTTTGTTTGTTTGTTTGTTTTTGTTTTTGTACTGGGGATTGAACTCAGGGGCATTTAACCACTGAGCCAAATCCTCAGCCTCCCCCCACCTTTTGTTTTTAAATATTATTTTAGAAGTTGATGGGCCTTTATTTTATTCATTTATTTATATGTGGTGCTGAGAATTGAACCCAGGGCCTCACACGTGCTAGGCAAGTGCTCCACCACTGAGCCACAATCCCAGCACCCACTGGCCCTTTTTTTTTTAAGAGAGAGAGAGAGAATTTTTTAATATTTATTTTTTAGTTTTCGGCAGACACAACATCTTTGTTTGTATGTGGTGCTGAGGATCAAACCCGGGCCGCACGCATGCCACGCGAGCGCGCTACCGCTTGAACCTCATCCCCAGCCCCCCCACTGGCCCTTTTTTAATCTTTTATTTAGAGACAAGTTCTCGCTGAATTGCTTAGGGTCTAAGTTACTGAGACTGGCTTTGAACTTGCCATCCTCCTGTGTCAGCCTCCCAAGCTGCTGGACATCTTTGCTTCTTGATCTTGTTAATGTAGAGTAGGCATGAGGAGAACTGCTTCTTCCTCTGATTACAAAATAGGCAGCATTTGTGTTTCTTGAGTGATAGTTGCTAGGTAGAATTGAATTAAATATCTGAATATTGGACTTCATTCTTATATGGATGAAAATTTTACCTTCTGTTGTAATTTAAGAAAGTGTATTATTGTCTTTGTACTCTAAAATCCTAGGTGATCTTTTTGTGTTAATATTCTCAACATCAGGCAGAGATTATATTTAAAGCAGTTTAAATCTCTTCTTCTCTGTTAATGCATTCAGAAAACCATTCTTCTCTTTGATGTACCAATGACCTCAGAGAATCAGCCCTTGCCCCTGCCTATCTGTTCACAAGATACTAAGATATCTATTCAATAACTGTTACATTTCATTTCTTTTTTTTTAATTTTTAATTTTATTTATTTTTTTTAAAGAGAGAGAATTTTAATATTTATTTTTTAGTTTTCCGCGGACACAACATCTTTGTTTATATGTGGTGCTGAGGATTGAACCTGAACCCGGGCCACACGCATGCCAGGCGAGCGGGCTACTGCTTGAGCCACATCCCCAGCCCTCATTTTTTTTTTAATGTTTATTTTTTAGTTTTAGTTGGACACAGTACCTTTATTTTATTTATTTATCTTTTTATGTGGTGCTGAGGATTGAACCCAGTGCCTTGCATGTGCTAGGTGAATGCTCTACCACTGAGCCACTACACCAGCCCCATGTTACATTTCTTGACTACTTTCAGTAACCTTGTTGGCTTAAAAAATTCGTCTCTGGATGTCTGCATATTTGACCATGCTTGAATATATTTTTCTCTTATTGATCCCACATCATTATTTTTATATTTTAGAAATGTTTTACAGGTATCACTACATTTACTTATATTAAAAATGATGAAAAAGTACTTGCAAAGAGGCTCATCTTCCTAAATGGCAGTCATAAATATTGTACTCTATAAAGTAAGAAAAGGACAGAGATTAGAGAATGGAATTAACTTTTGAAAGATCATCTTATGTTCTAGGCACATTATTAAGTGCTGGGACTTTAGTATTGAACAAGCTCTTCTCTCAGGGAGCTTACTATCTACCTTTTTTTTGGTACTCAGGGGCACTCAACCACTGAGCCACATCCCCAGCCTTATTTTGTATTTTATTTAGAGACAGAGTCTCACTGAGTTGCTTAGTACCTTGCTGTTGCTGAGGCTGGCTTTGAACTAGTGATCCTCCTGACTCAGCCTCCTAAACTGCTAGGATTACAAGCATGTGCCATAATGCCTGGCTCTACTTTTCTTTTTAATAAGTTCAGCTTAAAGAATAGTGTGAATATGAGCATAAGTACTAAAATTGTAGTACTTTGCAAGATATTCTGGAAATTGATTATTTGAAAATTGAAACTCTCAATATTAACAGAATTGTCCTTAGGAGTAATTTAGCTACTAATCTTCATTTACTGATGTACTACTGACTCTTGAGAGGCAGTTGTATTATATGAAATATAAGAATGAATGAAGATTTTTAAAAATATGTATATTTTTTTAAAGAGAGAATTTTTTAATATTTATTTTTTAGTTTTTGGTGGACACAACATCTTTATTTTATTTTTATGTGGTACTGAGGATCGAACCCAGTGCTCTGTGCCTGCCAGGCGAGCACGTTACCATTTGAGCCACATCCCCAGCCCAGTATTTTTTAGTTGTAGTTGGACACCATACCTTTATTTTATTCATTTATTTTTATGTGGTACTGAGGATCAAACCCAGGGCCTTGCACTTGCTAGGCAAGTGCTCTACCACTCAGCCCCAGCCCCAGCACCTGAATGAAGACATTTTTTAAAATATATGAAATATTTAGCAGCTTTTCTCTTCCTGTTTAAAGGGAACTTTAATTCTACTACCTTATTTGCCACTTTGTACAAAGTGCCCCCCTTCTGTTGAAGACCAGTGTCTACTTTCAAGCTCTGGATTCCATCACCTCTCATCCATTCAGGATTGTACCTCTTCCTGCATCTGCAGTTTATCTCTCACAACTGGATTGGTGCCATCACAATATAAAGCTGTCTGAATATAATTATTTTTTTAAATTCTTGAAAAGGCCAGGTGCGGTGACACATGCCTATAATCCCATTGGCTTTGGAGACTGAGGCAGGAGGGTTTCAGGCTCCAAGCCAGCCTTGGCAACTTAGCAAGATCCTATCTCAAAAAAATAGGGGCTGGGGTTGTGGCTTAGTTTGAGCCACTGGGTTCAATACTCAGCACCACATAAGAATATATAAAGATACTGTGTCCAACTACAACTAAAAAATATAAAAAGGACTGTTGATGTGGCTCAATGCTTAAATACCCCTGGATTCAGTGCCTAGTACAAAAAACAAACAAAACAAAAACCACCCTCAAACCCATTGAACCTATGTCCTCTTCCAGCTACTACCTGATTCTTTGCTCCTTTTGACAGAACTTTTTCAAAGTGCTATGTGTAATTGCTGTCTCTACTTTCTCACCTCTCATTCTCTCCTCAACCTTTCCTATTGGGCTTTTATTCGCAGGACTCCACTGAAATAACTCTTTATCATGATTCTCAAGGACCTCCATTTTACTAGGTTGAATAGATATTTCTTAGTCTTCATCCTGGCATCATTTGAACCAGCTGATAACTCTCTTCAAATATCCTGTTTTTTGGGCTGGGATTGTGGCTCAGCAGTAGAGTGCTTATATCGCACACGCGGGACCCTGGGTTCAATCCTCAGCACTATGTAAAAAATAAATGAGTGAAATAAAGGTATTGTGTCCAACTATAAAATAAAAAATATTTAAAAAAATAAAAACATACCCTTTTTATTTGGATTCTATAACACTATACTTACTGTTTATCTACTTAACTCATCAGTTATTAATTTTCAGGATTCTGTGTAATTCCCCTCTTCTGCTAAATGTTGAAGGTACTCAAGAGTCTATTTTTGCCTGCCTTCTCTGTCTACACATTCTTCCTGGTGATCTCATCCAGGCTTCATCTATATGACTACCAACAAAATCTTTGTCTCTGATACTATTTGGTGGAATTCTAGACCTGTGCAACCACCTGCCTATTTGATATTTCCATTTGCATAACAATAGGCATGGCTAACATTAACTGAGTGTTTATTGTGGTCCAGATTGTACTCTGAGCATTTCACATGTATCTCACCTAATCTTCATGACCACCCTGTGAGGTGCCACTATTATTCTCAGTTTGCACATAAGAAGACGAGTATGCCTGGAACCACGTGCATATCTGATAAATACCTTGCACTTACCATGTCCAAAATGTTTTGATTTTTTTCCCTCAAAAGACAGGGTATATAGCTCAGTGGTTGAGTACTTGCCTAGAATTCATGAAGCACTGGGTTTCATCCTCAGCACAACCACCAAATATATATAATTTTTTCCCCTCCCTCTCTCAAGCCTTTACCAGTTTTAGTCTTTTGTTTTGGAATGACTCTAATATATCCAGTTGCTGAAGACCAAAGTTTTACAAGAGTTATCCCTGATTTCTCTGTTTTATTCACATCCCAAACCTGAGCCATCAGCAAATTCTGTCTGCAATGCACCAGATATACCCCAGCTCTCAGCTTCCTCTCAGCAACTCAGCCACCAAAACTCTAGACTTATCCATTATAATCTTTTGGCTGGACTATTTTCTCTCCTCTCCTTGCTTTTGTTCTTTCCTTACCAGAGTTTGTTCATCACACAGCAACTATGAATTCCAGTATTACATCATAATATTTATTCACATTAAACCTGGCAGTGTCTTCTGTACTGCTTGAAAAAAAAAAATCCAGGTTCCTTACTGTGGCCAACAAATATGTATGTGAGCTGGCCTCTGATCAAGCTTGTTTTTCATCACCATATCTTACTCTCATTCATTCTGCTGCAGAGCCATGCTGACCTTTTCTATCTGTCATGTGTGCTGTGCTTATTGCAGTCTCTGGGCTTTAGTACTTGCTATTGGACTAAAATACTATTCCATCAGTGTCTTTACAAACTGTTTTTCCCCCTTCATTTAGGTATAACCAGGTTTGGCAAGTGATTTTCTGCAAAGTGCCAGACAGGTGGTTTCTGTTGTTCTAGTGCAGAATTAACCATGAACAATATACATAAATGAATGAGTGCATTCAAATTTTATGGACACTAAAATTTGAAGTTCATAAAATTTTCGTGTGAATAAAATATTCCCTTTATTTCTTTCAAACATTTAAAAATAATAAAACCTATTTTAACCTTAATTCATGGACCAAAAAAAAAAAAAAAAAATGGGCTAGACAAATCTAGCCAAAGTCTGTGGTGCTTAGTTTACCTAGTTTTGGTAAACTTAGCTTAGAGTGAATAGTTCTGGACCATTCTTGTAAATACCATCCCACAGCTAACCCCTGTCTATCCTTATTGCCTTAGTGTCATTTATTCATTTATTAAGTGTTTACTTTCTCCAGGTTGTAGCATCAAGGAGGGATTTTGTCAGCATATCTTAAGAGTCCAGAATGGTAATTGGCAACAACTCAGTAAATACTTGCTGAATGACTAAATGCCAGTCACATTTGAATTATGGTTGTAGACTGCTCTCTCCTTTTTAAAAATCTTTTTCCTATTCTAGGTCATTATATCCATTTCTGGAATAGGCTTCAATACAGTTAGACCTTTTCTACATTTAAGAACCAGTAGTGGGCTCGGTGTAGAGCATTTGCCTAGCATGTTTGAGGCATTGGGTTTGATTCTCAGCACTGCATATAAATAAATGAATAAAATAAAGGCTCATCAACATGTAAAAAGTATTTTAAAAAAAAAAAGAACCAGTGATAGCCCCTGCTCTGACCAGACGGTCCTGGAATTAACAAGGTTTTAGTGCTTGATTTGTCTTTCATTTTGTCCCTGCTGAGGTTTTCCCTGTCCAAGCCAGTAAGTTTTTACTAATCCTTGCATCTGATCATCTTAGTAATAGTAGTAGTAGTATTACTATTACTACTAATTCGGTACTGGGGATTGAACCAGGGGTGCTTTACTACTGAGCTCTATCCCCAGCCCTTTTTATTTTAAATATATTTTTTTTTAGCTGTTGATAGTCTTTTATTTATTTACATGTGGTGCTGAGAATCAAACTTAGTGCCTCACACATGCCAGGCAAGTGCGCTATCACTCAGCCCCAGCCCTCTCTTTTTTTACTTTTTAAAAATATTTTTTAGTTGTTAATGGACCTTTATTTTAGTTATTTATATGCAATGCTGAGTATCAAACCCAGTGCCTCATGCATGTTACACTCTACCACTGGGCTACAACCCCAGGCCATTCCTTTTTTTTTTTTTTTTTTGAGACTTTGTCTCACCAAATTGCCCAGGCTTACGCAGTTTGCTATTCTTTTTTATTTTGTACCAGGTATTGAACTCAGGGGCACTCAACCACTGAGGCACATCCCCAGCCCTATTTTGTATTTTATTTAGATACAGGGTCTTACTGAGTTGCTTAGCATCTTGCCATTGCTGAGGCTGGCTTTGAACTTGAGATCTTCCTGACTCAGCCTCCCAAGCCTCCCTGGGATTACAGGCGTGTGCTACTGAGCCAGGCAATTTGCTATTCTTCTGCCTCAGCATCCCTAGTTGCTAGGATAACAGGCATGCACCACCATGCCCAGCTTCTCCCCATTTCTTAATCTGTTATTGCCTATTACCACCATTATGATTTATTTTCTTCTGAACTATATTCTTAAAAAATTGCTGGTTGTGAACCTCCTTGATATTCTAAAGAAATCTGTTGTCTCACCTGAAAGATATGTATACACATTTAAACTTGCTTGTAATTTCGAGTTTATAATCTTACTCCTGCCTGTAAGCTTTTCTGCAACTAAATCCGTGCTTAGTCCTCTTTCCTCTTTCTCAAGAGCACTGCCCTCCTTTGTGCTGCGTATTCATTCTTTCCTACTGCTGTCTTCATCGTCAACTCCAGTTTTCCATTTATTACCATTTGGTTTTCAGAATTTTCAGTTCCTTCTTTCCTGCTATGTCCCCTTTTAGCATAAAAACATAATCAACTCCAAAATAATCTTCCTGTGATGGTCTTTCCCTACCTTATGCCCTAGCTTTTCTTCCTCATATAACTGAGTTTTTCAAGAGTAATTTATATTCATTTTAATTTACCTCAACCCAGTACAGTATGCCTCCTCTTGCTTCTAACATTGTATTGAAATTGGCTTTGGTAATGTCACAGGTGACCTCCCAGTTTTGATATGCTACTTTTCATTTCAGTTCTTACCCAGCTTGAACCTTCCCTTGATATGTATTTATCCCTTGGTTCATGATCTGTGAATATTCCATCAAGACTGCTTCCTTGGCTCCCCCTTCTCTTGAGTATTGTTTAGCTGTATCTGCTCCTCGGTGCTCTTTCTTCATTCTCAGTATTATCTCCTTGGGTGATGGCATTCAAATGCATGGTTTTAGCATTCATATATTCATTGAGTTCGATGTATTTTCTCCATATCATTGTTTCCTATAGACAACTTAGACATTTCTAACTCAAATATCTAAAGTTATCTCTTTTCTTCCTTCTATAAACCTCTTTCTGTATCTCCAGTCTTGATAAATAGCACCAGAAACCTGTTCAGCCTACGCCAGACACCTGCATTTCTTTATTGATTCTTTCCATTCCCTCAACTCTTTATATCAAAACTTTACCTGTTTTGCCTCTTAAAGATCCTGGCGGGGGGGGCGGGGGCTGGGGATGTGGCTCAAGTGATAGCGCGCTCGCCTGGCATGCGTGTGACCCGGGTTCGTGTTCGATCCTCAGCACCACATACAAACAAAGATGTTGTGTCCACCGATAACTAAAAAAAAAATAATAATAATAAATAAATATTAAAATTATCTCTCTCTCTCTCTCTTCGGAATGTGTCCTTTCTCCTCACTTCTGGCTTTAAAGTCAATCTCTACTTTTCCACTGTGTCAAAATGATCTTTTGAACATCCTAATCATGCTTCTCTTAGTTCATGGAGAGTTGGTGACTCCATAGGTACTTCAGGGTATAGTCCACCCTTGCTCAAAGATAAACTTCAACCTCATGAGGGCATATAGGCCCTTTTTATCATCTGCCTCTTGCCCTCACTCCCCAGTATTTTCTGCCCCTTTTCTATGTGAGCTGAGCTAGAACCCTAGCCATACAGAACTGTTTATAATTTGCTAATGCTGTGTTCTTTTGTGCCCCTGTGCCCCTCTCTCAGTCTGCACCATGCTCACCCCGCCCCCCCATTTTATCAGCTTCAAAAGCTTGATAAAGTTTTCACCCTGTCTGCAATGGCTTTCCTGGCCCTTTCTCCTTACTTGGGTTAGTTGTCTTTCCGTTGTGCTCCCACATGCATTTCTCCAGCAGGTGTCTTCTTCTACATAGTAGGCAACACACTGTTCCATCAATTAACTCATCTGCAGAAGGGTTGAAAGCAGAAGGGTTTTTGTTGTCGTTGTTGTTGTTTGTTTGGGAACTTGAACCCAGGGGCACTCTACCAATGAGCTACATCCCCAGACCTTTTTATTTTTTATTTTGAGACAGAGTTTTGCTAAGTTGCTGAGTCTGGCTTTGAATTTGTAATCCTCCTGCCTCTACCTCCTGAGTCACTAGGATTATAGGCATGTGCCATTGCTCCAGGCTAGAAGCTTTTCTTATCTTTGTCCTTTACTCAGTAATGGAACTCATATATTTTCATATATGAGTGATTGAATGGATTGGCTTCATTTGTCTCCCAACCTAAGAGAATTCTTCTTATGCTTTTTTTTTTCTTTTTTGGTATGGGGGATTGAACTCAGGGACACTCAACCATTGAGCCACATCCCCAGTCTTATTTTTAATTAAGAGACAGGGTCTCACTGAGTTGCTAGGTGCCTTGCTATTGCTGAGGCTTGCTTTGTACTTGTGATTCTCCTGTCTCAGCCTTCCGAGCTGCTGGGGTTACAGACATGCACCACCACACCCAATCCAGAGTTAAGGTTTGATCTAGAAAGATTCATTCAAGGTAATGAACATATTCATTACCTCACCAACTTACTTTTTTGTGATGAAAATGTAAAGTTCCACTTTTTCAGCAATTTATTCATTATTTAATATTAACTCTTATTATTAAATTATTAACTGAGATCTAACACTAAAATTAATTCCTTTAGTCTTAATTGAAACTTTGTGTCCTCTGAGCAATATCTCTCCTTTCCTCACTCCTCTCCCCTAGCCTCTTGTAACTACTTTTCTACTCCTGTTTATATGAGGTCAACTGTTTTAGATTCCACATATGAGATTACACAGTATTTATCTTCCTGTGTCTGACTTATTTCGCTTTGTGTAATGTATTCATTTCCATCTATGTTGTCAGAATTTCTTTATTTTTAAAGTATTCCAATGTATATATATGGACCATGTTTTCCTTATTCAGTCATCCATTAATAGGTACTTAGATTGCCCCCATATCTTGGCTATTGTGAATAGTGCTGGAATGAACTTGGTAGTATAGATCTCTCTTCAACATGCCAATTTCAATATCTTTGGGTATTTACCCAGAAGAAGGATTGCTGGATTATATGGTAATTCTATTTTTGTCTTTTTTTTTTTTTTTTGAGGAATCTCCATACTATTTTTAAAAATGACTATTAATTTGCATTCCTACCAATGGTACACAAAGTTTCCCTGTTCTCTGCATCCTCACCAATACTTGCTATCATTTGTCTTTTTGATAATAGCCATTCTAAGGTGATATCATTGTGGTTTTAATTTGGTCCCTGTGTCTTTTTTGTGTGTGTGTTTTGGTGCTGGGTATTGAACTCAGCTAATATAGTATAAGCACATGCTCTGTCACAGTGCTAAGCCCCTGGTCCCTACGCACTCTTTTTTTTTTTTAATATTTATGTTTTTTAGTTGAAAATGGACACAATAACTTTATTTATTTATTTTTATGTGGTGCTGAGGATGGAACCCAGTGCTTCACGCATGCTAGGCAAGTGCTCTACCACTGAGCTACAACCCAGCCTCCCTACACATTCTTAAAAGTGAGAATCATATTGTGTAATTCTTTGAAGTATACTACAGTTCTATTACCATTGTAGGTATTTTAATATTTTTTAAATAGTATATTGCAGTTCCCTTTATTTTCATTGTACAAACATGTATTGGGTGCCAGATTTATGTCAGATACCAGGAGTACAAAAATGAGTAGGGAAACTGTCCCTGTCCTCAAAGAGTGCACACTTTGAGAAGGAGACAAACATGTGAATGCATTTTTAAAATCCCTTCCACTCATAAAACTAGTAATTATGTGCGTGTGTCTCTGAAATGCAACATCAAGAAGGGTATTTTGGAGCATGTAGCAGGAGACAAAAGGGAACTGTGCCAGCAGAAGTGATAGCTAACTGGAATCAATTCCCACAGAGGAGGTGTTACTCTTATTATAGCTGCCAAGACGTGCAGTTTGCCTCCTGGATGTTTCTTCAACTTTAGCTGTTCTTAGTCATTCTCTTAGTTCTCCTGTGGCCTGCTCATCTGATTGAACCATATTTGATGATACCAATAATTAGAGCTCTTCAAAAAGAAATTTTAAAAAATGTGTGATTTAGGAGCATTTTTGATACTGTCTCGGGTTATTGTTGTTATTTTCAATTGATTCATTGAAGTTAATTTTGTAATTGAAGGAATTTGAGTTTTTAGGCTCTTGAGACTAAAGATTTTGCAGACAGAAAAATGCTAAGATACAGTTGCTAAAGGGCATGTTTGAGTTACCTACCATTTAATGAAGTGTCATCACAAAGGAGCCTCTTGAGAGAAGATAAAGAAGAAAGATGTGAACAGGGTCATAGCAGGCCTTGTTGTGGAGGCCAAGGTTGGCCAAGATTGTTGAATAGAATTTTCCGAGTATCTTCGGAAACTCCACCTAGCCCAGGAAGTGAAGAACTTGAAGTGGATGGTTTATTCCTCTTTGACTCTGGTAAATTGGGAAGTACTCAAGGGAGGAACTGAAAACTGTATTTTAGCTGGGATAGAGAGGAAAGAGCATTGAGATCCATCTGTTGAATTTGTTTTTTTTTTTTTTTTTTTTTGGGGGGGTGGTACCAGGGATTGAACTAAGGGACACTCGACCACTGAGTCCCATGACCAGCCCTACTGTAATTTATTTAGAGACAGGGTCTCACTTAGTTGCTTAGCGCCTCGCTGTTCCTGAGGCAGTCTTTGAACTCGCAGTCTTCCTGTCTCAGCCTCCTGAGCCACTGGGATTACACATGTGCACCACCATGCCTGGCCCATTGTTGAATTTTTATCAGGTCACTAGTATCACTAGGAATTGTGCCACATCTAATCAATGCAGATGATTTAGGTCGCCAATTGCTAGCCCTGGAGTGGTGCTAGATACAATGGTGAGGAATAGCAATATACATTGTCATCCTTTCAAAGAATTTTGAAACTTGTTGAGTTTTTCTTCATGAACCAAACATGTGTAAGAAAAAAATTAATTATTCTTAGATGTAAGCAAATTTTTTATTCTGGAATATGAATTATATGGTATTTTGTTCTGTAGTGACTTTTTAAAAATATTTATTTTTTAATTATAGGTAGATACAATATCTTCATTGTATTTTTATGTGGTGCTGAGAATTGAACCCAGTGCTTCACGCATGGTAGGCGAGTGCTCTACCTCTGAGCCATAACCCCTGTAGTGACTTTTTGAGCAGTATTGGGGATTGAGCCTAGGGACACTCTACCATGCAACTATGACCCCCAACCCTTTTTGTTTTTTATTTTGTGACAGGATCTCACCTGGGCTGGCCTCAAACTTGACATTTCCCTGCCTCAGCCTCTCACCTTGCCAAAATTACAGACATGTACCACTGTGCATGGTTCATTAGTGACAAAATAATGAATTTGTTTTTTTAAAAGAAAGACTGAAATAGTACATGCTTCTTATTTTAGATAGTACTGGAGCAAGAATCATGTCTTTCTCAACTTCGCATCTGGAACAGATAGCCCTGGGACAAGGATGTAAATGTTCTTTGAAAGAACAAATAAATGAAGTATTATTTTGTTGGAAAAACTGTCCATAGTACATAATTCCTTGAAATGCAGAATTTAATGTATTTTTCAAAAAAGCTTTCAATATATTTCATGTGCAAACATAATTATTTGTAACACTTATTTTGAGTTCAGTTGTGTACTTTTAATATATATGTATGTGTATGTATGTATATGTGTGTGTGTGTGTGTGTGTATTTATTTATTTATTTAAATTGTAGATGGACACCAAACCTTTATTTTATTTATTTATTTTTATGTGGTGCTGAAGATTGAACCGAGGTCTTCACATGTGCTAGGCCAGCACTCTTCCACTGAGCCACAACCCCAACCCAGTTAAAGTGCTTTTGTGGAAGAAATAGTTCTACTGCTTCATCACAAATATAACCAACAACTAAAGAATTAAAATTCTGCCAGTAAAAGAAAAATCCCAAATGTTAAGATATTTATAAGTAAAATGATATTTACTAGTAAATGTATGCATGGAAGTTCTTAGATAACTGGTTATCCCAGAGTTATGGGTAGGAGTAATAAATTTTATGTGTATTAATTCACAATTAGATTTCACTTAGGAAGTTACATTAGATAGCTTAATTTGTCATCTTAATCACTGGAAGCTAAATGTGAGCAATTCATTATGCTCAACTCAACAAGGGTGTTTTTCTGTCTTTTCTATCTTTGGAAGTAAGAAAATGTTACAGTGTTGGCAGTCTGGTCTCCAAGAACATCACTGTGCAGAAGGAATAGGTTTCAGGGCTCTTGCCTATAATAGGTTTCAGGGCTCTTGTCTATACTCTTTCTTGGAATGCTGTGCCCATCAGAAAAAGCCCTGTCAAGAGGAAAAATAGGTATGATGAATTACTGTCTGGGCCCAGGTCCTAGATTCCTTGGTCAAGTGTAGCATATGTCTCCTGTGCCATCTCCTGACCTCAGGGCTATCCAGGCTTATGATGACATAGTGGCAAACATGGACTTAATTGTAGCACGCTCTCTCTCTTGTGCTCTCTTTCTCTCTCTCTCTCTTTGTATAGTTATTACCTTAGTCCTTTGGCTAAGAGGCAAGTCTGAATCCTTTAGACTGTTACCTTGTTTACATTCTCCAGGGAGCCCACAGGTTTAAAGTGATGGAGCCAGTTAAGAAGCCTGTTGCTTATGATAGTGCAGTGTGTGCAACAGGAAGGATTTATTTATCCAGATAAGATTTTTGGACTAATTAGGCTTTTCTGAGTTTTGTCTTCTTTTTTGGTAATATCCTAACCTACAAGTATAAACCCTGGAAAAATCATTGCAGAAATTTATTTGGGGTTAGTTCCCACATTTCCTAGGTCTGAAGTTGTTTTAAATGAAGAGATAAGATTTTTCTTATTCACAAATGATGTTCACAATGAGTTCACTTTAAATTTTTTTGAAGTAAAAATATTTAATAATTTTACTTTTAACTTCTTTTAACATTTTTAGTTGTAGATGGACACAATATCTTTATTTTATTTGTTTACTTATATGTGGTGCTGAGGTTCAAACCCAGGGCCTCATATGTACCAGGCAAGTGCTCTGCCACTGAGCCAGAACCCCAGTGTCTACTTCTAACTTCTTGATAAAGGAAGAAACTATGTGGATAAGTCCTCTAGTATGTATTTCTTTCTCTTTTTTTAGCCTTTATTTTATTTATTTATCTTTATATGGTGCTGAGGATCAAACCCAGGGCCTCACAAGTGCTAGGCAAATGCTCTACTGCTGAGCTATAACCCCAGCCCTAGTATGTATTTCTTAAATTTAGGTTTAGTATATTTTTATTATTATTTTTTAGTTGTAGATGGACACAATCCCTTTATTTTATTTATTTTTTATGTGGTCCTGAGGATCGAACCCAGTGCCTCAAGCATGTTAGATGAGCGCTGTACTGCTGAGCCACATCCCCAGCCCTATGATGAGTTTTAAAATCTCTTAAGAGAATTTTAGCTGTTTCTTAAATACTCTAATATTAGCAATTTCAGAGCAAAAACTTTTTTAGAGTTTAATAAGAACTATGTCTCAGCCAGGCAATGAGGTCCAGCTACTCAGGAGACTGAGGAAAGCATTGCAAGTTCAAGGTCAGCCTAGGCAACTTAAGAAGACCTTGCTCAAAATAAAAATGGGGTGGGGATGTAACTCAGTGGTAGAGCACCCTGGGTTCAATCCCTAGTACCGTATAAACAAAACAAAACACAAACAAATTGCATGTCAGTTGGACAGTGGGCAGAGGCTTGTCTCCAAATATTTTGTTCCTCAAAAGTATTTAAATTTAAGAGTTGAAATTGCTAATTTATCTAAAAGGTTGCATTTACTTTTTAATATATTCCTGGTTGAAAAGTACTTAAACAGATTAACACCTGACTTCAGCTTTAAAGTAACTGGGAAAGAACTAACTCTTAAACAGAAAATCCACCAGTGTTGTCCACATACATGGGAGCTTAGCTCCTAAGAGGAAAATTGGGAGGCTTTAATTGATGAAACTTAGGGATTTACCAAAATTAATTGGAAATTTAAATAAGTCTGTTTTTGCATTCTTTATTTTGATCTTGTTTTATGTGGATTTTTGTCTTTGGAATCTGAAATTCTTTATCTGCTTTTCTCTCTGGAAAGAACTTACTTTGAATTGGTGAATTTCTATTAATCAGTTTGTTTCAATAGAGAACTTGTTCCAAATAAGTTGAATGAATCCTTAGTGTTTTTTTTAAAGGCATATTATAAGTTGAAGGTAAGGAGAAGTTTTTGCTTTTCTGTCTTTTCTAAGTAGATCTGAAAATAAGATGTTTCCCTAAGTTTTAGCAAAAGGATTTCACCTATATGTGGTCAATTTATGATCTCTTTCACCAATGCTGCTGCCCACCATTAAGTCTCTTATCACAGGGCATTTAAAAATGATGCCATAAAATGCATGTTGAGAATCTCTGTATCTCAGATGTACAGAAATCACATCTAAATGTCAATTCCTGAGTTAAGGAACTGACAATTATGGCACTTTCAGTCTCTATTAATAGTTAGTAGGCAGGAAATTATTGTGTTATTTATGTTATTCCTTATCTGTCTGTAGACTTAAATATTTGTTGAAAAGCATTTGTTTGTTTCATTGGGGCTATATATTTTTACCATTGTGCTAATTTGCTTACCTGAATTGTATTAAAGTTGTCCTTTAATTGTTTTGGGCTAAATCTGTAGTTTGAAATTTCAGGATTATCCCCTGTGTACTATACATCAAAGATGAAATTTTAATGCTTTGTTCATTTACTACACAGCTCCTATTTGTCTGTAATGAAGCTGTATGGCTGGGCCCATCTATTTCAATAATAGTTATTTTATAGCTTCCTTTTGGATGTTGTTTAATATGAGAGGATAATTTTCCCAAATTCATTCAGAGGAGTCTGGGCATTTCTTTGGGATATGTTCATGTTCGTGTTTTTGCTTCTGATTTTAAAATAATTTTCCTTTGTTGTAGGATGAGCAGTTCTTAGGTTTTGGCTCAGATGAAGAAGTCAGAGTGCGAAGTCCCACAAGGTCTCCTTCAGGTATGGCCATTTAAGCTCACAGTGTCTTGAAGTTTTGTTTGTTAGGGTATTGAGGTTTCTTTTTTGTCTTCTTGGTATGTAGAGAATAATCTATAATCCGGGGAACAGGAAATGGCTTATGAGCTAGACTTTTGGGGGATGCTGCTCTGTCAGGTCACATGTGGTTCATTCTTCAGTATGTTTCTCTCTGGGAGCTACTTGTGGAATGGGAATGGGTTTCCACAGAATGATTGGGAAACCTGATATGTTTGAAGATACCCTACTAAGTGCTTCCTCAGTTACACATTTTTGTATTATGTATTAGTATATACTGCCTTTGGAAATAATTTGGCTATTATTTTTTACAGGTGAAATTTGGTCTATTGTCAAAGAACTAAACACAAAATTAGACGATATGAAACAATTTTATCTGGTTCTTGAAAGGTATATTAAAAAAAGAAAACATTGTGGTTAGCTCTTGCGCTGCTAGGCCTAAAAGACCTAACAAGAACAATTGTAGAGAAGGAAAGGTTTATTTGGGCGGCTCACGGTTTAGAGATCTCAGTTTATGGATAGCTGGGTCCATTCCTTGGGGCTCAAGGTGAGGCAGAACATCATGGTGGAAGAGTGAGGCAGAGGGATGCAGCTTACATGATGATCAAGAAGCAGAGAGAGAGACTCCACTCACCAGATACAAAATATGTACCCCAAAGGCATGCCCCAAATTACTCACCACATCCAGCCACACCCTACCCGCCTTCAATTACCACTCAATTAATCCCATCGGAATTAATTCACTGATTGGGTTAAGGTTCTCATAACCCAATCTCTTGTCCTCTGAACCTTCTTGCATTTGTCTCCCACATGAGCTTTTGGAGGACATCCACACCAAATCATAACAGAAAATAAAAGTTATATGAGGTGTTTCCATTTATTTAGCAATATATGTCATTGTTCTCACCAACAAAATATCTAGAATAACTTGACATTCTAGACTTACAAGCAGTTTCCTAAGAGAAGGTCCTCAATGTAAATAACATTTTTTTGACTTGCATAATTCAATTCTGTATAGAACAGGGCTTAAAGATTTTTTTTTTTGCCCGGGGGTGTACAAGGAATTGAACTAAGGGGCACTCAGCCACTGAGCCACATTCCCCAGCCCTATTTTGTATTCTGTTTAGAGACAAGGTCTCACTGAGTTGCTTAGTGCCTTGCTATTGCTGAAGCTGGCTTTGAACGCATAGTCCTCCTGTGTCAGCCTCCTGAGCTGCTGGGATTATAGGCACGTGCCACTGCACCCAGCTAGGGCTAAAGATTTTTTGTTGGAACATACATTCTCCCATCCTGCTGACATTCCAATTTATTATATGATTATCTTGGATTTTATATGAATAGACAATGTATTTAAATATGGTAAATATGATATAGTTAGCTGGTTTTGTTCTTTAACTTAGTTTGTGATGTTTGCTGGCATTTGGGTCACACTTAAAGTCATGATATGTTACATAGCAATCTAATTCTAATACCCAGGTTCACAATTATTCTTTATCCAAATGGTGTTGATATTGCCATTCTAGTTGGGAGAAGTTTGCCAATACTACCTGAGTATCTGTGCTATTTAGACTGTGGCAGTGGTTTCTTGAAGATGTGTTGAATCCTTAAAACTTCATATTGGAAAGGAATTTTAGGGATCATCTGGTCCAACCCTTCATTTACAGAGGACAAAATGAGGCCAAGAAAATATATGATGAACATTTATTTATAACCAACGTGTGAGTTCTTTGGATATGTTGTGGATTAAGGAAGTTTGCAGAGCTGGAACCCTGTCTGTTCTGCTTTATTCTACTTATCTACCAACACTTTTTGAAAAAGTAGGGTGGAAGAGGTTTTTTGGATTGATTAAGCCCTCTGAATAACCATGTTCAAGTCTACCAAAATCAGGAATCTCTTCATGTACTTTACAGCATGAGTTTATATACACACACATATGTGTATATATATATTTGTGTGTGTGTGTGTGTGCATGTATACACACACACACACATTAGTTGTTGATGGAACTTTATTTTATTTATTTATTTATATGTGGTGCTGAGAATCTAACCCAGTGCCTCACATGTGTGAGGCAAGCACTCTACTGCTGAGCTACATTCCTAGCCCTGGGCATGAATTTTTAACTTACAACTCTTAGGATCATTTCTTCTAAAGTTTTTTTTTCTTGGCTGTCCGTTTACTTTGAATCATGTACTTTTTTTTGGCCATATGGATATCCTTCATTATTTATAAAATGAAAAGTAGTTTCTCTGCTGTCTTCTTGTCTGTTACATTTGTTATATTAGTATATATTGAGAATGGATTTGCAAATCTTTATTAAGGGAAGTCTCGTTAAGTTAATTGGTAAGAAATGAATTTATATTTTAAAAGCTCAACAATAAGACTTTTGTAGATTTCTATTTTGTTAGAAAGTGGCTCCATCGTAAAATGTTCATACTGGCCTAAATCTCTTTCAATCCCTATTCAGGGAAGTTTTAGTTTCAGAAGAATGTTCTCCTGTAAAACACTGAGAGTTGGAAATGTACCTCAGTGATAGAGGACTTAGCATGCACGAGGCACAGGGTTCCATCCCCAGTACCATAAAAATAAAACGAAACAAAGCCTATAAAACACTGAAAAGTCAAGAGAGAAAATGTGATATCATAGGAAATTTTAATACATTTTAAAATTCAGGTTTATGTAAGTATTTGAGAGTCCTGTTGATAAGTAGCAAATCGAGCTAGTTTGTAAATGGGCAAATTTCCTTTATTAGAATAGAAGTAATTTAATTTAATATATTGCTGATTTGTTCTTGATATCAGTTAAGGTTAAATCTTTTTGTAACTTGGGACTAAGTAGTTCAAGAGTCACTAGATAGGAAAGTAGATTAGTGGACACATTATGTCACTTCACATACCACTGGGTTCAGTGACCTTATTCTGAGATCTTATGAATGATTATTTTCCTATTTAATAAAACTTTCTTAGTTTACTTTGGTAAAATATGGGCTGGAGATATAGCTCAGTTGGTAGATTGCTTGCCATACATGCACAAGGCCCTGGATTCAATCCCCAGCACCACCAAAACCAAAACAAAACTTGGGTAAAACAGATTGAATATGTAGGATCCTGAGCTGCCCAGGAGAATTTTCCTATGAAAGTTAGTATGTTGTTGGTTGAAGAGCACCTTGTTCAAATTTATTCAAAGCCAAAATGTTGAAGTAAAAAGGTAGGATGATTGCTGGGGTGCATGCCTGTAATCTCAGCAGCTCTGGAGGCTGATACAGGAGGATCTCAAGTTCAAAGCCAGCCTCAGCAATAGCAAGGCACCAAGCAACTCAATGAGACCCTGTTTCTAAATAAAACACAAAATAGAGCTGGGGATATGGCTCAGTGGTTGAGTGCCCCTGAATTCAACCCCCAGTAAACACCCCCTCCCAAATAAAAGTGAGATTATTTACTAGAAGCAGATTTCTAAATGTTATTGTTAGTGGCTAGAATAAGGTAGTATAATTTTGAAAAAGAAAAAATTTTACTTCAGAAAAGAACTTGCTCATCTGAAAATTGTAGAAAAATTAGTTTTCAATGGAAAACCTCTTATTATCTTGATTTCTGTGTCAAAAATAATTAAATGTTCTTTCAGGAGGAATGTTATTTACTTTTTTTTTTTTTTTTTTGAGACAAAATTTTGGTGAAATTAAGCACAATTAAGATGTTCTGTTGACTCAATAGACCCAAGTTGAGTTCAGTACAAAATGGCCTGTGCTAAATTATAATCAGCTTAGTTAAGCCCTGAACTACATAGCTAAATATATGCTCTTCATTGTTTAATTTCTATACACAGTTAAAACTAGTCCTCGAAAACCTCGCGGGAGACCTAGAAGTGGCTCTGACCGAAATTCAGCTATCCTCCCAGACCCATCTGTGTTTTCCCCTCTAAATAAATCAGAGACCAAATCTGGAGATAAGATCAAGAAGAAAGATTCTAAAAGTATAGAAAAGAAAAGAGGAAGACCTCCCACATTCCCTGGAGTAAAAATCAAAATAACACATGGAAAGGACATTTCAGAGTTACCAAAGGGAAACAAAGAAGATAGCCTGAAAAAAATTAAACGGACACCTTCTGCTACATTTCAACAAGCCACAAAGATTAAAAAACTAAGAGCAGGTAAACTCTCTCCTCTCAAGTCTAAGTTTAAGACAGGGAAGCTTCAAATAGGAAGGAAAGGGGTGCAGATTGTACGACGGCGAGGAAGGCCTCCATCAACAGAACGGATAAAGACCCCTTCGGGTCTCCTCATTAATTCTGAACTGGAAAAGTCCCAGAAGGTTCGGAAAGACAAGGAAGGAACACCTCCACCCACAAAAGAAGATAAGACAGTTGTCAGACAAAGCCCTCGAAGGATTAAGCCGGTCAGGATTATTCCTTCTTCTAAAAGGACAGATGCAACAATTGCTAAGCAACTTTTGCAGAGGGCAAAAAAGGGGGCTCAAAAGAAAATTGAGAAAGAAGCAGCACAGCTGCAAGGAAGAAAGGTGAAGACACAGGTCAAAAACATCCGACAGTTCATCATGCCTGTTGTCAGTGCTATCTCCTCACGGATCATTAAAACCCCTCGGCGATTTATAGAGGATGAGGATTATGACCCTCCCATTAAAATTGCCCGGCTGGAGTCTACACCAAATAGTAGATTCAGTGCCACATCCTGTGGATCTTCTGAAAAATCAAGTGCAGCTTCTCAGCACTCCTCTCAAATGTCTTCAGACTCCTCCCGATCTAGCAGCCCCAGTGTTACTTCCACAGATTCTCAGGCCTCTGAGGAGATTCAGGTACTTCCTGAAGAGCGGAGTGACACCCCTGAAGTTCATACTCCACTGCCTATTTCCCAGTCCCCAGAAAACGAGAGTAATGATCGGAGAAGCAGAAGGTATTCAGTGTCAGAGAGAAGTTTTGGATCTAGAACAACTAAAAAATTACCAACTCTGCAGAGTGCCCCCCAGCAGCAGACCTCCTCCTCTCCACCTCCACCTCTGCTTACTCCCCCTCCTCCACTGCAGCCAGCCTCCAGTATCTCTGACCACACACCCTGGCTTATGCCTCCAACAATCCCCTTAGCATCACCGTTTTTGCCTGCTTCTGCTGCTCCCATGCAAGGGAAGCGAAAATCTATTTTGCGAGAGCCGACGTTTAGGTGGACTTCTTTAAAGCATTCTAGGTCAGAGCCACAATACTTTTCCTCAGCAAAGTATGCCAAAGAAGGTCTGATTCGCAAACCAATATTTGATAATTTCCGACCCCCTCCACTAACTCCTGAGGATGTTGGCTTCGCGTCTGGTTTTTCTACATCTGGTTCTGCTGCTTCAGCCAGGTTGTTTTCACCACTCCATTCTGGAACAAGGTTTGATATGCACAAAAGGAGCCCTCTTCTGAGAGCTCCAAGATTTACTCCAAGTGAGGCACACTCTAGAATATTTGAGTCTGTAACCTTGCCTAGTAATCGAACTTCTGCTGGAACATCCTCTTCAGGAGTATCTAATAGAAAAAGGAAAAGAAAAGTGTTTAGTCCTATTCGATCTGAACCAAGATCTCCTTCTCACTCTATGAGGACAAGAAGCGGAAGGCTAAGTACTTCTGAGCTGTCACCTCTCACCCCCCCGTCTTCTGTCTCTTCCTCGTTAAGCATTTCTGTTAGTCCTCTTGCCACTAGTGCCTTAAACCCAACTTTTACTTTTCCTTCTCATTCCCTGACTCAGTCTGGGGAATCTCCAGAGAAAAATCAGAGACCAAGGAAGCCGACTAGTGCTCCAGCAGAGCCATTTTCATCAAGTAGTCCTACTCCTCTCTTTCCTTGGTTTACCCCAGGCTCTCAGACTGAGAGGGGGAGAAATAAAGACAAGGCCCCTGAGGAGCTGTCCAAAGATCGAGATGCTGAGAAGAGCGTGGAGAAGGACAAGAGTAGAGAGAGAGACCGGGAGAGAGAAAAAGAGAATAAGCGGGAGTCAAAGAAAGAGAAAAGGAAAAAGGGATCAGAAATTCAGAGTAGTTCTGCTTTGTATCCTGTGGGTAGGGTTTCCAAAGAGAAGGTGGTTGGTGAAGATGTTGCCACTTCATCTTCTGCCAAAAAAGCAACAGGGCGGAAGAAGTCTTCATCACTTGATTCTGGGACTGATATTGCTTCTGTGACTCTTGGGGATACAACAGCTGTCAAAACCAAAATACTTATAAAGAAAGGGAGAGGAAATCTGGAAAAAACCAACTTGGACCTCGGCCCAACTGCCCCATCCCTGGAGAAGGAGAAAACCCTCTGCCTTTCCACTCCCTCATCTAGCACTGTTAAACATTCCACTTCCTCCATAGGCTCCATGTTGGCTCAGGCAGACAAGCTTCCAATGACTGACAAGAGGGTTGCCAGCCTCCTAAAAAAGGCCAAAGCCCAGCTCTGCAAGATTGAGAAGAGTAAGAGTCTTAAACAAACTGACCAGCCCAAAGCACAGGTACTCCTTTGACCTTGCCTTTAAAACTATCAGTTTACTGCACCCCTTCTACAGGCTAGATTTAATTAAGCTAAATGTCTCAGTTACATCCAGTTGTGTAAAAAGTATGGTAGAGGGGTGGTGTGTGCAATGGTTTTTCAAAGACTGGTATGATTTTGATAATTAGAAAATGGGAAGGCATTAACATTCTAAGTAGAGGGAACAGTGTGGATAGAGATGTAAAAGTATAAAACATATATGAGAAAGTATGAACTAAGTAGCTAAAAGATAGGTTGGAACGATATTACAGACTGCTGAGTTGTTTGAGGTATAATCTGGGGCTTAAATTTTGAAAGTACATTTTTATAGTTACGTTTTAATATTTATCAAAGAAGAGAAAACGAGATATTCTCTTCCTCTGTGTAGTGAGTGATTAGAGCAATAGACAATAGATGTTTGTGACTTACAAATGGGAAGCTTATCCTTAATTTGTGGAGCAGAAAAAATGTAGAATTCAGTTCATTAAGATGACACCAAACAAGCCGGGCCCGGTGGCGCACGCCTGTAATCCCAGCAGCTTGGGAGGCTAAGGCAGGAGGATTGCGAGTTCAAAGCCAGCCTCAGCAAAAATGAGGCGCTAAGTAACTCAGTGAAACCCTGTCTCTAAATAAAATACAAAATAGGGCTGTGGATGTGGCTCAGTGGTGGAGTGCCCCTGAGTTCAATACCCAGTACCCCACTGCCCACCCCCTCAAAAAAGTTGACACCATACCAAACTAATTTTTACCAGGATCAGCAATTTTTGTTCTGTAGTAGATGTATATTTATTTATTTCAACATACTGAGTTAGGTTAAGATGGCCAAAAACTTAGATTTTATGTTGTAATTCCCCTTTGAGCCATATTTACATTTAATGATTCTACCAATTGAGAGTTCTAGTAGCAGTGTGACAAGACTTATTTCTGACACTATGTTGGATGGTTTTGGTTTGCCTTCTGGTGATAAGACCAATGGCTTTTCAGTATGTGAGATACTTATGTTTGGAGCCATAGTCTTTTATATTTTCATTTATAGACTATTTCACCCACTTCTCTGTTGATAAGGAAATATAGGAAACAATCTATAATTAGAACACCAGACTGAACCTTTTTGTAATATAGATTGACAGCTTGAATTTTGAGGGAAATTGTAAAGAATTAGTATAATTGGAAATGGAAGATTTCTGTTTTTTGATGAGAGGCCTTTTTGCTGCCATTTTCAGAATGCAGAAGTAGTTGATTTCTGTGTATTGATAGGGCTTATCAGCTGGGAGTAATTAGTTGCATGTTTTGATAATGGATCTAATGAAGTGCTCAAGTATACCTTGGCTTCATTTAATTATATTTGCAGCATGCATGATCATCATCATTTTCGGCCTTTCTTGTGTTTAGGGTCAAGAAAGTGATTCATCAGAGACCTCTGTGCGAGGACCTCGAATTAAACATGTCTGCAGAAGAGCTGCTGTTGCCCTTGGCCGAAAACGAGCTGTGTTTCCTGATGACATGCCCACCCTGAGTGCCTTACCATGGGAAGAACGAGAAAAGATTTTGTCTTCCATGGGAAATGATGGTAGGTCAGAGGGTTAGTATTGGGATATAAACAGTTTTTTGACTTGTTCACCAGTCTTTCCAAGATACCCAGTAGCAGGGCTGGGATTGTGGCTCAGCGGTAGAGCGCTCACCTAGCATGGGCGGGACCCGGTTCAATCTTCAGCACCACATAAAAATAAAGGCATTGTGTTGTGTCCATCTACACCTAAAACAATAAATATTAAAAAAAAAAAAAAGATAACCAGTAGGCTGTTCATAGTTTGGGTCTTTCAAAAAACAGATAACTAGAGGGTGTTAAATGTGTAAAGATTTTATTACGGGAAATGCCTGAGTAAAAAAAGGGACAAGTAGCCAGGGAAAACTGGGAGAGCTGTCAGACTCTAGTGCAAGAAGAGAGGGAAGGAAGGTTGGGCAGAACCTTCTTAGATTGCCATGCAGTGTTAGGTTTGGCAAGGCTGTCAGGGAGTCTTCCAACAAAGCTGGCTGTCAGAGAAGACTTGTGTGTCTCAGAAACAAGCCTACTTGGTAACTTACTGCTGGGGAGCAACCATGTAGCCTCTTTATCATTGGATTTCAGAGGGGCCCTTGGTCAGTTATGCTCCCTGGAATTGGAGGTCTATGAGACACATTCTCATAATTGCCATATAGTTCTGAAATGTTGGGTTGCAGCTTTAACAAATTTAGAGATTTAGAGAATCCTTAGAAGCATTCAATTCATGTTCTTGATTCTAGGTTAGACTGTCTTATTTTCAGTATTTGGATTTTTGTTTTCATTAAGCTGCAAGGCACAGGTCTTTTTAAACATCTAAATAATTACTTAGAAAAAAATCTGAGTTCTACATATGAATATTTTTGCGTGGTGGTACATACTTGTAATCCCAGAAACTTGGAGGCTGAGGCAGAAGGATCATGAGTCTAGGCAACCTAGCAAGTCACTCTCAAAATTTTTAACGATAATAGAAAAAAATTAAAAAATAAAAAGGAGGGGAGGCCTTGGGCTGTAGCTTAAAAGTAGAGTGTCACTGGGTTCAATCCCCAGTACCCTCCAAAAAATGTATTTTCATTTTTTGATTACCAATTAAAATGAAGTTTGAATGTATCTAATGATTCAAAGGGATTTTAAGGGTTTTGCCCTCTACTTCCAAAAAGGAAATGGATACTCCTTTGGAATTAATGGCACATTTCTTTAACAGACAAGTCATCAATTGCTGGCTCAGAAGATGCTGAACCTCTTGCTCCACCCATCAAACCAATTAAGCCTGTCACCAGAAACAAGGCCCCTCAGGAACCTCCAGTAAAGAAAGGACGAAGATCAAGGCGTTGTGGGCAGTGTCCTGGCTGCCAGGTGCCTGAGGACTGTGGCGTTTGCACTAATTGCTTAGACAAGCCCAAGTTTGGTGGCCGCAATATAAAGAAGCAGTGCTGCAAGTAAGTGGGTCTTACTCTGAGGTGTTGGCCTCTCAATCATGAAGGTTTCTTATTTATCCCTGGATTGTTGCAAAGATACATTAGGAAACTGAAAGTGATTGTATTGAATCTCCTTGAGCTGCAAGATTAGTTGCAGAGTTGGGTTTTGTGAAGTGTTTAGATTTGGGCTGTCCTTAAATAAGGAATGCTCTGGGGCAGTGCTGTCTAATAGAATAGAGTGATGGAAATGTTCTGTATGTGCTCAGTTCAATATGGTACTCATTAGCCACATGTGGCTATTGAGCATTTGGCTTGTGGCTAAGTTTAACTGAGGAACTACATTTTTATTTCATTTCTTTTAAGTTAATTTAAATCTAAATAACCACATGTGAGTAGTGACTACCATATTAGTGTAGTTCTGGAAGGGTTCTGCTTAAAAGTTGACAAGTTTAAGCAGAATATTTATTGAGCCAATTGAAACAACTTTTATCTTCATGACAGTTAGGAAACTTTAGAGACATCTTACCTGAATTTCTGGGCTCTCTGACTCAGAATACTATTTTTTCGCCCGTTTTAGTCAAACTTTTGCCATCTGTGATTTTATTTGTTTAAAATGAATCAGAAGAGTCACATAGTCAGAAATTTTGGTAATTAAACATCTCATAAATTGCCTGACACAAGTAGATGCTGAATGAATGAATGACATGAAAGTCATTATTTTAAAGCATAGTTGGAGGAAATACTGTACCAGGGCAGACAGTTTCTGTGCTTTGGTTTGTCCTTAAGGAAGAATTTTGTCTTAGGTCCTTTAATGGTAAAAAGTGAGTTATTACAAAAAGGTACATGATAATAGGACACAACTGCACAGAATTTAGGGGTTGGAATAGACTGTACAATTTTAGACTTCATATTAAGTTTAAGTTTTATTAAATTTAAATCAAAGGATGACAGTTATCAAAGCCATGAGATAGATATACCTATAGCATTACAGTGGCAGACAGAACCTGGGTGATTTTAGTCAGTTTTATGTGCATATGAATATTAAATCTTATAAAGGAAGCAGTACTCATATGATTACAAGAAATATTAATTGGGGGCTAGAGTTGTGGCTCAGTAGTAGAGCACTCCCCTAGCTTGTGTGAGGTACTGATTTTGATCCTCGGCATGCATAGATAGTCAGATAGATAGATAGATAGATAGATAGATAGATAGATAGATAGATAAATGTATTGTGTCCATCTACAACTAAAAAAAAAACATTAAAAAAAAAGAAATTTTATGTGGCTGGGGTTGTGGCTCAGCGGTAGTGCGCTTGCCTAGCATGTGTGAGGCTCTGGGTTCGATTCCCAGCACCACATAAAAATAAAATTAAGATATTATGTTCACCTATAACTAAAAAATAAATATTAAAAAAAATTTTAATTGATCATTTTGTGTGTGGTAATAGTCACTACTGAATTACAACAAATTTGAGGCCCATTTCCAAAATAATTTGCTGTTTTTAAGATCCTAAAGGTAGGCAAAATTGCTGATCCAAGGATTTTAAAGGCTCAGATTTAACTTGGGTAATAATTAGTCCTTATTTCAGCTGTTAGGATGAACTTGAATAAAGATTCACTGATTTTTGCAGATAAATCATCACTTGTTTCAGTTGCTTCTCTTTTAAATGCAATTTATTTTATGGCTTATCCCTTGTTTCCTAGGATGCGAAAATGTCAGAATCTACAATGGATGCCTTCCAAAGCCTACCTTCAGAAGCAAGCTAAAGGTAGTGTTGTAAAAAGGCCTTCCCCCAGATCTCCCTGCTTTTATGTCATTGTTGTATACCTTCAGTATAAAGAGAATACTAGGGGTTTTTTGTTGTTTGTTTTGTTTTTTTTCTTTTAAAGTTCTACTCTTTCCCGGGGAGTTGATGGTTGTTGAAGCTAGATGATAGGTACGTGGGGGTTCATTTGACTATTTGACTCTTCCTTATTTGGGGGTATGTTTGACAATCCATAGTACAAATAAATAAATAAATAAATTCATAAAAATTGTAGTTCATCCCACTTCCTAGAGAAATAAAAATGTAGCTACTTCAGCTGATCAACTTGGCATTGTTTCTTGAGTCTTTCAGTGCCAACTTTAGCTGCAGGAAACTGAGAACAAGATGATGTTACATTTCTGTTCTATTTTAACAAAAATTTTTCTCATATTTATAGATTATCTTATTGTGTTGTTCCCCTAGCTGTGAAAAAGAAAGAGAAAAAGTCTAAGACCACTGAAAAGAAAGAAAGCAAAGAGAGCACTATTGTGAAAAGCTTGGTGGACTCTAGTCAGAAACCTCCCCCATCAGCACGTGAGGATCCTGCCCCAAAGAAGAGCAGCAATGAGCCTCCACCTCGAAAGCCAGTGGAGGAAAAGATTGAAGAAGGGAATGCCCCTGCACCCGGGCCTGAGCCCAAACAAGTCACCACTCCTGCTTCTAGGAAGTCCAGCAAGCAGGTCTCCCAGACAGCACCAGTCATCCCCCCTCAGCCACCTAGCACAGCACCACCAAGGAAAGAGATTCCCAAGATCACTCCGAGTGAGCCTAAGAAAAAGCAGCCTGTACCACCAGAGTCAGGTAAGCAAGGAAGGCAGGAAGGAATGGTGAACCACAGTGCTATACAGTGTGGTTCTACTGGTGTCTGGAACAACATTTGGAAACCTAAAATGTTTGAGGTATTCAGTTCTAGAAAATTAACTTTCTTTTTAACTGTTATGTAATAACAAACAAAAGCAAAAAAAAAAAAAAAAGAGAGAGAGAGATTATCTTAATTTCCAGTGTGACTCTTGGAGTTCTTTGTTTTTTTCTAATGCCCCTTTCTTCACAGCAGTTGAACCTAAAGTATTCATTGCCAGCATTCATAGCAATATATTTTCAATTCTTTAGGTCCAGAGCAAAGCAAACCGAAAAAAGTAGCTCCCCGCCCAAGTATTCCTGTAAAACAAAAACCAAAAGAAAAGGTGAGGAGAGATTTGTTTTTCTGTGTTCTGTTATGCAGGGAAAAACCTTGTCCTTGACATTTTCATGATTAACGGAAAATTATGTAAATGGTGGTGGAATTTCTTAAAATTAACCAACTTCAGGCCTAGGCTTTAGCCCATGTCTTTTTTTTTGGGGGGGGGGGGGGCGTCTTTTTCTTTTTGCTTCTTTGTGAACCTCACATGTTGTAACCTAAGAATGTGTTTATTCTTCAGGTCACTTTCTGTCCTCAACATATAATATACTTTATCAAGATTTGTCTGTAAAAATTACCTTTACCTGTGGAAAAAAATACTATTTTTATTTATTATGGACAGAAACAGAGGATTTAAGTGTTTTTGTTTTTTGTGATGCTGGGGATCAAACCCAGGGCTTCCTGCATGTGAGGCAAGTGCTGTACCACTGAGTTACAATCACAGTCAAGTTAAGAATTTTCTGAAGATTACTTCTCTGTTTATAGGATACTTATGTTGTAAACATATGTTCCAGATTTATTAATTGAAAATGTGAACGCAAGTAGGGTGTGGTTTTGTTCTATAACCATCTTTTGTCTCCTTAGGAAAAACCTCCTCCAGTCAATAAGCAGGAGAATACAGGCACTTTGAACATACTCAGCACTCTCTCAAATGGCAATAGTTCTAAGCAAAAAATCCCTGCAGATGGAGTCCACAGGATCAGAGTGGACTTTAAGGTAAAGCTATTTAGTAATGATGCAGTTTATTCATGGCCTTTAAATAAAAGAAAATGGTGATGAATAGTGTTGAAAGAGAGGAAATCAGTACCAACTTGAAGAAATGTGTAATAACTACAGGTTAGCATTATGGGCTCAGGTGTGTAAGAGCTTTAGTCACTCTTGTGATCATTGTTTCTAAATTTCCTGAAGAACATAGCCATTGAAAAACCCGTTCATCTTAAGCAGTATCTGAGGGAGTAACTCTTTCACATAGGAATGCTCAAACTATGATGATTGCTTCAGTTAGCAAAACTAAGGAAATTTCAGTCCAAGTATATTTTGGCTGTATATTTAAGAATTTCACCAAGAGGTGATAGTTTGAATCTGAAATTTAAAAATTTAAAAACAGCAGTTATGTTTGGACTCACTGAAATGAAATAACTCTTGATATCACTTTTGATTAATGTTTTTTACCTTCATTTTGTCATTATAAAACTTTCTTTTCTGCTCTTTTGTACTGCTAGATATTAAACCCAGGGCCTCATACATGCTAGACAAGTGCTTTACTGCTGAGCTACACCCCCAGGCTCTTGTAAAACTTGTGTAAGTGATCTTTCTCTCTGCCTACAGGAGGATTGTGAAGCAGAAAACGTGTGGGAGATGGGAGGCTTAGGAATCTTGACCTCTGTTCCTATAACACCCAGGGTGGTTTGCTTTCTCTGTGCCAGTAGTGGGCATGTAGAGGTAAGTATCCTGCTTCTTTGCACCCTAGAAACTGTAACAGATTATTTTGCCGTGATAAAAGAAACTATTCCTTTTGTTGGTATTTAGCAGGTACTATCCTTGTTTGAATCAGCTAATGAAATATTTTAAAGTTTTTTGGAGATTTCAGAAAGAAATCTGCATTTTAGAGTAATAGTCTTTTAAATTCAATCTTTATTAGAGTTCTGGTATTTCTATTATATGTTTAAACATGAGGAAAATGATAGTGTCCCTTTATAAAAAGGAATGTTGTTAATGGTTATTTAATTTTTTGTCTTCTTTTTCTCTTTTTATTGATATAATTCTATGTAATGGTGGGATTCAATGTTACATATTTATATGTATATACAACGTAATATTGGTGGTTGTTTCACATTGACTACAAAAACCCGCTTATTTATAAAAAGCTCTTTTTGACAGTAAGGAACAAAATCTAGTGAAAAGTGGGCAAAGGACAGAAATGGATAATTCACAAAATGAGAAACAAAAAAAGTGGCATTGTAGGGGAGGATTTTTAATTCTTCTAGTAACAAAAACTGGAAATTAAAGCATGGTAAAAAGAATCGTGCAGAAATGGGAACTTTTTTTTTTAGTTGTAGATGGACACAATACCTTTATTTTATTAATTTATTTTTATGTGGTGCTGAGGATTGAACCCAATACCTCACACATGGTAGGCAAGTGCTCTACTACTGAGCTGTATCCCCAGCCCTTTTCATTTTGAGACAGAGTCTCACTAAGTTGCCCAGGCTGGCCTTGAACTTAATTATCCTGCTGCTTTAGTCTCCCAAGTAGCTAGGATTACAGGTGTATCCCACCATGCCTGGCTTACATGTTTGTCTTAAAGAAATACTTAGAAAAGTTGACAGATTATCTCTACCTCTCTGACTCTCTCTCTCTCTTTGTATATATGACTTTATTTCATATTTTTCATGTTAATATAAATAATAGAAACAACTTGAAAGTCTATCATAGGGAGCCTGGGTTAAAATAATGATAGGACATGTATATAATGGGCAAATATGATAATATGGTCTGATATTAACATAGATGTTCATGACAGGTCACCGAGTGAAAAGAGAAGGTTACAAAGTATACATAATACATGATCTCATTTGGGTTTGAATAAATGTTTTTAAACTATATACATAGAGCTGGGCACAGTGGCTCATACCTATAATTCCAGTGACTTGGGAAGCTGAGGCAGGAGGATCATAAGTTCAAAGCCAACCTTAGCAATTTAGAAAGATCCTGTTTCAAAATGAAAAAGGATTGAGGATGAGGCTCAGTAGTAAAGCACAGGAAGGAAGGAAGGAGGGAGGGAGGGAGGGAGGGAGGGAGGGGAAAAATGGAGAATGATTTATATCATAATATTTAAAATGTAGTTGGATTGTGGGTGGCCTTTGTTTTCTGTTTTTATCTTCTTGAGGTCGCTGCAGTAGGATGAGAAAGGAAGAGAATAGCACAATTTTAAATAGGAAGCAGTATTTTGTCATTGATAAGGGATAAATTTTAAGACCTATACAATTCTCAAGTTCCTGAATACCTAGTTAACTTTTATTCATCACATATGTATTCAGTAATTACAAACAAAATCCAAGGCCTGGTTAAAATCTGGATGTTGAATAGTCAGTGATACTCAGAACTAGCATAGACTCAGTTCTGCTCACTTGCTATTGTAGTTATACATTAGCAAAATTACAAGTTGTTGACTGGTCTTCGGTTCATTAAGGAGATACTTTGTTTGTGTTTCATAGGAACATTGTACTAAGTGCTGGGGTTGCTTCAAATGTTGCTGAGACTAAGAATAGTGGGTTTATAAGTGTCAGGGGTCCACAGTATCTCTTTTTTCCTCTGTAGACTAATGCTTTGCATTCATACATACACTACCCACAGGAATAACTTAACTTTTTGTAGTACCAGTCCTTCAGCTTCTATGATTAAATTGATATTTTTTTTTAGTGTGGTATTGTTCTAATTGAAATTATATATAGGGGCTGGGGATGGGGCTCAAGCGGTAGCATGCTCGCCTGGCATGTGTGCGGCCCGGGTTCGATCCTCAGCACCACATATAAACGAAGATGTTGTGTCCGCCAAAAACTGAAAAATAAATATTAAAAAAAATTTCTTAAAAAAAAAACAAAATTATATATAGATGTGCACAACAATTTTACAGAATTCCTAAAAAGTGAATTTTTTCCTCTGTTTCTCTTTGTATATATATATATTTTTTAAAAAATTAGAAATGAAATATATTCACGTTTTTGTAATATATATAGACAAATTTTTTTTTCCTAAAAATTTGAGAGTAAGTTGTAGACATGGCCCTTTTGTCAATAATTGTCTTAGTTTGTATTTCCTAAAATCATGGAATATTTTCTTCTGTAACCACAGTGTAATTAATTATCAAAATCAGGAAGTTATTTAGGTTTGATCAATTGTCCCAGTAAAGCAAAAATTGGGGGGTTCTCCTCAGTATTTTTGACAGTGCTTTATGAACTTGGAAATAACCTTTTTTGGGGGAGGGGATTGAACCTATGGGCACTTTATTCCAGAGCTACATCCCAGCCCTTTTTATTTTTTATTTTAAGATAGGGTCTCACTAAGTTGCTTAGGGCCTTCTCAGTTGCTGAGGCTGGCTTTGAACTTGTGATCCTCCTATCTCAGTCTTACAAGTGTTGGGATTACAGATGTGCACCACTGTAGCAACTGAAAGTTACTTATTTTAAAAATCACAGATAGAAAGGATAAAACAGAGTACATGGCATATTGTAATGAGCTTTTAAAGCCCTCCTAACCAACTCCCTTATATTCCCATAGTTTTTATGTCGTCTATGGTATTTGCATTTTCTGTTAAATCTTAGGTCATATTTATTTCATTACTTTGTAATTCTATTGTCATTACTACTTTAGTTCCCTGAATTTCCTGCATTGCCTATTGACTATTTAATTCACTGGGTTTAGTTAAATACAGGTTGAGTGTCTCTTATCTGAAATACTTGAGATCAGAAGTGTTTTGGATTTTGGCTATTTTTGGGGTTTTGAAATATTTACATATACATAATGAGATATGGTGGAGGTGAGACACAGTTCTAAACATGAAATTCATTTGTTTCACATATACCTTATACACATAGCCTGAAGGTAACTTTATAAATTATTTATAATAATTTTGTACATAAAACAAAGTTTGGGTACATTGAGCCATTGGAGATCAGGTATGGGATTTTCTCATATCAGCACTCAAAATGTTTTAGATTTTGGCACATTTTGAATTTCAAATTTTGGAGTTATGGATGCTCAACCTGTATAATACCAGTGGATTCCTAAAATTCAAAGTATTTAAGTGGGATATGCTTGATATTTTTTTCCTGCACCGTTTTTTGACATGCTTCTGTATTCCCATCTTCTTGCTTTAGTTTGTGTATTGCCAAGTGTGTTGTGAGCCCTTCCACAAGTTTTGTTTAGAGGAGAACGAGCGCCCTCTGGAGGACCAGCTGGAAAATTGGTGTTGTCGTCGATGCAAGTTCTGTCATGTTTGTGGAAGGCAGCATCAGGCTACAAAGGTACAAAACATAATAATAGAACTAGTAGAGGATTCCTCTCTCCATATCTGCCTTCTGTTTTGAGGTTTTATGTCTATATTCTTTTCTCCTCTGACTTAATCTGTTTTGACTATTTAATTGGGTGTAATCAATTGCCTGATTCTGTGGAAAATGAATTTTGGAAATTTAGCAGAGAAAATGATACTGGAAAAAATTCCAAAAATCTATCTGATAATTTACCTACTGAGTGCTTTTCATAGGAAATAAATCTCTATTTTAATTGAGTAAGTGGTGTATGAGAAAATTTTAAGTTGTTCAAATGGTGTGCTATACTCACTTAAAGATATGTATGAAATGGGGTGCTAAGTAGAGGTATTTAGTGAAGGTGATGTGATGCCTGCTTTTTTTGCCATTGTATTCTCCTATAGCAACTGCTGGAGTGTAATAAGTGCCGAAACAGCTATCACCCTGAGTGCCTGGGACCAAACTATCCCACCAAACCCACAAAGAAAAAGAAAGTTTGGGTGAGTACGCACATTATGCTGTTTCAGAAAGAATTGTCATGGATTGGTTAGGCTTATATAACTTTTAATAGGCATATCCTTGCTTGAGTATCTCAGTGTAATAATTTTTTTGCCTCATTAGGAAAAGTCATCTCAATAAAGAAGTAAAATCTAGAAATGAGTAGCATTGTGATCTTTTTATTTTTAATTTTTTAAAAAATATTTTTTAAAAAATTAAATAAAGGTATTATGTTGGACACAATACCTTTATTTTATTTATTTTTATGTGGTGCTGAGGATCAATCCCAGGGCCTTGCATGTGCTAGACAGGCACTCTACCGCTGAGCCACAACCCCAGCCCCTAATTAAACTAAAATTCCTGTTGAATTTCTTTTTTTCTTTTCCAGATATGTACAAAGTGTGTTCGCTGCAAGAGCTGTGGATCCACAACTCCAGGCAAAGGGTGGGATGCACAGTGGTCTCATGATTTTTCACTGTGCCATGATTGTGCCAAACTCTTTGCTAAAGGTACCCAAAAATCCAATTTTGCCCGTGTATGGTGTTTTGAAAGCGAATTGGCCTCTTTGGGGAATGAAGTACAGAATCTGACTTGTTGTGTCAAGGATGCCAGTTAGACACATTCCATGTTCCCACTGCTGCTCTTTCCTTTGCAGAGACTACTTAGAAACTGGAATATTTTGTTAACTTCCATGGGAAGTTTTTATCATAGCTAACTGCAAATGACTGCTCTAAGCCAATAGAGCCAAAGTGTGACTTATATACATTTGATTGTACTTAATCCTCCCGCCTCAGCCTTTAATAGTTAGGCTAGGGGAAAAAAAAAAAAAAAGGTAACCAATACCTTAGAGCTGTTATTTTATCGACCTAGACTAATAATGATATAAAGTCACTACTAGAATTATTTTAAGTAAAATAAGCAGATCAATTTAAAGAGTTCTATTTTATATATATTTATTTTTAGTTGTAGGTGGACACAATACCTTTATTTTATTTTTATGTAGTGCTGAGGATCAAACCCCATGCCTCACATGTGCTAGGCGAGCACTCTACCACTGAGTCACAACTCCAGCCCCTAAAGAGTTCTATTAAGTAATAAATAATAGAGGGGATACACAGATAAAGCAAATATATGAAGGCTGTATATAATACTGGATTTTAGAAAACGCTGCTCAGAGCTCTTTTCCAGTAGAAACACTGGAAATAGAGAAAAGTTAAATTAATTGTTGTGTACTCCTATATTGCCACCTCTTTTTGAAAATTTAAACATTTTTTCAAATGTTTAAGGTATTCTCATGACAGTTATAAATGGGTCTAAAGAAGAGAAATAGTGGCACATACAAATCTTTCCTAGGAGTATTCTAGAAGCCCAGAATAATCTTAACATTTAGTAGATGTGTCAAAGTTCATAGCAGATCCATGCTACAGTTCAGAAGTGAATGCTAGTCTGGAAGAATACAGATTTTAGATTAGGTTGAGGCCCTTAAAAGTATTGGTATGTGAGCCCAAAGCACTACTACAATCTTTACTCTGCTTTCAGGAAACTTCTGCCCTCTCTGTGACAAGTGTTATGATGATGATGACTATGAGAGTAAGATGATGCAGTGTGGGAAGTGTGATCGCTGGGTCCATTCCAAATGTGAGAATCTTTCAGGTACAGAAGGTTGGAGTCTTTTTATTACAGTTTCTTTCTCCCTTGGTACTGCTACATTTATAGCCCCAGAGCACTATAAACCTAAAATTGTGGTAGTGCTATTTAAAGTTCTTTAAAAATAAGTTATTGTTTAGTCTTTAGAATAAGTAGCATTGTATTGTTTGTGCTCACTTCTTCTGAACACATCCCTTTACTTCTTTGTTGTCCTTTGTGGGTACCATAACCTATTGGTTCTCGAATAACCAAATCCTGGATTAGTATTAATTAATGAAGTCCCTTTGGGAGATCAATGTATACAATGTCCTACAGTATTGTAGCCTCTTAGGTGGGTTTCTAACATACAGCTTTATATTATAGTAAGGTCAATGGCATAGTTTACCTTCTCTCCCTCTCTTGCTCTTCAGAGGACCTCCTTATTGTAGTTTTTTGTTTTCCTAGATGAGATGTATGAGATTCTATCTAATTTGCCCGAAAGTGTGGCCTACACTTGTGTCAACTGTACTGAGCGGCATCCTGCTGAGTGGCGACTGGCTCTTGAAAAAGAGCTACAGATTTCTCTGAAGCAAGTTCTGACAGCTTTGTTGAATTCACGGACTACCAGCCATTTGCTACGCTTCCGGCAGGTAGACTGAAGTTGCATTTTGTTTTCTGAAAGCTTGTTCTTACATGGTTTTTACCTAAATAAATAAAATTTTAAAATTATTTGTATTATATTTATATTACCTAACAATAGAAAGGATTTTTTTTCTTGTTTTGCTTTGTTCTTCTTTTAGTTTTATAGTTACTTGTTTTGGTGATAACCATTAGGGAAAAGTTTTAGGATAAGTTCTTCTGTATAATAGGAAGTAGAAAGGGACTGTATCTTCAAAGGCGTTGCTACTATAATAAGAAATTTGGATTTTTTACTCTGTTGATAATGGGGAGCCAGTGAAGAAGTTTACCCAAGAGTAAAGTTGTTTTTTTAGAGGGAAAAAAAAAAATTCTCCCTGGAGTAGAGAAGAAGGATTAAGAGAGGTTTAAGCCTAGAGGCAAGAGCAATATTGGGAGGCAGGCATAGTAATCTACTTGAAAACTTCTGCTTTTTGTCCAAGTTGTGAACTATGTATCTATAAAGTAGTCAGTCATTGGAAAAGGTATAATATGGAAAGAACCACCTAGATAACTTTAACTCAAAGTGAGGCTGATATTTCACCATAAAGCTCCTTTTTTGTTGTTTTTGAGTAAGAAAATGAATTATCCATGTCATATTCCAAAGGAGTTATAGACATAGTTTCAATTTCAAAATTTTTTATAATTGTAGATGGACAGCATGCCTTTATTTTTTTTTTTTTTTAATGTGGTGCTAAAGATCGAACCCAGTGCTTCACATATGCTAGGCAAGTTGTAGCCACTGAGCTACAACCCCAGCCCACAGTTTCAATTCTTTATACTAGGTTTGAAAATTATCAAGGAAAACTCCTAAGCTAGCCTAACTAAGCTGTTAGGTACTAGGCTTATTTTAACTTCTCAGAAATCATTTTCACTTTTGAGAAATCTTTGGTTCTTTTTGTGTTCTCTTTTTTTTACCATCTTTATTAACTTTAATAGAATGTGCATGGATGCCTCATTTTAAGAGTTAGGTTAAAGAAACATCTGTTTTCTGGCAACAGGCTGCGAAGCCTCCAGACTTAAACCCTGAGACAGAGGAGAGTATACCTTCTCGCAGCTCTCCAGAAGGACCTGATCCCCCAGTTCTTACTGAGTTCAGCAAGCAGGATGATCAACAACCTTTAGATCTGGAGGGAGTCAAGAGGAAAATGGACCAGGGGAGCTACACATCTGTGGTATGTCTCCACAGCAAACCACCAGTGTTTCAAGTGCCAATTTAGTTTTCTTAGATCTTTGTGGAATGATGCTGGGTATAAATAAATTTTAAAAATTATTTGTATTATATTTAGAAATGTCATCTGGCTTTAAATAACCTAAAAGTATATGAGCTATTTTAGCCCTGTGATTCAATAGAAGGGTTATTAATGGTGATATCTTAAAATGTTATTTTTTATTTGGCTGTCAACTGAGTTATCTGAAAATTATTTTTTATGAGAGGAAGCGCTAAGAACTGTTTATGGGAAAAATGCTAATGTGAGGTTAATGTGTTCTCTTTTGAGCTCAAATCTGAATAATGTGTCTTTATGATATTCAACTATAGATAGATTGTCTTAATTTTATTATTTTAAGAATGTATAGGGATTTATCATTTGTTATCTCATGGTCTGTATTTGCTCTTCAATTCTATACTCATTTTGTTCCAAATAAAAAATTGTGAGCCTGTCTAGGTAACTTACCATGATAGAGCTAATTTGTTTGCATTCTTGCCTTATTAGCCTTGCATCTCTTGATTGCTTTAAGTTAGTTATGAAGTGAATCCCACAGGCCTCGGCCAAAGAGGAGTGACACTATATTATTAAAATAGGGTGTGAGTTTTCTGTTGGATCTCTGTGCTGGAAGAGGAAGTGATTTTGAGAGTTTGCTGTTTTATGAATAATTAATATTTTATTTTTGTATACAGTTGGAGTTCAGTGATGATATCGTGAAGATCATTCAAGCAGCCATTAATTCAGATGGAGGGCAGCCAGAGATTAAAAAAGCCAACAGCATGGTCAAGTCCTTCTTTATTCGGGTAAATGATATTAACAGTTCTGTTTTTATTGCTTACGTATGATTAATTGCTCCATGAATACAATGGACTTATTCTCTTTTCTGTTTGCTTTGCCAAGTGTACAAAACACCTTTTAATTTTATTTGTTCCTCTGCTTCTTTGGGAGGAAGTTGCCTGAGTGGATTGTTCTTTTCCTTGGTAGCCTGAAATTATTTTCAATATTAACAGTGATATTGGTGTGAAGTTGTCAGTTTTTTTGTGGTTTCCAAATGAATGTTAACATGTTTACATTGTTTGTTTTTCTTTTAGCAAATGGAACGAGTTTTTCCATGGTTCAGCGTCAAAAAGTCAAGGTTTTGGGAGCCAAATAAAGTGTCAAGCAAGTAAGTTAATTAAGTACTGTACTTTCTTGTCAACTAGAAATCAGAGTTCTAGGAAGTTTTAATATTAAAAATGAATCAGTTGAAGGGCTAGGGTTGTGGCTCAGCAGTAGAGCACTTGTTTGTCTGGCTTGTGTGAGGCACTGGGTTCGATTCTCAGCACCACATAAAAATAAATAAAAATAAAACAAAGGTATTGTGTATATCTACAACTAAAAAAATAAAATTAAAAAAAATGAATCTGTTGAGATGCCTTTTTAGTGCTGGTTTTGGAGCCAGCATTTTAGTTCATTGTAGGCTATTGCCTCTTTTTTCACTTACATATTTGTTAGGTTTTAGGGAATTTTATTTAATTTGTGGCATAGGGACAAAACATATGTCTTACAGCTGCATAGTTGTTATAATTGGGTTCTGTTTTACTTAGTTTAAACGATGCTGTGTACTACTCTTGATTCTTCATATTTAACCTTTAATTTTATTCCAGTAAATTATTTTGATTTGGGGAAAAGGACAGTACTGGGGATGAAACCCAAGAACTCGCACATGTTAGGCAAGCAATCTACCGCTGAGCTACGTCACCAGCCTGTTTTTTTTTTTTGTAGTTGTAAACAAATAGCATGCCTTTCTTTCTTTCTTTCTTTCTTTCTTTAGTGTGGTGCTGAGGATCAAACCCAGTGCCTCACACATGCTAGGCAAGCACTCTGTCACTGAGCTACAGCTCCAAAACCCCAGCCTGTTTTTGATATTTGAAAGGGTTATCAATTATTTCTAGAAGTTTAGGCAAGAGTCATATATTGAGATTATGATATTAAAATTAAAGTTCTGTGTATTTTGGCAGTTTTCCAATTCTGTGACTTATTCTTACATTTTGTAAATAGCTCAAACATGGGTCCAAGACCTGATGATATCAAGAATTTGATTTTTATGGTTTTAGGTATATTGTAGGAGTTCAATAAATACTTGTTGAATCAATTATTTTCAGCAGTGGGATGTTACCAAACGCAGTGCTTCCACCTTCACTTGACCATAATTATGCTCAGTGGCAGGAGCGAGAGGAAAACAGCCACACTGAGCAGCCTCCTTTAATGAAGAAAATCATTCCAGCTCCCAAACCCAAAGGGCCTGGAGAACCAGACTCACCAACTCCTCTACATCCTCCTACTCCACCAATTTTGAGTAAGGCACCAAAAAGTTATCCATTTTTTGCTAGGTGCAAATAATTGACATTGTGAATCTAAATTTAACATACTTGAAAAAAAATTTAATATGCTTGGATATCAAAAAGCAATTTTCAGGTCATCCTTAAATGTAATAGCATCATTGTTTTAGCTTACTTGAGATGTTAATAAGACCTTAAGGTAAAAATATTTGAGTATTATGTAGATGCTGAAATAGCATAACTTTGAACACTTTTCCCCAAAGTATTTTTTTATACACTATTTTAACTGGAAATCAGAAATAGTACTGCTAATTTTAACTGAATGTCTTCTGGGTTCCAAGGTACTGACAGGAGCCGAGAAGACAGTCCAGAGCTGAACCCACCCCCAGGCATAGAAGATAATAGACAGTGTGCATTATGTTTAATGTATGGTGATGACAGTGCTAATGTAAGTATTTTGGGACCAGAGATCCTAGTTAACAAGCACTTCACATGGATGGTTTATCCTTTGTGTCAACACTTGTTGGCTGAGTACTGTTTAATGAATGTTTCCTTAAAAGTGGCTCTTAAATTTTTTTTTAAATAATTGATTTAGTTGATTCAAAGCTAAATTAATTGATTTGCCTTAAATTAATTTGTCAAGTAATTTTATTTCATTTTTTGTGGTATTGGGATGGAACCTAGGGCCTCACACATGGTAGCAAGCATTCTGCCCCTGAACTCCATTCCTAGCCCTGATGTCCAGTATTTTCTATTAGAAGTTTCTCAAAAATTTCATGAAAGTCAATAAAATATAAGTTACATTTTACATAGCTTGTTTAGTTTAATGTAAGCCAGCAGAGTGGTTAAGAGCTCCATCTGTGACGGCAGCCTAGGTTCTCTTCTGTGCTTTACCACCTACCCTTTGACCTTAGTCAGTGGTGTAATTTCTGACCCTTAGTTACAGCTTTAAAATGAAGATGATAATGCTTATCTCACGGTGGTTGTAAGGATTAAATGAAATAATGTATGCAAAGCCTTCATTTAATGCTTGGCACATAGTAAGCTTTCAATTTGGGCAAGCAGGGCAGGGGATTTAACCCAGAGACAATTTACCCACTGAGCTACATCCTTAGTCCTTGTATTGGGGGGGGGGGGGGGGCGTGGACTTTAACTTGTGATCCTTTTGTCTCAGCCTCCCAAGCCCCTGGGATTACAGGCGTGTGCCACTGCACCTGGCTAAGCTTTCATTTTTTTCAAAAAGTATTTATTTAATACAGTCTGAGAGAATTGGTTTTGAAATATGGTTTTAAAGAAGTCAATGCATATTTATATAAACTTACCACATTGCTCATTTTTATATTCTCTAGATTTATAAAAATTTCCAATCTATAGAAAAAGTAAGCTAGGAAAGAGGGAAGTAGAAAACAGAAACATTGAAAGCTGAATTGTGATTTTTGTGTACATTCCTAAATTACAGAATTAAATTTGTTTTCTTGAGGTAATCTTCTCTGAAGTAAAGCTAATATCAAGGAAAGCCTCCTTTGACAATTTATTCTTTTTTTTAAATATTATATTTTAGTTGTTGATGGACCTTTATTTTTTTTAGAATTTTTTTAGACGTTTGTGGACTTGTATTCTATTCATTTATTTATATGCGGTGCTGAGAATCGTACCTAGTGCCTCACATGTGTGAGGCAAACACTATACCACTGAGCCATAACCCCAGCCCAACATTTTATTCATTAAGAAAAAAAAATTTTTTATTTCATAGGATGCTGGCCGTTTGCTATACATTGGCCAAAATGAATGGACACATGTAAATTGTGCTTTGTGGTCAGCAGAAGTGTTTGAAGATGATGATGGGTCACTAAAGAATGTGCATATGGCTGTGATCAGAGGCAAGCAGCTGGTAAGAACTTAATGTGTAAATTTTATGAAAGAGATGTCCTTTCATTTTCTAGGTGTTCTTTCTGCGGGTAAAGAAATATGGTTTTAAAGAAGTCAATGCATATTTATATAAACTTACCACATTGCTCATTTTTATATTCTCTAGATTTATAAAAATTTCCAATCTATAGAAAAATACTTGTTGGCTAACTACTCTGTCTTCAGAGTAGTTAGCCAACAAGTATTGACATACATTATAGACAGATTGCTATTCTGATCTTTGGAAAAGGGATACAAAAGCAATACAAAACAAAGTATTACCTAATTTGGGAGACAATTCAAATATGTGAGAAAAGTATCAATGTATTAGGGGATTTAGACTGAATGAGATCTCTGAGGCCTCAGTTGAGTCAATATTCTGAGGTTCCACAGAATAAATTCATATAAATACATGAAGAAGAGATATGGGAAGTGATCAGTTGCAGTTGAGAGTAATCAGAAACAGCAGGAGAAAAATTTAAAAGCTCTGTTTTGAAGGAGGGGAGAAAATGAAGGATTATAAAACAAGCTGTCCAACAAACAAAATAGCACTTGCAAAGAAGCAGTAGTAAATTGTGTGGTGAGTATAAACAGAAAGTCCTTCCTGGAGGAGTCCAGATTGAATAATAAAATAAGGTGGTAACATACAGGGCCAGTTGAAGAAAACCTTGGAGTCATTTGATAAGTTTGTTATGTCAGTCTAATAACTGAAGAACCATTATGTTTCTGACTAGTAAAACCTTTTTAAAACAGTTGCTTTGAGATGTTTTCAGGATTGATTTTTAAGAGTTTCATGTCTTGTAAATCAGTCATTAATCCTAGAAAAACAATGTTTTAGATCTAATTCTAAATCCAGTTGTAGTGTTTAAATGTATAGCTAAAAGGCTGTATGGTATGGATAGTCGTAGAGCGAGGATTTGAGGAAGCTAGTCTGATCCTCAGGATTTTTCTGGAGTTCAACGGATTACCATTCAACAAAATTAGTTTTAGGAAAGCGAGAATGGGATGATTCTATAGAGGAGATGACAAACATTTAAAACATCTGAAAGTCTGAATAGGGCTCTGTTTTTTGTTTTGTTTTGTTTTGTTTTTAAGCGATGTGAATTCTGCCAAAAGCCAGGAGCCACTGTGGGTTGCTGTCTTACATCCTGCACCAGCAACTATCATTTCATGTGTTCCCGAGCCAAGAACTGTGTCTTCCTGGATGATAAAAAAGTGTATTGCCAACGACATCGGGATTTGATCAAAGGCGAGGTGAGATAGCTTTAGTTGCTTTTATGTATATGTTTGACTTTATTTATTTAAAGCAGTGTTAGGTTCACTGCAAAATTAAGCAGAAGGTACAGAGATTTCCTATATACTCCCTGCCTCTACACAATATGCAGCCTCCCTCATTAATTGTGTCCCCCTCCAGAGTTGTCTATTTGTTGCAATTGATGAACCTCTATCAATACATCATTACCACTCAGCGACTATACTTTATACTTGGGTTCACTCTTGGTAGTGTACATTCTATGGGTTTAGGCAAATGTATGATAACAGGTATTCACCACTATAATATCAAGCAAATGTTTTTACTGCCCTAGAATGTGTTCTGCCTGTCAACACCACCAACCCTTGGCAACCACTGATCTTTTTACTATCTCCATGAATTTGCCATTTCCAGAGCTTCCTATATAGTTGGAATGCTATAGTATGTAGCTTTTTCAGACCAGTTTATTCCAATTCACAATATACCTTTAAGTTTCTTCCACATCTTTTTATGGCTTATTTAGTAGCTTTTTGAATTCTTCAGGAATTTAGGAAAAAATACTAAAAAAAAAAATAGCAAAATGGTAAATTCAGTTTTGCTTTTCCTACTAGGCATTCCAAGGGTCACCTATTTATGAAAAATAAAGAGGTGCTTCTAGTAAGATTGAAAGGTGATTTTGAGATGCTCAGAGAGAGCCAGTACCATGAATATAATGTGTAAAGAGACAATCTATTAACAGCAATCTTGGGTTTTTATTTAAGGTGGTTCCTGAGAATGGATTTGAAGTTTTTAGAAGAGTCTTTGTGGACTTTGAAGGAATCAGCTTGAGAAGGAAGTTCCTCAATGGTTTAGAACCAGAAAATATCCACATGATGATTGGTATGACCTGGACCTGGGTTATTGGGAGGACTGTGTTGTTATTTGGGCACTTTCTAGTCCTCAGTTATAAAATGATCCCTCCAATAATGACTTCTAATCAGTTCTTTTCTTGATCAGGCTCAATGACGATTGACTGCTTAGGAATTCTGAATGATCTCTCTGACTGTGAAGACAAGCTCTTTCCTATTGGATATCAGTGAGTAAAGAGAGGACAGCAACCCTTACAACTTGAGCACTCTGAAGCTATGTACATACAGATCATTAAATGTAGAGGCATTGCTTGTTAGCTAGTTTTTAATTGCTGTAAAAAATTTACTTTTTTTCCTAGTTCCCTAGTTCATTAGCTTGTAGATTAGGACTAACCTTTCAAGTCAGGTAAATCCTGTAAGAAGCAAAGTGTTATTGATATAATTTTAGAATAATTTCCAAATAAAACCTAAATAGAAAACACAGGATCAGTCTCTTTAAGATTCCTCTAAATCCCAGTCTCGGATTCAAAAATCCAGATCTTTTCACAGATCAAGCACCTCATATCCTGTCCCAATCCCCCCCCCCACCCACCCGGCTTCTTTTACAGTGCTGCGGATTCAGCGATTCAGGGCCTGCACATACTAGATGAACATTCTACCACTGAATTGCAGCCTCCCTGGTTTTATATTTTATAGATCTTTCTAAAATTTAAGTCCCCATAATAATCATCGAATTCTCCAGTCAGAACTTATATCTTTTATATGAAATAGGTAGTTTAAGTATCCTACAAGCTGACAGTATAAATTCAAAATTACCCTTCTACCTCTCCCTTATTGGAGTCTCATTTTGCAGTTTATGCTTCAATTTATTCTGCATTTTAATTCTGATAACACAAACTATACTTGACATGTAGTTGGCAGCTCATTGTACAAACATTCAGCAGATTTGAAGCAATTGTATTTCCTTTGTCTTGTGTTTCTCCAAAAGGAAACACCTCTGGTTTTTTCTTTACTTTAGGACCTCACTTTGTATACATTGTGGAGGTTAATAACTATTTTTAGTAGTGGTGGTGTTTTTCTTTTTCTGAGTTTAGGATATTTTACTATTTTATGTGCCTGCTTACAATTTAATTTAAAAAAGATCTTGTGCTATTTCCTGAGAGGCTAAGAAATAGTAAGAACTTCAAAAACTTGTCAAAACCTTAAAGCTTTCTGGAGTGAGCAATAGATCATCCATTATCAGTGGAATCTATACCAAGAACCCATGAAATAAAGGTAAATTCTCTAAATCAAGACAGGTAACCCAGGATGAGGAGAGGTTTGACAATGTCAGTTTCTGTTTCTGTTCTCTCATTTGTGATTTTTCCCTATCTGTTTGCCAGGTGTTCCCGAGTGTACTGGAGCACCACAGATGCTCGCAAGCGCTGTGTGTACACGTGCAAGATAGTGGAATGCCGTCCTCCAGTTGTAGAGCCAGATATCAACAGCACTGTTGAACACGATGAAAATCGGACCATTGCCCACAGTCCATCATCGTTTTTAGGTTAGTTTTTAGTTGAAACAGGACTTGAGTTTGGGGAGTATGTACTGAGACTGAAAGATGAAAGAAAAGCCATTTATATGGGAGGTCTCCTTTGTTTCTAGCTTGACATTTACCAAATAGCTTGCTTTTTATTGTCTCATTTGTTTGATATTTTATTTTAATCTTTTTCATTTAAGAGTTTTTATTTTCTACCACAGAAAGTTCATCTAAAGAGAGTCAGAGTACAGCTGAAATTCTAAGTCCTCCATCACCAGACCGACCTCCTCATTCGCAAACCTCTAGCTCCTGTTATTATCATGTCATCTCAAAAGTCCCTAGGATTCGAACACCCAGTTACTCTCCTACACAGAGATCCCCTGGCTGTCGGCCATTGCCTTCTGCAGGTAAAGGACTTTAATGACCTACTTGACCCAGGGTCAGCCCAAAGACGAATTTGTAATTCTTTTAGGCAACCTTATCTTGGTGACTTTTGCTACAGAAAAGAGATTTTTTTAAGAAATATTTATTTAGTTGTAGATGAACACACAGTATCCTTATTTATTTTTATATGGTGCTAAGGATTGAACCCAGTGCCTCACACATGCGAGGCAAGCACTTTACCACTGAACTACAGCCTCAGCCCCTGAAAAGAGATTTTCAATTACCTGTAGTTAGATGTAGACAAGTCATTAAAACCAGTGACTTCCACATATTTGTTCTGTCTGTAATAGAATTTCTTACTTTTTCTCTTTTGTTCAGGAAGTCCTACCCCAACCACTCATGAAATAGTCACAGTAGGTGATCCTTTACTCTCCTCTGGACTGCGAAGCATTGGCTCCAGGCGACACAGTACTTCTTCCTTGTCACCCCAGCGGTCTAAGCTCCGGATAATGTCTCCAATGAGAACTGGGAATACTTACTCCAGGAATAGTGTTTCCTCAGCCTCCACCATTGGGACCCCTACAGATCCTGAGTCAAGTGCCAAAGCAGTTGATCATAACTTAGGGCCACTGAATTCAAGTGCTACCGTAGGGCACAGCACTCCCACATCTTCAAGTTTGCAAAGAACGGTAGTCACTGTAGGCTCTAAAACCAGTCACTTGGATGGATCTTCATCTTCAGAAATGAAGCATTCTGGTGCTTCAGATGTGACATCCAAGGGCTCCTCTTTAAAGGGAGAAAAAATCAAAATGCTGAGTTCCAAGAGTTCAGAGGGATCTGCACATAACCTGGCTTACCCTGGAATTCCTAAATTAGCTCCACAGGTTCATAACACAGCTTCTGGAGAATTAAATGCTAGTAAAATCAGCAATTTTGCTGAACCTTCTTCAGTGCCATTTTCTTCTAAAGAGGCCCTCTCCTTCCCCCAACTCCATTTGAGAGGACAAAGGAATGATCGAGACCAACACACAGATTCTACCCAACTGACTAATCCTTCTCCAGATGAAGATACTGAAATCAAAACCTTAAAGCTTTCTGGAGTGAGCAACAGATCATCCATTATCAGTGAACATGTGGCATCTAGTTCCAGAGACAGGAGACAAAAGGGGAAAAAGTCTTGTAAAGAAACTTTCAAAGAAAAGCATGCCAGTAAATCTTTTTTGGAACCTGGACAGGTGACAACTGGTGAGGAAGGAAACCTAAAGCCAGAATATGTGGATGAGGTTTTGACTTCTGAATTTATGGGGCAACGGCCATGTAATAATGTTTCTTCTGATAAGATTGGAGATAAAGTCCTTTCTGTTTCAGGAGTCCCCAAAGTTCCATCCATGCAAGTAGAAGGACCTGCCAAGGAATTACAAGCACCCCGGAAACGCACAGTCAAAGTGACATTGACACCTTTAAAAATGGAAAGTGAGAATCAGTCCAAAAATGCACTGAAAGAAAGTGGTCCTGCCTCCCCTTTGCAAATAGAGTCAGCATCACCAATAGAACCAGTTTCAGTTTCCGAAAGTTCAGGAGATGGGCCAGTGGCTCAACCAAGCCCCAATAATGTCTCATCCCAGGATTCTCAAAGTAACAACTATCAGAATCTTCCGGTACAGGACAGAAACTTAATGCTTCCAGATGGCCCCAAAGCTCAGGAGGATGGCTCTTTTAAGAGGAGATATCCCCGTCGCAGCGCCCGTGCACGTTCTAACATGTTCTTTGGGCTAACCCCACTCTATGGAGTCAGATCCTATGGCGAAGAAGATATTCCATTCTATAGCAGCTCCACTGGGAAGAAGCGAGGCAAGAGATCAGCTGAAGGTCAGGTGGATGGGGCCGATGACTTGAGCACTTCAGATGAGGACGACTTGTATTACTACAACTTCACAAGAACAGTCATTTCTTCAGGTGGAGAAGAACGGCTGGCATCCCATAATTTATTTCGGGAAGAGGAGCAATGCGATCTTCCAAAAATTTCACAGTTGGATGGTGTTGATGATGGGACAGAGAGTGATACCAGTGTCACAGCAACAACAAGGAAGAGCAGCCAGATTCCAAAAAGAAGTAGTAAAGAAAATGGAACAGAAAACTTAAAGATTGATCGACCTGAAGATGCTGGAGAAAAAGAACATGTCATTAAGAGTTCTGTTGGCCACAAAAATGAGCCAAAGATGGATAACTGTCATGCAGTAAGCAGAGTTAAAACACAGGGACAGGATTCCTTAGAAGCTCAGCTCAGCTCATTGGAGTCAAGCCGCAGGGTCCATACAAGTACCCCCTCAGACAAAAATTTATTGGACACCTATAATACTGAGCTTCTGAAATCAGATTCAGACAATAACAACAGTGATGACTGTGGGAATATCCTGCCTTCAGACATTATGGACTTTGTACTGAAGAATACTCCATCCATGCAGGCTTTGGGTGAGAGCCCAGAGTCATCTTCCTCAGAACTCCTGAATCTTGGTGAAGGTTTGGGTCTTGATAGTAATCGGGAAAAGGACATGGGTCTTTTTGAGGTATTTTCTCAGCAGCTGCCCACAACAGAGCCTGTGGACAGTAGTGTCTCTTCCTCTATCTCAGCAGAGGAGCAGTTTGAGTTGCCTCTAGAGCTGCCATCTGATCTCTCTGTCCTGACCACCCGAAGTCCTACGGTCCCTAGCCAGAATCCCGGTAGACTGGCTGTCATCTCAGACTCGGGAGAGAAGCGAGTAACCATCACAGAGAAATCTGTAGCCCCCACTGAAGGTGACTCAGCACTGCTGAGTCCAGGAGTAGATCCTACTCCTGAAGGCCACATGACTCCTGATCACTTTATCCAAGGACACATGGATGCAGACCACATCTCCAGCCCTCCTTGTGGTTCAGTGGAGCAAGGTCACGGCAACAGTCAAGATTTAACTCGAAACAGTAGCACCCCTGGCCTTCAGGTACCTGTTTCCCCTACTGTTCCCATCCAGAACCAGAAGTATGTGCCCAATTCTACTGATAGTCCCGGCCCATCTCAGATTTCTAATGCAGCTGTCCAGACCACTCCACCCCACCTGAAACCAGCCACTGAGAAACTCATTGTTGTTAACCAGAACATGCAGCCACTTTATGTTCTCCAAACTCTTCCAAATGGAGTGACCCAAAAAATCCAGTTGACCTCTTCTGTTAGTTCTACACCCAGTGTGATGGAGACAAATACTTCAGTTTTGGGACCCATGGGAGGTGGCCTCACCCTAACCACAGGACTAAATCCAAGCTTGCCAACTTCTCAACCTCTGTTCCCTCCTGCTAGCAAAGGATTGCTCCCTATGCCTCATCACCAGCACTTACATTCCTTCCCTGCAGCTACTCAAAGTAGTTTCCCACCCAACATCAGCAGTCCTCCTTCAGGCCTACTTATTGGGGTTCAGCCTCCTCCAGATCCCCAGCTTTTGGTTTCAGAAGCCAACCAGAGGACAGACCTCAATACCACAGTAGCCACTCCTTCCTCTGGACTCAAGAAAAGACCCATATCTCGTCTACATACCCGAAAGAATAAAAAACTTGCTCCCTCTAGTACCCCTTCAAACATTGCCCCCTCTGATGTGGTTTCTAATATGACATTGATTAACTTCACACCCTCCCAGCTTTCAAATCATCCCAATCTATTAGATTTGGGGTCACTTAATACTTCATCTCATCGAACTGTCCCCAACATCATAAAAAGATCTAAATCTGGCATCATGTATTTTGAACAGGCACCCCTGTTACCACCACAGAATGTGGGAGGAACTGCTGCCACAGCGGTGGGCACATCAACAATAAGCCAAGACACTAGCCACCTCACATCAGGGCCTGTGTCTGGCTTGGCATCCAGTTCCTCTGTCTTGAATGTGGTATCCATGCAAACTACAACAACTCCTACAAGTAGTGCATCAGTTCCAGGACATGTCACCTTAACTAACCCGAGGTTGCTTGGTACTCCAGATATTGGCTCAATAAGCAATCTTCTAATCAAAGCCAGCCAGCAGAGCCTGGGCATTCAGGAACAGCCTGTGGCTCTACCACCAAGTTCAGGAATGTTTCCACAAATGGCGACATCACAGACTCCCTCTACTGCTGCAATGACCGCAGCATCTAGCATCTGTGTGCTCCCCTCTTCTCAGACTACGGGCCTGACAGCTCCATCACCAGCTGGCGAGGCAGAAGAACATTATCAGCTGCAGCACGTGAACCAGCTCCTGGCCAGCAAAGCCGGGATCCTTTCTTCCCAGCGTGACCTTGATTCTGCTTCTGGGACCCAGGTATCCAACTTCACCCAGACAGTAGATGCTCCTAATAATGTGGGGCTAGAGCAGAACAAGGCTTTACCCTCAGCCATGCAAGCCAGCTCATCCTCTCCAGGGGGCTCTCCATCCTCTGGACAGCAGTCCGGGAGCCCCTCAGTGCCGGCCCCCACTAAACCCAAACCAAAAATCAAACGGATTCAGCTGCCCCTGGATAAAGGGAATGGCAAGAAGCACAAAGTTTCCCATTTGAGGACCAGTTCTTCTGAAGCACACATTCCAGACCAAGAAGCCAACACAGCATCCCTGACCTCAGTCATAGGGTGAGCCATGCAGTATTGTCTCTGTTGTGTCTGCAGGATTTTATGCTCTGGATTAGGGGCTGTTGAAATAGAAGTCTTTGGGGAGGGACTTTTTGGAAGTAAGTTGCATTAGTTGGGTTTTCTAGGTATTAACTTTGATTTTTTTTTTTTAATTACCAGTGGTGATTAATAGAGCAAAATTTAGCTCCACAAGTGAACAGTTTGACTCTTGGATAGAACTCTACCTGTAAATATACTTTGTTCTGATTTCAAATGGTGTTGCTATTTGCTCCTGTTTCTTTTTTGCCGAGTTTTTACAGATACTAGAAAATGCTTATTCCTAACTGGTGGGCAAAGCCCCCTGATGTACCCTCAGAGTCCTTTTTTAAAATGTCCTTATATAAAATATACAAGTGGGGGTGGGGATGTGGCTCAAGCGGTAGTGTGTTTGCCTGGCATGCGCAGGGCGCTAGGTTCGATCCTCAGCACCACATAAAAATAAAATAAAGATGTTATGTCCACCGAAAAACTTTAAAAAAAATAAATATTTTTTAAAAATTTTAAAAAATATACAAGTGATTTATATATATATATATATATTTAGTTATAGATGGATACAATACCTTTATTTACTTATCTTCATACGGTGCTGAGGATTGGATCGAGGGCCTCACATGGGCTAGGCAAGCACTATACCACTGAGCTACAACCTCACCCCAACAAGCGATTTTCATTTTATTTTATTTTTTGGTACCAGGGATTGAACCAGGGCCATTCAAGCCACTGAGCTACATACTCGGCCCCTTTTTGATATTTTATTTTGAGATAGAATCTCACTAAGTTACATAGGGACTTGCTAATTTGCTGAGGCTGGCTTTGAACTCAGGATCCTTCTACATCAGCCTCCCAAGCCACTGGGATTGCAGGCATGCACCACTGCATCTGGCCTACAAGTGAATTTTTACATATGTATACACTTATGTCACCACCACTCAGATCAAGATATAGAATACTTTCAGTGCCCCAGAAGGCTCCTTGTGCTATCTCTTGGTCAGTACCCTTCCAGGTAACCATTATTCTAACCTTTACGACCATAAGTATTTATTGTCGGCTCACAAATTTTATCAGCTCTTGATAGAGTCATTTCTTTAGACTGGCCTCCACATTTAATTTGAAACATATGTACCTATAGTTTCATGCAAAGATACAAATACTTTTCTTCTCTACTCCAGGACTCCAGGAGCAGAGGCTGAGCAGCAGGATACAGCTAATGTGGAACAGTCTTCACAAAAGGAATGTGGGCAGCCTGCAGGGTAAGCTTAAAAATTAATTCTCTAAAATTAATACCTCAACTTTGTCATTTAAAAAATAGTTCCTCCCTATTTTCATAGGCTTTGGTTTTGTTGTCATTTTTGCTTAATGGAATTAATAAAAGCTTATAAAAATCAGGGCATAGAATCATTTGGATAATAGTTTCCTATTTGTTCTGCCCACCCCTTCTCAATCTATTCCCTAAAGGTAGCTGTTGGTAATAATATATGGTTTAGTTTGTATGTGAATATGTATTTTTTTATGTATAAAAGGAATAACAGCATAGCTACTATCTTTTTCTTGTTTTTTTTTTTTTTTTCCATGTACGGGATTGTTTTCTATATATCTTTCTGTGCTAGTAAAAGTCACTTTTTTAGTGGCTGCCTCCAGTACTATTATGAGGATCTATAATGATGTATTTAACTTCTTTATTTAATATATATTGATACACATTTGGATTGTTTAAAGATCTATTAATTTTACAAAGTGAAAATTGATGGTTTACTACTAGTTCATGCAGCTTACTTTTAGTTAAACCAGCTAGCTTATTTGAGTAACTGTAGAATAGCTTCTGACAAGTGTCCTTTCATTTTTTCCTAAAACTAACGATATGAGAAGAATTTTAAGAGCACATTTCACAACTTCAAAAGCAAATACCTAATGTCAATATTTGGAAAGGAATCTCATCAAAGACAGTTTTATTTTGTGGGCCATTCAGTAGTATGGTGGTGGTGGTGGTGGTGGTCATTTAGCAAGTTTTGTATAATTAACAACTGAATGATGTTCAAGAACAAGGACAGTATATAATGCCTAGCTGGTGTTGTATCTTACATCTGGTTTTATTTTCATTTAGACAAGCAGCTATTCCAGAGATTCCAGCAACCCAAAATCCAGCAAATGAGCAAGAAAGTACAGGTATGTGACTAATTGGTTAGAGTCACAATTTTAAGCTAGGAATATTAAAATTACCTACTTTACTTCTAAGCTTCAAGCAGTTAAGTGATTGGTTGAAGTTAGACAGAAAGTCAGCACCTGTCTTCTAGCATTCTTCCACTACATAATCTGTGATCATCTGTCAGCTAAGGGACACAAAACATTGCCTGTAAAATCTCTTCTGCTCTACTGGCTTTAACAATGAAATTTAAATAGCTAGAGATAATCTGACTTTATCCCTTAGGTGTTACTATAGGAAACCAAGAACCATTTTATTAGATGGATTTTGGTTCCACCACCAGGTACATATCCTAGCACTTTTCATCTTTTGTGACAAATTTCGGTCAGGAAACAACTGGGCCCTGCATTCAAGATCAGAAGCCATGAATATAAGGCCTTTCCCTGTTCCATAGAGGGTTCTCTTCTGGATAGAGGGTTCTCTTCTTCAGAAGAGAACAAGGTGGAGAACGGGCCCAGGCATGAGATTTATTGTCACATCCTGATAATTTGCTGATGTTGCAGGGGGGCTGACACATCTATTGATGGAGGAAGGCAAGGGAGGGTGGGGACTGAGAATGAGGACTTTGGAGCCAAATGAGTTAGAATCCCTGCCTGGCCACCCAGTAGCTCTGTGAATTTAGCTTGTTATTCTCCTTTCTCTGCCTCAGTTTTCTTACCTTTAAAATGGAGATTATAATAACACTTACTTTGCTGGGTTGTTATAAGGTTTATGTGAGTCCATCTGTGAAGTTTTTGAAAGAGAATCTGAGACATAGTAAGTACTTCACATGTTAACCATTATTTTTTTTTTTTAGCCTTGACTCTACCGAGAACAGTTACTTATGGGAAAACTATCAGATTGTCTGTCATACCAGAAACTACAAGACTTTATGTTGAAAACAAAACAATAAAATGGTTGTAATCACTTTCTAGCTATGATGGAGGGCAAGCTCTTTGAGCCTCTGTTTTTTATCTGTGAATGGGAGTAGTAATACCAACAATGACATGTTGTTAGCTTAGAGATAGTGCATGTACTCTGCAGAATCAGTGTTCAGTAAGCATTTGTCATTGCAACCACTTTGGTTCCCGTTTGCCTCCTCATAGAACCTAAAGCAGTAGAAGAAGAAGAAAGTAATTTCAGCTCTCCGCTGATGCTTTGGCTCCAGCAAGAACAAAAGCGGAAGGAAAGCATAGCTGAGAAAAAGCCCAAGAAAGGACTAGTTTTTGAAATTTCAAGTGATGATGGCTTTCAAATCTGTGCAGAAAGTATTGAAGGTGAGTAGTTAAATTAGGTAGACCCAGCAACAGAGGCCCTGTTTCAGCTATCTCTGTTCTTATGTATTATGTCATTGAGGTGTGCCAGATTGTGCCAGATTTTATGAAGGATATTAAGAAGCATTATATATTTTCTTTGTCCTTTAGAAATTTGTCTTAGAGAAATATCCATAATTCATGTGAGAAGTTAATGATACAGAGTACGTATCATTACCACTTGCTCATTTTAAATTTTATATGTTCCTCTCTCTTAGCTTAAGCCTTACTTTGTAAAAGTTTTCATTTTTTATGACTTAATTAACATAAAGGATTTTACTTTCTTATTCATATTGGTATCCCTGGTATGTAGGTGAAAAAGTAGGGAATGTTCTCTAGGTTATAAGTACTAGAGAATCTCAAAGGAAAGAAAGATCACTCTGAGTAACTTAGGGTTATCCAAGAACCCATGGAGATTAATAGGAGATTGAGTTTAAGAAGATAATAGAAATTGGGTTAGGCAAACAGGAATGGGGAGGAGGGCTTTTGAAGAAGGATGTAAACAAAGATAGATGTAATCACACATGATAGGTTTAGAGTGGTGTCAGATGAGAAGTTGACATTGAAATTCATGTCAGGTAATAGTGAAAGAAAAATTGAGAAGGTGAATTTGTCACAAGTTTTGGAGGACCTGCACTGCCAAGCCCTGAGACCTCTGCAGTTCTGGGGGAGTAAAATAAAGGCAGAGTTTCAAAAGTTTAATGTGTAGCTCCATACAAGATAGATTGAACTGGAGACATTGGGAGGCAAGAAGTCATTCATGAGAGTATTACTAATAGAAATGCCAAGTAATAAAACCCATGTAGGAAAAGAAAGAATGGACACATTTTGTGACTGCTTAGATAATAAGGAGTAGAGAGGACAAAGCCAAAGATGACTTTTCTAAGCTGGGCTCATTGGCACTCACCTGTAATCCCAGTGGCTCCGGAGGCTGAGGCAGGAAGAATCACAAGTTCAAAGCCAGGTTCAGTAAAAGCGAAGCACTAGCAACTCAGTGAGACCCTGTCTCTAAATAAAGTACAAAACAGGGCTGGGGATGTGGCTCAGTGGTTAAGTGCCCCTGAGTTCAATCCCTGGTACCCCTTACCTCCCCCAAAAGATGTCTCTTCTGAGCAGGTGTGATGGAACATGCCTGTAATCCCAGTGATTTGGGAGACTGAGGCAGGAGAATCACAAATTAAAGGCCAGCTTCAGCAACTTAGCAAGACCCTGTCTCAAAATTCTAAAAAATAAATAAAAAGGAATGGGAAATGTGCTCAGTGGTAAAGTACCCTTGGGTTTAATCCCCAGTACAAATAATAATAATGTAAGGAGGAAAAAAAAAAAGCTAGTGAGAAAGTGTGAGCTCTTCTTTTTTGGGGGTGTATGGGGGATTGAACTACTCCCCATTCTTATTTGCCTAACCTAATTTCTATTACTTAAACTCAATCTCCTATTAATCTCAATGGGTTTTTGGATAACCCTAAGTTACTCAACAGTGATCTTTTCTTTGAAATTCTCTAGTACTTTTAATGTAGAGGGGCCTTAACCACTGAGACACATCCCCAGCCCTTTTTTTTTTTTTTTAAGAGAGAGAGAGAGAGAAATTTTTAATATTTATTTTTCAGTTTTTGGTGGACGCAACATCTTTATTTTATTTTTATGTGGTGCTGAGGATCGAACCCAGCGCCCCGCGCATGCCAGGCGAGCGCATTACCGCTTGAGCCACATCCCCAGCTCCCTAGCCCTTTTTTTAATGTTATTTTTAGAGCAAGCGTCTCACTGAGTTGCTTAGGGCCTCACTAAATTACTGAGCCTGGCTTTAATCTCTCAATTCTCCTGCCTCATCCTCCCAACTGCTGGGATTACAGCATGTGCCATCATGCCCAGCCAAAAGTATGAGTTCTACATGAGAAATAATTGTAGAATGGCAGGTCTATAGAAGTACAGTGCTGAGGTTGTAGCTCAGTGGTAGAGCACTTGCCTAGCTAAAAGATTATAGAATCTTAGGTTAGAAATTGAAGGAATTAACAAACAAATAAATAAATAAAAAGAAATCAAAGTAATTGTAAAGGTTTTCTAGTCCCAGACCTTAATTTTAAGGAACTAAGGTTATGAACTACCCACATTCCTGGTTGCATCTTTTCACTATTTGGGTTAGGGTCACAGAATACAATTAATTTCAAATGTTTAGGTGTAGCACCCAATCTTCCACCAGAGAATGTGAATGCTTTAGGGACTCAGGGCAGAAATCTCCTGATTGCTTCTGTGACCTAAGAAGGGAACACAACTGGCTATTGTAACTTCTCAGCTACTTCCCCATGCACCCAGTTGATTAAAACCATAAGAAAACAACAAAACACTGTCTCCAACTGTAGGGATTCTAAGTATAATGCCTGTGCATACTGTTAGTATTAAGAGATGTTGGCATGAATATCTTGTAGCCTACAGTTTTCTTTTAATTTCTTTTAGATGCCTGGAAATCACTGACAGATAAAGTCCAGGAAGCTCGATCAAATGCCCGCCTGAAGCAGCTCTCATTTGCAGGTAATGACTAGAGCAATTATTTTACTCCTCCCTCAGAATATTCTGTCAATTTATTAGTCTCAGCCATAGAATTGATTCTATTTAAAAAAAAAAAAAAACAACTTTTTTTAAAAAAGTATTTTTCACAGCTTTGAGATATAATTCACATATCATCCATTTAAAGCATATAATTTGGTGGTTTTTATGTATTCACAGAATTGCACAACCATCATTGCCTTATAACTCCAGAATATTTTCATAGTCACTGAAAGGAACCCTTCCTGCTCATTATTAGTCAATTCCCCATCTCTTTCCCCTGACACCATGTTCTAGACCTTTTCATATAAATGGAAATCATATATTTGTGACTGGCTTTTCACTTCACAATGCTTTCAAGGCTTCTTCTTGAGCTGGGAGTATAACTCAATGTAGAGCATGGGATTAGCATTTGTGAAGGCCTGGGTTTGACCCCTATCACCAAAAAAAAAAAAAAAAAGCTGAGAGAGAGAGAGAGATTGATTGATTCCTTGATTCCTGCCTGCTGTAACATTGCATTCATATTCCACTCCTCTTTCTCTCTCTCTCTCTCTCTTTCTTTCTTTCTTTTCTGTGTGGTGCTGGGGATTGAACCCAGGGCCTTGTGCCTGTAAGACAAACACTCTACCAATTGATCTATATCCTCAGCCCATTTCACCACCACCTTTTTAAAAATTTTTTCTTTTAATTAATTAATTTATTTATTTATTATGCATGACAGCAGAATGTATTTCTTTTTTTTTAATTATTTTTTAGTTGTAGTTGGACACAATACTTTTATTTTATTTATTTTTATGTGGTGCTAAGGATTGAACCCAAGGCCTCACATGTGCTAGATGAGTGCTCGGCTGCTGAGCCACAACTCCAGCCTGAATGCATTTCAAGCATAGTACACATATGGAACACAATTTTTCATTACTCTGGTTGTAATCCACTCCTTTTTATTACCAAATAATATTCCATTGTGTGAATATACTTTGCTTATCCATTCATCAGTTGATGGATATTTGGAGTTGTTTGTTGTTTTACTTTCTTATTCTTGCTAATGATTATTGACATACAAGTTTTTGTGCAAATCTGTTTTTATTTCTCTTGTGTCTGTACCTAGAAATGGCATTGCTGGTTCATATGATAACTCTCCTTAACTTTTTAAAGGACTACAGAATTCTTTTTTCCCAAAGTGGCTACACCATTTCATGTTCCCAGCAGTATACAAAGGTTCCAGTTTCTCCATATCCTTATCAAAACTTGATATTGCCTGTTTTTTTATATTTTAGATATTCTAGTTAATTTAAAATAGTACCTCATGATGTGTGTGTGTTTGTGTATGTATGTGTGTGGCGGGGGTGCTAGAGCTTCAAGCATGCTAGACAAGTTTTCTACCAGTAAACTACATCCCCAACTCCTCATTGTGGATTTGTTTTTTTTTGTTTGTTTGTTTTGTTTTTTGGAACAGGCACTCGACCACTGAGCCATATCCCCAGTCTTATTTTTTATTCTATTTAGAGACAGGGTCTCACTGAGTTGCTTAGCACCGTCGTCTTTGCTGGGGCTGGCTTTGAACTCGGGATCCTCCTGCCTCTGCCTCCCCAGCCGATGGGATTACAGGCGTGCACCACCTCGCTTAGCCCTACCTTCTCCGTTCTTATCTATACTATTTCCAATTTCTGAATCTTTGTTAATCAAGATGGAATCATATTTTAATATGCATTTAAAAATTAAGTAAGATTATCTTCTCATGTTATTGGCCATTTGTATTTTGTGGGAGATAAGTCACCTATTAGATTCTTTTTTCTTTTTTTTTTTGGTACTGAGGAGTGAATCTAAGAGCACTTTACCACTGACTTATATCCCCTTTTTATTATTATTATTATTTTTAAAAAATTTTGAGACAGAGTTTCACTACCTTGCTGAGGCTGACCTCAGACTTGTAATCCTTCTGTCTCAACCTCCTGAGTTGCTGGAAATACGTGTATGTGCCACTGCCCCTGGTCTTTGACTTTTTTTTTTTAAACTAAAAAAATCCTGAAGACTGAAGATTAGCTCAGTGGTAGAGCATTTGCCTAGTATGTGCAAAGCAATACTGGATTTGATCCCTGGCACTGCAAAAGGAAAGGAAAAAAAAAAAAACACACAAAGATTTAAACAAGAAAATACACAGGCTGTGTAATAGTACCTGCCATCTAAAATTAACAAATATTAATATTTTGAAATATGTATTTGAAATACTTATCCTCTCTTCCTTGTTAAAAGAAAAAAACTAAAGTATCATAGGTAAATACTTCTTTTTTTAAAGATTTTTTTTTTGTGTGATACTGGGATTGAACCCAGAAGTATTCTACCACAAAGCTACACCCCCAATCCATTTTTATTCTGAGATAGGATCTCACTAAGTTGTCAAGGCTAGCCTTGGATTTGAATTCCTCATTGCCTCAGCCTCTGGAGTAGTTGGGATCATAGATGTGTGCTACCATACCCAGCAAAAAAAATTCTTTTAAATACCTTTCACCTACCTTCCCAGGACCAATTTGAAAGAAGATAGGAGGGGTAGAGATAAATATTGGGAAAAAAAAAAAAAAGTCAATGGATAGTTTCTGTGTTAGATTAATTAAAATCCTTCATGTTCACTTCAAACAAAAGTACTAAAAAAAATTTTAGGTTACATCATTTGAAGCCTAGTATCAATGAGAAACTATTTCAACTTTAAAAAGGAGGTAAAATAAAACCACAATGAGCCAAACTGGAAGCAACTCAAATACTCCTCAATACGGGAATTTAGAAAAAATTCTAAAGTAATCTGATTAAAAAGGCATGTTGATAACAGTGTGTATCTCATATGATCATAGTCTTTTAAATTCTGATACAGGGGGCTGGGGATGTGGCTCAAGTGGTGGCGCACTTGCCTGGCATGCGTGCGGCCCGGGTTCGATCCTCAGCACCACATACAAAGATGTTGTGTCCGCCAATAACTAAAAAATAAATCTTAAGATTCTCTCTCTCTCTCTCTCTCTCTCTTAAAAAGAAAAAAAGAGGAATCTGAGCTTTTAAAAAAAAAATCTGATACAGACTTTTAAATTATATATGTAATAGTGGTTGCCTCTGAGAAGTGGGACCTGGAGAATTAGAATAGGCAACTCTACTTCTTTGTACTGTTTCACTTTATTTCCATGATTATTTTTTATAAATATATTTTTAGTTGTATATGGACAGAGTACCTTTATTTTTATTTATTTATTTTTATTTTTATGTGGTGCTGAGGATCAAACCCAGTGCCTCAAATGTGCTATGCAGGTGCTCTACAACTGAGCTACAACCACAGCCCTCCAATATTATTTTGTGTGTGTGTGTGTGTGTGTGTGTGTGTGTGTTTTGAACCCAGGGCCTTGTGCATGCAAGGCAAGCACTCTACCAACTGAGCTAAATCCTCAGCCCTTACTTATAAATTTTTTAAAAATTAGCTCAATTACATTTAATTTTTTAAAAGAACAGATGGCAAATGAGTTAAGAAAAAGTTAGGATTTTCCTGGGTGCCCGGCTTCTTCTTCTCACTCTGCATATTCCCTGGGCTTGTTCAGCAGTTCCCATGTTCTCACATTGTACCTGTGATTCAATCCTTCTACTGTTCCACCATTCCCCAGAGCTCAGCTCAGACAACTCCATCCAATTCTGACATCCTTATTTTCTTCATTATTCCCATCTGTTTTTTCTTCCCCAATATTTTCTCACCTGTAATGTTAAGATACCTTATAACTAGTGCCTCAGACTCCCTTTTCTCCTTCTGTATAGTATTTGTTGTCATCAGAGGAATCTCAAAATCCTCTTACTGTTTACAAACATACTGGTTGTAGAACAAAATCTTCATATCTCTATCTCTCTCTCTCTCTCTATTTATTTATTTTTAGTTGTTGATAGACCTTTATTTTATTCATTTGTTTATATGTGGTGCTAAGAATCGAGCCCAGTGCCTTACACATTTGAAGCAAGTGCTCTACCACCGAGCCACAACCCCAGCCCCAAAATCTTCATCTCTTTAAGTATTTGTTTTTAATAAATAGGTATTGAACATCTGTGATGTGCCCAGCACCATGGTGAGCACTAAGGATATAATCCTGTGTAGAAGTAGATTGGCCCTGCTCTCCTGAGGTTTCCAGTTTGAATCCTCACATGATAAGATCCTGCTCAGCGTGCACCATCTGTTCGGCCTAAGCTCTCACCACTTTCCTCACCATTCAGGGTCCTCTGTTCAGATCCATCAGTGTGTCTTAATGTGTGGTCTGAAAATGTGGATCAGAATCTCAGGGCTCAGGGCTGAGAAAGCTGAATTTTTAACCTGTGTACCCTAATAATTATTACTATGTACATTACATGTTTTCACATTAGCATACCATGGTTCATACAGTTCCCCCACCAGGAATGGCCTGCTCTCCTTCATCTCTTGTCTTCCCCAATTTCCCTTTTGTGCTTGACAAACTCCTATTAATCCTTCAAGTTTCTGCTCAGAGTCACCTCTTTGTCCTTTTTTGACCATTATGTTCTGTACATATGGAAACTCCAACTCTTAAGTGATTTAAACAGTAAGATAATTTATCATCTTGCATTACAAAAAGTCCAAAGCATCAGGATTGATTGATACAATAGTTTGAGTAGTGAGTGCATGTAAAAGATTACAACATAATTGTAGACTTTATAAAATCTGTAACTTAGTCTATACTAAATTTATTTATTTATTTATTTATTAAAACCTTTTTTTTTTTAAGAGAGAGAATGAGAGAGAAAATTTTTTAATATTTATTTTTTAGTTTTCATCGGACACAACATCTTTGTTTGTATGTGGTGCTGAGGATCGAACCTGGGCCGCACGCATGCCAGGCGAGCGTGCTACCGCTTGAGCCACATCCCCAGCCCTAAATTTATTTTTAATTATTTTTTCTTGAGCAGGGGGTGAAGCTTGATTATACTTATAGAATACATTATACTTAATGTGTGAGGCCTTGAGTTCAATCCTCAACATTAAAAAATGGAGATAAAAAGTATTTATCTTCTATAATAAATAACCTTATCTTTTAACTGTAATTTTTTTCTTGTCATCTCCCCCATATTGCTGTAACTTTTTTTACTTTAACTTTTAGAGCTTAATACATGTTATACAACTGTATTAAAAATATTTTCTCCATATTCTTATTCTTTAATTTTTTTCTATTTTAAAATTTTAAAAGGTTTTGTGTTAAAAAAAACTATATATAGGGTGGGGTTGTGGCTCAGGGGTGGAGCACTCGGCTAGCATGTGCGAGGCCCTGGGTTCAATCCTCAGTACCACATAGAAATAAATAAAATAAAAGTATTGTGTCCAACTACAACTGAAAAATAAATATTAAAAAAAAAAAAAAAAGACTAGGGCCTGGGGATATAGCTTAGTTGGTAGAGTGCTTGCCTCGCATACACAAGGCCCTGGGTTCAATCCCCAGCACCACCAAAAAAAAAAAAACTATATAAACACATCACCGCAGGCTGTTTTCCACCTTCATATCTTGTCCTACTGGAAGTACTTAAGGGCAGTAACACATGAAGCTATCCTTTTTTTTATGAGAGCAATACCTTCTGGAATGCCTTCTGAGGGGCCTGCCTGAGGCTGTTTTAAAATTAACTTTTTTTTTTCTTTATAAGTAGGAATCCAGTCCAAAATAACACTAAAAATTATAGGAGAGTAAATGCATAGACCAGTAATCGTCATTTATTATCATTATCAAGTATTCTGTACTGTACATAATTGTATATGCTATACTTTTATGTGACAAGCAGTGCAGTAGGTTTGTGGAGATTTGCATCACCACAGACATGGAACATGGCACTATGATGGTTGTTATGTTAGCTGCTTTGTCATTGGGGGGTAGGAATATTTCAGCTCCAATGTAATGTCAGGAGACCACCATCATATTTGCCATCAAATGTGTTGTTTTGGGGGCTGGGGTGCAGTGGCAGAGCGCTTGCCTAGCTTGTATGAGGCTTTGGGTTTGATTGTCAGCACCACATAAAAATAAACAAATAAAATAAAGGCATTCTGTCCATGTACAACTACAAAAAAAAAAAATTTGTTGTTGACTGAAGCATTGTTGTGTGGTATTTGACTATAGATTGTTCCCTCTAAGAGTTCCCACAATACTTTCTACTAAAGCTTTACATTTTTCACCTTGTGTGGTTTGTGCACATATCTAAAACTGAGCAAAAAACAAAGAAGCTATTAAGTGTGTTACTCCCTGCATTCACTATACATCACAGAAAAGTTCTGTGCTGTTAGGGATGTGGCTAATGTTCCTTTCAAAAATTATTGAGATACCTGTGTACATATCAGCTTACATATGTACTCCATTGCTTATAAATAAAAATGGAATTGTATTTGGAGTTATACAATCTAAGGTTTAAATCTTGACACACTAGCTCTTTGATCTTGGGTGTATTAAATTCTGAGACTAGGTCTACCCCCCTTAAAATGAAGTTAGTAATGAGCTGGGGGTATAGCTCAATGGTAGAGTACTTGCCTGTTATGCACAATGCCCTGGGTTCAATCCCTAGTATCACAAAATAGCAGCAGCAGCAGCTAGGAACTCCTGCCTTGGGTGGCTATTATGAGCATGAAACAGTATAATGCATGTCTCATTTCTGTGTATAGAGCATATAGAAAACAGTTCAGTTTGGTGGCATACTTTTTCCCTTAGCCATCTATCATGAACGTTTTCAGTATTGATAGATCTGTACCAGCATTATTTTAACAGCTATCTAATGCTGATTTCTTGAGCATACTCTGGCAGAGTTTCTCTCTACACAGGCATTTCATTAAAGTTCTGTGCAGTTTCCTGTTGGCTGCATGCCTTACCATCTAGGTGCCTTTTGTTCTACAGGTGTTAACGGTTTGAGGATGCTGGGGATTCTCCACGATGCAGTTGTATTCCTGATTGAGCAGCTATCTGGTGCCAAGCACTGTCGGAATTATAAATTCCGTTTCCACAAACCTGAGGAGGCCAATGAACCCCCCTTAAACCCTCATGGCTCAGCCAGGGCTGAAGTCCACCTGAGGCAAGTTTCTTTTTTTGTGGAAACAGTTTGGAGTTTTCTAATGATACAGTTATTTCCCCATGCACTCTGAGATTTCCAGTGATGATACCACTGTCTTACATACTACTTTATTAAAGCATTTCTCTAAATATGTTTTGATCTTTTGACTCCAGGAAGTCAGCATTTGACATGTTTAACTTCCTGGCTTCTAAACATCGACAGCCACCTGAATACAACCCAAACGATGAGGAAGAGGAAGAGGTACAGCTAAAGTCAGCTCGGTAAGTCTTACATGGAGAGGGTACCCTTCTTTCCTTTTACCTAAGTGTTTCAGGGCACTGTGTAGTTTTTCATGAATCACAGTTTCCTGGCTACATTGAAGAAGACTGAAGCAGTAATAGTAACAAGCTAGTAAAGAGAGGAATATAAGTTAGAAGAAACTTAATAATTATAAGGTGCATATTTTCTTTCTTTTTTTTATTTTTAAAAATATTTATTTTTTAGTTGGACACAATTTCTTTATTTTTATTTATTTATTTTTATGTGGTGCTGAGGATCAAACCCAGGGCCTGCCTTGCACATGCTAGGCGAGTGCTCTACTGCTGAGCCACAATCCCAGCCCTCTTTTTTTTTTTTTAAGAAGCATATTTACTTTATAGTCTGTGCTATCAGTTTTAGATGTCTCACCATAGTCATCATGGTCAGAAAATACTGTTGTATATATTAAAAATGGGCCTCAGCCAGGCATGTAATCCTAGTGTCTCAGGAGGCTGAGGCAGGAAGATTGCAAGTTCCAGGCCAGCCTCAGCAATTTGGTGAGACCCTGTCTCAAAACAAGAAATAGAAAGGGTTGGGGATGTGACTCAGTGGTAAAGCACCCCTGGGTTTGATCCCTAGTACTAAAAGGGGAGGAGTGCATTTTATTAGGCGTTTATTATGCTTGGCATTGATCAACCAGTATATTCATATTCTCTAGAATACTTTGATTCAAGACAGAAAACATTTCCTGAAGAGAATTCATTAGTAATATGTCTTGTCTTTTAGGAGGGCAACTAGCATGGACCTGCCAATGCCTATGCGTTTCCGGCACTTAAAAAAGACATCTAAGGAAGCAGTTGGTGTCTACAGGTATGGCTAAAATCCTAGAAATAATTACAGAAAACTAATAAAAGTTTTCTAAAATAAAGAGGATCAAATGCTGGACTTACCTTCTTCATTCAGCAATGTTTTTATAGATATTTTTAACTAAACCTGATATCCTGGGACCTGGCACTCCTTGTGTTGAACAAGGAACTTGACATAATTAGACTGCTACTACTTCTAGTGGGATACAGAATGGAGAAATTTTTAATCTTTGCCCATCCATTGGCATAGCTAATACATAAATCAGGTGGGATCCAAATCTTTTTTTTTCTCTCTCTCTCTTTCTCTCTCTCAAGTGTCTGTCTTTCCTGCAGAACTAATAGGTCTAGAGTTCCCAATTGTTTGTTCATTCACTTAACCTTACTTGAAGCTCTGTGCCTGCTCTTTGTTCCACCTTCTGTCCTAGGTCTCCCATCCATGGCCGGGGGCTTTTCTGCAAGAGAAACATAGATGCTGGAGAGATGGTCATTGAGTATGCTGGCAACGTCATCCGCTCCATCCAGACTGACAAGCGGGAGAAGTATTATGATAGCAAGGTGAGGCTCCCAGAGTACTCTCTTAGTTCTTTCTTTTATTGTAGGAAGTCACTATCAACTGTCCCATAAGGAATTCTGTATTCTATCAGTTCAAAGACTTTTTAAAAAAGCATTTTAAATCTCTGAAACTTATAATGGGCCCTATAAAAGTTCAGAATCCACTTTAAGGATTAGTACACAGAGATTCTCTCTGAAGATTTGTCTGAGTGTATCCCAGGATTAAAAGCACATAGGTAGGGTGACACAGTGCATACCCCTGTAATCTCAGCAAATTAGGAAGCTGAGCAGGAGGAGTGCAAGTTTGAGGGCAGCTAGGGCAATTTAACAAGACCTTCCCAAAATAAAAAGTCCCAGGGATGTAGCTCAGTGGTAGAGTAACCCCTGGGTTCAATCTCCCATACTGGGGGTGGGAGAGTACATAGCTACATAAGTTTAGGTTTATCTTTCCTGTGAAGACATTAAGAAACCTCTAGTCTAGTACCTGTAGTCTGGGAACCCCTCCTGGAAGTATTGAAGGGTATGAACAGAGAGAAATCTGGATAAGTTAGTAAAAAACCTGCTCATCAGTGGCTGTGGCTGAGGCAGGAGGATTGCAAGTTCCAGGCCAGCATCAGCAACTTAGACTGTGTCTCAAAATAAAATTAAAAGGTGGGGGTGGGGGGGGGGGTGGGGAATGGAATGTTGCTCAGTAATAGAGCACCCCTGGGTTCAATTCACAATACTGCAAAAATTAAGAAAAGGACGGGGAATGTAGCTCAGTAGGAAGAGTGCTTGCCTAACATATGCAAAGTTTTGAGTTCAATCCTAGCACCAAAAATAAATAAATAACAAATTCTTCTTTCTCCTGTGTGTATAGGGCATTGGTTGCTACATGTTCCGAATTGATGACTCAGAGGTGGTAGATGCCACCATGCATGGAAATGCTGCACGCTTCATCAACCACTCATGTGAGCCTAACTGCTACTCTCGGGTCATCAACATTGATGGGCAGAAGCACATTGTCATCTTTGCCATGCGTAAAATCTACCGTGGAGAGGAACTCACTTATGACTATAAGTTCCCCATTGAGGATGCGAGCAACAAGCTGCCCTGCAACTGTGGCGCCAAGAAGTGCCGGAAGTTCCTAAATTAAAGCTGCTCTCCTCCCCTTGTGCTGGAGTCCTAGGACCCAGGGCCATCCAAAGCAATGCTAAGGCCTTTTCCAGCATCTAGGAGCTCCAGGATTGAGCGGGCACAATTGAGGGGCCTCCGTGATGGCTTCACACCCTTATGTCCCATATTCACATCATTATGTGATCGTAGTCCTGGGGAAGAGAGGAGGTCTTGAAGATCCTTGATTGGCTTTTTCCTAGGGCCCCCCGTTTGCTATTAAAAGTGGGAAACAGGTTCCCTAGGAGATTTGTCTGGAAGGAGCCTATAGAGGGTTAGTTATATGGTAGATGAGGCCTGAGCATCTCAGAGAACAAGTTGTCATCCTTGTCTTGGCCCTTTCCCAAGCACTATAAGTGAGGGGTCAGGCAAGACCCCAGATGCAGGGCTGGTTGGATACCTAATAGTTTGCTCATCAGGCCCCAAGTATGGCCGTCTGTTGAACAAATAGAGAAGGTCTGGTGATTTTTCCCTACTATCTTCCCACTTAAGAGTTCACTTCCAGTTGGGAGACAAGATTCCTAGCACCTCTGGTGTCAAAAGGCTGTCTTGGGGTTGTGCCAATTAATTACCAAACATTGAGCCTGTGGGCTTTGAGTGGGAGTGTTACCCCAGTGAGCCTTATCTCAGCCAATTACCTTTCTTGACAGTAGGAGCGGCTTCCCTCTTCCATTCCTTCTCTTCACTCTACTTTCTTCCCTTTCCCTGTCCTTCATCCCACTGCTTTCCATTTCTTTCTGGGTGGTAGGGGAGATTGACTCCCTGCTCAAGGACACTCCCTGTTGGGCGTAGGATGTGCCTACAAAAAGTTCCCTGAGCCTGTAAGCACTCCAGGTGGGGAAGTGGACAGGAGCCATTGGCCATAACCAGACAGAATTTGGAGAAGTTTTCATAAAGCTCCTCTGAGAGTTTTAAAGAAATATATGTAGCATGATTTTTTAGAAGAGGATAAAGGTTATTTAAATAGGATTTGATCATGCAACAACCAGAGTGTCACAACCAGGACAACCCCTGGGCCCCATTCCTAGGGCATGGTTACTTTGTTTTCCCCTTGTTAAGACATAGGAAGACTTAATTTCTAAATGGTCAGTGACCAGTTGACGGCAGAACACTAATCAGATTTCCAGGCCCAAAACTTGGGGACTAGACCACCTTGTGTTGAGGGACCTCTGCCACCTGTGCGCAATCCATGGATGAAGTAAATTAAATGACACTACTGCCCTGATTACTCCTTAGGATGTCGTCAAAATAGCATCAAATGTTTCTCCTCTTCCTTCCCCCAAGACAGTCCTGAACCTGTTAAATTAAGTCATTGGATTTTACTCTGTTCTGTTTACAGTTTACTATTTAAGGTTTTATAAATGTAAATATATTTTGTATATTTTTCTATGAGAAGCACTTCATAGGGAGAAGCACTTATGACAAGGCTATTTTTTAAACCGCGGTATTATCCTAATTTAAAAGAAGATCGGTTTTTAATAATTTTTTATTTTCATAGGATGAAGTTAGAGAAAATATTCAGCTGTACACAAAGTCTGGTTTTTTTCCTGCCCAACTTCCCCCTGGAAGGTGTACTTTTTGTTGTTTCATGTGTAGCTTGTTTGTGCCCTGTTGACGTAATGTTCCCTGGGTCTGCTCTTTGACATAATGGAGAAGGAAGGTCACCCAGCTCCATTAAGCCACTCCCCTCCTTCCACACTGAAGCTCCTCAAAAGGCTACTGTAGTATGTTAACACACCAGTTTCTTCTCTTCTTTCCCACACTGTCCCTCTGTCTCTGGCACTGACCCCAGAGTAGTGAAAGGCAGTGCTCTTTTGCGTTGTCCCTCATCTTTACTACTTCAGAGTTAGCAACTAACAAGTTGAATGCACCTTGACATTCTTCATCACCATCTGCCTCATAGATCACCTCCTTTCCTTTCCCTCTGCCCACCAAGTCCTCATATCTGCAAAGAACCCATTGATTCCCTTGTGCCCTCTTTTGGGGCAGCCCGTTGAAACTGAAGCACAGTCTGACCACTCACGATAAAGCAGATTTTTCTCTGCTCCTGCCACAAGGTTTCAGAGTAGTGCAGTCCAAGTAGAGGCTGGGGCACCCTTTTCTTGCCACAAGAAGCCCATTCCTCTGTTAAGTCTAGCAAAGCAATACGACTCAGCCCAGCACTCTCTGCCCCAGGACTCATGGCTCTGCTGTGCCTTCCATCCTGGGCTCCCTTTCCTTCTGTGACCTTAAGAACTTTGTCTGGTGGCTTTGCTGGAACATTGTCACTATTTCCACTGTCATGCAGGGGAGCCCAGCACTGTGGCCAGGATGGCAGAATTTCTTGTCATCGTGGAGAAGTGCCAGCAGGGGACTGGGGAAAAGCACTCTACCCAGACCTCACCTCCCTTCCTCCTTTTGCCCATGAACAAGATGCAGTGGCCCAAGGGGTTCCACTAGTGTCTGGTTTCCTTTATTATTGCACTGTGTGAGGTTTTTTTGTAAATCCTTGTATTCCTATTTTTGTTTTTAAGAAAAAAAAAAAAAAAACCTTAAGCTGCATTTGTTACTGAAATGAATAATGCACTGATGGGTCATGAATTCATCTTGAGAAAGACCCAAAGGCCAGTCTGAGGGTGGGGGAAACTCAGCTAAATAGACCTAGTTACTGCCCTGCTAGGCCATGCTGTACTGTGAGCCCCCTCCTCCTCCTCTTTCTATAATCCCAAACCCTGAGGTCAGGGGAGGAACCTACACCTTTCCTTCTCCTGCCAGCTGCAGATGGTTTGCCTTGCCTTTCCACCCCCAACCGTCAACCACAGAAATGAGAAATCCCTCTTAACAGCTCAGCCTTGAGTCCATTGCCAAAATGTCAGCATACCTGCCAGCAACTTGGAGGATAAGCTAAGGTTTCCCTGTGGGAGGGAATGAGGCAAAACGGCATTTCTATCTCCAAAACATGTCGTGAGTTTGTTTAGAAAGTGACCAAGGGAATTTCTGCACAGAAATGCAGATTGAGGAATTGTGGTGGGTCATTCCCAAGAATCCCCCAAGGGGCACCTCAGATCCCTAAGGAATAACAGCTGCAAACCTGGTCAGTTCTCAGTGAGAGCCAGCTCACTCAACGCTTTGCTGCTAGAACCTGTTGTGGCTGCATTTCCTGGTGGCCAGTAACAACTGTGTAACCAGAATAGCTGCATGGCACTGACCCTTTGGCCGGAACCTGGTCCCTTGGCTCCCTCTGTTGGTACCCACCATGTCCAACACAACCCCTCTTCCTGTTTTTAGACCAGTAACAAGAATTAAGGGGAAGCCCTGGCACTATAAGTTTTCATCCAGACTCCTTTTGCCAGGACCCAGCCCACCACCCTGTTTCCTCTGTCAACCCCCCCCCCGCCCCCCCCCGCCCCCCCCCCCCCGCCAATGCAGTGAGCGCCATGCAGCCATCTTGAGTTTAAAAAAAAAAGAAAAAAAAATACAACACCACACACACATACACACACTTTTAATGAATGTATCTTTCTAAAGGACTGACTTGTTCAATCAAATATCTGAAAATACTAAAGGTGAAAACCTTGTCAGATGTTAACTTTTAAGTTTGATTTGGGATTCTTTTTCATATAAACTAAGTTGCTTTTGTTTTTAAGGAAAAGCGGGTCATTGCAAAGGGCTGGGTGTAATTTTGTTTCATTTCCTTCATTTTAAAGCAATACAAGGTTATTGAGCAGATGGTTTTGTGCCGAATCATGAATACCAGTCAAGTCTCACACTCTGAAAAACTTGCAACCTTTTTGTTTGTTTGGTTTTCAAATAAATATAAATATGATATATATAGGAACTAATATAGTAATGCACCATGTAACAAAGCCTAGTTCAGTCCATGGCTTTTAATTCTCTTAACACTATAGATAAGGATTGTGTTGCAGTTGCTGGTAGTGGCAGGAAAACATCAGGCCAGCGTTCCTCTGATTCTCTAATGGGGAACCCCAAACCACAAAGGGACGATAAAACAGGCCATTCCTAGGATCAGAGCGATGCAGAAATGGTGTCACCTGGATTTTCCTGCCCATGAACGTTGCCAGTCAGCACCTGTGCTCCTTGTTTCTCTATTTTTGGTTATGAATGTTGGGGTTACCACCTGCATTTAGGGGAAAATTGTGTTCTGTGCTTTCCTGGTATCTTGTTCCGAGGTACTCTAGTTCTGTCTTTCAACCAAGAAAATAGACTTGTGGTGTTTCTTTTATTGAACTTTTAACAGTCTCTTTAGTAAATACAGGTAGTTGAATAATTGTTTCAAGAGCTCAACAGATGACAAGCTTCTTTTCTAGAAATAAGACATTTCTTGACAACTTTATCATGTATAACAGATCTTTTGTTTTGTTTCGTTTTTTTTTTTTTTTTTTTTTTTCCTTGTGTTCTTCCAAGCTTCTGGTTAGAGAAAAATAGAAAAAAAAAAAAGGAAAATGTGTCTAAAGTCCATCAGTGTTAACTCCCTGTGACAGGGACGAAGGAAAATACTTTAATAGTTCAAAAAATAATAATGCTGAAAGCTCTCTACGAAAGACTGAATGTAAAAGTAAAAAAGTGTACATAGTTGTAAAAAAAAAAAAGGAGTTTTTAAACATGTTTATTTTCTATGCACTTTTTTTTATTTAAGTGATAGTTTAATTAATAAACATGTCAAGTTTATTGCTGCACATAGTTGAACTTCCTTTTGGCCTTGATGGGTGGAGAAAGGGGGAGAGGTGTGGACTGTGACCTGATCACAGAGTACCTTCCACAGGGCTATGTTTTAAGATGGAATTACTGAATCGTTCCCCATAGCCACCTTCAGGTCCCACACACACTGGTTCTCTAACTGCAGGATTTTATTCCCTTAGCAATGATGTGTGTTCAGGACCTAATTTAACATTCTGAATATGAGCAAGGAGTCAAGAGGACAAGGGAATAGTTCTTTACTTTCTACATATCCCCCCTCTTTTATCCAGGGGAGGTCAAACAAGACTTCTAAGATACTGTGAATATAATAAAATAAAAACATTTCAGCACTTTCTCTTTGCTCCACTCCACCTTAAGGCTGGAACTAGATTTGTTTATTCTGTGTTGGGGGCTAGGTTCAGTTGAGAAATAATTATACAAATTCTGCCATGCCAGGGGTTGATAACCCCAGGCCAAGGGGGGGGGGGGTGAGCTGACACATCAAAGCTAAGGAATGAGAGACATTCCTCCTCCCAGGCAGAGCTTCCCCTTTTATATAAACTGCCTGCTAGAGGCTCAGCCCTCATTCCTTCTTCCCTCTTATCCTGAGTCACCTTTTGGAACTTAGGCATTCAGCACCATGGGGACCCCAAATGATCAGGCTGTGTTGCAGGCCATCTTCAACCCTGATACCCCATTTGGAGATGTTTTTGGGTTTGACTTGGGAGAGGAAGCAGAGAAGGAAGAAGCAGATGAAGGTGAGCATTTGACCTTGGTGTGACACTTCACATAAGCTGGCCCACTACCCCCACCCCCCTTCCCATGATGAGAGAGGGAAGTGATAAAGCGGGGCTGCTTGTTCCACCCCTTGGATTGTGGTTTGAGATTCAAATCAGAAGCTGACTGATCCTTAGTGTCCCAAGAAGTGGGGTTGGCAACAGAAACTGTCAAAGAGAAGAAAGCCAAGGTTTCTCAAGTCCATTACCCCTCAAACCTCTGAACTTACCACTTACTTCTTTCCATATCCAAGCTTAATAGTCTTGAGTGATATTAAACTCTCAAATCTTTGCTATAACAATGTCATCCTCCATGAAATGGAGGGCAGAAGTAGGGCAGTGGGTAGGGGTTGAGTTTCATGATTCTAAGAAGCACTTGTTAAATGTTCTTACTAGCTAACTCTTCTGCTGAGGGAGTGCATCCTCACTGGTCCCTAGTGGAGAACTGATCTTATTTCTAGAAAAAGAAGCCTAAGCCTTACTGAAACTTCATGGTAAAAATTAAGAGTATTTTCACCATCTGGTAATGTCCTGGCAGGCTTTGAGTAGGAGGCAGTAAAGCAGAGCTGAGGACAGACTGAAGAGCCAGAAGAATCAGGGTTCAAATTCAAGCTCTGCAACTCAGGGACTATGACTAGTTACTGACCTACAGGTAAAGGAGTTTGGTCTTCATTCTCTTGGCCATGGGTAGCCATCTGAGGTCCCTTTCCCAGGTCCCTTTGAAACTAAGTGCTTACTCCCAGACTTGGTGACCTCAGCTCCACTGCCACAAACAATGAAATTACTCCTGCTGTGACACACACCCAATCATTTCTGGCTCAGGTCTCCAGATTCCGAATTCTGAGAGGCTTTTTGTTGTTGTTCTCAACTGCACATCGATCCTGTATCCCCACCTGGCTTCTTCCCTGGCACAGATGGAGTTTTCCCTGGAGCACAACTGGAGCAATCTAAGGCCCTAGAGCTTCAGGGAGTGATAGCAGCAGAGGCTGGGGACTTCAGCACAGCCCTGGAAAGGTTTGGCCAAGCCATCTGCCTGCTGCCTGAGAGAGCCTCAGCCTACAACAATCGTGCCCAGGCCCGGAGGCTCCAGGGAGATACGGCAGGTGAGGGGCAATGCCCAGGAGCCTCTGCAGAAGGGGCCCCTGAAGAGCACAGACAAATGAATTGGTTGTTGATGGGGGAACAGGGACCAGGAGTCATCAAATCCCTCTGGAGCTTGTGTTCTTACCTAAAAAGCCTGAGATGTGGTATGGGCCCTGTAATCTCAAGGCCATTGTGAAAGAAGAGATTGCATTCCATTCATTAATTTAAGGAACATTTAATGAGAGCCTACTGTGTGACCCTAGGCTATGTTGAGAACATAAAGATGCATTATTTGGGTCTGTGCATCGCTGTATACCTGTAATCCCAGCTACTCAGTAGGCAGAGGTAAGAGGATCACAAGTTTGAGGTCAGACTCTGCAATTTAGAGAGCCCCCGTGTCAAAATTAAAATTTAAAAGGTCTGAGGATATAATTCAGTGGTAGAGTACTTGCCTAGCATATGGAAGACCCTCAGTTCAATTTCCAGTACTATAAAAAGAAGAAAAAGATGTGCTATTAAGAGCTAACATTTATATAGTAGTTACTACTGCTAGGCATTAAACACTTCACACATAGGTTATAATAAGATATGTACTATTGTTATCCCCATTTTCAAAATGAAACTAAAGAATGCAGAGATTAACTTGCCCAGTATCCCCTAGCCAGGAAGTGGCAGAGCTGGGACTTAAACCAGGTGGTAGGTACTTTTTTTTTTTTTTTTTTTTTGTGGGTACCAGGGATTGAACTCAGGGGCACTCAACCACTGAGCCACATGCCCAGCCCTATTTTGTATTTTACTTAGAGACAGGGTCTCACTGAATTGCTTAGTGCCCAGCTTTTGCTGAGGCTGGCTTTGAACTCACGATTCTCCTGCCTCTGCCTCCCAAGACACTGGGATTACAGATGTGTACCACTGTGCCAATGGTTGGTTCTTAACCCTGCATGATATTGCTCCTTAGGAGCTCACTCCAGCAGGCACAGCAGATGTGTAATCAGGTTACTGGCATGGCAAATTCAAGAAGGGTCAGCATGGGACCTGTTCTCCAACCAAAGTTTTGAAGAATGAGTGGGAGTTGTGGGAGTTAGCTGGGCAAGTGGGAAGGCTTCAGAAAAGGTTACTGTCTGTAGGGACCCTGAAGGCATGCATAGGTTCCCTCTGGAGAATTTCAAATCTCCAGGCTGTCTGGAGCAGGAAGTGGGCTGGGAGTGTCTGACCAGCCCTCATAGGACTGAGTCTTGAAAACATGGGTTTCACTGTAGGAGGGTTGTTGGTGGCGACTAGATCAAATCAGCTGCTTTCAGTCACTCCAGCCAGAGTGGGAACAATGGGACAGAAGGGGTCATGTTAGGGACCAGAAGTCAGGCTGATGAAAAGGTGGAAACTACAGAAGCCTAGCAAGGAGCTTAGTGATTCTTAGGACTAGTGGTGGTGGAGGAGTTCCTGGGGTCAGGAATACCAGGTTTGAGAATTTGGACTACATTCTGGGAACAATGGAGAATTCCCCAACAGCCCCCTTTTAGTGTTCAATCCAAGTATTTTATGAGAATATTAACAAAAACACTGCAGGATAGCTCTGGCTCCATGACCTCCTTCCAAAGAAATTAAGTACTAAAATGAAGATCATAGAGATAATCAAAACATGGAAATAAAGAAGAACCTGATTGTTTTGTTGTAATAGTTTTGTGGTACTGGGGCTAGAACCAACGCTTTGAACATGCTAGCAAAAGTACTCTACCACTGAGCTACATCCCCAACCCTGGGAGCAGCTGTTCTGAAGTGTGCAATGGAAAAGAGAAGAAAAAAAAAGCCAACAAAAGGAAAAGCCTAAGAAACGGTTGTGCAGCTAATGACGTTTTTAAACTCTGGGATTTAGAGTCAGTGACACATACAGTAAATGTTTTGTAACTTATATGTGAAATGAACAACCCACTATTTGGGGAGTCAATAGGACAGATTCACTAATAATGGTGAGCAAAGTCCTCCACTCATGTTTCGGTGTGACTATGGTGGAAAAATAATAAGAATAAGGCAAAACATGAACTTCGTACCAGCTCTGCCCCTAAGTGATGGTGCAGTCCAAGACAAGTCTTCTCAGTCCTTCCAGGCTTCATCTGAGTAATAGGAACAACAATCCCCTCCAATCAGCTCAGACATTTGCCCAACCTCAGTGATGATCCCCGTTTTTTTTCTCCCAACCGCGCTGCAGCAGGTGGGCGGGGGCTCACAAGCCAGGCTGCCAGGCCGCGCCAATAACCCCTGCTCACCCAACCACAGGTGCTCAGGCGGACCTGGACCGCGCCCTGGCGCTGAGTGGCGGCCGGGGTCGCGCCGCCCGCCAAGGCTTCGTGCAGCGAGGGCTCCTGGCGCGGCTGCAGGGCCGAGACGACGACGCCCGTAGGGACTTCGAGCAGGCGGCACGGCTGGGCAGTCCCTTCGCGAGGCGCCAGCTTGTGCTGCTCAACCCGTACGCCGCGCTGTGCAACCGCATGCTGGCCGACATGATGGGGCAGCTGCGCAGTCCCCGCAACGGGCGCTGAACTCGTCAGTCCGGGGACGGGAGGGGGCCTGAATCAATAAAGCTGCGGAGCCTCACCCATTGCACCTGCTTCTGCTTCTGCGTCCTACCCACGCGCCCACGTGAGGGGAGGCGGTACTGAGGTGGACCCCTCACGGGCCCTGAGCGCGTGCAGAGCAGTGAAAGAACGGCCGCCCACCTGCCCGAGGTCGGGCATTGATTGGCTCTGCCTGGCGCAGGCCCCGCCCTCTCAGAGGACCGCGGTGCTCTGCAGACCTGAGCAGTTGCTCTGGCTGCAATCGGGAGGGAGCCAGGTGAGCTGCCTGAGAGGCAGGGGAAGGATGCTTCAGCGATCCCTGCCTCCGGCATCCGAGTCCACCTGAGCAATCAATCGGAATGGGGAAAGGGGTATAGGACGAGAGATGGGAGGAGGAACGCGGCAGGAGAGGACTGGGTCGGGAGAAGGGCGATCCCTTTGGGGGAGGGGCATATGTAGACGCTGTGTGTGTGTGTGTGTGTCTGTGTGTCTGTGTTGCGCTGTTGCGCGCGCATATACGTATGGTGCGGCTGCACGGTTGATTTTTGCTTCTGTGTATTTGCGGATGTATGCTGTTTGTCTCTGGCAGTTCAGTGCTGGATTCTGCGCTCGTAGGGTATCCAGGTATGTACCTTTGGGCTTTGCTGAAGGTGCCGCGCCACCGAGAGCCAGTCTACATTCATGTTTGCGTGCATGGGCCTTTTTGGTTTGGGAGAGTAAATTCCTGAAAGAATTGCTAGGCCTGTCTGCTTTTATCTGGCTGACACCAGGCCTGCCCCTTTCTCTCAGCAGCCTGGGCCCAGGCCCGGCCACCATGGGGCTGCCTCAGGGCCCAGCTACCCTCCCGCACACACTGCTGCTCCTGCCAACCCTTCTGAGCTCAGGTACATCCCTGTTTATTCCTTGGCCAAGCACTTCTGGAAATCAGAGACCCATCCCTCCCCTCCTTGCCTGCAGGGTACCCACTCCAGAGCCAGGTGCCCCCCCTCCCACTGACCCACCCTAGGTCCAGCCAGTCCCTAATGAGAGAAACCAGGTGCCCTGTTTTTTTGGCCTGTTGCCCCTCAGCTAGGGAACCTCATCCTAGTCACAGCACAAAACCAGCCCTTCTCCCAGGTCCTCCCAGAGGCTGCCTGCTGTGTTCCAGGTTGGGGGGAGTTGGCGCCACAAATTGATGGTCAGACCTGGGCTGAACGGGCACTTCGGGAGAATGAACGCCATGCCTTCACCTGCCGGGTGTCAGGAGGACTTGGCACTCCCCAGTTGGCCTGGTACCTGGATGGACAGCTTCAGGAAGCCAGCACCTCAAGACTGCTGAGTGTGGGCGGGGAGGCCTTCTCTGGAGGCACTAGCACCTTTACTGTCACTGCTCAGCGGGCCCAGCATGAGCTGAATTGCTCCTTACAGGACCCAGGCAGTGGCCGGTCAGCCAACGCCTCTGTCATCCTCAATGTGCAATGTGAGTGTCCCTGGGGTGGGCAAGAAGAAAGGTTCCTGGTCCCCCAACAGCCATGGGGAAGCTGTTCCACAGAACTTTTAACAAACACTTGTCATTTTGCAAATATTAACTCACTTTATCCTCACAGCAATCCTATAGGGATTATTACTATTTGTATTACCATTTTACAAATGGGAAAACTGAAGCACAAAGTGGTTAAGCAGTTTGCCCACGGTTATAAAAGTTGTAAGAGGCAGGGCCAGGATTCAAGCATAGGCCTGGCCATCCTGTTTCTCAGTGCCTTGGCTAAAGAGAGGTTCAGGCCTCTGGCTCCTATCTGGATTCGAGAACAAAGGGCCAGAATATGAAGGGCTGTGGTGAGAGCGTACTGTTCTCTGCTTTGCACTAGTTAAACCGGAGATTGCCCAGGTTGGAGCCAAGTACCAGGAAGCTCAAGGTCCAGGCCTCCTGGTTGTCCTCTTTGCCCTGGTACGTGCCAACCCACCAGCCAATGTCACCTGGATCGACCAGGATGGGCCAATAACTGTCAACACCTCTGACTTCCTGGTGCTGGATGCTCAGAACTATCCCTGGCTCACCAACCATACTGTTCAGCTGCAACTCCGCAGCCTGGCACATAACCTCTCAGTGGTGGCCACCAATGATGTGGGTGTCACCAGTGCCTCGCTTCCGGCCCCAGGTGAGCTTTGCTAACAACTGACCCAGCAAAGCTTCAGGTGGGCACAGGGATCATGGTTCAGAAATGGGAGGACTTGATGCCCTTTGGGTGGGTGCTATGAATGAATTGTCCCAGCCATCTTGGGTAAGGAAGACAGAGTAGTTCAGTTTATGGTGTCTCAAGGTTGGGGGTGCTACCCATTTGGAATCTAACCAATGGACAACCTGCAGGACTCCTGGCCACCCGGGTGGAAGTGCCACTGCTGGGCATCGTTGTGGCTGGAGGGCTTGCCCTGGGCACCCTAGTAGGATTTAGCACCTTGGTGGCCTGCCTGGTCTGCAGGAAAGAGAAGAAGACCAAAGGTAGGAGCAGTGGGGCAGAGGGTGGCTGGAGGAATGGCAGGAGGTTGGGGGGTGAGCACCAGGGACAGCCAGCAGGTGGAGCTGGGCAGAACAGGTCATCTCTGGCAAGTGGCAGAGCACTCTGGTCTTGGGGCCAAAATTAGGCATTGAAATCACTTTTCTGAGGATCAGAGGTGAAAGGGCAGGAGGGCAGAACCCAACAAGGGTGAGTACACTGAGAATCAGTGAAGTTTCTTTCTCCACAGGCCCCTCCCGGCGCCCATCTCTGATTTCTAGGTAACTCTTCATGGGACTGGATTGAATGGGCTGAACCTAAATACAGGCTGGGGACTGGTGGGGACCTGGAGTTCTTAGGAGGCCTGGAATGGGCCTCAAAGCAGGAGCCAGTGGCTGCTGACAACAGCACATGTCTCAGCCTTTGTACATCCTGTAGTGACTCCAACAACTTGAAACTCAACAATGTGCGCCTGCCACGGGAGAACATGTCCCTCCCATCCAACCTTCAGCTCAATGACCTCACTCCAGATTCCAGAGGTACATCCAGGAATGACTCTGCTTTATCTTCAGAAGTGCTTTGAAAGAGGGGTTAGGTTCCATGAAGCACACCCCTCATCCTGGGCACGACCCCCTTTGTTTTTAAACAGGGAAACAAGCAGACCAGCCAATTGCTCGCAACAGCAGCCGGCCAGAGCTTCTGGACCCTGAGCCTGGTGGCCTCCTCACCAGCAGAGGTACTGGGGAAGGGCCTGCCATTTTCCTCTTCTTTAGTCAAGCCCTGTACTGTGCCAAGGACCAAAGAGTGCCAAGGGCCATCCAGAACTGAGTCCTCTGGGCATCTTTGACCCCACAGGCTTCATCCGCCTCCCAATGCTGAGCTACATCTATCGAGTGTCCAGCGTGAGCAGTGATGAGATCTGGCTCTGAGCTAAGGGTGAGATGGGAGTTCCCCACCCCACCCCAGCCTCTGGACACCCTGAGCACCCTAACCCCCTGCTCCTCTTCCAGGTCATCCTCTGCCTGGCTATACTGCTAGCATGAAGAGGCCATGCAGCTGCCACTTGCTGGGTCTCCTCTCTGGGGTCCCCTGTTGTTCATGAACAAGATATGCTTCACTGGGATATGACCCATGGAGCACAGGTATCATTGGCCAGACTGCCAGCCAGAACTAAGCCCCTGTGCCAACTCAGGTTGGGTGCCTACACTTGATGACTGGGCCTTAGCAAGTGGCGCTCTGGCCATGTGTGTTCAGGTATCACCCAGCATCCAAGCGTGGCTACATGCCCCGTATCAGTACTCCTTAGCACCTTGTACAGTAGGCATGGGAGAGGCCCTGCATGTCCTGGATGTCCTTTCTGTGCTATGCAGCTCTGTTCCCTCAGGAACATCTCGTACCCTGCCTGCTGCATAGAACCAAACTGCCCTTTGCACAGGAGCCAACCCCTGGCCCAGGGGCCCTGGCCCAGGACAAATTAGCCCCTTTTGCTGCATACATCTCTGCCCTTCTCTGTTCCTTTGCCCCACCTCCTCTTGGGCATCACAGGTTATACACTGGACCCTCTTCAACGGGCATTAGACTTCCCCATTGGCCTGGCTTCCAGTGATGTAGTGCCAGGTGTTAGCACAAGTCGGGAAGGAAGAGAGTGGTCCCCAGGATAGCAAGTATGGTGGTGCCCAGAATAGCAAGAAGCTATGCATCATTTTTTACAGTGTTAGCACTTTAAGCACATCCCCTCGGGGAGGGGGCAAGAGAGGGCCCCAAGGCCCTCTTGGCTTCCCAAAATTTGGCCTTCCTGTTATTCACTGTGAGTGTCCTGAGCCCTCAGGATTGACAGTTTTCTCTCAGCGTAAACCTCCCCCACCCGTGGGATCCCAGCTGTGACCAACCCCTGGCTGCTCCACCAGAAGGAATTCACTGATCCCGCCCAACCTCTGTTGTTTAGGAGATGGTCACAGTGGGCACAGAAGATTTAGGGGTAGACCACATATCCCCAAATGTTCCAAGAATGCAAATTACCAAGATGCAGAATATATTTTTCCCTTGTTACTATCTTGTTTTGTGATTTTTCTCATGTTACTGCCTAGGACTGTGCTTGGCACACAGTAAAATTCAATAAACTTGACTGAATGAATGTCTCTATTTATTTCATTTGACTTTTTTTTTTTTTCTACTTTGGTGGCATTGGGGATGGAACCCAGAACTTTTGCAAATGCTAGGAAAGTACTCCACTCCTCAGCTACATTTCCAGCTCGTCAAACATGTTTTTAAATGAAAAGAAAAAGAAAAACAACTTTTTTTGTAGTGCTGGGGATGGAACCCAGGGCTTTGTGCATGCCAAGCAAGTGCTCTACCACCTAGCCTTTCCCCTAGCCCTTACATGAAGCCTTTAAGTCACAAAGTAGAGAAAATACAGCATGCACCTTTGTATGTATCAGGAACAATGGATAGGAATCTGCTAATTCAGTGTTTGCAGTGACATTATAGAACATAAAAATCATGAGTAAGAGAAATGACTGAATTTATGAGTGCTGAGTCTCAGCTCTAACAGGGACATCTGGTTATTCCTTAAAAACATAATGGAGGGGCTAGGGATGTAGCTCAAGTGGTAGCGTGCTCGCCTGGCATGCGTGAGGCACTGGGTTCGATTCTCAGCACCACATAAAAATAAATAAAGATATATTTTTAAAAAAAACAAAACACCCTAATGGAGCATTTGAGTTCCTATCAAAGGATATAGACAAGAGAGGTGTAGGGTGAAGGGTGAGGGAAGGGATGCAGAGCTTCCATGCCCTCTCCAGGCATGCTACCTTCCAGGAATTTCCATTTGTTCCAATATTTGGAAGCTTTCTCAACCCTGTCCTTTGGGTTTTTATGGAGACTTCATTGCATTGGCATGCGTGAAATATAGACAATTGTGCTGGAAGTGATTTAGAGAAAAAGGGTAGGATCATGCAGGTGCTGTGGTACACACCTATAATCCCAATGACTCCAGAGGCTGAAGCAGGAGGATCACAGATTTGAGACCAGCCTCAACAATTAAGTGAGGCCCTAAGCAACTTAGCGAGACCCTGTCTCAAAACAGAAAATAAAGGGGATGGGGATGGGGATGTGGCTGAGTGATTGAGTGCCCCTGGATTCAATTCCTGGTTCATTAAAAAAAAAAAAAATGGGTGGCTATGACCCAGTGCAAACAAACTGGGTGGGAAAACCTAGCAGGGCTTGTCTTCAGATTCTTTAGTATTCCTTCCTTGTGAGTAACTGGCAGAATCTTCGGAAATGGATGTTTTAACATCTACCATCAGCCAAGTTAGGTCAAAGCATTTAAGACTACATTTCCATAATCTGCCTTAGGTAAGACAAATTCAGTTTCTGTGGCCTGCCTTGGGAAGAAAAAGGAACAGGTGAAAGGAGGACAGGCGATCAGAGAGGAGAGACTTGAGGGCTAAAGCCCTCAACATTATTCTAGTCACTTAGGAAATAATAAGGGCAATAGAAGAAATGAAACAGGAACCGTGGATAAAAAACAAAAAATATGAATTATATCAAAACTGACAGAGCATTTTATTTGTAAAATCATTGCCAACTACCTTTAAGAATAAAAGAAAGAATTTCATCCCTAGCCCCAAAAGAACACCTTTTAATCTTTCTTCCCAGCTTTTACTTTGGGGAAATCTCAGAAATTAAATTTTTTAACTCAAATCCCCACAGTGGTAACTCTCTTGGGAAGGCAATTTGAGACAGGAAGAGCAAATGTGTGAAGTGCTCTCTGGCAGACAGGTAGCAGCACATGCCTGGTCCTGAGCCCAGCAGCAGAGCAGGTGGCTGACAGGCCTCTCTCCTTAGTTGAAGGTTAGTGTCTCTGCTACATCTCCAGCTTGGGAGATGCAGTTGGACGGAGGAGTAAATGCTTTCTTGCCTTCAGCAAGAGCTTTAAAATGCTATGAAGAAAGGGGAGAGAGAATGTTAAGTATTTGGAATATGCTAATTGCTACATTTTCTCACAAGAACTAACCTCTTTTAAAACCCTTTAAGCTTCTAATCTTCTTCCAGTTCTGCTTACAGATACCTTGTGCTATCTTTGAAAAATAGCTAGAAATTTGCCCACCTCCTTCAAAAGTGACCCCCCACCCTTTTTAAACTTCTTTCCTGCTTCTATTCATTGGGCCACTTGGTTCTCCTGAAGCACGGGTATAATCCACAGATCCACACCAAGTTCCATGGAGACTCCCATCTCTGATACTTCCCCATCCTCTGCCTTCTCTGCAGCTCTTACTCATGAAGATAATAACTCCCCCACTGCCACAGGAAACAACTGCAGCAGGCCCAGGCTGGCAGAGACCCCACACTACAGCTTGAGTCCAGTCCCCGATCCTCATCTCACCTGTGAGTTCTTGAATTCCGAGTAGAGAGAGAAGAGTAGGTGGAGGGACTGAATCCGACTCTTATAGACAGGGATGTCTAGGATGGCTGAAACAAAGAAGAACTCCCAGGAACAGAACCAAACAAACTCTGGGACTTAGGGGGCATTTCTGTTTAGGATAGCCAACCCCTTCCCACATGGGATATATTACTATGATTGTGGATTAAATACCCAACAAGTAGTCACATAGGCCTGAACACCCCTAGAAGCTGCCACTCTGCACAAGTGAAGGCTGTTAGCCAAGATGCCATCTTCCCAGAGTCAGCAAGCCCTTCTGAAGGCCTAGGATGTAGCTACCCAGAGGAGGGGCTGGGAAAGGAGAGAGAACCTTACCGCAGATCATGTCAATGTACTCAGCCAGGCTACAGTCGATCTCTGCCGTGGGCAAGCTCACCTGGAAGAGGTGTGGGACAGACCACAATAAAAAAGCTAAAGTGTAAGTGGGCCCAAAAGAGCCACTCTCTGAAGGAAAAGAGCTCCTAGCATAAAACATGAATTATAGCTCAATTTGGGTTCCCCCAAATTCCTATGTTGAGGTCCTAACCCTCAGAATGTAACAAACCCTCATTCTGCACCTCAGAATGTAACTGTTTGGAGATGCAATCTTTACTGAGTAAAAATGAGGTCTAATGCAGTAAGACTAGTGTCCTTACAAGAAGAGATCAGGACACTGACACTGACACTGGCAGAGGGAAGACTATGTGAAGCCACAAATAGTAGATGATCCAGGAGAGAGGCTCTAGAAGAAATCAGTGCTGCTGATTTGGCCTTGGACATCCAGCCTCCGGAACTGAGAGAAAATAAATTTCTGTTGTTTAAGCCACCCACTCTATGGTGCTTTGTTCAGTAGCCCTAGCAAACTAAAACAACATCTCCCCCACTCCCACCCCCAATCAGCGGGATGGAATTTACTACCAAAGAAGGGCCTGGGGGCTTCGCCTCGCACATTCGAGACCCTGGGTTCGATCCTCAGCACTACATAAAAATAAATAAGTAAAATAAAGGTATTGTGTCCAACTGCAACTAAAAAATAAATATTAAAAAACAAGAAGGGGGCTGGGGTTGTGGCTCAGCAGAGAGTGCTGGCCTAGCACATGCGAGGCCCTGGGTTCAATCCTCAGTACCACATAAAACGAAATAAATAAAATAAAGGTATTGTGTCCAGCTAAAAAATATTAAAAAAAGAAAAGAAAACAAGAAGGGACGAAAGATTTTGTGGGCAAAATATACTGCCCACAAAAATATATTTTGGATTCAAGAAGAAACTGGTCCCAGGTTTATGACCCAAGTATTTAGTGACTTGGTATTGTAATGCTTAAAGGTCCTGGGACATCATGGGAACAGAGAAAATGGAAATATCATTTCACTCAGGCTTTGATTTAAATAAGTTGTAAGTTTACTTAAAAAAATATATATATATGTATATATATATATATATACATATATATATATATATATATTTTTTTTTTTTTTTTTTGTATTGGGGATTGAATCCAGGGAGGCTCTACCAGCTGCACTACATCCTGAGCTCTATTTTTTTTTTTTTTTAAGATGTAGTTGGACACAATACCTTATTTTATTTATTTTTATGTGGTGCTGAGGATTGAACCCAGGGCCTCACATGTGCGAGGCAAGTGCTCTACCGCTGAGCCATAACCCCAGCCCCTGAGCCCTCTTTTTAATATTTTAGTTTGAGATAGAGTCTTGCTAAATTGCTTAGACCTCACTAAATTGCTGAAGCTGACCTCAGATTTTTGATTTTCCCACCTTAGCCTCCCAAGTCTCTGGGATTATAGGCATAAGCCTCAGTACCAAGCTTATCAATTTAAAAACCATTAGCTTCTTAAAACTTTTTTATAAAATAATTAAGAGTGTACACAGTTCTGTAATTTGCTTTTTTGATGGTGAGGGTATAGGGGATTGAACTCAGGGGCACTCCTTGACCACTGAGCCACATCCCCAGCCCTATTTTGTATTTTATTTAGAGACAGGGTCTCACTGAGTTGCTTAACACCTCGCTTTTGCTGAGGCTGGCTTTGAACTCGTGATCCTCCTGCCTCAGCCTCCTGAGCTGCTGGGATTACAGCATATGCCACCACGCTCAACTGCAATTGCTTTTTTCATTTAACAATATATCATTGCTGCCAGGCCTGGTAGTGCTTGCCTGTAAACCCAGCAATTTGGGAGACAGGACCACAAATTCAAAGGCTGCCTCAGCAATTTCAGTGAGACCCTGTTTCAAAATAAAATAAAAAGGATTAGGTGAATGGCTAAATGGTAGAAGGCTTAGGTTTAATCCCCACTACCACACACACACAGACACACACATACACACACACACTTATACATACATTGCTATTTATTCATATCACAGCAAAAAACACCAAATAATATTCCATTGCATAGTATTTCGCTGAATGGAGGTACTACAATCTAGCTATTTAATTCCCTGATCAAGGGCTGGGGGTGTGGCTCAGTATAAGAACACCTGCCTAGCATGTGTGAGGTCATAAGTTCAAAATCCCCTGAGCTACAAAATATAAAACAAACAAAAACTTCTATATGAAACTCCCATATATACATGGGTTTGTTTCTGGATTAATAGGTGGCATTGACCTGTCTATTCCTATTCCAGTAACTTTCTATTTGATTTACTATAATTTTTTTATATTCATTTATTTTCATTAGTACATTATAGTTACACATAGTAGTGGGATACATTGTCATATTTATAGAAGTACATAACATAATTTGATCAATCTCATTCCCCAGTATTTTGCCTTTTCCTCCCCTGACCTACTTACTCTATTGATCTTCTTTCTATTATTAATTAGTGCCTTACATATATGATTCATTGTGTTATACAAAGACACAGCATAACTTGACGTTTCATTCCCCAAGACTTTCCCATGCCCTCACCTTCTCCATCCCTCTTGATCCTTATCCTCTACTGTATCCATGAGATTTCCCCCACCTTTTTTTTTTTTTTTTTTAATATTTTTAGTTGTAGATGGACACAAAATCTTTATTTATTCATTTATTTTTATGTGGTGCTGAGGATCGAACTCAGTGCCTCACATGTGTGAGGCAAGTGCTTTACCACTGAGCTAACAGCTCCAGCCCTTTGTTTTTTTAATATTCTTCCCCCCCCCCCCATCTTCTGCATATCAAAGAAAACATCCAATCCTTGATTTTCTTATGTACTATAATTTTATATGTTCTGGTTTCTGACAGGGCAAATTCTCCATATTTTTTTTTCTAAAATTTTCATGATTTGTCTTAAAAACCTATTCCTGTATATAAACTTTATTATGAACTTTGCAATTTTTAAAAAATATAGTAAATCCAGGCATAATGGCACATGCCTGCAATCCCAGCTATTCAGGAGGCTGAGGAAGAAGGATCATAAATTTGAGACAAGCCTGGTCAATTTTGCAAGACCCTTGTCTCCAAATTTTATTTTATTTGTACTGAAGATTGAACCCAGGGGTGCTTTGTCACTGAGATATCCCCAGCCCTTTTTTAAATTTTCATTTTGAGACAAGGTTTCACACTAAGTTGTTGAGGCTGGCCTTAAACTTGCAATCCTCCTAATACAGACTTCTGAGTTGCTGGGATTATAGGCATGTGCCACAGTGCTGGCCTTTCTATCTCAATAAAGAGTTTTATTTTGTTTTATTGGTGTGAGGGATTTAACCCAGAGATACTTTACCACAGAGCTACATCCCCAGCACTTTTCATTTTTATTTTGGGAGAGGGTCATATTAAATTGCTTAGGGCCTCACTAAGTTGCTGACACTAGCCTTGAAACTGCAATCCTCCTGTCTCAGCCTCCCTAGTTGCTGAGATTATAAGCATGCACCAGCACACCTGGTCTTGTCTCAAAATTTTAAAAGGATTGGGAAAGTTGCTCAGTGGTATAGCACTTGCCTACCATGCAGGAGGCCCTGGGTTCAAGTCACAGTACCAAACAAACAAACAACAAAATTCTTATGGAATTAGAATTGACACTACGCTTATATAGGAAATTGGGGTGAACTGGCAGCTCTGTAAGATTGAATCCTCCATCATTCAGATCTCATTATGTCCTCTATTAAAGTTTTATTGTTTTCAAAAAGGTCTTAACAGTTTCTTCTTAAGTTGATTCTTGGGTATTTTTTTAAATACTAGGGATGTAGCTCAGTGTAAAGTACTTGCCTAGCAAACTCAAAGCCCTGGGTTCAATCTCCAGCACTTGAAGAAAAAAAATTGGGGTAATTCTAAATAGATACAGCTTCTTAGAATATCATAAACGCTCCTGTGGAGGTGGAACCTAAAATAATAATGCAGGAAGTACATATGTTCCCCAAAGTATGTGTTACATAAGAATGTTCATAATAGCACTATTTAATGACCAAAATATTTAGAGACTACCCAAATGCCTATTACAGAATGGATAAACTGTCATATACATATATGTGATAAATGGTAGAACACACTACAGTTACAAGAACAAATGAACCACCACACAAAACAATATGAATGCATCTCTTATAATGTTAAAAAAAAGAAGGCACAAAAAAGTACTTTTAAATTCAGAGAAAGTCAAAAACAAGACTCTGGTTACCTCAGAATCTGGGAGCACAGAGGCTCTGAGAATGATGACAATGTTTCGTTCACTAATGCAATGTGCTGGTTACCCAAGTTAAAAATGGATTAACACTTAGAATACATGTACACTTGTGATTGCGTATTAAACTTCAATTAAAAAGTCAATGAGCTGGGCATGGTGGCACAATCCTGCAACTCAGGAGGCTGAGGAAGAAGGATCATGAGTTCAAAGCCAGCCTCAGTAAAAGTGAGGCACTAAGCAACTCAATAAGACTCTGTCTCTAAACAAAATACAAAATAGGACTGGGCATGTGGCTCAGTGGTCAAGTGCCCCTCAGTTCAATCCCCAGTGACCCAAAAGAAAAAAATCAATGATGATAATGGTAGTACAGGAATACAGAAAACACTGGGCCCTAGAATGAATGTCACACTCTCTTACCTCATGCTATTTTATACTCACCTTGCCCAAAAGTTCTTCAAACTCTGGGGACCACTCCTGCATTAATGTGTCAATATCGGGCATGGGCCTAAAGGTACAGATTAAATATGAAAAGGAAACACATGCAAATGACAGCAGCATTTGGATCAAGATATTTTAGGGTAAAGGAGAGATCCTCAATCTGGCATATTAGGATTTCAAGAAAACCTAGATTGAGCAAACCAAATTTACCCAGGGCTTGGGGTTGGAGGAACTGGCTAAATAATGATAACAGAGAACTATCAATCTTTATGCCTGCAATCTGAGCCAGCAACTGACAACTTCTCAATTTCTAAAAAGTATAGTGAAAGTGTACTTTTTCTTTCCAGGATCTCAGGTTAATCAAATTTGTCCCTAGACTTTGAACCTCTCCTCACAAGTAATGGTTCATAGGTGGTGAAAGTTACTATGGGTTACTGTGGTGAGAAACATGCTGTCTTACCTGGTGTAGTGCACAGTCGCAGGGGGCTTAGAACGGTGTAACTCAGAGATGCTCTCAATCCATGTGTCAATGGCTTTGGGATTCTTTTCTGCATCTTCTAGGCTCTTTACTTTCATATGTTGCTAGAAAAATAAAGAGACAGCTGACTGAAAATAAATATTAAGGTAGCTTTCTTGTTTTGTATAGACTGGATTAGTCTAGGATGTAGCTCAGTGGTAGAGCACTTTCCTAGCATGTGTGAGGCTCTGGGTTCTGTCCCTAGTACTACAATAAATAAATTAATTAAAATTAAGGTTTTTTTCACTAGCTGTTCATATCTGTTGCTATTGTACATGTGAGATAGCTGATGAAAAGAGAGGACTGACAGCAGCCAAGTGCAGGGTAAGGAAACCACTTGAGTTTGGATCTTTTTTTTTTTTTTTGTACCAGGGATTCAACCCAGGGGTGCATCCTCAGCCTTTTTTTTTTTTTAAGAGAGAGTGAGAGTGAGAGAGAGAGAGAATTAATATTTATTTTTTTTAGTTTTCGGCAGACACAACATCTTTCTTTGTATGTGGTGTTGAGGATCGAACCTGGATCGCATGCATACCAGGCAGGCGCACTACCGCTTGAGCCACATCCCCAGTTTGGATCTTAAGTGTCCTCTAAAGGGCCAAGTGGTAAAGACTTGCTCCCAGGGTGGTGCTATTGGGAGATAGTGGAAAGGTCAAGAGTTAGTGCCTAACTGTGAATTCTTTAGGTCATTGGGAGTGTGCCCCAAGGGGGATCATTGGACCTCAGTCTCTTCTTTTTTTTTTTCTTTCTGGCTATCAGAAGGGTAACAGTTTTATCCGGGAGTGGTGGTAGCAGCTGAGGCAGGAGGATCATAAGTTCAGCCTGGGCAACTTAGTGAGACCCTGTCTCTAAATAAAATACAAAAATAGGGCTGCGGATGTGACTTGGTGATCAAGTGCCCTGAGTTCAATCCCCGGTACTCTCTGCAAAAAAAGAAAGGGAACAGTTTTGCTCCACCAGGCACTTCTGCCATAATTTACTACTTCACCACAGATCAAAAACAATAGGGTCGATCATGGACCGAACCCTCCAAAACTATGAGCCAAACTGAATCTTTTCTTTTCATAAATTATCTATAGTGGGTTGGGGTTGTGACTTAGTGGTAGAATGCTTGCCTAGCATGTGTGAGGCCCTGGGTTCACACATATAGTTCCTAAGCACTATATAAAAATAAACAAATCAAATATAGTTATAAAAAAATTATCTACAGTGACAGAAAGCTGACTGAAACAAAAACCCTAATTAAATTTTCTAAAGCCAAGTTGGGGTATGGCTCAGTAGTAGAGTGTTTGCCTAGCATGCATGAAGCACTGGGTTCGATCCTCAGCACCACATAAAAATAAAATAAAGATATTGTGTCCACCTGCAACTAAAAAATAAATATAAAAAAAAATTTTCTAGAGCCATGGGCGGGGGGGGCGGGGCAGGTCATAGGGCTGACCACAGTAAATGCCATTTCACATCTACTAAGAAAGCTAGAATTAAAAAGGCAGACAATAGCAAACATTGGTGAGGATGTGGAGAAACTGAAACTCTCATTCATTGCTGGTGGGATTGTAAACTGGTGCTGCCACTCTGGAAAACTGTTTGATGGTTCCCCAAAATGTTAAATATAGCTCAGTGGGGATAGCTCAGTGACACAGCACTTGGAATGGCTGTGCAATTCTATTTCCACATATATTTTCAAGAGAAATAATAATAGATGCTCAAGCAAACACTTGTATATGAAGGCAGGCACAGTGGCGTACACCTATATTCCCAGCTACATGGGAGATTAAGGTAGGAGGATCATAGGTTCAGCCTGGGCAACTTAGTGAGACCCCTCTCTCAAAATAAAATAAAAAGGGCTGGAGATGTAGCTCAGTGGTAGAGTGCTGCTTACCTAATATACACAAGGCCCTGGGTTCAATCCCCAGATCATAAAAAGAAAAATCAAAATCAACATCAAAAATACCTGTATGCAAATGTTCATGGCAATATTATTAATAAAAGTGGAAACAATCAGGCCAGCTGCAGTGGCACATGCCTGTAATCCTAGAGGCTGAGATAGGAGAATTATGAGTTCAAAGCCAGCTTCAGCAATTAATGGCAAGGTGCTAAGCAACTCAATGAGACCCTGTCTCTAAATAAAATATCAAATAGGGCTGGGGATGTGGCTCAGTGGTCGAGTACCCCAGAACTCAATTTAAAAAAAAATAGTGGAAACAATCATATATATAAAATGTATATGCAGACAGAGGAATATTATCTAGGCATAAAAAGTGACAAAAGTGGGCTGGGGATGTGGCTCAAGTGGTAGCGCGCTCGCCTGGCATGCGTGCGGTCCAGGTTCGATCCTCAGCACCACATTCAAACAAAGATGTTGTGTCTGCCGAAAACTAAAAAATAAATATTAAAAAATTCTCTCTCTTTCTCTCTCTCTCTCTAAAAAAAAAAAAAAAAAAGTGACAAAAGTTGTACAACTCTGTAAATATTCTAAAAACCAATGAATTTTATAATTTAAAAGGGTGAATTTTTCGGCATGGAATTATATTTCAATAAAACTCATTTTACAAAATGGAGCTGGCTTGGTGTGGTAGAACACACTTATAATCCCAGATACTTGGGAGGCTAAGATAGGAGAACAACGAGTTTGAGGCCAGCCTGGGCAACTTAGAGTAAGCCTTGTCTCAAAATAAGGTTTTTAAAAGGGCTGGAGATGTAGCTCAAGTAGAGGCTTACCTACAAGCATTGAGACCCTGGGTTCAATTCCCAGTACCATAAAAAAGTGGGGCAGGGGGCTGGATTGATGTCACACCCATCCCTTTTAATAGGTGGTAAAGTCAATTATACAAATGCTGGCAAGGCTTCTACTCTTGGCCCACCCTCTCCAGCTGAGCCCTGTACGAGGCCAGTTTTTTTTTTTAGTTGTTGTTGGACCTTTATTTTTTTTATTTTTATGTGCTGCTGAGGATTGAACCCAGTGCCTCACACATGCTAGGCAAGCATTCTACCACTGAGCTACAACCCCAGCCCCAAGGCCAGTTTCTTACTGTGATGTTGTGCTGCTTGGAATTCTCTGTTAACCAGAGTGAGAGGACGGTAGGATCTGACTGCTTTGTAGAAGGTTCATCCAATACCGACAAACCAAGGTTGTCAGGCTTTCCATCAGGACGTGGTACCTGGTTAAGGAAAAGGTAGGAAAGTAGAAGGAAAACAAACATGAGGACCATAGAAAGCCATACCTGCTGTTTTCAATAAGCTGAAAAGGAAGTAGTCTTGTGGTTCATTATTATTTATAGTATTAAAAAGCATGCTTGTTTATCATATCATACTGAATATTGTCTAGAAAAAAAACATGGTCTTTGAGAACTTAAATACAAAGCTGGATTCATGAACAATTAGAACGCAAATACAGGAGAGTGTTTTTTTAATATATAATGAGATGATAAAGTATTACTTAGCAACAATAAGTACTTGGAGAACAGAACAAGGTAAAGAATGGCAATGAAATGACATATATTATGGTAGTAAAAGAATTAGCAGAATTATTAGAAGACATGAATCAGAACTAATATCTAATAAGTCATTTTTAGGACACACTGACTGTACCTTTAAGAATGCATCAATATCCCCGACAGCCGGGATAAAATCAGGAATGAAAGGTTTCAGTTTGTGGTCCAGGTCAATCAACTGAGGTGTGTACCTAAAAGATATTGCCAAGGGAAGGTGAAGGCAGGTAGAGAATGTTTCCTTGCTATTCAGGTTTTTGAAAAAAAAAATCCAAGGAAACTGGTCTTGTTTCAGACTGGATAGAGAATGAAAAGGTTCAGGGACAAGGTAGTAGAGTGTGCTTCATTGGAAGGTTCTCATTCTCACCTATTGATGTACTGGAAGAGTTCCTTAATCTCAGCAGAAACTGGCAAATGCTCATAATCTGCAGGATCATAGGCCCTGGGGAAAGGAAAACACCTCATTTTAGGATGCCCAAGAAGAGCAGAGATGGCAGAACCCTGGGTCAACATGTGTGTTCCTGTGACCACAAGAAGTGACCCTGAACCTAGCTTCTGCCCCACCCACATGTGCCTTTCCTGGTGGCTTGCAAGGGAACTTTAAAATCAGTTATAATTAGCTCTTAATTGTTTTTGATGCTGAAGGACAAAACTGGAGAAAATCTAAAGCATAATTTTTTATGTTAAAATTTTTATGTTAAAAGCATATTGTTTTCCCTTTTTATTTATTTTTTAAATTTATTTATTTATTTATTGGCAGTACTGGGGATTGAACCCAGGGCCTCACACATGCTAGACAAGCACTCTCCTCCTGAACTGTATCCCTAGTCACTTTCCCTTTTTTATATGAAAGAGATAATGAGAAAAGTTGAAGGGTAAAACAAGATTTTCTTCCTTGCTGGTGCTGGGGATTAACACAGACTCATGCATGCTAATACTAAGCTATACCTCCAACACCCTAAGATATTAATTTCTGACATATAAAATAGTTTGCACTAAAAAACAAGGGGGATTTTTATGTTTGTTTTTGTTTATGCAGTACTAGGAATTGAACCTAGGGGTGCTCTACCACTGAGCTATGTTTCCAGCCCTTTTTATATTTTTATTTTGAGACAAGGTCTTGCTGAATTGCCAAGGCTGACCTTAAACTTTCAATCCTCCTACCTCAGCCTCCTGAGTCACTGGAATTGCAGGTATGTGCCACTGTATCCAGCTCAGAAATGTTTTTAGCTGTGTTACTTTATTTATTTATTTTTAGTAGTGTTACTACTAAGCAAAAGATTGGGACAAATAAAATATCCATCATTTGGGAGATGGTTAATTATGTCAAACTGAATATTGCACAGTTATTTAAAAGTATTTCTATTAATACATAAAAATATACATATTAAAAAAACAGTAGAACACATAACATTAATTGTAATTAAATAAAATGTAATGAATGTAATGAACATTGACAAAGTAGCTTAGTAAGATCTGTCTCAAAATAAAAAACAAAAAGGACTTGGGATGTAGCCTAGTGGTAAAGAGTCTCTGGATTCAATCCCTACTACCAAAAAAAAGAGAGATGCTGCAATTTCACTTCTAAATGATGTCCTCCCAGCCCAGTATCTTAAAGGAGATGCTTCCTCCTTGGCATGGGTATCCTTAGTGATAGGCCTTTCCTCACCCTTCCAAAGGGGCTCCATGCTCTTCATCATCATCATCATCATCAGAATCAGTTTCAGATGAGTCGTCATCATCATCGTCATCGTCATTTTCACTAAAGCCCCGCTGAGGTGTCAACTGTGAGGTCTTCTTTTTCTCCTGGGATAGGGCAGGTAGACAGAGAAATGTTCATACAAAGAGAAATATAATATGACTCAGAGGCCTAGTTCTAAAAGTGCTCTAACCTATACCCCCCCACCCCCAAACACCTGGCACCTAGTCCCCAGAAAGGGAAGGTGGTACTTCCAGAAGGGGCATCAGAGTCTATTTCTCCTGGTTAGCTACAAACTGAGTCCCCACTTTCTACAACTGTATTAATCTACCTGAAGCTGGGGTACAAATTCTATCCAAATTATACTTATTATACTTATTACTTAGGAGATCCTGAGAGGTCTGATAAACTTTATCCAAAGAGCTTCAACCCTAAAATTTAGGGACTTTCCAAGAAGAGGATGACAACTCTAAATAATTATTGAAGGAAAAAATGGGGGAAGATGAAACAGGGAAGACAAACTAGAGGGTTTTAATACTCACAAAGATCACAAGGAAATCTAGCATTTAATTTGCAAGACTGCTCAGAGTAATCTGCTTGAAACTATCAAAAAAAGAAATTTCATAATCAACCCTGAGCCTGAATTCTGACCAGCAATTTCAGAGACTATGCATTTTCTACTTTTGCTCAGTGATATTTCTCTTCATGGGGTATTTGACCTAGCCATATTTCCCTTCCCTTCCCCCATAAGTTAAGTACAATGACTATATATTCCATCTCAGGATAAGGGATCTTTTGCTCTTGGCAATATAACCTACCTTTCTGAGCTTCTGGCTGTCTATGTACCAACCCACCCTCTCAAGTCCATGAGAAGGGGTCTGGTGGTGCTTGGGACTTGCAGGGGCAGTTGGGATGGGGTCCATGTCTTTGCCTCTGTGGCCTGGAGCCTGTGGCATTCCCTCCCTTAGGACCTGAAGGATGACCAATTGGCCCCCTTTAAAAGTATGTTTTGAAAGCTTGGTTTCCATATGCTATATGGCTTATACTGATTCCAGTTTTTAAAAATATGTCATTTATGGTAAAGCAGCTGTTGGCACATAAAACTGTGGCACATTCCAAGACACCAAAAACTGTTTTCAGTCACATATTCCTCTACAAATAACAGATTTATTATACATAGATAAAAATATACTCTAACTTATCTGTAATATTTATGACAGATAATAATACACAGTTGTTGCAGAACTCAGTCAATGACTATTGGTATATAATTGATAAGAATCTTCTAGAATAACATTTGCCAAAATTATCCTTGGTCAGAGGAAGCAGGTTTGGCAAAAGGAATTTTTAAGAGTATTAATTGTTGATTTAAAGATTCAAGCCAGGCATGATGGTGCATGCCTGTAATCCTAGTGAGTTGGCAGGCTAAGGCAAGAGGCATACAAGTTTGAGATTAGCCTGATCAATTTAATGAGACCTGTCTCAAAATAAAAAATAAAAAGGACTGAGAATGTAGCTCAATGATAAAGAGCCCCTGGGTTCAATCTGTAGTACCTGCCTCTCCCCAAAAAAAGATTACTCAAAAGTAGATGGTTTTTTGCTGATGCTGGGTACATACTAAACTGGAAAGATAAATGAGGCTTAAATACTGACTAAGGCATGTAGACTAAAACAATTGAGGGCGGATATACCAAATTTGAAGGTCAATTAAAGAAAACTTTTCTATTTTCTTTTGTCTGCTTCTTGAAAGTTGTGCTTTATAAAATCCTTAAGATAATAGGGGAGGATTTTTTATGATCAAATGCCTAAGAGATTATCATGTATATAAGATGCTAAAACAGTGTACCTAGTCATGGAAAAAGACTACCTTAAAATGTTACTTCTTAGTCTTTTTATAAAGTCAGCCTATATATTTACAGCTTCCTGTATTACCTCAAATATTCTTCACCTGAATTTCTATAGTTCCTTTTCTTTTTTTAAAACTTTTTAATTGATTTGAATCAAATGTATGATATGTCAAGATCATTATAAATACTAATAAAAAAAAGTATCATGAAAAAAAAAATCAGTTACCAAACTGGTATTTTAAAAAATGATGAGAATAGAAATATGATGTATGTGTATATATACTTCCAGTCTCTCTGCACACAAATAACAGACATACATATACCATATACATATTTACTTTTCATAAAACTTTAAAATAGATTTTTGTGAACATACTGAAAAAAAATTTTTTAATTGATTTTTTAAAAATAAATGACAGCTTTTTTTAATTTTTTAATTGACTTTTGATAGTTCCTTTTCTTAAAGGACAATTAAAATATGACCATTTTCCAGGTGTTAAGGTACACATCAGTAATCCCAGTGGCTTGGGAGGCTGAAGCAGAAAGATCTAAGTTCAAAGCCAGCCTCAGCAACTTGGCAAGGCCCTAAGCAACTTAGTGAGACCCTGTCTCAAAATAAAAAATAAGAAAAGGGCTGAGGATATGACTCAGTGTTAAGAGTTCATGGGTTCAATCCCTGATTAAAAAAAAAAAAAAGGTTGTTACACGTGCAACTTCTCCCTGGATAGAGATAGAGGTATCTTTCCAACTTTCTTTCAGAAACAGGGTGATTTCCTAGGTTGATAGGAAAATAGGGTCATGTGTTTCTTAAGACCTCAAAATTAAAATCTCTTTCACAAAATATTTGCAATATCACAAGTGTTGATGATGAAAAAATTCATAGACCAATAATTCTTAATTTAACATGAGAATTACATGAACTACTTATTAAATATAAATTCTCTTTGGCTTTTGAGATTCTGAATAGGGACTGGGAATCTATATTTTTAAAAGTAAGTATACCAGTTGATTCTTATGATAAGTAAAGTTTGTGAAGCACTGGCAGACTTTATAGCAAATTTTCACCAAAAAGTCATCTGTAATGATAGGCTTAGGTCAGGGATGTAGTTCAGTGTTGGAGCACTTGCCTACCACATACAAGGCCCTGGGTTCCATTCCCAGGACCTCAAAAAGAAAAAGAAAAGCCAGGCATGGTGGCGCATGCCTGTAATCCCAGTGGCTTGGGAGGCTGAGGCAGGAGGATTAAGAGTTCAAAGCCAGCCTCAGCAATTTAGCAAGGCCCTAAGCAACTCAGTGAGACCCTGTCTCTAAATAAAATATATAAAAGGGCTGGGGATGTGGCTCAGTGGTTAAGTGCCCCTGGGTTCAATCCCCAGTACCCCCACCCCCACCCCCCAAAAAAGAAGCATTTATTTTTGCTGAAGTCAAAATCTCAAGGCTCTTTGCTCCTGAATTTCCTCCATGAGTACAAATGTACCCAACCACTGGCATTGAGCATTCAGGAAATGTTCACTATTGAGCTGATATCATTTCAAATAATCTATTAAAAACTTAAAGCAGAAATTCTACAAGAAGCTGTGGGTTATACTGCACCTTGTTATTTTCCTCTTCGTACTCATCACTGCTATTATCAGCCATAGTCTTGTTAGGAAGACAGCCAGAATGAGGAAGTCCTTAGAAGAAAAATTTCCGTTTTAGGTTACTATTTAAATGATTTTTAAAAACAAATAGTTTTAGTTTATAATATTTTATGCTTTAACTATTCTATGGACAGGATTTTTAAGAATGGCTGTATCAATTCAATTCAAATTATATTTACTAAACATTACTGTGCTTAAAGGATTGGGTTAGATGTTATACTAGATGATTATCTTCCACTCTACAATATAATTTTATTAAATTAGTATAATAGGGCTGGGGCTGGGGCTGGAGCTCAGTGGTAGAGCTCCTGTCTTGTACATGTGAGGCACTGGGTTCAATCCTCAGCACCACATAAAAAATAAATAAATAAAGGTTAAAAATAAATAAGTAAACTAGTATAATATGGTCACTATCATATTATAGCATATTATTATTATTAGTTTTTTCATTGGCAAAATGAGGTAAGTGATTAGTAAAGTGAGAAGAGTGATGGATTAATTCAGAAGACTGGATATGATAGAAAACTCTCTCACTTGGACAAAATGCCTTAATCTCTCTCAATCTCAGTATTCCCATCTCTAAGTACGGTCAGTAATATTTCTTACCCAGGACTGTTGTAAGGATCAAGTGATAAAACTTACACAGAAGGAAGTAAACTAGAGCCTGGCAAATAACAGATAGTTATAAATTTGAATCTGAATCAGTATCTGTAACAGTAATAAAAATATTCTGAACAATTAAAGTATAATCAGATATAAGGTATAAACTGGCATGAAAACTTGTTAGATGACTCTAAATCAAGTAAATGCAAATTAAACACCATTTTTTGGCTTACTAAATTAGCCAACTGAAAAGAAGTTATAATTTCCACAGCTGGCAAGAGTACAAAGATGCTCAAGTCAAAAACCTGGTGACTAGATACATATTCAATATAACTGAAAATAGAGACTCAAACAGACACTTGTACACCTCTGTACATAGCAGTACTCTCAACAGCATAAAGGTAAAAACAACCCTAGTATCCATTAAGAGATGAACAGATAAACAAAGTGTAGCATATCCATACAACGGAATATGATTCAGCCATAAAAAGGAATGAAGTTCTGAGACACACTATAGCATGAATGAACCCTGAAACATTTTGCTACGTGAAATAAGTCAGCCACAGGCCTGGTTTGGTGGCCCACACTCTACTTCCAGCTACTTGGGAATGTAAAGCAGGAAGATTGTAAGCTTGAGGTCAGACTGGGCAACATGGTGACACCTGCCTCAAAATAAAACAAAAGGGCTGGGGATGGGGTTCAATCCCCAGTACTGAAAAACAGAAAACAAAAAGAAAGAAAGAAGTTATAAAAGGACAAATACAATATGATTGCACTTATGAAGTATGCAGAATAGGCAAATTGTAGAAACAAAGTGAATAGTGGACCAGGGACTCAGAAGAAAGGCATCAGGAGTTACTGTTCAATAGGTTGGCATGATGAAAAAGTTCTGGAGAAATAGGCAGTAGTGACAGTTACCCAACATTGTGAAAGTACTTAATGCCATTAACTTTATACTTAAAATGATTAAAGGGGGGCTGGGGATGTGGCTCAAGCGGTAGCACGCTCGCCTGGCAGGTGTGCGGCCCGGGTTCGATCCACAGCACCACAAACAAAGATGTTGTGTCCGCCAAAAACTAAAAAATAAAAAAAAATTAAAAAAAAAAAAAAGATCAAAGGGGCTGGGTGCAGTGGCGCTCGCCTATAAACCCAGTGGCTTGGGAGGCTGAGGCAGGAGGATCACCAATTCAAAGCCAGCCTCAGCAAGAGCGAGGCACTAAGCAACTCAGTGAGACCCTTTCTCTAAATAAAATACAAAATAGGGCTGGGGATGTGGCTCATTGGTTGAGTGCCCCTGACTTTAATCCCTGGTACTAAAAAATAAATAAATTTTAAAAACAGTAACATAAGCCATGGTGGCGCATGCCTGTAATCCCAGGGGCGTGAGAGGCTGCGGCAGGAGGATCAAAGCCAGCCTCAGCAGCAAGACCCTAAGTAACTTGAGACTCTGTCTCTAAATAAAATATAAAATTACTGTGGATGTGGCTCTATGTTAAGTGCCCACAAGTTCAATACCCGGTACCAAAAAACCAAAAAAAAACTCCAAAACAAACAAACAAAACAGCAACATAGCTGCTAAAGGGTGCTTGTTTTGTTTTGGCCTGGGATTGTGGCTCAGTCATAGAGGCACCATATGTGAGGCACTGGGTTTGGTCCTCAGCACCACATAAAAATAAATAAATAAAATAAAGGCATTGTAGCATCTACAACTAAGAAAATTTTATCAAAAAAAAAAGTTTGGGCTGGGGTTGTGACTGGATACGATCCTCAGCACCACATAAAAATAAAATAAAGGTATTGGTTTCACCTATAACTAAAAAATGTTTTTTAAAAAAAGTTTACTTGTTTTGCCTCCTGCCTACCTCTCTAATCTAACCATATATCACTTTCCTCTCCCATATGATGGACTCTTCTCCTTTTATCTTTCCTGACTACCCTATCAAAAACACATTCCCTTGACAGGTGTAGTTGTATACCTCTGGAGTCCCAGCAACTCAGGAGGCTGAGGCAGGAGGACTGCAAGTTCCAGGTTAGCTTCAGCAACTTAGTGAGATGCTGTCTCAAATTTTTAAAAAAGGGGGCTGGGGTGTAGCTCAGTGGTAGTGCACTTGCCTAGCATATGTGGGGCACTAGGTTCAATCCTCAGCACATTTGGAAAAAAAAAAAAAAAGGTAGTGTGTCCACTACAACTTAAAAAAAAAATTAAGGGCTGGAATGGGCTGGAGATATAGCTCAGTTGATACAGTGTTTGTTTCCCATGCACAAGGACCTGGGTTCAATCCCCAGCACCCCAAAAACAAACAAATAAGCAAACACAAAAAGGCTGGGGATGTGGCTCAGTGGTTAAGCATCCCTGGGTTCAATCCCTGGTACCAAAAAAAATCTCCTTCCTCACCATTATTTTCCTTAACAGCAATTTTTCTCCATCAATGCACTTATCACATTTGTAGCCATGTTTATTAATTAATTCATTTGTCATCTTTCTCCCATGAGTACAAGCAGAAGGATGGCGGGACAATGTGTCTTTTGTTTAACACTGTATATCCAGTGCCAGGCATAAGGTTGGCATGACATAGAGTAGGCATTCAAAAATGTTTATTAATCCCAATATTATGTAAAATTATAATGCACACACAAAAAAAAAACTTTGTTGAGCCAGATCCAGATGTGGTGGTATGCACCTGTATTTGGGTGGCTGAGGCAGGAGGATCCATTTAAGCCCAGGAGTTCAACACCAGCCTGAAAAACATAGTGAGACTCCCATCTTTAAAAAAAAGAAAAATGTTTGTTGAACAAATGAATGGTGTCAAATCATCTAAAACTATTCTGTTGATATTTTGGCTAGGGTTGCTGATTAAGGGCAGAAGCAGTGTAAAAAACAGTTTTGATAAGTTAAAACAACACATACAACAGGGACTAGAGATCAGTAGTAGACTGCTTGTCTAGAATGCAGGAGGCCTGAGTTTGATGTCTAGCATCACAAATAGCAAATGCTTTACAGATCAGACCATAAGCTGAGTAGTAACATGAAGTAAAAGTGATAGGGTTGGGTTAAGGAAGATCCTGCAATTAACAAGCTGTGATTTCTCCCTCCTTAACTAGTTAGAAAACAGAAACAACGGCAAATGAAGTAACTGACTCTGAAAGTCAAAATTTGCTATTATAAATCAGGAACTTGAGACAAACATGAAATCCATCCTGCTATTTGTTTTAACAACCATTTCTCTTCTTTCCTCTTCATTCTTCTCTTACCTTGCTGCCCTGGGGTTGGAGTACAAATACTTGCAACCTCTTCGGGGTCGTTAACCTCTATACGTTCATCATATGCCTGATTCTCAACAATCTTGGTCTAAGCAAAAGGAGATATGATTACATATCATGGATTGTACATTAAACACTCTGCCGGGAAATGCCTTCCAAACCATCATGGTTTCCTCCTCCTCACCCAAGACACCAATTCTACATAAAACCTTCAACCCCATCCAAACTTTCCTTAAGACTGCTTGGCCCCGGTTCAAACAATTCAGCCATTCTGCTGTAGCCCTTGTGTAGGAACTGCCAGCAGGCTGGCTGAGGACGGAGGGAATCTTGGAGGGAAATGACTTCTCTAGCAGCTCCCGCAAAGCTGTTAGATGTACATGCAAAGGCAGACAGCGGCTTTCTTCCCAGGTTCGGTCATTTTTCCAAAAGCTGTTGGGTTTTCTCAGGGGAGGTTACAGAGGTTCTAGAAACAATTCTGTCTGGTGGTCACCTCTGGGACCGGGCTGGGGGCGGAGTCCCGAAGAGAGGGTCAACTCCAGTCTCTCTATGGGTCCCACTAAGTAATCCAAAAGCGTCACCTCCATCTTCACTCGTTTGGCAGATAAAATTCCACTTAAGTTTCGTGGGGAGTAAAAGAAACAGGACAGTTGGTAGTGGGGTGGGGAAAGGGAAGAAGAGTTGTCATAGAGATGGCAAGAGGCGTCCTGTTGGGAGGGAGGAAGGTCGTTCCCTTTCCGATGGGGTGAGTACGAATTACCTGGAGCCCTTCTGAATCCGTCTCCTCTATATGGAAAGAACCCCAGCCTAGGACTGGGGTCTCACTCCAATCTCACAACAGGCCACTTCAAGGATTCTACTAGGAGCAACCGGCCTGTTCTCAGTCGCTAGGTAAAATGGAAAAAAAAAAAGAAAGAAAGAAAAAACCGCGAGACTTGGTCCTACTATCGTGAGATCTCTCCCATTCACCCGCACTTACGCCTCTTCCAGCGTAGGATCTCTATTCGCCGGAAGGAGATCAAAGAGCCCAAATGGGCTCTGGGCGTTTTGGGCGGCCAACTCTCCTGTTTGTCTATGGTTTCAGCAAATGCTTCTGTTGCGGCACCTAGCGGCCATATGTTGCAGAGCTGGTTTATTAATTTCAGCCCTCCAATTGGAAATCATGTTTTTCCCTGTTTAAGAGCAAGGATCCTGAGGCATGCGTTTTATCCTAGATCTGTCTAATCAGAATTTAGACATACTTTCCAGTTATTCCAAACACTTTTTTTTCCCCCGGTGCTAGAGATCAAACCCAGTACCTCACCCGTGCTAAGCAAGTGCTCTACCATTGAGCTACACATTCCCAGCCCCTCCACTTTTAAGGTTCTTTTTTTTTTAATATTTATTTTTTAGTTATATGTGGATACAATATCTTAATTTTATTTTTATGTGGTGCTGAGGATCGAACCCAGTGCCTCACACATACAAGGCAAGCGCTCTTCCTCTGAGCCACAATCCCAACCCCTTAAGGTATTTTTATGGCTTTTATGTTATTTTATACTCCTTGGTTCCACGGTGTCCCATTACAGAGGCATACTTACACTAACAAATTATTCCTCCTTTATCTGAGATTCAAACTTAACCGTATCCTGGTGTTGTTTGTTTATTTGTTTGTTTTGTTTTGGGTACCGGGGATTGAACTCAGGGATGCTTAACCACTGAGCCACATCCCAGCCCTTTTTTGTTTTGTTTTGTTTTTGGAGGTACCAGGGATTGAACTCAGGAGCACTTGACCCCTGAGCCACATCCCCAGTCCTATTTTATATTTTATTTAGAGACAGGGTCTCACTGAGTTGCTTAGCACCTTGCTTTTGCTGAGACTAGTTTTGAACTCGTGATCCTCTTGGCTCAGCCTCCAGAGCCGCTGGGATTACGTTGTGCACCACCGCGCTGGGCCCGGCCACATATTTTTATTTACTAAAAATTCATATGAGTTTAAGGCAGGATCTGAGTGTGTTTGTTAATTTTTAATTTTTTTTTTACTTTATTGTTGCATAATAAGTAACTTTAAAAGTGCTTATTGGACAGAGTGAAGTGGCACACATCTACAATCTCAACTACTATGGAGGTTGAAGCAGAAAGATCCCAATTTCAAGGGCAGCCACAACAATTTAGCTAGACCCAGTCTCAAAATAAAAAGGGCTGGGCCAGGCTTGGTGGCACATACCTGTAATCCCAGTGGACTGAAGCAGAAGGATGGCACCTTCAATGCCAGCCTCAGCAATTTAGTGAAGCCCTAAGCAACTCAGTAAGATCCTGTCTCTAAAATAAAAAAAATTTTGAAAGGGCTGGGGATGTGGCTCAGTGGTTATGTGCCCCAAGTTCAATCCCTGGTACAATAAATAAATTAAATTTAATTTAAAAAAGTAATAAGACTAGGGATATAACTCAGTGGTAAAACACCCCTGGGTTCAACCCCTGTACTCAAAAGAACAGTACAGGCGGGTGGAGAGTGTAGTTCAGTGGTGGGTTCAATCCCTAATAACTAAGAAAGGGAAGAGAGAGTCTTAATTTTTTTTGCAAGGGGTTGGATGGGGTAGCAGGAATTCAACCTAAGGGTATTTAACAACTGAACCTTATCCCCAGCCATTTTTATATTTTATTTTGAAACAGGGTCTCACTAACTTGCTTAGGGCCTCATTAAATTGCTGAGGCTGGCCTTAAATTTGAGATCCTCCTATCTCAGCTTCCCAAACCCTGGGATTACGGGCATGCACCAAATTTAATTTTTTAATTGGTGCCTAAAAATTGTACATATTTCTGGAGCACCAGGTGATGTTTCCATACATATATACATTGTGTAATTTCAAATCAAGGTCTCCTCATTTATCTTTCTCCTCATTTATCATTTCTTTGTTTTGAAAACATTCAAAATCCTTTCTTCTAGCTTTTTTGAAGTATACAGCACATAGCACATTATTGTTATCTGTAATGATTCTACCAAAATTCAGTTCTGCAAGGTATAGTTTAGTACCCACTGACCAATATTTCCCTCTTGCTTTCTCCCTCCTATTATTCTCAGCCTCTGTATGAATCAGTATTTTTAGATTCCAAATATATGTGAGATTAAGTGGTCTTTGTCTTTCTGTGCCTGGATTTTTCACTTAACAGAATGTTCTCCGGTTTCATTCATGTTATAGCAAATGACAGAATTTCATCCTTTTTATGGCTGAATAGTATTTCAGTGTGTGTGGGGAGGGGGAGGTACCAGGGATTGAGCCCAAGGCCTTGCACATGCTAGGGAAATACTCTACCACTGATCTACATCCCCAGTCCTCTGTATATATGTACCACATTTTGCCCTGCATCTTGGTGCAGGTCTATAACCCCAGCATTCAGAATGCTAAGGTACCTCCGGAGGATCGAAAGTTTAAGGTCAGTGTCAGCAATTTAGCAAGACTCTAAGTTACTTGGTGAGACCCTGTCTCAAAAACAAAACTTAAAAATTAAAAAAGGCTTTTTTACGTGACTCAGTAATTAACTTCCCCTAGGTTAAATCCCCTATACGGGGAAAAAAAAAATCGTATATACTACATTTTACTTTATACGTTTACTGGTTAATGGACACAGGTTGATTCCATTTATTTATTTATGTTTGTTGTAGATGGACACGATACCTTTATTTATTTATTTTTATGTGGTACTAAGGATTGAACCTAGTGCCTCACATGTGCTAGGCAAGAGCTCTACCACTGAGCCACAACCCCAGCCCCAATTCCATTTCTTTGCTATTGAAAGTCACCTCTTCTGAGACTTCTAGTTTAAAATGGAACTGCAGGGGCTGGGGTTGTGGCTCAGTGGAAGAGTGCTTGTGTAGCATGTGTGAGGCACTGGGTTTAAATCTTAGCACCACATATAAATAAAGGTCCATTGACAACTAAAAAATATATTTTAAAAAATTAATTAAAAAAATAAAATGGGGGGCTGGGGATGTGGCTCAAGCGGTAGCGAGCTTGCCTGGCATGCCTCAGCACCACATACAAACAGAGATGTTGTGTCCACCGAAAACTAAAAAATAAATATTAAAATTTTTCTCTCTGTGTCTCTCTCTCTCCTCTATCTCTCCCTCTCTCTAAAAATAAATAAATAAATAAATAAATAAATAAATAAAAAAAAATGGAACTGCAGGATTGAAGATGTATTTCAGTGGTAGAGCACTTGCTTGGTGTGTTTGAGGTCCTGAGTTCAGTCCCAGCACCACACTCACACACACACACACACCTACAATTTTTTTTTCTATTTGTTATGTGTTATTGCCCCTAATAAATTTTATATATATATATATATATATATATATATATATATATATATATATATATGAGCATTGACTATGTGGAAGCACTTAGAAATTATATAATCTATTCTGTATTTTCTAGCTTCCTAAATTTATGAGATAGATGTCACTGCCAATTTTCAGATCAGGTAATTAGTAATTAATTAAGGCTTAGAGAGTTAAAATAACTTGCCTAGTCACTCAGCTAGAAAGTTCTGAAAGCAGGTTAGTCTGACTCCTAAGTCTTTCCTAAGTCTTTGCTTTAAACCATTATAATATACTTCCTCTTAGGCACTCCTTGCAAAGCCTGCTTGCAGGGATGCATTTTCTCCTTCAATTTAATTCAGCTATCATCACATTTCCAAAGAATCAGCATCAGTCCGTCTTTCACTTATTTATGTATTTATTTATTTGGTGGGGATGGAACCCAGGTTGTGGTGAATGCTAGGCAAGCACTCTACCATTGAATTGCATCTCTTCTGAATTTTATAGTGAAAGCCTTGCAAACTGCCACAACAAGGCAATAATTCTTAAAGGATTTTATTTTTTAAAATATTGATTTTTTTTTAGTTGTAGTTAGACACAATTTCTTTCTTTCTTTCTTTCTTTTTTTAATGTGGTGCTGAGATTTGAACTGAGGGCCTCTCACATGCTACGCAAGTGCTTTACCAATGAATCACAACCCCAGCCCAGGATTTCTCTCTCTCTCTCTCTCTCTCTCTCTCTCTATATATATATATATATATACACACATATATATATGTATATATATATATATATATATTTTAAGTTGTAGTTGGACACAATATCTTTTTTTTTTATATATATATTTATTTCTTTTTTAGTTATTGGCGGACACAACATCTTTGTTTGTATGTGGTGCTGAGGATCGAACCCGGGCCGCACGCATGCCAGGCGAGCGCGCTACCACTTGAGCCACATCCCCAGCCCCGACACAATATCTTTTTATTTTTTATTTTTATGTGGTGCTGAGGATTGAACCCAGGGCCTCGCATGTGCTAGGTAAGCACTCTACTTGCTGAGCCACAATCCCAGCCCCAGGATTTTACTTTTTTAAACACAAGAATTTGTGGGCTGGGGATATAGCTCAGTTGGTAGAGTGCTTGCCTCATATGCACACGGCCTTGGGTTCAATCCCCAGCACCACAAAAATAAAAAAAGAATTTGTTTATTTTTCTTAAAATATGTAGTTTTGACCAGGTGTGGTGGTTCATGACTGCAATCCCAGTGGCTCAGGAGGCTGAGGCAGGATGATTACAAGTTCAAAGCCAGCCTCAGCAACTTAGCAAGACCCTGTCTCAAAATAAAAATATAAAAAGGGCTGTGGCAGTGGCTCAGTGGTTGAGCATTACTGAATTCAATCCCTTATACCAAAAAAAAGAAAAAGTGTGTTTTATAACAAAAATTAAAATACAGGTTGACATAAATCCTTCCAGAGATGCAGAGTTTTAAAATATGTCATCATTCCATTGGAGATGGAATTTAAATGAATAAGAGTGGGAAGTCTATAATACAGTGTCTAAGGGTACAGGTTCTGAAGTTGGGATTATGACATCATTTGAAAATTTTCTAGCCATGAGAACTTTGGTAGAATTTTTCCTTTGTAACTTGATTTGCTCAGAGGTGAAATGAAGAAAATAATGGTACCTACCTTAGAGAATTCTTATTATCTCACTTATTCCTAGATAATCTGTAAAGAAATTAATGTCTGGTAACTTTTACGTGTTCCATAAGTATTAAGGAATACACAAATAAAAAGAGGCAATGTGTTATAATAAAACAGCTTGATTTGAATCCTGGCTTTACCACTGACTGTCTGTGTAAATTTGGGCAAGTGTTTAACTTCTTTGATCTTCAGTGTCTTTATCTGGATTGTTGTAAAGGATTATAGATAATATATATAAAGAATTGACACAAAATAAGTACCCCCAAAATTTGCTGCTATCCTTCATTGCAGACATGTAGGTTTAATATGGATGAGTGTTGTAGGGTCAAACCCATAGGGATATGGGATAAAATGATAAAGGTAAGAACTACTGAATCAATTATGTTCTGTAAAACCTGAAATTTGTCATGAGAGAACTTCAGAAAGAATCAGAAGACTAGCTTTGAGTTCTGGTTTAGAAACTTTGGGTAAATCACACTTGTCATCATTTTATTCACATGCAAAACGGGCATAAGCACAATAACTACCCTGCTTTCGCACATAGTTTTTGTTTATTTGTGGCACTAGAGACAAACCCAAGGCTGAGCTATTTCCCTAGCCACCCTCCCTCCTTTTGTTTTTTTGTTTTTTTTTTAAGACAGGCTTTTGCTAAATTACTCAGGCTCCTCTTGAATTTACCATGCTCTTGCCTCAGCCTTCTGATTAGCTGGGATTACAGACATATGCCACTGCACCCAGCCTTTATTCCTTTTTTTATGGATAACAACAATATTCAATTTCAGTGCCATACTACGTTTTGTCCATCTGTTTATGATTGGATTTGTTTGGATAGTTTCTACTTTTTGGCTACTATGAATAACGTTGCTATGAATATTAGAGTACACATTTTTGTGCTGAATTATAATTATCTTCAGTATGTAGTACCAATGGATTTGCTGATTGTGTGGTGACTTTCTGAGAAACTGCAGGACTGTTCTAAAGTGGCTTCAAACCCGATGCTGTGACGCTTGCCTATAATCCAGAGGCTCTGGAGGCTGAGACAGGAGGATTGAGAGTTCAAAACCAGCCTCAGACCTCTCTAAATAAAATACAAAATAGAGCTGGAGATGTAGCTCAGTAGTCAAGTGCCTTTGAGTTCAATCCCCAGTACCAAAACCAAAACCAAAAAAAAAAAAAATTTTTTTTTTTTAAAAAGAGAGTGAGAGAGGAGAGAGAGAATTTTTAATATTTTTTATTTTTTAGTTATCGGCGGACGCAACATCTTTGTTTGTATGTGGTGCTGAGGATGGAACCTGGGCCAAACACATGCCAGGCGAGCGCGCTACCGCTTGAGCCACATCCCCAGCCCTGCTAAACATTTTTTAATTTTTTTTTTTTTTATCAGCCACTTGTGTATCTTCTCGAGAAATGCCAATTCAAATCCTTTGTCCGGTTTTAGATTTTTTTTTTTTTTAATTGTTGAGTTGTTAGAGTTCTTTATGTATTCTGGATACTAGTCCCTTATACACACAGATTATTTTGTATATTATATTATTCAGTGGCTGTGAGAATGGCTTTATAAACTGTAAGAGGTGACGCAAAATGAACGAAGGCGACGACAGACAGTGAGCAAGGACAGAGGCGCCAGCTTCCATGGCTGGAGTCGAGCCGTCCCTAAGTCGGGGGGAAAGCCGGCGCAGCATCCCGGTACCCAGGCTTTCCCCACCCCGCCGAACCGCCCTCCGCCCTTTGACCCGCGCCGTTTCCGGTTGGAGACGTGGCTCGGGGCCGCCATCTTGGTAAGAGGCGAAGCGGCAGCTGCTCCTGTCAGGGGGGCAGCAGGTCCAGAGCGGCCGGTGCTCCCCTTGCCCGGACCCGGCCCTATCCTCAGTGGAGCCAGAGCGCGGGTACGCGCCACCACCGTCCTCACCATGGTAAGACGCGAGCCAGGCCCGAACTCTGGGGGGCCGGGACTCTCTCGACCCCTCGCCCTGCCGGCGGGCCTGGTGCTGGGGCCGGAGGGGCCCCGCCCCGAGGGTCTGGAGCCCGCTGCTTCTCCTGGGACTGCAGTGTGGCCACCCGCGCCCCACGCCCAGCCTTCCCGGAGCTCCGGGAGAGCCGACTCCAGTCCCTCTCGCCGTGGCCGCCGCACCCCACCCCCAGCCAGCTGGACCGCCGCCTCTGCCGGGACCGGCCCCTGAGAACGACTGCGGGAACCTGGCGGTGGTTGTCGCGTGGGCCCTGGGCGCTGATGTCCACCCGGTTCCCTGAGCGTTCAGATGGCTGGGCCTCTCTCGGGAGGTTCCCGTCATTCTGTTATCAGCTGCCTTTTGTTTGTTCGAAAGGTGGAAATGGAAGCCCAGAGCGGGGAGTAACTTCTAACACTCATTCTTAGGACGCGAGTGTCGCAGGACCTTCCACTTAAGTAGAGCTTGTTAGTGCGACTGTGTATAGAACACTGGGAAAACGTGAGTTATGAGGACACAGGGTTTCTGTCTTCAAGGAACACATTGTTCAGGTGAAGTAAAATGTGTATGTGGCATATAGTAATCAGATACCTCAGAGGAGGAGGAGTAAGGGGTGGGTCGTACTCTGGGACCTGTTACTTGCCTTCGGATGCATTATCTTTGTAGAGATAGGAAAAATTAATTTGGGTGAGGATGGGGGAAAACACACAACTGCTGACTCCACTAGCTTGCTTTAGCTCTGTGATTTGTGGCTATTCATGAAGTAGAAGAAATTCCTTGGTTCAGACGAGCTAGTAATTTATTTTAGTACATCTTATGCCCTTCAGTCCTTTGAAGAAGTCCTTTTGTTGTTGTTTTGACAATAAATATTTTGATTTAAATATCTTCCTGTATATCTAAGAGGTGACAATATAATTTGGTGCCAGTCTTTATCCATATATATATATATATAAAATTTATGTATCTATTATATTTATTTATTTATTTATTAGTTGTAGTTGAACACAAAACCTTTATTTTATTTATTTATTTTTTTTTTGTGGTGCAGAGGCTCAAACTCAGGGACTTTCACATGCTAGGCCAGCACTCTACCACTGAGCCACAACCCCAGCCCCAGCCCTGGTGCCAGTCTTACTAAGTTCTACCGACAGTCTTTAGGTGTGAACATGGATAGAGGGAAGATTTGTGTTTGGACTTGAAACCATTGAAAAAAATTTTTTTTCTTCCTCAAGTATAAAAATTACATGAAGCAGGTTTGCCTCCTACAACTTTTGTATTAGATGTAAAATTGTCAAAACTTTTTTTTTTTTTCAATTCCACTAGGAGGCTCAATATTTGGACAGTAATTGTTTTTAAAAACTCCATTTTCTTTTACATTTGGGACATATTAATAGTTTATTTTAGACTGTATTGTAATTTTAATAGCAAAGTTAAAGTCTTGTATTATGTAAATGAAATACAGATCTTTACAAAAATCTTGTTTTTAAAAAATGTTCTTGAAACTTAGTTTTTTAAAAATTCATTGATAATTCAGGGATGATAAATTTCTGAGTAATATAAATATAATATATATGAATAAATGTGTATATTTATACGTGTATATGTAAATTTTACATATTATTTTGACATGTGCACATATGCATACAATTGTGTCAGGTGTTTCTGAATTATTAGGGACTTGGCATGACCCAGATATCCATTTTATGTGCTCAGAAGAGCAATTTGTATCAGTACATTCTACTGTCTTAAGTCTTTTGGGGGCAGGGGGGATACCAGGAATTGAACCCAGGGGCACTTCACCACTGAGACACATTCCCAGCCTTTTTTACATTTTATTTAGATACAGGGTCTCACTGAGATGCTTAGGCCCTCGCTAAATCACTGAAGCTGACTTTGAACTCATGATCCTCCTGCCTCAGCCTCCCAAGCCACTGGGACTATAGGCGTGCGCCACCAAACCCAACTTCTGTTGTCTACATGGCATTGTTTCTGTGTAATGTTCTTGGATCCTACTGTATTACAAAGAAATCTCTGTATGTTAGACATGTCCAAATAGGTTGAACTTTTTGATCTACAAGTTGTATTGAAACGTCTAAAAGTTGATTTTCCTTGATATGGAATTTTCAAACATCTGGAAAAGTTGAAGAGCTTTACAGTGAACAATTTTATAACTACCAGCTAGAATCTGTAATTAACATTTCACTATACGTCCTTTGTCATACATCTATTCATCCATCCATTCCTCTCCATCTTTATAAAAATACACTTCAAAGTAAATTATAGATACATAAAGATTATTTTTTGGGGAAATAAGTTCCCTTTGGCTTAAGTTATTGAAGTTAGTGTAAAATATCCTCGACTGTGAAGTCTTAATAGATACATAAATGAACAAATGGTTTATGGGCTGGGGATGTAGCTCAGTGGTGGAGTGCTTGCCTAGCATGTGCAAGCCCTGGGTTCAATCCCCAGTACTGCAAAAAAAGAAAAAAAGGTGGGGGTGGGGGGTTATGATGATTTCATATAACATGAAATACAAAGAACTGTTTTTGTTTTTGTTTTGGATTGAACCCAGGGCACTTAATCACTGAGACTTCCCCAGCCCTTTTTTTATATTTTATTTAAAGTCAGGGTCTCCCTAAGTTACTTAGGACCTCACTAAATTGCTAAGCCTGGCTTTGAACTCTGGATCCTCCCACCTCAGCCTTCCAAGCCACTGGGATTATAGGCAGGTGGGCACCTGGTGAGCAAGTTATCTCTTAAATTGATCCTTCTAGTTTTCTGCAAAGTAATGAGAGTATGTTCTTATTTTCTTAACATTTGTCAAAATATCATTTTACTCAGTTCCTTTTCTCACTAAACTTATATTTGAATAAACTTGATGTTAAGTCTCACAGTAGCCCCCATCTTTAAAATTTTTACTTATCTGAAGAATGCTATTCTTTACTAAGTACAGACAGCAAACCTATTGTGGTGACATTAATATAAATGATCACAGTAAGTACAGTTCCCCAAAATTATTCATTATTAGAAAACTAGAGTTGGAATTTATGTGACTAAATCTACATATAATGAAGGAGAAACTGAAATCCTATCTATTAATAATAGGTCCTAATTAAGGAATTAATATTGCTTTTCTTTTTTCCTTTTTCATGTACGGTACTGTAGCTGCACAACTATTGTATTCTTTATATATCTTTTTTGATTATTGTTTGAGGGTACCTCAGAGAATGAAAAGGATTTTTCATTGATTTATCGTCTACTGTGTCTTGATATAGGAAATTCACTACAGTAATAACCAGTAATGTCATTTAAAAAAAAATTTCTCAAGGCTGGAGCTGTGGCTTAGTGATAGAGTGCTCACCTGGCATGCGTAAGGCACTGGCTTCAATCCTCAGCACCACATTAAAAAATTAAAGGTATTGTGTCCACCTACAAGTAAATATATGTGTATACACACACACACGCAAGTGATAGACTTAAAATCCTGAGTAAATTACTTTTCGAATTTAAGGTTTTATTTGTGGTCTAGATTTTATTGTAATCTTCACTGTGGTTTTATTTATAATTAACTTCATATAGATAGGAAAGATAAAATAGTCCTCTATGACAGTTGTAGAAAGTAGCCTTACTATAACCATGAATTATGTATGTATATTTAATTCTGGAATCCTGAAACATTTAGAGGTTCAAGAAAGACCTTAGCTCCATGTGGTAGCACACACTTGTAATCCCAGCAACGCTGGAAGCTAAGGCAAGAGGATTGCAAGTTTGTGACCAACCTCAGCAACTTTGCAAGATCTATCTCAAAATAAAAAGGACTGGGGAGCTACAGTTGTGGCTCAATACTAGAACACTTGCCTAGCATGCATGAGTTATTGGGTTTGATCTCAGCACCGCATAAAAATAAGTAAATAAAATAAAGTCATTATGTCCATCTATAACTAAAAACTATTAAAAAAAAATTAAAGAAAAAAAGGACTGGGCATGTGGCTCAGTGGTAAAATGCCCCTGGGTTCAGTCTGCAGTACCAAAAGAAAAAACCCTTTTTTTAGAGAATTATGTATATTTATGCTGAACTGCCACCTGTTATTCTTCTGTCTCTTATCACACACACAATTTATTTGGATTAGGCCATTTGCCTTCTAGCAGTATAGGGTTCCCAAGTAGTTGTTATTGGAGCAGTGGGTATGAAATAGAAGTATTGTGCATTTTCTATTACTGTGAAGTTTTCAAATGCTTAGACTTAGGGGTGGTAGTGGGGATTGAACCCAGGGCCTTACACATTGAGTTACATCCTTAACCCTTTTTAATTTATTTTGAAATAGGATTTCATTAAGTTAATCAGGCAGGCCTGGAACTTTCAGTCATCCTACCTGAGCCTCCCCAATTGTAGACTTATAAATCTTATTGTTGTTATTGTTATTGTTGTTACTGGGGAATGAATCCAGAGGCACTTTATCAATGAGCTTATATCTCCAGTTCTTTTTTTTATCTTTTATTTTGAGACAGAATCTTGGGGCTAGAAAGTAGCTCAGTGTTAGAGCACTTGCCTAGCATGGCACACTGGGTTCAATCAAAATAAAAATAAAAAGGGTATTGCTAAATTAATGAGGTTGGCTTCAAACTTGTGATCCTCCTACCTCAGGCTCCCAAGTTGCTGGAATTATAGATGTGTCCTATCCTGCTCAACAATTTATAGAATATTATAGATTAAAAGGCACTTTGGAGCTGGGCATGGTGACTCACTCCTGTAATCCCAGCAGCTCAGGAGGCTGAGGCAGGAGGATCACAAGTTCAGAGCCAGCCTCAGCAACTCAGTGAGACCCTGTCTCTAAATAAAATATAAAAAGGGGATGCATCTCAGCGGTTAAGCACCCTTGTGTTCAATGCTGGTACCAAAAAAAAAAAAAAAAGGCACTTTGGATTTCATATAAACTTACTATTTAATTTCATATAAAATTAAATAGTAAGTTTATATGAATATATATAGGGATATATCAGTAAGCAATTGACTTACTCCCCAAGATTACATAATTAGGTGGCATAGTCAGGACAGAAACCTTATTCTCCATGTTTCTTTATTCAAGGCACTTTCTGATCCAAGTGCTAAATTTGCACAAATGATAGTGTACTCAAACCACGTAAATATGAAGAGAAATGTGTTTGGCTACAACTGTTTGTTTGTTTTTTGAAAGGAGTAGGATTTATTCAATCGAGAAGAAAAGAGAGAATTCCCACAAGGTGAGAAGGGACCTGATAGGGGTTGCTCCTATCAAGGGTTCTTGACAGTTTCTTTTTAAAAAGTCTAAAAAGTTCTTTTCTAAAAATTAAGTAAATAAATAAATAAAATCAATTTTATAAAAAATAAAATTCATCAAAGAAAATTGCAGAAGGAAAAATTAATTTGTCTTTTAGTACATGCCATATTTAATAATTGATAGGAATTGGTAAACATTGATACGAAGAGAAGCTTTTATTTTGTCAAAGCATTTAAGAAGACACATGTTGTTGGGTACAGTGGCACACACCTGTATTCCCAGTGGCTCAAGACGCTGAGGTAGGAGGATTGCAAGTTCAAAGCCAGGCTTCAGCAATTTAGCAAGACCCTGTCTCAAAAAATAAAAGGGCTGAGGATGTGGCTCAGGTTCAGTGCCCTTGGGTTCAATCCCCAGAACTGCTACCTTGTCCCCCTCCCCCCCCAAAAAAAAATTGGACATATGTTAACTTACTGTAGAATAGATACCTTGTTTTAAGGTGACCATGCCATTTAGCCATTTTAGTAACTGAAACATAGTGAATACAGACTTGTGTCAACTTTGGTGGGCCCTGTGATTGTGGTGTCCTGGATGTTTGAGGTTTATGCCACACTTGGTATGGGGAATTTTGATTCTACTTTGGGAGCCTTGTTTTGCTATGTGTAGTTGATGGAACAACTCAAAAAAGAATCTCAGAGTTTTCCTGCTTGCGACCTATTTTACCATACTGTTTATCTTTTTTTTTTTTTTTTAAGGAATTGGGGATTGAATCCAGGGGTACTAAACCACTGAGCCATATCCCCAGCTCTTTTTGGTTTTTATTTTATTTTGAGACAAGGTATTGCTAAGTTTCTGAGACTGGCTTTAAACTTATGATGCTTCTGCCTAAGCCTCCGAAGATGCTGGGATTAAAGCATGTACTACCATGCCCAGCCCTACTGTTTATCTTTACATGCTCAAATCCCTGAATTCATGGAAGTATGATTCAGATGCTGTTTCTTCCATCAGGTTGATCTTACTAGCTAGAGATAATTTCCTTCTCTGAATTTCCATAGCACTTTATCAGCAACTCTCAGGTTATTTACCGTAGTCTGCCTCCTATTACAGTTTTGGTTTTTTTCCTCTATTTTTTGTTTTTAAATGTTTTATGTTCTCTACTGAACTTCTTGTCATTAGAATGCCAATTTGTTTTCTTCTTCATTCCTAGAGAGCATCTAGTAAGTAGAGAAGATATTCAGTAAATATTATTCAGTTTTTTTTTTTCCTCCAGTACTGGGGATTGAACCCAGGAGTGCTCTGTTACTGAGCTACATCCCAGCCCTTTTTATTTTGAGGCAGGGTCTCACTAAGTTGCCTAAGCTGGCCTTGAACTTGCCATCTTCCTGCCTCAGCTGACCAAGTAGCTGGAATTACATGTATACACCACCATACCCAGTTAATTCAGTTATTCTTATAATAACATGGCTAAAATAAAGATTACCAATACCTATAATTAGCCTTTGAACATGCCCAGTCGATAAAGTAAAGTGGATGGGTTGCTCCCTCCATAGCATGCATCTTTTTGTTCCTTTTTCTCTCTCATGTTGCCCTTGATGTTAATTTTTAGCTAAATTCTCTCTGCATGTGTGGTGGCGTTTTTAACGACAGCTTGAACCCTGAGAACTACCCTTGAATTTTAAGCATTGTTTTTTTATCTTTCTTAATATTACATATGTTAGGTATGAGCTTTGAGGTCTGAAGTTTTGATCCTGTTCTAGATAAACATTTGATATATCTTTACTCATAAGCCTCAAGACATAAAATTCTTTTTTTTTTTTTTTTTTGAGAGCAGGTACTGTTTTATTAACTGACCAGATTACAAAAATACCATGGTAGATACCTTAGTTCATCCTTCTAATAAGCCTGTTCATCTGGTCTTCCCTGTTGCCAGCATCTCCACCTTCTACAAAATGGGTGGTCTTTTTCTTCATTCCACCTCTTGGAGAAGACAATTTGAAGGGCCACAGGAAGTTATTTGCTTCTTTGAAGCGTTTTCCAACAGTGTAAATCTCATGAATCAGATCTTCCATGCAGATGATGCCATATTTACCAAGAGATCGAGCAATCAAAGCGTTATCTGTCAAGGCAATTCGTTTTTTATTGATTTTGCCATATCCACGCTTGTAGATTCATTCACTGATTTCAGGTTTGGGTACCCCCATGCAATGTAAGGTTCCACGATCCTCAGCATGTTAATTGAAGCCTTGTTGAGCTTAACGAAGGTGCCATTGAAGATCTGGCGAAGGCGAAGAAGTTGTAGCACCTTACGAACCTTTGGGCTCACACCATTGATACCTCTGATCCTGATAACAAATGCCAATTTGGGTTCTGCAGGTACATAGAAGTTGCCGGCTTTTCTTGCCATTCTAGCCATCCGAATCTCCGTTCTGTACATTTGCCTATATTCCTTGTGGTAATGCTTAGCTTTTTCATAGATTAGCTTCCTCCTTGCCTTTCGAAGCATCTTTTGGGCAAACTTCTTCCTCAGGCGCTTTACCTTCAGCTCTGCATAATTCCTTCGCTTTTTCTTAAGAGTTTCTGGCACAGCAGGAACCTTCTTTTTCTTCTCTTCGGCACCCTCCATGGTTCCAGCCGGAAAAAGAGCAAGACATAAAATTCTAATGTAGTAGAGTATAACTTCATAGGGCTATTATCTCAACCTTTCCTTAAAAAAATTTTATTTATTTTATGCATTTTAGTTGTTGATGGACCTTTATTTTTTAATTATATGTGGTGCTGAGAATCAAACCCAGTGCCTCACTCATTCAAGGCAAGCACTCTACCACAACCCCAGCCCCTAGTCTCAACCTTTTGGAGTGAGAATGAAGGCTGTACAGGAATTGGATTTACAATATGCTCCCCTTTCTTAATATTTCTCACTGCTATGAGCTGATTTTCTATGGATCATAAGAGAATTATTATTCTAGAAGATCAATACATTTCTTAAAATAATATGTAAATTTTTTCCTAAACTTTTTTATGGAAAAAATTTTCTATTATTTGAATATCAAAATATGGACAGGCCCATAAATGTACAAATCCACTGCCTTGAAGTGGTATAAATCATTTAATGGGATATATGCTTATTATTAGTAATGGTACTGTTTTACAATGTGAACATGTGTAATCTAAGTCTATAGTACTTTGGCTTATAATTTGTAAGCTTAGAATCTTTGCATCACTCAAAAAGAAACTCTATACCTATTAGTAATCACTCCCTATTTCCCTTATCTAATCCCCTGGCAATCACTAGTTTATTTCTTTATGACTTTGTTCTGGATATTTCATATACATGGAATCATGTAACATATAACCTATTTGGAGGTGGGGAGCACTGTGGTTGCTGGGTATCAAGCTTGCAACACTCTGCCATTGAGTACATCACCTAGCCCAAGAGGTGGCCTTTTGCATCTGATTTCTTTTCCTTAGCATAATATTTTCAAGGTTCATTTTTGTTAGCATGTATTAATACTTCATTCCTTTTAGGACTAAATAACTTTTCCATTGTATGGATATTCTTTATTTTATTTACCAATTCATCAGCTGATAGACATTGATTTTCACTTTTTGGGAGGATACTGGGGATTGAACTCAGGTGCACTCAACCATTCAGCCACGTCCGTCCCCCTTATTTTGTATTTTATTTAGAGACAGGGTCTCCCTGAGTTGATTAGCACCTCATTTTTGCTGAGGCTGGCTTTGAACTTACAATCCTCCTGCCTTAGCCTCCTAAGCTGTGGTATTACAGGCATGCACTACTGCACCTGGCTGATTTTCACTTTTTAGGTATTATGAATTATGTTAAGTATCAACATTCATGTACAAGTTTTTATGTGGTACAACTCTTTTCTGGGGGAATTTTGGGATAAATCTACCTTATATTTGGAAATATATGGCATTTAAACCCTTAGTGAACCAGCACAGAAGTTTACTTGCTTGTCATTGGTAAGGTGAAACAACAATCACATTTTAATTTTGTTCTTTTTATTTTTGCCAGACATATGTATATGGTTGAAACATGAACCTCCTATGATAAAAATTAATGTGAAAACAAATTTCTTGAGTATGTTTAGTCTTTGACATACAAACAAAACCTGTGGGTGGTGATACTTTTAGATTAATTTCTGGTAAGGTACTAGGGTATTATCATTATTTGTGTGTCAAAATTATAAGAAACTTCTTTTTTTTTTTTGGTACTGGAGAGTGAATTCAGGGGTGCTTAACCACTGACACATCCTCAGCCATTTTTTGTATTTATTTAGAGACAGGGTCTCACTGAGTTACTTAGGGCCTTGCTAAATTGTTGAGGCAGGCTTTGAACTCTCAATCCTCCTGCCTTAGCCTCCCAAGCCATTGGGATTACAGGTGTGTGCCACCACATCCAGCTCAGAAACCTTATTCTTTTTTTAAATATTTTTTAGTTGTAGTTGGACACAATAACTTAATTTTATTTATTTATTTTTATCTGGTGATGAGGATTGAACCCATACCTAGCATGTGCTAGGCAAGTGCTCTACCGCTGAGCCACAACCCCATCCCAGTGTCTAAGTTGTTTAGGGCCTTGCTAGATTGCATCAACCTCCCAAGTCACTGGGATTATAGGCATGTGCCACCATGTCCAGCTGATTTTTGTTTGTTTGTTTTGGTACTGGGAATTGAACTCAGGGGCACTTGACCACTAAGACACATTCCCAGCCCAGCTGTCTGTTTTTGAGAGGAGGTCTCACAGTGTTGCTTAGGACGGCCTTGAACTCCTGGGCTCAAATAATTCTACCTCAGCTTTTCATGTTCCACTGTACCCAGGGACTTTTTTAAGTACTGAGGAATATCTTCATCTCCATTCCTTTTTACTTTTTTTTTTTTTTTAAGTTGTCAGTAGACCTTTATTTTATTTATATGCAATGCTGAGAATCAAACCCAGTGCCTCACAGGTGATAGGCAAGTGCTCTACCACTGAGTTACAACACCAGCCCTCTTCTTTTTACTTTTTTATTTTGAGATAGGGTGTTGCTAAATTGCTTAGGGTCTCACTAAGTTACTGAGGCCAGCTTCATATTTGCAATTCTGCCTAAACCTCAGGAGTTGCTGGGATTACAGGTGTGCACCACCGTGGCCAGCTTTTAAACTGCTTGGTGATTTATGACTTAAAAAAACTAACTTTATTTGGGATAACAGGTAAATTTCATAAACATAAACAGAACTGTATAACTCCTAACACTACTTCTTTCTAAACTTGGGTTATTATTTGTGAAATGGAACAGTTGATAATATTATTTTTTGAGATTTCACACAAGAAAACCTGGACCCATTTGAAGTAAATCAATCTGTAAAAACAAAATTCTGTTCAATAGAGGGAAATTACTTGTGCAAGGTATCAATCAAACATTTTCTAGAATGAATTGTTTTTTATCTTACTGCTTGGAAATAAGCATGCTGTTCAGTGTCTCCCAAATATCCTAATTCTTCTTTTTCTTCTTCCTTTTTTAAACTGTGCGTGGATAGAATGTAGTCCTTGCACATGCTAGGCAAGCATTCTACCACTGAGCTATACCCCAACCCTTTTTATTTTTTATTTTGAGCCAGCGTCTTGCTAAATTGTCAAGGCTGGTCTTGAACTTGTCATCCTCCTGCCTTAACCCCCTGAGTACCTGGGGTTACCAATGTGAGCCACCACACCTAGTTCCTAATTATTTATCCTTGAAAGATGAGGATGGGTTCTCCTATAATTATTCTAAAAACATTAATATATTAAAACTATAAGAATATTTATTCAAACTGACTTTTTCCCTCAAACTGCTCATCTGTAGGGGACAGATTTCTATAAAATTGAAAATAAATAGAAGGAAAAAAATGAAAAGTCTCATCAATAGGATTTTGATATTTCAGAGGTCATATCTTAGCATTTAGGCTTCCCAAATGTGTAAAAATCTTTTTTTTGTTATTTGTGCTTAGGAACTCTTGTATTCTAACACTCAAGAGACTGTTGACTCTGTACTTAATTTTCTTACTCCTCTGTATTGGCATTGAAGGTCTCCCTTCTTCGTTTGGTGCTTTGTTTTGTCTAATGAAATGCTGGAAGAAGGCTGCTGGGTCTTGTTCATTGCCTAGTATTTAGGTTTTTATTATACAGATTGTTTGACTATCTGGGAATAGCATAGTGGGGGATGGGAATGCAAATGATAAATTTAGACTGGCTAGATTGGTTTCATATTCTAGGTAAAAAGTAAAGGTCAGGGGCTTCTTAAAAGGCTGCTTAAATACCTTTAATCTGCTTTTAGTTTTAGGTGCACACAGTATCTTTATTTTATTTTAATGTGGTGCTGAGGATAGAACCCAATACCCCACGCATACTAGGTGAGCACTCTACCACTGAGCTACAACCCCAGCCCTAATTTTACTTTTTTTAATTAAAAATTTTTTTTTTTTTTTTTTGGTACCAGAGACTAGACTTCTGTTTTGACTGGAAATTTTCTGTATTTTTTTTTAGAAAAAAACTAAAGTTACCAGGGCTAGAGTTGTGGCTTAGTGGTGGAGCGCTCGCATAGCATGTATGAAGCCCTGGGTTTGATCCTCAGCACCACATAAAAGTAAATAAATAAAATAGAGGTATTGTGTCCAACTACAACTAAAAAATAAATATTTTTTAAAAAGTTATTCTTTATGGGTGTGCCAAATCGGAGAATAACCCAATTCTGGGACACAACCAACCCATTACTAATATATATGTAGAATTAGAAAAGGTTATTTATTTAATTAATAAATAATAATTTTAAAATAATTAAAATAAATATTATTTAAAATAATAATTTTCCTTATGTATATTATTGAGAAATGGAATAATAGTTTCATTTTCCTCTACTTTACATTAATGTTAAAAATTACATACTACAATTAAAGAAGCAGTGGAAGGTGAAAACATTGTAATAGTAATCATGTTACTAAATAACCTGAATGTGTCAAATCTGTATAATATCCCCTGAGACATTGAGAAAACAGAGATGAAGAAATATTAATTAGTACTTATAATGTGTGTTCCCGGCAGGTGCTGTTGGCAGCAGCAGTCTGCACGAAAGCAGGAAAGGCTATTGTTTCTCGACAGTTTGTGGAAATGACCCGAACTCGGATTGAAGGCTTATTAGCAGCTTTCCCAAAGCTCATGAACACTGGAAAACAGCATACATTCGTTGAAACGGAGAGTGTAAGATATGTCTACCAGCCTATGGAGAAACTGTACATGGTACTAATCACTACCAAAAACAGCAACATTTTAGAAGATTTGGAGACCCTAAGGCTCTTCTCAAGAGTGGTAAGAGTCTTTCTGTAATAATTCTGGGTTCCACTTTTTTTTTTTTTTTTTTTTTTTTTGATACAGGAGATTGAACCCAGAGGCACTTTACTACTGAGCTTCTTATTTTTAATTTTGAGACAGGATCTCACTAAGTTGCTTAGGACCTTGCTAAATTGCTGAGACTTGCCTTGAACTTGCGATCCTGCCTCAGCCTCCGAAGTTGCTGGGATTACAGGCATGACCCGACACCTGGCTTGGTTCCACATTTTTGTGTGAAGCTAGTTTTTCCTCCAAGACAGCTTATGCTTATCAGTTTGTAGGCTCTGCTTCTCCCATTTCAGCCGTTTATTGCTCCAACTCCTTATTCATTCAGCAGACATTGGGTCCTCTCCTGAACTCTAAGTATCCCAGAAGAGAATACAGAAATTCATTCCTTCCTTCTTTATTTTATTTATTTATTTTTATGTGGTGCTGAGGATTGAACCCAGCCCTTGCATGTTCTAGGCGAGTGCTCTGCCACTGAGCCACAACCCCAGGCTGTAACAGTCTCACTAAATTATCAAGCAGCTGATCTCAAACTTTTTCCCTGCTTCAGTCTTCCATGTACCTGGGATTACAGGTATGTGTCATCATGCATGGCTAGTGCCTTTATATTTAGGAAATTTATTTGGCTATGTATTTTAGATAAGGCTAAATGATGCAGACACAGAAACAAAGACTTTATGCCAAAGTCTTGCTTAAAATAAAGACTGGAAGGAGCTAAGAAAGGTATTCAGGTTTAATGAAATTTCTGTACTTGAAAGAATAAAACCTAGCCAGGCTTGGTGGCACATGCCTGTAATCCCAGCCACTTGCCTCCCAAGTTCAAAACGAACCTTAGCAAAAAAGCAAGGCATTGAGCAACTCAGTGAGACCCTGTCTCTAAATAAAATAGAAAATTGGGCTGGGGATATGGCTCGGTGGTCGAGTGCCCCTGAGTCTAATCCATGCTCCCACCCCACCCCACCCCCCACACAAAACAAAGAATAAGACTTAGGCTGGGGTTGTGGCTTACTGGTATCGCGCTTGTTTAGCATGTGTGCCGCACTAGGTTCGATTCTCAGCACCTCATACAAATAAATAAAGGTCCATCAAAAACTCAAAAATATTTAAAAAAAAAAAAAAAAAAAAAAAGGATAAGACTTGGAAAAAACTACTAGTAAATGCAAAATCTTTCTTTTCCATTGCTGTCCATGATTAGATTCCTGAGTATTGCCGAGCCTTAGAGGAGAATGAAATATCTGAGCACTGTTTTGATTTGATTTTTGCTTTTGATGAGATTGTTGCCCTGGGATACCGGGAGAATGTTAACCTGGCACAGATCAGAACCTTCACAGAAATGGATTCTCATGAGGAGAAAGTGTTCAGAGCAGTCAGAGAGGTGAGTGGGGTCTTCTTTGGGACTGCTGGTTTTAATGTCTTTTAGCTTTCACTAATATGATTTTCCTGTTTTTACTTGATAATGTAGCTTGTACACAAAGTTATATCCACATGTCTCTTTTTGTAGACTCAAGAACGTGAAGCTAAGGCTGAGATGCGGCGTAAAGCAAAAGAATTACAACAGGCACGGAGAGATGCGGAGAGACAAGGGAAAAAAGCACCAGGATTTGGGGGATTTGGTAGCTCTGCAGTATCTGGAGGCAGCACAGCTGCCATGATCACAGAAACCATCATTGAGACTGATAAACCAAAAGTGGCACCTGCACCAGCCAGGTATAATCCAGTGTATTACCAGCCAGAGGAAGGCTGTATTTGTATACTTGGGAGTGATTAGTGAATGTGATATTACTACTTTTATGTAAAAGAGAGTTCTTTTACAGATCATGCTATGACCTCAGTTTCCTACTAGAATTGCCTTATGTAGGGAAGGGAGGGGGTGTTTAACTGTTTATGGAACATGGATATTTAATCTTAATGTTTAAGGGGAATCTTTGAACTACGAAGTTATATGCAGAATTTTGTGTAGTTATTTTATCTGAATGGAAGCTACAGAGTTTTCGTCTGATCATATGTGAATAAAAAAATGCATATTTGGGCCAGGTGCCTTGGTGCATACCTATAATCCCAGCAGCTTGGGAGGCTGAGACAGGAGGATCTTGAGTTCAAAACCAGGTTCAGCAACTAACAAGGCTTGATCAACTTAGTGAGATCCTGACTCTAAATAAAATATAAAAAGGACTGAGGATGTAGTTTAGTGGCGAAGCATCCCTGGGTTTAATCCTTGGTACCAAAAAAAAACCCCAAAACTCACATTTGGTTTGGGTACTGTAAGCTTACATATTAAAATGACTATCAAGTTTTGGCGGGTTCGTATTAGACTATCATAGTCTACTTGTCTACCAACAGTAGGAAGTTTGGATTTTCCATTTGAGGACTTCACATTCCTCTTAAGAATAGCTCAGGGGCTGAGGTTGTAGCTCAGTGGTAGAGTGCTTGCCTCACATGTGTGAGGTACTGCGTTCAAACTTCAGCACCATATTAAAAAAAAAATAAAGATATCGTGTTCATCTACAACTAAAAAAAAAAAAAGAATAGCTTCGGGGGCGGCTGGAGCTCAGTGGTAGAGTGTTTGCCTCATACATGTGAGGCAGTGGGTTTGATCCTCAGCATCACATAAAAATAAATGAAGAATAGCTTCAGGGAAAGCTTCTTTGATGTGGGGTCATTAATGTTTTGGGCTTCTGTGTATATGTATGTGTGTTCTTATTTTGTATTCTTCAACCTAGGCCTTCAGGCCCCAGCAAGGCTTTGAAACTTGGAGCCAAAGGAAAGGAAGTAGATAACTTTGTGGACAAATTGAAATCTGAAGGTGAAACTATCATGTCCTCTAATATGGGCAAACGTACCTCTGAAGCAACCAAAGTGCATGCTCCACCTATTAATATGGAAAGGTAAGAATTAATTCTTTCAGTAAGTAGAGTATTACATTTTTAAAAAAATCCTCTTTTGATGTGCTATAAATTCTTTTTTTGGGGGGTGGTATACTGGGGATTGAACCCGAGGACCTCACACATGCTAAGCAAGTACTCTACCACTGAGCTATACCCTCAGTCCCATTTTTTGTACTTTTTAATATTTCCTTATTATTATTATTATTATTATTATTGTGGTTGTTTTTTGTGTGTGTGTGTGTGCTGGGGATTGAACTTAGGGCCTTATGCATATGAGGCAAGGACTTTACCAACTGATCCCAGCCCCTAATTTTTCCTGATTTGAAAGATATATACAGAACATATTCTAGATATTAACTTAAGGTATTTTTAAAATTTTTTTTCAGTCACCCGTTTTTGCCTTTTATTGGGTAAGTTAAGCAAAAGTGATTTGTCTAGCGTGGAGCAAGTCTCTTAAAATAAAGTTTGAATTAGCTGGGCATGGTGGCGCACTCCAGTAATCCCAGAGACTCAGGAGGCTAAGACAGGAGGATTCCAAGTTTGAGGACAACCTCAGCAACTTTGCAGACCCTGTCTCAAAATAGAAAATTAAAAAGAATCTGGGCAGGCTGGGGTTGTTGCTCAGTGGTAGAGCACTTGCCTAGCATATGTGTGGCACTGGGTTTGATTCTCAGCACTACAATAAATAAATGTATAAAATAATGGTCCATTGACAACTAAAAAAAAAAAAAAAACAAGGATACAGCTTAGTAGCTGAGTTCAATCCTTAGTACCAAAAAAGTTTTAAAAATGGATTTGAATGAAAGGTCTGATGACTCTGCACTATATTTTGGCATGTTTTTCTAATTAAATTGTAAAGAAAAACCATTCTTTAATCCAAAATTTGTAAGTAACTTTAACAGCAGGTTAACATATTTTGCCTTTTAAGTATTTGAACCAGGTGTAGAATATTTTGGTTTGTCTTTTATTTCAGGGTTGAGACAGTGGTTTATAACATTTTTAAGTGGTGGTTGATCAAGTTCACATTTTCATGACTCAGATTTCTTCTCGAGTCCAGACCTTCTACTGTTGCTGATGGTATTGAGGTCAAGTGAAAGATGAGTCTGGGAGGATACCTCAATTAGGTCTACATAAAAGTAGAGTATTTACTCTTTAGATGTTCTATTCTGTGTGAAAATGAATAGAGTTACATCCAGATAATTCTCTTGACTCACTGAAGTGCCTGTCCTATCCCTATTGGCTGTTTTAAGTGAGACAAAGGCATCACACTTTTAAACACAGGTTGGAGACTATCACATTAGAGATTAAGGTTCTTTTTAATCATGAAGAACCTCTTGAGTGCAGAAAAACTCTTGTGAAGGTAAAATGGGACCCTGCATTATCTTAAGATACACAGTCCTTTGTGATCTTGAGTCTGAAAACCTTTGTTTTGCGGAAAATAAGAGTTGAAATAGAGAATGAACTGAAGTTCACCCAACTAAAAATAGTTTTATTATAGAATTTGGATAGATTGTATTTAATAATCACCCATAGTAGCAGCACTTTTTAATTTTACTTATTTTGTTATTAAGTTATATATTCCTATAGCACAAAATTCAAAAGGTTTCAAAAGACATTAATATAAAAAGTATTCCTCCCATCTAGACATGCAAGTTTTTCATTGTGGAAGCAACTGACATCAACTAGCTTTTTGTGTATCCTTCTGAAGAGATAGTCTATGATGTATAGAAGAATAAAAATGTATCTTTTTTTATTCCTTTATTTTTGTGGTATTGGGGATTGAAACCAAGGACATTCAACCATTGAGCCACATCCCCAGCCTTTTTAATTTTTAGTTTGAGATAGTCTTGCTAATTTGCTCAAGCAGGCTTTAAATTTAAGATCCTCCTACCTGAGCCTCCTGAGTAGCTAGGATTACAGGCTATACCTGGCTTCTTTTTCATTTTTATACAAAGCAGCAGCATTCTAGCCAGGTGCCATGGTGCAAAGATATAATCCTAGCATCTGGGGAGGTTGAGGCAGAGGATCAGGAGTTCAAAACCAGTCTCAGCAATTTAGCAAAGAATGCCCTAGGTAACTTATTGATGCCCTGTCTCAAAAATTAAAGGTAAAAAAGGGCTGGGGATGTGGCTCAGTGGTTGAGCACCCCTGGGTTCAATCCCCAGTACCAAACAAAACAAAGCATAGCAGTAGCATTCTAAACACATTGTCTAATTGCTTTTTTGCATTTAATTATTTATAGATAAGAATTTCCTCATTTGAGGGATTTATTATTATTATTAATATTATTATTATCATCATCATCATTATTGGAATTGGGGCACCCATGGGTGCTCTACCACTGTTTTGCATCCTCAGGCCTTTTCAGTGTTTGTTTTGAGATAGGGTCTCCCTAAATTAAAAAACAGGCTTGCCTGGAACTTGCTATCTTCCTGCCTCAGCCTCCCATGTAACTGGGATTACAGGAGTGTACCACCATGCCCTGCAGTATTATTATTATTATTATTATTATTTTATTATTATTATTTACCAGGGATTCAAACCAGGAGGCTCAACCATTGAGTCACAGGGTGTTGCTAAGTTGGTCAAGGCCTCGCCAAGTTGCTGAGGCTGGCTTTGAACCTACAATCCTCCTGTCCCAGGCTCCCAAGACACTTGGATTATAGGCATACACCTATAATTTCTTAAAATTTAAAATTGTTTTGTTTGTTTGTTTTTTAATTTAAAGAGAGAGAGAGAATTTCTCAACACTTATTTTTTAGTTTTTCGGCGGACACAACATCCCTGCCTGCATGTGGTGCTAAGGACCGAACCCAGACCACACGCATGCCAGGCGCGAGCACGCTACCGCTTGAGCCACATCCCCAGCCCCTTAAAATTGTTTTTAAATAAAAAGATTTTTCAGTTTTTTTCTCCTCATTCCCCCACAGCTGCCTTGTACTCATTCATATTGATATACCTTTATGTATTTTTTTAGAATGTTTATTTAGTTGTAGATAAACACGCAGTATCTATATTTATTTTTATGTGGTTTGAACCCAGTGCCTCACACATACGAGGCAAGCACTTTACCACTGAGCTACAACCTCAGCCCCTACCTTTATGTATGTATTTATATATCTATGTATGTATGCTTGTATTTATTTATTTTGTGGTGAACACATACATATATACATACATACATACATACATACAGGTAGGGGCTGAGGTTGTGGTGCTAGGGATTGAACCCAGGGCCTAGTGCATGTGAGGCAGGCACTCTACCAACTGAGCTATATCCCCAGCCTCCTTTATATATTTAAGCAGTTCCCCACAGATGGACATTGAAACTTTTTTTACTACAAATAATTCTTTTTAAAAATTTTTTTATAAAAAATTAAATACATTGATTTTAATTACATATTTAATACATTGTTTAAAAAGTAAAATATTAAATTTTTATTTAAAATTTTTTTTATTTATATATGACAGTGGAATGTATTACAATTCTTATTACACATATAGAGCACAGTTTTTCATATCTCTGGTTGTATATAAAGTGTATTCACACCAGTGTGTGTCTTCATATATGCACTCTGTATAATAATGACCATCACATTCCACCATCATTTCTAACCCCATGCCTCTTCCCCTCCCCTCCAACCCCTGCCCTATCTAGAGTTTATCTATTCCTCCCATGCTCCCTCTCTCTATCCCACTATGAATCAGCCTCCTTGTGTCAGGGAAAACATTTGGCATTTGGTTTTTTGGAATTGGCTAACTTCACTTAGCATTATCTTCTCTAACTCCATCCATATTTACCTGCAAATGCCATGATTTTATTCTCTTTTATTGCTGAGTAATATTCCATTGTGTATATATACCACATTTTCTTTATCCATTCATCTACTGAAGGGCATCTAGGTTGGTTCCACAGTTTAGCTGTTGTGAATTGTGCTGTAATTTTAATTATATAGATCTTTCACCTCTTTTGTTGATTCCTAAGGGGTTTTTTTGTTGTTGTTTTGTTTTTGTTTTTTTTTGAGGCTATTGTAAATGGGTAGTTTTCCTCGTTTCCCTTTCTGAGGATTTGTCACTGATATACAGAAATGCCTTTGATTTATGGGTGTTGATTTTATGTCGTGCTACTTTGCTGAATTTATTTACTAGTTCTAGAAGTTTTCTGGTGGAACTTTTTTGGGATCTTCTAGGTATAGAATCATATCATCAGCAAATAGTGCCAATTTGAGTTCTTCTTTTCCTCTGTGTTTCCCTTTAGTTTCTTTCATGTAATTGCTCTGGCCAGTGTTTCAAGAACTATGTTTAAATAGAAGTGGTGAAAGATGGCATCCCTGTTTTGTTCCAGTTTTTAGAGGGAATGCCTTCAATTTTTTTCCACAAATGATTCTTTTTGTTATTAATAATATTTTTGGTTGGTTGTTTTGTAGTACTAGATACTCTACCATTGAACCACATCTCCAACCCTTTTTATTTTTACTTTTATTTTGAGACAAGGTTTTACTAAGTTGCCCAGGCTGGCCTCACACTTGCAGTCCTCCTATCTCTGTTTCCAGAGTTGCTGGGGTTATAAGTGCATAGTGCCATACCCAGTCTACAAACAATTTTTTGTGAATAATAATACATTGTTTTGGGGCTGGGGATGTGGCTCAAGCGGTAGCGCACTCGCCTGGCATGTGCGTGGCGGGGGGTTCGATCCTCAGCACCACATCAAATCAAGATGTTGTGTCTGCCGAAAACTAAAATGAATAAATAAATAAATATTTTAAAAATAATAATACGTTGTTTTGCATGGGTGACAATTTAGTTATAGAACAAATTCTAGAGAGTTGCTGAATCAAAGAGAATAATGCTTTAGATTTTGATAAAGCAGCAGCATCTTAAATATTTTTTGATGGCTAATCACCCAGAGAAAGAGAGTTTTGGTTTCTACCTTTCTCAACAAATTAACTACTTTTTCTTTATAGTGTGCATATGAAGATTGAAGAAAAGATCACGCTAACCTGTGGACGAGATGGAGGATTACAGAATATGGAATTGCATGGCATGATCATGCTTAGGATCTCAGATGACAAATTTGGCCGAATTCGTCTTCATGTGGAAAATGAAGATAAGAAAGGGGTACAGCTACAGGTACGTATTTAGACTTTGGTCTACCCAGCACAGTTGTCATCTTCTTACTCTTTTTTTAAAAAAAATTTTTATAATGCTAGAGATTGAGCCATGGGCTTATACATAGTATACAAGTGCCCCATCACCAAGCTACATTCCCAACCCAAAGCATAGTGTTTCTCAACTAGAAGTCCTCATGAACCACAGAATACAGAAAATTATTTAAGTAATAGAGCTAGTGCCATTGTAGATGCATAGGAAAGAAGTTAATATATTACATACAGTGGTTCCTGAGTGATAGACTGTGGCAGTATTAGAATGACTTTCAAATATTGGGATTGAATGAAAGATCCTTTTGAAATTTAGTAGGTGATTTCTTCATATCACTAACAATAGCGGCAAAGAGATGTTTAACTATTATGAAAAAAGTAAAGTAATTTAGTTTCTTACTTGAAATATGGTTTTCTTACCAGGCATAGTGGCACATGCCTGTAATCCCAGTGACTCTGATGGCTAAAGCAGGAGGATCATAAGCAACTTAGCAAAAAACTTTATTAGGAGATATTTTATTAAAACAGGTATGACAATCAGTTTAGTCATTCTGTCCTTTATAAACTGCCAGAGTTTGTTTTATTAGATGAATGGCAGTATCTAGTAATGGTATATTTGAAAAGTGCAGGGCTGGGGCTGTGGCTCAGCGGTAGCGCACTTGCCTGCCATGTGTGAGGCACTGGGTTCGATTCTCAGCACCACATATAAATAAAATAAAGATCTATCAACAACTAAATAAATAATTAAATAAATAAACAGTGCATAAAATACTTACCAGAATAAATATGTGTGGACAAATATTAAATGTATTTGAGCCCTTGTATCTTCTTATTATGGTGGTTCTTTTCACATTTTATTTAGGTGGTTGATTTTACATCTTGTTCAACAACAAAGCCTTTTCAGGGAAAAGTGTATTTTTGTCTATTTTCCCCACAATCAGCAGAATTCTCTTTTGGAAGTAGTGCTTTTATAATTTGACAACATCTTTGCTGGCTATTAAAGTATATGTAGACTGCTACCCAGAAGTGACTTATTTTTTTTTTCTTCTAATACAATTTATTTTAAAAAGATGAGACTTTTTCCCCAAAACCAGGGATTGAACCCAGGTGCACTTAACCACTGAGCCACATCCCCAGCTCTTTTTATTTTGAAATAGGGTCTCACTAAATTGCTTACGTTTTCTAAGGCAAAATTACAGCTAGACTCTACAGATAGCTTTTTCCTTTCTTTTTAAAGAGAGAGGGAGAGAGAATTTTAATATTTATTTTTTAGTTATCAGCGGACATAACATCTTTGTTTTGTATGTGGTGCTGAGGATCGAACCCGGGCCGCATGCATGCCAGGCGTTGAGCCACATCCCTAGCCCTAGCTTTTTCCTTTCTTATCTGTTTTTATATAAGGCCAAGACTGCTATCTGACCCTGGCAGCTGATTATCATCTGACTTCAGTCATCCTCTGCGTGCGCGCACGCACTTGTTTTGTGTTACACTCTACCACTGAACCTCACTCCTATTCCCTGATTTAGTCTTCTGCAAGAAATAGCTCCCTGTTGAAGTATTTTTGGAAAGGACCTGGTTATTATTCTTTGACTTTTTCAATTATAAGTTGTTTCTTTGTTTTGGTACTGGAGATTGAACCCAAGGACACTTAACACCTGATCCACATCTCCAGTCCTTTTAAATATTCTGTTTAGAGACAAGGTCTTGTTAAGTTGCTTAGGGCCTTGCTAAGTTTCTGAGGCTGGCATCAAACTTGGAATTCTCCTGCCTCAGCTTCCTGAGCTACAGGGATTATAGGTATGCACCAGGGTACTCAGCTTTGACACTTTATCTTAGATGTTTAGATTATGGGCCATGTAAACCCAGAGGGAGTTTATTTCTTGTCTTATCCTTTCTGAACCTAAGTTTTCCTTCCTGACTCATTCCAGACCCATCCAAATGTGGATAAAAAACTTTTCACCTCAGAGTCTCTAATTGGCTTAAAGAATCCAGAGAAGTCGTTTCCAGTCAATAGTGATGTAGGAGTGCTAAAGTGGAGACTACAGACCACAGAGGAATCTTTTATTCCACTGACAAGTAAGTGCCTCTAACCATTTCCACTGAGCTAGTCTACATTGAAAACTTGAAATAATCCTAGCTTGTGCACTTTCATTTTCTTTGCCATAGCAAAGTTATTTTTGACAAAATGATCTTTCAAAATTGCTTTTAATCATTTGCTTTACTTTTGTTTTTGTTTTTTGAGGTACTGGATATTGAAAACAGAGGCACTGAGCTTATATTCCCAGCCCTTACTCTCCACCCCACCCTTTTTTCCCCTCCGTTTTAGATAGGGTCTCACTAAGTTTTCCAGGCTGGCCTTGAAATTTCGATCCTCTTACCTTCTGGGTAGCTGGGATTATAGGTGTGCACAACAGTGTCTGACTTCACTTAAATTTTTCATATATATAGTTTATATTAGAATGTTTTAAGCCTGCAGATGTTAATTAGCTTGGATTTGCCATCTTACCTTTTTTTTTTAATATTTATTTTTTAGTTTTAGGTGGACACAGTATCTTTATTTTATATTTATGTAGTGCTAAGGATTGAACCCAGTGCCTCATGCATGGTAGGTGAGCACTCTACCACTGAGCCACAATCTCAGCCCCATTTTTTTAAATATTTTATTTTTTAGTTATAGTTGGACACAACACCCCCATTTTATTTATTTATTTTTATGTGGTATTGAGGACCAAACCCAGGGCCTCACATGTACCAGGTGAGCGCTCTACTGCTCAGCCCCAGCCCCAGCCCCTGCCATCTTAACTTTTATCTACTCTTTTTCCATACTTGATTTTAGTCAAAATGTTGAGGCAATTTTACTTTTTTCTGATGTTCTAGTATGACTGCTTTGCTTTACTCCTCAGTTAATTGCTGGCCCTCAGAGAGTGGAAATGGCTGTGATGTCAACATAGAATACGAGCTACAAGAAGATAACTTAGAACTGAATGATGTAGTTATCACCATCCCACTTCCGTAAGTGGTGTCCCCCACATAATCGTGTCCCCTATGTTAGCTTATAGAACTGGTCTTTTTGGAGGAAGCACCTTGCTGCAGTGCATTCTAAGATATTTGCTTTTTAAAAAGACCAATTGTAAAAGAAGCAAGACACCAAAGGCTACTTACTATATGATTCTACTTCCAAGACTTTCTGGAAAAGGTAATACTCTTAGAACAACATCAGGAAGTAGAGGGGAAAGTATTTGGCTACGAAAGGACAGAAGGAATTTCAGGGGATGATGGAAATGTTCTATGACTTGATTTTGATGGTGCTTACAAGACTGCATACATTTGTTAAAATACATTGAGTGTATAAGCTTTGGCTTTCAGTTCAAACCAGTCAAACAAAAAAGCCAGTTGTAGTTCTGGGGCTAGGTATTAGTTCTTAGCGTCTTCATGTAATAATGAAGATTTCCAAAAGGAGGAGCCACTTTTCAGTCACATTTTCTTTGTTTTGTTTCACAAAGAAGTTGAGTCTGTCAGACTGAATTTTTATTTTTCACTGACTGTCTTAACTATCACTAAAGATGAGAATATATTCAGTGGAACTATTGATTCTTGCTGAAACAAGATATCTACATCAGTTTCAGTAAATTTTCTCATAGTTTTATTAAGTATAATTAACATAAACTACACATATTTAAGTTGTGCAAAGTGGTTAAGTTTTGACATGTGTACCTGTGCAACTGTCAATACAATCAAGAAAATGAAAATGTCAGTTACCCCTTCAAAATTAGTTCTAGTAATTCCTCCCCCCCACCCCCATGGACACAACATCTTTATTTTATTTTCATGTGGTGCTGAGGATCAAACCCAGCGCCCTGCACATGCCAGGCGAGCGCGTTACCACTTGAGCCACATCTCCAGCCCCTCTAGTGCCATGCACTTAAATGACCTACTCCCCAGGATCATCTGGAAATACTCTCCACCTTAAATTTATTTCCTCAGTTACATTTTCAATGACTTGTACATTTGTACTTCCTCAGTGAATCTCAGCTGCACTCCTTTAACCCTGAATAAGTACCAGGTTTAATTATGAAAAATAGTATATTTTTTAGAGGAACTTTACTATTGTTGTGGAGAAAATGGTACTAACTTAATTTATATTTTTGTTCCCTTTTGATTAACTCAGTCCTTTACATTGTCAAGTCTGGTTTGTCATTTGTCATTCTTAGTTCTTTTTTTTTGTACTGGGGATTGAACCCAGGGGCTTAACCACTGAGCCACATCCCCAGCCATTTTTTTAAAAATATTTATTATTTAGTTGTAGTTGGACACAATGCCATCATTGTATTTATTTATTTTTATGTGGTACTGAGGATCGAACCTAGGGCCGCACACGTGTGGGTGTGAGGCGAGCGCTCTACTGCTGAGCCACAACCCCAGCCCCCAACCCCAGCCATTTTTTATATTTATTTAGACTTTATTTAGAGATAGGGTCTCACTAAGTTGCTGAGGTTGGCTTTGAACTCTAGATCCTCCTGCCTCAGCTTTCTGAGATGCCAAAAGATTTATCTGATTTATAATCAAGTGGATTCTCATTTGATAAATGTGCCTGGCTCTTATTTCCATTTTTAAAGATATACTTTATAACCAATATCATATATATATGTTAAATAGACATATATACAGATATAAGTATTGACATATATATCACACACGCACATATAAATCCTGTTATTCACAATTTGGTTATTCTTGTGGAACAATAGATGGCTGTCTCGAAACGTTGTAGGATTTGGGCATTGGTAATAGGTGGGGTTTTGTTTGTCAAGATTTATTTTACTAGACTATTTTTAGGATGCCACAATTTTTAGGCCCTTCTGTCCACCCTATAATTGTGGTTTCAGTGGTTTCCTGTGTCTTAGTTCAATAGTCTCTAGAAGAGACCCTTAAGACAGCACTTTACTCCATTGTCTATAACTGATCAAATTAGAAGAGATCAGATTGGAATAAGGGGCACAGAGAAGGAATATAAAAGAACTAGGACCATAAAATTGATAGAGAAGAGTTAATAAATGTCTTATGCCACCCTTAAAGTTTTCTCTGTCTCCCATATTTACCTTGCCCCTGATACAAGCATTGAATGTCACTAGTGAATTAAAAGATGGTAAATTTAGAATGTGTAGGAGTTGGTGACACTGCCTGTCAGCCATGTGTGAGGGTATACAGTACATTCAAACTAGCCCTGATTCTTTTGTAGAATAAAGACAACCATATATATCTCTTTCTCCCGTCATGTTTCCACTTTGCTCAGGGATAATTGTGCTTCAATTTATCAAATGAGAGTCCACTTGATTATAAGTCAGATAAATCTTTTGGCATCAGCGTCAGGCAGTTTTGAATCTCTCTCAGTTTTCTGAAAACAAATTCTCTCACAGGACAAATTCATCTCCATTACGTGTTTAAAGTACTGCCTCTCCCCAATACTGTTATTAACCTGCTTTATTCTCCATTGTTACCTATAAAGAGAGTTGAATTGTATTAAAATTATAACAGATCATTAGTGTAGAATTTTTGGAAACATGTCCTGCTTCACTCATTTGCAGTATTAGTCCCCTATTAGCTCCCAGGTTTATCTGCCAAGTATCTATCATTGTATATACCCATATCTACAGAGAATTGAGTAAGATCCTTAGCCAGGGTGCTGGGACTTTGACCATTGAAGTTATTATTAGGGAGTCTAATTTTTCCAGGACTGCATAAATATTGCAGTTCTAGAAAACTTGAAGCTGAATTTGAGAAGCGTAATCAAATTTGGGGTTGGTTTTCCTTGCAGTTCTTCAATCTCTGGACACCTAACTTGACCAGATATTTCTCATGACAGATCCGGTGTTGGTGCACCAGTTATTGGTGAAATCGATGGGGAATATCGACATGACAGTCGACGAAATACCTTGGAGTGGTGCCTGCCAGTGATTGATGCCAAAAATAAGAGTGGCAGCCTGGAGTTTAGCATTGCTGGGCAGCCCAATGACTTCTTCCCGGTTCAAGTTTCTTTCATCTCCAAAAAAAATTACTGTAACATACAGGTACTCCATTTTAATAGAGTGCATGTATGAGAAGAAAAGTGGGATAGATGGCTTTTGGGCAGCATGGCTTCATGTTAGAGCAAAAATCATAAAAGCTAATGTCCCCCGCAGATTCCATTTCTGACCAATTGATTATGGTCAAATTTCTCACCTGCCTCACCTAAGATTTTCTGTGTAGGTCAGACAAAAAAAATTGAATATGGAATGTGCATAAAAGTACTTGTAGGGTATACACTTAGTTGTGTCCATTTTAAAATCCATTTGTCCAAATACTCAGTGCATGATTTTATAATGTCTTGTTCTCAGTTCTACCCAAGAAATGAAAGAAAGGGCTGGGATTTTATCTCAGTGATAGAGCACTTGTCTCGCATGCATGAGGCACTGGGTTCAATCCTCAGCACCACATAGAAATAGAAATAAGAATATTGTGTCAATCTAAAAAAGAAAAAGAAAGGTTTTTTTTTAAGTATTTCTTTTATATATTTATTTATTTGGTTTTATGTGGTGCTGAGGATCAAACCCAGTGCCTCACATGTTCAAGCGCTCTACCACTGAGCCATAACCCCAGTCCATAGAAAAAGAAAGTTTTAAGAGTGGGGCTATGGCTCCCTGGTGGAGCATTTGCCTAATATGCCGGAAGCCCTGTCATTAGCACCACCACCATCACCAAAGGAAAAAAAAAGTGGTTCTAACAAATGGAAATGATTTGGGGATTTTTTTTTTTTTTTTCCCAGTGTTAGGGATTGAATCCAGGACTTCACATATGCTAGGCAAGTCTTCTACCACTGAGCCACATCCAAAGCTCTGGATTTTTGTTAGTGTATATTATGTAGAACAGTGAGCTTCATTATGTCATATTTATACATGCCAATTTTCAGATTATTTATGGCATGGCTCCCTGAATTACTGCAAACAATCATGAACCATTTCTGTTGCAAACTTTGTCTTTTAGGTAGACAGAGCAATGGAAATGTGTAAACTGTTCCTTTAGCATTTTAAATTCACCTCTAGTGTTTCGATTTGCATTAATAGGACCCAGTTTATAGAGTCTTCTCGTCTATTTGACTTCTTTGTTATTCTGCAACTACCTTATTTTCCCATATGGATTCTGTTTATCTGGGAAGTTCTTGGGAAGTTACAGCTTCTTCTGTAGATTCTGAAGAGCAGTACTCACTCTCAGTTAGTGGCATAACCCCATCCGTATTGGGTTAAAACCCAAAATGGGTTTTCCTATTTGGTCCTATTATTAGAAAAAGAATCTCATTGAAAGAAACCAGCCATGCCTTAGAAAATCAGTATTGTGGAATACCTTAATAGAACATTGAACACAAGAAATTTTTTTGAACAGATGAAATGAATAATATTAAAGAGTTAAAATGTTGCATTTTGGGTTAACATGTTAATTGATCATTTTGATAGAATGTTGATGAGTTTCATAGGTTCTGAAGGGTAGAGCTGGGCTGTGGTCGCTCATTCTGGAGCTTTTACTTAATATTATTAATTCTGCTCTACATCTCATGACAAATTACCCTTTCTCTTTCTCTGGAGAGCAGATGAGTCATGGGTATGTTGATGGGTAAGCGTTAGGCAGTGTAACTGCAGTTATGATTTGAAGAGTTTTTAGTATTTCTAAGCTACTTTTAATACTATGTTTAGGGGACTTGATCTGTTCTGTAATGAGGATTTAGTTAGCTTCTTGGAGACTAGAATCATCCTCCTTTTGCTTTACAATATTCTTTGTTTATTTTCCTAGGTTACCAAAGTGACCCAGGTAGATGGAAACAGCCCTGTCAGGTTTTCCACAGAGACCACTTTCCTAGTGGATAAGTATGAAATCCTGTAATACCAAGAAGAAAGAACCAGAAAGGAAAATTTTCAAATTTATAAAGAAGAAGCCAAAAGTGGCTGAAGAATTTTTCCAAATTTACAAGCCATTGGAGACCCTTTTTTCTGATACAGTGCACGTTCTCTGCGCTCAAGGACCCTCAACTCACCCCCAGTGTTTCAGTGTCATGGAGACATTCTTTGACAAAGACATGACACAGACATAAAGGGAAAGGCTGCTGATTTCTTTGGCAGATTTTACTGGCCAGCAGGAAAGCAAGCTCTCCAGAGAATGCCCCCTGTAAACACTTACTCTGCTTTCACCTAAGTTGCTCCTTTCTTTTAATCCCTAAATATAGTTATATTTCATATTTCATTTGTTTTTAGAAAGTTTTCTCTGTAGAAGATTTTAATCTTTCATACTCCTTTCCTTTACCATTAGTTTTTCTTTCTGTACAGCCAATCAAGCACAGGGATCATCTGTACATAGGCATTATATATGGCACTCCTGGAACAAAGGTTATCTAACCCACTGATTTTTGGACAATACAGGTGAACTAATTAAGGGGTATGGAGTCTAGAAGTTAAAGGAAAAGGTTGTTTTCTGTCCATCTATCCCTCTATCATTTGCCAAGTTGTTTTCCTTTTAAGGCCTGACTTTCCTACTTGTGTCAATATTAAATATAGCTGAGAAGCAGCTTTCAGATGGTGCAGTCCCCTCTCCAGGATGTCTAGGAGAAGAATAGTTGTGTTCAGTAAGGAATTTCACATCTACATGTAATCATGTCTGCTGCTAGTGCAACCCAAGCTTCCAGTTCTCTACATTTTGGGTACTTGAGCCAAAACAGTCTTTGGAATCCATTCACATTCCTCAACTTCACCACCTCCCTCTTCCTGATCACTCTTTCATCAGTCCTCTCCTTTCTAGCAGAAAAGAGGTTATGATTTTGGAGGCTGTGGGTTCATTGAGTCTTTGCCAGTCTGTTTAGCCCTGAACTATCAGAGAAACTCCATCTCTAACACTGAAGTTGTAGTGTTTCAAGAGGCAGTTGATTATATTGGTTGTGGAGGGATTATTCTTGTGTACCATGTTTCCTTGCAGCCAACCCACCATTTTCCACCAGCCTGTCTCTTGAAATCTTTTTCCTCCCCCTAAATATTTTGAGTATCATCATGTAATGATTGTTTCTCAGCTCCATTTCATCCATTACTTTTTCAGTGGAGAACAACATCAGCCAGCCTAGCTTTGGTCTTTAACCCAGTATTGCACTTGGTAGGGTGAGGGTTGAGTGGCTGCAGGCCCATAGATGACCTCCTGCTCTTTGAGCTGTTTGGAGACCACTGCTCCCTCTGAACATCCGGCCCTCCCTGCAAAGAGTGTACTGTACTTGAAGCAAAGTAATCACAAATGGCCATGGCTGGAATTGCTTGCCAAAGAAATTTCTGGCCTTTCCCTTTCCCCTAACTGCATCAGGGAAGAATCCTTATCTCTAGCTTGGTTTCCACATGAGGTTTTTCTGAGGAAGGGGACTGGGACAAGAAGTCTGTCATGTAGTTAAGTAGGCAAGAAATCTTATTAATCCATTTTTTTGTTTGAGAGTTGCTTGTCTATATGATTTTTAAAAAGTCAAGTTTAATTTCACAAATTTTTTTTCTGAAATTACTTTTGGGGTAATATTTAAAATGAAAGACATTTTGTAACCCTGTAAAATACATAGGGAATATAACATTCCAGTGTACACAAAGAAAGTAAATTCTTTAATCAAATAAAGAGTATTATAAAATGAGATGTTTAGTAGGCTCTTGACTTACACTTAGGTGTCTGCTTGCTGATTCAGGATGCTGTAATAGGATCTAAGATTAAAGATTGATGATACTTTTTTTTTAAGAGAAAATAATCTCTAAGCAAGAGTATTCATTGCCTTTTCCTCCATTTTACAGGTATTGCGCCTCATGTATTTTCTACATTTGAGCATACACACATATGTTCCTAACAACATAGTTTTTGAATTTGTTACTATTTATGGCTTTGGGGAGGAGGCTGTGGGTTCAGTGAGTCGTAATTTGAAGTCTTAATTTTATCAGGGGCAATTGTACAATCAGAAAAATGAAGTATCATCTTCAAAGAATAATGTTATGCAGCATATTATTCTCCCTGTTAGGCAGCGGTAAGATGTGAATCAGGAGCTGGCCATAGTGGGACACCCCTATAATCCTAACTACTTGAGGCTAAGGAAGGAGGATCACAAGTTGTAGGTCAACCTGGGAAACTTAGCAAGACTGTGTCTCAAAATAGAAAAAGGATGGGAATGTAGCTCAATGGTAGAGTACTTGGCTAGCATGCATGATGTCCTGGGTGGATTCCTATATTACTAGTTATTCATTTTTTTTTTTTTTTAAGAGAACCAAGAAGAGGCAATGAATGCCTTGGGAATTGTTAATTCCCTCAGAGAAGGTGTCTTACTTTTTTATTCCTCTTTTATTCAACTTGGGAAAAATATTGAATGTAAACAAATTGTTAGGAAAACAGAGAACTCTGAATAATAAATGTCTAAAATGAAAGCATTGTAATGATAAAGGCCAAGATTATGAATTTTTTTCTTAATGAAATAGTATCTGATTTAATGATGCTAAAATATGGCTTGCCTTGCTGCGATTGTAACCTTAATCTAGTGAAGAATACCAAAATCATGCCACAAGTGTCATAATTAGGGTTGCTAATTCCTCTGTGATATCACATGGATTTTTTTGTTGGCCTCTTGTGAGGGAGTCTAACAAAATAGATCTAGTCAAGCATTCTGTTTAATGTAGGAGGCTTGTGGTTCATGCTCTGAATTGATTAATCCCATGTAGAGAAGATTGGGATCATACCTCTCTGGACAGGAGTTCCATGTTAAAAAATCACTCTTGGTAGCAACAAATCTCAAAACTCAACCTGTGCCATCTCTGATGATGGAAATTTTTGCCTTTAAATTGATTTTAAAATTGTTCATACTTGGTAGGATCTGAGAGATTTCCCGGGTGGATGTAGAATAGCCTTTTGTTAAAGTTCACCTCTGGCAGGGTTTATTTTAAGGAGATAGGAGAGAAACAGTCCTCATCTTCAAAAAAAAAAAAAAAAAAAAACAACTGGAAGCAGTGATTACCTGGTTATGAAATCTTTTTCTAAGCTAGACCAATGTTAACTACAACTAGTGATAACATGGGTCTAAATGAGAGTATGTTTTTGTTAATTTTTTTTGTAGTTATAGATGGACAGAATCCCTTTATTTGCTTTTTTTTTTAATGTGGGCTGAGGATAGAACCCAGTGCCTCATGCATGCTAGGCAAGTGCTCTGCTACTAAGCTACAGTCCCAGCCCGAGAGTATGGCTTCTTTTCAGGTAGGCTTCAGGGGAATCAAATGAAACATAAGGCTGGGGATGTAGCTCAGTGGTAGAACACTTGCCTAGCATGTGTGAAGCACTGGGTTCAATCCCTAGTACTGGGGGCAGGGAGGCAAAAACTCAGAATGACTCCTCTATACTAAGCACATTTATCTTATAGTAACACCACATACACATACATACATGTCCATTCCCTCTTCTTACCTCATTTGGCAAGTATATTTACAACTCTAGAGCTTTGAAATTCCTATTATACCTACAAGTAGGTTGTTTGCTGTGCATTCCCGTTACCCAAGGGCAGACCCCATCTCTATAAATGTCTTCTATCTTACCCTGGGGAGTTAGTGATAAATACGAGGCAGGCCTTTAGGGAAATTAGACTAACTTTCCCATTCCAGGCTGTTTTCCCTCTCACAAACAAAAGAAGCCAAACTACCAGGCACTTTCTCCCATTCTTCACCAAAAAAGAAGGTTTTTGCCATGTTAACTACTTAACTCCTAAGTGGTTTAATCCAATTCTGGAAACATCAGGTTGGTTACCAAACCAGGACAGGAGTTATTTGAAAGAAAGGCATTACAAATCCAAGGCAAAGAGAAATGGAAACAGGTCTTGTTTCCTATTCTTTTGTCCAAATGAGTGTGATGATGGAAATTGAAGGCAGGCCCTAGAGCTAATGCAACAGGCTTTCTACCACTATGTGTACCCCAAGCCTTCAATGCTTGTTCTTTACAGCCCACAGGAAGATCCTAAGCCCCAGACACAGAACCAGTCATCTGTCCTGCCCAAATTTCCCACTCAGTTTGGATCTATTAGGTTTGTGTAATTTTTCTAGGACAAGCTGAGAAAAGAGCTTCTGCTGCTTTGCAGCCACTGAAACAAAGTTTGAACATTTTCCCAAGTTGAATGCAGCGAGGAGTTGTTTGGCATCTTTGCTGCTACCACACCTAACACTAATGATGCCTGAGTACAGAATCCAAAGAAGTCGGAAAGGGATAGCTTTGTGGGAGAGGGTGTGTATCTACAAGGACTGCTAGTTGTGTGAGCAACAATCACCTCTTTTTGGGGTAGAGGGAGTGCAGTTTGAGAAGAGGGACAGAGTGAGAAATATGCCAAAGCAAAGGCAGGAGGAGTGTGGAATCCACTCCTGACATTCATAGCCAAGTGCAGAGGCCTTGAAAAAAATCCACTCTTCCTTCCACACCCAGTCTTTGCCCTCTCCCCCTGCTTCCATTTCGGAAAGTCTGAAGCATGCCTGGAAAGCTGTTTTCTGCTTTCTTCTCCTCTCTTCCTCCCCCTTTCCTGAGCTCCCAGCTGCTCGACCTCTTGCGTAACTGTGAGAAAGCACTGAGTTATTTGATGGGCTCCAGATGTGGAGTGGGAAGAGGGTGGAGGGATGGGGGCGGTAGGTCTTCAGTCCCCTGAGTGCTCTTACTGTGGGAACATAGAGACCCAACACAGCAGGAGAGGGGACACATTGCACAGAGCCTTCATCAAGGGGTCAGCTGGTCCCTGGATTGGGAGGACAGTGAGGACATTTAGGTGCTGTTTCAACCCCCTGCCTCAGCAGCAGCTGCCTCTATGATCAGCTCAATTATTCCTTGAAATTCTTCTTTACCGAGACAGTAAAGAGGAGCTAGGGTTGGAAATGAAAAATTCTGAGGTACCCCAATCTGAGCCCCTCCACAAATGCTGGGTGTTGGTATATGGGATACAACAATTTTGTTTCTTTTTCTTTTTTAAACACAACAGAATAGCTTGAAAATTACTGTTGTGAACTGCTTCATGAAGGCTGGCCAGAGTTAAAGTCCTTTCATGAACCTCAAACTGTATGAACAGAGGAAGAACGAGGCTTGCCTCCCAACTCCTGAGGTTTCCTGGTACCCACAGTGTGTACTGGAAACTGACTGTCCCACCTCCACTGCTTAGAACAGGTAGCAACAAAAAGCACCCTCCCCTCTCCCCCTTCTTGTCCACTGCTTGGCTGGATCAGTCTCTGGTGGTGAAGGGCCCCCTGCTAATGCTAGCCCTGTCAATGAGTGACCAGGGATTCCTGCTGTTCAGACTCCTGCTGTTTCTGGGTTAGGGAGAGAGGGCAGAAACTAAAACCACCAGATCAGAACAAGGCTTTTCCATCTCAAAGACAATTTATTTTTTTGCTATCCACTCAGCTGGAATTTAGGCTAGACTTGGGGTTTCCTGCTCCTTCCTTCAGCCAGGAAGAGTCTCTGGGGTCCCTCTATAGCATTCAGGTTAAAGAGATCCACTCTAGCTGAGTTCAGCTCCCTAGGGCCTCCCAGCCAGTCTCCTGAGGCAAGAGTTGGCTTTGCAAGTTAAGGATCCACTGTCAGTGTTCAATTTCTAGGTGGGGATTGAGACAGAGAATGACTGACCAGGCTCAGTTTCTAGGCTACTCTTAAGTGTTTAATGCTCCTCTTTTTTTCTCTTATTAACCCTCATTCTTCAAAGACTCAACTTACTATAGGCTGTGTGTGTCTCTAGCCTGCCTCCCCATTGCCCAACCTCAATCCAGTAGATCTGTGGTGGGGTGGAGCTAATGGGGAGCTGGTGGTAGTAACTCCACTTGGCTTTCCTCTGCTTTTCAGATTGCGTGGCACTTTAACATGCCTTCTTTACTTATTCTTAGGAAACTGTGAAGCCTCATATGCAGGGTTCTCAACCTCATTTGTGGCTTTTCATGGTGGGCCTTGGAATGGAGTGAGGAGAGGTGGTAAGGAGGGAAGACCTAGGTGTCCCCAGTAGATGTTCTGGAGGAAATGTTGAATTGAGAGTATGTTGGGGCTGCGCCGACTAGGAGGTTCAGTGGGAACCAGTGGAGGTTTTAGGCATGTAAGATGACAGAGAAGAGAATAGCAGACAAGAGGGAGCGCAAGCTGTCAAAAACACCCTCTCAAAACAGCGTCAAAACAGGGGTCCAGGGTGGTCTAGGAGAGTCCAGAGGGGATGGCGGAAGGAAAGGCTGTGTGCTCGTGTGCTGTGGTGGTGGTGGTGGTGGTGGTGGCAGTGGCGGTGGAGAGCCAGCTGTACAGATGAACAAAGCGGGCGCTGTGCAGGCGGGGGGGAGGTGCTGCTGTGGGAAAGGGTGGGTGGGGGACCTTGGGCTCCAGCCCCACAAGGGCGTCTTCTCTGGCTGGCCAGGCTGACAGGACGGGGGGTGGGGGCGGGGACTCGCGGGGGTGGGGGGCGGGACAGGCTCACTCTCCTCCTACTCAGAGGACTCCCAAGGAAAAGTAACAGTGTTCTCCCCAGTTTGAGGCCGCCACGGCGGAGCCGGGCCAAGGGACCGGTGTCCCCCTCACCCCTCGAGGTAAGCGCACCTCCTCTCATTACTCTCACGGCAGGTTCACTGCACGGCTGGGACCGCATAAGGGAAAGCCCCCAGATACTGGCGAGATCAGCTCTAGAGTAGGGAGCTCGGAAGAAACCCGTAGGGAAGGAGGGGACATCTCAGGTGAGTGCGTGGAGATGAAAAGGGCTTTGTGGGAGTCAGCTTCGCTGCTTTCCCGTGAGCAGCTTGATTTTGCCCTTCCAAGCCGCTGCCAACGTTGCCGCCAGAGGGGGCCCTTGTGGACTCCCCCCCCCCCCAAAGGACTCTGAGATTTGCGGATCCAAACTCTCCTTTAGGCACCACCACGGCTAGACGGACATTTGCGGTGGCGTGTGTGCGTGCGTGCCCTTGTCTCCAAAGCCCACACCAACTTCTCCGACAAAAGCAGGAACACAGGAAGGGGGATCCCCAGTGGCGTATCCCCTCTTGTCCCTGGGTCAGCCGCCTTGATAGATTTCGAAGGGATAAGGAGTCCTGCTCGGAGGAACGGGAGTCCAGGAGGGATCCTTGGGGCTGTCCAGGAGATGGGAAGCGCGTTTGAGGTTTCCCAGGCACTCTTCAAGACCCCATGTCTTTTGGGGTCCCGGAGGCCACATGGGGCACCTTGAAAGAGTAAGTCGCAGGTTTTCGCCACGCCTTCGCGGTCTGGATCCGAATGCCTAGCGGAGTTCCCCCGAGCCGAGGCTGAGCCAAGTCATCGGGCTCCCCCGGGATGGGGAAGTGCAGGCGGACGACTGACTGGGTGGGGCCGCCGGGCGCAGGGTTGCCGAGGCGCCCCAGACGCTTCCGCGGAGGTGGGCGCGTTAGCCGGGACTTGGCTCGCTATCGCACCGCCCGGCGGGGGACCCCGGGCGCCGGGGCGGGGCTGCATTCTGGGCCCGTTAGCTCAGCGGTCCCGGAGGCTCCCGGGGGCTGATTCATCCGATGGCGGGTTCATCCACAGCTGTCACACAAGCGCAAGCTCTCACGTCGGGCATCCTCACAGCACACACATATAGCTCCCCACCCTCCACTCCCACGCGTTACATACACACAGCCCCTGTGCTATGTTCGCTATTGGGACACACGCAGAAACCCTAACACGCCTAGACCCCACCACACGTTTCACACTGCACGACTCACGTATAGGAAACCGTACCCCGTGCTCACGCAGCCCCATTCACACGCTGCCCCGCTTACACACCTAGTCCCCACCCACACAGGCAGCCTCACTCACACATGCAGTCCCTCACACATGCCAGTCCCCTTCCTGCAGCTGCCCAGCTGCAAGCTGCTGTGTGTAGGGGCCATTCCTTTTCCCCGCCGCGCAAACAAGCGGTTCCTTCTCCCTGCCCAACCAAAGAAAGGCCTCTTGTCCCGAAGTCAGGGCGGGCGGGGCAGCTGCGGCAGTCAGCCCAACACTGCGGCCTTGTCCCACCCGGCGGCCTGGGGAAGGGCAACCAAGAGGGTGACAGGGGCCTCTAGCGTACGGAAATCCCACGCGACCTGCCGGTTTCAGAGAGGTGAACGAGATGAACCTTTCCCGCATCCCCCAACTAAAAATCACACCCCCAAACTACACTCACATCTCTTACTGGGGCTGTATCCTCTGTCATCTGGCTGCATCTCCTCTCCCCCACTTGTGGGGCCGCTGGTCTGCCCCTAATCTCCCTCTTTTCCTCCACTTCGCCTACCTACCGCTCTACGGTCACCCCCTCCACTGCCCCTCTACCTCCTGGGACCTTCCCAATTTTCCCCATCGTCTATCCTCAGCCTCTCCCCCCGCCATCCTCTGCACTTAATCTTCTCCTCTGATTTCATTTTTTTCTTATCCCCAGGCTCACTCTTAAACGTCCCCCTCCAACCCCCCGCGTGTCGCTTTCCCCTCCCAGTCCCTTCGCAGACGCCCTTATTTAAGTTTTCTCCTTTCTGGGGGCCTTTGGACACCCCCGCCCCGCTCGGGCGTCCCGCCCTCTGGGCTCCTAGCCTCAGTTTCCTTCCTGTCCTGACTCCTTCCTCTGACTGTGGCCCTTCCCGGAGGGCGGATGTGTGCCCGGGAAGGCGAAAGCCGCAGCGGGCCGAGAGGACCCCAGCTCGGCGCCGCAGGCCAACGGCCACAGCCATGCGACACTGGGGGCGAGGCCTTGGCTGGCCTCCCGGGACCAAGGTGAGCGCCGAAGTGACCCGCAAAGGCTTGGGTGTCGCAAGCAGTGGTCCCACGGGGGACAGGCCTTTCCCTCGGCGCTGGCTATAGAGCTCGCATCTCGGGCGTCACTGGGAGCCCCAGGAGCCTCCTTCAGTGCTTGCAGGTGCCAGAGCTGGTTGGCCCGGGCCTCACTTCACTCATTCGGGTGCAGAGGTCCCGAGGGGAGTCTTTGAGCGCCCCACTCGGCAGACAAGGCTGGGACCGGTGTCCCGTGTTGCCCAGCTGCTCGCGCGTTCCCGCTAGGCGAGGAGGCCAATGGGGCCAGTCCGGGGTGACCTCCTCGACGCAGTCGTGGACTTTCCCTGTAGCTCTCCAAATCTGGCCAGTTAGGCGTCCACACTTTGCTCCGGAGGAGGCATTTGGGCATCTGTGTGAGGGTGTGGGAGCCGGCTTCCTTGCCCCAGAGTGGGACTCACACCACAGCGGCCTTTTTTTGGCGGCGGGGCGGGGCAGAGTTTCCCAGAAAGGCAGCAGAGGCCGGGGAGGGTGAGTAATTACAGTCGAGGGTAGTGGGTAGCAGCCGGGTGGGACGGAAGCGGGCCAGCCAGTTGGGGGCGCCCGGGCGCAGAGCCGCTTCGCCGCCCCGGCTGGGGTTGGGGTCTGAGGAAGGGACGCCCCAGGAGGCCGCTCTCTCTGGCGCTGCGAGACCCCTAAGTCAACGCAGCTCTGGTGCTGGGGCAGGCTGGTTTGGATGTCTTACACTTGACTTGGGTTAGGTTTCTGAGCTGGAGCCACAGCCTTGCACCTCCCAGTCTCTACATATTCTCTTATCTTCTTCCTACAACTCTCTCCTTATCTCTCCCTCTCCTTTCACCTCCTTGTTCCATTCTCACCTCTCATCTAATCACTCTTATTCCCCATCAACATAATTCTTTATCTCCACTTGAATTTCTTTGGTGTAAATAAATGATCACAGGAAAGGCTTCAGAGTGACAAACACTCCAGGGTGGCAGATGAAGAAACTGAGGCCCAGAAAGATGAAGTGCCTTGCTCAAGGTCACACAACTCATAATAAGAGCTGGCATTTTTATAGTGCTTTGCACTTTGTAGAGTGTCATTTAGTAAAATACTGAATCTCCAGACAATCTTTTTTTTAAAACTAACAGTTTTATTGATGTGTGATTTATATACCATAAAATCCACCCAATTTAAGTGTGCAATGTTTTTTAGTATATTTACAGAGCTGTGCAACCATCATCAAAATTTAATTTTAAAACATTTCTATCAACCCTCTCAAAATCTTTATGCCCATTTATTCACTCTCTATTCTACCTTTAGCCTCAGGCAAACACTAATCCAATCTTTTAAAATTATTATTATTAGTTTTATAGAAGATTGACTTGACAATCAGAGAAGTTAAATAACTTGTCCAAGATTTTATAGCTAATAAATAATAAAGTCAGCAGAGAATTTAAGGCTATAGTATCCCAGTTTAAAATTTTTTTCCAGCTGAGAGTGGTGGCACATGACTATAATCCCAGCCACTCAGAAGGCTGAGGCAGAAGGATTACAAATTCAAGGCCAACCTCATCAATTTAATGAGACCCTCTCTCAAAATAAAAAATAAAATGGGCTGGCAGTGTAGCTCAATGATAGAATGCCCCTAGGTTCAATCTTCAGTACCACATAAAAATAAAAATAAAACTCTTCACTGAAGGATGATGCCTTTTCTTCACCATTGTGTACTTTTTAATTTTTTTTACCCATTCTTTTACATAAACTCCCCATTCCCAATCCACTCTCTTGTCTCTATCCCTCAGAAAATGCTGAGGGATTTTCCTGAGTCTAAGGAAGCAGGATAGCAATTTGTCCCTGAAAACTTCCCTGTGGCCAGGATGCCTGGGCAGATGCCAAGCCAGCTTGGGGCTTGGTGTGTTAATGGCCTTTGCTTTCCCTCTTCCCAGGCAAGCTTGGGGTGGGCCCCAGGCACTATTCCGGCCTCTCTTCCGCCAGCTTGGTTGGAAATGGTGACGGAGATGATGTAGTCCTGGCCCGGAAGGGTGGAACCTGGGAGGATAAATTTAGTAGCTCCATGACTGAGGCCCTTGGGATCCTTTGCCAGGGTCAGACACTTCCTGGAATGCTGGCTCCTGCCCCTACTTCCTCTGTAAGTCACCTGGTAGATGGCAGCAAGAAACAGTATAAGGACACCCTGCTTTCCTTATCTACCTCCCTAAGCCCTTAGCTTTCCCGGGCAATATTTCAGCAGCCAATGAATGTTTCTCACTTTGACACTTTGGCCAGATGATGGACATGTAGACACACAGTAACATACAAAGTTTCTTCCTCACATTTCTCAGGTACTAGAATCATAAACCAGGGAAAGAGGGATGGGTGGTGGTGGTAGGTGGGTGGGGATTCAAGTTCTGATTCTGGAATCTAAGCTTCCTACAGCACCAAGCTAGGTAAGAACACAATAGTCCTACATTCTCAGTAATAGTCACCATTGAGACTTAGCTGATTAGGTTGAGGTGAGGTTGCTTTCTGGGGAAGAGAAGACATAAGAGTTGAGATAAACAGAGATGGCAAGAATAGCTGTGTTTTTCCTGTGTCTCTTTTAAGAAAACATCCTGCTAGCTGGGGCAATGGCTCATGCCTATAATCTCAGCAACTTAAGAGGGCACACTGAGGCAGGAGGATCACAAGTTTCAAGGCTAGCCTGGGCAACTTAGCAAGACTCTGTCTCAAAAAATAAAAAGGGTTGGCTGGACTTGCTCAGTGGTAGAGAGCTCGCCTAGCATGCATGAGGCACTGAGTTCAATCTTCAGCACCACATTAAAAAAAAAAAAAAAAAGGTATTGTGTCCACTTACAACTAAAAAAATATAAAAAGGGCTGGGAATAGAGCCTAGTAGTAAAGTCCCCTGGGTTCAATCCCTGGTACCCCCTCCCAAAAGGAAGGAAGAAAGAAAAAACATCCTACTGAGACCCCTGGGAAAGAGGCAGAGGAAGAAAAGGAAAGGATGGGGGATGGAGCCCTTTTCAATTAAGTTACCCACCTGGAGACTCTTTGTCTACTGGTGTCCCTGGAGGGGCTTCCCTGGATTTTGCTCTTCTACCCACCCATTAGTGGGATTTCCCCCAACCTACTTAAGGGTCCAGTTGGCTGGGGGTCTTCAGCTGGTAAGATTTGAGTTCTAGGTAGCACAGAGCAAAGAAGCACAGAAATACAGGCCAGGGGCTGGGGATGTGGCTCAAGCGGTAGTGCACTCGCCTGGCATGCGTGTGGCCTGGGTTCGATCCTCAGCACCACATACAAATAAAGATGTTGTGTTCGCCAAGAACTGAAAAATAAATATTAAAAAAATTCTCTCTCTCTCTCTCTCTCTCTCTCTCTTAAAAAAAAAAAGAAAGAAAGAAATAAGGCCAGGCCCTATTAGGCTATTTGTGTTTACCCTGGCAAGGGCCAGGACTGGTATGGTGTGGTGGCTGTGTTGTGGCTGGTGAGGAGGGGGTAGCTGCTGCTGCCTCGGCCCTGAGAACCCTGCCACAGAGCCTATTTCTTTCCCTCTTCTACCCTGAGCTCCCCATCTCACCTTTATCCTGTGCCCCCAGGAACTCTGGAGTCCTAGGACCATGGATGCTCTCAATGGGAGCCAGGTAGGCCCTGGATGCAAGACCCAGGTTGTGGTGCAGGTGAGTGGGTTTGGGGCCATGGCGTAAGAGGGTTATTGATGGGGATGTGTTCAGCTGTTCTACCCATCTGTGGCCCTAGCCTAAGGATGAGAGCAGCAGTTCTGTTCCTCTCTGTCCTTCCCCAGTTACCAAGCCTATTAACAGCTGAGTCTTTATCTGAATCAGGTTAATTGGTTCACCTAGAAACTCCCCTTTGAAAGTCAGAAGTGGTTTACAGGTTGTCCCTGGACTGTATCACTGGGCTGGATCCTGGATAGATGCCTCCGCCCTTCCTTGTAGCTTAGTTTAGTAGGGGCAAGCAGCAGCCAGGTAGATAGCCAGGGACAAAACTGAAAGGAGCTGGGCTGGCCCTCCTCTACAGTGCCCCCTCCTCCTTACCTAGTGCTCTGCCCCCCACTTCTCTCCTTGTTTCTGTTTTAATAGACAAAAGGGGCAGTTGAGCCAAGACTTGAGATAAATCCAGTGGGGCGAGTTAGTGGCCTAGATTCAGATCTAATTACAATTTAGTGGAATAATGCTTTGTGTAAGATTTTGTGCTAAGCCTTTCAGCACCTCAGAGCCCTTTGGAGAGAGAGGGACAAGGGCTGGAGAGAATGCTGGTGCGACTGGGACTAGGGTGGTAAGGTGCTGGCCCAATGTCTATAATGATGCTCATCTCCTACCCCCACTACCTGCAGAAAGGACCCTTGGACCTGATCGAGACAGGCAAAGGGCTGAAAGTGCAAACGGACAAACCGCATCTGGTGAGCTTGGGCAGCGGGCGGCTCAGCACAGCCATCACCCTTCTGCCACTGGAGGAAGGTAAGCGTGGACAGGGACCCCCCACCCTCATCATTACAGGCATTCTGTTCTGGAGGCCATTCCCTTGCATATGTTGGGGGCCCTTCTGCCTCTGCCAGCAATGCTGGCCTTGTCTCAGCAATGCTTCCCCAGACCGCCTGCCTTCTTTGGTAGATAATCTGGCTCCATTCTAGGATTAAAGATCAGTTTAGAAACAAGAAGGAGAGCACATTGCTCTTAGCAACCAGTATGTCCCAGGGAAAAAGGGATCCCACTCCACGATGATGCGTGCGTGAGAGGCAGGACCAGTGGAGAATGGTGAGATGGAAGAGGGGGCTCCATCTCCCAAGAGGAGGCCCTGGCGTGGCTCCCTATAATTCTCAGCTTCTGCCCTCCCCTCTTCTCTCCTGGCTGCACCTGTTGCCTGGGTGATACTACATTCCCCACATTCTCCAAATACCAGTCCCAGGGACTCTGCCAAGGAGGGGCTGGGGGAGAGGCTGCACTGGGTGAGAGGAAGGAAGGGAAGGGACGGGTTGCAGGTGGCAGAAGGAAAAGGGGAGAGCAAGAAAAGGGAACAGCCAGAAGGGGGAAAAGAAAAAGGAACTTAGTGGGTAGAGAAACTAAAGGTGGTATCCTCCTTTTCTACTCTCTCAGTCTGGCTCCTGTGCCCTTTGTGCCTTCCCATTCCAAGGCAGAGTTTTCTGTTTGAGAAGAGCTTTTGTCACTTACAGTCTCAACCAGACTCAGGGGCCCAGGAGGGGTGAGCTGTGGTGGGCAGAGATTCTCCCTGGATTCCCACAGTGACCCTTCTTGCTCTCTCTGCCTCCTCCGCCTGGACAGTCCCCTGATTTAGTTTGCCTTCTGTCTTCAGGGAGAACAGTGATTGGCTCCGCAGCCAGAGACATCTCACTTCAGGGTCCAGGCTTGGCTCCAGAGCACTGCTACATCGAGAACCTGCGGGGTACCCTTACCCTCTATCCTTGTGGCAATGCCTGCACTATTGATGGGCTCCCCATCCGGCAGCCTACCCGGCTCACTCAGGGTAAGGTTTGACGCCCCTAAACTGAGGAGGGAGCCTCTTGGTCACAGCTTGTGCATGCTGGGTGTAGGGGAAACCTAACGTGGTGGTTACCATGGTAACTGCCTGAATGGTCATAGTCAGGTGCCTCTGGACTTACAAAACCCCTCCAGCAGCCAGACTTGTCTTCAACCTGCTTTTCTTTTCTGGGTATCCTTACCTTGCCTCCCCACACCATGCGGAGAGAAGAGGCTCTAATTCCTGCTGTCAGAGGGCCTGGGAGCGAGTGTGTGTGACTGTTAATGGTTGTTGGGAGAGAGCAAGTGGAACAGCAGTCTTAAGAGGATCAATGGTACTGTTCCTCGATGCCAAAAGGGAATTTAGAGAAGCTGTTGAGGAAGATGAAACCCCTGTGGAAATGGGGCAAGTTAGCCGAGTCTGATGGCACAATCTGAGGATGTGCCTGTTCCTGCTACAAGACTGTCATGAATATGGTCACCGCTCTGTTTCCCAAAGCACCAGCCATTCTCTTATGCAAGGGAGACCCTGTTGTGTAAGGACCCCTAATTACGATGGTTATTAGGCTGGTAAAGGGCTGGCCAGGTGGCACTTTGACAGGCCAGGTGTGGAAGTTCCTCTGGAAACTAGGTTCTGAGCATCATTTCATACAGTGAGTTGTTCCATCAGAGGAATAAGAAAAGCAGATGTGGGTGGGGCCAGAGGTGAGGTTATAATGAAGACCAGAGCTTTGGACTATGCCTGGCTCTGCACAGGGGGACTCTCACTGGTTGGAAGCCCTTTGTCAGGGGAAATCCCACTCATTCCGTTGTCTCCCAAGCTCCTTCTATTCACATGCCTGGGGCCTTTAAGTGCCATTTTCTTCAAAATTGGCCTAGGAATGACCATGCCCCACTCCTTCCTCCTGCCCCTGAGGTGAGCACAGGGTAGGGAAACAGACTGCAGAGAGACAGGTCCCCAGCAGCAGCAGTAGGGCAAGTCCTTGCCTTCTCTAGGGCTTCAGGATTTCTGACTCTGGTTGAGAAAGAGAAACCCAGGAAATGGGGCTTTGGTCATGATGCCATCTGGTTCCTGATGGTCCGGTTCAGTCTCAGAGGGAGCATCTACTCCAGGATTTGGGTGCGTGCAGGTGAGACAGCAGAGAAATAAGGAGAAGCAGGGCAAAGTTCAAAGGTGGCCCAGCCCTTACTCCCCAGCCCCCAATCCCATTGCTTCCATTGTTAAGAACACCTTTGCCCCTGGTGCTGTGAGCAGGGTAGTTGTGAGCAGTGCTCCCTATGCTTCTGTTGGATCTTCCCAGAGCATCTTCAGTTCCCTGAGAAGAGGGCGGGCCTGAGGCCATGATGGAATTTTTAAGCATTTCCTGTGGCCCCAGTGACCCCCCTTCCTCAGCCAGAAGCCCACCCTGCCAAGTATGTACCCTCCCACTCTCTTTTGACCCTAAACTCCCTTTACCCCCCACCCCCCAGTAGCCTTCTTGTCTGGGCTCGCCTGTCTCAGAAGCTTGGCAGCCTGTGGAGGGGTAGGCGGAAGCACAAAGGAATGGGTGTTCTTCTCCGAAGCCCTCCCCCTCCCTGGGCTCCAGGAGCTAAGGGTTTCCTTGTCTCATCTCTGGAGCAAGGCACCAAGCCCAGCCTTGCCTGGCCCCACTCCGGACATTCTTGGGAGTGCGTTTCCTTGGGAACTGGGTGGCTCGGGGTGCATGTGTTATCTGTGTGTCTGTGTAACAGGAGTGTGTTTATGTATCTCCGGATATGTTTGTGACTCTAGGCTTGTGTATTTCTGCATTTGTTTGTGTCTTTCCTTGTGTTTATAGATCAGTGTGTTCAAGTGGGTGTGGGGGTGAATCCAGGACTGATGGTACCAAAATGCCCATGAGTGTACTTCAGTGTTTATATGAGAACTCACTGGCCATATGCCTTCGGGTGGGCAGATGCTTGTGAGGACTATTTAGGGCTGGGTTTTGTGGCTCAGTTTTGGAGCCTTTGCTCAGCATGTGTGAAGCCCTGGATTCCATCCTTAGCACTGGGTGGCGGGGAGGGGGGATTTTCCCTGTCTTATTTCTCTTATATGGCCTTATAGAGTGGACCCTCCTCTTTAAAAAACAGAGGGGGTCTTGGGAATAACAAGGAGTCTGCTCTGGCTGGGCCAGGCCTTAGAAACATCATTCTGGGCACTGTGCCCAGCCATGGGCAACTTGGAGAGACACACTTCATGACAGGCAGAGATGGCAGTGACAGGCTCTTCCAGCAGGAGTATGCTTGGGCCAGGGGAGGGGGGAGGCGGGCAGAGAGCAGATGCCAACCTTTATCCTAGAGCTATGAACATGGGAGCATGAAGTGAGGGACCCAGGGGGACCTTGATTCCTCCCAGTACGGGAGCATCTTGGCACATCCCATGCTGCCCTCTCCTCTACAGAGCAAGAGGTGGAGCTGGGAATAGGACCAAGGAAATAAGGCAGAATCTCAATCTGGGTCTAGGCTGCCCCACCCTGGGATCACAGAGCCAGACCACATGAAAGATCAGGGAGGGGACTAGGAAGGGGAGGGTCCAGAAAGCCACACAGCTCAGGGCGCTGGCTCGCTGGCTGTCTAGACAGGAGGTCCCCTTCTGCTCCTGATGCACACTGCCAGTCTTTGCCTCCAAGCGTCCTTTACTTTCAAAACCCCACATTGGTGGGTAGGGGCTTGTGTGGGGCCAGCAGAGGAGTGTGCTCTCTGGAGTCCAGGACATTGGGCCTCTTCTTCTCCCACCCAGTTATCAATTATTCCTTCTGTAAATTGGGAGGGAAGACTCCAAGCTTTCTGATAGGAGATTGATGAAGATCTTGACTAATATGGTTCAAAGAAAGGAGAGGCCAAGTGACGCCTCGGAGCTTTCCCACTTCCTTGTGTCTGTCTCCTGCCCTGGTTCTCACTGGCGGGCATCCTCTGCCTGCCTGGGTCTGTCCAGCTGGCCATCACAGTTTCCAGATCTATGAATCACTCTTCCTTGAGGAGGTTTTGTTTTCTAAAACCTCCCCTCAGTTTGCATTTGACCCTATATGGTTTTTCCTTTTTCCCTCAGAAGGGGAATAAGTTTCATATGTGTGTGTGTGTGTGTGTGTGTGTGTAACATGGCAGTGACTGCGTGTGGTGATCGGCTATTCAGCAAGGGTGGAAAATTTCCCTCATTATTTCTCTAAGGAGGCTGGTATGTGTGTATATACACATACTTTATTATTTTTTAAAAAATTTTGTAATTGTAGATGGACAGAATGCTTGTATTTTATTTGTTTATTTTTATGTGGCGCTGAGGATTGAACCCAGTGCCTCACATATGTTAGGCAAGTGCTCTGCCCCTGAGCTACAGCCCCAGCCCATACACACACTTTTTTATATTCTAAGGTGAGGAGGAGGGGAAGAGGAAGTGATGGAGGAGACGAGTGTGGAGAGTGAACCCAGGGGCACTTTACCAGTGAGCTACAGTGATATATAGATATATATATATATATATATATATATATATATATATACACACACACACACACACACACATACATATATTTATTTATTTATTTATTTTGAGACAGGATCTCTCTAAGCTGAGGCTGCCTTGAACTTGTGATCCTCCTGCCTCAGCCTCCTGAGTTGCTGGGGTTACAGGTGTACACCACCACGACTGGCTACATTTATTTATTTATTTTGTTTTGAAATGGGGGTCTCACTATGTTGCCCAGACTGGCCTTAAACTTGAGATCCTCCTGCTCAGCTTCCCGAGTAGGTAGGATCACAGGCAAGCACCACTGGAGATTAACTTTATTTAAGAGTCTCTCCAGGGTCTGAGCAAAAGGATAGCTGTTCCCGAGTAAGAGAGTGAAACTAAGACAGGGAGTGGGGCCTGGGAGAATGTGTGCATGAGAATAAATGTGTGTGAGACATAAGAGTGGTCTGTGTGGAATGGAGTGTTTGTGAGACCCTGTGCCCAGTTGATGTGGTGTCAATGTGACTGAACAGTGTTGGTATGTCTTTGAGAGTTGGTGTGGGGATGTGTGAGCTGCCTAACATGTATTGTGTCCCAGGGTGAATGTGGTGTGTCCCCTAAGATTCTAGTGTCCAGGGTCAGTTCCTTGGGACAAGAGCAACTCTCTGGGGCTCCAGTTGGGTGGTAGGTACCAGCCTGGCTCAGAATCTTCAGCCTGTCCCTGGAGGCACCAGAGACAGATGGCACTGTTTTCCAGATAGAAAGGGTATTTTATTGGGGGAGAGGGCACTTGGGTGCCCCAGGAAGTGGGCTGGTTTGGAAGGGGCAATGCTTTGGTCCAGCCTGGGTCAATGGGGGTGAGCTCTGGGGAGTAGGGACTGGAAGAGTAGATATTTAGGATGGAGACAGGATCTGGACTGTGCTGCCTGTATTGCACAGAGCACTGCTTGACCTGAGTCCCCAGCTTGGGTGACCTTGTCACAGTAGAGACTGAGGTCCAGAGCTGAACCTAGTGACCTACCTGGAACCCACTGGGCCCCCACTCTTCTACTCTTCCTCAGTAGAACCACAGAATGTCCTCTATGGTCACTAAGGACATCCTCCTCATTCTCTAGATAAGTCATCCCAGGCCAGAGGGTGTGACTGGCCCAAGGTGACACTGGCCTGAACCCCAGACCTCCGCCACAGACTTACCCCAGAGAGTCCTGGGCGAAACCTGCACTTGGCCTCACTCCAGCTTCCTGGCTCTTCAACCTCTGGCCTCTATATTTACCTCTCACTTTTCCTTCAGGAGTTACCTCTCTCGAACCTCTCCTCCCTCTCCGCCCCACTTTTCCTCCTGTCCCTGGCGCGGGATCCCCAGCTTGCTGCCGGTCTGCATCCTCCCGCCCCGCCCCGCCTCTCCATCCAGCTCCACACTCGTCTCCTCCATCACTTCCTCTTCCCCTCCTCCTCGCCTTTGTCCCTCCCTCCCTGGCTCCCTTCCCCCGCCGCTGGTGGCCGGCCCGCCCCTCCCTGGGCATTGGCGGCTGCTCGCTGCCTGGCTGCTCGCTCGGAGCCTGGAGCCGGCGGCGCGGGAGGTCGGCCCGCCCCCTCAAAGGCCCCGGGCGGGCCGGGGACCTGCAGGGCCCGCGCTGGCCGGGGCCAACCGTCCGGAGGTCCGGGTCCAGCGGTGAGTGCTCAGCCCGGTCAGCCACAGCCCCTGGCGGCTGGGGCGTCCTGGGAGGGTGGGTGCAAGGAGGAGGGGGATGGGGTGCTCGACCTCTGGGAGCTTGAGGCTGTGAGACTCCAAGGTTGTGAGTCCCTGAACATTTCTGAGTGGGGTTCTGGGCTTGGGGCCACTTCTCAGCTGTGCAGACCTCATCTCTCCTAGCGCTGGGCAGTCCCCTCCTGGGATCCGCCTCCCAAGGGGTCGAGGGATCACGGTTAGGATGAGGGGAGCCTTGTCATGGCCGAGAGGGGTCTCTGATGGGAAAAACCAAGGCTCTTGTTCCTATTCTCCCTTCGTCCACCCTCCCTTTGGCCAGTCCATTCTATGTGTGACCAGCAGGGCAGTGAGTGTCGCTCTGTGTGTGCGAGTGAGCATGGCTGCCTATGATTCTGTGTGTGTTCCTATGAGTGTGTCGGTGTGTGGTGTTTCCCCTGTGCAGCTCTCCGAGGCAGGATCCACCCTCTCCTTTGCCCAGTGTTTTCCCTCCAGATGTGCAGATTCTCTACCCACCTGAAGCAGCTGGACCTTAGGTGCTCTGTGCATGGGGGTCAGGGACCATGACTTTGGTTGGGTTCCTGGGCTTCTAGACAGGGCTAGCCTTGTGGGTGTGGAGCAGGAGTGGACAGAGAGGCCACTTCTTCCCAGATACCCACTGGCCAGGCCCCTGGGGGCGATAGTGCCAGAGTTGGGGCTATGCCTGAGGCCCCTGAGTGCAAATAGAAAGTTAATTTGGGCAGGAGCTGGGCTGCTCTCAGTCCTGCTGCCCTCCTGCCCGCTCTATTAATACAGCTCTAGCTCTGCTGCCTGGCATCACTATTTATAGCCCAGAGGGAGCGAGGCCACACCCCCGCGTGGGGTAGGGGGAGGGGCAGGTGCCTCCAGTCCTATAGGGGCTAGGGTAAGAGGGTCCATAGATACCCACAGCCTTCTTGGGTGGGCCTGGCACTGCTGGGATGGGATCCACCCAGACACCCCCTCCTTCCCAGTTTGGACTGTGTGTTCAGGCTCTTCCTAACCGCTATCCCTCTCCCTCCATCAACCTGGAGTTGAGTGGGTCTGTCTAGACCCTGCAAACTCATCATTAATTAGTTTGTTAAATGGCTGAAAGGAAGGAGAGGGGCCAGGCAGGGCCGTTCCTGAAACAGCTGTGGTTGTAATTAGGTGGACGGTGTGGTTGACTGGCATTTATTTCAGTTATGATTACTCTGGATCAGCTTCTCTGATTGGTGACTTGGCAGAGAAGGCAATCCCCTTTCCTAACCACCCATCACCCTGGGCGGGCCTTTGGGTGTGCCAAGGGAGTGAGCAGCTTTGTCTGATATGGGCTTCTTATCCTGCTAGTCCTCTGCCCCATGGCAATGCCAGGGGTCTTAAGAATGGACTCCTGAGCTTCTCAGTAGGGGGCCTGCCAAAGTACCCACGTGGCCTGGGATGCCCTTTGCCCTTGCTGCCTCCCTGAGCTGCACTGTCTCAGCGTCCAGGAATGTAGACTTCCCTGCCAGTCTTAGCTCAGACTGGCATGAAGTTTGGGGTGCCAAGTGGCATTGGATTGGGTAGACAGGAGGCTGAGACCAGGGGTGTGGACAAATGGAATGGTGGGTGGTAGAGAGCAGGGGCTCTGGCCTCTCCTAGCATAGCATCTTCTGTAGGAGTCCTTTAGCACCTGGTATGGCAAGGAGGTGGAATTCTGCCAGCCAGGCTTAGGCGCCTGAGGGGACACCTGCCACTGTGCACACTCCTGAGCCCCTGGCTACATTTTCTGGCTCCCACATAATAACCTCCCCCTTCTATGCACTCACACTTCCTGGGCAGGACTAGGCTTGTGTCTACCGCCTGGGAATGGGCTTTACTGAGCCCAGTGGTCTGGGTCTGACTAGATTCCAGGTGAGACTAGAGGAATAGCCAGAGGATGCCATGTCAAAAAGAAACAGGGTTAAAAAAAAAAAAAAAAAGCAAGAAACAGGGTGGCCAGGCACAGTGGGGCACCTCTGTAATCCCAGTGACTCAGGAGGCTGAGGAAGGAGGATCACAAGTTCAAGACTATCCTCAGCAACTTAGTAAGGCCCTAAGCAACTTAGTGAGACCCTGTCTCAAAATAAAAAATAAAAAAGGGGCTGAGGATGTGACTCAGTGTAAAGCATCCCTGGGTTTAATCCCAGTGCTGAAAATAAAGAAAAAAGAAACAGGGTGGAGGTTACTCCTTAGATTCTCAGAGAGGGTGCCAGTTCTCCTGAGGCCACACAGCAAGAAGGAATCTGACCAAACCATGGCTTTTCCCTTGTCCACTATATCAGAGTTTTATTTGTGACTCTGGTAGTTGCTGCCTTTTAAACTAACCCTTCTAGCTGGGCATGGTGACGCATACCTGTAATCCCAGTGATTTGGGAGGCTGAGGCAGAAGGATCAAGGCCAGCCTGGGCAATTTAGTGAGACTCTTTCATGAAATTAAAAATAAAAGGGCTGGAGGGCTGGGGATGTGGCTCAGGGATTGAGTTCTTGCCTAGCATGCATGAAGGCCTGGGTTCAATACCCAGCACTGCAAAAAAGAAAAAAAAAAAAGAAAAGAAAAGAAAACCAAACTGCTGGAGATGTGGGGATGTAGCTTAGTGGTAAGGCACCCTGGGTTCAATCCCTAGTACTGGAAAAACAGTAAAAAACAGACTAACCCTTCTATTCAGAAGATGATTGGATGTATCATGAATCTAGGTTGGGGGTAGGAGGATGTGGTGTTCATGTTCTCTGAAGAACTTTCTCCACTGATGGTATTTTTCACACATGGTCTTTTTAGCCCAGTAAGCTCAGTGGTATGGTCCCATTTTTCTGAGGAGAGAACTAGAGTTGGAGGTGAAGTAACTTCACTGAAAGATCCCACAGGCGGTAGTGAGAAGAGGAATTAGGAGGATGTAGTTTGGGGACTTGCCTGCCAGTGTTCTTTCTACTCTGCTCTGTGCTGTGGAGCCCCACACGGGCCCAGCTCAGAGACAGGCAGGGTCAGGTGTGCATTGTGGGGACACTGTAAGTATAGGTGGGAACTGCTTTTTGGAGCTGGGGGTGAACCTACTAGTGCTGCGGGTTGTCCCTGCTTGTCCCTTGCAAGCATTTGCTTTCTCTGCAGGCTGCATGTTGTGCCTGGGTCAGTCCACCTTCCTCCGCTTTAACCACCCTGCTGAAGCCAAGTGGATGAAGAGCATGATTCCAGCAGGGGGCCGGGCTCCTGGGCCCCCCTACAACCCTGGCTCTGGTAGGTGTCTAGCCTGGGGCAGGGAGATGCTGGGTTGGTGGTACCCCTTTGACCTCTTCTCGCCCACTTCAGCCATTCTTACAGTGTTAGGGTGGGACAATATACTGGGTCTGGTCTCGCTGCCACCTACCATAGTCTGCTGGAGAAGGCCAGGCAGAGGGGCTACTGGGAGAGAGCCGAGGCAGTGCTGCTTGGCTGAAATTGGGAATTGATGTACCTTGAGGGATAGAGGGGTCTGCCTGTCTTTATCCTACTGACCTAGAAGAGGCCACTCAGTGTCTGGGACCCTGCCTTCTTGTGATACCACCAGGAACCTCACCCTCAAGAATGGCCTGAGCATTAGGTTGAACCCCCAGTAAGCCCTGGTGGGGCCCACCTGCTGGTGATCATGTTCTTGGGCCCTACCCAACCCTCAGGCCTTGCCATGCTCGAGGATGACTCAGAGGAGCAGCTGCAGTTTGTGTGTGAATTATTGATCCCCAGAGGAGAATTGGTGATTGTTCTAGGAACCAACACAGGCCTCCTCAGCCAGCTGCCTAGGGGTGGGGGGCAGTGAGTCTGCCCCTCTAGACTTTGCAGTGGCATTCAATGGCTGCAGGGCTATAGGTGCCAATGTAGCTATGGGGCAGATGGACACATGTGTCTGGGACATCTGGTGGAGTAGTTATCAGCGACCTAAATGTATAGTCCGGGAACTTGAAGAAAGTTGAGTGGTCATTGGGATCAACACTATCCATGACAACCCCATCTGACTGAGTTGCACACAGTCCCAGAATTTTGGACCCATGCTCTGTCTTGCATAGGAGTTCCCTTCTCCTCTTTCTCAACCCCAGTCTCTTCTAGTTCCCTGGGAGCACAGAAGCCTAGATTCCTAGTCCACTCCCTGGTTAATTTTACCCTGCCTCCACCCCAGCCTTGTTATGCCACTTCTCAGAGCTGTTTGAGGCAATGGTTCCAGGGACTGCAGTCCCCTGGTTGGTTGACAAGGGGCCAGGCAAAGGCAGGCTCTTGCTGGCGTGGCTTAATGGGATAATTGGAGGCATTGAGCTGCACCTCGTGGCTGGCCAGCGGGGCTTCCAGGAACCAGCCATTAGCACTGAATCCCTCCCCTGCCTCTGATTGGACAGAGGGCTCCAGCGCACAACCCTTGCCCAGCCCTGAGGCTTTGTTTTTTTCTCCGGGTCTCTGGCTGCTGTGTTGGGAGGAAATGATGTCCTATTAGAGTAGGAGGCCCTGGAACTTCTGGCCCACTCCACAGTAGGTCCCATCTCCTATGCAGAATGCCCCCTTACCCTTCCTGAAGAGAGATGTAAGGACGATGAGAAAACCAAGACAGGAAGGAGTCTAGTCCAGGGGCAAGTTGGCAAAAACTAGGCTTAGATGTATCCTGGCATTTTGTTAACTTTGTCCTATGTCATAAAATGTTAGAGCCAGGAGGGTCCTGCCCATCTTCTTCCTTTACAAAAGGAGACACTGAGGGCAAGTAACTTGGCTAAGGATACAGAGCACAGCAGTGGCAGAGCTGGCTGGTGCCAGCACCTGGTGAAGAACCCAGATATCCTGGCTTCTTCAGATCTGTGCTAGGAAGAGGTGGGGTGGTGTCCTTGCTCTTGTGCATATGTAGCTTCCAAAGCCCAAGGCCAGAGCCTGAGACCTCTTTGCATTTTCCCTCAGCTGAATCAGAAAGTCTGGTGAATGGGAACCACACCCCACAGCCTGCGACCCGGGGACCCCCAGCTTGTGCCAGCCACAGTTCTTTAGTGAGCTCCATTGAGAAGGACCTGCAGGAAATCATGGACTCACTGGTGCTAGAGGAACCTGGAGCTGCTGGCAAGAAGCCTGCTGCAACCTCCCCATTGTCGCCAATGGCTAATGGTGGCCGCTACCTGCTGTCCCCTCCAACCAGTCCTGGGGCCATGTCTGTGGGCTCCAGCTATGAGAACACCTCTCCAGCCTTCTCTCCACTCTCTTCACCAGCCAGCAGTGGGAGCTGTGCCAGCCATTCACCCAGTGGGCAGGAGCCAGGACTGTCTTCTGTACCCCCGCTGGTGCCTGCTCGCTCATCCAGCTACCATTTGGCCCTGCAGCCCCCACAGTCCCGCCCAAGTGGTGCCCGCTCCTCTGAGAGTCCCCGGCTGGGTAGAAAAGGAGGTCATGAGAGGCCTCCCAGCCCTGGCCTCCGGGGGCTATTGACTGATAGCCCTTCAGCCACGGTCTTGGCAGAAGCCCGCAAAGCCACTGAGAGCCCCCGACTGGGAGGGCAGCTGCCTGTGGTAGCTATCAGCCTGAGTGAATACCCAGCTGCCGGTGCCCGCAGCCAACCCACCAGCATTCCTGGCAGCCCCAAGTTCCAGTCTCCAGTTCCTGCTCCTCGCAACAAGATTAGCACACTCCAGGACCGCCCTCCAAGCCCTTTCCGTGACCCTCCCGGCACGGAGAGGGTATTGACAACGAGTCCCTCTCGCCAACTGGTGGGCCGAACATTTTCAGATGGGTCAGCCACCCGCACCCTGCAGCCTCCTGAGAGTCCCCGCCTGGGTCGGCGGGGCCTGGACAGTATGCGAGAACTCCCTCCCTTGAGCCCGTCTCTGTCCCGACGAGCTCTCTCCCCACTGCCTGCTCGGACCACCCCAGATCCCAAGCTCACCAGGGAGGTAGCAGACAGTCCACGGCCCCGGCGGTGGGCAGCCCATGGAGCTTCACCGGAGGACTTCTCCCTGACTTTGGGGACACGAGGCCGCAGAACACGGAGTCCCTCACCTACCCTGGGGGAGTCCTTGGCACCTCGCAAGGGCAGCTTCAGTGGCAGGCTGAGCCCAGCCTATAGTCTGGGTTCTCTTACTGGGGCTTCGCCACGCCAGAGCCCTCATGCCCAGAGGAAGCTCTCCAGTGGGGACTTGCGGGTACCTGTCATTAGGGAAAGGAAAAATAGCATCACAGAGATCAGTGACAATGAAGATGACCTCCTGGAGTACCACCGGCGGCAGCGCCAAGAGCGGCTCCGGGAGCAGGAGATGGAGAGGCTGGTGAGCAGATGCCAGGGAGACTGCCACCATCCAAGGCAGGGTCTCTGCCAGGGCGTGGGCAGGCCAGCTGGCAGAGCAAGGGGGCCCTTGGATAGGGCCTGGGCTTATGCATCCCCAACTTCAGGATACGCCTTAATGACTAGTATCTCATAGTTCTGGTGCCCTGAAGAGTAACTTTGAAACCTCTAAGGCTTTATTTTAAATTCTTGCTAATTTTGCATATATTCTACAACAGAGCATTTGTTTTAATGTATAAACTAAGTTTTAATTATTTACTCGAGTACAATGAATCTCTAGGAAAGCATACCACTTTTTTTTTTTAATATTTATTTTTTAGTTTTAGTTATGGTGAGGCCTTGTATCTCTCAGTTTGAGAAGCAGGTTGTGGGGATGAAAAGGCTGAGGCCCAGAGAGGGAATTGGATTTTCTGAAGTAATACATCAAGTTTTGGCAAAGTTGGAATTGGAACCCAAATCTGCTGTCTTTCCATCTCTGTCTCGGGCTTTTTTCCCCCGTTTTGGTACTGGGGATTGAACTCTTGGACACTCCACTACTGCCTGCCCCATCCCTTTTTATTTATTTATTTATTTTGTTTTGAGAGAGGGTCTTGTTAAGTTAACCAGGCTGACCTTGAACTTGTGATCCCCCATCTCAGCCTCCCCAGTAGCTGAGATTACAGGTGTGCGCCACAATGTCCAGCTTGAGGCTTGTTCTTTTTTTGGTACTGGGGATTGAACCCAGAGGTGCTTAACCACTGAGCCACATCCCCAGCCCTTTATTTGTTGTATTTTGAGACAGGATCTCATTAAGTCGCTAAATTGCTGAGGCTGACTTTGAACTTGTGATCTCTTGCCTCATCCTCTGAGCTTCTGCGATTATAGGCATACACCACAGTGCTTGGCCACCCTGGGATCTCTTCCTTTGAGGGGCAGTGAGCTTGGCCCCAGACACAGGCAGAGTTCCCCAACTCTTCCGGCATTGAGGCTTGTTCTTTAGAAAAGCTCCTGGTCCTTCTTTCTTGCTTCTTTTTGACCTCTACAAATGGAAGGCAGCTGCTCATCTCAGCCCCAGCAGGATAACTGGGAGTATGGTAGCAGGGAATAGGGAAAGAACAGGGTGGGCAGCCCCTGGCTGGCATGTGTGATTGTGACCTATGCATCTGCATGTGTGCATGTGGGTGCATGCAGGGCTGGGTGTGGCTCTGGGCAGCTGTGCTGGAGTTGGCATCTGAGCTGGGTTGGGGCCGGGGATTCTCCAGATAGTGCAAGGAGCTCCAGAGGCTCTGGCCAATGTATACATACTTGAGCCCACACACAGGAAAATGGATTCTGCTCACTTTCCCTTGAGAGTGGAAGCATGGGGTTCCTGAGGGCCCAGGAACTGTGGGATTGGTTTAAGGAGAGGAACTGGAACTGGAGACCCTTCGGGAAGAAGCTGGACAGTTTGGGGTGAGGGTATGCGACAGTGTGCTTCTGCTGGGTGGGAAGTGGGCTCCCGGTCTTTCCCATTGCTACATCTTCAGTCACTGTTTGGCCTTGGCCTACACCACAGTGCTTGGCCACCCTGGGATCTCTTCCTTCGAGGGGCAGTGAGCTTGGCCCCAGACACAGGCAGAGTGCCTCAACTCTTCCACTGAGCCTCCCCACCCCCATCCCGTCACACAGGCACACCTTACCACCAGCCCTGACCTGCCCCACCTGCCACTTTAAGTCTTGGAGGCTGCTCGCCCTGCCCCTCCCACCCCAACCAGGCTGCTTATCTGGGTCCTAGGGCGGGGGCAGGGCATGGGCCCAGCCTTCTGGGTGCTGGGATTCTGTTCCTGCATTTTTTGCCATGGAACCGGGCAAGCAGCAGGAGGAAAACCGGGTAAGTGTTGAGGGGTGAGGAGTCATGGCTGAACTGTATGTAGTCAGAAACCTTTGAAGAGGTTAACAGACCCCAGAGGGCCATGGGAGGCTCAGGACCAGGATACAGAGCTGGAGTATTGTGAATGGAGACTGGGACGCTGATCAGGAGCATGGTTGCACTATTTGTCCTCACATCTCCATCTTCTGAGAGGTGACTGCTTCTTGATGTGTGTAGGGAAGGCTGTAAGTGTCAGGGCCACAGAGCACTTGTATCTGGGTCTGCACATTCAACAGCTAGCAGCAGCCCTCCCTGCTGGTAAGGAATCTGAGGGTGGCTTGGAGCTGGGATGGGGACAGGGAGTACTGGGTCTCAGCTATACCTCTTTTTCATGTGTGTCTGGGCTGAGTGTCAGGTCCTGTGGGCCCCTGGGTCTGCTTCCCAGCCTGTCTGTCTGCTGGTGCCCACCCAGCTGTATGTGGACTGTGTTTATCTGTGTGAGTATGTATTTGTGCATGTCAGGGCTGGTGTCTGTGTATCTACCTGTTAAAGTAGGGCTAGTGCACACGTTGCATCTGCACCTGCCTGTGTGCATATCTGTGTGTCATTGTGCCCTTGTGCGTAAGATCTGTGTGTACCTGTGTCAGCGTGAGCACCTGAGTTGACATGTATCTCATTGTGGTCTTCAGTCTGACTACCCATATGTCTCTGTGTGTGTTCAGGTGTGTCCTTGTGACCACGTGGAAGCCCCATCCTGGGACAGAATGAGAAGGGAGAGGAAACAGGAAGATAGGAGGGGCCGGCCACATGGACAGGTGGCACACAGGCTGGTTCCTTATGTCCACTTCTGGGGCACTCACCTTGCCTTGGTCTCCCACAGTTCTTGGGGCTGGTGCTCTCCTGACTTGACGCTGGGCCCCATGCATTTAGTGTTCCAGCTCTCCCTCCCCGCAGGGCTCGGCCTCTCCCTCATGCCCTGTTCTGTCTACCCTTCCCAGGAGCGCCAGCGCTTGGAGACCATCCTGAACCTGTGTGCTGAGTACAGCCGGGCTGATGGGGGACCAGAGGCCGGGGAGCTGCCCAGCATTGGGGAGGCCACTGCAGCTTTGGCACTGGCAGGTCGGAGGCCCTCACGAGGCTTTGCCGGGGCCATTGTGGCCTCTGGACGGAGCAGCGAGGAGCCTGGAAGTGCTGCCCAACGCCTGTGGGAGAGCGTGGAGCGCTCAGATGAAGAAAATCTCAAGGAGGAGTGCAGTAGCACAGAGAGCACCCAGCAGGAGGTGGGGTGGGCTGAGGGACTGGACTGGATGAGGGGCAGGGCCAGGGTACTAGAGGGAGGCTGGTGTGGTGAATACCAGGACCCAGTGGGAGGGAAGTAATGAAAGCATTGTTTGGGAAGAGACCAGAGATCAGAGGTGTAGAAATGAGGAGGCGAGGAAAAGAATAGAGGTGGTGTTGACTTTCCCGAGTTATTAATAGGCTTTTCACCTGCCTTTCCTTGGGGCCCCACCCAGGCCTGGCACTCTGGTAAATCTTTATTCCCTGAGGCTGAGCTTTTATGGCTTCCCTGGCAGGCAGGCGGGTAGCCTCCTGTCTCAGTTCAACCACTCTTTCTAAGTGCCCTGAAGAATATGTGGTTTGGTCTCTTAATCTGTTATCTTGGAAGGCACTGGGCATCCTTGGCTGATTGCTGCCCTCCCCTCCAGCATGAAGATGCACCTAGCACCAAGCTCCAAGGAGAGCTGCTAGCCCTAGAAGAGGAGCGGGCTCAGGTGTTGGGGCGTGTGGAGCAGCTCAAGGTCCACGTGAAGGAGCTAGAGCAGCAGCTACAAGAAGCGGCCAGAGAGGTGAGCTGGCTGGTAGGGTACAGGCCCCTAATAGGGGCCCGAGTTCACTGTTTTAATAGGGATCTTGGTATCTACCTCCAGGCCGAAATGGAGAGGGCGCTGCTGCAGGGGGAGAGGGAAGCAGAGCGGGCACTGCTGCAGAAGGAGCAAAAGGCAGTGGACCAACTACAGGAGAAGCTGGTGGCCTTGGAGACTGGCATCCAGAAGGAGAGAGACAAGGTAATCCACACCTGGTCCAGCTTGGTGCTAGGAACCAGTGACCCAGGAGAGAAGGAGAAATGCCTTCCCTGGGGCCCTGAACCCCTCACCTTATGATCCACCCTGCATACCAGGTGGTTTCTGTGGTCCTCGAGGGCCAGGGGCCTAGTCCTCTCTGGAAAGTACCAGCTTGAAGGATGCTGCCTGGGGCTGGGCTGGTGTTTGTGGTCTTCTCTGTCTGGGTCTCTGTGCTACCTCTGGGTGCCTGGGTTCCTGCCATTCTGGGCCCTTCATGGCCCTTTTAGGAAGTGCCAGGGCCCCTTCTTGGGCAGTGAGTACAGCTGGAGGGACTTGTGCTGGGAGGTGATTCAAGTTTGGGTCCCGCCATCTGGAGGACACTTTCCTCCAGCATGCCTCAGATGCTTAGGTTGTGGTCTTTGGGAGATGGTCCACAGGCCTCTGCTTCCCAAGTCTTCAGAATCCGCACCCTCCCATCTCAGATGGTCCCAGCTCCTGCCCCTGCCCCTTTCAGATTTCGTGCCAGCCTGCAGGGGCCGCTCCATCCCACAGGGGCCATTCCAGCATGTCCAAGATGCCCAACAACGTGCCAAAAGCTCTGAAGTGGAGAGGGGTCATCTATTTCTGGATTTGACAGTATTTTTCCAAGAATTAAATTTTCCCTTTGGATTTTTTGAGAGTATCTTCCTCTTGCCCTCAATTTTGAAAGTCTTAAAAATTCTTTTTTTTTTTTTTTTTGAGCTTTGGCTCTGGCCCCCAAAACCACACTCCCAAATTCTGTGCCAAATTAACTCCATGCTTGTCAACCAGGCCTGCACTAACGCCCTGTCTAATCACTGTCCTGGGCTCTCCGCATGCCCCTAACTGCCAGGCCACCCAGGCAGGGCTGAGCCACGCCTGCTTGTGCACTAACTCCACAGGTGCCTCGTGTCCTGACCTCTCCCTTCTAATATTGTCTCCTTCTTTTCTTGATGTGGGATCTTATGGTTTTGATCAGAAAGGAAGTCGCAGGAGGGCACAGCAGCTAAACTTTTCTCTATGGGGCATTGGCAGAAGGGCTATTAAAGGTGGTGGTGGTGGGGGGATGGTTGGCTCAAGAACTGCTCAGCCTGAACAGCCCCTCCCACTGGACAGTTAGCAGCTTCCTGCAGAGCAGGGGGAGGCAGGCTGTACTCCTTCAACCACCTGCCCTCTGGAGATGAGGGGTAAGGAGGTCCAGTTGTGGGCATGGCCTTGGAGGGATTGGACAGGACCTCTGTGTCAACTCAGTGGCTCCCCACCTAGTTTTCCCAAATCCACATACCCCAATCAGAAGAAGGGGTAGCCTCTCCCATCCTTCCCCCACCCCCCTAGAGGCCATCTAGAACACAGGTTATTTTAAAGGCAGGGTCCAAGAATGTGGAAGTGCCTGGACCCCAGGAGCTTCTGATCAGGGCCTTCTTTTGGAGATGGGTAGGCGGGTGGGTGGTGTGGAGGGAAGAGGCGGGGTGAGTGGTGGAGTGCAGTGTAGGGGCTTACTCTCAGGGATGAAGCTCAACATTTCATGAGGAACCTGCCTGTCCTCACTTCTCATTGACTTGAGATTGCTTGGAGGCCTGGGCTTTGCCTTCTCTCTGGGCCCAGCTGTTTGAGGTTGTGGCAGTGAAGGTGCTGTTGGTGATGGTGGTAGTGATGGTGGTGGTGGAAAAGGTTCATTTGTTTTCCCTTTACAGCCCTCAGCCCATGGCCCCACTTTGGCTTTGGTATCAGTAATCACAGTTTCTCCTTTGCCTGTCCTTTAGAGGGGTGACTCACCAACTCCTCCCCTCGTCCCCCTTGCCGCCCTCAGAGTGTCATCTCGCCCAGACAGAGCCATCCACCTCCTCTCTGTACTCACTCCTGGGGCTCCTATTACCATGGCAACGGCCGAACTAATTGTAACCCTCATCCCTGCTGAAATTCAGCCTGCAGAGCTGGCACCCCACCCAGCTCTGCAGGGCAGCCAGGGTGTTGGGCTGGGGTCCCCTTGCTGCATTGCTGTAGCTCTAACATCCTCCCCAGCCCCTGGATTTAACTCATCACTCCTCTTTCTCCCTGGGTTAAATTTTGGTCTCTGGGCAGCGCGTGAAGCTTGAGGCTCTGCTTCACCAGGTAGAATCAACTTTGACCTTGACTGGTTTGGAGAGGCAACAGAAGGCCTTACCTACCTTAATACCTACCCAGACATTCCTAGTTCAAGGAACTCCAAGGGACCAAAATTTCCACCCTGCCCTACACCTGTGCCTGTCTTACACTGTCCCCTGCGCCACTGAGCCCTGTTTTACACCTTTGCTTCTGGCCTGTCTCCCTCTACCTCCACCCTGTTCACTTTCCCTTTCTGCCCTCTTCTTCCTTCTCTTTGATTTCTTGCCCCGCCCGCGGTCTCGCGCTGCGCCCGCGCCCCTCCCCCGCCGGGCCGGAGTTGAGGAGTGTGTGTTCTCTCTCCCCTGTGCCCCGCCTCCCTCCCCTCCCGCCGACCAGGAGAGGGCGGAGCTGGCCGCGGGACGGAGGCACCTGGAGGCCCGCCAGGCGCTCTACGCCGAGCTCCAGACGCAGCTCGATAACTGCCCCGAGTCAGTGCGGGAACAGTTACAGGAGCAGCTGAGAAGGGTCAGTTCCACCAGCCCCCTCCCCCGGCCCCCGCGGGCCACCGCCCAGACAGAAGAGAGGAGAGCAGTGGGACGGGACCGTCTGGCCCCTGCAGTACCTGCCGGACACCAGGGTCTGTGCTGTGGCTTGGAGGGGACCGGCAAGGTTGGGGGGATCAGAGCTCCAGGCTGTGATGCCCGCTAAAGGCGCACAGCCGAACAAGAGCAGAGGGAGTTGGGTGGGGGCAGGTGCCTTCCCCAGTTTTCCCGGGTGCAGCCCCCCAAACCCACACCTCTGTGGCCTGGCCTTCCTGGCCCAGAGTGGCGTTGTGAGCACCACCCAATTCCCGATGTCGCTGTCGTTGAAGGAGGCAGAGGCCCTGGAGACGGAGACAAAGCTCTTTGAAGACTTGGAGTTCCAGCAGCTGGAGCGCGAGAGCCGCGTGGAGGAGGAGCGCGAGTTGGCGGGCCAGGGGCTGCTGCGGAGCAAGGCCGAGCTGCTGCGCAGTGTCGCCCAGAGGAAGGTGTGTCCCGTCCACTCCTGCTAAGGGCGGCCCGTGGGGAAGGGGGCTGGAGGCCAGTAACCTGCGTTAAAATCGAAGTTGGTGATGTAATGAGAGTTAACTTCACTTTTGAGGCCTCATTTCCCTGTCTGTAGTATTAGAAATATAACAAGATTCTATGAGAATTAGAATGTAGAGGCAGAACAGGACATGATGGTAGAAAGTGCTCAACAAAGGATGGCTAAAATTAAGCTCTGACTCCCCTCAGTCTTCCAGTAGAAAGTGGAGTGGGCTCACCTTGAGAGTTGGGCACTGATTGGTCAGAGAAGTAAAAGATGGTGGCCCAAGCCTGTAATCCCAGCCACTTAGAGGCCAGGCCGAGGCAGGAGGATCAAAAATCCAAGACCTGCCTTTGAAACTTGGTGAGACCCTGTCTCAAAATAAAAAAAAAATAGAAAGGGCTGGAATGTAGCTCAGTGGCGGAGTGCCCCTGGGCTCAATCCCTAGTACCTCCCCCCCACAAAAAGAGAAAGAAGAAGAAGAAGAAGAAGAAAAAGAAGAAGAAGAAAAGAAAGATGAAGAGGAAGAGGCTTGCTCCTGTCATTATTTATTTATTTTAGTTTTGGGCATTGAACCCAGGGCCCCTCCTTCATGCATGCTAAGCACATACTCTACCACTATCCCCAGTCCTGCCCTTGCCCTTGTAATGCTAGGACACATATAGAGATCTATGATCTGAATATTAGAGCTAGCTGGGGCCCTAGGATAGGCATCTTCTAGATTCCATTTCTGGTTCAGGCTCCACATGGCTGAGCTATAAATCAAGGGGATTGAGTATTGTGTTCTGGTGGGTTCTGCTGCACTAGTGCTCTGATAATCTGCTTTTGATCTCAGCCAGACCAGGCACAAATGGTGACAGGATGATGGGCAGGTGTGTGTTAGGCTGAGGCAGGGGAGGGAATGGAGAAGATAGCCCAGGTGGTTCACATGCTCTTGGCTGAGCCTCAAGCTTGTGCATCCATATACAAGCATTGCAGTTTGCCTGGCTGAAATGAGTGTGGAAGGTAAGGATGCAGATCTGGGGAACAGTGTCCAAAAGTGGTAAGTTGGGGGACTTGCCGGTTTGGTGGCAAAAGTGGAGCTGCTGGACCTCCCAAGTCCAGAGAGTCCATGCTTTCTTCCCAGAGCTGCATCCACTTTCCAATGTAAGGCTGATGCAAGGAAAGAAGAAAACTGGCATTTCCCAAGCCCATGGGTGTGTGCCAGGGACCCTACCAGGAGGCCTCCTTGCTGTCCTTAGGTCATCTCACAGGTGCTCTTATTCTCTTTTTATAGACAAGGAAACTAGGACCTGCAGAAGCCAAGTTTGTCCAAAGCCTCCCATCTATGGATTTCAGAGTTAGAGTTGGAACCCAGGCCAGCTTGGTCCACAATCCATGTTTCTTGTACTGTGGCCCACAGGGTCTAAGGGCTGGCACTTCTTCAGCCTCTTTTTCTTTCCTCCTAGAGGAAGTGCAGCAAAGAGCCTTAGATCAACTGATCTTGTGCCTTTGAAGCCCTAGTGGATGTGAGCTCAGGAAGTCTGGGAGGGGTCAGTGGTAGTGGGCTCTACTTCATTCCTCTCCACGCCCACCATGGCCTCTGGGTGCCCTCAACCATTGAGGCCCGGGGGTCACATTCTTCCCCATGCTCCTCCTGGTGAGCCTTGCCTAACCTTCATCCTGGGCTCCCAGTGTCTCACCCCAGGCTGTGTCTGCCCTGGAGCTCTGTGCTTCTCTGTCCACTCTGGTTCAGAGCGGTTGAAAGTACTGGCCTTGGAATCCAACAGATCTGGTTCTAGCTATACCACTTACTAACTAAACGATGTTTGCTCCTAAATATGTCTGTTTTCACTTATGAAATGGGCATAAGAACACTTGCCTCATAAGATTAAAATGAGGTAACAAATGCAAAACATTTAGCAGAGTTCCTGGCTCCTACTAGATTTTCGGTAAATGGCACTCCTGCTGAGGGACTGCCTGGCCTGCTGCAGCACTGACTTGGGCTGACTCCAGGTTAGAGAGTCATGCCTTCCTCTCCCATGTGTTGCTCTGAAGATGCTTTAAGAACTTCTCTTCCAGAAAACCCTCCTGGGAATAACCCAGCCCATTGTCCCTAGCCCTCATGCTTCCCCCTCACTAGTGTCTTTTCATTTCCTTTCAGCACATGATTGTTGAGTGAGGCACTGTGCTAAGCCCTGTTGGGGTTATAGAGATGGAAAAGACACTGGTCCTGCCCTTGGATCTTATAGTTAGCCGGGGCTGGTGGTGGAGACAGATGTATTCACAAATAGCAATAGGATAAGAAGGGCAGTGAGGTGGAATCATATGAGCACAGAGAAGGGAGCAAAGAAATTGGTGATCAAGGAAGGCTTGTGGTGGGGTAGCATTTGTTCTGGGAGGATGAGGAGACTCAGGATGAGTGGACAAACCCCAGACAGCCCTCCTGGACTGAGGAAGGCCTGAGTCCAGAGGCGCAGAGCTAGGTATACAGCATGCCGAGCTAGGGGTACAGAGGGCCAAGCAGGCAGGGAACTGCAAAGGGTGGGACTGGTTACCAGGTAAGGAGTTTGTGCTGTAGCCTATGGGTAATGAGAAACCACTGTAAGATTTTGAGGAAAGAGGTAGTATGACCTTAGTTATGGATTAAAAAAAAAAAAAAAAGAATTCAAGTAATATATATTCTTTTTAGAAAGATTAGAAAACTCAGATAAAGCCAGAGACCATTTTAGGAAGACATTTTGTGACAATGTAGAATAGATCAGAAATTTGAGAGTGGAAGCAGGAGGTTGGTAAGAGGACCCAGCTGGGTGGTGGCTGTGGGTGCATGAGGCAGGGAGCTATTCAGTGTCTCTAGGCTTCAGGACCCATTGGCTATGGTGTGAGGGAAGGGAGATTTGGGGATCTGGGTTCTGGTGGTAATGCCTGGTGGCACAGTGTCACTGGTTGAGGGAGGGAGGAGCAGAGATGGAGCTGGCCATGGCAGCCAGGTCTTCCTGGGTTGAGTCAAGGCCAAGGTGAAGAGGTGGTTGATTCCCTTCATTGGAGCCTGGGGTCTCTGGTCAGGAGAGAGTCAGCCATTCCTCACCTTGGGCTCAGCCCCATCTTCCTAGGGCCTGACTAATCACCCCATCTCCTTAGGAGCGCCTGGCCGTCCTGGACAGTCAAGCTGGGCAGATCCGGGCCCAGGCTGTGCAGGAGTCGGAGCGCCTGGCCCGGGACAAGAATGCATCCCTGCAGCTGCTGCAGAAGGTAGCTCCTTGGGTTGGGTGGGGCTTGGGAGTAGGGTGAGTGCAGGGAGCACAGAGGGCTGGGGTGGACCTTTGCCAGCATGGAGCCCCGGTCACAGAGTACCCCCTCTATCACCCTTGCTCCCTCTTTCCTCTGACTCTGCCACTTGGGGCTCACAGGAAAAGGAGAAACTGACTGTGCTGGAAAGAAGGTACCACTCACTCACGGGGGGCAGGCCTTTCCCGAAGACCACCTCGACCCTCAAAGAGGTAACATTGTTGGGTCAGCTCCTAGCTTCTGGTCAAGGGAGGGGTCCTGGGAGGCCTGGAGCAACATGTGCCACCTTCACCCCAATGACATCTTCCTGAATGGAGAGATTTGAGGAGTTCCCTGAGGGATTGGCTCTCTGTGGCCACCAACTTGCTTCCTATTAGTTGCTTTCAGGAGTCATCAATCTCATCATTTTGGGGGCTGAATGTATGTGAGGGTTTGGTGGGGTACGGGCTGTGTGGACTTATCTCAAGGGGCAGGGTAGGGATCAAGGGGTCCTGATGCTGGGGTTCCCTAGGCTGTAGTCTGGAGACAGGCTTTCATCTCAGAAGTGGGCATTGAGGCCCCTCAAGCAGTTCTTTCCCCATCTGTACATGCTGTGTGTGAAGTACACCTAGGATAGGTTTCCCGACCTCTCTCCAGCCTTCCTATCTCTTTCATTGCACAAGCAGTTTAGGCCTGAGTGGGCTGACTGGGCTGAGCCCCTCACCATGTACCCTCTCTGTAGGCTCAGCTGCTCATCTCCGAATCCTCAGAGATGGGGCTGGGGACCAAGGCTCTGGGCCCATTCCCGGGGTCTTCTCAGGCTGGGGTCTCCTCTGTCTCCTTCACCCCGTCTGCTTCCACTCCACTCTGCCCCAAAGCACAAGAGGTAATTGCAGCTAACTGCCTGCTCTTCTTTGCCCGCTGCCTTGTCTGCGTGCCCACTGAGCTCCTGCCTACAGCTCCTCCCTAGGGCCCAGCTGAAGGGCGTGTGATGACTATCCTTTCGCTGGGCAGAGTGTGGGAGTTTGTGTGAGTGTGCCATTCTGTCGTCACAGAGTGCCTGATCAGCCTTTGCAAAATGAGAACATTGATTTGCATATTAAATTTGCATGTATTCTGCATGCCACTCATCAGTTTTCACAATACACTGGACACTATGGCTCATTTTCCCTTTAAGTTATCCCAGAGGACAGTCTGGCTGTGGAGCTCATCCTGCGTGGGTGCCCTGCATAGGGCAGGCCAAGGAATCTATGCTTTGATCCAGCATATATTGTGGGTGCCTGCTGTGCCTCCAGCACATAGATGAGCTCAGGTTCTAAGTTCTAAGTATGATTGTCCTTGTCCCCCAACTCAGTCAAGTGTGCCAACATCTTTGCAAGTACTTACCCTAGGCAGTGGGCCCATATTCTTGCCAGGGCTTTTAGTTGCTCTTTCTCAGAGGTTGCCTTCTGAGGCCCTAGTGGGGTCTCCACTTACTCACTCTTTTCCAATTCTACCCTGGTGAATGGGGTGTGAGGGGCCCTGGGGAACAGTGTTCCCCGTGTTCGATGCTGCATGTGTGTGCCCCACTGGGGATGCTCAGCGGTTAAGATGGGTAGGGTTTCTAGGAACTGGGTGCTGCTCCTTGTGGGCTTTTGGAAGATCTTCTCTGAGCTTATTCACCTGCCTTAGCCAGGACTCAGGGATGGGCCTTTAGGATATTCTGGAGGCAGTGACTAAATGCCAGTTTGGTCCCAAAGTGGAGGTCAGGAGGAGCCTTCAGTAGTCAGGCCTCTCCAAGTCTCTTCACTCTCAAAGCCCTAGGTGGCTAACGTGAGCATCCTACTCCTGCTCTGGGCTCTGTTTTGACATGGAGTGATGGCTCTGTGCCTGGCATGGAACGTGGGATGCTAGAGACCTGGTTCAACCCTGTTAACCTTTTTTCTGCCCCCCCCCCCATCGCCCCCTCGGGCATCCTAGGAGTATGTGAGCCTGGCAGAGGTTTTCCAGCTGTGCTTCCGCTTGGACCCTTATGCTTCTGCCACCTCCCCCAGCGTGCTCACACAGCCCCTGCCTGACAGTGAGGTACCAGCCACCGAGTGTGCCCATCTGTGCCCAAGGGCCTCCTTGTGGATGCCCTCCATTTCCCCTTGGGCCTGGGTGGGGGTGGAGGAACAGCAGGGTCTGTCTTCAGCAATGAGGGAGAAGGACATTGGCACAGCGGGGTCAAGACTGGTTCCCTTTCTCCCTTGAGCCTAGGGAGCTGTTCTCAGCTCCTGATGGCCCCAAGAGGAGCGGGCCTTCTGCTCTGGGAAGGCATCCTGCCCAGGGACTCTGGCCGTCCTGGGCTGGACTCTGCTCTGTGCTTCCTCCCTTTCCCTCCCCTGTGGGAAGGGCGTCTCTTGGGTTCCAGTCCCATTAACCTCTTATATTCCCTTCTGCATCTGGCCTTCCCCCAAGTACGTGACGCTTGAGCAGCTAAAGGTGCTGTGGGGCACCTCACCCACACCCCCAGCCCCCGCGCCGGGCCTGCCTCCCTGGGCCTCTGCCTCTCGGGACCTGGTTCCCGCCACCTGCCTTCCTCCCGCGCTGCCCTCCTCCTTCGCTTCCATCACGCCTTCACCCAAGGTCGGTGGTCTGTGTGTTCTTGCTGCCCCACCATGGCTGGCTGGCTGTTTGTGTGTGTGCCACCCTTGTTTGCCGGCCTTGGCCCTGGGCTGGCCCTAGGGGAGTGCTTGCACAGTGCCTGAGGGCTGGCTGGCTGGCAGGTGAGGGTCTGTGCTCTGGGAGCTGTCCCCTGTTTCTCTTTGCCCTTTTAAAGCCAACTGTCATCTCACTGTTTTTCTTTTCCTTTTCTTTATGCTCTCCTTTCTCCCTCCCTCCCTCCCTTCCTTTCTTCCCTCACCTCCTTGTCCATCTCTCCCTCCTGACCCTCCTTTATCCTCCCTCCCATCCTCTCCTCCCTGCACCCTTTTCCTCCCATCACCTTTCCCCTCCTGTCCGGGCCCTTCCTCTTCATCCCCACCCTCCACTTGCCCCTTCAGATGGAGAAGCTGCTGCTCCCTGCTGTAGACTTAGAGCAGTGGTACCAGGAGCTGATGGCCGGGTTGGGGACTGGTCCCACTGCAGCCTCCCCTCGCTCCTCCCCCCCGCCTCTGCCCGCCAAAGCTTCCCGTCAACTGCAGGTAACCTCCTCACCATCTAGCCTTCCAAGTCTTGCTCCTGTCTACACTGAGTCCTCCTGCTAATCCCTCGGCCACACAGTGCATTCTGGGTAGTGGGTCATCCCAGCCTGGCAAGGAGGGCCTCTGGGCCCTGAGAGAGCAATGAGGGTCTCTCTGTGGGCAGCTATCTTGGTGTTTAGGACAGCTGGAGGATGAGCCTCCTAAGTCCTAGGGTGACATGATGGAAGGGGGTGGAAGGGGCTTCTCCCCAGAGCTTTCCTCCCAGTATGGGGGCCACACTCTTGGGCCTGTTGCAGCTAGAACCAGTGTGTCCTTGGAGAACAGTCAGTATTTTGTTCTCCTGATTTCTCAGGAGTGACGCTGGGGGACAGAAAAGAAGGGGACATCCCCTTCTGAAGTTGCATTCCCAGACACATGCCCCAGCCTCCTTAGAGTTGCCACAGAGGGCAGGGCCTTCCTGAGCCTGCAGCAAGCTGGTGACCATGGGGCAGGGTGATAGGCAGTCTCCTCCCTAAGCTTTGCCCTACCACCTGCTGCCCTGCCTGAGATTTCCACCATTCAGTATTCATTCTTGAGTAAAGGCACTGTACCTCTAAGGCTGAGACCTGGGGATTGAACACAGGGACACTTAACCACTGAGCCACATTCCCAACTCTTTTTTTATGTTTCAAGACAGGGTCTCACTAAATCCTTAGGGCCTCACTGAGTTACTGAGGCTGGCCTTGAGCTTGCAAACCTCCTGCCTCAGCCCCCTGAATTGCTAGGATTACATGTGTTGGCATATGTAATCCATATCTGGCTCCGTGTTCCTTTTGAGAAGTTGGTTCATAGAACATCTGTGGTACCTCCCCTGTGTCCAGCTGCCTTGAGACTCTGACATGTTCTCATTCATTTAATTACCCCCGCAGGCCTTTGAGGTGTTGTTAACTCTCACTTTTCACCTTTGAGATGATGTTAACTCTCATTTTACGGATCAAACACTGGGGCATGGAGAAGATGAGTGTTCTTGCCAAGGTGACACGGCTAGAAAGTTGCAGAGAGTCAGGTCTCTTGACTCCAAAGATCATATTCTCTGTGTTAGTGTTGCAAGAGAGCTTGGCAGTTATTTAGTCTAGAGCTGCCCCTTCCTTTTGCAGATAAGGAAGCCGAGGCCCGGAGTCCAGAGGTGCATGGCCTGAGGTCACACAGCCTGTTAGTGCAGAGCTAGGACTGGAAGGACACTGGTCTCCAGTTGGTGTCCTAGGCAGATCTGCCTGACTGACATGGACTCCTTGCATGGGTCAATTTACAGTTCCTTTCTCAGACCCAGGGTTGAGCCAAGGATTGGCCTTGGAATAAATGGTCTGCGAAGGAGGCCTGGCAGCTGCAGAGAGCCTCTCCCTACTGGCCTGGCTGAGGAAGCTCAAGCTCTTGTTAGCTGGAGCCAGAAGGTCTCAGAGGCCTGGTGCCAGGCAATACCTGAGATCACAGCCTGCCTAGGTTACAAGGGGGTGTGACCAGTGGGGGAGCCCGAGGTCACAGAGCAGTGTCTTTTCCCTCCAGGTTTACCGTTCCAAGATGGATGGTGAGGCCACCAGTCCCCTGCCCCGGACTCGCAGTGGCCCCCTCCCCTCCTCTTCTGGCTCTTCCTCCTCGTCCTCACAGCTCAGCGTGGCTACTCTGGGCCGTAGCCCTTCTCCAAAGGTCTGAGGACAGGGTGGTGGGAAAATGGAGACTGCCATGTTGGGGAGAGGCCAAGACCACCCATGCAGGCCTTGGGGGTGAGGTGGGGTGCTGAGCCCCCGTGACGGCCCTCTGTTCCCTCTGTAGAGTGCTCTGCTCACCCAGAATGGCACTGGCAGCCTTCCCCGCAACCTGGCAGCCACATTGCAGGACATTGAGACCAAGCGCCAACTGGCTCTGCAGCAGAAGGGTGAGTGGCCATGGTGCCAGCCCCACTGCTCCCTGGGGGACCCCCCTCCCCACCTTTCACAGGCTGTTTTTCCTTCACTGGGTTCTGGGCAAGAGCAGAAAGGATTTTGATTAGGTGCCTAAGGAAGAGCATCACTGGATATTAAGAAGACTCCAGAACAGGGGACAAAGGGTCTAGGGGGTTGTGACATCTTCTCTCCTAGAGAGACCAGCCAATAAGGGAAGTGTTTGTTGACCTAAGTAGGTCTAGACATTGCCCTGTCTGGAGGCAGGGGGATGGATTGGAAGACCTCCAGAATGGTTCCCTGAGACATTGGCTCCGGGGACCCAGGAGTCCCTGTTGCTCGTTTGCATTTTGGTTGTTTTGAAAAGCCCATGTCTGTGCCTCTCTCTCCTCTCACCCCCTGTGTCTCTCTTCCGTACCCTCTGCCTGGGGTTCCCCACATCAGTCGAGTTGCTTCCTGCCGAGCCCCTCCCAACTGACGACCCAGCAGGTAGAGCGTTGGTCACTGAGGGCATTGCTTTGGCCAGGCAACCCCCGCCCCAGCATCAGCATGATGTGTCCTGCCCAGGGCCCTGCTGCCTATAGGCAGGCTCCCAGGCCGAGCTGGTCTGGGTGCCCGCTGGCCTTGCCCCTTTAGCTCGCCCAGGCTGCCCTCAGCTCTGCTCCTTGTCTCTGGTGCCTTCTGTCCTGCTCTTGCTCTTGCTTCTGCGTTGCAGGGGGCTGCATTGGCAACCCGATACTCCAACAGCGTCCGTGTCTCCTTCCTCCCCTGGCAGGCAGTGGGTGCATGTGTCCTGTTCCCCTGATCAGGCCTTGGTTGTAAGCTGCAGCCAGCTGGCCATCATGCTGCCAGGGTACCACCTGGACAAGTTTCATGCCCTGTGTGGGCTCGGGATGCTGAAAGGATGGTGAAACCAGACTGTGCGCTGTGGCCAGTTGTGCGGGCAGCGAAGCCTGGGCAGGGTTGCTTGTCTGGAGCTGTTGGGGCTTCAGGGAAGCTGGTGCTGGGAGAGGGCTGCCCTGTGTTAACCTGTCCCTGCTCGCCTCCTCCCTCTGTCTGTGATGATTTGTGATGATGCTAGTATCTCCTCTCCTGGTTGGGTGGGTAGCCCACTGTGACTCTCACCTGTCTCTCCTGCAGGGCAGCAGGTGATCGAGGAGCAGCGGCGGCGGCTGGCTGAGCTGAAGCAGAAAGCGGCGGCGGAGGCGCAGTGCCAGTGGGATGCCCTGCATGGGGCAGTGCCCTTCCAGGCAGGCCCCTCGGGCTACCCCCCACTCATGCACCACTCCATCCTGCACCACCTGCCAGCCGGGCGGGAGCGTGGGGACGAGTGTGAGCACGCTTATGACACACTGAGCCTGGAGAGCTCGGACAGCATGGAGACCAGCATCTCCACTGGGGGCAATTCGGCCTGTTCTCCTGACAACATGTCCAGGTACCTCCGCGCCAGGCCCACCACCTCCACCATGTCCCCTTGGCTCATTGATGCAGCCTCTCTTCCTTCTCCCTCCCAGTGCCAGTGGTCTGGACGCGGGCAAGATTGAGGAGATGGAGAAGATGCTAAAAGAAGCTCATGCAGAGAAGAGCCGGCTCATGGAGTCTAGGGTGAGGCTAACTTGGGCCAAGAGGCAGAAGGCAGTGGGGCCCAGAGCTGCCCTCCGCCTGCCAAGGGCCTGTGCTCTGTCCCAAGCCCTTTCACCCCATTAAGTGCCCATTGTTCCCTTGGGAATAGAGTGTTTAAAAAGTCTGTGTTCCTCAAATGGGCACAGGAGGTTTGTCCAGGATGTAGCCTCACAGCTCTTCAGCATGGGGAAGGCAGCACAGCGACCCTGTCCAGCGTGCATTTCTTGAATGGGAACTTCCAATCTGATTGCTTCCTTATGTGGGATTTTTGGGAACCATGGGAAGTTTGATTTCTGTCTAGCAGGTCATACCTCTTGGGGGTGGTTAGGAAAATCAGGAACTGGGGGTTGAGGCCCAGGATGGGAGAGGAGGCAGTTGTTCAAGCCAGAGCAGAGGTGTTGGCTGGGGAGCTCTGGAAAAGTCCCATCTTCTTCATGTGTGCTTGGAGCTGGGATTCAGAAAAGAGGGACTAGTGGTTTATCCTGGGCAACTAAAAGGCAGAGGGAAGCTGTTCCTGGGAGAGAAGTTCAGCAGAATGTCTGCAGAGGCTGACCAGGCACTCTGCATCTTTATTTTCATTTATTTATTTATTTTAGTGGATCATGCTATGTTGCCCAGGTGATCTCATTGAACTTGTGGGCTCAAGCCACCACACTTGGCTTACTTTAAAAAAATATTTTGTTTTCTTTTGCTCTTCATCTTTTGAGATGAGAGCGAGAGTCAGCAGCTAGAGATTTTCGTTTGTTCGTTTTAAAAGACTCTAAACATATAGATGGCAGACCAGAATAGAGTGCCTCTCAGTCTTATTTACATCAAAGTAGAACAAAGCATCTCTTGGTGAATGGAGAGGGAAAGATGTTCTGCTGAGTTTTAAGCTAGGAAGAAATTGCAAATGGCAAAATTTTTAGCATTGTTTAAGACATATAAAGTATTGAGACATGCTCCGTATTTAGGAATTGTTTTATTGACCGTGATACCTTTTGGGATGGTTTATATAAGTTCTTTGTGAACTTGGTGTCCTATCATATTTTTTCCCCATAAAGTTTAAGGTTCAATAACAAATATTAACTACACAAAAAACTAATTTGAAGTTTCCAAGGGCCTTAAATCAGTGATTAGGGAAGGACTACTGAATATACTAGCTGTCAAAAAAAGTTGTCAAATAATCCATGTTCTAGGAATTCAGATAAAGTATTAAGAGCTCCATTTATTTATTGAGTGCTACTTTACTTCTGGGATCAGTGATGGACATTTATATACATGATCTCATTTAATTTTTATTACAATCCTAGGAGTAGGCATTCTTTAATCCACCCCATGCCCCCTTTTTTGATACCAGGGATTGAACCAGGGGTGCTTAACCACTGAGCCATATCCCCAACCCTTTTTATTTTTTGAGACAGGGTCTCGCTAAGTTGCTTAGGGCCTTGCTAAGTTGCTGAGGCTGGCTTTGAATTTGGAGTCCTCCTGCCTCAGCCTCCTGAACTGCTGGGATTTGAGGTGTGTGCCTCTGTGCTTGACAGGTATAGGCATTCTTAAACCCATTTTCCAGATGAGGCAATTGAGGCTTAGAGAGTTTAATGATTCTGTGAGGGTAATAATGGTGGCAGAACCAGCATTGGAAGCCGGGACAGTCATACTTTAAAGGGCTTATCCTTAGCCAGCAGGGCTTTCAGAGAAGGTGAACTTTGAGGACGGTGCCTCCTCTGCCCTGGCCACTGTCCCAGGCCTCCTGTAGCCCTCTGCAGGCCTGAGGAGGACCAGCAGGGGGCACAGAGGGCTTCCTTGGGAACTGACCCCTGACCTTGGGGACAGGAGAGGGAGATGGAGCTGCGCAGGCAGGCCCTGGAGGAGGAGCGGCGGAGGCGGGAACAGGTGGAACGGAGGCTGCAGAGTGAGAGCGCTCGGAGGCAGCAGCTGGTGGAGAAGGAGGTCAAGATGCGGGAGAAACAGTTTTCTCAGGTGAGTGGGTGCTGGGGTAGGGCAATGGTCAGATTGATGGTGAAGGCTGTAGAGGAGGATGGATGTCCTCTGGTGGGCTGTCAAACTTGTTCTCCCAAAAAGATTGCCGTTGGTCCCCCAAAACAGACCCACTGGAGCTTGTTCAAGTCTGTGTGTGTGTGTGTGTGTGTGTGTGTTGTTGTTGGTGGTGGTGGTAGGTGAGTTGTGAGGTTGTGGCAGGCCACCTACAGACCCTTGGAGTCAGAGAAGAGGGTCTGGACAGGCCTCTCAGACATGGGAGCTGAGAGTCAAGAGTCAGTGTGACGTCCTTGGCTTCTCTCTGGCCCCCCATCCACTTTGTGAATTTGTGCTGCCCGCTCTCGCCCACTTGCCCTGCTGCCTGTCTTGCATATGGCACCCCACGGGGTCCTGCCCTAGCCGCATGGGATCTTTCCACTCCATCCCTCGTTGGTAGATGACCTCACTCTGACTTTGGGTTCACAACTCCAAGAGCCTGGCCATAGCTTCTCCTCGGACAGAGATCCCTCCTTGCCCCGAGCTAGCCCTTCCACAGGAGACGCGGGCCAGGAGAAGGAGAAATGGGGCTGGGAAAGGGCATCTACCTGTGTCCCTGCTCCCAACCCCTGGCCCTATGAGGACCTCCCCAGGTGGGGGTTCTCTGGGATCTCCCCACAGTGGTGACAAGCAGTCACCTGTTTTCTGCAGTACAACAACATAAGTGCTAAAGGGCAAATCACCTGGGTGGGTTTGGGAATTAAGAAGCAATCAGGGACTCGGTCAGTTCACCTCTGTTGTCAGAATCTTTTTTCTTTCTTTCTTTTTGGTACTGGGGATTGAATCCTGGGGTGCTTTGCCACTCAGCCACAACCCCAGCTCCTTTTTTATTTTATTTTTTGTTTTGAGACAGGATCTTGCTAAATTGCTGAGGCCGGCCTTGAACTTGTGATCCTCCTGTCTCAGGCTCCCGAGTCGCTGGGATTACACTGTGCTCAGCTTGGAATCTTTGTCAAATGCCTAATTCTCTTTTCCTGCCTCAGTTGGTGACTGTCTCTTCCAGTCCCTGTTCTGTGGCTCAGTCATGCTGCAGGGGATGCCAGTGTCTGGTATCAGAGGGGGCTAGAGTCAGTCCATCTTTGGGGTTCCTTCTAGAAGTTGTATGTTCTGTGGTTCTTTAACTAATTTGTGATTTTTCCTTTTCCTGCTGTTTTATGTGTGCCATCATGCCCAGGTTTATTGTTTTTAACATTTCTGGGGATTAGACCATGGCCTTGCACATACCACCACCAAGTTACACCCCGGCTCTAGAGAGCAGATTTGCTATTGGACTTCTTTTCTTGGAGGATGTTCATATCAGGTCTTTTGTTCAGCCCAGGAGGGAGGAGGAAGGAGGGGCAGGAGCCAGGTGAGGATGACTGTCTTGGTCCCAGGTGGGGAAACTGAGGCAAGGATTCATTTGGCATTTTGCTCAGGCCTAAGTAGAGTTAGCATGTAAGTCTTCACTTTTGCCATCAGGCCTGTGAAACCTGAGGGACAGAGTGAGGGTTGGGAGAGAGTGCCAGGTTGTAGGGGATGCAAGAGAAGCCATGGGGCCAGGACAAGGGAATGATGGGGAAAGAGAAGAGAATGCTGACCCTGCTCCCTGCTCCAGGCACGGCCCCTGACCCGCTACCTGCCTATCCGGAAGGAGGACTTTGACCTGAAGACCCACATCGAGTCATCAGGCCATGGTGTGGATACCTGCTTGCATGTGGTGCTCAGCAGTAAGGTACTAGGCTGATGTGGCCCCAGACTGCTGGGGACAGGGTCCTGTGATCAGAGGCATTCCTGGGGCCTTGGGATAGTGGCCTCTGTTCCTTTCCCAGCCTCAGGAGGTCTGTGTCCCAGGACCTGTATGCTGGCCTAATGAGAGATTGGGGCCTGAAGAAATACTGGGAATAGCCCCTGGGGATACAGGCGCAGGGGACAGCACATACTTATGGAGTCTGCTCAGGGAGAAGGATTTAGGGGATGCGCTTTGGGTCCTTTCTTACTCCTGCTTCCCACCAGGTCTGCCGTGGCTACTTGGTCAAGATGGGTGGAAAGATTAAATCCTGGAAGAAGCGCTGGTTTGTCTTTGACCGGCTCAAGCGCACCCTTTCCTACTATGTGGGTGAGTACCACCTGGGGCCCCCCAGAACTGGGACCCCTGGGATTTAACACCCAGGACAACTGACCTCCCCTTCCTGAAAGTATATGGAGTCTACATGGTTCACCTCCATTTAGTTATTTGTTCATTCATTCATTCGCTCAGTGTTACTGAGCATCTGACAAATTCTAGGTACCACTGTAAGTTCTAATGATAAGCAAAGTGGAAGCTCTGTCCCTTGGAACTCACTACCATGAAGGCAAACACTGAACAAAGATTAAAACAAAACACAGTGGGTTTGCTGATAGGGGACACCCCACACAATGCAGGTGCACAGGGTGGGCTGAGGATGCCCTTTTGGATAAGTTCCCTTAGAAATTATCCAAGATAAGCAGTTAAGCAGTGCCAAGAGGCTCTCAGGATAGTCCAGGGATAGACAACTGGCCCCTACTGCTCCCTCAACTCCCTTTCTTCTGTCTCTGGTGTAGTTTCTATCCCTGGAACTCCTTTTGGACTTTTACCTCTTGGAGTATATCCTAGTCAGGTTAAGCAAGGATAAGCTGTAGTAACAACCAGTTCTCAAATTCTGGTAGCTCAGAATTTCAGTCTTCCTTTTTATTCCCAGTATGTATGTGGTGTACATTGTGGGTTGTCTTTGCTTTAGAATATGTCTTTCTAGACCATTGCTGGCCACAGTGACAGAGGGAAAAGAGATACTTAAATGGGCCTTGCATTGGCATGAAATACCCCAGCCTAGAAGTGACACACATCATAACTGTTCCAAAGCCATGGGTGGGGCCTTTCAGTGAGTCACACAGTCCCACTGCCACAAATCCAGGAAGAGCAATCCCACTAGAAACCTGGAAGTGGGGAAAGGCTGCAGGATTTGGTATCATGGAAACCCAGATGTGGAGTGTCCCACTTCTTCCTCTAACCTGGTCCCTTATCAAGTATCACCCCCCCCACACACATACCCCAAGAAGCCTTCCCTGACCTCCCTGGGCTCTAGGTGGAGAGAGGAAGAGGCAAGGTGTCCCCACCTTTCTACCTGGACTGAGAAGGTAGAGGGACTTTTTTGGAAGAGAGAGAAACACAGCTGGGGAGATGAACTCCAGGTTTGGCCTGTTGATGTTGTGGTCCTCCGAGACTTCTAGGTGTGGAAAAAGTATTAGAGGCAGAGTGATAGCCGAATTTGTTGGACTGATAATAATAACAACTACAATATAACAGATCCTGTTTATCAGGTACTTGTATGAGCCAGGAGATGGGCTAAGCACCCTCTATGCATTGATTTAGTGATTTAATTTTTGTAACAAGCCTACAAGAAAAGCATAAGTTTACACCCATTTTACAAATGAGGCCCAAAGAGGTTAGATAGATTTCCCTGGGTCTCACAGCTGCTGCGAGGTAGAGCAGAGAAGAGAGAGAGAGCTGTATCCAGGGCAGGCCTCCGCTTGGGAAAGGGGGAGAGACCAGCAGAGACAGGAGAGGCAGGCAGCAGGAAACCAGTGCCACCATATGTCAGGTGCCACAGGGCTGGCTCTTGGCATATGTGACCTTCCTTACTGTTTAAGAAATAAAAGGGGACCGAGTTCAGGCAGGCAGTGAATACAGGGAAGGAAGCCAGCCAAAGGGGCAGGCATTTGGAAGCCGGGGGTGTCACCAGCATTACTGAATGCTGCACGAAAGGCCAAGAATGATGTGGCCCGAAGGCCATTAGACTCAGGAACTGGAGTTTGTGGAGAGAAACGTTTCTGCTGTGCTTGGGGCAGGAGCCAGATTGCACAAGATCAAGGATAGGTGGGTGGTAAGGAAGTGGAGGCAGAGCGTGTTACTATTTCCAGTGAAGGAAGGAATAGGAGATAATGGGAACCTAGCTGTTGGCCAGGCCTGGAGCCAGGGTCCTTGTCCTGAGGAAGAGATGGAGATGGGCATGGGGCTGGATCCGGACTGGAGGGGCCTGGCCTGTTCAGCCTACACCACCTCCTGCCTCCTGCTGGAAGCCCCTGGACTGGATCAGGTCAGACACTGCCTCTGCAAAGCCTCCACGGCTCTACCTTACTGCAGAGGTTCCCACCCTCCTCTGAGCTCCTGCCATTATCCAGGGTCTGTCTGCCGTGTGACATCAGCCCAGGGCATAATGATGCAGTGACAGATGTGCAATATGTGCCAGACACCACGCCGCATACTTTGTTTGTGTTTTCACGTTAATACTCTTGGCAACCCAGGATGCGTAGGTGCGCGTGGACTCCCCAGCTATGCCTGCCAATGAACAGGCTGTCTGTGCCTTCTCCCTGTTGTGCCGCTGTTTCCTAGGAGAGGAATTTCTGAATTCCCTCTGGACACCAGGGCCTAGGGCTCATTCACTCCACAATGATTGAGCGCCTGCTGTGGGCCTGGAACCTATTGGTGGTAGCGAGGCGGATTCATGAAGGGAGGAAGGTCCAATTCAGCATAGTAGATTCTATGTGGAGAGTGCATCATGGTGGTCACACATGCAATGGGTCTTGAAGATCACATAGGAGTTTGCCAAGGGAATGGGCAGGAGGCCATTTCCGTGTGCTGTTAAGGGAATAGTGAGAAGCTGGGCCAACTCCACAGAACTTGGCCTTGCAGGGGAGGTTGTGAGACAAGCTGGCGGGTCACGTTGGCACCAGTCTGTGAGAGGGCTTTGCCAAGCTGAGGAGGTGGCTGGCTGAAGCGGCAGGCTTAGATTTTCTTGGAAGAAGAGTGGTGGAGGATGGGCAGGCACATTAGGAGGCTGGAGCAAGGAGGCAGCGCGGCCATGACACGGGCGCAGGTGAGCCACGACTCGGACTTAAAGTTACCCAAGGAGCCCACAGGGAGGAGCTTACTGCGGCTCTCACCTTTGAGTTAGAGATTGGCGTGACCTCTCCTGCAGGACCCAGGCTCGTGGTTGAGGGCATCGGTTGTAGCGATTGCGCAGTGTTTGCCACACAAAGACGGCCCAGGCCCTGAGTTCTCCCTTCCTGTTGCTCTTGCATCCAATGGCCATGCTCCCACTTCCTGCCACCCCGACCTCTGGATGCTATGTGCTATGGAGCACTTCAGGGCTCTGTGTTGTGCCTTCTTTCTGTTTTAAAATGAAGTAAATGTATCTATATGGTTCAAGAATCAAAATATAGGCCAGGTGCCCTAGTACATGCCTGTAATCCCAGCAACTTGGGAAGTTGAGGCAGAAGGACTACAAATATGGGGCCAGCCTCAGCAACTCAGCACTGCCCTAAGCAACTTACTGAAAACCTTTCTCAAAATAAAAAATAAAAAGGGCTAGAGATGGAGTTCAGTGGTTAAGCATCCCTAGGAGCACTTGCTTAGCATGCCCAAGGCCTGGGTTCTGGCCCCAACACTCAAATAAACAAACAATCAGGAAAATGTTTAGACTGAAACCTTGTGTGGTGTTCACACCTGTGATTCCAGTGATTTGGGGGGCTGAGGAAAGAAGATCACAAGTTCCAGGCCAACCTGGATGATTTAATGATCCTGTCTCATTTATTTCAAAAGTAGAAGTAAAAAGGGCTGGGGAGGTAGATCAGTGGCAGAGCACCCCTGGGTTCAACTCAAGTGGCTCCCTGTTCTAGGTGGGGGCATATTTATCAGCTTAAATTTTTTCTTTTCTTTTTTTGCAGTGGTAGAGTACCCCTGAATTGAACCCAGGGACACTTAACCACTGAGCCACATCCCCAGCCCTTTATATTTTTTTCTGTTGAGATAGGGCTAAGTCGCTTAGGGTCTTGCTGAGTTGTTGAGGCTGGCCTCAAACTTATGATCCTCTTGCCTTAGCCTCAAAGTAGTTGGGATTACAGGCATGTACTACTTCCCTACTAATTTTGATAGACATGAGAAAATTGTCCAAAAGTGTTTTTCTAGTTTATATTCCTGTTTTCATTTATTAAACTACCTCTTTCTCCATAGCCCTGCCAAAAGTGTGGTGTGTTTTTTTGTATACTTTTGCCATTCTGACAGGTGAGCAGAGGCCTCTCTCTAGAGTTCTACTTTGCATTTTTCTAATTATGTGCTGAGCATTATCCATGTCTTCGGGGCTCCCTTTTTGAGCACTGTTTCGGAGTCCAGGAGGCTAGGACCATCACCCCGTTTCCCAGACGGGGAAGTTCAGGCCCGGGTCCTGAAGGATGGCAGGCCTCCTCACCTGGACCTTATTCCCTTTGCAGACAAGCATGAGACGAAGCTGAAGGGGGTCATCTACTTCCAGGCCATCGAGGAAGTGTACTATGACCACCTGCGCAGTGCAGCCAAGGTCAGAGGTGGAGCACCAGAGGGGGGCAGCAGGGGCCGCCACAGGGAAGGGTGGGCCAGCTGGACTCTGGGAGCAAAGGCCTCCAGCCTGCCCTCTGTGGAGGCTCCGACTGAGTCCCTGTTCTCTTTGTCACTTTCCTCTTCCTTTCTCCCTCTCCCCTTCTCAGAAGAGGTTTTTCCACTTCACTATGGTGACTGAGGTACCCTTCCCCACGTGCCTGTAACCATAGCTACATACATTAACACCTCTGAGTCCACTGTCCTGACCTTGACTCTCCCCTCCATCGCTCTAACTTGCCCAGGCCTGAGGGAGGAGAGAGAGCAAGAAGCACCTGTGGGCTTGAATCTGGTGGCAGCAGGATGTTGCGCTGTGGGGGGTGGGGGCGGGCAGTGCAGAGCGGGAGCTAGAAGGGGTCGAGGGGCCTCAGACTAGATCTGGGAGGGAACAAGAGGTGTCTGGGGCAGGGGCCAGCAGCCCTACTGCGTGCCACCTTTTTCTCGCCAGCTCCTCCCATGCCAGCTCTATCCTGACCTCTGCTCTTTGGGTCCCCTCCTGGCACCTTGCTGATAGCTCTTTCCTGCCTCTTTTTTGCTGAAAAACTCTGATCCCCACTGGAGTATCTTCTTGTGATCTATTCTTTCATACTCGCTTCTGAAACTGGAGGGGGACCAACAAACAGTAATCCCTGTGACCCGGGAGGCTGAGACAGGAGGATCTCGAGTTCAATGTCAGCCTCAGCAAGGGCGAGGCACTAAGCAACTCAGTGAGATCCTGTCTCTAAATAAAATACAAAAAAGGGCTGGGGATGTGGCTCAGTGGTTGAATATCCCCGAGTTCAATCCAATCCCTGGTACTAAAAAAAGAAAAAAAAAAAAAAAAAAAAACAGTACAGAAAGCCCAGGACTGCCATGGTGTGAGAAGGGGAACATTCCACCTGGCGCATGTGGACATAGCCTTCAGCTCTGGGGTTTCCTGGGGCTGAGGGAAAGGCAGACAGGAGGCAGGTGAGGAGAATATTCCAGGCTGGCGAGCCCTGCCTCAGCCCTTCCTCTCTTCCCTTGACAGAGCCCGAACCCAGCCCTCACCTTCTGCGTGAAGACCCATGACCGACTGTACTACATGGTGGCCCCGTCTGCGGAGGCCATGCGCATCTGGATGGATGTCATCGTCACAGGGGCTGAGGGCTACACTCAGTTTATGAACTGACTGCCGTGGCCTCCGGGACCCTCAGGCTGGCCCCAGGACCCACGCCAGCCTCTTGCTGCTCTGCTGGCCCCTGTGGGCAGCTGCACAGCCGGCGCCAGCCCTCACAGGAGCAGGATGTAACGGAGCGGCCAGGGCCTTTGTGCAAGAAGACTTTGTGGTACTCTGTAGGGATTCAGTCCTATGAGTTTCTGGGCTCAGAAGAGGAAGGTGGGAGGGGACTTGCTGCCTCCTGGGAGCCCAGAACTCGCAGTTCCTGTTCAGAATGCTGCCCGGTGCCCGGCCCACACCGTGGAGGAACTGCCACAGAGGCTCAATCTGACCTGCTCTCCCCAGTCTGTTTTTCTCTTTGTAAAGGACTAATTATGGTACCAGATTCTGCCAAAGATCCTCTTGCCTCCGCCCTGCAGGGCCTTGGGGCCGAACAGAGCCACCCCGTGGGGCACCAGCGCAGGCAGCGCACTGCTCCAGCGCCCTCTGCCTCACTGTCTCCCTCGTTTCTGTTTTTAATTTGCTTGAGGGACAGACACTTCAAGTGTCACCCTTGAGGTTCCAGCCCCATTCCCTGGTTGGAGAACCATCACCATGATCTCCATGGTGATCGCTTCATTGTCATGGTTACATACTAACTGCAGCGGCTCCATGGCTGAGCCCACTGCTCAGTGATGGGCCATCTGAGGGTACGCGCCATCATCTCTCCAGCCCAGGCACGGGGTAATCTCATGCAGGGGGAAAGGACTGAGCACCTCCCCGCCCCCTGCCTGTGTCTAGTCCCCAGACGTGCAGCCTGCGGCACCCCACGCCAGCCCTCTCCCTTCAGCCCTCTCCCTTCACTCGTGCCTTGCCTAGAGCCAGAAGGGATGATGCAGGAGATCTGTGACCAGAGGGACAGCCAGCACCTGGGAGAGGAAGCCAAAGGGTGTCCTCTGGGTCCTACAGGGTTGAGTTCCGGACAGGAAGGGGGGTGGCTCAGAGTTCTCAGAGGGAAGGACTGGGCAGGAGGGAGCCACAGAGGGACTGGCCTGAGCTCCACTGCCCACCCTTCAGCCTCCTAAGGATGATGGAAAAGGGGAGTGGAGGACCAGCCTCCAGCTGTCTGGCCTCAGCCCTTTGCCGCCTTAACACTAAGTCCACCTCCCCTGCCCTCCTCCCCAGCCCCGGGTCCCTGTGGCCTGGGCCAGGCTGGGTGTTTTTCAGTATTGGTAAGCATTTACAAATAAGCAGAACAATAAAGCATTTGGACTATGTAAGTGTGTGGAAGAACGGACTGTGTGGGGCATGGGGCTGGGGTACATGGGAGGCGGGGCGGTGTCTTTACCCTGCAGGATTAACACCCCATCAAGGGTTCCAGAAGGGCCCTAGCCCCACCACCTGGCCTCCAGGCCACTGCCCTGCCCCCTGCACTGTGAACAGAGCAGGCTGGGAGATGGGGCAGAGGAGGCAGGGGAGGAGCTGGAGCCAGAGGAGGAAGTGCAGCAGGCAGGGGCAGTGGTGAGGCCACCCTGCTAGTCCCTGGTCACCATGGCAGGAAGCTGAGCAGGAGGTGGAACAGAAGGGCAGCCACCAGGCAGGGGGGCACCTGAGGAGTCATCTGGGTCCCCGAGGTCAGCCGGTCACCATAGCGGTCCAGGAGCATCAGGGCCATTCCATTGGTCCAGCCAAACCCCTCCTGGAGACAGGCAAGGCCTGTGGGGCCAGATCTCGGGGGAGCCCAAGCCTCTGTTTTGAGGGTGTGGGATTCCCTACCCCAGGAGCTCTGTCCCGCCCATCCCCAGGGGTACCAAGGAGCACCAGTCAGGTCCTCCCTGTGGGCCCCCAGACAGGGCACACTGGGGCCCAGAGGGTCAAGTCGGTTCTTGTGGACAGTGGAGCCCAGGAGTTGTAAGGTGTTGGCCAGCTCAGCCCTGGCCTGCTCACCTGAACTTCATACTCCCCTCCTCCACCTGGCTGTCCACCATTGCTGATGTCATACTGGGGACAAGAGGGCAAGCTGTAGGTCAGGAGCTGTCCCCAAGCCACCACTCCAGCCCCAGGCAACCAGCCTTGGAGCCCTTGGGAGATGCTCTGGCCTGAAGCTCTGGCCCCTGCAGTGCCTGGCAGTGGCCACTGGGCGCCGCCACTGTCCTGGCTGCACAGTCCAGGGTCTGCCAAGCCTGACTCTTCCCCACTTCACCTGGGGAAGGAAAGTGAGGGACAAAGAACACCCCCTGCCAGCTCACCTTCTCGTACATGGCTGACTTTTGGGAGTAGACATCAAAGTTGGTTCGGATCCAATTCTGGGCCAGCTGGAAAGCCACTTCCTGGGTCCGAGGCGAAGAGGACTTGGCCAAGCCTAGACCCCACCCCAAGCAGAACCTGAATCCCCAGAGCCCCCATCCCTGGCACAACAGACTGGGCCTTACTGTCCCCACGGAGGGAATGAAGCCTGGCTGGGTCCTGAGACCTCTTGAGCGGGGCCAGAGTGGCCTCTTGAACCAGAGGCCACCCTGTACTCAACCCTGGGCCCAGGTTTGGAGGGAGAGGAGGGCTGATTATACTGGACAGGGGGGAGGATGTGTTAGCTGCGGGGCAGAGAGAACAGAGAAAGGACCAGGGGTCCCACATCCTTAAGTCACCTCCCCAGTCCCGGAGCAACTGGAGTCCACCTTGGCACAGATCCCCTTCCCACCTGCCTACCTCTGATGACCAGATCCTGCAGGGGGGCCCAGGCATTGGGGAAATCCCACTGCTGGCCTGTGTTCCGGAGAGAGGTTGGAATCCCATGCTGGTAGGTCAGGACCTGGCTGTCCTAGAAGGTTCCAGACATTGCTGGGACTGTGGGTGGAGCCTGGGCAGGGAGCCAGGATGCTGGGCCCTCAGGGAGCAGAGGGGCCCTTCCTCCCCTCCTCTTCTTGGCTCACAGCTGTCCCCTGGTGGCCTGAGTGGGACCCGCAGGCAGGACAGGCACAGACAGCAGTGGGTAGGTGGCTGGCCTGCCAGGTCCCTGCTCAGTGAGTAGAGGGCAGTCCTGTCTCCAGGGGCTCAGAGCAGCCAGCTGTCCCTCACCTCCAGGTATTTCAGAGCCTTGTCCACGGTGGCAGGGTCAGAGAAGCAGCCGGCCCAGAGCGGGGCGAGGTTGGAAGGGTAAAACTCCAGGTTCTTGCCCTTCTCTGTGTCGTAGTCGAACCAGGCGCCTTTCTGCTCATCCCACAGGAGGGCATTGAGGGCGGCCAAGCGCTGGGCCCGCAAGTTTCTGTACCTTTCAGCCTGGGAGTCGTTCCCTGGTGGTGGCATTGCATTTGGACTGAACAAGCAGAGACCTGCCCTTGTTGACTCTCCTTTAATCTGCATTATTGTGCTCCTCCCCAGGGGCTGAGCCATCCTGGTCAAGAGGCCATGCCTCTCCAGAGCCCACCACTTTTCAAGCCTCTGAGGCATAAAATCCCTGAGCAAATGGCCCTGGACTGCTCCTTGGGCCTGCCTGGGTCTCTCTGTGTGTGTCCCCCTGGTTCTGAGAGGGCCAGGTGTAGCTTTGGAAAAAGGGAATGGGAGAATTTGGATTTGTGGACTGGGGTGTCCCCCCACAGGTCCTCGAGGCCTCACAGTAGGAAGGGGAGGGGTAGTGTGATGATGAGGGGGGCCCAGTACATTTATGCTACTGCAGAGATGACTCACTGACCTTGCCAATGATGGGGTTTGAGCAGGCAGGCCTTCCCTACCGCCAGGCCCATTAGCCAAGGCAGAAAACCAAGCTGGTCAGTCCCCTCCTCCAGGGGGGCTGTGCTCACCCAGGCTGGAGTAGAAGTTGCTCATCAGCCCCTCTGCCTGGCACAGGAAGGCATTCAGATCAACAGGCACCAATTTGCTGGTTCGGATGCTGCTGAGTGAGTCGGGATTTGGGCCTCCAACCAGCCAGCGAGAAGAGAAGTCCCAGCCAGACTCAGCCCCAGCCTTGAGCTCGGCCCACAGAGCCTCTCGGTCCCCTGGGAGGACAGAGCAGAACAAGGCAGCAGCTGACCTAGGCCTGACACCCACTGTAGGAGCCCAGCTGCCCTCCCCCCAGCCTCGTGCTGCTCACCTTCGGGCAGGGTCTCTGCCAGCTCAGCGTCTTTGCTATAGGACTCGGGCCTAGCAAAGAGGAGAGGTACGGACTAGCACTAGGAGGTGCTCGGCCCCTCTGCTCAAGCAGGAGACTGAGCTATTTCCACTCAGCTGCCCTTGGGCCCCACAGCCCTAGGTGGCTCAGGGCTCTCAGCTTCCCCATCTGAGAGGCCAGGCTAAATGGCAGCTCCTCCAATCCTGGGTCTGTGATGCTCAAACCAGAGTGAATGGAAAAGAAAACTGTGTGTGTGTGTGTGGCAGGGCGCAGCTCCCTACCTGGGTCCCCCAAAAGGGACATAATAGCGATTCAGGTTATAGCTCTTTTCCCCTGAGTACACAGAGATGGTCCTATTCACTGTCCAGAAGTGCAGTTCCAAGGCGAGGGTCTCGATGTTCTCCCTGCAGTGCAGGCAGCGGAGCCTCAGCCCAAGCACAGGGTGGCCCCCCTCCTGGGAGGTTTCCAGTAAGGGTAGTCCTGCAGGGCAGCACAAGGTGGGGGGGACCCACCGTAGGAAAGTGATGTCGTTGGTATGAGCCACGTAGCGATCCATCATGAGGGTCAGGAGCGGGGGTTGACTCCGTTGCAAATAGTACACGCGCCCGCCATTGGGGATGTGCCCATAGCTGCCAAAAAAAGGGGGGGCCTGGTGAAATGGCCAAGGCGGATCCAGCTGCAAGCCTGCTTTGCCCAGTCCCATCTGAAGGAGCCTGCTTACGTTTTCACCAGGTCCAGGAAGTTCTGCAGCATGCCTTTCACAGTCTCTGTCATCTCAGAGAGGAGCAGACCCTCCATTACCCAGTAGGAGTCCCTGGGAAAGGGGGCAGTCAGGCGTCAGCCCTCGTGCCCTGAACAGCCAGGCCAGTCGGGTACTATCCCTGTGTCCCCCACCACTGCCAACCCCTGAGGATTCTCACCAGTAGTAGAACTCAACGAAGCGCCCGCCAGGCACAATGAAGGGGTGTTTTGAGTAGATCAAAGAGAATCGTTCAGGTTGGCTGAGAACCTCTGGCTTTATCTGGAGTCAGGAGAGAGGGTACAGGGGAGCCTACCTGCCACACAAGGGTGGAGGCTATGGTGATGGGGGCAGAGGCCCTGGTGCCATGGCTGAGGAGCCAGGATCTGTCTCTGCTGCTGCATGGCCATGAGGAGCCTTCGGATCCTCATTCTTCCACAGCCTTCAGGGTCCTGGCTCAACCTATCGGTGTGTGGAAGCCTTGACCACTCAGCTTGGCACCTGGCAGGTGACCACCAGGCAGCAACCTGGGGGCCTAAGCAGGAGAGGGGGTGCTGGCCCTCATTTCCCTTCCACTCCCACCTCTCTGTGGCTACCACCAATCCAAGTCAGGCCCCATGGGCAAGCCTCCCACCCCCAGCTCTGGCAGGTGGGAACAAAATCTCAAATGCTTCCCCAGCTGTGGTGAATGCCTTTCCCCAGGAATCAGGCCGAGGGACAGCAAGGGCAGGAGCAGTGTGGGGCTTGCACAGGGCTCAGCAGCTCCTTTCTCTGCCCATTTGTCCAAGTTCTAGTGTGCATGGTATCAGTGGAAGCTCAGCCTGCCTCAGTCATTTTGAGGGACTAGCAGAACGGGGCACAGGTGGGTCCCTGTGAGGAAGAAGGTGGCCAAGCTGTCGAGGGTGATTTGAGCAGCTCTCAATGCCAGCAAACAGGCCACTGGAGAGCGCTCAGGTGGTCCTGGGAGACCACTCACGGGGATCCTCCAGGTGGACAAACTACGGACCTCTCTGAGCCTCAAATAATTGGGAGAAAGTTCCTTGGGACTGTGCTGAGGGAGGGCTCCCCACACACAGCAGCAGCAGTTACTGTCCCGAGGCAGAGGTCTGGTCCAGGAGCCCAACAACCATCCATCTCCCACTCCCAGAGCTGTGGGCCAGACCCTTGGGCATCCCCAGGACAGTGTTACCTGCTTCCCCAGCTTCTTCCAGATCTGGTTCAGCTGCTGCGCCCAGACACGAAGCTTGGCATCCGAGATCTTCTGCAGGAAGTGGGGACTGGAAGAGTGCCGGCCCCACAGGGTTCAGGGAGGCCGTCCTGACAGAAGGGTCCTTTCCCATCCCCTGTCCAGAGTCATACCTCTCTTTCCAGTCCCCGGGGGTCCAAGGCTGCAGCTCCTTCCCCACAGCCTGAAAGTGTTGCTGTATGAACTCCTGCAGCTGCTGCCTGGGGATGCTGTGGTTGTGGGCCTCAGCCAGCTCGCTGAACCTCTGCAGGACTTGGTCTGGAGACCACCAGCAGGGAGGGCTCAGCAGGCTGCCTCTCCACCTGCTCTCTCCCTTGCCTTTTTTTTTTTTTTTTTTTTTGTACCAGGAATTGAATCCACTGAGTCACATTTTAATATTTTATTTAGAGACAGGGTCTTGCTGAGTTCCTTAGGGCCTTGCTAGGTTGCTGAGGCTGACTTTGAACCTGTGATCCTCCTGCCTCAGCCTCCCAAGTCACTGGGATTACAGGCATGCACCACTGCGCCGTGCTCTCCCCTGCTTTCTTTGGGTAGGAGGTGGCCTCACCTGGAGCTGTGGAGAGCGACATGTCCACAAACTGCTTGTCGTCTGGAAAGAGCTTGGCCATCTGAACTTGGTGCAGGAGTTCCCCATGGCAGTAAATCTGGCTGCAGCGACATTCATGGGTGAAAAGGGTCAGAGAGAGGCTAGAGCCTGAACAGGCTGTTCAGGGAGTGTTCCCTGGGACTGGACAAGGACCGTGCATGTTGGTGTGTGTTTGTTGTGGTGGCAGTTTGTGGGAGGTGGTGACGGACATGGCTGGGCGAACAAGCAGGGTCTTCGTATAGTGAAGGAAGTGCGCAGTGGCCAGGCCCCGGCTGGTAGTTATTTGGACCCAGTGCAGGGCAGCTGGTGAAGAAAGAAGCCGAGTGCTTCAGTCAGTGATGAATTAGCCCTGGAGGGCTGGCGTGGACCAACTCTCTGCACAACAGCCTCGTGTGGATCAACCAGGACCAGGAAGTGTTATAACAAAAGCCTGTGAGTTGCACCCGGTGGAAACTTGAGATTTCAGACCAGAAAATTTCCAGATGTGGTGTACAATGGGTGCCATGTAAAAGAGTGACTAGTTTGCTCTTGGATGCTCACTGAAACTGCTTCATGACTGCAGGATACTTATTCTGAAACCTGAAATGCCCGTAAGGTCTTGATGATGACAACGGGGTTTTCTGATGGAGAAGCGGAGCCCAGAAGAGCTCCTCATGCAATGGCAGTGGTGCTCAGGGATGAGCTTCGTGCCGCAGGAAGGAGGCCAGGAGGGGCCGCTGTACCGGAGCAGGCAGCTTCTCCTCCCCCATAGCCAACTTTGGCAGGCCCTGAGGGGTTGATGGATCCTATGGCCACCTGGGAGCTCTCTATTGACCAACAAAAAGCTGGTGGATTTCGGGGTTTGTTTAAGAGGCCACTCACTCTAACAGAGGATCTCTGAAGAAGGTAAGAACAAATCAGCCCAGTGTCTGAATTGCGTGCTGCTGTCCTGCAGTGAAGGCAAAGCTGGATGATGAAACCCCCTCTGTTTGGGTTTTTACTGACTCACAGGCAGTGGCCAATGGCCTGGTAGATGGGCAGTGAGAAACTGAACTATTAGAGATGTCCTCTCTACGGGGCAGAACCCAATGGGAGTCATTATAGAAATTTAAGAGGGGGTGCTAAAGTGACAGAGCACACCTGTGTATAGATGCAAATGCTCAGAATTCTATTAAATGCTATCTTGGAACAGAAGATCCTGCAGCTCTGTGGACTGCTGGGCGACTTTCCTTCAGATCAAGAAACACAATGTAAAGCCGGTGTGGTGGCGCACGTCTGGAATTCCAGCAGCTCAGGAAGCTGAGACAGGAGGATACCAGTTCAAGGCCAGCCTCAGCAACTTAGCTAGGCCCTAGGCAACTTTGAGGCCCTGTCTCAAAAACTAAAAAAGGCTGGGGACATAGCTCAGTGGTAAAATGTCCCTAGGTTCGATACCCAGTATATTTAAAAAAAAAAAAAAAACTGATGGGTAATGGAGAGGAGAAATGTAGCTGTAGGTGAATAAATAAATAAATGAGTTGTGCAGTGAAGGAAACCTAACATCACGTTGGCGCCTGAGAGGGACTTGGAACAAGAGAATAACACCGTCTCTTAGCATGGGCATACCAGATGCCTGCGGGCGGGAAGCCACGCATTTGCCAGGAGTCCTCCTGCTTTGGGAACCCAAGTGGCACTGCTCTGAAACATGCTGGTCATATGATAAGCTGATGAGCTGGACCAATTGCTGAGGACTGGATGTCACTTGAGGAATGTGCCAGTCTTTTGACTCTTAGGTTCAGGTTACATTTACTACAAGGAGAGCAGAGCATTTGGGAAAGAATTTCCGGAAACTTCTCCCTACTGGCCCTTTGAAGTGGGTGGTTTACCGTGTGGCAGACAAATCACTGTAACTGTAAACCTTGATAATCAAGTGCTTAGAAAGTTCCTGGTTACGGTGGACAAAATATAGCAGCGGCAGCAGCAGCACACTTGAGCCGCCACTGCATGCTATATGCACAGAGGCCAGCCACCTTTGTTTTTGGAGACAGATGATTACCCAACAGAATAGAGGAAGATGGGTTTCTAAGGGGATCAAAGCGAGGCAGCACCTGGCCGTCCAACTGCTCCCGAGGAACATCCCCATCCAGCATACTCAGTTTCACCTCAGTACCATGACCAACTGTGCCTCTCACTCTTCAGTGGGGAACCCAGCGCTCAGGCCCTCCACACTCAAAGGCAATGACAGGACGGATTGAACACCACTGGCCAGGAGACAGAGGGGGCTTTGGGGCGAGACAGGTTCCCCTACTGTGGAACAAGATGAATATGCTTTTAATGAGGAGCAGCACTCAGAGGAAAAAGGATTTATTAACTAGATCAAGCAGGTTGTGTTCTCTCCCAGGAGGGGATCAAGCCGTAGGAGTCAGCCTGGAATAATGACCAACGAGGACGCTCTAGTGAAGAGTCAGGCCAAGTGCTAATCATGCTGGATTATGACTGGACCCAGCGTGGGCAAGGGCCAGTGCATTGCCCCAGCAGGGCCTCTTCATTAGTGAACACAGACTTAAGACCAAAGCAACCACGGCAACACCCCCCATTCCAGCTGCTGAGGCTCCAAGGCCTTAGTTCTGGGGATCTTAGGGGCATTCATACTTGTGGGGGTTCTCTGGGGGCACCTGCAACGTGCACTGATGCACTATTTCTGTCCTTACTTACCCTGCAGGCCAGTTAGCAAGAAGAGGACTATTCTGAATACCACCATGTCCTCCCTGTAGGAGGGGGGTCCTGTACTATTGGTGCACACAGTGAAACCAGTCTCAGTGCAAGCCTGCGAACTAAGGCAGGGTAACTGGCCTTGTCCCCAACCAACCTGGAACCCTGAAAATTATCAAGTCATGCCACCTGCACTGATGTCTATTCATAATGCCTATTCTTCTACTGGGAAGGCTTTATAGAAAACATCTCTGTAATTTTTACAGGCACATCTATAAGGAAACAGAATTGTTCTGTGACCATGCTATGATATGGCATAATGCTGGCATTGTTGGTAAGAGTTAACTACCTTATATAAACAAATCATATGATAGTACTGAGAGTGACGACTGAACATATTAGGAGACTGAGTCAGAGCTTCCTGAGGATCTAATACCAATAGAAAGTGACCGGCCTGAAGAGGAATTTTTGTTTGTTCCTTTTTTTGGTACTGAGCATTGAACACAGGTGTGCTTTTCCAGTGAGCCACATCCTGGCCCTTTTTTAATTTTTTTTTATTTTGAGGCAGAGTCTCACTAAATTGCTGAGGCTGGACTCGAACTTGCCATCCTCCTGCCTCTGGGATGACATGCATGTGCCACCACACCTGCTGCTAATTTCTATACTAAGCAGTTCTGATGCAGACCAAGTACTCCCCACCCCCACCATAATTAAGTGTCTCCAGAAACCCCCCACCATATTTGTAACATACAACCTTCTCTTAGTCAACAAGATCTTTACAAAGAATGTCAGCAGGATTTCTGCAAAGAACTCAGTGTGATTTGAAGCTTCCTCTATCTTGTAAAGGCCAAGTTTCTCTCTCTTGTAAAAGCAAGGTCTGCCACCAAGCTTGTTGTTGTGCTAAAGATATTATCTGTTTTCCATGGTGAAAACTTGAAAAACCTCTGTCTAGCCTAAAACATGGGACAAGGAATAACTGTCATGTACCCACCCACTGTGTAATAACCACCTCGCTGAGTATTAATCTAAGAGAATTTCCAGACTTGAGGTCCAGAGAATTTTGGGTATTAGCCCCTCTGGACCACTGCAGTTTAAATAAAACTGCTTCCTGAAAATTCCTCAGGTGTCCAGCCTCATATGTCCTATATCAGTTCTGTACAGTTTTTTTTTTTTTTTTTTGCGGGGGTGGGTACTGGGGATTGAACTCAGGGACACTGAACCACTGAGCTACATCCCCAGCCCCCCACCATTTTTGTATTTTATTTAGAGACAGAGTCTCACTGAGTCACTGAGTTGCTTAGCACCTTGCTTTTGCTGAGGCTGTCTTTGAACTTGCAATCCTCCTGCCTCAGTCTCCCGAGCTGCTGGGATTACAGGTGTGCACACCACTCGTGGCTAGATCTGCACAAGTTTATCATAAGATGCAAATAGGTCACATTAGTAGTTTCTTTAAATCTATCCCTAGCCATCATTACTTTCTTCTCATATCAGGCACAGACTGACTGATATTATTGCTGTATCTATCACTTAATTCTATACTAAATACCCAGCAAATACAATGGTTTTGTCATAAGAGAGCAGAGGTCAGAGGAATGTTGGTATATGCAATTCAATTGTGATGCTGAGTGGACTGCACAGGTTTCAGGGCACAGCTTAATAAAACCATACTCACTTCAGATGCCAGCTGCATGTTTGGGGGTCCCCAGACTACTTGTACTTCAGACAACTCATTGCAAATCTGGGGGTTCCCATAATCCCTTACATTTGGTAATCTGCTAAAGTGGCTCATGGAACTCTGGGAGATGCTATTCTTCTTTTTTTAAAATTTTTTAAAATTGTTGATAGATCTTTATTTTTACTTATTTATATGTGGTGCTGAGAATTGAACCCAGTGCCTCACACATGCCAGGCAAGTGCATTACCGCTGAGCCACAGCCACAGCCCCAGCCCTGGGAGGTGCTATTCTTACAATTCTAGTTTTATACAAATCAGCACAGTATACAAACTATACTTAAAATTATAGTTTTGTTAGGAGACAGAGAGATGAGGATGATGGGAACACAGGGTAAGAGAATAATTCTATAAAATAGGCCAACTGTGTTGACCCCACAGGCTTTCTTTACCAAAAAGCAATTTACCTGCAGCCCTCCCTGGCCTAAGTGGACAGACTATGTGTCACATTCCTCAGCAAACTCCCTGTTATCTGCAAGGAAATGGAGGCAGGAAATAACATCGATAAGAAGAACCCAAGTTACTTTGAAGGGAGAGACATTTGTGACCTTTTCATAGAACAGATCCCAGAAGATAAGGATAATTCTTCCTAACCATAAAAACCTATAAAGATGATTAAGAATCCAATATAGGGCTGGGGATGTGGCTCAAGTGGTAGCATGCTCGCCTGGCATGCGTGTGGCCCGGGTTCGATCCTCAGCACCACATACAAACAAAGATGTTGTGTCCGCCGAAAACTAAAAAATAAATATTAAAAAATTCTCTCTCTCTCTCTCTCTCCCTCTCTTAAAAAAAAAAAAATCCAATATAACCAGTCACCATGGGCCAAGGTGACATAGAGTTGTCATGGTCATGGGGACTAGAAAGTCTGTCAATCTGTTGTCAGTCAAAAGTCAAGAGGTGGACCTGGGTGGAATTCTCCGGGATCCCCAATAAAACTGGAGTGCAGGAGAGGCACACTGTCCTCCTCTATGAAAGGATCCACTCTCTCCCCTGAAAGTGTCCCCTTTCCCTTTTCGTGTCCCTTCAATAAACTCATCACTCTGAGTGACATGTTTGAAATCTTTCTGACTCAATTACAAGAATTGGGGTTTGAGAGGGGCCTTTGCGCCCGCCTCAGTTCCTTGAAAAGCCCCAGCTCCACAACAGCGTTATCATAATAATGAAATGAAGAAACACAAGGGAGATGTAGAAGGGGGAGGCGGCCAGGCAGGATGGTGAATGAGGAAGTCAGAGCGCCTCCAGACCAAGGGAGCATGGAGAAGGTCCGCCAAGGAGGTCAACTTCCCGGTTGACGCAAGTGCTCACGGACACGGGCGAGAAATAGTCAGACACAATTAGATAGATGCTTGTGAGCTGGTGCTCCTTTAGTGTGTCCAACAGACAAACTAAGACAGACCCAAGGACACAGGGAACACCAACAGAGAGGAGAGCATGGGCAGGGGAGAAGAAAAGCAAAGGAGGGATTCCAGAGACATAAAAAGAACCATCCAGAACTTCTCTAGCCGACTCCCAGCTCCAGGCCCCTTCCTGAAGTCTGTTGCTGTGGCTTGGAACACATCTCTGTTCAACTGCTATCTCTGTCCCAGTCATTAATTCTTTGCTGATTGGAAACAATGAACCTAAGACCCCTGGACGGTAACAGTAACACACAGGGGGGTGTGGGAAGGTCCTGAGGGCGAGCTCCCGCGTCTTTTCCTTGTAAAATCAGGACACATCGCCCTCCCGCCCAGTGACGGGTTGACTTCCTTTCCAATCCTGGGTATCCAGAGCTTGGGGTTTCATTGTGTAGGCAAGACTGATTGAATCATGGACCACAACTGGAATCCATCTCCGGCCCCTGCCCCCCACCCAGAAGGAGGAGTCTGGCTGGTACCAGGTGGCTCAGAACCCACCTCCTAACCGTGTGGTCAGGCTTTCCCCAGTGGCCTGACCCCTGGCTGAGTCAATTCCTTAGCAAAAGCTATTTAGCATAAGATGGCCATGAATACCAAAGACAATCCTATCATTTGGGAAATTCCAAGAGTTTAGAGGTCACCTCCCAAGAACTGAGGTCAAAGAACAAAACTGTTAATTATACAACAGTCCACCCCCTAGTCTTTGGCCACCAAAACAGTCATACTTTTTCTCAGCATTTATGTTTGGTGTAGCATTTTTTTTTTTAACAGATAAAGAAACAGCATCAAGATGCTGCAATTAAAATTTAGAGGAACTAGCAAGGAGGAAGAGATGGGTGGTTTTACAATACATATGACCATTAATATTAGCATTATAATCTTATCAACAATGCCAATGTTTTACAATATCACCATATGGCAGAACAATAAAAGTGCAAATATGTTGGCATAACACTAGAGCCCTATTGTCCTAAATGACAGGCTATCATCATATCACAGGACAAAATGTCCTCCAGGATAAGGCCACTCAGGTGTACAGGGTTCCATTAGATCTTATCAGGTGCCAAGGCAGGCACTTGGTGTAAGTGACTAAGAGGCGATGTCATCCTTTCCTTTGAGCCTCCTTCAGAACATTAATGGAACAGGGGAATTCCCTCTTTGCACTTATCATTGATCCATCTATTCATTCCCTTCCTCTCTCAGCAGCAATCCTTCCTTCTCTCCATGGATACCCAAACATTTCCTCCTTTGGAAAGGACTTTAGGTTCCGCCATTGTGCCTGTGCAGATTGCAGTTAGCAATTCTGGTCTAGCACGTGCCTCTCCCTCAGTGCCTTCACATAGGCAGGGCTGCATCCCTACAGACCAGGTGGGCTAACTCAGCACTGCGGCTGCCTCTACGGCTGGCCCCATATTGTCAGAGGGAGTGAAGGCCTGGCCCACCCACAGGGCCCTTAGAAATTCTCACATGAAGGTTTAAAGGTTTAGTTACATTTTCTAAACTTAGGAATCATCACAGCTTCTTGCAGTTGGTACTGAGACCATTGTATCACGCAGGATAGAGAAAGGTGATGTGGCGGGGCTGGGGGTGGGGGGCTGGGGTTGTGGCTCAGTGGTAGAGCGCTCCCCTAGCATGGGGGAGGCACTGGGTTGGATCCTTAGCATCACATAAAAATAAATAAATAAAATAAAGGTATTGTGTCCAACTACAACTAAAAATATATATTAAAAATAAAAAGAAAGGTGACGTGGATACCAAGGAAAAAAGTATAGTTATGCTGTCATCTCCCCCCATGGGAAGAACTGGATCATCATACCAGCCCCCCACCTCTCTTAATTCCCCAGAAAAGCAGAGCCCTCTATCTAGCAGGGACCCTCCTGAGGCGCTCCCCCTTGTGGAGTATGGAAAGGTGTGTAAGCAGCCTTCTACGCCTTCATCTTGCTCTGTGGCAGATAAGAAATGTTTCAACTGCAGCGTCCTCTGTCCTGGTCCTCTTGCAGTACTTTGAGCATTTCCGCCTGCACTGCCACGCAAAGCCTTGTCCCTTCCTGTTAGGACACACCTGCAGCCTTCCAGGATCCCTGGCATCAGTCCAACTTGCCCCTGTGTTCAGGGCCTTCTCCCAGGGGATTCTGTACAATAGCCAGGGGCCTCAGTCTCTTTTGCTGACAGACAGAACAGCTCTTATTGGCATTTCAGGCCTTAGAGGGACGTAAAGAAATAGGTTTACGTTCCCCCCCATCTCTGCATTGCTCAGTTGTTTATTTTGGTACCCGGGACTGGACCCAGAGGCACTTATCACTATTTGCTAGAATAATATAATCCTGAGAACAGCCCTGTGGTTCAAAGAGCAGCTTGGAGGACAGACTCTGGTCAACAGGCTCCTGGACCGTGCACAGGCCATTCTCAGGCAGCTTCACCTTGTCCCAGGACTGGAGGCTTGGTGCCTGGCACAGAGCCTGCTACACAAGAAAACCTAATTCCCTCTTCCCTCTGAAGAGCTGAATCTCAGAGCTTGAGGCCTCACTCCAGCCTTCCATCCCAGCCCTCCTCCCTGCCCCCAGAAGCCTACCTCTCACAGGGTGGCGGTAGGGCCCCTTGGGACCTTAGTCCCAGCCCCAGCAAAAGCAGCAGGTGCAGCTCCCAGGTCTTCCAGGCCATGGTGGCTCTGACTGTGGCAGAGGGAGCAAGCCCCGCCACCTCCAGCTCCCTGGGCACAGCCTGGCTTCACTACCTGTCCAGGTCAGTCAAAGTCCAGGCTTTGAGGTGTGGCCACCTGAGGGGATGTGGCCTAGCTACCCCTACTGATCTCTGGCCACAGGGCTCACCCCTCTCTTTCCACTTTTTTTTGCCTTTTCTGTTCACCAGTTTCAACTGGGGCCACCTGCTCCGGCCCGTCCCTCAAAGTCATGTGGTTAGGTTTAGGGGAATGGGCCCCTGATGGCCAGGGAGATAGTTAAGGCCACACATCCATGAGCTAGATACCAGTTCCTTGTGTGGCTCCAAAACTGCTAGCCTCAGAGGGTGACCCTTTCTTCATCACTGGAAACAGAATGGCTGAAGAGTCTATCCTCAGTGTTGCATAAAGCTCAGGGACCCTCATTATTATCTACAGGAGTAATGTGGGAACCCAGGACAGCCTAGCCATTCTGGCAGGGATGGGTCAAATTGACCCAGTGGGTCTTGAAGATCACATAGGAGTTTGCCAAGGGAATGGGCAGGAGGCCATTTCTGTGTGCTGTTAAGGGAATAGTGAGAAGCTGGGCCAGCTCCACAGAACTTGGCCTTGCAGGGGAGGTTGTGAGACAAGCTGGCGGGTCGCGTTGGCACCAGTCTGTGAGAGGGCTTTGCCAAGCCAAGGAGGCAGCTGGCTGAACCGGCAGGCTTGCTTGGAAGAAGAGTGGTGGAGGATGGGCAGGCACGTTAGGAGGCTGGAGCAAGGAGGCCGCGCAGCCATGATGCAAGCAGGCCAAGCCTCAGGCTTGAAGCAACGGGGTGGGATTTGGGGGGCCCACGGGGAGGTGCCTCCTGCAGGCTGTCACCTCTGAGTTAGTGGTTGGCGTGACCTCTCCTGCAGGACACAGGCTTGTGGTCGGAGGCTGTCAGCCTCAGCACCTGAGCAGTGTGTGCCACGGTTCAAAGAACTTCGGCTAAATTTATCGGTTTTTGAGCAAAGAAGGGATTCATGAACCAGGCAGCGCTTGGAAACAGTAAGGTTCAGGGAGCTCCCCGGAGCAGCAGAGCAGTATTTACAGAGGGAAGAAGGAAGTGCCTGCAGGAATAACCCGGTTGGTTACCGCTTGGCCTTGGCTTCGTTTGGACTTGTCTGAGAAGTTTGCAGCCTGTGATTGGCTGAAAGCGCAGGTGCAGTGCTTGGCTGAGACTCGGCCACTGCTTAGGAAACTGTGCTCCCAAGGGAGCCTGCCTTCACCTACCTGTTGGAGGAGCTTTAGGACGATTTTAATTGTTCTTGTTTTGGTAAACTAATCAGTTTAAAGGGATTGGCTAAAACCTTGAACACTGACTCCACTTTCTGCCATCATCATAATGGACTTGTTTTGTCTCAGTATGAAATTCACAATTCACAAAAATCCAATTAGTTGGGCGGTTGGGCAGTGCTTTATGCTTTATGTTTTTGTTGTTCTGTGCATATGAATCATTTAGTTACAAAGGATGTCTACAGAGACGCATTTAGGACTTCTGAAGGGATACAACACACCAGGGAGATGATTATAGTGGCAATCTGGGAGAGGATGCCAATAAACTGATGTATGCTTTTTTTTTTAAGTATGGTATTTATTGAATGTTTATCATGTTTGCACCATTGTAAAGTCAAAAAATTGTAAGTGGAACCGCTGTTAGGCAGGGATTGTCTTGTGTTATTTCCTTCAAAACAAATATTTTATTATTATAGGAATACCTTTTCATTGACTTATTTTGATTTTGATTATAATGATTAATTACTTCCCTGAGGAAAATAGGAGTCTTTTCAAAAGTAAGAAACATCCCAAAGAGTTTTGCGTTTTTTTTTCCAGTTTCAGTGTAAGTAGCTGCATGACCCTAATTCAAGCACCTATTGATTACCATACACTTAAAGGGTGAGTTTCAATAGGTTATTTGTAAAAATGTACTTTTTTTTTAAGTTGCTTCTTGACACATGTCTCCATGAACTTAACTGACAAAAATTAAACAATTCAAAGTTCACATGATAAAGATAGTTCAATAGTATTCTAGTTCAATTGGTCATAGTCTTTGTTCCAGGAATGATTGCAATTAAGGACCATGGGTTACTATAAAATGGTTTGATTTAAAGGGGCATCCATTTTTGTTGTTAGCCTGGTAATACAAGTTATAGTTACCTGGATACCCCACTGGAAGAAATGAAAAGATTGGAAAATTACCCTGGAGTGGGGGGGATGGGGAACTGGGGATAGGGTTAGTGTCATGCACCTGAATCCCATGGACTTGGGAGGTTGGGACAGGAGGATCACGAGTTTGAGGCCAGCCTTAGCAACTCTGCAAGACCATGAGCAATTTAGTGAAATCCTATCTCAAAGTAAAAAATATAAAGGACTGGGGATACAGCTCAGGGGTAAATCACCCCTGAGTTCAATCCCCTGTACCAAAAATAATAAAAAAAAATTAGAATAGTCCAGCTTATTGTCCACCATTCAGGATGCCTGCAAACCATCTGTTAGCTGCTCTCAGAAATATCTCCTGTGTTCCTTCCTTCTGAGAAATTTCCTTCATGTATCCAGAAGCAGGATCTAGAGCAAATCTAGGATTTAGTGACTAAATCTAGGATTTAGTCACTTTTAAATGTAGCCTTTGTAGTAATAAAGTCAGGGAAAAGACAAGACAATGTTCAGTTGGTTCGGCACTGTTTGTAAACCTCAAACTTGGGCAAAGGGACCTAGAGCTTCAGGATGAGCTGTTAAGTGCTTTTGTTGGTCACAAATGTTCTCTTTACCTCCTTGGAGTGTCTTCTACCCACCTGAACCCTTGGGAGGTATGATTAGCTACAAAATCCAAGATTTCTCCCAATTTATGGATTAGCTTTAAATTCCATACCACTTGTACCCTACTTCCAAGAATACTCTTGCACCCCCAGGAACACTTTTGGGAACATTTCTTGGTGAAACTAACTTATCTTTATCCACTTTGAGGTTAGTACTAATTCCAGTTATTGAACACCGAGGCCTCTGATTGTGGGAGGTATCTTGGGAGCTTTCAGGGAAAGCTATTTTGGAAGGCAAGAAAGAGCCAGGTCACATAGCCAGGTTCTGCAACCAGACAGGAGGCTGAACACAGTAAGCAAAACTCCCTCGACTCAATAGAGGCCCTCAGAGGCTGCGAAAGAGCGCCACCTGGTGTCATTAGAGCAGAGTTCAGTTAAATTTGTTTGCCTGTAATTTTGTGCTGATCTTGAACAGGGTCCAGTAGAAAACTTACTTTATTGTGGATTCTGAATAATATGCTATAAGGATACATAACACAGTTAGTGGAAAGGAACTTTATTGGATTTAATATGTGAAATCATAAAGTGATTACTCATACCTATGTAGATAGTCCCCAGGTCATGAGGACTCTTTCCTGGAAGCACAAAATACTTTTTCATCACTCGATAGGTCTTATACATTTGATAGTAATTGGGGAAAAAAATCGGGGTATTGTATTAGTCATGTTAATAATTAAATACTTGAGGCAAGTAACTTATAAAGAAAAAAAGATGTATTTTGGCTTAGGGTTTCTATAGGATCTAGTCCAAGATTGAGTGACCCCTTTGCTTGGGGCCTCTGGTGAGGGAGGGTGGCACATCATGGTAGGAGCATGTGGTGCAGCAAGCCATTTGCCAGGAAGCAGTGAGACTGAGAGGCTGGGAACCTACAGTCTCCTTGAAGAGCAGGACCCCAGTGATCTAAAGGACATCCCTCCAGGCACCATCTCTCAAAGACTCCAGCATCTTCCACCAGCACCTCCCGGGGTGAAGCCTTTAACACAGGGGTCTTTGGGAAACATCCCTCCAAACCACCACAGGACCTATTCTGAGCAAGTGCAGGAAGTCAAGTAGCAGTGATGTTTAGAAGTTCAAGGTAGCTTTCCATTCTTCCTTTGGGGTTTCGAGGGGCTGTCACTGGGATGGTGAAGAGGCACTGACATTAGTGAAATGTTTCCTGACTTGGAGGCATTAATCTACAAACCCAGCAACTGCTCTGGTTTCTGGCCAGAGCAGGAGTATAGAAAGCCTGTTCTCCTGTATAAAACCTCATGTAACCCGGCTCCTAACCCCTGAGGCAGCCTACAGTGCAAGGGTCTAAAGCCTTACGCCACAGCATACTCCACTAGGTAGAAAAAGCCCTTCATGAACTAAAAAACTTAACTCCAGAAAAACCCATAAGCCAATCAATAAATGGGCAAAGGAACTGGACAGGCACTTTACAGAAGAAATACGAATGGTCGAAAAAATGTTCAACATCTCTAGTAATTAGAGAAATGCAAATTAAAATGACACTGAGATTCCATCTAACTCTAGTCAGAATGGCAATCATCAAGAATACAAGTAACAATAAATGTTGGCGGGGATGTAGGGAAAGGTTTATTCATACATTGCTGATAGGACTGCAAATTGGGGCAACCACTCTAGAAAGCAGTGTGGAGATTCCTCAGAAAACTTGGAATGGAACAACCATTTGACCCAGTTACCCCACTCCTCAGTATATACCCAAAGGGCTTAAAAATCAGCATCCTATAGTGACATGGCCACATCAATGTTTATAGCAGCTCAATTCACAATAGCTAAGCTATGGAACCAAACTAGGTGCCCTTCAACAGGTGAACAGATAAAGAAAATGTGGTACATATATATAGTGGAATATTATTCAGTTATAAAGAAGAAGGAAATTATGGAATTTGCCGGTAAATGGATGAAACAGGAGAATATCATGCTAAGTGCAATAAGCCAGTCCCCCCAAAAAATGTTCTCTCTGATATGCAGATGCTAACCCACAACAAGGGAGGGTGAGGAAGGGAAGAGTAGAAGTTCATTGGATTAGAGAAAGGGGAATGAAGGGAAGGGAGGGGGATCAGAATAGGAAAGACGGCAGAATGAATCAGACATAACTTACCTATGCTCATATCCTGTTCAACCACAAGAATGGGATCCTAATTAGAATTAGTTGTACTCCATGTATATATAATATGTCAAAATACACTCTATTGTCCTAAATTGTCTAAAAAGAACAAATAAAAAATAACAAGAGGCCCTTTGTGACCCACCAACGATGACAACCAGACCTTTCATGATCTAGAACCCAGAGAGTTTGAGGCTTTTGGAAATAACACCAGAGAAAGACTGCCCTTGAACTCCACCGGAAGGGACCATATCAAAAGCTATCCACAAATTATGGTCCTGTGGATTTTCCTGTGAGGAAAGGGAGGGGGATGGGACACAGGAACTAGGAGAAAGGGAGACTATTTTAGACTTTTATGATGAAACAGAAGTCTTGATCCACAATCTAGGGAAAGCTGCCCACATCTGGGATGCCTCTGCTTCTGGGGAAGCTCCTCCCTGGCTAGCTTTACAGTAAGGTCTGCACAGGTGTGCAGATCCCGGAATCTGGCCCTTCTGAGTTGAGAGGCATGGATCCAAGACTCAGGCCCTGAAGTCCTGCTGTAGAGAAGCGTTTGGTGTGGTCCTCTCCAATGGGGCCCAAGGGCAGTCTTTCTGTGGTGTCATTTCCAAGAGCCTCAATCTCTAGGTTCTAGATCATGAAAGGTCTGGTTGTCATCAGTTGGGGGGTCTCTTCTTTTCCCTGGTGGAAATATGCTTTGGCATAATGCACCAGAACCTTGACCTGTGGAGTCCTATCAGAGGCTGTGAGTGGGAGATAATGATTTCATAAGGTGTCAAAGGTTTTTGAGCGGAGGGCACCTGAAGCCTGTCAATGGGCAATACCTTTGACCAAGGGCGATCCAGTCCTCTCGGTTAACTTTGCCTGATGCCACTGTGTTTGTAATACCTTATTTAATTGCTTCACAGTTTCATACCTCTATCAGTGAGGACTTTGCCATTCGCGCCCCATAAAGGAAATACATTTCTAATAACCTTGTCACTACTATTCTAGCACCAAATGTCCTTCACAGGAAAGCTTCTATTCAGGCAGAAAGCAAGGTAACAATTGAATAAAATCCATCTGTATGTGTTCGAATGATCCAGCAGGTACCAGGTATGTGTCCTCTGAAGCTTGTTTTGTTTTTGCTTTGGGGTACTGGGAATGGAACCCACGCATGCTAGGCAAATTGTCTATACTGAGCCACATCCCCAGTCCCTTGACTTTTTTTGAGACAGGGTCTCACTAAGTCGCACAGTCTGGCCTCACACTTGCGATCCTCCTGCCTCAGCCTCCTGACTACTTGGATCACAGGTGTGCACCATCACATGTGGCTCACCTGAGGTTTTTATTGTCTTACCTGAATTATGGACTTGACATACCAAACATTGTCATACACCATTTTAATAATTCTAGAACAGTCACCACAACCATGTTTTCTCATAAATGGGGTCATTTTACCTTTCTCATGATGAATTGTTTCACAAAAAACTTTTTAATAATGGAAATTTTGAGGACTCAGGAAAGAGTAGGCAACCATGCAGCCTCTCCACTAGTTTGTGTTTAACATTGTCTGAACATCCAATTAAACACAGGTTTTTCCCTCCAACTCAGGTGTATAGCACCATTGAATAAGTAGGTTGTCATAGGCAATTTGACTTGGATGTCACTCACATTGCCTGTCTTAATCTCAGTACTGGCTGACTTAGCATGAAAATCTGCCAAATAATTTCCTCGTTATCTAATTGATTCTTGTTTTGCTTAATGTTGAGTTAGCAGTTTAATGAACCAGTTCATCCAATGGTGTGATTTTTTTTTTTTTTTTTTTTTTTTTTTGTACTGGAGTGAAGCCAGGGACGTTTAACCACTGAGCCACATCCCTAGCCCTTTTTATATTTTATTTAGAGACAGGCTCTTGCTGTTCAACTTCGAACTAAGCTGGCTTTGAACTTTCAATCCTGCTGCCTCAGCCTCCCAAACTGCTGGGATTAAGGCTTGTGCCAATGCACCCAGCCTAACGGTGTGATCTTAAAGTGATCAGAAATATATAAGTGTCAGATTCCTTGCTGTGAATCTCCTTGAAGACAAAATACTTTGGCTTTTAGTTGTGCAGAAATATATCATAGTGAACATTAACCATCTATGACAAGACCCAAAACAACTACCATTAAACATCTGATGAGAGATCATTACAATGAGAAAGACACTAATTATTCTGTTGCATATAACATTTTAAGTTAATAACGGTGGGGGCTGGGAGTGGTTCAGTGACATAGTGCTCTCCTACCTCATGTGAGGCACTGGGTTCGATCCTCAGCACCACATTAAAAAATAAATAAATATCATGCACAAGGCCCTGGGTTCAATCCCCAGCACCACAAAAAAAATAATAAAAATAAATAAAGGCATTTTTTAAAGTACTTCTCTTGTTTGTAGATGGACATATGTATATATGTATGTATGTATGTAGTGCTGAGGATCGAACCCTGTGCCTCATGCATGCTAGGCGAGCACTCTACCACTGAGCCACAACCCCAGTCCAAGCTGAAAATAAAGATATTGTGTCCATCTACAACTTAAAAAAAAAAAAAAGAATAACTATGATTATGAGCAATAGTGGTACACCAGGACAAGCAGATTTCTGTGAGTTTCATACAACTTCTGAAACAGTTATTAATTACATATCCATACAAATATAATTCAAAGAAGGTTTAGCTTTGCTTTTTTTTTTTTTTATACTGGAGATTGAACCCAGAGGCACTTAACCACTGAGCCTCATCTCCAGCCCTTTTTTATATTTTTTATTTAGAGACAGGGTCTCACTGAATTGCTGAGGCTGGCTTTGAACACAAGATCCTCCTGCCTCAGCCTCTTGAGCTGCTGAGATTACAGGCATGCACCACGGTGCCCAGTTTAGCATTGCTTATTGACAATGCTTTCTGTATAATCTAATACACCAAATAAGTCCAATTAGTTTACTATTTCTCTTATTATAGAAAGAGGGATTCTTCTGAGGTATCGCAAAAGCTCATCTAGAAAATCCTAAAGTTAATTCGAGGTCAAGAAAGAGAATTTAGAGTTTGATTTGGGGAAGTAAAAAAATAACAATGGCAGGCTAGGATTGTGCTCAGTGGCAGAGCACTTGTCTCGCATGTGTGAGGCACTGGGTTCCATCCTCAGCACCACATAAAAATAAATAAATGAAAAATAAAGGTATTGTGACAATCTACGACTAAAAAATATTTAAAAAAAAAACAAACATTGGCTTAAAACACTTGATCAAAGTAGGATCACAGGTCAGTTGTGAACAGTAGTCATTTAGACAAAGGGATAATTAAGACATCAAAGGCAAATATGGAAAGTTACATAATTGTAGAAAAGCTGTAATTCAGCTTTATAGAGGCCTCAGTTTTTGTAATTGATCAAAAACCTAATAAAGCCAGATGCACACCAGTAATCCCAACGGCTCAGGAGTCTGAGGCAGGAGGCTCACCAGTCCAAAGGCAGCCTCAGCAATGGAAGGTACTAAGGAACTCAGCGAGACCCTGTCTCTAAATAAAATACAGAGTAGGGTTGGGGATGTGGCACAGTGGTTGAGTGCTCCTGAGTTCAATCCCTGGTACCCCCCAAAACAAAACTAAACTAAACTAAAAAGGGCTGGGATGTGGCTCAGTGGTTAAGCACCCATGGGTTCAATCACTAGTACCCTCCCCTGCAAAAATCAAACTCTTCCTAATTTGTCTTATGAGGCTACCATTACCCTGACACCAAAACCAGATAAAGACATAACAAGAAAAGAGGATCACAGTCCAATATCCTCTGTGCATACAGGTGTGAGAGTCCTCAACAAAATAATACTAATAAACCAAATCCAATGGTTTATTAGAAAGAGATACACTATGAGCAAGTGAGATTTATTCAAGGAATGCAAAGGTGTTGTGCACTGTGAATGTAATATAAATAATTGAACTGTATACCTAAAATGGCTAAAATGCCAAATTTTATGTTACACATATTTGACCATCATAAAAAAAAAATTTAAGGAAGGAAGAAAGTGTATGACATCTGGCCATCAGGGGTGACAGTGGTAGGGAGAGGAGCCCTGTCAAGGGGCCTCTCTGAACTGGGCCACCTTGCCTGAGTTGAGAAATTAAACTGAGCCTAAAGCTGCCTCCCTAAGGGCCAAACTACCTTCACATGTTATTGACCAGTCTGCAACTTAACTTGAGAATAAACTCTTGAAACCAAGCCGTTGGGTCTCAAACTGATCAGGTGTGTTCAAATCGGCAAGCACTGAGTGGAGACCCATCAGGCTCTTTTCTTTCTTCCTTTCTTTCGTTTTTAGTATCGTGGGATTGTGTATGTGTGTGTATGTGTGTGTGTGTGTGTGTGTGCGTGCTGCTGGCATTGAACCCTGGGTCTTGTGCATGTGAGGCAAGCACTCTTCCAACTGAGCTATATCCCCAGCCCTTCAGCACTGGGGATTGAACCCAGGGGCACTCTACCCATGGGCTAGCTCCCCATTCCTTTTCATTCTTCATTTTGAGTCAGGTCTCCATAAGTTTCCATGTTACAGAGACTGGTCTTGAACTTGCGATCCTCCTGCCCCAGCCTCCGGAGTAGCTGTACAGTCGTGAGCTGCCATTCCCATCTCTCTAATAGGCTATTTCTGTAAGGCACTTCCTTTTTCTCCCTATAAATACTGACTTTACTGGTTCAGGGTGCTGCCTGACTCATGAATCACTTCTTTGTTCAAATAAATGCTGCTGAATTTAATTTGTTTAAAATTTCTGTTCTAACAGATTGGTATCAGAAGTGCAATCTGAAGCAGACCTCCAGCAGGGCTTGGTGGTGCATGCCTGTCATCTCAGTGGCTCTGGAGGCTGAGGCAGGAAGATCTCGAGTTCAAAGCCAGCCTCAGCAATTTAGCAAGTCCCTAAGCAACTTAGTGAGACCCTGTCTCTAAACAAAATATATTTTTAAAAGGGCTGGGGATGTGGCTCAGTGGTCAAGTAGTCCTGAGTTCAATCTCCAATACTCTCCCCCAAAACAGCAACAACAACTAAACAAAGCAAAACAACGCAGACCTCCAGAGATGCCCCAGGAGTACCAAGTGCCCAAGCAAAGTGACCCACTAGGACCCACGGTGCCCTTCAATCTGCTGCAGCAACTGAGTTCATGGGGGAGTCCTTTATTAGATTCAAGCTCTACAAATTTGTATTTTAAACTCTCTGGCTTTAAGCAAAAGAGAAATGACTCATCACAGGAAAACCTCAACACAAGTAATATCTGACTTTGCATCAGAAACAAGGGAGCCAGTGGCATATTTAAAGTACTTAAGGAAAAACCTGCCAACCAAGAATCCTTTTTTTATTTGTTCTTTTTGGTCTTTGACATATCATACATACATGGAGTATAACTTCCCATTCTTGCAGTTGTACATGATGTGGAGTTATGCTGGCTGTGTATTCACATATGAACACAGGAAAGTTACGTCCGATTCATTCTACTGTCTTTCCCATTCCCAACCCCCTCCCTTTCCCCTTCTCCCTCCATCCAATCCAGTGAACCTCCACTCTCCAGTGCACTATTGTGAGTCAGCATCTGCATATCAGAGAGAACATTTGGCCTTTGTTTTTTTGTGGGGGGGGGGGGACTGGCTTATTTCACTTAGCATGATAGTCTCCAGTTCCATCCATTTACCCACAAATGCCATAATTTCATTCTTCTTTTTGGCTGAGTAATATTCTGTTGTGTATATATACCACATTTTCTTAATCCATTCACCTGTTCAAGGGCACCTAGGTTGGTTCTATAGCTTAGCTGTTGTGAATTGAGCTGCTATAAACTTTGATGAAGTCACATCACTGTAATGTGCTGATTTTAGTCCTTTGGGTATATGCCAAAGAGTGGGGCAACTGGGTCAAATGGTGGTTCCATTCCAAGTTTTCTGAGGAATCTCCATGCTGCTTCCCGGAGTGCAAACCCAGAATCTTCTGTCCAACAAAGCTAAACTGAGTCTAAAGCTGCACTAAACAAAAATCTCATGGAACCACAGCAGTATATATGATCTGTCACTGACTGAATGATTTTTTGGTTTTAGATTCATAGCAAATTTGAAGAGGAAGTAAAAGAATTCCCAGAGCCTGGGATTCTGCACAGGCACCATCTTCCCCTGTGTCAGCTCTGGGCCCCACAAGAGCACCTGTGTTACAATCAAAACTCCCAGTGCCACGTGGTCATCACGCACAGGCCAAAGTACACACTGGGGCTCACTCTTGGTGTTGCAGGTTCTGTAGGTCTTAAAAAATGTAGAGTGGCATGTACCCACCTCTATCGTATCACACAGGACATTTTCAAATCATTCCCCCCCTCCTCTGACTCCTACCAACCACTGATCTTTTTTTTTTTTTTTTGGTAGCGGGGATTGAACTCAGGGGTGCTTAACTCCTGAGCCCTTTTTAAAATTTTATTATATTTAGAGACAGAGTCTCACTAAGTTGCTTGGGGCTTTGCTAATTTCCATCCTCCTGCCTCAGCCTCCTGAGCCACTGGGTTTACAGGCCCTTATCACTGCACCTGGCTCGGCACCCCACCCCTTTTTTTCTTTTTATTTTGAGACAGGTTCTCACCAAGTTGCTGAGGGCCCTGCTAAGTTGCTGAGGCTGGCTTTACACTTGGGATCCTCCTGTTTCAGCCTCCCAGGTCTCTGGGACTACAAAGTATTTTGCCAAATACCTTTTCTAATCTATTGACATAGTCATGCAATTCTTCCCTCTAGCCTGTGGATGAATGTGTTGAATTACATTAGTTGACTTTCAAATGTTGAACCAGCCTTGCATAGGAAGGATAAATCCCAAGAGGTGGTGGTGTATTGTTCCTTTTATGAATTGTTGGATTCAATTGCCAAATAGTTTTCTTGAGGAATTTTGCTTCTATATTTGTTTTCCTTTCTTACAACATTTTGTCTAGTTTTGATGTTGGAGTAATGCTAACTTCACAACGAGTTAGGAAATAGTTTCTCTGCCTCTGTCTTCTGGATGAGATTGTAGAGAACTTGTATAATTTCTTCCTAAAACATTTTGTAGAATTTATCTGTGGACCCATCTGGGCCTGGCCTCTTATTATTGATTCCATTTCTTTAATAGCTATAGGCCTATTCAAATACTTTCTTTTTGTTTGTGTTTTGGCAAAGTTTGTCTTTCAAAGAACTGGTCCATTTTATTTATGTTATCAAATTTGTGAGCATAGTGTTGTTCACAACATTCTTTGTTATACTTTTTTTGGTTTTGGTACCAGGGATTGAACTCAGGGGCACTCAACCACTGAGCCACATCCCCAGCCCTATTTTGTATTTTATTTAGAGACAGGGTCTCACTGAGTTGCTTAGCTCCTCGCGTTTGCTGAGGCTGGATTTGAACTCACAATCCTCCTGCCTCAGCCTCCCGAGCTGCTGGGATTACAGGTGTGTGCCACTGTACCTGGCTTTTTGCTATACTTTTAATGTCTGTGGGATCAGTGGTGATGTTCCTATTGCTTTTCTTTCTTCTTTTTTTTAAAGTGTGTGTGTGTGTGTGTGTGTGTGTGTGTGTGAGAGAGAGAGAATTTTTTAATATTTATTTTTTAGTTTTCCGCGGACACAACATCTTTGTGGTGCTGAGGATCGAAACCAGGCCACACGCATGCCAGGCGAGCGCACTACCGCTTGAGACACATCCCCAGCCCCTGCTTTTCTGACATTAGTAATTCATGCCTTTTTTTTCACAGCTGGGCTACAGACTTTTTTCTTTTTCCTGGTGCTAGGGAATGAACCCAGGAGTGTTTAACCTCTGAGTCACGTCCACAGCCTTTTTCTGTTTTATCTTGAGACAATGTCTCACTGAGTTGCTTAGGGCCTCACTAAATTGCTGAGACTGGCTTTGAACTTGCTATCCTCCTGCCTCAGTCTCCTGAGTTGATTCAGGTGTGCTCCACCACGCCTGGCTTGGGCTAGAGACTTATCAGTTATAATGACGTCTTCAAGAAGCAGCTTCAGGTTTTATGGATTTTCCCTCTTGCTTCCCTGTTTTTCATGTCATTGATTTCTGCTCTATTTTTCATTATTTGTTTTCTTCTGCTCGCTTTGGATTTAATTTGCTCTTTCTAGTTTTCTAAGGTGAAAGCTTAGACTATTGATTTTAGATCTTCCTTCTTTTCTAATAAATGCAGTCCGTGCTATGAATTTCCTTCAATCACTGAGTTCACTGTCTATGACAAATTTTGACAAGTTAGAGTCCACTCAAATAAATACGGTGCCACCTCCTGGGCTGTGAGAACACAATAACCGAGTAGCCTGACTCCCTCCCTGCTGCCCTGGGCCTTTCATCTCACTTATCCACTGACTGCAATCACTCAATATGTGGCTGTGGTCAGAATATGAAAAATAGGGCCCAAGATGGTAGATGTGTGCTTAGCATGTGTGAAGCTCCAGGTTTGATCCCCAGACGATATACAATAAAAAAAAGTTTTGATTTTGCTGTAGCTCCTTCTCGAATGCTCTTACCTAGTTTATATCGTCTCAGCCTCTGGCCTGCATGAAGCTCCTTCCCCTGCAAGTTTTGTTGTTGTTGTTGTTGTTTTGTTTTAAACACTTCGTGCAAAGTAGCTCTCCTGCCCCAGGACTCAATTTTTTGTTTGTCTGTGTAAGTTCTCGTTTCATCTCATTTCATCAGAAGGATCCATTCACAAAATACAGAATTCTAGGTTGATGGGGTTTATTTATTTATTTTTTTCTCTTTACACTTTAAATATTTCACTCTGCTCTCTTTTCACTGCTCGGGTTTCTAAGAATTCTGATTTAATTCTTCTTCTGGCTACACATGGTGTTTCCTTCCTCTGGCTTCTTTTGGGATTTTTCTCTTTAACTTTGAATTTGTGAGTGTGGATCTAAGAGGCCTAGGTGTAGATTTTGGGGATGTCTCTCTTACTTGGTGTCCTCTGAGCTTCCGGAATCCGTTGTTTGGTGTCTGATATTATATTGAGAGACTCTCATCATTGTTTCAAATATTTCTTCTGTCCTCTTCCCGCTTTCTTCTTCTGTTTTCCGAAATATATGATGCACCTTTTGTAGTTGTCCTACAGTGCTTGAGTATTTTTTCTGTTTCAGGCTTTTTTCTTTGTCTTTGAGTTTCAGAAGTTTCTTTCCTTCTTTTTCTTACAAAAACAATGTCTAGACCATGTAGAAGAGATAAAAGTTACTTCACCTCAATTTACAATGGCTCAATATTATTTTATCCCTCATGTTTAACTGCTCAGATCACTGAGAGACTATGGCAGCAAATAAATGAAAAGGTGAGTTTTGGAGGTTTCTGTTAACATATCCTCAAGTTCACTGATTCTCAGCCATGTCCGGTCTGATAAGCTCATCAAAGGCACTTTTCACTTGTTACAGTGTTTTTTAATTTATTGGGTTCCTTTTTGTTACTATAATGGAATACCTGAGGCAGGCTAACATTATAAAGAAAAGAGCTTTAGCTCACAGATTTGGAGGCAGAAAGTCCAAATAGCATGGTGCAGATTCTGGCAAGGGCAGTGGATGGCAGAGATTATATCACCAAACAGGAAGCCAGAGAGAAACTGGGGCCCCTCTAAGAGCACACCCTACAATTAACCTAAGAACCTCACTCTAGGTTCTACCTATAAAGTTTTCACTGCTTCAACAATGCCACCTGAACATCAAGCCTTCTGCACACGGACCCCTGGAGGGACAAAGTGTACAGCAGCACTTCCTTTATTCTTTCTTTGAATTTTCTCCGTTCTGTTATTATTGCCTAAGTGCCCTTTACGTTGTCTCCCTTCTCTACTAGAACCCTTAGCATATGGTTATCCCCAGTCCGAAAATTCCAGCACGCTGCTCTATCCAAGTCTGGTTCAGATACTTTATCAGTTTCTTCAAACTGTTTTTGCCTTTTATTAGGCCTTGTTATGTATTTACTTATTTATTTAGGTGCTGAGGATTGAACATAAGACCTTGTGCATACGAAGCAAGTGCTTTACCACTGACCCACGTCCCCAGCCCTGCCTTGGCATTTTTCATTTCTTTCTCCCTGAGCCCCCTCCGTCCTTTCTCATTTCTTTCTTTCTTCTTCTTCTTTTCTTTTTTAAATTTAGAGCATTATATTTCTACATAGTGTCTGGGTTCCTTTCGACACAATTATACAGACAAGGAATTCGATTCCAATTCCCATTAGCCCTCTCCTTTCCTCCCCTCCTCCCTCTGCCCTGCCCAGGATTTTTTTGTTGAAAGCTAGACATGACTGCCGAGGTTCATGGTCAGCTAGCTGTGGGTCTCCGTACCTGCCAGTCTGCCCCTCCAGTGTTGGAGAGCAGCGGCTTGCCCGTGACCTTGATTCTCTGGCAGATCTAAGAAATTGTCGATTTTCTATTGTTCAATGTTTACCTGTTTTGATGGAGTGACCCTCCCGTGCCAGACCAGAAACAAGGCGCCCCGCCGGGTTCTTCCTCCGGCTCTGTCTTCCCATCAGTATTCTTTATGTGATGTGAGTTGCCATCTTTCTGTCGTTTATTTCTTCAAGTCCTAGAGTCTCCAACACTGGGACAACATCCTGTGGTGGAAATCTCGGTCCTTGTCCTGGGTGCTGGTCCAATAATGAGAACACGATTTTGAGAAAAGGGAGAAAGAAAGTTGATTGCTTTGCTAGCAAAGGTGAACCACGGGGCACTCCTGTCCCAGAGGCTGTGAGGGGGCTTTTGTAGAGGTGACTCAAAGGTGGCATTGCACATGCTCTCTGTTGGAGTTGGGAATTCACGTGTTAATTTGGGAAATAGCCATTTCTGAGGTCTTCTGGTACCATCCCCAAAGTCTGGATTACTTCTTTCCTGCGGTGGGTGAGTCCTCAAAGGACAGATAACCCAGCCTAGGGTAGGGAAGAAAGGTAATTCCGTTTCTTCTGAGATCAGGAAGGGGGAGAGATAGGGAAAGAGGAAGAGAGAGAAACACATCATTTTAAAAATCACTTGCAGTGGCAGAGCAGCAGGGCTATGTTCAAAGCATAAAGTGGACCGTGGTTACAATCCCAGACAGTTTCTATTGCCTGAGTGAATGTGTTTTGCTGTGTATCATACTTTCCCTTTTCTTGACATGTATCCCAGATTTTTGTTTGTTTTTGTTAGAAAATAGACATTTGAGGCCTTGCATGGTGGTGCATGCCTATAATCCTAGTGACTCAGGAGGCTGAGGCAGGAGGATCACAGGACGGCAGCCTTGGCAACTTAGCAAGGCCCTGAGAAACTGATGTGACTCCATTTTTGAGAAACCAGCCTCTACCTCAGAGCAGGGCCAGTCCAAAGGGGGGCAGGGGATGACCCTTGTCCTTGGAAAACCTGTTCCTAGGCACATAAGCTACCCTGCTGAGTCATTCATCTGTACCAGATGTCCATGACTCAGCTAATGCAAGTTCCAGAAAAGACCAAAAGAATGCTTGAGGCCTGATTCGGACCATAGCGACAACCAATCAGAGTGAGACAGGGAAAATATCTGAAATGCCCGGTGACCCTCCCAGTAGTTTCGGTGATTGATAATATGATTAGGCAACCCTGCAGTTTAGCATATACACTCTCGCAACCTCTTGCGGCCTAAACCAATCATTTCAAATGTATCCACCACTTAAACTAACCAATCACCCCTTCCTGACTTGTTCCCGCCAGTGAATGTACTAATCAATGTTAAGAGTTGTTGTTTGATTTTCCCGTAGTATGAAATGATTTGCTGTGTGATGTTGTGACGCATAGAGTATCCCCCCAAAACCTATAAATCCTCACTGAACTAAGGATCAGGACTCACTCTCGGGACCGCTGCGTAGGAAATGGTTGTGAGTCCAGGCTCGAGCTTGCAATAAAGACTCTTGTGTGATTGCATCAGATTCGGCTCCTGGAGATCTATTGGGGTCCCACGAATCTGGTATGTCAGCCCTAAGCAACTTAGAGAGACTCTGTCTCAAAGTAAAAATATAAAAAGGGCTGGGAATGTTGCTCAGGGGTAAAGCCCCTCTGGGTTCAATCCCCAGTACCAAAGGAAAAAAATAGGCATTGTAGGTTATATATTGTAGCAATCTGTGCATTTCCTCTTCCTTGAGTTCATTATTATTTGTTCACCTATGTGTGGACTGTCTGACTGGATTATAACAGTCCCTTATGTGTTGTAGGCACCTACCTGAGGTGTTAAGACTCCTTGGAGGGGCCAGAGCTTTGGGTGTGCCTAGTCACTCCAAGGTCTGGGCAGGGCTCTCTCCCTGAGCACACCCAGCAATTAATCTCCACTAATTGCAAGCCAATTGTTCAACTGTCTTCAACAAGACTCAGGAATATAAATTGATTTGAGAGAGGAATCCATTAAGGTCTGGAATCCTTTGAAGACAGAGTCAGATATTCATTCTGACAGCATCTCCCCTGCCCTCCTCCCCAGCCCCGGGTCCCTGTGGCCTGGGCCAGGCTGGGTGTTTTTCAGTATTGGTAAGCATTTACAAATAAGCAGAACAATAAAGCATTTGGACTATGTAAGTGTGTGGAAGACCAGGCTGTGTGGGGCATGGGGCTGGGGTTCACAGGTGGCGGGGTGGTGTCTTCTCTACCCTGCAGGATTAACACCCCTTCAAAGATTCCAGAAGGGCCCCAGCCCCACCACCTGGCCTCCAGGCCACTGCCCTGCCCCCTGCACTGTGAACAGAGCAGGCTGGGAGATGGGGCAGAGGAGGCAGGGGAGGAGCTGGAGCCAGAGGAGGAAGTGCAGCAGGCAGGGGCAGTGGTGAGGCCACCCTGCTAGTCCCTGGTCACCACGGCAGGAAGCTGAGCAGGAGGTGGAACAGAAGGGCAGCCACCAGGCAGGGGGGCACCTGAGGAGTCATCTGGGTCCCCGAGGTCAGCCGGTCACCATAGCGGTCCAGGAGCATCAGGGCCATTCCATTGGTCCAGCCAAACCCCTCCTGGAGAGAGGCAAGGCCTGTGGGGCCAGATCTCGGGGGAGCCCAAGCCTCTGTTTTGAGGGTGTGGGATTCCCTACCCCAGGAGCTCTGTCCCGCCCATCCCCAGGGGTACCAAGGAGCACCAGTCAGGTCCTCCCTGTGGGCCCCCAGACAGGGCACACTGGGGCCCAGAGGGTCAAGTCGGTTCTTGTGGACAGTGGAGCCCAGGAGTTGTAAGGTGTTGGCCAGCTCAGCCCTGGCCTGCTCACCTGAACTTCATACTCCCCTCCTCCACCTGGCTGTCCACCATTGCTGATGTCATACTGGGGACAAGAGGGCAAGCTGTAGGTCAGGAGCTGTCCCCAAGCCACCACTCCAGCCCCAGGCAACCAGCCTTGGAGCCCTTGGGAGATGCTCTGGCCTGAAGCTCTGGCCCCTGCAGTGCCTGGCAGTGGCCACTGGGCGCCGCCACTGTCCTGGCTGCACAGTCCAGGGTCTGCCAAGCCTGACTCTTCCCCACTTCACCTGGGGAAGGAAGGTGAGGGACAAAGAACACCCCCTGCCAGCTCACCTTCTCGTACATGGCTGACTTTTGGGAGTAGACATCAAAGTTGGTTCGGATCCAATTCTGGGCCAGTTGAAAAGTCACTTCCTTGGTCCGAGGCGAAGAGGACTTGGCCAAGCCTAGACTCCACCCCAAGCAGAACCTGAATCTTCAGAGCCCCCTTCCCTGGCACAACAGAAGCCTGAATCTTACTGTCCCACAGAGGGAATGAGGCCTGGCTGGGTCCTGAGACCTCTCGGAACCAGAGGCCACCCTGCACTTTACCCAGGGCTGAGGTTTGGAGGGAGAGGAGGGCTGGTTATACTGGACAGGGGGGAGGATGTGTTAGCTGTGGGGCAGAGAGAACAGAGAAAGGACCAGGGGTCCCACATCCTTAAGTCACCTCCCCAGTCCCGGAGCAGCTGGGGTCCACCTTGGCACAGATCCCCTTCCCACCTGCCTACCTCTGATGACCAGATCCTGCAGGGGGGCCCAGGCATTGGGGAAATCCCACTGCTGGCCTGTGTTCCGGAGAGAGGTTGGAATCCCATGCTGGTAGGTCAGGACCTGGCTGTCCTAGAAGGTTCCAGACATTGCTGGGACTGTGGGTGGAGCCTGGGCAGGGAGCCAGGATGCTGGGCCCTCAGGGAGCAGAGGGGCCCTTCCTCCCCTCCTCTTCTTGGCTCACTGCTGTCCCCTGGTGGCCTGAGTGGGACCCGCAGGCAGGACAGGCACAGACAGCAGTGGGTAGGTGGCTGGCCTGCCAGGTCCCTGCTCAGTGAGTAGAGGGCAGTCCTGTCTCCAGGGGCTCAGAGCGGCCAGCTGTCCCTCACCTCCAGGTATTTCAGAGCCTTGTCCACGGTGGCAGGGTCAGAGAAGCAGCCGGCCCAGAGCGGGGCGAGGTTGGAAGGGTAAAACTCCAGGTTCTTGCCCTTCTCTGTGTCGTAGTCGAACCAGGCGCCTTTCTGCTCATCCCACAGGAGGGCATTGAGGGCGGCCAAGCGCTGGGCCCGCAAGTTTCTGTACCTTTCAGCCTGGGAGTCGTTCCCTGGTGGTGGCATTGCATTTGGACTGAACAAGCAGAGACCTGCCCTTGGGTCCTAAGGAAAGAGCTTCTGAGGTCTGAAGTGGAATATCTGCCTCTAACCCCTCGTTTCAACCAAACAGCCTCCCCAGCCTCCTCAGGCCAACCTAGACTGCGGCCACCTCCAGGCTACCGAGTGCTGCCCCCTGTGCCACGTGGCCAACTCGCTCCCCACTGGCTCTCCCCTGCCTGAGCTCCTGGGCCAGGCCTCTCCACCAGGGATGGGACTGGTGCCCTGTGTGTGGGGAACTTCCTCCCCTTTCTCTGAGGCTAAGAGAAGCCAGCAGTTTGCCCAAGTTCACCCAGGCCCTGGCCCTCCCTGGCACTGAGAGCTGCTCAGCATGTTTGTGCTGGCACAGCCCCTTCCTCCCTGACCTGAAAACACCTGCACCCTCTTCTGCTGGTTCCTCAGAATCGCTGAACCTCCCACACTAGAGCCGGCAGGAATGGCAGAGAGGACCTGATGTGCAAGCCCCGGCGGCTCCTGCCCTTGCTGTTCCCGGGACACATTCCTCCATATCTACCACACCTGGGGAAAGCGTTGGGGTTTCCTTCCCTCTTGGCCAGACACTGTGGTGGAGGCTGGCCCCTTGGATCTGGCTTGTTGGTGACAGCTGTGATGTGAGGATAAGGGGACGCGGGGGGACACAGCCTCTCAGTCACTGCCGGGTGGTCACCTGCCCAGTGCCAAGCTGGGTGGTCAGCCTTCTACTCAGAATCCAGTTGAGCCAGGTCCTCAAGGGCCAGTAGCAGGGGGTTGAGGACACCAAGGCTTGGCCTGATCAGGCCCTGACCACCTGGACGAGCAGCCGCAGACCTGGAGCAGAGCCTGGCCACTGCCTGCTGCTGCCAGGGCTGTGGCATGTGGCGCTGCGGACCCTGGAGTGCTGGGGAACTCGGAGCCAGGCAGTGTCCTGGGCAGGGCCAGGCCCACTGATGTGATGTTCCCAGGGACTGGAGAAGGCCTGGTGTGTCGGTGTGCGTGTGAACACGTTTGTGTGTGTTTGTTGGGAGGTCTTAAAAGTCTAGTGACAAACATGGCTGAGAGAAGGAGGGTCCTCCTCCCAGACATGGCAGTGAGCTCAACAGAAAACACTCAGCCAACCAGCCTCTCTGAAGTCCTCACTGCAACTGCTCAAGACAAAGCCTGATTGTTCCAGATACTGTCTTTCCCTTCACGCTCCACAACTGATCACCAACAAGTTCAATCTTCAAAATAAATCCCCTTATCGAACCACTCAGCACCATTCCAGGCTACCCCTGGAGACAAACCAGGGTCTCCTCTTTCTGGGAGCCCCCTCCTCCTTACACTCAGCCTGTTCTCACCTCTATCCTGGCCACAAGAAACTTCTTCCTGATCCTTGAAAGGTGCCTCAGGGCCTTTGCATGCAGTTTTTATGCCTGGATTGTCCCCTCCCTGATCCAATCAGGGACCGTTCCTTCCACTATTCTGCTCCCCAGAGACACCCCCTTCCTCTTGTCCAACACCCTCTGTTCACCCTGAGCAGTTCCTCAGCTGCATTCACTGTGACTTGTGCCTCTCTCCCTATCTAACTTCCATTCATGCTCTTCTTGCAAGAGCTAGTGAGGTGATCAGGGTGGGCGAAGACAGCTCCGCAAGTCCACCTGGAATGAAGAGTGGTTGGCGCCCTGCTTGCAGGAGGCAAGATGGGCTCACTTTGTAGTTGGCGATGTAAACCAACACTCAGGAGGGAGGTTTGACTTGCCCTGGGGCAGAGAGAGAGAATATCAGGTCAGGGCCTACCCAGGGGTTCTGGAGGCCTTAGGCCCCCTCTCACACCCAGGCTGGGGACACTGGGCAGAATGTTTGCTAGAACAGTCCTGTGGTTCAAGGAGCGACTTGGAGGGCAAGCTCTGGTCAGCAGCTCCTGGACTGTGCACAGGCCATTCTCAGGCAGCTTCACCTCGTCCCAGGTCTGGGGGCTCCATGCTGAACACTGTGCCAACTGTGCAGGGAAACGGGGCCCCAGGCTCCTTCAGGCTAAGGCTGCATCTTACAGAGAACCTCCCAGGGGTGTAGGGCAGACTTGCCCAAAGATGGTGACTTGGCAGCAGAAGCAGGCCAGGATGCCTGATGGCAGAGCCTCCTAGAATTCTAGTCTCTTCTCTGAGTTGTCCCTAGGGCAAGAGAGATTGCAGAGGGCAAAGAGTCAGGGGCCTGTAGTGAGGGGGCTGGACATGGGGCTTGCTCCTCTGCAGCTTGACCCCTGGCCTGTGTACTGCTGCCCTCTCCTCCCAGGGCAGAGCCTCCCACTTGGCCAAGATCTGGTACAAGACAAGGAAGGCTCAGCTCCCCTCCCCCTACTCCTTCACTCAAACCACAGCCACCAGGGCTGGGGTGGAGCTCAGTGGCAGAATGCTTGCCTAGCATGTGTGAGGCCCTGGGTTCAATCCCCAGGACCACAAAAAAAAAAAAAAAAAAACTCATCTACAGTCAAACCACAGCCACCTGTGGATCAACAAGGCCTCTCTCTCTCTTTTAAATTTAACCCCCAATTGCCCGAAAGATGTGCACCTGAAAGATGTGCATGACTGGGGCTGGAGTTGAGTCACTGCGCCTGCACACACCGGGGACTCTGAGCGCTCACCCTCAGCGTCTGCACGCTTCTGCATTTCAGCACATGGCAGCAAATTTTGAAGCAAGGGTGTAGAGTGCGCCTCTGGGCCTGGTGCTGGTGAGCTGCAGCTGCCTGCAGCCGCCTCTGCCCACCAACAGCACCGGCCCGACTTCTTGTTCTCACTTCAACCACTGTGGCTTCCTCTCTCCCCGTGGGAACAGGGCAGGGGGTCAGGGGCACCCACCACGCCTGGGCTCCTGGGCTTCTCCCTGCCAGCCGGGGAGTCCCACTGCCGCTGCCTATGTCAGCAAAGTCAGATGCCACCGGTGACCCCAATTCAAGTCACGTGTTCTCCTGCGTTTTTCCTGCAATCCCCAGGGTTCATAGATCCCGACAAGAGACGTTTTAAATCAGAACTGCATCCCAGGAGACCGGATTGAAGCCTCAGCTACCGCACCACAGGCCGTGTGCCCTCGGGCAAGTCCCAGCTCCTTTTCAGGTCATTTACTATGAATTGAAGGCTTTGCTCTTTATCTGTGGGTGAAACTCAAATTCCAAGTTGTCAGTGAACAGTTTGCAGATAAGGAAGCCAGCAGCCGGATGGCTATGAGAGGTAGGGTGTGCTCAGCGTGACTGAGACTGGAGTGACCTGGACATACAATGCTGTGTCATGAGGGGCTCAGCCACAGGGGATGGTTGCTGTTGGGCATGTGGATTTCTTATTTAAAAAAGTTCCTGGGGGGGGGGGGTTGTGGCTCAGGGGTAGAGCGCTTGCCTTGCATGTCTGAGGCACTAGGTTCGATCCTCACCAACACATAAAAATGAATAAATAAAGATATTATATCCGTCTACAACTAAAATATATATATATATATATATATATAGATAGATAGATATGTTCCTGATTTGTTGAGGGTGGGTGGGAAAGGTGGAAATGCATATTTCTAAGTGTTATCTTCTCAGTTTTCAATGTCTCAATGTCTCAAATTCTAACCGTAAATCTGAGAGCAATTGCTGTGTGTATGGTGGTGGTGGTATACGTATTTAAGAGGGGGCATGACCACCAGAGGGTTCTGTGTGTAGGATCCTCTCCTCCCACAGTGCTCAGGGCTCTGTCCTAGAACCCAGCCTGAGCCTGGAATTTATTTATTTATTATTTATTTTTAATTGTAGATGGACACAATATATTTTATTTATTTATTTTTATGAGGTGCTGAGGATGGATCCCAGTGCCTCACACTGGGTGCTAGGCAAGCGCTCTGCCGCTGAGCTACAGCCCCAGCCCCTGAGCCTGGAATGTTGACTGAATCATTAGTGTCCCCCTTAAATCAATGTGCTGTGTGTATACTGATATCCTTAATAGATAGACATCTCTTACAAATTTAAAAGGAAAGAAAAATAGTGCTTTCACACAGAAATAGTGTACAGAATACATATGACCCGTCAATAAACATAAGTTGTGTTCATTCTTCTCTAGATGTGGGCTAGGCCTCGGCCCCAGGACCCAGCTGCTGGCCACCCCCTGGGTTGCCCGTGCCCTGATTCTCTAAGGCTCACCCTGATCTTCCCAGTCTTTTACATATTTATAAGCAGAAACAGCATTGATGGGAAAAACAGCACTTCAAACTATTTATTCAGCTTTGACTTTGAGGTGGCATTGCAGGCTGGGAAGAGAAGGACTGAGACATCCCCACTCCAGGCTGGGATCAGGGCTTTGTTATCGAGCCTAAGGGGTCAGCTTTCCTTCTCCTAGTAACACGACCTGATCCCAAAGTACACTCCTGTCAGCAATGGTGTTGGGATTTACTGGCCCGGCACCCTTTGACAACATCTTGGGTGTGTCTCATTGCCCTCTGATCCTACGTATTTCTTTAAGGAAGAGCTATCTCTGTCTGGAAAACCTAAATAAACTCTCTAACTTTGCTTAAAAATTACTGATTTTGAAGTTACACAACTTGGCAATCAATACATTATTAGTCTCCCACTAGTTTTGCTGTTGGTAACACCTCTGATGTGTCTGTAATGATGGTAACAGTTGCCTAGGCTACTCTCCAGGGACCTGAAGGCCCCTTCCCTTTCTTCCTTTCTTCCTTTCTTTCTTTCTTTCTTTCTTTCACCAGGGATTAACCCCAGGGCACTTAACCATTGAGACATATCCCAGCCCTTTTTTCATATTGTATTTAGAGACAGGGTCTTGATGAGTTGCTTAGGGCCTTGCTTAGTTGCTGAGGCTGGCTCTGAACCTATGATTCTCCTGCCTCAGCCTCCCAAGCCAATGGGATTATGAGCATGTGCTACTGCACCTGGCCTGAAGGCCACTTTTGCTGAAAACGCACTCTTCACTTGGCCTGCAGACGTGGGTTGGGGGCTGGAACGGGAAGAAATGGCTTGGCATCTCTACCTTCATATTGTGTCTGTCTGCTTTGCTGCCTTAGCCTTTGGTCAGATTCTATTCAGCACGTGGACATGTGGAACATTTGAGAAATGCGCTGTCCAAAACTATAATACAGGGTTAACTTGACCTAGACTTGCCTAGTCTCCTTAGCCTGTCACCCCTTAAGGTTAAAGACACCTTCTAGCTGCTACAGAAGGAATGAAAAGAGGTGGCACCTGAGTTCCTGAAAGATCTCCACCTATTCCCAGAAAAGACATGAATATTCCCTCAGTCCTTAGCCTCTGTCTCTCCTACCTTGTTCCTGTCCTATGTCTCTAACCCCTCAACCCTGCAGTAGAGAAGCTGATTTGTGAGCTGAGATTCCTCTTCTCCATTCTTTGGCTACTGAACAGAGCCTTTCTTTCTCCTTAGCACTTGTACTTTGGACATTGGTTTTCCATAGGATGAGCAAGAGGAAGTCCCTTTTGCTTTCCCTGGAGAGGGTTCAGAGAAAGCTCCTTAAAGGAGATTCATCTGGTCCAGGTGCAGTGCACATGCCTGTAATCCCAGTGATTTGGGAGGCTGAGGCAAGAGGATCACAAGTTTGAGGACAGCCTCTGCAACTTAAGCCCTAACCAACTTAGTGAGACTCTGTCTCAAATTTTGAAAATAAATAAATAAACAAAAGAGCTGAGGCTGTAACTCAGTGCAAAAATGTCCCTGGTTTCAATCCCCCGTATTAAAAAAAAAAAAAAAAAAAGATTCACCTGACTTGGTGTTCCTCACCTTTTACCCCTCCCCCTTCTTCCTGCCTGAAGGACAGATGAAATGTTCTGGAGCTGCAGAAGCCACCTTGCAATCAGGAGGCAATGGACAGCTGCAAGCTTCAGCAGAGCAGGAAGGTGGAAACAGACTGACTGGGCCCTTATGGTCTCTGTGAGTCACCAGAGCCCTGGGATCCTGTTATATGAGACAGACAAACCCCTTGGTTGTTTTCAGACTGCTCTGGTGTTATGGCTGAAGGGAGTTTCTAACAGAACAGCTCTTGTTCTCTTCCCCAGGTGGCTTCGGGCCAAGACATGTTCCTCCATCCCCACGACATTTTCAGCCAGATTCCAATGTCCCAGTACTGTTGTGCTCCTGGCTGCCTGTCCTAACCCCAGCCCAGCTCTAGGGGTGTAAGAAGGAGGAAAAAGGAGGGAGAGGATACCTTCTAGCACACAACCAACAAAAGCCTAATATCCCTACTCACATGGATCCAAATATCCTTGCAGCAGGTGGTGCTGAGCATGCGCATTGGCTGCCTCCCAGTTTGCCCCAACACAGAGGAAAGCAGTTCCAGACACCTGACCTTATTGGCACTCTTGGGCAACCAGCTCCTGGGAGCTCTGGAGCGGTAGTGAGGCTGGGGCTGTCTGGCCACCCACTTCCAGCTCTGGGTGCTGGTGATGCTCAACTTCACGACCCCACAGAGACCCCAGTGATCTGTTAAACTGCCACACAGTCTTACGCATCTTCCTGCGCCAGGCGATATATAGCTCATGACGAAATCACTTGGAAATTTTAACAACAAGTTCATCAGGCAGCATGCTTTGGCCCCATTTGGACAGGAGGGGAAAGGGCATGGATGGCCAATGGCTCGCCTTGGGACGTGGACAGCTGCATCTGGCTGGAGGATGGGTCCGCAGCCTCCCGATCGGTCGGCGTCTGGGGTTGGGCTCTCACTGACCCCCGGAGCCCTGCTGGGAAGCCGCGAGCTGTTCATCTCTTAGAATAGCTGCGCACCTGCAGATAAGCAGTTTCTGTTGTGGTGAGAAATAGTGAAAAAAACTAAATAAAAAAGCAGAAAAGGACAAGCTCATCCTCACAGACAATTCTCTGCTGCTGTGAAACTACTACAGTCTAACACCTCCCACGCACTACCCTCAATCAGTGCCCTGGGCGAGGGCAGCGGAACTTGGCCAAAGCCATCTGAGACGAGGCTGCCCGCCACCCCTGGACTGCTCGCTCTTAATCACTAGGCTGAGGCAGCCCTCCGCGGGGGACTTGGAGACACGTGTCCTGGTTTTGCCACACTTGGCCTCATGAATGCAGGCAAATCGTGTGCACAGCCCTTGCAACCTAATCACTTCTTAAAGGTCCCACCTGGTCCCATCTCTCAATACCTCTCAGTAGGGATTAAATTTAAGCATGAGTTTGGGTGGGACTTTCAAACCATTGCAGAGCTTCGAGGGGAAGGAGGAAGCTCTGGCCGCAGACCCTGACCCGGAACATTGACCAACTTTCCATGGCATTGACTGCTGCCTGAAAAACACACTTCCAGGTCTCCACCTGAACAAGGCAGCCTTCCTTGCTCTACTCACCTGCCCTGGCTTTTCTAGCAGCTTGGCTCCTCTAGCAGTTTGTCCACCCTCCATTCCTGGGGTTTACAGTGGGGATGTGACCGGTCCACTCAAAGAGGATGGGCGGGTGGGGTCTTCTGACATGAAAACTTCCAGGGGAGACAGAAGCATACAGGAGGCTCATCCCCAGGCTTGTCAACAAGATCCCCAAATCAGTGTGGGCTGCTGCAGGCTCCTGAAGGAGGGAAGAGCCTAGTACCAAGGAAGAGAGAAGGAAAGAGAGGTGAAAAGGGCTTGAAGGGGTGAGTTCAAAGCTCTGCCCCTCTAGCAGCATGGGGACACTGGCAACAAGGTACCACGTTGGAAGGAGAAAGTAAGCCTCTCTAGACAACTGGTCTCCTGGAGCCTTGACCATGGACTCCTCAGACTCCTCAGATCTCAGAAGTGGATCCCAATCAGTTTCTGAGGTTCCAAATGATCCAGTTCTGGCTATTTGGATAGAGCAGCATGAAGGGACTGAGGCATCTGGGATGCCTCAGTTTCTCTGCCCTCTGGAAAGGACACTCTCTGGCCATAGGGTGCTTAGCTGATAGGATCACCCTTCATCACTTTGAAAATACCAACCCACTGCCTTCTGGGTTCCAGGCAGGTTCTGGTGAGCAATGTGATAGGAACTTGTGAGGAAGTGATGTTGGAGGAGCCCTTCCTCTCAGGCTCTCAGATGTTAGGAATGTGGCCATGGGTCTCAGGGGGCAGAGCATTTTGTTCCAGTATGGTGGTGTGAGTGAAGTGCCACCAAGCTTTTGACGCCAGTCAATTGAGTTGGAAGGAGGAGGAATTGCATCGCTTGAGAGGACATAGGATGGGGTCTTTACAAGGCTCAAGTTATGGCAGATTTGTGTACTCCTGGAGCTACTGCCTTGCACAGAGCATGGTGCACCGGGACCTGAAGACAGACAACATCCTGCCAGAGGCAGCATCAAGCTCTGTGACTTTGTCCTGGTCTGCAGTTCATGGCTGGGCAGTAGCTGGACGTGTTCTGTGCCACCTTCACCTCCTGGGCCCAGAGCTGTACCAGGGGCAGGAGAACGTAGGCCCCATGGTGGACGTCTGGAGCCTGGGTGTCCTCCTGTACCGCATGCTCATGGGGTGACTCCTGTTTAACGGCACCACCTTGGCGCAGCTCAAGAAGCAGGTCCTGCAGGCCCGGTACAACCTCCCCTCCAACTTATCCATCAAGGTGCGAAGCCTCATCTCCCAGATGTTGACCATGGAGGCCAAGCACAGGCCCATGCTAGAGCAGATCCTGGGGCACCCTTGGCTGAGCCAGGGTGAGTCCTCCTGCTGCGCTGCTCCCCAAGTACCGAGATCCCACATCTTGCTGCCCATGTTGGACCTGGGTTATGGGCTGCAGGAAACCTGGGTGTTGGTGACGAACTGCCCATTTGATGAAGCCATAGCGACCTACCTCATGCTCCACTGCCAGAAAACCCAGGGGTTGGGGGTGCAGCCTGGGCAGCCGGAGGTGGGGCTCGGCCCATGCCCCTCCATCCCTTCCAGATTCACCCTGGACCCAAGGAGGGGCACCAGCAGGCTGGCTCTTTGCTCCTGGCCCCTCTTGCCCTGCCTGCAGGTGCTGCCTGAGCAGCACAAGATGTCAGGGCAGAGGGCAGCAGAAGAACCAGCCTGCCTGCCGCTCCCCTGAGTGACCTGCCGCCTAGTACCCCTACTCCCAGCCTTGTGGCCCCTCTGCTCGGCTGCTGGCCAAGCGGCAGCAGGCGGGAGGCAGAAAGCAAGTCCTCCCAGGCCATGGCATCCAACCGAGCTCCCACTCCACCCAGCAAACCCCACCACACACACACAACCGGGACCCCTGGCTTTGCTGGTGACACCACCAGGGGCTGGAGAGGAGTGGCCAAGAGGATGGCCGCCTGTCTGGCAGCCTCTGTTGCTGTGTGCGGGCCTCCAAGACTGGCCCTGAAAACAAACAGTGGCTCCCGGGCCAGGAGGACACACACCACCTGCACCTTTGGACCCAGTGACTCCCCCCAGTGGAGGGCAGGGCCACAGAAGGTGGTTCAGGAGTAGAGTGGCTCCCTGGGGGCACACAGCTGAGACACCAGCAAAGCCAAGTAGGAGGGGCGCTGCTGCCTTTGATCTCACATGTGCTTTGCTTGATGTCCTTTTCCAAAGCACAAATCAGCTCCGTGCACACTTGTGGGGTGCTGTGAGGTTTAGGTCAATCTGGGCGCCATGGGGTGGTTGACTCTTGCCCATTCACTTATCTGTGTCCTCAGTCAGATCCCATGGGGTCTCACCTAGGAGGAGCTGCAGCTGCTGGAGGGAGACGAGCAACCTGCTGTGGCTGCTGCCTCGTGCAATCCAGGCCGCCAGACTCCAGTGGCCTCTCCGCCCCATGGGAATAGACATTAGGGACCTTCCTGGGACTTGCCCCTGTGCTGCCTTCTCTGCTCTTTCTCCCGGGTTCCTGGGGTAGACATGCTTTTCAGTAAGTTCCTAATACATTTCCGTCTCTCCCAGATCTTATCATAAATTTGGTGCTCCATCAATGATCAGATATTTCATTCCTTGGTCTCCTCCCTGCAGCATCAGAAGAGTGGGTGGTAATGTCGTTGTAGGAATGTGTAAGTTGGTAGTGACTTTAGAGACCTACTAAGGTCCACCAAGGGCAACACGTGACTTAAAGTGGACAAGACTCTGAGCTGCCTGGGGGCGGAAATGTGGACCTTTTGTGTGACCTGACACAGATGGTGCCCGGCTGCCAATATCAGAAGGGAACCATTGACAGGAGGAGCCATCAGCCAGCATACTCCTGGGGAGACACTCAGAATAGCTCAAGGAGACCCCGTGGTGCAGACCAGGATGGGAGTCTGGGTATGGATGGGTGCCTCCCCCAGAACAGCTTGGGAGCTGCTGCTTGCTTCTTAGTTTGACCGTAACATGCAAGGAGTTCCGTCTTCCAAAGGTGATGCTTTATCTCTTGAGCAGCTCCACAGGACTGTCCCTTTGAGAGTTCTGACCCAGGGATGGGCTCTTCAGCCACCCTGAGTTTCCAGGGGTGCTGAGCAGTGAGCCAGACATCCTGTGGGGTGAGGGGAGCAGGGGAGGATGTATGTCCAGAGATATCAGCCTGGAGGGGTGGAGGGGTGGCCAGGTGGAGGGCTTGCCAGGGCAAGTTTTTGGAGTAGAACATTTCTGTTCCTATCACTAACTTGGGGTGTGTGCTCTGGCCCTTTCTTTGTGATTCCCATGGGGTTTCCACTTAAACTGTGGAAGATACAAGTCTGATGTGAATCTACAGCAATAATATTCTTTTTAAAAATATATTAATTTTTTATTGTAGTTGGATATAATACCTTTATTTGATTTATTTTTATGTGGTGCTGAAGGGCCTCACATGTGCTAGGTGAGTGCTCTACTGCTGAGCCACAACCCCAGCCCCAACAATAATATTCTAATGTGCAGCCCTGACCCCATCCCCCTTGGTTGTTGATGTCACAAAGCCACCTGGGCATACACAATGTTTTTGGTATCACAGACTCTTTTTTTTTTTTTTAAGAGAGAGAGAGAATTTTAATATTTATTTTTTAGTTTTCGGCGGACACAACATCTTTGTTTGTATGTGGTGCTGAGGATCGAACCCGGGCCGCATGCACGCCAGGCAAGCGCGCTACCGCTTGAGCCACATCCCCAGCCCCACAGACTCTTAATTGAGTGTTTTTTTCTAAATTAGTACCTTCCACGTAGACAACAAAAGTAATTCCAGCTCTTAGAATTGTCATGAACTTGCATATCCAGAGACTTGTGTGGCATCACCCATTTCTGAGTCCCTGTCTAATGTCATTCAGTTCATCATGAAGGACTCCTCTCATGAAGGGGAGGTCCAGGCATGACCAACTCCCTTGCCTTTTGTTTCCTTGTGCTGTGGTTTGAAGAGTGTGTCCCTCCAAAAGTGTTGTTGAAACTTCAACGCCAATGCAGTAGTATTGAGAGGTAGGCTTTCGGGAGGTGTTGAGGCCACCAGGTTCTGCCTTCCTGGACAGGATGTGTTACATCCTTGTCTAGCAGGCAACAAGGCCCAGTTCCACCCTCAGTACCACACATGTGCGTGTTCGGGCACATGCCCATGTACACACGCACACTCATGCTCACATACACACACAGACTTATCATGTTGGGCATAATGGTAAATGCCTCTACTTCTTGTTGGTTAGGGGGCTGAGGCAGGGGTATTGCAAGCTCAAGACCAGCCCAGGCAACTTAGTGAGACCCTTTGTTAAAAGAAAAGAGAAAGATGCCAGGCATGGTGGCACAGACTGTAATCCCAGCAGTTTAGGAGGCTGAGGCAGGAGGATCACAAGTTCAAAGGCAGCCTCAGCAAAAGGGAGGCATTAAGCAACTCAGTGAGACACTGTCTCTAAATGGGGCTGGGGATGTGGCCCAGTGGTCAAGTGCCCTTGAGTTCAATCCCCGGTACTACAAAAAGAAAAAGAATATAGAAAGGGTTATAGGAAAGTAGCTCTCTACTTTAGAGTCTGAGTCTCTAAAAATCTGATCAGTCTCCACTGTGCAGATGGTTGCAGGGCCCCTTCCCTTCAACTTAACCAGGTATGGATAAAATCTTTATATTATGAATCTTTAAGGCATATTGGAATGTTTAGAATATAAGAAACACAAATTTGCCTACCACCTGGCTTTGTCTTCTTTCCTTCAGATTGGATTCCGGATTTTTTTTTTGTTGTTGTTGGGGGGTACTGGAGATTGATCCCAGGGGTGCTTATCCTGATTTTGGAATGGAAACATCACAGGTCCACCCCAAATATCTTGAATTCCCTTTCCTTTATCTTCCTCCTTGCCCTGGACATGACTGGCCTCCTGAGCCTAAAGATCAGTCCTAACAGTCACACTGCTCTTGGATATGTCTGTGAACAGAGCTTGGTGTAGGAACAAAGCATGGTTTTTCATCATGGTAAAATGCACATTACATAAAATTTACCATTCTAATGACTTTTTTTTTTTTTTTTAATACCAAGGATTGAACCCAGTGGTACTTAACAACCGAGCCATATCCCCAGCCCTTTTTTTATTTTTTAATTTTGAGACTGGGTCTTGCTAAAGTTGCTTAGGGTCTCACTAAATTGCTGAAGCTGGCTTTGAACTTGTGATCCTTAGTTGCTCGAGCCGCAGGGACCATAGGCATGCACCACCATGACTGGTGCTCAGTTTAATTTTTTAGGAACTGTCACAGTGCTTTGCTTTATTAAAAACCTTATGTACAGTGGTGCACACCTGTAATCTCAGAAGTTTAGCAGGCTGAGACAGGAAGATTGTAAGTTTAAGGCCAGCCTGAGTAACTCTTTAAAGTTAAAGGTCTTAAAGACCCTGTCTTAAAATAAAAAATAAAAAGTACTGGAGATGTAACTCACTGTAAAGTGCCTCTGGGTTCAATCTCTGGTACTGGGGGGAAAAAAAGGACAAGGTATTTGACTATCATTTGCCAGTTTGCTGCCTTTTTTTAATGCTGGTATGTTTTTGAGACTTAGCTATCATAATACACAAATTCAGTCTGAGCATTAATGCCTTCTAATGTAGAAGTTTAAGTGATTTAAGGTTATTTTGATGATGATGATGGTGATGATTATCTAAGTTTGATTTTCCCTTGTTCTGAGTTTCCCTTCTCTTGCTTCCTACTCCTTTTGAATTTCTTTAGACTCTTGTCACTTGTAAGTTTCATTCATCTGTTTGCTTCTTTGGCTTAGAAGTGCTGGATTTCATTCCTATTCTAAGTGCTTGCTTCTATTGACAAGACTAAAATTAATCAGAAACTATGGTGGGGGACGGTCCTTATGGGGAGTGGGACTTGGCCCGGTCACTCCTGGCTTCTCACTGTCCCCGGATCATCGTCATGTGGTTCTCCACAGCGGTGCGCATATTGGTTTATCCACAGGTTCCATTGGTTTGTTTTTACATCTCACTCCAGAGCTCCATTTCCTTTCTCTCACCATAAATATCTCAGTAGTTCTGCCGTTGGTGATGCTGGGAGAAACTCTTCCAGTCTTCATCTGAAAAGATCCTTTTTGGCTTGCACTCCATTTGGGGTGACCTGTGGAGGTTATGGCGGCCAGTTTTGCCCTGTGCATGCCCCCACTCCTCCCAAGGAGAGGCAGAATTGATTTTCCCTCTCCTAGTGTCTGGGCTGGCCTTGTAACTTGCTTTGACCAATAGGAGGTGGACAGTCCAGGCCTTGGCCGTGGAGGTCTGGCAGCATCCATTTTGACTCTCTTGGGATCCAACCATCATGAAACCAAGTCCCCCTGCCCTACTGAGAGAGAGCAGGGGGACCTGAAAGATGAAAGCCAACAAGGGGAGAGAGATGGCAGCCAGCCACCAACGGCTCCAGCCCCTTCCACTGAGGACCATGTTTGTGAGTGAGGCTGTCGGATCTATGGCCCCAGTTGAGCCACCCCCCACCCCCAACACCACACAGCACAGCCAGGACGTCCCAGCTGAGCCCTGACCAGACAAGTGACTGTGCCCTGAGTGAGGAGGTGGCAGTGGGTTTTACACTGTGGCATCTTGGAGCACGTTCAAACAGCAGTAGGGAACAGGAACCCTCCCAAGTGGCTCTGTGGGGTCTGAATTCCAGCGTGAGTTATATCTTGTCACCACTTTGAATCTGAACTCCAGTGGCTCTGCCTTCTCTTGCTGCTATGGAGAGTTCTGCTTCCTGGACACCCCCTCACCCCCACCCCCTGCCTCTGCCCCAGGTGATCTGTCAGGTGACTTTTAAAATCATCTCTGTTGTCCATGTTCTGTGGTTTCTCTGAAATGTATCTAGTACAGGCTTATTTTTATTTATTCTGTTCAGGAATTGTGCTGCTATTACTGCTTCCACCTTCTGGTCCTTTTCCTTCCAAAGGTGTGTTTTAAGCGTCTGTTATACGCTAAGTGCTCTTCCATATCGCCACCTACCCAGTGGCGCCCTCATGCTGGGTTCACAAAATCTGACTATTCCAATAACTTCAGAAAATGACAAAGAAAGCACACAAACACACAGAAGAACCTTTTCAAAACCCATGACGGCTCTTCGACCTTAAGGGCCACGGAAAGGGAGAGAGCCACTGGAATTCTTTATTCTTATATAGGGGACACACAAGGGGAGGTTCCATGGAATGTCCTATCCCAAAAAGGGCAAAGGGGAAGGATCACAAAGGAACAGGTGGGTGTAACTGAACCCCAGCAGGTAATTCCTACTCACAGAGCCACACCTTGTTATCCAAGTTGGGGGAACACCCAGGGTACTATGGAAGGCAATAATTGTTCAGAACCTGGTGCATCAGGACTTAAAGGCGTCTGCAACTGTCACATATGTAGTTCATGGTTGATAAGATGTTAACAGCTCATGACGATTATGCTCATTCTTAGTGTTTTACTCTTCTCCTTCCTTTGCTTTTTTCCTTCCTCTCTCTCCTTCTTTCCTTCATATGTTTCTTCTCTCTTTCCTTGCATCATTCCTCTCTGCCACCACCTTTCTTTCTTTTCTCCCTTTTTCATTGTTTTTTTTAATGGTACTGAAAATTGAACCCCGGGCCTCCTACGTGCTAGGCAAGCCCTGTACCACTGATCTACATCCCCAGCCCCTATTCTTTTTTTTAATGCTTTCAACTGCTTACATGCACCTATTTATATTAAAGATATAAATAAAATAATTTTTACATAAAATATAAGGATATTTTATACTATCTTTATATAATATGTATGCTTTGGCATTGTTCTTTCTGGGTATTTTTCTTAGTATATATCAAGATTCATTTTCTAAGTAAAAAATGGGATTGTGCCATGTATTGTTTCATAAACTGCTTATTTATCAGGTAAAATGCATGTCAATTTTCTATTGCTCTGTAATAAATTACCACAAAGTTAGCAGCTTCGCAACACACATTGCCTCTTTTTTTTTTTTCCCTCTCTTTGGTACCAGAGATTGAACTCAGAGGTGCTCAACCACTGGGCCACATCCACAGCCCTTTTTTAAAAATTTGAATCGTGGTCTTGCTAAGTTGCCCTAAGAGCCTTGCTAAGTTGCTGAAGCTGTCCTCAAACCTGAGATCCTCCTACCACAGCCTCCTGAGCTGCGGGGATTACAGGTGTATCCCACCACACACAGCCATTACCTCTTTCTGTAAGTCAGAATTTAGGCACAGCTTAGCTGGGTTCTCTGCTTCAGGGCCATTCTAGGCTGCTCTCAGGGACTGGCTGGGGCTGTGTTCTCATCAGAGGCTCAAGTGGAGAAATGTTCACCTCCAGGCTCCCTCAGATTGTTGGCAGAGTTCATCTCCTACTACTGTAGGATAGAACTGGGGTTCCCGTTCTCCTGCTGGCCTTCAGCCAGGGACAGCACTCAGCTACTGGACGCCGCAGCAGTTCTTGCCCTGAAACCCTCCACCATGGAAGCTTACTTCTCCAAAGCCAGCAATAGCAGGAGCATCTCTGACCCTCTGAGAAAGACTGGCTCCTCTTTCAAAGTCTTCCCGGCTGACTTCCTGAGGCCTGCCCACAGAAATCCTCCTTTGGATCACTTCAGAACCAACTAACCTGGGACCTCAATGACATCTGTAAAGCACTTTCACCCTTCCATAGTCTGTTGGCTGGAAGTGAGTCAGGTCCCAACCTGAGGAGGGATTACACAGGTGTGAACACCAGGCAGTGGGGGCCAAGATCTGTCTACCACAGTTTTTTTTTCCCCTACATCATTGTGTATTTTACTATGATACAATGTTAATGTCCTCATTGCATTCCACTGTGGGGATGACTATAATTTATGTAAGTACTTATTACTGAACATGAAATAGATGATACAGACATTTAAATTCATTCCTTCTTTCCCTTTTCTATTACAAACAGTGCTGGAGAGAACACCTTTCTGCCTATGTCTTTATTTGTTTAGAACAAACTCCTGGAGGGCTGGGGGTGGAGCTCAGTGGTAGAACACTTGCCTTGCGTGTGCAAGGCTCTGGGTTCAATCTCCAACACCAAAAACCAAAACAAACACCTAGAGAAACCCAAAGACACCTTCCACAAGAATGACACATTTGTCACAATTGATGAATCTGCATCATCATAATCACTCCACAAGTCCATAGTTTACATTGGTATTATATATTCTATGACAAATATATAATAATGTGGATCCACCATTATAGTAACATACAGAGTAGCTTCATTGTCCTAAATATTCTCTGTGCTTCACTTTATTCATCCTTTCTTCTCTGCTAACTCCTAGCAGCCACTGATCTTTTTAATGTCTCCAATTTTGCCTTTTCCAGAATGTCACAGTTGGAATCTTTCAGTAAGTAGCCTTTTCCGATAGGTTTCTTTCACTTAATAAAATGCATTTAAGCTCCTTCTGATTCTTTAATGGATTGATAGCTCATTTCTCTTGTCTATTTTCCATCTTGTCTATTTTCTCTTCATCCAGTCCATTGTCTAGATGTATCAGTTTCTTTATCCATCATCTTATGAAGGAGGACATCTTGGTAGCTTCCAGGTTTTGACAGCTATAAAGAAAGCTATAAACACAGGCTTTTGAATGAACATGTCTTTAGTTTATTTGGGTGAACAACAAGGAGTACTATTGTTGAACTGGAGGTCCAAGTATGATTATCTTATAAGAAACTGCCAAACTGTCTTCCAAAATGGCTGTACTATCTTACATTTCCACCAGCAATCAATGAGAGTCCCTGTTGTTCCACATTCTTGGGGCATTTGGTGTTGTCAGTGTTTGGGATTTTGGTCATTCCAATAGGTGTGTAGTGGTATCTTCTTCTTATTATTTTTTAGTTGTAGATAGACACAATACCTTTATTTTATTTATTTGTCTTTTTATGTGGTCTGAGGATCGAACCCAGGGCCTCACACATGCTAGTTAAGCGCTTTACCACTGAGCACCAAACCCAACCCTTATTGTTGTTTTAATTTGATATGGAGCATCTTTTCATGTTTCTTTGCCATCTATATAGCTCTTTGGTGAGGTGTCTGTTAAGTTCTTTGGCCCATTTTAAAATCAGGTTTTCACTCTCTTACTGTTGAGTTTTAAGAGATCTCTGTGTATTTTGGATGGCAGATCTTTATCAGGTGTGTCTTTTACAAATATTTTCTCAGTCTGTGGCTTGTCTTTTCATGCTCTTAACATTTGCTTTTGCAGAACAGTTTTTAATTCAATAAAGCCCAGCTAACAATTATTTCTTTCATGAATTAGAACTGTGGTGAAACTAAAAAGTCATCACAAAACCCAAGAACATGCTTTCTTCTCGGAGTTTATAATTTTGTGTTTTATATGTAGGTCTATGCTCCATTTTGATTTCAGTTTGTGAAGGATTTAAGGTCTGTGTCTAGATTTGTTTTCTTGCATGCATGGCTGGAATTTTTGCTGTATTACTACTTTTGCTCTTTGGTCAAAGATCAGTTGACTGTATTTATGTGGGTCTATTTCTGGGCTCTCTATTCTGTTCCATTGAGCTATTTGTCTAATTTTTTTTTCCAGTTCTGGGGAACAAGCCTAGGACTTGACCTCTGAGCTACATCCCCGGTTATTCTTTAACTAATATCATTCTGCCTTGATTACTGTAGCTTTTTTTTGGGGGGGGGGTACCGGGGATTGAACTCAGGGACACTCAATCACTGAGTCACATCCCCAGCCTTATTTTTGTATTTTTTAAAAAAAATTTTTAGAGACAGGGTCACACTGAGTTGCTTAGCACTTGCTAAATTGCTGAGGCTGGCTTTGAACTTGAGATCCTCCTGCCTTCACCTCCCAAACTGCTGGGATTACAGGCATTTGCCACTGTGCCTGGCTCAATTACTGTATCTTTATATCAAGTCTTGAAGCGAGACAGTGTCAGTCCTCCAACTTTGTTCTTCAATACTGTGTTGGCTGTTCTGGGTCTTTGGCCTCTCCATATAAACTTTAGAATCATGTTGTCAATATCCACAAAACAACTTTTCCTGGGATCTTGACTGAGATTGCACTGAATCTAAAGCTCAGTTTGGGACGGACTGACATCTTGACAACGCTGAGTTTACTGATTTATGAACATGAACAAGAATGTGGTTTCCACAAATTACATGTATGAAGATGTGAATTTAGTGTCAACATACCTTATATACAATCAGATAAATTGTGGTATAAAGGTGTATTAAGAATTGTAATGCAAAAAAATAATAATAAGAGAGCTCATGTATAATGGCATAATTTGGAGTGAACATACTTTATATACAGAGTTACAAAAATGGTGTTGTGAATGGATAATTATGATTGTAAAGCATTTCACTATTGTCATGTATGTAAGGAAAAAAAAAAAAAAACCGAATGTGTTTTCCGCTTGTGTGTCTTCCGGGTAAGCTGGGATCCTGGCATCTGCCTGTCTCTCCAGTTTGGAGGCAGAAGTTCATCCTGTGTCCTCACTTCTCTTATGGATTCAAGACGAGTTATTTTTTCAGTCTGTTCAGCTTTTCACTTGCTAGGACAATGTGGCAACTTCCAGGCTCCTTATATGCCAAACCAGAAACCCTGCTTTAGGTATTTTTCTTCACAACTTCATTAAAGAATAATTGTTTAAAAATAAACTGCACACATTTAAAGTTGCAATTTTATTAGTTTCAATATAAAACCATCCTCACTATCAAGATAACAAACATCCCTCACACCCAGAAACTTCCACATGCACGTTAACAATCATCTACTTCCTCCTATCTTTCTCTCCTCGGGCAACCAGTGATTCACTTCCTGTCACTATGAGTCAGTTTATATTTTCCAGAATTTGACTTTTATAGGGAATGTATGTATTCTTTTCTTCTTCTTTCACTCATCACAGTTATTCTAAGATTCATTCCTATTATTTCATGTGTCAATAGTTCATCCGTTTTTATTGCTGACTGATATTTCATTACACAGGTATGCCACAATATGGTTATCTATTTAAGCTTATGGATATTTGGATACATAAGGGAGAGGTCTGAGCATTAGCACCCAGGACAAACTGCTGCTCCCAAGACTGGAGAGACAGAAGAATATGGGGTTTATGTGCTACAGGGGAGCATGCTGGTGGTAACCCCTGAGGATTGAGAGTGCTCTAGACTGGCAGACAGGCCTGTTCTACCTACCGTCTTCATCCTCCTGATCAGGATGTCACCAGCTGCCATTGGGTCCTTGAAACATAGCTGCTGATATTCTGGGCCATACCCCATGGCTTGGGGTGTGGGGAGCTGTGGGAGAGTCCCACTGAATGCCTCAAGGGCTCCCTTTAAATCTATTCTACTGGTGGTGTGTCCTCTAGGCAGCCCTCAGCCCTCGCTTTGCCGAAGTTTCTGCTTTTAGTCCGATAAGGAAGTTCTCGTGCTCTGCTTTCTGCATTTCTTGATTCCTGTTGGATTCCTATTTCAGCTCAAAAGACGTGTTGTGCCAAAGTGACATATTTTGGGGTGACATACTTTGATTTCCCACAAATTCTCAAAGCTTTTGCAAATTTTCTTTTGGCCAATTCTGATTCAGAAACAAACAGGGAAGAGGATTCTGGGGAAAGTAGTTTTAGCTTAGTCAAGTTGGCAAACTACAAATCCATCAGAGTAGAACTTTATAGGACAGGAGATTTTAGGAAATGCAGTTCCACATTAGCTATGTGGGCAAGTTACAAAACCATCATATTCTACCACTTGCTAACCTGGCATTAATCATACCTTCCACCCCACACCCATCTCTAGCTATACTAGGAATTGAATCCAGGATCAAATGTACAGAGTTACATCCCCAGCCCCACCCCACCCCCCCATTTTAAATTTTGAGACCCGGTCTTAACTAAGTTGCCCAGGCTGATCTCAAACTTGTGATCTTCCTGCTTCAGCCTCCCTAGTCATTGGGATCACCGGCACACACCACCACATGGCCAATCACATCTCTTTTAAAGCCATGTTTAATTTCCAAACAAGACAATAGCAAAATCATGCTTCTGAAGAATGTTCTCCACTGTCTATCAAAAAGTCAAACACATGCTAAACCTCTCCCTAGAAGAGGACACCAATTTATATATTTCACTTTATCTTCAGATGATGTTCAAGGCTTTTCTAATTGGGTCAAAATCCCCTTTGTGTAAGATGGTTAATCTCTATTAATAGTTCTGTCTCAGATGGTGGAGAATGTGAGGAGGGAGAACGAGAAGAAATGGTTAATAAGGAAGAAATACTCCAAACTATAATGGTTCTCATCTCTTGCCACTGATCATGTTGTTATGAATGGTGTTTACTACTTCCTTCTTACTCCTGCCTCAGCCTCCTGACAGCTGGGATCACAGGTGTGCACCACCATTGTGCCTGGCTATTTTCCATTAACTTTTATCACATTATACAGTCACCCTGCGGGATCTGCATCACAGACATGATCTTCCTTATTCTCTTCATGTAGTTATAAAGTTAGTCCACTATTCAAATCAGAATCAATCACCACAAAGTCATTCTTTGCCTATTGGTTTATTAGCTTGAGAAGCTCAAAGTAGGCAGGTGACAGTCTCAATTTCCAATCAGTGGAACCACTGCTGAGCTCCTTGGTGGAGGTATTCCTCTCTTGGGAACTAACATCTCTGAGCCAGTAGAGCCCAGAGTTGCCTTGGTGTGGTGAGCCAGGCAACACTTGGTTCATGATGGGCAGCTCAGGTTACATATTAACCTGGTGACTCTCAGTGGTCTCATAGTCAGGCTCTACCTACTAAGGTCTTGGTGGCAAACTAGAGCTATTTTTCAAAAGGGGAATAATATTACAGAGGATGGAATAACTTTTCTTTAAAAACCCTCAAGGTCTGTGCAGTCATTCACCTAAAGGGGTATAGCAAAATCTCCACAAAGCAACCCTATCTGCCAGATACTTTAAGATCATTGGCTCTGCTGGATCAGAAGACCCCTAATGTCAGAACTACCTGTGATAACACCTATATGTGTTGCAAAGCAAGTCAGATTTCCCAGTGAACAGGTTCAAGTTAGCACACTCAAAGTATCTAATGCTACCAACACTCAAAGACGTCTTTCTTAAGATACAGCAATTTGTCTTTCACATAGAATGGGATATTTGCAACATGCCCAAGTCCATTGAAACCTTGGAAATTTCACTGAAGAGGCTAGCCCAGGATTTTCAGTGGGATTTATTTCCTATCCTACTATATGCTTGAGTTTTAGTAAAGTATCCAGGGCAAATGGTACATCCTGCTCTGTATTTCCATAATACAGTGTACCTGCATGATAATCTATAGCATTCAGAGGTGATTAGAGGAGTAATAGAGCCCCTGCATAGGACAATAAAGTTGTATCACTGGTCCCATCAGCTGAAAGAAAACTGCTTTTGACAGTTATTACTATCAAGTCTGAAGAAAAAAGGCTTTCACTACAACAGCTGTGAACAGGTGGCAGGGGACATATTGATTTGCTCTACCAAAGCAAACATCTGGAACAGCAGTTGAAGTCACCTCCTGATTTTTTTGATAATCTGTCAGTCTCCTAGCCTCTTCTGCACAAACCAAATATACGCATTAAATGAGTCTTTGTTGATAGCACTAGTCTCTTCAATCTTTTCAGAGAATGTGGTATTGTTTCTGGTTTACTACTTTGATAGAGGCAGTTCTAGTTGCTTCCATTTAGCATTTTCTGTCAAATTGTTTCTTATTTCTGTGGGCCAGGGAATTAATTTGTGGATTCGGTCAGTTGCTGAGGTTGTCAATTCCCTCTATGCTATCTAGATCTGTTTATACAGATGGAAGTAAAGCTTTCCTAAGCTGCTGTTTATTTCAGTCCTAGGGACATGGTAATCAATTAGCTCAAGATGAGGGCCCTTCAAACTCCCAAGGAAGCCTTCTTCTCTTTGAATGTTGATTGCATGTTTAATTTTCTGATTCTGTAAGTGCCTGAGGACCTATTGTCCCTGTAATAATCACCACAGCCCCATTTCCCCATGTCTTTCCTTTTACCTGCATTTCATTCCACCATATCCCCAGTCAAAATCTGAATTGTGACACCATCATTTGCAGTGAATTAGTCAGGTTCTATCCTCTGTTCCTCCACCAGCCCTCATAAAGACATCATTGAGCTCATCAGATATGACTAACTCAACCCCAGAATTTCATTTTCAAAGTGTTTCCTGGGGTCACTTCTAGTACCAATTACTCTGTCAATTTGGGTTCCAACCAGAAAAAGATGACACACTTGCAACCAAGCTTATTATACACAATCTATTTAGAAAGTAATAAGTGTAGCAGAACCTAACAAGGGGAGGACAGTGGCAGAAAATGAGGGATAGGGTCATGTAGATCCTATCATAGCTGAGGGACAAAGCAGCCAGAGATAATCTTATAAGTAGGGAACTGGAGGGACACTAATTCTAACTAGGGACGCAAAGGACCTTACTCTTCCCTTCAATTTCCACAGAGAACCCCTGGCCAGCAAAAAAATGGAAGCCAGGGAATAGAAGAAATGTTAACATGATTCATACAGGTCAATTCTGGAGACTGAGATAAGAACAGACTTGGGAAGGCAGATATATCTTGTAATTAGTGTAATCAGAATGGAAAATATAGACACATCTAGGAACTGTTCCCAAGGAAATCTGACCTTATACCAGCCTGTACAATAATCCTAAGTGATTTTCACATGGATTCTCCTTACACCTTAGAAAGACTGGTGGCTTGTCCCCTTATGTGACTTCATAAGTCTAAAAGGTTTCCTAGTCAAAGAACTCAGTTTGAAGGCAGGTCACCCAATTTGACTTTCTTATGTACCAGCTGCAAATTTTGGCCAATCTCTTTGAATTCTGAATTTACTGGAACTAAATTGTAAGAGCATGTTCTGCTTTCTGCAGAACCCAACCAAGGTCACAAATTGTTTTTCCAAGTTTTTAATATCTTTAGGTTTTCATTTTTTAAAAAAACAGATAGGGGTGTATTGCAATTGTTTAAATAACATGTAGCAGTCGAACACACCAGTTGCACACGCTAACCTCAGCAACTCAGGAGGTTAAGGCATAGGATTCCAAGTTCAAGGTCAGCCCCAGATAAAAGATTAAAAAACTAAAAAAGCCTGCTGGGATTGATTGGGAACACAATCTATACAGATCAAATTTAACCTCACCTTAGTATCTTCCCAATCCATGACCATTACTGCTCTCTCCATTCATTTAGGTCTGATTTCCTTCATATTTTGTGGTTTTCAACATATATCGTAAATATTAGGTTATCTATTATTGAGGGGAGGGGTGGTAAGGTCTGTGTGAGAAGCTTTGTGTCTGAATTTCTTTATTAAAGTCTTCTGATTTCTTTCATCAGTGTTCTGTAGTTCTCTTAAGTTTTTGTTGGTGTGCTCGGCTTTATGCCTGAGAATAATTTTGGGAGGTAATGACATAATCCCTTGACATTGTGGACATCTCCCTCCTTCCCAACTGATTACTGGGTTCTCTATTTAGGCTATGAAGATTGTAAACGTATGGCGGGACACTATCTAGGATAGATGAACACTCAGATTTTAGTCATCGGGACTCACAGAAATACTGTTGAAAACATCTGACTGCTTCACCATATGAATTACTTAAGTAAAATGTTCTCAGACTGAGACATGCAGCCTGCTGTCAAGGATATACAGCACACACACAATTGGAGTTCCAGTGGGCTTTTATTGAGATAAATTAACAAAAATCAAGATTTTTACCAACCATCTTTTCTGAACCTTATAAACTCAATTGAGACTCTGGTCTACATACTGGTACATACAACATAACACATCCCATCAAAAACAGTCCCACTGGAACACTTGCCAATTAAAGAAAGCCAATTTTCCCTTTCCCCAAATATTTTCAAATTTGAATTTCCACTGTTCACTTCTCAGTGGAACTGGTCCCTTGTGGCTAGGGACACTAGAATTTTCTCCCGCTTTTTACCAAACCAAAATTTTTTTTCAAGTTTGTTTTGTTTCAAAAAAAAGGGAAGTGACTTTGTTTTGTCCAGGCACCCCTCCCCGACAATCACTGGTTAAAATACAGTAGCCTGCATCTTAATAACCCAGCCCTACCCCCTCCCTTGCCCTTCCCAGCATTGTCTACTGGAGAATTTAAATACACTTCTGTTGGAATCTGTCAGCTGTGGAGGGGCAGAGTCCAGGTTCCAGGCTAGCTCCCTCTGACCTCATGAAGTTAAAACCTTTGGACACTTAACTCTTTACCCCAAAGATGAGTTTTCAGATCAGAGAGTATAGCTTTTCTTTGGGAGTTAAAAAAAAAAAAGAACCCATCTTTATGAATATAAGAACTACACAAGCTCACCAGTACACATTAAGTTCACCAAAAAGCTGATTTACTTCAGCTCCCACGAGGCCAATAATTTTGCTTGACAGATATTTGGCAAGAAAATGATTCCACAATAACAACTGTAAAGATACATAGAACACTGGAAAACGCAGCAAATTAAAATAACATGGCTTCATTCCCAAGAACTTATTTCATCTTTTTGTTACTCATCTAGAAGGTCAGGAGTGTGGCTAAAGGCAGTTTCTGATGAGGTTATGAGCTTCCAAAGTGTTTCTAAATCCTTAGTGCAGACACCCTCCCCTTTGGGACACAGTACCCTCCCCTCCCACCCACATTAAAAAAAAAAAAAGAAAAGAAAAAAAGAAAAAAAAAATTAAACCAAATGATCAGAATGAGATGTTTTGATTCCAAAAATTTACACTCAAGGCTTTGTGCTGAGTTGTCTTGTTTTAACCAAGCATGATGGTATCAAACACAAAGCAGAGGAAAGATGCTCCCATCTCATTCTGAAAACAAATACTGATTAACCACCCTCCCACCCACCCACCCCAACCTTTTGGACCAACTTGAAAATAATTTGGAAATATATTTTGGTTTTCCTCTCCCTCACTTCTTTCCATCAAAGATCATTTTAGGGTAAACTTATTCCACACCAAAGGGAAAGGCAAGAAAGTTTCACTTTAGAACACAAGAGAAAAACAAAACAGGCTCAGAGGCAGCAAGGTGTGTAATAAATGATCCATAACCCACTACACTACTACGTGACCAGAAAGCTAAACCACGAATTGGATGTAGTTTTAATAATAAAAACAGGGCCTAGTTCTCATCCAAATGAACCACTAGGAAGAAAAATAACCATTACTGAAAAAACAAAAACAAAACAAAAACTGGAAAGAATCTGAAGACAATTTCCAATAGTAACAATGCTCCTTATAAGGGATTAAAAAAAAAAAAAAAAAAAAAAAGGACTAGGCTTTGACCTAGTCTTTAGAGCATCTTTCCATTTAATAATTCCTATTCAAGTCAAGCACCAAAACTAGACAGCTGTCTAAAAGACAGTGTCCAATTGTGGTGTCCCAGATAGTTTTAAGTGCCACTTCCTCAAAAGAGGCTGTACTTCAGTAATACTTTCAATTTAAGTCTGTGCTTTAAGAGGGACCCACAGGCATGTGGCACCAGCCAGCAGTCTTAAGATGACAAAGAAGACTGCTTTTTGTTTAGTTACCCACAGGCTCTCTGGCGAGACACAAAATTGCATTTATACTCCTTTCTTGTTCTACATGAATGATCCCTCTTATCTTGCCAGAGACGGCAGCAGGAGGGGGATATAAGAGAGCTGCATCAGTACAAGGCCAAGATATGTTGGTCAAAAGATGACAACTTTAAAGTTCCCTCCCCCTTGGAAAAAAGTTACTTCCTTAATATAGGGTTTTTATTTATTAACCAATGTTGACTAGATAGGGCATATGTGACTTGGATGCCAAATAAAGGAGCTTGCTCTTTTTGGGTTTGTACTGTGCAGCTCTTGCTACAGCTGTTAAGGAGTTAGGGCTGTCTGATCAGGAGGCATCTGCAGGATTTTGATCCCCAAGCAATTTGGGGCAAGTCTCAAATAGTTTTCCTTAGAATTAGGCAGAGTCAAAAAAGCAACTTCAATTAACTGATTTCTTTCTCCAGATGAACTGAGCATGAAAGCATATGCAGGATTTATCTGTAATATTTTAGGGATTTGAAAAACAATGGAAGATGGAAATCAATTTTAAAAAAATTTTTGTTTTTTTGCTTTTTTTCCTCCCTAAGATGCCTCCTGATAGACCTAGTACACTGGGTTAAAAGGGAATTAAAAACATTTTTTTAAAAAAAAGTTCACTGGTTTTGATTCATCTCACTCCTTTTGCCTGGAGATCAGGCCAAACATCAAGCATGTTGGGAGGGGCGCAATTTAAAGCAACACTACTGACTGTAAAGCATTTGCCAGCAATTTACAATGCAAAATGACATAACAATTCTTGTCACAACACAAGAGGATAGCAAGCAGCTTTCTGTAGCATGGAAGTTAACAGCTCTCAGGGGTTGCCCATTTCTGCAGAAGTTTATTTATCAAGGTGGGCAGAGGGCAACGCATTTATACACTACAGGAGATGATCCACAGAAAAATTAAGCTCCAGAACTGCTAACATTACCAAAGCTGATACTGGCTAATATTCTGAAATGCAAATCCATGCTTTATACATATTCTGCTCAAAGACACTGCTACTTAACGTAATTCCCACACTGCACAGATTAATCTTTGCCCCCTTTTGCAGAGTTTGAAAAAGTTCCTCAAACTTTTATAAAGGAAGAAGCAAAATCAGAGAGCTTCTCAAAAAAAAAAAAAAAAAAAAAAAAATCACCTTTAATTAGATTTTTTTAAGTTTTCTTGCTCTCTGGTGAAGACTACTCCAAATGTACTATGTGACAGTGTGGCAGCAAACAGTGCATTCCAGACCTCTGGGTCCCTTTTCTAACACAGGGTCCCATAGATGTCTGGTTTCTACAGTAGAGGCCAAAGTACTCCTTTTTAGAATTTAGTGTTGCAGAAAACTGAGCCCCTCTCATCTTTAGCTGCTCCCATAATCACTCTAATCCCCTTAATCCCAGCAACCTTCATCAAAGAAAAAAAATAATATATATATATGTATATATATATATATATTATATATATATATATGAACCCAGAAAAAAACTTATTTACAAAGTTTTTACAAGTATACACACCCAATTTTCTATGGGACACACTTTGCCACAGAGGAAAGAGGGTCAAGGCTCCGACATCACGTCTACACATCAAGTGCCATACTGCTAATGGAGGCGTATGTAAACCAGTCTTTAGTGTTCTGCTATAGAGCACAAAGGCTTGTCATATGGCTCCTGCAATGATAGACTGCTCTTTCCTTTGGGAGCGATGATGTATCTACTCAGCCCAGAAGAAATTTTTACTTGGGATTGTTTTTTTTTTTTTTTAAATACATGTATTTACAGTGCGGATGAACTGCAGTTGCATATCAACTCCTCCTCATAAAGAAAAAGAAAATGGTGTTTAACATTACTAGTAAGTTTCATCTTTCAGCCCTGGGTTTCGGTACTAGGTAAAAAGGGAAGAGAGAGACTTCAACTTGAAACCAAAATGGAAAGACAAAAAAATAAAAATAAAAAAAAATTTAAAAATAAAAAAGAAAGAAAAAAGAAAGGAAGAAAAATTGTGGATTCCTCGGGCTGCGTCTAAAAGATGATATTCTGAATGGTCTTATAGCATAAGGCACTTCGCACAAATAAGTAATAAGCTCTTCAGGCTTAAAAAACGGATGAGCAATTAGGGAGAAGTTGAAATGCACTTGAAGAGTCAGCTGTTGGAGAATTTTGAAATTGTAGACAAGCTTGTGTGTTCAAGATTCTTCTCTTTTTAGGGTTTCTCCCCTTCTCTTCTTTTTCCTCCTTCCTTGTCCCCTTTCCCCCAAAAAACATTTTTTTTTTTTTAAAACCAGCAGTTAGTGCAACTAATGTTCAGTCAGCACACAGTGCAAACCAGTGGAACAAAAAAGGTATATTCCTTCTTTTCAGTTTTTTTCCTCTTCACCAGTTAAAAAAAGAAAAATGTCTGAGCTTTTTAAGTCTTCATAGCTCCAAAATAAAAGAAGATGAAAAACCCACAAAGAGAAGAGCACCCCCCAAAAAATGATGTGTCACAGATCCAAAGGAGCGTTCTGTAGTTTTGTCATAAAGCCTACAGAAAGAGTGGAGAAATCTAAAATTAACATTTGTGAAAGCTAGGATATATACATTTCACAATTCTCATTCCAAATCTCTGTCTAGTAGTTTCTACTGAATTTTTGTTTACTGTAGAATCCACTGGGGGTGGGGGACAGGGTTGTGGCTCAGCAGTAGAGCTCTCGCCTAACATGTGCTAGGCACTGGGTTCAATCCTCAGCACCATATAATAAATAAATAAAATACAGGTGTATGTATGTGTGTGTGTGTGTATATATATATATAAATATATATATATGTATATATACACATAAATACAGAGAGAGAGAGAGAGAATGAATATATATCCGAATATCCACTGGGTACAATTAATGAACTCCTCCTAGCTATTCCTGAGACAGAATGAGATCCTGAAAGTCCATGTTGCAGCCCTCATTAGGAACAATTACATCAAGGAAAAAATGCTTATTTAAAGGCTGAGGTTGTAGCTCAGTGGTGGAGTGCTTGCCCACCATGTGTGAGGCACTGAGTTCAATTCTCAGCACCACATAAAAATAAATAAATAAAATAAAGGTCTATCGACAACTCAAAAAAATATTGATTTAAATGAATTGAATAGTATGCCAAAGTACTAACAAATATTTGTAGTTTTGTTTGTCTAAGGGTTTTGCAGTGATACTTAACTTAGGGAAAAAGTTAAAGTGAAAAGAATAATTTGAGAATTCTTTAAGCTATATTAATATGCTTACTATGGGTTTGAAATTATTGTCAAATTAAATTGGATGAAGATAAAAAAAGATGGCTCTTCAGGAAATCAGAGTGGGCATTTTAAAAAGCCATCTTTATAACTGTCAAAACTAAATACATAATTTTTTTTAACTTTATTTTTGGAATCCAAATGTGTGTTAAGTACTGCTATTACACTCATCAGGAAGCTACATTCCAGAATATCACTAATATATTCTCTAATGATAGTACTACCTCACCTAAGCAATGTCTGCTTTATGCCATTTATGTTAATTTTTTAAACCCTATTTGCAATTATACATGGTGGCATACCAAATTTCCCCTAGGAAAAAAGACTCTTATTTCTTTCCTTTACATTTAAAAGTTCTGCTCACTTCACTATTGTTAAGTACATACATGCTTGTTAAGGTTTCTCATCTTCTACAGGCTCGCTGTGGTATTCTGCCACATACAGGCTCTTGTCAATGTTGCTTGGAATAGGTTTAATTTCTGTTCCCAGCTGCTCCTCAATACTTTTCAGGTTGAAACGATCATCATATGTGATCAAGTTGATGGCTAAGCCAAGATGACCAAAGCGACCTTAAAAAAAAAAAAAAAAAGTTAAATATAATACATACATAGGCATAAGTCTTTAACCTGGCAAAAACACAAAGAATTAAAATCTATGTTCAGTGCCAGTCTAAGTGTAAGAAAACATTTCTTATGATCTCCTCATTACCAGGTTATCTTCAGATCTCAGTCCAAAATAGTACAGTTGGCCTTCTGCATCTATGGGTTCCACATCTGCAGATACAACCAACCACGGATTGAAAATATATGGAAAAAAGTCTAATTACACTGAGTGTGTATAGACTTTTTTTGGCCATTATTCCCTAAATACTATAGTATAACTACTACTTCCATTGTATCAGGTATTATAAACAAGTTAAGGAAAATTTCTAAGTATACTGGAACAACGTGCACAGGTTCTGTGCCAAATACCATGCCATTTATACAAGAGACTTGAACTTGAGCACCCAGATGTTGATATTCATATGAAATACTAGAACGAAAACCACATGGATACTGAGAAACCACTGTATTTTATTTTACCTTCTTCAAGTGACAAAATAGATGCTCACATCATCAAAAGTTGCCAAAACACACACACTGAACAGTACAGTCACAGTACCATCCAATGAGTCAAGTTTTCACATTAATTTCATCTTAAAATAAGTAGTCATTTTAACTCTTAATAAATTACTTAGAATTAGAAACTGGAGTTTTAATCAAATGACTGAATTAGTGTAAATTCACTGTTATAGTAGATAGTGTATTTTATATATATATATTTTTTGCAACACCGGGAATAGAACCCAGGACCTTGTACATGCTAGGCAAGTGATATACCACTGAGCTACAAACTCAACCCTTATACTGTTCCACAAAGGAACAAAATTTTAGTAATTACACTTCTCAAAAACCAACTCCCACAAACCATCCTCTTTCTCTTCCTCACCTGATCTTCCAATACGATGAAGATAGGTCTCTGCCAGCTTTGGGAAGTCAAAATTTATTACCACATTCACAGCTTGTATATCAATACCTCGGGTAAACAGATCTTTAAAAAACAAATAAAAAGATTAATTTCTATTATACCTTTTAATTTCAACATGCTTCTTCTTGACACCATATTTTAAACACATTTCTTGTAACCTAAGTTTTAAAATTTCAGTTATTAACATGCACTTGCAAATTATTGACAATACCTTTCATGATTACAACTCACAAATTACCCTTTTCCATTCCTATAAGTTTTGTGGGGTTTTTTGGTGGTCTTGGGGATTGAACCCAGGGATTTTCACATGCTAGGCAAGTGCTCTACCAACTGAGCTATATCCCTAGCCCCTGTAAGTGAGTTTTAAATAATGGCCTAAGGTAATTGCACAAATGCAGGAACACGACCGTGATGACTGGTATATTAAATTCATAAAGAAGCCTCAGGAGTAAACAGTAATTTCCTTTAGTCTATTTTCTAGCATTTAATCTAAGATTTATACTTTACTTCAAAAAGAGATAATTTCACTAATCAGCATGTTTTGTTTAGCATTCATTCCACTCTGCTAAATGATTTACAACAGACTTGAAGTAAGCTAATGGGCAAAATTCCTTCTATTTCTTTCTAGACCCATAATTACTAAGCTAGTTCAAATTCTGTGGGTGGAGACCTAGATAGAAACAAGTAAACCTAGCTATTATTTCTATCAGCTCCATGACAGCTGGGCATGGTGTCACATGTCTTTAATCCCAGCTACTTGGAAGGCTGAGTCAAGGGGATGGCAAGTTTGGGGCCAGGCTTGGTAACTTAGCTAGACCCTGTTTCAAAATAAAAAATAAATACAAAACAGGGCTGGGGATGTAGCTCAGTGGTTGAGTGCCCCGTAGTTCAACCTCTGGCACCCAACCTCCAACCAAAAAAATTGTTATTAGATAAAATCTAAATTGACAGTTGAGGTCCCCAAGTTGGTCCTAATTTAATTCTCTAATACATTTCTACCAAACTCATTCACTTGTTCTTTCTCAAACTTACCTTCTAGGCCCTCTATGGATCATTTATTTAAAAAATCCCAGTCACCTAACTTAAAATTTCTTCTTCTGCAGGTCTAAAACTTACCCAGGTTATAAAGCTAATTAAAATTACATCTCTTCTCAAACTACCTCACAGCTAATAATTTACTGTGCATTCCAATGAACACTTACGATTTCTTACTATTTGTACTTCATACTTGCTCATCACTTTTTCCTCTCTTTTGAATCCAGCCCAACTAATATTTTTTTGTAAGTAAAGTTTGACTGCAATAAAATTACGCCCTTTGATTAATGTACTAAGGCTGCTTTTGAGCTACAATGACAGAGTTGAGATTACTTGTAAACAGACACCATATTGTGTACAGTCTAAAATATTTACTACCTGGCATTTTAAAGAAAAAGTGTGGAAGCCTTGCCTTAAAGCTGTTTGTTTTTTTTGTGTCTGATTAAATCACTGCTCCCTGAAGAAAGGGTAAAATTTAAATGTTTATATATTACACACTATCCTGAAAAAACAGAAAGGACAAAGTATTAGCATTCCAAAACCTTATCTGAGGGCAACCATGTAATTAACTATTAAAAATAAAACCAACTAACCAGTGTAACAGTTCTTTTCAATGTGCAAATGCTAAGAACTTTTACTATTTTATTTTTGGGAACTAGAGATTGAATCCATAGCTTCTCAGCCTCAAATTCCTTTTCTTAAAGAAAAACTGCTGGGCACCTGTAATCCCAGTGGCTCTGGAGGCTGAAGCAAGAGGATTGCAAGTTCAAAGCCAGTCTTAGCAACTCAGTGAGACCCTGTCTCTAAATAAAATATAAAAAAGGGCTTGGGGATGTGGCTCAGTGATTGAGTACCACTGGGTTCAATCCTCAGTACCAAATTAAAAAAAAAAAAAAAAGAGTAATTCACTCTCTAATAAGGGAATGCCTGATGACAATTGGTACCATTTCTCTATAAATTCTGAGACAGTATGAAAGAGAAAATAGGACTTGCCCCAGGTCACAATTAGAAGTTTAAAGGAAAAACACAAAACAAAAAAGGACTGGAACCTAATCTCTGAACTCAAGGAGTCTAATATCTTTTCCATTAAATCAGGTTACTTATATTTTAAGTATACTTAAAGGTCAATCGTCCTTTCAGATGTAAGGCAAAGACACTATAAATATGCAAGATGTTTTGTAATCACTTTCTTTCTTTTTGTCAATCACCACAATTTAATATTCCGGGAGAAAAATATTGAAGTTTATTTCTAGAATAGCATTTTTATAAAAATCCAGATTTTTAAATATTCTAAAACTTTATCTGAGTGACTGTTGTTTGAGTGTATACATACGCAAAATTAATCAATTATTGTACAAATTAGTGTATTCTTCTGTATATATATCTCAAATTCCAAGTGCTCCATTTTACAACTAGTTTTTTTCTTTTCTTTTTTGGTACAAGGGATTGAATTCAGGGGCACCCAGCCCTATTTTTGTATTTTATTTAGAGACAGGGTCTGAGTTGCTTAGCGCCTTACTGTTGCTGATACTGGCGTTGAACTCGTGATCCTCCTGCCTCACCCTCTCGAGCCACTGGGATTATAGGCGTCAGCCAATGCGCCTGGCAATATACACTAGATTATTAATCTCATACCAATAAGATTCCAAGTGTAGAGATGGAAGGGTACTGAATCCATTTGCTTTGTCTGACTTGACTGTCTACCTGTCTTTTCAGTTTATTTTTCTTCATGTAGCAAAATAAACCAAAATAGACTAGTCTGTTTCTGAGGAAAAACAAAAAGACAACTTCAAAAACACGTTAATTTCTTTTTTATTTTTCTTTTCAAAAAACATACGGAATTTCTTAGTATTCTTTTTGTGTTAGCTCATTCCTGTATGCTAAAACTACTCAAAAAACACACAAATTCTTGGGGCTGGGATTGTGGTTCAGCAGTAGAGCACTTGCCTAGCAGGTGCGAGGCCCTGGGTTCGATCCTCAGCACCACATAAAAATAAATAAACAGAGAATAAAGGTATTGTGTCCAACTACAACTAAAAATAAATGTTAAAAAAAATAAACAACAAAACACAAATTCCAAAAATAATTTAAAAGAGTGCCAGTGGGGGAGAAGGATGAGGGGATGGGAATGGCAAAAACAGTAGAATGAATCGGACAAAATTTCCTATGTTTATATATAAATACATGACCAGTGATAGGGCGTGTGCTCACCAGAAAAATGGGAAATTATACTCTGTGCATATATAATAGTCAAAATACAATTTATGTCATGTATAACTAAAAAGAACAAAAATAAATAAATAGATAGATAGATATCAGACAAGTATTCTGCAGATTCAGATAAGGAGCCCAACTTTGGGGGTTAACAAAGGTTCATTCTTAATTTCAGAAATTCTCAAAGTGGTAGTAGGCTATGCTGGTCTACATCACAAGCTACATTGTATGATACATAAAAAAGCAAACAGAAGTATGGGGAAAAAACAATAGGTAAAAGAAACATAAAAAAATACTTACCAGTGCAAACAAGATTGCGGCATAAGCCATTTCGGAAATCATGAAACACACGATTTCGATGTTCCTAGGAAGAAAAGCACTCCATTTAATTAAAACTAATACACAGCACAAATTTTTGGTCATTGTGTCTCCTAACCAGTCCTTTTTTAACATCTAATTTCCTGTGGTACTGGGAACTGAACCCAGGGACATTCTACTAGTGAGCTACACCCCTAACCTTTTAACTTTGAGAAAGGGTCTTGCTAAGTTGCCAAGGCTGCTCTTGAACTTGTGGTCCTCTTGTCTCAGACTTCTGGATCCTTAGAATTATAGGCATGCACCAATACACCTCGCTTCAATCAGTTCTTTACACCAAAATGATCCATGACATTAAGCTTTATTTTCTCTTTCATTTGTGGTATGGAGGATCGAACCCAGGACCTTGCACATGCTAGGTAAGCACTCTACCACTGACCTACATCCCTAGCCCATGACATTAAGGTCCCTTCAAAACCAAATCTAATGTCTTAATCAGTCTATACTAACTTTTATGGGGGGGGGAAACCTATCAGTTTGGGGACCATATACAGTAGTTCAGTCTTATCCTTTGTTTTGCTTTTCCATAGTCTGTTACCCATATTAATCTCATACCAATAAGATTCCAAGAGTAGAGATGGAAGGGTACTAAATCCATTTGCTTTGTCTGACTTGACTGTCTACCTGCCTTTTCAGTTTGTTTTTCTTCATGTAGCAAAATAAACCAAAAATATTAAATGGATAAGAAACCCCAGAAATTCAATTGTAAGTTTTAAACTGCACGCCCTTTTGAAGAGTGATGAAATCTTGCACCACTCTGTCTGGAACATGAACAATCCCTTTGTCCATATATCCACAGTGCACATACTACTGTATACACTACCCACATCACTTAGCTATCTCAGTTATCAGATCAACTGTCATAGTGCCTGTATTCAAGCAACTCTTATGTAAGAGCCAAAGTTGCATCACTCATAATGCCTATGTGATTCACCCCGTTTCATTTAACAACCTCACATCATTATAAGAAGGGTGAGTTTAGTATAGTAAGATATTTTGAGAGGCATCAGTAATATGACATTATAGTCTATTGCATAATTATTCCATTTTATTACCATTACTAATCTATCACCATGACTAATCTATAAGTGTGTAATATATAGAAAAAACAGTATTTAGAGATGGTTTTATGAAGTTTCAGGCATCTACTGAGGATCGTGGTACCTCCGCAGATAAGAGGAAATTATTATAACAATAAGTTAAAAATCTAGACCAGAGCTTTCTGTAATAAAGGAAATGTTCTTCATTACTCTCCAATATGAAAGTCACTAGCCACAGGTAGTTAACTGAGCCCCTGCAATATTGCTAATTTGTCTAAGAAACTAATTTTTAATTTTCCTTAAAAAAATAAATAAATAAATAGATTTATTTTTATGTGGTGCTGAGGATTGAACCCAGTGCCTCATGAGTGTGAGGCAGGCGCTCTACCACTGAGCTATAGCCCCAGCCCTTTTTTTTTTTTTTTTTAATTTTTTTAGTTATACATGGGTACAATATCTTTATTTTGTTTATTTTTATGTAGTGCTGAGGATCAAACCCAGGGTCTCACACATGCGAGGCAAGCACTCTACCACTGAGCCACAACCCCAGCCTGTCCTTTATTTTAATATATTTTTTTTTAGTTGTAGTTGGATTCCATATCTTTATTTATTTTTATGTGGTGCTGAGGATCAAACCTAGGGCCTCACATGTGGTAGGCATGAGCTCTACCGCTGAGTCATAACCTCAGCCCCTAATTTTTAATTTTCACTTTAACTAATTTTTTAAAATATCTATTTTTATGTAGTGCTGAGGATCGAACCCAGGGCCTCGCATGTGCTAGGTGAGCGCTCTATATGTGGTTATTGTATGCAACAATGCACATCTAGAGCTTACCTAGGAAAAAGGAATAAAATTTCACTTCTCTATCACGCCTGATAGCTTAGAATACATTTACTCACACATTATTCTCAATCTTTTTGCACCTTCTAAGGTATGAGTATACCATTACCCCTTTTTATTTTTAGATAACTGAACCTTAGGGAGTGTTATAATGAAGGGGCCTTTGCTACTAAAGAACAATACTATTTTTCTCTCCTCCTGGTGCTGAAGATTGAACCCAGGGCCTTTCATTGCCACTGAGCTATACCCTCAGCGAAGAATAGTCTATTCTTAAATTCAGGGCATTTGGAGGCATATTAAAACAAAACAGCCCATGGGGCTGGAGTTGTGGCTCAGCGGTAGAACGCTTGCCTCGCTTGTGCAAGACCCTGGGTTCGAACCTCAGAACCACATAAAAAAATAAACAAGTGAAATAAAGGTGTTGTGTCCAACCACATCTAAAAAATAAATTAAACAACAACAACAACAAAAAAAAAACACCAAACCCAGCCCAGTACACTGGTGCATGCCTATAATCCCAGCAACTCAAGAGGCAGAGGCGGGATTGCAATATCAAGGACAGCCTGGGCAATTTGACAGGACCCTGTCTCAAAATAAAAAGGACTGGGGATGTTGTTCAGTGGTAAAGCACCCCAGGTTCAATCTTTAGAAATGAATAAATAAAATAAAATCCAAGAAATAATTAGATTATTTTTGTAAATCTGTTCAAGTCCACTTTATACTCACCTGCCTCATTTTAGCATGGATATAGAAGCAGGAATAACCCAGTTGAGAAATCTTCTTGGCTAGCAATTCAACTCGCTGAGAAGAGTTACAGAAAATGATCGACTGGTTTATCTGAAGCTGAGCACAGAAAAAATTAATTAGTATGAGAAAGAAAAGCAAAGACTTTCATTTTGTTTTGCTAGTAACTAGCAAAGAAGAAAAATGCCAGCATGATGGCAGATTACCTAAGCAACTCAACAAGCACCCCCCACCCCCGCCATAAAATATATTAAGAAACAAGGGCTGGGGATGTGGCTCAGTAGTTAAATGCACCTGTGTCCAATCCCCGGTACCAAAAAATTTTTAAAAGGCCTAAAATTTGGAATCTTATGATATCAGATGGAAAGTTATAAAAACTGTAAATGTTTTGTTTACTTAATAATTGCAGATAATTATATAATGATTATAACTCATGACTGCCAAAAGCTTATCCAACCTACATTTTCTCTACAAGGCAAATTAGTCTCGTGTTTAGGAGCAGTGAGCAAACTCTTCAGCACTATGTGAAGGGGCCATGTGAAATAGTGAATCATCAACACGAAAACAAAATAATAAAAAACACAAAAATTTGGGGCTGAGGTTGTTGCTCAGCAGTAGAGCGCTTGCCTAACACGTGCGAGGCCCTGGGCTCAATCCTCAGCACCACATAAAAATAAATAAAGATACTGAGTCCAACTACAACTAAAATATACATTATATATATATATATATATAAAAAGAAAAAATACAAAAATTTGATAAATATGGCATTAAGAGTGCCAAACGGACACTTGTTTACAGTATGAGAGCTAAAACAAGAAAGCAGAGTGTCATCTTCCCAGACCTTTAGTTGGGTAATGTACATGTCAAGTGAGTCAATTTATGGCCAACCTGCATAATTCAAATGATCATGAAAGTGCATTCAGCATTGATTTTGGAGCTATAAATAATTTTAGTGACCAGGCAAATTCATAAACAGACTGTGAATAATAAGGATAACTGTAAGTAAGGTTACATTATTGTAGACTAAAAGTGTCTGTGTTGATTATAAAGTTTCAACTTCAGGTCAACAACTAAAACTGCTATTTACTGAAGATCAAAGCAAAATTCATTTAACTTTTTTTACTGGGAATAAATGATAGAAAATATTCAGCAACAGAAATCTACTACTTACCCTGGAAAAAAGTGTGTTGAGGCAGTGTACTTTTTGGCGCTCAGTTACATATGCGTAGTACTGGGTTACTCCCTTCAGAGTTAGTTCCTCCATCAGGTTTATCTCATAGGGTTTCTGCAAATGGGAATTCTGAAAATAAGAAGAAACACACTTAAAGGAAAGCAGTATTTTTCTCCCTTCAACTCAAAAAGCCAAAAACTTGAAATAATCAGTGTAAAGCGTATACTCTAAGATGTAACTATGGGTAAAAGCATACAAGGCAACAGGATGGCACTGATTACAAGTACAGATTTACACTTACCATGAACTTTTGTACACTAAGAGGAAAAGTAGCAGAATATAGTAAAATCTGCCTGTTTTTAGGTAGCGTGAGAATAATATCCTCCATTATCTGCACAAAATCCTGCGACAGCAACTTATCTGCCTATAGTACAAAGAGAAGACAATTTTTAAGACAATGAATTAATGTATAACGTCGTTGGTTGATGTGTAGTGTGGACAAAGAATAAAGCATAATCCAACAAAAACATCCATAGAACATTCCTGGTTATAAATAAGTTCACTCCAACACTGCACAAAGTACAATGGCACCAAGACAAACTCCCACTGATCCAGAAAGGGAAAAGTCTATAATCCCTATTTTTTTAGGAAAAAGAAAAAAATTCTAGACTGAAGCCACCCCCCATCCCCGTGACAGAATTTTTCAGGTGATTCCCATTAAAAGGGTAGTATAAAATATATATTTAAAACCTATATTTAAAATATAGGTTCTAGAGTCAAACCATCTGGGTTGAAATGTCTCCTTTATTCATTAGCTGTGTTGGGATATTACTCAATCATTTTGAACCTTGGTTTCCACAACTATTAAGCTGGGTTATCTTCTTACCACACAATCCAAATGGGAAAACTAACTATGCCAGAACATTTAACACTGATATTCTACATTTATAAAACACTATCAGATTCCAGTGATAGAAAGTTGAGCAAGTTCTTAAAAGGCACTTATAACCTATTCAGATAATACATGTGACCAAAAAAAAAACAAAAAACAAAAAACCCAATATAAAGCGTTAAAGATTAATGGGATTTACAGACAGTATTATAATCAACTTGGCTTTGAGGTTATTCAGTAACTCCTCATCTTAAAAGGTACTGTGTCCAACTGCTTAAAAACAAAAACAAAAACAAAAAAAACTTATCTGGTATCCCTAAGGGAAAAAGAGGCCGAATTCCTATAAATGCCCATCATCTACTACCTTGGAAGATAAACATGTTTTTTTTTATAAGCAAACCAGTTTAAACTTGATTAGTCATGTTATTAGGTCATAAACAGAAACAGACTTTGCTGTTTCACTGGAAAATATAAGCAAAGCATAGAATTGTACAGAAAAATATCTTTCCAAATGGAGACATTACCTCATCCAATACTATCATCTGGACATGATCAACCTTTGCTACTCCTTTCTTGATCAGATCCAGGATTCTGCCAGGGGTAGCAATCACCACATGCACTACAACAAGATTTAGAAACATTATTCTCATTAATTTTAGTTTGGACCAAAAGGACTGTAAAGGCTTTAACATAAACACTGTCATTGGGATGGGAGTAATATAAAAAGACACAAGGATGTGTTTTAGGCTTTCTATTTCCATTTTACCTCAAGACAGCTAAAAAAAAAAAAAAAACCTTTACTGCACTTCTACACTGGGTGAGCTACAGCTTCCCAAATCATTTGCTCCAAATAGGGGACATACATCCTGTCTGAGGACAATCCACAATAAATACTAATAGAAATACCTCTAATCTAGAACAGGAGATTCAGGCGATACTGTTATAATGATAAAATGACAATTTTTAACAGTTGTGCAATATAAAAAAAGTATCAATTAAAGAGATAATTATATATAAAATTCTGACAAAAATCTGTATGATCTTTTAAGTAATCTCATTCTTGCTAGTTGTTACCTTTACATTCAGTATGTACATGAAGATCTCGTCATAGAAGTGAACACCAATCATTTTCACTCTTTAATGGCTACATGGAAGTCCATTCAGATCGAAGCCCAATGTATTAGCCAATTTATTTAGAGTAATCTGATTTTTTCAGCACTATACACCATTTAGTAAATAACCATATATCCATATATCTATATCTATCTATATCTATCTAGTCTTGTACTTACCCAATTATTTCTTCAGGAAAAATTCTTGAAAATATACATTTATAATACAGAGATATAATGCCAAACTGCCCACAACAGAGATCAATTTATACTCCCAAATTGTAAGACAGCCTATATTTCCAATAACTGATGTTAACCATTACCATTATTTTTCAGCCTTACAAATTAGATAAATATAAATTTACTATTTTCAGTTACATTAAAAAATTACTACCTACATTAAAAACCTTTCAATAATCAATTTGCCCTTTATTGAATAAAATCATCTCTTTTCATTTTCTATTGCAATGTATCTGTTATCTTAATTTTTAACATTTTTTACTAATTTACTGTAAGGAAGCAACATGTGACTAAAATTATAAGAGAACTATTGTACTTTATATTAACCATTTCCTACCTGTATCATCAAGACGCATTATGTCATCCCGTAAATTGGTTCCTCCTGTGGTTGCCATCACTTTGGCCCCTCCCATGTGTTTGCTGACCTGGATGCAAATTTGACTGACCTGTAGAGCAAGTTCTCTAGTGGGAACAATCACCATTGCTAGAAAATATCAGGGAACAGAAAATGGAAGGAAAAAAAAAAAAGAATGTCAAGAGTTTAAGAAGATATAAAAATAATGTTCCTTGTAAATCAGATACTGAGAGATATTAAGTCTAATTATCACAGGCCTAAAAGATCATTAACAATATTCTTAACAAGTCCTAATTACATTTGTTTGACAGGGAGAGATTCACTAATTTAAGCATCCAAGTAGGAAACTCCAACTGCCCAGGTTCTTTCTATATTTGCACCATAGGAAAGAATGGAAAAGTGATAATTATAGATCAAGAAAGTGGAATACTTAAGAAATGCTTTAAGGTGACATCTTAATTCTATTAGCTTACCCTGGGTACAACTACAGAAATTTATTTTTTCTCTACAAGACTTAAAATCTCCAAATCACAACTTTAAAGCAAGATTGTTCAGGTTTCTACCAGGAACTCTGCAGACACACAGCTATGACAAGAAACAATTCAGTTCTACAGTTTTTAAGAATGTCCACTAATTTCCTACCAATAGGGCATTAGTACTTAGTTTGATTATGTCAGTGCAATGTTGTCAACAACAAGAAAATTACTCCAGACTATGTAAATTCTGTTGCAAAAAAGACAGGAATATCTTCTACATGGTTCCAAGATTTAAACTGCCATTTCTACTTTAAAATAAAAACAAACTTGGGGCTGAGGCTATAGCTCAGTGGTAAAGTGCTTGTCTCACGTGTGTGAGATACTGGGATCAATCCTCAGCACCACATAAAAATAAATAAAGATATCCTGTGTTCATATACAACTAAAAATAAAAGAAAAACAAACTTTTCTCCAACTAACCTTGTATATTGTCCTTCTTCAGGTCTAGCCGTTCAAGTAAGGGAATGAGGTAGGCACCGCTCTTGCCTGTTCCATTTTTTGCTCTAGCTAAGATATCCCTACCAGACAAAGCAATGGGAATGCTCTCCTCCTAAAAGACAAGATAATGCAAAATTTTTTTGAATAAAAGCAGTATACAAGCTAATTCTTCTCTAAAATAAGTATATTTTGGTATTGCTTTTAAGTGTCTTACATTTCTACTTTACATGAATAACAAAAATCAAAGTAAATTAACAGGACCAGTGAACAGCACCATCATTGTCAACCAATATCCACAACTCATAAGGATACATTTTAGGGCTGGGGATATAGCTCAGCTGATAGAGTGCTTACCTCCCATGCACAAGACCCTGGGTTCAATCCCCAGCACCACAAAAAAGGGGTATATTTTAAGTTGCGTCCCAATATAATAACTATGTGAATGTATATGTGTGTACAAAGAAGATGGAGGAAACAGAAAGGACCATAAAAAGAACCTGAACATATGGACAAAAAGGCAAAGAATATTTCTTTAAAAATGGGGGGCAGGCGCTAGGATTGTGGCTCAGTGGCAGAGCGCTTGCCTCACACATTAAGAGGCATTGGATTCAATCCTCAGCACCACATAAAATAAAGGTATTGTGTCCATCTACAACTAAAAAAAATATTAAAAACAAAAATCAAACAAACAAACAAAACCCCACATACTGGGGGAACCCAGCAGCTCAGGAGGCTCAGGTAGGAGGATTGCGAGTTCAAAGTGAGCCTCAGCAACAGTGAGGCTCTAAGCAACTCATTGAGACTCTATCTCTAAATAAAATATAAAAACAGGGCTGGGGATGTAGCTCAGTAGTCGAGTATCTGAGAGTTCAATCCCTGGCACATGCCCCCAGACTCTCCTCCCTTAAAAAGGGGGGAAAAAAAATACCAAAAAAACCAACCCACCAACAATGCCAAGGAATGACAATAGATAATATTTTCAAACCAGTCAGCCTATCTGACTTTGTAGATTGGGTTGGAGGTGTAGCTCAATGGTAAAAGTGTGTGCTTAGAATGAGGGAGGCCCAAGGTGCAATCCCTAGCACCAAAACCAAAAATAGTAACTTAGCTTATATTTGCATAAAACAGAAATAGGCTGGAAATGTTTAACCTCCGGTCCATTTACTTATATAGTACATAAACCCCCAATGTCTGATATGTCTTACACCAAACTTCTTTATCCTGAAATGTGCTCAACTGGGAGTTCAATCCTATTTTGGTTATCTCATCCTATGGTCATATCTTTAATGACTTCTCATTTTCATATTTAGCTTACTTTGTCATGCATGTTTTACAAAGATAACTATACTTCCTATTAACTTGGAACACAGTAAAGGATTCCCATCAGTTATTAAAAATTAAGTACACATGTGCAGAGAAGAAAATGAAAGGAAGAATAAATACAAAAGGTCTGGGGACACAGATCAATAGTACAGCATCCTTGGGGTCATCCTCAGTACCAAAAACAAAAAAATTTCTATAAACAAATAATAGACAACAGCATCTCAAACACACTATACCAGTCATTCGATAAGAGATTCTCTTTATATTAGAAAACAATATATGCTGGAAGGATAGTTCATCTAAAAAACTAAGGTTTTACACATTTGAAAGTTTGTTTTGAACTCTCAGTAATTCTCTATCTTAAGGCAAATATCAAGTAAAAAATAATATATTCTGCCACTCTTCCACCACAATTTGACTTTACAGGCCAGCTAATTAGACATAACTAGCCTTCTCATTCTAATTTAATGATGTTATGACACTTCTTACTTTTTAGTAAGAAAAGTCCACCCAGTGTGACCTGAAGTTAAATTTTCACTTTAAAATGAATGACCGAAAAATTATGTTAAGAGGAAATGGGACAGAATTTTTAATTTGCAAAACTAAAAAATTAGGAAAATAAATAAAACAGATTCACAATCACTAACATATTTTATTTCTTCTACATCTAGGCTAATGATTGAAAGAAATGTCTCCAGTACTTTAAATTATTAATTTATAAATAATTAATAAGCAGCTTAACTTCCATCTCCCACCATGATACCACTTCTATCTAGAACGCCAGTCATACAAGTCAGATAGGTTCCAGATGGGCAAAATAATATAGCTGTCAGACCCATGAAAATGATGCAGTTCCAATACTGTTACTTTAGTCTTACAGACAGATTAAATAATCTGCTTATTAGGGTAAGGCAGTCAAGACAAAAACCTTTGACCCCTTGGGTCTTTATTTCTCCCTTCCTTCAGGATTTGAGTCAACTTTGTTAATCTTTAGTTGTTTCAGAGATTCCAACTACTCCCACAGGTTCACCCTCTTCTGTGGTTGTGTGGTACTTGTGGACTGTGGTTTTTAAGAAGCTAATTGTACACTATTCAATTCTATATTATTGAAAAGTTAAGAAGGATGGTCTCTGTCTGGGCCAGGTTTTTAAAGGATAATACTTTTGAAAATAATGAGGGCAAAATTATGAATGGAGGACTGATGCTTATTACAACACGAAAAGACCCTGAAACCATTACACTAAATGAGAGAAGCCAGTCACAGACCACACACTGTATGATTCTATGTATATGAAATGTCCAAAAAGGGCTCCCTCCCCCTTCAGGACTGGGAACTGAACTCAGGTGCTCTATCACTAAGCTATATCCCCAGCCATACGCATGTATGTATGCATGCATGTATTTATTGTTTTGACACAGGGTCTTCCTAATTTGCCCATGCTGGCCTTGAACTTGTGATCCTCCTGCTTCAGACTCAAGTAACTGGGATTACAAGCATGTGCCACTACGCCCAGCTAAAGATGCAAATTTATAGGAACAGAAAGTAGATTTATGGTTGGGGATGCAGCTCAGTGGCAGAACATTTGCTCAGAATGCATGAGGCCCCTTGGTTCAGTCCTCGCTACTGCCAAAAAAAAAAAAAAAAAATTAGCAGTTGCTTAAAGCTGTAGGAAAATAAGGGGTGATTGCTGAAAGTGTTTCTTTTGGGTGTGGGGGGGAACCAATTGTGGCAATGATCATACAACTCAACACAAAATTAATGAACTGTTTTCTTTAAATGTGTGAATTGTATGTGATTTAGATCTCAAGTCACTGTCTCCTTCTCAAAAAACAATAAACCCCACAACTTTAGGGGTCTCTTTTAAGTCTATGTTCGACTTAAAGGTTTAGGGACTGATCCATAGGTATGATTACTATGTTTCATTTTACCCAGTAGCCCTTTCCTAACAGCAACCCAAATTCCCTCTAAGGAATTATATTCCTTCTTCACCCACTCTAATTAATCAGGTTTGGCTAAACTCCTAAGCCAGGTGGTAAACAGATAACAAAACTGAGGACATTTGAAAGTTCCCTTCTAAGAAGGAACTAAATATAAATTGTTGTAATGCATCCATTATAGCTTCCTAAGCCATTCAGACCTGCCTCAGTTTATGGCCATCTCCAAGTGTTTTTGCAGGCAAAAGCACATGTTCATCTCTGGGGAACTACTACCTCACAGCCTAGAATAAGACCACTTCTTATTAGGTTGTCCTTCCATACTCTAATGGCTACAATCAAATGCAACCATAGAAAGGTACACATCATATTATATTGAAATCATCTATACAACTAATTAGCTGTCCCTTCCACCAGACTTTAGGATTGAAACCTTATTTATCACAGAATTTCAAGTGTTTAACACTTTCTAGGTCACTCAATACATGCTTGTTCAATGATAAAATACTCAGTAATGTCACAGCATTTGACCTCAGCACAGCATGGATTCAACTTACATCTGTTGTCTTCATCAAACTGGTACAGGTATAGTATGTGCTTATACATAAGTACGTGCAAATGCACATGCACTTACTTGTTTTCACTGAAAAGATTAAAGTAGCAAAATGTGTACCCAGTGCCTACAACATGGTTCCCAATACTATTTCCCATTAAAAAGAAATCAGGGCTCCTTGAATTTCAAGGCTGGGGCACTATCAAGCATAAGATAATCCTGGTATCATGCCAAAAAGTAAGAAAGTGCTAAAGAAAAATCAAAGGAGTACATCACAAAAACATAAGAACTGGCATGAAAATGTTTTCAAAGGACAAATGTTTAGGCAATCTGGGCATAAAAATATCAGTTAAAAAGGGAATTAATGAGTTCATACTGACAACAGATAAACAGGGTGGGGGAAAGAGAAGGCTCTTCTTTATAAAAGGGTCAAATATGGATGATGTGCTACAGCCAGAAACTCATTATAACCCATAAGAGGAGATGAGACCAAGTAAGAATCATCAAAAGATGTTTAAATGAGGAAATTTTGATGAAGAGCAGAATATTTGCACAGTCCTCACATGTGCCCCAGGCTGCTTGTCTGTTTTAGAAAAGTAGTAATTAGATAGTAGCAATAAACAAACAAACAAATAAATAAAAATCAGATAACACTTTGACAAGGCCATCAATTAACTAGAGGGACAATATGTACATCTTTAAGTGTGATACTTTGAGAAGACTATAACATGACTTCTTCAATATTCTAGCTGAGAAAACATAACTTGAAGCTAATCACATGGAAATATCAGAAAAACCCACAGGAGAAACTCCTTTTCCCTATCAGGAAAAAAGAAAGGGGCTGTTTTAATGTGTTAATGTCCCAAGAGGGAAAAAAAAAAAAACAGGTCATGATTAAAAAACAGGTTAAAGAAACAATAACTAGGGCTGGGGATGTGGCTCAAGCGGTAGCGCGCTCGACTGGCATACGCACGGCCCGGGTTCGATCCTCAGCACCACATACAAACAAAGATGTTGTGTCCGCCGAAAACTAAAAATAAATAAATAAATAAAAATTCTCTCTCTCTTAAAAAAAAAAGAAACAATAACTAGAGAGAAAATGGGGACTGAAATAAAATTTCCTGTATATGTATAATCATGTCAAAAGGAATCAAAAAGTTATGTAAAAATAAAAATATAATGCTAAAAAAAATTATGTAAAAATTTAAAAAATGCTAAAAAACCCCCAGCACCACCACACACACAAAACCCAGACCCCCCCTACACACACACACACACACACACAAAAAGCAATACTTGATTCCAGACTAGATTCTGTACCAGATAGAAAAAAAAAGCTATTAAAGGTATTTTGGGGTCAATTATTAATTAGAATATAAATGATATGTATCAATGTTAAAATTAATGATTAATGATAACGATACTGTAGTTAAAGAATATTCCTGTTCTTAGGAAATATCCACAGAAAGATTTAGAGGTAAAGGACGTAATTCTATAACTCAACCTTAAAATTTTCAGAAAAATAGTGTGTATAGGTATGTAGACAAGAGAGAAAAGTTACACCACTGCCACAGATCAGAAAGAAAGTTTGTAATGTGTGAAACATAACCATATATGTATATATATGATAAAAAGAGTAAACATACCTGAATAGGAGATGGCTTTTCCCAGCCCATTTCAAAAATTCCCATCAATAACTCCCGTTTCAAACAGTAATCTTCAAACTCATTTCCTTTTGTGGAGGTCACATCCTAATTAAACAAACAATAAAATATGGTACAACTGTGTTTGGTAGTTAGCATGTTTTTAAATCTAAATTTATTTATTTATTTTGGTACTAGGAATTGAATCCAGGGGTGTTTAACCACTGAGTTATATCTGAGGCCCATTTTATTTTAAATTAAAGAAAAATGTTATATATATATATAAATATATATATACACACATTTTATTGTAGATAAACAATACATTTATTTATTTGTTTATTTACTTGTTTATTTGGTGTTGAGGATTGAACCCAGTGTCCCACTCATTTGAGACAAGTGCTCTACCACTGAGCTATAACGCCAGCCCCGCCACCAGGCCATTTATTTATTTATCTATTTACTTATTTATTTTTGAGAGAGAATCTTTAATATTTATTTTTTAGTTTTCAGTGGACACAACATCTTTGTTTGTATGTGGTGCTGAGGATCGAACCCGGGCCACACACATGCCAGGCGAGAGCGCTACCGCTTGAGCCACATCCCCAGCCCTATTTATTTATTTTTTTGAGGTAGGGTCTTGCTAAGTGCTTAGGGCTTTGCTAAGTTGCTGAGGCTGGCTTTGAACTTGTTATCCTCCTTCCTTAGTCCCCTGAGTCACTGAGATTATTATCTAGGAGACTTTAACTCTTTACATACTTAAATATATATTAATTATTACTGTTTTAATCTATATCTCACCTTTTCCTAGAGAATAACCACTTTTCCTTCAACACAGACAAGCCACTTTAAAATTATGCTTTGGGAAAAGGAACTCTGGTCCTAGTCTTCTAAGACTGGTAGAATACTGTTATTTCTAAACAAGTATCAATGCTATGAATTGCTGACCACAAAATGTTAAGTCAAACCCTAGCTCTACCACTCTTCAGCTACATCTAGGTTTCTTAAGTTCAGTATAAAGAAAATTCTGTTTTAAAATGGTGTCCTGTATCCACCAGGGGAGATAAACAAAAATGTTTCTAGCTATCTAAATGTCCCTTGGGAGACAAAAAAGCACTCCTGATTGAGAACACTTGAGTTAAAAAAAAACTAACTTCTTTAAATTTCCAAGTTCTTATACCAAAGTGGGTGTAATGCCTAACCTGAATATCTCACTAGGTTGCTGGGAAGAAAGGAAATTTTTGAGAAAATTAGGTAAAATGTGCATATTTATAAACATGTTATTTTTTTACAACATAATATATAATTCCACCCAAAAATGGTAAAAACAAAAAAATTGTGTCAGCCCAACATATATGAATAATTTCAACCATTTTTATTTAAAGTAAACTCAATGTCTACTGTCCTATTACAAAGGAACTACTTCTAGTTTACCCACCATTTTTACACTTGAATTCTATACCCAACTTACCGAAGTTTTGATTCTTAGATCCTTTGGAGGGAGTTTTAAAGTCTTTTTCCAGTCATCACCAGGTCTAGAGGGAAAATATGGTAAATGTGAATATCAAACTCCCTAGCCTCCTACCTGACAGTTCGATAATACAAGATAATTCATTTAGAATATAATTAAGTTCTAAAAAGCACAGTAATTTCATATACTGGTATTTAAGAATATAGTTAACAAGAGAGTTAACTTCAGTGGAAGTGATCTTAGGAAAAACACAATATAGGGATCAAAAATCAGGAACAGAAGAGTTTAAAGGCATCCATCTTGCTGGGCATCATAACGCATGCCTGTAACCCCAGCTACTGGGGAGGCTGATGACAGGAGGATTACAAGTTTGAGTGAAATCCTGTCTCAAAATAAAAAATAAAAAGGGCTGGGGACTTGGCTCAGAAGAAGAGCATCTGCCCTGGGTTCAATCCCCAGCATCCATCCATCCACAATCAATCAATCAAGGCATCCAACGTTTTAGGAGAAGCAGTGTAGTATACAGTGTATTATACAGAGCAACATCAAAACGTGTTTTGTTTAACCTACACAGTATTTTAATTTAAATTAGCTGCTAACATTTAAAAAAATAGGAGATACATCAGATTTCTTTAGAAACTGGAAGCTTCTCTGGGTTTGATCCCTAATACCACAAAAAAGGAAAAAACTCTGGAATCTTAGCAACACTCTTTCAAATTCTTAACAGGGTAACATGTTATTTATTAAAGCTTAATAACTTGAGTTTAAAATCAAGCAGCTGTCCCTTTAAATATGGCAAGAACCTTATAATCTGGCACGCTATTCTGTAGGCACTTTAGTTTGTAACTTTTGGTGACTAGTTAAAACCAAGGTGCCTAATTCCCAGCAATTCAGAAGGCTAAGGAAAAATGTACCTCAACTTAAAAAGTTCAAGTCCTGACTACTACTTATTAGTTCTTAACCTTTTATAAACATCTATAAATCTCTATTTCTAAAATAAAATGGGTTGCTAACAATTTTTTAACATATAAAGTACTCAATATAAGAATATAAGAACCAATATAAGAATATATAGCAATATAAGAACTCAATAGTTGCTGTTCAAAACATCTCAAAGGGTTAATTTATTTTACTTAAAGTTAGAGCCAACACAATACAAATACCCTAACACAGGTTACCCTTGCTACCAATTCCAAAGCCTTTCATCTCAGGCTATACCATCAAACTTTGAGTAAAAATTTCAATTCAACATCCTAGAAAGCCAGCCTGAGCATTCAAATTCAATAGTTCATGTTGGATAAGATACAAAACAAAACCTGCCCACAAGGTATTTGTAATCTTAAAACATAAAATAACAATTTAAAATAAGTGATAAGAGTTAAAACAGTAGATGTAATTTTAGAAGGCTTCATTAAAGAGGTGGCACACGAAAGTGAAATCTGGAGAACCAACAGAACTAAAAAGAAACCATTAATCCCAGAGGGAAGAAAAAGATTAAAACCCACTATTGTCTTACAAAAGAATTTTTAAATTGGAAAATACTTTTATAATGAAGTAGCAAAGCTTTACATTTCCTATCCTCAAGAAATAAAAGCAATCTGAATTTTGCTAGCCTATTCATATTTTGTCAAAACAAACTATAATTCAGAAAATACTGTTCATTTTCATACCAATTAAAACATACTTCTTAAAAATAAAATGCAAAAATCTCAATTCTCCCAGTAGGCATCCAAGTTCTGTTGGAGGTGGGGGATTTTTACTTTATTTTTTGATCCCAGGGGTGCTTTACCATTGAGCTACATCCCCACTTGCACTTTGAAACAGTCTCCCTAAGTTGCTGACAGGAATTAATTCTTATATGTCACTAGTGAGCCATATAGCAGTAATCATCTTTATGATATTCTGAAACCATTTTACCCTAGGAAATGAAAAGATCTGGGTTATAATAAATATATACTTCAGTTAAGTATCATCATCATATGCTCATGTTATATTTTTAACAAAAAGCCAAACCTTGACGGGGATCAAGAGTCTAAGTATCAATTCCCTATACTGAATATTTGGAGTGACAATTACCATTCAAATAACACTTAAAGAGGACAATTAGGCTACACTCAGCTTTAAAATATACTCTGTAGTGACATGAAGCTCTTAAGCCTGAGCCAACAAATGGTTTGGGACTGTTCAAAAATGTGTTTCCAAGAGTTTAAATATCCTAAGTTCCCTTTGATTTGTGTATTCGTGAAAAAAAATTAAAAAGGAGGGAAAAATGAATATCCATGAACTAAAAAAGTTATGAATAAATTTTCTAAGGCTGGTCATGTTTTAAAAATTGAGTCTTCAAATTAGCTTCTTCTTTTTTTTTTTTTTTAAAGAAAGAGTGGGAGAGAGAGAGAGGAGAGAGAGAGAGAGAGAGAATTTTTTAATATTTATTTTTTAGTTCTCGGCGGACACAACATCTTTGTTTGTATGTGATGCTGAGGATCGAACCCGGGCCGCACGCATGCCAGGCGAGCGCGCTACCACTTGAGCCACATCCCCAGCCCCTCAAATTAGCTTCTTAAAAAAAATTTCCAATTGGTTTTAAAACTGCTGTTTAAAATTTAAATTAGGGTAAGATGCAGTGTTAATACTGGAAAAACAACATTGACAAAAACAAAATGAATCTGATAATTTCGTTCATTTGTAACAAATCCAGCTAATAACTATATAACAATTAGGAAAGTCAATAATGTTTCCAAAAATAATTTACACAAAATTAATATACATCACCTGTGCCTATGTGCATTACTTGCGAAATTATGTTATTCTACTATAAATATCTACTGACCATAAAACAGTCATCTTCCTCTTTACAATCAAAATGATTACATTAAGGTCTAAATAACAGAAAAAGAAATCTTGGTTCCACAGTGGGTTTATTATTTTCTAACACTTACTTAATAGTGGTGGTCATACTCTGTGCTTGCTGCTGAGTGCCATTATTGATTGTGTTGGTGTTTTTCAACTGGTTCATCTGTTGCTGTGACTGTGTGCCCCCTCCTCCGGGGCCACCACTGGGCTTCACAGGGCCCCTCAGCTGACCATTTTGACTGGACAGACCCATTATAACAGGGTTCTCTGTTCTGGCCGTGCTCATGCTGTGTTAATTGCAAAGGTGTCTCTTTCAAACTTCAAAACTTTTGAAAGTCAGTAGAGAAACTGTAATAACAGTTTATTAGGCTCTCCAAAACGAAGAGATAAATAAGTCTTGCTCAATATATGAGTCCTTTATTGCAATGCAGGCAAGCACCTGTAAGTCTCTGAACGGTAAGCAGCAGTAACTTGCTGTCATGCACCGAATCAACTTTTTATTTTTAAAAAGCCCTCTAACAAGCTTGAGTAATATCTGAATTCACTCACTTCAATCTGAAACAAAGAAAAAATTAAGTTAGCACACACAGGAAAGTTAAGAAGAAAACTGTTTCCCTTTTAAAGAATTTCTTTAGAACTGTCATCTTTTAAAAAAATAAGAATACTGCCAACTTAGGTCAAATCACTAACGAAGCTAGGAGAGACAGTGATGAGCTGCCTCAAAAACCAGTCAGTAGTGAGACCAATCTCAAACCATTAAAAATGTGAGATCAAAGCAACCCATAGAAAATTATGGTGGAAATATACTATGATTAAATAGTATTATTAAATATCGTGGAAAGATACTATGATTAAATTAGCATTACTAGTCAAAAAACAATCTGAGCTGGGTGTAGTGGCGCAGGCCTATAATCCCAGTGGCTGGGGAGGCTGAGGCAGGAGGATCACAAGTTCAAAGCCAGCCTCAGCAACTTAATGAGGCCCTAAGCAATTCAGTGAGACCCTGTCTCTAAATATAAAACAAAAAAAGGGCTGGGGATGTGGCTCAGTGGTTAAATGACCCTGAGTTCAATCCCAGTACCAAAAAAAAAAAAGGAAAAAAACAGTTTCCTCCCTAATGAATTCTCTACAAGTCTCTGCCACCTCTAAAAGTTAATGATTCATTATACTTAATCACATTACAACTCAGTGAAATATCAATCTATTTAATGTAATTCTAGATTTGAACAAGGCAATTTGTTCTTTTTTTTATTTTTCTGACAGCAACCAAGAGCCCTTGAAGAGTTAAATTAGCTTTTAACTTGAACATTGTGCTTTCAGAAAAAAAAAAAAAAAAACTTTTGTTCCCTTCTGAATTTCAACTATTGAACTTTATGAAGAAATATATTTTCTTTTTTTCCCTTAAGTTTTTGTCCTTTAAAACAATAAATAGGATATGGACATGCCTTCAAAAACAGCCAAGAAAATCTTTAGTTACCTTAATAAAACCTGGAAACTAAAAAGTTACTAGTTACTTCTCAATAACACTTTTCAAAAAGTACATCCTAATTTAAAATTGCATCTTTTAAAAAAAGTAAATTTCCTGTTTAAAAAAAAAAAAACCAAAACACTGTAAAAAGCTAAACACACTAGTGACTTCAATAAAACTTTCCAAACAACCCAGAGTAGTAAATCTAATTACTAGTTCTTAAAAAGATCTGGTCAACTTCCTCTATTTTTCAATTGTTCCCCAAAATAAAAAATTTTAAAGCTTAATAACAACTTATACCAGAAAACAAAAGTCCAACAGTTATTTTTTAACCCTCTTCCTTTTCTCCTCTACCCCCCCAATACTAGCTTAATCAGCGATGATGAGTTTTGCCATACATCAAAATCTCAAAAATTTAAAGCCAAGATAACTCAAAAAACTAGGGAGAAAAGCTCCCTAGTTACATTTACCTTTAAAAAAAATTTTTTTTAACAAGTTGCTCACAAGCAAATCCTGATTGTATCACATACACTGAGCTGTTTATTTAGAAGTTTCCCTGACCCCTATTATCTGTTTACATGGTTAAGATCCACTTTTCTGTATTGAAAAGGTTTATATTATGATCAACAATATCACATAGTTCATACAGGGAGATTTTCTTGTTTGCAAAGCACTAGGCCGATGAAGAAGGAACCTCTAAAGACTGAGCGATAGTCGTCATTGTCCATCAAGCACAGTAAGACTTCCTATCTCCTTAAATCCAAAATGAGATGATAACTGCTCCCTTCTTAAACTGACACCTGCATTGCAGCTTTATGTCTCAGAGAAAGAACTATTCCTCCTACCCCCTTCCCAATTTAGAATTCCAAGTTACATTTCTACGTTTTTCAAAAACCCGAAGGAACGTAGACTACTTGGGAGGAGTCCCTGTTGGAGTTAATTACAACACTTCCCAGATCGTAGTTAGCAATTGACAGTTTCACACCCAAAACAGTATCGTCATCTCCAACAAGAGCTTTTGTTTGCAAATGCAGCGCAATTTCTTCTCTAAGCTTTGGCAGCTAGTTGGAGTGACTGGGATTTACTCTTAAGGGAAAAGGAGACTGTAGAAGAAAAAGGGGAGATAGGAGAAAGAGACAAGCCAATGATTGAAGCCCCATAACTACAGGGCGATAATTTCTTGGCCCCCCCCTCCCCCAACCACACACATTCAAGTCAGCTCCCTCGAACCAGAAACACAAAGGGTTGGGGCCGTGCAATCCTATCTGCGCAACAAGAGTCAGGAACGAGCTCCGCCGGTTGGAAACAATAGGGACTCCCCCTATAAGGTCCCTAGGAGGCTCCCCCAAACCCAAAAAGCCCCTACTTTCCTCCACGACTCGGGGACTCCCTAAGCACCGTGTTACTAACCTACAAGGTCTACTGCAATCAAGCAGCTGCCGGTCCTCCTCTGAACCGAACCTTTCAAAACGGCATATCCCTGCCGCCCCCTATAGGGCCGCCTCGTACCCTATAACCTCCACCATCACCCCCACCCCCGGTCCCTGCCGCCCCTTTTGGCACCCTTTTCCATCATCTTCTACCAAGCTCCTGCGAGCTCTTGGCCCGCCTATCCTCCCGGCCCCGCCGCGCACCACATTCCTATATTCCACTCCTCTCAGGCGCCCCCACCCCACACAGCTGCCGCCAGCTTTCCTCCCAAGGCCCGGAGAGGCCTCAGGCCTCCGCCCCAGAGAGCCCCCCCTCGCCGGCCCGAGGGGCTCCCCGCAGCCCCCAGGGCACCGCTGGCCTCGGCCCCACCGCCTCACCCCACACCCCGCGGCTCGGGCCCGAGTCCTACCACCGAGGCCACTGCCGCTCGGCACCCTCGGTCCTTTATTGTTGACTCGAAGCTCCCAAAATGGCGGCGGCTCCTTCCTCCTCGGAAACCTCCGCCCGCCCCCACCCGGCCCCTCGCAAAGGCCTCCGCCCGCCCCCGCCCCGCCCCCGCCCGCTTCGGGGGCCGAGCCGCCCACACCCGCGCCGCGGGCTCCCAGCCCTACCTCCGCTGCTGCCCGCGCTCGCCGTGCCGCCGAAGTCGTCGCCGGGCTGAGCTAACTCGGCTCCTCTGCCCCCTCCCTCGCCGCTGCCTCCCTCCCTCCTTCCCAGCCTTCTCCGCATGGCGGCGGCCGCGGCTCCTCCTCCACTCAAGATGGCGAGAGCTCGGCCGCCGCCGCTGCGGCGTCACGGCCTGCCGGCTTGGCGGCGGGGACAACCCTGCCGGGGACGCTCGCTGAGGAGAAAACGGGGGGCCGTTCTCTGGCGCCGACGAGAGAGAAGCTCGAGGGGAAACCCTGGCTCCTTCCGGAAGGGACAGAAGGCTGCTTTTTCCACAGCTGAGAAGTGGTTGGGGAATGGTGGCTGGGAAGAGTTGCCCTGACTTCGCCCTAAAGGGAACTTCAGGGGCTATGAGGAGGACCTGCTTAGTCCTGACCAAGGGCACGTTCTGAAAACAGTCTGATCGGGCTCGGGACGGGATGCTGACCTGACAGCTCCTGCGGATCGGGGAGGCAGCTGCGGTGCTGGGGCCGCGTCCGAGCCCCTTGGGGTGCGCCTCCATCCAGGAACGCGCGGAACTAATGGCCTGGAGGCGCCGGCGCGCGCCTGCCGCGGGGCCGGAAGGGGGCCTGGCCCGGACAGGGGGCAGGCCCGGACGGGAGGGCGTGCGGGGGCCGAGAGGGTGCCCTGGAGAGGGACTGGGTCCTGAGGGCGCATCTGGGGGAAACGTGGGAGCTGGGGCTGTGCCCAGTTTGCCCCTGATGGGGAGTATGGAGCGGAGAAGGCACGCCGGGGAGGGGCGGGGGCGCGACCCTTCGCTTTTGCCGCCCGTGAGCGGTTGTGGAGAAACGGGCTGATTCTCCACTAGGGGAGGAATACTTCTGAAAAGTCTGTTACAAGCGAAATAGGAGTTCTGCAAGCAAATGCGGAACCAGAAGAAGGGTGGTGGTGGTTCTCCTGCCTGAGCCTCACTGTAAAGATATTTATAAAGGAATTGGAGCATTCATTCCCATCATCTCAGATCCTGGACTGTTTAAAAGCTAACTAGGTCCAGGGAAAGTAAGACCCTGGGTCTCACTCAGCTGAGCGACTGAATGTACTAAGGGACCGAGGCCAAACCGTATGTGATAATAGAACTCCGACCTAGTACCTCTATATCCCAGGATGGTCAGGACTTTGTGTTTGGCACCTTCCATATATTTTTAACCGCGGCTTCCAACTCAGGACCAATCAGAGGAAGCCAAATATGCTCTCTAAACCAATTACAAAAGACGCATTACCTCTCTAGCCCTCCTCCAACTTCCTGGTGCCAAGAACCTCCAATCGGAGCTGATCTAAAGCCTTCCTTTTTTTTTTTTTTTTCCCCCTTTCACAGAAGTTTTCCAGTTCCTTGGTTGGCCTGAGTCTATCTACCAAACCAAGTGATGGCATCTGACTCCCTTGCGATAGCAAGGTTTAATTAACCTGTTTTCCTTCGTTGGTCCTCATTTATTTCCACACAATGAGAATGCTGTGGAACACAAAAAACAATACTTAAAAACACTGTTGGGATTGAAAAGCTTCCCTTGAAAAAAATTTAAATTCCAAATATAAAGCATGTCATCTCCCACCCATATTTTTTAAAATCATTTTTTGGGGTGCTGGGAATTGAACCAAGGGTCTCACACATGGCTAAGCAAGTGCTCCACCACTGAGCTACACCCAGTCCCACCCAGTTTGTAAAACACCTACTGGTGCAAGGGAATAACCCTGTACGTTGTGCTCATTCTAGAGAGAAGGGGACTGAGTGGCTTCTGAATAAGGTGGTAATGTGTGAGACAGTGTTCCTCTACTCTTCCCAAGTATCAGACAGGTGAAGGGGAGGTGGGCCAAGAAATGAATTGGAGGGTGAAATGTCTAAGTCATCTACCTGGTGGGGTCTCTCCTAGGCCACTCAAGGAATGGAACTGGGCAAAGGAATGGGGTTCACATCCACAGGTAAACTGTAACCTTCAAAAGAAATCAGGTTGAGGTAATGACAAAAACAATACTTAAGGAGCTAAAGTGTTTAAAGATTCGTAATAATTTTTTGTTTTGTTTTGGTTTTGGTACCAGGAATTGAACCTAGGGGTGTTTTTCCGCTGACCCACATCCCCAACCCTTTTTTTATATATCATTTAGATATTATCTTCTTGAGTTGCTTAGGGCCTAAGTTCTTGAGGCTGGCTTTGAACTTGGAATCCTGCCTAAATCTCCTGAGTTGCTGGGATTACAGGCATGCACCACTGTGCCTGGCCTTCATAATGTTTTAAGATAGTCAAATACCTTCATTACTCATTTATGCCAACCCTTTTCAGTTTTCTGGTCGGAGTCACAAATGGTTTAGAATTAAGCTATGGGGCTGGGGTTGTGGCTCAGTGGTTGAGTGCTTGCCTAGCACGTGTGAGGCCCTGGGTTTGATCCTCAGCACCACATAAGAATAGTAAAATAAAGGTATCATGTCCAACTACAACTAAAAAATAAATATTAAAAAAAAGCTATGAATGCTTAGATGTTTGGGGTACCATTTTAGTGGTTGATAGGTCCAACTGTCTCAATACATTTTTTTCCCTAGTTCAAACAGATTAGCAAGAATCACACAGAATATGATACTTTACAAATACATGTGAATTGTTTGTTAATGCATATGGTACTCTTATATTTATAAGATGTTAAAGAAATTCAGTCCTTTGGTCTTTTAGTTAATATTGAGTTTAGTAGCTGTGGATGGTCTGTAGTAAATATTGTTCCTGGAGTGTGTACTATCCCCAGTGAACTTACCTATTAAGCAATTTTCCAAAATGTATTGACCATTTCTGTGTTTTGTTTCTTGGTAATGGGGTTTGAACCGAGGGGTGCTTAACCACTGAGCCACGTTCCCCAGCCCTTTTTATATTTTATTTAGAGACAGGGTCTCCATGAGTTGTGTAGGGCCTCACTAAATTGCTGAGGCTGACTTTGAACTCATGATCCTCTTGTCTTAGCCTCCTGAGCTGCTGGGATTACAGGCATGGGCCACAGCACCCAGCCCCGGCCATTTTTATTATTTATTTATTTTAAGACAGGTTTCAGAAGTTGCTGAGGGCCTTGCTAAGTTGCTTAGCCTGACCTTGAACTTGCAATCCTCCTGCCTCAGCCTCCAGAGTCACTAGGATTACAGCCTGTGACACTTGCCTGTCTTCATGATATTTTTTAGTCAATCTAACTACCAAATTCCTACTCCAACCCATCCCACTTTTTGGACTTTGAACTATGAAGGTGTTAACTAAAGTATTAGGTCTTGACTATTGGGGGACTCCTACTGAACCTGTCTTAGGAGATACATTTTAAAAAGGAAAAACATCAACAGATAGGTTTGTGGTATTTAATATCTCCACTTGAAACACAATAGGATTCTTTTTTTTTTTTTTTTGGCGGGGGTGAGGGGGATTTAACTCAGGGCCACTGGACCACGGAGCCACATCCCCAGCCCTATTTTGTGTTTTATTTAGAGACAGGGTCTCACTGAGTCACTTAGTGCCTCACCCTTGCTGAGGCTGGCTTTGAACTCGTTATCCTCCTATCTCAGCCTCCCTAGCTGCTGGGATTACAGGCAAGGGCCACTGTGCCGGTTCACAATAGGATTCTTTTATTTATTTCTCCTAAAAATGAGATGGGACTAAAAATGCTACCTGGAATCCAGTCACAATCCTGGGTCCTCTCAGTACATATTCACCAATCTCATATCCTGACCTCATTTATTTTCCTATAAAGAAAAAAACTTGGCTTCATTTTTTACTTCAATTTGAAGTATTTAGAACCTAGAATTCCAAGTGGTTTGGACCCGGAATGTTTGGTTGTGTGATAATATCTAAACACTCAAATGTGTGGTTTTGATTTTTGTTTGTTTGTTTGTATTAGCGATGGAACCTAGGGGCACTTAATCACTGAGCTACATCCTCAGCCTTATTTATTTATTTACTTATTGGTACAGGGGATTGAACTCAGAGGCACTCGACCATTGAGCCACATCCCTAGCCCTATTTTGTATTTTATTAGAGTCAGGGTCTCACTGAGTTGCTTAGAGCCTCGCTGTTGCTGAGGCTTGCTTTGAATCGTGATCCTCCTGCCTCAGGCACCCAATTCACTGGAGTTATAGTCGTGCACCATCGTGCCCAGCTTTGTGTTTTATTTTGAAACAGGGTCTCACTAAGTTCTTATGGCCTTTTTAAGTTGCTGAGACTAGCTTTGAGCTTGAAATCTACCTATCTTAACCTCCGTAGTTGCTGGGATTACAGCTGTGTGCCACTATGCCCAGCTAAATACCCAAATGTTTTTAACATGCTGAATTGGATTCCATACTCTTAACTTTCTGGGATGTTTAAAAACTAGTTTAACTCAAATTACAGACAAATGTGTTTATTACATAAAAGAAAAAAATTGGGGGACGTGGCTCAGTGGTAGAGCACTTGCCTAGCATGCTGAAGGCCCTGGGTTCAATCCTCAGCACTAAAAAAAAAAAAAAAAAAAAAATTAAGTAGGACTCAGTGGCACTTGCCTATAATCCCAGCTGTGGAAATTGGGAGGGATGAGGGTGCAGGATCACAAATTGTAGGCCAAACTGGGCAACTTAGTGAGACCCTATCTGTAAATAAAAAGGACTGGGATGTAGCTCTGGAAAAGAGTACCCTTGGGCCCCTGGGTTCAATCCCAAGTACCATATAAAAAAAAAAAAAAAGAAAGAAAGAAAAAAGTTTTACCCATGCCATGTTCTCAATAAAATGATTATATCCCACCTGGCTAAGCTTTATAATATAGCATTTACCCTCTTTCAGTGATTTCCAGTGTTATATTCTGCTTTTCCCAAGATGGTTCTATGATGTGAAGTTCTTTGCCAAAAGTGATTGAGTAACATCTGATGGTCACTAAAAGGCAAATGAGTCCAAGGAGGCAAATCCTGTTTTCTTTGGACTTTATAGCAGGTAAAGATTGCCTTTTCAGGTTATATACCTGAAGAAAATGAAGCAGCACCATCTACTGAAGGCTTACTAAGGAGTCCTCAGAGAGGTGACAGACTGTGCTGAGGTCTCTAATCCCTGAGAGACCACAGCAGGCACTTTTTGCAGGAATAAATGTTCTACCTCCAGAGTAAGATATAAGAAGGGAAGTATGTGGGTTGGACACATTTTCTCAAACTGTAGAGTTTGGTTCCTTAGGACAGATAACAGCCCCTCACTAAGACCAGCTAGCAAACTCAGCTCACCAGGTGTTTTTCAGCCTCATTAGGTCTCAGCATTATATATGTGTGGTCATCAAAGAGAATTCTAGCTACTCATTTTGCCTTTTCAGTTTTCCTAAGATTACTGTGCATCAGCAATTTTAACTTATTTATTGACTTGAAAATAGTGTATGCCTAGGAAGACACTGAAGTCTGGAAACTAAATTTTTAGGCATAAAAATACTGTGGTCAACTCGGATCGATAAAAAACTAATGCATTTTTTTGTCTCAGATGACTTGACCCCCTTGGGTACTTTATGAGTTAATTCAAGGGCAGCTACAGACAAGCAATATTGTGATCTTGTTGAATTGCAATGTCATTGATATGTTTACCATGGTCCCTTTGTACCCAAGACTCTGACAATATTCTAATTTCTCAATAAACTTCTTTACAGGAAGCCTGAACAATCATGAATACTGCCCAGCTCTGGTTTCCTGCTGCTTGACACTTTGCAGAGCCTTTTATTGATCCTTGAAAATAGAACTGTCATGCGTGCTGGGAAGGGGGCTTCTGGCTAAGGAGTGGGCAATTGCATCCTGAGGACAGGAACAAAGCGATCTCTTCAGTGCAGAGATCTCCATATTGACTTTCCTAGTTCTTCATCGGTTTGATGCACTTTATTTTTTTTTAATCTTTTATTGATTTTATTTTTTTAAATACACAGCAGCAGTGGAATGCATTACAATTCTTATTACACATATAGCGCCCGATTTTTCATATCTCTGTATATAAAGTATGTTCACGCCAATTTATGCCTTTATATGTGTACTTTGGGTTTTTTTTGCATTACAATTCTTAATACACATATATATCACAATTTTTCATATCTCTGTATATAAAATATGTTGACACCCAATTCGAGTCTTCATACATGTACTTTGGATAATGATGCCCATCACATTCCACCATCCTTGCTAATCCCCTGCCCCCTCCCTTTCCCTCCCACCCTTCTTCCCTATCTAGAATTCATCTAATCCTCCCAAGCTCCCCCTCCCTATCCCACTATGAGTCAGCCTCCTTATACCAGAAAAAACATTCGACATTTGTTTTTTTGCGATTGGCTTGTTTGATGAACTTTAAAGGCTACTTTTTATTATGTTAGCCATCCCCTAAGTAATCCCCCATGTCCCCCTTTAGTGTTTCTCAGTTTCTTTCCTTCTCTCTCTCTCTCTCTCTCTCTCTCTCTCTCTCTCTCTCTCGATTGAACCCAGGGGCATTTAACCACTGAGCCACATTCCCAACACTTTTTATACTTTATTTTGAGATAGGGTCTTGCTAAGTTGCTTAGGTACTCACTGAATTGCTGAGGCTGGCTTTGAACTCACCATCCTCCTGCCTCAGCCTTCTGAGCTGCTGGGATTACAGGTGAGTGCTCCACTCCCAGTTTATTTACTACATCAAATCTACAGTCCGTTGATAGATCAGGACTGTCAATGTACTTATACAATCTGACTTCCTGCTTTCTCCCCGCAAACATTTGCTGCTCTGGTCTCTTCATAGAACACTTCCGCCCCCACTCCCCCCACACACACCTTCCATTGCTTTCCTTAGTTAGAAGCCCTTTTATCTCCTTTCCTCTGGATCTAAGTCCTGCTGAAAGTCCAGCGCATATATTGACTCCAAGTCCTGATGCCACCAAGCTTCCCACTCTTTCATTCATAACCAACCAGAGCTCAGCTTCTGGAATTGGACAGATCTGAGTTCAATTTCCAGTGCCACAACTTATTAACTCCATAAACTTGAAAAAGTCTCTTAACTTCTGAGCCTCAGTTTCCCCATTATAAAATGTGGATAATAGGACTGAGAACTATAGTAAGTGCAAATGAGAATTTGCAAAAATCACTTATTTTAGTAATTGCAGGTAGCACTCAGAAATTTTAGTTAGTATTGCTATTGATATTTTATAGACTTTGAACATCTTCCATCAGATTTCAACCTGAGGTTGTTCAATTCAATTCTATTTCTCCAGTCTATCACATCTTGCTTCTTCAGCTCTGTGCCCTACCTTAGTAAACCAGTGTCACACTGTAAACTCACAGCTTCTGCCCCAGCACATGGGTTCTAGAGAGAGCCCAGTTACTAGGCTGATTGGCTCAACAAGTTCCTGCTCCTGTACCTCAGCTATGCCCTTTCTGCTGCTCCCCAAGATTTACTGGTGGTTCTCAGGCATGGATGATCATTACAGGCAACAGAGACTCTTAAATAATGCCTGGGGCCCATCTAGAGGAATTAAATCAGAATCCAGAAGTCATGGCCCACTCCTGTAATTCCAGCAGCTTGGGAAGCTGAGGTAGGAGAATCACAAGTTCAAAGACAGCTTTATCAAAAATGAGTCACTAAGCAATTCAGTGAGACCCTGACTCTAAATAAAATACAAAACAGGGCTAGGGTTGTGGCTCAGTGGTCAAGTGCCTCTGAGTTCAATCCTCGGTATCCCCCACCAAAAAAAAAGAATCCAGAATCTTTCGGGCTGGAATCTAGCATCATTTTTTTGCTTCAAGATTACACACATGTTCCTAATTTGCAGACAAGGATAAGAACCACAGTTATTAAAGAATAATTATCTCCCATAGCAGCATTTCAAATCTATTCTTTTATCCATAAGCCAACCTTCAAACCAAAGCCATTTCATAGGAACTATGTAAACTTGCTCCACGGACTTCTATACATTTCTGTCCTGGAAGATACAGTATCACATCTCCAACTTAGGCTAATTTGCCCCTTAAATCTATCTTTAAATAAAATATTCTATCAGTCACCTTTTTTCCTTTATGTTTTTACTATCTCCCAATATGTTGGTTCTGCCTGTCAAATTTGACTGATGCTCAAGTTTTTCTCCATTCTAAACAACAAACTGAAACAATTTTTCCTGCTGATAGAAAAGGAAGAACAGCATTCACTGATGAACTCCTAGGGACAAGCAGCATAGGTGGCATGCTGTTGCAAAATCCTGTCCATTCCTTACTCTGTAGCTACATTTTCTTCACTGCCTCTTTGTTGTTATTGCTCCCCCATCTTCCCAGGATTGCACTCAGGGTCACTAACCACTGGCCACATCCCAACCTTTTTTATATTTTATTTTGAGACAGGGTCTTGCTAAGCTGCTCACATAGTTGCTGAGGCTGGATTTGAACACACAATCCTCCTACGTTAGCCTCCTGAGCCACTGAGAGTACAAGCGTGAGCCACTGAGAGTACAAGCGTGGGCCACTGCTCCCAGCTATGCCAGAATAATTTTCCCAGTAATATCACTATCTACTGCAAGAGTCTTCAGTGACTCTCCATTACCTTTAGAATAAAATTTAAACCCCTCCCATCTCCATTTAGAATAAGTAGGAAGCCCTTAGAACACCCTCCTCCTAACCCTGTGAATGGAAGTTAGGGCTACTGATCTTTGGGTCCTTTTTTTTTTTTTTAAGTATCCTACAAATCTTAATTTCTAAACAAGTAAATATCAGCCTTCATAACCCACTGAAGCAAAAAGCTTCAGAAGTCCATATATATATATATATATATATATATATATATATATATATAGTTGTTGATGGAACTTTATTATTTATTTATTTAGTTGTATGTGGTACTGAGAATCAAACCCAGTGCCTCACACATGCTAAGCAAGTGCTTTACCACTGAGACACAATCCCAGATGTCCTTTTTTTATTATGAAACTCAAAAAGGTCCTGAAAGCGAAAAAGTGAGATGACCACTGGGAATTATGCCTAGTGACTAGGACATTTCCTTCTCTGACCTCAGAAGGAGCCACTGTGAGGAAATTTTCAAACACTGAGTATGTAAGAGGCTGGCTATAGTTGGATTTTTGTCCATAAGTACAGGAAGCTTTGGTGGTGACACTTTCGGGCACCCAGATAGCACATTTGATGGTTGGTGGTTGGTGGCTGGTGGTTGTGGTCTTCTGACACTGGTTTATTTATTTATTCTGTTTTGTTTATTTGTTGTTTTCTTTTGTCTTGTTTTTAGCTAGCATCCTTAGTTGTTGGTTTGTCTCAGGATGTGTAGTGAGAATAGTCTACTATTCTACTTACTACTGCTACAGGGGCCCAGCTCCTGCTGAGACCACCTTCATGGACCATTATCAGGTCCTGATGGCCATCGAGCAGGGGGGTTTTGCACAGGTGAAACTAGCCTTCTATCTCCTCACTGAAATGGAGATGGCAGTGAAAGTCCAAACGAAGGTAGCTGAACATCCCCATCCTATCTGAACGGGATATGATGTTGGCCATGGGACACTGAAGTGTGATCCAGCTTTTTCAGGTCATTGAGACCATGGAAAATATCTACATCATCATGGTGGGGGATAGCCACAGCACCAGAACCCAGAGGCTGGTGGCATGCAGGAGGAGGAGGCCTAGAGTTCAGATAGCTCTCCAGTGTTATGTCTACTGCCATGAGAAGGGCCTGGAGCACCTAGAACTGAAGGCAGAGAACATCCTGATGGATGCCAGTGACAACATCAAACTCATTGACTTTGGCCTGAGCACCAGGTTCACAGTTGAGCAGAAACTGAAGAAGTTCTAGGGTGCTCTTCCTGTACTTTGCTCCTGAAGTCACCCAGTAGAAAGAATATGAGGGCCCTCCCAGTGGATATCTGGAGCCAGGATATTATTCTGTATTTTATGGTCACAGGGAGCCACCCATTAATAGCAATGACATTCCCCCGCATGTTTCCAAGGGTACATGAAGCCTCATAAATCAAATATTGATGGTGTATTCTATGCAGACGTCCACAGAGCAAATGATGGGGTACCCATGTTTGAGCCAAGGTTAAGACTCTTCACCCAGTCATTCTAGTGAGCCACTCCCCAAATACCTGAATCTCACAATTATGACAATCATGTTTGACATGGGTTACGACCCCTATCATACCTGGGTGTCCCTAGCAAATCAAAACCACAATGAGGCCATAACTATGTATCTCATATTCCAGCACCAGATAACTTGGGGCAGGCTGCAGGTTTAAGGTAAAGCCTGTATGTCAGGGGATTGGGCCTCGCCCAGGCTCTGCAGATACTTCCAATGTCCACCCAAACGAGGAGTATCAGTGTATCAGTGAGCTTGCCCTTCCCACCTTCCTCTTGCCTGGTGAGCAGCAGCTGACTGAGGTGGTCAAGCAGTCAAGGAAGAAGGGCAGTAGAAGTGCCAGCATGTGCCACCATTCATCTTCACTTCCTGCATTCAAGGACACCCACTTCCAGCATAGTCTCCCCTCATGATCTTGTGTCCCATAGGCCCAACCCCTGTACAATCCTCATTAGGTGGGTCACTGCAGACAGCAGCATGTCCTCCCAGCATACTTCCTCAGAGCAATCCCCTGACAACAACAAAGATCGCCACTTCATTCAATAACTGTTGTTACATGTCATGCTTCTGTGGGCCAGCATTTAGAAAAAAAAAAAAAGTGCTTCAATGGAAGGAGGGCAGAAACATGCTAGATTCAAAAACAGTGGTCCAACAGAAATGCAGAGCTGAGATAGATAAACCAATGGATAGCCAGAAGACCCTGAACCCTGTGGATTCTGACGTCATGGCTTGGGCATTTGTTAGATGTGGACTCAAATAGTTGCAGGAGTGAGGTGTGCAAACTGGCTCAGGCTTCTCCACACAGGTTCCAGCCAGGAGCACCTCTGGGTCCATCAGGAATATCTTCTGCCCCCATCTTGAGCCATTGTAAATAGAGACTCCATCCCCTTGACCTAGTATAGATGGAGAGTCTCCCATTTAGCTAGTGTAGACTTGATTATGTTTGACATAAAGTATTCTCCAGCCAGGTGCGGTGGTACACACCTGTAATCCCAGTGGCTCAAGAGGCCGAGGCAGAGGGTGGCGAGTTCAAAGCCAGCCTCAGCAACTCATCGAGACCCTGTCTCTAAATAAAATATATAAAAGGGCTGGGAATGTATCTCAGTGGTTAAGTGCTCTGGGTTCAATCCCAGGTACCCAAAAATGAAAACAAAAATATTCTCAAGATTTGTCTTTATCGCTACCAGACCTTAAACTACACTACAGAGCAATAGTAACAAAAACAGAATGGTACTGGCACCAAAACAGGCCAGTAGACCAATGGTAGAATAGAGGACACAGAGACTAACCCACAAAATTACAACTATCTTATATTAGACAAAATTGCCAAAAACATGCACTGGAGAAAAGATATCATCTTCAACAAATGGTGCTGGGAAAACTGGAAATCCATATGCAACAAAATGAAATTGAATCCCTATCTCTCAGCATGCACAAAAGTTAACTCAAAATGGATCAAGGATCTAGGAATTAAACCAAAGACTCTGCGTCTAATAGAAGAAAAAGTAGGCCCTAAACTTCATCACGTGGGATTAGGCCCAAGCTTCCATAATAAGACTCCTATAGCACAAGAATTAAAACCAAGGGTCTGGGGATGTGGCTCAAGCGGTAGTGTGCTCGCCTGGCATGCGTGCGGCCCTGGTTCGATCCTCAGCACCACATACAAACGAAGATGTTGTGTCCGCTGAAAAATAAATATTAAAAATTAAAAAAAAAAAAAGAATTAAAACCAAGAATCAACAAATGGGATGGATTCAAACTAAAAAGTTTTTTCTCAGCAAAAGAAATAATCTGTGAGGTGAACAGGAAGCCTACATCCTGGGAGCAAATCTTTACCCCTAACACATCAGATAGAGCACTAATCTCTAGGGTATATAAAGAATTCAACAAGCTAAGCACCAAAAAAAGAAATAATCCAATCAATAAATGGGCCAAGGACCTGAACAGACACTTCTCTGAAGAGGATATACAATCAATCAACAAATATATGAAAAAATGCTCATTATCTCTAGCAATCAAAGAAATGTAAATCAAAACTACTCTAAGATATCATCTGACTCCAGTCAGAATGGCAGCTATTATGAAGACAAACAACAAGAAGTGTTGGCGAGGATGTGGGAAAAAAGGTACACTCATACATTGCTGGTGTGACTGCAAATTGGTGCAGCCAATTTGGAAAGCAGTATGGAGATTCCTTGGAAATCTGGGAATGGAACCATCATTTGACCCAGCTATTCCTTCTCGGACCTGAAAACAGCATACTACTGGGACACAGCCACATCAATGTTTATAAGCAGCACAATTCACAATAGCTAAACTGTGGAGCCAACCTAGATGTCCTTCAGTGGATGAATGGATTAAAAAAAAGTGTGGCATTTTAACACAATGGAATATTACTCAGCACTAAAAATTAACAAAATCATAGTATTTGCAGGTAAATGGATGGCATTAGAGCATATAATGCTAAGTGAAGTTAGCCAACCCCAAAAAAACAAATACCAAATGTTTTCTCTGATATAAGGGGGGTAACTCAAAGTGGGGTAGGGAGGGAGAGCATGGGAGGAATAGATTATTTCTAGATAGGGAAGAAGGGTGGGAGGGAAAGGGAGAGGGAAGGGGATTAGCAAAGATGGTGGAATGTGATGGTCATAATTATACAAAATACATGTATGAATATTTGAATTTGATGCCAACATACCTTATATACAGAGATATGAAAAATTGTGGTATATATGTGTATTAAGAATTGTAATGCAAAAAAAGAGTACATGTTTAATGGCATAATTTGGCATGAACATACTTTGTATAGAGAGATACGAAAATTGTGATGTATATGTAATAAGGATTGTAATGCATTCTACTGTTGTTGTGTATTTAAAAATAAATAAATTTAAAAAATTATTGGCTACATGGAAAAAAAAGATTTGTCTTTGAGAGCTGGTATGGTTGCACACACCTGTAGTTCCACAACTCAGGAGGCTGAGGCTGGAGGATTACAAATTCAAAGCCAGCCTTAGCATCTTAACAAAGCCCTAAGCAACTTAGTGAGACCCTATCTCAAAATAAAAAATAAAAAGGGCTGGGGATGTGGCTAAGTGGGTTCAATTGATGGTACCAAGTAAATAAATAAATAAAATAATAGAATAAATAAAATAAAAAAAGGGCTGGGGATGTAGCTCAGTAGTAAAGCATTCCTGGGTTTGATCTCTAGTACCAAAAAGAAGAAAAACAAAAATTGTCTTTGACTTTTTTAATTTCATTTTTTTCTTTCAGCTTAAATATTACCTCTTCCTACATGTCTTACCTGATGGGACACTACTTAAAATGGCGTCCCTTCTTCCTTGCTGGGTATCCATTAAATTATCTGGAGTTATTTTATTCACATTTATTGTCTCTACCCTCCCAAGAAGTACACGCAACTCAGATCCACTTTTCCACTGAGCTTTGATGCTTAATTCCAAATGTTCCTTTGGGTTCCCACCACTCAAAGCTCCTTCATTGCTAAGGTGGTACAACCAGGTTGGTTCAGAATAGTCTGGGTTTTTGCAGCATAATTATTAATAGTGTGCTCACTTATCCTCAAAAGTTTCCCAACTTGGACAATAAATTATAGAATCACAGTCTTATCTATCTATCTATCTATCTATCTATGAGAACAGAATGCATTACAATTCTTATTACACACATAGAGCACAATTTTTCATATCTCTGGTTTATACACAGTATATTCACACCAATTCATGTCTTTGTACCTGTACTTTGGATAACAATGATCATCACATCCACCATCATTTCTAACCCCATGCCCCCTTGTTATTTGGGACCCCCAAAGACAACCAGAGACCCAAGATCGATGTAAGCAGCAAAGAGGTGTTTATTGGGAGCTAGCTCGGTCCTCCGCGCACGCACACACAGCAACTGGTGACGCTGAGAGGCCCCGAGCCCAGGGTTTGCAGCATTTTTATACATTCTTTGGAGAGGACAGGGACTTCACATACATCATAGCCTCTTTTAGTAAATCATCACACACCGCGGGAAAATCAAATAACAACTCTAAAACATGATTAGCACATTCACTGGCGGGAACAAGTTGGGTAGGGGTGATTGGTCAGTACAAAAGGGGTATTCTTTTGAACTGATTGGTTTAAGCCAAGAGGGGTGTACGTGCTGAACTACATGGTTTCCCAACTTGTTATCAACCACCATAAACTATTGGGAGGGTTATCTGGCATCCCAGGTATTTCCCTGTCTCATTGCTGATTGGTGGCTGCTAGGGGGCTGCTCTGGATCCCCACCTAGCCTGACTGAGTCAGGGACACCTGGCGCAGAAGATCTCTCCTGTTATTTGTAGATAAACAACTTAGCAGGGTGGGAATGTGCTTAGGAGTGCTCTGTGGGTTTTTCCAAGGACAAAGGCCATGTCCCTTCCTTGGACAGGCTTTGCTCTGAGATAGAGGCTGGTTTTTCACCCTCACTTTGTCTCCAACCCCTCTGCCCTATCTAGAGTTCTATTCCTCCCATGCTCCCACTCCCTAGTCCACTATGAATCAACCTCCTAATATCAGAAAAAAACATTCAGCATTTGTTTTTTTGGGATTGACTAACTTCACTTAGCATTATCTTCTGTAACTCCATCCATTTACCTGAAAATAATTGATTTTATTCTCTTTTATTGCTGAGTAATATTTCATTGTGCATATATGCCACATTTTTTTGATTCATTCATCTATTGAAGGGCATCTAGGTTGGCATCTCACTCCAGTCAGAATGGCAGCTATTATGCATACAAACAACAATAAGTGTTGGCAAGGATGTGGGGGAAAAGGCACACTCATAACTGCTGGTGGCATTGCAAAATTGATGCAGCCAATATGGAAAGCAGTATGGAGATTTCTTGGAAAATTGGGAAACCACCATTTGACCCAGCTATCCCTTTCTTCGGCCTATTCCCAAAGGACTTAAAAATAGCATACTACAGGGACACAGCCACATCAATGTTTATAGCAACACAATTCACAATAGCTAAACTGTAGAATCACAGTCTTTATAGCTTTGAATCATAAGACATTTGTAAACAGTTCTTATTTCCAAGCCCAATGAGGATAGAAACAAAGGCACATTCATCTTTTTTTTTTTTATTTTTTTAATATTTATTTTTTAGTTATTGGCGGATACAACATCTTTGTTTGTATGTGGTGCTGAGGATCGAACCCGGGCCGCATGCACGCCAGGCGAGCACGCTACCGCTTGAGCCACATCCCCAGCCCAACACATTCATCTTTAATCAAAAACAGTCAGTAAAATATTTTTCATACACATAGTAGAATTCAGAAAGTATTTGGTAAATGGACTGGATAATAGATTACAATAAGATAATGTATGTGAAGAGACTAGTATAATATCTACATATAGAAATGTGTCATTTTTTTTATTAGTTGTTGATGGATCTTTATTTATTTATTTATATGTAGTGCTGAGAATCAAATCCAGTGCCTCACACATGCTATGCAAGCACTTTACCACTGAACCATAACCCCAGCCCAATTTTTTTTAATTTTTAAATTTTATTTATTCTAATTAGTTATATATGACAGCAGAATGCAATTCAATTCATATTACACAAATAGAGCACAATTTTTCATGTCTCTGGTTGAACACAAAGTAGAGTCACACCATTCGTGTTTTCATAGGTACGTAGGGTAATGAAGTTTGTCTCATTCCACTGTCTTTCCTACCCCCCATATCCTGCCTTTCCCCTCCCTCCCATTTGCCCTATCTAAAGTTCATCTATTCCTCCCGTGCTTCCCCACCCATCCCCATTATGAATCAGCATCTTTATATCAGAGAAGGCATTTGGCATTTGGAATTGGCTTACTTTACTTAGCATTATATTATCCAACTCCATCCATTTACCTGCAAATGCCATGATTTTACTCTTTTAATGCTGAGTACATTTCATTGTGTAAATATACCACATTTTCTTTATCCATTCATCTACTGAAGGGCAGCCCAATTTTTTTTAAAAAAAGTTCAATAATATTACCTTCCCATTTCTCAGAGAACTCCAAATGTCATGTCTCAATGTCTTTGTTTAGTGACCATACTATACAATATAATACCCAAGTATGGACTGGTTTGTTTGCCTTTACTGAGTTTTTGTTTTGTTTTGTTTTTAGTTTATTGTGTTCCTTGTAGTAGATCAAAAGCTTTTTTAAAGCAGGTATCATATTTTATAGTTCTCCGTTCCACACAGCAGAACCAGTTCTTATTTGTAAACCAGTTGATATACAGATGTCAGTATTGATTGGATGTTTAATTTGCAGAAGAGAGAAATTTTGACAATGGTAGTAGGTTATACGACAGTCGGTGACATGAGTGTCAAGATCACTTTCTGTGTTTTGAAATGCACATCTCCATGTTCTTCCATGTAGTTTCAGATATCTTCACTCCTATTGTTGGTAAAGATGGCGCCCAGACTGCTTCTCTTCTGGGAGCTCAGGTCCATGACGCACTGAATGGCGGGAGAACCGTCACCTCCAATCCCTGTGAATGGCGCGAACTTTGAATGGCGCACCTCCAATCCCTGAAGTGGCTCAAACTCTCAGCCAATGAAGAAGTAACAGCCCACTTGCCTTGCTCCTCCTCATCCTATGTTAAGCCCATAAATATCAACACCCTGTTCCTGCTCTCCCTCCCTCTCCCTCCCTCCTTCCCCTCCCTCCTTCCCCCTCCCCTCCTTCCCCCTCCCCTCTCTCTCCCCCTCCCCTCTCTCTCTCTCTCTCTCCCCCTCCCCTCTCTCTCTCTCTCTCCCCCCTCCCCCCTCCCCCCTCTCCCCCTCTCCCCTCCCCCCTCTCCCCCTCTCCCCCTCCCCCTCTCCCCCTCCCCCTCTCCCCCCTCTCCCCATCTCCCCCTCTCCCCCTCTCTCCCTCTCTCCCTCTCTCTCTCTCTCTCTCTCCTCCCTTCTCTTCTGCGACTGGCCGCTAGGGTCCTGCTAATAGGTAAACGGTTGTTTTGGCTTGTTGAGTTTACGGAGCTTTTCCATTGTCCTTTACACCTATCATTTTCAGTAACTACAAGGATATTGGGACAAATGATCAAGTAATCTTTATACAAAACCACATTGCCTTTCAGAAGTAGGAGAGAATGACTTTGGAATAATAAGACCTGGGTTTGAATTCCTTAGTTCTCCAACCTCCCCAAGTCTGCTTTCTGATCTGTAAAAGGGATGATACATGCCTCAGGGGAGACTGTAAGAAGAGTAAATGAGAAAAACGTATAAAATGCTTAGCATAGGACCTCACTCATTGCAAGCCTCAGTAACAACAGCTGTTTTTATAGTAGGCATTCTAGGCAGCTCCAAAGCTTGTTTTAATGCTAAAGGTGACTAGCTAATGTAAATAAGTTCTCAAATTTTTATTTAAATCTTGTTTCTGGTGTCAATGACTAGGTATAATTCTTGTTCATTCAACAGCTTATCCTTTTTTATTAATTCATTTTTCATTAATTTATTCAATGCCAGGTATACAATAAATGTTTATTAAATACTACAGAGTGAATAATAAGTGTCTTGAGAGAAATCAAGATTTGGGAGCCTATGCCCTCAATGATAACTCCACATGAGCACAAAATGCCCTGTCATCAGGTCCAGGTCATTGTGCTGGATGCTTAAAGTGCAAACCCAGTCATATCACCTATCTGGAGCACAGCCAAGAAGACAGAGCATTTCTTTAAGCCTTCTAATCTATACCTACTCACAGCAGATGAGGGGCTCATACATAAAGGGGAAAATCAAGGTCTCGGAATTCTGTTGCTCAATTTCCCTTCTCTACCCCTCTACTGTTTCCTGCAGACTCTAGCCTTACCTCCTTCTCTGCTATTTCTTCCCTCCAACACCCCAAACAAAGTTAATCACCCCCACCTCTCTGGCACCATTGAACAAATTTCTATTAGTGTTCAAATCACTTGGTTTCGGAGTTAATCTGGCTGTGAATTTGTCCTCCACAAGGACTGGATCTATCTGTGTCTCATTCCTTATATGTCCAACACATGGCCTGACATTTGGTAGAGCTCAGTACACATTTACTGATGGGGTTCTTTTTGTTTTTGTTTTGGTACTGGGGATTGACCCACTGACCCACATTCCCAACCCCTTTTTATATTTTAGATAGAGGTAGGGTCTCCCTGAGTTGCTTACGGCCTCAAAAATTTGCTGAGGCTGAATTTGATCCTCCTGATCCAGTCTCCCAAGCCTCTGGAATTACAGGCATGCACTACCATGCCTGGCCAGATAGGGTTATGGAACTACCCCTTCCCTTTAGTCGGCTCTTTAAGAAATAACCCTTCCAAAAGACCTATTTGATAGCTCAGTCTCTACTTCCTTGTCCTAGACTCTTCTCTCTGTTCCCACAATCAATCTCTCACCAAGTCCTAGGGATTCAACCTCTAAAATATTTTCTGAATCTGTCCATTTCTTAGTGCCCTATTGCCTCCACCCTATGCAGACAGAATTATCTTTCCTTTGCCTGTTTCCTGGTGCAGTGTCCTACCTTGGGCTATTTACCCTCTTGCCTTACCTCAGTCTATTCTGCAGGGAACTTTTATGTTATTTAAAAAGTGTTAATGACATCACTAACCTGCACTTTCAATAGCTTCCCAGTGACCTGAGTGTTGAGAGCCACAACCAAGTCAAGATGGCGCCTGGCATTTTACCAGAAGGAGTGGTTGAGAAGTAACGCCAGCAAGCCATTAAGATGATGATAATTAAATTAAGCTGTGTATAATTATTAAGATAATGACTGATTGCTGTAACTGGATGATGCTAAATTGAAACAAGCTGTGTATTCAGTTGTGTATATAAACCTCTGCTGTCTGGCAATAAGGCGGCTCCTGCTACCTCGGGTGCCCGCTACTTTTGAGTTCCCGTTGGTTCTTGCGGAGTTTCCATTGGGTTCTGGCAATAAAGTAGTTCCTGTTTGAACCTACATGTGGCTCGTGACCTCCCGGTTATTTGTGCCCAGCCAGACTGTGGCACCTGAGAACATGCTCCAAATTCCCTGCCCTGGTCTATAAGACTCTACATGATCTGTTTTCATTTTTCTGTTTGTTTTTGTTTTTTTGGTACTGGGGATTGAACTCAGGAGCACTTGATCACTGAGCCACATCTCCAGCTCTATTTTGTATTTAATTTAAAGACTGGGTCTCACCCAGTTGCTTAGTGCCTCCCTAAGTTGCTGAGGCTGGTTTGAACTCACAATCTTCCTGCCTCAGCCTCCCAAACCACTGGGATTACAGGTATACGCCACCATGCCTGGTTTCTACAGGATCTGAAGTCTGTTTTCCCCTCCTACTTTAGTTCATGCCACTCCCCTAGTTGCCCATTCTCCTCCAGCCACAAAGGTCTTGGGCATCCTGATCAGCTAAATTCTCTTCCACTACAGGACCTTTGAACCAACTGTTTCCTTTATCTGGACCATATCTCCCTGCTTTTCCTTCTTATTCTTCAGGTCTTCAAGTTCATACCTTAAAGTCACCCATCTCACCTTGCGCTCTCTCACAAGATCGGATTTTTAAAAATTATCTAATTATTTAATTTCTTCATTTGCTGACTTGCTTATTATTTGACTCCCCTGTCAGAATATAAACTGCCAGTGAGCAGGGACCAAGTGTATTCTGTTCTCCATTGTGTCCCAAGTGCCTCGTACAGATCCTAGAGCAAAAGAATGTACTATACAAACATTCACAATGTTTGTATAGTACTCTCACTATCTTTATTTTTTATTAATTAAATTTTATTAGTTAATTTTGGGGCATTGAACCCAGGGATATTCTACCACTTAGCCACACCACAATTCTTTTTCTTTTTTCTTTTAAGATGGGGTCTCACTAAGTTGCCCAGGCTGGTCTTGAACTTGTGATCCTCCTTCTTCAGTCTTCTGAGTAACTGGGATCACAGGCAATGCTACTTACTGTCATTTCCAGCATCCTCACTGTCTTTAATTGCAAAGTGCCTAGCTCTTTTGATTTCATCATTTTAACTTGCAAATAGTTTGATTTCCCAGACTGAAGACATCTTTCCCTAGACCATGTCTCCTCCTGCCCCCCAAGCTCCTGCCCTATTTCTTCTGCCAAAAAAGGGTAAGTTCTGTCTAGACTTCATCCACCTGGATTGTAAAACAGCTCTCACCGGTATCATCAGTGACCTTTATTGTTAATCCAGTGACATATGCTCCCATTCTCAGCCACTTGACCTTTCCACAGCCACATTTCCTAAATTTTATTCTGCACTACACTAATCCCTTGAGCTGCTCTAGTGAAAAAGTGTATCCTTGTTCCTCCTCTTACACACTTTTGTAGAATCTTGTGCTTCAAAGCCAACCACTTAGCACAGTGCAATTAATTTATATTTATCTTATCTGAGAATTCTTGAGGGTAAGAACACTGTCTGTTTTGTTACTGTGATGACCTCATAATTCCAGGCGTCCAAAAGATGTGTAATATTTGCTAAAATGAATGCATGAAAATGTTTCCCTATGGGGAGTTCACAATGTGAATTAACATGCTAATGTAAATTTCTACATAAAAATCAATGTGTTTAAATCTGTTTAACCCAGGATTTCCTAAACTCAGTTGCCCTTAACTCTCTTTGCTCTCCCAGAGCCCCAGCAGAATACCACCAAGTACCCTGAGGGACTTTTAAAACACATACATTGGGCATTAGTAGTGCTCACTATTTGTCCACATTTTCTTTCCTTGGCTTCCATAACTCCACTTTTCTTGTTTTTTTTTTTTCCTCCTTTGTGGGTTATCTCACCCCAAATCATAGCAGAATAAACAGTCATTAGGGTGCTGACAACCACCAAGCCTGGACCAAACCCAGGTTTGGGGTCCCATCTTATAACTTTGTGTATATCAAACAAAAATTATACGAAAGCATTGTTTTGGACTAATCTCCTACACTTCTCAACAGACCAGACTAAAAATCAAAATGGAGTCACTCAGGCTATAAAGTTCCATGTTGTCTAACTGAAACTAAGTTGTTCCTTGACCTTCTGAGAAATCAAGAGACAGAGGTAACAGCCAGGTTTCTAATTACATAACAATGAAATTCCCTGTTTTAATCCTTACAGAAAAGGAAACTGGTATTAATTTTCTATTATTTTGGCCTTCCTATTCCCCCTTACAAGGAAAGTAACTTTAAAAATGAGCAATTGACTCTCTCTTCTGTGTTTCTGTTTTCTTCACCCCTTTGCTGTCTATAAAATCAATCTCTTCTGTTTAGCTCATTAGAACACATTCTATTTTATGCAATGAAGTGTTGCCTGGTTCTAGAATCTCAAGTAAGCTAATTAAGATGTTTAAAGTAAATTGTTGTAACTTTGCCTTTTGTCCTATATGTCTATTCTATCTCACTAGCCTTTATTTTGATCACATCCAATCTCCTCCTCTTCTTTTATCATGTATCCTAGTATCACAAGCCATGCCCCTCCCCAGAAACTTAGGGGTCTTATCTATGATGCTTCTCATCTAACCCCCTGAATTAAATGGATCAACTTTATTTTAGAAGTATTATTTTAAAAAAGAGAGAGAGAGAGAGAGAGAATTTTTTAAAATTTATTTTTTAGTTTTCTGCGGACACAACATCTTTGTTTGTATGTGGTGCTGAGGCTCGAACCCGGGCCGCACGCATGCCAGGCGAGCACGCTACCGCTTGAGCCACATCCCCAGCCCTTTAGAAGTATTATAATGTTATAATTTAACCCCTTTGTTTATATCCACTGCCATTGTCGTCTTCTTCTTCTTCTTCTTCTTCTTCTTCTTCTTCTTCTTCTTATTATTATTATTATTATTATTATTTGGTACTGGGGATTAAATCCAGAGTTTCTTTTTCAGTGAGTTACAGCCACAGTCTTTTTTGTTTGAGACAGTTTGGCTGAGGCTGGCCTTGAATTTGCAATTCTTCTGCCTCAGCCTTCCAAGTCACTGGGATTGTAGACATGTGCCACCACACCCAGAATCATTTCTTAAAAAAGTAAGAGGACCACACAGTTAGAAGGCAGTGTTCTTCTGCATCCCCTGTAGGATTTGTGCTGTTGCATCTCTGCACATTTCTTAGTACCTGGTTTTTCAATAAGTGTGATCATCCTTTGGAATTAGTCCCAGGACCTCCCCCCAGATATCAAAATCTGGGGGCGCTCAACTCTCTGATACAAAAGGACATAGTATTTGTATATAACCTATATACATCCTCCCAAATACTTTAAGTCTAGATTACTTATAATACCCAATACAATACAAATACTAGGTATATAGGTGTTATTTTGTTTAGGGAATAATGATAAGAAAAAAGTCTGTGCATGTTCTGTACAGATGCTATTTTTTCTCTAATACTTTAGTATTATTATTTGTTCTACTTAGTTGTACATGATCTCTAATACTTTTGGCTTAAAGCAGTTGAATTCAAAGATGCAGAATGTGGGGCTGGGGATATGGCTCAAGCGGTAGCACGCTCGCCTGGCATGCGTGCGGCCCGGATTCGATCCTCAGCACCACATACAAAGATGTTGTGCCCACTGAAAACTAAAAAATGAATATTAAAAAATTCTCTCTCACTTTCTCTCTCTCTCTCTCACTCTCTCTTTAAAAAAACAAACAAACAAACAAAGATGCAGAATGTGCTGATAGAGCGGGTAACTTAAATGTGGAATGAATGACTGATAGATTGCAATTGAGTAGAACAGTTTGAAAGTAGAGGGGCTTTCAGAGAAGGTGAAAGGGCAGTGGTGCATGGTTGCCAGCTAAAATAAAGGACACCCCATTAAATTAGAATTTCGTGTAAACAAAGATTTTTTAAATGTAAATATGTTTCAAATATTGAATTTGGGGGCTGAGGATATAGCTGAGTGGTACAGCCCCTGCCTAGCATGTAAAAGGCCCTGGATTCCATCCCTAGCACTGAAAAAAAAAAAAAAAGAAAAGAAAAAAAATTGAATTGGGACAAACTGAAAAACGATTTGTTGTTTATTTGAAATTCTAATTTATTATTGTTTTTGCAGTACTGGGACCTCACGCGTGCTACACAGGCACTCAAGTGCTGAACTGCACCCCCAGCCCTTTTTTAAACTTTGTTTTTGCAACGGGGTCTCACTATGCTACCCATGCTGTCCTTCAACTTGTACCCTGTAAGAGCCCATGGGGGCACATAACTGGCGAGACTTCTCAAAGGAAATTATGTCTAAATTGAGACCCAAAGGGTGAGTCAGAATTAGCCAGATCAATGGGAGAGGGAGAATGAGAATAAAAAAAGCCCAAAGGCAGGCTGGAGTTTGGCTGACTTGAAGTAAAAGTAGCTCAGTTGGCTGGAGAATAGTTATGAAGAAATATGAAGCTGTAAACAGGGAAATGGGGGCCACATCATGAACAGTCTTGTAGGTCAGGTAAGGAGTTTGTCTTACCTGATGGCATGGATAGTCATTAAAACAGGTGGTCAAAACATGAAGCCTGCAGGGGCAAGGCAGGTGACAGAAAGGAATGTCAGGCAAGAGAGTGGGGACTGCAAAGACTTTGAGAGCAAATGATTTCTTATAAAACCATGATCCTGGGAATGGGTTTTAAGCAATGGGGTGCCATGATCACATTTTTATTTTATAAAAGAAATGAGAACACCTAGGAATGGAGCTGAAGCAGAGGCAGGAAAATCAGAAGGTAATCCAGGTGAGAAGGGAGGGTTTGAGATAGGATCAAGTGTGGCACAAGACAGGAAGCAGACTGTAGGAATATTTAGAAGGAAGAATCCAACAGCCCTTAGGGATAAATTTGAGGTGAGGCTACTACTGCCATGGGATTCTATAGGACACAGTGAAAGAAATGGCCAGGAGGTCAATGGTAAGAAGAATCAAATGGAAGAAAATAAAAGAAGTAAAAGGATGAGGAGCCAGGCATGGCGGCACATGCATATAGTTCCGGTGACTCAAGAGGCTGAGGCAGAAGGATCTCAAGTTTAAGAACAACCTTGGCAACTTAGAGAGGCCCTGTCTCGAAATAAAAAATAAAAAGGGTTTGGGATGTGGGCTTAGTGGTTAAGTGCCCCTGAATTCAATCCCTGGTACCAAAAAACAAAAAGAAAGAAACGGAAAGGAAAAAAAAAAAAAGATTTATATGGATTAAAAGCATTACATGTGACTGGGGACAGAGACATGGAGGCAGTTAAAAGCCTGAAAGTTCACACTGGAAATCCAATAAGAGAGGACAGGTTAAACATGGCTAAGAATAAAAGGGGGAGATAAACTCACAAATCAACTTCTCACTCATGGGGGTCAGGAAGTTATAGATACAGAGTAAAAGAAATGAGGGGAAGGAAGAGGCTAATTGAGGGTTTTTGGAGCCTAGAAATCCTGCTAGGCAGAAAAAGGAAAGTATCATAGCATACAAATAACTCATTTGTGAAAGGCATCTCTTATTATAATGAAGTTAGAGTTCTGGGGGAGGCACTCTGGCAGCCCTCTTTGATCCAACCAGTTTCAGCCAGCCCACCTAAACAGGAACTTCTGGACTTCGGGTATCCTGTCCTTAAAGACAAGCAAGATTAGGGCAGGGTAGAAATCCCGCTAGGCTACCCAAGCAGTGTAAGACCAGGGCGTGGTAACAAGCTGAGGAGAGAAAGCCAAGAAGCAACCTGATTTTTACTAAAGAACTTTCAAATGGTTCAGGAACTGATACCTGACTCATCCTTAAATTCTTTCCTGCAATGGATTCGAGCCTTGAAGGTCTGAGTGAAGTTCTCCAGACCTCCTCAGATCCCCACAAAGTAAAACCTTCAGGGTTTCCAAGGAACTCCTTCCTGCCTCATCCCTTCTCCCAGCAGAACATTAGAGGTGTAGTGTCTGGAGCGGGCAAAACTGACAAGACATCCGGATACTGCCTTTGGACATTTCTCAATGCAACTGCCCAACAGGGTCAATAAAGTGCCCAAATGATAAGCAACCCTCATCCTCCTACAGAGAGAGCGAAACAGTCAAAAATCACTAGGTATCTGAGGAAGTCCTCTTAATATGAAGAAGATAGTAAAAAGAACAGAAAAAGCAAAAAAGAGTACTTAAACCAGACTACACAAAAGCCTACTTCCTGTCTTCCTCTCTCACTTCCCTTCCTCCTGACTAATTTATTCCAAAAGCCTAGAACAAGGTGGACATCTGTGTAGGGGCTATGAGAGCTGAAGGATGAGAATAGCTTCTGGGGGGTAGAGGACAATTGATGTCAGTGGCAGTGAGGAGTGAAGTTCTGGGGCCTAGGCAGGGTAAGGAGAAATCCACACAGGTGTTGAGCCTGAACAGAGTAAGGAGTGCAAGGGCAGGGGGTGCAGGGGCAGCAGCAGCAGCCTGGAAGAGCACATGGGAGTTAAGGAGGGCACCCCCAAGCCTGGGTGGGGCAGGGGTCCTTTTAATATGAAGGAGACAGCAAGGCAAACAGTAAAAAGGATTCTTAAAACAGACTACACAAAAGCCTATTTCCAGTCTTCACGGCTTCCTAATTTATTCCAAAACCCTAAAGCAAAGTGAACACCCGTGTGGGGTTTTTGGAGCCTAAGAAGGATGAGACGACCTGGGTGCCAGAGACTGAGCAGGGCAAGCAGGGTATCTGTCTGAAGGAGCAGTAGCAACCATGTGGTACAGCTTGGAGATCTTCATCTGAGGAGGGTGAGGAGTCATCCATCCTCACAGTCCATGTGGTGTGTTAGAGCCCAAGTAGGGGCTATATGTGACAGTGACCCCCAAACGGATTATAGGTGCCAAAACAAATGAGGTGTGTCCTAGAGTGCAGGTGTCTGCAAGGGGGTTTTAGAGTCAAATGACATGAGGCAGTCCTCAGGGAAGGCCAGGTTGAAACAGCAAAAACAGGACATTGATTATACATAGGATGTTGATAAAATAAATGCATATATCGAGGACAATAGGAGCCAGATTTCTCACTGAACAAGAAGAAATTTACAGATATGAGAATGAAAAAAAAAAAACTGTGGTGTTGGGTAGATAAATAAATACAGATGCATGTGTGCATGTGTACACATACACATATTCCTTAACTTTCTTTTTTTTAAGTAAATATTTTTAGTTGTAGATGGACACAATACCTTTATTTCATTTATTTAGTTTTCTTATGTGTGCTGGGGAATCAAACCCAGTGCCTCATGTGTGCTAGGCAAGCGCTCTACCAGTGAGCCACAACCCCAGCACCCTCCTAGCTTTCTTACCAAGAGATCTTGGAAACAGCTGCATTCCAATAGCAATGAACACCTCTAGAGCCCACATTTTGGTCTCTAAATACCATTCTCCACCAAAAGAAACCACGGATCCTCGGGTACGTGGTTGACTCCAGGACTGAAATAAAAAAAGTACAAGATAAACTGGGACTATCTTGTTGGGTCAAAATCTAAGGAGTACTTAAAGAATGCTGAAGAAATGTCACAAAGATGTAGAAGGGGTTTAAAGGGGATTCCCTTAACCAAATCTGAGCATCAAAATAAATAATGATATTAAAAAAGTATAATCTACTAAATTAAATAGAATGAATAGTCCATATCGATATAATATAAAATATCAAGATAGTGGGCTGGGGTTGTGGCTCAGCAGTAAAGCGCTTGCCTAGCACATGTGAGGCCCTGGGTTCCATCCTCAGCACCACATAAAAATAAATAAATAAAATAAAGATATTGTGTCTGTCTACATCTAAAAAATATATTTTTTTAAAAAAAATCAAGATAATTTAAAATAAATAAATAAATGAAGAGAACTTTTTATAGTAAAGTGAAAATGATTAAATTTAGAAGAAATAATGGAATTGAAAAATCACCACTAGGCAACCATCATAGTAATAATCACTCAGTTAAAAAATAAAATAAAAACTAAAAATAAAGAGTAAAGTCTTGAGGGGAAACAGGCTATATACATAACCTTAAAGTACCTATCCAAAAAATATATACTAATTACAAAATTTGCAGTGGAAAATCCTAACAGACACCACTTTAATCAAGTGGTCAAAATTAGCATTTTCAATAATGGAACAAATTGAAATCAGGATCTACCAGATAGAAGGCAACAAGAACACAAATCACTTCTGTACTGTTCCTGCTTCCTCCTGGAAAATGTATGACCTGGATTCAATCACAAGGAAACTCAAACCTAAGGATATTCTATAAGCAACTGGCCTGTTAAAAAAAATATTTTCAAGTCGTGAAAGACAAGGAAACCTCAAATAACTGTTCAGTTTAAAAGAAGCAGTAAATGCAATGTACTGTTTGGATTGAATCCTTTTACTGTAAAGGGCAGTACTGGTTAAACATCCTTACTCTGAAAACCCCAAATCCCAAATGCTCCAATATCTGAAACTTTCTAAGCACCAGCAAGGACACCCCAAGTAGAAGATTTCACACCGGGCCTTATGTGATGGATTGCAGTCAAAACTCAGGCACATCCAAAATATTGTACATTAACTTCAGGGCAGCAAAGAGTTTTGCAGAAAAAGAAAAGTATCATAGCATACTATGTAACTCATTTGTGAAAGGCATTTACATAGTCATAATGACTTAATAATCTTAGTGAGATTATTAAACTGAAAAATTTGTTCTCAGTCTTTTTCTATACCTGGGTGATAAAATTTCACTCAATGCTGCCTCTCTGTATTAGCCAACTACAAACTAACTTGGTATTTAAGCAAACTGCAAACTAACTTACATTATATTCTTGTAACAGATAACTGGGTCTCAGGCAATCACAAACTGCCAACTTATCACATCATGCCCATGTAAGGCAAACACTGATTGCAGCCAATAAGGTGGTTTCTTGTATGTTACTTCCGGAATCTCTGGCTATAAATATAACTTTCACGCGTGGTGGGGTAGGGTGTTCTAAACCAACTTTAGTTGGGCATGCTGCCCAGGTGTAGAATACTTTTCTTGCTCAAGTAAACTTTGTTAAATTTAACTTATCTGAGATTTTTCTTAACAATTTAATAACCAAAATTCTGATATAATTATATTGGGAATGGTGGATGAGACATATAAACATATGGTAGTGGTGGGATAGGTGTATGAGTGTGTGTTTGAAAGAGAGATAAATCCTCATCTTCCATAATGAGTAATCCAATAGATAATGTCTTAAACCGAAAAATCAGCAGTAGCCATATAACTATGTTCTTTAAAATATTCTGGAAAGCCAAGCATAAAATAAATATGGTGGAAAACAAAAGAATCAGTTAAAAGAGTGGAAAGTGTTGCCTGTGGAAAAGCAAGAGAGAGGAACAAAGATGTACTATTTTTGGTTGTATGTGTGTAAGTTTGTGTGTGTGTGTTTATATAGCATAGATATAAGTTTTATAGCATAGATTTTTTAAAACGATGGGTGGGGGGAAGCAAAACTTTAAAAAGAAAAGCCTTTACACATTGGGGGAAAAAGGTTCAAATTAAAACTGTTGAAAACTTTGAGGGATCCTTTGTTTTGGAAAAAAATTTCCCCAGGCAGTCCTGGGGCCTCTACTAGCTGAAATCATGCTGTGGGGTCCAGAGAAAGGAGACTGGCCTCAACAAATCTGTTTGGCAAGTATTAATGAAATTTTGAATATTTAGGCTTCATGATGTGTGTGGACCCTTTCTCAGAGCATACTTTCTTTTGTTTTATATGGAATTTTAACACATTTGATTCTACATGGTATAGAAAGTTCTATATAAAAAATGTGAGACAGGTGAAGATCTTTACTTATAATAAAACTATATTCATTATGCGTTAAATCATTAATTTCTCAATCTATAAAACCAATAAACTGCTGGGCGTGGTGACAAATGCTTGTAATCCCAGCAGCTTGGGAAGCTGAGGCAGGAGGATCATGAGTTCAAAGCCAGCCTGAGCAATTTAGCAAGGCCCTAAGCAACTCAGCAAGACCCTGTCTCTAAATAAAATATTAAAAGGTCTGGGGATGTGGCTCTGTGGTTAAGCGCCCCTGGGTTCCATCTCTGATGGGGAAAAAAAAAAAAAAAGAACCAAACTACAGAAATGTTAATGTAAAGTTTGTATTTGTCAGAATTCTTTTGGTTACAAATGGCAGAAATCCAACTTAAACCAATTTTTGAAACTAATTTAAATAAAACAAAAATGTAAACACCAAGTCAGTGGGTGGGGAGAGCTCATGCAAGCGGCAAAGTCCTGGAGGAGTAAGCTAGTCAAATGATGTTGTCAAGCCTGTCCTTCTCCTTCTCTCAGCTGTTTTCCTCTGTGCTAGACTCTTCATGTGGCAGCAGGGTGGACTCTGGCAGCTCAGGTTTACCTGGTTTTTATAGTATTGAGATAAGTTCGAGAAAACTGCTGTCCTGATCACTCACTCTGACAAAAAGCCCAGGGCAGATTCTAACAGATCCAGCTTGTGTCCATTCCTAAACCAATTATTAATTAGTCATGGAGACAGAATATTCTGATTGGGCTGTGGCCAATAGATAATGATTGCAAATGTCAGGTGAGCACTTTATAACTTGGGATGAATGGTGCAAATGTAACAATTATCACCTGCCCATGCAGATTAGGAGTTTATGAGAGAAGAGGGAAGGCGAGTCTAATATAAAGCTAATAGAGCTACAAGCAAAGAGATATGGGAGTGAATAACAGGAAAATTGACAGGAAAAACTATAAAAATCCTGCATAAAAACTTTTGAAGTACAGTTTTCTGGGACATTTGTTATATAGTAAAGTAGTTCTGAAAACTTCATTGAACCATTATTATCATTATTATCTATTTTTAAAAGATTTATATATGTTAAAAAATAAAACTAGTGGGGCTGAGGATATAGCTCGGCTGGTAGAGTTCTTGCCTAGCATGTACAAGGCCCTGGGTTCAATCCCAAGCGCCACCAAAAACATAAAAATAAAACAAGTGATTGGAGAAGTCTATCCAGAATGACTTCCCTCAAAGTCCCCAGGTGGGTGATTTAGCAGGGACTCTTTCCTGCTAGGGAATATAATGTAGGTTTATTACAAGACAGTGTTTAATGAGAACCAAGTTACTTGTTTACACATTAAACTCTACACAATAACTATGTTTTCATTTCCGCTCTCAAAGACAGAATATTGAGTTGGGTGGGTCTACTAAGGTAGAGCAATCTTCATGTTTTCATGTTAAGCTTGCTTGGCCAGAACATGCTACTCTAAAAATATACTCACTCTACTCACATATAAGATGTAAACACATCTCTCTTTATACATCTGTGTTGAATCTCTTTGGTTTTCTTTTGCAGTTTCCTCCTTAGTTGGGCGTGTTTTGGAACTTGCTCTGGGCAACACAAAGGACAGGCAGGTGCTTAGCTTGTTGATTTTCATGCTGACAGAGCTTGTCCCAGAAGTGTTTCTCCCTTTTCCCATCTTCCAAACAGCTCTGATGTTAGAGCCTCCTGTTGCTGCAGGACTTTTCAGGAGCTTCTGTTCAGAGTCAACTCTCCTCCCTGGAGCTGTCAGGAGTGCGGCCATACTCTACGCAGTGTGTCACCACACCCTTCCCCAAGTCATGACTATACTAGGAAGAAGAGGGGAGAAGAAGAAGGAAAGACAGAGAATAGTTAATACATAGTTCATTTGTGAACCTTCCAGACTTTGATTGCTCCCCTCGATCCTTTTCCTTTGCATTTGGGCTTTGTGACAACCTAGTTCTGAATTTGTTGTGGATCATTATTTTGTGCCAATATGTATACATCTCACTGCTTTCTTTAAGTTCTGTGCCATTTATATTCCTATGCATAAAAATTACTATTTCCTAAGCAAATCCCAAAAAAACCAAAGGCCCAATTTTCTCTCTGATATGCAGATGTCAACACATAATGGAGGGGTTGGGCAGAATAGAAGTTCAGTGGATTAATCAAAGGGGAATGAAGGGAAGGGAGGGGGGGATGGGAATAGGAAAGATAATAGAATGAATTGAATGTAACTTTCCTATACTCATATATGAATACACAACCAGTGAAACTCCACATCACAAACAACCACAAGAAAGAGATCTTAGTTAGAATAAGTTATACTCCATGTATATCTTAATATGTCAAAATGCACTCTACTGTCATGTATATCTAAAAAGAACAGATTTAAAAACTTCTTTTGTATATATAGAAAATTACAATTGCCTTATGTAACTATTTAATAGGAAATGAAACAGTAATACCCAAAGTATAATTCCTAATTCCAATCAATACAGATCTATTTAAAAACACACACACAAATCTTTACAAAAATCAATCCTAGTCATGGAGGTTCCTTTGCACACAGAATGTATGAGTTGGGAGGCAAATATCCATACAGTCTAGAGTGGATCCAGGGGGCTAGGACTGTAGCTCAGTGGTTAAGCGTTTGCGTAGCATTTGTGAGACACTGGGTTTGATCCTCCACGCCACATAAAAATAAATAAATAGAATACAGGTATGTCCATATACAATTAAAATATATATCTTTAAAAAAAAAGAGTGGATCCACACCAGAAGAGGGAGATTGGGAGGGGAAGCTGGGGGAGAAGACAGCTTTATGGGAAGATGCAAAGTGTAACTGAACTGCATCTTGTGGCAGTGACCATGAAAGAAACCAGGGGCAGAGCTAAGGGTGAAATTCAGCAGTCCCACTAGAGGAAATTAGTGTATTTGTTTATGTTTCCATGGCAACCAAAGTACCCTAGAAACAGGAAATAGGCCAGGTGGAGAAATAAAGAGAAGTACAAATCCCCAAATTATGACATTCTCAACTGGACCTTAAGGTAGCAGGTTGCAGAGGTTTCTAAAAATTCATCTTTATAGAAATGACTGGTTTTTAGGTTTAATGCTTTAAATATTTTTTTTTCTGCAATAAAGGTATTTTGGGACATTAGGAGCTATCTCTGGAGACAGACACATACAATGACTTCATTTCAATCCTTTTTTGTCTTTTGGTTTTGTTTTTCCTCTTTGGTACTGAGTTGGAACCCAGGGCCTTGCACATGCTAGGCAAGCACAGCACTCTACCACTGAAAGTTTACAAAATAGATAGAAGCCAAAATGGAGAATTCACCTTTCTTCATCTTTTTTCCCCTTTTGTTGGGATTTCCTTCCACTAGAAAGCCTACATAGATCAGAGAAAAGTGGTGTAGCTATATTATTGCTGACATGTTGATATCAATTCACGCTTATTGGCTCAGAATTAAACTGTAATCTCCTAGTAGGAGCTATATATTTTTTTCACTTGCCCTACACACTTTCTGTAGTCATCCACCATTCACTTTGCTACCGGAGTCATCTTACACAAACTCTTTAATGACACTTGGGTGCCTACAGATAAGGGACCACACTATTGTTTCGCTTTAATTTTTTTTTTTTTGAGATATGTTTCTCTTTGTTGCCCAGATTGGTCTCAAACTACTTGGTTTAAGGGATTCTCTCCCCTCAACCTCCCCAGCAGCTGGGACCACAGGCGAATGCCACTGCATGTGCCTGGGACCATACTATTTAGATGAATTCAGAGTCTTCCTCAGTCTCTCCTTGTATTCTCATATCCTATTGTATTATTCATCTTTTTCTCTATCTATTCTCCATCTCAATTCAAAATCACTACTTCCATGAGGCCTTTACACATCTGTTTCTCCCAGTAAAATGAAAGTTCCATGATAGCTACTTCCTATGGAATCAATTTTTAAATCACTCTTCCATCTTTTCCCTGAACCCATCATTCATTCACCATCTCATTAATTCTTCCAACAAATATTTATCAATTGCTTACTCTATGCCAGACAAGTATGGCTGAATAATTCTCTTATTATAATAATGAAAATAATTAAAAAGGGAATAATAATGTGCATTGAGCATTTGTTTTATATCACTTACTATGTGTTTTCCATTTTTTTATTTGTAAAATTTTGAAATAATTATGATACACAAGAATTTAAAACAATAGTACATAGAGGTCTGCTTGCCCTTCATGCAGCGTCCCCTGATGGTAACATCTGCCAGAAATGTAGTATAACCTGAAAACCAGGAAATTGACAATGGAACAATAAACCACAGACCTACAGTTTTTGCCATTTTTGTATACATTCACTTGTATATGTGTATACATGTGATTTGGGGCAATTTTAAACTGTGTATAGATTTGTAAACCCATTACAATTATGATAAGGAAATGTGCTATCACCACAACAAAACACACTTGTGTTCTCTTTTATATTTGTGAGCAACACACATACACACACACCACCATCCGTATCCCCTCACAAACACTAACCACTTTTCAATCTCTATAGTTGTCATTTTGAACATTGGGGATTTTTTTTTTTTTTTTTTTGCTGGGGATCGAACCCAGGGCCTTATGCATGCAAAGCAAGCACTCTACCAATTGAGCTATATCCCCAGCTATAGTTGTCATTTTGAGAATGCCATATAAATGAAATGATACAGTGATTGACTTTTTTCACATTATACATTTAAATTCACAATCCATTTGGATATATCTTTCTATAAGATAGGCTTACGTCAAGTATTCCCCCACCCACTTTTGCATATGGACGCCCAGTTTCTCCAGGACCTTTGTTGAAAGGTTACTCTTCCTTCTTTCTTTTGCCCTTTAACCAAAAGGGGGGTTTATGGGGGTTTATTCCTGTTTGTGGGGGTCTCTTCCTGTGGGGATTTATTCCTGTTTGTGGGTTCCCCAACCTGGATGCATTAATTATTGATCTGTGTGTCTCTCACTATGTACTATCTTGATTACCATAGTTTCACAGTGAGTCTCAGAGTGATTTCTTCAATTTTATTTTTATTTTTCAGAATTATTTTAACCATCCCAGTTCCTTTGCTTTCCCATGTAAATTTTAGAATAAGCTCATGTATACCTACAGAAAATTTTCCTGGGATCTTAAATTTTAATAATTTAAAAAAATTTTTGGATTGGGGTTGTAGCTCAATGATAGGGTGCTTGCCTAGCACTGTGAGGCACTGGGTTCAATCCTCAGCACCACATAAAATTAAATATATAAAATAAAGGTATTAGTCCATTTACAACTAATACACACACACACACACACACACATATATAAAGAATCCCATTTTTAAAACAAGTTTTCTCCATTCCATTTATTTGTTTTTATTAACTTTTTTTTATTACTTATACTATTGTATGCCCCATAAATGATCAGGAGAACTTAATTTTCCTTAACAGTTATGCCACTTTTGACACAGAGGTTACCAAAAAATTGTACGTATTACCTTTACAAGTGTTCTTTAAATTTCATAGTAACCCAAAGATGCTAGTACCATCTCCAGTTTATATGTAAGGAAACTAAGGTATGGGTAAATTAAATAACTTGTCTGATGTTTATAAGTGGAAGAGCTTGGATTTGAACCAAAGCAATTTTATTCTATGACAGACTCTCTCCTTCTCTGTGCTATGCTGCTTCTCTTTGAATATATTTGTTTTATTCGAGAAATTTTTATTGAGTGCCTATTATGTATCAGGAACTATTCTAGGTGCTGGGGCTATAGCAGCCATGAGTGACATAAAATAAAGAAGTAAATAAAATAAAATTCCTGCTCTCATGGAACCTCATGTTGAAAAGGGGTGGAGAACTTATGGTATGGATATATGAATTATTGTTTTGTTTTTGTTTGTTTATTGTTTTGGTACCAAGGATTGAACCCAGAAGTGCTTAACCACTGAGCCACATCCCTAGTCCTTCTTATTTTTTGTTTTGAGAAAGGGTCTCGTTGAGTTGCTTATAGCCTCGATAAATTTCTGGCTTTGAATGAATTAATGTTTTGTTTAAGCATTATTTTATTATTGAGCTTACATTAGGAACAAAGAACCCCTTACATATAAGGGTTGAGATCTTACCCAAAAGATATGCTTGTTCACTGGATATAAACATTCACCTGCATTCTACCAATCTTCTGGGGATGGAAAAATCCCTCGGTTAGTAGATAAGACCTGGAAAGACCCAGGGAAGTAGTGAGCTAGTCCACCAAGAAAGGGGTCAGAGCTGTCTAGACATTAGCTCTTGTGTGGTAGGAAGTAACACCACACCTGCTCCTAGCAGGTATTCAAGGGACTGAGAAAATAGGAACATATGCAAAATGCCTGGGCATTTGTGCAGTCTCTGAGAATGGACTGTAGATTATTCAAACCTAACTCATGAGCGAGTTAGTTATAGAATGATCAGGAAATCAGTTTGTTTTAATTATTTTCTAAGAAACCTTTATTGAAGTGTACTGTACATAAAGAGCACAAATCACAAGCGTACACCCAGTGAATTTTCACTCGTGTAAACAATATCAAAGAAACAGAACATTACTGGCTCCCCAAGAGTCTCTGTGCCCCCTTCAGTCATTAGCTCCAACAACAATCACCAACTTAATTTTAAACACCATCGAATTGTTTTGACTGTTTTAGAACATGAGATACATGGATTCATCGAGGGGATCCTCTTTTGTGTCTGGATTCCTTCACTCAACGTTTCATTGGTGAGCTCACACTTCTATTGCAAGTAGTTCTAGTTTGTTTGTTCTTGTACCATGTGGTACTCCACTGGGTGAAGATGCTCTAACTTATTCTTCCTATTGCATATGGACACTGAGGCTGTTTCCAGTGTTTGGCTTTAACAAACAGTGCTGTTATTAACATTCTAACACATACAGAAAAAAGCACATTAGAAATACTTCTTCTAAAATTGCTAGTTCCTAAGGGGTATGCATGATTTGGTCTGTCTTAGTAGATACTGTCAAATAATTTTCCAAAGTCATAGCACTGTTTCAGAGTGCTTTCAAAAATGTTCTCTTGTTCTCTCTTTTATTTAGTAAATATTTTTTGGGGAATTCTAATCTGTTTCATCTAACAGCAGCAGTTTTTAAATCTGTGCTTGGGCCAGAGAGGAACTACAACGATGGGAAACCTGAGGGAGGCAGAAACGGTGGCAGCTTCAGGATGTTCTTCCTCTCTGGATGCTGGTGGTTCTAATTCTGTTGTAATAAAGCACAATGTTCCCTTACATCATTGAATTGAAGTGTTTTCCAGTGAATGAGTCCAATTTGTCTCATCATTTGTATATGGAAAGGAACATGGTATTTTTTTAAAAAAAATATTTTTAGTTGTAGATGGACACAATACCTTTTGTTTTATTTATTTTTATGTGGGGTTGAGGACTGAACCCAGTGCCTCACATGTGCCAGGCAAGTGCTCTGCTACTGAGCTACAACCCCATCATAGCCTGAGACATAAGAGATTTTTCAGAAAATGTTTGGGCAAATGAATGAATAAATAAATAATGTTTCCAAAAGTTAGCAACTATGTATCAGAGCCTGGTATAGCATTGTTTGTTCATTACACAGGTATTAATCTTATGTCTCAAATTCAATGATCTGAACCCTTTTCTTGAATCTACCCCAATACCATGGGGTTGTATCTGAACTCTCTTGGGTGTACGCATGTGAGATCAGTCAGCTAGGGAAATCCACTCCCACAGAGGGTCATTCTGGCACCCCCCGCCTCATAAAATTCATGGTCAAAAATCAGAGGTGCACAGAGAGAAGATATGACAGATACGTCCATACAGTCAGAATGATGCAGTTGAGCCTATAACCGTTCAGTATGAGCACATGGCTCATTTACATACAGTATCACATTTAATCTTCTCAAAAGCCCTGTGGGACATGTTATTATGATTTTCATTTTATAGATAAGGCAGTTCAGAGAAGTGAAGTGAGTTTTCCAAGGTCACAACCGGTAATTAAACTTAGGTCTAAATTGGGGTCTGTCTAAATTAAGAGTTGGAGATTTTGATAATTACATGTGCATAAATAATTTAAAAGTTAAATTTTCCTTGGCTCTCAAGTGCACATAGTGCTTCTGCATTTCATTTCAAATAAGTTAAATACATTCAGAGCCTACTATGTACTAATGACATTTGCGTAACTTAAGCTAACATTAAAATGAGTTCACTTGTTTTAAATATTCCTTCAGCTTCCCTGGTTAGGAGGCAGCTGGAGCCTGAATGAAATGTTTTTTCTGATGATGATAGGAGAGGTGGACAGGAACCTGAGTGAGTAGGTCTTGGTCAGGGTTAGGAAGGGTTTTCCAGAAGGTGAGATGAGCAAGAGCAGTAGAAAGAAAGGAAAATGACTTGAAAGGAAAAAGACAGGAAAAGTGCTTTGAGAGGGAACCATGGGAATTCTATCAGCACCTTCTGTGGTTTGTTTAACAAGAAATATCCAGTTCTTAACAGCCAAAGAAAGCAGAATAAATCCGAGGCACGTTGGCAGATCCTGGCATCGCTGGGCTACTGAGTGCGTAAACACTCCAGGGTACAGACGACGTGGCTGGCCACTCAGGCACAGTGCTGAGTGGCAATGAAACAGTCTGTTGTGACCCTAGGCTGGGAGCTGGGAGAAGATGAGCACCAGGTGACACGGCAGCGCTGCAGTGAGAGGCGAAGCACTGCTGAGACGCTGTCCCACTGTTCCACAGTCCTGTTGCAGGCAAGAGGACAGAAGGAATCCTGGGGAAGAGGACAGAGAGAGAGAATGATTGTGTCACTGTTACAGGCTCTAACCCAGAAGCAAAATTCTGCTTCCTGGCCCTGAAGCCAGCATAGATAGTGCTTGGAACCGTCCCGTTGCCCGGACGGTTTCAATTCTTTGTCACATACAGCTCATGCCCTGGTGTTTGGTTTTCTTCTGCCCCTCAGTTTCAGATGGCCCACTATGGTCCCTGCTCATGATTCAGACTGAAATAGCGACCTGTTTTGCATGCCTGTTCAGGCGGCATTTCAGTTCTTGTTTCTGTGAAAAGGATCTGTTAGGGAAGCAGTATGAAATGTCAGGTTCCGGTCTGGTATTCCCCACCTTACCTACAATTTGTAGCTTGACCTCTGTGGGATTCCCAGTCATGCCCAGCGCCCCTGCATGCTAAGAAGCCTGTCTGATTCAAAAGTTGCTAGTTGATGTGATGACATCACAGTCCTGTGAGGTCACACTTTTCAACTTCATCACTTTACATGGTCCTATTAGAATCCAAATTAGTAAGTCCATCCTATTCTCATTTAGGACATGCCTACTAAAGACACAGAGTTATCAAAGAATTATCCATTTTCTCCTGAAAAATAACTGAAGAAGCATGTATAGATGTTTATAATGATTTGTTCCAGAGATTCACATTTCTGAAAGACAGATAGTCCTTGTTAATATCTAACTCATATCTGTCTTAAGACATTTTAAATTTAGTCTTTCTTTTCCTGTCTTGGACATATATAGATCATGGTTTCTCATTTGTGTGATCCATCCTTTTCTTGAAGTCTTTTCCAAATATAAGACCAGTTAGTTTTTTTGTTTTTTGGGTTTTTTTTTTTTTTTTTGGCAGTACTAGATTGAGCCCAGGGCCTCACACTTGCTAAACAAGCACTCTACCACAGAAATACACTCCCAGCCCGCCCTTTCTTTCTCTTTCTTTTGAACCAGGAATTGAACCCAAGGAGCTTAATTACTGAGCCACATCCCCAGCTTAATTACTGAGTGAGACAGGGACTCACTAAGTTACCTAGGGCCTTGCTAAGTGGCTGAGGTTGGCTTTGAACTTATGATCCTCCTGCTTCAGCCTCCTGAGCCACTGGTATTACAAGTATGCACCACTGTGCCCAGTTTCCAGCCCTTTTTAAGAAAGTTTTGTTTTGAGACAGGGACCCACTAAGCTGCTCAGGTTGGCTTTGAATACTCAAGCTTTCAGCCCCAACCTCCTGAGTAGCTGTGATTACAGGCACACACTGAGCCCCGCTTATCACTTAGATCTTTATCATCATCTTGAGGATTTCAAGGTTCTATATAAGACATGGGGAACTTGATTTTTAAGTATGGAAATTCTTAAGATTATAGTGCTGTATCTACTGAGGACTGTATTTTTCAACTTTTCTGGCTATTACAACAGGTCAGAGAGGGCTACTATTCCTTTCAGAAGTGAATGGCTTTACCCTTGATCTCATTTATTCATCCCTCCCTTATCTGAAGAAAAGCCCCTCTCCAATTATCTATATATTCTTTATTTTATTTATTTTTTTTTAAAGAGAGAGTGAGAGAGGGAGAGAGAGAGAGAGAGAGAGAGAGAGAGAGAGAGAGAGAGGGAGGGAGAGGGAGAGAGAATTTTTTTTAATATTTATTTTTTAGTTATCGGTGGACACAACATCTTTGTTTGTATGTGGTGCTTAGGATCGAACCCGGGCCGCACGCATGCCAGGCGAGCGCTACCGCTTGAGCCACATCCCCAGCCCCTATATATATTCTTTATTGTCCACTTTATTCAGAAAGCCTCTTTCCATATGTTTCAAGAAAATAGCCACATGAGCTGAGTTGGGGACGGATAGGAGAGCTAGGAATGTGGAGCAGTCAGTCAGAATCCATCAAGGACTCACCTAAAGAAAAAAAAAAATAAATGAACTTGAACAGTTCACAAAAGAGGAAATATATCAGGCTAAAAGACACGTGGGAAAATGTTCAACTTCACTAATAACAAAAGAAATGCAAATATAAAAAACCCAGGTACCATATTCACCTACAAAACTTGCAAAAGCTAAAAAAAGAAAAAACAAAAAAACAAAAAACCAAGAACAGTGATGATGAGCATGCAGTGCAGTGGCTGTCCCTGTGCCTGATGGTGGTGATACTAATCAATATGGATTTTAGGGAACTGATCAGATGATACATATCAATTCTATTCCTGTTAAATTGTCCTAAGAACATTGTGCAAAATAGGTGTAAAGTTTAGTCACAATGATGTGGTGTTTTTATAAGATTGAGAAAGATGGGAACAACTTATATATGAAAAAATGCTCTTATTTAAGTAAAAGTATTATCTAAATATGGAGTAATATGAGTATTATTTAATATTCTGGTTAAATCAGTTACAAAGTAGTCCCAAAGTAGAACACTAATGTGACCATGGAAAGATGTTTTATAGTTATAGTACCATGGGAAAATGCTTTTATTTCAATTGTTAAGTAAGAAGAGCAAAATATAAAAATTGTATATATATATATATATATATATATATATATATATATATATATATACACATATTTAATCTCAGATATGTTAAAAAATAGAAAATAGAAGAAAGGAATAAAATACTGTTTACTAATTTATTAAGAATGAATGATGAAGCAGGGCATGGTGGCATACACATGTAATCACAGCGATTTAGGAGGCTGAGGCAGGAGGATTGAATGTTCAAAGCCAGCCTTAGTTTTTTTTTTTTTTTTTTTTTTGAGGGCTGGGGATGTGGCTCATTGGTAGAATGCCCCTGTGTTGAAGCTCCAGTACTATAAAAAAAGAGTGAGTGGTTGTCTTGTAATATGGAAATAACTTTTTTCTTCTCTTTCCCCCCAGTTTTTCTATAATGATATTACCATTATAATAAAATTTTTATTAAAAAATAATAAGTGTTTGGGGCTGGGGATGTGGCTCAAGTGGTAGCGTGCTCGCCTGGCATGTGTGCGGCCCGGGTTTGATCCTCAGCACCACATACAAACAAAGATGTTGTGTCCGCCGAGAACTAAAAAATAAATATTAAAATTATCTCTCTCTCTCTCTCTCTCTCTCTCTCTCTCAAAAAAAAAAAAAATTCTCTCTTCTCTCTCTCTGTTTAAAAAAAAAAATAATAAGTGGCTACAGTAATGAAGACTGTGATACTGGCATAAGAATGGATATATAGATCAATGGAACTATCAGAGAATCCAGAAATAAACCGCCGAAAATTAAACAATAAAAATAAATAAAAATTAAAAATAAATAAATAAACTATTATCTTTAAGGTCAATTGACTTTCAACAAGGGTTCTAAGATAATTCAATGTGGAAAGAAGAGTCTTTTGAATAAAGAATGCTAGGACAAGTAAAAAATCCACAAGCAAAAGAATGAAGTTGGACCCCTTCCTTATACTAAATACAAAAATTAACTAAACTGAATTATAGCACTAAATGTAAAAGTTTAAATTATAAATTCTTTTTTTGTTGTTGTTTTTGGTACTGGGGATTGAACTCAGGGACACTTTACCACTGAGCTACATCCCCAGTACTTTTTACTTTTTATTTTGAGATAGGATTTTACTAAGTTGCTGAGGCTTGCCTGGAACTTAAGATCCTTGTGCCTCGTGTCCCAAGTTGCTGGGATTGCAGGTGTGCACTGTGGCTAAAACTATAAACTTCTTAGAATAGAGCATAGGAATAAATCTTTATTATTTATGTCAGGGAAAGCCTTCTTAGATATGACATCAAAAGCACAAACAACAAAATAAAAAGGAATAAATTGATCTTCATCAGAATTACATACTTTTGTTCTTCTAAAGACATGTCAAAAAAGTGAAAAACAACTTAAGGAATGTGGAAAATATTTGCTAATCATATATATAATAAAGAGCTTACATCCAGAATATATAAAGTACTCTAATACCTCAACAATAAAAAGGTAACATAATCCAATTGTAAAACAGGCAAATATTTGTATAGGCATTTCTCAAAAAAAGATATGCAAATGTCAAATAAGCACTATTTATTTCCTCTTGCTATTGTAGTGACTTAAAACAATACAACTTTATTATCTTATAGTTCTGGAAGTCATGAGTCCAACATGGTCCAACGTGGGTAGAAATGGAGAGTGATGCTAACAGGCAGATGGTTTTCTCAGGGGGTTGTGAAAATGTTATAAAATTTATCGTGGTGATGTTTACACAACTGTAAATAAACTAAAAGTCATTTTGTATGTACAATTTAATTGGATGGATCACATGGCATATGGTAAAACTCATTAAAGCTATCTTGAAATTGTCAAGTAGGTTGCAGGGGTAGCTTAGTAGTAGGGTGCTTGCTTGGCGTGCATAAGGTCTGGGTTCTGCCCCCAGAACCACACACACACACACACACACACACAAAGGACAAATGAATCCTAAGTAGGGTGCCATATCACTTTAACCAAAAATCCAACTCAAAGTGGCTTAAAGGGAATTTATTGGCTCATTTAACTGAAAAGTGTAGAAGAAAAGAGCTCCCTTAGGACAAGCAGAGCCCAATTGTCTCCCCCCAGCCAGGAGCTGGAGCTCTGAGTAGGCAGCCTGCTACCTGATTAGGGGAGAGTGGTCCATTCAAGGTAATCCTGCAAGCAAAGAGAGGCAAACAGAAGGGCAAATTCAAAGGTAAGTATCAGAGAATGTATGCGCAAGTCATAGGCGCATTCTAGGGAAGCTGCAGCCTTCTTCAAACTGAGACTTCAGAAAACCAGCTAAGAAGAGCTGGAGACGCAGCTTAGTGGTACAGCACTTACCAAGCATGAGTGAAACCCTAAATTGGGTTTGTCGGGTGGAAGTGGGGAGAAAAACAGCTAAGGACAATCATAAAGACATTTTATAAGTGTTTTGGATTGACTACTGATAAGTACAGGATTTCTTTAAGTGTTCCCTTAAAAATGTTCTAAATTTAGATTGCAGTGATGATTATACAATCTTGAAATAACTAATATTGAAAACTCCTGTTTAGTGATCCACTAAAGAGAATGAAATTAAATGTGAACTTAAGGCCAGTACAGTGGCCCACACTTGTAGTCCCAGTGACTCAGGAGGCTGAGACAGGAGGATTGCAAGTTCAAGGCTAGCCTCAGCAACTTAGCGAGACCCTCAGAAATTCAGTGAATCCTGTCTCAAAATGAAAAATAATAATAAAAAAAGAGGCTGTAGGGCCAGGATTATGGCCAGGGTTGTGGCTCAAGGGCTGGGGTTGTGGCTCAGTGGTACAGTGCTTGCCTAGCACGCATGAGGCACTGGGTTAGATTCCCCAGCACCAAAAAAAAAAAAAAAGGTATTTTGGTCATCTACAACTAAATATATTAAAAAGAAAAAAAGAGGCTGTGGATATAGCTCAGTGGTAAAGACCCCTGGGCTCAATTCCCAGTACCTGCTTCAAAATGTGCCCAAGATACCCCAAGATAATAAATGAGCCTCAGTATTTTCCAGGAGTCTAGATAAATTACCAAAAGAATTTGTAGGTGTACTCATTATTCACTCTAATCTGTAAGAAATTTGGAGTATTTGGGAAAGAAAGGGGAGAAGATTTCACACACCAGTTTATTGAAAGTGGAATGGGTAGGATGAAAGTGAAAGGAATCTTCCTGGAACCCTTAGTAAAATTAAGTCCATTTCCAAGAACATGAATTCTGCAAGGTAAGGACCACGTCTGCTCATCCACAAGTGCATTCTCAGTTCCTAGAACAGTGCTAAGCCCGTTAGGACCTTGAATTGCTATTTAAGACTGAGAGTTGACACTTTTTGGTTGACCACGGAGAAAGAAACTTGATGCACCATGGAAAGCACGGAAGTAATGCTACAGAATGAATAACGGAAAAAAAGTCTTAGGTAGAGTTTGGGTTTCTTTCTTTCTTTCTTTTCTTTTTTTTTTTTTTTGGTAAATTTTGGTTTTGATTTTTGTTAAATGCTTTTTATGCATCTGTTGAGATAATCATATAGTTTCCCCCTTGATTGTATTAACAAGGTGAATTGCATTAACTGATTTTCAAATGTTAAACCAATCTTGTGTTCCTAGGTTAAACCCACGTTGAAATGTCATATATGATCCTTTTTACATGTAGCTTTTGGTTCAATTTGTTAAAACTTTTTTTTTTAATGATGAATCCATCTGGGCCTTAAGGGAAGATTTTTCAATTACAAATCTCAAATAGCTATTTACTAAAATAAATAGTTTAATTGATATAGGACTATTAAGATATTTCATCATAAGTCAGTATGGTCATTTCCACTTTTCAAGGTATTTGTCCATTTCATCTAAGTTGTTAAATTTTCATTGATATAACTGGATGTGGTGATGCACACTGGTAATCCCACCCACTTGGGAAGTTGAAGCAGGAGGTCCCTCAAGTTCAAGCCCAGCCTTGACAACTTAGAGGAACCCTGTCTCAAAATATTAAATTAGACCTCAGTAGTAGAGCACTCCTGTGTTCACTCTGCAGTACCAAAAAAATTTTTTAAATCGATATAAAGTTTTTGTAATGTTCTCTTCCTGTCTTCTTAATGTCTATAGAAATAAATGTGATGTTCTCTCTTTATTTTTACCCCAAACTAAAACAAATAAGGTCCATACACTGTCTTGGGCGGCCATACCTCTTAGGTTTCCTCTGCATATCTTCCCTCCATCCCCAACCATTGAGGATCAGTTTCAGATTTAAATAGACCTGTGAAAAAGAAAGGTAGATTTCAGAAACAATAAATGACAATGCTGACTTCAGGTAGAATTCTGGAAGAAGTTTGTGAGCAATACAAAAAACTTGGTGATCCTGAAAGCTGTCACATATTCACTAAGAACAATTGTGCTGAACTTAATTTCCCGATGGTTACAGTATCTATCGCCAGTGCTTAGTGAGGGCCAACTTTGTACCAAACATCAGTCTAAGAGTACAGACAACACAGTGGTTTAAAAAAAAAAAAAAAAAAAAGCAGACACGCTCCTTGCCCTTACAATGTAGTGAGAGCAATAGTCATCAAACCGGTGTGTACATGAGTAATTATATAACTACAAACAGTGATAAGGACCATGAAGGAATAGAAAAGATGGCAGAGCAGGCTGGGAACCTAATTTATATTTGATGGCAGCAGCAGGGAGGAGGGTGGTCTAAGAAAAGCCTGTAAGAGGAGCTCACATTTAATTTAAAGGTGGGTAAGGGTTAACCAGAAAAGCCATTGGAGAAGGGTGCTCTGAGCACAGTGAAGAACAGGGACAAAGACCTGGGGTCAAGACAGGGTGTGGTGAATCTGAGGAACTGAAAGAAGGCTGATGTTGCTGGAAAGTGGTGGGAGAGTGAAGCCAACTGGGGGTGGAAAAGTGAGAGGACCCAAATTAGGTAAGCTTGAAAGGCACAGCAAAAAGCCGGGCACGGTGGTGCATGCTTATAATCCCAGTGACTTCAGGGGCTGAGGCAGGAGGACCCCAAGTTCAAGGCCAGCCTCAGCAACTTAGGGAGGCCCTAAGCAAATTAGTGGACTCTGTCTCAAAATAAAAAAATAAAAAGAGCTAAGGGCTGCAGTTGTGGCTCAGTGGTAGAGTGCTTGCCTATCATGTGTGAGGCACTGAGTTTGATTAAAAATAAATTAAAAACATAAAGGTATTGTGTCCATCTACAGCTGAAAAATATTTTAAAAAAGAAAAAAAGAAAGAAAGAGCTGGGGACATGACACAGTGGTAAAAGCCCCTCTGTGTTAAATCTCCAGTGAAATAAAGTTTACTCAAATACCCCCATGGCTTATTTAGTGGCAAGGGAGGGATGGGCTTAACTTGAGACACTGGACTGATTGTAAAAGCAAATTTAAGGTGGAAAATAATAGGATCCTACTCGACATTATTTACCTGTACGTAATTTATTTACAAATATGCATAAAGAGATCTATGGCAGAGTATCCAAACTATTAGTTTTTTTGTTTTGTTTCTGTTTTTACAGTAAGCAGGACTTCTGTTGAGACATCTGGGTTCTAGTCAACACTTCCAGTGAAATAAGCACTCTAATGAGAAACACCCACAACATTTTGTGTACACATTTGTGCCATTCCCCAGTGGCTGATCTCACACCTTGCTTTGATAACTCAATCCCTAGCATTACAGATATCAGAAAGAAAGCCTGTTTTGGAGACAGGCCTCGGAGCTCAAATACCAAAGCCAGACCGCCTGGGACCAAGTTCTAGGCCCACCACTTACGGGCTCTATGATGTGGAATTAGTTACTACAGTTCTTTCTTTTCATCTGGAGTATGGACACAATAAAAATGTCTACATCTTGGGGTTTGTGTGAAAGGTATACTAAAGGAATCCCTCCATAAGTATTGGCTATTAAAATTATTACTTGAACCATAGAAATTGTTCCATAATAATTGTCATAATTGGGGCTGGGGATGTGGCTCAAGCGGTAACGTGCTCGCCTGGCATTCGTGGGGTGCTGGGTTCCATCCTCAGCACCACATAAAATTAAATAAAGATGTTGTGTCTACCGAAAACTGAAAAATAAATATTAAAAAATATTCTCTCTCTCTCTCTCTCTCTCTCTCTCTCTCTTCTCTCTATCTTTAAAAAAATAATTGTCATAATAGAAATTAAACAAATAATTTTTAAAATATTTGTTTTCGGCTTCATGGAGTTGTAATTGATATAGAAATGGTATATATTGAAAGCGTGTAGATTTAGTTGTTTCATAATGTATATATACTTCAAAATATCATTTATACAATACAATCTTTTAATTTTTTATATTTTTTAAAAGAGAGAGAGAGAGAATTTTAATATTTATTTATTTATTTTTAGTTTTTTTTTTTTTTTCCGGCGGACCAACATCTTTGTATGTGGTGCTGAGGATGGAACCCGGGCCGCACGCATGCCAGGCAAGCGCACTACCGCTTGAGCCACATCCCCAGCCCAAAACAATCTTTTAATTAAAAAAATATATTTTTTTAAAGTGAAAAAAAGGGGGGACATGGCAAAAATGTTGGCTTTTGGGGGAGGGTGTGTACTGGGCATTGAAACTAGTTCAACCCCACCCAGTTCGGCATGATGAGCACATGCTCTGCTACTCCCTGAGCTACATCCCCATCCCTTAAAACAGTATTCTTCAAATGAAAAATGTAAACACACAAAGCAGCAATGGTCCTGTCTAGTAGTCTTAATCTTTGTTTCACAACAGATACTCCCAATGTAAAAGAATTTTTTTCATTTTCATTGACATCAGTTGAGTTACTAAAAATACATACAAAAGCATCAAGTTGGGCATTAGAATACATGTTGCTTCACGCAGGCTCATTTCCTTTTACAAAGCATGTCCTGACTCTGGTTTTACTGTTGAAATTGATAACACTTCTGAAAATTCAGACTTTAGATCACTTTCTGATTTCACTTCATTGTACAAGTACTCTCATCTCCTCTCTGCATTTGTTCTGTTGAAGTATTTGCAAACGACTGTAACCCATAGCAAATGTTCAAATACTAAAAAAAGCCAATAAATGTTGAGTAGCATTCAAATAATGGAACATTGGGATTTCCTGGCAGTACAGGAAATCCCAATGTTACATTATTTCAAGAATCCCACCTTGAAATTGCCAACTTAAGTTCTCACTTTGCCTCCAAAACGTATTTGTTGGATTAGCACTCCTTAGATTTCTATAAAATGTGCATATAAACTCATTACTATTTACTTTGTTTGCAAGGAAACTTGCTGTCATCAGTAGTCAGGGTCACAAACACATCTCACACGGCAGTGAAGGTAAATCAACATTGATGAGCTCATGCCAATCAAAACATTACAGCCAATTTTTATAGCTTCCATGAGTCCATCGTCTTTTTATCAACCCAGTGACAGTCTGAGCCGGACACAGATGGGTATTAGGAACTAGAGGAGATGAGATTGGATAATTGGCCTGGATGAAGACTCTCAGAAAGGAGGGAGGGCTCCAGGGCCAAAGGGGCCTGCTTTTGTGCTTGAGAAATGATGAGGAAAGCGAAAGGGGTGGCTGCACCAGTGACGACACCAGCCTGCCCTAGAAACATTAGTGATATTTCATCGACATTTGCTTGGGTAACTTTCTGTTGTCACCGGGAAACCAGTGGGACTTTCTCCTTCAAGATGAACCCAGCCCTTGCTCTTATCACTTTCGCTTGTTCCCTGGAGGCCATGGCTGTGCGCAGAAAGTGCGCTGCTTCTGGATGAGGGGACCATGTTGACGCCATGGGAGGGAATCCTAGTGCACACAGCTCAGGGGCTCACAGGGTCTCGTGTTGGTTGGTTGGTGTGACTCAATTTCACTCTTGGATCTTTCTCCTCCTCGCTCCTTATTTTCTTCCTTGAACAGTGGAAGTCTGAAGATGTTGAAGCTGAGATATTGGGCGAAGTCCCTTCCTTACCTGGTTACCCTGACTTCAAACTCACAGTTCAAGGCTGAGCTATAAATACTCCTCTGATCACTGGAGTTGCCAAATCCCTTTTTGTCTGGGCTACTGGTTTTGTGGAAACTGCTCCTCCACCTTCATGCTCATCCAAAATTAGTGATTAAATAACCTAATGCACATCCATATATTGGATTACTAGGTAGCCTGTGCAGAGAAGGATGCAGATCTATGTATGCACTGATGGGGTAGATTCTATGATATATCATTATTAGGGTAAAAGGGTGGAGCTTGGGGTCTAGCTCAGTAGTAAAGCATATGCTTAGCATGCCTGAGGGCCCGGGCTCAATCCTCAGCAATCTCAGAAAAAGGAAGTCACTGTGTGTATGTGTGCGTGCATATACACCTATGTGTTTCTAACTGCATAGAAATAGCTCTAGAAAGACAGGCAAAACTCTTTTCTTTTTTTTTTTTTGTACTGGAGATTGAACCCAGGGGTGCTTAACCACTGAGCCACATCCCCAGTCTGTTTTTTTGTTTTGTTTTTTTAATATTTTATTTAGAGACAGGGTCTGGCTGAGTTGCTTAAGGCCTTACTATATTGCTGAGGCTGATCTTGAACTCAGGATCCTTCTGCCTCAGCCTCCCAAACTGCTGGGATTAGAGCCACAGACTACCGCACCCAGCCCAGGGTAAACTCTTGACTTTAATTAGAATACATATATGACTAGAATGAAATAGTAATTTCATCTTTTACTTTGATTCCAAATTATTTTACTTTGCATATATTACTTTTGAAATTCAAAACCAAATATTGAAAACCCCCAAACTTCACTCTGGATGGGTGGTAGCCCTGAAGAAAATTCCCTAAATGTGACTTTCTTCTGTTCTTGACTGAAGGAGTTGACCTGGGTCACCTGCACTGTGCAGGTAGAGGAATAAGTGCTGAGGAGTTAGACTTGAAGAGAGCATCTTTGTCTTTTAGGGACTGCAAATTTTAGAGGGGAAAAGAGGCCCAGAAAAAGAAATACAGTGTGGTGTGATAAATGCCTCAGAGCTACAACTGGGGGCTAGGAGAATGAAAATATTAACATGGCCATCCTTCTAGGGACAATGGGGGAGCAGGCCCAGAGGAGAAGCCTTTATTTTCCCTATTAGTTTATTATTTTTTTTAATTCAGAGAAAAGTGGAAATTTGCAGATCTACCACCTAGATTCAACAATTGTTAACATTTTGCCATGGTAAACTATTAGGTAATGCCAATAAACAAACGCTATCTCATTCAAAAGTTCATCCCTAAATTTTTAAACATAATTTATTTTTGGAGGGGTACCGGGGAATCAAACCCAGCTTTTTTTTAATTTTTTGAGGCAGGGTCTTACTTTTTGCTTAGGGCCTCCATAAGTTGCTGAGGCTGGCCTTGAATTTGTAATCCTCTGGCGTCTGCCTCCCAAATAGCTGGGGTTATAGGTGTGCGCCACTGTACCAGGCCTAAGCTTATTAACTTCTAATAATGACATTCTCTTACACTGTGGACATTCTCCACAATGCTATTATCAAACATAAAAATTAATGTTAATCCCTTTTAATCATCTAACAGATAGTCCATTTAAAAATCATCCCAATTTCCTTCTATACCTGCGGGCAATGAACTGACATCATTACAGGGTTTGACAGAAACCTCTCCCACAATAGCGTGGAAACCCAACCAGCACATTTATGAGCCACAAGAAGATCCCTCAGTGTTTTTCACAGGTTGTTTTTCTCACAGTCCAGGATCCATTATTGTGCTTTGTAAAAGTGAATTTGGTTAAGTGGAACTATGTTTCCCAGAACCCCCTCCCCTGAATGATTTCAGGTTAGACTTCGCCAAAAGAGGAATTTGCATATAATCTGGAAGGCAGAAATGCAGCAGCAAGTATTATTCCCTGAAGGTCATTGTGGTTAGATGAGATGACAGAAGCATTGATGAGCATCTCCTAGCTGTGCTCCCTGATTAGTATCCAGAAACTTTCAAGTTGTTGACCCAGTTGTCCACAAGTGGCCCCAGACCTACCACCAGATACTTGGTAATGGACCCATGGAGGTGGCGGCCACACAGACCCTCCAGAGCTTTCCCATCGTAGTGCCCTGTTAGTGGCTAGAAGTGTTTGACTTCCCACATTGGTGGTTCCTTTTCTGATGCTCAGACTGCTCTCCTGCCCTTCACTTCCCCAGTTCCTACCACAATTATGTAAGGTATTATCCTATAATAAATTCCTTATCTCATCGTTCAGAGTGGTTTTGCTTCCCTGATGGAGACATTTACTGGTACTGGCTGTGGTTTTAGGGCAAACTCTTAAGGATGAGACTCCAGATCTTGTTCTCTGAATCTGATTAAATTTAACTGCATAAGTGCTTATCTCTGTGGTAAACGATTACTTAAATTCTCACCTGTAGTCCCCTGTGATAAATGTTTATGGAAGGAAGATTTTGGGTAACCAAACATTGGCTGCCATAGAAATATTTTGGTAGAAATAGGAATATAATGAGAAATGTCAGTTGCTTCTACGTATGGGGAAAATTTGGAGAAAGAAAATGATGAGCTCAGAGATTTAAATTCCCATCCTCCAACTGGGAAAGGGACCAAAAAATTAAATTATTGCCCTAAAAGAAATTCTTACCTTTTATACTTCAGGGTCAAGATTTCTGATAACCCAAACCTTAAAGGAACTGAATTTTCGTGCAAATAAAACTTACAACCTAATAGGGTCTTTTGTGATAATATAATAATAATAATAATAATGACAACAACAACAACAACACAGCAATTGGGTAAGAGACCCAAAATCTTAGGATGGGAACATTGGAATAAATACCAATGAAGCTGAAGATCTTTAACCCTGAGTATTGCTGATCCTACTTCACCAAAAAATTAATTAATTAATTAATTTGAAAAATAAAAGTGACCCTTTTTCTCTATCTGTGGTTAGTCTTCCTTACTGCAGAACCTGTAAAGACCTTCCTAGAGGTAGTGCCTTATGGGGAACAGCTGGTCTTCCTGGAACCTAGCATTACCTTGGACCCCAGCGTGACCCATGAGAAGGCAACACCAAAAACATTGAGAGTTGGTCAATGTATGCATTATTTCCCTTTTTATTTTGTCATAATTTTATACTAGCTGAAAAGTATAATGCAAATGATTCTCTTTACCTTACATCAAGATCCCTGAAATACCTGTTTACACTGACGAAAATCCAGGGAAGCCTGGGTGCAATGTTGTACCCCTATAATCCCAGCAACTCAGAAGGCTAAGGCAGGAGGATGCAAATTTGAAGCCAGCCTCAGCAACTTAGTGAGGCTCTAAGCAACTTAGCCAGACCCTGCCTCAAAATATACAATAAAAAGGGGAGTGGGAATGTGGCTCAGTGATTAAGTACCTCTGGGTTCAATTCCTGATACCAAAAATAAAACAAAATAAAATAAATAACAATAAAAATAAAATTAAATAAATAGATAAATAAACAAATAAATCCAGGGAGTCCGTATGAGAATGGATGAAAGAATATAATTTGGCCTTGGCTGAATTCATTAATATGGGTGCTATATTAGAAATACAGCCCTGTTATGACTTTTTGACATGTTAAAAAACTTTTCTGGCTGTGGGGAGACTGCCCCGTCCTGGGCTAGGCAATTCTTAGAGATAGCAAGGTGCCCAGCTTGGAGTGGATCTTTGATATGCATGCAAACCAGCCCAGAGTCAACTCTATCTGGCCCCTACACTCCAAAATGCCACTGCCTTATCCCAGGCCAGGTGCCAGCCAACTAGGGGCCACCCTGTCACCCAAAGCCACCAAAATGATTCAAACTAGCAAGTTCCAAACTGTCTATCCCCCTTGCCTTTCCTGTGTATTCTCCTATAAAGACCCATTCTTCTCCCTCCCACCTGTTTACTGTCACCCTGTCATCCTGCCATCTTTCCCATGTGATCCTGCCGCCTCCTGCCTCTGGGACCTGTGAGTATAATAAGCTTTGTTTTCCTGAGCTTCTCTTCTGTTTCTTCTTATGGCTACACCTGACTGACCATCTCATCAAAGAATGCAAAATAGGTGCACTAAGCAGAGAGCCTGGGTTTCACGTATGTGCACAAGTGAAGAGAGAAGGGCTTTAGAAATTGGCTATGAAACCCAAAGATGTCTTGCACTAAAAGAAGCTGAGATGTCAAAACTCCAGTTATGGTTCAGATATGAGGTGTCCCCAAAAAACTCCTATGTTAGTGCAAGAATATTCAGAGATGAAATGGTTCAATTATGAGAGCTGTAACCAAATCAGTCCATCCTAGTTTGAATGGACTAACTGGTGATAACTGTAGGCAGGTGGGCCATGGCTGGAAGAAGTGGGTCACTGGGGGCATGCTCTTCTTTCTTTGTCTCTCTCTCGCTCTCTCTGAGATTCCTGACACTCACCATGAGTTGAGCAGCTTTCCTCCTCTGGGTCTATCCCCCATGATATGCATGCTACCTCACCTTGGCCCCAGAGCAATGGAGTCAGTCATCTATGGACTGAGACCTCTGAAACCATAAGCCCCAAATAAACTTTCCCTCCTCTAAGTTTCTCTTGTCAAGTATTTTGGTCACAGAGATATAGAAGCTGACTAAAACAACTCCCAATACTGAAAAGGAAGGTATGCAGAGCACTAGAGTAGATTTGTAATGTGAAACCAGCTAACCATATTCTTTGGTAGGGTCCAAAGAATACTCCCTTCACCAAGGTTTGAGAAATGCTTTGATGAGAAGAATTCCAGTGCTCCTAAATAGTCACTCTGTGGTGACTATTCTTGAAAGGCAAGTCAAGGAACAGGAAGTGCAGTAATCGAAATGGGCTTCCTGAATTAATGCAAAGGGAACAACAGGATATTGGTGTGTCAGGAGCCTAGTGGAGGCACTAAGTAACCAAGACAGTGGTAGTGTAGTTAATGGGCCACAGAGCCAAAGCAGGCATCAGAGTGGTTTGGACTTCAGAATATGGTTTTGTCTCACTGATCATGGTGCCCCTAGGATGGAAACGGCCTACTAGAGTCTTACGTGATTTGTACAAGTGATAGGTGTCTGGCAATGGTAAACAGAAGTCTGACTCTGACAGTAGTCAGGGCCCTTTAACTAATTCTCACATTGTAGATGGGTCTTAAGCCCCAAGCCTATTGGGTAAAGGGAAGACTAGGCTCATCTGAGGAAGGACTTGCTAGACCACCAAAAAGTTAGACTTTAAATATTCCTCTTAGCCTTTCCCCAAAATCTGTGGTTATTGCACAGGCTGAATATGCATTGGGAAAGGGAAATGACCAGGTTCTAGGAATTACTGAAACTTGGCTCTGAACTGATACTAATCTCTAGAGATTCCAAATGCTACTGGGTGTCATTGTCAAAGTAGAAATTGATGGAAGTGAGATGGTGTATGGAATTTTGGGTTGACTCCATCTCACAGCAAGCCTAATGGTTCCCAGAATCCTTTCTGTCATTATCTCCTCAGTTACAGAATGCATAAGTGGATATACACTACCGCTTAATATACTCAGCAGCTGCTATGGTGTGAATACAGTTTGTCACCTAGAACTCAGGTTGAAACTGAATTCCTACCATGAATTAAGATGCAAAACCTTAGTCCAACTAGGGTATTCAGAGAGGTTTCCTTGGGAGGTAATTAGCATTAGCTAAAGTCTTTAGGATGAAGCTATCATGAGTAAATCCTGGCGACTTTATAAGGAGAGAGAGACCAGATCTCTTGCCACGTGATGCTCTGTACCATCCTGTGACTCTGCCAGCAAGGGAGCCATCATTACTTCCAGAGACAGTGTCTAGAGACGCTCAGAACCATTCAGTGTTTCATAGACATCAGAGGTTTTCCTACAGCACAGCCTCTAAAGACACTCAGCTGTCTCAAACTCCTGGTAGTAGAATCATTTACATTTACACCAAGAAGGCTGGGAAAGTACCCAGATCTGCATGTTGTGCACACCCAGGCAGACTTCAAGGGGTTCATGCTGTGAGACCTGAAGTGCTGATGAGATTATCTAAGACTTAAAACCTGTCAGCAGGGCCTAGGATGGCTCCACAGGTCCTCAGTGTGTTTGTGACAGAACCAAGTGTACTCTCCTTATGGAGGAGCAGAAAATCATTGTGAAAGTTTAAAGGCAGAAGTACAGAGTCAGAAAGCTAAATTAAAGAATGAAGCTTCTTTGAGTAATAAAAGATCAAAAGGCTTGTTCTGGCTGTGTGTGGTATGCACACCTGTCATCCCAATAACATAGGAGGCTGAGGCAGGAGGATCAAAAGTTTGAGGCCAGTCTGGGCTATTTAGACCCTATCTCAAATTAAAATAAGAAGGGCTCTACGTACTATAGGGATACTGCTACATCGATGTTCATAGCAGCACAATTCACAATAGCTAGACTGTGGAACCAACTTAGATGCCCTTCAATAGATGGATGGATTAAAAAATGTGGCATTTATACACAATGGAGTATTACTCAGCACTAAAAAATGACAAAATCATGGAATTTGCAGGGAAATGGATGGCATTAGAGCAGATTATGCTAAGTGAAGCTAGCCAATCCCTAAAAAACAAATGCCAAATGTCTTCTTTGATATAAGGAGAGCAACTAAAAACAGAGCAGGGAGGAAGAGCATGAGAAAAAGATTAACATTAAACAGGGACGAGAGGTGGGAGGGAAAGGGAGAGAGAAGGGAAATTGCATGGAAATGGAAGGAGACCCTCATTGTTATACAAAATTACATACAAGAGGATGTGAGGGGAAAGGGGAAAAAAAATCAAGGGAGAGAAATGAATTACAGTAGATGGGGTAGAGAGAGAAGATGGGAGGGGAGGGGAGGGGGGATAGTAGAGGATAGGAAAGATAGCAGAATACAATAGTCACTAGTATGGCAATATGTAAAAACGTGGATGTGTAACCGATGTGATTCTGTGATCTGTATACAGGGTAAAAATGGGAGTTCATAACCCACTTGAATCAAATGTATGAAATATGATATATCAAGAGCTTTGTAATGTTTTGAACAACCAATTAAAAAAAAAGAGGAATGAAGGAAAAAAAAAAAGAAGAAGGGCTCTAGCTGTGACTCAGTGATAGAGGACCTGAGTTCAATCCTGAGTATTAAAAAAAAAAAAAAAAGGAAAGCTTATTCTGAGGCTTCTTAACCTTGTATCTGCAGAACCTTAAGTCAAAATAAACCTCTTTTCTTTATAAAGTAGCCAGCCTCAGATGCTTAATTGTAGTAACAAAAACCAGACTAGTATAGTAGGTATCCAAGCAGATACACTTAGCAACTTGTAGACTCCCCACATGGGTTCTCTGTTCCCTGGAATGAAGGCCAAGTGAAAGTCACTAGAACTGTGTCTGCATACTAAAATGCAAACAACAAAAGTATCTTGTTTCTTGAAGGATCCAAGATTAGTGCCATCAACAAGGTTCTAACAGATACAGAGGGGGTGACTCCCATCACATCCCTACTCAAATCACTTGTTGCTGTCAGCGGACTGGTGGACCTCAGGGAATGACAACAAACTATCCAAACTTTGATGATGCCAATTTAAGCTGCTCGTCCAGGAATGATTTCTTCGCTACAACAAATCAATTCCTCCATGGCTTCGGTTTGCTGATGATCTGCACAAGCTTTTTACTCTGAACTGTTCATGCCATTATCTTCTAGTTGCCACACTGCACCACCCCACCCCTGTGCACGTCAGGCCGCTAACAACTTGGCAGCCTCTCATAATCTATCTGCAAGGACCTTCACACACTATTACTTCACGTGGATACAGGAAGGTGCTGCTGGCTGGCAGGGTGCCTCAGTTCCTTACCTCAGGTGACTCCCCACAGGGGACCTATTGTCCTCATTGTCATGACTGGCTTTCCCTAGAGCCATCTAAGACAGAGTGAGGTAGAAGCTGCAATGGCTTTTAAGACACAGTTTCAAAGTCACATGATGTCCTGTTGTGTTCACACAGGTGAGCACTACTGAATGTGGGCGGGGACTACCTGAGGCCAGAATACCAGCAGGTAAGGATCACTCGGCCATCTTGAAAGCTGGCTACCATGGTATGAAATTCCTGAAGGTTTTTTGTTCGGTCCCTTCCAACTTTTCTAAGTTTAGAGTTGTCCCAAAAGAAGGATTTTTAAATGTTATACACATGCAAATACTATTATTAACATTATCCATTGAGTGGACCAAATCCTAGACCAGAAGACGGACCTTGGCTTCTATTTTTGCATCTGATGCTGACTCAGAACGTGTCCTTGAGCAATCCTTTCTCTTAACATCTCTGGACCTTAACTTCCTTTTCAGTGAAACAGAGAACAAATTCCTGCCCCTTCCTTCCTCCCCCAGAGGTTTGTGGAAGTGTTTTTACCTATTTAAAACTCCAATGTGGACCTTAGAGGTCCATCCCATAAAGCCTTTCATTTTACAAATGCAGGAACTGGTTCCTAGAGAAGGCAAGAGTTTGTCTAGAATCACACAGCCAGTTAGTAGCGCAGCCAAGATTGGAACCTCAGTCTTACATCTCCAGCGTCTGCCCAACCACCCTGCTTCTGTCTTAGAATGAGAGTGTCCACTTCTGAAAAGAATTTTTACAGTATTTATGACAATCAGAGAGTAAGGACTAGCTGCCAGCTTGCAGGAGAAGACTTAGTGTCCTGGTTCTTATACTGTGTGGTCTCAGGATCCCCCTTACACTCCTAAAAATTATTGAGGTTCCATAAAGGGGATGGGGGGGCATGGGAGGAATGGAGGATCTGTAGAGAGGGCAAAGGGGAGGGAGGGGAAGCGAGAGGCTCCGAGTAGGAAAGGCAGTGGAATGAGACGGACATCATTTTCCTAAGTACATGTATGAAGACACGAATGGTGAATAACCAGAGACCTGAAAAATTGTGCTGTGTATGTGTACTCTGAATTGAAATGCATTCTGCTGTCATGTGTAACAAATTAAAATAAATAAATAAATTTTTAAAAAAATTCTTGAGGTCTCTGAAGGACTTTCGTTTATAGAGGTTATATCAATTAATATTTATTGCATTAGAAGTTAAAATTATGTGAAAATGTCAAATGTTTTATTATTTACTTTTAAAAAACAGTAATACACTCATAGTATACTAATATTGTTTTTTAACAAAATATGGATATTTTGCTATGATCTGATCATGTTGGTGTTCCATCCAAAATTCATGTGTTGAAACTTAACCCCATCAAGATGTGTGACCCAGCCAGGTGTGGTGGTGCACACCTGTAATCCCAGCAGTTTGGGAGGCTGAGGCTAATAAAATACAGAGGTGGTGTATAACAGGTTCAAAAAATAACAGGTTCAAAGTCAGTTTCAGCAAATTAGCAAGGCTGTAAGCAACCTAGTGAGACCCTGTCTCTAAATAAAAAAATTAAAAGAGCTGGGGATGTGGCTCAGTGATTAGGCACCGCTGGGTTCAATCTCTGATACCAAAAAAAAAAAAAAAAGAGGAATGGCCCAGACTAGGGGTGTAGCTCAGTGGTGGAGTGTTTGCCCAGCAGGCCAAAGGCCCTCAGTTTCCTTGCCAGCACAGAGACAAGAAAGAAAGACTAAAAAGTGTGGCCTTTGCAAGGGAGAAAATCACATAGGCTCCAACCTTATGAATTAATATCCTTCATATATATATGAAGCTGGGGGAGCTTGTTCTTCCCTCCTACCACATGAGGACCCATAGAAGGTGCCCTTGATGATAAACAGGCGGAATTGCTTGTCCTGTCTCACCAGACACTGAATCTGCTGACACCTTCGTCTTGAATTTCCCAGCCTCAGAACTGTGAGAAATATATTTCTGCCTATAAATTGTTTAGTCAGAGGGATTCTGCTGAATGGACTAAGATAACTTTTTAAGAAGAGTAACTCTACTTCCCAAAAGGAAAAAAAATGAGAAAGGGTGGTTTTGCTTTACATTTTTGCAAAATGTCTTTAATCTCTGTCTTCCTAGAAGACAACTGGGTTCTCGTAATTGTTTCTACAGATAGTCTGTTACATCATTTGACCTCTGGTAAACCCAGGTCTGTTCATGACAGAATAAGAGTGAAAAGTTCATTTTAATATTATTAGGAAAATAATTCTGATCTCACAGACCCTCTGAAAGGGCCTCAGGGATCTTTAAGAATCCTGAACCCCATTTTGGGGACCTCTGTTGTAGAATCATGCCATAGGACAAAACATTACCTAGCAGGACAAAATAATCAGCACTGATCAGTGTTGCAGATGATACAAAGATGGGAAGGGGAGTATCACAAAAGGTGATAGAATTCAAAATTTTAGCCAGTCACAATGGTATATGCCTGTATTCCCAGCTACTGTCTCAATCTCAGGTGACTGAGACGGGAGGATGGAAAGTTTAAGGCCAATAAAGTTGGCCCTAATCTGCATTACGTGGGAGCGGGCCCCAAATTCCTTAATAAGACGCCTATAGCACAAGAGTTAAAACCAAGAATCAACAAATGGGACGAATTCAAACTAAAAGTTTTTTCTCAGCAAGAGAAATAATATGTGAGGTGAATAGGGAGCCTACATCCTGGAAACAAATTTTTACCCCTCAAACATCAAATAGAGCTCTAATCTCTATGATATACAAAGAACTCTAAAAGCTAAACAACAAAAAACAAATAACCCAATCAACAAATGGGCCAAGGACCTGAACAGACACTTCTCAGAAGAGGATATCAATCAACAAATACATGAAAAAATGCTCATCATCTCTAGCAATCAGAGAAATGCAAATTAAAACTACTCTAAGATACCATCTCACTCCAGTGAGAATGGTAGCCATTATGAAGTCAAACAACAACAAGTGCTGGCAAGGATTGGGGGGGGGGGGATAGGCACACTCATACATTGCTGGTGGGACTGCAAATTGGTGCAGCCAATTTGGAAAGCAGTATGGAGATTCCTTGGAAAACTGAGAATGGAACCACCATTTGACCCAGCTATTCCCCTTCTCGGACTATACCCAAAAGACCTAAAAAGAGCATACTACAGGGACACAGCCAGATCAATGTTTATAGCAGCACAATTCACAATAGCTAGACTGTGGAACCAACCTAGATGCCCTTCAATAGATGAATGGATTAAAAAACTGTGGCATTTATACACACTGGAATATTACTCAGCACTAAAAAATAACAAGATCATGGCATTTGCAGGGAAATGGATGGCATTAGAGAAGATTATGCTAAGTGAAGCTAGCCAATCCCTAAAAAACAAATGCCAAATGTCTTCTCTGATATAAGAGGGGGGGGATGACTCAAAATGGGATAGGGAGGAAGAGCATGAGAAAAAGATTACACTAAATAGGGAAGAGAGGTGGGAGGGAAGGGGAGGGAGAAGGGGAATTGCATGGAAGATGGAAGGAGACCCTCATCGTTATACAGAATACATGTATGATGTTGTAAGGAGAAAAAGAAAAAAAAAAGTGTGTCACATTGGATTGGATAGAGAGAAATGATGGGAGGGGAGGGGAGGGGAAGGGGGGATAGGAAGGGCAGCAGAATAAAATAGACATTATGATTGCTGTATGTATATAGGTGACTCTGACCAGTGTGATTCTGCAATCTGTACAGTCAGAAAAATGAGAAATTATACCCCAATTGATTCAAATGTATGAATTGCCAAGATCATTGTACTGTCATGTGTAGCTATTAAAAAAATGAAAATGAAAAAAAAAAAAAAAGAAAAGAAAGTTTAAGGCCAGCGTGTACAATTTAGTGAGACCCTACTCAAAATTTTTTTTAAAAAAGTTAAAAGGACTGGAGATGGAACTCAGTGATTAAAAAAAAAAAAAACACCTGAGATCGGTTGCCAGTATTTGGTTTTAGCAAATCAGAAACAAAATTACATTTTAAGTGGAATGCCTTATATTTACATACTGTTTTATTTTTAATCATTTGTACGTGCATTGGAAGCAAAGGCTGGGAAGAACTGGCCTGATAGCCGTTTGTATGAAAAAGATCTGGTGGTGTAGGTGAACCACAAGCTAAACACGAACCAAGAGCTTGAAACATAATGTTAAGAAGCATCAACAGATGTGGAACCACTGAGCCAGGGCTGATAGGCAGGGTTCCTTGGAGACAGGGTATGGAGAGAAGGGGAATGGATAGAAGGTGCACATTTGCACTTGGCTAACAAGGTGACTTGGAAACGTTTAAATAAGTGAAAGCTAAATCCACAAACAAATTTTTCTCAAGTCCTTCAGACTTTCATAACCAAAAGGACAAGGACAACCCCCTGCTGGGTTCACTGGTTTCCACCAGGGTCTAACCCCAGCCATCTGCAGGGGATGGATGAGGGCAGCCTCGTCTGGGTGCTGATTTCCTCCAGCTTTCTGAATATTACTCACCCCAGCCATTTGTTCTGGCCAGAGGTATCCGACCCGGGGCCAGCACCACCTAACCTTCTTCAACATCATCCTACAGAATCTGGCTGGTCACTGGGGACTCTTTCCCTGGTCTGGCCTAGAGGAGAAAGGGTCTTGGCTACTCTGGTATTGCTATTGCCACAGTAGCATCTTTTTGTTTGTTTGTTTGTTTGTTTTGGGGTACCAGGGATTGAACTCAGGGGCACTTAATCACTGAGCCATATCCCTAGCGCTATTTTGTATTTTATCAGAGACAGGGTCTCACTGAGTTGCTTAGTGCCTTGCTAAACTGCTGACGCTGACTTTGAACTTCTGCCTCAATTTTCCAAGTAGCTAGGATTATAGGCGTGCGCCACCGTGCTCAGCCAAGGTAGCATCTTTGTGCCCTGGTTGTGAAGTTGTTCCATCCCTCACCTACTGGGTCAAGAAACAGGTTCCTCTCAAGGTCAGAAAAGTTGGCCCAGAATGTCACGCACCTCACAGAAGGGTTTCGCCTATTCTGCTCCAGCGTGAGCAGACCTAGATCTTTGACATGGCACTCAAGTTTCTGCACTGCATGTCCAAGGATCATGAACAACCTGGAAAACTTCCAGAATATGACAAAGATTATAGAGGTGGCGTGCAGGCTATGGAGCCAGAGAGACGTTCAAATCCAGGCTCTGCCACTTGTTAATTGCATGACCTCTGCACAAGTTACTTACACGCTATGAACCTCAGTTTACCCACTACAAAATGAAATTAAGATAGTGGGTATTATGAAGGTGTAGCTTGGTGGCAGAGTGCTTGCCTGGCATGTGTAAGGTCCTGGGTTCAATTCCCCTAGCACCACGTGCACACGCACACAAATTGGGTCTTAGGAAGACTGAGTGCAATAATGCATGCAAAGTGTTTCTCATGGTTTCTGGCACATGGTGATCATTCATTAAATGTTAATTGTATAAGTTAATTTTTATATCATAAAATCTTAAAGGAAATTATGATCTGAAGAGATGCCTTTGTGCTTATAGCTCGGGCCTCTATCACTATCTGACCGGAAGTGGAGCTCCAGGGAGTCCCAGCGCCACACACAGACAGGCACCTCCATTAAAGAGGAGCTCTGCTCTACATTTGCATAACTAAAAGTCCCCTCAGGCGGTTTTCCTAGAATGACAATGGATTAAACAATTGCTTTAAAATGACAGTTTTCATTTCCTCTTCATTTCTAACAAAGCTGCAAAGATTTTAAGAATGGAATTTCAAGTTTCAGAACTGAGACTCCAGGGACTGTGTGTGTGTCCCCAGCCCCATCCAAAGGAAAGCCTGCCCCTGGTGTCTCACTGTCCACCCAGGTCATCTCATCTCTGCCAAAATCTAAAGCCAGGACAAGATGGAGGCCCATAGAACAAGTAGTTGAAAGTTATAAAGAGGGGGCCGGGGTTGTGGCTCCGTGGTAGTGCACTTTCCTAGCATACGTGAGGCACTGGGTTCGAGGGGCAGGAATGTGGAGGTGCAGATGTCGCGGGAGAAGAGAGGTCTCTGGAGAAGGGTCCAAGACCAGCAGAGTTCTTGGCGTATGTGACAAAAATTTTTCAGCCCATGCCAGACAAAGGCATAGACAAAGTATCGTTTAGAAAGTAGACACACATTCAAGGGAGAATGGGGGCCATCTCAAGTGTAAGATGCCCCTCCTTGGGTGGGAGATCTAATATTTAAAGGGGAGCAGTAGTTAGGGCTGGAGCCAGGATGGCTGGCACACACGTGGTGCCAATTTTCCCTGCGCTTGGGTATTCCTTTATTTTGCAAGTGGGGAGGTGGGGCAAGGGCATGTCGCTCAAGACTTACAACTGAGCTTTCTGCATCTCAGTGGCTCATGGTTGTTTCTTTCTGTGGAGACTCCCTCTCTCTCTTCACCCCAAATCCCGATCTTACAGGGAGGCGTATCTGCCACCCTTCCAATCCACGCCAGGGTCCTATCCCTCAACAGGGCCTGAAGGGCATACACGTGGACACCCCAACCGGAACATCCAACTTCCACCCTACCCTCCACCCTTGGCTACCTGTCAGGCCCAGGGATACGCTCAGAGGTAACTCTCTGTTCCTGGGGTGCTAGGCCTGGAAGTGGGCTGGGAGCATTTGGGAAAGGAATTCCAGGAACCTAGGGGTATATCTGTGGCAGGCGCTCCTCATGGGCACATTTTCTGTGCTTCCTTTAGGGAGGGGAAAGACCCAAAGAGGGTCAGAGCAGGGCCTTCAGAAGCACAGGCCCTAATTAGGAGGCATTGGCTCTTGTTCTGGTCTTAGGGTGTTCAGAAAGTATTTACTGAGCACTTACTTTGTGCCAGACACTGTGCTGGGTATTAAAGTTGTTGCAGTCTAGAAGACTAAGGAGGGCAGGTGAACAAATAGTGAGCCAAGAATAGCAAATATGTACGTGTTTTGAGAAAACCCAGAGGGGAGCCCCACTCTGATAAGAGACAGAAGCTCAGAAGAAGCCAGGGAAATGGGGCTTGGAGGGGAATGGACTTGTTCCATGTAGATGGAACCGAGAAAAGGCCAGCAGAAGAGGCCACAGCAACTGGCTTTGAGGCCACATTCAAGAGTTCTGATTTTATACAAGAGTAAGATCAATTTACTGGATAGAGACCAGAATTTTCTTTTTAATAAAACAAGGATAGAAGACAAGAGAAAATAGAATCCCTGACATAATAAGGATAAATATTACTTTATTTTTAAAATTCTGATTTAACTATGAATTTATACATATGACTATAGTTCCTTTCCTAGGCTGAAATATCTCACCTCTTTCTTACTATGGGTCATGGTCAAAAAAATTTTGCAGGCTCCTTTATAGGTTAAAATGATAAAGTTTGATTATTTGAATCCCAAACTTAAGTGATTCTCCCAGCATCAGTCAAAAAACAGTCCTTTCTTACACTTCTTTAGTATGGATTAAATTCCAGTTCAGACGGCCAATAAATATTTTTAGGCACCCCCTGTATACAATCTATGAGTTAGATGTGAGGGAAATCAGAGGATGGTACATAAAAACACTGTCCTTTGCTTCTCTCCCGGAGCTTTTAGGAATGCTGAGGTGTGCCTGTGGGTCATCTGTCAATTTTGCCTTTTTATGGTTCTCGTCCTGGCCACAGTTATTGTCATTGTAGTTGTCATTTATGGAGCAGCACAGTGTGCTTTACCTAAGGCATCTCATTTAATGTGCTTGGGCTGCGATAAACGTTCTCACTCCCACTTTACAGATGAGGCTGTGAGATGTGAGCAAGCTTCCCTGAAGGGACTGTCCTAGTCTGCTTATCTGCCATAACAAAATGCTGGGGGACAGCATGACTTGAACAATAGAATTGTATCTTTGAAGTTCTAGAGGCTGAAAAGCCCAAGATCATGGCCCCCGCAGGTTCGGTTGTCTAGTGAGGGCTCTCTCCCTTCTTGCTGTTCCTCACATGGCCTTTGTGCTCAGAGGGAGGGGGCATTAGGGAACATGAATTCTAGGATGACACAATTCAGTCCATAGCAGTGACATGTCCAGGAAGTGGTGGAGCAAGGTGTAGACTCCTCCTTCTCCTCCAGGACCTGAAATCTTACTTAACACCTCCTTCCCACCTCCCCCGCCCCTGCAGTGCCAGGTATTAAACCCAGGCATCACACATGCTAGGCAAGCGCGCTACCATTGAGCTCATACCCTGCCCCTTAGCGCCATTTCTGAGGGGGCAAATCCCATCATATATATATATATATATATATATATATATATATATATATATATATATATATATATATATTTGTAGTTAGGCACTACACCTTTGTTTTATTTATTTATTTTTGTGTGGTGCTGAGAATTGAACCCAGAGTCTCGCACAGGCTAGGTGAGTGCTCTACCGCTGAGCCACAACCCAGCCCCCATCTCATTATTTTTATTTCTTAAAAGAAAAGAACAAACTCTTCTTGTCCACTTATTCTTTCAGGTGAACTTCACTGATCACTTTGACCTGTACCATGTTCGTGAGAACTGACATCTTCACCAACCAAGTCACCCCATGCAGGCACATGATCTGTGCTGTCTCTCAGAAGTGACCTGGCTTCCCTTGTGTAGGTCTCACACACATTTCTTGCCAAGAGCCTTCTGAGCCCAGTTTTTTTTTGGTTTTGGGTTTTTTTTGTTGTTGTTGTTTTGTTTTTTAGTTCAGTGCTTTCCAAACTATAATGTGCATATAGTCACCAGGGGATCTTTAAAAGCAGACTGATCAAATAGGCAAGGGACAGAGCCAGGAGTGGAACTGGGGTCCTGCCATCCTAATCAGAGTGCTGATCTGTGATTGTTGTTTAGTCTCATACCTTAGAACTTGTTATTGGGATTATCTAGAAAAACTCATAATTTTTATTTGGCCAGTTTTGCATACAGTTCCCTTTCTGAACCCAGGAGGTTTGCGTGTTGCTGTGGAGACCAGCTACAGCTGCCAGCGGTGGGGAGAGAGTCTGGGGAGAGAGCACTATCACACTGGCACTAACACAGGACCTATGGCAACCCTGTGCGGAAGTCTAGGCAACAGACACCCGTTGCCTGGCAGCAGCCCCCTCCCACCCTGGCCCTTGCTGCCCTACTGCATGACAGACTCAGACCCAAGAGCCTCTCAGAGCTGGTGCTCAAGAAATACTTGCTGGATGACTGAATGAGGACCACCCACCCTGCTCTTCTTCAAATGAGGACACCGAAGCCCAGGGTTCCTCTTATACTTGGGGGTAACTTGTTGGAGCTGAGTTATTGGTATGGCTGGAAATGAGAACTCAGGTTTTGTTTGTTCGGTTTGTTTTCTTTTTTGCCTTCTGCTCAGAGTCCCACCTTGTGCTGGGCCCTGAGAGAGACAGTAGAGAAACACAGCCCAAGATGAGGCCCTAGAACCACAGCATGTTAGAACCGAGAAACCTTCAAGATCATTTTACTCAGGGCTTCTTAAGCAGGGTGTTCGGAACCATATTGTGTGTGCCTGGACTTCAGCCCTGGAGCGTCTGATTCGGTGGGGCTGTGGTAGACACTGCAGGCTGTAAATAATCCCTGGAGAGGTGACCCAGATATGCAGCTGGATTTGGGAACCACTGTCCTGTCCCACTCTCCTTGTTTTATTGAAGAGAAAACTGAGATGGGAAGAGAAGCAATTTGCAGATGGCCACACAGCCATTCCTTAGAATTACCTTAAGACCTGACTTCCTCTGGAAGTCCAACCACGAACTTCCTGCCCAGGAGAGGGAGAAAGTAAAGGGGTGCAGGAAGTGAGACTGACTGGGCACTTAGACCTGTTGTCCTATTTCTGCAAGGATAGTGGCCCACCAGAAAAATCTTTTGTGTGAGTGGGAAAGAGAGTTGTCTAAGGGCCATGAATAGAGACAGGCAGAAGCCTTTCACCCCATCTTCTAAATGTCTTTCAGGTCATCCAGCAGAGTGAATGAAAAAGCAAAGATCTTTCTGGGTACAGTAGCCCATGCCTATAACCCAGCAACTCAGGAGGCTGAGGCAGGAGGATAGCAAGTTCAAGGCCAGCCTGGGCAACTTAGTGAGCACTTGTCTCAAAATAAAACATAAAAAAAGGACAGGGAGAGCACTGGCCTAGCATATGTGAGGCACGGGTTTCAAAAAGAAGAAGAGATCTCTCAAAGTAGAGTCAGTGAGAGTCTGTATCACAGATGTGCCACCAATATTAAAAGTTACTTAACCTAAGAGTCAATTTCTTTACCTATAATATATACCCATTTGACTGGGTCAGCCCATAGAGTCAGAGGTTAAGCATACAACAGTTGGAGCTGGACTATCTGTTCAAATCCCAGTTCTGCCATGTGGCTTTGGTGAGTGATTAGCAACAGCTTCCTCCCCCTCCCCCTCCCCCTCCCCCTCCTCCTCCTCCTCCTTCTTCTTCTTCTTCTAATTTGTAGACGGACACAATGCCTTTGTTTTATTTATTTATTTTTATGTGGTGCTGAGGATCCAACCCAGTGCCTCACATGTACTAGGCAAGTGCTCTGCCACTGAGCTGTAACTGCAGCCCGATGTAACTTCTTTATACCTCAGTTTCATCACTTGAAAAATGATGACAAGAATAGCAATTCCCTCAGAGGGTTGTTGTGAGGATGAAATGAATTAACACTGCTCTGTAACCTCTGAACCCCAGTGTGCCCTAGGCCATGTCTTTAATCTCTCTGCTGCCTACACTCACTTCCTTGTCTTTCAATGCCAACTACATACTGGCCAAATTTACATCTCGAGGACTGGGGATGTGGTAGCCTGCTTGCCTAGTGCGTGCAAGGCCCTAGAGTCAATTCCCAGTACTGGAAGAAAAAAAAAAAAAACAGTTGCCAAATTTGTAGCTAAAGCACATTTTTTTCCTCTGAACTCTTCATTTAGGTAGCCAACTGCCTAAAAGACTACTCTGCTTGGACATCTGATATCTTAAGTCTAATATGCCAAAAACTGGTCTCATGATCTCTGCCCCAAACTTGTTCTTTCCAAGGCTTTTCCTATGTCATTCACTATGGCCAACCCTGTCCCTGCCTGCTCAGCCACCATCCTTGCAGTCATCTATTAACCCAGAATTCTTGATTTTACTTCAAAAGATACCTGGAATGGGATCACTTATCACTACTCCCACTTTAACCATCCTGGTCCAAATCACCACCATCTCTCACCTGGACTAATGAAATTCTTGGTTCCCTGCTTCTTTTTGTACTTCCTTGTATTCTGTTCTCAGCATCCAGAATGAGCCTGTTTCAGCAAAAGCCGGTCCTGTCACTCCTGCCCTCAAAACCCAGTATTTCTCAATTTCGAGTAAAAGTCAAGTACCTGCTGGGGCCTGTGATACCCTGCAATCTACCCCATCTTCTCGCTGCTATCATCTTCCTTTACAACCCCTGACCTCCTTGCAAGTTCCCACACCTCAGAGTCTTTGTTCCTTGTTCTGCCTGATACACTTTTACCCCAGCTATTCTCCTGCCTCGTGTTCTGAACACCTTCAAATTTTCACTCAAAAGTCCTCTAGTAAAAACCAGGTGCAACGGCACACTCCTGTAATCTCAGCTACTGAGGAGGCTGAGGCAGGAAGATCGGACGTTTGAGTTCAGCCTGAGCAACTTAGATCCTGTTTCAAAATAAAATAAAATAAAAAGGCTTGGGATGCAGCTCCTGTTTGTTTTAAAGGTCCCCTCATAAATACTAAGACTCTCCTGGTAGCCTCAGTCCTCTCTATCTTCCTCTTCTGTGTGACCTTTTTTAAAGCATGCCCTCCTGATATATGTTTTTTGTTTTAGTACCAGGGATTGAACTCAAGGGTGCCTAACCACTGAGCAACATCCCAGCCCTTTTTATTTTTTATTAAGAGACAGAGTCTTGCTAAGTTGCGTAGCACCTTGCTAAGTTGCTGAGGCTGGCTTTGAACTCACGATCCTCCTGCGTAAGCCTCCTGAGCCCCTGGGATGACAGGTGTGCACCCCAGCGCTCGGCTCTGATACAGTTTCTTAAGGGTACTCTTTTTCTGTCCCACCCCATTAGAAAATAAGCTCCACGAAACTGGAAGACAGGAAGCTTCATCTGCATTCACTGCTTCATCCTCAGAGCTTAGACCAAAACCCAAAACATAAAAGATTCTTCATAATAAGTATTGATTAAATTTAACAAATACATGCTGATTCTAATAATTATTTTAACATTTTGGAGACAGTAAGGGGCAGAGAAAGAACAATCTTGAGCATTGACATTTCATGGTGAAAGTGAAAACCTCTAAACAATGTTTATGAGCTAAATGAAAAGGCATGCTACAAAATCCCATGTATACTATGCTCACAAATTTGAAAGACGTGTGTATAAGAAAAAAGAGAGAGCACACAAAAGTTATATTAGTTCTTGTTATAGGACTCTGACGGATTTTTCCTGCTGCTTTACAATTATATGTGCTGTTGAGTCTTAAATAAAATAAAACTTTAACTTACTACCATTTGAACATGATATCCTTAACATAAAAACAAACCAAAACTAGACCTTATGTTTTCTGTGGTGCAGAGAACAGGTAATACACTAGCCTGGTTTACAGTTATGTCTAAGACAAGTAGGAAGTAAGATTGTAGGTGCTGATCAAAGAGCTTTTGCTATAATGTTTTAAAAGAATGTGTTTTTATATTGTGTAATTAGATTTTTTTATTATTATTATTGTAAGGATAGAAGAAAGCATTTAAAAATTCTGAAACAAAATAAAGTGTGAGTCGGGCACAGTGGCACACAACTGCAATCCCAGCTGCTCAGGAGGCTGAGGCAGAAGGATCACAAGTTACAGCCAGCCTCAGCAACTTAGCAAGGCCCTAAGCAACTTAGTGAGACCCTGTCTCAAAAGGGCTGGGAATGCCGGGCATGGTGGCACACGCCTGTAATCCCAGTAGCTCAGGAGGCTGAAGCAGGAGGATTGCTAGTTCAAAGCCAGCCTCAGCAATGGTGAGGCCCTAAGCAACTCAATGAGACCCTATCTTTAAATAAAATACAAAATAGGGCTTGGGATGTGGCTCAGTGGTCAAGTACCCCTGAGTTCAATCCTTGGTACCGAAAAAAGGACTGGGAATGTGGCTCAATGGTTGGATGCCCCTGGGTGAAATCCTAAAGGGTCCCAAAACAACAAAATTTTCTTTTCCTGTCCAGGCTCAATTTGCCTTCACTTAAGACACAAATGAGAGAGGCCTGGAACCTCCCCCCCACCACTTTGAGGTCATGGCTCCTGGTGACACACCCCATGTCTTCTGCTTGTTCTAGGGATGGATGGGGTGAGGAGACACCTCTCCCCTTCTCCCTGGGTCCAGCAACTCCCATGAGAGCCCTGAGATCCAGAAGGGAAGAGCAGATTAGCCTTCTGCCAGTGAATTACTCACAGTTTAGCTTGCTTGGTTGGAGACAGGCTGGCCTCCCAAGGGTCATCTGACTGCAAATTCCTCCAGCTCAGTGACAACCAATGAGCAGCTGCAAAGCCTGTTTCTCTCAAGGACACACCCACACATGTCACATCACCCTGCAGTAGCTTTGGATTATAGAGAGGAGTCCTTCATTATCCTTTGGTGCCACTGTGCATTCCTGAGACCCTCTTTGTGATGGCTTCCAAATTCTGCCTATATTGAAGAAGAAACTAGGTGCAGGGGAGGCTGGCAAGACCAATGTGGGGACTCTTCTTTCCTGTCCCCAGGCATCTCTCCAGCCACTCTCTTTTCCCATTGCCCAGGACAAGGAGTCTTCTCTGCCGATGACCAGGGCTCAGCTCCCAGAATCTGTCTCCAGAAAGAAGTTTCCAGAGTCAGGAAGTCTGGCCCATGTCCATTTTCCAGACACTGGACTGGCTGGTTCTTGGTGACCAGTCCATTGCCTGTTTCTCTGCCCCAGCCCACATCTGGGAAAGGTGAAAAGGCACTGGGTGGTTTCTGGGCCAGTCAACAAGCAAAGGGTGACTGTCCTCACGGGGGAGCTGAACTCTCTGAGCCACTCTGTCTTTGCAGGGCACATCCCCTCAGCACCAGTGGGGATTCGGGAGGGTGGTGGGGCTGGATCATCACATGGAAAACAGAATTCTTCCTGTCCTGAGGCTGGCAACAGGGACAGCTGCAGCTTATGATCGTTTAGTTTCTTGAGTAGAATTTTAGGCAAATGTTTTTGTTTGTTTGTTTTGCAGCACTGGGGATCAAACCCAGGGCCTCGCACATGCTAGGCAAGTGGTCTACCACTGAACTACACCCCAGCCTTCCTGGGTAGGATTATAAACTCCAGAGACTACTGATTCAGTCATCGGATATGTGTTCATCCATCCATTCATGACCTTCGTGGACTGCTGAGTCCATCCTGTGCCTGGCACCGTGCAAGGGTGTTATTCAGTAGTAAAGAAGGGATAAGTACACAGACATCTGTATGACAAAGAAGAGTCAGGTCACCCTTTGCTTGTTGACTGGCCCAGAAACCACCCAGTACCTTTTCACCTTTCCCAGATGTGGGATGGGGAGAAGAAAAACAGGCAATGCCATCTACCCCCATCTAAAAAAAAGATACTTGGTAAAAAAAAAAAAAAAAAAAAAAAAAGACTCTCAGTCACATAATTTGACAACATTATTTGAACACAGAGATACGTCAAGTGTCATGAACCTACTAAGCACCAAACCTGATATCCAAAGCTTGTGTCATTTTTCTTGGCCTTGTTGGCAACCCCAGCATGGGCACAGCAGGCCCTGTGATGGAAACGCTCAGGAGAGAGACCTTGGCCCTTCCTACCCCTCCCCCACCAGCCCCAACTTGTAGCCTCTTCATCTCTTCATTCATTCAGTCAATGGGTCAATGACAATTGCTGAGCATCTACTTGTGCAAAAGTTTTGAGGAAGGAAGGAAGAAGAGGAATCATAAATGGCTTTGTCATCTATGGGTCTAATAAGAGCTTATGGTCATAAATAACTACAGTGCAAAGAGACAATGAGAAATATGGTAGATGCTAGCTCAAGTCAGGGCAGGTGTTTGATTTCAAAGACTTCTTGGAGGAAAGGACACTGAGATGGGCCTCAAGGACATTTAGGTCTGGGTTATCGGAGCTGTGGGGAAAGGGCTGTCCAGATTTCAGAAACAGAAAGCTTATAAGCAAGGGTGTGGAGGAGGGAAAGGCTGGAGGCACAGGTACAGTGAAGGCACCGGGGTCTGTCTTGTTGGAGGGGAGCATTGGGAACACACCATTGACCCTCTATAAATATCTATTACTTGAAAAACAAAAATGGGGGCTGGGGTTGTGGCTCAGTGGCAGAGTGCTTACCTAGCATGTGTGAGGCACTGGGTTCAAATCTCAGCACTGCATGTAAATAATAAACGAATAAAATAAAGGTCCATCAACTATATATATATATATATATATATATATATATATATATATATATATATATATAATGAAAAAAATGGAAAATTTAGGTCAGGTTACAGAGGACTCAACATGCCACGTTATTGAGCTGGCACTTCTTTCGATCGTGTTCGTCCATGCCCTCCTTTGGTGAGGAAGGACAGGTGGCAGCTCCCCCTCTGCGCTCTCGGAGCTGGTCCCACAGTGTCAGCAGCCCTGTCTCCCACTGCTGTGTCATCACTTGCCCTCTTTCAAGTGCCTAGCCCACACCCAGCTGCCCCCACGATGCGGCCCAGAACGTTTCCTTCCTGGGGCAGCAGGGCCAAGTCATTTGGAAACCTCTCTCTGATGAGCTCCGTGATCAAGGTGCTGATATGGCAGGTGGGCCGCCTCACCATGTCCCCAATCTCGGAGGTGAATGCGGTAGGGAGTTTCGTTGACCTATCTCCTCCGCCTTGGGCCCTCTTCACTTTCACTGCAGGCGACCCTGCGGCTGCATCTGAGGATGCCACAGGCCACATCACGATCCTACTTCGGCCGTTTCCTGCCTGTCCCATTCTGGGCCACCCAAGGTCAAGCCTCTAACCAACTAGTCACTGACCACAGTTCCTCACGCTAAGACTCTGAGGACTGAAAATGGGGAAGATGAACTTTGTACCATTTTACTTTTGATTTTCTCCTCCAGAACCAGCAGGCTAGCTGACCCCCAGGGGACAGTTCATCTCTTGCTACTTGGAGGGCAGAGCTCTGTGTCCTAAGTCAGAACCAGCTGGGGTTCCCTTCTACCTGGATAGACTCCTGAGACCTGAAGAGGCTATTATTCTCATAAATAAGATAAGTTAAGAACTCTAGGCTGGCTTCCATCACAGGCTGAGATGAGGCCCTCATGAGACAAAGGATGTGAGAGGGCTCCGTAAACTGCACATTAATCTGGAAGCATTGCGGTGGAGGTTATTAGTTTATGAAGATTGAGTTCACATTCTTATTTGCTCTCCTAGCACCCTGTTCTTTTTCTTCATAGCATTTATGGATTTTCATAACTACACTGTAAGTTACTATTATCACGAGGCACATGGTTTATGTGTTTAATGCCTGCCTCCTCAACAGGGCATAAGCTACGATAGAGCCCGAGCCACGTTTAATTTTGTTTCTCATTACTCTCCCAGCACCTAGTTCAGTGCCTGGAATGTCGCAGAGGCTCAAGGAATAATTAACTGAGAAGTTATTTCAGGACCCACACCTCCTTCACTCTAGATTTTTTATTAGGCTAGTCTGTATTGCTCACTGCCGAAGCCTGGCATGTCATAGGCAATTAATAAAGGCTTTTTTGGAAGTGGGAATGACTAAACCTCCCTAAATGCCATTGTCATTGTCAAGTTCTGTTTCTGAAAGCTCTGCTGTATTTCCCAGTTTTCCCCTCTGTGATCCCAATGCCCAGACAGGCTTCTGGGGCCTCTCAGACCTGCGCTTATGGCCTCCTGTCCTTCTCCCTCATCTTCCTCTGCTCCAGCCCAGACCAAATATTCACCATCCCCCACCAAGGTGTTCCATACCCACTGCAGTTCCGCCTCAAGTTCCTTCCTTTCCAACTCCCCTTTTAAAAGCACAAGTGTGTTTTTTCAGTGGTGTGTATGTGTGTATATATGCATGCATGTGTGTGATAGTACATTTTCCCCATGGAGAATTTCTCCTTGGAAAAAAAGGCTTTCATATGCACAATATTATTCAAGACAAACAATACTGAGATTGGCCATGCAAACAGTGTACCTGGTAGGAAATTAAGGCTCAGAGAAGTTATATTTGGAGATGATGTTGTTGTTGTTGTTATTTGTTTTGTTTTCTTTTTTGGTACTGGGGATTGAACCCAGGCGTGCTCTACCACTAAGCTACATCCCAAGCCCTTTTATTTATTTATTTATTTATATTTTGAGACAGAGTCTGGCAAAGTTGCAGAGGTTGGCCTCAAACTTGTGATTTTTTCCTTATTCAGTCTCCTGAGTCACTGGGATTACAAATTGTGCCAAAATGCCCACGCAAAGAGTTATATTTGTAATTTTCAATCTGGAGATTGCACCTTATGTATGGATCCATGAAAACAATTTGGTTGAGTGGCCTGCATTCAAAAAAATAAAAAAGAGCAAGAGAAATAGAGAGGGAAGGAAGGAAGAGTAGAAAATAGGAGTATATTACGTATACTATGCATTGTTCATGATATTTGGTGTATGTGCATGTGTCCCAACTAGGTTGTGATATAAAATATATCTCTTACTATGAGTCATGGCCAAAGTGGCAGGATTATATGACATGCTAAAGGTTAACTAGCAGAGCTTAAATTCCACCAATTATAGATTACAGAGAGGTACTGCAGTCTGGGAGGCACAGTAGAAATCTCAGCTGTTCCAATTAGGCCTGAGGGAAGCCGGGTGTTCTGGGGAAAACCAGCTGGGTGCGCTGGGTGTGGGAAGTGCTGTCCATTGTTCTATAGAGGCCTCAGCTCTGGCACTCTGTGTGGAGGGACAGAGAGACCTGCTGGGGTGGGGTGGGAGCTCCAGTTCAGGATACTAGTTGTGCCAGGGCAAATGTACCAATTGATACATTCATGCGAACCAATCCTATGTGGCCTTAAGGAAGTGGTTCTCAAAGGGTAGCTCTAGGCCAGCAGACCAGCATCAGTTGGACACTTGACTCGTTACAAAATCAAATTCTTAGAGCCACCCAGACCTCCTGAGTCAGATACTCTGGGAGTGGGCCCCAGCATTCTGATTTACCATGCTCTGCAGGTGATTATGGCATGAAGATGAGAACCAAAATCTTAAGGATGTCCTGATTGGCATTCTGTGTTTGTGTGTCCTAGGACATTAAGCAGGACCTGGTCTAACAGCAGCCATGCTGGCCAAGGATGGTGTCTGCCTGAGCCTCTTGATATGAAATCTACATTCTGTCACCCACTCAGCCTCACAGTTTACCCAGCGCTTTCACACACAGCACTTGTGTGAAAGAATGCTGTGTGTATCCTTCTTACTCCATGTGCTTTCTGGACTCAGCCTGTACAGTTTTCATTGACATGGTTCAGTTTTGTACAGGGCTCTGAAAATGTTCTCAAGATGCACGTGTATACCAGTGTGCAAACTTCCATACATGCATCTGTTCTGCCTTCTCTGTTAGACACTGCTCCTGGGTTAGTCTCCCTTCTCGTTAGTGCTCAGCTCGATACTCAGCAGATAAGCACTGGAGTCCCTCTCTAACCCTGGTTACCCTGTCTGCCCCCAAATACACTGATTACCTTGAAGTAATCTTGATGTGCCTACCCAGCATCTGCAGCCCATTTCCTCCCTGCGGACTCCTACCTGTTACCTAATGACAGAGGAGCTATGCGTGGGTGCTGCCTCCCAGCAATGACAACCTTCACCACCCACTTCCTGTGTTGATTTGTGCTGTTGGGTCCCTGTTGCCTGAGTGAGCTGTGAACATTTATACTACTTCCCACTACCGTCTGAAACTCAGTTTCCACATCTGTAATGTGGTAATACCAATATCTAACACTTACAGACGGTTCAGAGGATGAGAGGAAATGATAGTGTAAAGAACTTAGCTCAGCTCATGGAACATAGTAAGTACCTGATAAACAGCCCGTGAAGAGTTCAGGCATAGTTTTCTATCCCTAGCAAAGCAGTCTCTTCTAGAAGGTTGTGTGGTCTTGTACAGCTATAGATTCAGGTTAAATATAATTAAATGTAAAGAATAAGTGAAGTATTTTTTTTAAAAAAGAATAAGTACAAAGCCAGGTGAGGTGGCATACACCTGTAATCCCAGTGGCTTGGGAGGCTGAAGCAGGAGGATTGTGAGTTGAAAGCCAGACTCAGCAACTTAACAAGGCCTTAAACAATTCAGCAAGACCTTGTTTCAAAATAAAAAGGGCTGGGGATGTGACTCAGTGGTTAAGTGCCTCTGGGTTCAATCCTTGGCACACACACACACTCACACACACACACACACAAAAAAAAAAAACCTAATAAGTGAAATATGAAAGTTTAGTAAAGCTAATTTTAAAAATTATAAGGTGTAGAGGCTGGGGATTGTAGATTAGTGGGAGAGTACTTACCTAGTACATATGAGGCACTGGGTTTGATCCTCAGCACCACATAAAAATAAATAAATAAAGGTATTGTGTTCATCTACAACTAAAAAATATTTTTTTTAAAAAAAACTATAATATGGGCTGGGGTTGTGGCTCGGTAGAAGAACACTTGCCTAGCATGTATGGGGCACTAGGTTCGATTCTCAGCACCAAATAAATAAATAAATAAATCATGTCCATCTATAGCTAAAAATACATTTTTTAAATTGTAAGGTGAGGCCAGGTGCGGTGGAGCATGCCTGTAATCCCAGCAGCTTGGGAGGCTGAGGCAGGAGGATGGCGAGTTCAAAGCCAGCCTCAGCCACTTAGTGAGGCACTAAGCAACTCAATGAGAACCTGTCTCTAAATAAAATATAAAAAGGACTGAGGATGTGACTCAGTGGTTGAGTGCCCCTGAGTTCAATCCCTGATACCAAAAAAAAAAAAAAAAAAAAAATTTGTCAGTTGTATATATTGGTAAGTGCTATGTGAATGTTATTATGAGTCTCTCTGGGGGCCTAGAGGGACACCCCACTCTTCCTGAGGCTGATGAGGTAGTAACTTGTGGAGTTCTGTTCTGCATTGTTGAAACCGAGAAAGAAGAGAACAAGGTCTCTGCCCACATCAAAGGAGAGCATACCAGGTTAAAGAAAGGAACAGGGTAAAATCCCAAATTATCCCTACAGCAACACCTCAAACCTCTGTGGAATGGTTGAATTTTTCTGTAGACCCAAGTGATTATTATATCTAATACCTAGAACAATTAGAAATTTAATATAACCTCTGAACAGCAAAGTATAATGACAGAAAACTCCAGTAAGCTGATCCCAAGCAGCCACCCACACCAGACACAAACCCAGTCTTGGCAAAGCCACCCATAGTCATTTCAATGGGAAGCCTAGAACACAATTCAGCCTCGGTGAAGCTGCTCACCAAGCAGGTGGTGGGATCCCACATAGATGAAACATAAATAGCAAACAAACAGAATTTGAGCTGCCTCACCTGGAAGGATCCCACCCCATCTGATTGTCACACACAGGAAGAAGCCCAGCCATTGCATCTTTTAAGTCAGGATTGTAGCTTAGGCATTGCCCTCTCTACTTTGGGGAAGCTAGTCTGGCTTTATGAGTTTGAAGATCATATGATCATGTGTTAGTCAGCTTTCTGTTACTGTAACAAATGCTCCAAATCGACTGCTTATAAAGAGGGAAGTTTGCCAAGCATGGTGGTGCATCTCTGTAATCTCAGTGACTCAAGAGGCTGAGCCAAGAGGATTGTGAATTTGAGGCCAACCTTAGCAACTTGGTGAGATATTATAAATAAACTATAAAATAAAAATAAACAGAGAGAGAGAGAAAGAAAATAGGTACCTAATGACATGAAGCAGGGTTTGACTTTGACTTTGTCTTGTTAATGTTTTCTATCAGGACTTGGATGGACCAAAGATATCTTTTGTATGCTGTCGTCACATCACCAGATGATTGAATCAAGGTCATAAAAGTCTCCCTCTGAAACAATGAGCTAAAATCACACGAATGAGAGCCATTGACATTGTTGTCAAGGGGAGCGAGAACCCACAGAAAAAAAATCATGTGAATTGCAGTTATATAAATATGGAGTCTTAACAAGGAAACCCATACCTTCCTAGAGTTTGTCTTAGAGGATATCTGGACCATGACCCAGAAGTCACTCAGAGACCAAAGAATAGGCTGACGAGGAGCCTAGAAACCAAGTGTTTGAAGAACAGTTGAAGGCAGTTGGGAGGGGGGTTTGGGGGGACTGAGAAGATTCACAGACATGTGATATCTGTCTTCAGAGGCACTTATTGGAAGGAGAGCTTTATGATCTGGACCAAGGCACAGCCAGGACCCCTGGGGATGAGTTACAGGAAGACAGATTTTGACTCAGCTTGAGGAATAAGTTTCTAATCATTCAACCATCCTACATTGAATCATAATCTCTTGAAAGGAGCAAATTTCTCACCCCCTCCCTGTGATGTTTGTCCTATACTGAGTGATCATCTGATGAGGACGCAGTGACAAGAATCTTATATTTGCTGAGGGTGGGGGTGGCGTGAAGATGGTCTGATGTGTCCTTCAAATCGAAAGTCCCTTTCGATTCCATGAGTCTCTATGCTGCATCCTTCCTGATCTATGTACTCACAGTAGCAAAAGCTACGTTGAATATGCTGATGTTCTGGAGGGGCAGGAGCATGGTGGGTAGTGTCGACAGGATGAGGAGGCCCAGAAAGCTTAGGACCCTGGAAACTTGGAGGCACTTTCTTTTAGGACTGGAAGTTCTGGAGAGGATCATTGACCCCTTGTTCTAGTATTCTTACTCCTCAAAAGCGGTTTCTTTCTGTTTTTTTTTTTTTTTTTTTTTTGTCCTGGGGATTGAACCCAGGGGTGCTTTCCCATTGAGCCCCTTTTCATTTTTTATTTTGCAACAGGGTCTTACTAAGTTGCTAAGGCTGGCCTTGAACTTGTGGTCCTCCTGCCTCAGCCAGCCAAATCACAGGAATTGTAGGCATGCACCACCACCCTTGGCTTGTAAAGCAGTATTTGAGGGGAGTGAATGGAGAAGGGAAGGAGAAAAACCCACAGACAGCACAGAAGCTAAAAATTACACCACCGAAACCTGAAAAAGACACATGTGTTGGGGGTGAGGTGGGACCAGAAACAAGGAGTGTAAGCAAGAAAAGGGAATGATGAACATGGAGGAGAGGGTGAGAGAAGACATTAGAAAAGGTAGGATCTCAGTGAGATTTGGCTGGAAGAGGGTGATAATAAGGGGGCACAAAGAAACAGTATACCCTGTGCAGGTCCCTCTGGGAGCATACATCATTTTTACACCATTGTGGACCAACACATCCACACGTGAGGACCCTCTCATGGAAGAAAAACCACAAAAAAGAGACCTGGAGGGAAAATGGATCCATATCAACAAAGGAGCTCCACAGAAGAAGAGGCCCAGGCCCACAGCAGGGCAAAGCCAGGGTTTCCTGGAGCCTTTCAGAGCAGCCTGTGGAGCAGAGAAGTGCTGAATGTCGAGTTGGGACTACAGTCTCAGCTCTGCCGCTGGTTAGCTGCAGGATCCTGGGTGAGTTACTCTCCCTCTCTGGGCCACAGGGTCCTCTTGAAGAAAACCCAGGGATTGAACTCTGACGTCCTCTCAAGCCAGGTAGGCTATGATGTTAATGATTTATATGCCAACCAAGTTCATCCATAGGTAGAACATGGTTATTCGAGAATCAGAAAATGACCCCGTGACTATGTTGAAGCTGTGCTTTCCTTTGGTAATTTCATCTTTGCCTTCCAGTACTGTTTTAGGGTTGTTCCCTTTGAAAAATCCTGATCTATCTCTTCCAAACTTGAGCTGGCAAGAGAAGGGTGTTTGCCCCTGACTGGGCAAAAGGATGGTGGTATGTAGGTTAACTGAGGGCCCTGGTTTGCCCAGGACTCAGGGGTTCCCCAGGACCAGGGGCTTTCAGTCCTGGGCAAGCAGAGATGGTTGGTCACCATGGTGGTAAGAAAGGTGAAAAGGGTCTAGAGGTGGCTTGGAGGACAGGTGGTTGGAAGGTCGCTTCTCCTACTGCTTTTCCTTGGGGAGTTTCCCTTGTCAGCTGTGGTTTTTGACACAAGGCACAAGTCGCTTCAGAGGTGCGGGGACAGAAGCGAGAGACAGCCTTCTCGCCAGTCCCAAGCCCCAGTTGAGACTACAGTTGCCAGGAAAGACGTTGAAATGCTTGATGAGCACTGGTGCTGTGGGGGATTTTCCCTTTTTATTCAAAAAAACAGAAAAGACCCAGTGGAAAAAAAAAAAAAAAAAAAGATGATTGGTGAGTGGTAAGGCAGGCAGCGGGCCGTAGGCAGCCCCAGGAGACTGCGTGCGAGTCATTTGTTTAAATTTGCAGCTGACGCCTGCCACCTCTCCATAGGCACCAGACGCAGAGCCTCTCAGCATCAGTCAGTGACCAGCGTGGTGACGCACAGCTGCAGCCATGAACTACCCCCTGGCCCTCGACATGGACTTCACAAACTACAACCTGGGAGACCTGGTGAGTAGGGGCAGGCTTCTCTCTGTTGCCCAGGCCCTACTTGGAATTCTAAATATTCTATGCCAAAGTCTAAGGGAGAGAGGACAACTTGGGAGTCCCCTTCTACTGTAGATCTACAGAATCTAGATGGGTCCATCAGCTCTTGCCTTTTAAGGTTTTATTTTCCGTCCCAGTGGATAAGTAAACTTGCTGCCCTTGATGGACATCTTTTAGAAGGAGTTGGAAGACCCAGGTCCAGGCCCGGCAGCTTCCCCTGACTTGCTATATGACCAGGGACCCAGGACTCTGCCTCTCCATTCTCAATACCAAATCCTCCCCTCACCTCTTTGGGCTGGAAGAAGGGACTACACAGGAAAGCACTTTGGAGGTTGTCCTTGTGTTGGGAGGCTGGCACTGCTACACAATCAATCAATCAATGTAGAGCTGTTCATCTCTTGCTATATGATTATATCATCAGGGCATGACATTCTATGTTGGATGGAGAAGTGGAAGACTTAATCTTTGCCCTCAAATGGCTTATGGCCCAGCCAAGAAGAAAGTAACCTTTGGAATCTGTGAGACAATGATTATGTTCTAGACCCAAGGAAGCATGAGACCAGATGGTAGCAAGGGAGAGGATCCCCGGGGCCAGAGTTGGGGAACAGGGGTTGCAGAGTTGGGGAGAGAGCCCTGTGTGAATCCTATAAATGTCTTATAGAGCATGTTGTAGCCTTCTGCAAAGAACTGGAATCTCTAGAGGTAAGGTATTCTTGGAAGGGTTTCTTAGGTGGGCTACAAAAATGGTCCCCGGTACCACACACAATAAAAGGGTCTGGCACGCTTGAGTCTCTACAATGAAGCATCATGGTTCAGTTGACTTGGTTGTCACTGAACTCCTGAAGGATGAATGTGGGAAGTGGCTCGACCGGAGGACCCCCAAGGAGGGATCTGGTATGCAGGCAGCAGAGGACTGATTAAGAAGGTTTCTTGGAAACTTTGTCTTGGTCTTTGGCCATCCCTGGTGAAAGGGCTTTACTCTGAGCTGCACTCTGGCCTAGGTCATAAAGGATTCAGACCCTGGCTCCTGACCTTAAGTTCACCCTAAGCAGGTGTTCAGTTCCCTCCTTTTATAACTCTACCCACTGTGATCCCAGAGTTGCTTGGAAAAAGCTGCCTCTCTTCTTGCCCAGGTCACAGGCTGGGAAGTGTCAGTGGGACATGGCAGAAGTGAAGCGAAGGGAAAGGTTCTTTACACCAAGTCTGGCCTCTGGGATCTAACCGGTTAAAACAGATGTGTAACTAATCCATCTATTAATCAGGTCCTGCTGATGACTTCTCAAGTCCAATGCCAGATGAAAATGCAGGGCCCCTTGTTGAAAAAGTGTTAGTAATTTCAGGATTGCAACAGCAGAGCCAAGTGAGAGCTCCTTCTAAGCTCAGGCCCTCTGTGACTGCCCAGAGGCACGCCAACGCAGCCGGCCCTGAGTCTAACCACAGGTCTGGGCTGTGCCCCAGATCAACCTACAACCTCACTGCCCTCCAAGGTAATGTGCTCCTGCCCCAGCCCCAGGCCGGCCACTGGCCGCACCTCATAGGCTGCCAGGTGTCCTCTACCCGAAGCTTCAAGCTGTCCACAAGCCCTGACCCAGTTGGATGTTTTAATAACCACCTGGAGATCTGGCCGTTCCTGGCTTCTGAGAAACCTCAAAAGTTTCCCCTAACTGCACACCTCACTTCACTGCGTGACCTACTAGAGGCAGGTGGTGGCAGGGGGATAACCGGGCACGTTCCATGTCATGTAGAAAAGCTCCATCCCAAGGAGAGAGACCTGGCAACTGGCTTCATGCTATACCTTAAGCTGGTGGTCCTCATCCAGGCATCTGAATGTGCCTGGACCCCTCAATCAGGGTCTAGCCAAGAGCCCAGGAGTCCTGAAACCCTGCAGGCTCTGGAGCCTTTCTTCAATCAGCCACCACCAGTGCCCCCTCCCTTCTTCACCTACCTCCTGAATACTCTCTCTCTGAGGCTCTTGTCCCCTTGGGAATGCAGACCGTCCCCCTCCAGCCTAGTCTCCCTGTAGGGCCCTGAGCAGCACTGCTCAGTAGACTGTCCTTAGCAGCGTCATAGCACAGAGGCTCTGGGCTGGAAGAGTAGGCAGAAGGGTCCTGCCGGAGTGCCTTCTTAAACAGTTGCTTTGAGTTTGTGTTTTTTTATAGAACTGAGGATGGAACCCAGGGCCTTGTGTATACTAAACCACAACAACTGAGTCAACTGAGCCACCCCTTGCTGCAGTAAATATTTTTTGGTACCAGGGATTGAACCCAGGGGCACTTAACCACTGAGCCACACCCCTGGCCCTTTTTGATTTTGAGATGAGGTCTTGCTAAGTTGCTTAGGACCTTCCTAAGTTGCTGAGGCTGGCTTTGAACTTGTGATCCTCCTGCCTCAGCCTCCCAAGCTGCTGGGATTACAGGCATGTGCCACCACACCTGGCCCCAGAAAATATTTGTTGACTTATGGTGCAGTTGAATCCTTAGCTCACATTTCCCTCTGGAATCCGTCCAGCTTCTTCTATTCCTTTTGCTTCCTACTCCCCTCCCTGCCTTTGTCCAAACTAAATACTGGTCCATTTTTCCAGATTATTTGGTTCTACACTTCAGTGTTGGGGTTGGAACTGGGTTTCTTGTCCATAAACTGGCCATCCTGTGTTCCCTTCCTGCTCTTGAATTCTAAGATCAACTCTGACCATTTAAACTGCCTACTTTCATCCAGGCACAGTGGTGCAGGCCTGTGATCCCAACAATTTGGAAGGTTGAGGCACGAGGATCACAAGTTCGAGGCCAGCCTCCACAACTTAGTGAAACCCTATCTCAAAATAAAAAATGAAAAGGACTTAGGATGCAGCTCAGTGGTAGAGTGCTCTTGGGTTTAATCTCCAGTACTGCAAAAAATAAAATGAAATGCCTGCTTTCCTCAGGTGGGCTGTTAATTTTCATAAATGAAGGATACAAACAGAAAAAAAATCTAGATGGCTAAGAACTGGAAAGAAGGAGCCAGGACCTCAGGGTGGACATGCCAGGGAACCACCTTGTTGGGAAGGTAGGTCTAGACAGGTCTAGATAGACAGACAGAAGATCCTGTCTAGAGGAAGCTTTATTGGAGAAAGCACTACCTCTGGGTAGAGGCAGGACCTGGGATGGTCATGAACTATACCTCCAGCCCTGCCCTACATACCAGCCAACTGCCATAGAGCAGGGGGAGGCTGGTCTAAGCCCCCAAACCTGGTTTTACCTGACCCCATCACCACCAACCATGACCTCAGTGTGACCAGAGCATCACAGACTACAAATCCAGTCCACATGCACTGTCACATTTCACCCAAGAGGTGAGAAGAAGAGGAACCAAAACCAGCTCAGGCTTTTCTGGGCTTTACCTAGGGGCAGGGAAGGATCCCCCCACAGCAACCAGCTCAAAAGTCCCAGAGGAACCCAGTGGAAGGCCCAACTGCAGGGTAGCTGTAGGGGTCAGAAATGAGGGAGAGGCCTGAGGCCATCCTGGAAGGGATCAGCATTGGGGGGAATCTAGGTTTAGGCACACAGACCACAGAGATTCTGTCAGTTTCTCTTGCCTTCCTTGGTGTCACAAACTGGATCTGACCCCACTCTTGGCAGGATAGCTTTTCAAAGTGGCCATGTGGGGCTGAGATTGTGGCTCAGCAGTAGAGCGCTTGCCTTGCACCTGTGAGGCACTGGGTTCTATCCTCAGCACCACATAAAAATAAATCAACAAAATAAAGGTATTTGTCCATAAAAAAAAGAAAGAAAAAAGTAGCCATGTATTTGAAATGGAGAATCAGAACACAAAAATTAGTATTCTTTCAGGAATGGGGGGGTGAAATAGTTCAAATCAATACTATCCCAGGAGATAGTTTTAAGAACTTGCTAGGAGACATGTCTGCAGGTGCTTTGCAGTCCCTAAAATGCAATCTGATATTGAGGTGCAAAGTGGGGATCCCTTTAAATCCAAAGATTCAATGCAGAGGTGAAAGTAGCTTAAAGTCTCCCCCAAAACCACTGCCAGAGCAGTGCCACACTCTTAAGGGCCAAAACCCTTGGGTAGAGAGATGAAAGAGGGGTCTGACTGCTTGCTCCTGAAAGAGAGGTAGAGAGAAAAGGAGGAGCTGGAACAAATGACCCGCAAGAGTTTCAGATGGTCTTCAGAGTGTGGGCCTTCAGGAAGAAGAGTGTGCAAACCTACATTCACACCAGGAGCCCAATCTCACTCCTCTAGACCCCTGGGCCTTCACACGGCTGAAAGATGAAACGACAGAGGCCCTGGCTGCTCCACTTCCAGCTCTTGACTGCTGGGATGTCCACGCAGAGATACGTGTGGTCCTCATGGCCACAGCTATGACCCATCAGCTTCTGTGTGTAGATGCCTCCCTAGCCCAAGGTGACTCAGTCTTTGGAGTCCTGAGGTTGGGCCTGGGGGAGCCATGTGCTTGGTGGGTAGTCCTGTCCCCTCCTCAGGGCTGGGAAATTCATTGGTTGCAGGACAGGCTGGGGGAGAAAAGACTCCTGGTACTGAGGGGGGAAAGATCATGCTGAGAACCACTAGTCCTGGGCAAGGGATGGGAGAATCAAAATGGGATCAGGGAGCTGCGAGCTGGGAGCCGGGAGCCCAGAACAGGAGCTGGGCGCATTAGGCAGCTGAAGGCCACATCCAGTCTCCTCCTTCCCAGGGCAGGCAGGAATTTCTTCCCATGAACTTTCACTTAAACATTTGTCACTCACAAGGGCTCCTTCCCAGTGTTAGACAATTTTGCCATTGGAAAGTTATCCCTCCTTTGACGGAAATTCCACCCCGTAACTTCAGCCCATTCCTCCTACCTGCCCCCTTGGAAGCTCACACCAGGGTCCATCCCTGCCTTCTTGCCCACGGGGGCTCTTTCTAATTCTTGAAGACAGCTCTCATGGACTCCAGTGTTCTCTTTCCCAGACTCTACACCCCTGGAACCTGAAAACTCCCTTCCAGGACAGTCTTCTAAACCCCTCAGCAAAGTGACTACCTCATCCCTTGTCCAGACCAACCAAAGGCTTGCGATCAGAGGCTTCTGTTCACCTAGAGATGACGTTACCTTGCTGTCAGCCACATCACTCTAGTGACTCATTTTAAGCTTTCAGTCCACAAACTCCCAAGTCTTTTTTCTCACGAACTGTTGTGACCAGCTCTTCCCTCGCTTTTCCCTGGACAGTTGATGCTTTGTCTCTCTCCTCTTATTTATTTATTTATTTATTTATTTTGGGGGGGGGGGTTCTTCTTAGGTTTTTCTGTTTTGTTTGTTTTTAGAAAAACTAGAGTTTTTATTTGTTTTGGTACCAGGGATTGAACCCACTAGTATCAGCCATTTTCATTTACAGAGTCTTGCAAAATTGTTTAGGAACTCGCTAAATTACTGAGCCTGACTTTGAACTTGCGATCCTCCTGCCTCAGCCTCCTGAGCTGCTGGGATTAAAGGCCTCTGCCACCACACCCATTTCTATTTTCACTCATGTAATCCCACCTGATTACTTTGGGCCTGTGGTGCCAGCTCATGGAGAACTCTGCATCGTTTAAAGTATCCCCCAGCCCTGTCTCCATTCCAGGCAGGACTGAGAGTGCTAAGGAGGAGAGAGTCCAGGGTAGATCCCTGAGGAATGCCCTAGACCACCAGCCTCACCCTGCAATACCTGCTGACAGAGAATCTGAGCCAGCAGATCCTGGCCAGCCCAGGGCACTAAGGTGGCCTCATCATTCACAGAAGTCACATGGGGTTTGGAGATCTTAATTGCCAGGGAGGGGCCTGGGTCCTACATGGAGGGAAGGAGAAGAGGAACATTTGTGGACCCCACCTTGGGCCAAGTACTTTGAATCTCTGCACCCCACCTTCCCTACCCCACCCTACTGCCAGATGCTGCCCTAGCCCCATCCTGCCCCAGTACTCATGGCAATTTTCTAACTAGATTCCCAGCTCTGTGCCCAGCTTCACTGCAGTTATCATGTTTTCTTGCCTTCTCTGGGGCAGGGGTTCCTGGTCTGTGTGTTGGTTGTGGTCTGGTGGGTGCCTGTTGGTGCCACATGCTGCTATGGCCCCAAATGGGCCCCCGTCTGTGTCCATACAGGGTGTCTGTTGCCATCAGAGTGGGCATGAGGGCCTTGGGTTTCTGCTGCTTCTTATGGCAAAAAGTGAGTGAGCTTGTCATCCAGCTGCCCACCCTGCGCTCCCTCTGTTGTAAGTCACGAGCGCTCTGGTAAGCAGTATAGGCCCCACAGCATTCGGGATTCCTGACTCCTCATCTCTTTCCACCAGGGGCAGAGCCAACCTTGCATTACTAAGGGTTTTTTTGTTTTGTTTTGTTTTGTTTTTTTGGGGGGGAGCAATACACTCCTGTGTATGAGAAGTGGCTTTAACACATGTCACTCACAAACCCCCAAAATGTCTGTTTGACACCTCTGGCTGATATGTACTACCAACTTCCAGTACCCCTCAAACCAGCTTCCTCCCATCTTCCCCTCTTTCTGGGCACTTTGCAAAACCAATACCTATTGTCAAGGAGAAAGAGACAGACCACTTCCCACAAACTTGGGTTCTCTGGAGATGGGGTCCCTGGAGAGATGTTCCACGTGTTGACTTTAAATAGTCAATAACCAATCAGCCTAGATACTCTGAAGGGCAGGTGAGAAGTTGAGCCTGTGGGCCAGATAGGCTGGCTGGTCCTGTGCCCTCCCCTGAACTATGGGGCAGCCAGGCTTCAGCCACTGCCCAGATAGGTGGAGTCCAGCCCCACTAACTGCCTCAACCTCCGCATTTCCCCTCCCTGCCTGAAGCCTGTGCTCAGCAGGGGGACGGCTCACCTCTGTTTCCCCTTGACCTCCTGCTCAATTGCAGTAAGAGGCCAATGGGTCATATTAAACGACTCTTGAAAACAATTCCCAAGAAGGCAAAAAGAACCCTAGATAGATGCAAGAGGCAAGAACTGCAGAATATAAAAGCAGACTAAGTCCTGTTGACCCCAGGCAAGGCTGTAATTTTGTGGAAGGAGCTAGGAAGGCTGTATGTAGGAGGTTGGATCTTGAAGGAAGGGCAGGAATTATGTAGGCAAACTTGAGGAGACAGGCCTGCTGGGCCAAAGCAGGAGTTTGAGCAAAAGTTTGGTGGAAGGAGCAGGTGGGGTGTTGCTCCCTGGAACACAGAGTGCTTAACACAGTAATGTGGAAGATAAGGTTTGACAGATCAGGGGGATATACATTTTGGAGGCATTTAAAGGCCCTCAAAGGAGTTTAGATCTCACCCTAGAGGTCCATGACTTGCAAATGAAAATAGAACAATTTCCTTAAACAAAAACCTATGTGTTGGGGGTTGGAGTTGTGGCTCAGTGGCAGAGCGCTTGCCTCACATGTGTGAAGCGCTGGGTTCGATCCGCAGTACCACATTAAAAAATAAATAAATAAACAAAACAAAGTTTAAAAAAAAAAAAAAAAAAACTGTGTTTTTGACCACACAGTCAAGAGTGAACAGATCAAGAGCTAGGGATATAGCTCACTTGGTAGAGTGCTTGCCTCACATGCACAAGGCCCTGGGTTCAATCCCCAGCACCCCCCAAAATATAAATAAATAAAGAGTAAAGAGCTCCAGCTGGGTGTGTTGATGCAAGCCTGTAATCCCAGCAGCTTGGAAAGTTGAGGCAGGAGGATTGCAAGTTCACAGCCAGCCTCAGCAATGGCAATCTGCTAATCAACTCAATGAGACCCTGTAATAAAATACAAAATAGGGATGGGGATGTGGCTCAGTAGTTGAGTGCCCCTGAGTTCTATCCCTGGTATCCCCCTACCCCCCCCCAAAAAAAAAAAGGTTGAAGAGTTCTGGTTCAAAAGCAAGAAGGAGAACCTGGATCCTCGACTCCAATGAACCATTCTAAATATAATCAAGGGCACTTGCTAAGTCTACAGAATCATGTTGTGTGGAATGACTGCAACTGATTCTGAATTTAGCAATGTATATTGAACATCTTTCCCTGCCAAGAAGCCTCATTTCTTTCAAGTACACACTGTCATTGTTGTGAATGCAAGGAGTTCCACTTACTCCATTCTTCTCCTGATGAACCTTATCACAAAAGTACCTTTTTCTGGGATGGGGATATAGCTCAGATGGTAGAGTGCTTGCCTTGCATACACAAGGCCCTGGGTTCAATCCCCAGCACCAAAAAAAAAAAAAAAAAAAAAAAGCCTTTTTCTTATCATGGCCTTGCTATTAAATGTGAAATTGAAAAAAAAATAGATAAAGACAAAATGAAACAAACACTGCTTACAGGTGGCAGGGAACCAGGAAGGGACTTTAAGCAGGACACTGATGTGATGAGATTTGTGGAGGGCTTCTTTGCTGTTGTTTTGCTTTTGAGACTATGTTGCTCAAGCTGGTCTCAAATTCGTGGGCTCAAGTAATTCTCCCACCTTAGCTTCCAGAGTAGCTGGACTATGGGCATGTTCCACTCAGTTGGGATTTATGTGTTAGAAGACTCACCCTGTCCTCCATGCAAGAAGTGGACAGAAGTGGAGAAGTTGGCAGGAAAGGGACCCATGGAGAGATGGCAGTCCCGAACAATAGGGTGAAGAAAGGCTGGACTGAGGCGATACAAGAGGGCAATGCTAGGGGGGGTGGCAGATGGCTTCGCCATTGCATCACTGTGTATTTTCCCCATCCCCTTCTCATGGAGTCATCTTCTTCAGGGACCAGAAGGAAAGACCCAAGTGGGGAATGGGCTCTCCCACCACTGGGAGTGAGGGTGTGAACCATTTTGGGGCTCCTGTGTGGCAAGAAAGTCCTGTGGCAGCCAGTGAATGACCCACTGTTTGTGGAAGACCCTTTCCCCGTGAAAGGGGGCTGAGACCACCCAGAGAGGGGACAGAGTACTCCACCCATCTCTGCCTCCCTGGGGCTGATCATTTATAGAATTGTCTTTAGAACCCACATAAGTTGGGCATTATGCCAGGCACGGTGGTTCATGACTGCAATCCCAGCTATTTGGAAGGCTGAGGCAGGAGGATCACAAATTTGAGGCCAGCCTTGGCAATTTAAGGAGACCCTGTTTCAAAGTAAAATTAATAAGTAAAAGGGCTGGGGATGTAACCCAATGGTAGAGCACCCCTGCATTCAATCTCCAATACCACACACACACACACACACACAAAGTTGGGTATCATTGGTTTTGCATTGCACGGGGATGGGGGTTGATGGGGAGGGTGGGAAGAACAGATCTGGGAGGTGAGGAGGAGCAGGTGCAGGGGCAGCTGTGAGTGAAAGGTATGAAAACAGGCACCATGTCTTCCTCTGTGGTTAGCTGGTAAACAACCCGAGTGCTGGGGTGGGGGGGCTGATGGAGAGAGGAGGAGGATGGGGAGGAGGGAACTTCCGGAGACATAGTGGGCACACCCCCTTCAGTTAAAACAGGCTCCCTCCCTCCCCTGGGCCTGGTCTGATGCCTCCTTCACTTCCTTCTGCCCCTGGGCTTTCTGTTCCGGGGCTCACCTCGCCTAGAGAGTTTGCTAGGGATGGGCATCTGCCCCCACCAGGCATCTTTCAAGGCAAGCCCAGGCGGTGCTGCTCATTGGCTCCAGAGGTAGATATGCATGAGTTCAAACAAACCTGATCTTCAGCAACACTCCTCTGTAAAATAAGAGTCATATGGCATGTCTTGAGTTTCTTGTGTGGATTAAACTAGATGGAAGGTTGCTACCACAATTTCAATGATAATGAAGACAGGCAGGAATAGGAGGAGAGATCAAGAAGAAACCAGCAGATCACATCAGTACCCACTCTCCCTCCCTGCCAGTGGGATCCCCAGTTTCAGTGCCCTCTATTCTGTTCAGAATTGGAACAGTTATCTCCTTGTCCCAACTAGATCCAGTCTCCAAATGGCAATCCTGATGCCAGTCCCCCAGCCTGCAGCCTTCCATACCTAAGGACACATAAATAAAAAATAAGTCACAGGTACACAATCCCTTAGAGTCTACAAAGCATATCCACAGCATATATCTCCTTTCATCCTCATCATCAACCTGTGAGGGATTAATCCCTTTTACAGATGAATAACAGAAATTGTAGACGGGGGGGTGTGACTTTGTGATAGAGTGCTTGCCTAACATGCATGAGGCCCTAGGTTTCGTCCCCAGCATCATAATAAATACATAGGTAGGTAGGTAGGTAGGTAGGTAGACAGGTAGATAGATAGATAGATAGATAGATAGATAGATAGATAGATAGATAGATAAGAATTTAAAAAGGAAGTCAGAAATGACAAAGTGATTTGTTCAAGGATACTCCAAAGAAAATTAGAATTTCATCAGCAGGACATATGAGAGAATAAGGCCAAAAGCCTCCTGGAGGGATAGAAAACATCTACACATCATTAGGCTTCCTCTGGAAAAATGGAGTCTTCAGTTTCTCACCCTTCTGTCTCCTTGTCCTTGCAGTACAAGGAGTTTGCCAACTACAATGACAGCACAGAGACCCCCCTACAGGAAAGTCACTTCTGCTCCACAGTTGAGGGGCCCCTACTGACTTCCTTCAAGGCTGTGTTCATGCCTGTGGCCTACAGCCTCATCTTCCTCCTGGGCCTGATGGGCAACATCCTGGTGCTGGTGATCCTCGAGCGGCACCGGCATACGCGCAGCTCCACCGAGACCTTCCTGTTCCACCTGGCGGTGGCTGACCTCCTACTAGTCTTCATCCTGCCCTTTGCTATCGCTGAAGGCTCTGTGGGCTGGGTCCTGGGAACCTCCCTCTGCAAAATTGTGATTGCTCTGCACAAGATCAATTTCTACTGCAGCAGCCTGCTGCTAGCCTGCATCGCTGTGGACCGCTACCTGGCTATTGTTCATGCCGTCCACGCCTACCGTCACCGCCGCCTCCTCTCCATCCACATCACCTGTGCAACCATCTGGCTGGCAGGCTTCCTCTTCGCTTTGCCGGAGATCCTCTTCGCCAAGGTCAGCCAACCCCACAGCAATGACTCCCTGCCACGTTGCACCTTCCCTCAGGAGAACCAAGCTGAAACCAATGCCTGGTTTACCTCCCGCTTCCTCTACCATGTTGGGGGCTTTCTGCTGCCAATGCTGGTAATGGGCTGGTGTTATGTGGGGGTGGTACACAGACTATGCCAGGCCCAGCGGCGCCCTCAGCGACAGAAAGCAGTCAGAGTGGCCATCCTGGTGACAAGCATCTTCTTTCTCTGCTGGTCACCTTACCACGTTGTCATCTTCCTGGACACCCTGGCCAGACTGAAGGCCGTGGACAACAGCTGTGAGCTGAATGGCTCTCTCCCGGTGGCCATCACCATATGCGAGTTCCTGGGCCTGGCCCACTGCTGCCTCAACCCCATGCTCTACACTTTCGCTGGAGTGAAGTTTCGAAGTGACCTGTCTCGACTTCTGACCAAGCTGGGTTGCACCGGCCCTGCTTCCCTGTGCCAGCTCTTCCCTGGCTGGCGCAAGAGCAGTCTGTCTGAGTCAGAGAATGCCACCTCCCTCACCACCTTCTAGGTCCCAGCACCCCCCTTTGTTTCTGCTTTCTTCGGGGCAGGCAGTGGCGGTGGAGTCCCTTCCAACAGGATCCGGGGTCCTGAGTGTTACACTGGCTACCTCCCAGCAGGGAGGCAGCTTCTATCTAGGACATCCCTGTCACTCTTCCACCAGCCCTGAGGCTAGGCTGGAGTCCAGGGAAGGGAAAGCAGATCAAAGGCAAAGCAAAAGGTCTCTGTACCCATCTGCATCACCCTGGGCTGAGAGGACTCCACACACCTCCCACCCTAGCTGGCCAAAGCCCTGGCCACAGGGAAAGTCAATCCCCTCCCAGAATACACTCATCCTCTTAAGGGCTGCTGACTGCCACAGATACCCACCTCTCCTCCCATGCCCCATGCCAAATGGAGCCAGGAGAAGCTGGAACTGGGGATGAGCAGAAATTAAAACCGAGATGGCCAGCTAGTGACAGAGTGTGGCCTTAACAATTCTTAGTTCCTTAATTCGGACATTCTGCCAGATCAACTCTGCAGCTGTCTTGACCAAGCAGGAAGCTTGGACTGATCTTCTTTAGATCACGGACAGTGACCAAAACAGCAATGGGTTGGCCCCATGCCAAGGGGTCCTGGATTACAGAGGACAGACTCCAAGTAGGAAGCTAGCCAGTGTCCTAAGGAACAGCAGAAGGCAAGCCAGCAGAAAAGGAGACTGGTGGAAGAAAGGAAAAACTCCCACCGAAGCCCCCAGAGAGGGACAATCAAAGCCAGCTGTCTTATCTGCCCCGGGGCCAGACAGAGGTGGGTGGAGAGCTCCCAGATGGGGCCAGGGGAGGCAGGATCCAGGGTCCTGGTGAACTCTGGGGCACTGATGGAAGGAGGCAGACTCGTTCTTTCCTTGCCACCCTCCTCACAATCAATGGGGCCATGGAAATTAGAGCAGAGGGTCCTGGCCACAGCAGAGGGGACCCTTAGCCATGAGTAAGAGTGGAGACAGAGGCCCCCTGGAAAGGTCCTCTGGAGTCATCTCATCCAGCACCCCCTACTCCATGGTGTCACCTTAGGCAGGGCAGTGTGAGAAGCAGACCTGGGCAGGGAAGTCCCCAAGCCCCAGGAAGCCATGCCCAGCCCCTCAGAGGATACTAGTCAGATGGAACCAGAGGAAGCTACTCCTCGCTCACTCTGGACTCTCCCTCTCAGCCTCTATCTGGGGTAGAGGATCAGGGACTCCTGCATTTGCTGGGGACCCTCTGGATAGCCCAGTTCCACTAAAATCAGTCAGGACCACTGGAGGCCTCCATTGGAAATCAGAAGTATGGCCTGGGGGACTGTGCCCTTACCACAGAATGAAGGGGAAGCCCTGGCATCCCCCCTTTTCTCCCAGCATCCAAGAGCAAGCTGGGCAGTGGAGGAGCCAGACACAGAAGCAAAAAGGCAAAAGGTTGGATTCTGAATTTTCTCTTTTTAATAAAAAGGCACCTATAAAACAGGTCAATACAGTACAGGCAGCACAGAGACCCCCAGAACAAGCCTAAAAATTGTTTCAAAATAAAAACCAAGAAGATGTCTTCACATATTGTATTTATATATTTATATTTATATATATATATATTTATATAATGGTACAAAATGGCTGGGGGTATGGCCATGGATGGAGGGAAGAAGGCTGACCTGTGGAGTTCACCTTAGGAAGCTAGTGGCGGAGGTGAGAGAAGAGGGGACCTGGAGGGCCCTGGGCCCTTTGTGGTCTGAGCCCTCTCCTCAGAGCAGGAAACACTTAAAGGAGGATAGTTTGGGCAGTCTTGGGACAGGGGTGGGGGCTCCAGGGCATAGGGCCCAGGTGGAGGGAGGGTGGGCAGATGGAGGACAGGTGCCCCCCTACCCAATGCAGAGGGCCTGGCCATGGCCCCTGGGAGGTGCTAAGGGAGTCAGGAGCCTGCAGCCAGCCCTGGAGAAGGAAGTGGCGCTTGACCTGGCTGATGGTGGACCTAGAGGACAGCACCAGACTGGGAGAAGTGGGCGTGAATTCCCTTTGTGTTACAGCTGCCAAGGTGAGGCCAGGCCTGCAGGTCAGGAAGGCTAAGGACTGGGACCTGGTAGAAGACACCCTGTCTAGAATGACCCTTGGCCCTGGAGGCAGGGCATAAACTGCCTCAGCCAGGGAACTGCCCTGCCACCTCACAAGGCAGGAAAGGAAGTGAGAAAAGGAGAAGTTTTTTTACTCCTGGGACCAAGGGGGGCTAAACACCCAGTCATGTATGGCTTCAGCTCTGACTAGTGGCGGGTAAGGAGCTCTTCTGGGAAAGAGCAGAGGGGGTTGGGAGGCAGTGGCTGCGCCTGGGTGGCATAGACAGATCTGGTCCATAGCCCTGAGCCTGGGCAGAAGAACCTTGCCAGCAAGTGGGCAGGCGGAGTCAAGGCGGCAGGATGCTCCCCAGCCCCCTCCAATACTTCCCCCATTCCATCCTCAGGGGGTGGAGGCTGGAGGGGAGCAGACTGACTCAGCCAAACCCTGTTCCTTCCTTCTTTGGTAAGAAGTAGGTGGCGGCCTCTGGAAGAGTCAGGGCCCCCCCCACTCTGGGTTACCTAGCCCAGGGCTACTGCAGCCATGGGTTCCAGTGGCATCATACCACCTCATCTGTGGCTCCACTCACGGGGGCCACCAGATACTGCCCCTTCTTCCTTTTCTTCATCCCAGACTAGGGATAAAGGACTTCAAGTTCTGGCTAAGATGTAGCAGCAGGGGCACCCAGACATCCACAGCAGGAAGCCGGGGGCCATGTCACTGGTGTGGGAAAACATGTGCACACGTTTCTCCCTGAATGACTCAGCAGCGGACAGGCTGCCACCCTGGGGTCTCAGCCCTGCTAGGACTCACCAGGTGGAAGCCTCGGTGGTGTGACCTCAGTTTAGGTGTGGGCATCTTGTTGTCTTACTATTTGGAGAGGGGACAGAAATGGTATCCTTTATGGACCCAGAGACACTGCAAACAGTGGGGTGGGTGTGTAGGACTGCATGTCCCTGGGTCCAGGGGAATGGAGGGGGCAATCATTTGAAGAAGGGGAAAGGGTTTCTTTTATCCTTTGTTTTTTTTTTTTTTTGTGTGACTTCTATCAAAACACAGAAATACAGCACACGCACAAACCAGCACAAAAGCGCAGCGCTCTATTTACAGCTCCGGCTGGCACCTGCCCACCTGGCCAGCCGCCTGCAGAGGGGGTTGGGAGAAGGGGTCAGCCACGTCAGCAGGGAAAGGAAATGAGGCAGGAAAAGACAGAAGGAAAACCGGGAGGAGCAGAGAAACCGAGAGGAGAGAAGTGGAGCTTGGGCAATGAGGAGAAAGCGGCACAAAGGGACAAAAAGGGGAGACCCTTCCTCTCCTTCACCTCTCCCCCAAGGACCCAAAGCATAGTTGAAAGTGGGGGTGGTGCAGAGAAAGAGGGAAAATAGAGGTTCCATAGGAATCGGAGGGAAGGGAGGGGCAGTCCTGGAGGCAGAAACGGAACAAACCCCAATCCCAAACCCCCCACCCCACTCTGCCACTTCCCCCTAAGCTGCCAGCACATCTGGTTTCCACAAATGCCACTCCCCACACAAGCCCCTTCCCACCCCTCCACCCCAACCCTGGACCCAGGCCATCCCAACACTGGAGGGAAGAAACTTTTTTAAGGTTAGCATATTTGCAATATTGCCCAGCTTCAGCCCCCAAGGGGATGACTAGAAGGGCAGGTTGGCCATGCTGCCCGGCGCTGGGAGGTAGCCCATCTGGCTGTCCAGAGACACACTGCGCTGCCGCAGGGGGTGGGACACCATGAGGTTCTGCTGGGGAGGGGGGCCCATGAGGGAGCCCTGTGGGGAGAGCATATGGGGGGGCTGGCTATAGACCTCGCCCCCCACACCTCGTTGCTTCATCAGCATGAAATTCTGCTGGGTCATGAGGCCTTGTGGTGGGGACATGACCCCCTGGTGCAGGCCGTGGGGCACCATGCCCTGCTGTGGGGGCACACCTGTCCTTCCCAGCAAGGACATCTGTCCAGGGTGGCACATGGACATGTTGAGCCCCCGTTGGACGCCCTGCTGGCCCGGGAGGTTGGGGGGCCGAGACGGGGTCTGTTCCGCCATCATGTTCTGCAGGTTCATGAGATGCAGATTGGGGGGCTGGGCCTTGGGGGGCTGGTTCTCACTCTTAGGGAAGTACTGGAGGGTGCTGCTTGGCTTCTCAGAGGGGATGATCCTTGACAAGTCGAACTCGGGGATCCCCGTCGGGGTGGGCCGGATCACCTCGCTCAGCTCAGGGTCGTTCAGCACTGATGCCACCCCAGGGAGCACCCCTGGTGGGTATGCGTCTCCCATGCGCCCAGCCATGCCTTTGCCCATTAGATGCTGTTGGGGGGGCATGGGGCCCGGCGGCTGGGTGGGCAGGTCCTCCGGAGGCAGGGGCATGCCTGAAGGGTAGTGCTGCTGCAGGCCAGGTCCCCCGCCCCCACCCCCAGCAGGGGCCATGGCACCATGGGGCTGCTGCAGCCGAGGGGGGAAGGGCATCATTTGGGAGGAGCTGGGCACAGGGCCACAGGGGGCATTCAGGGAGTCTGGGCCCCCTGGAGCCATCATCATTGAGTTTTGGGGAGGCCCTCCTGTCCCCTGTGCATTGGGGTGCAGTGGAATGTTGGAGCCCAGAGGGGTGGGAGAGGGCAACATGGTAGGTGGGGGCTCATGGGACAGGGGCTGCTGGCCTGCCAGGTTCATGCCCATGGGGCTCTGGGCAGCAGCAGAGTTCAGGTGCATCTGGTTGGGCTGGTTGTTGCTGATACCTATAAGAAAGAGGACAAGGAGGTCAGAACTGTGTGCACCAGCTGGGGGAGACAGAACCAGTCCTTCTCCCCACTCCCCACCTTTTACCACTGACCAGCTGCCCTTGGTTGCAAGGGAAGGGACTGGGAAAATTTAAGCTAAAAGCCAAGAGCCCAAGATCTGGCCCCATTTGCCATGGACACATTGTGGGATGCTGAAAAGACCACTTGAGTGCTGTGGGCTGGGTTTCACTGAATGACTACCAGAATGGGAAGAGGGCCCCGGACCTCACACCAATGCCTACAGCCCTGTGGAAGCATGGAGACGCCAGCACGACCACAGGGGCGACTCCCGGCCATGCCCACTCTTCCCATTCCCAGTGGCCCCTGCCTGTCCTCGCACCTGGCCCGGAGCCCTGGGATGGTGGAGGAGGGGCTAGCAGGGGCCGGTCAGGCAGCAGCTCGTCGTCTGAGGTGGCGATGGTCTTGATAGCATTGTGGTAGAGCGGGGTGGAGCTGGGCATGGCGTACTTGGACATCTGGGACATCATCAGTGACAGGGGGTTCTGGGAAGGTGTGGGATCTGGGGAGGAAGTGAATGGGAGGCTGGGGTTCATGAGGCCGCTGGGAGGATTGGCAGGAGGTGCTGAGGAGCTGCTCCGGGGGCCGCTAGGCGGGAGGGCACCTATAGAAGCAGGGAGACAAAGAAAGTGGGGAGTGACTGGGGAGGGTAAAGTGAATTTGCTGCTCTTATTAGGGGTTTAGGAAGAGGTCAGCCTACCAAATCTCCACCTAACTCCACCGGGCACAGCTACAATCCCACTGAACACAGGCCCCTCACAACCACCACAGCCCACCCATACTCAAAGCAATTCCTATAGCCTCAGGGCCCCGGGCAGTGGGGCGATCCCAAGTCCCAAGTGTGACCCCTCAAAATGCCTGGGACATGTACATGGTGCCTCAGACAATTTCAACACCACTACCACCACCTGACCCAGCCCATGCCTACCCACCACAGAGGTGCCCAACTGGAGTCCAGTAACCCCGCTGGCCTATCCAGCTGACTCACCCTGTTCCATGTTGCCCAGGGTGGAAGAAGAGTTCATGTTGAGAGGCGGCTGCTTATTCTGGGAGACCCCAGGGCTGGGCATGGCTGTCTTGGGCGAAGCCACCCAGCCTGGAGAAGGCACCGCCATGGAGGGAGACTTGAGCCTGCTTGGTGAGCCGGTGGGTGAACGGACATTGAGGGAGGAGCTGAGGACCTGGGGCGATTTGAGAGGTCCTGGAGGGTTAGCGGAAGGCAAGGGCACCATCTGCGAGGGAGTCTGGGGTGACTTGAGGTTGGCGGAGGGTGAAGTGACCAGGGGTGAGTGCACCTGGCTAAGGGTGGGTGACTTTAGGTGCCCCATGCCCGGCGAGCCCATCTGATTAATACTGATGGTGAGGTCTGAGGGCCGTCTGCCCAGTCCCCGACTGGGGGCTGAATGCACAGACCCAGGAGGAGGATTGGATGCAGGGGGCAGAGGCATGTGGCTGAGCCGAGTGGTGCCCACAGTGCCCATGGGCATTGAGCTCTGGTCAGGGCTAAACATGTCTTGGGTATTGCCCAAGTCCTGGGGCATGGCTTGGTAGGGTGCCTGGCCCCCAGAGAATCCTTGCTGGCCCTGGTTGGGAAACTGTGAAGGCATTAGCATCTTCTGTGGACCGCCCATCATGCCACTGCTATTCTGAGCCCGAACCCGGGCCATCTCCTCAGGACTGAGGCCCTGAGGCCCCATCATGTCCCCAGGACCCCGCATCTTCTGTGACATCAGCATCTGTTGCTGCGGGGTCATCTGCACGTTCAGGTTCATGTTCATGTTCATGTTCACGTTCATGTTCATGTTGAGGTTGCCTGGCCCCATGGGTGGGTCCACCTCCCTCAGCCCAGTCTGCCCCATGGGTGGGCTCAGGAGGCCACGACCTCCACCAAACTCCATGCCCATAGGTGTTCCCGCCAGGCCTTCACCACCAGACATCTGCCCAGGAAACATGGAAGGATCCATCTGTCGGTGTGCTTGCATCATCCGCTCCATCTCCATGCTCTGCCCCATGCCGCTGCTGGCCATACCCAGGGGCCGCTGCATGCCCATCGACCGCTTTTCCAGCAACTGGTGCCGTAGCAGCTCCTCCCTAACCCGAGGGGTCATGAATCGCTCCGCCTCACCCTGCCCACCTGGGTAGGGCACAGCATTCTGGGCAAAATTGCCGGGTCCCCCCATAGGGGGCAAGTCTTCAGTCCAGCCCATGCCTGGCCTCACAGGCCTCTGCATGGCATTCATGGGTACCTCCATGGGCATACTCTGCATGCCCCCAAACCCAGGCACCCGTTGCATCTGGTTGCCTGGGAAACGGGGACCAGGGAAGGGAGGTCCTCCCCGGAGCTGCATGGGATCTTGGACGTCCATGGGCCCCCGCAGCTGTGCGCCCATTCCAGGTGGCCACTGGTCCCCAGGCTTGCTGTGGTAGGGAGGCGGGGGCCCCCTCACCATCATGCCTCCCATGCCCATCATGTCCTGCAGAGGGCGACCCCCATGCAGTCCAATCTGCTCCTCTTTCCGCCGCTTTTCCTCATAGTACTCTTCCTGCAGCTTGCGCCATGCCACTTGCTCAGGCGTCAGGCTATCCTGGCCTAGCCTCTGCATCATCATGTTCATCTGCTGGCCCATGTCCCCTCCTGGGGGGTGCCCAGGCACTTCATGCTCCAGTGGTGGACCCCCGAGGCTCTGTGTCTGTGAAATCATGGACTGCAAGGGTTCCTCGTACTTCTTTAGCCCACTAGGAGGGGCTGTGGGTGGCTGCTGGGGGGCAGGAGGGGCTTGTGCTGGTGGGCCCCCCTCACTGGCTGCTCCTGGGGGCCCCTTGAGGAAGGGCTCAGTCTCTCCACTGCGGAGCAGCAGCCGCTCAATGTCTCTCAGCGTCTGCAGGGAACGCTCCCGATGCTCTAGCTGCTCTTTGGACAGGCCCTCGGAGCCCACCAGGCTGCGCTGCCCATTGCCGGTGGGTGCAGCCTCCCCCAGCAGGGTGGGGCCAGGGGCACTGCTGGGGTCTCCTCCAGGAGGCAGAGGGTTGTTTGTGGTGGCAGCTGTTGGGGTGTTAGGGTGGGTGCCCCCAGTCCCACCACCTGTGCTGGCAGCTCCCACTGAGTTGGGGGCCAAGTCCTGACTGGTGTCCTCAGGAGGTCCCTCCGGGGGCAGAGCAGGTGGGGCACTGCCAGGGGCTGGGGGTGGTGGCGGCGGCAGCGGAGGTGGCTGGGACTGTGGGGTACCTGCTGACGGTGTGCTCAAGGGCAGTGGTTCCGGGGTGGGTGGCACTTTGGGGGCCTGCAGGTGGACAAAAGCAGAGTGTAAGATAGGTAAGGGACATCCTAATCAATCTCAGAGCCAAACCAGGCACCACACTCACCTGGTCAAGCTTGGCCCGGGGCACATTCTGCTGGTGGTAGGCAAGGATGGAGTCTGCCCGGCCCTGCAACACGGCCTCTGCAGCCCTGCAGCAGAGAACCAGGCATGGTCAGCTCAGAGAGGTGGGTAGGAGGGAGCCCCCCACCTCACCCAGCCTACCCTGCCCCCCTGTACACGCTCACTTGGAACCCCAGGCTGAGGGGCACTGGGCAGACACAGCAGACCTGGTCTCCTCTGAGGCACTTACGTGTTGGCCAGGTGTGTGGTGAAGACGTACACGAACTGCGAGGGAGGCTTTCCAGGGACACCCCCGCCCCCACCCCCGGGGGCATCAGGACGAAGGCCTGGTGGGGGGCCATGTGGAGGGCCTGGCGCGCTGCTCTCGTTGAGGGGCAGTTGGGCAGTTTGGCCGGGACCCAGCTGTGGGGCCGCCATGGCTGGGTCTGCTACATTACAATCTGCAAAAAGAGAGAGGAAAGGAAAGGGGTGAGTGTCTCAGATGCAAGGAGAACCAGCTGGCATCTCCTGCCCAGGAAGCCCACTGCCTCCCAGTGCCTTTCTGAGGGTCCTTTGTTCCTTCAGTCTGGTATATTCACCAATCTTGTTTGCCCAAGCTCAGTCCTTGCCCAGGATGGCAAGAGTGGTGTCCACAGGGAGAGGAGGGAGAGGGAAAATGTGGCCCTTACCAATAGGCTCCCACATGCCTGGTGTTCTGCTGGATACTTACAGTTGTGATTTCATGTAATTGACACACCTTTGGAAGGAATGCATCACACTCTAGGTTACAGAGGAGGAAACAAGCCTGGCAGGGATGAACTGACTCACCTAAGGTCACACACCCAGCTAATGCGGAGCCAGGATTTGAACCCAGGATAGGCATACCAAAGTCCTCCTTAGCTATTCTGACCCTTCCTGCTGTGGTCTGTGTGTGTGTGTGTCTATGTACCGTCTAGTAACTCAGGCACAGAGAAAGCAAAGAAGTTTCATGAACTGATGATTCAATGATTCATCCTAGCCCCACCACTAACTGACTTGGTGATTTATGAATAAGACATGTTCTCCCTCTAAGCCTCAGCTTCTTCACCTACACAATGGGAACACTATTTAACCAGCCTGTACAAGGGATAGATCAAAGAAATATATTTACTATGTCACAAGTAAAAAAAAAAAAAATCCATTTGAAAAATGGAGAAGGTTAGAAAGGCTATGTAGAAAAATAAACTATTTTCCCTCTCCTCTCACAAAACAGTAAATGCAGACTTCTGGTCCCCAAGAATTATGTGGGGATTTCTCCCCACCAACAACCAATCAATCAATTCTGCAGGAGCAGACTCCAGCTGGGTGGCCTCTAGTTCAATTCTAACATTATCTACCTGCAATAGCATTTGATTGAACAAGTTAAAGGCTCCAGCCCACAAGACCAATACCACCACCACCACCACTACCACCACCTCTTCCCCCACCTGATTCCAATGTCAAGCCAACTGCAAGCCCTGGGTTGTCTACCTCTGAACGACCTGCAAACTGGCATTCCCAGGACCCACTCCTGAGATTCTACTAATCTGCTAAAGCAGCTCACAGAACTCAGGGAAACATTTTACTTCCCTTTACTGGTTTATATCATAAAAGACATTACAAAGGAGACAGATGAAGAACTGCAGAGGGCAAGGCATGAGGGAAGGGGTGCACAGCTTCCACCCTCTTTCCACAGGTGCAAACTTCCAGGAACCACCATGTTATATAACTATATAATCTATATAATATACCAAAGCGGCCACGGGTGGTCAGCTCAACCCTCAGTCTCCCCTGCCCCGCAGATTAGAGAATGGGACAGAGAGTCCAATCCTGCCTTGGTCTGTCCAGAGACCAGTCCCCATACAGAAGCTACCTAAGAGCTGCCAGCCACCAGTGAACTAATTAGCATATAAAAACACACATCACTGTGGAGATTCCAAAGATTTGAGGAGTTGTATGCCAGGAAATAGGGCAAGATCAAATACATATTTCATAATATCACGGGCTGACACACTGGGAACACTCCCAGAATAGAACCGCTACTCTCAGCACCAAAAGTTCTATTCCATAGCCACAAACTTGACTCTCAGTCCTAGCCTACAAAAGATCCACAATTGGATATCAATGGGTCTAGGTAAGTGGGTGGACCCATTCCCATGCCAAGATAAACCAGTCAAAGGCCCTGGCCTGCAGACAATAACAGTACTGTCAGGTAACACAAGACCACCGCCTAAAGCTGCCTCCCTGTGCCAGGCTAGGGGCACCCTCCGATAGCTCATCATCAGGATCCCTTCTTGGATAAACCTCTGATTGACCCACCACATATTGGCTCTGCTCTGGACCCTGTTTCCCCAATTTCACATAGAAAAGCAGAACCAAAAGTTTGTCCTGGGGGAGACATGAGAACAGACCTCAATGATGAGGGCTGCCCTGGGAAGTAGACAATATAAACTCAGCATGCATAACAGGCTCCTGGCTACAAGGCATGGGGAGGGAGTCAGAGTTTATATCAATAAGGAACTTTCTAGTACAACAATAAAAATACAAGTTAATGCTGTTCTAAGTGTGTTACATGTATGAACTTACTCCTCTTACCTCTTATCTTTGAGATAAAGATTATTATTTTGGTGGGGGTTACTGGGAATTGAACTCAGGGGCACTCAACCACTGAGCCACATCCCCAGCCCTATTTTGTGTTTTATTTAGAGACAGGGATTCACTGAGTTGCTTAGCACCTTGCTTTTGCTGAGGCTGCCTTGAACTTGCAATCCTCCTGCCTCAGCTTCCCAAGCTGGGATTACAGACATATGCCACCACACTGGGCAAAGATTATAGAGGAGAAACTGAGGTCCTTTCCCAAAATTTATACAAATAACAAGTGGTTGGGCTGGGGTTGTGGCTCAGCGGTAGAGCATTCACCTAGCACGTTCACCTAGCATGTTCAAGGCCCAGGGTTTGATCCTCAGCACTACATAAAAATAAATAAAATAAAGGTATTGTGTCCAACTACAACTAAAAAATAAATATTAAAAAAAAAAGTGGAGACTCTAGGATGCAACCTAGGCAGTCTGATCTCTGACCTTATGCTATTAATGTCAGCACTGTTCTGCCCCTCCATTAAGAACTCTTCAAGAATCCAATAGCATTAAAACTAAAATAGTCATTGTGGTTTGGTATGGAATTTTAGTATAATTTCTTTGCGCCTACCTATGTTTTCCAAAGTTTCTACAAGGTGTAGTCTAATATTACAAAAGTGAATGAGAAGTGTGGGAGGGGTCCTCTCCTAGGAAGCAGTGAAGGTTCTACCATTGAAGGATTTAGCCAGAGGCCAAGGGCCACCAGGCAGTCCCACCTGAGAGAGGGGACCTGGGACTAGATAGTCTTTGAAATCCCAGCCAGCGTTTTCCCTCCCCAACATGGTGCAATCATTCCACATTTGCCGTTTCCTCCTCTGCAATAAGGATGTAAGGATTCAATGAAGTGGCCAGTATATTTTTTCTTTCTCCTTTCTATGGTCCCTAACTTCAAGAAGTTCACAACTTAACATTCTCTGATGTTTCTTTATTTCTATTTTTTCTTTTAAGTTTTTTTTTTTTTTTTTTTTTTTTGGTACTGGGGATTGAACCCAGGGTGCTTAACACTGTCTACATCCCCAGACCCTTTTTTCTTTTTAAATATTTTTTTTAGATGTTGATGGACCTTTATTTATTTATTTGCAGTGCTGAGAATCGAACTCAGTGCCTCACCCATGCCAGGCAAGTGTGTTACCACTAAGCCACAACCCCAGCCCCCCAGACCCTTTTTCATATTTTATTTTGGACAGGATCTCGCTAAGTTGCTGAGGCTGTCCTCGAACTTGTGATCCTCCTGCCTCTGTCTTCCAAGTCACTAGGATTACAGGTGTGTGGCATCATCCCCAGCTTCTGGCTAGTTTCTTATGCATTAAGTTGCCCCCAACCCCATAAAAAAAAAAAAAAAAAAAGATGTAAATTTTGAAGGAAAAGCGCCAAATAAATTAATGCAGGCTTCCTAAGGTCAGTGTCTGTGCCCGTTCTCCCCATCACTCACGAAGGCCCAGGTATTGATCGATAAAAGAACATTGATCGATAAAAGAACGTGAGGAGTGGGCATCTATCCACAACCACCACTCCTCTTCCTAGTAACACACCCCAGGTACTTGCTGGAGTCAGTCAGAGATTAGGGAAGGGCACCAGAGATCCAGCCAAGTGTCAACTCACACCCAGGCTTAGCACTGCTTTGCACAGCGGATCCAACTTGTCCAAACTCCCAGTGAGGTTGGAGCCTCACCTCTCTCTGCTGACCAGTAGATGGCAGCATAGGCCAGGAATTCATGGTAAAGGTTCAGGTGAGTTGGACAGGAAAGTAGCCACCTAAGAGAGCCCCACCCCACAGGGGTCCCTAAGGAGAGACAACCACTGAGCGCAGGGAAGGTAGAGGCTAGACTGTCACAGTTCAGGAGACAGTCTAAGAGGTAGATAGGAGAGAGGAAGCCTGGAATCCTGGCTCTTGCTATTTTTTCCCAGACTCAAGTAGGAGGCTTCCTTAGGGCAGCTATCCCTGGGGAAACCATGAGCCACAGCATCATGGCATCAATGGACACTCACTGTGGGTGGCCCCAATGGGCTTGTCATCCTCTTCACTGTCAGGTCCAGAGCACCATTCGTCCCCACTGTATGGCTGCTTCCGCTCCAGGACACAGCGCCGCTTACTCCGGGGTGCCACCTCTGCTCAGGCAGGATGCAGGCAGGCAGGGGTAAGACTGAGTGCACAGAGGTCCTGTTCTCCCCAACCCAGGGTCCCTCCCAAGCCCGTTCTCCAGATGCCACACCCCAGAGGGCACTGCCCAGACCATGGTGGGCACTTTGCCAGTTCATAGCCCCCACCACACCACCATTTGTTTCTGATTTCTGTCTCCAGCCCCAGCTGCTTGTCTCCCCTCCCCCCCCAACACCAAGCACAGCATAATCCCCAACCACAACTGGTTCTAATTAGGGCTGGGGGGGGGGGAGGGGGAAGCTGCATCCACCCTTCCAGGCCCCAGTGCCTGTTCCCAAACAGTTCCCACTAGCCAGGAGCCAGGCGACCAGGAGGTTTGGGGAGGTGTGTGGGTCTGTGGTGGGAAGGCAGGACAGAATGAGACCAGAAGCCCATCATTCTATGTGGCCCTTCCACGGGTGGGATGGGGATAAGGGAAAGGTGCCAGTGCATAAATACTGAAGAGACATGGGATGAGGATTAGGCAAGGGGGCAGAGAGATGGTCTCCTGGCCAATTTAGGCTTGGATTAGATGTTGCAAAGGTTTTGAGGATAATGAAATGAGGTACCTTTGGCCTCTGAATCCAGGGATGGGGTCCCAGCCTCCCGCTGCTCTCCAGAGTCCACAGACACGCTCCGCTCCCGCTTCACCTTGCCCTTGTGCGAGCTGAAAGAGGGCACCCCTGCTTGGGGGTTCTTCAGACTTGAGTTGCTAGGTGAGATCTGGTTGGCTTTGGCCCCATGGCTCCCCGCCCCCACGCCCTTCGAGCCCAGGTTGCAGGTGGGTCCTTGGTTCACATTCTGGTGCTGGGATTGGGCCCCGCCATTCCCTGTCTTGCCATGATTGGTCAATTTATTTTCTGGGTGCATTGGCTTGGCTGGGGCAGGGGGGCAGTGGCCGCGGGGAGACAGCGGCGGGCTCCCTGGAGCTTCTCTCCTCCTGGGGTGGGGTAACCTGGGAGAAGGTAGGAGAGATGTGAAAAGTTAACCTTACTAGGGGCTAGGTATGCCTGGATTTTAATTGTCTCATCCTGTTTTAATTAATGGTGAATATGGGGGGATGAGTAGTATCAAGACCACCAGCTATTCCCTATCTCCCTCCATGGACCCTCAGACAAGAGTTGATGCCCTTGCCCACCTTGGGGAGGGGAGATGGGGCAACCTCCCCACAGCTCCCACAATTCAAATGAAAACCAGGTCTGCAGTTGACAGAAATTGCCCACTACAGGCCCAGTATCCATCAGACTGCAAACTTCTCTGGCAAACCTGTCCCCCAGCACCTAACCAATACTTTAGCACCCTCTCTTCTAGGGTTTACTGTCTTCAGATTCTTTCTGAGGTCCCAAACCTCAATTCCCATGTGTCCCAACACAGACAGAGAAGGAACACAGGACCTGTGCGACACTGCTCATGTCCCAGCCCTACTCCCCTGGGGAGGTAGGGAAAGCACACTTGAGAGTGGTACCCACTGGTCCAGACAGCTCCCCAGAACAAGAGGGGAAGACCTGAAGAGGGTGGGCCGGCAGGCCTGGCGGGCAGGCAGGAGCAGGAGGGGGGAGGGGAGCGGCGTGTCAAGCAGACGGGAGTGCAGCTTGAAGCCAAGGATTCCTGCAGCCTAGGCTGCGGGCCCTTTAAGCTCCAGCCCGCTCCCCCCACCGCCTCCCCCTCCCCGGAGACCTATTAATAGCCGCTGGAAAGATCACATCACGGGAGAGGATATTTATCCCCCCTCATTCCACACCAGCTCAGATTTATTTCAGCTCTGCTGTCCTGCTGCTGCCGCCTGGCCCTGTCTGCCGGCTTCTCCAGGAGAGGAGGAGGGAGGCAGGCACCACCCCCACTCCAGCCTCCACCCCCAGCTAGACTGAGGCCAGGGGGCGCCATCGGACCCCACAGTAGGGTGGATGGGGGTCTGCTCTAACCGTTTTTGGAGGGAAGAGCTAGAAGGGACCAGAAGCAGCAGGCATAGCTGACTGCCAGTCCCCGCTGTCCCCTGGGCCTGGGTGCTAAGGTTGGCAGCGGCTCCTGCCTGGGGCTAGGCCTTCTTCCCACTCCACCCCCGCTGTAGTCCACTGGTGGCTCGGGAGCCAGGTGTCCAGGTGGACTTGCTCCCCAAACCAGCACAGCTCGGTCCCATCACCACTGGACCCTTCCCTTCCCCGCTCTCCACACACATATCCCGCCCTCCACGTCACCCACACACCTTGTCTTGTTAGCCAGGATCCTCATGGCTCCCACACACAGTGGGGCTACGGCCCCTGTGCGTGCCCAGGGCCCAGCCAGGTACTCGGTACTGAAGCACGGACTGCAGCAACAAGCCCCAAAGAGAAAACTTGTGACTTGGGGAGGGGGTATGAGAGGGGGAGGGGAGAAGGGAGGACCCAATAGCCCTGAGACTAGGGAACTGGATAAGGTAGGGTGGGACTGGAAAAGGAAGACTACGAGATCGGGTCACGATCCTAAGGACCAGTCCTAACCCCATCCCTCCCGCACCTTGCCCTCAGGGAGCTTGCAGTCTCCAGCAAGCCACCCTGGCCCCCCACGGGATGCAGACGCAGAATTCACTAAAAGGCTAGGTTGCAAAGGTGCCGCGTGGGGCGGCCGCGAGGTCTGCTCAGGGCCCCTGGGGGACTCCCGCTCCCTGACACGCCCCTCACCCTAGGCTCGGGAATCCCTCACGCCCCGCCCCAAAGCTGCGCCCAGTCCCTGGGCGCTCCAGCCGCCGAGGGGCCCGGGGTGGGGGGCAATGCCCCGCCCCCAGCTCGAGGCCTAGCCCGTGCCCATCCCAGCAGGCCCGGGCGGGCAGCGAGAGGCCTGGCGGGGCCCCGGGGCTGCAGCTGGGCTCTTCTGGAGACCAGTAACGCTGGCTCAGATTCCTCCCCGACCGCAAGAATGCAGGAGCCTCCCCTCCCCCCGCCCTGCACCCCCACCCCGCCCCCTTCGGCAGAGCCCCAGCGGAGAGGCAGAGCGAGCAAGCGACAGAGCCAGCGAGGCAGCGAGCAGGGAGCAGGAGGAGGACAGGGCTGCAGCGTGGTTCTTCACGGCCTGCGCGCGCGCGGACAGACACACGGACGAGTCCCGCGAGGGGCTTTGCGCGCGCCGGCCGGCGGCGGGCTCTTGGCGCGGTGGGGCTGGGGCTCAGAGACCCACAAGTACCCGAACTCTGACTCACACTCTCACAGCTCACACGTGGACAGGGAGACAAAGACACGCACGGAGCCCAGGAAACTAGAGGCGCGCTCACGGCCAGCCCGTGGAAGTATGCGGGAGGCCCCAGCAGCGCTGCTGGGACAGGAGCCACCGACCACTGTGGAGCGCACAGACACCGGGCCGCCAGCGAGCCGAGTGGGAGCTCAAGGACTCATTGAGCAGATGAGAAGACTGAGGCCCCGCTAAGAGGGAGCCATAGAAAGTTGAGCTTTACAGTCACAAAGAAACACACAGGGCCATAGATACACCAACAAACAGACTTAGACAAACACAGACGCCTCACCCAACCACCCCCTGCTCGGTCCCCTCCCCCTCCTTCAGCAGCAGATCCCGGTAAAAGGTGGGGGAGGGAAGGGGAGGAGTCTTGGCCTCGGGAGCGTCGTCCGGTGACAGGCCCTACCAGACACACCCGTGCACACTCCCGCAGCTCCCTGTGTGGCTGCGGGAACCTAGTCTGGGACCTCGGGTGGAGGGGGCCCCACCCGCCACCCTGTGGGAGTCTAACCCTAACTTCACCCAAGAACACATAGACTTTCCCACTCCAGCCGTACCTCTAGAGAGAAAGGCTCCTCAGGGAAGGTTCCAAAGTCCATAGCCAGGCTGGGAAGAAAACCCACCCCCACCCTGGCGCCTAAGCCCCCATCACAACCAGGGAAAAGCAGAGGCAGAAGTCACTGGAGACACCTGGGCTTAGGGATGGGCCTATGGTTGAAAGGTATTCCAGGCTCTCACCTCACCCCCTGGTGGATTTTCAAAACTACCCCATTTCACAATGAGGAAACTGAGGTCTGGGGTAAGGAAATAATTTGCTTTTGGTTCAGGTGACAGCATTGGTACAGGACCCCAGGCACTGCTTTGTCACCTGGGAGCCATGACTGTTCATCTGAGCCTACACCAGATAAGCGGACTTACTACATTCCAGTTGCTGTGTCCCATCCAGTGTAAGGGGGTCAGGGTAGGGCAAAGGCCACCCACTAACTTCTATTAACAACCTCAAAATTTGGGAACTTGTAATATTTGTAGAGGAGCTGGTAGAAAATTAGTCCTCTCCAGTGGCCCCAGTGAGGCTAAGGCTCCTCTCCAGAAGATTCTTTGAGTTGCCCTCTCCTCTAGGCCTCCACTCCCTGCTCCCACCCAGCCCCAGTGCGAGCTGAGTCAAGCACGGATGAGTCAGGACTTTCCCATCTCACACCTCCCCCCTCAACCCCTCAGGAGTTGGCCCCAGCTCCCAAAGACCCCCTCCTCCTTCACACAGTCCCAGAAGACACTGGGAAGACCTGGCCAGGGAAGGCAGGAGAGCTGATTCCTGGTGGGAGGTTTTTAAACAATGAAGGGGCCTTCCTAGCAGTAGGTCTGGAGCCCCTGAGACAGTGAAAAGAAAGGAAGGGAACTCTGGGAACGATCACTTTTGGGCAATAGGGTGGGGGGAGGCGACATGTGCTCACAAACAGGGAGCAGGTGCAAGTCACCTGAGTGAAAGGCCAGTAGCATACCCAGAAAAATGTGCCTCCAGGCAAGATGGCTGAGAAAGCCTAAGATCACTGCCCTGGCTGTGTAACTAGAGGGTGGGAGCCAGCTGCCTAAGGGTCAAAATGGGCCTGACCCCAGGTAGAGGAGAGAAACCAGGAAGGCTCAGTGCCCAGAACCTCCAGGTGGATAGACTGCTAAAGGCAGGGCAGGCATTCACACACCAGCGGGAAATTGCTTGGTTGACCAACTGGCCTACAGGTCAGGGTCAGTCACATTGCCCTGCTGGAAATCACCCTCAGGCTGGAGATGCCCCTCACTGAGAAGTTAGAGCACTTGATCAGCATGCCCAAGGCCTAGGTTCCATCCTCAGCATCACAGAGGTGGGGGGAACACCCCAAAGAAGCAACCAGAAAATGCTTTGAAGGGACCATGTACCCACACACAGTGTGAAGGCACCTCTATAAGAGGAAAATGAGCAGCTAGGAACCCCATGATGGGAAGAAGGATAGGGCCCTACTGAGGGCAACTGGGATGAGATCCTTGGCCTCTGGCTCAAGGAGATACAGCCCCCAAGACAAGTCCCCAAGTCTCCTTTCTCTTGGGTGTCAGGACTCCCTGGTCCTTAGACCTCTCCTCTACCACTCAGGTCACTTCCTCTTCCTGAGGTGGTGACTCAGCGGGGTGGGGAGGTCAAGGATTCATAGCCCAGCAGGAAATCTGCTCAAGGACCAAGGTGTTGCTCAGGGACCCTCTATATGGGGACTTCCAGGCTCTGAGGGCCTTCCCCTGGCTCTGGTTCCTTGCAACTTTCCCCATTTCCCCCCACACCCAGCTAAAGGAGACCATGCAAATCAACCATTTTTGCTTGGGAGGTTTTGCCTGGGAGTTTCCAGCCCCACTCCACCTGTAGCCCCAGGGTAAGGTCAGGCAACTCTAACCCTGCAGAACCAAGGAAACTCCTGGTCCTAGACCCCTCCAGTCTGGGATCTTTGAACACAGTGCCTGGGGGAAGGCACTTCTGCCCAAACTGGTCCACTGTCCCTTCTGGAGCCTGCAGGGACAAGTGGCATTGCCTGGACAGGCCTGAGGTCACCTCACTTCTCTTGGCTCCTTCAACCATTACCAGTGTAGCCAGGCCTGGGGAAGTAATCATGCCCTGGCAGAGGGGTGCCCCCAAAGACTGCTGCCCAATCCCTGGCTGTTCCTCCCCTTAAGGGGAGGGGTGGGGAGAGGGTGGGGGGCACAAGGAAACAAGACAGGGCAGGAAGCCCAGGCAGGCGGCGGGCACTCTGGGCCAGGCACAAACAGCCAACACAGGAAACCACAGCCCACCCCCGCCCACCCCACCCGCCCAAGGCTTTGGGAGAGAGGAGTGCCAAAAGCCTGGTACCCCAACAGAGGCCAGGGCCAGGGGTTAGCCCGGGGCAAGAGTTGTGTGCTAGGCTCTCTGTCACTCTCTACCTGGGGAGGGGGAGAAGAAGCCCAGCTGGCAGGGATGGTGCTGCCTCTTTAAATCCACCGAAATCCTGAGCTAGGCCCAACCCAGCTCTGGTTTCACAGGAAGGAAAGGAGCTCAGGAGCCAGTAGGGCAGGCGGTGGTAGCTGGAATTAGCCCCACCGGGCCCAAATATATCTGGTCTCCGCCTGCCACCCCATTGGCACTTCCTGCCCCCTGGCACCTGTACTAAATTGGGGGTGGGAAAGGGTCTAGGTGCTACTTCTACTCTGTGGGGGACCTGTATCTCCAGAGGTGGCCTCCTGTATGGTACACATGGGTGGGAGGTGACTTCACAAGCCTGGATTCTCAGAACAGGGAGAGAAGAGCAGGGACACTCCCTGTGGCCATCACCTGGCTTCAGTCCTCCAAGGGGTTAATCTGGCCCCTGTTTAGGGGGGTAGGGGTGGCCGAGGAACCTCCTCCAAACTGCCTGGCTGCTCGGAACAATGGAGCCATTGTGGGAGGAGTGGAGTGCGGGCAGGCTGCTGGCACAGCCAGCGCACCATGGGGCGGGACCTCACCCAACGCCTGCCTGCCCGCCTGCCTGCCGGGCGGGCTCTGCTCTCTCCCCCAGGTACACATCCTTCCAGCACCCTCACCTTGCCTGCCTGGCCTAAACTCTTGGCACCAGCAGCACCTAGAGGGCTATTGAGTTCTGCCCACGTTGACATCCAGACTGCCATGACCCTCCAGGAAGCAGGGGCATGTGGGCCAGGACAGGGTGGGGGTGGGGTGATGAGACAGGATGTATGCCTGTGATCCTCCTGCAGGGGAGACAGGAAGGCCAAATGGGGTTTCTGGTGTCAGTCCTGGCACCCTCAGGCAAGAAGGGCTTTAGGGGATTGTAAGAACAGTGTCAGGCAGGGTCCCCTGCCCCCAGGCCTCCTTTTCCACACCCATTCCATAAACCTGTACTCTGAGGTAGACTAGTGGCCTCCACAGCCTGGGATCCTGGTAGGCACCATGGTATAGTGGAATATGAACTGGCTTTGCAGTCAGGCAGACAGGGGCCAATCACACTCTATCCCTTCTGAGCTATGAGACCCTATCCATACCTTCATCCCTCCAAGCCTCATCTACAAAATGCAGATGAGTGTGTGAGTGTGTGAGTGTGTGTGTGCTGGTTGCTGGGGATCAAACCTAGGGCCTCGTACATGCTAAGCAAACACTCTACCACTGAGCTACATTCCCAACTCTGAAATGAAGATAAGTTTACAGAGTGAGATACGGTAGTGGAACTAACTAATAAAATAACTAAGATTCACTCAGAATCTCCTCTGACCATCAGGAGATGGTCTTTAATTTTTTAATTTTAATTTTAATTTAATCTCTTGCAATAGCACCCAAATACATGGGTATGTGGTAAAAGTAGGCACTGTCAAGATATTTGCCCTTCTAGTATCCAAGTCAGCAAGGCCCATGAGCATCATATTAGTTTTACCGAGTACAAAGACTCAGCTTTTCCTCTGGTCTCCTTGACGAGGCCAGCTCCCTCTGCTACCATGCCCCTGGGCACCCCTAGGCTCACTGACATACTCAAACCCAAAGCAGGAACCCAGAGAGCAGCTGTGCACTCTCTTAGCCTCAGGTTCGTGTCTAAAACCCCAGGAGGCAAGTGAAGGGGATTTCCCTTCCACAATGACCAGCATCCCCTCCATCAAACACCCCTCTCCCTGCCTGACCCCTTGGTAATCCCCCTGCAGTGTTGGGCTGGGAGGAAACATGGCCTATTCACTCACCATGGGCTTCTTTAAAGAGTGGAGGGCCTGAGAGAAAGAAAAGGGCAATTGACAAGCAGTTCTTGAAACCAGGAGATCCAGGAAAAAGACCTGTTCTCTTCTAGCTAGAGAGAGCTATACCTCTCAGGGTGGCCCCACAAGCTCCCAAAGGGTTAACAAGTTCCTAAAAATAACCTGCTCCCAGCAGGACCCGCTGATCAGAACCCTCCAGCCATCTGTTCCCATTTTCTCCTGTTCACATTGGAACATCTGAAACCAGCCCCAGAGCCCCAGCCCAATCCCAAAAATAGCCCCAGCCTGCCCAAGGAACAGGCCCCAGAGGCTGGGCACTGAAGGCATGGCCAGCCCAGCAGTGAGGCATGGCCCGTGCAGACAGTGATCTCTGACCACCCCCAACCCCTGGCTCATAGAAGAAGGAGATCCTCTCTATTCCAGAAGAAAGTAGGGAGCATAGCCAGGGGCTCTAGCTCATCTCTCTTGGTGCCAGACCAGAGAGGGCACCAGCCAGCAAACCTAGGCCTCAGACCCAGGTGCTTTGGTATCCCAGGCACTTCTGCCACATCTTAATCCCTAGATTTCCACCCATCTTTTTACATAGCTCCCCTCACTGTAAGTGATACTATCTACTCCAGGGCTCCTCAAGCAGAAGTTCCCAAGGCTCAGTCCCTCCACTACCCATTCCCATCCCAAGGCCTTTGGGAGCTCTGGGCACCCAGTGGCATTCTTTGCTCCAGAGCATACAGGCTAAGGCAAAACTAAATAACTTACTTTCTTTCTCTTTCTCTTTTGTTGCAGTACTGGGGATCAAACCCAAGGCCTCACATGTGCTAAGCAATGCTCTACCACTGAGCTACAACCTCCAGCCCTAAAGCAGGACTCTCTCCAGCACGGCCCACACTCCCCCACACAGCTCTGGGAGAATTTCTGGACACCATGGATGCTGATGACTCTGCTGCTCTCTGGACCTAAGGATACCCTTGACCCTCTGCAGCCAGCAGGTGCCAGGCATGCCCACTTGGGCTTCTCTATGCATACAGGCCCAGGCATTGCCCCTCCACACTCAAGAAAAAGAAAAATGCCCAGACAGGGAATCCAGGGAACCCTGAGACCTGAGGCAGGCCTAACAACCACCATCCATAGCACAGCTCCACACTACCACTCTTCTCCCCAAGGAAGGACCCTGACCCCTAGGCCAGGAAGGAGAGGAGGCAGCCATTGAAGTCATTTAAGGACTGAGTGTCTTGTTCAGCCAGATGAAAGAACAGAGCAGCAGGGGATGGATGGTGGGAGGGGTGCTAAAGCTGATCAGGAGGAAACAGCCTGGGGGAGGGAGGGCTCAGCCCTGAAAAGTGTGGGGAGGTAGGGAGAAAGTCCATAGCTCCCTATCCTTCTCCAGGTCTCCTGGCCATCTGGAAACCTTGCAATCAAGGTGTCATCTGACATCAACAGTGGGGAAACTGAGGCAGCAAGAAGTTGTGTCTGGAATGGTATTAGAGTCGAGGACTCAGGAGTGCTGGAAAGTGCTGGAGGCCCATTCTCCAGCCTTCCCCTGCTAAAGCCCCTGGGAAGGTCAAGAGCTCCTGTGAAGAGTCTGGCAAATAACAAGGAAGGGGATCCCAAACATTTACTGAGCCTTCACTCAAGTCCTTCACTTGCCTTGTACAACTGAATCCTCAGAACAACTAGTAAAAAGTACTTATTAGTATCACTATCATTATTGTTATTACTACTACTACTAGGGAGACAGAGTCTTATTATGTTTCCCAGGCTACCCTCAAACCTCTAGACTCAAGGGATCCTTTTGCCTCAGCCTCTGAAGTAGTTGAGACCAAAAGCACAGGTCCCAATGCCTGGCCCTAGAAAGCAACTTTTATTATTCATATCTTACAGGTAAGAAAAGGGAGGAACAGGAAATTAAGGAGCTTGCCCAAGACATACAGCCCATAGTCAGAAGAGCTAGATGAACTTGGCAACTGGGTTCTTAACCAATGCACAATGCAGATGCGCCATGGTATCAGTCCTCCTGCTGCGATGGAAATAAGCGTTCCAGTCTCTCATCCTCATCCCACACACCCTCCCTCCATTCCCCATGAGTCCAGGTCCAGCACTGGAGGTCACAGTTCCTGCCAGGGGAGGAGATCAAAGAAGCACTGTGCCTCACCCGCTCTACACAGGTGCCCTGCCTGGCCTAAGCTACCAGAGAGCAAAGTTCTTGGTACTAGCAGCAGCCCCGCCCACTCCAATCCGTTACCTCCTCACCCATCCAGGTCCCTAACAGTCAGCAAGGTCACAAGGCAAATTTCCAGGTCAACAGAACAGAATCCCTGCTGAGAGATGCCCTAGGCTAGAATGGAGTCTGAGGTCCCTCTCAAACCCAGGTAAGGGTCAAAGGTCAAGTTTGACCTGCCAGGGAAGGGTGGAGTTCAAGCCCTGCTCCGCACCCACCTGCTCAGCCACACCTGTCCACTGATCCCCACTTTTTTCATGGCCTGAGTTGAAAGCAAGTCCATTTCCTCCCTGTTCCATGGGGTAGTGGCCTCCAGCAGGGAAGGGGCCATTAGGTGAACGGACTAGAAGCCTCTCCTTCCTGAGGTCAGTCCAGGAGAAGCACCTCCCTATCCCTGGCTTCCTTTAGCTTTCCCTAGTCCAACAGGAGCCCACAGGAGTGTTTGTTATGAATTCAGGGAGTTGTTGCTAAGTAAGGAAGAAGGGGAGGGAGGGAGGCTGAGAGAGAGAACTATGTGTGTGTGTGTGTGTGTGTGTGTGTGTGTGCGCGCGCGCGCGCGCACGAACACATGCTTGTACTTGTGTATGTGAGGTGCACCTACAGGGCCTGGGCAGCAGAAATCACACTGGGGTGGCTGGCAGTTTGACTGAGCCAGGAGAGGCCAAAGCCAGGGAGCGGGAAATCTACCTTGCCCTCCAGGGGGGCTGGGATGACTCTCCCACTTTCCCAGGGAAAGATGCAGCTTGGAATAGCACTGGCCCTTCACTGGAGTCCAGCTTTAACCCTTCCTGTCCCAGCCCTGCCCCCAATCCCTCCCAGTCCTAAGTTGAAGGCTATTTGCCCAATAGGAGCTAGAAAAGACCCCTCCTCTGGGAGGAAGGGAATGCAGGAGAAGGGGGGAGGCAGAAAGCCAGGAGAAGGGAGCCCAAAAGACAAACTGCCAGGCAGGAGGCTAAGCCAGGATGCTGCAGCGGCTGCAGACACAGATCAGGGAGGCCAAAAAGGACACACAGAGCACATGGACCTCTCACCTCTGGAAAAGTATGTGTCGGGCTCAGGCTCAAGGGTGTGATCTGGGAAGGGGGCTCCCTGTGGAGAGAGGGTCACAGCTAGAAGCCCCAGACCAGCAATCCATGCCCCTGCTCCTCCCAGAACCCCAGCCCCAGCGCCCCCACAACATAAACATGTATACACGTACACACAGCCTGCAGCTCCAGGAAGTCTCTGTGCTGCTCAGAACCCCCACCCCCTAGGACTTCTGTGGACTGGCTGGGAGCCAAGCCTGACCCAGTTGCCCCACAACGCCACTCCCCTCCCTATCCTGGAAGCAGGAAAGGAGAAGCACTGGAAGACCTCAGAGCTCCCTGAGAGCTTGGCCCCACAGGGAGAGAGGAGAGGCGGAGGACTCCCACGACCTGGCCTGAGGACCTGGGGGAGGGAGGCCAGGGAGGCCTGAGGACCCTGGCTTCCAAAAGCAGCCACCCCCAGGTTACCCTATGTCAGGAAAAAGAATAGCTGCAGGGCCTATGTCCCTGTGTGGTCTCTTTGGCTATAACCCTGGTTCCCTGAAGACACAAAGTCCTGGGGACCTGGTCTGGGTGGGAGGGCCTGGGGTGAGCAGTTCAACAAAGGGGGCTGGGTGAAGCTCCCACAGTAGGCGGGAGGGAAGCTGGTGGCTGGGCTCAGTTTGTACTGGGGGTCAAAGGGGAGTTCTTTTCCGAAGAATTCTGGGAGAGACGCCAACTAGAGCAAGCTGCTAACCACCCCTCCCTCTCTCTTACTGCACTGGTGTGTGTGTGTGTGGGGGGGGGGTCCCTGCCAACCAGACTTAACCCTCTCCAGCCTGTGTTGCTCCCAGGGCTGCTGGGAGGGGTCCTCTGGCTGGGCTCAGTTTTCAGTGTTAGGGGACCGGTAGCACAGGGCACAGGGCATCAGCCTATAAGAACACGGCTGGTTCCACATGGCCCCATCTGGCACCACCCTGTCCTACCAACACCTGGGTGACTTTTCTGGGCTCCTCTCCTGAAGGTGTCTGCGGTGACGTGTGTGTGTGCGTGTCTCAGAGACAGATTGAGAAACAAACTGAAAAGTCCTTGCCAAGGCCCTCCCCCTGCTGGGTCACTGAACACTGTGCCAACCTGTGCCTCTCCCCCTCCCTCCTTCCCACTGTGCCCTGGACCAGAGGCCACAGGGAGGGGGGTTAAAAGGAACAGCCTATCCTCATGCTCACCCCTGCTGCTGTCTCCACAGGTCTTCAAACCATACAAACAGCCCCTGCCTTGGCCCTCTTCTTCCTCCCTGGCTTGCCACATATACTTCTAGAGGAAAGCATTCAGTTATTGCCTGAGATTCCAGAATGGGAAACTGAGTCAGAACAAGGTTTCAGGGCTTCTAGAGCCCATATCCCACACAAATATAAATCCACCATCACCACCCTTGCTTTGCCCAAAAGAAACAAAAAATAGCTGGGCATGGTGGGCCTGTACTTTCAGCGGCTCTGAGGCAGGAGGATCACAAGTTCAAAGCTAAACCTCAGCAACCAGGTGAGGCCCTAAGCAACTTGGCAAGAACCTGTCTCAAAATAAAAAAATATAAAATGGGATGGGGATGTGGCTCAGTGGTAAAGCACCCCTGGGTTTGATCCTCAGTACCAAAAAAGAAACAAACAAACAAAAAATAAAACCCTTGGGCCCTCCCCTCCTGCACAACACAGTCTAACTGCAGTAGGAGGGAATGAGATAAAACATCAAGAAGGACTTCCCTGGATCAAGGATACAATAGCAGCTGGTCCCACCCCAAATGCCTGGGCCTGGATTCCATGGTCCTCTGTCTTTGGCTCAGGCTGAAAATATGAGTGTCTTATCTTATTTTGTTATTTGCCCCTAGCGGGGGAAATCAACTGTTCTGAACCTTAAATTTGCTACCAAGCTTGCAGTTTCCATCTGGTTGGCTGTTCCCTGTCCCCAATGAAGCAAATGCTCTTAGGGGTGAAGGGGTCACTCTCCTTTCCCTAGCCCTTTACTTTAGAGCACTGTTACACTGTAACTGCCACCACTGTATCCTTAGGACAAGAGGGTGGACTGGTGTTGTCAGGCCCCTGGCAGCAAAGGGCAGAGGGAGAGGGAAAAGGAGAAACTCCAGCTCTTGGCAAAAACCATTTATCCCAAAGTCTCCCCACTCCAAGGACCACAGAATTGCCAGAAGCCTCGGCCCTGCTCCAAGAAACCTCCCTATCAAAGGGCAGAGGACTCCATGTCCCAGGGAGCTGCAGGAGACCTGTGACTACACACCCCAGACATGTTCCCAGGGAGGGGGGAGATGCAAAGCACAGGAGTGAGTGTGTGAGCACAAGCACATGCACACATCGCAGACACACCCCAGCACACATTCCTCACAGATACCCCCAGATGCATGCAACCAGTAAACAGGCACATTCAAAGTATCTCCTTATACCCCAAACTCTTCACAAGTAGCCCCTTAAGACCCACAGAGATGCCCAAATGTACAAGAGAGGTCAGGAAACATCCAGGATACTGGCCAGTCACACAGAACTGCCAACAGAAGATACACCTACTCTGGGATACACGCACAGCCACATACACACAAAGTAGTACATGGCCATGTGCTAGCACACAAACTCAAAGGAGCCACCACACAACGCACAGCGTGAAGTCAGATTAGAGGACAACCCCTGGGGGCGGGGGAGTTAGAGGGGGTGGAGAAGCACACAGGGATTTCAAAACAATCCTGGTTTCGAAATGCTAGAAATGCTGGATTCAGGGCCATTCCCAGTAGAGGCTGGGGGGTGGAGAGTGAGGGGGAGGGGAAGACAGGCTCGCCCAGGGCTACCAACCCTGGCAGGAGAAGACTGAGTCCCAGACCATTAGAAAGGGGGCCCAGAAAGAGACACCAAGGTTAGGAGGTACAGCCGGCCCAGAGCCAGACAGGGAGGGCCTGAGCTGCAGGACAGGAGACAAAGAAGGAGAGGCCTTGGCTCCTGCCACTGACAGTGGCAGTGACCACTTTCTCTACTCCAAGATAGCCTATGGCTCTGCTTCCCTGGCTGCTAGAAGAGCCCCAGTGTAGGCTGAAAACTAAGGGGTCAGAGAGGGTGGGGGGCAGCCCAGGCCTGCAGAGTTAGGCGTCTTCCAGGACTCCACAAATTCAGGATAGGGTAAGGGACCAAGACTTCCCTATTCTCCACAAGAGGCCCCTAGGGGAGACTGAGGCAGTGAAACACAACATACCCCACACCCAGGAAGTTACCCCTCCCATGGCAGCCAGGATGCCCTTACTGCCCCTCCCCCAACCTCTAGGGAAAGTCAGCAGAGCTCACAGAGGGAGGGGGGAGAGGGGAGGTCAGGCCAGGCTGGGGGCGGGGCTGTAGAGGCCTGGCCCTGGCACCCAGCAGAGGAAATTCCAGGCTATAACTCCAGGCTGCCTTCAGGGCCGCCCATCCAAGTGACATGCAGCAGTTCAGCTGCTCCAAGGCTATGGCCTTCTTCACCTAGCCCCTCAGCCCATGACCCTGGCTATCCAGCTCTGAAGCCTCAGCTGTGGGGCTTAGAGGTTGGGACGTAGGAAAACTTAGCACTCCATGAAGAGATACTCAGCCCTCAGCCGTGACAAGAGCCCTTGTGGTCCCTAGAGCCAATCTGAGTCTCTTTCCACAGACCCCTGGTGTGAATCTCCAGAGTAGCTATGGGTGGGCAGCTATTGGGTCTGGCAGGCAGGGGCACAGATGCCAAGCTAGAGCAGCCAGGTGCTCAACAGGTTGAGCCAGTCCCTGGAACAGCCAGCCCCACCCCAGGGAGAGCGGGCTGGCAGAGGCTCCCTGCCTGCGGCACCCAGCCTGTAGCTGCTTCGCTCCCACAGCTGCCCACTTTCCCACGGTGCCATCCCCCTTTATTCATCCCCCACCCCTGGTCAGCAACAGGGCAGTGCCCAGGGTTCTGGTACAAGGAAGCAAGGGATGCCATTTTCCTGTCACCCTTGGGTGCCCAGGCTCTTGAGGTTCCTCACTATCAGCAACCAAAGAGCTTCAGGGAGAGTGAACACGGCATCAGGGCAGCAGGAACCCCACAGTGCCCTCCACCTCCTTGAGGGCCTCTTCTGATCCTGGGAAGACTGGACACAGACACCATGGCTCCCCAGAGCTGCCCCAGGGCGCTGGGACAGAACTTCAGCCTGCAGGCGCCAGAGGCGGTGTGTGGGGGGTGGTGTCCCAGCTTCTCCACTTAGACTCCCGGGAGAGAGCCTGTAGAGCTGGTGAGCACTGGCTCCCTCCACTCTTGCCAGAGCTGCTGCTGCCTGCAGCCCTTAGCACTTTCCTCCCACCACCCTCCAGGGCTCCCTGGAGCTCCATCCCAGCCACTCCCCCCAAAGGCAGGCAGCCCCCCCTTTACACAGCATCTCCTTTAATCTAAAGCAGGTGCCAGGCATTCCAGCCCTTGCTGAGTCGACACTGCCACCCCCTAGGCCTCTGCCCAGAAGGCTACTGCCCTGCCTGGTCATGGAAGTTGAGCCACGGGCCTAGAGCTCCTGCCTAACTCAGGTACCAGGTGGCAGGAACTAGCTAAGCAGAGTCATGGGTGCCCAATGCACTTTCAGCAAGCAAAATCACTGGTTTCCAAATTAGCACTGATGTGCTGAACCCCAGATTTCTGTGGCTGGACCACCAATCCTTCTTTAGGACCCTGCATATCTGCCCACTCCCAGATTTTCCACTCCAGTAATTAGAGACTTGTTCTGAGCTTTCCTATGGACCTCTAGAACCCATTTCCAGCTATAGGGCCCCTGCTACCTGGGGCACAAGAGTCACTCTGGACCCAAGATTATAGGTCTGCTGCCCTTCACCAGCACTTCTCCCAACATGAACCCGTATCCCAATTGGGGTAACTGAGAATCCCCTAGAAGGAAGTGGCCAAAAAGCTGGGCTTTCAGGTCTGGTCCTCCTAGGCCAAGGAGACAGATCACTTGGAGAAGGCAATGCCTTCCTTCCTAGTACCAGATCCCTGCCTCCCACTTTGCCCCTCACCTTCCTCTTCCAGGCTCACTCAGTCCTAAGGCTTCTATCAGCCAGGCCTCAGAACAGACATCAGGAAGACTGGGACTCAGCATGCTCTTCCCCTGGGGCCATGAAATCATGGTCCTGACCCAGAGAAGGCAGCCAAGCCTGTGCTGGGGGATAGCAGAGGAATCCCTGCCCTGAGGAAGTGGCTGCTCCTTGGAGAGTCAAGGAGATGGAAAGAAGAAGGAGAATGGAAGCCCTCACCACCCCAACCCCAGACCCAGGTATCTTTGAAAGAGCTGCTCAGAGACATTAGTGGGATTTTGGCAGATACAATGCAGACAGCCTTCCCAGGTAAATCAGTGTGCCAAGGTTAGGAGGGAAGGAAGGAAAAAGATCAAGGGGGCTGCAGAGACCCTTTCCCAGGGCTCAGGCACAAGTCCAGCTCACCTCTGTCAGAAGAACACCTTTCCTCCTGCAGCAGAGGCCCCCCAGACAGGGACACAGACACACACCCCAAGCAGCAGACAGACAGGAGGAGGAGGGAGGGAGGGGGTGTCAGAAAAACCCGGAAGGAAGGAAGCTGGACAGACAGACAGAAGCTGATCCTGGCTTCACTGCTCCAGGGAGACACCCTCCAGACTCCCAGACTTTAAGGGACATTCCCCTTCTCAGCCCCCAAGAGGGAGAAGGGGAGACCCGACTTCCCTGTTGCCTGAAACCAAATTCCAGCAGCCCTGAGGTAGTACTACCCATTTGGAAAAAGGCCTAAGTCTCACTTTTCTTCCTCACATTCTTCCCAAAGGCTTGTTTGGACCAAGGCAGGGGCCACCTCCAAGGAACTGTGACTGCCCCACCCCCAGCCAAGCCCACAGCACTCAGAATCCTTGGCAGAGAAGGCTCCCCCAGTCTCTGGGCTCCTGCTGCTCAAAGGCAGTGTCTGGGGGCAGAGGGTGACCCCAGCTCTCTCCAGCCCCAACCCATCTCCTTCTGGAAGCTCCCATCAGCCAAGGAAGAAGTGCTGGGGTGCTGGGACCCAGGGGGTTGTTGAGCCTGGGAGGGGGACTACATCTCCCAGAAGCCCCCAGGGCAGGGTTCGCTGCTCCAGCTGGCCCAAGGCCGGCCTTGTTCTCTATGCTAGGGTGGCAGGGTCCCCAGGCTGCCCCTAAGCCCTTCTCCCTATGCTTTGGGGCTGCCAACCTAATTGGGGGCCTACGAGTAGCCTCCACTGACCCTGGGGGCGTCCCCCTCCCCTTGAACAGTCTGGGGGTGCGTGCCAGAAGGCAAGAAACAATCAGACTGTGTTTCCCCTCCCCGATTCAAACTGGATCTCCCTCCTCACGCTGCTGCTGACCTGCCATGACTTTCGCCCTAGCCCCCAGCCCACCCCTCACCTCGCGCGGGTCGGGGGTCCTCACGCCAGGCCGGAGCTGGAAGCCATGACCAGGTGAGGGTCGGAGGGTGGATTGGGGTCCTCCTGCTTGCCACTTGGACGTGCGGAGAGGGCGGGCAGGCGGTAATCTTTTGATCCTGGATGCCTTGATCTCAATACCAGCCCGGCCCGGGAGAGGGTATCCGGGGATCGCTGGGAGCCTGGGTTCCTGCCTCCCGACGGCGGAGCATGGTCGTGGGCGCCGGGCAGCGGCGGGAGAGGGTGCACACCCGCTCCGGCCGGGGCTCGGGGCTGGGGTCTCGGCCCCGAACCTCACGGCTCGGAGTCCTGCTCCAGCTCCTCCTCCCTTCCTTCCTTCCTTCCGTCCTTCCTTCCTTCCTTCTCCTCCTCCTTTCACTTTCCCCGAGGCCCGCGGGGACGGCGGGCGCGGGGCGGGGAGGGGGCTGTCTAGGCGCTTATTGTTGGTCGGACGCCGAGGGTCCGGGTCGCAGCCCCCGGGCGGAGCGGCGCCGGGGGACCCAGGCGTGCGGGCGTCCGGCCGGCTGGCTCCGGGCGGCGGCGGTGGTGCAGCGGCCCCGAGTCCGGGGCATGTCCGGCCACTGGCTCCGCCGCGCGCCGCCGCCTCCCCGGGCTCCCTTGCACTGCCGGAGCCTCGCTCGCCCCTCCACTCGGCTCCTCTCCCCAGCCTGAATAAGCATCGGGGCTCTCTGGCTGCCTCCTTCTGCCTTCATACCAGAGCCCGGAGAGGCCCCTGTCAAAATAAGAGCTCCCCCATCTCGCTCGTCTCCTCGCCCAACCCGGCTCCCCCAGCCTCCCAGTGGTCTGACTCGGTAAGGCGCCCAGCCGGCTAGCGCGAGGCAGGTTGGCCCGGGGGCGGGGAGGGGGGCTTCTGTCTTTCTCTCCTACCCATTCCTGAGGACTGGGGAGGAGACGCACCAACAGCATCCCAGGCTAGGGAGAGGTCCCACAAACCTACCCTACTATATGTGCGGACTGGATGGAGTTGCCTGGACACACACACACACACCCCGCACAGGCTTCCCTCTTCAATGTACCCACCCACATCCATTATGCACTGAACATCTCTTTTATTCCTCTCTCTCTCTCTCTCTCTCTCTCTCTCTCTCTCTCTCTCTCTCTCTCCCCCCCCCCCCAGTACACCATGAGGACATAGACTGAATTTTCATCTCAAGTCTCAGCAGGGGTGTAAAGTGGATGGTAAGAAAATGTTTGTGGAAGTGAAACCTTTGTCTTCTCAAAAGAAATTTCTCCTAACCTTAAAAGGCTTTCTCCCCCCCCCCTCCACCTATAGAATAGTAGATACATTGAAAAAGAAATTATAAGGCACTTTTTAAAAACATATCACATGTTATTTCAGTGTTCATCATGAACTTGCAAGAAAGATATTTTGACCCCATTACACAGATGAGGAAACTGAGACTTGCATTATATAAGGATTTACTCAGGATTACACAACTAGACCATGGTAAGCCCAGGACTAGAAGTTGGATTTCTTTTTTTTTTTTTTTTAAAGAGAGAGAGGAGAGAGAGAGAGAGAATTTTAATATTTATTTTTTAGTTATCGGCGGATACAACATCTTTGTTTTGTATGTGGTGCTGAGGATCGAACCCGGGCCGCACGCATGCCAGGCAAGCACGCTACCGCTTGAGCCACATCCCCAGCCCCGAAGTTGGATTTCTTTATCCCTGGATACCTTCCCCACCCACCCAGAATTAATACCAACAATTGATAAGCATTGACTATTTCAGAAGGAAATGAAACTAACAACTCTGTTTGCTCCTTTCTGTTCCCATTGTCCTCTCTCTCCAGAAAACTCTAGTGACCTCCCTCTCTTCTGACCACCTATTATTTGTGCACCACCCATCTGAATGCTTACTTGTATTTTCCTTGTTTCTCCTGTGTGTATGTCTGGTTGGTTCCAAAAGATTCTTAAGGGCTCAGACTATGCCTTCTATCCTCTGTGTTCACCCAAGGTTGGCTCAAGTCCTGGCTAGGTTCATAGTAGAACTTCAGTAAATCTTGACTTGATGGATTGATGGTGCCAGAAACTAGGTACTGAGCAAGGTCTGGGGAGGCTCAAATGTGTGTGTAGTAGGGGGATGAAGATACCCTGACAAACAGATGATAACATAACCTTTCCTGTGTGCCTAACACAATCACAGTTTACAAAGCACTTTCATGAACATTATCTCAGGATCATGCTTTAATCCAATCAACAGAACTTTCCCAAGTGCCTACTAAGAACTGTGCTAGGATAGGGGTTGAATCTTCATAATTCTGAGTTAAGTCTTATCTTCATTTAAAGGTGATGAAACTGAAGCCCAGAGTGACTATCCCAGCACCTAGGATAGTACCTGGCTCTGGAATTAGGGTTTAATTTCTTTTCTTTTCTCCAGGATCCCCAGGGGATAGACTGGATCTCAAAGCAGAGGGCCGGTCCTAAAACATAATAGTTTTTAGGAGGGTCCACTCCATTTACTTGGGTCACATGGGCCTTTTTGGATCCTTTTGGCACAAGTTCAATTCATAGTAGGTCCAGAAAACAATGTTTGTAGGGATGAGGGTGGACTCGTTGCAAGGGGTCTCAAATGTGGTACACAGTCAAGTTCAAGAGTGTTCGGTATGTTCTGTGGAGCAGCCATGTGGAGCTGAGCGCTCCCCAGGGTGGGGCTGTGACTCATTCCCCCAGCGTAGGTTCCAGGTCGAGATGCCGAGCAGAGCTCTGGGCAGCCACGAGTTCTGGGTGGAACCCTGGAGCGAAAAAGGAGGCGAGCGGCCCATTGCTGGAATCGAGCAGCTCCCTCTACTGGAGAACTCGGGGAACCACTGTGTTTCCGTATATCTGTGTGTCACTGTGTCACGAGGGATGTCACAGGTGTGTCAGCGAGAGTCGGTGTGGGCATTTGTGGGTGGACGTGCCGGCACGGGTAAGGGTGTGTGAGGTTGCCTGTTCGTGGCTCACTGTGGCTGTGCCAGCGCCATTAGGGGCTTTTTCTGGAAACACAGTGTGTACCCACAACCACATCTTGTGTTATAATTTATTTACTTTGGGGATGGGGGTAGGGGAGGCCCTAGCGATGAAATTACGTATCTTCCTGTTACTGGAATTACTGGGAAAAACGGATCTTCCAGCCGACGTTCCTCACCTGCTCGTTCAGTAGCTTGAGAAGGTGGGAGCGGGTCGGGCCAGGGGAGCATTTCCTGGGAAGCGACTCTACGCGCTGAAGCAACCAGGGACCCAAGAAAGGGTTAACCCGGAGCCCCACAATGACTTCAATCATTGGTTCAGCGTACTGTCAGTCAGCGTTATGAGGGCGGGGTTTTCGAGGCAGCAGTCGGATTGCCTGGCGCCCCTCAGTTGCCCCTCGACCCCCCACATCATTTCACCCCCATCTCGGTGGAGACACCTTCCTGGGCCCTGGAGGAAGAGCAGATCCGGGCATCCTGGCTTCCCTACTCTCTCCAGCTGCCTGGCTTCCTGATAGATGGTGATTATTATATAATAGACTTGCTGGACAGAACCGTGCCAGCGCTCGGAACACTTTGCCCCCTCCTCGAAGCCTGCTGTAGGACCTTGCACCTGCAGCCCAGAGCCTGCTGCCTAGCTCTGCCGGCGCCCCAAGCACCGTCTCCATCCCGGGGCGGGATCCCAGAGCCACCTTCTCTGGTGGCCTGGGGCCGTGTTCTAGGATGGGGCGGGCGCCAGGCTGGGGAGTCGCGCCGGCGTCCCTAAGGTCTCAGGGTCGGCTTGTGGAGTGTGGCTTTACCAGCGCCTAAGATTATGGGATCCACTAGATCCCCTCCAACCTGAACTTGGAACTTGGGAGCCAACAGAGGTGGGGCTAGGGGGCGCAGGGGCCAAGGTTGGAAAGGGAAAGGAGTTTGGAAAAGGTGCGGGTGCAGGAAACGGGAGGCTGAGAGAGGGGGCCGACGGGGGCAGCGGGGGAGGGACTCTTATCCTGACAGAGCTCCCGCCTTCCCCGACTGGAGGGTTTGGAAAAACTGAGCAGGCAGCCAAGGCTTGGCTGGAAATCCTGCAGCCCACCCTCCTGGGGACACAAAGCTGTAGGGCGGGGGCAGGGCGAGGGAAGAGAGCACGACCCCGGGTGGGCAGGGCCTCTTTTGGGGCTGGGGGCCCAGGGGCCAGGTCCCTGGGGAGGGGGTTCCTGGCGCTGTCTCCCTGCAGTCTGCTTCCCCCTTCTCCCGCTCTCCCCCCTCCTCCCCCTCCCCCTCTCAGGCTCCAGTCTTGCAGATTGCGGGCAGACTTAACTCCTTGCACTCCAGCTCGGTGGAGTCTGAGGTGGTGACGCTGCGAAGGAAAGAAGGAGGGAGGGAGGGACTCCAGATCCCACTCCCACCCACAATTTAACGCCTTGTGGCCCGGAACGCCATCCCGGAACTTGTGCTGGTCAGACCCTGACCGGCTGTCTGGTACAGGAGGAGCCACACGCAAAGCCGCGCACCTGGAACTGTGAAATCCAGTCCACTTTTTGCCCAATCTTAACCGTCTACCCTCCCCGCTCCCATCTTCTATGTCGGTCCTCCACTCTCTGGCCACCCTCCCCGCCTTCACCCACTAGTTGGGGCCGGGGGCCCCTGGCGGATAGAAGGCTGCTGGGATCCCGGAAGTCTGGGTTTGGAAGCTACCTGAGCTTTCTCCTCTATATCCCTCCTCTAAGGCCCCCTCTCAGGTGACCACAGCCCTTGCCTCTTTCACTGACAGAGGGGCTTGCACCCCAACTGAATGTTTACCTTCCCCAGCTCCAGCTAGCACAAGGAACTGAGTTCCTGGAAAATCTGACTTCACCTCTACCTAGACCCCCTCCTCTGTTAGATTTGTCCCCCAAGTTCTGCTACGAATGATTCTGCCCGAGAGGTACTGCAGACTAGGCAGGAAGGAGTTAATGAAGCTCCTGGGCTCAACTTGACAGCCAGGTGAGGCACCGCCCTTCTTGGCCTCAGGTGCGAGTGGGCGGGGAAGACGGGGGACACTGACCTTAAGGGCTGCTTTCCTTTTGCCCCCTGGTGGCTAGATCAGGCTTAGCAACCGTTGGCAAAAGTCTGTTCACGTGGAGGTTCGCGGAAGGACGACTTTGTGAACTGCTAGAAGCTAAAGTCCTCCTCTTCCAAGGGAGAGAGATCCTTCTAGGGGGTGCGGAGAGGGAGCTCCCACTATCCCTGCCTATCGTGCTGTCCCCACTCAGAAGGCTGCCAGACGCTTCCATATCCTTATCCTAGGAACTCTACTTACGGGACCCAAGTATTCGAGACACCTGAAGGAGGGCATGGAATAAAACAGAAGACACCAAGTCCTGACCTCTCAGGATCTCCATATAATAGAGGGGGTTAGAGGAGGAAGCTGCCCCCCCACACACACACACACACCTTCTTTCCTTTTTTGCCCCAGGCCGTTTCAGAGCTCTTACTCCCTCTAAATCCCAGCATCAGATACAACCCTCAGGCCAGGTCCAAAGCTCCTACCAGCTCCTACCTTGTTCCTTAAGTTTCCCTCCTAAGTGAAGCCATCTTCTGGATCTCGCCCCATAAAAAGACTCTCCTTGCTGGAGCCTAGGAGCTCACAGCCACTTCCTCTTATTCCCAGCATGGCTGCATCTCTTCCCATCTAAAAGCCCTCTCAGGTTAGCAAAGCCAAGGATTTGAAGGGTTCCCTTTCTCCTCCCACCCCCATCTTCAATTGCCTCACTTCTCATTTTCTTTCTTTTTTTTTGGTATTGGGGATTGAACTCAGGCACTTGGCCACTGAACCACATCCCCAGCCCTATTTTGTATTTTATTTAGAGACAGGGTCTCACTGAGTTGCTTATACCTCACTTTTCCTGACACTGGCTTTGAACTTCCAATCCTCCTGCCTCAGCCTCCCAAGATGCTGGGATTACAGGCACACCTGGCTTCTCTTCTCATTTTCTATTGTCTTCTAAGATTTACGGTACCTGCATAGGCAGTTCACCCAATGGGAGACAATTCTGTCATTTTGTACATTGTGATATTTAACTTATTTATTTGCCTTTTCTTCCAGGAACTCCTTTCTGATGGAGGACTCTGCCTACTTATTCATTCAACAAATACCTATTGAGATCTACTATGTGCCAGTCACTGGACTAGAACTAGACATATGTTAGTGACAAAACAGATAAGGTCCTTACTCTTATACAGCTGACAGCCTAGCTGGGGACAGACAGGTAAAGAGAGGATTTCAATTCAATGTAATTAGGGCTTAGGGAGCACTTAGGAAAGACCTTACCCGTGTTTTGGGTAACTGCAATATGGATCACCATCTGAACTGAGACTTCATACAAGCCTCAGGTGTGGTTCAATCCAGGCAGACAGAACATATCTTACTGGAGTTCCAAAGATAGACAGGATTGCAGCAAGAGGTCTAGACCAGATGTCATAAGAGATCACTAAAGGCTTAATTTCCATAAAATCCCTTGGTAATAAATTCTCCAAGTCCCCAAAGAAAGAAGATGGGCCTGAGAGTCCAGAGTATGTGATATTGGCCTAGTCAGTCCCACTCTCTGGGCCTTACTTCATTCTTCTTGTTCTTTTTTAACCTACCTCTCAGGCAAGATCTTGGTTTTCTTCAAATATTAAAAAGAAAGAAAGATGGGTTGAATTTAGCTCCAAGATCTTTATTCTGAAGACCGCAATTAGATAGCAGGCCTGTTGAGAGGGATAAACACTTAGCTTTGACCAGCATGGGGAGGGGGCAGAGTTCTTAAACCCAGAAGCAGGTGCTTGCCTAGTGTGTGCAGGGTCCTGGGTTTGATCCCCAGCACCACAAAATAAATAAGCATAAAGCTAGGAGAAGTTATCAGAGGCAGGATCCTCAAAAGAAGTCCAAACCAGTCAAGCCTACTCCTTGCCTGCTGCCCATTGGTCTGGCAGTTCTAAGTCCTGGGAACATAATTCTTGCCATTTAATTCTTGTGTTAAAGGCAAGAGTCTTTCTGAGATACTTCTGGGAGCAGAGTGCTTTGGGGGGCAGTGCTTACATTACTTTTCTCTTATATGTAGCACTACAGAACTGATATTTTTAAGAGGTGACAGGCTTACACACAGGTGAAAGTCTTACACACTGGTGAAAGGACTTGCCTGAGATCACGTGGTGGATGAGTGATAGCTGGAAGTCTAATTCCACATCCAGACTCTTTCCACGACACCACCATAGCACTTGTTTCCAACTTTCCATTGGACTTGTTCCTGTGTCTGGCTCATTTCCCTGTGAGGCCATAAGATCTGGGAAGGCAGGCTTGGCCTCCTTATCTGGACCCCCCAGAGCCTGGACGTGGTGCTCAGAACTGCTAGTCTCCCAGGTACCCCCTTTTTTCTCCAAGCCTAACCCTATTGACATGCATATAGACCCCTGGGTCATTTTTAAAAGGCATCCCTGGACTATGGACAAAGCCCTGGGCCAGGCATAGTCAAAGTACCAGTCAGACCTAAAACCTGGTCTGTGACTTGAAGTAAACTGATTAACACTGATTAACTTCCCTAGCCTTCAAGTTCTGTTGAGACCCATAACCTAACTCCTAGGCCTTTTGTAACTTGAAATCCAAGCTTGGGAAGTGTTTTTAAAAAACATAGCTCAGAGGGGCTGGGGATGTGGCTCAAGCGGTAGCGCGCTCGCCTAGCATGTGTGCAGCCCGGGTTCGATCCTCAGCACCACACACAAATAAAGATGTTGTGTCCGCCAAAAACTAAAAAATAAATATTAAAAAAATTATCTCTCTCTCTCTCTCTAAAAAAAAAATATATATATATATATATATATATATATATATATATACATATATATATATATATATATACACACACACACACATACATAGCTCAGAGGTCCTTTTTCAGGATCCCACAGCTTCGGGACCATGTGTGTGCTATCTGCAGGGACTGGGGTGCTATGAACTAGGGCACTTACACCATGGTACTATGCTTAGTCCTATGAAAGTTACAGGATGTGTGAGCTGAATCTATTCTGGACCCCTACAACCCAAACACTGATCATAATTGTAAAACTGAATTATAGGTTTTACTTGTATCTTTGGAAGGCTGTCCAGTTCATAACCTACAACCACATGTGTTCAAATTCTCTTTCTTTTGCTGCTTTGCTACACCTTGCAACAGTCACGGTCACTCTGAAACTCCAAATCAGCCCCTCGGTCCTTGGTAGTCAACAGAGCTTTTGTCTTCCTCTGTCCACTGTCATCTCCCACTTGCACACTGCATGGATTGGTGGAGACACTCCACTTTCATTATTTTCTTCTTCCCTCTCTCACCTACTGTCCTGTCCTCCTAGTTCTGTATTACAAAAGACCTGGGAGGAGCAGGCCAAGACAAGATTTCCAGCAACAGGTGAGGGATAAAATTATCTTGGGGGTGAGAGGAGGCGGGGCAGAGGAAGGCTGGGGGCAGTCAATTTTTAGGTTTTTTTTGGGTTTGGTTTTGGTTTGTTTTGTAGTACTGGGGATCAAACCAGGGTCTCACACCTGCTAGGCATGTGCTCTACCACTGAGCTACATCCCCAAACATTTTATTTCATTCAGTGTCTTACTAAGTAGCTCAAGCCAACTTTGAACTTGTGATGGTCTTGCCTCAACCTCCCAAATAGTTGGAATTACAGATTTGCACTACTGTATCCAACTAATGATTAGGAAGCTTTTATCCTGTCACAGATAACATAGGTATCTATCCTCTAGGGGCAAATGAGATGGGGATAATGAAAGCACAATAAAGAATGCTAAATAATGAAAAGGTGTGGAGGTTATGCAGTCAGTTCAGGTTGCAAGCTCGGGGAGATGGAGAATGAGGAAACTGACCTGAGTCTGGAAGGAGAGGCCAGGTGGGTACCAGGGAGCACAGAGGGCTGGGTAAGGGGCACAAGAAGAGCACAAGCAGGAGCAATCCTGTTCTTAGACATCAAAAACCAACTACGTAGGAGCTGGGGTTGTGGCTCAGAGGTAGAGCTCTTGCCTAGCATGTGTGAGGCCCTGGTTTCGATCCTCAGCACCACATAAAAATAAATAAATAAAATAAAGGTATTGTGTCCAACTACAATTGAAAAATAAATATTTTTTAAAAATTGTTTAAAAAAAAAGCCAACTACCAAGTTCAAATTCTTTCTGGTGTGGAACTCCCTGCCGACATTTCTGGCAAGCAGTGTCCCAGAATCATCTCGAACATCCCCAGGAATGGAGAGCTTATTGCCTCCCGAGACAGCCCATTTCATTTATGAGCATCTGCTTTTCCTTCCTCTGAGCTGAACCCTCTCTCCCAGTGGTCTCCACTGAACTGAACTTCACTTTGAGCTGAACTTCACTTTGAGCTGAACTTCACTTTGAGTTCCTGGTGGTCCATGTATTATATCATGGGGGTCACACAATGTAAGTCTAATTCTTCACATATTTGAGCTTCAGTGACCCTGACTCTTATCTTCTTTAGCTCAAACATTTCCAGTTCACTAAACAGTGACTTCATGATAACATCTGACCAACACAGAGTAAAGCAGGAGTGTCTGTCCTGTCCTTTATTCCAAATGCCATATTTCCAGCAAAATATTTCTTACTGAAACCCTGATTCTTTTTCACTGAAACTACCTCTAGGTCATGCCTGGCCCATTATGTGCTACTAAGGTCTTACGTTTTTGCTTTGTTTAGTTTTGTTTGTTTGTTGGTACCAGGGATTGAACTCAAGGGCACTCAACCACTGAACCACATCCCCAGCCCTATTTTGTATTTTATTTAGAGACAGGGTCTCACTGAGTTGCTTAGCACCTCGCTAAGTTGCTAAGACTGGCTTTGAACTTGTGATCCTCCTGCCTCAACCTCCCGAGCCACTGGGACTACAGGCTTGCAACACTGTGCCAGCTCTTACTAGCATTTCTGAACATTTCATCTTATTTGGTTTACCTATCATTCTATGCTTGGAGCCAATTTATGGATCTTTATCCTGTCTTTCAATGTCTACTATCCTTCCAGGCTTGTTATCTGTGAATTGTGATATTAGATCTTCACTTAAGGTGCTGATCAAAATAGTTAACAGGACAGAGATGAAAACAATCCCTAAAGTGCACAAATGTTTTTCATTGATACCAATTCATGTCACATTGAGAAGTAGCAAGATTGACTCAGGAGACTGAGGCAGGAGGATCAAATTTGAGGTCAATCTGGGCAACTTTGCAAGACCTGTCTCAAAATAAAATAAAAAGAGCTGGGAATGTAGTTCGGTGGTAGAGTGCCCTGGCTTGAAGAAAGAAAGAAAGAAAGGGGTGGGAGGGAGGGAGGGGAAGAAAGAAAGAAAGGAAGAAAAGCAAGATATATGTATACGTAGGTAGGAGACATATTTGTATGGGATGGAGTCAGATCAGAATAAGCCTTGAAAGCTTAATGGAAAAATAAGGAAATAGGATCAGAAGTGTTTGAGTAGAAGAGTAATATGGGCAAAAAACACTACCTTGGGAACTCTACAAATCTAGATTTGCATTCTGGCTCTGGCTTACTAACTGAAGAGCATCGAAGAAATCAATCACTCCAAGCACTGATTTCTTCTTCATTAAAATGGGATAATATCTCATTTATAAAGTATTGTGAAGATCGGGATTCCACATATGAAGAGCGTAGAACATAGAACAAGGTAAGATGCTCAATACAGGAAGAAGAAAACTAAGGAGGGGTGAGGAGAAGGAGAAGAAAGCTGTACTTAAGACAGGGCTGATTTCTGAGTAGGGATTACAGTAGGCGCAAGAGAGGCATCCACCTCAGGGACAGCAGTGAGGGCCTAGGATGGCTTGCTGGGTGTTTGGTATAAGGTGATATACTTGGAATGGCAAAGGAACCGAGGCAGATATGAATGGCATTTCACAAGGAGAATTGATACACTCTGGACTACGGAGAATGACAGAGAGGGGTACCTATACCCTGACACGTTGACACCATGCTGCATCCTGTGAAAGTTACAGGACATGAAGCGATATACCAACAGGAAGCACCAAGATTTTTACATTGAGTAGTGACAGGGGAGTACAAAGAGGGATGATGGTTTGGGGAAGACGGTTCATGTTTAGGGTTATTGAATTAGGCATGATAGTAGGATATTCCAATAGGTGTAACTGGTGAGGAGGTGGAGAGATTTGATTGGAACTTGGGAGGGAGAGAAGTTGGCCAAAATCGGGTTTTCAGGAAGCACCCCTTGTCAGTGGTAATTGTAGGCGTTGGCTGAGGTCTCTGACAATGATTTGGGAAGCAAACAAGGGCAGTGCCTCACAGGACACCCCAGGGCCATCATGATTCTGACATAGGGCTGAAGAAGAAACTGCCCAATACTGCTGTCCCTCCCCACTGTTCCCAGCCCCTGGCCAGAGATGAACAGGCCACCCACCAACTGCATCACTGCAGACAGACCCACACCCCACTTAACTCTGCCCCTCCAGGGCTCTCCCTTCTCTGCCCTGATAGCAGGAGGGACACAGGTTCTTGTCCAACCCCCACTGGTTGCTACATATGTGGAGTTGAGAAGGAAGAGACAGAAGGGAGGCTACAGAAAGAGGTCTGGACAGAGGATGCAGGGTGTCCTTAAGGAGCAAAGGAGAATCGGAGAAGCTGAGCGATAAGGACACAGGTGAGCACCCTGAGTCCACGGAAAAGCAGACCCCCAGAGGAAGAAGAAAGAGAGACTGAAGGAGGGGGCAGAAAAAAAAAGATTTGCCGACAAGCTGATGAAGTGCAACTGAGAAAACTGTTGCCATGGTGACAGGTCCAGAGGAGGAAATAGGAATATAAATCGGATTATGAGTTGGGGGAGTCCGTGGGGGGCGGGTGTTGAAGGCCCAGAGGCACTCCGCCACATCGGGCTCCCCACCAAACTTCCTTCCACCTGTGAGGAACACCTTTCCCGAGGGTCTCTCCCCCTCCCCAGCCAGGCAAGGAACACAAGAGCAGCAGCACAGGAGGGGCCCAGGGCTCAGGCACAGCTCAGCCCTTCTCCCTGGAGTGAAATAGAATAGACCTGTGTCCCTATCCCCCAAGGTGGCCCTTCCTCTTGGAGGCTTCTCTCCAAGGGCCCTGGTTTATTTGATCCTACCTCTTCTTCAGAGGCTCAAAGAGCAAGAGACAGGAATTTGTTTTAAGCACCTACTATGTGCCCAACTGTCCTGGGCACTTGCTGCCTCCTTTAATTCGTCCTTGCCACCACCTCCATTTAAAGACAGGAAACTGAGATCAAGGTCATTAGCTGGAAGTAGCAGACGACAGGAGGTATAGCCCTGGCCCATCTGTTCCAGAGACATTTGCTCTCCTAGCCCGCTGCCTACCTCAGGAGCCTGCTTCCCCTCTCCCTGGTTTTTCCTGCACCCTTACAGGTCATAGGAGCTGCTCAAAGAATGGACTAGTGCAAGGTCTGCCTCTATTCTTAGAGATACAGAGAAGTGGGGAGACATGAGGCAAATATGTCACAGCCAGCCAGGCTCAGACTCTGGGAGGCACAGGGGAGCTCTGAGCTCCAGGCTTGGGGAACAGGCTGGGCTGGGGTTGAGAGGCCCTGTGGTGGGTAGTGGGAAGCTCAGAGGCCAGGCCGTTTCCGGCAGCTGAGGAGAAACTCTGAACACAGCTATGTGGGGAGCTAGGGAAGTGGCAGCCCTGTGTTTGCCGTCTGTAGCTAGCCAGTGAGAGTGACTGGGGTTGGTATTTGCCTGCAGGTCCCTGCAAGTAGAAGTGGCAGGAGGAGGAGGGAGGAAAGAGGAGGCAGCGCCTTCCCTCCCTCCCCCTCCTTGGGCTTCTGAACAAAAAACAGTTTTGCAAAGGGCACCATATCTGATGTGCATATCAAACAGGGCCTGGGAAGGTGGAAGAAGGCCATGTTTAGGGCTGTGGCCTGGGGAGGCACGATAAGACCACCTACCCACCTCAGGAGAAGGAAATGGGGCCAGATTTAAAAGCTTTCCTGGCCCCTACCCATCATGTCTTGCTCTTCTTCCTGGTAGCTCTCATGAAACATCTCCCTGTTCACTCTGGGGACTGCTTTGGGTCACACTCTAACCTGGAAGACCCTGTTTGGATTGGAGAGTTGGAAATGCTGGACTCTAAGAGGGGTTAAAGGTCACAGTTCAGGGCTGGGGTTGTGGCTCAGTGGTAGAGCACTTGCCTAGCTTGTGTGAGGCACTGGATTTGATTCCCGGCACCGCATATAAATAAAAACAAATAAAATAAAAGAATTGTGTCCATTTACAACTAAAAAAAAAAAAAAAGTCACAGTTCTCTTGGGTCCTTTAGCTACTGGACTGGAGACCCCAGGTCTCTGTCCTCATACCCCTTCTGGGAAGGAGCTCCAGGATCAGCTCACTTCTGCTGCATTATCAGGCCTTCTCCACACTCTACCCATCTCCCAGGAAGCCCCCTGACCCTCCCTCCATATGCCCATCAGGCAATCCATACAGGGGCCCATGAGGAGCCAAAAAGGTTTAAGGAACTGCAGGGAGGGGAGACCTTCCCCTGTCCTTCCCCTTCTCTTGACCTCCTCAGGCTGTCTGGCTTAAGAAGCCTTTCATGGAGTCCTAGATCCATCTCCCCACAGCCATTTAGTCCTTCAGCAGCCTCTTGTGCAGCCCTGTCCCTCATCCACGCGCCTCCAGTTTGAAAGGATCTCCTGTGGCTCCTACTTGCCAGATCCAAGGAGCACATTTCAAATCTCCTTGATTCCCTGAGGTCCTGATGTTGCCGTACTGTCTTCTGCAATTGTTCCCCCCCACACTTGGGCACCTGGGAAACCATTCCCTCCTGGCTCTTTTCTTTTTTCTTTTCTGGAAGTTTCTGGATCTCCTTTACAGGCTCCTTTTTTTCCTTTGTCCACAAATGAAGGGGTTCCTCTGGTGCTGTCCTTGACCTTGCCTTCTCAGGGGCATGCACTCCTCTCCAAGCCATCAGATGTCAACACCTGCTCCCCAGAGCGTGCATCCAACCATCTTCCCCAGACCTCCACCCATTGTCTGTCAGGTACCTCAACTAGCAAGTTCACAGAAGCATGTCCACCTCAGCCTCTGCCCACAGTCTCTTCCCCAGCTAGTGATAGTGCTTTCCTCTACCCAGCTGCCCAAGGCATGTCCTCCCCGCCTAATCATCACTGGAGCCCCAGTACCACAAATGACAACAGCAATAACAAGATAATGCACACACACACACACACACTTTCTTAAGAGATTTTAAATCTCTTCATCTAGTCTCAGCTACTTCTCCAGTGACTTCTCCAAATTAAACTCTAAACCTCCAACGGGTCCATCTCTGACTTTAAGTCTTTGCAATTCTTTAAGCCTCTCCTTCCCTAGTTCTTTTAGGTCTCCCCTCTCCACCTCTCCCTGCACCTTGCTCTTACTCAACTTTTAAGGTCTCCACATATTCACCACTCCCTCCAGGAAGCCCTTCCAGAACTCCCGCCCAACATCCATGTCAATTGCCCCTTTGGTAAGGAGCCTCTTTGGCAAGTTTACTTACCTTTTCTGTGCTGAGGTTTCATCAATGAATCCAATGAGAATGACAGTTCCTACCCCTCAGAAGTTGTTATGAGGAATAAACAAGAAAATATATGTAAATTCAGGCATGATGGTGCACGCCTGTAATCCCAGCTATGCAGAAGGCTGAGGCAGGAGGATCACAAGTTGAGACCAGCCTAGGCAATGTAGTGAGGCCCTAAGCAATTTAGCAAGACCTTGTCTCAAAATGAAAAGTAAAAAGAACAGGAGATGTAGCTCAGTAGAAGAGCACCCCTGGTCTCAGTCCAATACCAGACAGAAAGGGGGTGGGGGAGGAAGGAAGGGAAGAAGGGAGAGAAAAGAAAGTATATGTAAAGGATTTAGTACAGTGCTGGGCACATGGGAAGCTCATTCATAAATAACAGCTGTTCTTATTCTCCTCCTGAACTCCTGGTGCAATGCGGTAGTGGGTGGAGTCTCCTCAGCACTGTTTCCCATCAGACCCTAATTTCAGTGACAGCTAGTCTCACCTCTGCATGTCCAGTGCTTAGCACACAATCGTTTAATAAACATTTGCTAATTAAATTAATTCATGTGAATTTGTACCATTTCCCCCACCCCCACCCCCTCAGTGCTGGGAATGGAACCCAGGACCTTGTGCATGATGGGCAAGCGAGTGCTCTACATCCCAGCCCAGTCTTTATTCCTGTGTGCATGAGCTCTTCTTTAGGCTCAGTTACCCCAAATCAAGCCTCCACCTAGTCTCAGGGTAATCTTTCAATAATTAAACGTATGTCCCTTCCCTGCTTAAATCCTGTCAGAGACCCCTCATGTCTGCAGAAAACACGTGGGTCAGGCCTTTCCAGAGCAATGGATCCTCACTCCTCCACCCTGCCCCGTTCCTGTGCAATCCTTTCTTAGCAGAGCTCTGTTCTCTGGCTACAGTGAACACTTTGCTAGAAACCTCCAGCCACTATCCCCTCGGCTCCAGATGTCCTTGTATGGTTTAGATATTGTTTGTACCCCAAGGTTCTTGTGCTGGAAGCTTGGTCCCCAGCGTAGTGGTATTGAGAAGTGGTGGGGTCTATTAGGAGGTGGTGAAGTCGTGGGAGTAGCACTCTAGGAAGGGATTAATTCCTGTCTCCTGGGGGTGGGTTAGGTATCATGGGAATGAATTGCTTCTCTCAGGAGCTGATTGCTCTTTATAAATAGATACCACCCTCATGTGCTTGACTTCTTCTGTACATGGTTGTTTCCTCTTCCACTTCTATTCCATGAGAATGTGACCCTCACAGAAGCTAAATAGATGCTGTTGCCATGATCTTGAATTTGCCTGCTTCCAATACTGAGAGCTAAATATTTTTTTTAAATATGTAACTCACCAAGCCTCAGGTATTTTGTTATAGCAACACAAAATGGACTAAGACACCTTCCTTCTTGCTCACTTGGCAAAAATTCTGCCCTTCCAACACTCTGTCCCAGATGGCACAGCCTGGGGTCCCTGAAGGCTTTGAAATATATATATTTAGTGAAAGTACATTTTAATAATGTGTTAAAATTGTGAAAATAAGGACATTTTTACCTAAAAATCCAGATTTCTGGAACTTCTTGAAACAATGAGGCCAACTAGGAAACAATTAGTTGCCCCTTACACCAACACAATTTTTCAAGAGCCAGGAATGGCCTCGTTGAGGACTTGTTCAGCTACACTCCCTCCAGTTGGCCCCTCTTTCTGCTGTTTCTGTTTTCTGCCTGGTCCCTGGAGGCAGCTGGGTCTGAAGCCCTCTCCTGGCCTCACAGTATTTTGACCCACCCAACTGCAGTGAGGACCTGGGCTTTCTCTCCTCAGCGATCACTAGTTGGTCACCATCTGTGTTCAGCGCCAGCCCACTCTCCTTGGCTCCGTGCTCCTCCCTTTGCCTCTGCACTCCTGTGCATCACTAGCCCGGATCTTATTATCCGTCCCATCACTCTCACCAGTACCCACACTTTCTTTGCTTTGAAAATCCCAACCCGAAGTCAATACAACCTGACAGTATTATCATTCCTTCACTCAAGCTGTTAATAATTTGAAAAACTCCCAAAATGTCAAGGTTGATGTGATGGTTAATTTTTTTCATTTAAATCTTTATTGCAATAGATGCAAGCATTTCAGATTATATAACATGAGAAGTATAAACAGAAATGAGTGATTAGTTTGCTTAACTTTTTTGACGTATAGAAAAACATACTTCATTATAAATTTTATGGCTTGATCACCAAGAGACATCTCTCTTTTTTCTTCTTTTTCTTTCTTTCTTTCTTTTTTTTTTCTTTTTTGCTATGGTGGATTAAACCCAAAGGCGCTTAACCACTGAGCCACATCCACAGCCCATTTCCCCCTTTTTAATATTTTATTTAGAGACAGTGTCTCACCGAGTTGTTTAGGACCTCATTCAGTTGCTGAGGCTGGCTTTGAATTCATGATCCTCCTGCTTCAGCCTCCCAAACTGCTGGGATTACAGGTGTGTGCCACTGTGCCCAGCAAGAAATCTAGTTTATTTTTAAAGTTTATTTTCAGGGGCTGGGATTGTGGTTCAGCGGTAGAGTGCTCACTTAGCATGTGCGAGGCCCTGGGTTTGATCCTCAGCACCGCATAAAAATAAATAAATAAAATAAAGGTATTATATCCAACTACTTCTAAAAAATAAATGTTTTTTTAAAAAGTTTATTTTCAAATAATATCCATTGTTCTCTATTGCTAATATTTTTTTACTTTCAACACTACTTCAAATTTATGGTTGTTTTAAGTATCAATTATACATTTAAATACATTATAAAGAAATACATATATCATACATAACAGATTTTTTAAACTTTTGTAAATGTATTTGAAATAATTGGTTTCCTTTCTAAACCTATTTTTTCATGCACTTAAAAATATATTCTGAGGTCTCAGGTTGTGGCTCAGTGGTAGAGCACTTGCCTACCATGTGTGAGGCACTGGGTCTGATTCTCAGCACCACATATAAATAAATAAAAAATAAAGATCCATCATATATATATATATATATATATATATATATATATATATGTATATGTATATATATATATATATATATATATATATATATATATATATATATAAAATCTGGGAGCAAATCTACAGAATATAACAGATTCCTACAGAAGTAGTCCATGATGGGAAGAAAGGGTGCCACTACTTTTTTCCCCTCATTTTTTATTGGTGTATTATAGTTGTACATAATGATGAGAACTGTTGTTACATAATTGTACATGCACACAATATAACAATATAATTTGTCCAGTATCACTCCCCATTACTTCCCCCCTTCCTCCCTCCCTCTTATCCCTTGGTCCTTTTTCCTTTGCTCTCCCTTTGATTTTTAGGAGATCCACCCAATATTTATTTTTTGTTTTTCTGCTCTAGCTTCTGCTTATGAGATAAAACATTCAACCCCTGACCTTCTGAGTTTGACTTAAGTAATTTGAAAAAAAAAATTGTCAAGGTTTATATGATGGTTAATTTTCCACCTAGCTGGCCCATGGTGTTCTGAGTTTGGATTGAGTCAAATATCATTCTGGATGTTTCTATGATGGTGTCTTTTGGATGAGATTAATATTTCAATAGATAGACTTTGAGTAAAGCAGATTACCCTTGGTAACCTAGGTGGGCCTTGTCCGAACAGGCCCTAATAGAACAAAGACTGATATCTCCTAAGAAAGAAGGAATTCTACCAGAAGACTGACTTTGGACCTGAACTGAAGCTCTTTTTGAGTCTCCAGTCTGCTAAACTGCCCCCTACCATCAGATTTTGGACTTGCCAAGGCTCACAATCACGTGAGTCAATTTCTTAAAATATTTCTCTCTTTCTATACATACACATAGTATGGATTCAGTTTCTCTGGAGAACCCTGACTAATATAGTTGGTGCCACTAAAGACCAGTTGGCCTCAAACTCAGCTGGATCATCCCTACCAAGGGCCTTTGGAACCTCTGACCCCCAAAACAACTATTTCAAACTCTTATACCTCTTTGCCCCCAAATTCTTCTCTGTAGTGAGTGAGTTTCTTCTCAAAAACTACAGGCCTTCAGGAGAGAGCTCCCTTAACTTATACCTTCCCTTCCCTACTCAACTCCCCCCAAAGTATAGCATTTGGGGGGCATTATTGTCCCTATTCTTCTTTCCATGGGGAATGTCACTCCTGTGGCCAAGGCTAATGCCTCCACTCTCCTGATCAGAATCCCATTTTCTTCCTCTTCCAGAAGGTTCTCCATCAATATTACCCACTTATTTTTCAACTGTTTTTAACTTCAAAACAAAACAGATAAGGCTTTCCTGTACCCCAAAGTCCCTCCAGTTAGCGGTCTCCTTTCTTTCCTAGCCAGCTTCTTCCAAGAGCTGTCTGCACTGTTCTAACCCTAGATCCTATCTCCCTGTCCCCTTCAGGATCTGACATTCTGGTTTCTCCTTCCTCACCTGCAGAAAACTGCTGTCTCCAAGGATGCACAGATACGCAGAGCCCCAAGATGCCAGGCTCCTCTGGACATGTTTTCACTGCTCGCCTTCGGTCCTGCTCTCTTCATCTTGACACCTTTTTTTTTTTTTGGCAGTGCTAGAGATTGAACCCAGGGCCTCCAACATGCTAGGTAATTGCTCTACAACTGAGCCACATCCCTGGCCCTTTATTTACATTTTGTTTTGAGACAGGGTCTTGCTGAACTGTTGAGACTGGCCTTGAACTTGCGATGTCCTGTGTCAGCCTCCCAAGGGCTAGGATTACAGATAGGCACCACCCCTGAGGGCACCACCATGCCCAGCAATACCTCCTTTTTAAAACTCTCCACCCAATCCCTGGTTTTCCTAATTTTCATTCTTCCTTCATCAGCTTCTCTTCCTCTGTCTGTCCTTTACCTTTTTCTTTTCTTCACACCCAGCTTCTTTACCTTCTCCCCCAGAAGCTTGTCCATGGCTGCCTTCTCCTTCCCTCTCCTATTCTTCAAGGAATATTCCTCCACAGTGATGATTTTAACCATCCCACTTCCCTCCCTAGGTATCCCCTAGTCCTCTGTGTTCCAGACTCAGATGCTCAATTATGAACATGCCCTACTGGACATTTCCCAAGGCATTGGTATTAGTTATCTATTACTGTCTACCCAATTACCCCCAAACTTAGTAACTTATCAATACAAACATTTATTCAGGGAAAAGAATCTGGGAAAGACAGCTGGGTGGTTCTGGCTGACTGTCTTGAAAATCTGCAGTGATGGTGTGGGCCTAGGTGCAGTCATTTAAGATTTCACTGAAGCTGAATGGAGGACCTCATTCCCCTGGTATTGCTTGGGGCCTCAGCCTCTTGCCACAGGGACATTACTTCATGTAGGTCCTCCCAAGTGAGCAAGGGAAAGGTGAGCTGCCTCTTATGGCCAGCCTCAGAAGTGAGGTCTAATCTCTTCTGCTGTATTTGTTGTTTTGTTTTATTTATTTATTTATTTTTTTTGCCTGAGACAGGGTCTCGCCTTGTTGTCCAAGCTGACCTCAAACTCCTGGGCCCAAGAGCTCTTCCTGCCTCAGCCTCCCAAGTTCTGGGAATACAAGCATGTGCCACTGTGCTCAGCTACTTCTGCTGTATTCTATTGGCCACACAGGCCAACAGTGTAGGAGGTGGCTACACACAGAGCACAAGTATGGGAAAGCAGGATAAAAACAGGTGTTTTAGTCAGTTTTTTCGCTGCTGTGACTAAAAGAACCAACCAGGGCAATTGTAGAGGAGGAAAAGTTTATTTGGGGGCTCATGGTTCCAGAGGTCTCGGTCTAAAGACCGCAGACTCCATTCCTCAGGGCTCAAGGTGAGGCAGAACATCATGGTGGAAGAGTGTGACAGAGGGAAGCAGCCCACATGATAATCAGCAAGCAGAGAGTGATATCTCCAATTGCCAAATACAAAATATATACCCCCAAATCACGCCCAATGCCGACCTCCTCCAGCCACACCCTACATGCCTTCAATTATCACCAATTGATCCAATCCTTAATACCACTGAAATTCATTGATTGGGTTAAGGCTCTCACAACCCAATTATTTCCCCTTTTAAACCATTTACATTGCCTCACATGTGAGCTTTTGAGAGACACCTCACATCCAAACCATAACACCAGGTATGGTGGCACACACCTATAATCCCAGTGACTTGGGAGGCTGAGGCAGGAGACTCCAAATTCGAGGCCAACCTCAGCAACTTAGTGAGACCCTATATTGAAATAAGAAATAAAAAGGTTTGGGGATGTAGCTCAGTGGTAGACACCTCAAATTCAATCCCCAATACCAGAGAGAGAGAGAGAGAGAGGAGAGAGAGCAGACGCACGCACGCAGGATCATTAGGGGCTATCATGGAGCCTGGCAATCACAACACCTCAGAGTTAGCAGATCCACAGTGAACTTTCTTCTCCCCGTCCTCCTTTCAAATCTGTTCTCAGCCATACGGCTGGAAATCATTCTTGATTCTTCCTTCCTTAAACATACTCTTCAGTCACTGATTCCAGTCCATCTCTCCTTAATACCACTGCAATCTGTCTGCTTCTCTCTATTTCCATGCTTATTGCCTGGCCACATTTTTTTATTCTTTTTTCACTTGGATCATTTTGCTTCTCACCCAGTCTTCTTGCCTCCTGTCTAACCTGCTGCCAACCCATCCTCCACATTGTCGCCAGAATGATCTTTACACAACTCACACCACTCAAAGGCTTTCATTTTTCTTGAGGGTCAAAACCAAGCCCCTGATGGCCCAGCGAGTGGCTCTAGCTCTCACCAGACCCATCTTTGGATATTTCTTCCTTGCTAAGATACACGATTTACAGTTCCCAGAAGGTGTGAGGATAACATACATCTCTGAGCCTTTTCATGTGCTGCTCCCTCTCTTTAGTTTACCTTCTTCCACTTACTTGAGTACCACTGACTCTGATTCACTCTTCAAAACTCAGAAAATTGGGAGCAGAAATTGCGTCCTGTCATCTCAGTGATCTCAGCACCTAGCAAGGTACCTACCATAAAGGAACTGTTCAATGAGTAGACAAGTGGTTCCTGTGTGCCTGGTACCCTGTGGGATACTTGGTGTTATGGTTTGCATCTGCAATGTCCCCCAAAGGCCATGTATTGAAGGCTCAGTCCCTGATGCAGCTATGTTCAGAGGTAGAACTTTGGGGAATCAGCTGGATCATGTGGGCTCTGACCATCTGTGGATTAATCATCCTGACTGAATAGACCACGGGGAGGTGGTAGAACCTGTAGGAGATGGTGCCTACTGGAGAAAGTGGGTCACTGGGGGTGTTCCCTGGAAGGGTTTATTTTGTCCCCAGCCCCTTCCTCTCTTGCTGCTCTCTCTCTCTCTGCTCCCCAGATGCCACGAGGTGAACAGAGGTTCACCATAGTTCATGGTGCCTCTCCTGTGCCCTTTCACCATGTTTCTGCCTTGGAACCAGCTGATCAGGGACTGAAACCTCTTGAAACTATGAGCCAAAATAAATCTTTCCTCTTGTTTTTCCCTCAGGTGTTTTGGCTATAGCCATGAAAAGCTAATACCCTTGCTGTATAATGCCCATATCTCAGCCATTTTCCCCTCAAACTAGTTTCCCCACCCCAAACATTTCTTTTTGCATCAATGACAAGGCTGGAAAAGTGAATTCTGAGTTATATCCTACCTCATTCCTATTTGCTCTGTGACCTTGGGAAAGTCATTTATTACCTCTGTGCCTCTAGTCTTTATCTGCAATAAGGGTTGATAAAAAGGAGAGGATAAGATGAATTACTTAAATTAGTATTTATTGAACCAGAGACTGTGCTAAACACTTTAAAATAAATTAGTTTGAGTGATAGTCATAATATTCCCATGAGACAGATTTTATACCCTTTATACAGAAGAGGAAACTACAGATCAGAGCAATAAGGTGAATAACTTGGCCCAAATCACAAAGCTGGAAGGTTTGGGGTACACGACTAAATCACAGGCTACATTAGAAAAAAAAAATGGAGCATCCAGGTCCTTCCAACCCTGAATGATGAGGAGTTTGTTTTTGTGTGTTTGGTTTTTGTGGCATAGGATATGAAGCCTATGTTAGGGCACTAAGTTACATCCCCAGTCTTTTTATTTATTTATTTATTTTCTTTAGTTGTCAATGAACCTTTATTTTTTTATTTATATGTGGTGCTGAGAATCGAACCCATTGCCTCACACATGCAAGGCAAGTGCTCTACCACTGAACCACAGCCCCAGCCCCAGTCTTTTTATTTTTATTTTGAGGCAGGATCTCACTAAGTTGTCCATCTTGAGCTTGAACTTTCAATCTTCCTGCCTCAGCCTACCAAGCAGCTGGAATTAAAGACATGTACCTTCACATCCATCCCTGAAGAGGAGGATTTCTTATTGTCACAGCCTTTTCTAACCTTGGATGTCAAGAAGAGAGGACCTACCACTTCCCAACAGAGCCACATGTGGTGAGTATGACATCTGACCCCCAGGCCCAAGCCCTCAGTCCTCCCCTGGGTACTCCTACAGTTCTTGACAATGATCTCCAGAACTCCTTCTGCACCTTCATTTTAAAACATATTTTATCTCTCTAGATCTCCTGAGTAAGGGAGGAATCAGTCCCCCCCCCTTTTTTTTTGCTACTGGAGATTGAACTCTGGGGCACTCGACCATTGAGCCACATTCCCCAGCCCTATTTCATATTTTATTTAGGGACAGGGTGTCCCTGAGTTGCTTAGTGCCTTGCCATTGCTGAGGCTGGCTTTGAACTTGCAATCCTCCTGTCTCAGCCTACCTAGCCACCGGGATTTCGGGTGTGTGCCACCACGCCTGGCTAGAGGATTTCCATTTTTGAGATGAAAAGAATGAGGCTCAAAGTGACTTGCCTAAAAAGTCATATGGCATTATTCCTCAACAGGACAACAGTTGCCATCAGAGGCTTGTATGCCTATGGATGTGTTTTTCTAATTGACTAAGAGGCAGAGGAGTGGCATTGTGGACAGAGAACCTGTTAGACAGGCCTTAGGTGTATGTTTGTTTGCTTTTTGGTACTGGGGATTGAACCCAGGGGTGCTTAACCACTGAGCCACATCCCCATAGTCCAGAAGGTCCAGAAAGAGGAGGTCTGTTTTAAGAGGTAATCTAGTCTGACCAAAACAAAGAAATCAGGAATACCTTAAGTTTCTTGAGGGCAGAAACTCATCTTACCTTTATATTTCTGGTCCTAGTACATTTCCAGTGACATATTTGGTACTCAATAAATGTCTGTTGACTTGAACTGGAAATTTGGAAGAAGAAGGCAAAGGAGGGAACTTGAGAGAGTTCAGAATCAAGAATCAAGGGAGACACCCTAGAAATACGGGGTCCAGGAGAGAGACTCCAGACGTGTGGTCCTGATTCACTTACTCCAAGCCATTGGGGAATCCTCCAGAGGAACAGGGTGCTGTGGCTTTAAATGACTTCAGCATTGTCAATGAATCTGCTCTGCTAAAAGAGTTATCCTCTTGCTCCTGCGCTTGGCCTCCCCCTCCTCTCAGCTCCCCAAACCCTTCTCGGCCGCTGTGATGGGATAATTAGATGCGAGAGCTCAGCACAGATGATGCTCCAGTTGCTTAGCAACTAATGGTTTCCATGGAGACCGCAAAGCACAGCCTCCAGAGCAGCCAGTGAGCAGCTCGGCAGGGCAGGGAGAAGACGCAACTCTCCGCTCCTCCAGAAACCTGGGGAGGGTTGGGGTGGGGAAGGTGGGGGGGGGGAGTTGGAGGGAGAAGGGAGGGCTTAAAGGCACAGGGCCCTCATATCCCTTTAAAACCTGGTCTGAGATCTGCCCTACCCTAATCTGTCTCATCATAATTTCAGATGGAGAATGGGAGCTTAAGGGTGGACCCAAGGCAACCTGCCCTGCAATAAACTCAACCTCTTCTCCTTTCTGCTTCCTGGTTATGATTGAAATGGAAAAAGATACCTCTCAAACCCAAATGTAAACATCCTGCCAGGGGGTGATGGAAGTTGAGAAGTGTCAGGAACATCCCCTTCCCCCAGGCATTCCACCCTTGACTCTGTTCTCTCTTCCGAGTTCTCTTTCATGTGCGAAAGATCCTCTTTCAGTTTATAAAGCAGGGCTAAAGGGGACAAAAACCAAGGAGCAGGAAAAACAGAATTTAATTCTCCACCAAAAGGCAGCCCATCCTGGCAAACTGGAGGGGAAGCCCCACCCTTGCCTTCCATTGGAAAAGACCCAGGGTAAGTGTTGGGGGGCTGGTATCAAAACCAATCCTCTGCAAGTCCAAGTGAGCACCATCTGTGTTACCTGAAAGCTCATTGGAAACGCAGAATTTCAGGCTTCGCCTCAGACCCTCTGAATCAGAAACTGCATGACAAGAGATCCCTGGTCATTCATAAGCACAATAAATTTGAAGAAGCTCTGGTCTAAGACCCTTCTACCCTCAGCCTGGGTCCTCTTTACTGTTGTCCCCATTCACACCCAGGATGGAAGCCCACCCTTCCCACCAATGGGGTAGGAACGCAGCTCCACCAGCCCCTCATGATCATACAAGGATGCTGGCCTTCTCTGGGACGGGGAAGATAACAGGGTCATGGAGCAAAGAGACCTACAGCAATTATCTCTGTAGAGCACAGGCCTTTATAGAATTCCACAACCTCTCCTGACAGTGTTCCACTTTCCACAAGTGACTACCTGAATTTCAGTTTCCACATTTACAAACGGGAACCAGTAACATCCATTACTCAGATCACTGTAGCTTATGTATGTGGGAACACACGGAGCCCCTGGCCCATGCCCAGAGTAGGGGCATCCTTGTCTCCCTCATGCCCCCGCTTTCCCTTCTGCTGATAGTCCCTCCTTCACCTCTCTCTCACTGGCCCAGGGCAGGGGGTGGTCATAAGTTGTATCATTGTTTTGTATTGTTTTTGCTTTTGTTTTTTCATTTTCTTTCTTTTTTTGAACTCCGCAATTGATAGAAAGGGTAATGTACCTTTTTTTTTTTTTTTCATTTTCTCTTCCCAGGTCTCTTTCATTTTATTTGTTTTGCCTCGCTGGGGATCAAACCAGGACCTGACATGCTAAGCATGCTCTCTACCCCTGAGCTGTAGCCTCAGCCCTCTTTCTCTTCTTTATTCTCAGTTCAACAAATGTTTGCTGCCCAAGGCTGACTGTGCCCACCCCACCCACGCTTGTCTCTCCAGAAGTCTTCCCTGGATTCCCTTGTTCCCACCCACTGGAGGAATCTGAAAGCCTTACATGTCAGGTCACCCCTGCCTCTCCAAGAGCAGCAATAACTGGGCCTCGGTGAATACCAAGAATTAAGCCCCCTGCTCTACCACCCCTCTCCCTGTGATCAGTCTCTTTCTCTCCTTTTAGAAGCCCCTCAAGGTTACTCTCCTCTTCCTACATACCAGGGCAACTTCGGAATTCATGCCCTTCCTGAGAAGACCCCTGCCATGAAGGGAGAGCAGCCCCCCACCCCAGGCCAGGCTCTAGACCCACACAGGTGCCCACAGGAACACTGCTTCACATGGGAGGCCCAGAAGAGGGGGTGGTTTACCTTGCTCCTCTGCAGCTGACTAATCACCAGGACCCAGATGGGCACCCCCACACATTTCTGGCCTGAAGGCCAGCTCTCAGTCCTGAAAAACCTGTCCCAAACTCCCCCCAGGCCATAGGGCCCAAGGGGCAGGTTGGACTGGATTCCCCTCCAGCCCCTCCCACCCCAGGATAAAATCAGCCACCCCAGGGCAGGGCCTCACTTGCCTCAGGAAGCCCCAACCTGCCAGCACCTGTTCCAGGATCCAGGTTTCAGCCCAGCATGGCATCCCTGCGGCCTGTCCAGACCTTGCCCTTGATCCTGATTCTGCTGGCTATACTGGCCCTGGGGGCTGCAGGTCTCTGCAATCTCTGGGGAAAGGTTCAGAGGTCTAAACAGGGGGCACTGGGCCTTCCAGTTTCTCAAAGGGAAGCTGGTCTGGCTGGCTAGGGGTGGGGGTTGGTGATATCAGTGACCAGGCATTAGACATAGGATCCAGGGCACATTCCTGGGCCTCTTCCAGACCCAAGAGGCAGAGAAGTGTGGGAAAGGGTCCAGGGCTGCCCGTGGGGATAAGATTGGGCGCTGACTGCCTCCTGGCATCCAAAGTCTGGTTCCAGGGCAGCTTGGAAGAGTATGCAGCTTCTGCGGCCCAAGCCTGCCACCTGGTGGTCAGGCTCGCACAGGCTTGGCTGTTCTACTCTCCAGCTGCAGAAAGGGGAGAAGGATTTCGCTTCCTTAGCAGTGGCCCCAGGGGGATGCACCAGATCTGACGGCTGGACAGGGACTGATCCCCATCTGAACTCCCTTCTGGCCTCCCAGCAGAGTTCAACATCTCAAGCCTCTCTGGTCTGCTGTCCCCAGCGCTAACCGAGAGCCTGCTAGTTGCTTTGCCCCCCTGTCACCTCACAGGAGGCAACGCCACACTGACTGTCCGAAGAGCCAATGACAGCAAAGGTCTGCCTCCTGCTCCCCAGGCATCCCCCTGGTTCCCAGGGACCTCTTCCCAGGGCACCACCGGCATCCCTTCCCCTATTCATGCCACCTTGTCAAACCCTCTCTTGGGGCATTCAAACTCAAAGCTGCCCCTTTCTCCCTGGAGCTTCCAAAAACTTGACCCTGACTTTCACTCCCAATTTCCTGCCCAGTGGAGAAGTCCAGTTTTATAGTGCCTCCATGCAGTGGGCGCAGAGAGATGGTGAGCGTGGTGGACAGTGGGAATGGCTTCACAGTCACACGGCTCCGTGCATACCAGGTGACAAACCTCCTCCCAGGAACCAAATACTAGTAGGTACCTGACCCATGCCTAGAGCAACTTAGGGATGGGGGTGCCGGAAGAGAAGCTGGGAGGGTTCTGGTCAGCATGGGAGAGAGAGAGAGAGAGAGAGAGAGAGAGAGGGCACGGCCAAAGGGTGTGCAAAGTGTCCTCTCCTGGGGGAAGGCACAGCCATGAAGCTAGGTTGGGGAGCAGGCTGGAGCCCCTCTTTCCCTAAGTCCCAGATACTCACTGAACGTTTTCTCCTCTCTCTCCAACCCCACCCCAAAAGTATTTCCTACCGAGTAGAGAAGGGGACATCTACCGAGTCCAGCAGAGAGATCCCAATGTCCACGCTTCCTCGTAAGTAGCGCTCTGCCTCCATCTCTGGGTCCACAGACCTTTTCGGGACACTCTCACTCCACCCCCCAGTGTGGATTAGCTGCCCCCCTGCGCCACCACAGCACCTTTGCATCCTACCACAGAGGCCCGTGGCATCTTCTTGTTGACTCATCTGTCCTACTATTAAACTAAAGGCTCCTCATGGGTAGGGTTGGTGTCCTAACCTCTGTATGCTCGGGGGCTCCCCTAGGAGATGTTCTGTAACTTTGGTTTGATGGGTGTTTGGGTCCACTGCCTGGCTGTTCGGATGGATGAATAACTGAAAGAATGGACATTGGTTGGGTGGCCAGATGAGAGCTAAGCTGTGCACCTGGGGGAGCCTTGGGCCCTTCCTGCCCTCAAAGGCATCCCTTTTTCTCTTCTGACAGGAAGGAATATGGAGTCCATTGGTCTGGGAATGGCCCGAACAGGGGGCATGGTGGTCATCACAGTGCTGCTGTCTGTGGCCATGTTCCTGCTGGTAGTGGGTTTCATCATTGCCCTGGCTCTGGGCGCTCGAAAGTAAGGAGGGCTGACCTGCGCGGGGCTCCTTCAGGAAGTCCAGAAACCCTCTGTGTCCCAGTCTGCCTCCTCCTGGGCCTCAGCCACCAGCCTCTGGCTCCTTCAGTGCCTTCATGTCCCTCTCCCTGCCCCCACCCTGCCCCTGGAGCCCTTTCTTCCCTCAGTCCCTCTCCCTACCCCCAGTGCCACACCACCCAACACTCCCTACCATTCCCCTTGCTGCAATCCTGTGGGAGTCGACATTCCTCCCATTTCACCACTCTGACCCCCATTACAGTCCACCCTTTCCTCTGTGAACTTGGTCTCTACAATAAAGGCTAATCCACATCTACCCTGTGCGGTTCCCTTTAGTGGGCTCCAATTGAAGGCAAACCTATAGAATCCACATCCAGGCTGCAAGTGCACCTGGACTCCTCCCTGCCTCAAGCCTCAGCATATAAGACACCAGGAGTCAGAGCTCTCAGACCCACACCTGGGCTGTGGCTTTTACATTCTGCACAGCACGAAGAAGACCACCCAACCAGGGTCCTGGGTTGGCGGCAGAGGCTGAGGCTGGGGCATCAGGTAGAGGCCAAGGGGCCTGAGGGCCTGGCTGGGGCTGGCAGAGCAGGGAGAAGCACTGGGAGAAAGAGCCACTGTCTGGGAAAGACAAAGACCGGGCCACCAGGGTGAGACCCAAGGATAGGGCACTGGAGGGGGAAGTAGAAACAGAAGTGGAAGGACCCTGGATGGAGGGGGACAAGGGAGATAGAGTGTGGTAACTAAGGGAAAAGGGCAGGAGTACCCTTTTTTTTTTTTGTACCAGGGATTGAACTCAGGGTCACTTAACCTCTCAGCCACATCTCCAGCCCTTTTTAATATTTTATTTAGAGACAGGGTCTCACTAAGTTGCCTCAGGCCTGGATAAGTAGTTGAGTCTGATCTTGAACTCAATAATCTTCATGCTTCAGCCTCCTGAGCTGCTGGGATTACAGGCATGCGCCACCGTGCCCAGCAGGAGTGGTCATAATTCACTCATCCAGTACATATTCCTTACAGGGACCAGTGATCTTTACATTGCTCTCTTTCTTCTTTCTTTCCTCCCCCTCCCCTTTCTTTCTCTCTCTTCCCTCCTCCTCCTCCTCCTCCTCCTCCTCCTCCTCCTCCTCCACCTCTTCTTCTTCTTCTTCTTCTTCTTCTTCTTCTTCTTCTTCTTCTTCTTCTTCTTCTTCTCTCTCTCTCTCTCTCTCTCTCTCTCTCTCTCTCTCTCTCTCTCTCTCTCTCTCCTTCCTTTTCCAGTATTGGGGATTGAATCCATGGCCTCAAGCAAGCACTCTTGTACTGAGCTACATTCAGGCAGGCCTAATATATCCCATAACTTCCTTGCAATTTTTATCACCATCCCTCCAAGATACTGTGTTCCTGCTTTCCTCAGGACCTTTGTACAGAGTATTCTGTGAGCCAGAACTGCTCTTGTGACTGCTCCCATTGCCTCTTCACTCCTATTTACATAGTTAGCTTCCTGTCCCTTCTCAAGGGAAGCCTCTGACCTTCATTCCTCCCTTTAGGTTGGACTCCCCTATCCCATCTCCTAGTGTTACCACATAGTTTATAACTGTGTTTGTGTGATTATTTGATTGCCTCCTGTATCAGATGGTGAGTTTCCTGAGAGCAATTGCTTTGCTCTTATCTTTATTCCACTCTGCCTGGAACATAGTAGGCACTCAATAAATACTTGTTGAATAAGTGAATGAATGAACAAGCCTGTAAAGAGAAGGGGGAATCTGGGAAAGGACCAAAAATCCTGTGAAAACAACCAGAAAGGATTCACAGGAACCTTGATGACCTCTTTGTAGAGTGATCCTAGAACTTGAGACAGGGAAGAAATGAAAGAGAAGGACAATGATCTTTCTCATTCCACAAAAATTAACTGAGCATGTGCTATGTGCCAGGTGCTCCTGAAGGATCTAGGCTCACACTGTGAAGAGACATCTTTCTTCTCTCATGGAATTAACATGGAAATCAATTAAATAGAAAATGTAATGAATGCTGTGAGTAACGGAAGAGGATCAGACACTGGGCTCTTCTTTACTTTGAGTGGGAGTAACCAAGCCAAGGCTGAAAGCTGGGGAAGTCTGGGCTTTCTTCCCCACCCTATTGCAACAGCCCAGGAAGGTTTAGGAGCCCGGCCTAAACCTACAGGAGGACACTGGGCTGGAAACTGCACTGTACTTCACATTAACATCATCTAAAGAGCTCATGAAAAAGTTTAATAAGCCAGAATGGTGGTACACACCTGCAATCCCTGTAACTCAGGAGGCTGAGGCAAGAGGATAGCAAGTTGGAGGCCAGCCTGGGCAATTTAGCAAGGCAATATATCCAAATAAAAATCAAAAAGGAGGGCTGGGGTTGTGGCTCAGAGGAAAGAGCCCTCACCTAGCATGTGTGAGGCACTGGGTTCGATCCTCAGCACCACATAAAAATAAAGGTATTGGTTAAAAAAAAAAAAACCCAAAAACGTCTGGGGATGTAACTCAGCGTTAAAGCGGCCTTGAGTTCAAATCCTCAGTACAAAAAAAAGCCCGATGACCAGATCACACTTCATACCAAGATCAAAATGACAAGGTGGTAGACATTTAGCTCAGGGGTAGAGCACTTGCCGAGGATGTGTGAGGCCCTGAGTTCAATCCCCCAGCACTACAAAAATAAGTAAATAAAAAATTTCAGCTGGGCATGATGGCACATACCTATAATCCCAGTAGTTTGGGAGGCTAAGGCAGCAGATCCCAAGTTTGAGGTCAGACTAGGCAACTTAGCAAGGCCCTAAGCAACTTAGTGAGACCTTGGATCAAAATAAAATATAAAAAGGGCTAGGGATGTGGCTCAGTGAATTGAACCCCTGGGTTCAATCCCTAGTATTACTACTACTAATAATAATAATAATTTCAGAATGACGGGGGTGGAAGCCAGGTATTAGTATTTATTTAAACACAACCCCCACCCCACCAGGAGATTCCAGTGTGCAGTAAAGTTTGGAAATTGAATAAAATTTACTATTTCTTTCTTTCTCACCCCCACCACCATCTGTACTTGATTAACCCAGGGGCATTTAACCACTGAGCCATATCCCCAGTTCTTTTAAATATTTTATTTAGAGATAGGGTCTCGCTAAGTTGCTGAGACTGGTTTTGAACTTGCGATCCTCAGCCTCTGAAGCAGCTGGAATTATAGGTATGCACCACCTCACCCAGCCATTTTAACCATTTCTAAGTGTACATTTCAGCATCATTACCACCTTCTTCTTCTTCTTCTTCTTCTTCTTCTTTTTTTTTTTTTTTAAGTGGGGCTAGTGCTGAACCCAGGCCTCCGAGCATGCTAGGCAAGGACTCCACCACTGAACCACGCCCCTGCCCTAACATCGTTGTGCTACCATCACCACTATCTATTGGCAGAATTTTTCCACTATCCCAAACAGAAACTCTGAGCCCATTAAATAACTACTATCACCTCCTTCCCTAGTTCCTGGCACTCGCCACTCTACAGTCTGTCTCTATGCATTTGGCTCTTCTAGGTACCTCTGTCACTGAATTACACAAAATTTGTCCTTTTGTGTCTGGCTTATTTCCCTTATAATATCTTCAAGGTTCATCCATGTTGTAGCATGTGTCAGAACTGTATTCCTTTTTAAGGCTGAATAATATACCCTGTATGTTCATACCATTATTTTGTATTTGTATTCATCCATTGGTGAACACTTGGGTTCTTGCCAAATTTTGGCTATCGTGAATAATGTTGCTGTGAACAATAATGTTCAAATATCCCTTTAAGTCTATGCTTTCCAATCTTTCAAGTATATACCCAGAAAAAAAAAAAAAGTCTTGTTGGATCCTATGGTAATTCCATGTTTAACTTTTTGAGGAACCACCGTAGTATTTTCCACGGTGGTGGCAGCTCTGCCATTTTACATTCCCATCAGTGATGCACAAGGATTTGAATTTCTCCACATCCTCAACAGACTGTTTTTCTTCTTTTATTGGATATCTTTGCCAGTGGAAAGCTTTCCAACATTTAGGAAACTTCCTTCAGACACACGCCTAGAAGCTTGAGAGAGATGAGATGAGCCACAAATCAAAACTTCTATCAGGTCTTTCATGTTTTTCTCAACAAGGGCTAAAATAAGACTTCTCACATCTCAGCTTCCCAGAAGGTCAGTCCCTTATTATGGATACAGCTAACCATGATGCAACCCCAAATAACCATGCAATTGGTAAGGGGAACCCTGAGGAACCTCAAGAGAGATGGTCCCACACATTCTGGTGGCCAATAATAGACTCCAGGTATCTGGTTCCATCATGTGGTGACAGTCATGATCAGTCAGGGGCCAGCTCTGGACACACCTCAACATCTCCAGGCCTTGGACCCCGGCAGCAAGAATTCTGGCTCCCCACACTCCGGATCATATCCAGCAACCACTGTCTTGCTCCATGTGGCCCAATGACAGTAACTTGAGTCTGGCTTGTGGCTGTGAACCATGGATCCAGCTGAATTAGGGTGGGGCTATGCACCTCCATAGATCAAAGGTATTTATCTCCATGACCAATTACATGCTTCTCTAGCTCTTCTTCCATGTAAAATACCAATGGAGAATGAAAGTTTTCAGGCCACGTCCACCATGCTTTCTTGCCAAGAGTGCTCATTTCCAAATGGTACACTGCTCTTACTTGATTCAGAGTACAGCAAGTCCAAGCCACTGGCTGGAAAATGTCTTTTTCTTCTTTTATAATAGCCTTTCCAGAGAGTATGAAGTGGCATCTCATTGTGGCTTCTTCTTTTTCTTTTTTTTTTTTTTTTGGTAGTACTGGGGATTGAACCCAGGGGTGCTTACTAGTGAACTACATCCCCAGTCCTTTTTATTTTTATTTTGAGACAGAATCTTGTTAAATTGCCCAGCCTGGCCACAAATTCTAATCAGGCATGGTGACCACACCTGTAATCTCAGAAACTTGGGAAGCTGAGGCAGGAGAATTGCAAGTTTGAAGCCAGTCTTAGCAATTTAGCGAGACCCTCAACAACTTAGTGAGACCCTGTCTCCAAATAAAAATTTATTTGGAGACAGGGTCTCAGTAAGTTGCTTAAGGCCTCACTAAATTGCTGAGGCTGCTTTGAACTCAAGATCCTCTTACCTCAACTTTCCGAGCTGCTAGGATTATAGGTGTGAGCCACCACGCCTAGATCCCACAATTTTTTATTGGTGCATTATAGTTGTACATACTGATGGGATTTGTAGAATAACACTTTTTTAAATATTCATTTTTTTTAGTTGTAGTTGGACAAATACCTTTTATTTTATTTATTTATTTTCATGTGGTGCTGAGGATCGAACGCAGGGCCTCACACATGCTAGGCAAGTGCTCTACCACTGAACCACACCCCCAGCCCAGAATAACAGTTTTTTTAAAAAAGTTTTGTAGTTGTAGATGCTTCATCACTGAGCCACATCACCAGCCCTTTTTAATTTTTATTTTGAGATAGGGTCTCACTAAGTTGTTGAGAGTCTTGCTAAATTGCTAAGGCTGGCTTTGAACTTGCAATTCTCCAGCCTCAGCCTTCCCAGTAGTTGAGATTATACACTAACAGTGGTTTGGATTTATACTTTTTTAATGATTAGTGAGACTCAGCATTTTTTCATGTGCTTATTGGCCAACTGTATGTTTTATTTTGAATAAAAAATGTCTATTTATGCCCTTTGCCTTTTTTTTTTTTTTTTTAATGGTCTTTCTATGTTGACCAGCCTAATCTGGAACCTCAGACTCCTGGACTCAAGTTATCTTCCTGTCTCAGCCTCCTAAGTAACAGACTATAGAAGTGCACCACCAAGCCCATCTGTCCAGTTTTAAAATTAGATTTTTTTTTTTTTTTTTGCTGTAGTTATAGGAGTTCTCTACATTTTTTCAATATTAACTCCTTATTACATATGATTTGCATGATAAAAACATTTTTAATAGTAGACTAATTAGAAAGGCTAATGTATCTAATAGATACATTAGAATAACACTTTTTTTGGGGGGGGTTGTAAGGATTGGATTAAGAGATACTTCACCACTGGGCCACATCACCAGCCCTTTTTAATTTTTATTTTGAGATAGGGTCTCACTAAGTTATTGAGGGTCTCGCTAAATTGCTGGCTTCAAACTTGCAATTCTCCTGCTTCAGCTTCCCCAAGTTTCTGAGATTACAGGTGCGGCCACCATGCCTGATTAGAATAACTTTTTTTTCCCACAGCTGTTGTTTGTTTGTTTGGGGTACTTAGGATTGAACAAAGGGGCACTCAACGTGTGAGCCACATAACGAGTGAGCCACATCCCCAGCCCTTTTTCCTTTTTTTAGAGAGAGAGAGAAGAGAGAGAGATAATTTTTTAATATTTATTTTTCAGTTTTAGATAAACACAACATCTTTATTTTATTTTATGTGGTGCCGAGGCTCGAACCCAGCACCCCGCGCATGCCAGGCGAGCGCGTTACCACTTGAGCCACATCCCCAGCCCCATCCCCAGCCCTTTTTATGTTTTATTTGGTGACAGGGTTTCACTAAGTTGCTTAGGGCCTCACTAAATTGCTAAAGCCAGCTTTGACTGGAGATCCTCCTACCTCAACTTTCTGAGCTGCTGGGATTACAGGCGTGTACCACCATGCCCAGATCCCACAATATTTTGGTGCATTATAGTTGTACACACTGATGGGATTTGTAGAATAACACTTTAAAAAAATTTTTTTTGTAGTTGGACAGCATGCCTTTATTTATTTATTTTTAATTTTATGTGGTGCTAAGGATCAAACCCACTGCCTCACATGTGCTAAGCAAACGCTCTGCCACTGAGCTACACCACCAGCCCAAATAACACTTTTTTTTTGGTGGGAGGGTACTGGAATTGAACTCAGGGGTACTCGACTACAGAGCCACATCCCCAGCCCCATTTTGTATTTTATTAGAGACAGGATCTCACTGAATTGCTTAGTGCCTCGATAAATTGCTGAGGCTGGCTTTGAACTTGCGATCCTCTTGCCTCTACCTCCCTATCCACTGGGATTACAGGCATGCACCACCGCACCTGGTTAAATAACACTTTTTAATAAAACAAAAACAAAACATCCATAAAGAAAAAGGTAATCAATTTGAGGCTGGAGTTATGGCTCCGTGGTTGAGCATGTGTCTCGTGTTTGAAGGCTCTGGGTTCAAATCTCAGCACAGCAAAAGAAAAATTTAAATATATTTAATTAAAATATAATTTTTATTTTAATATACACATTTTAATTAAAATATAAAGTTAAATATAAAATTAATGTAATATTTTATGTTTTTATATAAAATATGTATATATATTTAACTCTCTATGATACAAAATGATTTTTTTTGTGTGTAGTGCTGGAGATTGAACCCAGGACCTTGTGCATGCATGGCAAGCACTCTACCAACTGAGCTATATCCCCACCCTGCAAAGAATAATTTTTGTTATTTGTACTTCCTGTATATTCCAAGTTGTCTATATCAAACATGATTATTTTTATACTTAGGGAAATTATCATTAAAATGATTATTAGAATTGGTATTTCAAGTAATAATCTTAGCAAATTGTTAAGAAGGAAGCAATTGCTGGGTGTGGTGGCACACACCTGTAATCCCACCCACTTGGGAAGCTTCGGAAGGAGGATCACAAGTTTCAAGGCCAGCCTCAGCAACTTAGTGAGACCCTGTCTCAAAATAAAAAAACAAACAGGGATAAGGATACAGTGCAATGGTAGAGTGCCCCTGGGTTCAATCCCCAGAAACACACACACACACACACACACACACACAATTGTCTAGTAGGCAAGAAACAAGCATCATAATACAGAGTAGAAGGGCTCTGATAGGGGAACCCAGGATGCCATAACACAGAACCAGAAGAGGCTACTCAACCAAGGGCCAAATTTGGGACAATTCAAGATAAGAACAAATATTCAGTAGGATACAGTGGTGCATACTTGTAGCCCCTGCTACTAGGGAGGCTGAGGCAGGAGAATCACATGAGCCCAGAAGTTCAAGACCAGCCTGGGAAATGTAGATTCTCTGTCTCAAAAAAAAAAAAAGGCAATGGATTATAATCCACTCTTTTCAAAAAAAAAATCTAAGTCGGGCTGGGGATGTGGCTCCATGGTAGCGCACTCGCCTAGCATGCGTGAGGCACTGGTTTCAATTCTCAGCACCACATTAAAAAAATAAAATAAAAGATATTGTGTTCACCTAAAACTAAAAAATAAATATTAAAAAAATCTAAGTCAATATTGTTAATGAATAAACAAAAATGTAAGGGTTGGGGATATAGTTCAGTTGCCTAGCATGCACAAGGTCCTCAGTTCAACCCCCAGCGCACCCCCCTACACACACACACACACACACACACACACACACACACACGGGCGAATAAACAAAAATGTGAGAAGAAATAGCTCTTCCTTACAATTGTTTTAAAAACTTCCTTAGAGTCAGGTGTGATGGTTCACACCTGTAATCCCAGCTACTGGAAAGACTGAGGCAGGAGGATAAAAAGTTTGAGGACAACCTGGGCAACTTAGTAAGACCCTTTCTCTCCAAATTTTTTTAAAAATTCATTTAAAAGGACTGGGAATGTAGCTCAGTGGTAAAGAGTCAATGAGTTCAATTCCCAGAAACCACCCCCATCCCCTATATCTCAAAAAAAAAAATTAATTTAGTAGAGTTTATCTAAGCAAAGAAAAATAAAGCAAAAGATAGTTTGGGAATCTGTCAGCTCCCAGAACCAAAGAAGTTCCTAAGAACTCCAGTCAACAGCATGATCTGACATCATTTAAAGAAAGCAATGAGGTACAGAGACAACTAATCTGTTACAGCTTAATTGGTTAATGGGCTACAGAGCCCTGTGCAATTAACTAAAGTTCAGTTTAATCAGTGATTAAACTCTGTATTTGTTTGGTGTATTGGGTCCAGGGCAGGAGCCTAATCGATGGTCTCCTACAAAATTTTATTAACCCAATTGAATGCCAACTAAATAAGTGGAGAAAGAATGATAAATTTATAAAAATCACCATTTAATAACCATCATAGTAATGATTGATTCGGGCAAGATTCATAAACCATGCTAGTGGTTTAAAATTTAATGAACAGGATTTCAGGTAATTTCAATGTGTCTCCCCACTAATTACAAAAAAAAAAAAGGGAAAAGGTAACTGTAAAGAAAACCTGGCAGATACCACTAAACCTAGTGATTGAAATTTACTTAAGAAATTTCAAAAACTGACATCATGTGTCTTTTGAAGCAATATAGCAAGAAACATTACCTCTGTGATATTCTTGTTTTTAAAAAAAAATGCAATTTAACTCTAATTATTAGGAAACACCAGCCAAATTAAAACTGAGCTGAGGGTCATTCTATCAATAAAATAAACAGCCTATGGTCTTCAAAAATGCCAACGATTGGCATGGAATGGTGGCACATTCCTGTAATCCCAACAACTTTAGAGGCTGAGGCAGGAGGATGGCAAGTTTAAGGCCAGCCTCGGCAACCTAGCAAGACCATCTCAAAATAAAAAATTAAAAGGACTGAGGATATAGCTCAGTGGTAAACACTCCTGGGTTCAATCCCTAGTACAAAAAAAAAGTGAAGTTTACAAAAGATTACAAAGACTGAGACTCTGCTCTAGATTAAAGGTGACTAAAGGAAAAAAAAAAGAATAATAAAGGCAACCAAAGAGTCATGGATATTAAATGCACGTGTCTGATCCTTAAGGGAATCCTAGGCCAGGAAAAAAAATTACATGAAAGACTTGTTGGTGGAGCTGGGGATGTGGCTCAAGTGGTAGCAGGCTCGCCTAGCGAGCGTGAGGCACTGGGTTCGATTCTCAGCACCACATAAAAATAAAGATATTGTATCCACCTAAAACTGAAAAATAAATATTAAAAAAAAGACTTGTTGGTTGGGGTGCTGGGGGTTAGGGCGTACTTTCCTAGCATGCACAAAGCCCTGAGTTCAATCCTCAGCACTGTAAGATAAATAAATAAATACATATGAAGAGAAAAACTTAAATGGATAAAATATTAATTGATGAATCTGGCTGAAAGTGTATACAAAATTTTTAATAGTATTCTCGAGATTTTTCTGTGATTTCAAAGTTATTAAAAACTATTTAAAAAAAATCAAATCACAATTCAATCTAATCCTATCTCCATCATCTACTACAAAATGCAATCTTGAATAAGCCGTAAATCCTATGGAAACTTCTAGAAAGTAGCTATGAATACTATCATGGGATTATTACACTTTTTTATTTTTATTTTATTCATTTATTTTTTATTTTTATTTTTATTATTTATTTATTTATTTATTTTTTGGTGCCAGGGATTGAACTCAGGGGCACTCGACAACTGACATCCCCAGCCCTATTTTGTATTTTATTTAGTGACAGGATCTCACTAAGTTGCTTAGCCTCTCGCTTTTGCTGAGACTGTCTTTGATCTCGTGATCCTCCTGCCTCAGCCTCCCGAGCTGGTGGGATTATAGGCGTGCGCCACCGCGCCCAGCTCATTATGACTTTTATATAAAATAAGTTTTATGTAAATATCGAGAGGATAAATGGTCCGGGCTACATTTCTTCTGGACCGCCTAATCCTCCCAGACCCCAACGTGCAAGGGTAGCGGGTTGAGCGAAGACTTCCTGGAGGCTAGCGGGTGGAGTGGAGGCGTCGAGCAGGGCTCTGCACACCTGGGCAGCCTCCCGCCTAAAGCCAGCGCAGCGCGGTATTTGAGGAAGTGCGCGAGGGCGAGCGTGGTGTCGCTCTTCTCTCCCACTCGGCGCCGCTCTGTGCCTCCTCTCCCTAAAAGTGGACCTCAAACTCCAAAATCTCGACTTCTGGGACAGCCTCCATGGCCAGGTCCCAGGACTGTTGGACTGGGACATGGGGAATGAGTCCTTTCTGGCCTTTACCACGGCGCACCTGCCCCTGACGGAGCAGAACCGTGAGTACCTCGTGAGGGCGGGGGATGGGAGAGCCCGCCGGGCTGGGTTGGGGCCGAGGACTGTCAGGCTTTGCGCCTTGCTCCAGGGCCCGGCACCCTCAGGCTTGGTTTCGGGTTCCGAGGCCCCCGTGCATGCTAAGTTCCCCCAGTGCCCATTTAGGGGCGCCATGCGGCAGGGGGACTGGGCTTCCGCCTGGACTGGAAACCCGCCCAGGGCAGCACTTGCACCCAAGGGACAACGCCTTCCAGCTCTTCCAGCTTTTGCATCCTAGGCCCCTCCCCAGCCTTTCACCTTGGCCCACCATCCTTGCCATTTGTCGAACTGTACGCTTTACTTATTTTTATGTCTCTTTAAAAGAACTTGTAAATTATCATTTTGTTTATGGCCGTAACCTCACCTCTTAGGGCGTTGCCTAGATCTAGAAGTGCTCAATATTTGTTGAATGGATGATTGACCATTGTGGTCTTACAATTTCTTTTCCTTCTTTGGACCTCAAAGTTGAGTTAATGTCATCCATGTATTCATGGTACCTTTTTGTCATCTGATGGAACAAGGTGCTTGGGTTAACTCTTGGTTTTCCCTCTTCAATCTCTACCTCCCACGTCCATCATCTCCTCCACACTGATGTACAAACCCTAGTCTATTTAAAATGTTTTGGTTCTGTTTTGTTTTGGTACTGGGAATTGGGCCCAGGGGCACTTTACCACTGAACTACATCCCCAGGCTTTTTTTTTTTTTTTTTGAAAAACAGAGTCTCATTAATTGCTGAGCATGGGCTTAAACTTGAGACCTTCCTGCCTCAGCCTCCCTGCCCATGCCTGGCCCCTCCCACCTTGTTTTCCAGAGCTCTTCCTGTTTCTTTTCTTTTTTTTTTTATTAATTTTTTTATAGTAGATGGACACAATACCTTTTTATTTTATTTTTATGTGGCGCTGAGGATCAAACCCTGTGCCTCACATGTGCTAGGCAAGTGCTCTACCAACTGAACTACAGCCCCAGCCCCTCTTCCTGTTTCTAAATGCAATCTAATTTGATGTTTCTGGCTGTTGGGTAATATTCTCTCATATATATATATATTTCCTTTGACCTTCTAACTCTCCTTACATCCAAATTGCTTCCAGCACTTTGCCACCATAATTAAAGATAGTGAACATTGATATGTGTTCATTTATTCAAGAGTGTTAGAGTTGAGGATGTAGCTCAATGGTCCACCATTTGTCTAGCATGTATCAAGCCCTGGGTGCCGTATTTGCTCCCCCATGAGAGAGAGAGACTACTTAGGCCATGGCAGTAATCCAGACAACACATGATGGTAGATTGGACCAGGGTGGTGACAAAGAAGGTGGTGAGAGGTTAGGACTAACTAGATTTGCTGATGGCTGGAATGTGTGGTATAAGAAAAATAAAAATTGGGAACTGGGAATGTAGTTCAGTGTTAGAGCACTTACTTAACAGGAATGAGGCCCAGGGTTAGATCCCCAGCACTGCAAATACAAAAAGGAAAAACCTAGACTCTTCAGAGCTCAGCAAGAGGCAAATGCCTGTAGTCCCAGCTGCTGGAGAGGCTGAGCCAGTCTGGGCAGAATAGCTCCTTCCGCTCAAGGGAAAAGAAATCGGTAGATTGGAAAGGAAGATTCCTGCCCCCACCCAGTACTGGGGATTGAATCTAGTGGTATCCTACTACTGAACTTCCCCAGCCCTTTTTTGTCCAGACTGTCCTTGCTTGAATTTGTGATCCTCCTGCCTCATCTTCCCAAGTAGCTGGGATTGCAGGTATGCATAACCATACTCAGTTTAGAGTTGTCTTATACTGAGATGGGAAAGGTTTTTTGAGGAAAGGTTTACGGAGGAAAATGAGGAGTTATGCTCTGGCCACGTTAGACGTCCCAGTGGAAATGAGTAGGCAGCCAGGTGCAGTGGCACATGCCTGTAATCCTAGCTACTTGGGAGGCTGAGACAGGAGGACTGCAAATTTAAGACCAGTCTGTTAACTTAGACCCTGTCTCAAAATAAAAAGAGCTGCGGGCTGGGGTTATGGCTCAAGAATAAAACGCTTGACTAGCATGTTCAAGGCGCTGGATTTGATCCTCAGCATCACATAAAAATAAATAAATAAAATCAAGGTATTGTTTCCCACTACAATTAAAATAAATAAAATAAAGTATTTTAAAATAAATAAAAAGAGCTGGGGATGTAGCTTCTTGGTAGAATGTTAGCATGCACAAGGCCCTGGGTTCAGAAAAGTTACATGACTCCCTTGCATGTAGGGGCGAGTCCCTGGCCTCTCTATGGCTTTGGAGCACTTGTTTGGGCAAACCACCACCCTGATTAAACCCGATTCTGCCAAACAAGTTCTCTGAAGCCATAGATGGATAGATTGGTGATGTCAGTGGGATCCTCGTTGTGGTTGAGAGGGAGTTAGCTGGAAAGACAAAAGATGGTGCATTTTAAAAAAATATATATTTTTAATATCTTTATTTATTTTTATGTGGTGCTAAGGATCAAACCCAGTGCCTCACACGTGCAAAGCAAGCGTTCTACCACTGAGCCCCAGCCCCAGCCTGAGGTGGTACATTTTTATGGAGTACATAAATGAGTTTGTGGGAAGGTTGCAATTATTTTGTTAATTTAGATTTTGACTGAGGTACTTCTGAGATAGGGTTCAGTCAGGAGAGGTGATGTGCCCATAGACCCAGCTATGCAGTAGGCTGAGGCAGATAGATCACTTGAGCTCAAAGACTCAGGGCTCATAGGGAGCCTGGACACGTAGGGAGTGTCTGTCTGTCTTTTCCAGTGCTCTGGTTGAATTCATGCCTCATGCATGTTAAGCAAGTGTTCTGTCACTGAGCTACATCTCTAGCCCTATTCTAGTCTTTTATGTCTAAAAAAAAGTGATTACATTTTTCCCCTAAAGGTCTAGTCAATTCTTTTATGAGTTAACTCCTAGATTCTTTATAATTTTTGTTGTTATTATAAGCAGTACCTTTGTAAAATTATTTTCCATTTTTAATGCTGACATAAAGAAATATTATTGATTATTATGTTCTTACACGCAGCAAAGTTGCTGGGTTCTTAGTGGTTCTAATAACTTGTCTATTAATATTATAATCTATATTAATTATTTTTTCTTCAAATAACAGTAGCTTTGCCTTTCCTTTCCAAATTTGTTTTGCTATTTTTTTCCTTTTTCTAGTAGTACTATGTTAAATATTAGCAATGTAGTGCACATTCTTTTTTTTTTTGTACCAGGAGTGCTTAACTATTAAGCCACATTCCCAGTCCTTTTTTTGTATTTTATTTAGAGACAGGACCTCGCTAAGTTGCTGATGCTGGGTTTTTTTTAATTGATTAAAAAAAAATGACAGCAGATTGTATTACAATTCTTATTACACATATACCACAGTTTTTCATATCTCTGTTTGTATATAAAGTATGTTGACACCCAATTCATGTCTTCATACATGTATTTTGAATAATGATGTCCATCACATTCCACCATTTTTGCTAATCCCCTGCCCCCTCCCTTTTCCTCCCACCCGTCTTCCCTATCTAGAATTCATTTATTTCTCCCATGCTCCCCCTCCCTACCCGACTATGAGTCAGCCTCCTTATATCAGAGAAAACATTCAGCATTTGTTTTTTGGGATTGGCTAACTTCACTTAGCATTATCTTCTCCAGCACCATCCATTTACCTGTAAATGCCGTGATTTTATTCTCTTTTATTGCTGAGTAAAATTCCATTGTGTATATATGTCACATTTTTTTTATACATTCATCCACTGAAGGGCTTCTAGGTTGGCTCCACAGTTTAGCTAATGTGAATAGTACTTCTGTAAACATTAATATGGTTGTGTCCCTGTAGTATGCTGTTTTTAAGTCCTTTGGGTATAGTCTGGGATAGCTGGGTCAAATAGTTATTCCATTCCCAAATTTCCAAGGAATCTCCATATTGCTTTCCATATTGGCTGCACCAATTTGCAGTCCCACTAGCAATGTATGAGTGTGCCTTTTTCCCCACATCCTCGCCAACACTTATTGTTGTTTGTCTTCATAATAGCTGCCATTGTGACTGGAGTGAGATGATATCTTAGAGTAGTTTTGATTTGCATTTCTCTAATTTCTAGAGATGCTGAGCATTTTTTCCATATATTTGTTGATTGGTTGTATATCCTCTTCTGAGAAGTGTCTGTTCAGGTCCTTGGCCCATTTGTTAATTGGGTTATTTGTTTTTTTTTTGGTGCTTAGCTTTTTGAGTTCTTTATATACCCTAGAGATTAGTGCTCTATCTGATGTGTGAGGGGTAAAAATTTGCTCTCAGGATGTAGGCTGTCTGTTCACCTCACAGATTGTTTCTTTTGCTGAGAAGAAACTTTTTAGTTTGATTCCATCCCATTTGTTGATTCTTTGTTTTAATTTTTGTGCTATAGGAGTCTTATTAAGGAGATTGGGGCCTAATCCCATATGATGTGATGCTGGTTTTGAACTCATGATCTTCCTGCCTCAGCCTCCTGAGTTGCTGGGATTACAGTTGTGCACCACCATGCCCAGCAGTGTGCATCCTTTCTAATTACTGAGCTTTTCTATAAGTATATCATCATTTCCAAAATGAAAACCCAGATTTGTCTGAAATATGATGACATTCATGGGAACAGCAAGGAACGCAAAATAGTTTCTGCCCTGAACGTCTGGTTGGATGGTGGTACCTTTTGCTGAGACAAGAAATATAGGAGAAAGAGCAAGAAAATGGAATTCAGGGGCTGGGGATGTAGATCACTGGTAGAACACTTGCTTAACATGTGCCAGGTCCTGGGTTCTATCCCTAGGACTGAAAAAATAAATAAATAAAGGAATTCAGTTTTAGAAATGTTGTGCTTGCTATGCACACAGACTACTCAAGTAAAGATATCCAATAGGAAGTCCCATTTAAGGATTAGCAGAGAAATCTGGACTACAGGTAAAGATTGGGAGCCCTATATTTATAGATGATTGGCTGAAACCATGGCATGAGATCATTTGGGGACAATATATGTGAAGAAAAGAATGCAAAAGGAGTAGGGCGTGGGGTATCTGCCTGGATTCCCAGAGACTCAGGAGACTCAGGCAGGAGGATCACAAGTGCCTCTGCAATTTAGTGAGACCCTGTCTCAAAATAAAAAACAAAAAGGGGAAGGGATGTAGCTAAGTGGTAAAGTGCCCTGAGTTCAATTCCCAGTACCAAAAAAACAAAAGTGAGGTGGTTAGAAGTTCAGAAATGAAGGGAAAACCAGTCGAATATAGTGGTCTAACATTTCCTTCCCCAGGGAGGGTCCACAACCTTTTCCCAAGAGACCTTCAAAGCTCAAGATCCTGGAGTCACAATGGAAATACTAGAACATTTTGATTCTCTTCCATCTTTTCTTCAGTTGCCAGATACAAACTTCGAATAGTTGAACCGCCAAAACTACCTTTGGAAAAAAAACCCAATGCGGATGAAGACGGTGAGTGGTGGGTTCTCTGACTTGGCTCCACGTCCTGGGCTAGATACCAGGGACACCCAAAGCCAGTGAACTGTGGCACACAGTCTCCCTTTGCTCTGCACAGGTCCAGATATTGAGCCCAACCTGTGGATGTGGGTGAACCCCAATGTGGTGTATCCCCCCGGCAAGCTGGAGGTTACAGAATCTAAGAAAGGAGAGGATCTGATGAGCGAGCCCCCATCCCCTCAGGCACCCCCAAAGGAGGAGGATGCCAGCTACTCAGAGGTCGCCAGGGCAGAGTCATCGCTGCATTCCTCCAGTGAGCAGTCTCCGCCCCGGAAGCAGTTCGCTTCTTCCCCCAGCAACTGGGAGGTATGGCTTCCTGGGGCTGTGAGCCAGCCTTGGGCATAGGCAGGGTGGGCTCAGGGATGAAGTGTCACTGTTTGGTTTTCTTAGGGACAGCCAAAGGTTAATGGGTTCAGAAGAGACTAGTACCCTTGGGTTGGGGACAAGCCCAGATGGTGGTCCTAGACTGCTGCACCCTGGAGTTGAGGCCAAGGAGTCAGGACCAGTTCCTACTCTGTGCTCCTCTAGCTCCCAGAAGAGGAGGAGGCTAAGGACCAGGATGACAGCTCCTCTGTGGCTCTCCCGTCCCCTCACACAAGGGCCCCCCTCCAGAGTCGGAGGCTTCGGCAAGCCATCAGCCCGGAGGGGAGGCTCTGGTCCCGGCCCCCTCTCAATTACTTCCACCTAATTGCCCTGGCACTAAGAAACAGTCCCCCCTGTGGCCTCAACGTGCAGCAGATCTACAGTTTCACTCGGTATGTGTGGGGGGGCGGGGGGGCCCTGTGAGGAGGGGGAAGGGCGGGGTCAGGGCCCTGGTTCTGGGCTTGCTGACTCAGTTTCCTCATCTGGGTCTGAGGATGAGTGCCTTCCCAGTCCTCTTTTCCCAGGTGAATACCTGCCACCCATGTGCAAGGACATAATCACTCCTACCCTCTTTCAGGTCTAAAAAAACTCTAGCCTTTTGTGTCTTGGTTCTCCTTTAAAACATAGACTCACTTGGTTCTACTAACAGTTTCTACCTACTGCCTCTCAAGATTAGCCAGCATAAAACTTGGTTTCCCCAGCCATGCTAATCCTAATGACCTTCCTGCCTAACACAAGTTCCTGTGCCCTCAGGGGTCAGGAGAGCCCAATTGAGAAGGGATTTGCATTTAGTAGCATGTGTGCATGCGATTAAACCTGGGGCCTCCAACATGCTTTACCATTGAACCACACTTCCAGCTCTGCATTCAACTTTTTTCCTCCCTTTTTATTTATTTATTTATTTATTGAGATAGGGTCTCACTAAGTTCCTTAGGGCCTCAGTAAGTAACTGAGGCTGGCTTTGAACTTGTGATCCTCCTGCCTCAGCCACCTGAGTTCTGGGATTACAGGTGTGCACATGTACACATGTGTCTGAGGGAGTTTCTTGGGCCCTTTCCCAGTATTAGAAGAGCCTAATGTCTCCATATTAATCCTGGAATCGATATATCCCTTTGACCAGGGGCCTGGTTCTGCTTTGTCCCTGCTTTGTCAACATCCTAAGCCCTAAGGGAGAGGGGGGAAAAAGAACCTGGGGTTAAGAGGCTCAAAAGAGGGGGCTCCTCATAAGCAATGAATCAGGTGGAGGCTTTGCCACATGCTCAGGCAGCAAAGGCTTGCTGGCCATTATCCACCTTGTGAAGAGCTGAGTCTCGAGGGGCCCCTGTGGGGAGAGCCAGCTGGAGAGTAGGACCTCCCCCAAAGAAACCATGACTTTCCTTATCTTTCCTCCCTGTCCACAGACAACACTTCCCCTTTTTCCGGACGGCTCCAGAAGGCTGGAAGAATACTGTCCGTCACAATCTCTGTTTTCGAGACAGCTTTGAGAAAGTGCCGGTCAGTATGCAGGGTGAGGCCAGCACCCGGCCTCGATCCTGCCTCTGGAAGTTGACTGAGGAGGGACACCGCCGCTTTGCAGAGGAGGCCCGTGCCTTGGCTTCCACTCGGCTGGAAAGTATCCAACAGTGCATGAGCCAGCCAGGTGTGAAGCCTTGTCATGTGTGGGCCCAAGGGGAGACCCGAGGAACCTGACCCCAAGGCTGAGTTTGCAGCCTGGGTCACACTCTGGGGGGCATCTTCTGTAGGGATCAGGGAAAATAGCAGTTGTCTGAGACCCTCTGGTGATGCTTTTCTGAAGAGAGACCTCTCCTCAGGAGTGTAGGACTTGATGTACACAGTCCATGGGGTGCATTGGCCCCACTTCCTGGGAAAATGGTATCACACAGTGGAGCAGGAGTGACGTGCCAAGGAGACTTTCACTTTTCCTGGGGAAATTCACGGAGGCCTCAGAAAAGGCAGCATTTGAGCCTTGAGAAGGAGTAGGTGGCTCGCTGCGAGACAGCAGTCCAGACTCGGAACAGCAGTTACAAAGTGCAAATTTCTCTGAACTCTCTCCTTTTCTTACAGATGTGATGCCCTTTCTCTTTGACCTTGAACTCTAAGAAGCAAGAGTCAGCCATGCTCTATTAAAGTTTCTTTCAGCAGTCATATGTGTCTGTGTGATATCTGAGGATGGGGATCAGGGTAGGAGTGGAGTTCATCCCCAAGAATGAAAATGGAGCACCCTCCGAGCTGGTACGGCTGCCCTGGTATGCAGGTGCTCAGTGGGCAGCATATGGAGAAGGAAAATACTCAACCCTCTTCAGGATCCTGGAGCTGTTTCCATTTTTCTGTGTTAGGAAGATTATGTTGGGAGATGCTCTTGTAGCAGCCAGCTCTGGAAGTACCACCAACTCACTCAACTGACATTCATTAAGCATCTGCTGTGTACCAAGCTGAGGACAGAAGATGGGCCTGGCCTCTGCCACAAGGGTGGCAAGGACATGTGCTCAGGAAACAGGGAGAGGAAGCACTGTACGGAAGGCTTTATGCGAGCAGGGAGATGTAGCCTTTGTTTGCTCTGGGGATCAATCTCAGGGCTCTTTCACGGTAAGCACATGCTCTACCTCTGATCTATACCCTGCAGCCCCTGCTCGGCTTTGTTTTTCACAGTGTTTTTCAAACTAAGGAACCCTTGCACGTTGCTCAACCTTGTATGTGTTTGAAAATTTCAATCAGTAGAGAGTAAAATAGAGCCAAGTGTGGTGGCGCACCTGTAATCCCAGCTACTCAGGAGGCTGAAGCAAGTAGATGCCAAGTTCAAGGCCAGCCTGGGCAACTTAGGCCCTGTCTCAAAAAAGGACTGGGGATGTAGCTCAGTAGTAAACTACCCCTGGGTTCAATACCAGAGGGGATGGGGAACTAAAATATAATTAATGCCCACATCTGCCTCCTCATGGATAACCTAGATTTGTTATTTTTAAAAATTTTTTATTTATTCTATTTAGTTATACAGGATCGTAGAATGCATTTAGACATACATAAATGGAGTATAATTTCTCATTCTTCTGGTTGCATATGATGTAGTGTTGCACTATTTATATTCCCTACCCTTTTCCTCCCTCTCTCTGAGTTATTTTAAAGACTTTTTTTCTTTTTCCTAAAAGACCCTAACATGGGGCTTGGGGTTGTGGCTCAGTGGTATAGTGCTCACCTAGCATGTGTGAGGCACTGGGGTTCAATCCTCAGCACCACATAAAAATAAATAAATAAAATGTATTGTGTCCATCTACAACAATTTTTTTTAAAAAAGCCCATAACATAATATTGTTAGCATATCCCAAAAAAATAACAATTCCTTAATTTTGTCTGAATACTGGTGTATTTTCCTATTAACTTATTATCTAAAATATTTCTGTAGAAAAATCATTTAAAGTTTAGATATCTTGAGATGCAGTTTGTTCAAAGGCAACAGAAGCTCAATTCCTTTTATTTACTAGTTTTGAAAACAAAGAGCTCCTTAAGTAAGGAGGTAGCTTTTGAGTTGTCTTGATGGATGGAAGGGGAGCCAGGCACAGTGGTTCATGCCTGTAATCCCAGCAACTCAGGAGGCTGAGGGAGGAGGGAAGTTCAAAGTCAGCCTCAGCAATTCAGCAAGGCCTTAAGCAACTTGGCGAGACCCTATCTCTAAATAAAATAAAAGGGCTGGAGATGTAGCTCAGTGGTTAAGTGTCCCTGGGTTCAGTCCCTGGTACCAAAAAAAGAAGGGGGGCATATCCACAGGTGGGTTGCTGCAGAGAGAATTGGGAGGGGTGGAGGCAGGCTGCACTGGTAAGCAGGGGCCAAATTCCTTATCAGCCAATGGGGGCAGTGAGAGTGGGGATAAGGAGAGTTCCCCATTAGGCAGCTGAGCAGCTCCCTGGTGTTTGTGTTTAAGGTTACAGCATCCACTGTGTTGTGGATGATGAACAGGAAAGGGACTGGAAACGAAGACCAAACAGAAGTTGATGGAATGAGCCCGTAAAAGGGACTTCTCTAAGAGTAAATAATGGAAAAAAAAAAAGTAAATAATGAAGCTGAGTGTCATGGCACACACCTAAAATCCCAGCTATGCGGGAGGCTGAGGCAGGAAGATCATAAATTTGAGGCCAGCTCAGCAATTTAGCAAGACTATCTCAAAAAAAAAAAAAATAGAGTGGAAGGATGCTGGGAATGTAGCTCAATGGTAAAGCACTTCTGGGTTCAATCCCCAGTACTGTGCAAAAAAAAAAAGGAAATGGGACTTCAAAGTTCTAGGAAGTAGAATCTGCTGCTTGGGATGCATAGGGACAGGTAGGAATCTAAGCTGATTGTGGCTTGGGAGGTAAAGAATGCCATTCAAAGAAGAGCTACAATATAGTGCTAATTTGGGGCATGCTGACTGGGAATCCTGCACACTATCTTGGTTGTGGTTGGCATAATTTAGCAGTTGAAGGGTTCAAAGCACAGGGTAAAGGTCTAGACTAGTGGGGTAGATTTGGAATAAATGGTAGTCAAGGCCACAGCTGGGACTGAGTGAAGGGAAGCTTAATAATGAAGGCGTAGTCATTGAAGGAAAGATCCTCAAAGGCCAGGAAGGAGCTGGGAGAGAGGTGAAAGGAAACAATGTCTTGAGAAAGTGGTTGGGCTCAAAGGTTATGCCTGCCACACTTTACCTTTGATTGCCATTTAGCCTCCTCTCTGGGTAGGGAGTACCAAATTGAATTCTGCTCAGTGCTGGTAGGAATGAATAGGTGGAAGAAAGACAAGGAGCCACTGGGGGAGGATGAGAACTCAGAGTCTTGAGTTTCTCACGCTTCCTGTAGCAGATCCATCAATCCTTCAGAAGCAAGAACACTGTGGAATAAGAGTCCTACAGGCTCCTATGATGGAGTTGCTGTGGCCTTGCTGGTTGCCAGAATGAGTCTCCAGAGCAGCCTCAGGTCTGAGGGCAATAAAGAGAAGCCCAGAGACAATAAAGAAGGAACGATTGGGGGTCCAGACTATATTAGGATCCCACAGAGGCTCACACAGTGAGTGCTCAAGGACAACGGCACATATCCACCGGACCAAAATGACTGTTCCCACTCCCTCCTCGCTCTTCCCCACCTCACAGTACTGCCCAGCCCCTGGGCCTAGGTGTTTACCTTTCTCCAGAGATGGGCATACAATGAGCTTACTGCTTGAAAATGTATCCTAGCTACTCCAGAGGCTGAGGCAGGAGGATTGCAAGTTTAAGGCCAGCCTCAGTAACTTAGTGAGACCCTAGCTTAAAAAAAAAAAAAAAAAAGAAGCTGGGGATGTAGCTTAGTGGCAAATCACCCCTGGAAGTAGAATCTGCTGCTTGGGATATGTAAGGAGAAGTAGCAATCTAAGCCGATTGTGGCCTGGTAGTAAAGGATGCAATTCAAGAAGAGCTAGAATACAGTGCTATTTTGGGAGATGCTAAATTTGGGAATCCCAAATTCCAGGTCTTTACAGCTGGCAGGTTGAAGTGGCCTCACCTCTTCATCTTTCCTCCCTTCCTCCTCACTGGTATCCATTTTGAGGTAGTTCTTGCCTCCCTATTTCAGAAGAACCTATCTCTGGCAAGGTGTTCTGATCAGGAAAAGGAGCTAATGAGGCCTCTTTCTTAGTCTTACCAGAGTCTAAGCCAGAGGCCTGAATTTGGGGGCTCCAACACACCAGGTCCACCCATTTGCCCCAAAAACCAAACAGAAAAGGTTATAGTGAGAAACAGGAAAAGGACTTGAGTCAACATGAGCACACTGGGCAGGCAAAGTGAGATGCAGCATCTCCGTCCTGTCTTCAGAGTGCTGACAGGAGCTTTGGGGTTAAATAGAGGAAGAGTTAGGGCAGAGAGAGAGAAGTCTGCATAATTAAACAGTCTTGGCTAAACTGTGGCCTGGTTGATCATTATTTCAGTTCCGGTTCTACAAAGTGGCTCCAGAAAAGTCTTTATCACTTGAGGGGAGCAATTTCCATTTGTTGCTCAAAATACTTATTAGACCTATGATCCCAAAAGGGTGGGATCACAGTTCTCATGAGATGATTGCTCCTGCTCGGGGGGAATTCCTGCGTGGAGTGAAGTGTCTATAAGGCTCCTCTAGTAGGGCAGTAACTGAAGACTTTAGGTGTCTCTCCAGAGGCCTAAAACAGGACGCTGAAGACCCAGTCTTCAAGGGGAACAAGACGGGATAGGTACATTTAGGGGTAATAACCCTTATATTACACTGAGCACTGTGACACATACCTAAAATCCCTTGAGAGCCTGAGTCAGGAGAATCACAAAGTTGGAGAACAACCTCAGCAATTTAGCAAGACTCTGTCTTAAGAAATAAAAAGGACTGGGTATATAACTATGGCAAGGGCCCCTGAGTTCAATCTCCAGTATCAAAAAACAAAACCAGAAAACTTGTATTACTTGTTTTTAGATAAATACTCCTTAAATGATTAACATCCCTAGGCACAAAGTTGAGCAGAGATCCGAAGACAAATACAAAATAAGGCAGAGATGCCAAACTTTATCCTGTTTTTGGTTACCCATGAGGCATCTACAGGCCCAAGAGTTACTTCTTTTAGCAAAGACAGCCTCTCCAAGTCCCTATTACATTAATGAAACTGGAGTTTCTCTGCTTCTGCTGGTGGATGGGGTCTTGCATAAGCTGCATGTCTCTGCAGCCAAGAAACATGTTGCAGTTCTTACTAGTGGGCTATGCCCTCCAGTGTTGCAACAGACCCCAGCAGCTCCTGGCCAATTTCTTCTGAGTTCTTGTCTTCTGAATTCAAAGAAGGAAATCCACAGACAAGGATGAGTAAGAACTGGATTTATTTGAGTGTGAATAGAAACAGAACTCCCACTGGGCAAGAGGGTATTTGTTAGGGGTTGCCACTTGAGTGTGCTAGTCTAGGGGGTTATATAGCAGTTGGGTCAATGCTATTGGTCCAAATTTATGCTAATCACGGTTTCATAAAGTACCAAAGCTATTAGTTAGCCTTGCAATCCCATTCATCTGCCCCACTTCTGTTTTCCCATGGGAAAGTGGGAGGTTGAGGTCATTGGATCCTGGATGCTCTGGGGTCCCAAGCTGTGGTGCTGGGTAGAAACAGGCATCCACACTTGCCCAGGGCAGACCATTGTCAAGTGACAGGAGGGTGCGAACTGGTTCTCCTGGTGCTGGCTCACAGAACTTCAGGGTGACAATCTTCTCCATGTTCCAGGAGGTGTAGGAACTGGTAATGGCCTGGACCTACTTTTAGTCTTTGACAACTCTTATTGGTAGCCTGGACCTTTCTGCTGCTTAGCAACACATATTTTCTATCTTTAACTCCAGACCTAGCTCCCTCTACAGATAACCTGACCTGAACCAAGCTGTGCTGCATTCGGCACAAGTTTTCTTAATATTTCTAAACTTAAGTTTTCTTTAAAAAAAAAAATTATTTACTTGTAAATGGATACAATATCTTTATTTTGTTTATTTATTTTTATGTGGTACTGAGGATCAAACCCAGGGCCTTGAACATGTGAGGCAAGCTCTCTACCGCTGAGTCATAACCCTAGCCCCCGCTAAGTTTTCTTGATAGGCAAAGTGGGGATACACAGAGATTTGATTTGAGAACTTATAAGAAATGGATAGGATATGTCTGATGCACTAACAATGGAGTACTTACAATTACACTACCTTAAGGAGTAGGTACTATTATTCTTTTTCTGTCTTGGAGTGTGATAGCCATTATATTTAAGGAGTTATTTATTTATTTATTTATAACATTTATTTTTTAGCTTTAGGTGGACACAATATCTTCATCCCATTTCCATGTGGTGCTGAGGATCGAATCCAGTGCCTCATGCATGCCAGGCGAGCTTGCTACTAACTTAAGCCATATCCCCAGCCCTTGAGGAATGTTTTAGTCAGCTTTTCTGATGCTGTGACCAAAAGACCTGACCAGATCAATTTTAGAAGAGGAAAAGTTTATCTGGCACTCACAGTTTTAGAAGTCTCAGTCCACAAATGGCCAGCTCCATTGCTCTGGACCCAAAGTGAGGCAGAACATCATGGTGGAAGTGTGTGGCAGAGGAAAACGGCTCCAGATATGACAATCAGGAACAGATAGAGACTTCACTATCAGGGACAAAAATAAACCCCAATGGCCGGCCCCTAGAGACCCACCTCCTTCAACCACACCCTACCTGCCTATAATAAATCCACCCAGTTAATCCCTATCTGTGGATTAATACACTGATTAGGTTAAGGCTCCCCTAAGCCAATCTATTCACTGCTAAACTTTCATGTCTCATACATGAGCTTTGGGGGACACCTCATATCTAAACCATAACAAGGAGTAACCTTCATTTCCTGTCCACTCATCATGGCTTAATACCTTGCAACCTGGCTCATTGTGAAATCCAACTGCTTCCCTGCTGCTCTTTGAAACATGGTACTCCTGAAAAGCACAGTCTATGCACTCCTAGACCAAAATATGCACCTCTGAAGAAAGGCCTCAGTTCACTCGATTTGTTCATTTATTTCTGTGACAGACATGAAGTGCCCATCCTATCACCTCTCCATCCCCAGCCTTATTATTTTTTATTTTGTGACAGGGTCTTGTTAAATTGCTGAGGCTGTCTTCAAACTTGTGATCCTCCTGACTCAACCTCCCACATCACTGGGATTACAGGCATATGCCACCATGCTCAGGTGTGTGTGTCATTATTAAAATATGATGAATACACTGATTTTTCCAAGAATGAACTATCATGTAAAATGAAGATGGTACTTTTTTTTTTGGAAGCTCATCAAGAGTTTTTTCAACAATACCACATGCCTGTGTCAATCTGTGTGTGAATCTGTTGCATTCAGAAGGATCCTATAAACAAATACACTTACTTAGCTCTTATGTCAAGGTAGTAAGCATAAAGAAAAAGTATTTTCAGGGCTGGGGTTAAAGAGTAGAGCGCTAGCCTAGCACAGGCGAGGCCCTGGGTTCGATTCTTAGCACCACATAAAAATAAATTAATTAAAGATACTGTGTCCAACTACAACTAAAAAATAAATATTAAAAAAAGGAAAAGTATTTTCAGTGTTTATTTAAACAGAATCTTTAAGCTATTTACGTTTTGAAATTATCTCGTTTTTAAATAATTTATTAATTGTGATACATCTTATCATATTTTTTCCTCCCTTTATTTTTCTGTTATATTTTGGTTAGAGCATTATAGTGAGCTTTTTAAAGTTGCATATGCAGATAGTCTATATTATTAGTAATATTCTTTCAGGAAGGTAAAGTATTTGCTCTCTTCCTGGGGTATGAAGACTGATGGAGTAGAGAACCCCTGAGCCAAGCATCGTATAAAATACAAGCCCCACCCCACAGGGGCTCCCTTTCAGTACTGCTGGCAACCAAGGAAGTCAACACAAAGGAACAAGGGATGTTCTCATCCAAACCACCCCCCCCCCCAGCCTAGCATGGGGCCTGTTAGGTAATGAGGCTGCACTGTTTGCTATGAATAGTCACTTCTGTAACCAGCAGATTCCATATTCCCTGGAAGCACAGAAAAAAGAGCAATTAGATGTGGCTGCAGAAGCTGGGGAAGGCTTCTCACAGGAGGAGACTTCAGCGCTGATTGTTTTCCAACTTTGGAAAATAGCTAAAACTTCTCCCAGAAGTGTTTTAAACCAGCACTGCTCTATGGGGATCTGCTGATGCTCCAAGGAGGCAAAAGTGAAAACTGGGGAGGTAGGGAGAAGCAGAGACTGCATGGGAAAAGAGAGACTACGAATGCTTCTTGACTTATGTTTGGATTAAGTCCAGATACATGGATCATAAGTTAAAAATATTTAAGTTGAAAATGCATTGAATGCACCTAACCAGCAGAACATCTCAGTTTAACAACACAGTACCCTGCAGAGTATCAGTTGTTTCCTCTTCTCATTCCAGGGATGATTAGGATCTGTGGTTTGCTGCAGCTGCCCAGCACTTGACAACAAAGAGAAACTGGGTGCCATGGCAACTTCCAATGACTTGGGAGGCTGAGGCAGGAGGATCATGAATTAGAGGCCAGCCTGAAGCAACTCTGTAAGACTCTATCTCAAAAAAATAAAATAAAAAATAAAGTAAATAAAACTTAAAAAGAGTAAGACCACACTCATATAAGTTTTAATAGAATATATTGTTATAATTGTCTATTTTATTAATAATTTATTTTTAATAATATTTTGCCTAATTTATAAACTTCATCATAGATATATATGTAAAGGAAAAAATAAAACAGATCTTATAGGGCTCAGCGCTATCCACAATTTCAGGCATACTTTGCAATGTGTCCCCCCAAGATAAACTACTGAATTTGTTGGTCAGGGCCTGTGCCAGGTGTTAGGGTTAAAGTGAAATCCAAAATGGTTTCTTCCTCAAAGTTTTCAGTCTTGGTGGAAATACATGTTGAACTAACATGCTAATTATGTACAATGCACAATGGTAATAAATATTAGTAAGGTAAATATCAGATTAGTGTGAAAGAAAGTGATATAGGTAACAAGGTATCTAACTTAGATTGGAGGGCACATCAGAAAAGACCTTTCTAAAACAGTAACATTTCAATTAAGACCTGTAGAGTGAGTGGAAGTTTGCCAGGCTGAAGAACAAAAAGAAAAAGTGTTCTAGTAGAGTCAGAGTCTCACTATGTTGCCTAGGCTGGCCTTGAACTCCTAAGCTCAAGCAATCCTCCTGCCTTAGCCTCCCAGGTAGCCAGGACTATAAGCGCCTGCCACTGTGCTGGACAATTCTCTGATCTACTGATAAGACTGTGGAGGACAGAACATAGAAAGCAAGGGGAGAAAGATCCAAGGCGAAGCTGGGAAAGGTGGAAAGGGACTGGATCTTGTAGTTTTTTTCTAGGTTATGATAAAAATTTGTTTGATTTTTTTTTTCAGAAGCAGAGTAGAAAGTAACTGAAATAACTAACATAACCTGTTTTGTGATGCCAACAAGTTGCTCTCACAGTTAATCACTTCAAGCATGGGGAGCAAAGGTGGACGCAGGAAATAATCCAGGGGACTGGGGCAGTGGCAGCAGAGATGGAGAGAAGCACAGCAACGCAACCAACTAGTTTTTTTCTAGTCCCTGGGTTGACTGCATGCAGAAGGAGACCACAAGAATGACTCTGAGGTTGTCGGCTCGAGCACCTGCATGGTGGTGGGGACAGGGAGCCTGTGGGAGCAGCAGGTTTGAGCAGTTCTGTGGCTGGAATCTGTGAGACATCAGGGTGGTTACGTCAGGTAGATAGTTGTTATAGGGCAGAGTTCAGAGGAGAATTCTGAGCTGAAAATGTAAATACAATCAGCCTTCAGGATCCCTGGGGCACTGGTTCTGGGGACTGCATGCAGAGACCAAAATCTGGAGAATCTCAAGTCCCTTATATGACATGGCCTATTTACATGTAACCTACCCAATCCTTCTAGATACTTTAAATCATCTCTAGATTATTTGTAAGACCTAATATAATGTAAATGCTATGTAAATAGTTGTACTGTATTGTTAGGGAATGACAACAAAAATGTCTGTACAAGTTCAGGAACATACAATTTTTTTCTGAATATATATATATATATATATATATATATATATATGTATTTATTTATTTATTGTTGCTGGGGATTGAACCCAGGGTGTCATGCATGCGCAGCGTGAACTGTACCACTGAGCTATAGCCCTAGCACCCTGAATATTTTTGATCTGCCATTGGTCAAATTCACAGATTCATGGATACAGAGAGCTGACTATACAATTTTAATGACAGTCATTGGCATATAGACAGTATTTAATATCGTGCTCTATACTGATATAGAAAAATATCCAAAATATATTTTAAGGGATAGCAGAATAGTGTGTTCAAATGTGATAGAAATTATGTTCAAAGATATAAAAATGTTGTCTAAGCATAGACCAGGTCTTGAAAAATACAGACATGAAACAGCAGTAACCATCTTTGAGGACTGGGTGGGAAAGAGAAATAAGGGACCATCACTTTTATGTATAGTCTCTGTACAGTTTGGTTTTTTTTTCATAACAAATTATTTTAATGGGCTGGGGTTGTAGCTCAGTGGTACAGTGGAATCAATAAATCAATTCCGGGACCACGGTATAAATCATTGGTCAAGTACTTGCCTAGCATGTGTGAGGGCCTGGGTTCAATCCCCAGCATAATAATAATAGTAATATAGCAACAACAACAACACAACTCTGGAAAGCTGTACAAAAAGGGATAACATGTTATTCTTTAGTAAATTTTGATTGAGATTACCATGTACCAGAAAAAGCCACTAGGTTCACGAAATTACTCATTCTAGTTCAGGGGCTTATAGAAAAGAAAGATTTAATGAGGCAGCACTGGAAAGAAGTAAATTCCAGGCAGAGGGCACTGAGGACCGGGATGCTAAAGAGCATAGAAGCAATAGAACTTGGAATGCTTCCGGGAAGAGAGGTATTGGAGGTCAGAGAAAGAGAAGAGGAGAGCCAAGGAAGTTGGGAACCCTGTGGTAGGAGCCTTTGAATGACATGCTGAGGAATGCTGAGGAGGTTTAGGTTTGTCCTGAAGGCAATCCAGAGGTATAAAACTAATCATGAGTGTAATTTGGAGGACTTTCTTAAGCCTGGAGTGTGGTAGGTAAGTGGAGCTGGAATCAACCAGACACTTCGAAACCAGTTAGGATGAGTTTACATAAATCTCAGCAAAAAAGGAAGGGAATTGAAATGAAGTATGCTCTCAGTATTAACAAAATGGAAGATAGGTCAGGTGCAGTGGCACACCTGTAATACCAGTGACCTGGGAAGCGAGGCAGGAGGATCACAATTTCAATGCCAGCCTTAGCAACTTAGCAAAACCCTGTTTCAAATACCAGTTGATTTAAAAAAAAAAAAAGGAGGGGAGACTAGAGATATAGCTCTCAGTGGTAAAGCACTCCTGGGTTCAATCCCCAATTCTGGGGGGAAAAAAAGAGAGGCTTTAAACTTTGGGGTTATAAGGGATTAAACTCAGGGTCACTTAACCACTGAGCCACATCCCCAGCCCTTTTTTTGTATTTTATTTAGAGACAGGGTCTCACTGGGTTGTTTAGGATTTAGGACCTTGCTTAGTTGCTGAGGCTGGCTTTGAACTCACGATCCTACTGTCTCAGCCTCCTGAGTCACTGAGATTGCAGGCATGCAACACAGTGTCCAATTAGGCTTTAAACATTTCAGAAATCCAATGAATATGAGCTTGGATGTGGGGGTTGAGAAAAAGTGTGTGTCTAGGATAACTCACCCCAAACCTCCAGGCTTTAGCTTGGTGGTATCATTCACTGGGAGGATTAACTAGAGAATGACATGAAGAGGATGGTGTTAAGTTCCATTTCACACAGGCCAAATTCAAATGGCAGCTGCACACTTAGTGGTGGAGAACTTTAAGGACTTTTTTATAAGCCAAATTTCAGGGGGCTAGTAGTCAAAGCAGATTTTGTAGATTACTCTGAGCAGCTCTGCTGTGCAGAGGAACAAATCTAGAACCTCATGAATGTTAGACAAGTGTTGTACCACTGAGCTACACTCATAGCCTGAGCAGTTTTGGAACAAATGATGGAAACATATGCCTGAGTTGATGGAGGGTTGAGGTTTGACAGAATGAGAGGTCTTGGAAGGGTAAGTAAAAAGTTGCCTTGAGCCAGGTGCAGTAACTCATGTTTATAATCCCAGTGACTCAGGAGGATCATAACTTTGAGGCCAGGTACTGCAACTTAGGGAAGCCCACAGCATTTTAGTGAGAACTCTGTCTCAAAATAAAAAATAAAAAGGACTGGAGATGTAGCAGTGGTAGATGTAGCAGTGTTAGAGTGCCCCTGAGTTCAATCCCCATTACCTGCCTCCCAAAAAAAGAAAACACAAAAAAATTGTCTTGAAAGTGGCATTAAAGTGTCCCTGGGGCCTGGGGCAGTGGTGTACACCTGTAATCCTGGTGGCTTGGGAGGCTGATGCAGGAGGATCACACGTTCAGAGCCAGCCTCAGAAACATAGCAAGGCTCTAAGCAACTTAGCAAGACACTATCCCAAAATTTTAAAAAATTTAAAAAATAAAAATAAAAGGGCTGGGGATGTGACTTAGTGGTTAAGAGCCCTGGGTTCAATCCCTGGTACTAAAAGCAAAAACAAATCCTTGGGATACAGTGGATAAAGTAAAGACAAGAGGACCTAAGAGCTAGTCCAGTGCTTCTCAAACTTGAGCAGACATCAGAATCCCCTGAAGGGCTGGGCTTACACCCCCCAGATTCTGATTCTGTAAGTACTGTGTGTGGGGGGGAAGAACCTGCATTGCTAAAAAGCTGTGGGCCTGAGGGGACACACTTTGAAAATCACCACCTAGAATAAAGCACCTGGCAGCAGGTAGATGTTAAATAATTTTCTGAATGAAAGGATGAGGAGTCTTCTTCAGGAATGGAGATCTCCCTATAGTTAAAGTCCAGGATGAAGATAAGTCCACATGAGAGGATAGAAGGTGTAATCGGAATAGAACTTCAGAGTTTGGATTCAGAGAAGGAGCAATTTTGGTGGACAAGATTCAGGATTGAACCTGCCAAAGGAATGATGGGAGCTCAAAAATCTTGTTACAGAGGTCACCAAAACGAATCAGCAGAAGGACTCATGCTTTCCAGGTTCAAGGCCTGGTTTCAATCCCCAGCACCAAAAGGAAAACAAAACAAAACAAACAAAAAAGAATCACATCTGGCAGAAACTGCAGTTTAGAGGGCAGCTCCAACAAGGAGGCAAGATCCACAGGGGACCCTGGCTATTTTCTGGGCCTGACTTCTGTAGAATTGACCGTGTGCAGCCCCACAGGCATGGCTGTCCATCCAGGTTAGTGCACCAGTACCAATAACAAAATCTAAGAGAAATCTGGGACACTGGGCCAGCTCTGGCTCTTTATCCTATAAGTAAGGTCTGGGCTAATTTCCCAGGCTTTGTCAGGGAGCTCTAGAATGGAGATTTCAGGATTGTGGAAGGACAATTCACCTTATGCTCTAAGTTTTAGGGAAGCAGTGCAACAGGGGTTCGCTTGATGCTTTGACTACATCCCTTGTGGCTTTGAAACTTAACGTGTTTTTTTCTTTTTCCAAATCATCTTTTCCTAAGCTTCTCCTCCCTGATATTCTTTTCCCCAAATTTCTCCTCTCTGATCTTCTCCTTCCAGATCTCTCCTCCCTAATCTCATTTTCTCTGAATCCATTCACAGAGTTCCTTACCTTCTACGTGCCTCAGCTTTCCCACTGGTAAAATGCCAGTAATGACACACCACACAGCGTTAGTGGAAGGATTCAGTGAAATAACTAATGCAAAGCCTAGGATACACTCTGTGCAACCTGTAAATATCAATTAGGATTTGGTTCGAAATGAATGTGGTCTGTGGTCCTAACTGGCGTGCATTCTTTCCCGCGCACCTGCACGGTGGTGCTAGGCTCTTTCATTGGCCGCACAGTAGTGGGGGCTCTTTCATTGGCCGCACCGCATCTGGGGATGTTGTGTTGACTCCGCTAGGTTGCACTGCGGGAAGAACAGTCTGCGCAACCGCAGCACGATTTGCAGTGGCGCTTGCCGGCCGCTAGAGGTCTCAGGAGCCTCTGGTTCGTCCCGCCCCGAGAGGTCAAGGGTCGGAGGTCAGCGAATGGCGAAGGATCTGCTTCCAGATCCTTGGAGATCCTAGGAGTTCCCAGGTCCTGGGCCCATGGCGCCACCGCAGCGCTGCCCTCTGTGCCGCCAAACCTTCTTCTGTGGTCGCGGACACGTCTACAGCCGCAAGCACCAGCGACAGCTGAAGGCAGCTTTGGAGCGTCTCCTGCCCCAGGTGCGGATGTGGAGCTGGAGGGATGAGGGCCAGTGGCGCGAGGGCCGAGGGGCTGCGATTTGGGCGTCTTCCTCGGGGTCCTACCTGGCCTGTTCTCCTTAGGTGGAGGCCGCCCGCAAGGCCGTACGCGCGGCTCAGGTGGAGCGTTACGTGCCCGAGCACGACCGCTGTTGCTGGTGCCTGTGTTGCAGCTGTGAGGTGCAGAAACACCTGAGCCACGGAAACCTGACAGTGCTGCATGGGGGTCTGCTGGAGCATCTGGCCAGGTGAGAGCCAGGCTGGGCGCCTTTTCTGGCATATATGTATACGTGTGTAGGTCGGGAAGAGGAAGGACACTTTGTGATTTGATCGGGGTAGGTAGATTGAGTCACAGGTATAACCAACCTTGGGAATAGAGAGGGTTCTAATGGCTGTCATGACGCCAATAATGTGGGTGGTCTAGCTGGGAAATCCAGCGTGCTCACCGCCCATCACTTCACAACTTTACTGGGGGGAAAGGAGACTGAAGGTCTTGAAGAGTGGTAATAATATTCCTCTCTCTGCCTTGCCCAAGGCAGAAACCAGATGCAATTTGAGTCCTTACCTAATGCTTAGATACCATAATACTATTTTATAATCTATACTTGAGATTAACCATCCTATCCATTCTCAGCCCAGAGCACAAGAAAGCAACTAAGAAATTCTGGTGGGAGAACAAGGCTGAAGTCCAGATGAAAGAGAAGTTTCTGATCTCCCCACAGGATTATGCACGGTAAGTCACTTGCACATAAGTCACTGGTTATGAGATGAAATAACAGAGTTAAGATCTCTGAATCTGTGTTCTGGATCTGGATTTGAGCATTTTATATTGGAAAGTTCAGCAAGGATTGCACAAGCATGTGCTGTCTTCATAGCACTTATTACTGTAAGCAATATATTGAACACAAAAAAATGTGATGGCCACAGTAGTGAACACCTGTGGTCTCAGCTACTCAAGAGCCTGAGGCCAGAGGATCACTTGGGCCCAGAAGTTTGAGACCAGGCTGGGTAATATAGATAGACCCCATCTCTTGAAGGAAGAAAAAAAAGCCAATATGGTAGTGCATGGGTGTGATCCCAGTGGCTTGGGAGGCTGAGACAGGAGGATCGGGAGTTCAAAGCCAGCCTTAGCAAAGTCAAGGCACTAAGCATCTCAGTGAGAACCTGTCTTTAAATAAAATACGAAATTGGGGCTGAGGATGTCGCTCAGTGGTTGAGTGCCAAGTTCAATCCCCAGTACGAGAAAAAAAAAAAATCTAGTTGGAGGATGGGAGTTAGCAAATAGAGAGTATAAAATAAAAATTGACTATAATCAACTCCATAAATGTGGGGCACAGAGAATACTAAAATTCTTTAGGAATGGAAGAGGCTATTCATTGTGTGCAATAACTAGGGCCCACCCAGTGCCTACTTTGAATAATTTTAGACTCTATTTTCTATATTATGGAGTGCCCTGAGAAACTGGTATGCAGGAAGATGGTCAGTTCAGAGGGAGGGAGCCCTGAACTGCTTTGGGAAAGTAAACTTTTAATTGGGACCATGCCAAGATTATGAGGTGTGGGACCTAAGGGGATGTCAGAGTCAAGAGTTTATAGAAAAACCTCCTTATTCTTATGTTGACACTATGGAGAATAATAAGGGGACCATAAGAAATGCCTGGATCCTACTACCTTATCCTCAGATCTGTGGTTCAAATTGGGAGGAGGTAGGAAACTGCAGAGAAAAAGCACTTACTTCTCACACCCTGACCTGAATTTATGTGATTTTTGATAAGTAAATAAAAGGTAGTTGGGTAGAAAGTTGAAATTGAGAATTACTTGGATGTACTCTTTGAACTAACATGGAATGATTTCCAGAATTCCAGAATATTTTAAGTGAATAAAGGATATAAATAAATGTATATATTATGTAGATTTTTTGCTGTTTTGTTTTGTTTTGTGGTACTGGGGATTGAATCCAGGGGCATTGCAACACAGAACTACATCCCCAGTCCTTTTTAAATTTTTATTTTAAAAATCCTATATTATGTTTCTTTTATATAAGAAAGAAAATAAAAATACATATTGTCATGCACCATATAACATTTCCATCAATAGACCACATCTACAAAGATGGTCCCATAAGAGTATATTGCCTAGTGCCTCGTTACTATTTTAGTTTGTATAAGTATACCCTATGAAATTTGCACATCAACAAAATTGCCTAATGGCCCAATTCTCAGAACATATCCCCCTCATTAAGTATTTGCTTATTTTTTCAAAAAGAATAATTAATAAACCAACAAAACTGATTACCTCTAGTGAGTCCATGGAACAGTGTAGAGGTAACAGGAATATAAACAAAGTGTCTATATAAACTTTTAAAAATAAGTTTCAATTTTGGAACCTTATAAATTTTCAGAGTCACACACACCACAAGGCAAGGCCAAGGCTTAACTAATTTGATTGATAAAGATACAAATAGCCATGTATAGATTTGGCAATTTATTATTTACATATGTCAGCTTCCTAGGTCCTTGTCCCACACACTAAAAAGTACCACGTTTTGGGCTGGAGATGTGGCTCAAGCGGTAACGGGCTCGCCTGACATGCGCGGGGCACTGGGTTCGATCCTCAGCACCAAATAAAATAAAATAAAGATGTTGTGTCCACTGAAAACTGAAAATAAATATAAAAAATAAAATAAAAAGTACCACGTTGAAACAAAGGATAGACAGCTACAGTGTGAGTTGTGGAACATACTGTTGCCAAGTCTAGACTATAGATAAGTGAGAGCTTTTTATTCTTATTTTTGTGGTACTGGGAATCGAATCCAGGGTCTTGTGACTGCTAGGCAAGCATTCTACCACTGAGCTACATCCCTAGCCCTTTTTTTGAGACAGAGTCTCAATAAATTACCCAAACTGGCCTTGAACTTGCAGTGGTCCTGCTTCAGCCTCCCAAGTAGCCAGGATTACAGGGGTACACCACTATACCCACTTTTTTGTTTTATTTTAAAAGTTTGTTTATAGTGAGTTTTTTTTTTTTTTTTTTTTTTTTTTTAGTTGTCAATGGACCTTTATTTTATTTATTTATATGCAGTGTTGAGAATCAAACCCAGTGCCTTACACATACTAGGCAAGCACTCTACCACTGAACCACAACCTGATAGTGACAAATTTTTAAAAGTGGTTTATTTACTTTTTTGGAGCTGGGAATTGAACCCAGGACATTGTGCATGTTAAGCACATTCCACCCGAGCTAAGTGGTTTTATAATCAGCTGTAATCTCAGAGTGGTTCAGAAAGCCCCATGCCTCATTAGAGTCTAGAACTCAATGAAAAACTGTCTCATCATCCAACCTTTCAGGGAAGATAAGATGGCAAGTGGGAGATGGCCTCATTATAGTTTCTTAGACTTCTCATTCTCTCATATACTAGGAGAGTCATACAAGCCCTTCAGCCAAGACTCTGCTAAGCACTGGTTAAACACATTGCCTTTATGGATAAATGCTAGAATGCCAGGGCACTGTTGATAGTGGTCTTGATATTACTGTGAAATTTTTTTGTGTGTTATAGGAAAAAACAACTGCAGATGTGTATGATAGTTGCATACCTATAATCCCAGCAACTTCGGAAGCTGAGGCAGGAGGATCACAAGTTTGAGAACAGCCTGGGCAACTTAGCAAGACCCTGTCTCAAAATAAAAGACACATAGGGCTGGGAATATCAGTGGTAAAGCGCCCTTGAGTTCAATCCCCAGTACCAAAAATATATATATTGATAATAATTAATTTAAAAAGTTTTTTAAAGGGGTGGTGTAGGTTGTGTAGTTCATTTGGTAGAGTACCTCTGAGTTAACCACAGAGGGAAACAGGAGGACTAGAGAGACCTAGATAAGTGAGAGCTTTTTGTTCTTGTTTTTATGGTAGCCAAATTCCATATTTGACCTTTCACTCAGTCTTGGGATTTTAGAGTTAGGAGAAGTTATAAAGCATATTTTTGAAATGGTGGGGAACTATGAATATATTTCTATACTTACTAGCCAAATATGGGACAATTTGAACATCCAAAAGAATAATTGATTTTCTTAAGTGGAGTAATGGTATGTGGTTCAAAAGAATGTTCCTGTTCTTAGAGATGCATCCTGAAATATTTAGGGTTAAGAGTCATATCTAAACCTATTTTTTGTTTTGGCAGAAAAGAAGGGTATCAAAAAACCAAAGGCTGATAGGCAGATGCTTAAGGAGGAGTGGGGAAAAATAGAAGTTCATTGGATTAGACAAAGGGAAATGAAGAGAATGGAGAGGGGTGGAAATAGGAAAGACAGTAGACTGAATCAGACATAACTTTGCTATACATGTATGAATACATGACCAGTGTAACTACACATCATGTACAACCACAAGAATGGGAAGTTACGTTCCATGTATGTATAATATGTCAAAATACATTCTACTGTCATGTATAACCAAAAAGAATAAATGAAAAAATTTTTTTAAAAAAGAAAAGAAGGGTATTTGGGTGTGTGTAAAAGAAGTGGAGCCAAAGCCAGGCATGATGGCACAGACCTGTAATCTCAGTGGCTGGGGAGGCTGAGGCAGGAGAGTTGCAAGTTCAAAGCCAGCCTCAATTTAGAGAGGCCCTAAGCAATTTAGTGAGACCCAGTCTCAAAATGTGGATAAGAGGTTAAACCCAGGTTAAACATCCCTGGGTTCAATCCCTGGTATCAAGGAAAAAAAAAAAAAAAGGCAGAGCTGTATGGCAAAATGTTAACAGTGAATCTGGGTGAGAGATGTAGGGGTGTTTATTGTACTTTCTTTTGTTTTTGAATTTGAAAATTCTCAAAAATTGTGAGGTGTGGTGGCACATGCCTGTAATCCTAATGATACAGGTGGCTAAGGCAGGAGGATCACAGGTTGGGACCAGCTTCAGCAACTTAGTGAGATCATCTCAAAATAAAGGGGGCTGGGGGTGTAGCTCAGTGCTAGAATACCCCTAGGTCTCCCAGTACTGAAAACAAAACAACACAACTAAAAAAAAAAAAAATTTTTTTTAATCCTACTTGGGAGACTGTAGTAGGAAGATGGCAAGTTGAAGGTCAGCCTAGGCAACTTAGTGAAACCTGTCTCAAAAATAGCCAGGTGTTATTAGGTATGGTGGTGCACGTCTGTAATACCAGCAACCCAGGAGCCCAAGGCAGCAGGATTGGGAGTACAAAGCCAGCCCCAGCAATCTGGCAAGGCCTCATGCTACTTAGCAAGATACTGTCTCAAAATTTTTAAATAAGCTGGGTGTGATGGCACATGCCTATAATCCCAGTGGCTCAGGAGGCTGAGGCAGGAGTATTGTGAGTTCAGAGCCAGCGTCAGCAAGTTAGTGAGGCCCTAAGCAACTCTCTAAACTGTCTCTAAATAAAATACAAAAAATGGGTGGAGTTGTGGCTCAGTGGTTAAGTGCCCCTGGTTCAATACCCAGTACCAAAAGTGGGGGAAAAAATGGTGTGGTTGCCTGTTATTCCAAGCAACTCTGGAGACCATTGCAAGATAGCAAGTTGGAGGCCAGTCTCAGCAACCTACTGAGACCTCCCTCCATCTCAAAAAATAAAAAGGGCTGGGTGTAGCTCAGTGGTAAAGGACCCCTGCATTCAATCTCCAGTACAATAAATAAATAAAAATAAAAAGGGATAGGGATGTGGCCCAGTAGTAGAGCACTTTCCCATTATGCACAATACCTTGGGTTCAATGCCCAGTACCATCAATCAATAAACAAATAAAAGTTTAAAAAAATATATAAATATGGGGCTGGGGCTGTAGCTCAGTGGTAGAGCGCCTGCCTCTCGTGTGAGGCCCTGGGTTCCATCCTCAGCACCACATAGTAAGTAAAGATACTATGTACATCTACAACTAAAAAAATATTTTAAAAAATAAATAAATTATATATATAATATATATATATATATATATATCTCCCCACAACTGGTAGGGGCTGGAGTTCTGGGCTGATATGTCCTTTTGTGTATGTTGTTCCCCTTATTTTTAGATTCAAGAAATCCATGGTGAAAAGTTTGGATTCCTATGAGGAAAAAGAGGATGAAGTGATCAAAGAGGTAAGTTAAAGGACCTCTGAAGGATTCCCCCATGATCCTAAACCTGTCTAAGTAGCCTGTCTCCCACAGATGGCAGCTCAAATTCGTGAGGTGGAGCAGAGCCGGCAGGAGGTGGTCAGATCTGTCTTAGAGGTTGGTTTCCCTCGGAGGATCCAGAGCAGTATCCAATCCAAATCCACTGATCCCTCACTTTCCCAGGTCCAGCATTTCAACAATCAGATCTTCTAAGACAACTCAAGGACTTCATTCCACATCTGCTTGGCTTGAATTCCTTACCTGTCCACCAGGGGGCAGGTCTAGTCGGAGAAGATGTGGGCAGGGCTGGGAGGGAGTTTGCAATTTGGGCAGTACCCTTCATGATACTGGGGATTAGATCATGGGGGCATGGCCTAGGCAGGCTCTTAAGCACCTTAGACACATTTATTTTTCCTGAATCAAACTCAGCCTCAGGCAGAGCCAGACCCAGAAGAGAGCTCCTCAGCACTTGGAAGCTGGAAAGGGAGAAACAGGTAAGATTATTGGGAATCTCTTTTGAGTATTAGACGTCTTAGAGCAATCTATAATCTTTTGGCTGGGAAATGGGAACAGATCTAATCTTTGCCATCCTTGTGGCTCAAGGACCTCATCTGCCAGCCTGAGCCTGTTTGTCTTTCAGCCAAGTAGCTTCCAGCTCACAGCAACCCTCATACTTGGACCAGCCACCAGTTCCAGACCTTGACTGGATGGAAGCAGGACAGCCTCTGACATTCATTGGCCATCAGGTACAACGAACAAGCCTGCCAATGCCCACTCAGATCCCAGGACAGCCTTCTTTTCTGCCTATTCTCCTGGGCCCATTTGCATCTGTTTTGTAGGCTTTTCCCTTTTATTGCACTGTTTCTTAGTTCTGTGTCCTTAGATCTCTTTTCTCACCTTTCAGAATGATCTTATCCACACCTGTTGCCATCATTGCCAAAGAAATGCTAACCCCTAGTGTTTCATCTCAGTACAGGCCATTCATATATCAGTATCCCACAAGCACCTGAAGGTAACCCCTACTGCTCTACTGTATTTTCACTCAAGTAAACACAGATCCTTGCCCTCTTTTCATCTCCAATTTGTCCCTTAGTCCATCAATTTTACATCTGCCTCAGTTCACCCTTGGGATAATTTCTACTCCCTTTGCAGTACTCCCCTCCCCCAAACCACTGCATCACCTGCATCCCAAAAAAAAAAAAAAAAGCAGGGGTGAGGGGGTCGGTTCCAGGTGCGGTGGCACATTCCTGAAATCCCAGTGACTAGGGAGGCTGAGACAGGAGGGTAGTGAGTTCAAAGCCAGCTTCAGCAATGGCAAGGCACTAAGCAATGTAGTGAGACCCTGTCTCTAAATAAAATACAAAAAAATAGGGCTGGGGATATGGCTCAGTGGCCAAGTGCCCTAGTTCAATCCCTGGTACCAAAAAAAAAAAAAGAAAAAGTAGTAGTGGGGGGGCTAGGAATGTAGCTAGGAATGTAGCTCAGTAGCAGAATACCCCTAGGTTAAATCCCCAACCACCCCCCCCCGAAAAAAAAAAAAAAAACTCATGCACAACACACACACAACCCTAAGCCTCTTCAAGCCAGGACTACTCCAGTGACTTCTCACTTTTCAGGTTTAACATCACCGGAGTGCACAATTTAGCGGGGGTTGTATCTACCTCCTTTGTCTCTAGCTAGGAGTATCCTATTATCTATCTCTTTGCTTTCTTATCTAGGATTTTCTTTTTTCCATTTCCACTACAGGATACACCTGGAGTTGGTAACATTCACTCAGGTAAGGTCCTGGGAAGTTTTTCTAAAACGAGGCAGTTATTTAATTTTTGGTACTGGGAGTTGAACCTTTATTTTTATGTAGTGCTGAGGATTGAACCCAGTGCCTCACATATGTCAGGCAAGCACTCTACCACTGAGCCATAGCCTCCCACATCCTTTTTGAAGAATTTATTAAGATAAAGCATGAGTGTCTACATAAAAATAAGGGCTGGGGGGGCATAGCTCAATGTTTGTAAAGCAATTTCTAATTGCACCCAAAAAAAAGGAGAAAAAGACCCAACGGAGGCATATGAAAAGCTGGCCATGATGGTGTCTACCAGTAATCCTAGGTACTCCAGAGATTCACAAGTTTGAAGGCTAGAATGGGCAACTTGGGGAGAACCCTGTCTCAAGTGTAGCAAAAGCAGGAGTGGGGAACTTGGGGTATAACTTAGTGTAGAGCTCTTGTGTAACCTGCTCTAGGCCTTGACTCAATCCTCTGCTCTGGCAATGAGAGGGTGGAGCTATTTTTAAGTGTATTCCACGTAAGGCATGTCACTTTAAATCAGCCTAGGACCTTTAGGACTCCAGAATTCTGATTTTTGAACATTTCTAGTTGTTAATTATGTGAGCTAACAGTTAGGGCATGTTCCCTAAAAGCATGAAGATTTTTTTAAAAAGGTACTTCAGTTTCTGTCAAAAATTTCTGAGTTTTCTTTTTTCAGGTGCCACACCTCCCTGGATGATCCCAGATGAGGAACACAGCCCTGGGAACCAACAAATAGGACCTTCCTATGAAGAATTTCTTAAAGAAAGTGAGTAAACTAATTCAAGGAGTGCATAAGATTCTTGATAAATCTTCACACTCAAAATTTATTTCCTATCATTGCAGAGGAAAAACAGAAACTGAAGAAACTGCCCCCAGATAGAGTTGGGGCCAATTTTGATCATAGCTCCAGCACCAGTGCTGGATGGCTGCCCTCTTTTGGCAGAGTCTGGAACAATGGACGCCGCTGGCAGTCTAGGTATGGATCCAATGCTTATGACTCTAACCACCCCTTTGGAGATTATCACCCTTCATACTGGTATCCCTTCACTTCCTTCAGGCATCAATTCAAAACTGAAGCTGCAGTAAGGAACAAACAAAAGGAAAAAAGCTAATTTCAAGATACTCTTCAATCACCATAAGGTTCATCACAGTATTTCATTCCCTCCACCAAATCCTTTCCTAGAAAACAGACATACCCATTCATTTGTTTTAATAAAGTTTTATTTTTTCAAATGTACAGTTGATTGGACCTGTAAAAAGAAAAAAGTTAAGAGAAATCAGAATCAGAGCCTTGTAAAGGAAACGGAATGTATACTTCCTTTGCCACAAAACCCTGTGTTCCTGCTTACCTGTTCATGCATCTTCACCAGCAGCTGGGGCATCTCCACCCTTGGTATTTCTGGTATAAATTACTTGAGCTCTATGCTTTGAAACCAGTTTGATAAGTCCTAGGAAGGAAAGATAGCTTAATTTTACCATTGTTTCTGAGGAGGTGGGGTAGCAAGGCAATAGACTGATTCAATCTCTAGCACCATGAAAAGGGAGAAGGTGGTGAACCCAGTGGCGCATGCCTGTAACCCCAGCTAGTTAGGAGGCTGAGGCAAGATGATTTGAAGCCAGCCTCAGCAACTGAGCAAGAATTAAAATAAATGAGGGCTGGGTATGTGGCTCAGTGGTTAAGTGCCCCTGGGTTCAATCCCTGATATCCCCACCCCCTTCCATATGTACTATATAATTAATTTGTTACCATACCATAAGTAAAATTACGACACTCAAATCCACCATTCAACTTAATGCATCGATAAAAATGACTTTACTCTAAAGTCTTCTTAACAAGAATCTTTTTTTTTTTAATTGTGAATCAGGCCACAGGGACACATGCATTTAATTCCAGCTACATGGGAGGCTGAGGCAGGAGAACCACAAGTTCAAAGGCAGCCTCATCAATCTAGTGAGACTCTGTCTCAAAAAAATAAAAAGGGCCAGGGATGTAATTCAGTGCTACTGTGTTCAATCCCCAGTACCAAAGTAGTAATAATATTAATAGGATCCACAGCATTAAAAAAAAATGATAATAAAAGCCAATGCTTATGGCTTTGATTATAATTATTATTATTTTAATGCCTCCTCCTGCCCTTAATTCCAACTGCTTTTCCAGTAAAAGCATTTAAGATGGCTAACATGAAGACAACTCAACCATTAAAAGCATACCATTACAAACACATCCCTCACCTTTACTGAGGAGCTCCTGAAGGGCTGCCCTGGCCAGGGAACCTCGAATCTTCAGTCTCTCAGAGACCACAGCTGGGGTAATAAGCTTATAGTTGGGAACTTCCTTACAGAGTTTGTCATAAGTAGCTTTGTCAAACAAGACTAGATTGTTGAGCTTGTCCCGAACTTTGCCTTTGGACCACTTCTGCTCACAAAGACAAATAGAAAAACTAGTTAAATTCTGGCAGAAGCACCTATCCCTTTGCAGCAACATGCGTCAGAGATCAGAGAAATCTCTTCCACCGTTAACATCATGAAGGTGCAGATTGCAAAAAATAAGACACACATGGGGGGGGGGGGTGGAATATGGGCAGAGGATGTTAAAAAGCAACGTGTACTAGTCAATAGAGTAAACCCTTTATACACATTTACTAGTCTAAAAACTTTTTAAAATGGCGATGGGAGGCTGGAGCTATAGCTCAGCGGTAGAGTGCTTGCCTCACACATGCGAGGCACTGGGTTCAATCCTCAGCACCACATAAAAATAAAGAAATTGTGTCCATCTACAGCTAAAAAATAAATTTTAAAAAATGACGATGGAAACATAATTAACGTGGCTCTAAAACCCACAACCCGAGAAAACCACTTGGTACACTAGTCATTTATTAGGCCTGGGGATGTGACTCAGTGGAAGAGGGGTTCTCCAGCTTGCAGTAAGCCCTGGGTTCAATCTCCAGTACCATGAACAAAAGAAAGTATAGGTTATGTTTACCACTAGCATGCCACGGAGGGCGCCCCCAATAAGGGTTCACTCCTACCTTCTTTTTGGCTTTGCCCCCAGATTTGTTCACTGGGTCCTTGTCTTTCTTAGCCGACTTTCCGGCGTCTTTCTTCTTCTTGTCATCCTTGGGCGGCTGCAGGGGAAAAGCAAGCAGGTTTAAGGCAGTCCCATGCTCTCCGACTAAATGCACCCCACCTCGCAGCGCTGCTCCAACCAGAGCACATGGGGCAAGCAATCCCTGCGCACGCACTGAAGCCCAGTCCCGTAATGCAAGAAGTCCTACCGCCCAGTGTCACCTTCACTTCGTCCCAGCACCGCCCGCCTCACAGAATCTCGTCGCCCTCACACCCGCGAAGCTCACCATCACTAAGCTTGGAGAGCAGCAACAGCCACTGGAGCCTCGTCAAGATGTCGGACAAAAAGGAAGCTCTGCTCACCAACAGGCCCAGAAACCTCCGCCCGTCGCGACTACTTCCGGGGCGAGGGGCGGGGCCACGGCGAAGAAATCCTGTGGCGGCGCTCTTGCCCTCTCGCCAAAGGCGGGATGAGGGAAATGCACGCCAGTGCCTGAGCCGCGCAGTCTAGATACTGCCCCTTGCTTGTTGGACTGCCACTAATTATGAAGCAAAGTGCTATCCAGACACCGAGAAGCACAGCAGTACTGCTAGGCCCAGGCGTGTAGCCCCGAGTGCGCAAGCGCCGCAAGTAGCAAGCTGGGGGTTAGGAGGAGAAAGCTGGTGCTGGCCGGGGCAGGTGCTGTGACGGCAGTTCCGGGGCGGGACTTCGTAACCGGACCCAATTTTTAAGAGGCAGAGGCTGCAATGGCGATTTTTAGCGTGTATGTGGTGAATAAAGCTGGTGGCCTCATTTACCAGTTGGATAGCTACGCGCCACGGGCTGAGGCTGAGAAAACGTTCAGTTACCCGCTGGATCTGCTGCTCAAGCTACATGACGAACGTGTGCTGGTTGCCTTCGGACAGCGCGATGGCATCCGGGGTGGGCTAGTCGCGGGCTGGGGGGGCGGGGCCCGGTTCTCCGGAAATGGGCAGGTGTGGAGATACGGGATGGGGTTTGGGGTGCGCCTGGGCCCCTGGGCCCTGGTGGGATCCCTGGCTTGGAGCTTCGCTGACGTTTAGCCTCAACTCTGCAGTGGGCCACGCAGTGCTGGCCATCAATGGCATAGACGTGAACGGCAAGTTCATGGGCGACGGGAAAGAGGTGCTGGAGTATCTGGGTAACCCTGCTAACTACCCGGTGTCCATTCGGTTCGGTCGGCCCCGCCTCACCTCCAATGAGAAGCTTATGCTGGCCTCCATGTTCCACTCGTAAGTTACCTCAACCCTTCCTAGTGGGTTGGCCTGCATCTAGCTGTACACTGGCTGGTGTGTGGTTCTGTGGGCACTTCTGGGCAGCAGTGCTAATCTTTCTATACCTCCTCCTTATAAGTCACAGGTTCTTGTGTTATGGAAAGGAAACTGATCCAGTATGTCTAGGTTTTAGTAATATAGTGATGTGACCTTGCCTAAGTCAGTTTCTCTTTTGTAAGCCTTGTTTCCTCATCTGTAAGGCAATTGAATTAAATTACCTTTAAAAATCTTGCTCTCAGCTGTATGAAATGAGCTGACTTGGGCCTACCCACCAGCTAAGCAAGTATGTACATATTCCCCAGTGTTTCTTTTACCCACAGTTTTCAATGTAAGTGTTTATAGTACAATATGTAATGTAAGTTGGGCATGAATGCACATGCTTGTGTGCACCATGCTGCTAGGGAGGCTGAGGCAAGAAGATTGCAGGTTCCAGACCAGCCTCAGCAACTTGGTGATATCCTGTCTCAAAAATAAAAAAGGACTGGGAGTGTTGTTCAGTGGAGAGCACCCCTGGGTTAAGTCCCCAGTGTGAGCAAGGAAACAATAAAATATTCGCAGAAGACAAATTAACTTAAAAGAAATTTTGACACTGCTGCCAGGCACTTCTCCTGAGCTGTAAAGTGAACTCCTCAGCAGATAAAGTTTGAGAAGCACGCCTCCCTCACAGCCTTGGGGGGATTCCCAACTTTGCCTCCTTTGCATATAGGCTTTTTGCCATTGGCTCCCAGCTGTCTCCCGAACAGGGAAGCTCAGGCATTGAGATGCTGGAGACAGACACTTTCAAACTGCACTGCTTCCAGACACTAACAGGTATGTGTCTCTAGATAGTCCAGTCGGATAGATGGGACAGGCAGGGCCAAGGGATTGATCAAAGACAGCTTTGGTAAGCAAGGATAAGGGTGGTGTTCAGTTTTCTGGGGACAGTGGTACACATACATCTATGTATTAGTTTTGAGAATCCAAAGCCAATATGTAATCTGAGGCTTATTTTGTTTACATCATCTGGCATGCTCAGCTCTGGTTCAGATAAATCACCTGAATGTCATGTTACACCCATTTTGGAAGGTGTATTGTTCCAAAATGAAATATAAAAATCAAATGAAAATGGTCTTTGGATCATGCCTTTCCTTCACTTACTTAATACAGTTTGTCCTCCGCATGACACTGTTTCTCTAGAAGGATTCCAAGACTGGAAGGAAGTGGCAGAACTTGACCTCAAATCTTGGTCTCTCATTTACCTGGTGACATAATAAAGTCACATTCTCTGGTCCCTTCTATAGATGCACAATTTTGCCTTTTCTGCTTTTTGTGGCAACAACCATAAAATGGGCTTGTGACAGTAGTTTATAAAATTGAAAGTGCTGTAAAAATACAGAATGATGATTGCTATGTTCTCTACCCTTGGGTAACCATTCCTGGTTTCTCTCCAGGGATCAAGTTTGTGGTGCTGGCAGATCCTAGGCAAGCTGGAATAGATTCTCTTCTTCGAAAAATTTATGAAATTTACTCAGATTTTGCACTCAAGAATCCATTCTACTCCCTGGAAATGCCCATCAGGTAAGTGGCCTCACTCGCCAGATACTGGTCAAAGCCTTGTGCTCTACCCAAAGTCTTTTGAAGTATAGCAGAATATTACTTTTAAATAAGACAACAGTAACTAGCCTTTTGAAAATCCAAGTTTTCCTTGGGTTCATGTCCTGCAGGTGGAGTTTTCACTGATTCTGCTTCTATATTTGAAGTGGGGAAAGAGCTTCACAGTGTTTTCTTATTTGCGTTTCCTGGGTCTGACCTAGGTGTGAGCTGTTTGACCAGAACCTGAAGCTAGCTTTGGAAGTGGCAGAGAAAGCTGGGACTTTTGGACCTGGGTCATAAATTAAATCTACAGTGGACTTCCAAATTCTGAGAGATCGTGCAGCATGGGTTCTATTGTTTCCACTCCATTGGAGATCCCAGCAGCCTTGTTAGTGTACTTGAAAATGGAAGGATACTGATATCTTGTCCTGATCCCTGAGCTTTAATAGTATGCTTTCTTCCTTTCTGTAGATGTCATGGTCCTACTTCCCAACTCTGTACAGATTTATTTATGGAGGAGGTAGGCCCATGAATGCTATAATAAAACATTCCTTTGATCCAGTGTTTGCTGTCCTTGGTCTTGTGGGAAGGGCGAAAGGAGACAGAAATGGTAAAGGAATTCTGGGAAGTTGAAATACTATATTTCGGCAGAAATTAAAACATGTTGAATACAACACCTTGAATCATGAGCCCTAATTCTAGTCCCAGAACTATCAGTAAAACACTGTCATACTGACCCCTCCATCAAGGTATATAGCCTGCCTGAACCACCAGCTTCATCTCTAAAATGATTATTAAATTACACAGTGTTCCAACTGAAGGCATCAGACACATCAGCTTAATGGTATCTATCTGTGCTTCAGCATTCCCACTCCAAGGAAATGAACATCTTTCCCTTTGGGATGGAAAGAGCACATACTGATGAGTAATTTTCCAAGGAAAACCACCTCTAGCTTCTATTATTAGCCCTTTTGAAAGAATGAGTTAACTCTTTAGTATCAAATCTAGTTTTAATCTACAAGTCACCTTCTCCTTCCATCCATACCCTGTACTGTACTCAAGCTGTTGATGAGAATGGTGGCCTTCTCTCTTCCACTGGGGACTTGAGGTATTGGTAATAGCTACTGCCCACTGCTGAGAGGCCTTAGGGCAGAGAAGTCACAGGTTATTGGTGCCTTGCAGCTGCAGGGAATAGGTGGGTGGGAATAGGTAGGGTAGGGCCCAGGAGAAGAAGAAGGGTACAGTACATACCCTGACTGCAGGAGTTACCTATTCCTCTGAAAGCAGGAAATAGGAGCTAAGGAGTCCAAGAACAAAGGTTATCTTTTAAATAGAACATAGGATGAGGAACAGGGACCTCATTAGCTACTGATAACTTCCAGTGCCACCTGAGTGAGAGAAGGCGCCGAAACAGAACATCAAAGCTTGAGTGCTAGCCAGAGGGAACACTCCCTTTCTGCACCCCACTGTGTGCAAAGGGAGATGGTAGGTGAGAGGGTACTCCAGAGCCTGCAGTCTTCACTCAGCTTTCTTGGGCACTCGGCCCATCTTGGTGCGGATGTTTCGGAGCAGGAAGAACACAGCTGTGCTGGCTGTACAAATCATTTCAGCTACCCAGAAGGCTGTGCTCCAACTGTAGTGCTTGGCAATGGTGCTGAATGGTAGCCCAGCCAGAAAGCCGCCCACTGTCAGAGAGGAGGGAAAAGCCTATGGGCTGCCTCCTGTCTCTAGCAGGCTTGTGTGCAAGGCACAACAGGGGCAAGGCAGATATATTCTAGAAGGTATCACTTACCATTGGCCATGAGTCCCACAATAGCATGAGAGGTGCCACACAAATTGGGAGGGGCACTCTCATTGGCTATGACTCCAAACAAAGCAATAGGACCATAAGAGGAGAAACCAAAAACAGCTCCCAACACCAGGATCCAGATCTGCAAGGGTAGAGTGGAGTGCATGAGTCAGAAAGCTGCCTAACTACCTGCCCACCCCTGCCAGAAGACAGACAAAATGCTTGACTCTCAGGAACAAGCAGTATGAAGGGTCAGTAAGTGACCCTCCTCACACACTCTCCAGTACAACTGACAATACAGAGCCAGAGTGACAGATGCCATACTAAGCAAACCTAAGAGCTTAGGTGGGTAAAGGAAAGTGGAACAGAAGTCATCCCTCCAAGTTGGAACGCTGACTTTTTCAGAATTTATGCAAGCTGGATTGGTAAGGGGCAAGGCAGAGGGACAGGACAAAGGTGAGACAGACCAGGAGAAAAAAAAAACAGATATCTTAAGGCACCTCCTGCTCTGTAAAGCCTGTGAGCTCAGCAAGAGGGTGGAGAGCCGGAGTCCAGAAAGCAACATCCTAGAAGCAGAAGAAAACCAGGCCCAGAGTGGAGGAGGGGACCCAAAGTACAGAGGAGAACTGAGGTATAAACAGAACTGAAAATGAAAATCAGAAGCAGAGAATGGGTTGGCCCCTGCTGGAGCCAGAGAGAGGGAAGAGAGCTTTCTCTCCTTGTACCCTGGCTCCACCCATCTCTCCCCCCATTTACCTTGGGGGAGTCACTGGTCACTGTAACCCGGAAGAGGTACATTGACACTGTCATGCCAGCCATCATGAACAGCAACAGGCTGTGGCGAGGGTTCCCGTAGACAGACAGCCCCGCCTGTGGATACAGTCACAGTGATGTCAGGCCCTCAAAGCAGGGCAGAGCACCCCCATCCTGGACTCTGACACAACAGGGCCTCTGCTGGCAGCTCTTTGGCAATACCATCACAGTTCTTGGCCTCAGGCAGCTCTGAGAGGCCCTAGGACTTGCTCATTTATGTTCTGAGGCCAAATTCCATCCCTTCCTCCACCGTTGGGCAGGCACAGGACACGTGCTGGGAAGCTGCACCCAGTCCACCCCTGCCCCCAGTTTTCCTGTAGCAGTGGAGAAGCCTATAGCTAGACTGAAAGAGATTCCAGTTCTCTGGCATCAATTAAAACCCTTTTCCCTTCAGCCTTATCTCCACATCCCTAGAGAAGGATAACCTGGAATCATTTTTACCCAACCCAAACCAGCATATATATGCCAGCCAGCCTGTATCCCAGGGCATCCTATCCCGGCCACACAGGGAAGACTCAAAAGGACCTTTCTTCCTGTCCCTTCTGCCCACTCACCTTTGCCATTGCCCTGTCTGACAGGTAGCCAGCTGCAATGCTGCCTATAAGGCCCCCAACCTCCAGGGCACTCACATAGGAGCTACCTATAGGGAGAGTTGTGGAAAAAGAGGGGTGGAAAGGGGTTACACATTTATACTATAATGGCTTAACCCAGAGGGTACATAAAGAGCCCCTGAGGAGTTATCAACCATAGCTGCCAGAGTGGTGCCCAGCCTCAGGGAAAGAATAAAGAGGGTAAAGGCAAGTAGAGCCTAGATTTCCCGTCTTCTGCATTGGTTCCTGCTCCTGAATGCCCATCCCCATCCCAATGCTCATCTTACCCACAAGGGCGGACTGTCCTTTCTCCTGAATAAGGAAGAACTGGCCCCAGTCTGTACAGCAGGTCTTTACTCCAAACACCACAAGGTAGCCAGCGGAGAGCACCCACAGATAGGGGGACAGCAGCAGCTCCTGTAGGGTACTCTCCTCCTTCGAGGAGCCTAAAGATGGGAAGAAGCCAGGCCTCAGGCTCTGCTCCTGCTATCTTGCCCCCACTGCACCACCACCACTCATTAACCAGCCACAGGAGCAGAGTCCATGGGCACCACAGAATCAGTGAATGGTATTCCCTTTAAGCCCCTGCTGTTCTGTCCCTGACTCCGCTGCAAGTCTCAACAAATGAAAGAGAAACTGAGGATTGTGGCAGATGGAGGAAGGCACCCAAACCACTTAAACTGAGGATACTAACCAAGATAGGGAAAGCTGTGGTGTTGTGCAGAAGTACCAGAATTAATATGAGTTACCGTATCTGTTGACTCTGCCTCTCTGGACAGAGTTTTAGTTATTCCCCACCAAACCTCCATTGCTACCCATTCCCTACTCCATTGGCTAGCACAGGATGAGGCCTAAGACTAGTCCTCACAAAGTTCTGCCAAGTGAATGGTGAATAAAGGTGCCCAGTGGTTGGCTTGGGTGGGTGCAGGCTCACCCTTCTTGCCCTTGGAGGGGGTAGGGTCCAGGTTACGGAGGCCAACATCAGCAGGTTCATTGTGGATGAGCAGGAGACAGAGGAAGGAGACAACCACACACAGTACCCCAGACAGGGCCAGTGTGCTGCGCCAGCTGTAGCTCTGGGCGAGGATGGTTGCCAGGATAGGGCCCAGCCCTCCAGCCAGGTTCATGCTGGTTGACAGGATGGCCCACCAAGTGCCAAACTGAGATGGCTCAAACCACTGTGAGGCAGAGGAGGGCAGAATAGGTGCCTGACCTATAGCTCATGTTGATGGTGGGACTCAGGTGGGGCAGGCCCAGAAGCTCATATTACAGGGATGAGGGAGAGGGTGCTTCTGCTTGGCAGGGCCAATTCCTTCATCTGCCACCTGATCCCACCAATCTCCTAAAATATCTTGACAAGCAAGAGGAGCTGGCTGGGAACTCCTAAGGAATCTGCCATGGGTTAGGGGCGAAGGGGTGTTCCCATATGCCCTTTAGGATCCTGTATGCCAGTCCACACAGGCTCAGTGGAAGCACTCACCTTCCGTAGGATCTTCCCACAAGGGGGCCAACCCAGCCCCTGTGCCAGGCCATTAAGGAACCAGAGTGCAGCAAAGACAGGTACTGTGGAGCTCCAGGAAAAGACTACGTTGACCAGGCCAACCAGGAGCAGCCCAGAGGAGAAGAGCCAGCGAGCACTCATCTGGTCGGACAGCACCCCACTCACAAACTTGCTGATGGCATAGGCTGCTGACTGGCTGCTGGTGATGAGCCCTGCAGCGGAGGGGAGCAGGGAGCAGGACACCTGGGGGGTTAGGGCAGAGCAGAGGCACAGGAGGGATGGAGGAAGGCATGGGGTCAGGTGTATAGAGGTGCCCAGCAGGGTGAGACAGGTTCTTTCCCAGAGGAACAGGAGGAACTGTGCTGTGATCTTGACACTCAAGGAGACAGCTGTGTCTGCTACCTCTTCTGCCTGCCCAACCAATATCACTAGCCCCAGGCTGACCCATGACTTCTCAGCCTCTTGTAGAGTTAGTTCTAGCTGCAGCTGTCAGGGAACAAGAAGGAAGCATCTCCCCTCCCAGGGGTCTGCATATGCCTGATTTCCCTCCTGACCCAAATGCTAACCTAAGTCCTCTAGCAGTGTTGCCCCACCTCTGAACACTGGGTGATGGGTTCAGGATTAGAGTCAGAAACCTTGCCACATGCCAGGCCACAGGAAATCACTGAGCCAGCTTCCCAGTGCTCAGTATCAGTAGCCAGAACTCAAGCTGCAGCCTCTGCATCCACACAGGTGTGGAAACCTTGCTTAGAACCCCCAAAAACTCAAACAGTACCTCTGAAGGCACATTTGGGTTACAGGCATTCATATACCTTTACCCACACTATGTACACAGACCTCAGAGTCCTTTCATCTGGCACATGCCCACTGCCCCCAGCCCTGCTGTGCAGAACACCCACACACACACACTCCATACAAGCCTGTACATGTTGCACTGTCACTAATTATGTGCCCTGTTGGTTTTGTGTCCCCAGCCCACCACCCTGTCCTTCCAGGGCTCACCCAAATCATCCTTGTCCAGAGGGATCTCTTCCACCAATGATGGCATGACAAAGGAGAAGGTCTTGCGGTTGAAGTAGTATAGGCTGTAGCCCCCAAACATGGCTGAGAAGATCACAGTGCGGTAATAGCCATAGCTTTGGGGTGCCATGGTAGAAAAGAGCAGTCCCTGCAGGCCAGGACGCAGCCTCTTATCACAGCTCCTACTTGTAGCTCTCAGTGCTCAGATTTGCTGAGTTGGTTTTTTTCTGTTCCCTCCTCCACCCAGCCTGCTAGGCTCCCTTTATAGCTGCCTTCTGGACAATCATTAAGCCTGAGGCGGCTCCTAGGGAACCCAGTGTCCTGAGGGAGACAAGAAAACAGATTACTGAGTCCCAAACTGCCGGAGTGGGAGGGTCCCAGAGGGAGGCATGCCTGTGAACCAAGCCAGCACCCTGTGTCCTCAGAATTTCTGTCTTTCCCTCCTTTTCCTTGTCAGCTTGCCTGTGCAACCAGCTGTGATTAAAGGCTCAACCTAATTACTTTTGTCTGCAGGAACCCAAGGGAGTCAAGGGCAGGATGAACAGAGCCGCCCTCTCTACCCCTGCTCCCTCAGTCAGAATGGTTCAGTGAGGGCTTACTGGTTGCCAAGCACTGCAATAGGTGCTAGATTAGTTTCTGCTTTCTCTCTCTTCTCCTCCAATCAGACATACCCCCAAGAACCCCACTTTCAAGCCTTCTAGAGCAGACCTCACCCAATGCTTAGCACACAATGGAGCCCAACTGTGTCCTAACACAATAGTCCCCCCCTTATCCTCAGGAGATACATTCCTAGACACTCCCCTCCCCTCTTTCTTAGACATATCTATGATAAAGTTTAATTTGTTAGATGCAGTAAGATATTAACAAAAATAAAACAATTCTAACAATATACTAGAATAAAAACTTAAAACTTATGAATCGTTTTCTGAATTTTCCATTTAATATTTTCCCACTGCGGCTGACTTCAGTTAACTGCAAAATGAAAAGCAAAAGCATGGATAATAGGGGACTCCTGTAGTTGCAGAATTTCAAGCAGAAGAATCCCTCTAGTTCGCCCCACAGTGTCACGCAGAAAACCCCACGGAGGACTGAGGTCTTGATGGGTCCCCATTACCCTGCAACGTCAGTTCGGGCTTCCGTCTGGCTGGGATTTGCAGGGGATCTTAGCGGTCTGTGGGCGGAAAGATGCACCGCCAAGCTCCGGGGTGGGGTACTGGAGCGCCCTGCCTCCCGGGCAGGCAATGTGTCCCGGCTTTTCCGCTCGGCTAAGGCGGCTAGTGGAGCAGAAGGCGTGGGCGCGAGCTGAGCCGGCGGCCGCACGTAGTCTCCGGAGGCCCCTAGCTCTGGCAGTCAGAAGATCGGCCTGGCAGGGGCGCCAAGCGGCGAGGACGGGGAGGGCAGAAGCGGCGGGCTGTCGGCAACTGCCCAGCTCCAGTGTCCTCAAGCTACCTAGGACACCCGACTCCGGGGCTGGGAACCACCGGGCCGGGTGCAGCAGCAGGAGAGACTGACAGTATAAAGAGGGCGCGCTAGCGTCTCGGCAGCCCCCAGACCCTGGAACTTTTCCCCACCCCTGAAGGGGCAGCCGCAGGAGCAACCCCGGGTTCTATCAAAAGTTAGGGTTCGCCAACAATGGGGACCCAAGAACGAAGATTCTCCCTCCCGCCCTGCCCTCAGGTGACGCTCTTCCCCAGCATACCGCCTCCTACCTGGACAGAGGAGGGAGTCCGGCTAAGACGGGGCGGGGCCAGGCCAGAGAGCACTGCGCATGCGCCGAGGGTGGAGCTGGTCCACCTTCGGGTGCGAAGGAGCCTTTTGGTCTCTAGAGTGTAGTCTTAGTCACACGGATTAATCTGCTCCTTGTACGGGGACAGCGCCTCTTAAGATCTGGGCATCGTATGTCCAATTCTAAATTGGTTACATTCAGTAAACCAGTTTCTAGTGAGTGCCTTCCACTACCAACACACGGAAATACTAATGTAATAATTATTGTTTCCTAGTTGCTTACAGTATGTATTACAAAGTCTTGTAGGAGCACTCGGTAAGAAGTTAATGCGACCTCAGCACAATTTGAAATTTTATCTTGTGGTCAGACAAGAGAGAGAACAACATGGCCATAGTTTTCAAAGGAACAGACCCTGAGTAAACCATAAATTCTAATCTTGGGTCCTCTATATAATAACAGTGACCAAAGGCACTATCTGTGATTCCCATTTTTGGTGGGTTTTTTTTTTTTTTTTTTTTTTTTGTTGTTGTTGTTGTTGTTGGTATTGTAGAGTAAACCCAGGGACTGGAGCTTTATCACTGAGCTACATCACTAGCTTTTTAAATTTTGAGACAAGCCTGGTCTCGGACCTGCAATCCTCCTGCCTCAACCTCCTAAATCTGTGGGATTACAGGTGTGGCCCACACAGCATGATTGTGATCCTGTTTCTTAACCAACCTCATAGTTCGTTGTGAGGACTTAACAGATGATATAGATGAGAGCTCAGAAAATTTAGGTAAGGGTTCTTCACAGCAGTGGCTTCCACCTGTTAAACCAAGTTCAAGACCAAGAGATTCCTGAAATAAAAGGTTTATGGTCGCCAGAAGAAAACTTCCATCCTGGGACAGTCACCAGCAGCAAGACTAGGTAGCACCTGGAAATATGTCTCCTGGATCTAAAAAGTCAGAGTGTTTTATAATGAAAATTTGTGGGAAAGAAAGCTTAAATTGTTTGCATTGAATTTACATTGGCTATAGATATATTGGTTTATTGGCTATAAACAAAGTAGTTAATGTTTTAGGATAGTGTGTACAGTCAACAAAATGTGCCAGCTTGATGGTGGATCTCTGGGAATTTTGTTTGCTTAAGGTAGTGCGGATTGAAACCAGGGGCTACGGGCTGGGGATGTGGCTCAAGCGGTAGCGCGCTCGCCTGGCATGCGTGCGGCCCGGGTTCCATCCTCAGCACCACATACAAAGATGTTATGTCCCCCAAAAACTAAAAAATAAATATTAAAAAAAAATCCTCTCTCCAAACCAGGGGCTAGGAGGCTGCTTTTTTTTTTTTTTTTTAAATAGACAAGGTTTTGCTAAATTGCTCAGGTTGAACTCAAACTTGTTATCCTGCCTTAGTCTCCCAAACCACTGGGATTATAGGCGTTCACTATTGCACTCTGGAAGTTTTTCTTTTTGGGGGATACTGGAGATGGAACTCAGAGGCACTCAACCACTGAGCCACATCCCCAGGCCTATTTTGCATTTTATTTAGAGATGGGTCTCACTGAGTTGCTTAGTGACTCACTGTTGCTGAGGCTGGCTTTGAACTGGCGATCCTCCTGCCTCTGCCTCCTGGCCTGCTGGGATTACAAGTGTGGGACACTGTGCCCCACCTTCTGGGAGTTTTGAGTCAAAGTTTCAACACTTATTCAGGAAGGTTATGTTTTGTTTTGTTTTGTTTTGGCCTGAAACTGTCCAACTGTTGACTGATTAACTTCTCTTATCTCTCCTCCTCCCTCTTCCTACCTTTGTAGTGAAATTTAGGACATCTCACCAATCCCACAGAAGAATGGATGAAGGAATTGTGTTTCAAAATTGAGAGCAAAGATCTTTTAGACTAGGACAGGTGGTCAGGGATGGCAGGAGGGGGAGATGAGATGGAATGGGAAAGAGTGTTGCTGAATTTCATTAATTCAATATGTATCACACATATTGCTAGAGAGCCTAGCATATTCTAGGCAGTGTGTTGTCAGTGAAATTCACAAAAGGAACAGGAACTGAGTTTCTTCTTAGCAAACAAGAGGGTTAGGGAGCTAGCTCAATGGTAGAGCATATGCTGAATATGCCAAGGACTGAGTCTGATCCCCAACACACAAAAGAAAAGAAAAGAAAAAGATGGGGCTGGGGATGTGGCTCAAGTGGTAGCGCGCTCGCCTGGCATGCATGCGGCCCGGGTTCGATCCTCAGCACCACATACAAACAAAGATGTTGTGTCCGCCGAAAACTAAAAAATAAATATTAAAAATTCTCTCTCTCTCACTCTCTCTTTAAAAAAAAAAAGAAAAATCAGAAAAGCAATGTGGTATAAATAATCTCTGCTTTATCTAACAAATATGGGAGCCCTTGAGCTTTTCCTCCTTTCTACCTTTTAAAGTTTAACATACATACAATAAAGTATAAAAAGTGTATGACTGGGCTGGGGTTGTGGCTCAGAGGTAGAGCGCTCAGGTAACATGTTTGAGGTACTGGTTCCATCCTCAGCACCATATAAAGAAAAATAAAGACATTGTGTCCACCTATAACTATATAATTATATATATAACTATATATATAAATAAATATATATATATATTTAAAGTGTATGACTCTTAAGTGTAACAGCTCAATGAGTTTTTTGTTGTTTTTCTCTGGTGCTGGGCATGGAGCCCATGGCCTTGGGCATGCTAGGCAAACACACATCTTCTTCCACTGAGCTATACTTCCAGCTTCAGTTTTGTTTTTTTAACATAGGTTAATACCCCTGTAACTACTACCCAGATCAAGTTAACAGTCCTGACATTTTATTTTGGAAATTTTTAAACCTACAGAAAAGTTGCAAAAATACTCTAAGTAGTACTTTCAACATATTTAATGTTTTGTCAAGTTTACTGAATCCCTCTATATGTATGTATGTGTGTGTGTATTTGTTGTTGAACCATATCATCCCAAGAAAATATATTCATTAACATGAGGTTCATGTTTAAATGTTTCCAGTTTTTCCAAAGATGCCTTTTTTTTTTCTTATTTATTTTTTAGTTTTCGGCGGATACATCATCTTTGTTTGTATGTGGTGCTGAGGATCGAACCCGGGCCGCATGCATGCCAGGCGAGCGCGCTACCGCTTGAGCCACATCCCCAGCCCCGCCTTTTTTTTTTTTTTTTTTTTTTTTTTGGCACCAGGAATTGAACCCAGGGGCACTTATCCACTGAGCCACATTCCCAGCCCTTTTTCTTTTTCATTTTGAGAGAGTCTCACTAAGTTGCTTAGGGCCTCTAAATTGCTGAGGCTGGCCTCAAACTTGTGATCTTCCAATTCAGCCTCCTGAATCGCTGGGATCACAGGTATGCACCACCATATCTAGTTCCCTTTTAGAGCTCTTTTAAAATCCAGAATCTGTGCTTGCTTTGGCAGCACATATACTGAAATTGGAACTATAAAGAGAGCATTGCCCCTGCTCAAGGATGACACGCAAATTTTGAAGCATTTCATATTTTTTTGATAATGTGGTAAACACTTGATTATCTGTATAACATTGACTGATTAACACCATTTTGGCCACCAGTACTTTGGCTAGAGTGGAAGAAGATGGTCTTGGTGTTCCTTGTTGTCTGGAAGATTGTTCCTCTTTGAATTCCTGGGCTTGTCTTCTAGTTTGCATTTGCTTGAAATTTTATTGAAACCCTTTAATGAAAAAAATAAATATTTGGTTTCAAATGGCAATAAATAAATAGATAAATAAAATTAAGTCCAGAATCTAGCCAGGCACAGTGGCACACATGTGTAATCCCAGTGTCTTAGGAGGCTGAGGCAGGAGAATCTCAAATTTGAGGTTAGCCTTGGCAATTTAGCAAGACCTTTTCTCAAAATAAAAACTAGAAAGGTCTGGGGATGTAGCTCAGTGGTAAAGCACCCCTTAGTTCAATTTCTAGTACCAAATTTAAAAAAAAATGTAAAGATTACTATCAGTGCAAATTAATGATTTTTTAAATTCAATGTATATGCCTATCATTATCTATATTAATGTTCAAATTGTCCCACCTTTGACCATTGGGACCCCCATGTATGTTTTGCTTTTAAATGTTTTCCATTGTTAAAGTTATATATTATCATTAAAGTATATTTGGAAAAGGCAAAAAGAAATTTTTAAAAATTTTATTTATTTATTTATTGTATAGAATAATGCATTTTGATATATTGTACATAAATGGAGCACAACTTCTCATTCCTCTGGCTGTACAAGACAAAAAGAAATTGTAAGTACCAGATGGTGGAGATTACCACTTAATATTGAGTATTGCTATTTTTACTCTTTTTGCCTACACTTGTGTGCATATACATATAGATATATTTGTTTATATATACTGTGTTAGAATATATTTTGTATATATATATATATATATTTTTTTTTTTAAATTTATTTATTTATTTTTGTGTGTGTGGTGCTGGGGATTGAACCCAGGGCCTTATACATGTGAGGCAAGCACTCCACTGAGTGAACTATATACCCAGCCCCCCATATTCTATAATTTTTCCATTAAGTTGAAATTATCAGTTTAAAACTTGTCAGCCTCCCCACTAAGAAAGGGCCATGTATGAGTCAGGTATGATGGCACACAACTGTAATCTGGATGCTAAGGCAGGAGGATCACAGGTTTAAGACTAGCCTAGGAAACTTAGTAAGACTGTCTTAAAAAAGAAACCAAGGTGGGCTGGGATTGTGGCTCAGCGGTAGAGCACTAGCTTAACATGGGTGGGACCCAAGTTTGATTCTCAGCACCACATAAAAATAAAGGCATTGTGTTGTGTCCATCTACAAAAAGACTCATATTCTCTCTCTCTCTCTCTTTCCTTCAAAAAAAAAAAAAAAAAGAAAGAAAGAAAGAAAGAAACCAAGGGCTGGTGTTGTAGCTCAGTGGTAGAGCACTTTCCTGGCATGTGTGAAGCACAGGGTTCAATTCTCAGCACCACATATAAATAAATAAAGATCCATTGACAACTAAAAATATATATATATATTGTCAGATCAGGCGAGGCAGGCAGCAACCAAAGGAGGCAGATTTAAAAGGGCTGCTGGCTGAACAGGCTTTATTGGGATATCACTCCCGGGTGGAACTCCATAGACCCACAGAGGGGACAGAGGAAGGGTCTGAGGAGAAACTGCGTGGAAGTTCGACCGGACTGGACTTTTATGGGGCTTACAGCAGGAAGGGAAGGGCTTGGGACAGGAAAAGGTGTTTCTAGGGTCCCTTGCCCCCTTGGAGTTGGTCAGGGGAGTTGGCTGAACTCCAGGATTGGCCACGGGGTCCTGCTGATTGACAGGGTTAGTCAGGAGATCTGGCTGACTGACAGGCATTTCTGCCAGCATCTGATTGATGTTCTTTTCAGGCGCGGGCTGCTTTGTTCTAAGTTGCCACTAAGTCGCCACCACCGACCTAACATACATATATATATATATATATATATATATATATATATATATAGAGAGAGAGAGAGAGAGAGAGAGAGAGAGAGAGAGAGAGAGAGAGAGAAACAAGAAACTACATACTTTTTGCCATTACACCTAGCTACTGTGTGGTATAGAACAAGTGCTCTATGGGCTGGGGATGTGGCTCAAGCTGTAGCGCGCTCACCTGGCATGCATGTGGCCCGGGTTTGATCCTCAGCACCACATACAAACAAAGATGTTGTGTCGGCCAAAAACTAAAAAATAAATATTCTAAAAAATAGAACAAGTGCTCTATTAGTTACAGAACAATCATTTACACTATCTCCACACTTCTTTTTTTCTTTGTTTTCTTTTTTTGTAGTGCTGGGGATTGAACCCAGTGCCTCATGCTTGCTAGACAAGTGCTGTACCACCAAGCTATACCCCCAGCCCTAAACACTTTTATATTTTGATTTTTTTCCCCATTATAGCATAAACCCTTTTTTTCTTTTGGCAGTACTGTGTATCAAACTCAAGGCCTTATGCATTTTAGGCAAGGGCTTTAACAATGATCTATACCCTCTTCTGCCAGCACAGATTTTTTTTTTTTTCCTGTTACTGGGGATTGAATTCTGGGGTGCTCTACCAAGCTATTCCCTAGCGTGCTTTAGTTTTCATTTTGAGGCAGGATCTCACTGAGTTGCCCAGTTGGCCTTGAATTTATGATCCTACTTCTTCAGCCTCCCAAGTAGTTGGTATTACAGGTGTGTGCTACTGTGTCTGGCCCTAATGTAAACATTTTTTAGAGTTAAGGACTTTGAGCTTAGGGGAGTGAAATACTCAAAGTATTGTTTGCTAAGAGTGTTTGCTATTGAGGAGCAATAGACACAAGGGGCAGAACCTGGGCAGAGCTGTGGTTCCAATGGGAAGTGCTTAGAGTTCCACCTAGAGGGAGAGGAAGGGAGTGCGTTGGCAGTGGTAGGCCCTGCTTCCCACACTGCTGATGTAATTAGCTGGGAGTAGGGGAAGGGACTGGATTTCACCTCAGCCAGAGCTCAAAAGTATGGAAGTTCGCCGGCCACATGTGTGAGGCCAGAGACACTACTATGGCCTGAACACATCCCAGATATAGTTTAACAAGGCTTCGACTCATGCAGCATCAATTTAGGTACAATCCTCAACCCCTTTCAGCTGCTAGTCATGCTGAGTTATTTCTCTGTATTCTTCCTTCAGTTTTCTTAAGTAAAATATGGACTATATAACCTGTCTGGGTATGGCTGCGGGAATTAAATGAGAAAACACTCCAAAGTACATTACAGTCAGGACCTAGTAGGAACCTAAATGTTAATTTGCTGCTGCTGCTTCTTTTCTTTTTCTTCTCCTCCTCCCCCTCCTCTCCCTCCTCCTCCTCTTTTTTTTTTTTTTGGTACCAGGGATTGAACCCAGAGGTGTTTAACCACTGAGCCATATCCCAGACCCTTTTTATTTCTTATTTTGAGACAGGGTCTCATTAAGTTGCTTAAGACCTCCCTAGATTGCTAAGGCTAGCTTTGAATTCGCAATCCTCAAGATTTATAAGCCGCTGGGATTACAGGCATGTACCAGCATGCCCAGCTACTAATTTGCTCATTCTTTTTTCCTAAGAACATTATGGAAAAGAAAGGATAAAATGCTATCCCAAAGAAATAAGGCCAACTTTACAAAGATATAATAAAAAGTTAATGTGTGAGCAGGCCTGTAGTCTCCCACTACTCCAGAAGCTGAGGCTGGAGGATCCTCTGGAGCCCAGGTTGAAGACCAGCCTGGGCAATGCAGCAAGACCTCAACAAAAGAAAGAAAGAAAGAAAGAAAAAGCAAATGTGACTAAATGCAGTTCATGTCACATGCCTGAAAAAGAAGCTATAATTATGGTACTTTTTTTCCTAATAGAAAAGTTTTAAGGGGCTGGGGTTGTGGCTCAGGGGTAGAGCGCTCACCTAGCACATGCAAGGCCCTGAGTTCGATCCTCAGCACTGCATAAAAATAAATAAATAAAGGTGTGGGAGACCAACCTCATGACTGAGTTAATTCCCCTGCCGGGAGATGTGGTGTCAGGCACCCAAGCTGCTAGACTGCCTCACCCTTCTAGGGTTCTAGTGACTGTGTTTTCGTGTGGGGGGGCGTGTCTTGCTACAGCCCCATGGGTGGAACTACGCTCACCTGTTCCTTTGTAATATCACCCCTTGCCCTGTTTAGGATAGAATCTTCCATGGAAGTGCCTTGTGTGTGTCCCCTTCTCTTACTATGCCCTTGGGTGTGGCCTACCCAGATGTCAGTCAACCTGCTGACAGTGGACATCATTTAGCTAGACTCAGCCCCCTGAAACCTGACCCCTTGCCTTTTGAATGGCTTCTCCTCAATATAAGGGGTCAGCATGTACTCTCCCGCTCTCTCTTCCTGCGGACCCTTAAGGTCAGAGGAGCCGTCACAGCGACCCCAAAGGAAAAGGTATTTGTGTCTCTTGTGTGGATATTTCACACAGCCCAGTCAGCCCAGTTCAACTGGAGTAACCCCTGAGCCTTTTAGTAGCATACAGAAACCCTGCATAAAGGTATTGTGTCCAACTACAAAAAAAAAAAAAGAAAAGTTTTAATATTCACCTTCAGTAAAATAATGAGACTGGGAATTATACCGATAATATTTTAAAATATACATGACTTATCTACACTATGCCACATATTGTAAGAATAATCTTCACACTATAATAATCCTAAGTGGTGGCATTTGTAAGAAAAAAAAGCACAAAAATAGTTTATAGAAGAAAATATCTCAAAAATATCTAAAGCTGTTTCACAATATCAAGTTACCATATGCACTTTATAAACATACACTCATTATCAACTCAAAGCCAATTACTACAAGAAAATACAGTAAAAAAATTTTTTTCAGTGTAAACATACCAACTTAAATTGATATCAACTGACTTAAGACAATTTTAATAAGTCACAATTTGAATCCCACAATATAAAAATGATCCTACAACGACTTTAAATTAATTTCAAATAAAAAGTAACCAAATTTTCCTTTTTTTTTTTTTTTTTTTTTAGAGAGAGAATCTTTTTTTTTTTTTGTGGTGCTGGGGATTGAACCCAGGGCCTTGTGCATGAAAGGTAAGCACTCTACCAACTGAGCTATGTCCCCAGCCTGAGAATCTTAATATTTATTTATTTTTTAGTTTTCGGCGGACACAACATCTTTGTTTGTATGTGGTGCTGAGGATCGAACCCGGGCCGCACGCATGCCAGACGAGCGTGCTACCGCTTGAGCCACATCCCCAGCCCCCAATTTTCCTTTTTTTAAAAAAAAATTTATAATATTTTTAGTTATAGATGGACACAATATCTTTATTTTGTTTATTTATTTTTATGTGGTGCTGAGGAACCCAGTGCCTCACATGTGCTAGGCGAGAGCTCTACCTACCGCTGAGCCACAACCCCAGCCCTAAAAGTTTTTTTTTAAATAAAAATATTTATAGTTCTAAGGCTTTGTAATTATAACTATGTGATTTGGAGCACACATATGTATATAAAATGAATAAGATACACTAGAAACAGACACATCTGATGTTATTGTTGAACCACTATGCAAAGAAAAGACCACCGACTCCAATTTTAAGCCAAATCAAATCAAGTTTATATTTGTACACAAAGAGAGCTGACCAGCGACTTCCTCAGCCAAAATTTCAGGGCCTGAGGACAGCCCAGCTCTCTGGGAAGAAAAGGTTTATATAGCACAAAAAGTTAAAAAGGGGGTTTCTTGGTAACTTACAACTAACAGGGTTCTGGCAAATGTAATACAAGGGGAGATAGCAGATTAATGATCTTCATGGCATGATATTTCAAGGTAGGGAGTAAATTCGGATCCCAACATCAGAATTTATGAGGCGCCGTTGAGATTTCAGAAAGGGTTTTTATCTAGTCAAGGGGAGCCAAGATTCATGAGTCGCCACTAAGGTTTTAGAGAAGGTTGTTATCTGGTTAAGGAGAGACAGGTATGGGTAAGTTCAGAGCACGGGAAGGAATTCCAAACAAGTTTAGAAATCTCCGTAATTTATAGTAAAACAGAAATTAACTTTTCATGACTTTGTGATGAGATAGATGGCTCCCAATCTTAAAATTGAATTAGGCTGGGCTCATCAGTTATGATAGAGAAGACATTCCAAATCAATGGGGGAATAAATGAATTAATAAGTGGCATAAATTGTCTAGCTATTTAGAAAAAATCAAGCTGGATCTCCACTGTGCATCCCACACAGAATAAATCCCAGAGAAATTAAAGAATACCATTTAGCTGTGTGTGGTGGCGCACACCTGTAATCCGAGTGACTCAGGAGTCTGAGGCAAGAGAATCACAAGTTCAAAGCCAGCCTCAGCAATTTAGCAAGACTGTAAGCAACCTAGTGAGACCCTTTATCAAAAAAAATAAAAAGGGCTGGAGATGTGGCTCAGTGGTAAGCACCCATGGGTTCAATCCCTGGTACCAAAAAACAAACAAACAACAAAAAAACCCTATTTAAAAAAAAAAAAAAGTTCTCCAAATGAATCTCTGGATGAGAAAGAACTTCCCAATTTTAAAAACAACTAAAGAGCTGAGCATGGTGGCACACAACTATGATCCCGGTGTTACTTGCTGAGTCAGGAGGATTGTGAGTTCAATCCTAGGCAATTTAGCCCAACCTTGTCTCGAAATAAATAAACAAATAAGGGCTGGGGGTGTAGCTCAGTGGTAGAGCATTCCTGGATGCAGTCCCCAGTACCATATAAAAGACAAAACAAATATACAACAATCACCAAAAACCCTGAAGAAATCACTGGGCACTGGGATGTAGCTCAGTGGAAGAGTGCATGCTTAGAATGCATGATGGTCTGGATTTGATCCCCAGTCCAGGAAAGGAAGAAAAAAAAAAAAAAAAAAAACTAAGAAAAGAAAAACAAAAAACTCACCCAAGAAAAGAACATTAGGTTTGACCATTAAAAGATAATAGTAATAATGACTGAAGATATTTTTGACAAGAAGTAACTAGCATGGGCTGCTGGCTTCTAGTCCCAGCACAAACCCCCTGTCAGAAGTAGAAGGGAGGGCTGGGTTTGTGGCTCAGTGGTAGAATGCTCACCTAGCACATGTGAGGCACTGGGTTCAAGCCTCAGCACCACATAAAAATAACCAGGCCCAGTGGCACTAGCCTGTAATCCCAGCAGCTCAGGAGGCAGAGGCAGGAGGATCACGAGGTCAAAGCCTGCCTCAGCAAAAGCAAGGCACTTAACAACTTAGTGAGACCCTGTCTCTAAATAAAATACAAAATAGGGCTGGGGATATGGCTTAATGGTCGAGTGCCCTGAGTCCAATCCCTGGTATCCACTCCAAAAGAATAAAAAGAAAAAAGAAAGGTATTTTTAAAAAGAAAAAGAAGTAGAAGGAGGAGATGGACCTGGACTTGGTGGCAAATATCTGCAGTCCTAGATACTTGGAGGTGGACACAGAGGGAAGCCTGGGCAATTTAGTAAGACCCTGTCTTAAATAAATAAATAAATAATAGGAGCAAAGATGGTGCTCCTGTCATATTAACATCAAAATGTGGAGGCATTCTTGGAAAACAGACGATAGGTTTCTGTTTGTTCGAAGAGGGGTGGAGGGCAGTGAGGGGCAGCCTAGAGTGACAGGGATGAGATAGGGTAGGGTAGGAAAGCAGGTAGGAAAGAGTGTGAAGGTCTGCAGCCCTCTCTCCTATGACCTTGGGCACTGCACTGTTTTCCACTGTTACTATTTAAGGGCAGAAAATAGCAGCCACTGAATGTCAAGAAGTCAGTCCCCAGTACCATATAAAAGACAAAACAAATATACAACAATCACCAAAAACTTTGGTGTCCTAAGCTTTCAACGAGGTACTGGCTTGCTGGTGGATCCTAGCATTTTCCCCACTAAGACCTGAGAGGCAAATCTGATAGGCAAAGTAAAGTGGTCCCAGGTGTGAAAGGGATCTCTCCAAGTGGGAGCTGGGATACTTCAGAGGATTTTAATATCAGAAGAATCTCTGCCGTAATCTCATATCCCTTGTCCAAACACAACCCTAATCCATAAGGAAGGCATATGCTAGGACCTGGATTTCAGCCCTTCTATACAGGTCCACCAACCAAGGTAGAGAATATCCAGGGAAATATGAGATCAAAGGGTAAAGTCTAGACATCTTGGGAAAGGAATCAATATGAGAGTTAAAAGAAATTGAGGGCTGGGATGTAGCTCAGTAACAAAGCGTGTGCCTTGTATTCGCAAAACCCTGGGTTCAACCCCCAGTTCCAAAAAAGACAAAAATTTGAACTGCTTAGAGTAGACAAGGTAGATTAGTGGGCCAAGAATCTAAAATTCAACACATTCATATGCTCAGGTAAAAAATTCGTGAAAATATGAGGAAATTCATCAAGGACACTTTTTTTGTGTGTGTACCGGGAATTGAACCCAGGGATAATTTGCCAATAAGCTACATCCCAGCTGTTTTCAAATTTTATCTTGAGACAGGGTCTCACTAAGTTGCTGGGGCTGGCCTCAAATGTGCTGTCCTCCTGTCTCAACCTCCTAAATCACTGAGATTACAGGCATACACTACCCTGTCTAGCAAGCATAACTTTTTTTTTTTTTTTTTGTACCAGGGATTGAACTCAGGGGCACTCAACCACTGAGCCACATCCCCAGCCCTATTTTGTATTTTATTTAGATTCAGGGTCTCACTGAGTTGCTTAATGCCTCGCTATTGCTGAGGATGGCTTTGAACGTGTGATCCTCCTGCCTCAGCCTCCCTAGCTGCCACCATGCCCCCTGGCAGCGAGAATACTTTTAAGAAGCAAAATGGTCCTGAGATGGCAAGATTAAGATGGTCTTCCTTGGGGCTGAGGTTGTAGCTCAGTGGCAGAGCACTTGCCTCGCATGTAGAAGGCACTGGGTTCTATCCTCAACACCACATCAAAAATAAAGGTATTTTGTCCATCTACAAGTGAAAAAAAATTTTAAAAAGTGATCTTCCTTCACCCTAACTCCCTGCTATTAGCAAAAGTTTTTCTAATAGATAACATCATCCAAAACCTCAAACATTTTGAGTTGTTTACACACGGTGCTTTGCACTAAAAAATAAATAAACCAACATGGATTGAAGAAGACAAGAATTAAGTAAACATCAAGGAAAAAGTATGAATTGAAATATACCCAATGAGGGTCCAGAAAATGGAGTTATCATACACAGATTTTAAATGAATTATAACTAGGGTGGGAATGTAATTCAGTGGTAGAATGCTTGCCTAACATGCACAAAGCTCTGGGTTCCATCCCCAGCACTACAAAAATAAAATAAGAACAGTGGTTAATATATCCAAGAAATCAAATGTCCAGCAGACAACTGTAAATTATAAAAGAATCTACCTTTGTCCATTTTCTGTTGCAGGTAACATTACTACAAACTGGCTAAGTTATAAAGAAAAGAGATTTATTTTGGCTCATGATTCTAGAGGTCTAAGGTTCATGGACCACATCTAGTGATGGCCTTCTTGCTGGCATACTCTCAAGACAGTGAGAGACAGGCATGTGTATATCTTTTGGTCTCTCTCCTTTTTCTAAAGTCACCAGTATTTATCTAATCCCAATCAACTCTAAAGTCCCCACCTAATAGGCCATAATTATAATGACAGTAAAAGTAAATAGGTTACACACATCTATAGTCATTGGATCCTTGACAAAGGTGCCAAAAACATACATTAGAGAAAAGACAGTTTTGTTTTTTTGGTACTGGGGATTGAACCCAGAAGCACTTTACCACTCAGTTACATCTCCAGCTCTCTTTTACTTTTTGATACAGGGCTTCACTAAGTTGCTGAAGCTGTTTCAAACTTGTGATCCTCCTGTCTTAGCCTCCTGAGTAGCTGGGATTACAGGTGTATGCTTTTCTCTGTGCCCAGTGAAAAGACAGCCTTTTTAATAACTGGTGCTGGGACAACTGGATGTCCATATGTAGAAAAATAAAACTAGACCTTTATCTCCCACCTTGCACAAAAACCAACCCAAAATGGATCAAAGACCTAGGAAACTATTCAACTCCTACAAGAAGACATAGTGTCAACACTCCAGTATGTAGGCATAGGCAATGACTTTCTCAATAGAACCCTTAAAGCTCAGGAAGTAATTCCAAGAGCTAATAAATGGGAGAGCATTAGATTTAAAAGCTTCTGCATAGCAAAGGGAAAAATTTGGAATGTGAAGGGAGAACCTAGAGAATGGGAGAAAATCTTTGTTAACTACTCTTCTGACAGATGATTAATAACTAGAATATATAAAGAGCTCAAAAAACTTTACATCAAAAAGTCAAATAACCCTTGGGCTGGGGATGTGGCTCAAGCGGTAATGCGCTCGCCTGGCATGCACGGGGCACTGGGTTCAATCCTCAGCACCACATTAAAAAAATAAGATAAAATAAAGATATTGTGTCCACTGAAAAATGAAAAATAAATATTAAAAAATTCTCTTTCTTTCTCTCTCTCTTTAAAAAAAATCAAATAACCCAAGTAACAATTGGGCAAATGAATTAAACAGACACTTCTCAAAAGAAGAAATACAAATAACCAACAAATATGTGGAAAAATGTTCAATATCATTTAGCAATTAGGGAAATGCAAATCAAAACTATACTGAGATTTCGTCTCACACCACTCAGAATGGCAGCCATCAAGAATACACATAATAGGGGCTGGGGTTGTAGTTCAGTGGCAAAGCGCTTGCCTAGCATGTGTGAGGCCCTGGGTTCGATCCTTAGCACCACATAAAAGTAAATAAAGGCATGCTGTCCATCTATAGCTACAAAAAAAAAAAAAAAAAAAAAAAAGGAATACACATTATAAATGTTGGAGAGAAAAGGAACACTTTCACACTGTTGTTGGGATTGTAAATTAGTTCCACCACTGTGGAAATCCATATGGAAGTTTCCCAAAAGGCTAGGCATGGAACCACATTAGGATCCAGCTATACCACTCCTCAGTATTTATCCTGGAAAATTAAGGTCATCTAACTACAGTGATACATGCATACCCATGTTTATAGCAGCACAATTCACAATAACTAAACTATATCAGCCTAGGTATCCATGAACAGATGAATGGATAAATAAAAAGTGGTGTATATACACAATGGAGTTTTATTCAGTCCTATAGAAAAAATAAAATTATGGCATTTGCAGGAAAATGGATAGAACTAGAGACCATTAAGTAAGTCAAACTCAGAAGGTGAAGAGTTGTATGTTTTCTTTCATATGCAGAAGCTAGAGAGGAAAAAGGAAAAGTTGTGTGGTGGCAAACAACTGTAATCCCAGTGGCTCAGGAATCTGAGACAGGAAGATCACGAGTTCAAAGTCAGCCTCAGCAAAAAGCGAGGCACTAAACAACTCAGTGTAGACTCTGTCTCTAAATAAAATACAAAAAATAGGGCTGGGGATGTGGCTCAATAGTCGAGTGCCCCTGAGTTCGATCTCTGGTACCAAACTAAATAAATAAATGAATAAAATAAAAAAGTAAATGGATTAAATACACTTATGAAAAAGAGAACAGGGGCTGGGGTTGTGGCTCAGGGGTGGAGCGCTTGCCTAGCATGTGTGAGGCACTGGGTTCAATCCTCAGCACTATTAAAAAAGATGAATAAATAAAATAAAGGTATTAAAAAATAAAAATAAATTTTAAAAAGAAAACAATTTCTCAGAATGGTTAACAAAGGGGAAATGCTGCTGTCTCTTAATGGCTGCTAAAACTATGAATTCAGAGAAAGATAATTTTTTTCTAACAGAGTTGGTGTAGTGTATTTTTTTCAATACATTTTTTTAGTTGTTGATGAACCTTTATCTTATTTACTTATTTATATGTGGCACTGAGAGTCGAACCCAGTGCCTCCCACATGTGAATCAGCCCTGGTGTAGTGTAGTCTTGTTTATTAAAAATACTCATGTAGGGCTGCCGTTATGGCTCAGTGGTAGAGTACTCACCTGGCACGTGCAAGGCCCTGGATTCGATCCTCAGCACCACATAAAAAACAAATAAAATAAAGGTATTTTGTCCAACTACAACTAAAAATAAATATTAAAAAAATACTCATTTAACTTTGGGATTTTGAATTGGTGAATATTCATGATGTGTAGAAAAGCACAATACACACTCTGATCTCAACCACACAAAATGACATGTTGTGCATGTACACACAGGACCTGGAGGGACACACCCAATTAAGCTGCTTGTGACTGATGACTTTGTTCTTTGCTTGTGTTTTTCTGTTTCCTATAATGCACATATTGGAATTGGTAGCTGGGAGATAAGAGAAAGAGTGTAGGAAAGAGATTTTTCCCTGCACATCCTTAATAAGTATCTTTCAAAAAATTTTTTAAAGAATTTAACCTTCATTTTATTTGTTTGTTGTTGTTTGTTTTTATGTGGTGCTGAGGATTGAACCCTGGGCCTCACCTGTTCTAGGCAAGCATTCTACCACTGAGCCACAACCCCAACCAGTATCTTTCAAATTTTGAATGCATTATCTGTTCAAAAGAAATACAGTACAATCATACCATGAAATAACGTATGGATCAAAGAAGAAATCATGAATAGTTTGTTAAGAACGGTGCGCTGTAGTCACAGGATACTTGGAGGGAAAATTACAGACTTACATATTTACATTAGAAAAATGTCTAAAAATTAATTAGATAAGTGTCCAACTTGAGAATTTTTTAAAAAGATGATAAATCCAAAGAAAGATAGAATCAAAGATAAGAGCAGAAGTTAGCGAAATAGAAAATAGGAGCCCAGTGACTGTAATCCCAGTGATTTGAGAGGCTGAGGCAGGACAGCAAGTTGAGGCCAGTGTGGGAAACTTAGATCCTGTCTCCAAAAAAAAAAAGCTAGGATGTAGGTCAATGGTAGAGTACCACCCTAGATTCAATCCCAGTACTGGGAAAGAAAACGAGGGCTGGGGATGTGGCTCAAGTGGTAGCACGCTCGCCTGGCATGCGTGTGGCCCGGGTTCGATCCTCAGCACCACAAACAAAGATGTTGTGTTCGCTGAAAACTAAAAAATAAATATTAAAAATTCTCTCTCTCTTTAAAAAAAAAAGAAAAGAAAACCCTGTAATATAGTGCATTAATAGTAGACTCTGAGGGGCTGGGGGGCCTGTAGCTCAGTGGCAGAGTGCTTGCCTAGCATGGGTGAGGCACTGGGTTTGATCCCTGGCAACACATAAAAATAAACAAATAAAATAAAAATATTGTGTCCATCTACAACTAAAATTTTTTTTTAAATTGCAGACAGAAGAATTTAAAAAGATATTCTGAAAATACTGACCAAGAAAAAAAAAAAAGGTGTGTGTGTATGGTGGGGGAATCTCTACTCTGGCCTGCAAAATTGCATTTATTAGTTTCTCCATCTATAGTACAACTAAAGAGAGCAAATTTAAATAAGTATATTATGCATACATTTTAAAAATCAGATATGATTCAAGTACCTTATATTTGAACATTTTAATTGTTTTAAAAAGATAAGTGACAGCGGAATGCATTACAATTCTTATTACACAATTCTTATTACAGCACAGTTTTTCATATCTCTGGTCATATATAAAGTATGTTGACACCAATTCATGTCTTCATACATGTACTTTGGATAATGATGTCCAACACATTCCACCATCCTTGCTATTTGACCATTTTCAAGTGTGTAATTAAGTGGTTTTTAGTATGTTCATAAGGCTGTACGGTCATCATCACTAATTAGTGAACATTTTCATAACTATAAAAGAAACTTAGTACTCTCTATACTCTCCTTCTCCTAGCTCTTGACAATCACTAATATATTTTCCGTATCTATGGATTTGCCTATTCTAGACATTTTGTATAAATAGAATAATATGGTCAGTATGTGACCTTTTGTGCTTGGCTTCTGTCACTTAGTATATATGTATCCAAGGCTCATCCATGTTGTATCATATATAATAATTTTGTTCCTTTTATGGCTAAGTATTCTTTGTGGCTAAATATTGTGTGCATATACTACATTTTGTTTGTTAAATATTAATGGACACTAAGGTTTACCTTTTGACTATTGTGAATAATGCTACTACCAATATTTGCATACAAGGATCTCTGTTGAGTTCCTGTTTTCAGTTTTTTGGGGGTATATATCCGAAGTGGAATTCCAGGGTCCCATAATTCTGTAACTTTTTGGGGAACAAAACACTTTTCCACAGTGTCTGTCCATTTTACATTTCCTCCACCAGTATGCAAGAACTTTAATATCTCTACAATCTCACCAGCTTTCCATGCACAACCTGCCCCCGGGAACATCCCACACCAGTTAGTACATTTGTTAGTCAATGAACCTACCTGGCAATCATTACTGCCTAGATTAGCATTTAGTCTTCATGGTGGACATTGTATTTGACAAATATGATATTCCTCACTGTTACAGTATCATACAGAGTAACAAAAAGTGTAGGTTCATGTTGGAGATAATGTAGCACTTGGTTGAGGGGGGAGGCCAAGTATGTGGGGGCAGGACATATTTCTTTGTACTTCATGCTCAATTATGCTGAATCTAAAACTGTTCTAAATATATTATATATATACATGACATATGTAATGTATATATACACGACATATGACTTCCAGGTTCAAAACTGAAACTCCTCAACCTTCAGAGAAAAAAAAATTTAGCTGGGTTTGGTGGCACACGCGTGCAATCCCAGCAGCTTGGGAGGCTGAGGCAGGAGGATCATGATTTCAAAGCTAGCCTCAGCATCTTAGCAAGACCCTAAGCAACTGAGACCCTGTCTCCACATAAAATATAAAAAGGGGTGAGGATGTGGCTAAGTGGTTAAGCACCTCTGGGTTAAATCCCTGGTACCATATAATAATAATTCAACTGCTTATGAAAAACAATAAGCATCTTCCTTTGGTAAATTACGACTATCTCAACTAATGAACAACCAAATCAACTGTGCTATGATAAACCTAATCAACACATTCTTGTGGCATAGTAAAAAGAACAAGGGCTTATGGGTCAGAATTTAAAATCCTCACTGAAGCCCTTAACAGATTCCTTAAACCAATAACTGATCCTCTATGAACTGCAGATTATTGTTTTTGTAAAATAGGGTTGCTACCAGCTGGGCACAGTAGCACTCACCTGAAATCCCAGTGCTTGGGAGGCTGAGGCAGGAGGATGGTGAGTTCAAAGCCAGCCTCAGCAAGAGAGGCACTAAGCAAATCAGTGAGACCCTGTCTCTAAATAAAATACAAAAAGATAGTGCTGGGGATGTGCTCAGAGGTTGAATGCCCCCGAGTTCAATCCCTGGTCCCTCCCCGGCAAAAAAGGGGGTAGCTACCTCCAAAATGGATGTCACAGGGCAGACCAATCGTGTATAGTCCCAGCTACTTGGGAGGTTGAGGCAGGAGGCTCACTTGTGCCCAGTTTAGGGCCAACATGGGCAACACAGTAAGACCCTACCATAAATAACAAGAAAATAAGTTACATAAAAAATGGATAAAACAGGGATCTAAAGAATGTTATGGTAAAAGCCAAATTTTGTTTCCAAAAAAGAAAAACTACATACAATAGTTAAATTTCAGTTAAATTTAAAGTGTTAATCTTTGGTGGTAGTATTAAAGGTAATTTTATTACACAAACTTCTATATTCTCAGTTTTCTATACTAAATAAGCAATTATTTATGTTCAGGAAATAAACATTTTATAAAAGCAAAGCACAAAAACTGTAGAAAAGAATATTTTATTGAAACAGTTTCTCAATTAACAATGGAGCAAAGTACGATTTGATTCAAACCTGTCCAACCAGCCTCAACTGCTAATGAAATAACTCAAACATACAGAAGATGGGGGTGGGGATGAGACCCTTAGGCCCCTCTCTGCCAATGTGGCAAAAAAAAAAAAAAAAGGAGAGGAAAAATAAAATGAGAGACAAAACAACTGACACAACCAGGTTTGCCCTTGTCCTGGAACTGGGGTGGCAGCCCTAGCTCCTGCTACAGACAGAATACTGGAGGACAGGCTCCCTAGGCCTCAACATAGTGGGGAAAGGACCCCCGTCCTAGCAGAGCAACATGCACAAGGCAGGCCAGTCCTGATCTTCCTTTACCCACAAAGCCCTCCTCAAAGACTGAGGTGGCATTTTTACATTCACACCATGGTCTCTCCATCCCCCAGGGTCTTGGGATAGGGGCTCACAGTAGAAAGCACATTTTGGTCAGCCCAGAGGGGCAGGGGTAGCGGGAAGGCTCTGTCTGGAAGAGGCAGAACAGCAGGAGAGATGGGGGCAGGTAGTCCTAAGAACCTGGGGTACCAGGCTATTGGGAAGATAAGGATTTTGAGTGTCTGCAGGATGTTCATATCCATGCCAGCTACTCTACATGGCCTTCCTGGGCCCAACAGCCCACAAGTGGGGGCTTCAGCACTTTCATACATCTCATTCCCTGGAGAGCAGCCGGATTCCCTTACCTGCTCCCTGCAAACTCGGGCCACAAGAGGCCAGACATGCTGGTGGTAATACTTGAGATTTACTCCAGCCAGTTCAGATGGAAGGCTTTGGGCAAGGGGCAGGGAACCACCCAACTTGCACCATGAAGCCAAGAAAAAGAATGAAAAAAGGAGCCAGATGGGAACTGGGGGGAGGGGTTTTGGAAAGAGAAGACCTTGGAAGAAGAAAAGAACATAGATAGGCACTTGGAAACCAAACCTGGTGACCAAGGCTCTGTAGACACTGGCCCAAATGGGACATTGATTTCATGGTAAAGGGAAGAAGGAAGGATGCCCAGAGAAGATGCTCTCCAGTGTCCCAGGACATCCTTCCCACTACCCATATCTCCATACACCACTTCTGACTGTTCTCTCACCTACCCACAGGCAAATAATTAAGACATAATAGTGATTTTTCCCAAATGCAGGGCCAAATGGGTAGGAAATTGGGGGTAGGGAGGGGATCAGAATAAGTTCAGGTTTAACCACAGAGCTACCCCAGAAGGAACTGATGAGTGGCCCATCCTGCCCCTTCTCCACACTCCCTCCCAGGTGAGAGAGAAGGAATTTGAGCCTTTGAGGGCAGGACCAGCCCCTCCCCCCACCCCGATGTATAATAAATAGAGGTGGTAGGAGAAGGGGCTGGAGTGGAGTGGGGAGACTGAAAGTGGGGTTATAGCTCATCATTCTTCAAAGGCCTCTTCTGTCTTGCTGGCTGCTCCTGTTCAGAGTCTGTTGGCAGTAAGGGAGAGCAAGGAAAGCATGGAAGGTGAAGAGAGGTAAGTGAGCCCCAATTCTTTGCAGATGTTTTCCCTCCAAGCCCACCAGACTGCCCAGCATACTCCAGGTTCCACCCTTACCTACTCCAGGACCTCCCAACTCTAGAGGCTCCGTGTCTTTTGGTTCAGATCCTGCATTTTGGAAGGAATGGATTAGTCTTAGAAGGAAAGGAGTGGGGAGGGAGAAGCTAAGGAGAGGTTAGAATTTTTAGGCAAGGTGTGGCAGTGTATGCCAGTGGATTGGGAGGCTGAGGCAGGAAGATCCCAAGTTCAAAGCCAGCTTCAGCAATTTAGCAAGACCCTGCCTCTAAAAAAATTATAAAAAGGGCTGGGGATGTGGGTCAGTGGTTAAGGGTCCGTGGGTTCAAGCCCAAGTACAAAAAAAAAAAAAAAAAGCCAGTTAGTAAATATTTTAGTGTGTGTGGGTCACATTTGGTCTCTGTTTTTTTTTTAAAACGAATACCTCAAGTATTGAGTTTGTTGGGATGAACCAAACTACTATGTATAACTATAAAGCTATAATAGTTAAAAAAAAAAAAAAAGAAAAGAAAAAAAAAAACTTCAAAAGAGTAAAGGCCATCTACAGTTCATGGGCTGTCCAGAAACAGGCTGTGCTTTCCATTTTGTCTACTCTTAGGCTAATGCAACATTCCCATTCCCAACCATGGTTTTCCCAACTCACGAGTCTCTACTTTCTCAGGTTCTGAAATGGGCTTTGCATCCTCAGTGTGGCCTGGAGGGAAAGCAGGAGTAAGAAGAAGGGAAAGGAGGACTTTTCCCTGCCCAACAGAACCTGGAGCCAGGTACCCTGCCCTCACCTGCTGGTGGGGTGACCTTCTCCCCCTGGTCACTGGCACTGACATTGAGGGGAGGCTCTGTTCGGTTGCCATTCTTGTCCCTGGGCCGGGGTCGGGGCTTGGCAAACTTGGCCTTATTGAGCAGATATTGCACCTCGCGGTCCAAGGCCATCATCTTGGCCTCGATGTCTTTTGAGAGCAACACAGGCTTCTCTGTGGCAGGAAGCTTGGCTTGCTCAGCCATAGTTGCATTTTTCCAGGCCTGTGGGTAAGGCCAGAATAGGCTCAGAGCCAGACAGGGGGAGAGCAGGTGTCTCTGTCCCAGATGAAATCAAAGTCCCGCCCAGCCTCAGGCTCTTCCCTCAGACTGAAAGTCACTCGGCCTGTGGACACCAGTTATGTATTCACCCAGTGATTACCCAGGTCTCATTGATGACTTTTTCTAAAGTTGTCATCTCCACCTCAGTAAAGATCTGGTCCATTTCTGGGATAAGCCGGGCGCCCCTGGAACCAGAGAAGAGAAAATCAGCCCCGGGGCAGAGGGGTTTGTGCATGGGGAAAATGAAACAGGTGGGAATAAGCTATGGCCTTGGCAGGAATAAACAGTGGAGAAAGGGCAGCAGGCCACTCACTTGAGAAACATGCTAGAATGGTTGAGGAGATTGTCGAGGGCAGACAGCCGTTCAGGCCACTTCTTGCGTTCTTCCACTCGGAAAAATAGCCCTTGGCACAACTTCCTCAGTTCGGCCAGCTTCTCCTTCAACATCTGAGGTACATGAGGTGGGCAGAGGTGATGACAGGAGAGTCCTAGAGTCAACCCTGAGTCCTTGTTTTATTTGGCGCTGGGGACTGAACCCAAGGACTCATGAATGTGGGGCTGGCACACTATCACTGAGCTCCTCTTATTTTGAGTCTAGCTCTATTTGCCCAAGCTGGACCCAAACTCCTGGGCTCAAACGATCCTCTGACCTCAGCCTCCCAAGTAGCTGGGACTTCAGGTGTACACCACTGTGCTCAGCCTAATTCCTTGCTTATGGCTTGCACCCTAGCTTTTCTCACTCTCTGACCTTGGGAGAGGAAATTGAGAGCTTTCATCCTCCCCACCACTTCATGGGAGGTCCCCTCACCACAGTGGTGGCCCCAAAGCCCTCATCCTCCAGCCAGGTAGATGCAGCACTGAGTTTCCCAGAGATCTCCTCACGCTGTTCTTCAGTGGACACTTCCTGGTACTCAGGCTGGTACAGCTTGTCCTAGCAAAGGACACAAATGCATGCACGCAGTGAGTCAAGTGCAAGGCTCAGAGCCGGTTCCTTCAATCCAAGTGCCAGGGGGAAGGGGATGCTGCTCCAGCCTGCCAACCTGGGTCTCAAAGATGAAAGCTTCCAAGCTGTTGGCAGCTTTCTCCCGTTCCTGCTTCTCTAGGTCTCGGAAGGTCAAGTCCTCAAGTCTGTGGAACAAAGAAGCAGGGATGTGGGAGAGGTAGGTTAGAACTCGGACCCCTCCCAGTACACCATTCCACATTGTGCCTACCTCACACATGCGTACAGTCTTTACTTACTTCTGCACTGAACGAGCCAGCTCATCCTCAGGCAAGTCAGGCAGGTCCAAAACTACCAGCTCCACCCCAATCTCCTCCACCACCCTCTGCTTCCGGGCAGGCTTTTGCTTCTTCTCCTCTTCAGGGGCTGGAGGGCCACCCTCAGGTTCTGCCTCCCCCTTCTCACTGGATTTCTGGATGGCAAGAGTTGGGGACATCAGAAAAGGCCTCTGCCTTCTCCACCAGGTAAGTAATAAAGAGGCATCCATCCACTCCCTTTGCCCCTAGGTCCACTGGCCTTCCCCGACCTATAGCTCACCTGGGCCTCAGACTTGTCCCCACTTTCTTTTTCAGGAGGCTTTTCTCCCTCAGGAGTGTCCTCTTTAGACTCAAGGGGTGGAGTCTGAGAAGTATCCTCCACTGGGGCCTCAGCTTCCTCCTTGAACTCCGCCTGCTCCCCAGGCTCATCCTTGGTCCCCTCAGCAGGGCTCTCCTCTTCCTCCTGGGAAACAATGACAGGCACCTCATATTACAATCACTAGAAGAGCTTGTGGGCCAGGCCTGGCCTCAGGCACACCAGCTCCTCTGCTCTAAAAGGGGTCACCACTGAGGACACAGCTTGGGGGTAGACAGACGACAACCACAGGGACAGAGTTGGGACTTTTTGGTTTGTAGCAGTCTAGCTGGCAAAGGGAGAGCATCTGAGCATGAGAGAAATGAGCTTTGGGTTCTGGTACACAGAATGGCTCCCAGTACAGAAGAATAAGAGGAAATGCTAAACCTGGCACAAGCTAAGGGGGAAGATGAGGTCCTCTGCATCCCTGGCAGCTGGGATGTCCACCTGACTCCCTGCCTCTGCTGCTGCTACCTGCCTCCACACTGCTCTCCAGGCTCCATCCTGAGCTTACCTGGACAGCATCGGTCCCATTTTCTTTGGTGTCTGGTGTGGTACTACCTCCAAACAGGCTGGAAATGGTGTTTCCAAGTTCTAGGGGAAAGGAAGCCCAAAAGATCAAAAGGGAACCACACCATGACTTGACCCTGATCCAAGGACAATGCCCTGCCCACCTCCCAAGCTACACATGAGTACATTTCCATTTGTGCATGCTAACACACATATGCACATACTCATCCTTACTGGTAAGAGTAGATTCCTCCTCTGGGCTGTCCTCCACCAGGGTCTCAAATACAGATTCCACCTGAAGACAAAGGTTCAATATAAACACAAATACCAACCCATATTTCTTCACAAACACCCTACCATGGTGAATGCCTGCTTATGCATGCTTTGGGCCTGGCAGCTGTGCTGGCCTAGTCTCTCACCTACCTTTTCTAAGGACTCCTGGGTGGTTACCCTAACCCCTTTGATTATGGGCCCAAGGACAGGATCATAGCTTCTCTTTTCCCCTCAGAGCCTTTCATGTCTCCATGGGTCATCATTTCCCAAAGTTATGTGCTAGAAGATATCAGGCCCAGAACTATTCTTCAAAAATAGGTTTCTCAGACCAGGGGTGTAGCTCAGCAGCAGAGCCCTTACTCAGCATGTGCATGGATCCCCACTATCACCAAAAAAAAAAAAAAGGTTCTTACCCATATAGAGTATAGAGTTCCTTCTAAGCAAGTTACAAAGTCCATAAGCATGTATAGGCCATGCAAAAGGCCCCACTAGAGAGCCTCAGAGGTTTGCTAACCCTGAAGAGGTTGGCTGTTGTCTACAACCAAGATTGATCTGAATCTAAAACCCTTTTCCTATGGAACCCACTCTTGCAAAGGCTGGCAAAGCCAGGTCCCTGCTCTGCACACAGGTCTCCTTTTGCTCTCACCCTATCTAGACTGAGCACACCACTCTCATCCAGGTTGAAGTGTGCCTTGATGCCCTTGGACTCGTAGTCGGGATACTTTTTGAAGCTCTCACCCACACCTTTTAGCTTCACTGTGGTCAGATTATGGGAGCCAAATACCCTGGTTGAGAGGGAAAAAAGAGTTTGAGGAAACCCACCCATCCCACATCCAATACCAGGTTATATAGCCTTAGGGCCCCAGAGGTTAGGGGCACTACCCTAGGAAGTGCTCAGAGAATGGAAGCATTCCTAGGAGAGGCTGCTTACAACCTCACTCTAACCCAACTATCTGCTTCCCACTTTAGCCCTGCAGGCTCCACATCTCCCTCCCCCAAATCCTTAGGTCATCTGACAGCCATACCACCCTTCCCTGGAACTCCCATCCTGCTCCACCGCCCCTCACCGAAGATCCTCAGGCCCCAGGAAGCCCAGGTCACCATAGTTGATGTGAAAGTTGAAATCATGGCTGTAGCGGTTAAAGGTGATGACTTTGCGTTGAGGGTAGGGCCCCATACGAGAGAAGAGCACACGCTTATTGTGCTTTAGGCTGTGAACGCCGGGCTCATCCTCAACCTCCCTTGTGAACTCTACCTACACAGCAGGCAGAGAAGGCACACTGGAAAACTAGAGCAGGTTGTAGGGCAGGGATGGCAGGTCTCTCTTGAGGTTGGGATGGAGGGGGTCTCTCAGCAGAAAATCAATGGGACAGGTTAGTGTGGGCAAGTGAGATCACACTTGGAGAGGCAAAGGGAACTCATCTTCTGATCAGAGAGAAGTTCACTCACCAGGATGGGGTAGACCACTGCATCGCGGACAACGAATGGCTTCACCTTGAAGGCTTTGCTCAGTGCAGCTGCTTGGTACACAGCCCCCATGGCAGCTGCTTCATCTGCGTTGATGTTCTTGCCTAGCTCCTCCCTATGAGAGTCCCAGACTTCAGTGCCATCCACCCAGGAGCCAGGATTTCCCCTGCCTCAGCCCTCCAGCTGCCCGGCCCTGCAGCAATGCCCTGGGCAGAAGTAGGCCCCATGCCCGACCCCCACACTCACTTGCCAACAGCCTTCAGCAGCACCTCCTGAACCTTGGGGACCCGAGTGGCCCCACCCACCAGGATCACCTGTTCAATTTCATCCTGCAGTAGGGAAAGAAAAGGAAGTGTGACTATAAGCAGTTAATGCTCTTCTCCAACACTGACCCTTCCCCTTGACATCCACCTGTCCTCCCTGCTTCCCGCTACACCCTCACCAAGCTCATTTCAGCACCCTGTAGGGCCTGCTGGACAGGCCCAGGCACCCGCTCAAACAAGTCTGCACACAGCTCCTCAAATTCCGCTCGGGTCACTTTTGCCTTGAAGTCCACATCGTCCATCAGGCCCTCGATCTAGGGGAGATGAAGGGTATCAGAGGGTTCTTGACCAGATCCTGCTCTCTGGGTGGGCAGGGTAAATCCACAAGACTAGAAATTTGGGAGAATGGCAGGGCCCTCCATTCTTTGGGTGGGGCAAATTTATCCTCAAGCAGCTCCAAGTGGGCACCTGGGCCATGTGGTCAGCGTTGGCACTCAGGACAGTTTTGAGTCGATTTGCCTCCCGCAACAACTTGGCCATGGCACGTGGGTTCTCCCGCACATCCTTGGCTCTCTGGCCCTTGCGCTGTTCATTAAAGAGCCCAGCCAGGTGCTCACGTAACCGAAGCTCCATTTCCAGGCCCCCCAGGGTACGGTCAAACCTATTAAGGAAAGGGAGCAGAGAAGATGTGAGGAATACAATGTCTCTTCATTGGCTCAGGAGCCTGAATCTCATCCCCAGGTGGTACCCTGTGCTTGTTTCAGGGACCCTATCCACCCCAGTTCTCCAAGTACGGACATATCTTCTATCCTCAACTTTTCACAGCACACTTGACACCTTACAGTGGCAGCTCATCCACCCACTCATTCAACACCATTCACTGAGTATTAACTATGTACTTGTTTCTGGAAATACAAATGTGAAGGGAGGAACTGGGGGATAAACATGGTCTTTGCTGTCAAGAAGTTTCTAATCTAATAGCTGAATGACCCTGCTAATGTGAAATCGTAATCATTCATGTGTTATAAAGGAAAAGAAAATGAGGCTTATAGAACATGCGAGAGGAGATCTGTGCTATTCAAGGATGTCAAGCTGTCTTGAAGAACTGATGCTTGAATTGAAACCTGAAGGATGAGCTGGATTTAACTATGGGAAGAAAGGAAAGAACACTCTAAACAGAGGGAACAGCCTAAACAATAGTATAAAGAAGGAAGAATGTGACAAATTCCAAAGAGGGTAAGTATGCCAAGCATCAACGAGTAAGAGGGTTTGGCTACTTGAGGGAGGCAGGTGATACAGGCACAAGGGAATTTTTAAAGAAATAGGTTAAAATCAAATCAGTATTTTGTTTTAGCAGTGCTAGGGGTCAAGCTCAGGGCCTCAAGCATGCTAGGCAAACACTCTACCACTGAGGTACCTTTCCAGCCCATTAATCTGAAATTTTTTTTTTTTTTTGGTTCTGGGTATTGAACCCAGGGGGTACTTAACTATGAGCCACATCTCCACCCTTTATGCTTTGAGACAGGGTCTTGCTAAGTTGCTTAGAGTCTAGCTACATTGCTAAGGCTGACTTTAAACTTGTGATCCTCCTGCCTCAGACTCCCAAGATAGTGGGACTATAGGTGTGTACCACTGTACCCAGATAGATCTTAGTTTTAAAGAACCACCTGCTAGCTTGCAATATAAAGAACTAAAAAGGGGAGCTGGGGTTGTAGTTCAGCGGCAGAGCGCTCACCTAGCAAGTGTGAGGCTCTGGGTTTAATCCTCAGCACCACATAAAAATAAATAAACAAAATAAAGGCATCATATCCAACTACACCTAAAAAGTAGATATTAAAAAAAAAAAAAAAAAAGAACTAAAAAAGGATGTCACTAGAAGCCGGGAGATCTTTTTTTTTTTTTTTTTTTTTGCACTGGTAGGGGCCCTCTACCACTGAGCTATACCACATACATCACCCTACTTCTTTAAATTTTGAGACAGGGTCTCACTAAGTTGTCTAGGATATACTTGAACTTGAGATCCTCCTGCCTTAGTCTCCTGAGTTGCTAACATTATAAGTACCCAGCCAGGGCAATCTTTTTTTTTTTTCCTTTCTTTTTTTAATTCTGCAGGTAAGAAGTCACAGTAGCTTGTTCTGGGGTAGTAGTGGTGAAGAGTCACAGAAAAAGATGGGTTCAAGAAACACAATGAGGCTGGGGTTGTACCTCAGTGGTAGAGCGCTTGTCTCACACATGTGAGGCACTGGGTTCAATCCTCAGCACTACATCTAAATAAATAAATGAATGAATGAAATAAAAGTACTGTGTCCATGTTAAAGAAAAACAAAGAAACACAATGAGGTGGGTGCTGCATATTCCATGAAACAGAGGCTGAGGCAGGAGAAGGATCCCAAGTTCAAATCCATTCCCAGCAACTTAGAGAAACTGTCTCAAAATAAAGGGCTGGGGATGTAGCTCAGAGGCTAAGTGCCCCTGGGTTCAATCCATTATACCAAAAAAAGAAAAAAAAAAAAAAAAAAGAAAGAGACAAAGAAAAGAAAAACGACCACAGTTGACAAATGAAGTAAAGTAGACATTTTTACCATAAAATAAAGGAGCTTAAGAAAAAAAAAAAAAAGACTGAATTTGACACTCTGCATATGGCCTGAAGTCTCATGGATTTTAAGTCCAGGAACCTCCCTGCCTTTCAGTATTCCCCAAATTGTCCCCCTTACTCTTTGGGAGGGCTTACCCCACCATGACTGATACTTTATCCAGGAGAGGATTCCTGACCTGAAGGTCTTAACTTTTCTCAGCTCCAGCTTACCCCACGCCCCGGATCTGTAGCTGTGGTTGCATCCCAGCTTCCTTGGTCTTCACAGTCTGGTAGGTCACGATGGTACACACGGTGCTGCCTGACCCCATGTCATAGAACATGATATTCTATGAAGACATCAAGGTAACTGTCATAAGAACTTTATCAAATACCAGGTGGGATGCCTATCCATCTGCCTGCATCCAAGAAGCTGCCCAACTCTCAAAAAAAAAAAAAAAAAAAAACCTGAATAGTTTCAATGAGGGCTGAGAGGAGGCTGCTGTATGGGCCAACCATGCAAACAAGATGCAAAATGGGCCAAATGACTTGCATCCTCAGACTCAGCTATCTTGCATGTCTAGTCAAGAGGCCTCTCTGGCTCACCTGTGCAGTGGCATTGATATCCTTCCGACGGAAGACACCATAGCTGAGGGCAGTGGCAGTGTTGTCATTGATGAGCTGCAGTACTTTAAGGCCAGCCATTCGAGCAGCTTGCAGCACAGCTCTACGCTCAGCCTGGTTGAAGAAGGCTGGCACGGTGATGACAGCATCCTTGATGGGCTGCTCTACAGAGGACAACAGAACAGAGTCCCACCTGCTCCATACCTTAGATAAAGTGTGACATTTTGGGCCAGATAATTCTCTGATGTTGGGGGCTATCCTGTGCATTGCAGGATGTATAACAGTATCACTGGCTTCTACCCACTAGAGGACACTGTACCATATCCCTAGTTTTGACAACCAAATATGTGTTCAGACACTGCCTGATGTACCCTGGGAGGCAAAAATGGCCCCATTTGAGAATCAAGGTTTTAGATCCCAGAGAGCCTGGCTCCCACTGTCTCCACCTTGATACTCACCTGCGAAATCTTCAGCCAGGGACCGGGAGTAATTGAGAACCATGCCTAGAACCTCCTCAGGTGAGAACTGAAGCTGCCTAAGAGAAGGAGGGGTAATTGGAGGCAAGGAGACTCAAATAAGGACCCCAGTCGGGCTGCTCTGCCCATTTTTTGCAATAGAACACTCACGGGCTGATCTGGAAGTACACAGTCTGCCTCTGTGGGTCAAAGCTTAGCTCATGCTCTGGAAAACGGGCCCGATACAGGGCCACATGGGGGTTATCTGCCTGTTTCCCTAGAAGGTGCTGGAAATAACGTAACGTAGCCTTTGGGTTCTTGATGGCCTGAAAGGAGGTAAAGAAGAAGCAGAGTGTTAGGTGCTCAGGCCAAGATTAGTTGCCTTACATCACAGAGATCAATAAAGGAACAACTGAATCCACCACTCTTTGAAGGGGGCTGCTGACTCACCATGCCTGCTGCAGTGTCTCCAAAGAATCTTTCATTTTCTTTTAGGGTCACGGTTACTGGGGTTTTCCTCCGAGATTCCCTGAGGAAAAGAGACATCAGGCCCAGGTACCTGATGCAGGGTAGGAACCCCAGGAGTCTCACTACTCCACACTCATTCATTAATTCAAGACACTAAAGTCTGTTGTGAGCACTATGAGGAACACACACCCACTTGGAGCCCAGAATCTTCCACTGCCCACCCTTGACAGTGGGGCTATCCTCACTTGTTCAAGACAATCTCCATGGGCACTCCAGGTTTGACAATGGCCACCTTCATGGATTCGCTGCCCAGGTCCACAGACATCACTGCCAGAGTGTCTGATGGGAAAACAGTTTGTCAGTTAGCCCCATTACTCCCACCTTCCTTTGGGCCCTCTAAAGCATTCCATGTTCCATGGAGAAAGATAGCGAAAAAAAAAAAAAAAAAAGAAAAAAGTCTGGGTCCAGTAGCTGTAAAATCTTCTGACCCTTGCACCAATCATTTCTTCTGTTGATCCCTCTGCAGTGTACATACCACTCAGCGCCAATAGATCTGCCAACAGGACAGCCATCAAGACCCAACAGGCTAGCTTCCTTGGCCTCTGCCTTCCGACTGTGGCTGCCATTATGCCCCTGGAGGAGGAGGAAAAAAACACTTGAAACTGAATGCCATGAGCAGAACTGACATCCCAAAACAGAGCAGTCTACAGTCCTTCCCTCTTGATGGGTTCCAACTGTTCTAATCATCTCAGAGTGTCCACTGAAAAGCCCAAAGAGCATCAATTTTGGCTCCACCACATCTCTAAACAGAGAAGGTAATAGGTCAAAAGGAAGGAGACAAGGGCCTTAGGTCCACTGCACTACCAGTAACTGGCGCACCACAGTGCCATGCAAGCTGTCAGGATCCCGGGGTGGGGCCGGGGCTCAACTATCTCCTCACACCTGGAGCTCCTAGGTGGCTGGGAAAGCTAGGCTGGGCCAGGACAGGAACTGAGAGGTGATGACGTTGGGGGTGGTTAAGATAGAACGGCCTGTCTCCTGCTCGGCATCTTTGCGGGTTGTTCCACCCGCTCCCCTTCCCCGTTCCACCCCCTGCCCCGCTGCCCAGAGAGACGATGTGCCGGGAGAGGTAAGGTTACTAGTCGGTGGATATCGAGTACCCGGTGTTAACACCTAAGTCTCACCTGACGAAGGCGGCCGCTCTTACTCCCGGAAACGCATCCCGGCCCACCCTTAGCGCGTGGGGGCGACCCAGGGCCCGAACTGCTGGGCCCAACGCACCGGCTTCCCTGCGGCCCTCACTCCCGCTACCGACCCGCCCCCGGAGGCAGCACACGCTGTCTCCCCTAAGAGCGGTGGCCGGGCACCCTCTCCATCCCCACTCCAGCTACCTCTGGCCTCCGCTCCAATGGCCCCGACTCTGGGACAAACGCAGCGCGGACGTACCCACGCGGCCGGCTGCGCGCCCCCAGCCCGCGCCCTTCACAACTCCCCTCGGTTTGCAAACTGTTACATTAGCTACCAACCTCTCCGCGGCGTCTCGCGCACCAGCCGGCCCCGGACGCGGCGCGCGCTAATTGGCTCCGCCGCCTTTAGGCCCCGCCTCCGCCGCCCCGGCGCGCGCCTTCATTGGGCCACGTCCTGGACCCGCCCCCGTCTCCGTCTCCCGCACTGTCCCGGAGGCGGCGGAGAGGCCAGTCCACCCGTCTGGACGAAACTGCCGGCGTCGGTCACGGATTGGACCACGTCACGGGCCGGCGCGTTTCGCTCCCGCCTCCCCAACACCGACGCCGGGGCGCCCGCGGGACTTTTCCAGGCCTTGGAACTAGATGCATCACTGCGGAGACTCTCAAGTGACCTGAACCTGTAGAGAATGGGGCGCACGGTTGTGGAGACAGTCGGACCTATTTTTCTGGTCAACTGGGGAATCCCGACCTAGCAGTGGGAATGCCTGGCCTCCTCTCCGCAGGGAAGAGGAAGAGGCGCTAGCTTGTGAGTTGGTAGCTTCTGAACTGCCCTAGGCTTTGGCTAAACATCAGAGAATGGCTGCGCTTCAGGATTAGTCATCCCAATCCTCCTCTGCTTCACTGAGGAAACTTAAGCCACAAAAAAGGATGTTCACTGATGGATCGGAGATAAGCAGTGTATTAGTGGCAGAGGTTAGCCTGGACTTTGAGCTGCATTTGTATGAGAATGGATATTTCAAACTGTAAAGCGCTACACACAAAAGACACTTTTATCCAAGGCTATAATTAGTTAAGCATACGTGCACTACCTTCTGTGTATTTCTTTTCCATTAAATCCTGTACGAGCTTCCCCTTCTCTTTAACTTCTTATCATAGAATTAAAACAATCACTCTCCTCTGCTGTTTGGCACTTCTCACTGCCTTCTCTTGCTGCTTTAACCCAGTGGAAATGCTCAGTTCTTGGAGAGAGAATTTCTCTTAAATGTGGATGGAAATCAACTGCCTTTGCTTCTCCCCTTCAGTTGATGCCTGGCCTCACTTTACAGAAGTCAGTCTCTCTCTCTCTCTCTCTCTCTCTCTCTCTCTTTTAATATATTTTTTAGTTGTTGATAGACCTTTATTTGTATGTGGTGCTGAGAATTGAACCCAGTACCTCACACATCCAAGGGAAGAGCTCTACCACTGAGCCACATCCCCAGCCCCAGAATTCTCTCTTGAAAGGCCTGGCTGTCACTACCAGGACCTTGTCAAGCCTGAGTTTGTTTAAGGAACTCATCTATTCCTTTCTCTTCCTTTTTAATGATGCTTAGGAGGGAAAAGAGTGATCATATGTCTATACTTAGAAAAGGAAACATATTGGCAGTACCACAAGAGGTCTGTTGTGCTCCTTTTAAGATAGTTCAGTGGTAAGGTAGTAGAGAAATTGAAATAAAGAGAAGTTTGCTTAAAATCTTGGCACAATTTAATTACATAAACTACACAGAAGTGTTATCTTGGAAAAAAAAAAAAGTCATTCTAGATAAAGCTAAGTCCGCTTGACACCAACCACAATCTCCTACTCTGTCCTTTGGAGGTAACTGCCATTAATACTGTGGTAAGGAATCTTCTAGGCCTTTTCCTCTGAATTTGAGGTTGGGGATGTAAGTAAGTGGCAAAGAGCTAACCTAGCACACGCACAGGCCTAGGGTTTGGTCCTTAGCATCAGAAAAGATTAAAACATTATACAATTATTGTTTGAAAAATTTTTTTAAATTTGGAGTGACTTCCATGTCAGTGTGTGATTCACTCTCATTGTTTTTGCTGTGGAACATTCCATAGCATGGGGTTTGTTTATAATGATGGACATATAAGTTGTCATTCAATTCCATAGAGAAAGATTGTTTCTCAATAATTAACTCTACTTTTTGGGCTGGGGCTATAGCTCAGTGCGCAGAGTACTTGCCTAGCATTTGCAAGGCACTGGGTTCAATCCTCAGCACCACATAAAAATAAACACATAAAACAAAGGCATTCTGCCATCTACAACTACAAAAAAAGTTGTTGTTTTTTTGTTAAATAATTAACTTGGGGCTGGGGATGTGGCTCAAGCAGTAGCGCGATCGCCTGGCATGCTTGGGGTGCTGGGTTCGATCCTCAGCACCACATAAAAAAGTAAAAGATGTTGTGTCCACCGAAAACTAAAAAATAAATATTAAAAAATTCTCTCTCTCAAAAATAATTAACTCTACTTTTGGCCAACTATCTGCTATATTCTTTCCATTCATTTCATTTCAAACAGAGAGCATGCATTTTAACATTTATTGGGCCTCTGTCATTCAATCACTATTCAAGGTGTATATAGATGGGTACAAGCTTGTCCTTATCCTCAGAGAAGTCACAATCTGCCAGGAAAATCTGCTATGAACAAACATTGCACTTACTAAAAACCTATTGGATGATTGCACATTGATAGACTCAGCCTTCCCTGTTCCTAGAAGAGTTCCCACCCGCAGAATACACTTGATGGGAGCAGTCTGGCTACAGTTACAATTCTCAGCTTGGGTACTCTGTCCCCCTGGGAGGTGTAGCAGGTGCAAGTGCTCTGGGGAGTCACCTGTTTTGTTCTCTGATCAGAAAGGATAGAATTTCACAAGAACAAGTTGTGGAACAATGGGAAATTCTTTATGTAAAACTGATTTAGATTGACCTTGGCAGGTGAACTCACTTAATTTTATTGTTTTATTTTGGTACTGGGGATTGACCCCGGGGGTGCTTAACCACTGAGCCACATGCCTAGCCTTTTCTTTTTAAATATATATATTTTATTTAGAGACAGGATCTTGCTGAGTTGCTTAGGGCCTTGCTAAGTTGATGAGGCTGGCTTTTGAACTCGTGATCCTCCTGCCTCCACCTCCTCAGCTGCTGGGATTACAGGTGTGTGCCTCCGTACTTGGCTAACTCCTTGACCAGAATAACTTGTTAATAGTATTTGAGAGCTATATCCTTACATAACATTGCAGAAACCCAAGAAAAAGTTGCTGTCTTTCAGGATACTGACAGAAAAGTAAAATGAACACATCAGCAAAGGCATATGTATATGTTATAAACCATACAAATTACATCATGAGCTGAGGGCAATGTTGATCAGGTAGAGAACATCCTGGATTACAAGAATTTATTTTTATCAATTTACTAATTTATTTTTTGTGGTACTGTGAATTGCCCCTGGCGCACTCCACCACTGAGCTATATGCCAGTCCTTTTTATTTTTTGAGAGGGTCTCCCTAAATTGCTGAGGCTAGCCTCAAACTTGCAATCCTCTTGCCTCAGCCTCCTAAGAGGCTGGGATTACAAGCATTAGCCACTATGCCCAGTGGGTCAGGAGAATTTAAACCAACAAAAATAGTTGTTAGCCAACAAATCTAAGATTTTATCTAAAAATGCATACTATACATACATTTACAAACAGACTGTTAGTAACAGCTTTATTCATAACAATTGAAAACTACCCAAATGCCCATCAATAATCGTTAGAGTCACACATGGCAATTTTACACAGTAGTGAGAATAAGACCATTATATAACACAACTTAAATGAATTCAAACAAAATGGAGTCAATGGAGCCAAAGGATACATACTATATAATTTTACTTACATAAAGTTTAAAAACAGGCAAAACTAAGTTATAGTGAATGGGAAGGTAGCATTTCAAAGAAAGCATTAGGCAAGCTTCTGTGAGAATTCAGTGGGTGGTAGCATGTGTCCTCAATAACACTAGAATAAATAATTCGTATTTAGTCTTGGTGTTATGAAAAAACATTTTCTGCACCATTGTGCCTGGAGGTAATATGAATTTGAATAGGACACAGGGACAGATGAGAGACAGAATTGGGAACATTCCCCAGCTTGCATTGGGGATTGTTGTGTAAAGAAGAGAAAATAAACTGTTATGGTGGTACACACCTGTAATCTCAGCTGCTCAGGAGGCTAATGCAAGAGGATCACAAGTTTGAGGCCAGCTCAGCAATTTAGGGAGACCCTATCTTAAAATTAAAATAAATAAATATGAAACACTGGGGATGTACTTCAGTGGTAAGAGCCCCGGTGTTCAATTCCCAGTACCAAGAAACAATACAAAACAAAAACATGTTTTCAGCCAAATGCAATGGCATAGGTTTGTAACCTCAGCTACCCAGAAAGCTGAGGCAGGGGGATTGCAAGTTCAAGGTCAGTCTGGAAAATTTAGCGGGACACTGTCTCAAATTCAAAGGACCAAGGATGTAGTTCAGTGGTAGAGTGCTTGCCTAACAGGCAATGAGGCCCTGGGTTCAATCCTGAGTGCCACAAAAATAAAAGGAAAAAAAAAAAAAAAAAAAGAACAAGAAACATGTTTTGAGTGTCCATTAGATGCCACATGCTCTGACAGGGGTACACAAAAAGAAGATACTGACTATGGTTTGCAACGTGTGTTTGGTGGCCGATACAAATTTCTATTTCTTCTTTCTTACAGCTGAGAAACTGGTTTCCCATACGTTGCTTCATCGTACCCTAAAATAATCCTGTGAAGTCAAAAGCATAATTCACTTAGTCATGACATTTTTTTAAATTCCTGAGCGCAGGGGCATTTTGTGGAGCAGGAAACTGATGCTCAAAAAAAGTGAAAGGGCCGGTGCGTTGGCGCACGCCTGTAATTCCTGCCACTGGAGAGGCTGAGGCAGGAGGATCGCAAATTTAAGGCTGGCCTCAACGTATGGAGACCCTCAACAACTTAGCGAGATCCTGTCCCCGCCCCCCCCCCAAAAAAAAAAAAGGCTGGGGTGTGGCTCAGCGGTTAAGCGCCTCTGGATTGATTCCCCAGCATCCATCCATCCATCCTTCCATCAACCAATAAATAAATAAATAAATAATGCGAAGGGTTCAGCTCTTAAAATTTTCAACTAGCGCAGTCATAAAATCGGGCAAACTCGCAACCTGCGCAGCAAGCAGCCCCGCCCACTCTCCCAGCAGCCGGAGGCTGTCCTCCAGACTCGGAGGAGCTGAAGCTGCCGGAAGCCGCGGGTCACATGACCAGCTGGTACCGGTCACATGACATAGCTTCTGGAGGCGGGGGCTCTCGGCCAAGATGGCGGCTTACCTGCAGTGGCGGCGCTTCGTTTTTTTCGACAAGGAACTGGTGAAGGAGCCGCTGGGCAATGATGGGGCCGCTCCCGGAACCGCGCCTGCCTCTGGATCTACTGTTTCCAAGTTCCTTTGCCTCCCCCCTGGAATCACTGTCTGCGACTCAGGCAGAGGGAGCTTGGTCTTTGGAGATATCCTTCCTCTCGAGCTCTCTTCCCTTCCCGGATCCCCGAAGAGATCCAGCTGGGATAGAATCTGTCAGAGTGGTTCGTGCTTGGTTCCACTTCCCATTAGATGGCTGCCCAGACCTCTTCTGTGGTCTGAGGGAAGAAGGAAGGAAGTCCATTTTCTAATTTGTCAATCGAGCAGTACTGGGCAAGTCATTTATTTAACCTCTCTGGGCTTCAATTTCCTTATCTGTAAAGGGGTGTGAATGCCAATTTGGCAAGGTTATTTTAAGATCAGTCCCTCAAAATGGATGCAGGTTGCCTTTCAGAGATGAAAATGTAGGCCGGGGTTGTGGCTCAATGGTAGAGCGCTTGCCTAGCGTGCGTGAGGCACTGGATTCGATATCCGGCACCACATAAAAATAAATAAATAAAGTAAAGGTATTGTGTCTATCTACAACTAAAAACAAGAATTTAAAAAAAAGATGAAAACGTAAGGTGTCATCTTCCCTGACTAATATTGTGGAGGAAGCAGTAAATGAGATCAGAGTTTCTTGCTTTTTGCTCTTTAAGTGACAAGTGGGAAAACATTTGAAAATTTTGAAGATGTATGTTCATGTTAGTTGTTGTGTGGGTTCCCATCTAAAAATAAGTACAGTAGACCTCTAGTGGATGCCCGAAGCTCTGAATAGTGCCAAACCCCATAGGTACTATGTTTTTTCCTATCCAGATGTTCCTCAACTTATGATGGGGTTCTCCTTAAGTTGATAGTATTTTAAGTAGGAAATATGTTTAACACACCTAAGCCACAGATTATTATAGTTCATCCACACAGTACATATCAGTAGTATATCAGTTCATCCCTGTGATCCTGTGACTAACAGTATCATATTGATATCATTAGTCCAGGAAAAGATTAAAATTCTAAGTACAGTTGGGCCTAATGGCACATGCCTCTAACCCAATAGCTTGGGAGGCTGAGGCAGGAGGATGGCCAATTCAAAGCCAGCCTCAGCAATTTAGCAAGACCCTGTCTCAAAAATAAAAAGGGTTGGGGATGTGGCTTAGTAGTGAAGCACCCCTGGGTTTAATCCTTGGTTAAAAAAAAAAAAAAATTCTAAGTAAAATTTCTTCTGACTGTATATCACATTCAACGCCATTGTAAATGAAAAATTGGGGGAATAGCTGTGCATACATGCCTATGATGACGTTTAATTTGTAAATTGGGCACAGTAAGAGATTAGCAACCATGCCAGGCATTGTGGCTCATGCCTATAATCCCCGTGGCTCAGGAGGCTGAGTCAGGAGGATCATAAGTTCAAAGCCAGCCTCAGTATCGGTGAGGTGCAAAGCAACTTAGACCCTGTCTCTAAATAAAATACAAAATGTGGCTCAGTGGTTGAGGGCCCCTGAGTTCAATCCCCAGTACCACCCCCCAAAAAAAAGAGAGATTAGTAACCATAACTAATAAAACATAACAATATATTGTAAGAAAAGTTGTATGAATGTGATTTCTCAAAATACTTAATTTCTTATTGCACCACAGTAACTAATGCAAATCTAGACAAGGGGGGACCACTGTATCTTTCCTTGGAAAGGCGGCTCCTTGACTACCCTGCACATATGGAAGGCCAAATATGGTTCTTGCCACGTTCCCTACAGCTTACAGGTTTCCAGGCCTATAAACTACGGGTAACACACCTGTACCAATTGAAGCAGCACAATATTCTAGCATCTGTTGGTGAGGATGAAGAGGGAATCAACCCCCTGGTGAGTCTCAGAATGGGAACAAGAAGATCCAGGAATTTTTGTTTGTTTGTTTTGCTGGAGGGAGACTAGCATTCATACTTCTGAGGTCTGTCCACAGGTAAAGATCTGGAACTTGGAGAAGAGAGATGGTGGCAATCCACTATGCACCCGAATCTTCCCTGCAATCCCAGGAACAGAGCCAACTGTTGTGTCCTGTTTGACTGTCCATGAAAATCTCAACTTTATGGCCATCGGTAAGCAGAAAGAAGGCAAAGCTAACACTTTCAGATTCTTTATAGATTTTCTTCAGAGTTGTTTCCACAGTGATGATGTTTATTGTTTAAATGGGATTATTTCATACCAAACTGAGGCCTTTGAGATACTGAGATTTGGAATGGGAAGCGGTTTAATTTTTTTCTTTGAAAATGAGTCAGTGAGGCCAGGTGTGGTGGCGCACTTGTAATCCCAGTGGTTTGGGAGGTGGAGGCAGGAGGATTGCGAGTTCAAAGCCAGCCTCAGCAATTTGGCGAGGCACTAAGCAACTCAGTGAGACCTTGTCTCTAACAAAAAACAAAATAGGGCTAGGGATGTGGCTCAGTGGTCAAGTGCCCCTGAGTTCAATCCCTGGTACCCCCCAAAAAGAGAAAATGAGTCAGTGAGTACCAAATTCAGGTTAACCATTAGGCAAGTTGGGTATGAGAAAGTTTGTTTCTAATAAGTGCCTCAAAAGATCATTTTCCCTGATCTTTTCAGCCTCACTGAAGTGCTGTTTCCTGCTCTCCTACAGGATTCACAGATGGCAGTGTTACATTGAACAAAGGTGACATCACTCGGGACCGACATAGCAAGACTCAGATTTTGCACAAAGGCAACTATCCTGTTACTGGACTGGCCTTTCGCCAAGCAGGAAAGACCACTCACTTGTTTGTCGTAACAACAGAGAATGTCCAGGTATGACCAAAGCCACTGTTATCAGGGGCAGGCAACAAGGGTTTCTCCATTGCTCAGAAGGTAGGGCAAGGACTGAGTAAGTTCGTTTTCAATACATATTCTTGAATCATTTGCCCAGCTTAATATTTTATTTCTTCACTTGGGAGACTGAGAAGAGCTAGACTTAGAAAAAGAACCCTGGGTTTATAGTGAAAAGACATGATTTTTCCCCCATAATTTGTTAAGTGACATGTGATAAGCAGCTTACCTCTCTGGTTCCTGCTGCTCCTAATTTTAATGGTCTACTCTCCCAGAAATATTCTTGATAAAACAGTAAGATAATTACATATCTCTTTACTTGCATAATTCCTGGGTTATGTAGTGATAATATATGTAGAGGAAGAAAATATGATCTCTGCTTATGTATTTATTTAATAGATGGCTGATAGATAGGCATGTGTATCCACAGGTGAGCACCTATAATCCCAGCCATTTAGGAGACTGAGACAAGAGACTCACAAGTTCAAGGCCAGCCTTGAAAATTTAATGAGACCCTGGCTCAAAAAAAAAAAAAAAAAAAAACAGGCTGGGGTTGTGGCTCAGTGGTAGAGCAGTTGCCTAGCATACGCATGAGGAACTGGATTTTGTTCTCAGTACTGCATGTAAATAAATAAATAAAAATAAAGGTCCATTAACAACTAAAAAAATATAAAAAGTAAAAAGGATGGGATGTAGCTCAGTGGTAAAGTGCCCCTGGGTTTAATTCCCAGTACAGAAGGGGGGAAGAAAAAAGGCTGGGGATGTAGTTCAGTGGCGGAGAGCCTTTGGGTTTGATCCTCAGTACCAGAAAAAAAATTAATAATCATAAATTGGTGATAGTTAAAGCAGAAGGTAGGCAAAGTCTTCAGCTGAGCTGAAAAGAAGTGAGAGTCAGTCTAGAGATAGGAATACTTTTGTGAAGTCTTTGTTGCTACCCCTTTAAAGGGAGATTGTTAACCCTTCCTTTCTTCTGACAGTCCTATATAGTTTCTGGAAAGGACTACCCTCGTGTGGAGTTGGACACCCATGGTTGTGGTCTGCGCTGCTCAGCACTAAGTGACCCTTCTCAGGATCTGCAATTCATTGTGGCTGGTGATGAATGTGTCTACCTTTATCAGCCTGATGAACGTGGGCCCTGCTTTGCCTTTGAGGGCCATAAGCTCATTGCCCATTGGTTTAGAGGCTACCTTGTCATTGTCTCTCGTGACCGGAAGGTTTCTCCCAAGTAAGGATGCCAGGGAGATGGGAAAAGGAGAGGGCTGGACTTCTTCCCCAGAATTAGTCTGATTTTAAAATCCTAATGCCAGGATCCTGCCAATCTCCCTACTTTGGTTTTATGTAGATTGCACTTCCACCTAGATTATTACACATTTTTACTGAAAAATGTATTTTTGTTGCTACATAGCCCTGGTATACTAGAATGCTTCAGAATTTGAGTTGGTATTGTTTTTTTTTTTTTTTTTTTTTATCTTTTAGTCAATATAAGGGATTGGATAGTGGAGGAATTGAAAGGGTTGTGAAGTACAGGACACCGTTTTTTGTTGTTGTTTTCCAGAGCTACCAAAAGGGGGAGGTGGGGTCTTCTGCATGATGTGAGTACACTCTGTTAGATGGTTTGTCTTCATTTAGAACCAAGCAGTGTTTCACATATATCATGCACTGGATGATTATTTTTTAAATGGGTAGGTGTCTAAATGTCCTTAATTTTCTACTCTGATGGCTGAATTAATTATAAGATCTACAGGATGAGAACAGAATTGTATGTTCTCTTTCTGCAGCTACCAGCACAGTGCTGCATATTATAGGATGAACTGCTAGAAGAGCCAAAGGTGATTTATTTTGGGTAGAATGGGCAGCACCAAAGCTGTCGTGGGAAAGGAAAACAAAGGAGAGCTGAGACAGAGGTAATCCAAATACTTGGTTCTTTTTCTTTCCTATGCAGGTCAGAGTTTACCAGCAGGGACTCTCAGAGCTCCGACAAGCAAATTCTCAACATCTATGACCTGTGCAACAAGTTCATAGCCTATAGTGCTGTCTTTGAGGATATAGTGGATGTGCTTGCTGAGTGGGGATCCCTGTACGTGCTGACGCGGGATGGGCGGGTCCACGCACTGCAGGAGAAGGACACACAGACCAAACTGGAGGCAAGGCCACCAGGTTCCCAAAGTTGACATAGGCACTTAGAAGCAGCTGCAAGGACAGGTTTCCTAAGTCACCTGGACCCAGGTGTAGATTGCACTTCCACCTAGATTATTACACATTTTTACTGAAAAATGTATTTTTGCTGCTACATAGCAAAAATTATTTGCTTTGGGTCCCAAATGTGCTTGGTGTCCTCAGGGTATTATGATAAGGTGGATGGCCTGCTAGATATGGTGGCACATGCCTTTAATTGCAGTATCTTAGGAGTCTGAGGAAGGAGGATTGCAAGTTTGAGGCCAGCCTCAACAACTTAATAAGACCCTAAGAAACTTTGTGAAACCCTGTCTCACAATTTAAAAGTAGTGCTGGGAATGTAGCTTAGTGGTAGAGCACCCAGTTTCCATCCTTAGTACCAAAACAAACAAATGAAAAAACAAAGGTAGATGGCCTGGGATGAGGCTTTGGAAGGAAGTGATGTTTGGGATCCTAAGCCTACTCTCAAGGTTCATTTTGTTTGCAGAGGTCCTTATCATTTGAGGTGATGTTGGTCTTGAGAGAATCTGGAAAGTCTTGCTCCATCTAGGATCTAATCAGATTAGGACTCCAGGACTATCTGGCTATATGTTGCGGGCACATTTTGAGGTATCTTCTCAGGACTGCTTCTACCAATTTTATAATTTCTCTCCCCTTCTAGATGCTATTTAAGAAGAATTTATTTGAGATGGCTATTAACCTGGCCAAGAGCCAACATCTGGACAGTGATGGGCTGGCCCAGATCTTCATGCAGTATGGAGACCATCTCTATAGCAAGGGCAACCATGATGGGGCCGTCCAGCAATATATCCGGTCAGTATGGTGGTGATATGGCAAATAGCTCTAAATGCAGATTCAGGCAGCCAGATTGCTGAAACCTGTGCTCAGGGGAGAAGCTTGAACTCAACCAGGAACTATTTGTTTTTTTCTATAGAAACTGTGATGCCTCAAACGAGAGAATAAGAGATCTTATTGGAAATGGAATGTTTAAGGTCAAATATAATAATATGACCAACATGTAGCTAAGCTGATGATTACCTATCATTTTAAACTTTAGGTTGACCTTTGTCAATAACATTCATTTTGACCGGATTCTTTAAAGAAAGAAGGTATTCATCTCTTGCTTCCGTACTTCTTCCAATGGTAATAATTCTTGGAATTTTTGCCTTGATAAGAAGTTTTGGAGCCAGGTGTGGTGGTGTACACCTGTAATCCCAGCAGCTTGGTAGGCTGAGGCAGGAGGATCACAGGTTCAAAGCCAGCTTCAGCAGAAGCAAGGCAGTAAGCAACTCAGTGAGACCCTGTCTTTAAATAAAATGCAAAATAGGGCTGGGGATATGGCTCAGTGGTTGAATGCCCCTGAGTTCAATCCCTGGTAACCCCCCTTAAAAAAAAAAAAAAAGTTTTGAAAAACTATCTAGCCTCATTCCCAACCACTCTTGAATCCCTGTTGTCAACCAAATTTAAGTACCAGTACCCTGGAGCCTCTTGCTACTTAATGTGGTCGGCTGACTAGTAGTACTCAAATACCTAGGACTCTGTCAGAAATGCAAAATCCTAGGACCCACCCAAGACCTACTAAAACAATTTGCATTTTAAGAAGATTTGCAAGTGACTGCTATGCATATTACTTTGAGAAGTATACTGATGCAGATGATGACAATGCACATCTCTCTAGAACCATTGGAAAGTTGGAGCCATCATATGTGATCCGCAAGTTTCTGGATGCTCAGCGCATCCACAACCTGACCGCCTATCTGCAGACCCTGCACCGACAATCTCTGGCCAATGCTGACCATACCACCCTGCTTCTGAACTGCTATACCAAGCTTAAGGACAGCTCAAAGTTGGAGGAGTTCATCAAGGTCCCGGGTGATGTTGGGGGGATGATTCCTAGAGGGCCCCACTGAGCATGAAGTGCCTCTACCAGGGCTTGCTCTTTTTCAACAGCACACAGGGTAAGGGCTGCCCTTATCTGGGAACCAGCACCCTCTATTCTATAAATGGGGAAGAGGAGGAGTTATTCACGGCTAGTTCTTGTTCTTCTCCCCTCTTATTTTTTTTTAAATAATTTTTTAGGTGTTGATGGACCTTTATTTTATTCATTTATTTTTATGTGGTGCTGAGAATCAAACCCAGTGCCTCACAGTTGTGAGGTAAGCACTCTACCACTGAGCCACAACCCCAGTCCATCCCTTCTTATTTTATAATGCAAGAAATTTCCTTAGTATCTAAGCCCAATGGCATTAGGGAAGCCCTGTGTCCCCAGAGATATCCCTCTAATGGTAGGGACAAAGGAAGGCCTCTGGCCATTCATTAAATTCTGAGAGGCTGGCCAGCATGTTTTCAAAGCATTGACTTCATTACTTGAGGAATGTGTCTTATCATAAGATGCCTATTTCCTCTCCCTTCCCTAGTCACCTTTGTGCAAATGATTTTGTCTACTGTCTCCCTGGCAGACAAAGAGCGAGAGTGAAGTCCACTTTGATGTAGAGACAGCCATCAAGGTTCTCCGGCAGGCTGGCTACTACTCCCATGCCCTCTATCTGGCTGAGAACCATGCACATCATGAGTGGTACTTGAAGATCCAGCTAGAGGACATTAAGGTGGGTGAGGCTCTTGATTCAAGCAGAGCCCTGTTCTTTTTTTGAGGACATTCTGGAATGATGAACCTGGTGGGTGAGGCAGGAGTGGGCACTAGTCTGCTGTTTTCTTCACAGAATTATCAGGAAGCCCTTCGCTATATCGGCAAGCTGCCTTTTGAGCAGGCAGAGAGCAACATGAAACGCTATGGCAAAATCCTCATGCACCACATACCAGAGCAGACAACCCATTTGCTAAAGGGACTTTGTACTGACTATCGACCAAGCCCAGAAGGCCGAGGAGACAGGGATGCTCCAGGATGCAGGGTAAAGCCTCAAGGAGAAAAACTTTTGATAGCAGGTATTACCTTAGGGGCCGCCTGGGTACCAAGACCACTTACTCCCCTCTCTCCCTCAATGCTAGGCCAACTCTGAGGAGTTCATCCCCATCTTTGCAAACAACCCAAGAGAGCTGAAAGCCTTTCTAGAGCACATGAGTGAAGTACAGCCAGACTCACCCCAGGGAATCTATGATACCCTCCTTGAGCTACGGCTGCAAAACTGGGCCCATGAAAAGGATCCACAGGTGAGGCTTGGCTACATATGCAAAGGTGTTAGAGAGAAGACAGTTCTTGGGCTGGCGGGTATAGCTCAGTGGTAGAGCATTTGCCTAGTATGTCTGAGGCCCTGGGTTCCCCAGCACTGAAAAACAAAAACAAAGATAGTTGTTTTTTTTTTTTTTTTGGTACTGGGGATTGAACCCAGGGATGCTTAACCACTGAGCCACATCACCAGCCCTTTTTAATTTTTTATTTTGAGACAGGGTCTCATTAAATTGCTTAGGGCCTTGCTAAGTTGCTAAGGCTGGCTTTGAATTTGTGATCCTCCTGCCTCAGCCTCCCAAGTGGTTGGGATTACAGGTGTGTGACACCATGCCCAAGATAGTTCTTGCTGTCTCTATTCTTCCATCCTTGTGGCTGCCTTTTGCTGCTTTCCTTATGCCATTATACCTGGCCCTAGGGCTAAATGGTTTTCAATGAAGAGGAAACTGTACTGAGGGAAGAAGAGAGTCTACTGGCCTATCTCAAGAGACTTTTTGATTTTCCCTTCATGTCCAGCAGCCCTATCCTCCTTCTTCCCTAGATCAAAGAGAAGCTTCATGCAGAGGCCATTTCCCTGCTGAAAAGTGGCCGCTTCTGTGACGTCTTTGACAAGGCGCTGGTCCTGTGCCAGATGCATGACTTCCAGGATGGAGTCCTTTACCTCTATGAACAAGGGAAACTGTAAGATTTGGAGACTCCCAGGGAAAGGAAAATCCAGGTAATTTTCCAGGGACAGTCAGTGAGATGTGCCCTTGCCCCTGCCCTAGGTTCCAGCAAATTATGCACTACCACATGCAGCATGAACAGTACCGGCAGGTGATCGCGGTGTGTGAGCGCCATGGGGAGCAGGACCCCTCATTGTGGGAACAGGCCCTCAGCTACTTTGCCCGCAAGGAAGAGGACTGCAAGGAGTATGTGGCAGCTGTGCTCAAGCATATTGAAAGCAAGAACCTCATGCCACCTCTTCTAGGTACTTGGGAAGACAGGATGGGTGGGCAACAGGCAGCTGACAGGGGCCCTGTAGCATGAGTCCTTCAGCTCTATCCAGAGGGGACTGGTTGGTTCATTGTCTTGTTTCCTCTTGGACCCCAATCTCAGTGGTGCAGACTCTGGCTCACAATTCTACAGCCACCCTATCCGTCATCAGAGACTACCTGGTCCAAAAACTGCAGAAACAGAGCCAGCAGATTGCACAGGATGAGCTGCGGGTACGGCGGTACAGAGAGGAGACCACCCGCATCCGCCAGGAGATCCAGGAGCTCAAGGCAAGGTACCAGCAGCTGGATACATGGAGGGGGGTATAGGGGATAACCAATAACCTTGACCTCACAGGGTGTACTTTTTCCAAACAGAGGATTGTATGGAGTGTTTTCATCCTTTTTTTTTTTTTTGGTGCAGTGCTGGGGATAAAACCCAGGGTCTTGCACATTCCAGGCATATGCTGTATCTACCATTAAGCTACACCACATCCCCTTGAAGATCTATTTTAATGGAGGAATTCCAAAGAATGGTTTATTGTTTAAATCATTATTTATTGGCCTTTGGAGTTAATATTAAATTGAGGCAGGTATTTTTCTTTCTGTTTATGCCTGATTTACCTTCTCTAAACACATTTGTGGTTGGAAGCCATTCTGCAGTAAAAGTCTTGACTTTAGAAAATGCAGAAAGTGCCGGACATGGTAGCACATGCCTGTAATCCCAGCAGCTGGGGAGGCTGAGGCAGGAGGATCATGAGTTCAAAGCCAGTCTCAACAACTTAGCAAGGCCCTAAGCATCTCAGCAAGACCCTCCTCTAAATAAAACATAAAAAAGGGCTGGGGAGGGATGTGGCTCAGTGGTTATGCACCCCTGGGTTCAATCCTCAGTGTGTGTGTGGGGGCGGTGGAATTCAGAAAGTAGGTAATTTAGAATTACTCGTGGTAAGCATTATTCCCAAGTCTTCTCTGCCTTTAACAATGTAAAATATTTTTAGACAAGTTTCTTCATACCACAAATACTTATTGAGCCCCTGTTATGGGCCACACAGACAAGAAGGCCTGCCTTTACAGAGCTCACATCATAGAGGAAGAAACAAACAGTAAGCATCTTAATAGGCAACCTATTATAGTGTGTTGGATTGTGGTAAATTCTAAGAGAAAGTTAACAAGAGCCGGGAACAGGAGTGTATATTTCAAGGTATTTATTTATTTATTATATGAGTACTGGGGATAGAACCCAGGACCTTGTGCATGCTAGCTCTACCACTGAGCTACATCTCCAGCCCCACTACAGCTTTTTATCAAACGTAGTTAGTTTTGCAAAGGTAGGTAAATCACAATTTTAGATTAGGTAGGCCAGAAAGGCCTTATTAAAAGGGTCACATCTGAGTGTTTACCTAAAAGGGAATTTAGTAGTAGTGAAAACTCAAAGCGGTAAAACTATCCCTCTGGGTTACTAGCACTTGCTAAGCCTCCAAGTCCAGGATAGTTGTCCTCATTTGACTCCCTTTAAGTGATAAGAAGAGCAAGCAGGGCTTTTAGTCCTTCATAGGGAACTTTACTTATCCATTCCAGGTGCCTGCTCTCTCAGAGGGGTGCTTGGTCCTGTCCTCATTCTTTGCCACTCATTTCTGTTATCCCTTGCCCATAGTCCAAAGATTTTCCAGAAGACCAAGTGTAGCATCTGTAACAGTGCCTTGGAGTTGCCCTCAGTCCATTTCCTGTGTGGCCATTCCTTCCATCAGCACTGCTTTGAGAGTTACTCTGAAAGTGATGCTGACTGCCCCACCTGCCTCCCTGAAAACCGGAAGGTCATGGATATGATCCGCGCCCAGGAACAGAAACGAGATCTCCACGATCAGTTCCAGCATCAGGTGGGGATGAGTGGCCATGTGGGACAGGGAACTTCCACCAGCACAGAGCCCCCAGAGTCCTGGAGGGCTCATTTTTGTTTTTCTCTTCAGGAAACAAGCACTTTAGTTCTGATTCTTACTTCTCTTTCCCTATAGCTCAAGTGCTCCAACGACAGCTTCTCTGTGATTGCTGACTACTTTGGCCGAGGCGTTTTCAATAAATTGACTCTGCTGACTGACCCTCCCACAGCTAGACTGACCCCTAGCCTGGAAGTGGGGCTGCAGCGGGATCTGCTGATGCACTCCAAGAGGGGAACTTAAGTAGCTCTTGGGAAAGCCTGTGGCATGGTGGATATGGGCCATGGTTGCACAGAAGGGAGGCAGAAGTGCCCACGGCTCCACTCTGATTTGATGCCATTGCCCTCATGATCTGAGGGGACTTTCTTTTCATGCCCCTTTTGCCAGCCTGCTGTCCTTCCTGTTGACTAGCAGAATAGATTAATCCAGACTAATGGGGGAGGGCACCTCAGCAACCTCTGAGTATGGACAATAGCTGCTTTATTCTCTGTTCAAGAGCACCAGGCTGTGCTTGGGTCCCTGCTCTGAGTCTATAAATAAAAGAATATAATGATTTGAGGGTTGAAACATCTTTTTTTGGGAACTTTCTGGATTTTTAACTGTGTATTACGTACTTTCCTCTGTTCTGGAGTCCAGTTCCCTTCCTACAGACTTGGAGATTATGTTGATTCACCCTTATCTCAGCAGTCAGTGGGGCCTGGGGCATTGAGCACAGTTCAACTTACTGTAGAAGCTCTTCAAAAGGCAATAATGTGCTGGCAGGGAGGCATAAAAAAAATCCCAGGAACTCAGGAGGTTGGGGCAGAATTGCAAGTTGAAGGCCCTAAGCAACTTATCCAGAACCTGTCTCAAAATAAAAAGGGCTGGAGATGTAGTTCAGGGGCAAAATGCCCCTGAACTACATCTAGTACCAAAAGGAAAAAAAGGCCTAATGACCAAGTTTCAACTAAGGCACACAAAAGAGCTCTTTTTTGGGGGTGAGGGTGGGGTATTGGGGATTAAAGCCAAGGGCACTCAACCACTGAGCCACATCCTCAGCCCATTTAAAAAAATTTTTTTTTAGTTGTAGGTGGACCCAATACCTTTATTTCTTATTTATTCATATGTGGTGCTGAGGATCGAATTCAGTGCCTCACGCGCATTAGACATGTGCTCTACCGCTGAGCCACAACCCCAGACCCTCTTCAGCCGATTTTTAAAATTGTGAGACAGTGTCTAAGTTGCTTAGGGCCTAGCTAAGTTGCTGAGGCTGGCCTTGGACTTGTGATTCTTCAGCCTCAGCCTCCCAAGTTGCTGGGGTTACAGGTGTGCTAGCCAAACAGCTTGATCTTTAGTCTTGCTGGTCTTCTTAGCTCATGTTTGGGAAAAATACTCAAGCAGGAAGCAGATTCAGAGGAAGCCTTGAGTCCAGCCTGCCTTCATTATATGTAGGCTGGTGTTTTGCTATACTGATACTAGATGATAAACTGGCTAGATGATAAATAGCTTTTTTTTTTTTAATGGTACCAGAAATTTAACCCTATTGAAACATTTTCCCTTTTTGAAGTGGTCAGCTGAAGTTTATGTCAGTGGGTATTCGTTATAAACGAAATTATAAATTTGGGGTACACTTCCTGTCAGACAATTGTTCCGGTGGGGTGTTTAATTGAAGATCTAGTAACATGGCACTGTGATTTAGTAACACTGTGATTTAGGTAGTCTTTAAAAGAGGCAGTACTGCAGCCACAGTGATAGATTTTTGGATCAGTTGAGCTGAGACTGAATCCTAGCTGTGTTGTTTGACTTAGAGCAACTCTTTAAAATTTTATGTATTTACTTTTTTGAGATGGGGTCCTGCTATGTTGCCCAAGCTGGTTTCAAACTTCCAGGTTCAAGTAATCCTCCTGTCAGCTTCTGGAATACTTTCAGAATCTCAGTTTCTTCATCTGTACATTACCTTGTACAGCTTTTTGACCTAAAGAGCAAATAGCTGTCAGGTGGTTAGTACATGGGTGCTTAATCTATTAGTAGTGTTAGTGGGAAAAGCATTTTTTTCTAGTAAGCCCTTTTCCCACCAACATTACTTTTTTTTTTTTTTTAAATAACATCTGGTTTTGTATTATCTTGCAGTCTTTCAAATGTTTATTTTTTAGTTGTAGTTGGATACAATATCTTTATTTTATTTATTTATAAGTGGTGCAGAGGGCCTCACGTGCTAGGCCAGCACTCTACCACTGAGCCACAACCCCAGCCCCTCCCACCAACATTACTTAATGTGGTGTTGACACTCCCCGGTCGTAATTAGGTCTTTAGGCATGACCTTTAATCTCTCTCAACCTGTTTGCTGATTTTAAAGAACAGAAATGATGACTACTTCAGGGTTATAGCAAAGCTAAGTTTAACCAGAGGAAAGGAAGTATCACCTAAACTGTACGAATTGCTTGTGCCACTGCTGGGGAGAGGAAACTATAAATTCTGAATGAGAAGCCTTTGGGAACAGCCCTTTTATCTGTCTATGATAAATGCAGCCCAGCGGGCACGGTAACTTGCTTAAGTACCCGGTATTTAGTCATACTGGACATTTTAGGGTTAACAGATCCTCCCTTTCCTCCTGGGCATGGTTAACTCCTGTTTAATTGGCTATCCTTACGGGGGCGAAAGGCAGTTTATAGGTAAAACTGGGAAGCCTCTCTTAGCCTCTGACCATCAATACTCCTGATTCAGAAAGACGTGGCAGGCCTGGTTCTCAAAATGGAAAGCCCCCGGGGCGAAAGGGAACTCACGCTCCGGGCGAGCCCGCAGAGCAGTGGCGGCGAAGGCGGCTCTGTTGTAATCATTCTAATTCCCCTCCAGAGGAAGGTACCTCCCCTTCGAGGGAAGGCGCCGGACGTGACGCTGAACCTTCAGCAGTCCCGTAGTCAGACCGTGGGACTAGCTCAGGCCCACGTGTCCCCAGTTCCCGCCAGCTCGAGATCCCGGCCTCCACGGACCTCAGGGCACTTTAGGGGCACCACCCGCCCAACTTCCTGAGCGGAGTCATGTCTGGCAACGGTAACGCGGGTAACGCGGCTGCAACGGCGGTGAGTCCTGAGCGGGTGACCGGCAAGACTTGAGGCTTCCGGAAGAGCCATGCAACGATTGGCCCGACGTTGCCATCCTCCTTTGTCTATTGGTTGGAATGGCTTTCCGTCATTTTTTTCCTCTATGTTTTTTTAAAGGGCCAGTAGCTAGGTTAGCTTTTGGAAGAAAAGGGAAAATCAGTGAGGAGTGGGGGAGGGGTTAGGTGTGGAAGTACTGTCAGCCGTGGAACCTTCATCCTTGAGGACTTATCCGTGCTCCTTCCGTCTAGGCCTTGTATATTTGGCTCTAGGGTTAGTAAACTAGCACGGGAGAAGTTCATCTACATAAGCAGCGTTCTTTCATAAGATACAGGCCAGTGGGGCCACCTTGGAAAACATTCGCTTCTGATTCAAAGGAGAGCACGTTCCCAATTCTCCGAACTGCGTATAAATGCCTTGGAAGTAGAGCCTTGTCCCTTTCTGCTTTATAGCAGTCACCCAGCCTCATGAGACTGGGGATTTGTCTTTCCAACCTGGATCTTCCCATTCTTAGCTTGACTGCCGACCCATTCGCTGGTGCACAGGCAGACTACAGAGCCATAGAGGCTACTGCATGCCTGAGATAAGACAGAAGGGGCGGCTGCTTATCTCCTTCTTTCCAGCCTGCGGGTGAGCAATGGGTTTCTTTGCTAGTGCAGACATGCCAGAACACTGAGCTAGAAGGAAAAAGTTGATCTTTCCATTATTAGCTGTGTGATCCTAAGCGAATCATTTCACCTCTCAGTGCCAGCCTTTGCTTTTGTAACATCCTTCGACAATTGCCTGCCCTGTCTACCTAGTAGAATTGTTGTGAAGGCAACAATATGCAAAAGCAATAGAGCTAGCTGTTCATCATGCTGGTCTCAAACTTCTCACCTCCAGCAATCCTCCCACTTTGCCTCCCAAGTGTTGGGACTATCAGTGGGAATCACTGAAACCTGCTCGGTGTGGTTTGGTACTGGAGATTGAACTCAGGGGTTCTTCACCGCTAAGCAAGATCCCCAGTCCTTTTTTATTATTTGTTTTAAGATAGGGTATCGTTAAGTTGCTGAGGGTCTTACTAAGGTGCTGAGGCTGGCCTCAAACTTGCAATGCTCCTGCCTCAGCCTCCTGAGTCTGGGATGACAGACATACTCCAGTGTGCCCAGATGCAAATATGTATTTTTTAATGGAACAATTTGACTTGAATATGTTTTGCAGATTCAGTAACTTGAGGGATTGCTTGAATTTTGCAGCTGGGACCTTAGATTCCTTTTTCTGGGCTTCCTATGGTAGAATTTTAGAGTCCTGTTTCAAGCCCAGCCAAATTTGCAAGGGGCCTTACAGAGATGATTTATTGAAGGAGTGATCATAGTGGAATAGACTTGAGTCCAAGAACACCAAGCTCTTACCTCCTCCAACAATAAAGGCACCAGATGTCTGACTGCAAAAGAACTTCATAGGATGAAGATCCTAGAACAGGGGAAGTTGACGTTTCTACAGTGGCTCCTGTTTGATGTAGAAAGAAATAGAACCTCTGACTCACACTAAAGAACCCAATTTTACCTGCTTGGCACTGAATACCTTCATCCAAGGTGCCTGACAGGAAGAAGTGTGTCCCATTGAGGGTTTTTTTTTTTTTTTGGGGGGGGGGGCAGGGATATGCCAGGGATTGAATTCAGGGGCTCTTGACCACTGAGCCACATCCCCAGCCCTATTTTGTATTTTATTTATTTAGAGACAGGGTCTTACTGAGTTGCTTAGTGCCTCACGTTTGCTGAGGCTGGCTTTGAACTCGTGATCCTCCTGCCTCAGCCTCTTGAGCTGCTAAGAGGCATGTACCACCATACCCAGCCTCCCATTGAGTTTTTGGCTTGAGATCTGACACCCCAACATTTACTTGATGAGACCAGAGGGAGCACTCTTGATGAATGAATGTTAGGCAGTTCAACCTCATAGTCTTATAGATATTGAGGCAGATGTTACATCATCATTTCATAGATGAACAAACAGGCCCTGGTGGGATGGTGCAATGTTACCCAACAAGAGGCTGTACATTAGATCATTTGACCCAAGTCCAGTAGGTGCATTCCAACCAGATTAAGGGACCCTTAGTGTGGCAGCTTCCAGGTAGTTCTCAGCATCTGGTGGCACTGAAGCTTTCTGGAGAACCTGCACTGTGCTGGATCATAAACCTGTACTCCAGTGATGTGTGACTCCAGCTGCCCTGCCCAGCCAACTGTAGGCTCCACCCTCCCTTTGGCCAGGCTGATGGGCCTTATCTCTTTACCCACATGTTTGTGTACAGCACTCCCACTGAGAATTGACTTGGCCAGGGTGGGCTTTGAGTCTCAGTGTCCTGGTTACTGCCACAACAGTAGTAGCAGATCCTACCATTGCTTCCCTCTGGATCCTGAAGAGGGAAGAAGGTACTGAGGAAGGTCAAGGGACTAGTTTTGAAGTATTTTTCCACTCTGAGGCTCAGCCAGCCACACACAGGCCAGAGACTGAGGTTTCTTTCTTCTGAGTTAGTGAGTCTGGTTCTTGGACAAGGAACACAAGGATCAGAGGGGACTGTAACCCAGAGATTTTTTTTTTTCAACAGGAAGAAAACGGCTCAAAGATGAAAGTAATTCGAGTGGGTACCCGTAAGAGCCAGGTAAGTGTGGACATTGGGTGGAGGAGGTTTGTCAGAAAAATTCTGGTGCTCACAGGATGACAAATTGAGGGGGCCAGAGGGTCAGCTCCCAGCATAGAGGAAATGAGGTAGCTGGGGGTTAAATCCTGTGGGGAATGGCAGATTAATTTCTGTAGAAAATTACATCCTGAGCTAGGGTGCAGAGGACTCCCAGGCCAGGCTCTTCTCTTTCCCAGGTGAGAATTCCATTCCCTTTAGGATCTCCCTGACCTTATGAGGATCTGAGCTTGGAGCAGTGGCCAGGGAAGGGCAGGACTAATACAAATCTCTGTCCTCAGCTGGCTCGCATACAGACAGACAGTGTGGTGGCAATGCTGAAAGCGTTATACCCTGGCCTGCAGTTTGAAATCAGTAAGTTTCCTGGAGATGTATGGAAGTTAATGGGAAGCCAGTATTAGTGGAGGGGAAAGCACAGGGTTCCTGGCTTTGCTTATCACCAAAGACTGGCCCCTGTCTCCAAGAACCCCTCTTGGCTTCTCCCAGTTGGAGGGCTGGCTCTCCTCTGAACATCTCTAGCTCCGACTGTCTGGGTTAATTTGGCATTTAATATCTTCTGCCTTGGATTTTTTTGTGAGTGGGTCTGTCTTCCTGTTAGATGGTGGGGAAGGAGCTTATGTGGCTCTGTTCCACTAGGAATTTTAATACAGTACTGGGCAGAGTAGGGGCTCAATAAATGCTGATTAATGATGTGATTGGTTGATTTTCTTCTCAGTTGCTATGTCCACCACAGGGGACAAGATTCTTGATACTGCACTCTCTAAGGTAACAACAACTTCCCTTCATTCCTTATACCCCTTCATTCTTCCTTGCCCTAAAAGATTCACTCTGAGGCTCTCTCTTGCCTGGCAGATTGGAGAGAAGAGCCTGTTTACCAAGGAGCTAGAGTATGCCCTGGAGAAGAATGAGTAAGTGGAGACAGGAGAGCATGGCACAATCTCTTGCTGGGATCCCTGTATGCTACAGATCCAGTGATCAGTAAAGCTGCTAGTGTAGACCAGATAAAATAGGGGACTCATATGTGGGGTTCAGGCTTCTGAAAAGGAGAGTGACCTGGTTTGGAGCCATCTGGCTGCTTGGAATGTAAGAGTGATTGGGAAAATGGGGTAGAAGGTAAGTGGGGAGGAGAGCATATCAAAGGTCCCAAGGCCTGGGGAAGGCCTACTTCCTGAACTACCCTTGGCTCCACTACTGAAGCTGAGGCAGGAGCCAACTGCTTCAGCCCCTTCTCCTCTCCCTGCCTCTAATCTCTCTAGAGTTGACCTGGTCGTTCACTCCCTGAAGGACCTCCCCACTGTGCTGCCTCCTGCCTTCACCATTGGAGCCATCTGCAAGTAAGAGTCCTGGAAGCAAGGGGCCTGAGCAGGGGGTAGACCTCACAGGAGACTTTGCTTTTCCCTCTGGGACTTGGTCCTCTGCTTTGAGTGTGGCAGAAAACTCAGAATATGCCAGTTAGTTAGCTACTGAGAGAATGGAAATGACTCAAATTGAAATTTCTCCTTCATTCCATGATCTTCCTTCCTCCTCCAGGCGGGAAAACCCCTGTGATGCTGTTGTCTTTCACCCAAAATTTGTTGGGAAGACCCTAGAAACCTTGCCAGAAAAGAGGTGAGTGGGGCCTGGATGGTCATCCTGGTGGGAGGAGCAGGAAAGGAACAGTGGCTGCCTAGTGATAAATTTTAAATCCTCTTTCTGAGCAGCACTGTGGGGACCAGCTCCCTGCGGAGAGCAGCTCAGCTGCAGAGAAAGTTTCCACATCTGGAGTTCAAGAGTATTGTATCCTTTAGAAGGAGGGGTCAAGATTCTTGATACTTGAGGAAGAAGATAAGACCTAGATGACCCTGGAAGTCCTGAGAGTGGAAGGGGCTTCTGGTGCAGGTGGCCCATAGGGGCAGCAGGCTGACTGTCTTTCCATCCACCCATTCACCCATCCTTCCATGTATCCATCCATCCATCTGCAATCCTTTAATGTTTTCTTAGCCCAACGTAGATGCCTCACATTGGGGATAATGATGAGTCATATAAACTTTGTCCTTACTTATGTAGAATGAAAAGTTTACATTTTAGTTAGGTCTATAGATAGGCATTGATGATACAAAGTGATAGTGAATAGTGATTGTTTCTGGGGGCATAGAGGTGCTTCCATTTTTACTTTATATATGCTACTATATTATTTTGATTTTTTTTTTTTTACTATGTAGTGGGTTTTGTTTGTTTGTTTTGTATTAGAGATTGAACCCAGGGATACTTAAGTAATTACCCACTGAGCAACATCCCCAGCCTTTTTTTGGGGGGGTACCAGGGATTGAACTCAGGGACACTCAACCATTGAGCCACATCCCCAGCCTTTTTTGTATTTTACTTAGAGACAGGGTCTCACTGAGTTGCTTAGCAACTCGCTTTTACTGAGGCCATCTTTGAATTCGAGATCCTGCTGCCTCAGCCTCCCCAGCCTCTGGGATTACAGGAGTGCGCAACTGTACCCAACATTCTCAGCTCTTTTTATTTTTTGAGGCATGGTCTCACTAAGTTACTAAGACTGTCCTCAATCTTGGAATCCTCTTCTCTCAGCCTCCCAATTTGTTGGGATTACAGGTGTGCACCACCATGCCTGGTGAATATATAGTTTTATAAAACTAATTTAAAAAAACTAATTTTAAAAATGGTATATGCTAAGTGCTTAATGGATAAAAATGGGGATTCTCTGGAAGCATCTAGCTGGAACATCTAAACAGAGACTTAGGGATCATGGAAGGTTTCTCTGGAGTCTTGTAACCTTGGGCAAGTTATTTAACCTTTCTGTATCATTGTCCTCATCTGTATAGTACTGCACATCTACTGCACAGGGCTGTCATGAAAATGAAATGAGCTGATATGGGAAAGCACTTTAGAACAGCATGGTGTTGTAAATGGTAGCTGTTGTCATGAAGCTGAGAGCTAAAAGATGGGTAGATGGAGAAGAAAAGAAACTCCAAATAGCATGTGGCTTCTGTTAGTCCTTAGCATCTCTCCGCAGCGGGGAAACCTCAACACCCGGCTTCGGAAGCTGGATGAACAGCATGAATTCAGTGCCATCATCCTGGCTGTGGCTGGCCTGCAGCGCATGGGCTGGCAGAACCGGGTGGGCCAGGTAGGGGCTTCCAATTTCTCCTCCCTGAGTTCATCTGTTTCTCCTTCCTTCCTGTACCATCTCCTCCTCCTCCTTCTTTCTTTTTTTTTTTTTTTGTACTAGAGATTTAACCCAGGGGCACTTTACAACTGAGCTACATTCTCTTCTCGGCCCTGTTTATTTGGTTGTTGATTTATATTTATTTATTTACCTATTTATTTATTTTGAGGCCGGATCTCACTGAGTTTCTTAGGGCCTCACTAAGTTGCTGAGGCTGGCCTTGAACTTGCACTCCTCCTGTCTCAGCCTCCTGGGCTGCTGGGATTACAGGTGTGTACTGCACTGCCATGCCTGGCTGTACCACCTCCTCCTCCTTTTTTTTTTTTTTTTTTCTTTGTCACTGTAGATGGGCAGTATGCCTTTATTTGTTTCATTTTATATGGTGCTAAGGATTGAACCCAGTGCCTCATAAATGCTAGGTGAGTGCTCTGCCACTGAGCTACAGCCTCAGCCCCACCTGACCTCTAATCTAATGCTGCAAATAGATTCCCAGGATGGGGGAGATTGGAAAACAAAGGCCAGACTCCTGCTTGTGCCTCCTCAGGCTTTCTAGATGTTAATCGAAGTACATCTCATTGCTGGATGCTTTTGGGCATCCCTGACCTCTCCCCACCCTTCTACCTGTTCTACTTCCACAGATCCTACATCCAGAGGAATGCATGTATGCTGTAGGCCAGGTAAGCTTGAGAAGCCACTTGTTAATTTGCTCCCTTCCCTTTGTTCTCAACAAGGAATCTGGTCTCACAACCTACAATATCTGCATTCCTCAAAATAAAATTATCAGGGAGGGGGCCTTGGATTGCTACTGGCCCCAAAGACCCTGGGGAACAGGCAGAAGGGTGGTTCCCATACTTAGCTGCATTAGTTGAGCGAAGATCAAGCTTGATGTGTTTTCATCAGGGGGCCCTGGCTGTGGAAGTCCGAGCCAAGGACCAGGACATCTTGGATCTAGTGGGTGTATTACATGATCCTGAGACTCTGCTTCGCTGCATCGCTGAAAGGGCTTTTCTGAGGCACCTGGTAGGACCTGTGCTTGCCCTGGAGGAGGGGGGTGGGCAGCCAGGATGTGCTGTGTATGTAGTGATCACTCATTCTTGTTGAATGTTGTGAATGTGGAGGATGCAGGTCTTGGCCCAGCAGCCTTTTCAGTTATGTCCTCTGTATCTCTGAGGGCTGTGGTCAAAGCATAGGAACTTTTCATTGCAGGAAGGAGGTTGCAGTGTGCCAGTAGCAGTGCATACAGTGATAAAAGATGGGCAAGTAAGTAGGGGAAAATGGGTGGGAAGACAGGGAAGGACTACGGCATTTCTCCCTATGCATCCTAGGTTTCTAAGCAGTCCTCTCTCGGAATATGCTGAAGCAACCATTTTCTTTCCCAGCTGTACTTGACTGGAGGAGTCTGGAGTCTAGATGGCTCAGATAGCATGCAAGAGACAATGCAGGCTACCATCCATGTCCCCACCCAGGTACCAAGGATGGAGGGTGAGGAGGGAGTAATGAATAATAGTGCATGTAATCTTGTCATTCTCACCAAATCTCACCTCCTTCCTTCATCCAGTATGACGATGGCCCAGAGGATGATCCACAACTGGTAGGCATCACTGCCCGGAACATTCCGAGAGGAGCCCAGCTGGCTGCTGAGAACTTGGGCATCAGCCTGGCCAGCTTGTTGCTGAACAAAGGAGCCAAGAACATCCTGGATGTTGCACGGCAGCTTAATGATGTCCACTAAATGGCCTGTGGGGTTCAAGTGCTTGAATTGCCACTTTCCAGTGCCTATGTCTAGCCTTCAGGACACCTGTGATCAATGGGGAGTGATTACCCCAGACTGAACTGCAGGGTCTGAGACTTCCAAGGACTTGCCTCACCTTGGGGCATTGATGACTGCCTTGCCTTCTGTTAAGTGGGGCGTCATCTCTTTTTAGACATCCAAGCCAGTCTTTGAATGTAACCAACTCTACTAATAAACCAGCTCTGAAAAATGGTTGTTTTGGTGGGGCTGGAGAAAAGAGATAAAGCCCCTCCACCACTCATACCCCCCCCCCCTTTTTTTAACTAGGAATGGAACCCAGAGGCACTTTACCACTGAGCTACATCCCTAGCCCTTTTTGAGACAGGATCTCACTAAACTTAGTGCCTTGCTAAATTAAATTGCTGAGGATGGTCTCAAACTTGTGATCCTCCTGTGTCAGCCCCCAGAGTTGTTGAGATTATGGGCATTAGTCACCATGCCTGGCAAAACTCTTAAACCTTACTTGAGTCTAAGACCTTTGCTCAATGTTCTCCTGGAACTTTTTTTTTTTTTTGTGGGGGGTGGGTTGAGCTACATCCCCAACCCTATTAAGACAGGGTCTCACTGAGTATGCTTAGCACCTTCCTTTTGCTGAGGCTAGCTTTGAACTTGGGATCCTCCAGTCTCAGCCTTGGAGCTGCTGGCGCTGCTGGAATTAGTTATGGCAAGGCTCCCAGCTCTTCAATGTTTATACCTTGACAGTAATTTCAAACAAGTCCATTGTCTCACAGGGAGCACCAAGAAAGCAAGAGAATTGCTTTAAAATCTATGGCTTAGAGCCTAGAGTGTACTTCAGTGGTAGAGCACTTGCACAGTACAGAGGCCTCTGGCACTGCAAAAAAAAAAAAAAAAAAAAAAAAACCCAAATCCTAGGTTGTCCCTTTTCCAGTTAACAGTACAGCATATTTAACATTAGTCTCTTCCACCCCACTACTTCAGGAAAGAAAGCATACATGTTATTAACCCTACAACTCTTGTAAAATGAAAACACACTTCATTTTTTTTAAAAAAAGAATCCTTTAATAAACAAAATTAGACCATCTGAAACTCCCCAATACTTAAGGTTCTAGTCGTGGATGGGTTAGCTGCAAAATTCCAGTTCAGAAGCCAAGAGAGGCTCAGTCCAGGGATTAACTGACATGTGCTGGTATCTAGGTGCTTGGATTGCCGAGTTTAATGGCTGGAAGGGAAATGGGGTTGATAAGCCCGACAGGCCCAGTTTTCAGTCTCTTTCAGCACAAAACAACTCTATGTCCAAACTGGAGCAAACTTCCTAGGAGTCATCTCAGGAGGAAAGATTTGTCCTGGCCACACCACATAGGCCTATGAATGAAGACGGAGATGACTGAAAATCCTGGGACTTGGCATAAAGGGGGCACCAAACCAAAACAAGTGATCGATTTCTCTCAAAGCCTGGAAATCAACAGTCAACGTCTGAAAGTCCTGGCAAGAGCTAAGCACCACGCTGAAGAAATGATACATCCAGGCTGCAGCAACTGAGGAACTCACCTTGAGGGCTGCCGGCTTCTTGGCCTTGGCTGCCCACCTCTGCCCTACGTCAACGCGGAAAGCAAGTCTTCCAGAAGGTGCTGTGGCCTTACCGCAGCCCACCAGCCATTCTGAGATACCCGCACCAAGGAGGGCAGGTGCTGCGCCCCCAGCCCAGTCCCGCGGCGCAAGGGCCCCGAACGAGCCAGAGAAGGACGCCAGCCCGCCCCTCCTCCCGGTAGCCAGGACAAGGACCGAGGCCCTCTAGCGCCGCGGCAGGCCGTGCGGGCGCGGGGGAGGGGAGGGTGGGAGGCGGCGGGGACGCGAGGGGAGGGGGCCGGGCGCCGCGGTTCGCACGCCTAGCGGCCCAACGTGGCTCAGCTCTTTCCGTGAGGGCGGTGGTGGCCCTTAAAAGGGCCTTTGTGATAGCATAGGGAGGGCTGGGCAGCCGGCCGCAGCGCGGGCACCCCTCAGTACTCCTGAGAGGCCTGGGTGGCCTTCTTGCCGCCCGCCGGCGCCTTCGGCCCCACGGTGGCGCTGGTCTTCTTGGGCAGCAGCACGGCCTGGATGTTGGGCAGGACGCCCCCTTGAGCGATCGTCACGCCGCCCAGAAGCTTGTTGAGCTCCTCGTCGTTGCGGATGGCCAGCTGCAGGTGGCGGGGGATGATACGCGTCTTCTTGTTGTCGCGGGCCGCGTTGCCCGCCAGCTCCAGAATCTCAGCGGTGAGGTACTCGAGCACCGCCGCCAGATAAACCGGCGCGCCGGCGCCCACTCGCTCGGCGTAATGGCCCTTCCTCAGCAGCCGATGTACTCGGCCCACAGGGAACTGGAGACCCGCGCGAGAAGAGCGCGACTTGGCCTTAGCGCGGGCCTTGCCGCCAGTCTTGCCGCGACCGGACATAATGCGCGAGGTAGAACAGTGAAGAACAGCGTCTCTGAAGACTTCTCAACTGCCGCCCGCCGCAGTCCAACTGCTGCCGCGCGCGCCGCAGGGCCGCCCTTATAAGCCCCTAGGGCACACCCCCGCGCCCTTCCGATTGGTTCTTTTCTCCAATACCCGCCTCCGGTTGGTTGCGATTAACCCTTCCGTGACGTGCCTCAGCTGGGAAAGCGCGCCCGGCGATTGGTCGAATTTGAAAACCTTTTGCCCGGGGAAAAAGACGAGGAAGAGCGATAGCACACAGCCGGCCTACCACCTCCGAGTGTGGCCAATCCATGTAAAGCGCGGGAGATTTAAACCCTATAGCCAGAGACCAAAACCGGAAGCCAAAAAGGGTAGCACCTGAATCCCTGCTGGATAGCCCCTGGGAAATCCGTGCTGGCCTATGATTTTTAAAGGAAAGGAGTCAACTCTACAACTATCACTGCCTCCCTTCCAGGTCTGTTCACTCCTCACTCCCTCCTCTTATCTGGCAAAGGGTGTGTAAAAAAGAAAGAAAGAAGGCCTCTTGAAAGTTCCATCCTATGCCAGAACACAAATCCTCCATCTCACCTGAAGTGTGTTTCAATATTTATTCAACATGTTCTGTTTGGGCTCAGTTCTGTTTACTGCTTGCTAGAAAGTGTCAGAGATAGGCATTCTCTTGGAAGAGGTACCTCCAAACTCTCCCAATCTCTCCTAATCTGCTCATAGAGGAAATATACCTACAAGGAACAACAAGAAAAAAATCAACTCTTTATTGTCACCAGTGAGAGCATCTGCCCCCACCTTACTAATCAGAACACTTAATTTAAAGTATCAATGTCTGTGTAGTGGCCCTTCCTCAGCAGCCAATATAGTCAGCTAGGGAACTGGAGACCGACTGGTATTCTATCTGGAAGCATATTCCTTGAGTCAGGACTCTGAATGTTAAATTATAAGTATCTGCATTATAGTTGCTGCATCCCACCTTAGGAGGCTGCAAAGATCAGATGGGAAGGGAAAGTGGCAAGATGAAGAAAATCATAGCCAAAGTCCAATTAATATCATTGGAGGGCTAGAAAGGCCCAGAAAGTCGATAATAACTGGTGAAGGAAAACGCAACAACAAAATCTGGAGTATAGTGAACAGTGGGAGAGGCCTGGGCCTGGAGGCAGTCTTGGACACAAGATTGGCCCAGGTTAGGACCCTGGAGACTGTGCCATAGTAAAGGGCAATCTTCAGGGAACTCAAACATCATAAAAGAGTCGGACAAGCTGGTATCGAATGGAGAAAGTGATAGCACTGCCCAGGATCTGCAAGGAGAAATGGACTGGAATAAGAACCACGGAGAACAGGAGACAAAGAGGTATAAACTCCACCCTCAATCTCACCTGCAGCAGTAGCAGGAGCAATGTGAGGTTTCTCTCATGTATGGGCCCAAAGATTTTAAGTAGCAAGTTGATGAGAGTCATGTTGTTACACTCAGTAAAGGCACCATCCTCATTCTCACTCTGGCGCACTGTGACTAGCCTGAGGCTTTCTGCTACCTGGAGGGACCAGAGGTGAAGAGAAGTTCAGCTAATACCTACGTTTCAGGAATGGGGATCTACTTAATACTGCCAGCCTCCCCTTGGATCTGATGTAGACCTAGGATCCCCATTTCCTGAGTTCAGAATGGTGGCCTGGGGCCTTACCTCCTTGTTACCTTGTTACCTTTAAAATAAAAGTGCCCAAGAAAGAAAGGCTCTTGGTCTTGAACTTGGAATAGCTCATCTCCAGTTTGCCTGTTTTGGTATTGAGTCTGCAGGGGGGAAGACAGATTCATGTGATCAGCCCTCTAGTCAAAGACCTCTCTCCTCCCTGTAGTTAATTACTAGGAAAAGCACTGAATGTGAAATCAAACAACTTGAGATCTATTTCTGGCTCTGCTGTATGATCAGAACTGCAATGAACTTTAAATGAAATGATGTAAGTAAATGTGCTTTGTAAATTATAAATGGCTACCTACAAGGGAAGAGTTAGCTCTTCCTTGGAGCCTACAAAGCAAATATATAGGCTGGCTTTAGATATCCCAAGTGAAAGGCTATGATGCCCCAAAGTGGCTACCTGGGTATACGGTGACGAGGGCAGGGGATGATATGCAGGAGCTGAGGCAGTGAATAGAGGAAGTTGAACACCTGTGGCATGAAGAAGAGTAGCATGGTCTTGCTGAAGTGTCCCAAGATGCCCACCACGGCAAAGGTCATGCCAGCAAAGTAGCAGAAGGTATCTCCCACAAATACTCGTGATGGATACCTGTGTAGGAAAGAACATCTGAACCAGTGGCAAGAGACATTACCAATACTCTCTCCCACATCACACACTCTCAGCAGTGAGCTCACCCTGACCCTAGTTTTGAGAGGAGGCTATAGTTGTCACAGCCACTCTGCAGGACCCAAGGCCCTGAATTCATCTATTCCTGGGGGCTCCATAGCATACATCCCCAACTTCTACTCAGCAGAGAATAATTTCAGAATACTATCAGGCTGTGTAGCTCAGTGGTAGAGTACTTGACTGGCATGTGCCAAAGCCACGGCTTTTCTAGCAACACGGGGAAAAGTGATAGAATGCTACTATCTGAAGACCCAGAAAACAGTCAATGAAGGTATGCATAGATTTAGCCTCTCCATTAAGAGCTAGGTTGTTATCAGGACCATCTTTGCCAGGTGTTCAGATAGTTGTCTTCCTTATCCACCAGGCTACTTACCAGTTATGATAGAGTAATCCCAAGGTGGTGAAAAAAAAGGGTATCATGAAGTAGAGGGAAAATACATGATCATCTCGATAATCACCTTTGAAAGCAAGGAAAAAGGAAAAGTGAATACCCATACTTTTCTGTGTGCTCTCATCCTATTTTTGTTTGTATCCCAGCTATATCATCCAGCTCACCCAAGTCACTTTTAAGAATCTATTACCCCCTTTTAGGTCACCAGGCAATTTCAAGTGTTCCACCATTTTACGGAAGCAATCAAAAACTGGTTAATGTCTTAAATTTGGTTTAGTCATTCTGACTTCAGTTTGAATATCAGCTTTACTTCCTAGCTATGTGATCTTCCATGTCACATAAGTGACTTTCCTCATCTGTAAGATAGGACAAATGATAACACCTGTTATAGAATGGTTTCAAGATTTAAATAACATGTTTTAAAAGCATTTAACATTAATAAGTACTTGTTGATATCCATCTGTCAAAGACTACCAGACACACATCGATAGTCAAAGTTGGGTTTACTAACATAAAAAGGGTGATTATAGAGACTACACACCATAGGGAAACAGAATGTTTCATTCTGGTGGGGTATTAGGAGAGGCTTTTTATAGGATTCATTTTAGATAATTCTGGGGAGGTACAAGGAAATAAGAATTGTGCTAATTCTATGATTAAGCATCTTAATATATATTAATATATACTTAGTATATATAATTATATACATCATATTTTATATATATATATATATATATATTTTTTTTTTTTTTTTTTTTTTAAACCTAAAAAGCAGGAGGAACCATTGTTACTGGAAAGAAGCCAGGGTCTCTCATGCTAAGAGGGGTTCTTGGTCATTTTTGTGGGTATCTCATGGTTTGTCTGTGCTCAGACATGATTGTGAGTGAAGAGTCTGGTTTTTGCTGTGTTCCATCATGGTCAGAGAGTGATTTTGATGCTGGGGTCTGTGAAACTGTTTCTGTACAATAGAAGATACAGCCTTGCTATTTGTGCCACTCCAGCTATAAATGACAGAGCTATTTTTCTTTCTCAAATTTGATAACTCTCTATTGTTATTTGCAAAGTAAATAGTCTCCATTATCTTTTATAATTACTCACATATTGTTTCTTTTTTTCCTCCTGAATTCCCTAAAGCCATAAATAAGACAACTTCCTTAATACTCAGACTTCTCTTTCTCCCTATCCCAATCCCACCTACCTTCCAGCTCCACCAGGTTGAAGACAATGATGGAAGCAGAGATAACTAGAGACTGGCCAGCCTCTAGGCCATTAATCCCTGCTAGGATATTGATGGCATTGGTACAGAACACTGCCAGCAGCCCCATGTAGACATAGTAAAGGATCCCTGGGGGGAGACATAGTATGAAAAGAAGTTAATACCACCTAGGGAGGGAAGATTTAAGGATATTCTTTTGAGAAAAGTAATGAAAACACATCATAGGATAAAGAGTCACCAAAAAGGATCTGAGTAAACAGGGAAGAACAGGAACACTTAGAGGAGAATGTGGAGCACTAGGAAGTCTGCTGTGTTGGATATCTCACAGCAGTGAAGGGTATGAAGTAGATGCCACAGGTGCAGTATTGATAGTGCTACTCACCTAAGTCCAGATGCAGGCCAAGAATTGGTCGGAAGGGCTTGGGTACCACAATGGTTGTGTTGCCAAAGTTGGTAAAATAGACCATGAGGAGAGGTAGTGAGGCAGCTGTGGGCAGCAGTAGCTTATGGCGCCAGCGCAGATTGAGTACATCATCAGCAAAGCCCAAGAAAATCATGCAGCAGATGGCAAGAAGGGCACCTATCAGGGCCACAAACTGGGGGAGGCTCAGAAATGTTATAATGCAACACTATCCGCCCTCCTAACAAGAAGTCCCGTCTTTTCAGTTCGTTCCTCAGCCCCCTTACCCCAGTCCAAATAACCCCAACTCTTTCACCTCCCAGGCTCCAGCCAGTGACTCCCATTAACTCACTTACTTCATGATGGGGGAATGCCTTACATTGCTCCTCCACAAAACAATTCAGGAAAGGAAAAGGGATGAAGCAGAAGAGGATGATAAGGAAAACTGCACCACTGATGACTCCCTGGGATTCTGGGCTGTGGTCCAGCAGCAAGGGTTCAGTGAAGGGGGGGTGTGTGGAGAAGAAAGGGGGCGTGGTCACTTACTAGTGCAGACGTTACAGAAACCCATAATGGTCTTCTTCCCAGTTCTTTGGCGGGGCGGGGATGAGGAGGGCACCGCTGCTGGAGTTCCTGACACACCCAAGGGTCTCCCATCCATCCTTTCCCCAGGCTAACCAGTTCTTTCCAACACCTCCCTCTTTCCAGGTTTCCTTGGTTAGCTCTCGGTCGCGTGCAAAGTCAAGCACCTCAGTCTTCGCCCCTGCCTACCCACCAGATCCCCTGCCCGCCCGCCCGATCCCCTGCCCGGGACACCGTGTGCCGCCGCTCACATCTGCTGCCGAGTGGTTTTGTTGAGGTCTTGGCCACAGAGGCGCGCGGCGATAAAGTGGCCATGGAAGGCTGGGATGAGGGTGAGTGTAGCCACAAATCCCAACAACGAGCCGATCAAATTCACCAGCAGCGGCACGGGCAAGTCCGGAAAGGCCCACATGTTAACCCGCTAGGGGCACCGCTCGGCCGCCTACTCAGCTAACTGGCAAGCTAGGCAATAGCCCTGAGGCCTCAGCATTGGCCGCTCCTCACAAGCAGAGTCAGCGGGAGCAAAACCCAACAACTCTGATTTGACTCGCCCTCGGGATCCCCAGAAAGCTTTACAAAGCAACCTCGGCTCTGCCCGGCTGCACCTGCCCATCCAGAGTTTCCGCCCGGATCTTGATTGCAAAAGAACTATCAACACGGAAGGAAGCGACGCCATTTTTAATACGGGCACTAGCGAGGGAACAGAAGTGTTAATTTAAACTACACTTTTGTTCCAGAGTAGAGTCATGACAAGAGTAGTGGAGAAACAATTAAAGAAAGACAAGCAAGAGCGGATACTCTCCTAATACTGTATTAAAGATGTACATCCCAGGGCGGAAATGCCCCCTGCCCGGTTCCAAAATGAACGCCTTCATTGTACCACGTGTTCGACCCTACTCACACTCTCTCCACGTCAGTTTTGGCTAGGTCGCCCCCGCAGGTCACGTTTAAAGGGCCAGTACCCAGCGCTTAATCCGGGATGTCTTGGAGCCAGGAAGATGGCTACTGGAAGCCGGGGGACGAGCGGGAGGAACGAGGGTGTGGAACCTCACCTACTGTTCAAATAACCTGTTGTCAACGTAGTCTAAGTCAAGGTAAACACAACTCGGTTTCCTTAAGCGCAGCTGCAATTTAGAAGGATGATGTAAATTCTAAAGCGTAGACTTTTGAAAAGCCCCTTCCACTCTGTACTTTTCCCTCAACATCCCACCCACCTCCTGCCCCCACTGTAACAGTTCGTTGCCCGGCAACCCAGTGAGGCACCTCACTACTGAAGTGCCTTTAGGTCTTGAATTTAACTCGGGACTTTAACTTGCTCTTGGATCACTGCATTGTGCCAAGCTCCCAGAACGAGCAGATGGAGGCCTAGGCATCGGAAAGGACTAAGGAGACAGGAGAACCAGATCCACACCTGGCTTCTTGTGAGCCTGCCCATCTCCTCCTAGTCAGGTTTCTTTCTCCACATTGCTGTACTTTTGTTTGACACTTTTCTCCTGCAATTAACAGTTCACCTGCATCTTCATTCTCTTACACACACACACACACCACAAGCAAATTACTTCCATTCTTCAGACAGGAAATCACAACCTGGAATTAAGAGATGACTCAAATAGTCTCCTACTTTGTCCATCCTTTCCAATATGTCATATTTTAGTTATCAGGATAGGACTGGCTCTTTTTAGGTCAAAGACAATCTTTCCTTTCTCTCCATATCAGGTATAAACTGCCCTTTCTACTTGAAGGTGGCTATAATTAACAACAACAACAAAATGTATTAAATACATACATATATAATCCCACTAATTTACTGGATAGTATTCCATCAGATTTTGTTTTTCTGTGTTTGTGCGTGCAAAGTCTCTGGAGGCAAGTGTTTTCCTTTCCACAGGGTGTCCCCATGGGGCTAAGGACACAAGGACATGTGTGTACAAGGCATCATCACATGAATCTGTATCTGGAAGATGAATAGAGAGTAATTGGTGCACATGGAGGGTGCAACAGGTTGTGACCAGAGAAAGTGAGAGGGCCTTAAAGAAGAGAATTTTCTCAAAAGATTTCAGTAAGTGGTAAGAGTAGAAAATCCTTTCTTCCATATGGGAGAGTGAGAATGAGATGTTAGGAGCAGGTGGAAAGGAGGAGCTTGGGTGATCCCCAGAGAAGGCACCATTCAGTTATCTTGTTGATCAGGAGCCTAGCCGTCTGAGACTCCCTGAAGGTCTGAGATACAATCTGTATCTATTTTATTATTATTATTGTTAGAAGGCCAATCCTCATAAATTTTCCTTCCCACCTGGCTTAAGCCCTAAAATCTCTTCTCCAAAAATCATCATCCCATCCATCCCCTTGAATAAGAGGACAATACATCAAGGATTCATCATCCATATATATGTTACCATCAGAAAATGGTTACCTAGATATTTGTCATATAATTTGAATAATTTTGTTCCCATAATGGTAAATGCCCAATTGATTATCAGACTAATCAGAGAGAGAAACAAACACATGACTCACTTGAAAATTTGGGCCTTTTCTAGTAAAAGTTCAAAGCAGTAGCTGAATGCTGAAAAACAGTCATTAGGATTTATAAATCATCTGAGTTGTTACTGGTCTTGGGCTGAGCAGGCAATGTTTACAATGTAAATTTCCTTCTGAGCAGCCCTGAGCTCCAAGTAAGTAAAACCAATCCACTTTTTTTTTTTTTTTTGGTGGGGGGCCGGTATGAGAGATTGAACTCAGAGGCACTTTAACCTTGAGCTACCTCCCTAGTCCTTTTTATTCTATTTTATTGTTACTGGGGATTGAACCAAGGGCTCAACTACTGAGCCACATCCCCAACCCTTTTTTATATTTTGTTTTGAAAAAGTGTCTTGCTTAGTTGCTTAGGGCCTCCTTAAGTTGCTGAGGATGGCTTTGAACTTTCGCTCCTTCTGCCTCAGCCTCCCGAAAGTCACTGGGATTACAAACATGTTCCACCATACTCAGCCCCTTTTATTTATTGAGACAGGGTCCTGCTAAATTGCTGGGGCCGGCCTTGAACTTGTGATCCTCCTGCTTCAGCCTCCCAAGTCACTGGAATTATAGATGTTCCCCACTGTGCTCACTCCAATCCATTATTAAGTTCATTTCCAGACTAAACTTTTCCTGAAAATATTTCACAGTATTTAAAAAGACCATGAGACTGCTCTTGATAGTCCAGGACTGTGACACTTATAGGACCCTAATTGTAGCTCTGCCCAGGCAGCTGAGTTGCTCCTTGCCCCCTGCCATTTCACAATACTGGGAATTGAATGCAGAGTTGCTCTAACACTGACCTATATCCCCAGCCCTTCTTATTTTCTTATTTTGAGACAGGGTCTCACTAAGTTGCCTAGGCTTATCATGAATTTGTGATCCTTCTACCTTAGCCTCAAGTAGTGGGATTGCAGGCATGCGCCACTGCCTGTGGCACTGTGTCTTTTTACCCTTCCCCTATCAGTCCAGCTAACAAAAGTCCTTAGCTGAAAGCAAGCCCTAGGAGCTCCCATTCCATTCCAAAGATGGAAATACAGAAATTCTTAGTGTTTACATATATATTGGAATATTTTCTGTTACATTTCTTAAAATTACAAGCAATTTGAAAATCCTTACTTATATACATAGGAAACTCTTTAAGTAAAATAGGGAACACAAAGTGATATAAATGCAATTGCTTCCCCCAAGGAGAACTTTGGCATATTTAAAGTACCTTGATTGAACATGAGGGAAGAGAGATGAGTAAGACATGATCCTCACTCTTAGGCAATTTCCTGATGAACAGAAAAAACAAACATTTAAACAACCAGCTAGACTGTAATGCAAAATGAAATGGGTGCTTGAGGTCTAACTAATTCATGTAAGACTGAATTTGGAAGCAGATCTGGCAGCATAGGACCAAGCACCTAGTGGAGGAGTTGAGGAAATGAATCTGAACTCAGAGAACTGAGATCCTTGGGAGGTCCAAATTTTCCTAAAGAAGGATTCTTGGTAGAAGAGGGTCTTTTGCATGTGGACACTTCCAGCAAAGTCTTCTCCTCTAATCCTGATTGTTCTGCCCACTCAACACTCCCTCGTGGGTTCTGGATCTGAGCTTTTCCTCCCTTGATTTCACATCTTCCGCTCCCCTGATACTAGAAATGGAAACTCTAGGAATCCCCATTGTTTTTGGAGTTTGGTGATATTGTGTGAGCAGGGCCATAGTAAGATTACCTCATCACCCACTTCTCCACATTACTCCTTACACTGGAATTTAAGGATACCTCAGACTCTTCTCTGCCTCATATGACCCTGCTGCCAACCTGCCAGGTCCTTCCTAGCCTTACAACCCATGCTTTAGAAGGCGTTGGTTATTCTCCTGTGCTCATTCTTTAGACAACCAAATGGATTTGGAAGATATTTAACACCTTCCTTTCTACCTCTCTGGAAGGCACTATGTGCCAGAGACCTTCCCATATGTGTGAAGAAGGGGCTCTTGGGGCATAGGAATGCCTTTGAATTCTTCTGTAGGTTTTTCTTTCCCCAGAAAGCAAAGATAAGCCCCAAACCTATAGGGATGGAATACTCTCTAAAACTAGGAAAAGGGGTAGGTCCTGAGACCAGAGATTGAACAATATACCTACAACACCATTTTGGGGGAAACTTGTTGCGATATCACATATTTGGGGCTTTGGGGTTTTTTTTTGTTGTTGTTGTTGGTTTTTTTTTTTTTTTTTTGGTGGGGGGAGGATTTGTTTTTGAAGCTCTCACCACTGTGTTGTCCTTGAACTCCTACTTTTTTTTCCCAACTCCTGGGTTGAAATGCTGCTCCCACCTCAGCCTCCTGAGTAGCTAGCTCTATAAGCCTGCACTACTGCATCGATGGGATATCACCTACATATTTGGATGGTACAGTCTTCTGGTCAAATCTATTGATAGTCCAGTGCTACGTTACCATCTCCCTTCTCATTACCACCCTCTCTACATGTGCTCCATAGGCAGGAGCTGTTACTATGGAAATATATTATTTTTAAAAACAGATGCATCCTAGGGCTCAGGAAATATCTCCAGAACAAACCCACACGAGGATGAGGAAGTTTAATTGGTGATCTTCCTAGGTCCTAGCTCCAAGGGGAAGGAGGTTGGTGGGTGATGGAAGGAATTCAAGGCTCCATGTTCTATTCTCAACCTTTACCAGGTTCAGGTTCCGCTTTCTGTCATATCAACAGGAACCCTGCCAGGCACTTCTTTCTGAGAGGGATGCCCTGCGCCTCTCTACCCTGGGCCTAGCTTCAGTCAGGGAATGGGAACCTAGAAGCTGCTGAGCCTGGGGGTATTGGGAGAAGGGGGCAGTGATTTCCACAGGGGTCACCGCCTTCTTAACCCCACAGGCGCCTAACTTGAAGAAATCTAAGATGCGTAGGGGAAGACGGAGGCGGCGTCTCAGATAAGTGAAGTTACTCTTGCCTTGAGCTGGGGTGAAGGGGTGCACCCCGACCGCAAGATGGGGTGGAGGCGGTCAAAGAACCTGCCTATTTTTCAAGCCAGGAACCCGCTTTGCTCGCTGCTCATCCTCCCGCCCTACTCCAGCTCTGAGCGCCAGGCTGGCCGGCCCCGCCCCGCGCGGGGTGCGGCTCCTTTAAGGGCGGGTGGGGGCGGGGCGCCGGCCGTGTTGTCAGTGTCAGCTCTGCGCACGCAGACCTCCAGGAGCCGGTGCCGGTCCGCGAGCCCCGTAGTCTCCGCAGATCAGTCCCCGCCCGGGTCCGGCGGGGCCCGCGCGGTGGGAGGAGTCGGGCGCTGGCCCGCTACTAGTCCAGGTTGGACTGCAGGACCAAGCGACGAGGGACCCGGGCAACAGAGAGAGGACCCCTGCGTCGCGACCCCTGAGGACCTCTTCTCGATCTGTGGCACCCACCAGCTCCTGGCACTCTGCTCAACAGAGCCCCCGAGCCCGCGCGCCCAGCCCCGGGGGAGCCCGCCCCCGCCCCGCGGCCCGCCCGGGCCATGCTCCCCCGGGGCAGCGGCTGAGCCCGCCGGGACCGGGACCCGAGTCCGCGCAGAGCATGGCTCTGGGCTGGGGGCAGCAGGACGTGGGCTGGGCGGCCCTGCTTTTCCTCTTCGCAGCCTCACTGCTCACGGTGTTTGGCTGGCTGCTGCAATATGCCCGGGGTTTATGGCTGGCGCGGGCCCGGAGGGGCCGGGGCTCGGGAACCGCCTTAGCCACGGAGCCGGGGGGTTCCTTGCGTGAGCTGGGCGTGTGGCGCTCGCTGCTGCGGCTGCGGGCTACTCGGGCCGGCGCCCCCGAGGAACCAGGAGTCCGGGGCCTCCTGGCGTCGCTCTTTGCCTTCAAGTCTTTCCGGGAGAACTGGCAGCGGGCTTGGGTGCGAGCGCTGAATGAGCAGGCCTGCAGGGACGGGGTGAGTTGGACGGAACCCCTGAGGTCCCTTTAGCTTTTCCTTCCAGTAGAGGGACTGCTCATACTAGGAGGGCGAGATGGGGGCGGGGAATCAACTGGGGAACCCCATGACTTCTTTTCCCTCCCAGTTCAAATGGTGCAGGTGAGGATGGGTGGGGGTTGTAAAAATCCAGTTATGTCCCAAATCTATTTTTGTGGGCTAGGTACTCTCTGGCTCCAAACACAGGCACAAGTTACCGTTCTCATAGCAACGCTAATCCCTCTGCCTGAGGGCACTTCCGCCTAGTCTGAGTGCTGGTTGGGCAAGGGGAGATAGGTGCACCTGCTGGAGGAATTTGCCTGGTCCTCATGCCACCACACCCAGTTAACATTTCATGCTCCAAATCCTTGATGTGGCCAGGGACATTCACAAGGAACATGAATTACCCCCATGCTTATCAGTAATTTCACTGCCACAGTCAAACATATCCTTTTCCTCAATGCTGATCTGCAGTGTATTTGTTGAGGGGGGAAATATCCAGGCAAAGAGCAGATTGGAAATCCATCCTTTCCAATAAATGAACTTAGAGTTGCCCCTTGAGGGTCAGTCACTACCCAGCCCAGCCTACTTCCTCCTATTGCACCATGGGCATCTGGCCTCCCAGGAAGTGGGGCAGGAAGCATGATCATGAGACCAAGGTTAGGTGGAAGGCAGAGGTCTCCCTCTTCTGGGCCCTCTCCCATCCTGGCCCAGCAACCTCTCCTTGCCTTCACAGTCTATCAGTGTCTTGCTCAGAGGGGTCTCCATTTCCAGACTCAAGTCTAGAGGTTTTGCCCTACTAGCTCCCCAAATGCCCAGAAACAGAAGTGGCCACAAGTTGCCCTGTTTCCTTTTCCCAGCTGGCCAGCTGAAAGCCAAGTGATATCTGTCAGTTTATACCTTGAACCCATCCCTCTTCATGCACCTTGTCCCTGGGTCAGAATCAACTCCCTAGGACAGCTGACTCAGCTGGACATTGGCCTCCCTTGCAGGGGGTGGGGAGATTGAGGTTCCAAGCATCCATCTCCCTGTCTCCCTTGGCCTGGTCTTTGAAGATGAGAGCTATCAGAGCAGAGAAATTGGATTCCCTTGGTTTTGCCAGGCATGTGAGCCCTGCAGATTTGTTTCTTCCATCTCAAGGCTCAAGAAAGAATTGGCGCCTATTCTGTGCCTCTTAGTTCTTCCCATCCTGCTCTTCACAGCTGTGGTTGAATTAGGGAACAGCTCTTTCAAGACCTAAGCTAAGGAGCTTTCTGCTCTAATACTATCCTGCTGTCTGCCTTGAGGAATTAGCTAGGACCCTGGACATTTGAGCCCTCTGAAGTTGCTTCTTTTCCCAGTACCTCTGGTGAAGTTTCCCAAGGCCATGCTGAGCAGTTCTTCATTCCTAAGAATATAGATAGAGTCATACTCTTGAGCTTTCACATCCTATTGAAGGTCTGGCCTCATTTCTCCAGCTCTTATCTTGCAATAAGTGACCCTACTGTTTTCACCCTTAGCTCAGTTCTGTCTCTCTCTGCCCAGCTATTATATAATATTGTTGAAAATATACTTTATTTTTTTTCCTATGTACACCTCTTTTTGGATATATGGTGAGGGAGAGAAGGGAGGCTCCTGGTATTCCAGAAGGCATCCAGGATCTGCAGTCTAAAGCTATCTAGTCTCAGGAGTAGTCTAACTTTGCAGTTCTCACCAGCCTCTAGCAGCTGCAATCCCCTAGAGAGGTGGGTCTTGAGGGAAATACCTCTTGTCCTGAAATTCTGAGCCAAGGTGAGGCCAGAAGCCAGCCTGCAGCTGAGGCATCCGCAGTGCCAGGACCCAGCCAGCAACTAAGCAGGCCAACCATGTGGGGGGTAGCTCCAGAGAACTGATTCCGTTCCCACATTACTTCCTCAGAGCTCCATCCAAATCGCCTTTGAGGAGGTGCCCCAACTCTCACCCAGAACCAGCATTAGTCATGTGACCTGCATAGACCAATCAGAGCGTACCATGGTAAGGGATGGCAATCCCCTCTTTGGGGCCTGAGCAAGGTTGACCCCAAGGATTCCCTTTAGTCTGAGGGTTCTTAACCTAGAGAGTCTGTGGCTGCTTTAATAATCTAAGGATTGGTTTCATGAGGTCTGAGAATTCCATTAAAGTTATGGCCAAAATGTTGTATGTGTGTATATATCTGTATTTTTCTGGGGAAAGGAGTCTGGCTTTTGTCTGATTCATTTAGGTGCTTATGGCTCCAAAGAGGTGAAGCCCCAAGGGAGATGGAAGGGGTCTGCTGAACCATCACAGGGCAGGGCACAGCAGGGTGAGCACCCTGCCTCCATGCCTGACCCTGCCTCACCTGTCTCAGGTGCTGCGCTGCCAGCTCTTTGCTGAGGAGGTGCGGTTCCCAGTCTCTGTGACCCAGCAGTCTCCAGCTGCCGTTTCCATGGAGACCTACCACGTCACTCTGACACTGCCACCAACACAGGTGGATAGAAACATGGGCAACTGAGTTGGGTCGGGGGAACAGTTCAATTGGCCCAGCATTTTCTGTTTGGTTCCTCTCTGGGGTAGAATTTGTCAAGGGAGGGTCCTGGAGAATTGGGAGTGGGGCAAGTCAATCCAATCTCTTTGTCTCTGTTCCTAGTTGGAAGTCAGCCTGGAGGAAATCCCTGGTGAGGGGCTGCTAGTGTCCTGGGCCTTCACTGATCGCCCAGATCTCAGCCTGATGGTGCTTCCCAAGCTGCAGGCCAGGGAGGTAAGAAGAGAAGGCTGGAAGAGAATAGGCAGAACAGCAAGGCAGGCAGAGCAGGAACTCCAACTCTTCATTTTCCTTTCTGCAGAGAGGTGAGGAGCAACTAGAACTCTCAACAATTGAGGAACTGATCAAGGATGCCATAGTCAGCACACAGCCAGCCATGATGGTCAACCTCAGGGCTTGCTCTGCCGCTGGAGGCCTGGTGAGTAGAAACCCAAAGAAAAAGGTTTGCATGCACCCTATCCCCAGGGCACTATATCAGGATTATTACTCTTTTTACCTCCTTTTAGGTACCCAGTGAGAAGCCACTCGTGATGCCCCAGGCTCAGACATCCATCATCAGACCCACCCGGTTATTCCTACGGCAGCTTCGAGCATTTCATCTAGGAAGTGAACTGAGAGGTGAGAGGTAGAAGTAGCTAGAGGACTGGCAAGGCCATGGTCACAGGTACTCCCTGTCATTCTGCCATAGCTTCCCATATTTGGTCTGAGCATCTTCCAACTTCTGGTTACTCACAGGCAATGAAGAACTGTGCTGTGTAGCTGAGCTTGACAACCCCATGCAACAGAAATGGACCAAGCCTATGAGGGCTGGTCCCGAGGTGGAATGGACAGAGGACCTGGCTCTGTAAGGAATGACCCCACCCCCAACCCCTGCTCCCATGGGCAGACTGAGGATGAAACCCTTCTAGCATAGCTCTGGCATGAATCAGTTCTGCATTCAGTAGACTTTGGTGTGAGCCTCTATCATATGCCAGGCCCTAACCTAGGTCCTGGGGATATAGACATGACCAAGATACAGCCCCAACCCCTAGGTTAATCACAGGCTTGAGGCAGTGACAGATGTACATAGAAAAGATAGTACAAGCATGCCAATGAGGTTCACACCTCATGGGGTGGGGAGGTAATTCTCATAGTGGAATAAGGATCAGAGTAGGCTTCATGGAGGAGGTGGCATGGAGTAACAGAGTGTGAAAGTATTCTTGGCAGAAAGAACAGCTTGAGCAAATGGAAGAGGGTGGTTTGGGATTGAGTGATCAGCTAGTCAGGGTAGAGTAGGGCTGGAGCATTTGAATGCCTGCCTAAAGAGAGCTATCTATGCTCAGGCTCTGCCCCATTCTCTTGGGAAGATGGAAGAATTGAAGAATAGGATAATCTGATCAGAGCTCCAGTACTCTAATTTATGTATCTATCTTTCTGCCTCTGGCCTGTGATGGATCCAAGAGTGGGTTCAGTGTACTAATCTTCCCCCTCCCTGGTATGTCTTGGCCCACAGGGATCTAGGCCCCCAGAGCCGGGAGCTGACCCTCAAAGTGCTAAGGAGTGGCAACTGTGGAGACAGTGAGTGTGGGGCAAAAGGGGCACTCTGGGTGGGTACTGAGTGGGGCCTGGTCATGGGTCCAGCTCACAGTGCCACCCCTGTCCCCAGCTGAGCTCCTGGGCCAGGCCAAACTGCCTGTGGGCCCCCCCTCCAGACCACTATCTCGAAGACAGGTGTGCCCACTCACCCCAGGGCCAGGGAAAGCCCTGGGCCCAGCAGCCACCATGGCAGCAGAGGTGAGAAGCTGATCCCTCGGGGGGAGGAGAATGGGTGGTCACCGGGCCTGGGTGACTCTGAGGCCCTGACACCTTGCCCTCCCACCCCTTGGCAGCTGCAGTATGAGGAAGGCTCCCCTGGGAACCTGGGCACACCCACTCCCTCCACTCCACGCCCCAGCATCACACCTACTAAGAAGATTGAGCTGGATCGGACCATCATGCCTGATGGCACCATTGTCACCACTGTTACCACTGTCCAGTCCCGGCCCCGTGTAGAGGGCAAATTAGGTAAAGAGAAGGAGCCTGGAAGCCCAGCTCTAGCCAGGGGCCATATACTGTAAACCCATGGCAGAACAGGGAAAGAGAACCCTGTTTCTTGGCATTCTGCTTTCATCCTGCCACTTCTTCCTCATGATCTCTCTCTCACACTTTTCCTTACATCCCTCCATTTCTCCAGCTACTCTTCTCATCCTCAGATCTTTCTGTATCTACCAATCCCTCATACAGGACTCTTGCTCTTCTACCTGTCCACATTCCCCTCTGTCTTTTCATGGGTCTCTTTCCTTCTCTGACTCCAGTCCCAACTGACTAATTGTCCTTTCCTTCATTTTCAACTTTCTAACACCCTGGAGACCCTCCAACACACCTAGTAGCCTCTGTGGCATTTCTCCCTCAGTGGCCCTCAATCATACTTCTTTCATCTTTAGGAGTCCATGGCAGTTCCCCTACCTCCAGGAGCCCCTGTACCTCCTCTGTACACTCTCCATATTTTTATGACATCTGCTCAAACTCTTAAATGGGCCCTATGGCACTTTCCTCACTCCCTTTGGTTCCTGTGGTATCTTATTGTCCCCTTGGCATCTTCTTAATCACCCTAGTGGTTAATCATCCCTTAATCATTCTTACCTCTGAGTCAACCAAAGTCTGCATCTTGACAAAGATAGTAGGGGGGCCACTCTAAAGCACCTCCCAGCTCACTGACCCTCCCCCACCCACCAGACTCCCCCTCCCGCTCCCCGTCCAAGGTGGAGGTGACTGAGAAGACGACAACTGTGCTGAGTGAGAGCAGCGGCCCCAGCAATGCCTCCCACAGCAGTAGCCGTGAGTGGGGAATGGGCATGTGTGACTGCTGGGCACTGATGCACTATAGTCAAAAACCACTTTGGGTGGGGCAGGAGGAGTTTGAGTCCAAGAAGATGCCAGGGAGAAGTCAGATTATCTATTCTCTGGGCACCCAGCAGGGGAGAGTCACCTTTCCAATGGCTTGGACCCAGTAGCAGAGACAGCAATTCGCCAGCTGACTGAGCCCAGTGGGCGGGCAGCCAAGAAGACACCCACCAAGCGCAGCACTCTCATCATCTCTGGGGTTTCCAAGGTAACAGGGCTCTAGAGAAAGGAGCTGGGCTAGGGAAAAAGCCCTAATGGGTCACTTCTGCACATTAAAACTCATCCCTTCTGCCAGGTGCCCATTGCTCAGGACGAGTTGGCACTATCCCTGGGCTATGCAGCCTCCCTGGAAGCCTCAATGCAGGAAGATGCAGGCACCAGTGGAGGTCCCTCTTCACCTCCTTCTGACCCACCAGCCACATCCCCAGGACCTCTAGATGCCCTCTCTAGTCCCACGAGTGTCCAGGAAGCAGATGAGACAACTCGTTCAGATATTTCTGAGAGGCCATCGGTGGATGATGTGGAGTCAGAAACAGGGTCTACGGGTGCCCTGGAGACCCGCAGCCTCAAGGATCACAAAGGTGGGAAGATATTGGAAGGATGCCCCCTGCTTTTATACCCAGTATTGTGACCTTGGTCCTACTAAACAGTTAGGGACATGAGGGGCTCAGCTGACTTGACTTCTCCTTCCTTCCCTAAGGTGCAGGCAAGCCAGAGGAGAGAAGGGAACTTGGTGCTTCAGTTCCTGGCCTGGATCTGACAGGCTTGGGTGACAGGAAGGGATGCCAAATGATTTCCCTTTACCTCCATTTTTTTTTTTTTTCCCTTCCTGGGTCTAAAGGCCTGTCTGCCTGCCTTTTTTTGTTTGTTTGTTTGTTTGTTTTTAATTCTTCCCCTTTGTGCTGAACCTACCCATACCCCATGAGTATAAGACATTCTACACTGGCGAATGTTAGGATTATACCTCTCACAGTGACACAGGCCGTGGACTGGTCTGGTAGATCTAACTTTTTTTTTTTTTTGTACTGGGGATTGAACTCAGGGGCACTTAACCACTGAGCCATATCCCCAGCCCTTTTTTATATTTTATTTAGAGACCGAGTTGTTTAGCACCTTGCTAAGTTGCTGAGGCTGGCTTTGAACTCGTGATCCTCCTGCCTCAGCCTCCCGAGCCACTGTGATTATAGGCGTGCACCTCCATGCCCTGCTGGTAGATCTAACTTTAAAGGCTTACCCCGAAACATATTAATCTGTTGACCAATGAGCCTATCAACCATGAATCTGTTTATGATTTAAGCCTACATCACTTCTTGGGATGATGAGATTCCTAAGTCCAAAGCCTGCTGTGTAAGCACCTTCTTCGTCCTCTTGGTCCTGAATTTACCTCACTGAAGTTTTGATGCACCACTTCCTGTGCACACCCTGGAATGCAGTAAATAAGTTAGTGTCAACCTACCTTTTTCTTCATGATTTATAGACATTGGGGGAACACCTTCTGCATGGCCTTTGTCTCTCCATAAGAAAGAGCCCAATTCCAAGCTGTCCTCTCAGAGCAGCTGACCTGTGACATTCCTCTTTGGGCCAGAATCAGAGGGGCAAGTGCAACCATAGCTATGAACTCACCATTTCTTCCTCAAGATGGATAAAGCACATGTTTGCCTTCTACCTTCCTAAGAAAGTCTGCCAGGGCACTGGTTCTGTTCCTCATCTTCTGACCCTCCATCCTTGGTCCTTTCTCTGTCTTTCTCACACCTCACCCCCTCATGCCACTCTCTCTGCCTCAGTTACACCCTCTTTCCCCACAGTGAGTTTCCTGCGCAGTGGCACTAAGCTCATTTTCCGCCGGAGGCCTCGACAGAAGGAAGCTGGTCTGAGCCAATCACACGACGACCTCTCCAACACGACAGCAACACCCAGTGTCCGAAAGAAGGCTGGCAGCTTTTCTCGCCGCCTTATCAAGCGTTTTTCCTTCAAATCCAAACCCAAGGCCAATGGCAACCCCAGCCCCCAGCTCTGAGGGCCCTCCTTACCTCCTGAGCTAGGAGAGGGCAACAGTTCTCTCAGTCCATTCCCCACATCCTCTTCTGTACCCCTTCCTGGATTCCCAGTGCCAGGGCCAGGAGAGCCCTTGGGTTCCAGGAAACCCTGTCCAGCCTGGGCTTTGGAGCCAGTTGGAAGGGTACTTGCAGTGGGAAGTGTTCAAGAAGTGGGCATCCATTGCTGTGGACACAGAAGAACGTTCATAGCTGGGAGTAAGAGATGGGCTCTGTCCTGGCATGTGTGGACATTCCTCAGAAGCCTTGGCCCCCTGCTGATACTGGCCCCCCCCACAAGGAGTCCCAGGGTGCTCAGTTCCTCAGCAGGTCCTTCCTCCCTTATTTATTCTCTTTTCTATTTATATGCGTGGTCTAGGACCCTCAGCAAACAGATGACAGAAGGCATCTCCTAGGTGACCCTTCTTTTCTGTACCAGGAGGGTAGGTAATTCCCAGGAAGGGTTCCCATACCTCCCTCAGGTCCCTACTCAGACCAGCACCAGTGTCTGCCTCTGAGGACATTGGTGGCTCATAGGAAGCCAGGCCAGCGCCCGGGATGGGGGGCAGGTACTCCCCACCTCCCTGCCTCCCCTCCTGCTCCTCATTCCTCCCTCCCCCTTTATTACCATTTTTGTACTTGATGATTTCTCCCTGAGTAATGACTCAGTTTGAAGGAGGGAACCAGGAGCCTGGTGGGAAGCCTTCCCCAGAGAGATGGCTTGAGGAGCTTTAAAGACTGTGAATGGAGCAAGAGCACGGCTGCACCTCTGTATGTTGGGGGATGATGACGTCCATTGCTGTGTGATGGCTTGGAATTTAATTTATTAAATTAAAGTCAAATTGGAGTTTATAAACTGGGCAATTGCTTATCCTTTGAAAAGGAAATAGACTTTGGATTGAAGAATGGAAAGATGAGAGATAGGGATCCAATTAGTGAGATGGGGCAAATGTTCCTGCACTGAAAAAGGTACATGTAGAGAGGATAGAAGAAGCAAGAGGCCTGGAAGGGTGAAGTTGCAGCAAAAATGTCTTATTAGCTAGTCCAGCATCTTCATCCCCTTTTCTCAAGCAGGCTGCTCCCTCCAGGACATGGTAGAGTTCAGAGCATGGACTCTACAATGAGACTACCTGGATTTGAGTCCCAGCTCTGCTAATTACCCGTGTGAGTTTGGGCAAGTTATAAAATCTGAGTTTTCTCATCTGTAAAATGGGGACTGTGGTAATAGCAGCTACCATTCAGTTGTGGGTGAGATGAAAATGAGTAAAGTGCTTAGAAGTCTGCTGCACATCATCATTGCTAAGTAAGTATCAACTATTGCCTCAGAAGAAACGAGGAGGGGGAAGTCTTACAAGTGTTTCATCATAATAAAAAGTCTTATTCCTAATTGTGGGCAAGTTTTAGCAATACCAGCAAATTCTGTCCCTGGTTCCTGTCTTCCTGGATCTTATACAGACCTTAAACCAGGTAAGCTGTTACTGAGTCTGCCACAAACACTGAGTGACCTTGAACAGGACACTAGTCCTTTCTGAATCTCAGCTTCCTCATCTTTGACGTAAAGATGATCTGAATAATCATTCAGGTTACTTTTAGCCTTGATATTCTATGACTTGCTTGTACCACAGAGGGTTCAAGCCATGTGCCTTTGGGTAGAGAGCATGAAATTGTTAATATTCCCTATGCTCCTGTCCATTTTAGTCACAGAAGATGGGATATTTAGAAGTGCAGATATTTAGTATTTGGTTAATTTTTATATAGTAAAATGTTCAAATCTGGGTCTTGAAAACTCAAGAGAGATTTTTGCAAGCTGTTTTCTGTAGCCTGATAAATGTGACTTATAGTAGTTACCAAGGAGCAGTTTGTTTACCAGTATGATAGACAGGCAAACACCATGAACTTATAATATCATGGGAAACTTTTGTTGATGGAGGGCAGATCTTAGATTCCCACTGGACCTAGGATTGAATACATGGTAACTGGAAATTATACTCAGCTTGTGGTGCTGAGCACCCAGAGATCAATGCAGTCACATATTGTTATAGTGAAGATAATCCTGATCTCATTTCAAATATAGTAATTTTAAAAATTAATGCAGGGCTGGGATGTAGCTTGGTGGAGTACTTGCCTAGCACCACAAAAAAAGGGCAAAAGAAATATGAAATATAATTTCATCAACTTTATCCATTTCACACTGTCAAAAGAGATCCACCGTTTTTAATGAGAATGAATTATGCTTTAATTTTTTTTGTAGCAGCTTTTAAGGAACAAATCTCAGGGGCTGGGGCTATAGCTCGGTGGCCGAGCGCTTGCCTGGCATGCGTGAGGCACTGGGGTTGATCCTCAGTACCACATAAAAATAAACAAACAACAACAACAACAAAAAAGACATTCTGTTCATCTACAACTACAAAAATTAAAAAAAAATAACAAATCTCAGCATATGTCTGGATTATCCAGCCAAAATTGTGGCTTGTTTTCAACAGAAGCTGATTGAGGTGGAAGTAAACTATGCTAGACAACAAGACACTGCTTTAAGATGCAGAAACAGAGATTGGTCCCAGAGCAATACTGAAAGTTTGCTCTGAAACCTATGTTGAAGTTCACACAGCTCTGTAACTTAACTTTTTCTTCATGAAATTGCTAAAATAAAGCTAATGGTCATTTTCATCACTGAAAATGGAATTAAAACGAAATTGGCATTTCATGAAGCACTATTATAAATGTACTTCTGAATGAATAAAGTTGATAAAAAATATATTTTGTTATTTTTTAATTTTTTTTAGTTGTAGATGGAATACCTTTATTTTATTTATTTTTATGTGGTACTGAGGATCAAACCCAGTGCCTCGCATGTGCAAAGCAAGTGCTCTACCCCTTAGCTACAACCCCAGCCCCAGGTTATTTTTGAATTATATTTTTAAATAGGGACCAAGCACCAGGTGCAGTGGCACCTGCCTGTAGTCCTAGCAATTCAGGAGGCTGAGGCAGCAGGATCACAAATTTAAAGTCAGCCTTGGCAGTTTAGCAAGACCCTGTCTCAAAATAAATAAAATTAACAACAACAAAAAAACAGGACTGAGGATGTAGCTCAGTGGTAAAGCACCTCTGGATTTAATCCTCAATACCACAAAATAAAAGGGCAGGGGGCAAGGTACAATTTATAATTCACTCTTGCGTTGTTCAAAACAAAACTTATGCACAAACTGGACATTTTCTTTTCTCTTTTGCAGTCCTGGGGAACAAATCCAGGACCTCCCATATACTAGGCAAACATTGTACCACCACTGAGCTATACCCCAAATCATGATCCATTTTAATGCATCTCTAAACCTATTTATATTGAACATTTAATGTGTTTTCTGATTATATAAATTAGGTTTATTTCTAGGTTAGAAGATATAAAAAATTATAAGGGAATAAAATATCAATCCCAATGAATGCTAAGGTATATGATTTGTACATGATTTGACATCTTTTAAATTTTTTTTCTTATTATTTAGTCATAGATGGACATAGTACCTTTATTTTATTTATTTTGTTTATGTGGTGCTGAGTGCCCAGAGATATACCCCCAATCATGATCTATTTTAATGCATCTCTAAACTTATTAAACATTTAATGGGTTTTCTGATTATATAAATTAGGCTTATTTTTAGGTTAGAAGATACAGAAAATTATGTCAATAAAATGTCAATCCCACTGAATTTTTGTAAGGTACATTATTTGACATCTTTTTTTAAATATTTATTTTTTAGTTTTTAAGTGGACACAATATCTTTATTTTACATTTATGTGGTGCTGAGGATCGAACTCAGTGTCTCAAGCATGCTAAGCAAGCACTCTCTTGAGCCATAACCCCAGCCCTAGTTGACATCTTTTTAAATTTTTTTTATTATTATTATTCAGTCATAAATGGACGCAGTATCTTCATTTTATTTATTTATGTGGTGCTGAGGACCAAACCCAGAGCGCGTGCAAGTCAAGCACTCTACCACTAAGCCACAACCCCCAGCCCTTATTTGACAACTTGAACTGAGTAAATTACTAAATTTCAGCCACTGGACTAAGTGATTGGGTTATAAAGGTGAAGAAAGAGACATAATCCCTGTCCCCCCTCACTGACTAGACTAGTGTAGGATGCAGTCAAATAAACAGGTAAACAAAATAATATCCATAATGTGATGGAGCTGTACTGGGAAATACAGGAAAGGACTGTCAAGGAAAACTTCGGGGTTTGAAAAGAAGTATCTTCGCTGAGACCAGAATGAGTAGTAATCAATCAAATAAGTGTGAGATGGAGAAGGGGAAGATTATTTCAGGGAGCAAAAAGAGTAGGTACAAAGCATGAAAAGTGATAGGAGGTTAGATGCGGAGAAACTGAAAAAAAAAATGTAGGGCTCAGGATTAAGAAAGGAGGTGGAGGAGGATATGATTTGAAAGGCTTGGTTTGGTTTGGGGGCTTTGCCCTACAGATAATAGAAAGCCTTTGAGTTATTTAAAGCAGCGTGGCGACTTCATCAGATCTGTTTTTTGTTGTTGTTGTTTGTTTGTTTTTAAGATCATAGTGAGTGCTCCGTGGAGGACGCTGTGTAGCGAAGCAAGAGTGCATGCAGTTGGGACCAGCTAGATTGACGAGAAATCTGGGCTGGACGTCGTTTATGGATTTAGGACGGAGGCTGCAAAGATAAACGGGGGCGTATTTAAGAGATCCTTGTTTTAAAAGATAAAATCCGCAGAACTTGGCAATAGACTGGGTGTGAAAAGTAAGGGGAAAATGCGGATGACTGCAAGGTTTCTGACCTGAAAGAGTGGATGGATGGTATTGTCGTTCACTGAGCCTGCAGACAAGCGAAGCAGATTTGGGGGTAAGAGAAACGGGCACAAAAATAACAATATTTAAGACAGCTAAGGATGGAGACAGGGCCATGAGTTTGCGCCGAGCGGGTGGCAGCGCTGGGCAGCTAGCCTACCACACCTCCTGGAAGTTGCCCACGCAGCCAGCTAACTAAAGCAAGGAGTCAAAGAGCAACGAGACCCCGCAGGGTACCAAGCTCGAGCACTGCGCATGCCCATTGGTGCCGCGCGCCGAGTATGCGCAATAGGGGAAATTCAGGCCCCTAGACGCCCTGGAGCCCGGGCTCTGACCCACGCTATTCTTACCCGCATCCGGTTGCTCCTCACTCCCGCCGCGACGGCGAGCACCACCCACCGTTTCCGCCCCTTCCGTGTTTTGGTGAGCACGGGTTCCGTCAGAGGCAGCGACCATTGGCTGCCAGTCTGTCCGAGATCGGTGATTGGCTGTCGCTGGCCGTCGCTCAAACGCCCTCCCGGTAGATGGTGTGAGGTGGAGAACTGGAGAGCTCGGGAGCCGACGTTGGGTAAGTTTTGGCTCGGTGTTCCGCGGGGTTGGTGGCTCGGTGCGCTCTACTGGGGCAATTTAAGGCTAGGCTCTTCCTGAGCCTCCTAGCTGAGGCTTCCTCTTGCATCTTGGCCACGCTGTTCTGCTCTGACCTGGACCCCTCACCCCCACTCGAACCTCCCTGCTTTCTAGTCTGGGGGCTTTGCTGCCGCCAAGACTCGGTCACCGCCACCGTTTAGGGGGAAGGATTCCCGGAAGCCCGTAGGGCCGCGGGTGATATGTTTTGCCCTCTGGAAATATCTCTCCAAATTCTGCCCGTCCTTCAAGGCTTGGCCCGGGCCTCACCGCTTAGGCGAGCCTTTCCTGTTTTGTCTGCTTACGGGGGATTTCTGTCTTGATCACCCGCCTCGGGTGCTTTGTTTTGGTCGCTGTCTTCGATCTCTTCAGCCAAATTGTGAACCTTTGGGAGTTTAGGACCGGGGCCCCTCTTTTTCTTGATATCATTCATTCAGTGTCTTGGTATACAACATATGTCCTCTTCAAAGATTTGCTGAAGTGTTAGGAATCCTTTGGATTGCCTTTATTGTCCTTTTACCATAATTTGTGCTTAGAACGTCTCACGTTCAGAAACGAACATACTAATAGCTAACACATATTAAGTTATCGCGGTGTGTTAGGCTAAACGTTTTAAGATCCATAGTCTAGTTTTGGAATTCAGTGAGATGCGTATAATTAGCCCCGTGCTGTACAGAAAACTGAGGCTAAAGTAACTTGCCTAAGATCATGTAGTTAGTAAATGAGCTTTATAACCAGACCTGTTGAATCCAAAACCCATGGCTGTAATATTAGTATCCTGTTTTACATTTAAGGAAATAGGTTCAGAAAAGCTAAGTGATTTGTTCAAAATAAAATAGTAATTTATAAGCTTCCTTAAACATGGCAAAAGAGTTTGGGATGTAGTAAAGTGGTTGCCTAGCATGCTTAAGGACGAGTTTGGTTCCCAGTTCTTGGAAACATTGCAAGAGCTTTTAGTAGGTATGTGCATGCCCTAAGGGTAGAACTGAATAGGGCACAGGCTTGGCTTTCTAGGAGCCTAAGCTTAACTGGAGAAAACTGACAAAATAACTACTTAATTAAATATATTTTGGGTATCGTGTATATAAGTATGTTTGTGTAGAGAGGGAATAGGATAGGAGGGTTAAAACAGGCAGATGTAGGAGGAACATGGAGTCAAACCCTTAGCTTTAAGTTGTACCATCATGCCCTAGTTTTGTGACCTTGGGGTAATTACTTAGTCTTTCTGAGCCTATTTTCTTATCTTTAAAATGGGGTAATAAGAAGCTGGACATGTGTCTCAGTGGTAGAACATTTGCTTACCATGTGTGAGACCTTGGTTTGATCCCCAATGTAGTAAAATAAAATAGGGTAATAGGTCGGGTGTGGTGGTGTACACTTGTAATCCCAGCCACTTGGGGGACTCAGGCAAGAGAATTGCAAGTTCAAAGCCAGCCTAAGCAACTTAGGGAGACCCTATCCCAAAATAGAAAAGGGCTAGAGATGTGGCTCAGTGATTAAGTGCCCCTGGTTTCAATCCATAGTACCAAAAGAAAAAAAAAGACAATAACAAAAAAAAAAATTAGTGCAAATAGTGCAGTAATAATAGTACCTACTTCAATAAGATTGTATTAATGAGGTTTTGTCATTGTTTTTGTAGTACTAGAGAGTGAACCCAGGGCCTGACCTACATTCTCAGCCCTTTTAACTTTAAGATAGAGCTTGCTAAGTTGTCTAGACTGGCAAACATAAGATCCTCCTGCCTCAGTCTCTCTAGTATCTGGGATTACTGATGTGTACCACTCTCAGCTTAATGAGTTTTTATGCTTATAAAACACCTAGGACTGCTTGGCATATAGTAGATATTTAATAGACAGAACTAAATTCATTGAGACAGGAAGCTTGAACATAAATTTCTGACAGCTGGTCCAGTGCTCTCAACTAGTATACTAGTTGTTTCATTTGAATTCCTTGCCTGCAGATTCTGTCCTACATTTCCCTAGGGTAGAAATAGAAACACAGAAAAATTAGAGGCAGGGGGACAGTGAAAGGAATTGAGGAGCTTTGCTTAAGTTTCAGATTGTTCTAGATCTCTAGTTAGCCTGCCTTCTAGGTCTTTTTCACCAGTGTAAACCAGGTAGGTGTTTAGAATATTTGTGCTCAGAACTATGCTTAGCATAGTGTACATATATAGGCTGCTTGGAAGCAGCTTATTGCCCAGTTAGGTAAGCAGAAATAGAATACTTAAAAGGACCATGAGTGACCATGCGCAGCCTAAAAATAGGGTTGAAGTTTCATGGTGTTAACCCTTCCAGCCATAGAACAAAGAGGTAATAATAATTGCTGAAGGATGAGGTCATTTAGGAAGGCTTCCTGAAATGTGATCATAGCCCAGTATTTATTGAGCATCTAGGGTGTGCAAAGCTCTGAGCCTATCTGGGAATAAATGATAGTTCCTTTCCTGAACAACTGTTAACTGTAGTGGAGGCAGATGTTCCATTGCTTTGAAACAAGTGCTGCAATGAGAGTGTGTACAGAGTACTGTGGGCAGAAGAAATGGAATGTTTTGCATATACATGGATGGAATGGGAAAGAGGTCACCAAGGAAGGGACATTTGGTTCTGAAGGTTGAATAAAAGTTGCTTAGGCAGAGAGTTTTAGGAGAGTGTAGTACATTCAGGGACGATTGAATCAGAGAGGAAGAGAGGAGGAATGGATGGGTGAGGAAGCCAGAGAAGCAGTATGGTATATGGGAAAGAGCATGATCTTTGGATTGGAATTGAAGCTTTTCTACACCAAATGAAGTGAAGTGTGGAGAGAGTTCACAGAGCTCACACGCCATAGGCCCTCAATATGTGTTCCTTTCCTGGGCTGTTGAGGTAGTTAGGCCAGTGTGGGTAGAGTGGTAGGAGAGTTGGAAAGTTAGGGATTTTATTTTCTGGTTTCAGAAGGCTTTCCCTACTTTTCTTACCTCAACATTATAAAAGTAGTCAACATTTTCTCCTAATAGGGCTTCATTGTTAGTCTCTGAGCAACCCAACAATGCTGTGTTAACTCGTGTCAAGGGTGACCAGATTCTTCTCTGAGGATGAGAAAAGACTAAGTATGTCCAGAGTTTCCATCTGTCTCAGACAGGCCACGGGGAGCAATGTCCTATTCTCTTTCAGGTCTATCCTTGAGAGTAACAAGAATCAGTGAGAAGGCTGGGGTTGTGGGTCAGTGATAGAGCATTTGCCCAGCAGGTATGAGGCACTTTGATTTGTAGCACCACATAAAAATAAATAAATAAAATAAATATATTGTGCCCATCTGCAACTAAAAAAAAAGTATTAAAAAAAAAATCAGAGTTTCCAACAAGAAGGTGAACTTCAGGCTACAAGATCAAGGCATTTTAGCATCCTCTCTACCACTGAACTATAGCCCCAGACCTTTTTATTTTTATTATTATTATTTTTGGTACCAGGGATTGAACCCAGGATTCCTTAACTACTGAATCAGATCCCCTGCTGTTTTTATTTTTTACTTTGAAAAGGGGTCTTGCTAAGTTGCTTAGGATGTCACTGAATTTTGCCAAGGCTGGCTTTGAACTTATGATCCTCCTGCCTCAGCCTCCTGAGCCACTGGGAAAACTGGCATACCAGTGGCATGCGCCACTGAACCTGATTGTGCCCATTTTTATTTTCATTTTGAGGCAGAGTCTCACTAAATTGTCCAGGCTGGCCTTGAATTTGTGATCCTCCTGCCTTCCCTTGTAGCTAGGATCATAGGCATGCATCAACTTTGTTTTTATTTTTCTGATACACATATTTATTATATGTCTAAGTACACCCAGCACTGTATTTTTGGTTTTCTTTTTTTTTTTCTTTCTTTCTTTCTTTTTTCCCCCAGGGCCTCACACATGCTAGGCAATTAATCTATCAATAAGCCACACCTCCAGTCCTCTGGGAATGGACACTAAGGATGCAGTATAAATGGCGGGTGTTAAGAGAGTGGTGGAGTCGACCATTGGGTTAGGCAAAGACAGATTATATGACACTTTAGGGGCTGGGGATGTGGCTCAAGTGGTAGCGCGCTCGCCTGGCATGCATGCGGCCCGGGTTCGATCCTCAGCACCACATACAAACAAAGATGTTATGTCCGCCGAAAATTAAAAAATAAATATTAAAATTCTCTCTCTTAAAAAAAAAATGACACTTTAAAAGACTGGTTGGGGGACTTATAATATGATCCAATAAGAAATAGGGTACTTCTAGGTTCGTCTGAAGGCTATATTAAATATAAAAAATATGAATTTTGGAGTCACCCTGACCTGACCTAACACACCAGTATTATGTGGCCTTGGGCAAATCAGTTAACCTCTCCTGCTCTCAGGTCCTTATCTACAAATAAGGTTAAAAACAGTGCTTACCTTACAGGGTACTGTTGCCAATTAAATGTCATAGTGCAAACAAAATGTTTAACATGGTACCTGACATGTAGTAAATAAGAAATTCAGAACAAAAAGATCTGTCATCCCCATTCTGGCCAAAGTCACATAGCTAGTAGTTAGTATGCAGTGGGGTCTGGATTTGAACTCTGGTGCTTCTCCAAGTCGCCTCTTTGAACCTAAGCATTGTTCTTCCACCCATTGGAATAATTGTTTCTTGGCTGGTTGCTCTGAAGCTTTATGAGAAAATGTCTGCTAGAGTGTTTAGCTCAGTACCTGGTACATGCTCAACAGTGTTAGTTTTTGTTCTCCCTTCCCATGAACACCAGGCAGCTTCCTGGGGTTGGAGAAACTGCTACTCCATCCTTATTGAAAAAAGCACAGTTTTCTACAGGTCACTGGCAAAACCCTCATTGATTCTCAGCAGGCTGCCTGCCCAGATATGTGTCCCCAGCAGCCTCTTGGGTGGAATCTTTGCAACTATGGATTTCTTCCTGTTCTCTAGGGTGAAGGTCATGTCGCCTCCTGGGAAAGTTCCCCGGAAAGAAAACCTGGGGCTCCAGTGTGAGTGGGGGTCCTGCTCCTTTGTGTGCTCAGCCATGGAGGAGTTCTGTGAGCACGTCACCCAGCACCTGCAGCAGCATCTGCATGGCCCTGGGGAGGAGGAGGGAGAGGAGGAAGAGGATGACCCCCTTGGTAAGGAACATAAAGGGGAAGGAGCTTAAGGACAGGTGGAAAATCTGACTTTGCTTTTCCTAGAGGGAGAGGCAGCCTGGGAAAATGCTGGTTTATTTCCCTAATTGTACTTTTTTGTTTATAAAAGCATTGTAAACTCATTTATTAAAAAAAAAAAAAAAAAAACAGTCAACGAAAATATAGGGAATAACTCTTGTCATCCTGCCATCATGAGAAAATTACTTTTTGTGTGTGTGTGCATGTTTCTGCTGGATATTGAACCCAGGGTATCGTGCATGCTAGGCAAATACTCTACCACTGAGCCACAATCTCAGCCCCAAGAGGCAGTTAGTTACTGACAGTACTTCTATTGAGCATTCTTTTTTACCTCCCTCTGCCTGTGTATATGTATATTAAATACAGATAAATGCACTTTTATATATTGATTGATTGTGTAGTACTAGGGATTGAACCCATAGGTTCTCTACCACTGGGCTATATCCCCAGCCTTTTTTATTTTTTTCTTTTGAGAAAGGGTCTCATTAAGTTGCCCAGGCTGGGCTTGAACTTGCAATCTTCCTACCTCAGCCTCTGGAGTCACTGGGGTTATAGTGGTGTGCCACTGCACCTGGCTGCTTTTATATTTTTTAAAAAGATTGCATTGTGTAATCTGTGGCAGGGTCTCCCTGCAATACATACACACTTTTTGAAAACTACAACCATCAGTTAGGTATATATTTTTTATGGCAACCTTGTACACAAAAATTTTGAAATTCTTGAAACAAAATACTTATTAAATGATCTCTGAAATATTTCTCTTTTATTTAAAAAAAAATGTAGTCTGCAGTCCATGTTATTGACTTCACCCCCTAATGGGTCACAGCACAGTTTGAAAGACTTTCCTACAGAAAATGTGGAAACCCCTGGGCATAGTCTCTCAGTGCCCTGTAAGCCTGTAATCCCAGTGGCTTGAGAGACTGAGGCAGGAGACTTGCGAGTTCAAAGCCAGCTTCAGCAACCTAGTAAGGACCTAAGCAACTTAGCAAGACCCTATCTCTTAATAAAATATAAAATAGTGCTGGGGAAATAAATCAGGGGTTGAGTCCCCCGGGGTTCAATCCCCAGTACCAAAAAAGAAAATGCTGTCTTCCCACCTCAAAATCTGTTCTCCATCAGGAGACTATGAGCTATAATAAAGTCAAATAATATTTATACAAAAGATAAATTAGGGGATGGTTATATTTTCTGAAGTACCTACTTTCCAAAACAAGCAAATTCCTAAAAAGCTTTGAAAATAATGGTGCTTAGAGATACAAAAGAGATGGGAAGTGGGTTGGAAGAGTTGATGGGGCCTTCCTAGGCAAGGCAGATCTTCAGCAGAACAGGAGAGAAAGGAGGACTGAAGGTTTTCAAGGTTGAAAGGCCACATCTTTCTCAGGAACTGCAGAAACTGAGCAAATGCCATGCATGCCATCTGTACTTGTGGTCTCCGATTTTCTGGCATAGACCTTACACACACGGTTACCTCTATCTAGATCACATGTTTTCTTCACCTGTTTATAAATATTCGTCCTTTAGTTCTCAGCACAGGGACAATTCCCAAGACACCTCTGTATACATAAAATTATTCCTGTTTAATACTTTTATAGTACCTTCTCCCTCCCATAGCACTTATCACTAGTCACAGTTTAATATTTAGTTGTGATTATTTGATCAGTGTTCTTATTTCCTGACTGAAAGCTATGAGAGGGCAAGGACTAGCACTCTTTTTTTTTTTTTTAAGAGAGAGAGAATTTTTTAATATTTATTTTTCAGTTTTTGGTGGACACAGTATCTTTATTTTATTTTTATGTGGTGCTGAGAATCGAACCCAGCACCCTGCGCATGCCAGGCGAGTGCGTTACTGCTTGAGCCACATCCCCAGCCCAGGACTAGCACTCTTTTACTCGTTATATTCCCAGTGCCTGAAACATAACTGGTAGTCATTAATTACCAGTATTTGTTGAATGAACTCATGATAACTTGATCAGAGTACTACTAAGTGCCTCAGGTGGAAGGCAAGCTGAGCCTTGGAAAGTATCAGACTCTTCCTTCTAAACCCCTTTCTGCAGAGGAAGAATTCTCCTGCTTGTGGCAGGAATGTGGCTTTTGCTCTCTGGACAGTTCTGCTGACCTCATCCGCCATGTCTACTTCCACTGCTACCACACCAAGCTGAAACAGTGGGGGCTGCAGGCCTTGCAAAACCAGGCTGACCTCAGCCCCTGCATCCTGGACTTCCAGAGCCGGAACGTCATTCCTGACATCCCTGACCACTTCCTGTGTCTATGGGAACATTGTGAGGTCAGCTGGCAGTACCAGAAATAGGGGGGAGAGGAAGCTGGGGATCTTAACTCAAGATACCTTGCCTTGACTCTTTCCAGGGTGCTTTGTATTTCTGCTAGTATTTCTCTAATTCTCTGTAGTGCCTTTCCTCAGTTTCCCATCCCTACCAAGTTAATTTGGGAGAGATCTGAGAAGTCCCCCTTTGGACACATAGGGGTAAGAGTCCCTCCACCCACCCTCCGTCCTCACCCCAAGTTGCCCTGGCACAGAGCTCCTTCGACAATCCCGAGTGGTTCTATCGGCATGTGGAAGCACACAGCCTGTGCTGTGAAAACCAAGCAGTCGGCAAGGACAATCACGTGGTGCTGTGTGGCTGGAAAGGTAGGGCCACCTCTTTGCTCTGGACTCTGCCAGAAACTTGAGGGTGCTGAGGTGCTAGGGGAGCCAGGGGTAGGACCAGTCCTGCAGATAAGCCTCAAGGGGAGGGGTGGCTAGCCTGACTAGGCCTTCCTTCCTAGGCTGTACCTGTACCTTCAAGGACCGCTGTAAGCTTCGAGAACACCTCCGTAGCCACACCCAGGAGAAGGTGGTGGCCTGCCCCACCTGCGGGGGCATGTTTGCCAACAATACCAAGTTCTTAGATCACATCCGTCGCCAGACCTCATTGGATCGTAAGCAGCCAGAGAGAAGAGGGTGGTTGCAGGCTGTTCTGCTTGGAGAGGGGTTGAGGGCATTTTCCCAGGGGAGGTGGCCACTGAAAAGATCTGTACCTTGGCTACCTCCCTATTTTGGGTTCAGGTACTTCCCATAGTCTATGATCAGACATTGTTATACAGTTATCTAAGGAGTTCTCACAACAGCCCCATGAGGTAGGCTTCTTATCCCCCTTTTTGCAGATGAGGAAACTGAGGCTCAGAGAGGTTAAATCAGTTACCTGAGATCACACAGCTAGTAAGTGGTAAAACCGGACTTCCAACTCAGGTTCTCGACTCCAAGTCCCATCCATAGCTCCCTAAGCTCCCTTTTGTTCCTTGGGTGGTTCCTTTCTGCTGGGATGGTTCCCCTCACCTCTCCATGCCTCTCCACTGCTCTGCATAGTCCCTCTCTCTTCTGCTCACCCCACCCAGAGCAGCGCTTCCAGTGTTCTCACTGTTCCAAGAGATTTGCCACAGAGCGGCTATTGAGGGACCACATGCGCAACCATGGTGAGTGGCCTGCCGCCCCAACCTCCCTGCCTGCTCTACAAGTTTCTAGAGTCCTCAAATCTCAGCCTCCTCTCTGTTTCTCTCAGTGAATCACTATAAGTGCCCTCTGTGTGACATGACCTGCCCGCTGCCTTCCTCTCTCCGCAATCACATGCGCTTTCGCCACAGTGAGGACCGGCCTTTTAAATGTGATTGTTGTGACTACAGGTAAGAGGAACTAGGGGCCAGAAAAAAAAGAGCTAATTTTCCATGGTCTCCCACGCCCTTCAACCCCTTCTGACTTCTCCTGGCAGCTGCAAGAATCTGATTGACCTGCGAAAGCACCTGGACACCCACAGCAAGGAGCCAGCCTACAGGTGTGATTTTGAGAACTGCAGCTTCAGTGCCCGGTCCCTCTGCTCTATCAAGTCCCATTACCGCAAAGTGCATGAAGTGAGTGGGGCTGTTGGTGGGAAAGGGTTAGCAGCAGTGTGAGGGAACCTGGGGTGAAGAACTAGCCTCATTTCTCCCTCCCCTCCCCGTCAGGGAGACTCAGAGCCAAGGTACAAATGTCATGTGTGTGACAAATGTTTTACTCGTGGCAACAACCTCACTGTGCACCTTCGCAAGAAGCACCAGTTCAAGTGGCCCTCAGGACACCCCCGTTTTCGGTATGTCTTTTAACTCCCACCCCACATTCACATTTTTTTCATATATTTTCTTTTTTTATTTTATTTATATTTTGGTGGTGCTGGGGATTGAACCCAGGGCCTTGTGCATGCAAGGCAAGCACTCTGCCAACTGAGCTGTATCCCCAGCTCTTCATACATTTTCCAACAAGTTAAAAACCTTGAATTTGTTGGTTTGTTGATGTGTACCATCTGGGCTAGATGTTAGGCTAGATCCTGAGAATAGAGGTGGAGCAAAGATTGTTTTTCTGACTTTTTTTTTTTTTTTTTAATCTAAGGCACAGTGCCAAACCCAGCAAATGGTACATAATGTCCTGTGACCAGAACTAGTGTTAGAACCTAAGGATCTTGACCCTTAGCTCCATGGTCTTCTCATAAACCCTTTGATGCTCGTGCCCTTTCATATAGGTGTCTCTCTCTGTCTCTCAGATTGGGTTTCTATATAAAATTTTTAATTTGGGGTAACAATTCTTCCCTTTTGTTTTTAGTTTTACATAGTCCAATTTTTGACCTTTTGTCCTATCACTTTGAATCCTAGGACTTCCATCCCTCATGTCTGTCTCTTAACTTGCCAATATCCAGGCCATTTGCATCTTGCCTGTCTTTGCTGCTTCTCTTTCATCAGGTACAAGGAACATGAAGATGGCTACATGCGGCTGCAGCTGGTTCGCTATGAAAGTGTAGAGCTGACACAGCAACTACTGAGGCAGCCCCAAGAGGGATCAGGCCTGGGAGCATCACTGAATGAGAGCAGTCTGCAGGGCATCATTCTTGAAACAGTGCTGGAGGAGCCAGGACTTAAGGAAGAAGTGGAAGACCAGGGTGGGGGCAGCGAGGGGACAGCCCTCTCAGCCTCTCAGGACACCCCCAGCCCTGTCATCCACGTGGTGAATCAGACCAATGCCCAGGGCCAGCGAGAGATTGTCTACTATGTGCTGTCAGAAGCCCCAGGAGAGCCCCCCCCAACTCCTGAACCATCCTCAGTGGGCATCATGGAAAAGCTCCAAGGAATAGCTGAGGAGCCGGAGGTCCAGATGGTCTGAATGCTTCAGAGCCTACCCATTCCTACCCTGGGCCTTAGGGTTTGAGCCAGAAAGGTGGCAGTGTCCCTAGTGGGCAGTCCTTGCCAGTGGATGCCTTTAGGAGTGGTGCTGAGAGTAGTGTGGTCCCATCTGGCCCAGGCTTGCATCATTTTGCAGACTAAGGACTTCATTTTTTTTGCCACACTGAATTTTATAGGGCATCCTGGGGAGTTTGGATTCTTTGAGGGGGTCCTGGATGGGTGTGTTCTTTACAGGAGCTGTTATCAGGCTTAACCATGAGCCCTTCAACATGCTGGACCTTGATTAAAATCCTTAGCTCACATCCATTCCCATATTTAGGAGTTCTTAGGCCCAGGGATGGTGAGTGAGTGGTCCTACACGGACCCTTTCCTCACTATCAGCTAAAACATTGAGATCCATGCAGCCATTTTCCTCTTAAAAGTTCCTCCTACACCCCAGGGACATTTGTGGTTATCCTCAGGGACAGGATTGGAGGCACTGAGTATGTGACACTTGCTTTTGATAATAAAAGAAACACTTGGGCTGTTACTCATTTCTTCTTCATTAGGTAATGAGGAGATAAGCTGCCAAAGAGGAGCTGAGTAATTGCGCTTCTTCCCCTTTTAGTGACTCGTGGTTTGTTTAACAGTCATCTGTTGTTCTCCTTTGGTGGAATTTGTCCATTTCTTTTTAGAGCACTTGTCAGCTCCATGGAGGCCCCAGACACTTGACCATGAATGTAGATCTATCAAATGGATAAGAATGGGGCTCACCTAGGAAGGTAGAGCTACCAGGGCTGTACTCTTAGTCCTAATTGGAACCCCTGTTCCTCTTGGATAGGGTTTTTCACCTGTGGGACTGCTAAGGAAGCTTGGAAGAGGGTGGATTGGGATGCCTCCCAGGGAATGAATGCCAAGTACTCAAGGGGTCCAGGAACCAAATTAGAAAATTGTGCATCTGGCTGGGCATGGTGGTACACATCTGTAATCCCAGCATCTCGGAGGCTGAGGCAGGAGGATCAAAAGTTTGAGGCTAACCTCAGCAGCTAAGCAAGGCCCTGAGCAACTTAGTGAGATCCCCATCTCAAAAAGAAAAAGAAAATTAAAAGGGCTGGGAGCCAGGCTCAGTGGAGCATTCCTATAATCCCAGCAGCTCAGGAGAATCACAAATTCAAAGCCAGCCTCAGCAAAATCAAGGTGCTAAGCAACTCAGACATAATAGGGCTGGGGATGTGGCTCAGTGGTCGAGTGCCCCTGAGTTCAATCCCTCATACCCCCTTCCTCCTCCCAAAAAAAGGGCTGGGGATGTGACTCAGTGGTTAAGTGCCTCTGGGTTCAATCCCAAATACCTTAAAATAAGAAAAGACAGTTGTGCCTTGATACATTTTCCTGGGGAAAAGATGTTTTTCATTAGATTCTCAAAGAGGTTGAAACCTTACAAAATAATGATTTCGTATCCATGTTCAGTCACTCCTCAGCACTCTGTTCCATTTTTGTGGTCTCTACCGTCTGGAGAGGTCAAGGAAATACTCTCAAGAGGTCTTGGATGAATAGTAAGCTGCCCAAAAAAGATTTCTGGGGGGCTGTGGCTGTGGCTCAGTGGTAGAGCGCTTGCCCAGCATTCATGAGGCACTGGGTTTGATCCTCAGCACCACATAAAAATAAACAAAGGCACTCATCCATCTATATCTATAAAAAAAAAATTAAGGAAAAAAGATTTCTGGGCCTATTTTCTATTTATGTGGAACTAGGGGGTTAAGCTCCGCTCCAAGATACTCCACTACTGAGCTGTCTCCACCTCTTCTTTAATTGAGCCAGGGTCTCACTAAATTGCCTAGGCTGACCCGAACTTGCAATCTTCCTGTCTCAGCCTCTTGAGTAGGTAGGTGGGTGTGCACCACTGCATGGCTTATGGTTCTATTTTAAAGGACCTAATCTGCTGGGTGCTCTGGTTCATGCCTGTAATCCCAGCAACTCAGGAAGCTAAGGCAAGAGGATTGCAAGTTCAAGACCAGTCTCAGAAACTTAGGCCCTAAGCAATTTAGACCTTGACTCAAAATATAAAAAGGGTTGAGGATGTAGCCTAATCGTGAAATGCCCCTGCATTCAATCCTCAGTACCAAATAAACAAAGGATCTAATCTAATTCTCACTAAAAACTGCCTGATACAGCCATAATTAGAAAAGAATATTAATTCTGTCATCCATTTGCTAAGGGTACAAAGATGAATAAAACCCAGGACCCTCCCACCCCCACCCCGAAGGGACTTGCTGTACAGAGACAAGGAAGCACTAGGTAAGCAGAGTGATAGAAACTGACATTTAGAAGGCTCAAAATCAGTAGAGGTTGGGAATGTAATTCAGTGGTAGAAAGTGTATGTGAGGCCCTGGTTTGATCCCCAGCACTACACAAAAGTGCACAGACACAAACATTGGAATAGACAGTATTGCCTGGGCAAAAGATTAGGGAACAGGAAAGGCTTTACCCAGAAAGAGACTTCCTCCTGACCAAGACCAAATTAAGACTTCAAAAGACAGTCCTGAAGATTATGGTGACCCACATTTCATCTGTATAATTCAAACAAAACATTAAGCCATGAATTATATAATATCTGAATATTTGAGTAGATACCCTGTCTTATACTTTCTTAAAGGTGTCAGGCAGGGAGCTTAGGAGTTGGAAGCTGGTGCCTGTTTCATCCTACTTGGGGCAAGTCCACAATCAGAGAAGGGTACTGAAGTGCTAAGTATATATGAAAGAGAAGTGATTCTCCAAGGTGAGAAGAGAGGACTAGTTAATAAGGAATAAGTTATTCCAAACCTGTGAGATTATGACAGTGAATATGGGCACTTAATGAATGTTAAATGGATGAATGAATTTTGCTCAAGATTGGGAAGTGAATGAGGAACATACCCATTCCCTGTACAGTAGCAGAAGGAGTTAAGGCTGAGATGGAAAGGTAGGGGAGATTGTGAAAACTCCATATTATGCTAAATAGCTTGGATTTCTTGGTTAGGAAAGAAATATGGAGGGCAAGTAAATAAATAAAACTTGGAAAGGAATGGGAATATCTCTGTCCCCATGGAGCTTAGGGTTAAGTTCCCAAGGGGAAGGGACTGGAGTATATTTGAGGGTCGAGGAGAAAAAGCCAGCGAGATTTAGAAAATACAAGAGAAGGAATATTTGATAGAGTAAGATGCTAGATTTTGAGTGAAAAAGAAACAGAGAGGAAAAAGATAATACTTGGAAAGGACTGAAGATTCTCCCTTGAGAAAGAAGAAGGGAAGAATGAAAGTGGGCATAGATTTAGTTTGTAGGAGGTGTGAGTGGAATGTCAAGCTTGGCGGTCTCTTTTTTCTTGATAAATTAAAGTTATCAAGGGGTAATGTGTTGGATTAAGAAGATTATAAGAAATGTCAACTTTCAGAAATGCTATTAAAAGATGAGTGCTGGGTATGGTGGTGCACACCTGTAATACCAGCAATCTGGGAGACTGAGCAGCAGGACCACAAGATTGAGGTCAACGTGGGCAACTTAGACTCTGTCTCAAAACAGAAAATAGAAAAAGGGCCAGGGTTGTACCTCAGTGGTAGAATGCTCCTAGGTTCACTAGCATCAAAGAAACAAAAAAGTATAGAAATAGGCGGGGCATAGTAGCACACACCTCTAATCCCAGCTAGCTACTCAGGAAGCTGAGGCAGGATCACAAGTTTGAGGTAAGCTTGGGCAACTTAACAAGACCATATCTCAAAAATTTTGAAAGGGCTAGGGGTGTAGCTCAGTACTAGAGCACTTGCCTAGCATGTATGAAGCCCTGGGGTTCAATTCCCAGTACCAAAAAAAAAAAAAAGAGAGAGAGAGAGAAAGAAAGATATAGAAGTAAGACCACCCAAAGACCCAGCTAAGACTGAAAAACAAGATGAAGCAGTGGCAACCTCAAAACAACCATATGACTTCTTGGCAGCAGGTACTAGCATCTTTGAAACAAAATAGAAGATACACTACAAGGTAGATCTATAGCAGTGGACAGGGCATGGATTATTACATGGTCCCAAGGAGCTGGGCAATAGAGTAGCTGGAGAGGGATCATGAAGTCCAAACTGGACAGGGAATGTCTGGGAGACTGAAAGGTAGTAGTTAGAACCAAAGCATGGGAGGTTTCAAAAGGCTTCTAAAGCTTAGCAGGTAGAAAGGAAAGTTCATGGTCAGAAATCAGACTTTTTTTTTTAATTTTTTGAGAGAGAGAGAGAGAGAGATTTTAATATTTATTTCTTTTTTAGTTCTCGGCAGACACAACATCTTTTGTTTGTATGTGGTGCTGAGGATCGAACCCGGGCCGCACGCATGCCAAGCGAGAGCGCGCTACCGCTTGAGCCACATCTCCAGCCCAAAAATCAGACATTTTAAAATGGAGCTATTTAGGGTCCAAAGGATGACCACAGGGGAGGTAAGCTGCTAAGTGAGACAGGGGTCGGAGTAGAAGAGACCAAAGGAAATAAGGCATTTTGAACACCTACTAGCAGTGCCCTGTCTCATCAGCCCTGTATTAGGGGAAGGGCAATAGGCCATAGAGCAAAGCTGGGTGGGAAAACGCCTGATTTAAGGCTTGTCCCCCCCCCCCCAAAAAAAAAAAAAAAAAAAAAAGCCAAAGACTGTGGAGGAAGTTCAGGTTCTTTTATTTAAGTTTTAAATTTTTATTTTTATTTTTTGGTACTGGGGATTGGACCCATTGAACCACATTCCTATCCCTTTTTATTTTTTACTTTGAGACAGGGTCTTGTTAAGTTGCTGAGGCTGGCCTCAAACTCGCAATCCTTCTGCCTCAGCCCCTGGAGTTACTGGGATTACAGGCATGTGTCACCATGCCCAGCTGCAATTAAGTTTTTTTTGTTGTTGTTTGTTTGTTTTGAGAAGGAGTCTCACTATGTTGCCCAGGATGACCTTGAATTCCTGGACTCAAGTGTCCTCCTGTCTTAGCCTTCCAAGTAGCTAGGACTATAGTACATATCACTACATCTAGCTAATAAAGATTGAAAAAAGGTAACTGCAAAGCCCACCTAGTCCCCGAGAGATTAGGAAAGGCAATCAGTAGTTGCTCCTCCACAGCCCCCGATTCACTGTCTGCCTCTGGGAACCAATAAGAGAGAGTAGACTTTGCTGCCTTACCCTAAGATGGGTCTGAAAAAGGAGAGGGCTCTGTCAGTCTCCTTTATCCAGTCCTCCTTTGCAGACCTGGGTTGCACATCCCAAAATGACCAGTAGAGGGCCCTCCCATTGACAAATACTTCAAAATCTTTCTGTCTACAAATGAAATTCATAATGGGGCAAGGGATAAAAGACTTCGGAGTGGTGGAAGCAGAGCTGGGCCAGTTGACAAGTCCCCAGTGGAAGTCCTTTCCAGATCCTATAGGACCTTGTCACCCTCTTTTTACCCACAAGACTTTAAATCTCCTTACTAACTGCTTCTCCCACAAATCCCTGCCCAGAGCAGCCTGAGTCTGTTAGATTAGCTCATGGCCCTAAGCTAAGACAAGAATTTTCTTCTGCCTTGCTTCTCTTAAGCCAATTATCATCAATCCTTGTTTGTGTGGGTTCAGGGAACATGCTCAGAAAGGATGTTGGGCTCTGGTGTAAGAGTTGTGACCATCTTTGAGAAAAGGGAGGATCAATCTCAGAGAATGGAAGGAAAATTGGGGAGGGTCCATTTGGGCATTATATAACACAGAGGGTAGCTATGGTTGACAATAATTAATTGTATATTTCAAAATAGCTAGTAGAGGACTGGGGATATAGCTCAGTCAGTAGAGTGCTTGCCTTGCATGCACAAGGTCCTGAGTTCAATCCTCAGCACACACACACACACAAAAAAAGCTATTGGAGAGGATTTTGATTGTTTCCAACACAAATATGATAAATTTGTGAGGTAATGGGTATGTCAGTTACTCTGATAATTACACATTGTATACATGTATTGAAATATCACAGTCTACCCCATAAATATGACAAGTATTATGTGTCCAATAAATTTATTTTTAAATGGGAAAAAGAATACAGAACTAGGAAAAGATATTGATATTGCCAAGGTTACAAAGCATATCTTTTTTTTCTTTAACCTTTTTTATTAATTTATTTTTTTATGTGTTGCTGAGGATCGAACCTAGATCCTCACCATGTACTAGGCAAGTGCTCTACCACTGAGCCACAAACCCAGCCCTCAAAGCGTATCTTTTGACTATTTCCAGTTCAGGATGCGGAAGATCTGTTCACAAAATGGGGAGAGGGTATCCTAGAGAATGGGGAAATTTGTTCCAGAGAAGAAAGGGTTCTTTAGTGGGGCACAGGCACATGGCAGGTTTTTTGTTTGTTTCTTTGTTTTGTTTTGTTATGGTTCTGGGGATTGAATCCAGGGCCTTGTGCATGCAAGGTAAGCACTCTACCAACTGAGCTATATTCCAAGCCCTCAGGGGCTCAGGGTTCTAACCCAAGGAATGGAAGTTTCATCTAGGTTAGTGGCTCTCAGCTTTGTCTGCTCAGCAGGATCACTGGGGGAGCTTCTAAAAATACTAATGTCTGGGTCCCACCCTTGGAGTCAGAATGACTGCATCTGGAGTGGTATGTGGACAACTTTTGAAAAATTTCCAGGAGATGCCAACTGTCAGTCAAGGCTGAGGACCACTGTTCTAGGATATGTTCTAGTATAAATCCCACAGTGTGGAAAACTGATAGAAGACATGGAAATGTTGGTCTCAGAAGATGGGGAATGGGTGACTACATTCCTCAGAAAGGGTAGGAAATTTTCCTGGGAATTGAAAGTTATGTGATAGGGAATGGGGAGGGATGGTATTAAGAGATAGGGATGGGCTGGGGTTGCAGCTCAGTGGTGGAACACTTGCCTAGCATGTGTGAGGCACTGGGTTTGATTCTCCGCATTGCAAATAAATAAATAAATAAATAAATATTGACAACTAAAAAAAAAGAGGTGGGGAGGATAAGAAGCCTGTTTAGAAAATGAATGGAGATCATCCATTTTGGTATAAGGCTCTTAAAGGACCAATTAGCAGAGTGGGTAAAAGCAGGGGCTTTGGGATTCAAGTCCAGCTTTTGCCTAGATGTTCCCCTTGAGCATATTGCTTAACTTTCCTATGTTTCAATTTCTTTTATCTCTAAAGAAGGGCTGAAAAACCTACCTCATTCGAGATATTATGAGGATTAAATGAGAAAATGCCTGGTGCATCTGCAGTAGTTGTTAAATAAATCCAACTGTTGGGGGATCAGGGCTTCTGGAAGTTAACTTGGAGAATGCAGGGCCTATCTAGAAAATGGGAAGGTTAGTCCTAAGGAATGGTGGTGATGTGGGGCAGCGGGTGGAGAGTAGTTAGGAAAAGAAAGGTCCAAAACCCACATAAACTTCACAGTTACAGGGTGGGGCCTGGAGATGCCCTGTAGGGGCCGCTAGCCCATCAAGCTGTGGAGAAGATGCTGTGGGGGGAGTGGAGGAGAAGTTTGACTGCTAGTAACCTCTCTGCTGCTGCAGTCTGGAGAAACCTCAGTGGTGGAAGCAAAGCCAGCAGCCTCTCTCCCATCCGTCTCTGCTGTGTGACAGGTGGGAACTTAAAAGCTCAGGTCACGTGTCTTGGCTGGCTAACCTACTTTACCCCTTGAAGACACAGAGGCTGGGGCAGGCAGGGGCTGAGGGCAATGGGCAAAGGTGGGACTGAGGGAGAGGGAATTCCAACAGCACTGTGGGGACAGAAGGCTGCAAGCTTGTAGGGTGAGGGAGAGAATGCACATGTGCATGATGTCCAAGGCAGTGTCCATGAACCCTATGTCCTGACACACAGATGCCTTCAGGATCAGCCTTGTGCTTGTTTTGGAGACCTGAATTGGCCTGACAGAATAAAGATTTCTACAGTCAGAGCAGGATGAGTATGGGTACCAGTTTAATATTGGAGCTGCCTGCAACCTCTCCCCCAAGACCAATCTTTTTTTTTTAAGTCTCATACAAGTTTAATCAACATTAATTACCCCAAGTCCAATCTTAACTAGTGTCCTCCTCCTTAGAGAGGGAAAGTGTGAATGGGGTTGGAGGAAGGATATCCCAATGTCCCAAGACTCCCGCTTCTTTGAAATCTTTTGTGCTTGGTTTGGGGATGGGAGGGGCTTTAGCTTAATAGCTAGAACCGGGGAAAATTGATGGGGATAGGTTCTGTGTGCGAAGACTGTCAGCTTCACAATCCCTTAGAGTGACGGAATGTGCGCCCCACACCCCTCCACTACCATTGCCTAGACTATATTCCAGAGATCTGTCCCCCCTCACTCTAACTTTCTTATCGCCCCCAAGTCGATTCTTCCCTGCCAACCCTCAGTCCTGGGTCCACAAACGCCTCCTCCGACCCTCGCGCCGCGGGCACTGCACTCGCCTTCGCCATCCTAGCCCCCCGAGGGCTGTGGAAAGGCACGGGCCCTTTAAGAGCGGCGGGACCGGCGAGCAGTAGCTTGGAGGAGAACGCAGTCGCCTGGCGGGTTCGGGAGGACACCAGCGCCGGAGACCAGGCTCGGGGATCTCGTGTGCGCAGCCAAGCGAAACAGGGGCGCGACCCCAGCCGCCCCTCCCCACAACCTTGTCATCTCCTCTGACCCGGGGCCGGGCCCTCCCCTGCTGCTCGTCCCTCCCCGGCCCCGCCCCGGCCCGGGCCACCGGGACCCGGAGCTGGGGCGCCGGTGCCGCAGCCCGAGGCAGGTAAGGAGAGCCCGGAGTCTCCATCTCTGGCCGGTGGCAGCGCTAAGCATCTCTGCCCGGCCCGGCCCTGGGGCGCGTCAAGGTGACTGAGCGTGCGGGAGATGGGGCGGGGGGTCTCGCCCACCACAGGGGTGCTTACTTAGCGGTGGGGTGCGCCTGTCTTTGGGGATAGTCCGGGACGCCCCGGGCCAGGGGCGCCGGCGGGAGGGGCCGGCGGAGGCTTATCGCCAGGCTTGGGGAGGGGGATGCAGTGGGAGCGCAGAGCCGCCTCCTCTCCGCCTCTGCCGGTCCACGCAGTGCTCTCCCTGCCACCCTGACCTCCTAGTGGGCAGCCTCCGCCGGCGCCCTCCCCGCCTCCACCCCTCCAACATCCAGTCCCCGGGGGTTTGCTGGCCTGCGGGGTAAGGAGATTAGAGGCGCGGGGTGGGGGGAGGAGCAGCTCAGGGCTTGTAGGGGCCAAGCTAGGGCCTGACTGGGGCCAGACGGGGGCCAGGGGGGCTGGGGCTATCCCAGACCGAGAAGAGGTGGGGACTGAGCCTCGCTGAGTGGGGAGGGTGGGGCGAGGGGGAGGCAGATCACCGGACGAAGAGAGGGGTGCTAACAGTTGGGGATGTGTCCTGAGAAGCAGGCGGGGGAAGCGGGGGCTGGGCGGCTTTAGACAACAGGGAGCTTTGAACTGGGGTTGGGGGATCTGACCTAAACAGAGCAGGCCCTTTCTCTGCAGGCCAGCCAGCGGGCAGAGTGATGGCGGAGAAGGCGTTGGAGGCTGTGGGCTGTGGACTAGGGCCAGGGGCTGTGGCCATGGCCGTGGCACTGGAGGACGGGGCGGAGCCCCCTGTGCTGACCACGCATCTGAAGAAGGTGGAGAACCACATCACAGAAGCCCAGCGCTTCTCCCACCTACCCAAGCGGTCAGCGGTGGACATCGAGTTCGTGGAGCTGTCCTATTCCGTGCGGGAGGGGCCCTGCTGGCGAAAAAGGGGTAGGGAGCAGCCTGGTGGGGAACTGTGGGCTCTTTAGGAAGTGCCTCTCAGGAGCAATGAGGCCTGGATAGCCCCTGCTTTGCAAGTTTCTCAAGTTGGGTACTGCTGGGCCCTGTAGGAACGCTAAAATCTGGACCCCAGCCCCTCCCTCGCCATGCACACGGTTGAGGTACCAGGATCCCTGCTTCCCACATCTGTGAACACTTGTGGGCACCAAGTTCAATTAACCAGCTTTCTCTTCTAAATAGACCCTATGACCTCTGATCCTTGAGGGGTCCTTGATGAGTTTTCCTTTGTTTATTTTGGAGGATTCCTGTCTGTGAGGGATGGTATGTAAAGGGTGTCTGCAGGGGTCCTCAATTTTTAACTATCCCCTTGCACCAACTTTGAAAGATGTGCTCATTCTTGTCATCTTACTTCATTCTTGCCACAGTCCTCCCAAGAGAGAAGGGTGGAGGTTTGGCAGGATAGATGTCATCCTCATGTTACTAATAAGGAAACTGAGGTTCAGGGAAATTGAGTCACTTAACCAATATTGATTCCACAGCTAGTAAGTAGCAGAGCTGAACCAGAAGCCCAGTACAGGAGTTCCACCTCTTTCCCCTTAGGACCAGTTTCCCCATCCCTGAGTCCCTGACCATCTTTTGTATCCCTACTCTGCACATGTGAGCTGGGAATGGAAAGGCTGGGTTTGTTTCCCAGAGCTGGGTGTGGGCCAGGGGTGGAGCCGGGGTATTGTTCTCTGAGGCTTAAGAACTAGGTTTAGGGTGCTTCAGAGCCTGAGCTGTCTCTGCACTCTACACCCTTGCTTCCATGGGTGACCAAAAGGCCACAGGGTGTGAGTCGATGGAAACTGAGGCATCTGGGCTCCCTGCCCAGTGCCTGGTCCCTGAGCAGTCTCTTTGTGTCCTGAGATCAGCTCTGGGCAAAATGATGAGGTACTTGTTATTTCCTTGGCCCTCTCATTTCTTCATAACTTTAAGCAGAAATGAAGAGAAATTTAGAAATGTGGCTTGATGGGCCTGCTCTCGGCCTGCTTCTACTCATCAGCCACGAGTGGGTGTCCCTGACCAGGGATTCTCTCTCTTTTTGACCTTGCCAGCCTCATTTCCGCTTCACTGGCCATTTTGCCACCCCTTCCCTTTGCCCCCTTTTCTGCTCTCTGCCCTCCTCTCTTGAGTTCTCTTTTCTCTGGATTCCTTCTTCCCTTCTCTAGAGGACAGAAAGCAAGTGGGGCGGGGGGTGGGGGGGGGGGAGAGAAGGAAGGGATTTGGTAGGGGGAGAGTTCTGTCTCTCCCAAGTAAGGCTTATCACTGCTCTCCCCTAAGTGTATATGGCATTTCTTATTTTTCAAAACACTTTCCTATTCATTATTATTAATGATTTCACTTAATATTCATAATAACCCTATTAAGTCCTTGGGAGAAGATATTACTATCCTTCTTTTACAGATGGGAACAGGAGGCCCTAGAGATTAAGTGACTTGACAAAATTGCAGAGTTATTGACCGAGGCAGGACTAGAACACTGATATCTCTCCAGCCCGAAGGCCTGGCAGGCCCCTTGCAGGCTGAGCAGCTGTGGCATAGCCAGAGTCCAGACATCCGCATTCCTAGCCACTTGGAAGCTGTGTGACCTTGGGCAGGGTGCTTAGCTTCCCTAGGCCTCACTTTCCCCATCTGTAGATAGGGATGATAATACTACCCACTGCACAGGCTTATTGGGAGAGCTCTGCTGAGTTGGTATTTGTGAAAGTCAAGTATGTATGTAAGATGATATTTATGCTAGACCAGCACCTGGCTGTGACTGAATGAGGGGAAAGTTCATCATCACCATTTTCTTCCCTTTCACAAGAAATCACTTCCTGTGAGTGGCTCTGAAAAGCTTAGGCTAGGGCATGCCACTGCTGGGTTTCTGTTCTCGCGACTAAAAGGCTCAGGGGTCACTCCAGTTAAACTGGGCTAATTGGGCTGCACGAAATAACCACACAAGAGACACAAATACCTTTTTCTTTGGGGTTGCTGTGATGGTTCCTCTGACCTTAAGGGTCCAAAGAAAGAGAGCGAGAGCACGTGCTGACCCCTTTTATTGAGGAGAAGCTATTCAAATGAGGCAAGGGGTCAGGTTTCAGGGGGCTAAGTCTATCTTCATGATGTCCACTGTCAGCAGGTTGACTGACACCTGGGTAGGCCACACCCAAGGGCACAGTAAGAGAAGGGGACACACACAAGGCACTTCCATGGAAGATTCTATCCTAAACAGGGCAAGGGGTTATATTACAAAGGAACAGGTGAGCGTAGCTTCACCCATAGGGCTGTAGCAAGACACACCCATGCATGAGACACTGACCCTCAGACCCAAGAAGGGTGGGGAAAGCTCTGCCACATTTCTGCGACTGAGCGCCTCAGCACCCAGCCGGGGAGTGTGACTCAGTCACGTGCAAGGATGGTCCCCCACACCCTACATCTTTCTTGTTTCTTTTTTTCCTTTTTTGTTATTGGGGATTTAACCCAGGGATGCTTTGCTACTGAGCTGCATCCACTGCTCTTTTTATTTTTTATTTTGAAATAGGGTCTCACTAATCTGCTTAGAGCCTCACTAAATTGTTGAGGCTGGTCTCAAACTTGTATTCCTCCTGCCTCAGCCTCCCGGGTTGCTGGGATTACAGGCACACACCCCTGTGCCTGGCTCACCCAACATCTTTCTGATTGATGTGAGGATGACTAAGGCAGAGGGTTGAAACCCATGACTTTCTTACCCAGAGAATTTGCAGTGTGACCTTGGGTGAGTCACTTATGTGCCTGGTCCCAGTTGCCTCATTCATGTTGTTAAAAGAGCCTCTGACGGAATGAGCACCATCCAACTGATTGGTGTGTTCAGGCCCACGCAGTGAGCAGGAGGTTATCCCCCTTCTAACAGGATGTGCCCAGAGGGACAGCTGGATGGTGGGTTAAATAAGGTACCCATTCACTCTCTCTGTTATAGAGGTAGAGTGAAGAGGGGACTGAGCTCTGCAGGGTTTGTGGAGGGTACTAGGTGAAGGATAGGGGCTTGGTGTCTCCTCCTGATCAAGGCAGGTCTCAAGCACAGTAGGAAAGTCCCTCCATATTGGCTTCATCTTTCCAGGTAACTCTTTGCAGTCTCTGCCCTCTATTCTCTGGAATGAATACACACATATATATTTATACACACACACACACACACACACACACACACACACACATACTCGTATACATACATGTTTTTTGTTGTTATTGTTTTGTTTTGTTTTTTCCCTAGAGCCGAACAGCCTCTGTCTTTTGAAATCTTGCTCATCTTTAACTTCCACCTCTTCCAGGAAGCCCCTGCTGCTTTTCCCCTTCCTTTCTACCCTTATCAATTCCATTTGCTATAATCTCCTGGCACATTGTTTGTACTTCTGTTATAAACCTTACTTTACTTTTCTTCAGATTATCCATGATTTCTTGTCTGTCTTACCTAGATGATGACGCTCTTGAGTGCAAACACTGTTCTTCCTTATTTTGGGGGTGGGTGGAGAGTTTGGTATATAGTAGATCTCAATAAGCATTTGCCAAGTGAAATTAATGATACAGTGTCACCTTTTGTGTATGTGTGTGTGTGGTAGGAGGAATTGACCCCGGGGCCTCCCACATCCTAGACAAGCACTCTACCACTGAGCTACATTCCCCCCAGCCTCTTTTATTTTTATTTTTTGAGCCAGGGTCTTGCTGAGTTGACCAGGCAGGCCACATATTTGCAATCCTCCTGTCTGAGCCTCCCAAATTGCTGAGATTACAATTATGTACTGCCATGCCCAGCACAATGTTGCTTTTAAAAATCACACTATGTGCCAAGTTGCACTGTGTCATATGCTTTACATAATTATTACATTTAATTTTCCTAACAACCCTATGAGATAGGCACTATCATCCTCATTTTACAGACAAGGGACCTGGAGCTCAGAGAGGTTAAGCAACTTGCCTGAGTTCACACAGCTGGTAAGTTTAGAGTCAGAATTTGAACCTAGATCTGCCTAACTCCATACTGGTGCTCTTTATGCATATCCCATTGAGTAAATGAAAAGTGGGATTTCATTGGGCCATGTTAGGGGCTGGAGAGACAAGCTTGGAAGAGTGGGAAAACACAAAGAAGGCAATTTTTCCAAAATGAGGCAAAAGCTCTGAGAATACATACTTATAGAATGGACACTTACTGAGGATCTACTACATGCCAGACAGACTGTTAAGGTTACAAAGATGAATAAGACACAGGCCTTGCCCTTAAGGAGCTTACTAAGAGGTTGGGAAGGAGGGCAAGTGACGGGCACATCAGTTAACAGACATGCTGGCATACCAGAAGTGCTGTGGGAACCCAGAGACAGTCAGCCAGCTCAGACCGGATTGGTATGAAAACCTTCCCAGAGGCCCTGAGACAGGGAAGAAGAGCAGGGTTCTCTGGACTTTGATTCCTCCTCTGCAGCTGTCGGTGAGATGCACAGGTATTCCCACAGCCTTTGGACTTTGACATTAGTGGGTGCCATTTCTGAAAGGGCAGGATGAGGCGAAACTTTGGGTCACTTTCGGGGCTCTGGGGGGGTGCCTCTTAACCCAATCACACTGAGCAGGAACTACGCATTTCACTGATCACCACAGGGGTGCCTCTGTTCACTACAGCCCTGACCAAAAACTCCTCCCTTCCTCACTACAGGTTATAAGACTCTTCTCAAGTGCCTATCTGGTAAATTTTGCCGCCGGGAGCTGATTGGCATCATGGGCCCCTCAGGGGCTGGCAAGTCCACATTCATGAACATCTTGGCAGGATACAGGTGAGGACAAAGATGGGGAAGGATGGAGACAGAACTCAGAAAGAAGAGTCCATTGGGGATCACAGGTGTCTTGAAGTGCCTTTGACCCTTGTCCTCAATGGATATCCCTGCAGAGAGTCTGGAATGAAGGGGCAGATCCTGGTCAATGGAAGGCCGCGGGAGCTGAGGACCTTCCGCAAGATGTCCTGCTACATCATGCAGGATGACATGCTGCTGCCACACCTCACGGTGTTGGAAGCCATGATGGTGAGGGCTGGATGGCCACCCCCTCTTCCTAGCATCCCCTTCCATCTGCTGCCTGCATCCCCTTCCTCAGCTGAGGGGTCAAGGCAGTACCACCTCCCACACATGCATCTCTTTCCTGCCCTCTGGGCCCCAGGTCTCAGCCAACCTGAAGCTGAGTGAGAAGCAAGAGGTGAAGAAGGAACTGGTGAGTGGGACAGGGGAGGCCTAGGGACAGCTGCCCTCTGTGGGGCTAATGAATTGTAGGACCCAGAGTCAGGGGCGGAAGTGTGGCAAACAAGTGGAGACAAGGGGCTTAAGGGAGATTCTTTGTGAAGTCAGGGTGGTGCCTGGGGGAAACTCAGACTCTGAAGCTGACCTGGGCTGGGTGGGGGTGGGTCCAGGTGACAGAGATCCTGACGGCACTGGGCCTGATGTCCTGCTCCCACACGAGGACAGCCCTGCTCTCTGGTGGGCAGAGGAAGCGTCTGGCCATCGCCCTGGAGCTGGTCAACAACCCGCCTGTCATGTTCTTTGATGAGCCCACCAGGTAGTTCTTTCCCACTTCTCACCTCAACTTCCCCACCCCTCAGCCCAAACCAGGACCCAAGGCTGCATCTTCTATGTGGCTGGAGATTAGAGCCCCTGTTTGCAGCCTCCTGAGGCCAAGATAAGGGCCGACTCCTCATCTCCATCCTCACCAATCCTGTTGTAACAAGCAGCCCCATCTTCACCCAGGCAGAGATCTGGATGTTTCCTTCGATTTTTGCCTCCCTCTCCTGTCCCCCACAGCCATTAGTCACCAAGTCCTGTTGGTTACACCTCCTTTTGGTAGCTCTCAAATTCGCTCTGCCCATCCCCAGTGCCCATGTTTGAGTTCAGGACATCATGGACAGATGTTCATCTCCTCGTCTCCAGTCTCTCTCAAGCGATCCTTCCTCCAGCCTGCAGCCAGAGCTGACTTTCTAAAGACAACTCTGGCCTGACCCCTCCCCTCCCCTTCAAAATATGCAATGAGTCTCATTTACCCTCAGAACAAAGTCCTGCTCTGAACCCAATTCGCCAGCCTCCTGTCTTGTATTTTATGCTCTAATAACACTGAGTTGCTTGTAACTCCCTGGTCAAACCATGTGCTTCATGCCTCTAAGCTTTGCCCATGCTGTGTCTTCTGCCTAGAATGCCCTTCACTACCGCTCCTTCCCTTTCTCCTCACCAGCTCAGCTCTCACTTCTTCCAGACTCACTCAGGAATTTTCTCTGACTTCCCCCCAACTCCTCCCCCAGCTGCCTCCCCCCCCCCCCGCCACCTCTCCCCCCCCCCCTGCATCCCGCCCATTGCTCCAGCACCTCCCACATTCCCTAACATCATCCATGAGCTTGTCCTTCTCTCCCTCCAGACCAATGTGGTATTTCTGCATCATCCTAATCACACAATAGGTGCATACAACAGGTGCTCAGTATAGACTTGTTACATTTTACAGTGCTCTGGGCTTCTGGGGGTACCTCCAAGTGCCTGAGCCTGTAGGTCGTATAGGATATGGGGGTGTCCAGTTCTAGCCCTTCACAGGAGTTTCCCCACCGTGCACACTCCCTCTGCTTGGCCCCACCCACCTCACCAGGCCCGCTGGTGGCCTCTCTCTGGACAGTGGTCTGGACAGTGCTTCTTGTTTCCAAGTGGTGTCCCTCATGAAGTCCTTGGCCCATGGGGGACGTACCATCATCTGCACCATCCACCAGCCCAGTGCCAAGCTCTTTGAGATGTTTGACAAGGTGAGTGTCCGTGGGCCTCAAAAGTTGGCCTGAGAAGGAGGGATGAAAGGGCTCAGTGGAGGTGCTGGCAGGGCCCCTGCCTGTCCACTGGTTGTGTTTTCTTCATCCTTCCTTTCTGCCTCAGCTCTACATCCTGAGCCAGGGTCAGTGCATCTTCAAGGGCATGGTTACCAACTTGATCCCCTATCTGAAGGGGCTTGGCCTTCATTGCCCCACCTACCACAACCCAGCTGACTTCAGTGAGTGGGGACAATGGCGGGGGTTAGCATACAGTGCCAGGCCAAACCTGGGGGTGAGGGCATGGGTTCAGGCCTCCTGGGGACAGAGGTCTCACTGTTACCTGCCTTAGCCACAGACCCAAGAGTGGTTGACTTGCCCTTGGGAAGCAAGGATAAATCTTAGCTGAGCCCTGTGCTCTGTGTCCCCAGTTATTGAGGTGGCCTCTGGAGAGTATGGAGACCTGAACCCCATGCTGTTCAGGGCTGTACAGAACGGACTTTGTGCCATGGCTGAGAAGAAGAGCAGCCCTGAGAAGAACGAGGTCCCTGCCCCCTGCCCCACTTGCCCTCCGGTAAGTAGGGTGGAGAGGACAAAGAGGGCAGGGTGGAGAGGGGAGATGGGACCATGGGTGATGCCCTGCCACAGAGGGGCACATGATGCTGTCTCCCAGAGGCACTGGGTACCAGGAGGAACCCGGAGTTGGAATGGACCTACTCTTTATGGCTTGTGTGACCTTGGGCACTTTGGCCTCATTGAGCTTCAGTTTTCTCATCCACTTATTCATTCAGCAAACTCTTTCTGAACATTTGTCGGTGCTGTCCTCAGTGCTGGTATGGGCCCTTCTGGTAGGCAAAACCAACACAGTCACTGGCCTCATGGGCCAGTGTGGCTTTCTGTCATCTATAACTTGGAGGTGATGATACTTAACTCACAAGGAGGCTGGGAGGACCCCACAGATAGCACACAAAGCTCTCAGGACACCCCAGGTTTTTGCCCAGTGCCAGGTCTCTTCCTTAGATGAGATACCCCTTGGTTATAGTTGTAATTTTTATCATTATTAAATATTATTGTGAAACTGGTGGCCTTAAGGACTTAGCCTTTTGGGTTAATATTAATGATTAGAGAAGTGACTGTTCTGCCCTGGTGAGCTACCACAGGTGTCCTAAGTGCCTTTCCATCTCCTCTCCTCCAAGCTTTTATACCCTCCTCGCCTCCCTTTCACAGTCTCTCTGAGCCCCGCCTCCAGGTGCCTGCTTCACTGGTGAGGTTCTCCTTCTGCAGCCTGGGACCCTCCTTGGGAAAGGCTTAGGGTTTTCCCATGCACTGAGTTGGGTGGGTGGCAGGTGGGTGGGTTAACCTCACCTGGTCCCATTTCCTCTCCCCAGGAAGTGGATCCCATTGAAAGTCACACTTTTGCCACCAGCACTCTCACTCAGTTCTGCATCCTATTCAGGAGGACCTTCTTGTCCATCCTCAGGGACACGGTGAGGCATCAAGATGGGGAACAGGAAGCATAGGTCTAGCCTTTGGGGCTATATGACAGCAGCAGGTGGAAAGGGAATTGGGGTCCCTGCCCACAACCCTCCAATGCACCTCTGGGTCTATGTAACCCCCAGGACAATCCCAAGTTATCACCCTAGTGTTGCCTGCCTATCCCTGGCCTGGGACACATCCCTGTCCTGTGATGGTACTTCCCACAGGTCCTGACCCACTTGCGGTTTGTGTCTCATGTGGTGATTGGCGTGCTCATTGGTCTCCTCTACCTGCACATTGGTGATGATGCCAGCAAGGTCTTCAACAACACAGGCTGCCTCTTCTTCTCCATGCTGTTCCTCATGTTTGCTGCCCTCATGCCAACCGTGCTTACCTGTGAGCTGAGTTGCCTAGGGTGTGCAGTGTGGGTGCTGGAGCAAAAGGCAGAGGGGACAGGGGGTTGGCCAGTGGTGCCTGATCTGCCTGTGCCCTCAGTCCCCTTAGAGATGGCGGTCTTCATGAGGGAGCACCTCAACTACTGGTACAGCCTCAAAGCGTATTACCTGGCCAAGACCATGGCCGATGTGCCCTTTCAGGTGAGCCTTGTACTTCCTACCTGCCCACATCTACCAGCTCTCTTGCCCCCTCCTTCCTTGCTTGCCAGCTCCCTTAACCTTCTGGCCTTCTGCCCTTTCTCTTCCTTCTATTCACTAAGCAAATAGATGGTACATACCTTCATGCACCAGGCTGTACCCAGCCACTAATGATACGGCAACAGATTAGACTGATGATAGAAACTTTGTTCTGTGTAACATTTTAGTGGGAACAACTGGCAGCCAACAGAAAATGATGATAATAGTAACCCTGCAAATGACTCTAAATCTTCTTAAGGGTAGGAAGTTTATCTCAGTGGTAAGCGCTTTCTTAGCATGCATGAGGCCTGGGTTCAATCACAAGCACTGAAAAAAGAAACAAAACAAAACAGATCTTACTAGAGGCAGTAGTATAGGCTCTGGACCCTTACTACCACTCGCAAGATGCAAGGCACTGGGCAAGTCACCTTTGCTTCAATGTTCCCATCTATAAAATGGAATGACGACCCTAACTACCTCTGGATTATTTGAGAATGAAATGACTGGATGAATGAATGCAAGGTTCTTAGAATAGTGCTTGGCATATACTAAGTGCTCAAGAAATGTTAGCTAATTTTATTATTGCCACTATCACCTTGCTCCTACCACATTAAAAAAAAAGTGCTCCTTCCTCAGAGTGGACACTTCACTGTGTTGGAGCTCAGGGAGAAGAATACAAACTGGATCTCGGCCTCTGCTTGGGCACGTTTATGCAAGGAACAACTTGCACAACTGTACCTAGTGATATAGTGGGCTCAGTCCCTGCTTCTAGGAGTTTCTAATCTAATTTTTTTTAAGTCATCTAAGAAACTCACATTTGTAGTTTATAATTCAAAACTCTACAGAATTTCCAAATCACAGTCTTTCTTTTAAAAAAATTATTTTTGGGGACTGGGGTAGCTCAATGGTAGAACACTTGCCTAGCATGCATGAGGTCCTGGGTTCCATCTCTAGAACTGATAAAAAATTGTTTCCTTTTTGAGGTTCACAACATGATTATTTTGGGGGGTGGGTACCTGGGATTGAACTCAGGGGCACTGGACCACTGAGCCACATCCCCAGCCCTATTTTGAATTTTATTTAGAGACAGGGTCTCATTGAGTTGCATAGTGCCTCACTGCTACTGAGGCTGGCTTTGAACTCATGATCTTCTTGTCTCAGCCACCCTAGCTGCTTGGATTCCAGACGTGCACCATGGCAACCAGCTAAAACATGATTTTATGGGAAACATATAATAGCCACATGAAGCAAATCAACATATCAGCTAAAATGTATCCACTTAATAATATAATTTTATTAATAGTCTCCAGGTTGTATATTATATCTCTGGACTTGTTGATCCTGAATCTGCTTCTTTGTGTCTACAGAGTTGATAGACTTCAGGAGGAACAAAACACTCTCCTAAGGAGAAATTAATTCATTAATAACATAAGAAAAATTTTTTAAAAATATGAGGAATGAGCTGGTGCAGAGAAGAAGGACTTTAGGCACTCAGAGGAGGGAGAAGTCACTGTGCCCAAACCAGTTAGAGAGGCCTCATGAAAGAGATGGTTTGGGAAGATGAGTGAGGTTCACATAGTCAGGGAGAAGGGGGACATGTGTCCATCTGGGGACAGCATGAACAAAAATGGAGGCAGGATAGGCATGGGGAATAGGTGTTCTAGGGGCTCATTCCCAGGTGGAATGGAGGATCTTGGCCACCATGCCCATGGCTCCAAGTTCCCTGCTCAGCTCTGTGCCCATTCTCCAGGTTGTGTGCCCAGTGGTGTACTGCAGCATTGTGTACTGGATGACAGGCCAGCCAGCTGAGACCAGCCGCTTCTTACTCTTCTCGGCCCTGGCCACTGCCACTGCCTTAGTGGCCCAGTCTTTGGGACTATTGATTGGAGCTGCCTCCAACTCCTTACAGGTGGGAAGGTTGGCATGTGAGGATTCTCAAGCGGGGATGGGGTATCATGTGAGAAATCAAGGGCTGGCGTGAGTGGGATGGACACTTGGGCAACTGGGCCACCCTAGTCCTGGTCACCCCTGTGATGGCCTAGCTCCCTTGCCTCCCCTCCAGGTAGCCACCTTTGTGGGCCCAGTTACTGCCATCCCTGTCCTCTTGTTCTCTGGCTTCTTCGTCAGCTTCAAGACCATCCCCACTTACCTGCAGTGGAGCTCCTACCTCTCCTATGTCAGGTCGGTGCCTCTTTCTCCCTGCCCTCCCTGTCCTTCCCCTCTACTCAGGAGCGCCTGCCTAGCTCCTACTAGGCTGTGCTGTCTGGTGCCTGCCCCACCACCCTTTGGGCAGGGGCACTCTGGTTGGCCCCCAGGGATGAGGTTTGGGGTTTGGTGATTTGTTGAAAGAGCAGGTTTCCTGTGCTGTGTACTGCTCTGATGCCCCTGCCTGCCTAGGTATGGCTTTGAGGGTGTGATTCTTACCATCTATGGCATGGAGCGAGGAGACCTGACATGCTTAGAGGAGCGCTGTCCATTCCGGGAACCACAGAGTATCCTGCGAGCGCTGGATGTGGAGGATGCCAAGCTTTACATGGACTTCCTGGTCTTGGGCATCTTCTTCCTGGCCCTGCGACTGCTGGCATACCTTGTGCTCCGTTACCGGGTCAAGTCTGAGAGATAGAGTCTTGCACCTGGCCTGTGCCCAGCCCCCGCAGCAGTGCGCACCCAGCCCTTTGGGACTGTTTTAACCTTGTAGAACTTCGGCACTGGTTGCTGGTGCAGCCACCTCCCCTCCCTCAGCTGCTCCACAGGCTGGCTGGAGGACTGTGCTCCCAGCCTTGGCCCTGGGGGTGGGGGCTCCAGCCCACCCCACCACACCCAGGAGTCTTCCCAAGTTGATGCGGTTTGTAGCTTCCTCCCCACTCTCACCAACACCTGCATGCAAAGACTGGGAGGCTGCCCCCCCTTTCTGCCCACAGCACTCTCTTCTGTTGTCTGTCTTGGAGACCCAGGTTTTATGGGGCTTCTACTTAACAACTGACCAAAGTGGCTCCCTCTTGGGGGGGGGGGTCCTCACCACACCAGTGTTTGAAAACCAGGCTGCTGTAAGGTTAGAGTTCCAGGGCTAGGCCCTGGGGGTTGGGTCCCCTGGGAGTCCCATTATGGACATTGGGATGGAATAGAAAGGGACTCTGGAAGTCTCTCCTCCCCACCCCCAGACCCTGGCTTATGTGGACAATCTGCTATGACAGAAGCTGGGCGTTCTGTCTGGGTCACCACTCCTAATCCTGGAGATTGGAGAGGTCATGGGAGATCTCATCCCCCCTCCCTATAGCTTTGGTGGGGGGGCAGGGCCTGGTGGCATTTTTGCAATAACGTCTGTGTTTCTTTCCCACCTGTCACTGGAACTGGAGAATGCACTTTATTCTGGGGGGGTGAGCAGGCGAAGACCCAACCTTCCTTTCTTGCTGCTCCTGACACACACAGTTCCACATGCTCCCTCCCCTCTCCAGAGTTACAGGCACATACACGCAAACAGGCAATCTCAGCCCCACACATGCATCATCCCCTGTGGTTCAGAGGAAGAGTGATGGTGGCGTGGTGGTGGCGGGTTCTGTGGGGAAGGCAGTGCCAGCCTCCTTTCTGGGGATCCCACTTTGGAGACTCGAAGGATGAGGCTGATTCTGCCCAGGGTGACTCCTCTCCAGGATTGGTAGGAGTCTACCCTCCAGTCTTCTCTCCCTCCAAGCCAGGGGTGGTACACAACAGCAGCCTTCTGGAGTTGAGGACCCAATAATAAGCACAAGCATGGGAATAAGTTGGCTTGGCCACCGCCATCCCACGGCCCTCCTTTTGCACTCCAGGCTGGTATTCCACTGTCCTGCCCCTTTCCTGGCCACTTGCTGCTCATTCCAACTCTGTCCATGTCTCTCCACCTCCTTCCTATTAGCAGGTGGCCCCGGGCATCAGAACACTGTGCCCTGGGCACCAAGGTGGCAGACATACCTACAGCATGTCTGGCTTTCCTGGTGGGTCTAGGCTCCTTTTACTCTGGTTGCCCCTTCCCCCAGGGTTCTTTTCCCCCTTATTCCTATATACATACCTCTCCACCTTCCCTCGCCCTGCCACAGATTCTTCTCATTACACAGAGATGCCAGTTGTATTTGTGGGATTTCATCCATTATTAATAAAACCTATATTTATACAGTATGCTGTGTGTGAATGTGTGTGGGTTTGACACTCGGTAACATGGGCTGTAAGAGGGTCTTCAGAGCACTTGGTAAGATGTCAGCAGGTTTAGGGAGACTGTGGCAGGAGATGGTCCTGGACTGTCAAGCTAGAAAATGAATATCTTTTGAAATATTTGTATCATGCTTTCCATCTTACCAATGTTTCATGTTCCTTATTTCAAGGGAGGCCCATGCCAACCCAGTCCTATCTATCCTTCATGACAATCTCACATTGTCATGGATTGACAGATGAGAGAATTGAAACTTGGGCTAAGTAACTTGCCAAGGGCTCTCAGGTAGTGGAGGTGGAACTAGGCCTAGAGACCAGATCCTCTGTCTCCAGACTCACTCTTGGCATTGATCAAACTCCTTGTTTGTGGTGGATCTGCATGCTGCATGTGGGTATCCTGTATCTGTTACATGGATGTGTTCTTGTTCTTGCCTTAGTGATACATGACTCTCTTCGGGACTCACTGAGTTCCAGCTGTGCTCATGGAGGAGGGTAACCTCATCCTAGGATGGGAGTGGCAGGGATCTCACTGGGCTTAATTCAACTTTTCCTTTTCTTCCTACTCAGTGACCCTTCCCAAGGCTGAATCATTGCCACCAGGACTTCAGGCCAGAGGTTTGGAGTAGGTAAGATTTAGAGGGCCTTGAGTACTAGTGGCAGGACAACCCAAGAAGCAGCACATTGTCTCACCCTCTGCTCTCCTTGGCCTGAAGCCTGGAGTTTGAAGGAAGGCACTGGCACCAGTCCTGCCAGCTGCCTGGCACCCTAGGACTGTGGTCTAATATGACTGGTTGGGTGCTCAACTTCAAATGGACTCACTTTATATCCTTTGTGGGTTTGTTTGTTTGTTTGTTATTTGCAGTACTGGGCATTGAACCCAGGAGTGTCCCGCTCTTGAGGTGCATTTCCAGCCCTCCATTTTCTTTTTTTTTAAATATCTTTAGTTGTAGATGGACACAATACTTTTATTTCGTTCATTCATTTATTTATTTTTTTATGTGGTGCTGGGGATCGAACCCAGTGCCTCATGCATGCTAGGCAAGTGCTTTACCACTGAGCTACAACCCCAGCCCTCCAGCCCTCCATTTTCTATGTTTTATTTTTGAGATAGTTTCTTGTGAAGTTGCCCAAGCTGGCCTTGAACTTGTGATCTTCCTGCCTCAACCTCCCAAGTCACTGGGATTATAGGAATGCATTACGATGGCCAGTTTAACCATTTCTTTTATAGTTTGGGGCAAGAGTGGGAAATGGGAATATATCCTACTTCCTGGAATTCTCATTAGATTTCAGAGACATTCTGGAGACTCCCTTTATCCCTGGAGTGATGCCAATAGATGGCTCCTTACAAGTCGAAAGGCATCAAGTGTCAGTGTCAGGTATTCATCTTATCCGGGAATGGTGGCACATACCTGTAATATCCGCAACTCAGGGGGTGGAGGCAGGAGGATTGTAAATTCAGGGCCAGGCTTAGCAAGATTCTGTTTAAAAATTAAAATTAAAAAGGTCTGGGATGTAGCTCAGTAGTAGCAAATACTCCTGAAAGGGTTAAAAATTTATAAATTCATATACTTATAATTCCTTCAGGAGCTAAAGAAGGCAAACATTCTGGACACTTCAAGGGTCATTCGGCCCAGAGAACATTTGTGGATTGGTATATATATTTGCAAAAGAAGCTCTTTTGATTCCTACAGCAACTCTGTGAGGTATCTCAGATAAGCAGTTTCATCTTCTCCTATTATAGACAAGGAAACTGAGATTAAGAGAAATGACTAGAGCAAGCTCTCAGGACCCTGTGCTCTTTCCACTGTGACCCATCTGCTATGCTTCCCACTAGTACCAGTAACCTGCTGCATTGGATCATAAATGTACCCTGCTCATGTAAGTAGGTTTGCAAATGAGCCCTCTTTCCCTAAATGCCCACCTTTCAGGACTCATCGATCATGTTCATTAACACAACCACCTTCTCTGTGTCAGGGCCTAGGCAGAGTACTGGAGGGCAGAGCTGACCAAGGCAGTTCTCCATGCCGTGGTTCTTAGAGCACCTGGCATTCCATCCTGAGGCCAGACAAGAAAAGACCTGCCCACAGCATGATTCATGGTATTTCTGTCTACAAGGGGCCAAATTATATGTTATTAATAAAACCTATATGCCTGTCATACCCTTGGGGGAGGGGAGCAGCTTGCTCTGAGCTACATCCAGGTGACAGTCTGCCTTGCATGAGTAGGTAAGTGGAGTGATACTAGAGGAGTTTCCCAGGAAAATATCACCCCTGAGAACATTCATAGGGCTGTTCTACCTCTTCTCTCCCTGTCCCATTCAACTCCCCTTAAAGAACTTCTCGTGCCAGTATGCTATTTCCCCCACAGTCTGTAATGCTGGTCTCTTTCCTGACTTGTTTTTTTAACATCCAGTTCAAATGTCACCTCCTCTGCCAGAAGCAGTTAGTAACTTCCTCTTTCATGCTTTCCTGATGCTTTGACTTTGTCTCTGAAGTACATCATTTGTGAACATACTGGTCTGGCCCCTGCATGCCTTCTTCTGACGGACAGCCCAGGGCCTAGTGCTGGGCCAGGTAGTTGAGGATGAGGTGCTTACTACTAATTCAATACCGCTGTTCAACGAATGGACGAATATCTACATGAAATATCAACACTGTCTTCAGTTGTTCCAGGGGATAGACCACAAAGCCTTCTTCCCATTCCTACCCTGGGGAGCCTCTCAGGAGTTCCTTGTTGCACATATCTGTTCTGTGCATATTGCACACTTATGTTTGCATCTGGAGGTGTGCCTTGGCTGAGGGCAATGGGTGGTTCTTCCTGTGAACTAGGTGAGTCCTGGGTGTTCCTCCTGTGGAAGCACAAGTATAAGGGATAAGGGCTTAGAGGACCCGGAAGCCCCAGAGCTAAACCATGATGGGATGTCAGACAGGATTTGCAGGTTGGGGTGGGAACTGTCCACCAGCCACAATTCTTCCTCCTTCTTGATCAAAATGACCAGAAGTCACATACAGAGGTCTGGGGCCTGAAGAGGGCCAGATATAAAAGGGAGGAACTGGGAAGGGCTCAGGTCTCTGCCTGGAAGTAGGCTAAGAAGGGAAGGAATCCCTGGGGATGAGGTTCTCAGGAAGTCCCTGAGGGGAAGTAGGAGGACCCAGGATCCATCGGCTTGTTGTGTCTCCTGTGCTTTACAGTGGATCAACCTGCACAAGTCATTTCACCCCTCTGAGCTTCAGGGTCTTCGTCTGTAAAATGGGCGAATCAACAAGCCCAGCCTGAGAGGTGGTTAATGAGGTCATTGGACGTGACTGGCGCTTGGGACCTGCAGGGGGCAGGACAGCTTCAGGGCCCGCGGGGGTTGAGAGCTGTGCCCACGGGAGGGGGGGGGGCGGGGGCGGGGGCAGGCTGGGTGGGGCAGGAATCTCCGCCCCGAGCCGCTCTCAAGGGCCTCCTCTGTCAGGACCCCGCAGCCCTAGCGCCTAAGCTGGCCTGCTCAGGTCCCGGCTACGCGGGGATGCCAGGGCGGGCGGGGCTCCGAGCAGGCGGGCGGAGACGGGCAGGAAGCGCAGCGCCGCGTCGCATCCAGCGAGCCTGGGACTCTGGGAGCCAGCTGGAGACGCCGGCGTCCGTCCCGCCGGGCCGCGGTGACCAGGCGCGGGTAAAGGCCTAGTTGGCTCGAGCGCCCCTCCGACCCCGGCTGGGCCGCTGCGCTTGGCCCCGGCAAGGGCGCGCCGGGAGCCGGGACGGGCAAGTGTCACTGGGAGTTCGCGGTCGGAAACAAGTAGAACGGAGTTGGGTCGCCGAATGGGGGCATGTGTCCTTTTTTCTCCTCAGTCTCCGCAGCCACCTGATACTAGTTGCCCTCTTTGGGACCCAGACTGGTGGGGCACCTCTGGACTTATGCGAATACTGTCCGTATTCTTTTCCTGCCGTACCCCCCCCCCCGCCTTTTTTTAAATACTGTCCTGCCGACCTGGATGATCACTAGAGAACTGCCTCCCCTCATGCTTCCTCGCGTCCTATGTGGCCCTGGATCTAACGCTAATCTAGAGCTTCCCCAGGTTTCAAGGACTCTCCCTTAACCCTTCTCCAGTCCCTGGAATTCCTGTCTTGAGCCCAGTCAACACCCCAGCCAGCTCCTGCACTGGTTGGCCCTGCTGAGGAAGGTCGCCCAGTGCAGCCCCTTCTAAGTGAACCCTCCCCTGATCTTAGGGAAGGAGACCAGGTGCCACACAGGAGCAGGTTGCAGGTTAGGGCTCAGAAAGGACTTCTCAGGAGTGAGAATCTTTGAGCAGAATCTTAAGATTGGGTGGAATTCTGGCTAGGTGAGGTGGCACATGGCTGCAATCCGAACAATTTAATAAGTTTGGATGCTGAGGTAGGAGGATCCTAGGTTCCAGGCCAGCTTGGGCAATTTAGCGAGATCTTATCTCAAAAAATATAAAGTGCTGGAGAAGGTAGTTTGGTGGTAGAGCGCCCCCTAGGCAAAAAAGAAAAAAGATTGGAGGGGATTCTGAAAAAAAAAAAACAACAACGAGAAAAGCCATTCCAAGCTGAGGAACGTGTATGAACCAAGTTAGGAAAGTGAGCCTGGGGAAGGAGGTGCCCACTGTGGGCAAGCTTAGAGAAATAGCTTGTATAGACCAGTTTTAAGTTAACCTAGACTCTAGGAAGGTGATTAGCGCCTGGAACAAGGGGTTGGAATGGGCGAAACTGAAGTTAGAAAGGGCATGAGAAGATGGGAGTCCTGTAGATCCTGGGAGGTCCCAGTTAACTCTGGGATGATGCATTAGAGAACTAGAAGGCAAAGCAGTTGGGAGGAGTTTGTGGAACTCTTCCCACTGCCTGGAGGGGCATGGGAGGCAGGATTTGAGGTGGGGGGGAAGGTCAGGTTTCCCAGTGTAAATCCAGCATTTGGGAAGATCTGTAGCAAAGCACTCAAAGGACAGGGGAATGATGGTTCAGTTTTGCCTGGGTGAAGTTTGAAGCAGCAGCCGCATATCCTTTTGGAGATGCCAAATAGGAAGTTTGTTCACTCATTCATTTATTATTTATGTCAGCCTCAAAGACAGCTTACATAAAAGTCACAGAGAAGATAAAATGATAAAACCATTAAAACTCAGCTAAAAGGACCTGATGGCTAGGGAACAAAGGCAGAAGGGAGTGGATAATGATTACTGGGAAATGTAGGCCCAGAAAAGCTACTGAAAATGAACATGGGACTTCTGTGTAAGCTTGCTGGTAGTCAAGGGGTGGGGGAAGATACCTAAAAGCAGATTATTGGGGTCTGGAACTTAGGACAAAGGTGTTTGTGAAGCCTCAGGGAAGAGGCAAGAGGTGGTAGGAGATAAAATGTGATCACTGTGGTGGTATTTTCAGGGAGGAGAGCTGAAGCTGGCCAGGGCTTCTATGGTGCTGACATCTGGAAAGGCTCAACCTCTCCTGGGAGGTGGTCCCTCCTTAACTGGCATGGAGTAGGGGTGCGGGAGGATTGAGGTGGGGTGGTGGCAATGCATTCACACTAGTCTTCTTGCAGGGGAACTGGAGAGCAGGTGGTAAGTCTCCCAGGTTCTGACCTTCTCTCCCAGGATGAGGTGGGGCTGCTATTTACCCAGAGCCTCTTGGTACTCTGGTCTGGGAAGAACATCTCAGCCACCAGGTAAGCAGAAAGCTGGGGTTTCTTTTCTTTTCTTTTCTTTTTTTACCTCTCCCTTCCTCTTCAGGGTCTTGATGGTGTCTCCAAGAGAGCTGGAATCCAAATACCAGGTGATCTAGTTCACTTGTGGTTCTGTAGCTGTTGACCTTGGGCATGTCACCTCACTTCTCTGAACTTCCTTTTGCCCCATCCTAAAGTAAGGGAGCTGCACTAGATGATTTTCCAGGGCCTCTTATAGCTGCATAAATCCAGGAATATTTGTCTGATTTCATTTTGCATTCAGCAGATATTTGCTGGGCTGGCCATGTGCCAGATCCTGGGTTAAGTTTTAGGTATATAATTGTGAACAAAAACAGATGTAATTCCTGATCCCTATGAATGTTAATCAAACAATCATATAATGAAATATAAAATTGCATAATAACTTCTAAAAATGGGCAGTACAGCTGCTTTAAGAGCAAAATAAAGGGGGATTTGGTATAGACATGGGGTCTGTGTATTGGTGGGAAAATGTGCATAGGATCTGTAGGTGTTGTTTCTTCCTTCTCTCTGTAGATGAGTGTCTCCCCTTCCTGACCCACTGGAGTTGGCCCCTTAAAGGGGAGCGTCCCCTTGGACCCCTTAGGTGAGGCCTGGGTGTCATGCCTTAGATGTATCTGAGCTTGCCCTGGAGACTGGGAAGGGTCAGGACGTGGTGCTAGCTTGATCTGCTGACAGAGGGGGTTGGGCTTCTGGGGGCTGGGAGAGTACAGAAGTTGGCTTAGATCATCTAGGTAGAAATCATAGTGGAAGAGGAGTGGAGACCTGTGAGGAATGATTGGATCTGGCAGGGGCCAGCCTGGGTTCCAGGGTGATGGAAAGCAGTGGGGGCTGGAGGGCCAGGGCCACATCCCCAGTACCTGTGAGGGGAGTCTCCCTAGCAAGAGTTAGACTAGCTCTTGGATGTCCAGTATCTCAGGAATCTGGAAGTCCAGCAGTGCAGACTGGCCTGGACTCAGAGCTTGTGCAGGGACTCAGCTCTGTATTCTGGCCCCAACCCATCTCCTCTCCTCACTCCCAGGGCCTTTATACGCCACCATGGAAGCTCAGCGGACAGTGCTTCCCCATCAGGAAGGCATGGACAGGTGTTCCGGAGCATCTCTGCAGCTGGTAAAGGATTGTCTGGGATCCTGCTGGGGAGAGGGGGACAAAGGAAGAGGGCATTAGAAGGAGAAGCAGGATCCATTGCCATCCAGTAGTGGTCCCTCTGTGTGTGCATCCCTTCCTGCAACACTCACACAGTGCACACTTACCATGTACAAAGTACTTGGAGAGACACTCTCCCTACCTCATCTGATCCTGGTTCTAGCAGCCAGGGTAGGATCATGCACAGATAACCATGAAGCTAGGCTCGCATTATTTGTCTGGAAGTTCTCCATTTTCTGCCATAGGTATTCTAAACTTTCCAGACAATCTGCATTTTCTGAGGGAGTCTGGTGAATCTAGCAGCATTCTGGCCTCAGCATCTCTGGGTGCTGTGTCTTGACTCCCCAGCTTGACCTACCACCCCTGACTGGCCCTAAGCTCCAGCATCTCCTGCCCCTTTCCCTGATCCATGTCCCTTGTCTTCCCATCCAGAAGCTATCCAGCGGCACCGCAGGAATCTGGCCGAGTGGTTCATCCGGCTGCCCAGGGAGGAACGCCAGTTTGGTCCAACCTTTGCGCTAGACACAGTCCATGTTGACCCTGTGATTCGTGAGAGCACCCCTGATGAGCTGCTTCGCCCATCTGCAGGGCTGGCCCAGGAGCATCAGCCACCCCCAGCTGGGCTCCCTGCACTGGCCCTGTCTCAGCTCTTTGACCCGGATGCCTGTGGGCGCAGGGTGCAGACAGTAGTGCTTTATGGGACAGTGGGTACAGGCAAGAGCACATTGGTGCGCAAGATGGTCCTGGACTGGTGTTATGGGCGACTGCCAGCTTTTGAGTTACTCATCCCCTTCTCCTGTGAAGACCTGTCATCCCTGGGCCCCACCCCCACCTCTTTGTGCCAACTTGTGGCCCAGCGCTATACTCCCCTGAAGGAGGTTCTGCCCCTGATGACTACTGCTGGGTCCCGCCTGCTGTTTGTGCTCCATGGCTTAGAGCGACTCAACCTTGACTTCCGCTTGGCTGGTACGGGGCTTTGTAGTGATCCCGAGGAACCAGGGGCACCAGCTGCCATCATGGTCAACCTGCTGCGCAAATACATGCTGCCTGAGGTAGGTGGTCCCTTACCACATCTTTCCACTGCTGTCCCTTGGCCTGCCCCCTAAGGAGTTTTGTGTCCTGGGCCCACATGTTTCTTGGGTAGGATAGGCACTAGGTTAGTTCAAACCCTAGCCCTTTCATTTCCCGGTTCTATGATCCCAAGCAAGTCACTGACTTCCCTTAGTTTTTGTTTCCTTCTGTCCTTGAATTGTGCTGATCTAATGAGATGCTGTATATAATACCTGGGACCATATTGATGCTCAGTAATTGTTATAGTTATTTGTAGTCATTGTCCCCTTCATCCTTGGACACTCAGTCCTCAGGGCCTTGAGGCCATCCAGGCCCTAAAGTCTGTCTGTCTTTCCTTCCTTTTTGTTACTGAGGATTGAATACAGGGACTCTTTATCACTGAGCTACATCCACAGTTCTATTTAAATTTTGAGGCAGCGTCTTTCTAAGTTGCTGAGGCTGACCTTGAACTGAGATCCTCCTGCCTCAGCCTCCTGAGGCTCTGTGATTACAGGTATGGACCACTGCTCCAGACTCCTCAGGTCTTTCTTAACTCTCAATCATGCCCTTCCCAGGCCAGCATTCTGGTGACAACCCGTCCCTCTGCCATTGGCCGCATCCCCAGCAAGTATGTGGGCCGATATGGCGAGATCTGCGGCTTCTCTGATACCAACCTGCAAAAGCTCTATTTCCAGCTCCGTCTCAACCAGCCAGACTGTGGGGATGGCGCTGGGGGTGCGGGTGTCTCAGCCACACCAGCTCAGCGGGACAACCTGGTACAGATGCTCTCCCGAAATCTGGAAGGGCACCACCAGATTGCCGCCGCCTGTTTCCTGCCCTCCTATTGCTGGCTTGTCTGTGCCACCTTGCACTTCCTGCACGCCCCCACACCTGCCGGCCAGACCCTCACAAGCATCTATACCAGTTTCCTGCGCCTCAATTTCAGTGGAGAAACGCTGGAGAGCACTGACCCCTCCAATTTGTCCCTGATGGCCTATGCAGCCCGAACCATGGGCAAGTTGGCCTATCAAGGGGTGTCCTCCCGCAAGACCTACTTCTCTGAAGAGGATGTCCGAGGCTGCCTGGAGGCTGGCATCAAGACGGAGGAGGAGTTTCAGCTGCTGCACGTCTTCCGTCGGGATGCCCTAAGGTTTTTTCTGGCCCCGTGTGTGGAGCCAGGCCACCTGGGCACATTCGTGTTCACCGTGCCTGCCATGCAGGAATACCTGGCCGCCCTCTACATTGTGCTGGGTTTACATAAGACGACCCTGCAGCGGGTGGGCAAGGAAGTGACTGAGGTCGTGGGCCGTGTGGGAGAGGACGTCAGCCTGGTACTAGGCATTGTAGCCAAGCTGCTGCCCCTGCGGATTCTGCCTCTGCTCTTCAACTTGCTCAAGGTAACAGCCCTGAGCTCCCACCCTTGCTCCTTCCCTCCCCAGGATCCTGTGTGCCTCATGGCTCCCCCTTCACCCCTTCCCCTCTCCCAGGAGGAAAGTGCTGCCTCTTGCACAGGTGTGAATCCTCTGCTGGGCTCTGGTTCAGCTCTGGGCAGTTGGGGCCTAAGGAACAGGGAAAGAGAAGACACAGACTGGGGAAGGCTTGGGGGCTGGAGGGTGGAATTTGAGGGCATAGGGACCTGATAACAATCCCACAGGATTCCTAACAAGTTTCAATTCTGCACTTCTCCTAGTCTTTGTTGCTGTGAGTTAGGGGTCACTACAGTTCATGGTCTGTCCTTCGCTTTGTAGACCCAGAAACTCAATTGTATCTCTTTCCCCAAAGGTGATTAGGCTCAGGGAGCGATGACTCATCCAAACTAAATCACCAGAGACAGGTTTATAAAGCAGATGCCATTTTATTCATTTATACTGGGAGGATGAATGGCATCTGTAATTGGTTTAGGACAGTCCATGCTGGGTGCAGGTCCGCTCCAGAAATCAAGTGTCAGGCCTGAGGGCTGGTGGGGAACCGGGTGGAGGCAGGAAGTTCCTGAGGGATGGAGGAGCCACTCTGCTGAGGTCTGCCCGGCACTTCCTCAGGGTTCTTGCTTTTGTTTTTCATTTTCAACCTTGGAAATGTTCATTTTCGACCTTGGAAATGAACTACTATTATGACCTCTTTTTTAAGTGAGGAAACTGAGGCTCAGACAGGAGAAGGAACTTGTCCCAGGACACTCAGCAAGTAGAATAATTAGGATATGAGTTTGGGGTTTTGTGATTCTGAGTCCTCTGCTCTTTCTGCCTAACCATTCTGATGGTATTAGGAGTATTTCTGTCGGGCCGTGGTCCCTTGCTGGGGAATCCTGGTTTTCTAGGAACATGTTAGCAACTAGTCTTGAGAAGGCAGAGCCCTGGTTAGATCATCAGTAACTGTTACATTTTTGTTTTTTCTTTTTTAATACTGAGGCTTGAACCCAGGGATGCTTACCCCCTGAGCCACATCCCAGTCATTTTTTTTTTTTTTTTTTTTTTGGTACCAGGGATTGAACTCAGGGGCACTTGACCACTGAGCCACATCCTGAGCCCCATTATGCATTGTTAATTAGAGACAGGGTCTCACTGAGTTCCTTAGTGCCTTGCCACTGCTGAGGCTATTTTTGAACTCATGATCCTCCTGTCTCAGCCTCCTGAGCTCCTGGGATTACAAGCATGTGCCAGTGCACGGGGCATCCCAGCCATTTTTATATTTTAATATTTAAATTTTTATATTTTTATATTTTAATTGCTGTAATAATAAGGATGTTGAAGAAGGTAATGTAGGGGCTGGCGTTGCAGCTCAGTGGCAGAGTGCTCGCCTAATGAGTGTGAGGCACTGGGTTCAATCCTCAGCACCACATAAAAATAAATTAGAAATAAAGGTATTATGTCTATCTACAACTAAAAAAAATGCTTAGAAAATGAAGGTAATGTATTTTAACACCTATCCCAATCTCAAACTAAGGGCATAATATAGCTGGCCTTCTGCATGCACTGGTTCCACAGCCATGGACTCAGCTAACTACAGGTTGGAATTATTTGGAGCTAGGCATGTGTAATCCCAGCTATGGGAGGCTGAGGCAGGAGGATCATAAGCTCAAGGCCAGCCTGGGCAAATTTAGTAAGGTCCTAAGCAAGTTAGCAAGACCTTGTCTCAAAATAAAAAAGGGGCTAGGTGATGTAGCTCAGTGGTTAAGCAAATCAGGGTTCAATCCCTGGTACAAAAAAAGAAAAGAAAAAATTGCATTAGCCAGGCACAATGTTTCCTGCTTGTAATCAGAGCAACTCAAGAGGCTAAGACAAGAGGATCATAAGTTCAAGGCCAACCCAGCCAACTTAGTGAGACCCTATCTAAAAGTAAAAAATAATAGTTTACTATCTCAAAATAAAAAATAAAAAAGTATTTTTTTTTCATATTATTTACATAGCATGGTTATACTATAACAACTATTTACATACTCTTTACACTGTACTAAGTATAATAAGTAATCTAGAGATGATTTAAAGTATGCAGGAGGATGTAAGTAGGCTATATGCAAATGCTGTGTCATTTTATATGTGGAACTTGAATGTCCATGGGTTTTGGGTATCCACAGGGGTTCACGAACCCATCCCCTGTGGAGACTGAGGGACAACTGTATATGCTCATTCCTTTTCATAATTAGAAAATGGATGGGTGCTTGGAAAAAATTAAAAAGTTCCTAAAGTCTGGAGTATGTGAGACAAATGTTTAAGAGATGACCATGAAAAAGTCAGATGGGCCAGATTATGAAATGTTTCATGTTCCACGCTAAATGCTTGGAGTTTGCCACGCAGGCAGTAGGGAGCCTGGAGAGTACTGTAGCAAGGGGGTAGTGTGATTAGACAAATTGTGCTGCTCCCTCCAGGGAGATCATGAGGCTGGAGCAGTCTGGGTACACCTTAAGCTGAACCTTGAAGACTGAACAGACACATGGGAGGCCACGGCAACATCCCCTGCTTCTTTTCCAGGTGGTTCCACGAGTGTTTGGGCGCATGGTAGATAAAAGCCGGGAGGCAGTGGCCCAGGCCATGGTGCTAGAGATGTTCCGAGAGGAGGACTACTACAATGATGACGTTCTAGACCAGATGGGTGCCAGTATCCTGGGTGTGGAAGGCCCCCGGCGGCACCCCGATGAGCCCCCTGAGGATGAAGTCTTTGAGCTCTTCCCCATATTCATGGGGGGCCTCCTCTCTGCCCACAACCGTGCTGTGTTGGCTCAGCTTGGCTGCCCCATCAAGAACCTGGATGCCTTGGAGAATGCCCAGGCCATCAAGAAGAAGCTGGGTAAACTGGGCCGGCAGGTGCTGCCCCCGTCGGAGCTTCTTGACCACCTCTTCTTCCACTATGAGTTCCAGAACCAGCGCTTCTCTGCTGAAGTGCTCAGCTCCCTGCGCCAGCTCAACTTGGCAGGTGTACGTATGACACCTCTTAAGTGCACAGTGGTGGCAGCTGTACTGGGCAGTGGAAGACATGCTCTGGATGAGGTGAATTTAGCTTCCTGCCAGCTGGATCCTGCTGGGCTGCGCACTCTCATGCCCGTCTTTCTACGTGCTCGGAAGCTGGGGTAAGGACCCATCCTTATGCATAGGCATGAAGAGAAGATTAGAGTTTAAGAGGGGAAGAGAAATTGCCAGGGAAACAGGTACAGAGGTACTGAGGAAGGACCAGAAAGTCTGAAAGTCTGCTTTCTGTTGCTACAACAAAATACTTGAGGCTGGGTACTTTATAAAGAAAAGAGATTTACTGATCTCATAGTTTTGGAGGTTGAAAGTCCAAGATTGGGTACCTGGTTTGGTTTAGCTTCTGATGAGAGCCTCTTTGGCCCTTGCAACATGGCAAAAGAGCTGAAAAGGAAACAGTTGTATGCAAAGGAGGCCGAGAGCATAGAGTGGCCTTGTTTTACAACAACCCACTCTCATGAGAACTGACTCTCTCTACGAGTCCAACATTCATCCCCTCCAGGAGCACCCCAATGACCTAATAACCTCATACCAAGCCTCATCTCTCAAAGGTTCTGCTCCCCTGAGCACCTCATATTGAGGATCAAGCCTCCAACTCGTGAACCCTTGGGGGAAAAACTACCCAGACCGTAGCAGGGTGGGATGGTGAAGTCTGATGTGGTTGGAGGGATAGGAACAACAAAAGAAGTAAGGGCAGGTATGGATGGCATGAGGCAGGCTGGTGAGGAAGGGGCACAGTAGATGGAAACGTTCCATCTGATCTCCCTTCTTGGCCTCTCACCTCCCCTCTGGCCACCTTCTGCTCCAGCTTGCAGCTCAACAGCCTGGGCCCCGAGGCCTGCAGGGACCTCCGAGATCTGCTACTGCATGACCAGTGCCAAATTACCACCTTAAGGTGAGTGCCCTGGGAGAAGGGCTGGAGGGAGGCTCTGGCTATTGTGGGTGGCCAGCTCAGGTCAAGGGCGAGCTCCCTGCCTTACAACTTACCTGGCGCAGGCCCACCCATGCTGTAGTAAAGGGGGTGAGAGTTGAGGCCCTGATCTGTCCCTCCACCCCCAGTCAGGTCCATTATAAACCACAGGACAAAGGGAAGGATGTCATGAGTTCTAGGTGCTAAGAAAGCCTCTCTGGTGGCTAATGTCAGCTCTGGGGACAGGGAGGCTGCTCTAATACCTAGGCTGGTTGCTTGGTAACAGAGTCACTGATTCCCTCCCAGTATTTTCCCCCACAAGGCTGACTGTAATGCTGGGCAGTCTCACTAGCTGCTCTCAAGGTGTTGGTTGATTTTCTAGGACCCCTGGGTTTCGAATTTCTGGATGGAGTAAGGGGAGGTAAAGGAGGGAGGAGAAAGGAAGGACAGAAGGATGGGGTGACTAGAGGGGAAAGAAGAACAGGGACTGGGAAGAGGATGGGAAAGGGGGAAGAAGGGAAATAGTACTGTGAAGGAGAGGGAGGGAGTGGGAAGAAGGGATGATGGAGAATAGGAGATGGAAAGGACGGATAGAGGAAAGGAGAAGCCAGCTTTCCCCACTCTTCCTTCTCTGCAGGGACTATAACTGGGTTTATCTGTCTCCTTCTCCTGGGCCGACACTTTCTTATTCAGTTTTGTCTCCACCCCAGGCTGTGCCCCTTTAAGGCCCAAGTCTTAAAGCCCAGCACAGGGCATTTGCAATGGGTCCTTATAACCTTAGGTTGCTTGTGGCCCTAGGTTGTCCAACAACCCACTGACTGCAGCGGGTGTTAGCCTGCTGATGGAGGGCCTAGTAGGAAACACCTCGCTGACACACCTGTCCCTGCTGCACACGGGCCTTGGGGATGAGGGGCTGGAGCTGCTGGCTGCCCAGCTGGACCGCAATCAGCAGCTGCAGGAGCTGAATGTGGCCTACAATGGTGCTGGTGACACAGCAGCCCTGGCCCTGGCCAAGGCTGCCTGGGAGCACCCTTCGCTGGAGCTACTGCAGTGAGTCCTGCCCGTGGTCCCATGGGTCCCTGGCCGCTTGGTCTCCTCTCTCCACTGTGCTCTTCCTTCCTCAGGGAGTGCTCTGGGCCTGGTGTCTGTCCTTTCTTTCTGGATTCTGACTGATCCTTGTTAACCCATTTCTGAGCTGGTTCACCCACTTTGTGACTGACTTTCACCTTGCCCCTGTTCCCTACCACCGTTTCTCTTAGGGGTCTGTTGTTCCTGGTCCTGCTGAATTCTTACGTCAATCCTGCCTCCCATTGGCCACCACCCTCCTCCTCTGGTTTGCTGCAGACCCCTACCCCATCATGTCTGGCAGTAGGGGAGGAGCTGTGGGGCTCCGGACTGTCCATCCACCCCGGGCCCTCCTTTCCACACCCCTGATGAGCGTCTACCCTTCTCTTTCCTGCTAGTCTCTACTTCAATGAACTCAGCTCAGAGGGCCGCCAGGTTCTTCGGGACCTGGGAGGCACTGCTGAAGGCAAGGCCCGGGTTGTGGCATCGCTGACAGAGGGGACAGCAGTGTCGGAGTACTGGTCAGTGATTCTCAATGAAGTCCAGCGGAACCTCAACAGCTGGGATCGGGCCCGGGTTCGGCGCCACCTTGAGCTTCTGCTGCGGGACCTCGAGGACAGCCGAGGTGCCACCCTTAATCCTTGGCGCAAGGCTCAGCTGCTGCGAGTGGAGGGCGAGTTCAGGGCCCTCCTGGAGCAGCTAGAAGGCCCTGGAAGCTGAGACAGTGGCAGCTGAGACCCGGCTGTGGGACCACTGGCTCCAAAACCCTTCCTCTGTGACCTCCTGGCTTGTACTACTCCTTCTAGAATGATCCCTTCAAGGCTGGTGGCAAAGCAATGGGCACAGCTATGTGGGTTGCCACCCTGGGACATGTCCAACTAAGTCTAGATTTCCAGGGTCAAATACGGTCCATTGATACCACGGACTTAAAAATCGAGTGTGTCTCCTCTCCCTTTGGCTTGAAGAACTGAGGATGTGGCATTTGGGTGACCAGATTGCCCTGTGGCATCACCACCAATTTTGATTCTCCCTCTGCTCAGAGAGCCTCTGATTGTACCACCAAAGGGTTCACTTCTTAAACCTTCCCTGCTGGGGGTGTTGCCATTCAGGAGGTGTGCTGGAGGGCCTCTCCTCCTGCCTGTGTTTACTGTGACACTGAGGACGCCCTCACGTTGGTGCTTTCCCCCACACTCATGCTCCTGTATCACACTGGTTCCCATGGCTTGGTGGCCCAAGGGCCAGGTATACCCAACTTGCTGCTATTAAAAAGCCTCATGTCTTCTACCTACTGTGGCCTTCTCTTCCTTACCTGATGCTCCCAAGAAAGGGCACTCTTCCTGGCCATTCTGGGTAAACTACTGACCACTTTGTACAGGCCACTTTTAACAACCCACTGATGGCAGCAGGTGTCTCCTTGTTGGTGGAGGGGCCAGCAGGAAATGCTTCACTCACACTGTGTCTCTGCTGTGCAGGGGCCTTGGGAATGAGGGGCTGCAGCTGTAGGAGCTGAACACGGCCTACCTGGTGCTGGAGACACAACTCTAGGTTCGGAGGCAGCAGTGGCTGGAGGGACCTATGTAGAAGATATCGGGATGGATATTGGCCAGGCTGGGCCATAAAACTGCTATCACCCTTTTCATACCCTTCCCCCAGGCATGGGGTCACAGTGACCAGCAGTCTACCTTTCTCTGTCCAGAGGAGCAACTGGGTCAGCTGTAGGATCTCTAGAGAAAGTTGAAGCCCAGAGACTCCAGAGGCTGAGTCATAGAGGCTGAGTCAGAAGGATCCCACATTCTAGGCCAGCCTCAGCAACTTAGGTGAGACCCTGTCTCAAAAAATTTAAAAAGACTGGGGATGTAGCACCATTGGGTTCAATGCCCAGGACCAAAAGAAAAAAGAAAGAAAGAAAGTTAAAGCCCAGGAATGGGTGCAAGAGAAACAAACACTTACCAGAGGATAAGAGTCTCATCTCCGTTAACCATTACCCCATTGCTTCCATAACAGCGTCTTCAAGGAGGCGGGACTTGGGAGGGGGCAGGTGGGAGGATCAGCTGGTTACGATGGACCTTGTCCCTACTCTTGAACACTGGTTGCTGATCTAACTATGGAGGCAGCTGCAGGTAGGAGGCTGGGAGATATAGCAGGATGGGACTTTGGGGGCAGTGAGAGGCCTGATTTGGAGGCTATGAGACTGGGGCACACTTGATATTGGGGCTTGCAGCCCTGAGGCAAACAGAAGTTAAGAAGAAGAAAGAGGTGAGTTGATATGTTTGTCTTCCTGGTCCACACCCTGTACTGATATGCTCAGATTTATGTGTCACAGACTTGGGGGGAGGGAAAAGGAGAGGGATATACGACATCCCTTTAAGTGTGACTTTAGTAAGAAGGTGAAACTTTGGGAGCAGAGCAGAGCACTAGCTCTGAGTTTGGGTGTTTCCCTAAGTCCTTTCAGTTTATGAATGTGGAAGAGGTGATACAGCTGGTTACCCTGCTGAGTCCTTGCTTCCATGAAAGCTAAAGTATCATCCCTCCCCACCCCACTCCAGGAAGAGGGGATAGAAAGGTGGAATCCATGGGATGGGGAGGTCCTATCCCTTTTATATCTAAGGTCTTCTTTTATCCCCCTGCATTCCTGTCCTTTATCTGGCTTATTTCCCTCTTTCCTTCTTGTGATGGGGGGGAGGGGATGCTGGTGGGAAGGTGAAAAACCGGTGGGCCAATGGGGTGGGGGAGGAGTGATCTGGGCAGGAAGGTCCTAGGGTGATTTGATTAGCACCTCCCTATTTGCTGGGACCTGCTTCACTAAGATTCTTTAGGATGGCCTGGGGCCTTGGGGACATTAACATTTCAATCTCCCTGGTGTAGTTCTGACCCCACGGGCTCAGATTGCACTCCATTTTCTTTATGGGCTCCATTTTCTTTATCAGACTCGATATCATACCCTAGCTACCTAGCTACACTAACTACCTATCTTTAAATCTGGCTTCAGAGGCATCTGGGGGCAGGAATGTGCCTCTCCTCTTACACACTTCTTTGTCCAGTAGATCTTCAGGACACAGCCTCCTTAACTCTGTAAGTGGCTTGAGGGTTGGGTAAGGGGAGGGATGACCTGAAGGTGGGGCAGCTCTTCAGATGCCATTAGCTCCTGAGCCTGGGACTCAAGTGCAGCTGCCAGCTTCTCCTACCACTTCCCCTGCCTCCTTGCAGAAAGTTCAAATTTAACCCGAAGCTGGGCATTGACAATCCTGTTCTCTCCCTGGCGGAAGACCATGACTGCTCTGGTAACTCCCTCACCCCTTGGCAACCATTGCCTTTCCCTGGAGATACCGCAGCTCCATGCAGCCTCCCATCTCCTTGGTAACCACTCTGCCTCCTTCTAATATCAGTAACTATGTGGAGGTAGGAGGGGGTCAGTGCTTCCTCTGTCTCAGCCACTGTGCCCACTTGGTGTTCAGCCACAGTGCTGCACCTCTCTCTGGGTAGACACCTGCCCAGTGCCCTGGCAGGAGGCGGGGCTGTCAGGTCAATCAGGCAACTGATGTGCACTTGGGCTGTGCTCCCCTTCCCTTGTCTCTTTTCTGCTGTCCATCTCCGCCTCCAGATCCATGGAACCTGAAGAGGCCTCGCTTCTGTTTGCTGAGCAAAGAGGAGGGCAGGAGTTTTGGTTTCCACCTGCAGCAGCAGTTGGGCAGGCCTGGGCATGTGGTGTGCAGGGTGGAGCCGGGCTCTTCTGCCCAGCGCCAGGGTCTCCGGGAAGGAGACCTGATCTTGGCGGTGAACAGTGATGTCGTGGAACATGAGGACCATGTGGTGGTGAGGCTGGGCTGGGACTCCCAGTGGTACGGGAGAGCATTCCACAGCATCTCAGGGGGAAAAGCCAGTGAGCCTCCTCCCTGGGCACTATAGCAACAGGGCCATAAATCTCCCTACACCCTAGGATTTAGGGGTGCCCATGTAGGAAGGGTGGATGCATCTAGAGAGCTGGTTCCCCTGGTGAATAACACAGGTCCCCAGGAGGCCCGGGGAGTTGGCAAGAGGAGCCATCACCCTTATCCTGATGTGCTCTCTATTTAGGTGGTGCGCCACATCCGGGCCAGTGGTCCCCGGGTTCTGCTGACAGTCTTGGCGAGGCATGTTTATGAAGTGGCCCGAGTTCAGCAAGGGAACAGTGGCAACCTCTGTCCTGTTCTAGACTCAGGGGTCCGGCCCCGGCTGTGCCACATAGTAAAAGATGAAGGTGGCTTTGGCTTCAGTGTCACCCATGGTGAGCTTAGAGTCTGGAGACGGGGGAGGTGGGGTAATCAGTCCTTGTTCTGGGTAAGTAGCAGTCTGGAGCTTGTGGTGGTTTTTTGTTTTTGTTTTTTCTTCCAGGAGCTCAGGGTCCTTTCTGGTTGATGCTAAGTGTGGGAGGAGCCGCGGAGCGGGCAGGGGTGCCCCATGGGGCTCGGCTGCTTGAGGTGAATGGGCTCAGTGTGGAGAAGTTTACTCACAGCCAACTCAACAGGAAGGTATGGCTGCCCACTTCCCTCTCTCCCCAGTCATTGGCTGGGTCCATCACAGGAAGCAGGCTCCTCCCCATGTACCCAACCTCCCAATCTGATGGTCTGCATTTGTTACCATCCCTCCTTTCAGGCCCTCCTTTTAGTGCCTCATTCCTGTGCCTTGGGAGGGGGTACCGTGAGGAGGTGCCCACCTCATCCCTCCCTACCCAATGGGTAATGCCGACACCCTGCTTGGTCCCCACAGCTTTTGCAGAGTGGAGAGCAGGTGACCCTGCTGGTGGCAGGGCCAGAAGTGGAGGAACAGTGTCGCCAGCTAGGAATGCCCCTAGCTGCACCCCTGGCAGAGGGCTGGGCACTGCCTGCCAAGCCTCGATGTCTGCACCTAGAGAAAGGGCCCCAGGGCTTCGGGTTCCTTCTGCGGGAGGAGAAGGGCCTCAATGGTCGCCTTGGTGAGTAGGAGCTTGCAGGTGGATGGGGAAGGTGTGCCTTGGAGTGTGCACTTGCTCACTTCTCAGTGCACCTGGGAGGGGCTGAGGGTTAGCCCTGGGTGTGCACACTGGAGGTGAGGGGAAGAGGAACAGTGAGGATGTCTGTGTCCCAGGACAGTTCCTGTGGGAGGTGGACCCAGGACTACCAGCTGAGAAGGCCGGGATGCAGGCTGGGGACCGGTTGGTGGCTGTGGCTGGGGAGAGCGTGGAGGGGCTGGGCCATGAGGAGACAGTGTCCAGGATCCGGGCGCAGGGTTCTTGTGTTTCCCTCATTGTCGTCGACCGTGAGGCTGACCGCTTCTTCAGCATGGTGCGCGCTGAGGGACGGGGCAAGGGAGGGGCCAGGAATAGAACAGGGCTCGGGTGAGACAGGTTTGCTCTGTCGGCTGGTCTAGGTTCGCCTGTCCCCACTCCTCTTCTTGGAGTGCACAGAAGCTGCTGCCTCCTCCGAAGACACTGGCTCAGCTTTTCTGGTTGAGACCGAGGACCTACCAGATGAAGGCACAACCATACCTCCTGGTCCTCTCGGCTCCTGCAAGCGCTTCCTGTACCCTGGGCCTGGTGGCGGCTATGGTTTCCGACTCAGCTGTGTGGCCAGTCGGCCTTGTCTTTTTGTCTCCCAGGTGACTGATGCCCCCATGGATCCTGGATCCTTTCTATTATTTACCTCCTGATCAGCCTTCCTCTGTCTCCCTCCCAGAGTCCTAGAACACATAGTAAACATATCCATGGTGTTCTGTGTTCCATCTGCCCTTTATACCACCAGGTGACCCCAGGAGGTTCAGCTGCCCGGGCAGGGCTGCAAATGGGAGATGTGGTTCTGGAGGTGAACGGGTATCCTGTGGATGGAAATGATGGCTTGCAAAAGCTTCAGCAGCTGGCCGAGGCCAAGCCACCCCTCTGCCTAAAGCTGGCAGCCAGGTCTCAACAGAGCTTGGAAGCCTGGATTCCCCCAGGGATTAGAAAGGTAAGGAAAGGAGACATATGGAGGTGTGAACAGCCAGAGAAGGGCAGAGAGGAGCCAGAGAGAAACATAGATTGGGAGGACTACTAGGTGACAGTGTGGGGCGTACAGGTGGGGCTTCAGGTCATGGGAGGTGAGGACAGAAGAATCCATGAAAAAAGTCCCATAACTGGGCATTCCAGGGCAGGTTGGGGGGAGGGTAAAGGAACTCTTCTAGCCTTAGAATGACCTTCTCCCTCTTCTATCGCTATAGGACTGGACTCTGGCCTCAGATCTGCTATAGGACACCCCTGCTTGCCGTAGTTCTGCCAAGTGGTTCTCCTGACTTCTCTCTGCAGCCTGAAGTGGTGGGAGCAGAGATGGTTTCTCTAATCCAGAAGTGGGAACTAGAGGTTTAGGACACCATCGATCATAGGAATGGCCAGGGACTCCCTCCCTTCCCATGGCATACCTCCCAGGAAAGGGTGTGGTCAGAGACCTCAGGGAGGGCCCTGAAGGAGCCTAGACTTCAGAGGATGCCACGTGGGAGCTTTGCAGAGATGTGTCCCAAGGATGAAGTTCTGCCTGAGAAGGGGATGCTGTCGGGCTAGTTGTGGGGATGGATTGAAGTCATCTGGAACTTGCCTTAGTATGACTCCAGTGTAATACGGTACAAGAATTTGGAGAACAGCTATACCCTCCCTCCATGGATGCCTTAGACTGTGGGGGCTGGTATCTGGTAACTGTTGGGTTTTATTATAGAAATGTACTTTCTCTATGAATCTGACTGCCTGTGTTTGTGTAGATGGGGACAAAAGGATTTAAAGGGACCACAAGGGCCCTAGACCCTATCCCTGAACAGTCTCCAAAGGTACTAAAGAGGTCGTCTTGACTGGGATTATTCCAGACTCCCCAGTTTCATTAAATGGCGAAACCCAGGTTCTGTAGGAGAGGGATTGAGACCTTGTCAAATTTCTCTCCTACCTCTTAGTCTTTTTTTTTAATATTTATTTTTTAGTTGTATACAATACCTTTATTTTGTTTATTTATTTTTTTGTAGTGCAGAGGATTCAACCCAGGGCCTTGCACATGCTAGGTGAGCGCTCTGCCGCTGAGCCACAACCCCAGCCCACCTCTTAGTCTTCAGGATGTAGAGACGTTCCCAGAGGATGGGGATCACTCCTCTCTGCCAAAGACCACAGCCCACAGCTCTGCTGGGTTCAACATTAAAACACTTTATTACTGGGCCTCAGAGAGTAGAGGCTGGCAGCCTCAAAGATCCAGAGGGTTGAGGCCAAATTGACGCAGCTGCTCCTTGTGCTTGGCATGGAGTCTCAGCACGGCCCCATCCCAGTGAGGCTTAACAGCTCTCAGTTTGGCCAAGAGCTGGTCCAGGCTGCCCTGCAGACACCAAGCTTTCAGCTCCCAAGAAGAGAGAATGGAGATAAGGGTTGCCCCAGGTTGGTTTGTAAGCTTTCCTTGCTTGCAGGAATTTCTTACTCTGCGCTGGTAGGCACAGCTGTATCCACTCTGTCCAACTTGAGGATAGAGCAGTGTTCCTTGGGGACACTTCTCCTTTCCCTTGGGTTATTAGTCATCACACTAGCTGTGGGCTGTGGGGATGGAGGAGTGCTGGGGTACTAGAGCAGCTGGGCTCTGGAGGGAAGTGCTTACATGTAAGATTTCCTGGTACTTGGCCTCCATGTCCACCACCTGGGCCCTAAGCTGAGTCAGGGTCTGGTCCCGCTCTCTGAGGGCTTGCTCAGCCTCTTCCCTTTCAGCCTTAGCCTCCTTCTGGCACATTTCTGGGGAACAGAAGGGAAGGATGAGAGGACAGAATGGTGGCACTCTATCCTGAACAGTCTCCAAAGGTACTAAAGAGGTCGCCTTGAGTGGGATTATTCCAGACTCCCCCAGGTTCATCACATTTCCTACAGTCCCAGTAAAGAGCTGAAGATCCATCGAGGTATGATAGAGTGCAGAGGGCTTGATACAGGAGATGGGTCCAAAGTCTGGTCATTACTTACTCTTTGTATATTGTCAAATATGTCTCTTACTGAGTCTCAGTTTTTTAATCTTTCAAACCTCATGTATGGTGTGACCCTTAAATGTGAAATGGAAGGCAAAGTGCCTGGTATATAAGAGGTGTTCTATAAATGTTGGTTGAATTTGAAATTGAAATAAGGCAAATATTGGGGAAGGAACCTAGGGACTACATGACAAATAAATAGCTCTTGGATATCTATAGCTAAACTGAAAATGAAAATATTTTAAGATTATAAAAAAAAAAACAACAACTTTGAGGGCTGAGTTGTGGCTCAGTGGTAGAGCGTTTGCCTAGCACATGTGAGGCACTGGATTCGATTCTCAGTACCAAATAAATAAAGATATTGTGTCCATCTACAACTAAACAAATAAACAAACAAGCAAACAACATTGAGGGTGGGGATGTAGCTAAGGGGTAGAGTGCTTTCCTGGCATGCATGGGCCCTAGATTCCATCCCCAGCAACATACACACACACATACACACACACACACACAGGAAAAAAGAAACGAAAGAAAACTTTGAGGTTAAAATTATGAAAGAACTCATGTGCTATGCTGAGATATTTCAACTTTGTCCTGTAAGCAAGAGGAAAGGAAAGCAAAGGCTTCCTGTTTTTTTTTTTTTTTTTTTTTGCTTATTTGGAAAGCTTATTCATTTATTTAGTAAGTGGTTTTTTAGGGCCTATCAGGTGCTAGGCCTTGAAGATACAGAAGTAAATGACTAATATTTTCCTTAGTTTCATTACAAAAGTTAGCTTAATTTAGGGAATATATTTTGCTCAGTAGAGACGTAGAGACAAGGCAGTGGAGAAGAATAAACATTGAATTTGGAGACACTAAGCAAAGGGGGAAGTTAGGTATGAGACCTTCTCTCTGTTGGTGTTTCTTTATTCCTCTCTCTCTTCCTTCCTCTCTTTCCTCCCTTCCTCCTTCCTTCTCCCTCCCTCTCTCTTTCTTTTGATTGAACTCAATGCCTCACACATGCTAGACAAGCATTTTACCACTGAACTACATCCTGAGCCTGAAACCTACCTTTTCTTTACTTACATCTGTTTTTTTATTGTTTGTTTGTTTAGTACTAGCAACTGAGCCCAGAGGCCCTTTCTCACTGAGCTCCATCCCCAGTACTTTTTATTTTTATTTTGAGACAGGGTTTCACTAAGTTGCTGAGGCCTTGTATTTGTGATCCTCCTGTCTCAGCCTCTAGAGAAGCTGGGATTACAGCCATGTGCCATCACTGGGGCTTCTTTACTTACATCTTAGAATTTCTTGTCATCCTGAATCCTCTGCTCAGAGAACAGTCCAGAGAAAGGCATCTAAATTCAAATTCAACCAACAGACTGCAGCTTTCTAAGGAAGGACCCTCTAAGACCATCCTTTCATCTGGACCTAGTTAATGACCCTTGGAGAAAAAGACCTGGATGGAACCTACCTAGCTGCTCCCGAAGACCCCTTACTTCCTCTTCCAGCTGATGGCTGCGGGTTTCCAACTTCTCCTTCAGGGCCTGGTGCTGGCGGCTCATCTCTGAAGCAGGGGTAGTGGGTGGCCAGGAAGCCATGTAGGCATGGAGACATGGAGAAAGGAAAGTTGTAGATGGAGAAGACTTTACTTAGTCCAGAGAGGCCGGAGCATAAGGACCTTCTTAATTTTTCTTGTGATAATGCTGAGAAGGTGGAAAACCCTGAAAATCTGGGGAAGGGATAGAAAACCAGACCCTTGCCTGATGCTGAAGTGCAAGCCTGTAATTCTAGCTACTCAGGAGGCTGAGGCAGGAGGATCACAAGTTAGAGACCAGCATGGGCAACTTAGTGTGACCCTGCCTCAAAAATTGAAAGAACTAGGAATGTGGTTCAGATTTTTAAAAAGAAAGAAAAGGAGAAGAAAAAACAGAAAACCAAACTGCCTTCTCCCATACAGTTTGGGATGAGGAACCTAGCCTTTCTTTCCACTTATTCTCATTGGATAAATGAGATAATGGCTATGACTGCATTTTGTACCCCCACAAAGCAACACATGGCATCAGGGATTCTGGAAGGTGCATGTGTGGGATGCCAGGGATCTTCCTTGGATTCCTTGCTTCCTTGGGGCCCTTTGGTTGTCCTCTTTTAGGGCACTGTCTTCTGCCCACCTGCTCACCCCGTCACATACCTGCATATATAGCCTTCTCTTCACTTCGGGCCTCTTTGAGTTCTGCCTCTAACCCTTGCAACTTCTGCTTCAGCAGCTCTTCGGAAGCCTTGGCTCTACGGGACTCATCCCTCCGCAGAGCTGTGAACAGCAGCAGAGCTGCCTTTAGGATTGGCTGTGACACAACCAGTCCCCATGGGCTGGATAAGCTCTTCCCACCCCTGAAGAGCTGGTGGCAGGGCGTCCAGCCCTTTGCTCTGTTTGTTCCTCTAGAATCTCACAGCCTCTTCATTACTACGAAAGAAAAACTCCTTCTATATTCTGGCCATGGAAAATAGCTTCCCTGGTATGTTGGCATAGCTCAGTGGTAGAGCCCTTGCCTAGCACGTATGAGGCCCTGGGTTTGATCCCAGCCAGGGAATTTGGGAAGAAGTATCCCTCATCAACCCTCACTGCCTACTGCCCCCCCCCCCCCCCCCCGCCACCCATAGTCCTTTTCCATTAGGGGCCAGTTAGAATTTGGCTTAGCCCTGTGCTTATCCCTTCAATCCCCCAAGGACCCAGAAATGCCACTTATGCTGTCCCCAGAGCCTTCACCCTTCTCACCCAAGTGGTTCAGGAGCAGCTCCTTCTCCAGCACCATCAGCCTGTGCTTGGCCTCGGCCTCCACATCTGCCCTGGCAAGTTGGCAGAGCCTTAGCTTATCATAACCTCAGTCCCACCCCCACCTTACCCCACCTCTGGACTTTCCTTCATGAGATCAGAGGACCACCCAATGAAGGGTGCCTCCCTGATAGGACATGTAGAAGCAGGGGTCCCACCTGTACCCACTGTGACTTACCAACACTCAAGTTCTTTTTCTTCTTCTGTGTCCCAGATTTCCTACCTTTTTCTTTGGTCTTAGGTGGCATGTCCTGGCTGTCCTGAGGGAGGGGGGACTTTATAGTTCTAGACATAGGAATGCTTTCCTAACCCCTAGACTTAACCAGGAGACTTGAGTGATTTAGAATTCTAGTTTTCAAGTCTGTCTCACACTTGTTGGAAGCTTTACTTCTTGGTTTCCTGGGAACCTTAGGCAGGGCTGGAGTAGGAAGGGCTGCTCTATATACAGAAGTCATTCCTCCCAACCCTCTGTTAGGGAAAATAAATCTCTGAACCAGTTTGCTCCCTTTTCCCTCCATCCTCACCCTACCTTTTCCTACCTATAGGATGTTTTCTTGCCTTTGTGGTCTCTCCTTGTGGAGTGACCCACTCACAGGGAAGGGCAGAGAGAGGCCCAGATAGAGCCTGAGGAGGAGCCTGTGTCCTGGAAACCAATCCAGGCTGGCAAACTTCCTTCAGGGGCAGGACAGAGAACCAGAAGGTTGGGTTTCTGGAGGCTACATGTTGTCCAGGCAACTGGAAAACACGGAATTCAAAGGAAGGTGTAATGGGCTGTCAGCTCACAAAGCTAAAAATACAAAGACCCTTGAGGGTCACTTCTACCCTTCTCCCAAAATCTTAAATATATTTTGAAGTGAAAGGGCTTTGGAGCTGATTAGCTAAGATGTACTTCCAGGTGGGTGCTGCCTGCAATTTGGAGAGTAAGGAATTATAGATGTACATAGTGTTGTGCTGATATAGAAGAAGACTGACATGGCCATCCTGGCAGTTTTCATCTCAAGATCCCACTGGCAAAAGGACATTAAACTTACAACTGAATATTCCCCTTCAGAAAGGCATTTTACAGTGTCTGAGGGAAATAATGCAGAAGCAGGGAGTTAAGAGAGTTTTCCACTTTAGAGAAGTGAGAACGGAGGAGAGGTGGATCCATGGACTCCAGGATATTGACCCAGAGGGATGCAAATGTCAAGGAAAGGGCACTGGTTAGAGACAGGAGACATGAGTCCTAGTCCCCTCAATGGATGTATAAACTTGGGCAAGCCACTTAAATTTTCTCAGACTCTTTAAACCTTTGATTTTGAAACTCCTGAAAGTCCTGGATTTTTGCTGGGTATTTACAAGACCATTTTCTCTCACAGTACTTAATCTATGTCGGCATTTCCCCTATTCCTATATATAGATGATTTGCAGACAGCTGTTGAGAAACTACCTCTAGAGGTTCCCTGCCACAGAGAGTTGGTTGGCGCTCCCTCTAGTGGACACACTTGGCCTCCTGCATCTCCTCCATTTTTGCTTTATATTTATAGGACAGCGTTCTGGTGACTCCCTTTTGGGGATGCTTCCTAGAATCCTGCCAGAGTCACAAGTGGTTGGAAAGATAAATTTGGGGCAGAGAGTATGAAGGGTGGCTTGCTCTTGGCAGGTGGCCCCCACCCTCCCCCCAGCCCCCGGGGGTGTCTGGAGCCATGACATCTGTCAGTCACTTGGATCTCTGGGCCATATAGTAGGAATTTCAGAGCTTTTCTCCTTGTGGATTAAGGGACCTGCAGACTCTTTTTATAGGTACTTCTCTCTATCCCTGTTCCCCTAAACCTTTTTGGTCAATTGCCTATTGTCAGAAGTAGATCTTCAGAAATGAACATGAGATCTGGAAATGAAGTCTTGTCTCTGAGGAGCAGGCAGATGCCAATGCATATTTATTTGACCCTTTGTGGCTGCAGGGTACTTCTCTGACCTTCTGGACATTTTATAGAGCAAAGGGAAGAGCCAGGTGTGTCTTTCCAGTGCTTACAGCTCCTGTAACTCAGGGCCAATTAACCTTGTACACATTTCCCAAATTTGGAGAATACTTTTATTTTGAATTTGCAGCATTTCTTCATTTACTCTCCCTCCAGAATCCCCTCCCTCTGTCCTGATATAGTGGGTGTTCTCAGTGTTTCTTCCTAGGAGCCTGTCTGGGGACTTCTTCCACAGAATGATTATGTCTTTGTTTATGCTGATGCATAGAACGACATATTGAGGGTAAAAATTACAGAATATAAGCAACATATATGCCTCAGAAGAGCATTTACTTTACAAATATATTTACTCAAATAACTTTCAGGTGCAGAATGAGGATGTGGTTTGGGATGAAGGTGAAGTGGAAAGAAAAATGCCACATGTCACGTGATGTGATACAAGATGAAACAGCTCTAGAAAAACCCAGAATGTAAATGACATTATGATCAGCAATACAACCCTATCTCTAGTACATTTTCAAAAACAAGCAAAATACAGTAAAAACAAAACAAAACAAACAAATAAAAAAACCCAACTATAATGCACCAACAAAAGAAAAAAGTCAAATAAAAATTGTGAGATAAAGGTCGATTTGTCTTTTTGCATTAAGTTTAATTTAGAGGGCTGGGGCTGTAGCTCAGTGGCAGAATGCTTGCCTAACATGCATGAGGCACTGGGTTCGATCCTCAGCACTACATACAAATAAATAAAATAAAGGCATTCTGTCCATCTACAAATTTTTTTTAAAAATTTAATTTAGGGCTGGGGTTGTGGCTCAGAGATAGATCGCTCACCTAGCACGTGCGAAGCCCTGGGTTTGATCCTCAGCACCACATTAAAAATATATATATATTGTGTCCATCTACAACTAAAAAATAAAATATTATTATTTTTTTTAATTTAGAAGCAAAAATAGGAAAGATTATTCCAGCAGAAGTATCTTCCTTTGAATAAAATCCCACACACCTGTGGAAAGAAGGCTCATCCTTTCTCCTTTATTCAAACGTGAAAGATAGGCCATTTGTATATTAAAAGAAACAGGGCCTGCTACAGCAGATACCAAATGCACATTATTTAATTTTCTGTTATGCAGACCTCACTGAAGAGAATACAAATTGGATACCTTAAACCAAGCCAGAGAGGTGTACTGTATACCTAGACATGCACCTTCACAGCTCCATGGGTTAACATTTTACCTGTACTCCTTTAAATCAAGGATTTAACTATGAAAAATACCCTGATAAATCTACCCTGTGTTAGGTACTGTGAAAGATCCAAAGTTGACAAGATAATATAGCATAAATTAACATGTGGTATAAGAAATAAATGACTATGGGGCTGGGGTTGTGGCTCAGTGGTAGAACGTTCACCTAGCACGTGCAAGGTGCTGGGTTTGATCCTCAGCACCACATAAAAATAAATAAAATAAAGGTATTGTGTCCAACTACAACTAAAAAAAATTAAAATAAACAAAGTTTTTTAAAGAAGGAATAAATGACTAGGGAAATTTATAAGAGTGAAGGATTATTTCTAGCAGGAGGACAATATTTGAGCTGAGTTTTGAAGAATGAATTGGATTTTAGAAGCACACTTCAGGCAGAGGAAAAGCTCTGAGTAATGGTGATGAAAAAAGAAAGAATTGTGGTATTTTGTGACTTGATGAGTCACCCAGCATAAGATATTTGTATCAGGGAATAGTACAAAACTGCAAGGTAGTTTGTTTGTTTATTTATTTATTTTGTCATTCTGGGGATTGAACCAGGGCACTCTCACACTGAGCTATATTCCTAGCCCTTTTTATTTTTTATTATTGAGACAAGGTCTTGCTAATTTTTGAGACTGGCCTTGAACTTATCCTCCTGCCTCAGCCTCCCCAGAAGCTGGAATTACAGGTATTGCCACTGTGCTCAGTGCCAAAAACTGTGGTTTACTTATTTTAATTTTTTTTTTTCAGTACTGGGGACCAAATATAGGGCCTCACCCTGGTAGGCAAGTACTCTATTATTAAGTTACATTTCCAGCTTTGCAAAGGAGTTTGGTTTTGGGTTAGAACATGGCTGTTAGTTTTATTCCAGAGGCAATGGAGAGTGTTTAGTTTTTGTTGTTGTGGGGGTGTGATGCTGTCTTAACTAATGGAAGCATATGGTGGCAGGATGGAATTAAGGCAGCAAGGAAACCAGTGAGAAAAATTTCAGTATCCCAGGGAAAAGAAAAGGAGGGCCTGCAGTGAAGGTAGTGGCTCTAGGGGTGGAAAGTTTTGACATTTAGGAGTTTGCCTAGATTCTCCTTTTTTTTTTTTTTTGAGAACTGATAAAAGGTAGGAACTGATAAAAGACATTCTATTGGTAGGAAATGATAATGTAGGCTTCTAAATCAGTCTTAGAGAAAAGCAATTGACTTGCAAACTCAGGATGACTGGCTGAATGATCCTTTAGTTCAAAGATATTTTGCTCTCTTGAAGAAGTACTTGATGAACTTAATTTCCAAATCAGCCAAGGGCTTTGTGGAAGAGCTAGGAGGAAGATACAAAGCAGACCTAAATACTTATTTACACACCTGGGCCTGCAAACTCACAAAGCTGAAGCTAAGAATTAACAAATTAGGGCAGGGCACTTCCTTCTTTGGAAAGGAAGTTCCTATTTTTGTTCTTCCAACGGAATTTTTAGATTAGAGAAGTGGGAGTGATTGGGAACTACATTTCTATTCCCTAGACCGAGTGAGAGCCGCTCTGGCCACCACTTGCAGAGGTCTCACGATTTGTGGGCGGTGTCTCGTGCTAACGGTGCAGACGAGCAAGGGGTGCAATGAGCTGAGCAGAAGATTCTTAAGTACATATTCAATTCCCAGAAAAGGGCAACTTCCCAGAAGCAGAAAGGGAAGTGCTTTGTTTTAAGAGGTCAAAAGCATGGAAGAAGTGCTCATGGCCTGAGGGTTCCCAGCTTTTGAGCCTTTCTGGGGCCTAATCAGGTTGGAACAATCTTCAACGTTCTTTTTTCTGTACTCAGTCGCGTCCTAATGAAGAATCTAAAATGCCAGAGAATGGAGACATACGTTTCTTTTTTCTTCCATTTCCCACAATATGAAGCAAATAACTATAAGTTCAATTTCCACATTTGTCAGGCGTGAGGAAAGGACTTGTAAAGATTCTTTCCACTATGAATTGCTACCTGTCAATGACCCTCTCCTAAAGCACCAACCTCCAGCCAGCCCACAAAGAACATGGAGGTCTCGGCTTCCGCTTAGTGCGCAGGCTTCACATTGGATCCCACCCGCTTCCTTTTCGCGCGTCTCCAGCAGAGGGCGCAAGCACTGAGGTTTTGCTGGCCCCGCCCCCTTCCCGACCTCGGGGATAGGGGCGAGGGAGGCGGGCGCGGAAACTTGGTGGCTGCTTTCCCGGAGCTGTGGGCACGTGGGCGCTGGCGAGGGGGTGGGGCGGGAGGTGGGGGTCTCTCCCGGGTTCGGACGCTGCCGCCTGCTTTCCCCAGCTCTGGGATCAGCCGTCAGTCCCTGGCGCGCGCCCCCGCGCTCCGCCCGCCGGGCTCGTGCTCGCTTAAAGGGGCGCGCCCTGCACCCCCCACTGCCGGCACCGCCCACTCCCCTCCCCGGGGCCGCTCCTCCCACCGCTCCGAGAGCCGGCGGCTGCTGCGGCCGCGAGAGGCCCCTCCTTCACGCCCTCCTTTCCCTCGCTCGCTGCCGAGCGGAGCCGGCCGTCCGGCTGGGCCCCCGACTCTCCCCGGCCATGGCCGGTAACGTGAAAAAGAGCTCTGGCGCCGGGGGCGGTGGCGGCTCCGGAGGCTCGGGCTCGGGCGGCCTGATCGGGCTCATGAAGGACGCCTTCCAGCCGCACCACCACCACCACCACCTCAGCCCCCACCCGCCGGGGACTGTGGACAAGAAGATGGTGGAGAAGTGCTGGAAGCTCATGGACAAGGTGAAGGGCCTGCCGAGGACCCGCGGGAGCAGGGTGGGCGTGGGCGGAGGGCCTCGCCAGCGCTGGGATCGGCGGAGGAAGCTGGGGGAGGGTCTGGAGGCCAGGAGCTGGGGTGACCCGCCGGCCGAGGGGGGCTGGGGGCCGGGAGCCGGGGCAGGGGAGGAGGCCGGATGGTGGGTCGGTTTGGGGGAAGGGCTGCTGTTGGGAGTTGGGGACATTGAGGTGTTCGGGGAGCGAGACAAAGATGGGGTGGGGGCTGGGGTGAGGGTTGACTGGGAAGCCACCGGGGCGGAAGTGCAGTGGGGTTTGGGGCTCGGTGCGGGGTGTGGGGATGTGGGTCACGGAATTGGCCCTGGGAGACCGTCGTGAGGGGGTTAAGGAAGCGTTTGATTTACCGGCTGGTTCTCCTGGCTGGATGAGAAGTCGACATCTGACTAGGGAATTGGGTTTTTGGGCTCTCATTGAGGGACCTGGGGGCAGGACAACTCCACAGGCTAACTGTATTCTGGGTGAGCGTAAGGTTTTTTTCTCTTTAGGATGTAATACCAGGATAAAAGAAAGAGGGAGGTTTAAATGGGGGCAAGGAAGGAACTTTCCTCCACATCTAGCACTAGCTCAAGTTTTTTGACCCTTCGAAGCATTGGGATGTGATCCATTGCCGGTTTTGAGATAATGCACTGATTAAACCACAAGTTCTGGTTAGAACCATTATCTTCTGGAAGGTGGAATGACCGAATATGCCAAGCAGCAGATTTTGACTTTTTCATAACTTCCTCCCTCCACTCACCGCTTTTAGCTTGGCTCTACATTTTCTTGTAAGGGCCTAGCTCCTTATTATTGCAGGACCTGACTTGAGTTTGTTCCATGAGTCTTTTTGATTACTTTTTTTGAAGCAAGGCAAAAAAAAAAATTAAAGACGTTATATTTAGTCATTTAAGTATGTCATGTGGGAGAATTTTACTTCCTTATAGTTGTGTCTATATAATTAAACATATTAAGTAACAGTCCCTTATACTTAAAAAGTGTATAAGCAGTCTAATGTTCTGTTAGAATTAAATATATCTTGATATTTATCATTCATTAATAACATTTTGGCAAAACTTATACTTCAGATTAAAAGTGGATAGGAGGATCTGGCATGCAAGAGACTGCTGTTATTTCCTCCAGGGTAAAATTGGTTTTCTTTGGTTCCTCTCCGGACCTAGGTTCCTCTTCTGTAAGTTTTTCATAGGTTGTTTGGACTAAAAACAGCTAATAAAATGATTATGAAGTACTTGGCAAATGTAAATGTGCTATATAATGCTTAACAAGTCCTGTGTGAGAATTAACACTCCTATAGTGTATACCAGTGATTTCAGAGCCACTTTTTTTTTTTTTTAAGTTGTTGATAGACCTTTATTTTATTTATTTATATGTGGTGCTGAGAATCTAATCCAGTGCCTCACACATGCCAGGCAGAGGGGTGATTTTTCTCATGGTTAAATAATTGGAATTGCAAGAGGCTCTGGGTTCCATCTGCAGCACCATAGATGGACAGACAAATTCGTATTGTAATTAATGACACAAATATTTGTTGATTATATCGGTGGTGTAGTGCTAATTTTATTATTAGAAATTATAATAAAAAAGGAAACTTTAAATATGTTGACATCTTTTAAAAAATATTGTATTCAAAATTTGAAGTTTCTTAAGCTTGCGTTTTGGGGATTTACTATTAAGGACTAAAAGATTCCTCTGACAGAAAAATTATTTGCTTTTCTAATCAGTTTCTCATATAGGCCCAGTTGGTGAAGTGTATCAAAATTATGCCAATTTGTGACTTCTTAGAAATAATGAACTTTTAATCAAACTTTTGTGTTTTGGTAAATAAAGGATAAATGATGGTCCAAATAAAGTCTTCCCTATGTCTTATTGCTTCATCTCTTTGAAGTGTATTTAATTGAGTTCTCCTGCAGGTTGTTTAATTGTTTGGATGGAATAAAGAGGACTCAAAAGTTTTTGAGTTAAAATGCTTTTAGGTATAGGTAGTTTAAAGGACAGTATCCTTTTAGCTTTTCCATTTTAGTCTAGGAAAGGGATATTTATTCTTACACTCTGCTTGTCTTGGAAGATGGCTTCGATACTGTGTCCTGTATCACATATTACTAGTTGTGCTGAAATGAAAATTCAGTGTTTTCTTTTTTTTTTTAAAGAGAGGGAGAGAGAGAGAGAATTTTAATATTTATTTTTTAGTTTTCGGCGGACATAACATCTTTGTTTGTATGTGGTGCTGAGGATGGAACCTGGGCCGCACGCATACCAGGCGAGCGTGCTACCGCTTGAGCCACATCCCCAGCCCAATTCAGTGTTTTCTGATGTGTTAGTCCTGTAGGTTAATATTGCTCTCTAGAGTATTTCTGAATACTTCTCTAGCATTGCTAGATTGTACCGTGTCTTTACCCTTGATGTTTTAAGCATAGTGGGTTCTCTTTTTCTACTTTATTTTTATTGTTGAAAGTCTTTAGTAGGGTCGTTACACCTCCTTGACTTCATGTGGTATTATACAAGTAGTAAGAACTTACTGTCACAGCCACAGATGTACCCCATGTTTATTGAATTTAGTCTTAAGTCATGATTTCATACCTGTTTTGTACTTGGTTGATTTAGCACTGGAAATTGTTAGTTTCCTCCCCTTCCCTCTGTTGGATATATGCAGTTGAAGTTGGTGTAAATCCTGGATTCTGGTCAGTGTAAACCCAGTTTACTAATTTACTAACCCATTATAGATTAGTTGAGCAAAATGATTATGATAGAATGTTTGTTATTAAACAAAAGACATAGCCTCTAATAAGTTTTTCTGTTTTAGTTTTTTCCCCATCCCCAGGATGTTGTAATAGATATTTGTGTAAATATTTCTATGTGAAGAAAAATAGTAAATAAAGAGACAAATTGGGCAGGGAGCAGAGAATGGAAAGAAAAATTGTACACATTGCCTTCAATGTAAATTTAAAAGTATCAAGGTTTAGTGAGAGATGTAAAATGCCATTGTGAAGTAGAGATTGACAAACTTTTTCTGTAAAGGGAGGGATTATAAATATTTTAGGTTTTGCTGGGTACATACTTAATACCATACTCTTTGTTGTTATTACAACTTTTTAAACACGTAAGAGCCATTATTATCATGCTGAGGTACTGGAGGATAAAAGGCTTCGGGTCATCTTCCCACCCTTGAAACTGAGCTGGTAGTATTTTGGATCTGTACTGTTTTATTTATTTATTTATTTTTATGATGCTGGGTATTAAACTCAGGGTCTTACCATACTAGGCAGACATTCTACCAGTGAGATACACCCTCAGTCCTGTTTTATTTGAAATTAGCTGGCATCATTAAAATATTAAGGTATTGATTATTTTTTAATTGGATGTAACTTATTAAACAAATCCTTTCTTTCTTTCTGTTTTTTAATATGGAGGATTGAACCCCAGCCCTTTTTAAATTTTGAGACAGGGTCTTGTTATATTGCTTAGGGACTTGCTAAATTGCTGAGGCTGACCTCAAACTTGTAATTCTCCTTCTTCAGCCTCCAGAATCACTGGGATTAAAGTTGTGCACCACCACGCCTATCTAAAATTCTTCCCTTTAAAGCATGTGTTTATTTTATTTTTGGTACTGGGATTTGAACCCAGGGGCACGTTTATCACTGAGCTACATCTCTATTCCTTTCTATTTTTTATTTTGAGACAGGGTCTTGCTGAGTTACTTAAGGCCTCACTAAATTGCTGAGGCTGGCCTTGAACTTGAGATCCTCCTGCCTCAGTGTTCTGAGTCCCTGGGATTACATACCTGTGCTACTGTGCCTGGCAAAGCATATGTTTAAGAAAGTATTTTTAGCTGGCCATAATGGCATGTAGGCCCAGAACTCTGGGAGGCTGAGACAGGAGAATGACTGGAGCCCAGGAGTTCAAGGCCTGTGTGGGAGACCCCTTTTATTGTTTGTTAGTTTTTATTTTGGTACTAGGGATTGAACCCAGGGATGCTTTACCACCGAATTCCCCAGCCCTTTTTACTTTTTTATTTTGAGACAGGGTCTTTTTTTTTTTTTTAATTCTTTTTAGTTATACATGGACACAATATTTTTATTTTGTTTATTTATTTTTATGTGGTGCTAAGGATCGAACCCAGTGCCTCACATGTGCGAGGCAAGTGCTCTGTCACTGAGCCCCAGCCCCAGCCGGAGAACAGGTCTTGTTATTATTAACTTGTTTCGGCCCTTGCTAAATTGCACAGACTGGCTTTGAACATATAATCCTCCTACCTCAGCCTCCCGAGTCACTATGATTACAGACATAAACCACTATGGATGTCTTGTTTGAGTTTAAAAATGTATCCTCAAAAGATTATTTTTACTGGGCATGGTGGCACATACTTGTAATCCCAGTGGTCTTGAAGGCCTAGACAGGAAGAGGAAGGCTACAGCAGGAGGATTGAAAAAAATTTGGGAGGGTGGTTCCAGGGATTGAGCTCAGGGGCACTCAACCACTGAGCCACATCCCAGCCCTTTTTTGAAATTTTATTTAGACATATGGTCTCACTGAGTTGCTTAGCACCTCCCTGTTGCTGAGGCTGGCTTTGAACTTGCTTCCTGCCTCAGCTTCCTTGAGCTGCTGGGATTACAGGCGTGCACCACCACACCCAGCAAGGTTGAAAATTTAAGGCAAGCTTGGTGACACATTTATAATCCCAGCAACTAAGGAGAATTGCAAGTTTGAGGCCAGCCTCAGCAAGTTTTTGAGACCCTGTCTCAAAATAAAAAATGAAAAGGGCTGGGGATGTGGCTCATTGATTAAGCACTACTGGTTCAATCCCTTGTACCCCAAACCAAACTAAAAAAAAAAAAAAAATGAATAGGGAAAATGAGTGGAGTTGAGGAAGGAGATTTACGGGGGTGGGAGGAAATGGAGAATGAAATTGACATATTGTACGTATGAGACCATATCACAGAGAATTCCACCTTTATGTGTATCTTTAAAGCACCAATTAAAAAAAAAAAACTAATGAAAGGAAGATCAGTGAAGTAGAGGAAGGGGAAATAGGTGGCGGGAGGAAGGGACTGGGGTCAGAAATGGAGCAAATTCTATTTTATTTATGTATGACTATGTCAAAGTGAATCCCATTATTATGTATAACTACAATACATTAATAAAAAAATTAAAAGGCAGCCTGGGCAATTTAGTGAGACCTTGTCTTAAGATAAAAAGGGCTTGGAGCGTGTCTCAGTGGTAGAGCACCCCTGGGTTCAATTCCCAGTACTGCAGGGAATAAAACAACCATCTCTTTCTTTATCTGCTGCTTACCCTACCTGTGCCCTGTCCCCAAAAGAATCTTAGGTAAATTCCTGTATTTTGGTAGTAAGAGGTACTTAGTTAAATTTTGTTTTGTTTTGGTGCTAGGGATTGAACCCAGGGGTGCTTTATCCAGCCATTTTTTATTTTGAGGCAGGGTCTTGATAAGTTGCTTAGGGCCTTGCTGAATTGCTGAAGCTGACCTGAAACTTGAGATCCTCCTGCCTCAGCCTCCCAAGCTGCTGGGATTTTAGTCATGTGCCATCATGCCTGGCACTTAGTTGAATTTATAAATAAATATTTCATCTGTCTTCTTGCTCACTTCCTCCTTTCCTCTTTTTACATTTTTTTCTTCCTATGTTTGCATGCTCACTGAGTCCCAAGCTGGGTATTAGGTGTAAGTTCTTACATGCCAGGAATTGCATTATAAGTGATACATGTGATAAGTGACTACAAGAGAAGCATGTCCAAAGTGAGATGGCATCTCTTAAAGAGTTTACACATGGAAACATATTTCTTCTGTGTTTATCTTAACCGCTGAAGCTTGTAAACTCCTGAGGGCAGCAGTGTAACTGACTTATCTCCTGCAGTATCCAGTTAAGGGGGTTATTCAATAAAAGGTACTTTTTAAGTATTTGTTAAATTAATTGTGTGTCCCCGAGGAATTAACTGAAAGGAAAAGATATGGGGTTGAGAATTTATTTTAATCACATCAAGTTAATTTATTGCAGTAGCCCTTTATGGGTGTCATCCTTGTTTTATAGATGAAGATATTTAGGTTCAGAGAGAGTTAATAGTGGAGCCTAAATTCAGGATTACCCACTTCCAAGGCTAGTAAATTCTTCCATAGATTTCCTTCTCACATATTCAACAAAGCCTCAATCACAAAAGCCACCATAGTTATGTGCTACGTAACAACTATTCAGTCAACCACAGACCACACATACCTTGCTGGTCCCAGAAGATACTAATGAAGCCAAAAATTTCCTGTCTCCTTGTGGCATAATAGGGCAATGCATTACTCCCATGTTTGTGGGGATTCTGGTGTAAACATACCTACTGTATGTCATTTGTACGAAAAGTATAGCACATGATACCATATGTTAATGAGTATGTTACTAGTTTATGTATTTATTGTGCTTTTTATTTTAGATTGTACTCCTTTAATCTACTTAAAAAATAACTAACTATAAACAGTATGTCCTGTTAGCCCTGCATCTTGTATTTATTGTGTCTCTTCATTGTATCAAGAGGCCACAATGAGTGATTGACCTTCACCATGCTACCTAGGTCTGTGTAAGTATACTCTGATATTTATACAGTGGTGATATCCTCAAGATGCGTTTCTCAGAGGGTAGCCCCATTAAGAGATCTGTAATTGTATTTAGAAGGTATCCTCTGCAGATACAGAACAGCAGTCTTTACCCCCCTCACCCCTCCACCCCCATTCATTAAAGCAAAGTGGACATTCTCTTTAATGATATGTCAAGATAATGTTTAAACTAGTACCATTTGATGAAATAACTGCTACCAAATGTATGTATGTATGTATGTATTTATGTATTATATATGTGGTGCTGGGGATTGAACCCATGCTAGGCAAGCACTGTACCACTGAGTACATCCCCAGCCCCCACTGTTGCCTACTTTTAAGTTAAGGATTAGTGTTTTCTTCAAATTATGTGTGCTGATTATTTTTCATGGTGAACATAGAAGCTTATGTATATAATTTTCCCATTATAGTTAATTCATGTTATCTATGGTGACATTTACCACTGTTTAATTTTAGTTTATCAATACATCTATCTCTTCTCCCACTAGAGCTCTTCAGGACTAAGGCATTGTCTTAACATAGTCCTTCATTTTCTGTCTTATTGGAAGAATCAGTCAGGAATTTGTTTTTGAGGGTTGAATTAAAGTAGCATTTACTTTATCTTATAAAGGTAGTATAACAGTCATCATAAAACATGAGTGTGTTATTTTTATGTCTATTAAGAACTCCATAAAGGATATAAAATTCTTTATAATTTTCTTACTGTGTGGGAAACATGAGTCAGTTCATGAGATTAGTGACCTTTTTTTTTTTTTTTTTTGGTACTATAAATTGAACTCAGGAGTGCTTTATTTACCATTGAGCTACATCCCCAGCCCTTTTTATTTTTTATTTTCAGAGTAGGGTTAGGTCAGGAGAGAAGATAATCTGCTTTGTTCACTTGTGACTTTGGTTTTTGGTGACTCTGGTTATAGGAAAATCTATTTTTTGTATGTTGTTTGCTAGCAGTATACTTACAGAGGACTGATAAATCATGATCAGTTATTTCCTCAGTCGAATTCATGTTATATTCAAATATACAGTAACATACTGTGCAAAATTATTTTCCTAATGATTAATTTAGAGCATTAACGGAATAATGAACTAAGTATTAATTTGAAAACTGAATCCAAATTCCACTTTACATTTTCCAATGAAGTTGCTAATTCTGATCTATATTAGGTTTGTTAGGAGAAGGGGATTATAACAAGCAAGTCATTGTGAAATGTTTTCATGATTAGCACATTTTGTGCTGGAAGGAAATAGGTGGGAGTAGTCAACCAGGAGCACTGGAAGCCAGCCTCAACTCTGTCCCCACAATGTTCCTTCCTGCAGAAGCATCCAAAAGGAGGGAGAAAGTGTGCTAATGATGACATTGGCAGTGCATATCCACTGGGGAGATATGGTGCCACTACCATGATATAGCTGTCAGAAATCAGTAGTGATTCTAGTTTTCTCTTTGCAACTTTTGGAATGGGCAGTGAGTCGTGCTTAGCATACTTCGCTGCCTGAGTACCTTCTCACAGCCACTGCTGACTGCTTGCTACCTTCCCTCTGGCTTGGATTTGCCATGGAAGAATGCTTAAAATGAGGCCAGTTCATTGGTGCTTCATTGAGTGGGATTGGACCCTGATTCTTGACTCCTCTTTGTTCAGATTTATTTCGAACAGCAGTACTTAGCTGTAGCACTCTTTGAGAAAAACAAAAGCTATTTATGATTCATAAAATATACAGAACAAAATGTAAAAGTCCCCGTTTCCTCTCATTTCTCAAACGACTACCCTTTCCAGACATATCTAGTGTCTCTTCCTCTAGCGAGCCCTTGTATCTTTTCCTAAATGGCTCTGAGAAAATTGCATGGACAGCATCATCTTTGAGAGTGATTTATTGACTTGAGCAAGTAGTTGACCTCTTAGCATTTGCTACTTAAGACTGACAACCATTATTAATTCCTTATATTGTAGCTCAGTTTACAATTTCACATCTGTTAATATATAAGGAATTTCAGTGTATCTTATGAAATTTTTATAGATTAAGTAACCTTTCCAACTTGTTCAGCTTCTACTGTTTAATGTGGATCTTGAACTGGTGTTCAGACTATATCAAGTGATATCTTGTAAAACTAGTGATTCTCAGACTGTGATGTGAATTCAGATCATTTGGGATTTTTGCCAGAATGGAGAATCTGAGTAGGTCTGGGGTGGAGCCTGAGATTCTGCATTACTTACTGGCTCCTAGGAGACATGAATGCAGCTGGTCAAGGGACCATAGGTGATGTAGCAAGGCTCCATACTGCAGTTAGCTTTTATTTTAGAAAAATTTGCCAGTTTTTTTTTTTTTTTTTTAAGAAAACAGCAGTAAAATATTTATGTTTAAGATTTTAAAGACAAGAGGTGGGATGGAGGGGGGGAAATGCTGGGGAATGATATTGGCCAAATTATGTTTGTACATGTATGAATATGCAAGAATAAATCCCATCATTATGTACAACTAATGCACCAATAAAAAAAGTGGAAAAAGATCCACATAAAATATTGTTTTAGTTGTAGATGGACACAATACCTTTATTTATTTTTATGTGATGCTGAGGAGTGAACCCAGTGCCTCACCCATACTGGACAAGTACTCCGCTACTGAGCTATAACCCCAGCCCTGGAAAAAATATTTTAAAGACAATGTTCTTAAATTATGAAATTAATACATACTTAAACATTTTTAAGCAGAAGATTTTTCTTAAAGGGTTCTGGAATTTGAAAAAATATTTGCTAAATTATAGCAAATTATTAATATGGAAATGTTATTAATATATATAGGTGTCTCTGAAAAACATTTTCTTTAAAAAACAAAAAGACTGTATAAGGGGCTGGGGATATATATAGCTCATTTGGTAGAGTGCTTGCCTTGCGTGCACAAGGCCCTGGGTTCAGTCCCCAGCACCAAAAAAAAAAAAAAAAACCACCCAAAGACAAAAACTGTATAAAATTAAAGACTGTATAGAACTTAATGATGTGAATATATGTAGATTTATTTAATAAATTCATATTGATGATTTTCTAAGTTATTTCTGAGTTTTTTTTAATACCTTTATTTAATTTATTTATTAGTAGTTGGGCTGGGGTTGTGGCCCAGAGGTAGAGTGCTTGCCTACCATGTGTGAGGCACTGGATTCGATCCTCAGCACCACATAAAAATAAGATAAAGATATTGTGTCCATCTATAACTGAAAAAATAAATATTAAAAAAAATTAAGTGGTGCTGAAGATTGAACCCAGGGCCTCACATGTACTAGGCAAGCACTTTACCACTGAGCCACAACCCCAGCTCCCTTAATATTAGAAGCAGTATAATAGTAGTATTCATCATAGTTTCTTTCTTTTTTGAGTACTGGGGATTGAACCCAGGGGCACTTTACTACTGAGCCACATCTCTAGCCATTTTTATTTTGTATTTTTTGACAGGGTCTCACAAACTTGCTGAGGGCCTTGCTGAGTTGTTGAGGCTGGCCTTGAACTTGCGTTCCTCTTGCCTCAGCCTCCCCAGTCTCTGGGATTACAGGTGTGGACCACCATGCCTGGCAGTGTATAGTTTTAAAGTATTTCCATTTCTTTTCTGAACTGGGCTTTAAAGCCAGGGCCTTGCACACTGAGTCCTTTTTATTTTTTATTTTGAAAGAGTTTCACTAAATTGCAGAGGTTGGCCTAGAACTTGTGATCCTCTAACCTTCGCTTCCTGAGTAGTTGGGATTACAGGTGCATGCCACCATGCCCAACTCTTAAGTATTTGCTTAGAAAATTCCTAGAAATGCTATTGTTGGGTTACAGGAATCATACATTAAAATTTTTAAAATCCTTATTTTGGCCAGGCACAGTGGTGCACATCTGTAATTCTAGCAACTCTGAAGGCTGAGGCGGAAGATTGTAAGTTTGAGGTTCAGCAACTAAGGGATCCCTAATTCAGATTTGGAAAATAAAAATGACTGGGAAATGTAGCTCAGTAGTAAATGCCCTGGGTTCAAATCTTTTACCAACAAAACAAAACATATTTTGCCACATTTCCCTCCAAAAAAAATCTGCTTTCACCATCATTTCTTGTCTAGCTTGTTGATTTAAATAAAGTAGCTGGTTCCTTTAGGTGAAAATTAGGTTGGCACCTTTCCACAGTCCCAGGTTTTTTTTTTTTTTTTTTTTGGTACTGGGATTTGAATCCAGGGGTCCTCTACTACTGAGCTATGTCCCCAGTTCTTTTATTTTTTGAGACAGGTTCTCATTAAGTTGCTGAGGCTGACCTCGAACTTGTGATCTTCTTGCCTCAACCTCCTGAGTTTCTGGGATTACAGGCATTGGCCTAGTTCACATTCATGTTTTTATTGAACACAAACCAGGTGTTGGGGTGTTAAAGATGAGCCAGGGTTCACAATTAACAGTCTGTGGGTATAGCTGAAGTGTGTAAACAGCTCTGGGGCTCCTCTGTGGGGTCATGAGCCAAACCATTACTTAATCCCTGAGGAGATAAGAGAGAAGATTGGGGAATGGAGAGCATAAACCAAGCTGGCATCTATGCAATGCTTTGATCCATATTTGTGTTGAAATTATTATATAGCATCCAAAACATTTGCAAAATCATTTAACCTATAGTTCATGTTAAGTATTTGATTTGAAGTTGTATTGATAACTCTGGATAAAGAATTATTTTTTCCTTTTAAAAATAGAATCTATGGAGCTGGGTTGTAGCTCAGTGGTAGAGTGCTTGTCTAGCATGCATGAGGCACTGGATTCAATCCTCGGCACCACATGAAAATAATAAAGGTACTGTGGGCTGGGGTTGTGGCTCAACGATAGAGTGCTTGCCTAGCATGTGCAAGGCTCTGGGATCAATCCTCAGCACCACGTGCAAATAAATAAAGTAAAAAAGGTATTGTGTACAGCCACAACCTAAATAAATATTTTAAGAAAGAAAGAAAGGTATTGTGTCCATCTCCAAGTTAAAAAAAATATTAAAAAATAATCCATGTATAAAAGCTGCAAGCTTAATCTATCAGAACATGTCAGCTATTTAATTTCATACATTATAGTGAATGTATTTTTTCTGCAGTTGATGTGATAAATGAAAGTAATGAGATTGGTATTGAGTTATAAATGGCATGGTGTTTTAAATAAACGCTCATGGGTAGTATTTGAGAAGTATTATGTAGTAATTACTATTCAAGAGCCTGAATGGGATTTTGATAAATCAGTAATGGAGAATAGTAATTAGAGGTGTAAGACTTTTTTCTTAAGGCCATTATCTAGTGATAATACTTTTTTTTTTTAAGTATAGGTTTCTGATTTGTCTTTGAAAAATATGAATCATGAGTTGTTGTTTAAAGCCTTTACTTTATATTTGTACTTGTAAGACTATTGAACGTATTCAAGTTTCTGAGATTATGGAATTTGTAAAATTTGAAGCTTTAAAAGACATTAGAAATAAATTGATCACTTTCATTTACAGGTACAGAAATTTAGATCTAGGGTGGCAAATAACAAATCTAAGGTCATATAGTTGGTAAATGCCAGTCACCAGACTAGATCCCAGGGCTCTGGACTTAAACAGTATTATCTTTTGCCCTGTACCTCCTGTTCTCTTGAGTAAGGTTGATTCTTTTAAAATGGTAACAAATTTTTACATGGTGTATGTATATCTCCACATCATGAGTATACATATATATATATATATATATATATATATATATATATATATATATATATATTTTTTTTTTTTTTTTTATTTTACTAGAGATTGAATGCAGAGCCATTCTATCACTGAACCACAACCCCCTAGACTTTTTTATTTAACTTTGAAACAGGGTCTTGCTCAAGTTGCCCAGGCTGGCCTCGAACTTGCAACCCTCCTTCATCATCCTCTGGAATCACTGGGATTGCAGGCATGCACTACTGTATCCAGGTTTCTTCTTATTTTTAATTTTTTGTTTGTTTGTTTCTGGGTAGCAGGGATTGAACTCAGGGGCGCTTGACCACTGAGCCACATCCCTAGCCCTGTTTTGTATTTTATTAGAGACAGGGTCTCACTGAGTTGTTTAGTGCCTCACTTGAACTCGAGATCCTCCAGCCTCCGGGCCGCTGGGATTATAGGTGAGTGACACCATGCCCAGCCTCTTCTTATTTTTGTAGCATAGCACTTTAGGCATTTTTTTTTTTTTAGATATGGAAAACTTTGAGATGATGAATAATTCTTCCACGGATAAGTTGGGGTCTACAGAGATAAAAATACTTAAAGCAAAAACCCCACCTCATTCATGAATTATGATAAGTGAATATTCATTCTCAAAATATTTATTGAGGTAACACTGTGTGTCATGTGGTTCTTGGAGCTGGAGTGCACTTGTGAAGACAACAAATAAAAGTTCTCAACCTTAAAAAGAAGTCCTATAAGCATATAGTTCTACCTAAATGGAAATAAAAATTCCTTAGTGTTAGTAAAATAACAGTAACAAAAAAAATAAAATTAAAACAGATAACCCAATCAATAAATGGGCAAAGGATCTGAATAAGATACTTTGCAGAAGAAATATAAATGATCAGCAAATATATTAAAAAATGTTTACCATCTCAAGCAGTTAGAGAAATGCAAATTAAAACTACACTGAGATTCCATCCCACTCTAGTTAGAATGGCAGTTATCAAGAATACAAGTAAGGGGGCTGCGCGGGCGGCGGAGACTGCAGAAGCGCGAGGGCCCGGTGTCCGGTACGACCATGGCTGGCGCGCTGGTGCGGAAAGCGGCGGACTATGTCCGCAGCAAGGACTTCCGGGACTACCTTATGAAGTACGCACTTCTGGGGCCCAGTAGCCAACTGGGGTCTCCCCATTGCTGCCATCAATGACATGAAGAAGTCTCCAGAGATCATCAGTGGACGAATGACATTTGCCCTCTGTTGCTATTCTTTGACATTCATGAGATTTGCCTACAAGGTGCAGCCTCGAAACTGGCTTCTCTTTGCATGCCATGCAACAAACGAAGTAGCCCAGCTCATTCAGGGAGGACGGCTTATCAGATATGAGATGACTAAAAAGGCATCTGCATAGAAATGGAAGGAACAAGCTCTTGAAAGGACAGCACCCCAGCTACTGCTGCAGAGTCACAGATTCCATCAGCATGAATAGGAGGAAATGTGGAATGCTATTTTTACTAACCATACCATTTTTATAGATATAGCTGAGAGTCCCTAAACAAACTCTCTGCTGCCTTACAAGTATTGAATATTTTCTCTTCATAGAGTAGCTCAAAATATGCAATTAACTTAATAATTTCCAATGATGGTTTTATCTGTATTCATACACATATTATCTGTTGGGATTTGCTTAATGAAAAACTGAACAGAGCAAAATTTTATAACTACTCACATTTAAATACTCAGACTTCTTGACTTTAATGACTGCAAGATATGCAACAACTTAACACATACCTAAAATCTGATCTTCAGTGTTTGAAAAACTGTCTGTGTATTTCCATGCAGTATGTACATTGAGATGCATGCTGTAACTTAAATGGCAATAAATGATTTAAATATTTGTTATAAAAAAAAAAAGAATACAAGTAAGGACTGGGGTTGTGGCTCAGTGGTAGAATGCTTGCCTCACATGTGTTAGGCACTGGGTTCAATTCTCAGCACCGCATATAAATAAGTGAATAGAATCAAAGTCCATCAATAACTTAAAAAAGAATATAAGTGGGCTGGGGATGTGGCTCAAGCGGTAGCGCGCTTGCCTGGCAAGCGTGCGGCCCGGGTTCGATCCTCAGCACCACATACAAAGATGTTGTGTCTGCCGAAAACTAAAAAATAAATATTAAAAAATTCTCTCTCTGTCTCTCTCTCTCCCTCTCTCACTCTCTCTTTAAAAAAAAAAAAAGAATATAAGTAACAGGACTTGGGGTGTGGCTGAGTGGTGGAGCACTTGCCTAGCATGTACAAGGCCCTGGGTTCCATCCCCACATATCCATCAGCTGCAGTGAATCCACCTAATTTGAGTCCTGATTGGAAAAAAAAAAACAGTAATAATTTTTAAAAAATACAAGTAACAATAAATGTTGGTGAAGAGTAGAGAAGAAGGTACACTCATACATTGCTGGTGGAACTGCAAATTGGTGCAACCACTCTGGAAAGCAGTGTGGAGATTCCTCAGAAAACTTGGAATAGAACCACGATTTAACCCAGCTATCCCACTTTTCCGTATATGCCCAAAGGACTTAAAATCAGCATAGAGTATCACAGCCACATCAATGTTTATAGAAACTCAATTCAGAATAGCTAAGCTTGGTGCCCTTCAAAAGATGAATGGATAAAGAAAATGTATATCTACACATGGAGTATTACTCAGCCATAAAGAATGACTTTATGACATTGCCAGCAAATGGATCTGGAGGCTACCATACTAACTCAGTGAAGTAAGTCAGTCCCAAAAACCAAAGGTGGTTTTCTTTGATATGTGAAGCTAACCCACAAAAAATGGTGGGGGGGGGGTGTAAAGGGAAGAATAGAAGTGCAGTAGATTAGACAATGGGGAAAGGAGGGAAAGGAGAAGGGGATAAGCAAAAGGAGGACAGTGGAATGAACCTCATGTACACATATGAAAACAACACAGTGAATCCCACTACCATGTACATCCATAAGAATGAGACTCTAACTAGAATAAGATATATTCCATGCTTATATAATTATATCAAAATGGATTCTGCTCTCATGTATAACTAAAAAGAACCAATAAATAAAAAAGTCATGATTGTGCCTGAAAATGGACAAACAAGTCAAGCAATAACAAGAAAAGACATACTTTTAAACTGAAGACTGTTAACATTATTGTCCCTTATCTTGTGTAGTGATGACCAACAGACATTTATTAAATATCTTTATGGACAAGGAAGTTGTGAAACACTTGTGATGCTTGGTTAAATAAAATGGAATAATTGTCCTTGAAATTGCACATTTCACATGCATACAAATATAATCAAAGAGTCTACCCACTGTAATGCTGATGAAGGAGCTGGGCACAGAAAGTGAAATTAGTATCTATAGAACTTTTTCCTATGAAAAATGTGATAGGTCAAAACATCAAGTTTAGATATGTGATGTTTGTAAAGCTGCATTATACTTTTTGTGTATTTTGGCATACAATAACATTGTACTATATAATTATATAATTTGCGTAAAAACATTCTGCATTCAAAACAGAATTAGGTGTAGATAATGTTGCTTATGTCTTTTGCTTTTTGTGATCATAAATTTTTTTGTGATCTTCAATTTTTTTCATTTGACCATTTAGCCTTGGCAGAAGCAAAGGGAGGAATGAAGCCAGTGAGAGGCTATTATGAATGTAGTATGTGGCAGCTGTACAAGGATACTCTCGGTTTCCCAGAGCTAATAAGCACGTTTCTTTTTAATATTGTTCTGAGTGATGCTGTAAATATACAGGGAGAAGTAAACAAAAGGCAACCATTTTTGCTACTGTGAGACTTGGAAAGTGAAATAAAGTTGACCAAATGGAGGCCAAACTAAGCAAGAAAATATTTTATTATATTTTAGAAATTTTTTGGTGGATGTTTGTTAAGCTCAGAGTACACATTTATGCTTTGGAGGTTAACTGCCAATTTAAAATTCACTAAGTCAGAAAGGCAGGTCATTTTGACATTTGATGTTTGTTAACTATTCACTTGAATTACCCGGGTCCTTTTTTTGCCACCTTATTTTAAAGGTTACATATTTATGTTATTTTTTTTTTCCCCCAGAGTACATTCTAGGCCTCTTTTCCTTCTTCCCCTCTCCTTTTTTCCCCCAGTGCTGGATTAAATTCAGGGCCTTGTAAACACTGTGTCACTGAGGTATAACTCCAGCCCTCCACTTTTTTTTTTTCCCCCCTCCCTGGATACTGTGGATTGAACCCAGGGACACTTCACATTTTGAGACAAGGTCTCACTAAGTTGCTTAGGGCCCTTTAAGTTGTTGAGGCTGCCCTTGAACTTGGAATCCTCCTTTGTCAGCCTCCCAAGTCATTGGGATTACAGGTGTGTACCACCATGCCCAGCTCCAGCCTTTTAAAAAAAAGTTTTATTTTAAGAAGAAGTCTCACAAAGTTGCCCAAGCTGGCCTTGAATTTGAAATCCTTCTGCCTTAGCCTTCTGAGTAGCTGTGATTACAGGTGTGTGCCCATCACACCCAGTTTATATCTTCTTTATGGTCTGTGTTAGTGTTCCATAGTTCAAGACTTGGTGTTGTTAGTGGAGTGCTGATTTCCCTGGTCATGCAATGATTCATCTTAAAATGATCTTGAGTAAGTGGATGTTCTTTCTTCAAATGATCTTTTCAAGGTCACATTCTAAGTAAGCACAAGTTTGTGGAAGGCACATTGCTTTAGTTTCAAAATGCATTTGATTCAAGTGTTTTAGAGACATTTTGTGGTGTAAGGGCTGGTATTTTTCAGTTCATTGTCATTAAACACTGATTGATTGCATATTGTAGGCTCGCATTGTACGTGTAACACCAGAGCAATTTTAGTTTAGTATTTTGGCAGTGTTGTTGAAGGGTAAAGGATAGTATACTTCTTTCCCAGAGATGTTAGATACATTTTTAAAAAATATTTATTTTTTAATTGTAGTTGGACATAATGCCTTTATTTACTTATTGATTATTTGATTGGTACTGGGGATTGAACCTAGGGCCTTGTGTATGCAAGGCAGATACTCTACCAATTGAGCTATATTCCTAGCCCCTATTTATTTATTTTTATGTGGTGCTGAGGATCGAACCCAGGACCTTGCACATGCTAGGCGAGCACTCTACTGCTGAGCCACAACCCCAGCCCATGTTAGACACATTTTTTAAAAAATGTTTATTTTTTAGTTGTAGTTGGACACGATACCTTTCTTTAATTTATTTATATGTGGTGCTGTGGATTGAACCCAGGGCCTCGCACATGCTAGGCGGATGTTCTACCACTGAGCCTCAACCCCAGCCCCTAGACACATTTTAATTACATATTATGGCGTTAGCTGCATATTATTAGCCTGTATTTTAACCTCAGCTCTGGTGTTAATACATTAGCCTTTAAGTAGGGGGAATATGGGTTGGTATGTGTATCTCTGGATATAAATACATTTTTTTTTTTTAAATATTGGAGATTCAACTCAGGGTGTTTTGTCACTGAGCTACATCCCTAGCCCTTTTTATTTTTAGACAAAGTTACAAAATTGCCCAGGCTGGACTGCCAACTTGAGAGCCTCCTCCTTAGCTTTCCAAGACACTGGGATTATAGGCGGGATTATACGCATGTGCCTGGCTAAATTTAAATATTTTTATTAGGAGCTGTACTTCGTTTGGACCTTTGAAGAGGTGGATACCTTAGCTTTTGCAGGTTGTTGATTACCTTTTCTTGTGTTGCCTGCTTCCTTTTGCCTATTCCTTGTTTGCTAGAGACTGTGTAGGGCTATATGCTGTAGTGTGGTGAGCCGCTTCTGCCGTTTCTGCAGACTATGGTCGCCATTACGAGATGGCGCTGGCTCCGCTGTGGTATGTGACAAACAACTCCTTATCTGAGAGAGTTGGCACATGATTTTTCACCACCCTGTGAGAGAGTTCCACGCGGCAGCTTTGCATTGGGGCTTGGGATGCTTTATTAAGGCTGGGAGGGCATCCGGGAGCAAGAAGGAGAAGAAGAAAGAATAATAAATATCAAGGGACCTGAATAAACTGCTGAGAGAAGATTCCTGAGTGTTGCGTCTTCCTTGCGGGCAAGGGGTCGCGACAAGTGGTGCCGAAACCCGGGAAATCAGAACTCTCAGTAGTCAGGGGTGGTGCACCGGTTAGTCCCAGGTAAGTGGGATCCGCGACCAAAGCGGGGTTAATCCCAGGTAAGTGGGATCCGCGACCAAAGCGGGGTTAGTCCCTAGTAAATGGGATCCGCGACCAAAGCGGGGCAGCTCCTCTGTAAACACAGAGAGAGCCTTACATTTTATTGCAGCTGCACTGTGTACTTTTGCTTCTACTTTCGCTTTTGTTTTTTGTGCTTCTTTTGTTGTTGTGTCATGGGTGCCGCATCTTCAAGTCCGCTTCTCCTGGCCCTAGATGGCCTGTTACGTTCCAAGGGCCTGGAAGTGAAACATTGTACTTTACAGAGATTTTTACAGAAGATAGATATCGCTGCACCGTGGTTTGCATTTTCGGGCAGCCTTACTGTACCTAGTTGGGATAAATTAGGCAAAGATCTTGACTTTGCATCTGAGCAGGGCATATTAGAGGGTGGGGTGATACCCCTTTGGAACATGGTCCGTAGTTGCCTTACAGATGGTAAATGCCAAGAAGCTGTGAGTGAGGGTCAGGCCGTTCTTGAACAACTACATGAGGAAAAATCTGAAGGATCACATAGTGAAGTGGCAGAGAGTATCAAAAGTAACAGTAGTGAGAAGGCAAAAGAGCCTGAAGATAAAAATAGGAGAAGGCTCTATCCAGACTTGACCGAATTCAAAACATCTGAGGACACAAGCGGCTCAGAGTGTTCTGAGGACCTTGATATATTGTTGCAACAACTACATAAGATAAAAATGAAAAAGAAGAAAAAGGAGACACAAGACGCGCATGCCTACTGTAAGAAGGGGGAGGGATCTAATATTGGTCAACAGAATTCTGAGGAGGAGGAGGTTGAAAATTTAGAAGAAGATATGATGCCTGTTGCCCCACCCCCGTATGTGGGGGGGAGCCAAGGTTCCGGGAGATCTTTTCATGCACAAGTTTGGAGGACAGTTAATACAGATATGGGACTTGCGTACCCGGTGTTTCAGGACAATAATAGAGGAAGATATCATGAGCCTTTAGACTTTAAGATAATTAAAACCTTGGCAGAATCTGTCCGCACTTATGGCATAGATGCCGCTTTCACTCTCACTCAAGTGGAGGGACTTACTAGATTTTGCATGACTCCCTCAGATTGGGCTAGTCTGGTGCGCGCTTGTGTCTCCCCAGGCAAATACTTGGACTGGAGAGCATTTATGCTAGAGGGCGCGGTAGAGCAGGCTGCACAAAATCATGCAGCAGGACACCCTGCCTGGGATAAGGATATGCTTTTTATCAAATGCTACTTTGCCCTCCGCAGCAGTCTGTCTCCAATCTCCGTTCCTGTTTCTTTTGGCTAATGTTACATTACAGGGGATGCTTAATTGTTCTAATGTTACTTGCTACTTGTCTGAGTGTTGGAATGGCTCCTGGACTATGGCAGTGATTATGAAAATTCCAACCTTTGTCCCGATCCCAGTTACTGCAGATCCAGAATCCTTTCCTATTGTTGAATTGATTAGAGCCCGTAGAGATTTTGGAATTACGGCAGCTATAATGACAGCTGTGGCGGTATCTGCTGTTGCAGCAGTTACAGCTGGAGTAGCCATGGCCAGCCAAGTACAAACTGCTGCCACTATTAATCAGGTTATTCAACAAACATCCACCGTACTTGAATCCCAAAGTAAAATTAATCAACACATTTTATCTGGGATTTTGGCTGCTAATCAAAGGATAGATCTGCTTCAAGCTCAAGTTGAGGAATTGTCTGACCTAGTACATTTGGGTTGTGTTGACCAACGTGCACATTTATGCATAACCTCTGTCAGATTTAATGATTCCAGAAATGCCTCCCGCATCATTGGCGAATATTTGGCCGGAAATTGGTCCATGGCAGCGGAAGACATGATCCAGTCTCAACTAACCCAGATAGCTGTCTTGAACAGTACCTGTGTCGAACCAGTGACTTTGGGTCGATTCACCGATTGGATATCTTCTGCTTTTTCCTTCTTCAAAGAGTGGGTGGGGGTAGGCATTTTTGGTGCAATGTGTTGCTTCAGTGTTATACTTTGTTTGTGGTTTCTCTGTCGCCTTAAAACTCGCCATGCACAAGAAAAGGCTATGATCATACAAGCTCTTGCAGCTTTAGAAAATGGCAACTCACCTCAAGTCTGGCTTGCGCATCTTAAACAGTAAACCTTTGTCATGGTCGTTGCACCCCAAGTTATTATAACATTGCACTGGGATCGACATGACTTTCCTTGTTATTCTCTTAGTGTTGGAAAGTCCTTGCACTCTGCCGGTTTTACTGCCATTGCACGCAGATGGGTTTCCACACTAGTGCTTTACTATCGCTTTAAAGTCCGTGCCTTTCTTTCAGGGTGCTGTCAACTTGTTTGTCATTAATACAGCCACAGTTCAGCCTCAGCTATCCCCCTTCGTCCACCATCGTCACGATACAGGATGCGAGGCAAGGCACTGCACTTGAGTGATCCTTGACGTGGACCTCAAGGAGAGCATGTCCTATTGCATGCGGGTTAGACGCGTCCACGCCCTATGGACGATATGGCCTCGGATCTGGGGAAGGGCCCTCCTTAGGACTGAGCCATACTATGCAGCCACTTCTGCACAGTGGGATAGGACCTCTACTCTCGCCTGTATTGTTTTAATAAAACAGAAAGGGGGAACTGTGGTGAGCCGCTTCTGCCGTTTCTGCAGACTATGGTCGCCATTACGAGATGGCGCTGGCTCCGCTGTGGTATGTGACAAACAACTCCTTATCTGAGAGAGTTGGCACATGATTTTTCACCACCCTGTGAGAGAGTTCCACGCGGCAGCTTTGCATTGGGGCTTGGGATGCTTTATTAAGGCTGGGAGGGCATCCGGGAGCAAGAAGGAGAAGAAGAAAGAATAATAAATATCAAGGGACCTGAATAAACTGCTGAGAGAAGATTCCTGAGTGTTGCGTCTTCCTTGCGGGCAAGGGGTCGCGACACTGTAGCAGTGATCCAGGATGGTAGGAATGTTATCAGCTTTAGGGTGTTAACAGAAAAGCTGATGTGAGGTCTGCCATTCTACCTTATCTCTCTCTCTTTTTTTAAATGTACAAATCAGTAAACTTCTGAATTCATAAAAATCCAGAAAACAAACTTTTCTTAATTTTGAAGACATTGTTCACTGGCAAAGTGCCCTACGTCAAAAGGTGCAAAAGAGATGGGTATTGCCGTATTACCTGGGCTGGAGTTGTAGTGGGTATTCATAGGTACATTTCCACTACTGATCAGCACAGGGGTTTTGTTTTGCTTCTGGCCTGGGCTAGTTCACCACTTCTTAGGCAGCCAGTGGTCCCCGCTCCCAAGAAATCACCATATTGCTGCCAAAGTTAGTGTGGACGTCCCTTCTGCATCTGTAGAGCACCCTATAGCCTGGTACTCCTAGGCTCAAGTGATCCTCCTGAATAGCTGGAATAGCCAGTGTACACACTGCTCCTGGGTATTATTTGTCTTTCTACCAGCTCTTGCAGATAAATCTGGTCAAGTTCTAAGGAAATGAGGAGGGGAGTTTATGGGTGTCAACCTTATTGGCAAATTTCAGGCCTTTCATAAACATTTTGTTATGAGATAGGCATTATCTTTCAGATAAAAGAACAGGCTCAGGTTAAGAAGTTTACTCAAGGTTAATGACCTACGTTTTGATGTTGTTGTTTGATGCAGGTATTTTTGTTTGTTTGTTTTGTACTAGGGATCGAACCAAGGGGCACTTAACCACTGAACCCCTCCCGATTCTTTTCTAATTTTTTTAAAAATTAGAATCCTTCAAACTTAGAATCCTTCTGTCTCAGGCTCCTGAGTTGCTGGGATTACAGGTGTGCACCACCACACTGGCTGTTTGATGCAGTCTTGTCAAAATATTAAAACTTTATTTAGTCCTTTTAAATTTTAATTGGAAACTTAAATTTAGGGCTTTATCATAATGTCTTCCTGGCAATTCCCTTACTGTTCCACAAATCTCTTTTTTTTGCAGGGGAGGTGTTTATTGGGGGTTGAACTCAGGGTAGTTTACCACTGAGCTTCTTGCTAAGTTGCTGAGGGTCTTGCAAACTCTGGCCTTGAACTTATGATTTTCCTATCTCAGCCTCTTGAGTTGCTGGGCTTACAGTTGTATGCCACTGAGCCCAGCCACAAATCTCTCTCTTTTTTAAAAAATATTTTTAAATTTTCAGTGGATCTTTTATTTATTTATCTGTCTGTCTATTTATATGTGGTGCTGGGGATTGAATCCATGGCCTCACACATGCCAGGCAATCTATTTACCACTGAGCCACAATTCCAGCCCCCACAAATCTCTCTTAGTTGGTCTCTCCACCTTGTTGGCTGCTGATCTTTGTATTGCTCAGACATATTCAACTTTTTCTCACTTGAGGATTATTGGAGTAGTTGTTTCCTCTGCTGGGGCTACTCTTCTGATTGTGTGTAGTTGTGTCTTTCCTGGAATTTCATCTCAGCCTCAATGTCACTAGAGAGTTTTCCCTATTTACTACTTTAAAATAGTCATCCAATATCTTTTGTTACATTGCCTTAATTTAATTCTCAGCTGAGAACTGGGTATTTTTCTTGTTGATTTCCTTTTTATTGTCTGATGCCTCTCAGATTCCGGACCTTGTACCTAGCCCCTGATATATATTTGTTGAATGGGTGTTTTGAAAAACCACATCCTTTAATTTACTGGTCTCTATATCTATCAGTTGTCTCTATCTAAACCTCACTCCCCCCACTTTTTTTTTTTTTTAATTGTATTTGGGGCTGGGGTTGTGGCTCAAAGTAGAGTGCTCGCCTAGTACGTCTGAGGCCCTGGGTTTGATCCTCAGCCCCATATAAAAAAATAGATAAAATAAAGGTATTGTGTCCATCTACAACTAAAAAATAAATATTTTTTTTAAAAATTGTTCTTTTTATGTATACATGGTAGTAGAGTGTATTTTGACATATTATACATACATGGAGTGTAACTTCTCATTCTTTTGGTTGTACATGATGTGGAGTTACACTGGTTGTGTATTCATATATGAATATAGTTATGTCTGATTCATTCTACTGTCTTTCCTATTCCCACCCCCTTCCCTTTTCTTCCCTTCATTCCCTTGTCTAATCCAATTAACTTTTATCCCCGCATTGTGTGTTAGCATTCAACATTATCAGAGAGAACATTAGGCCTTTGGTTTTTTGGGACTGGCTTATTTCACTTAGCTTGATAGTCTCCAGTTCCATCCATTTACCAGCAAATGTCATTAATTTCACTCTTGTTTATGGCTAATATTCCATTGTGTATATATACCACATTTTCTTTTCCATTCATCTGTTGAAGGATACCTAAGTTGGTTCCATAACTTAGCTATTGTGAATTGAGCTGCTATAAACATTGATGTGGCTGCATCACTATATATATAGTATACTGATTTTAAATCCTTTGGGTATATACTAAGGATTTAGATAACTAGGTCAAATGGTGGTTCCATTCCAGGTTTTTTGAGGAATCTCCATACTACTTTGCAGAGAAGTTGCACCATTTTGAAATCCTACCAGCACTGTATGAGTGAACCTTTTTTCCCACATCCTTGCTGACATTTACTATTACTTGTGTTCTTGATAATTGCCATTCTGACTGGAGTGAGATGAAATCTCAGTGTAGTTTTAATTTGCATTTCTCTAATTGCTAGAGATTTTGAACTTTTTTTCATATATTTGTTGACCTATAGTATTTCTTCTCCCATGAGGTGCCTGTTCAGTTTTTTTTCTCCAATATATGTTTATAGTGCCCTTGTCTATTATGAGATAACTGTATTTATATGGGTTTATCTCTGTGTCTTCTATTCTGTACCATTGGTTTTCATGTCTGTTTTGGTGCCGATACTATGCTGTTTTTGTTACTATAGCTCTGTAGTACAATTTGAGGTCTGGTATTTGCCTCCTGCTTCACTTTTTTTTTTTAAATATATATTTTTTAGTTGTAGATGGACACAATACCTTTATTTACGTGGTGCTGAGTAACGAACCCAGTGCCTCATACGTGTGAGGCAAGCACTCTGCCACTGAGCCACAATCCCAGCCCTTCCTACTTCACTTTTCTTGCGAAGAATTGCTTCTGGGTCTCTTTATTTTTCCAAATGAATTTCATGACTGCTTTTTTCTTTTTCCATGAAGAACATCATTGGAGTTTTCATAGGAATTGCATTAAATCTGTATAGTGCTTTTGGTAGTATGGCCATTTTGACAATATTAATTCTGCCTATCAAAGAACTTGGAATATCTTTCCATCTTCTAAAGTCTTCTTCAGTTTGTTTGTTTGTTTCTTTCTTTCAGCTTGCTGACAGGCAAACTTTTTTTTTTTTTTTAATTTATTTTTATGTGGTGCTGAAGATTGAACCCAATGCCTCATGCTTGCCAGGTGAGTGCTCTACCACTGAGCCACAGCCCCAGCTCTTCAGTTTCTTTCTTTAGTGCTCTGTAGTTTTCATGTAGAAGTATTTCATCTTCATTGTTAGATTGATTCTCACATATTTTATTTTTAACACTTTTTTTTTTAATTGGTGCATTGTAGTTATACTGGTTCTTTTTCAGAGTAAAACATGTTCAGTTTTCTCTGAAAATAAAATATTCAATCCAAATCTTTCAATACTTTTCTTAAATTGACATATAAAGTATTATATATTTATAGGTATCCTAGGTCCTTATTTCTTGGTTTTAATGTTAGACTCTTCTCCTGTAGGAGCTAAACTAGGGATCTACTATATAAATATTTTTATTAACTATTTCTAAATTATCACTTGACTTTCAAATGAGGTTTTGGAATGTAACACTTCTTAATTGGGAACTATCTGTTTTATTTATTTATTAGAGCTTTATAGTTACACATAGTATTTGGGTTCATTCCGACAAATTCATATATGCATGGACATTAATTTCAGTTCATGATAACCCCAGTGTTAGTTTTATTCTTAACTCTGCAGTATTTAGAATATAATTCTTCTGTGATGGAGCCTTTTTTCTTAACTAAGTTGGTCCCTCTTGGCTTGAATACTGCATAGGATGAGCAGCTTCCTAAAATACAATTAAAACATTTATGCATTGAATATTTTTGTTGATTCAACCTTTTATTTGCTGGGCTTATATAGGGCAGTTTTTCAAGATTTCTAGATATAGTCTAGGTGGAATGTCATGGACATCATTATACAAAATACATGTATGAAGACTTGAATTGAGTGTCATACTTTATATACAGAGATATGAAAAATTGTGGCATATATGTGTATTAAGAATTGTAATGCAAAAAAAAAAGTACATGCATAAAGGCATGAATTGGCAAGAACATACTTTATATACAGAGATATGAAAACTTCTACCCTATATGTGTAATAAGAATTGTAATGCATTCCATTGCTGTCGTGTATTTAAAAAAATAAAATCAATAAAAGATAAAAAAGAAGAAATAGTCTAGAGAGAATAATATACCTAGTTTTAAAATTTTCATATTGCCTTAACATTTGAAGAGTCCTTAACGATTAGTTAGTAACTGGAAATTTTGCAGTTGTTCTATGTGTTCTGTGAACACATAGTTCACTTCTGAGGGATCTATTCTAAGGAAAAATCTGATGTATAGAAGAATAAAATGCCTTAGTGTGTTGATCACAGTAGTAATTGTAATAATGAAGACTTTAAAACAACAAAAGTCTTTAGAAAGGATAGTTAAAGATATGTTTTGGTATATCTATAGAGTGAAATCGTTCAGACATCTTTTTTTTTTTTTTTTTTCTTAGTACTGAGGATTGAACCCAGGGACACTCTCACTGAGCTATGGCCTCACTCCTTTTTTATTTTGAGACAGGGTCTGGCTAAGTTACTGAAGGTCTTAGATGTGTGATTCTCCTGCCTCAGAATGTGGATTTTCTGGTGTTACAGCCTTTGCCACCACACATGATCTCATTTAGACATGTTAAGAGTTTGTAAAGAGTTTTTGATCACACAAGAAAACAGCTTTTTAAAATTTTTATTTTGTGATACTGGGGATTGAACCTGGGGATGCTTTACCACTGAGCTGTATCCTTAAAATCCTTTTAAAAACATTTTATTTTTATTCATGTTGTAAGTTGCCCAGCCTGACCTCAAATTTGCAGTCCTCCTGCCTCAGCCTCCTACGTAGCTAAATAGGGGTGTGTTACTACACCTGGCTCAAAAACAACTTAAAAAAAATTTTTTTTAGAATACATTTTATTTTAAATTAGCACAATAATTGTTAATATTTTAAAATATGTACATATTTATTGGATACAGTGTAACATTTCAACATGTTTATAAAATGTAGTGATCAGATCAGGGAAGTGGTCATATTATTTCAAACATGTATGTTTTTTTGCGGGGGAACATTGAAAATTCTTCTTAAATTAATTATTAGTGTATATTGAACTAATTAATGTGTTTCCTTGCAAGATTTTTTTTTTCCCCTTAGTTCTGACAATTGAATCTAATGGAATTCTGCCTCTGAGCTACATTCTGAGTCTTTTTCATTTTATTTTGAGACAGGGTCTCACTAAGTTGCTGAGGCTGGTCTTGAACATGTGATCTTCCTCCTTTAGCCTCCTGAGTAGCTGGGATTACAGGCATGTGCCATTGCCCTGGGCCATTGCAAGATTTTCATACATTTCTATTTTTGTGGTGCTGGGAATTGATCCCAGGTCCTTGTGTATGCTTAGTAAGGCAGGTGCTCTACCCCTGAGTTATATGCCACCCTATTTGTTTTTTAAGGTGAAATGAGGATAATATCAGATGTCTGCTTCCCTCAATATTAGGTTAGGTCATTAGGTCGTTTTGAATCAAATATACTTCTGACAGCTAGAAAAAAAAATGAGAAATTTCAAGGTCAGGTTCCAAAAGGTGAGTGTAGCTATGAGAGGTAAATCTCCTATTTGAGGTTATCTTTCCCCTGGATGTCATTGCTGCCGCTGGAAGTGACAGCTGAGAAACTGAATAGACTTTCAAAATATTCATGTCAAGGAGCACTGAACATTGGAATTAGGATTTGCTAAGATGGAGGGCCTAGGGAAACACTAGGATTTGTTTGGTCCCAGAGGGCCTATATCCTAAGAGTAAGGAAGGAATAGAGGTACACCGGTTGGTATAGGTAAATAAACCAGGTCTTTAATTTTCTCAGTTCTGATTTGGATTAGATGATCTGGGATTCCTAGTGTCCCTAGCCTAGCTGCTTACTGGAAGCAAAAGTAGATCCTTTCTGAATAATAGCAACCATAGCCTCAAAATGTCTCTAATTTTTTGTATATAATGTCCAACCTTCAATAAAAAAACTAGGCATATAAAAAGACAAGATCCAGCAGATTATCATGAAGAAAAATTGAAAATAGAAACAAAAAGGAATGGGGATATTGCTTAGTGGTAAAGTACCCCTGGGTTCAGTTGCCAGTACCATGCATGTGCATGCATGCACATACCAGAACATAAGGAAACAAAATATAGATATAATTGTATATTATGTGATATATTACTCTTAAATATGATTATATAGTATCTGCTTATATTGTATATATGTATACATATATATATATATATATACACACAATATGTATATATACTTAAAGCCTAAATTTTTAATTTTGACAGACTTGATAAAAAAGAATGAAGTAGGAATTCTAGAACTGAAAAAAAATATAACTGATTATTAAGAGTCAGTGGATGGATAGACTTTGCAGCATAGATATAGTTGAAGAGAATTGTTGAAGTAGAAGGTTAAGTCAGGAAAAAATATTGATACTGAGATACAAGGGTAGAGAATACTGAAAAGCATAAAGAGACATAGGGTATATGTAATTAAAGTTTTATAGAAGAGAAGAAGAAGAAAAAAGAAAAGGAGAAAAAGAATGGGGCAGAAACAATATTTGATGAGAATTTGGCTATGGATTTTTCCCAAACTGATGAAAATTATCAAACCACAAATTAAAGCTGATCAGTGGTATCAAGCAGGAAAAATATTAAGAAAATCCGCCTGGGGAACATCATAGTAACATTGCAGAAAACAGGTCAAAGAAATCTTAAAGGCAATAAGAGAGTAAGGCATTTTACCTTCAACAGAGCCAGCAAGACTGACAGCCTGACTTTTTAATAGTAACATGGCATAGAGAAATAATAGCATTAAAGTGGTGACAGCGAATAACCACCAATCTTTACCAGTGAAAACATCCCTTAAAAATAGAAAGTAAAGATGTGTTCAGAGAAACAAAAATTGAGGAGAATGTGTAACCAGCAAAACCACCCTTAAAGGATATACTAAAGGTTGTTCAGAATGGAGGAAGATGATTCCAAATGGGTGAAAATGTTGGGAAGGGACTGTTATGTGGGTAAATATGAGTGATTTTTAGTTGTATAAAATAATAGTAATAATGATGTGGACTTTAAAAGAATTAAAGTATGTAACCGTAATAGTACTGTATTTGAAAAGAAAGTAAATGGTGATAAATGTGTTCCAATGCCCTTGTATTGTCTGGGAAGTGGTAAAAGTGCTAATTTTATGGAGGAATTTGTAAATGAGAGATATATGTTATAATCACTTAGGTAACCACTGAAAGAATAGTAAAATGATATGTATTTGATAAGCTAGTGGTGGAGAAAAATGGAAAAATAAAAATTTAAAAAATGATTAAAACAAGAGGGCAAGAAAGAGGAGATACAACAGGCAAGGCACATAGAGAACAAATAGTAAATTATTTTATTATTTATATGAGTTTCAATACTTACTAGGTGAGCTATGTAAAATTGGCAATATTTAGCATAAAAATAGCAATTTTATAATACATTAAATGTAACTAGATCAAATTAATTAGAACCAGAGTATCTAATTAACTAACTATATTCTGTGTATAAAGAAATCACACATTAAATGTGAAAATGCAGTAATGTTGAAAGTAGAAAATGGAAGAAGATATATCATGTAAACACCAAGGTGAGAAAGTTGGTTTAGCTGTGTAAGATAAAATAGACATTAAGGCAGAAATGTTATTAGAGATAAAGAGAAATATTTAGTTGGCAAAGGGTGTATATAACTTTAAGAATGCAAAAACAGGAACTAATTCATTAATCCTTACATGTTACCATGACTTCGAAGGATTAGTTTTGTTAAGTTAACCAGTTTGGGGGGATTGCATATGAAGCAGGTGCTCTTCCACTGAGTTATGTCCTACCACTTTTTAAAATTTATTTTGAGGCACAGTCTTTCTGAGTTGCCTACGCTGGCCTCTTAAGTAGTTGTCCTCTTGCTTCAGCCTGTCAGGTAACTGTGATTACAGGTGTACACCACTGCACCTGGCATGATTTGTGCTTTTTGTATTATTAAAAATCTTGCACTGGGGCTGTGACTCAGTGGTAGAGCCCTTGCCTCACACATGTGAGGCACTGGGTTCAATCCTCAGCACCACCTAAAAATAAATAAACAAAATAAAGGTATTGAGTCCATTTACAACTAAACAACAACAAAAATAAAAACTTTTGAGATATAAAATTCAACTAATTCTGTTTTTTTTCTGAAAGCTTTAAAGTTTTTTTCTTTATACACAGAATATAGCTAGTTAATTAATTTTTTCTTTGAAATCTTTTGATTCATCTGACATTTGTTTATATAATGGATAACACACAATTTCATTTTATTTTCTGTAATTAAGTTTGTCTCTTGAATTCTTGATTTGAAATGTCACATGATACTGAATTTCCATTTCTGCCTGGGTCTCTATCAAGTTTGTCTTTCTGTTCCGTTTTGACCATTTGCCTTTGGCCAACATCATGCTAATTTTAAGATATAATAAGTCTTGATAGCACTTTGGGTAAATACCTTATGATTTTTCAGATTTTTGGGGGATGGGCTTTAGGATCACCTTAAGTTTCATTCTTTTTTTCCACCTTAAGTTTCATGGAAAATGTTGAAATTTTGATAGGTAATATACTGAATTTATACACTAATTTGGGAGATAATTGCAATTTTTTAAAATATAGAATCATTTTACTTATAAACAAGATAGATTTATTTGTCTTTTATCTTCCTCAGTGAAGTTTGAGTTTTTCCTTATAAAAGTCTTTTTTTTTTTTGATACTGGTGATTGAACCCAGAGGTGCTTTGCCATTGAGTCACATACTCAGCCCCCACCCCTTTTTAATTTTAAATTTTGAGACAGGGTCACTAAATTGCTTAGGGCCTCACTAAATTGCTGAGGTTGGCCTCAAATTTGTGATCCTCCTGCCTCACCCTCCTGAATTGCAGGAATTAGAGGTGTGTGTCACCATGCCCAGCTTTAAAGTCTTTTGTATCTTTTGGTAGATGTATTCTTAGAAACCTTAAATTTTTATTTAAATTTTAGAGCTGGGGCTGTAGCTTAGTGGTAGAGTGCTTGCCTAGTATGCATGAGGCACTGGGTTCGATCCTCAGCACCACTATATAAAAATAAACAAGTAAAATAAAGGCATTCTGTCCATCTACAGGTACCCAAAAAAAAAAAAAAAAAAAAAAAAACAATAAATAAATAAAAAGATTTTAAATGACAAAGTTATATTTAAAATTATTTATATAATATTTAGGGATGCTGTTGATTTTGGTGTGTCTATCTGAAATCAAACTTCAACTAAACTCTTTTATCATTCTGATGTTTTGTTCTTTCTCTTTGATTTAATTTTCTTCATGATAAATTATATCATCCACAAATAAAATTTATTTTTCCTTTCGATTGTTATTTCACCACCTTTATATTTATACCTAAATAATATGGTCTAGATAGATATCTTTGAACAGTAATACATTCATGCATATGCAGATATTATATGTATTTTCTTCTTGGTTTATTTAGATCAACTTGGAAGGAGAAGTATCCATGTTATAGTTAGGCAGCTGCGTATTTTAACGAATATACCACAAGTTTATGTATGTGTTGTTGATGGATGTTTGGGCAGTTTCCTGTTTTCATGACCATGCTTTTTGTATGTTCTTGGGTATCTTTTTATGACTTTCCATGCATGTATCTGCAGGTTCATAAGAGTGTACAAATCTTTAACCTGACAGTATAGTGCTGAACTGTTTTTCAAGCTGTTTGAATCAATTTAGATTTCCACTGACAGTATTTGAATGTTCCTTTTGCTCCATATCCTTGCCAGTGATTGATGTTGCCAATTTGGTGTTCATGTAGCTGTGATCTTAGAATTTCATTTTCCTGATTGATTAACGAGGTTAAACACTATTCATGTGAATGTTAATTGGTTATTTGAATATCATCTTTTGTGATGGTCCTATTCAAATCTTTTGTCCATTTTTGTATTAGATTATCTGTCTTACAGATTTTTAGATGTTCTTTATGTATTTTTCATACATATGTTTGGGTACATATTCTGGATATGTTCTGCACATGTCTTCTGATTCCATAACTTGTGTTTTTACTCTTTGTGATGTCTTGATAAAAAAGTTAAATTATTTTTGTTTTAAATTTTTTCCCTTTAAAGTAGTAGAATATAATTAATATTTTTCTTTATGATTAGTGCTTTTTATTGTCCTAATTTAAAAAGTTTAATAAGAAAGTGATGCAGATAATTTTCTTTTATTATTTGCTAAACCTTTCTAGAGTTGCTTTTCACATTTAGGTCTCTAACGTATGTACATATATATGTATGTATGGTATAGGGTGAGAGTTTGGTTTTTGTTTTTTCCCATATGGATACTCACTTGTTCTACTATTTTTGGGGGGGTGGGGTGGGGGGAGAATAACACATATTTGTCATAAATATATCTGTGCTCGTGTAGATATATTTCTGGACTTTTCTGTTCTAGTAGTGTCTGACACAGAAATCCACCTAAATGAAGCACGTGCAAGAAGGTGGGAATAAATTACAAATTATCAGTCATTGTAACAGATACAAAATGGACTAAATCCACCAGTTTAGAAACAGATTTTACATTGGATTTTTAAAACATGAGAACTCAGGAAAGTTTAAAGCAAAAGATGGGAAAAAGAATTAGCAGGTAAATTCTGAGTGTCTTTCTCTTCTTTGGGAAGGAACAAGTGTCTCAATTCAACTTCATACATTGTTGGGTCTAAGGCCTCTCTGCTCCTGTCCCCTAGTGTTTATTAAAACTCAAGCCCTAACAGGTGCTGTGGCACATGGCTTGGGAGACTGAGGCAGGAGGATCGCAAGTTCAAAGCCAGCCTTAGCAGCTTAGCAAGGTCCTAAGCAGCTTAGTAGACCCAGTCTCAAAATAAAAAGAGCTGTGGATGTGCCTTAGTAGTTAAGCGCCTCTGAGTTCAATTCCTGGTACCCCCCCTAAATAATAATAACAATAAATAAATAAAAACAAAGCTGCAAGCCCAAAGATTACAGAAATTTACCTCCCAGGACAGCCTTTTTTTCCCCTCTGCCCCTGGAAATTTTCTTTATTGTGGGGTCAGCCATGTATTTAAAGGCAATTTGCCATGTTTTGTTTTATCTATCATGTGTTAGGCATTTGTAGGGACATTTTTCTCCTGTTTACTTCCAGTCATTTAGTCTGCTGTGTATTGTCTACTCCATTAGTCTTTTATAGAGTTTTTTGCTTTTTTTAAAAAACTCTTGTTAACTGAGGATCAACTCAGGTCCTTGTGTCTGAGAATTTTAAGAACTCATCCTTCTAAGGGTTCCACTAGAAATATAGTGATTGCCTGTGGTTGATAGGTATTCGTGTGTTTTTCATGTTTCTACTAACAGAGCACATATTTCATAACGTTATCTTAAAAAAAGAAATTGTCCTTAAGATCCTTCAAGTAATAGCCTTTCTTTTATATTTGTTGCAGGTGGTGCGGTTGTGTCAGAACCCAAAGCTGGCGCTGAAGAATAGCCCACCTTATATCTTAGACCTGCTGCCAGATACCTACCAGCATCTCCGTACTATCTTGTCAAGATATGAGGGGAAGATGGAGACACTTGGAGAAAATGAATATTTTAGGGTGTTCATGGAGAATTTGATGAAGAAAACTAAGCAGACCATAAGCCTCTTCAAGGAGGGGAAAGAAAGAATGTATGAGGAGAATTCTCAGCCTAGGTAATGGAGAAATACTACACAAATATTATTTCAGGTCTGTGACTGCCTGAATGGATAACCATAGAAGTAGTTGAGTTTGTTTGAATTTTATATTATCTGGAATGGAACATGACAGTAGATTTTAAGGTGTGCTTTATGTAAAGGTTCTTTTGGAGGACATTGAGCCATCTTCAAGTCTGGTAGACTTGTTTTCCTAAAGTTATAGAAATGGTTGCAGACCGTAGACCTTTGAAGACCTGGGGGATCATGAAAGTTAATTGTATGTTGATGTTATTGTGTTTGGTTTTGACCAGTTGGAAATAAATTTTAACTCATTTAGAAAAAGTAACAAAATATAAATTCTACTAGGATTTTTTTAGTGAGTAATTTACTCTTGAGGGACACTTAATTGGAAGGAATAGTAATTTTTGAAAGCATTAAGTAACTATGCATGACTCTAGCAGTAATGTACTAATGGTATTTTTGTAGTTTACTATTTCTTAGTCTCTGATGGCTTCAATTTTGGCAACCCTGTCCCACTTAAAATTTTTTCCACATCATTACTCATATACCTTGACTGTAACTAATTATTCAGGTTTAGTTCAGGTATCAATCTTTTCTTCTTGAAATGATTTCTGGTGACTAAATTCAGTCTGTAGGAATTTATAACTTCTGATTTACTTGCAAATGAACTTTATTCTTATTAAATGTAAAAGGGCTGGGGATGTAGCTCATTGTCTAGCCTTTGTAAGGCCCTGGGCTTGTTGGTGGTGGGGGGGAGAAAGAAAAAGGAAGAAAGCAAGTAAAAAAGAAATGTTGACTATATGGAACTCTAAGCTAACTAGTTATTTCATATTGCAGATTTCTTTTATAGCACTGGGTACTGAACTATTTGAGAGTGCTTCTTTACCCTCCCTTCCCCCTGTGCTAGGGATAGAACCCAGGGCCTGGCACATGCTAGGCAAGAGCTATATCCTCAGCCCTTTTTATTTTATTTTAAAACAGCATCCCACTAAGTTGCCCAGGATGGCTTCATATTGGCGATCCTTGTGCCTCAGTCTCATGAGCGGCTGGGATTACAGATGTGTGCTAACAAGCCTGGCAAGAGTTTTTAAAAATATAATCTCATACTACAGGGACATAGCCACATCAATGTTTATAGCAGCACGATTCACAATAGCTAAACTGTGGAACCAATCTAGATGCCCTTCAGTAGGTGAATGGATAACAAAAATGTGGCATATATACACAATGGAGTTCTATTCAAATTAGAACAAAAATATATTTATAATCTCAATAAGTAGCTAACAAAACTTTAAAAATTTACCAACTACTATAGACTTTATTGTGGCTAATTCTAGGAAGCGAAAGAATTTTAAAAAGCATTTAAATATGATGTTAAGGGGCTAGGATTGTGGCTCAGTGGTAGAGCACTTGCCTAGCCGGGTGCAAGGCCCTGGGTTCGATCCTCAGCACCACATAAAAATAAATAAACAAAATAAAGATATTGTGTCCAACTACAACTAAAAAATAAATATTTTTTTAAAAATATGATGTTAATGTAACATCATCCAAATATGATATAAGATAATATGACTCAATAGAGATACATACAGGATGCTGCAAGAACAGTTTTGCTTAGTGGCATAGAGTTAGCAGCAAAAAAGAAGTGTTATTTGAACTAGATTTTGTAGGTTGTTTTATGAGTTTTCTATGTAGAGAAGTCAAGAGAAGACCTTTAACATAGTTGTATGAAAATACAGACTGCTTAAGGAACATGAACAGTCTGGTTTGGCTAGAACTATGGTAGCTAGATAAGTGGAAATATAGTTGGAGTCTTGTTATAAAGGGCTGGACTTTGACCTGTAGACTTTCTGTCTTGTAGGTGACAGATTGTTATAAAACAGTTGGTGTGTATGTTGAGGGGAGGGGATTTGGGGGATTGAACCCAGGTTTGTTCTACACTAAACTATATATATATCCCCATCCCTTTTTAAAAATTAAATTATTTATTATAATTTTTTATACATGACAGGAGAGTGTAATTCATTTCATATTACACACGTAGAGCATAATTTTTCAAGTCACTGTACACAAAATATTTTCACATCATTCACGTCTTCATACATGTACTTAGGGTGATGTCTAACTCATTCCACCATCATTCCTACCCCCTTACCCTACCTCATTACCCTCCTTCCCCTTTGCCCTATCTAAAGTTCTTCCATTCCTCCTTCCCCACCATCCCTTTTTATTTATTTTTTTAAATTTGGAGACAGGGTCTCTCTGAGCTGCCCAGATTGTCCTCCTTCTTGCAGTTCTCCTGCCCCAGCCCGCCCAGTTGCTGGGATTACAGGCATGCACCACTGTGCCCATTCCTTTAATTTTTATTTAGAAACAGGATCTTGCTAAGTTGCTGAGGCTGGCCTTGAACTTGTCCTGCTTCAGCCTCCTAAATCAGAATTACAGGAGTGCCCCACTAAGCCTGGCTTTTTTTTTTTCTTTTTTCTCTCTCTCCTGATAAGGGAAAATTTATGAGCTTTAGTGTCTGATATTTTTGATCTATGTTTTGGCTTAGAAGTTTTTCTATTTTTTTTATATGGATATAATTCATGTAGTGTAAAACTCACTCTCAAAGTATACGATTCAGGGTGCTGGAGTTGTGGCTCAGGGGTAGAGCGCTCACCTAGCACATCTTAGGCCCTGGGTTCGATCCTCAGCACCACATAAAAATAAATAAAATAAAGGTATTGTGTCCATCTACAACTGAAAAATAAAATTAAAAAGTATACAATCCAGTAAAGTATACAAACTTGTGGTTTTTAGTTTATTCAGTTATGCAGTCGTCACCACTCTTCAATTCCAGATTATTTTAATCACCCCCAAAAGAAACCCATACTCGTTAGCAGTCACTCCTTACTCCCTTTTCCACCTCCCCTCTAGCCCAGTCACTAATATCTGCTTTCTCTCTCAGTGGATTTACCTGTTCTAGACATTTCATAGAAATAGAATTGTACAACATGACCTTTTGTATCTGGCTTCTTTTAGTATGCTTTCACAGTTCATACATATTTATATTGTAAGTCATTACTTCATTTTTTTTTATAGTTAAATGATTTTTCAATGTACGGTCATACGCATTTTGATTATGGACATTGGGTTTGTTAACATTTTGGGGCTATTCAGAATAATGTAGCAGGCTGCAGTGGCACGTACCTGTAATCTCAGCGGCTCTGGAGGCTGAGACAGGAGGATCACAAGTTTGAGGTTAGCCTGGGCAACTTATTGAGAACCTGTCTCAAAAAAAACAAAAAAAGCTGGGGTGTACCTCAGTGGTAAAGTGCTCTTGGATTTGATCCCTAGGACTCCCCCCCCCAAAAAAAAAAAACTGCTGTTAAAGTGCAAATTTTGTTTATTTATTTTTTTCACTCCTTTTTGGTCTATAACTAGGAAAGGAATTGCTAAATCATATGGTTATTCTGTGTTTAACTTTTTGAGGAACTTCCAAACTGCTTCTACAAGTGACTACAGCATTCTGCCTTCCTCTAGCAATGTATCAGGATTCTAATTTCTCACCAACACTTATTATTGTCATGGTCGTCATCTTCTTCTATTTTTCCGTACTGGGGATTTAACTCTGGGACACTCAAACACTGAGCCACATCCCTAGCCCTATTTTGTATTTTATTTAGAGACAGGGCCTCACTGAGTTGCTTAGTGCCTTGCTGTTGCTGAGGCTGGCTTTGAACTCACAATCCTTCTGTCTTAGACCCCTGAACTGCTGGGATTATAGGCATGCACCACCGTGCCTAGTTTATCATCTTCTTTATTATAGTTATCCTACTGGACTGTGAAGTGGTATCTCAAGGTTTTGCAATGTTTTTCTAATGAGTAATATGAGTGTGAGCATCATTTCACGTACCTATTAGATATCTTCTTTGGAGAAATGTCTTATCAAAAGTTGTGCCCATTTTTTATTGGGTTGTCTTTTTATTGTTGAATTGTTAAGTTTTTTTTTTGCATGTTCTGTATACTGGACTACTATCATAAATCATATATACCATATGTAAGATTTGTAAAAACTACTCCCATTCTGTGGGTCTTTGCACTTTCTCAGCACATGCTTTGAAGCACAAAAGATTTTAATTTTAAATCTAATCCCCATCCTTTTTTTTTTTTTTTTTTAATTTTGAGACAGGGTCTCATTAAGTTGCTTAGGACCTTGCCAAGTTGCTGAGGCTGGCCTTGAACTTGTGATCCACCTGCCTCAGCCTCCTGAGTTGCAGAGATTACAAGCATGCAACACTCATACCTGGCTTGAAGTCTAATATTTTTTCTTTAATTGTTTTTGCTTTTAAGAAACATTTGCCTAATTTAAGATCATGAAGATTATGCCTTTTTTTTTTTCCAGGAGTTTTATAGTTTTTGCCCTTGGATTTAAGTCTTTGATCCATTTTTAGTTAATTTTTGCGTATGGTACGGGATAGAGATCCAACTTCATTCTTTTTCATATAGATATCCCATTGTCTTGTACCAATCTTCCTTTCCTGTCTGGATACATTTTATTTTATTTTACTTTTTCCTGCCTAATTACCCTGGAGAGACTTCTGTTGAATAGAAACTATGTTGAATAGGAGTGGCAAGAGTAGGCATCTTTGCCTTCTTCTTGCTATTAGGAGGAAAACTTTTAGTTTTTAAACATTGACTATGATGTTAGCAATAGAATTTTTTTTTTTAATTTATTTTTTGGTGTAGATGGACACAACACAATGCATTTTATTTTTATGTGGTGCTGAGGATTGAACTCGGGTCCTGCCCGTGCTACGCAAGCGCTCTACCGCTGAGCCACAATCCCAGCCCCAGCAATGGAATTTTTGTAGATGCATATTTCAGGTTGAAGAAATTTCCTTCTATTTTTTATATATCAGAGTAGCCAGGCACACCTGTGACTGTGGAGGCTGAGGCAGGAGGATCACAAGTTCGAGACCAGTATCAGCGACTTAATGAGGTCCTGTCTCAAATTAAAAAACAAAAAGGGATGGGGATATAGCTCAGTGGTAAGGTACTCTTCATTTTAATCCCCAGTTCCGCAAAAAAAAAAAAAAAAAAGAAAGAAAAGAGGAAGAAGAAGAAAAAAATTTATTTATTCATTCATTTTATGAATGAATGAATAAATGAATGAATAAATAAATAAACTTGCTCCAGCTGGGCATGATGGCGCATGCCTTTAATCCCACTGATTTGAGAGACTGAGGCAGGAGGATCCCAAATTCAAAGCCAACCTCAGCAACTTATCAAGGCCCTAAGCAATTTAAACCCTGTCTCAAAAAATAAAAGGGACTTGGGATGTGACTCAGTAGTTAAGCGCCCCTGGGAATGTGGCTCAGTGGTCGAGTGTCCCTGGTACCTGCCCCCCCCCCCACCACCACCACCAAAAAAGAGGAGGGTGGGAAAAAATGACAGGGAAAAATCAAGAATGGCTCCTAGTTTTTCTTAACTCTGCTGGTGGTGTAACATATATTAGAATGGAGAATTCAGGATATAGACGTGGGAAGAAGCAATAGAATTCAGGATACAGATGTGGGAAGAAGCAAATTTTTATTCTAATGTGTTATATATGACAGCAGAATGCATTAAATTCATTTTACACATATAGAGCACCATTTTTCATATCTCTGGTTATATACAAAGAGTTCCATTTTGAACACGTTTAAGTTTGAGGGTTTTTTGTTTGTTTTGTTTTGTGGTACTAATGAACCCAGGGCCCTTTACCACTAAACTACATCCCCAGCCCTTTTTATTTTTTGAGACAGGGTCTCTCTAAGTTGCTTAGAGCATTGCTAAGTTGCTGAGGCTGGCCTTGAATTTGCAGTCCTCTTGCCTCAGCCTATTGAGTTGCTGGAATTATAGGCATGTACCACCATGCCCAGCTTTAAGTTTGAGATATTCTTACGAACCTTCTAAGGAGAGACGTCAGATAAGCAGGTGGGTTGAGCCATTAGAATTTGACTTATAGCAGGAGAGATTTAGAATAAAGACAGAAATTTCGTTTAGTAGAATATTTAAGGCCATGAGACTCCTCTCTACAGGATCATCTGGGAGGAGACAAGTCAGGTCAGCAGTGGAGACACAAAGGAAGCACCACTGAGCGGGACGAATAAAAACAGGAGAGAACCAACAAAGAAAAATTAAAAAAAAACAAAAACAAAAAAACACGGACTTGGGGATGTAGCTCAAGACCCCCATCTGAAGTAGATATTTGGCAAAGGAAATGAATAATCCCCAAGGAATACAAAAGGCCAGTGTGAATATGAAAATAACAATTCAGTTTGCAAGGCATAAAATATTTCTTTTGGCTTATAAAAGTGGAAAATGTATGGGCTAGGGCTATAGCTCAGTTGATAGAGTGCTTGCCTCTCATGCACAAGACCCTGGGTTCAATCCCCAGGATCACCAAAAAATAAAAATTTATAATTAGTGTTTTGAAAGAGGATGCAGGGAAATGAATTCGATATTTCATACCTGGTTGTTGTAGGAGTAAAATTGGTCCAACCTTTGAAAACATTTAGAGTTTTGCTTACTAGGTTCACTTTTAGGATAAATTTATCAATAATTTGTGTTAAAATATCACTATGAAGACGAGACATTTACTAAGATGCTGTCACAGAAAAAAAAATTAGAAACTTATATGTATAGCATCAGAAGATCAATCATATAAATAATAGAAGCTATGGTATATTTAGACATTAAACATTTTTGTTAATAAAAAATGACATGGCAAACAATATAATTAAATAAATATACTACAAAATTTATGTTTAATAAAATAAAATCCCTTTTTAATTTATAAGGTCCCATTTTTGTAAAAAGTATTTTAAAATACAGAAACTATCTAAAAGGAATTATACCAAAGTATTATCTATAGTTTCTACATATTAGAAGTACAATGTTTTTTAATTTTCCTGTGTTTATGTTCTTTAAATTATCTACAATGACGGACTTGGGGATGTAGCTCAGTGGTATAACACATCCCTAACAAGACTATGGGTTCTGTCCCTAGCACTGCAAAAGACAAATAAGTAAATAAATGTCCTACAGTGAATATGTAATTGACCAAATTCTTACTCTTTTTCTTTTTGCTACCAGAAATTGAACATAGGGACACTTAACCACTGAGCTACATCAGCAGCCCTTTTTATTTTTTGAGACAGGGTCTTACTAAGTTGCTTGGGGCAACTTACTAAATTGCCTTGCTAAGTTGCTGGCTGGCTTTGAACTTCTGAACCTCCTGCCTCAGCCTCCTGACCTGCTGGGATTACAGGTGAGCGCCACGGTGCCTGGCTATCAAATTCTATTTTTTTCTTCCTTTTTTTCCAAATTATTTTTTAAGAAGAAAATAAATTATATTTCTTAGGTAGCAAGGACAATCCTTCACAAGGATACTCCTGAAAAATTTCCTATTTATTTTTCTGACTTAATTGTTAGATTTAAGTGAACTAGTCAGAAATAGGGCTGAGTCTCTATCATGAAAGGCTGGAAAACTTAGTCAAAATGAACAAGATGGAGTTTATGAAGGCGAAAAATAATATTTAGTTCTATACTCTTAGAACATCATAGTATATGTTAAAACAGTAGATCATAAATTAACTGTAGTATAATTGTTTAAACAAGATCCTTTGTTTTCTTAGAAAATCTAATTAGGGATACAAAATAGATTTGTGTTTCAAGTACTATTTTTTGTTTGTTCATTTTTTTGAGGTGGGGATCTCACCGATGAATGTGAAGTTATACTCCATTTATATATAATGTGTCAAAATATATTCTACTCTCATGTATAACTAATTAAAACAAATAAAAAATATTAAAAAATTAAAAAACCTTTTCAAATAAGACTTTTTTTTTTTTTTTTTTTAAGGATGGTGAGGACAAAAGCTGCTGTAAATGGTGTGTGTCTTCCTTCCAAAATTCATGTCTTTGTTATTAGGGTTGTTTTCTTTTGTTTTGGATACCAGGAATTTAACCTAGAGGTGTTTAGCCACTAAACCACATCCCCAGCTCTCTATTTTTATTTTCAATTAATTAATTTTTGGTGCCAGGGATTGAACCACCGAGTCACATCCCCAGCCCTTGTTTATATTTTATTAGAGACAGGGTCTCACTGAGTTGCTGGGCCTTGCTAAGTTGGTGAGGCTGGCTTTGAACTCACAGTTCTCCTGCCTCAGAGAAATCCCTTGATTCTTCAAATCCCTTGATTCTTCTTCTAAGGGAATTTTACTGCTGGGCTATGTCCCCAGCTCCCCTCCCCACAACCTTAAAAAAATATATTTTGAGACAGGGACTGGCTAAGGTTCTCAGGCTGGCCACTGAGCCTAGCAAGTATGTTTCTTAAAAGGTTAATTGCAGTGTGAAATCCAAAAACAGTTCAGTGAGCATTTTGTATTTTGTTACTTTCAAATGCATTAGTTTATCCTGTACATAAGAGTCTAATTTTATTTTATGATTTTGGTGTAACATGTATGTGTCACTTGGAAGCTGCTGGTCAGTAAACATGTAGATTTTTCCATATGTTGCTGTATCATTTTGCAATATCAAAACAGTCAACATGCATTAGTTAAGTCTCATTAAAAACTGGGCTCAATGGAGAGTGCTTATAATCCCAGCAACTTGGGTGGCCAGTCTCAAGTTCAAGCCCAGCAGGGGCAATAGTGAAACCCTGTCTCAAAGGAAAAAAAATTCTCATTAGAAAAGTTTATTGGGAAACTGTTGTTGAGTACAACAGTGGTGGTTAGAAGTTTCAAAAATTTGAATTTAAACTTGAATTGTGTCATTGCTAACAAAACATATCAGTTTTTTTTTTTTTTTGAAACATCAGGTTACTTCCTTCATTTTGGAGGCAGTGCTATTTATCCCAGTTTGAGTAGTCATAAATTTGACAACTGGTCTTTCTTTTATTTTTTTAAAGTAAAAATGATGTTCTGTGTCATGTGAAAATCCACAGTTAAGGTAACCTATTTATGGTGAAAGAGTGAAAGCTTTTCCTTAATATCAGGAACCAGACAAAGAAGCCCACTTTTGCCACTTCTTTTCAACCTATTACTGACAGTTCTAGCCAGAGCAGTCAAACAAGAAAAATAAATAAATAAAAGGCATCCAAACAGGAAAGGATACCTGGTACCTGAGCTTGAATCAAGACAATAATACCAAACTGTACATGTAGTCAGTATTCATTGCCATTTGCACATGAAATGATCTTGTATTCAAGAAAGCCTAAGGAATGCATTAAAAAATTACCAGAGCCAATAAATGAGTTCAGCATAGTTGCAGAATACAAAATCAATTACATTTCTATATACAAGCAATGAACAATCCAGAAAGAGAATCAGCCATGAGTTTACCATGGAGGTAAAACACACACATTGAAAACTGAAAAGCATTACCAAAGATAGGAAAGAAGGTGTAAGTCAATGGAAAGATTTCCAGCGTTGATGAACTGGAAGACTTAGTGTTAAGATGGCAATACTCCCCAAACTGAACTACAGATTCATTGTAGTACCTGCCACAATTCCAGCTGCCCTTTATGCAGAAATTCACAAGCTGATCCTAAATTCAGACAGAAACTGAAGGGACCCAGAAGATGCAAAACAATCTTGAAAAAGAAGAGCAAATTTGGAGGACTCACACTTCCTAATTTCAAAACTTTACTACAAAGCTACAGTAATCAAAATGGTGTGTTATAGGTATCAGAATAGATAAATAGATTAATGAAACAGAATTGAGAGTCCAGAAATAAGTCCTTAAATTTATGACCAATTTACTTTTAAAAATTAATTAATTGATTGATTGATTAGTTTTTTTTTTTTTTTTTTTTTTAAATAATATGTTGTGAACTTTTGTAAGGATGGCCTTAGGCCTGAGTCTAAGCAACTCCATTTTATTTTTTTATTTTTTTAAAGAGAGAAAGAGAGAAGAGAGAGAGAATTTTAATATTTATTTTTCATTTTTCAGCGGACACAACATCTTTGTTTGTATGTGGTGCTGAGGATCGAACCCCTGGCCACAGGCATGCCAGGCGAGTGCGCTACCGCTTGAGCCACATCCCCAGCCCCGATTGATTAGTTTTCACAGGGTTGGGATCAAACTCAAGGAAGGGTTCATGTGTGCTGGGCAAGGACTTTATCACTGAACTGCAGTAGCTCATCAGTTTACTTTGAAAAGAATAATAAATCCATTTATCTTTTGAACAAATGGTGCTCACATTAAGGGATATCAACATGGAAAAGAATGAAGCTGGACCTTCCCTTACATCTTTTACAAAAACTATCTCAATAGATCAAGGAATTAAATTTAATAGTTAAAACATACAAATTTAAAATCATGGCATTTGCAGGGAAATGGATGGCATTAGAGCAGATTATGCTAAGTGAAGCTAGCCAATCCCTAAAAAACAAATGCAGAATGTCTTCTTTCATATAAGCAGGACGACTCAAAATAGAGCTGGGAGGCAGGGAGGAAGAGCATGAGAAGAAGATTACCATTAAATAGAGAGGTGCTTGGGAATGGGAGAGAGAAGGGGAAATGCCGGAAGATGGTAGGAGACCCTCATTGTTATGCAAAATTACATATAAGATGGTGTGAGGGGGAAGAAAAAAGAGAGAGAAACGTGTCACAGTAGATTGAGTAGAAAGAGGGGAGGGGAGGGGGGGATAGGAAGGGTAGCAGAATACAATAGACACTAGTATGGCCCTGTGTATAAACTTGGCTGTATAACCAATGTGATCTTGCAATCTGTACACGTGGAAAAATAAGATTACGTACCCCATTGACAAATATATGATATGTCAAGATCATTGTAATGTTTTGAGCAACTAATAAATTTTAAAAAACATACAAATTTTAGGTAAAAAAGTAAATGAAAATCTCTGTGACCTTGGATTAAGCAATGGGTTTTTTTTTAATTAATATTTTTTTAAAATTGTAGTTGAACACTATCTTTATTTATTTTTGTGTGGTGCTGAGGATTGAACCCAGTGCCTTAAACATGCGAGGCAAGTACTGTATCACTGAGCTACAACCCCAGCCCAAGCAATAAGTTTTTAAGTATGACAACAAAAGTATATGTTGTGCAAGAAAAAGTAGATACATTGAACTCCATCAAAACTAAAAACTCTGCACATAGAGTGAAAAGATAGCCCCCAGAATGGGAAAAAAGTATTTTAAAGTTATATTTCTGCAGGGATTAATATTCCAGAATATATGAAGAATGCCTATATGTAGCTCAACATCATAACAAACCAATTAAAAAATGCTGAAAACATTTAAGTAGACATATCTTCACAATAGGCCCATAAAAAGATGCTCTACTTATCATTAAGGAAATACAAATCAAAACCATAATGATATATTGTTTCATACTCACTAGTATGGATATTATCCAAAAAGTAGTAAGTATCAGTTAAGCTATAGAGATACTGGGACCCTCGTGCTTTGTCTATGGAAATGTAAAATGGTGCAACCACTAAGGAAAACAATTTTGGGATTTCCTCAGAAAGTTTCCCCTCCCTTCCGCTTCCCTCGGGTACTGGGAATGGAACCAAGGTGGGTCTCATGAAGTTACATAGACTGGCCTTGAATTTGTGATCTTCCTGCCTCAGTTTCTTAAGTTGGGATTACAGGTGTGTGCCACTATACCTGGCTTTTACATGTACCTATGTACAAGTAGTATTTTGTTTTTATTGCAAGTCACCGTTAAGAATACAGAACTGGGCTGGGGCTGTAGCTCAGTGGTAGAGTGCTTGCCTAGCAAGTGTGAGGCACTGGGTTTGATCCTCAGCACCTCATAAAGATAAAAAAATAAGGGTATTGTATCCATCTAAACTACAAAAAAATATTAAAAAAAAAAAAGAATACAGAACTGTTTACATGTACAGTTTGTTATAATTGTCTTGATTCAAGCTCAGGTACCAGCAGTCTTAACCACCATGGCCTTTGTACCATCAGTATAAATGTACATACACTGGGAAAAAAGTTGTGTGGTGTTTTAGTGGTAATATGGAAGTAAAAATTTTAACATTGTGGACTTCAGGAAGAGCTATGTATTGTATTTTAAAAACTACTATATTGATGTGCATATTTTTAAAATGCTATAACCATATTATAGAAAATTGAAAAAGTAACACAAGGGGAAAGAACTTAATACTACTGTCATTTGTGGGTAGTTATGTAAGGGTAAAAGAAATTGAAGTTAAAGGGTAAAAGACCGGGTATTGTAAAGTTTCTAAGCTGCAAGGTCTGAGTTAAAATGTAAAGGATTAGGTATTGTTAGGTTTCTATGCTACCTGCAAAACCTGAAATTTCTGTAGCTGTTAAGACAATGCTTGGAACCGCCTAGTAAATATTTCCCCTGACTACTTGGTTGTTTAATAACTGAAGGGCTCTGTGTGGTCGCACGTAGGCCTTGCAGGGCCTAAACCAATCAGTTTGAATGTGTACTCTCCTTAGGAATGACCTATCACTCCAGCCTGACCTGTTCCCGCCAATGAATGAACTAATCATGTTTAGGAGTTGTTGTTCAATTTTCCCGCGCCTCATGATGATTTGTTCTGATGTATACAAAGCCCTCCGCCCTCCCCAAAAAGTGTACTTAAGCAGTGCTCAGCCCCTGCTCGGGGCTCTGGGCTGCTTTCCCTTCTTGAGTGGGCTCGGAGCCCCAGCATGCTGGTTCAATAAATCCCCTTCTGCCAATTGCATGAGTGGTCACTTGGTGGTCTCTTTCTCCGACGCTTCGCCGGACCCTTACAGTTCCTTCTAGTCTCTTAGAGAGTAGACTTTTTGTGATGCTATACTGTTCTGTATTTATAATTCTGGAGAATCATAGGCTAATCTTGTCTTTTTGTGGTTGAACCATTGTGCATTTCAAGGGAATAGAGTGTCAAGGCTGGTACATAGGTTTTAGTAAGTGTGCCAAGTCCTGTAGTAGCTGGTTAGGTTGCTGTGTTGAAAGGTTCAGTAGCAAAAAGTCCCAGTAATCCCAGCAGCTCAGAAGGGTGAGGAAGGAGGATTGTGAGTTCAAAGCCAGCTTCAACAATGGCGAGCGAGATGCTTAGCAACTCAATTACACCCTGTCTCTAAAGAAAACGCAAAACAGGGCTGGGGTTGTGGCTCAGTGTTCCAGTGCCCCTGAGTTCAGTCCCTGGCACCAAAGAAAAGAAATGTTTTCTGGTGGTCTTGTGAAGAGAGATGAGAGAATTATTATTTGTAATCTGTACTTTTTCTATCTAAAATGTAGAGTTTTCATCACATGTGGAAAAGATTTTACCTTATTATTTCTCAAAGATTAATTTTGTTCCTTCTCTACTTCCAGACTCCATTTACATGTGTATCTGGCCTCTTGATATCTCACTGGCCATTGGTACTGTTGTCCCCCGTCCCCCCCCCGTGTTTTATTTTGGGTAGTTTATATTACTCTTAGTTATAGTTACTTAGCAATATTTAATTTGCTGAGAATCCTTTCCATTAACATTTTCATCTTTACAAGTTGGATTTTAATCTTTTTTATATCTTCCATGTGCTTAGCATCTGCAAGTGATTCTCTGCCCTTTTGTATAAGGAATATAGTTAGAACAACTATTTTGTTATCTTTGTCTGCTAATTCTGTTATCTGTGTCACTCATAGGTTTAATACTCTTGATTTATTTTTGTCCTAAGAGTCATTTTCCTGCTTTATTGTGTGCTTGGTGATTTTTTTTTAATTTTTAATTTTTTTTAGTTGTAGATGCACACAATATTTTTATTTATTTATTTTTATGTGGTGCTGAGAATAGAATCCAGTGCCTCACATGTGTGAGGCAAGCACTCTACCACTGAGCTACAGCCCCAGCACCTTGGTGATTTTTTTGTTTTTTACTGGATGGTCAGACAGCATTAGTTTTACCTTGTTGGGTGATAGATACTTTTGTATTTTTTTTTTTATTCTTTCATAACTGAAATTTTATTGGTTGTATTGAGGATCAGTACACATTTTACTTAGAATTATTAATTCATGTATTGAAAATCTAAAAAGCCTTATGCTGTGATTCTTTCTCAGTTTTCCCAGTGACTTTCCAGCTTCAAATTTGGAGGCAAATTTTCCTTAGGAGGATCAAGTAAGCTGGTGGGGGTTTTGTAATTCAAGAGACTGAGATAGGAGGATGCAAGTTCAAGGCCAGCCTCAGCAACTTAGTGAGGTCCTGAACAACTTAGTGATGATTATCTTTAAATAAAATATTAAAAAAGGGCTGGGGATGTAGCTCAATTGTTAGAGTGTTTGCCTTGCATCTTGCGTGCACAAGGCTCTGGGTTCAATCCCCAGCACCACACACACAAAAAAAAAGAAAGAAAAAAGAGCTGGGAATGTGGCTTAGAGGTTAATGGTTAAGAGCCCCTGGATTCAATCCCTGGTACGGGGGTGGGGGTGGGGGATATATATATATAGTACCAGTATCTTCAAACATTGCTGAGCTGTTACTTAGCTCCCAGCAGTTCACAACTTTTTTATATACACTACATACTACATAAACAAATTTTCTGGTCTTTCACAGACCATTAAAAAAAAATGATTAGGAAAACTGAACTTCCACAACCAAAGATGTTACAGAGTACATGATTCTGTCAGAACAGTGATCCAGGAGTAGTTTTCTTTAGGAAGTAATTCTACTAAACAATAATACAGGAATAGAAATATTTTAAGATATTCAAGACATTAAATACAGGACTGTGACTTCAAACTGCCATTTAATATGCTTTGCATTGTAGGATATAAAATTAATCCCCAACCTATGGAATGTTAAGCTTACACCCCAAGTCTGTCCAAGCCTCCCATAATGCAATATGCTACTATTTTCTGGTTGTACACCAAAATAAACAAATAGCAGTTGGTTTCATTTATTTATTTTTCTTTTTAATATTTTTTTTTTTAGTTATAGGTGGACACAATATTTTATCTTTATGTGGTACTGAGGATCGAACCCAATGCCTCACGCATGCAAGGTGAGCGCTATCCCTCTGAGCCACAATCCCAGCCCCTGGTTTTATTTCTTACCACAATCATTTATACTAAAAAAGTGGGGAAAAATTAGGATTCCTTTCTTTTAAAAAAATGCTTTTGGAGCTATAAAAAGACTTGCACTTATAAAGTAGTTGATAAGAACATTTCTCTGGGTTGTACAAGGAGGAAGACAGAGACCTCTGATAAACCTATGATTAATCAGACTTGACTTTTTTCTCTTCCACTTCACCAGAGGCTGGAATCTCCTCATTTTTAGTTTCTCAGTTTTCTGCAGGTAAATCATCTTTAGTTTCTTGGTTAACCACTTCAGCCTGTTTTTCCTTTGCTCCCCTTTTCCCTTTTGTTTGCACTTTTTTTGCCCTAAGTGTTATCGTTTCCCTCTGCCTTCTTAGGCTTTGTGTCCACTTTTATAGGAGTAGATTTAACCTACAGCTTCACATGGGCTACTCCTTTGCCACCCTTTTGGTAAAGCTGATCTTCCTCTTGGGCATGCCGCGCTGTCTGTCCACTGCTGCTCCTCTGGCTGCCTGAGTTTTTTTTTTTTTTGGTGTGTATGTGTGTGTGTGTGTGTGTGTGTGTGTGTGTGTGTGTGTTGGTGTGGTGTGCTGGGGATTAGAACCCAGGGCCTTGTGCATGTGAGGCAAGCACTCGCGTACCAACTGAGCTATATCCCCAGCCCCCCCTCTTTTTAATGTTCTTATAAACATTCTTGAACTGTGTTCTGTGACAGATCTGTGTTAGAGTACTTTGATCCTTTTAAACCTTAAGGCAGGACCAAACAGCCTTTAATCTAGGGCAAATTTTCCCCAATACCCACTGAATTATAAGATTTCCCCTTTTCTGCCCCTGTGTGAGAACTGGGGATTATTAATACTCCTTTTGGTTGGTTCTTCCCTGGGTTCAAGTATTTCTCTGTACTGATCAGTGCTCACTTGAAGACTTAGAAGGCCCCCTGTTTAGAACTTCAGAGGTGGCTCTTTGTATGCAGTTGTCTTTTATGGTATTCTGCACTGTAAATGTTATCTGCCTCGGCTTCCCCAGACTTTCAGTCCTGTCTCATCCATCCAGGTTGCTTGGGTTCCCATCTTAGTGCTGAGACTTGTAAACTCTTTAGGCAGTAGGGTTAGGCCAGTCATAGGGTTTACCTCACTTGTTTTCCCTCTTCAGGGGTCGCTTTCTCTGCTGCCTGATGTCTAGTGTCTAAAAGCCATTGTTTCATATATTTTGTTAAATATTTTTTTTAATTTTTCAGGCAGGGAGAATCTATTCCCTGTAGGTTCTTCCAGTCCAAAATTTAATTTAGTGTATTTTCAAATTCAGATGAACTGAATATTTATTATGTTCTTGCTGTGTGAGTGATACGTTCAAAACTCTATCTAGCAAGGTATGGATGGGTACACTTGTAATCCCAGCTGCTCAGGAATCTGAGGCAGGAGATTACAAATTTGAGGCCAGCTTGGGCAATTTAGCTAGACCCTGTCTCAAAATAAAGAGGACTGGGGTGTAGCTCAGTGGTAGAGCACTTGTCTAGCATGGGTGAGGACCTTGGTTTAATTCCCAGTGGGGAAAAATCCCAAACTCAATCTAGTGTTTACTCTTAATCTTACTACATACACCAGTTGAACACTTTCTGTGAGTCAGGCATTGCTTATTCTTTGTTCAGCAAAACAAGATGGCCTTTGCCTATATGCAAGGACAATAGTTTTTATTTTATAGATGTGGAAACTGAGGCTGAGAGAGTTAGAATGTCCCCCATATCCATGTAGCTAGTTAAGTTCCAGAGCCTTTTGTTTTTAAAGCTAGTCTCCAAAATATGTATTACCAATTATATTTTGTTTGTTTGAATGCCAAGGACTTTATTTCATTCCCTATTATAAAAATGATCCTTGGGAGGCCACACTTCTAGCATCACATCAAATGTTAAACTGCACAATGTGAGAGAAGTTAAAACATGTTTTAATAGGTGTGTATTTTGAATATAAAACAGTAATGTGATTTACCAAAGGATCATGTATTCATATAACAAGGAAATTCTACTCAAAATATTTCTGGTAAAGACAGGCTTGATTATGCAGATTAAAAAATGGAATGTAGGTCTGGAGTTGTGGCTCAGCGGTAGAGTGCTTGCCTAGCACGTGCGAGGCCCTGGGTTTGATCCCTCAGCACCACATAAAGATAAATAAATAAGGTATTGTATCCAACTAAAACTAAAAAACAAATGTTTCTTAAAAAATTAATGTAAAGACATTGTCCTACACCTGCTCTGGAAGATTCAGTGATAACTTTTGTAAAACCAGAGCATTATAGAGAAATAGGCAGTGAATATCAAGTAGAATGTGCAAAAACTTGTTCTAATCACTTTGTTCTAATAGTGCCAACTAAGATTTGGTCTAAATCCATAAGACTTGTGAGGTCTACAACAGCATTTAAATGAGAACATCTTAAAGAACAAGCTCCAAAGCTGGCTGCAAGAATGGAAGAATGTTTTTCTTGCCAGCCTGTTGTATACAAAGCCAGCAAATGCCTGCTAGTGATAACTAGTAGTATGAAAATGTTAGCAGCTTGAGAACTTCAGTCCTGGCAACTAATTTTTTTACTTTGGTTTTTCTGTATATCAAACTTGAAATTTCTTCAGCAAGCTTAAATTCAGTGTATTGAATTTGTTAACGAAATGGAATAAAAAGCTTTCCTTAGCATTTTTCTTTCTTTAAACCTTTTCCCTACTCCTTTTACATGCAAAACACTCATCCAGCTTAGTATCTAATAAAATGTATGTAGATGGTTGAAATTCGTGTTTAAGTGTTGAGATTTACTGTTTCTTAACTGGTATTCTCATTTTTATGGTATTTTTCTCCAATTAGTATTTTTTTTTCTCTGTAAAGTTGGACTAGATAATAGTGATCCCTTTTCTCCTGTTCTGCTAATTTAACTTGATTCAAAAGTCATTTGTAAAGAAAAATTCTTCCCTTGTTGTTTCTGTTAATAGTGACCTAAGTTCTGTTGAAATGAACCTTGGCGCATATTTCTTTAGACCTATGTATGACTAAAATATTATCTTTTTTGGGGGGTGGTACTGGGGATTGAACTCGGGCACTTAACCACTGAGCCACATCTCCAGCCCCTTTTATATTTTTATTTAGAGAAAGAGTCTCACTGAGTTGCTTTGTGCCTGGGGCTGGCTTTGAACCCAATAATCCTCCTGCCTCAGCCTCCTGAGCCACTGGGATTATAGGCATGCACAGTGGTGCACGGCCTCTATTTTGTTTTTTAATCTCAATATCAAAGTTTTATAGATCATGTTCCTTGCAAAACCTAAATGGTTAAGGTACTGTTTCCCAATTATTTTTTTACTCAGTGGCACACTTACAATGTCAGAAAATTTGTAGTATTGAAAATTAGATCAAGTCCGTGACTGTGGAGTTGTTTTGCCCAGATTTGACTCCTCTGCCATTTATTATCTACAACCTTAAACAAGGTACTTCTTTTAAACTCAAATTTCTCATTTTAAAATGTTCTCATAGTTTGATTATTCCACAATGCAAATATATATCAAAATATCGTTTACAGTACATGCCTGTGATCCAAGCTAATTGGTAGACCAATTAGAAAGATTAGAAGTTCAAGGCTAACCTGAGAAACTTAGAAAGACCCTGTCTCAAAATAAAAAATAGAAGGGCTAAGGCTGTAGCTCAGTGATAAGAGTGCCACCAGGTTCAAAATCAAAACCAAGTGTACTTGTAGGATTGTTAGGTTATAGTAAACGTTAATAATATTTTTTAAATTATTATTTTAGTTTTTATGAGATACTGGGGATCAAACCCAGGACCTCTTGTGCATGCTAGGCAAGCACTTTACCATTGAACTATACCCTTAGCTCTAAGAAGATTTTTTTGTTTTTGTTTTTTCATTGCTGAGTATTGATTGAATCCATGGCCTTACACATGCTAGGCAAGTGCTCTGCCATTGAGCTTTTACATTCAAGCCCTCCCCCATAAATTAATATTTAGAGAGCCCTTAATATAATCCTTGGTTTACAGAAAGCAGGACATAGGTATTTGATAAAAAGAAATTTTAGAAGAGTGTTCTCATTGATGATAGTCATGGAAAAGCTGGGTGTGGTGGGCACATGCCTGAAATCCCATCAACTCTGGAGGCTGAGGCAGGATCGAAAGTTCAAGGCCAGCCCTAAGCAACTTATAGTGAAACTCTGCCTCAAAATTTTAAAAAACGCCTGGGGACGCAGATCAGTGATAAAATGTCCCAATTCAATTCCCCCCCCCATTTAAAAAAAAAAAAGGCATGAAAAGGAGAAAAATATTAAAAGAAAAAAATTATATGCACTGAATTATACACTTAAAATGGTTAAAATAGTAAATTTTGGTATATATATTTAACTATAATTTTTAAAAATAAATGTCTTAATTTATTTTTTTTTTTTTTGTGTGTGTGTGTGTGTGTTGCTGGAGTTTGAACCCAGGACCTTGTGCATGTTAGGCAAGTGCTGTACTGCTGAGCTACACCCCCAGCCTCTTTAATTTACTATTTTATTATTTTTTTAACTTTAAAAAAATTTTCTGTTTTGTAGTTGTAGATGGACAGCATGCTTGTATTTGTTTATTTTTATGCGGTGATAAGGATTGAACCAAGCACCTCACACATACTAGGCAAGTTCTCTGCCATTGGAGCTATAGTCCCAGCCCCCTTTAATTTACTTTTTAGTCTTATTTTAAGAGTACTGGGCATTAAACCCACGACCTTGGGCATGTTAGGCAAGAACTGACCACTAAGTACATTACCAACTCTTTTTCTTTTTCTTAAGGTAGGGTCTAGCTAAGTTGCTGGCCTTGACCTTCCAATCCTCTTGCTTCAGTCTCCCAAGTAACTGTGATTATAAATATATGCTCTAAAAAGTCCTTTATGAAGGAAATTTCTGTGTTTTTTTTTTTTTTTCCTTTATTTCACGTATTTATTTGTATGTGGTGCTGAGGATCGAACCCAGGGTCTCACACGTGCAAGGCTCTAACACTGAGCCACAACCTCAGCCCTCTGCAAGTGTTTTTGAGAACTTGTTCTCAGTAGACTCCAGGTGAGCACCAGTGCATCGTTTATATTGGAATACAGGGGCAGAAGGATGAGCAGGTCTGCAATCCCCTATTATGTTGTCCTGTGGAGAAGAATGCTTGGATTGGGGCGCAGCTAGATATAGCATGAAACTGAACTTGGGAATGGACTCTGCTTTTTCTGCCTCACCCCCCTGCATACTCTACATTATGGGGTTGAATCTAATAAGTCAGATAAAGGTTTGGGTTTGGGTACCAGTTGTTTGCAGGAGTTGCTGAGAATCAGCGACCTGTACTTAGAGTCTGTGGGGAGGCCTTGGCAAGATGTTGAGGAGAAATTCCTGACAGAGGTAGAGAAGAGCTCGAGGTTCTAGTTAACTCATTGCCAGGCAACTCAGAAAGAATAAGACCCGTTAGTCAGTTAGGAAATCCGAAGTGAGATGATGGGTGGGTTGCTCTTAGGTGAAAACTGGAATAAGATGGAAACAGAAAGTTATTGGCATAATAAGATAAGCATATGTCTTCCATTATTGCAGTGAATTGTGTTAATGGGCTTGTAAATACTATCCTTGGAGAACAGGGAATGTAGTTCAGTGGTAGCTTGTGTGAGGCCCTTAATTCAGTACCCAGCCTTGCAAAAACAAAACAAAAAAAACTGTACTTGGATAAATCTTAGTTTATAGTTATATATAATCTATATTTGTAAGAAAAGATAACAATTTTTTCACATTTTGTCTTAGTATAGAAATATATTATTATTTCTGTATTTGTGAACAATTTATAGAAGATAAAATTACCTTTTGCAGGGAGTAATTTAACAAAAATTCTTTGGTAATACTATCACTGTCTAATGTTTGTGCTTGTGTATACATTTATATATGATTGTGTCTGTATGAGGGATGGGGAGTGGGTGTTGGTAACAATTCTATTTAATGGTTACTGGCTTACTCTGGGCTTTAAAAAATATTTACTTATTTATAGCTTGGGTTTCCCTATGATCTTTTAGCCTCAAAGGATCCTTCTGTCTCATCCTAACAAGTAGTTGGGACAACAGGCATACACCACCTGCTTATTCAGGGTTTTAGACTGTTTTCCATTTGTTTATACATCTGTGAGTAGTAGCTGAGTATGGTGGTACTGACATACCTGTAATCCCACTACTGGGAGGTTGAGGCAGGATTGAAAGTTCTAGGCCAGGCTGGGAAACTAAGTAAGACCTTGACTCAAAATTGTAAAAATAAAAAGATAGATAGATAGGGAGATATCTTAGTGGCAGAGCACCCCTGGGTTCAATTCCCAATACTCTAGAGAGCATACAATAGTCTTTGCTATATAATAGGCTCTCAAAATTTGTGGAAAGAATAAATTAATGAATCTTGTTAGAATGGGGTTCACTATGTTGTTATTAAAACACCATCTAGGGCTGGGGCTGTAGCTCAGTGGCAGAGTGCTTGCCTTCCATGTGGGAGGCACTGGGTTTGATCCTCAGCACCACATAAAAAAAATACACCAATAAAATAAAGGCATGCTGTCCATCTACAACTGCAAAAACAAAACAATAAAAAACCCACCATCTAGACTGGGGTTGTAGCTCAGTGGCAGAGCACTTGCCTAGCATGTGTGAGGCTCTGGGTTTGATTCTCAGCACCACGTATAAAGAAAGAAAGAAAGGTCCATTGGCAACTAAAAAGTATTAAAAAATAAAAATAAAACACCATCTATACTTATAGTTGTCTCATTTTAAGTGATTATACATTTTGAAGTTTTACTGATTTATCATGATTTAAGTTAGTATTCTTATGTAGCTTTTAAATTTCCTATATTCTGCTCTCTCTCTCTATATATATATGTGTGTGTGTGTGTGTGTGTGTGTGAGATTTGTATATTTATATATATTTATTCTTATATTTCCTCATTTGTTGAATGTACCTGTGCCTCACTGACAATATGGCAATTTTGTATTTGTTTATTTCCCTGAATTTAGTGAGCACAGTAAATACTGTTTACTTTTGCATGGCGGCTCTAATTTGCAAGTTCCATATAAGTTTTCCTGGTGAGAAGTATAATAGATAACTATTGAGTAGATATTAGAACCCCTAAAAATTGAGACTCTATGAAATGTTCAAGTCTGTATAAAAGTCAATAAAAAACAAAGATTAATTCAGAGGTAGCATTAATTTCTGCTTAGGTAAGAATATTAAAAAAAAGAGTTTTCTTATAAATGTAGCTCATCTGAGACATTGATATTTATAATTTGGTACAATCATATTGGTATCATTGATATCAGATACCAGGTATCTGATAGTTCCAGATACATCTCACATGGATTTATCTTAACCTTTGTAGTAGAAGCCTGTCAGTAGTTGTCTTTCCTGTGCTTCTGATTCTATCCCTCCTACCTGGCTCTACTCCCAAATAGGCAAACTTCTGATTCAATTTGTCTTGTGCAAGGAAATAGCGGAGGGAACATTTCATCCCTAATGTTGCCAACAATTTTACATGATTCAGAAATCTATTTTCCTATCTGTGACCTCTTTCCTAAGCTGCCTGCTTATCATTGCCTGCTAATATTTTTCAAATATCTCACGTCATCATCATGTCTGAACACACAATGTCTCCTCTTTATAGCAAACAAGCTCCCTCTTGGATGTTCCCTTATTCAGTTAGTGTAATGTTTGGTGATAACCATGAGTTACTGTGATTGATTCTTGGCTTGAACTTCTCTTTGTCTAGGTTTTCTCATCCATAAAATGGGGATAGTTAGTGCAATGTATCTTATAGGTTATAAGTAAAAATTAAATAATAAATTTATGTCAAGTACTGGTACCTAGTAAGCTCTTAAAAGGGCTTTAGCTGGGGATGTAGCGCAGTGGTAGAGCATTTGGCTACCTAGGGAGACTCTGGCTATAAATAAACCAGTCAAAAAATTTTTTAAACCCAGACTAAACCGGTAACCATTAGAATTGTTACCAAAACCCACTTCCCGTCCCTCATACAGACATACATAAAAACGTGCACAAGCAGAAACATTAGCATACATAAGGAACTGACTTCTCCAGAACCCAGAGGGGGAAAAAAAGAAGTATTAGCTTTTAATGTTATTGATAATACCCTCCTTTCAATTGTGCAGGCTCAGAGTTTCAGGTTTATTTTTCTTCCGCTCAGTCACATTATTGATTCTACTTCTTGTGTTGTTTCTCAAATTTATCTTATTTTACTGTCCTTATTTCTTGGCTGTCCTGTCCTAATTGATTTCTCTACTTTTGTAATTTCCCCACTAATTCATCTTGTATACTGCTTTCATTTACAGCCTTAAAACAGATCAGAGGTCACTCCCCAGTTGCAAACCCTTAATGACTCCCCACTGTATTTGTGATTTCTCTCACCCTGCCATGGTTTCAGTTTCACATGTTACCCATATCAGTCTTTTTTTAATTTTTTTTTTTTTTTAGTTGTAGATGAACACAATATCTTTGTTTTTATGTGGTGCTGAGGATTGAACCCAGGCCTCAGGCATTCGAGGCAAGCACTTAACCACTGAGCTACAACCCCAGCCCCCATATCAGCCAATTTAGCCAATTTCAGAGCTTTGCTACTGAGCCTTTCCTTTGCCTGGAATCTCTTTCCTATATGTTGAAAAAATGGCAGTGGTGAAAATTTTTCTCGCTTTGATCCCCACAAACAGATCCAGACAAGATATAAGAAATTATATACTCTTTCCCAAATTTTTAAAAAATATTTATTTTTTTAGTTGTAGTATTTCACTTATTTATTTTTATTGGTGTTGAGGATCGAACCCAGGGTCTCGAATGTGTGAGGCGAGTGCTCTACCGCTAAGCCCCAACCCCAACCCATCTTTCTCATTTTTTTGATAATAGCAAATTCAGTATTAATAGCTACTCTGTATTTGTTAGGAAAACTGTATTTAAATGAAAATTCATGAGTTGAGGGTGTAGCACAGTGGTAGAGCACTTGGCCCTGGTTATTCAATTCTCAGTATCCCGCGCCCCCCCCCCCCCCCCAAAAAAAAAGTCTGATGTTTATATAGTTAGGAATTAAATAACTAATGATTAACTAGATAGACTCTATATATTTGGTTACTTTCTATTAGAGGTATCTCATGCTCTGTATAATTTGTCTCGTCTGTGTACTTATTTATTTTTAGGTTCATGCCATGAGCCTTCTGAAAGGTACTTAGTGGCATTTGTCATTTATTAGGGATGGGTTTGAGATATGCTTATGTATCTCTTTAAGGAACTGGTATAGATAAGCAGTAGCCAGTACTCTGGGTTAATATGCTTTTAGCCGTGAACAAATTCTCCAGTGTATGTAACATTACTTATTGTGGTTCTCTTAGAATTTGAGTTGAGTAAATTCAGAAAGTATGTTAAAATATTGAGAAGTCTATATTCTTGAACTAGGATACACCATAGTATCATAGTATCATGGGTTGATGTAGTTAATTAACAGTTGCTAAGTGCTCACAGTTATTCTTGAGCTATTTTTGTTATTTCCTAACCACACCTAAAACCCAAGAGTAGTAACTTCAAATATGCCTTACAAATGTGTGCTTTATTGAGACTCTATCACATTGATCATTTAAAATATAAGTGTAAGTCGGGCATGGTGGTGCACACCTGTAATCCCAGCAGCTCTGGAGGCAGAGGCGGGGGAGGATCACTAGTTCAAAGCCAGCCTCAGCAACTCAGTGAGACCCTAAGCAACTCTAAATAAAATACAAAATAGGGTGGAGATGTGGCTCAGTGGTCAAGTCCCCGAGTTCAATCCTTGGTAGTCAAAAAAATATATTAAAAAGTTAAAATATACGTGTAAGTGATCTGTTTAAAGTGAGGAATGTTTATGTGAAGCTTTTCTGGCAACGATTTTCAGTGGAGAAGCATGGCAAGCATTACTCGAGTGGTTGAGGTAAACATCTTCTATGGTGACATGAAAATGTGATGATATGAAATGATGAAGGACACTTCACCTCTGTGATATTGTTTGGAAACTCAACCCCAGACAAAACATGAAAAAAACATCAGTCTGGCACATTAAAGGACATTCTACAAAATACTGGATCAGTCTTCTGCAAAATACTTCTTAGTATCATGAAAAATAAGGAAAGACTCTTAAGAAAACTATTATAGATCATGAGGAGATAAGATGAGTAAATGTAATGTGGTATCCGTGATTGGATCCTAGAACAGACAAGGATGTAAAGGGAAAGTGAAACCTGAATAAAGTCTGGGATTTTATCCTAATGTTGTTTTTGTTGTTTTTGTTTTGTTTTGTTTTGGTGTTACTGGGGATTGGATCCAGGAGTGTTCTACCACTAAGCTATATCCCCACATCTTTTTATTTTATTTTGAGCACGGTCTTGCTAAGTTGCCCACAGGCTGGCTTTGAACTTGGGATCCTCCTGTCTCAGCCTCCCCAGTGGCTCTGGCTCATGGTGGAGTATACCTTCATGCCAGCCTCTAATGTTGATTTCTTTACTTTTTGTATTTTGGTGCTGGAGATTGGTCTTGCTAATAAATGTGCTGTTTCTTAGTTTTTTTAAAAAATATTTTGTTAGTTGTAGTTGGACACAATACCTTTATTTTATTTATTTGTTTTTTATGTGGTGCTGAGGATCGAACCCAGTGCCCCACACATGTGAGGCAAGTGCTATACCACTGAGCCACAACCCCAGCCCCTGTTTCTTAGTTTTCACAAATGTGCTGCAATAATATATGGGTAGTATTTGAGGAAGGAAACCAATTCAGTTGTTAAATGTGTGTTATGTGCAAGGCAATGTGCTCACCACCACAGGGGATAAAGTGCATATGAAGACACTTTCCTTGCCTTTGCCCTTAGGGATTATCATCCAAATGGGGAGAATAAGACGACTAATATAAAACAGAACATGACAGAGCCTATGAAAGTATGAACAAGATGCTATGGGGGTTCAGAAGCTGAGAATAGGGCTGGGGATATAGCTCAGTTGGTAGAGCGTTTTGCCTTGCATGCAAGGTTCAATCCCCAGCACCACCATTCCTCCCTCCCCAAAAAATTTGTTCAGAAGCTGAGAATATATAGTTCAATGTTGACTGGTTAGTTGTTTCTTTTCCTCCCCAAGGGAATATCATTTGAGAAGAACTTTGAAGAATAAGCAGGGTTTAGTTACCTTTAGTTACCAGATTCATTGGAAAGCAAATACATGCCTGGGCTCTTCAATATGACCAGCTCTATCACTTGTTAGTTCTGTGACCTTGGGCAAGTTATTTAATGCCACTTGAGTCTTTGTTTCTCATTTGTAAGATTGGGTTAGTAACTCCTGCTTGAAAACATTCTTTTGAGAGCCAAACAGAGGTAATGTTAGTTTAGTAAGGTGCCCATTATATATTTTTTGTAAAATATTTTTTAATTGTCAATGGACCTTTATTTATTTATTTTTTACTTATTTAAATGTGGTGTCAAGAATTGAACCCAATGCCTCACACATGCTAGGCAAGCACTCTACCCCTGAGCCACAACCCAACCCCATTGTAAGTTCTTAAAGCTATATGATATGGAAAGAATCATATATCCCTAAAGGCATGGGGCCTGGAGTACTAGTAGTGTTTAGAAAGGTGAATGTGAACCATTTTATGAATGCTTTCATGGATTGAGCAGCTTGTAGGAGTAAGGAGTTTGTGTGTTTTAAGATTGATTTAGGCTGGGCGAGGTGGCGCACACCTGTAATCCCAGCAGCTTGGGTGGGTAGGTGGGGTCTCTGAAGCAGGAGGATCACAGATTCAAAACCAGCTTCAGCAACTGAGTGAGACTCTGTCTGAAAAAGGGGTGGGGATGTGGCTCAGTGGTTAAGTGCCTGTGAGTTCAATCCTTTAATCCCTGGTACAAAGAAAGAGAGACAACAAGACAGAGACAGAGAAAGAAGATTGATTTGGTGGAGACGCATGTGGGCTGCTAATGCCTTCCTATTTCCTTGGTGAAGATTATTGTCCTCTTAACGTTAGGCCTCAGTAAACAATTAGCCCAGAATCCTCTAGATTATTAAAGGTGATTCATTACAATGTAATTTAGGAACCTCAAAAAACAGGACCATGAATATGCTGTTAGATACACTTAATTTGTATTTAGTAATAAAGGGCCTTTAATATTTTTAGATATATTGGCTGAAGCACCTTTCCTAGATGATAGTTTTTATTTTTCTTTTGACAGTTTTAGTAGATAAAGATTTAAACAGCACATCATTGACTTCCTGTGAAGCTCTGTTGAAAGAAGTTCCGTTGTATCTATTTTTAAAACTGGTTACTATGAAGAGAGGATTCTGCTACTGAGTTATAAATGTCATCTCAGTATGTTCTCAGTCAGCATTCTTTGGAGGAAACTAGTATTTGTGTATAAGGTTTTTGGAGTTTAACAAGAAGAGCAACAGTTGTCTCAGTGAAATGAAGTACTTCAAAGCATTGATCCCTTTGCCCTTCATCAGCAGTACAGTTAATTTACCAAGTGATGGTAAGGAATAGGTTACATTGTAACCTTATTTTGGTGATATTTTACAACCCCCAAATAGTATGTTTTGCAGTTTATTATTAACTACTATATTAAAACTGAAAGCATTTTTGGAATTTTCCCCTTGGAAAAGGTAGAACCATAGTCCTCAAATATTGTTAAAATAGATTTATGTCTAAATCACTGAGGGTTTTCCCCAATGTTTTGTTATGAAATTTTTCAGTTACATGGAAAAGTTGAAAGAATTTTACAACCACTATATTACTGATCTACAGTTAACTAAGTTACTGCTTTTAAAAGGAAAGTTTTTTAAATTTTTTAATTCTAATTTGTTAGTGGAATGCATTACAATTCATATTACACATATAGAGCACAGTTTTTCATATTTCTGGTTGTATACAAAGTATATTCACACCATTGGTATCTTCATACATGTACTTTGGATAATGATGTCCACCATTATTTCTAACCCCTTGCCCCCTCCCTTCTGCTCCAACCCCTTTGCCTTATCTAGAGTTCATCTATTCCTCCCATCTCCCCCTCCCTACCCCACTATGAATCATCTTCCTTATATCAGAGAAAACGGTCTGCATTTGGTTTTTTGGGATTGGCCAACTTCACTTAGCATTATATTCTCCAGCTCCATCCATTTATCTGCAAATGCCATGATTTTATTCTCTTTTATTGCCGAGTAATATTCCACTGTGTATACCACATTTTTAAAATCCATTCATCTACTGAAGGGCATCTAGGTTGGTTACACAATTTAGCTACTGTGAATTGTGCTTCTATAAACATTGATGTGGCTGTGTCCCTGTAGTATACTGTTTTTAAGTCCTTTGGGTATAGACCAAGGAGAGGGATAGCTGGGTCAAATGGTGGTTCCATTTCCAGTTAGGAAAGTTCATATAAAAATCAAACTTCTTCCGGCTGGGGTTGTGGCTCAGTGGTAGAGTGCTCGCCTAGCATGCACGAGGCACTGGGTTCAATCCTCAGCACCACATAAATGAAAAATAAAGATATTATTTCCACCAAAACTTAAAAAAAAAAAATCAAACTTCTTTGAATCTTTGAGCCATTTTCATGTGAGTCTAATTTGAAATGGCTGAAGTAATTCTTGATGTTTCTGTAATATTTCTTCAGAATCTGTAAAATTCTTCAAGTAAACTTCTTCACACATTCTGGGATTTAGCATATCCCTAGTGTACATAATAGTATTTTAGATTAACAGGTTAGATTTATTTTTCAGGCCCCTGATAGGGTTCATGCAATTAACTGTTCATTTAAATTCAGTAAGACGTAAATTCACTTAAATTTCTAGACAGGCAGGAAGAAAATATATTTGTCGTGCTTGGTTATGAGAGGCTAGCACTGGCTTTCACTCTCCTGTCTTTCTTTTTCAATTCTCTTATGAAATTAAACTCAATTTGATTTATTTTCCAGTTTCCAAATCAATGGTATGCCATACATTCATAGTTCAAAGAAAAATAACTCCTTTTAAAAAGTAGCACTTTAGTTAATTGAAGATCAGTATATAGGGCTGGAGATGTGGCTCAAGCTGTAGCGCGCTCGCCTGGCATGCGTGGGGTGCTGTGTTCGATCCTCAGCATCACATAAAAATAAAATAAAGATGTTGTGTCCACCGAAAACTAAATAAAAATAAAATATTAAAAAATTCTCTCGTTCTCTCTCTTTAAAAAAAAAGAGTTACTTTCAAAAAAAAAAAAAAAAAGATCAGTATTATATTTACAGTGGCTATAAAATTTTTTTTCAACTTTTCTATGTAACTGAAAAATTTCATAACAAAACATTGGGGGAAACCCTCCAATAATTTAGGCATAAATCTACTTTAACAATATTTGAGGACCAATGGTCTGTCTTTTCCAATGGGAAAATTTCAAAAATGTTTTAACACAATGGTTAACAAGCTGCAAAACATTACACATTATACCACTTTAGGGATGTAAAATATTCCCTAAATGAGGTTACATTGTAACACCTATTCCTTGCCAAGACACATTTAGGTGATGGTAAGTGGAATGAGATCTTTGAGAGTAATTGACTTCCTTTTATCATATCAAATGGAGAGGAGGCCCAAAGAGGTTAAAAAATTGCCAAAGAAATAAAAGTTCATAGATCAGTAAATACATGTTAGTCCTCTAGATTTCTTAATTATTATCATACATATATTCAGGCACTGCTTTGTAGAAAGGAATAAGCAGATGCTGGACAATTCTAGTTTTTCAGGAGGTCAACATTGGAAGATAGCAAATTTGAGGTCAGCCCAGGCTCTGTCTCAAAATAAAAAGGACTCCCATGTAGCTCATTGGTATCTTACTTTCTTAGCATGTGCAAGGCTCTGAGTGATCCTCAATATCGAAGAGGGGGGAAGAAAAAAAAAGGAGAAAGACTAAATAGACCACACATGTCAGTTGGAAATGTATTGCTGTCAAATGGAGTTTCAAAAAAAATGTAACCTTGATGGAGAATTTCTCTATGAATACATTGGATTCATTACTTTGTAATCATCTTACTACTTTTTCTGGAGGGCTTCAATCTCTTAATATTCATTTATCAGCCATCTTTTTCTTCTCGAAACTATTACAGTACTTCTAAAGGATGAAGCATTCTCAACAAAGATGGGTGATACTACTCTCAGTACTTAAGTGTTAAATAATAAACACATTTTAAATAGAAGGGGCTAATTTATCTCCTCATGTATGTTCTTTTTTCCATTTCCCCTTTCTGTGTTTCTGTGCAAAGCACTTTATAGTCAAGAGTTACGTGACAGTTTTTTTCAGTATTTTATAAAGTAGTGGGTGCACTAGTTGAAATCATTTGAGGGATTTTCTGTTTCTCTTTTATTCATACAGAAGCTACTTTTCAGCTTCTCTCTTGCTTTAAATGGTGTGGTTCCTGTCAAATTGTATTTATATTTTTACTTTTGAAGCTAAAACAGGAGCTATTATCCAATTGTTTTTTAGTATACTTGTGTATTGGCAACATATAAATCTTAGCTCCTTATTAGCTGAAATTTTACACAGAGTGTGATACTGCATTAGACCTGCTGTATAAAAGTGTGTTGGTGTTAAGAGTAGGATTTGTGATAGGAGGAAAAAAAAACTGTCATCATCTTTTTTAAAATTTATTTTTAGTTGTAGATGGACACAATACCTTTGTTGTATTTATTTGTTTTATGTAGTGCTGAGGATTGAACCCAGTGCCTCACATGTGTGAAGCAAGTGCTCCACTAACTGAGCTAACAACCCTCACCCAAATCTGTCACCAATCTTGACCTTCAAAAAAAAAAAATTGATAATGCATGTAGAATCAGCAGTTGATTTGGGGGAAGTTGTGAGAGGAGAAAAGATGGAGGTTGTAGAAAAGAAGTTGTGGTTGCTTAGATGTGGATGTTTAGAGTTAAAGGTAGTACAGAATGACCTCTTTTCTCAAATGTCTTATACAGAAAAACGTGTACTACTTGTTACTGTTGGAACTTAGGAAAGAAAAGTTCTATCTTCCAGACATTTATAAATTAATAGTTGTGCTTGTGCTTTGTGAAGAATTATCAAAACATGTTGTATGAATTGAAGTAATTGCTGACAGAATATTAAAGTGTTGCTTACCTCATAACAAGGTCTAACATCTGCATGCCTCATTGGTCTGTTCACTTGTTAAGACAGATTCTGGTGATTAAATTCTGCCCTATGCACTGTAGACACTGAACCATAAGCCTAAGGTCTTAAATGTTACTGAATAGAATTGCAACTTAGATCAGTTACAAAATGGTCTGACCCATAGTCTTTTATAGATTTATTGTTTCCTTTTAAGAAGTGTGGTGCTTATAGTGCACATCTCTGGTGGTTTGAAGAAATGTATGCTGGCTTTATTTGGGGAAGGGGGATGCATTCTAGAGTAGGAAATGTCTTAAATTGATTTTCAGTAACTATTTCAGTCAGCACTTTGAACTGCTCTTAGGTATCTGGTGCCATTATATCTTTGTGGTCAATAACTTTCCCTTTTTGAGGCTTACTTCACAGATTTAAAAAAGCTTTCAGTCCATTATTATTTTGGTATATATATTTTGTCTCTGATCCAGAGTAATACTAGATGCCTGGTAGATTTTAAGTGGAAAATTAACTTGAAAAGATACATTGAGGCCCAGTTATTCCAAGATTTATTGCCTGTCTTTTCTTCAGATTCAGCTTAAACATCAACACTCTGAGAAGCCTCTAAGACCACCATCCCTGAACAACAACCTGCTCTGTTCTCTTCTCATACTGTTTCATTTCCTCAAAGCAATTTTCTTCCACCCCTGATACTCTCTAATGAGATCATGAATGCCATGAAACCTGGTATTTGTTTTTATCATTACTTTATTCATCCCCAGAGCCTGTCACATAGTAGACAATTGGGTGTTTTCCTGAAGGTATAGCGAAAGTTAGAAATAGTGCCAGCATCCAGAAATGGATGTAGTGCTTATGAATACAGAAAACTATATCAACAAGTTGGATTTAGATGACGTAAGAAATATACAGAGAAATTGCTGTGATACAGCTTTTTTAAAAAAGATATTTTTAGATGTTGATGAACCTTTGTTTTATTCATTTATTTATATGTGGTGCTGAGAATCGAACCCAGTGCCTCACACATGCTAGGCAAGTGCTCTACCACTGAGCCACAACCCCAGCCCCATGTGATACAGCTTAATCATGTGTAGCTGGCTTCTTAAGAAATGACAGTTAAGCTGGATCTTATTTCAGACTAGAGAAATAGATGAGACATGAGAAAAGAAGGGTGGTAGGTTTAAGAAATGGTGAAATATTCTGTGGGCTAGAACATACTAGTGAAGAATTAAGAATTTAGTTAGGAAGTTAGATTAGATTCAGGTTAGTGGAAAATCTTAAAATCCAAGCTGAGTTTGGATTTTATCCCATTTGCACTTTGGAAATTAATTTTTCCTCCCTCAAAAGGCAGTTCAGGGGCTGGGGTTGTGGCTCAGTGCTAGAGCGCTTGCTGAGCATGTGTGAGGCCACTAGGTTTGATTCTCAGCACTACATATAAGTAAAATAAAGGTCCATTGACAATTAAAATTTTAAAAAAAATTTTTTTAAAAGGCAGTTCATGTGGTAAGATTTGAGAACATAGGAAGAGACTGGAGACTGGAATTTAAATTATGGAAGGTGAAGGGTAACAAGGAATTTATATTAGAATAATAACATAATTCAAAGATAGGATTGACAACACAGTTGTCAGCAAATTGACAAATAAATCAGATACAGAGTACAAAGGAAATACAAGAAGCCAAGGCAGCTCTTGAGATTTTGAATTTGTCAGAAGAAAGACATGTTGCCATTAAATACAGAATAGGAAACCTGAAGGAAGAGCAGATTTGAGAAGGAAGATTAGTTTAATTCTGAGCATGTTGTGTGGTGCTGGCATGCTGGTGGGGAAGTATGTATGGTAGATAGTTGGAAAAATTTACCAAGGCCCAAGATTTGGGAATTATTTGCAAAGTAGCTTTTGATACTGCAGAGGAAGAAAAGAAAGTGCATGGAGAAATAATGGATAACAGCACAGAGCAAATTCTTGGGAAATACCTCTTAGAAAGATGGGGGGGAAAGGGAGCTGGGGATATAGCTCAGTTGGTAGAGTGCTTGCCTTGCATGCACAAGGCCCTGGGTTAAAACAAAAAAGAAAGAAAGAAAGGGAGAAAAGCTAAAAAAGAACAAAAGCAAGAGAGGACAATATTTTCAAAACCAAGAAAAGTTATCTCCATGAAGAAGTAAGATTCAAACTATTTTCTTCAGAGCTCTGCTGTAACCTAAAAGTGTAATGTACAGTTGTCCCTTGGTATCTAGGGGGCTTGTCCCTTATATAAAGTGGTTTAGTATTTGCATATAACCTGTGTACATCTTCCTGTGTACTGTATAAAGATCATCTCTGGATTATTCAGAATATCTGAAACAATATAAATGTAACATAAATAGTTGTTATACTCTATTGTTTAGGGAATAATGACCAGAAAAGCCTGTACATATTCAGTAGATATGATTTCCATCCAACTGACCTTTCTTTCCTTCTTTTCTTCCTTTCCCCCAAAACCGTAAAATAATTTTATTATACTAAAAATGTGCTTTTTTTTATGTTGATTACTTTCCCCATTTCCCTACCACTGGAAAGTATCTTCATGGGTAAAATGCAGTCCATTTATTTAGACATACTCTTCTTAGGCAATTTTAACTTCTTCCTCTGTTGTAACACTACTCAATATTTATCACTTTTAGTCTTCTCTTCAGATACTTTTTTCTTCAGGATAATTTGCATCCTTGCCTCCATCTGTTTCTGCTTCGTTGTCCTCTCCAGTGGGAAAAGCCAATGTACCTTCTATTTTCACTATTCTGCTTTTCTTCATTATTTTCTCCATTCAATCTGAACTCAACTTTTATAGAATGCATCTTCTGCACTGTTTCTGCCAGTATCCAGGTCTGTCTTCAAGGTAACATTGTACTGAAAAGACTACAACTCTTTCCAGGTCTTTGTAGTCTATTGTCACACTAGGGTCATTCATAAACTCCTCTTCCTGCTCACTCCTTGTCATGGTCCCCTTTTTAAGTTGTTGATGGATCTTTATTTTATTCATTTATTTATATGTGGTGCTGAGAATCGAACCCAGTGCCTCACACATGCTAGGCATAGCTCTACCACTGAGCCACAACCCAAGCTCCGAGTTTATACTACTTTTTGGTCTTATGGAAAATGGAAAAATACATCCTGGAGACATTAAAAGCCCTGGAATCTCAGAAAATATTATGGAAACATGTTTTATAATTTGATGCATTTAACTTTGTACTAGAAAAAGATAAGTATTGATTCCAGGAAGCAATATGAAGAAATGTGTCTCTTGAAGTATAACTCATGGTGTAGTCTAAGTGTCTAGCTTTCTTAAACACTGGCGAGCAGTCTGACACTAAACACAACCGGAGTGCATATGACCTATGAATCAGGGTCGTTTGTCCCTCTCCAAGGCCCTGCTGACTGAATAGGTGAGTTTTCTTTGTAATGTTTTGGTCCTCAGTTGGTTGAATCCTTGTGTGTGGAGCCCACAGATACGGAGGGCCAACTGTGTATTCTACATCTCATACATTATTTTGTTATACGTTTAGCATTATTCTTTACTCATCATAGTTCTCAGTTTTACACATCTTAAGGAATCATGAGCTTCTGTGCATTTTTTTTCCCCCTCTTCCCACCCGTCTTCCCCATACTGGGGATTATACCTAGAGGTGCTCTACTGAGCTACATACCTAGCTTTTTTTTTTTTTTTTTGGAGACAGAATCTCACTTAAGTTGCTGAGGCTGGCCTAGAACTTGGGATCTTCTTCCCTCAGTTTTCCAATCTCTAGGATTAAAGACATGTGAAACATACCAGCTTCCTTGCCTTTAAATTGCTGAGGCTGGCTTTGAACTTGCCAGCCTCCACCTCCCCAGCCACTGGGATTACGGATTACAAGCATGGCTCCTTACCTATCTTTAAGGATTAATATTTGGCAGAATGTTGTGTAGATAGTTGAAATCCAAGCCCCTGATTATGAAGTTTAGTGTCCTGTTGCAGAATTGAACATAAATTCACTGGGAGTAGTTTATGCTTGCAGGTTTTCTACCGAGTTATCTGCTTCATATACCATTTGTGATGTATTCTTTCTTTCTTTCTTTTTTTTTTTTTTAGCCATGCTAGGTATAGAACCTGGGCTTCACACACGATAGGCAAGCTACACCTCCAGCTCTATGATGTAGTCTTGATCTTGTCTATTTTTGTTTTCTCTTTGGTAAATGATAGAAATTCTAACAGTACTCAAAAGAGCTTGAGCTGTAAGGAGGAAAAAGTTAAAGGGTTCTGGGGATTGGATATATGCATGTATTTTGATCTTACACTTGAATTATTTTAGAAAATCTTCTAAAATATTACTTTTACCAGCTTGGTGGGTGCCTTTGGAAATAAAATAGAAACCTAGAAAGGGAATAGCCTACTGAGCACAGTGTCACAGACCTGTAATCAAGGAACTGAAACAGCTATACAGGATGTCAAAGACGGTATGAAAAAAGAATGAAAAATATCTCATTAATGTTTTAATATTGATTACATGTTTAAATTATTATTGTTTGGGTATATTTGGTTTATATAAAATATATTAATTAATTAACATTAATTTGACCTGTTTATACAAAATAAATTAATTAACATTAAAAAAAAAAAAAGGAACTGAAACAGGAGAATCACAAGTTCGAGGCCAGCCCCGGCAACTCAGGGAAACCCTGAATAACTTAGTGAGACCCTGTCTCAAAATAAAAAAGGGCTGGGATGTGGCTTATTGGGAAAGTTGTACTGATTTCAATCCCCAGTACCAAAAGGGGGGGGAGGGGTAGCTTGCTACAAGTGAGAAAAAGACAAAGAAGGTGATTTGTTGAAAAACTGACTAGAAAAATTTTAGCAACAGTTTGCAAAGGAATTAGGGTTAGTTAATTTTTTGCTGCATTTTATCCCGGAAAGACTCAAAGGTAGCACTGATGGTGACCCTCCAGTATAACATTAAAAAAAAAAAAATCTGTTATTATTAAAGAGGATTTTTAGGCCATCAATAACTGATCATGACTTGAAATTTTATAGTAAGTCCACCTGTGTGATAAGAATAAGGTTTTGGATACATAAATACAAATTGCTGGAACCAGGGAAAATAAGCAAGAATAATGGATAGCTGGTTTGCTGTGTAAGAGTACCCAGAGCCTCTGTGTCTGATTCTGAATGATAGCAGCATTAAAGATAGCATGCACCACCATGCATATAATCTCAGCCACTCAAGAGACTGAGGCAGGAGGATCACGAGTTCAAACCCAGCCTCAGCAACTTAGTGAGGCTCTAAGCAACTCAGCAAGACCTTGTCTCTAATAAAAGATATAAAAGGGCTGGGGATATGACTCAGTGGTTAAGCACCCCTGGCTTCAATCCCTGATACCAAACTCCCTACCCACCTTCAAAAAAAAAAAACCCCAGAATAAAAGATAAACTGATCACAGTATACATCTGAAAGTAAAAACATTATCTGTTAAATTGCAGCATCTTTGCAGCAATTGTAATTATATCCATTAAATAGGGGTTATTAGAACAAAGTTGACCAATTGTAATTGTTTACAACACTGGTAGCATATGCATTTATGTAGGAATTTTCGTGCGGTTTGGATATTAGCATTTCATTTTTCATAAAGGAAGAGGAGTGGTTTATCTCTTCAGAATCTGACTTAATGGAAACATTTGTCAGGTCTGGACATTTAATATTTCTTTAGATCAAGATTTTTAAATTTATCTTCAATTTGGGTGAGTTATGAATATGTTTTTTAGAAATTCAAAATATCTCATATAAAGCAGGAAATAATACATTTTGCTTTTTTAACATTTCCTTTCTTCTGTGGTTGAATGGTTAGAGCTGTGCACAAGTTCTTGTCTGTCAAATTAAAAAGCAAATTTACTCACGTTAGTTTATAATTTAGTTATTAGGTCTCATTAGTTTAAGATTCAAAACTGGGGGCTGGGGATGTGGCTCAAGCGGTAGCGCGCTCGCCTGGCATGCGTGCGGCCCGGGTTTGATCCTCAGCACCACATACAAACAAAGATGTTGTGTCCGCCGATAACTAAAAAAAATAAATATTAAGAAAAAAAAAAAAGATTCAAAACTATAGGATATGTGACTATGACTACCCCCCTTCTTTACTATATAACATCTTTGGGCAGTTAAGAGGAAGCCTAGTAAATGCAGCACTCTTCCATTATATTTGCATCTTTCACTGATGTTAAAGCAAAAACATTGAAGCCCTTTGTTCAATAAGGATATAACAGAATATTTAAGATTACCAGTAGCATATTCCATCCTTTCTTCTATAGTTTTGTATATCTTTGAATAATATTGATCAGAAAGTGTATTTGAAAAGTTTCTTTTAAATTTTATTTTATTTATTTATTTGTTTTTTGTAGTGCTGGAGATCAAATCCAGGACCTTACATGTGCTAGGGAAGTGTTTCATCACTAAGTTACACCCCCAGCCCTTTTTTATTTTAATGTTCATGTTAATTAGATCTCTTCTATAATGAATTCAGTGCATTTAAAATAAAAATAATTTATCAGTTTAATTATTTTACTTCTGATCATTTATAGGCGAAACCTAACCAAACTGTCCCTAATCTTCAGCCACATGCTGGCAGAACTAAAAGGCATCTTTCCAAGTGGACTTTTTCAAGGAGATACATTTCGGATTACTAAAGCAGATGCTGCAGAATTCTGGAGAAAAGCTTTTGGGGAAAAGTAAGTCTCAAAATAGTAAATATGAATTATGAAAAACTGAAACTTATAAAGTTTTTGTTTACTGTTTTACTAATGAAATATTTAATATGTGAAAGAACTTTGAAAAAAACAAATATGTATACTTACTTCCTACTTTTGATCACTATTATTTGCCCTAATCATTTTTTTTAAAGAAACAAAACTTTCACTTGAAACCTATGCTTTATGATTGATCAGTTCTGCTATTAGTGACATTTACATTTCAAATTATTTGCTCTTGTAAACAATGCTTCAATAAGCATTATCTAAGTTTCTTCAACCAAGATACCAGTTTATGTTTCTATAAGTAGTATGTCAGAGTTCTAGGGCTGGGAGTATAGCTCAGTGGTAGAGTGCTTGCCTAGTTTATGTGACGTCCTGGGTTTGATTCTTAGCACCGGTAAAAATAAAAATAGAAATTATTTTATACATAAAATATAGACTAGTTCATAATTTTAAAGGCCTAGTTGGGGGGTTAAAGGTGTAGCTAAGTGGTAGGGTACATGTATGTGTGAGATACGGTGTTCAATCCCCAGTATTCCGCCTGCTGCCCCATTAAAAAGCCTAGTTGAGGGCTGGGGATGTGGCTCAAGCGGTAGCGCGCTCACCTGGCATGCCTGCGGCCTGGGGTTCGATCCTTAGCACCACATACAAACAAAGATGTTGTGTCCGCTGAAAACTAAAAAATAAATATTGAAAAATTAAAAAAAAAAAAAAAAAGCCTAGTTGAAGAAGATGGGTAGAAATGTTGATTTATTCCTTTAACTCAGTAACTGCATTGAAAAAAGACTTTAAGATGTTTTTTGGTCTCTTATTTTCAGACAGGTGAATATATAAACTTTGCAAAAGCAATAAGACTGTATTTATTTAAAGATCTTAAGAACAGAAATTCATAATATCTCTTGTTAGCCTTATCTGGGGTTTAATCACTCTTAGTTTAAATAATTTCTTCATCTCTGTCAGAATTCTGTTCTTTCAGTACCATAAGCCTATTTCCTCCTATATACCTTGATAATGTGGATTCCTTAGAGAATATAGAATGTTTTACATGTTTTTAAAAAGTTAGTTTAGCCAGACACATTGGCACAGACCTATAATGCCAGCAACTCCATGAGACTGAGGCAGGAGGATTGCAAGTTCAAGGCCAGCCCCGGCAGTTTAACAAGGCCCTTGGTAACTTAATGAGCTCCTGTCTCAAACTAAAAAAGAGAGCTGGGGATATCACTCAGTGGTAAAACATCCCTGAGTTCAATCTCCATTACCAAAAAAGGAAAAAAAAAAGAAGGTAGTTTAAATACAAGCTTCTAAATAGTAAAGGTCTGGCCAGTAATTACATTTATTATGTTAAAAGGATAATCTCTTTTCTCTTCTTTTGTTTCTCTAATAGAGTAGATGTACCAAGAACGATGAGAAAAAGGAATTAATTTGTGCCATTCTGTAAAAGAATAGTGGAAAAAAACTTGTTACTAATTTCCTCATTAGAGAGTTAAATATTCCTTTTTCCTGTTCTACTCTCAATCTAAAATATAACTCAAAGAATTGATACTGAGAGCTTAATGGGGCTTTTATTTTCCTTGATTATAGCAGTATCTGGAATTATCTCTGTTATCTCAAAATGCTTTCTCTTTCACCCCACCCCCACCACAGGACAATAGTCCCTTGGAAGAGCTTCCGACAGGCCCTACATGAAGTGCATCCCATCAGTTCTGGGCTGGAGGCCATGGCTCTGAAATCCACTATTGATCTCACCTGCAATGATTATATTTCAGTTTTTGAATTTGACATCTTTACACGACTCTTTCAGGTAGGATACTAAAACATACACTAATGTTGCTGTTTCTTCTTTTCTGAAGATAAACCTTTTTTAAAATAAAAAATAAAATTTGGGGCTTTGTCTATTAAAGTGTTTTAATGCATTTAGAAACTATAAGCAGGGGCTGGGGATGTGGCTCAAGCGGTAGCGCACTCGCCTGCCATGCGTGCGGCCCGGGTTCGATCCTCAGCACCACATACAAACAAAGATGTCGTGTCTGCCGAAAACTAAAAAATAAACATTAAAAAAATTCTCTCTCTCTTTAAAAAAAAAAAAAGAAAAGAAAAGAAACTATAAGCAAATAAATTAAAACCACCGTGTAGCATACACACACACATTAATTACTATACAACCTACTTTATTCCCTCAGATCTTTCTTATTGAATATTCTTTTGTATCGCTTTAATGGTTATAGAAGTCCCAGAACATGGATGTATTTGTTTAGTACTCTGTTACTGGGCATTTGTGTTATATTTCCAACTTTTCTTCTATTGTTTCCAAATTCTTTACTTTTAATATCAATGTTTCAGAAAGAACTCATATCTTTCTCCTAAAATAATGTTTTCTCCGGTGCGTGTGTGTCAACTTGCATAAGTATTTATTTGGAACTTACTGATTGCACATGAAGGCCCTATTCTATTTTCCTGACTTTTGTTTCTTGGTTAACCTCACTACTGGTAGTTAGAATTGCTTTACAATTTCTTAAGTTTCATTTTGTATAGTTAAATTTCTCCCTATAAGCATATATTCTTCTTAGCATTTCAAGGTTTTAGTGTCCCAAACATTTGTCTTCTTCAAAATTGACAACATAATTGAGACTTTGTGACCTTGAATTAAAAATTTATAATTGAGAATTGAAGTTGTTGTTCTATATTCTGAGAATAGTTGTGTGTCTGAATAGTCTGTGATTAATCTCTTGTTTCTTTAGCCCTGGTCCTCCTTGCTCAGAAATTGGAACAGTCTTGCTGTAACTCATCCTGGTTACATGGCTTTCCTGACATATGATGAAGTGAAAGCTCGGCTCCAGAAATTCATTCACAAACCTGGCAGGTCAGTGTCATGAAGCAAAGAGGTTTATTCTCAAATTTTTCTCTTATGACTTCTAGAATAGAAGAAACTTGATCTTGTTTTAGTTCACCAGTGGCCAAGATTCTGCAATAGGATTCATTCTGCTGGAATTGGCTTGCTTACATCCTATGATTTGATCAGTGTTTTCAAGCCATTCAAGAATGGGGTGTAGGGCCAGGGGCACCACCATAAGCTCAGCTATATAGTGAGATCCTGTCTCAAACTAAAAAATGGAAAGGACTAAGGATATAGCCCAATGATAAAGTATCCTGTTTCCATCCCCAATACCAAAAGACAAAAAAAATGGGGGTTGAGATGGCCTTTTTTCTGGTCTGGAGTTATTGCTATTTGTTTTCTATAAATGTTATTTGGAGCTAAGTATTGAACTCAAATCCTCAAGTATGCACATAACCTTCCCACTGAAATATATCTCCAGCCCCCTGAACATATACACACTCCCCCCACCCCCTTTTTGGCAGTACTGGGTTTGGGGCAGAGATGGAGTGGGGGAGGTTTGACTCTTTACCACTGAGCTACATCCCCAGCCCTTTTTTCATATTTTGAGACAGGGTCTCACTAAGTTACCCAGGCTGACCTCAAATGTGTGATCCTCCTGACTCAGCCTCCCAAGTAGCTGGGATTATAGGCATGTGTCACGGCACCAGGCTTAGAGAGTTGTCTCTCCCTACCCTAGTACTGGTTTTTCAACATAGGGATGCTCTACCACTAAGCTACATTCCCAGCCCTTATTTTATTTTTTATTTTGAGACAGTGGTAGAGGCTGACCTCACACCTGTAGTCCTGCCTCAGCCTCCTAAATAGCTGGGATTATAGGCATGCACCAACTTTCCCTACTGAAAAGTTGTTCTTGATGGTCTTTTTGAATTTTGTCTCTAACTTGCATTCCACCCTAATACCAGAGTATATGTTAAAACTTCTATTAATCTCTCTCCTCAGTTACATCTTCCGGTTAAGCTGTACTCGTCTGGGTCAGTGGGCTATTGGGTATGTTACTGCTGATGGGAATATTCTCCAGACAATCCCTCACAATAAACCTCTCTTCCAAGCACTGATTGATGGCTTCAGGGAAGGCTTGTGAGTACTCACTGATTAATATCTCCTAGAGTCTAGGAACTTAGGGACTGTAATTTTATCATAAATGACATATTAAGATTCAGGAAACATTAGCAAGTTATGTTTATTTGTCCTTCAAATTCTGTAGACTTTTGTTTTTTATTTGATAGGGATTCCATAAGTGAAATCGTCTTTCTCTGTTGCTTCAGTTATTATTATTTGTCTTTCTCCTTTTCCAAATATTAGCTTACCTGCAAATCTGCACTAGATTTGAAAATACAAAATTAGCAGGAAATTTTATCAGTTACTTGACAGCCAAAATTAAAGTGACTAGATGTTCCCAATGAGAGTAGGCCGGCTTCAGTGGCCTATATCTGTCTTCATCTTAATTTCATTTTGACTCAGCAGCTTTTCTTCAGGCTTTGACTTTTGCTAGTAAGTTCTTGTTCCAGAATTGCTATTCCTTTGGAATCAAAGTACTTATCAGTAAGTTTTAAAAATACTAATTCTTTTTTTTTTAAATATATTTTAGTTGTAGATGGACACAGTACCTTTATTTTATTTATTTTATATGTGGTGCTGAGAATCGAACCCAGTGCCTCACACATGCTAGGCAAGCTCTCTACCACTGAGCCACAACCCCAGCCCTAAAAATACTAATTCTTGACCATGTATTGCCTTCTATAGTTGGATTGAGTAGCCCCAAATTTCAGAGCAGTTTGATTCTAGAAGCTCCCTGGTTGATGATCTTAAGTGTCTTAATTTGTTTCTTGTTACATTCCTTTTAAATACACGTCTCCATTTGTTCAACCTGTACATAGAAATACTTGAGGTCTTTTTTTTAAAAAATTTATATCTTTAGGCTACCCATTGATTAAAGTAGGGATTGGAAAACTATGGCCTATATGGACCAACTATTTTGGTATAGTCTGCAAGCCAAGATAGTTCTTTTTTTTTAAAGTATGTTTGATATCATTTGTGTATATTAACCAGCACTGACAATTGACTTCAGTAAAACCACAAGGCTGGTTACTCTTTTTGCAGCTATTTGTTTCCTGATGGACGAAATCAGAATCCCGACCTGACGGGCTTATGTGAACCAACTCCCCAAGATCATATCAAAGTGACCCAGGTGAATTATGCTTTGTATTATAACCATATCACTGGAGCCAAGCTTTTGGATACCGTTTACAGAAAATATAAGTTATTGGAGTGTTTTAATTTTAAAACATTAACTGGATTAATGAATTTATGTGTGAGTGGTTTCTTCTTTAAATTGTGCAGCTTTAAATGGGACCCAAGATTAGATGTTTCTGATATAAATAAGTCTTTACTTTTTTTGTTTATGTTTATAGTTACTGTCATTCAGTCAACAAATAATCTCTTTATTTTTTTAATCAAAGGAACAATATGAATTATACTGTGAGATGGGCTCTACATTCCAACTGTGTAAAATATGTGCTGAAAATGATAAAGATGTAAAGATTGAGCCCTGTGGACACCTCATGTGCACATCATGTCTTACATCGTGGCAGGTATAGATCCAAACCATGCATTTTCTCTGCTTTGTAATTACTCTGAAGAATTGGGTTTTATATATCCTTTATAGATACAAAGGGTGGGCTTACTTTGTGGGCTAGGCCTAAATTTTAAATCCATCCATCCATCCATCCACTCTTCCTTCCTTTCTTCCTCCTTCTTCCTGTATTGAAGATTAAACTCAGGGCTTTGCAAATGTTAAGCATGTGTACTTTCACTGATCTATACACTGAACCATTTGATTTCATCTTTATGTCTAGGAAATAAATTTACTAGTAGAAAAATGTATTAAATACTTTTAGATGCATTCATTACTAACTTTTGCTTTCTCTGTAGGAATCAGAAGGTCAGGGCTGTCCATTCTGCCGATGTGAAATCAAAGGTACTGAGCCCATTGTGGTAGATCCGTTTGATCCTAGAGGAAGTGGCAGCCTATTGAGGCAAGGAGCAGAAGGAGCTCCCTCCCCAAATTATGATGATGATGATGATGAACGAGCTGATGATTCTCTGTTCATGATGAAGGAATTGGCAGGTGCCAAGGTAAGACTACAATTTCAAAGACTAGCAAGTATCATTATGAACTATTTTCTACAGCCAAGGAGCACTTTATGACATCCAAACTACAAAAGGGCACTAATAGCTGATATTTATTGAGCTCTTGCTATAAGATACAGTGTTAAGCATTTTACTTATTTTAACTCATAATCTTTACAACAACCCTCTGAGACTGTTGTTATCCTCATTTAACAATGAACCATTTGAGCCATAGAGAGAGAGAGAGAAATTTGCGAAGGATCACACAGCTAGTTAGGAGCTGCCAGACTAGCTTTAAGGCCCATATTCTTACTATATGTATCTGAGGGACTGGGTTTTAACACATATATCTTGGTGGAGAAATGGGGAAGGAAATAAAGAACTAAACCCTATTTTATATGCTACTGTGACTAGTACATGATTTTGTTTTTGTTTTTTCCTTCTATGACGGAATCTTGTCATTTGAAAGTCAGTTAAGTTGGATAAGAAATAAAATGAGACAGTAATCAGATGGTTGGTAGGAAGTGCTATACCTTGTGCCCTGTAGAAGCTAAACAAACTGGAAAGGCTCTAGTAAAGATTAAAAAAAAAAAAAAATGAAGGTAAAGAAAGGATGTGATCAAATGCTATTTCCTCAGACAGGTAGGGTACAACAGGGGTTTACTCATTAAATCTTAGAAGTAAGACAGTTCTTGAAGATTTTAGTAAGTAAAATTTTCTTTAGTAAATAAAAATTCTTTAGTAAATAAAACAATGGGTTAATGATATGCTGTAGAGTCTATACTTTAGAATGCTATGTACTCATGGGATACATTTCTGTGATACAAAAAGCTTTCTTTTATATCAGCACATGACTACCTGATGCAAAATAGGTGCTTGATAAACATCCTGGAAGAGTGAATTTTATCTCCCCTTATTTCAGTTTCTCACCATCTTCTATCCTTCCTGATACGAAATCATTGATCTACAACACAGATCTGATCACCTCATCCCTTGACTTCACACTGTTTGATGTCTTCTCATTTCTTAACAACACCTTTATTTATTTATTTTTATGTGGTGCTGAGGATCGAACCCAGAGCCTCCCACATGCTAGGTGAGCACTCTACTATTGAGCCACAAACCCAGCCCGACTTCTCATTTCTTAATGAGTGAAGTGTGTTCTCCTTTCTAGGTACCTGACCTTGATAATTTCTTTCCTCTTTATTCTTTGTGGTCCAGCAAGGCTAACCCATTAGAATTTCTCTCTGCTTTATCTTGGCAATTTCTGTGTAATTTAAAGTATTTTGCATTGTAAAATCTCAGAAGTGAAGAGCCATCGTTTTTTGTTTGTTTTTATTTTTATTTTTTTTGTGGTCCTGGAGATTGAATCTAAAGGCCCTCTGCCATGGAGCCATCTCTCCAGCCCTTTTTATTTTATATTATGAGACCTGGTCTCACTAAAGTTGTCAAGGGGACCTCCAGCTTGGGATCCTCTAGCTTAAGCCTCCTAGGTCACTGGGTTTCAGGTGTATGCCACCATGCCTGGCATAGTATCTTATTTTTAATTAGCTACTAAAGAGTTGAACAAATATTAATTACTTTCAGTGTTTGACTATAATTGATATTACATCAAGCAGAATTGGATGAATTTATCAGTAGTAGATCAATAGTGAGTAATGGGAAATCTGGGCTTTCGAGTGATATATTCTTGGTATTTTGAAGGTGACAGTAGCCTTGGTCCATCACAAGACTTTGTCAAGATTTAAAGAGATTCCTTGACCCCTCATGCATTTTTTCATAGAATACTACCTGTTTATTCATTAAAAGTGTACTGGCAGACAGGGAAGGTGGCACATGCCTGTAATCCCTGGGGCTCAGGAGGCTAAGGCAGGAGGATTGCAAGTTCAAATCTAGCCTCAGCAATTTAGCAAGACCCTGTTTCAAAATCAAAAATAAAATGGGCTGAATCAATAAATGGAGTGGACTCAAACTAAAAAGTTTCTTCTCAGCAAAAGAAACAAATCTGTGAGGTAAATAGAGAGCCTACATCTTGGGAGCAAATCTTTACCCCTCACACATCAATAGAGCACTAGTCTCTAGGGTATATAAAGAACTCAAAAAGCTAAACACCAAAAAAAAAAAAAAAAAACCAAAACAAATAACCCAGTCAATAAATGGGCCAAGGACCTGAAGAGACACTTCTCAGAAGATGATGTACAATCAATCAACAAATAACATGAAAAAATGTGATGACTAGGAATTAGAGAAATGCAAATCAAAAACACTGTAAGATTTCCTCTCACTGCAGTCAGAATGGCAGCTATTATGCATTCAAACAATAATAAGTATTGGCAAGGATGTAGGGGAAAAGGCACACTCATACACTGCTGGAGGGACTGCAAATTGGTGCAGCCAATATGGAAAGCAGTATGGAAATTTCTTGGAAAATTAGGAATGGAACCACCATTTGACCCAGCTATCCCTCTCCTCAGTCTATACCCAAAGGACTTAAAAACAGCATACTACAGGGACACAGCCACATCAGTGTTTATAGCAGCACAATTCACAATAGCTAAACTGTGGAACCAACCTAGAAGCCCTTCAGTAGATGAATGAATTTTTTTTTTTAAATGTGGCATATATACACAGTGGAATATTACTCAGCAATAAAAGAGAATAAAATCATGGCATTTGCAGGTAAATGGATGGAGTTAGAGAAGATAATGCTAAGTGAAGTTAGCCAATCCCAAAAAAAACAAATGCTGAATTTTTTTTTTTTTTTTAATATAAGGAGACTGATTCATAGTGGGATAGGGAGTGGGAACATGGGAGGAATAGATGAACTCTAGATAGGGAAGAGAGGGGGCATGGGTTTATTAATGATGGTGGAATGTGATGATCATTATTATCCAAAGTACAGATATGAAAACACAAATTGGTATGAATATACTGTGTACACAACCAGAGATATGAAAAATTGTGCTCTATATGTGTAATATGAATTGTAATGCATTCTGCTGTCATGTAAATAAAAAATACTATAAATAAATAAATAGTGGGCTAGGGATTTGGCTCGGTGGTTAAGCACCCCTGGGTTCAATCCCTGATACCACACAAAAAAATAAAGAGGTATATTTATGTATTATTTGAAATTAAAAATGCCCTTTTTTCTTCATGGAATTATTATAGACAGGTAACAACACTCATTGTGGAGAAACAGACCTTCCCATTTATTATTGAGATGGGTACAGTTACTTCCATCTCTTCTTTTTTTTTTTTTAAATTTTTTTTAATTGTTGATGGACCTTTATTTTATTTATTTGTATGTGGTGCTGAGAATTGACTCCAGCGCATCACGCATGCTAGGCAAGCATTCTACCACTGAGCCACAACCCCAGCCCCTAGTTCCATCTTTTTGATTGACAGTTTAATATCTATTAAAATTTAATGTTTGACTTGAGCTGGGTATGGTAGTATATGCCTGTAATCCCAGTGACTCAGGAAGCTGAGGCAGGAGGATTCTAAATTCAAGGCCAGCCTCAACAATTTAGCCTGAGTTTAATTTCTTGCAGTTATGAGATTAAGAGCCCATGTTCTTTGGTGGTTTTCAGCTAATGAAAACCATTGCCACATTCTAGGGTCTAGCCACATTCCTTGGCTTTGGGACCCTTTTATCCCTTTTTCAGACCTTTTTGAGGACTGCTTTTAATAATGATTTGTGGGCTTAGCTTGGGCCCACCTAGATAACTTAAGATATTTCTCCCATGTTGACATTCAAATCCTTAATCAAGGAAATTTCTTTTGTCAAGTTAAGGTCATATATTCACAGGTTGTGAGGATTAGGGGAATCATTGTTCTGCCCACCATATAATGCAATGCTCTGAAGAATGAGTTCCATTTACTCAAGTGGAAAGCTGTTTAATGTGCATTAAGTTTTAAAAGCACCTATAGACTTGTGATGTAGCTCAGTGTTAGCACTTGCCTAGAATGTGAAAAGCCTTGAGTTCCATCCCCAGCACAGCTAAATAAACCTTTAAAAAAAAAAAGACGACGAAGAAGAAGAGAGGAGGGCAACTATATGTACTAGGTATAATATGATCTCATTTCTCTGGAAATTTTTACTTATAAATTTTTTTTAATATACTGTTTTAGTCAGCTTTTTTATTGTGACTGAAAGACCTGGAAAGAACACAATTAGAGGAGGAGAAGTTTATTTTAGGTCTCATGGTTTCAGAGGTGTTAGTCCATAGATGGCTGACTTCAATTCCTCAGGGCCCAAGGCAGGGCAGAACATCATGGTGGAAGAATGTGGTGGAGGGGGCTGGGGATATGGCTCAAGCGGTAGCGCGCTTGCCTGGCATGCGTGCGGCCCGGGTTCGATCCTCAGTACCACATACAAAGATGTTGTGTCTGCCAAAAACTTAAAAATAATTATTAAAAAATTCTCTCTCTCTCTCCCTCTCTCTTTAAAAAAAAAAAAAAAAGAATGTGGTGGAGGAAAAGTGGCTCAAGACATCTTACCAAGAAACAGAGAGAGAAAGGGAGGGAGGGAGAGGCGCAGGCAGGGCAGAACATCATGGTGGAAGAGTGTAGTAGAGGAAAGCATCTCAAGACATCACACCAGGAAGCGGGGAGTGGGTGGGGGGAGATGCTCCACTCTTCAGGGATAAAATATATGCCCCAAAGGAATGCCTCCAATGACCTGCCTCCTCCAACCACACTTTACCTGCCTATAGTTAACGCCCATTTAATCCCCCTCAGGAGCATTGATTAGGTTAAAACTCTCATAACCCAAACATTTACCTCTATGATTTCTTGCGTTGTCTCACACAAGAGCTCTTTAGGGACATTTAATATCTAAACTGTAACATAAACATAGGGAAAAAATTGGATGACTACACACCAAATTACTGTTATTTCTGAGGATAGAAGTTCTAAGTAGTATAATTTTGTGGAATACAGTATTTGCAATTTTTTACAATTAGCAAATGTTAGTTTTGCAATGTGTTTGTTGTCTAGATAAGTAATTTACTGTAAAGTGCTGAATAGGACCAGAAAGCTAGAACAAGGCTCTTAAAGAGTAGAAGACTTTATTTGGGAATAGAATATAGAGGCAGGTGAAACACTGTTCAACACAAGGGAGACAGTGAACTTTATTCAAAATTGTTACGTATATAATCTTTAAGTAAATAACCTTTTTGTTGAAGAAAAAAGAAATGAACATTTTCCCCCTAGCTGTGTAGAAATTCAAATAGAGAAGAAACAGCCTCATGTATGGATTGTCATTTGACTATTCCATAATTCAGTCTCTTCTTAAGGGATATGTTGATTCTAGGCTCCTACATACTGGCATATTTTGCAATCTGTCTGTAGGGTAAATTTCTAAAAGTGGAACTGCTGGATAAAAGAAGGTGTAGAGCAGGGTACACTGGTACACACTTGTAATCTCAGCTGCTCCTGAGGCAGAAGGATCACAAGTTTGAGGGCTAGCCTGGGCAGCTTTGCTCTCTCCAAAATAAAACAAAAAAAGAAGGACTGGGGATATAGCTCAGAACTAGAATACTCCTGGGTTCAGTCTCCAAGACCTCCCATCTCCCACACACACACACAAAAAAAAACAGGTATGTATATTTAAACTGTATGATAGAGGAGAGGGATGTAATCAGGGGAGGGGCACCTGGGTATTTCATAAAATCAGTGGTATTTTATTTCTCAACTGAATGGTAGTTATGTGGGTATTTTTATTTTTTGTACCTTGTGATTCATTGTAGACTTTATGAATAAAATCTTTGAGTGAAAGTAATTAACTTTTGGGGTAGATTTTTAAAATTTATCCCAATTTGTTTGTCCCAAAGTCATTCCTAAAGATGTATGAAAGTGCCTGTTTCTCCGCATCCTGATGGTAGTTTGTTATAATTTGTGGTGTGTGTGTGTATATGTGTGGTGGAACTGGGTTATCTACCACTGAGTTACATCCCCAGCCCTTTTTTATTTTTGAGACATGATCTTGCTGAGTTGCTGAGGGTCTCACTAAATTGCCGAGACTGACGTCGAAATTTAGATCCTCCTGACTCAACCTCCTCAGTCACTGGAATTACAGGCAACACACCACTGTACCCAACTCCTGTCTCCCCATTTCTGAACCATATACTTGTATTACTTTCTCTTGATTATTATCTGTTCACCCCAGATGAACAGAGGAGAAGGACATAATATCTCTCATTATGTCCCTCCTTTCTACTCCATAACCACTTAACTCTAGTTGTTTGAATAGGTTATTTGAAGGGTTTTACCTAAATCAGTATTCAGTGTCTAAATGATTTTGCTCCCTATTGTGCCAGTTAGTATGCTATACTGTAATTACTTTTGCTTTCTTATACAACCTTCTGCTTTTCCTGGAATAATTCATTTTTATTCCCCTACTTTTCAGTTTGTACCTGTCACTACCAAGGCATACCATGCTTTCAGGAATCCCCTCAGTAAGACTGTCTATGATGTAAATTCTAGTAGTCTGCTGTATATAGTAGATAGTATAGTACAGTATACTGATACATATGGTATCCCTGTTCCCAGGGCCTCACACATGCTAGACAAACACTTTCCCTCTGAGTACTCTACCCCTAGCCCTATCCTTTTCTTTTTATATGGGTTCCAGTTTTAATCTCCAAGGATTAAGAGATAGAAAATTGTAGTTTTTTTAAAATTAATAATAAGCTAGGAAGGTTTCTGTAACACTGTCTTTCTAGATGGATTTGCTTGTAGTTTTGCCATCTGCATGGTATTTCTGTGATTGAGAGTGCCCTCTTGTGATACAAAAAGTAGTTCTGGACATGTTAGAATCTCAGGAAGTTTCTGAGTTGTGAAGAGAGGTTTGTGTGATCCTAAGCTTAAGTCTGCCCCATTGGTTATTATATTACATAGTCACATAATATTTACCATCTTGGTTCCCTGAAAAAGACTAAACTGTTAAATTTCAATGGTTCTAGGTGGAACGTCCTCCTTCTCCATTCTCTATGGCTCCACAAGCTTCCCTTCCCCCAGTGCCACCACGACTTGACCTTCTGCAACAGCGAGTATCTGTTCCTTCAAGTACTTCTGGTCTGGGAACTGCTTCTAAGGTAAAGCATTATCCATTTCTATAGTTTTCTGATTCTTTATTGTGCATTAGTGGGTTTTGATTGATTTGCTTGTGTTTTGCTTCCACAGGCTGTTTCTGGCTCCCTTCACAAGGACAAACCATTGCCAATACCTCCCACACTTCGAGATCTTCCCCCACCACCTCCTCCAGACCGGCCATATTCTGTTGGAGCAGAGGCCCGGCCTCAGAGACGCCCCCTGCCTTGTACACCAGGCGACTGTCCATCCAGAGACAAACTGCCCCCTGTCCCCTCTAGCCGCCTTGGGGACTCATGGCTACCCCGACCAATCCCCAAAGTACCAGTAGCTACTCCGAGCCCTAGTGACCCCTGGACAGGAAGAGAATTAACCAACCGGCACTCACTTCCATTTTCTTTGCCATCACAAATGGAGGCCAGAGCAGATGGGTCTAGGCTTGGAAGCACATTCAGTCTGGATACCTCCATGGTGAGCCCTAGTTTTATTTATTTTATTTTATATAGTTAACAAATATCTGTGAGTATCATTTTATAGATCTAAGTTTTTTGATAGGCTTTGTACAGAATAACAGGTAATAAAACATAATCCCTGTTTTCAAGAAATGTATATGTTCACCACTGAGCCATATTCCCAGCCCGTATGTATGTGTGTATGTTTTGAAGGCAAGGTCTCCCTAGGTTGCTCTCAGCCTCTTGAGCTGCTGGGATTACAGGCATGCACCAATGCTCCCAGCTAGTTGTTTTTTGTTATTGTTGTTGTTTTTTTTTTTTTTTTTTTTTTGGTGGGGAGGGGGTTGGTAGTTTTTTACAGGAAAAAAGAACAAGCAAAACTGATTATACATGCCTAAGGCATGGGAGTATTAGGATCTGGTCTGAATATAGTTTCAAGATAGATCAGAAGTATAACAGAAAGGCTTAAGGCATATTGTGGAATGATATGTAGAGCAGAAAGTGTATATTGGATCAGGAGAAAGGGCTAGAATGGAGCAATAACACTACATTATAAGGTCTTTAATACTCCCAAAAGAATTTGAATTTATTTCATAGGAAATGAGAACATTTAAAGGTTTAAATTAGTGCAATGATGTGACCAAAATGATGGATTAAAGAGAATAATCTAATAGTAGGTTGCAAAGCAGATTAGAAAAAAGACAGGTTAATAATCCTTTGTCTAAGCATTCAATAAGGGGTTCGGAGCTGGGGGATGAGAGAGGAGGAATATTTGTAATTTATTGGTTCATTTGTGCACCCGGGAAAAAAGATCTTGCTTTCACAGATTTATTTTCTAGCCAGAGAAAGATAAAATAAACAAGTGAGTAAAATATATAGTAAGTTTGTAATGATAAGGGCCATGGAAAAGAACAGCTCAAAGAAGACTATATAGAGAGAGTTGAGTGGAGGTAGATGGTACAGGATGGGGTGGGGTATAATTCTTAGCAAAGAACTGAGCAGTAGGAAGGTGATCCTGAGGGAAGACCATTCCAGGATGAAAGGAGAAGAAGTGAGTTTGAAAGGGTATGTTTAAAAAATAAAGGGATATAGGCTGAGGTTATAGCTCAGTGCTTGCCTAGCATGTGTGAAATACTGGGTTTGATTCTCAGCACCACATATAAATAAATAAAATAAAGGTCCACAGACAACTGTGAGTGAGTGTATATGTATATAAATAAAGGAGTATAATATAGATGGTACCAAGCAAACAAGTGGAATAGTCATTGTCTCTGAACAGAAGTGGCAGCCAGATTAGGTGGAGCCTTTAGAGAGCACGAAATAGGCGTAAATCAGGAAGCTAGCAGTATGTGGAAAAGGCAAGAAATCACATGCACGTGTACTCCAAGGTTTTGGAACGGGTAACAAGAGACATGTTGAATTTGAAATGGACCTTTTTTAAAATTTTTTTTAGATATTGATGAGCCTTTATTTTATTTATGTATTTTTATGCAGTGCTGAGAATTAAACCCAGGGCCTCACACACACCTCAGCTGAGATGGACATTTGATAGAAGTGATTAGGTGGTTGGAAATCTGAACAGACAAAATGGGAAGGATGGAGTTGTGAAATGTCTTGGCACTTGATTATTTCTTGGTTGTCAGGAAAGATACTTGTAACCAAGTAATACTTAAGTGGTACCTGTGTGCCTGGCAGTCTAATTAGAATGGATAGTTGTGACTTTCTGGTGGTATCAATACTGAATGACCATTTTGAGTTTGTGTATCCATCATTTAAGCTAGAAATAATATTTGTATAGATAAGCAATTTTCTTAAATAATTTTAGAATTAAAACAATCTATTTCTCTGGCTCTTTTGAAATCTGTCTCCCTCTCCCTTACATTTAAAAGTTCTTCAAAGCCTGACAGCAATGATGTTTTTGTCAGAGGTGATAACCTGTAAGCATGGCTTGATTAGTGAGGTCCCTGTTTGTATTATCATTCTTGTGATTTTGAAAAGATTCAGTAAGAGGACATACTTAGCTATCCTAAGAAGATTCTTTTCAACACTTTCTTTACTTTCCAGAGTATGAATAGCAGCCCATTAGCAGGTCCAGAGTGTGAACACCCCAAAATCAAACCTTCCTCTTCTGCCAATGCCATTTATTCTCTGGCTGCCAGGTAAGTTTATTAAAGCTGTATTTCATTCACTGGAGTTAGTACTTTTAAACTGTTCGTTTGTAGAAAATCCAGAAAAGTGTAGAGGGAAATAAAAATTCCTCTGTATTTGTACAGTGTAGAAGTCATCGTGTTTTGTTTTGGAATTTGTCTTTCTATTCTTTTTACTGTGTTTATAGATCATTCTTGCTGGGCTTGTCACATGTATCTTTTCAAGGAAGCAATTTTGGTTCTGTTGATTTTTCTTAAAAAAATTCTTGCTGGGTGTCGGTTTTCTGTGTCATTGCTTTCTGACTTTCTAATTTTTTCCCCTCCAGTTCTGGGCATTGAGCCTAGGATTTTGCATACTGAGCTACATCCCTAGTTTGTATTTTTTATTTGGGGACAAGATCTCACTAAGGTGCCCAGGCTGGCCTTGAGGTTGTGATCTTCCTACCTTAGCTTCCCAAGTAGTTGGGTTTATAGGCATACATGTACTACCATGCCCCACCTCTTCTCCATGCCCCACCTCTTCTTTTTCTTTTAAATATATGGTTTCAATATGTTGTCCAGGCTGGTCTTAAACGCATGAGCTCAAATGATCCTCCTGCCTCAGCCTCCCAAATAGCTAAGACTACAGGCATCTGCCACTGTTCCAAGCTTTTGCTCTTTTATCTTATTCTTCCAACTTTCTTCAGGCTTAATTTACTATTTTTCTAGCATCATGAAATGGATTCTGTGGTTTGTTTGTTTGTTTTAAGAGAGAGAGAATTTTTTAATATTTATTTTTTAGTTTTCGGTGGACACAACATCTTTGTTTGTATGTGGTGCTGAGGATCGAACCCGGGCCGCACGCATGCCACGCGAGCGCGCTACCACTTGAGCCACATCCCCAGCCCCAGGATTCTGTGTTATTCTGCTTGAGCTGCCATAACAAAATACCAAAGACTGGGTGCTTTAAACAGTGGAGATTTATTTACTGTTTAAATAATTCTAAAAAGATTTAAGAAAATTGGTTATCTACACAAATATTATTTCTAGCTTAAATGATAGATACACAATTCTGGAGGCTGGAAATCTGGGATTAGGGGGTCAGTTTCTGGTGAGGTTCCATGTTCAAATATAACCGTACTGGGTATGAGGGCTTGAACATGTGAATTTTGGGAAGGACACAAACATACAGTTCATAACAAGTGTTTAGCTGCATTCCACAAATTTTGATGTCATTTTCATTATTTTTTTAAAATATTTTTTTAATTGTTGGTGGACCTTTATTATTTAAATTTGGTGCTGAGAAGCAAACCTAATGCTCAACCCCAGCCTCCATTTTCATTTAAGTTCAAAATATATGATTTTTCTGTTGTTAATAATTCTTGAGTTATTTATGTGTTACCCAATTTTCAAATATTTAAAGATTTTCGGTTTTTCTGTTCTGCTTTCTGGCTTCTTTCTAATGTGGTTAGAGACCATCTTCTTTATTGACTAGTTTGTGGTAAGATCCAGTAATATGTGTCACCTTTATCTCATAAGATTGTATATTCTGCAGTTGTTGGGTATAGCATTCTGTACATGTTAGTGAAGTTGTGATCAAATCTTTTATTACTCAGATTTTTAACAATCTACCTTTTCTATATTTTCAGATAACTGAAATGAGTTTGTTTGTTGAATTCTCCTCTATAATTGTGAATTTCTCTTTGTTCCTTTTAATTCAGTCCTTTTTTATTACATGTGTATTTAGTTTGTGTAATAATAGAAATTTAAAATTATTTATAGTAAATAGTGAGCATTTTTATTATCCTTAAATCTATTGTTTACTCAATAGTTCTGTTTCTTGCTTGTCTTAAGTTTGCTTTTTCTTAATTAAAATGGCTTACATCAGCTGTCTTTTAGTTAGTATTTCTATGACCTTTCTCTACTCTTTTACTTTCAATTTTTCTATGACCTTTAAGGTATGTTTCCCGCAAGCAGTATATTTTGGGTTTTTCTTCCCTTAAATCCAGTCTGGCATTTTTGATCTTGAGGTAATCAGAATATTTGTTCTTACTCTTCTCCCCATTTTTCTAATCTTTTCTTGGTTCCTTTTTTCGTCTTTTCTTACTTTCTTTTGAATTAAAGGTTTTTTCTTAGCCATTTCATCCCTTCGGTTATTCTTTTAATATTTATTCTGGAGAGCTGGGCATGGTGGTATACACCTGTAATCCCAACAACTTGGGAGGCTGAAGCAGGATGATCACAAGTTTGAGGCTAGCCTGAGCAATTGACAGTGAAACGCTGTCTCACAATAAAAATGAAAAGGGCTAAAGGTATAGCTCAGTGGTAAGCATTCCTGAGTTCAGTCCTTGATACAAAAAAAAAAAGTTATCCTGGAGATTCCAACATGTACTCTTGATTTGTTAGAATATGCTTTAAATCAGTGTCTCCTGATACTTCTGGACATTTAAATTTCTCTTGGGGGCTGGGGATGTGGCTCAAGCGGTAGCGCGCTCGCCTGGCATGCGTGCGGCCCGGGTTCGATCCTCAGCACCACATACAAACAAAGATGTGTCCGCCGAAAGCTAAAAAATAAATATTAAAAAAATAAATAAATTTCTCTTGGATTTATCCTACAGTGCTCCTTACTTGTTCCTGCTGTTCTCTGAATGCTTTCCATCTCCCTAAAAAACTTCCTTTAGTGTGTGTGTGTGCTTACGTGTGTGATTGTGTGTTTAATGCTCTTCTATCAGTTGATTCAAATTTTGTTTGACTGAAAATATCTTCATTGCACCCCCTCCCCCTGTACTGAGTATTAAACCCATGGTGCTCTACAATAGAGCTATATATGCCCAGCCCTTTTTATGTTTTATTTTGAGACAACATCTTCCTGAGTTTCCCAGGCTGGCCTCAAACTTGTAGCCTTCTGCATAAGCTGGGTTTTCAACACATGCCACCACGTCCAACTTTACCTTTTTTTTTTCTTTTTGGTAGAACTGGGGATTGAACCCAGGGGGTGCTTTACCACTGAGTTCCATTTTTACATTTTAAAAAAAATTTATGACAGGGTCTCACTCTATTGCTGAGACTGGCCTTGATCTTGCAATCCTCCTGCCTCAGCCTTCTGAGTAGTTGAGATTATAGGCCTGTACCAGCACATCTATCTCTCAGCCAATATTTCTTAAAACAGATTGAACTTTGTAATCTTTCTTTATCTGGGCCTCTAATTTCTTGAACATCATCAGATTCTTTCACTGTCTTCTACCACTCATTATAGGCTTACTTGCATATTTTCCATTCTCTTTTATCTTGTTTCTTGAACATATGAATTATAATTATTTTAAAGGCTGTATCTGATAACTGTAGCTCTGTCTCTAGAGATTAGCAAGACGACCACAGTAACTGCTTGGCTCTTCAGTTGCTCACGACTACCCGCTTGATTTCTCAGAATCTAGCCCCATGCATGAAGAGTTTAGGGATTAGTAATAGCTTTAGGAAATTACAAGCAGAATTTTAGGCCTACTTCTTTGCTGTTTCCTTCCCTGGGATTTTTTTTTTTTTTTTTAAGTTGTAGATGGACACAATGCTTTTATTTTATTTATTTTTATGCAGTGCTGAGGATCGAACCCAGTGCCTCACATGTGTTAGGCAAGTGCTCTACCGCTGAGCCACACTGAGGATTTTTGGCTCCCCACATCTTGGTTGTCATGACACCTCAAAATTCCAGTCTCTCTCCCTAATCCATTGAGATCTACTTCAAATCCCAAATTCAGAACTCCAAATTTGAGAGTTGCTTCAGTGTCATCATCATCGTTGTCATCGTATCGTCATTGGTGTCGTCTTTAATGTTTTTTTTTTTTAGTTGTGGATGGACACATACCTGTATTTTATTTATTTTTTTGTGGTGCTGAGGATCAAACCCAGTGCCTCATATGTGTTAGGCAAGCGCTCTGCCACTGAGCCACAACCCCAGCCTGTATTCTTGAATCTCGGTCTCTGAAGTTCTGGTTTCCTGGTTGCTCTCCAGTACTTTTTTTTAAAGTATATATTGCCAAAATACTTTGTGACAAGGAAACACATTTTATACTTTTATGAACTTCATCAAAGAGATGGGAGGAAGGGGTGCTGGGGGTAGAACCCAGGGTCTTTTGCATGCTAGGCAAGAGCTCTGCTACTGAGCTCTACACCGCAGCCCTAAAGTATTTTTGGATAGCTCTCTTAATAGGACTTCTTTTTTGTTAATTTTAGAAAACATAGATAAGCAATACTGAAGGAATAAGAGTTATCTGTAATCTTATTTTACCTAGAGTCAAATAGTAATTATTCACAATTTGATGTATGTTCTTTGTTATTCTTATGTGTATGGAATCATCATTGAGGCTGGTTTTCGCTAGACATATTTGAACATTTTTGCATGTCATTACATATTCTTCTATGTTGATTTTCAAATTATTTTAGATTATTTTCAAGCAGTGTGACTGACTCTAGGGGAACCCTGATTTGTAAGATAAGGATAGGTCTATGGTAGTGGAAGCAGAAGTAGGCTGTAGCCTCTTAGGTCCTGAGTAAAACCTCTAAAGGCCCCAAGAGCCAGCAATTGGCACCAGCTCTCTTACTCTCTGTGTGGGTCAAAGTCTACTTATTCAGTATGCTATTATTGGATATGTAGGTTGTACCACCCCCCGCACCCCGCCCGGTGTTATAAGTAATGCTGTCATGAGTATTCTTGATTGCTTCCCAAGGGAAAACTCTTAGAAGTGGAATTTCTGAGACCCAGGATGCACATGTGATGAAGTGCTTTTGTTGAATCATACTACAGAAAAGTTGTAACAACTTGTTTCTACAGCTATATATTCTCATTTATTTCCTTACACTTTTACTGACACTTGGTCTTTTCCACTTGTTAAAAATTACAAACTGAGCCAGGCGTGGTGGTGCATGCCTGTAATCCCAGCTGCTCAGGAGGCTGAGGCAGGAGGATCACAAGTTCAAAGCCAGCCTCAGCAACTTAGTTAGTCCTTAAGCAACTTAGGGAGATCCTGTCTTAAAATCAGGGGATAAAAGGGGGGGGTGATAGGGATGTGGCTCCGTGGTTTAGTGCCCCTGGGTTCAATCCCTAGTACCACCAAAAAAAAAAGGAAAAAAAAAATTACAAACAGAATAAAAGTGAAAGAATCCTAGACTGAACCCACCACCTGAATTCAAATTTTAGTATTTTTTTTCTTTATCACATTATCTGTGTTTCATCCATTGCTCTCTCTTGGTTGTTTGTGTATTTCAAAGCAAATTGTAGATACTAGCACACTTCTGCTTAAGTCTTCAGCATGCATTGTATAAATCTTAAGAGAATATTTGCTGAATTTTTACGAGGCATACGTAAGGGAAGTTTTTCAACAATAAAAGTGGTAGGTAGACATAAGAAAAAATCTCACATGAGATTTGATTGGAAAATTAAACATTAAATAAAGAGAGACAAATAAATGCAAGAGGTAGTCTTTGTAGAGAATTTAGAATATGCTAACAAAAGGTGTAAAGAAAAAGAGAAGAGAAACTCAAATTCATACTCTAAGAGGCAATTTGTATGTGTGTCTGTTTCTTTTTTGGGAGCCAGGGGAGTACTGGGAATTAAACCCAGGGGCACTTAACCACTGAGCCTCATCCCCAGCCCTTTTTAAATTTTATTTAGAGACAGAGTCTGACTGAGTTGCTTAAGGCCTCAGTCTCCCGAGTCACTGGGGTTACAGGTGGGTGCCACTGTGCCCAGCAGTGTGTGTTTCTTACACAAAATTGATTGGTGTTTTGTCTTCTTTCATAGAGTAGGATGGCAATTTTGTTTCAAAAGCTTCTGGGTAAAGAATTATGTATGTTAAATGTAAGACCAAGATCCCTGAAATCAGAAACTTGGGATCTAGTCCCAAAATTGATGGTTAACTACCAAGTTACTTTTTTCCCTCTTTTTATTTTAGATTTTTTTTTATGTCAAATATTGAAGAGAAAAAGTATTTATACTCTAAGGTAATATGTGAGAAAGATTTGGACAAGCTATGTATTCTTTGAAACCATGGGTAGACTTGAGAATTAGAATTTGATATACATTCCTAGCATGTGAAGAAATGCCACCTGCCATTTCTTATTTCACACCCAGTGAAAGAAAAACTAAGGTAGTAGCTTTAAAACTGAGACACTATGATGGAACTTATTTGGAGGTTGGAACTAACTGGTGGTATGGCCGTAACTTAGGTATCTATCTCAATGTGACACATCTCAAAACATAAGAGCCACACCTTTGGTCATTTGAGCATAGTGTTTTTGGTGTGCTTTTTGCTAATCTCCTATCTTACCAGTAGAAATAGTAGTTTCTTAGATGGCATGTATTTGTTCTGTCAAATTTGAGTTGTGTCTGTTTTGAAACTGTTTATTTCATATTGGAAACTTTTCCAGCTATTGATTCTTTTTTCTTTTTAAAAAAATTTATCTTCCAGACCTCTTCCTGTGCCAAAACTGCCACCTGGGGAGCAGGGTGAGAATGAGGAGGACACAGAATATATGACTCCCTCTTCTAGGCCAATAGGGCTCCAAAAGCCAGAACCAAAACGGCCTTTGGAGGCAACCCAGAGTTCACGGTAAGTTCACAACAACCATGTAGGGCCAGATACCTTTATATGGATAATTCAGTTGACATCCCTCACCTGCTTCACTTGCTACTTGTATGTACTGTTAGCCAGCCAGAAGTAACAGCAGAAAGATAAATCTGGTCCCTAAAGTCTCTTGAAGCAATAAACAGTTCCACTTACATTAGTATCACAGTAACTTCCAAAACACGAATTATCTGTAACTTGTAACAAGAGTTGATCTTAAAACATTTACTAGTTATTTTGGTACAAGGAGAATATGTTGTCTTTAGAGGATCAGGGTCTAGGGTAGTCTCAATAGGTTGCAGGTAACGTTTATTTCCAAAGATCATTTTGCTTCTTATTTCTGGTTCAGAGTATGTGATTGTGACCTGCAGATTGATAGCTGTACCTATGAAGCAATGTATAATATTCAGTCCCAGGCGCCATCTGTCACCGAGAACAGCACCTTTGGTGAGTTGCTTCTCTGCTACTTAAAAATCAGTGATGGGCTGGGGGTGTGGCTCAAGCGGTAGCGGGCTCGCCTGGCATGCGTGTGGCCTGGGTTCGATCCTCAGCACCACATACAAACAAAGATGTTGTGTCCGCCGAAAACTAAAAGAATAAATATTAAAAAAATTCTTTCTCTCTCTCTCTTTAAAAAAAAAAAAATCAGTGATGTGCTAGAGGAATGAACCTATAATATTTAACTAATGAGATAGCTTGACCTACAGAGAAAATTATTACTAAAATTACTAAAGATCTTTTCTTTTTTGGACCGGGGATTGAACTCAGGGGCACTTGACCACTGAACCACATCCCCAGTCCTATTTTATATTTTATTTAGAGACAGGGTCTCATCGAGTTGTTTAGTGCCTCGCTTTTGTTGAGGCTGGCTTTCAACTCACGATCCTCCTGCTTCAGTCTCCAAGCTGCTGGGATTATAGGCACGCACCACTGTGCCCAGCTATTTTAAGTAATCTTATTTGGCAAAACAAGGTGGGGCAGTCGCCTCCCTTTTTTATATCGTTTCCACACAGCTAGTTCCTTTTGTGATTTTTCGTTCTCCCAAGGCCTAGAGACATTTGAATTATATGGCCTAGACCTGCAATGCTGGCAGACTCTTTTATTCCCATTGCATTGATGAAATTTTTGTGTGTGGGGGTGATACATGCTCAATTCCCATACTAACTAGCTTACCAAGTTGAAAGTTCAAATAAGCCTGCAAACATAGGACGCTTTGGCTGATCTCCTGAGGTGAGGTGCAGATAGAATTGCTATAAAATTGCACTTGAGTCTTTGGCATCAGTAATTTCTAACCTTACAAGAGTGACCTTTCACAGGTTCAACAACAGAACTACAGAATTGGTACACATTTTATTTTTTTGTTTGTTCTGTCACCTTCAATAGTGTCTCATATTGGTGTCCAGCCTGCCGTAGACATTGAGTACTTATTAAATGAAGTAAATGTGTGTGTGTGCATGAATGAATAGATGCTTCTGGGTTAAAATGTGTTAGAAGTTGAGTTATGTCAGAAGAAGATAATTTTATGAACTTTTCTCCAGGTGAAGGGAATTTGGCTGCAGCCCACACCAACACTGGCCCTGAAGAATCAGAAAATGAGGATGATGGATATGATGTCCCTAAGCCACCTGTGCCAGTTGTGCTGGCCCGCCGAACTCTCTCAGACATCTCTAATGCCAGCTCCTCCTTTGGCTGGTTGTCTCTGGATGGTGATCCCTCAACAAGTGAGTCTCCAGGCTCCCTTGAGCCTGTCCTGAATTGCTGTCTAGCTCCTAATTTATACTGAAACAGATGATCCTCTCATGGCAGTAAGTCAGTAAGTAGTAGTGGTAGACTAAATAAATTCTGTGTCTAAATGGAAGAAAAGCTGGTTCTAGAACTCAAAGTAGGAAATGAAAGTAATATGGCTCTTCCCATTCTGGGAGTAGGTAGGGTTTCTAGCTCTTCTGAGTAGGCCTGTGACAGAAGTAATTAAGCTTGATGGTTCAGACCACACATTCCTTTTTCCTGGCCCTGGCCCTGGCCCACTGGGAAGGAGGCATGCTGCCCTGGAACACACACAGAATGGGCCAAGAGCCAGCCCACATTGAGCCTTGACTGTTGGGGCTCAACAGCACCTGTGGCAGCAGCCAGAGTTACTGTCATTTTGGAAGTTGAAGAGAGCTTTCAGGACAGCTGGTGGAAAAGATCTACAGCATCCAGTTGCCTAAACAGGTGGTGATCACTACTCAACCTGGCTTAAGGCATCTTCACTGCAACTTGGGCTAATTTCTGCCTTTTTGTTTATAGGAGTTTAGTATCTGCTCTGGTCCATTCCGAATTTTTAAAAATCCAGATGATTATGTGTGTGAAAACATTGCTAAGTATAAATCATGATGCAGATGTTACATGCTCACAGCAACAGTTATTGTTGATAAAACAGGTGCATGGTATATTTAGAAGGTGGCACTTACTATAAGGAGGTGGCTAGATCCAAGAGCCTTTTAACCTCTAAAACCCAGCTTTGTGACAGGGGAGTACATGCCCCTAATTAACAGGGGTCAGTAATATCTTGATATTAATATATTGTTGTTACTATTATTACTGCCATTAAATGAGGATTTCCCCCAGGTTTGCAAATATTTCTTTCCTATTTCTTCTAGACTTCACTGAGGGTTCCCAAGTTCCTGAGCGGCCCCCTAAACCATTCCCTCGAAGAATCAACTCTGAACGAAAAGCAGGTAGCTGTCAGCAAGGTGGCAGTGCTACCGCCACACCTCCTGCTGCCTCCTCACCTCAGCTCTCCAGTGAGATCGAGAACCTCATGAATCAGGGTTACTCCTATCAGGACATTCAGAAAGCTTTGGTCATTGCCCACAACAACATTGAAATGGCCAAAAACATCCTCCGGGAATTTGTTTCTATTTCTTCCCCTGCCCATGTGGCCACCTAGCACATCCCTCCCTGCAGCGGCTTCAGAGGACCCACGAGCCAGGCTCTTACTTAAGGAGCACCTAGGAGGGCAGAGGCTCCTTTGGGGACTTCACAATGAGGTCCTGCCCTCTCTGTAGGTATCACACCTGTGGTTCCAAGATTTCAAAGCAGTGGAATGAAAATGGAGCAGCTAGTGTGTTTTATTATTATATTGGTCTTGAGAGTGTATTTGAAGGTGTCCTTCAGTCCCCACCAGGAGAGTGAGTGGATTTTTATTACATGGTAGCCTACCTGGGGGAACAGTCCAGAAAGTAGTAGAACAGGTATTGTGCTGTAAACCCTAATGGAGGACATAAGACTTTTCTGGGTTAAGGATGTGACTCTGTGTGTGTGTGTGTGTGTGTGTCTGTCTGTCTGTCTGTGGTTGTATGTGTCCTGTGATTATGATGATCCTGCTGTGTGTGTTAATTCCAGGCGGGGAATTGGCACAAGAGGTTCAGGAAGGAATCTTTTAAAGACTTCTATCTACTGTGGTATTACCCCTAACTCTAGTGTGTATTACAACTTCAACACTCCACTTTGGCTTAGATTATCATGTGCATAGCTCATATTTTTAGAATTCCCTTCCTCTGTTCTATCCCTTTGCTCTGTTCTTTCCCCTATCAGCTTCTTTTTCCTCCTCCTTGGTTTTCTGTCATTGTCAGCAGGCTTGCTGTGGCCAGCCTTCCTGAGGCTAAGCAGCTTTTATAGGATGTTCCTTATTACATGTGATGGTGTTTGGGAGAGAGAGTACTATTGCTACGTTGTTATGGTTTTGTTTGACACTAGGAGCTAACACTGGTCACTCCAAAGCACTATTTCTATAGGAACATTGAATTTGTTAAAATAAAATGTTTGAACTATCCTAATTACATAATGACTAATTTGAGATAGAGGCCTTCAAATACATTCCATGTCCTCCCCAGAAAATAGTCTGGGGGAGTCCGTTGCCTTGGTGCCAGGTGTGTGTCCTGGTATAGGTCATGAGTCTTTCTACTTAATGGAAAGGGAAGAACATTTGTTTCCAGGATAATTTTCTGGCCCTAATACCACAAAGTTTTTAGAAAGCTTCATTCACATGCTATTTAGATGCACAAAATAGATAGTAAGGATTTGGATTTATTTGTTCAGTTTTTCTTCCTCGTGCATTAATTTCAGCTTATATTATGTTTTACATTTCTCCCTTTGAGCATGAGCCAGGTTAGATTTTCCAAAATGGCTTTTATCTTTGCCCTTTAAGGAGTAGGGATACCACCTATGGTAGCACAGTGTTTTGCTGATAATCAGCATCTTTCCTACTTTGGTGCTGCCCAGTGACTTGGTTTTCTCTTGTGTCTAGGGCTAGGGAATGAAATGTCTCTTTCCTCTCTTCCCTTTTTTTTTCCTCTTAGGTATATGCTTTATAGTAAATAGGCATCATTCATTACAAAAAATGACTCTATTCAAAGACAATATGGGGAAGAGCTGGCAGTTTGTGTAGTTGCAAGTTCATAAAGAAACTTAGGTGTCCAGTTGGGAGTCCTGTTCTTCAGTTCCTGTGGATAGTGCTCTATGGCCCCTTGAGTTCAGTTCTCTGTCCTGAGTCTTTTGCTGACTTCCCTAATGGTGGTATCCTTCCTCCATGTCATAAGCAAGGCTGCTCTTGGATAAATTACCTTCCTTGGGATCTAAATCTTGCTTTTGTCATTAGGTTCAGACAAAAATGGCTCGCCTTAAACCTGCTTTCTTTCCATTCTTGGCATCTTTGGAACTGAAACCTTTACTAACGCTTCTCTTGGTATCCAGCTACTTCTAGATCTTTTATTTTTGTCCTCTTATCCCTGAACTATTTATATTTCTGGAGCAGAGCAAACTCTAGTACAGGACCTCATATTGATTTGCATAGCCCACCAGCAGGTGCAGGAGGCCCTACTCTGGGGTGGAGGGAGGCAGGGAAAGTGGGTACTGAGTGGCAAAGAGTAGTCTACCATCCTCTTCTAAAAACTGACAACATTCATTTTGCATTTTGTTTCACTATTGAAGGACTAGACAAAGAACTAGAAAAAAAGACAACAGTTTCCAGGCCTGTCCATGGTGTAATTCTTCTTTCTCTACAGCTACTGTCCATAGTCAAGATCTGTCAAGAAAACCAAGCAGTCACTGCATCTCTTCTGCCTGTCCAGTGTATTCACATCTTCTGTGGAGGTTATTGCTCATACTGGCTAGACTAAGGGTCATTTCATCCTTTATTTTCCTGAGCACCTGTGTAGCTCTTCAAGTCAGCCCTGAAAAAAGTGTCTAGGTTGCTGGTGGAGCACATGCATTGTTGACGTGGCTTGGGTAGTTTTAGTTTGTCAGGTGTGTATCTGCAGACACTGAAGGCTTTGAACCATTACATGAGGACCTATCCTTTGGATGTTCTAAGGATATATGTGGGCTTGTGCCTGAAATTGCCAGGTAAGCTTCAGGAAGGTTTTCACATGGCTCTTGTTTTCAAAATAGTCTCAAAACTTGAATTTCTTACATTTTCTTTTGAATAAGGCACCATTAACCATTTCTTATCCTCCATTCATATGGTAATTTTTAATTCTTTGGCACTTGCTCTGAATTTAACTAAAATTGCCCTTTCAGGCTTTTGAGTTTTCCCATGTTGGCAAGATCTCCTAATTACATATAGTCAATATGGTCAGGAGACCCACTTTAATGTTTTCCTTTTTATCAAATTAATTAAACCATTCTATTCAACCTAATTTCCTGTTTTCCCCACATTTTCCTGACTTGCTTTACATAGCCTGCCTCATTGCTGGGTCTTCCAGGTACTGTGACTAGACTTTTCCAGCTGCCTCTCCCATGTTCCTTCTACTAAAATGAAAGGGTTTTAAGTGAACTCTATAATATACCTCCCTTTAGTTAAATAATAGACTCATCTCAGCATGTATCTGTTAATATTTATTTAAATATTGATCTCTACCTGTGCATGGCTATTCTCCTGTACTAGACTTCTCTTTCTCTCCACAATCCCACCCTATATATTCTGCCTTTTTTTTTTTTTTTTTTTTTCTGTTCTCTTTCTCTTTGTAGACAGACTCTCATTGCCAGAGTCCGAGATGTGGGATACTATTAGTATCATTAGCTGTTCTGTGGATAAAAAAAGTGGGGGGGGGGGGAGGTTGCTATTCTTTATACTTAAAGTATTTACTTCCTTTATAGAAAAGTAAAATGTGTTTTATGGTCCCAAAAGCAACTTACAAATTAATTTTTGTAACAACTTTCTTGCAAACTAGGGATCAGCTTTAAGACACCTTTAACAAGATCTAGAGTTTTTTGTAGGTGATTAGCAGTGGTGTTAATGCAGAATATTTTCCTACCTCATGTCATGAAAGTTAGAAGGTTACTGACCTTATATTTTGCTTTTGCTGTTGGTCTTTTTGACTCTGGAATGACCATTATCCACTGAATACTGCCCTGGTTATAGCAGTTCAGTTGTTCACTCAGCAAATGTTTGGGTGATTAGCATGCACCAGGAATGTCAGCTATATGTTATTCCCTTCCACCACATGGTAGTTTACTGATGTTGAGGGATTGTACTTCAGGCTATCTAGCACTTGAATTTGATCCTAAAATATCTCCTCCAAATAAGATTGTACAATTTTATTCACAGCTTTTATGCAGACAACTATTCTTAAAGATCTGTGCTGGTTAAAATCAGTCTAAGACTTTCCCCTGAAATCCCTGTTGTTTTCCTATAGCTTTTATAATATTGAGGAGATTCCTTGGTCTGAGTTTCATGTATACCCACCTTTGTTATGTCTTTCAGTGGAATCTATTTGGCTTAAGAGGTATGTTGGCTTAGAGTTGTATAGTAGGGCATTAAATGTTTAAGCAAAGGATCTGCCCACAGCCCCTTTTCAATCTAGTGCCTTCTTTGATCTTTTTACTGAGCTGCTTGTGTCCCTAATCCTCATTCTTGCGAAGGTTTCTCTTTTAGCCTTCTGTTACCTTTTACCATCCCTTACTACTGGGGATTTGTTTTCCAATCCTTCAGTGGCCTTTGCAGCTAATTCCATGTCATTGAAGGGGTGGAGGTAGGAGGCATCTGTCTTTGGATCCTGATTTTCAGTGGATTGTGTGGTCTTCTGAGAGCCAGTCAGTAGTACAGACTGGACTCAGTGCTCTGTATCAGCCTTTCCTTCAGAGCAGGGAACCACAGAGATGTCAGAGCTTAGTATCAACACCTTATTATTCTCCTAAACCCTAACACTTCAAAATTCAATCTAAAGTATTCTAACTTCACCTAAAACATTTCTATTACAACTTTGATCTTAGTCTACATTAGCAATCTTTCTTTAGGAAATGCACATAACCACTTAATTCATGAAGGAGGGCAGATGGTGGAACCAGGTTGAGATTGTATTTTAACTTTCCTGGTTACGGATCCTTTGGATACAAGAAATATTCCAGGTAAAGAAAGGAGGAAGTCAGTGATAAGGATGCAGAATATTTTTATGGAACCCAGGATAGGAAGTACAGTTGATTCTTGCATGGTCCCTCCTGCTTCATAGCCTGTTTGCATGGATAGCCTCCAAATAGGCACCCCAGTCCTCAAGTCCATGTGACCCTCCAGCTCTAGGGATCACCACAACCACGAACAGATTCCCAGTTCCTCTTAGTTCATATTCTTAAGAAAGAATAAACTCAGCCCAGCATGTTGATCAGATGTCCATCCTTGACCATTTGGCCTTCAGGAAGAACAGGAAAGTGTGGCAAATGGCAGCAGCAGCAGAGCTAAGGACTTCTACTCCAGTGGTAAAGCTACTGTTGTCCTGCTTTTTTGAGAGTGGGAAGGTGTCTGGGTCATCGAGCATCAGGCATCAGAAGGTGTCTGGGTCATCGAGCAAATCCTTAGAATCACTTTAATTCTGCTTACTGTCTTTGTTTCTTCTTTATTTCTTACTCTTCTTCTTCTTATGAGTCTTGGCATCCAAGATTTTTTTCCTCCCTCTTGAGGGCATGCTAGTCTGTTCCTAGGTGGCATTTCTTAGCCACCCTTCAACCTCAGGTCTTCAGCCTTCTTTCATGTCACTGAGAACAGATCACGATTCCACTTAGCTACTACCCTTGAGTGTATGGACTCTTCAGGTTTTAGTGTTGAGTATCTATCCATCCTGTGAGCTCCTGGCTATCTTGCATCTCCTCTTCTCCTCTTCCTTGTTGTCCTGTGTGAGGGAGCTCTACAGTGTTGTTCCTAGGCACCTCAGAAACTGCTTTGCTGGAGCCAGTAAAAATGGGTGAGAGTTGGGATGTTTCCAGGATATAGAGATTCCAGTGTAGTATAGAGCTTCTACTGCAAGCTCCTTAGATAGGATGTATTTCCCTGTCCAGTTGTTTTCCTTTATATTAAAGCTTTTTTTTTTTTTTTTTTAAAAACTTTGCTTCACCTTGCCTGGATCTGTTGTTTTTCCCATCCTGAGCCTGTTTTGCATTGTAAGGCATTTTATATGCCTTGCTTACAACTTTTTTAAACTACCAGAGTCATTTGATATACACAGAAGTAACCTAATAATCCAAAGACATACATCAAGGCACATGGAAAGGGTAGGTCACCAGATTTTGTGTTTGATAGTCTAGTCTAGGCTCCTAAATTAAGGATTAGAGGGACAGTAGTGCCATGTGCCTTCACAGTGTCCCAGGAAATCTGGGTTGTTCCAAAGGGAAGAAGAATCAGTATTCCTTGGTTCCAGAAAGTAGTAAAAGAGGAAGAGATGGAGAAATAGGGATGGAGAGAGCAGACCCTGCACATTCATTCAGCGTCAAATGGAAAGCCCCCAGGCAGAAGGGCCAGCTGTTGACTAACAGACGTAACAGCTGTTTGGAGATCTTGCCACCCCTTTCCCTAGTATAGTGTTTGAGAAAAATGTGGCTGACCACTCCCTGTGTTTTACAGAGTCAAGGCTGGAAGCCAGCCTCAGATCTCCTGATCTGGCAGCTGAACAAATCAGCAGAGTTCTGATCACCTGGCTTTGTAATCCTGATTCAGTCCCAAAAGAGAATGTGAGCGGCAACCCTCCACATTGCCTTGCACAGGTTTTTTTCCTACCCTGAACCAGAGAAGATGATTGCTCAGCACTTCTGCAAGCAGCTCCTCAGGCTTTGCACTGCCTCCCTGCACAGGCCCTGAAGTGGGAGTGCTGGGTGCCTGTTTCACTTCTTCCTTCCTGCCTACCTCTGACCCCATGGTGGGTGAGGGTAGCCATGCTTATGGCTGTCTTGAAACTGAAGAGGCAGAGAACTACTTGAGTCTGTAAACCATGTGTTCTCTCCCATGGCCTCTCTCTCTCCTGTCCTGTTGTTGGGGTGAACAAGCCTATAGTGCAATGCCTGTGGAGAGGAGATGGCTCCTGACCTACCCTGCTCAGTACTGTTTTAGTGTCTTGGCCTTGAATGACAAGCCCAACTTCCTGCTGAAACATGTGGCAGGGCATGGCAGCTATGAGGTACCTCCTACATCTGCTTTCTGGCTGTGGTTACTTGGGATTTTTAACCTTATATATCTTTTTCCTTTATTCAAAACAATTTTTAGCACACTGAAAAAAAAAAAAAAAAAAAAGCCAAACGTTTTGTGCCTTTCTAAGGCAGCACTGTATCCAAGGCTGCATTTTAGGACTTAATATGGAAATGCCCGAGTCTGAGCTCCTCTACCTTGAGTATCCTTAGCCCTAGAGTCCAGGGAATAGGAAGAGTCTCTCTGTGGCTGGAGATGTGGCACACAAGATACAGTATGCCTGTGGTCCCTTTGCTCTATCATGAGGCTTTTTTGGAAGAGAGCAGCATTGTACTTGGGATCATTTGTTTGGTTCCAATCAGCAGCTTAGTTATCAGATTGAATGCTTTGTCTCTTGCAAGAGACAAAATGTTCCACAATTTCCAGATATACTCTGGACCATTCCAAGTGCCCCAGCCCCCTGATCATATCAATGACCCTGTTGCATATGGAGAAGTATAGGTGGACTCTCCTGAAAAGGGGAGGCAGTTCTTTTTTTTTTTCTTTTTTGCTGGATCCTGAGCCAGCCTAGACCTCCTGCTTCTTCCTCAGACTTGGATTTCCTTTCATTTGAAGTCTTTAAACTTAAAAGCATTAAGTAGCTAGTGCCCTCTACAAGGTCTGCTTTTCCCCAGAGAAGGGCAGCAAGGAATGTGTACCAGAAGCCTGTCGGTATTATTATCGTAATAGGTTTCAGCAGGAGGAAGTTTTCTATATAGTGACATTTTACTTATCGTTTCCTCAATTCTTCCCTGCCTTTAACTAATAAAGAATTGGGAGATAGAAACAATTCTTTATAAAATCCTCCTTATTCAAGATTTTGAAATTCTTGACCTGGGTGGGGCTGGAGAGAACTTGATGTTTTCTCTAGAATGAAGAGTCCCAATTTGTATATCAGTGTTAAGAAAACAAAACAGACACTTAGGTAAGATTTTTGTGGACTATTTTAAAAATGTGTCATTAATATAAAAAAAAATATATTAGCAGTATTTAATCATCCTCACCTGTAAAGAACAAGAAAAAACAGAAGGTAAATATTCTTACAGAGAATAGCAGAGCTTTAAGATTCATTTTCATTTTAAGTCCATTGTTTTGCCAATGTATTAATGTTTAGAGGTCTGTTATACTAATGTTATTTATTAATTTTTTTTCATTTCCATACACAGTTAACTAAAGAGCTTTTCAAGCACCCATGTCTGTAAAAGAAGTATTTTTAAATAAAGTTTCTTTTGTTGTAGCAGACTCGAGTTCTTGCTCATTTGGGAGGTAATATATGACCAGATACTGAGGTGGGTTCTGCTGCCTTGAGGGCAGCACCCAGAATCAGATACAGCCCCTGGCCAGCAGTCTGCCAGGCCCCACATGCTGCTGAGAGATGGCGGGGCTAGCCTCTCTGGGGCAGAACTGGAACCAGAAGAAACCCTGGTCTCCACTGGCAGCTGCAAAGGGTTCTGTGTTCTTTTTGGTGCAGGTGAGAAACCCCAGGTACCTGTGGTACCCATGATGAATACAAAGCACTGCACAACTTCCAGGACAATTAAGCTTTATTTTTCTCTCTCTCAAACACATACACACACACGCACGCACGCACGCACACACACATAGACACACATAATTTGCAGATTTACATACAACAAAACCACATGAGCAAGCATGCATGTGACTACACACACACACACACACACACACACTCACATACATTCATACACCCCCCAAAGCTCTAGCCAGGCCCCTGGTTTTTTCATCCCTAAGTACCATTCTCCTATTGGGCCCTTGTAGAGTCTAGGCCCATTAGCTCAGTTTATAGAAATTTGGTGATAATATAACTATAGCCTTAATCCCCATAAAGGACAGGTCACCTCATCTCTCTCCCTCCATCTCTCATCTTTCAGTCTCACATGATCCTTTGAGGGCACTGGGAGCCATGTAAATGCAGGGGCTCAGGCTCAGATGTCTTCACAGGAATGTCACCCGGCTTCCTCCCTGCAGGACATTCTTGAGGAAATAACACCAGTTCCTGATTTGTGCCCGAAGAGAAAATGTCACAAAAGCGGCAGGCAGGAAGTTATAGCAGCGACTCTGCCACTGCTTCCGGATACTACAGTGTACTCTCCAGAGCCAGCAAAAGTGACATTCTGTGACAGTGAACAGGCACCTGGGCCTTCTTATGTCAGGGGTACAAATGAATTACCAAAGCCAGCCTGGCGGGGGTAGGCAGAAAACCAGCTCGGATGGGGGCTGGTAGAAGACAGGTATTTATAGCTATAGCATATTTAAGGAGAAAACATGTTCTACAAGAAACTTCAGTCACTTGTGGAGAACTGAGGCCTCTTCTGAACATCGCATAAGTGGAGATAGAGGTGGACTGGGCCCTAAAAGGGGGCCTCCAGGGCCAAGTGAGGTCCTTCTTGGGATGGCTCTGGCCCTAGCCCATAGCCCTCTAGAATGGATCTGTAGGTGTGCTGGAGCAGGGGTCTTCTCTGTAGTCCCTTTGGGGGCTTTGGCTGGGGAAAAGAGTGAGCAGGGAGCCAGAAACTGTCCAGGTGAGTAGAGAGCCAATGTGATTCCATGGCTAATGCCTCAGATCGATGTATTTCTCTCCCTAAAAATGGGTAGAAGAGAGGGAAACATGGAGACAGTTAGCAGAGTTCAAGGTGAGAGCACTAAGAAGGAGGAGGGAGGAATTGAAGCAGAAGCTGATGAACTTGGTGCAGCATCATGGAGGGAAGAAGCTGGGGTGGGTATGGGGAGCAAGGAAGGACAGACAGCCTCTGATTCTGCCTCTGCACTGGGGAAATGGAGGCCACACTTCACGCTTCTGTCAGGAGCCACAGGCTTTATTCAGGAAAGGTGATGGTGATGGGACCAGGGCTTTGCCCTTAGCCTTTCTACAGGGTCTCTCCGCCACTTGCCTCACCCTGCCATCTGTAAGTAGTGTTTAGTAGGCAAGATGGGCCTGCTCCCTTTCTCCAACCAAGAAGGAAGAAGGGCAGAAAGAGTTAGTGTTCGGAAACGAGCACCATTAGTCCCTGGCACCCCCAATCCCTGAAGATTTATCAGACACTGGCCATAGGAACTGCCTCCTACCTGGTCTCCTGGAGCCCTCTTGTCACCGCTGCTGCCCTGTAGGAGGCCCATCTCTTCTGGGAGTTTATCTGACTTAACTTCAACTACAAATTCACTCTTATGAGACGGGGGCAGCGTGCTGGGAGGAGGGAGGCGAGAGGTTGGCAACTTAGGGGCAAAGGGGGGGGGCTGCTAGGAAGGATGCTTGGATGGATAGATGGTGGGCTCTTTGGGGGCTCTGGGGTCAGCTCAGAAAGGAAGTAGGCAATGAAAGAAGGTGTGGGGGTGGGTGCTGGGCAGGAAAGCAGGGCATACCCAACCCAGGGTCCCACTCTTGCTTCTAAGGGGTAAGTGGGCCTTGGGGTAGATGACATGTGCCTAAGGAGGCAGCAGGCGGGGCAGCAGGAGAGGGGGAGGGTAGCAGGGGTCTGTCATGCTTACATCTCTTGTTTGCCTGACCGCCCACACAGCAGCTTGCCCTTCTTGTAGAGGAAATAGAGGATAGCGCCCAGCACAGCCAAGACCAGGATACACACGATCACAGCCACAATGACCACGCCCTTGCTCTCCTGCTCCGGCAGCTTTTTCTCTGTCACATAAAGCCACTCCTAGTCACTCCTGGCCCCAGGCTGACACATTGCCATTGCTGCCCCACCCAGCCCAGAGCAGGCAGACGATGGGCCGCCACTCACCTGTCTCAACATTGCTCCCCACTATGGGGACAGGGCAGAAAGGGTGCCCTGGCACAGCCCTGTTCTCTTGCCAGGCCCGCTTACCTGTGGAGGTGCTGTTGGCTCTGGCATGAGGACTGGCAGTGGAGGTGCTGAGGCCAGCTGTTTTGCTGGAGTCTGGTGTGAGGGTAGTTAAACTGACTGGGAGGCAGAGGGAGGGAGTTAGGAGAAGCTCACGTTAGTGCCCGTGCCTGGGCATGCCCCTGCCATCCTCTGCAGGGATGTGGCCCCTCACCCAGCTCCAGGATGATGATGGTGCTGTTTCTGCCCAGGGAGTTGGAAGCTGTGCATTCCGCGCCCCTCTCCAACAGCTCTGGGGTCACAAGGACATTGAGAGTGCTCAGCACCCTCTGTGAATCTTGGTATTCTTCACTTGCCTGTGAAGAAGGAGGCAGTTCAGTGGGTGGAAGGATCTCCGGTTATGGCTGCAAGGCCTGGGCAGGGATTAATAAGCGCGGAGGAAGAGGCCCCAGGCCTGCTTACAGTGCCATTGATGTTCCAGGAGATGGTGGGCCGAGGATGTCCTGATGCTTCACAAGACAGATTAAGCATTGTATTCTCTTTCACCCACACCTTCCTCTTCTTTGATGCCATCCATGGGGGACCTTGGGGAGGTAGGAGAGGGTGTGGCAGCAAACTCAGCAAGCTTGCCTCCCCTTCCCCACCAGAGCTCCCAGGGCAGCAGTGGCTTTCTAGCTCCAAAGAGCTCAAAACCACCTGACTTGGGGTGATCTGGTCTCTGCCCAAAGGGCCTCACCAAAAATGGCCACATTGACTAGCTGTGTGCGGTTCAGGCCAGGTACGCTGGGCACAGATGCCACACAGCGGTAGCCTCCTCCTATCTCCCGTTTCAGATGGTCAAAGTGAAGTACAGGCCCCTTTTCCAGCACTTGGCCTGTCTGGGGGAGAGGTCGTTCAGAAGGTCTCAGAAAGAATAAGCTGTTGCCCACAGCCCCAGATCCACCTGGATACCTTTTCTCTCAGCCACTGGAACTCGAGGGCCTGGTTACTCTCTGCCTTGCAGGTCAGTGTAAGGCTACTGCCTTCTTGGCCCGCAGGGGCTGCGGGACTCACGTCAACATCAGACACATCTGGGGGCACAGCAAGAGTGTCAGCCTGGGCAGGACAGGGCAGGGCCAGTTCCCTCTTGCCCCAGCTCAGCCCCCCTGTCCTGGGGGCCCCCAGCCCCTCACAGTTCACCAGCAGCTCCTGGGGTTCACTCAACAGTGGTATCGTGGTTTCTAAGTCCAGACCCTGGCATTCGTAGAGCCCGCTGTGCTGCTTCTGGGCAGGCTCCAGCACCAGGAGGCCATTGTCAGTGGATCTTTCTTCCTCCATCTCCCTGGTGCTGGGATTCTGGGAGAGGAAGAAGCAGTGAGCGGCACCGCCCAACCACTCTATCTGCATCTGCCTGCACCCACTCTGCAGCCAACACCAAGCCCTCACACCTGCTTGTGGATGCTGAAGGGAGGTGTGGGGTTGCCATCCGCCAAACATCTGATTTCCACACGATCCCCTTCCTTCAGCATTCCCGCAGGCTCCACTTCCAACCACACTTTTTCCGCTGGGTCTGTGTAGGCAAAGGGAGTTGTTCTCAGCCCAAGAGGTGCCCTGGGCTGAATGGGAACAGGTTGGCAGGAATTTCCACCAGGCCCACTTCAGTGAACAGATGGACAGGTCAGTACTCACAGAAAACGGGGACAGTGACTTCCCTAGATTCCTTCATGTGGTTCCCACTGGGCAGTCGGTAACTGAGCTCACAATAAAATTGGGCATCTTTGTCTTCCTTAACCAGCTGTACCTTCAGAACACTCTTCAAGGTGTATAAGCCACTTGACTCCACGATCTGCGAGGACTGAATGTGGACACCTGGGCAGGGAGGAAGGGGAGCAGGGTCTGGCCCCAGCCCCACCCTGTAGTTCCCACCATGTTGGCAGGGGAGCATCTAAAGACCCCTGCCAGCTGGGCATGGGTGGCACACACTGTAATCCCAGCTACTCAGGAGGCTGAGACAGGCAGGAGGAACAGCAGTTTGAGGCCAGGTTCAGCAAGTTAGCAAGACACCGTCTCAAAATAAATAAATAAATAAATAAATAAATAGCCCTGCCTCTGTCAAGTGGCCAGGGTCAAATGCAACCTGGCAACTTTTCAATCCAGCACTTTTACTGTACAGTATCTACCCTAGAAAAACATTCACACAACAGCATATATACAAAGATGTATGCCAGTATTGCTGCAGCAACGTATATGAGGTGCCTGGGAGTGCAGTCCGTGGTAGAGCATATGCTTAGCATACACACAAGGGTCTAGCTTCACCCCAAGGGCCAAAAACAAAACAAATTACCCAAGATGATTAGAAAAATGAGACATGCTAGACTCATCAAGCAGGAACAGCAGAGTCTAAAACTCTGCAGCAGGCACAAAAAGTACATCTACACAGACTGAGCTACAAAGATTACACAAAAGAAACTGTCTAGGGCTGGGGTTGTGGCTCAGTGGTAGACTACTTGCCTAGCACGTGTGAGGCACTGGGTTCAATTCTCAGCACCACATACAAATAAATGAATAAAATAAAGGTTCATCAATGATGAAAAAAGTGTATTTAAAAATAAATAAAAGAAACTGTAGCAATGCATACCACACTTTAATAGTTCTCAGGGTTTGCCAACCTGACACTAATGATGTTTCAGGCTAAAAGTGAGTCTTTGTGGTGGGGCATCCTTTGCACCATACCAAGTGTAGCAGCATCCCACCTCTACTCACCAGATGCCAATAGCACCCCCTATACTTTTGATAACCAAAACTACCACCAGACACTGCCAAATATCCCCTGGTGGGGTGCAAAAGTCAATCCTGGTTAGAGACCACTGATTTAAATAATAAAATGCCTACATGCTTCTAGAGATATTTGTGTGTGTGAATAAATATACAGAAATGGGCCTGAAAGAACTGACAGCAGAGGTTACTTCTGATAGTAAATCAGAGGAACGTCTAACTTTTCTGTGCAATTCAAATTCTTGGAACTGGGGCTCTAACTCAGTGGTAGAGCACTTGCCTACTAGCAGGTACAACACCCTAGGTTCAACCCCAGCACAGGGGTGGCGGGGGCGCCGGTGATATCCTTTATCAAAATATTTCCAAACATCACTTGTTGCCGGGTGCACTGGCACATGCCTGTAATCCCAGCAGCTCGGGAGGCTGAGGTGGGAGGATCATGAGTTCAACTCAGTGAGACCCTGTCTCTAAAATACAAAAAAGGGCTGGGGATGTGGCTCAGTGGTTGAGTGCCCCTTAGTTCAAACCCTGGTACCAAAAAAAAAAAATCACTTGTTGATTTATTTTTTACTTTTTCCAGTTCTGGGGATTGAAACCAGGGCCACTCTATCACTGAGCTATACTCCTAGCCCTTTTTACTTAATTTTTATTTTTGAGTCAGAGTCTTCCTAAGTTGCCCAAGCTAACCTCAAATTTGTGATCCTTCTGCTTTAGCTCCTAAGTCATATTTTTTTTTCTTTTTTTAGTAAAAGCAAAATTAAGTGGTTAGTTAGTCCCTGTGTGGTACCACAGGCAAGAAGGGTACTCACGATTTTTCTCCTCCATCAGGGGCAGACGATTCTTGTACCAAATGACTTGAGGAATGGGGTACCCATTCCTCCCTATACAGGTGGCGACCTAAGAAGGAGAGGGTATGAGTCTCCCTGCCTGACCCCCCGCCAAGGCCCACCTTAGCTCCTGCTTATACTTGGTCAGCCCAGCATATCTCACCTCCTCAGGCTCCTTGCTGTTCACAGAGATGCCCAGGGCACTGGTCTGGATGGTTGGCTCCTCTGGAGCTTCTACAAGGGGAGGAAAATCAGCAGGAGCACTGGAGCCCGCTTCCCATGATCCATACTGACGTGAAGGCAGGAAGGGAGGGGCACTCACTGAAAACACGGAGCTGAATGCGGTGCTCCTGGAACCAAGGACGCTTACTCTGACACAGGAAGATGCGCTCATCATGGGGCATGACCTGAGTCAGAGCCAGAGCCCCTGGGCCCTGGAGGCTGAGGCGGTGCTGGTACTCCCCAGGCTCACTCTGACCCTGGCCCTGGCGCACACGGAAGATGAGTGTGGGCTTCTCCTTGTAGACCTGAGGGGATGGGACAGAGAGGTAAGGGTCCTGGGTCTACATGGGGGGCAGAGCTTCCCACCTCCCACTGCCCCTAGGAGCTCAGGAACTCACAGAAAACCAGTCCACATGGCTGAGGTTGCTCAGGGAGTGCGAAGGGCCACACCTCAGAAGGGCGGTGTTGCCCACTTCCACCTCCACCATCTCTGGTGTGGGCTGCTCCGCCTCTCCAGGCATACCTGGAGGGAGGAAGGGGTGTACCCCAGCAGCTGTGTCAGCTCCAGCTGCTCCCCATCCCTTCACACTACTCCCTGCAGCTGTTCTCCTGCCACTCAGGAGGGCCCGAAGAAGGCCCTGTCCATTCCTAACCCTCAACCTCACCCTGCCTGCCCCCAACTCACCCTGCCCCTCTCCTACTGCAGGGGGATCCTGGTCCTCAGAGCGCAGACTGAACATGGGGCACTTCCCAAATGAGGATGGCAGAGGGGAAGAGGGGCAACATGAATAGGCTCTGGGCCAAGAGGAAGGTTCCTTTCCTCCTAGGTCTCCTCCCCTGCTCTCTGAGTGAGCTCAGAGTGTGGGAATGCAAGGCATGTGCCAGGCTGGGGCACACAGGCCCCTTTGTGTCCCCATCCCCAGGGCAGACGTCACTATTCTACCCTCTGCCTACCCCCCCCCCCCAAGTCTCCTCCCTAAACCCCCAAGAAGACCTAATGAGCCAATCTGGCCACACTCTGATCTCATGCTCCCTAAGCAGTATGGCAATGAACATTCCACATACACTCAGGGGATCTCGTCCTGGGAATCTGGTGAGTATGGAGGGGTCAGAGTCCCCCAGGGGTCAGGACAAGGGTCAGGGAGTGGGCAAGAGTGACATTAGTGGCATTAGTGGTGCTCCCAATCCTGTGAGGAAGTTATGTCACTTGACACCATCTGGCCGGACCCTAGGATGCCTGCCTTGATCTGGCTCCCAGGCAGAGAGGGCCAGTGCAATGGTCCTCAACCCAGAGCAGAAGCGTCCGATTCTTGACTCTTTTTCCCCAGAGCCAGAAGAGCAGGGCAGGGTGCTGCGGGACCCACTGCAGCTATGGAGCCCTATTTAGCCCTTTCCCCAGAAATAAGGTCAGCCTAGGAGGCAGTAGACTGGAATACTCCAGGGATATGGCTGGCACTGGGCATGAGGCCAGCCAAGTGGGTAATGCCCAGTCCAACCCTTCCCCGGGCGGATAGCGGCTGGGATCAGGGTAGGAGCCAAGAGTAACACGCGATACCGCTGCGGGCCATACAAGGGCAGCATGGACCCCGGGAGGGCCCAGCTACTAGGCGGTTCCAGAGAAAAGCTCCCAGGTGCTTGGGCGCTTTTCCCACCAGAATGTAGTCCTTAAACTAAGTCCACTGGTGCTTCCACTCTAGAAATGCTCCATCCCTCGTATCTACCATCTATGCCGGTCACCGAGGAGTCGCGAGGCGACCCACACTGCCTATAGCCCGTGCCAACGCCCAGCCCGGCGGGAGCAGCCGTTCCTCCTCCTCTTGCTCACCTCCAGCCTGGCGCGAGGCCCAGGACGGAGGGGGAGGGGTCGGCGCACCCCTCCAGCTAGAAAAGCTGCCTTTTCCAGCAACAGGCGGACGCCGGATTCAGGGATTGGGGATGCGCGCTGGTTGCGCCTCCCATCCCGGCTCCAAAAGCCGGTCCCCAGAGTGGGCACCTGCGGAAAAACTCTCCGAGAGCCTCGACTCCACCCTTTCTCTCGAGCGGCAGCAGCCTCCACCCGGTCTTCCCAGTCCTGATCCCGGATACTCTAGAATCCAGACTGCAAACTGGATGCAAAGAATAGTTGCACGCGCGCAAGGCGCCAGGGAGCCCGGCACTCGGGCACTGGGGCTCAAATCCCCGGCGCCGCCGCGCTCCGGGCTCTGCTCTCCCGCAAGCTCCCCCTGAAGACCCTCGGCCCGGGCGCTGCGGGGCACGGGTCCCCCAGCCAACTCACTCACCAGTGGCGCGGCGACAGCAGCAGCAGACGACCAGCAAGAAGGCGCAGAGGAGTCCGGGTAGATCCATGCTTCCCGGCCGGAGGACGAGAGCCAAGTGAGGAGCTTGCGACTGCCGGGGGCTGACGTCAGGGGGGCGGGGGAGGGGGGCCCAAGCGCTGGCCTGCTCCGCCCCGCGCAGCCCCCTGCCCCCGCCCCCGCGCGCAGCAGCCCTAGGGGGCGGTCCCCGGTGCGCCGGCCCCTAAGCTGCGCTCCAGAGCGCGGCCGGAGGTAGGCCGTAGCCCGCCTTCCAGCCCCCAGTTTGAGCATACCACGGGAGCAGTGACAGGTGTCTTGGGGCCGGACAGACTAACCGAGGAAGCAGCGAGGAGAAGCTGGTCCGGATGCCCAGAATGGCCCAGATCGCCACAGCGGTGTTCACCCCAGCTCAGACCTTACCAGTGTAGCCCTGGGGGACCTCCTGGCGGAGGAATAGCGGATCAGGTCCTCTGTGTCCCTTATGGGAACCTCCCATTCAGGCTCCTCTGCTCCGCCTCAGAGAAATTGGGCCAGCTTTGGACACCTCCCAGAATGATTGCTCCACTGCGCGGCTGCTGCCGGTCTGGCACTGCCCCCAGCCTGGCTGTCCTGGCAGCTTTGGGGGAAGAACCGTGCGCCAGGTTCCACAGACCCAGAGGTACCTGCAGGGGGGAGTGGAGAATGTGCCTTCTAGTCTGTCCCTTCTAGTCTGTCCTTTCAAGCCCAAACTCCCGCAAGTCCGTGTTTAACTAAAAAAGGGAGGGGGCTGAACTCAGTGACCAGAGGTGTTCATGCTTGTCCAACCCTGAGAATCCTGTTCCTACCATCTTTTCTCTTTAAACTTGACCTGGGACTCAGTTTCCTCCCACCAGAATAAGGAAAAGAGAGGGAAGATTTAAAGGATGCTGGATCCAGCTGAGCGCGGGTGATGCATACCTGCAATCCCAACTACTAAAAGAAGCTGAGACAGGAAGATAACATGTTTAAGATCAGCCTGGGCAGTTTAGCACGACTCTGATTAAAGAATGAAAAGGGCTGGGGCTGGGGCTGGGGGTTGTGGCTCAGTGGTAGAGCACTTGCATCGCATGTGCGAGGCACTGGGTTCGATTCTCAGCATTGCATATAAATAAATGAATACAATAAAGGTCCATCAACAACTAAAAAAAAGAAGAAGAAAAGGAATGAGGGAGCTGGGGATGTAGCTCAGTTGGTAGAGTGCTTGTCTTGCATGCACAAGGTCCTTGGTTCAATCCCCAGCACTTGGAAAAAAAAATACAGTCTCCAGTTTGACCCCTAGAAATCTCTTGCTTTTCCTGATGGTTGAAAGGACCCCTGCAGCAGTGCTTTACTGACCCCCAACTCCCCCCCCCCCCCCCGCACCCTACTGACTTGGTTCAGCAGCTGGAGGAGGAGCACATGCAGGAGGGATCAGATCTGGTTGCAGAAAGCCCTGCCTGAGCTGGGTCAGTCATTCAGCATGGTGAGGGGAGCCCAACAGCTACCCTTTTCCCCAAACTGAGACTTCTACCTGAGTCTTCTGGCCTCCTAAGACTCCAGTACCCTGGCCTCTGGTAAGGATCCATATATTTTGGGACTTCTTCATCAGGTATGGTCAGATTGGGGCCTAGATCTGGGGTGAAAGTCTGTCTCCCACCAGGCAGTCTTTCTGCTGGCTGGGGGGGGGGGGAGGAGCAGGGTGAGGCAGCAAATGCCAGAGATGGCCAGGTGACTTGAGAGAATGCTCTGGGTGGCGTTTTGATGACGCAGAGATGACTGGCAAACCACATCAGCCTTGTCTTTCAGAGCCTTGCTGACCCCTCCTCCCTGTCCATTAGTCTCCAGCCAGAGGCCATGCCAAGCCTGCCAGGCCAGGGGCTGGAACATGGGCAGGAGAGAGCAAGAGGAGGACCCTGGCTCTCCTGACCCCTAGACTAAATGTATGGACTCTGGCCCAGGGCCCAGAGCAGAAGGGAACAGATGAAGGTTTTTGTATGCAGGGCAGGGAGTGGGAATAGCTGAAGGTTGCTGTTTGCCCTGGCAGGCCAGGAGCTGGGCATGGACTGGCTTCCCTGCCCCCTCCCCTTCACTTAACACCATTAACTAATCATTCTCTTCTCTGGCAGCCTGAAAACACAGCCAGCTAACCACCAAGGACAGTCAGTTCTGAATTCTTCTTCCGCCCTTAGGAGACAGAAGGGGAGTGTTAGGGGGGTTGGAAGAGTCATCTCTGCAGTGAAAGAGAAATGAGATTAGAGCCCAGGGGTGACATCTCCTCCCCTGCATGGCCCCAGCAAACAAACATATGTCCTAGGAAAAGTCCATTAGGGAGTGAGTGGGAGAGGTCGAGGGACAGACAACATAGGGATGGTTCCACAAGAGGGTCACTTTGGGATTACAAACCAAAGAGGGGTCAGGACTTTGGAGAGGATTCAGAGGCCAATGGAAACAGGAAGGACAGGAACAAAGTCAGGAGTGCAGGGCAGGTGGATGGTATCACTCCCGGCTCCTCTAAGACGCCAGAGGATACAGCTTTGGCAGCAACAGAACTTCCAGGACTGAGACTCAGCACACAGGGATATGGAGGAGAAGGCAGGGGAGGAGATGGAGGAGAAAGGGGCAGAGATGGGCCTTCCACCCCAGCAGAGACTCATGCACTCAAGGAAAAACCCTTGTCAAGGGTAGATAGGTCAAGGGTAGAAGAATAGGTCTCCCTGGCTGGGGGCTGGGGGTGGGGTAGAGTCCTAATTCTTTGCCTCACTTCCCTCCAGGAAGTGGGGCTAGGACTGCAGCTTTTCTCCACCTCCATGGTAGACCTAGGCTCCTGAGATGAGGGGGCTCTCTCCGTGCAGAATGCCTTTGGGTGCCTCTCTAGTATAGGTCTGATAAATAAGGTGGAGAAACTGAAGCTGGGTGAGGGAGGTAGCCTCCTGGGCAAGTGGGACTTTCCATCCATTATAAGGAAAAGTGGGGAAGAGTAGAGTTGGAGGCAAAGAGACAAAGTCACTCCACCAGCACCTTGTGGGGAGATTGGCCCCAGAGTTCTCTCCCAGCTAACTTTTGCTTAGTGGGCACAGTGGCTTCCGAATGAATACACCTTCTGGTCCGGGAACCTTAACCAGAAGGATGTGACAAAGGCAGGCTGGGCTGAGGAAGGAAGCTGATAAAGACGAATTTGCAGCTGCCATGAGAAGGAGATGGGGGCGGAAGGGGTGGCCTAGCAATCTTGGCAACAATGGAGGTCGGGGAACCCCCTAGAAGATAGAAACTGGCCTGGGTCTTGGAGGGGATGCAGGAAACTTTCCAGATTTTTTTTTATGGGGGGGGGGGGTTTCTGATTGAGAGGAGATTGTGCTGTGAGTGAAAAACAGGGTGGGAGGAGGGTGGGGGACAGTAGCTGCCTAAGACATCTTTGGGCCTGCAAACCGGATACTGGGGGTGGGCTGGTGGAAGATGTGGGGGAAGAGATTGAATGGGGGGAAGCCGCCCCGCTCCCTCCGGACATTCATGTCCTTCGCACCTGACCTAGGGCAGGAGGAAGGAGGTGCAGTCTGGATGGAGGTGCACCCCAGCAGCACTGGTGGCTTTCTGGGGGGACGGGAGGGGTTATTTTTAAACTTGGAAAAACCGTGAGTTCATCTCCACCCTGGAGGCGGCAAAGGCCCCATTGTGTAGGGGTCCAGAGAAGGGGGAGGCTGAAGCGGGGGAGTGGCACAAAGGCGAGGATTATGTTGGAGCAGGCTAGGGGAGCACAGGATGGGGGAGGGGCATCGTCGTCACAGCTGGCCTACTGAACTCTGGGGTCCGGCCAGGCTGGAGCTTGGGCTTAGACCAGTGGGGAGGCGAATTCCACCCTCACAAAGCCCCTGTTGGGGAGTTGGGGTCTCCCACATCCGACATCCGGTGGTTCATCCTGGGGAAGGGGCTGATGGTGGGATTCCCACTGCCTGGCTTTCCCAGGGACTGCAGGGTCTGTTCTCAGGCTCCCGGCATTCCGGGGACTCCCCTGGGAGCTACTGGCCTCTCAGTCCCTTCACTGCCGGGTGGGGGCAGGAAAAAGAGGATGTGGATGCAACATCTTCCTGGGGACTAGGAACCCTTAAGCCAGACAGTAGTGGGTGGGTCGGGCATTTGAAGCGGTCCCAGCCCTCCCATCCCAGCCCCCTGATCTGCTGGACCCTTAGACCAAGGCTGGCCAGCATGTCCCCTCAGATCCCAGGGCTTTCTCCGCCTAGGACAGCCCACCTGCTCGACCGCAGCCCCCAGCACCCAGGACCTCCTCCCGGGGATCCAGCCCTGGCTGGAGGGCGCCGGTATAGGCTCCTCTGCGCCCCCAGGAGCCCTACTCCGGAGGTCCAGCCGGCGGCGCCTGGGGGCGGGGCATCCGGCCTCGCACCAACCCAAACATTACCATAAATGCTCAGGCTGCAGCCTCGGGCCGCGCCGTGCCTGGCGGGGTTGGGGGGGCGGCCTGGGAGCCCTCCTGGAGCCCTTTATCCGGTCCTTTGGCCCATCCCTGTGCGGCCGTCAGAGGTGATTCAATCTGTCCTGTCACCCCCTCTCCAAAGTGGGGTGGGTGCGGGGGAGGCCGGGAGAGAACTATCTGGATGGGCAGTGGGCTGTGATCCCAGGACAGAGTCTCCAGGCAGGATTTCAGCATCCGCGCAGAGTTGAGGGCTCTGCGGGACCCACTCCTATCAGGAGTGATTTCTTGGGTCTCAGTACTCTGACCTCTGAACTCTAGATCCCCTCTTATTTCCCGGTGCCCGACCTAAACTTGGAGAGTGAGGAATGATGGGGGCGGGCCAGGATGCTGGGAGTTTACACCTCTCCCCTTCTGGGAAGTTCACATCCGGTCCCCAAAATACCACCACGCAGGGAGAGGAATGTCCCCAGAGGGCTGTTTAAGTTTGACTTTGAGTTGTCCCTGAGAAAAGGCCAGCTGATGTACAGTTGGGGAGGCTGTGGGAAACCTGGGAGTGCCATATTCTGGGTCCCCTGGTCCTATCCTCTCTGAAGAATACTTGTGCATTTCTTTTGACCTTAGCTTTAAGCCAGGAGATCGCATTGGAGGAGGGGGGTCTGGAAGCCCCCACTGTAGCTGCCCAGGCTCTGGCCTGCTCTCTCCCTGGACCTGGCACCCCAGTGGCTGGGGCCCTCTAGGGAATATGAAAAGTGGAGAGGACACAGGATTTGGACACAACCGTGGCTGTACTCTCTCACTGGCACCATCCCTTCACATGCCTGTCACATTGGAAACTGCTCCATCAACTATGGTCTCAAAACAGCATGAAAGAACTGATGATTTTGCTACCAACTTAATGGGTCTCCTGTAAGTAAACTCACTGGGACTCTTCAGAGGGAACACAGCAGTGCGCTGACCCAAGGAAAGAAACTATGCATATCTCAGGGCCTATCTCATCTTTGCAGCGTGCTTTACAGCTTAGACCTGTTCCTTAGGGTCATTTTCATGACCAGTACTTTATCTTGCTATTTACAACAAAAAATGAGGAAATGGGAAACACAAAGAGTTACACGTACCTCGCTGATCATGGTGGTGAATGTCTGTAATCCCAGAGACTCAGGAGGCTGAGGCAGGAGGATTACAAGTTCCAAGCCAGCCTTAACAATTTAGCAATGCCGGACTGGGGATGTGGCTCAAGCGGTGGCGTGCTCGCCTGGCATGCGTGCAGCCCGGGTTCAATCCTCGGCACCACATGTAAGCAAACATGTTGTGTCCGCCGAAGAAAACTAAAAAATAAATATTGGAATTCTCTCTCTCAAAAAAAAAAAAAAAATTAGCAATGCCCTAAGTGACTTACTGACACTCTCCTGTCTCAATAAAAAATAAAAAGGGTTGAAAGATGTAGCTCAGAGATAAAGTGCCACTGGGTTCAATCTCCCCAATACAAAAGAAAGAGAGAGAGTTACATGACCTAAAGTTACATAGGCAGTGAGTGATGGAATTACATTTTAAAAGTTATAGTTAGGCTGGGGTGTAGCTACAAAGCTCTAGGTGCAATCATAGCACTTAAAATGCACATAACACAGAATTTACAATTTTAAGCATCTTTAAGAGTACAATTCAGTAGTATTAAGTACATTCACAGTGTTGTGCAACTATCTCTACTATCTAGTTTCAGATTTTTTTTTTTTTTTTTGGTACTGGGGTGGTGGAACCCTGGCCTCCATCATACTAAGTATGTGCTCTATCCCTGAGTGACACCCCAGCCCCAGAACTTTTTCATCACCTCAAGGAACTTAAATTTGAAGGAAGATTTATCTAGCTCCAAACCCGTGCACTATGTCTGTAATTTTTATAGCTTGATGAAGAGCTGGATCCTGTGGCATAAACAGGAAGTGCAAAAGGGATTCAGAAAGGGAGTGTTAATGTAGACTTTGGGCTCCCTCCACTAACTAGGAAAGTCTTTGGAATGTGGAAGTTTCAATGAGAGGTCAGGTTCAGAGAGAGGAGGAGCGAGGGCTTGACATTCTGGGCAGGGAAAATGGTACAAGTAAAGAAAGAGGGATGGGAGCACAGAAAGGGAGGGACACTTTCAGTGATGACTGCAGAAATTTCTGTACAGGTGGAGTTTCGGAGAGGCATCAGCCTTCAGAAGATGGAGATGGCAGGAGGCTCAGGGACTTGTTTTGAATTGAAACCCTCTACTTTTATTTTAATCATGTTTACTTGGAGGCTCCACCAAAATTCTACCCATCTTGACACCACCATTGTGCAGACGGTCGGTGCTCAGTGAAGAGTGGTGAACTAGAAATGCGACAGGACATAGCTGTCACCAGCATGAATCCACAAATTACTGATAGCATGCTGTCCTATCACCTCTGTTTACAGATGTTGCTTGCTTATGAGGTTTAAAGACTGAAGCCCCACAGGCATGGTGGCTTAGGCAGGAGAATCTCAAGTTCAAGGCCAGCTTCAGCAATATAGTAAGGCCCTGAGCCACATAGTGAGACCCTGTCTCAAAATAAAAAATAGAAAGGACTTGGGGATGTAGCTCAGTGGTCAAAGCGCCCTGGGTTCAACCCCCAGTACTCACCTGTGCACAGACACACAAAAAGAATGATTCCTCTGATTCCCAGAACCACATGCTTCAACTGTCATCCATGTGACCACAGAGCTGTCACTTCCTGAGAGGACCTCCAAGTGAGTTCCATATAGTTCTGGCATTGTGGTGACACCCTGGATGGATGACCTTGGATTCATTACAATGATCCAGTGAGGTGGCATACTGATCTCTGGAAATCTCCCTTGTGAAAGCTCTAATGACAGCATGCATGCCACACCCCCATCACCCAGCCTAGTACACACCCAAACCCCAGTCCTGCCAGGGAGAAGGTGCCTTTAAAATAGCATGAACTCCTTTACTCCATTCATTCATTGGCCCTTGAATAAAATGTCCTGCCTGCTCCCGGGACTGTTTGGTTATTTATATGCAGTATTGAGCAGAAAAGAGGGTGCATGTGTGTGGAAGCTCCAGCAGAGGAGGCAGAGTTAGGACATGGGGAAGAGCTTGGATCTTAAAATAGGTTAGGCAGTGCTGGGGACATAGCTCAGTGTAAAGTATTTGCCTAGCATGTGAAAGGCCTTGTGTTCAATCTGCAGCACTGCCAAGAAGAAGAAGAAGAAAAGAAGTTAGGCAACAGAGAGCCATTGCAGGTTCTTGAGCAATGACCACATGGTGTGATGAAATTGGGATTTAAGTTTACAATGGTTTCTCCATTTCTTCCCGGCCTGGGAGCGCCCCCTGGTGCCCCTAGGTTTTTTTTTTTTTTTTAATTAAAAAATTTTATTGATGTATTTAGTGAGAGTCATTGTTCATACATGCACATGATCTAATAAGACACTTTGGTCAGTATAATTCTCCGGGTGTTTCCCTTCTTCCTCCCCTCCTCCCTCCCTTTGGCCCCTTTCCTCTACTGGTCTCCCTTTGATTTTCAGGAGGTGCCCTACCCCCCATAACTTTCTTTCCCTTTTCCTCTCTAGCTTCCACAATGAGAGAAAACATACAACCCTTGACTGATAATGGTCTCAAGTTCCATTCGTTTACCTGCCAATGACATAATTTCATTCTCTTTTGTAGCTGAATAAAACTCCATTGTGTATATATACACCATATTTTCTTTATTCATTCATCCACTGACATACACGTAGGCTGGGTACGCATATATCTGTATAGTGTGATGACTTGAATTCTTTAGGATAAATACCGAAGAATGGGATAGCTGGGTTATATGTGATTCCATGCCTAGTCTTTTGAGGAACCTCCATACTGATTTCCATAATGGTTGCACTAATTTACAATTCCACCAACAGCATGAAAGTTCTCTACCCCTCTATAATGGCATCCCTAGTTTGAATTGTTCCCTCATCAGATATGGAATAGGTGGAAAGATAGGGAGCCCATTGAATTGCAAAGCTGGGCTCTTGGAGGTAATGTGTAGATAGAGACCTTTGAGAGTAAAGAGAGATTGCACCATAGAATTTCCTTCTCTCTTTGTCATAATTACTGTGTCTGTTGTGCTTTGGAAACTAGCACAGAAGTCAGGTAAGCTAGGGACTGAAGATGGATGATATTAGAAAGGTCCATGTGTTTAAGAAACAGGCACTCTCATTAGGAGGACAGGCAAGTACTATAATATTATACTACAAAGCACCAAGAACCAGGATGCAAGTATGCACATAGAACAGTTACTTGGAGCCAGGTTCAACGGTATACTCCTGTAATGCCAGAGACTGGGGAGGCTGAGGCAGGAAGATCACATGTTTGAGACCAGCCTCTCAAATTAGCAAGACCCTCAGCAACTTAGTGAGACCCTGTCTCAAATAAAACAAAAAGGACTGGGGTAAAGCACTCCTGGGTTCAGTCCCTAGTACCAAATTAATAACAACAACAAAAGGGCTAGGGATGTAGTCCAGTACTAAAATGCACCTGGGTTCAATCCTTAATATTAAAACATCAATTCTCAATATTAAAACAAAAAATATTAAAACAAAAATCCCAGTTACTTGGAGTTGTGAGTGTAGCTCCTGGAAGAGTTGACATCTAGCATCATTTTGGTTTTTGGTTTTTGGTGATTAGGATTGAACCCAGGGGCACTTACCATTGAACTGCATCTCTAGCCCTTTTAACTTAGAGACAGGGTCTTGCTAAATTGTGGAGGCTGCCTGAGCCTTCTGAGTACCTGGGATTACAGGCATTCACCACCATGCCTGGCTCCACCTACCCTCATTTTAAGGGATGAATTATAGGTAAGGAGCTGGACAGGTGTGGGGTGGGCTGAGTAGAGTGTGGCACAGCCTGCTCTGTGCAGGGGACTGTTAGCAGTTAATTCAAAACCCACAAGGGAGGAAAAAGGTTAGTCAGATTTACAAACCATAATTTTTTTTTTTCAGTTCTGGGGATTGAAACTAGGGTTGTTTTACCACTGAGCTGCCTCCCCAGTCCTTTTTATTTATTTCTTAAAAATTTAAGACAGGGTATAGGCAAATTGCTGAGGCTGGCCTTGAACTCACCTTTCTCTGCCTCCCCAGTCACTGGGATTACTGGCCTCTGCCACAGCCCTGGGAAATAATGATGAATTATTAACGGCAATAGAGTGTGTATGAATGGTTTTAAGCAAGAGCGCAATCAGAAGCCAGTTTAAATGCATTAGAATTCAGAGTCCAGGAGGAACAGAAATAAAGGTCTTCTTTCGAAGATTCCATTTCCCTTGTAAATCCCAAAGGATCAATCCTGTCTGGGGAGGCTGTCTCCTACACACAAGATGTGGCTCTCTTTTAACCTTGTTACCCTCATGTGACCGAGTTCCTCCTGGCAGCCTCTCCTTCCCACATCCAGCTTCAAGTGGGACACAACATTTCTCTGAGGTTTCTAAAAATAATCCTTGCATCAGTTCTAGCTATGGAGTACTATGCAGCTGTCAAAAGAATAAGGACAATCTCTGCACTGGAGATGATTGTCAGGAAGTTTTTTTGTTTTGTTTTATTTGCATTTGTGGGAATTAAACTCGGGGCATCCCAAATGTGAGTCAAGTGCTCTCCTGAGACCAACCTACTTCCTAGCCCCCCGCCTTTTAAATATTTTTTAGTTGTCACTGGACCTTTATTTAATTAATTAATTTATATGCAGTGCTGAGAATCAAACCCAGTGCCTCACACATGCTAAGTGAGTTCTCTATCACTGAGTCACAACCCCAGTCCCCCAGGCCTTTTTAAGTTAAAAAAATTTTTTTTTCATCAGTACTGGGGACTAAATCCAGGAGCAATCTACAACTGAACTATATCCCCTGCCTTTTATTTTTTTTATTTTTAGATGGGTTCTCTCTAAATTTCCAAGGTTGATTTAAAACTTGAGATCCTCCCACTTCAGCTTCCAGAGTTACAGGTGTGCACCACTGTGCTAAGCCAGGAGATATTTTTCAACTAAAAAACTAGAGCTAGGTCTAGGGCTGGGGCTCAGCGGTAGAGCGCTCACCTAGCATGTGTGGTGAGCTATGTACCTATGAGAATGTCCAGAATCCAAAGTACCATCACCACTCAGAAAGCAACTCTTTTTTGTTTTGGAACTGGAATTGAACCCAGGGGCACTTAACCACTGAGCGACATCGAGACATCTCTAGCTCCCTCCCCCCCTTTTAAAAAATATTTTTTTCAGTTGTAATTGGACACAATACCTTTATTTTATTTATTTATCCTTGTGTGGTGCTGAGGCTTGAACCCAGTGCCTTGTACATACTAGGCGAGCGCTCTACTGCTGAGCCACAACCCTAGCACCCCCTAGCCCTTTTTAAAATATTTTATTTCGAGACAGGGTCTCACTGAGTTGCTTAGGGCCTCGCTAAATTGCTGAGGCTGGGTTTGAATTGGTGATCCTCCTGCCTCAGCCTCCCTAGCCACTGGGATTACAGGCATGCTCCATAGGAACTCTTGCAAGGCTAGCGGGAATACAAAAAGATACAGCCACTGTGACAGTTTGATAGTTTCTTACACTTCCAACAACGCTTGTATTCCTTTGGTATTTACCCAAATGAGTTGAAAACGTGTCTACTCAGGACCCCTCCCAGGGGCACGTGCCCTCCAGTCTCTGCCACTGTGTGCCTGTCACACTTCAGGCAGTCCTGCCCTAACTGCTGGACAAGGCACTGCTGCCCCTGAAGCAGGAGTTTCAGGCCAATGGTGACAGTGTGTAGCCCTCCCAGGGTGTTCTAGTGTCCAGTGGGTGGGGCAGGGCCACATCCCTGGATTCATTGCCACATGGCTACCCTAACTGAGCAATCAATATTGATTGCCACTTGATTTTTTTTAAATTTATATTTCTTTTTTTTATTTTTTTTTAATTATTAGTTGTTCAAAACATTACAAAGCTTTTGAAATATCATATATAAATTTATATTTCTATTTAAAAAAATTTTTAGTTATACATGGGCACAATATCTTTATTTTGTTTATTTATTTTTATGTGGTGCTGAGGATCAAACCCAGGGTCTCACATGTGAGAGGCGAGTGCTCTACCGCTGAGCCACAACCCCAGCTCCAATTGCCACTTGATTTTAAAAAAGTAAAATAACCAAACTTAGTTGTTGTTGTTTTTTTTTTTTTTGTTATGCTTTTTTCTTTCTTTCTTTTTTTTTTTTTTGGTCTGGGGATTTAACCCAGGGGTGCTTAACCACGGAGCTATATCCCCAACCCTTTTTATTTTTCATTTTATTTTGAGACAGAGTCTCACTAAGTAGCTGAGGGTCTCATTAAGTTGCTGAGACTGGCCACAAACTTGTGATCCTCCTGACTCAGCCTCTTGAGTCTCTGGGATTATAGGTGTGTGCTACCACACCTGGCTATAGTTTGGTTTTGAAATGGGGTCTTGCTGGGTTTCCAGGCTGGTTTCAAGCAATCCTCCTACCTCAGCGGAGGCAGATGCTTGTTAGACTTTTGTCAATATTATTTACAATAAGCAACAGCCCATTTTGAATAGCTGCAGGTAATGCACATTCAAGAGTAATTTCTTTGTCCACTTGAGACCATTTATTTGCTCCTTATTTGCCACTCTTGTTGTCTTGCTTCACTCTTCTTGCTTTAGTTTCTTTTCTTTTTTGATACCAGAAATTGAACCTTTTATCTTGAGACAGGGTCTCACTGTGTTGCTTAGGCTGAGTCTAGTTTGAACTCAAGATCTTCCTGTCTCAGTCTCCTGAGCTGCTGGGATTACAGGTGTGCACCACCACATCTAGCCTGCTTTAGTTTCTTGTCTAAATAAATCTACTTGTTTTAGCAACATGTAGCCAGCATTCCATCATGTATCCAAGAGAGTTGTAAAGTCAAATTTGATATGGATTTTTTCCAAGATGTTTCATTTTGAGCTGTTCCTGAACATTCCATTATAATCTTTTTATTAACCAAAGAATGTTAACAGTATCAGCACAGTTAGGCTGGGTTTCCTGACAAGTTCAACTATGTGCTATAGAGGACACATGGCCCCAAAAATGCTTCTGGATATTTGGCTAGGATTCTGACTTGTTCACCTTAACTATTTATTTATAGTTCTGGGGATTGAATTCAGGGACTCACGTATTCTAGGCAAGTGTTATACCATTGAACTCTACCCCAGCACTTTTTTTAAAAAATTTTTATTTTTTAGTTTTCGACAGACACAACATCTTTGTTTGTACGTGGTGCTGAGGATCGAACCCGGCCGCATGCATGCCAGGCAAGTGCGCTACAGCTTGAGCCACATCCCCAGCCCAACCCCAGCACTTTTTAAATTTTATTTTGAGACAGGGTCTTGCTAAGTTGCCAAGGCTGGACTCAAACTTGTGATCTTCCTGCTCAGTCTTCCCATAGCTTTCCAAGCAGCTGGGGTTACAGGTGTGTGCTATCATGCCTGACTACCTTTATCTTTATTAACCACATCAGTGCCATTACCATAGAATTTCCCTTGATAATCTTTTAAAGCAATGCTTAAAATCAATAGTAGCTTCCCCAAAATCCTTCCTTTGAGTCAAACAGTTAAATACACATGCCTGTTTCATTTAGACCTACATAGGTATGAATTTTAAAATAAATAGGAATTAATATTACAAAATGTTCCTCAGCTACTATTAAAAACACTATATTAATGACAGTAGAGAGAGAAGAGGGGAGGGGAGGGGAGGGGAGGGGGGATAGTAGAAGATAGGAAAGGCAGCAGAATACAACAGACACTAGTATGGCAATATGTAAATCAATGGATGTGTAACTGATGTGATTCTGCAATCTGTATACGGGGTAAAAATGGGAGTTCATAACCTACTTGAATCAAAGTGTGAAATATGATATATCAAGAACTATGTAATGTTTTGAACAACCAACAATAAAAATTAAAAAAAAAACCACTATATTAATTTCTGAGTACTTCTGGAGCCACAAACTGAGATAGGAAGAACAACAGTGAGAAAGATTTGACCAGTTAATTAATTTCTCTCTTTCATCATGGGGATTGAGCCCAGGAGTATTTTACCACCATGCTACATCCCTAGTCCTTTTTATTATTTATTTTCAGACAGGGTCTTCCCCCCTACTGGGAACTGAACCCTGGGACACTCTATCACTGAGCTACCTCCCCAGCTCTTTGTTTTTTTTTTTTTTTTTTAAGGAGAGAGAGAATCTTTTTTGTAGATGGACTAGGTGAGTGCTCTACCTCTGAGCCACAATCCCAGCCCCCCAGCTCTTTTTATATTTAAATGTTTTTCATAGTATGGCTAATTTTATTAAGGGATACATTTCCTTACACACACATTTACCCCTATGTATCAACATACTTTGTCATGTGACCTCATAGATTCCTTTATGTGCATGTTCCCACCCCTCAACTTTTGGATAAGCATGAAATTTGCTTAGGGCAATGGAATGTTATTGGGAAAAATATGGAATGCTTCACGAATTTCGTGTCATTCTTGCTTAGGGGCCATGCAAATCTTCTCTGTGTTGTCCCAATTTTAGTATATGTGCTGCCGAAGTGAGCACTTTATGTTTAATTTTGAGACTGGGTCTTGCTAAGTTGATAAGGCTGGCCTTGCTGGCCTTGAACATGTCATCCTCCTCCTCAGTTTCCTGAGTTGCTCAGATTACAGGTGTGTGCCATCACACCAGACAGTTTTATCTATTTTCTTATCTAATTACTTCTGATCTCTTAAAATATTCTTGGTACAACCTACTGACCTTTGTGGCATTTGGAATCAGTGACATCGTGTTTCTAGGACATGGCTTCTGAGATGTGTGGAAGCGCTTCTCTGGGCGTGAACCATGTTATTACCAGAGATGATGTTTTTAGAGTCACAGGCTCTTCTGTACCAATGCCTAGTTCTGGGTCCTGATCTACAGAGGAAGCCATGTGTTCTAATTTTTTTTTTTTTTGCACTGGGGATTAAACCCAGGGGTGCTTTACCACTGGGCCACATCCCCACCCCCACCTTTTTATTTTTTATTTTGAGACAGAGTCTCACTAAGACACTGAGAGTCTCATTAAATTCCTGAGGCTGGCCTTGAACTTGTGATCCTCCTGCCTCAGCCTCCTGAGCCACTGAGATTGTGGGTGTGCACCACCGCTTCCAGCAGTCTTGTGTTCTTTTATGAAGACATTTTTAGTATGTTTGTGATGTTGTGGGGTCCTCTAAAGCTTGGGTGCTACTGGAAGGATTCAGCATGGAAGGGGCCAGAATGAAAGTGTTCCTGTGATGGGGCTGGGGATGTGGCTCAAGCGGTAGCGCGCTCGCCTGGCATGTGTTCAGCCCAGGTTCGATTCTCAGCATCACATACACAAAGATGTTGTGTCTGCCGATAACTAAAAAATAAATATTAAAAAATTCTCTCTCTCTCTCTCTCTCTTTAAAAAAAAAAAAAAGTGTTCCTGTGAGTGTACCTTTATAGTTTTGACTTCGGGACCCTGAAAATTATCTGAATAATTTAAAAACAAAATTAAATTAAAAAACAATTCAACTCTAAAACCACTCCAGTAATATAGATTTTTACTGAAAGGACAGTGAAGAAATATACACATAACAGCACAAAACTCCTAAATTAGACATTCTTTCCTGGCTTTACCCAATCTATCTCTTTTTTTTAAAATATTTTTTTGTTTGTTTGTTTTTGGTAGACACAACATCTTTGTTTGTATGTGGTGCTGAGGATCGAACCCAGGCCACACGCATGCCAAGCTAGCGCGCTACCGCTTGAGCCACATCCCCAGCCCCCTTTACCCAAACTCTTAACCTTCACCTGGCTGGGCACAAATCAGGAGCCACTCAAGCAGGAACAAACTTTATTTCCGAACGCCACCCACGTGGCCCTCCCAGGCACATCACACCAACCGGAACTCCCTCACCTTCCCTTGGGCTCCGCCAGAACTCAAGGGTCCGGGAAAACTCCCCCTATTGCCGGAGCCACCCTATTACGGACAGGAGGGGTCTATATACAATTGAATACACAGCCTGTTTCAATCCAGCATCATCCAGTCACAGCAATTATACACAGCTTAACTTAATTATCATCATCTTAATGGCTCACCTCAACCATTACTTCTGGCAAAATGCCAGGGGCTATTCCAACTCGCTGTGGCTCTCAACATTCACCCCCTCATAACCACTAAAAATCTCAGTTGGGCATGGTTGCACACACCTAAAACCAAGCAACTTGGGAGGCTGAGGCAGGAAGATGGAAAGTTCAAGGCCAGCCTGGGCAATTTAGCAAGACCTGTTCTCACAACAAAATTAAAAGGGCTGAGGGCCTCTGGATTCAATTTCTAATACCACAGGGGTGGCATGGGGTGGTGATGCCTTCTCTAGCCCCAGCTGGAATCTTTCACCAAGCAAAACAAAAGCCTTGTAGCTAGGACAGTAGATACCTACTAGTACTGAACAGGGCCTCAGTTCACCCCACTGCATCTTCCCTTACAAAATCCTGCAAGGATAGCACTTCTAGGCATTCAATTTTCTCAAGATCTGGTTTATGGATTTCTGGGACTCCCACTGGCAAGCAATTTGAACTTCCTCCCTGAGTCAGTTCCAGTCTTTGTCATTGTCCCCAGCTGGGTTTCCTGAAGGGCAAGGGCTGTGGCCAATTACGGGTGTTTGGATTAGTCAGTCTCAGGTCACTCAAAGGGGAGGTTTTGTTCCCAAACTAATGGAAATACTCTCTTAGAGGATCCTGCCAATTCTGAGATATTTAGGTGATTCTTCGTATAGAAAGCTGACTGGTTAATTGTATATGGTGTAGGCACCACAACTTTGCCAAGTTTGATTTTTGGACAAATGGAGTGTGAATCACTAAAACCGGATTTTTGAGATGGGATTAGATTCCTTGCTTCTCCAATTTTCTTCTGGGTTCTTATCTTGCAAATTTGAAAAATGAAATCCACGGACAATAATGGAAGGGAAGAGTAAACAGAATAGGATTTATTTAAGTGAGAAGAGTTGGAGTACTGGAGATGTGGGAGAGGGCCAGATAGCAGGAAAACCCATTCTGGTGTGCTGGCTCAGGGGCTTACATGGTTTGGGGTATGAGAATTGATGGAAATTTTATGTTAAATAGACATTGAAAAGCATTGGCTGCTTCCTTTAGCCTGAGTTTTAATCCTTTCTGTAACTCCCATCTGGGTTCACTCCCACCTTCCATTTTCTTGCTTCTCTGGGCCCAAGGAGTTGGCTGGGATGTTCCCACAGATGCACCTCATCATGGTCTTTTACATTTGAAATAGGCCTTGATGGTGCCCATTAATATTTCTTCCAGTTAGTCTCCTGCTGTGGTCTCTGCCTTTGAATAAGACCTTAATTGAGACCCATTGCTTGACCACTACCTATTCTTTTTCAGCACTAGTAGGATGTCCAGGAAGCAATTGGAACCTGAAGTTTGCAGGACAGGTTCAGGCTGAAGGCACAGATTTAGAAATGATGTGGAGAGGAGAGGCGGCTATGATGGAAACCAAGGTCAAGCATGGAGGAAGTGGTCAGTTCTGTCAAGTGCTGCAGGACATTTGATTAAGAGCAAAATAGTGGGGCTGGGGTTCTAGTTCAGTGGTAGAGCGCCTGCTTTACACGTGTGAGGCACTGAGTTTGATCCTCAGCAACACATTAAAAAAACCCACATAGATAAAACGATAAAATATGAAATTGTATCCATCTACAACTAAAAAAAAAAGAGCAAAACAGTGTTCCTGGGACAAGTAAGATCCCTGAAGAATGAAGAAACCAGACACGGTGGGTGGAGCAGGCCTGTAACAACAGCAACTCAGGAAGCTTAGGCAGGAGGATGGCAAGTTCAAAGCCAGCAACTTAGTGAGGCCCTAAGCAACTCAGCGAGACCCTTTCTCTAAATAAAATACAAAAAAGGGGGCTAAAGATGTGGCTCATTGGTTAAGTGCCCCTGGGTTTAATCCCTGGTACCAAAAAGCAAGCAAACAAACAAACCAAAAACCAACCCTGAAGAGGAGGATAGGAGTGGTGGGATAGAGTAGCTCAAAAGTGGGGTGCTTATATTCCCCAAGACCTGAAATTGGAGAAAGTACATAGTATGACAATAAAAACTACACCAGCAACAATAACCCCCACAACAAACCATGAATGGGCAGGGGAATAAAATGAATTTTCATATGTTTTTTTCTTTGTTTAGATAAATTAACATTTTATGTTCACAGATTGGATTGGGCTAGAATTAAAAATACACTATTTAGTATAATCAAGTAACAAAATTGAGGAGTTGGAGTCTAATGTTTAAAGAAAAAGAGGGGAAATCACAAGAGAAAGAGAATTATCTCGAATTGGTGCCTAATCAGTGTGTGGGGGTGGGGTGGGGGGGAGTGCCTGGAAAATGGAATTGTAGAGACTGCAGTCCTTGCTCTGTACCACAGTGTAACCTCTACTGTGTCCCCAGTGCCTTAGTAAAGGTCTGCTGCATACCTTAACTTTGTATCAGTGACGCTTTGGGGAATGAAGGACTCCGAAAGACTGGGGTGTTCAGGGTGGGGTGAAGGGGAACACTTTTAGGAACCCAAGTCAGAGAGGAGATGGAGAATTCAAGTCAAGTAGGAAATTAGAGTAAAGTTGATAAGTTATCCAAGTGTCCTTGGAGTTAGTGGAAAATACCAGGATTCCCGAAATATTTGGAATATGGTTTCGAATATATTTCGAGTACGCATTTGAGCATTAAAGGACCACTTCCTAAGGAACCTGGAGCTTCCCAGGCGCAGATTCAACAATAGCGTGTAAAAGTAGACAAAATAATAGGGGCCGGGACAGGAAGCTGAGCTGCTTCTTTTTTCACAAGGACATCTACAGAGGACATTGGAAAACCTGATGAGAAAATTTGGAATAGCAATCTTGGAATCTCCCGGAACAATGTTTCCTCTTGTCTTATGAATGAATAAGACGACGAGGCAGTGGGTATGAGCGGGATGCGGAGACGATGCTACCCCAGAGCCCAGCCCAGAGAAGACGACCTACGACTTGAGCCTAAAGAGCCCACTCTCCATCTCCGGGAAGAAGAAAAACAACCAAACGTAGCCTCATTCCAGGCGGGATCCTTTAGTGGGCGGGGCTGAAAGGGCGTATTCCGACACTTCCCGTCAATGGACCAATCATCACCTCAAAGGGGCGGGGATGTTAGTAGGTCTCCGCCCCTCTTTTTGGAACGCACATCTGTTTGGGCGCCCTTCAAACGGACCAATGAACGCTCGACATTCCTGGCTTGGACCCTCACCGATTGGCCGGATATAGTCCTCCCTCCCTCCTTGTCACGCCTCTTGTCCCACTCCTTCGCACACAAGATGGCTGCGCCCAGCGAAGTAGAGGCCGCGCTCGGGGTTTGCTGAGGCCGGCTCCCTCTCCCATTCCCTCTTTGGGCGTCCAGCGCCGCGAGCGGGAGGACGGGGGCCGGGCGGGGACAGGGGCACCTGCGTAGCTGGACCGCGAGACGCGCCCAGCTAGCGCCGCCCCCACCCGGCCCCGGCCCGGCCCGATCCGATCCCATCCCATCCCATCGGTTCCCGGTCTCCTCCCGGTCTGACCCATTGCCTGGCGGTGGTACGCCACACCAGGCCTCCAAAGCCGAGGTCTCTCCTCCAGACTGTGCTCACCTTCACTTCAGAGATGTTTGGCTTCTTCCCTCCCAACCAGCCCGCCTTCAAAACCGGGACTCTTGGAGCGGCATCTGGCCCCCTTTCCCTCTATTAAGACTCCCCTTCTCTCTAACCCACTTTTTCCTTAGCTTTTCGTTCCCCCTGATTTGGAGGCTGCTCACTTACCTTCCAAATTAATTCCTGATCACCCAAAATATTGACAACCTTGACAGCGCCCTCAACTGAGGAGCCAGCCTTTCTTTTGGACTGACCTCCATATCCCTATCATGGAGGCTGTGTACCTGGTAGTGAATGGGGTGGGCCTGGTGCTGGACGTGCTGACCTTGGTGTTGGATCTCAACTTCCTGCTCGTGTCCTCCCTCCTGGCTTCCCTGGCCTGGCTCCTGGCCTTCATCTACAACCTGCCACACACGGTACTGACTAGTCTTCTGCACTTGGGCCGAGGTGTCCTGCTTTCACTGCTGGCCTTGATGGAAGCCTTGGTCCGGTTCACCTTTGGGGGCTTGCAGGCCTTGTGTACTCTGCTGTATAGCTGCTGCTCTGGCCTTGAGAGCCTGAAGCTCCTGGGGCACCTGGCATCTCATGGGGCATTACGGAGCCGGGAAATACTGCACAGGGGTATCCTCAATGTGGTCTCCAATGGCCATTCTTTGCTGCGCCAGGCCTGTGACATCTGTACTATTGCTATGAGCCTGGTGGCCTATGTGATCAACAGCCTGGTCAACATCTGCCTCATTGGCACTCAGAACCTCTTCTCCCTGGTGCTGGCCCTCTGGGATACAGTTACGGGCCCTCTGTGGAGGATGACGGATGTGGTGGCTGCCTTCCTGGCCCATATTTCCAGCAGTGCTGTGGCCATGGCCATCCTCCTTTGGACCCCCTGCCAACTAGTATTGGAACTGCTGGCCTCAGCTGCCCGACTCCTGGCCAGCTTTGTACTTGTCAATATCACTGGCCTGGTGTTACTGGCTTGTGTGCTTGCAGTGACAGTGACTGTGTTGCACCCAGACTTCACCCTGAGACTGGTCACCCGAGCACTCAGTCAGCTTCATACCTGGCCATCATACCATCGACTGCGAGAGGACGTTGTCAGGCTGTCTCGCCTAGCCCTGGGCTTGGAGGCCTGGCGCCAAGTATGGAGCCGCAGCCTACAGCTGGCGAGCTGGCCATACCGGGGAGGGGCACCAGGGGCCCCTCAGGGTGGCCCTAGGAGGGTATTTTCAACCAGGACCCAGGGACAGGACACTCTTCCTGAAGCAGGGCCCAGATCAGAGGCAGAAGAGGAGGAGGTCAGTACCATAAGAGTGACACCTGCCCGGGGCCGGGAGAGGCTCAATGAGGAAGAGTCTACAGCTGGGCAAGACCCGTGGAAGTTGCTAAAGGAGCAAGAGGAGCGGAAGAAGTGCGTCATCTGCCAGGACCAGAGCAAGACTGTGCTGCTTCTGCCCTGCAGGCACCTGTGCTTATGCCAGGCCTGCACTGAAATCCTGATGCGCCACCCCGTCTACCACCGCAACTGCCCGCTTTGCCGCCGGGGTATTCTGCAGACCCTCAATGTCTACCTCTGAAGACTCCCTCCCTGCCTGTCTACTCTCCACGCTCCACACAGGCACCTGCTCTGGGACAGAATTAACACCTCACTGCTGGGTCCTGGCCTGAAATCCTCTGCCCTTTGGTTGTCCTGCTAAGCCTCAAGCCATACATCCAGAACACAGAGATGGGACACTATGGAAGTCTTTGATCTGGGGGGGGGGGCAGGGCAACATAGCTTCTCTGTACCCAGTTGGGTCCCTTTGATGCTGAGGGTGGTGAGTATGTCACTATGCAAAGGTCCTGAGACTGTGTGCTGTGGGTTCTCCTCCAACTTGCCCAGGCGCACCCACATACCAGCCTCTGGGGCTACCTGTCTCTGCTTCTGGTTTTCCTGTTGGAGATTTGTAGGTACTCCCCCTGCCTCTTTCCCACTTTCCCCCCAGCTTCTGCAACACAACACATCAGTGTCACTTGGATATTTTGGCAACTCAGGGGCCTTGGAATGATCTTGAACCTTTGTGTTCAGCCAGAGCCCCTGTGCCCTGGTAGGTTTGGGGGTGGAATCTCTCAGGTGCCCTTAGAGCCACTTCTGCCTGTCATGATCTTAAGAGGCTCTCTCCCAACCTGATCCAAAAGCTGGGATCAGTTTACCTCTGGGAGGGGTGTGCATCTGCACCTGATCTAGGGACCATGTAACCTCAGGCACCCCAGCTCCACAGGGAGCCTCAGGAGGGATAACCAGATTTCTACTCATTCCCCTTTTATTCCTCACTTTACATAGAAAAAATGGCATTCCTCTTTGTCTCTCCCTGACATTAGGGAGGGCAGCTGTGCACATTTCACTAGGGTCCAAACAGAAGGGGCCAGGGCTTAGGGGCATGCAGCTCCCTGAGGGGTCTGTTTGCCCAGTTTCCAATGAATAAAGTTCTCTTGACAGCTCTGACCGCGTCTGTGTGCATCTCTGCAAAAGTTAATAGTTGATCAAGGTGACAGATGCTACAGAAGGATCTTTCAGTCCTGCTAGAGTCAGGAAGGTATGTTCTCTGGTAGGGACCAGGCCTTGAACTGGCGCCTGGAGAAGAGGGGAAATAAGGCAGGAGGGCCATGCCAAAGGGAGGGTCTGTGCCAGGTGTGGCTGGGTTAGCTCTCACCCCTTCCAGTTAGTCCTTTCACACACAAGTTTCTAGAAAAGCCTTCCCTGTCTTCCATTTCTGCCAGAATTAAGTCTTGGTAGAGCTGAATGTAAACTTCTTACTCTTTAAGTCTACCTTCTCAGCTTTCCCTTTGGTGCCATTCTTCCCAGGAGGGGCCTTGGGGTCCTGATGTCTGGAGGAGCTGGGGCTTGTCTCTTGTTTCCTGGCACAGAGACTAGTGCTATGATGGGCTGGAGGAGGGCTGTGGGGCCTCCTGGTGGAGAGCAGGGAACTGAAGCTCAGGAGGCCTGAGGCCTATCTCTGGCTCCAGTGTGGCCCAATGCCCATGATCATAGCTGCCCTCACATGACCAGAGAGAAGGGGCACTCCCCCATAATTGTGTGTTCCCTCTAAGAGTATAATGCCTGGGACTGTCTTCTGGAAGGGGAGGAGGTAGGTGGGTCCTGAAGAAACTGGTTTGAGGCCCCTCCAGTCTAGGTTGATAGGCTGAGCAGACTGGGACTGGCAAGCTCTGATTTATTAGTCATTAGATTGAGGCTGGGCTCTCAAGTTCAGAGGAGGGGAGCTTCCAAGGGGCTTTGTGTTCAGCCTCAGACTTAGTGGCTTGGCCCACCCAGGTTGTGCCCAGCACAGTGGGGGAGAGTTACCCACCTACATCAGAGGTGGGAGGCTTGTGGCTGGGTATGGCTCTTTCTCTTCCCTTCCCCAAACTCTGGAGAGGGAGCTAAACAAGGGGAGGCTTGGCTCCTTCCAGTCTCTGTTTAATGTGGGGATAAACATTTTATGAGGGAAGATAAACTTCCTGAGATGGAAGTAAAGCACCCCATTTCCTCCACCCTCATCTGGAACTCCTTTGGCAGACCTTAATACCCTTCCTCTCCTTAATCACCCCAGAAGTGCTGACTGAGCTCAAGCTACCAATGCTTGTTGCATTCTGAAACTGGGGCGCCCCCTTGTGGTTTCCAAAGAAATAACTTATCTTGACATCCAAGAACATCATTCACCTAGCATGGGGATAGAGCAATAACTTTCCAGTAATCCAGGGACCAGACAAACAGCCAGAGTAGCCATAAATAAAAACCTTAGCCTTTTGTTGTTGGATCAGGGCAGGGTATGTGTGGTGAAGGCAGTGCCCATCTGATTTGGCATCTTTGAGTCAGAAAAGACACCCCTTTCTCTGGGTGGCCCCACAGCAGGAGGGTACCCCCTCCCCCAAACACCCCTTATACTCCTTTTCACAATGTCTGAAACCCATGTGACAGCTCTGTGAAGCAGGCTGTCATTCCTCTGGGCCTGCTTCCTGCATTTCCTACCCCATCCCATCCAAGAACGCCCAGTTTGCTTGCACAGCCCACCAGGATACTCAGAAACAGAGTATCCCCACCACTAAAGAAAGGCTGAAGCCAGTAAGAGGGTTTGTTAAATTTATTAAATGATCTCTGAGAAAAGGGTTGGTCCCTGAAGCAGGAGAGATGGAGGAGGATCCAGAGAAGCAGAGGACCAGGAAAAGAACACCCCACCTTGGGCCAGAGCAACCAGGGGGACCCACATTTGCTAGTGCAGTACATTCCTTTAGTGTTGGGCAGAAATCCAGCCACTGCCCCATGCTGCCAGCACCAGACCTCAGACAGCCTGGGTCTCCATTTCTTGCTTGCCACAGGACGGAGAGGCCTCTATTCCACTTCCCTAGTCATTCAGAATATTCCGGGGGGGCCAGCCCTCCCGAATGTGCCGCTGTCAGTGTTACACCCTTCTCTTGTAGAAGCAAGAGAGCGGGAGCTCACTTTCCAGTAGGCACTAAGCAAAGACTGGAGAGCTGTGCCAGTCGGAGTAGACAAGAAATCCAGAGAAGGTGCTGTCTGTCTTGATGCTGGCATAGATGCCAATGTAATCACCCACGCCCACCTGCACCCACACCTGGTCCTCTGGCTCCAGTCTCACCATGGCACCCCCGGAGAGCGAGGCTGGCTTGGGCCACCCTCCGAAAAACTGGAAGAAAGAAGCGATGGACTCGCCGTTTTTGACCAGATCGAACTGCAGACTGGCCCGGTAGACGGTGGCATGGACTGCGAAGTAGTAGACCCCCGGCACTTGGCAGGTGAATTTGCCGGTGGTGGCGTCGTAATGTCCCTGCTCGTTCACCAGCACGCGGTCAAAGGGTAGGGGCGCATCGGCAGGCGGAGGCACCCGGCTCTCAGAGCGCTTAGCGCTAAAGGCGGAGCGCGGAGGCACAGAGCACTCGCCTGCAGGCCCGGTTGCCCCCATGGGTCCCGCCTCTCCTCGCGGCCCGGGTTCCCCACGCGGCCCCGGCAGTCCTGCGGGACAGGGGGAGGGTTAAGAATGGTGCCTGTTGCGGTGGGATCAGCCCGCAGCGGGGTGCAGGAGGGCGACTTCAAGAACTCCCACTCTCGCTCAGCCTCACTGAGCCTCCGAAAAGCCGCTTCCTCTCTCCGCCCCAGTCTCTGCCCCGGTTTTCTGCAGGGGTTGGGGTAGATCTGAGCGGCTGAGCAAAGAGGGTCTCAAGAGTGCCCCGCCCCGCCCCGCCCCGCCGACCTGAGTGGTGGGGCATTAGCGCCCCCTAGAGGGAGCCCCGAATCCTGCGGAACCCGAGGGCACAGGAGAACCACAGTGGCTCCCACATCCCATTTGGACCTCAACAAAGGTGCTTCCTTACCCGGCCTCCCGCCCTCGCCTTTCTCGCCGGGAGTCCCGGGCAAGCCGTCGCGGCCATCGCGGCCGTCGCGGCCAGGCAGGCCCTGGCTGCCATGGTGACCCGGTGTGCCTGGAAGGCCCGGGTGGCCCGGGCACAAGCTGGGGATCTTGTTATCTTCCAGTGGGGGCGAGCCGGACGCCAGGCTCAGGAGCAACAGGGCGAGGAGAGGCCTCATGATGCCGGCACCGGGAGCCCGAGCGCCGGTGTCCTCTCGTCGTCTGTGGGTCGGGCAGGGCTGGAGTCGGAACCCAGAATTCTGGCACCCGCCTCGCTCTCCACCCTTGCTCAGCCCAACCGGTCCCCACCCCACTGCCATGCCCCAGAGGCTGAGCGGGCGCGCTGGAGGATGGAAAAAGGGGCGCCCCAGAACTCAGAAGCTGGAGAACACAGGCGAGAGGGAAAGGAGAGGCCGGCCCTCCCTCCTTCCCTCCCTCCCACCCCAGCCGGCGCCCAGACTTTCCCACAGTCTCCTCCCTCACCCCATTCCCCCTCCTCTGCCGGACTCACCCACTCCCAGCTCCCCGGCGCTGCTGGCTCTCTCAATGGCCTCCTTTGAGACGCTCGCCACTTCGGACCCTCCTTTTGGCTTTGCTCCCGCCCTGCACTTCACCCCACCCAGGTACCCCCTTGTCCTCGTCTTTCCCTGGTCCTGGTTCACTCCTGGTCGGTTCTGCTCTGCTCCTCCCAGACTCCAGGGGGAAACCAGTTGTTCAAGGGCCAAGAGCTCCAGGCCGGGAAATAGCAGGGAAATAACTCGTGGTGTCGCCCGGCCGTCGGCCAAAGTTTGGGAGGAGAAGGGAGGGGGAGGGAGAATTTGAGCAGGGCACTGAGAGGCAATTGGTGAGAGCCAGACGCTAAGGGCTCTGGTTCCCAGGAGCAGGAGGGAGAGATGGTGCAATGACAGAGACCAAGGACAAGACTCTAGACCATGGATAAGTGGACCAGCCAAGAGCAGAGGGTGAGAGTTCCAGAGACTGAGAGCCAGCAGGAACAGGGCCTTTGAATCTATAGGCACTCAATACAGTTTTGTTGACTAAATGAAAAAAACAAAGGGCAGGTGACAGAGAACCTGAAAAAGCAGATGGAAAAGAGAAAGCAAAAGATAGGAAACCCTGCATGGAAAGCCTCTACATTGTCCAGTGGCACAGTGTGAAGCCAGGTCAGCAGCCTTTGGCAAGTAAAGGAACAGGGAAGGAGAGTGAAGGTGGGAGGGCTCCATTAGCCAGGGACTGAGGACTCAGTCTCTCTTCCTACATAGGAGGACCCAGAGAGGATGGACAGAGTTCTATGCAAAAGTCCCCTCTTCCCTTGTCCCCTGCCTGCTTGCCCATAAAGGCAAAAGCCTGTGGGCAGGCAGAGGCAGGGCCAGCATGAGGGTCAGGGCTGTGCACAGGCTTCCAAACCAGCTGCCTCAGGCAGCCTGTTGCAGTTGAAGGGCCAGGGGGTGCCCAGTAGTGCCAGGCCAGATTGGCACTGTCTCTCTGCCTCCTGGCAGACAGAGCGGCAAGGGGGAAGGACACTGCCCAGCAGGGTGCAGCGGGGCACAAGCAGCCCACAAAGGAGCCTCCGAAAATTCTGGTAGCAGGGAAGGCTTGTTAGGCTCTGTGGGAAGAAGAGATCAGCCCTCAGGTGCTCAGCTCCCCAGGTTCCCTCCCCTTCCTGTGGCCTCCCTCCTTGTCTCTGTCCAGAGCACCTTGTAGCCTCTGAGGACATCTACCACCTCCTCCTGGGTGGCCATGCCCACCCAGATGTTAGGGAAGGCCGTGGTGTTGTAACTCAGACCGATGCACATCTCCACCTGGATAGGCTCACAGGCCAGCTCTGCAGGGATGGGAGAAGGGGTCACTGTGGGGACAAGTCACTTCATTACTCTGGGTCCTTACATGGGTCGGATGGAGATTGTTGTGAAAATCCAAAGAGTTAACAAGGAGAGAGGCTTTATACACATCAGGGATCCCTGTTCTTCTCAAGAGCCATCTCCAAGCAGCAGTTGCCAATCCTGGGCATCATGCAGCCACCTCTTTGATCTCAGGGAATGTGGGGTGCCCATATTTGCAGGAAGTACTTGGGCATCTGTAATAAACTCATCCACTCTGTGTAAAATCTCATCTTCATCTTTGAAGTGGGTTGTGGAGAGGACTGTGTGTGACAAGGTAGCTGATTCTTGAAGCCCCAAACATTGATTCCCAGATTCCTGGGTCCTTTTGGTGTGACACTAAGTACCACTGCCCCCACCAGTTGAGAGTCTCTCCAGGACTCTGTGAAGTAGCCCCACAGTCAGGAGAGTAAGACGCAACTGGTCCCCCAACTCCAATCAGGGAGGAGGGAAAGGAATGTTGGGGAAGGTGCTGGACACCCAGCCTGCTCAGGATTGGGGCCCATTCAGGGTGTCAGTGCAGGCTTCTCACCTGGGGGTGGGAGCAAGGGACTGCTGCAGTTCTTGTCATTGTTGCCATCTATACAGTCTCTCCACAAGTCACACATCCACTGCAGATCCCTACACCCTCCATTCTGGCACAAGAACTTTCTGGGTCCACAGGGGTCTGTAGGCACAGGGGGTATGGCAGTACCCTGGAACTGCCCCCGCTCCGGGGTGCCCTGACCAGGTCCAGAGCCCTCTTCTGTTCTGTGGAGGTGTCTCTACTGCCCACACCCACTCGCCCAGGGGTACTTACTCTCTGTGGCATTGAAGGCCTTGAAGGTGGCGGAGAAGCCCCCGCTGCTGATGCTATGGTCTGTCCGGAAGAGCACAGCCAGTTCATGATGCGAGGAGACGAGATGTGGAGGTGTCTCTGCTCCACAGAACCTGCCCACAACAGAGTGTTGTTCTGGGCATGTGACCCCAGGCCATCTGCTACATCTCTGAGCTGGGGCTCTGGGACTTGCCAGGGATAATTGGAAACAGTTGCTGCTCTCAGAACTTAGGATATGGTGAGGAGGACAAACAGAGTCAGTAGACAAAGTTTTAAACTACTTGGGCTTGAGTCCCTTCAGGAGGGCTTGTGGGGGAATGGAAATGGCCCTCCAGGGTGGTCAAAATGGGGGTGGAGAGGGGTTTGCCAAAGGACTTCCTGGGGTGGTGCAGTTGCAGGCATGAGGGCTTTGAGATAAGCATGCACAAGCCTTTTAGGGTGAAGGCGGAGACCCGTGGCCTGGAGTGGCAGAAGAAAACAAGGTTGGGGAGTAAGTTGGGCCCATGTGTAGGAAGCTTGGTGTGTCAGCAGTGGAGGATGGGTTAGCTGCTCAGCTACCCTGGCTCCTGTACCTGCCCAGGAGGCTGAGGGCTCCTGAGCTGCTGGTCTCATACACCTCCACGTAGTCAAACTTGCACTCGTCCTGTGCTTCCAGGCTGAAGTTCCAGAATTGGAGTTCTATGCCATGTCCAACAGGCACGGAGATATGCCAGGTGCAAAGCTGGGGGAGGGTGCAGATGGAGAAACCCATGGGCCCTTCTCCTGTCCCACTCCGGGAATCCAGGATGAGCTTCAGAAGGGACTTCTTAGCCCAGCGCAAGCTTGTGCCCACCCAGCTTCCCAGTGGAACGCAAGAAGCCAGGTCCGCGTGATGGAGGCCTCCTGGGTCAGGGTGAGCCAGACTGGAGCTTGCCTGAGAGTGTGGTCCTGTTTCCTCAACCCCAGGGCTTGTCTTGATAAGATGAAAAGTCTCCTTTAATTTTCCAGGAAACTCTTGACTTTCCTGCACATGTGTCCTTACAGGGAAATACGTGGGAAAGACAGGAGCCCCATTTATAGATGAGGAAACTGAGGCTCTTAAAAGGGGAAGGATCTTTAATGTGGCTAGTCTCAGCAAAAGATGGGTTTGCCCAACATAGGAATATCTGGGTACACAGTAGGTACTTAATAATGTTCCCTTCCGGTCTGCTTGAGTTCTGACTTTCCCAAGTCCAAGGCAGTGTCTACCATGCTGTTCCCAGTCACACTAACCTGGGTGCTCTACCAGCTCCCCTGGGCACCACACTTACCTGTTGGTGAGGGTGCTGCTGTAGGTCACTGGGCGTGGAGAAGGTGCCCTGCAGCCCGGTCAGATTCCCCCCACACCCTGTAGGGAGGCGGAAGGGCTCATGAGTTGCTAGGGCCTGTGTCTCCATCGTCTAATAGGGCCTGCAGCGGCCGCAAAGCAAGAGTTTGGGCCCAGCCTGCAGGCAAGCAAGTTCGGCCAACCAGGCAGGGAATGTTGGCAGGTAGGAATACAGATTTGGGGCTGGGTCAAGGTTGGGGAGCCCAACTTGAACCTGGGGCAGTTGCCTGAAGACAGTACCTCCCTACACCTGGTGGATCCATACCCAAGAGCTTGGCACTACAGTTAGTCTCGTCACTGCCATCGGCACAGTTGGCAAAACCGTCACATACTGAGTCAGGCAGCAGGCAGACGAGCTGGTCACAGTGGAACTCTTCGTGGGCACAGCTCCCTGGTGGAGGGCATCTGGGGTCAGAAATCTCCAGAGTCTCCAGATCTTTTGCCAGTGCCGAGAGTGACTGGAGGCAAGGAATGGGCGATAGGCAGCTGGGCACATGGTGGGGATGTTGCTCACCGTGCCCAGGGGCCACAGCTTGGTACCAGGCCTGGAAACCAGATCCTTCCACACTGCTGTCAGAAACGAAGGCCACCTGGAGGCGGCTGGCGTTGGTGTTCAGTGTCGGGGGAGGCACCTTCCCACACACCCTGCAAGAAGCCAGGTCCCGTGATGGAGGCCTCCTGGGTCAGGGTGGGCCAGACTGGGGCTTGCCTGAGTGTGTGGCCTGTTTCCTCAATCCCAGGGCTGGTCTTGATAAGATGAAATTCTCCTTTAATTTTCCAGGAAACTCTTGACTTTCCTGCACATGTGTCCTTACAGGGACTTACGTGGGAAAGATAGGAATTCCGTTTACAGATGAGGAAACTGAGGTCAAAGAGGGGAAGCAAGGTCACACAGCAAGGTGGTGGCCTAGTGGGGCCCAGTGGTCCAGTCTCTCCCAGCCCTCCCCTGCAGCTTCCTGGTTCTGCCCAGCTCCCCCTAGCCTCCAGGGCGGGCTCTCCTGGGGGAAGAGGGACCCACCTGAGGAGGGGCCCTTCAGGCTCAGGAGAGATTTCCAAGCGATCGAAAAGACAGGCGGCCACGCCCTCCACGCTGAGGGTTTCAATCTTGAGCTGTATCGTATGGTCAGTGGCCACCTGGATGTGCCACACGCAGTGGGCATTGGGTGGGTAAGGATCTGGGTAGTTGGGGCTGCTGAAGAAGCCCCTTGGACCAGGAAGGAGGCCCCCACAGGCTGCAGGAATGGAGGGCAGAGTTCAGAGTTCAGAGTTCATAAGGAGAGATCCTTTTTCCCCAAGGCAATACTTTCTGGCTTCCCCTCCAAGCTGCCATCTTGGGCCTTCCTAGAGGACTGCGCTTAGTACTCACTGGCCTGGTGTGTGGGGCTCGTGTCTGCCCCCTGCTGCCCTGTGGTAGCTGGGGAGGTGGTGCTGGTGCTGGTGGTTGGGGTAGTAGTAGTGGTGAGGCCTTGGGCAGGCAGTGGGCTCTTGGTGGCCCCAGGTGGGGGTGCAGCCGTCAACTCTAGAGGAGGAAGATGAAGAGGCGGCATTCAGAGGTGCTGGATCCATAGGAGGTGGGTAGAGACCCACAGAGTCAGTCCAGGTACTCACGGGACAGGATGATGGCCACGAGCAGCCCAAGTAGCAGGAGCAGCAGACTGGCGAGCAGGAGGACGCAGAGCCAGGAGAAGTGGCAGTCTGGCTGCAGCCCTCTGGGACGCCGGCCTATAGGCAGGAGTGGGGGTTTAGAGCCCCCTGCCCTTCGGCCTCCTTCACACGGTGCTCAGCTTCTGGGCCCCTGTCTTACCCCCAGGTCACCCCTGAGAGGGTTACCATGCCAGGGAGCTTGGATGTTGTGGCTGGCGTCCTGCCGGAGGGCTGGTGAAGGGCCGGGTAGCCCAGCTTCGGGCTCGAAGGCAGGATTGCAGAACTCGGTCTGGAAGGCAGAGGCTCGAGGCTGAGGGCAGGCAGTGGGCTCTTGGTGGCCCCAGGAGGGGGTGCAGCCTGAGGATGCTGGGTCTCGGGGGGGGGTGGTTCCTCGTGGCCCTTACCTTGCTCAGTTCTGTCGCCTCCATGCAGAGGATGACATCCGAGTATTCCTTCATGACCCAAAGCTCTGCATGGCTCTCTGGAGTCCCTGTGAAAGCCCTAGACCCCCAAGGGCCCCCTCTCTGGCCACAGCTCCCTCCCAAATGGGGCAACCTTTACTCCCTGAGAGCAAAGGCTGTCTGGCTAGACCAGCTCTTGGGCTGCACTTGGCTGACTGATTGGAGCTATGGCTACTCTGTCTCCATGTGGGGGAAGGGATGGCAGCCAGAAGGAATTCACAGAGGCACGAAATGGTCCCTTAATCCAACTCAGCTGAGGAGCTGAGGGCAAGACCCTGGCACAGGGTGGCAGTTCTTAAAGGCACAGGCAGTGGCTGAGGAAGCTTCCAGTGGAGGAAGCAGGTACCCAGTGGGCACGTGTGAGCAAGCCCGCCACCCCTTCCCCGCCTCACCCGGGGCTGAGGAAGCTCCTGGGGTGCCGGCAAGAAAACATGGGGCTGCTTTGCAGATATTAGGGAGACTCAAGGGGTCTGAGAGAGAGAGAGAAGCTGGGTGTAGGTTGGCAGCTTTAAGACCTCTGTGTCTCAAGGCCCTGGGCAAAGCCAACTGCCCATCAGTCTTCCCAGTCTGGGTGATGGGCATTAGCCAAGCCTGGGTCTTTGAAATGTCCCTATTAGGTTACATGTGGGGGGATGGGGATGTGGCTTAAGCGGTAGCGCGCTCGCCTGGCATGTGTGCAGCCCGGGTTCGATCCTCAACACCACATACAAACAAAGATGTTGTGTCCACCGAAAACTAAAAAAATAAATAAATAAATTCTCTCTCTCTTTTTTTAAAAAAAATATTAAAAAAAAAAGATTACCTGTGTGACCAGGACAAGGAAGGGAACCATTATAGAAAGAGCATGGCTTGAACTGGAGGAGGCCCCTCAGCCGATAGGAGACAGCATAGAGAATGGGGAGGTAGGTGCCCAAGGCCTTGCACAGGCTGGGGTGGGTCGTAGGGCTGTTGCAGGGTGGGAAGCCCACACTGAAAATGAGATCACTTGATGTCTCTTCTCCATGAGTGAAGTTCTTTTGGAAAATCCAGTCTGGCCCAGCTGTCCTCAAGGGAGGAAAATAAGGGATTGCTAATCTGTTTTGTGTTAGCCATGCTCAGGCTGAGTTGGGCAGGGCAGAGGGGCGTGGAGTCAGACTAATTCTTATGGCTACTATTTGTAGAATGTCTTCTATGTTTTAGGGCAAGAGGTCTTATGTGCAATTTCTTTCCTTTCAAACTCTATGAGGTAACATAACTATTTTACAAATGATGGTGCTAGGGCTGTGAGAGGTTAAGTACCTTCCCCAGGGTCACACAGCTAATGAGATACAGAGAACAAAGTTGCACCTACTAGGACTGGGTAAATACCAAATGCATGTTTTTTGTGACATATTGCTTTTGTCCTGTGGTGAGAATGAGGCATGTTTGGAAAGAATAGGGGACAGAGTATACCAGAAGGGAGCAAAGTGAGGAAACTAGCAGGGGCAGAAGAACCAACACAGATTCTGTGTTCCTCAGGCAGCTCTCCTTGTACTCAGGAGAGGGGATCCCCCATCCCTACATTCTTCTTCATCTACCCTCTTGAGGACCTGAGGTGCTTCTGTCTGGGAGGTCAGACCTTTTCCAGGACCCTTGAGTCCAGCAGCACTTGGTCTTTAAGAAAAAAATTTTCCACCAATGGGGACTGAAGCAGGTGTTCTACCACTGAGTGACACTCCTGGCCTCCCCCTCTTTTTTTGAGGAGGGCACTGGGGTTTGAACTCAGGGTCACTCGACAACTGAGCCACATCTCCAGCCCTATTTCGTGTTTTATTTAGAGACAGGGTCTCACTGAGTTGCTTGGTGCCTCATCATTGCTGAGGCTGGCTTTGAACTTGTGATTCTCCTGTTTCAGCCTCCTGAGCTGCTGGGATTACAGCCACCACACCTGGCTCTCCCCATTTAAAAAAAAAAAATTATTTTGAGACAGAGCCTTGCTAAGTTGCCCAAGCTGGCCTTGAATTTGTGATCCTCCTGCCTCAGCCTCCTGAGTTGTTGGGATTGCAAGCGTGTGTGCCCAGCTTTAGGGAAGGTCACTGTACGGGCAAGTTTTCTTCTTATCATACTGGTTGGATCAGACCAAGTAGGGTTCCTTACCACACAAAGAGCCTGGGCCAGAGCCTGGCAGAGTGGCCTTGTGCTGAGCTTCGAGGAGAAGATGTGGAGTTGGAGGGCCACTCCCCTTGGGTCTGCTCCCTGAGACTGTTCATTGAGAGGTTGCAGAGCCAGGCCTGGCTGGGAGCAGCGCTGACAGGATGACAGTTGTCCTTGTCTCAAGCAGCTCCTGGTTTAGTGTGGTGGTCCTCAAAGTGGAGCCCAGGGAATTATTTAGAGGGTTTGAGAGGTCAGAAGTGTTTTCCTGATGACACTAAGATGTTATTTGCCTTTCTTGGTTTCTGCACTCAATGCAGTTTTCCAGATGTTCTGTGATGTGTGATTTGGTGATGGGTGGAATGCAAAAGGGATGAGAGTCCAGCTGTTTCTGTTAGACCAGATGTTAAGGAGATTAGCAAATGTGTAAAACAATGCTACCCTTTTTAGTATGTTTTTTGTTTTGTAAAAAATATTTTAAAAATGCATGGTGGGGCATTCCTGTAATCCTAGGAGGCTGAGGCAGGAGGATCACAAGTTTGAGGACAGACTCAGTAACTTAGTGAGACTCTGTCTTGAAACAAAAAATAAAAAGGGTTGGGGATGTGACTCAGTGGTAGAGAAGCCCTGGGCTCCATCCCCAACACCACAAATGAAAGAAAATGAAAACACAAAAGCCCCATATGAGTGAAATTGAAGGCAGACCCCTCAACTCATCATCGTATTTGACCCTCACACCCGTCCTGGGATATAAGGCCTCAAAGTGGGGCCCAGGGAAGTATTTAGAAGGATCCCATTTTCCACAGTTGCTGAGGCCCTGGAAGTTAAGTGCTTTTGCCCAAAGTTGTACAGCTGTACAAAGAGCCGGGCTGAACATCAGAGCTGGCTCTATTGGACTCCTGGTTTTCAATTTTACATTCTTTTGCCCATATTTTTTTTTCTCATTTTCTTTGCTATTTTCCATGTCCTTCCTATAGACTTGTACAATGGGCCGAGGGCAAGAGGACCTGTGAGCAAGGACACTTGACTGGGACCTGTGTGAAGAGGTTGGCCTGGGGCCTGGGGTGGGAGGTTTCTTGCTTCTGTCTGGCCGAGTCCCTTTCCTCTTTCCCACAGGTCCCAGGGCCTGACCTTCTTGCCTTTTCCTTCCTCCTGGCGTCTCCCGAGTCCCAACCTGTCTCAGCAGTGACACCATCCCTCCTGCTCTCTGTCCCTTACTGCTGTAGCGCTGTCCTCATGGGTTGTCCTGCCTATCACTGTGCCCTCGGCCCATTGTACAAGTTAACAAGACAGGGGACATGGCATGCTAATGTGGCTCCTGCATGAGACCCCACCTCCAGAGGCTCCCCTGGTTTGTGCCTTCATTCCTGAGACCATGGATCCCTATGGCTCCCTATGGCTCCCTCATGCTCATCCCTCCGCGGTTCACTCTCCTCCCCTCTGGAGGTTAGTGAACGAGCAGCAGGTAGGGCGAGCCACTTGTGGTCCTGTTCTATTGCAGGACTCCAGCTCTCCAGCTTTCTCTGGGCCTAGTTCTCCAGCTCAAACCTTCCACTCCAACCAGGCTGGCCTCCGCTCTGTCCCTGGAACAGGCTGTGTTCACCCTGCCTGTCCATCTTCCTCCAATCGGAAATGCCCTCCCTTCTCCTTGCTACAGGACCACCATTATAGGAATGTGCTCAGTGCCCCCCTCCTTTTCTGCCAAACCTTCCAAATGGACTCCTCCTCCTTGCTCACTGCCACCCTGGGTCTTGACCTTCATCCCCTGGTTCTTGACTCTTCCCTAGTCTTCAGGGGCCTAGAAGACAGTAGCTTAGTGGCCCTGGCTCACCAACAACTCCAAAAGGCAGATCACCCCAAAGATCAGGAGATCAAGGAAGCTCATGCCCTGGTTTTGGAATGCCCATCCAGTGACCCTAGCACACAGTTTCTGTCCGGTTTGGGCAGTGCTATGTCTACTATGCATCCCTAGGATTATCCCTGAGCTGGGAAGAGGCTCTAAATGTAAACCTCTGTCAATGTGCGGTTCGAAGAAAGGTGGTACTCAGTATTCTCAAGGGAATTAAACATTTGCTGATTACCTGCTAGGAAAATCTCAGTGGAGCTCTGATGGTTTAGTTTTGGAAATGGGGCTCAGATGGGAAATGGACATTTGTTGAGTACCTGCCATATACCATACTGTTTTTGTTTGGTAGTGGGGATTGAACCCAGGGGCACTTGACCACTGAGCCACATCCCCAGCCCTATTTTGTATTTTATTTAGAGACTGAGTTGCTTAGCCTCTCATCATTGCTGAGGCTGGCTTTGAACTCATGATCATGATTTGTCTCATCTTCCTGAACTGCTGGGATTACAGGTGTGTGCCACCATGCCTGGCGCCCTTTCTATATTTTATTTTGGGACAGGGTCTCATGAATTTGCTTAGGGCCTTGCTAAATTGCTGAGGCTCTCCTTGAATTTGTGATCCTCCTGCCTCAGCCTCCCAAGTTGCTAGGATTATAGGCATGCGACACCAAGCCCGGCCCAGTGAGATTAAATATTTTTCTTGGACGATACTCACTAGTCCTTTTCTATTGCCTTCCGTATCCCACACAGATACTTGTTTGTGCTTCAAGAGTGATGAAGGATGGGGACACTCAGAGGTGTCTAGCTCAAACCTAGCAGGGCTCAGGTGGATTATGCTGGTTTTTCTATTGGACACGTGTGAACATAACCTTGCTGTTTAGCTAAATTCCTAATGATGCAGAGTAGGAAAAATTCCTACAAAGCGCTGTTGATAATTCCACCAAAAGGTATAAAACTGTGATAAGAGAACTGACGGGGTTCCATCCTGCCTCTGCCACTGATAGGCAATGGTGGCCTTAAGAAGGCCTTCTGAGAGCTCAGCAGACTGCCAAAATGAAATCATGGACAAGGGTGCCTTATTCTATTTTTTCTTTTATTTCTTATTTATATGTGGTGCTAAGAGCCAAACCCACATGCTAGGCAAGCACTCTGCCACTGAGCCACAACCCCAGTCCTCTAATTCTAAATCTTCATAGAAATAGGAATTTTTTTGAGCATTGATTCACTTAAATTAATTCTGCAAACTGGAACCGGGGAACCATTGGTATGTTAAGACCCAGTTCAAGGTCACACAAGAGCAACTGCACATGGAGCACCTCCCCTATGGGAAGGCCTGCAGGAATGCCAGCAAAGAATGGGAGAAGAAATCCAGGTTACTAAAGGGGGAAGCAGGATGCCAAACACGGGGACAGACCTGTTTGTGTTTGGTGTCCGTGTAACACCAGGGCCTGCTGCCACAGGGATGAGAAAGCACAGTAAACCAAGTGGAGAGCAGGGAGCAGAGGCGAGGGCCTGAGTTGGGTGCCTACCTCTTCCTTACCATATGCTCCCCAGTAGGAGATAAGGAAAATGCACAGGGTGGCTTCTATCTCTGGTGAGAAGCTAGTGGGATAGGCAAGAGTTACAGTTCTTTGGGGCTCACCCATCCACTTGGCTACAAGTCTATTGTTTCCATTTTGAAGAGGATCTTATCTACCTGTGGCTAGGGGGAAGTCATCAGCTTTAAAATCTTATCCTGGGTTGGGCCACCCACTTTGATGGAGGCCAGGGAAATCTGGGTCCCTTGAGGAGAAGTTGCAGGATTTGAGTTACTGCTTCTAATCCCGCCTTCTACACTCTTGGACAATGCCCAGAAAAGTGCTCCCTCCATGAAGTGGGTTTAACAGCCATACTCAGGCCTCCACACAAGCTGGTGCTTGCCTCAGTGAGGATTGACTAGATAGGCCGTGGGTTTTCAAGTATATGCAGCAGGGAAGGCAGGAAGAATCCCCATGAAATGCTAAGCTTACCTAGAGACTTCAGCGTCTTAATTCTAAAATCAGGGCTGGGGTGTGGTAGAGCTCTTGCCCAGCATATTGGAGGCCCTGGGTTCAATCCCCAGATGACACACAAAGCATTTGCCTAGTTCTAAAATCAGCAGAAATGGAAAAGCTGAATAGCAAGAATAATCAAAAGGAAAAAGTCAGATATGGTGGAGTTTGCCTTCATCTCAGCAACTCAGGAGGATTGAAAGTTTGAGGCCAGCCTGGGCAACTAAGAGACTCTGTCTCAAAATGAAAAAAAGGACTGGGGATGCAGAGGAGTGGTAAAGCACCTCTGGGTTCAATCTCCAACACACACGAACACCAAAAAGGGGGAAAAATAGAGAATGTTTCTGAGTGCCTCAAGGAGTTAATCCCTTTAAGGGGTTAAATCCAAAGTCTTGGGAAAAAAAAAAAACCCTTTAGGGGACTGGCTCCTGAAACTCAGGGGTACAAGCGCTTGCCTAGCATGTGCAAGGCTCTGGGATCAATTCCTAGCACCACAAAAAAGGTAAAAACAAAGCCCCTCAGGGAACCAAACCTTTAACATAAAGGCAGCTGTTTCTATTTTAAAGGGGAAAGAAGCTGAGGTCTTTATCAAGGACCAGGCCGAATCATTTCAGGTCAAGCCACTCTGCTCCAAGAGTGAGCTGTCCTGTGTTCAATGCCCACTGGAGAGGCTTGCTTGATTTAGCTCACTGTAGGCCTGCATGGGCCCCATACATTTCAGCAAAGAACTGTGTACCCAGACCAGCAGTTCATTTGAAGGTGTTTTAGGTAATTATCCCAGGTGTAAAAAAGGTGTCATGAAGGAGAATGACCTAAGAAGACATGCTGAGATCTTTAGAAGTGTGATATGACACCTCACCCCTAAATATTTTGGCCAAAATAAAGGATGTATAAACAAATATAAGGGGTTGGGGTTGTAGCTCAGTGGTAGAGTGCATGCCTAGCATATGTGAGGCACTGGGTTTGATCCTCAGCACCATATAAAAATAAATAAAATAAAGGTAATGTGTTCGTCTAAAAATAAATAAAATGCAGGAAAAAATCAGTACTCAGTGAATCTTGATGAATAATATAGTTTTCAAAATGCACTCTTTCAGCTTTTCTATAGAATTGAAAAATTTAACAAGTGAATAACTTTTTCCAGAACTTACTTGGAGAATGAATTACATGGCCCTTAATATGCTTGGAGCCCTTCCTGCATTCACACCCCTCCCAAATCAAGATTCCACCACTTACCAGCTTCTTTCTCAAAGCTATTATTTATTCTGTACAAGGTTCCACTGTACATTAGACATTCTTCTACTCTTGCTTACACAGTAAACAAGTGTACACCAGCCCTTGGGCTCAGATTCACAGGTCTTCCCTAGAAAAGGGTGTCAGGCCAGGTAAAACTCAGGGTGTCTTTCTCTGGTGCCTGGTCCCAGGAGCACTGGGATGGTCCAGGCTCCCTGGGGCACAGGCTGGGCCCAGCTGTGGGGTGTGCAAAGTGCACAGTGCTCCATGCCTCAGTGCTGAACAACTTTGCTCTCTGGGATGGCATGGAGTTTTGTCTAACAACTTAGGGCAAAACCCAGGAATCATACAACAGAGGCAAGATGTCCCCAGACACCCAGGCTCCAGCTCCTAAGGAAGGACCAAAGGCCAACACCAAGAGGAGCTGAGGGGTGGCATGGGCATCCCTGAGAAACTCGGTCCAGAGGGCCTGTGTCTAGGAGGCTCTGAGAAGGGGCAGGTGGCAGGAAGGCAAGGGGAAAGGGATGTTAAAAGAGAATAAATTAAAGGAGAGAAGCTCGAGGGACAGGGGGCTTGTGCTATCCTTCAAACAGCTAGGGAGTAGACCAGGGTAGGTAAGAGGTGGCGGGCAGGAAGGACTGATACACTATCGTAAGAAATCGTTTTACCTACTTCCCTCTTAGCCTCACTGCAATGCACAACGTACCAGGGGCTCAGGGCGGGACCCTATTTCCCCCAGTGGGTTTGAACATGGCACTGGGGAAAAGGGAAGGGACTGAGGGATATTTCAGGGAGGGGCAGTTACCCCCTGGTCCCCAAATGCTATAAGGCACAATTCTTGGAGGCAACTAGATTCCATCCAAAACAAAATGAAAAACCCAAAACAAAAACTTGTTTAGATCCCAGGTCTACTGTGGTGTGCTTGGGCCTGGCCAACCCCGCCTAGCACCACAGGGGGCTAGCACTGGGAAAGTTCTACTTGAAGAATTACACAAAAAGGACCAGCCCAACATGCCAGCTGTGAAGAGGTGTGGAGGAGAGGGTCTCCAGTCCGAACACTTTCATTACTGTAAGTAAAAAAAGCTGGGCATTAAAAAAAAAACCCAAACCAGCTTTCCTCAAAGATGTCCCCTTGCCTGTGCCCTTGGAGTTAGCAGCGTTAAGAGGGCTCTTGGCTCATGGGTGCTTCCTGCTCTGGACCGGTGAGCAGGTCCAGGTAGAGACAGGCGCCAGCTCCTCAACGGTGCCATGATTCAGGCAATGATGCTCCCAGAAGGCTCCAGAGGGCGCTGTCTTCCCAGGAGGCGCAGGGGCTGGAGAGGACGGCAGGTGGACGAAGATCTTCTCCCCACAGACTGCTGTTGTTTATTACACACAGGAAAAAACCACAAGCTTAAAAATGCACACAAGAGAAGCCGAGGGAGCACTGTGCTGACTCCGGTCTCTGTGTCCAGTGGATCTTCCCGCCAGGCCATGGCTTGGGGGCACCCAGCTCCTTGCTCCAGACCCTGACCAGGCTGCATCAACTCCTGCTCAGCAGCTTTATTTTAGTTTATTTTTCTCTTATTTGTCAGGTTTTTTTTTGTTGTTGTTGTTTTTTTTTTTTTTGTCTTTTTAAAAAACTTAGGGTGTGGGGCCACCACGGGGAAGGGGGAAGGGCTGTAGCTCCTTGCTGCTACATACGGGAGGGTGGACTGGCCAACTCGTAGAAGAGCAAATAGGCGTCGCTGGTGCGGACTTGGCTGGAGGACATGGGCGTGACACTGTGAAGAGAGCAGGGAAAAGTCAGAGTCCTGGCCCGGGAGGCCATCAGGTTCACAGAGCTGAGTGGCTGAAGAAGTGTGAGGCCCCTGTCTCTCACTTCTCTATTACACACCCACAGCCAAACTCTGTTGGTTTGGTTAGGTTAATACTGGGGGTTGAACTCAGGGGAACTTTACCACTGAGCCACATCCCTAGCCCTTTTTATTTTTTAAAAAAATTTGAGACAGGTCCTCCCTCAGTTGCTAAGGTGGCCTCAAACCTGGAATCCTCTTGCATCAGCCTCCCAAGTTGCTGGGACTACAAGGCATGCGCCACCAGGCTTGGCCCAACTTCTGTCTTTTGATAGCCTCAGGATGGGCAGACTTGTGTGTGTTAAGTAGCTTTTGAGCACGCACTGAGAGACATATGGTCTGACAGCCAGGAGCCCTGCCTGAGCCCCCTCTCTCACCTGGAGTCATTGAAAGTGTGCCATTCGCCTGTCACTGGACTTCGGCAGTAGGCTGTATAATGGCCGCCCATGGTGGTTCCGGAGTGATTGGACACAGCATACAGGTTGTAAACAGCGTGGTCTGGGGAGGAAATGCAAGGCATTGAGTCCGGAGGCATTCTCTACCGCCCTATTCCCTCCTCCTGCCTCTTCTTCCCAATCTTTTGCTAACTCATGTTAGCTTCCTGCCATTTCCTTGCTTCCCACCTGTATCTTAGACACTGTGCCCTGATTCTTCACTTCTTGAAGATACTCACTGGTGTTTTCTGAGGCAAATTCTCTCAAGTCCAGGTCTTTTAGTGGGAAATTCACAAATGTTGTGAGCTTGCTGGTTCGTATCCTGGATTCTGAGAACCGCTTCAGGTCTGGGATTGATGAGTTAAGGACAGATGGCATGGCAAGAACAGAGGCAACTAGATGAGACCACACAAGCAACTGCACCTTCCTCAGGAAGCAGAAAAGCAAACACAAGGAAGTCTACAAGTTTCAAATTTTCCTACTCTGCTCCCCTCACCAAAATTTTGGTGATTTTTGATGATCTCTTTGTCATCAGTCATTCTCATAAGTCAGGTCCCTGCTAGGTGCAGTGGCACAGGAGGCCGAGGCAGGAGGACTGCAATTTCAGTCAGCCTCAGCAACTTAGGAGACCCTGTCTCTAAATAAAATTTAAAAAGGGCTAGGGCCAGGTGCAGCAGTGCAAGCCTGTAATCCCAGTGGCTCAGGAGGATGAGATAAGAGAATCACAAGTTCAAAGCCAGCCTCAGTAATGGCGAGGTGCAAAGCAACTCAGTGAGACCCTGTCTCTAAATAAAATACAAAATAGGACTGGGGATGTGTCTCAGTGGTTGAGTGCCACTGAGTTCAATCCCAAGTACTCCCCCCGCCAAAAAAAAAAAAAAAAAAGCCAAGGCCCAGGGACCTTAAGGATACGGAGCACCAAGATCTTTGGGAACCTCTGGATGGAGAACTTCTTTATACATCTTTTTCTGGCTCGGCAGCGACAGCATGTCTGAAAGACAAGATAAACAGAGCTAAAGAACCTGTGGGAGAAATCAAAGGGCAAGTCCAGTAACTCCTCGGCTGGACCTTTCCCAGAGAAGTCTCATGGAAATATGTTGTTGCTGTCACCAAAGGATGACTTACTGGCTTTTCATCACCATCAAGCACATCCTCTTTGGTGAAGAGCCTCATGCAGTCCATTAGTGTTACTTCAGGATAACCTCGCTGGAGAAAAAAAAAAGTAAAGGTCAGCTGTTGATGACATGGAAGGACAGGAGGGAGCTCCAAACGTGGGGCAACAGTAGTGCATACCTTAGCAATGGGCAGTGAGAGGTCCCAGAAGGGATCAAAGACTGTAGAGCAGTAACCACAGTCGGTACATGTCAGGGAGCTCTTTAGCTGCCCAACAAAGAGATCTGGGAAGAGAAGGTCAGGAGATGCTGAACACGGGGGGTGCACACAGTCTTCTCACTGTTCCTGCCTCAGTTTGTTGGATGTGGGCAGAAGCAGAGTTCCCCGCAGAATGACTCTTAAGGCTTTTCTTTTTTGCAGTGCTGATGGGACCCAGGGCTTCACACGTGCTAGGCAAGTGCTCCCCCACTGGGCTGACCCCAGATCTACTCAGGGCTTTTCTTTTTTTTTTTTTTTTTTGAGAGAGAATTTTTAATATTTATTTTTTAGTTTTTGGCGGACACAACATCTTTGTTTGTATGTGGTGCTGAGGATCGAACCCGGGCTGTACTCATGCCAGGTGAGCACGCTACCGCTTGAGCCACATCCCCAGCCCATACTCAGGGCTTTTCATGCTCCGCTCAGGTGAAACAGATTACAATAAGGCAGCCATTTTTTCCGTCTGTGCACTTACCCCCAATCCGACTGTCTTCTCGTTCTAGATATTTCCTCCACATCTGTCGCCCTTTTTCATCATCACTGGGAACCAAAGAAGGAAGAAAACTAGGTCAGAGCTCTAACCATGTTAAGCTTAAGGGTATGTCAACGTGGATCTTTGATCTTCAAAAGCAAATCTGGTTCTCCCCAAAATCATTTACCCCAAAGAAATAGGCTGAAAATTCAAGTTCACAAAAGTTTTGTTTCCATATAGCATCCTCCCCTACTTACGGGAGATGATCAAGGTTCTCAGGGTTGGACTTAGGCCTCACTGTGACTCGGTTCACCTCATTGTGGAGCCCATCCAGAAGAAAGCGGAGGAACTCCTGAGCATCCTGCTGACTAACCCAGAGAAAAAAGTGTGAGCAACACTTCTGTATCAAGGCTCTGCTCTTGCTGCCACCCACCCTGGGAGGACATGTCTGCAGGGCCCTTACTTATAACCAACGAAGCGTGGTGCATATCTCTGGATCTGGGTCTTGAACTCAGAAGGGCTCACCACATCATTGGGGGATGAAGTCCATATGGTCTGGATTAGTTTTGCAAACTCTGTTGAAAGAAGAGAACAGAGAAAGGGTGTGGAGGGCAGGTGAGATATTTTCTATAAGAAACTCAAACTAGAATCCCAACAAAAAGTAGGCAAAGACAGAAAAGTAGAGAGGTATTTCTAAAACACAACTATTTGCACTATTCGAGTAGAGTGGAAAAAGCATCAAGTGAGGAAGCAGGGCCATGTCCATGCAGGATTCCTCACCTTCCATGAGGGTTGTGTGTGCATTGCTGGTGTGGCTGAGGTCCCGCATATAGAGCCTCTGGAGGCAGTAATCTCTCAGCTCCCGGGTGTTGCTCAGGCACTGCAGAATCGAGTTCATGAAGCACTGCAAGAGATGATCCAGAAAATCAGCGGGTACCACAGTATTGACCTTAAATGTCCCCCAAAGATTAGAAACTTGGACCCCAGCCCATGGTGCTGGACATTTTAAGTGGGGCTCTAGGGGAGGTCTTTAGGTCACTGGGAATACACCCTTGAAGGGGACTGTGGGACCCCAGTCTCTTTTCTCTTTCGTGTCCTGGCCATGAGGTGAGTGGTTTTGCTTTACCATGTTCCTGCCATGATGTGCTGCCTCACTGTAAGCTCAAAGCAATAGGGCCAATTAATTGTTCATGAACTGAAACCTCTGTGAGCCAAAAACCGTGTTGTCTTTATAAGTTGATTTATCTCTGGTATATATTTATCTATACAGTGGGGGAGATCAAACTTTTATGTGGCATCTCTATTACTTAGCACCAAAGTCTCTTTGTTTCATCTACCTAGAAATGAACTTCTTACAGCCTCAAGTTTCTCTTTTTCTATGTGAAGGGGGTGAAGTGAAGCAAATTGCTACTATTGGCCCAGGAGACATAACTGGTTGTTTACAACTGAGGTGAGCAAAAGGGAGTGGGTACGCTGGACAGAAGGGGTGGGAAGCAATGGGTATCCTCAAGGAGAAGGATCCAGGAGAGGAGCAAGCTGACAGTTAAAAGGGGAACTTCCTTTTGGCAGTGCTTCCTGCTGGGGGCGGGTGAGGCAGAGCCTAGCAATTCCATGAAACACTCGCCAGGAAGGACAGGTACCAACTGCCCTAGAGGGCAGGGAGTCAGTTGGAGCCAGGAAGGGACTCTGGTTAAATTTTCCCAGTCAGAAGAATAGGAGTGGCCCCAGGAAAAAGGTAGGCTAGGAAGAACTTACCGTGTTCCCAAGGTTTCGAAGACCAGCCAGACCCTGGGCACTCTTAGAATTCTGTAAGCAAAGAACACAAAATATGTAAGAATGAGGCAAAATGGCTGGCCCTCTGCTGGGCTCTCTCATGCAACTGTCTGCCAGCTGGAGCCATAGCAGCAGGCCACACCTGTTTTCTTTTCAACCTTAGTCCCTGTACCTTGGAGGAAAGAGGGCTGAAGAAAACACAACTATTTGCACTATTCGAGTAGAATGGAAAAAGCATCAAGTGAGGAAGCAGGGCCATGTCCATGCAGGATTCCTCACCTTCCATGAAGAAGGCTTATTAATTTCAACACACAACAAAAAATGTTCTTCAGGGGTTTTCTTTCTTGTATGCACTACATATTCCCCATCTTTATGTTATTGTAAATTCTCTTCTACAGTAGTGACTGGAGATTAGAACTACAGACTAGGAATTCATATATTAGAGTATTTAAGTCCCAAATCCAGGCCTGTCTCAAATGACCTACATTTAGACTAGATGTCCAATATAGAAAGCAGCTATCCTAACAGGCACTTCAAGGAGCTTATGAAAAGTTAAATGACAAAACACCCAATTAAGTTTCGATATTCAGCTGGGAAAAACTCAAGTCGTCTACCATTCTGAATTGCCAGAGACAGGTGGAATTCCTTCCAGCTGAGCTCAGCTCCTAAGGGCTGATGAAAGGCTGGGAGAATCCTCCCTGCCTGGTTCCGGTTTCAACATCCTGACTGGCCACTGACTTGAGAATCCTTCTTATGGCATACTGCAGCCAAGCCGAGGTGAGCACCTGGCTGAAGGTGCCACTCTTGCTCTTGTCTCTATTGTGGAGGTTGGTGAGGGGGCTGGAGAGAGAGCAGGTGCTAGATTGCGGACTCTGAGCATTGTTTGTCAAGGGATCTTGGCTAATCCTGGGCATACCTCCAAAGGAATCAGAAGACCTTTAGCCCAAAGGGTTAAAGAAACAGTTTGCAGGTGAGTCTGCCGCTCCCTCTTTCAGGAAGGGCACCTGGGAGCAGGCAACTCTGGAGCAACACTGGCTGGGGCATGCGTGGGGCCAGCTCAACCCTGATCAGAACAGGAGCCTGAAATAACTCAGCTAAAATTACTCATGCCATGTGCTGACAGCCTCATAGGCTGTCAGCAGCTCAAAGCCCATGAGATTGTCAGTTGGGGGGGGGGGTGGGGAGGAGCAGGTTGAAGGAGGGCTTTTCTCAAGAACTGCCTTGCCCATCCCATAAGAGGATCCCTTCCCTGGCCAGTTGTCAGGTCAAATCCTAACAGGTAAGGGAGAAAATACACCCAGAAGAGAGACCTGATTTAAAACTGGGGCTGGAAAGAACGCCTACTGGCAGCAGGTGGGGTGTGAGCATCCTGCTTGCTGGGGATGGCAGGATGCAGCCACAAACAAAATCTGAATTTTACCTCACTGACAGTCTAAACCCCAATGTTCCAGGAAAAGGGTCACCAGAGATGATTCCCCAGGACAGAGATCTTATTAGCATTTTCAGGCAGAATTGATGAAAGATTCCCAGGGGGCCCAACAACAACAACAACAACAACAAAAAAGGCTACAGAAGTCTCCATGTTGCCCATTTGGAACCATACTTAAATGTTAAGTGTGCCCACACAGAATGCCCACTCTTACACCTATTTTTGGCAGTGCTTTATTAGCTCTTATCCTCTGTGCCTCAGACGACATCTGTCTAAACAGGCTGTATATGCAAAGCATTCTACCACTGGTGACCATGTCCATATACACCAAAGCAGGCCCTCAGCTGAGACAATATCACACCAAGCACTAGTGGGGGTGGGGAAAGGGACACCAGAGTCATCTGCCTACAGAGGCACTCCTGTTTTCACTCTGACCCAGCAGTGGGAGGTAAAGGAGGGTGTTTCATCTCTCATGGTTACTATTCCTAAGGATCTAATACTTCTGTTGGTCTTGGGGTGGGGAAAGGAGAGAGGATCCTTTAAGGCATCACTAGACCCCTCTGCTAATTTTAATTTTTCTTTTTTAGGATGGGGAGTTGTGCTTTTGTCTAAAATTTCCTGAGTTTAAAACTGCATGCCAATTTCTGAGCACTCTGTGTGGAATGTGGGGGGTAGCAGTCAGGGGTAAGAGACTAGGGGAGATCAGGGCTGCTCTATGCCCAGCCAGATATTCTTCTGCCATGAATAGGAAATCAGGAGCTCTAGGGAAAGTCAGCACTTTCCATTCCAGAGAGGAACAAAATGTTCCAGGAGTGACCTTTCTTACAGGGCAAACAATCCTACCTCAGCCTGGCAGGCAGAGAGAGGCTAGAACTTGAGGAGGTGGGATAGAGACCCTGCAGAGGCAGCCTTTTACAGGGAAAGCAGAAGGAAAGCTGTTATGCTGAGACTCATGTGCAAAGAGTTGAGAAAGTTTGGACCCTGTGCTCCCTTATACTAAGCCATCAACAAACCTAGTTTTGACTCTGTAGCAAGCTCTGTTCTAGAGAGCAGATGCCACCTCTAGAGTTGGTAAATAGCACTCCTTTCCCAGGGCAGGAGCCAGGGCTCAAAGAGTTGTCCCCTGGGCTAATGCAGAGGTGTCATCTTGGGTATGGGGCCTACTGAGGTTTTTGTCTTCATACTGGAGACCCCAGTCTTCATATTGGAGACGCTTTTTACCTGCGCAGGGAGGGTCAGCCATGAGTCCTGGCTGCAGCCAAGGAGCCCAGTGTGGCCCTGGCACGGGGCAGGACACGCACTGCCAACACGGGAGCTGCTGCCTGTTACATAAGACCTGTCAAGCTCAGGCCCCTTCTCCCTTCCCCAAGGGGACGGTGCCCAGCCTCAGTCCCAGCATTACTCAGGGCAGCTGCTTCGATTGAGGGATCCCCTGCCTACTTCCCACACCTGGAGGGCCTGCAAGAGAAAGGAAGTTGCCCCCTTTTACCTGTCTGCAACTCCTCTGCCCTTCACGGGGTCAAAGGACCCCGTCACCAACCCCTGGGCGAGAGCCCTTTGGGAACAGAGTGGGAGGCGGCCCCTTCGACCAGCCTTCCTTGCTGGGGTCTGGCCTGGGAGGAGTCACCCGGCAGAGTCCAGCGTCCTGCCGGTTCCCTCACACACCAGCCCTAGTCAAGGTTACGCTTTCCTGCACCTGTCCTGATAGGTGCCCGGAATTAAGAGACCGAGAGCCACCTGGTGCCCAGGTCACCGACAGGGAGGGTAAGGGGGACTCGGAGGTTGGGACCTGGACAAGGGGAGGGGGCCGCGAGTAAGAGTGTGATCACCTGGGGAGGGGGCATTCCTTACTGGGAGACCATGGGAAAGGAGGGGTGGGGGCTGGGAAGAATCCGTCCCCCCCGCTGAGGGGCGCGTGGCGGTCCGGGGACATCCTGGGGAGGAGGCGGGACCCCAGACCCTTGGCGTGGGGGGTCCCGGAAAGGGGCCCGCGTACCTTGGCTTTGTTGAGCAGAAGCCCCACGAAGGTGGAGAGCAGCAGGGACGGGGAGAGAGGGGAGCGCGGCCTCAGCTCCTTGGCGAGGGCGGGAAAGGGGGCGGCCGGGGGCTCCTCGGGCAGGGTCACCGTGTACGAGGTGCGCATGCTGGGGGGCGGGCGGCGGGCTCGGCCCCACGTCTAACGTTGGTCAAGGGGGCACGGGGAGTCCCCGCGCGGTGCCACAGCCGGCACAGCAAGGCCGGCAAGGCTGCCACAGGACACGGTCCGCGGCGCCCGGCGGTAACCGTTACCGCGGGGCGGACCGCGCGCCCCTCCACCTCAACCTCCCCACCGCGCGCCGCCAACCGCCCCGGCTCGGCTCTCGCGCTCCCGCGGACTGCCAGCCGGGCCGGCGCCTCGGGCCCCGCGACGTCAGCGCCAGGGCGGAGCCAGACCCGAAGCCCCGCCCATCCCCGGCACGCGGACACCAGCGAGGCCGCAGGGCCTGCCCCCTGCCGCTCGCCGGTCCTGCTCCGCGCCGGGCAGCTAGGTGACTCCCGGCCCGACCCGGCCCGTCCGGGTCCGCCAGCAGCAAAGGGCGGTAGGTCCCCCGGAGGGGCGAAATCGAAACACGCAGCCCCAACTCAGAACAAGTTGTCGTTGGGGGCCGCAGAGGACGCCTCCTCAAGACCCAGCGTCACGCGGGTGAGCTTCCGCCCAGGCAGCATAGAACCCCGAACTTTTGGGTGCCGCAGATCATTTCGAGGACCCTCACGAGAGCTCCCTACTATTTTCAGGGCAAAATTCATAGATGGCATAAACTTGTGTTCAGCATTCAGGGGGACCCAGGTAAAGAAGACCCTCAATCTGTGTGGGTGGATGGGCCCAGGTAAAGAAGAAAGATTTCCACGGCCTTGGCACTGAGTTTCCATCCTCCAAGCTTAGTTTGGCCCATCATCAAGAGAGGCAGTACTGGTTTTATAAGGTACAATAGGTCACCGGCCCTTTTGGCCCCAGGAAAGAACCTTTTTTTGGGTACCCAATTACTCAACTCCATCTCTTTTGAGAATCTCAAATTTGAGTCGTTTGTGGGAGGTGGGGAGATCAGGGCTCAGCTGGTGTTGGGGTGAGCATTCTGCTCTGACCCCAAGTGCAGCAGTACTTGGAAGAACCAGGGGGTCTTGAGGGGCGGGTTTTTTTATGCTCCGCCCCCTCACCTAAAACAGGGAAGTGCACGAATCAGCCTAGAGAAAGTATCTTGTTTGGAGCTTGCTGGCTATTTTTAGCCAGTATCTTTAGCGTTTAAAAATACTGTGAGAGGCAGCAGTGTGTGCTGTTACTCATCTGTGGGCTCCTTCTGTTCCTCCTGGCGTGCTCATCCCCACATGTACACGAGCATTGCACACATGACCACAGACACATGGAGATTGGGCCCGGGACACATGTGTGGGCTAGGCCACCCACAAAACAGCAATTTAGTGATAATGGGAGGGAGAGTATCATCACCATGACCTCTTCTAGTACTGGTGACAGCAGGAGGGGGCAGGTGACAGGAACCGCAGGCTGCTGTGCTCTGTGATCCTTGAGGGCAGTCTTGTCTGGAGTGTGATCTCCAGACTCTGACCTAACCTGGACACGGCAACAGCCTTTTTTCCTCCAAGCTTCCTTCTCTCCAGCTACACCCTTTAGAGCAGGTCCTGTATTGTCTGCACAAAGCTTGAATTCAGTAGCATTGTGTCTTCTTTGAAACAACTACAGTGTCTTACATCCAGTCGGGAAGACTCAGGTAATGCCTAAGGCCATTCTCCATGGCCTCCCTCCACTGTCACCATTCTCCTGCTTTTCTGCTCCCTACCACCAACTGAACTGCTCTTATTCTCTGCTTAAAAAGAAAACTGCCAAACAACAACAGACCTGCCACTGATTAAGTCCTTATTAAATGTCAGACACTATTCTAAGGGCTTTATATATATTATCCAAGTTAATTTCCATAATTACATGATGAAGTAGTAACTATTATCTCTATATTACAGATGAAGCCCATAGAGGTCAAATGACTTGCCAGGATCCGAAGGCTAATAAATGATGACACTGTGGAATTTTGAGCCCAGACCTGTCTAATAACTCACACTTTTAACAATTGCTAAGAAATTCTGGGATGCCCTTTCTGCTCTCTGCCAATTACTTACTTGGAAATTCTGCTCAAAACTCATATCTTCCACAGTCTTCTCTAATTAACTCCACCCAGTTCTAAACACCCCATTACTGCATATCCTCAGTCTACTACTAGCATTCAGTTTGCATGCTATTAATTCATCTTAATGTGTTTATTTTTGTTTTATAAGTGTCTCTAAAACTTTCGTAAATGGTCTTAGATTGTGTGTGGTTTGTCTTGGTTGTGCCAGCATGCTGAAGCCTCCTCAAGGGCAGGGTTGTGGATTCTCTTAATGAGGTCTTAATGAAGACAGTCAGACCAGGCTCTGCTGGGAATCCTGCAAGTCCCACTGAGCCTCAGAGGGTGGGGTGTGAGTCTGGTTCTGCATGTTGAGCAAGTGTGCTGTGGGTGGGGGGGCACTGCCCAAGAGTGTTCACCTACTGCAGCATTTGGCCTGTGTCCCCATACTTAGAGCCAGTGACGTGAGCACTCCTGCCCCAGGACAGCTTGGCATTCTGCCATGAACATTCTCAATCGTTCCTGGGATGCAGGAGATTGGCAGGGAGCAGCTTGCAGGGAGCAGCTCGCTGGGAGCAGGGTGGGCCAGATGGGGAAAGCTCTAGTGTGCGAGTGCTTTGAGAAGTCTGGGGTGAGTAGAAAGACTTCACACAGGATTCAGTCTTATCCAGAAGGTCTGGCTGCTCCCAGACACAGCCAACAAAAAATTACAGCTTGTTTCTCAACTAGCCCAGTCCCTGGGAGACCCTTTTTCCCTAGTGCCATTTCTTGAAGTGGGCTTTGCACAAAGGAGATCATCTTTTGGGATCTGAGTGTGGCCTAGGCTCTGTGACTTTCTATGCTTAGGTATATCAAGATAATCTGAGCTGGGCTCATTCCTGAAGCCCAATACTCCCATTTCTCAAAACTTGGGCTTGCCTGCTTCCCATGTAGGATGTCATGTTCTTCACCTCACATCCTTCCTGGCAAGAGATGGAGTATGAATACATTAAACTCTGAATTAGCTCTGTGAGGCCAGGACCTAAGATTGTCCTCTTTCAGATCTGAATATTGGTCCAGAGTTTGGTGACATTGCTTGGGCTTAGGCATATGTCTCAAGGCCAGTGGCCTGGTTCCTAGCAAGTACCTACAGTTGCTATAGTAAATGGATAGACTGGTGGTCTGATTGACTGAGAGATGAAAAGGTAGAGGCTCCGAATCCTTGTTAGGGGTTGAGCTTGTAGTCCACAGTGTGCCTTGGGAGGAGGGTCAGTCTGCTTCCCTCACTAGCTGGAGGAAGTTCTGTGTCCCTGTATGACTTGGATCCCCCCCTCCACACACACAAGAGGCCAAGATAATTCTCTGTACTCTTTTAAGCCCCAGGCAGTCTGGCCTGAACCAGCTGGATTCCAGAAGCCCACATACTTCCTTCTCTTGCTTATACCTCTGTCCAGGGTGCCAGTTTTACTTATCCATTGAGGTAAGGGGGGCAGGCAAAGAGCCAAGTGTGCAGCTCTGGGCTTTGAACATGATGTTTATTTCTAAAGCCGATGGTCAGTGGAGCGGCTCCCCCAGGGGCAGGGAACATTTTGCCAGGCTTGGATTAACTTCTGCATTGCTGAGCCCCACCCCAGCACCACATTAACTCCTGAAGATGTCGTGGGGTAGGGGCAGAGGAAAAGGCAGGGAGGATGGATGGTTCTGGTCACTGATTGAGAAATCAAACCTGGGTTTGGCAGTGCTAAGGCCACCAACCAGGTCACAGCCCACAGCCAGTCTTCAAGGAATGGAGACATCAGCATCTTGCTGATTCTAATCAAACCACAAACTAGCTGTCCTTTCCTTCTCAGCAGCTAGTACTGGCCCTCCCTGGCTGTGAGAACTCTCCATTAATGCTTTCCCTGAGTGACCTTCCTGTGCTGGCAGCACAGATTCAAGTCCTCTGGAATTCTGATCTCCTCAGGGTAGCTGAGTGAGCCTGGGGTGAGGATGGGCCCCAGGGTCTCAAGCTGCCAAGCTGGACAAGCCAGCAGGGATGCAGTCCAATGTGGCCAAGTCAACAGGAGTAAGGGATGAGAGAGGAAGGTCAGCTTCTCTCTCACCTAGGAGCTCTTGGGCAGCCCTGCCATCCTCAGCTGCTCTCCATGGAGAACCACCACTTGCTGCAGGGCAGCATTCAAGTCCAAAGTCCCACCTGAGAGGAAAATCACATGACCTCAGTTTATATAATCTCCCTGTCATTGAACAGCTGGAACCCAAGGCCTCAGAAGATGAGTCAGCAGCCCCAGGGGCAAATAGGACCCAGGTACTCAGGTTCCATCGCTTGTAGGAACAGTACTCTAAGCTGAGAACAAGGGTGTGCAGGAGAATTGGCTGGGTCAGACTCCGAGCCTTGGTCTCTGACTCTCTGTTGAGGAGCAGGTGCCCAGCCTGCTGACTGTGCTCAGGAAGGCCCTGGGCCAACCCCTGGCTCTTCTTGGGGAGAGAGGGGGAGTCTGGGAGGGGTGAGTGTAGGGCTGATGCCAGCAGGCAGAATGCCAGGGCTGGCAAGGAGCAGCTGGAGGGGTGGAGCGGAGGAGGATTAGGAAGGATTGTAGGGGTTAAAGCGCAGCCTGGCAGGGCTCAGTGGGAACAGCTTGTCCTTCTACAGGCCCCAGGAACAGGAGAGGTGGGGCAGAGTGGGGAGATGATGGGTCGGTGCTCCAGCTCCTGGCTCTGCAGGGCCTAGCCACCTGGGCTGGCTTGTAGTCCCCACTGGGGGTAACCAGCTATTATTTTTCACCATCACTGCCCTGCCTGGCTCACCTGTCTGCATTTTTAGCCGAAGGTGAAGCCTTTGGGCAGACCCTCATTGTCCTAGCGCTGTGCTGCACCCCTCAGACTGGCATTTTGTTGGTGTCTGCACAGGCACGGGGAGGGAGTTGTTCAGAATTCATGTTCCTCCCCACCAGTTCTTTACTCATACTCAGTGGAGTCTGTAATATTCCAAGTTCATGATGGCTGTTACTGTTAATTAGGGGAAGGAGTCTCGTTGGAACAGTTATATTCCTGCTCAGGGCTTGCGTCTGACCTCCCTTTCTCTTTGAAAACCAACTGTAGGTCAGGTTAGCCCTTTGAGAGTCCTAGGGTATAGGACACACTTCCTCACTTGTTCCTCCTACAGGGGGGCCTCTCCCCACTGCAAAATACATCCCCCCTTTATCATCTCCATCCCATCTCAAGTTTATTTTTGGTGTTGGGGATGGAATCCAGGGCCTTATGCATGCTAGGTAAGTGCTCTACCACAGAGCCACATCCCCAGCCCTGCCTCTTATGTTTGAATGAACTATTCCATAGCATTTTACTGATTTTAGATTCCCCACATTCATTATTTGTTTTGAGCCTCGTGGCATTCCTGTGAGATGGGCAGGGCAGGTGTGATCATTCCCTTTTATAGATGAGGAAATACAGCTCAGCTGATAGGTGTCCAAGATTTACAAGGCAAACTGTACCTTCCAGAGGTCATGGGAAGCCTGCCTCAGCCTCACATGACCTCTTCCTTTCTCACCACTGACTGCACTTAAACACACCCAGGACAACCTCCTATTGTTATTATTTGAGAACTGATTTCTCCAAGTGAATTGTGAGTACAACAAAGGCAAACCAATGGCTTGCACATCTCTTGCCTTCCAAAGCACCTGGAAGAGTACAAAGAGGATTGACATTTACTGAGCACCTACAATGTGCCAGGCACTTTCACATACATTACTGTTAATTCCTCACAAAATGTATGAAGTGGGAACTATGAGCACTCTCATTTTACAGAACAGGAAACAGGTTCAGAAGTTAAACAACCTACTCAAGTAAGCTAGATGCTGAGCACTCAGTACTAGGCATTGAGTGTCGGGCTAGTAAAGCATGAATGAATGGATAAAAAGATGAAAAGATGCCCACACCCCAAATGGAGATCTGAAGAGAAACTGGACCTGATTTTAGAAAGAAGTGGACTAGGCCACATGAGCCGGGTTGTTCTCACCTGTATAGGACACAATCAGCTTCCAGAAGTGAGAACAAAAGGAGTGAGGTAAACAAAGGTCTTAGGCCTCTGAGCCCCCTGAAGTCACTGTAGGGCATCCCTGACCACTTAAGAGTGTTGTGAATTGCTTCTGGATGGGGGCAGAGGGGAAGGATGTTAGGGCCACTGTGTTTGTCCCAGGGCAGTGTGCCACTCCTCTGAGGTCCTCTCTCAAAGCTTCTCTCTCCCTGGTCCTGGGGGTTAGGGTGGGGCCAGTTGGGCCCTTGGGAAGGGCAGCAGACTCCAGGGAGAGCTGGCCTGTGAGGAAGGAGGCAAATTCCCAGTGGAGTTTGACTCCTAGTTGAGACACCCTGCTCTCTCATGATAGGGTATTGGGGTAGGGTCTATAATTCAGTATTTGGGGAGCAGGTTTTCAACTTGAACATGCTTAGAAATCACACGAAGAACTTGTGACAAGGGCAGATTCCCAGGCATTATCTCCATAGAATTTGTGTCAGTGGGTCTGGGTACACTGTTAAGTCCTGCAGGTGATTTTTGATATAGGTAATCTGCAGACTCCTCTTGGAAAAACACTGCTTACCGGAATGTTCTGTTTTGAGCAAAGGGAGGCAGTCCCCAGAAGCTTCTAGGACCTATGCCACCTCATGAACAACATCTGACTTGTCCAAGTGAATCCTGCTCCACCTTAAGCATACCTTAAGCACAGTTCTGTGAGAGCAGGTGTTTCTCTTCCGGGTCAGCTCTCCTGACACAGTCTCACACTTGCTTCTACACTAGGTCTACTAGTTCTACTAGCTCTTTAGTACAGGCAACCCTGCCTTGTTGGGGTCTAAATGACCTGGGAGACTCCAGCTTATCTGTCTTCCTTGGTACTTCCCAGATGGCCCAGCAAGACCAAGGCTCTCTAAGTAATGCCATCAGAATTGTTTTCTCAAATCTTTAGTTATGACACACTTTACAGTGCCCTGTCTCTAGAGCTGGACCCTTACTCCCTTTGCCTAGGCAAGAGCTCTAAGCAGCATTTCTTGCTGTGGCACAGCTGTTGTTCACAAAAGGCACATGACCTATGAGAGGGAGTAAATAAGGTAATGGAGATCACACAGCATCCAGCCCTCTTGCCTGTATGCCTATCTACCTGTCCATCCAGTTATCCATGAATCCATTCACCCAACTCTCCATCCATCCACCCACCCACCCACTCATCCATCCATCCATGAAGTCAGCAGGTCAGCTGAGTTCCATGCTCTATGAGGCACAAGAGGGATCTAGAGATAGGATCTTTTCCAGTCTCTGACAACTCGCCATCTAATGGGCACACTAATAACTACAGAAAAGGTGGAATGTAGTTAATGCCTCTGGAGAGGTATTTTCAGGAATTAGATATGAGGGAGACCATGCTAGTCAATTGGTCAGTCTCCAGCAAAGCTGCTTTCTTGGTTCCAACCCACACAGGAATATAGAGGTATTAGATTGTCTCAAGCCCTAGTAAAAAATGTCTCCACAATTTTCTCCAAAGGCACTTTAGTCCTGGTGTCCAGACATGCTGGGCCTTAGCCCATTAGTGTCCATTAGAGGAAACTTCCTCTTCTTCTGGTGTCTTAGGCCCAGATGTAAAGCCTGAACAAGAGAGATGCAGCCAGAGCAGACAGGACCCATTTGCCACAAGGAACCCTGGTAGTCTGGAGGCCCCAGCATCTAGCTCCCTGGCATTTTGTCCGGAACAGGATAGGTGGAGGATAGCAGTGTGTGTGTGTGTGTTTGTGTGTGTGTGTGTGTTTGGGGAGTAGCCAGGTCATTTGGAGAGTGATGCTGAAGCACCTCCAAGCATACAGGTCCTTGGGAGAGCGGGAACCCTCTTACCCTGGCAGTGTGACAGGAGGGCACCAGACATGCTGGGATGACTTTTCCTGCTTGTCTCCACTAGGCTTGCCATCCACCATCAGTTAGGTTGGAAGTCCTGACCTTAACCTGGCTCTTCTGCATTAGCAGCTGTCTCCCCAGCCCATCACTGGGTCCCCAAGGGTAAACTCACCAAGGCCTCTCGTACTGGTGAGCTGGAGCGGCTGGGCCCAGGGGCCTGGCCCTTGCTCTTCTCCCACAGCGTGTAGCGGCCACTGGGTCGGAAGGTGGGACTGAGAACTTCAGGGACTCGTGAGGAAGGGGCTTGCGTGAGCACCTGAGGTGCACTGCCCTTGCGACCATAGTTCTCTAGGTAGTCGGTCAGGTACTCCGAGCGGCTGGCTGCCTGGTAGAGCCCCTGCAGGGCACAGAGCTCCTTGCGTGTGCGGGCCAGCATAGGGCTGTGGCCTAGGTTCCCGGGGTCTATCCGGTAGCCATCTGAGGTCCGGTAGCTATCTGAAGTCCGGAGGCTGGAGAAATCCCGAGCCAGGTCTGATTGGCTATTCGATTTCTTCTGGGTCAAGGTTACCCCCTGGTCACGAGCATTCACAGGCAGGTAGCTGAGGGAGTTGCTGGTCACTCCGTAAGGGAATCCACTGCCCCCACTAAGTCCACTGCCTGAAGACCGCTCAGTGCCCCGGGTCTGACTCTCTGCTCGCTTACTACCCCCGATGATGTCAGGTCTCAGCAGGGGGCGTCCCCGGTCATAGTCCAGGATGGAGGAGGGGCCATAAGTGCGGGGACGGGGGAGGAAGCCCGTGGCGGGGCTTGGCTTGAAACCAAGCTTCTCCTTCTCCAGAAAGGAGGCGGCCAGGTTGGCCCCATAGGAGGAGGGGGTATAGGTGCCATAGCCCGATTTGGCATAAGGGACATCTGTGTAGCGGGCCGATTCTGTGTAGCGCTTCAGGGTGGAGGAGAGCTGGGACATCCTTCAGGGCGGCACTCAGTGGGGTCTGGGAGCCTCATGGGCTGAAAGACAAGGAAAGCAGTTGTCAAAGGGCCCTGTCATGTGCTGGCCCTCTGTTGTGCCTACCATCCATCCCAGATAGACCAGGACGTTAGGGCTTAACTGGGCCATCCAGTCGACAAGAGGCTACCTGGCTGCCAAGAAACACACACACACATTCAGGTGTGCCCTTGTAGTCACACCAACATCCATGCATTCACAAAAGAAATCAGCATCTGCTATCCTGTCCTCACCTCTGCAACCTTCTAAGCCACAACCCTTCTCCAGCCAAATCCTATCTGGTTCCTGTGCTCAGATTCTGAAGAAACTTCTGAGCTGGGAATGCTAGGTTCCCGGGGTCTAGCCTGTAGCCCGCTGAGATCTAATAGCTATGTGAGGTCTGGAAGCTGGAGAAATCCCACTCCCACCCCCTGACTGAGAACTCTGGACTTTTTTCAAGAGTCATCATGGATTCCTGCCCTCTGACTTAAGTAACGAGCAGGAGCTCTTTGGCATTGTAGACTGTCTGCTGTGATGACCTGAAGATCATGGGAAGAGATCTCTCACGAGGAAAAAAGGCTCCTGAGAAGAAGTGATGGGGATCAGTGGGCAGGGGAGGTGGTGAGGGAGCATTCAGCAGAGGGACTGGACATCAGTCTCCACACTGCACCCCAGAGTGCTTCCCTGAGAATGGAAACCTGCTGCTTGGTCCTGCAGTGGGGATACTGCTGTGGCCAAACCCACCTTCTTTACTGAGCTTAGCCTTCTGCGGAGTTAGGGCCTCAGGGCTTCCCAGGGATTCTCCTCCCAACAAGGATGCTAAATTGCTCCTGTTAAAACTTGATTTGGTCAAAGGGGCCCCCTAGAGGCCAAAATCCTGCACTTCAGGTGACACCACTCCTCCCTGGCCAGTGGGTCTGATGAAGGAACACAGAAATCACAGAATGTGGAGCTTGGAGGTCCCTAAATGATCATGCATTTTAACTTCTCTGTTGGACAGATAGGAAAAATGATGTGGTTTGATCAAGGCCACACTCTGGCAAAGTCAGGATTGGAATCCATGTCTTTTAGTATGTGACCCAGCACTCTTTCCATTTTTCTCCCCCTTCAAAGTTAGGCTCAGCTGGGGATACCTATAGTGCCACCATCACCCCAGCATAGCAGGCTTCATCTCCACTTTAGCAGGAGTGGCAGGAATGCTTTAGAGAGAGGAGCAAGTAGGCTCAGGCCCCTTTCCTCAAGGGTCCTCAGGGGCTCTTGGGGAGCTCCCTTGGTGTGGGGATGAAGACCTTTCTAAGACTCTCAAGATATCGTGTGTGCAGGGGCCAGCTTTGATTCCCTGTGAGAGACTAGCTGGGCAGTTTTTTACTACTCTTTTAACCTCTTTGAGCCCAATTTCTTCACCTGTAAATGAGTATAATGATTATCATCATGATTCCTATCTCACAGGGTTGTTGTGAGGAATAAATGAGATAATAACACGTGAAAGCCCCTAACAATGACTAGTTATTATCTCCTCTCCCAGCCCCTGCCAGGCAGCCTGGCTCTTCCCTATAATAATAATGTCAGGACTGGCCATCTCCCAGCCTGGCCAGCTCCTGACCTCAGCCTAGGCACCAGGCTTCCTCCTGCAGCCCCCAGAGAGATTAGTGGGCAGTGGGCAGACACCTAGTTGTTTAACAGACACTGGCTCAGGCAGCCCACAGCCTGCGTGCGTTAGACCAGAAACCCAGCTCATTAGAGCAGAGAGGACCTGGTGCCAAGCCCTAAATGCTTAAGGCTTGGAAGAAATCTCTAGAAACCCAATCCATGCAAGACTTGGGATAGATGTAGGGGTGGGAGATGAGCAAGTGGTGACTTCCATGTAGGACCCAGAACATCACTCTGTGACTCTGCTAGAGGTTTCCAGCAGTTTTAATTCCAGGCTGGCCTCGGGAAGGCCCATCCACCTTACTCTCTGCCCTTACTTGCTTGGCCCACGAAACCCCTGCTACCTTTCATGTACTCTCCCTTGTCCCCTGGCTCCCACCTCCAGCACAACTTTCACTCCTATCTAGGAAAAAGTAACTGGGGGACCATCTCATCCAGGGAAATGATGGGAGAGAGAGAGGCTCAGGAGTGAGGGCAGAGGACCAGACCTGCTCTGTTTCACTTTGGAGAACTCCATCAATAATGCAAAGTCAAAGAGACTCCAGGTCTCTGGAGCTGGGCTCTGGACACCCTGCCACCAATCAGATATTCCCTCACCTCCAGGGCATGAGCTCATGGCTAGTCTTTAACAGCTCACCCTCCCCTCCCCAGCACTCCCGGGGGAATTGGTATTCTGCGGCAGTGCCTTAAGCCCATGACCTCTCCAGCCCTGCTGACGACGCAGAAGTACTGGGCCAAACAAGGTACAGCAGATAGGAACAGGCAGCCCTGGGGGGGGGGGGATATGGAGGTGGAGCCATACCTTCTGTCCCAAAGAATCCCAGGAGGGATCCCAGATCCTGGCTCTCCCGTCTTCTCTAATCTGGCAGGCAACTGCCAGGCCTCCGCCCTCCCCCAGCAACCTGGGAGACATGCCATCACTAACACCCCCTAGAAGCTGCCACTCAGCTCTGATATCTGTCGAACAGTTCTCATGTCTAGGGAGAGGGTCCTTACTGGGGCTTGAACATATCCCCCTACCCCCACCAAACCCAAGTCTCATTCTTCAGAAGAGTCCCAGCACTTTCCATGTGATAAGACAGCTTGGGTTGACATTACCTGGCACTGCTGTCCCTGGAGGCTGCAGAATGCACCACGGGCGGGAGCTTGGGCTGGGGCCCTGGCGGTGGCCTTGCTGCGCAAGACAGGGACAGAGCGGGCACTCACATGGCTGCGAGTTTCCCTGTTGCCACAGGAACAGCCTGGACTGAATGGCCCTTTCATGGGGCAGTGGGAGGCCAGCCGATTGGCTGGGATCCCCCGTACTCCTCCCTACCCAGTGTGGGGCCCCTGCTGCCCAGCTCCTTTCACTGTTTACCCAGAGCTGGCAAGTATAGGCATGTGGCTTCAGGCAGCACCTCCCCAGGTGCCCGCCACCTTGGACAACAGGGGCAGTCCCCTACCCACGCTCCTCCTTCATGCCATCTTTTCCAAGGTTCCCAGCTCTTCCTTTCTCTGAGATTCCCCATCACTTTGATCAGTTTACCCCTCTTTAGAGGTGCACTAGCATTCCTCTGCACAGAGGAACTCAGCTTCCTGTAGGGGACATCTGATCCAAGCAGCTGTCACCTGGCCAGCTGGTGCTCTACACCTATGGACCAGGCACCAAGCACACTGAGGACTTCACATTGCAGGTTCTGATTTCACCTTCTCTGCAGCCCTATACCAACACGTGCGGCCCTCACCATGCGTCCCGCTTCCTTCTGAGCGTTCTTATCAGCCCCAGAAGTCTCAGTGCAGGGGTGAGCTGAACTTTTTCAAACAGAGGGCTGCCTCACACTTACAAACATTGTTGGAAAGGTCAAATTATTAAAAAATTAAGAATTTATTCACAATTCAAAAATAAATGTACAAGAAATTTAATAAGTGAAACTTTCAAATGAAGTTTTTAGCATTATATTTGTGAAGGTATTAAAGCTTAAAATGGCATTAAGACTTGGGGCACAGTGTTGACGTGGTCCTCCGGCTACGTAATAGCAAGAGGTGTTGTTACGATGCTCATTTGCTGACAAGGAAACTAGGGTCCCTGGAGTGATGTGGCCATCCCAGAGCCTTGCTGGAGCAGTCACAGAGTCGGGTTAGGACCCTGAAGCCAAGACCCCCACTTGATACTTTCTTGGGCTGAGGTAGGGCTAAGGACCTGTGAGGTGGATGTGGGGAGAGGACCACTGTAGGATCCGGGTGTCCACTCTCCAGCAACAGAATGGGGGTTACTGACTCTCACAGGAGCAGCCCTCTGGATTTTTTCCTGCAGGTGAATGAAAATGAAGCCAGGTGCAACCTGAGCCCCAGCATAATACTGATTGGCCATGAGATGGTCTAGGAGGCTTCCATTTCACTCATGGTGCCAAACTCCTATGTGTCCCCTGGCACCAGCATCTACCCCAGCTCAAGGTCCTTGGCCCCCTGGCTGTTTGAACATGTCCCCCAGTCTCCTAATCTGACTGCCATTCAGCCCACTCCCCAAGGCATCTATGCTAGGTGAATAAGGGGTTAATGAGCCCTGTCCCCTTGGGGCAGCCATCTCCTTGCGTCAGCCACTGTCATTTCCTGTAGCTCACGTGAAGGGCTCCCTAACCTGCCCAGCCAGGGGAGGGACTTGCTCCCCAAGAATCCCAGGCACTCCTGGCCCTGGGGGCAGGAGATGGGTGATGCCCCACATCCCAGCAATCTTCGCTTGCCAAGATCTGCTTGGCTCTCTGGAGTGAAGATATGCTGGCTTCCTGGCCACAGAGCCCCAAGTAGCTTCAGGGTCACACCTAAACAGGGTTAAGTCTCTTCCTTCCTACCCAGGTGATCAGAGCAGGTGAATGAGGAGTTCTAGTTAGTCTTGCTGGGTGCTCGGGAGGAGCGTCCGTGGTAGTGATGACCTCAGAGCTTCCAAAAGCTGCTTGCTAACCGCATCAGAATGTGCTGACCCTGAAGGCTAAGGGGGGTGAGACGGGGGCCCTGTTTCCCTCCACCTACACTCTCTGATTCTTAGTCTGGCTGCTTTGGTCCCCTGCTCCCCTGTCTGGATACAAGCATCCAATTCTGGAAGGTGGGGAAGACACAGGTTGAGGATGGGGGTGGGGCATAGTTATGTGCCCATTCTGTCTACTCCTAGGCCCCAGGAGCCTCAACCTATACCCCTCCTCTAACCTGTCACTAGCAGCTCTCCCTATCAGGAGCTAGCACTGAGGGACCCACTAGCTTATCTGCCATAGCAAGGGGTCATCCAAGGGAATTTGGATTCATCTCTATCTTTCTGGCTGCTGGTAATAGTCCAGGGGGTGGCAGTGGGAGGGGAGATAAAGAGATTGGAGATTAAGGCAAGCATCCTGACTGGTGGAGAATAAGTGGGTGGGCCCAGGGCAGCATCTCTATAGGGTGCTTCTTGACTTGGGTTTGGGCATCTACAGGTACAAGAAAAGGCAAAGAAATGGGCTCCAGGCAGTATTGTTGTCCTTACATTCTCTTTTGCACCTACTTCTGCCCAGGCACTCTCCAGGTGCCCCTTCCCCAGGGAAGAGTTCTGTCCTTCTCTCTCTCCTCTAGGGCTTTAGCTGTCCTCTTTACTCACCTCCCGAGGAGCTTTTGGTCTTGCCAACTGCACCCACCAGGCCCAACGGTGGCCTCTCATGAGCTCCCCCAAACTCATTCATGTCTGTCATCTGGACAGCTGCCCAGGCAAAGCTCAGACACCAAAGGGGCTGCTACTGACCTGTGTCCAGGGGCACTGGATGGGACCTGGGGGCTTCCTCCCCGGGAGGGCAGAGAACGCAGTGGAGAGCCCAGAAGCTGGAGTCTGACTCTGGGCTGGGTAATCCGGAGCTCAGGTTACGCTGGATATATATAGTATCTTATCTGACCTCCCAGAGAAGGCAACTTGCATTCCAAGCCCCGGGAGAATTAAAGGGGCAGTGGCATGCCCACTCTTCATGGGCCACTTGGTTTGACTGGTGCCAGCCAAGGAGTCCTGCTAAGGACTAAGACTCTCGGGAGGAGGCATTTTGAAGTGTAACAGTGGGGGAATTCAAGGGGAAACTGGATGGTAGAGGACTGGGGTGGAAATTGAGACAAAAATAGGAAGAGGCTGGATTCTGTGGAGCTGTCAGTCATAGAATTAGAGAACAGGAAGAAGCCTTACTGCTAGTTACAGCTCCTGGAATTTTGAGATGGAGTAGACCTAGCTCAAGGGCACACAGACAGCTAGAGGCAGACAAGACCTTTACTCAGGTTTCAGTTCACTACTTTTTTACGATAGACTTCTAAGTCTAGGCCTGAATTCCAGTTCTTCTCCCTATTGGATCTGAGTCAGTGAGCAAGTCACTTAAGCTTTCTGAATCTCATTTAGTCTGTAAAGCTTGATTAATAAAATATAATAATAACAATAATAATAGTATACCTCAAAGTTGTGAGGATGAAATAAAATAATATTTGTAAATTTCCTGGCATATAGTAAGAGTTCAGAAAATGATGATTGTAGTGAATACTTCCACTTCTTGTTTTAGTGAACAGCAGTATTAGTAGTAGCAGTTGGTGATCCTTCCTAGAAGAGGACCCTAACCTAGAAGAAAAAGGCCTCAGGCCACCCCTCAGGGAGTGCTCTGTTTTAATGCCAGAGAATAGCCCTGTGGTTTTCTGAACTGGCCCACATCCCAAAAGTGGGAAGGGCAAATGCCAGTTGTCATATTCCCAGATGTCCAGTCCATCAAAGTGAGACAGGACAAGCCCATTTGGGTTCCCTCCCCATTTATCTGGAAAAATATAGCAAGTGTAGCTTCCCCCAGACTGCCAGGAGACTCTCTGGCCCCTCTGGAGTGGTTCCACTCTACCTGCTGGAGGGCTCGGGATTCCTGGGCCGAAGAGCTGTGCTGGGCAGGGTCACAAGGAGGAGCAGGGTTCTTGGCCTTTCTGGCCTTGGTGCACCTGTCTGCTCTCAGGATGAGTCTCCTGTTTCTCGATGGCTCTCCCTGAGGACTGGGAGGACCCATGCTGGTGCCTCCACCCTGTCTCAGCACAGGCCACTGACTCAGCCTGGGTCCTGATGATGCACTTCAGAGGACGCCCTCATTCCAGTCCTCATTCCAGTCACCATGCATCTGTCTACAGCATCAAAAGAGCAGGGGAATGCCCCAAAACTAGATCATCAACCCTCTCCTTTCCTCTGGCTTTGCAGGTGGATTTGAGGGGTGTTCTCATGCTTGGTCCTGGGGAGATGAGCAGCCCCTACAATTTTCCAACTCAGCCCTGTTTTAAAAGCATCCAGGTTAAGAGCTAGGACTCCTCAGAGGAGAGCAAGGATGGGTTGGCCTGGGTGTCCCTTGGTTAAGTTGCTTGCCTGGAGCACCACATGCCCACTTCTGGTTTGGGATTTAGGAGAATTTCAAAGTTGCCTCTTTCTGATTTGGGATTGGTGGAAAATCTCTCCTTCCGTTTAACTGCTGCGCTCCCCAAAACCCCTCCCCCCTTTGGCAAACTGACCAGAGACAGCCCCCAGGAGCTTTAGGAGCAGGTAGTAAGTGAGCTACAAGCACACGTGGGGAGGGGGATCGTCAGCGTCCAGGCATCACTCTCGGGCCACATATTACACCGGGCACAGCGACCTGGACCCTCCGAAGCAGCATTTCCTTAGAACACACTGATCTGTGCACAGATGGCTCTTCCTGGCACCCTGCGCTGTCAGCTGGCAGCCCCCCTTACATAGTGGGACCCACAGCTGGAGCTCCCCCGCACAGCTGGCCCTCGCCCTACATTTCTAATGTCCATTCTGCCCAGACTATCGTTGACACCTCACTTTCTGAGCTTCAAACCGGCAGTGACCCCCCACATCCCTCTTCCCGGATCTCCGACAGGTGGCACATACCTGCCTCTTCTCGGAGGATGGACGACGAGTCGAACCGGGCACAAGCATGGAGCTGCGGGTGAGTCCTGGCTGGCACTGGCGCGGCGCAGCGAGCAGCAGCTGACGCAGAGGGCTCCCTGGCCTCGGCTCCTGCCCGCCTCTCCCCCACCTCCGCCGGGGGCCCAGAAAGGACCTCCCCGGGAAATCGGCGCCACCCAGCGGGCAGCCGCCTCATCGCGCCAGGGCCGGCAAAGCCACACCCCGCGTCCCCCGTCACTGACCAACGTCAAGGCTATTGGCTTGTTCCTATTGTGACATCACTAGAGCCCCGCCTGGCTAGGGTCTCCCAGGCAACCAATATCTACAGAGAACCACGTGGAGGAAAAGCACGCCAGTTTGGAGGGCGTGGAGCACGGAAAGAAGTGGACTGGAATGTGACACGATGTGGCAGGTGGAAGGTATTGGAAAAGAAGCGGGGGGTCACTGGAGAAGGTTGGAACTTGAGCCCCGGGGCATAACAACTTTCAGATCTTAGAGAAGTCTTCTTGTTCTTTGTTTCTTCCCATCCGGGCTGAGGGAGGTCCTGATCTTGATCCTCTTCTCTTTTCCTCTACTACCTACCCACCCACCCTCGCCTTTTTTGTACCGGGGATTGAACCCACGGGCGGGTGCTTAACTACTGAGCCACATCCCCAGTCCTTTTTATATTTTAATTTATAGTCAGGGTCTCTCTAAATTGCTAAGGGCCTCCCTAAATTGCTGAGGTTGGCTTTGAACTTGTAATCCTCCTACCTCAGTCTCCCAGGTCGCTGGGATTACAGTCGTGCACCGCCACACTCGTTCTTTTCCTCTGGTAAGTTTCACTTCCAGGGGACTAGGGGTTAGTGATGGCTGCTCAGATGGGGTAAACGGAGGCACCCAGTCAGTGGAAAGAATTTTCTTTGAACTTTTAAGAAAAAGCTAAGACAAAATTTGAATTTTTGCTGCTTCCCTTCTTAGTATATAGCCTCCCACATCTCCTGCAGGCTGGTATACAAAACCACCCAACCAGCTAAGCTGGTGTCCAGGCAAATCCAGGTTTTCATCTTCACTTGGACTGTCCATCCTTCCCAGTGCCCTTAGCTCCTCCTTTCTCTAAGACTGGATGTCACCAGTCACCACAACCCTCAAGGTCTTTCTCTTGTATTTCCCAAAGAAATTAGAGGCAACCAGGAGGGGAATACTTACATTTCTACCTATAAACACATTTGAATCCATCTGCTCCAGCAGTAGTGAAAGAGCTGTCTCTCTTCTGGCTCAAGAGAGTCCCTTCTGGGTCTCAAATCTTTGTTTCCTTGGGGCCCTCATTCCACTGCTTCATTTTACAGGTAGGTGAACAGGGGATACAGGAATGAACAGAACAGGCACAATCCCTGCCCTCAAGGAGCTTACATTCTAGTAGAAGAAGGAGGGCAATAACCAAAGAGTAATAGATAGAGTGCTAGGGGCTGGGATTGGGGCTCAGTGGTGGAGCGCTCGCCTGGCACGGGTGGGACCCGGGTTCGATCCTCAGCACCCCATAAAAATAAAGGCATTGTGTTGTGTCCATCTATACCTAAAAATAAATAAATAAATAAATAAATAAATAAATAAATATATATATATATATATATATATATATATATATATATATAAAGATAGTGTGCTAGTTGGCACTAAGGGCTTAGGAGGTCAGTCAAGCAGAGAGGGGGATATGGAGTGTGTAGAGGGTGGTCTGAGATGCCCAATGAGAAGGTGACATTTGAGTGGTCTGAAGAAAGTGAAGAATGAACCATGTACATATCTGGAGAAAGACTGCTCTAGGTAGAGGGGACAGTAAATGCAAAGGTCCTGAGGTGGGAGCTACCTGCAACTTTTGAGGAAGAACAAGATTGTTGTATGTTGGATACAGCTTGACATGACTGCAGCCATCCTGAGTCATAACTGCTGTGATTGCCCCTGAGTAACTCTAGCTGGTTTCTCCTGTAGTTTCCCAGCAGACCATAAATAGATGAAACCATTAGGGTCACATGTGGGGCTTTACAATAGGACTCTGGCTCCAGGGATATGCCTGACTCTTTGGTATTATCTTAAAAGAAATCTTGAGAGGCATGATGGTGCCTACCTAGAATCCTGGCTACTTGGGAGGCTGAGGCAGGAAGATTGCAAATTTGAGGCCAGCCTCTGCAACTTAGTGAGACCCTGTCTCAAAAATGAATGAATGAATGAATGAATGAATGAATGAATAAGCTGGAGTATATAGTTCAGTGATAGAGAGCCCCTGGTTTCAATCCCCACTTCTACCAAAAAATAAAATAAAGAAAAAAGAAAAAAACTCCTGTTATTTTGTGTGTCTATATGAATATGTAACAATCTCACCATTATGTATAGTTATGATGTACCAATAAAAAGGAAAAAAAGAGAGAAACCAGGTACATTGCATCCAGTTACTTTTGTCCTGTTAAATATGACCCACTTGCTGACCCAAATAGTGAGAATCCAACTGATCTTGATGCTTCCCAGAACCAGCCTCTGTCAGTAAATCCCCCAATAAGTTGGTTCTGTGCAGTCCTGGATCTGTCTGCTCTCTTATTCAGTCTCACAGCAACTTGGGGCCAATCCTCAAACACTGGGACCTAGATGTTTGGAACAAGTAGAGATAGAGATGGAGATAGAGATAAGGGGGAGGGGGCATGGGGATGGAGTGGGGAGGAAGAGAGTGGAAGATGAGGCCAAAGAGATGAGGAATTGATGGGCTTGCCTTGGAGGACCTTAAGGTCCTTCTGATGACCTTGGCTTTTACTCTGATATGGGAGCCATTGGAAAGTTTTGAGTGGAGAAGGGACATGGGTCTGATTTTTTTTAATATTTATTTTTTAGTTTTAGGTGAACACAATATCTTTTTAAAAAAATATTTTTTAGTTGTAGTTGGACACAATACCTTTATTTATTTTCATGTGGTGCTGAGGATCAAACCCAGGGCCTTGTTATGTGCTAGGCAAGCGCTCTACCGCTGAGCCACAAACCCAGCCCCTGGACACAATATCTTTATTTTACATGTATGTGGTGCTGAGGATCGAACCCAGTGTTTCTTGCATGCTAGGCGAGCACTCTACCATTGAGCCATAACCCCAGTCCATGGATCTGATTTCTTTTTAAAACAGAATCTCTTTAGCTACTATATGGAAAAAATATTTGAAGAAATGCAGAATAGTAGCAAGAGTCTATTTAGGAGGTGACTGAGTTTTCTTCTGAACATTAACAGAGAAGGGGAAGGCTGTGGAAGGAGCAGGTTTTGGTGGTGAGTTGGAGAGGAGGAAGTAGATCAGATACAACATCAATTTGAGATGTCTATTAGGCATCCCAATGGAGATGTCAAGAAAGCAGGTAGAGCCTGTTATGGTGGCGCACACCTGCAATCCCAGCTACCTGGAGGCTGAGGCAGGAGGATCATCCATTCTAGGCCAGCATCTGCAATTTAATGAGACCCTGTCTCAAAATATGAAAGGGGGCTAGGGATGTAGCTCATTGGTAGAGTGCCCCTGGGATCAATTAAAAAAAAAAAAAAAGCAACTAAGCATTTGGATGTGCAAGTTTGGTGTGGTCTAGATTAGGGATATAAAATTGAGAATTTCCTGGCATAGTGGTGCACGCCTATAATCCCAGGGACTTGGGAGGCTGAGGCAGGAGGATCACAAATTCAAAGCCAGCCTCAGCAATTTAGCGAGGCTGTGTCTCTAAGCCAAATATAAAAGGATTGGGGACATGGCTCAGCAGTTAAGCGCCCTTGGGTTCAATACCCTGTACAAAAAAAAAATTGAGAATCATCATTGTATGGATGTTATTTAAAACCATGTGATTAGAAGAGATTACCTTACCAAGGGAACAAGTGTAGATAGAAAAACATGCAAAACGTGCAAGGACTGAGTTCTTGGTCTCTCCAATATCAAGTAGTTTCAGAGATGAGTTGGAACCATCAGAGAGACAAGGAACAGTAAGTGTAGTGGGGAAAAAAATTCCAGGAGATGGCAGTCTGCTGGCGGCCAACAGAAGGAAACTTATTGGGAGAAGGGAAAGATCAAATGCTGCCTATAGATTAAGTGAGATGAGTTTGAGAATTGATTTAGAAGGTTGTTGGCGACCTCAAGAATACTTTGGATAGAGTGGTGGGGTGAAAATTTGAGTGTGGATGAGTTCAAGAAAGATTGGGAGGAGAGGAGGAAACAGCAGAGACAACTCTTTGGAGGAGTTTTGTTGTAAGAAAGGAAAGAAATTGTGTGAGAGCTAAAAGGAGAAGTAAGGTCAAGAGGAATTTTAAGTGGGCATAAAACTATGTGTTGTTTGTTGACGGTGAAGAGCACGGGCAGAAATGGAGCTGGGCATGGTGATGCATGCTGTAATCCCAGCGGCTTGGGAGGCTGAGGTAGGAGGATCACAGGTTTGAGGTCAACCTCAGCAACTTAGTGAGGCTGTGAGCAAACTAGTGAGATTGCTCAAAATAAAAAATATAAAGGGCTGAAGATGTGGTTAAGCACCCTTGGGTTCAATCTCTGATATCAAACAAACAAACAAACAAAACAACAAAGAGACAAAGCTGATGCTGTTGGAGAGTGTGAGGACGATGTCCAGAGTGGTGTTCCTGGATTAGGTGAGGAGGGCTGGGATTGGGTATGGAGAAGGACGGGCTGCTTTGGTTAGGGGCATACATGCATGGTTCATTCAAGTGAAAAGAGAACACATAGTATTTGAGGACAGGTGCAGGGAGATGGATGGACATAGTGGAAGCTTGTGGGGATTCTCTGTGGATGGCCTCTGCTCTCCTAGTGAATCAGGAAGCCAGGTCAGTGGAGTGAGGGTGGAGGAAAGGCTGGGAGGTCGCACGTGAGGAGTCATAAAATAGTCATCTAGGTGCACCAGAATCACCTGAGGGCCTGTGAAAGCCTTCCCACCTGCAGGTGTTCTATTCAGGAGGTCCGCGGTGGGCCTTAGATTTTGCTTTTTTTTTTTTTTTCCCAGCACCAGGGATTGAATCCAGGGGCACTTAACTACTGAGCCACATCTCCAGCCCTTTTTTTGTATTTTATTTAGAGACAGGGTCTTGCTAAGTTGCTGATGCTGACTTTGAACTTGCAACCCTCCTGCTCAGCCTCCTGACATTGGGATTACAGGTATGTCTCGCTGTGCCCCACAGTTTTATATTTCTAATAAGTCTTCAGTCACAGCTGCAGCTGCTGGTCTGGGAATGACTCTGAGGATTACTGAGCTGGAGAAGGACAGTGAATGGACTGCAGGATGCAGCATGGTCACCAGGCAGCATCAAGGGCCCGTTTGAGGTTAGGAATCATGAATCCAAAGCGTCTCTGATCAGCATTCTTTTTCATCTCATCCACAATTACTTGTGCAGGCAAGTCGATTGACTTGCCCTGGGGCATATAACAGGCTCCACATTTCTTCCTCTTTAAAAAAACAACAATTTTGTAGGGCGCAGTGGCATATGCCTATAATCCAGTGGCTTGGGAAGCTGAAACAGGAGGATCTCAAGTGCAAGGCCTGCCTTGGTGACTTAGCAAGCCCCTAAACAACTTAGTGAGACCTTGTCTCATAAAAGAAAAAGGGCTGGGGATGTAGCTCAGTAGTAAAGTGCTTATAACAATGTCCAACAATTTCTGGCACACGAGGAGTGCCCAAGATCACTGCCATCCACCAGCTTCTACCTGCCTGGGGCTGATGATGCTTAATCTGCATTTTCGGTAGACCTCATACCTGAGCACCAGTCATGATTACCCATCTGCGTCTTGACATACCCCTGAAGGTCCCATCAGATCCCAACCTTAACAGGAGCCCAAACCTTAAACTCATCATTTTCTATTCAGTTTCTTCCCTTTCTTTTTCCCCATGTCCTTTCAAGGTGCCATATCATCTATCCCATTCTCCAGCCAGAAATTTGGTGGTTTCTAGGGTTCTAGTTTTTCTCACTTCACTAATTTCCTTCCTTCCTTCCTTCCTTCCTTCCTTCCTTCCTTCCTTCCTTCCTTCCTTCCTTCCTTCCTTCCTTCCTTCCATCCTTCCTTCCTTCTTCCCTCTGCCCCTTGTACTAGGGATTGAACTCAGGGTGCTTAACCACTGTGCTACATCCCCAACACTTTTTTTAAAAATTTGAGAAAGGGTCTTACTTAGTTGCTTAGAGCCTTGCTAAGTTGCTGAGGCTGTTTCGAACTTGTGATCCTCCTGCCTCAGCCTCTCCAGTTGCTGGGATTACAGGGGTGCACCACCAAGCCAAGCTCATTCACTAATTCTTATAAAAATATTATCATAACTCAGATATGCATAAAACATTACACCTGTTTTCTGTGATATATCTACATCTCTATTTTGAGTCAGTCCCTATTCTACTGGAGTGGTGGACACTTAATTTTAGTCAGCTGGAGGAATCTTGCCTCCTCTTTCCAGGATTTGCCCAACTTCTAGAAGGATGGTTCATATGTATTTTTTTTTCCCCCAAAGCACAAGAGGAAGAAGATCCTGTTACTAGAATGGCCACCTTGTGTCCACTGAGACACCTTGTGTCTATTGCCTGATTCCTGCTCATGTGGCTTCTGTAGGTCTCGTGTCACTATGTCACTCCTGGACACATGGACATCATCCTGCTGCTACTTTTTCCTGGAGTGGAATGAGAAGGTGTGATGCTTTCTGTGGCTCTAGCTGCCTTCAAAATGGTTGCCCTCTGCAGTTTTTCTCTTTCTGGGCCTTGTCTCCTTTCTGGCTCTAGCCAGGACTTGGCCTGGGGCTCTGTCAGACCTCTAACACCTATGTGGGGGTCTGCTGCCTCTTCATGCTCAGGAGTCCAAGGACAGAGCCACTGACCTCCATGTCTGTCACTGCTTTCCCAAGGCTGGCTCCTGTCTGTGGTGCTAACACCAATGTGAGGTTTTGGCTTGTCCAAGGTTATGTTCTCCATGTTTTTGTCCAGGTGGGAATCCTGCCTGTTTTCTGAAGACCCTGAAAGGCCTAGGCAATTGGAATTTAAAAGCCAGAAGAGTTTCCCATTTCCCACTTGTTTTTTTCTTTCTTTTTTTTCTTCTTCTTCCTCCTTCTTCTTCTTCTTCTTCTTCTTCTTCTTCTTCTTCTTCTTCTTCTTCTCCTCCTCCTCCTCCTCCTCCTCCTCCTCCTCCTCCTCCTCCTCCTCCTCCTCCTCCTCCTTCTCCTCCTTCTCCTTCTCCTTCTCCTTCTCCTTCTCCTTCTTCTTCTTCTTCTTCATCTTCATCTTCATCTTTTGGTACTGGGGGTTGAACCCAGGGTTGGTTTACCACTGAGCTACATCCCCAGCCCTTTTAATTTTTTTTTTTTTTTTGAGATAGGGACTTGCAGAGTTGCTGAGGCTGGCCTTGAACTTGAGATCCTCCTGCCTCAGCCTCCCAAGTTGCTGAAATTACAGATGAGCCCCAGCACACCCAGCTCCTCTCCTTCTTTTAAGCCCCATGCTCTCTGAAGCTCCTGGCATCTGGTCATGCTACAACCAGCCTTACTTGTGGCTGTCAACTGTGGGCACTTGGTATCTTTCCACCTTTCTCCCTCATCATTCTCAGTGATTTCAGTCTCCCTTTCAGCCTGTGAGGCCCCTGATCCCCCCCTTTCTCACTATATGTCATCTGCTTGCCCAAGAACAATTTCACATTCTTACCCAGTCTGGACTCTAAAAGGTCTCCTCGCCTCCTTCAGTATTGGGGATTGAATCCAGGGATACTATACCCTAGCTAGCCCTTTTTATTTAATTTTAAAATTTTGAGACAGGGTCTACATTCATGATGACGAATCTCAGATGGACATAGAGCTGCCCAGTGTTTCTATCATGTCTGGCTGCTATGATTATTTTCCCACTGAATTTAGCTTTCTATTGCCACATATCACATACTCAGAAATGTAGTGGCTTAAAAAAACAATACTTGTTGCCTCACAGTCTGTAGGTCAGAAATCCTGGTGGGCTCAGCTGGTTCTCTGGGTAGGCGCTCACAAGGCCAAAATCAAGGTGCCAGCTGGGCTGGATCCTGTCTGGAGGTTTGTTCAGGTAGTTGGCAGGACCTAGTTCCTCAGAGCTGCAGGGGTGAAGGCCCTGTTTCCTCACTAGCTGCCAGCTGGGTCTGTCGTCTGCTCCTAGTGGCTAGGAGTATTCTTTCTGTGGCCATCTGTGGCACATTGAATCACCTTTGTGCTTTGATCTTTCCTAGACCACTGGCCAGAGAAAGGGCTCTGATTTTAAGGGCTCATGTTATTGGATGAGGCCTACCCGGATAATCCCCGCCTTTTAAGATTAAGTATGCCATACACGCTAGAAAGCACGGGGATCAGATGAGATCTGATCCCCAGACTCCAGGGGTTAGGGATATGTGATCATGGAAGGCTATTTTTAGAATTCTGCTACCACTATGACTTTCTGATATATGATGAGTTTCTATTATTTCCTTAAAATTTTGGGAGCATTGAACCTTGAGAGGTTAAGGTCATTTAACCAGGATTTGAAGCTAGATCTCTCTGACTCCTGGAAATAAGCATTTGCCCGTGCTGCTTGGAGTATTACTTCCTTTTTTCAAAATGCCCCCACACCCCTCCATCTCTTTAGTGTCTATGGTTCAGCTGATGACCTTTTCATGTACTTCCTTGAGAAAATAGTGGCTTCTCATATGCAAAGCCCTGTCCTTTGCTGTTTTCTGTTGCTATGACTTAATTCTCCAAACTAGGAAATAAAAAAAAATTGATTTGATTCTGGGTTCTGGAGGCTGGGAGATCCAAGTGTATAGGGCCGGCATCTGCTTGTCATCTGGGAAGGGCCTTCTGGCTGCATCATGACATGTCAGAGGCCCTCTTACGGTGAGAGAGCAAGTGTGGCTTCTTATAAAGCCACCAATGCCATCATGGGGTCCCACTCTCATGACCTTATCTACTCCTTACTACCTTCAGAGCCCCCACTTTCAATTACCACTAACATATTTGGGGATTAAGTTTACAAAATGAACTTTTGGGGGGACACATTTAAACCATAGTAAGCCCCAAACCTTTGAGTCACAAACCTCCTCCTTCTACACCGATTTTGTCTTTTTTTTTTTTTTCCTGACTCTAGATCCCTCCTCTCTTGCTTTCCCAATGACTCCCATTTTTCATGTTCTTCTCTTTCTCCTTCCTTAGCCTTTCCCTGTCTCCACAACCTCAGCAGCAACACACAGCCATGCTCTAGTACTGCCTGTCTTAGAAACAAATGAAGATGGGTGCAGAGGTGCACTCCTATAATCCCAACCACTCAGGAGGCTGAGACAGAAGGATCACAAGTTAGAGGCCAACCTGGACAACTTAGTGAGGCCCTGTCTCAAAATTTAAAAGAAAAAAAAAAAAAAAAAACAAAGCAAATGCTCCTGGACTCTACCTCCCACATCAGCCACAGCCACACTTCCTGAATAAAAGTCTACATTAGCCATTCAGTCTCATGCACCCACTCCAATCTGGCTTCTGTTACCACCACTCCATTGAACTGCTCTGCCAGTTATCATCCCTGCATAAATTTAGTGTCTTTAAAAAACAATTTATTGTTGTGTCTTATTCTTCTGTGGTTGGCTGGGCTCAGCTGGGAAATTCTCACTTGGGTCTCTTTCTTGTGAGATTGCAATCAGTGACTGGAACTGAAGTCATCTGAAGGCTCAGCCTTGCTGGAAGTCCAAGACAGTTCACACATGGCTGGCAGTTGACCCTGGCTGTTGGCTGGGAGCTTAGCCAGTGCTGGTGACTGGAGGGCCTCCATGCGTACTCTGCATAACTTGCACATCTCAGAATGGCAGCTGGGTTCTAAGAGGGAGTGTCTCAGGGCTTTCTGGGGGAACCCGCTGGAAGCAAGTCTTCTCAAGAGTGAGTGTTGGCATCTGGTGCGGCCCTTCTTGCAGCATCATGACACGACAGAGGCCCATACATGGTGAGAGAGCATGCCATCCTGGGGTCCCACCCTCATGACTCCATCTCATCCTAATCATCTAGTCATGCAGCTTCACTTCCCCACAAACTCTTGGGCATAAGCAAGACACAGTCCACATGAGACTCAGTGGGAAGGGATTACACAAGAGTGCAGTTGATTTAGGGGGCCATCTTTCACGGATTGCTACTACAGTCACCAACAAGTTGGTCCTCATCTTCTTGAGTTCTTAACAGTAGTTGACTTGGTTGAACATTTTTTCCCCCAAAATCTCTCCCTTCTCCGGCTCCGTAGGCCCCTGGCTTTTCTCTTTCCTCACTGATGCTCTTCCATCTCCTTTCCTTCTCTTGCTGAAACCTAAAACTACGACAACTTCAAATTCTAGGCCTAGAATTCTAGAATCATTTGCAGAATTATTTTTCTGAAGTGTTTCCCTGCACCCTCTTCTTTGTCCTGTAGTCAATGCTGACTGTACAAATGCTCTCTTCTGCTAGATATTACCTTTAACTTTGACCTCTGATCTGTGCTCAGGACTGGGATATAGTCTGTCTTCTTTTTTGGGGAAGTAGAAGTCATTTTTTTTAATACTATTTAGTATTAAATAAATAATTTATATGGCCACATATAAATTATTAACCATACATAGTAATTGGCAAACAAGTATATATTGTGTGTATATGTTCTTTTTTTTCATTTCCAGTATCTTTCATTTCCTCCCCTCTTTCCTCCCCCATCTACTTGCTCTACTCCACCATCACTCTTCTGTTATTATTTTTCAAATTAATGCATCCAGCTGTCTTCTTGTTTGGGGGCATGGGTACTGGGATTGAATCCAAGGGTGTGCTACCACTGAGTTATATCCATGACCGGTTTTTAAAAGACAGGGTCTTGCTAAGTTGTTGAGGCTGGCCTTGAACTTGCAATCCTCTGCCTCAGTCTCCTGAGTAGCTGAAATTACAGGTGTGAGCCATGCACCATTAGAGCCATGTCCTCTAGGTTGCTTTTGGTATTTTTTTGTTTTTCTTTTTGCAGTGCTAGGGATTAAACCCAGGATCTTACACATACTGAGCAAGTGCTCTACAGTGGAGCTGCATCCCAGCCCCACTGTCTTCTTGATAGCTCCGTGTAGGTGTCTAGTGGCGATTCAGACTTAATACATCCAGCTCTCCACTTCCACACCCTCCAGCCTGTTCTCTCTCAACAGATGCATCATTACTCTCTCATATTTAAGCAAACACACAGGGGATACCAGATTCCGTCTAGATCCTAGATTCTGTCTCACTATTCTTAACCCCCTCTCCCCAACTTCCAATAAGCAAGTCCTGTTTTTTTTTTTTTTTTTTTTTTTTGTGTGTGTGTGTGTGGGGGGGAGAACTTTAATATATTTCTCCAAATATATTTGATTTTGATTGTTTAGAAAATTAATACATTTAGCTAGACTTGGTGGCACATGCCTATAACCCTAGCAATTTGGGTCACTGAGGCAGGATCACAAGTTTAAAGTCAGCCCTAGCAGCTTAGGGAGGCCCTAGGCAACTTATCAAGACCCTGTATCAAAAGTAAAAAATATAAAAAAGGGCTGGGGTTAAGCACCCCTGATCTGGTACCAAATAAATAAATAAATAAAAAGTAAAAAAAAAAAAAAGAATATAAAAGTGATCTGTGACCTTATCTTACATTCTCATTCATCAAAACATACTCCCAGTTAATTATCTATTTCTTTTGCTATTTATTTCTCTACTTAAAATTTTCATAGGTATGTTTTTTCTTAATTGTCTAGTGTTAAGTATTATATATTGACTTTCAACTATGGAAAATGTGGGGTTTAATGGTGTTTAACACTTTAATATGCCCATTTCTTCCACAACCAAATATATTCACTTATCATTTTCCATTGCTTCCCAAATAGTTTTATCACAATTTTTAGTAAAGTCATTACCTAATGCTGTGTTAGTCCATTTAGGCGCTATTACAAAGTACCATGAACAGGGTAGTTTATCAACAACAGAAGTTTGTTTCTCATGGTCTGGGAAGTCGAAGATTGAGGGCCCACATTTGGTGAGGGCCTTCTCTTTTTTTTTAATTTATTTTTTAGTTTTTGGTGGACACTCCAGCCCAGTGAGAGCCTTCTTGTGCTGTATCATGACATGGCAGAAGGCATCACATGATGAGGGAGAGAGGGAGGTATGCCTGTTGAGAGCAAGAGAGCAAAAGAACCCTCCCATCCCTTCTACAATTGGCATGAATCCACACAAGAGGATGGAGCCCTCAGGACCTGAACACCTCGAATTAGGCCCCACCCCCAATACTGTTGCATTGGGGATTAAGTTTCCAACACATGCTTTTTCGGGGTACATTCAAACACTGAAACTTCTCAAGAGTACCCTCTTCAAATCCTGTCACCTTGGGGGTTAAGGATTTTAACCTAGGAATTTTGGAGGGATACAAACATTCAGGCTCTAGCAAGCATTTATATTAATACGATTATATAAATATTATTTGCAGATAAACCATGTAATGGGCTATGGTTATCATTTTTCCCTATGGAGTGAATATTTGCCATTGTGGGGGGATTTTTTTAAGAATTATATTTAAAAAATTTTAAAATAATTACAGATTTATAAGGAATTATAAAAATAGTGCAGGAGGTCCTGTTTGTACCCTTGAACAGTTTCAAGGCCTCCTGCATTCCTTACCCATTTCTCTAGTGGTAACATCTTGATCAGCTGCTGTGCACTAGCTAAGGTGGGAACTGATGCTGGTATAATACTTGGACCTTACTCAGATTTCACCAGTCCTCTGTTTTAGCTCTGTGTCTCTCAAAGCTACCACTTCCCTTTGTTTTTACCACTACAACATTGTTCTGAGCTGCCACATCTCTGTTAGGACTACTGCAACATCTTCCTGACTTCTTGCTATTCTCCAGTCTGTTTCCACATAGCAGCAAGAAGAAGCTTCTAATCACAAGAGTAGATCAAGTCCTTTAACACTTTCCTATTGCTCTTAGAATACAATTCTAACTCTTCATTATGACCTCCAAGACCCTGTGGGATCTGGCTATTTTACCTCCTTATTTTATTCTTTCTTTCTCTACCTTATTTCCTTCCTTCCTTTCTTCTTTCTCTCTCTCTCTCTTTCTCTTTCTTTCTTTCCTTTTTTGCAGTACTGAGGATTGAAACCAGAACTCTGCAGATGCAAGGCAAACATTCTACCACAGAGCTACATCCCCAGCCCATTTATTTATTTATTTAAAGATTTTTTTAGTTGTAGATGGACACAATATCTTTATTTTATTTATTCATTTTTTATGTGGTGCTGAGGATTGAACCCAGCGCCTCACATGTACAAGGCAAGCGCTCTGCCACTGAGCCACAACCCCAGTCCCATTTATATATTTTTGAGACAGGATCTTGCTGTGTTGCCCAGGCTGACCTTGCACTTGTGATCCTCACGTCCCAGCCTTCTGAGTGGCTGGGACACAGGTATGTGCTTCTGTACCCAGCAGTGTCTCCCTCTTTAATGACATCTCAGACCCCTCCTTGTCTTCAGGCCTTGAGTGACCCTGACTGTTCCCTCCACCTTGTGCCTCCAGCAGTCCTCAGTGGCTGGCTTTTTGTTCTTTTTCAGGCCTCAGCTCAGAGGCCAGCCCCTCAGGCTCTCTCTGATTAACCTAACTAAAGTGTCATCTGTTTTTCAACATCAAATCTGTAGGTAAGTCCTATTGGTTCTATTTCAAAATATATTCAAAATAGGATTGCATCATGCCTTGTCAGCTACCTAGGCCAGCTCTAGTCTAAGCTCTCATCATTTCTGGCCTGGACTGCTGCAGCAAGTTAGCTGATGTCCTTTCTTACACTCCTACAGCACTTTCTTCACAAGCCAAAGTAGTCTTTAAAAATGCAAATGGAGTGGGGAGGGCCTGGGGTTGTGGCTCAGCAGTAGAGCATAGCCTAGATTGTTCCTTTAGCCTGGGGGAGGCCCTGGGTTTGATCCTTACTCAGCACCACATAAAAATAAATAGATTAATTAAAGATTTAAAAAAAGATGCAAATTAAAAAAAGCATAAATCTATAATTAATGGATGTATTTATTGGTTTTCTTGCTTAATGTCCATTTCCCAGTCTAGAGTATAAGATTCCCTTACTTTTCTTTTTTTTTAGGTGCTGGGAGTAGAACCAGGGCCTTGTGCATGCTAGGCAAGTACTTTACCACTGAACCCATTTCCAGCTCTTTTAAAGACTTTTTTTTTTTTTTTGAGGCAGGGTCTCACTACGTTTCCCAAGCTGGTCTTGAACTTGAGAATCTTCTGCCTCAGACCCCTGAGTTGCTAGAGTTACAGGGGTGCAGCATGACACTGGGAAAATAAGTTCTATTGGGTGTGTTAGTCAGCTTTTCATCACTGTGACAAAATAAGATAACCAAATAAGATAAACAGCCTACAAAGGGGAAAGATTTATTTTGGCTCATTTTGGTTTCAGAGGTTTCAGTCTATGGTTCCACTAGCGCCCAGAGTTCCACTGTCCTCTTCAAGGTGGGGTTCTGTCTATTTTGTATAGTTTTTAATTGTGTAAAACATATTTAACAAAAATTTTGCCATCTCAACTCTCTTTAAAAATAAAGTATAGCAGTGTTAAATACATTCACATTGTTGTATTACATCACCACAGTTCATCCACAGAACCCTATAACTCCCCATTTCTGTTCCGTCTCAACCCCTGGCAACTTTCATTCTGCATTTTGTCTCCAGGAATATGACTTTAGGCTTCCTTTTTTCAATCAAAACTTGCCATCTTACCCACTTTTTTTCTAAATTTATTAATTAATTTATTTTGTAGTAGAACATCTTACCTACTTTTAAGTGTATAGTTCAGGTAGCTATTTTTTTTTTCCAGTACCAGAGGTTGAACCCAGGGCCTCATGCATGCTAGCCACTACTGAACTATACACCCAGTTATGTGTTCAGTTCAGTGGTGTTAAGCAGTGGCTTCTTTTAAAGGTGATTTTAGGTTTAGCTGTGAGTGTAGAAAAACCTCAAATAATAGTAGCCTAAATAAGAAGGTTCATTATCACTAAGGAACCAGGCTCCTGTTTATGCTTCATCATTTGTAACACACAGTTTGCCATCTCAAAGTTCAAGATGGCTACTCCAGTTATACATTCCCGCTGATATGAACATGAAATGGGGAGAAAGGCAAATTTTCTCTCTCTTAGAGCACTTCATAGAAATTACATTTATTTTGTACTTATGTCCGGTTGAACAGAGCCTAGCAATATAGGTTCATCCTGCAGCAAGGAAGTTGGGAGATGTGGTCTTCATTTTGGGCCACATATTTCAGTTTTAATTTGTAGGTCCTACTGCTGAGAAAGAAGAGAAGGCATGTTGGGGATCCTCTCCTCCCCAGTGTTTGCCATTTCTTCCCTGCCTCAAGGCACTGGTCACTGCACTGAAACCAATTCCTTGCTTCCTGGAGTTTGGACTCTCAGCCAGGGGATGTCTTTTTAAAAAAAAATATTTATTTTTTAGTTTTAGGTGGACACAATATCTTTTATTTTATATTTATGTGGTGCTGAGGATCGAACCCAGTGCCTCATGCATGCTAGGCGAGTGCCCTGCCACTGAGCCACAATCCCAGCCCCCCAGGGGATGTCTTTTATCCCTGAGCATGGAAGCAGGTGCATTTCAGGTTGCATAAATAAGTGATTCCTGCCCAACCATCTTATTTTAATAATTATTGAAAGGAAGTTCTGAAGCCTAGTGACTAGGATCTTTTAGTGTCATCCAGTTCAAGTTCCATTGAATTTAGGAAACTGCTTTATGCATAACTGGTGGATGGCTTCCACCAGGCCATACCCACTGCCAGGATTCCCTGACCCCACGGCTGGGCAGGCTCTTCCTGGAGCCCCACGCAGCCTTCATGGTAGTCTGCCATTGGTCCACCTGCCCTCCATAGTCTGCATCCAATTCCACACCTCCTCCTGCTTCCAGGCCTTCTTTTTGCAAATCTATACAAGCTGTTTCTCCTTGAAGGGTGGGGGTCATTCTGGGCCTAATAGTCTCCTGAGGCCAAGAATCTGGGCAGGAAATTTGTCCTACCTTTGTTCCAAAACCCTCCTGGATGGAGCAGAAGAGAGCCAACAGCCCTCACACCTTGCCAGGAATCTGAAGGAATCCAGACTCAGTGTTCTCGTACCAATGAAAGAGGAAATGAGTTCACTCAGGATTTGCTTTTTTCACATGTGAAGACACATATGCCCTCCCCAGTATGAAAACTGCAAATTCAGGGAGAAGACAGATGTCCTGCCAAGGAAGTAAGAGAATGTGTATCATAGGTCCCCTGATGCTGTGCAGATTTCTTGGTAGGCCCGTGAAAGTCTCCCCATGTCTCCTGGAGATCCCTTTCCCTGCCCAAGGGAGTTCCTGGAAGTCAGGGAGAGCCTACCCTGGCACCCTGTGCAGCTGTCGTCAGTGAATCGTCTAATCCAAACTGGGGATTCAGAGGGGCATCTGATGCTCTTGGGCAAGAATTCTAGACCATAAGGTAGGAAATAGTGTGGCTAAAGAGCCAGGTGGGAAAGAGGTGAGGAGCAGCAAAAAGGTGGGTGGGGCCATGTCTTTGGCAAATGTGTCTTCATGAGACATGGGGATTTTCACTGGCCAACCAAGAAATCTACACTCAGGCTGCGGTTGAGGCTCAGTGGTAGAGCACTCGCCTAGCATGTGTGAGGCACTGGGTTCAGTCCTCAGCACTGCATAAAAATAAATAAAGGTCCAACAACAACTAATAAAATATAAAAAAAGAAAGAAATCTGCACAGCATCAGGGGACCTGTGACAAACATCCTCCTGCTCCCTTGGAATGATGTCCATCTCTTCCCTGAATTTGCAGTTTTCATGTCCTTTCTAAATACTGTCACCATAGATGTCCCACGGCCTCCACAGACCTGCTGGCCTGATCAGAGAGGCCTGCCTCTAAAAGCCTGTGGCCACCTGCTCATGGCCTGGTCTTTCTGGGTTGGTTTGTGTTGTGAGGTCTGAAGACCTCTTCCTTCACCTTTCCTGCCTTCCCATAGTCCATCGTCCTCTGCTGGCCTCCTTAGGCTAACCCTACCTGCTCCATGCCTCAGGGATGCTCCCCTGAGATGATTGCAGCGGGCAGTCCCATCTCTGGGGCCCCTGTCTAAGAGTGTTGTTAAGCTTCAGGGAGATAGTGTCAGGTGTGACAAAAGGCATAGAGGAGGCATCATGCAGGTGCCAGGGTCACACACTGGCCTCTCAGATGGGGCTTCACACCTGGCCTCCCAATTCTTTCCTGAAAGACATTTGAGTTTGATCTCTCACTACCCTGAACTTGGCATCTGAACTCCATTCCCCCTTGATGTCTCTTCTCACCAAGTCTTCTTTCCTAGCCCCAGGAGTGCTGAGCAAGAACCAGGGTCACAAGGGTGTCCCGTCCCCAGAGAGCTCAGGGCTGGCTGCATCAGCTGACTGCCCTGCAGTCTCGTGTTCTGTGATGGGAAGTTTCTTCTGCTTTATTTTGGACATGGTCACCAGAGGGGCCAATGCAGGGCATAGGCGTTGGCGGGAGGTAGTGGAAGAGTGGGAGCAAGTGGCATTAATTTAGATGTGAGCCTTTAAGAAAAATGCTCAGAGAGAACCATCCTATCCAGTGCTAAATATCAAATGAGTCAGCCTCCTCCCCCACATTCCCTGGCAGAGTGGGGCAGGCTGGCGTGGCTGCCTCGCTAACTCGCAGCAATGGAGCCCCAGTCCCAGGATGACCCTGATACTTGTTCGTATTTTACTCATTACTCTCAGGGGCGGGAGACAGGGGTGAGGCTTTGTTACCTTTCCAATTCAGGGGGACAGTATTTGGCTCCCACCCTTTCTTTGGCTATTATTGCCTTTTGGGTTGAAGAATTCATGCCGGTCCTGTCACCTTGATGGCATGGACATCTCCCACCAAACCTCCCTCCTGTGCTCCAGTGTCTGCCTTCTCAATGGTAAATGGGACTCAGGGGGCATTTCTGAACAAACAAGGTGAGAAGAAAAAGCAGACTGCATGCCTCAGCACTTGCTCATGCAAAGCTGCTTGCAGAGCCAGGGTTGCGAGGCTCGGCCCACACATTGGCAGGTGGGTCCCTTGTTGCAGCCAGGTGAGTCAGCAAAGAGGGAACTTCCATTTATCTGGGCAAATATGTCTTATTAGAGTTATTCTGAAAAGAAGCCCAGCCTGCAGAGGCATGTCCCTGAGGATGGGGTTTGCAGAGAGTGGTGGGAGGGGAGAAGACAAGGAAAGAGGAAGGGCTTGTGTCCCCCAGGGTCTCCTCAGATCTCTAGCCCACGGAGATCCCCAGCCAAGGGAAGAAGCAGCCCGGGGACTGCAAAAGCAGAGATGGACACAAGGACAGACTCCAGAGGCTTGGTTTTATTGTGCAGTTTGCTTTTTCCTCAATGAGATGCCATTAAGCTGTGGTGGCACTATACACAGTCACGGGACAGGCAGAGCTGCCGGGTGGGGAGCTGGGTGTTGGGAAAAGCCGTCTCCCAAGGAGTGTGCTACTTCAGGGTCTCACTCCATGGCCTGCCTTGGGCCCCCCTCGGTTCCCGAGGAGGCAAGTCTGCGGGGCAGGGGCTGTCTGGGGGCTCAGGGCCCAGCCAGCAGGGGCTGGCACTTATGGGCAAGGGAAAGAAGAGCCTCCCTTCGGAACTTGGGCCAAGCTCTGAGGCTCTGGGACTCTCTCCTTCCTCCCTGCAGAGCCTGCAGGTTAGTGATCTGGAAGCTCTTGGGAGCTTGGGACAATCCAGGAAGGGGTTTGTCCTCCTCTGCCACCCTCACAACTGTAGGCTGCAGCAGTGAGGGACAGCAGCCTCACATTTCAGCGTCTTTCACTGTGGAGGGGTGATGCGCTCTCACCTCCCACCCGCTTCTCCACCCCTCCATTTTGTGCTGCTGCTTCTGGCCGACTCTGCATCTCCACTGGATCAGGCCTCTGGCCCAACGTCCCTAGGAGACTTCTGCTGTGGCAAGAGGGTGGCTTTTTTGCTGTGGCTGAGAATGTTCCTGGAGACGCTCAGTTCTCACCCTCACGCCATGGACTACACATGCTGGGCGGTGCCCTCACACCAGGGTCTTGAGGTGCTAGGTCTCAGAACAGAGCATATCTGCCAGACCCAGACACACCCCACCCCCTCCCTGTCCAGGTTGTCCCAGGCCTGTGGTTCTGGTAGGTGTGGATAGACTCACCCAGAGACTGGTACCCTCTACTGGTCACATGATCTCACTCTCCACCAGGTCTCCTACCCTGGCTTCCCTTGTCACAAACTCCCAAAGAAAAGGAAGGATAAACCCTAAATAAACCAGACAGAAGCAGCTCTGGAACAAAGAGTACAAAAAGACAGCCAGTGGCGTGCGGAGAGGGTGAAGTGGCAGTGGGTTAGGTGGGTGGATGATGGCATGCAGCACTGGGATTCCTTACAAGGGGTGGGGTCCCCATTTCTCCCCAAGGTGTGAGAGGGACTGGGAGGAGAGGGTCAGCCAACTCAGAGAAGCAGGACCTTCTCTGCACTGGGCCCTGAGGCTTCCTGTGTCCTCCATGGGCCCAACCAGTCACAGGGAAATGAAATCCGTGGCCTGGAGGAGGGAGAGTGAGAGCAGGAGCAGCAGCAGCCATGAGGTATTCTGAGCCAGCAGGCTTATGCCCTCACACTTGACCAGCTTGTCTGTGAAGAGAGAATGGGGTGGGGGAGGGAACAGGACTCAGGCAGGGAAAGGCCCAAAGTAAGAGTGTGTTCCCTTCAGAGGAATTGGTGCCATGATTGTTAGCTAGACCAAGCTGGTCTAGAAGAATCAACTGTCTTTCCCATTTGCAGATTTCTGAGCCCCTTGAACACATATCTTATGAAAATCTTGGTAAACATCATCACAAGAAAACTAGGTGAGGGAGGTAAGGTCATTTCTGCTTTCCAGGTGGAGGAAAGGGTTGGGAGGCCAAATGTCTGTAGTTGCAGTAGAAGTGGCTACTACACTGCTCTTGCTGTCTGACAGGCTGCTCTTCTCCCATCCACACTGAAGGCAATGGCACCCCAGGGGACCAGGCAGCAGTAGGGAGAGGGGAAGGGAGCTATGGGCTCCTTGCCTTTCCAGCTAGCTAAGGACACTAACTGCTGTCCTCACCAGCCTGGTTGTTCTCAGCCTTGTTTGGGGACTTGTCTCACCTCTGAGCACAGAGATGTTCTGTGACTGGGGCATGGTTTGAGGCTGACCGGAGAGGCGGAGTTCGCACGTGTAGATCCCCTCATCCTTGTTGGTGAAGTCAGCTAAGTAGAGGACCTTCATGTTGTACTTGCTGGTGAAGTTGGTCCGGGAGCGGTATGAGTGCTCGGGTACCCCCACGGTGCCAAAGAGCACGTGCTTCTTTTTCTCACGGGTCAGGCTGAATTCGTACTGGATGGGCGAGGTGGTGGTATTCTCATGGTGGCAGTCCAGACGGAGGCTCTGGTTCACCAGGCAGGCCGTTAGGCTGGTCACCTTCTGCCCTCGGGATACCTGCAAGACTGGCACCAGCAGTGCCCCCTTCGAATTGGGGGAGAGCTGACAGAGCAGGGGGCCTCCCACCCACATTAAGAGTAGACATGGGCCAGGCTCAGCAGAACATAGGGGTCACTCATTGAGTGCTTCCTCCCAAACCAGGAGTCCTAGAGGGACAGTCCACCCTGCCAGACTCCAGACTCCCTCCCTAGTCTGTGTGAGCCCTCGGTCTTGTGTGTGTGTGTGTGTTTCAAGGACAGGAGGTCTTGGGGGACCAGTGAGGGTCTTATTCCTCATCAGAGAGTCCAGTTCACTAGTATGGGGCAGGGCTCAAAGGATGTTTCTGAAGACCACCTCTGGCAGTCCGCAGGTCACTAGGTCGAGTGACTTGGGATGAAAAAGAGCCCTCTGTCCTTCAGTCACCTGCACTTTCTGAGGTTGCAAGAAAGATATTAGCTTCTCTGAAGGATAAGCCAGTATGCCTAGAATGCTAGCCCTGTCCCTTGCCCAGTACCTGCCAGCAGGACAGCGATGCCGATGGCCGGGTTCATGGTGCCACGAGCTCAGTCCTGGATATGGGGTGGGACGAGATGGGAATCAGCCAAGAGATGGGGCAAGTGTGCCCATACTTACTGCTAGGACATGGGCTCCTGGGGAACATGGTGGACATCTAAGCCCCTCCCTCCATCCCTCTTCCTCTCCCCATTTTTCTCAGAAGGTGGAACTGCCCTTGCTCTTTCCCCCTCAAGCACAGCAAGGAGGCAGGAGAACGCACCCTGGAATGGTGTGTCTGTGCTTGACCGCCGAGCACTTCCTAGTAGAGCTTCCTCCTTTGACTTTATTATTTAAGTTTGTGGTGCTGGGGACTTAACCTGGGGTGCTCTACTACTGAGTTACTCCCCTAGCCCCCCGCCCCCCACCAGGGACTGAACCAGGGGCACTCTACCACTGAGCCACATCCCCAACCCTTTTTATATTTTGAGACAGGGTCTCCCTAAATTGCTTAGAGCATGGCTAAGTTGCTGAGGCTGGCTTTGAATTCACTATCCTCTTGCCTCCTCTTCCCCAATCTCTGGCATTCCTGGTATGTGCCACTTCATTCAGCCCCAGCCCTTTTAAAATTTTTACTTTGAAACAGGATCCCACTAAATTGCCAAGGCAGGCCTCAAACTTGCAACCTTGAATTTGTGATCTTCCTGCCTCAGTCGAAAGTTGCTGGGATTACAGTGCACCCAGCTAGATGAATTTATCTTTACCACTTTTTTTTTTTTTTTCCCCCAGGAATGTAAGACCTATGAGGGCAGGACTCACTATTTAATTTTTTAAAAGTTTAATTTGATAAAAAATATATATAACATTTACTATCTTAACCATTTTTGGCAGTGGTGTACTAGGGATCGAACCCAGGAGTACTTACCATTGAGCTACACCTCCAGTCTTTTTCCCCCTTCTTTTTATTTTTAGAGACAGAGTCTCACTAAGTTGCCTACCTGGCCTACTTGTAATCTTCCTGCCTCAGCATCTGAGTTGTTGGGATTAAAGGTGTGCGCCATGGTGGTAGGCTCTTAGTCAATTTTTTATTTTTTTATGGTGTCTAAGATTGAACTCAGGCTCTCAATTATGCCAGGCAAGCATTCTACTACTGAGCTGCATCCTCAGTCCTCCTGACCTTTTTTTTTTTGGACCAGGGATTGAGCTCAGGGGCACTCAACCACATCCCCAGCCCTATTATGTATTTTATTTAGAGACAGGAATTGCTTAGTGCCTCGTCATTGATGAGACTGGCTTTGAACCCGCCATCCTCCTGTTTCAGCCTCCTGAGCCGCTGGGATTACAGGCCTATGCCACTATGCCCTGCTTGACCATTTTTTGAAGGGTTCAATTCATTAAGGTTTAGTACATTCACATTGCTGTGTAACCAAATCTCCAAGACTCTTTTTGTCTTTCAAAATGAAAACTCTAATGAGCAATTGAACAAAATTTCCTCATTCAGAGACTTATTTCCATTTGTTCGAAAAAATTTTTACCAATATCTAGAATATTTCCTGGTATATTAACAGATATTCAAAAGATATTTATTTATTTATTGGTACCAGGGATTGAACCCAGGGGCGCTTAACCACTAACTCACATCCCCAGCACTTTAAAAAAAAATCATTTTATTTAGAGACAGGGTCTTGAGTTGCTCAGGGCCTTGATAAATTGCTGAGGCTGGCTTTGAACTTGCGATCCTCCTGCCTCAGCCTCCCGCTGGAATTACCAGCCACGTGCTTGGCAAAAGATACTTATTGAATGAATGAAGAAATGAGGTTCTTTTTGAGCCTTAGATACCCATGGGGTTTGGGGAGGATTAGAAAAATGACAAACATTTGGCAGCACATTGCTGCATAAATGATCCTGAAAGGCTAATTGCTAGGGATGATGTCAGGTGTGTCTGGTCAATGAGCTCTGAGATAGGCTTCCACTGGGTGCTCAGTTAAGGTGTTGCCTGATGTGTTTAAGGGAAAGAAACAGTGTTCTCTGTAAAAGAGCCAAAAATGCTTCCAAACGTCAAGCGCTCTGGGATTTCAGGGGTTGCAGTTTTCTAGCCTGGCTTCAACTGGCTCCTTGCCTTATCTTTTAAAGCTTAAGGAAAAAAAAAAAAAAAAAAAAATATATATATATATATATATATATATATATTTTTTTTTTTTTTTTTTTTTTCAGCCTAGGCTGGACCAGCATCTTCGCGAGGTGACAAGGAATGGTAGTCTAGACTGTCCGCAGCAGGGCTAGCCTGAGAGCGGTCTCTGGAGGGGCGCGAGGTCACTGGAGGGGCCAGCGCCTGAGAAAGCGCTCAGGCCCTGCGTTGGTTCCCTGCGCCCGGGGGCTCCGGGAGCGCCTTTCACAGCCCAGGATACTTGGCGCTCAGCGCCTGGGCGGGCGAGGCTAGGGTGCCCTCTCCTTCCTGGGTACGGCTGCCGCCCCGTGCCGAATCCTGGGGCTCTGCAGCTGAGGAGCCTGGGCTGGCGCAGGTCTTTGATTTGAGGGCACTAGGTTACGGAGGAGGAGTACGGGCTTGGGAACTAGAAGAGGAAGGGGGAGCGTGGCCAGAGAAAGAAAGGGAATAAATTCATTGAGGCTGGGGCTGGGGGATGTAAAGCCAAAGGGAGGGTAGAGAGTGGTTAAGGAGGGGCAGTCTATTTTTTTCCTCTGCTGGGTGTCCCTGCAGCCCAAACCCAGAGAAGCCCTGCGCTGCCTCCCTCTCCAGCCCCCGCTCGGCTGGCCCCACCCTTCCTTGGTTTCTGTATTCTAATCTTCTCCTTTTTCAATTGAGGTTCCCCTTCCCCCTCTCTCATCCTTTTCAGATCTCCCCTCCCCCGTCTGCCTGCCTTCCACCCAGTCCCCGCCCGCGGCACTGCGGTTTCCCTACCTCTGGTGCCCCACACCCAGCCCGCGGCGAGGTCACCCTACAGAGATTCCCTGTAGCTTGCCACCCTCTGTCTTCTCCCCCCATTTCTGCCCCGCTCCCACCTTTGCGAACTGGGCTCGGTGGAGAGCCAGTGGAGAGTCTGGGTGGAGAGCAGAACCAAAGGCTGTCTTTAGTGTCCTTCCTCTCGGTTCTTCTCCAGCGCCCCAGCCCCAGATGACCGTCCTCCAGCAGTAAAAACTACCGAGCGCCTTCCGTAAAAGGCGGGCTGCGGCGTGGCTGCTACCCTGCAGCGCGTCCCACTCCCGCCCGGGCCTGGGAAGCAGATCCTTCCCCGGCGCCCTCAGTTTCCCGAAGCCTTGGGCTGAGAAGGCTTGTAAGGGCACCTGGTGGCTCTCCCTGCGACCCAGGTCCGGCCTGGCTCTAGCTCTCACCTGCGCTCTGTTGCTGTGCTGCAGCAGCCTCCTCTGGATGCACCGCCGCCTCCAGTTGCTGCACCCTGCAAAGAGCCCGCAGTTTTCACCAGGGGTGGGAGAAGGGAGAGCAGGGAGGGCCTCAGGGCTCAGCCAATCAGAGGCTGTGGGGAAAGGATGGAGGGGGCGGGCAGAGAAGGGGGGAGGAGGTGGTTGGGTCTTGGTGTGGGAAGGTGGCTGACTGCTGCAGAAGGGGGGTCCTCAGCCTGTGACTGGCTGGCTTGGCGAGGGACACAAGAGTGTTGGACCCTGAGATCAGGGTGGGGCAGCCTAAAAAACGTTAGCCGCTTCCCCGAGCCCCCGCAATGATTCTCTCCTTTTAAGGCTCTAACCCTTTCTTCTGACACGGTCTTCAGAAATCAGTGGGAAAACCAAAAGGTAAGGAATGCAGGAGGGAGGTCGGCTACACTTCCTTCTTGACTTCTCGGCTGGGGCCATCTTCCTCCCGAGCCACCCGTGAGAGGTTTCTATGTGGGAAAGTCCCGGTCTCTCTAAAGGAAGCGGGTTAGAGCAGCCCGTTGGAAGAAGGTAGGGGTTGCACCCTTTCTTGGTTCCCAGCCTAGCCCAGCCCAGCCCGCTTCCGGTACTCCAGTGGAGGCTGCGGGTTATTTCTGCTGTCTGGTACTCCTGTCTCCCTCCTGTGCTGGCACCTCCCCAACCAAAGGTCTGGTAGGTTCCTCTCACTTTTGTGAAAACTGTCTGGCCTTCAGACAAACTCGTGTTGTTTTTTACCAAGCACTGTGCTGGGCACTTTACATCAATGGTCACATTTCACCCCTGCAATCCCACTTCTGGGTTGGCCAGTTGCTGGCCTTGGAACCCAAGCCCTCAGTGCTGAGCCATTCCACTCTGCTGCGGGCAGCCTAGTGGGAGAGGAAATAGGGAGAACTCTGGGAAAGGGGTGGAGACTATGAAAAATCTGGAAAAAGAATAGGCCGAGACCTAGCTTTTGATTTCCTGGAGTACCTCTTCTACTTCATCAGTTTTTTCCCCAGTACTGGGGATTGAATCCAGAGGTACTTTACCACTGAGGTGCTTCCACAGCACTTTTTATTTTGAGACTGGGTCTCACTAATTTGCCCAGAATGTCCTTGAACTCGAAATCCTCCTGCCTCCCCCTACTCCTCCTGCCTCCCCCTACAGAGTAGCTGGGATTACAGGTGTGCACCACCAGGCCTGGCTACCCCATCAATGTGGTGTCACCAGAAGGAGTCCTTTTTTCACATCTGGTGCTGATGACTTGCCCACCCACCCACAAGTATGCCAATACATTTTTTAAAAAATAAAGGTTTATTTGATTGATTTGATCCTTCTGTCCTGTGTGAATTCTGGGCATGGTTTACTGTGAGCTGACCCTGCACTCCAGCTCTCTGCCTGCCCATTCTCCTGTTTCTTCATAGAAGTCAGCCCTGGCATCTTCACTGTAGTTCCAATACTGTAAAGGCACTGTTGGACTTTCTCCCTTGTCACACAAGTGGGAGTTTCATTTTCTTCTTTATCCCTTGGAGAGCAGCTAGGTGGTCTTCCAGAGCTTAGAGTGATGAACTACTCCAACTAGAATGAGCCTTGCAGATAGCCCAGTCCAAAGGGGGTGGTTTCACTTTGGTAAACTACAGAAACTTTATGAAAATTGCAGTTCCCCACCCCCCACCTAGGCCCCTCTCACTGTAGTTCTCAGTCTGCACTTTCCCCAAGCTCTGCAGGGTCTCAGACTATGAAACGCTTGTCTGCTAAGGCAACCCCTTTGCAAGGATGAGTCTACCTGGTTTTTCATTGTCCATAGGGAAAATTTTTAGGCCCTGGAATGGCTTGGCCTCTGGCTGCTGACCCCTACCACCCCATCTTTCCTGTTCATCTTCCTGCTGCATTCCTGACATGCTGGCCTCCTCTCTGACTCTCCATGGTGGGGTGTTTCCTTCTACTTGGCAGTTTTCTGATTCTTAAATCAGGGATTTTTCCTATTAGAACACAATTTGGCATCTAACTCTTTTTTTGCTTGCTTTCTCTTGTTCACGTGCACGCGCGCGCACACACACACACACACACACACACACACCCACAGCTGGAGATGGGAATACCCAGAGGTCTCTTAACCATACCCAGTGGTCCAGCCAATCAGGTCTCTGGCTGGCCAAAGCCCTTGGTGCTTCATCTCCCACCCTGCTGCCTCGTCTCTGAGTGTTGCTGGGCACAAGGCCTTGCTGTGCTACTTTGATAAAGTTAAGAGAACCTGGCCTACTTTCTGAGTCCCTAGGCATTTTGCCTTCAGGAAGGGGAGGGGGAGTGGCCTGTTAGGGCATGTAACTGTGCTTCTGCCTGAACAAGGTCTCCAGTGGGATGGAGTGAAAGACTCAAGTGGGATGAGATGAGGTTTGGGGACAGACCCAGGGTGATAAAGGGGAGGAGATTTTAAAACTCCCACTTCCTAATGGATAGTCAGAGTGCTAAAAGCAAGAGGGAATCCAGCCAAAGCAACAGTTCCTGCTACACTGGGGCTGCCCAGCTGCTTCCTTAGCCTTTCCTTCTCCCACTATCTCCTGCTGCCCCAGCTAGATTTCTTTAGGGCAACAAAGTATGGCCAGCCATTCCCTCTTCATATTCACAGGTTTCACAGAATGTCCTTGTAAACCCATGGAGGTGGTAGAGTCACCCCATTGTTTTTTAAAGGGGATCTGAAGTCCAAGAAGGGAAATAGTCTGTCAGAAGTCAAACACATACTTTGGGAAAGAGCCAGGCCTATGGATCTCATCTCCTGGCTTCATGCATAGTGCTCCCCAGTGTTCCCAGGGTGGGCGTCAGACCTTACTAGACTTATTTCACTGGTCCAGTATGTGAGGCACCCTGGGCATGTCTGTTAGATGGTTACCCTTGTTTGGATCCCCTCCTCTTTAGCCTATTGATGGGGGAAAGGTCCCTACCCTAGGGTTATGGGGATGCCTGAATGCATGACACCACCCTAGACAGGTAAGATCAATAGCAGGTTGTAGGTCACATATACTCACAGTCCAGAGGAGGACATCAGACACCATGAATTATCACACAGGACTTGCACTCAGAAATAGCATGTGCAGGAGGCAGGCTTTGAAGTATCAAAAAAGTTAGGATGTCCCCCATTTCCTCCTGGAGGGTGTGATTGGCAGTTCGAATAATTCCAAAGGCAGGTAGAAAAATGAAGCCCACTATTCAAGGATAAGCAGGAACTGTGCCTGGTCCTCTTAATAAAGAGGATTGTTTGAGCAGGGGTCTTATCAGCAGACGGGGAGGAGTACTTGTGTTTCCCTTCTGATTTTTAAAAATATTTATTCTTAAGTTTTAGGTGAACACAATATTTTATATTTATGTGGTGCTGGGGATCGTACCCAGTGCCTCGTGCATGCTAGGTGAGCACTCTTTCACTGCGCCACAACCCTAGCCCTCCCTTCTGATTTTATCAGATGTCAAAACATTTAAGGCCCTCCTGATTTTTTTAGCTGTCAAGTCTACACCCAGTTTTGGGTTAATTGATACCACATACCTGCTCTTTCTTTCTTTACCAGGGATGATCAAATCTAGGGGCACTTAACCACTGAGACACATTCCCAGCCCTTTTAATTTTTTGTTTTTTTAAAATTTTGAGTCAAGGTCTCACTAAGTTGCTTAGGACCTTGCTAAGTTGCTGAAGCTGGGATCCTCTTGCTTCAGCCTCCCCAGTTGCTGGGATTACAGGTGTGAACCACTGCACCTGGCCATACCTGTCCTTTCTGTAATTCATTTCTAAGGTTGTATCTTCCACTTTTCTGAAGTGGCTGTGGTAGATGGTATGTGCATTTAAAAAATTATAATTGTAGGTGGACAACATGCCTTTATTTGTTTAGTTTTTTTTTTTAATGCGGTGCTCAGGATCAAACTCAGTGCCACACACATACTAGGTAAGTGTTCTGCCACTGAGCTATAGCCCCAGCCCGGTATATAAATTTTTAATGTTCTTACTTGGGGGAGGGGAGAAAGAAAATTAGCTACTTTTGCTTGATACTCAATCTCCTCTAGAAATATAGTCTGTGGAATTAAAAACTCTTAGAACTATTGCTCGTCACCCTGCCACCTCCTAATTCTAGGTGAGGTCACCTCCCCAAAGACTGGTTGTATGGTTTGAGAATAGAACATAAAAAATAAAGATTATTTCTTAGGATTCAGAGCATACATAAGTTGAGAGGAGGAAGCACCAATGGAGATAGAACTTAATTTTCAACAGGTATTATTTAAAAATTTTACTCATGGATGTTTACTTCATCAAATAATTAAAAGACATATTGGCATCAACAATGTTTCAGGACAGGACTCAACCCTACAAATATGAAGATTAAAAGAACAATCTGCCCTCAAAGGCTTGTTCCTTTTTATTTTGTTTTATTTTTTATTTTTAATTGCTTTTAATTTTTAAATATATGATATCAGAATGCATCACAATTCTTATTACACATATAGAATACAATTTTTCATATCTCTGTATATAAAGTATGTTCACACCAATTCATGTCTTCATACATGTACTTCGGATAATGATGTCCATCACATTCCACCATCATTGCTAATCCCCTGCCCCCTCCCTTCCCCTCCCACCCCTCTGCCCTATCTAGAGTTCGTTTATTCCTCCCATGCTCCCTCTCCCTACTCCACTATGAGTCAGTCACCTTATATCAGAGAAAACATTTGGCATTTGTTTTTTTGGGATTTGTTTTTGGCATTTTTTTTTTTTTTTTGGCTAACTTCACTTAGCATTATCTTCTCCAACTGCATCCATTTACCTGCAAATGCCATGATTTTATTCTCTCTTATTGCTGAGTAATATTCCATTGTGTATATATGCCACATTTTTTAATCCATTCATCTACTGAAGGGCATCTAGGTTGGTTCCACAGTTTAGCTATTGTGAATTGTGCTGCTATAAACATTGATGTGGCTGTGTCCCTGTAGTATGCTGTTTTTAAGTCCTTTGGGTATAGATTGTGGAGAAGGATAGCTGGGTCAAAGGGGGTTCCATTCCAAGTTTTCCAAGGAATCTCTATACTGCTTTCCAGATTGGCTGCACCAATTTGTAGTCCCACCAGCAATGTATGAGTGTGCCTTTTTCCCTACATCCTCACCAACACTTATTATTGTTTGTCTTCGTAATAGCTGCCATTCTGACTGGAGTGAGATGGTATCTTAGAGTAGTTTTGATTTGCATTTCTCTAATTGCTAGAGATGTGAACATTTTTTTCATATATTTGTTGATTGACAAAGGCTTGTTCCAAAATGAGAAAGGACATGTATAGATAGGTTATGTAGATAATTAGAAAACAGGAGGTGTGGATATGGTACTGTGGGAGTCTAAAAAAGGGCCAGCTGGTGGTCTAGTCTGTCAAGAGGGCTTCCTGGAGGAGATGAGGCGTGAACTGAGTCTTCAACTATGAATGGAGTGGCCCAGGAATGGCAGATTGCTACATCATGCCTCCTGGTATCCACCCCTTCATGTGATCCCCTTCCTTGTGGATTCTGGGTATGGCCTTGGGCCTTGCTTTGACCCACAGGCCATCACCAAATATGATGCAAACAGAAGCCTAAGAAGTGTTTGTACATAGGGACTACTTGTCTTCTTGGAATTTGGTTGCTGTGTGAGGAAGTCTGAGCTAGCCACATGGACAACTGAGGTGTCCCAGTTCACATCAGTCACCATTTGGGATCAGCCACCTCCCAGTTGACTTGCCATACGATCACAGAAGCACGTGTGATTCCAACTGATGCCACATAGAACACAATGAATCATGCCAGATCAACCTGTCAGAAAGTGAAGTCTATGTCCCCTCTTCCTGAATCTCCAGGGCTGGGACTGCTTCAGCTACTAGAGTATGGCAGAGTGATGCTGAGAGTCTTCTACATGTAGGTCTCAGAAGGTCATATAGCTTTGACCTTGTTTGCAGGAGTACTTTCTCCTGGAGCCAGCATGTAAAACATCTGCCTACCCTGTAGCTACCATGCATGGCTCCCAGCTGTTCCTGAGTAAGAAAACTGCTTAGCAGCTGGGACAAGGGCAACTTGTGTTATGTGGTGGTGGAACAATTGGCAAAAATATGATAGAAAATATGCCTGTTATGGTTTGGATATGTTTGAGTGAGTCTCCTGAAAGTTTGTGTGCTAGATGCTTGGTACCCAGCATATCAAGATTTCGAGGTGGCAGGACTTTTAAGAGGTGAGGACTAGTGGAGCATAATTAGTCAAAGGGGTTCCACCCTCATGAATGGTTAGTGGGTCAGGTTTCCTGGGACTGGGTTAGTCGTAACTCACCATTGCTTCCTCTCTCACCACATGATCTCTCTCCTCTGCACTTCTGTCATGTGATGCCATCTACCACATTGTGACACAGCCACAAGACCCTCACCAGATATACTGGTGATATACTGGTATACTGACCAGATACCATCACTAATCTTGGATCTGCAGCCTCCAAAAACTGTAAGCTAAATAAACCTGTTTTCTTTCTGAATTGCCCAGCCTCATGTATTTTCTATAGCAACACAAAATGGATTGAGATAGCACCTGAAAAATCTGTGGACTTGGTTAAAGGAATCTAGAGATGAAATACTATTTGGGTGCTTATACCTGGCATGATAAAGTATAATAAAAGAGAGATGAGCTAAATGGGAAAAGAAAACCAGTTTGGAAAAGAAAACCAGTTCTCATTTCCAGTCTCTTCAGCAGGCAGTGAGGCAGTGGATTCTCAATGTAAGAACTGGCCTAAGCCAGGCTCAGTGACGCCTGCCTGAATCCCAGCAACTCAGGAGGCTGAGATAGGAGGATAGTGAGTTCAAAGCCAGCCTCAGCAAAAGCGAGGTGCTAAGCTGTTGAGAGCCACAGCCGAAGGGGCCCCAGCAAACTTCCAGCTGCCAGCAAACTTCCAGCTGCCGGCTGATGATTGGCTCACAGCGCTAAGCAACTCAGTGAGATCAAACTGTTCTCACTGCTGTGTACAAAATAGGACTGGGGATGTGACTAAGTGGTTGAGTGCTCCTGAGTCTAATCCCCAGTACTAAAGAAAGAGAGAGAGAGAGAGAGAGAGAGAGAGAGAGAGAGAGAGAGAGAGAGAGAGAGAACTGGTCTAAAGAGAAAGGGTAAATCAAGGGTATGTCTGTAGAACCTTTGTTGAGATGCCAGGAAGATTTAAGTGATAATTAGTAGACCTTCTCAACTAAACAAAAGTGTTTCAAAGAATATTAAGGATATTGTTCCACAGCTGAAGTACTGTCTTCTTGAAATTAACCATGTATGTGGCATCTTGCCCACAAAGTGGACCCATAATATTCACAGAAAACCCATAAAATTTTAAAGAGTATTGTATTGGCAATAGCTCCAGCAGTTTGGACTGAAAGGTGCTGAGACAGTTCGAAATGAAAAAGAAGCCTCTGGGTCCCCAGCTTCCTCTGGGCAGGAAGCTGATCCATATACATATGGTTTTTTGCTTAGGGAAAAGACAGGCCTCTCAGAGGACAGGAGTGAGACTCTAAAGGGTGTAACTAAAAGCCTGTCAGAACCACACCCTCTTTAAGTAACACTCCCTGCCACTAGAGTAGTGGTGCTGATTACTTGGGCCTGACTGTGGTTCAGAATGCTTTGGCCCAGGTTTGCTAACGCCTCCCGTTTCTTCCCTTTTTACTGGAGCTCCTATTGGATGCAGCCTACTCTTGCTTCATCGTTGAACACCAGTCACATGGGGCAGATAACTTGTTCAGGGGTTTTTGAGTCAAGAGGAGGCACATCTGAGGAGTGTTCCCAAGAGGACTCAGCCACGTCCAGACCAGCTTCACATTATGAACTCCTGGACTTGGAGCCCGATGGCATAATGGGTAATATTACGGGTATTTTGGGAAGGGTGGGACATTTCACACGTAGGAGGGCTGCACCTCTTTAGGAGGAGAGGGTGGACGGTGTAGACTGCTACACTAAAGGCTCCACATCAACTCCACATCCACTGTGGGCTTGGCCATGGTGGGACTCCAGATAACATGATGGAAGTAGAGATCTCCCGAGTGCCAGCCCATTAGGACTTGCTTCCTGGAAACTGGCTGCCACGTGAGCCCCAGCTAGCCACATGGGCAGACATGAACTAGTGCACTAGCCCACAGCCCTGCCAATTGCCAGATAGATTGCCAGGGAGACCTTCCAGGAAGCAGAGATGAGCTGTCCCAGCTGAGCTCTGAGCAAACTGCTGACCCCAGAATTGTGCCTTTGGTTCTTGGTTGGGGAAGTTTGTTAAACAGCAACAGATATCCAGGTAGGAGAGGAAAGGGAATTTAAGACAGAGGTGGCAAAAGGAGCAAAGTCGTGGAGAAAAAGTAAAGCCAAGTGGAAATAGGAAATGCAGTTCATTTGGGTTGAGAGGAGACCCCGGAAAAATGGGGAAGAGCCTGCGAGGAAGCCCTGTCTGTTTGGACTTGGTAATGGGGAGGCATGGAAGGTTTATGGGGAGGGTGTGAAATGGCCAGATAGACAGACCCTTCAGAACGGTGGTTCTGGGAGGAGGGGGCGGGCAACTGCAGGGCCAGTTGTACCTTCTGCCCGGGGGTGGGGGGGTTCTTTGGTCTTGCAGTCTGTTCAGATCAGAGGAGGGGAGGCAGGCAAGGTGGTTTCTGGGGAGGAAGATGGCACGATAGGCATGAAAAACTATTCCTTGAGGTCATGTCTGTCTTGGTTATTGTTGTCTCTGGGGTTGCCAGGTCCTGGCACAAAGTAGATTCTCAAGAAATATTTTTGAATGATTATAATAAGAAATGAGAGCAAACCAGTGTTGTAGGTGCTGCATATGAGGCAAAAAGCAGGGACTTTGAAGGAGAGTTTGGGGGAAAAAATGGGTGATTTCTGGACAGGGGAAGAAAGGTGTTCCCAGTTGAGGGATGCTCAGAAGCAAAGGGATGGAGGTGTGCAGGGTGCCCGGGCTGTCCGGCTGTCGGGCTGTTGCAGTGCGCACACTGATCATGTGGCTGGAGTATGGGGTGGGGGAAGGAGAGGGCCTGAGATGCAAGTGGGGAGGGAGAAGAACCAGTCACAAAAAACTGGATTTGCTGGGCGCTGTGGCACATGCCTGTAATCCCAGCAGCTCTGGAGGCTAAAGCAGGAGGATTGCACGTTCAAAGCCAGCCTCAGCAACTTAGCAAGGCCCTAAGCAACTCAGCAAGACCCTGTCTCTAAATAAAAAATAATAAGGGCTGAGGATGTAGCTCAGTGATTAAGTGCCCCTGGGTTCAATCCCTGATACTAAAAAGAAAAAAAAAAAAAAGACTAGATTTATCAGGCTGAAGAGCTTAGACTATCCAGGTAGCAGTGGGGAGCCACGCAGGGCCCTAAAGAAGTGGAGATGTATGAGGAAGTATTTGGGGGCAACAGGGTGCAGTTGGAGGGATTCATAGGAGTAGATGCAGAGAAATCAGAGCCCAGGGCTGGAGCCCCGATGAAAGGGTGAGGGTCTGATGTGGGGCAGCCGCAGTAGAAGTGGAGATGAGGGGCGGAGGATGCATATCACCTCGGCACTCCCTGGCACTTGGACCGTCAGCCATGCAGGCTCCCAGGTCTCTGGTGAGGCTGCTCTGAAAAGTGAAAAGAAAGAAGGCAGCTTTGGGGCAAAAGATCATGAATTCAGTGTCGGCGGTGTCGAGCTTGAGGGGCGTGTGGAGCAGAGGAGCGAGGTGGGTGTCTAGTGGTGGTTGCACAGTCGGTAATGAGCACCTGGAGCGCCTGTGTGGACCAGAATAAAACAGGCCGCAGGGCAAGTCCCCATATTCAAGGGAGTTTCAGCCAGCAGAAGAGTCTTTGAAGGAGTGGCCAGAGGGGTAGGACCCCAGAGAGGGACACCACATAAACAGGGGCACTTCAGTGAGGAAGTGGGGAGTGCTATGGTGTATTCAAGTGTACCCATCAGATTTGGCCATCAGGAGGTGTGGCAGTCTGGTGAGGATGGTTTCAGGAGAGGACGGGAGCTGAAGTCTGAGGTCATTGTTTCAAAATCATTTATTATAATTTCCTTATAATGTAGGTATCATTTATTATTCATCGTATATTATTATGAATAATATATCATAACATTACAGTAAATAATAAATTATTATTCCTCTTATTATAAATTTATTATTATTTGGAAATGGCAAGGCCAACAGATGAGAGGTGGCCACCACTGAAAAATAATGTGTTATGCTCACAAATCTCCAGAGGAGGCGCATGCCTCCCCAGGGGGAAGCAACAGACACCAGAGGAGGAGACTGGGGGCCAGAGCCTTCTTATGGTCTCTGGGGAAGAAGTGAGCAAGGCATTGTGGACAAGTTTGGGGTCAGCTCGCGACTAAAACACTCAGGGTCACTCGAGGGGAACTGGGCTGCACGAAATAACCACACAAGAGACAGAAATACCTTTTTTTTGGGGGGTGCTGTGGCAGCTCCTCTGACCTTAAGGGTCCACAAAGAGAGAGAGAGAGAGGGAGAGAGAGAGAGAGAGAGGGAGAGAGAGAGAGAGAGAGAGAGAGAGAGAGAGAGAGAGAGAGAGAGAGCTGACCCCTTTTATTGAGGAGAAGCCATTCAAATGAGGCAAGGGGTCAGGTTTCAGGGGTTCAGTCTAGCTTCCTGGTGTCTGCTGTCAGGTTGACTGATATCTAGGAAGGCCACACTCAAGGGCAGAGTAAGAGAAGGGGACACACAAAGGGCATTTCCATGGAACATTCTATCCCAAACAGGGCAAGGGGTAATATCACAAAGGAACAGGTGAGCACAGCTCGATCCCTGGGGCTGCAGGAAGGCACGCCTACGCATGAAGACACTTTTATTACTCTCAAGGTTGGAGCTACCATCTTTGGCTACTTAAAAGCAGTGACAGTGCCTCAACCGATCAGGAGAGGAAAACGCTGGTCACAGGATGGGATGGCCTCCCACAGTCGGCTGGTCTGAATCACTTCAGTGGGCTCCGAGGCATAGGCATGGTCCCTGGCTGTCTGGTTGCTGGCCCTGAGGCGAGTAGGGTTGGTGATAATGGCCCCGAGGATGGAACCCCAAGAAAGGATGTGATTGGGGTATGGGCCCTGGATTAGTTGGGGTGGGAGTCTCCTGTTTAGGAACTGGCTAGTCCTGAGAGAGGCAGTCACCCCAGGTGGCAGGGCATCAGAACACAGGGACATGGCCAATGTGGTGGAGGATGGAGGAGGGGCAGGGGGACAGGACGAAGGTGTAAAGCAAAGAGGAACCTTGTCCAGGAAGGGCTGCTGGTGGAGGCCCGTGGGCCCCTTCTCCTGTCAGGGTGCTTGGGCTGGGGAGGTGGGTTGCTGGCTACCACAGTGCAGGAACTGAGAGAGTCACACGGGAGGCTGAGACCTGCTTCTGGTGAGATCTTCTGTGGGCCCGTCTGCTGGGCTGCAGCTCCTGGCAAAGATCCTCGACAACATGCTCTGGGAGGCTGCTTGGACCATCAGCCTCAACCTCAGGGTTCTGATTCGGCTGAGCTCAGCTGTTCTCAGTCTCATGAAGCTGGGGAGGGCCAGGAAGGGCTGCCCAGGGGTGAGAACAGCTGCCCAAGTCCTGACTCAGTCTCTCCGGTTAAAGGAAAAAAAATTAGTAGTTTTTTTTGGAAGGGATAACTATGCCCAGGAATGAATAAGACTCATCCTTGTGGAATGTGAGCAGAGTAACAAATTTTTTTTTTTTAAAAATTGCTTTTGGGGAAAAAATACAGGTCTGTCCGAAGCCATTTCCACCTCCACTTTCCACAGTCAGGGTCCATCTCTGCAAAACCTCTTTATAAGCAGGCCGCTCTCCTCCTGATCTACTCGCTCACCAGATCCCTAACTTCTTGGGAAGAGGCGGAGCCTTTCCCAGCACCCCTTGCCAGCTGGCTTCAGCCAGTAGCAGCAGCAGGCAAATACAGCATCGGGCAGCTCCTCTGGCTGCTGTGCCAAAGTGAGGGCCAGGCAAATTTCAGACGGGAGGAGGAGAAAAACCCGAAGTATTTTCTTTATGTTGGAGGCATTTCTGCTGCTCATGGGAAGGAAGAATAATGCTAATGGGTCTTTTTCCCCCAAAGTGCACTGTGTAGGAGAGTATATAATTTTAATTTATCTGAGTGAGCGCATGAGGAATAGCCCATGAGTCCACATGATGGTGAGTGTGTGTGTGTGTGTGTGTGTGTGTAGGGGGGGAGGGGTGGGAGGAGATGACGTGTTTGGGATGGGGAGGGTCAGTGGTCAGACTCTTTGTTCACGCAGGTATACCCTCAGCCCTGGACACCTACCTCTCTCTTCAGTTCACCCAGGCAGATCTCTGTCCTGTACTGGAGGAAGGGACAGACCAGGAGTGAGTGACTCCAAGCATGAAATCTTCCTCAGCTAAAATCCTGGGAGCCATCCTTCCTCATCTTCACCTACTTATCCATTTACTCATCCTAGTTTGGGTTCTGTCTGGAAAATGAGCTTTGGAGTCTTTCCAACTTAACTGACACGGCTCTGGCTGTGTAGCCTTCCTTCCCTTCCTCCCTTTTCTCCTCCCCGCCCCTCCCTCCCTCCTTCCTTCCTTCCTTCCTTCCTTCCTTCTTTCCTTCCTTCCTTCCTTCCTTTCTCCTTTTCTTTCCTTGATATTGAGAATTGATCCCAGGGGCTACATCCAGCCCTTTTTATGTTTTAATTTTGAGACAGGTTTTTGCTGAGTTGCCGAGGCTGGCCTCAAACATGTGATTCTCCTGCCTCAGCCTCCCAAGTTGCTGGGGTTACAGGTTCGCTCATCTTCTTTCTTGCCTGGACTATTGCAGTAGCCTGCCAGATGTCATTCTGCTCCAGTCTCTTCTTCCACATCGCTACCAGAGTAACTTTTTTCCTAAACCACTTTTTTTTTTTTTTTAATTTTAAATTAAGCTGGGTATGGTGCCTGCCTATAGTTCCGTGTAGCTCCAGGTACTTGGGAGGCTGAGACAGGAGGATTGCCTGATCCTAGGTATTCAAGACCAGACTGGGCAACATAGTAAGATCCTGCCAAAAAAAAAAAAATTTTTTTTTTTGTTCCAGGACCCCTATAAATACCAAAATCTGTGAATGCTAAAGTCTCTTACATAAAATGGTGTAGTATTTGTGTATAACCTATGTATATCTTCCTATATACTTTTAGGTCATCTTTAAATTACTTATACAACCTAATGCAATATAAATGCTTTGTAAATGATTGTTGGATTGTATTGTTTATAGAGTAATGACAAGAGAAAAGTCTGTATGTGTTTAGGACAGGCACAGTTTTTTCCCAAACATTTTCATTTGGAAGATAGTTGAATCCATGGACACAGAAGCTGTGAGGGCTGACTTGGCTTAAAAAGGAGGGGATGGGAACAGAAAAGACAGTGGAATGAATTGGACATCACTTTCCTATGTCCACATGTGAATTAGTGGAACTCCACGTCATGTTCAACCACAAGAATGGGACCCTAATTAGAATAAGTTATACTCCATGTATGTATAATATACCGCTCTACTGTCATTTATACCTAAAAAGAACACATTTTTAAAAATTGTCATACATGCATGTGGTTCCAAATACAATGGTGTAAAAGAACATAGAGTTAAAAAGTAAAAATTTCAGCTCCCATTCTTTAACCATATTACTAAAGTTGTTAGCAACTGTGTATCTTTCCAGAAATATTCCATGCATGTAACAGTGTTAGCAAATCCTGTTCTCTTCCTGGGGGCATGGGGAACACACTATTGTAGTCTGTTATACATTTTATTATATACCTTTACCTTTTTTTTTTTTTAACCAATGTCTCTTGTGGGTAGTGCTATATTAGGGCATATTAAATTGCTTTATTCTTTTATCGGTTGTATAATATTCCATTTATGGACCTATTACAATGTATTTAATCAGTCCTCTAGGTGTTTGACAAACTGTGTTCTTTTTTTTTTTTTTTTTTTTTTTTTTTTAAATTTTAATATTTATTTTTTAGTTTTCAGCGGACACAACATCTTTGTTTGTATGTGGTGCTGAGGATCGAACCCGGGTCGCACACATGCCAGGCGAGCGCGCTACCGCTTGAGCCACATCCCCAGCCCGACAAACTGTGTTCTTACAAAGCAATACTTCAATGAATGATTGGCACAAATGTAATTTTACACATTTGTTCTATTTGCAGGACCAATTTCTTAGAATTTGAATGTCTTTAAATAGTATTATTATTTTTTTAATATTTATTTTTTAGTTGTAGTTGAATACAATACTGTTATTTTATTTATTTATTTTATGTGGTGCTGAGGATCGAACCCAGCCCCCCACCCATGTGCTAGGGGAGCACTCTATTGCTGAGTCACAATAGTATTATTATTATAATGAGTTTTTTTGTTTTGTTTTGTTTTTAATGAAAATAGCAACAGTGGCTTGGGCCAGGAGTGTGGCTCAGTGAGAAAGTGCTTACTTAGCATGCACAAGGGCCTGGATCCAGTCCCCGGCACCAAAAATATCCAAACAAACCCAAAAACCTCAGTGAGTTTATTTGGGTCATTTATTGTCTTTAAAAACTTATCCAAATGACATATTTTTGATTCTCCTTTGATTGTGATCTAGTTATACTTTCTAACCTATCAGCATGATCAGTGAAGCAGATGTGAGTGTTTGAGAAGTACGCCTATCGAACTGGAAAGACTTTGCCAGTTAATGTTGAATGAATAAAGTGTTTGCATAATGCTATCTAGATCAGTATTTTTTTTATTGGATGTTCAAAACATTACAAAGCTCTTGACATATCATCTTTCTTACATTTGATTCAAGTGGGTTATGAACTCCCATTTTTACCCCAAATACAGATTGCAGAATCACATCAGTTACACATCCACGTTTTTACATAATGCCATATTAGTGACTGTTGTATTCTGCTACCTTTCCTATCCTCTACTATCCCCCCTCCCCTCCCCTCCCATCTTCTCTCTCTACCCCATTTGCTGTAATTCAATTCTCTCCCTTGTTTTTTTCCCCCTTTCCCCTCACAACCTCTTATATGTAATTTTGCATAAAAATGAGGGTCTCCTTCCATTTCCATGCAATTTCCCTTCTCTCTCCCTTTCCTTCCCACCTCTCGTCTCTGTTTAATGTTAATCTTTTCCTCATGCTCTTCCTCCCTGCTCTGTTCTTAATTGCTCTCATTATATCAAAGAAGACATTTGGCATTTGTTTTTTAGGGATTGGCTAGCTTCACTTAGCATAATCTGCTCTAGTGCCATCCATTTCCCTGCAAATTCCATGATTTTGTCATTTTTTAGTGCTGCGTAATACTCCATTGTGTATAAATGCCACATTTTTTTTTATCCATTCATCTATTGAAGGGCATCTAGGTTGGTTCCACAGTCTAGCTATTGTGAATTGTGCTGCTATGAGCATCGATGTGGCAGTATCCCTATAGTACGCTCTTTTAAGGCCTTCAGGGAATAGTCCGAGAAGGGCGATAGCTGGGTCAAATGGTGGTTCCATTCCCAGCTTTCCCAGGAATCTCCATACTGCTTTCCAAATTGGCCGCACCAATTTGCAGTCCCACCAGCAATGTACAAGTGTACCCTTTTCCCCACATCCTCGCCAGCACTTGTTGTTGTTTGACTTCATAATGGCTGCCAATCTTACTGGAGTGAGATGGTATCTTAGGGTGGTTTTGATTTGCATTTCTCTGACTGCTAGAGATGGTGAGCATTTTTTCATGTACTTGTTGATTGATTGTATGTCCTCCTCTGAGAAGTGTCTGTTCAGGTCCTTGGCCCATTTGTTGATTGGGTTATTTGTTATCTTATTGTTTATTTTTTTGAGTTCTTTGTATACTCTGGATATTAGGGCTCTATCTGAAGTGTGAGGAGTAAAAATTTGTTCCCAGGACGTAGGCTCCCTATTTACCTCTCTTATTGTTTCTCTTGCTGAGAAAAAACTTTTTAGTTTAAGTAAGTCCTATTTGTTGATTCTTGTTATTAAGTCTTGTGCTATGGGTGTCCTATTAAGGAATTTGGAGCCCGACCCCACAATATGTAGATCGGAGCCAACTTTTTCTTCTATCAGACGCAGAGTCTCTGATTTGATATCAAGCTCTTTGATCCATTTTGAGTTAACTTTTGTGCATGGCAAGAGAAAGGGATCCAGTTTCATTTTGTTGCATATGGATTTCCAGTTTTCCCAGCACCAGTTGCTGAATATGCTATCCTTCCTCCATTGCATGCTTTTAGCCCCTTTATCAAATATAAGAAGGTTGTAATTTTGTGGATTGGTCTCTGTGTCCTCTATTCTGTACCATTGGTCCACCCGCCTGTTTTGGTACCAGTACCATGCTGTTTTTGTTACTATTGCTCTGTAGTATAGTTTGAAATCTGGTATCGCTATACCTCCTGATTCACACTTCCTGCTTAGAATTGCTTTTGCTATTCTGGGTCTTTTGTTTTTCCATATGAATTTCATGATTGCTTTATCTATTTCTACAAGAAATGCCGTTGGGATTTTGATTGGCATTGCATTAAACCTATAGAGAACTTTGGGTAATATCGCCATTTTGATGATGTTAGTTCTTCCTATCCATGAACAGGGTATATTTTTCCATCTTCTAAGATCTTCTATTTCTCTCTTTAGGGTTCTGTAGTTTTCATTGTATAAATCTTTCACCTCTTTTGTTAGGTTGATTCCCAAGTATTTTATTTTTTTTGAGGATATTGTGAATGGGGTGGTTGTCCTCATTTCCATTTCAGAAGATTTGTCGCTGATATACAGGAATGCCTTTGATTTATGCATGTTGATTTTATATCCTGCCACTTTGCTGAATTCATTTATTAGCTCTAATAGTTTCTTTGTAGACCCTTTTGGGTCTGTTAGATATAGTATCATATCATCCGCAAATAATGATAATTTAAGTTCTTCTTTTCCTATTTTTATGCCTTTAATTTCTTTTGTCTGTCTAATTGCTCTGGCTAGTATTTCGAGAACTAAATTGAATAGAAGTGGTGAGAGAGGGCATCCCTGTTTTGTTCCAGATTTTAGAGGGAATGCCTTCAGTTTTTCTCCATTTAGAATGATGCTAGCCTGAGGCTTAGCATATATAGCTTTTACAATGTTGAGGTAAGTTCCTGTTATCCCTAGTTTTTCTAGTGTTTTGAACACAAAGGGATGCTGTACTTTGTCGAATGCTTTTTCTGCATCTATCGAGATGATCATATGGTTCTTATTTTTAAGTCTATTGATGTGGTGAATAACATTTATTGATTTCCATATATTGAACCAGCCTTGCATCCCAGGGATGAATCCTACTTGGTCATGGTGCACAATTTTTTTGATATGCTTTTGTATTCGATTCACCAGGATTTTATTGAGGATTTTTGCATCTAAGTTCATTAGAGATATTGGTCTGTAGTTTTCTTTCTTTGAAGTGTCTTTGTCTGGTTTTGGGATCAGGGTGATGTTGGCCTCATAGAATGAATTTGGAAGAGCTCCTTCTTTTTCTATTTCTTGAAATAACTTGAAAAGTATTGGTATTAATTCTTCTTTGAAGGTTTTGTAAAACTCCGCTGTATACCCATCCGGTCCAGGGCTTTTCTTGGTTGGTAGTCTTTTGATGGCTTCTTCTGTTTCCTCCTTTGTTATTGGTCTGTTTAAATTGTGTATATCTTCCTGACTCAATCTGGGCAAATCATATGACTTAAGAAATTTATCGATATCTTCACTATCTTCTATTTTATTGGAATATAGGGTTTCAAAATAATTTCTAATTATCTTCTGTATTTCTGTAGTGTCCGTTGTGATATTGCCTTTTTCATCCCGTATGTTAGTAATTAGAGTTCTCTCTCTTCTTCTCTTCGTTAGCATGGCTAAGGGTCTGTTGATCTTATTTATTTTTTCGAAGAACCAACTTTTAGTTTTATCAATTTTTTCAACGGTTTCTTTTGTTTCGATTTCATTAATTTCAGCTCTGATTTTAATTATTTCTTGCCTTCTACTACATTTGCTGTTGTTTTGCTCTTCCTTTTCTAGGGTTTTGAGATGAAGTGTGAGCTCATTTATTTGTTGGTTTTTTCTTTTTTTGAGGAATGAACTCCAGGCAATGAATTTCCCTCTTAAAACTGCTTTCATTGTGTCCCATAGATTCTGATATGTTGTGTCTGTATTGTCATTTATCTCTAAGAATTTTTTGATTTCCTCCTTTATGTCTTCTGTAACCTATTGATCATTAAAAAATATGGAACGCTTCACGAATTTGCGTGTCATCCGTGTGCAGGGACCATGCTAGTCTTCTCTGTATCGTTCCAATTTTAGTATATGTGCTGCCGAAGCAAGCACTAGATCAGTATTTAATACAGTAGCTATTAACCACATGTGATTATTTAAATAAATTTAAATGTAAACTAATTAAAATTAGAAATTCAGGGACCTAGACACACTAGCTATATTTCAAATGCTCAATTGGCAGTTGTGGCTAACGGCACAGTATAGATAGGGGGGATATATGACATTTCCATCAGAAATTTCTTTTGGACAGTGTTGTCTCAAAATGATTCCACTTAAATATAAAGCATAAATTAGGTGTGGTGGCGTACACCTGTAATCCCAGAAGCCTGGGAGGCTGAGGCAGGAGAGTCACAAGTTTGAGGCCAGCCTCAGCAACTTAGTGAGGCTCTGTCTGTTCCATGGTAGAGCCTCTGGGTTCAGTTGGTGCCTAAAACATAAAAACAAAACAAAACCCCAAATTATTCCCATTGAACACTTACTTTCTATTCTCCCTGCCTCCAACCCCTGGCAATGATCCATCAGTGTTTTGTCTCTAGGGATTTACCTATTCTGTTTATTCCATGTAAATGGAATCACCTTTTGCCTCTACTTCTTTAGTGCAGCATAATGTCCTCAGGGTTTATCCATTTGTGGCATGCATCAGCACCCCCTTCCTTTTTACTGCTGAGTAATAGTCCATTGTGTGCACATAGTGCATTCCATTTACTCATGGTCAATAGACATTTGAGTTGTTTCTATTTTGACTATTGTGAATAGTGCTTCTGTGAACCTTCAGTACAACTGCTTGTTTGATTAGCTGTTTACAATTCTTTTGGCCTCAGCCTCCTGAGTAGCTGAGGTTACAGGTCTGTGCCACCATGCCCAGCTTCTTCTAAAAGTTTTAGAGTCTTAGCTCTTACATTTAGGTTGTTGACCCATTTATTTATTTATTTATTTATTGGGTTGTAGTTGGACACAATACCTCTGTTTTATTTATTTATTTTTTTATGTGGTGTTGAGGCTCGAACCCACGGCCTCGCATGTGCTTGGTGAGCACTGTACCACTGAGCCACAACCCCAGCCCAGGTTGTTGACCCATTTGATTTAACTTTTATGCCTGGTGTGATGTAGGGGTCCGGCTTCTTTCTTGCGTGTGGATGTCCAGTTGTCCCACCACCATTTTTTGAAGACTGTTTTCCCCCATGGAATGGTCTTGGCCCCCTTGTTGAAAATTAGTTAGCCATAGACATGGGTTACTGTGGACCCTCAGTTTTATTCCAGTGGTCTACGTGACTGTCTGTCTATCCTGTGCCAGAACCACACTGTTTTGGTTACTGTAGCTTGGAAGCAAGTTTTGAGATTGGTTTATGAGAGTCTCTTGGTCTGACTTTGACAGTCATGGGTTAATTTGCCTCATTGAGCAATTTGGATCAGTGGACTCCTGTGATAGGCGCCCCTTGTGTCTGCCTTCTTCCAGTTAATATTATGTTTGAGAGCTACCTTTTAAAATTAGTTTAAAAAAATCTTTAATTGACACATTTAAATGACTTTAAAACTTCGAGTAGGGTGGGGAGATCTCTGTGAAGAGCAGAGCTGAGACCACCCGTGTCCGTTTCTTGAGCACTTCTGAGACCTGTTAGGCAGGACCAGTCCTCTGACAGGCTCCCCCAGAGAGATGGTCTCATGGCTGCAGATGGAAGGTTCGCTTCTGGAACATTCCTCAGCTGGCTCACTACCTCTGCAGCCCTTGTCATTTGCACCCCATCTTTAAAGAGTGCACTCTATCGACTGCCACCGCTGTGGGGTGGTTTGACGCTTCCTCATGATTACACCTGGCTTATGCTTTGGAGGCTGTCAACACCACAGAAGTGACTGTGCCCTCCACCCAGCCCACTGCAGGCACTTCCTGTCAGCCCCGCTGTCACTAGCTCAGTGAAGTGTGATCACTTGGTAAGGGTGGGGTTTGCCAGGCTTCTCCACGGCAAGATCACCCATGTTTCTTTAATGAAAAAGAAATCTGTGGGGAGACTCTTTGAGGTGATGTCTGTCTCATTATTCCTTATAGGCTTTAACGTTGGCTAGTGATTTTTGTCTCAGTCAACTACTGTGACGATGGCAAGATGGTTTGTGTCAATTAGATGTGCATCCTCCTTGACTCTGTGAACTCCAGAGCCAGACTGGGTCACGGAAGCTGTGAGGTGCCTGGCCGTACCCCTCCCTGTCTCTGCCTCCTGAAGTCTGGCCTACCATCTCCAGAAGGCTCCAGTGGAGTTCCAGAACAATGCTGAAGACTCAGGAAGAGTGAAAGAGAGATTTAGGGCCCAGGGTGACAACATCAGATCCACAGAACTTGCCTCTAGGCCTCATTCCTGGCTCCAGGTAAACCAGGGGGTTGTGGGTAAGACTGGGGCGATTTGGTGCGGCCTCTGCACCTTGAACCCTCTATTGTGTCCCCAGTCTTATTCTTGTTGAAGGCCTCAGCAGATTTTTCCTCTGAGCTGGTATATTAGGGTTCTCTAGAGGGACAGGACCAACAGAGCGTGTAGGTAATTGTGAGAGGGAATTTATTAGATGGGTTTACGTGATCAAAGTCTGGATAGTCCTACAAGGGCAGTCTGAAGGCCGGAGAACCAGAGAAACCTGCAGCTGACAATCCAAGAAGCTAAAAACCTCAGGACAAGAGGATCCAATGATGCAGCTCTTGTCTGAAACTCGAGGCTTCCTGGAGAGTGGCTGGTATGAATTTGCACTCAAAGGCTGAAGAATCTGGAGTCAGATGACTGTGGGCAAAGGCAGCAGCAAGATCCACTCGCACTTGAGAAGAGTCCAACTTGCTTGTGACTCCGAGCTTCCCCCTTCCTCCACTTTTTGTTCTACCTGGGCTCCCAGCCTGCTGGATGGTGCTGGCTGCTTTCGGGGGCAGCTCTTCCTCACTCAGTTTGCTAATCCACATGCCCAGGGTATGTGGAAACACCCTCACAGACACACCCAGATGTGTGCTTGGCTAATGTTCTAGGTGTTTCCCAATCCAGCCAAGTTGATAACAAAGATTAACCATCACAGCCAGGAACCTCCATCTTCCTTTTTTTTTTTTTTAAAGACAGAGAGACGGGGGGGGGGGGGGGAGAGAGAGAGAGAGAGATTTTTTTAATATTTATTTTTTAGTTTTCGGCGGACACAACATCTTTGTATGTGGTGCTGAGGATCAAACCCGGGCCGCACGCATGCCAGGCGAGCGCGCCACCACTTGAACCACATCCCCAGCCCTTCATCTTCCTTTTTGAAACACAAAATTGAGTCTTGGTTCCAGAAGCCCACTTTCTTGAGCGAGTTGTCCTTTGGGATCAATGCTAAAATAGGAGTTGTTCCTAGAGACCCTGAGGAGGGTGTGTAATTGGGAGAAAGTGAGTGCCATATGACACCATCTGGCTTCTCTCCCACGAATCTTCTCTTCAGGGTGATTTTTGTCTATGGTCTTGGCCTGGTTCTAAGCCTCGATAGGCTCTGGTTTTCTCTGGAGTAGGTACTCAGCTCCTTGACTATGAAGCTAAATTTGGATTTTAGACTCTTCAGTGTTGGTTTCTAAAGCAAGGTTTTGTTTGGAAGCACAACCTGGGTAAGGTTTTGGTTGAATAGATCAACAAGGCTTTTCAATGGCACCTCTGGGAATCTGGCGCAACTGGATCTAGCTATAGTCTTGTTTGGAGAGTTGTCCTGGGGATGTTGGAAGAGAGTCCTGGCATCCATCCTAGGATACGGCAAGCCAGAGTGATCTTTTCAAAATGCATATCTGACTAGTCATGTGCCCCACAGAAGATCCTTAGGTAGCCTCTTTCTTAGGTAGCCGTCCATTCCTGCAGCAGTCCTCGTTTTCGGTCACCCACCCCTGGCATCCATTGTCATGGATGCATCCAGTAGTGTCATTTTGGCCTTTATTTAGCATCAAAAATATGAGATGTGAAAAATTGATGTAGAGATCATTATAACTAATAATCTATACAAAGCATTGCTGGATTCATCGTAGCTTCAATCTGTGGATTCTAAAAATGTGATTGCTATGTTGGTGGGATATTAAATTATTTTGACATTAAAAAGGGACTCGGGGGCTGGGGATGTGGCTCAAGTGGTAATGCGCTTGCCTGGCATGCACGGGGTGCTGGGTTTGATCCTCAGCACCACATAAAAATAAAATAAAGATGTTATGTCCACCGAAAACTAAAAAAATAAATATTAAAAAAATTCTCTCTCTCTCTCTCTTAAAAAAAAGTGGGGGGGGGGACTCGGATTCAGACATTGGACTGTTATTCAATACCAAAAAGAAACGAGCTCTCAGTCATGATGAAGTCAGGAGGAAGAGATAAGGCTGTGTAGATAGGGAAATGGGCCCTTGGTGACTTCCTAAGCAACATAGCACAAACAGGCAGCTGGAGGTTTTTTGCTGAGAAACTTGCAAAAAGGTTATTTTTAAATTGGGACAATTTGGAGTCCATGGCCTCTCCAAAGAAGGAAAAACCTGATCAATATTTTGATTGGTCTAGAGACTGCATGACCACCTTGTAGACACCGAGTGCCTTACCCAGAATTGGTGGGGGCTGACTTCCTTCACCCTGGAGATCCACGGGAACCTCTAGACAATAGCCATCCCTGGTGCATTAGTCAGTTCTTTCACTGCTGTGACTAACGGACCCAACCAGAGGAGGAAAGTTTATTCAGGGGCTCATGGTTTCAGAGGTCTCAGTCTCTAGACAGCAGGCTCCATTCCTCAGGGCTGGAGGTGAGGCAGGACATCATGGTGGAAGAGTGCAGCTCTATGGTGATCAGAAAGCAGAGAGACTCCCCTCAAATGATACAAATATATGCCCCAAAGCCATGGCCCCAGTTCCCACCTATTCCAGCCACACCCCACCTGCCTCCAGTCACCACTCAGTTACTCCCATCAGGGGTTAATTCACTGATTGGGTCAAGGCTCTCGCAACCTAATCATTTCTCCTCTGAATTCTCTCACATTGTCTCACACGTGAGCTTTTGGGGGACACCACAGCTAAACCCTAACAATCAAACCTAGCGATGAGGGCTTTGCTTCATTTTGCTTTAATAAGCCCTTATACTTCACTTTCACCCACTGTCGTGGGTGAATCTCATTCTTTGAATTCATGAGGCGAAACCCCCACCTGCCTCCACACTGTGTATTACCATGAAAGACAGAGAAACCTTAGGTGGATTTCTGTAAGTGAAAAAATCCAAACTGAAAGACAGCATGCTGTTTGCTTCCAACCACATGGAAAAGGCAGAATTATGGACACAGTGAAAAGATCAGGGGCTACTGGGGATGAGAGGAGCGAGGGATGAACAGGCAGAGCATGGAGGGGACTTCAGGCCAGTGCCATCATTCTGTGTGATATTGCAAGGGTAGATGCGTGGCGTACGTTTGTGAAAACCCACGGACCTCCGCAGCCAGCCCTGATGTAAACTAGGACTCTGGGTGATAACGATGTCCCATGCGGGTTCATCCTCTGTAAAAACTGTGCACCGCGATGGGCGATGGGCGCGTGGATGGTGGGGGAGGCTGTGTGCGGGCAGGGAGCTTATGGGGACTCTCTGTACTCTCTGCTTAATTTTGCTGTGAATCTAAAACTGCTGTACAACATAAAGTCTATTATTTTTTAAGGGGATTTTTTACTTCAAAGAGTGTTGGGAAGCTCCCCTCGCTGGGCTCTGGGCCATGCTGGTCTCTTGCTGTCCAAGTTCCTCCTTGCATCAAGCCATTGTCACTCTGTCCTGAGGGCTTGCCTTTCCTCTCCCCCTCTGCCTGGTGAACTCCTGCCCATCCTTTGGCTCAGCTCAGGTGTCTGGTCCATGGTGAGGTTTTCCTTAAAGCATCCTGTTCAGGGCACAGCTTTGCCTCTGAAGCCTTTTCATCAGTGTGCTTTAGAGCAGCCTCTTTGATAGATATGACTGTGCTTTGAAGTCTATTCTTGTTCATTATCTATGATTTATGCACCTTTTCCCCAGCTGAATCTTTCATTTGAAGGGCAATGGCCTGGAATGAGACGAGGAGGTCTGTGTGCATGAAGCTAGGCAAGGGTGAAGTTTCCCCAGCTCTGAAGCCCAGGCTCTCCTACCTCATCTGACCCTTTCAGCAGCCTTCTAGGAGGCCTAGTATGACCATTTTACAGATGAGGAAACTGAGTCACACGGAGTTCAAGAGGCTCGCTCAAGTCATGTAGGCATGAGTCATGGATTCATTCTCATGTTTTCTGACTGTTTCTGGCCCCAGGACCAGAATACCGTGTTGACTTTTTGTAACAGAAACACAGCTGACATATTGGCCCCGTGTGAAGAGTTGGGGACGTAGTAGCACAGATGGTCTAGCTTTGCTCCCTGGCTCCTGAGCATGTCAGGGGTGACGAGGGGACTCCAGAGCCTAGGCTTCTGCATGATTTTCCTCCATTTCCTCCAGAGGCAGCTGCTTCCTTCCTGGATTTCCTCCCCTGGCACCTGGCACCCCCTCAGAAAGCTGGGGCAGTGGGTGGAGGTGGGGCTGTGGCACTTAGGCCACTGCAGCCTTTACGTCTCCTTAGCTCAGAGGACAAATGCTTTCTTTTTCCGGGGGTCGTCCTGCTGTCCTCCCTTCTCCTTCGGCAGCTCTTGGCCCTGTGTGACCCTGGGTGAAGTCTGTTGACTCTCAGGCCTCAGTGTTGTCCTTTGGGTAATGGGCTGGTGTCTGCCCCTCCCACCTCTTGGAGCTGGGAGACACCCAGTGTAGCTGGGAACTGTGTCTGAAAGCTGCACTCCAGGCCCGCCCACATGCTGGGAGAGCAACTGCCGGCCAGGGTATTTTCAGACACAGCTTAGTTGAATAAATCATGACCAGGAAGAAACAACAGTGATGTCTCCTCTGCAGGCCTGAGCCAGTTCCTGAAAGGCTGGGGACTTTGTTGCTCCTGTGCCCGGCCCCTCCCTCCACTGCGCTCTGAACCACATCTTCCTCCTCCTCCTCCCAGAGCCCTGCTGCGGGGAGCTCTCCCCACTTGCCTCCACCTTTGAGCAGCTCTGGGTTGGTGTGTTTTCTCTGTCTTGACTCAGTGCCTATTTTATTCCACTTTAGAAAGCACCAGTCCAGTCCCTGCCTGGAGTGGGGTGGGTGGGGCCGGGGATGGGCGAGGCGGTCCTCTGTGGGGATTTTAAAGCAAGAACACACAAGCACAGGGAGGTGGTGTGTGCGACCAATGCCAGATGGAGCTCAGAGGAGGGGAAGCCGGAGTCCCTCTGGGAACGTGGAGAGGGGCCCAGTGAAGAGGGGCCAACTCTTCTGTGTTTACCATCTCTTGTTCTCATTTCCCCTTTCTGTTTTCATGTTTCTCAGACATGCTCTTCTATATGAGCCACTGTGTTAGGCGCTGGGGGACACAAATGTACCGATTTTAGTTAATTAACTCAGATATGCAAGAAAGAATACATTTCTTTATTTTCTTTAAGGCAACCCCATTTAGATTCTAAGTCATCTTGCTGGCTGGGTAAGTGTATTAGTTCATTTTCTGCTGCTCTAACAGAATGTTACAGACTATGTAATTTATAAACAAAAGTTTATAAACTCCCAGTTCTGGATGCTGGAAGTCTGAGAACATAGCACCAGCATCTGATCAGGGCTTTTGTGATGCACTATAACATGGCAGGAAAAAAAAAAAAAAAAAGAAAGTGAGCATGCTCAGGACAGAGAAAAAATGGGGCTTAACTTAACCTCTCACCAGGAGCCAACTCCCACAATAACTAGCCGGTGCCAATAATAATGGCATTAATCCACTCTTGAGGGTAGAGTCCCCATGACCTGATGGCCCCTTAGCAGTCCCAGCCCGCCACACAGTTGGAATGGCAGTTCGTGTGTGCATCATGAGTTTTGGAGGGACATTTAAATCATGGCAGTGGGAATTGCCTCTCCTGGAGCCCCAGCCCTGGGTAGTACAAAGTTCCAGGTTTCTGTAGGGCTGGGGGAGGCCGGCTGGTCTTCAAGGTGCTGAGGCTCCCTCAGGCTGTTCTGCCTGGCTCTGCCTGGCTCAGGCTTGGTGGGGGGTTCTCAGACTAGGCTGGAGATGATGGCCTTTCTCTGTGAATCTGGTCATCACTGGGAATTTACCTGGGATCAGGCTGGGGTCCCCACTGTTGACAATACCTTCTTCTTGCCTCTTTGGCTTGGGAGAATCTCCTTTTAGTGCCAAAGAATCTCTGTCTTCCCATGCAAGTCTTTTGTTTTGGGGATTGAGGTCCGGGGATTGAACTCAGGGACACTTGGCCACTGAGCCACATCCCCAGCCCTATTTTGTATTTTATTTAGAGACAGGGTCTCACTGAGTTGCTTAGCCCCTTGCTTTTGCTGAGGCTGGCTTTGAACTCATGATCCTCCTGTCTCAGCCTCCCAAGCCTCTGGGATTACAGGCGTGTGCCACCATGCCCTGCCCCTAAGCAAGTCTTTTAAGGACACCTAATGTGTTCACTAAGTGGAAACCAGAAGTCAGAAAAACAAAGCAAAACAAAATGTATGATTAGTGTGATGGCCTCACCTCCAGTTTGAATGCCAATGGCCTACGCCCTTCCATTTTACAGCGTAGCTGTATCTGGAGATAAAGATTTTAAAGAGGCAGTTAAGTTTTAATGAGGTCTTTAGATGGGCCCTAATCCAGTGTGGTTGGTGTCTCTATAAGGAGAGATTTAGGCACAGGTGTGTGTGCACAGGGGGAAGACCATGTGAAGACAGCTGAATACAAGCCAAGGAGAGAAGCCTTAGAAGAAACCAATGATAGCTCAAAAACTATCTCCATCAAGAGCAAGACCGCGGGACCTGCGCAGCCTCTACTCTGGATTCCCTGCCAAACCCTTCCCATTTCCAGAGAACAACACTTCACATGCCCCGTAACACCATATGACAAAACCCAATTGAGTAAAAATTCTTAGAATTCCAACTTTCAATGGGATCACTCTTAGGAAGAACTTGTGTTTAGAAAAGCTGCCTGCTGTGTCCTGTGGCAGGGAAGGTAGGCACTGGGGAATAGGGGTTGGCAGGACTCTGAGAAGAGAGCCATGTCACAGAATCTATTTAGGAAACATGCGGGAGTCAGATGTCATGGAGGATGGAAAGGAAGGTGGACCCTCAGTGGGAAGGTAGAAGTGAATTGATGGGATTCTTAGAACAGGGTGCCTGATACTTGATTTTAAATTATCTGGGTTCTGAGACATAACTCCTAAAACCATCAGTCAAATCCAATAAGAATTGAAAAGTCATATGTGTGAGTGTGTGTGTGTGTGTGTGTGTGTGTGTGTGAATTTCACATCTGGAATTGCCTCACAGGAGCACTACATCTGCCACTAGGAGGAGAGAGGTAGTTAGCCCTGCAAAGGGAAGAAGTCCCATCAGGGTACAAGGCAAGGCAAGGTTTTTAGCCACGGTGGCCTGCCTGGCTCTGGGCTTTCAGGTTGTGTTGAGGATTCAGATGTTCTCAGTGGACCTGAGTCTTCATATCTTGTCCTTTCTTCTGCTCAGAAAAGACAACATCAACTTTTTCTGAAGATCTCCCCTGTCCTGCTGTCTGGGGGATGATTGTTGTCACCAGTCTGGCTCCTGGGATTTTGTGAAGCAAAAAACTGGTGAGGGGCTAAGTTGCACCCATGGAGAGGCCCTCTAGACAGTGCCCCTCTCCCTTGTCTACAGCAGGGAAAATGGAAAATTAGGATAAAGTGTCGGGCAGTTGGTGATGAACCACCAACGTCAGAGAGGAGCTGTTATTGGAGATGGTGATTTTGAATGCAGGCTTTATGAAGCTAAACTCCAGATTGAAGTTGATCTGCCCATCTTGTTCTGAGCAGCACCATGGCTGATCCTGTGCGAAACTTTAAAGCCTGGAGGGCAGAGTTAGAGACGTGCATGGTGAAGGCAGTTTGATTTTAGGTGAAAGGAAGTGGAGAAGTCAATGTCGCATGTACCAGAGTTTCCTTCTAAAATTTCCAATCAGACAAGTTCTTCGACCTCTTTGGAGTGGAGTATTTGGGAGGGCCGAGAGGGGACTCCTTTCGTATGGAAGATCAGAAGGACAGGGGAAGAAGCCTGGCCCCTGGATTCCCTGGTTTCTTTTATTCACGAGGAGGTTTAACCTCATCACTGGAAGGGTCCGAATCCTCTGGGTTGTTTCAGTGTCATTTATCTACATGTTCCTAGCACCTAGCGCAGTGCCTAGAAAACAGTAGGTACTCAACACATATTTTGGAGGAAGGAAGAAAGGAAGAAAGACAAGCATCACTTTTTCAGAGAGAAAGAGGAATCAAGCCCTTGGATCTGGGCTACACTGTACATAACACCTGCAGCCTCGGGGAGGGGAGAAGCTCATCTCTTTCTCCAGGATCCCGAGGGAGGCAGACAAGCTGCTCCTCTTGTCACTTCTCTAAGTGTTTCAAGGTATAAATCAACTAGTATGTTGTGATCATAAACTTTTTTTTAAAAAGACTATAATTGCATAAGACAGGATAGAATTGAAAATATGAATGTGCGTTATATGTAATGAGGTAGGGATCATTTTGTGAAAATGGGTTTGTGGGTATATTTAGACTGGGTTGTTGTGTAAATGGTACATGTTACTATGAGTTGTAGTAAAATATGTTGAAAAACTTGACTTCCCCTACTCATCAGGATGAAATTGAAACGCTTCTATAATGGAGTGAATTCAACAAGTGGAGTGCATCTATTCAAGGCAGGAGACAGAATGGGGCACTTTATGCTCAAAGGAACAAATCCATTAGTCTTTCCTTGGGGGATTATAGCCCAAGAGCTTTCTTTGGAAATAATAAATATCTGCAGTAATACCCGCCCTAGGTTACGAAATAAAACTGTGAAATTGCACTTGAGGAACTGGCTACCATTATGCTTCCACACCATTGCCAAAGCAGGAAACCTAGGGACCAGGTGAAGAGTTTGATTCTCCATCTTTTCTGTGTCTGTGGTCCTTGTGGTTAATTTTAGTAATAAATGATATTACCAATACTTTCCTATAAATTTGAGATCTTTCGAGCTTTCAAAGATTTCACTTCTGTCTTCCCTTTTAATTCCACAGCAATCCTGGGAGTCGTCAGTCCAGGTAGGATGACTTTAGAAGAAAACAGGCTTGGAGGGTGGTCCTGCTGTGCTTCTCAATCCTTCCCAGCTATGTTCTTTTGGCAATTGAGGGGACCCAAAAATGACATTCCTTTCCAATCCTGAATTTATAGCCCCTGGAGAGGTGGAGACATGGGGTGGAGATAAGAAGATCCCTTTAATTATGGGAAGCTGCTGAAACAGACCAGGGCCATGATAACGAGGGGCTCTGAGAGGTGCTTCTTCTCCACTATGATTTGACCCCATATAGGATGCCATCTTTGAGGCGACACTGGTCTCACAAAGTAGAGGTCTTTAGGGATCCTCTCTCCAAAACCAAACTGATCAACCAACCAGTAAACACGATCTGGTGCTAGAGTGGCTGAGGGTCCCATTGTGGCAGGTAGAAATTGGGACTTAATAGCTAAGAGTTTAGGAATGAGCTCCCTGCTGTGCCTAGTGTGGCCGGTGTGACTGGGAGCAGGAAGTGAGTGGAGTAGAGGGAAGCAGAGGGGTGGCAGTTAGCCTGTCGCCAGACATGGGAAAGGAGCCTCGAGGTTGCATCACATAGCAACACTGTCACATGTTTGCTGACACGTGGAGTAGCACTGAGACAAGTGCTGGGTTCATTTTCTGGGCCAAACCCTCAATGGGGGCTGAGATGGTTTTTATTGGAGGTACCTTTATCAAACATTCTCTGCAAGAGTTTTCTCAAATCAAAGAACCCTCACAGATTATGAGGGTTCAGATAATTAACTCACAATAAAAATGATGAGACTCACGAGAAGTACTACCACTGTGCCAGAAAGTCATCATCAGAATCAATGGACAATTAACATCAGATTCTAAGAACTGCAAATTATGGACAGTCACATATTAAATATAGAATGGTTACACAGAAAATTAAAAAAGCTAAATGTATAAAAGTTCAATGCTTAAAGAAATATTATTACAAAAAGAAATATAAAACTGGAAATTATTGGGAATAAAGAGACCTTTATTTTTTTTTTCACTATATTCTTATATTTATTTTTTCACATTTAGAAGTCCATCCAAAGTAATCATCCTGGATATGGAAAATTCTATGTGACAAAGAAGACAGTAAACACCTTGGAATCAATCATTATTACTTATCTGTCATTGTACATGCAGCACTTAGCACAGTGTTTAGCATAAATTATTTCTAGATCAAGCAATAAGTAAAATCCACCAACAAGTATTTAAGACATAACTTATGAAAACCTAAATGTACATAGCATTAGGTAAATTGTTAAATTTCACCTTTACATACTTAATGTATTTTATATGGTCAATAAGATATTAAAGATTTGTAATATCAGGAAAAACTAAATATGACTAACATTGGGCTACAGTCATAAGGTTCTATAAAGAGACCTTTAAAAAAGAAAAAAGAAAGAAAAGACAAAGACAAATGCACTTATTACCACTAAAATTGTTCATTTTGAATCGGTTAAATTCACATTATGTAAATGTCACCCATATTTTAAAAAATACAACTCCAATAAATGAAAAATATAATCGTTCAAATTAAATGTCAATGGATATGTTGAAAATGTTTAGACACAGTTAAAGAGAGAATCAGTAAATGGAAAGATAGGTATGAAGAATTTATGCTTGAGAAAAAAAGGAGATGGGAAATATGAGAGGTTAAAAGAACATAAAAAGATATGGTCTAATAGATATTGCTATGGTTTGGGTTTTATTTGTCTCCACCAAAATTCATGTTGAAATTTGATTTCAAAAATTGATGTTGAAAGAGTGGGAACTCTTAAGAAATGATTAAGTCATTAAGAAGGATTAATGCTTTGCTTGAGGAAATGAGTTCTTGCTCTTGTGGGACTGGATTAGCTGTTATGAGAGTGGGTTGTTAAAAAGTGAGGCTGCCCTTGTGTTTCCCTTCCATAGTCACCTGCTTGCTCTTCTACTTTATGCCATAAATTAGAGCAGTGCAAGGCCTTTTCACAAACTGTGCTCTTGAACTTCCCCGGGCTCCAGAACTGTAGTCCAAAATAAACTATAAACTTCTTTCCTTATAAAGTACTTATTCTCAGGTATTTTGTTATAGCAACAAAAAACAGACTAACTTATATGTCTAAAGTCCAGAAGAAAAGAGTGAGGGAATTTAATAAGGAGGTTTTCATAATAAAATGCAACTTTAATATTTCCTTTAATAAGGAGATTATTGTTAATAATACAATAAATAGAAATTAACAAATCTTTCATTATAGTGGAAAATTTTAAGATACCTCTCTTGATTTTGATTATAGTCAAGCAAACAAAAATATAAGTCATGATATAATCAATTGAAAAGCACATCTAGCAAGTTTGTTCTAATGGACCTATATAAAATTTGGTATCTAATATACTTTTTTCTAAGCACACATGGTACATTTATGGAAATCATAAAATTCCCCTACATTTCCATCCATCCATCCATTCATTTGTCCATCCATTCACTTGTCCATGTATGCATGCATCTATCTGTCCATGTACCCATTCAATGACTGGTTTATAAAGAGTTGAATGTCATGTTTTATACTGCTAGGTATCAGGGGCCCTACCAGCAATGGTCTCTTTGTTCAGCACTCCCAGCTGTCCACAGAATACAAATTCTCCTGTAACTGGTTAACTCCTGGGAGGAGGAATTTTTGTCACCTGGCACACCCCCATAGCTCTTTTGTTAATAGCCAAAATGCATCTCTGTCATCAAGAGCAGAGCCTTCTCTGCAGCATCAGCTTCTTAGCTAAAGTAGCCATGAGGTGAGGACCCTCCAGCTTACAATTTCTCCTCAATGTTTTATAGGACAACCTTTCCACATTTGCAGGCTCTCCGGAAAGTTCAGGGGACATTGTGGGCCACAGAGAATGTCCTCTATCTGGCCAACAGCTGCGTTTTGGAGAAGATTCCAGCGTTCATAGCAGCTGCAAGTGCTGGGGTGCTGCTGCCAGCCCCTCCCTCCATTCATTCCATTAAGCAATTAACTGAATGAAAAGGTTGGAAGAACTTCATTCCACTGCGGTGGCAGCTTTCCTCTGGCAGGGAAGGCTCAGCATTCTGCTCACAGATGCTGCTGGCTTCTTGGGCCACCTCCGGGGAGGGGAGGTCTGCAGGATGGGCCCAGGGTTCCAGCCCAGCAGGGCACCCTCACAGCTGCTGCATTATCTCTCTTCCATGTGTGTTCTCAGGTCTGGGAGACCCAAAGCCAGGCTCCTGCAGCGGGCGTGGCTCCAGGCCTGGCTTCATCAGAGCTCCCTATCCACAGCACCCGTGTGAGTGCCATGCAGCCGTGTCTGGCTGGTAGCTCTTAGTAATCAGAGCTTCCCAAGTAGGGTGACAGGAAAGGGCTCCTGGCACACCTAGGTATTGGTCACCCACCTTGGTGGAGCCGGAGCTGTGTGAGCTTCGAGACCTTTTACCTCCAGCCTTTGTCTGTTTACTCCACGATGACCTGAAGTGTGGTCTATGCATGTCCTGATACCAAAAAATAAAATAAAATAATTCTGAGGAATACTGTCCTGGATCTATACTCAGACAGCAGCTAAGTGTCTCATCCCACGAGGCTGTCCTTGTAAAGGTCTAGAGCAGTCCCGCCAGTTTTCTTGGGTAAGATGATCTCTTGTCTTATTTCAAGTGCAGAACCCCAGCCTGCCCCCAGAAAGTCTGATTGCAACACAGGGCTGAGCTGTCTTCCGCCTCTGCTGGCCTGGGGACCTACTGGCCGAAGCTCTTGTTCCGTAGTTTGGCCTTTCCTGAGGACTTTCCTGATACACACAGGACCCGTGTTGGCCCTTGAGGCTACAAAACTAAAAGTGACACTTGAAAGATCGAACAAGTGATTGCAAGGCGGGGTGGTGGGTGCCAGCCCCTGCAGGCACGGAATGTCCTGTGAGCTCCAGAGACTGGAGTTCTCCCCAGGAAGGCCACTCTTGGCTGGCCTTAAGGAACAAGAAAGAGAAAGAGAGGGACAAAGCCATCTAGGCAGAGGAGGCTGCTGTGTAAACTGCAGGGCAGGAAGAGGTGGCCTGTCAGGTGTGGTCATCCCATCTGGCTGGGGGAGGAAGTGGGTGGGACAGTGTTCAGGGAACCTTGAGTGCTGGGCCCATTCGCCCAGAGAGCAACGAGGAAGTGATGGGCTGGTGTGATCAGGTCTGCATTTGTGGGGAGTAAGTAGGAAATGGATGAGGCTGATGCTTGGAAATCAGGCTGACGTAGGCTCCAAATGCACTAGGCTTTGCCCCAGTGACTTGAAGGCTGGAGTAATTTGCTTGTGCTCTCCGAGCCTCACTTGAGGCCCATAAATAAAATGGGTATAGCCAGGCATGGTGGCACATGCCTGTCGTCCTAGTGACTCAGGAGGATAAAGCAGGAGGATCTCATATTGGAGGCCAACGTCAGCAACTTACAAGGCCCTAAGTAACTTAGTGAAACCCTGTCTCAAAATATAAAATAAAAAGGGATGGGGGGCAGGGCTGGAGTTGTGGCTCAGTGGTAGAGCACTTGCCTGGCATGTGTGAGGCCCTGGGTTTGATCCCAGTATATAAATAAATAAATAAATAAATAAATAAGATCCATTTACAACTAAAAAAAATATTTAAAAAAAAAAGGATGGGGATTTGACTCAGTGGCTAAACAACCCTGGGTTCAATACCTGGTACCAAATGAATGAATGAATGAATGAATAAATAAATAACAATATTTAATATACAGGGTTGTTGGAAGATGAAATGGGGTGGCATATGAGAAAGTTCTTGGCACAGTGCCCGTTGCCCAGTGACCCTCAATAAAATAACGTCCCTCTCGTCCTTAGCTATTATGACTATGGCAGGAGGTGGGCAGAGCGAAGGGAGACAGGGAAGGATCTCGGGCAGGGGCTGGAGCATGGCCGTCTTTCCAGACCTGGATGGTGGATTGGGGGGACTGTGGGGAGGATGGGGGTGGATGGAGGGTCTGGGGCACCGTGGGGGTGAGGACTGGTGCATCAGGCAAATAAGTAGGTGTGGAGGTTTGGGCCAGCATGTGGCTGATGGTGGAGCAGGGGGTCAGGCCGCCCCGGGAGACCAGGTGGGGGCTTTGGGAAGGGAAGAGGGTCTAGGACAAATTTCTGGAGAACAGCATATTTGAGGGATTGGCTGAGGAGAATAGCCTGGAAGGAAGTCAGAGAAGGGATGTGGAGGGCAGCAGGCTACCAGAGGCCACTTCATGAAGTCACGAGGGTGTGGCAAGGACAGTGCTGGTGGTGCCAGTGGACCAGCCCCAGAAGGTCAAGGTGCTTTTCATGGTGTGGCCGGGGTAGGAAGGGCTGGAGGATGCTGGGTAGGTGGTTGAGCAGATTCAGGGTCGCGGGGAGGGTGCTTTTCAGCTTTTTATTTTATTAATGGATTGAGGTTTGCCGGTTCCATGTGTATGTGGGGGAAGAGCCTTTGGCCTGAGAGTGGCATCCATGGGTGTGGGGAAGGGAGGAGGAGGAGCCAGGAGCAGAAGACTGCGTGACAAGGATCAGACGAGGGGCTCAGGAGGGCCACCGAGGGTCCTGACATTCTCTGAAGGGGAGCGAAACAAGGAACAAATGGGCTCGAGGGCATTCTGGGTTAGGATGAGGAGGGGGAATTTGGAACAAAGGTTTCTAGGTAGGCACGAGCCTGGTGGCCCATCGGGAGGAGGGAATGTTCTGGCTGGAAGGAGAGAGAGTGAGCTGCAGAGAGACCACCCAAAGGTGCAGGGCATGCGTGCAGTGAAGGAGACGGCAGTGGACAGCCCTGCACATAGGGCTGAAGGTGGCTCTGTGGCTGGTCAGCCCTCCCTGAGCTCGGAGGTAGGGCAGCTGCCGGAGGCGGGGTCTGAGTTGTTCCGAGGGGCACTGAAGGGTGCTGACTCTGCTTCTTTCCTCCTGGATTTGTGGTCTGGGTGTTTTTCCTTTTATTCTTTTGGTACTGGGGCTTGAACCCAGGGGCGCTTAACTTAGAGACAAGTTCTCCCCAAGTTGCTTAGGGCCTTGCTACTTTGCTGAGGCTGGCTTTGAACTCAGGCCCCTCAGTGCCGCTTGGAACAACTCAGCCCTTTCCTCCTGCCTCAGGCTCTTGAACCGCTGGAATTACAGGCGTGTGCCAACGTGTCTGGCTATCTATTTTTTTTTTTTTTTATCCTCAACAGTCTCTGGATACTGAGCCTGAGTCTCTCTGTGTTGCTATTGCATCTTGATTGTTTTGTTTGTTTGTTCTGTTTTTTGGGTGCCGGGGATTGATCAGGGCACTCGACCACTGAGCCGCATCCCCAGCCCTATTTTGTATTTTATTCAGAGACAGGGTCTCCCTAAGTTGCCTAGCACCTTGCGGTTGTTGAGGCTGGCTTTGAACTCGCGATCCTCCTGCCTCAGCCTCCCGAGCTGCTGGGATTACATGTGTGCACCACTGTGCCTGGCTCGCATCTTGTGTTTTTAATTTGGTGCCTCTAACAAACAGGGTAGGGTAGAGGTTGTGAATATGAACTTAAAACCACATCCTGGGGGGAATGAGATCTCCATGGAGTCCTGCTCCTTTTCCCACTGCCAGATCCTTGCTCCTCTGCCCTCCTCTCTTGGAGAGAAGCACATCTCTGCCTGCCTAATGGAAGTCGGCCGGAAAATCCAGTTCACACTCCCCATATAACCTTTTTGGCACAAACCCATTCCATGGTGGGAAAGCTTTGGGAGAGGAATGCGTTGGCTTATGATCACGTGTGGATGGACGACCGCAGGCTTGCTCTCGGGCACAGTGGGGAGGAGCTGGAGGGCGGAAGGGAGGGTTTTCCTGACAATGGAATGGGGGGCTGGCGGAGTGCTTGCCTCCCCTGGGAGTATGGAGGAAAGGAGGCTGTGGACATGGTCTTTGGGAGCCCCCCTGGGCGGAAGCCAGGGAGCAGCTGGGTGGGAGGCTCCCTGCACAGGAGCTGCTGACTCAGAGTCCAGCCGGAGCCTGGCTTCCCAGGGCTGGACTGTCCACTGCAGCTTGGACATGGCTCCCCTGGGCCCCTCACCAAAGAGCCCTGGGCCTCTCCCCACTGGCCTTGAGTGGCTGGTCTGGGATGGTGGCCTTGGTTTCCCTCAACACAGCTGAGTCAAGAATGAAGTCTTTAACAGAATAGGTTCAGGATGACAAAGGGAATTAGCACAGACAGTGGCCTGAGACCAGCCTGGGTACCGGGTTCAAGGTCGGCTTCCTTTCCAGCTCGAGGCTGAGTCACCTTCCTCCAACTCTCCTGTCTCTGGGCTGGAGCGTTGCTTTGGACCCCCAAAGGACAAGTTCCTCAGACATCAAATGGGCCCACGTAGGAGGTCACAGGAGGCCCAAGCCCGAAGCCTCACCCTCCTGTGTGAGGCGGTTTCCCCGGACTTGGGGTGTCCCCTCCCCCCTGACTGCAGTAGCAGCACAGCTTCTCCAGGCCCCCTCCTGTGGGGACCACGTCCCTGTTGTTATAGGTTTGTGGTTTCTTTCTTTCTTTCTTTTTTCTTATTTTATTTCTCAGGTTGTTTCATAAGCCAGATAAGGTGTTGTTTACTAGGGGCCCCACCAGAGACACCCCACTGAAATCAAGATCCAGTGTGAAAGGGAAAAACCCGAAGCCATGCAAATGAAACTTTGTTCATTGTTATCCTTTCCAATGATGCCCGCCCCCATAGGTATATATATATATATATTTTTTGATGGGGATGGAACAGGGCCCCACACACGCCAGGCAGACCCTCTGCTGCTGAGCTGCGTCCCCAGCCCACTGACGAATTCTTAGAGGCTTCTGAGCAGGTGGCTGTGGGCAGGAATCGAAGTGGAGAGGAAGCTGCTTACCAGGGGTGCAGAGCCCACACAGAAGACCTTAGATTTTGTCCCAGGAGCAATACAAAGCTACCGGAAGGTCTAGGCAGGGGATGACACACAATTATATTTATGTTTTGGAAGACAGCTCTGGCTGTGGGGTCCGGGACACCAGTAGCGGGAGGGAGCAGCTTATCACTGGTGCAGGTCAAGGACGGTGGTGGCATGGCCTGGGGAGAGGGGGTGGGCTGAAGACCAGGGCTGGGAGGTGAAGTCCTGGTGGGGACAGGGGGACAGGAAGAGGGGGTGATCGAGCTAGGAGTGCTGAGGTACTCTGGGCCTGCTGGGGCCACTCACTGCACTCACCTTGGTGGCAAGATCGTGAATCAGCATGGAGAAGGAAACCAGGAGAGAGCAGGTGGGTGAATGGTCTGGACTCCAGGAGACAGATCTGACTTCATTTGGGCAGGGTCCCGGGATGCCAGGTGGGCATCAGAAAAGAGAACAAGACTGGGAATGGGGAGGAAAGGGACAGACTTGAGATCATGGAATCAGGAGAGAGGGACTGTGGATGCTTGGAGTCCCCCTATCCAGGCTCTCACACCTTTCAGTGAGGCCGTGTCTGCTGCCAGCCACGCACGGAGAGTCCGGCTCCATCATCTTCTGGAAGCTGGACGCCTGGCTCGTGGGCGTTGGTTGGAGCAATGCCGCCCCCTTGTGTTCTTTTCTGCAAGTGCAGACAGTGGATGTGCCCAAGAGTGGAAACCTGCCCTGGGAGACCCCACCCCAGCTCCGGGTGGGGGAGTATCACAGGTTGCTTTTCCCTCTGTTTTCCAGGCCCTGTGTGTCCAGAACTGTCTTTGTCACCTGTTAGTCTGCTACTGTTGTGTGGCATGTGCCTTTGTTTCTGTCTTGTATTGGCTGCTCTCCCTGGTGTATCTGTCCATCTGTCCTGCTGGCTTGGGCTGTCTCCTGTGATCCTCATCAGTCTCTGTCTCACCCCGCCGGGTTCTCTGTTTTCTCTTTGTCTCTGATTTGCTCCCTGCCCCCCTCCGCATCCCTGTGTCCCTGGGTCACATTTGCCCTCCTGTTGTTGGAGCTGGTTCTTGAGAAAGACTGGGCTTTGCTGCTTGTTCCAGAATGAGTCAGGAGCTCCCGGGGGATAAGGGCCAGTTTCCACCCAGCAGTGACCTTAGGGAGGGTGCACAAGGGCAGAGGAGCCCGCCGAGCTGGGGACTGAGACAAGATTTTCCAAATTATGTTTATGGGATTGGCAGAGCATTCCAGTGGGTGTCAGGGGAGAAGAATGAGCAAGCTGGCTCAGGCCACTGGCCAGTGCTGACAGTGGACCCTGAGCTGCCTGTTCTGCCTCCCCTTAGGGAGGGCTTAGAAGCCACTAGCTGGGAGTGGATGGGGCTGTTCTAGCTGCTGCCTGTGTGTAGGGCTGGGCTTTCCTACCCGCCTCAGTCCTCACTGGGCTTTCTGTTGCCTCAGGGCCTTTGCATGTGCTCATTGCGTCTTGGAAGGGTTTACTCCTGATGCCTTACCTTGGAAAGACTTTCTCCTAGGAAGTCTTCCCTGAGTTACACGAACTGCTCCTCAGTCACACAAGCTGCTCAATGTCTCATATGGTCAGACTACTGGCTCTAGTGAACAGTGTGGACACAGAACATCAGGTTTATTACAAGTTCCCTCCATCAGTGCTGTCTTGAACAATCTTTGGGGAGCATTCCATTCCCCAGAGGAGGATGGCCCAGCACATCAGGAAATGTACATTTGTTGGATGGATGTAGGGACGGGGGATGGGAAGCTGCCTTTGGAAACATCTGCCCTGTGGGAGTCCCGGCTGGACAGGAAGACAGAGCATGGCCTCTGAGCTGGCCAGGTGAGCTCTTGCTGGTTGGAAGAGATGTTTTTCTGCTCCAGATTCTGAAAATGAACAGAGGGCTCCAATCTAAAAACTGGAACCTACAGTGGCCATCAGGGGACTTGGTGGGGTCCCTGAAGGTAAGGTGATGGACTGAAGGAGGTCTCGTGCCTCGTGGAATGCAAGCCCATCTGTGTCCCAGGGTGGAAGTAGCCAAGTGACGGGCAGTAAGTAAGCTGGGGAAGGGGGAGCTGGGTCTGGCCACAGGAACAGGTCACTGGGGCCCACTCCTCTGCAGACTTAAGCATCAAGAGGAGGGCCAAGTTGGGTGTGATGGTGCACACCTGTAATCCCAGGACTCTGGAGGCTGAGGCAGGAGGATGACAAGCTTGAGGTCAGCCTGAGCAACTTAGTGAGCCCTTATCTCAAAGTAAAACAAAAGGGCTGGGAACGTAACCCCCTGACAGAGCCCTACTGGGTTCAGTCCCAGCACTGGGCGGGGGGCGGGGGCTGGAAGGCTCTAAGACACTGGGAGAGGGATGGGCAGTTGCCAGGCTAAACGCTGAAGTCCAGCTCAGCGGAGGGCAGAGGAGTCGAGGCGAGCCTGGGAGGAGCCCTGCTCCCGACACAGAGCCTTTCCAGCAGCTGGGCCTGGACAGCCAGGGTGGATGGGTCAGGGCAGGGAGCTGGATCCAACAGAAGCAAAAGCTCAGGGGTTCTATGCCCAGGGGTCGTTCCTGTCTGTACCCGAGAGGCTCCCGGGCAACTGTCCTGCCTGTTGGGCCTGCTTCCAGGGGATAGTGATCTGTCCACCCCTGGGCATGTACACACACACACACACACACACACCCCTCTCCCAAGGCCCTTCGTGGGTCCCTGTGCTCCCTGACTGATCTGGGACTTTATTGGGAAAGTTGGAAGTGACTTTAAGAAGACAGAATGGGCTGGGGACCCCGTACCCACGTCTGACAGATGTCCAGGTGGAGAGCCAGGGGGGCTGGACGCAGTGGGTTTGGAGCCTGCTGCAGCAGGAGAGGAGGTCCCTGTTAATCTGCAGTGGGCCCAGGAGGCTCTGAGGGGCAGAACTGAATCAAGCTTTGGAATTTGGGTGGCTTTCAGGGGACAGGGGTGGGGGCTGGGAGTTGTCAGTGAGGACATGGGTCAGCCCCCCCGGCCCCGCCCATTCCTTGCCTGTCCTCCCTTCTCCCTGATTTCTCAGCATCTTTGTGCCAGAGGCCCCAGAAATTCCCGGAAAATTCTCTTCCTGGCCTCTGGCCCGGCGACAGGCCCAGGAGGCGGGGGAGGGGCTGCCTGCTCATCATCTTCTCTGTCTGCTGCCTGAGACTGAGGGTCAGCTCTGAGGCGGTGGCTGGGGAGCCGGGCAGGGGGCAGGAGGGCTGGGGTCCATTGGAGTCCCAGCTTAGGACCCTCTGCAGGGGGAGGGGCACGGGCTGTGGGCCCGGGAGTGAGCTCAGGTCCCTGCTGGTGGCCTTGTCTCTGTCACTGGCCTCTCTGGGCCTCAGTCTCCCCATCCGTGGGTCCCTCTGGGGAAGCACGTTTGGAGGGAGGGGTGGTCCCTCTCCCACCCCCTTTTTCTCTGCCCACCCTGCCCTTCCTTCTCGGGTTGCTCTTTGTCCTCATACCGCCCTGGATGTCACCAGGCTGGGCAAACAAGGACCAGAGGAGGCTGCCCTCTGTCTGGCCCAGCCACAGAGACTCCTGGGGACACTTCCAGGGCCTTCCTACAGACAGGCTCACCTGGCAGGCTGCACCCTGCAGAGTCACTGGGAGCCACGTGGATGCCATCTGCTGCCCAGATGACTCTGTGCTCATCTCGACCTGCGGCCACCCCTGTGCCAGCGCTTTGACTTGGGGGCAGGAGCTGTTTCCTAGGCCCCTGGACACCCAGCTGGGCAGGGGCAGCCACTGTGAGCCCACAGAGCAGTGCATGGGCAAGGAACTGGCCCCCAAGGCCATCGGGAGAGGTGCCTGTGTGTCCCTGTAGCTGGGGGTCTGAAAGCCCAGGAGAGGCCGCCCGCCCCCCTTCCTGCCCCTGCCCCGCCCGAGACACCCCAAAGGGTCCTTCCCCTGTGGCAGTGCGTCTGCTGTCCTACACGGCTGTGGGGCCTGGGGGAGCGCACCCTTCACTTCACAGATGTGGAAACCAACCCCAGAGGGGAAGGCACAGCCCAAGGGGACACTGCTGTTGGGGGCAGAGGTGACAACAGTTAATTCCACACACGTGTAGTGGGTGCCAGGCGTGTTGGGGGCTGGGATTCTGTGCCAAGGATGCCACAGCCTGGCCCTGGAGGAGCCATCAGAAGTCACCTGACCCAGAGCTGCAGCAGAGCAGGGGGGGGGGGCGGGGGAGGTGACAAGCACAGCTTCCCGGCAGCAGCTCCGAGGTCAGTGTGGATCTGCCCCTGGCCTTGGGTTCCATTTACGGTCTGTAGCACCAGGGCTCTTTGTCCTCATACTGCCCTGGATGTCACCAGGCTGGGCAAACAAGGTGACATCCAGGGCAGTATGTCTTGTGCCTCTGATGGTTGGTGCTTTTAATCCATTATGACATGATAGTAATGGTGCAGAGCTCGCGGGGTGGGGTTCCCATGGATGGTCCAGCAGGCCTCCCCATCCTCTTCCTTTCCTCTTGCTGCTAGATAGCCATTTTGCACTGTTGCTGTCCCCTGAAGTCCCCATCCTCCCTGCTGATGACCTCACTACCCATTTGAGAACCTAAAAGCCAAGAAAAAAGATTGTCCACGGTTCTGCCACATACCCACCCCAGGGTCTGTGTCTTCTGCCGTCCCTCTGGGCTGGGGCTACCCCTCCCCGTCCCGCAATTGGATCTTTAAAAACATGCAGTACAGGGTTACAACTTACAGTCCATAAAGTGTACCCTGAGGGCGCACAATCCAGCAGGGCGAGATGGTGCCCTCCTGTAATCCCAGCAACTCGGGAGGCCGAAGCAAGAGAACTGCAAATCTGAGGCCGTCCTTAGCCACTTAGGGAGGCTCTGTCCCAAAATGAAATTAAACAGGGCTGGGGATATATCTCAGTGGTGGAGCGGCCCTGGGTTCAATTGCCAGTATTGCAAAAAACAGAAACAAGTATTCATAGAGTTGGGTGGCTTTCCACACTCCCCAACTGCAGAACATATTCACCAGAATGGAACCCCACACCCATCAGCAGTCATTCCTCATTCTCCCTTCCTCCAGTTCCTGGCAATCACAAATCTACTCTCTATGGAAAAGTCGAGTCCCTATAAGTTCACCTCTTCTGGGTATTTCATATAAATCACAGAACATGCTGTCTCTTGTGACTGACTTCTTTTGCTTGGCATATTGTTCTAAAGGCTCACCCATGTTGTAGCCTTAATCAGTAGTTCACTCCTTTTTTATGGCTGAATAGTATTCCACCGTAGGGACAGACCACATTTTGTTTATCCATTCATTGGTTGATGGACATTTGGGTTGTTTTCACTTTTTGGCTATTAAAAATAATGCTGTAATGAATATATGTGTGTGATTTTGTTACCAAATAAGACCTGTTTTGCCTGCCCCACAGAGTATAGATCATAGTAACAATGAGTTCTGCAAAAGGGAGTTCTATTATAAGGCAGCCAAGTGTGAGGAGATGGAGACCCAAGTCTCTAATCAGCCTCCCCAAGGATGGAGCTTGGGGATACTGTGGACCGAGGCATGAGAGGAGGTGATCGGAGGACCCACACCCAGGAGATATTACATGTAGTCAACTAAAGCGAGTAATGAAGAGCAGGTGGGTAGGCGAGGTGTAGAAATGCCAGTGGTTAGAACTGGCGACATCTAAAGGGTTTATTTAACAACTGAGAGCAGATGGATTATTCAGGGTTTCCCTCCCTCCCTCCCTCCCTCCCTCCCTCCCTCCCTTCCTTCCTTCCTTTTTCTTTTTTCTTTTTGGTACTGGGGATTGAACTCAGGGCCACTCAACCACTGAGCCACATCCCCAGTCCTATTGTATTGTATTGTATTTAGAGACAGGGTCTCACTGAGTTGCTTAGCGCATCACTTTTTGCTGAGGCTGGTTTTGAACTTTCGATCCTCCTACCTCAGCCTCCGGAGCTGCTGGGGTTACAGGTGAGTGCCACGGTGCCGCCAGCTCCGTTTCGGTTTTTGTGTGGCTGTATGTTTTTGTTTCTCTTGGGCTGGTATCTAGGAGTGGATCTGCTGGGTCCTGTGGCAACTGCATGTTGGACTTTTTGAGAAGCTGCCACTGTTTTCTGAAATGCCTGTCGCATTTTACATTCCCTCCAGCAGGGAGGTTCTGATTTCCCCACATCCTCTATATGCTTGTCATTATCTGCCCATTGATTGATTGATTGATATTTTAGTCCTGGAGTTTGAACCCAGGATGTTCTACCACTGAGCTATATCCTTAGTCCTTTTTATTTTTATTTTTTAAATTTTGGTAAGGGACTCACTAAGTTGCTTAGGGTCTTGCTAAATTGCTGAGGCTGGCCTCCTCAAAGTTGTGATCCTCCTGTCTCAGCCTCCCAAGGTGCTGGGATTACAACTATTTACCACAACGCCTGGCTTATTATCTGTTTTTCATTGTAGCCATCCTTGAGGTGTGAGGTGCACTTCACCTGGAAGCATGGTCCTATCTTCGCTCGGCTTGAGGACCGTGGGCTCATTGTTTACCCTGCCACCCGATAGCAGCTTCCCCTCTACCCCAGTCATCAAGGCTCATGCAAGGAGGCTCTTATTTTTCCCACCTTAAAACAAACAAACAACCCCCCCATGAAACAGAACAAAACAGAGCTCTCTTGTCCCACTGCCCTCCCTGTCCCTCACCATCTCCCTCCTCCCTGTCCCTCACCATCCCCCTCCTCCTGTCCCTCACCATCCCCCTCCTCCCTGTCCCTCACCATCCCCCTCTTCCCTGTCCCTCACCATCCCCCTCCTCCTGTCCCTCACCATCTCCCTCCTCCCTGTCTCTCACCATCTCCCTCCTCCCTGTCCCTCACCATCCCCCTCCTCCTGTCCCTCACCATCCCCCTCCTCCCCGTCCCTCACCACCTCCCTCCTCCCTTTTATAGCAAACTTCACAAAAGGATTTTTTCAACTGGTTCCCAATTTCTCTTCTCTCATTTTCTTTGAACTTACTCGGGTCAGGCTTTTATCCCCACCGTGTCACCCAAACTGGTCAAGGTTGGTGACCTCTGCATTGCTGGCCCCAGGAGGCCTTTCTGGGCCTGACAGAGGGTCAGTGGCCTCCTGTGCAGTTGGTCAGTCCCTTCTCTTTTCTGACTTGGGTCCAACTCTTCCTGGTTGCCTTTCCTTCCTCCCCTCTCTTCATCTCCTTGGCTGTTCCTGACCTCTTCCTGACCTTGAGATGTCAGGAGCTTCAGGGTTCAGTCCTTGGTCCCTCACGGTATTGGGGTCTCCTCCAGTCTCACAAATTTATTTTTTATTTTTATTTTTCGATGCTGGGGATGGCACCAGGGTGCTCTCCCACTGAGCTACCCGCCCCCCAGCCCTTTGTATTTTGAGGCAGGGTCTCTCTGCATTGCCCAGGCTGGCTCTGAATTTGCGATCCTCCTGCCTCAGCCTCCTGAGTTGCTGGGATTACAGGTGTGTGCCACTGTGCCTGGCCAGTCTCACTAAGTGTCACCAAGTGTGACCCCAAGTGTGGCTCCAGGCAGGGCCTCCCCCTGAGCTCCAGACTCTGGTCCCCCGCTGCCCCTGGGTGTTTCCCCTGCACTTCTGACCTGACAAATCCCAAGTGGAAGCCCAATTCTTCCCGTCTGTTGCCAGTCCCACATCTCAGCTGAGGGCTCCTCTTTGTCTCTACCCCAGGAAGCCCTGTCACCTCTCCCCACCACTCCGCTCCCCCTGGGGCTAAGCCACCTTCTGCCTGGGAGTTGCAGAGGCCTCCTAACTGGTGTCCCTGCGTCTACCCTTGACCCCAGTCTGTTCTCAGCTCAGAGCAGAGAGATCCTTTTAAAGTGCCAGCGAGACCGTGCGGTTCCTCTGCCCAGAGCCTGGCAGCAAAGCTTTGTCTTGGGAGGTGGAGCCCTTGCTGTGGCTTCGGGTCATGCTGCAGTTCTGGGTCCTTCCCTGTAATCCCCGCTGGCTCCTCCCTGGTCCCCAGACACACCAAGCACAACATGGTCTTCCAGCTCACTGTCCCCCTGTGTGGGACGCTCTTGCTCAGAAATCTGCAGGACCTCGCCTCATCTCCTTCCAGATGTTTCTCAAATGTCACTGCCTGGGTGAAGCCACGTCTGGCCACCCTGGTAAAGTCACACCCCCTGCCCCTGCCATCCCCCCACCCCTTCTTGCTTTGTTTTTCTCCTTGGTGCTTACACCCCTGACCTGCTGTGCCTTTTACGTGTTGGCCTTGTTTATTATGCATGTCCCCCGTTTGAATGCGAGCTCTGGGCAGGGCTTTTGGTCTGGTTTGCCCAGCCCTTAAAATGCTGCCTGCTACACAATAAGCACAGAATAGATATTTGCGGGATGAATGTATGGATGCCAATAGAGGGAAGTTCTCCCAGATGCTTGCATCCTGCTGTGGAGCAGCCTCCCGGCTATGCCAACGATGGCCAGAAGGTGGCGCTGTGACCACAGCAATGAGAGGCCCTGGGTCCCCAGCCACTTTTCTCAGAAATCCACTGGGGTAGAAATCCCTGCTTCGGAGGTGGAATGGCTGGATGTGGTGTGAGGGTGTATGTGCGTCCCAGGTCCGCCTGCTGGCTGCTTCTCGTCTCCTGGAAGGACTCCAGAGAACCTGTGATTACTTCTGGACTGGTGAAGGTCACCCACCCCACCTCCCACCCCAGCCAGCTCCAGGTCTAAGTGACAGTGAGGTTTCCGGAATCTTTCATGGAGCCCCAGGACAGTCCTGCCTCCTCTGCTTCAGTCTTGGGTCCTATCTTGCTGTCCTGGAGCTCTCAAGCTGTGTCTAGCCACTGCGAGTGTCCTTCTTCCCCTCCGTGGGAGATAAGGACTGCCTAGGGGCCGGCCCTGCATCCTGGGCTTCTCACCATCAGCATGCGGAGGGCACAGCAGGGACCCCCGGGCTGGGGGTGGGGGGCTGTTCTGCCTTTGCTGTTTCCCCACTGGGTGACCTCAGCCAAGTGCTCTGAGCCTCTGCCTTGTCTGCTTGTCTGGCCAGTGGGAGAGACATGCGTGCCTGAAGGTTGTGGGGAAGGGGAGCGCTCACCCTCTCGTCCCCATCTGGTTCTGGGCCATCGTGGAGCTGGTGCCCTCAGAAGTGCTAGCTCTCGTGGTGGGGGACAAGGTGAGGACTGGCTGGGCCTGAGGGCAGCCAGGAGCAGCTCTTGCTCGCTGGTGTCCTTAGACACCTGTGCAAGGCATCTCCCACCTGTCTCCCACCTGCCCCATGTTGTGCAGGGCCTCAGGGGACTGAAGGGCCAAAAATTCTCCTCCTAGATTCACAAAGCTAAGGATGGATGAAGAGGCAAGACTAACCTCCATGAAACAAAATAAATAAAAAAAATACAAGACAAAGTCCAAGAGATGTCAGCAGGCTGCTATGATGGATGGTCCAGTGGGCAGGACATACGGGAAACCCCGTGAGCTGGCCAGAGGGACGGGGTGTGGGGCCAGGGACATGGCAGTGGGCTCTGGGAACAGCAGGCAGGCTGAGGTCACGGCTCAGGCTGTGGAGGGAACCATCCGGGCATGATGCCCCTCTTCTCCCCTGGCTTGGTCTTGGGCTGGTTTCCAGAAGCTGCTCCTGACCATGAACTGTGGTTCAGGACGGAAAAGAGGGACCAGCCGGAGGTGTTCTGCCACCTGGCTGGGGATGTGCCTGACACCAGCTGAGGCCACCTGGAGTCTGACCTGGCCCTGGCCCAGGGAACAGTTCCAAAGAGGGTGTCTGTTCATGGACGTAGGGCAGGTGCAGAGGGCACCCAGTCCACTGAGGATGGCTTGGAGGAGGGGGCTGAGGATGGGTGTGCTTGCCCTGGGGCGTAGGACACTTCAGAGCCTGGAGCTGATGCCCTCCTCGGACCCTGTGGATGGGAAACACGAGGACAGACTTGTCATTCTGTCCTAATGTCACCCTTAGAAAGCATGAAACTGCTAAGATCCTGTGAAGCCCCTACACTAGTGGATGGCAAATAAACAGGCAGTGACCCCGTCTCCAAGGGAGACCCCACAACTACCGTCCCAGAAGCCTCCGCCGGCTCACCTCCACCAGTGGGTTTCCCAAAGAGCTTCAGGGTCCGTCCTGGGTTGCCATGGCTGCGTGTGGAGAGGGCCCAAGTGTCCGTCACCCCATCCTGCCCTCCTCCCCTCAGGAACGGAGGCCACATCCTGTCAACATGGTTGGCTTGGGGCCAGGCTTTGACCTGCTGTCTGTGACCTCTCCCACTGTCGCCTCTTATCCTGGTTCCCTCACATTCTCTGAGGAAGGCGAGGCTGCAGGAAAGGACCTGGGGCCTGGACCCTCAGGGACTCTGTGCCTGGCCAGGCTCGTTCCCCAGAGCAGCTGGCCTCTGTGGTCCCCATCTGCCAGGGATGCTGTCATCTTGGGTGGTCCCCGCAGGCACTGGGCAATGGCCCAGGCTGGTCCTGGAAGGCTGGCCACCTCTGTCCCTCTTCCTGCAGGCCTGGGCTTGGTGCCGGGGCCTGCCCCCGGCCTTCCCCCGCCGTCTGCCTGGCACTGAGGACTGGCTTCTCTGCATCTGGGTCCTTGGGCTGGGACAGTGTGTCTGCTCCAGCCGCACCCCTCCCCCACAGCGCAGAGCAGAGCGAGCGCTCACTTAGATTAATTAATCCGCTGCCCGGCCTGCTCCTCCAGCTTATCTTTTATTCATGGACAAGCAGCGTTCTCCGCTTTACCAGGACACGAGCATCAATATTTCATCTTAGCTCACCAGCTCCCGGCTCCCTCCCCTTTGCTTTCCACTGGCTCTAGGACCCAGAGGGCTGGGCATGCTGGCCAACCCGGAGTCACTAGGCTGCCTTGGTGGGCCCCTGACCTGTCCTCTCCTGCGTTGCTGGCAGACCAGGGCCCAGCCCAGACGCCTTTCTGAGTAAGTGAGTGGAGAGGCAGGGGAGGCAGAGCTGCGGGTGGAGGGAGTGAGGTCGGGTCCCAGGGCCTCTGGAGCCCCCCAGGGACAGGCTTTCTTGGTGGCATGTCTTGGCTGAGTTGTCAGGATTGGAGATGAGGGTTGCCAAGGACCTGGCACAGGCCCTGCATGTAGTAAGTGCTCACTTTTCTTTCCCCCTTTAGACCAGGTGTCTTGTTCATTTTTTCTGTCCCGGTGCCTAAGCACTTGAAGGAGTGACTGCTGGAGGGAAGTGACAGAGCTGGCAGGAGCTCTCGTCCTTCTCAGTCCCTTAGCTTCTAGACCCTCAGGCCTCCAGGTAGGTGCTCACACCCGAGGGCTGGACTTCACATCTGGAGGGACTCAGGGCTGACAACCAAGGTCCCCGGGGGCCTCTGGCATATGCCCTTGAAATGCAAAATTGAGTGTGATATGCGACTGTGTGTGAATTCACAAAGTGAGTGTGTGTGTAAAGAGTATTAAGTGTGCCTGGGAGAGTGTGTGTGTGTGTGAGAGAGAGAGAGAGAGAGAGAGAGAGAGAGAGAGAGACACGGAGAGATAGGGGGAAGGTCCCTGGCATTTATGGGAGTCTCAGTGGGGTCAATGAACTACAAAAGGTCACAAATACTATATTTTAGACTTTTTCCCCTTTATTGTGCTGGGGGTTGAAACCAGGGTCTTGCACATGGGGAGCCGAGGCTATATCACGGGGCCACACCCCTACAATAGACACGGTATTCCAGGCAGGCCAAATCTCCTGTTTTTAATGTGGAAGGGAGAGCACTAACAGGATCATAAGCACAGGAGCCACCTGCAAGGGGCACGTGTGAATACAGGCATTATGGATAAATGGGCGTGCCATTTGTGAGTGTGTGAACCTGTGAGTGAGAGTGAGTGTGTCTGAGTATGTGAGTGAGTTGGTCTGGGGAGGCTCTGGGGCTGTGGAGGAACCTGCTGCCATCCTGGGCTGGAGGCCCCCTGATGGAGCAGCCCACAGCTGGCCTACGGGATGGCAGCCACCCTCTCTCTCTGCGCTGGGCTGGTGGCCAGAGGGTGCCAGCTGGCCAGGTCACGATCTGGGGAGGGCTCTGGCTGGAGGCAGCCGTGTCACACCCCACTCTAGTGTGCAGGGTGGAGGCTTCCGAGGGGGAAGGGGCACCAAGGGGGGAGGGGCACCAAGGGGGGAGGGGCACCGAGAGGCTCATCTGCTCCTGTCCTTACCCCTATGCCTGGCGCCTCAGGAATCCTGCTGTGAACCCTGCAGACAGAACCCAGCCGTTCAGTCCACCTTGTCCCCAGCCCCTCTGTGGGGTTGTCCCCAGCATCTTGCTCCTGGGAAAGCCCAGCTCTCAAAGGCCACCAAACAGAGCCAGCCCGCGCGCCACTTCTCTGCCGCCTCCACCGCCCTGACACCCCGTGCCTTGCTCAGGGACTGCACCAGCCCTGGACACCTCCGCAGGCTCCACGGGACCCGGACCGTGGCCCTGTTCTCCCCCGTGTCTGCTGGCTTGCTCCCTCACTTCCTTCCAGGCTCCGCGGAGGTGTCGCCTCCTGTTTGAGGCCCAATCCCACCCCCTCCTCTGGACCTTCTAGTTCCTCCACACCACCACAGCAGGTCTGCTGGCGCACCAGCTCCTCAGGCGTCTCTGTCCATCGGGCACATCCCGACCCCTGCCAACACAGCGAAAGCTCCCCGAAGACAGGAACTTTATACTTTGTCCACCAGTTCATCTGTAGCAGTGCTGGCTACCGAGGGGCATAATGAATATCATGGGGCATGTGAGTGAATGAGCAAATGAGCTGCCCACTGCGCTCCTTGGCCGCCTGCATAGGACAACCCTTGGATAATGGTTTCTCCTCTGGCCCAAGTGCCAGAAAAAATCTGGGTTTGTCTTGTAAAGCCGATGTTCATTTATTTATTTGATATTTTTATTGAGCACCTACTGTGGGCCAGACAACGTCCTGGATGCTGTAAAGAGTGTGATGGACAAAATAGGCAGCCTACTTATTTTCTGCTGGTGAGTGTCTGTCTCATGGGTTCTGAGGATCTTGTCCTGTTTTCTTTGCTGCTGTGGCTGCCCTGCACCCAGAGCTAATTTAGTGAAATTTTCTGAGCATAAAAATGTCCTTTCTGATCTCATCTCATTGCCCCACTTTCCTTTTCTCTGTGTCTTGATTGTTTTTAATAGGAAAGGGACCCTGGACCTGGACTGGGACCCTGGACCTGGGCCAGGACCCTAAGTGGCTGCTGGGGATGGAGGCTGTCTTGTTTTCTCCCCCAGTCACTACCTCTGCACCTCCCCTCTGTCTCTGCCACCTGCTTCCTTCTTCTCTAGCCCACGGATCTACTTTCCTACTATTGCTTTGATGAAATTATCCATTTAGATATTTAACCTCATAATATTATATACATTCTTTTAAACTACTTTTAAATTTTTTTTTATACCAGGAATTTCACCCAGGGGCACTTAACCACTGAGTCATATCCCCAGACCTCTTTACCTTTTTATTTTTGAGACAAGGTCTTGCTAAATTGCTTAGGGCCTTGCTAAATTGCTGAGGCTGGCCTCCAACTTGCCATCCTCCTGCCTCAGCTTCCTGAGTCGCTGGGCTTACAGCTGTGTGTCACTGTGCATGAGTTAAACTATTTCAAAATCTTTTGGCAGCAAAAAATGTGCATAGCTTATTGTTATTGATGAATGCGAGTGTGCGCAGGTGCCTGGTGGGGGCTGGCTGTGGAGGGAGGGGCTGGGCACGGATGGAGGATTCCCTGGAGAGGAAGTTTAGAGGGCACAGCTCCTTGTGGCTAAGAGTCAATGTCACTTGCCCACTACAGCCCAGCAATTGCTGGGTCGGGATGTACTCTGTCACCAACCAGCCATCATGTCCAGCCCACCTTGGATTTCTGTCTCATTCTCAGGGGAATTGTGTCCCTGGCTTCCTGTTACCATCACAGTGACTGGGTGACTCTTGTCATCTGACGTTTAGTGCCAGCAAAAGGGGTGGGTGGAAGTGGAGAGCAGCAGTTGGCCCAGGTTTGGAGGTGGGGACACTCGGGAAGAAATTGCAGGTGTTGGGTAGAAGCAGGTAGACCAAGAGCCAAACAGCCACACGCCACAGACCTCCGCTCCTCTCCCTCCAGGAACTACACCCCCTTCTTTCAGCACTGTGGCCTTAAACTAGTTGGCTGAGGTGGGGGACAGGGGTGTGGTAAGGACAGAAAGGGACTTTGGCCTGAAAGTCAGAGGCAGAGGCACCCTCATTGTCCCTGTGGCCCTGGTCTGGGCTCTCACTCTGCTTGTACCTCTCCTTTGTTCCTTGTTCCCACCCCCTGACGTATGACCTGGTTTGGGAAGGGGAGTCATGGAGGGAAGCAGCTCCCTCGGTGCCCTGGCTGGGGCTGTACCTTGCAGCAGTGGATAGGGTCTGTGCCTTCCAACAATCAAGTCACTTTTCTGTGCTTTAGTTCCCACATCTGCACATCAGAGTCATGAGAGAGCATATCTCAGAGGGTTGTTGGAAGGATTAAATGAGTTAATGTAATAGAACATCCAGCAGGGTGCCTGCATGCAGAGGGCCCTCGGTAGGTATCACCCACCATTATTATCACACGAGGAATTCTAGAAATCCTCCACACGATATATTTTCCACACATTCTCACCCTGAAATTCTTCCTCTGCTTATTTCTTGGGATGGTGGCGCTTTCAAAATTTCTTTTCAAAAACATGGGTCAGTACCTCACAACACAGCGTCGGGGTTAAGAACAGGGACTTGAGGTCTGGCTAGCTGAGTGAGGTTAGGTGGTTCTACGGCCTCTCTGAGCTTGAGTTTCTTTTCTTTAGGCAACAACAGACTCGGAAAGATTCTTCACCATAGTGTGCAGCACAGCATGGGGGCCAGTCCAGGAAGTCTGCTCACCACACGAGGCCCCCGCCCACGCCCACGAGGCTGGTCCTGGCTTGGACTCCAGAGGTGACTGTGCCTATTAAGCCCCCTCCTAGGTGAGAAGATTGTGGCAGGGGAGAAGTGACTTTCCAAGTATTGTGAGGCTGGCTCTCTCTAGAGGCCTGGCACAGGGGGCCATTGTTCCTGGAAGGATGGGGGTCATTGTGTGCTTTGTCTCTGATCTGAAACCTGGAGGGACCTGGAGGGACCTACAGGGACCAGGGGGCATTGCTGGGAGGGGCATCGGGACTCAGAGTGAAGCCCCCACCCTGCCCCCACCCTGCCCGCTCTTCCCAGCTATGGGGTCCCCTGATCTGCCCTCCCCCTCTGCTCCCTGGGCCTGGCCCCTGGGGGAGAGCTCTGTGCAGGAGTGGGACCCAGGTGCCGCCTTGGCCCCTCCGTCATGGCCTCTCTGATATCTCGAGGCCTCTGCAGATCTCAGGAAGGATAAAGCCTGGCCCAAACAAGGGGATAAGCTTTAGCCATGTTTTCATTTTTTTACTGAGATTGTAATGGAGAGAGAAAAAAAAAAAAGTCAAGTAAAAAATAGCCCCATCTGGACTGAGCAGGGGAGAAAGCAATTTCCTTCTGAAATCTCTTTTTCTGATTCTCGAAAAATGCAATTTGGAAATGTCCTGGTGGCTCTGGCTGGGGGGTGGACCAGGCCACCTACAAGGCCTGAAGCACCAACCTATCCCCCATCCTCTTACTAACCCATCAATCCATCATGTCTGCCACCCTGCCCATTAGACCATCACCCCACTAGCCAATCCACCAAGCCCCAGCCAACCTATCATCCCACGCCCTGCCACGCCACCGACCTCTAAGCAACCTGCTGACCAGCTCACCAACCAGATCACCCACCAGCCGACCAACTTGCTAACCCACCACTCTGCTAATCAACCAGTTCTTTCACCACCCCACTAATTAGCCTATTGACCAACTCACCAATTAATTCATCACGCCACGGTCCACTCAGAAGATAGACACGACACGGTATTATTGACAGAAAAGATTTAATATAAAGAACTGTTAATTATGAGGGGAGATGACCTACTAGAGCAGGGGATTACTACCCGCTGTAAAAATATAGGGACAGGAGGCTGGGGCTGGGGCTCAGCGGTAGAGCGCTCGTCTAGCACGTGTGAGGCCCTGGGTTCCATCCTCAGCACCACATAAAAATAAATGAATAAAATAAAGATATTGTGTCCAACTACAAAAAATAAAATAGTAAAAAAAATAGAGGGACAGGGCAGGGGCTATAGCTCAGTGGCAGAGTATTTGCCTAGCACATGTGAGGAACTGGGTTCCATTCTTAGCACCTTATTAAAGAAATAAATAAAATAAAGGCATTGTGTCCACATACAACTACAATTAAAAAAAAATACAGGGACAGAGTGTGACATGCTGCTCAGCAGCACCAGCCCAGGGTTTAAGCCCCAGCACCGCAGAAACAACACAAAACAGAGAAGTAAACTAAACAAGGCAGGAATAGCAGCCGTGGGGGCAACGGCGACCCTGGGCTGAGCTGAGGTGAAGCACTGTCAGAGGAGCAAGTCTGGAAGGGCTCGTCTCTGTGTCCCCAGCGCCCCCCTCTCCTTCCCAGGCTGACCCCTGAGCCTTTGCTAGAGAAGGCACAGCCCGGCCCTTTGCTGCTGTGCTGGGGGAGGCAGGCCACCCTCTGGGGTGCTGGTTGCCGTGAGCTGCTGATGCCTGATGCAGGGACTGGGAGAGAAGCCATTTCCTCAGCAGTGTCCTTCCCGCCCCTGTGCTGACAAAGGCTAGCTAGGAACAGGCATTAAGGAGAAGGGTTTCCAGGGCCCAGCTCCCTGGCCAGGCAAAGAAGGGTGGAGTCAAAGCTGAGTGGCAGAAGGTCCTGAACAGGGCGCCCATTCCCTCCCACTCCACCAGCCCACGACCCTCTAACCAACACGCCTGCACCCACCAACCAGGCGTCTACCCGCCTGCCCACCGTCCTGGAGCCTCGTTGGCGCAGGGGTTAGGCCACTCCAGGCACTGTGCTCGGCGGTGACGGTGACGGGGAGAGCGGGAGAGTGTGGAATGATGGTCTCCAACCACAAGGAGAGGCCCTCGGGGGTGATTTGTCCAGATCTGCAACATCTGCAACCAACGCCTATGACTAGCTATGGGCCAACAGGGGCCTGTCACACAGGTGACATCCCTTAAATGCACAAGCAAATTGCTTAATGGTATAGAAGAGCTTCCTGAGGAGGGGGAGTGGTCTGGGCTTTGATGAATGAGCAGAGTGGACACTTGGACTTGGAAAGGGAGAGGGAGGGAGGTGGGGACAGGCATCTCTGGGACCCTAGTGTCAAGAAGGCCCAGGTGCAGGAAGACATGCATGTGACAGGCTCACTGAACTGGGGCCCCCATCACACTAGCTCTCAGAGGCCAGCAGGGAGAGAGCATCCTTCTCGTCTCATTGTCTCATTGAGAGGGATGCTAATCCACCATTAGCTTCTTCTTTCTCAGATGGTGGACAGGGTTTCCAGCTAATGGGATCCTTCCTTTTTCTTTAAGGACTAAACTGGGATTAAAAGAAGTTTCAGGGTCTGGGGATTTAGCTCAGTTGGTAGGATGCTTGCCTCACATGCACAAGGCCCTGGGTTCAATCCCCCGCACCACCAAAGAAGTTTCAGCTGGACATGATACCTGCCTAATCCTGGGGAGTTGGGAGGCTGAGGCAAGAGGATCACAAGTCCAAGACCAGCTTTGGCCATGTAGCAAGATCCTGTCTCAAAATAAACTAAGAAGGGGGCTGGGGATGTGGCTCAAGCGGTAGCTCGCTCGCCTGGCATGCGTGCAGCCCGGGTTCGATCCTCAGCACCACATACAAACTAAGATGTTGTGTCCGCCGAAAACTAAAAACTAAAAAATAAATATTAAAATTAAAAAAAATAATAAAAATAAATAAACTAAGAAGGGTTGGGGATATAGCTCATGGTAAAGTGCCCCTGGGTCCAATCTCATTACCCTCCACCCCCAAAGTTTCATCTAACATGAGGCAGACATCAGAAGGAACTTCCAGTCTAGACCAGCTGGAGGCTCAGGAATCTGATTCTCTGTAGACCTTAAAGAAGAGAGACTCCCCTGCATCTGGGCTCACTGCACAGAGGCAGGGGGATAACTGTAATGACCCTTCTTAACCTTGTTATATGGTTTCCCATGGCCCAGGTCCACCTGCTCCCAGATTCCCATCAATGGCTCAAGTGCCATTAAGTATCTTGAAATAAAAATCTGACTTCAGAATCAATTGATGGAGAAAGGTTCTCCAAACATTCGCCAGCGAAAGTAATTAAATTCCGATAGGAGAAGATGGAGCGGTTGGTGACGACCGGGTGGTGGGGGCAGCGTGCTGGCGCCGGGCTGCTGAGCAATGAAATCGCGGGTGTGTGCAGCCCAGAGCTGGCAGCCGCACAAAGGAAATTGGAGCAGTCAAATATTTCCCTCCTTGTTGAGTTCCATTTACATGTTTATAATAGAGGTTCTTAAGGCCCTAATGAGAAGGCTGCTCATTGCAGGGAAGAGGATGATTAAGGCTCTGCCAGAGGAGATCAGGGACAGGAACAAAGGCCTGTTAATTACCACAGAGGGACAGAGGAGAGCCAGGCTCTGCTTGCAGCTCCCCCAAAGCCTCTCCAGACCGGTGCCTTCCTGTTTTCCCAGGTTCACCTTTGCCTCAGCCCAGGTGATTTCTGCGGAGTGCATCGGGCAGATCCCCAGCGCTAGAGTTGGTGGCTCTGGGACATTTTCCACCTCCGCTCCCTGGGGATTAATTTCAGGCTGCACCCAGGGGGCCAAGAAGATGCCTCATCTGGAGCTGCTTCGCTGGGGGCTGGAGCTCGGAGGAAGCATATTGCTTGAGTGCTTGACCGTTGCCTGAGCGCCAGGAGGTAGCCCACCTGAACCTCAGAGCCTTGAGGGGATCACCCCAGGCACTCTTCCCACCTTCAGGATGCCCAGGAGATGAGAATGTACCTGTGGAGATCCAGCCCGGAGCTAGTGACTGGCCAGGCCTTTTGATGCTAAGGTGGAGAGAACTTGCCAAGCTGGTTTCAAGGCCTCTTTAGCAGCCAGAGTTGAAGGTACAGTGGGAAAAGTATAGGCTTTGGGTCAACAGACTTAGGTGTGCTGTTTCATAGTGTGGTGTCCTGTGCAGGTTATTGACCTCCCTGGGCCTCAGACTTCATCTGTAAATGGTACAGTCTCACCTGCCACCCTGGGTTGGTTTGATGACTCAATTAGAAAAAGTTGACCCAATCTGGCACACAGTAGGTGCTCAGTATATGATAGTGACCTTTCTCCCCAACTTCCTTGGGGGCTGGATTGGTGTTCTGAGGATGAAGACCTAGGAAGTCTTTACCTATGACTCACAAGGACGTGAGGCTGATTGTGTGCAGTGTCCACGGCCCTCAAACCTGTACCTGCCTATGGCTTGTCTGTTTGTGGTAGAAATGTCTGGGAATATCGAGGGGTAAGAGGAAATCTTAGGCCAGAGATGGGTACACCGCTTGTCGAGTGTCCCTTCAGGGCTCAGGAGATAAGGGGAAGATGACATAGGAGATGAAAGCCATGGATTTGGGGAGCTTCCTGATTTCCCCATGAGGAAGAGGGATCAAAGGAATAAGAGGAGTCATGTAAAGCAGAGTGAACCTGGAAATGGAGTGAAATTTGCTGATGATGGTTTTGTAAAGGTCCAAAGCAGAGGCTTCTCAACTCGAATCCAAACTGAGAGCCCCACGCTCCCTGGAGGAGATGGTGTTGTCTCAGGTCTTCTCAGGGTCAGTCCTGGGTGGTTGAGCTCAGAGGCTGTTACCTCAGGGGAGGACTGGGCGGATGGGGAAAGGCAGCTGGGAAAGCCACAGGCTCCTTGGCTCACACACGTGCTTTCTGTGGAGCTGTCCGTGGTGCTGGCCATCGTTCCCTCCTGGCACTGCATGACTGGCCACCCCTGCCCCCTCCAACCTGAGGTCTGCCGGACTTGTCACCTGCAGAGCTCCCACCCCATTCCTCAGTGCTGATGCCTGAGCAAGTACCAGTGCCTTCAGACATACCGATCACTGACCCCAGCCTGAGTCCTAGAGTTCATTTCCATTACAGCTGTAACCGGAACCCGCTCTTGAACCCAATGCTGATGTGGAGCCCAGCCCTACCCCTCATCCCTTCCTTAATCACTAGCATCACTTCCAACCTCAAGTTCAAACCCCAAGTTCAAACCTTGATTTGAACTTGGGGTTGGGTACGGCACTGGCTTCCCTCCGTCGGCTTCCCTCTCTGGTTCCTATGATCATGGTTGAGCCTTTGTGGCAGGACTGAGGGGTACAGAAGTATGTCATATAGTATTATTTCTCTTGAGGACCTTGGCTGTGTGCTCCTCCTGCCCTCACTGGCAGACGGAGGAGCCCAGGCATTAACAATGGTCAGTGTCAGCATAGGTAGCATTCTCCCAGAAGGAACGTCTTCAGAGGAAATGCCACCATCATTTCCCAAAGGCAAAGGGAGTGGGCTGCGGAGTGCACTATGGAGTGCTTTGGATTCTGCCATGGTTCTGTCCCTGCTGTGTGTCCATGACTTCTGCATCCCAGAGCCTTTGGGCTACTGTGCATGTAGCACAGGTGGGTGGAGGAAGAGAAGAGCTTCTCCTCTCCCAGGGACAATAGAACAGAGGGGGATACAGTAAATTCTGAGGAGTCCTGGTTAGTGCAGGAAGTATCAGGCACAGAGTGCCCACCATGGCAAGTCCCTCACAGATCTCCACACCCTCACTGAGAAAGTCAAAGGTCCAGAGAGGTTAGGTGACTTGCCTCTGATCACAACAATAGTAGGTGGAAGAGTTAGGAACTGAATAAATCCTTCTGGCTGCCAGTCCTAGAAGCTGAAGAGGACCAAGGAGGAGACTTCCTGCAGGAGGTGAGTTTGGGGAATGGATACAGGCGGAGGGGAATGGATACAGGCGGAGGGGACAGGGACTTCTCAGCTGAGGGTCATTGTCAGGAGGGGTAGGCTTGGGGCTGAGGAGGGAGTTGAAGAGAGATTCATCCTGGGATGGATAAATGCTCTGTGGCCTGTCTGGACTTGGCCTCTGTCACTGGGGAAGTTCAGAGGGAGCAGAGAACATGCATAGGGGAGTAGCAGTCCTTCCTCCTTGCCTGGTTCCCCAGATGGGCCTGTTCTTTGATGAGATGGGGAAGGGGGATGAGGGGAATGGCACCAGAATAGGACATGTGGCTTCTCAGGGTTGATGGTAAGGCCCACATGTCTTGGTTGACTGACTCTCCATTCACTCCCCTCAGGTTCCCTTCTTCTCTCCCCATAGCCACCATCCTGGACCAGGCTGAGCCTGACCCCACGTCTTCCCTCCTGCTCACAGCCAGAGGGATCTTCCTGAGATCTTTTCCCTGCCAAATTCCACCCCACCCTTCTCCTTGGCTTTCTGGGTCCCCTGAAGCTTGTCCAAGCTGAGACACTTCTAAAGCCAAAGGGAGCACTATGAACAGCGATACAGGGGCCGCAGGCACAGCAGGGTGCTCCCTGCGGGCCCTCAGGGCTTCCCCTGCCACCCTCAGCTCCTGAGCAGCTGCTACCTGCCAGGCTCAGGCCATCTGGCAGCTTCCTGGTCCTTGGAATGCGAGTCGAAGAGGCTGAGCCCGGCCCAGCTGTCTACTTACTTCCTGGCTGAGACCTGGGCCTGGGCTCCTCTCCTCTGTGCTGGACTCTGTAAAATGGGATGATTGTTCCTGCTCTGCTCATTTCCCAATGAGACAGACAATATGGCAGTACTTGGCAAACAGATGTACCGCATACCTGGGGCTTGCTGCAGTTATTGTCCCCATTTCCTGCCCAAATTTTGGCCCCAATTATTTACATTTGAGTTTAAATTCCCTCTACAATGGAGCCTTGTTCCCTTCGTTTGCTGCTGTCATCCTCTGCAGCCTGCAAATTACTCATTGTCCCCCTCCCCATATTAGTCACAGCTGGCCAACCCCATGCAGGGGAGGTGGCATCTTTTTTCCCTGCCTGCCATAGCATAGCCCTGGGCACCCAGAAAGAGCCCCATCATGTTGATTCCAGGTTGCTAAAGTCCATTTTTAGCTCAACGGTTCTCAAACTTAAGCCCGTCTCAGAGTTTCCTGGTGGTCTGGTTAAACTCCAAATTACTGGCTCCCACCCCCGGTTACTGATGGGATAGACAAAAGGTGGAGCTTGAGCGTTTGCATTTCTAAGAAGTTCTCAGGTGATGCTGATACTGCTGGTCCTGAGACCACAGTTTGAGAACCGCTGCTGCTCTCAGCAAAATCCTTGCCTGCCCTTCCAGTCTAAAGGGGCCGAGTGGAGAGGGCTTCCTTGGGAAGGATGGGGGTGGGGTGGGGAGCAGCACTTCAGACACCCTGGAATGCAGCCCTCCACTTCCATCTCAGTGTTGGATGTCCTCAGCCAGAGCTTCGACATTCAAGTTTAATCTGCGTGGAGCAATTAGAGGGAGGGAGCAGAGCAGGGTGGGAGCTGGGAAGGCGGCTGCATATTTCATGTTGTTCCAGGCTTTGAAGGTCCCAGGAAGGCCGGCTCATGCGTGACAGTCGCAGTCAGTGACAGCTTCATCGTAATGAGGGATGGGGAGATGCACCCTGCTGGGGCGGGGTGCAGAGGCAGGGGCTCCTCAGAGGTGTAGGAGGATGGGCGGGGTGGGGAGGGCAGGGGGCCCCTGTGACTATGGATGGAAGATGGAGCAGAATCTGCTATCGCTCTGGGTCCTCCTGTTGCTTCACCCCCTTCTCCCCAGCATGCAAGGGTGGTGGTGAGATGCCTGGAGGATCTTCCAGTGCTGTCTCTAAGGGCCTGCCTCCACCCCCAAGGGTACCTCTGGGACATCCCTCCCCTCCAGAGAGACATTTCAATACTATCAAAAACTTCTGGCAAAGCAAAGCCAGGTTCCTGAAACTGTCCCCAACTGGGTTCTGGTGGCACTGGGAGCCTCTGAATCACCAGAGAATAGGGCTCATTACTATTCAGTTTCAGATCTGCACCCTGTTTGCCTCTTCCCGCTCCATCCTCCACCGGACCTCCTCCAGCAGGGACTAAGGCCCTTTCTAAAGAGCTTATAATTGAGGTCTTGGGAAGAATCTCTGAACTTTCTTAAAACAGCACCTTCCTTTGCCTTAGTCTTACATGCATGGTGCCACCCTCAGCATGGTGCTGATGTAGGAATTTGGCATCTGAGATCCAGGGTGCTGGAGAGTGAAGGGGGCGAGGTCCCTGCTCAGATACAAGGCTTGGGGGCCCTTTCTGGGAGCAGAGTGGGGTGGTGTGTAGGCCCAGGGCCTCCTGGTATAGCCTCGAAGGGCTCTGGGCACCTGGAGTTGGCTGCAGTGACAACCTCTGATGTGTCACAGAACCATTTTGCATTGGTGACCCTGGATTTCTTATTCACAGACATCATAATTCTCAGTCTGCGCGAGGATGGGGTCTGCACAGAGCGGGTTCTGGGACAGGACTGTGCAGACTCTCCTTGCTGTGTGCTGCCCCAGTCTTGCTTGGGGTCTAGAGCTATGTTTGGCCTTCAAAGGTGCCCTTAGTGGGCAGGGCCCTGGGAGGTGGGAAGGGAGGGTGGTCAAGCCACCTGACTTTCAATCAGATAGATTCCAGATCGGATCCTGCCTTTGCTTCCTCATGTCTAAGGGTTGACCTTGGACAAGTCATGTGACCTTTCAGAACTTTGGTTTGCCCTCTTGAAAATGGGGATGATGATATCAGTTTTGCAGGGGCACCAGCACCGTGCCTGGCACCTGCAAGCCCTAAAACAACACACGAAAGACTTTAAGCAGGATGCCTCAGAAAGCTCTTTAGGGTCTCACCTGGCCTCAAAGCCTCGTCCTCTAGCCCAGACCAGGTGGAGCCCAAGACCAGCCCTCGAGCCCCCTCCCTCAGAGTGGTTGGAGTGAGCATTCAATCCTGATTAGCTCCACTGGGCTCCCTCGTAACCTTTTCATTAGGAAATTATGTTTAATAGAAATTGTTCTGACACCTCTCAGCAGTGTTTCCCTGCAATTCATTACCATGGGGAGGGGGGGAGGGGGAGGAGGCTGAGCGCTCTGGGGCCCAGCTCCATGGGGGAGGGGCCACCTGTCTCCCCACCTTGTCCCTGGTTCAGCGGCTGCAGTGTGTGTAGGACAGAGGTGTTCCTGCTTGGCATCCCCATGGAGGATGGGCCTGGCCTGCTCTTAGTACCCTCTGCTGATTTGGGACTCCCCAGCTGTTGCCAATGGTGCCCGTGTGTTAGGACACACCCAGTTCTTGTTTTGTCCTCATATGGTCCCTGGGGGGTAAGTAGGAGGGCAGCACTCCCAGCTGGGCCCTCTCCTAGGCTGCGGTCTCTATACCCTCTCTGCTCCCTTCCCCCCCAGGGCCTCGCTGGGTGAACCCCCTCCAAGTCTGCTCATGCTGGACTTTCCTCCCTTCTGCACCTGGTCCAGGGAGATGAGGTGTTGACACCTTTCTCTCACCTGAGCCAGGGATGACTGGCTTGCCCTCTCCTGCCAGGTTGGACCAGGGAAGGCTGAGGCGAAATTCCTTTGCCTTATCAATCCATCTGGGGCCTTGGGGTTTCGTTCTGAGGACCAAGGTCTTCCAGAATCCTCCTGTCTCTCCCCTAACTCCAGGTGGTACTGTGTTGGTCCTCCTCCTTGGTGGCCGGGGGCGGGGCCGGTGAGGAATGCTGATGGAGAGTCACTTCACCTTCCCTCTCTGCCCACTTTCTTCCAGACCTGACAATTGACTGGAAGGTTCTCTGTGTTCCTCCTCGTAGGTCCACGACTGCTGCTCTTCCGCCCATGGTGCTTGGGGTTTTCTGCCTGGCCAAAGGAGGTGGCCCTCATTCTATTTGCCCCTGAAGAAAAGAGGACCTAGGAACATGGCTTCCAAAACAGTGCTTGAGCTCTGGGGCCAGCCCTGAGGCCCCTGCGTGCCTTTCTGACCCGGCAACGGGTGAGACCCCCTTGCCACTCACCACCCAATGTCTGAAATTAGCAGCAGCCTAATCTCTCCCTGCCATATCACTCAGTGAGGTAATTGTGCAGAAAAAAAAATGTATTAAAATGCAAAACACTCAGTTGTACTTCTTTATGTTAAATCCCTTCTTCACTCTATCTCCCTTTTAATTTTACAAGGTTTTTTTTTCTCTCTCCCCCTTTTATAAAGAGGAGAGCTGGGTATGCAGGGAATCATTTCAACTCTCCTATAAATCTCCAAAATGAATACTTAAATTCGAAGAAAAAAAATACATTCTTACACCTTTAATTTCCCTGCTATGAAGTGTAATGAAAAAGCCTGATTATTTTTAATTCTTCCCTTTAATAATTCAGCGGCGGAGTGATTTAAGACTAGGATTCATAATTACCTTTCCGCTTTCTTGGCAAATGGAGTTTTAATAGAAATGAGAGCTCTGGTGACTGAAATGGATTTCAACAGGTCGCTGGGGGGGTCAAGCCTGACACCAATTGGTAGAGGAGTGTTCTAGGTCCCCCAGGATGTGAGGTCTGGATTAGATACCTGGGCCCCGGTGGGGGACAGAGGAGGAAGAACATTGCCTGCACTTGCTGGGACCAACTGTCAAAATAGTAACAGAAGGTCACAATGTGGTGTCGAATGACCCATGTGTCCTGCAAGGTAGAAACTGGTGAGAACAACCAGGAGGAAAGTATTCTGATTAGCAATAATGAACTAACAACTGTGGTGTTAGTGATAGGAGTTACTGTTAATTGAGTAAATGGTATATGCTTTGAAGCCATTCTCTCTTCTACCCTTCATATAACCTATTCTATATGTGGGAAAACTGAGGCTCAGAGAGGAATAAACAAGATAAACTCAAGGAAACTCACAGAGCTGGGGTCTGAACTCAATTCTGACTCTGAAGCCACCACTGCCCTTTTCTGACGACCTTCCCAAGCAGTGCCCAGAGTCCATTACCCAGACATTATGCCCCCAGGATGCAGACATGCTGGTGGGGTCCTGGATAGACCATGCAAAGGGCCCCAGACTCTGATCCATTGTCCTTTGGTTTCCAGACATCGAGGAAATCATTTGTCTGTGCCTCAGTTTCCTCATCTATAAAGTGGTGATAAAAAAAACTGACTTGTCTAGTTTAAGCAACTATAATGAGATTCAAATGTGAAAATACACATGGAAAAGCCTTGTAAATCCTAAATTTCTCTACAAGGCTGAAGTAGAATTACTGTTATTTGAAAATAGAAGACTTATTCTACTCCAAAGTAGAATTACTGTTATTTGAAAATAGAAGACTTATTCTACTCCAAAGCTGTTTCTCCTACCACCTGCACACACAGACTTCCCACCAAAATCCAGCTCTGACTTTACCACCTCCTCTGGGAAGCCTTCTGGATTGACTGCTTTCAGGACCTGTTGTTTCATGACCCTCTTCCTGCCTCTTTCTCTGTATTTCACATTTGGTTGTTGGAGTCCTTCGGTTCTTTGACACAGCAGAGTTGTGCATGTCTCTGTGCCTCCTACAGACACTGTCGCGACCCAGGACAGAGCTTTTTGACTCCCTTTATTCTATAAGCTCAACACTTCAGGATGTAACACATCAGTACAATGGGTTCATTACCAAAACAGAGACACAGAGGGTGAAAAGCCACAGGTGGTTCCAAACCAAGAAATACTGGTATTGGGCTGTGAGGCATGAAGTAAAACACCCATGCAGACGTGTGCATGCACATGCATACGCTCACACACACAGAGGCACCCCCACACCTGTGCCTGGTTCCCCAGAACTTGCCTATATTGTGGCTATTCAGTTAGGGACACTTGTACCCAACACTTATTTTATAGTTTATCAAGTGATTTCCTGTACATTAAAGAAAATGGTTCTCTTGACAGCCTCCAGCAGAGAGAGGTCTGGGAGTGGGGATCTCTGTTCTCTTTTCAGAGCAAAAGAGGTGTCTTGCCTGACCATTCCTCTGGGAATCTGGGAGTCCTGGCCATCAGACTCCCAAGCCATGGTTCTTTTGGACAGGGCTGTGGCTGCAGCGAGTGGGTTCTGGAATGTGTTCTAGGGAGAAGCTGAGGGGAGGTGGCAGTTGGGGGGCTCAGGACCTCCAGAGGCGTGAGCCTGGGAGGCGGTGCCCTTCTTGGGTCCAGCAGGCATCCGAGTTCTGACCGCACGTGTGTCCCTCTGAGCCTGGCTGTGGCCTGGCCTTGCTGAAGACCTGGGAGCTGAGCCTCCTTCTTCTGGAGTCACCCTACTCCGGCTTCTGGTGACTCTGCCCCTGGGGGCCTCAGCAGGAAAGGAGGGGCTGGAGTCTGAGGAGGGGGTGCCGAGGACCTCCACCCAACCTTGGGTGGGTTGCCGCTTCCCCTCCCCCCAGTAATGCTCCCTGGAAGGACGAGGCAGCAGAGGGGCCTGGGAGGCACTTGAGGCCTGATTGGGCATAAGTGTCTGATAATGACTCCCATCAAATGTCAAGCGGCCGTGCTGCGGCTCCTGGGGTTGATTGCTCCCTCTGGGTGGCGGGGGAGTCTGGCCCTGGATGCTTCTCCACTGCGGAAATCCCACCCAGGGCTTTGTCTGTGAGGGAGCTCTTCCTGGCTGTGAAGGGCCCTACGCTCAGGGCTGCTCTCCTGCGCCCAGCTCCCCGCCTCCCCCCACCTGGGAACTGCCAAGTGTTGGCATGGCAGGTGCCAAGGTGGTGGAGAGGGTGGGGCTGAGGTTAGAACTGACCCTACCTGCCCTGGGGTCCCAGGACTAGCAACTGGATAGTGGAGGCAGAAGCTCAATTGGGTTCTTGGCAAAGAATGTCCCCCTCCTTCAAGGTCCTGTGGGCTATGGCTTGGGCCTCTTCTGAAGTACCACTGTTACTAGTACTTAAACTATCCCCAAATTCAGTTATTTAAAACAGTAAGATTTCTGATTCCTCAAGAGACTCTGGTTAACTGGTGGTTCTTCTAGTCTCACCTGGGATCTTTCAAGGACCTGTGGTTGGCTGTGGGGTGAGGGGGCACCTATGCTGATCTAGGATGGGCTCTTGGGTTTGGGGTCAACTGTCCATAGGCTGGCTGAGGGTGGGGTGTTAGCTCCTGTTACTAGAACAAAATACATGAAATAGTACATTGAAAGATAGGGAAGGTTCATTTTGGTTCATAATTTTCTAGGTTTCAGACCCTGGTTGGTTGGCTCATTGCTTTGGGGCCCTGTTGGGAGGAGCATGTGCTTGAGGAACCTGCTCCCCCCATGGCCTGAACCAAAGGCAGAGAAAGAGGGACAGACCAGGGTCCTATGTCTCCTTTGAGGACGTGCTCCCAGTGATCTAAAACCTCCCATTAGATCCTTCCTCTTCAAGGGTCCACTGCCTCCCAATAGCACCATGGGCTGGAGACCAGGTCTTACCACATGGGCTTTGGGGGACGCTTTTCAACACCATAAACTCACGGCCTTCACAGAATGCATCAGGACAGCAGGGCTCTCCTCGGTTTCTCATCCTCCAGCAGGCTAACTCAGGCTCTTCACATGGTACTGTGGGTCCTAGTCAGAATGAAGGCCACCAAGCTTCTGGTGGTCTAGCCTTGGAACTGGCTCACTGTCCCAGCCAGTCACAAGGCAGCTCCAATTCCTTAGCAGAAGAAACAGACTCCCTTTCTGGCTGGGAGAAGCTGCAAAGCCACATTGCAGAGGGCTGCTGCCTGGTTTTTCAGGGGGTGGTTTCCTCACTCTTTTTTCCAGGGCTGAGGATTGAACCCAGAGCCTTGCACATACTAGGGAGGCACTCCACCCCTGAGCCAACCCCAACCGCTAGAGGGATGTGACATAGGAGGGGAGATCTGGGGACTGCTGTGATTAGGAAATGGCTTGGTTGTTCCCCAAAAGGTCCATGTTTGGGAAGCTTCATCCCAAAGATGACAGTATGGGAATGTAGGTGACAGTAAGGGGAGGTGGTGACACCTTCAAAAGGTGGGGCCTAGTGGGAGGTCATGGGGGGCCCCTGACCTAGGAGGGTTGGGTTGTGACAAAAAGCGCAAGCCTGCCCCACCCAGCTCTCTTGCTCCTTTCTGGCAAAGGGACCACTTGCTCCTGCACATGCCACTGCAATCCACCATGAAGTGACACAGTCCAGGGGAAGCTCTAGCCAGAACCTGCGTTTGGCCATTTGCATGTTCAGCCTCCCAAACTGTGAGCTAAATAAGCCTTTTTTACTTTTTAAGGTAGCTTTTCTCGGATATTTCATTGTGGTAACAAAGAATTGATTAATATGAGACATTTCTGCAATCAGTCTGTTATATCCCGCCTCTAATGTCTCTGTCTCCTGTCCTCTGAGGTCTGAGTATGAACACTTGGCTTTGATTGCCAGGAAAGGACTTGGCAAGGTATGACCATGTGACTTGCTAGGATTCTTCCTGGCCTGGTATTCTGAGATGAGCTCATGTTCTTCTGTGAGTAGGTCCATTGTATCACCTGAGCTGGGTGACCGTGGGCTACTCACTACTTCTCTCTCTGCCTCAGTTTCCATATTGGTGGAAAGAAGTAGTTGGATTAGAATTGATGATTAGGGCTGGGGATGTGGCTCAAGTGGTAGCGTGCTCGCCTGGTGTGCGTGCGGCCCGGGTTTGATCCTCAGCACCACATACAAACAAAGATGGTGTGTCCGCCGAAAACTAAAAAATAAATATTAAAATTTTCTCTCTCTGTCTCTCTCTCTTTCTTTAAAAAAAAAAGAATTGATGATTAGATGAGATGGCAATTATTGGGAAATTGCTCTGAAGGGGGCATGGGCATTATGCCCAGCATTGGGCTAGAAGGTCTATAAGGGCCTTTCACACCGTCACAGGAGGACTGTGGAGTCCATAATTGGATGGACGGGGCGGAGCAGACTGTTCCAACATAAGCTCACGGCCTTCGCTACCATTTTCTGCAAATTGGCCTCCCAGTGTGGGCTACTTTCCCCTTCAGCACAACTGGGTGTCAAAGCACTTGGTGAGCCACAGAGAAAGCATTTGTAACTGTAGAGTACGGTGCACATATCAATGCTAGAGTCCCCAGTCTCCTCCTAGACACCGCTCTACTGTGGAGAGCTGCTCTCATCTTGGGGACTCAGGGATCTTACTCACTTCTGGAAATATCTGATGTTGGTTTCTCACCATAGATAAGTGCTGAAGAAGCATCATGGAATTTGCTGAGTTAGACTTCTGGTGAAGGTTGTAGAAATGGGGTCATTGTCTCTCCTCAGAGGGAGGAGCCTTGGGGGACTAGTATTGCTCTCCCAGAGAGCAGGTTCCAGTCAAAATAGCATCCCTGACCAACCACACCTCCTCCGCTTAGATGCTATCGTCAGACTTAATCCTCACCCTGGCTCTGTGGGAAGGTGTTCTGCTGTTCAGTCGAGGGTGGGAGAAGAGCTGCACATGCATGTCTACACAGCTAGTGATCACGTATTTAGGATCTGTCTTGTGCCAGCTGGATTTAAAAAGAATCATGGCTAATAGACTTGAGATGGGGCTTGAATATAACTCTTCTGCTACCAGACCGCTATTCTTCCTCCTACATCGCCCCGGGGACCTGTGAGTTCCAGGACCATGGGGAATAGAACAAGCTGGAATGGCCTTAAAAGGCAGTGGGCAGGATTCAGATTAGATGAACCAAGAATTTCCTGCCTGCAGTGAGCCACAATAATATCCTCATCATCATAAAGACTAACATTACTGAGACTTACTAGGCACTAAGCGCCATTCTAAACCCTATGCAGCAGTGTCTTGTTTGATCCTGGGAAGAGCCTCATGCAGTAGTTACTGCTTAGGTAACTTGCCCAAGGACACACAGAGCGAGAAGCCATGAGTTGTATTCGAACCCAGGTGGTTGACACCATCTGAGGTCTGGTGCTTATTGCTAAGGTCATGGCCGGGGCTTTCTGCCTTGGGCTTGCCCAGGCTCCTCTGCTGATGTGAGACCGGGTGCTGCCAGGGTGAGTGGAAGGGGCACTGGCTTCTTGGTGCCCAGGAAGGTGCAGCCAGGCTTAGTGTGAGTCTGCAACAAGCAGAGCAGTGTACAGAGGAAAGGCGTGTGGAGCAGAGTGTCCGAGTCAGGTTTTCTTTTTCCCGGAGTGACACACGGCTCAGATACCCAAGGCCGGGAACTCCTCCCTGGGGTTGCTCTCTGCTCGGTGGTTTATCATGCCCAAGGGCGTGAAATTGATTCCAGAAAACATGCCCATTTTTTTCTGGCTCTTCCTGCAGAGGGGGTGGGGATGTGTGTTCAGGGCTGGCCAGGATGAGGGACACATCTGTGTTGGCAACATATCCCATATGGGTATGTCTCTCCAGGGGCCTTCTGCACGAGACCACCATGTCCAAGATAGACATGTCTGTGGCTGCCTGGGTTGGGGAAGACTGAGATAGGACAAGCTGGATGGAAGGAGCCGTGCAAGGTCTTCTGTCAGAGATGGTTTGGGAACTGGGCCTGGGGCAGAGCACGTACCTGCTCTGGTATTTTAAGAGACATTCTGATGGGGGGCTGCAGTGCCTAGAGCCCATGGAAGTAAACTTAGAGGCCAATTCTGGAGAAGGTAGACTTACAGGGTATGGGATGCTCTCTATATTGTTCAATCCAGAGCCAAGTTTATGTGGGCTTTTTGATGTCACATAATAAATACAGTGTCAATAATCATCAGCAAAAAATTTTAGTGAGCACCTATTGTGCTCCAGGTTCTGAATGAGACCTGACCTGAGATGTAGTGATGGAAAAGATGTGGTTCAGATCTCAAGGAGCCCAGTGTAGTTTAGCATGAGAGGAAGGGAGAGAGAGGATTCCCAAAATAGTGGCATGAACAAAATACCTGGGCTCAGGAAAATTTGGACAAGGGGCCACGCAGACTGGGTCTTTGGTCTTGAGTTGAGATCCTCCCATCTCAGCCTTCCAAGCTGCTGGAATTACAGGCACACACCACCATGCCTGGCTGGACTGGGTCTTTGGAAGGAATGTCTCTCACCAAGGTTGGGGCATGCTCCTGCATCAGTCAGTGCTATGGTCTGAATGGGTACCCCTTAAGTTCATATGTTGAAGTCCTCACCCCCAAGGCGATAGTATTTGAAGCTCATTAGGTATGAATGCAGGGTCCTAAATAATGGGATTGGTGCCTGTCAGAGTTTGGCTCATATGTTGAAGGTTTGGTCCCCAATGAAGCAATGTTCAGAGGTGGGCTTTTGGGGAGGTGACTGGACATAAGGCTTCTAATCCATTGATGAGTTCATAGATGAATGGGCTATTAGGAGGTGGGGCTCAGTTGGGGGAATTAGGTCACAGGAGGTGTGCCTTTGAAGGGTATATCTTGTCCCCAGTCCCTTCCTCCTTTTCTCTCTGCTTCTCACCACCATGAGGTGAGCAACTCTGCTTCCCCATACCCTCCCCGCCATGTTGTTCTGCCTCCCCACAGGCCCATAGCGATGGGGCCATTCAACTATGGACCTCTGCAACTGCCAAGCTGATTTTCCCAGGTATTTTGTCACAGTGACAAAAAGCTGACTAACACAGTGTCTTTATAAAAGAGGCCCCAGAGAGACCCTTTGCTCCTTCTACCATATAAGGACACTGCTAAAGTTGCCATCTATGAACACAAAAGCCTTCACCAGACACCACATCTGCTGGGGCCTTGATCATGGACTTCCCAGTCACCAGAACAATGAGAAATAAATTCCTGTTGTTTATAGGTCACCCAGTCTATAATATTTTGTTACAGCAGCCCTAAGACAGTCAGGGTTTGTCACCATAGCCGTAGCACTGACTTTGACTGACACAGCAGAAAAGGAATTTATTAGAAGAATATTGCACGTCTCATTTCCCCACAGGGAGGGCTGGCAAGCCAGAGCAGAAGCTCAGTTTCCAGCCAGGATGCCCACTGCAAAGAACCAGGCTGATTGGGAACTCACAGCTGCTGCTGCTGCTGTCCCTTCAGTCATCAGAGGAGCCCTCTGCCCACATTGTCACTCCCTCTTTGCTTAAATTTCCAGAAATTTAATCCTGTTGTCGCTTCTACCCCATCACCACCTCCATCACCACCCTTGTCAGCATGATGGATTGTGGGCATGGCCGCCTCCTGACATTCCTCCCTTATGGAGCCAAGTCTCTGATGAGTGGGTCTGATTGTAGAGTCTGAGTCACGTGCCTGTGTTCCAGCTGCAAAGGAGGCTGGGTAATCGAGCTTCTGCATTCCACCTTAGGAGGGTGTGACTCTTAAGAGAGAAGCTGCCAAACACAGCAAGGACGTTTTCTGCCAAACCACCAATAACAAACATGGAAAAGTCCAATAAAAGGATGGTAAGTTCACAGACTAGGACCAGGATCATTATTATTATTATTATTATTTTTCTGGTGCCAATGAACCTCTTGCACTTAGCCATGTTTGTCACAAAGTAGACAGTTTATACTCACAGAATGAATGAATCTGTGACAGGGGAGGTAGTGATAATGATAGCGGTGTTTGGATAAGTTTTATTTATGGACATTTTGGTAATGATTTAGGGCATCTGGACAGATCTTTGTGCCTTGTGTGGACCAGTCTAAACAGTCAGCAATCTGGGCCATCAGTCTGATTTTCTGCTCTGGTGTGTGGGGGTGAATGGTCTGGATCTTAAATTAGGCAAAAAGAATTGAGACCCAGTTCAAGAAGGGAAGGTTGAAACAAATAGGGCAAATGATGAAAAGATGTGTTGATTTCAAGCGTCCCGACACACTTACTCAGGGGTCATACAGTGGATGCTGTTTATCCAGCATCCAGTCCCACTTGCTCCTCTCCATTTTTTGTTCTGAGACCTCCTCAGGCTTCAGGGAGGGCATTTCTTTCCATACACTTGCCCTGGCCCCATCCGCAGTGCCTGAACAACCTGATCGGTCTAAACTCCTTGCAGCAATTGGTCAAAACTGACCAACATGATGTAAGCAGAATGTTTTGTTGGGGGTGGAGGAAGACTTCTTTTTCACCTCTGAAAGACTCTCTGAGTGTTGAGCTCCTCCGGTTTTCTCTGAACATCACTGTGGGTCAATCTAAGGCCCTTACCTGCCCCAGCCACCTCGTGGTCTCATCATAAAAAGGATCTCTCCAGAACAAACCAGGTGCTAGATAACACCAGCCCTGAATTCTGCCCTACCTGCAAGTTTCTAGAGCTAGCAAGTTTCCACATGATGGAAGCCACTTTGTCGGCTTTTCTGTCCTTGGTCCCTGAATACCCCAAGCAACTATGGGGATCCTTGGTTGCTCATGTGTGTGGTGGTCACCGCCTCAAGGCGAGGCTGGCATTTGGGTGGTGCTGAAGGGGCTAAATAAAGAATGGTCCCTCTCCTCACCCTCAAATGCCCTCCCACGGGCACAGGAAACAATGTCTGAGGCTCAGTAAGGAAGGGCTTTCCTTTCAAGGCAGCCCTGTGTCTAGAGTCTCTGTTTAGGACAGAAGTGCTGCAAGAATAGGTGACCCACAGTGAAGGAGGTTTTAGGGAGGGGCAGAGCAGCTGCCATCTGCCACTTGGGATACAGATGGAAAGAGGCCTTGGGCAGAAGAGGAGGAGGACAGAGCCCTTTAGGACAGGGCCACTCCCTGACAAACAAAGGTGGGGCATTGCTTTCTGCACACATGGCCTGGCCCATCCCAGTTTACCTGGGACAGGGTGGGGTGTAAGAACCTCTGGGGAGCCCTGACATGTCCCATGACCCCAGCTGGGGCCAGTGGTTGTCAGGGATATTTCTGCCTTCAAATTATTGACCCCCAGGGGTGTGGATCAGTTCCACATTATTTAAAGAGAAAGGAGGGCCCTGTGCTCCAGAGGGCTCCAAACTGCTCCGTATTTCCCTGGGAGGGGAGTCGGGTAGAACATAAATAAGACAATTTATTCAGAGAAACCATCTCCCCTATTTACATTTAAATTGAATAATTTAAAACACCTTTACCCATTTCCATAAATTATCCCCCGTTGGACAGGCAGCCCAACTGCACAGAGGGGGGTGTCGTCCTGGGAAAGGCCTAATTACATTCCCTGCTACAGGCTGGCATGCGAGGGGAGCATGGGGAGGTGGGCAGGGGCGGGCAGGCCCAGAGGGAGGGATGCCGCAAGGAGGCAGATGTTTGTCTTGGAGTTGGCAGGAAGAAGGAGGGGAGGAAATACCAAGAAGGGGTCCCTTTAAGAACTTCAAACAGAGGGGTGAAGGACCAAAGAGTCTTCCTTTTCATGGGAGCAAAGACACTAGGAGGAATCCCCTGCCAAAGACACCATTCGAAGTTTGATCCTGGGCCATCTATCGTACTTCTGGCGAGGGGGGAAGAAGAACAAAGTTTCCTCAGTGATTAGTCACAGGCATTTCCCGCGCAACTGCTACTTTTTTTTTTCTTTTTTTGGTCCCAGGGATGGAACCCAGGGGTGCTTAACAACTGAGTCGCATCCCCAAACTTTTAAAATATTTTATTTAGAGACAGGATCCTGCTGAGTTGCTATAGGGCCTCCCTAAGTTGCTGAGGCTGGCTTTGAACTCATGATCCTCCTGCCTCAGCCTCCTGAGCTGCTGGGATTACAGGTGCCAAGCACCTGCTACTTGCCAGTCTCTACGCTGTGTGCTGGGATCACGGGGGTCACCAGGCCCTGTCCTGCCCTTCGGAGCTTGGGGGTTGGGCAGGAAAATGACTTTCATACAGGAGGCTTCAGGGGAGGAACAGATGGCAGCCTGGAGAGGTGGGAGGGGCCTGGGGGCTGTGGGGGGCTTGGAGGGGCTGCAGGGGGCAGAGTGCCTGGTGTGTATGCGTCACCCTGGTGCCATTTTCCCTATAGCACACTGAGGACTTGAGTGGACGTAGTGTGGGCATTTCCATCCTTTGTCACTGTCTCCTTTGGGGCCCTTTAGGAAGGAGAGCTTTTCTTGTCTCCAAGGGCTTCCATTTCCCCACCAAGGGCCCAGGGAGGCTGGAGGATCTTCCCAGGTCCTGCTGATGCAGAGGGGATCTGACTCCTGGCAATTGCCACTTTGGTCTCCCAAAAGGCCGGGTTGTCCCTCTGCCTTCAGGACCTCCTTGAGCCATCCCCGCGGCCTCTTCCAAGTCACCCTGACACCAGAGCCGCCGACCTTCCCCACCCTCCCCAGGACCTCCTCTCCCTGGCCCTTCCCAGAGATGAAGTTCTCACCAGCTCCTTTCTTCTTTGGGTGCAGATCCAGGTCCCAAGTGACTCTCCTCCCTCGCTGATTGGAGGTGAAATGGCTGTTGGGCCACGTGGTGATTTGGCTTAAGGAAGAGAGCCACGAGGGGCAGCCTCCAAGGGAGCGGGCACCGGCTCCCCAGTGCTGCGGCAGTCCGGGCGGCAGGCATGACCAGCTCTGTATAAGAGACGGGAAAACTGAGGCGGCAGCTGGGGGAGCCGCACATGGATCTGCGCGCCTTCCAAAGCTCCCGCTGCTGCTGGTGGGGACACGGACAGCAGTCGCTGATGAGCGGTGCTGTGCCAGGGGCTCTGTGAGCAGATGGGGCATAAACCTCTCTGGGAAAACAGATTAAAGTGGCCGTGGTGGTGCTTAAAAGCCGAGCAGTCCCCTTGCATGTTAATGGAATTTTATCTGCGGGTTCCTTAGTCGTCTTCATGTGCCCTCTTGGGTGACGAGGAGCAGAACCAGCAGGAAGAAGTGTCTATGGGTCAAGGCACATCTGACCCCTTCTCCTGTCATTTTGAAGCCGGAACTCCCAAGACAAGCACTTTCTCGGAAAGAGAGGTCTCCAGTGGTGGCCTCTGCTGTGGTTTTACTCTGTCCCTAGCACCTGCTGTCCCCTTCAGTCAAGCCAGTGGCTTTGTCTTCTCCTGTTGGAGACACACATACTCCAGATCCTGAATCTACCATTTACTAGGTGTGTGACTTTGGAAAAGTCACTTGCCCTTTCTGAACCAGATCCTTTAGGATCCGAACTCTGACCTCAGAGGATGAGATGGCACAGGGAGCCAGGTGGCATAGAGCTCGGTATGCAGCAGGTGCCACCTAAACGCCAGCTTCTCTCCTGGCACTTTCTCCACTCTTCAGTGAGGCCCTCCCAGCTATGCCTCACCTTTCTCAGTCCCCAGGGAACCTTGTCTGGGAGATCTTCCAGAATTTGTTCCCTGCCCAACTGTAGCAATGATTGGCGTCCCCTGGATACTGAGTTGCATAGCTTACAGGTGCTTGAGCCAAGTAGGGCAGCCCTGCTTCACCTCCTGACTCCACCAGCTTCCTGCTCTGTAACTTTGGACAATTAGCTTAGGACATTGGTGTCTCTGGTCATGTCTCATTCTCCTGCTCTGTTAGGAAATGCAAAATAATAACTACCTTACAACGAGGTTGTAGAATTCAATGAGAAATAAGTGGGTTGAGAACCTAGAAAAGTGTGAACACAGCACTCACTTAGCAATTGCACTATTATTGTGTGTGTGCGTGCGCACAGTGGTGGTGGGTAGCTACTCCCCATCTGGCTGGGTCCTCCTAGGTAGAGACTGACTCCTTTCTGTCCTGGGTTTCCCTAAACATCAAGCAGAGCCAGTCTCTATTCTGGAGGGAATAAATGGGAAAAAATCCCCCCCCCCAAAGGCTCCCAGGTTATTCATTTTATTAACCTAGAAATGATCTATTGGCAGAAGGCTTACAAGTGTGGCTGTGACAACAGCGGAGCACTTTTAGGATGATAGCCTTGTGTTATATCCATGTGAATTTAGGGGGTCAATGATCTACAAAATGGGCATCTCCTATTTTATTCAGCAAGGGGAGACCAAGCACCTGCTATGTGCAAGGACTTCCTTTAGTCCTGGGCCAATGTTAGACCATCAGAGATGCTATCATGAGGCCATCTTGCTTATGCTGGCTCAGCCCCCACGGATGGATAACTATTAGGTTCTGTAGACCTGGGAATGGAAATCCAGCAAGGGGTACGGGCAGTGTCCTGGGGGAAGTGCTGGAGCATGGCTCAGCCACAATGAACCAATTTTTTTTTCTTATTTTTAAAAATTTTAAAGTTGTTGATAGAAACTTTATTTTATTTATTTATATGCAGTGCTGAGAATCAAACCCAGTGCCTCACACATGCCAGGCAAGTGTGCTGAGTCCCAGCCCCAGCCCCAGCCCCAGCCCTAGCCCCAAACCAACTGAATTTTGAATGAATTTCTAATTTCTCTGGGCCTCAGTTTTCTCTTAAAACAGGAGACTTGACTAGATGCCCATGGTCATCTACAAGTCCTAAAGTTCTGTATTTCTAGAACTCTAGGTTCTTTGGTAGGTTCAACCTGAATTCCTCTTGCTGTAGTTAAAGCCAATGGAGATTCCATACTTGGTGATAGGGGATCCCCATTGAGCCGGGTGACCTGACCTAGATCTTACTGTGGAGGGCTTCATGTTTTGGTCTTTCATGGTGAGAAAGTTCTGGAGGGATTGCATTCTAATTAAATATTTAATGAGAAGCATCTGCCTGTTAAAATCACTGCCCCCACCTTGGGGATGGGTCTCCTTTGTGTTCTTATTTGTAACTTGCCAGCGAATTGCAGAACCTGGTCTAGCTGGAAATCTTGTCCTAAGATCATGTGTGATCTAGAGGCTCAAAGAGATTATCCAAAGGGCCAAGAGGGGTTCAGGGCTTGGAGCCCACCTTTCCTACCTCACTCCCTGAAACCTATTCGGGCATCCCAAGCAGCACTCGGGAAATGGGCTCAGCCTTGTGTTTGGGCTGCTCTTTATTTAGCTCACTTTCTGAGAGCTCAAGAAAAAAGAGTGTGTGCTTTTTCTCTGCGTTAATAAAACCCGAAATGAGTCTTCATTAAGGGCTCCATTAAGAAGCCACTGTTATTCTTGGCACTCATTAGTGTTACTGCTCACCACTAAATTGCCACAGTGGCTTTTCCCGGGGCTTCACAGAGCCCTTTCCTGACGCTGGGAAGCTGCTCTTAAGATAGATCTGACTTGCTGTATCTCGGGGATGGAGGAGGTAAGCTCCCAGTGAGTTCATCTCATCCATTCCCCTGCCTCCACACTTTTTCTTGTCTCCTCTAGCTTTGTAGACTTCTAACGCTGCTCTCACCAGACTATTTAAGGATTTAGTAGACTCTGTGGAAGTTCTTTCTCTTGTCTAACTATGCTATTTGCTGCAATGCATGCAGCAAATACTGATGATACTGGAGAATGTCTAAGAATGCTTTGCTGTCTTTCTCCTGCTGAGTTTGGCTCCTAGGTTAATTTTGATGATAAAACCCCTCCTCCTTCCTGCACCTCTGTGATAAGATACAACCCAGACAAAGCATTTATCTGGGGTCAGGAGTGCTCCTTCCCCTACTCAAATCCTTCTTCTTTGTTTCTCGGAAGCCCATTTTCACTCTTTGTTTTCTGAAGGCTTCAGAATAACTTGCAGGCCCTAACCCAGGAGCCCTGGCCAACTGACACGTTTCCTCCAAGAAATCTACTAACGTATTTTAAATGCATACCACGTGGCAGGCACCAGACTAGGTCTTCTACCACATATAACCAGAGTGACAATCCCAGCAGCGGGGATTTTGCTGTTACCATTTTATGAATGAAAACAAAACAGCCTCAAGTTCAGGTCCTTGGTGGCCCAGGTGTAAAAGGCAGAGCCAGTCTCGAGCCCAGGTGTCCCGACTGCATGTACTTTACCAAGCCATCTTGTCATCTCACTTCCCTTGGACAATGATTCGCTAAATATCAGACAGGATGCTGGGATCCACTTCTTTTTTTTTTTTTAATTCATTTATTTTTTTTTTTTTTAGTTTTCGGCAGACACAACATCTTTGTTTGTATGTGGTGCTGAGGATCGAGCCCGGGCTGCTCTCATGCCAGGCGAGAGCGCTACCGCTTGAGCCACATCCCCAGCCCCCTGGGATCCACTTCTAACAGCCAGCTGCTCATTTGACAATAAAAGGTTAAACTCAGGGCCGGTGTGGTGGAGCGTGCCTGTAACCCCAGAGACTTGGGAGGCTGAGGCAGGAGGATCACAAGTTCAAAGCTAGCTTTAACAATTTTAGTGAGACCTTAAGCAACTTAGTAAGACTCTATCTCTAAATAAAAAATAGAAAGGGCTGGGATGTGGCTCAGTAGTTAAGTGCCCCTGGGTCCAATCCCTGGTACCAAAAAAAAAAAAAAAGTCAGACTCAGTCTTTTCCTCACATGTTGGAGTTTTCACATCTGAGTGAGTACTGTTTCTTTTAATGTGGTCCACTTGGGAAGTCTGGTGTCACACTGTCCAGGCAGTTTCAGAACCCCCTTTGGAGATGGGTGGCACATGGTCCTGAATGTTGGCAAATGTTTATCATTCCAGGCTGGACTGTGTCTTTAACATCCCCAAAGGCATCTGGATTCAAGTCTGGAGAATAAAGAGAGGCATCAGAGTAGGAGATTCTGCTTTGGGTCAAAAAAACTTTAAAAAGATTTCTTAATAGTACATACTCACTGCACCGGGAGTCTCGGCTTCTGTGCAGATTTCTTGAGTGTTTCTGGATCTTGCCTGGCTGTTTAATGGAGAGTAGAGGTGGGGGAAAGGGGACACTGGCACTTAGATCCAAAGGACCCAGGATTCTTCCTCGTGTTTGAAGCCACTTTGGGGCCTGGGGAGTTGAGCTCCCCTGGCAGAGGCTGGCTCCCTGATCCCAGGTAAGCTAGAGCATCAGTGGTTCCCTGGTCTGGCTTTACCTGGAAAACTCACCGAATGGAGCTGCCCTCTCTTCTGTGAGTTACAGCATGAGCAAGGCTCAACCTTTTACAAAACCCATTTCTGTTTTCTTGCCCATGCTGTGCTCTTCTGCCATGGTTATCACTGCTAATCGTCTCCTTCAACCAACTGAGTCTTTTACTTTCTTCAACATCTTCATTGGTCCCAAAGAGGGAAGAGAAGGAAGCTGGACAGTTGTGACAGGTAGTGCCCTGGTCTCCTCCCATCCTTACCTGGTGAGCTTGTCACAACCCATGTCTTTCATGTTGTTTCACTTGGACCACATCTTTGATCTGTCCAAGTTCCCCTTTGCAAGTTCCTCTAACTTTGCCAATGTTTGACCTCTATCTTAAGTCATCAGAAATACTCCTATTTTTTAGAACCCTAAATCCCACCTTGCTTATTACAAAAGTGAACCCTGATCCTTGAGATGGACTTCTTGGTAGTATTTTTGGTAGCCAGCATGGGCACCAGAACCTCCAAACTTCTGGGAATCAGTGATGGGGATGGGTGTGGGTGGGGTGGCAGCTACAGCAGGGGCTGCTAATTCTGGATGGGATGCCTTTGATCTCATTGTTGGAAGACTCATTCACTTATTTCAGGTAAGAGGCCACCAGGGCTTTGGAGATGGAATGACAGATGGATAGTGACAGCATAAATCTGGGCCACATCACTGCCACCCTCACACAGATGTCTCCATCAGCAAACCCTCCTAGCCCAGGAGCAGAACAGGCTCCAAAAACATGTACAGCAGCCTGCAGAGTTCACATGTTATGGGGCCAGTTCATCTCACTAAGGCCACTGTCCCGTTTGCTGTGTGCCATGGCTGTGGCTGTCTTCTTGTGTCTGGAGACCTGCATGGACGCAGCAGGCCTTTGGACCACATGGCTGCGAGTAACAGTGGAGAAATCCTCACTGCAGGCACCACAATGTAAAAAGCAGAAATACTTAATTTTTAAGGATCCAACTGAGCTCTCACTTCCTGTCTCTATCACACCTGTAGGGGCTGACCGAAGTGGAGACAGGAAGTGGGTGATGGGCTGACGCTGAGGAATTGCTGGGGTGGGTTGATAGGTGTCAATCTCTCTTCCTCTGCTACTTATTTATTTATGCATGCATTTATTTATTTAGGTGGTGGTTGGAAACCTATCTGGTGAAATTATAGTCATATTATACGCTGTATATACAACTTAATGTGGACTCTGGGGGGAGGTACCCTCTGTTGTTTAAGACAAGCTCAGTGAAAACTTTTAGAGATTACTCAGTTTTACTGAGTAATTACTCTCCGGGAACTTCAGTTTTGTCATCTGTAGAGTGGGAGTAGTAATGCCCGTCCTGGGAGGTTGTGAGGACCACATGAGATGATTCATACAAAGAGTTTGGCTCATGAGTGGTGCGTGCTAGGTACTCAGAACTGAAAGTGGTTATTGTAATTCCCAACGGACTCCATCTGGCTGTTAATGGAGCTGGGGAGCTGAACTAGCCAACCTCAGAGAGGAAGGGGAGGAGCTGGGGAGCTGTCCATGGTCCTGCACCCATTTAGCTGAGCAGACGGTTTGCTGGGTGGTTAGTATCATCGCACACCTTTCTAGGCACCAGTTTCCTCACACGTAGGGAAGGCCCTTGATCTGGATTCCCAGTCTCATGGGCACATACGTGGAGGGTAGGTGCGCGCTGTCGTTGAGTACGAGCATGTGTGTAGGCATGTTTTCCTAACACTGTGTGTGTCCTGTGAGTGTGCCCTGTGGGGTGGGGCTGACACAAAGGAGCGGCGCTGCTGCACCGCAGCTCACCTGTGTGAACTAACCGTGCTTGGCCACTGCTTGGCCACAAGAGAGGACGGCCTCCAGCACTGAAGAGACTAAAGGGTAGGCTGCTCCCACCACACCCCCATCCTGGCCCATCAAAGCAGAATAAATCTGAGCCTGGAGCAGAGCTGCCCCCCTGCTGGGCACTCCAAACTAATTTTCTGGTACATTATACACTTGGCCTTTTGAACAATCAATGGCCTTAAATGCTGTTTGGTTCCTGCAGCCAAATCCAAGAGAAATAAGACATAATCCATCTGGCTGATATGACCAGAGCAGGAACGAAGGCAAGAGAGACAGAGCCTGGAGCTGCTGAGGGGGTCTTTGCTTGGTGCAGGGAGGGTGGGGGAGCCGGAGGGGCCTGCCAGCTTTCGAGAGAATGGGCCTTTAAGAGATATTGATGGCAGGCTAATCACAGCCCCGTTTGTCTCAATGCAGCCTGCCCACTCGAGCCGTCACACTTCTGAGAGCAGCACTCTGTGGGGAGGAGGGCGACGTGGTTCAGGATTCAGGGTTCAGAGGCAGGGCCCAGCCCCTGCGGCAGGTGTCCTCTAATCCTGAACTGATGCACTGATGGGTCAGGTTTGGGTCTGGGCATCGCCCTGAGATACCACCAAACAGGGAATCCCTGGGGGCAGGGGTCTTGGTTCCAGAACAGGCTTGGAAGTGCTTGGGAAAAGGCACCTTGGCTCACGAGAGGACAGAGAGGACAGCTCCATCCTGTAGGCCCCATTGGCAGTTGTCATCATGGGGCCCAGCCCGGCAGAGGGTGGGGTGTGAGGAGGGGCCAAGAGGGGGACAGGCTTGACTCCATTTTCCCCTGGTGATTATTCTACACAATGAGAGGAAAAAGAATCTGCCTCCTTCCCCAGCCTCTGCTCCCCGTGAGGGTAAGACTCCTGGAGGCCAAGCAGCAGAGCAGCTCAGGTTGCCTCTTGCAGCCCAGCTGGAAGGGCTGCACCCCAGGGACTCCCAACAGCTCAGCTTCTCCCCACCACTGACTATGCCCACCCCCAAAGGAAGAGGAGAGTAGTCAGGGCCTGACCTGGAGCTCAGTGTCCCCATCTCTTGAGCTCAGTGTCCCCACCTTTCCCTAGAAATGGTCACTGTTTAGGAACAAGTGTGTGGAGGAAGCAGACTCTGCTGGGCCCAGGATGTGGCCATTTCCTTTGGGAAATACTCTGAGGGTGGGAGAGATGGCGTTTGTGGTGTGAAGTCAATCATGCCAGCAGCCTGGTAAGAGGAGGCAGAGGCGGAGGCAGGGAAACTCACCTTCCTGGAGGGCTGTTTGGAGAGGATCCCTGGGAATGCAGGTGGGTGCTGGGGCAGTGTGTGGGAGGTGGCAGCTCTCCAGCCCTGCACCTGGCTCTGGGGAAGAGACCCACCCACTGCTGGTCTGCACCTCCAAGCACTGCCACATGCCCAGGTTGCTGCTGGTATCACACCTGAGATACAGGTAACACCCGAAGGGCAGAGGCGGATGGTAAGGCCTATAAGGGACCCACCCACATGAGAGAGTGGAGGATCCAGAGGCTGGGGGCCCTCCAGGTGGGCAGTTGGGGGCTGCTGGAGGATGATGAAGGGGAAGAGCTGGGCTCTGTGTTTATTTGGGCTGCGGAATCCCTTCTCTCCAGGTTTCCAGTGGAGGCTCCTACTCACCGCTAGGACCTGTGGTCTGTGACACCTGGCCCTACCTGGCCTTACTTAGCCAGAGAGCTGCTCCTGCTTCCTGGCCCAGGGCAGCTCAGCCTTCAGCTGCTGTAGCAGCAATAACACTGTGATCCAGGAGCAGCGGCTGCAGCAGCTCGGTGATGAGGGCGGAGCCTCGCACCTCCCCGATGGGTAATTATGCTTACAGCATGTTCTAGGGAGACGCGGGCTTGTCTGACAAGGCAGGAGCTTGTTGTTGCCACTGTGGCAGCTGGGGAGCTGAGCAGGGGCGGAAGGTGATGGCGCTACTTGGGGAACCCATCGTGGGTGACGGGCAGTTACTCCCAAGGGGCACCCACTCACATTCCTGTCCCTCCCCAGGCCCGAGGAGGGGAAGCAAGAAGGGGCAATTAGGTCAGAGGACCCTCTGAAAGTGGGTGTGTGTGTGGGACCTGGGTGATGTCACACAGGTATGGTAATACCATGCTTAAGGATTATTACAACAGATGCCACACCTAACATTCACACGCTGTGTGCACCTTTCCAAGCACTCTCACATTTGATTCTCACCATAATGCTTTGATGAAGGGACACATCTTTATCTCCATTTAAATAATGAAAATGCTGGGTGTGGTGGCGCACACCTGTAATCCCAGCCACTTGGGAGGCTTGGGAGGCTGAAGCAGGAGGATTGTGAGCCCAAAGCCAGCTTCAGCAACTTAATGAGGCCCTAAGCAACTCAGCGAGAACCTACTTCTAAATGAAAAAAAAAAAAAAAAAAAAAAAAAAGAGCTGGGGATGTGGGGATGTGGTTCAGTGGTTAAGCACATCTGGGTTCAATCCCTGTACCAAAAAATAAAATAAAATAAAAAAGATGAAAAGGTCAAGACCCAAGAAGGCTCAATGGCTTGGTGATCGTCACAGGGCCAGCTGGGTCAGGAGCTGGTTTCTTGGCCGGTTGGCTGGGTCTCCATCCCTCCATCCCAGTGGGCAATCCCTCCGTTACAGCTGTATCTGCAGGTGTGGCACACCAGGGTCCCTGTGTGGAAGTCCCTGCACACCAGGGTCCATGTGTGGGAGTCCTTGCACACCAGGGTCCGTGTGTGGGAGCCCCTGCGGCAGTTCAGAGGAGAGGCCAGAGGAAGAGGGGCCTCTGTCCTGGAGCACCTGGGGGCAGGCAGGCCCTTCTCACGAGGTGCAGTGAGACTGCTGGGCAGGCAGAGGCCAGCGAGGGTTTCCATGAGACACGACGACATGCTAGGAGGAGGCTGCTGACACTGATTGCCATCTGCGTGCCGGGTCTGCTGGAAAAGACTCTGCATGACAAGCAGCCCTGCCGCACCGTGCACACGTGACGATGGTGCCAATGAGCACCCTGCGTGTTCCGTACTGAGAGCCCCGAAGAGGGTCTGCAGCAGGCCTGGGGCGAACCAGGAAGCCTTCTGGGCAGGTCTGGAAAGAAGGAGAGGCCAGGCACCACTGGAGGTCGAGGAGAAACCCAGGGCCTGAGCAAAGGGGCAGCAGGATTGAGAAGGCGAGCCTGTTAGCTCGGATGGGCCAGGGATGGTTGAGATGGAAAGTCAGCTGTGAATTTGAGAGGCTAGAAATTAAGAAGCCTCTGAGGATCATTACAGGGGAAGAAAAATGATCAAAACAGCGTATGAAATGGAGACAGGCTGCAGAGACGAGGGGCAGGTGGGGAGGGCCCTCTGGTTAGCGTGCCATCTGACTTGGATTCCAGGTTGTGGAACCTGCAGCCCTCCGGGAGGCTGCGGGGCTCAAGGCAGCTCAGCAGACTCGGTCACCAGGTTGGGCTTCCTGGGGTGGGAAACGTGGCGGATGGAGGGCTCCCACAGCCCACTGCCCTGCCCCACGGAGTCTTCCTCCCTGCAGCCAGGCCCCAGCCTTCCCTCTCCAGGACGCCAGTTCAATGCTGGATTCTGCCTCAGGCTCCAGGAGAAGTCGCGCTGCTCTGGGAGGAAGCCCTGCTGCTCCTTCTGCTGGCTCTGCAGTGATTGATGGCCGCGGGGAGGTGGGTGAGCAGCCGTCCCCCACCCCCAGTCACCCTAGATGGCCAAAGCAGGGTGCACAGGCCAGGGCAGGGCCCAGGTGCTCCAAAGAGTGGTTCTGGGTGTAGTGGCTGTTCCAGGAGATGGGTAAAGTACCAGGATCCTAATCCCGATTTTTCTGAGTAAGAAGGTAACATTTTGCTGCCTAATTTCTTGGTCTTTCAAGGCTTTCCTGGATTAGGGGCCTGAAAGATGCCTGGTAGCCAGGCAGCAAGAGCCTGATACTGTTTTCAGATATTGTCTTCCAGGGAAACAAAGGTTCAGGGAAGATGGTGGTTTATTCTTAAAAGATTTTACGTTGTGAGAACCTTTGTTCAAGCCAGGTGACCTGGCACACGCCCGTAATCTCAGCAACTTGGGAGGCTGAAGTAGGAGGATCACAAGTTTGAGGCTAGCCTGGGCAACTTAGGGAGACTCTGTCTTAAAATAAAGAACATAAAGAGCTGAGGATTGTAGCTCGGTGGTAAAGGACACCAGAGTTCAACCCCTAGGGCCCAAACAAAAACTAAAACCACAAAAGCAAACTAAATGCCTTCTCTCAACAACCTCCCCTTTGCTCTGGGTCCCTCAGTGTGAGGGTGGGAGGGGCTGCTTCTCTCCTCCCTGTCTCCCTCTGCCAGGCCTTCCTGGGGAATTTAAAGGGACAACTCCTCTTCTCAGGATAGCGGGTGGCGGGAACCCAGGAGCTATAGGCACCTGTAAAACCAATTTAAAAATCAGTCTAGCCAACCAGCCCCCCAAGGAACCAAAGGGAGCTATAGAGTAACTCAAAAGCAGACACTAATGGAGGAGAAAAGAAATGTAGTTACATATTCATCAGCTTTTAAATATTCATGAGGATTGTAAAGCAGATTAATTTTCATGCCTCATTTCTCCCGTGGTTCCCGCTGTCCATATTTTACCGCAGCAGCAGCAGAAGAAAAAGGAGCTATGGATCACTTGGCCACTGCCCTGACCATCACTGAAGGAGCAGGATGTGTGTGTGTGTGTGTGTGTGTGTGTGTGTGTTCACGTGTGCCTGTGTCAAGGAGAGCGGGAGGGGCCTGGGGTCACCGTGGGGGGTGAAGGCGCTGATCTCCTGAGGGAATAGCCCTCTCTTCTGCTGGGGCAGGACAGGGTGGGCATAGCCGGGCACTGCAGTGGGCAAGGGTAGGGGCTGTGTCTGGGATCCAGGGAACAGTGTGGAGCCCAGAAGACTCTGGGGGCTCCTGGGTAGTTTCTGGCCTCCTCTGGGTGAGTGAGCCAGAGTTCCCTCTCCACTCACCTAACTCACAGCTTGAGGTGAATGGGGGGGGGATGGAGAGGAGGGCACGCAGGGTGGGGGGCAGGGAAGAGTCCAAAGGACAAACAGGCATAAGAAACAGGGAAGACAGAAACCATGTGAGAGGGGCAGGTGAAAGGGTGATCCTTCCAGACGAGAGCTGTTAGAATAAAAGGACATAAGGTAAAAGCAGTAGGCATAGAGGTTAGACCCCTGGGAGGACTTTCGATTTCTAGAGCTATTGAACCTTCTCTCTATAGGGAATGGGAAAAATAGTCCTCTGAGTCATACACCAGCTGTGAGGCACAGTGAAGAGAAGCTGAAGCCAGAAACGTGCCAAGGACTGCTTGAGACACAGTCAACAAGTGTCCCGCCAGCAGGGCGAGGCAGGGTGAGGGACGCGCAGGGTCCACAGCAGGACGTCAAGGTGGGCTGTCCCAAGAATCATAGGGAGCAAATATCCTTGTCCAGAGCCATGAGTGAGAACCCCAGAAGGTTATATGTGAGCAGAACATAGGCCTCTGTGGACAGAGTCGCTGGTGCACTCCGGGGGCTCCTGGGGTGTCCCTGGGTAGTGACACAGTCTGTTTACATAAGCCCGGCTGGCAGCTGCTCACCACCCTTAGTGGATTGGACTCGTGTTCTTGGACTCAGGAGGGAGGAGCTGCCCCCGGGGGGCCCTTGCTTGCCAGCCCCTGCCGCCTTCTGTGCGGGCCGAAGCTCTCCCTGGTGGACGCTCAGGTTGCTCTCTGGAGATGCTGTCCAGCAGGACTGTCCTGAGAGCTCCTCCCACTTCATTCCCTCCGTGTGCTCGTGGACATCTCCACTGCATTCTACCTGGTGTGTCCACTTGATCCCCGGATAGCTCCCCTTGAATGACCGGTAGACATCTCAAGCTTCCATGTTCATGGTCAAGCTGGTCCCCACCTTCCACAACCTTCCCTGTGGCAACAGCAGCTCCGCCCAACTCCGCCCAACACTTCAGTGGCCGCCACGTGGGTCCTGGTCCCCACCTTCTGTGGTCTTAGTTATTGGATTACTTCAGTAGCTGCCTGCTCCTCTCCTGCCTCTCCCCAACCCCAGTCCATTCTTCTTCTTTTTTTCCCATACTGAGAATTGAACCCAGGAGCACTTTACCATTGAGCTACAGCTCCAACCTTTTTATTTTATTTTTTTGAGACAGGGTCTTGATAAGTTGCTGAGGACCTCACTAAGTTGCTGAGACCGGCCTCAAATTTGCAATCCTCCTGTCTCAGCCTCCCGAGTCACTGGGGTGGCAGGCGTGTACTACCATGCCTGGCTGGTCCATTCTTGACCCAATAGCCAAAGCAAGACTCTTACCATGAAGATCATGTCCTGTCTCTGCTTAAAGTCTTCCAGGGGCTCCTATCTCAAAGCCCAAATCCTCTGTGGCCCATAAAGCTTCACAGTCTTTCCTCCTCCACTTTGCCTGGCCTTGGCTCTTTTTCACAGGCACCTCTGTAGCTATTCTGGGCTCCTTTCTGTGCCTTGAGCAAGGCAGACCTGCTCCCATATTGGGGCCTTTGCACTGGGCTCCCTTGTTACTTGCTTTGCTAAGTTCACCTTTTCAGTGAGGCCTCCCTGGGCACCTGTTAACAGTTAGGACTCCCTTCTCTGGCCCTTTCTGACTCTGCTCTATATTTTTCTCATAATACTTTTTTTTTAAGAGAGAGAGAGAGAGAGAGAGAGAGAGAGAGAGAGAGAATATCTTTTTTTGTAGATGGACACAACACCATGCCTTTATTTTATGTAGTGCTGAGAATCGAACCCGGGTCCCGCCTGTGCTAAGCGAGTGTTCTACCGCTGAGCCACAATCCCAGTCCTCTCATAACACTTTTTACCTTTTAATATGATACAGTTAATTTTATTGTTAAATTTATTGTTTATTGTCTGTTCCCATCCACTGGAGAGTTACCTCCCGACAGCTCTCTGGAGACTTCAACTGGTCTTTCCGGTACCCCTCTCCCGAGGGCAGAGATTCTGTCCATTTAAATCAGTGCTGTCGCCCCCGCACCCACAGCAGGGCAGAGCACACCTAGAAACCCCCTAGGAGAGTTCCCCAATAAATATTCATTGAACAGGAGCCTCTCCTTCTGCCCTGGAGAATTAACTGCTGTTCACCTGGTGAAAACCACCCAAAACTTAGAAAGTACATCTCTGGAGATGCTGGGCCAGGCAGGACCCTGTCCTGGGGGCTCCTGCCCACTTCATTCCCTCCGTGTGCTGAAATGACTCCTTCCAGATGGAGGTGGTATAGGATGGTGGTCCCTAGAGAAGGGAAATAAATGAGGTGGGGCTGTGGTATGTTATCAGTTTCCTGTCTGAAGACAGTTTCCAGGCCACAGCAAAGGAGGTGAGACTCCACGGATGATGAGACAGAGTCTGGATTTGGGGAAGGCCAGCATCTGTAAGGACAAATGCTGGAGAGAGAGGAGCTGCATATAGGGAGTTCTGAAGATCTGTAGAAGGGTCTTGAGAACTTTGATCACTGATCTGTGCATGTTTGAAATAACACACCACAGGTTGAGGAAGTAACTGGTAGAAAGCGGGAGGCTGGACAACGCCTGGCTGGGGATAGTTCGTATACCCTCCAGTGGATGGAGAGAACATACAGGACACCATGCATTGGGCAGAGTCCTCAGAAAGATGTTACTTTAGCCCTAGATCAAAGACTGCCCTGGATCTATTCTAACAGCTTAAGGAAACAAGCCTCAAAAGTATCAAAGATGCTAGTTACTGTGAAATCCCAGCTATTGGGAGGCTGAAGCAGGAGGGTCACAAGTTGGAGGCAAGCCTCAGGAATTTAGTGAGATCCTGCCTCAAAATAAAAAACAAAAAGGATTGGGTTGTAGCTTAGCAGTAGAGCACCCCTGGGTTCAATCCCCATTACTCAAAAAAAAAAAAAAAAAAAAAAAAAAATCAAAGTTGTCTCAAATAACTGAGCTAGAACAAAGTCCAGCACTCTTTAAAGGAATACAACAAAATCCAGAACTTGACAATATAAAATGTACATTATCCGCCATTTAATGCAAAATTAATAGTCATTCAAAGAGGCAGAAAAATATGATTCATAATCAGAAGAAAAACCGATCAACAGAAATAGACTCAAAAGGAGAAAAAATGATGGAATTAGCAGACAAGAATACTAAAGCAATGACTATAAATATGCTCCATATGCTCAAAAATATAGAAGAAAACATGAACATAATGAGGATATAAATGGAGAATTTTAAAAAATGGAATTTATAAAGATGAAAATAGAACATCTGAAATGAAAAATATTGAACAAAATCCATTCTATTTCTGCTGCTGCCATGACCAAAACCACACGGAGGCGGACTTCTCTCCCTAAAGCATGGTCTCCCTGTAGCCAGAGCTTGCTCCTTTGCCTCCCTTGAGATTGTCCAGAAGATGATGACCTTCACTTTCTTAGTTCCCCGGGATGAAACACGCTTCTTTCCTATTTGGTCCTCAAATGCGATCTGGATTTCCAAGGGCAAGCAACAGCTCTCCGGATATTTCAGCTGGTCTTTCCGGTACCCCTCCTGTGTCCTCTGATCTGCACGCTCCAACTCCCAGCCTCTCCACCATGATCTTCTCTCCATCAGTCTCCCTTTGTCCCCAGATTAGTTATGGAGCTCTTGTAATGGAGGGATGAGAAAGACCTGGCTCCCGACACATGGAGCCCCAAATATGGCCAACCTAGCCAGATTTGCACCATGCCAAGAAGAATGTGGTCAGGTTCCTGAGGCCTATGTGGATAAAGCACTTAAGGGAAAAGAAAAGTTCATTTGGAGGAAGGTTTCATCAAAGAGGTGGTATTTGTACTAGATTTTTTTCCCCCCCTGGTACTGGGGATTACACTCATCCTTGAACGTGTAAAGGCAAGTGCTCTGCCACCTGAGACACACCCCTAGCCCTTTTTATTTTATTTTGAGACAGGGTCTTGTTAAGGTGCTGAGGCTGGCTTCAGACTTGTGATCCTCCTTCCTCATCAGCTGAGATCACAGGTGTGCACCTCTTCTTCATCTTCTGCTGGGTTCTGAAGGGTGGATAAGGTCTAGGCTGGTGGGAATACCCAGACAGGCATTCTAAGCAAAACTGAACTTCACCTTGAATCCCCTCACTTCTTATTCTCCCCTACTTGCTTCTTTTCTCCTCATGAGCTCTCCCCTTTCCTCTGCCAGATGCTGACACGGTGGAGAGGCAACTTGCCCCATCCCATCTGGGCACTGAACAGTTCACTTCTCACTCCCCCGTCCCCCTCCCCCATCCCTCTCTCCCCCACCATTGTGAGCCCAGTGTGATGAGGCTGGGTTTTTCAAGGGCTCCTTCCTACAATATCAACTGATCCTCCAGGATGGCTCTGGGATGTGGTGTGGGTTTGTGATTGAGCGGGGCGGGAGGGAGGCTAGAGGTGGGTGGCAGGGGGTCCCTTCTCTGGGCATGCTTGGGTAGATAAGGATGAGCTTGTTAAAGACAGTGACAAAGCCCAGGGAGGGAGGCTGGGGGAGGGCTCCCCAGAGTGGGAGGTTTGAGGCAGCTGGGGCACTGGGATGCTCACCTACCACCTTCTTGGGTCTGCCCCCTCCCTGGCCAGGTGTCCCTCCCCTTGCTCCCCACACCAGGGCAGACAGGTGGTGGCTGCAGAGTGGCTGGCAGGGCATCTGGTGAGTTCCCAGTCCCTCAGAGCTTCCCAGTCCCTCAGAGCTTCCCACCAGAGTCCTCCAATCCAGCTGGGGCAGTGCTGGCCTGGGGCTGGGCAACCAGTGAACCCAGTGTAGGGACAGTATGGAAAGAGGGCATCGCAGTGGGTGGCCGTGGGTCCTGACTTTGGTGCAAGATGGAGTGTCACCTGTACTGTTTTAGGAGTTGAGACATTTTACTCAGCCTCCAATCTCCAGTTTCCTTATCAGTAAAATGCAGATCATTCTCCTCCTCCCTCCCTCCCTCCCAGCACATGCTAAATAAATGGCCGATGCTGCTATTATTACTATGAGGTTGTTGTTGACAGGCTGGCCGAGAGAGGATGGAGGCTGCGCCCCGGCCCCCATGCCCCTGGGTGCCCCTGTCCTGGCTCCTCTTTGGCTCCCTCCATCTCAGGCTGCTTTTACTAAGCTTCCTGCTTCCTGACCCTTGTTCTGGATCTTCGTCTGAGAGCCCCCAGAGGGTCCCCTCATGTCCTTAATTGAAATTCTTTTGCTTGGCAAAATCATCAGCACCTAATGTCCCATGTCACTGCTGGTTTTCTGTCTGTAGACATCTCGCTCCTCGGAGCTGCTCAGCCACCCAGGGCAGCTCCATCTGGCCAAGAATGGCCACAGTTGGGGGCAGGGCCAGGGGGGCGTGGATGACAATTTGCTTACAAATTGTAAGCAAAGATGAAGATGAAGGACTCCATGACCACCCCCAGCCCTTTCTACCACGTGGACGTTCATCCTCCCTCCTTGACCCCGCTGAGGTTCCGTCATTCTCGGCATTAACGTGGTAACCACCTCTGCAGAGCAGGACCCTGAACCCAGTGAGAAACTGAAGTCCCCCCACCTGGTGTGGCTCAGCCAGAGTTCGACTGAGTTGGTGCTGAGGTCTTAAGGCAGGGCCAGCACCAAGTCAGGGCCAGGGGGAGGTGAACTGGAGAAAGATTCCCAGTGGAAACCAGGATGGAAGGAGAATTTACCCCAGGTACAGGAGTTCCCACACCGTGGGCCCTTGAGGCAGGGCTCCTTCCCTTGGGCAACACCAGCCAGGCCACTGCAGCCCCCAGGCCTGGCCCCAGCACCAAGGGAACATCCCGAGCTGCTTGTCCAAGTTTCTCTCCCAGCCTGGCCTAAGGGCAGCTTTGGCCACCCCCCAGGATAAGACAGACAGGGGCAGGCAGTGTTACCAGCTTGCCCAGCCTCATCTAGGACAAGAGACTTTGTTTAAGGGAACCCAGAGCTGGCCCAAGGGAGGAGAGAGAGAGAGAGAGAGAGAGAGAGAGAGAGAGAGAAGAGCCCCCCCCTCGCTACATTCCTGCCACCTCTACTCCAAGAGATGTGTCTTTTACCATGAGCCAAGAGAGAGAGAGAGAGAGAGAGAGAGAGAGAGAGAGAGAGAGAGAGAGAGAGAGAGAGAAACCCCTTTGTTGGTTGCTCTCAGCACTGCTGGGATCCGCTGGCATTTCCACAAAGAACTTCCATAAATACTAAGGGAGAACAAAAGGGAAGTAATTACAGAAAATACAAACAGCACGAAAATAGTCAAGTTTCTAAAGTACAGGTTTCTCAGCCCCAGACAACCACCCTGGAGCCCAGGAGGCTGGCCTGCCTTTCCTGCAGGCTCCTGGCCAGGCCCACCTGCTGCTGCCCGTCGGCTCCTGCCAGGCTGGGGCCAGGCAGACGCCCCCTGCCTGCCAGCTCCAGCTTCTCATCTGAGAGCGTGCCTCGCCACAGCTGGCCACCTGGGCGGTATGTCTGACACTGAGTGGGTGCAGGTGGAGGCTCTGACTACCTACCTCATGGGCACCTGCTGATACAGGTGGCACCCCATGTCCACCCTGGGCCTTGTCCCTTGCATGTCCCCGTGCAACCACGCCTTCACTGTTGTGGTGGACATGGTGTAGGAGTTCTGACTCCCCACCACCCCAAATCTGCTCTGCTCACACACAGGGGCAATGGCAAGCACATGGCAATGATTTGTCCCATGTGACCCAACCCCCTGTTAAGGCTGATTGGGTTAGAACAGGCACCTGAGCCAAGCTGACTAGCCAGACCCAGTGCTTGGGTTGTGGGAGTCAGGGCTCTGGAGAGTCTCTGTGCAGTTCTTCATCTATTTCACACAGATGTGGAAGCCACAGAGGTCATCTGGAGTCTTGAGTTCTGCCCAGAGAAAGAAGCAAAGCCATGTGCAGGGAGAAGCAGAGGGAGAGACCATGAGCGGGAATTCCCAGTGCCTGCTGGCTTTCCTGGGAGAGTGTGGAGGCTGGGCCACACTCATGCCCTTGGGTGCTACAAGACACTTCTATGTCCTTTTAGTAAATTGCCACGTTTTACTTAAGTGCTAGTTTGAGTGACTTGCAACCCCAGAGTCCCAACGCTGTAACTGGGACAAACACGATAGTGCAGTTGGGGCCCCAAGGGGACAGAGCTGGGCACTTGCCAAGGACTCGGAGGAGCAATGGAAAGGTGCACTTCAGTTCCCAGCTGTTTGGGTGGAAAGGCTGGGAGCCCTTGAGTGAGGCAGGGGAGAGCCAGTCAAATATTGCTAACAACTTACAATCAATCAATTACCAATTGGTCCAAAAGGGGACTCTGACCCAGAGGGATTGCTTAGCCCGAGTCCTCAGCTTTCCTTCTAGTATCCCATCTTCTGGCCAGCAACCCTGTCCCCACCCCACTGCCTCTATGGCAGTGCAATGCACCACACTGAGTCTGAAACCTCAGTTTGAGCCCCAGCTCAGCCACTCATGAGCCTTGTGACCTTACACAAGTAATGTCACCTCTCTGACCTTTGCTTCTCTTGTCCAAACAATGGTGGCTGTAACCCTTTAACACTTGTGCAGGGTTCCTCCCACCTGTGCCCTCCCTCCTTCCACCCCCACCTCTCTACCCCTTCTTCTCCTGCCCAGGGCTTGCATGTCCAGCAACCAGTGCAGCAAACTCTGACCCCTTCCCATGGTGGCACTGGTGTGTATGGAATCTGAATCTCACCTTGGGTTGCAGTGCCCACCCAGAGCCAGCTTCAGACTGAGATCTCCCAGGGGGTAGGCATCCTGTCCCCTCTTCCTCCTTCTAGATCCTTCCACGTGCCCAGAACAGTGCCAAGCCCAAGTGGGTGCCTGGAGGAACCCTGTCTTGTTCACTTCTCCCTGACCTCCCCATTTGGGCTTTCCGTGCCCTGTCCCGGCAGGGAGGACAGCCCAGAGCCTACATTCTTCACTAAACCAGAGTTTTGGGTCCTCCAGCCACGGGAAGGTGCATTTGTGGCTCTTTCTTCCCCACAGGCCCATCCTCCCTCCCTTGCACACTTCTCGCTGTGAGGGAGGGGGCGGGTGTCTCACCTGAGCCGGCCACTACCCCCACCCCCTCCTTTGCAGCGGGTTCCCTCCCTTCCTCTCCTGCTCCTGGCACAACCTCAGAACAGCGTTCTCCCTCCCATCGCTGCCGTCCGTGGTCGCCCCCTCGCTTCTCCCAGCCTTTCTGTTCCCAGACTCGCTCGTCTCCCCCAGGCAGCTGGGAGAAGGGCGCCTTCGATTTCTCTATTCAGTCTGAGGCACAGCAATTTTCTGCTCGCCCGTAATTAGGGGAATTTTAAGCAAACTCCCCGACGGATGATTACAGCAGGTTCAATCCCGGCTCCTTTGATCAGGGAAGAATGGGGACGTTGTTGGAATATTCCTCGACCTGCTGGCCAGACAGGCTCGGGAGGCACGGCTGGCTCTCGGGCGCCCCCTGGAGGGCTTTGAACTTTCGTCTTGGCGCCTAAGTGGCCCTGGGTGCTGGAGTCTCCCTCCGTGGGGAAGGACGGAGTTCAAATCCTGTTTCATTAAGGACTATTCCAGATGTGGCTTCTCTGGATTTGGGCCAATATCTGGACTCAGGATTAGGGCTGGAGGTGTGACGTGAGCGGCTTGGTGTTAACAAGGTAGTCTCCTAGGGCTACTGTGAGTGGTTGAGCAGGTTGTACGCAGGGCCCCCAGGGGACGTCATTCCCATGGTAGCTTATGTGAATGGGGACTCTGCATGACTCACTTGGCAGCTTGAACCTGCCTCCACGAAGCTTGAATGACTCGTTTTCTACAATAGTGGAGGAAAAGCTGCCTCCTTCGAGTTGAAAGGGCCTCTTCTCCATTGATCTCATTTCCCTAGCCAGGTGTTCCTGCCGAAAGCAGTGCAGAATAATAGGAAGGCCATGGTCATTGGAGCAATTGGACCAGGGGATGAATTCCAGTACAACTGTTTCCTGCTGTGTGACCTTGGGTTAGTGAATGAACCGCTCTGAAATTGAATATCCATTTTAAAGGATTATTTTGAAGATTAAATAAGAAACAGAATGAAACATTGCTTGACCCCCAAAAGGTGCTCAGCAAATGTCACTCTGGTTTTCCTTTCTCTACCCACTTCTCACATTTCCTCTTAAACATTATCACCCGACAGGGCTAACCCTATTTTCCTCTGTCTGTTCCCCAGTCCCAGGTCCCCCCTCAAAACTGTGCCAGAGAGCACACTGGGTGTATTAATAGACTACTAATGCCTCCAGCATTCCAGAGCCGTGGCCTGGCTTTCCCATAGGTTAATTAGGCCGTATTTCAGGATAATTACGACTGTATATTCCTACACTAATTAAGTGGCTTTAAACCATCTCCACAATGCAGATCCGTGAATCATAATTAAGCCTCACCACCGAGTGCCTCTGCCAGCCATGGAGCCCGCTCCCAGGCACAGGAGAGGCTGCGCTGGATCCCTGGGCTTGAGCAGGACGTGTTTTTCTAGGATCATGTTGGGATGATTCCTAATGAATACTGGATGAGGCATTGCATCGCTCCTCTTCTGTTTTCACAAGGAGAAGAGAAATAAGATGTTGATGCGGGTTTATTCCCTTCTCCCCCGCTGAGCGGATTTGAATGGATTGGGGGGGGGATGCAGGTGGGGAGGGTGGGGGTAAGGCGCACAAGCCAGGATGCACGGGTGTGTGTGTGTCAGTCCACCAGGAGTGTTCGTGAGGCTGTGCGTGCCATAGCTGTTGCCCACTTAGGTCTGACATTAGCTGGCACAAGGAACACAAATGCACCCCAAGATACCGGTGGCTGGATCGACCTTCTCATTCCTGGAGGTCTGACTTGATGTGTCTTGGAGGGAAGCTGTTCACACCGCAGCATCAGCCAGCCCTTCTGACTCACATCACTGCCAGATTGAGTCCTGGAGGGGGCATTGAAGTCACCGACAGAAGATCCAGTTTGGGCTCTTGGCTCTATGACTTGCTGGTTACCTTAAGAAAGTCATTTGGCCTTGGGGTCCTTATGTGGAAAATGAAGATAACAGCCAACGATCCCTTAGGACTGCTGAGAAGATTTAAAAAGGCAACAGGATTGTGCCAATGCCCCCATATGAGAAGGGTTCTGTGGAAAGAGCCATATTTCCTGCCAGGGAAGTTTGATGACTCTTGGGCCCAGCATAGTGGATCCATATTCAGGAGGCCGTAGAGGTCCCTGGGGGGCGGGAATCTGGCACCTCACTCCAGCAGTCCACCGAGGTCCCTGGATGCTGTGTTTCTCCTTAGTGAAATCACAAAGCTCTTCTTACCTCGTCCATCGCAGGAGCTTGGAGAGGACACCTCAGTCCTGACATGATGGCAGATAGAGGCAGACATGCAGATGTCAGGAAAAGAACATCCTTGGACATGGTCCCAGGCCTGGGGTCCTTGGACTCTTGGCCCATTTGGCTCCCTCTTCTTTCCTCCTGTCCCTTTGCTCCTTCACGCTCTCTGCTCCCTGCAGTCCCGCTTCCCCACCTCTCTGGGGACCAGCAGCCAGGCATGGCATGTGCATGTGCGGGGACCTGTCCTCTCTCTTGCTCGCTTTCCGTGGAGAGAAGGCTGCAGGCATTTAGAGTAAGACGCTAATCAAATAAGGACAGGTAACAATACACCGACATCTGTGGAAGCCACGGAAATCCTCGGCTGTCCTCGGCAACAGGACAGGGAGCTGGGGAAACGGGAAGGAGGCAGCATTTATTTAACCTGGTTGTCACACACAGCTCCCGGCGCCTCTGACAAGTGAACATCGTGTGAAGGTGCAGATAAGCTCGACTGGAAAATTGACAGCAAAGAAGGAGGAGGCCCCTGCTCTCCACTGCTGTGGCCTGTGGGTTATGGCTCTATTAAAACATAGGGAGGGGAGAGGCAAATGAGGTTCCCCCTGTGCATACAGGGAAGGAGCCTGTTCCCCTGAAAAGGGAGGGAAAGTCATTAGGTTAGCAGGAGGTTAGTGCTCAGAGCAGGCGGCCAGGTGAATTTAGATAGAGAAGAGAAACTGCATTCTTGGTAGAGATGCTAGGCAGATCCAAGGTGGACTTCCTGCTATTTGCATTAAGGGAATTGAGGGATGGCAGAGCAGGGGGCAGAGGCTCAGCACAAAGGAGTGTTGACTGAGCCAGTGGCCATATGGTGCCCACAGAGCTGTTTGCAGTAATAATAAAGCCTGTGGGAGATCTCAGCTGAGAAGGAGACTCTCTGCAGGAGTGGGAGACTGGGCACGGACCAGGGGAGCACTGAGATAAGGATTGGAAATAGCAGGTCATGAAATACTTCCAGAGTACAGAGTCTGGATCCAGGGTAGCCCAACTGAAACCGCTCCCTGTGCATGTGACCCTCACACTCACTTCTTGTGCACAGGAAGGCATGTACGATAGGCATTTAAACACTTGCACAAGCCCATCTGTCATGCACACCCCATGTTATGGAATAAATGTGTGTCCCCCTAAAGTCATATGTCAAAGCCCCAGCCTGCAATGTGATTCTGTTTGGAGGTGGGAGCGTTGGGAGGTGATTAGGGTTAGCTGAGGTCACCAGGGTGGGGTCCTCATGATAGGATTAGTGCCCTTATAAGAAGAGATAACTAGAAAGCCAACTCCTCTCTCTCTTTTTGTCTCTCTCTCTCTCTCTCTCTGTCCATGCTCTTGGATAGGAGAAGTCCATGTGAGCCCACAGCAAGAAGGCAGCTGCCTGCAAGCCAGGAAGAGGGCCCTTACCAGGCCCTGCCTGTGAGGGCACCCTCTTTAGGTTTCCAGCCTCTAGAACTGTGAGAAAAAAAAAAACATTTCTGGTGCTTTTTCCCCCTTTGTACTGGGGATTGAACTTGGGGGCACTTAACCACATTTCCAGACCTTTTTTATATTTTATTTAGAGACAGGGTCTCATTGAGTTGCTTAGGCCCTCACTAAGTTGCTGAGGCTGGCTTTGAACTTGCAATCCTCCTGCCTCAACCTCTCAAGCCCCTGGGATTACAGGCATGCGTTTCTGCGCCCAGCCACATTTCTGTTGTTTAAGGCACCCAGCCTGTGGTACTTTGTTAAGCACCTCTAGCAGACTAAGATGCCCAAGTAAACATACATTAATGTAGTTAGGAGAGAGAGGTCCTGGCTAGACCACTCATTCAAGGTCACAGTTAGCCTTGGGTAAGTAACTGTACCCTGCTGAGCTTTGGTTTTTCTCATCTACATGAGCAGAGCTCACTATCCTTCCTGATTCACTTCAAAGAGCTGTCATGAAATGAAACAGAAGAAAGGATAGGAAATCCTTCTGCAGTTTATAAAATCTGCTCTGGTTGTGAGGCCCAGGGAGGGTTGGACTATCACCCTGCCCAAGCCTGTCCTGATGGAAGACTGGGTTTGGAGGTGGGGTGGTGACTCGTGGCAGCTTTCTTGCACCAACATTCAGCCCAGAGGGGAGGAGGAGGATGAGTGTGCATACTCCTCTCTGTCCTCCACGCTGGTCAGTGCCAAGGGCTGGGGCAGTGGCTCTGCTTCTGTCTGGCCCAGCAGCTCCAGTGCCCGCAGCTGTGGTTCTTTCAGGATGGGAGTTGGCCTTCTCTGGGGACTAGAAGGGCTGTGGGGACTAGAGCCAGATGTTCCAGAGGACCAGGACTCCACCCCAGAGAGAGCAGGCAGAGCCAGCTAGGAGTGCTGGCCTAGGTCCTGGCTGTGCCTGGGAACCAGCTGCCACCTAAGTGTGGCTGGACAGCTATGCCCAGGGTTGAGGGCTGCTTTGCTGTTGTGTGGATTGAGCCTGGGGATTGGGGAGCTTAACCCTGTACCAGATCATGGTCGAATGGTGTCTGTGGATAGGGAATAACTCGGGATGCCTTCCTCCTAGCTCTGGGCTGTACATGGGAGGAAAGTGGGGAGGGCAGAAAGAATAGCCCCAGCACTGGCCTTGCAGTGGGCAGGCTGGTCACCGGCACTCTGAGGAGTGCCATGCTGTCTTTGGTGCTCCAGAGAACTTTGTCCTCCTGGGCCAGTGTCCAGGTGCTCTCAGCAGAGTGTTGGCAAGGTGGAGAGCGGCAGAGGGAACTTCCTCCCACCTCCTGTCCACCAATGAGGGGATAGGGGAGTGGTCCCCTGGAACCATCCTGGGAATGGCCTTTCCCAGCTCTCTTGCTTCCTCAGTAGTGGCAGAGAGGTCAACTGGGGTGAGGACTCAGCTCTGGGGGGATAGTCAGTACAACTCAGTGCTGCAGTGCAGAGGACGATAAATAAGGGCTCAAGAACTCTCTGGGGATAAAGAAAAGGAATAGGAAAAAAATAAGAGATGTGGACGGCAGGAAGGAACGTGCAACGACTTTCTGAAGGAGGTGAAATAAATAGAAAAGAGAAAATATTTGAAGAAACAGTGACTCAAAAATTTCCAAAAATAAGCACATAAACCCTCAGATAGAAAAAGTTTGGAGAGTGCTGACAAGATAGAAAAGGAGAAACTCATAGACATTAGAGCGAAATAAAAAGAAATTCTTCATACATGATTGTTTAGACCAATTTTAGGTTTGTAAGCAGGAAATAGAGCTTCTCCATATCTTCTCTGCCCATCCCACTTCCCCCACAGTCCACATGCCACAGAGTGGTTCAGTTTTACAGTGGATGAACCTACATTGACACATCATTACCATCCAAGACAAGTTTGAGCTCACTTGAGTTCTCACAAGTGTATAATGACACATAGCCAACATTATAACATCACACGGAATCATTCACTGCCCTAAAAATACTCTGTGCTCTGCTCATTCATCCCTGCCTCCCCACCTCAGGCAAACATGATCTTTTAACCGTCTCCATAGTTTTGTCTTTTCTAGAATGTCATAGAGTTGGAATCAAAGGTGTGCAGTCTTCAGACAGGCTTCTTTCACTTAGCGATATGCTCTCAAGATTCCTCCGTATCTTTTCAAGGCTTGCTAGCTCATTTCTTTTTAGCATTGACTAATAGTCCATTGTCTGGATGTACCACAGTTTATCTAGTAGAAAGACATCTTGGTTGCCTCCAAGATTTGACAATTATGAATAAAGCTTCTGTATACAACTGTGTGCAGTTTTTTTGTGTGTGAACGTAAGTTTTGACACTTTGAGCAAACACCTAGGAGTGAGGTTGTTGGGTAGTATGATAAGGGTAAGTTTCATAAGAAACTGTCAAGCTGCCTTCCAACATGGCTGCCAGTATGGTTTTGCATTCTGCCTGCAATGAATTAAAAGTTCTTCTTACTCCATACCCTCACCAGCATCTGGTGATATCAGTGTCTTGAATCTTGACCATTCTCACAGGTATTTTCATTTGTAATTCCTTCATGACCTGTTGTAGGTTACCTATTTTTTTTTTTTTAATACTGGGGATTGAACCCAGGGGTGCTTAACCACTGAGCCACATCCCCAGTCATTTTTATTTTTTGAGACATGATCTCACTCAGTTGCTTAGGACCTTAATAAATTGCTGAGGCTGGCCTTGAATTGTGATCCTCCTGCCTCAGCCTCTTGGGTTGCTGGGATGATAGGTGTGCACACCACACCCAGGATGGATCGTCTTTTAATATGCTTATTTTCCATCTATATATCTTCTTTGGTGAGGTGCCTGTTCAGATCTTTAGTCTATAAAAAACAAAACAAAACAAAACACAAAAACACAAAACAACCCAACAACAACAAAAACCAAAACCAGGATGTTGGTTTTCTTATTGTTTTTCCTTTTTGTTTCACTGCCCCACCCCCACCAGGTACTGAGGGTGGAACCCAGGGCCTTGGGCATGCTAAGCAAGTGCTCTACACCCCCAGCCCTTGTTCTTTGCATATTTTGGGTAACAGTTCTTTATCAAATATGTCTTTTGCAAGTATTTTTTTCCCAGCCTGAGACTTGACTTCTCTTCTTCTTGACATAGTCTTTGCAGAGCAGAACTTGTGATTTTAATAAAGTCTAGTGTCTGAGTTCATTTTTGTCCTCCTACAACATAATACTTTCAAGTGGGTAATTTGTAATGAATGGAAATGATTCTGAGGCTGGGAAGTCCAAGATAGAGGGGCTGCATCTGGCGAGGGCTTTTCTTCTGCATCACAACATGGTGGAAGAGAGAGCGTGTGGGGCTCTCGTGGCCTGAACTGTGGGGGCAACCATGGGGGGAGCACTTTGAACCTAGGATTTTGTCTATAGCTAAACATTAATTTAAATGTAAATACAAAATAAACACATTCTTGGACATAAAGACTATGTGAAACGTATTCTAGCAAATGGAAAAAAGTAGATTTGAAAGACAGACATAAGAAAAGAAAAATAAGATTGGAAAAAATATATTAAACTTCACTGATACTTGAAAAAATGATCAATATATATTACAGCCTAGAACTAAAGTCCAGATAATACCAACATGATAGGAGTCAAGAGAGATAGGAGGCAGGGTGAGACCAAAAGAATAGCCAAAATATCCCATGCACATGAAAAATCAATACAGCCAAAAGCTCTTGAATTAAAGACAAAATCTTAAGAGAAATTATGAATTAGGAATTATGTTCTCTGTGTAAAATTTATTTTTATTTATTTTACTTTTTTTATTTTTGGCGTGGGGATTGAATCCAAAGGTGCTTAACTACTGAGCCACATCCCCAGACTTTTTTATTTTTTTTATTCTGAGACAGGGTCTTGTTAAGTTGCTGGGGCTGGCCTTGAACTTGCAATCCTCCTGCTCAGCCTCTCAAGTATCTGGGATTATAAGCATGTGCTCTCATTCCTGAATCTCTCAAATCTCTACGTCAAATTTATGTAATACAGCTAAAACAGTACCAAGTGGAAAATTTATAATTTTAAAATACATTTGTCAGAAAACAAGAAAGGCTAAAAATGAATTAAAGAGCAGTAGAGAAGACCTAAATAAACAAGAAAGAAGGATATAATAAATATAAGAGAGAAATTAATGAACAAGAGCAGCAAAAACAATGTAAATAATTAGTGAAAACAAGTTTCTTTGAAAAGACTCATAAAACAACACTTTAAAAATGATGAATTAGCTGGGTGTAGTGGCTCATGCTTGTAATCCCAGTGACTGGAGTGTGGGGGGGGTGCGGCTGAGGCAGGATGATCACAAGTTTGAGACCAGCTTCTGCAACTTAGTGAGCCTTGTCTCAAAAATAAAACATAAAAAGGTCTAGGGATGTGATGCTCATTGGTAAAGTGCCTCTTAGTTTTAAATTCCTACCCAAAACAAATAAAAAACTGTAAATGAGATAAATACTAAGAAAACAAGAACTTTTCATTTAACCAAACTATAGCAGTTGTACTAAGATTTAAAAATATAAAAATAATTTTAGAACAACTATAAACATATACACAACTATATATACTTGAGAACTTAGATTAAGCCAGGCGTGATGGCACACACCTGTATTCCAGTAATTTGGGTGGCTGAGGTAGAGGGATCACAAATTCAAGGCCAGCCTGGACAACTTAGAGAGACTCTATCTCAAAATTCAAAAAAACAGAAATGCCGGGGATCTGGGGCTGGGGATATGGCTCAAGCGGTAGCGCGCTCGTCTGGCATGCGTGCGGTCTGGGTTCGATTCTCAGCACCACATACAAACAAAAGATGTTGTGTCCGCCAAATACTAAAAAATAAATATTAAAATTCTCAAAAAAAAAAAAAAAAAAGAAATGCCGGGGATCTAGCTCACTTGTAGAGCATTTACCTAGTATGTGCAAGGCCCTGGGCTCAATCCTCAGCACTGAAAAAAATAAAAGAAAAGAAAAAAGAAAACCTAGATAACGTGCACAAATTTCTGAAAAAACAAATAATGCTGCTATTGGCACAAGGTAAATAGAAAACTAGCAAACATATGAATAGCAAACAAATAAAAATGGTAGTTATCGAAATTTCTTTGTTACACTGAATATCCAAAGACTTGGTCTATTCTAGAGGTATTTATAGGTAAGATCTACAAAAATTTTAGAAAAAAAGTTAATTGATACATTAATCCTGGGCAGTGTTCTGTATGCCAACCCAACCAACTGGTGTCTAACATAAACTGTTTCAAAAATAGAAAAGAGGGAAAGCTGTTCAGGGCATCTTATGGACTCGATGTAACTTGGTATAAACTTGACACCAAAAAAGAAAAAGATATTGTACAAAAAGGAAATTTTAGACCTTTTTTTTTTTTTAAAAATATTTTTTTAGTTATACATGGACACAATACCTTTATTTGGTTTATTTATTTTTATGTGGTGCTGAGAATTGAACCCAGTGCCTCACACGTGTGAGGCAAATGCTTTGCCACTGAGCAGCAGCCCCGGCCTTAGGCCAATAATATCATTCTAAATAACTTGAAAAATATAAAATATAACTATTTTATCTACACAATAATTGGATCTATATTCTTGAATGAAAAAGCTAGACTCATAAGACTATGTACTGCAAGGTTCCATTTGGAAGATTCAAGACAGGCATAATGAATCTGTAGCGTGGGAGTTGGGAAGAATCTGAATCGAGGGGGTTGGCAATATAGATGACTGGGGAATGAGAGAGCCTACTGCAGGGCAGGAAATGTGCAAGATCTTTGTCTGAGTGATGTTTAAATTAGAGTGTACATATGTAAAAATCCATCAAGCTGTGTATCTAGGATTTGTGTATTTGACTGATATACGTTATATTGTAATGAAAAAAAATCCTGGAAGGGATTAGTTTATCCCAATCATGTGAATGTTTTCACTATTAGAAAGTATATCAATATAGTTCATCACTTTGTAGTAGAAATGGACAAATTTTTCTTGTCAGGGGTCAGATGACAAATTTTTTAGGCTTTGTAGGCAGTCTGTCATGTCTGCCAGTGTAGTGTGAAAGCAGCTAGAGATATAAAGTAAATGAATGGGCATGAATCTTTCCAATTAAACATCTTTAAAAATATACCTGATTTGATCTACAGCTTATATTTCGTTAACCCTGATTAAAAGGAATAAAGGAGAAAAATTATATTCTTTTAAATGAATGTAAAAAAACTTTTGCTAATGTCCAACACAAATGAATGATGTTTTAGAAAAACTCTCAGGAAAATAGAAACTTTTTTCATTTGATAAAGACCAGCTAACAAAACTCTGCAGCAAATGTCACACTTAGAGAAGAATATTTTTTGGTAGGGCGGTGGTTACCAGGGATTGAATTTAGGGGCACTCAGCCACTGAGCTACGTTCCCAGCCCTATTTTGTATTTTATTTAGAGATAGGGCCTCACTGAGTTGCTTAGCACCTTGCTTTTGTGAGGTGTCTTTGAACTTGCAATCCTCCTGCCTCAGCTTCCCTACTGCTGGGATTATAGGTGTGAGCCACCACGCCTGGCTAAAGAAGAATTTTTGATGTACTGCAATTAAGGTCAGGAAGAAGAAGATAATACCCACTATCACTACATATTGTTCAACAAAATGCTGAAGGTCCTGACCCATGCAATAAGACAGGAAAAAATAAAAATAAAAAAGATAAGATTGGAAAGTAAGAGGTAAAATAGTCACTAGTGCAGATGATATGATAGTTTATAACAAAACTCAAAAGAGTCAACAAACTTTTAAGACTATTAAGAAAGCTTAATAAGGTTGCTGAATACTAGATCAACAAATAAATTTGAATACAAAAAACATTAATGCCATTGATCATATACAGGGGACAAATCCAGTACTTTTGTGTGTGTGTACTAGGGAATGAACCCAGAGGTGCTTTACCCCTGAGCTACATTCTCACCCTTCCTGCTCCTTCTTCTTCCTCTTCCTCTTCCTCTCCTCTTCCTCCTCCTCCTCCTCCTCTTCCTTTTTAGACAGGGTCTTGCTAAATTGCCCAGACTATTTTGCACTGGGATTGTATGTGTGCTGCCTTGTTTATTATTTTGTTTTGTTTGGTTTTTGTATTGAGGATTGAACTCAAAGGCACTCTACCACTGATCTCCATCACCAACCCTTTTTAAAAAAAAACTTGCCCTCTTCCTGCCTCATCCTCCCAAGTAGCTGGGATTATAGGTGTGTATCACCACCGTGCCTGGCTCCCAAATCCAGGTTTTGAGGTGTGTATGTTTATATAATTTATGGGAGCTCTCTTCTCTATAAGAAAAATAAAATAAAAGTACAGATTCAAAATTAGGTATAAAGTATATTTATTTAGAAAGATAGTTCACAGTTAATTACAATAAAAAATTGTAAAGTATAATGAATAACAAACAGAAAAGCAGCTTTTAAAATTTTATTTATTCACTTTACTAATTAACTATTTGACTTAATTCTATCTTTGCATCTTTGTTTCCAGATGTCTAATGAATCAAGACAAGAGTGGTTTGGAAGGACAGCAGAATAAAATAGACATTATTATTGCTGAGGTTATATACGTGACTGCATGACCAATGTAATTCTGCAACCTGTACACTCAGAAAAATGAGAAATTATACCCCATCTGATTCAAATGTATGATATGTCAAGATCATTGTACTGTCATGCGTAACTAATTAAAACAAAACAAAACAAAAAGATAAACGTAGTCTACCTAGACAATAAAGATATATTTTATGGAAAACTGAAAAAAAAAAAAAAGACAGGAGTGGGAGGAATTTCAGGAATTATCAGAAATCATTCAGACACCAGGACACCTGGCAATAACCTAACTATATATGGAAGTGATTATGAACCACATAAATATATTCCATCAACTCCAAGCTAGATTTATCTCCTCTTACCTGGAGCTCAGATTACCTGTGATCACTCCAGTGCTGTCCAACATTTGGGCAGATGTGATGGAGGAGAACTTGGGGTGGAAATAGCATAGATTTGTGCCCTATTATTATTGTGATTAAAATGCTCTATTTTTATGGTAACGTGGACATACTGCTAGGCCCCTCTCAGGATTCTGGAATGGAGTGAAAACCAGGTTCTAATAATAGCAGAGAAAACCACAAAAGTCCTAAGAATTAACATAACAAAGAGGGCCCAAGACCACAAAGAAAAGCAATTAAATTTCACTAAAGGCCACTAGCTGAAAAGACCTAAGTAAATAGAAATACTATATCTATGTTTGAGATGATTTAATCTTGGGAAGACTCCTATTAGCCCAAAATTAATTTCCTCCATTCGATGAAATTCTAGCAGGAATTTGAGGGAATTAAATTGATTACAAAATTTATATAGAAGAATCCAGATCCACAAATAGCTAATCCGATTTAAAAAGAACAAAGAAACAACACTTGCTCTGCTGATAATCAAACTGATTACAAAGTCATAATAATAAAAGCAGTGTGTTACTGGCATAGGAACAGACAAATGGGCCAAGAGAACAAGTCAGAGACCAGGAAGATAAAGACATACATAAATAAATGTAATAAACAAAAACAATTCTAAGCAAACAAAACCTCACAGGAAAGCATCACAAATCAGTGCAGGAATGATGAATTATTTAGTAAAGGGGATCAGGAAAAGTAGTCTACTCTTTCAGAAATAAATTAAGTTGGACTCATACCTTTTTTTTTTTTTGGTAGGGCTGGGGATCAAACCCAGGCCCTTGAGCATGCTAGACACACTCTACCACTGAGCTAAACCCTCAGCCCCTGGACTCATACTTAATGTTCTATTTTTAAAATTCAAATGGATAAAGACCTAAATGTGAAAATCAAAATTATAAACACAAATAAAAGAGGGTATATTAAAAATAACTCAGAACCTCAGAGTGAGTATTTCTTTGAAGAGATTTTTTAAAAACCTGAAAAACAACAACAACAAAAACCCCATGCAAAAACCAGAAGCACAAAATAAGTGGGTCTGACCATGTCAACATTATAGATTGCTATCAAAAGAAAAAACACTGTGTAAGCAAAAGTTTAATAAGGGTAACAAGGTGAGAGCAGATACTTCTTTTAAAAGTCTAAAGTTGACTAAGATTTAATATCCAGTATATATAAAAGCAACTGCAAAGCCATAAGAAAAGCATAAGAATCCAATAGGAAATAAAAAACAAAAAGCAAGGAAGAGGATTTAAATAGCCCTTCATGGAAGTGGACCTCTGAATCTCTAGTGCTATATGAAAACTTGCTCAATCTTTTAAACACAATTAAAATAAGGCACAATTTTAACTCCTTGAATTGCAAATATTAGAAAATTGGAATCGAATCAGGTACTAGATGTCACGGGAAGAGTCCCTGGAGAGGGGGACCTCGACTCAGGATAAGTGGGGTCCTTGGCATACCTGATGGAAAAGAATTTCAAGAGTGCGAGCCAGAGACACAGACAATTTTATTCGGAAAAGAAGGTACACGTTCAAGGAGAATGTGGCTAGCTCCAAAGACGGCGACAGCAGCTCTTTGGTGTGGGGTGTTAATATTCATGGAAGGACTGTAGTTAGGGACTGGACTAGAGGTGGAGCAGGGTGGAGTAATGCAGTTGTACCCTGTTTTTCCAGCACTTGTGCATTGCCCCGTGTTACTTTTCATAGGCAAAGGCATGGGCCAAGGGCACGGGCTAAGGACGCAGGCTGGGTTGCTCAGGAATGCTTATTTTGCATTTCAAAGGTTCATGGGCATTTCTGCATTCCGAAGGCTCGTGGGCAATTCTCTTCTGAGACTCGGTACGTACCATCTTTCCTTTTCTGTAACCCCAGATTCTTATTTCACGAGTGAGGCTGTGAGCTTGCCTGGTGTCCTTCACCAGGGGACGGATAAATAAAACAAGGGCGTTCGAGAATCAAGCAGCGGTCAGAAATAATGAGCGATCACTAGTCTCACGAGCAACCCAGAGGGGAGGAGTGTGAGACAGAAAGGACTCGATGAAGCCATTTATGCAAATTTCGAAAACAAAGACAACACTTTGCCTTTAAAGGGCACCCACACATTTAAATAACCAAAGCCCCAAACAGTAGAATGGAAGAACATTTGGACCCCTCAAATTTGACATGGGAGACGTTCCCATGCAGCTGGGTCTGGCTGCTTACCCAGAAGCCTGTGCTGCAGAAGCTCCTGCCTCTTGATGGGAACCTTGGGCTGGCGTCTGGGGGTGGAGCCAAGAGCCTGCTTTGCACGTTGCTTGGCAGTGAGAGTAAACTAAGGCTTAATGGTTGCTTTTAGAGCACAGGATGCCATGTCTGGTGTCTTCATGTCAAAACCGTTTCATCAAGATGTCACTTATCCTCCCACAAATAAGTTACAAGGCCCTGTTCTGGTAAGTCCTCTGGCTGTGGAGGGAATACTCTCCTCTCTATGAGACACCTGCCCTGTGACTCTCTGGGTTGCTGAAATGAGTCATTTTTAATGGGCACAGCAGTCTTTTCTGGAGGTCCATATTTGGAGGCTCAGGCTATGGGGTCCCAGGCCTGGAGCCCCAACCTCATCAGCCCAGGACCACCTTTTTAAAACTGCTGTCTCTGTCTGTATTTAGAAGCAAAAGATAAAAAAGAGGTAAAGTAAACAACACCCTCATTAAAAAAAAAAAAAAGCTAAAGGATTAATAAAATAGTAGAGATCAAAACCGTAAAAACAGACAGCTCTAGTAAAAAGACAAAAAGATTGGTTGACTGGGATCATGAAAGCCAAGTGAAGTCTTTTGTCTAAATTAAAAATTACTGTGTGGAGGGGGAGGGGTACATACCCACACACCTGTCATCCCAGCTATTTGGGAGACTGAGGCAGGAGGATGGCACATTTGGGTCAGCCTGGCCAACTGGTGAGACCCCCATCTCAAAATTAAAAATTTTGAAAAAGGATATTGGGGTTGGAGTTCAGTGGTAGAGTGTTCCTGAGTTCAATAAAACAAAAACAAAACCTAAGCAGGCTGCTATTCCAATCTCAGATACTTGGGAGGCTGAGACAGGAGGATTGCAAATTAGAGCTCAGCTTTAGCTATTTGGTAACCTGTCTTAAAACAAAGAAGGGCTGGCAGTGTGGTTCAGTGGTAAAGCGTCTCTGGATTTAATATCCAGTACCAAAACAAGCAGACCCCAAACAACAAACAAACAAAAATACTAAGCTCATAAAGTAGAGGAGCCTATGATTAAGTGTGTGAAGTTTCCAGAGCTCACACCAAAGGCAGGGCACCAGCAAATGCTGGGCAGAACCAGGGACCAGGATCTCTCCTTAGGCTCTGGGCCCTGGGCCAGGTACCCCAGGTCCCACCTGATGGGGCAGATCTGATGCAGCCCCTCCCACCCTCCCAGGGTCCACAGTTCTGGGCTGGGACTCTCTATTCTCTTTCTTGGGCCTCTGCTTCCTCTGGTCCCCTGGCCATTGCCAGGTGGAATCTACTGCCTTTCTTCCACCTTCCTCCTCACTGCGCCTGCCCACCCAGCACGACAGGGAGATGTCAGGACTTATGGGCTCTAGTCATTCTGTTACCTCCTCGCTGTAGAACCTGGGCAAATCGCTGAGTCTCAATTCCCTTATATCTCAAAAGGGGAGAATCGCCCCAGGCATCTTTGGCACTGTGGAAATGGGAGGGATTTTTACTTTGGAGGCTCAGCCCTGGGACCCCTTCCCTGTGGAGCCTTCCAGGAGTGCTTAGGCCTCTTCATTTTCCCCGACCCGTGTGCCTTTCCGCAGACTCTGAAGCATGTGCTTTATGCCTGTGATATCCCCTCTGTGCCCAGAAAAGTATGGAGGTCTTTAGTCAGTATTTAATAGATGTCAATCAATTAGAAAGTCTTGAATTATCTTTGTTTTCTCTCTTTCTGGCCAGATTATGAGTTCTTTGGAAGGTAAACTTCTTTTTTCCATTTATTCTATTAATAAACAAATACTTGAGTTGTGACCATGTTTTCAGCCCTGTGATAGGCCTGGTAGACACCAGATAGACACAGTTCTGCCTCCCCAAACCTGCCACCTTCTGGGTGGGAGAGGAGGGAGGAGGCCATTAAACACCAAGGAAACAAATAGGCAAAAATAATCACATATTTTGAGAAGCGGCAATGGATACCAAAAGGAGACTGGAGGGAAAATCCCTAGGGGGTGGGAGGGTCTCCTCTGGTGGGTAGGCCTGTCTGGGGAGAGGTCATTAAGAGGACCCCAAGGATGAGGAAGATCTGGCTGGGCTGAGTGGAGCTGGGGAGGAGCGTCTCTGGTAGAAATGACCGCTTCTGTTTGCAGTGACCCTGAGGAAAAGTTCCTGAACTTTCAGAGTAGGACAGGGAGGCCAGGCCACTGGGGCTGAGGGGACAGGAAAGAGGGTGAGGAGGGAGAAATGAGGTTTGAGAAGAAATCAGAAGACAAATGACAGGCAGGTCCTTGTAGGCTGGGGAAAATGTGTGGGTTTTGTTTTAGGGGCAACAAGAAGTCTTGGAAGGATTTAAAGCAGAAAAATGGTGTGATTTACTTTATACCTCTGGAGAGATCTGTAGGGGGATTAGAGGATGCTAAATAGCGCTATGAGGATGGAATCAGTGAGTCAGAATGTGAAACATTTCATGGAACAAGACCTTCTTGTGGAAGACGCTGGGGACATGAGGGAACGGAGGTGGTCCTCCATAAAAGATTAGGAGACATCAGACAAATGCAGTGGACAGGCCTGGTTTAGATCCTGATTTGCACACACCTACAGTAAAAAGGCATTTTTGAGGTGCCTGGGGAAATTTGAACATGAACTGAGCATTACGTAACATTAAGGAGACCTGGCTCATTTTGCTAGGTGTGGTAATGGTATTTTAATTAGATTAAAGGGAAAAAGTCCTCATCTGTCAGAGATGCCTCATGAAGTATTTACAGGTGTCATAAAATGTCTGAGATTTGCTTTTTAAATCTTCAGGGAAAAAAATGCGTGGGACAGAATTATGAAATAAGACGGTCAAAATGTTGATGGTTTTTGAAGCTGGGTATTGGGTACATGAGGGTTCATTAGACTAGTTCCTGAAATTTTCCATTTAGAAGTGTAAAAGATTTTTTAAATTCCCTGGTGTGTCATGGTGTGGTGTGTGGTGCCACTGTATGCAGTACCCCGGCCCTGGTTGTGTCAGAGGAGTGTGGCTGGGGACCATCTGTGGACACTGTTCCCTATCCCTGGGCGTGGGCTCAGCCTGCCCCCTGCTGAAGACATAGTGAGGATTGACCGTGGGCTGTGGGGTCAGGTACATCTGGAGCAACCCCCAAGTTGGCCAGTTGCTTTTTGCTTTTTTGTTACCGTTGCCTCCAGTTCTTGTCAGGAAGCAGGAATAGCTGCCATTGCTTTCCTGTGGGTTGTCACAAGCATTTGATAAAACAGTGCCTGTATAGCTCTGGCTCATTGCCAGGTGGTAGAGATTGTTCAGTTCCTGGCAGCCTTCAGAGGCATGGCACACACTGGGCTGAGGCACAGCATGACTGGGTTCCAGAACACTCTCTTGGGAATTAAGCTCCATTATCTAGAAAATTAAGGACCAATACACGTATTGAAATACACGTGTTATCATGCATGTGCACACCCCTCTGGCTGAATTTGCATGCGCACACGCATGCTCATGCATTCTTGAGAAGACGGGAGTCTGGTTTCCAGGAGGGGCTGGAGGACCAAAGGGTGGAAGAGAAGGAGAGAGATACTCTGAGAAGAGATGCAGCCATGTGACCTGTGGGAAAGCCTGTGTACCCGGTGGCCCAAAGGGACTGAGGTGGCTCTGTTGAAACAAGGAGGGAAAAGGCTGGGGCAAGAGGAGCCCCTGGCTGGAAAGCCAACCGCAAAGGAAGCAGCCAAAGCCATAAGCAGCATGAAGGCCGCTGAGTTTCCCCTGGACCTGCCTGTAGTCCTCCAGCTACCAAGGGCTGGTGACCTCATGGTTCCTAGCTGCCCCCTGCAGCTCCAACCCATCTCCATTTGGTATCCACTTCTTTCTTTGTGGTTGGACCAGAGAAATACAAGCTGACCAGGCCTCCTAAGATCTTTCCTCTCTGAAGAAGCTTCTGGAACTCTCTGAAGAAGCTTCTGGAACTCAGGTCTATGGGTAGCAGGGAGGATGTGCAGGGAGAAATCAGCACCCCTGTTTCCCAAGAAGGGAAGCCAAAGGACGTAGGGCAGAGGGGACAGACAAGCACCCTCCTTGGCCCTCCTCTCCCCTCACCCCAGGCCCACGGACCTCAGGCTAGTTCAGTTCTGTCTTCATCACTGGGAAGGGGCTCTTAATCAGACCCTGCATGGAGGGTGGGAGAGAGGAGACCATTCTGCCTTCACTTGTTCTATTCCAGAGAACTGTTTGGGAGATACTGCTCCTGTCTGCATCACCTTAACACCAATACCGCGCCCCCACCCCAGCTCCCAAGCTCCCAAAGCCAACATTGATTATTGCCACTTCTGAGTGGCCTCTTGCTGCTCAGGTCTGGGGAGGAGGCAATGGAGAAGCCCTGTCCAGCTTCGTCCCAGGAAAGAATAGTTTCTCTGCTAGCCCATCCCCTTTCTCCCCCAAGTTCCCCTTTAGCTTGGGAAGGAGTCCTGGTGAGGTTCCAAGGGGAGTGTCCTGGGGCCACCTCAGGAATCCCCAGGCCAAACAGGGCTGGGGACTGAGACCTCTTCGCAGAGGCCTGGAGGCCAGACAGCAGAAGCTGAGGCCGACGGTGAAGCCCCGGCTCTGGGCCTGGAAGTCAGGTGAGTCTTACTGCCTCCACCAGCAGCTCCCTGCTCCCTCAGGGCACCCCGAGAGCCCTGGGGTGTAGGAGCACTTCTGGGAGGCCCAGCAGCCTGAGAAAACCCTCCTCCTCAGGAACTCCTCCTGCAATGGGGTGAAGCTGAGTACCCCAAGGTGGGTAGCTGTGTCAGGGGAGTCTGGGGACACAGCCCAATCAGCCATAGCTTTTCTTTGAAGCTCCTGTCTCATCTGGAAAAAAAAAAAATCAGGCAAACTTGGTATTCTGACCACAACTCCTCCCTCTTTGTTTTAAATTACTCACCAGTGAAAAATCCTTAGCTTTCTCCTCTGAGTCTTTGAGTCAATTCATATTCCAGGACGCGTTGGCCCTGTGTCTCCAGCGCCCCCCAGAGCACCAGGGACTAGCGAGCCCGTCTGAGGAGCGCGGCTCTGCACGCTGGCACGTCCACCTGGCCACCCTGCTCACAGGCAGCAGGCTTTTTTTTTTTTTTTAAACAAAACAAAATTCAGGGAGTTCTTCATCAAGGGACTGAAATGGTTTCCGAGGGCTGCCAGACCAAATGCTACCAAAACAGATTCTCTCACAATTCCAGAGGCCAGAGGTGTGACATCCACGTGTCAGCAGGGCTGCGTCCCTGGAAGCTCCAGGGAGGAGCCTTGCTGGCCTCTTTCCACTTCTGGTGGCTCCAGATGTTCCTTGGCTTGTGGCAGTGTCACCCCAGTCCCTGCCTCTATCCTTACGAAGCATGGTCTGTGACTGTGTCTCACATCTCCACGTCTCCCTCTCCTTCCCCCTATAAGGACACAGGTGATCACATTTAGGGCCACCCTAAGTCCAGGATGCTCTCGTGGCAAACCTATCTCCAAACAGTACCAGGGGTTAGGACCTGGACATATCTTCTTGGGGGCATGACTGAACCCACCACGGGGGCCAATTCTAGCAACAGGGGTAGGTGGAGTCAGGAGAAGAAATGGAGCAAGAGCCATACCCTCCCCACACCCAAACTAAACATGGATCCATCCTGATCCAGCTCTCCCACTTCTGGGAGGAGATGAAATCAGCTTACTAAACACATACCTGCATGCCCGTGTTTATTGTGGCAAATATTCACAATAGCCAGGATATGGACCAGCCTAGGTGCCCACGAACAGATGGATGGATGAAGGCATGGGGGCACATGCCTATCATCCTAGAGGCTGAGGCAGGAGGATCATTGCAAGTTCAAAGCCAGCCTCAGCAACTTAATGAGGACCTAATTAACTCAGTGAGACCTTGTCTCTAAATAAAAAATAAAAAGGTCTGGGGATGTGGCTCAGTGGTTAAACTCTCATGAGTTCAATTCTTGGTACCTCCTTCCCCCTGGGGAAAAAAAAAAAAGAAAATATGATACACACACACACACACACACACACACACACACACAATACAATATTATTCAGCCAAAGGGAAGAATGAAATCTTGTCATTTTTAGCCAAATATATAGAGATTGGGAAGGGTAGGGGTGGAAGGCATAAAAGGGAGGCTGGATTTGATTGGTGCATCTGGATACATGTATGGAAATAGACACTGAACACCATTAACGTGTACAAGTAATATGTGTTAATTTTTTAAAAAATACTGAAATTCAGACAGGCTGGGTCTTTAGTTCCATCACTGACTGCCTTTTCCCGGCCAGGTGACTGTGCAAGTCATCTGGTCCTCTCTGTTATTATCTTTAAAAGGGGGCATAATAATTGATGTGATTAGTTATCACACTGGATCAGGGTGAAGAGTAAATGGCCTAATGAAATGAGAGCTGGTGGGCAGTTACGAAGCTCTGTCTACTGATGTGCTAATTAGTGGACACCTTGGTCACTCACTGTGGGAGCTCAGGCCAGCCTCTTCGCCTCTCTGAAACTGGTTCCTCATCAATAAAGTGGAATGAAAATAAAAGTACCCACATTGTTGGGCTGCTGGAAGGAGACTACATGGAAGGCACTCAACGTGGAGAAAGTGCTCTGGGGATAAAAGCCACAGGTCGAGGTGGGGTCCTCGTGCAGGGAAGGACTCGTGCCAGAAGAGGCTGGTTTCTTCCTCTTTAGCAAAAAATGTCTTGGCTACCTCCAAGTCTGTGTGAGGATGGGCCAGAAGAAGAGCCACCCTGCGCAGTCCAGCGCCCGCTTGGAGCTGGGGAACGTGAGTGAGGCGGGAAGAACATGTTTCCAGATTTAGGAGGTAAAGGGAACCCTGTACTCCTGGGACCAGCTGCACCTGACAGATGGCTGGTAGTGAGCAGAATGAGCTGAGGGTGACAGCTTTCATTCTTTGGGCTCAAGCCTAGTGGGTTGCCTGTGTTCTGCAACCTGACATCACCCTGCGGAACTCTCTGTACTGCAAGGGCTCCATGCCAGGGTCTAAGGCCAGACATCTTCTGTCTTCAGACTCTGCCCTGAGCCTCAGGGACAGCTTGCCTCATGAGGGGCTCTTTCCTTCCAGAGACTGTGGCATTGGGGTGGGGATGGGAATGGGGTACAGTCCCCCTGGACTCGGCTCCATTTTCCTGACTGGCTTCCCAGTGAATGGGCTGGAGTCAGCTCTCGGTTTCCTCTAAAACACTGCAGAGTGCCAGGAACCCCTGGATGCCTTCCAGAAGGACTGGCTGGTGAGAGACTTGTCCTCTCCAAGGACAGATGGGGGCACTTTTCGTGTCAACACCCTCTGCATGGTGAAGGACACTCCACCTACACTACCCGCTGCATTCGGATGACTGTCATCCCATGAAAAAAATCCTTGCTTCTGGGACAGCCCGCTCATGCCAGTGCCACTACGGTGACTCAGGGTGTCTCTTAAACTCCCTTTGGGCGCTGCCGTCAGAGCCTGTTTACAGCAACCAGATGCTTTGCTTTACAGTCACTCCTCCTTGTTGGCCCCAAACAGCATCTCACAGCCTGATCCTTCCCCATGTGCCAGACTTGGCTCAGAATTACTCTTAAAAAAAAAAAAAAAGCCACATCTGGTATGTTCAGTGGCCTCGTAGTCAGCCTTCTGTTATTACAATAAATACCTGAGATGAAGTGACTTGCAAGAGGAAAGGCTTCTTTTGGCTCACAGTTTGGGAGGTTCCAGTCCATGGTCAGTTGGCCCATGGCTTTGGGCCTATGGCAAGGCAGCACACCTGGGCTGGAGCACATGGCAGAGGAGGCCCTTACCTCATTGACGGGAAGCAAAACCAAAAGGGAAGCAGACCAGGCTCCCACAATCCCCTTCGAGGGGATGCTCAATGTCCAAAGACCTAAAATCTTCCACTAGGCCCCACTTCTTAAGGGTTCCCATAGCCCTGTGATAGCACCAAGCTGAGGACAAAGTCTTTAACACATAGGCCTTCAAGGGACATTCCAGATCCAGTCTGTGGCAAGCCTATAACGCATGTCTTTGAAAATCTACTAAGTCAAGACATATTTGCTGTTTAAGGATGGGTTTGATTTTTGGAAATGATATTAGACCTTCTGAGTCAATTCCAGAAAATTATATAGGAAGAGGGGAGGTTTTTTGTTTGTTTGATAGCAGGGATCGAACCCAGGGGCGCTCAACCACTGAGCCACATCCACATCCCTTTTTATTTTCTATTTTGAGCCAGGGTCTCCCTAAATTGCTTAGGGCCTCACCAAGTTACTGAGGCTAGGTTTGAACTTTTGACCCTCCTGCCTCAGCCTCCTGAGTCCCTGGGATTACTGGAATGTGCCACTGTGCCCCACCATAGAGGGGAGAGCTCTTGAGAGTGGTGGTAACATGGGGACTCCAGATGTGCTGGGTCACTCTGCTCACTCGGCATCAGCCCTCAGCCTGCTGTTTTGCTACTGTTATATCTCCCGGGCACCACAGCAGATGTGGCCAGACAATCCCTCCATTACTGATTTCTGCCCAGGGTTTCTCTACAGCAGAGCAATGTCCCCCTCCTCATCTCAGGAGCCTTTCACATGGTTCTTCAGTGGCTTTCCAGCAGGACTGAGCCTCAGTTGCTCACAGTGGTGAACAGCTCCATTAAGAAAACTCCAACGAAGATCAGTGTCATATGCCTGTAATCCCAGCTGTTTTGAGGCTGAGGTAAGAGCATTGCAAGTTCAAGGCCAGCCTCAACAGCTTAGTGAGACCCTGTTTCAAAATAAATTTTAAAATGACTGGGGGTGTAGCTCCATGGCAGAGAGCTTGCCTGGTACACATGTGCAAGGCCCTGGGTTTGATCCCCCAGTAATGGGAAATTAATCAATGAATAGTAAAAAAGAAAAAAAGAAAACTCCCATTGGCCTCTCTCCTTCCAGGTTTCACTCTGCCCACCCCACTTCCTCCCACTGGAGTTTCCTAGGATCTCTTCCCCAAATAAACCACCCTCAGGAAAAGCTCTGCATTGAGGAACCCGACCAGGAGAGCTGTCCTGCTAGTCTCTTGTGAGGCTTGTGAAGGAACTCAAGGACCATGACAACAGAGCTTGAGGACAGAGTTGGGGGTCCCACGGGAGCTCATGGTGTGTTCAGGCATTACACGTGGCCTCTTTCTTTTGCTCTCTTTTTTCAAAAAGCAACTTTATTGAGATATAACACATGCCATGCAATTCGATTTTAAGTGTGCAATTCAAAGCTGTGTGGTATATTCATGGAGTTGGGCAACCATCATCTCAATTAATTTTAGAGCATTTTCATCACCCCAAAAAGAAACCTGGTGTCCTCCAGTTATTATTCCCCCAGCCCCACTGGCTCATTTCTGTTGCTATGGATTTGCCTAGTCTAGACTCTTCATGTAAGTGGAATATGTACAGTAAGTGGCGGTTTGTGCCTGGCGTTGTCTTCTTAACATACTATCTTCAAGGCATGTCTGTGTTACAGCAGGTATCACCACCTCATTCCTATTTACAGCCGAATAATCATCCATTGTTTAGATACACCACATTTTATTCATCCATCAGTTAATTAATGGACATTCCCAGTTGTCTCCATCTTTGGATTATAATGAATAACACTGCTATAAATATCTGTGTACAAGTTTTTGTGCAGATGTATGTTTTTAGTTCTCTTTGTTATACACCCAGGAGTGAAATTTTTGGGTTGCGTCTCTCCTCTTTTAATATTTAATTTTATTGTTAGATGACATAAGACATTCCCCTTGCTGTGTCACAATTTATTTTTTGTTTTATTTGATTTTTAATTGACACATAACAATTGTACAATGTGGTGCTACTTATGAACATTATGTAATCATCAACTCAGGGTAATTAGCATATCATCACCTTGAACATTTATCATTTCTTTGTGATGAGACAGTCCAAATCCTCTCTTCTAGCTATTCTGAAATATGCAATGCATTATTGTTGACTATAGTCACCTCCTGTGCAATAAATACCAGTACTGAGTCTTCCTAACTGGAACTTAATACCAATTGACCAACCCCTTCCCATCTTCCCTGCCCTATTTCACAATTTAAAAGACACAAAAAGAAAATTCTTATGCTCTCTTCAGTGACAAACAATTTCCCACTTTAAATGTATTTTTGGAGACGTTTCTAGAATATATAAGCAGTTAAGAATGTGCTCCTTTTTTTTTTTACACAAATGGTGATATACTATATACACTGTTCAGTACCTTAATTTTTTTCATGTAATGTGAAATGTTAGAGATTGCACCATGTCATTTCAAAAAAGAACTCTTCATTCCTTTTATAACTATGTAGTATTTTCTTGAATAAAGTGAAATAATTTACTTAAATAATTTAGACTGTCCTCAATTAAAAGGTATTAGGTGGTTTCCAATCTTTTGTTATTACAAACAATAATACAAGGAAAAACCTTGAACAAATATAATTTTCATGAGTGTAAGAAACATTTTGAGAAGGAAAGAACTCTACCAAGAGATCTGTGAATTTCAGTCTTGTCATAATGCCCATTGCCTTCCACAGAGTTACTCCCATTTATTGCCTGTCTGCCATGGATGAACGTGCTTGCACATACCCTTGCCAATTTGATGGGTGAAAAATAATATCTTGGTATAATTTTCATGTGCAGTATTCTTTTTTTTTCCCCCTTTAATTGTAGTATTGGGGATTGAACCTAGGGTCATTCTACTATGGAGCTATTATCCTCAACTCTTTTCAAAAATTTTGGTTTTGAGACAGGGTCTCACTAAGTTGCCCAGACTGGCCTTGAACTTGTAATCGTCTTAACCTCAGCCTCCTGAGTAGCTGGTATCATGGGTATGCGCCACTGTGCCTGGCTACATGTATAATATTCTTACTATTGGTGAGTTCAAACACTCTTCATTCCCTTTTCTGTAAAATGACTGTCTATATCCTTTGCCTATCTTTCCTGTTGGATGTGGTCATTTTCTTGATGATTTGTGAGCACTTATTATTATTATCCTTGTCATGTGGTACTGGGGATTGGACTCAGGGGCGCTTAACCACTGAGTCATATCCCTTGCCCTTTTTAAATATTTTATTTAGAGACAAGGTCTCTCTGAGGTGCTTAGTCCCTCCCTAAGTTGCCGAGGTTGGTGATGAGCTCACAATCCCCCTGCCTCAGCCTCCTGAGCTGCTGGGATAACAGAGGTACCTGAAAGGTGCTTCTTACTTATCAGATAAATAAACCGTCGATTATAAAAGAGGTGCCTAAAGCTTTTCCTAACGGGTTAAGCCTTTTGCTTTTGTGTATTATTGCTCATGAATACCGGGTTTCCCTCCTTAAGAAGGAAGGTATGATGCCGCTGCTCTATTGAACCAGGTGTAGCTGTGTGACTTGCTCTGCTCAATCAAATGCAAACAGAAGTATGTGTGTCACTTTGGGCTGGAACTTGCCTTGCTAGTGCTTTACACACTCACCTTCCCTCTGCATAGCGATGGTTGTGGCTTCAACTTGAGAACCCCAAGTGAAGGTGGCTATAAGACAACATGGGAACAGAGGGCCCAGTTAATCTGCAGGGGCTAGGTGGCGTGAGCAGGGATGGCATTTTGTTGCCTCAGGCCATGAATATTTTGGCCTTTCTCTTGCAGCAGCATACTTAATCCATCCTGACTTACACGTGATTTTTGCCACAAAGAAATTTATTTTGATGAGGTTAAAATGTTCAACCTTTTATTTCATGACTTCTGGGTTTGTATCAGATCTTCCTCATTTCTAGATGATAACGATGGTATCCAGTGGTACCAGAGATTGAACCCAGGGACACTTATACCCAGCCCTTTTTATTTTATTTTTTATTTTGAGATAAGGTCTTACTAGGTTGCCTGTTAAATTGCTGAGGCTGGCCTTGAACTTTTGATCCTCCTGCCTTAGACTCCCTAGTTGCTGGGATTAGAGGCATACACTGTGCCTGACCTGATTATTATTTTTAACATCTTCCTGGGGTTTGTTGAAAATCCATTATTTCTCTCCCAGTTGGGCACCATTCAAGTGACGAGGGTTGTCCCATACTTTAAACAATGGAGCCTGGGGTGGCAGCTGTTTACCTTTGGGCCACCACTATAACCAGTCTCTGTGGGCTGCTGCTAAAGACTTGACTGCAGAGATTTATTTCAATCAGAAGCTTATTTTCTCACAGAAGTCCAGAGTTGGTTATTCTGGAGCTGCAATGTCAGCTCCAGGGGCATCAGAGACTTAGACTTCTACATGCTTCTGCTTCCCCCTCCTTCGACAGCTTTCTTAGACTTCAGGGCCCAAGATATCTGCTGGAGCTCCAGCCATCGAAGCTGAGTTCTAGGCAGGAAATGGGGTGGGGCAATTGCTCATCCTTTTTAGAAACTTTCCTGGAAGTCTCACCTCCATCTTCTTTCATATTTGATTGCCCAGAACTTGGTCATAGGCCACCCCTCACTTCAAAGGGATAAGAAAGGTAGTGTCTGGGGATTTGGTGTGATGAAGCTGCAGCCCCCTGATGAAGCAGGGGGATAGGGAAATTCTCCAACAGCCAGGCTTTGGGGGCAGGGCCAGCTCCAAAGAGTTCCATGGTGACAAATCCCAATAGAGGACATTACATCCTTCACCACTCCCAGGCTGTCTCCAGCTGTGGGGACTCCCTGAGGTGGCTACACCTGTGTGTGGGAGAGAACAGCTGGAAGGGAGCCGGGCCTCTTCCCTGAGCATCGAAGCCCTGGGGGCTTGGAGCCATTGGGCCCTGACTGGCACCGACTGGCTGCGGCTTCAAGTCCTCTGAACCCGTTTTCCTCACCCTGTAAACCTGGGTAACAGGACGGCTTCCTGGAGTGGCTGTGACGAGAGTAAACACCTTTGGAGGGTCTGTGGGGGCTGGAGGAGGAGGGTGTGGCGCTGAGCTCCCCACACTCCCCACCGCTTCCTCATCTCCTTGGGGACTTTCACCAGCTCCATGAACCCAGGGTGGCCTGCAGCCCCCCCACTTCCTCATCGCAGCTCCAGGCCCAGGCTGGCCTCTCTCGGGCAACGGGGGGCATCACGAAGCCGACCAGCCCCTTAAATATCTTCACTGACTCCATCCTACGCCCCCAACTTTCCTAAACAGAGCTCTCGCTGCTTCCTTTCTCTCCCTGCCCCACCTCCGACTCTCCTCGGTTGCCTATTGTTGCTCAGCCCTGGTATCAATCAGGAAAGGCTAGCCTTATGTCTTGCTAACCAATAGGCCTTCGTCTAAGTGCCTTGGTCTCTACGTGATTGTTCCTTATTTTCACAAAATCCACATGACCCTCTAAAAAGCTGTCCTCTGTGATCCAACAGTCACCATGAAGAATGAGGAGAGACCGGGGGACTCGCAGTCTTCTTTTCTCTTCTGTACTTCAGACAGGGAGGGCTGCTTAGACCCATAGTCCCTTGGTGAGAGCAAGGGAGATGTTTCTGCTAGAATGAGCAGCTGGGGAGCTGGGGAATTGGGGAGCACAGAGATAGCGTGTGCAGTGAAGTCCCCATACAGAATGCAGTGACTGTGTCTGCCAAGAGCCTGCTACAGGAACCCACTACCATCATGTCCAGGTTCCTGCCTGGCCCTCAGCAAGCCCTTGATCTGGGCTGCCCAGCCCCTCCCAGCCCATGCCCGCTTCTCCCTGGTCTGAACTCCGCCCCAAAGGAGTCTTCAAAGTCCTTCCTCTTGCCCATCCTCATGGTTTTCTTCTACTTTATCAACCGTCACCCTCTCGGTCTCTAGTTCTCAGGACCCTCACCAACTTCAGTCTCCTTGAGGCCTCCTTTTGGCTCAACTCTTCCTGCTCTCCCTCCTCTGAGCTCCTCCTGGGCTTATTTTTAAACTTCTCATCCCTGTCTAGGGTAGGGAAGAAAGATAATAGTTTCTTTAACCTTCAGATGTTCTTAGTTGGAGTGGACCCCGGGAACAAAAGGCAGATGGACAAGAGAAAAACAGAAGCTGAGTAACATTCGTGTTTCATCTCTATATGGGAGACATCAGGGAACCAAGTGTTCTAGAAGAGGTGGCTGCAGATTGCCACTTACATAGTATTCTCAATAAACAACATTCAATTTTCAGAGAAGTGACAAGATAAGGGAGTCAGCTTGTGGAAGGTAAATGGTTGGCAGCTAACAGCTAGTTAAGATGGCGTGTTGATGTAGGTTCCTCGGGTGTATGAGGTGGGGAACCTGTGTCCCCACTGGTAGAAGAGGGGCAGGAATCTTTTGTCTTTGTAAATTTACGTCCTGCTTCTAGGCAGTGGTGGGGACTGCAGGGAGCTTTCCTGCATCTGCTGCCTAATTTGCTTTCAGCTCAAGAATCCTTCCTGTTTGGAGGCTGCCTTTGGAGATCAAGTGCTGTGTTTTACTGTTCTTTGCCCTCTCAGGCCCCTACTCAGTAGGGTTCTCAATTACTTTAATTTCCAAATGGTGATAAGTCATCTATTAAATTCCAGATATGGAAGGGTGTGGTGGAGCACCCTGCTGTAGAAGCAGCAGCTCGGGAAGCTGAGGCAGGAGGATTGCAAGTTCAAAGCCAGCCTCAACAATTTTCGGAGGCCCTAAGCAACTTAGGGAGACCCCATCTCAAAATAAAAAATAAAAAGGGGTGGGAATGTGGCTCAGTGTTAAGTACCCCTGGGTTCAATTTCTAGTACCCAAATAAATAAATACCAGGCACAAAGCTAGGTACTGGGGATTCAAAGTACGGTAAAACATGGTCCTGGAAAGTTAGAGACTAGCATTTCTATGAGCCTGCTATGTATTACGTAAGGATTAAGAAAGAGTGAGAAAGAGAGTGTAATCTTCCCAGGGTTGAATTTTGTCTCTGGTGTTAAATGAGCTAAAAGATTTTAGGCAAGTTACTTAATCTCTAGCCTGAATTTTCTCATCTTCAAACATGGTAATGACCACTGGGCACAGTGGTATTACACTTATAATCCCAGCTACTCGGGAGACCGAGGGAGTAGGATTGCAAGTTCGAGGCCAGTTTGTGCAGCTTAGTGAAACCCTGTCTAAAAATAAAGAATAAAAGGGCTGGGGATATAACCCAGTGGTATAGTGCCCCTGGGGGTTCAATCTCTGATATGTTATAATAATAATAATAATAATAATAATAATAATAATAATAATAATTGATGATATTTACCCTCATACTTGCTTCCTGGGACCACTATAACAAAATGGATGTCTTATAATAACAGAAATTCATTCTCTCATAGCTCTGGAGGCCAGAAGTCCAAAATCAAAGTATTGGGAAAGCATATACCGTCTAAAGGGTCAAGGGAAGGGTTCCTAGCTCTGTGGATCCCGGCACTCCTTGGCGTTCCTTGGCTGACAGCCCCAGCATTCCAGTCTCTGCCTCCATCTCTACGTGGTTTTTCTGTTTCTTTGTCTCTCTGTCCTCTTCTCTTCGTAGGAAGCCATCGGTCCTTGGATTCAAGACTCACCCTCATCTAGTATGACCTCATCTTAAGTAATTACATCTGCAAAATCCTAGGTCTAAATAAGGTCACACTGTGAGGTTCTGGGTTGGCATGAATTTTTGGAGGATACTTAGCACCCTGCTACACCTACCTCACAAGATTATTGGAGATTTAAATGAGGTGAGGCCTATAAAGCATTTGGCACTGTGCTTGCCATAGAGCAAATCTCACGGAATGTTAGTCACTGAGGACAGCTGATTATTAGGATTATTTTATTTGCAAGTGTAAAAGACTCAACTGAGTGCTGGGGTGGCTAAATCTGGGTGCTTAATTGCAGTTGTAGGAATGTTTTCTCTTTTTCTCTCGGCTCCCTTTGCTGTTTTATCCTTACTTAGGCACATGCTCCCAGTGAGGTGGCAAAGCAGGTCCAGGCTTCATTTGACCAGCTGGTCAACCTTAGAGGAAAAACAGCAACCCTTGCTCAAGAATTACACAAATGTCCCAGAATCGATGCCCATGGAACCAGGCTGGACCATGAGCCTATCCCAGAAGCCATCTCTGACTAGGAGATGGAGTATCCTGAACTGGGGGTCGGGAGGAGGGTCAGCCGAAGCTGAACGGCTTGAGTGGCAGGTGAAGGAAGGATATTTGCTAAAAGAGAAATCAGAATGGTGGACCATCGGATGCCGAGCAAAACCAAAATCTTCTGGAGAGTGAGCCGATGCGGTGGCCTGCTCCTCCCACGGGTGCCTGGGACAGCGTGGGAGTTCAGTAAAGGCGTTTGGAATGCAGGATGATGCAGGAAAGAACAAGTTAGGCATCAAGTAAATTGCTCAGGTAGTTTTTTTCCCCCCATTCATTACTTCCCACAGTGGCAGATGTGGAAACTGAGACTCAGTGGGTTTGTTTGTTTATTTATTTTTTGTTATACTGGAGATTGAACAAGGACATATTGAACAAGGGCTCTACCACTGAGCCACGTCTCCAACCCTTTTAATTTTGAGGCAGGGTCTTGCTAAGTTGCTGAGGCTGGCCTTGAACCTATGATCCTCCTGCCTCTGCCTCTTGAGTAGCTGGGATTACAGCATGTGCCACTAAACCTGGTGCCTAGACTGAGTGATGGGTTCAAGATGACAAAAGGGAAAGGTGGTAGAGTTAGGAGTCACAGCCAGGTGGGTTTCCCTGAGTGTCTGCACTATTTCCATTACACCATGCTGCTCTGTCCACTGAACCCACAGCCAGAGAAGAAGGAATTTAAGCACACAGCACTGTGAGGTGTGGCAACAAAAGAAGCTTGTCCCTGAAGGCACCGAGGAGGAGGAGGAGGAGGAGGAGGAGGAGGAGGAGGAGGAGGAGGAGGAGGAGGAAGGAGAGGGAGAAACTGAGGGGGATGTAGTGGTGAATCCATCCTGAGAAAGTCATCTGGGACTGGAGGAGGAGGACATTCCTGGAGCTCTGAGAGAGCCACCTAAGTGGGTGAATTCAGTGACCTCATCTGCCTGAACAGCTGCTGTAACCCTGAGAGGGAGGAGCACAGCAGGCCTCTGGGTTTCGTCCATAATTGATAATACACATTTTATCTTTGCTAGTAGCATTCCACTGAATAAATATGCCATGATCTTTTCTTTGGGGGGGGAGGGGTACTGGGGATTGAACTCAGGGGCACTTGACCACTGAGCCACATCCTCAGTCCTATTTTGTATTTTATTTAGAGACAGGGTCTCACTGTGTTGCTTAACGCCTCACTTTTTGCTGAGGCTGGCTTTGAACTCGAGACCCTCCTGCAGCTGGGATTACAGGCATGTGCTGCCAATGCGCCTGGCTGCCATCATCTGTTCTCCATTCTGTTGTTGATGACATCCTGTTGTTTTCAGTGTTTGGCTCTTAGGAATAAAGCCACTAACAGTCTTGTGCATTTCATTTGGTGGCCACAGCACTCATTTCTGTTGGGTGCACACAGGAGTGGAACCGTAGGGTCATCCGATCTTTCCATCCCGCACTGGCTGCCTCCTGTTTAAAACCCTCAGAGAGTGCAGAACCCCTGTCTGCCTTGAGTCTCTTGGCCTGGAGGCAGGGGGTTGGACCCGATGATCTCTTGAGGTCCCACTTAGAATTCTCCCGAAAGGTTTTGGCTCCTGCTTCTACCAGCATTACTGTTTGCTTATGAAAACGTTTCCCTCGATTAGCCAAGTAATGACATCTTAAAACTGTAGAGCTAATATATTACGTAATAAAACACAGGAGCAAATCTCTTTGACACATACTGGTGATTTACTCTGCCAGCCATAAAGATAATTACATTTCAGGTTGATATATAAAAGGCGGCAGGCAGAGCTTATGAAGAATTAGCGTAGCATGGTGTCAGACCTCTCCAGCCACGTGGACCTGTTCATCACTCCTCTTGAAGCCAGTCGGCGCTGCCCAGCAACTGGCCACCACTGCTGTGGGAAGTGGCTAGTTGCACTGAAGGCCAGGTAAAGAGGGCCCAGCTTGGGGTGCCAGCATTTATTCCTACAGGCAGCTCTGTGACATAGCAGGAGAACATTCTGGCCTAGACATGGTGGGCACCCTGTTACTGATTTTCCACCCCCAGCCTTAAGCAACTCGACCAAATATTCTCTGGGAGACAAGATGCTCCCCAACTCCTTGCTCTATTGCTGGAAGAGGTTTATAGTGAATGCTCTGAACATCTAGGGCTAATTTTCCAAAGCAAGTGTCAACTCTCTCAGTCTTATGAGTATCAGTGAAATGACAAGAACAAGGGACAGAGTATTTGCACTGGGGCTCAGAAAACAATACCCCAAAGTATGACGCTTTGGTCTGCTGATTACTTCAAACTGAAAGAGCTCAGAAAACAGCAAATGCAGGACAGGTTTCTCTGAAGCTTCCTTCTCTTCCTAGCAGCAGAATCCTCCAGGAGTATATTCAGTTATTGTGAATCCCTTTCCCAGATGTCAAATCCATCGGGGAGACTGATGTGTAAGGGGTGCAAGGAAGTTTCCCTTGCTCTCTGCAGGCTTGCTGCAATAGACTAACAGAGACAAATTAATTAGTAGAGCAGATTTATTAACGTGCAAAATGTGAGGAGGGAGAGAATCACAGGACAGGGTTAAATCACAAGAGTGTGACACCTGTTAGCCCCAAATTATTCAGAAACTTGTGTACTCCATTTCTGCAGAGGAGGCGAAGACTGGGGAATGTAAATGATATTGAGGGGTCTAGTAAATGATGCTTAGGGGAACTTAATGAATTTGTGGACCATAAAACAGCCGGGACAGTGTGTTTGGCCTACCGAAAAGATGATGATTTGTAAGTGATTCTCTGTGGGATCTTTGAGGACAATGATATGTGACAAAAGTCTCTTCAGCTGAGTTGACAGACTCCCATCTTTTTTCCTGTGACATTTCATGAAAGCTTGAGGAAGGGATTGGAAGTCATTCTTTCTTGTTGGTGACCCGGACTTTAGGCAGATAAACAGACTTTGCAGAAAGCTGTCCCCTGCACTGGGGTGGGGGTTGGGGGGGATGGAGAAGATGAGATGGGGAAGGTGAGAGGGAGCTGGATTCTGAGGTGTGTCAAAACCACAGTCTTGCCAACGCCGTGGCACACACCTGTAATCCCAGCGGCTCAGGAGGCTGAGACAGGAGAATTGCGAGTTCAAAGCCAGCCTCAGAAACTACAAGGTGTTAAGCTACTCAATTGAGACCCTGTTTCTAAATACAAAATAGAGCTGGGGATGTGGCTCAGTGGCCAAGTGTCCCTGAGTTCAATCCCCGGTACCAAAAAACAAAACAAACAACAACAACAACAACAAAACCCAACCAACCAAACAAAAAACCACAGTCTTTGGGGTATCCTCTGCTGAGCCCCAACAGGTGCACATCATAGGAAGAAAGATTAGAGTTGACAACATGTCCAAAGCCCAAAAGAACTTTGTCACAAAATATCACTTGTTCTTCTGGCCCGTTCATCTTTCCTAAGAATTATTTACCCTCCCTCTAAATTCCTGACATGCCCTGTTCCCTCCTCCCCTGCGAGAGGATACAGAAGCCTCTAAATCTCGCTGAGTTACTGGGTCTTCGATCTCCTGTGATACCCCGTGAACATATAAATCGTCTGCCTTTTCTCCTATTAATTGTCTGCTATGAATTCATCTTCCTAGACTCAGATACAGACCCACCAGAAGGTAAAAGGGGGATTCTCTGTGACCCATCTTGGCAACTGGGGCTGCCCTGGTGCCACTGACTTCCAGGAAACCCTTCTTGGTGTTCCCTGCTGCCCCAGACCAGGAGGCAAAGGCCCAGAAAGAGATCGGGACTCTGGGTGGATCTCAGGCATCTGTATCCAAACTCCCTGCTAGCTTAGAAGCAGGAAACCGAGGAACAGAGAGTCCGCTTGGCCCTCCAGACTCTGCAAAAGAGGAAAAAGGCCTTTTCCTTCTACTCCTTTTAGTCTCCTAGGCTGGGACCCTTGTAACAAAAGGCGATTAACAAGAGAAAAACAATGCATACACTTCATGCATACCTAGGAGGCCATGCTAGTTAGCTTTCTATCATTATAACAAAATACTTGAGAGAATCAATTTATAAAGAGAAAAAATTTATTTTGGCACTGTTTTGGAGGCTCCCGTTCAGACTGGCCCTGTTGTTCTTGGCCTGTGGCGAGCCACATGTCATGGTGGGAGTGTGTGACAGAGCAGAACTGCTCATCTAGTGGCCAGGAAGCGAAAGAGAGAAAGAGAAAGGGTCCTAAAATCCACTTCAGGGGCACACCCCCCAATGACTTAAGGAGCTGTCATGAGGCCCCACTTCTAAAAAGTTCCACTACCTCCCAGTAGTGCCACCCTGAGGACCAAGCCTTGAATATACGGAACTTTAGTGGACATCCAACGTCAGAATTATAGCAGATGCCCTGGAAAACATAAGTAACTCTCCAAGTGGTGGCTTAGAATTCAGATTGAAATGTCATCTTCAGCAGAAACAAGAAAAGGGGACCCCAGTAATGAGGGGGTGACCCCCCAAAATACAGTGCACATGGGTTAGGTTTGTTACACAGATTAAAGTTGGCGCCTTCTCCACTGATAAGCTCTCTGATGATTCAGAGTCTCGCTTCTTACAAGGAGACACTTACAAATAGAGATTTCCTTTATAGATGTAAACTTCCCTTACAAAAGGGCACCGGCTCCTCTGTTTCAGAGCTTCCCATGTCTGCTGCTTCTCAAAATAATCAGCTCAAAATACTTCTGATGCCAAACAGGCATATTTTGGGGTGGGATATTCTGGTCTGCTATAGTCATATTCTGGGATGTCATATTTTGCTCTCACATAATTCACAGAGAAAATCAGTGTCAGGGCTGAGACTAGAAGCCAGGATGAGAAGTGTAGAGCTAAAGATGTGGAAATGTTGCTACCATTCTGGGTGAAGGAGCCCAGAATCCAGTGAGGTATCCATGCCTTCTTTTTCCCTTGGCACAAACCAGAGTTTCAGAGGAAACCTGCTGCGTCCCGGCTGCTTCCTTCTTGATTCTCCATCCCTTCTCTGTTGGTCCAAGTGGTGGAGGCACATCTAGGGGAGGGTCCTTTTGATGGCACTGGATGGACGGAATAAGCCCTGGAGAACTGATGGGTGGATTTGCGCAAAGGTGGCGCCTGGAGTGAGCTATGGGGCCAGGGAAGCTCTGATGAGCCCTTTGGACTGGGACCCAGACCCCTGGGTCCTCCCTCCCTCACCTCTCCTCCTGAAATTCTGAGACCAAATCACCTTAAGTCTCCCACTAGGAAATGTCTTCACCTTCCCAAATCTGGGGAGAATGCCTACATCTGGCCAGATGGGGTTATTATTCATGAGCCCCAGGACCTCAGGAAGTGGAAGGTAATGTTGCAGATATATATCAAAACAAACAAACAAACAAAAACCCTTTTCTACTGAGCCTGGTGCCACAGGGTCTGTAATCCCAGCTACTCAGGAGGCTGAGGCAGTGGGATGTTCAAGGCAAGTTCAAGATCAGCCTCCACACTTTTGTAGACCCTATCTCAAAATTTAAAAAATACGAAGAGCTGGGGATGTATCTCAGCAGTAGAGCACCCCTAGGTTCAATCCCCATTACCTCAAGGGGCTCAGGGGCTTCCTCTGGTCCCCTGAGCCAGATCTACCTCCTGGTCCTACATGCAGAGAAGGGTGGATGGCAGGGCAGGTTTGGTGGCAGTTTGGGAGTCCCTTGTGGGTTCTAGAATGTGCAGACTCAGCCGGACCCCTGAGCTGCGGCCCCAGCACCTACTTAGTCACAGAGGCCGACAATATGAGTTGGGGGTGGTGGAGTTCCAGAAATGCCCAAGCCCCTCTTCCTGCCCATTGTCTCCTCCCACACAGTCTCCAGGGAATCCCTCCGCAGCCGGGCCTGGGAGGCAGTTTGACAGGCTGCGGATCGCGGAGCACCGGCTGTTTGAATGACAATGGGGCGGGTGGGCCGCGGGGCGTCCATTTGTTCTCCTCTGCGGAGGAGGCTGATAAACAGCTCGCCACTAAAGACCGCATCTGCACGTCCACAGGCTTCTGGGAGCATTCCCAGCGGGGATCACGAGAGAAGATGAATCGCGTTGAATGACACAGGACATGGCAGATTGGATGTTTAATTTGGGTATCTCTTTAGAACACCCCCACACCCACCTCCTCGGCACCCACTTAGCATCCTGCCGGAGAGAAAGCCCTGCTCCTCACAAATTGCCTTGTCAGGCGCAGAGAAAAAAATCCCAACGTGACTGATTTCTAGGTGGATCCCTCCAAGTGCGCGGGAAGGGACCAGCACGACTGCATAATATGTTCCTTCCTCCAAGACGAGGCATTGTATGGGAGCCAGAGATTTGAGTCAGACATGAGGCAGGACAGCCCGTGGAGGGAGGAGAGGGACAAATGGAGGTGTGGATTTATTTAGTCTTGCGGGGTGGTGGTGGGAGGACCAGGGGACACTTCCTGGGGTCTGGTGGCTGCGGAGAAGGGCCTGCAGGGCCTGGAGGAGGAGACCGGCTCAAGTCCACCAGCGCGCAAGCCTGGCAGAGGTGGAGGCGGCTGTAGACAGGTTTCCCTGACCGCTCCAGCACAGCGCCAAACCGGCAGATCACAACTTGTCATTCCTGCTTTCCTTGCAGCCTCACCTGCCGCCAGATCTTTCCAAACAAGGAGAGGAGCTACAAACATGGCAATCACCATCCCCAGAAGTGGCAGACAGCTGTGGTGCATGGCCAGAGCCTGGCAGAGCCGCTGGGAAAGAAGCCATGGACTGTGGCAGTCCCCCCAGTCCATCTGGAGCTCACCCGCAGGACCCCCTCAAGGAATGTTGGGGTGTTCACTGGCATGCTCAGCAGAGCAGGGCTCAACCTTCCAGAACTAGCCTCTGAGAAGCAGCCAGCTCAAGAGGCAGTTCTGGGACGAACCCTGGGGTTTGGGGAGGGTGGCATTTCCACTACTATTTCCTGTGTGCCTTGGGCAAGTCCTCTGGCCCCAGCAGCTTCAAATGCTGCTGGCAAGAGTGAGGGTCTCTTTCACCCAGCCTTGTCCTTCTGTGGTCCTGGAAATCCCTTAGGGGAGCTAGTGGTGTCACCTGGCCCCTGAGGCTCAGGAAGCACTCTTTCCAGGCTGTGGAGTGGCGGTACTTTCTTCCCTCATAGTCCTCATGGCTGCTTGAAACCAGCTCAGAGGAGCCATGAGGTGGCTGTGTGGGCTGGAGAGGGTTAGCGAACTAGCTCTGGAATAGGCTGAGTGAATCTGGTGCTTAAGCGTTTCAGAGGACAGGAGGGAGGGGCTCCTTGGTGGGCTGACACAGGTGCATCTAGAAGCCCCCCACCTTCCTTCCCATTATCCGCTGGTTCTTCTTGCGCATGTGAGAACAGCACCAGGGGTGCCGGCCTCCCAGATCTGCCCGTCTGTCTTTCTGTGAGCTGTCTTCTGCTGGATGTGCAAGCCCTGGGTCGAGTCCCCATCACTGTGGGGTCTGCAGTGTGAGAGTGGGGTGCCTGAGTCTGGTTTCGCTCAGGTGTCTTCTCAAATCGGAAACCATTTACTGTCCAGCTCCCAGTCCAAGTGACACTCTCCCACAAAGCCTACCTTCCCAGTTTCTTCCCATCAGGTAGTGGATGAATGCCACACAGAGAACAGGGCCAGCAAAGGGTCTAAGGACAAGAAAGCTGAAGGGAGGAAGGAGGAACCTACTTACTTAAAAACATTGCTTTGAAGAGCTGGAGTATAACTCAGTGGTGGAGCACTCGCCAAGCATGCACCACACCCTGGGTTTGATCTTCAGCACTGCAAAAAATTAGATTAAAATATTTCTTTGATTGCTGGGCACGGTGGCGAATACCTTTAATCTCAGTGGCTCGGGAGACTAAAGCAGGAGGACCGCAAGTTCAAAGGCAGCCTCAGCAACTTAGTGAGGCTCTAAGCAACTTTGAAAGACCCTGTCTCTTTAAAATTAAAAAATAAATAAAAAGGCGGGGGGCGGGGTGGCTGGAGATGTGGCTCGATGGTTAAGCACCCCTGGGTTCAATCCCTGGTACCAAAAAAAAAAAAAAATTCCTTTGACTTAAAAAACAATGTAGGTGGGAAAATACCATGACCTTATGGAAGTGAGGGTGGCAGAGGATGTCACCAGTCATCCTGACACATCACAAGATTGGGATTGGGTGCAGAGGCAGCTTTCAACAAGGTATATGGGGACACCTGGACTTTCTTTGGTGCCAGGCTCTTCCTGTACCCTCTGCAGGGACTGAATGTCCTCATGTTCTGTGCAAATCACCTTGTTTTCAGCAGTCTCCCTAGGAGTCATTTACACCTGCATTAGGAGCCAAGTTCTGGGCTGGGATGTAGCTTGGTGGTTGGTGTTTGCCCAGCACACACGAAGGCTTGGGATTAATCCAGAGCACTGCTAAAAGACATAAACCCTGAGGGACAGCTTGTGTAAATTCCTAGGTCACCTTATCTGAAGGCATTTATGTTTAAGTGATCTTAAAACTTTTATGTCTAACTCAGGGCTTGTTCCCTGGTGTGAAAATCAATGTTGACAGCACCTAGGGACTCAGAGTCCCCCCAAATTGCACTAGGTAGGAAACAGGCCTACATATTCCTAAGGGCCTCCTTCCTCTCAGAAGGGAGTTAGTCCCCTCCTGGTTCGCTCTGCCTCATCTGAATCATCTTCAGTGAGGCCTCCTTTGGTTAGGGTGATTTTGGAGAGCAAATTGTTGGATGGAGTGGGGAGGGAGGGTGTTGCGATGCCAGCAGCTCCTCCTCACCAATCCCGGCTGCCAGTTTGCCCACCCACCGCAGCAGCCCCTTCTGTCTTCCCGTGGGTCATGAAATCGTGGAACAAAAAGCTCAAGATAAATGTAATCAGAAGACCCTAGTCCTCTTCTTCATTTTGTAGCTGTTGCCTAATTTATTTTTTTTTAAATGGATACATTTTTTATACCTTTATTTTATTTATTCTTTTTTTTTTTTTTTTTGGTACCAGGGATTGAACCCAGGGGTGCTTAACCACTGAACATGTCGCCAACCCTTTTTAATATTTTATTTAGAGACAGGGTCTTGTTAAGTTGCTTAGGGCCTCGATAAGTTGCTGAGGCTGGCCTTGAACTTGAGATCCTCCTGCCTCAATCTGCCGAGTAGCTGGGATTACAGGTACATGCCACTGTGCCTGGTTTATTCACTCATTTTAATGTGGTGCTGAGGATCAAACCCTGTGCCTCCCACATGCTAGGCAAGCGCTCGACCACTGAGCCACAACTGCAGCCCTGTGTTGCCTAAGTTTTATCCTCAGTTTTCCTGTTCGTAAAAATGGGGATGATGGTGAGATAAACACCAGGTTGTGAGGCTTAAATGGACTCTGATAATAGAAAGGACTTGGTAGCCTGCAGAGTGATGTCAGGTGCAAATTATTATTGTCATTCCTACTCCTATGCAGCAGGAAGTGGGGCACCTGGCCAGACCACTCCACCTCAGGGTGAACATCACTCATCAAACCACCTCCCACCTGTACAGGTGAACATTCTGTGGCAAAGGCCAATAACAACAGCAGCAAAACCCCCAGACGAGGGTATGATGGCTATCCGTGTCTTTGCCCAACAGGAGACAAGTCAGGTGAGGACCCTCCAAGAAGTCAGGGAAGCTTTCATGGGAGGCTGCGGAGGGAAGGTGCTTGGAGGAAGGGCAAGGTCTTTTCAAAGAGCAAGTCGATCCTCACTGTCAACCCACACCCTCCAACACTGAGCATCGCTGGGTGCCCATACCCACGCAGGACGTTGTAGAGGACCCCAAATAACTGTCCAGTTGAGATGAGGTAGACCTCCCTTCCAACATGGAGATATAGGCAACAGGAAGTGTTCAGCTTTCTCTCCTCTACCCTAGGCACTTTTGATAATGTGAGTCTCTGAAGACTTCCTTTTTTTTTTTTTTTGTACCAGGGATTGAACCCAGGAGCACTTAGCTTCTGAGCCACATCCTCAGCCCTTTTCATTTTTTATTTTGAGACAGGGTCTTGCTAAATTGCTTAGGACCTCACTAAATTGCTGAGGCTGGCTTTGAACTTGCAGTCCTCCTGCCTCAGCCTCCCGAGCCACTGGGATTACAGGTATGTGCCACCGCGCCCTGCTGGGCTTTGGTCTTGAAAGGGATTGTGAAACCCCAGCCCCTTCCTCTTCCTCTCTCTCTCTCTCTCTCTCTCTCTCTCTCTCTTTTTTTTTTTTTTTTTTGCATCCTGGCCGTGAGAGGAGCAATTTACTCTACCATGTGTTCCCTGTCATGATGGGCTGCCTTAACACAGGCTCCAGAGAAGTAGCACCTACAGACCACAGGCTGAAATCTCTAAGACTGGACCAAACAAACCTTTTTGGTTCATAAGTTGATTACCCCCAGGCATTTGTCACAGTAATGGAAAACTGACTAACACTATTCCATCAACAATGGTGCTCTGAGGGGAAACAGAATCCTCTTCAGTTGGACAGACAGCATGTCCAGCTGGGAGGGAAGGACACGGCTGTGCTGGGAATCACAGCAGGTTTATTTTCTGTCTTCCAACAGCAGCTGACACCAGCTAGGTGTCCTACAATTCAGTTCAATTCTGATACCAACTACCTGGTGTTAGTACAGACCCTCCAGCTTAGGGGACTTGATCCCATAAGGCTGCCCCACATCAGATGCCAACTCAACATCCTGGGTGTTCCTGAGCCCCCTGCATTTCCGCCTGGCCAGCTACAAATTCAGAAGTTCTTATACTTCCTCCTGTCCCACCTTTAGGTTTGACAATTCACTACAGTGACTCAGTGGGAGCACTATATTTATGATTACTATGAATAACCCAATGGAGCTATATATATGGCAAGGTCTGGAAGAGTCCCAAGTTCAAGAGTTTCTGTCTCCAAGGAGTCCAGGTGCACCACCCTCCTGGTGTCTCAGCATCAATATGTTCACAACCAGGAACCTATCCAAACCTCCTGGTTCAGAGTTTTTATTGAGGTTTCATCACGCAGGCATGATTGATTAAGTCATTGACCACATGACTGAGCTCAGTTCCAGCCCCCATATTCTCCCTGGAAACTAAGGGTGAAAGTTCCAACCTCTAATCACTTGGATGGTTTGCCTGAGGACCAACCCAGCTCCTGCTTTGGAACTGTCTAGGATACCTGCCATGACTCCTGTCATGAGCAGAAACTCAGGCATGGTTGGAAGAGGTTAGTTATGAATAACAAAGGCACTCCCAGCACTCAGGAAATCCCAAGAGGTTTTTGAAGCTCTGTGCTAGGAACCTGGGACAAAAACTAAATACATTTTTAAAATTTTGCCTGGACTTCCTAGTTCACAGAAAGTCCAGACCATGATGGGGAAGGAGGAAGGGGAATCGGAGGGTGTTGAAGGGTCGGCGATGGCATCCTGGGAGGAGCACCTGGAAGGATGAGGGAGGGAGGTTGAAGAAGGAATGTTGGAGGGAGCCAGGATCACAGTCAGCAGTTGACTGGAGGAGGGCTGGCCCACAGACCAGGGGGGCTCTGAAGGAGGAATTCAGACCACTGACCTAAAGTGACAGGGAACCGGCTCCAGCTGCAGCTGCCTGGTAATGGAGTGGGCTGCCCTGGCAGGTGAGGGGCTCCTGGGGGTATTTTCAGAGCTGGAGATGAGTTCCCTGTGAGCAGTGACTCAGTCAGGTTTGCTCCCTGCTGCAGGCCTGGGGCCTGGAGATCACTTGGAAAGAGTAGATCTTTAATAAATATTTGGTAAATATTTATTTGTTGAATGCCCATTTGTCAAGGTGAGAGAAGGGAAGTTAGATTCAATAGCATGAAGGCACAGGCCCACTCATAAATCTTGAGAAGCACCTACCTCATCCAGCCATCGCTGGCTTTTGAGGCCAAAAAAAAAAAAAAAAAAAAAAAAATCTCTCTTTAAGCAGCTCAGTTAGTGGGGGAGACAGACATTTATCTCTAGAAAGACGTTCAATAAAGAACAAACCAATTCCAGTTAGATATGGCAGGTTGAACCCATCTGTTAGTTTACACTTTCCTCAGAGCCCATGGAAATGACCAGAAAAGGATGTTATTAAAAAGCATAAGCCCATCAGTTCAAAGGTGAAATGCAAATGGAGACTTCTAGGTAAAGATGGTGAATTGAACACACACGATTAATTTTATACTTCTTGAAAACCCTAAAGCAACTGTAAAGGGATACATATATATTTTTAGCTCAGAAGCTCACAAAGATGGAGAGAATGAGAGAGAGCAGACAGCAGCTCAGGTATGCCTGGAAGAGCTGAAGCCTGAACTAACAGGGGGGAAGCTAAACACCCACGCTTTACCCAGACCCCTCGGGGTCTCAAGCCTGGGGGACGCTGTGCATTGCTGACAGGAGGGTGAAGAGGGCTTGACCATAGGGAGACCTGGCTGAAAACCAAGAAGTCTGGCTGAGCCCAGCACAATGGGGCATTCCTGTAATCCCAGTGACTTGGAAGGCTGAGGCAGGAGGATCGCAAGTTGAAAGCCAGTCTCAGCAACTTAGGGAGACCTCGCCTCAAAATAAAAAAATAAAAAGGGGCTGGACTGGGGATGTGGTTCAGTGGTTAAGTGCCCATGGCTTTAATCCTTGGCAAAACAAACAAACAAAGACAGACATTTGACTCCTATGTCCTGTCCCCAAATCTGCCCAGGTGGGTAATTGCTCATACCCTTCCAGCAGAAGTCAGGTTTGTTTTTGGTAAAAGAGGATCTCTGAATCAGAGGCCACCAGGCAGGAGATGGAGATTCAATGCTGAACTAAGGGGGGGAATGAAACTGTTGGAAGGAAAAAATTCCTCTATCAGCCTAGAGGCCCTGAAAATTAATGTGCAGCAGAGACCCTGAAAGTTAATGGACAGTAGACCGATTAACAAGACAAAGACAAACCTGCAGGAACACTCAGGAAGGAGAAACTCAATGAATCCAGATGTAAAGGTTTATACACCAAGTGAACAAAGGGGTTTAGGGCTCCAAAGGATGGAAGGTTCTAATGAGGATTTTTCTTTTACATGTTTTTTTTTTTTTTTTTAACATCCTAGTGCCCAAGGTCAGTCAACCTCTCTGGAAGCTGGGGGTGGGGTTGCAGCACTGATTTGAGTAAAGCTGTGCTTCTGTGAGATAAAGATGATACATAGAATATTCTCTCTGCACTTCTTTTGGGATTTGGGTCCCTTCAAAGTAAACTTATGCACAGAGGTTGCTAAGGCCTCACGTCCCTCTTTCTAGAATGTTGACAGTCAGGCTGGAGACTAGAAGGGCTTTCTCTGAGGCATCTGACCAGCTCAAGAAGAAAGATTTAAGATGCAGACATCATGGCTGGGGGTGTAGCTCAGTGGCAGAGTGCTAGCTTAGCATGCAAGAGGGCCTGGGTTTCATACCCAGCACTGTAAACAACCCGCCCCCCCCATACACATACACACATAAAAAAGAAGACATTATTTTCTCCAACAGTCAGTCTCGGTACAGGAAACTCACAGTCTAAATGTCCATGAACCTAATAAGGACTTTAATCAACATTTGGTGGCACACGCTTGTAATCCCAGCAGCTCAGGAAGCTGAGGCAGGAGGATTGCGAATTCAACCTTGGCAATTTACTGAGGATCTAAGCAAGACCCTGTCTCTAAATAAAGTATAAAAAAGGGCTGGGAATGTGGCTCAGTGGTTAAGTGCCCCTGGGTTCAATCTCTGATACACTCCACCAAAAAAAATTTGGTCCCCATGCCTTAAGAAGGAGTTGAAAATCAGAGATTACCACCTCTATGAGTAAGGACACTATCATGAATGATAGGGCCCAAACATACAGAAAAACGCTACATAGCAGAAATGAGTGCTATGCAAGAAAACTTCACAAGAATTATCATTAATGTCCTTAGAGAGACAAGTGAAGATAATTGCATGGAATAAGAAATGGATCTAAAAAAAAGAACAAAAAAAGAGCTCTTGAAAATTAAAAATGTGGTAGCAGAAATGAAAATTTTAACAGAAGTGTTAGAGGATAAAGTTTAAGAAATCTCCCAGAAAGTAGAACAAGGAAGACAATAAGAGGGGATATTGAGAAGATAAGAAATTAGAGGAACAGGGGCTGGGAATGTGGCTCAAGCGGTAGCGCCCTCACCTGGCATGCATGCGGCCCGGGTTCGATCCTCAGCACCACATACAAAAAAAGATGTTGTGTCCACCGAAAACTAAAAAAAAAAAAAAAAAAAAAAATTAAAATAATTCTCTCTCAAAAAAATCTAGAAATTAGAGGAACAAAAATAAAAAATAACATAAAAAGGGCTGGGGATGTGGCTCAGTGGTTAAGCATCCCTGGGTTCAATCCTTGGTACCAAAGGGGTAGGAGGTGGAAAAAAGAAAGAAATCAGAGGAGCAGTCCAGGAACGAAAGGATTTCCAGAAAGAGCAAACAGGGGAGGAAGTCCTAACCTAACTCAAGAATAAGTCCTGTGCCTAAGCTGGGGTGCACTGGGAAAATAGCGCAGGGGCAGAGCAGGGCTTAGCATGTGTGAGGCCCTGGGTTTCATCATAACACCAGAAAGAGAAAAGAAAAGTCCTGGTCCTGAAGGACATGACTGTCCAGACTAGAAAAAGCCCCTCAAGTGGCAAATTAGTGGGAAAACCAAGGCATGGCACCGTGAAACTTCAGTACCTTGGCAACAGAGAAGATTCTGCAAACCTCCCAGCACTGCACACAACCCCCCGCCCCCTGCTAAATCCCCCAGAGTGTGGGGAGAGAGAAGAGAGTGGGGGGAAAGCAGTCACTTATATGGAAACAGACATCAGAATAGCATGGCGCATGCCTGTAATCCCAGCATCTGGGGAGGCTGAGGCAGGAGAATCACAAGTTCAAAGTCAGCCTCAGCAATTTAGCAAGGCCCTGAGCCATCAGCAAGACCCTGTCTCTAAATAAAACAGAAAAAGGGGCTGGGGAGGGATGTGGCTCAGTGGTTGAGTGCCCCTGGGTTCAGTGCCAAAAATAAAAAAAAAAAATTAAAAGAGAGAATAGCATCTTTATAATGCTAATCAGTAAATACTGACCTAACAAAAACAATGATATAAATATATAGGATGGAAGATGAGGGGTGTGTGGTGTGTGTGTGTGTGTGTGTGTGTGTGTGTGTAGAGATAGAAAGAGAGAGAGGGAGGGAGAAGAGGAGAGGGAGGGAGAGACAGAGAGAGTGGGGGGAGGAAAACCAAATTCTCATTCTACACAGTGGAAAGTCAATAGATAATGCCAAAAATGGAAAAACAAAGAAGTAGCAATATAAGCACATTTTAAAGAGACGGGAGGTGAATATCAAAAGAATCAGCTAAAAGCATCCACATAAGTGGCCTCTGGGGAGTGGCTGCTGTTCCCTGGAGTGGGGGTGGGAGGCAGGGGTTGCTGTTGGGTTGATTTTTTAATATCAAACGAAGTAGAATTACACAGCTCTTCAAACCATGTGTATGTATAATATTGATAAAATAAAAAAGTAAAACAAAAAAGTTAGGTGCATGCTTTTTGTTAACATTCTCATCTATTTGCATATCTGTAATTTTCATAAAAATGTTTAAAAGGAAAAACCTCAGGCTGGATGACTCTGGAGGAGGGGGCTCTCTGTGGGCTGGAGCTGCAGGAGAGATCTTTAAGAGTGAGTTGCGGCTTTTTCAGCTGAGCATGGAGCTTAGATAGGAGTTCAGCGAGGACTTTTGGGGAGGAGGAAGTGGTCAGAAAAGGCTCTGGGGGGTTCTAATGGAGTGTGTTTAGGGTGTTCTTTGCCCTGATTGGGTGAAATGCTCAGCTGTGCTTCGGTCACGGGGGCAGATGAGGTGGCTCAGGGGGAACACTAAAAGCCAGGCAGAGGGACGAGATTTTCCCTGGGGGCTGGCGTGTCCTGGATGAAGAGTGGCGAGGAGAAGGTGGACGCCCTGACCATGGAGACAGGGAACCAACCAGTAACATTGCAGGAAACCTTAGAGGGCTTAGGTGGTGGTGGTGGGGATGGAAGGACAAAAGGTTTCTCAGTTGAAGGAAAAGAACGAGCTGGTGGTCTGAGGGGAGGGATGGAGGGAAGAGTCGGAGGTGGGAAGATGGGGTGTGAGAGAAGGAAGGAGTCATGGACACAAGGTGCGGTGGGCCCCGGGATGTGTTTCAGACGTGTGCAGTGGCGGAAGGAGGGTCCTGCAGTAGAGTGGACTTACTGGGGTTGGGAAAGAGGAGGAATTACAGTTCCAGGCGAGAGGCCCACTGTGAGGGGGCAAAGCCTGCCGTGCTGACTGACATGCTTCTTGGGCTCTGCAGCCTCCAAGTTCTTTCTCAGACCCAGCTTCACTCAGCCCCCGAGATGAGGTCAGCAGGCTTTATGACCTCTATTTACCAGAGGAAACGGAGGCCCCCACAGGTTAAATGACTTGCCTGTGGGCAAAGACCAAAACCCTGTCATTTGCCCAAACCACTCTTGGTGGGTGACAGGCCTGGATGTTGCCTCTGAAGAGGGACTAGAGCAGAGGGTCCAGGGAGTGAGCACCCCTAAATGTAAGGCCAGCAGGGGTGGGGGAAGGAAGGCAGACAATGGGACAAGGGGATGTAGCAGCTGGCAGATGGGGAGAAAGCACAGGGTTCAAGATGATGGGAGAAAATGACAGCAAATGAGGTGAGCCGAGCTGCTGCCCAGGCCTGACACTGAGCTTAGCTCCTCCTCTCATTTGGTTTTGATGGCAACTCTGTGAAACAGGCAAGGGGCAAATGAGGGAATGGAAATGCAGCACTTTCCAAGGTCATTATCAATGAATGGTGACAGCATGATTTGAGTCTAAGTCTTGGACTCTGTAACCTGGAAACTCCACTCTGCCTCCACTGTCCACTGGCCAGAGGGTAGGGGATGGGACAGTACTATCTCATTAAAACATCTTTTTGGTTTTAAGAAGTATTTTTGTACTTGGGGTTGTGCTGTATGCCTATAATTCTAGCAACTCAGGAGGCTGAGGCAGGAGGGTTACAAGTTCAAAGCCAGACTCAGCAATTTAGCAAGGCCCTAAGCAATTTAGGGAGACCCTGTCTCTAAATAATACATTAAAAGGGCTGGGGGATGTGGCTCAGTGGTTGAGAACTCCTGGGTTTAATTTCTGGTACAAAAAGAAAAAAAATCCAAAACAAACAAACAACAACAACAAAAATACAAAAGATTTTTTTTTTTTTTAAGCTGGGTGGGGTGGTATATGCCTATAATCCCAGTGACTAGGGAGGCCAAGGCAGGAGGATTGCAAGTTTGAGGCTAACCTCAGAAATTTACCAAGGCCCTCGGCATCTTAATGAGACCCTGTCCCCCCACAAAAAAAATTAAATATGTAAATAAATAAAAGGGCTGTGGATGTTGCTCAATGATTAAGCAGCCCTGGGTTCAACCCTCCCCCCCATAACAAAACAATAAATAAAACAAAGAGTAAAAAGGGTTGGGCATGTAGCTGAATGGTAAAGCACCCTTGGGGTCAATCTCCAGCACCATTCCCCCCAAGAGAAAGAAAGAAAAGAAAAAAACAACACCAGTACTGAAATACAATGAGACTTCCCCCCTCCACCACAACTACTTTTACATGCCTTAGGCTGCGTGAAACAAAGTCCTTGGAATGGTGTGTAAAGGTTTTTGCATGTGTCTGGGGATGTGGCAGTGGCGAGCACTTGCCTGGCGTATGTGAGGTCCTGGGTTTGATTCCCAGCACCAAAAAAAAAAAAAAAAAGTTTTATATCTGTTTATACGAATAGCATGGCTGTGGGGAGCAGCAACCAGCTTAGGGGAGGGGGGGTCCTTCAAAAATTGAAAAACTTACTGAGGCTGCTTGTAGCCTGGCCAGCTGTGAGGTGGGTGCCTTGCCGGTGCAGAGAGAGGGGAGTATGTGTATGAATGTGTATATCATGAGTATGTTGTGCATGTGTTTTTGAGTTTCATTGTGTGACTGTGTGGGCTTGTTTGTGATAAGGAATTTTGTGCCTATGAACAAAAAATAGTTGTATATGTGCCTGTAAATCAACACAATGTATGGGGTCAGATATACTTGTGCATAGTGTGCTTGCATGTGGATGTGTGTGCATATGTGTGTGTATTTACATACTAATGGAGTCTGTTGTGTGGTTATGAATCATGTATAAGAGATCAGATGTATATACACATCCATATAATTTATGTGATGTTGTCTATGGATAGAAGTGTGTGTGGTTATGAAACCTGTTTCCAGGGCAGGTCACTTTGACATGCACACCTGTAGTGGTGCCTGAGTGTGAATGAGGGCAGAGATACAGGTCTACTTATATACATGTATGTGCTGGTGTTATAGTTTGGATGTGAGGTGTTCCCCAAAAGCTCCTATGTGAGACAATGCAAGAAGGTTTGGAGGAGAAATGATTGGGTTATGAGAGCTTTAACCCAATCAGTGAATTTAATCCCCTGATGGGAATTAACTGAGTGGTAACTGAAGGTGGGTAGGGTGTGGCTGGAGGAGGCAGGTCACTGGCAGGCAGTGTGCCTTTGGGGTTTATATTTTGTATCTGGTGAGTGGAGTCTCTGCTTCCTGATTATCTTGTGAGCCACTTCCATCCACCACACTCTTCTGCCGTGAGGTTCTGCCTCACCTCCAGCCCTGAGGAATGGAGCCTGCTGTCTATGGATTGAGACCTCTGAAACTGTGAGCCCCTAAATAAACCTTTCCTCCTCTAAAATTGTTCTTGTCAGATCTTTTAGTCAGAGTAGCGAAAAACCTGTCTAAAACAGCTGCGTGGGCGCTCTGTGTGTCCCGGGAGGTGGGACAGCCCTTCCATCCGAGCTCCCAACCCCCAGGTCCTGCTCCCGATTTGGCCTGGCATAACAAGTTCGGGAGACACAAGAACATCTTTTCAGTTGCCTGTCACCAGCCAGGAGAGGTGACAAGAAAATGTGCTTGTTTATACCCAAATACCTTAATAACCACCAATTTCACGTGTGCGTCCGGTGCAGGGGCGGGGACAGGCAGCATTCAACTTGAAGGACACTCGGATACTAAACTCAATGTGAAAGTTAATTTGTGAGCCGAGCCAGCGCGGGGCTGCAGTCAGACTTCCCGGCCCCTGAGAGACGGCACCGTTTCCCTTTTCACTCTCTCTCGCATGCCTTTTAGCAGAGCCTTGGAATAACATTAATTTATCTAACGCGTGAACGCCATAAGTTACTTTTTTAATTATTATGATCAAAATATTGCTTAAAATTGACGCCAGCTGCATGTGTTTCTGTCGGAGATCGTAATTGCAATTGTAAATTGGGGAGCAGCTCAGCGCCGGGAGCCTCCCTGAGTAACGGCCCCGATACCATTATGGAGAGGTGGATAAAAATAAACCGGCACATCGCGTGGCAAAAAATACGCCAGCGCGAGTTAAAAGGATAATTAGCAGAGCAGAAGGGGAAGCGAAGACTCTGGAGCTCTCGCGACGGCTGGCGGGGCCCGGGGCTGCGCGGGGCTCCGGCCGGGCTGCGGGGCGCTGCGGGCGGGCGCAGGAGGAGGGTGCTACCGAGCCCCCGCGCCCCCGCTTCTCTGTGCTGCAGTTTCTTCTGTGAAATGGAGATATAGAAGCTCCCGTAGTGGCTCAAAGCAAGCCAGGTGTGAATGTGAAAGTTTCCTAGAAACCAAACCTTCCCCATCAGGAACTTAGTTTAGGCTTTTTTCTTTTTCTTTTTTTGCAGTGCTGTTGATTGAGCCGCAGCCTCCGGCTTGCTAGGCTAGGTAAGTGCTCTATCACTGAGCCAGCTTCCATCACCCGTTTAAGCTGACTTTATTATTATTACTAGTACTGCTTCTTGGGATTGAATCTGTGGCATTCTACTCCTGAGGGTCTCCCTGAATGGCTTGAAATTGCAATCCTCCTGCCTCAGTCTCCAGTTGCTGGGATTACAAGCACCTGTCATGGCTGTCTAGCTAAATTGATGCTGAAAAGAGACTGCAGGGCTAGGATCAGAGGCTCCTTGGAGTTTAATGGTCAAGAGCACAAGATTTGGAATTCTTCTATTCATTCATCTTTCAGGACCTACCCAGGCATTAAGGATATAACAGTGAACAAAAGGGAGATACCTAGGCTGGGGGAAGTTTTTCCGGTTGGCAGAGTGCTGGCCTAGCATGCATGAGGCCTTGTGTTCAGTCACCAGCACACCACTCGCCCACACACAAAAGAGATCCCAGCCCTTGTGGAACTCACTGTCAGTAGGATAACACACAGGTGAATTATATAGCATATTAGAAGCTCACACAGTTTAGTAGTATGACTTTGGAATGTTACTTGGCCTAGCACTGCAGAACCTTTTGGACCTAAGGGCACATGCCTTTAGCGTAGCTGTACTAGTACTAACAATAGCGAGTGCTATATAGCACCTGGTATGTGCCAGCCATTGCCCTGCGTGCTTGTGTGGATGTCAACCTATTTAATCCTCACAAGGAACCTACGAGGCCAGGAGTGAATGAGAATATACTATGGAAGCTGCCATCCTGTGCCTGAGCAGAATGGTTACTCCTGTCCTCTTTGCTGCATGTCTCTCTGAGTATGAATTTCTATATCTCAGAAATGGGAACAATTTTGATGCCCAGCTCCTAAGAGTTGAGAAAATGCTTGTGACATGTTTAGCACAGTGCTTGTCACATAACTTGTTTTGGTGATTGACCAGTAAGCCTTTGACGGGGAGATTCTGGAAGTTAGTTAGGGACAGAGAGGGAACCCCCCACCCCCAACTCAGCTTACACATTAGCTGACTGTAAGCCTGGTTACCTGCAGAACTGATTGGCACATAAGGTATTGTACGGAGGTCACTGAGGGTGGACTGTCTGTGAGAGGCCATTTCCAGAAGGAAGGACCTTAGCTGGGCAAGGTGATGCACGCCTGTAATCCCAGCAACTCGGGAGACTGAGGCAGGATGATTGTGAGTTCAAAGCCAACCTTAGCAACTCAGCAAGACCCTGTTTCTAAATAAAATATAAAAAGGGCTGAGGATGTGGCCCAGTGGATAAGTACCCCTGGGTTCAATCCCCAGTACCCCCCCCCAAAAAAAAAAAAAAAAAAAGAAGAAGGAGAAGAAGAAGGAGGAGGAGGAGGAGGAGGAGGAGAGGAGGGGGAGGACCTTTGCTGGTGTCCACACCTGTGCTGGTGTCCAAGAACAAAAATTAGAAAAAAATTAAAACTTAGATGAGAACTTTATTCTGGTAGAGAATTGGAACAGGAAGAGGGGAACTGACTGTTGCAATAGGGAAAATATAAAGGTCTGAATGACCAGACAGAAAGGGACTCTCTCTCTCTCTCTCTCTTTTTTTTTAATAGGGAGTCTTTTTTTTTTTTCTGTTTTCTTTTTTCCATTTGTTACTGTGACTTGAACCCAGGGGCACTTTGCCACTGTGCTACACCTCTGTCCTTTTCATCCTTTTTTAAAATTTTGAGACAGGCTCTCACTAAGTTGCTGAGGGTTTCGCTAAGTTGTTGAAGCTGAGGGTTTTGCTAAATTGTTGAGATCCTCCTGCCTTAGCCTCTCAAGTTACTGGGATTACAGGTGTGCACCACCGCTTCTGGCTTTTCTTTTCTTTTTAAATAAACAAGGCTAGGAGGAACAAGGTGTATGTGTGGTGGCCTGAAGGGATAGTTTTCCTGCATCTTTGGTGGTTGGTGGTGGCAGCGGTGAAGAAGGGTTGTTCTGAGTTCTGGGGCTGGCCTGAGCTGAGGGTGGTTCAGTGTTCCAGGGGGAGAAGGCTTACTGAAGAGAGGTCAGGTTCAGTCAGTGGGCATTTTGTCCAGACTGGCCGGTGGTTCACCTAATCATCTATGAGACAAAGAATGGATCTTTGGAGGGTCTGTGTCTGGCCCTGGGTCATCTTGGAGTCTAATCACATGAGGAAGGGGGGTTTCTTTGCAGTGAGCCCTTTCCTGGAGCTCAAAAGGGTGAGTGTTTCTTAGCTGGTGGTGACTATTTGTGGAGCATGGGACCTGGGTCAGGTGTTACGTTGTCGCAGTCCACGGCACGGTGACATGAAGCAGTGCAGCCGACTTGGACCCATCTTAGGCATGGAAGGTGGTGGAGGGTGCTCTTTGGAGCCCATGTGAAGGAGGAAGGCACCCCTGGGCAGGTCACAGCCTGGAGGGTCTCTCTGCCCTCCCCACTCCTGGTCCACCCCCTCTGTTTGCTACTGGAGCTTCCCTGAACAAGGAGAGGTGGCGTCCCAAGCCTCGGGTTCAAGCAGAGGGTGGATGGGAGCCCAGGAGCCTGGGCCCTGTTCCCACTAGTGAAGGCTGCAGACAGCTTCCTGGTGCCTGTGCCCCGTGGGGAGGAGGGTTTATTGTCCCGTCTTCCCTCCTAAGCCATTTCCCAGCCATCTTCTAAGAGGACACGCTGTGAGTTGGCACTACTTTAGTGCCTGTGGTTGTGGACGCAGGGAAGCTAGGCTGGGGCCTCCATGACAGACAGAGGGGCCCCCACTTTATCTACAGCCTCATGCTCCAGGCAGGCTGCTCTCATGCCACCCTTGCCCGGGGCTTGCCAGGCCCATGCCAGCCCTGGGCTGCTGGCAGCTGGAAGCCTCCCTGCAGGGAGAGAGCAGGAGGGAGGCGCAGCCCCTGCTCTCCCCGGGGCTCTGTTCTCCAGCCTGAGCCTGTCCTGCCTCCCCATGCAGTCGCTTCCTAGGCCTGGGTGCTCCACCCTCCTGTCTTCCTGTCGCTCAGGGTGACTCCCTAATGACTATAATCAGGGTGTGCACTGAGATGCCAGGGAGGGACAGCCAGCTTCTCTAGCCACCTAGTCCATTAGTGGGGCAGTGGCCTGTCACGGCTGTCCAGAGGTAGATGAGCCTGGACGGGCCAGAGAGGACTGTGGGGTGTGGGAGGAGAGCCCCTGCCTTTTCTACCCCTTCGTCCTCTCCGATCCCTGGTCCTCCTGCTTAGGAGCTCTGTTCTAATTATAAATGGTTTGACAACTTTAGGCCAGGCCCTGTAATTAAAAATAAAGCGGAAGACAGGCAGCATTGTCTCCTAACATGCCTTTAATTGGTGGAGTTAATTTTAACAGGGCCTGGCTGGTGCCTTGGAGGAGGGAATTCCAGAATTAGGGCTCTTTCTGGCATTCCCTGGAGGGCTCACCCAGCGTCCCTACTCACTGTCTCCCCCCAGCTGGGAGCTCCTCAGGGCGGTGTCTTTGTTTATTTATTTATTTTTATCCCCAGCGCCTGGCACAAAGGAAGCACTTAATAGGTCTTTGTGGAATGAACAAAGGAGCAAGTGGCCTGTAGCCTGTGTGAAGAAGACCAGACCCTCCTGGCTCCCCAGCCTGTTGTTTTGTTTCTGCCCAGAAAGGATTCTCACTCTGACAATCATACCTTTGGGCTAAGATGTTCTGCTAGTCAGGAGTAATGACTTATAAGGAACAGAAAGAATGTAGGCCAGGCACGGTGGTACCCACCTGTAATCTCAGTGGTTTGGGAGGCTGAGGCAGGAGAATCGCAAGTTCAAAGCCAGCCTCAGCAACTTAGCGAGGTCCTGTCTCTAAAATAAAATATAAAAAGGCTGGGGATGTGGCTCGGTGGTCCAGTACTCCTGGGTTCAATCCCCAGTACCAAAACAAAACAAACAAAAAAGGTGATAAAGGGCCTTGAAAGGGCAAGGAGGGGGCTTTTGTGGACATCCCAGGACAGGAAGGGAAAAGAGCTGAGCACTCAGAGGGTGGAGTAGGAACCAGGGCAACCGGGAGCATCCCTGCCCCCTCCAGCTCCCAAGACCACCACAGCTCAAACAGTCTCTCTGGGGTCTCCCATCCCCTTGGGGACTGCCTTCTCCCAGTAGGGAACAGCTTTTTCCTGTTAACTTCAGTTTAAGCTGAAATTAAAGATCCTTTTTTGGTTTTCTGTACATCCCCCCAAACAGGCTGGTATTTTTAAATTTAACTATCCTTTAAAAGTCAGAAAATAGTGACTGGGGGTGTAGCTCAGTGGTGAAGCACATGCTTAGCAGGAGTGAGGGCCTGGGTTTGGTTCCTAGCACCACCTCCCCAGCCAAAAAAAAGAAAAATAGTAATAGAAAATACAAATAGAGGAGTCAGTTTTCCAAAGGGCCCGCTTCTGCTTCAAATGGTAGGAATTCTGGTGAAAGTATACACTCTGACTCACTCAGTACCCTCCCTCTAACCTCCCAAGCACTGGGACAACACTCTCTGTATCCCCAGGAGGTGCCTAGGTGGAGGCCACAGCAGAATTGTCCTGGCCTTTGGAGGGAAACCCTTTGTAGGCACAAGTAGGTGCCGCTCAACAAATACACAGCAACAGTTCAGCAAGATACATTATGCTCTCCTAGGAGCAGCAAAAAAGACCCCATGAGATGACACTTTCTATAGGTCAGACCTCTTGGATCTGAGCCTCCTCTCATCCCCGTCTCCCACGAACCAAGCTTCATCCCTGAATCTCGCCAATTTCATAAGACACTGAATAATGTTTTTGAAATATTAAACCCATGTGTTCCTGTTGCCTGGTGGCCCTGCACCCACTGAGTCAATGGCATCCATGCCTCTGGGGAGGGCGGCTACAACCTAGAACAAAGAAGTCAATTGAGTGGTGTTATGGATTTTTTAACTGGAGGCAGACGCAGATACAATAGTCTATGAGCAAAGCGATTTTGATTTGCAAGAGCTAGAGCTTAAGAGAGAAACTGTTCAGCTTTAAATTCCAAAAAAGCTTAGTTTAAACTCAGGCCTGATCATTGAATTTTTAAAAGTTAACCATGGCATGCCTAGGGATGTAGTAGATGTTTAAGTGTTGATTGAATTAACCTTTCTCCAATGTGCAAAAATCTATCTATGTATCCATGCTTTTTTCATACAATGCTTCTAAAATTAGATTGCAGATTCCATGAGTGATGTAGTTAACATTGTGCATACATAGTAGCTTACTATGTGTTAGGCGCTAGCCTACGCTCTGTTTGCTGTATCTCATTTAATGCTCAGTCAACCTCATAAAGGTAGTATCATGATTATCTTGTACTAAAGATGAGCTCACGCAAGGTGCGGTGATGCATGCCTGTAATGCCAGTCACTTGGGAGTGTGAGACAGGAGGACTGAAAATTGGAGACCAGCCTCAGCAACTTAGCAAGACCCTGTCTCAAAATAAATATAAAGGGCTGGGGATGTGACTCAGTGTTTAAAGCCCCCCTGGGTTTGATCCCCACACCCCCTGACTCCCGCCCCTTGAAAAAATCTCACGCAAATTGCCCATGACCTCCTAGCTCTCACAATGTGTCTCTGTCTTCAAGTCGATGCCATCACCTCAGTTCCCATTGCTCTTCCTCTGTCCAGGTTCTTGAGTGTGCTCTTCTCTCTGCTGGGAATATCTGTTGACGGCTTGTCTGCTTGGGGAAATCAAACCCCCTAGTCCTGAGGTCTCCGGGGAGTGGTAATCACTTCCTTTTCCAAGCCACAACCACGTCTGTACATAAAAAGCTTTTATTTTTTGCACTTTGTGTACAAAACTTCACTATAATTCTTTGTGCATTTTGGTCCCTCTCACTGCTGGCTCTGAGAGTAGCTGAGTTTTCTTCATAGTTCTAGAATCTAGCAAATGGTTGGCATGTGTAGGGATAGAGGGTTGATTGGGAAATCAGTAACTACATGAATGGATGAGTGGGGAAACAAACAGTTCACTAAGGAGCAGGGACCTGAAGATGGTCACCCTCCCCACAGGAAAGTTGGGGAGCCCAAAGAAAAGGGCGGAGCCAGAATGCAGATTGAGTCCTTGGGCCTATTCTCCACACCCTCTCCTCCACTTTTTGCTGAGGGGTCAGAACCCTGGAGGTGGTGGAGACCAGAGGCAAGTCTGCCAAGACTTGCTTTCTTCTAGGACTCCCAGCATCTATTGCATAGCAAGGGACAGACAAAGATGGGCAGGAGGATGTTATCAGGCCATCTGGGGGCCTGGGGCCTGAGGTGCACCCACTTGCAGCAGCCTGGCTGGAATGGAGGAAATCCAGAATGGTCCCCAATCTGAGACATGAGAGCTAATGGGACAAACCAGGGCTCCCAGGAGCAGGACAGCTCAGTCATCAAGACAAATAATATTTATTACTTTTTTCTTTTTGTGGTGCTGGTGACTGAACCCAGAATCTTACGCATACCAGGCAAACACATTCCCCCATGCTGGTTACGTCCTCAACCCTATTTTTTATTTTATTTTTTGACACGGGATCTTGCTATGTTGCCCAGGCTGGGGCTGAACTCCTGGACTCAAATGATCTTCCACCCTCAGCCTCTGGAGTAGCTGGGACTGCAGGCATGTGCCACATGTCCAGCTTAAGATAAAGAATATTTTAATGTCATACTGAAAAAAAAAAAAAAAAGCATGGTTTCGTTGCCTGGTTTTGTAAATGAAGTTTTACTGGAACTAGGGCCAAGATTAGCGTAAGTCGAGTGAGATGGGGTTTTCTACGTACAGGGTTGGATCCTGCCTTTATGTAAAACTTTGACTTTGCTCTGATTGTTTTGCATTAATTTTGATTTTTCTAAAAATATTGTATTAAAATTGTATTTATCATGATTGCTGAGTTCTGGGCCACGGCTTTACATTTTTTAAAAACATTTATTTTTTTAGTCATAGGTGGGCACAATACCTTTATTTTATTTTTATGTGGTGCTGAGAATCAAACCCAGTGCATCCCGCATGCTAGGCAAGCGCTCTACTGCTGAGCCACAACCCTAGCCCCCACTGCTTTACATTTTGTTCCTGAAATGAATGTCTGAATCTCCTTATCCTAGCTATGTCCTGGGAGGTGGGGCCTATGTCAGAGGGGCTTGGGGGGCTGGCCAGGGCAGCTGCCTCTAAATGATGCCTTCAGAGGATGGTGAAGAGGGCACAGGTTAGATTTCAGTCCCCATTCACCTCTCAGAACGTTCTGCACAACTCTATGGGGTGGCCTCATCTGGGGGAGTCCTCAGGTTGGTTGAACCAGCCGCTTCAGTGGCTGAGCAGCAAGGATAGGACCAATGTCCAGAACCATGGAGGCCCAACTGCCCTTCCGTGGAAGGCAGGGGGAGCTCTTTGATTGGTGCTAAGACATTATGTAAGCCTCCCCCAGTGACTGAGGCATCCCTGAGGAGGAGGCCAGAGTAGAAAAGACCAGAAGCTCTGCTGAGAAGTTTGCATCTGGGATCAGTTGAAAAGGGCGGAATATTGAAGTACTGAAAGTCACTTCCCTTTCAATACTGAAAGGGAAGTGACTCAGTTACCTTACTTGGCAAGATGAAATATTCTTAGCTGTCTGTAGAAAGAGGAGCTTTGGAAATAAAAGATAAAAGAAAAATTCTGAGATGTCCTAAATTTAATTAAAATGGCTGGGAGGGATAGATAAGGGAAGTTAACCAGTTAACAGCTACTAGCCAAAACCAACAAAAAGTGTTCCACAGTTCTTAATGTGCATTAAGACTCTGACCATCTGGACGTGGTGGTGCATGTCTGTAATCCCAGCGACACGGGAGGTTGAGGCAGGAGCATTCCAAGTTGAAGGCCAACCTGGACAACTTAATGAAACCCTATCTCGATATAAAAGAATGGAAAGGGTTGGGGATGTAGCTCAGATGGAGCACACCTGTGTTCAATCCCCAGGACCTTGCACACACACACACACAAAAATAACTTGATTTCAAGCCCCTGGTTACTGACCCCCAGATGTCATCACCTCCTGTCTCCATATGAACTTTCCAGATGACAACCCCAATTAATCAAGAAGCAGTAAGTACTTCTCCTCATGAACTGTCCTATTCCCAAACTTGGCCCATTTTGAGCCACCCTGTTGCTCATATCTATAGCCAATGTAAACAATTTATGTTTTCCTTTTCCAAAGTCGGTTGTAAAAATGCTCTTGACTCGTAGGTCTGGTAAACATTTTCCAACTGTTATCTAGTCTTGCTGTTGGGAGTTGCAGATCCTGTCCCATGCCCTGGTCCTTTTCTGACCAGAATCTGTAAGGGCTCAATAGACCTTTTTATTTCAGAAAACCGTGGTTTCAAGAGTTAGCTTCAGTGGAAAGAATTGTATTAAGCCATATGCCAAGGTACACGCTTGTAATCCCAGCCACTTGGGAGGATGAGGCAGGAGAATTACAAATTCTAGAATAGCCTCATCAACTTAGTGAGACCCTATCTCAAAAGATCAGGGAATATAGAATATTAAAAGAACTGGGAATATATCTCAGTGATAAAGTGCCCCTGGATTCAATTCCCAGCACCAGAGAGAGAGAGAGAGAGAGAGCGAGCGCACCTCTGGGTTCTATTCCTAGTACCTTGCCAAAACAAAAGAAAGAACTGGATTAGTTAATAATATTGCTGTGTAACAGATTACCCAGAATTTATTGGCTTAAAACAACAAATTTTATAATTTTTCACAGTTTTCGTGGGTCAGGATTTGCAGCGGGGACAACTTCTCTCTGCTCTGTGATGACTGGAACCCCAGTTGGAATGCTTGGAGGCTCAAGGCTGAAGTTGTGTGAGGACTTCACAGGGTCTAAATATTGTATTCTCTCTCTGTTTTTTTTTTTTTCATTTCTTCTTCTTTACTGGGGATTGAACTCAGGGGTACTCTGAAGGGAAAGCGAGCAACGAGAGACAGGTAAGCGAGAAATCAAATACGGAGTCCAGGCAGAGATACACACAAGAGTTTATTTGTCAGAGCTGACAAAGAAAGACCGTGTCTATAGCGGAGGGAGGCAGGACAGGCTTGGGTTCTGGGACTTTTACGGGGCAGGATGAGGAATCAGAGCCAGGCGGGTCCTAATGTGGTTGTTTGGGTTTGGGTTGGTTGGTATGAGGGAATGGTGAGCCTTTCTCAGAAATGCCCTTGGGTGGAAAAGCAAAACTTTTTCCTTAAAATGGAGGCTGTCACTTAAGATGGCCACCAGATGCTAAGCAAGGACCTACTTGCTACCCTGAGCTCTATCCCTACTTCTTTTTTATTTAATTTTTTGAGTTAAGGTCAAGATCGTTGAGGCTGGCCCTGAACTTGTGATTTTCCTGCCTCCTGACTCCCAAATCACTGGGATTACAGGTGTGTGCCAACGGGCCTGGCTGGGAATTGAATTCTGGGGCGGCCACTCACAAGAACAGCCAGCTGGTACTGGCTACTAATAGGAGGTGTCAGTTTATTTTCACGTGGTTTTCTTCACTGGAATGCTTGAATGTTTATATGTCCATTAGCTTTGCCCAGAGCAGCAATCTGACAAATAGAATGAGAGAGAGAGGGAGAGAGAGAGAGAGAGAGAGAGAGAGAGAGAGAGAGAGAGAGAGAGACACCAATGAAAACCATATTCTTTTATAACCTACCCTTGGAATTCATGTAACTTCCCTTCTGCTACATTCTATTAGTTGGAAGTAAGTCACTAAGTCCACATTCAAGGCGAAGCAAATTAAATTCTTCCTCCTCTTCCTTTCCCCTCCCTTCCTCTCCGCCTCCTTCTCCTTTTTTGGGGGAAGTACTGGAAATTGAAAGCAGGGTACTCTATCACTGAGCCACAACCCCTTCCCTTTTTGTTTTTTATTTTTTGGTATCAGGGATTGAATTCAGAGGCACTTGGTCACTGAGCCACATCCCCAGCCCTATTTTTATATTTTATTTAGAGATAGGGTCTCCCTGAGTTGCTTAGCACCTTGCTAAATTGCTGAGGCTGAACTTGAACTTGCAATCCTCCTGTCTCAGCCTCCTGAGTATTCAGGGATTCCAGATGCATACCACCAGCTAGATTCCACCACCTGAAGAAAGGATTATAAAATATTTTAGGGACATTTTTGGTTTTGGGTTGGTTTTCTGCAGTACTAGGAGTTGAGCCCAGGGCCTTGGCACTGACCTATACCCCGCAGCCCTTTGAGGACATCTTTGAAACCACCACAAAAACAAAGTTATATTCAGTTATGGAGAGATAAAGAAAGTCATATTTTTGCATATCTCATTTATGACTGTATATGTTTATGCCATCTGTCTAAATACTTTTTGGACACTGGGGGTATTGCTCATTTGCTGAATATGCTTGCTTAGCTTGAGCAAACTTGATCCCCAGAACTGCAAAAACAGATAAAAACAAACTTCTTGGCTTTGACCTCTCTCCACTCCACTGCCACTTCTCACTAGGGGGTTGTTAGAGATGCAGGGTGCTTTGAGTGCTTGGAAGTAGCTGGCCAGGTAAACTTCCTACTTCTGCAGAAGGTCACCACCAACTGAGTAGGGAAGCAAAAACATGAGGGCAGGCAGTCAGCTTGTTTTTTTATTTCAAAGGCAGCACTGCCCCTTGCTCTGATAGGAGGAGCTGGAGTTACACTCTACATGATTGGCTAATTTAAAAATTGGGGTGGGCAAAGGGAAGGGCTATAGTTAAAATGGCTATAATTGGATACATGCAGCATCCTCTGGAGATTGGATCCAGGAATTTAGATAGATAGGTCACAGGTTGCCTTTCTTACATCCCAGTTGTACATTTAAGGCTAAATACTATATTCTCAAAATGGACCACCAGACTTTCTCTTTTTCCCAGGGTCACCATTACCTCCCAGACTCTTATGACAGCCCCACAGCTGTCAGGGCTTCTCTGCCTCCAGTCTGCGCTCTACCCTCCATTCAGAGCACATCCTTTCTAAAACGCAGACAAACTACATCACCTTCCAGGTTAAAACTATTCCCAGGTTTAGCCAGGTGCGGTGGCGGCACACCTGTAATCTCAGCAATTCAGGAGGCTGAGGCAGGAGGATCTCAAGTTCAAGGCCAGCCTGGGCAAGTTAGGGAAACCCAGTCTCAAAATAAAAGATAAAAAGGGCTGGGGATATGGATAAGTGGATAAGCACCCCTGGGTTCAATCCCTAGTATCAAAAAACAAAACAAAACAAAAACCCCAAAACAAGAATAACAACAAACAAAAAGACAGCAGTCATATTATCTTTAGGATTATCCTAAAGATAATATGACTCTAATCCAATGTGACCTATTCTTAACTTTATTATGTCTGTAGAGACCCTATTTCAGTAAGGTCACATCACAAACTCCTGATGGACATGAGTTTTGGGGGGACACATTGTTTAATAATACAAGAAACAAGTCCTCACTAGGCTCCCCTACCCCCAGTAGTAGGAATTGGACTTAGGGCCTCATGCATACTAGGAAGGTTTTTATTGAGCATACTGGGGAAACCAGAGGTGCTTTACTACTGAGCTACATCCCCAGCCCCCCCCGTTTTTTTTTTTTTTTGGTACTGGGGATTGAACTCAAGGGCGCTCAACCACTGAGCCACATCCCCAGCCCTATTTTGCATTTTATTTAGAGACAGGGTCTCCCTGAGTTACTTAGCACTTTGCCTGTTGCTGAGGCTGGCTTTGAACTCCTGATCCTCCTGTCTCAGCCTCCTGAGCACTGGGATTACATGCGTGCGCCACCATGCCTGGCTCATCCCCAGCCCTTTTTATTTTTATTTTAAGACAGAGTCTCAAAAAATTGCTGAAACTAGCCTCTTGCCTCAGCCTCCAGAGTAGCTGGAATTGCAGGCATCTGACACCAAGCCCAGAGCTAGGCAGGTTCTATACAACAAATTTTGCTCTTAAGGAGCCCAGAGCCTAGTGCAGGAGGAGCAGATTATCAACTGGAGAGGTATGGAGATGGGTACAGGGCTTGTTGGAGCAGAGAGCTTGTATGGGGGAGGACACCTAACCACGCCTCCCAGGGGGCAGGAAAGCATAGTCCAGGCAGAGGAAAGTACACGGGCAAAGACACAGGGGTGTGCAGAGAACTAGGAGGAGTTGGTGATGCTAGAGATCCGGGAGTGACAGGGACAAGGTGGGGAGGAGAGAAGAGTGCGATTGGGGACACCTTAGGCTTATCCTTTAGGTGATTGGAATTCTGCAGAAAGTTGTAGGTAAGAAAAGGATAAGGGCAAATGTGCCTAGAAAAATGACTCTGGGATGGTGTGGGGAGTTGCAGGGTGGGACTGGAGGCTGGCCAACTGGGTAGAGGCTAGGGCTCATGTTGGCATCGATGGGAGGCTATGGCTGCTGGCCAGTTTGCAGTGACTGTTCTTCCAGAAATAAACACCATGGACCCACAACATAAACATTTTCAGGTAAAACTTGACCTTCCTAAAAAGAAGGCAGAGAAAGATATCAGAAATTGTTTTCTCAGAGCAAAGGTTGGACTGAATCAGAGGACCCAAAGTCCAGCCTGTATCCCAACAAGCTAGCTGCGCTCCAGTGGCATTTGGACAGCCCAGTGTTTGCTTTCCACGGATTTTCCTGTGCAAACCTCCTCCGCATTCCTGGTCTTTTCCTTACACTCCCAGGTTCTTGGCAGGTGCAATTTTTGGCGAAACCTGAAACTTTTCAACAGTGCCCGTGGGTAAAGGAGGCCACAGCCCTGAGTACCCTGGGGAGGCCCTTTCCTGGAAGGCTGTGAAATGTCCCCTTCTGTGGGGCTAAGGAGATCTTCTGCAGGCCAATGACAATGTGAGTGACTAGAGAGTTGTGGCACCTCAGAGCCCGACTCCCTGGCCAGCCTGTTCCCTGGCTGCTGCTCTGTGTTCCTTCCTTTAGGACATTGCAATGCAAATGTCTTTCTGCAGTCCTAGACAAAGGAGATATTCCACAGCCTGCCATTAATGTGGGTTTGAGATCTTAGATCTCTGTGTGGGTGGTATTGAATGGCAGTTGAAAGGCCCCAGGGCCAGGCTTGGGACCACCCACGATCTGGTGGAGGTGGGGTAGGGTGAGGAAGGAAATGTGCAGGGGTGCAATCCAAGAGAGATGCAACTGAGGGGCATCTGGGGAGTGGATGGTTCCTGCACCCCAGAAAACTGCTTTCATTGATTGATTCATTCTAAAGGGAAAAATTGCAAAAAGATTTTGAGATGGACCCAAATGATTATTTGGTGCCCTATCTGTAAAGGATGATGGAAAAGCTCCATAAACTCAACAAGCCAAAACAAACGTTTACCTGTCTGAGATTTTATTAGCAGGACCATAGCGGCCAGTCGCAGAAGAGAAGAGGGTCAAGAGAGAGAGAGAAGAGAGAGGGGGAGAGAGAGAGGAGAGGGGTAAGAGAGAGGAGGTGGGGAGAGAGAGGGGAGGGGGGAGAGAGAGGGGAGGGGGGAGAGAGTGGGGAGGGGGAGAGAGAAAGGAGAGAGGGTAAGAGTAAGAGAGTGAACATGAACAGGGTATTGATATTTATAGGCTTAACACAGGATGAGGAGGAGCAAGGCGAGTGGGCTGTTACTTCTTCATTGGTTGAGAGTTCACGCCACTTCAGGGATTGGAGGTGCACCATTCAAAGCTCATGCCATTCACAGGGGTTGGAGGTGACGGTTCACGCGCCATTCAGTGCGTCATGGACCTGAGCTCCCGGAAGAGAAGTGCTCCGGGCGCCATCTTTCCTGAGCTCCCAGAAGAGAAGCACTCCAGGTGCCATCTTTACCAATATTCCTCCCTTTTTTGTTTTGGTTTGGGGGCGTCGTGCTCGATCTGGCTACTTCCTGCTGAGTAGGGGCGTCATTTAGAGGGAGGGAGGGAGGTCTGTTGGTTGGAGAAGAAGGGCCAGAAGGCTCCATATCCATGCGCTGAAGGCATGGATTTCCTCTGGGAAGAAGTCCATGAATGTGCCCTGCAACTATGAAAAGAAACAGCATTAATTTCTGGCATGTCGTCCAGTTCGTAGGGTTGGTAGGAAAAAAACCTATGTCCAGGAGAAGGCAGATTAGAACATAAAGCTGAAAACCAAGGGCTTATTTCTTTGGCACGGTGGGGTAGAGATGGCCCTTCAGTGCATTTGTCATTTGGTATCTTCATCTTTCAGCACTGGATGTGCATGTCGTCTGGCTCATTGGCAAGTAGCTGGTAATCCCTGAAGAGGAGCTGATTGAAAGTTTGGTTAGAGATTTTGTTAATTTGTCCTTGAAGGAATTGTAAAATGTAAGGAAGGAAGGCACAGAACAAAAAGACCAACTAGAGGTCCCAGTATCGAGAGAATCCAGCAGCTGACGGGGTTTGTGAAGAGGTCCCAATAGGATTGTTGTGCCAATTGCTGATTTCTAAAAGGGTGTGGGTGTATTGTGTTGATGTGGGCTCCTAGATCCTATCAGGAGCCCCATTCTTATGTATGTTCTTCTCTGGAATGGGATGAAGGGTGGTGCATGACTGTGAAAAACAGAGCTTGAGAGGGTTATCTGGGGATATCTCACAGGTAAATCTGAGCAATTGTGGGGGTCCTGCAAGGTTGGGAGCTGTGGTGGGATTGCCCTCTGTAGGGCTTGCCGCTGGTTTTAACCTAGAAATATGAATCCAGGGGGTTAGTTTCTTTCCTTCCTTTTGGAGTTTTGCAGCATTGGGTGTACACAGGACTACCTGTAATTGCCCTTCCCATTTTGGGGTTAGGGAGGATCTTTCCCCTGGGGAAGAAAAGTAGACTCATTCTCCTGGTTTGAGCGGAAAGGAGGCAGCTGAGTTCTCTGGATCTTGAAGCAACAAATCTTGTTGCTTCCATAGCTCAGAGCGTATAAGGAAGAGGAGGGGAAGAGCATATTGGTTGGGGAGGGGCCAAGGCTCTGGTGAGATTCCTTGGGGGAGAAGGGTACGACCATACATTATCTCAAAGGGGGAAGCAAGGGATGGTTTTTTTGGTAAAGGCCTCATGGGTAGTAGGGCAAGAGGGAGGAGTTTAACCCAATCTAAATGAGTCTCTAAAGATAGTTTTGTTATGATGTCTTTCATTGTGCAGTTGGCTCGCTCAACATTACCTGAGGCTTGGGGGCAATAGGAACAATGAAAGTGCCATGGGATGGACAATGTCTTTGCCACATTCTAGGTTACTTGAGAGACAAACTCAGGCCCATTGTCAGATTGGATTGAAGCAGGTATCCCAAACCGAGGGATTACTTCGGTTAGGAGGATGTTAGCCACTGTGGTAGCCCGCTTATTTGAGGTGGGGAAGGTCTCTACCCAACCCGAGAATGTGTCTATTAAAACTAGTATGTATTTGAAGTTTTTTACTCTGGGCATGTGGGTAAAGTCGATTTGCCAATCTGCCCTGGGAATATGGCCCCTAGCCTGATGAGAAGGGAAGGTTCCAGGTTTTAAAGACGTATTGGAATTCACTCTTTTGCATATCTGGCATGAGGCTGTGATTTGCAGTATCACTTCTTTATCCTGGGGAGTCAGAGTAAAGAAAGAGTGGAGAAAGGCTCTGAGAGTTTGAGGACTGGTGTGGAAAATGGAGTGGAGGTAAGTAAAGAGGGCATGTTTAGGTGGGTCTCCGTTATTGGGTAATGATGGAGAGCACGTGGCAATGAGAGATCCAGGGAGGTCTGAAAGGGCGGCTGACCTGGCTGCCTGATCTGCTTTTGAATTCCCCTGTGTGACCGGGAAGGAGTCATTTTGGTGTGATCTGCAATGGACAACTCCAAGTTTTTTAGGAATCTGGGAGGCTTGTAGTAGCTGGGTGATGTATGTGGAGTTGGTTATAGAGGTGCCCTTTGAGTTCAGGAGACCTCTCTCCTTCCAAATTGCTGCATGAGATAAAAGAATGTGGAAAACATATTTGGAATGAGTATAAAGCGTAAGATTTTTCCCTGATGCCAATTCGCAGGCTCGCGTTGCAGCTACCAGCTCAGCCTGTTGGTTAGTGGTATTTGCAGGCAGGGGATTGGCTTCTATTACTCGTGATAGGGACACTATGGCATATCCAGCTTTTCAGATCCCCTCATGCATAAAGGAGCTGCCGTCAGTGAACCAGGTGTAATCAGGTTGGTCTAGAGGTCCCTCAGTGATATTAATTGGGTATGGGAGGAAGTTTTCTAGAATTTCCCTGCATTTATGTATTGGGGACTATGTTTGACCTTGAGCCTGAATGGGTAACAGAGTTGCTGGGTTGAGAGGGGTGCAGGTTTGGAAGGAAACGGAGGAGTCATAGAGGAAAGAGACCAAGAGAGAAAGAATTCGATAGGGAGGGTTTGCAGTCCTTTGTATGTTAGCAAGTCCTTGAAGTGATGAGGGGAGGTGACAGTGATTTGGCTCCAAAGGTAAGCTTTTGTGATTCCTTTAATAAAACATAGGAGGCCGCTAGGGTGCGGAGACAAGGAGCCCATCCCCGGACAGTTGGATCTAACTGTTTCGAAAGGTATGCCACAGGAGCAAAGGTGGGCCCATACATTTGTCCCAGCACCCCCAAGCCTTGCCCTTTGTTTTCATGAACATAGAGAGTAAAAGGCCTATTAACATCTGGCAGGTGTAGAGCCGGTGCTTATAAGAGGACCTTCTGGAGGGTTCTGAAATGTGGTGCTGCTGAAAGTAACAAGGGCTCATGCTTGTTCCCCTTTGCTAGATCATATAATGGTTTGACAAGTAATGAGAAATTTGGTACCCATGCCCTAAAATAGCCTGCCAGACCCAGGAACGAGAGAATCTCCTCTTTAGTTTTTGGTACTGGAAGGCTTTCAATAAGGCCTTTTCTATTGGTTGTGATAGCTTTCTTTCCTGGGGAAATGTGGAACCCTAAGTAAACAACCTCAGAGAGAGAGAGAGAGCCGCACCTTTTGTGGAGAAACCCTATATCCTCGGTGAGCAAGAAAATTCAGAAAGGTGGCTGTGTCCGACTTTGAGGTTTCTAATGAGGGACTACAGAGGAGGAGGTCATCAACATATTGTAGGAGGGTTGAGTCGGGGCATAGAGGGAAAAAATTCTCAAGATCTCCAGCAAGGACTTGTCCAAAAATATGTGGGCTGTCTCGAAACCCCTGGGGCAGGACAGTCCAGGTTAACTGTCTAGTTTCTGGATCAGTCCAGGTGAAGGCAAATATGTCTTGGGAAGAGAGATAGTGGAATCGAAAAGAAGGCATCTTTAAGATCAATAACTGAAAAACAGGTGGAGTTTGCGGGAATGGAGGAAAGGATAGTATAAGGGTTTGGAACCAGGGGATGTATGGGCCTGGTTGAAGAATTTATTAACCTTAAATCCTGCACCAAACGGTATGTTCCATTAGGCTTTTTTACAGCTAAAATTGGGGTATTGAATGGAGAGTGTGTAGGATGGAGGAACCCCTTTCTTAGTAAGCTCTGAATGATTGGCTTTAGGCCCTTAAGACTGGCAGTTGGCAGCTGGTATTGGGCCTGGTTTGGGAAGTGGTTAAATCTTTAAGATGCACTTCCACAGGAGAACAATTTGCAGAGGACGGGGTTTCAGTGTCCCATACAATTGGATCTACCATTTTACAGCAGAGGGGAAAATGTGTGTTCTGGTGGTCGCTGGGGTCTCCACACAAGACACAAGGGGGTAAAGTCTCTTCTTCGTCAGGGAGTAAAGCCATGATGAAGATATAAGTAGGGGAGGACAATAAGGATAAGGTTATGGAGGCCTTCAAGATGGATAATATATCCCTTCCCAGCAAGGGCACCGGACACTGAGACATAACCAAAAAATGGTGTCAAAAGGAGAACTCAGATAAGGAGCACGTGAGGGGAGGAGTTCTGTGCGGGATGATGGTTTGACCTCCTACCCCGACAATATGAGATTCAGAGGGATAGGTAGTTCCCCCAAACTCTCTCAGAACCGAGAATGTGGCCCCGGTGTCTACCAAAAAGTTTATGGGACGCCCATCCACTCGGATAACCACCCTGGGTTCCTGCTTGGTGATTGAATAGGTCAGGACAGAAGACCCAGGGCCCCGTCAATCCTTGGCTGCTAGGCCCAGCAAGTCACTGGCAGGGTGACTGACCTCAGCTCCCCTTTGGGAAATGGGACAGTGCTGAGAGCCATAGCCGAGTCGGAATTATGCATGGCATTTTTGCCAGAATGAGTGGTTGAGAGGTGATGCCAGCAAGCCATTGAGATGATAATGGTTATGTTAAGCTGTGTATTCAATTGTATATTAGACCCCTGCTGTCCGCCTTGGCCTGCTACTTTGGAGTTCTCACGGGGATTCCCGGAGAGTTCCCATTGGTTGGGGAAGTGCGAGAGGAGGGATTTCCGGTTGGTGAGTGGTGTGTCCCGGAAGAAGGCCACGTGCGTGACGTTCGCGGGAGTTTGGAAATAAAGTTTGTTCCTGCTTCAGTGGCTCGTGATTTGTGCCCAGCCAGACTGTGGCAGGGCAGTCTGATCCCCAGTGGCCAGGATGTCTGCATCTGGGGCATGGTCTGGGTGGTGTCCTGGGGTTAGGGCAAGCTCTAGCCCAATGTCCTTCATCACCATACTTAAAGCAGGGCCCAGGGGGTCCTCGTTGTGGGGGTTGTTGTCTCCCCCTTTCCATAGGTTGGAAGCAGGGCCCAGAGGGTCCTCGTTGTGGGGTTGTTGTCTCCCCCTTTCCATAGGTTGGAAGGAGCCCTGTAACACCTAGGCCAACATCTGGCATTTTTGGCGTTTTGCTCTTTCATCTCTGTTGTGGTAGACCTTGAAGGCCATGGCCAGCACCTCGGTCTGAGGAGTCAAGGGTCCCCTCTCTAATTTTTTAGCTTTGCCCGGATGTTGGGGTAACTTTGTGAGAAAAAAATATGTCATAAGAAGTTGCCTCCCATCTGGGGATTCAGGGTCCAAATTAGTGTACTGAAGGAGAGCCTTTGTTAGTCAGTCTAGGAAGGCCAAGGGGTTTTCATTCTTCTCCTGGACGACTTCCTGGAGTTTATCAAAGTTAATAGCCTTTTGTGCTGCCGCCTTTAGGCCAGCTATCAGACAGGTAATAAGGTGATCCCTACATCCCAGGTCTTGGGGGTCATTATAATCCCAATGGGGGTGTTGGTCTGGAATCGCCTGGGCCCCTAAGGGATGGTGGGCATTAGTCTGATGAACCTGGTCTGCATAGGCCCTAGCCTGGTCCCAGACCCTTCTCCTTTCCTCAGGGAGGAGAGTATTTGACAGAATCATATAGAGATCACGAAAGGTGAGACTATAGGCTTGAGTTAAGTATTGAAACTCTTTAATATAAGAGACAGAGTTTGCAGTGTAAGATCCCAATTTTTTTCTACTTGAGAAAGGTCAAGCATAGAAAAAGGAACATAAACCCTTAAAATCTCATCCGGCCCGGCGACCTCCCGAAGGGGGCCACAACATGTGAAGTCTGAGTCAGGTGATGAGATGTGGTGACTTGTGGGTTAGGTGCTGTACTAGTGCATGAACGGGTGGCTGAATGGGTGGTGGGTGGACTAAACTGAGGTGGAGGGACTGGGACGAAGGAACGGAAGTGGGAGGAATTTGTGCGGAAGTATCTGGAGGAAGAAGAGAAGTGTCTGAAGAAGAAGCCACAGATGTAGAAGACAGGGAAGTGGGAGGAGGTGAAGGTGGGGAAAGCGAGGCTGAGTGCAGGGGAGAGTGGTATGGAGGCGGTTCATCAGCCGGGTGGAAAGTGGAGGTGGAGAGCAGAGAAGAGGAAGGAGGAGGAGAAGGTGTGGAGGCAGAGAGGGGAGAAGAGGAGGAAGGAAGGAGGTTTAAGAGCAAGGAATAGCTGTTGAGGCTTGCATTGGGTGCAGAGATTTGGATGAGATCGAAGCAAGGAAAAAGCCTCCACATAAGGAATCCCGTTCCACTTCTTTGATCACTCACAGTAATTAAAAGATCCCGGAGTAAATTGGGATCCAGAGACCCACATGTGGGCCAAATGTTTTGGTTGTCTAGGGGGTGTGTAGGCCAGTCCTGGGTACAGAATTTTATGAGCCTTTTCGGGTTAATATCAGGGGCCAGGCTCAGAGTTTTCAAATTATCTAAGAGGCACCACAAGGGAGAATTGGCCAGGAGGGACAAGGAAGTTCTCATGCTGGAAGGGCAAGATGGGAGTCAGAGAAAGAATAAGAGAGAGGACATAGAGAAAACCCGGGATGGAAAAAGCTTCCTGGAAGCTCAGGGCGAATGGAGGATCAAGTGGGCATCCCCAAAATGACCAACTTCTGCGAGGAAATACAGAGGGCACTACCCAGTCGTCACCAGTGAAGTGCGACCCAAATAGGGTCTGTGAGACACAAATAGGGGCGGGGCCTCGGGCAACCTGACGTCAGGAAAGTTTTTCGACTGGAACGAGAGAGTCAGGAACGGGAGGAACGAACGGAGTTCCGGGAGGAAGGAACGGAGTTCCGGACTCTGGTGAGACGGGCTGTAGCGATTACGCTGACCCGTCCAAAGGAGATAAGAGTGAAGAGAGATGGAGGAGTTAGAAAGAGAGAATTAATCCTACGTCCCAGGCGGTCGATTCCCAGGGGTGTCCTAGCAGAGTGCCCGGGGTCCATCACAACCCTGATGGGTCTCAGAGGGGTGTATTTCCCCCCTAAAACACTGGAGGGGTTACCGGACACTCAACCACCAATTCCCTCGTTCAGGTGTGTTAGAGTTCAGGCGCTCATCGGATGGGGGAACTCACCAATCTGCAGGCCGGTGGTGGATGTCAGGCAGGCGATCAGAGGAGTGGACTATGACAGGAATGGTTGGGCTTGGAGTCTGGGAACGGGGTTCCACCTTGAGTGACGGGGATCCCCGTCCCGGGTTTCAGCACCAATGTAAAGGATGATGGAAAAGCTCCGTAAAGTCAACAAGCCAAAACAAACGTTTACCTGTCCAAGATTTTATTAGCAGGACCGTAGCGGCCAGTCACAGAAGAGAAGAGAGTCCAGAGAGAGAGAAGAGAGAGGGGGAGAGAGAGAGGAGAGAGAGGAGAGGGGGGAGAGAGGGGAGAAGAGGGGAGAGAGAGGAGAGAGAGAGTAAGAGTAAGAGAGCAAACACGAACAGGGTATTGATATTTATGGGCTTAACACAGGATGAGGAGGTGCAAGGCGAGTGGGCTGTTACTTCTTCATTGGTTGCGAGTTCAGGCCACTTCAGGGATTGGAGGTGCGCCGTTCAAAGTTCGCGCCATTCACAGGGATTGGAGGTGACGGTTCGCATGCCATTCAGTACGTCATGGACCTGAGCTCCCGGAAGAGAAGTGCTCTGGGCGCCATCTTTCCTGAGCTCCCAGAAGAGAAGCACTCCGGGTGCCATCTTCACCAATATTATCTAGCATACTTCTGTGTGTGTGTGTGTGTGTGTGTGTGTGTGTGTGTAATTTTTAGGTTTTCATTGTCTTTGAGCTATGTTACAACACAGGAAGTTGTAGGAGACTGGCTATAATGCACTGAGGAAAGGCCACCTGAGAGAGCATGGCAAGAAGATGTGGTCTCCTAGAGTCAGAGAGCAAGCCCCCACCAGACACAGAATCAGTGGGAAGCTTGATCTTGGGCTTCCAGCTTCTCAGAAGCTTAAGCACCAAATTTCTGTTGCTTAAGTCACCTCGTCTAGGATGTTTTGTTATGGTTGGCCAAACAGACTAGGAGAGCTATATTTGAGGTTCTTTGAATTTTTCTTTTGTTTTTAATTTTTTTTTGTGATATGGGAATTGAACCTGGGGACACTGTATCACTGAACTACACCCTCCTCAGCCCTTTTAATTTTATTTTGAGACAAGATTTCGATAAGTTGCCCAGGTTGGCCTCTAATTTGTGATCCTCCCGCTTCAGCCTCCCAAATAACTGGGATTACAGTTGTGCACCACTGCGCTCCACTCTCCTCCTCCTCCTCTTCCTCCTCCTCCTCTGCTGGGAGCCATTAGCCAAGTAGGTATGACAATTTCCTTGCCAGCGTACCCCATGTTGCTGACATGTTGCAGCGACATTGAATGTAGGTGACCTTGCTCAAGGACCAAGGCAGATTAGGGTGTTCCCGGTTTTAAGATAATCGTGTTTAGGGCGTTCCCAGTTTAGGTTCCAGGTTTAAGGTTTAAGATTATTCCTCCTGGGAATAGGGCGTATCTTGCTGCCTGAGTTCCCCTTGAGTTCTCACGGGATTCAGACAGTATTCTTTGGGAGATAGAAGCCCAGTGGAGGTGGATTTGGGCAGAGAACGTGGATTTCCCCAGAACGTGATTGTAGACGGCTGGTGTGAGTTCGGGAATAAAGAGTTGCTGTTTGAATCTACAAGCTGTGTGGTGGCTCGTGATTGTGTGCCCAGCCAGACTGCAGCATTTGTGCCCAGCCAGACTGTGGCATTTGGTGGCCCGTACGGGGAACTTCTGAAGCTTAGAGGTAAGTGAAATTTCTCACCCTTGAGGAAGAGAGAAAGAATGGGTGACCAATTCAAAAAACAATGTGTTATTGTTTTGATTTATTTTGTTTTTATTTCAAGTTGCCTGTTCCTAGAACTTTCTCAGGCAAACTGGGGAAAATGGTTGACTCAAGGTTTGAAGTTGTTCGCCTCCAAGCAAGAGAAATTGTTAGAGGAAGGAGGCACCCCAGTAAGACCAAGAACAATTAGGGCATATGTTGATACAATACAAAAATGTAGCCCATGGCTTTTTAAAGAAGAGTTATTAAGTATATCAATGGGACCATCATGGTATCCTGTAGAAGGATTTTTCTTTAAGAAAAAGATGGCTAGTTCTGTTTACTACATTTATCTAAGATCTTGGTTTTTACAGACATCTGATTAATTTACAAAGCTAAAGTGTTAAAATATCAACCACTAAATATGAAATCAAATATTCTTTACTTATTAAGTTCCATAAGGTAATATATTTAAACATTATGTGTGTTTTCATAAATTGGTAAATGGAAAAATGTTTAATATTGCTTTGTGTCTGTGTCTTTGCTGAAATAAGGTTACTAAGTGTTAAGATTCTATCGTGTAATTTATATACAAAGAGTAGAAAAATTTTCAGTTGGGTTTCAATTATAGTATTATAGTGTCATAAAAAACATGAAAGTCTTTCATCTTGTTAAAGTGGAGTAATTTGTCTAAATCAGAAATTTTATAAGAGTTGTTTCAAAATGTGAATTTATAAAAAGGGTTAACGGTTAAAAAAGAGATAGAAAAAGATTCAAGATGTGAAAATATATTTTAATATAAAAGGTTAAAGGAAAAAGAAATGTTTCTAGATGAGATAATCTCTGTGTGGTAAAGTAAAAAGTTGTAAAATGCCGTTTAAAAAGATTTTGAGGAAACTAGACTTAATTTAAAAGCTTGAGAAAGAAAGAAAGAAGAAAAAGGTATTTGTACATGGCAGATTGAGACAAAGCTTCTCAATGGAGTTAAAAAAAAGCCTTTGGTTGAAGGGCAGCCATGTAAACTAACATTGAAGTGGTTTAAACAAAATCTAAGCCTCGTTTAAAAGAGTGAAGCTGTAGGTGGTGAAAAAGTACATTTAAAAGTACAGTATAGATGATAATTAAAAGGCTTTAAAAGGTTAAATTGAAGGTGGTTGAGATACCTTCATGGCGGAAAAAAGATTGCTTTATTGCATCATTTAAAGCCTAGTTAATCTTAAAGGCATTACTAAAAAAAAACATGAAAATGGGAAGATAATAGGATAAACGATATTTAGATAAAGAAGATTAAAAATTTAAAGTGAAAAACTTTAAAGACAGAAGTATAGAAAGTTAAAAAGAATAAAGATAAAGAAGATGTAGAAAGATAAAAAAGATGTAGGGAGACAATAATTTTAAACCCACAAAATAGAAAACAACAACAACAAAAAAAAACTAGGAGGAAAATAAGCAACTAAGGGTAAATATACAAACCTTAGAAAAAAACTAGAAGATAGAAATAAGATAAAAAATGGTTGAAAATGTCAAGTAAGGTATTTCAGATAGAAAAATGCAAAAAGCTAGACAACTATTAGATACAGACATATACTTATTAAAGCAAAAAGAGGGAATTGGAAGGGGGTATATATCCCCCAAAGATAAACTTAAAATAACCCTTTTTACTCTAAACTTTTTAAATTTGGATTCATAAGGACTTAGTGCTGCGGAAAGACACATGTATCCAAAAAATGTACATAAGCCTAAGGTACTTTGGAAAGATATTATAACAGGACAATGGAAAGGTCCTGACCCAGTGATTGTCTGGAGTCGGGGTTTTGTTTGTGTTTTTCCACAGGGAGAACAGCAGCCGATTTGGATTCCAGAGAGGTTAACTAAAACAATTTCTACAGATCGAAAAGAAGATGATTTGACTCAAATCCATAACAGCTGATATCCAGAGCTCCAGCTTGGCCATTCTTACATCTGCGACAGTGATTAACCAGTGATATAATTTTTATTTCCTTGCCAGCGCACCCTATGTTAGTTGTGGTAGTGCTGGCATATCTTTGCTGATGGTGTCACCAGTGATGCAATTTTTCCCAAGGAGCCGTCAATTGGCTTGGTGTCGTGGCATTTCTGTATCCTCCTCCCTTCTGCTAGTGATGGTCTAAAATTTGGGGGCCAATGGCTTATGCTGGACCGGTAGTCAGTGACGGGTATGATCCAATTGCAGTGGTATCAACCTAAGACAGGAGGCTGACGCCTAAAGGTCAGTTTTCCGATGACGGGTAAGAACCATATGTTGAATTGGACAACCTACCAGGCACGGTCCTTAAGCCACATTGCTTGTTGTTTAATTAATCAGAAGGGGGGAGATGCTGGGAGCCATTAGCCAAGTAGGTATGACAATTTCCTTGCCAGCGTACCCCATGTTGCTGACATGTTGCAGCGACATTGAATGTAGGTGACCTTGCTCAAGGACCAAGGCAGATTAGGGTGTTCCCGGTTTTAAGATAATCGTGTTTAGGGCGTTCCCAGTTTAGGTTCCAGGTTTAAGGTTTAAGATTATTCCTCCTGGGAATAGGGCGTATCTTGCTGCCTGAGTTCCCCTTGAGTTCTCACGGGATTCAGACAGTATTCTTTGGGAGATAGAAGCCCAGTGGAGGTGGATTTGGGCAGAGAACGTGGATTTCCCCAGAACGTGATTGTAGACGGCTGGTGTGAGTTCGGGAATAAAGAGTTGCTGTTTGAATCTACAAGCTGTGTGGTGGCTCGTGATTGTGTGCCCAGCCAGACTGCGGCATTTGTGCCCAGCCAGACTGTGGCACTCCTCCTCCTCCCCTTCCCCTTCCCCTTCCCCACCCCCTCCTCCTCCTCCTCCTCCTCCTTCTTCTTCTTCTTCTTTTTATTTTGCAAGGCTTGGGATTAAACCCAGGGCTTTGTGCAGCCACTGAGCTGCACCCTCACATCATACTGGCTCCTCCATTAATTAATTAATTAAATAATTTTTGGGGTTTCTGGGGATTGAACCCCAAGGTGCTTAACCACTGAGTCACATCCCCAGCTCCCTCTTTTTAAAATATGTATACTTTTATGTAGAGACAGGGTCTCTGAGTTGCTTAGGGCCTAGCTAAGTTGCTGAGGCTGACTTTGAATTTGTGATCCTCCTGCCTCAGCCTCCTGAGCCACTGGGATTACAGGTGTGTGCCACTGCACCTGGCCCTAAATAAAACCTAAATAAAATTTTTTGATGCAAGTGATTTTATATTTTTATAACACTCATGATTTTATTCTTAAAACAAAAATTATTCTTTGACCAGTCAATCATTTACCACTCTGTTGACACTTTCTCTGGCGCATGCACTGGGCTGATGCTGGGAAGACAGAGACAACTGAACATAGTCCATGTCTTCAAAGAGCTCCCGTCCTGTGCACAAGCAATGGGAGGCACATCAGTGATCCCACAGGAGCAAGGCTGTGGCTGCTGTAGAGGAGGTTGCTCTCTGCAGAATTTGGAGGCAGGCTTGGGTCTTTCTTCATGGGAAAGGGGTGAGTTTGGGCATCAGACAACCCTCCCTCCAAGCCCTAATTTAATCCCTTCAAAGCTTGTGACCTCAAATAAGTTAATTTTCTTATCTATAAAGTAAAAATAGTAGCTAGGAGTGGTGGCACCTGCCTGCAATCCCAGCGGCTGGGGAGGCTGAAGTAGGAGGATCATGAGTTCAAAGTCAGCCTCATCAACTTAGAGAGGCCCGAAGCAACTCATCAAGATCCTGTCTCTAAATAAAGGGGCTGGGAAGGTGGCTCAGTGGTTAAGCATAGCTGGGTTCAATCCTCAGTACCAAAAAAAAAAAAGTAAAAATAGTAGTGTTTGTGCTTTAAGGGTTTGTGAGAAATAAATGAGGTGCTGTGTGCAAGCCCAGTGCCTGGCATATACTAACTGCTCAATAAATGTCAGTCTTTTCGTTCTTGGATACGATTTCAGAAGTGCAGGGAAGGTCCCTCATAGCTTTCTCTGTCTGCTAGGTGACACCTGGAATTCCTTCAGAAGAGGGAAACCCCTTCATTACCCAGCCAGTGAAGGGCTCCAGTGTAAACAGCCTGGGACCGGAAACAGAGTGGCTGCAGCACACCTCACCATGTAATTTGCTGATGCCAGGGCTTCCGCTCTGGGAGGATTCGGTAAGAATAACCCTGTGCCCTGAGCACTTCTGAAAGCGCTGCCCCACCTCTGACCTCATTTCATCTCCCCAGTGCCTCTTTGGGGAGAGCAGGGCTCCAGGTTGGCCTCATTTCACTAAGGAGGGGCTTGTGTTGAGCAGGAAGTAAGTAAGCAGCCAGGTGAGCCAGCTTCCAGCCAGCCCAGAGCGCTGGGCCAATGCACAGAACAGGAGGGGGACGTCATTCTAGAAGGGAACGTGGGAAACCCAAATGAAGAGAAGCTCAGCGCCTCCAGGGGAGGAGGAGCAAGGTGTTGTCCACCCACTGCGTGGGTTTTCATCACTCTAGGCCTCAGTTTCTTTTTTACATTTTTTTTTTTATAAAATGGCTGTAATAGTGCCCATTTTATAGGGCTCCTATAAGGAGAAAAAGGATAAAAAAAAATAAAGCAGGCCGGGCACGTTGGCGCATGCGGCTCAGGAGGATGAGGCAGGAAGATCACAAATTCGGGGCCAGCCTCAGCAATTTAGTGAGAACTGTCTCCTTGTCTCAAAATAAAAAATAAAAAGGGCGCTACTGGGTTCAATCCCTGGGGGTGGGGAGAGGGGGGAGGGGGAGGGGAGAGGGAGAGAGAGAGAGGGAGGGAGGGAGAGTGGGAGGGAGAGAGAGAAAAGCAGCTAGTACAATGCTAGGTGAGAAGGCTGCATTGGGCAGGGTTGGGCAGATTGGCGTTATCATCGTCTGATCACCAGCAAGCAGGAGTGGTGGGTGTGTGCTAGGTGCTCTGTGAGGATCATGAAAGCAAAGGTAAGTGAGTAGCTCCATAAACGGCCACGCTGTAACCATGGTGTAGAACAGGCCTGCAGAGGAATTCAGCAAGGTGGGCGGGGAGGAGCCAGGTCTGCAGGCATCTTCTGGTGCCTGTGTGGAGGGAAACCCCAAGGAACAACTCGTTTCTTTGGGGAGGAGGACTCCGGGACACCTTCTGCCAGAAGCCTGGTGCAGTGGCACATACCCATAATCCCAGCTACTCAGGAGGCTGAGGTGGGAGGGTCTCAAATTCAAGGCCAGGTTGGGCATCTTAGTTGAGACATTCTCTCTCTCTCTCTCTCTCTTTTCCTATACCTGGTTCAGTCCCCAGTATAGAAAACAAACAAACAAACGAACTAAATGGAGCCAGACTCTTTGGCCCCCAGGTCACAGGTAGAGATTGTAGGCACACGGGTAAGTCCCGGAGGGTGAGGGAGACAGAAGTCCAAGTCCATGCTAACTGCAGGGGTGGCACCATGGGTGATCTGAAAGCCACACAGGCCTGGGGAGGGAGGGAGAGAGCTTTGCTGTGGTCCTTGTGCTGGGAGATGGTCCATAAGGACCCAGGCTGCTGTCACCATATTCTTGAGAACTTCCTCCCCTGCCCCTAGCTGGGTCCCTCCTCTCCTTAGGAGTTGTTTCTGCTCTTCTGTGCCCCTCCTGTCCTGTCCCAGATCTTCTAGTGGATTCCTATTGATTCTGACTTTTTTTTTTTTTTTGTCTTGGGTACCAGGGATCGAGCCCAGGGGTCACCTAACCATGGAGCCACCTTCCCAGCCCTTTTAATTTTTCATTTAGAGACAGGTCTCACTAAGTTGCCTAGGACCTTGCTAAGTTGCTGAGGCTGGCTTCAAACTTGCGATCCTCCTGCCTGAGCCTTCTGAGCCACTGGGATTACAGGCCTGCGCCACTGCATGCTGGCTGATTCCGAGTTTGTGAAGGGGCCTCTGTAGGGGAGGCCAGAGGACCCCTCCACTTCTGAGCCACAGAAGTCTGGTCTGTTTCCATTTGAGTCCTCACTGTTTCTACAGCACCCTTCGCCTGTCCCCCCCACCCCCATCCCCGACTGCTGGCTCCTTTCTGCTGTCACTTAACTGTTTAGATTGTTTATCTGTTTATCGTTCTCCTCAAACAAAACCCTCCCTCCCTTGGCCCCATTTGCTCCTCAGATAACTTCTTCTCCTCCCTCCCCCTTATCTTGACAGAACTCTCTCCCTGCTTGCAGTTCTCCTTCTCATTCACTTTTCACACCACTCAAAATGGGTTCCCAAGTGGTATTGCTCTCCCTGGAATCACCAGTGGTTTCCAAAGTCACCCGTGAGCCACATCCCCAGGCCTCTTAATTTTGAGACAGGGTCTTGCTAAGTAAGTTGCCTTGGCTGGCTTCGAACTTATGATCCTCCTGCCTCAGACTCCTTGGTAGCTGGGATTGCAGGCATCTCTCACCATGCCCAGCTTCTGCTCCCCCACCCCCATTTCTAAACCCAATGGCCATTCTCAGAATGTTTCTGAAGGACAAACTTACAAAAATTTACTTTAAAAGATCTTAACTAGCTTTATTTTCTAGAATCAGGCAACACTTTATTCCACAAAATAGAGGAAGTATTCTGATGGTCCCAGCAAAGGTGGTTGGATTTATAGCTAGAGAATGGCTTGAAGTGAGCAGGCACAGACAACAGAAGTGGAGTGGCATTACTTTCCTTGTAGGGTGGGGACAGGGAGACAACAACAGCAAAATAACCCATTGGGTAATATCAGGTTACTTCCACTTACATTTTTTTGTGTGAGGATGAAGGCAGAGGGAACTTTGTTATCATTTCAATTGAAACCAGTCTGTTTGGGAATATGGCTGTTATCTCTCTAATCCCGATTTCTCAGAAGCTGAGATAAACAGCTTAGTTTCAGCTTGGTGACATGGAACATTAGCCTGAGTGACTCCATTTTGACTTTCAGCTTGGTTGGCTGGGGCCTAGTACAGGAGCTTAGTCCAAAACAATGGCCTCCAGTATTTTCTATTTAGCACTGAATTGGGCAGCATTCGACAACGTGGGCCCCTGCTTGGAGAAGTCCACCCCTGTGGGTTCCCCAGGGCGGGGCCGCCTACCCCCTTGGGTTGGCCGGCCTCTCAGTTTCCTCTTCTGTCTCCGGCCCTGGGCCCTCCCTCTCCTGTGGGTGCTCCTCGGTTGTGTCCAGGGTGCTTGCCTCCTCTCCCTCCACACGTTCTCCCTGCATGAGCTCATCCCCCTCATGGCTTTAATTACCATTGACAGCAATGATCTCCCGTGTGGGCTTGTCTTGGGGCGTGAACCCAGCTGCTTAGGAACCTCTCCACTGGGCTGCCTTGCAGGCCCTCCATCTCCACCTGTGAACTTGAACCATTTGAACAGCCCTCCGCACCTTCCTGCCGAGTGGTCATCATCTCAGCCAGCACCCTCACCCCCACCCAGTAGCCTGTTGGAAATTTGGATTTGATTATTGACTCCTCCTTCTGGGTCACCTCCTGCCCTCCCAATCCACATTCAGTCCTTCTGGGTTTTTTTTTTTGTTGTTGTTGTTTTGGTGCTGGGGATTGAACCCAGGGCCTTGTGCATACGAGGCAAGCACTCCACCAACTGAGCTATATCCCCAGCCCAGTCCTTCTGTTTTTTATTTGTTGCTGTCTCATTATTGGGGATTGAACCCAGGGTGCTCTACCAATGAGTTACTTCCCCAGTCCTGGTTTTATTTTTATATATTTTTTTTGTACCAGGGATTGAACCCAGGGGTGCTTAACCACTGAGCCACATCCCCAGCCCATTTTATTTTTTGAGACAGGGTCATGCTAAGTTGCTGAGGCTGGCTTTGAACTTGCAGTCCTCCTGCCTCAGCTTCCTGAGTAGCTGGGATTACAGGCGTGTGCCAATGTGCCCAGCTCAGTCCTTCTGTTTGATGTGCCCAATTGTCCCTTAGTTTTTTCCCCCTTCTAATTAGCTTTACAATCTTCTACTTATGTCCTTTCTTATGACCCCACCCTGGCTTCTCTTATAGCCTCCTCTGGGGTTGCCTCTGCTTACTCCTGTCAGCTGACTCGGGGGGGGGGGCTGGGCTCTGCCTCACACCTTGGGCTTCTCTGTTCCCTTTCCCCAAGGTTTCCTCAAGCCTCTTTGAAAATCAGTGTCATTCTTAAAAGGGACAGTTTAGAGTCCATAGACCTACTTCAAATCCAAATGTCCCCACTTACCAGCTCTGTGACTTTGAACAAACCTTTTTTTTTTTTTTTTTGTGGGGTGGGGGGTACTGGGGGTTGAACTCAGGGGCACTCGGCCACCGAGCCACATCCCCAGCCCTTTTTAGTATTTTATTTAGAGGCAGGTCTCACTGAGTTGCCTAGCACCTTGCCGTTGCTGAGGCTGGCTTTCAACTCTTGATCCTCCTGCCTCAGCCTCCCGAGCTGCTGGGATAACAGGCGTGCACCGCCGTGCCCGGCCTTGAGCAAACCTCTTAACTGCTGTAAGCCTCAGTTCCCTCCAGTGTGACTGGGGCTCACTGTCTTAAGAAGCCTGTGGATCAAGCAGAGTGTCTCCAGCTGCTTGTGGATGCTAGAGAAAAGTGCTATCTGGAGTCTTTGTTTTTGGAAGATGACCCATCAGTTGTGACAGATAAAACCTCCAGCTCCTTCTAGCTCCTTCCTAGTGGGGGCTGAACTGCTCTGAAGACAAAAGCCAGAGACATCTGAGCAGGAAGAGGGTGAGAATCCTGAAACAGGAGAGCAGGGGAGGGACGAGGGAGGGACTTGCTAGAATAGAGGGGCTGCTGCTCATGGTGGCACACACTTATAATTCCAGCCCCTCTAGAGGCTGAGGCAGGAGGATCACAAGTTCCAGGCCAGCCTGTCACTTAGGCTCTAAGTAACTTAGATGATTTTTTGTTTTTGGTGGTTCTGGGGATTGAACCCAGGGCCTTGTGCATGCAAGGCAAGCACTCTACCAACTGAGCTGTATCCCCAGCTCAGGCTCTAAGTAACTTAGACCCTGTCTCAAAAAATTGAAAAAAAAAAAAAAATTAAAAGGGCTAGGGATGCAGCTCAGTGGCAAAGTGCCCCCGAGTTCCCTCCTCAGTATAAAACAAAACAAAAAAAGCCCTGAACCCCAGGGGATCTGCTTTTTAAATCTGAGCCACTTGCTAAAAATAGCCCCACCTCTCTTCCCCCCATCCCAATTTTTCCCAACTTTTAGTAAAATCCTCTTACAAGTTCTGCCTTATATTAGTCACATTTTTTTTGGGGGGGGGGATTAAGGAAAGGGCAGAGGACTGCCCATCACATGGACTCTCCTTGCCCCCAAGTCTGGTTTAGGTAGCATCCTCCCTCTGTAGGTCTGCAGAAGAAAGAAGACCTGAGTGAACTCAGTTCCCCACAGAATGGGATGGAGAGGGAGGCATCAGAGGAGAGGGAGCCCTCGCAGGCCGGGTCCCCGCCAGTCGCAAGAGTCTTGGAAAGCATGAGGCCGGGATGGGGCGCCGCGTTTATCTGAATACCAGGGGGAAAAGTGACTTCCCAAACCCGAAAGGGACATTAGGAGAGCACTGGGATCTGAGAATTTAATCTGAAGATGTGCTTAATGAAGGCTGCTAGCCCCAGGCTCAGGCAGAGGGAACTCTAGGAAATTTGGGAGTTACTATTTTTAAAAAAAACCATTCCAACAACCTATTTTATGGATAGAAAGATGCAAAAATCTCATCAGAAGGCGGAGGCACACAGCTACAGCCTATCTCCTTGAAGATTTCCTTGGCGCCCAGGCCCTCCTCAGGGGACAGTGGTTTCTGGTGACAGGGGTCTAAGCAAGTACAATCAGATTGCTGTCATTTGGATTCTGAAGGTCCCACAAAGGCCCAGGCATTGGACTTGGGAACAGTGCCAGGCTGTGGCCTGTTGGGAAGTGATAGAATCTTCAGGAGGTGGGGCCTAGCGGAAGGTCCTGGATGGCATGCCCTTGGAGGGGATATTGGCATCCTGGTCCCTCCTCTTCCTCTCTATTTACTTCCTGGCTGCCATGAAGTGACAGTGTCACCATGCATTCCCCACCATGATGTGCTTCCTCACTGAAGTCCCCAAAGGAACGGGGCCAATGAACCGTGAAGTGAGCCAAATAAACCTGTTCCCTTATTAAGTGGATTATCTCAGGTATTTTGTTACAGTAACAGAAATCTGACTGATATCTGACCATATCTGGTAATGTCCATTTTGTTCATTCATTTGTTTACTTATATTTGTAGTACTGGCGATTGAAACCAAGGCCTTGTGCATACTAGGCAAGCACTCTACCCCTGAGCTCCAACCCTGGCCTATTTATTATTTATTGGTCTGGAGATTAATTCAGGGAGCTTCACCACTGAGCTACATCCCTAGTCCTTTTTATTTTTCATTTTGAGACAAGATCTCACTAAGTTGCTGAGAAACTAGCTACTTTACTGAGGCTGGCCTTGAACTTGTGATCCTCCTGCCTCAGCCTCTTGCGATGCTGATATTACAGGCATGTGCCACTATGCTGGGTTGGAAATATCCATTTAGAAAATTGTTATCATCCATTACTATGATTTTAAATAACATTGATTTTCTTCCTCTGTGTTCCCAGAACACCTTCTGTCTATCTCCACTCATCTGTCACCGAGCGCCAATCTTGGATAACTGTATTTCTATTTAGATGTAAGAAATCTGGCTGATTTAACATGTGTTTTGCAGAAATAGAATTGTTATTTTGTGGTTCCATTGCGTATTCGGTCTCTCTTCCTCCAATTTTGCTGTGAGCTCTTTGAGTCAGGAATCAAATGGACAGTTCTCCTCTGGCTCCTCTACCTCGCACACCACCGATGTGTCTGTCGCTGCTGAGGGTGTTAATTCTGTTGGGCTCACAAAACAATACTCCAAAGCCAGGCACTTGGACATGCTGGGTACTTTGAACTAAAAAAAGCAGCCTCAGAACCAGGGTCTCTCTGACTTTCTCCCCATCCCCTGTCTTTTGCTCCCCCCTCCCCTAAGTGCTGGGAGGGGCCGTCTCTGAAGCTCCCTGGGTGTCCACCTGAGGGCCGCATCCTCTGGAGGACCAGCTCTCAGCACAGAGGACTAGAGTGACCTCACATCCACAGTCCACACGGACTCTGTCACAGGCTTTTTTTTTTTTGGCTCATTCATTTCCCGAAAATACTTTCCTTTCTTTCTGTTTTGCCTACACCCAGTCTCCCCTGCCAGAAGGTATAGAAGCTTCTAACTTGCATCAGGTTATCCGGTCCCCACTCTCCCAGGATGCAGTAAACCTGTGTGCCTTTTCTACGAATCTACTGCCATTTATTTAATGAGACTGTTATTGAACCTTCAGAGGGTACAGGGGATGCCCCTTCTGCCCCTGAAGTGCCCTGAAGATCCACCGTGGGGGGTGGTCCTGACCCGGGCAGAAGGGGCTGGGGCTTCGCTTGTGTCTTCACTTTAGTCTCCCGGGGTGTCCGAGCTGCATGGATGTGGCAGAGTGGAGAAGGGTGGGCAGTGTCCAGCTGAGGGACACCCTGGGCCCTGGGAGCTGTGTCTATGGGTCCCAAAGCCTACTCGCGAGATCTCTGCAAGAGACGTGTTTCCTCACTGGAGAAGTTCCTATATGGGAGTCACAGAGGATCATTGAAGTGTGGAGGCTGGACATCTTCTCCACTGGAAAGGACCTCAAGTTCATCACCTTCAACTCTCACACACTGCAAGAATCTCTGACAAGTTTCATCCAGTCTTTATTTGAATGCCTTCAATGACGGAGAGTTCAATACCAATAAAACAGGGCTTTTGGTGACTTAATCATCTTTATTCTCTCCACGTCCTCTTTTTTGTCTTCCTAAATAAAATGTGATTTTAATCAAGTGTTCACCCTCCTCCATGGGCCAAGGGGAAAATAAAAACTGATCTAAGGAGTTGTGGTAAACTCATTTTCCTTCCCAGTGATTTGGGCAAGGGCGTGGGTAGATGACACAACTCTAGCTGATGAGGTAGAGGGGAAGCCTACCAGGGGGCTTCTGGAAAAGATTTTTAAAAGACACAGAAGAACAGGTCTCTTCTTCTATTATAAATTTTAACTTAGATATGATGCCTGGAACTGTGGCAGCTACCTTGTGACCATGAGGGTAAGGTAGCTAACCTGAAGGCAAAGTGGAGAAGCTGAGGCTAACAGAACAGAAATATGTAAAACTAACACACACACAGACACACACACACTCACACACACACAAGACAGACTGGGAACATCAATGTAATTCAGTGAAGAGCTGAGGGAACTACTCTTGGGCTGTATCTACCATCTTAAGCAGCCCCCAGAAGCTGTTAATTCATTTTAAACATTTAGTCAATGAAATAGTTTCCATGAACTACAACCAAACCAGGGATCTCTAATCCCAAAGGTATGTTGCGGGGTTTTGAAGCTGAATAAAAGACTACATTGATCTCTGTTTCGGTTTGTTTTTGGTTTTCTCTAATCGTCCACCTTTTGCAGATATTTTGGACTGCCAATTAACTGCGTAGACTAGTCCTAATTCCTCTCTTTTACCTCCAGAGTTTCCGTCAGCACCATTCCTTCATTCCAGGAGATACTAAGAAAGTTGAAAACAAACCAGGCCCCAAAGAAAGCTTGGCGAGACCACTCTACGGGGCGCCACGGAGAGGCGTTTCCAGTCCACCTGGCTGTGTCGGGAAGGCCGTGTTTCTGTCTTGTCCACATTTGGACAAATGCCTGGTTGAAATCAGGGTGCAGTGACTGTGAGATGCCATCCCCGTCTTCCTTCCTTGTGAAGAATGGAAGTGATATTAACAGACCCACATGGGGTCTGCTTATTCCCGGGGTCTAGACCTTCCCCAGGTGTGTGTATGCGTGTGTGCGTGTGTGTGTGTGCGCGCACACGCGTGCGTGTGCCGCTGGTTTGGGGATTAGGATTGAGCTCTGCTTGGCAGGGTCAGGCCTGGTGCCTCTTCAGCCCTGGGAATCTGAGATGGGATTGGGAATTTGGAAGAGGAGATAATGCTTTCCTGGGCTGCCCTGAGGTTGGGGTCCCTACCCTCACTCATTATCACCCTCCTGGGCCCGGGTGGTGGCCTCCCCGTATCCTTTGGTCCCCTCTGGCCCAGGTGCGAGGAGTTGCACAGACTCCTCATGCGGTGCTCTGGCCACATGGCTGCCAGGCCCTGGCACTGCCCCAGCTCTCATGGAGTCTGCAGGCCTGTGGGCCCACCCAGCCTCCCAGGGCCCTCTCCACCTGGCCTCAAGCTGGCTTGGGAGATGCCCCCTGAGCCAGGCCTGAGGGTTTGGGGTTACTGGAAGGTGGCCTCCTGGGTTGGTTCTCTCCCTGTTGGAAGAGAGCCGTGTTGGAACAGGACTGGCCTGGAGCTTCCTAACCCCCAGCAGGAGGGGGAGTTCACAGTCTGGGAGCCCCTAGGCCTCCTGGAACTTCTGGGCCCTGAAGGGAGGCAAAGGGGCTTGGCCACACCCAGGTCACCCAGGCCCTGAGGGGCCAGCAGAGGCTGTGGTCTGGTCCCTGTCGCTGAGCCCCTTAGGAGATCTACCGCGATGGCTGAGATGGTGGCGGGTAGCAGAAGGACCTTGGTTTGAGTCTGGAGGGGATATGGGTGCTGGGAAGGTGGGGGAACTGCCACCTGGGGGCAGCTCCCCTGCACTGAAGGCTCTGCTTCCCAGCAGCAGAGGACACGTAGGGGTCTCTGGCTTGTGGCCTGGCTGGTGCTGAGCCTGGGAGGCCAAGGGGGAGTCTAGGAGCTTCTGTGAGAGGATGGGGAATGTGTGGTGGTGGAGGGCACCCCCCCATCCAGGCTGCTCACCCCCGGGGCTCTCACTCCACCATTCACCCTGGAGCTCACCCCAGGAGTGGGGCTGAGGGACGTGAGGCTGAGAACCTGGAGGTCTGGGTGTGGGAACCTCCCCGCAGTGGGAGACTCTTTCCCTGGCCGGCCTGCATGCAGCAGATGGGTGCAGGGTACATGCGCAAGGAGCACAGTGGCCTCTCGCAGGGCTGTGTGGGCAGCAGAGCCCAGGGAGGCCAGCGGAAGGTGGCTGGAGGGGTGGAGCCGGGCACAGGTGGGCGGCCAGCTCCAGGCAACTGTCTTCTGGTGTCAGCTCTGGGGTCCGGGGAGCGGGGTCCTCATCCTGGAGTTCTGGGGAAAGAGAGGAGAGGAAGAGGGAGGCGGAGGGAGAGCACGGGGTACTGGATGCCCTGCCTGCTCCAGGCCCTGCAGCCAAACACCCTCACTGTTCACCTCTGTCCTTTCCATCCTCTCTGTGAGCCTGGGAGGTGGTCCTTATTCTCCCCCTCCATGCAGGTGAACTCCACCGAGGTCACGCATGAGTCGTCAGGAGCAGGGACCAGTTTCTCCCCCACACCAGAGACCCGGGTCCAGAGGAACAGGTGGGAGAAGGGCCATCTCTGGAGAGGGAAGTGGGAGGCTGTGGGGGTAGTGAGTTCACTCCCGGGGCCCCGAACTGATATTCCTTTGGCTTCTCACCATCCTGAGCCCTGGAGAGGATGTCTGAGAGCGCTGGCCACTCTGTTCTGCCTCCCACCTCCACCCAAGTTCCTCCCTGTGGGAGCTGAGCTTGGCGGAGGCTCCCATCCATTCATTGTGTGTGGTGGGGGGGCGCATTTCCTGGTCTTCCCAGCAGGGGGAGCCCTGCCCTCCAGCTGCTGTTCCCAGGGTCTGACAAGCCAAGGGGGGCAAAGCATCTGGAGTCTTCATTGTCCTCTAAAGATGGTGGGGCCAGAGTGACTGACCTAATGACTGGCCAGCCTGCCTACCTCTGGGGAAGGCCTCCCAGTTCTCTTTCTCTCTGCTTCTGTCCGACCTTTGGGGATTCTGGCCTCCCATGAGGTTGAATTAGATTAGACTTAGACTTAGGCCATTAGGCTCCCGAGTCCCTCCCTCAGGTCTGGAGAGAAAGGACACCATCTGAGAGGCAGAGGAGCAAAGACCACCCTCAGGAAGGGAAAGAAACCCTCAGCAAAGGTCTGGGATGGCGGGTCCAGCCTGTGCAGCTCGGTCTGCAGACTACACAGGACTCAGGTGTTTGCCGGGCCACTGGCTTCTCAGGGCAGCACTGTCTTTCTGCTTGCCCTCCTTCTCTGTGCCTGGCCACCTTGGGCAATGGGCTGTTTGGGGCTCAATGCAGGTTGCCCTGGGCTGGGGAATTCAGGAACCAGGATTTTTTCTTGCCCATCTCACCACCTAGCAGATCCCATGATCCTGTTTCAAAAATACCCATTGCTGTGTGTGCCTGTGTGAAGGGGCGGAGGCCACACCCTCTCGGTGCCTTGTCTGTGCTGTCCAGTGTGGCAGCTGCTAGCTGCTCGTTTCTAAGATAAAATTGAATATCATTATTACAATTAATGACATCAGTTCCTTGGTGGCACTGGCCACAGTTCTAGGGCTCAGTGGCCTCATGTGGCTGGAGGCTATATAAGGGACAGCACAGGTATGGCTCCCACTGCTGCAGGCAACTCTGCTGGTCCACCTTGCGCCAGCCTCTCAGCACCTGGGGTGCTGAAGTCCTGATGGTGGGTTGTGCAGCCAAGAGATTGGGCAGGTCAGGTGTGTGGGGTGCTGCCACAGGCAGCCCTGGCACCAGGGAGTCGGGGAGAGGCATGGGAGAAAGAGGGTGGATGTCCAAGGAGGCGCCAGGGAAGGCCTGGGCCAGTGCTGGCACGTGGGTAGGAGGCGGGCGGGTGCCCAGCTGGGCGGCCCGCAGTATGGAGTCTCGCCTATGCGCCTTGGATCCGAGCGTCCACACGCTTGTTTACAACCTGGGAAGAACAATCCCCATCACTTGGTGAAGGGAGGAGAACCTGAGAGGATGCAGGTTACCTTCCCAGCTCTGTCACTACTCAATGTGTGACCTGGGGGCAGGTTCCTTCATCTCTGGAGCCTAGGTCACTTGCTTGGTGAAACAGAACCGTTGAGCCCTTCACCCTCCCGGCCTGGGGTTGCATGGGGTTCGGAAGACAGTGAGTGTCCGCACCTGCCCGCTGCCGGGAGTGCACAGCCCAGAGCTCAGCGCCTCCTGTCTCTCTGATCCTGTGTGATCCGAAAGCCAAGGTCCTTGAGATCTACCTCCTCAGTTCTCAAAAATTATAATGTGCATGGAGTCTGCCTCCTAAGGAGGATCTGAGGCAGCAGCTAACCCGTTATTTTACAAATGAGAAAACAAGCTTCAGGCGGGTTAGCGACTTACTCAAGCCACGTCATCCCCTAAGTTCCCTGATGTTCAGAGCCAAGAGCAGTTTTTAAGAGCAGTCTCTGCCTCAGCCCCACCTCCCACCCCATCCAGATGCTGTCAGCTCCTAAGGGTGTGGGGCTGGCTAAGGGAGGAAGAGGTCTGGGGCCAGAGGCTCAGGGAGCATGGCTGTGGGCCAGGAGTCCAGTCAGGGCAGAGTGGATGTCTGGCAAGAAGATGACGGGGGCTTTGAAGTGGCCACTGCCCCTTGCAAGGCCCAGGCCCAGAGAGTGGGTTCAGATGGAGCCTCTGTGTGGAGTGGGGCCTAGAACTGGGGACCTTAGGACACTATCCTTCAGGACAGCAGCAGGCCTTACTCCTTGGCACACACTCTCATTCCACATATTCTTATGTTGGAGGACTTTGTAATACTTTGTAATAACAATAATGTTAAGAACAACAGTTATTGAGCACCTACTATAAAAACAGGCATGGTGCTAGATATTTTACCTGTATTCTCTCTTTTATTTTTGTACCAGGGATTGAACCCAGGGGTGCTTAACCACTGAGCTGCATCCTCATCCCTCTTTTATATTTAATTTAGAGACAGGGTCTTACTAAGTTGCTTAGGGCCTTGCTAAGTTGCTGAGTCTCTGGCTTTGAACTCTCGGTCCTCCTGCCTCAGCCTCCTGAGTTGCTGGGATTACAGGCATGCACCACTGCACTGGCTTGCATTCTCTCTTTTAATTCACTCAACAATCCTGAAATTTAATAATAGCCCTATTTAAAACCTGATGTAACTTTGGGTCAGAGAGGTTCAGTGCCTTGCCTAAGGTCACGCTGTCAGGAGTCACCCGGCCATGTCAGTTTTTCAGCTGGTTCTCTGAATCCCCAGCACTGGAAGCTTCCACTAACCTAGTGATCTCTCCAGTCCAGGGCTTTGGCTGGGAATGTGCTTCCCAGGGGGCTGGGATGCAGGACCCCAGCCTGTCAGGGAGAGTTACGGTCTGACAAGGGGTGGGGTGCTCCCGGCAGAGCCTGGGCTTTGATGGGGGAACTCAGCTTTGATCTTCTTTTGAAGTCCTGGCCAGCAACTTCAGGGGAAGAGTTTGGGGAGGGGGGAGATGAAAAAGCAGAGGAAGCCAGAGTGGGAGAGGAGAGGAGGGGTACGTGTGCGCACATGGGGGGCAGGAGATGGGAGAGAGAAACAGATGTGTGAAGGAGAAGAGGGCAGCCGGTGGCTGGTGTGAGGCAGAGTGAGAGGCTGGGGGGGCGAGGTCTGGGGTAAGGAAACGCGGAGGGCAGATGGGGAGGGTGGGCCAGGTGGGGGAGCAGAGGAAAAGGGCCCACAGAGACAGGTAGGCTGGGCCCCAGTTCCCAGCCTCTCCTGCCCAGGAGTCTGGGCTCCTCTACAAGGATGCCTTCAGCTCCCTCGCCCACTGTCCCCAGGCTCAGGGTCCTCCTCTCCCCAGGGACACACCTCTCTCTGGCTGGCTCTGCCATGGGCTGCTGTGGGTGTTCAATGGTCCAGAGATTCCAGCAAGTTCCTGGCCAAGGCCTCATGGGAGGCATCAAATGGCCGCAGGGATACCGTGAGCTCACATGGGCACTTTTCTTGGGGTCTGTGGCCCAGGCCTGCACCCCAATCTATGGGTAGGAAGGGGGGTGTGCAGGGGAGAGTCTGCCAGTGTGGCCGTGTGGCCCTGCACCTGTTCCTGTCTGACAGCCGAGTTCCTCCTGTGGGGCAGCCCCAGGCAGGCAGTGGAGAACCGTGTGGGAAGGGGCTCCCTGGCAGACAGGGCTAATCCCCAACTCTGCAGCCCCCTCTCCTCCCAGCTCCACCCGCTCCCCAGCCCTGTCAGCTCGGGTAGCTCCTCCCCGATCCTGGGCACCCTGCTCCAATCCCTTTTGGATTCTGCACCTAAACAAAGCATGCCCCTCCCCAAGGGCTCTGTAGAGGGTGGGAATGTTTGGCAAGTGAAAACCAAGAAGGGAGGTGGCAGAGCCCTCCTTTCTTTGGGTTTCCGCCAGGAGCGGCTGGGATTATACCCGCCCAACTTCATGTACTTCAGAGAGACTGGGAGGGCTTCCAAATTAGGATTTATAGGATTAATAGCTTTTTTCTGCCCCCCCCCACCCCCCAGCGTGCTTCCCTCACCCGGCCTTGCTCCTGCCGTTGGGCTCCTCCTGGGCCAGACCTCACAAGAAGCTGCAACGGCCCATCCCTGGAGGGGAGAGTCACAGGTGCCCCCTCTCTCGGGTCTGCGGCACCACCTGAGAGGTGGGGATGAGCTGGGCAGGGGGAAGCAGGGCCTGGACCGGGCTCTCCTAGGACGGCTGTGCACATGGCCTTGGGAGGCCCCTGCTCCCTCTGCTCTTTACTGTTGTGTACCCAACAGGGTGAGGCCAAGCGACCCACCTGTGGAGGTGCCGGAGACAAGGCCCTGCTGCGGCATGATGGGCCAACTGTGGGGGCAGAGTCCTGGCTATTGTGGTCTCAGAACTAAACTGGATCCTGGGAGGTGGGAACATTCTCCGGGGTCTCCAGAGGAACCCCTCTTGGGCCGGCCCCTGCACCGGGCCTCCCTCACACTCAGCACTGTCTGTCACTCCTGACCAGCCTTACCTGGCCTCTGCTGTCCTTTCCTCTGTCCCCTTACGCCTACTCATCCCCCCAAACAGCTCAAGCACAAGGGCCTCCAGACCAGGTTTCCTTATCTGCAGCCACAGGGTGGGGCCTTTGGCCTGAGGCAGCACTAAGGATCGTCAGCTTCCTTTGACACTCCCTGGGGGAGGGCATGTGTTTCCTGAACCTCCTCTCATCTTGCCCTCTCCAGAGTCAGGTCTGGTTCTGTGCTCTGTGGCCTGCATGTAACTCTCAGGGTCTTCCAAGGCCCAGCTCACTACACACCCCCTGCAGAGCCCATGAGTCTCCTTCAGCCAAGCGCTTAGGGGCCCTGAGCTGTCCACCTTACTGGTGGTCCCTTGAGGCCAGGGGCCAGGGGCCTCCCTGGACCCCAATCCTCAGCACAGTGGCTGGTACGAGCAGATGCTCAATGAAGGTTGGTCAAATTTAACTGTTCACCTGGGCCAAAGGAGATCAAGAGGGAAGTGTGAGCATGTAGTCTCATGTAGGCCCCTTGATGAGAAAATGAAGTGGAGCATCCGGGTGTCTGATGAGGGCAACGGGCCGTCATGATGCAGGGGGTGAGAAGAAGGAGGACTGTTGGAGCAGGAGGAGCCCTGGAGGTTATTCAGCCCATTCTCTTCATTTCACAGGTGGGAGAATGAGGCTCACGGGCACCAACACCATGTGCTTAGGGAGACACAAATTGGTGGCAGAAAGGCCACCTCATTCCAGACCTCCGAGCTTCTTCTGGTCCCCGTTCCTTCCTCTACACCCCTCTGGTCCCCACCCACCTTCCCCTTCCCACTGCAGGGCCCCAGCCTGGCTTCCCTTCAGCTGCCCACGCAGTTAGGGTACAGGCCCTGATGGGAGGGCCGAGGGGGGCCAGCAGAGCAGGCAGGTGTTGGCCGGGGTGTACCTGTAGTCCAGAAGCAGGGTGGGCCACTAGGGGTCGTGAGCTAGGGTGGGCTCAACTGGATGGTGGCATATTCCACAACCTCACCAGGGCCCGGCACAGTGTTCCGTGGCCCTGGCACGAGTTCCAGGGCTGAGGTGTCCAGCTCTGCATAGCAGACATCAGTGTCCTTTAGGCCAGAATCCTGGGAATGGGGCAGAGGAGGTGATGGCAGGAGGGGCATCCAGGGTCAGGTGGGGGATGAAGCGGCCCAGGGCCCACGTTGGGATGAGTGGGGAGGTTGAGTGTGCCATGGGCACATGAGAGAGGATAGGGGACACAAAGGATTGGGGGGTGGAGAAAGAGAATTAGAAAATGAATTCATTGGTGGCACACGATTTTACTCCCAGTTACTTAGGAGGCTGAGGCAGGAGGATCTCAAGTTTGAGGTCAGCCTGGGCAACTTAGTGAGATCATATATATATAGCTGAGGGTGTAGCCCAAGGATAAAATGCCCCTGGCTTCAATCCCCAGTACTGGGGGAGAGATCAATAAAAACAAAGAAAGACATTTAGAAGATGAACAGGCCACAGGCATTTATGTGCTCTGCTAGGCTGTGCTCCCTGGGGCCCTGGCATGGGTGGGCAGAGGCAGGTGGGTACCACTCCTGGCCCCACTTGGCTCTGAGAGAGGATTTCGGCCCACCCTCTCATTTTGCAGAGGGAAGAAACAGGCCTAGGGAAGAAACAGGCCTAGAGGAGGGCCGTGCTGAGCCTGGGGTCTGCAGCAGAGCCCGGAGGCATTAGGCGGACCGTGGAGACCAAGCATCAGGCTTTGGATTTTAGCTGGTCACTTGCCGTGGCCCGATGGGAACACAGCCTATCTTTCATTTGTAAACTGGAGAAATAAAATTCAGGAGCATTAGCCCTATTGCTACAGCCCTGGCTCCAACTCCCACCCTGGCTGTTCCGTGGCCCTGCGTTACCTGGGCTCTTAGTCTGGGAATTATTAGGGTCCGTGGAAAAGCAGAGCCTTCCCTGCCACGGCTGGGGGTGGGCACTATTAAGTCACACTGGGGTGCCGAGCCCTTCTCCCTCCTGGGGCCTCGGTTTCCCCTTCAGCAGAATGTGAGGGTGGCTCGAGGCCCGAGGCCCTTCCAGCTCTCATCTTGGGAGTTTCCCTCACAACCCCCTCCTCCTCGGCTCAGGGCTGAATGCAGGTGCCCAGGCAGACCGTGTCCTGACCTCAGAGCAGCGCCGAGGGAGAGCTGGGGTCTCCCAGGCCGGGAGGGCAGAGGCTGGAGCAGGATGGGGGGTCTGTGCTGTTGGAGGGGAGCCCCTGGGCTGGCCCCACGTGTGGCCCACTCTCTTCCCTTGTCTGGTGGCCTCCTGATCTTAGTTACCTTCTAGCAATGCCCATCTGGTGACTGAGGTCAGAGGCACATGGCAGGGCTAAGATTAATGCAATTAGCTCCTGATTTCTTACAAGTGAGAGTCATACCCTGACACCTTGTCCCTCTGTCCTTGGTATTTCCAGAGCTGCTTGGCATGGAGGATGGAGACCTTTTTTTTTTTTTTCCAGAAACAAAGAGCCTCAGGAGAAAGTTTGGGATATAGAAGGCCAGAGACAGAAGGAAAGGGGTAGGGCTGGACAGATAAGAGTCTGGGTCCAATCCATACATGGAGGGTATCTGTGGCTGGGAAAGAGGAGTCAGGCCAGTGGGGAAGTGTGAGGAGGAGCTGCTGAAGAGCCTCCAGGAGGCAGCCTAGACTGGCCTCACCCCATGGCCTCAGAGGTAGTAATAGCCTGGGCCTGTCATAGGGGTCCACAGGTGGGAAGGGTGAGTGGCCGCCACTCTGGGATGCTGTGGGAACCATGCTACGGAGGCAGGGACTGGACACAACCACTGTGTCCCCCATTTCAGGTACCAGTGGTGAGGGAGGACGGAGTGAAGCCCTCTCTTGTTCTCCACGATCGTGAGGATGGCTGGGGATGGGAGCTCAGGTGGCTTAGGCCAGGTGTCCTGGAGCGGCCCAGACTCCACAGGTTCCACTAAGGCCGTTTACCAAGAGACCATCAGTGTCTAGATAAATTCTCTCTGTAGGTGCTTCTCCACTGAGCGCTATCAATAGGCACAACCGCGGCTCTGACCCCCAGCGAGGCCTGGGAGACTTGGCAGAGATGACAAAAGGTAGCCTGGGAGCATCTCATCAAGGTAGGGGGAGGGGGCTTTCCAGTTTGCTCTATGGGTTCCAGTGTGCAGTGAGCCCTGGGCACGTTGCCTTCAGCCTTAACAGAATTTGTCTCAGAGACAGTGGTGACCTGCAGCTCCTGCTAGGCGATGCCCTGATGCGGGCAAGAAGACAGATACAAAGGATAAAGTGGAGATTCGGGTCTGGCTCACTGGCTGTCTGATGGCAGGAAGGACCAGTGGACTGCAGAACACAGAGTCCCTGGCACAAGGCACTAGCCCTGTTGCCAAAGATTTCACCAGTGGTGACCTGGGCGAGCACACTGGTGGAGGGACACTCTCAGGTACAAAGTGTAGCATTCAAAAGGGATTCAGGGGACAGTGCCTGCGAGGACAGCGTGTTGGCTGGTCCTTGTGAAGTCATGTGGGCACCACTAGTGAATAAAAAGAACTGAAAACCATCAAGAATGAAAACTTGGTGTGAGAGCCAGAGACCTTCTGGAAGCTTCCCGAGAGACCCCATCTCCTGTAGTGGGGGGATGCAGCAGCTAGGAGCAGACAGGATTTGAGAGCAGGAACCACAGAGCTTGGGAGAGGCTGGATCAGGCAGGCTTATAGCACCAAGGTAAGGGCCCTGCTCAGACGACCTGGGACCCTGGACTCTGGTGAAGGTGAATGAACAGAGCCCTGGGGATATGTCTATCCCTCAGAGCAGGAAGAGGTGGCCTACCCTTCACTGGTGGGAACTGCTGCCAACCCAGGCTGGAGGACACTGCAGAGGTCTCTGCCCTGCAGGGTAACGGACACCACCCCCTTGAAAGCTGCTCCCACCCCTGTTCCTGGCCGGTGATCCCTGTCTTATCTCCATTCAATCTGTCAGTCTGGCCCCTACAGAAACCAGATGGTTTCTAGAGAATGAGGTTTGAGGCTGTGGTCTGAATGTTGGTGTGCCCCAAATTCACATGTTGAAAGGCTAACCCCCACGATGATAGCTTCAGGGATAGGGGCCTCCAGGAGATGAGTGGGGTTAGTGCTCTTCTAGAAGAGCCCCAGGTGCCCATTTATACCATCTATGAACCAGAGAGGTTCACCAGGCACTGAGTCTGCCAGCCTTGGCCTTGAACTACTCGGCTTTCTCAGAAGCGGGAGAAATATGTCCCTCTTGTTTATGAGTCACCCAGTTCGTAGTATGTTGTAACAGCAGCCTGGACAGACTGCGACTAGAGGCTCAATCAAGAGACAGCTCCAGTTGCAGCTGCTGTTGGTGGCAATACTCTGAAAGGCCTCTAAATGGTGCTGTGTCCCCAAAAGGAAGAATACACAGGTCTGGGAACAAAAGATGAAAGCCAGAAGGAGTCACTTTCCATTGCTCCCAGTGAATGAGTGGGGCATTCTGTGCTGGACTCTGTCTGTGTGGCTGAGGGTCCCATTGGGCTGGAAGCCAGGGCTGTTCTGGGATTAGAATACTTGGACTCCGTGTGTTCAGGAACCACCAGGCAAGAAGGGGAGCCACATATTGTCACGGGCAGTTGAGTCGGATCAGCAGGAGGAGATCAGGCAGCTGCTACCCAGTGCAGGAAGAGGAGAGAAACCAGAAGCCACGCTTGGTCTACTTGGGTGCATCTTGTGGTTTCACTATGAAGGGACACACACAAGCCTGCACGAGAAGAGTGTGCTTATCAAGGACTCAGGGGCCTTGGGAATGGAGGTCTGGGTCACATCAACAGCTTAGCCACCAGAATCTGCTGGAGAGGTAGTATGGCAAGGGGATTTGGGGATGGATGAGGAGAGATGAGTACCGGTGGTGGCCCTAAATCTGCCCTAGCAACAGGGGCCCCATCTTCAGGAGGAGAGCCTTACCGAGTCATGGAGAAGCTGCTCCCTGAACCTGGATGGATGAGAAGATCTCTCACTGTGGGGGTGCACCACGGCAGCTGTGCACACATGGCTCAGATACCCCACAGTGGGACCATGGTGGGCTGCAGCCCTACCTGCTTCTCCATCCTCCAAGGTCATGGGGGTGACTCATCTGCTTCTAACCTGGGCTCTCTGTGCTCATAAGGCTGAGGAGTTGGAAGCCTCTCTCCTTGAGGGTAAGGCTGTGTCCCTCTCCCTTCTCTTGCAGACATGAGCTTTGAATCCTCTGAAGTCCTCCCTAAGATCTAGCCTAGATCCACAGGTTCTACAAATGGTACCTGCTGCCTGACTTCTAGCCCAGAAACCTTGGCAGACATGAAGGGGAGCTATGGTCTTAGCACTCTGGAGTGTTTGTGCAGCATGAACCTGGTCCACACAAAGAGAAGCTTGGGCACACTCAGGCTAGGAGGAGGAGATCAGGCTGAATTTGAAGTGGACTGGAACTCACAGCCCACTTTAAACTGAGTTTAAAGGAACTTTAAGTTGGTGACCCCAAGGCTCCCTGCAGTTTCCCAGCTCCTCTACTCCCAAAGTCCTGCCTTGGTGAATGGTGCATGCTCTGCCACACTCTTTCTCACCACTTGTTGAGAAGGAGAATTGATGACAACATCAATAATGTGACTTGTATACAAGCAGCACTGACAACAAACCAGAGTACCGGGGATAAATCCTTCCCCGGCCCAGTAATTGCTCTGTAAGTCAAAAGGAATTACTTTCTTGGCAACAGCAACGGAGCCTCCCTGGGATGCCAGGGTTTCCCTTCCCCTGGGGACCTCCACACACCACCCCACAGGCCATTCTTATAAGCATCTGTCACATGGCCCAGGGCTCATGTAGGACCCAGTGGGGCAGATGCTCTCCTTGACCCATCATCTGGCCCCTCCTGCCTGTGGCTGGTGGATAGAGGTGGCTCCCTCTGCCCTGTGCCCCAAGAGGCTGTTGAATGGTTAACCTTATCTGGGGACTTCATCAATCCAACTTGGGCACAGCCCAAGGAGGGACGGCTGATGGGGAGGAGGAAGCATAGCCCTTTGCTGGGCCTGAGGCTCAGATGAGGGAGGAGGTGGGGACAGGAGGGGTGTCTAGGGGGGGCCTTCAGAGTGGATGCTGTCTTTGGGCTAAGGCTGCCAGTCACGGCCTGACTCCTCCTATGTCCCCAGGGAGGGCTGTGCGTGCCAGGCTGAGGGGGCGGTGTCAGAGAGTGGGATGGGGAACTTGTTCTTGGGGACTAGGGCCAGCTGCAGCTGTCCCCTTATATCTCTGCGATTTCATGCTGAGCCTGGGCCCACTCTTTAGGGGGTCCCACTGGAGTCTTTCCAAATTGTTAACCTCCATCATATTCTTTCTGCATGCCTCGGCCCCAACTCCTTCTTCCTGTTCCTTCCTCCCACAGCTCTGATGAGTAAGGTGATGGACTCTTGACTAGAGGCTGAAGGAGAGGCTGATTTGGCAAACCCTGGGTGGGGCACAGCTTTCTCTGTACCGGAAACAGTGGATCTCCCCCTTCCATTCGACCTTGCCCACTTTCAGGGCTACCTGGCCTGCTCTCTGGGCAACAGGCAGCTGACCTGGGCTCTGAGGCTGCAGAGGGCTCCACATTCCCTGAGTTGCCACCTGTGGCTCTGGCTTCTTTGTCTTCAGGTGAAGTCCCCACACCTCTGCTCCTCACAGTGGCTGCGGCAGGGTCAGTGCCTGCCCTTGGGAGCCAGAAGACCCTGGGCTTTTCCCAGTCACTCACTGGGGAATCCTGGGCAAGCTCCTAATGTCATGGAGTTTCAGTTTCCTCATCTACCCATGGGGGCAATGAGAGACTTATCATAGAGATTGCTGTGAGGGGCTGGGGATGTGGCTCAAGCGGTAGCGCGTTCGCCTGGCATGCGTGCGGCCCGGGTTTGATCCTCAGCACCACATACAGACAAAGATGTTGTGTCCGCCAAATACTAAAAAAATAAATATTAAAAAAATTCTCTCCCTCTCTCTCCCTCTTTAAAAAAAAAAAAAAAGAAAGTGGGCCCCTCTGAGCCTCCAGTGTGGGCAGCTGAAGCCTAAAGCCTTTCCTTCTTTCCTTCTTTCTTTCTAAAAAAAAAGAGATTGCTGTGAGAGCAGAGAAATGGAATTGTGTTTGAGAAGCAGCCTGCAAGGTGCAAGGTGCCTGGTGTGTGGGTGCTCTGCACAACTGTGGTCTCTTTTGTTGGGGTCGGTGGGCCACACGGTGCAGACTGGGCCATGCCCTAAACCCTCAGATGGGGAATGGAGTGGTCAGGGCTTGTCTGAGGAGTGGGCTTTGTGTCCACAGTGAGTTCCAGCCCACTTTCAAGTTGACCGGCTGGGGGTCTTTCGCCTCTGCATATTATCAGAAGGCAGAGGCCAGGCTGGTCTTGTGGGCCAGCACCCTGGAAGGGAGAGCCATCTCCCCGGGGGAAGGATTTGGCACTTCAGTGGGCCTTAGAAGGCACTTTCCGCCAAGAGGGAGGATGGCTGTACTGTGGAGACAAAGGCCCGGCTCACCCACCAGTGCCAGGAGAGAGGGTGTTATCTTTAGGCCCAGGCGCTCTGGCCTGGGTCTCTGGGCTGGCAGCATAGGGGTACCACCCCCAAGCCCCATGCCTGCTGGAAGGAACAGGGTGTGGGCAGAGGTGGCAGCCATTCAAGTGGACGGTGGCCCTCTGAGCAGCTGGGAGTGGGGCCAGGAGGAGGGCTGTGCTGGCTTCCTGGTGGTCTTTGGCAGGACTGGGAACTGGGGGTTCAGGGTGCAGAACGGAGGGAGGGAGCTTGGGGGAGGAAGAGCTGGGCGTCAGGTAGGGCTCAGCCTCCACAGAAGCCCCACTCTCCCACTGTTCTGCCCACTGTGCAGCACCCCTGTGCCCAGGGCACCTGAGCGGTTCCACCCCCGGGTAGAGGTTTCCTTCTATGGTGGGCTTCCTGTGCCCACCCTGCCCTGGCCTCCTCAGCCTCCTTTGCCCTCTCTTCACCTAAGGCAGCTGAGCACATGGCCAGGCGGGTGCAGCTGGGCTGGGGGCACTCTTCTCCCTGCTCAGTTCTCCTTACCAAGGGGCGGTAGGAGGGGGAGACGCCCAGGTCGTAGTAGGGCGGGTGCAGGGGCAGCTTCGGCCGTTCCTCTTCCTGCTGCTGCCTGCCTGGTTCCAGATGGGGACTCTGGAAGAGAAGGAGATGAGTGCTGCTGTGGCCTGCTCCAGGCAGCCCACCACACCCACGTCTGACTAGGACTCCCTTCCTCGGGTCCTGGGCATCCCATGGGCACCACCTACACGGTGGCTATCTGGGAGGGCGCACCTTGAGCCTTTAGTGTCACTTCCTCTACCAGGGACCAGCACAGGCCAGGCAACTGGCAGGGACCCAATGAACATTTCTTTTCTTTTCATTTTTTTTTTTTTTACTTTTTAAAGACAATGTTTTATTTCTTGCATAGGGTATATTGTCTTTGTCATTTAAAAAATCAGTTTTATTGAGGTATATGTTTATTATGATAGAACATACCCATTTTAGAGAAGTCATCTAAAAAAATCACTGGAAAAAATTATGTCAATAGATATCAAATAGTCTTCAGTTAAAATGTTCCAGGTGGTGGTTCCTATAGCTTATTTTTCTGGTAGAGCAAACCAAATTCTTTCTTTTTTTTTTTTTTTTTATGAACATTGTTTAAAATGAATAAATGGACTAAGAGGTGGGGGAAGAGATCCCCTAGGGGTCCTGGGTAGGTGGAGTCCTGGGCAGGGAGGGTCTTAGTTTGCCATCTCTTGGGGTGAGGGGCAGGTTGTCGGCCTGGGCCTGGCTTATGCTGGTGTGATAGCTGTGTCCAGATTGGGCTCCCTTCCTGGGTCATCTCCCATTTTTTTCTCCCTGTCCCCCTAGTCTAGGGAACTTGTTCTCTGCTGACCTAGGCCTACCTGGATGTCCTCAGATGCAAGGTGGCTCTGACTGTTGGGAGGAGGCTCCAGCTTCTGGGAGGGGGACAGGTCAGTCCTGGGAGAATAGATGAGGTTGAGGTCAGCACAGGGACTTATATGGGGGTCCCTGCCGCAGCCAGACTTCCTGACCACTACTGTCCCTGAGCCCATCAAGATAGGCCCCGGGAAGCCCCCAGAGTGGCCAGAGTGGGACTGTGGTGACTCAGCGTCGGTGGTAGAGGCCAAGGGTGACCTGCTATGTGTCCACTCTAGCCCAGCAGCTTTGTAGTATGGGAGTCCCGGGAGTGAATAGCTCTAGCTCCAGGGGACATTAGGAAATCCAAGGGATAAACCCAGGGCCAGGGGAATAAGGCCCCACATGCAAGGTATAGGACACCCAAAATCTTAGCCATCATGATAAATAATATTTAAAGCAGTATTTTTCAAAAAATTAATGCAAAATCCATGATGAACTAAATATCAACATTTTAAATAAAGACAGGATCAGTAATGGTGGCGTGCTGAGCCATATTATAGCCTAAGGCAAAAGGAAAAAATCAGTAATTCTAATCCTCTCTCTATTTAAAATGTTGATATTTTGTTCATCATGGATTTTTTTTTGCCTTCATTGTGATCTTTAAAAATGCATTAAAGCTGGGCGCCATAGCACACACCTCTAGTCCCAGCTACTGAGGAAGGAGGGTTTCATGAGCCCAGGAGTTGAAGGCCAGTCTGGACAATTTAGCAAGACCCTTTCTTTAAAATGGTATTTTATGGGGTGAGTTCTCTCTCTCTCTCTTTTTTTTTTTTTTTTTGAGTACCAGGGATTGAACCCAGGGTGCTTAACCACAGAGCCACATCCCCAGCCTTTTAATTTTTTATCTGCACACAGGGTCTTGCTTAGGGCCTCACTAAGTTGCTGAGGCTGACTTTGAACTTGTGATCCTCCTACCTCCTAGCCTCCTGAGCTTCAGGGATTAGAGGTGTGCGTCACCGCCCGGCATGAGTGAGGTTTTCAGCTCCCCCATTAACTGTATGATTCACTGGCCTCTCTGGCCCTCAGCCTGCCCTATAACTTGGGAGGAGGTAAAATCATGCAAGTTATTTAACCTCTTTGTGCCTTTTATTCCTCATCTGTGGGTAATTGTGCACTTATTTCTTCAAGTTGTCACGAGGACAAAATACATCTACATGGGGGCTGGGGTTGTGGCTCAGTGGCAGAGCACTTGTCTAGCATGTGTGAGGCACTGGGTTTGATTCTCAGCACCATGTAAAAATAAATAAATAAAGGTATTGTGCCCATCACAAACAAACAAACAAACAAACCTATCTGTCCCAGTGTAGAACTCGGGGTGGCACCTGGTGTACGGTAGCGCTCTTGAGGGTTACCTTTTCCTGCACAGGTGAGGTGGGGAACCTGGCCGATGAACATGGTGATGTTCAGGTGTTCAGTGACCCTGGGGCCCCTGGGGGTGGCTGGCCAGCACTCACCCATCACTGCCCATTTGCAGTCGGCTCTTCTGCTGCCGGCGGTACAGAAAGAAGACTGCGAGAGCCACGCCGAGGATAAGGACCACGGCCACTGTGCCCCCCAGGAGCCTGGCCACACTTCCAGGGCCTCCCTGTGGGAGGGGCTTGTCTGGAACCAAGAGATCAAGGAAGAAAATCGGTGGGGGAGAAGGGTAGGAGGAAGAGAGAGAGAGGAAAAAGAGAGGGAGAGAGAGATTGATTCTCCACGGAACCAGGGAGTCAGTGAAGTGGGCAAAATAGAGTAAAGTGAGAACATCAGATCCCGATGCAGGACTCTGCCCTCCCCTGCTCCCCCCACCCTCCAGTTCCAGTTCTGGAGGGGCTGGCTGTCTAGTTAGTGGGGGCAGAACCTCATCCTCTGGCTCCCAGAGCTGTATCTGCAGACGGTGCTGTGATCCTGGGATCTGGCGTATGGAGGTGGGTTGGGGTGGAGGGTCTATGCCAGAAATGGGGTCCCACCTTCTCATTCCATTTCTGGCTCTGCAGGGAAGACCCCTGTTGAGGAGCTTAATTACCTTCCCCTCCCCACCCAATTAAACAAGCAAATGAGCTCATTGGAGCTTTGTCGACCCCTCTCTGGAGACAGGATGAGGATCATGAGGGGAAGTTGGGAGCGTGAGATTAGGTGGAGAAGGGGTACCTGGGGGCTCCCGGAGGAAGCCAAGTCTCTTCAGTCAGGAGAGGCTGAAAATCCGGAAGGCTGTGGCCTGACCTGAGGTGGCAGAGCCCACCCTATGGACCTAACTGGTCATAGCACTGGGAGCCTTGCTCCCCGGGAGGGAGGAGGCTGGGGCATGGGGCAACACCTCTCAACTGGCTCCTCATGGGGCAAGTCACTTGACCTCCCTGGGCCTCCGAAAAGAGAGAAGAGGGCCCAGGACACTTGCTAGGGCTTGCTGAGCTCCTTCTCAGTCTGATGGAGCCACCAGTCTGCACCATGGCCAGGCGCCTGCACAGCTTTCCGCTTGTCCAGGCGTGGCGTGTGAAGCCACAGAGGTGCCAGGTCTTTTGTGTCCCTCCCTCTGCTGGGCTCCATTTCTCACCTCTGACCTTTCCAACACCCAGGGAGGAAGGAACTGAGGAGAAAATCATATGTACTCCTTCCTCAGCTTCCTCCCCACCACCATATTATATATAATTAAACACGGAGAGGACCTGAATAGAGATGCTAAATTGCAGTTTGCAATAAACACCATGGAGCCAATTTTCCTAAAGTGGGATTGACAAGCACCTGCCTCTCTCTCACTCCTGACTCTCTCACTCCTCTCTCTCTCCCCTCCAACCCCCAGGTCCTGAGGAGGGCTTGTCTGGCAGAGACCTCAGCACAGCCTGGCTCCTGAGGTATCTGTAGCCCCACCCTGGTCCTGGCTCCTGGTCATTAGAGGGTGGCCTCTCAGCAGAAGCTCTGGCCTCAGCATCCATCCATTCACCCACGTTGCTGAGCTGTGGCCCCACCGAGGGGGCCTTGTGTGGGTCACAGGTCCAGGCGCTGGGCTGTGGGTGGGTGTGCAGCATAAGGATTCCCAAGCCTCAGACTCCTCCTCACACCCTGCGCCTCAGCCTCATTTCCCTCGTTCATGGACCCCTGGGGCTGGGCCCTGCACACGGTTAAATAACCTGTGTCCTTTCCTCTACACCCGACATCTTGTCATCCATGGTCCTCTCTTCCAGACCCTCAGCATTCCTGCTCTGCTCTGACTCTGCTGTCCCCTTGGCTTAGCGGACGACATGCATGGAGAACCAGCAATGTTGCCGCCCCTATTCTGGCCCTGGGTGCAGAGATGCAGGAAGCACAGGCCTTGCCTCTGGATTCCATGACCTTCTTGAGTGGCTCCAACCTCCTGAACAGCTCCTGGGAGTGGCAACTCCTTCTGTCTCCAGGGTCACTACCCCCATGTCACCTGAGTTGCTGCCACAGCCTAACCAGCCACTCTGTCTCCTCTGAGCTGCTCTCCACTCTCGAGGGTGGATAGCAGCCCTGGAGCTGAGTGATCTTTTCAAACTACAAATCAGATTGAGCTCCCTCCTTGCTTACAATCCTCCAAGAGCTTGTGGTCCCAAGGTACCCCTCAAGAGGCCCCTCGAGAACTGCTCTCCGCTGGTGCTGGAAGATACATCCCAATGCTGTCCCTTGCTGGACATGCTCTAGTCAGCCTGGGCCACCTACAGATCCCCAAAGACAGGAGTCTCTGCTTCCTCGTCTGCTCAGGTGTGGTGGGAGCTGCTCTCTCTGCAAGGGTCTCCCTTTCTCCCCCTCTGCCAGGCCAAACCATCTCCAGTTTAACCTGGACGCGCTTCCTCCGCTGCACTGGCTGTCCTCCGCTCTAACACCCCCTTTCCACATCTTTTCTACAGACTGAGCCCCTGGTTGACTTGTTTGGCACTATTCTGGGCAGGAAGGGCTGGGTGCTTGGTGAATGAATCCAGGTTTGGCTGAAGGAACTCCAGGGAGGGCAGCTCTGAGGGAGGGTCAGCAGAGCCTCTGGAATCTCACCGTCCACCAGGGGGCGCGCTCATCCTGAGGCCTAGGCCAACTCCTGTTTCTCTGGACACAACCCAAACTTAGATCTCAGGTCCCTGCTGCCCGCTGAGGCAGGTTGGAAGTTCCAAAGGGTGGGTTGGGAGGAGCAGTGGGGAAATGCACACACACCCTGTCTGCCTCACAGAGTTCAGGTTTCTGTCCTACCATGGCCAGCCCAACTCTGGAGGTCAGTTCCTCTTCCTTGCCCTGGGGGCCAGGCAGGGGAGAGACCGAGTGAGCACTGAGGGCTGGGATCTCAGCCCCATATCTACTCTCTGCTTCTGGGAACTCTCTCCTGGGCTTTCACTCATCACCTTCTCTGAGGCCACTTTTGGGGCCACTAAACAAGAGAGGGAGGCAGCTGTCCTAATAAGGGGTCTTATACCATCCTTACAGAGAAAACCAAAAATACCTGATGGGTGAGTTTGTGAATGCACCGTGGGAGTTAGGGAAATCAAGGGAAGAGAGGGGAGGGCCTCACATGGATCAGACCAGAACAGAGAACTCTGAACTAATTTCCTTCCTTCCCTCTTCCTTCCTTCCTTCCTTCCTTCCCTCCTCCCCCCCCCCCCCCCCCCTTTTCAGTACTGGGGCTTGAATCCAGGACTTCATGCATGCATGGTAGATAAGCACTCTACAACTGAGCTACATCCCAGCTCCCCATTACCTTCACATTTAAACAAAATATTTTTTAAATTTTTATTTTGAAACAGGGTCTAGCTAGGTTGCTGAGGCTGACCTTGAACTTGACATCCTGTTGCTTCAGCTTCCCCAGTTGCTGGAATTAAGAACCCTGGTTTTGCTGAGTGCGGTGGTGCAACCCTGCAATCCCAGCAACTGGGAGGCTGAGGAGAATCTCAAGTTCAAGGCCAGCCTCAGCAACTGAGTGAGACCCTGTCTAAAAATAAAACATAAAAAAAGGGCTGGGGATGTAACTCTGCGGTAACGTGACCCTGGGTTCAATCCTTAGTACCAAAAATTAAAAAATTAAAATAAAAAACTCTGTGTTTCACCTTCTCAAGTATAACTTCCCTTGGAGCCTCTAGTTCCTGTCTGATCCACCTGCAGGGTCCCACCCAGTGGAGGAAATAATCGTGGCAAGAAAAGGAGACACAGGGACAAAAATGAGGAACACAAAAAGAAGCTGGCCTTAAGTGTGTGGTGTGGGAGGCTCTGGGCACCTTGGTTGATGTGGGGTTTCATGTCAAGCCTGCAAAATTTGATAATTTTCTTCTCAATGAGAAAAATCAGGCTCAGAGAGGTGAAGCGATTTGTTCAGGGTTGTCCAGCTGGTCAGCAGCAGAATGAGCACTGCGACCGAGGTGTGTGATGTGACTTTCCTTAGCTCAGGCTTCTGAGCCCCTGAGTGGGGGCTTCTTAGAGGTCCTGGCCCCTCACTCAGCATGGACCTGCCATCCTCTGCTCATCTCTTTGCAGGCACAACTGTACCTACCCCTTTCCCTAAGCGGGGGCCCCTGGTTGCTTTGTCTCTGGGCCTCCTCTTGACAGCTGTGAGGAGGGGGACTGGCGCTGGCCCCAGCTGGAGCCCTGGCATCGAGCCCCCAGACACTCTCTGGTTACACCGTGACAAATCTGTTCCCCAAGTCCCAGCTCCACAGGATTTAGGGCAGGGCCTGTCACCTGCAGGCAGCCGGGCATGGCTGTGAGAAGGACCTGGGCCAGGGCTGGAGTCTAGGGTCTGAGAGGGGTGGGGAGGGCATATGAAGGAGGGGAGAGAGGCCTCCAGAAAGCAGTCCTGCTGCTGGACCCAGTCTTTACATGGGTCCTCCGAGGCTGGCCATGTGCCTTTACTCTGAGAAGGCTCAGAGAGGTCAAATGAGCTATCTAAAGTCCCATGGCCAGGTCTGTCACAGCTGGACTTGGATCCAGGGTGACTTCTTTTGGGGGGTCTGTCCCCTCCCATCTTTATTTTTTTTTATTGCTGTGCTGGTGATTGAACCCAGGGGCACTCTACTAGAGGGCCATATCCCCAGACCTTTTTATATTTTTATTTTGAGACAGGGCCTTGCTGAATTCCCAGGTTGATCTTACACTTACGATCCTGCTGCTGAGGCCTCTCAAGTAGCTGGGATTAGACCCACCGGGCCAGGCTGGCTTTCTTTGTCTTTCCCCCTTTTTTTCCAGTGCTGGGAATTGGACCCAGGGGCTTGCGCATGCCGGGTAAGCACTCTACCACCGAGCTACGCCCCAGCCCCCGGCTTTTGTTTTTGAGATGGTCTTGCTCTGTTGCCTAGGCTGGTCTCAAGCTCCTGGGCTCCAGCCATCCTCCTGCCTCAGCCTTCTGAGTAGCTGGGACATGGACGTGCACTGCCACACCTGGCTCAGTCCCTTTCTCCTGTCCTGTCGGGAGGCCTGACACCCCCTGTGGCCTCCCTGGAGAGCCTCTCTCCAGGGAGGGGCAGAGCGTGCTCTGTATTGGCTCAGGCCCTGGGATGGCCTCTGACCAATGCCCTGGTGATTCTGTTTGTCTCTGGGGTCATGCAGGTGGCATTCCTGATCCTAAGTTTTCTCACCTGTCACAAGATGACAATGTGTATTATTTTCTCATCCCTCAGACTGAAAAAGTGAAATCCACAGTTAGGGGATCAACACTCTTTTCTTTGGTACTAGGGATTGAACCCACGGCGCTTAAAGCCTAAACCACACACCGCAGCCCTATTTATTTATTTATTTATTGGTGGTGCTGGGATTAAACCCAGGGCCTTGTGCATGCCAGGCAAACACTCTACCAACTGGGCTATATCCCCAGCCCAGCCCTTTTTAATTTTTGAGACAGGGTCTTGCTAATTTGCTGAAGCTGGCCTTGAACTTGAAATCCTCCTTCCTCAGCTTCCCTGAGTAACTGGATTTTAGGCGTGTGCCACCTTGCCTTGCCTGGGTTCCACAGCAATGCCTCTTTCCTGCTGCTCCTGACTGGGGAAAGAGACCCTGCCTTTTTCAAGAGTCGGACTGACCAAGGTTCTCCTGGGGATGGCTTCTCCTGAGCACCTCAGAGCAGCCAGTTGACCCTCTGTGCCAGTCTCTCCTGGATGGATCATCTCCTGTGAGGCAGGCCAAATAGGTGTTTCTGGGGAGCTTCAGGCTCCACCCCACAGGATGGAGCTACCTTGGTGGGGAAGGGAGAAAGAGAGAACCTACATTCTGGAGGGTGGGTGTTTTCACTTGAGGTAGGATTGGCAGGAGGAAGAGCTGATTTCACTGCCTCTGGTCCAATGGGCAGAATTTACTGGCCATTTCTCCAACCCAGGTGTGCAGGACCGGCCTCCTTCCTGGTGGCCAGAGACTGGAGGAGGGCACTGAGCCCGCTCTCATCTGTCAAGAAGGTCTGAGGGCAGAGTCCAGCAGTCTCACCAGGGACCCCAGCCCTCCAAGTGCCAGGAAGAGGTGGGGATTCCAAGCATCATTTTAGCATCATTGCTGTATGAGAATGCAGCTGGCGAACAGGGGACCTGGCTCACGGGGAGAGGAAGCTTCTGATGGTACAGGCAACACCAAAAGGCTGCAGCGGATGACAATGCAGGGTGCTCGGGTGTCCATCATGGACCTCCATATTCAGGGACCAGCAGTGGCCATCCCCACAGCCCAGTGGCCTTGGCCTTCAGACTCAGACCTCAGACTGTCCCCATGTTAATTCCCCATCCTGGCCTCATGCCATCTCCCACCCCTTTGAGGTCCTGCTTGCTCTAAGTCCCCTTTCAATTCTTTATTCCCAGGAGATGGCTGCTGCCCGGTCACACTTGAGGGTCGTAGGAATTTCCTTCTCCCTGTTAGGAGTGGATATATCCCTCTCCTTTCTGGTTCAGCCCATGTAGGAGGGGACTCTTTCATGGGCTTTCCTGAGACCCAGGGTGCCAAGGGAACCCCCCTAGAGGCCAGGCTTGAAAGAGTCACAGAACCCTTTCCTTGGTCTGTGTACCCAGTGACTGTGGGGCCTGGACACAGCCTCGCTCTGCTCTCTCTATGAAGCTAGAGGCTAAGAGGCCTGACCCTCTACCTCATATCCTCAGGTGGCCTGGGCTGATCCTCCTGCCTGTTTTGTCCCAGAGCCCCTGGCCCTGGTCACTGCCTCTGGCCTGGGTTGCACTTTAGCCTCGTGTCTCACTCGTGAGTCCTTCAGTGCAAAAAGCCTTTTCTCTGGCTATAGAAGTCGCTCTGGTTCTGAACTTTGCAGTCACCTCTTTGGACCCCTGGCCTGGAGGCTGGCACTGGGCTCGGCGGCTCCAGCCTCCTTTCCCCCTTGCCCCCGACTTCCGTCCATTTCCTTTGCCTGGATCAGGCATAAATTCTGTGAAGTGCTTAGCACAGTGCCTGGCACACAGTCAATATGTAATTAGTGGTTGCTATTTTTGTCATTGGCTATTCAATACATAGAAATTAATAGTGGTGGTGATGAAGTTGCTCATAATAGTGATGTTGTTGCTGCTGCTGCTGATTGGTGATGATGACGATGACGACGACAATGACGTTGGTGATAATGTTAGCACTTCTCCCCTCCCTGAACGATTGGATTCTTCACCCAAGTGCCTCTTTGGACCAAATTACATCTGTGGCCCTATTACCATAATATCAATTCTATCTTAACATATGCCTTTACTTAAATTATCTACATTGACATCCCCATTCCTTTGTCTCTGTTGATAGATGCATAACAGGAGGCTCAGAGAAGGTTAGTGAAATGCTCAAGGTCACACAGCTCATTGATGATGGAGGTGAGATAGGAATCCTGGCTTCCCAATTCCCTATACAGCTCTGTGTGGCCTGGAGGAGGATCCTGCCTGGGATCATTTCATGCCCCTTGCATTCTCCATCTCTCAGTGCCTCACCAGAGGAAGACCATCCAGATCAAACTTGTATTTACCATTTCCTTCCTCCCTCCCTTCATCCCTTCCTTCTATCCTTCCCTCCCTCCTTCCTTCTCTCTCTCTTTCTTTTTCAGGGATTAAACCCAGGGGCACTTAACCTCTGAGCACATCCCCAGCCCTTTTTCTTTTTTATTTTGAGACAAGGTCTCACTGAGTTGCTTAGGGCCTTGGTAAATTGTTGAGGCTGGCTTTGAACTCATGATCCTCCTGCCTCAGCCTCTTGAGCAGCTGGGATTACAGGTGGGCGCCACTGCACCTGGCTCAGTTTGCCATTTAATTAGCAGGACTCTCAAACCCTATGAGCCCCAGGGTCTCATCTGGAAAATGGGAATAAGAACAGGATGGTTGTGAAGGGTTGATGAGGTAATGCACATCCCAGTCCTTAGCGCCTGCACATAGTGCTTACTGAGGCTTGCTTTTGTAGATGACTTGTGTCTGCTTCTTAGGCAGATATGCCTGTTGGCCTCTCTGACCCCTGCCCTCAGCTCTCCTTGGTACCTTTAAATGATCCACATGCCCCAACCTGGTCCCAGTGTGTGACCCCCTTGGGGAGGGTTGAGGACAGTTACTTTCCTCCTGGCCTGTGATGCTCCCTCCATCTGGAATGCTCTCCCCAGTGTCACCAGCCCCTCCCCACCACCTCCCACCCAGCCCTTCACACCTTGAGTTGTCATTAGGAGGGAGGAGGAACCCCTCTAAAGTCAGGCCCAGCTGCAGAGTGTTAAGGGGATTTCACGCACATTCCTTGGGGGAGAGGACTATCTCCCAGTCCTAAGTGTCCCCACCTCAAGCCTGCAGGAGGGAGGGGAATGAGCAAGGGTTTCGCTCAGCCAGGTATAGAGAGGACTGGGGGACATGGGGAGGCCATTTCTCTGCCATGTGCCCATCTCTCTCATCCTATTGGGCAAAACCCTGGTCCTGCTCCTCTGCCAGCTCCTGACTCTCCCCTCCCAGCTGGTCCCACAGAGTGCTTCCTTGAATGGAGGAAGAAGATCGCATCAGAGAAGGAAGACTATCTGCCCCATTTTCCGCTTTCCAGCAGTGTGACCTTCATAGGCTGAGCCTCAGTTTTTCCTGTGTCAAATGGAGAGATGGTAGAAGTAAATGTGGGGAAGCACGTGGATTCCCTGGCGTGGAGTGAGCTCTGTGCGTCACAAGAGAGGGAGGAGCAGGAGGACTTACTAGTCCTGAAAAGCAGAGTGTATGGGGGCAGCAGGAGGTTCTGCATTTGCTGTATGGTGGTGGTGGGGGGCCAGCGGCCTGTGAGTTCCAGATTCTTCTACTACCCGAAAGATCCTCTTACCTTACCCGCCCTGCAGGGCCTCCTGGAGCTACCATCTTGTGCCTGGCTGGGTTCTGGGCAGAGTAAAGGGCCCAAGCAAAGGAGCTCAGAACCAAACCTCACTGACCTAGGGTCAGAGTCACCGAGGAGCTGCCGAAACAAGTTCTAGGCCCAGGCCCAGGGAGCTGCCTTGGTAAGGAGGCCTTGGGTGGGTGTGGGGTCTTTGCAAGTTCCTTTCCTCCCTCATCGGTGGCACTGGAGTCTGTGAAGCTATGTTGTTCCCTGAACTCCCGTTCAGGGGGCCTGCGGGGGTCTGAGGAGGAGCCTTTCTCTTGCCTGGTGGGAGCTTTTACTTCCCTGGGCGCCTTCTTGGGGGACCAAGGCTGGGGCTAAGAAGGCCCTGGTGAGTGACAACAGCATTACCACAGATCCAGCTCCTCCCTGTGGAGCGATCTGTGCAGTCAGGAAAGTGAGTGAGTTCAAGGCCAGCTGAGGCAGCCCTAGGCCTAGGAGCTACAACAGCAAATGGCTTCAGAAGTAGGTTCCTCCCCATTGGGCCAGCCCTGGAGCTGGCCTGCATTTGGGGAGGAGTGAAAGAGTTGGGTGGGGGAAGGAACCGCAGTCTGCAGCCCGTCACCCCACCTCAACTTACACTCTGCCCCAGGTCTCTTCTCTGAGCCCTTGCTCTGTATTTTGGGGGCCCATCACTCCCTCAATCTCCTGGGGCTCAAGGAGACTCACTCACACCATCCAGTACTTTCCTGGACGGTTTGAGAGGTGGCCTGGGAAGGGCTCTACCTCTAGATCTTTCAAGCTCTTCCTTTGGTCCCCCTTTCTATAGGATCTGGCTCTTGGGCAGGGTGGTGTGTGTCTCAAACCCCAGCTCAGCCCTGCCCTCTCAATCTGAGCTGCCCTCACTTCCTTCTGTGATGGTCATTCATAGCCAACAGGAACATTCTGTTTCACTTTACTTCATCTGAGACCAAAGGAGCACTTTTCAAAATGAATGTTAACGGGAAAGTAGGGAAACCAGGAAATACAAACCCAGCAATGGCAGAGTTCCTGGAGAATCGATTTCTTTCTCTCTTTTTGGTACTAGGGATTGAACCCAGGGACACTTAACCACTGAGTCACATCCCCAGCCCCCTTTGAATTTATTATCTGGAGACGGGATCTTGCTAAGTCGATGGGGGGGGGGTGTCTCACTAAGTTGCAGAGGCTGGCCTCCTACTTTGAGACCTTCCTGCCTCAGCCTCTGGAAAGGCTGGAATTACCACATGCGCCACCTCTAGCAGCTCTATTTCTTCTCTTGATGTGCTCTACCACGGAGGTCCATGCTTTCTAAAACCTTTACAAGGACAGTGCTGCCTGTGGAGAAGTAGGCTTCCTGGAAGAAGTGGGGTTCCTGCCCCTGGAGGTATTCTAAGCAGGTCCCTAAGGTCTCCTTGGTGGAATGACCTTAAAATGTCAAAATGATGATCCTTTAATATGGGTATAGAGCTTCCCAGTTTGCAAATAGCTTTCACTTGACCCTCTTCATTGCAATCCTAGGAAATAGGCAAAGGAAGGGTTCCAAACAGATGAGAAAACAGATGTGAGAGAGAAGTGGTTTTTCCAGAGTCATTGAGGTAGTGATCAAGCTCACAGAGAAGCACAGGAGGATCTGGGACCACTGACCCAGAGCTGCTCTGCCTTCAGGGCGCCCACGTTACTTGTCTTTCTCTTCCTGTGGAGAAGCCCCTCCCTACCATCTAGCCTCTTGGTCAGTGTATCTTCTTCTTCCAGGAAGGCCACCTCTGCAGAGTACCTCTGCACAGTATATGGGCAGGTGATTCAGGAGGTCACAGTGGGCAGTGTGGAAGCGTAACCCTCCCACAGTAGGACAGACCTGAGCTCTCTCCAGGTTATCAAGAGAAGCTGGGCAGCGTGGGGACCTGGAAAGCTTTTTAATTCCCAAGACCAAGAGCGGGAAGCCTAGAATGTCTGCATTCCTGGAAATGATAGCTATTCAGTCCAGCTGCTGTCCATCGGGACAGGGGGCTTTCTGTCACCCTACACTGTGGCCTCAGGTCCTGGTGGAAATCTTCCACATCAAGTATATATGGAGAGGAATCTCGACACGGCCAGAAGTCATTGAAACGAGAGGAAGTTTAGACAGGCGAACACTTACGTCCAAGTGCAATATAAGCCCAGCACTGTGGCACATGCTGTTTGGGAGGCTGGGAGGATTGCAAGTTCAAAGCCAGCCTCAGCAACTCAGCAAAGCCCTAAGCAATGTAGTGAGACCCTGTCTCTAAATAAAATATAAAAAGGGCTGGGCTGGGGATGTGGTTCAGTGGTTGAGTGCCCCTGGGTTCAATCCTCAGTATCTCCCCCCACCCCCAAATCCTATGGGGTTTCTCTGGGCTTGCCAAAGTAGAAGGTGTGAGTCCACTCTCCCCAGGAGGAATTCTGGAGTGTTTGGCGTTTAGGGGGATATGGATGCAAAGACTTGAGAAATGCGGGGAATTTCAGGACTTGAATATCTCTTGGGAGGCAATAAGAAGAGGGATGGATGGTTTAGTTCTGGAAAGTTCTGTGGATGGTACCATGGAAAGCCTCAGAGAATGTTATTTATTTATTTATTAGTATTGGGATTGAACCTAGGGGTACTCTACCACTGAGCTACATTCCCAGCCCTTTTATTGTTTTGTTTTTTTTTCTGACAGAGTCTCGCTCAGTTCCTGAGGCTGGATTTGAACCTGTGATTTTCCTGCCTCAGCCTTTCGAGTCACTGGGATTACAGGCGTGCGCCACCAAGCCTGGCCCACCGGTTCATTTGTTTACCCTCTTCCCCAATTTGAGGGGAAAACATTAAGAAGAGAACCGGGGACAGACTTGGGACTGGGTCTGTCTTGGGGGACAAAAGCTGGATAAGGTCTGGTTGGGACTGGGGTGGGCATGGGGCTGGGTGTGGTGGTGTGGAGCTGTGTGTATGGTGTCTCATGCGCCCCTCACTGCAGCCCGGGAAGAGGAGTCTCATCTTTACACCACATGCCAAGAGGAGTTTCCTCTTTATACCACAAATCACCAAGCTCATCAGAGGTCCACGCAGTGATTGAACGTGGGCCTCTATGGCCCCCAGATTGGCCCACCTCCCTGTGTCTCTGTGTTAGGACTCTGCTTTGAGATTCCCCAACACTATTTCTGACAGGATGGTGTATGTTTAACACATTTAGTAATTTACAAGTCAATGGAAAACTGTGAGCCATGGTGGTATTTTGTTTTAAAAATGATATTTGATATGGATTATTAGAAATTCTAGCTCAAATCTTTATTGAAAGTTTCTGAGGGGGGAAGGGAAAAAGGGAGGGCAAATCAGTTAATAAAATAGTATGTGAATGAACAAAGGAACATGCTTGTTTCAAGAAAATTCCATGAGGGCTTAAGTTCTGTTATGGTCTGAATTGTCCATAAAATTCTCATGTTGAAATCCTAACCCTGGTTCCTCAGAATGTCTATTTTGTTTCCTTGTCGTGGGAGGTTGGCTCCCGTGCAAAGAGCACTTGGCTGGGAGTCAGAAGGTCTGGGTCCAAGTTCTGAGTCTATCACTCAACCCTGTGTGACTGTGGACAAGCCAAGGACATCCCCAAGCCTCAGGGTGATCGCCAGCTACCTAGGGTTGGGCAAACCCACCTCTTGCTTACCTCCCCAGGGGATTAAGAAGTTGTAGGGTGCCAGGGTCCCCTTCCTGCAGCTCAAGGGACCTGGCCTGTTCTTGTTGATGCTTGCTACAAACATATGTGGAGATCTTTGCCCTTTCCCAGTGCTGGGTATTCTACAATTTTCCACATCAGTTCCATTGGACGAAATCATCTCTGATGCTATCTTTTCCAGGAAATCTTTCTCCATGAGCCCTGCCTACCTCTGATGACTCGATGTGATATCAAATATTATTCGCACAAGCTCAGGTTTTACTGGCCCAGAGCACGTGCTGATTTGTGAGTGAACTGAAACTTGTATGGGGCCCAGGCTCCCCGCAGGCATAAGGCTGGTATGGTTCTCTCTCCTGGACTTCTGCTCACGGATGCCATGGTGTGGATTTGTCCCTTAGAGTCTCTATGGTGGTAGATCAGTGAAAGCAGGGTGGGAAAGTGGTCAGAGGCCTGGGCTCTGGGGCCAGACTGCCTGGCTTTGAAGCCAGCTCTGCACCAGCTGACTCTGTGACCCTGGGTTTCTAGGTTCTTCATTTCCCTGTCTTAGGGATGATGTAATAATAACACCTCTCTCCCAGGACTGAAGTGAGGATTTAATATCATAAAGCACTTTGAGCAGAGCCTGGCACTTAGTGAATGATATTATAAGTCTTAGCTATTATTAAAATATCTTGAGTCACTTTATGATTTCCAAATATTATATAAATGTAAAGAATTTTTACTGTCATGAGGCTCTTGAGTCTCAGGTTTTTTCATTTGAGTGTTGGGGAAAATGATCTCTGAGGTTTCATCCGGTTTGTACAGCCGGCCTCTGTATCTGTGGGCTCCACAGCCACAGATTCACCAACTCCTGATTGAAAACATTTAGAAAAAAATTGTGTTACACTGAACATGTACCATATTTTTTTCTTGTCATTATTCTCTAAACAATACATTGTAATGACATAGCATTTATATTATATTACGTATTATGAGTAATCTAGAGATGATTAAAGCCTATGGGAGGATATACATAGGTATATGCAGTCATTACACCATTTTATCCAAGAGATTTGCACATCTGTGGATTTGGTAGCAGAGGGGGGTCCTGTAACTAATCCTCTGCAGATACTAAGGAATGACTGTAATTTTAAAATTGGTAGATAGATCCTTGTTTGGGATTTGCGTGTCTTGAGCTGTAGGGGCAAAAGAATAAGGGACAAGGCAGGACAAGCCGTGGGTCCAGACTTTGGAAGGGAGAGCTGGTCTCTAAGAGGTGGCGGCAGCAGTCATTGGAGGAAGCCTTCCTACTTGGGCAGTCCCTGATGCCATCTTTATCCCAAGCCTGCAGGGAGGCTGGGACCAGCCAGGTGGGACCTCCAAGTGCCATTGTGGTTGGGGATTTCTCCTAATAGAATGTCATGGAAGGAACCTAGACTGAATAGATGATACCTTCTCTGGAGGAAAACCCTAGAAAGAAATCGCTGGCACAATTTTCTTGGGGTCTGTCCCCAAGCTCCCCTGCTGCTGCATTCCTTAGTGTTGGTCAGAGGAGATGTGGGAGCCCAGTCCCCCGGGGCGTCTCTCTGGGAGACCCTTCTTTGCTCATCTTTGGATCGTTTGTCTTGTTAGCAGGGTGGATCCTTCACTGCTCTGCAGAGGAGAGCAGAGTTGGGGGCTTTCACCAGAGAGGGGAGGTGACAACAGCCCGACAGGGCTGCTGTCCCTGTCTTCCACACTCTCACTGCTGCTGCTGCAGACTGGACTCCTCTGGAAGTTGGCCCCGGACACTGTCACCCCAGGCACCTAGGCTCAGCATCCATCGCAGCAGAGGCCACAGAATGGGATGTGGTGATTTGTCACTGTCATGGCCTCTGTGGAGCTCAGGGACCTGCTATCCCAGCCCTGCTGCTCTGTCTCCAGGAGAGGCCATCAGGCTATCAATTCCCCAGCTTTTTGTTTCACATGCAGAGGGGGCATGACCCAGGCCCCTCCGTCATGGAATCAGAGCAGTAAAGGGCTTTGCTCAGGGTCACTTGGTGAGAAGTGCCAGAGTTAAAAGCAGAGCCCAGCCTCTAAACCACTCCCAGTCCAGGCCTCTCTCCAGTAAGATCCCTACCGGGCCCAGACTTGACTGCCTGCCCTTCCCCCAACCCGCTGCAGTCATCAATGAAGGTGCACCAGGTGTAGTTCTCTGTCCCTGCCCTTCTTCTTCTGAATCCCCCAGGAAATCTGTGTTATTTAAAAGTTAATGGAGGGAAGTGGGAGGTTTCCCAGGGAACCCCACTTGGTATGGTCATCACAGCACCTGAATGCTAAAGCCACTCTGTTTTATGACACAGTGCTTGGTTCTTTTCTTTTCTTTTTTTTTGTGTGTGTACTAAGGATTGAACCCAGGGCCACTTAACTCCTGAGTCACATCCCCAGTCCTGTTTTAATATTTTATTTAGAGACAGGGTCTTGCTGAGTTGCTTAGGGCTTCGGTAAATTGCTGAGGCTGGCTTTGAACTTGTGATCCTCCAGCTTCAGCCTTGGGAGCTAAAGGGATTGTAGGCATGTGCCACCGTCCTAGGCAGAATGCTTGTTTCCTGCTTGCTAGTCCTTCTTTCCTGCTACTTTGGGAATCTCCAAAGAGATTGGAGACTTATCATTCTCCCACCTCAGGTTCTTGGCATCCTGTTCCAGCCTCCCCAAGGCCTCATAGGCCCCTGGAACATGGGCCTGTTCTAGTAGGACCCTAGCAGGGCTGGATGGACACCAACCCCTCCTCCTAAACTCCAGGGAACATATGATAATGGGCTTTCAAACATTCTTTTTTAAAGTCCAGGATTCTTTCAAAACCCCAAATATCCAACAGTCACATGCAAAAGTGCTGGAACTATCATTAGTCATCAGGGAAATGCAAATTAAAGTCACAATAAGATATCACAAAGCCCTCGCCAGAATGGCTGAAACTAAAAGGACAGATGATACCAAGTCTGGACAAGAAAGTCCTCAGCCAGCAGAACTCAAATGCGGCTAGAAGGACAGTATGTTTTCACAGCCCCTTTAGAAAACGGGTTGCATCTACAAATCCTAATTCTACTCCTGGGTTTGTATCCAATAGAAATGATGGGCCCCAGAATTACATACTGTTGCAAATTTATTCATAATTGATTCCCACATCCACTCAAGACAGAATAAGTATAACTGTAAGCCAATCCACATGATGGAGTAATACCCAGCAATGAAAAAGAAACACCCCAGATGAAGCCCACAGACATTATGCTGAGGGAAAGAAACCAGTCACAAAAAAGTACACTTGGTAGGACTCTACTTCTGTGAATTTCCAGAGTGGGGGTCTTGCCTGGTAGGGAATATGAGTGAGCCTGTCTTGATCTGGGGCTGTGACATGAGTGTATACATTTGGAGCTGAACCCTGAAGAGCCATCCACTTTCCTGTTGGTATGGCATTGCCCAATAAGAAAAGCTTAAAAATTAACAATGACAAAGTACCAAAGCCTTACATGGATGCCATGTAAGGAGAAAGCCTGGGGTAGAATCCAGGGCCAAGTGTTCTACCCTTGACCTACACCCCATCTCTTGGTTCCTGGGAGAGTTCTGCAAATGAAGTTTTGGACTATGCACTGGAAATCTCTTTGCTTTGGAATACTTATGTCCTCATGTTTCTGCAGCTGTCCCAGTTCCCTATGCATGACAGTAGCCTAGTTCCAGGATCCCAACCAGGGGACACATTCTCCATGCCTATATCCCTCCAACCACTGATGGGTGGTTGTTGGGATGGTACAAACCAGGGAGGAAGAAACCAAGAGGGTGCTTGTCACCATGAAGCCAGGAGATGACACAGAGCTGGAAAATTGCCTCAGGTTTGGCAAGTGTCATAATACCTGGTATCATTCCCCTGACAGGTTGCATTTCCCCACTTAGGGGCAGATACCCAGTAGTGGAAAGTATGGTGAGAAATAATACCATCCTAGCTAAACTTAACTGAGCACCCATTTGGTTCCTGGCATTATACTGAATCCTTTACAAGGAAGTTATTTTCTTTTAATCCTTATGGCAGCTGCCTGTGGTAGGTACCACTCTTACACACTTTACAAATAACCGGCTCTACATAGGAACCATCCTTTTATCCATCCCAGCAGTCTATTCACATGGAGTGGCAAATAAAGCTCAGGGAAGGCAAGCAATTTGCCTAAAGCCCACACAGGTGAGGAGTGGTGGGACTGGGGATTGAATCATGGTCAGTGTGACTCTACAGTCCTGTCCCTTTCCTTTCACTGTGTTTTCATTCAATAAATGACTGCAGTGAGCTGAAGTGGTGATAGAATCAACACCCAAAAGGAACACAACAGGCTGAAATGTTTACCTCAATCATTAAGATAAAGCAGAGTAGAGATACATAAAAAGTCATCCAATTTTGGGGAAAATAGGCAGCCCACGCACAAGGCGAGTGAGTCCAGTTTAGAGGAAGCATGTGTGGAAATGACTCAGAGGTTCACCAGCCTGCCCATCTATCCATCCATCCATCCATCCATCCATCCATCCATCCATCCATCCATCCATCCCCATCTATCCAGAAACTTAACCATTAGGAGTAAGACCCTCTGGGTTCCATGCCAACCTCCTGGAGTCAGCTAGGTTGGCTGTGCCCACCATATGAGAGAGGGCAGGCCAAGGTCAGGAAGGACACACAGATATCTCCTCCCAGCTCCAGCTGTGCAGACCAGTTGTAGGGAACAGCATTTTTAACCTCTGGATCATTGGAAAGACAGAGAAAAGGTAATTTTTTTTTTAAGGAACACCTGGAATAACTCAGACTTTCTTTTTCCAAAATAGATTTTAATTTTTAGAGAAATTTTAGGTTCACAGTAAGATTGAGTGGAAGGTACAGAGATTTCCCAGGGTCTCCCTGCTCTTACATACAAACAGCTTCTCTGCTACCGACGATTACATTCCACTGATTGAAACTGCCCACACATCATCATTTCCCACAGCCCATAGGTCGCTGGGATTGTGAGGTGCTGGTTTGAGTGCTCACTCTGTCTGTGCTGGCCTTGAGATCTTGTCCTCATGTAGCTACTACCAACTGCACCAAGGCTTGAAGCCAGGATTGGTGATTCCCAGCAGGGTAGGCGCCTAGCAGTCCTGACGGCTGCATGGGGTTCCACGTGTGGAGAAGTGGACTGACTGGCGAGGAGACCATCTCCCAAGATCTGAAGGGCCGTCCTGGAAGGCCAGACTGAGTTATTTGGGATATGCTCACACCAATTATGAGACTTGTCTGCAGGACAAGAGCAGGGCCCCTTTAAGCGGTTGCCCATCACCTGGATGCCCGGAGGACAGCCCTGCCTGGGGGAGTTGGCCTACCCCACCTGGAAGGTCTGTTTTGACTGTCACTTTGACAGATTCAGCGTGGCTCCCCTCTGTTGGGCCCTGCTCTGTGCTGCTCTGGGTGCTGTGGGTGAGTAAGACAGGACCCAGCTCCTCGGGGCCGTGGCCTGCTGAGAAATGCTGCTTGTGTCCTTCCTGCACTTGCTGCTCCTTGTTGTCCTGGAGGCCAAGGAGGCTCTCTGGGGTCCTGGGAGTGCTGGAGCTCCAGGACAAGGAGCTGGTTCCTTTAGCTAAGTGGACCTCAGCCACCTGGCCGCTGAGTCAGCCACCCCAGAAGTCTCACTCCCTGTGGCACAGTCTTGCTCTAGACCCTTGAGGCTCCAGCAGGGAGCGAAGGGCTTAGAGAGTACAGGCCCTGCTACTGTTTCCTATGTCTCTCAGAGGGTCCTCCCTCACCTGCCTAAAGGGCCCCTAAGAGGGCTGTCACCTTCCTTCATGAAGCACATACACTTCTTCCAAGTTGGTGGTACCATGAAGCAAGACCCTCCCTTTAGGGAGGCCTATGCCACCTACTGCCTGGGTTTTAACTCAAAATGCTGCTTTCCCTTTTGGAAGATGCTCCGAAACCCAGTGCCCAGGAATTGTCAAAACTAGAAAACCCGCTTGACGAGGCTTACAGGAGTGGCTCCATCCTGGCCCCCTATTTGCCTGCAGATGGTGAGCTCATTGCAGTCATTGTCATCCAAGATCCCAAATCTTGGAGGTGAGATGAGGATGAAGATGATTGATGATGACTGATGATGACAACAGAAATAGCTTACTTGGCACCCAAGTCCTGTGTGCATTAATTCACTAAGTCACCCAGCTACCCACCCGTTTTCCTAACCCAGGACCTGCCTCTTCCTCATGGAGGCCACACCTGGGATGGCCCCAACTCCATGCCAGGGAGGCTCTGAATCTGGCAGCTGTCCATTAGAATCTCCTGGGTAGCTTATTAAAAATATATCTGTCTAGGCCCTAGCCCCAGAGACTGCCCTGTTGGCCTAGGGTGAGGCCTGATGTTTTAAAAACCCAGTTGATTCGGGTATATATCTTGGGTGAAGTTCTCTGTGCTCAGTGGAGCCTGTGATGTACATTGATGGTCTCCAGCCCTGGTTCTCAAGCCAAGCACAACTGTTCAGATACCTTTCCCAGCATGGAGCTCAGGATGAACTTGGATACAGGGGAGCCAGAGGGCTGTGGAGCGGGTGTGTGTGCACACATGTGCACTTTCTGGGGAAGTGGTTGGCAGGGTGGGGAGGGAGGGAGGGATAGTTCTATGTCCTCGGCTGCTATCTGGGGGTTGGTAGTAGGGATGGGAGTGGAACAGCACCCTCCCCTGCAATAGAGGAGGGCTTGGCCTGGCTCTGCCAAGCCCACATCAAGCACATGTCAAGCCTAAAAATCAGGGGAGAAAATAGTGTTTGGAGGCCACAGGAGCCAGCACCAAAGAGGAGTCTGTGGACTGCTCCCCAGAAGCATCTGACTGTGGACACAGGTACAGAAGTGTTTCCACAGGAGGGCCCCTCTCCAGACCTCAGAGGTCCTACCCTCCTCACACTGTCTCATTCCTTGACCTTTCCATTCTTCCAAATCATCTCAGCTATCACCTTTTCCAGGAAGTCTTCCCTGATGAGCCCAATCGGACCCTGAGGCCCACTCATCACTGAAGTGGCCCCTGTAAGCCCAGCTTAAACACCATAGGAGCTTTTGCTGATTTGTGGATGAACAGACACTTGTAGCAGATCTACAGAGAACTTATCATATCTCTGCCCTGCCTGACAGGAGTTAGTTGGTTCCTCTCACTTCTCACTGCTCTCAGGAGATGGCCTTGCCCTTGAGCATGCTCAGTGTGGGCTTTTTTGTAGTGTGGCTGGGCCAAAGCCTTTGTGTCTACTCTAGACTTCTGTTCTCCAGGTACAGAATGAGCATGTTGGACTAGGATGGTCACTTTCAGAACAACAAATACTAAATTCTCAAGTCTGCCTGGGATCATCTTAACCCACCTCATTCTGGAGAGACCCTACATGACCTTCAAGGCCCAGGTGATCCTCCTAAGCTACATCAGTGCCCCCCATCCTGGCTGCCACAGCGCTTCACCCACGGCTCTGCTACAGTCTTCGGCCAGCATGGCCCTGGCTATTCTGGAATCTGGGATCGCTAGGTCTCTGAATTCTTTGAATAGGGATTATCATATTATAGCAGTGCCTGGCTCAGGGTGACCAAAAATGTGACCTTAATGAATGAATGCGTGAGTGACTACATGAGTTCAACTCCTCGAGTTCAGTCCTTAACCTCTGTAGCCAGGAGGAGGTAGATAAAGGGGAATGAAGAAAGATGCCTCCAGGGGCTCCAGAGGAATCCTGTCTGCCACACACCCAAGAACTGGAACCACCAGCTGGGATAGGGTAATGGTGAGCACATCCCAGGACACTTCAGCCACTCAATCAGGGACTGCCTTCAAGCCATCCAGCTTTGGGCCCTTTGCTCTGATGGGTGCCCAGGGGCAAGTGTTGGAGTCTGGGCAGAGGAGGAGCCGTGGCCTAACTAGCAGAAATTCTTCCTGAGCCTGACTCGACTAGAAAGCTTAAAGTGTGGCCTTGAACGCTTGGTATCCTCAAGGCCAGGAGCTGGGCATCCTGGTACCAGAGCCTGGAGGAAGGGGCTGGTTCAGGTTTCTCCAGCACAGAGCTCCACCCTCAAAGGCAGGGTCTGGACTAATTGGCTTGCCCTCTTTCTGCTGCCAATGGAGAAAGTCTTGGCTAATTTGCCGGAACGCTCTAGTTAAATGCCAATTAGGATGTTCTGTCCACTGCTTTCTTCCAATATATTAATAATGTAATTAAGCATTTATTGCCTGCGCAAATTAAAAATTAACTTAAACGGACAGCCTGGAAAAGTGAGGAAGTGACCGCTTAAACAACCAATTTGCATCTCATTGGAATATCAACATCTAAACACAGCCCTGTCCAGGGGTGCCGGTTTGGTCTTCCAGTGAGGGGGGCCCCTGCCAGCTGCCAACAGCTGCTGGCGTCTCTTTCTTCACGCCTGACTCTGCCTGTCCATCGGGCCCCAATTCTAGGTGTGGGGGATGTGATCTCACCCCTAAATGGGCAGGAGGCTTTCTGCTAAGCAGCCACCTTGGTTTCTATCATCCCAACCCCCTCTCCCAGGGGACTGTGGTATGGATTTCAGTGAAAAGAGATGCTCCCGGGGGCTGGCTGGAGGGGGCAATCCCTGAAGCCCCTGCTCTTCCCACCCCCAGGATCAATTTGTCCTGCATTCCAGCCTGGGAGATGGGGCACAGATGGTGCTGGTGTGGGGATGGGGAGGAAGCCAAGGAACAAGGAGACCTTTTCCCCAACCTACCTCTGGAGGGAAATGGGGGAGGGGGTGGGGGCTGGTCTCTGAGAACTGACAGGAGATGGGGTTGGGCAGTGTCCTCAGAAAAGATGAAAGGGTAGAACTCCTCTTTATTCTCTGTCCCCAGGGGTCTGTCTAACATGGCAGGTGTGACACTGCTGGTTTTCTTCTCCAAAAAGCCACAGGGGAGGACTTGGCAGGAAGGAGCAGGACAGCAGGGAAGAGGCTACCAGGAGAACTGGGAGGGACAAGGTGGGTACATGCAGCCCAGGAGCTCTGGGTAGGAGGCTCCAGCCAGCATGGCCCTGCCTCTATGCTCTGTCCCTTAGCCTTCTCGGGCTTCCCTTTCTTGAAGGACCCCCTCCTGAGCTTGCAGAAGACAACCCTCCCTATGCCATGCTGCCAATCACTGCCCGTGGCCCTCCCACTTGAGTGGGAGATGGCTCCATGACAGCCTTTGGGCATTCTTCCTGGGGGACTCTTGCAAGGGCAGGTGAGATGCCTCTGGGGTCTGTGTCCCTGTCACGGTACCAAGGGGGAAGAGGTGAGGGCCCCCCCCCACCAAGCTCTCCTGCAAAGCTGCCCTCTCTAGCTTTGCAGCTCACCCACCCCTGCAGTTACTAGAAGCCAATGGTTTTGTTTTAAACACTTTATTTATAAAAAAGTACATTTTTTCCTCAGTACATTTTTCAACCCATCATTTTTTTTATACAAGTAAAAGGGGGTGAGGCAAATACCCCTTGGGTCAGAACCAGGAGAATCTGCTGGGCCGTCCCCAGGACCAAAGACGAAAACGGTGACGAAGAAACTGAAGCAAAGGAAGCAAATCACACTCAGAAGTGAGGGTGGCAGCTTCTCCTGGATTTTGTTTCCATTTGTACAAAAAAAAGAAAACCATTTTTTTTTTTTTTTTTTTTGCGGCCAACAAGCCCATTCCTCACAGCAGGGGTCAGAAGAGCAGCAGCAGCAGAGGCCAGAGCCTCACCTCCTGGGCCTCCCTGGCCCGGGGTGGCTCGGCCTACCTGCCCCTCACTAGGAGAGGGTTTCTGTTGGCAGTCAGGCTTTGGGGGTCTCTATCTGGACCTCCAGAGGCCTGGGAGCACCCCCCTCCTCCCAGGAGAGGGAACACCAGTGTCTGCTGGGCTTGGGCAGGCTGCCTGCATCCACCTGACACGAGTCCCTATTCTGTCTTGAGGACAGCAGAAAGTTATTGCACCAGTGACTGGGGCACATGCCCAGGACCAGAGCCCCCGTGGGCCTCTCTTATGACCTGAGCACTGAGAGGAATCATTGTTTCTCCTTAAGGGCTTCTAGCAGCTTCTGCCCATTCCTGGGTTGCATCTGTGCTGAGTGCTCATCTGGCCACGTGTGTGCACACACACACACCTGTGCTTGGGTCTGTGGGAGGTGTGTGTGTCCTCCACATGCATGCATGCTGGGCCTGAGGTGGCGGCACTTACAGGCTTGGGTGCACCTATTCTGTGCTGCTGCTTTTCAGATCCTTCTGGTAAAAGGGGACTCAGATGGTTGTTGCACATTAGAACAATACCAAAATCTGTAAGAAAATAGGGGCATAGGGGCAGCGGGGTGGGGGTAAGGACAGGGAGGGCAACAAGAGGCAGGATGACAACCAGGGAGGCCTTGGCACAATTAATACCAAGTTTATTTTATTTCTGGCAAAGCAGAAGCTCAGATCATGCTGGGGGCATGAAGGAGAAGCAAAATGTCCTCATCTCTCTGCTGGGCCGGACCTCCCTTTGCCAGATGGCTGTGTCTGCAGCTCAGCGGTAGTGCCCACTGTCCCACAAACATGGAGCTCAGAAATCTCCATCTCCCTAGTCTGAGTGCTGACCCCTGCTTCATGCCAATGCTCAGCCCAGGTTGGCATGCTGAGGCTGGACTCCTGGACCGTGCTGCATGGATCCCATAATTTGTGCTTTGCTTGGGGGGAAGATGTGGAGGTGTGTCAAGTGGGACTCAGTGCTTTGTCTGGGCCCGGGGCCTCCTCAGTCCATCACAGAATGAGGAACAGGGTGGCAGTGTAGGGCAAGGGAGATGTAGGAGGACAAGTCCCTTCAGTCTCATGATTCCATGGGGACAGGGAATGCCTCTGTTAGGCTGGGCCCTGGGCTGGCCTCCTCCCTGGAGAGAAGGGGCCAGCAGAGCAGCCAGAGTGGCATGAAGAGGGATGGGGCAGTGATGTAACATGGGAAAATCCCCTGCCTGGGGGACACTAATACTGCTGGGAGAAGTGGCCCAGCTCCTCCTCTCCCTCTGCCCTGTGTCTAAAAAGACCCCAGAATTTTCTCCCCTAACTCCACTCCATGCAGTGCCCCCAATGCTAAGAAGGGAGAGCCGCCCCAGGGCTGGCATGGCTTCAGACTTCTGCTACGTGGCTACTGGGCGGCCTGGCTGGGGCTGGGGCAGTGAGGGCTGGTGAGGGTGGCCCAGCTGGTGGGCCCAGGGTTGCCAGGGCAGAGATAGAGCTTTGCCTGGGGGTTTGATAGCAGCACCAGGGGGAGTGGGGAAGGGACTGGGGGCTCCCTTAGGAAGCCTATGGCAGGGTGGGTCAGTGCCCGTGGGGCACAGAGTGGTCTGCCTCCCCCCCAAATAATATTTCTCATCCCACAGAGCATGATACCCTGGGCTGAGGAGCTGGGATCCTGAGGGGTAGGCCAGGGGCCCTTGGAGCCCAGCTCTCCTGTTCCAGGGCCTTTCCCGTGGACATGTCCATCTAGAGTGCCGGGGAGTTGGGGGGGGGGCAGATGGAGGAACTGAGGCACTTTGATCTGGGAGACAGAGAGGGCTGGAAGGGGCCTTCTTTCACTGTACACATGGGACAGTGGTCCTGGATGGTCCAGAGGAACCTAGAGTCCCATTCCAGGAGGGAATTGACAAAGACAGGCCTCTCCCTGGTCTTCCCCTCAGCCCAGAATGGGCAAAGGGAAGCTGAGCAGAGAACAGAGTGGGTGAGCAATAGGTCTCCTGGCTGCCCACCCACTTTGCACTTTCTTCAAGGCCTGTGACATTGACATTGGCCTTTGTGTGTGAGGGGTTAGCTGTCCTCCTATCAGACCATGTTTGCAGATCTTCTATGGCATGGCTTCTTTCTCTTCTTCCCATAAACTCTTCTTGGCCTCTAACTCTGGAGGGAATTCCCTTCTGGGAATTCAGCCCTGACTTTCCAAGAGAGTCAAGTGTTGCTAGCACTTGACAGATAAGGGAGAAATCTGAGAAAGCTGCATGCTGTAAGGAAAGGTAGGGGTCAGCCTGAAACCCTAGAGTGGTAGCATCAGGGAGGCCTCCTCCTAGCTGCCCTGGAAGCTTCTACAGGCTGCTGCTACCCTGATCTGGGAAGAGAGAAGAGGTGTGGGGGACAGCCTTGGGCAGTGTCCAGCCTGGGAAGGGCATGTGAGCCCTGGGGGAGAGCAGGGGTAGACCGGTGGTGTGTGTGCATGTAGTATGTGCATGTGTTGGCAGAGGCATATAGGAAGTGTGGGCAGAGTCCACCTGGGGTCCCCCAATATGTGGGGAGCAGATCAGGGGTAAAGGGAGGGATGCACCTGAGCAGGGTCAACTCCACTCTGTAGGCCAACGAGGAAAAAAAATGTAAAAACCACCCTACCAGGAAAACACACTGCCCCAAGACCCAGGTAGGGACCTCGACTTGATTCACTTAACAAACAAGACTCCCCTGGGTGCTTTGGAGAAGCCACCCCAACCCCGCTACCTCTGGGGTACACTTGCTGTCTAGACCAGGGCTCCAAACTCCAGCTTCCTTAGCCTAGGGTTGGGGGGTATTGGCTTCCCTCTCCACGGGAGGAGGAGCAGCACTGGGGAGTAGGGTGTGGGGGGCTCTACCTCTTGGAGCCCCTTGAGCCCTCCACTCCCAATGAAGAGAATACAAATAGATTCCAGTGTTGGGGGGCGGGGGAGGGCTGGCTCCCCAAACCCTGAAGGGATGCCCAGGTACACAAGACAAGAACAGGGCTCCCTACACATAGGGCCGTGGGTGGGGTTGTTAAAGGAAAGATACAGCAACACCAAGCCACAGTCGAACACAACACCATGGGGAAGGGCCGGGAGAGGGAGGAAATTAAAACAAAGCCAGGTCGGCTCTGCCCTGGGCTCCCCTGGCTCCCCAGGAGTTTGGGGCTGGCTTTGGGCAGCTGGGCGAGTCTCTGCCGGGCTCCTGGAGGAGTGGGTGTCGAGGGTGGGCAGGGGGCGTGCGGGTAGGGGCTGGGGAGAAGTGGGCACAGACAGAGGCTCCGGAAGGGGACTACACATACCACTCCTTCTTGGAAATGAAAGACCCGTCATTCTGAGAAACCATGTTCTCAGCCAAGTCCAGCTGCTCGGGGTCGTACTGGTAGCCCAGAGTCCGGTCCCCGTAGCCGTCCTGACGGGCCTCGGCCTCATCCACCGTGAAGTAGGGCCGCTTGGCCTCCTCGTCGTATTTGGGGTGCGGGCCGCCCATCTTGCGCTCACCCCCTCCACCGCCCTCCTCCTCCTCTTCCTCCTCGTAGCTGCTCCCGCCCAGCGGGCCCGCCTTCTTCTCATCGTCCGAGTCATCGGGGTACTGCAGGTTCTGCGCCATGGGCGGGTGGTGCTGGGGGAGGCCCGCCTTACTGTAGCCGTTGCCGTACACGTGCTTCTTGGTGCTGTAGTCACCCTTGAAGGTGTGCCGGCGCCGGCGCAGGGCCACCACGATCCCGCCGACCACAATCAGCACCAGCAGGACGCTCCCCGCCACGCCCCCAATGATGGCCGTGGGCACCGGCCCGGCGCGCCGCCCATGCTCGGGAGGAGATGGGGTGTAGGGGAATTCTGGGTGAGGAAAAGAGACGGAGGGGACAGCGTCAGCTTCGGCTCCTCGGGAGTCAGCAGGGTGGGTAGGGAGGCAGGGGAGGGAAAGGCCGGGAAGTGGGCCCAAGGCCCCGGATAGGATGTTCACACCCGAGGTTTGAGCAGCTCCAGCTCCAGAGGCCCCTTGGTCTCCACCCCTCCTGGTGCCCAACGGTACCACAGCTGGAGGGAAAGAGGCGAGAGCGGAAAGAGGCAGAGAGTACCAAAGCAGGATCGCAGCACCAGGGCCTTCCATCCTGACCATCTTGGGGGGGAGGGGGTGGTGGCAGCCCAGCTCCACTCCCATTTGCGGTGCAGAGGCACATGGGCAGCACCACCCTTGGCAGGTGTCCACTAGATGCCATTCACTGTCTCTAGAGGCAGGTATGCCATTCATTTCTACTCAGATACATGAGGGGATGAGGCTCAAGGAAGTTAAAGAACTTGCCCGAGGCCACCCAGCGAACAATACAATCTTGTTTCTCTTGCATATAAAGCCTGTGCAGTCACCAATGCCCCTCTGCCTGACACCAGGTGGTCACTGTGCTCCAACACCATCACCTTGGCTACTAGACCCAGAGCCCAGAGCCCAGAGCCCAGAGCAGACTAAGTGTTCTGTGCTTATTTCATCTGCCCCCAGGGCACAGGGAAAATGAGTTCCTAAGTTTTGGCCTGGTAGGTGCTCAGTGAGTGCCCATCAGCTGCCAAGGTGCCAGAAACCAGGGCTGCGGCTCTTGGCTGTGATCTGGGCCTGTAGGGCAAGGTGGGGGCTTGGTGGTGCTGCCAGCATAGGCTAGAGGCATGAGATACCCAGCATGGCAGGGCGTAGGCGCAGAGCGGAAGCGGGGAGTGGACACACGTGTATGCACCACAGAGACTAGGGCACGTGAGTAAGAATGTGCGTGGAGCCACACGCCTATGCCAGGGTGGAGTGTGTGTACAGCTGTGTGCACACTGAGGACAGAGCAGAAATGAGAGGTAGGAAAGGTGGAAAGAGGAAAATGAAGAAGAGTTGTCAGGAGAGAAGGTCCAGGGGGTGATTCCTGTGCCAGTGGGGACAGCACACAGTATTGTTCTACCCTATCTTTTTGGTGCCTGGGAGGGTGTGGAAGCCAGGCTAGAGGCCAGAGGTCCCCGGGTGAGGCTCAGGGAGGCGGTTCCAAGCACCACCACAGGGTGGCACCGGAGACCGTGGCTGGGTTTGGTCAGTAGGAGCCAGAGTGCAGCCCAGGGCTACCCCTGGGGGCTGACCTGTGCTGCTCTCCCTCCTCTCTTTGGGCCAAGGTAGAGTGTCTATCTGGGCCTCTGTGGTGGCCCCTGGAAGTCTGTTACTGCCAGCTCACTCCCTGATTCAGCATCACTCACTCCACTGGAATCGGCTCCTCCCATGAGCCCACTCCCTCCTCCTGGGTGGAGCTGGCCCCTGAGAGCCTGTGGGGTGCTGTCGGCAGCAGGCAGCAGGGAGGAGTGGGGCGGAGATTCTGGGAAGGAGCAGAGGCCTTCCTGCAGTTTAGGCTGGAAGGGCTAAGAAAACACAGGGGCCCAAAGGAGGGGAGGCCATTTGCCCAAGGTCACGTGTTGGAACTTGGGCCACCCAGATGCTCCTATGCCTGGAACTGGAGGAGAGAAGCCCCGAGGACTTAACTTCCATTTGTCGCTACTGTGTCCTCAGTACAGGTCACTGAGGAGCTGCCCCATAAATATTTACTGAATATCTGTCCTGACTGCTTCTATCCAGAACAGTCTCCTGGAACCTCTTGCTTCTCCTGGCTCACCAGGTCCCATCTGTTACTGACCTTAGAATGGCTCCATACCTACTCCACATGGCTGCTGCCATCTTATGTGTCCTGGGGGCAATGGAGTGTGTGTGTGGGGAACCTCGCTTCATCTGTACTTTCAACCTGCCTGTGACCCCTTTGCTTCTCACTAGGTCTAAATAATCTCTCCTTTCCACACCTGCCTTTAGCTCTCTACTCACCATCCAATCAGCAAACACGCCTGAGCATCTGTAGTAGGGTACAAGCAACTACAGCCTCGCCAGAGAATCAGATGGCATGCTTAGAGTTGAGCAGTGAGCAGAAGTCAAGGGGTTGGACAGTGACGTGCTCAGGAGTGTTGGGGAACCAGGACGATGTGGCATAGAGTTAGAAAAGGGGCTCTGGAGGAGGCCGGACTCTGCCTAACCTTGAAGGAAGCCATGCATTTGTAGAGGACAAGAGGACAGGCAGGGCACCCTGATGGAGGGATCTGCTTCCTGTTTTGGAAACCTGTCCCTTGCCTGCCGAGACAGGATCCTTGGTCCTTGGTTTTCCTCTCTGGGTGTCCTTTCCACTGTGCCATCTCACTGCAAGCTCTGCCCTTGGACCTTCAGCCCTCACCCTGTTTCTTTTCTAGTGACACACCTGGTCTCAGTTTGACAGGTGAGCTTTATCCTCCTGGCTCTTCAAACCATTGGCTCGGGGTCAGCAAAAACACTGGGGTCACACATTTTGGAAACTTTTGCTTAGGCAAAGTACCAGGGCCCGTCACCTTCTCACCCACATTGAATTGTAAGAGGGACATGTGGGGTGGAGTGTTTCTCAGTTTCTTGGAGTATGAACCTCCAGTCCCCTGTCTCCAGGACTGTCTCAGAGGACTCCTATGTAGGGGCACACCTTTGAAAAACTGCCCACGATTACATCCTTCTTTGAAATTCTCATCACCAACTCAAAACCCATCTGTTCCAAGGCAGTTCTACATCTTCCCTCCAAATCCTTTCCATTCAACACATCTCCCTTGTGTCCTCCACTGCCACCAATATTTGTCCGCTCTTACATCTCATAATTGTGATCATTGATTTTTCTCCACCTCCTAGGTCAAAATCTGTCATAAATTCTGTTGACTCCTCCTGTTCATTTTCTCACCACACCATGCAGGTGTTTACTGTTGCAGTAGACTCCTGGGTCTCCTACCTGCCCTGGGTCTCTTTCCCCCTTGCTGGGCAGAGGTTAATTTTCACTGTATAGATGACTGACTGCTTCCTTTTTTGAAGACCAGCAGTAACTCCCACACGCCCTGGTGGGCCTTGCAGTCTGGCCTTCAAGGCTTCCACCATGCCGCCTCATCTTGACTCTGACCAGCGTGCCTTCCTTGCAGTCTGCTATGGTTTGAAAAAGTGACCCCCAGAGGCCCATGTGTTGAAGACTTGGTTTCTGGCTCAATGTGCCATTGGGCGGTAGTAGAACATTTAGAGGTGGAGCCCAGTGGGAGGAAGTTAGGTCATTTAGGTGTGCCCTTGAAGGGGATATTGGGACCTGGCCCCTTTCTGTCTCTTTTTGCTTCCTGGCTGCCAGGAGGCAAGCAGCTTCCTCTATCATGCACTCCCACCATGATGTGCTGTCTTGCACAGGCCCCAAAAGCAACAGGCCAACTGACCACAGATTGAAACCTCTGAAATTGTTAGCCAAAATAAACTGTTTTCTTTTTATATTACCTCAGGTATTTTGTTACAGTAATAGAAAACTGACTAGTACACTGTTCTTGCTATCCAAGTGGGTTCCTTATTGTAAGTCTTTGATTATGCTGCGCACCCTGCCAAGGATGCTGTTCCCTGTTCTCCTTTCCATCTACTGCAGTCTCTTATTCTATTCTTCATGCAGCCTTCTCATAGTTTTCTCTGTAGAATTCTTATGTACTAATGATCTGCACCTCTTATTCTGGTTTAGACCATTGCTAATTCCATTCCATTAATCACAAATTAATATAGGATTGCAAGTAAATGCAAATTAGGATTAACTACTATTGGCTGTGGTCCTTCTGCCAGTTTTCAAAGGACTAAAGCTCTTCTCTTTCGCAGGAACTCAACAGGAAGCAGTGGCCTCATAATCTGGGATTGATTCATTTCAGTGGGTTGCAGCTGTGTAGAACTCTAGTTACCTTTGTGCTCTCTTTGACAGCAGAGAACCAATGAAAAACAAACTCCCCTACATTTTACTCAACTAGATTGGATTTTTTGACCCCACTAATCAGTGTAGAAGGGTTTACCATATTATCTGTTTCATGAGAGTGGTTGGTGTTCCAAAGGAATTTGTAAATTATAATCTGAATGAATTTAGAACCTGATCGCCTCTCACTACCCCTGTCATGACCAGCCTGCACCAAGACACCATCATCTCTCACTTGGAATATTTATTTCAACAGCCACCTCACTGCTCCCCAGATTCGACCCTGTCCCTCTATAGACTATTTTCAACACAGCAGCCAGAGAGATCCTGTTAAAGTGTAAATTACATCACACCACTTCTCCACCAAGAGCCCTCCAATGGCTTTCCCTGTTTCACTGACAGTAAAAGCCCAGATTTGCAGAGCCTAGAATGCTCTCCGTGACCTGCTCTCTGCTGCCATCTCATCTTGCTTTCTTGTAGGCTGTTCCATTCCAGGCACCGACAGTGCTCAGGGCCTTTGCACTGGCTACTGCACACCCCGGAGGACTCTGGAGGGCTCTTCCCCAGGGATCCTGTGGTTCACTCCATCATTAAATGTCACCTTCTCATTGAGACTTCCTCGACTACCCTATTTAAAATTGCAGTGATTGAGGCCCCCATCCCCCAGCACTTGTGATCCACCTTACTCTGTTCTTCTTTTTTTCCATTTCACCTTCAAAATTACTATATAAGCTTTACAAGGACAGGGACTTAGTCTGTTTGCTCATTGATGTATCCCAAGTGCCTAGCTTGCCTGGCATGTGGATAGAGTTCAAGAAATATTTGTTGAATGAAAAAATGAATTTTCTCACGGCAAGGCTATCTTAGAGGAGAGCTAGCTTTAAGTGAGCAAGTTTTCCGAAGATACTCAAACCAGGCATGGGGTGCACTGGGGACCTCATTTCACTAGAGTCAGGGACAGGAGGAGTGGACCAAGGGTTTGGGGTCAGATTATATCAAGTTTCTTTGCCTTCCAGGCTCTCTGCTTAACTTTCTCTCTTTTTGTTCCTTCCTAAATGCTAAGGAAGTTTACTCTTGCCTGGGTATCTTTTGGGACCAAAGAGAACCCTGGTTATTTTTGCTGCTGTAGGGTCAGGCCCAGGGAGAGGTAAAAGAATGGCTAAGATAAGATGACCTTCCAGAATTGCAGACTTCAGAGTGAAGCTGCCAAGCAGAGGAGGCAGAAGAAAGGAGTAGATACGGAGACCTAATTCGTGTGCAGGCAGAAGGGGCTGTTTGGTGTGGATGGAGCATCCTTCCCCTCCCCCTCTGTCCCTCCAGCTGTCACATTCAGCCAGTAGTTCCTGTCTCTGTGCCAGAGCAGAGCTGCAAGGGCCGCAGCTGGGAGGAGAGAGAAGAGCCGGGCAGTGGGGTCATTTGCGCTTGCTGGCGGGGGCCCAGCCGGCCTCCCTCACATCCTTTTACAAAGCGGGCAGATTGGCCCTGTTCCTGAAGGGTGCAGTCTCCCGTCTGGGATCCCAGGGTGGCTGGAACCACAGGGTAATGGGGCTGTCCATTTCTTTGGGGCCCTGGTTCCTTGTGAGGTGGGTGGGCTGGTGTGTGGGGACCCTGGATGAATCTGAGGTGGAATGGGGTTAGGGCTTAAAGTCTGGATCTGAATGTTTGGGCTCATTTCATTTCCAAAGCCAATGCCTGATGCTTCCTCAGGCAGGAAATGCTCAGGCATCAGATTAGGCCCAGAAGCTGTAAGAACTACACCTCCCAGCATGCAGTGCAGCTGGCCGCAGGGAGAGGAGGAAGGCCTGGGGTCACCCTCTGGGAAGCCCTGCTGTCCTCCTGCAGCTGCAGCAGCTGTGCATTGTGTCAGACCATCAGGCAGGGCTTCAGCAAGCTGGAGGAGGACCGGATCCTCCCAGAGGTACAGACACAGCTGCGTTCTCAGCCTCCCAGACACACCGCCATTTGCCGGCTTAGAGAGAGGCACGTTTACCGGCAGCACAGCCATGAGCTCCCATTTGCACACTCAGCATGCAGACAGTGGCTCGCCTGCCTACACTGGCTCACTGTTACACACTCACAGAAGCACACACCCATACTCATGCCTGGACATGCACACCTGCAGGCTTACCCCGCTCCCCTCCAGCTGGACAGTTCTTGGAGGCTCGCCACCCTTGGTCTGAAGAACCCCTAGCCTGATGGGGAGACCTGTTACTGAGCCCTCAAAGGATGAGTCCTGACTTCACTGGAAATGAGAGGGACAGATATCCTATACCCTAGTGACCTCCCTGCCCTGCTCTTGGGAAGTGACAAGAGGCTGGGTCCCTGTCAGAGAGACCTGGACGCTTTCTTTCTAACACCTGCAGGGATAGATGCTGCTCTATTGGTCTTTTTAGTCTGATCAAGGTCATACCTGGGACCCCTTTCCTGCTCTTAGCATTACTCCTTGAGGAAGAAGGGAGGAGCTCTCCCTCCCTTGTGTAGCTACTGGGCCAACCCCAGGAAATTTGCTCCTCAGCAAAAGGGTCTGTGAAATGGGCTTCTCTGGGGGTCCCAGGTGCCACGGAAACACACCAACAAATCCCACCGGGTTCCCCTCCTTGGTTCTCTTGTTCCCATAGCCGCAGCCTGGGCCTGTTGTTTGCATCCGGGACTTACTATGACAGCCCCCCACGGGTGTCTGGTGCCACCCGCAGCCTCCTGCCTATGCAGTCTAGCCCACATGCCCACCTCACTGCTTCCCTGCTGAGCCCTTCAGAGGCCCCAGTGGCCTTGCTCCTAACCCAGCCTCGTGCTCTGGTCTTTGCTTCCCACCTGCTCCATGCCTGGCTCCCTGACCTCTGCCTCCGCCACTCCCTCTCCTGCAGCTCTGCCCCGCGTGCCTGCACATGTGTGTCTTGGTGAACCCTGCAGCTCGCGTCCCGGCCTTGCCCCAGCTGCTTTCATTGTCCTCTCCAGATGCGCCCAGGGCAAAGCTATTACCCAAACGGATGGCCAGAATAAAAAATTAAATTTCCACTTATCCCTCTCACTCATGCATTCCCTCCGGACCAGTGGGGCTTGGAGCACAGGGTATGGCTATGTCCCAATGGGACAAGCCCCTGGAGAATATGGCAGCTCCTGGAGGGTGTGAGATGAAGGGTGGTGAGGTTTGCTGCTACTTGGGAGCTGCCCAAGGGCACAAGAATCAACAGCCCCAAAGAGGCTCAGGCACCTGGCTGATGGAGGCAGCCCAAGAGACCCCCCCTGGGGAGGGCCAGCCCACAGTTGCGGCCTATCAGTGATTCACTAAGCGCCCTGCTTCCCTAGCTTCTGCCCAAGGCAGCCGTCAACAATAGAGTCGTGTTGTGTCCCTCTTCCAGCTGGAGCCCTGGTGTCCCTGGCCCATCTGCCCCAACCTACACTAGCATGATGTGGGTGCAGGCAAATAGCACATGCTGCCACCCAGGCGGGACCACAGCACCCCGGCAGGTTAGGACAGCAGCTGGCCTGTCAAGGCGGGTTTCTCTTCTCCCTCCCTTCCTGAGTCCCTGAGGAACAGTCCTGCACTCGCAGTCATCCTGCTTCCTCCTAGGCGTTGGGGGAAGGGAGGCTGTGACTCCCCCCTCCACCCTGCCACTGGGGCTGGGCACACTACTTGGCCTAGCAGGGCCTCTGTCTGGTCCTCTCTTGCTGGGCAGTAAGGTCAGTGGGAGGACATTGCTCTTGGGTTTCTTGGCTTCCTCCTGATTTCCCAATCAGCAGTCTCCCCAGAGAGCCTGGCTGGTGGAAGGGGATGTGGCACTGTGGTCCACCAACAGGAGAAAGCATTGCCCTGCTGGGAGCACTGCATGGTCATAAGAAGCCTGAGAGAAACACAACCATCTCTGCATTATAAATAAGGAAACTAAGGCTCAGAGAGGTGAAGAATTTGCTCACGGCCACACAGCCAGAAAGAGCCAGCATGTGAACATACTTGGTCTCATATGATGCTTCCTCCCCAGGGGTTAGTTATGCTCCTTAGGAAGGTGGCACTGCCTTTCCTCATCTGCCCCCACAGCATTAGGGCCAGAGCCTGGGTCTCTGAGGCTCTGGGTTTGGCTCATACTTACTTCAGGAGGGAGAAGAGTGTGACTCTGGTCCTCTCTTCTACCTGCCAATCTATGGGTGCCCCCAAACCCTAGCCTGCTAGGGGGGCTACCTCAGCCTCTCCTAAGCTCAACCCTGACACTTCTATTCCTGTAAACAGTCCAGAACCAGAGGCAGGGAGTGGCTCCCAGTTGAGAGGTGACACAACAGCCTAAGGACAGTTAGATGCAACACCTGGATAGTTTTGGGCTCCTCTTTCTTGAATGTACTCACCCCTAAGGTCTCACACTCCTGAGACAGGCTCAGAGCCAGCGGATCCTCAGAGTTTGCCCAAATCCTGTACCTGGAACCCAGGAACCTCCGCCCAGTTTCCTGTATGCCTGAAGTCACTTTCTGCACATGTTACTTCCTGTCTTCCTTGGCAGCAGCATGATGCCACTTCCCATTCTAGGAGGTTCTTTCTGTCACTTTCTCACCCTGCAACTAGTTTAGGTTCAATGTTAAAGACACTCTCTCTTGTAAAGTTAGATGACCATTTACTCCTCTATTGCCTTGTTTGGATGCTTCCATTAATCATGAGGATAATGACAGAGGTCACAATAATAATCATAGAACACTGGCTATCTATCCACAGACTTATGCCAGGTGTAATTCCAACAGCTGACTTCCTTCCAGGCAGGTCACATTATCCCCATCGTACAGATGAGGCTTGTTCAGGGGCATGTCCCTTGTGCAGTCTATCTCCAGAACATCTATCCCTTGTTGTCCCTTTCCTGAGAGGGAAGGTAGCTGATCCACCTCATTGTGTTGACAGAGAAAGATCAGGGGAATCAGCAATTCAGCTGCAGGACACACACACCACTGTGGCTTTGGGCTATATCTAGTCTTCCTGCTTGAGGTAAGCCTCTCCAGGCGGCCCATACAGGTTTCCCCAACTGCAGGGACATAGCTGAAGGGGATGGGCTCCACCTACAGACCTGCCCTACCATGCCAGCCTCTCAAGGTGTGCTTTGCTGGCAGATCCAGGGACAGGCCCCCTCCCCCACCCCATGCCTCCAAATAGCCCTGCTGCAAGCAACACTTTCTTCCTCCCTTTTAGAGCCTCTGCCCTCCCCTCTCTGATTGGGAGTCACCCTGATTGTCTCCCACACAGCCCTAAATAAAGCAAAGAGAAAAGCAAAGCATGACCAATGGCCAAAGTTCCGGGAGAACCAGAGAAGCAGGAAAAGGAGACACAAACTCCCTGTAACAGGTGGGGGACGCAAGTAGTAGAGGATCCCCAGGGCGGGGCAAGGCAGGGGAGGGTGCAACTTCCTACCTGTGATATTGACCTCCACCTGGCCTGAGCGGGTGCCAATGGAGTTGGTGGCCTCACAGATGTAGGTCCCTGCCAGGCTATAGTTGATGGGTCCTCTGAAGAAGAGTGTTCTATTCTGGGCTTCCACGCCCCTGGGGAGAGAGCCATTCAGCCTGTGGGAATTGGGAGATATGGCACAGGGTTACGGATCTTCAGCCCCAAGAAGCTGCCCTTGGGTCTGCCTCTTGGCTGCAAGCCTACCAGCCCTTTGCTGAGTGCTTGTGGTAGGGTCTGTATTAGGAGGAGGAAAAAAAAAAAAAAAAAAAACCCACAACAATGATCTCTTGCATTTGGCAGTTTTATATCATTCACTGTTTCATATTTGATCACTGTAACACTAAAGATGGGTACCTGCCCCATGAAACATGAAATCTCAGGTTCAAGGTCAAGGGAACATCTAGAGAAGTGGCAGAATGGAATCTCTAGCCAGCTCTCTGGTCTCCTGGAGGGTGTTCTTTCTACTGCTCCTGGTTCCTTGGTCTCCTGGTGGCTGAGGAACAGCAGAGTTGCCTGGGTCCTGACCCCAGGTTCTCCTGAAGCAGAACCACTGGGATGAGGGTCTGGCCATCTGCATTTTAAGAAGCTCTTCAGAGAGTGAGATAGGAATTGTTTTGGGTCATTATCTTGTGCTGCTGCTGGGCATGTCACAGGACTTTTTTCTGTGTTTCCTGGGAGTTTGCTGAGGTTTGAAACCTTCCTTCCTCCTGATCCTGATGTTGGGGAACTATTAGTCAGTGGACCCAGCAGCTCCTCCATAAACAGAGCTGCATTGGTAAGCAGGCTCCGCCTACTCACACCTTCAGAAACACTTTTTGTTGTGGGAAGTGGAGGATAACAGGTAGGGCATGCCAGGGCCCTCTGCTTCCTGGAGAATGGGTAGAGACTCATTCTGAGCCTCTGTCTTCTGGACACCTATGTCAACCTTGTTGGTTTCCCCCACACCCCTGCCTTTCTGGGTGTTCCTTCCAGATCTCTCTGGGAGGCACTTTGGCCCAGGCTGTTAGAGATGGCTGGAGGGGAGACAGTCTCCTCCAAGGGCTAGGTCCAAAGACAGTGAAGCCAAGAATGGGGCAGTAGGACACGGTTGGGGGCATTCCATGAGCTCAAGCCTTCTGGGCTGATTGCTGCCTCCACCCGCAAAATCTAGGGGTGATGGAGAGAAGAAATAGGGACAAAGAATGATCTGGGATTTCCAGAATGCCAGCATCCCTGGGGACACCTTGATAAAAATAAATGCTGGGGGCTGGGGTGGGAGTGACTCAGACTGAATCACCAAAGGAAAATGACAAAATTATTTATTAGTGAGAGGAAGGGAAGTAGATTACAGGGAAGCCCTCTCTGGCAAAATGATTTGTTCAACTGACCCTGGCATTCAAACATGGAAATAAGTGTGTGTGTGTGTGTGTGTGTGTGTGTGTACATGGGGGGGGGAGTGTCTTTGGGGTCATGCTTCTTGCTGAGAAACCTGAGCCCAGACCCTAATTTCTTCCTTGCCTAAGGCTCCTGGAGGTTGGGCCCACGATCCTGCGAGGTATACTCAAGGCAGTAGCCAGCCCTGCGGCACTTACGTGGTCCAGTGGTACTCAGTGGCTGGGGGATTAGCGTCAGCTTTGCATGTCAGCTTCACATCCATCCGCTGCAGGTACCAGTTGCCATCAAAACCCTCGATGGTCACCTCAGGCTCATCTGTAGGGTGAGGGATGGTGTTTGAAGAGGGTGAGATTAGGAAAGCAGAACTTAAGGTGAGGGAGCCCCAGATGCGGGGGAATGGGAGGAGGACACTGGAAACAGCTGGAAGAGGGAGAGGAAGGGTGGGGTCCTAGGACCTCAGAAATGGCAAGGGGAGGAGGAAGGGAAGAGGGAGGAGATGGGAAGACAGCACCTCAGGAAGGAGGAAAGGATGAGAGGCAGAATCGGAGGGAGGGGGGCCGCCCTGGCACCCTGCCCTGCTCACACTGCACGTTGAGGGTGAGGCTTTCCCTGAAGCGATCCATGTGGTAGTTGACGATGCAGGCCAGGGACTGCCGGTGGGCTTCCCGGCTGGGCACCAGGCGGTAACGACTGATGACCGTCACTGTGCCGTTGGGGTTCCGGATCTCCTGGTACTCCGCCTCACCCTTTAGCCGAGTCTCCCAGGACACCACACTGGGAGGCTTCCCATTGGCTGAGGTGCAGGTGGCCACCAGAACCTTGTCATCCTGCCCCTTCTTGGCTCGAAGCACTGTCTGAGTGCCCTCTATCCAGTTGGTGGGTTTGGCTGCGGGAAAGCAGAGCACCATGGGATCAGCCCGTCGCCTCATCAGAGATGCAGAGGCACCGCACACCCTGCCCTGGGCCTTGTCTTCAGGTCATCCTGCCTCGAAGCTGGACTTCACCAATGCCCCTCTCAGAACCTCTCCTGGGAAGTGCTTCGTGTCTGACGGGTCCTCCCTGCTCTACTATCTGTATCCCCTTCTGTTGAGCTTAGGCCTTCTTGGAGTCTTGGCATGCTCAAGTGACATGGCTCCTTTGACTTGCATCCTGGTCACCCACAAACTGTCCCATGGTGGGGGCTCCAACCTGAATAATGATCCTCTAGTCCGCCCCTGCCTCCAACCCCTAAGTGAAGCGTGGGGCAGCCTGGCTAGAAGGGACTGGAAGTGCCATCCCCGGAGCATGGTGCATGCCCACTCCAGGAGGATATCTGGGGCCACTGAGGCACACACTGCAGATGGCCAAGCCCCCTCACGGGCCTCTGGACAAGCAAGAAGGAAGGGCCCAGGCCAGCTTACCCATCACAGTGAGATTGAGCTGGCTCTCCCGATTGCCTGTGGGAAAGGTGGCAAATTCACAGATGTAGACACCCTCATCCTCCAGCTCCAGGCGGGAGAGGCGGATGGTGCCATCAGTGTAGGAGGGCCTCAGGAACTCCACGCGCTCACGGTAGGGGGACAGCACAGAGACACCCATGGCTGGGTTGTAGATGGCCACGTTCTGCTTGGAGCCATTGGTGGCCTTCTGCCATGTGACCTGGGTGATCTTCACGTTGGGCAATGGGTTGGCAAAGCTGCAGTGCAGCACTATGTCCGTGCCGATGAAGCCATACATGGAGTCGTTCACCTGTACCACCTGCGTGTGCGCGCCTGTGTGAGGGGATGACAGGACGTGTCAGTGCCAGGCACCACCTCCCCCACCCACCCACATGGCTCCCTGTGCTCTGGCCTGGTATTTTATAGCAGTCATTAATTTTTAAATTCTTATAATAAAAATATTAATTACTTGTTATAAAAACACTCTGGGTAATACCGAAAATTCTGGATAAGAAAATGACAACATCCCATGATCCCACTGTTCAGAAATAGCACTGATAATATTATGGGATTCATCTTCTTTACCTCTGTTCTCTCTGTTTTTAAAAACAAATCAGAACCACAGTGTACAGATCATTCCACACACTGCTTTTTGACTCGGTGATATATCATTAATATTGCTTCACATAGTAAACACATGTCCACACCCTCATTTTTGATGAGCGGTGAGTGGCCTGCTTTCTAAGGAGAGCCCCAGTCTAGGAGCTACGAACTGCTTCTCCTTCCTGGGCCTCAGTCCCTCCTCTGGTAAATGGGGCAGATAATCCAGTCCTTTCTACCCCACAGGGTTGCTAGGGGACCAAATGGTATAATGGATGGGAAAGTGCGTCAGTGGTGACAGTGAGGACCTGTGGTGGCTGTCATTGTGGCCACTGCTGTGGTCTTGTCCCTCACGGCTGGGTCCCCGTTCCCTGATGCACTGGCTTGGCCAGGCAGAGCGACAAAGGTGCTGCCCAAGGCCAGGTCTCCACTGGCTCCCTGTTGCCTTTACAATCAAATCTAAATGTCTTAACTTGGCTTTTGACATCCTTGTCACTTGCCTGTTCCCCACATCTCTCCATAAGCTGGGTTTTCCAGCCTATCCTAAGAACATGGCATGTTTCTGGGTTTCCCTCTTGTCTTCTCCCAGTTACCCAAGTACTATTTCCTGAGTGGCTGTTTGCCAGTCATTATCAGCACTGTCTGTGGGCAACTCAGCCCAGCCACCAAGGCACACCAAGCCTGCCCATGAAAGTCTCTAGGCTGTGGCTATGCAGTTCCCTCAGCTGAGGAGGCCCTTCCCCTTCTCCCTATGGAGATGAGGCTGAGGCCACTCATCTTTAGGAACTTCCCTGATCCTCCCAGCTAGAGATAACCATCTACCTCTAGCGCAGCTCCTTCTGCCTTGGAATGTGGTGGTTGACACTCTGACTTCTCCACTGGATTGTGAACACCTCCAGGGCAGGATCTGTGCCTTTTCTCAGTATCCCCAATGCCCAGCCCAGCATCTGACATACAATAGGTTCTAGTCAATATCTGTTGCCAGACTGCAATGGAAGCCAGGAGAACAGAGATTTGCAAGAGGATGGGAGCGACTGACCTCATGGCATGAATGAACAAATTCCCTCCTGTTGCTCCACTGACTATTTAATCCCATCTACAGTGTCTTCTGTTTGAACTTCTTTACACTTGAACTTGGCTCCGCTCACTGCATTCCATGTCCTGCATTCTAGCTCCATCCAGGCCCACACTCATCCCAAGCCAGTCAAGTCCCCACAACCCATGTCCTTGTCACACATTAGTACACTTCATGTCCTTGAGTCTTTACTTTGCTCAGTCAATTTGTGCCATCAATAATACCAATACTGCTGGGCCCTGTACTGACCCAGAGACAGGGGAAGGACCCCAAGGGAGTCTGGGATTCAAGAGTGGCAATTGGGGCTACAGCCTCTACATGATGGAGACGTAGAATCAGGGTGGGTTCCTCTGAGGGTTCCAAAGCCCACTGACAGGGCAATAAATGGCTCCCCAATCCTCCCCTCCAGGGGGCACAGGAGACTGTAGGATCCCTGGTGCTAGTCACACAGTAAGCACTCAAGAAATGCTTGTGGAGGAAATCTGGCTTGGGTCCCCCCAAGCCAGGCCCTTGTCAGACTCTTAGTTTCCCTGATGTTCTCCTCTGTACGCTTAGTCACATCCACATGGCCCTTCAGGCACATGCGGTGTCCCCACCCCAGCCTTCCAGCTGGTCCTTTGGAGTTGGTGCCACACTCGACACCTCTCAGGCGGAGGTGCTGCTGCTGGAGGAGTGGATGGGATTAAGGCCGGCCACAGCTGGGGGCTTCTGCTTTTGGTCCCACCTTGGGACATTAGCCTATCACTTCTCCTTTCTGACCTTCCTCTCCCTCTGACAGGCTGGACTACCCTGTCTCAGTGCTCCCTCTGGCCCTAACTGTCTGATGGCAGTCCCGCCTGTGCCCCGCCCCAGAAGCAGTTGCACGGTGAGGTCAATGGGCCAGACAGTCCAGCCCGCTTGCTGACTGGCCAGCTGGCAGACGACTGAACCCTCAATCCTCCCTGGCACGATGAGTGGGTGCTCCCTGCCCCTCCCCCAGCCTCCACTCCCCAAACCTGCTGGAGGCTGCCCAGCTGAGATAATGCGGGTATAATTGGGGAACTTGCACCACACAAAGCCAGGAACTGGAAAAGCCAGTTGGGAGGGCTTGGGCCATGGGTGAGAGTGGGGGGAAGGGATGCGGGCACCAGGAGCCATATTGGGATTAGTGCCAGGCATGGTGAAGCTGTAGGGGAACAAGGCCCACCATGTCCCAGTGAGCCCCTCTCCTCTCATCCCCCCTGCAGGTGTGGAGGAGGCAGGGCCCAGGCCTTGGTGCACAGGCTGACATTCATTTGCTGCCTCTGGAGTGACCTCATCCTTTAGGGCCATGTCAGTGCCAGGAGGGGAGATTGCTGATAGCATCTGGGCATGCGGGGAAGGGCACTGCAAGGGGCTCTGGTGCCCAGACAGGGGTAGCCCTCCTCATCCCTGAGTCTATTTGGGGGAGCTGCTCTTCTCCATTGTGGCTGTACCAGAAGCAACCCTGGGACAGGCAGTGAGGAAAGTTTCTGGCTTCCTCTTACTGTGCTCCTGGCCCTTTCTATCCCCAAGATGGGCCGGGTGGGGTGGGGCAGGGAGGACCTCTAAGGAACAGCATGCTCACTTTTGCTTTTTGCCTTTGACACAGCTGCTAGAAGGGTCTGGGGTCCAGCGTGAGGGGTCTTTGAAATATGGGGTTTGAGTCACTGGGGATGGTATACCAGAGCCCTGGAACTGAGAGGAACAGGAAGATGGGCAAGATTGGAAATTCCCCTGTGGGCTCCCCTCTTCCCCACTCCAGGTGGAGGCACCTGGAACCCAAGCTTCTGCCTGGGGCTTTCTGTCTTAGTCCGATAATCTAGAAATGGACAAGGGTGGCTTCCGCTCTCTGAAGGGCTGTCCCAGCACATCTCCTCCAGGCAGCAGGCAGGGACGCTAAGAGCTGGCAACGTGGGCTCGCACTGCGCTTCTGCACGTCCTGGCTATCCAGCTGTGGGTCAGTGAATTCACCTCTTTGTCGCTCAGTTCTCACTGAGGCCACACTTCAGCAAGATGGGGATTCTAATAGTCAATACCTGCCCCATAAAATTGTTGTAAGGATTAAATGAAAGAGTACAGGGGAGACTCAGAGAGCAGCATTTAGCACAATTAATGCTCAATAAATGTTAGTTGCCATCACCATCATCATCTTTCATCTCAGAAGCAGTACACCTCCTTCCTGGAACTTCATTCGATGAATGTTTACTGAGCATGTACCCCACACAGGGCACTATACTGGGTGCTATGAGGTCCCCCTCTTCCCAGATACCTCTGTAGCTCTTTATTCCTTCTTTAGCTGACACTTCTACTCATATTCCAAGAGCATATGACATACATCTGTACCCTTTAATTTTCTGTTTCTTGGCATGTGTGTTGGGTCTGTGTCTCATCTCCCAACAGATTGCGAGCCCCTGTGCAAGGGGCAGGATTATCCTTGGGTTGCCTTGACCATGTCACTCCTGATGCTGGTGGGTCCTGAGCCTAGGGAATCCCTGCTGACCTTCTCTGCTTCCCCAAACACTCTCTCTCCTCCCCTGCAGGCTCATGGGAACTGGGATCACTGGCAAGGCAGCACATTGGAGCTCAATGGACCAAGCAGCCCATCACTTACCAAGTCCAAGGGGTTGGGTCACTTGCCCAGGGACATAGAACACCAACCTCAGTCTAGTACTCTTCCCACCCTGCCCCCAAACAGACTTTGGCTTAATTTAACTCCCCAGAGTCTTTGTTCTGGATTGTGTCCTTCCTGAAATGTCCCTCCATCACCCCTTGTGAGAATGACACAAACACCAGTTAGAATCTTGCAGCCACACAGTCTACTGGCCACCCTGCAGTGGGGTTCAGTGACTGAGTGCCAGAAACGGGGGCTTTGGACAGCTCAGGTGGGACACCTGTAGAAGGCTGCTAGTTGCAGAGCAGGGAGATCCAGAGAGAAAAGGAGTGAAGAGTGAAGATCCCCTGGGCACCCGTGCCCTCAGTAGAGGGGCTCTTGCATCCCAAAGATATTGAAAGAATGAATTTTTTCCCCTGTCCTCAAGCACCGCTTATATTCTTCCTGACCACCTTATGAACCCAGGGTCTGGGACATGGGTCCCTGGGGTTTGTGCTCAGGGGCCTCAGTTTCCCCACTAGTGCTCAGGTTGAACAGTTTGGGTGACCTGGCTTCCCAGAAGTGCTGAGCCAGCACAACAGGCGTCAGCCCCCCCCCCCCCTCCCCGGAACGTCACAAACCTGCAAAAGCCCCAGCTCAGCAACAAAACACAAAGGCGCCTCAGTTGTGGCAGACAAACCTGCTCCCCAAGGCCCTGCCCTGCCTGCCATGGAGCTAATCTGCAGGCGGGGGCCACAGGTTCCCACGCAGCAGGGTGTGGCCTGCTCTGCTCCCCTAGACCCGCTTGGAGCAGTTTTTCTTCCTGCACTTTTAAACCTCAGACTTTTCTCTTCCTAGGCAAGCAGGCTGGGACTAGGCCCAGATGGCTAGGTGGGTGGGTGAACAGGGTACCTGGGGGAGTCAAGGGGACTTGGGCTTTCTGGTATGGATCACCTTTTTCTCTGTCCTAGCTGGGTCAACCCTTCCCAGACCCTGCTTTCCTGAGACTTGCCTGAGTACCCTCGGTTGGGTGGACAGAGATGGCAGGCCTGGCCTGGAGTGGAGTGATGGCACATTAGAGACACAGTGCAAGTCTCTTTGTGTGGGGGGCACTGGGCTCCTGAGGGCCTCTGTGAAACCATCGTCCTTTGAGTTCCATCTCTAGGGCTTTCCAGGGATGCTCCCTCCCTCCCCTCCAGGAACTGGCAGAAAGGAGCAGGACTTCCGGTGAGAAACCAGCTAAGTGCAAGTGGGAATGACTCACTCACTGGGGAGGGGGAAGTGCCTCCCCGAAACCCTGTTGAGTCAGCACAGTGACCTAAGGTTATGTGCCCCCCTGCCCCAGCACAGCCTCTTCTCCAAATGTCAATCCTCAGGGCTGGCCAGCTGCTCACTTCCAAAGCCCAGGCTGGCTTCACCTGGGAGAAGCTGTCAAGGGAGACGGTGAGATCAGGAGGCAATCCCTTTTCTGGGGTCTCCTGCTCTCAGAAGGTTTTGGCAATCAGTGTCACCTGGACCCAACCATTCTGTCAGCCAGGACCCACAAGGGTGTGGCTCTCGCTGAAGTCTTTTGAACTTGTCCCGTCTCGTATCTGTGCTTCAGGCTCAGTTCCCCATCAGTCTGGAGCTCCTCAAGTGCCCAGCCTGCATGGTCTGCCACCAGACTCCCCTTTACACCAGGATGCAGCCAGAGTCGCCCAACTCAGAGACCTCAGTGAGGAGACAGACTCAGTTCTTAGCCAGCTCCCCAGCCAGCCTTCTGTGGGACTAGGCACATCTAGAAGGCACCGAGCCAGGGTGGACTCCAGTGCAGAGATGCTGGCTAACAGCAGTTCAGGGCCAGGGCTAGACTTAAGTCCACCTGGCCCTGACCTGCTGTTAGCCGGCATTTCTGTTCCCCTGTCTCCTGTAGAGCAGAAACTTTGGCTGGTGGGAGGTGGGCCCTGGAGAATTCTCCCTTGAGGTCAGTGCTGCTAGGACAGCTCCAGGTATCCTGGGGACTCTGAGCCCTCTCCACGCCCACCTTGCCAGCAGGGGTGATAACATCCTGGGATCCCACAGTCAGGGGCTAATTGCTACTGTCCAAGCCTAGGCGCCTCTGCCCCTCCTCTGGGGTCACAGAAACTGCCAATGTTTTCCTCTTGGCTGATGCTCCCCCCCCCCACACTGAGCTGGTTAATGATGGGCTGTGGGGCTGGCGCCCGGCGCCTTGGGTGGGGGAGCACAGTGCGTGGGAGAGGCGGGAGCGCAGCAGCCTGGGAAAAGGCTGAGAAGGAGCCTGAGCCCGGATCTTCCAGACAGGCCTGGCCAGCCCTTCTCTTCTGGCAGCGTGGAAACCCTAGTGTGGCAGCAGCCATATGGGGTGCTTGGGAAGTCCCATCTCTCTTGAAACCTGGCAGGACAGGTTGGGGGACAGGGATGAATCAGGGGGTTAGGTTTTGCCTTCTCCCACTGAGGAGCGGGTGCTAAGGGTGCCTGGACTGCTCTTCTGCTGGCCTGTTTCTTGCCGTTGCTGCAGCCCCAGGAGCCCTGGTAGGCAGGCCTTAGCCACCCCTGACTCTACCTTGGCACCCCAGGGACACGGAGCTTCTCTCTTAGCCCTGCTTTTCTCCATTTCTGTTTTTTTTTTTTTTTTTTTTAAACCAGGGATTGAACCCAGGGATGCTCAACCACTGAGCTACATCCCCAGACCTTTAAAAAATAATTAAAAAAAATTTTTTGAGACAGGCTCTCTAAGTTGCTTAGAGCCTTGCTAAGTTGCTGAGGCTGGCTTTGAACTTGTGATCCTCCTGCCTCAACTTCCTGAGCCACAGGGATTACAGGCATGTGCCATCACACCCAGCTCCATTTCTAGTTTGCATGGTGGCACCTATTGGTCAATTCTACTTCCCATCTTGTACCATACCTGCCACATTTCCTCTGGGCAGGTGGAGACAAGACAAGGAAAGGCACCCACTGAAAATTGGGAGAGGTGGGCTCTGGTCTCCACTACCTGGTCACTGTTTTTGTCTGGCTTCAGGTAGAGCCAGTGTCCTTTTCTGTAAGATGGGAGTGCTGGACTCGAGGACCCCTAGAACTGTACTGAGGTGGCCTGTCCAGCTCACTCTGCACCTCCCCTGGAGCTGCCTCTGGAAACCTGTCTACCAAGTGGCTCTCTGCCAAGCTCCACCAGGAAGACCTCCCAGATTAAGTGGCATGCCAGGCAAATCCAAGTTGTGCTATGGCCAAGCTAGGGCACATGGGGATCTTCTATAGCCAAGCAATCACCAAGGCCAGCTGACACTAGCTCCTAAGTAGCTTTTCAATTTTTCTGGCTCAAATTCAAACTTGTCCAAAGCCCCCTCTCACCAGAACCCCCTCCCTCTCCCTCACCTCCAGCAGTATCTCACTTGCTCATTTTCTCAACACTCCTGGGCTGCAACTCTGCTCAATCCCTTCCCTTGGAACCTTAGCACCCACGATTTCCACTCCTTGTCCCTAGGCAGCCCCAATCATCTCTTACTAGTCCCCTAGAGTGTGACATTAAGTCTACAGTCTCCTGCCTGCAGCTCCCCCTCTAAACTCTGTCTCACCCAGCAGCCAAGTTCTCTCTCTAAAACATTAAACACTGCTACTTCTAATCCTCCTGTGGCTACCTGCAATCCTCAGGGTCAAGTCCAAGGTCCTCGTGGGCTCTGGACCTCATCTTGGGCATTTCCAGCCTCCAGCCAGCTCTTCTGCCTACGTGCCCTCCCTTCAGCCACACTGAACATTGTCATCAGTTCTCTGTCATGCTGTTCCTTTGGCTAAAAATTCACACCCCATGACTTGCCCAAGTCCTCCTCTTTGTCCTTCCTGAATCACCTTGGACTTGGCTTTTGAGGAGGTGATTTTCTGGAGAGAGAGCACCCCCAGCCCCGTGCCAGGAAGCCCCCATCGTGGGCTAGGTGTTATTGCACCCTGAGGGCCCCTGTACTGGGCATGCTTCTGTCACAGCAGTCCAGCTTCTAGCCTGGCAAACAGAAATCATAAGGGGTCCCCACGTGGTTGATGGACAAGGTTCTGAGCCAGCTGGGGTCCTGGGCCAGGGTTAGCCATTTCTCAGGTCTGACTGTAGTCTCCTGGACACTGCACATTCACCAAGGGGAGGAGTTGGCCAGTGGGGCCTCACACCTGCATGGAAAGGACGCTGGCCAGAGTCCCAAGCTTCTTCCTTCACTGAAAGCAAAAAGCTACACCCTGACAGGGTGTAGGTCTGCCTGATCTGTTGGCCACCTTCTCGCCCCATATCCTACTTGTTTCCCAGTGCTACTTCTTAATTCGCTTCCTCTCTCCTCTGCCCCAGTTCCTAGCAGCCAGTCTCTCTTCTTTTCTCACGCCAGACCATAAGGTGAAAAATATTTTTCTCACCTAAGCTAGCTGTGGCCCTGAGGCCCAGTTCCCAAGGTCTGAGCCCTGTTTGTGTCTGCATGTTCCCCAGCTCCACGCCCCTCCCACCATGGCTGGGATTGCTCCTGTCCTGGCCTTTCTCATTCTTGCACACCCTGAAGCCCTTGGCTCTTAAGGCCAAGATTCAGGCAGGGCCCAGACCTCTCCAACCCAGCTGTAGCAAATGACAGTCTCATGACAGACACGGCAGCCCGGAGTTCCCTCGGCGAGCATGCATTGCTAATGACATATTTTGGGGAGTGCAGCAGCAATCTCTTTGGAAGGCTAGTGTGGGGGTGGGAGAAGCTGGGGGCTGCTAAGAAAGCAGAGGGAGAATTCCCCAGGCTTCCCGGGGAGAACCTTTTAAAAGCTCAGTATTGATAAAGGCGTTGTCTCAGCCCTCTGGGTTCCAAGGGATCTTCAACACCCATTTGAAAGCAGAGGGCTCTGGGATCTGCCCTACCCCAGGAGGGGCCAGTTGGCCCACCCCAGCATCCAGTTCTGCTGATGCCCTGTGCAGCTATAGGCAGGCAGCTGCCTGCACAGCTGGCTGCCGGGGGAGGCATTCAGGTGGGTGCAAGGTGTCTGCCTGCAGGGAAGGCTCATTCTCAGAACACAGGGTTGGGTGGAAGGTACAAGAGGATAGAGAAGGGGTTGAGAGGAACGGGTATATCAGGCAATGAACCCATTAGCATCGACCTGAATTCAGATGGACCTGGGTTTGATTCTGCAATTTATTAGATGGGTGACTTTGATGAGTTGCATGAATTTCTTTGGGTCTTAGCTTCCTTATGTATAAAAGAGAGGGGATAATACTACCTCTAGGGCTGATAATGGCAGCATTCAGACAGTTCTGAGCGTCGTGCTGGGCACATGGGTATGCTATTGAAGTAGCTGAGCACTATAAGGTGGGGGAGACCTGCTAGGATTCAGGTGAGCCGCTCCCATCCCTGCCCACCATGTGCTCGTGAGCGAGTCCTTGCTGTGCCACCTCCAGGAGCACTACTGACCTCAGCATCACTGGCATTTTGGGCTGGATAATTTTGTGTTGTGGATTTGTCCTATGCATTGAAGAATACTTTGTAACGTCTCTGGCCTCTACCCACAAGATGTCAGGAGTACCACCTCCACTTGTGACACCCCAAAAAACGTCTCCAGACATCGTTACATGTCCCCAAGGGGGCAAACTGCTCCCAATTAAGACCACTGGTTGGCAGGGTGTCAGGCTCAGGCAGAGGTGGTGGAGTTCATGGTGAAGGTGCAGAGGGGAGTGGGGGGCCTGTTGGGGGTACTCTGACAGGGAACTTTTCTTGCATGTCCAGGGACAGAGATCCCAGAGGCAGGCTAGGACAGTGGTTTGGGCGTTCCTCTCTGGAGAGTCTGGTCCTCACCTCTGCAGGAGGAGGGACAATGTACATGGGAGATGAGCGGGGAGAACAGGGGACTCTGGGGAGCTCGCTATCAGAACATGGGTTGTCGAGTGGCTTGCATGTCTCTAGAAGATGCAAGAGGACAGGGAAGGGACACAGACGGAGACACACAGAGGAGGTGTTGGCCAAACTCTGAGACAGGAGGGCAGAGGCTGCGAAGGCAGGGGCTGGGCTGCTTCTCAGAGCAGAAAAGAGGTCAGGCGGCATCTTCCCTCGGCTGGTAAACTGCTATCATTTCAGAAGGATTTTCACCTCATTTGGTTCCTGCTTAAATGAAATCCACAACATGTGTTCTCTGCATTAGTGGAGTGTTTGTGCTTAATTAGTGGCAAATTCTTTCATATTAAAGTCATTAAGTTTTGCCGTTTGCTCTCCTCACCCTGGGCCTGGCTCTGCTGGCTTTCCCTTTAATGTGGGAGGGTCTGATTGCAGACGCACAGGTTGCTCCAGCCTCAGTCTCAGGAGGCGGACACACGCATGGGCGAGTGCACAGGTACATGCACACACTTGCAGAGGTGTGCACACGGGTGCATAAACACACACACACACACACACACACTCTCTCACACTTCCTGTGGCATTTTGACCCTACAGCATTTGGACCTGTCACACCCAGGCTGGCATCTGTCACTCCCCAGCTCCTTTGTCCACACCTCGGGCACCTCTATGTGGCTGGCAGCTCTGCCTCTGTCCGCACTGCCTCAGCCTCTGGGGGGTTTCCTTGGTGGCAAGGCTTTAGACACAGAGGGACTGTCCAGGCTTCAGGGTGTGGGCTAGGGTCCTCCTGTGGAAGGGACAATGAGTAGAAAGCAACCTGGATTCTCAAGAGGCCAGGTTCACTTGTCCAGCAAGGCAGCAGGACCCAGAGCTATGTGTGCATTCCTGGAGCAACACAGAGGGCCACTGGAGGGACACCAGGATGGGTGTGTGGGCAGGGCCTGTCTCTTGGCCCTGTCCCCTCAGGAAGGACCTGGTCTCATCAGCCCCTAGTGATCTCTCTGATGATGCTTCAGAGTCATAGAACCAGGGCGACCCAAACTCTTAGACAGGGAGAGGGTCATCAGTGACTAGGTCCTGACACAATCTTCCCTCTACCTGCCTCTGCCTGTCATGAAGCCCCACCCAGCAATGTCCCAACCTGACCCCAGACTGCAGCAGATTAGCACTCAACACATCTCCTGCTTCAGGGCCGTCTCCATCCTACAAAAGCCCTCTCTGCCACCCTCTGAGCCCTGCTCCTGGGCCAGGGACCTCTGGGCAGAGGGTAACAGTTGTCTGCTGCACTTTACTGACCTGGGTCTAGGGGAAGGCAAGAAGGGGAGACCAGAAATGGGACTGGCAAAGATCTGGGATTGTGTTTTTTCTTTGACTCCATTGAGGAGATCCGGCAGTGCAGTGGGAGGTGGGCCAGAACGCAGTTCCCAGCCTGCTGGGCTGGAGAAGAGGCAAGACCCCTCTCAATGCCCCAGAATTCAGACTTGTATCTGCTGGCATCTGCATGGGACCCTGGGGGCATGAGAACTTTGTCACAGGACATAACAGAGGAGGTGAGAACTCAGGGACAAGGGCAGCAGCACCTTCTAATGGCTCTCCGGTCACGCCATGGCTTCAGAACCCATCTAGTCATGCCCCCAACATGCTTTCTGGCCCAGCTCCCATCTCAGTCCTGATTCCCTGTGCTGGCCAAGCCTCAGTGAGAACGAACACTTCCTTCCCCTGCAGACACAGGCAATGGCCTTTGGTTCAACTGGTGCTGGGTCTGCAAAGGCCCCCCGCCCAAACAAAACAAAACAAAACTCTGAGAATCCCAGGCTTATCCACTCCAGCCTTAACCTGAAAGCATCCTCCGCAGCCGCCCACGTAACCCTAGACCAAGACACAAAACCTGGTCTTGAGCCCAGCCCTAACCATATCCGGGTTTCAGCCACAAAGTGCAGCAAACCCCAAGCACAGCCATGACTGCAGTGGCAGCCCAACGCTTGCTCTCTCAACACGGGGTTACCAGGGATAGCCCTGGACTCCTGGGCTCAAGTGATCCTCCTGCCTTAGCCTCCTGATCAGCTTTGGTGCTTTCTAGCGGTAGAACCCCTGACCAAGGCCTATGACCTTCCCTAAACCCAGCCTTTTCACCTGTAAACTGGGGCCTAGCACGTCCACCTTGCTTGGTTGGGGTGAGATCACCTGTGTAAAATGACCTCCTCCATCCCAGGCAGTCCTCTGGGAGACCTGCTGGGCTTCCTCCTCCCCCTTCCTCAGCAGCACTAGATCGTCACTCTTCACTTGGCAAAGTGCTGAGAGGAGCACAGCCCTGCCGCTGCCACTACCTGTCCTCTTCCTGCCCGGCCAGGCAGGGGCGTATGGGGTGAGGGGACCCCAGAGGTAGGGAGATCCCAGGCCTGGCCCCTCCCCCCGCTCTGCTGGCTCCCCCAGGCTCCCCTGGCTCTGGGGCCGGTGTCAGTTTCGAACGTAGGGTCTTTCCCACCCCCCACATCCCTCTGCCCAATGTGAATCTATCAGGGGCCTCGCCCAGTCCTGCTCCAGCTCCGACTTGCCAGGGTTTCAGGAGTCACTGGGTAGGGGCCGGCATGCCAGGGCCTGCTCCTCATCCTGCCCCGAAGAGAGAGCCAGCACGTAGGCACAGGGCACAGCGCCCAGCTGTGGAGACGCAGCCCAGCCTCTGTGGCCCCCTCCTTCCCCCTTCGGCCCTCTTGGCCCTGCTGCAGCCCGTGGCCCAGATGTGTGTGTGCGAAGGGTGGACCTCATGTTCCCCAAGTCTGGGAAGAGTGCTGTCCCTTCATCTGCCCCAGGATTGAGTCATCATCCCCTTAGCAGCAGAAGCCTAGGGTCTGCGGTGCTCTCCTTTCTTCCTAGGAGAGAAAGTACAAGAGGGCCATGTTCCCTGCCAGGCCCCTCCCAGAGGTGTAAGAACAGTTAGCATGTGCATATCAGCTGCCTGTGCCAGGCCGGGTCTGAATGTTTACATTTATTAACTCCCTTAATTCTTACAACTCCAGGAGCTAAGTATCATTATTGTCTCATCTTAGAGATGAGGAATTCAGAGAAGGCAAATAATCTGCCCAGGTCAAACAGCCTGTGAGGCTGGTTCTGATCTGGGCAGTCTGTCTCCAGAGGCTACACCTTCTGCCATTGCACTGGATGCCTCAAGGCCTCACTGTGTCCCCTCCCTGGGGAAGCAGTGGCCTGAACCCGTGAGCCCCCAACTGGTGGGTAAGGGTGCATGGCTCATGCAACCTTTGTCCGTGGGTGGCCCTGGCCTGAGTCTGCTGAGGAGGTGGATGAGGGTGGACACCATCCCCTCCGCCTCTTGGCCTTGGCTCTGGGGAGAGGCCCAGCCTCCTGCAACCTTCCCCACTCCCGTCAGAGCTACAGGCCAACCAGCCACAAAGGATAATATCTCGGACTCCAAACTCATAAAACCTTCCTTATGCCTGACATTTGGATTGAACTGCCACTTTTTGGCTATGGGTCTTTGTCTTTCAGCCCCTCAACTTCTCCACCTGGGAACTGCCAGCTTCTCCACTGGGTGGGGTGGTGGTATCTCCTGGTATTGCCTCCTGGGGTGGTGGGGCTTTAAGGAGGAGTGCTGAGCACTTCTGGGAGTCTTAAAGGGCTAAGGCTGCCAAGTACTAAAAACTGAAGGTACCGGAAATTTAAATATATAATCTCATTTAATCTTCACAACCATCTCAGGAGGGGAGTCCCCTCAACCTCAGGTCCAGAGAGGTGAGTGACTGCCGAGCTCTGTCCTTTCCCAAGGCCAGGAAATGAAAGCCACCGGTCTTCTTTCTGTCCTCATTTTGACCCCTGTCCCTCCCACCTAGCGTGCCCCTCTCTCTAGGTTGTCAGAAGCCTGTAGTCCTGGAAAGCAGCAGCAGGTGCTCCTGAAAAACTAGCTTTTCTCCGAGGGAGGCTCAGGGACCTAAGAGTGGACTTGGAAGTGAGCAGGAGCCGTCCCATCTCCTTCCACCGCTGCATGTTGGCCAGCTCTACCGTCAGGCCTTCCCACCAGAGGCTGCTGGGATAGCACACCAAATTAGCTTAATGAGTGCGGCCCGGGCTTTAATTGGGGCCCTCTGCTTTGCAGCGACGATGCCTGCTTTCATTTTTGATGCTGGGAAAGGGTGGGTTTTCTCTCCCTCCCGTGCATTTTCACCCAGGCTAATGGCTCCTCGCTCAGAAAGGCCCCTATGACTGCTAATTGGATTTAATTACTGGGGTAATTAATGATTTGATTGGAAAACTGAAATGTTGTGGGTGAGTTTTGTGTATAAATAGATGGGAAAGTCAAAGGGACGGAGAACTGAGACTGAGACCCAGGGAAGGTCGGGGTGGGAAGAAGGAGCGGGCTGAGATCCTTCAGCTGGCTGACCTTAGCGGGGGACCAGCTGGTCGCTCCTCATGCCTAGATGAGGAAAGATGGGCAGAGGTTGCAAAGAAGCTGTGGGAAGGGAACTGGCAGAGTCTGCCCTGGAGGAAGAGTGGTGGAAAGGTGTGACTTGGCCTGCCAGTGGCTCAATAACGTGATAATGGTGATAATGGTCATGAGAGCACCTGGGAGGACTTATCAGCCAGACACAAGCCCATGGAAATGTACTGTGGTTGCTGCTCTTGTTGTGGTTACAAAGGCCCTGCCTCTGGGTCAGGAGATAAGCACAGGGCTCATCAAGGTGGAGGCAGCCAGGTCCAGAGAGGGGGCAGTGGGCATGTGGTGGAAGGCCACCACCTCTGGCTGTGCACCGTTCTTCCTTTGGTCTCCAGATGTCCCCTAAGGCTCCTGGACTTGTTATCCTGTATCTTTCCTGCTTGGTTCACACCCACAGTCTGAAGTGATGGGGGCTGGGTGGGCAAGACAATTGTTCCTTGAACTTCATGGTGACTTGGAGGTTTTGTGTTATTCTGGGAAGAGGGAGACCAGGGGAAGGAATGGGAGACGAGAAGGGCTGGGAGAGGACTGGCCATCTAGGGATGGATATTTGGTCCATGCAGCTGGGTCCACGTGGCTTGATGATGCTTCCAGGGTGACAGGGTCCCGACCATGTGTCCAGCAGCCATGTGCCTGCCCTGAACTCCTCTCCAGCTGCTCCCTCACCCCCACCTCCAGGGCCCAATCCGATCATTGGCAACATTATAGCCATTTGATTCCTCTTCCTAATTTCTAGGATATGGCCCTGGAGTTCCCCATCCTTACTGCAGCTCGGCTGGGAGTGCAGGCTCCCATTTCTTATCTGGAGTTATGGTACCCACAACACTGAAGATAGCAACCCGAGTAGCGCTTCGAATCTCACTTCATTGTCACAGAGACCCTGTAAGACAGGTGCCACTGTCATGCTAGGAAACTGAGGCCCAGGTTTGGTGTACAAATCTGTCCAAGCCAACAGCTAGTAGGTGGATTTGAATACAAATCAGATGGAATGACGTAAGTCCTCCTCCGACTGACGGCTGTCTGCTGCCTGGGGTAAAGCTAAGCCACTCAACAGGCCTTCACAATCCGCCTCTGCTGCCTAAGTTCCCAGCTACCTCTCCTGCCCTTCCCACGTCCCCACCCTCCACAACAGCCTCGTGGAAACTCCTCTTTCAACACAGTGCCATCCACTGCGTCCCCACAGACCCAACCCCTTGCTCAAATAGCAGTCCCTGGTGTTGGCTGTGACAGAAATGGGGACATGTTCATCTCAGAGGCCCCAGTGCCCATGCCGGTGCTCACAGGAGGAATGCGCTGAATCTGGTTCACTCATGAACTGGGAGCCTGAGCCAAATCCAAGGGAACAGACCAGGGATGCAGGTCCCTGTCAACTTCCCAGGTCACTGAGAGCTTTTAATTTAGGAAGCTGACTGATCAAAGGAGTGCCAAAGACATGATTATTTGAAAAAAGAAAGATTCTGTACAAGAGAAAGGCTAAGAGGCCACAGATGTGGGGGTGCATTTAATTCCAGCTCCAGTGGGAGGAGGAAGCACCCCTCCTATCCTCTGCTGTCCAGGCTGGCTTGCCAGACTCATCCCACCCGCTTCTAGTCCTGGGTATCCTGAGGATCCAGGGTTCTGGAACCAATCAAGAGGAAGGTGTTGCCCACTTTGAAGATGATCAATTGAGACCCAGAAGCGTGAAATGACTTACTTGTGGTTATACAATAAAGTGCAAAGTCAAGGAGAACCCATCTCTTGACTCTTCTATGTTCTTGGTTCCAAAGAGTGAAGACTTCTGGGTAAGGGTCTCTGATGGGTAGGTTGGTGTCCCATGAGCTTAGAGACCCAGGCGGCCCAGAAAAAGGTGAAGATGGGCAGCTTCCCACCCTCTGCCTCCCACCACCCTTAGGCCTCCGTAGCCCAGGCGGGGCCTTTGGTTGGTGCTCTGGAGTTCAACCCTGCCTGTCTCCTTGGGGTGGGGTGGAGGAGGGAGAGAAGCCTGAAGAAGCAGGTCAGAGCCGATCCTCCCCACTGCCCCACCTCCCCTGAGAGCGCTCAGTGGAGCCTGTAGGACCAGAACCGAGGCGCGCTGTCCTGACATGTCTGGTAGGCACAGCTTGAGTGGGAAGTGAGGTACTGAGTCAGGGCTGGGGGTAGGGGGGAGCAGAGAGGGGAACAGGCAGGGGGGCAGGAGAGAGGTCTGTCCCCCTCAGTGGATAAGGAAGCCAGGGCTGGCAGGAAGCAGGGCAGGGGTGGGTTCCCAGGGTGGGAAGGCAGCTGGTAGGCGCATCGGGTCTTTGGGCCCCGGCCCTGGCTCTCGGGGTGCAGGCTCAGACAGGCCCAGGAGCAGGACTGCTGGAGGCAGGCAGGGGCAGGGTGGGAAGCAACATCTTGTCTCCATTGTCTGGGGCAGGCTGGGTGCTGAGGCCTGATAATAGTGAGATAGCTGCACCACTGCACCTGGATGATGCATGACAATCAACCAGAGGCCTGGAAGTCACCAGGCAGTGGGGGAAGGGGGTCTACCTGCTAGCATCCCCCATTGGGTTGGCCAACACCAGGGGCTGCCCACCGCAGCAGACAGAGGCTGGCTTTGGGAGTGGCAGTGCCCACGCTGCTCAAGGGAAGGCCTTGTGCCCACGGTGGCAGTTGGGGGGCGGGTTGGGGTGAGGATTAGGCGGGGAGACGCTTTGAACCCCAGCAAGACTGGTGGGAACTGGTTCTTGACTCATGGCAGAGAAAGGGGGGGGGGCGTGGGGAATGGAAGGGTTTGTGCTTTATTATTTATTTTCTTTTATGAGATGTGAACTGAAGTAATTAAAAATACGCATTTTATTTTACACCATCTACCCTGTGGTGTCTCCACATCTTTCCTCCAGACCTGGTCCCATCAGAATGGCTGGCATTTCAGAACAACATCTCATTTTCAAAGTGATAGAGACAGATTGACTATGTGCCTGTTTTTATAAGGCTCAGCTCTGCCCCTCACCCTCCACCGCCCTCCTTTTTGGAGTGTCCCTTACTCTTAAAAATAAATACTGGTGGACAGTATTTGTGCTTCCTGTCTCCTAAAATTCATGTTGTTCTATTTCCACCAGAACTGGGTGAACACCCTCTACGCAGTAGTTCCCTTGTGGGATTCCTGGTTTTCGTTTCCATCTTTTGGAGCAAGTCTTGATATTTTTTGTTTTACAGAGGAGGACACTGAGACCCGCAGCAGGAGATCTGCTCCGGGGCACAGCTAAAGCATAGTTGAATCAGAACTTGAAGCTCAGGATTCTGTCTGCTTTCCCCAGAAGGACGCTGGGGACTCTGCCTTTCTGACTCCTCAATTAAAACCTTCTCCTGAGATTCTAGTTTCTACCTGTCACCTTGCACGACAGCTTTACCTATGTAAGTAGGATGGATGTCCCCAGAGGATGGGGTGGGCATCACAGGCTAAAGCCCTTGGTGACTTGCCCAGCCTGGATCTCCTCCTGGCACTTTTTCCAGGGACAGGGAAGGGAAAGAGCAGATGGGCTTTGGGGTGGCAGATCCCTAGTGTGGAGCCAACTGGTGCCCGAACAGGTAGCTGGGGACCACACCTGCTCAGGCCCAGGCCCTGCCCTGCCTGACATGCTGCCCCAGGCACCAGTTGGCAAGGACTCTCAAGTGGACTGAAGTAAGGAAGCCTGGAAGTGACACCCATGGTTGACCCTCTTGGCCAGGTGGCAGCAGATGAAAGTCATGCCCAGCCAGAGTTCTGTCTGAGCTTCAGAAACTTCCCAACCAGAGGTTATGGAGAGGGGCTGTCTAATACTACCCTCTGTCTCTGGCACAGCTTGATCCTAAACAGTGGCCCTCAGGTGATTAAATCAGTCTCTTCTCCTTTCAAGGTCTCCTTAGTGGGAGGTTCTACCTTGTTTCCTGGGAAATTGCTAACATGTTTTATATCCTTCACTGGTAGGAAAGTACTTCCTGATACCTGTCCTCAATTTCTCTTCCTGGAATGGAAGCAGACTCCAGTCCACGGTGCGCTTGGGCTGACTGGGTCAGGAACCAGAGCTGGGGATCAGGCAGCTCCTTCTCTTAAGGAGAGAACAGGGGCTGGGGAGGGAGCTCGGGTGGCAGACAGACGTGAGGCTGGCTTCTTCCACTCACCAGTGAGTTGCCACAACCCTGTGAGCCTCCGTTTCCTTACTTATCTGTAAAACTGACTCAATATTTAATCTCAAAATGGCTATAAGGACTCGATAAAATAATGTATCAAGATGATTTTAGCCAAGTGCCTGACAGAGCAGTTGCTCAGGAAGTGGAGGCTGATATGTAGCCACTTTGGAGTCAGGGACAGAGCCACAGCTGAGACTGCCCCTCAGGCTGAAGCAGGGCCCCTTCCTTCACCTTAACGTGGATTCCAAATCCTCCCAAAGCCAAGGTTACTCCTCTTTGCCTGAATTCTCCAGGCTGCCCTGTGCAGGTCTGCAGAGCAAGCCTCAGCCAGTCAACTCTCTCCCTCCAAGTCAGCACCCCCACTGGGGCCTGTGGTGCCTGGCCTGGTCCTGAAGCCCTGTGGCCAGTGGAGGCCCAGGAGAGCTCCCCAAAGAGGCAGTCTCTCTGCAGAGGGTAAGGGGCAGGGCACTGTGTCTCTACTGGCTGGCTCCCTGAGCAGGCACACCGCCACCTGTATTTACACCATGGCATGTGACAGGTCCTGAGCGTGTGGCAAGAAGCATGGAGGTAGAGGACACAGAGGTCTGACAGGGTTTAAGGGGGATTTTCCAATCTCTTTCCCAAGTTCCCAGAGTCTAAGGAAATCCTGAGTGTCCTCACGGGAACTCTGGGGCTCATTCCCATGTCCGGCCGACAGATGCCAATGAAGCCAGCTCCTCCCTCTCCCTGTGGCCTTCTTCCCACCATCCTAGCTGGCCACCCCCTGCTGCAGTGCCCAGTGCTGAGTCCTGGACAATAGAGGACACCCTCCCAAGTCTCGAACTCTGGCACCTCTGCTGGGCAGGTGCAGCTGGGCCTCTGGGCCTGGCTGTAGTCACAGAATGGCCAGGAGGTCTCCATTCCAACATTTCCATCTGGTCCCTCGTCACCCAAAACATGAGGGAGAGTGAGGGCCTAGAGAGGGCCTTTTTAAAGATACTCAGATATACTGGGCATTAGCACAGCCTGGAGATGCCACCCGCCTGGCTCGTGAGGTGATCAGTACAGACTTTCAAAGCACGGATTATGAGACAGCTGAGGAAACCGAGGCTCAACAGCACTCAGGAACCAAAGCCAAGGTGAGCAGGGGCCAGAACACAAACCCGGGTCTGCCTCCTCTAGATGCAGCGCGAGACCCTGGAAGAGGCAGCACTTTTCAGTCCAGCTCTGAAGACCCGAAGACGCGAAGCTCTGAAGACGTGGAAGACAGAAAAACTCAACCTCTCGGGGTCTCTGTTCCCTTCTGTAGAGTGGGAATCACAATTATCACCACATGGCCCCGCAGGTCTACTGGGGCCATCAAATGCAACAAAGCCTGAAGGGGACTATGCTCCCGGCAGGAGGTGAAGGAGCCCTGTTTCCAGGATTGGTGGGCCTGGAACAGGGTGCATGTTCGGGGTCGGGGGGGGGGGGGGGGGGCGCATCTAGACTCACTGGAGGCGAGGTGGGGGTGGGGGGAATGAGTGTGGGCTGTGACCTTGCCCCTGGACACTGACCTTGTGGTATGACCCTATTGGGCATATGCCCACCTCGTAGCTCTGAGGGTCCCTGATGTGACAAATTTGTTTACTTGCAATGGCATTTATCAAGCACTGATACCAGGTTCACGACAGGCCTAGCCTGGGAGTCAGGAGACCCAGGTTCCAGTCCTGGTGCCGCCAGGAGCCAGTGAACCCAGAAGCTTCTCTTCCCAGGCCTGTTTCTGCATTTAAACGACAGGATGGCTCGTGGGCTGTCCCTCCTCCAGGCTCCCTCTGGCCCTGCTCAGCATCCAGCCCCCATCAGGCTCCGGTGTGGCAGTAACAAGCTCGCGCAGGCCCGGGGTCGGGGTGAGAGGCTCGCCCCCCACCTTCCCAGGCCCTGGAGGTGGGCTGCCAGGTGGAGGCTGGGGCAGTGGGACCTCCAGGACGCTCTGGCAGCACAGCAGGATGGAGCAGACCAGATGCTGCTACCTTCCAAGGCAGGGCTGGGTCTCAGGGCTTCTCTGAGCCTGCTGTGGAGAGGGGCTTCTCAGACCTGTCATTCTGACATGGCAGGGCTGGGACCCCTGTTCTGGGATGGGGGTGGGTGAGGAAGGTCATCAACTCCAGGAAATGAAGCCATGCTCTTAGTCAAGTCAAGGGGCAGCTAAGCTTCTAGAGCTGGGCTGGCACCTGGCCTGGGAGACCTCGGACTCACACCAGGAAGTGAGGTGGCTCTTAGTAAGAGAGACTCCCAGCAGTGAGTCAGGGCTCAGCAGTGGGGTGAGATGGGCTGGATGGGAGCTCAGGAGCCAGGCCAAGGAGGAGAGTGCTTGCTCAGAGCAGCTCTCGTCATGCCTCTGCCCGTCACTGGCTGTGGGGTCTCCCTGAGGTACTTGACCACAGTGCTTCCGTTCTGTCCTCCCTGAGATGGACACGCCACGTACTGCTCCTTATTCCCTGAGCTCATTGCTAGGGTCAAACCCAAGTGAACCTGTGAGTCTGGGAACTTCTCAGGATCTGAGTTCTGTCTCCTAAGGTAATGAGATTGACTGAGTGCCGAGTGGTACTTGTCATCAAACTTTGTCCCCATAATCCTAAATGTGGCGGGTACTGACAGCTGCTTCACCCACGAAGTGAGGAAAACCCAGGACTTAGTGCTAGGATATTCTGGGGGGCTCAGTACCCACGGTAAGTGGACAAGATATATTGTGGGGTCCCTCTCATTTGCAGTCCCTGGAATAGGACTGACACCTCTTCTACCCTTCTGTGTTCTGGAGATAAGTACTATGACCAAGAGGCCGGGCTGGGATCCCATAGGGCAAGACTGGCCTCTCCCAGACTCTGCCCTTCCTCCTGCTCCAGGGGGCATCTGGAGAGGAGACAAATCTAGGGGAGATGTTAATTAGTTCTGACAAATTAATAAAGAAAGCCTAATTTATTCTCCGTATCTAATTTCCTTCTCTGTGCTTTATTTCCCTGTCCAACAAGCTGCTCCTGGGGACATGGAGGGAAAGGTGTGGGGGGTCAACCTGAAGACAGCCCCAACTCACCTGCCTCCTCCTGGCTGGCTCCCTGCCCCGCCCCCACCCCACCCCTGCTCTGCTCCAGGAAGCCGACCCCAGACATTAAGCTGTCAAACTGCTCCCAATTATCTCCCTCTATGCCCGCCGGCTCCAGGGGCGACAGTTGTAGCAAGCTGGCGTTGACTCATTCTGTCACCGGCCTGCCCTGCTCTGGGAAAATGCGATTTAATGAAGTCCAATGGCAGGGCGGGGGCAGGCAGGGTCCTAGGAAGTGTGGGGATAGCCAATGTTCTCCTCTTCCATCTGTGTGACAGGATCTCACCTCCAGACCCTGGAGGGGTCACCCTGTACCCCTTTCCTTCACTCACCCCTTCAACAGCCCTGAGCGATGATGGCATTAACCTTTCCTGGGAGGGCCTCCGCCTCCCTGGGCTGCCTGTTTTAATAGTGCATGGTCACGACAGCTGGGAAATCCTTCCTGCCGTTTAATCTCCATCCCTTTTGCTGAAGAGGAAGTCCATTGCCCCGTGCTTTTTGATCCTGAGCCTAGGAGTGGGTCAGCCACTGCCAGACACCATCCAGCTAGTACAGAGCTGGGGACATGACTGAGTGCGTGGCACAGCCAGCTCCTGGGCTGGAACAAAGTGAGTCTTCCCTTTTGCTTTTGTCAGGCCAGGCCTGGCCCTGCCTCTTGCCCCATCTTGCCTCACCTCATCAGGGGGTGCTTGTTGGAAATCTCTGTTCCATCTAGTTGTACAGCAGAGAGCTCGAGGTTCAAATCCCAGCTCTGCCACTTGCTAGCTGTGTGACTTTATGCTCTGTGTACACATTTCCTCATTTATAAAAAGGAAGAAAGAATAGTCATTTCCTGAATTGGACAAAACTTTCTTATGTTCCTATATGAATACATGACCAGTGTAGCTCCACATCATGTTCAACCACAAGAATGGGAAGTTATGCTCCATGTATGTATGTCAAAATACACTCTACTGTTGTGTATATCTAAAAAGAGCAAATAAAAAAAAAAAAAAGAATAGTTATTTCCTCACTGGTTGTTGGGAAGAGTAAATGAATTTTCATAAGCAAAGAGCATGGAGCTGAGCCAGGCACAGTGGAAGGGCCAGGTAAATGCCAGTGAGCCCCATGTGAACCCAATGGCCCTGCCTTATCAAAGTTGGGTGCCCAGTACCTGCCAGGGCCTGCGTATGGGCAAAACCCACAAGAGTTGACTGATGCAAGGCATGACCAGGAGGCCAAGGTACCTCAACGCTCCCCCAGTCCAGGCAGGCTTGAGAAATGTTCATGGCAGGACCCAACCACAAGTCTTCCTATCTGTCCCCTCTCTGAGTCTCACGTGCTGGAGTCAAAAAGAGACTTCATGCAGGACCCAAGGGGACAATAAGTAAATGTTTTATAGTGAGACTCAGTAGGGCATCTCTAGAGTTCACAGTTTGGCTCAACCCACAGAAGTGGTGGCACCACCCTGTCTTGTACCCTGCCTGGTCTCTGCCTTGAACTTGACCAGGGGTAGGAACAGTCACTAACCCCACACAGGTCCACTCTGCACAAAGCATGGGCCAGAAGAAACTCCAAGAGCTCCAAAGGAGCAACTAACCCAACACTTCTTTCTGTACACATAGGGAAACAGAGGCCAGAGAGCGCCCAGGGTAACCGGGCAGCCCTCCTAGCTCTAGGGCCATGCAGTCCCCGTAAGCACTCATAGCCCATGTTAGTCAACCACTCGCCGTCTGACTCCCACCCTGGATTTCTATCACCCTGGATGATTAAAGTAGCCCATACCCTTTGGGCTAAGTGAGAGCCCAAAAGGATCAATCATGTAAAATGCAGGGCCGCTTCCTGCCAGGATAATGAAATGTGCAGCTCCGCCTGTCTGGCCTGTCAACTCCACTGTGTCTGCATGTGCCCGGCTTGGGACTGGCACCCAGCACCAGGAAATATTCTGGAGGAGAGATGACCCTCCTCACGCCTGTCCTTTCACACGGCTCAGAGCACACACTTACTCTGCCTTCCTGCCATCTCTTCTTCAAGACAGTGACTCCCTCCCTGCAAATTTCCTGGCTCGGGACCCCGTCTCAGCACCAGAGACAACTTTCCTTGGCTGGAAGGCCTCCGGTGTGTGATCACCCAGGGCCACATGTCCCGTGTCCTGCGCGGCACTATTTTTTCACGTCTGTATAGGAGGGCCAGGGCTGTCTCCCTCCTCCCTGTGGGTCTTTGTTCCCTGAGGTTGTCAGGGCTGGTGGCGAGAAAGGGCAGACTGGGTCAGAGCCCATGGACTTGACTCCCTAGCCTGAGTGTAGGAAGAAGTACTGCAGCTCCCTGGTCCCCACTTCTCACCTGGGTTACTAAGCATCTGGAGGGCTCAGCAAGTCTCCCTTCCTCCTGGGATTATGGGGCAGGCCTCGGAGGTGCTACAACAACCTGCGGCACTCTGGAGGGTCCCTAGGCAGGTGAACAGATGTACAGAAAGGATAGGAGGCTCAGCTGTGCCTGTGTGCCAGGGAGAAGGTGCTCTGGCCACGGCAGCAAGGGCCAGCAAGAGATAGGCCAGGCCCAGGCTGTCTTTGGTTGTGGGTGGGGCGCAGCTACCAGGGGAACCTCCCCGCTCCTGCTCTCTCCACTCCCCTGCTTGGCTTCCCTGCAGCCCAGTCAGGGTGTTAGGCCCATGGGTGGGGGACCCTCTCAGACATTCTTCCACTCAGCCCTGAGGGAGCTTCTGGGGAAAGTACAGGCACTTGGGGACAGGCAGAGTGAGTCCTGCCCCTGGTATGCATTTGTGGAGGTGTGTAAGTAGGCCCTTAACCTCTCTGACCTCAGTTTCCTCCAACGTAAAATGGGATAACAGCCTTGAGCTCAGAAGTAGGTCAGGGGGATGAGGCGAGGACCCTGGATAGATGCTAGTGCACATGTGGGCAGGGACGGCTTTCTAGAGCCTAGGACTTGCAAGGAGACTGCGTGTGTGTGTGTGTGTGTGTGTGCGTGCTCGCGCGTGTGCTGGAACAGGGGCAGGGTATGCAGGGGCAGGAGGCAGCAGCTGTCCTCTGAAGCATTCATTCATTAATATATTACTATTAGGTCCTAGGGATACAGCATGGAACAAAATAAAAAAAAATTCTCTGGGCTTGTGAAGTTTAGATTCTAGCAAGAGAAAAGACAATGACTGTGATAAAGTTTATATAGGACTATTTTTGGTCAAGGGTGTGCTGGGAAGGCCTTAATGGGAAAGGAGAAAGGACATTTGAGCAAAGAACTAAAGGAGGTGAGCAAGCCAGGACTGGAACTACCCGGGAGAGCATTCCAGGTGGAGGGAGACAAGGTGCAAAGGCCCTGAGGCGGGAGTGTCTCTAGAATTTTTGACCAATGCAGCTGGAGGGGAGAGGTACAGTGGACAGATGATGTGGACCCTGGGTTTCTAAGGGTCAAATGGGAGCCACTGAAGGGAAGGGGTCAGCAGAGGAAGGACCTATCTGGGCTGTTTTAACAAAATCCCTAACAACTGCTGGAAAGACACGGTAGGGAGTGAAGGCAGGGGACTGGTGAAGAAGCTTCTGCAGTCACTGGGACATTTCTGTGGCCTGTAGAGTTTGAGGAGGGAGAGCCAGAAGGTAGGGGATGCATCCAGGTTTGTGGGGCCACCTCTCCCACCTGTCCAAGTGAGACAGCTGGCAGCCCACACCCTCTGCCTGCAGACAAGCTGTCTTCCCCATCCGGGCCTTTGGGGGAGGCGGGAGTGGCAGGGTGAGAAGAAAGCCCTGCACAAACAATGGCCTTAAGACAAGAGAGATGTGTGTCCCCCCTTATTTAGGATTGTTATTGGGAGAAATAAACCCCTGCGGTGGCCTCTCCCCTGGCGGGAGCCAGGCCCTCACACCTCTCTTTCCTTCCACCTCCCCTGTTTTCCTCTGACAGAGGGAGGAGATCAAATGACTTTTTATCAAGGGAAAGAGGCTTATCAACACCAGCAGACCCCGACTCCAGATTAAAAGGCAATTAGATGGCTTTGTTTTTATAGGGGCAGAAGGTCTGCTCAGCACCCTCCTGGGGAACTGGATCCTCCCGGCTGGGGAAGGCCAGTGGCTCCTGTGTCCCTGTGGGACAAGCTGTGGCAGGCCCCTTGGCCCACTACCCCCTCCCCAGGAAGGACAGACTTCCTGTGCTCTGAGAACTGCGGGATACCCACAAAGAGGATCCTGGTTGGACCTTCCCAACCAGGTACTGGTGTATCTTCTCTCTGCTCGCCTAAACCCTCAGAGCGAGGGTGGGAGCTGTTTGTCCTCCACCCCCCAGAAAATACAGGACTGACTGCCTTCAAATAAACAGCACAGAACCACTCCCACCAGGGCTCCCAATCCCTTGGAAATGGCATAACAGGGAGGCAGGCCTTGGAGACTCCTCCCGACCAGAGACCCTGGCCTGGGTGTCCTTCACTTGGTTGACCTGTGCTGACAGCACACCTGTTGACAAAGGCCGGCCAGCTCTTCAGAGCACCCATATACATTATCTCACGGAGTCCTCAGGACAACCCTCAGAGTTGGCATCATTCCCCTGCGTTATCCTCAGTCAGGATTTATAGAAGAAACTGAGGGTCAGAGGGCTGTCCCCAGAGTCCAAGGGCAAAAGACATGTGCCAGAGAACCCAAATCACCCCCATGGGGCCGGAGGAAGAGGAGAGGAAGACGGGGGGAACTAGAATCCATCCCTGGCCTTCCAGTAGTTTCCATCTGGCAAGAGCAGGAGGGCCACTGCTGCCCTTAGGGACTGGGTGGACGGGAAAGTCCATCCATCCTTAAATAACCTTGAAGGATGGGGAGGTTTCCATCGGATGCAGTGGAAAGGCCACTGCTCTTGCCTTGTCCTGAAGTTCCCTGGGCTATTGGGCTCCTGCTCACTCCGCCAGCCGAGCCTCCACGCTGCCCTCCTCCTCTGCCACACAGATACCCCAGAGTATCTTAGGCGCTCACTCTCACTTGCCCCTGAGCCTTTGCATAACTGTCCTGTCTGCTGGGCGTCCCCTCCCCTGTATCCGCCCCACTCCTGTTTTCTGGTTAAAGGTCACTCCTCCTCTCTTGTGGCTGTTCCCCATTCTGCTCCCACCTCTGCCAAACCTTCTACCCCATCTCCCATGTCCCCCGTGCCAGCGGCCATGCCCCTCCATGAAAGCCGTCCACCTTCCCTCCACTCTGACTACGCACAGAGGTAGGCAGCCATACCCACCTCGTCTCGGCCGTGCCAAGTTGCTGAGCCCTCCCCCTCCTTCCAGATTCTTCTAGTTACATCTCCCAGATTCAACCCACTGACGCTGGTTCTCCTACTCCACTTCCTTTGACTTGCAAAACATGACTTGGTACACACACGTGCCACGCGCTGTGCCTGTGTTTGGGGGGAGCCGCCAGTAGTGACAACCCGCAGAAGGTGGAGAAATGAGAAAGACTAAGGCATTTTCTTTTTCTGTGGAAACTCAGCCTAACAAGGGCCCCAGACATGAAAACAAGTAATTACTGTGTGCTAAGTGCTGCATTTTGTTTATTTGTTTTTTAAAGTATGAACCAAAAGTGAAGGAGTTGGGGGGGGGGGGCGTTCTGTCTGTGGGTGATGGAAGATCCCAGCCAAGATCAAGTTTCTAGCTGGATCTTGTAGGATGAGCAGGAGTCCCTCAGAGAGGAAAGGGTGTCTTTGAAGCCTGGGTGTGTCTGAAATGTCAGATATTGGGGGGCTGGGAGGTCTGAATGGTAGGGGCCAATTTAAAAGACCTCATTTTAGACAAGTGTCTGAACTTCACGTTGTGGGCAAAGGGGCATCATGGACATTCTAAGCAGGTACTGACCTGGCCACATTTGTGCTTTAAAAGGAGGGACATGGAACTTTAAGGGCAAACATGTCAGTCACAAAGGGCCACAAGCTGTATGGTTCCATTTAGGGAATAACATGTCCAGAACAGGCAAATCCATAGATGCAGAAAGTGGATTTAGTGGTAGCCAGAGGTGGGGCAGGGAAGTGGGAGCGATGGCTAGCCCAGGACAGGGCTGCCTTTCCGGGAGGCAAAATGAACACTCTGGGTTGGTAGTGGTGACGGCCATACAACTTTGTGAATATCTTAAGTCACTGAACTGTATGCTTCAGGAAGAGTGAATTTTATGGTATATGAATTGTATCTCAATAAAAAGAAAAAAAGAAGTACATGAAGAAAGACATGGTGGAGAGCTAGGCTGAAGATCGGCAAGCCACCAGGAGACCTGTACAAGACTGCAGCACCCCCCAAACATGGGTGAGCAAAGCCCTTCCGAGGCCTAGAGGCCCACCTCTCTTCCCTGCCTAGGGATGATTCTGCTGGGGGAGGGGACGCTAGAGAGATCCTGGACCCCACCCCCACCATAGCAAGTGTTTCTTGTGCGTATCCTGCGTGTGATGGCTTGGACCAGAGTGACAGACATGTCACCTGACAAGACACACCACTTATTTTTGAAGACAGGCAGGTCCCCTGGTAATAGAGCAGGCACGAAGAGGCTCGGCCCTGGACAGGGAAAATTAGGGCAGAAAATAACACCGTGAAAACAGAACTGGCTTTTGAAATGAGAGAGAAGCCCCCTCCTCAGGCCCAGGGTGCCAGGCCTGAGCCCCTGGGAGTCGAGCCATCCCGCTTGGTGGTCCACTGCCCCCACTGGCCCGGAGCTTTCTCTCTGCTGTGTGCCCTTGCTGGGTCACTCTTCTGACTGGCAGCTGGGGGACGAAGGGAGCCAAGGCCACCTTCTAAAGACCATCCTTTCTGTGGGGCCCTGAGTGTCTGTGCTGGGCTGTGACAGAGCACTTGCTTCCTAGGCTGAAGGCCCTGCGTCCCAGGCCCTATCATCTGTGGCTACTGGGTCCTGGAATAGGCTGGGAAGGAGGAAAAGCCATCAGTCTTCTAAGACTTGCAAAGTCGTTGCAGGGTGGGGAGATTCTGAGACGCCTGGGTAGGAAAAGGAAGTGGCTGGAGGAGGCATGACAGAGCTTCATCCCACTGCCCAGGTCACTCCTTCCGCCTCAGGTCATGCCCTGTCCCAGGGTGGGGAGGAGAGCAGGCTGGCCCTCCAGTCCCTGCGGGTGGAAAGTCCTTATGAATGGAAGGGGAGGGAGAGGGGGAGCGCATGTGGGCAGCCAAAGCAGCCCGGGAAAGAGCAGGGGGGGCGGCTGGGACAGGGAAGGATACTGGGGGTCTCTGGGCAGGGAGCAGGTTTATTTCCCTCTCTGAGTATGGGGTGACGGCAGGGCAGAGAGGAGAGAGGGCGAGGCTCAAGAGTTCGAGGGGGAGGACCTAGCTGTTTTTCCCAGCATCCCCCAGGCCACTTCTCTTACCACAAACCTCAGTCTCAAGCCACTTGGTTGTCATGGAAACAGGACGGAATAGAACAGATGGTCTCCACTAGCCAAATTCCAATTAAACAGGGCAGAGATGGATAGGCAAGGGGGTGTGCTCCGGCTAGGCCATGCAGGGCTCTGCCCCCTCAACCCACCTGCACTCCCTGGGCCACCCGAGGCTGGGCAGGGGGCCTGGGAAGGGGCTCACCCTGCCTTCCCTACCTTCATCCCTTCACTTCTCAAAGGTGGGGGCATGGAGGTTAAGGGAATGCCAACTTTGTGGGGGCCATGTTGGGGGATGCACCTTTACATTTACAGAATCCCTAAAACGGATTCACATGTGTTCACACACGCACACTCAAGCACACGCATGTCACTTAACCAGCTCGTGCACGCATGTCTGTGTGCTCAGGAGCACACGGGAGCAGTGCAGAAAGGTTAAGCAAAGTCATTACAGAAGCACACTTCTAACACAGCACAAAGAAAATGCTTTGGAAAACAAAATCAGCAATTTATTCCCATTTATTTAATTAACATTAGTAAGACTCTATCAAGTGCCTCAGAGTGGGAATATAAACACACGCCTGTGACGGAGACGGTCAAGGACACAGGCTAAACGAACTGTTAACAGAGCACTGCTCTGGCAGGGCTGCTCACCAAGTGCCACAACAGAGGGAGGAATACTGAATTTGGGGAGGGGGATTAGAGGGAAGGGTGCGTCCCAAAGGAGTAAGGTCTGACTGGGTTTTGAAGATAGAGTAGGAGTTCGCCGGGCAGCGAAGGCCAGCCCTCCGAGCACGCCTGCAGGAGGAAGGACCACAGCTGACAGAGCAGATCTGCCCACCTGAGTAGAGTCTAGAGTGTCAAGCAATGAGGAAATCCCAAGTCACAACGCTGGCGTCACTGAGGTGGCATCGTTTCTGACCCAAACACTGACACTCCCCCCCCAGACGCTGCCATCGCTCAGCTCCGCCTGCGAAGCCACACAGCCATGCACGGTTTCTCACACACACCCCACAGAGCTCCCCGTACTTAGCGGATGCTGAACAAATGGGAAAAAGATGATTTTGTTTGCTGCGAATAAAACGAGGTGGGTATGGAGGTGTCAGGAGAAACAGAAGCATCAGAAGTTCCCCTGTCTGGGCTACGGGTTAAATAGGGTGCCAAGAGAAAACAGAGAAGGAGACCGCAGAGCTTATCGGGCTTGAGAAGCCAGCCGGCTCCCATCATTTTAATAAACATTTATGGGGCACATACTGGGTACAGGGCACTAAACTGGGGCCAGCAGAGATTTTAAGGCCCTTCCTTATGGAGCTCAGGGTCTGGGGGAGGGGGAGGGAGGGGTTTAATTCTAGGCAGGAGCAGAAGACAAGAGGAAAGGTCAGGAGGGAACCAGGCACTTCCCAGGTGGGTGTGCTGGGGCTCTGGCTCTGTCACCAAGGCCCAGGCAGGAGCGCCTGCGGGAGTGGGAGCACTCATTTTGGCTGGAACCTGTAGTGGGTCCACGTAGAGTTGTGGGAAGTACCTGGAAAAGTGGGCTTCTGTGAAAGGCAAGTGGTTCTCAACTGGGGGTGCTTTTGCCCCCGGGGGGACCTTCGGCAATGTCTGAAGACAATTTTCATTGTCCCACTGCATCATGGGTGAGGAGGAGGATGCTCCCTTAGTGCGAGGAGGCCGGGATGCTGCTAAACATCCTTCAGAGCTGGGGACGGCCCCACAGTCAAGAGCTGTGTGTCTGCACGTCAGCAAAACAGTGCTAAGGCTGAAAGCCCGGGCTTACGTCACAGAGCCTGTACTTAAAAAGTCAGTGGCACTAGGGAGCCCATGAGGGCTTCTGAGCAGAAGAGGGATGTGCTCTCACTTCTCTGTGCTCGCTCTGCTGGTAGCAGTGGTGGGGCTGGGAGGGGTCCTTCAGAGAGGGCAGGAGATACAGAACTGACGACACAGCGGGTGCAGGCGGTTAGGAGAAAGAGCAGAACCGGGAGTCCCATTGCAGAAGTGGAAGGTCACCCTTTCAGAGAAGCCCCTGTGGCCCTCCCCCAGGTCAGGCTATGTCTCCGTCACAGCCCCTGGTAGCTTTAACCACTGGAATAATTCCCAGGAAACTTTGTGCATCACTGCAGAGGCCGGGGGCCACATCTGTTTTGAGGACAGGCCACCACTACTGTACTCAGCCTCAGCCCACACAAAGGATCGGGGCTGACAGGAGACCCCACTCCCAGGTCCCCTACTTCAACCCTTGCCTCCTTTCTCTCTATTCCCTTTCTTTGCCCCGTCTTTCTCCCCTGACCACAAGGCTTTCAAAAACAGCTCTAGAAAACTCTTCTGACCACCATCAGAACGGGACTGTGCCCAGGACCCCAGGCCACAGGCAGGCCAACCTGGACAAACTCCAGCCAGAAGTTTCCCAGCAGTTAAGAGATGAAAAATGCCAACCCCCAAGACACACGGACCTCTGCGCTTCCTCACCCTAAGCCACCCGCCTGGGGTCAGGTGTCTTTAAGTGCATCCTGATGCCACCAGAGGAGTAAAGTCTTGAATGTTTCTAGTTGCTTAAAGCATTTTTCCTCACATAGCGGATGTCCAAAGAGCATTTGTTGGTTGATTGACTGATCTCACCCAAAGGATTAGGGGAACATTTCCCACAGTGCCACCCATGACACTGCATGGTCAGCAGAAAAGGCCCAAAGCCAAAAGAGTCAATGGGGCAGCAGCGCTGCTGGGGAGACCCTCTCTGGGTGGCCACGGGGCCTGTCCGTCCAGCAGGAAATATCTAGGGGCCTCCAAACAGCCTGTGGGGGAGGGCAGTGGAGCAGGTCACTAATCTCTCTTGGAGATTAAACACCACGATGGCTCTAAAGACCAGACCCAGCTGGGGGAGGGGGTGGCAGTGGGAGGGTCAGAGGGCGAAGCTTGGCTGGGCTGTGGTGACCCAGGTTAGGGGTGGGGGGGGCTTCTTTTCTGAGCCTGGACATAGCCTAGAAAGGTCTCCAGGGTTACAGGAGGCAGGGGAATTAAAATTGGGTAAAAAACCCCCAATGATTATTAACCAGAGTTACTAATTATTAACCAGCTTTGACTCCTGGACTTGAGGCCCTGATTCTGGCTCCCCTCACCATCATTGCTGAACTTCCCATGGGTCCTGCTTCCCTGCGCTCTTGACCATTGGCCGGGATGCTGGCCTGGCCAGGGGCTGTGACTGTCTTAGCACAGAAACCAAGCACCCCAGGGTGAGGACCCCTTCAGGGGAGTGGCAGGGCCTGCCTGGGGCCATTTCAGCGCCAGGACAGTGCTCACAAACTGCCTGCGAGGTAGGAACCCCTGGACTTCTGACTGCAGCATTTGCCTCTGTATCCTAATGTCAAAAGAGCTCAGCACCCTACCCTGCAGCGTGCTGTGGCTCGCCCTCCCCGTGCTGCAACACGCCACAGAGCCGCTGCACTGGGTCAGGCAGCACTGGTGAATGACAGGAGAGGCTGCCAGGAGATCACCCCACCTGTGGCACTGTGGTGCACCTCCTTCCACTAGTCAGCACACCCATTTCAAAGCGGCTGCGTCCACCCCCAGGAGGGCCCAGCCTACCACCAGGGTTACTAATGTGAGCTCTCAGAGAGTCCTGTCCCCCAGCCCTGCTACCCCCTGCACACACACCCCTGGCCTCTGTGCACCCTGATGCTTGGCAATATGCTCCCTCTTGCCTCCTTTCTCTCCCCATCACCAGCTTAATTCCTTAATTCCTGCTGGAGATAAGCAGATCTTTCACTGCAATTTATTGTTAATCCAAAAGAAAACAGGGGTGGGAAGGGGTGAGGGCTGGAAAGGATGGGAAGGATAGTGAGGTGCAGACAGCGACCCGCGCTGCCACTCTTAGGTCTTGGACAGCTGTGGCTGAAGGCAGGCAATCAGAGGCCAATGTTCCAGGCTGCTCAGCCCACATCTGGAGCACCAGGTTCAATTCTGTGAGCAACTCCCCTGTGACTGGGGATCTAGACACCGAAGACGGCATCTGAGACCGTGAGGTATGAGACTGGATCACATGAGCTTATGGGAGTGGGGACACTGGAGTTCAGGCAGTCCAGGTGCCTGGGGGATGTCATGTGTGGGATCAGATGTACTCAGTGCCATTCTGAGGGGCGGAAACAGGACTGATGGGCAGCAGCTTCCAAAACATAGATCTTGGTTGAGTGTAGAGGGGAATGTGGGGCAGAGAGCACTATGGGGGTTTCCACAGAGGGTGGTGAGTTCCCCACCACTTGGGACATTCGTGTTCAAGTTGGCTGATCCACCAACTGGAAGGGATGTCGTTAAGAGGTTTTAGGATGTGAAAGGGATTGCAATGCTCAGACTCTAGGATTCAGACTTGACCCATCTCTGTCTTCCTCTGCCCAGAGAGGTACCTTCAGCTGTGCACCTGCTGGGAGGCTCTTTCCTGAACTGGCCTTGGGAGGGGGACAAGCAGACTCTGCCTTGGAGGGTGAAGGACAGTACAGTGCTTGGCGTAGCCACAGCCGCGCCTGCATATCTAGGCAGGGAGGGTGACCCACAGGCCTTGGCTCTCTCTACACTGCACCCTGGGGCAGTCACAATCCTGCGCTTCCAACTCCCCTGAAGGAAGCCCAGGCGTCTTGGCTTCAGGAGCCACTGAGCTCCCCTGGTGACCCTCTGGGGATGGGGGGTGGATCTGCCTGCAAGAGCCCTGGGGCTTGAGTTCCTGGTCCACCCATGTTGACCATCCTGGTGAAGGGACCCCACAACATTCCAGGTCACACCTGCTGGGAGGGCTCTTCCTGTTTACTTCTTGTGAGCCTCTCAGGACCCCCTGCCCCCCATTCTACAGTTAAGGGAAGTCAAGTTTAGAGAAGACGAGATGCTCATTTTAAGACTGACACAGGTAAGTCTTAAAATGCTGACATGATTTGGCTCCAAAATAACCAGTGGTTTCAATTTAGAGAAGAAAAATAGTCAAACCAGTTGTTTGTGATCATACAGACAAAATAATGACCTAACTGACCTCAGCCTATTCTCTAACTGGAGGCTGAGGGCAGTGTAGACCCGGGCTCAGACGCTCATCGTCTTTGGCTGCCTCCCATCCTTTCCCCCTCCACCACACCCTGGCACCCAGGCTCTGCCCCCCACCCCAGGAGCTGGGTGAGAGCCCCAGCCCGTGAAGATGGCAATCAGTCTAGTCAGGAGCAGGCGTGCATGCCCACACCCGCGCGCACACACATCATGTGACCTCACACACACACTCTCTCTCTCTCACACACACACCATAAGCTTCCCTCATACACACACAGAGGACATAAAAACACTTGTAAAGAAACACATAAACCACACAGATTATCATTATAGAGCAAACTGTGTACACAAGTGCCAAGGGGACAGGGTAATGGAGCGATAGGAGGCGGGAGAGGGCCATCAGGGACATTTCCTAGGAAAGGTGTTTCCAAGCAGAGCTTGGGGCAGAGGAGGCCACAGACACCCTTCTCTGCTCTCTCTGCAGCAGCAGCCCCTGAGAGGTGGGCGCCAAGGACTGTCACTGCCCCCACCCCATCCTTCCTGCTTCTCTTCAGTACTGATCCTAGCCCATTATCTGACTCCTGGGACGGCAGGGAAGGGTGCTATTGCCAGGGCAGAGTCGGGAGCAGGGAACAGTGGTCTGTCACCTAAGTTCACCAACGGCCCATCCATCAATCCAGTGGAGATAATCAGAGTGCTCAGCCAGCCCAGGACACTGATGACTCTCTGGCCACATAAACATAGGGAATAAATCTGGGAAGGGGCCGGGCAGGAAGATATAGCAGGGCTGGCCACCCTCCCTGGGAAGAGAGAGGAGGCCCATCCATCATTCTGAGAGATGCAGCAATCTAGGCCAATGAGATGGAGACAGTTCAGGGGGCGGGGGAAGTGGGCAAACATAATAAAATCATCCAGTGCAGTGTGGCTGCTCTGCTCTGATCTTATTTACACTTGGGGAGATGCCTGTCCCTGCCTCTGCTCCAACTGAGACCTGGGAGCTAGTGCAGGAAGCTTCTGCTGTAGATTCAAAGCCCTACGAGGAGGTCCCGCTCCAGGGAGCAGAGAAAAGGGGCATGAAAATGGTCTGGCCCACAATCAGGGCAGCCATCTGCAGGTCTGGTCAGGGGACCCTGTGTGCTTGCTGGGCAATCCTTGGATTTTGGAGGGACTCAGGAAGGGCCTAAGCCCACCTTCCTCCTACAACTTCCAAGCACTTCCTGGGTGCAGGGTAGATTCTAGCCCCCAGCACTATCACATGTCTATGGCTGGTGTCTGGGCCACAAGGGCCATGTGGTAATTCAAGCTAACGGAGCATGGATAATCTGGAACAGCAGAGGGTCTAGGAGGAATTTCTCTTTGGCGTCGAAACAGATCAGATGACTGTTCTGCAGCCAAGTTACCTTCCTAATTAAGCAAGGGAGTCTGTGAGGCCCGAGCCCACAGGGTAACCTAGGGTCAGGGGGTGCCAGGAGGAGCTTTGGGCCTGGGTGACTGAGAGGACATCGGCATGTGTACCGTCCGAAGTTGATGCTTAGCCCTTAGTTACACATCAGGAAAGGGTTTTGGTTTTTCTGCTCCTGTGATCTCTACTAAGATGTTCTCTACCCCTGCTGTGAGGCTGAGGAGGCCTGGCCCCAAGATCAACTGCCTCTATCCCCAGCTCCCTGTCCCTGGTCTGCCTGGGGCAGAGGAAGCACCAGCCCTTTCATCCCAGGAGATCAAAGCAGCCTGCGCAGGTGAACACCCTAAATCCTCTTCTTCCCTCACTCCCAGGCAGGGGCCCCGCCCTTGCCATCATTTGAGATCTCTGGGAGAGGGAAAGAGAGACCAAAACCTTCCAGAAGCTTGGGATGGGATCTGGCATAGGATCAGCTTGCTGAGTCCTGGACCCATTCATGATGCGGGGCCAGCCTGGGACACCTGCTGGGGGCAGTTCCACAGGTTCTCTTGGGGAAGCTTCTATGCCTGGCCTAGTCTCACCACAAAATGTGGTGGGAGATGATGTCCCCAGATTCAGGGGATGAAAAAGGAACATCAAAACATTCCACTCTAGCATAGCCACACGAAAACCCCCAAGGTACAGCAGTGACCAGGGCAGGATATACCAGGGATATAACAATTGTATTTCTTTCTTTCTTCTTTTTGTACTGGGTATTAAACCCTGGGGCACTTTACCACTGAGTTACATCCCCAGCCCTTTTTATTTTTTTAAATTTTGGGATAGGGTCTTACTTATTTGCTTAGGGCCTTGCTAAGTTGCTGGCCTCAAACTTGCAATCCTCCTGCCTCAGCCTCATGAATTGCTGGGATTTGGGGTGTGTACCATCATGCTCACTACAACTGTATTTCTAATACTTCTAAGGTATCCAAAGAAAATAACAGTAACTCTTGGAATATACAGGGCTAATAGCTCCCCAGGTGCTCCAGGGAATATACAATGACAGCACCAGATTATTCCAGAGCCATCAAGGGACACAGTGTAAACATTAGGTGCTATGTGGAGGTGGTGGACAGTTCTGGAAGCAGGGGCTCATGAGTACTCCAGGCTGTCTCCTCCATCACCCAGCCTCCCGCCTGCCAGAAGATAGGTGGCTTAGTCAAGTGGTAGGATCATAGACTCTGACCTGACTTTCTGGGCCTGAGTCCTAGCTCTGCCACTTACTAGCCTTGTGACCAATCGTGAGTTACAAGACTCTTGTCTGGGCCTCATTTTCCCATCTGTAAAAATGGAGAAAACAGATATCTTCTCCATGAGTTGCTATGAAGATCAAATAAGTTATTACCTGTAAGATGTTTACAACAGGCCTGGCACCCAGGGCTCTCAATAAATTTTTTTTTTTTTTTTTTATCATCATCACCAACAGTCCTTATGAGCAACCGTCTCTCCATGTGGCATGGACTAGTGGCCCACTAGGCTAGACCCCGGGGAAACCAAGCCGCATCAGCAAGGGAACTCTCAGTACTGTGGAGAAGACAAACTTCAGGCTCAAAGAACTACCGAGCAAGGTGGAGAGTATCAGTCCACAGCGTGGCACAGCTAGGTGCTGGGGCTGTGAGTGAAGAGGTGGTCCTCAACTGGGAAGCCTGAGGACTGCAGTGGCTCCTGACCTCAGCAGTTAGTGTCTATGGGCTGGAAGGGAGAATGTGAGGGAACAGGAGGTACAATGGCACTGGGTGGGGAAGCACCAGAGTGAGCAGGGTGGGGTGCAGGGAGGGCAGTGGGAGATGAGCTAGCGGCGCAGCCATCACATGCTCCAGGGCCTATGAGTGTCCTTCTGGGGTGCAGTCATCCAAGCAGCAGTGTGGGCACACATAGTCAGGAGTCTGGCTGCCAGTAATGATGTTGCTGTCACCTCCCCTGCAGTGGGACCCGTGTGAAGTAGTAACAGGGCTGGCTTGGCTCCAAGGCACCTCCTCTACCCTGCTCTTATCCTAGCAGCTAACCGCATCTGCCCACAAGACACCAGGACCAAGATTGGGAGGGACCCGGGGGACCCGGGGCACAGCTCAGGGAGAACTCCATTCCCGGCAGCTACCTCCCCAATCCCACGTGGGGCTTGTGCTCCAGAAGAACTGCAGACAGGACCTTATGGGGTTGCTTCATGGGCCCAACATAGGCCTCTTGTCCCCTACTCTCAGATAAGGACTCTTATCTGATCACAGATTGGCTGTCCAATCTCCGCTGACTCAGCTGACGGGCATAGCAGCTCCCCTGCCAAAGTATGAACTGACCTGTGTGACCACTTGTGGGGGTCAAGTGAGCCCAGGTGTGCCCAGAAGCAGTCATTTGGGTCTAGCCTGCATTTTTTCCAAAAAGCCTGAGGCACCAAGGGAGGGGATGTGCTTCCCTTTGCTCTGGTCTTGTTTTTCAGTGACACCCACCAGGCCACTGTGGTGCTCTGGAAGCCGGGTGGTGGGAGAGAAAGAGACTGCAGAGTGGAGGCAGCGACGGGCACCAGAATCTGCTAAGAAAAAACCAATCCTGTCTCCGGTGGGTGGAATCCCAGGCCCTATCACAGTAGCCTAGGGACTCAACCCCAGGGAGGAGACGGGACCAGGAAGCTCCTGGCAAGGCTACCAGGTGGCCCCTGGTGGTGGCTGCTCTTTCAGTCCTGAGTGAAACTTCACTTATAGGTGGGAAAGAACTTCTGCCATGGGGTCTCCAAGTCCCCACCCCCTGCTTTTTGGATAGAAAGATGAGCCAAGATTCAGGCCAAGGCCACTGCAAGGATGTCCAATTCCATCTCTGCTCTAGCTGTACAGGTGTGACTGGGTATGCTGTCACCTGTCCCCAAGAGCCCTCCTCCAAGGAATGCTGCGGGCTGAGCTTCAGAGCCAGCTCCTTCTAGAGGAGGCAGACTCTTAGAACAGTCCCAGAGGTACTGCGTCCTTCTCCCCTTTAGGCCAGGGGCAGAACTAAGAGTTCCAGGGGGTAGAGAAACTTGGGACCCCAAGTTTCCAGGCTTGGGGAGCATGCATGTGGTGATTTCAGAGGAAGGGACTTCATGTAAGCTCATAGACTGAACTCAGCTGCCCAATGGGACATTCTGACGCCTATGGCCAATGGGCTATTTCCCTCTCAGGCCACGCCTGCAGCTGTGTCCCAAAGGAGCCACCAGCCAGCGGAACTAATGTCCTCTAATGAGATTCGGGCCAAAGTGGTCAGGCGGGTTTTATTGTCTGTGGCTTGGTAATGAGACTCCTCATAAACTGGGAATGAAATTGGGGTCTGTGCAGACCAGAGAAGTGGGGGTGGCCCAGGAGAGGAGTTAACTCTATCCACCAAATCTTGTCCCTCTGCCCCTCTTGGCTGTGCCATCTAGTCCATGAGTACCTGCCCTCTGCCCTGAGCCAGGCCACACCCTGCCCTGGGCCTGCCTGTACCCCGAAGCTCCACACTCACAGCTCATGGCCACGTCTCAGGCCACATCCCTGGAGTGGAGGAGGCATCCCGCACTCAGACTACCCTGGGTCCATGGCCAGCTCCAGCTGGGCCCTTCCCCAGTCTACATTCTCAACTCATCCCTTACTTTCCCAGGGAGCTGCCATGCTCTGGCTCACACTGCAGGGGACTGAAGATGGAGGTGGCAGGTGAAGTGGACGGCCATCTCATGGACACATTCAGTGAGGACACATCCAGCCTGGCTGTCCAACCCAGCTCATTTCATCTTCCTGATCTATTGGGTTTGCAGTCTCAAGTCCTGGCACCTAATTTGGCCATACTGGCATGAGATGGGCAGCAAGGTACCAAAACTAAGTCTCACTTTCCTCCTCTGTAAGGTGGAGGTCATGCTAGTAAGGCCTATATATTGGGTGGAACAGTCAGGAAGAGGATAGATGAGCTGAAAACAAACACTGTTGTCATTATAATGTTGCAGAAGGGTTCCATCTGTGATAGGGGAGGCAACAGAGGAGGAGCAGCCCCAGGAGGGACTTCGCTACCTATCTGGCTCATACCATTTCACCAGGGGGGTAGACTCCCCGAGAGAGTCTTGTTGTCTATCCTCTCCTCAAATGTGAAAGTTTGAAGGAGGCAGAGGCCAAGTCCCAGGCCCTCCCTGCCAGCCAGGATGCTGCCACAGCCAGTGCTCCAGATGGGCAATGGCACCCCAGCTGGGCTCCAGCCAGGCAGCGAGGCGGGTGCTGGGAGAGCCCTGGGCGACATGCTGCAGAGTGGAGGCTGTGTAGCACCTGCTCCCTGCACAGTCCTCGACCACCACGGGGCAGGGGCATGTAGCCAGCCAGGCCACCTGAGCTTCCCAGAGCCCTGGCTACTCCCCAGTTGCTGCACCTGGGTTATTATGTCCAAGTGGGAGAAGGGACTCACTCTCCAAGCAGCACCAGATTGGAGACAAGAGCAATGGGTGGGCAGTTGAGTGTCTCTTTCTCAAGGGAGCCATAAAGGTGATGCTACCTGACAAGCACTCAGGAGGCAAGAGCATTCAGAGGAAAGGAGTAGGGACAGAAGTCACCACCCTTTGCAAGATGCTTATCATGTGTCTGGCAACGTGCTAAGCACTTTTCATTCATCATTCCCAATCTCATTTTCACAAGTCTTGGAAATCTGTATTGACAGAAACCCATTTTACAGATGGAAAAACCAAGGCCTAAAAAGCAACTTCACTGAGGTCACTCAGCTAGCAGTCGATGGAGCTGGATTTCAACCGAGCCCAGATCGCCACCCTCCACAGTGTCACTATGCTGGGCTGCCAAGATGGGGCAACCACCAGGTGGCAGGGAGAGGACTGGGCTATCTGCTTCTCTGCTCTCCCTTGGAAACCTGAAAGGCACAATTCCCATTAAGACCCAGTGAATATACACCTATGGCCTCTCCTGAGCCCTACCCAGGATAAACCTGGGATTATCCACTGCCCTGAAAATTCTACAGTGTGCTGTCAGAATGTCTTTGAGTCCTTTTTGAGTTCCTCTTGTTGCACGGAGTTCAGTGCTCCTTGTGGAACGGGTTGAGGTTTCAGATAGGGCCTGATGTCTTTTCTCTTTGCCCGTCTCCCAGTTCCAAACAGTGAATGAGACTCCAGAGTGTAAAGAGTTAACTGGACTAAGGGGTGTTATCTCCAGCTCAGGGCATTCCCTCTGCAAGGTGATCCTGCTCAGATCTTAAGTTACTCCTGCCCCAGCCAGCACATCTGCTACCAGTTCTGCAGACCTGGTCTCTGTGGAGGGGGGCTGGCACTACGGGCAAAACATTTTCCAGCTGGCCTGGGCACAGGGTACTGGGCTCCTAGGACTATCCTCTCTCCACTCCTTGCCTCTCATTGCCACTTCCTTTCTAACAAGAGGGCTCCTACTTCCTGAGGCTCAAACCATGTTTCTAGGAAAACCTAAAATTGCCGACCTGGGCATGCAAATGGCTCTGCAGGGCTTTTTATGGAGAACTGAAGCCCTCTGTTCATGTTATTTTTTAAAAATCCAGGATTTACTATCCCCCTCCTGTGATTCTTTCCCCCAAGTACCCAAGCAGGAAGCAAAGATGCTAAATCAGGAGCTGAAAACCTATCTCCCTCTGCCAATCCCAGCCATTCAGGGACATGAGAACCCACAGGGCAGGCCAGGGTTAACCCCAGGCTCAAACACTGCTCCACTGGCCACAGAGAAAACAGAAGGCTGACAGGAGAGTCTCTCCAGGTGTTGTCAAGGTCTCAGGTGCCTCCTGCTGAGGATGCCGAGGCCTAGTCTAAAGCCAAGGGCAGAGGAGAAAAAGCAGCAGCTCCCAGGGTACCCACCCACCCAAAGGACCTGGACCCAGACCAGGCAGCTTGTCCTGGAAGGAGCTGGCCAAGGGCAAATCCTGGGTCTCCTCCCAAAGTCACCCTCGCTGACACTCTGACATAGACACAGGCATTTTCAAAGCTTAGAACCACTCACAAAATCCATCAGCACGCCATAGGAAATCAGTTCTATATGAATGTACATTTGATACTCTATGGCTCTAGTCCCATGATGACCGGCAGACATAGGTGCTCACACCTCCTCATCCTAGTCCCCAGAGAGCTGCACTTGTGACAGGGAACTACAGATCATCAACATGAACACACAAAGCCGTGAACACAACCACTCCAGACCAAAGGCAATACTCTAAAAACGTTACAGGCCAAGTTCCACAACTGGCTAACGTCCCTCTAGCCTGGCGTGCTGGCTAATGATCAAAGTTTTTTAAAAAGAAAGAAAGAAAGAAATCAGTCGAACAGGTGAATACGCAGACACCTCTCCATCTGCCCCTTCCCCAGGCCAGGAGGCATTCAATTTACCAGGTTAACCAGGAACGATACAATCAGAAAAATCGAAGATACATTCACACCTCCCTTGGGTGTTTTCTGTTTGTGCTGAACAATGAACATTAGTCAGGTGCTAAACAATGGCAGCATCATAGTCACAGCAACTGGAGGCGACCCTCTGCCCCTCCAGCCTGGCCCACTCGCTCAGCTGTCAGCACTAGGGTTTTAGCCGGCTCCAGCATAAACTCCAGCATAAACTGGGCCTGCAGGTCAGGCGGCCCAGGCTGTGGCCAAGGTGGATTCATCGTGCAAAGCCAAGTGGTGGAGAAAGGAACTGATGAACTCCTGATGTCAGCCAGCATCGGGCATCTGGGGCTACATGCTCAGGAGTCTAGGTAGAAAAGACACCTGCTAGGCCATTCAGCCAGGTCCCTGGGTCCAATGTCTCCTGATCCCTCCTGCCTGGATTAGGCCCTGATCTGATTCTGAGACACTCTCCACGGTGCTGCCTCAAAAACAGGCCTGGAGTCAGCTGTGGACACACACTGCAAGCCTTGGGCCAGCAGAATTGGTTTTGCCACAATGCCCTGCCCAGCAAGCCCGAGAACACCACTGTCTGTGAGAAATGGGGAGGAAATAACCTGACAGCTCTAACACTCAGAGTTTCAAAGTAAACCACCTCATGACAGTGAGCTGTACACAGATTGCAGAGGGGTACATGTGGCCCGACAGGTCTTCCGAGAGAGAGTGTGCATGACACCTGGGGTGTGTGTTCTCTTTCCAGACAAAAGGTGTAGGGAAGCCAATTAGGGAGGGTGTGGTGTAGATGGGACACCTGCTTCTCAGGCAGGTTCTCTGCCTCCTCCTCCTCCTCCTCCTAGGGCTCCCCATCTTTCTTTGGGCTGCAGTTCACACGCCCCACTGACCCTCTCCTCTAAGTTAACGGGAAGGAACCACAGAGTGTCAATGTCAGGAAACAAAGACAGGCTCTAGGGCTTTCACCACCCTGCCTGGTAAAGTCTGTGTTGTTGAAACAAATTTTCCTGTGTACACTCTAGTAGCTGGATTGGGAGTGTTTGTGGTCAGGTGCCATCAAACACACTAGGGGCTCCTCCCTCCCCACCCCCACAATGCTCCCTATCACAACCCAGGAGAACCCAGAAAAGAGCAGCAGATTGGCAAGTCCCCAGAGAGAAGCAGGAGCCAGCAATCAGAAAGGAGTGTGTGTGTGTGTGTGCGTGTGTGTAAGTTGGGTGGGCTGGCCACTTCTGGGCCTACTGGCCTCTATTCAAGGGTCAAACTGGGAACAACCATATCTACCTGCCTTTCACAGTGGACTCCAGAGAAAGCAAGGCACGCAGGCAGTGGATCAAGGAGCTTGGTGAGTCTGGAACTTTGGCTGCCTCGAAAGCCACCCATCCATCAGTTACAATCAATCAGAGAACACTTATTAATTGCCTGTCTCTGCTGTGGCTCCATTTTTGGCACCCCAAGCTCTCATTTGGATTTTTGGTGAAGGGAGTGTCTACCTTGAGCCAGCTGAGGGTCACCTCCCAGTCCCCCTTCCTAAGCAGGTGGAACACAGCAGGCCTCTAGCCACCGAAGATGGAATTAACCACCCTTCAACATAAAACTGGGGAGAGAGAGCAACAAAAGGAGGGGAGAATGAGGCTGATTTCATCCCCCTCCCCAAACCTTCCCGCCCTTTGTCCATCCCAGGATTAGGTTAACCCCTAGTGTGCTAGAAGCAACCAGAGCTCTGGGCAAACTCTCCCTCCTCTGGGTTGAATGTGGATGTGTGGAATCAAAGGATTCCCAGAAGCACAGATCCCTGTGATCAAGCAAGTCCTGGAGTCCAAGCTTCTGTATGTCCTGGGCTTCCCAGGCCGTCCAGTGTGAGATGTAGACCTCTTACTTCCATAAGGCCACTCTGGGGGAAGGGGGCTCAGTCATGGCCATGGGAAGTGGCAATGACACCAGTGAGCCCTGGAATTTCCCCTCTCCCCCTTAGGAGAGATGCACCCCAGGATTCAGGGGTGGGGACACCTCCTCCCCACACACCTGTTTTCACAAACTGCTCTCCCTGGCATCTGCCACCCAGCCAGATTTGTGGAGCTCCAGCAGTGAGCTGGCTGGTAGGAAAAGGGGAACAGAAATAATGAGGTCAGGCTCCTGCCTTTCAGAAGATCACTCAAACCCCAAACCCCGACAGCCAAGCTGACCCCCTCTAACAAACTGCTTGGCAACTCTGACTGGAAGATTCACTGGAAATCTCATATTCTTGCCCCAGGGGGAACAAGTCTCTGTATTCCCACCCCTCTATCCTGAAACTGCAAAGTGAGGACCATGTGCTTCAGTCAAGCTCCCCTTTGCCCCCCTCCCTCTGCTAGGGGCAGAGGTCATCATCTCAGGTTTCTTCCCAGAGGGCTACAAGGACCCTTCCCCCACCTTGACCCAAATTGGGTGTCCCACTGGGAACCCAGTAGCTTCCCCAGGGACACAAAGGGTTAAATCTAGGCAAGGGGAATCGGTCGGATTTGCCTCCTAAACGCATTTTCCAGTTCATTCCCCAGCACAATATGCCTGGGCTGGTCCCAGCCTCCGCCCCCACCTCACCCGTCAGAGTGGTCCACTGTGGGCCACCTCAGGGTCCCCGCGCTGTATTAACCCTTTGGCTGCTGGCAGCCCGCACCTCGAGGAAGGAAGGATACGCTCGGCACCCTCGTGGCCCCTCGGGAAAGTGGGTCAAGCAGCCACCTGGCTGGCACGAAGCCCGTGGCACCTCCTCCCGGGAGAACCCCTAGCATTAGAAGCGGAGTTCCAAGGCGGAGCCCAGTCCCGCGCAAGGCCGAGTTTGCGATCCCCAGCAGTTCGGGCCTCACCCTCCAGGAAAGGAACCGCAGGTGAGCGAGGAACCGCCTCTGCAGCAGGAGCTGGCTCTCCGTGCCCGCGGTGGAGCGATGTGCGGCGGGAGGGGGCCGAGAGCCTGAGACCGTCTGGCAAGGGGACGACGAAAGAAACGAAGCCCCCCTGCCATCCCCCAAACCCACAGCCCACCAGCTCCTAGACTGACGCCCTCCCCCTGGGGCTGTTGTCTCACACCCTGAGACGGTGATTACGGTGATTATTTTGCATTTATGTAACATGCAGTGTTTCCAAACTGCTTCTCGAGCTGAGAACTGGTTATTAAATAAATAGAACGCTATTACATATTATTATTTTTTGTGAAGAACTGAGCGGAGAAAGTGCTTTCTTGCTACACAGAGACGTGCATCTAACTGCTTCCCTGCAGGGCAGGCTGTTCGGCTCCTCAACCTCTCTTTCTCCGCCGCGCCACCTCCTACTTCCCCTTTTATCCAAGCCGTGACCCAACTTTTGTGGTTCCGTTCACTCCCTGCAACCCAGTAGTGCCCGCCATCCAGTTCCCAGCCCAGGGGAAGCACTGGATGGGTGGCGGGGGGGGGGGGGGGGCAGAGGTGAACGCGCTTACCTGGGAGGAAGAACGCGGTCAAGCCGAGAGCTAGTCCCCACCAGGGTCCAGCGGCGCCCGCAAGCCCCATCCGAGCCATCGGGGTCCCGGGGACCGATGAGAGGGGAGGCGAGGAGGGCGCTCCTCGTGCTCCAGAAACCAGCCCGGAAGACGAGGGCGGATCGCTGGCGGCCGGCGGGCGCTCGGAGGATCCAGGTCAGCCGCAGCCGTCGGCCGGGGCGGGGTGGGCAGGGTGGGATCCGCGCGGCCGCAATCCGGGGCCCGGGCTGCCGCCGGCTCAGAGGCTCGGCAGATGCCCGCCGCAAGTTGCACGAGTCATGCCCCCTTCGCCTCCTCGGCTCTCCTCCCCGCGCGGGTCCCCGCCCTCTTCTTCCACGCAGAGTCGGGCTGGGGCGAGGGACCCACCCCCGGCGCGCCCGGCTGCCCGGCTGCGCGGCGCGGGCTCCCGGCCCCTGGCGCGCTCACACCCTCCCGCTCGGCTCCAACTTGCAGGCGTCCATGGCCGGCCGTCCTCCGAGGATGGCGGGACGAGCCCGGGCGGCGCGGAGGGCTCGGGGCCCAGGCTGCGGGCACACGGCTCGGCGGCCAGCTGCCGGAGGGGCTCAGGCTGTGCGGCCGGCGCGAGGAGAGCGAGCCGGGTGCGCCGCGCGTCCCCGTCGCCGCTGCGCTGCCCGGTGCCGGCGATCCGCAACAATGTGGAGCTGCCTGGGCGCCGAGGCGAGCCGTGCTCGCTCCTCTCCCTCTCTTTCTCTCACTCGCCGAGCTCCAGCCTCTCACCGCTCTCCCGTGATGTCAGCCCGAGGGGGAGGGGTTAGCGTTAACCCCCTCCCGGCTCCGACGCACGCCTGGCCCCGCCGGGCCTCCGCCCGCCAGCTCGCCAGCCCGCGCCTACAGGGCCTAGGCAGAGGCCGATGGGACGACGACCGTGGGGTCCCGTTCAGGCCCCCTCGCTCAAGGAATGCCCCCTTGGTCGCCTTTCAGCCCGGGAGTGGGCCGGAGGGCGGGCTGCCCTCCCTGGTCGCTGACAAAGGGAGGTAGTGACCCCTAGCGGCCGGCGTCGGAGAGAAGCAGCTCTGCGGGGGTGGAGTTAAGATGGGGTGGCGGGGCCGCGGCGGAGGAGCGGTGCGGAAAGCACTGGATTTAGCAATGTCAAAGCTTTTATAGCCCTCTACTCCAACTCTGGACCCATTTCACAGATGAGGAAACAAAGGCCCAGTGGAAGGCTAGGCATCTCGCCCAAGCCAGAAAGAAGCAAAGCTGGAACTACACCCCGGTAGCCAGAGCTACCACTCCTCTGCAGCGCTTGGACGCTGAATGGAGAGACAGTTCTATGCGCTGCCAACCGGAAGCTACCAAAGAAGCCGGTGGTGGGCACTGGTGGGTGAGATCAGGCATTCAGGTTTCTGGCACGGTTTCTTTTATAATCGTTACTGAGTTTAGGGGTTCCTTTCCCCAAATCGAAGCACTCTCATTTTCCCCAAGGGAACGCAAATCCGTGCCTCTCTTTTGATTGATTTGCTGGATACCCGCGAAAGTGGCTCATTCAGTCAGTGTCCCCGCCAGGGTAGGGACTCTCGGGCCCCATCCCGTTCACCACCCACCACATCCGGGTGTGGTGGGCTTCCTGCCAAGACGAATGCACCCTTCAGAGCCCTTGGCAGCCCGAAGCCTGCCCTTTCTCCCTTTCCTCTAGACCTCTTGTCCCTATCCCTGATTGGGGGAGGCAGACAGACAGGGTTTCCCACTAAAGAGAGTCCTGACCAGACAATGCTCCCTTTGCCCTTTGCCCAGCTTCCAAGGCTGCAGGAGCAGAGCCAAACAGCCTGTTTCTGATAATAAGTAAATTATCTATCCTGAGTGTAGGAGGAACAGGAGAGGCAAGCAGGGCACCACTTTCCTCTTCTGGGGAACTGGCCCAGGAGTATCTCCTGAAGTAGTCACACTGGGGACTCACATGGACACTCGCTTGCTTGGATTCTTGCTCACTTGCTGTACCTTTTACATTTAACACGTAATTTTTTTTTTTTTTTTTTTACCAAAACACTGTGCCAGGCTTGGGGATATACAGAAGTGGTCATTGTAATGCCCTTGCCCCAAGGAAGCCCACTCTAGCAGGGGGAAGCCAGATGCAGAAACAGATGATAGGAAGAAACATATATGGTGTGGTGTGGTTTGGTGGGTCCTGGGGAAAGTAACCAGTTTAGCCTGGGCAGTTTAGCAAAAGCTTAGTGGAAAGGGGCAGAGTGAGTCATCTATCAAAGCTGAGCCTGGCTGGGGAAGGCAGTCAGGAGACCAGATTTAAGGTAGGGGGTCAGCACAAGGAAAGGAATGAAGGTGAGCAACAGGGGAGGTGGTTGGGGCCCTCAAATGGTTGGTCTTAACCTGAGCCTAATCTCCAGGAAAGAACAGGCCTGGTGCTCTGTGAACCATGCCAAGTAGCCACCAGCAAGATTTTAAGCTTGGGAATGCCCCTCTCAAATGTAGTTTATGATAGCTGGTTCTGCAGCTGGGACTCTCCCATCTGGCTGTCAAGTGTTCTAAGGGCCAGGGCTGAATTGGATTCCTTGCTGAATTGGATTCATACTCTGTGCCTGGCATGGTGGAAGCTGAATGGATGGATGGGTTCAAGGGGACAATTCCAGATGCACCAACATCTGCCAGTTCCCTGCTCTTGTTCTCTTACCCTCCCCAACTTGGCATGAGAATTCTTGGATGCTCTGCTTTTAAATGGGCTTCAAGAGTGTGTGTCTTTAGGGGAGGGGCATGAATGCCTGAGGATGGGTTGGTTGGAGAAGATGGTGGCAGATAAATGAGATCATATGATTTTACATTCATCGTCTTTAAAGAAGCAGAGAGGCTGCTGGAAGAGGTGATATTTGACTGGGGCCTTGAAGAATGGATCAGGTTTGGACCAAGGGAGGCAGAAGAGGGAATTTCATGTATGAGGCAGAGTTTGAAAAGAAGGTAGAGGTGCATAGAGGTGGAAGAGGTTCTGTTAGTGTGGGAACAGCAAGTGTTCCCATTTGTTTTCATCCTGGGGATATGTAGGAGAAAGGGACAGATGGGTGCAGCCAGATTATGAAAGGTCTGGAAGGTTTCCTTCTTGGTGGGAAGAAGCATAAGACAAAATATCAGGTGAGCGGGCTCAGGTACCTCGTAAAGCCTAGGAGCCATTTTTGCTCCTTCCTTCTTCTTCAGCTGTCACATTCCAACTCAAAAGCAAACCCCGTTAATTCTGTGTCCAATCTGTCTGATATATCTAATGACATTGCTCCACTTCTGCTGTCACTCTCGTGCCTGCATTCATGATTTCCAGGTAGCCCTTACAGTACCCTCGGACCAGTATGGCCTGTACACACTGAGGGGAGAGGATAACATGTATGGATCAAGTGCATGACACTGTACAACTAGGTCGCCTGATTTGAATTCCTAAACACCAGCTCTGACCCTTAGTAGCTGTGCGTCTGCAGGCAAGTGATTTAATTTCTATGTGCTCAACATTTCTCAACTGTAACATAGGGGGAAATAATAGCACCTACTTTATGGAGTTGTTGTGAGGATTAAATAAGTTAAACATATTAAGTACTTGGAACAATACCTGGTGTATAGGGAAAATGGCTTAAGTGCTAGGCATTGTTATTACTATAATCTGTCTCCCCACATACAATTTTGCTCCATTCTGCTAGAGGAATGAATATACATACACACACACCTATGTGTGTGTGTGTGTGTGTAGAAAACTTTTTTTGTTGAAATAATTTGGGATTTACAAAAGAATCACAAAGATGGTTCAGAGTTTCTATATTCCCTTCATCCAGCTTCCTCAAATGTTAGCATCTTATATAATTATGGTACATTTATCAGAACTAAGAAGTCAGCATTAGTATAATGCTATTAACTAAACTATAGAATTTATTTGGATTTTTTCAGGTTTTCCACTAATGTCTATTTTCTATTCTAGGAGCCAATCTAGGATACCATATTGCATTTAGCAGCGGATTATCTTCTAATGCAAATGATCAGGTTGATTCCTAAGAACCCTTCCCTAGCCTGCCTGACTCTGAGGCTGGTGTCAAGTCCTCAACAGGGAGTATGGGGCTCCTGGTTGCTTCTGCAGCCTCATCTTTCCCCTCTCCTGGCTCTAAGTAGAAACTATTGGGCTTTCCTGAAGCTCTAGCCACCAAACATGTCTCCTCTGCACCCAAGCTGTTCCATCTGCACCAACACTCTTCCCCTGCCTTTTGGTCAGCTACTTTTTCTTTAGGGCTCAGTTTACATTTGTCACTTCCTCGTGGTGTCCCAGGCACATTCCCTCCTGTTTTCTCCCATGGCTCCTGTTGCATTCTTGTAACTGCTTCAGTAATTGTTTATAATGCTTGATTCACTTCCAATAGGCTGTCAGTTTCTGCTGGACAGGGACCACGTTAGTTTTGCTCTCTTCTCCCCCTAGCATCTTGAACATGCCTGGTATCTGGTAAGCACTTAATGAGAATGTGCTGATTGATTCCTTCACATCCTGTGCCACTTTCTGCCAATCACTTCCCCTGCCTGGGCCTCAGTGTTCTCATGTGCAGACTGAGGAAGTTAGTGTGTTCAATGGTTTTCAAATTATTCTTTGAGAACCCTAGGATTTCTTGGGCTTTCCTCATTCCCTTACCACTGCTTCAGTAGGAGCCCTGTTTAAAGAGCATGATATTCTTGTGCACTGGGGTTGGACTTCTGAAAAGGAAACTTCTTAATGGATTTGAAGATTCTGCTGCTTAAAAAAAGTTGAAAACTCTTGATGGATTATTGTGTTATGTATTACATATAGATATGTGATTTAACCACTCCATGATATATATGCACATTTCTTTTTGTAGGCCATGGAGAGCCATTATTGGGATCTGTCGGATCTGTGCTTTCAGGAGATGAATCTGGCAACGATGTGGGTAGGATGGACACATGACGATTGGTCAGTGAAAGTGGAGGCGACCTGGGAGAATGGGTTGTCATAGAAGCCAGTGACAGAAGGATTCAATGGAGAAGGTTGCCAATGGCATGCGATACTGCAGAAAGCAGGCAGGGACAGAAGGATTTTTGTTTGTTTGGTTTGTTTGGGGTACTGGAGATTGAACCCAGGGGCACTGTATCACGGAACTATATCCTCAGTCCTCTTTATTTGTTTGTTTTTTCTTTTGTGGAAGAGTCTTGCTACATTGCTCATGCTGTCCTCAAACTTGTGATTCCCTTCCTCTACCTCCTGAGTTGCTGGGATTCCAGGCATGTCACCAAGCTCTGCCAGAAGAGGTCTTTGGAAACAGTGGCAAAAACACCAGTGACCTTTGAGAGAATGATATTGGCGGCCAAGCAAGGACAGAATCCAGATCAAAGGGGGGAGAAGCAGCAAGTGGAAGCAGAAGCAGCAGGTGTCCTTCTTTCTTTTGAGAAGCTTGGTGGTGGACAGAGGGACGAGCTGATCAGAAGCCTGGAGGGTTAGTGAGACAGGCCCAGGAGCCTTTTTGATGGGGAATCAAATGCTGCTGAGCATTTGGGAGTCAGACAGAAAGAGCCGGTAGACAGTGAGGGATTGGAGAAGCAGGTATCTGAAGTGAAAGGGGTCGTTTATGGAGCAAGCCCTGGACAGGGGTGGATGGTGGGTGAGAGGGGAGGAGAGCGCAACCTTGGGAAGACAGGTATTTTTCTGGAGGGAAGACAAAGAGAGTAGCGCAGGTGGAAAGTGGGGGAAATTAATAAGGTCATGGTAGCGAAGTGGAAGCTGAAGTTGCCTGCAGAGAGAGGTTGGAAGGTGACTTCTTATTTCACAAGTGGGAAGGCCGAAAGGAGTGGCAGGGCGTGTGACTAGTGATCTTCAGCACCTGTAGGGGGACAGGAGCCGCTGTCTGTGGATCTTCCTAGGAGAATCAGGGCCTGTGGCATCTGTTTTGGGGAGTAGATTTCAAGTTAGTCTAGGGACGACTGTGGGGATCCAAGCTGACCGGCCATGGAATGAACTTCTAGTCACTCTCAGATTGAGGCTGCTGGGTCATTTATCAGCCATGCTGTTGATGGGATCTTTGCTGTGGCATGGAGACGGATGAGATGAGTTCCACATGCCCTCCTGTCTCTGAGACTGGGTGACTGCTGGAATGACAATCCACTCAAAGCACAGGCTGCTGGGCTCACCTTTCCCACACCCCAGAGCTGCAGTCAGCTAAGCTAGGAGAGCAGACAGATCAGTCCAAGAGACAGGCCATCCCAAGGACACTTTCCCCAGCCCCTCCCTCGGCCTGGAGACGTTTTCAGACAAGCACTGTTGGGCTTGGAAAAGGCCCAAAGTCAATACAATAATGACTTCCCCTCCCGGCCATATCCCAGGCCCCTCTGTGTCATTCAGTAATTGGCTAATAAAGCTCACTTTGATGTGAGGAAACTCTATGAAGAAATCCCCAAGATTCCCCAACCCCCTGGAAAGTGTTGATAGCAGAAGGTATGTTGGAATGGTATGCCGAATGGAGGTCACCCCTTCCTGTGTCCCCAGTCCTCAATCCAAGGTCAGTTGAGGCTGAGGGCAAGAGGAAAGGAAAGGAAGAAGAGAAGGGATCCCTCAGAGAAAGTGTGGCCAGAACTTGAGTCAACCCCAGAGACAGCCTGCATAGGTACCCCTTTCCCTAAGCTGACAGGCCAACCTTGCCCCAGGCAGTGCTCCTGGGGGTAGTGGGGTAACCACAGCCCCTAATTACTGTTATCATCACAGTGGTAGCTGTGGTGATTATGATGGTGCCTCTGTATCCCACAGTGCTTAGCAACATTTAATTATTGTTATTCCTACCGAGATCACTGCAGAGCCTCTCTATTGCCATGGCTGCCATTCTCTTGGGGATGGATCAGCTAAATGCAGCTGCACCCCACCGCCAGGTCCAATGATCTAGTGTGTCAAAGTGGTACCAAGATGGCTAACAGGCAGCCAGTCTCTCCCCCGTGGGCTGCAGTGTCCCAGGGATCTCCAAGGCTGTTGGGGCAATATGGAAAGGCCCTAGTCCCATCTTGAACATCCATTTCTCCAGAAAAAAACTGAGTTCAGAAGGGGAGTTAGTATTGTCCCTGTTTCTATTCCAAGGGCTAAGCAGGGAGACCAGACAGAGATCAGCCCGAGAGACAGGCCATCCCAAGGACACTTTCCCTACAGTCCTGTGAACCACCACATCCAGAATCCTAGGGAAGATTGCAGGTGAGTGGAGGCAGGTTTCCTGCTTTGGGACTGGAATACTTGAAAAGAAGCTTCCACTGAGGCTGTGCATGGACCTAGGAGCTTAGATCATGAGGATGGGAAGCCACTTGCAGAGCTTCATCCTGGAATACTTCTGATGGAGAAGAATAAAGAATAAATTTAAAAAAAAAAAGAGGACTTTGAGAAAGGAAGAGGACACTTGGCTTCCTGCCCTGTCTTCCCTTATATTTTGGTATAGGTGTCATGGTTGGGTTGACTGTCAGGATGGATTACTTTGGAGGAATGAGTATTTTTCTTTTTGAGAGCGATATGGAAGTAAAGAAATGGAACTTGTTTTAAAGGAAGAGCAGAACTCCTTGGTCAGTTCAAAAGCAGCCAAGAAAACGCACAGGGGACACTTGTCCTGGGTGTGGAGCCGAGGCTGGGACTGTGGAGCTGCGGGTCTTAGCCTCAGTGGGCTGCAGCCCTTTCCAGGAAGCAGCTGATGAAAACTATGTCCATCTGCCCTGAGAACCACACTTCCGCTCAAGGAGAGTGTTTCACGGTGACCTGTGGAAGACCAGCTGGGGCCCTGAGCTGAGAATCCCTGCTGAAGAAGGCGTCCTTTGGAGAGGAGGCAGCCCTGAGCCCAGCATCCCTGTGATCTGGGCTAATGAGGGATGTTAGTGACATAGAGAATTCTGGATAAGGAAAATCCAAGTCAGGTTTCTATAATGTGAAGTGAAAAGGACAAGTATAATACACATGCTGCATTACAATTCCATAAAAATAGGCATCTATGAAGAGGAAAATGGGGCAGTGACCTGGAAAAATGAAAAAAATTTGTGAATGAAGATTTTCCATTTTAATTTTATTTAAAAATTTACTTTAATATTATCACAAAGTTACTTTAATAATAGATTTAACTTTTCCCTATATTATGTAAAGAGCTTTTCCTGCAGAAATGAGCTTCTGAATTATATTTGATTTAGGTTAATATTAATGCCCTGTACTCCTTGAGCACGTTCTTCTGGGGAGAGTTACTCCCGGAGGGTGGTGAGTGGCCTGGGGGGTGACATCCAAAGGGTAGGCAGAGCCCATGAAGGTAACTGAATTTTGAGGAGCTGAATTTTGTGTTTTGTTCAGGAGGCAGCTGAGCAGAGGGACATGATGATCTGCGAGTTGGGAGTACTAGGCTGAAGTCCTGAATCTGCCAACTGTGAAACCCGGGACAAGAAGGGTGACCAAGGACATGGGACTTTTGTGCTAAAGCTAGGAAAGCCCTGGTGAGCCAGGATAATTTGTTAGTGAGTTATTTGAACTCTTCAAGTCAGTGTCTTAGACTTGTGGAATGGTGCTGATGGCTCTCAGGATCTTGGTAAAAGTGCTCTGTAAATTTGTTATCTTCACACCTATTGGGGGTGGTGATTATTTGAGGGGTGGGATGGAGGAAGGGATGGGGGTAGGGGACTTCTCCTCAGCCTAGAGCAGACTTTAAACAATAATTCATTCATGGGGGTTGGGGAATCCCCAGAAACACACACACACACACAGAAATATTATGGACCAACTATGACCAGATACTATGCTAGGCCTAGTATAAAGTATTTAGGATAAAGCCCTAAACAACTGAGACTTGTTCCCCTCCTTCCTGGTACCAAAGTCCACTAGGATAAGCAAGGATCAATGAGGAAGTGGGACGGCAGGGAAATCTAGAGCCTGTGGGAATGTCAGGTGTGCAGGGACCTTTCCCTAGTTAAAAGGGTCAGGAAGGATTGGGAAGTGTAACTTCAGAGGTGAATAGAGCCCAGAGGGGTACTATTGTGAGAAGGAAAGGAAACCAGGAGGCCCAAAGACTGGGCATGTCATCAGCCTTGTGTGGTGGAGGTGGCATGAATTCCTAGGACAAGGGGAGCCAGGGTGGGGCTGGAGAAAAGCAGGACTCTTTCACCCCCATCCACTCAGCAGCCGCCATGCTTACTATGCTAAGATGGTGATCCAGGGCTGGGCAACTATTATCCTTTTGATCCCAGGTCCTCTGGACCTGATGGTGCTGTCTCTGTCCTGCCCTGAAGGCCCCTGAACCTAGCCTATCTGCAGAGCGCCCCTGCAACTCCAAATCTGCTGTTTCAATCTGTACATTCCCCTGGCAGGGGCCCTGCCTCTGGGCACAGACCATGGCTCCAGAGAACAGAGTGGCGCCCCTCCCAAGCTTGCTGCTGTCACCACAATGTGTCTGTGTGGGTTTGATGGCTGCGTGGCAATGGCACTCAGGGTTTGCTGGGGGCTCACGGAGCCCAAGCAGCTGATAAATAATGAACAATTATAGTAATCGGCCCTGGAATAGGGAGGCAGGTGTGCACACACATGCTTGTGCACACATATTTAGATTCACTGACATTTATGCCCATACTTTTGTTGAAACTCTGGCAAGCACATGGAGACACTTCCTGCCACTTGGAAGAGATGAAGAGACATTACATATTCATTACATCAGAGACACGCCCCTTCTAGCATGGACACACACATGTAGCAAATGCCATCTACACGACCTGCACACCTATGCTGGCCCACACCTCCTCATAAACACATCATGGGGATTAAAAAAAAGCACCAAATCAAGTGTTTAGCTCAATGCCTGGTACATGGACTGTTGCATTATATTTTAGTGTAATATTATTATATATGACTACATGAAAGCTCTTTAATGTGTGTCCTTATGCTGGTAAACCCATAGCCACATACATTGAACCACATGTGCTTTTAAAAGTAGGTGCAAACACAAGAACTCCACCCTTCCACAAAACTGGCGCATACACTCCCATGTAACACAAACAAGCTCACCCTCAGACCTGCAGGTTGCCATAATTTGCTCTTCCATTCGCACCTACACACAATCACAACAGCAATAATAATCTTAGCCAAACCAGGTTGGGTGATTGCTTTATATTTTTCCAAGGCCTTTCAGGCCTATAATCTCATTTGATCCTCGCAGCAGCCCTGTGGCGTAGGTGGGTGGAGCAGGCATTATTACCCCAGGCTTATGGCTAAAGAACCAGAAGCCAGAGATGTGAAGCGCGCCATCTGGGATGGGAGGCAGCCTGGAACCCAGATCCGACTTCATGGTAGTGAGCTTCCCATGGCCTTCAGATACCAATCTGACAAGCTCTAGCCCTCCCTATGAAGCAGGGCAGGGGTCTGCTAGATTCTTGATTCCTGGTCAAAACCTTTTCCAGAGTCAATCCTAGTAGAGGAGTGGGAATTGGAGGCTGATAAAGGGAAACCACCATCATTAGAAATCCCATAAACTCTCATTTACAACTCCCTGTTAGATGAAAGGAGCAATTGAATGTGTTGGAGGGAAAAGCAACTACTGATTTCCTTTAGGACAACCAGCCTCTGACAGTTGATCCTGGGAGGGCCCCCGGGAGGTCTGGGGGGAGTTGCCCTGTCCCATTTGGGCTCTCCCCAATTCTGTGCACTTCCTCTCCCCTTTGTCCAGGCTGGCCTAAGGGTCCTTAAGCTCGGGTTCCAGGGGAAGGGAGGAGAAAAGAACAAAGAAGGAGAGTCCTGTTCTCAGAGTCCCCCTCTCCTCCCACATTGCAGCCAGGGCTTTCTTCTTCATGGAGTCCCAAGCCCGCAGCACAGAATGGGCACCCTGACTCCACCAGGGCTGGGGTAGGAACGAGGAGTCACCTTATATCTGGCCTGCCATGTCTTCTGAGGCCAGACCCATAGATCTGACAACTTTGAAAAGTGGCGAGGGCAGCCCCCTTCAAAGGCCTGTGCCCTGTCCTGGGGGAGCAGCCTGACAGTGAACGGCAGTGAGGGTGATCGTCCCTCCTTTTGCTGATGCTTCCCTCTGGTTTCATCATTACTGTGGGCCTTAGTTTTTACATCTGCAAAATGGGGAGAGTAGACCAAATTTGCTGCGTGGCTGTGAGGAGACGAGATGAGGTGAGGCATGCACAGCCCACAGCACAGTGTCTGTCACACTGCTGGGCCCCACAGGGGCAGGCTCCATCCCCTGCCCTGGCAGCTTCCTGGGGAACGCCTCTACTATCAAGGCTGGAAGGGTAGCCTGGCAAGAGGGCGTCCCCAGCCTCCTGGGTGTGCCGGTTCTGGCTGGGAGGGAGGAGGGAGGGGCAGGGAGGGGACATCTGTTTGACACTCTTGTCAGCATCCGTTACCTGGTGTGTATTTTCCCAGGAGCTGATTACATTACAGCATGTGTTGATAAACATTTGGAGTTGGAGCAGGGAGGAAGCTGAGCGGAATGCTAAGCGGCTGGGGTTTGGTCAGAGACACTGAGAAGGGGCGGGCTGGGCGGGAAAAGGGGACAAGGGCCCCCATCCAGAGGCTTCTCAATCTGCCTGGCCCCTTTCTGTTTCTGATCTCTCTCCTTCCCTACGTCCTGGCCCTCAACTGTGCGTCTAGACTTGGCCCCAGAGGCCACCTGTAGTAGCAGAAGAGGTATGGCATTTGCACCTCAGGCAGCAGGGGTCCCAATGGTAGCTCTGGAGTAATGATTGAGCCAGGAGACATCCACCATGCCGGCCGTGGAGAACTGAGTGCTCAGTAAGTGTTGGCTCTTCCTCATCCCCAGTTGGCCCGCAGGAAGATGGCCACCCTCGCCTTGATGGTGCCCCAGATTTAGGCAGCCCTTTCTTGTTTCCTTGGTTGGGACTGCAGAGGCAGCCCAGGGCAGTGCCGAGCACACTCAGGCAGCAGCTGGAGCTAGGTAATTGTGTGGTTATGTGCCTGATTCTTTCTCCCTAGTCGATGAACTCCCCCAGGACAGGGTGGTATCTCTCTGGTCATGATGGAATGTTCAGGGCCTGGCACTGGCAGGAATGAGTGACTGTCATCCATCTGGTTTGTCTGGAGCCGAATGGTCAAGGTAACCTATTTTAGGTTCTGCATTGTCTTATTCCTCAGCCATTCTGAGTTCAGAGCACTGGCTGTGCCTCTCACTTGGCTTTTGGCATAAATTACCTTGGATGCGCTTTTCCGTTGTGTGTCTAATCTCTCTGAGGCTGTGGTCTCCTTGAGATTAAAGGCATTTAGACTTTCAAGAGGAGGGTGGGCAACTGTCCCTCTGTCCAACTGTACAATTCAATAGGCACCTGTAAGTGAGAGAATGAATGAATGAGTGCACGAATGCCGCCTTCCAACCTCTCTCCCCCATCTGTGTGTCCTTGAGTAGGCACCTGCCACTCTCGCCCTTTTCCAGATGCGCTGGGTGCTTGGGCTGCTTCTGGGAGTGCCCTCAAGTGGGACGAGCACAACGGGCCCAGCGCCATCTAGCGGGAGTGGCGCCTGGGGATTGCGCATCTGGGTCTCTCCGGGTCTATAGGACCCGCTCTGGATGCCACTGCTCCTGAGGGTCCGATTCTCTGCGCTGAGGGTGCGGAGACCTTGGGAGAGCGTACGCCTCCGGGTTTGGGGAGCGTGGGGGCGGTATCCCAGACAGCAGCAAGCCTGGGTCCTGCACCGATGTGCATGGGAGCCGGCCTCCTACCCCTCCCCCACACTTGGTGTCATAGCTCCCAGTCCCTTTCTGCCACAAAGAGGCCATTGATTGGGAAGAGTAGCTGGGCTGTGATAGGGAAGCTGAGGGGACACACGCGCGAACACACACACACACCTTCTCCTGCAGCACCCATCATTCTGGGCACAGAGGGTGTGGGGAGGTGGCCAGTGTGCCAGTCTTGGGTAAAGCTCTGCCTCCTGATTGCCAGTTACTCTCCCCTGCCCCACCCCATGCCTAATTTTTGCAAGCTCTTTTGGATGAATCCAAAGCAAGAGAGTGGTCCATTCTCCCGGGGCTGGCTCTACCTCCCCTCCCCCACGGCTCCAGGTGTGCTCTCCTCTCCCCAGCAAAGACCTTCTGTGGCACTTAGGGGCCCTTTTTAATACCAGGCAAAGCCAATACTATTAGGAAGGAGGAACTGCTGTAGCAGCTGCTGAATGGACAGATTATATGCAGTAATGCATCCCCAGCTGGCCTCCGGTTTATCAACACATCCCTCTCCAGTGGAGGGCCAAGGGTTGGCACACAAGATAAAAATGTTGCTAGACTGCGTGAGATGGGGACAAGAGGGGAGGAGTCCCAGACAGGAATACTTTTGGCAGCAAGGATTCCCCAAATCTCTCTTTTCCTCCCATTGAAATTAGGAAACTGCCTCCAATGTCAAGATGGGGCTGGATTTGAACCTGTGCCAGAGGTTGAGCTTCTGACCCTTCTACAAACTCTTGCTTGGTTCCCTCTGTGACAGGGAAGTCCTTACCTCTCACAGAAGATGAATCCTGGCCTTTGGAAACCTGTACAGCCTGGGCTCTCTATTCGTCCAGCTCAGCTGCATCAGAGGTGGAGTCCACCCTGGCTCTGGTGCCCATTGCTGGTCCCTGCCCCACCCTGCTTCAGAGCAGGGATGCCCTGGAGGTGAAGGCGAAGGGTAGCTGCAGTTGGTACAATAAAGAAGGGACTGGGAGGTTCAGGAAACAGGCTTCTGAATATCCTCCTTGGTGCCTGCCTCAGAGCTGCTGATGGCCACCTGGTTGCGGCAGGTACACGGGCACTGGCCGGAGGAGAGGCTGGGCGGGGATGCTGGCTTGCTTGGTCTGTGGCACTTCTTTCTGCTTCCAAGATTGGTGCACAGAGTGTGTCCCTTTTTGAGTGACATTTCATCTGGGTTCTTCCAGTTTCCTGGTGACGGGCAGTTCACTCCTTGCCCAGATGGCCTGTCCCAGCAGATAACTGGAGGACTGAATTGCAAACTGTGCTGGGCAACCTGGACAGCACCACGCCCTCCACACACAGCTGCAGGAAAACAGGGCCAGGACAAGGTGTCAGGAAATAGTCACCACTGACATTTACTATGCTATCAGTCAGGTAATGTACTAAGTGTCACAGGTGAATTCACTTTCATTATTGTCATAAAACTCTACAAGTTCATGTCTTTATTATCCCTGTATTATTGAAGAAGAAACTGAGGCACAGAGAAGTTAAGGCACTTGCCTGAAGTTTCACAGCCAGAAAGTGGCAATGCTTGGATTCAAAACCAGATATTTTGACTCTGTCTGAGTTTAATAAGTATGTCATATTGCAGGTATTATGGGGGAGGGGTTGTGTACAAACATGCACACACCCATGTTTATTTTCACCACCATTTCTGGGCAGCAGAGCTCAGTGCTGCTATGAATCCCGGACTAGGAATTAAGGCGGGAGGAACTTCTGCTTTGTTTGTTTGTTTCTTTCTTTTCTTGCAGTACAGGGGATGGATCCCAGGGTTAGGGTGAGCTTTAAGACGGAGCTACACCTCCAGGCCTGCATTTTTTTCTTTTTTCCTCTTTCTACCCTCCCTCCCTGCTTCCATCAGATGGTCCTCATCCTAATCTAAATTCAAAGTTCTCTTCTCAACATGTTCAGGGGTTCTCCTGAAGCAGGAGACCCTGTATGGGAGTTGCCAGGCCAAGACAGATATACTGGCCTACACAGATGTTAGGGGACACACTCGCAATGAGGTAGTGTAGAATAAATGTGGTTGGTCGATGGGAAATAAATAGGGAAGATCTGTATTTATGTTCCACACCAGTCAAGGGTTAGCTGGTACACGGTTCAGAGAGTTTTATGTTCAATTTTATGTCTAGACAGAGTTTGAGATGAGGTTATCACTTCTCTCCTAATTAGTACAAGAAGGCCTCCCCAGGCACTGCTTTCAGGAGCTCTCCTGCTGTCTTGGCTTTGCCATCTGTCCCCAAGAGTAAGACTTGGGTAGACTGGAGTGAGGGAATAAGCACTGGATTGGGAGTCAGAATATCTGGGTTTTTGACCTTGGTTTTTGCCACCAGTTTGCCATGTGACCTTGGATAAATTACCTAACATTTTCTGGGTATTCACTTCTTAACTTGTAAAATGAGCAAGACTAGACTGTTTTTTTTTTAAAACTAGGGATTGAATCAAGGGGGCTCTTACCACTGAACCACATCCACAGCCCTATTTTTATATTTTATTTTTAGATAGGGTCTTGCTAAGTTGCTGAGGGTCTCGCTAAGATGCTGAGGTTGGCTCTGAACTCAAGATCCTCCTGCCTCAGCCTCCCCAAGCTGCTGGGATTACAGACCTGTGCCACTGCGCCCAGCATTAGCAATAGTAGTCTTATCAGGCCCCTTCAGCGGGTGCATTCCCTGGAGTCTGTGAACTGGGTAGATTGTGCGCTCTGCAGACACCTGGCCAAGAGGTAGGTGGGAGCCCGTATCCAGCCTCTGTTCTTCTCGCCAGGCTGTGTGCTTTGGTGGGATCTGCATTCACCAGGAGCAATGGGCACTTTTTCAAATTCATGCAGAGGCCACATGGACTAGCAGTGGCTTTATAAGGTCCTCATGAAGATTGACTTCCGGTGGTCGAGTAGGAGGTGGTAAGGGGAGTTTCTTTTTTGGAAAGTGATATGGTAACCTGGGGTGGAGGGAGGAACAGGGAGTGTTCTTCTGTCCATGAACTCACGTGGAGATGGAGCAGAGAGCAGTGGAAGACATCAGCTCAGAGCTAAAATTAAGAAGACAGGGAGGTTGGGACAGAGAGGCCACCTCGGTTGACAGTGGGCACCCATATGGAATGGGTCCTTTGACGGAGGTCAGGGTATCCGTCTCCCTCTTAGGTCACTGCTATCTCCAGTTCCCCAAAGGTGGCTAGCTGGTCTCTCCATGTGGCTCCTCTTGCTGAGCCCCTCTTTAGAATGAACTAGGAAGGGATTGAGTTTCTCAGGGCCCTTTGCTCACTTTAAGAGTATCCCTTCTTCAACAGCTGGATTTGGGGGCCTCCTCAGGGCCAGGCCTTATGTTGAACAGAGAGACATGCACCTGCCCGCAGGGAACACACCATCTCACAGGTTCTAATGGGAAATGGTCCATCCTCTGGGGCAGGGGAGTCTAGGGATATGGGATGGTCTGGGCTCTGTCTCTTCTGAGACAAAGGCTGTTACCCTAGAAATGAGGACTATGGGAGGCCACCAATTTAGTTCTCATTAGCTGTTGGTAAGTAGCAGATCAACTGGGAACAGATTTCTGAGGTCCCTAGTGTGCACAGAGGATGTGTGGTCCCTGAAGAGGAAGACGGGGATGAAGGTCTCTGCAGAGGAGGCAGGGGTGGGAGGCTGGGGGTTCTGTGGGACAAAGCCTCACTTTTACTTGGTCGGGGTGACAGAGAACGAGGTGATGGAGAGAGGAGGCACAGAGAGGGGCTTCTCTGTGAGCGTGACCCTCTGCTGGTCAGCCAGACTGTGCCTCTGGGGACCAAGTAGCACACAGCTATTCTGAAGTAGCCCTTCCCTTTCTTTCTGCCTTTTGAGTCAATCTGCATGATCTGGTCAGGAGAGAAAATCCCCAATTCTGTCTAACTCTAAGTCCTTCCAGCTGTGGGGCTTGCTCATTTCCATGTAGTACATCAGGTATTAGATTTGGACCATTCTGATGGCAGAGATTTCCTGGGCTTCTCTGTCTCCTTGGCAGATCTAGTTGTGTGGGGTGCAACCAAGCCCCCTGGCTGTCATCTCTACAGGGACAGCTATAGAAATATCAGCATGGCTGTACCATGCAGGCCCACCCCTCTCTCCCTGGTGCCTGCCACTCTGTTCTTTAAAAGAAAGGGACTGCAGGGGAGCTGATCATTAATCTTATACTCACAGCTTGGCTGTGCCAAGTGACATTTTGTTTTGAAGATGTCCCTGTCTCTTGGCTTTCTTATATCCAGTCTCTGCTCCCTGCTATAGTGGGATATGGGCTCTGAGCAGCTCTCACTAGAAGCAACTGTGTGTTCTCCACCCTGTATAATGATATTGATAATAAGAACAATTAGCTCCTATGGTGTGCCAGACACTCTTCAAAGTGCTTACACATATGTATTAGTTTCCTGTTGCTGCTATAACAAATTATCACAAACAATATCTCGAAGCAGCACAAATTTATTATCTTACAGTTCTGTTGAGACTTAGAAGATTCCCTGGGCTGAAAATCAAGATGTAAGTAAGGTTGCATTCCATTTAGGAAGCTCCAGGGTTGATTCCACTTCCTTCACTCTTCTAGCTCCCAGGGGCTTCCTATCTACCCTGGCTCAAGACCCCTTCTCCAGTTTCAATGCCAGTCAACCTCGACTCTCTCTGCTGTTTCTTCTGGCATACTCTTTCTCCAACTTGTTCTGGAAATACCAAGGACTTTTGGGGAATCATGTGATTAGGCCCATTTAAATCATATAGGATGAACTCTCCATCTCTAGGCCATCCTTTAATTTAATTTGCAAAGTCCCTTTTGCCATGCAAGGATATTCTTAAGACCCAGGAATTTGGGCATGGACATCTTTGATGTCCATTATTCTGCCTACCATAACATACTTAAATTTGGCATACCAAAAAAAAAAAAAAGTTCGCAATGTAAGTAGTATTTTTACTTCCATATTAAATATAAGGAAACTGAGGTACACAGAAGCTAAATCCTTTACCCAAGTTTCCTTTGACAGTAACGGTCTATTCAGAATTCAAGTTGAGGCAACCTGACTCAGCAGTTGTACCTTGGTCACTGTGACAAAAGTAGAACGAGAGGGCAGGAGGAAGGAGGTGACCAAGTTTCATGTGGTTTAAGGCCAGGTTCACCTGGATCAGCTATGCAGTGAAGTAACATGTATTTATTGAGGAACTACTGTGTGCCAGGACCTGGGAGGAGCTTCCAGGGGTACATGACAGAGCTCTAACTGAACTCAGGCACTAAGCTCATTTTCTTTTTCTGTCCTATTGTTATGTGACTGAATGGGGGATCCTCCTGCAGAGGTTAAGTGGGAGGAAGGATTTGAGCTCTTATGGGGGCTCATACAGGGATCTGAGCCGGGCTCAGGTGCAGGAGGACAGAGCTGGGTGCTCTATTCCCTACAGGATCCTGCTGGATCAGCTCGGTGCCCATGGGGCTGGCTCACTAGGATATTTCTGCTCATTCATCATGATGGGGAATGGGCCCTGGGTGAGCCTGGGACCTGCAAATCATGGAAATTAAGACCAATTAGAGGGGGATCCAGCAGCCCCTGGCAGGGCTTCCGGCCACAGAGGCAGCTTGGGAACTTTATGGATATTTCCTCCCATTTTGTGGTCCAGCTGGGAGGCAGAAACTTGCTAACGCAGCACAAGGCCACCTCATGACGCTTCTGCACACTGGTGGGGGTGGGGGGTTGTCACCCCAACAGGATCCACAGCCCCTCCCTAACCTGCTGCCTTCCCTGCTTTCCATCCACTGGGACCACTCCTCGGCACTTAGTCTGCAGGACCCCTTCTCAGACCAGCACTGGGGACTCTGTGCACCAGCTCCGTCCTCCACATGAGACCTCTGGAAGGTGCACCCAGAAGACGGAGGGAAACAACCTCAGTCACCTCGAGGGCTCGCTTGGCCAGTCTCTGCTTCTGCCTCCTCGTCCCTCCTAGCTGGGTCCCCGCTTCCCTGCCAGGCACAACTCTTGAACAAACTCTCCTTCTTATTTATTTTCCCCAGGGAAGGAGCTGAGCTCAGTGAGCAGACTAGAGGAGCAGAGAGCCCAAGTGCAGTTCTGGAGCGGGCACAGCTGCGTGCCAGAGGCTGAAAGTCAAAAGCCCAGGGAATTCTCTAGTTTTCCAAGTCCTCTAGCCTCTCTCCTTCTTCCCCGTCGCTCTCCTTCATCCTTGACCTTGGAGAGAGGGACAGAGCTGGGCCTACGCACCAACAGAGAGGCTGGTGCCTCAACAGGCCTGAGAAAGGCAGAGGCTCATCTGGGGTGGGGGCTGGTGGATCTGGGGCCTGGGAGAGCTGGTGCTGTGCTCCCTTCTCTGGGCGGGAACCATGACAGTCGTTGCGAGGGGCACCCTGGCTCCACTCAGCCCTGGGTCAGGACTTCAGGACAGATAGGTCCACTGTGCTGGGTTGAAGTCACTGTTTTGAGTGAGAGACCCAAGGGGGCTCTGCCATCACCTGCCAGAGGCCTCTGAGCTGTCACCAGCAGGCCCCTTTCTGGCTCTGTGGGTGGAGCAGCTCTGGTCTTCTGGCCAGGCTTGACTCAGCTTCAGATGAGGTCTTGTGGTGGGGGTCCTGGGCCAGTGGAGGGAGACACAGCAGGACAAGGCAGTGGCCCTCCCCTCACCCGCATGGGCAAGCTGGAGTGAGAAAGGGGCAAAGTTCTAGGGGAAGCCAAATCCCCTTGATTCTTGGAAACCTGGGTAGAGGGGCACCGTGTGGAGCTGCAGGCTCGGCCCAGGGTCCTCTGAGCCTCCGTCTCAGGACTGCTACGCGTCTTCCCAGTTTTGCCATTCTGTGACTCTCGGTATGGTGACTTTCACAATCGGCCTTGGGCAGGTGGCTTAACCTCTCAGGGCTCAGGTGGAGGAGGACAGAGCTGGGTAAGTATAACAGTAGCACCTGTCTCATTAGGTGTATTATGGGGATTGTGTGATTTAAATATATGAAATGTAGAGCACAGCACCAGCCATGTAGAAAGTGCTATGTAAGTATTAGCTATTATAATAAGGATTATTATTCATGTTATTTAAAGGATCATATTATGTTGTTGCAAGGCTACAGGGTCTGGAGTCAAGCAGACTTGGGGTGGAGAACTTGATGTTCCCCAAAAGCCTCCGTGACCTTGGGGAAGTACCTTTGTCTTTCTGAGCCTGTGTGCTCATCCGTAAAGTAGGGGTGAGAGTAATGACACTACTGAGGTCACAGAGTCGTGATGATTCCATGACACAATTGAAAAGATTGGCTAAATGAACCGTAAAGCACCTGGCACGAAGCATGGCTTCGTCTTCCTGGATGGAGATCAGGTTTGGGAGCGTCTCTCTTTGGGAACAAGTAGAACTCCTAGAGAACAGCCATGATCCTCAGAGTGAACAAATGATGTGGGAAGTCGTGCAGAAAGTGCACCTGCCCTTCGTGCAGTGTGAAGACTCAGCAGAACATGGGCCATGTTCCTGGGCCACCCTGGGACCCAAGAATGTGAAGGCCTCTGACATGTTGGGGCCTCAGCCCTGTTTGAGCGTCTCACACCTGCCACAGCCAGACCGTGAAGCACTGAGGCTGGGCTTTGTCCCCTGTCACATTGTCAGGTGCCTGCCAATGGTGACAGCATTGGACCGTCAGGCAGCCAGAAGAGCCAAATACCCTTGTGAGATACACCCCCTCCCAAGAGAGCCTTCCCTCACCTGCCAATCTCAGGTTGGTCCCGTGTTAAAGGCTCTCACAGTTCTTATCACAATTTGTTAAATATGTAAATATTTACATGATTATCGAAAGATCCGGTTGTGTGTAGCTCAGCGGTAGAGTGCTCACTAGCACGCCCCAGGCCCTGGGTTTGATCCTAAGCACTTGATATATATTAAGTAAGTTAAACCTCACAATACTCCTATGAGGTGTCTATTAATATTATTCCTATTTTACAGAGGAGGAAACTGAAGCACAAAGAGGTTAAGTAACTTGCCCAAGACCCCAGAGCCATCAGTTGGTGGAGCTAGGATTTGAGCCAGGCATTTTGGCTGGTCCCTGGTCTTCCAGATGTGCTTCTTCCTGCCTGGTGTCTCCGCACCCGCCTCAGCATTTCTCTTCCTACCAGCTTGGTTGCTGGCACGTGGTGCTCTCTCCCAGCCAGACCCTCCCTGCCTTCCCTTCCCACACCTCAACCCTTGCCTGTGCACTGGCCCCTCTTGGAAGCCTGCCATGCTGGGTGTGAGGAACACACACAAGGAAGGCGCTCTTCCCTGGGATGCCTGCTCAAGGGGGTGGGGGTGGGGCAGTCTCTGCACAGTCCTGCTGTCCTCAGCACTGTTGGTCCTGTGGGCCATGACTGAGGTGAGATAAGGAGGGAGCCAGTGTCCTTCTAAGTGGCAGGTGTGGGGTGGGGGCATCTGGCTCTGTGCACAGTTTCAGCTTTGCTAAGCCCAGTGCAGGTCTGGGCTGGAACCAAATTGCTCAGGACTCTCTAGGGTGTGGCCCTGTCCTGCAGAGTCCTCCTTCTCCATCCCTGTCTCCCCACACCTCCCAGGCTCACCATCACGTCCAAACCAAAAGGGAGCCAGCCTTCCAAGAACATCACTGGGAATGACCTCTGACTGCAGGTGCTTGGGAGTGAGTCAGGGGACCTGCATCTGGTCTCAGCTCCATGGTTAACGCAGCACACAGACACCCACACATCTCTAAGGGCCCAGGGTCTTCATTTTCAATGGGGCTTGGACACATGACTTCTAAGGTCACCTTCAGCTTCATGATTTCAAGAGAATGCTGTTACTGGGACAGCCTCTGGGGGTTTTCAGCATTGACTTTCCCTGGGAGCTTGTCCCAGAGGCCAGAAAGGAACAGAAGAAATGCGGGCTTGGAAAAGCCTAAGTAACATGCTCAGGGTCACATGGCGTCAGAGGCAGAGACAAAGTCAGATGTCTGGCTGTGACTCAAAGTCTGTGGCGGGGACTGCTGCTTGGAGACACTCAGGTGAGGTGGACGGACTGGAGTGGAGCAGGTATTTGATGGCTGCTGTACTGATTTGGGATGACATCCATTGTCCCCAGAGCAGAAAAACTTGTCCCAGAGCTGGGGACTGTCATATTTAGTGACTTTAGCCACTGGAGAGGAAGGAGGATACTCCCCAGCACAGGGGTGGAGTGGCACCTGAAAGGTGAAGGCAAGAGAGGACATGAGCCGAGGTCAAGGAGGGCCATCATCAGGGGTCCCAGGGAAGGGGACTCAAGGGGCTCCTGGACTCCAGAAGCGTGAGAGCATACTTGTGGGGGTGTCTAAACCTGTGGGCTGTTGCCTGTAGGTGTGCCTCTGGGTCCCCAGGGCATCACCTATCCTGCATACATGCACAGGCATGCTCTATTCTATGTCACAACCTGCTGCTATAGGCCTGTGCCTGGCCTTTGTGACAACACTTCACTCCTGTCACTCACCTTGGCTTTCCTGTTCCTAGCCCCCCACATCGCGGCTTGTGCGTGCAAGTGCATGCGCGCATGCGTTCCACCTTGGCCTGTGTAACTCTCTGTCGTCTGTTGGCTTCTCTTGGGTTTGTACAAGCAAGTGCACAACCTGGAAATCTCTGTCCACTCTCTTTTTCTTATTTTTCTTTTGGCACAAACACAACAACACACACACACACACACACACACACAGCCTCAGTCTATCCCTCTGCTTCTCAGCTGCATATCTGCCACTCTTTTTTTTCTCTCCAATACGTGCACAGCTCTGTGTTCCCAAGAACCCCATTAATCTTTAAAGGGCCTGGGCTATTTCTCTTCCCCACTGCCTGCTGCTTTCTTGTGGGCTAAAACCGTTAGGGGAACTCTTCCAGGCCTGTTACTGTCCTCTCAGTCCCTGTGACCTCTTGGGTGCCCTCCCCAGGCTCCATGCAGGCTCTCCCAGCTGGGTCACAGAGCAGGGCAGGCTCCCTTCTGGAGGTGGCATCCTCAGGAGCAGCTGGCTAGAAAGTAACTATGTGGGTGGGGACAGGCAGGGCTGGAAGGGATTTGTCTGCTTTGGATGCTTTTCTGTAAAAATTTTTGTCTCTTTGCCATGATGTTCCATTCATTTCAGCTGATGTCATTTTGGTGCATGGGAGTGGCTTTGACATCCACATACAGCAGGGGCACAGCCCTGACCCAAAGGTCAGGAAATCCTGGTTCTAGTTCCAGAGGAACCCCAGTTCTTTATCAGATACATGAGGGGTTTGGAACCATTATCATTAATTTAGTTATAAAATTTTGAGTGTTGAAGAGACTTCTTTATTTAGAATCTATCTGCACCCTGATCGTTCTAATTAACTCTCTTTGTAGCTTACTTGTCTACACAGACATCATACATGCACACACGCACACACCCACATGCAGCTTACTTTGCAGGAACTTTCCAACTTAGCTGGACCCCAGACCCTGTCTCATAGTGGGGCTTGGAGCAGAGGAGAGTGACTGTGTGTGTGTGTGTGTGTGTGTGTGTGAGTGTGTGTGTGTGTGTGTGTGCGCGCGTGCACGTGCGGGCACACACACACTGGGGTGCATGCTCCATACCAATTCACTGTGCCTCCCTGATTGAAACGTGCCTCGCGGTGATAATGGCCTGGGAACTCACCAGAGTGTCTATTCATCTCTGAAACCCCTCCCCTAAGAGTAAAGATCTGAGTCCTGATCCCCGTTCTTGCTGCCCTGGCCCCTTGGCTGTGAGGAAGGAAAGGGAAGCTGGGAAGCCCAGTAGAGGTGCCCCATGATCATAGGGCCCTGGAATGTCAGAGCTGGAAGGGACTTCCCTGACCTCTAGTTTAGTTGAAAGGTTTCTAAATGCTTTACTTAAAGCCTGGAACCTTAATTCTAACCTACCTGGACACGTAGACAAACAAAACCCATGAAAACCAACCGCTCCTGTTCGCTGGGTGGGAGCCCCACTCAGCAACCCAGTGGCCACTCCCACTTGCCCTGGGAGTGAGTTTCCTGCAAATAAAGCTTTAGAACCTTGACAAATACAGCTTAAACCCCACCCAGCCAGCCCTGCAGGATGGGACAGCCGGGAAGGAGACAGCTTCCCGGTTCTCCATTGTGGTCCCTGAGCCTGCAGCATCAGTGTCCCTTGGAGACTTATGAGAAATGTAGATTCTCAGATTCTACCCCAGACCTGCTGAATCAGAAATCTGGGGGTGCCCCCTGGTGATCTATGTCTCAAAAATTCTTCAGTGACTCCAGTACATGCTGTGGTTTGAGAAGCACTGGACAGGGGCAACCCCTTGCTTTACAGAGAAGCCTCTGAAGCTAGAAAGGTGCACCTTACCCAAGGTCACAAAAAGTGGCTTTGGATGATTCCAGGCCAGATTGCCTGTCTGCCAGTGTCTGTGGTGAGGATGGGGATCATTTCACCCTTCCCTCCCCTTGGCTGGTGTGAGTGCTCAGTGATGACAAAGTGGAGACCTTTTCCTTCAGGGAGAGTGAGAGGCAGCCCCTGAGGGCCTGAATGCAGGAGGAGCATGCTCAAGGTCCTAGTTGAGGACGAAGACTCAAGATGTAGCTGGTTACCGCTGGGGATGAATCAGGGGAGGCTTCTTAGAAGAGGCAGATTCTAGAGAAGACCAGACTTTAGGAAACAGCATGTTTGAGCACAGGCCAGAGTGGCGAGCAAGTGTGGCCTGAGGAAGAGACGCCTAGGGGGGGCGAGACCTGGAGTGTGGCTGGCAGGGGAGGGTGCTGGGGTGCTGTGAGTAGTAGAAGCCTTAGCACTCAGCTCACCGGCCCTGCTACCAGGTCCCCAGAAGCCTGGGGACTTCTCCCACAGAATTAGGAAGCGTTTAACATCTCCAGCTAATTAGCCACTGCCTGCTACCGACAGAGAGGAGAGGGGAGCTCGGAGCCAGGCAGCTTTGAAAGGCGGTGCTGCTCCTTGACAAAGCCGGCCGGCAGAGGTTTCAAAGACAACTTCTGAGCGGCCTGCACGTTTCATGTTCATTAGATCCTGGCTTCCCAGGCTCCAAAGACAAACAGTAGGATTTAAGGGTTTTCTTCCCTTTTTGGAGACATTTCGTGCTGAGCTGAGCTTTCAACTGGGGAGGAGGCAGTGTGGCTGTGTTTCCTGGCTCCTTCAAATCCACAGCCAGAGCAGCCCCATCTTCTTTCCAGAGGTCCCCAGAAGCTTGGTGTGTCCCCTGCCCCAGGCAGATACCCTTGGTTGGTAGGGTGTGCGGGGTAAGGGTGGGAGATGAGGGGTACAGTCCTGGATTTTTTTAAAAAACATGTTTTTAGTCATTGATGGACCTTTATTTATTTATTTGAATGTGGTGCTGAACCCAGGGCCTCACACATGCCAGGCAAACACTCTGCCACTGAGCCACAACCTCAGCCCCCAGTGCTGGATTTTAAGCTCAGTGAGAATAGAACCCTGAATCTTCATTTGTCTTCATCTTTTCAGTACCTAGGAGCTCAATAAACATTGACTGAACTAGTGAGTGAGTGAGTGAGTGAGTGAGTGAAAGAATGAATGAATGAATGTGTCAATCACGATTATTTGTCCATTGTTCCCAGATTCCTTTCCTGCTGCTATTCCCTGCCTTGTTTTGTGTTGAAGGAACTACATTTCCTAGACTTCCTTCCTTCTGGCTTCCAGATAGGTTCAGCCAATCAGAGAATCGGGAAGAAGGTGGATCATGGAGAAAGGAGAAAGCTCGGCCATCTGCCCCCTGTGTGGCAGGCCAGCTGTCTGACAGAGGTCTCTCCTCTGGTTCCTGCTGATCACCTTCCCAAAATGGCCCAGCTCCCTCTGCAGGCTGAGCTCCTGCCCTGGGACCTCTGTGTTCAGGCTTTTAGGACACTCCCTCCCCCTCCAGCCCCAGGAAGGGGACAGCTTCCTGCTCTTGCTGACTTTGAGTTGCCCTTCCTCTTCTGTCACCTGTACAACCAAGCCCCTCATTTAATCCCTCTGCTTGAAAGGTCTGGAGTAGCTTCCATGTTCTCAGTGGACTCAGAGGAGAGAATGACATCTTCCCTTAGAAACAAGTGTGAACAGTCAGGTGTGAGTGAGTTTGATCTGCCCGGGATCTGGGATCCTATACCTGGGGCTGCCTGTGATGCTCTAGCCCAGGGGACATTGCCTTTCTATTCAAGGACTGTTCATTCCCTCTGAGTTTGGCTGTGCTGCATGCTGCAAAACTAAAAGACGTGTGTCATGAGCCAGCCATGGGCTGTGTATGAGCTATGTGCATTTGAGCACATGAGGGGACTGGACAAATATTGCTGCTCTGACTGGGTTGTGTGACATATGTGTCCTTTTCCCTCACTCTGCCTTTGATCCCACTCAGCACCTGAGATGGGTGTGGCCTTCCAAGATGTCAGTCAATCTGCCGACTGCAAGACATCACCAAGCAACCCCCTGAAACCCAATCCCTTGCCTTACTTGGGTTGAACTTTCTTGAATGTCTTTCCCCCAAATAAATAGGGTTTTAGGCATGCCCTCTCTTTCTCTCTCTCTTTTGCCTGCCTCTCTGGCCTCCCTTGTGGGAATTGAGATGGAAGAGCCATCACTGAACCCCCCAAAAGGTATTTTTTTTTTGTCTCTGTGTGGCTATTTAGAAGCCAGCCCAATTCACCTGGAGTGACCTTGACTGATTCAGTCATGTGTTGCTGCAGATGTGGCCCACTCACACCCATTAGGATGACTTCCAGCAAAAAGAGAAAATAATAAATATCGGTGAGAACCTGGAGAAACTGGAACTCTGGTGCTCTCTGGGTGGGAATGTAAAATGGTGCAGCTAATGAGGAGAACATTATGGTGGTTCCTCAAAAAAGCCAACACAGGATCCCATAGGATTCAGCAGTTCCACGTCTGGGTATACATCCAAAAGAATGAAAAGCAGCAACACAAAGATACTTGCTCACTCATGTTCATAGCAGCGTTATTTGCAATAGCTAAAATCTATAAGCAACCCAAGCATCCACTGATAGATGAAAGGATAAGCAAAATGAGGTATGTAAACACCAAAGACTATCATCATCATGAAGACAGAAGGAACTTCTGAAGTGCGTTACAGCATGGAAGAACCTTGGGACATTATGTTGAGTGAAACAATCCTGACACAAAAAGACAAACACTGCATGATTCCACTTGCAGGAGGTACTGGTAGCAGTTGAAATCACAGACAGAAAGTAGCATCGTAGTTGCCGGGGGCTGGGAGAAGGGAAACAGTTATTGTTTAATGGGCACAGAATTTCAATTTTGCAAGACGAAAAGAATTATAGAGATGGATGGTAGTAATGCTGCACAACATTATGTATTTAATACCACTGAGCTGAGCACTCAATAATGGTTAAGATGGTAAGTTTTATATTTATATACTAAAATTAAAAAAAAAATTAAAAACCCAAACAATCTAAGATACGGCATAAAGACACAGCAAGATGCAAAGAGGAAAAATCCATCTGCTGCCTGCCAGACCTGTTTAGGCCTTTTAGTCTTGTCTCCGAGGACACTCACAATGGCACCGTTGGGTAGATCATCTTATCCTCATTTCACAGAGGAGGAGACGTTGACTCTAAGAGCTTAAGTGACCTTTTTCCTCTCTCACAGCCAAATGGCTGCTATGTTCTATCCATTCCCTCTCACTCTTCTGCTCTTTTTGCTGACCTGCCTGTCCTTACTGTTCCCGCTTGTTTGAAATGCTCAGACCCTCTCCAGTCTCCTAATGTGCCTGCCTGTCCCAGGCTCGCCTTCCTCCAGCCATCGTCCACGCCCCTGCCAGGGCCATTTTCTAAAACGCAAATTGAACTGCATACTTCTTTGCTTAAAGCCCTTCAATAACTCCCATCACTTAAGGAATAAGGTCCACTCTTCCTGGCAAGGCTGCAAGGCCCTCTGGGAAGTAGTCCCAGCCCCCACTCCATCTCCAGGGTGTTTCTTTTCTTCTCCCTTCCCCACCCCAATAACCCAGCCTCGGGAAGCCACAGGGTCTCTCCTACAGAGCTGTGGGCCAGGCCTCTTTGCCTTTCCAAGGGTCCTCTCCTTGCAAGTGGAGACCCTGGGACACTCTCTGGAGGTTTGGTGTCAGCATCTCCCTCCCTAGGACAGCCTGCCCAGCTGTCCTGCTCAGGCTTGGATTCCCATACCCCCTCTGTCTTGTTGTATCGCATTCGTCACACCTATTACAACCAACCGTCTGTATCTATTTCTTCTCTTAAAACCTCAAGCTCCTTGACAGCAGAAATGATGCTTCACTCATTCATTTATTTCAAAATATCTATGGAGCACCGACTTTATGCCAGGCACTTGCCAGACCCTTGCCTACTTGGATCATGCCACCGAGTGGTCTGGTGTGCATGCTCCATAAATCTGGGCCATTGTTGTTATTTTTATGGCAGGTTCCCAGCAAGGGCCCTGCCGTCCTGTGCGTGCATCCTGCATTGTGGGCGTGCCCACGGCTCTCACACAGGCCCCGCTCCCTCTGGCCCGGCACGCGACTGGAGTCCCATCTTTTCCTCTTGCTAAGAAGCTGTGGGTAACTGGGGCTTAATTAAGCACGCTTGACTGGGGTGTGATTAGCGGCTGATGTGTGAGTCAGCAGAGAGGGCCGGGTGGGAGGACAGGGATGGAGCGAGAACAGAACAGAAGGCTACGGGTACCCGGGGCTGTATTCCGAGGCTCAATGAGCCTGCTTTGTTTGACATTGAGGGGACAGGGTGGACATCCCTCAGTCACTCCTGTCCTCTAACGGTCCTCCACCTTGGTTAACGCTCAGAGCCGTGGCTGTGTGGCTCCTGTCACCCACCCCCTCAATGATTCTGCAGCTTCTATCCCATGCCAGGCATTGTCATAGGTGCTGGGATGGCATTGTGACACCTCTCATGTAACACACTGAGGGCAGTCTGAGAATAAAATATCCTGTGACATCTGCCACTGTGTGTGGGGGGGCACTCAGGACACCCCCTGGGAAAGCTCCCTTTTCCTGCCTTTGAATGTCCTGTCCTGCATGGCCTCACACCATGCACCAAGGTGACATCATCTCCACACCTGTCTGTCTCTCCATCACACCATGGGCAGCCTAAGGGCAAGGACCGTGTGACATCTGCCTCTGGGTCCTAATGCAGGCTCAGAAAACACTAGCTGCAGAATACTGTTTGGAGGGTTGAATGGACTCCAGCTCAGCAAGAAGCTGGCTGCTTGATCCCCTGGAACAGAAGTTGGCACACGATAGATAGCCTGTGGGCCAATCCACCTGCAGCTGCCCTATTTTATATGGCCCTCAAGCTAAGAATGGTTTCTATATGTAAGACAAGTTCTTAATTGACACATAATGACTGTACATACTTATAGGGTGCTATGTGGTGTCTCCATACATGTATGCATCGTGAGCTTATCCATTTTTAAAGGGTGGGGCTGTTAAGATCAAAGAACTGAAGTGCTGGGTGCTGTGGAGCACATTTGTAATCCCAACAGCTTGGGAGGCTGAGCAGGAGGATGGAAAGTTCAAAGCCAGCCTCAGCAACTTAGTGAGGCCCTAAGCAACTCAGTGAGGACCTGTCTCCAAATAAAATATAAAATAGGGCTGGGGATGCCCCTGAGTTCAATCCCTAGTTACCACCTCCTGCCCCCCTCCCCCCCAAAAAGAACAGGAGCATGGCATGGACACATACATATATGTGACCCACAAAGCTTACAATATTCTGTCTGGATTTTTGCAGAAAAGCTCTGCCCACCTCTGCCTGCACCTCAGTGTCTCGTCTGTGAAATGTGTGGCCTGACTTGGAGGTCACAATGGTGCCAAGTGATACAGTCCTGTATTCCACAGTCCTTGGCTTTGTCCTTGAAGGTCTCTTTGCACTTTCTGCCCAAATTCTGAAGGTAGCAGGTGCTCAGAGATGCAGGCCAGTAATAAGGGGGTGTGGTCACCTTGCTGTCCCCAGACCTCCCAGGTTCGACAGATATGCAGGGCTCATGTACAAGCAGAATCCAGTCCACGCTTGTGGCTGTATCTGGAGGCTTCACCCCTTCCCAGGCCAGACCCCTTCCCTTGGTGCTGGGAACCAAGTCATTAGTCACACTGTCCTTGGTGGCCGTTCGTTGGGTGAGACACCCTTAGGGCAAGGTGAAGAATTTCAGGGGTATAAAATGAAAGAGAAATCAGAACTTGCTCTGAGCCTATGCAAGTAATTAAAAACTCTCCGAGTCTCTGTTTCTTCACCTGAAAAATGGAGATAATAATTCAGCACTCACTTCCTAGGGTTTGGTGAAAATTAAAGGAAGTAATGAAAGGGGAGGGGCTTAGGAAACTCTACAGCACTGGACAAATGCCAGGATCTATTGTTACTGTTATAACTGACAAATTATGGTGCTCTGCTTTGCTACTTAGTTCCGTTTGATACAATTTAGCTTATAAGGTGGTTCTGATAGGTGGTCTGGTTCTTCAAGGTCAAGGAAGAATGTAAAACTGCTCATCAGGGTTCAAGGTAAGTGGGCTCAGGGGTGGGGACATGGAATTTTCATGCTGCCAGGGGACCTGGGTGTCTCCTGTGCTTAATCTCAGCCTGCTCCTTTGGTTGCAAGGGTTAAGAAAGGCTTCAGGGAGGATACAGCCCTTGAGTCTTAATCCCCAAACACTCATGGGGATAAAACCAGAATCAGGAGGCAGTATCACCATTGCCTCTGTAAACTGGGAGGAGAGTTTGATTTTGCTGCCTAAACAGCTGGCTCCTCCCATTTTCCTGTGGATTTAGCTTCATCTCTCTGTAACCTTGACTGATCTTGGTTTAGCATGTTATTTTTCAATGAGCTCTCTTATATGTCATTCCCTTTGTTTACTATAAGAACCCCACGTGATAGGACTATTACCCACCTATCCATTATATAGATGAAGATACTGATGTTCAGAGAAATTAAATGCCAGAGGTTACTCAAAGAGATCATCCCAACTTCCAGCGTTCTTTGTGTGACACCAACTGTCTTTCTTTACCTGCTTAGGTTTTCCCTATGAATCTGCCTTCTTCCTGCCCTTCTGGACCACAGGCCTGGGAAAAACCCCTTCTACCCACCTGTGCTGCTGTAGGTGCATGCTGCTCCTGCAATCTAGACCCACTGTGACAACAGTGAGGCTTCAGGACTCCCCCTTGCCTGGTTCTGACCTCCAGGGTCCTGGGGTGGAGAGGGCTGTGGAAGGCACATGCCAGGGGCACCAGGGAGAAGATGTCAGACTTGGTTACCATGACATGGAATATTCATGCTGCCAGGGGACCTGGGTGTCACGCTGCATTAAGTTGGTACTCAGGGCCCACTCCCTCTAGCCAAGAGATCTGCTGCCTGGCCCCTTCTCTTTCTTCTTCTTGATGCCATACTCAATGGCATTCCTGACCCCTGGGGATGCAGTCAGGGCCACTTCATAGAGTCTGAGTGTTTGACTGGTGGCAGGAAGCCTTGACCCCTCAACAGTGCCATCTGGGCTGCCAGGAGCTAGGCTGGCATGGTGGGTGGTGGGAGGCCAGGTTCAGCTCCCAAGAGCTATTTCAGAAGCCAGGCTAGATTATAATGGGGAAGAACTTCCAGCCTTGCTGTCTCCAAAGAGAAGACCCTCTTGGGCCTGTGGGAACCTGGTGGCCTCTCCCCACTGCAGTGGCCACTCTCTGCCTCTCTCATCTTCACCTTTATCTCTCAGCTTCCCGCTGTTTCCTCCATCAGCAGCATTAGGTTGGGGGTGTTGGGGTGGGCAGCCAAAGGGGGCAGAAAGGACCCAAACCACACTCCCAGGGGAAGGAAGTGGTGTCTTGGGGGATACATTGCTTTGTGGGGTGCCTAGCATAAAGAGTGATGGGGGCGCAGAGGTCATGAGATAGGAACATGCCGCCTGCGCTGCCCCTCCTCATGAGGCCACCCTGACTGCCCCTTCAGGGTCTGACCAAGCATCCCTTCTGGCTCCATGACTCCAGATGCCATTATTACTCCCAGAGCCCTTCCCAGCACCAGCCTTACCCCCTTGCCCCACAGCGTCTGCCATGCTGCTGACACAACTTGTGTGTGTCCAGGTCCCCTCCCTGCCCTGGGTCCTTCACTACCTCTCCATCACTAACTTTTGAGCATGGCACTATGGTCCCGCAGGAGCCATGTTCTAGCCCCTGCTGTCCTCTGGGCTTCCCTCTCTCCAACGGAGGCTGGAACTCTGCTTGTGGAACCAGGCAGCTCTGGACACAAGGTCTTGGCATGTGCTGACCCCACTGCTCGGACTTACTATGACCCCCTTCACCACCCACAAAGAGTCTCCGGGTTCCCCTCCTTAGGACGGCCTCCCCTCCCTGGCCTCTGTTCTCACTGAGCTGGCCTCACAATGGGGCACACGTTTTCATTTTAACAATTATCTGCAATGGCTTGCTGGTGATATTTCTCCCTAACTCTTGACAGTCAGCCACTGAGTGTTGAGACGACGTCTTTATCACCTCCGTACTCTCCGGAACAGCTCCATGCTTGGCCTACATTGATTATATTTAATTTGTTTGTAAAATGCTTGAGTTAACTAATGAAGTTCGGGGGGCGTTGGAGAGGTGCTCCAGGAGTTCTTCCTGTTCTCTGCTCCTTCCCCCTGCTCCCACCCCACTCTGGGGGACAGGGGGAGGCAGGTTTCAGAGCCCACAACACAGGGTGCCCATGAAGGGAAAATCAGCTACTGGCCTCCCAGAAAAAGAGTGGAATCTCTTCCAAACTAGTGAGGAGCTGGTGTCCCCCTATCCCTGCCCCATCCCATGCTGACATCCTTTGGACAGCGCTCTACTAAGTTTCTGGCATTTCAAGCTGGATCCAGCCTCAGAGGCTGCTCACTAAGCCCATCTGAGAAACTGCAATTGCTGTGACGTCATCAGGCTTGGCCAGCTCCAAACTAGGTCAGGGCCTGTTGGCAGGAGGCGGCTGACACCGACTGCCCAGCACACTGGCCACGTGGCTGCAGCTTCTGACTGTTGTAGTGGGTGGAGTGGCAGGGCAGGGCGGGCAAAGGTGGAGGAAAAGCTCTGATGCCAAGGCCAAGGCAAGTCGAGACGCCTCTCTGTCCTGCTCTCATGAATTCATGAACTCAGAAGCTAGCTCTTCTTTCACTTTTTTTTTTTTTTTTTTTTTGTACCAGGGATTGAATCTGGGGTGCTTTACCTCTTAGCCACATCCCTAGTCCTTTTTGTTTTTTGTTCTGAGGCAGGTTCTAAGTTGCTGAGGGTCTATGCTAAGTTGCTGAGTCTGGCCTTAAACTTGCAATCCTCCTGCCTCAGCCTCCCAGGTTGCTGGAATTGTAGGCCTGAGCCTCCTTGTCTAGCTCTTCTTTCACTTTTTTATTTAATGAATATTGGGTACTTGCCTTTTGTCAGGCACTATACTAGGTACTGGAGTAGAAAGAAGAGATCTTTGTCCAGAAATGGGGCAGATACAACCAATCACAATATGATGAGCCAGAGTGACTCCAGGGAATGTGCTGATGCTCTGGGCTGGGGGAGGGGGACAATTGAGAGGGTCTATGGAGGTCAGAAAGCCACTGTGTCCTGAGGGCCAGCTGCCTGCACAAATGCTGACTTTAAAGCCCTTTTACTCCCATATACACCCCAGCCAGTATGTGCTTAAGATCCTTCCTCCAAATCAGACTCCAAAGAAACCTCCCCACCCCTCCTCTCTGCTGGTGACCGCAGTAGCCTTTCAGTAGGGCTTTTGCTTCTGCTTCTCATTTGCAATCTATTCTCCACATTACAGTGAAAATAATCTTGTTTTCAACATACATTTTGTTTTTAAATATGTAAGAAATAGAATGATCGGTACAAAATAGAATGATTGAGAACAGTTGGGAATCAGATCATGTCACTCCTTTTTTAGAATCTACCCAGTGACTTTTTATCCACTTGGAATAAAACCCAACCCGCTGCCTGATCTACAAAACCCTTCTGACCGGGGTCTGCCTGCCTCTATGACTGCACTCTGCACCATATGGCCTTCCCTGGAAGTGAACCGGTCTGTTTCTCAAATGGGCCAGTCTCCTTCTGACCTTGAAAGGTAAACATAGATTGTTCCCTTTGCCTAGCATGCTGTGCCCCAGACTTCTTCTGGGCTGCTCTTTCTTGTCAATCAGAGATCAGCTTAATGTCAGAGAGGCTTTCCTGATGGCTAAACCAAGGTAGCCGGGAGATACTCTCTATTCTATCACTGTATTTTAAGAGGCAGTTTTATTGAGGTATAACTGGCATATTATATACCACACATATTTATTAACATGCTCAAGTGGATTCATTTTGACACATATACAACCTGGGAAACCATTGGCACAATCAAGATAGTTTAGGAAGCCATCACCTCCTGAAATTTTCTCATGCACCTTGGTAATCCTTTCCTCCTGTCCCCTTCCCTCCCCAACCCCTGCAAACTCTGATCTGCTTTGTGTCACTATAGATTAATTTGCATTTTATAGAATTTCATTACATAATTGGAATTATTTTTTTTGAGGATATGGATTTTCTTACTCAACAGTTACTTAGAGATTTACCCATGTTGCACGTATCAATAATTACTTCCTTTATTTTCCTGAGAAGCATTTCACTGAATGAATGGACATACCACCATTTATCACTCCATTCACTTGTTGATTGACATTTGGTCTGTTTTCGAGTGCAGGCTATTATAAATGAAGCTGCATGAACAACTGTGTACAAGTTTTTCTTTTTGGTAAATATTCGGCACAAAAGGGCTGAACCATACTTAATTTTTAAAGAAAATGCCCAGACTCTTCCCCAAAGTGGTTGTATTATTTTACATTCCCTCCAGCATCTGTGTATGTATGTATGAGAATTCCAATTCTTCCACAACTAAAATTGGTACAGTCAGTCTTTTATTTTTAGCCTTGTAATAACTGTGTAGTTTCTCATTGTGATTTTAATTTGTATTCCCCTAATGACTAATCATGTTAAGGATCTCTTTGCCATGTGTGTATCTTCTCTGGTGAACTGCTCAAATATTTTGTGAGTGGTAGGATCAACTTTTTATATTCTGGATACAAGATATTTGTCAGATATGTGATGTACAAATATTTTCTCCCAGTCCATAGTGAGTCTTTTCATTCTCTTGACAGTGCTTTTCAAAGAACAGAAGTTCTTAATTTTAAAAAAAATATTTTTAAAAATATACACATATACAAATGTAGATGAACACACAGTATCTTTATTTATTTTTATGTGGTGCTGAGGATTGAACCCAGTGCCTCACACATGCAAGGCAAGCACTTTACCACTGAGCTACAGCCTCAGTCCCCAGAAGTTCTTAATTTTATTGACATCTAAATTTATCAATTTCTTCTTTAATGGATTGTGTTTTTGGTGTTCTAAGAAATCTTTGCCTAACCCATTGGTCACAGAGATTTTTTTCCTGTCCTCTTACAGAAATCATATAATTTTAGATTTTACATTTAGGTTTATGATATATTTTGATAGTTTATGATATATTTTGACTTAACCTTTGCATTGTTTTACTGAATGATTTTTCACTTTGGGTATATGTTGTGTAGTATGGGTAGAATGTCTTTTCTTTTTTTCCTTCATACTTTTGTAAAACAGCAGTTGACCAGACACACAGGTCTATTTCTAGTCTTTCTATTCTGTTCCATGGATCTATTCATCTCTCTTGATGCCAATACTACATACTGAAGTTACTGTAGCTTTATAATAAGTCTTGAAGTCAGGTAATATGATTCTTCCAACTTTTTCTTTTTCAGAGTTGTTTTGGCTCTTCTGGGTCTTTTGTGTTTCCATATGAATTTTAGAATTAGCATGTCAATTCCAATAAAAAAAAAAGACTGCTGGGATTTTGATTGGGATTTCATTGAGCTGACAAATCAATTTGGGTAGAATTGATGATGCCCTAACAGTATTGAGTCTTTGGATCCATTAACACAGTATACCTCTGTGTATATTTAGGTTTTCTTTAATTTTTCTCAGCAATATTTTGTAATTTTTAGTGCACCCGGCTTATATATCTTTGATTAGATTTATCCCTAAGTAATTCATATCTTATACTATTGGAAAATATATTATTTTTTAAAGTTTTAGTTTCCAGTTGATTGATGATGAAATATTTTTGAATTTCATATACTGAGCTTGTATCTGGCAACCTTGGTGACTTGCTTATTAGTTTTTATAGATTCTATTGGATTTTCTACACAGATGATCCTGCCATCTGTGAATAAATGTAATTTTACTTATTTCTTTACAATCTGGATTCCTCTTCTTTCTTTTCCTTGCCTGATTGCTCCAGTACCATGTTGAACAGGGATGATAAGAGCAGATATCCTTGCCTTGTTTCTGATCATAGGGGGAAAGCAAATCAGTATTTCATTACTAAATATGATGATAACTGTATTTTTTAATAGATGCATTTATCAGTTTGAGGAAGTTACATTTTATTCCTAGTTTGTTAAGGTTTTTTTAAAATCAGAAATGGATGTTGGATTTTGTCAAATGTTTTTTCTGTATCTATGGACATGATCATATGGTTTTTCTTTTGTAGTCTCTTCAAGGTAAATTACATTGAATGACTTTGGAGTGTTAAACTAACCCTGTATTCCTAGGATACCCCACTTGGTTGTGATATATTATCCTTTTAATATATTGTTGGGTTGAATTTGATGAAATTTGGTTTAGAATTTTCGCAGTTGTGGTTATGAGTGATATCAGTTGATACCTTTTTTTTTTTTTAATGTCCTTGTCTGATTTGGTATCGAAGTAATACTACTGGCTTTGTGAATTTTGTAGTAGTCCTTCCTCTTCAACTTTCTGGAAAAGGTTGCATAGATTTGTTAGCATTTCTTTCTCAAATGTTTGTTAGAATTCATCAAGGAGGCCATTTGGATATGAAGGGTTTTTTTTGTTTGTTTGTTTTTTGTATTTGCAAAATTATTTGAAACTACAATTTCAATGTCTTTAGTAGATACAGGAAAATTGGGGCTATTTCTTCTCAAGTACACTTTAGTAAATCTCTGTCGCTATATTTTTAATTGTTTACACAGCTCTTTGCAATATCTAACATGTCTTATTTCCTTAAATTACTTATTTTTTTAATGTTTCTTCCTGACAAGACTGATCTCCAGAAGTCAGAGATAGTCATGATCATGTCTGTACCTGGCACAGAATATGAGCTTGATTAATAACTGTGGAATGAATAATTAACATTTTAATATTTACGTATTATGTCATGGAGAGTCTCATTTTATACCTGTGGAAACTGAGGCTTAGAGAAGTAAATTGACCAGTATCACAAAACTTCACAAATGGATCAAACACATGAACTTGCTCCTGCATAGTTTTCTCTGGAAATGTTTATGCATTAGCAAAGTAAAAGAGTAATGCTGCACAGAAACTAGACAGGGGTCTCAAACTTTGGCATGTGTGAGACTCACCTGGAGAACTTAGGAAAGATGCCAGGAACTGCATCCCTCGCAGGCTCCCCAGAAGATTTCGATGTGTATCTTGGAGAGACCACACTCAACTGTGGCCAGCTGCGCAAGTCCAGGGGCAGGAGCAAGGCTGCTATGTTCAGAGAAGGAAAGGATGTTTGGTGTGAAGGGACCTAGAGAGGGTGGCTGTGAATTCTGAGTATTTGGGACCGCAGCATTTGAAGTCAGGGTATTTGCAGATATGTGCAAACCAGCCCCCAGAACACTAAATCAACCCCAGCAAATCTCAAGTTCAGGGTCAGTTATGTGCCAGTTCCTTAGATTGTACTCCTGTGTTTCCTAAGTGGTAGATGTAGGGCCAATACTGTTTCTCTGCTTTTAATAAAAGGCTAAAGTGTAGGGGACTTTCAAGCTTTCCTTGGATAAGTTCCCAGAAATCTCACTGCCTCACCTAGCCCTGTTCCTTACTCCCTGTCTGGCTCCATGGGAAGGTGGGACCAGGATTTGTGGGAAGGAGGACAGGAGAACAGGCCCTGGGCTGCTTGCTGGGGAAAGGTACATTTAGCGGATGCCCCTCCCAGGGGCTTGGGCACAACAGTCCTCTTGGCATATTCATGGAAGAAGGAGCAGGTAGATAGAGAGACCTAGACCCTGCAACTCTGCCCTCGAGTTTGCTTGTCGTTGGAAATCCCCCTCCTCGTCCTCAGCCTGTGCAGATAAGGAAAGAGCTGGGGGGCACGCAGTGGTGACACGGGAAATGGGGGGCAGGTTCTTGGGTGATGGGGTTGCGGTGCATGCTCTGCCCCCACCCCCTGGGCCTTGGTTGCTCGTGCAGCCCACAGCCTCAGCTGGTTTCCCGCCCCTCTGTCCTCCAGTGTCACATTGGGTGAGCCTTCTGCAGCAATAAGGCAGAAGTGGCAGACACAGGCAGTGAGGACGGGTGCCCCGTGGGGCAGACGGAGAGGGAGGGCCGGAGGGAGAACACCGAGGGAGGGGGCAGAGGGCAGGCGTCTGAACTGGGTCTGAAGTGGGTGCCAAGGTGCTCCGCTGTGGGTGTGGGAGTGGGGGGTCCTCCCGGAGGCAGTTGACATAACGCTCGGCTTGGCTGTCAATTGGCCTGGAAGCTGATAGAGTCATTTGCCTGCCTTCACCACATTGGCTGGGACAAATGGAAGGGCACTTGTCCCCTGGAGGAGTCCCTGCCATCCTGTGTTGGAATGGGGCTGAACAGATGTCATTGCCTTCATGTGGGAAAAGGCGACCCTCCCTGGGCAGAGTAGCTGCTTGTCTTTGTGTCCTAGTCTCAGCGACAGGGGTCCAGGGAGGGGTCTTGGTCAACTCTTGAATGGTAGAGGAGGGAAGTCACTGTGCTTGGTGTCAGAGAGTGACACAGGCAGAATCCCCTCAGCAGACAGTATGAATGTGAGGTGGTTGATTCAGTTGGGTGTTTGTATTAGTATTTCTAGAACTGACTCATAAGTGCCCACGAACGTGTCAGCTTAAAACAACATACATGTTGGCCTCCTGCGTGTCTGTGGATCAGGAACCCAGCGCAGCTTAGCCAAAATTTCTGTCCAGGGGCTCACAAAGCTCCCGTCCCAGCATTGGCTGCCCTTAGCACCTCTCTGGGTCTGGGGCCAGGCTCCTCTTTCTGGCCACACAATTGTTGGCAGGATTCAGTCCCTAGTGATCATAGGATTGAGGTCCCCTTCTCTCGCTGGCGGCCATCCAAGGGTTTCTCTTGGCTCTTAGCAGTGCTCACAGGTCCCAACCACGTGACACTCACAGGCTCTCTCATGCAGCAGTTTACTTCCTTACAGTTGCCAGGAGAAGCTGGCTCTCTCCTGGGAGGGACCAGTCCCTCTTTTAAAAGGGGCCATCAACTGTTTAAGTGAGGCCCACCCAGGATAATTTTCCTTTTAATTAACTCAAAAATCAACTGATTTAAGACCTCGATTGCCTCACTCCATCATGTTCAGGAGTCCCACCCCACTGCAGGGAGGGAGAAATGTAGCATATTTACAAGGAGGCAGGGATTTCGGGGGTTGTCCTAGAATTCTGCTAGCATGAAATTTAACTTCATTCATTGAGGAGAGAGCGAGAGAGAGACAGAGAGAGAGAGAGAGAGAGAGAGAGAGAGAGAGAGAGAGAGTGTTTGCATTTTTAAAGATGAGCGGAATGGTGGGTGCTTGCTCTGTGTTAGCAGAACAAAGGAGTTGTAAAAATCCCACCTGCAATTCTGTTCTGCTCTGCCCTATCCTTCCTTGCTTATAATGAAAACAGTTGATAATTCAGAATTTTTACTATAAACAGTGACTGTTGCATGGATAGGAACCAAAAAGAGCATTTGCTGTATGTGCTCATTTCTTACAGGGAATTGGTGGGAATCAGCTCAGCCAATGACTGCTGCTGTTGGCCATCTGCTGGGACATGCAAATAGCTTATAGAATCACAGAGCCACAGACTGTCGGAGCCAGAAGGGCTTTGGGGATCTTGTCATCCAACCCATTCGCAGCACAGATGATGGAACTGAAGCCCAGAGAGGGGATGTGAGTTGTGCAATGTCACACAGCTGGTGGGTAGCAAGGTTTACTGGGAACCAATCAAGGGCCACTCATTCAGCCTGCAGGTCTCAGGGGAGAATGGGGAGGGGGAGATGGGTCCTAGGCTATCTCATATCCTTTCTATGACACCAGTCGGCCTCATTATACAGTCCCTGTCCCTCTAAAGGGACTGGCTTCATAGAGTCCTTAAAGTGTAAAATATTAAGCAGCAGGTGCCTTCCTTCTGCTTGGCCATGGGGAGCAGACAGAGGGGACTGCAGCCTGACCACAGATGGGGTGGCAGCAGGAGGAGGGGCTCTGCAATCTGCAGAATGGCAGTGCTCGTGCATGGGTGTGTGCGTGTGTGCGCGCACGCGTGTGTGCGTATCCAACTGAGATTAAGCCCCCAAAGCAAGACTCAACCTGGCCGCCCCTTCCCCCGTGCAGTCACAGCCTGCCTGCGACTATGTCACCTCCATCCCTCCAGCAGCCTTTATCAGTATCACAGATGCTGATTCACAAGATGCAGGTTGCCAAGGAGGGTGATTAATGGTGGCAGCTGTGGTCCCTCTTACTCCCCAGCCTTCCTGACCTTGTTCTGCCCCTCCTCTTTCCGGTTCCCCTGTCCCCTCCATTCCCCCAGGAAAGTGATAAACATTTAAGGATGAGCAGGGAGGGAAGGGACTCGGCCCCGTGGGGAGCTGCCGTGGGCCAGGCCTTGTGCCAGGCTCTTTTGTTTGTTCTGATTTGACAATGCACACGGAGATGCTGCTGGGTGTGGTGGGACGCAGAGGGGACTGTGTTCTTCCCATGTCTCTGGAGCAGACAGTGCCAGGCAGGTTTCTGCGGATATGATGGTCCCTCACTGGGCACATATGCTGCTCCTGTGGCTTCTGGTGTGCATGTTGTCAGCATGCCAAGCTCTCTTGGGTGCATCCATGTCACTCTGGAATCTTCGGGTGGAGGGACCTTTGCAATCATGCACTTTACTGGGAGGGTGTAATCGAGGCCCAGCGGAAACATGACTTGCTCAAGGTCACAAAAGGTGGCCTTTCCTAGAGGCTGCCCTCGCATCTAGCTTCCATTTTTCCTGATGCAGTTTTATTCTTCTCTGGGAGCAGGGACATGCCTGCTGAGTCTGAGATGTAGGCAAGAGCAGGGAGATTCCAGCCATGAGGGTGGCATCTCCCAACATCCACCTCCAAGCAGCTTTGCCCAGCTTCCTCCCTGATGATGGACCTGCTGTCCTAGTGGGTACAATGGACTGGGCACTGTGTGTGTGTGGCGGGTGGCACGGGGCTGCCGGGTGTGTTCGGCTGCAGTACTAACATGCACACAGAACGCCAGTTTCTGATTTGTAGGGTGTGACAGTGAGGCCTTCATCTCTTACAGTTTTGAGCCACCCAAGGAGTCCTGTGAATGGGTGACAGGGTCCAAAGCAGTAGGGCCCAGAAGTGTTTTTCCTGCCTTTATTAGCTTCCTCTGGGTCAAGCTAAGAGGCAGGGGAGAGGGTTGGGACAGCCCCCATTTTCCTGCCCTCTGTATCTTGGTGAGTTTGGCTGAGAAAGAAATTAGATCAGAGGAGACAGTTCTGGGAGCCCAGGTCTAGAAGGTCCAAGAATGCAGGCTAAGCTGTGTGGCCCCTTGTTCTGAGGAATGTTTGGTAGGGTAGGAGTCAGGCAGTGTCCCACCCTCTGAAGGCCACCAGCACAGCGACTTCAGCACCTTGGACAGGGCCAATGGCGGCTGGGACTGGGGGGGCAGGGAGGCCCTTCATGCACTTTGGTGCCTCTGCCAGGCCCACATGGGTGCCAAGGCTCCCAGAAAATCCAGGTGTGGGCCACCAACCTCCTGGGTGGACTGGACTTTCATGACTGGACTCTCAGACTTGACTGCTTAGAATTGGGCAGCAAAAAGGAAGGGGTCTGGGTCGACCTGGTCTTTGAGGGGGACCCTCGGGTGTACTGCAGGACTGCCGTGCTGGGGTGAGCGTGGGTGACCAGAGCACCTGCCCCGTAATCTTCTGCCTCTTTGCCTACCTGCTGTGAGCTCCTTGAGGACAGGAACTGAGTAGGTCTCATTCACTGCTGTGCCCCAGAACCTAACAGAGCCCCTGTTGGGTTCAGCCCCTGACTGAATGCTGAGGAGACAGGCCACAGGGAGTGAAGCCTGGCTTGGAGCTGGTTGGGAACAAAGCCAGGACATTGGAGGGGCCTCTACTGGGACATGTCCATGACCAGCTTTGGCTTATTTTCTATTGTTCTTGCTAGGAACCTCCTTCCCCAACCAGGCTAGTCTCCCCACTGTACCCCGCCTTTTGTCACATGACATGTGCCCACTTCTTAATCTCTTCCCACCCGTGGTCATCCTTCTAGGCTTTCCCACCCTACCTCCCACCGCAGTCTCTCCTCCACTCCTGGGGTGCTGACTCTCAGGACCCCTTAGCACTAACAGGGACTTTGTGTTTTACACGTGTGTCTCAGTTGCATGTTGTGGCACTCATAGTTTAAGGTTTTCTAAAGAAATTAATAATATATTATACTTAACCAATATATTCAAAGTGGTACCACTTCAAAATGTATTCAGTATTAAAAACTCATTAATGAGCTATTTACATTCTTCTTTTCAAATTCATGGTATATTTTCTGTTTGCAGCACATCTCTTTAGCCGTGCTCCTGGGGCCCCGGGAGGGGTGGGGCATGCATTTAAACAGCTTTTGGTGCAGGAATATGCCATCTGAGTGCATGTGATGTGAAATGCCACCCTAGGCCTCTCTGCTTGCTGTCAACAGGTTAGAGAGCCCCCAAGAGCTGCATCTTGGATCCATGCTCCATCTCTGCTGCTCTCCAGTCTTGTAACCATCACTGGGGACCTCATTGCTTCTGTCACCTGTTCCTGTAAGGGGGGGGGGGCGAGATCATTTCTGCTTCCTCTCTATAGCACCAGAAGGCTCTAACCTGCTATCTCAGGTTTCCCACAAATAGAAGGTGCTATATTTCCTTTTGCATAAAAGATCTCAGCCTATATGGCCCTGCATTCGATTTTACACCATCCTGCCCTCCTCTCGCACCTCCCAGAGCTGGCCTAGAATATCAAGAGGCTCTCATCCTAATGGAACTGCCCATCCACTGAGGCAACAGGTGCCTCAAGTGCTACTGAGCTCTCCATTCCTGGAGGTGACCAAGGCCAATATATTGTTGCCACTGGACTGATGCAAAAGACAATTCTGCAAGGGGGAGAAGTGGAGCAGAAGTTTAGGAAGTCCTTTTTCCCACCTTGCCATTCAATTCCTTAGTTCCATCAAGTACCTATAGACAATGGGAGGGTCTGAAGAGACGTGAGGTATAGTCTCTGTATATATTCAGTTGAGGGAACAAAACAGTTTTTTTTTTTTTTTAAATAGGGCTGGGGATCTAACCTAAGGCCTTGAGCATGCTAGACAAGTTCTCTATCACAGACTTATACCTCAGCCCTGACAAAACAGGCCCAGAAGAAATTTCTAGAAAAACCACGTGTTAGCACAGGTGCCCTGACACAGAGGAGAGACTTGTGCACTGGGAGAGCATGGGAGCTCCCAAAGCCGTAGGACCCATCCTCCCTCATACAGATTGCATTCAACCTCCTTGGACAATTCTGGTGCCCCAGGCTGCTGTCCTAGGTCCTTCCAGCTGTGTGCACAGCCCTGAGCCTGCCACTCTGCAGTTCTCCTCAGCAGACTCGGGGCTCCCCTCCTCAGCTGGCTCTGGGTAGTGAAGAGGCAGCCCAGCAGCAGAGTTAAGCATGTGTGTTCTGGAGCCAGGTCTCCTACAGTCCTGTGGCATGACTCACAAATGGCATGACCTTGAGCCGGTGATTCAGACTCTCTGCACTCCAGTTTTCTCATCCTTCCACCCAAGGGGGCTGATGGGAGTGTCTGCCTAAGAGTCATCACGACGATGGAGCAAGTTAGTAGTTGTACCGGGGACTTGAAGGAATGCTGGGGATATAGCATCACTGTCTTTGCAAAATTAAATATGTGACATGGCTTCAGCCTTCCCCAGTGGCTCCCATCCTTTCCCTGGGCAGCTGCTTTAGTTGTCTCTGTCCCCTTTACAGTGGGAGACCCAGCACTGAGCACAGGACTTCAGGAGCATGAGACCTTGTCCTCGCTCTGTCGACCACTATTCCATGAGCACAGCCAACTCCAGATGCTTAGTGTATACACCAGTGGCCTCATTATGTTCTTAGCATAAGTGTTGGTCTTCCACTGAATCTTGAGTCTATTTTTCACGTGCTGCTGAGAAATGGTTTCTACCTCATCCTGTACTTGTGCATCCAGACTTTGGCTCTCGGAGTAGAATTGTCCCTTTCTCCTTCTTTCTGCTGTCTGTGACTCCACGGCCCCAGCTGTCCAGATCTTTTTGAGGTCTGAGTCCTCTTGTTGGCAACAGATGGTGTTTCTCTACTCAGGAGCATTTGAGGGTCGGGCCAGTGGGCCACTGTGTTGATCCCACATGCTCACCATGACTGTGGCACAGAGGTCTCTGGGATGGCATGATGCCAAGAAGATGGACCAGGCTTTATACCTGCCTTGGCCTTGGTGGCCTAAATTTTTCCGCTTTTCAGAAGTGTTTGCCAGGAAGTTTTATGTTACTCATGGAGCTCCTGTTCATGGCTTGTCCCCTCCAGTCTTCATGGCAGATGCCCATGTGGCCAGTCCTACTTCTCTACCTCCCTCCACTCCAGCTGCTGGGGCTTTTCTCTGGGTTTGTGGCATGTCCGAACTTCCTCCAGGTTTCTGGGTGGCTCTGTGTTCACCATTGAGCAGGGAGCTCGTGAGGGCAGTGGACAGGCCCCTCCTCTCTGCTCTGTTTCCGCACAGCGCCCGGGCACCTCGGTCCCCTCTGCTAGCCTCATGACTAGTTAGCTCTGAGTTTCAGGCGCCCTGTCTGCCTGTCTCCCTCGAGTCCACGGAACACTTCCTGACCCAGGCTGCTCAGCTGCAGGGATGCCATGGAGGGGGCAGAGACACCAGGAACAGGAGGGAGGCTGAGAAGATCTGAGTGAGAGCAGCCAGGACTAGGTTGAGAGGTGGGGGGCCTGACCATTGCCTCTGCCTTTCTAGAATCATAGAACCAGAGCTGGGAAGGACCTCAGGGGTCTTCTAGTCCAAGCCCCTCACTTTGTAGGTGAAGAAGCCCAGGCTGGGGGAGGGGAGGGGGCTCAGCTTACAGAGCTGGATCTCCACCCCTAGCTCTGCCATGAACAAGATTAACACTTGATGGAGTTCATCTTTGAGACCCTCCCTAGAGGCGGCTCCAAATGTTTTCCTGCAGAAAGTCTGGAAAGGTGCCTTAACACTGAGGGCTAGTGGTGGAAGGGCTGCCATTCTTTGGGCATTTTATTGAAAATAAAAGACTGCCGAGTTGGGTTCCTTCAACACCCAAACACATGACTGTCTTTCCTGTTCTCTGTGCTTCTTGGTTATGCAGGTCTCTCTGTTCAGGACTCTCAGGGAAAACACAAAGAATTGACTGACAGTGAGGGGATTGATGGTTTCATGTGCAAACTCCGAGTGAGGTGTACACTGAGCCCCAGAACCCGCTGTGTGAGGATGGCTAGGTCACTCAACTTCCAAGCCTTAGTTTTCTCATCTGTAGAGATGGTAGTTCATTTCCCCTTAGGTGGAGAAATGTCTGAATCCATTTCTGAATAGATTATAAATAGATGGGTGGCTTATCAACAACAGGAATTTATTTCTTATAGTTCTGGAGGCTGGGAGGTCCAAGTTCAAGTTGCCAGGAAACTTAGTGTCTGATGAGGGCCAGTTTCAGGGTTCACGGATGGCTTAATTCACTTTTTCATTTGTTCTTTGTGGATGTACATGACAGTAGGGTGCATTTAGACATATTATACATACATGGAATATAACTTATTCTAATTAGGATCCCATTCTTACAGTTGTCCATGATGTGGAGTTTCACTGGTCGTGTATTCATACATGAAGAGAGGAAAGTTATGTCCCATTCATTCTATTTCCTATTCCCATCTCCACTCCCTTCCCTTCATTCCCCTTTGTCTGATCCACTGACCTTCTATCCCCCCCATCCTTATTGTGAATCAGCCTCTGCATATCAGAGAGAACAGTCTGCCTTTGGTTTCTTGGGACTGGCTTATTTAGACGGCTTTATTCTTGCTATGTGCTCATATGGTGGAAGGGGTGAAGAAGCTCTCTCTCTCTCTTTTTTGGATAAAGGCACTGATAGCACTCATAAAGGCTCTACCCTCACAACTGAGTCACCTCCTATAGTCCCCACCTACTAAAACTGTCACATTGACAGTTAGGTTTCAACATATGAGTTTGGGAAGATGGACCCAAACATTTGGCTCCCAGCAGGTAATAGTGTTTAGTGGTTTAAATGTTGTCATAAAAAAGAGGGGTCCAGTAGCATCACCACCCTTCTCCTTCCCACTCCCTACTTCCCACCTCTTGTCACCGGACCCCCAGGGCCCTCCTCTGCCCTCCTGGGACTTTCCCTTTGAGTGCTTCCCTGGCTTGGAGTGAAGAAGTTCCTCCTGATTCTTGGGGTACATTGTTCCCAGACAACTCCGGTCCTCTTTCTTGACTTCAAATACTCCCCTTTCTCTCCTCTGCAGTCTTGGCCGGCCCCTGTCTCTGTCTTCCATAGCCCGCAGCTTCTGGGGGGCTCTGAGCCCTCAGCAGAGAGCCTTCCCAAACTCACAAAGAGCCAAGTCCACCACCACCTAGCTGGCCAGCTCAGGTGTGGGGGGATCTCTGCTTTTTGAGGTGGGTTCGGATCTCCCAGGCTGAGCGGAGGTGGCAGAAGCAGCCACAGAGTCCCCACGGCACACCCCCATGTTGGCCAGCCATCTGAAGCACTAGGTGTGCGACTCAGCCTTCAGTGAGCCACAGAGCCTGCAGCTGTCAGACACAGATTCCCATCCCGCCTTCTGAGGTGTTGAGGAAACACTAGATGCGTCCCCTACCCACCCCATGGTGACGCGTGTGCCTCTGCCATATGCCAGCCTCGGGGTGCTCTAGTCTGCACACCCTGAGTGTGGGTGACAACACGGTGCCTCCCCTGCCTTCCAGGTAGAAGGACATGGTGCCTGCAGGGCAACCAGACAGGTGGCATGAGCTTAGCACTTCCCTTGCCCTTGGCTCCGGGATCACTGGCTCAGCCTGGCTCTGGCAGGGAAGACAGCGGGGGGCTTCCAAGCTTGGCTAGGGGGCTTCCAGCTGCTGAACATCTGCAGGCCCAGCCAGATGTGGAGCACACTTGTCTGGGGCATGTCCTGGAGAAGACGCTGACTTGGCATGGCTTGCGGCCAGGGGAGTGGAGCAAGACGGGGGATGGAAGGATTGACCTCTCAAGGCGCATCCTCATGCGAGACACCCAGATGACAGGCGGAATCTGTCCCACTGGGGCATGAGGAGGCTTTGGGACAGGCAGCAAAGCCTGCTTCCTAAGATAGCTCGTCTGCTGCTCAGCGCGGCTGAGGCAAGTCAACACAGATTTATGCTCGAACACAAATTCAATAAATACCACCAGCTCCCACCCTCCCACAGGCGACATGGTGGCCAGCTGCAGAGACCCACAGCTTGCTGTGAGGCTGAGGGCTCAGCTGGGGTGGACCAGGGCCCTGGAGGAAGGCCCTGATAAAAGGAACACTTGAAGGACCAAGGAAGCTGACCCGGCTCTCTCTGGTCCTCTCCCCACCCTGTGGAGCCTTTTCAGCTCCTGGTTGGGTGGAAAGATGACAAGACCACCCCACATCAGCCCGTCCTTGGAGAGCATCCAAGGCTCCTGCTCTGGGTGGGGCAAAGTGCTGTGCTTTTGCAGTGCCAGGCTCCGCCCCTGGCGAGGAGCGCTCTGCTCTGGGATGGTGACCCCTGAAGTATCCATCACTCCGTTCTCAGCCTGCCACTGGCTTGGAGAATCTGTCACGTCTGTGCTCTGCTCTGGCCTTGTCATTTTACAGACAAAGCCGTGGAGGCCAGAGAGGGGAAACGACTTGCCCGAGGCTCCAAAGCTGTCACAGAGTGGCAGAAATGGCTCAGACCTAGGCCTCCTGGGTCCCTGCCCAGTAAGCTTGCCACTGTCCTGGGCAGCTCCTGTGCACTCACACTCCAGAAGGGACAAGCTCCTGGCAGGGGGCTTTCAGTGCCACTCTGCTTCCCTCCAGGACAGAAAGTGGGGAGCAGAGGAGGTGTCAACAGCTGATTCCCCTTTTCAGCAGGTACGCTGGGGCCTTCCATGTCCTGCTCTACCCAACCTGTCCCCGTGGTGGTACTCCAACCACCTGGCCTCTACTCCCTGCCCTTCCCCTCCAAGGCCCCCAGAGCCGACTGTCATGGAGTGGCCTGCAGGGCAGTGTGCAGGGGTCCTCCGATGCATGGTGGTGGCTTCTGGGCATCATGGCTAGGGGACAGCCGCCCTCAGAGCCTGGCATGCTCTGGGGAGCCTGATGCCCCTTTCCTCTGCCAGACTTGAGGGCCAAGAGCTTCTGTCACCACAGCTGCTGCCCTGCCGGGGGCCCCATGCCCGCCACCACTGATTGCAGCGTGTGGCGTTCATTCCATTTTTAACAGCTCTGCTTGGCCCAGGCTGCCTGAGCCGATCCAGAGGAGGGCCCTGCTCTTGATTGCGGAACTAAAAATACCAGCGAGGCTTCTGATGAGAGTAGAGGCCTTGGCCTCCCCTTCGCCCAGCCCCCTGGCTCTTTACTGCCTTCCTGCTGAGTGGCTTGGGGAGACCCTGGAAGCTGAGGGGCAGGGAAGCCCTGTCACTTCAGGGTCCTTTGCAAGCATCTGGGTAAGATGCATATGAGTAGCTATCCCATGTGTGGGGACCTGCAGGCATGTGGGGACTTTCTGGATGTTGGGACTCCTACTCCTAGATACGTGTGTGTGCACTATTGGACATAGTCTCATGACATCTTGGGACTTTAGGTATGTGGTTTGCTGTGGAGGGAAATCTGGAACATTCCCAGTCTTCTGTGTGCCTTTCCTCCCTCAATTCCCACTTTCTGTCCTGGTCAAATCCTGTAGAGGTCACTTCCTGCATGATCTCTCCCACCCACCTGCTCCTTTCTGGTCCCTCTGCCTCTGCTCAGGGCTCAGGGCCCTGCCTGAGTGTTCCCCTGGCTGCTGGAAGCCCCTTCCTGCCCCTAATACCTATCCATGTCAGTCATTGCTGTTAGATATTTTTAAAAATAACTCCTGCGAGTCACTCTTCCATTTCTAAACCCAACTCCTTGGCTCATCATGTAAGACCTTCCATTATCTGACCTTAGCAGGTTGTTTTAGTCTGATTTCCCTTCACTTTGGGCTATTCTAGGTTCATGGAATAAGTCCCAGGGTCATCCTGCCTGTTTCTCTGAGGTGGTCAATCTATGGGAGGCTGAAGGCAAACCATTTCAGAGAGACTATAGATGAATTTAAGTACCTAGCTCATGGGCCCTTTTGCTGGAGAAGGGGGCTCTGGAAAAGGAAAGTAAAACTTGTCCTGGTAACCTGGTTGCTAGGTTGTTGCCTGGTAAAGCAGCCCACTAGGGTCTTTTTAATTAAAATCCATGTGGATAACCTCACTGGGCAGGTTGGAGATACCGACGTCCTCCTCAAGGGCACTCAGGGACGCACCAAGATATTTCAGGTTCTCTACCACTATGTATGCTGGGGCTTCACCCTGGGCCCTGCCTGGGGGGCTGACACCCAGGATCCAGCCCCTGTTGGATTATCATTGACTTCATGGACAGAGAGATGAGATGGTGTCTGACCATACAGGGCTCCCCTGGCCTGGCCTAGGGCACTTGCCCATCTGGCCCAGGAGAGCTGTTTGGGAAAACACTGAGTGACCTAAAACTCTACAGACTCCACTCCCCCACCTTCGGCCCTAGCCCGCCACCTGCCACCCTAGGCTCTTGAGTGCCAGGGCTGCTAGGTCATCCTGAGAGCAGCTAAGTGGACACTGAGGCCCAGGGAAAGGAAGGGGATTCTGAGCTAATGACAGCACTAGAGCCCCCGGCCTCCAGCGCCCTCGGTGGGTGTTTGTCCCTCTGCTCACCTACGGTGCCCTTCTCTCCCACTGACATCCCGCACCTCCCTCCAGGCCCGGCTCCCCCGGCCTCCCATGCATGACTAAAGCCTCCCTCCCGCGTGTCCTTGAGCGGCTGCTCTCCGCATCCTGTCATGCCCATTGACCGTGAGCTCCTGAGGACAGGGGCTGAGTTGGTTCCAAGGGTGGGCCTAGTGTATACATAAGGGCTCCAATGTCTACTGAATGAATCAATGAACATTCTCAGCGTCCACCCTACTGAGCTGGCCTGGTTACTGCGTGGGAGTCCACACGGACTTAAGGCCCAGTGATGCAGTGGTATGAGGCAAGTGGGGCTGATGCGTCCCTGTCCTCTTGCTGGCTGCTGACCTCACCGCCCGGCCACGGCGCACACCAGGCTACGTACGGAGGGCTGCCCTTTCTGGAAACCTCTTCTCTCTGCTCACCTCTGTCCCGAGGGGCTGGAGAGTATTATCTGCCTTTTTTTTCCTTGTTGCTGCTGGACTCAGCCCCAGGGAGAGTAAGAAGGAAGGAAGATGCACGGACAGACCCCAGGGAAGAGTTAAGTGAGTGCCACATTTTGTTTCTCTGGGTTCCCTGGGTGTGAGGAGGGTGGGTGTGGACAGTTTTACTGAAGGTCCTCCTTGGTGGAGCTGCAGAGCCCAGGGCCCCTTTGTCTCCTCCACCTCTTTCAGGTCTGAGGCATGGAGCTCTGACTGCCCAGAACAGAACCCTCTTCACACCTGCTTAGGGAACAGGGATGCCTGGGAAGGATGCTGGAGTGCCCTGTGGGGCCCGGGAAGAGCCTCCAGGACCCTGGAGAGCTATGAAGCTCCCAGGCCCCAGGGTTCTGCCCCGCCTCTTCCCACTCCAATGCCATCAGGCCTGTCCCTGCCGCTCCCTCAGCTCCATTTTCCTGCCTGGCTCTGCGGATCAGCTTTGCTTGCTCATCAACACATGCTCCTAAAATAGATTATCTAGCTCCCCCAGCCTGCCCTGAGTGCCTGACCTCAGCTTCAGGCCCTGCCCCAGTTGGAGGCCCAGGCTCTGGGCCCCTGAGTTCCAAAATCTTAAGACAGATTATCCGAGTGGCTCTTGGTCAGCCAATGAATTATCTCCTGCTGAATCGAGGGTAGGTGGTACTAGATGCTGCCTTCTTCAGGTGGGGAGTGGACAGCTGTGCCGGAGGGGGAGCCTGGGCACGTGGGTCTCATCTCTATGGCCTTAGTTTTGCTCCCAGGCCAGTTAGGATCCTGGGAAGGCAGTGCCTAAGTCCTTTTTGTGTTGCTGTAACAGAATACCTGAGGCTGGGAAATGTGTCACGAATAGATGTTTATATCTCATGATTCTGGAGTCTGAGCAGCCCAAGATCATCAGGACAGCATCTGTCAAGGCCCTTCTTGCTACAGTATCCCTGGTAGGAGGTGAAAGGGCAAGAGAAGGAGCTCATTCCAAGAGTTCTTTTATTAAGACATTAAACCCACCCATGAGGGAGTAGGCCTTATGGCCTAATTACCTCTTACAGGCCCTACCGCTTCATCCTGTTACAATGGCAATTAAAGAGACCTTAGCATGAGTTTAGGGGGGGACCAACATTCAAACCATAGCAGGCACTTTCCTTTCCAGACCTATGAATATTATCAAACGTGCACACAAACATGTTCCTGTAACGTGTGCTGGGCAGACATGGAGCCCCTCCTGCTCTGGTGTAGGTAGAGTAGCTCAGAGTTTGGGGATAACTTGTTTCACAACTATATAGATAAGTAATGCACTCCTGTGCCTCCTGGTTATCCTCAGGAGATTGACATTTTGTGTGAAGAGTTTTAACTCATTTTCCAATTTGGCTAGTAGAAGGAGTGTGCAGTACCCCAACCTCTCTTCCCACCACGCATTCAGGCTTGAATGAAGGCCACCTCCACCACGTCCTGGCACTTCCCTGACAATCTCTCCCACCTTCATCTCACCTCCTACCTGGGGGTGTCTGATCTTTCTGACTCAGGGGAGCCCAAGTTACATGAAGATGTGGGCAGGAGTCAGGACTCTGACTGGTGTGTGACGGGGACTCCGTGGCGCTGTTGGGAGGGCCTCTAGCATACTGATCCTGAGCAGCAGGTGGTCTCCTGGGTCTGCTCTGAGCACACTGCCCATTTAATGGTGTTTAATCCTTTTGTGGAGGTTCAGTATATGTCTACAAATTCTTTGAAGTTCCCTTTAAAAGGTGGAGTCTAATTCACTTCCCTTAAGTGTGGGCTGGACTCAGAGATTTGCTTCTAACAAATAGCAACAAGGCAGAAGTGATGGCCTGTGACTTCTGAGACTAGGTCATTCAGAGCATGGTAGCTTTCTTCTGGCTCGAGAGGAAGCAGCTGCCCTGTCATGAAGCCACTCCGGGAACACTATGGGGACCCCCATGTGTGAGGAACTGAGGCCACCCGCCCACAGCCATGTGAAAGCAACATCTTGGAGGTGGCTCCTCCTGACCCAGTCAAGCCTTCAGATGACTGCCCCCTGCCGACGTCTCGATTGTAACCGCAGAGAGGATCCAAGCCAGAGCCACCCAGCCAATGTTCTCTCACAACCTCGTGACCCATGCAGACTGTGAGATAATGACTACTGCTGTGTTAAGCCAGTCAGTTTGGGGAGAACTTTTTACACAACTAGATAGATAAGTAATACACCCCGTGCCTCTTTGTCATCCTCAGGAGTTTGATGTTTTGTGTGAAGAGTTTTAACTCATTTTCCAACTTGGCTAGGAGAAGGATCCATGTCCATTGTCACTTGGGTCCATGCGCCATTCATGTGCTGTGTGAGGGCCTCTCACCTGGGAGTCTGGGAGGAGGGCTGAGTGTTACCACCTTTCTCTGATGGGTGTTATCCTCCCCTTCTCTGGCCTTTGGAACCCCCATTCTAACCACTTTTAGGAAAAAATGTCTTGTTTTTTAATTTATTTTTTATCGGGACATTATAATTGCACATAATAGTGGGGTTCATTGTGACACTTTCATACGTGCACATAACAGTTCAGCCAGGCGACCTCTGCTTTCTCTCCCTTCTTCCCTTCATCTGGTCCCCTTATTCTACTGAAGTGGTCTCCCTTCAATTTTCACAATGCACACCCCCCAACACACTTATTATTATTATTATCTTGTAAGAAAAGCTCTTTTCCCCAGCTGTCTATAGCCTGAGCCTTGAGCCCCAACCCTGAGGCGTGTGCATTATCCGAAGGCTTCATCATTCACCCCAAACTCTTCTGCTCTTGAAGCTTCCACAAAGCCTTTCAAGTTCCTTGAATGACTGGGTCGTATGCCGAACTCAGTGGAGCCCAGTAAGCAGTGATTTGTATCCAGCTGCAAGTCTACTGCAGAAAAATCCAGGATTCAAGTCTAGACGTTTTAATCCTGGTCTTGCTACTCACTAGGTCTTGTGAAAATTGCACAATTTCTTCTAGCCTGTTGGGCCTGGGTCATCTCATCCGTAAAAGGGGGCCAGTACTATTTGTCCTGTGTTCACATATGATTGCTGTACGGAGCAAAAATAAATAAATAAATAAGTGAGAAGTGTTACAGGAACTACAAAAACACTTGAGAAGTGTGAGGGTTAAAAACAAACTGTTCCAGAATTTAAGGTTTATTCATAAAATGAGCTAGCGTTTTGTGATTGCTAACTCTGCACCAAAGCTTTGCATCCATTACTGTATTTAATCCTGACAAGGTATTGCTGCCCTGTAATTATTTAGGATCTGGAACCCAAGGCTCTGGGAGGTGAACTGACGCTCCATGTCCGTGTCTTCTTCAGTCCCAGGCGTGGCCATCCTTCCCGTCCCAGGCCCTGGCTCCACTGGCTCCTCCCTGAAGAAACCAGAGAGAGACCTACAGAGTCAGAGATTGTCCCTGGTTCTGGCTCTGAGTTCTTCTGGCTGCACCTTGAAAGCCTCAGCTGCTCAGAAGATCAAGATCCTGAGGGGGGCGGGAAAGGATCTTGAGTAAATCCCTGTAGGCAGGGCCCAGCTGAAACCGTCCTATCATGGGGGCATTCTGGGGTGGGGCTGGGGTGAGAGTCAGGGGTCTGAGTGGCAATGAGCTGAGGCTCTCTCAGGATTAATAAACCATGTCCCATGTGAAGGCAGAGCAGTTCCATACCTAGAGGAGGAGAGCTGGTCAGTGAGACGTTAAAAGCAGATTTGCTATAGATTAGTGCTGGGTGATGATCCCTGAGGGAGGTCTGCATCCATTAGCACTTGTGGCTTTGCAAGGCCTTTGACTATTTCCCCATTAGGCTGAGCAATGGCCTCTCCCCTCCAGGTCAGCTGTTTAGGCCTGGAGAGTTGCTGGAGAGTCAGGCTGCCAGAGCCACCCAGAGCCCGGTGTGCTGGGGCCACGGCTGCCTCAGTTGTCCTCTTAGAGATGAGCATGACCCACCCCTCTGCAGACCCTCTACTTACCAGCTGCTCTTGTTCGTCCCCCACCTTCACTCCTTACAGGTATAAAGAAGAATTTCTAGACTTTCCCTCAGGCCTCACCCTAGTCGTTTTGGATGAGGTCATGAAGTCCAAGTCCCCTGACCTGGGTCACCCTGCCCTTTGCTTTTTGCAAGACACCATCCTCTCTTTGAGCAGTTTTTCCTTAGAGCTGCACACAGCCTCTTGGGTGAGGGTGGGGGTAGGTAGAAGGGTGGCGGTGTGGGGACAGCCACAGCAGGGGAACTTTTTAACAATGACAGTGGCAGAGGCTGGGTGTGGGGACGGGGATATATCTTCCCTCTGAGCCTGAGAAATCTCTCCAGTTATTGCTTATGGCCTGGTGAGTGTTTTCTCTGGCTCTGAGAGTACCTGCTTGCCACCCCTGTTCACTGGGGCTGGAGCATTTGTCCCCCACACGAGCAAAAGGTCAAGAAGCTGCTGAGTTGCATTTTCCTCTTCCCCTGCCATGTGTGCCTGAAGATGACTCATCCTCTTCCCTCTCGGGCCTTCTCGGCCTCCCTCCCTCTCTCTGTCATAGGATCTGGGGTAGAATCACTGCCTGGGTTTCTGCAAGTTGTGGGCTCCCAGATTCCCCAGCAGGCATCGGGAGCCCAACCTGGAACTGTGAGGCTCGGGGCTCAGCCACCTTCATTTAGTCTCTGAAAATCCCTCCCAGTAGTTCCTGTATCCAGGATTGTGCTAGGTACTCTGGAGGTGGGGGGTGTGACTCCTGAACTCACAGGGCCTGTAGTTGAGCAGGGCAGAGGAACACGAAACATGAACCACCCAGGCCACCATGCAATTAACCCTGTGACCTGAATTATAAGGAAGAAAGCACGGGGAGCTTTGAGAAGGCAGGAGAAATTGCACATTTACATGGAGATGGGGATGGTTAGGACACCCCCTCACCACCCGCAAAGAACTGAAAGCTACCATGAGTCCTGAGGAACAGGAGAGTTGGAGTAAACATCCTCAGAAGAGGAACCAGCAAATGCAAAGGTTCAAAAGAAGTTTGGCACTTGGAAGGACATCCAGCAATTGTACTCCAAAGGACTTCCTGCAAGGAAATAAAGATATATGTAAAAGGAGGTGTATACAAAATGTTCACAGCAGCATTATTCATATGGCCTCAAACTGGAAGCAACCCAGACACCAACCAACTGGTGAATAAACAAACCAGTAAATGCTTGCAGTGGAAAACTCTAGAACAATAAAAAGGAACAGACCACATACATATACAATCCAGGCAGCAATGTGGAGGAACCTCCAAATGTTAGCTGAGTGCAAGGAGCCAGCCACAAAGAATACTGGCTGCATAATCCCATCTATATGAAGTTCTCGAAAGGCAAAACTAGTTTATAGTGATAGAAATCAGATCAGCGATGTCCTGGGGCGGGAGGTGGGTTGACCAGGGAGAGCTATGAGGGAACTCTATGAGGTGATAGAAGTGTTAGGAGGGAGCAGCAGCTACACAGGTGCATACATCTGTCAGAAGCAATTATCTCTACGCTTAAAATGGGTGCATTTTGTTTTATGTAAATTATTTTGATAAAGTTGATTTTGGGAAAAATTTCATCTTGGAATGAGTATAGTATAGAGAGTCTACATTTGCACAAACAAAACAAGACAAAAATGCATTGTGATTAGAGTTGTAAAATAAAAATAAACACCCCTGCCCTCTGCATGGAGATAGAATTGGAAGGGAGCAGGTGAGCGGGAATGTGCTGCACAGGTCCGGGCAAGCCAGGACGCCTTGTGTGCTGCGGTGACAGTGGAGAGGAGGGGCGGGGAGGGGGGCCTGTACCTCTCGCTGGGGCCTAGACCTTCGTTCCCTCTGGCCAATGGGCTGTCCTTGGCCTTCAGCTGGCCTTGGCCCCAGGGTAGACTCTGATCCCAGGCGAGAGCAGGGTGTGCAGGGGGAAAACTCAATCTTCTGTAGTGCACTTCTGTAGGCAGACACACTCCAGTCAGCCCTGCCTTTGCACACGTGTGAGCTGGGCCAGCAGGCACTCAGGTCTCACCCCTCCACCCCCTGGTTACTGCACTCACACAAACCCATCCTTAGGGTCACACTCCCTGATGCCAAGCCCAGGCACACCTGGGGCTGGGTACCACAGAATTTTGGCAGCCTGGAAAGACTCGGATTCAAATCCTGACTCCTTCACTTGTCAGCCGTGTGGCCTCAGTTTGGTGGCATCTGTCTCGGTCCCCTCATCTGTAAAATGACAACAATAACCGTGACACGGGCCTCACACAGAGGCTGTGCAGCAGGGCCAGGACAGATAAAGGACAGCAGCGGCAAGGTTCCCACGCATCCTAAAAGCTTGCCTGGATGATCCGCATTTCACACTCACTCTCACTTTCATTCACACTCCAAAATTAGCAGAAGGTGTGGCAAGAAAGGGCAATTCATTTCTCTGTGAAACCATTCATTCGCTCAGTGTACCCCCTTCCTGCTCTAGCCCTGCCTCCCCTTCTGGCCTGACTCTCCTGGACCTGCCCAGGAGCACACGCCCATCTTTCTCCAGTGGGCATTGGCCAGTCCTCCATTCTGTGCTCCTGCAGGCAGGCAGGGCTGGGGGTGCCGAGCTCAGCTCTGCCCTGTGAGGGCCTGGCTCCTTCTTCAAACCATCCTGCAGCCCTGCACCTGGGCCCCAGGAGCCAGGCCTGCTCCCAGACCTCCTGGGAGCCTTCGGTAATTGGCTCAATTAATCTGTGCAATTAGCCACTTCTGGTTGACTGCATCGGCTCCAAGCTGATCAGCCTCTGTCACATGGGCTCAGCCTGCATCCACGGCCTTGTGCCAGGCCCAGGGCTAGGCACAATGGCAGAAGCAGAGGGGAGGAAGAGAGGGCTCCCTCTCTTGGACACACAAGCTGCTGGGCTAGGAGTCAGGCTGCCAGCAAGAGAGTACCTGGGGTGCATCCTTGGGGAGCACCCCCTATGCCTCCTGTCAGCCACCCCATTCCCATCCTTTCATCCTGCTCTCTGGTCCAGACCTGCCTTCCCAGCAGCCCCCATGCAGAGTCCCCAGGCTCTGCCTGTCTCTGCTCTGGCTCCTCTGGTCTGCATGAAGAGGTGAGCTGTCACAGGACAAGTAGCCTGTCTGTCCTGTTTACTGTTACCTGACAAATGGTTTCATGGAAAAGTTTTTTAAATAATCCTTAACTTGCTTGAGCCCACCAATCATCCTTTGAGGAAAATGTTGTTGGTATCTTCATTAAGTGAGTTTCTGGGGGGTGCAGTGACCCATCCAAGGTCACAGAGCACACCTGCCTGTTTTATTTTTGATACTGGGGATTGAACTCAGGGGCACTCAATCACTGAACCACATCCCCAGCCCTCTTTTGTATTTTATTCAGAGACAGGGTCTCACTGAGTTGCTAAGTAGCTTGCCATTGCTGAGGCTGGTTTTGAACTCCTGACTCAGCCTCCTGAGCCGCTGGGATTACAGGCGTCTTCCACCATGCCTAGCTGCACACCAGTTTTGAAAGGAGAAGTGATGGGCTCCGTTCAGTGAACTCTGCCCTCTAGGGGGTGGGAATCAGTGGTCCTCTTTTTTTTTTTGGTACAGAGAATTGAACCCAGGGGTGCTTAACCACTAAGCCACATCCCCAGCCCTTTTTATATTTTATTTAGAGACAGGGTCTCCCTGGGTTGCTTAGGGCCTCACTGAGTTGCTGAGGCTGGCTTTGAACATGCAATCCTCCTGCCTTGGCCTCCCAAGATGCTGGGATTACAGACATTCGCCCAGCTATGCTCCTCTTTCTTTAGAGAACCCTAAGGCCAAGCCTGCTCACTTCCCCTAGCCCACTGGCTAGAGGCCAGGCATGGAGCTGACTGCCCTGCACAAGTCACCCCCATTCCCGGCCATGTTCGTGCCTAGAAGCAGAAGCCCCAGGGTTTGGAAGTCCAGCTCTATGTTGTGTGTGGGGGGGCATAGGGAGCGGTGCTTCTTCCCAGCCCCACCCAGCTAAGCAGCTGTGTGTGGCCAGGAAGGGCCGGGAAGGGCCAGGAGGCCCCAGACTACAGCAGGCAGAAATTGATTTGTACTCTGCTGGGGCATGTGGGGAGCAAAGCTACCTCCCAGGAGGCCACGAGAAGGCAGGCAGGAGGTTGACAAGGACAGGCATGATGGCAGTGGCAGAAGGGAACTGGCTGTCTAATGCTTCCTTGGAGAGGACTTGAAGTGGGGAAGGAAGAGGGGAGGGAGAAGTGGAGGGCAGGGGAGGAGCAAGGGTAAGCCCCCCTGCTTCCATTCTTATTTCACTCCAATTCTCAGTGCATTGAACAACATAATAGGGTTTGGAATGAGATCATTGTGATGGATTTGAATGTGTGCCCCCCCACCCAACTAAAAGATATGCCTATGCTCTAATCACAGGAGCCTGTGAGTTCAGACTTCTTTGTAAAAAAGGGTCTTCACAGATGTGATTAAGTTAAGGATCTGGAGATGGAATCATCCTGGATTACCCAGGATGAACCCAAACCCAAGGACGAGTGGGAAGAGACGCAGAAGAGAGACCAGAGAAGGCTACTTGCAGATGGACGCTGAACAGGGTGATGCAGCCTGCAGGTGGGGGAGTGTCCCGGGCACCAGGAACAGGAAGGAAGGGGCAGGGTTCTCTCCCTGAGAGCTGTGGGAGGGAGGACAGGTGGACTGCTGACACCTTGATTTTGAATTTCTGGCCTCAAGTACTGTGGAGAATCCGATTTTGTTGTTATCAACTACCCAGTTTGTGGTAATTTGTTATGGCTAGGAAACAAATAAAATCATCTTTTTTTTTTTTTTTTTAAATAGAGAATCCTAAGTGTAAAACACAGTTTAAAAGTCATCTCTGTGACCCAAACTGAGACGCAGGGGGAGTCTTGGTCCCTACAGGCAGGTGGCAGACAGGACCAGAGTCTGCCTCAGGACACAGATCCCAGGTACGTTCAGGCCACGATGCCCTTCGCAGCCCCTCCCAGGGCAGGCTGGGGGGCTTTGCTCATTTCAGGAGGGGGAACCTGATCATCATTTCCAAAGGCGCTGCCCCACAACACAGGTGCCTTGCCAAATTTGGCTTGGATGCTCCTCTGGGCCTGCATCCCTCTGGGGTCCTTGGAGATGGGCCAGGGCTGGAAAACCTAGGGACTTCCCGGGGGTGGAGACATGTGCCTGGTCTCTGAAACCCACTCTGGGCTGAACGTTCATGCTTTCCCCCCATCACATATCCAAATCCTAACCTGCGTGGGGTGGACTTGGAGGCAGGGCCTTAGGGAGGTGAGCAGGTCACCAGGATGAGCCTTCATGAATGAGATCAGAGTCCTCATGGAAGGGACCCCTCCTCTTCTCTGCCCCGTAGGGAGCCTGACTGTGCTACTGTGTTGGGGTGGGGGTGGGGTGTACTGTGCTTCTTGCTGTCCTCTTTTGTAGACAGGTGCTCTTTGAGATTGAAACACCCCAGGGTTCCCAGGAAGTGGTAAGAAGGCTGAGGAGATGGGCTGAGGAGACAGCTGTGGAACCAGGAGCCAGAGGCTCTGGGCTCAGCCACAGGGTGACCTTGGACTGACATTCCTGTCTGGGCCTCAGTTTCCTCCTGTTAGATGGGAAGGGGTGCAGGGACTGGGTGGTTTCTGGGATCCCTCTCAGCCCTCATTTTCTACAGCTCAATCTAGGAAAAATGGAAGAATACTCTTTGGGGCCAGGCCACTACTCAGACTGTCCCCATCTCTAAAGCCCCTGAGCAGGGCAACTTTTCTACTTTTGACTCTGAGCTGTACTTATGGAAGTTAGGCAGAAGCACGAGGCCCAGGGCTGGCGGGAGTGCACTCGGGGTGGACGGGTCCCTTCCTTTCTTAGGAGGTTTCGTCCCTGCAGCCCTGGATCTCTATGTGGGGTGCCCGGTTGCCATCACAGGCTGCTGCCCACCCCCTCCGGGGTTATGACAATAAAGACACGGTGACGACTATTTGTGGAGTCACTAGGCTGTGCCAGGTCTTTACATGCACCATCAATAATTCTCATAACAATGCAACAAGGCAATCATTTCTTCTCTGTTTCATGGATGAGGAAGCTGAGACTCGGAGGTAATAAGTGTCTTTCCTGAGGTCATAAGTTGCAATACTTCCTGTGTCACCACCCACAGTTTTCCTCTCAATAGCATGCACAACGTGGAGCGGAGCCACAGGAGACGGAGGAGAGCTGGGGGCTGGAATGCCACAGCCGAGGGGGGAAGCTGCCAGGCCTTGATCAGCGCTGTGCCCTGCAGGCCCCTACTCTCTTCCTGGGGGTGCTGGAGAGGGACATGGAGATAAGAGGATCCAGGGTCCCCACCTGGTACAGGCGGGAGACAGGACACTGAGGGCAGAACCAGAAAGCCCAGAGGCAGTCACACTAGTGCACCTGCTCCTCAGGGTACCTCTGCTGGACAGGGCAGGCCTGGGTGGCCTCACTGCAGTCACATCTGATGAGCTGAAGAGGTCACAATGGCCACTGCTTGGCGAGCCCTTTTCCCCTTCTGAGCATGGTTCAGACCCAGATTCTGGTCTCCTTTCTCTCTGATTTCGGTTTTGCCATCCAAGAGGCCCAGATGGCCTCTCAGCCTGCTTTCCTCCAAACCTTGGATGTGGACTGTCCCCTTAGTCCCTAGAGCAGTGCTAGGCCCACAAACCTGGAGATCATCTGGGCTGCCCCCATATGTTGGCCTTTGTTCCCAATTGTCCTTGCTCCTTGGTCTCGCCTCCTTTATCCAGAAGAGGGGTTCAGTTTCCTCAGGTCATGCTGAGCGTGACTCTGGCCCTGGCTTCCTGGGTAGGGATGGAGTGGGAAGTGAGGAGGCCCCAGGGCAGGAGCAAGCAGCACAGGGCTGACAGCCAGCATGGGGGGAGTGTTGACATTGTCCCTCGAGTCAGGTTCCCAAGGGCACCCACAAGCATGGCCCAGATGTGCCCCTTCTCTCCCAGATGTGTTCTTCACCCTCAAACTGCTGACATTCGCCAAGCAGTGCTGATGTGGCTTGGATGAGCTATTTCTCTTCTCCTTGTGGCCCCAGGGCTTCAGTGCCCCTGGCTCTAGAGGATGTTCATAGCTCCCTTGGTGGCCAGGTGGAGCTCAGGACCACACCGGGAAACAGGATGGGGAGGGGACCTGCAGGAAGACTCATTTCCTGACTGACTGACAAACGGAGCGATAGCATCTCTCCTGTCCCTCCCGGGAGCCTGCTTACAGAGGAGTTCAGCCCCAGCCATCTCCTGCGTCAAATGCACCTCTCTGTCCTGTGCAGATAAACTCATCACTCTGGAAGGCAGGCAGGTAGCACCCGGAGGGCTGTGGAAGCAGGTGGGTGTGGGAGGGTGTGTGGCCGCCTAAGTCCCGCACCTGGCGGCTGGCAGGGTGGAAGTCTTGCCAGAAGCACTTCCCTCTTCTTCTGTCCTTCACAAAAGGCCTGGCAGGATGGCGGGTGAGGGCCTCCCCACCCTACTGGAGGAGTGGCGGCCAGCAGATGAGCTGTCAAGCCAGACAGGGAGAGAGAGGCAGAGGGCACTCAGCCTTTAGGTCCACAGGGCAGGGCCCTCAGGTCCTCTCTGGATCCCTAGCTGAGGGCCCAGAAATGTCCCAGGGAAGGGGACTGGGAGATGACCTTTCCTCTCTACTTTCCTTAACTACAAAATGAACTTACAATGTGAGACAGTAAATCGGAGCTCTTCTTTGGTCTTGAATCCCTTTGAAATCTGACAAAGGCAACAGACATTCTCCCTGTCCTGTGTATGCGTGTGTGTGCACGTGCGTGTGTATGCAAGGACACTTACACGTTTGCCTACTATTTGTGGGAACTCATCAAATGCCCAAGGGCTCACCACCGTGTCCAGATTCAGGAGTCTGAGATGCCCAGTGGAACTGCCTTGAGCCTGGGAAGGCCCCAGGGCGAGGCACGGTGGGGTCAGGCACCTAGGGCTGAACTGGTGCCATCCTACACTTGCTGGCAGCCTCTGGGTGACCTCAGAGTGAGGTTGGCCTGACCCTGTGAGTGCCGCCATTTGGCATGAGGACTACTCTCTCTGCAGCCTCCCATGTGCACTCTAGATGTCCCCTGGGCCACCTGGTGTATGACTGGAAGGTGGGGCAGTCAACTGTTGGAGTTGCGCACACTGCACTGAGTAGGAGGAGGGCCATCAGTGGGAATAAGAGCAGCTGGCATGGGGACTGTCACCAGGCTGGGCGTGTCCCAGGTCTCAGCCTGCCAGGGCTTCTCCTATCCTGCTCTGAATTCCAGGATTACCCAGGGTGACTAGATAGGCTGAAAAAAAACTTGCCTTCTGAGCTGGAATCTGCTCATACCCATCCGCTCACCTCCTGGATCCTGTATGAGGGGACAGTAATGGCAATAACTGTTGACAAACGCTCGCTGGTTCCCGTCACCGTGCTTAACTTTAGAAACGACACTAGAAAGTAGCCCTGCTGGTGTCTTGTGGGCAGATCAGGAGCCCAGGCACAAAGATCCTGGAGACCTGCGTTCTGTCCCTCAGGACAGGAGAGTCAGACCCAGGCTGTTTGATCACCCCGCCTGTGCCCTTCACCAGCACAGGAGCTTGTGGGGACACTGGAGGGTGTGTGGCCGGTCTCCATCACCCACAAGCTAGGGTCCTCATAAAGATGTGGACAGGATAAATTAGATTGAAGCCAGAACTTGAGGGCAGGAGGCAGGTTCTCTCCCTGGGCCTGTGTGTGCAGAAGTACCCCATCGGCCCGTGGCTGCATATGTGTGTGTTTGAGAAAAATTTGCTTAAAGACTGGAAAAAAAAATGTGTCCCAAGTAGATCCCATCTCCATACGTGGAGCTGCAACAATGCCTCCCCTTTCCCCGCCCTCCCCGCACCCCCCAGGAGGGAGCGGAGATGGTGGACTCCCAGAGGCTCCAGGGAGCTGCTGGAACTGAGACAGGGCCTTTGGGAATTGAGGGGAAGACACTGGCCGCAGCTCAGAGCATGTCCTTCCTGCTACAAAGAGTGCACCTTGCACAGCCCAGCTCCGTCCCCTGCTGGCTTCCCTTTCAAGCTTGAGTTCCTTGTTTGATCAGCAGCTTCCTCTTGGTTGGTTGTGTGTGTGCACATGCGGGAAGGGCCCAGGACAGACAAGCAGGTGGGAATTTCTGCCTTCCAAGTTTGATGGGGACTCCCTCCCTGGGATGCTCGAGGACGAATGGGTGAAGCAGCGGTTGAGCGTCCCTGCCTGGCCCTCTCCACACCTTCCCAGTCAGATTCCGTGTCCCTTACTGGGGAAGAAGGGAGATGATACATGGAACTCCAGATGTGCAGGCTACTGTCCCAACATCTGCCTGGGCACTTTGACCAGCTCGCCTACCGGTCATGAGTAGGTGTGTCTGCAGCTTGCTCTCTCTTTCTGTAAGAGGGAGAAGGAATCAAAAAGGATCTGAGAATACCTTGGGCCGGTGCCCTATGGGAAGAAGTCATCCCTGGCTACATGGGGTGACCACTGTGGGGGTGGGCAGTGCCCCTCCACCCTCCACATCCCTTTCTCTAGTCTGGACTGAGTGAGGGCTGTGTCTGGGGATTCCTTGTTTGGATGCACTTCTAGGTCCCATCTGGTCCTGAGAAGGTAACTCATGCATCCCTAGTCACCAAGCAATATGACCCTTTTACCAGCTCCCAGTGGTCACAAATCCACTGGATGGCTTCTCTCCCCTTCCCTCGGATGGGCAGCACATGGAGTGGACAGAAGGCCACCTTGGAGGTGACCTAAGATCCCATATGCCACAGCCAGGAAAGGCCCCCCCCGCCATTGCAAAACTCTCGGGCCCCAGAACTAGAAGCAAGAGCATGGGTCTCCTGCCTGTCCTCCCTGTGCCGCTGACTGCTGGGCTGGGCTGGGCTGGCTCTAGTCAGTGGGCAGCAGGGACTTACTTAGTTCTTCAGGAGCAGAGAGCCAGGCTCCTAGGGAAGGCAGAGCAGGCCCGGCCCACCCCAGCCTGAACTTTCATCCCAAAACTCTTTGTTTTGTTCCTCTGCTTGACATGGGGACAAATATGCTCAGTCCTCACTGCTCTATCTGCTCTTCAGTGGACAGTGACAAAGGGCCTCAGGCGTGGCCCCTCCTTCAAGGAGAATCTGTCTTTCCTGTCCCATTTCCAGTTCCTCAAGGAGAAGCCAGGGGCTGTGGTGGAGGCCTGGGGGAGAGAAGCATGCAGGAGAGGCAGAGAAGGGGCAGAAATTGTCCTGCTACCAGATGCTGGAAACCTGGGCTTCCTGCTAACTCAGCGGTGAGCTTGAATAACAGGGGCTTCCATTTAATGAGCAATTACTAAGTATATTCCTTCACTCAAACATACAGTCAAAGATACCTCCTGTGGTGCTTGGCCCTGGGGCAGAAACAAGAGGAAAAAGTCCTGTCCTCGTGGAGTGTGCCTTCTTTGACCCTAGGACATGGTAGGTATTCTTACTTTATGTCACAGGTAAGGAAACTGAGGCTTGGGAAGGATCAGGGCTTTCCAGGGCTCACTTGTCATGGTTTGTGCTTCCTCCATGGGCCTGGTGTCCTCTAGTTGACCTTGGCTTCCTCCTCTGTAAAAAACGGGCAGTCAGATTAGAGGTGCTCTGGGCTCCCCTCCACATCTCATAGTCTCTGCGGAGGGGCTGGAATCTGCAGGGAAAACGTTCCTGAAGGGCTGTCGTGGGCCGTGCTTGGAGGAAGTGACCCCGCACTGGTTTGCAGCGGGCTGGGAGGGATAGGAGGGGAAGGGCAGCGTTTGGGGCCTGTGACACTGCTTGGTGGCAGTCCAGGCCCTGCTATCTGGAGAAAGTTCTCTTATCCTTGAATTAACAACAAAATTCTCCAGCATCCTGCCTGTCTGACTCCTCCATCAGCACTGCACTCACCCTCGGTTCAGCTGGAGGGGCTTGGCCAGACCTTCCCTGTGGTCTCAGACAGAAAGGGGATCTAGCTTCAGGAAGATGTCTGCCTGGAGGGTGGGGCCCCTGCTTGTCAGCCCCAGCCTCCAGCTCCAGCCCCAGCCCCCAGCCCCCAGGGCACTTCCAAATTCCAGGATTGCTTCTTCCTGAATTACCCTGGCATGGGGGGAGGGGGTTGGCAGTGGTGGTGACACCTGGCTTGGAACCCCCAAAGGACTGGGTGTGTAAAAGTTCCCAGATGCTCTGAGAATATGCAGGGTGTCCCCTGTCCACTAGGCCCTCCCTGCTGAATGGCTGGGAAGGGACACTGAGGTCTTGGCCAGGCTCGAGGGTGTGGCTTGTGGGGAGGCTGAGAAGAGCCATGAAGAGAAATGGAACTTTCAGCCTGCAGGATGGCAGAGCCAGGAGCTGAACGGGGTGCCTGGGGGGTGGCAGGAGGCCCTGGGAGTGGGAGGCTCCCTCTGCCCTGTGCTAGTTGCCCCAAGATCGTCACAGGGGATGGTCGGAGCCACAGTGTTAAGGTTAGCCAGGGAAGAATCAAGGCCGAGCCATGTTAACTGGTGGTGCTGGCTGCAAGGTCTTGTGAGCCCGGCTGACCCTACACACCCATGAGGACAAAACAGCAGCCCAGCCAGAGGCAGGGGCCCTGGGATCCTGTCTAACCCCAGGTCCTAGAATTTTACCTAAATGCCATCATCTGCCAGGTTATCAGGAAGGACCAGTATTGGGGTAATAGGGTAGATGGCCCTCTTGACCATCTCTTGTGCAGAGAGGCACAGAGGACCCTGTGCCCACCACTCTGCCTCTGCCTCCCCTGACCTCCCAGGTGGCCCAGAACCCGCCCCCACCACGCCATCTTGCCTAGCCCTTTCTCCTATCTGGCCATTCATTGGGAAGTTCATCCTTAGGTCTGCCCTGTAGCACTCTGACTGATGCGGAGTCCCCTGGTGTGGCCCACCCCTCCTGTCTGCAGGGGCTCAGGAAGTGTATTGTTGTGGCAGCGTGTCAGTAAGCTCTGCGTGGCACGGCCGGGCAGGCCTGACAGCGGAAATTGGAAGCTGGCTGCTGTTTGACAGGTATATTATTCCCGCTGCCCTCGATTTATTTACCAAACAGCACGCGGAGCCCCAGAAAGCTCTGAGTCAGGGGGAGTGAGTGAAAGCCGAGGGGGCGTTGCAAGGGGTCTGGTGACCTCTGTGCACCAACAGGGGCCCTGTGTGGGAGAAGGAGCAAGGAGCCAAGCCAGCAGGGGATGCTGGGCCCCCAAGAGGCTCCCTGAGCCCCCGGGCTGGCTCAGAGCTGTCTGGGCAGCTTCCTTCAGGCCCCAGAAAGGGCTTCTAGAGCGTCCTGTGTCCAGGGCTAGGGGTTCTCGGTAAAGTCAAGCGAAGGGGCTGTGCCTCACAGGTGGTCAGAGGAAGGGGTCCTATAGGGGAAAGAGAGGGGATGCTGGGAGAGCAGGGCACCCCAGCGGGGTTTTATGGGTGTTGGTGCTGTCAGCACACGGTGCCTAGCCCAGGGGCCAGCCAAGGCTGATCTTGGGTCATGTGTTGAGTGCCAAGTCAGGCACCGGGCAAAGGTGGGGTTGGGCATGTGGGGGGTTGGGGCAGCTGCCTACCCATCTAATTCCTCAACTTCTGGACTGGTGACTTCCCTGGCATTTAGTAGTGACTGTCCCACTCGTATGGGGCGGGGAGAGGGAAGCCTTCCTTAACTTCACAGAGGCAGAGCTGATGGCTGGCTCAAGGGTGGCCGAGTATTGCAGGATCTCCGTGGGCCCCAGTTCATAAGGTGTCGGTGCCACGTCAGATCCAAAGGCTGGGGTGTGGGGACACAGGACCAGAGCTGTCTCTGGCCTAGCTAGTGCTCCCTGGGGACCACAGTGGCACTTGAGAACAGCCCCTCGGAGGCAGGTGGTCTTCAGTGACCCTGGACTGGCCTCTGCATGGGCTCCGCTCCCTCCTCTCTGGAGTCACCGGCCTGAAATGGAGACTGTGCAGAAGGCTCGTTCATACTGGCCACTTGCCTCTTTCCCAGGAGGGTGAGGGAAACTTCCTGGGCTTGGTGGGGAGCAAGGACTCCAGGCTCTGTGCCTTTGTCCCTCACCCGCGCTGGCTCTAACTACGTCCAGTCTGGGGCCCTAGATCTGGCTGGGCTGGGGGTGGGGCTAGAAGGCCCAAGATGAGCCCTGTGAGCTGGCCACTCTGAAGGAAGGCGCTGTGGAGGCCGGCAGGGCACGCAGCACACCAGCTGGGGAGCAGGCGGCGAGCCCCCAGGAGCAGGCCCTGTCAGGTCCACTTACGCTGTGTGCTGAGACTCGGCCCCCGGGGAAGAGGAGGGCAGCGCCAGAGAGGCTGGGGGCGTCCGTCTCCCGGTGCAGGCCAAGACGTGCTCTCAGTCCCAGCCTGTGGCCCTGCCCCTCCTGGGTGCCCCGAGCTGATGATTCCCTGTGTCCTCTCCCTCCACCCGCTGCTCTGCCGGGGGACGGCGGTCCCGCTCTGGCCTGGCCTGGGTGGCACTGTGCCACCTCTCTCCTGCTTGTCGCTGAACCTGCCTGACTTCCTGCTGTCCCTAACCAGTCACTGCCTACTTCTGTTTGCTGGTCGCCCTCCAGCCTCCCCCCCCCCCCCCCCCGTCTTTGTTCCCCACCTCCCTCTCCCGTCCTGTCCTCTCTTGCCTCCTTTTCTCATTCTTTCTCTCAACCCAAAGTGCTTCTGCACTAAATCCCGCTCCCCAGCCTCTCGTTGGAGCCCTCCTGTGCCTCAGAAGGGTGGTAAATAAGAGAGAGGGGGCTGGCACTGGAGAGAGCCCAGGGCCCTCCTGTCCCCTGCCACCTGCTGGGGTTGTCACAACCCCCGAGGGAGGGGGCTCCTCAGCCACTGTCGCTGTGTGCACGGGCACATACATGTGCTCACACATGCACAGGGTCCCCAGGCACAGCAACCTGGCTTTACAATGATGAGGAGAGGAGGCCTTTAAAAGAAAGAAAGAAAGAAGTCAAAAGTAAGGCTGCTGCTTCATGTCCACCACTCTTAAAGGGGACTGAGCTGATGTAGGAGCATATTCACTGATGTTGGCTTGTTGTGGCTCGGCCCTTCCACCCAGAGGCCCTTGAGGGTGCAAGCTTGCACCCTGGGGGGGACTCATCAGACAGGGTCATGCTGATCTGAGTGAGCATCCCCTGCCCCAAACACCCAGGACCCTAGCTGAGGGCTCAGAACCTGGCTAGCTGGCCCTGCCTTTCCGACCACCTGACCTCCACCCTGTGCCCATGTGCTCCTGTCTTTTCACTGGGCCTCGCCAGCTAAGAATGCAGCCTGAAAAGCAAAGCAAAACCAAACAGTAAGACAAAAACGAACCCCGGGTACACGGACTCTGGACATTAGGCCAGGTGGCATCCTGGTGGGCTGAGCATGGTGACCGGTGGGGTCCATGCACAGCTCTCCTCACCCCTCTTTGGTTACTCCGCCACCTTCCCCATTTCGGCTAGCCAGCTCTCTGGCTGTTGCTTTGGCTACCTTGTCATAGCCTTTTATTTTTTATTTTGGTACCAGAGATTGAACTCAGGGGCACTCCACCACTGGGCCACATCCCCAGCCCTATTTTGTATTTTACTTAGAGACAGGGTCTCCCTGAGTTCCTTAGTTCCTCACTTTTGCTGAGGCTGGCTTTGAACTCACGATCCTCCTGTCTCAGCCTCCTAAACCACCGGGATTACAGTGTGCATCACTCTGCCGGGATTATCCTAGCCTTTTCTCAGTTATGATGACCCTACCTCCTAGCTCCAAGGTTGGGAGCACTTGACCCTGGCCAGGCCAATAAAAGACTATTGCCTGGCCATGGGGATTGGTCCAGAGAGGAGGAAATGAGGGGTTGGACATTTATTGGGAATTTGGGGAGAGGCAGTCTTTTTCCCTTGGCCTAGGAAGCTGGCAGAAGTACACCTGAAGTTGCCTTGTCACCCCTTGGGAGACATCCTGAGGACAAAGTCATCATAGGACAGCAGAAAAAGTCCTCAATATAGCCTTGCCTGAAAACAAGCCATAATCACTTACACCAGTCAACTTCTTTTTTACCTTGCTGAAGCCAGTGTGGCTTGGGTTTCCGTCTCTTGCAAAGTAAGGAGTTAATTAATCCAGAGAGGTGACTTAACCTCTCTGAACTTGAGTTTCCTCTTCTGTGAAATTATCTCTGTTATTAATTCTAAAAGGATCCATACTGAAGGAAGCCCCCGGGGTCTATGGCAAGGAGCACAGATTCTTTTTGTACAAAGCTTTTGTCATCGCTGTCTCACTTTATCCTTTAGCGAACCCTGTGGACTAAATCTGCTGTCCCACTTTGAGAGGGAGGCTCTTGGAATCCAGGGGTTCATAGGTGCCAGCCCCTCATCACTCCCTGCCCTCTACCAGGGTGTAGATATGCCAGGTCTGGATCCACCAGACCCTGCTCCTCTGGGTTTCCATTGGGTTCTTCCAACAGGGAAGCCCTGACAGGGATCCAAAGAGTGCAGGGGAAGCCGGGGTCTCCTGAGCCTGGCCATGTCCCTTGACTTGAGGTCTCACTCCTCATGTGACGATCTCTTTGTGGGTTCCAGTAAACACTGCCTTTCTCTGGACCTCGTGGTAGTAGCGGCTCTGTTTCCATCTACACCCCGTCAACACTTGTGTAGAACTTTCCTTTATTAAGCAGTTTTTGATTCATTCTGATTTGTGTGAGCCATTGATATCCCGGGAGATGGACAGCCATTGTTCACCCAGTGGCACGCAGCTTTTTGAACTCAGGCCTGTGGAGTCTGCAATCTAGGATTTTGTGCTTCCTGGTGTTGCCTGCTGCTCCTGGGACCTTTCACCGTTTCACCTTCCTCCAAAGCTCCGGGAAGCCACAAGTGGATCTCCAAAGTTTGCTGTGTGTCCCTCTACCTATGGGGTGTGGTGCCGACTGGTACCTCGCTCAGCTTTCCCTGGGGGGGAGGGACCATGAATGAGTCCATTTGTCTCTCCAATGTCAACTGTTATGCTTTTGATCTTAACTATCCCCCCAAATCCATGTGTAGAAGGCTTAGTCACCTGCCTGTGGCCTTGCTGGGAGGAGGAGGAGGAACCTTTAGTAGGTGGTTGGGTCATTGAGGGGTGTGCCCTTGCAAAGGATATGGAGACCCCAGCCCCTTCCTCCTCTCTCTTCACCTCTCTCTCTCTCTCTCTCCTCTCGTCAGGTGAGTAGCTTTGCTCCACCTATGTTCTCTGCCACCATGTTCTGACTCACCCCAGGCCCAAAGCAATGGGCCGAGTGACCATGTGACCGTGACTGACGCCTTGAAACTGTGAATCAAAATAAACTTTTACTCCTTTCAAGTTGTTCATCTTAGGTATTTGTTACGTATTTGTAGCAGTAATGGAGAGTTGATGGACATGCCACCTCCCTGGCCCCTGCCCAGGACCAGGCAGGTTCATACTGAGTAGACGGTCAATGGCCATTGGTTGAATTCAGAGCTAGAAGCCCGAGGGGCTCCTTGAGATGCAGCCACAGAGCCTCGGCCCAGGTGGCTCTGTCCAGAATGCCCGTGCTTCCTCCAGGTGCCTCCTTATCTTTCTTGGCTCCATTTCAGGGCACCCACCTCGGGCAGTCTCTCCTCAGCTGGAGGTCCTGCACCATGTGTGATGTTCTTCCAGAAGCTTCTGCCTGGTTGTCTGCTGCATGGTGAGGAGTGCTTAGAGCAGCATGACCCAGGTCAGTGTTCCATCCCCATGGCCAGACACCGCTTGGTGCACTATGGTCACAAAATGACCTTTTTTATTACCGAAAAATACCTCCTTATTGGGGTCTGTGTGGACCCCACTGTGCATAGTCTGTGGCAGATTTTGCTGGAATGCTGATATCACTAGGATGTGTTCTGTTCAGAGGATGTAGTCTTGGAGGGCATGCAGCATTTCCCCTAAAAGTAGGACAACACTGCAATTGTCATCCAGAGAAGGTCCTTGGGTAGGAACATCACCCCTTGATGGGCAGGGGTGATAACCTGCCTCAGATCTGCAGAACCTGGGGTATCTGGGAAGCTTTCTTGGACAGCAGGGGTTAAAGCAGTGCCTGCCTTGTGGATAACAGGAGACATCATTAAGTGAGTATGTACTATGTGCTGAACCCCAGGCTTGGGGATGAGCTCCCATAGCGCCATTATGAGTCGGTGTCTTTATCCCCATTTTGTAGATGACCTTACAGAGATAAAGCATCTTTCTGAGACCATGAATTTAGGAAGAGCCAGAGTTCAAACTTCAGCCTGGTTCTAAAGCTGGTGATGGCAATGGAAGAAAAGTCGGGGAGGATCAGAGGCCTTCACCCTGACAATGAGCCACATGCTTTAAAAGTCCCATTACCTGGCCACCTGTGATTTGGTGTGTGAGTGTGGCACTAGGCTCCTGTGTAGATTAGCTTCAGGGACCTAAGGGGAAGGTTGTGGCCAGACACGGGGCAGTCACAGGGAAGCAGGCCTGACCTGAAGCCTGAGTGTGGCTCAGTGAGAGACCCGCAGATAGGTGGGACGTGGGCTCAGAGCAGGGCTCTGCTCTCCCTGTGTCAGCCGGCCCAGTACGGGTCCACTTCTCCTCCCATCACACGGCCTCACACAGAGCTGGGCTGGAAAGGGACGGAGACCCCGGAAACACTGGGCTGAGTGTAGATTGGCAGGACTAATTCTAGGTGTTCTAGCCACAGAAGAACCACACCTTGGAACCACAGCTTTCAGGCTCTGGGTCCCAGAGTCCTCCTGGGTCTTGCTCTCATAGCCCTGGAGACATGACAATATGCCACAAAGTTAGCCCAGTGTAGGTGAACGGACTGTCCTCTGTTCCCAGATCCATGTCAAATTGTGCAACAATAAACCAATTGGAAATACATTTCTAAATAATCTGCTGTTTAGCTCCTCGAGGGGAAGCAGGGCTGGACTGGGCCTTTTACTCCCACCTACCTCCTCAGACCCTGCAGAGATGTCTTAGGCAGCACAGAAGTCTCTCTCTCTCTCTCCCCCCACCCCCCCAAGGGAGAGGTTCAGGTCCCATGGGTAATGCAGTATCGACAGTTTGCTTCTCTCTTCTCAGTAGCCAGCTCAGTGCACAACAGATCAATTTGCAATCAGAGCTGCTTCCCGGTCTAGCACCACCGTGGGCACTACCTCAAGGGCTGGTACGGGGACAATTACCTGCTTTCCCACCTGAAGGGCTGAAGGTGGAAGAGATGGAACCATGAGCAGTTCAGGTATCTGAGGGGGCCCAGATCTAAGGGTCAGAATCCCAGGAAGAGAGGCCCTGGCATTTGAATGGTTCACAGAGCTTCAGGGTGATTCTCAAAAGGTGCACGGTATGACAGGCAGGAAAACCGAGGCTCTGAGAGTAGAAGCGAAATGCCAAAGCTCCTGCCTTGAGAGGGATCCATACTCGAGCATTGGGGTTAAGTGGGTTGGGGTTCCTGGAGGAAGTTCTCGAATGGGTATCAGAAGTAGAGAAGAGGGCAGGCCCGGCAGAGGGAAGGGTGGGGTGTTCCAGGAGGGGCTGTGGAAGCCAAGGGCTTTGAAGTGGAGCTGAGAACATTCCTTTCTTTTCTGGAAAGAAACTGATGCAGAGATGCCCCAGTGACACCCTCAGCTTGGGCTCCAGAGAGGAGGAGAAGCAGCTGCTATTTTATTAGGACAATTCCAAGAGGGTTTCCTGGAAGGGGAGAAAAATGGATTTCAGGGGTTTGCTGAAGGGCAGACAAGATGCAGAGCATCAGGCAGAGGGGAGGTGGTGGCCCATCCTAGAGAGAGGACATGAGGATGGATTTGATACAAGAGTTCTGGTTCCACCATCTTCAGCCCCTTAACCATCCTATGCCTCAGTTTCCCCACCTTGCAAAATGGGGATAATAACGCCAGTTCTCTCTTGGGGACGGGGACGTGTGAAGAGGAAATAGGACTGTGTGGGAAACTGCTTTTGCATGGGAGTTGCCATCTAAACACTCCCAGGTCCCACAGGTAAGGGCTTGAACCCCGCTCGACTGCTTCCTAGCTGTGCAAACTGCAGACAAGTTACTTAAGTGTCGTCATGTGTAAAATGAGGATAATGAACCTCTACATCACAAGATAAATATGCGTTGTCAGAGGAGGACTGTGTCCCAGGCACGAAGCGGCTCAATTAACATCAAGGCTCTTTGCTAGGGGAGTGGTGGGGCTGGTGGAAAGTGGCATTGTGATCTGGCCTCCGCTCTGATCCTCCATCTGGCCTTACCTGACCTCCCTGAGCCTCAGCTGCTGCACGGAGAAAGTTGGAATGCTAATGTGAACCTCAATGGATGGCTGTGAGAACAAAAATCCTGAGAAGTCCTGCTATATTGCGGGGTGTTCAAAAAAGGATAGGGCCTGCTAGCAGCCAGAATGGCTGGAGGGGGCAGAGTGGAGAGTATGAAGAAACAGGTGGCAGGAAGAGGAGAGAGGACTCCAGGTTAGAGGTCCAAGCAAGCCTGGACCCAACTGGCATGGGGGTCACTTCCAACTCCAGGGGCCGACCTCGGCCTTGCTCCCACTCGCGCCCTGGAGAGAGCTCAGCCAAGCTCTGGTCTGGACCCTGGGCTGGGCCCCATCCCAAGGCCAGTCTCCGGCCTCCCACCTGGCATTGATGGATGCTCAGGCGGACGGCTGCGAGGGCTGCAGCCAAGATCAATACTCTAATCAACACCACACGGAACCCGCCAGCGTTTTTTCCCTACCCCAAACTGGGCGGGTGGGTGGGTGTTGGGAGTTGCCTAGAGGGAGGAGAAATGAACTCCAACACGGGAGCTCCCTGATGAGCAACTGAATCGGTGGTGAGCAGGAGGAGTGGGCAGGGAGAGGACAAGACGGGCACTGGGCAGCCTCATCAGCTGCAGACGGGGGGCCTCGGGCAGGGGATCCTGGGCTGCCCTGGCCAGGGGAAGAGACGAGGCACAATGACCCAGGCTCAGATGGCCCTGCTTTCTGATCCTTCTGCCCACACGGAACCCTTGCTGCACGCTCCGCCTTTTTGCTATGACAGCTCAGTCACCTGTCCCCTGCCCTGGCCGCAGACCATGGATCTGGGGCAGCCATGCAGACTCCAGCAGTGCCTTTGCATCCATACAGCCCGGGGCCCAGGCCAGGTTGGGGGCTCCTGTCTGCCTGGCTCTGCCTGGGGCTCCCGTGCTCCCTGCACCCCAGGCCTGGTGTCTTAGTCTGGGAGCTGAGTGGTGTGTTCCAGTCCTTGCCCTGAGCGGGTGTCTGGGTCCTGCTGGCCCGCCTGCCCTGATGGCTTGTATGCCCTGCTGGTCTGCACACTGGCTGCCACCCTCGCTCTCCTGAGTATCCCCCCCGCCCCCCGTGCTGTGCCCTTGCAGTTGAGCAGAAGAGCTCCGCTTACTGCCCCTCGGAGTCTCACACCCTGCCTTGTCTCTGTGATGTCACCCTCTGCTGCTAACCTAGGGCCTGTGCACACCTCGCCCAGCCCCCACTCTGGGGGCAACAAGGCCTGCAGAGGTGCCCTGGGTAGTCGCCATGATGGAGGAGGACGATGGGGAGTTGAGTGACCAAGGCTTTATTTCCTCTTCCCACACCTTCATTTTAGCCACAGCTGTTCCTCTTTGATCTGATTTTAATTTCTGGGTAAAATATATGAAAAATAGAATTCTGTTGCAAAACCAAAACCAGAAAACCATGCAAAACCCATCTCCCTGCATCCAACCACGTTACCCAGCTGCCTTCCAGCGCCATCTCCTGAGTGCCCTCCCTGCCCCGCTCGACCCTTCCTCTTGTCCTCTGTCCCCTGTGTACAGTCTTCATCAGCCCTTGAATGGTTCTGGGCTCTTCTTTGGAGCCCATTTCTCTGGAAACCTCAGTACCCCTCTTTCCACGGGAGCCGACCCTGTCACCAGCCAACTCTAATGGCCACTCTGCTGAGGAGATAATGGAAGGGGCCCTCCCAGGTACCACCTCTGCATTTGCTTTAAAGGCCTTGGAGGAGGCCAGCAAGGAGGCCTTGTGGGGTTTCTTCCCCTTGTGTGAACCCAAGGGCCTGCTCTGCTGCCTGGAGGCCGAGAAGATGGGCAGAGTGAGCCAGTGGGGTGGTGACAAGGGCACAGGCCGGAGCCCAGTGCCTCCTGGCTGCTGAGGCCAGCTCTGCTCTGACTGGGCCAGGCTGTTTGCCTTCCTTTGCTGCTCGGAAATGAGGATGATGACTACAGAATCTACCCCTAGGGCAGGTGTGGGGATTATCAATGAGGTAATCCATGGGAAGTGCCGCGAACCACGCCCCGTACAGCCCACAATGGCCAGTTAGCGGTGATCAGTAAGGGAGGGAGGCAAGGAGGCCGACCCTACAAATGACTCACACCACTGAGGCCCTTTTATATCCCCAGTTCCTGTGTTGCGGAATCACTGTGATCAGCCTGAGGAAGCTACTCTCAGGTCCCCATTTACAGAGGGAGAAAGGAGGCTCCGAGCAGGTCTGCACCCCTTCTCAGGGCCCTTCCTTGTCTCGCTCTCCACCCCCACTTTCCTAACTGGCTTCCAAGCTGTGCGGGGGGGCCTGCCAGTCCCTGTTTCAATGTCACACCAGGGCTCCCTGCAGAAAGCATCTGCTGCCCCCTGACGCTGCTCCCTCCCCAGGCAGACGACCCCCTCTCCAGCCCCCTCTGTAGTCTCTGCGCTGAGTCCTCTTCTTCCAGAACCTTGTCCGCTGAGCCGCTGGGGCCCCTGCATCTGTCCTGTCACCCTCACTCTGGCTAGAGGGCCTGACCTGGTGTAGGGGTGGCTGTTAGGGAAGGCGTGTGAGTGTGTGCACCCTCATGCCCTAGAGAGAGGGTGTGCAGACAGGCGTGTCTGTCTCTGTGTGTGTGTGCACGTACACGTGTGTGTTTCTGGGAGTGCGAATCAGGGACACACTGTGGGGGTGAGGGGTCCCAGGCCTGCAGGCAGAGCTGGGGACTTCACAGGGCTCTGACGGTGACTAGCCCAGATATCTAGATTATAAGCCATCGGGGTTTCAACTAGCCCAGAACCTGCCAGGAACAGGGGCTCAAGAGGTTCCCACTGAGGGAACGCATGTTCCCAGTGCAGACTCGGGAGAGCAGGGTCCCAAGCAGGGCCAGGGGAGCAATTTTTCTCCTCCGGGGCCACAGAGCCCCTTGTTGACTTGTTGTCTTGGAGGCCATCTGTAACTGTGTGTGGGACCTCAAGCCCCCGGCTCATGTCCCACACCCAGACCCTTTCCTGGACATAGGAGTCCTTGACCCCCTGCCTTTGGAACCCTCTGTGGGAGCCATGGCAGAAAGAGCTCAGGCCTTGGGCTCATTCAGCTGGGGATGGGTCCTGTGCTGAGCATCTTGGGCCCTGGGGCAAGTTTCACGTTTGAGCCTCACCTTCCTCTTCAATAAAAGGAGGCTCACCCTCTCTGTCAGGATGGTCTCCTGAGGTTTTAAGAGGATGCAACATGAAGGAAGGGGCCTTCAAAAATGGGGACCATTCTCTCACACAGAGGTGCTGCCTCCTCTGCATCCCTCATAGGCTGATGGGCAGATTTCACGAATGACTCTGGCAAAGGCCCTTGCATGCAACGTGGCACAGTGGGAGTGCCACAAAAGCAGCAGCTTCTGGTAATTAAGTGGCCTGCTCTCCTCCTGGTGGCCAAGCACCTGCTGTGCCGCTTACCCTGGCAAAGCTCTGCCGCAGCCAGGAGCCAAGCCCAGGCGCTCTCGGGTGTTCTTCCTCCTTGGGTCTTTGTTCCAGGAGTGAGTGCACCGAGTGGTCCTCAGGACTACTGTCTGGGGCTCTGGTGGGACCAGGTGCCTGGGCGTGGGAGAGGGGCTGTGTGACATTCGGCTCTTTAAAGACAGCCCCAGGCTCCCACTGAAATGGAGACAGAAGAAATTGGGTTCTGGGGCCAAAGGGTTCTGTGGGAAGCACACACCTGGTGGCTAGTTGGAGGTGCTTGTCTGGAAGCTCAGTTTGGCCTCCAAAAGACAATTTTATTCAATCCTGGGGCAGGGGGGCTGGAGCCCAGGGGTGGGGGTGGGTGGTGACCTGTGGGTCAGGAGACCCGAGTTCCACCACTGACCTGCAATGGAGTTCCCAGACAAGGACAAGGTCATCTGAGCATGAGTTTCCCCATCTGCATACTGGGGGTGAGCCACCCTGTTCCCTTTAGGGTCCCCAAAGTCCTGATTTGACATCAGAAACAGTGGTTCTCTCCAAGCAGCGGGTACCGCTCCATTATCCCGTGGGCAGATCTCCAGCCTCTTCCTTGACATCCTTGGGGCCTGCTGTCCTTCCTCCTTGTCCTGTTCCGCTGAGGGTTCCTGGCCACCAGCAGCCTGCAGTGAGCCCCTCCCAGCGCTTGCCTGGGTCCAGGGATGGCCTTGCTGGAGAGCACATTTCTCCTCCATTAGGCAGGCGGGTAAACTGTGTGTGCAGGTCCCGACAGGAGCATCAGCTGCCACCACATAAAACATGCAGCTAATGAAACACTCTGCTTCCTCCTGGACCTGGCAATGGCCGTCATGTTCCGTATAATCGGCCACCAGTGCACGGGGCTGGAATGGAGCAGAGCCCCGGTCCTATCACGGCCCCTGGACAAACAACCCAGCCTGTGCCCAAAAAATGGGAAAGTTGAAATTCAGTTGCCGTTTAGTTCAAGTTGGATATTAATAGCTTTGGGATGGGCTCCAAAGGAAAGGGGGAGGGAAAGGAGACGGAAGAAAGGGAGCTGTGAACACCATTAACATCCAATTTCCTCAGAATCTGAGGAATGTTTGAGGTGCTGGTCTCTGGTCTGGGGAGCCCTGAGGGGGAGGAGGGAGGAGGACACTTGGTGCTGCTGTCAAGACACTGAGGCTGCAGCTTCCTCCTCAGGAAGCAGCACTATTAATGGGGGCATGGGGTGAGGTCAGGGGCCCAGGCGCTCAGGGTGCTGCTTGGATGGGGAAACCTGGGCACCCCTTCTCCACGGCATTGTGCATGCTCCTTCAAATCCTCCTGGCCGTGGCTTCCCTCATACCCCCCTGTAGGAGAGGGACATGTTCATACCTGTGTGGTCATGCCATCAGGACCTGCCCATGTCCTCTCTGCTGGGCTGGTGTGTGCACCCCCAGCTTCTTCTCCTGCAGAGAAATGCCCTCTGAATGGGAGGTCATCTGTAACACTTCCTATGGTAGCCAACAACCACCATATGGACCCTTGGAGTACAAAGGGTGGAGCCCCTTTCTGGGAGTGGGGATAACTTTCTCAGCTGAACAGTGACCTAGTGTGAGGCTAAGGATCGACTGGCCCTGAGACCCTGGCCTTCCTCATGCCCTTCCCTGTGCTGGAGAGGCTCATTCGTCTGTGCAATTTGCCTCAAGAGTGCTTCCACAGGAAGTCACATGACTTTAAATCCCTTCCTAAGAAACTCAGACCTAAGATGAGCTGAGTGGCTGGCCTAGGGCAAGTCAACACTCTGAGGCTCAGCCCCCTCATCTGTGAAATGGGGAGGAACATTAAGCAATGGGACAGCTGAGCTACCAAAGCAGATGTTGTGGATGAACTTCTCTGTCCTCTGTTGGGGACTTGAATTAGTGTCCTCTGGCATCTAGAAAAAAATTTCATGAACTCAGACATTTAATAATCTTACAGTTCTGGAGACCACAAGTTATGCTAGTCAGCTTTTCATCACTATGACAAAAGAGCTGAGATAATCAACTTAAAAAGTGGAATGGTTTTATTTTGGCTTATGGTTTCAGAGGTTTTAGTCCATGATCAGTTGGCTCCATTGCCTTTGAGTCTGTGACGAGGCAGCACATCATGGTGGGAGCAGGTGGTAGAACAAAGTTGCTGCCCTCATGGTGGTAGGAACGGAAAGGAAACAAGAGGCTGGGGTCCCAATACCCCTCTTGAAGGTGAACCCTCAGTGACCTAACTTCCTCCCATTAGGCCCCGCCCACTAAAGGCTCTACCATTTCCTAATAGCACTATGGGCTTGTGACCAAGCCTTTAACACATGGGTTTTTGGGGAAAAACATTTCAAATCCAAACTATAGAAGACCAAAATGGGTCTCTCTGCACTCACAACAAGGTGTCAACAGGACTTTTCTTCTCTCCCTGCCTTCCTGTTTCTGGAGGTTGCTCCATTCTGTGGTCCCTTCCTCCCTCTTCAAAGCACCAAAAGCCAGAGAGGTCTTCCTCGTGCTGCATCACGATTCGCACTCCCCTGCCTCCCTCTGACTTTTAAGGACCCTTGTGATTACATTGGGTCCCCCCAGATAATCCAGGATAATCTCCCATCTCAAGATCCTTAACTGAATCACACCTGCAAGGTCGCTTTTGCCAAGCAGAGTGGCTTCATCCTAGGTGCTGGGGATTAGGAAGTGGACATCGCGGAGGGCATTAGCACAGTACTCTGTGGACCTGGCTCAATATATATTTATTTCCCCTCCTCAGGCATGCTATCTCACCCCTTTGAGACTCTTTCTACCTCTTTAAAGATGATTGTGAGGATTAAAGGATATAGTGGGCGGGAGGGGGATTTGCTTCCCTGTCTTCTGAAGCCCTTCTCTCTGCCTAACTGTGTGTGTAAAGCTTTCTGGAAGGATCTTGGGCTGCTCGTGGGGATGGGGCAAAGGGCCTGTTGTGGAGAGCGGTGAGGGGCACCGAGCTCATTTCTTACCCACCATTATGCCCACGGCACAGCTGCCTGATGCTGATTTTTAGGAAGGAATGGAGAACTGGATTGAAATGGAAGATGGAGTTGCTGCACATGGCAGGGTTAGAGATTTGGACCGTGGCAGGCCAGGCTTTTGATATTTTCTTTGTTTACTCTCTAAAGTTCCTTATAAAAGGCCGTTTGTGTCCATTGTGCTGAGGGGAAGAAAAGAAAAGCTTTTGGGTTTGGGAACTTTGAGCTGAAGGAGCAGGACAAAGGCAGGGGCCAGGGTGTGGATGAGCAGTGTCAAAGAGGGGCCCTCTGAGGGAGGCAAAGCTGGGGGGCAGCCCTTTTTACAGGAATCAAGCCAGTGTGGGTTAAATCACCCTCTATTTTTTTGTCACCCCATTGTGAGGATCCAGTTAGGCTCCCATATACCCTGAGCCCCTGGTGGGCAGAGGCATTGCCTTACTGCTCTTGAGTCTCAGCACCCAGCAAGGGAAGCACAGTGACCACTCAGGGAGGTGCTCAGTGACCACTCACCGAGGCAGGGAATCGAGAGGGAGTGAGGGGCTGTCCACACCCTCCTCAGGTCTGCCCCTGGGCCTGTTGTGGTGACTGAGCTGAGCCAAGACCACTGTCAAGCCTCCATGGCTCCCTGGGGCCAGGTTCATGGAGACTGGGAGGGAGAAGGAGGTCTGAGATCCAGACCCTGCTGGAAGTCCCTGAAGATCTTGGGCAAGTCACGTCCCCCAATTTATGTCACCAAATGACTCTTAGGTCTGAATCAGCAGTTCTCAGAGTTCAGCCAGCTCACAGTTACCAGAAGGGCTTCAAACAAATCTGACTTAGTGAAATTTGCATTTCCCTGAAGGTCCCAGTTGACAGCTGCTAAGAGTGGTGAGGGACCACACTTTGAGGTTTCCAAATGCTGGTCTAGTTACAAAAGTGTCACCTGGGAAGTTTATTAAGAAGACTAATTCCTGTCTCCCATCCCCAAAGACTTGGATTCTATTCACTGGATTCTGTATTTTCTTGAACTCCCCAGTGATTCTGAAACAAGCAGAGAATCCCAGGCTGTATAGTCTCTGAAGTTCTCCATTTTAAATTTTTTGGTACTTGAGATTGAACTCAGGGGCACTTAACCACTGAGCTACATCCCTACCCCTTTTTATTTTTTAATTTGAGACAGGGTCTCATTAAGAGTTACTTAGGGCCTTGCTTAGTTGCTGAAGCTAGCCTCGAACTTGTGATCCTCCTATCTCAGCCTCCTGAGCTGCTGGGATTACAGGTGTGTGCTTCATTTTTTAAAACAATTTTATTGAGGTATAATTGACATGGAGTAAATCACACGTATTCAATGCTTTCAGTTGGGTGAGTCTGGGCATGTATGTACTTGTGAACAAGCACCACAGTGAAGGTACTGAATATGTGCATCACTCCTGAGTTTCTTTGTGCCCCTGGTAGTAAGTCCCTCCTGCCTGCACCTCCCCTCTCCAATTTTTAACCATTTGTGGTTCTCAAATGTGTTGTTTTGAAAACAAAGATTCTCAGGTCTCATGAGGGAAGATGTCCACTGCTAAGCAGTGTCTCTCTAGGGATGGGTGACCATGAGCTTGGAAAAAGGAGGTTGGAAAAGATGCTTAATTGGCAAAGCAGGAAATTTGGTCAAGTGACAAAATTATGGGGGCTAATGAATTATGCATGAGAAAGACCCCCCCCCAAAAAAAAGGAGGGAAGAAAAAGGTGTTACTGGAGTCCTAGGCCAGGGGCCTGACTCTAGGGATCCAGCAAACCACACCAGCTACTTGTCCCCAAAAGGCGATGGTGAAAAGCACGAAAGGATCTTTAATTAGTGCAGCCACCCCAGGAAGACCAGGGACCCGTGTCCTGAACCCTGCCTCCCAAGCCTGACAAGGACTTTGAGGTTTTACAGAAAGGAAAATGAGGGCAAGGGTTGGGGATTTGCCTGGCTGGAGGCTTGTCACAGCTGTCAAGGCAGGTGATCTTGGTCAGGTGTGTTCTGTCCACCGTCACCTTAAGTTTGGTCAGGGGGCCTTGTCCTAGAGAAGAAAGTGGCTCTTGCCTGGAGGGTGGCTTCAACTCATCATAGGATGTTTATCCATAAGACCTTGTTCCTGGACTTCAAGGAGATTCTGGAGGAAGAAGATGGATGCAAAATGGAGGCAGAGATGCCAAGTCTTTAATCCTGCTTTGGCCACCCAACAGACAGGTGCAGGCAAAGAGGAAAGTCCAAGTTCCAGGAGCAGAGCTAAGTTTCAGTGAGAGCTGGAGGTGAGGCACCCAGTGGGGCGGAGTGACACCACAGGAGAGGGAAGTGGTGAGAGTCCTTGTCCAGTGAAGCAGGAACAGGTCTGAGCAGATGAGGAGGGAGAATTTTCCTGGCAAGGCCTGGGCTCCCAGCTTCGATTCCTTGTATTCCATCCACAAAGCTCCTCAGAGATGCTAGGCACTGTGCCGAGCCCTGGGACCTATGGTCTCACGTGGGCTCTAACACCCATATAGACACTGTCAATAAGCACCATGATTGCTGTGACAACAATAGACACAGAAGAGCCGGGGACAGTCTGTCATAGGCACCCACAGCCCAGAGTTTCTGCAAGGACATCAGGGTCATGAGTTGTGTGCAGGTCTGAGGATCAGCATTGAGGACTGCTGGGAAGTAACTCCTCGAGGAAGTCACCTCTGCGGAGGGTCTGAGGGTGACCGGGAGGAGGCTGGAGCCCTGGGGAGTTGAGACCAAATCCACGTCACCTGGGGCAGGTGGTGAACAGCACAGCACTCAGGGAAGGTAGACATACTTAGACACCATCGTGAAAACACACACAAGGGGACTTTCTGGGGAACAAATGGAGAGTGGCCCCCAAAGAGAAGAGGCTTGACTGTGAACCCTCCTTTCTGGTCCTTCCTGCACGGATCTGGCTGCCCCTTGCGTGCTGGAAGTGTGTGTGTGTGTGTGTGTGTGTGAGAGAGAGAGAGAGATTCCCTTTCACTCATTCATTTATTCAGCCAACGTATCAGCTAATTTATTTTCCTACAGGAAGCTAGGCTGGGTGTGGGAGTATGTAGTGAAGAAGGAGGCAAGTTCCCCGCCATGGAGTTTGTATGCTAGTAGGAATTCGACTCTTAAATATTCTCTTTAAAGATCCGAAGAAGGAGCTTCCAGTGGAGGCCTCAGGCAGCACCTTATATACCCTTGGGGGGCCGGTAGAGCAGGGGACAACCTGAAGAGATGGTTGTACTAGAATATTCCTGCCTTTCCAGGCGTTACTACCTGAGCAGGGATGGTGTTGTTATTAAATGGAAATGTGTGACCAGTATTTCTCCAAGGGTGACCCAGAACCCAGGGGTCTCACCTGGGATTTTCCAAGGGCAGATTCTGGGACTTGCTCACCTCCACTTACCCTTCCCTAAACAGTTGATTTAGGATTTCAAGAGGGGTCATGAGCAATTTTAGAATCTGAACTTAATGAGTCTACAGACACCCCTTATTTCTTATTTGTTTTTTATTGTTGCATTATAATTATCTATGATAATGGGATCCATTGTGTTATATCAAACATGCACGTAACATCATCTGATCATCTCATTCCCTAGTACCTTCTCTTTCCCTGTCTTCCCCCTCAGGTACCTCTTTTCATCAAATTTTTAATTGAAAGATACATACATAAAAGCATAAATTCATAGATGTACCATCTGATGAATTCTCACAAGGCTAACACGCCTAGAAAACCAGCTTCCCGACTGGAAACAGCATCACCAGGTCCCCGCAAGTGGCCTTCACCTTCTCCCAGCTTCTCCACTCACTCCATCAAAGGTAACCGCTGTTATGGATGCTAACTCTGTAAATTAATTTTGCCCTTTATATAAATGAAACTGAACAATATGTATTCATTTGTGTTTGGCAAAATTTCTCTCGGTGCCGTTTTTCAGAGTCATTTATACTGTGTGTGGTTGTAGTTTCTTCGTTCTCGTTGATGTGTAGTATTCCTTTGTATGATTACACACAATTTATTTTTCCATTCTTTTCTGGATGGGTGTTTGGATTGCTTCCAGTTTGGAATGTCGCTGCTGCAAAACGTCTCGGGTAGTATTTTGGTGTGTGGCTGCCCGCCTTTCTGTCGGAGTGGGATTGCTAGGTCAGATGTCCACCTGTGTTCAGCTCCAGTTGTACTGCATGTGGAACAGCTGCTAATGTGGCCCCCAGGGACCCACCCTCTTCCCAATCTCATGTAATCCCCTCCTCTTGAATGTGGGCCAAACTTGTCAATTCACCTCTAACAAACAGAGTACGGCAGAACCAACAGGATGTCACTTCTGAGATTAGGTTACAAAAAGACAGCAGTTCTGTTCTTTGTGCTGTCCCTTGCCCTCCATCTGTCCACTCTGAAGAAAGTCCTCTAGAATATAATGGACCACCCTTGAAGAGGCTCCCCAAGGCAAGGACCTGGAGGAGGCCTCTTAATTAGGATGAAGAGACCCGCATCCTGCCAGTAACCATGTGACCCTTCCTATCCTGGTCAAGCCTGCAGGTGAGACCACAGTCCCAGCTCACAGCTTTGGCAGCAATGTCATGAGCTGTCTAGAGCCAGAGGTGCCATGCTTGGCCATGGATTCCCGACCCATGGAAACTGTGAGATCTAAATGCTTGCTGTTTTAAGCCACTGAGTTTTGGGGGTAATTTGTTATATGCAATAGATAACTAATATACTGCCAAACTCTTGTCTAGAGGGATTGTATTAATTTATATTCCTGTCCCGAATGGCAAGAGTTCCCGTTGCTCTCTATACACTTGCCAACACATGGCATTGCAGACTGTTTTATTTTGGCCATTTGATGCGTGTGTGGCAATATTGTATTATGGTTTCAATTTGCATTTCTCTGATGTTGAGTGCTGTTGGGCGCCGAGTATTAATTAGCCATCCAAACATCCTCTTTCGTGAGGTACACACTCCTTCAGGTCTTCTGCCCATTTTTCTGGTGGGCAATTTATCTTTTGCTTATTTGTTTATGGGAATTCTTGCATATTCTGGTTTTGAGTTCTAGGTTGGCCATCTGTGTAGCAAATATCTTCTTCTCCCTTTTGTGACTTTCACTCTTTAGTGTTATTTTGAAATATTTTCAAATTGACAGAAAAGTTACGAGAATAGAAATAACATAAGAGTTTTATTACAGCCTTTATCCCGATTCACCGTTTTTCCTTCTTCTCTTTGCGGCATGGGGGATTGAACCGGGGTAAATTCACTTTCTGTTCAGGTCTCACCTCATTTGCTTTATCATCGGCACCTTCTTCTCACACCTACACAGACGCACACAACACCCACAAGCACACACCCTCCGCCCACACGCTCACACACGCACACCCTCTTCTGAACCATTAGAGAGTGCACTGCATACACCAGGACCCTTATTCACAAATAGGTCAGAGTTAAGTGTCTATTTCCTAAGACTGTCCTCTCCCACGACCGCACGACAGCTCCGCCTTCCGCCTATTGAACATTGACGTGCTCCGTTGTCTGTCTGATCTACTCTCCTGGTTTTTTTCAGTTGATCTAATAATGTGTTTGGTAGCATTTTCCCTTCTGGTAGAGAATCCCGTCTAGGATGAGGCATTGTACTCGGTTGACATGTCTCTTTAGTCGCCTTTAATCAGGAGCATTTCCACAGCCGTTCTTTGTCTTTTATGACATTGACATTTTGAAGAATACAGTTCCTCCCCCTCTTCCCTTTAAAATAGAATGCTCCACGTCTTGTTTGTCTGATATTTTATCATGATTAGAGGAAATATCGCCTTGCCAGCTAGAATCGCATGTAAATGATGCTGTCTCCTTCTCGGGGTCTCACATCTGGAGCCACACGATGTCCCTCGTTAATGATGTGGCTTGCGATCACCTGGTCGATGTGGTGTTCAGTTGCTTCTTTGTGTAGTTATGTTTTCCCCTCTTGTAGTTAATAAGCAAGCCGCTGGGCTCAATAGCACTCAAATACTCTGCTCCTCGCCCAGGTTTCCTCCGATTTAGCATCTACTGATGATTCCTGTCGGAACCCATCTTCACTGTGTGGTTCCAAGAGGACCTTGCGACTCCAGATCCCCTTCCGCCCTTGCCAGCTGGCTGTTGGCTCCATGCTATAAGCAGGAGCTCTCGTTGGAACCTATTTAATTTGAATGCATCTAACTTAATGGGTTTTTCCATTATAGTTAGTGCATTTTGCGTCCAGTTTAAAATTTTTTGCTTACCTCAAGCTTTGAAAATATTCTCCTACATTTTCTTCTAAAAGCTTTATTATTAGACCTTTGACATGTAGGTCTATGATCTGTCTGGGACTGTTTTGTCCATGCGATGACATGGGGTTGCTATGGTTAAAATGTGTCCCATGAAGCATGAGCTAGAAACAGTCCCCAAGGCCAGGTGGGAAGAGGCGGGGTGTGGGAGGTGGTGCGGGTTCTGCTTCCAAGGCACACTGAACGCTGTTACTGTGGGAGTGGGCTGGGGATCTCAGAGTGGGTTTCTGATAAGGAGGGCGAGCTCGGCTCCCTTCTCTCTCTGGCCTTCTGACTCTGTGGGATGGTGCTGCGCAGATACCCTCGCTGGATGCCAGCACCAGGCTCTTGGGCTTCCTAGCCTTCAGAACTGTGAACCAAATAAACCATTGTTTGTAATCCACCCTGTCTTGGTCATCTAGCGTGACAGTAGGAAATGGGTTAAGACAGGGGTCCAGGTGAACTTTTTTCATATGGAAATCCCATTGACCCAGTGTTTTTATTAACAATTTTTATATACAAAGGAAATGTACAAATACTTTCCCCCTTTAAAAGAGTTAAAGGCCAGGAGCGTTTAATCACTTCATCCCCAGCCCTTTTTATATTTTTATTTTGAGATAGAATCTTGCTAACTTGCTTAGGGCATTGCTAAATTGCTGAGGCTGGCCTTGAACTTGTGATCCTCCAGCTTCAGCCTCCTGAGCCACTGGGAGTACAGGTGTGTACATTGTGCCTAGCCAGCTTGCATTTATTACTTAGCAATGAGTCTTGGGTCACTGTTGTGCTGATTCTGGTAGCTCTCCAAGATTCTTTTAAACAGTTGTACTGGATTATGTGTTATGTGTGAGAAACTGTGTCAAAGTACACGTTTGATGCAGCTCTGTTACTCAGTGTGAATTTCTAAGTTGGCTCTAATTTGTGGTTTTGCTGCCCTCTGACCTTTAGGCTCACCGTGGGAGCACTTGCTGGGTGGAGCCGTGAGGGACCTGGGAGCACCCCAAGAGAACACCCTGGAAGCAGCTACAGGGGCAGCTTGAGTCTGGAAGGTATTGGGATGGACCAAGGTCAAGCCAAATGGCTCAAAGAGGCTGGGGGACCTGCCTAGACTCTTGGTTAGTCAGAGGCCAAGCAGGTCTGGAAGGCCAGATCTTGGGATGCCAAGCCCACGCCCTTGTTCTTCAGGTGGTCTCTCCCAGGGCACAGCTGATGTCCCAGCCTGTCCACGGTGCTGACGCTGCCCTGTCCTCTTCCTGGTCCACCTCTCTCCCACGCTGGGGGGAGGTCTGCTGGCCGCTCCCACCCCTCAGCAGGCCCTTGGAACCCCTCAAGGGTCAGAACCATACTTGAGGTCCAGAGCCCACCCTGAGCCTCTGTTTGTTTAAAACTCTTCCAGGATCCCCCTTCGGGACAGGCAGGAACAAATTTGGAAGGGAGAGAAGCTGCAGCCCTTAAATCACATGTTAGGCAAAATAATCAAAGAATCTTCCCAAAATTTGTCAACGGTGGCGCTGGGCCTGGCTGTTCAGTAATGACTCCCACTTGATGACAGATCTCGAGAAAATGCGTTTTGGAAGCAATCAGTATATGCTGAATAGGATCCTATTTTACAAGCATTTTATCTACTCTTAAGGACACGGGAGATGAGGAAAACAGATAAGCCTCTCTATTAATATTGATTAGACCATTATATATCTGAAAAAGAGATTTTAGTCAGAGATGATTGCATCTCACCAGAGCAGCCTGCCTTCTGAATCGAATCGCTTAATCTGCTGCTCGGCACTGGGGGTGTGGGGACAGAGACACGTTGTGCTCCTTCCCACTGGGCAGCAGAGGCAGGAGAGGGACGCCGGGTGAGAAGGTGGAGAGGCACTTGTCACTTACGTGCTTTCTCACCAGCTCCCAGAGGGCTCCAGGACAGGCAGATCAAAAAAGGAAGCAAGGGGACTGGGGTTGTGGCTCAGCGGTAGAGCGCTCGCCTAGCATGTGCGAGGGCCTGGGTTTGATCCTCAGCACCACCTAAAAATAAACAGACAAAATAAATGTATTAAAAAAAAAGGAAGCAGGATTGAGGTTAGACTTTGGGAACAACTGCTTACTTCTAGAAGAGTTCAGAAGCTGAGGCCAGAGCACCCTGTTTTCTGGGATGGTTTTAAAAACAAGAAATACAATCCAAGGTCATGAATAGGCTTTCTTATGGTTGAGCCCCCCACATGGTGGGCAAACATTTAAAAATGTCCACCCTTGATAGTTACCAAGATAATCAACTTCCCACAATGAAGTATTTTTGCCATCTGACTTGCAAAAGAAAAAAAAAATTAAAGCAGAGCATCCAGGGCTGGAGAACTGACAGTGAACCTGCGTTCTCATGTCCTATGGGTGGAAGGGTAACTGAGGACAGGCTTTTATTTATTTTTTTCATATTTACCTTTTTTAAAAAAATAATATTTAATTGGTATGAAGAGCTGTACATATTAATATGGTAACATGAGATTCCAGAATTCAAGTTCTTTGGAAGAGCATTTGGTGACATTGATCAATGACTGACTTTCCATCAAGTCCCAGGTTAGGACCTGGGTGGACAGTATTGAGTGAAACTCAAGTCTTTGCCCCGACAGAGCATACCATTCAGCAAGAGAAACTGAAAATTAAGAATTGAAAGGGGAACTAAATATTTACAAAATATGAAGAGACTTAAAGGAAATAAAAAGATGCTGGTGTGAGGGAGGGAGGTGAGAGAAAGCTTTTTCCAAGAGGTGGTATTGAGCTTGAGTCAACAGTGGTAAGAATGAGTTACAAGAAGAGGAGAACAAGGTTCTGGCAGTTGGAAACAGCATGTGCAAGGGTCCTGTGGTAAGAGGTCTTTTGATGAACTGAGCAGAGCCCAGTGAGAAAAGCATGATGGGAAGCAGCTGGAGGAGTAGGTGGCTGGGTGATGGCCTGCAAATGCTGGTATGCCCACCTGCCAGGGGAGCCTGCAGGGTACTCTGAAGGGTGACACACACTATTGGCTGTCACTGTTTACAGAGGTTGCTCCAGCTGCTATGACCATAGTCCAAGGCTTAATAGAGAAAGCATCAAGGAGTTAGGAGCCCCTGGATGCAGTGACTGAGAGAGATGGCTGAGATGAGGGCTTCAGCAAGGAGTTATGTATCCACAACCTTACAGAGGTTTAACTCTTGGGCCCAGCAAGGCCACCACAGGGGATGATCAGATGCACACAGAGATTTATGTGTGAATCCACTCATTAAGGTTTTGGTTACAAATACCAGACTGGAAACCACGGAATCAGTCACAAGGAGAGGGCTGGGTAAACGATGCTCATGTAGACAGGGCTGCCATGTGCTTAGGAGAATGATTGTTTTAGAAACCGATTTATTAACACAGAAAAATGCTTATGTTGTATCTTACTTGAAGATAAAATCAGGATACAAATCTCAAAATATACTATGATGTGGTGGAAGAAAATCATATTTTTTTTCTGCTTAAATGCAATGCCAAAATGTTCATCATAACTTTTCCTGGCTCACTTACGGTCAGTTTGAAGTTTTTTTCCCTACAGTTCAGTATTCCTCAAATACCTTATAATAAGAACGTAGTTTTCTAATTAAGCAAACTTTTTTTGGGGGGGGTACTGGGAATTAAACCCAGAACCTAGTACCTTCCATGCAAGTGCACCACCACTGAGCTACATCTCCCCCAAAAGTCATTTTTAAATGCCAGGGTCAATCTCTGTAGGAGAGGCAGGATATGGAAGGAAGGAAGATGAGTTGAAACCAGTGTGAAATCAGCCTCTTCAGCAGAGATCCTCTTGCCCGTTCCTCCAGAAACCTGTCAGCTTTCTCCCCATCACTGGGAAAGGTTCTCCAGGGCCTCAACAGTAAGGCATCTTAGTCCATTTTGTATTGCTGTAACAGAACACTACAGATAGGGTAAGCTATAAAGTAAAAAGCTCTCGTACATTTCTGGAGGCTGGGCTGAGGCTGAGGACCCGCCTCTGGCAAGAGCCTCTCACTGTGTCATCCCATGGTAGAAAGCAGAAGAGCAGCAAGTGCGTGAGACATCAAGATACCCAAATAGTAGCCATGAGTCCTGTTATAATCAGCACTAATCCATGCATTAGGGCAGAGCCCTCTGGCTCTTATCACCTCTTGAAGGTCTCACGTCTTTTTTTTTTTGATACCAGGGATTGAACCCAGGAGCACTTTACCACATTTCTTCCACCCAGGAGCCACATCCCCAGCCCTTTTCAATATTTTATTTTAAGACAGGGTCTCACTGAGTTACTTAGGGCCTCATAAAGTTGCTGAGGCTGACTTTGAACACATGATCCTCCTGCCTCAGCCTCTTGGGGTGTGGGGATTACAGCCGTGTACCACTGGGCCCAGCCTTGAAGGTCCCACCTCTTGATACTCACATGGTGGGTTAAAGTTCCAGCATGTGCTCTTTGGAAGACAGTTTCAAACCCTAGCCTGTGGGCTGTTAGGCACTGTGATAAAATACCGGAGGAAATCAATTTAAAAGGAGGAAAGATTTATTTTGACATGTAGTTTCAGTCCCTGGTTGCTTGGCCCCATCACTTTGGGACTACAGAGAGGCAGAACATCCTGGTGGGGAGCACGGGTAGAACAAACCTGCTCACATCATGGCAGCCAGGAAGCGGAGACAGAAGGGGGAGGGGGGGCCTCAACATCCCCCTCAAGGGGACATCCCCGGTGACCTCATCTCCTTCTCTGGCCTCACCTCCTGAAGGCTGCACTACCTGCACACTAGCTGGTGACCAAGCCTTTAGCACAAGGCCTTAAGGGACATTTAAGATCCAAACCACAACAGGCTGAAAACTTGAGAATCTCCCTTGATCCTTTCTCTCCTGGTTCCAGCATCCCAGCCACAGGCAGGTGCAGGTCCCCCTCCTCAGACCCCACGCGGGGCCTGGCCTGCCCGCGCACCATGGCTTGCTGGCATGGTTGCAGCAGCTGGGCTTTGAGGTCTCCCTGTTTCCACCCGCATCTCTCTTCTGCTCAGCACCCTCTCCCAGCCAGAGGGACGTGCTAACACGAACATCTGATCAAGTCACTCCATGGATTTGGGTAGAATAAATCCAAACTCTTTACCATGGCCTTCGAGGTCTTATCAAATCCACTAATAGAGAAAAAAATGGAAATTTAAACAATGAAACAGCTTTTTGCTTTCAGGTTAGCAAAGATTTGTAAGAATGAGAATCAGAGCGAGTTGGGTGAGGAGGTGGTGGAACTTGCTCTGAGCCTGAGGACCTCCGGCCGCTCCAGCATGTGGAGGTCCAGGAGGGAAGTCTGACCAGGAGACTAAGACGCAGTCAGTGGAGCGGGGATAACGAGGCCTGCAGGGGTTAGGGAGGGCCAGAGAGGGAACTGCTTCAGGTGAGAAGGTGCCCACTTGGGTCAAAGGCTACTGAGAGGGCAAATCAGAGGAGGACTGAGAACTGAGTGCAGCTTTGGCCACAGTGGTGCCCGGGTGGTGGGAGGGAAGCTATATTGCAGCAAAGGCAGAGGAGAGAGAGAGCCCCATGAAGCGGTTGGAGAACCCGTGTGTGGGTGAGTGTGCATGTATGTGCACATCTGTGTGTGCCGGTGGTGAGCATGGCAGTTATGAGATCCTGGGGCGAGACCAGCCTGAGGAGAAGCCTAGAAGAAAAGGAGAGCTCGGGAGGGGGCCTGTTGGCAGGGAGGGTCCCCAAATCCCTTCTGAGGGGCCAGCAGATAGCAGCAAGTGGCAAAGAAGGAACTCCAGGAAGCTGTGATATTTGCTTACTGTCCCCAGGGGGATGGGCCCAGCTTAAAACTCATTAGAAAAAGCAAAGGAAGGAGCCAGAGATGCAGGGGCTGGCTCTAGGAGGCAGCTCCTTCCAGGGCCTTATTATTTCCCAGGTAAGAAGACGGCTTTGATCACTGCCTTATGGGAAGTGCAGTTCACATGGGGTGTCTAATTTTGTATCTGTTTGGGGATTCTCTGTAGGAAGAATGAGCTGGTAATGTAAGGGTCCCACAAGAAAAGATAAATAAGTGTGTGTGTGTGTGTGTGTGTGTGTGTGTGTGTGTCCACTTCCAGTTGGAAGGGAAAGTAAGGAGGCCCAGGGCCTTTGTTTTTGAACCTATTACTTTGGATAGGGTAGTTGGGTAGAGACAGTGGTTGAGCTATTATTTGGGGATCAAAGACAGTAAAATACTTTGTTTTGGTGTTTCAAATCCTGCATGTGGGGAGGCAGCACCTAAGAAAACTCCTTTCCCTACTGATTGTGTGCAACTTTTCTTTGCAAATCCTGCTTAGAACTGCCACCTCTAGGAAGCCTTGCTCCTGACTGTGATCTGTCCTGTCTTTGAGCCTAATGGCTTTGGCAGACTCTGTCATTGCTAAGGGTGGATGTTTATCCTCAGTCATTAAGAGGAACCTCACTCACCTCTTTGGGCCTCAGATCCTTTAGCTATCAAAGGGAATGAGGTCGACTCTAGCCCAGGAGTCTTGATCCTAAGGGTGCACAGGTAGTGTGGGGGTAGGGATGAGTGGGGGTGTCAGGAATGTCTGTTATCTACAGGCTGTTAGGTAGACCTCTCCATGGTTACCAACTGTGACTTCACAACAGTCCCTAAGTCAGGAACTATCACCACTTTACAAATGACAAAGTGGGTGCTCAGAGATAGCAAATGAGTTGCCCATGCTTGTCTGGTAAGAAATGGCCAAGTTGTATCTGACAGGGCAGAAGCAGGCTCTGTGGTGCATTCTCCCAGGGTTAGCAGGGGGCTTCTGGAAGATTCCTTTGCCTCTCTGATCTCTTGCTCTTCTCTGTCTCTGCTCTGTTTCTCTGGCCTTAGAAACTCCCAGGGTTCAGAGTCACACACTGTCTTTTCTGTAGGTCAAGCACTGAAACATTAAATTCCTTTGGGGCCAGGCAGTAATTAAGTGCAAGGGGAAGTGGCCAGAGTGAGTGCAAACACGTCTGTTTCCTGAGTGGTGGCAACTGCCACTCCTGCAGAGCTCTTGTCTCTTAAGAGGCAGCAGCTCCTCGGCTCTGGCTGGCTGCTACCTCCTGGAATTAAGGCTCAGTATTATCAGAAGCTCTGATCTTTTAAGAAGCTAAAAATCTCTTGAATTTTAAAAATGGGTCCAAATGGTTTGTTCTGAGCTATATTTTAAAACAACATGAAAATAAGTAAATAACATACATGAACAGCCTGAATGTTGCTCTGTTGAGTGACAGGCTTGCCACCCCTGAAGTCTGATCTCACCCTTGCCTTGCTCCAGCCAAGCTCAGGTGAAAGTGTCCCCTGCTCCAGGCACTCAGGACACAGGTGTTACTGCCCTTAGTGGGGATCATGGCTTGGTGAGCTTGTGATACAGCAGGATCCATGTTTCCCAGGAGAGTCCCCCCCACCCCATCCCCTAGTACACTTCCGCATTTTCCAAGGGTGGAGCAGATGTTGGTAAGAATCAGTCCCAATTTCGTGCCTCTCTGAGTTGTTTTCTAGCTGGGCTTTGGACAACAATGTGAAATGGCAACTGTCAGGAACAGCATCTCCTTGAATGAATGTCCTTCATCCTCAAATTTTTCTCAGAGGGTCGTAGTGACGGGCCAGGTGGATGTTCAACGAACATTCAAATCTGAGCAAGAACTGGTAGAAATCAGAGACAATGAAACAGAGTCACAAGGACTTCAGATATTGGAGTCATTAAACATAGACTGAAACAACTGTGCTTAACTTATTCAAACAAACAAACGAAAAATAACTTGAAATTTTCAACAGAGAACTGGAAACTATCAAAATATAACATATTTTTAAAGGAATGCTAGCACTAAAAAGAGAATAACTAAAATTAAGAACTCAACAGATTGGTTTAATAACAGATTAGACATGGTTAAAGAGAAAATCACTGAATTGGGATCTAGGTCAGAGCAAACTATCCAGAGTACAGCACTGAGAGATAAAAAGATGAGAAATACATGATGGAGAATAAAAGGCAAGGAGGACAAAATGAGAAGCTGTAGTTTATATTTAATTGAATTCTTAGAGGGATGAAGAAAGAGCAGAGAAAGGACAGGGTAAAAGAAATATTTTAGTGTTCTAAAAAGGAAGGAAGACATCTGCCTATAGTTCAAGAAGGCTTCAAAAGTGAATTGATCTGACACAGGAAGGATCAGTCACTCACTGGGGCAAAGGGTTCAGAAACTCAGACTTTGCAAATTACTAGGCCTAGAGGGGATCTGAACCACAGAGCCCTGACTTGGGAAAATGGACATTGGAGAAGGGATGGAAGTAAAGTTTCTATTAATTTCCTTGATAAATTTACTAATTCATTCATTTACTTCTTTATCAAGTCAATGCCTATTTGTTGAGCACCTGCCAGAGTCCCCATAACTTAGAAAATGGAAAGTCTTACAATTAAAGAAGATGTTTGTCCTTGAACAAAGCAACTGGTATACGAGTTTAGCATTTTGGAGCCCAGAATTGATATGACTCTTGGAACTCTGTGGCGATGGCATCTATGGTGAGTTTAGGGACACAGGCAGTTTGATGGAAAATGACTCAAACTAGGACCTGTGAAATCATGAGCCCATCTCTGAAGATAGCCAACAGAAGGCAATTTCATTCCAAATAAACTCTTTTATACTCTTAAGTAGGATTTGTAAAGTTTTTAAGAACCTGACCAACTTAATGTCATTTGTATTTTATTCATTTTTCCTGCAATTTCAGTAAAATTTATTGTAATAAATTGAGTGTGCCTAAACTTCACTAAAAAGAAGACACAAAGGAATCACTGTGCGGACATGGGCTACAGATAAAAGTGGCACAGCAGCCCCGTGGAGGTCACACACGGCAGTGGCAGTGGGTATGAAGGATGGCATGCCAAGGTACAGCTCAAGGGGACAAAGCTGGGACTCTGACCAGCTCTCCCACCTGGAGGTTGGGAGGGCTTGGAACACTTGAGCTGCTTGGGCTTTGGATTTCCTTACAATTCTCAAATTCTGGGGCATTCTACCCTTTTAAAGTCCCTTACCAGGAAAGTGCCCGGACAACATACTCCATGCAAATTCAGGGGATTAATGGACCCTAATCCAAAATCCTTTGATCCATCCCTTCACTATACTTTTGGAAAGCTGACTTCTTGCTGGTGGTGATTTGTGCAAATTCACACAGCTGGTGCCGGAGCCAGGACTCTTCCCCTGGCACCTTGTCTTTGCCTTCTCCTCACTCACCTCACACTCTGTAGCTCTGTAGGGTACAGGGGCACTGCTGTATCTTGTGTGAGGTGACACTCTCACTGGGTGTCCTAGGGGGAAAGCAAACACATTAGGCCACCCAGGGTGCAGTCAGGTTCCCCAGGTGTGTAGGGAATATCACTGAGTGGAGGATCCACAAAGGAAAACCCCTTTGGAGGAAGGGATCCCTTCCTGAGGGCCTGCGAGCTCAGTGCTAGCTACTTTTTGACAGAAGACTCTGGATAGAATAGAGTGCAGACAAAATGCTTCCTAGAACACATCCCCTCCTCTTGCATATCAAATAGCTCTCCATCATGGCCCTGGGGGTTGGGAGACTGCCCTGGTTCCCAGTGTGCCTTAGCCAGGCCTCATCCCTCCCCCTTGTCACTAAGCATGGGGGACAAGGGGACCCTGACCCCAGTTCTGTGGCACTGATTTCCCTCTGGGGTCTGGCCTCTCTCTTTCTGTGTTTCTTCTCCCTCCTGCCGTCTTCCCTCTCTGCCGCGGGGAGAGCACAGAGGAGGTGGGGGGTTCCAGCGCCACACACCCAACTCTCATTTTCTTTCAAGAAAAAATTATGATTATTAAAGATTTAATCTTCAGTCTAAAAATACTGCAGTGTGAATGCTTCTGTTCCCCCAATTCCCTTCCCTCTCTCCCCATCATCTCCCTCTCTTAATCAACGCCACTGATCACTGCACTGGGGGGCAGGCATGGAAGGCACCGGGCTCTGTAGCAGCCGATAGGAGATGTGGAATGAGGGGAGGTGCAGTCAGAGCTGCCGCTGGGGAGCGGGAGCCCAGGTATGCGGTGTCCCTGGCTTGCTCTGGCCAATATGCCCTGTGGGTGGGGCGGAGGCAGCCTCAGCTTCCTCTACAGAATGGAGAGCAGTTTCTTGAAGGCTGAACTGAAGGTGCGCTTCTTCTGGGTGAATGTCTAATTTGCAGTTTATTGATTCCATTTGCCACAGTATTTTCCTTAAATATTTTTTTGAGTCTAATGCACACCGTATGCACCCATAATGGCTCTAGCTAGCCTTGTTTTTCTGCAGAACCAATAAAGCAATTTGGATGAGATGAAATTGAACTCAAGCATGAGGAGAGTATGGCTGGAGGTGTGAACTGGGAACAGGGCATGGGCTTGAGATGAGAGAGAGGGGGGCAGATGGGGGTGCATCTAGAGAGGTGGGAGATAATGGAGACGAGAAAGGAAGTTAGAATAAGGAAACATGAAAGGGAGATAAGAAAGGGAGAGAAAAAGGAAAGGGACAGAAAGGTAAGGCTCAGAATGCTGTTTTATGTGACCTTAGGGCTCTGGATGAATTAAGTCTATGGGTGATCCTTGAATTACTTTGGAGTTTCCAATTCTAATCTCTTTTCTCTCTTACCCAACATTTCTGAGAAAAGCAAATGTGTAGATAACATTATCTGCCTCCCCAGAGCCCATGCACCCATCTCTAATTGGATAGCATCCAGCTTATGTGGGTAGGACTACTCCTGGGTTGGTCTTTAACTAGCATAAACCAATCACAGTATTCATCCCTCTGACCCCAGTGATTTGTTAAGGAAAAGGCATGTAACCCAGGACCAAGCCAATCAATGCATAGGATTCTTCTGGCCACGGTGATTGGTTCCAGAGCTACCTTGTGATGTAAGTTGGACCAATTAGAAAACCGGTTCAATCAGAGGGGGAATTTTGTTAAAAGTTGGGGTAAGAAAATCTCTTTGGTTATGCAAAAAGAAGCATGGGGTATTAGACCTGCAAGAATGAAGAAATTCAGTCTGAGAATAAGGCTGATACATTAGGAGAGGAGAGCAGAGAAAATCACACATAAGCGTTGCTCAGTCATCAGGGACATCACAAATCTCTGGATCAAACTCACCCTGAAGCTAACACCCCTCTGGATGATCTAATTACATGTACCAATACATTTATTTTTTGGTTTTAAGTAATTTTCAGTTGGCTTTCTGTTACATGTAGTTGATAGTGAACTAATTAATATAGTATTTGAAAATTAGATCCCTCTGTTCTTCCAATTCTAGGCCTCATGGAAGCTCTCTCAGAATGTGTCCTAGGCCTGTGCTAGGAAGGGTTCCAGAGGAGTACAGGGATCACAGAAGCTTAGCTCAGTCCCTGGGGGCAGGGATATGGCTGGTAGGAGAGGAAAGGATGGAGGGGAAAAAGACCAGAGAATCCACATCCTGGATGGTCAAGCTCTTTCTTTGCAGCTGGGCAAACACCACCTCTGCTTGGCCCCAAGTCAGCCTTCGAAGCAGCTTTCATCTCCAAGTTCAAATTCCCTGGCCTGGCATCATCTCCCGCAGCCGCCAACCTGGCCCCTGCCCCTCTCTGAGCACCGTCCCTGCACTGCGCACCTGCTGTAGGCTTCCTGTCCCTAGGATAGGTGTCTCACATCTGTCTTTTGGATCTCTCCCACTTTCAAGTCCTGCCTCAGTGCCACCTAAAAAGCCTCCCCTGATTTTAATAACCCTGGAACACCCTCCTCCGGCTGGGGCAACCTCAGAATCTGTATGAAGTGGGGTGGGGAGTGGCCAGGGAGAACCTATCTTGAAAAATCAACATGTCTATTGTTTTTGCGCATAAAATTGCTGAGAGTGAAGTTAACAAACTGTTCTTGACTAGTGGAATTATATAGTAGATGGTGAGAGAAAGCAATTCTAGGGTCAGGGGTTAAAAAAAATGTTGAGAATTCTTGCTCTAATTGATGAGCCCTCTTCCCTGTTTGACCTCCTAGGGGCCCTTGCCCCTTTCCTGTGGTGCTCTCTGGGTCCTGTCTTCCACTGTAGTTATTTGTCTATTGATCTAGCTCTTGCACTGGGTCAAAGAACCACGGACTGCTAGAGCTGGGTGGGCCCAGGGAGAGCGGTGGCTGCAGGGATCCCCCACCTGTTCTCCTGCTGCCCCTGACCGATGGGGTTGACCTTTTGCATTATGCTCCTAAAATGATTTTAAAAATCTGGGTTTGAAAGCTGTCACCCTCACCTTTCTTTTGTGTTCAGGAAAGCGTAAATGAAAGGGTATGCCTCTGGAACAAAGAGGTCACTGCTTGGCTCTTTTTAAAGACCTCAGTGAAACTGTGGTCTTGACAGCCTAATTTGTAGAGATAAAATGCTTTCCTGCGTTTATGAAGCAATGCTGTGCATGACCAGAGCAAAGCTGGGAGGTCTGAGCTAGATCTGGGTTAGAGTGTGGGGAAGACACAGGGGAAGGAGCCTCCTGCCCCTCAGGCATGAAGAGCATCTTCAGTCTCCCTGGGAGTGAGGAGGGTGCTGTGAGCATCCTTGCTCCCCCATGTCATCACCAATGGGGTCAGACAGCAGAGGTGGGCGGGAGACAGCTGTGGGGAACCTGAGAATGTCAAGGCTTATGCCCTGCTTTCTAAATGTGAGGTGAGGGCAAGCTTCCTGGAGCAGGTGCAGGTCTGTGTGGCCCCTGGTCAAACATGGCACAGCTCTGATAGATGGAGGTGTCCAGCAGGGTGGGGGTGGGGTTGGATGCCCTCTATCTTGCACAATGGAGAGTCTGGAAGTTCTAGATGTCCCAGATATGGGGTGGCAGAAGTGCTGAAAGAATCAGTGCGTGGAAGAGGCCTGAGTCAGAATGAGGAGGCCATGTGAGTGGAGGTGGTGGCAGTGGCTGGGGCCTTCATGTAAGGGTGACACTGGGATCCCAGAAAAGGTCAGTTTGTACCCAGAGGACACTGGGTTGGAAACCCAGGGACAGGTGGCCTGGGGGACACATCACAGAGGCCAACCATAACCCAGAGGCAGCAGATGGGCTAGGGGCTGCTCTGCCACCCCAAGGTAATCCAAGGAAGGAGAATGGGGTAAATGACACCAACAGGGACTTTGATCTTGTTTTCAGATGAGTTACTATTTACTGGCAAATTCCCCTCCCCGCCCCTTTCACAAACCCCCATGCCGCTGGGCTCTCTGTAGAAATGGAGAACCTGGGTCAGAAAGTGATTCGTTATGGAAAAGAGTTACTTGGTCTTACCCATTTGAGTTGTTGGGTGTAAATTCCACTCTATTCTGTGGCAATCATAATTTTGATGAGGCATGACTGAGAGCCTGTAGGGATGTGTATCAGGCAATCTGACCTAACTTGGGAGATCAGGAGGGGCCTCCCAGAGGAGGTGATATTTAAGTGGGATCCTGGAAGGTGCTTAGAAGTTAAAGTCAATGGGACATAAAGGAGTCAGTGTTCCGGGGAGCGGGTGACCTTTGCTTCTTCATCCTGTATGAAGATCACTCTAGAGTCTCCCGGAGTGGGCTGCCCCATCTCCCAGCCAGGGCCAGGAGCAATGGGATATTTCCCAGAGGCCTGGGCAGCTCACTTTGTGTGCCCTTTGCTGGAAAGAGGTGGAGGTGGAGGGAGCTTGGATCTGAGCCCTGGCCAGGCCTCCTGACAGCTCATTTTCCCTGGGAGTTTGTCCCTCGATCTTCCGGTCATCACAGCCCCCAGCACCTTCTGGAGGCTCCCAGACTTTTGCCATCTGAGCAGGAATAGAGCAGGGGACTCACAGCCCCCATGACCCCTGCCAGTCCATATGCCCTGCAGTTCAGCCAGGAGCGGGTGCGTGGGGTTGGCCGCTGAGTTTAATGGCCAGGAAAGGAGAGGATCGGGCATCTTCCATCTGCCGGCTGAAAGCCTGTGCGGAGGAAGCCCATTAGCGGCCACGATTCCTGTGCCAGCCTCAATTAGTCCAAGCAGGAGCAAAGGGCAGCGTGGGCAATAGATCTGCAGCCAGGCAGGATGGAGCGAGCTTCCCTTCCTCTGCTATGGGGTCTCTGCAAAGGCTGGGTGCCCAGGAGAGCCTTGGGTGTGGATAGATAGCATTTGGGGGTGAGGGGAGGCAAAGAGAAAGGCAGGTATTCTCACGCTTCTCACTCTGGCTTTGAAAAAAAAAAATGTTCCAGATTGGAATCAAAACCACAGCAGCTCAAGTTTGTGCTCACGGAAAGTATCTGGACCCAGGCTGAGTGTGAGCAAATGGACTCCAGTGCACAAGGGCAGAGGAGGGCTTGCCGGGAAGCCCATTCTCAGACTGGCAGGCAGGGTGGGAAGAAGAGAGAGCTACAGCCCACACTGGCCTGAGCCTGGAGGGGAAGCACGCAGGCAGTGGGCGTGAGGGGCTTTTAGAGGCAGCAAGATGTTGGGTGTGTGGGTGCCAAGGTCATGGCCCAGGTCTCCTGGGAACCTGGGAAAGTGGAGACTCCTAAATAGATCTCTCAGAGCCCCTGGTGGCAATGGTAGGAGTGGTGGGCTAGGTCCTGGCTTCTAAGGAGTCATTTCCGCCGAGATCAACCCCTTCTTTAGGATGTCTGCCCCTCGTGGCAGGTCCAGGGAGAGGACTGCCAGATAAAACGCAGGACATCTGGTTAAATCTGAATTTCAGGTAAGCAACAAAAATTGTTTAGTATAGGTCTATCCCATGCAACAATTGGGACATACTTATTCATTACTTAATCTGAAATTCAAATTTAACTCTGTATTTCTATTTGCAACATCTGGCTGCCCTCTTTCTAGCACAGGGTCTGCAGACTGTCCAGGGGGAAAGAGGCTGTATAGTAGGCTGACCCCTGGTTCTCTGTCTTGGGCCTGTCCTGAGAGTGTGAGAACCACTTTGGAAAGTCACCTGAGATGTGGTTGATTCTGATCAATATCTTCCTCATAGCAGCCACGATAGGGAAAACTGCTTCCTGTTCTGAACTTTGGTGAACAAGAGGGCAGGACCCAGCTCAAAGGAGCACCCCTTCCTCAGCTTGGCAAAGCCCGGAGCATCTTTTGGATTCCTGTGGCTTGTGCTCTGGTGCTCCCCCCCCCTCCACTGGCCCAGGAGATGACAGGCGTCATTCCCAATCAGACTCCCCCGTGCCCTGATGAGGGAGTGCCCAGGCGCCTGTCCTGGGCACTTCTAAGCACTGGTGTTCAGCTTCCTGACACAGGGGCTGCTGCCCTCCAACCTCTTAATCAACTCTTCCAGAGGCCTGGGAAGCCTCGTGGAGTGGGTCGTGGGATAGGGTGGCAGGGTGGGGAGCATAACGTTCCAGCGCTCAGCCCTGGACACTCTCACCATGGGGAAACCAAGCAATTCTCTGGGCCCCGGCTGGGGAGTGGTGCTTATTTTTATTTCCTTACTTGCAGCATGGAGCTCTAGGCCTGCCACCTGGCTGGGGCTTGGGACAGTCAGTTCAGTGGTGAAAATTCATGAAAATGGGCTGAAGAGCAGGGAGAAGGTGTTTGAACAGGGTGAGTCCTCATTAGGCTGATGGGGGAGGTCCTCAGGAGCAGGTCGGAGCATGGGGCAATGACAAATCTGCAGAGTTCGTTATGCATCACTGTGGAGTCCCACAGGTCCAACCCCAGACACATTTAAATATATTTCTCTCCCCACTTCTCACAGTTCATGCTCTAGGGGTCAGCCCATCTGTTTCTTTTCTTTCTTTCTTTCTTTTGTTCTAAATAAGTAGTTGTGCACGACAGTAGAATGCATCTGACACATCATACATAAGCAGAGTATAACTTCTCGTTCTTCTGGTTGTCCATGATGTAGTGTTACACGGGTCATGTAATCATGTAGGCACATGGGTCAGAGTGTCCGACTGATGCTGCCATCTGGTTTTAAATGAACAAAGAGGCAGGGCTGCAGCCTCTTCCCCTAAGAGAAGATTCCTGGGGCAGACACTCTCAGCCGACAGGCTTGCTTCTGATGCCACCCTCCTCTCCGTGATGTTTTTGGCTACTGCCTATCTTCCTTGTCCCCAACCTGAATGAATAAGCCTCCACTGCCTGAGGCCAATTCATAATCCTCAATTTCCTCAAAACCTGCTGAAAATGGATGTCTTGTTGGAACTGCTCCAGATCGGCTGTGCTTGGCCTGAAGGCTGCAGGCACCTCCCTCAGCTCTGTGTCCCTTCGTGGATCCTGGGTTTCTGGGTGTCTTCCTTTTCTGTAGTCTAGATCCTCCCCTTCCTTTTCCTCTTGTGCTCAAAGCCTTTCTCAGAGGGTGCCTGATCCTCAGAGGCAACTTGCTGTCTTTTTTTTTTTTTTTTTAAAGAGAGAGAAAGAGAAAGAATTTATATATATATATATATATTTATATATTTAGTTATCGGCGGACACAACATCTTTGTTTGTATGTGGTGCTGAGGATCGAACCCGGGCCCCACGCATGCCAGGCGAGCACGCTACCACTTGAGCCACATCCCCAGCCCCAACTTGCTGTCTTTTGATTTGAGAATCAACCTTTCCTACTGGATGTCCTTAGTCACTCTTTTTAGCCCCAAATTATCAAATGGCCCTTGGCATCTCCCAGGGACCCTCTTTTGCCCCCCCCCCACAATTATACATTCTTTGACAGTTGACTACTGAACTCGAGGATTATAGAGCTTTACCATGCTCAGGTATTCAGGGCACCTCAAAGGAAGATGGACCTGGGGGAAGTTGAGGATTGAGGCTCATGTCTGCCTGCCGGCCTTGTTCTGTTGATCTGGAGGGTGTCGGCAGCCTACCTAAAATCCCAGGGATGGTTAGGGACAGAATCAAGTTCGAGACCTGCATCCTTTGAATCAAAATGTATGAAATTTTAAAATTCCTTTTAAATTCCAGCAGAGCCAGTGTGAGGGTGGGAGGGGGCACTGAGTTGACCCTTAACTACAGCTCCATGCCTGGGAAACCCACCTCTCTCTTCATTCCTCACGCCAGCTCTGAGCCAACCACAATAGGATGCAAGTTCTCTTCTGCCCACTGGGCTCTGAGGGCATAATAGAGGGCCAGGCACAAAGCCAGGACCTGGTTGGAGCTGAATTAAGACCAGGCAGCTGCCTGGGATATCAGTCTAAGTTGGATGCATAAATATCACCGGAAGTGTGCCAGCTTAGAACTGTGTAGACCTGTGCTCCTTTCAGGGTGGAGGTGTGTGGCTGGGAGGAACACTGAGAATCTGCTTGGGATCTAGGGTGAGGCCTCGAAGGGCAACCACTGTCAGGTCACCATCTGTCAACCACTTTTTGGGGTGGTGACCCAATTAGCTGGGGGGCTCTGGCTCTGCCAGGTAGGCATGGAGTGCATGTTTGGGGCCAGAGCTGAACTGCTTAGGAAGAGGCCATGACATGTCACCTAGTCCCATCTCAGCTCTTCCCCCACATACCCCTGGCCTCACCTTCAAGATCATGTGGAATCATTGAATATTGGTTTGAATGAGGGTCAAATTATCACCCTGTTTGGGGCTCTCAGGTATTTCCAGAAATCTCTGAGGATCAAGTGAGGGTTCACAGGCACTCCCCCAATCCAGGCCCACCTTCTCCACCCAGCTAGTACCCTGCCCAGCCCTCCACCCCAGCCAAGCTTCCCCCATGCTCCCCACTTACCCATTGCCCAGCCCTCCACATTGCCTGCCACCCCTCCTCTGCCAGGTCCTTAGCAACCACTGTCTTGTGAAGTCCAACGGATGCCTTGGACTTAATCCTTCACAGTCTCTCCAGTTTTCAGTGCTGTGACAAGTACTTCCATCTTAAAACTTTCTTTGCCCTGGACTCGTTCAATAAAGCTATCTCTTGATTCTCTTCCTTTTTCTCCTGCTAGGCTCTCTCATCTTAATTGCCTACTCTTTAGGGGGGCCATTCCCTCCTGGCACCAAGCATCCTCTTGATGCTCATCTGTTCCCTTGTTTATTTCTTTGCTCATTCAGCAGATATTTGTGGGGCACCTACTATGAGTGTATGCTGTTACAGGCCGTGTTGTGTCATGGTGAAAAGATCCCATTTGTCCCTGTGTTTACATCCTGTGTGAGGTGTGTGTGTGTGTGGGGGGGGGACTATGATATGCCGATTTATAGATAAGGAAAGCACCTACTACTTACCAGTAGTAAGCAGGGGAAAGCAGCATTGAAGTGCGGCAGGGTGTGTGGAGCAGCTCTGGGGGCTGCGTCCAAGGTGGTCAGGGGAACCTCTGCAAGGAGGTGAAACCTTAGGAAGCCAGGGGAAGGGAAACCCTGGGCTGTAAGCCTAAGGAGTTCAGGCAGGAGGACGGGAGATGGGAGAGGCTTCTGCAGAACCGCTGGACCAGGTGAGAAGCTGGCTTCCTGTTCTGGATGCAGGAAGCCCCACGTGTTTCACAGGGACCTGGACTGAGCACTCAGGCTGCTGTGGGGGAGAAAGGCTGTGGCAGGGAGGGATCAGCAAGCATAGGAACCGGGCAACCAGGGCCACCGCAGCTTCCCAGTTGTCCTAAGCAGAGTGGAAGCAGCTGAGAGAAGAGAGAGGACACTGGATGTGTCTCTGAGGGAGGGGTGGCAGGTCCACCCTATGACTTGGATATGTGCAAGGTAGGGAAGGATATGAAAGATTCAGAATGCCTCCGAGTCTGTCTCATGCATCAGGACAAATGGTTGGCTGTGCACTAAGCCGGCTATTTCTGGGACGTGCACGGATACTCTCAGCCTCTTTCTTTGCCCTAAAAGCTGGGATGAACCTCAGACCTGCATCTTCATCCTTGCCGTGCTCCTGACTTCCAGATCCATTTATCCATCCACCTCCTGGATGTCTTCAAGTGTGTGTGTGTGTGTGTGTGTGTGTGTATATATATATATATTTTTTTATTTTTTATTTTTTGGTACTGGGGATTGAACTCAGGGGCGCTTAACCACTGAGCCACGATCCCAGCCCTTTGTTTTTCAAATTTTGAGACAGGGTCTCGCTAAGTTGCTTAGGACCTCATTAAGTTTCTGAGACTGGCTTTGAACTTGTGGTCTTCCTGCCTTAGCCTCCTGAGCTGCTTGGGACTATAGGAGTGCACCACTGCACCTGACTCCAGGTATTTTTCACAGGAGCCTCGAGTGGGCATTCAATTAATTGAAGGGAAAGCCAGCCTAGGGCTTGTTCTCACCTGTTCCTTTTCTGGCCCAGCTTTCTACACCCCGAGTCCTGGCAGTTCAAGCTCCTAAATGCTTCCTGGTTTTTGAGCCCTATCTCTGGATCTGCCACCAGTTTCACCAAGTCACCTTGCAGACTTAGTGATTTTTTTTTTCTTATTTATTTATTTACATTTCTTACTTGCATAGGATTTATTTATTTTGGAATGAATCTTTCAACAAGAACCTTCCCAGTCCTTAGGAACTGGGAAAACTAGCTGGTTTACCACATTTCTTACATTCACAGGGCTTCTCTCCATGAGTATTTTCATATATGAGAAGGAAAACAAAACATCACATATTCACAGGGTTTGTTAGAATTCGTGATTTAAAAAACTGTTTTTCAGAGCACAAATCTGATCATGTTGTTTTCTTTCCAAAAACTCTTTGGTGACTCTCTTTACCTTCTGGACAGTCCACATTCCTTGATCTCTGCATCCCTGCCGCCCACCAGTGCCCCCAAGCACTTGTGGTTCCTAAGCAAGGTGCTCCCCACCCTCCAACTGGTGCACCTTGCTGTAGCCCTTTCCTGGAGTTTTTGTCTCCTACACTCAGCCCTCACCTTCCCATGTCAGCCACTCTTCAAGAAAGAGCTTCATGAGTACTTCCTCTTAGCAGCCTCTTAGCTCTTTGCCTGTCCTGGGGTGAACCCACACCAAGGACACGCTGGACATGCCCAAATCATCACACTCATGGGGCACCTCATCACGGTTCCTGGCTTCACTACACACCTGGTGTTCAAGGTCAAAATTCTTCTTTTCTAGGCTTCCCAGTCTCTCTCAGCTCCCCCACCCTTCAACTTGCCATCAAGCAGGTTCATTCTAACTCCTAAAGATGTCCCAGGTAGGTCCTATTTCTATTTTCCCCACACATAGAAATTTTCTTTGAGTGTTTTCCTGACTGCCATGACATGATGATTTGTGAAGTTTCAAGCTGTCTGCTCCTCCCTCCCCCTTTTTCTCCTGCCTCCCTTTTTAGACCGAAGACTGATGGATCAGGAGTGCAGGGTGTCTGTCTGGGAACCATGTGTCTTGGGTGCCTAGCAACATCTGACGCCTGTGGGAACTCTATGTTGCTTGGATGAACTGCATGTGCCCTGCCCGGTCCCCTAGAAGTGCCAGGTTCTATCTTGTCCTCCCTCCTCCCTGCCCCTCACCTGCTTACCCTGCCTTCCACCTCCAAATCCCAGTGAAAATGGCACCTGCTTCAGGAGTCCTCCTGAGCTCTGGATGGGGTCAGCTCCCAGGGTCACACGCTCCACAGCGCTGGGTGATTCTTTCTTACGGTGCTCACCAGGGTTGGCTGTGAGCATGTACTTTTCTGATTATCCGCTCAGGTCTGCCTTCCCCTCTAGGCTGTGACCTGCACTCGAGTCTAGGCACTGTGTCTGATTTTGGTTCCTCTTGAACTCTCAGTGCCTGAAACCCAGTAGGAGCTAAATAAATATCCTGTGGATGAACTATTCAAGAGAATTTGTGAACTTTGAAGTTCTTCTAGTGGCTCTCCACTTTTCTGGGCCACTCCCCATCTGTCACATAGGTCCCCCAGAGGGATTGATTCTGAAATGTCATGGGGGTGAGTAAGGAAAGGACATGTGTAGTTTAGGGACGGCCATCTCCTCTCTGTCCCTGGGACAACTGTGTGGCAGTTTACTTTATACCTGTGTGTAGTTTTAGCATATCTATCTTAGAGTATAAGTTCCCGGATAGAAAAAACTGGGCTTATGAGAGTCTCTGTAAAGACTGTGTATACTTAAAGGAAGTGGAAAAATGATACAGGCCTAGCTAGGGTGTTGCACTAAAAGCTCTTTTCACGTGGAAGTTGGGGAGAGTACAAGTGTTACCCTGGCAGAGGCCCAGGAAAGTATTTAAAGACTTCCCTCTTCAGAAGGATCCCTCCTGGAAGGCCAAAGGGAAGAGGTAAAACCTCCCCCCACTCCCTCCCCTCTCTGTGTCTCTGCTTTGGGGGGAAACTGCAGATATAAATGCGGCCATCTCATCCTTTCCTGAGTCCTGATGTTGGACAAGACTTTGGACGTTGTGACTCAGTTTCCCTTTAAGAGCTGGAATTCTTCTGGGGGCTTCGATGGCAGATTTCACAGAAGTTTCAAGCTGTCTGCCTTCTGGAATGAGCCTTGGACACTGAGGTTAAGTAGCCTGGTTTGGATACTTTAGAGACCAGGAGCTCACTCCCTCTCCCAGCAGCCCAGCCCACTGTTGAGTAGAACCTCTTCTTGTCATTGTTGCCCCTGGCTCTGCTCACAGAATAAGGGGCCTGACAGGTCTCTGCAGGCGCCTGGCGGTGGGGCATGGAATGGTTCTCCAACATGGCCTTGCTGTGATCTGGCCCCTCGGCTGGGCTCTTGGAGTGGGGATCCATCTCCCTCTTTTGGAGAATGGAGGGGGTTAATCGGTGGGGCTGGCTGTTCCTGGGTGGATGTCTCTCCTCATTGCCCACCCCCCACAGCAAGACACTTCCCCCTGTGTGCCCCCGTCAGCCTCCACATCTGTCACCCAGCTATGATTTTCCTAAATATATGTCACCCAGAGGACGAAAACATTTGATTGCTGGGGAAAAAGACTTTTTTTTTTTTTTAAAGCCTTTCAAAAAGTGAGTCATGATTGGCCTAAAAATAGCCTGTGGAAATCAGAAGAAACAAACACACACAAAAAAAATGATACTAAAAATCCAGAGTACCTAATTATAGGAGAAAGGAAATGGTTTGGCAGAATTGGGATTCCAGTGATGTTTTCATATTTTCTTTGAATCAAACATTGTGCAGGGAGAAAGAAATACACTTGGCATTGTTAATAAATTTTCCAACTCAGAGACTCAAAGTCCCCCTATCAGGCTATTTACAGCCTCTGTGGGCATTCCTGAGTTTGTGGTGTTTGGACTTACTCCCCTCTCTGCTTTTCCCTGGGGCAATCCCCGTTCACCACCATAAACCTCACAACAGGATAATCAATCAGGCCGTCTGTCACCATCGCTCAGTCCAGACACTGAGCAAGGACCTTGGGTGAGGAAAGTTCCATAGAGGGCACTGAAGAAAGATTATTGAGTATATGGTTCATGAGCCCATAGGGGGAAAAAAAAAAACCGGAGTGATCACTAGGAATCATCTTGGGTTCACCAAGCGTAAGTCCAGCCAAAACAAACTCCTTTCTCTGGCTGATTGATTTCTAGACTGGTGATGAATAGTGCACGATGGACATGGCGAATCTGGATTTCAGCAAGGTATTTTGTAAAGACTTTGATGTAATCCTCAGGGACAAGATGGAGAATTGTGGATTAGACAGTAATAGAGTTAGATGGATTAGCAGACCGAGTGCACCAGGAGCCAACAGTGGGCCAGAACTGGCAGGAAAGCGAGTACAGTCTTGGGCTCTATTGATGGAAGCACGGAGCCCAGAAGAGGGGAGATAATAGTATGTCCCTCTCTGCTTGGCAGTGTCCAAACCACATCTGGAGCATTGCATTTCATTCTAGAAGCCACGATGGAGCCAGGATTTTGACAAATGGGATGGCATTTGGAGGAGAGGGGATGAGGTGGCCCAAGGTCTTTATACCATGCCAGCACGAGGAGTAGTTGAGGGAGCTGGGGACCTTAAACCTGGAAGACAGAACGTCTAAGTGGATCCTGACAGCTGTTTTCAAATATTTAAAGGTCTGCTGTGGAAGACCGAGCGGAAATGTTGGCTGCAATGTCAGCAGCACAGCACTTGACAGCCAGGTGGTTTTTGGTTTGGTGTCTAGTATCCAATAGGAAGGGCAGGCTCCTAGCCCTTTGAGGGGCCTGCTGCCCCCACACCTGCATGTGCTTTCCATCCTGGAAGAAGACCTGAGTGTGGGACCTGGCCTGCTGTGCACACTCTTCCTTTGCTGCTTACCAAAAAAAACAAAAACAAAAACAAAAATAAAAACCAGCCCTGTGCCGGGCCTGGAGGAGGATGGAGGGATGCAGGGGACCCTGCCCTCTGGGACTTCAACTGAGTCTGAGAGTTGGACACATGAACAACTATTATCCAGACAAGGATACCATTATTGTATAAGAGGAAAACCATTGGACTGCAAGAAAAGTGGTCTGTTTGCTGGTTCCTGCTCAGCTGCTGGTGAGCCGAGTGACCTTGGATGGATCATGACATCTCTCTGCCTTTCAGGTGCCTCATATGCCAAGAGGAATGTCTACAGTGTGGTCTTCAGCCTGCAGGACGTACCCATCACTGAGACACATTTCAAATGCAGCCTTCAGCTCCACCCACATCAGCATCCTGGGGTGGGTGGCCAAATGGTTCTGATTCAGGGGAGCTCACTGAAGAGTACTGATGGGGTGAAGAAACAACTTGGCTTTTAGGAGTTTGGAGGTTGCTGTTGAGAATGAGAAGGGTGGACCGGAAGGGAGACCGCCCTGATAGGAGGTGTCTTAGCTGGTTGGGGTTGGGTGGCTTATAAACAGCAAACACTTTTTCTCAGTTATGGAACCTGAGAAGTCCAAGACTTAGGTTCTGGCAAATTTGGTGTGTGAGGAGGGCTTTCTAGTTCCTAGATTATGGCTTCTTGCTGTGTCTCACCTGGCAGGATGAGGGATCCTTCTGGGGTCCCTTTTGTAAGCACACTAGTCCTGTTTAGGAGGGCTCTCCCCTCAATCCAATCACCTCTCACAGGCCCCATCTCCTGATACTGTCACCTTGGGGGGTGGGTTTCAGCATAGGAATTTTGGGAGGGGGATGCAAACATTCAGTTCATTGCAGGAGGCTACCGCTCTGAGCTGGGGAAGACAGAATGGCAGCCAGGGCTAGGGCAGGGAACCCAAAGCCCAGGGAGGGGTCTTCCTGAGAGCCAGAGCTGGATGAGGAAGGAGAAACGTTCAGATGATTTACCATGCACTCGGCACATGGGCTCTCCTCCCTGAGGGTGGGGAGGATGAGGGCCACAGCTTATCACCTTGGACTGGAGATGCTGACTCTGGATCTGTCAAGCTGGGGGAAATCTGGGTCTCCTTGAGGTGCTCATGAACACTGTGGAAGAAAGGGGGTCTTCTTCTCTCACCAGGAATGGAGACCTTTGTAGGGGAAGGATCCACAAAGCTGCTGAAGTCCTTCCCAAACCAGTTCCACTGGTGGGAGTCCCTCCTCCACCAGCACTTCTCGGCACCCTGGCCTCCCTCCCTGCCTGCCTCCCCTCTCTCTGTCTTCTTCCTCTCTCCTCCCTTCCTTCTTCTCTTTCTTCCTCCCCTTCCTCCTCCAGGCAGCAACATCAGGGAAATAATGAGGTTGCCCAACTGGCTGTGCACGCACCATCAGGGTGTAGAATGAAGACGGATGACTGTAGCTAAGAGACAATTTGAAAAGGGATAAATACAGGCAACAAGTTATTCACCACGGCAATTTGTAAAGAGCGTTAAAAACCTACAGATGGGTTGTTTCACATCATCTCCTTTTCCATTTGCAGGCTGACAGGCCCGGGTAAACGACAGTGATGGATGGCTTCGAGCAGGGCCCCTTAATCTACCGCTCTGCCATTGATTAGTTTGGCTCACACCGCACCCCGGGGGTGGTGGACGTGACCTGTCTTCTAGAATGGAGAGCCTGAGCTGGGGCTTTGGACTTGGAAGAGACTCTGCAGAGAGAGGATGGGGTGGGGGTGGGGAGCAGAGGGGCCAGGAAGGGCTTGGCACCGGGGACCTGGAGGCTGATACAGAGCAGCAGGAGGTTTCTTCAACAGAGGAAGAAGTTGATGGGCAGAGATATAGGGAGAAAGTAACTAGCAGAGGTGGAGAACCCAGAGTCCAACCCCCCACTCCAGCCTCCATGGAAAGCCTTGTGCCCTCTGTTAACCAGTCATGAGTCCCCAGGACTCTTTTGAAGTCTGCTTTTTGGCTTTATCCCAAATGCCCAACAAAGTGTCTTACTCTGAATGCATCTAAAGGGAACCCTCCACCAGGGGTCTGAGTGGGGCAATGGAGATCCCCGGAAGCAGGTGCCAGTCATCTGTCTTGGGTGGATCCCAGGCTGGGTTTAGGATGTCCAGTGGGACGAGTGAATGACGGAGAGACTCTGGAGATGATGCTGAGGCAGGAAGGGCATGGGCTGGCAGCCTGCTGCAGAAGGATCAAAAGATTAGGAAGCATCAAAGACTACAAATTTAGGGCAAGGTGAGAATGTACAATTCCCTGTAGTGCCTAAGAAATTAGGGAGAGAAGAGCAATTGGAGGAAGAGATATGTCGCCATATTGGAAAAAGCACTGGAGTGGGATTGGGTGAACTCTGGTCTTGCCTCTGCTCCTCATGGGGCTCATTGCAGGATGCTGGCCAATGGTGGGAACTCCCCGGGCTTCTGCATCCTGAGTCTGCAAAGAGAAATGTGGAAAGTTGTAGAAGCTCAGGCTTATCATGGGCTTTGCCTTTGAGGGAAGGTAAGTATTACCATCCCTATTTTAAGGTTGACAAATAAAGGCACAGGCAGGTGAAGTAACTTGGCCAAGGTCACACAGCTTATCACAGGGAAAGCCTGAACTAAGGCTCAGGTCGGTGCACCTACTATATCACGATGCATCTACTACATCCAGCCCTTAGAGAGAAGGGAGGCTAATGAAGTGCAGACTAACAGATTTCCAACCAGCCCTTGCCTACATTTTAATCTTTAGAACAAAATATGTTCTTGTAAAAGCCCAGCAATCATTGCCTGCTGGTCCATGAGTCTGAAGTGCCCCAGAAATGCCCCAGTCTGGCCAGAAAGATGACAAGAATATAGATTAGGACTGGTTTCCTTAGAAACAGACCGAACACTGAATGAGATGACCACTGCGGATCTAGTGTCCTCACTATGTGCTCTTGCCATGAAGCCTCACCCTTCTTTCTACACTCAGGGAAGACCTCCTCCTCCCGGAAGTCCTCCCTGATCACCACAGCTTCAATGAGGCCTCCCTCCTCTCCTGATCACACACAACCTTCTTATTGCCAGTCAGGCCCAGGGTTCTAGGATCTGCTTCATAAATGTGATTACTTGGTATGCATGTTGGAGAGAGTTGAAATCTAGGGCTTTTACAGCCCCAACAGGGCAACGACCCTGAGTGAGTCAGGATGAGTGAGTAGAGCCCGCTCTGGGCAACTAAGCCCCTGCCTGCCCTTGGACAGGTCGCTTTGCCCTTTCTGGATTTGTGGTTCTGGCTTGTCAATCAGGGGTGATGGTGGTAGAGAAAGATGACCCAGGTCAGTGGTTCTCAGCCTTGGCTGTCCATCAGAAGCACCTGTGGAGTTTCTAAAATGCGGAAATCTGGGACTGAATTCTACTGAATTAGGATCTCAGGGGAAATGGCCTTAGCTTCTGCACTGTTTTGTTAACTTCACATCCGATTTTGATGTTCAGCCTGGGCGAGGAAACAGTGGCCTCCATGGAGAATCATAGCAGCTATCATCAATTCAGTTATCTTGCATATTAGGCACGTGCCTTAGCATGCTTTTCTGACCATAACTTGGCTACTGTCTTAAGTCAGGTTCTGCAGGAAATGGTCTCCAAGACAGAGACTTGTGGGCAGGAGGCTTTCCAGGGAGCATGCTCAGAGAACAACAGCCGTGGGAGGAAGGCCAGATTGGGCAGAGAGGACTGTGAAGTCACAATGAAGATCTTAGCTGGTCCCTGAGGTGGTCCTTCAGAGTTATCTCAAATAGAGGCTGGGGGCCAGGCTTTGGCTACAGGCTGCTCTTGAGGAAAGGGCCCGCCCTGATGGCAGGGCACCTCCCCTTGGGGAGGCAGCTCCCTTTTGTCAAGAGCATTCCTGGGGAGGAATCCAGCTGGGAGCCAGCAGCTGGCTGTGCCCAGGCAGCTATAGGAGGGAAAGCCCAACTCCTGGCAGTGTCTGGGTGGCCCACTGCAGCAGCCATTAGGTCCTGATCCCAAGGATGGAAACAGGTATGAAGACGAACTTGGGACAGATGGGGATCTGAGCCCAGGCCAAATCCAAATCACAGATTCTTTTTCAATTTTTCAAAACTAAAAGGGAATAGTCAGGCATGATGGCACACACTTGCAATCCCAGGAGCTAGAGAGGCTGAGGCACGAGGATTGCAAATTCAGAGCCAGCCTCAGCAAAAGCAAGGTGCTAAGCCACTCAGTGAGACCCTGTCTCTAAATAAAATACAAAATAGGGTTGGGGATGTGGCTCAGTGGTTGAGGGGCCCCTGAATTCAATCCCTGGTAATGCTTCTCCCACCCCATAACTACATGATTATATTTGAAACATCTGCATAAAATTTGAAATCTTAGTTTTGTACTCTTCTACTCCTCACCCAAACACACACACACACATGCATGTGCGTGCACACACACACACACACACACATTAAAGGAAAGTTAAAGGGCCAGCCTTAGAGTCATAGGAATGAAAGATACAAGATATTAGATGAGGCTGTGGCAACAATGTTTAGAAAAGCCTGGGTCTGTCAACTCAAATGTATTTGAGTATTAAATGTGTCTTAATAGAAAGAACTACTTTCACTTTAATTCCTACACCAGAAATATGATGTAGTTTGAGTCATCAAAATAGCATATTTGACATTGGTGTGGTTGTTGGGCAACTTCAAGGGCATCTGAAGGTCCCTCTTGTAGGCACCAGTGCCTTTGCTCTCCCCTGCCTCAGGCACAGGGCCACCCTCACTGTGCTCCATGCACCCCCACTTGCTCTATGCACTCTTGGCTTGGGAGGCAGCCACACCAGGCTGGCAGGGTTGACAGCTAGTGCAGGGCTCTCACTTGGCCCCAAATGTGGGCTGGTCATCATCTTTGTTTCTCCCTGAGGACTGGCCTGAGCTGATACGGTCTCAAAATGGTGGCAGTGGCGCAGGCATTGTGCATTCTCATGTGATTTAAGGTAGAATGGAAAAGGAAGCCGCTGTGAGCAGAGGGAGGCATCAGCCTGCATGGTACAGAGACACCAGAGACACCAAAGTAGATGGTGGTTGGTGGAGGAAGAGCTGGGTGGGGGGAGTCTGAACAATCACCTTGGGGAGAGCCAGCTCCAGGAGAGCCACAGAGGGAGAATTAGGCTGAGGGTGGCATTGACAGACTGCTGTCAGAGTCCTGTGGGCCTGTCGATGTGTGCATTGTCGGGTCACCTGTTCATTCCCCGCTCCACTCTCTCATCGTCACTGTTCACTTACCCCTTCATTTATGTACTCAATTGTTTCACCAGACAAGGGGCCATGGGGGTGGGGATTGGAGCTGCTTAATCCCCTGGGCTTCCATCAGCCAGTGCCTGCCTGGCAGACAGCACCAACACAATTGCAGAATGAGTGAATTTATTCAACTCCTTCCATTCATTCTTCATGAAGCACTTGAGCCTTCTAAGAGCACACTGGAGCTCCCACAGGCATCTAAAACATGAATATTGGCCCCTTGGAGGTTAAAATCTAGTTGGGGAGTCATGAATCCACATGAGAAGGAGTCTGGGCTAGGCCCTGGGCTGTGGATAATCAGAGATGGAGCCAGGGTCTGGCCACCCTGAGAACCAGACTGTCAGCGGCCTGGGCAATGCTTCATGCATCTGTGTGCAGCTTCCGGGGACATCGGAGGGTGGGATCCAGGTCCGAGAACAATGAGTGAAGGGGGAAGTCAGGAGTGAGTGAAGAGGAGACAGGTGAGGCCAGGAGGGGGTGATACAGTGAATCTTCTGGTTACCTGGAACAGATAGCAGGGCCTTGACCTCTGTAGACTGCCTAGTGGCCCAGCTTCCTGTAATTAGACATGGTCACCCCACGAGAATGCACACATCAAGCAGGGTCTGTCCTGATGGCCTCGAAATGACTAGGAAACTGATTTTTGAGGAATATGCATTCTAGGAATGCAATGGTCCTTGCAGAGCCAGGGTGTCAGTGGCAGCCTGTCACCACATTTTGAGCTGTGACAACATCTGAGAATGACTCCTTGCTGACCAATCACAAGGCAACTTTGGAGCACACAAAAATGACTTCCTCCCAAAATGGAAAAGAAAGCTACTGGTCCTTCAGGTTCTACCTGCTCTGCTCTCAGCATGTGCAGTCCCTTCAGTGCATGGGACACAGGTTTACTGAGGGTGCAGTAGGGCCAGGCTCTGATGCTGCTGTGCCGTGGGGAGGGGACGTCTGGGTGTCTTCCGGCTCCCTGCTGGGGGACTTCAGCCAGCCTGTGACTTCTCACACAGAGGGGTCCACAGGGTCCCTGATCTGTAGAAACTGTGTCCAAGCTATCCCCAAGAGTTCTTTGGGATTCAAGTCCTCATCCCTCATTCCCATCTCTTCCACCTTCTCAGGAGACCCCGTCAGAGAAGATGGTGGGACAGTCAGAACTTTCTACTCCCCTTTATTCAGCAGCTCTCAAAAGGGGACAGGTTCCCACCTTGGCCTCCAAGGAAATTATTGCTTGTTTCAGGTAAATGAAAGAAACATGAGCTTCAATTCCAGACCCAGGAGCTGTGGGTGAGGGCTGGCTGTTCTGTACCCCTGTGCCCCATTCGGCTCTTTCCAGTGTACACAAAGGAGGTAGCTGGGGAAAGAAGACCCCTGAAGTTCCAGGGCACCCCACCAGGGAAGCAGCCATCAGGAGGTGAGGGCCTCTGTCCTTCCTCCCACACCAAAGCCAACCTTTTCCTCACTACCGTTTCTCTCCCCTCCAACCCCAGCCTTGGCTGAGATGCAACTTTCCAGCAAGGGCTAAGGTTGTCCAGTCCCTTGGGAGATGGAATCCTCATCTGTCTGTGCTTCTTCAACAGGGGGTAAGTCTTGTCATTGCACACCCATCTGCCCCAGAGCACCCCCATATCTGAAGCCCAAGAAGGAGGTAGAGAATGTCATCACCACAGGACAGGCCACCCTCAGCCAAAGGGGAGAGAAGAGGAACAGATTCTGGGACATGCCATTCTGAATAGTTTTGGCAGTTTTGAAGGTCATTTCCCCCTTTCCACCAAAGAATTTAATTAGGCTTCCATAGAGCAGTTAGATTTAGGAGCGGAACATTTTTAGCTCCCCTGCTAGGAGAGCTCATGAATATTAAAGGCCAGGGAAGGAGGCAAGAGGCAGAGCGGCCAGCCCACATCCTACCTTGACTCCCAGGGGACTGGGCCTGTGGGTACAGGAAGAAGGGCAGCTGGGGTGGGGATCCAGTGCAACCCCAGCAGCCCCATGTCACCAAGAGCTGGAATCATCACTTTTTCACAAGCCAGGACCTAGGGCATAGCATCCTGCTGTATGGGGTGGCTGATGCAGGGACGGGCGTGCTGGCCGGAGGGGCTGTGCTTGGGGAGGGCTCTGAAGCCCCACTCAGAACATCCTCTATTGTTTCTAGTGTCCCAAGAAAACAGCTGCTCATCACTGGCACTGCTAGATGCTAGGGGCAGGCTTCAGGGGTTTCTGCAGCCCCCCCTTCTTCAAATGGGACCTGACTGGGTTGCTTCGGAAAGAAAGGTTGGAAAGCTGACTCCAGAAGAGGACACAAAGATGGGTCCCAACCTGCCCTCCAGAGCCTGGAGAGCACACAGGCTTCCCAGAGCTCTCTGACAAAGCAAGTGGACAGGCCGGAACGTGTCACTGACAGTAACTGTGGGCAGGTGGGGAATGGCACACAGGAAATGGCTAAAAGACTCGAGCTGGCACTGCAAGGGCTGGCTTGTCTGCTGCCAACTCTGCAATTGGCACCAACCACAAGCTTAGCTTCTGGCCTATTCTGGCAGTGTATCCTTGCCATTGTCTCTTGGGGGCCTCACTTACAGTATCCCTGAGAGAGGGGCAGAGCAGGGACCCCCTTCTCCTTCCATTCACAGATTGTCACTGAGATGTGGTTGTCATCTCTGATATCCTGATTCCATCCCTTGCCTGCAGGATTCACAGTAGGGCTAGGTCTGGGGCCCAGCTCAGGGCATTTGTTCCTGAGCAGTCATGGTTCAGCTCAAGGTCAAGGTTAAGGCCCTGAGGATATGACTAGGGGGTACTATAGGAGGAACTGGAGGGTGTGCTGTTACCTCCACATCTTAGCTTAACCTGCTATAACAAAGTACAGTCAAACCTTGGTATTCTTGAGGCATCTAGGAAGTCCCAGTTGACATCCAAATCCCTGGATGTTCAAGACCCTTGTATTAAATGGTGCAGTATTTGCATAGAACCTATGCACATCATCTTGTATACTTTAAATTGTCTTTAAATTACTTGTAAGACCTAATACAATGTTAATGCTAAGTAAATAGTTGTTAGACTGTATTGTTCAGGGAATAATGACAAGAAAAAAAATGTTTGTGCATATGTAGTATGGATGTAATTTTTTCCCTCCGAAATGTTCAATCCACAGTCGGTTGAATCTGTGGATGTGGAACTTACAGATATGGAAGGCTGGCTATACCACAGATGGAGTATTTTAAACATAGTCATAGTGCTGGGGTTTGGAAGTCTGAGATCAAAGTGCTGGCTGGCTGTGTCCTGAGGATGGATGTCTCCTGGTTTGCAGGTGGGTACTTTTTGCTGAGTCTGCACATAGTGTTGAGAAAGCACACATTTTCTGTTCTTCATTTTTCTTTTTCTTCTGTACTGGGAATTGAACCCAGGGTCACTTAACTACTGAGCCACACCCCCAGCCCTTTTTTATATTTTTTATTTAGAGACAGGGTCTCACTGAGTAGTTTAGGACCTTGCAAAGTTGCCGAGGCTGGCCTTGAAATCGTGATCCTCCTGCCTCAGCCTCTGGAGCCACAGGGATTACAGGCAAACACCACCAAGCCCAATGCCTCTGGTCTTTTCTTTAAAAGGTACTAACCCTATTGTGGGCACCCCACCTCTATCACTTTATCTAAATCCAATCACCTTGTGATTTAGGGCTTCCACATGTGAATTCCAGGGGGATACAATTCAATCCACAGCATCTTTCTAGATCCCTACCTGATGACTAGTGCATGCCTTGTGAGAGTGAGTAGCTCCTCCCAGAGCAGAAGGTGAGCTCTGCTCAAGGAGACCAGCTGGATGTAGCCTGATTCCTGCACATACCAAACTTCCTTTAATCCTTGAATCCTGAGTACTTGCTAAGGGCTGGACAAAACACCAGGTGCCTTCAAATCACAGAAGCACAAGGAAGCCCTAAATATGTGGAATGGGAGCACTACTGTGAACCTGGAGAAGGGGGAGCACTTCCCAAAGAGGCCAGCGTCCAGGCACTTGGTTTCTGGTGCATGAAGCTCAGGCCCAGCATTGACAGAGGAGGCAAGGCAAAGAGGAGCAGCACGATTCTGGGCTCAGAGTTGGTGTCATCCTCCAGGCAGCTGCGTGTCCTTCCTGGTCTTGCTCAACTGTCTGCAGAGCTCCCCATCCCCCATCTCCGACCCTAGAGAGCCCAACGGGGGGCCAATGCTGGAACATAGGTCCAGGAGAGTAGAGAGCTGTAAATGAGGCTGCTGATTTGCTGGGGTGCCAGTTATGATTTTGCTCTGTGATGGTGCCCTGAAGGCCCAGGCAGGAAGTATCTGTCCTTCTGCTGAGGCATGGGATTCAGCCACTCAACAGTGAGTTGCTGAGCTGGCTGGGAACTTCACTGCCTGTTCAGCTGATGAGGCCCGGGATGTGAGAGGGGGTTGCAGGTGGTGTCCAACTTTCGTGTTTTATTTGGGAAACTAAGGCCTCCCCTAAGGTCTTAGGATGTATTATTTATGAATGCCAAAGAATCTACTGTATTCTGTTCTTGATTTCATTGTAGACTTGCTTTGTAACCTTTAGCAGGATTCCTACCCCTCTGAACCTGTTCTCTCTTCATGATAGAATGATTACAAGAATCAGCAACTCCTACTTCCAAGATCTTGAAAGTTTTCTGCATCATTTCCATTTTTTTTTTTTTTTTAAATCTTAGTGAAGTCTTGTTCCCAAGGCGGCCCTGCCTTTTGGGTGCAGGAGTCTGAAGAACATTGAAGCTTCAGAGGGTCCCTCCTCTCCCTCTGAGTGATTTGTGACCCTGTGCAGGAGGCTTGCCCTTTAAAATTTCTTTCTGCTCCTGAGTCTGCAGAGCACAGGCAGCGGCTGCGTATGCTGCTGTGAGAATCTCTCCCAGTGGCGTCAGGAGATGCCAACAGTTCTGGTTTGCAAAGAGTAAACAGACCTCCAACAGCACAGGGTGGCCCTTTGCCTTCTGCCTGAGAGGCTGCCAGAGGCTCTGCCCACCCCTCCCCTGACTCAGCCCCTCTGCCCTTGCTGACTCCTGTTCCCCAGCTGGACTCCCTGGCCACTCATCCGTCTTTCCTACCCGGGAGCCAGCGGCACACGCTCCCAACCTTGTCAGCTTGAAATTAAAGACTTGCTCCATGGAGCCAGGTCTTCTCCAGAGACACTGCACTTTGATTATCCCCTCGGAAGGAGCGGAGCGGCAGAGTTTCTGCCATGGTGCTCTGGGTAGTGGTGTTTGGAGGCAGAGGAGGAGGAGAGAAGAGGGGGAGAGAGAGGGGCTGGAGAAGCTGTGCCTCTCAGAAGCAGAACACCTTGAGGAACCTCAGTGCAGGCATCGCCAGGAGCAAACTGACCTGGTGTTCAGATGGTACTTGTGCTGGCTTGGAAGAGATCTTGCTGGATAGTGTGAGACTGGTTAGAACGGGTGGGCTCTGGGTTCTAGAAGAAAGTACCAGAGGTAGCTCAGCATTCAAGGGCTCACTAAGGGGGCGCACCTCTCTTCTTTGCCTCGGTCTTTCTAGTTCTGATGAGTTTCTTTAGAGAGAAAATGCAGTTCAGTCGAAAGCCTCTTCCCCTTCCCAAGCAAGTTGCTTACAGCCCCAAGAGGTGGGCGTGATGCACAGTAGCATGGCTGGAGGAGCCTGGCACGTGGGAGTGGTTGAGTGTCTGTGTGGGCTCCTGTCTGGGTGAGTAACCCAGGTGTCCACTGACATCTAGGACTCTGAGCCCTCGCTTCACATCCATGATGTTCAGTGATCACTTCCAAGATTTCTAAGAATTTCCAGGCAAGGGAGAGGTCCGGCTGGTCCCGTTCTGCTGTTTTAGACTTAGATGCGGGATTCAATTCCCTCCTTCAAATGCCACCTCAGACCTCTCCTAGTAAGGCAGTTACACCTGTGTCAGACTTAACTGAGGTGGGGGGAGACAGAAAAGAATGTTTTGGGGAAGGGTCGGTATCTGTAGAAAGGGAAAATCAGCACATCTGAAAACATAGCATGTCTAAAAATATTGGGATCAGATTGCTATAAACCTCTTTTTAAAACATTTTAACAGCTTATTGAGGTATAATTAACACAAAGAGCTACTTATTTAAAGCGATCCAATTGATAAGTTTTGACACGTAGATCTTTATCTACGTGGGATGCAGACACATACCTGTGAGACCATGGCCCATGCCAGGCCTATGAGTAGGTAAGCGTACCTACCCCGGAAGCCTCCTCCTCCCCAACCTGGGCAGCCACTGGCCACTGTGGATCTGTTGCATTTTCTAGATTTTTACATAAATGGCACCATGCTGCATGTACTCTTTTTGAGACAGAGAGGTTTTATATCTCGAAAAATGTGAGCAATTTCGTGTTGCATATTTTATAGATTCATTCTTAGAATGTCCTTTGTCCACTCCACCATAGCGCTCGGCAGTGTGCACACTGCTGGGCTCTTCCTTTCTCCTATCCCCCGATTTTGCTTCAATTTTCATGCAGAGCAGTTCAGCTATCTTTTTGTTTCCTTGACTTCTGCTAATCCATATCCTCAGAGACTTATCAAGGTAATTTCCTGAACAAAAGACAGTTCCCTCCCTAAGATCAGTTCCAGTGCCAGCTGTTAGGATACATTTTTCTATCCTCTTATGCACTCTGTGTGTGTGTGTGTGTGTGTGTGTGTGTATGCAAGCGTGTGTCTGAACGTGCACAGAGAGAGTATAGGCGTGCATGGTGTGTGTGTGTACATCCGGGAATGTGATCATGGGTTGGGCAAAGGGGGTTTGTTTATTTTTTAAACATTTGCGGATGCCTATTTGTACCAGAACCAGGGTAATTGCTTTCATACATTGTCTCCTGTAGTCCTCCTAGAGAACATATGACATCGGAATAATAGTTCACTATAACAGATGGGGAAGTGAGTGTCAGACTAAATAAGTCGGCCACAGATACATGGCAATTAAATGGCAAAAGCAGAACTAAAGCCTGAGTCTTGGGTGCAAACTCAATGCTCATTTCTCTGCACTGGGAGTGAAGGGTAAGTTAACTCTGTCACCACCAGCTGATTGGGAGTAGCAGTCTGAAGGGTCACCTAGGGAAGCACATGAAGTTAAGTTTGGGCTTAGCCGGAAGGAAGGGCAGGGTTGATTAGTGATGTCTGCCATGGGTGGGGTGTGGTGGTGTGTCTGCATGGCATCCTTGCTTTTTACCCACAATTCTTCAGTCTTTCCTATAATCCAAGGTGGAGTCATTCTTTAGAACCGATGGGTCAAGGCCTTGGTCTCTGAGGAAGCCCCTGAGTTCACTGGCCCTATTTGGTGGCCAATCTTTAACAGGCTACATCCCCGCCCACATTCCCATGCTGGGGGACTGTCCCTGGCTGCTGCTGTAAGAGTTCTCCCTGCCTCCTCTTGCCAGCCCTTGCTCTGTAGGAACTCAGGCCCCTGAGACCCCCACCTTGTTTCTCCGGCCACCCTGCTGCATTCCCTGGTCCCTCACCATCATCTCTCTGCATCACTGTGAGAGCTGCCTCAGTTCTTGCCTCCCCATGGCCTGTTCTCCTCAAGGCAGCAGGAAGGATCCTTCTGGAACATCCACGGATCATCCACTCACCATCCCAAGGCCCTGTGGCTTTCTTTTCCAACTCTAACTCCCCTCCATGGGGGTCTCCAGGGTGGGCCTCTCCTCTCTCAGCTCACAGTGTTCTCTCCTCTCACTCCGGCCACTCTGGCCTTCCCTCTGCACTGTGAACACACCCAACTCGGGTCTCCTCGGGCTTTGCGCCTGCTTCAATGCCACTTCTGTAGAGCAGGTTGCCCGGACTCTCCTGTAAGATCCCTTACCCTCATTTCCTTCATTGGACTTAGCCCAGGGACACAGTGGGCCAGATTGTAAGCTCCATGGAAGCAGGAATCCTGTCTTTCTTTATCTACCTTTGAGGGCAATTCCAGGGACACAGAGAGTAGTCAATTATCGATAGAAGGAATAAATTCAAAATACTTCATTACAAGCATATATTTTATGACAACCCTGCTCAAATGATTTATGAGATCAGAGAGAAATAAACTAATACACAGAAAAGATATAAATATTTGGGTGACCTTGGGCTAGCCAGTTAGCCAGCTTGGACTTTGGTCTCCTTATTTGCAAAATAGGACACGGTGCCTATCCTGCACACACCCCAGGACCAAGGAAGTGGGCTGTTCCCACAGGCTTTATACCATCAGGGATTCCCCATGAGGCAAATTCTCAGGAATGTATCTGGGTTGGAAGAAGATCTTGGTCACTTTCTGGTAGTCAATACTTTGTTCTTGGGACCAAGTGCTTGAGCTTTGGGTCCCTGAGCTACCTCTGTCTTTTCCCGCTCCAGGATATGACCTGGGACTGACATGGCATCTCCCAGCCCCAGCCAATGTCTCTCCTCTCCACTTCTCCAATTCTCAGCTGTGGCTGAAAGATCCTTCTCATCTCCTTTATGAGGACTTTCCAGGAATCTCAGTGCTTCTGATCAAAGGTGCCAGGTGTGGCATGTGGAGCTCTGCTGGGGGAGCACAGGGTTCTATGGAGAGGAGAAACCTCTTCCTGGGCTCTGAGGGATGGCATTTCTGAGGTTGCTGTCAATCAAGGCTGGCAGAGGTGGAGGGGCACAGGGAGCAGGACCACAGAGTCCTCATCCCACTGCCACTGACGGAAGCCCTGAGCAGTGGCTCTACCCCTGCCAGCCCTGACTTCTCTGCCTGGGAGCTGGAGCCAAAGCAGCCTGCAGCTAGTGGTCAGGGAGTGTCAGAGATGGGCTTTGACTGGTGAGTGGGCAACCTCCAGCTGGTCACTACCCTCCCAGGGGTCTTAACCCTGTCTGCTGGTATATGAGGGGTTGGAAATGGAGGTCTCGGGCTTGTGTCTGGCCTGAGGGATGAAAACTCCACTGGGAGCGACATTCTAGGGATTGTCCCTGGTTTGACGTAGGCGAGCCGCTCTCTCTGCAGCCCCTGCCAGGTGCTGACTTCTCGGCTTCTTCGATTCCTTGGTCCTCAGCACAGACAGGGCCCACTCTGCCTTGACAGCAACCTCATTATCACTGTCACCACCGCTACTCTTTGTTCCAAAGCCACTATTGGCTAGCTGTTTCCATGCCCAGCCTCACTCTCTGCGGTAGGTAGAATCATTCTCAAATAATGGAATTGAGGTGCAGAGACCAGGACCCTCCTCATTCCCTCCTGGCCCCTGCTATGAGGCTGAACTTTGCATAAATCATCACAGTGATAGCAGTCAACAGCAGTAACAGACGAAAGAGTAGGAGGCTGCCCTTCCCCAGACAGGCTTGAAATCAGGACTGCCAGCTCCCTCAGCCTCCCCCGGGACGGCTGGCCTGGGTCCTGTGTGTTTGCAAAGACTCAGGTGCATTGATGGAAAATGTTGTCAAAGAACAAACTCGCTGGCCGCCGAGCCGTGTTCCTCCAGAAGGGCGAAGGGCTAGCGAGACAAGCAAGATCCAGACACAGTCGCGGGGACAGGCCTGAGCAAGGATAAACAACATGTTGGTCGGTGCAGCCAGGAAAGCAAAGAAACCGAGACGAGTAAATAAGGAGACAGATGCTGAGCAGGCGCCAGGGGAACGTGCGCAGCAGCAGGGTGCCAGGGCACGGAAGCGCCTGTGTAAAAGGCGACGTTTGATAGGCTAGGACAGGTATGAGGGGCTGCAGAAAGAGTTTCCTCATGAGATGAAGGGAGGTGCAGCCTCTAAGGCTGGTTGGTACCATTGCTCCGGCCCCAACTCTCAGTTCCTTGTTCTGAAAGGCCAAGAACCAGAAGTAGGTCCTGCTCCCTTTGGAAGCGGAGGTGGGGTCTCCAGGCCCAAGAGCTCCCCCGTCCAACACGACAGGCACAAACTTTAATACCTAAAAGCAGAGGAAAAAGAAGGTAATAAACTCACCAGAAGGCAATACACCAATCAGATGGTTTCTTTCTAAGGCAGACTTAAATTAGACAAAGAACGAAGGCACAGTTTCCTAGACTAAAAATAAATCTCCCTCCGGCCTCCACCGGAGAGTGAGAGGGAGTCAAAACCAGGACATGGGCCCTCTTTGCTTGGCGGAGTCCGTGGAAACTCAACAGAGTGCAGGGCAGCGGCCCGAAGGGAGCCCACAACCTTCGATGATTATCATGGTGATGGCAGAGTGACCCCAAGACATCCCACAGGGCTCTGGCTAGAAACAGGGGAGACCAGGGTAGAGGGGACAGAGCCTTTTTAAGATGACTCCAGGGTTCTCAGAAGGAGGGACTACCCAGGACTCTCCCCAGGACCTCTCCAGGAAGGGTGGGCTGGGTGTCAGCAGAGACAGGCATCCATGAGCCATTGACGTGTCCCTCTTGAGGAGGGACATCCATCTGATAGCCCCACTGGTTCATTTGTATCTATTCGGTGTCCTCGAGCTGCTGGGATTTGTCTTTATTAGGGAGGGAAAGAGACATCTTCTCTGGAGGTCTGAGGGTGACTTCACCTCCCTCCTGTCTTAGTCCATGGCTGGAGCCCAGGCAGGTTGGCTGAGACGGCCCCTCCCTCCCCAAGAGGAGGGCATCTAGACAAAGGGGTTCCCAGGGACAGGGATTCTGACCCCAGCGCCTTTTCTTCGTGGAGACAAGGAAGCTCCAGCAGAACCCACAGGCCGTTCAGCCCTCAGCCAGGGCTCTGTGTGGAAGCCTTTGGCCCTGGGCAGACATGTCAGTCACCTACTGCTGTGTGACACATCACTGCAGAGCTTGGTGTCTCGAATCCATGCAATCACTTCTCTCTCACACAATGCCTGGTGCTCCGGAGCGGCCTGGCAGGGCACTTCTGGCTCGGGGTCCCTCCTGAACTGGCAGCCACCACAGGGCTGGGCTGCATCACGGGACAGCTCTGCTGAGGTCAGTGGCCCATCTAAACAGCCCATTTGCATGGCTGGTGGCGGGTTCCTGTCACATGGGCTCTCTGAAGGGTACCGGACTGTCCTCCTGATGTGGTAGCTGGGTCCCCCAGAGCCAGCAGTCTAAGAGACCACGGCAGAAGTTGCCATGCCTTTGTGAATAGCTTTGGCGGTCACATGCCATCACTTGCCCAGTGTCCCACCAGCCACGTAGTCCAGCCCTGGTTCAGTGTGGGAGGGAACTCACACCAGGCTGTGGTTCCAAGAAGATGGGTGGGGCCATCTTGGAATCTGGGTACCACAGCACGGATGTCAAAATACTCAGAGTAGGAAAGGCATCAGGACTACGGCTGGGTTTGGGAACACAGTGGAATGAGGACAACAGAAAGAGCAGTGACCTTACAGTCACAAAGATCTGGGGTAAATCCCTATTGAGCCATGTGACTTTAGGCAAATGGTGTCACTCTTTGCAGTCAGCCTCTGCTCCCTTTTCTGCATCTGCTGCATTATCTGGCTGCCCAAATCTCAGGATGACTGAAGGTGTGTGACCCGTGATCAGCTCCAGAAAATGGTCAACCTTCTTTCCAGGGTCCAATCCTCCCAATGTCAGGATGACCGCCCCCCACCCTTCCCCTCAGCTTTCTGGTCACTTATCATTGTTTGAAAAATGGTGGAAGCTCAGTGGAGGGAAGACGTGACTCTGTCTTGAGTTAGTACAAGTCAGGGATGATCCGCCAGAAGTGATAACATCAGAGTTGGGCTTTGAAGGATGAATAGGAGTTTTACAGGAAAAAAAACCAGAGAGATGGGGAAGGGATCAATAGGCAAGGAGAAGAGCCTAGGGGTGTGGTGGAAGGCCATAGGAAGCAGCCAGGCCTGGAGCGTAGAATTTGTGGTTGAGAGAAGAGGCAGATGGGAGCAAGGCTGAAGGACTCTTGTGTCCTGCTGAACACCACCTCCCCTGGGCGTCCAGGGAGCTTCTCAGCAGGGACAGTAGCATAGTCTAAGTTCTGCTTTACAACACCCATAGGAGGAGGGCACGGCGCCTCCCCCACCTCCTCCTGTCCTTATTTGCCTGTTCCCAGCCACCACCCCAGCTCTCCCCATCAGACAAGGGCTGATGGAGCCGCAGGACCAAGTTAATACAAGCCCCAGCCTCGGTGCCGCAGCAGCCCGGGAGGGAGGCAGCCGTAACAAGAGAGGAAATTACAGATAAGAGTGGAGAAATGGCCACAGCAAGATGAAGGGAAGGCAGGAGCCGGCAGAAAACAAACCAAGGTGTCAAGACAGAATCAATAACCATCACCGCCGAGAGAAGAAGATGGGATTCATTACAGAGAGTAAAACAGACATTACCCACCTGCCCACGCGGCTCGCCGCACAAGTGGAAGAACTTTCCACTCAAGTCGGCAAGTGCTGACGGCGGAAATGCCTGACAACTCAGGGGCAGGCGGGCAGGTTGTGGCGGGGGGGCGGGGGGCAGAGGAAAGGGACATGGAGAGTCCAGCAGGGACGGGAAACAGAGGGGCCGGGTCAGGCACATGGAGCCACAGAGACCCGCAGACGCAAGCTGGAGTCCTGACTTATTTTGTGCAGAGATTCTCGGGCCAGGGATGAAGAGGACAGGCCTCTTATTCCACCAGAAGCTGGGACAGTTCTAAAACAACAAGGGGAAGATAACGGGTCAGAGAGAAACCCTGGCCAAGTTGGAAGAGAAACTGAGTCTTCTCAAAGACGACTGAGCTGGGCACGGTGGGCACAGCCTGTAGTCCCAGCGGCTCAGGAGGCTGAGGCAGGAGGATCACAAGTTCAAAGCCAGCCTCAGCAACAGAGAGGAGCTAAGCAACTCAGTGAGACCCTGTGTCTAATAAAATACAAAATAAGGCTGGGGATGTGGCTCAGTGTTCAAGTGCCCCTGAGTTCAATCCCCGGTACCAAAAAAAAAAAAAAAAAAAAAAAGAAAGAAAAGACTGAAAGCTGAGCAGGCTGGTGCATGGCCCTGTGTCCTGTGGAAGGAGAATAAGGAACCTGACTCCCAGTGAGGGATGCAGAGCGTGAGCTCATGCCAACACTTGCAAAGGATAGGAGGCCATGGGCTGAGGTCCTTCATCTCACCTGTCCTGGGGCAGGACAGAGCTTGAATTGTGCAGGTGGAGGCTCCTCCAGGTCTCGGGTGCTGGGTTCCAGGACAGCACCCTCTGCAACTGGACCAAGCCATGGGGCAAGGTCAGGAAGGGGGACTGAGGGCTTCGCTCTTGGGGCGGCCGTGTCCTAATAGGTGGGCGGGTGATGGAGAGGGCAGTGAGCAGCCTTGTGGGGAGCTGGTCCTGGTGTTGGCAGCAGGGATCTATCATGGGAAAGTTCTGAGACAAGCAGGTCTGGAAGGTCCTGGCCAGTCTAAGTGTGAGCCAGATGGATACATGAGACCCTCACACTGGGAGAGGACAAGGTCTCAGCCGCTGCTCCCTAGACTGAGAGGCCAGTGAGTGAGGATATCATCTGTTTCCAGTGAGTGACAATATCATCTGTTTCCGTGTACAATGTTGCGCTTACTACATGGCAATCATGTTGCTGAGTGCTTTGTCTTGTTTGAACCATGCAACAACTAATATTAGGCCCAATTTAAGGAGAAGGAAACAGGTTCTGAGAGGTGATGGAAACTCCCAAAGGTCACACCGCCTGGTGGTGGTAGAATCTAAGACATTGAACCCAAGATATTTGACTCCAGAGCTTGGACCCTTAGCCTCACCATCATCTTCACCTAAGTGTGATCCCTAAGCTTTTGGATTTCTCATTCTCAAAGATGTCTGCAGAAGACTCTTCCGAGTAGGCTCAAGTCCTACCACAGACTCTCCACTCTTCAGCATGTGCCTTCTCTGCACGGCCAGGGAGTGGGCCCCCTCCCCCCGACCCTGTGGCCCAGTCTCCCTCTCCTGGCGGTTCTCCATTTCCTGGAAGGTGGCTGCAGAGCTCCGTGTGCCAGTGACAGGAAGGACCCACCAGAAGCAACCAGTGAGTCCTGAACACCCTTGGGTCTCTGCCTGGTCACCTGCCTCCTACTTGGGTCCCTTCCCCGCGAGCCACATGGGTTGCTTCCCCCAGCCTTGGCTTGTCTCTCTCTCCCTGTTATGGTCCCTCTTTCTTCGTCTCTGTCTCCCCAGCAGCCACCCTTCCCTCCCGGTCATTGTCTGCTGTGTTCTCTCTCCACCCTCCTGTTTTCCTTCTGTGGTTTCTACATGTCCAGATCTGCCGCTGGCTCCTCCTGTCTGTGGTTCTCACACAACTTGCAGAGAAGTCAGGGCCGTGTGGGGCGACCTGCTCGGCGGCTCCCCAGGCCCACACGTCCGACCCTGCAGGCTCTGCCCCATGTTTGTGCGTGGCCCCTTCCCTTCCTGATCTAGCTCAGAGCTGGTGAACGAGGCAGGGGGAGCCCAGGCAGAGCAGAGCTCTGGATCAACAGAGGAGCTTTCCGGGGACTAGGGGGCTTTTATCTCAGCCCATTAGCATGGAGAGAGCATCTTCATTTTCAGGAGTGATGGTCTGGGGACTAGCAGAGAGTAGTTTATTTGAAAGCAAATTGATATCAATGAAAACTTGGTGAAAACAACGAATTGGTCAAATGTAACTATTTCTGCTCCATTAACAGTTGGGGTTGTTAACAGCTGTGCTCATTTATGTCCCCACAATGAGGTTACTCCAGCCCAGATCCCACCCTACTGCCCTGACAGGAACAACTCCAGATGACCCCCTTCCTGTCCTGGGTCCCAGGGGTCCTGGGGCCTCAGGAGTATTGGAGGGCAGAACCAGATTGATTGGCACCTCAGGGCCTGTGTACCTGCCTTCTCTGTCCAAACCACTCTTCAGTGGAGATGTCTGCCCATCCTGTCCCCTTAGCTCCGCAAGTGCTGTGTTGGAGTGTCCCCTCTCAACAAGGATGTCTCCAAAATGGCTTTCCACCAGCTGTCCCCTTCCTTCCCAGCTCCATGCCTTGAGCTCCTTCTCCTTGTTAATTAATGTGTCATAATTTCCTCCCCCAATTGCCATGAGAACAAGTTCTGTGCCCCCGCAGAACCTCAAACAGAGCCAGGTACGTTGTGGGCACTTGAAACGCATTTGTTGAACGAATGGGTGCTCTTTATACCTGGACTGCAGATTTCAGTGAACCGTGGGGATGGCTTTGCAAGCTTCTGTGGTTTTAAACCTTTTAATCCGTTTTTCAGAATTTGTTATTTCCTTTTGTGCTTTTTATTTCTAATTCATGCTCCACCTCTTATTTCTGTCTGTTCTGTTTATTGTAACTATAAGGGTAATAAAAATCGGAAATAACCTGAACGTCCAATAACAAGGATTAGGAGTTGGAAATATGTATAGTACTACAAAACAGCATATCTGACAGATTCCATTTTTATAAATGAAACGGGTAGATATGCAGATATTTATCTCTGCATATTTGGCAAAATTTCTTTTTTTTCCCCAGAAATATGAGTGTGACCATTCGTGGCTGCCAGGTGAACAAACAGCTCTGGAATCAGAGAGTTCAGGGAGCAATAAGGTTAAACCGGTTTCTCAACCGAGGATCTCACCAGAGCTTTAAATTCATTTACAACGAATACTACAATACATATTACAATGGATATTAGAAAGTTTCAAGGAGATGGTGGAATATATAACACTTTAAAAAAACTTGACCAGGCTTTTGTTGCTGTTGGAGCTCTGGTTTTATCACTCAAGGGACTGAAGTTCTGGGATTCGCTTTGGGAAATCAATTAAAATGTACATACAGAGAGAAAGAGAAGAATCTAGAAGTGTAGATATCAAGATGTTTTCAGTGAAGACAGCATTTTTAAACAAATGGTGCTGGGACAACTGGTTATCCATATGTAGAAAAAGTAAACCTGGACTCTTAGCCCTCACCTTGCACAAAAATCAACTCAAAATGGATCAAAGACTTCAAAATTAGACCAGTGACTATGCAACTCCTAGATGAAAATGTAGGGTCAACACTCCAGCTTTAAGGCACAGGAAATGCCTTTCTCAATAGGAGCTCTAAAGCTCAGGAACCAATACCAAGAGTTAATAATGGGATGGCTTAAATTAAAAAGCTTCTGCACAGCCAAGGAAAGAATTAACAATGTGAAGACAGACCCCATGGAATGGGAGAAAATTTTTGCTAGCTACTTTTCTGACAGAAGATTAATATCTATAATATATAAAGAGAACAAAAAACTTCACACCAAAAAAATTAAATAACTCAGTTAATAAATGACCAATGAACTAAACAGACACTTCTAAAAGAAGAAATACAAATGGCCAACAAATACATGAAGAAAATGTTCAATGTCACTAGCAATTAGGGAAATGCAAGTCAAAACTACACTGAGATTTCATCTCACACCAGTCAGAATGGCAGCCATCAAGAATATAAATAATAATAAATGCTGGAGAGGATGTGGCGAAAAAGGAACACTTTTACACTGTTGGTGGGATTGTAAATTAGTACAACCACTGTGGAGATCACCATGCAGGCTCCTCAAAAGACTAGGCATGGAGCCACCATATATGACCCAGCTATCCCACTTCTTGGTATTTACCCTGGAGAATTAAAGACATCTTAACTACAGTGATACATGCATATTCATGTTTATAGCAGCATGATTCACAATAGCTAAACATGAAACCGACCTATGTGTCCACCAACAGATGAATGGATAAAGAAAATGTGCTATATGTACACAACGGCATTTTATTCAGCTATAAAGAACAATGAAATCATGGCATTTGCATGAAAATGGATGGAACTAGAGACCATTATGTTAAGTGAAGTAAGTCAAACTCAGGTCAAGGGTTGTATGTTTTCTCTCTGGTGGAGGCTAGAGAGGAAAAGGAAAAAGAAAAATAAAGGTGTGTATGAGTCTCCTAAAACTTAAAGGGAGATCGGTAGAGGACAGGGACCAAAGGGTGGGAGGTCCGAGGGAGGGGGAAGTGGTGGGGAGTGATATTGGCCAAATTATGCGGTTATATAGTGCACATGTATGAATATGTAACAACAAATGCCATCAATATGTACAACTGTAATGCACCAATAAAATGTGGGAAAAAAAGATGTCTTCAGCAGTTGTATCTGAATGGCTAGGATTGTAATTGTTCTTTTTGTTTGTATTTTCTGTAATATGCATTTTTTATAGTAAGATAAAAAAGTATAAATGACTACAAACAAAAAGACAAATAAGAAGAAAAGAATAGAGAAAAAGATCTGGAATTTGTGATTTGAGGTCCCTCTCCCTTTTCAAACATTTCTAATTTGTTTACAACCTGTTCTGCTCAGCTCTTTTTTTTTTTTTGGCCACCTTTTTATAATTCTTATTTTGAAAATTAGTTGAAAGCTAATTAGATGGATATTTCCAATCAACAGCTCATGTTTTTTATGACCAGTTCATCATCTTGACCAAACAGTCCTCTCTGGACCAAATTAAACAGGAAAATGGGGGGAGGGGCTGTGAAGGGCTGTAAGAGAGAAAAAGAACAGGTGAGGTGGAGAGGGGAGAGGGGACAGGCTGGAGGGACAGGACCAGAGAGAGGGGACGGAGTGGGTGGAAGGAAGCAGATAGAACTCAGGGGCTGACGGACTAAACCAAAGAGGGACAAGTGGGGACAGGTACTCATGGGGCGTTTCCTGGCCTCTTGTCATGTGCTGATCCCCTGAGTGAATGGCACAGTCCCTTGCCCTTGCAGAGGTGACAGCCCACATGGGACATGGGAAATAGACAGTTTCCAAAGATGGACAGCAGCGGCTTCTGCTTTCTCCAACCTGGCGCCCTGTGGGACTGCTGGAGAGCTGCCTCTGTGTCCCTCAGCCTGAGCACCTTGCAGGAAGCCCAGGGTGCTCAGGCCGAGGGGCACAGAGGCAGCTTTCCCGCAGTCCCACATGCACCAGGGTGGAGACAGCGGAAGCCGCTGCTGTCCCTAGCCCCTCCCCCACCCCAGCGCCCCTTCTGGAGCGGGTCCCTTAGCTTCTGGCCAGTTACTTTCCATAGGAGGGGCTTTAATGCCATTACATGGTTAAGCTGGATGGGGACAGTGATGACCGTGCCCCTTGTCTTGTCTCAAAGCTTTGTATGCCTCCCAGGTAACACTCTCTGTTTGTACAGAGATCGGTTGTTATAAATGGACAAAAATAGAATTAAGAAAAAAAAAAAAAAAGAAACCACTCTTATTTACATGCTTTATACAAGACCCAAGGATTGCCCATGCTGGAGAATACACATTATCACTCTGATGTGGCAACAGTGAAGATGATGTCCCTGTCCCCAAGCCTGTGTCAGGAGTCTGTGGAGGTCATGTCCTGCTGCTCCAAGCCAGGAATAGGGGGAAGGCGGCCTCTGGAGGCCCCTTCCAGCCTGCAGGTCATTTAATCTACACAAATTGGCAGTGGCCAGCGCCCAGCCTCACTGCACCCCACCGGCCCCTGCCTCCCCCCTCATCACAGTTTCTGGGCCATGCTCCTGGTGGGAGGATGAGCCGCCAGCGGCTAATCCCCGATTAATATTTCATGCTTCTGATGGAGAGCCCTCGCTGGGGGCACGTGTGGAGGGAGGGCGGAGGGGTGCTGCTGCTTCAGGGGCCACTGCTTAGTAACTAAGGAAGGAGGGGTGATGATGACGATGACGATGATGATGATCTGCATTGTCTTCCCACAGACCACCCCGGGCCACTCAGAGGTCATCACCCACCCCTTGCTCCAGATTAGCAGCCCCCAGGCCAGGCAGCAGGAGCAGGGTCCTATAGAACCTCCGCTCAGCTACCCAGCAGCATGGCACAAGCCCCCGGAGTAGCCTGCCCCAACCTTTTCAAGTTCAGAGTCCAGTAAGAAAGATACACACTAAGTTAATGCACAAATAAATGCAAATGTGACCAGGGGGTGAAACAGGATCCAGGAGAGCCAGGTGAGAAGGGGACCTGAACAGATGTGGCCCCAGGGAGCACTGAGGGCAAGAGGACCTGAAAGAGGAGCCAGTGTGTACGTGCATGGACCACCTGTGCCTTCGAGGGTCCCCTGCTTACAGAGGTCAGTTGAGTGGTCAGAAGTCCCGACTCTGGAACCAGGCTCCTCTGAATCCTGCCTGTGTCTTCCTGGGATGTGACCTTGGCCATGCTCCTTCACCCTAGCTCTGTGCCTCAGCTTCCTCATCTATAAAATGCTGGTAATCATGCCTACCTTGGCAGGGTTATCAAGACTCAGGTCATACGGGTACTTGGCACATAATAGCTTTTCACTACATGCTAACTAGAAGCACTGCTATTGATATTATTTTATCTGTCAGGAAGAAAATTTTTGTGATGCTCAGATGACAACTTGCCCTATGAAAAACTGCGCTTGAGACGCCCACTCCCTCGCCCCGCCAGGTCCTACCAACCTTTTCTGCTTTGGGCAGAAACATTCACTGCATGTGCCTCCAGGGGCACCAGGGAGGGCAATGAAAAGTGTCCTTGATGCTCCAAGATGTGACATTGGATCAGGGCACAGGTCCCACCTCTCCATCCTGCCCGGAGGAGCCCCAGCCAGCAGCCTGTGACAGATGGCAGTGCTTTGAGTGACTACTTCAATTTTAACTCTTTTCGATAATCCAGTGCCAGAAAGCCACATACTTTAAAACTGTCCCTGGATCATAGATCAGCCCAAAGAGAGCCAGTCCACTTCAGTTAATAACCTCTGGAAACACCATCCATCACGGGGAGCCCCTCCTTAGGGCTCTCCATGCCGACTCCTGGCAGAGATGAATGGATGGCCTACTGCTCTTGCCAGTGCCTCTCGGGCTGTCTGCACCTCGCCTCCTTGCACCTGAACTTGGACTCTTCTGAGCTGGCTACCCTCAGGGTGGAGACAGGAGTTGGGTGGCTAGGCAAGAACAACCCAGTGATTGTCACTTAGTGAAGGCTGGTGTCTCTCCTGCTGTCCTGAGGGGGTACCCTTCTTTCCTGACCTTTTGTGGGCTAGGCCAGTGAGGTGTCCCAGACACTCTCAGTCTCTCCTGCAGGAGCCCCCTAGGTCTTCCTTCTCCGTGAAGCCCTCCTGAATAACTCCAATCAAATGCCCTAAGTCTGCTCCCTGGGGAGCCGACGCACAGGGAGAACACACGTGCTGTGGGCTGCCGATGGCCAGGCTCGGGCCTTCGGTCCTGCAGAGGCTGTGCCCTCCTTGTAAGCCCTCTGGCAGAGATGATGTCTTTTCCCACGGAGACACTCGAGGCCTGGGGGTTCTTCCTCCCTCGTTCCCAGCCCTGCTGCCTGCCATTGAAGAAATCTGCCCACAGGCTCGGGCTCCTGACACTCTCTGGCTCCCGCTCCTTCGCCCTTCCCACACACCTGCTAGGAACTTAGGCGCCACCCTCATTACGTCACTCCTGTGCACAAAGCTCACTACCAATGACTCCCCACTACCAAGGGAGTAAGGCCCAAGGTTGGCCCTGGTGATGAGGCCCAACAAACCCTGCATCCTCATTATTTACCCCTGGCCTGGACCTTGGGTGAGACTGAATGGCCCCAACCCACCCAGTACACCTGTGCATTTCAGTCTTCACTCTGGACACACAGGAACCTCTTCTTGTCCTGTCTATTCAAATCTATCCATTCTGTAAGTCCCTGTTGAAGTCTTCCTCTTCCATGAAGCCCTCTTGGACCACTCCTAGACAATCCCTATTTCTGGAACTCTGATGTGTCACTGACCTATCCCTGGGTACTTGGCATGGTGACCTTGTATTGCCTGGTTCATGCTCCACTTGGAAACCTTCTACTTGCCTCGTGTTTCCTTGACTGCTGCACAGGTGTCCTTTCCTTTACCTCTCCTACCCCAGACCTACTTCACATGTCTAGATAGCTCCTATGTTTTGAAGCTGCTTCCCTTGAGACTCGTTGGCTCTTGGGAGCTAGATAAAGCCCAGGAGGCAGGAACCAGGTGGTTCTCTTCACCCCTCCTTCTCTGCTCCTAGCAGAGTGGACAGAAGATACTGGCTGAGTTGGATTGCTTTGAACTTCACTTTTGCCTCCTCGTGTCAACGTTGCTTTCTGACTTGCGTTATAAATTATATTCTCCCTCTCATTCTGCAACCGGCTCAACATCTTGTTTCCCCAGCAACATCTACCAAGGCACTTGCTGGAAATGCCAAACACTGGGATGAACCCTGGATGAAGCCTCCTGAAGCCAGCCCTGGAGACTCTCTGGCCTACTGTAACCTGCAGGTGGCACGTGAGATGGGATGTGCCACCTGGGTTTAAACAACACCTTAGAAGGGAGATATATGTAGATCTAACTATCTATCCACCTATCTGTCTATATGTAAATCTCTCTCTAATAGACAGACACATAGATAGATATAGATATCACATTTTCTGTATCCATAACATCCACTGATGTTCATTTAGGTTGTTTCCACATCTTGGCTACTATGAATAATGTTGTAATGGAACATTATTCTCTCTTAAAAAAGAAGAAAATCCTGTCACATGCTACAACATGGATGAAACTTGAGGACCCCATGCTAAGTGAAATAAAGCTGTCACATAAGGACAAATGCTGCAAGATCCTGCTTATATGAAGTATCTAATGTTGTCAAGCTCAAAGAGCTGGTCCTGTGGGTGCACACATTTAATCCCAGCAACTTGGGGGGCTGAGGCAGGAGGATTGCAAGTTCAAAGACAGCCTCAGCAACTTAGTGAGACCCTGTCTCAAAATAAAAAATAAAAAAGGGTTGGGGATATGGCATCGTTGTAAGTACCCCTGGGTTCAATCTCTGGTACCAAAGTAGGGGAAAAAAACACCCACAAAAAAAACCCCAAACCAAAAACCAACCCAAAACAATAATACCAGATTATAGAAGCAGAAAATGGAATGGTGGTTGCTGGGGCAGGGGAAGGAGGGTATGGGCAGTTGCTCTTCTTTGGATACAATGTCCCTCATGCAAGATGAAAGTTGTAGAGGGTTGTTGTGTGATATTGGGCTTATCATAAACCATAATGCATTGTACACTTAAAAAATCTGTTGAGAGGGGAGATTTCATATTATGTGTGCTTGCATTTTGTTATAATAAAAGATAGAAAAGTATCTAAAAGAATGAAAATACTTATTTTTAAAAACCCAGTCCCTCAAGCCTAGCCCATTGTACCCTACTTGCCCATGGCCCCCTCTTTCCCAGTTTGTTCGGCCCAGGACCACCGGCAGCCCGGCAGCCCGGCAGCTCTGTGTTCCCCATAAAGCCTGAGCCTGAGGATGGGAGACTGGGGCTTCCTGACTCTGCTCCTTATGGGCTGTGTGATACGTACAAACCCCTAAACTCCCCTCCCTGAGCATCCTCATCTTTGTAGGTGCAGTGGGTGGAGGTACCTGTCAGCTCCCTCCGAGTTCCCGGCAGCATCTACTGAGCTCATGTTGGAGGAAACACTTCATAAACAATGAAGCGCTACACTGGTTGCTATTATTATTCCAGTGAAGTTTCTAGCCAGATGGAGGCGGGGGTCAGAAGCAGTAGACCCTCTTTCTGTTCACTCGTTTGAATTAGGAACAGTCAAGATTGTTATAGAAAGTGACCTCGGAGCCTGAGCTGCCTGGGGGGCTGTGCTTCCATTAGGATTGGATTCAGCTACAAATAACCAAAATAACAGTGGGTTCTCTGGATGGAAGTTTATATTTCTCTCACGTGAACATCTGGAGGCTGCAGGAAATGGGAGGGAGGGAAACTTTGGCTCTGTACTCCTGCGGGATCCATGATTCTGCCAAGTCGCTGTTCTGCCATCTTTAAGGTGCAGCTGGGTCCTCACTGTTCAAGATAGCTGCCACCATAGCCATGGCACGGGTGGCTTCCAACAGAAAGGGCAAAGAGTGCGCAGGTCACCTGTACTTTAAAGTTTGGGAAAGCTACCATCAAACCTTCTGCTTTCACACGACTGGCTAGAACTTAGCTGCATAGGAGGCAGGATAGGCAATCTTTACTCTGGTGGTCACAGGCCCAGGACCTTTCCATTGTTTTGGAAAAAGAGGAAAAGGAGTGCTAGAAGGAGAACTAGCATCTACCATGGGATGGAGGGAGTCAGGGGAGGAGGAAAGGCTGGCCCAAATCCCCACGTCTTCCTGCTGGATTTGAAGGCCCTTTGTTACTGTGTGGTTTCTTTTGAGCCAAGACCTGAAGAGAAGGTGTCAGTCTAGACACTTGGCGTTTACAAACTTCCAGTCGTCCTTTCCATTCCCACAGGCCAAGCAGCCACCTGGATGCTCTAAATTTCAGGATTGAGAGTTGAGAAATGAGCAATTCCATCCTCTTCCTGCCTCAGAGGCAACAATGGCTAAACCGTTTCCTGAGAAAGTATGGAAATAGGTATAGGTGATGGATGTCGCTTGCCCTCCTGTCTCTGTCAGTCTGTCCGTCTGCATTTCATGGCATAGACTATGAGCTCATGAGGCTTTCTCAGCACGAAGTCATGGAGCCACTGCCTGAGAAATGATAGCACCGAGTACTTCCCATATGTTATTATCTCCATTTTACAGATGAGGAAACGGAGGCGCTGAAACATTAAATTACTTGCCTGAAGTCACACGGCTGGTTGGTGCCTCTGCCAGGTGTGGACTTAGCGTCTTGCCTTTGTAGCTCTGGTTCTGCACTCTCGCTCTGGGCGCCTGCCTAGTGTCTCTTGTCAAGTCCGACTCTCCGTGGCTCCCCCTCTGCTTTGCTCAAAGGCTCCAAATCGGCCCTTTTCCTGGACCAGAAGCTCCTTCCCAAGACCTGTTCTCCAACATCCTTCTCCCTTCTCCCTTCCTCCAGGGAGGCTCCCTTTACCATACCAACCTCCTCCGTCCCCCCCAACACTGCACCTATCCCTCTGCCCAGCAGCTTCTGGCTGCGTCCAAGTTCACACACGTCTGTGGCAGGTGTCCTGGGTGCAGGATTTCTAAAAGTCCTGTGCTGTCTTCCAGCCTTGGCGGGAGCCACCAGCCGTGGAACAGTGTGTCCCCTTTCCCTCTCTGCTCCCTGTGTGCTCCTGTCTGCTCCGCGCACCTTCCCTCCCACTCTCGCCCTCTGACCACGCGCCTTCACCTCTTCACGTCACCCACGTGCTCCTACCCAGAGCTTATAAAGATGCTGAAGTCATCCCATGGGGCAGAACGTCACTTGTGACCACGAAGATTCCTTTCTGATGATTGTCTTGTCCTCTTCCTTCCCTTTCTCAGGCTGGGGTTCTGGAAGAGGAGTCCATACTTGCTGCTTTTCTGGTCTTCTCTCTCATACTCCTGACCAGCAGGAGGCTGGCTTCTGTCCTTGTGTGCCTTTGACTCTCATCTGACCAAGGCCATAAATGACCTTCATGTTGCCTTTCTCAGTGCTGATCTCTCTGTTACTCTCCCTTCTGAAAACTCCATCCTTCCCTTGTAACCATGACACCCCTGTCTCCTGGTTCTCTATAAACTTCTCTCCCACCAATTTTCTTCAGTTTTATTTCTATTCTCTCCTTTTTCTTTACATGTTCATGTTCCCTAAGGTTCTGATCTTTCTTTCCTCTTTTCACTCTATACTGTCTTCCTAGGTATTTCATCTACACACCCATTATTTTAAATGCTAAATGTTCTAGAGGCCCAGGACTCCATTTCCAGCATGTTCTAAGACCCAGACCTGCGTATCCAGCTACCTTTTGGCCACCTCTCTATTCGTGTCCACTGTCAAAATCTCAGTGTTTCTAAAGCCAACCCTCCACCTTCTGTCCAAACCTGCTCAGCCTGATTCTAGGTTTCTAGGTCAGAGTCACTGACAGCCACTTGGCCATGAGTCAGGACCTGGAGCACCATCTTTGCACCTTCTCCTTCTCTCCCACTCAGCCAGCCGCCACATCTTGCCATCTCTGCATCTGAACTTTTTCTTTAGGGCATGCCCTCTTCTCCTTCACCCCAATATTTGCCTTCCTGGGGGACTATTTGAACCTACGAGGTTGCCCCCAAAGCTGTCTCTCTCCATTTCTTTTTCCATCTAAAGTGACCTCTTATAAACACAAACTTAACCATGTGTTCACTCAACAAATGTTTCTTGAGAGCTTAGTCATTCCAAGCATAGCACTTATGCACTATAAGGGAGATACAAATGAAAGCTTATGAGACTCTTCCTGAATTTGCCTTCTATTCAGGGGGGACAGACAATAAACAATCATGCACATAATTATAGGTCAGATGATGGTACCTTCTATGAAGAAGAACACAGAAGTAGAGGGGAGAAGTGACCTCAGGTTCACTGTACTTTACAGGGGCTCAGAGAAGATGGCTCTGAAAGGTGACCTTGAGTGTAGACAGAGGAAATGAGTGATGAGTCCTGGGCTGGAGGGAGAACATCCCAGGGGGAAGGAACCATGTGCTTTCTGAGTAGTAACAAAGGGGCCGGTGTGTCTGGAGAAGAGAATGGGTGGACTGAGGGCCGGGAAGCGATGCAGATGACACAGGGTATTATGGGCCACTGCAAGAACTTTGGCTTTAGCTGTGCGTGAGTTGGAAGCCATCAGAGGGAGGGGGCAGAGGAAGGACAGAACCCAACATTTACCATGGAAGAGTCACTCAGATGGCTGCAGAAGAAAAGAATGCAAGAACAATTATAAGTCAAGAACAGTGATTCAGGTCCCGATAGCAGCGTGGTCCTGGGCCACAGAATGGAGAGGGAGATGGCCAGGTTCGGGAGATATATTTTCAAGGAGAGGCGATGAGAAATTTATGGCAAATTGGATGTGGAGGGGCAGAGAGAGGCTGATTCCAAGAATCTCCAGGTGATCATCTAGAAATGCAGAGCTGCCACCTACACCACTCTTATGTGCAGAAGAGGAAGGAGCTGCGGCCTCTGGGCCAGGAGGAGCCTTTAAGAATTGTCATGGCAGGTTAGGTTTGGGGGGCCTTAAACCCAGATGAAGATACATATGGACACCAGCTGTGGAATGGGGGGTGATTCAGAACTGAAGATGTCACCTCCTGCTGAAAGTCCTCCAGTGCACCCCTTTATCCAGATCAGAATCTGTTTGGAGAAGCAGAGAGCAAGGTGGGGTAGGAGAAGAGTCCTCTTCTTCTAGACTGGAGAAGTTGGAAATGCCTGGGGATCAAGCAAAGCTTTGAGCCAGGTACAGAAGTGAAGACAGGAATTCAAATAGGTCATCAGCCTCAAAGGGGCCCAAAGCACACATGATAGTCATTGCCTTGTGTCTAATAGTTCTCAGCTGTGTTTTTACTTCCCCGCTTCTCCAAATAGGTTAAGTCTCTCTGTTATAAGCACCAGCTCTGTAGTTCAACCTTCAAAGTGCTTATAATTTGCATTTGATATTTGTAAGTTACATGAATATATTTGATTATTATATGAATGCTTTCCTCCTGTTAGACTGAAAACTACAGAGGGCAGGAACTACTTCTGTCTTGTTTTTTGCTGTGAGGAGAGAATGAAGAAATTCGTGAGTATCTGGGTCTGGAATCTTGCAGGTGTGTGTGTGTGTGTGTGTGTGTGTGTGTGTGTGTGTGTTTGTGTGGTGGGGGTGATTAGAGTGGTCGGGGCAATTGCATGGAACCCATGCTGCTAAGACGTGAGTTTTATGGTCAGCCAAGATGGGGTGTGTGGGTGGGGACAGAAAGGGACAGATTCAAGCTCCAGGCTTGGTATCCATGATTTTTCTTGAAAAAGAAAGGAGCCTGGCTGCTTCCTGCCCTCTGGCCTCATCTCTCCCAGATTCCTTGCCCATCTCTGTCTCTGTCTCTCTTCCCGGTGACATCTTGTAGCTCCCCTATTTGTTATTTCATACCCTGAGCCTTTGTTCCTGCTCTCTCCTCTTACCCTTCTGTCCTTATCCATGGCAAAATTGCTTACCTTCCAAAACTAGACTCGGATGCACCCTTCTCCCGATGACCTTTCATATCCTCCTTCTGTCCCACGACAGGGTCAGTCTATATAAACTCACTAGTTGTTCCGTGGAGGCAGAGCTGTGCTCTGATCTTCACTATGCTCTGGCACCTATCACAGTGCCCAGCACACAGTAGGTGTTCATTCAGACTTTCTCGTGCTATGACCAAAGACCTGAGGAGGAAACGTTTATTTTGTGGCTCATAGTTTCATAGATCTCAGCCCATAGATGGCCAGCTCCATTCTTAGGGGCTCGAGGTGAGGCAGACATCATGGCAGAAGAGTGTGGCAGAGAACAGCGGCTCAGGACACCACACCATGAAGCAGAGAGAGAGGGAGAGGCTCCCCTCTTCATGGGCAAAATGTAAATCCCAAAAGCATGCCCCCAATGATCCACCTCCTCCAGCCACACGCTACCTGCCCATAGTTACCACCCAGTTAATCCCTATCAGGGGATTAATGCATTGATTAGGTTAAGATTCTCACAACCCAATCATTTCATCTCTAAGCTTTTTTGCATTGTCTCACACATGAGCTTTTGGGAGACACTTCATAGCTAAACCATCACAGTAGGCACTTAATAAAAGGGTGAATGAATGAGTGAATAAACGGCCTTGTGTTAGTCACCTGTCCATTACTGTGACAAATACCTGAGATAAATATACTTAAAAAGAGAAAAGGTTCATCTGGCTCTGTTATGGAGGCTTCAGTCCATGACCTATTATTAGCCCCGTTGCTTTGGGCCTGTGGTGGCACAGTATACCAAGGCAGGGGTACATGGCTGTGAACCCCTGTTTACCTCATGGCTGAAAATTGAAAGAGAGAGGAGGAGCCCTGCATCCCACAATCCCCTTCAAGAGCCTGTCCCCCATAACCTAAAACCTCCCACCGGGTCCAATCTGTTCAAGTTTCCACCACCTTCCAATAGCACCACCTTTGGGACTGAGTCTTTAACACCTGGGCTTTCGGAGTACATTCCAGATCCAAACTACAGCAGCCGTCTATACACCAGATTTTTTGAAATACTATGGATGTCACACAGCCTGTCTCGTCACCCCCTACATGTACTCATAGTTGTCACACCATGGTTCCTAGCTTTTCTCCTGAAAATTGTGGTCACTGTAGAAATAGTGCAGTCGTTTCAGGCTGAGGTCTTTGGACTCCCAGGGAAAGCAGTAATAAGGCTCTGAGAGCTTTGACAATGTCGCAAATAGCCCCTCGGAAATCGCACTGTTATCTGGACTTGGACTGCATTGCCTGGCTGCAACACTGGGTTTCTCTGCTTTTAGCTAGGATTGTGTCAACTCACGGAGGCATGCTAACTGCGGTTATCTCATGCTATTCAGGAGCTAAGATTGGCCGGGGATGAAATCACAGGAGTCCCTGGGGCCTGTGGAAGAAAAAACAATAAAAGGGGTCTTGGGAAGTGAAAAGGTTGGGAGATCTGTGGTGGGGGATGGAGCTCTGGGCTCACCATTAGGAGCCATGAGAGCCAGGGTGGGTGCAGCCCAACAAGCCACCTGGTGCTCTGGGCTGCTTCCCCCTGTTTGAAAAGCGGGAGAACCGTATCTGCCCTGAGGATCAAGTGCAGGCAAAAGTATCTCCACAAGGACCAAGTGCCTGGTAAGGAGCAGGTTTCCATCCTGCCTGGGAGGTCCCCAAGGAGAGCAGAGGCAGAGGTGGAAAGAGGTAATGTTTTGGAGAAACAGGAAGCTATTCCCTGGGGTTGCAGTCTGGGGTACAGAGAGGGGTAGGGTGGGAATTTGGGGGGAGCCAAGCAGGCAGTGGACATGCAGGCTCTGCTAAGCAACGTGGACTGTGCTGCCCTTTCTGTCTCCAGTCAGCCCAAATGGCTATTGGTGTTGAATTATGATGGTGGGAGAGATTGGAAGATGTAGATCCCAATGCTCCCCGCAACGACTGTTTTGAACTCAGAATCCACCCCCTACTCACCTCTTTCAATCTGACCTTCAGCTGGGGATCTACAGGCTCCACACACAGGTCCCACACACATAGGGCTCATGATTTCAGAGGTTCAGTTCATAGTAGGCCAACTCCATTGTTCTGGGCGCAAAGTGAGGCAGATCATCATGGTGGAAGAGTGTGGCAGAGGAGCGCTGTTCAGCTCCTGGCAGCTGAGAAGCCAGGGACAAAATATAGTCCCCAAGGGCACCCCCAGTAACTTACCTTCTCCAGTCCTGCCCCATCTGCCTACGTTTACCATCCTGTAGTCCATTCAAATTACAATCCACCAAATGGATTAATGAGGTCATAGCTCTCATAATCCAGTCTTTTCGCCTCTGAAATTTGCTGCATCAACTAACGCATGAGCTTTTTGGGGACATTTCTCGATCTAGACCTTAACTAGGTACTACCTCAGTGTTGCCGCTTCAGCAACCCCCCTCCACCCAGACTGCTCCTGAACACCCTACATCTTCAAGGCCAAGTGAAAAGGCTGTCCTCTGGGAGAAGTCCACCCTCCCTGGCACCATGTTGGAATCAATTCATTCTCCGTGCTCCCACAGCCCTGTGGATGTCTCTGCTCTCTGCTTATTTTGTTGGGCCTCATGGGCCTCATGGTGATCTCCTTTCTTGACTATCTCCTCTGCCAGGCTGGGTAGGTCACCTCTCATCAGAACGGTGTCTCCAGTCCCTAAGCTCAGGGACCGCTACAGTGGGGGCCAAGGCCTGTCCTTGACCGAGGGAGGGGGTGGCTTCGATAGCCAAATCTGATGCCCGATTTCATCCTGGCCTGGTTTTAATTTGTGTGAACCAAAGTGCTCCCTTCTCGCCTTTGTGTCCTCTCAGTGTGAACAGTGATAAAGGTGACAAAGACTGGAATGGTGCCCAGAGGACTCCTTTAGAGAGAGACTTTTTCATGAAATCATCAAAAGCTATCTTCAGTGAAGAGACAACACGGAAGCGACCCCAGGGAAGTTAATGTCCTCTCACTTCCAGAAAAGGAGATGATGTCAGAGCTGTCTTTAGGGCCTGTTTCCTGGAAACAGAGAGTCCTTGCTCTCTCCCCCTCTATGGCCCATTTCTGAGGAGGACCTGCAAATCGCTCTCCCTCCCTCCCTGGACTCAGAGGAAGCAGGCAGAAACCTAGACTGTGCCTTGGGCAGCGTGGGAGCTGTCTCCCAGTGAGCTCTGTGGGTGGACAGGATACAGGACCATCTGCAGTGGTGGTGACCATACCCTGCTCATATTCAGTGAGCAAGGGAACATCTGACCGGCTGCTTTGTTTCCCCAGGGCCCCTCTACATCACCTACTGGAAGATACTTGCCTCCTTACGGGGTTGCAACTGTAAATAAAGCGGCAGATAAAAGAAGCCTCTCTGCTTTTCAAATGGTGACAGGCACAGCCCGGTAAATTACCTTCATGCTTTTTAAATAGAAGTAAAAAGGGTTGGGTGGATTGCCTTCCCTGATACAGAACCACTTTTCTCTCATTTGAGCAGCCACAGATGGGATAATGAGTGCATTTTTATCTCTGTCTCTAAACAAAATGAAAAGAGCCTGGAGTTACACAAACTTTCCTTAGTATTTTCGAGGAAAAGGCTGGGCCCGGTGGAAGTCTCTCGGCAATAAACCCCACAGGTGTCGGGAACTAAAGGCTGGGATTTGTTCCCTCCAAATGGGCATGCATGCGGCCTTTTCTGGGGCTGGAAGTGGGTTTGCTTCCTGTGGGTAAAGACCTACTTCTGTATTTCTACCTCAGCTTCTTCATCTGATAACAAGGAAGTGAGAGCTCCTATTTCTAGATTGGTTGGGAAAACACCAGGCCTGGTCCAGCTATCTAGAAGGTGCCCAAGAAACATCAGTTAATGCCCCCCCTGGTCGTGTAGCAGAATGCCCACAACTCTGGGCACATGTTCCTACAAAGAAGCAGCTATTTCAGGGTCCCCTCCTCATTGAAGCCTGGATGAATGGTCTCCACAGCCTGCAGGAAGCATGCCTATGCTGTCTGGCCATTGGGCTTCCCACTGTGCCTTGCATCCCCTCCCCAGGACACGGACTTCCTGGAAGCATCTTCCGGGATGTCACTTTGCATCTTGCACATTGCCATGCAGTTGCTTATCAACACACTGGTCTTTCTTCAAAAGCTGGCAGGGAAAAATCACCGAGGGCAAGTCTTATACTTTGCAAATATTACAATCCTCAGTGTACCGGGCTGTGTCTGGTATACAGCAGGTGCTCCAAGGATGTCTGAGGGTGAATGAATGTATGGCCCCGAGAAGCTCAGCCTTGCATGCTTGAGCTGAGCCGGAAAGCAGGCTCCCAAATCCAGAATAGAGCTATGGCCCTCTGTCACCCAGGCTCACTGATGATGGGCCTCTAACCCTCCAGCACTTTCCACGAGGGGGGTCTAGGCCAGGCATTTCTCCAAGAGCTCCCAACAAGCCTGGAAGTAGGGACCTGGTTCCTGTGAAGTCGATTCTTAAAGCGTGTGAACTGGTCGTGTAGTCAAAGGGTCCTCATCCACCTCAAGGTCATAAACGCAGGACACAGAGAGGTGGAAGACGCCACAGGGAGAGTCCCCAGAGGGAGCTGCCTGCAGAGACTGTGGGGGCTGCTCCCATCCCAGAGAGGACTTCAGGAGAACTGCTCAGAGCTTGACTGAGGCCAGAGCTGCCGTGATTAAACTGGCCAGGGGGAGGGCATAGCCTCAGATGTCCTCTCTGCTGGGATCCCGTAGGGCCAGGACAGAGCTTATTTCCTCTGGGCTGGTGTGGGCCTCACAGAGGGAGGCCAGGGACACTGATGGCTCCGTGCCAGGCCAGAGGCATGGAGGGTAGAGGCCCAAAGCAGCCTCGAGCCCATCAAGGACAAGGGTCAAGGAACACCTTCCCAGGCCACTGCTGCCCGCAGTCTCCACCGTGTCTGACCTTGTGGGGGATCCAAAGAGGAGCATCAAGGAGGAGGGGGCATGAGAGAGTATGAGAAGTGACCATGCTTCCTCCCTGTCCTCAAGGATCCAGCCTAGCAGGCCTGAGCTGTGGGGACTTCACATGGGACAAGAATCGGAGGCTTTGATAGGGGACTGAGTATCTCCCAAAGCTAGGAGACATTCCTAAGAGGTCCTCAAAAGACTCAGAGGACAGAATATGCTAGAAGGGCTGCAGCCAAAAAAATAAAATAAAAATAAGCAAGGAATGAGCTGTGATCTGCTTGCCCCCCGCAGGACTGGTCATATTTGTGTCCCACCTGTGTGCCCCGGAAGTAAGGGAGAGTGTCACGGCAACTCCAGAGGATGTGGCCTTTGTGCCACATTCCCTCATGTGGCCCAACTCGGAGTTCAAAAGGAGAGAGAAGGAGGCCTTCAGATTCTTCCTAATCGAGACTCGCACATTTTTAACCTCATTAGAAGATAAGTCACACACCCAGAGAGTCTAGAGGAGGGGGACAGATCCATTTAGACTGTTTCTTTCTGTGACTCTTTGCCTGAGGTCCCCTCCCAGCATGAGGTGAGTCTGAATAAGGGGGAGCGGAGGACCCTGGGAAGAGTAGCCTTTGAGCAGTGACTTTTTTCTTTTATTATTTATTTTAGTTGAAATGTTCATTTAAAATTGTATTTTAAAGGTTCATAATTCCAGACACGTGATCACCTTCCATTTGCATATGGAAAGACCCCCAACTCATTCAAAAGCCAAAAGAAATTATCTTTGAATTAATCACAGCTTCTACCCTTGAGTTTACTCCAGAAATTGAGAATTTGCAATATTTATTGAATGGGTTGGCTTAACTCCTTCCAGTTTACCCCTTCCTTCAATTCTTCTCCACAATGAGGAGCCTCTTGAATAGGAGAGAAAAATTAACCCAGGGAGCGCCCCTGCAGCAGGCCGTTGGATGAAATGGAAATGTGTGGATGGTGTGAGGGGAAGAAAAAATGGATCCAGGTCGTGAAGTTGGCAAAAAAGAGATAAAGGGGATTTGGTTAGAAGCGAGAGTTAAATGATAGTAAAGGTCTAGAGAAGCCGTGATCAATAAATATAAAGTTCAAGCTCATTGCTTTTTGCTGCTGAGAAGAGCCGAGCCCCTCCTCCCCAGGACCTCAGGCTGCAGGCTCTGCCACGGATTCAGAGGATCAGGGACCCAGACTCCAGGCACCAAATTCACTCCCAGACCTCTGAGGTGAACGGGGCGGAGGCAGCGTTCCTGCTGTTCTTGCCAGCTGGGTACAAGATGGTGCTGCAGCAAGTCGCGTGAGCCCAGGGCCACCTATGGGTTACTATCCAGAGGACCTGCAGCACTTCCACTGGGCACCCTGTCTTCTATTCAGTAACACCCACCCAACAAAGGGACCCTTTTATTACCAATAGCAATGTTGACTGGCTTTGTGAGCAATGAGTCTGTGCTTTGGAGAGATTCTCGGGAATGACTGTTAGCTCATGAGAGACAGTCCAGAAAGGGCAGGCGTCCACCCCTTTCCTACCATCCTAATGAGCCCAGGCCCTGTACGTGCATTTGCATATTCTTCGGAGGTTCACTATCTTCTTTGTTCTCTCTAAGAGGTTTGGGCTTCTCTAAAAGGAGAACAATCTCTGGTCCATCAAGAACAACAATGGGGGCTGGGGATGTGGCTCAAGCGGTAGCGCGCTCGCCTGGCATGCGTGCTGCCCAGGTTCGATCCTCAGCACCACATACAAACAAAGATGTTGTGTCCGCCGAGAACTAAAAAATAAATATTAAAAAAATTCTCTCTCTCTCTCTCTCCCCCTCCCTCTCTCACTCTATCTTAAAAAAAAAAAAAAAAAAGAACAACAATGGGCTGGGCCTGTAATCACAAAGGCTTGGGAGGCTGAGGCTGGAGGATTGTGAGTTCAAAACCAGCCTCAGCAAAAGTGAGGTGCTAAGCAACTCAGTGAGACCCTGTCTCTAAATAAAATATAAAATAGGGCTGGGGATGTGGCTCAGTGGTAGAATGCCCCTGAGTTCAATCCCCAGTACGCCCCCAACAAACAATAATGGCTATGAAGTTACTCCATTATAACTAACTCAGACCATGAGAGCAAGGATTACTGAATGAATGAGGGGTGTCTGTGGCATATTAGACCTTAGAAACCGAGAGGATGAGCAAGGAAGGCATCTTCATCCGTTCAGGCTCCTGTAACAGAATACCATAGACTGGGTGGCTTATAAAGAACTGAAATGTACTGCTGGAGGCTGGGAAGTTCAAGATCAGGGTGACAGCAGGGTCAGTGCCCAGTGGGGGCCGCTTCCCGCTTACACACAGCTCTCTTGTCACCACGCCCTCACATGGCAGGAGGGGAGAGGGTCCCTCCAGTGCCTCTTTTATTAAGGATGAGACCACTGCTCTCATGACCTAGTCACCTCCCCAGGCCCCTGCTCCAACCAGCATACCCCTGGGGATTAAAATTTCAATATATGATTTTGGGAAAAAGTGAACATTCAATCCTTGGCTTTCTGTCTGTCAGTCTGTCCATTTTTCCATCGATGTGTGTCTAATGTGTGCCCACGCTATGTTAAGTGCAGAGATTTTAGATATAAATAGAGTGTAGAGCATTTTATGTCACATGCCTAGTGACATAAAATGCTATAGTGCAGTCAGTTTTACAACAGGCAGTCATGATACAAGTGGAGGCACAGGAGAAGAGGCACCACGGAGAGGGACGTGGGCTCCAGGGCACTCCAGAGAGGCGCTGATGCTGAGCCAGGTCTTAACGGATGACAAAGGTGATGGGATCTTTAAAAAAAATTTTTATATTTGTTCTTTTTAGATACACATGACAATAGAGTATATTTTGGCATATCATACATACATGGAGCATGCCTTCCCATTTTTGTGGTTGTACATGATGTGGAGCTACTGGTGTATATTCATATATGAACATAGGAAAGTTATGTCCCATTCATTCCACAGTCTTTCCTGTTCCCCTCCCCCTCCCTTCCCTTCCTTCCCCTTTGTCTAATCCAATGAACTTCTGCTCTTCCCTTCCCCACCCTCCCTTGTTGTGGGTTAGCATCCACATATCAGAGAGAACACTCAGCCCTTGGTTTTCTGGGATTGGCTCATTTCACTCAGCATGATAGTCTCCAGTTCCATCTGTTTAATGGCAAATGCCATAATTTTATTCTTCTTTGTGGCAGAGTAATATTCCAGTGTGTGTGTGTGTGTGTGTGTGTGTGTGTGTGTATCACATTTTCTTTATTGGTTGAATCTTTTTCCCCCTCCTTGGACAGCTTTAAAAATGAAGGTGAAGGAGAGTCCGATGCCCTCCTGCCACAAAGTAAGGAGGGGCTGCAGGCCTGAGGGCCCACTGCTGGTGTGCGTGTTTGGTTTGATCTCCTGGGGATCAGGGAGGGAAGGAGAAATGGAGAAGAACCTGGGAACTCATGCTCAGTGGTTTTGTGCTTCCTGTTTCCCTTGGTCCCCAGGAGAGAAGGTGAGAAGTATGGGGCTCGTGGGATGGGCGTGTTCTTTGGAGGAGAGCTGCATCTCCCACCCACTATCACACCCTGGACAGCCTAGCAGACTAGGAGAGTATAGAAGAGGTTCTCCTCTCCCTCCTTGCCCCCTGCCCTCCTGGGGAAGGAGGAGGACAGACCTGGGGAGTTTGTTTCTTCCCCCAGAAGCAATTGTGAGTGGAGGCCTGGGCCCAACCAGGAGGAGAGGAGAGCCATGGCTAAACATCCACTCCTTTTGGTTCTTGTTCAGGAGACATTTCACGGCTGGCTTCCAGGAAGCTGCCAAGGCCCTGATAACAGAAGACGAGAGGGGAAGGGCCGGCCCAGCCCTTACAGGCTGGAACCCAGGGGAACTGCAGCTGCTCCAAGGCGGGGCAGCCTCTGCTGTTTGCTAACAGGTGAACAGATGGGGACCGGGAGCCACAGGGACTTAATCAGAGACTAACCAGAGGTCATTGTTCTCCTTCAAGCATGGCTCAGGTGAGGGTACACAGAGGGCAAGAAGGCAGAAAGGAGAGGAAGGGGAGGGGCCTAACACTAGCCTGTCCCTCCTTTTCCTGACGGGGAACCCCAGGGGTGTTTGGAAAGAAGAGATGACCAACCCTTAAACCTGTGTTACAGTAGACTTGCACACTTAGGCATTTTTTAAAATTCCAGTAGTTTCAATGTCCATTTAGTTCCCCAAGAGCCCTGCAAGGGAGGTGTTCTCATTGGGTACCCTCTTTACAGATGGGAACACTGAGGCTCAGACAAATTCATTTCACCCAAGTCTTCTCATCGTTCTGCAAAAGTGGAGGTACAATTCAGACTTCAGAGTCCTCTGCTTCCAGAGCCCATGTGCTTTACAACAAAACCATGTCCAGCCCTTTGGGGGTTCTGGGACACACAGTATCCCCCACCTTCGCCCAGAAGCTCTAGCAGAGGAACTAGAAACTTGCACTTCCTTCATTCCAGGTGGTGGAATAAAGGAGGGTGAGCCAGGTGTGCGTGTGGCAAGAGGGACACGCTAAAGGTTTACATGATCTCTAATTATACAAGAGATGTATAGTTACAGTGAAACTCCATGCAGCCCAGAAAAAGCCCAGGTGCCCCTTCTTACCACTTTTCCCGGTGGTGAGGAGGGATGGGTGCGTTGACTATGTGTACAAATAGAACTGTGGGGCTTTCCGTTTGGTTTTCACATAGGTGGTAGAATATGGTCTGTGTGGCTTATAATTTGCTCTTAAAAATATGAAGCTATTTCAATATCGTTCCCCATAGAGCTGTCTCACTGTAACTTTAAATAATATCCCATGACACAGGCATCCATGTGCATTTACATACATGCATGTGTTTAATTATTTTCCTCTCTTGGACCACTTACATGTTTTTAGTACTAGAAACAATATAACAAAAAACATGTTTCTTCGGGCTGTTCTGTAAACATGAAGGGGTATTTTTATTGGGTAGATATCTGTAGTGCAATTCTTGGTGGAAGTGTAAGGACATATTTAACTAAACAAATATTCTCTGGCAATGTGAGCTCTCCATGGTGTAGCAGGCTCTCATTTCCACGTATTCCCGTGAACACTGGATATTATCAATATTATAATCTTTCACCAAAATAAAACATTTCATTTGACTCTCCCTGTTTCTCAGGAGCATTTTTGATAGGTACACACTGCTTATTTATATTTCCTCTTCTATGAATTACTTGTTCATATTTTTTTCCCATTCTTATCATTTTATGCAATTCTTTATATATCCTGGGTATTCTTTCATATCTGTTATTCATGGTTTATCTGCTTTTCCCAGTCTATAAATTACCTTTTAACTTTGCTTATAGGTCTTTTTTTTTTTGGTCAGACAGAAACAATTAATTTTGACAGTCGATTTATCAAATTTTTTCTTCTATAGATTTTTATTTCTGTGAGTCTTCCCTAAGAAGGTCTGCCCTACCCCAAGGTTATATTTTCTTCTAACATTTTTATAGCGGTTCCCTCTCCCATGTAGCTCTTTGGTCCTCTTGAAATTTATAATTTTGTGCATGGTGGAAGGTGCGCTCTAGGTTTTTGTTTTTCTTTCCAAATAGCTTCGGGGGCTATTTCTGATGATTCAGCTCTCATTTACTTCCCTTCCCATATACTTTCACTTTAGCTTCCTCCTTGTTCCCCATGTCCCCTCCAGGCTTCAGGGCTGGGCTTTCTTGGTCCAGCCTGGCATCAGAGCATGTTGGTCATGGTGATTAGTTCAGAATAAGCCATGACCCCAGTGAAGGGGTCAGCTTACTGAGTGCAGCTGGGAAAACCACTTTGCTTGCTTCTCAAAGACTGTCCTGGGGCGTGGGGACCCCTTTGTTTGGGGACATCATGCGTTGTGGGTGTGGACTCAGGAGTTACGATGGTTTGTCACCTTGAGGGAAGGCAGCGTGGGGCTGGGGGGCATCCACACAAAGTGTAGGCCATGACGAGAGGACCAGGACTGGGGGTCAGGGCGACCTTGAACCTCACCCTCCTCTGGACCGCCTTACACGAGCAATACATTTTCTTATTATGGAAGCCCGCTGGAGTCAAGCTCTGTTTCAGGCAACAGTATAGACAAACGGATACAAAAGCCACTGACCAGGTCTGTCTATGGACGGCCCCTCCCCCGATCATTTATTGGAAACGCTATCACACACTCCTGGACGCACACGATCTGTTTCTTACCTGCTCGTCTGTCCTCAGGCGAACACCCTACTGTTCTAATGACTATGGCTTATTTAATTATAATATATTTTTGCCGGTTGGGTAAACCCCTCTTTATCATATTTCTGTTTCAATGATTGCCTGGCTATTCTTGTTCCTTTCTCTTCTGGATGAATTTAAATTATGTTTATCAAGTTCCATAAAATTCTGTCGAGATTTTGACAGGGGTTGCTTTGAGTTTGGGGGAGAATTGACATCTTTATAAAGTGGAGATTCCCCACCCGGGAACATTAGACGTCTCGCTCTCTATTTAAATCCTCTTTTATGATACTCTGGTGTAGTTTTTCCATGAGCGTCTTGTTCACTGGGTTTATCCTTTGGGATCTTAGAGCTATTTGTTACTGTTATTGTCTGGTGCTGTGGTGGGGGCTGTGATGTGGGGTGTGGCTCTGGTGTTCACCACCGTCTGGGGTCTTCTCATCTAACTGTTCTTTCATTTCTGCATTTCCTGGGTAGATGGCCACATCATTTGGAAGTAATATTTCTCTCTTCCATCTTTCTTTTTCTTCCTTCCAATCATGCAGGACAAGTGGGGCATCTCTCTATTGTTTCCAGACAGAATGGGAGCTTGTTTCTAGAGTTTTCTGAAAATTATACCTAGTCATCCCTCCACACCCATGGGTTCCATATCTGTGGGGTTTGCAACCATGGATTCAACCAACTGCAGATCAAAAATATTTAGGAAAATAATTACATCTGTACTGGACATATACAGACATTTTTCTTTCCATTGTTCCCTAAATGATAGAGCATAAGAACTATTTTCATAGCATTTACATTATATCAGGTGTTATAAGAAATCTAGAGATGTTTTAAAACTATGCAAGAAGATGTGTGTAGGTTATATGCAAATACTATAGCATTTTATATAAGGGACTTGGCATCTGTGGAGTTTGTAACTGCAGGGGATCCTGGAACCAGTCCTCTACAGATACCAAGGGGTGACCTAAATTTTTCTAATTTTATGTTTTACAGTACTCGGGACTAAACCCAGGGGCAGTCTACCACAGAGCTACATCCCCAGTACTTTATATTTTTATTTTGAGGTAAAGTCTCTCTAAATTGCCCAGGCTGGCCTCAAATTTGTGATCCTTCTGCCTCAGCCTCCTGAGTTGCTGGGATTACAGATGTGCCATCACACCAACTTGGGATGGCTGTAATTAACAAAGTTTAATTTTCCTTCCACTTTGTTCAGACTTTTAAAAAAGTGAAGATAATATATAGACTTTCGTCAAATGCTATTTTTGGTGTGTAGTGAGATAACCACATAGAGTTTTCCTTTGTATCCAGAGAACTCTATTAATTTACTTTATGATGTTGAATCAGCTTGTATGACTTGGATAAACTCAAGTTTGTCCTGAGATCCCATTCTTTTATTGCATTGCTCAATTTGATTTACTACTATTTTATTTTGGATTTGGGCAATTGTTTTCAAAAGTGAAATGCATGTTTAGTTTTTGTTCGTTGGTTTCTTTGCTCTCTCCTCTCTGGTCTTCTACTTTCTGGCCCTCATCCTGGAACACTGTAGGGCTCTGGCCTCGCCATCCTGTCTTCTACCCCTGTGTCTGCTCCCAGGTGCTGTTCTCCAGGCCCGGGGCTTTAATACCATCTACATGCTGACAGCAGCTGGATGCAGCACGGCCGCCAGGTCCTCATCCCAGTGCCAGTGACCGATCGTATCTACTTACCATGGGCAAAACAGGATTCCCAACTTCTTCTCTCAAAGCGGTCCCACCTGGATCTTTCCCAACTTTGCAAATGGCAACATCATTCTTTGGTTGCTTTGGAATCAGTCTCAACCACTTTTTGTCTTCCCCATCTCACATCCAATCCATTGACAAATCCTTGATTTCCTTTTTATTATATAGTCAGTGTCTGGCCACTCCTCTTGACCTCTGGCTAGTCCGAGCTGTCCAGCCCTATCTCAGTTCCTGCGATAGCTTCCCCATCCCTGGAAGCTCTCCTTCTGTTTATTAACCCAGCCCCAACCTGTGGTCACGCTGACCCCCACGTTTCCTCTCAAACACGTCCAGTGTTCAGCCCCCGGGTCTCTGCACATGCTGTTTCCTCTCCTTAGATCTCCGTACATCTTTCTTATTTCCCTCAGGGCTTCCCTCAAAAGACGTCTTATCCTAAGGTCTTTCTTCTCCACCCTCCACAGAGCCATAAGCTGCACTTCCAGCACTCTCCGCACGCGTTTCTCTGCACATTTCCAAGGAGCACTTAGTTCCATTGGACATACTGTGTATCCATTTGTTGGCAGGTCATCTGTGTCCCCAATCAGATGGGACCTCCACGAAGGCAGAGATGTGGCTGTTTTGCTGCTGTTATATCCCCAGCCCCAGGAACCACGACTGCACATCGTGGGTTGTTCCATAAACATGTGTTGAATTAAAGAATTTTTTTCTTGCATTTATGGGTTGACCTGGATACTAAAGAACTGTGTGTGTGTGTAAGTTTTATCTTTAAAAAATATTTGTAATGGAAATGGGAACAGGACTGTGCTTTTTCCGCCTCACAGACCCCCAAACTGACACTCAGAGAGACTAAGGGTTTTCCCAAGGTCAGAGCCGGCTGATGGTTGAGCCAGACCCCTATGTGGACCTGAGGGACTATCAGAGTATTGGGACCTGGGAAGCTGCCTGAAACTAGAAACCGATCAGACGGGCTGAAAAGACCCCACGACCTGTCCTTCCTTACCACCCCCTGTCACTTTGCTAGAGATGACACATTGGGCAGAACCTGGGCGGACCTGGCTTTATCATCAGCTGTTGACTTTGGGCACTTGTAAAGGGGCTCCTTCCCGGTGCATGTGCTGGCCACCTGCTGTTCCCTCTGCAGGTCTGCTCTCCACCCTCTGCACCTGCTCTGCCTCCAGCCCCACACCCCAGGCTTCCGCAGCTGGATGGTGTCAGGGGGCTTCCTTGCTCTCTGGCTCCTGTTGGGTTGGGACCAGCAGAATATTGGGTGACTGGAGAATGGGGAGATTGGGATTTATTTCCCCAACTCTTTCCCTACAGGGTCCCCATAAACTGGCTGTGTCTCTTCGATCAAGGGTGACCGCTCCCCTCAGACAGATCTTCCCAAACTGCTAATGTCTCCCAGTGCCAGGAAGTGCCCCTTCTCTTGCCCCTTCAGGCCCAAGGGGAGGAGGGGGTCCCCTGTTCTCACTGTCCAAAGTCACTGGGCTATTCCTGACTAGTTTCCTTAAACCAGCCCACACTCTTGTGAACGGTTTGAAACTCTTTGTAAGGTGCGTCATTGCCTGCTGGGATCCCCGACTGCCACTAAGACCCTAAGAACTAACTAAGTGCTTGGCATAGCCCTTGGCACAAGGCAGGTACTTTCCAAACCCCCTACTTCCCCCCTTGGAGAACTGAAAGGAGCTAAAAGGACATCGCATCGCAGGTGCCCTTGGTGGCAGGTTGTGATCATCTATGGCAGAGAGATGACATTACTGAGGGCCCCTGAGAGGGATCAGAGATCCCCTTTTCCTCTCCACCCACTTCCTGCAGGACCACTATCCCATGGCATGACCCAGTCAGAGAACCCCAGGGCCTTGGCTCCTGAGATCTGTGGCTGGTCTCAGGCACAAGGCAAGTGGCGAGGATGGGTGGAGGGGAAACTTCTCCAAACCTCCTCTTCTGCTCGTATGTCTCTTAGCACCGCAGGCCCCACCAGCCTCTGGGGGCCACGGCCAGGCCTGGACACAGGGGCCCCTCCCCACCGCACCCGCCATCCCGCAGCCTGGCAGCCTCCCTCCCTCCCTGCCCTGGGCTGGCAGCAGGAGGCGGGCCTGTCAGAGCACATCGTGTCAGCAGTCAAGCTGGAACTCCGGCCGGGCCAAGTGACCTTGTGGGTCCTGAGGAGCAGGGGTGGCCCAGCAAGAGATAAGCAGGCTGGAGGGACGAGCACCATCTTCTCTGCAGGAGGGAGGTAGGAGCCAGACCCATCCTGAGCACCGGGCCTCCACCTCAGCTGCCACTCGAGTCTGTCCCCTTGGCAACCCCAAAGCAGCTGGGAGCCAAGCTGGACTTCAGGGTGACCCTCTGATTGCACAGGCTGTGGAAAATTTGTTGTGAAGGAAGATAGGATTCTTCCTCTCCTCTCCGGGCCCACGCTGACGGGAGGCTGAACAGCCACAGGTCACCGCTACCAACACGATGGTGGGCGAGCCGGACTCTCCCAGCTTCACAGGGCCCCTAGGCCAGGAGGATGCAGCTGCTGCTTCCGTCGGGACAATTGTAGAGGAGGAAAAGTGTATTTGGGGGCTCACGGTTTTAGAGGTCTCAGTCCATAGACAGCCGGCTCCATTCCTTGGGGCTTGAGGTGAGGCTGAACAACATGGCAGAAGAGTGTGGCAGAGGGAAGCAGCTTACATGATGATCAGAAAGCAGAGAGAGAGAGAGAGAGAGAGAGAGAGAGAGAGGGCTCAGCAGATGCAAGATATATACCCAAAGCCAAGCCCTCAATGCCCACCTCCGCCAGCCACACCCCACCTGCCTTCAGTTACCACTCAATCAATCCCATAACCCAATCATTTCTCCTCTGAACTTTCTTGCATTGTCTCACACATGATCTTCTGGGGGACGCCTCACACCCAACCATAACAGCCATGTTTCCTACAGTGCAGGAGCCAGGAGCCCCGAGGAGCTTAAATGGACCATCTGGGGCAATGCCACCAGGCACTGGCAAAGAAGGGACTCTAAGCCAACCTGCCTGATGCCATAGCTGGATGCAAACTTTTGACACCACATTTTACCTTTTGGTGTCTGTTTTGTTTTAGGGGTGCTGCGGGGTGGAGTCCAGAGCCTCCCCTGTGCTAAGCAAGTGCTCGACCACTGAGCTACCCTGCAGCCCCCGGAGGGTTTGCAAATGGTGAGATCAACCCTCTGCCTTTTTCTTTTTTCCCATTGACTATGGGGAGCGTGGAAAACAAAGTTAAGTCAAGATTTCAGTGCAGTCTCATCTAGGTCAACTTCCTGGAAGAGGAGGAAGGACGGCCTGCAGCAGACTGGAGTCTCATGGGGTACTGGCACTGAAGGCTGAGGCCCTGCACCAGCAAGGCCTGGCCCCAGCCTGAAGGGGTCCTTTCTCAGCTCTTGCAAAGTTATCATTTACCTTTTCCCCATCCTTTGGGTGCCCTGGCATAGATTTTAGGAAGAACTTCCCTACTGCCTCTTTGAGAAGCACCTTGGACAGTTTTCTAGTCCTCCAAGAAGACCCCAGTTGGATCAGGTGGCTCTTTCCTGCCATTGTATCTGGGTTGAGCCAGTTCTTCTCCTTCTGTCTTTGTTTTTGCTCCCCCCTGTTCTCTGTAGGCATCCCTGATGCAGGGCCATCGCCCCGTGGAGCATGGCCCTGAAGCTAGGGGGTGGAGTGGAAGCCGTGTTCGGGGGTGATGGTGACATAATCTTGAAAAGGCTCCATCTGTCATCTCTGGCCTTTCCCTGTTGTAGCAGCACTGTGGTCCCAGCCAACTGCTGAGGAATCTGTCTGTGGTTTAATTAGCCTATAACTCCAGCGCCCCCCCCCCCCCCATGGAAGAAAGCAATAAACAGCTCCCATCCTCTGAGCGGGGCTGGGCAGTCACAGTGGGGAGAGCCATATGAGGCCGGAGGCCAGCGAGGTCTTCGAGGACAAATGAAGGACACAGGGACCTGCAGGAAGACTCTTGACTCCTTCCTCTTTTCTCTGCTTGGGCCACCATGGGAGACCAGCCAGTGGGCCTCAACGGAAAAATGACAACAATGACAGATGGCGCAACGTAACAATCCCTCATATGCACAGTTTCCCATGTACCGGGAGCTTTCTAAGACCCCGTTTCTGTAGGTGCTACTCTGGACCTCAGTTTCTCTTCTCCATATGGACCTTCTGTGGGTGTCATTATCCTAACAAAACAACGGTGATGTGGTGAAACCTGGATCCCAGGTCCTTAGCCTCATTTTATAGTTATGATTTAAGGAGCAGAGAAGTGATTTATCACAGATCAATCAGAGTCTGGCCAGAGCCAGTCCTAGACCCAGGCGAGTGGGAAGGAGAATGGAGATGGACACAGATATCTGCCTTCTTACCCCAAGCCAGGTGGGAGGCAGGGTGTGAGGCCTGGGTGTCCTGTGGCTGTTCCACTGGTTAACCCCCAGGAGGGCTCTGCTGGGAATTGAGGGTACTGCTGGGAAGGCGCCCCGGGGACAGACAGGACAGCATCTGGTCCCTAAGTGTGCAGACCAGGCGTCAGTACCAGAGGCTCCCGGTTCGTGTGTCTGCTCCACCAGGGTTGTCTATTTTGTCTGCTGCTGGAGCCCTCATCCTGAAATAGAGGCAAGTTGGGGCCACTCCAATAATGCTTGTCAATGAATGCATGAAAGTAAACAAGGGTCTTGGCCCCTGGGACTTCAGGGTTTGCTTACCATGCCCTGACTCCTCCTGCAGGGTCTCCCTGAGCAATGCCACCAATACCTGACTCCAAGAGACAGGAAGTTCTTCTCTGAATGGCTCCCCACTTTTCCGGTTGCATCTGTGCACCCCGACTGCCCCTCCCTCCCTGCTTCCCCCTCCCCTCAGCGTGATGGATGTCCTGCCAGGGAGGCAGGGAGGGTTCGATCTGGATTTCCAATCTCCTCTGGATGCACCGCCGCCGCCAAAATACAATACACAATTACCGGGACACGATACATCAGTGATCACCCAGGGAAAGAAGCCCCGTTTGGACAGCGAAGCCACCAGGCCAGCACCGAAACCGATGACCACAGTTGGTTCAGCCCCATCCAGACACCAGTGAGTGACCACCCGCACCCTTCTCTCTCCTCCCAGCCACACCCGGGCCACACTCCTCCCAGCCTCCCTCCAGCCCCCAGATCTGCAGCGCCCTCTCCTCCTCCCTGCCGTAGCTGCCGCCACTGTGTCCATTGCAGGTCTCTGTCCCCACTGAGCTGCTCCTAGCCAGGGACCCATCCCCCCAGCTACCCCTTGGGTACCTTCCAAGGTTTGCACAAAACTCTTTTCCTTCCAAGGAGTCCTCTAGTGGGCCATTCAAGGAACACCCTGGGGGTGACAAAGATCTCATGAAACAAGAGATAATGATGCACCTGGCAGCGTCAGCTTTGTGGCCTTCAGGCCTGCCTCTCTCCCATGTGGTCACCTGCCTGCCCTACTGCCATTGGTTCTTCTTTCACCCAAGACCTGAAAACAATCCAGGCAGTGTGGGAAATGAAACTGGAGCCCGTCTGTCCCCAGGTTCTGGCCAGCTTCCAGATGGCCTTCTGCTTCAGTGACATTGGTCTCCATGGGGTTCACCAAGGACCATGCTAACAAAGGTCATCTGCTCAATGTTCCCTCCTTTCTAGAATTTTGGAATTCATGCTGGGCATCAGCAACTCCCTGAAATTACATTACAACTTGTGTGTGTGTGTATTTTTTTTTTTTCTTGGTATTGGGGATGGAACCCATGGGTGCTTTGCCACTGAGTTGTATCCAAAGCCCCTCCCCCCCCCTTTTTTTTAGTTTTGAGACAGGGGCTTGCTAAGTTGTGGAGGCTGGCCTCTAACTTGGGATCCTCCCAAGTGGCTGGGATCACAGGTATACACCATCTTGCCCAGCTGTTTGCATTTCTTTTGAAAAGAGTTTTCATAGCCTTTGTCAGTTTCTCAAAGTCCATCAGAACAAAAGAAGTTGCCCATACCTACAAGGCTAGGAATGAGGACAAAATGGGCAGAAGAGGCTGAGTTTGTTTAAAGGGCAAGTTGGAGTTTTGCCATTTATCTTACCACATTACACCCCGACTCACATTTTCTCAGCCTGCGGACTGGTTCTATTTTCTGATTTGCTGAGCAGGCTGACCATTGCACTCAGACAAATTTCTCACGAAAGCACATGCAGATTTAGCCCCCACCCCACCCCCGCAGACCATAGCCCAAGCGTGGGGTGCAGTCCAGTCAGGAAACAACCCACAGGGCAGGGGCCATCCACTGCCAAAGCAGAACCTCCAATTCCTGAGGGCTGGGCGGAGAACTTAGACCCTCTCCAGGTCCCCAACTGCCTGGGAGGGGACTCCGGGCATGTCTGCTCCCTTGCCTGTGATGAGTCCCCCATCTCTGGACATTGCAGATGGCTCTGGGCTTGCCTGTCTCACTGAGCAAACACACAGGCCTGGAGACGGAGAGCACCTGTGAGGTTGCCTGGTAAATGCCCGCTGTTCCCTGGCAGCTGGGTGGTCTTTGTGGGATCACCTCATCTAATCGCCCAATGATGCCCATTCCCCCTTGGCTCTCTGCCTCTCCCTCTCCCTTCCTTGTCACAATGTGGTGCTTCAGAAACTCTCTCGAAGGAGTTTCAAGGAGCCGCTGGGTCTCTGTGGAGTACATCACATTATCTCATTACGATCTCGCCTGGTGATCGGATTCCGTTAGCTGACTCTTTATTAGCAGGCGAAGGCAAACTTATGAAATACCTTTAAACCTGGATTTCCTTAACAATGTATCATTGGGGAGCTGACAGCTCTCGCTCGCTTCCCTCTGCCAGAAAGAATTAAGATTGTTCCTAATTTAATCTCTCTTCCGCGTCGGAGGCGGATATTTGTGTTTTAGCAGCAAACTTGTGGGGAAGGCTCTGGGGAAGGAGGCTTTGTGTCGTCACAGGGGCGCTCTGAGGTGTCCCGTGTGCCTGTGTGCAGACGGCGCTGGCCCTGATTGCAGGGAGTCTGGCCAGGAGCCCCCCCGCCCAGCCCCCCATAAAGCCCTTCATGGAACTGCAGCCCTGCTGGGAAGAGATAAGAGGGCAATGCAGGAAGCCCCGGCGTTGAAGAGCCATGGAAGAGTCTTAGGTGAAAGCCAACCTGTCACAGACACTGCCCCTTGAGCATCGTCTGGCTTCTTGGCCTCTGGCTTTCTAGGAGTCAGATCACCAGGCTGCTCTTGACGGGCTCCAGCTGTGCTGTGCCTGACCGCATGCTCACAGTATAGGGTGGTACGTGTACATCAACCCGACCCCAGTTGCAGTGAGCGTTGCCTGCTGCCCGCATACCCATCCCCTCTGGAGACCCCGTCTCAGTCCAAGGGAGCCATCTGACCCCAGAGGCTAGCCACCCTCTGCCCCAGTCCCCTCGCTCTAAGCCAAAGGCTTATGTATAATTGATGGACAGTCCCCTTACCTCAAGGTGGGGCTGGCTTTGGGATGCTATTCCTCCCCATCCCCAACTCCCAGGTGGACAGGCTAAAATGGTACTGTGGCTTGACCACGTCCTTGTTTTGGTGGTTCACCCTGAGAGCATGTCCCCTGTGCCTTTACAAGGCTCTGTTTAGGCCACTGCTGCGCCTGGGCTGGCTGGGCCCTGGGCTCCCACCTGCCTCTCCTCTGCACTCAGTTTTGCATGTGGACAAGGCTGGTGGCATCCTGTGGTCGCCCTTGAGCAGCAGTCGGACCCTCAGGCACGTCCTGAGCCCCCACACCATTGACAGCCTCAGCTGGGGGCGCCCGCCCTGCAGGGCCCCTGCCCCCTGGTCCTGGAGCGCCTGCTCCACTCTTTGAAGCTGCTCTGAACCATGGCCTCTCAGAGCTGCTCGGTCCCAGGCGAAGCTGTGGTTCCTGACCAGGGTGCGCCCTGCCAAGCTCGTCACATTCCCTCCAGGCGACTGCAGACCGGGAGGGGGAGGAACTGTGTTGGAAAATCCTATTATCTAGCCAGGCCCCCATTGATAGCCCATGCATGAAACCAATTTACAAAGTGTGAGTCAAAGCCTCGGAGCCTGCCTGCTCTCCCAGGAGCCCCGCCATCACCCTGCCCCTGGGTCCCTGCAGACTGAACGCCACTCCGCCCTCCGTCCTTGGGAGCAGCTCTGCTCCGAGCTGTCACTCAGCACCTAGGGCTGATCAGCCCCTTGCTTTGGTGAATGTCGGGAGAATTTGTTATTGTGAGAGAAGAGAAGCACTTGGAATTGAACATGATTATTTTCAGATTTCCATTTTGCTGATGGCGTGAGCAAGCCCAAGTGAGGCTCTTTGGGCTGTGAGGGTTTTCTGAAGGTCATATTCTCTGTCCATCTTCTGTCACTGGGTGCAGACAATGGCACCGAGGCTTGAATGGCATATGTAATTGGGGCAAGGCACTTGACCTCTCTGAGCCTTGGCTTCCTTCTCTGTAAAAGGAAAAGACACTTCAGAGCTGATGTGGACTAAATTAGATACTATATACCAAAGTGCCCAGCACCCAGGAGGTACTCCAGACAATGTTTATTATTTTTCACCTCAACCACTGTAGTTATTAGGATCCAGGGAAGGAGATGCAATGGTTTCTTTGTAGAATATTCTAATGTGTCTTACATATGTAACAATCATATACTTCTATCTAGCTACAGTGTCTCTTGCTGAAAAAGAACTTATTAATTATTCTGGTCTCAAAGAGACCTACTATTAGTAGCCAACATTGAGAGAGGGATGACTATGTGCCCAACACTAAGTATTTCACACACAGCGAACAATTGACACCTCACTGTGATCCTATGTGCCGGGCACAGTTATTATTCCTTTTATACATGAAGAAATTGAGGAACAGAACTTGCCCGGAGTTGTACAACTGGTAAGTGGAAATGGGTAAGAAGATAGGGAAAAAAGGTAACAGGGAGTTGCTCTAAGACTTTATCCCAAATTCAGTAAATGGATTCCTGAGCTGTTTCTTCTTTCTGGGGCACAGTGGGGAGGGAGTCACCTTACTCCACCTCACGATGTTTCCCTGAGGAGTGGACCCACCATCTCACACCTTCCTGTCCTGGGCCAGATTCAAACAGAAATCAGCCCTCTCCATTTTAACATTAGCCCCTTTCTGAAATGTCCAGATGGACTGGAGAAGGCCTCCAAGATGGGGGCCAGCCAGGGCCTACCAATCACCCTCCCTATGCCACACTGAGCTTCTGTCCACAGAACCAGTTTCATTGAGAAGCCCACCACGAAGGCTCCTTGTTCCCAATCTGCCCCCAGAGGGATGAAAGGTGCTCACCCAGGCAACACCAAAGGTATTCCTGCATCCTCTGGGGTCAGGGGCCATGAGATTGGCCACCAGGACTTAGTGCCAAGGATTAGAGGAACACAGACGTGAAATGTGGGCTCTTGATTCAAGTCGAGGTCTGCACATGCCAAGACCTCAAATTCCTCACTTGTCCTGGAGTTGAGTGAATGTGTAAAACGCAGAAACTGAAACACGTTTAATAAACCTCTGCTCTTAGAGGGACCAGACTCCAGATGAAAAACCGCCTTTGCTTCACTGTCTGGGTCACCAATTTGCCCACTGGAAAGTCCACTTTGTGTTCAAAGCAGTCATCCTGTTCAGAGAGTCAAAATCAATGTGAGGCCATTGTCACCCTGATTGAGCTACTTCTCCACGCCAAACAAGAGGACGGTAGAAGAGAGGAGGGACCTGGGGTCAGTGAGAAGGCTGCCTGCCAAGGGCCAAGCTGTCCCTGGAGTCGAGATGCCCAGCTGCCTGCAGGTGAGCGGCCTGAGACAGACCTGCTTAGAAGCCCTTGCTCACCTGGCAGGACGCCTGGCCTGGTTAGATAACTATCTGACGGGCTTCCAGAGGGCTGCTCCACCTAGTCAGCAATGGCATCCTCTGCACATGGGTCCACTGCTCTTGTCCTCAATGACACTTTTCAGAGTGTTGGCTCTGGCCCCTTCTAGCCCCAGCCATACCCACCCAGGCTGAGTGAAGTGAGAGCCCTTGGGACTGGGGAAGGAACCCAGGCTGTTCACCAGCCCCTGGGCAACATGGACCCGACTCCAGAATCTGACCTGGAAAAGCTGCCCCTCCACAGAAGACAGCTGACCAAGTCATCAGTGGGTAACAGATGCTCCCCAAAGGAATTCTGCACCCCTCTGTGACCATGTGGGATCCCATTCACCCCTTTCCTTCTCTTTTAGGGTCCTCGGTGTGAGGCCTTTCCTCAGCAGCAGGCCAGCAGGGTATGCTATCCTGAAAGGATGCCCTGACCAGGGCAGGAACTGTGGACCTGTCCTTAAATGAACGAATCAGTCCTGGGGAGTGTCCAGGGGACACTGAGTGTCAATCAAAACAGGTAAATGTAAGTGTTTTGAAATGTAGCTTTGAAAGGTGTGTTTTCAGCTACTGCAGATACAAAGGTACCAGAGCCAACAGCTCTGCTCTAGACAAGACAAAGTCTCCATTAGAAGGCAGCTGGAGCCCCTCGTGCCTCCTGGTCTTAGCTCTGAGGCAGGAGAAATAGAGATGAGATCAACAGAGCGTGGATAGGATGTGGGCCTTGCTGAGCTGAACTTAGACCAGCAGTTCAGACAGAGTGGCAGTCTCTTTCAGCTGAGCCGGCCCACAGGCGTGCCATGCTCTCCTGCTGAAGCCACTTCTGGGACTCACTTGGGCCCTTTAAAGGATACAGATGCTTGGGTCCCCACGCAGAAATTCTCATTTTAGCTGGAGAGGCACGTGACCCAGATGCAGAGATTCTTAAAACTTCCCGATGACATTTGCATACAGCCAAGTTTGAGGACCACTGGTTCTGGATTCTGGCTTTGTCACCAGCCAGATTGTCTCTATCGCCACAAAGTTGTCCTTAACTTCCCCAAACAGTTTTAACATGTTTTACTTCCAAAAGTAAGTATTATAAGATTATTTTGGCAGACATTGAAAAATTAAGCAAAGAATGGACGATACAATAGAAAATTAATTGCAGAGTAATTGAGTTTATAGTTAATTGTATTCAACAGAAAAGATGACATCTATGGGTTGGTGATGTCTGTGAGGTTAAAGGTTAATGGATCAATGGGGTCTGAAGCAAATAAAACCACAGACTTTATTTTTCCTTTACTTTGAATAATTACAATTACAGATTCACAGAAAGTCTCATATACCCAGTTCCCCCAATGGCAACATTTTATATAACTACATACAATATTAAAACTAGAAAGTTAACATTGATATAATGTTATCTTAGGGAAATGACAGATTTTTTTGGTCAACTTTTAGTTTCTTGGTTTTCATTCATTCATTAAAAAAAAACTTGTAACGAGGTACCAGCTTAGTATTTATCACAGAGTGGTCTACAGATCACCTGCATTGGAAGCAACTGAAAAACTGAATGGTAATGATGAAGAATACAAGTAACAATAAATGTTGGTGAGAATGCAGGGGGAAAAGGTACACTCATACATTGCTGGTAGGACTGCAAATCAGTGCGATCATTCTGGAAAGTAGTATGGAGATTCCTCAGAAAACTTGGAATAGAACCACCATTTGACCCAGTTATCCCACTTCTTGGTTTATAACCAAAGGACTTAAAATCAGCATACTACAGTAACTCAGCCACCTCAATGTTTATAGCAGCTCAATTCACAATAGCTAAGCTATGGAATCAAACTAAGTGCCCTTCAGCAGATGAATAGTTAAAGAAATGTGGTATATGTACACAGTGGAATATCACTCAGCCATAAAGGATGAAATTACAGCATTTGCAGGTAAATGGATGGTACTGAAGACTATCATGTTAAGAGAAATAAGCCAATCCCCAAAAAACCAAAAGCTGAATGTTCTTTCTGATATGAGGATGCTAACACACAATAAGGTGTGGAGGAAGAATAGAAGTTCATTAGATTAGACAAAGGGAAATGAAGGGAAGGGAGAGAGGGTGGGAACAGAAAAGACAGTTGAATGACTCAGATATCACTTTCCTATGTCACCACCTGTGTAATTCCACATCGTCTACAACCACAAGAATGGGAAGTTATACCCCATGTATGTAGGATATGTCAAAATGCAGTCTACAGTCATGTACAACTAAAAAGAACAAATAAAAAATGTTTTAAAAATGCAAATTCCTGAGCCCCATCACAGAGATTCTGAATCAAACCACAGGAGTTTGTGTTTTTGAACGACCTCTTCACAAAACTTTGAAAGCCACTCAACTGCCATGCTGCAGGCAACCAGCTCAGCACAGGAAAAGCACTTAGGAAGAACTAGTGGAGGAGGAGACTGGTGGAGGGCAAGGCAGGGCCTGAAGGGCACCGTGACCCAACCCTGCAAGAACACAGGGAAGACATCTAGTCTCCCGGGGTGAGCGGGGAGGCACTTGGGAGGCTGAGAATATTTAAGGTGGGTTTTGACTAATCAGCAGGAGTCTGGCAGTTGGACTGGAGAATAGGATCCCGGCCCTCTCTTCAGCACGTGCCTTCCCTCTGCCTCAGAAACAGAGTTTCTCAAATAGGAGCTGCTGAGCAGTAGGGAGGATGACTCATTGCATGTCCACAATGCCTGTACACCAGAGGTGCTCAATAAATGTATGGTGAACAAAAGCATGAGAAACAGGGCTGGCAGGCTGGGTAGTGAAGAATGAATGGAAGGTCAGTTGGTGGATGATGGGATGGAGGCCTGAGTGGGTGGACTCATTCAGGAGGAGCGAGGCTGGGAGAGGCCAGGCTCCTGGTCCCCAAGGGCTCCAGAGTTCTTCCCTGAGGCACCCAAGGGGAAGGGCTGGGCCTGTTGTGAGCAGAAGCAGCAGGGCTGTGTCTCAACCCTCTCATCCTGTAGAGTTAAGCCCCAGACGCTTTAAGGCCCTATGGAACCAGCTGACTTTGAGTCTGAGCTAAGTGGCCTTCACCCAGGGGAAAAAATAAGACATTTACCCTGAAAGGACTCTCTGCTCTCTTAATAAGTATATTAATTTTAAATGCCTGACACAGAATCATAAACTCTCCTTCTCGGAGGATCACGGCCAGAACTCCGCTCAGGGAGGAGAGCTGAGCCGGCCCCCGTTAGCTGCGGCGAGGGTGGGAGTCAGCTGTTCCAGGGGACAGGCTTGTGAAGGTCACTCCTGAGGAGGGCTGGGGTGGAAGGAGCAAGCGCTGCTCACTCTTATTTTCTGCCTTCCTGGGAGGAGTGCCCCTGGGTTCCAGGCCTGGATCAAGAGATTCCAGGTGGGGCTTCCGAACTCTGGTTTTCTCTCTGAAGGTGGGCTGGTGTTCAGGGTGTGTCTGTGCAGAGGCAGGGCAGTGGCTGGAAGGACATGTCCTGCCTGAGGAGTTCAGTGTGCCCTTAGCCCTATGACATATTCACCTTGTGCACTTCTACAAGAGGCAGACCCTGGCCCTCATCTGCAGAGCTGCCAAGTTGTAGAAACCCCAAATCAGCTGATTTGTAGTATTTCTCAAGTAGACACACTGACGTTTGAGAACTATGCTGCGAGGCAACTATGTCCCCAAAGCTGCATTGAAACAGGTGGTAGTAGGAGGTCACTGAGGTTCAAGTCTGGACCCCTCTTGACCTTGCTGAGACTCTATTTGCTCGTCAATAAAATAGGATTAATAATCTGCATCTCAGAGGGCTGAGTACAGATGGGAGGGACTTCCGGGCAGAGTGACTGCTACTCAAGAGTCCCCTAATTTAGTTGAGTCTGGATCAGGCATGAAAAGAAGTGCTAGTCCCAGTGGCTGTGTTGCAGGGCCTGAAAGAAATCAAATGCACTCAAGAAAATTTATGTCATGGCCCCACGAAACTTGTAATGTATGTTACATATGTTTCCAATTTCCCAGATGGGCTTATTTATGGATTCTTTTCTATAAACCTATACAACAACACCGAGCCTTTAGGCCAGATCTGTCCCACTCAACCCCAAGCAGCCCACTTGACATTTTTAATTAAACATTTTGTTTTACTTAATGATCTCGTGTGCTTAGTCTGGTAAGGCCTATTCCCTACCGGTAGAGTGTGAGAAGCTTTGATAAAACGTGAAAAGCTGTGTTCTTTCCCTGATGGTGCATTTGCAGGAAAAGAGGAGGCGAGGAGGTCTCAATAGTTCACTCAAGTCAAAAAAGCCTCCGCCATCTGACTCTGCAAACTGTGAAGCAGGTGTACTGCGCAGTGCGATGGGGGAGGCGCTCCCAGGCCTGTGTGTTTTCTCCATTCTTGTGTCTTCGTTGCTGGGTGGTGGGCACTTGCCCAAAAGACTCATTCCAAAGCTTTTGCACCACTGAGAAGCCCAATGTGTCGGATACCCTGTGACTCATTACATGATTTTTTTTCCTGAAGAAATCTGAACACAGAGAACTAGAAGCTGCAGGGGGGAAAGCAGTTCTGATTTGTTCTAGGACATGTAGACATTCGGAATCAACCAGGACAGGAGGACTGAGCAGATGACAACTGAAGACTGTGCTCATTTCCTATCGATGAAAAGGCCAGTTCAGTAGTACCCCACATTTCAGAGAATTGCAGAGCTATTTGGTAGAAATAAAGGAACAATTTCCGAAATGATTCACAGATTTGGGTTAATATGGAGCTTTAAGTTTTGGGGTCATTGTCTGGGGTCCTGTGGCAGGGGACTTTCTGAAATGCCAAAGCTTATCACTGCGGCTCCCAGAGCATCGCCAGAATTTATGGACCTAAATGCATAGCTGTGGGGCCCACCTACAGGCCAGACCAAGTTTCAGTAAAGTATCTTCTTATACCTATGGGCAGAAATAATGTGTGCACCAGCTAAACACATTGCAAAGTTCTCTTTAAGAATTTCAGGCAGTAAAAAATAATATTCTCAGACACTTGATCAAAACTGATCGATGACAAGCACTAGGCCCATAACTATGCACTTCAGCAGAAATAAAATTAATTAAATGAGGCATGGGGTGTGGGCTTTTGTCCCCCCTTCAATATTTGTATTGCTGCTAAAAATTTATACTTTTAAACATACTTCACCACTGTCATTCATTAAAGCTGCATATGTGCTTATCTGGCTTTGATCACATAGACCACAACTGAAGAAAGTGGGGTGTCCCTGGGCTAATGCACCTTGAACAAGAAAAGGTCTGTGTCCCCACACCAAGCAGTGTGAGCTGGAGGAGGGAGAATGGGCCTAAGCCTAAGCAGAGATGGCTCCCTCGTAACCTGGCCCAACATGACCAACGGGCCTCGGAGGACTGGCTGTTAAACTGGGTCTGCAATAAAGCAACAGGGATCAATCAGCATCTGGACACGCAGAGGTATTTCGGATTCAGTGAGGGGCCATCATTTTCCTCCGTCTTTCTCCTGCTCCTTACCTGGTCTGTAGCTGCCCTTGGTCTTGAGCCCCTTCTGTGTGATTCTCAGCATGTCGAGGATCTGAATCTGTTAATTCCTCGGGGGATCTTCCCATTGTCTTTGAGGCTTCTGCCTCCTAGACTAGCAGTTGACCATCTCCTCTTGCCCATCTCGCCCAGCTGGGCTGGTTTCCTGAAGCCCTGCTCTCTGAGTTACTTTCAGAATTTTTCTGTGGTTGTATATACAGATGGACCAGATAGAGGTGGTTACAAGTTGAAGTTCATGGGCAAAGTTTGCCCCAAAGATGCTGTACCTGGAGTGATCCATTTGTAGACAGTGGACAGTGACACTCTCCTGGCCTTTCGTCAAGGAGGGATTCCTTGCACTGTGCATCCCTGATGGTCCTGCTCTAGGCCCCCAATGACAGCAAAGCAAAAAGCAGGACCAGAGGTCTGGCTTTAACCTGAAGTTCTACATCAGTGATCTTCCCTATTTTATCTTTGTAATTCATTGAAGTGTTTTATGCTTCTCCAGAATATATACTTATACATTTTAATATAATCCTTTTCTCTAAATCATGCAGAAAATATGAACCTCTCACCATATTACCACATTGGCCCAGGGTCAAATTTCCCTGTTTGATAAAAATAGACATTTAATCAAAAGTAATTCTTGCCAGGAATGCAGTTAGCCCCATAACATAGGGCAGAAAACTGAGGCTCAAAATTTAAATGACTTAATATGATATGTCAAGAAATTTGTAATGTTTTGAACAACCCACAATAAAAAATTAAAAAAAAAAATTTAAATGACTTTTCTGAGTTAACCTGGGTTTTGATTTAAAAATCAGACCCAAATCTCTATGCTTGCCCCTTCCATTCAACTGAGGTCCTTTACCTTTCAGGTTGGCCTGCAGCCCTGTCACTTGCAGAAGCCACCTGGAACTGTCTCAGCTTTCAGAGAGTCTGGAGGATGATCCCTCTGTCCTGCTTCCTATGTCCTATGTTCCCACAGCAGCGGCCATCGGGATTGCACACAGCCTCCCTGTAGCTGAAGAACTGCAGTGAGGAGTTCAGGGGGCCAGGCCTCTGTTTCTCTCCATACGTATAATTGGATTATGAATTTGGCTGCTGCCTCTGAGAGGGACAATTGTCAGAGTTGGGGTTGGGCAAGTTCGGTGTCCAGAGTGGAGATGGGCTGTTTGGAAGCCCTGGAGAATGTTCTAGATCCTAGCAACCTGGACCAAAGCAGAGCCCTGCCTGACCACCTACTTCTACAAGGGGTAGAAGTGAGTTGAGGGGCTGGGGTGCTCCTTCTTCAAAGTGATAGGCACTGGCCTAGGTGACAGCCACTGTGAGGATGAAGTAGGCAGTGGTCTGGTCCCCTACGTTGACCTCCAGGCAGCAACGCCTGAGTGGCCAGGCTGACCTGACATTGGTCAGCAATGAGCCACACAGGCGGGGCCTGGGCTCCATCCCTGGGCAGGCTTCAGTCACTGAGGCCAAAGTCCTGATGATGTTCAGGAGGGGGCTTTCATAACAAGCTCCTGGACATCCCTGATGGACCACCGTGCTCCTAGGGGAGGCAGTTCAGATGCCTCTGTCCAGCATGCTGACTTCCTCTCCAGCTCATCTCCCATTCCTCCTCCTGTCGCTGACCCTTGGCCACCCCAAAGCTTCTTCTTTCTCTTGTCCCTTCATCCATGGCTTTTACTTCTGCCCAGACCATCTTCCTGCTGTGGTCACCAAGCTAAGCCCTGCTCATCCAGTGAGAGTTCAGCACCAGTGCCACCGTCTCTCGGGATCCCTCCTGATCATCTGCACTAGTCTGCACATCTCCAGCCTTCTGTGTTCGCCTGGCCTCACAGCTGTTAGCACTCCTCCTCTGCCCTGTCACTGGACTTAGAGCCCTTGAGGCCTCTTCTTCTCCAGTGCTAAATGGGAGATACTAAGTCAGTCAGTTTTGGATAAATAAATGCCCAAGACTTGCTACCACATAGAACTTGGCCAAGCAAGAATAATGAGATCCTGCCAACAATAACAATAACCGCTGCCTTGTATTGATTGCAAATGGTGTGCCAGGCATGGTGATGGGCAGTTGACATATATTAGCTGAATTAATCCTCAGAGCAGTACTGTGTGGGCTGTCATTTCCATTTTACAGGTCAGGAAACTAAGCCTCAGTCTGCCCAAAGCATCAAGAAAAGGGGACGGTGGCTGATCAGAGATGTGAATGGAGATCTATTGGAGAGGTCTGTGCTCTTCATTGATGTCTTATACTAGCTAGAGCTCAGCCTTAGGCAGGTGCCCTGGCTTTCCTCTACTGCAGTCTGCAGTCTTAGCCTGACTCACTCACTCAACCAGCCATCCAGGCAAAGCCTGGGCCCCCCAAGGCTCTGATCCAGCCCACAAGCATCTTTCCTGGGGACCTCAGCCATGATTAATTTGCCCAGAGCCCCCCCTCTTCCCTTTTCTAGCTCATGTCCCCACAAGTGCCCACCCTCACCTCAGCTGACTGTGGGAGGGGGAAAGAAGAACAATAACACGTATGATCTAGAATAGCTTGTCTGTGTGACAAGGAGCTGACATGTCAGTGAGCCTCTTCCTCCCAGCCTGAGCATCGCTGGGCCTCATCCTGTCTGCAGGAGCCCTGACATTGATGAATGAGGATTTTAAAGTCAGTCCACACTTGCAGGAAAAGCCAGCTCTCCCGAGAAGTCTGGCTGCCGGCAGCAATCCACAGAGCTGCCCACATGGCTGTGCCACCTGGGCTGGACACTGCCTGGGGCAGTCCTGGGAGAAGCAAATGAGGGAGGGGACACTGCAGTGTAGACCCTGGGCCCTCAAGGTCAACGTAGAATGCTGCCTCCACTTTGGGGACCACTACCCGGACTGTTTCCTTTCTGCCCACAGCCTCTTGGAGGGATCTTTAGCCAGCAGGCCTGAGCCAGCTCTTAATTATGCATGCTAATAATGGGGCGGGTGCTGTGGTCTGGAGAATCTAACATGGCAGATAACCACTCACTCAGTCTAACTTTCCTTCGTACTGCGGTTGTGTGGTTTTTCAGCTTCTTTCTGAACACAAGCCTCCTTGGTGTTGACCAAGCTCATAGGATGTCACCCTTTGCAAAGGTGAGAGGCTACCAGCCCTGCTTCAGACCTGCATTGCTTTGTTGTCTGCCCTGGGGCTGCAATCCTACACCTCCAGGAGGAGAGGAAAGGAGAGGAGAGGAGAGGAGAGGAGAGGAGAGGGGAGAGGAGAGGGGAGGGGAGGGGAGGGGAGGGGAGGGGAACTGTGAAAGACAAGGGTTTTTTGGGTTATTAGTTGTCAAATGGACTTTCACTGGTGGTTTGCACAGCTCTGGGCTAGGGACAACATGATAAGTCCCTCACACTGTGAAGAGAGAAGCATGTGGTGGATATTCACCAGCATATCCTTCTAGCACCATTCTCTACCTTGGTCCTGCCAAGCTGATTGCTACTGACAACATCAAGGGGCATGGTTTCAGTGGCACAGTCCCTCTATTCTATGTCACAACACCCATCAAACAGTCTTAGATCTCCCAAGGTTCTGTAAACATCTCTGTCATCTTGCCCCTTAGACTCAGGTGCCTGCTCTTTAGGGTGGCTCCCTGAACACTGCTATACCTTTGTATGGCCTCTAAGCTCTCTCCAGTTTCCCCTTTTTTGAGTGCCTTCTCTTTTCTACCAGAACCCTGCCCAATAGGGTAGGATACTTAAGCAATGGAACCTGGAAACCTTCCTCTGGTTCTACTGGAGAACAACTCAGAAAAGCTTCTGGAAGCTGTTGGGTAGAGCCTGGAGATACCAGGGCACATCCTGAAGACCAAATGGGCCATGAGAGATTGGCTAAACTGGAGCTGTCTCAAAAGATGCTGCCATGAGAAATGGCCAGAGAGGAGATTAAGGAGGCTATGGGGGAGCACCCTTGAGTTAGCAATGTGGGGAGTCATGAGAGATGATGGGGAGCATGTCACTTTGTCAAGAAACTGCCTGGTATCAGCAAGAACTTGCAAAATCCCCCACAAGGGAGGAAGCTGCATTTGGACATCTCCCAGGTCACTTAGCCACAGAGAACCACTGACAGCATGAGCCAAGTAAAAAGATCCTCTTTCTCCCTGCCCTGACCCTGGATAGACAGGAATAGCTCTGAGTTGAGGCAGGAGGAAAGGGAAGACCAGGAGGACCGTGAAGAGCAAGTAACTGCAGGGTTCAAGTCCAGGTCATGCTAGGACTGGGGCTGGCAGAAGCTTTTCATTGGATGAGCAACTGAAGCTTTGATTTAGGTTAAACTGTCCTTTAAAAAAATTGACACAGAATAACAACATATTTATGGGGTATAATATGATGTTTCAATTCAGGTATACGATGTGTCATGATCCTGGTAACCAGTCCTGGTAACTAATCCTGGTAACTGGCACTTGTAGCACCTCAAACATTTATTGTTTCTTTGTGATGTGAACTTTCAAAATCCTCCCTACTTGCTATTTTTTAAATATCTAATTGTCTACCATAGTTATCCTACATGTGATGGAAGTCTTTCCTCCTATCCAACCACAGGCCGTACCAGTTAGCCATCCTCTCTCTCCACCACCCCCTCCTAGCCTCCAATACCCACTATTCTACTCTCTACTTCTGTGAGATCAATTTTTGTATCTTCCGCGTATAAGTGAGACCATGTTGTCTATGTCTTTAACTGAGCTTTTTAATAACTTGAAGTGGGGGCAGAGGGAGACTTCATACTGAAGAATGATTGGAAAGGTTAGAAGATCTGAGTCTTGTGGATGTGGGGAGGGTGGGGGTAAGGATGCATGTCAGAGAATGGGTGTGGATGGCAATATGAGGGAGAGGGAACATTTCCCCATCAAGTCCAGCTATTTAAAAACTTGATATTAAAATTGATGTTTTTAAAGGAATGTAAGTCTTTGGGTTCTGCAAGACTATGGACCAGATACAAAATATAAGATCAATCCTGTACCCCAAGAGGATTGAAATGAATCGAGAAGGTAGTGATATTAATAAAAAAAAGGAAATGTAGGGCTCGTGATATAACTCAGCTGGTAGGGTGCTTGCTTCAAATGCACAAGGCCCTGGGTTCAATCCCCAGCATCACTAAATTAATTAATTAATTTAATTAAATGTTGAAGGCAAACCATCAGGTCACAGTTCATCTACCAGGTTATATCTAAGGACAAACTGTAGATGAGATACACATTCATTTCCACAGCTCTCCCAACCTTCCCAGAGCAGGGGCTATGCTAAGCACTGTTGGGGGATGTGTGTGCCTTGGACAGAACTGCAGGCGTGAAGAGGACATAGCCACTTGCTTCTAGGAGCTCACAGCCCAGTGGGATATTTGATTATATTCTGTTCTTTATAATCTCCCCAAGTGGTCAACTGCTGGCATCAGAATAATCTCGTATGCATTTCCTGAATATCTACAAGCCACACTCTATATTGGTCACTGGGGGGACCAAATTTCCTAAGTCATATAGCTGCCAGCTTGCATCAGGTGCATGTCAGACATTCAATAAAAACTAAAATGTTACAGTGTAGGTATGATGAACCCAAGAAATGTCCTCAACGGTGGGAGCGGGTCAATGTGAGTCCTTAGTGGACCCTGGGCTAACTTCATTCTTTCTGGATATTTATTTTCTAAACATCTATCAAACTCCTGCTCTCTGCTAAGTAGGTAGCAATATATGTAATAGGAATGTAACAATGAGTAAGATCCAATCCTTGCCTTCATTGAACTTGACAGCTAGCAATAGAGATGGATCAGTGGACCATTAAGAGCAATACCACATTTTAGGTGTCACACTGGGGAAAAATCAGGTGCAGGGAGGTTAGTGAAAAGTGGTAGCTGACCCAAGGCTAGGGAGGCCAGGGAGTGAAGAAGGAGATGTGCCTCCATGTTAAGAAGCCACTCAGGGAAACCACAGAGGCTTGTTTGAAAAACAGTGGGCAGGAGGGATTGGGCCAAAGGATTTGTGTGGAGCAATAGGTAATGGACAGTCTCACTCACTGGACTTTACTCTTTCTGGAGCTGCCAATAGGTTGTAGTTGGGGGAAGTGCTGCCGGCCATCAAATGTTCATTTTGGCAAGATAAACTCTAAGTGGTAGGTGAAGCATGGACTGTGGGGTAGGATTGGAAATAGAAAAACCTGTCAGGAGGCTGTGGAAATAATCCCAGCAAGATGTGATGTGGGTATCCGGATGCAGAGGTTGGACCAGAGGCCAGAACTCAGAGCCTTCAGAAGGAAGAATTGACCAGAACTAACAGACAGGCTGGGAAAATGGAGAGGACATAAGGACAGCCCCCCGGACCCTGGCCCAGCTCCCCCGCTATTTACTAGCTGTGAGTAGGTGGGGAGCCTCATTCCAGCTGGCTCGGATCTGGTCACACTCCTAGCTACTCCTGGCCAGCAATCGACCCCCAGCAGGCCTTGGTGGGCAAGGCCAGGATGCTGCCTCTGTGCTCAGAATGTACCAGGTTGAGCCCCCTGTGCCCATCTATGTACACGGGGTGTCCTGCGAGTTCCCCCACTCAGCTCGGATCAATCTCCAGGCCCACCAACTGCAGCAGAGTTCCACAAAAATCACATTTTCCTCTTTGAAGGCAGCCTTTGCAAACAGAGCGTTCTTAATCGAGTAGATATTTAGATCTGTGTACCTCCTGTGAAAGGTGCAAGGCTCCCTGTGGTGACATCTTAATGGCCAGGGGCACGGGGAGGAAGGTAAATACCCTTTACCTTTGCTGCAGCCCGGGAATTTTCCTCGTTTGTCAGATATGATTAGCTGTTACCCTTCTGGTCTCCCATTGTTATTCAGGTCCCCACTCATCACAGTCACACCCCTCTGGATGCTCACGCCTTGCTTTCTCTCCAGCTCTCTCTCCCTCTGGTGGCACCCTGACTGGCTAGTAATTTATGTATGACAATATGAGACTAATTCGGTTATTATGTCAAAGGGAAATTGAATCTGGGGTTTTAGTGCCGCATCTGGGAGAAATCTTCCAATGAATCTGGAGTGGAGAAAAAAGCCTCAGAGTTCGATTCATCCGCTTGTCACCCTGTCGGCAAGATTAAGTCATTATAGAGGGCTAAACCAGGGCCAGAAATGGGACTGGGGAAGAAGGAGATAAAGGGAATGAGAAGGGGGCGGGAAGCAGGAGGACAGGGAACCGGGTGGGGGCAAGATGGGCCAGGGCCCGGGGGCAGTGGGTGGGCCAGTACCGAGGACTCCCTGTTGCTCTGCTCTGGATACTCCCCTGTTTACCCACACAGCGGTCTGAGCAATGTGAGAGCCAGGGGACAGATGGACAGGGAGGAAGTTCAGTGGGAGGACATTTATGCAAACAGTAGCATGTCTCTGCTCCAGGGCATCTTAAACATTGTGTGAGTTAAGATGTGGCTTCCCTGCCCAGTACTGGATTGGAGGACTTTGCTGTGTGCCAAGGTGGCATTTCTGCTGGGTACCCAGGCTCAGGTAAGGAGGAGGCTCTCTGGGCCCCTGCACACAGTTGAGCCCAGGAATGCAGAGATGTGGGTGAGGTTCTGGGATAGGAGAAGGAGCCCCACATTTGAGGGATGGTGAGTGTGTTTATCCTCAGTTGAGCCAGAGAGCACAAGATGGGGGGGGGGTGCATTCCTTGAAGCCCCAACTGGAATGGTGAGGAATAAGGACCAGCCAATCCTTGTCTATGACCAAATGTAAAAGAATCAGGTTCTCAGGAACTCTAAAAATATTTTCTAAGGTTGTTCCACCTTCTAAGATGCCCCAACCCTGCTGACATCTATGAGGTCATTAGTTGGATTTATTTTCTCCGTCATATGCTGCTGTCACCCCCTCTCTGTGGAAATGCTTGCTGGGTTTGTTCTGACTGTGTTTCCTCTCCTCCACCCTCATGGTTTTCCCATTCTCGGCAGCTCAGGTGGCTAAGTGGCTCTTTTGCCGGTCGCTCCTTCCTTCTCCGGAGAAGAGCCAGGGAAGGCTTGGCAAGGGGAAATGCCTTGCACCAAGAATGTGAGCTGCCATGTTGGTGTTCTTCTGGTCGTTTCTGAGCCCAGCTTTGAATGTCTCTCTGAACCTCAACTTTTGCTTCTCATTAACCGAGACCCACCACTCACATGGGGAAACTCTGAGTTGCCTGGTTACCATGACGACAAGTTTCCCTCCAGACTTAGGGGCATCATCTTTGCCTCTTAGAAGCCTTCAGCTCCAGGAACGAATACCAGAGGTCATCCAGGGCATGCCCCTGCCTCCAGGCAGGGCAGGGAAAGAACCAGGTCAGGAACCAATTGAAACCACCTCCACCAACTCTCCTTGTCTACTTCCCTGGCTCATCCATAGAAAAACAAGTTTCCCCACAAGAAAAAGGAGGACATTCAAACTAAAATGAAAGAGTTCAAAATAACCCTCAGTTCTTAAATCACGTCAATTTGACTGTTTCTTTCACCACCCACACATCAGCTTCGACCAGACACCCACCTACCAGTACTTATGCAAAAGATATTGGCAGCTGCTACTAACCCAAAAAGCGTCTGGGCTCTCAGAGTGGCTTTGTTCCCAACGTCTCTCAGTTCTTTGTGTTGCTGGAGCGTTTTCTACGTCTAATGAGGGTCCCAGTGCCCTGAGCAGGACCCTCAGCTGTTGTAGCCCTGCGCCCTTCCTCCTCAGCCAGAAAGAGGATGTAAAGGTCCGTGCTTCTCCCCCACCCCTACCATGCTGTTTAAGGCATGTCTCTGTTAATTGGATTGTGTCATCCCAGGGTTGGTTATTTATTAATAGATATTCGGAGGCCTGGATACGTTTATCATGATAACCAGAAGATTTAAGAGAACCAAGGAACAGATGGGCATTGCTGAGTGTGAGGGAGGGGTCTGTTTGAATTCCAGGCACACCTTGCCTTGTTCGTGGTAGGGAAGAGCATCCATCATTGTTCCTGGAGAGAGGCCTTCTCCGTCAGTAGGAGAGCTCACAGGCAGTGTGATGGGCCGGCCCAAGCCACTGAAGAGCAGGTCTCCCTCAGTTCTTGTCACTGGGGAGACTTGGAAGATAGGGCTGCCTTGGAGGTGCATTCTGATAAGTCGGATGTTCCTAACTAGGTAAGGGAGGACAGGTTCCAGGAAACAGTGGGCTGGTTACAAGCTTAGCACTTGTTCCCAGGCTCGGGTTGGGTCCTGGCATGGGGTCACCATCAGGGGTCATTTGGTTCATTCCCCTGCCTCAGGGCCCAACTACAGAGAAAATACTTTGAAGAGCTAGCTGCAGGAAGTGAGCTCTCTTCCTTCTAGAGTGTTCTGATGAAGAACATGACATAGCTCCCTACAGTCGTGCACAACTGCTGGCAGCCCCGTTCCTGACACCCTCCCCAGAGTCTCATACTGCAGTTAGCCAGAGGAACCAGATGGCCAGGGCGGTCTGAGCAGACAGGTAGGGGCCGGTGAGGGGCCTCACACTGCCTCCCCCTTACTCTCTCCCACCTGTGCTGTTGCCAGCTCGGCTCCAGGACGTCCCTCAGTAGAGACTAAAGCCAACACCCAGCCACTTGTCAGTTCAGGCCTCCTGAGTCCATTCATGTCTTTGAAAAGTTCATTCAGACTTTGGTTCAAAGTAAGGAGGTCAAGTGCAGGTTTTGTGGACCCAGCTTAGGCCAGCTGGACAGCAGGACCCAGGCTCCCTTGTACCTGTCACTGCAAGGCGGCCATCTGAGGGCTCTTGAACCAGTGGGGGCCAAGGGAGGGCAGGCCAGGCCAGACACCTCATGTGCCTCCCCCTACTGGTGGGTTTTCCGGAGGCAGAATGTGAGAGCCAAGCCAATCAGGCTGCCTGGACTGTGCAGACTGCTTCATCCTGGTGGAGAAGGCAGGAAAGGACATCAGGAGAGGCACTTGGGGGACATCCAGGCAGAGAGACTTCAGGTCTACATAGGCAATGGGTACCAAGGGACACTGGCCACATGGCTGAGGCTCCAGGACAGAACCTCAGGACTCTGTCCTTTCCCTGCTGGCTTCCGCAGGCTGGGACGAGGCTGCAGAGACGAGGCTGAGGCTGCAGGTGAAATAAGAACTTTCAGCTAAGGCAAGAGGAGGGGAGCCGGGGAGAGGCAGGGTGCCAGCCAGGCTATTTCAGAGCAGGACTGATGCCCAGGAAGACAACAAACCCAAATAAACCAAGGCTGGATTTAGGAATGAACTGCGTTACACGTTGTTGGTGGCTTGTCCTCGCCAGCTTTGCTTTGCTTGGGCACACAGTACAGTGTTAATTATATAAGCAACGCATTATTGTGAACATTGAAATATTGCCAGTGAGGCAAAATCTTCATGATCTCTACCCAATCCCCTCCCAATGCCACTGTCCACCTTAAAGGAACTCACAATGTTCAGTTTAGCTTCAGATGAGTAGTTAGGCTGAGAGATAGGCCATAGAGACAGATGGATAGATGATCAATCAATCGATAGATGGATAATAAAGATGGATGATAAAGATAGATGGATAGATGATATAGATAGATAAAGATAGTTAATAGACGATAGAGGAAAAGATATAGATAAATGACAAACAGATGATAGATGGGTACGTAGAGATGATCAATAGATGATGGATAGCTATAGATAGATGATGGATGATGGATGGATAGGTATGGATGGATGATATTTATGTGATTACATTAAGTTAAAAATATTCCTCCACACTCTTGTCATGCCATCAGAGAGGATAGTGCTTCATTCATTCATTCATCATGGTGTTCCATTGATAAGAGGTGCCATAGTTCAACTATAACCCTACTGATGGATATTGATTGTGTTGTTTTCCTGTTGTGTAATGGTGAGCACCCTTTCACATGGCTTTGGCAGATTTTAAAATAGGTTCATGAGTGACGGGTGGGGACAGGAGTCCCTTGTGATCTCGGAGGGCCTGAAGTGTGAAGAAAAGGAGCTGGGATGGAAGTCAGGCCCCTGAAGAGTCTCCAAATGACTACTGTGCCCGGAGCCTCCCACCTGGAGCTCAGGCCCCCTGCATTCTGGTGGATCCTTGGTGACCTCACGGCCTGCTGCTGGCACAAGCAGCCATGTTCCACCTTGCATGTTACAAACTGTGTCCTGGCCTGATCCAGGCAGGTTAAAATGAGAGCCCAGTGTTGGAGTGATAATAATGCTCTCACTGAGCTGATTTCCAACAGACTCACTCCCTCCCGAAAATGATCACAAACAATATTTCTACAGCAGCCCCAGCTGAGGGACAGGTGCTATTTTGAGCTGTTTTCAGTAATTGGTAAATGCAGGGATGAGTGGGAGGAAGCACGAGGGCCCTCTGGATGCAGTGCTGACGTCAGGGTGAGTTTTCAGAGACGTGGGTTTCCTGTGTGGCTTGGGGAACAGTCTCTCCCCTGATCACGTGTTTTTTGGGACCGCTGGGCAGCAGGTGACTCCTTTGTTCTCAAGTCCTTTGCATAGCTTCAGGCCACCTTGGGCTGTGGCTGGTGTGTACTCTCAACCAGAAGTCTCATAAAAGATCTAAGCAGCCTGCCAAGGGGCCAGGGAGATCAGCTTGAAAGGCAGAGGGCGGTTTGTTTGTGTTTTATGGAGAGGAGTCTGCTGAGAGGCCTTCTCTCTCTCTGCCCCCATCTGCTTGCATGTTGGCAGAGCTCCTTCTACAGAGCTTAGAGGGAAGTCACTGTTCCTAGTGAGGGCAGGGGCTTTGGGGCTGGGTTTTGACGGAGTGCATATCCTGCCTCTTGCTCTGGATACCTAACACCATGCCTTGATTTACTCATCTGAAAAATAGGCATAATAATATTTGTCGCCCCCCTCCCCCACCCCAGAACGTTTCAGTGAAGACACACTGAAAGGAAGCAAATCCATCACCAAGCCCAGTGGCATGTGGCAAATGCTCAAGAGGTGGCAGCCACTTTTAATACTGTCACACTGTGTTGCAGTGGTCTCTTTGCTCTTCTACCAGGTTGTGAGTTGTTCTGGAGATCAGAACCATGTTCTCCATTGCATTCTCAGGTCAGGTTCTCAGACGAGACTGAATGAGACAAGAACAACTTGGAGGGGAAAGATTGATTTTGGCTCATCGGTCAGAGGATTCAGTCCCTGGTGGTCCAGTTTCATTCTTCTGGGCCTGAGGTGAGGTGGAACATCATGGCAGGAGAGCATAGTGGAGGGAAGCTGCTCAGTTCATGGTAGGCTGCAAGGGAGAGAGAGAGAGAGAGAGAGAGAGAGAGAGAGAGAGAGAGAGAGAGAGAGAGAGAGAACAGGGCCAGAAGATAAACCCTTCCAGGGCATGATCCCAGTGTCCTACTCCCTGCAACTAGGTCCCACTTCCTGTAGTCCATTCAAGCATCAGTGGGTTAATTCTTCAAGGATAAATTCACCATTGAGGTCAGAGCCCTCAAGATCCAATCATTGTCTGAAAGCCCCATCTCTGAACCTTGCTGCATATGGGCCCCATGCTTTCAACATGAGACTTTGGGGACATTTCAGATCCAGACCATAAGGCTTTGCAACTTCTCCCATGAAGCTGTGACTGACGTCTGTTTCCTCTCTGTTGGTTCCTGGGATGACCATAGGAATGTGTTGACCAATAGAAGTCCATGGAAGAGATGCTGAGTGACCTCCAAGCCCAGGCCTCAAAGACCTTTTAGTTTCTGCTCTCAGCCTATTTCTGCCCATGGCCACCATGAGAGGAAGTCCAGGATGGCCTCCTGGAAGGGGAGAGTATATACAAACTGGCCTCCATGCCAACCCGCCTCCTCTCCCACTAAAAGTCTCCAGATATAAGTGAGACACATGGAGGAATCTTGGCTTCCAGTAGACCCGCCGATGGCAGCCACAAAGGTGACCCTGGTGACACCAGCAGAGGCTTCCTCCACATTGTACAATCACGAGCAAATAGATGGTTGCTATTTTAAGCCAAGTCTTGGTGAGGTTTTTCAGCAGCAATAGATAAATGAGACAGGAAGTTTGGGAAAAAGTCATCTTGATGTTCCTAAGAGACAAAGGAGGGAAAGTTGTGCATGGCCAGAGCGAACCACGGAGTGTCAGAAAACAGAATTGCCCAGGTGCAGAGAAAAGGCTGTGGCAACCCCGGGGCAGGTGCTCTAAAACAGACGACACTCAGGAGGGCCAAGGGGCTCTCAGACACGAAATGCTGATGTTGTCATCACCACTGAAACTGCCAAGGACCATGAGGACAGTGTCAAAGGAACACACCGTGGTGCCCTAGGAGCTCTGTGGGGGCTCAGACGGAAGGGGCAGGGCAGGGAGGTCCTCATCCAGATGAGCACGAGTCTGACACAGGCCTGCAGGAAGGGTACCACAGTGGGCTGGAGTACCAGGGGCAATGGAGTGGACACACCTGAGACTTTCAAAGCAAGAGGAACAGGGATGAGAAGAGCCCACTCTTCACTGGACCTTGTCATGTTGACAGTGCTCCCCTCTGCTAAGTTCTATCAGGGAAACCACTTCCAACTCTGGAGGAAGGAGAAAAACAGCTGAGAAAACCAAAGTCCAAATAAGATGAGGCAGGAGCCAGATTGCACTTGGACTTTTGGAGATTTTTATGCCCTGGCCAAAGTGCATGTCGAGCTTGAGAAGAGCTTTGCACAGGAAGGTGGACGCAGTGGGTGCACCATTAGTCACTGCTTGGTGGGTGCTCGGGGGTGTCAACCCACCTAGAGTTGCTTGGCAAGAGCACAGATTCCTGCCCACAGACTTCCCAACTTCCCAGCCAATTTATAATGTCAGATTCTATGGGTGGGGAGCAGGAGTCTTCTATGTACTTAGCAACTACGTGCCCACCACTGCCAGGCAATGTTCTAAGCAACGCAGACATCTTCAGAGCAATCCTACGTGGGAGACTACACAGGTGGATTATTCCTTATCTGAAATGTCTGGTTTCCAACGTCTGGTTTTGGGGATTTGGCAATATTGGCACAAACTTTACCAGTATGGCATCTCTAAGCCTCAAATTCAAAATCTGAAGTGAACCATCATGGTCAAAAAGTTTCAGATTTTAGATTAGGGATGCTCAGTTGCTGCTGTTTTAGTGATAATAAAGCTGAGGTCCGGAGAGGTTGATTGAGCCAAGTCACAGCAAAAGCAAGAGATGGGACTTGAACATGAGGACCCAATCTGGCTCTAGACCCCATGTTTGTAACCATTAGGCTCTCCTGCCATTTGTCTATTCCTAGCGAGTTCCACAGGCTTCCTCCTCACACTGACATTTGCAAACCACTGCTCTAAAGAATCTGGAAATTGGAGAGGTCAAGGTTGTGCCCAACTTCAAAAATGAGGAAAAATAATACCCCAGCTGTCATCCTCCGTAAAGCCACAGCAGGGTTATCAAATAGATGGCTGTGGTTACTGAGAGGAATGGTGAGCACCAGGAATCAGCATGGGTTCACTAAGCATGAGTCAAGTCCAAATGAGCTCATTTATTTTACTGAGAGCAAAGCTGGACCAAAGAATCAGGAGTGCAGTGAATATTTCCCAGTACATTTCACTCTGGTCCCCCTGAAGATTGGTTCAGTTTGGGGGCAGGTCTGAGAGAATTGAACCAATGCAACAAGAGGAAAACCTTGCTTGAGGCTTTGGAGAAAGAGAATCCAGTCTCCCGCTCTGTGCATGGGAACAAAGAAGTATGTTATCCCAATTACTCTGGCAGTCACCTGATGAGCCTGAGGGAGCCAGATTTAAAATTAAGCTCCTACCATGGATCCTAATGAGAGGACAGAAACTGAGTCTCTGAAAACATTGTTCATCTACTGAATTGACCAACCTCGAAGGTGCATCTATTTCTGGGCCTCTCATTTTGTGAGACCATCAATTTCCTTGTTGTTTAACCAAGTTTAATTTGGATTTTTATGACCTGCAAGAAAAAAAAAAATCCTAACCAATTCAAAGGGAATGCCCTAGATATGATGTATTTCAATTTCAGAAAGTTAATTGACTACAATTTTCAAGATATCCTTGTGAACAAAATGAAGAAACCAGAGATAAATAATGTCATCTGATAGAATCATACCGGCAGATCTAAAGTTGATCAGAAGCCATTTGGAATGAGCCCATGGTACCTTTAAGATAGCTGAGTACATGCTCAGAAAGGGTGGGAGTCTGCACCTTTAAAAGAAGCCCCACACCATCAGGATTCAGCCTTCTGGAATTTGTTTGGACATTGCCTGAAATGCCTCTTTAAGCTGCCTATTCCTAAGCTGGGTGCTTGTCTTGAACTCCCTCGTTGGTATATCCTCCTTAAGCTGCTGGTGTTTGCAGACTGAATGCCAACACCTGGGTTTGTCTTCGGCCTCTCTCGCCTTCTGGCAAGGCACAAGGTTCCCAGCTTCAGTATTTCTCCCCTGACCTTACCCTTTTTTCCTGGCTTGCAATTGAACTTTGCCCTCTAATTCTTCAGAAGGGACCCCTGGCATCAATCTAGTTTTAGTCCAAATTCACAGTGAAACCCAGTATTTGACATTGGAACCAGAGTCATGCTTCACAGATCAGTGTCACCGATAGGTGGTCTCTAGCAGATGGAACAGAGTCAACCTTGACCCTTGGCCTGGTTTTGATCATTGGCTGGGCACAGAAAACCTGCTCAGCCAGTTTGTCTGGAAGCTGCAAGCCTAGCTCATGTACTGGCTGACAAACTAGAACTTCAAAACAATCTTATAAGTAGCTGGCATAATAAGCTGAAAACATATTTTTAAATCTCAGCTACAGAAGTAGCTTACAGCAGTTTATGTTAAAAAATGGGCTAACTAAAATCAAATAAAAAAAAAACTGTAGTTTTTTAAAACAGGCAGTGATGGGATGTGGCTTCTCAAAAACCCAACGGCACACTTGAAGTACAGCGTTGAACCGAGGAAGGAACTATCTCTGGGGAATTCCTTGGGGACCTGTATTTGAAAAAGGACTTCCAGGGGGCATCAAAGGATAGGGACAAGAGGACAGGAAGAGACCTCTGCAAGACTCCAGACCTACAGCCAGGGATCAATCAGCAGAACTTACAGAAGAACAGAGAAGGAAGCGTGTCCTATACAAGCTAATAGGACTTAGCAAGAGCCAGGGTGGTGGAGTAAGAGTTCCAGGCTCAAATCCCAGTTCCGCCTCGTGCTAAATGCAGGAGCAGGTTAGTTTCTCTAAAACACAGGATAAGCTTCTGTAAAATGGAGATAAGAGTTTCCCCCTTGCTGGATTATTTGAGATAGTCTACTACTAGCATAGTACGAGGCACAGAGCTAGACTCAAAAATCTATAGCTATTATTGTCATTAATAACAATGATCACATGGGGTTCCCAGTGACGCACTAGGTTTCCCAACTTTGGAGAGGCACAAGAGGCTGTGTGTCAACTCAGGAAATTAGAAAACGTTTTTATATTCTGGGTTGGAGGTTGAAATAACTGATTTCTGGTTAGGGCAGGGACAGTCATCTATTATTGGGACTGAAATTCCCAGCTGGCCTGGGGATCCAGAAGTCTCTCTGTGTGAAATACTGTTGCATCTGCTGCATGTGTATCTCTGGGCCTCCTTACGTATCTGCATGTGTGTGTGCACATGGGAGCGTGTGTGTGCAAGCGTGTTTGCATGCAACAGTGTCCCACTTGGCAAGACATCCAATTATCGCGTGTGAAGCCACTCCAGTTAGCAGCATAATAAAAGGCAGATTCTGATGTGACCCAAGTCCACATTCATCCCGGCTCCTCTGCCAGGGGCACTTCCCTCAGTTGATCTCTGTGATTCTTGGACTTGGAGGAAAAATTTATCAATAAGGCCTTTGGCACTGCTGATTGTTTCATCAGATGAGGGTCAGGTCTGTGGCTTGGGATTTGAGAACTTGCGGTTAGCATCCTGCTTAAAAAAAAAACAAAAAACTTTAAGTATCTAGAATTAGGCCTCAGCCCCACTGGATTCCTTTTGGGGGCTTTTTTGTGCCCTTTTAAAAAGCTTTTTCTCATCCTCCTTGAGGCACCTTGTACCAAGCTATTTAACAATACCCCTCTCCTGGAAGACAAGCGTTTGACCAACAGATCAGTACTGAGTGATGAGTCCCTGAGAGTACTAGACACGTACCAGGGACTGGGCGCATCCCCAGCAGACAGGGTTTACAGCTCAGCAGGAAAACCAGAGGCAAACAACCCCCAGGATAAAAGCTGCTCCAGTCCCGTGAATCTGCAGGGCAGTGGCAGGTGAGAGTTCGATCCACCTCTCCACCGGCCAGCCGCTAGCTCCAGCTCCTCCTCAGGGAGTGTGGCCATGCTGGTCCTATGGTAGCTGGAGGGTGGCAAAAAATATCTTAGGGAGGCATTCCTGGGATCCTGCCGTCATCCCATGTGGGTGACTCTCTAATAAACGCTCTGAACATTCTGTAGAATACTCCTCTCATTTCTCGGCCGGCATCCCAACGCAACTAGTTAAAGAGCTGTCCCTGCCTCCGCTTTGCAGACAAAAAGCCCAAGGCTCTGGGAGGTCAGGTGGGTTATCACCAGATACAACATGCCAGAGCCAAAACTTCAGACCAGGTCCTGGAATTCCAGATCCTGTGCCCTCACCTGCACAGCTGCTCTCTCTTGGAAGCTGCCAGGGCTGGTCTCTGGCCGGAGCTGGTCCATCTCCTGCTGGGGCCAGCTTCTCCCCTCACCTCTGGTGTGCTGCCCATGGGTGAAGAGCTTGAGGGAGCCTGGATGGCATGCTTGTTGGCACCATGCACAACCTCTGGGGAACTTCTTTCGCTCACCATATTTCCTCATTTCCCATCCTACCTCCTACATAGACCGTTTCCCTTTGGAATGCCATCTGGAGCAGCAATGGCCCCTGTACAGTCTGGCCAAGCAGTATGGGGGCCATTCCCCAGAGCAAGCCTGGTGGCTGAGCCCTTGTTGGCAGTGCAGGAACGTTCTTCCTGCCTTTGAATGATCTGGTCCCGCTGCCAAGGGGTCCTTTATAAACTCTCTCCTGAGTTATTCTCTACTTATTGTTGTTATTGCTATTGATCCATCCTCCAAACAGCAGAGGTCCCAAGGCTCAATTTAAACCATCAATCACATTGATAATTCCTTTATTTGTAATGTTGTTCCATCTGAGACTCTCAGAATGTCTAACAATACCTAAGAGAGGTGGAGACATTCTTCTCTGAGGGAAACTGAGGCATGCAGACATAGACTCTGGATCCTGATGCCTTGCTCAGCTCCTGTGCCACTAAGAGATACTGAGCTTGGTTGGGATCCTCAGATCAGTTGCAGATCCTGGAAGGTAGGCCTTCCACTCTCCCCAGGCCCAGGCAGCCTTCAGCCCTGTCCTCCTCCCTTTGCAGTCTAGTCTCAGAGGAGACAATGAATAGCTTTTCCTCCATCCCAGCCCCCCAGATATGGAAATCTGCTTTGCGAAAACTGAAAGAATATTTTTTTTATAAATGGAGGGTTGGGGGCTGGATGGGGGTGGATGTAGCATCACAGATGCTTGCCTTTTCCATTCTGAGAATATTGGCAGGAGAAGAGGAATTAAGGTGCTACGTGGGTACCCGAGTTTCCTTATATGCATAGAACAACATGTCTTCCGGTGGGGGCACCATAACCTCTTGCGGCAGCCAGTGGGGAGCAAGTTCTCTTTTCTCCAGGCCCACGGGCCAGCCGCAGCGTAGCCATCCGGGCCCTTCTGTTGTGGGGTGGAAGCGGATGGTGAATGTGGGCAGTGTTCGTGCCGGTTATTCAGCTCCCAAAGTGTTTATAGTAGCAAGATCCAGGAAGGTCTCCACAGGGGACGACAACCACTGAGTACATGCCTCCTCCCTAACAATACTACCTCGAGCTTCCTGGGCTGTGTTTGTTTAGGCTATAGGGGGGAACTGATGTCCTTTCTCAGTAGTCACACTCACCCCTGTGCCCTACCTTTCAACTGCACTGTAAGACATCTGACCTCACCTGTTGGCAGAAGCAAGCATAAATCAAGTTCCTGTTTCAAATCTTCCGGCCTCATAAAACTTGCCACATTTTGCAAGATGGGGTGACCCATGCCCTATTTCATCTCTGGGGGAGAGCAGACACAGATGCGGCTGATGGATGGGAAGTTTAGAAAACGAAGTCTTGGGAATCGATAGAAGAATATACAAGCAATGTATCATGTGAGGGCCTCTTGTCTGTGCTGCAGTAAATCAAAAGTAACGAATGGCAGACTTCGGCAGCCCAGGACCCCGGCCTTTCCCCGAGGGCAGGGGTTTGCCTTACGATCAAATTTTCACAGTCCAAGTACTTATTTTCTACTTCAGTAGACCTAAAAATAAACCCTGATACTGACTTTTTTTTTTTAACATCTCTGCCCCCCCACCCCCAACTCTTTTCCTCTTTAATTTCCATCCTGGAGGCACTTGGCGTCCAAGCGTCCCTTGTACAGGGGCGATGTATTGCACAGATAAGCTGCCTCGGTGGCTCTGCAGATGAAAGACTCATCCCCAGGGCTGTGTTACTGCGATATTAGCAAACTCTGATCTGCCGCAGTCTGAACACCTCAGTGCCTCGAGATGACTATCTCTGAGGTTCCTCCAGCACTGGCCAAAGAGAGGCTTTGAGGGGCTGCTCGCAGGCTTGGAGGCAGCCAGTGCCCTGGCCTCAGCCTCAGCAGCCTCCCTCAGCCTCTCCCTGCACCTCCCGCTTGGAGACCCGTCTACTCTGTGCCCCCGCAGCCTCTCACATGGGGGCTACACTCCGTCATTTCTGGGCCTGGAGGTGGACTGGGCATCCTTCTGGCTTCTCACTGCTCAGTTTCCTGCAGTATCCATCCCTCCCCCTGACAGACACCCAGATTTGCATCTCAAGTTCAAGGCCCCCTGCTCCTCCTGCTGCTGCAGCTCTCTACAACCTGGGCCCTCCCTGTTCTTCCTGGCACATTTAGGCTGTTGGTCTCCATCCTCTGCAGCATAATTAGTGGGATTCTCCCAGGGCCTGGCCTCTCTGCGTCTTTTCCTCTCCTCTGATGAGCTATCTTTACCCTCCCCCAGCCACACATCTGTGGTCTTGGCCCAGACCGTGTTGTCATCAGCAGTTTTCATCATTCGGTAATCCCTGTCTCAAGACCAGACATCCAGTCCCTTTAATTCCATCCCTCGGGTGTCACCTCCTGGCCCCACTGGATCTACGATTTGTTGATCCGATCACTTTGTCACATATCTTTCCTCATATCCCAGCACATCTACCCCAGATGCCATTCCCTGATCCATGGTCATGATCAATCCATGGTAAATGTCCTCAAATTCCTTATGCCTCTCTCACTTCCTGGTCACCTAGAAAAATCTCCATCCCATTCCCTTCGATCATGGCTGCACATTGGTGAGCAGAGTGACGCTGGAGAAGGATACTCAAAGTATGTGGACTGTCTAATTTTAAATGCATACGTCCCAGACTCGGGTGGGTGCTGGCTGCTGGCTGGAATCATCCACCATCTCCCTGGTCCATTCATTCTCCTGCTCTCCCAGACCAGTGGTCATCCTTTCCCCCTCTCTCCTTAAACTCCAATACCTCCCCTTCCCCCCCGTCTCCACTGATAACCTTGCTTTGTAGTCACTGAAAAAATGGGAACAATCAAGGACAAACTTCCATAAACTCCCAGGTCTGCCCCCACCCCCACCCCCACATCTGTTTTCCACTCCTCTATCTTTCCCCTACTCTGTGGATGGACTGTCAGTGCTCCAGGCCAAGGTCAGCCCTGAACCAGGCCTCCTGCAGCAGGTCCTCCTCCTGCTCTATCCGTGCCCTTACTGTCACCATCACCCCCCACCCCCCAATCCCCTGCCTCCACCTCCCCCACTCCTCCAGTCCCTCACCCCCCCCCCCCAGCACGCACACTTGCTGTTATTGTGTCTATCTTTCCTTGGTTTGTTCTTGGAGCTGGGGATTGAGCCCAGGGCGTGGCATGCCTTGGCAAGCGCTCTATCAGTGAGCTCTCTCTCCAGACTTTTAAAAACTTTTTGAGACAGGGTGTCACTGAATTGTTTAGGCTGGCCTTGAACACGGATCCTCCTGCCTCAACCATCCCAGTAGCTGAGATCAGAGGCGTGTGTCACTGCATCCAGTTTATTCCTTCTATTTGAAAGGAAAGAGGAGACTAGAACCTTCTAGGCTCACTTCCTTCTCCAGCTCCTTACAGTAACCCTCCTTAAAAGAGCTGTCACCCTCACTCTGTGCAGGGAGGGTCTCATCCCCACAGCTCTGGTCCAGGCCATCGCCGTCTTCCATGGCAGGAACTCAGCGGGGACCTCAGTTCTCACCTTGCTTGTCCCAGCAGCAGCACTGGGCGGTACTGATGGCTCTCTGCTCACAGGATACCAGGGCCCTGAGGCTCCTGGCTTCTTCACCCACCGCTTCCTTCTGCTGTCTCCTGTGCTGGGTTCTCTTCATCTCAACACCTGACATCAGAGCTCCCAGGGCTCGGCCTGTGAGCATCTCCTACTCCCCCGCCCCCCCACAGCCCCTTGGTAATACTGTGGCCTTAAACTGGCTTCATATGCAATCTATATGGCGACAAATCCAAATTTATACCTCTTCGAAACTTTCTACTCTCGACATGTAACTCCCCTGCCAAAGCTCTTCAGTGACTCCTCTGCCTGAAGGATAAAGTCCCCAAACCTGAATGGGACATAAAAGTTCCTGTATTCTCTGGCCCATCCCATTATTTTCCATAACTGCTGGGCACTGCCATGTGCCTTTTGTGACATCTGATTCTATAAACAGGCTCCTCACCTCAGGCCTTCATGCAGTATCGTCCCCTCCCAAGGACTCCTGGCAGCCCTCCTTCCCCCTCCCTTGCTTGGTGGTGTGACCAAAAACTGGATTAGGTCACTCGACGCTTTTCAAACCCACGCTGTGCTTTCCAGCCTCTGTCCGGACTACGTACCTCTCCAGCTCCTTTTCTGCTCCATTTTCACCTGTTGGAAGGAGATTTCTCTCTCAGATCCCAGTGGGAATGCCTTTCTCTGAGAGGGCCGGACCCCTTCCTCCTGCGTGTGCCTGGGTCCATCAGTTGTCTGTCCTGCTATTGAAACACTGATCAGTGCTGTAGCTCTTCATGGTTGGTTCTGACCCCCTGCTGGAAGGCCCTGGAGAGCAGGTCAATCTGTCTATTTTCTCTCTTCCCCCGAGAGCCTAAAGCACTACCTCATACATCATAGATGATCAACAAATGTTTTTTGATTTTCACATTTTGGATGAAAGCTCTGATTGTCCAATAGCCCAGCCCACCTCCTCTGGCAAATGCTTCCTGACCCTGTCACCCCACTTTAGGTACCACTCTTCTGATGACCACACCTTGCCTCATTTTGGTTTTGTTGCCTACAAATACTCTGAAAGTTCAAGCTTAGCATAAATCACATCTAGATCTGTGTTTCTAGTCTCTCCTCCCTGTCCCCAAGGTCTTGAGGGACAGCATGTGCTGATCAAATGCTGGATTTGGGCTGGAGCCGTCAGAGGCTGCTGGCGTTGGGGGCACAGCCTCCCTTTGAGGAAGGTTGGTGGCCTGCTTCCCTTTCTCTCTGAAGGCTGTCCAAACATATAGGCTGGCTTTCAGAGCTGGATTCCCCACCCCATGCTGAGATTCCAGAAGTGCTCTAGAGGCCTGGCTTTTATTTCTTAGAGCAGATTTCTTAGAGCTCATCCAAGTTGTCGGTGGCACAAGCTCTTTGAAGTCAGCACACATCCCCCAGCTCCTCTCAAATCTCTATCATCTGCTTCCTTTTGGCCCCTTCTTTTCTCAGATTATCTCTAGGTAGGAAGGAGCTTCCCATTTGGAGGTAGATGAATTCTAGGAATACCTAGAGGAGCCTCCTTAAAAATGCAATTCAGAACTAACTGAAATCCCATGACTTCATCCTCTAGTGCTCAAGACAGGAGACCAGTGTCCAGGGAACAGAAGCATTTGGCCAATGAATTTGCAGAAGACTCTGTACTCTTGATTCTTGGAAACTTACACCCCAAAATTAATTGATCAGAGGAGCTGAGATCAGCGCATGCAGGGGCCCAATCTCAGATGCCACAAGGACCAGGAAGGTGATGCCAATGAGCAATATGGGATGCAGATGATTGATGACAACTGAACCCACCTTGAACATTGGAAACTGTTCTCCAGAGAGTGAGCAGAGGCTTATGCATCATGATCAGGGGTGCCAGAGCAGCAGGGGAGGGGAGAGAGGTGGGGAAGGACCAGAGGCAATAAAAGGATTTTCCTTTCTTTTCATTTTTTTTTTTAAATCAAACTGGCCACCACTAAGGTCCACTTATTGCTTGATCTTGTGGAACAGCCGCCCCCCCCCCCCCGCAAAAAAAAAAAAAAAGTTGCAAAAACTGTTAGGAAGAGAAGGAGAAAAATATGTTCCATGTACCATGTGTCAAAGGTTGTCCCCACTAAACAATAACTTGATTTTACTTCCAGATCCTAAGCTGTGAGAGTCAAAACATGTTCCTCGGCACCCCTGTCACAGTGTCAACAAGCAAGAGGTAGGAAGCAACAACAATCTGGATTCGAGGCCTGGCCTCCATGCAGAGATGCTCACTGAGAGAGGTGGGGCAGGCCAAGGGGCCGGAAGCAAGGCTGAGAAGACGGGGACACCCCACCCCAGCACTAGCACCCACACTGACTCTCCATCACTTGCAGCATTCAAAATACAAAGTGAGGCCTCCTTTGTGTGAGAACTTCTCTTTTCTGAAGGGTCAGATACAGATATAGTCAGTCAGAGTCCCCTTCAAGATAATAGCCATATATAATTTCAGAGACTTAAGACCAGAGGAGAGTGAAACAGGTTCCATTCTTGAAGAGTTGGAAGGCTGCAATTTGTCATCATTGTCTTCTTTCTCCACTCTCCCACAGAGGTTTCCCCCACCAGGCCAGCCTATGGGACCTGGCCCTTCATCCCTGAGCAGTCCAGGTACTTTAGTGGCCTTGCTTTTGAGGAGTCGTGGTCACCATTATCACAGAGGTACCAAGAGATACCCTGGAGCATCTTCTGATTCCACACAAACCCACCCCCCACCCCACCCCCATCGCGACGCAGCAACAGCCCTGGTTTCTCACGGTGGTCAGGCAATTAAGTCGGCCACTGTGGTAACACTTCTTTACCTGATGGTCCACCCAAGGAAGATCCCGCAGTGTCTAGGTAGTTGTTGTGACTAGTTCAGTAGTAACTTCACTTTGTCCTCTGGCAGAAGCATTCATCACCTGGGAATCGAGCCACTCTAACCTGGCAGAGCCTGTGTTTACTGGGAAAAGAGGCACAGATTTCTCAAGTGGGTCAGTAGGAATGATGATGACACGGCAGATCCCACTTGTACCCCTTCATTCCGGGTTCTGTGTGTCCTAGTCACAGAGGGCAGAGCATCACATAAGGTTCACTATTTCAGCTCATACCCTCAGAACAGGGTGCTGTCCCTGAGTTAGCACTTCACCTTAATAGGAGATGACACCATTGTCTTGGGCTGGCTGATTTTGGGTTTTGGGGTGTGTGATGAGACAAGTGCGTCCCGGGACCATGTGCCTATTGGTACACCTTTGAGATAATGTTATATGGTGCATCATGCCAGGAGATCAGGTATTTTGTCCACTCTCAGAATCTGGTACGGTGGAGGCTCTGTGGACAAGGCAGGCAGATCTATGTCCAGAGGACAGTCCATCCTAGTAAGGATGAATTGCTGCCCTTCCAGGGCTAAGGGTCTAAAGCAATCAATATGCCACCAGTGACTAGCTTGTCTCCTTAAAGAATGGTGTCATATTGAGGTTCCATGTCACCCTCTGCTGCTGACTCTGAGTATTCAGCTGTGGCCATTGCAGGATGGGTCTTGGTGAGATGCACAGCCTCCAGCCCAGCCACCACAGCCACTCTGCCCCTGCACTCTGCTGGTAGGCGAGAAAGGCAGGTGGACCTTCCCAGAGTGAACCTTCATTTCTACCGGATGGATGCGAACCTCTTCTGCTGTGGATGCTTCTGGAGTTTAATGGAAGACGAGAGATGCGCATGCTTTTTGTGCCCACTTCCTTGTCCATCCACTCACCTCTGCTCAAGGCTTCCTTGTCTGTGATTTTTCGAAGACTCCTCACAGCATCTTTATCTACCACATGAACTCCCAGACTCGGATCTGCTGCAACACACAATCCCAGCACCAGGGCAGCTTCCACCAGGGACTACACTCCCTGCAGAGTCCCCTCTTTTGATTTAGGTCCCACTGTAAGCAAGTAGTATTTCTAGTCACACCACAGATAGGTCAAATGCGCCATATACTGCCTCAAAAATCCCACTGAGCATGTGCCTCTCTCTTACTGGGAGAAAGTACACAATGCCACAATTTGTCCTTTACCTTTGAGGTGTGTCCTACAATGTCCCAGATCACTAGACCCCTAAAAACATCACCAACATGGCAGTCTCCAGGTCTCTGTGGGATTACCTCCCACTTGGTCACCCAAGTCTTACTAGAAAATTCAATGTTTTCCATCTTGTGCTCCCAGGAGCGATTTGCATGTCAATATAGGGAACCCATGCCATGCGGTGTGTTGAGGTCCCTTTGGACTGCAAAGGGAGGACAAGAGAATGAGCGTAGCCCTGGGGTGAGACAGCAAGTGGGTCCCACCATGTGGGAGCAGCCAAGATGACCGCTTTTGATCCTTCCTGTGGAGGAGGAAAAGAGCATTTGCTTGATCAGTTGCCTCCTACAGATGCTGGAGGCTGTTTGACCTGCTCTTCCCGAATGACCACATCTGGCAGGGAAGCTGCAGCCAGGGATGCCACCTGGTTTAGTGGATGTTCATCCCTGGTCATGTGCCATCACCATCCTGGAGTTAGCAGGCTAGAATGGTGAGCTGAGCAAGGACATGGAGGGGACACCCACTTTATATCCTCTAAGTTTGTAATGGTGGCACTAATCTCTGCAATTTCTTTCAGAATGTGCCAATAATTCCTCCCATTTATTATCTTGTCTGAGCTGGAGGGTAGTTTCAGGGCCTTCCACTTGGCCCATTCAACACTAATAACCCTTCATTCACAGGTTGTGGAGCCAAAAGGGAGGGTTCTTCTGGCTCCTCCATATTTCTGTCTCAACACATTCAGGGACTGGGGAAATAACCACAGGGTAGGCCACGGACTCCTGAACCCACTGGACATGTTTGGGTCAAAAGTCCACTTGCCATCTGGTCCCTTAGCCATCAGTGGTAGACCAGATCCTATATTTAAATGTCCTTAGAAATGTGGGTGTCTCTAGCTAGATGTGATGTTACTTGCCTATCATCCCAGAAACTTGGGAGGTAGAGTGAGGAGGATCACAAGTTCAAGGCCAACCTCAGCAACTTAGGAAGACCTTGTCTCAAAATAAAAAGTGCTGGGATCTTGCATTCAATCCCCAGGACCAAAAAAAAAAAAGAGAGAGAGAGAGAGATGTGAGAATCTCCCTGAGGTCCCTTTGAAAGGATAGGGGAATGTTTATCGTATACACTTGTGGTAGCATTTCATGGTCCTGCCTAAAGGGGACCCTCTTCTGAACTTGTAGCAATGGATGCTGGCTGTGTGATCTGACCTCCATCTGGAAACCAGGTGAGGGTCTGGTGTTATCTTTCTCCTTACTGTTTCTTTATTAGATGAGTTAAGCAACTCCCTTGCCAGCTGGCCATCTTTCACAGCATGGCTGACTGGCCACCATCAAGTATGTATAAACGTGGACGTATAACCAATGTGATCCTGCAATCTGTACACGTGGTAAAAATAAGAATACATAACCCACTTGAACTAAATGTATGAAATATGATACGTCAAGATCATTGTAATGTTTTGAGCAACCAATAAAAAAAAAAAGATGGTCAAGGCAGTGGTTTATTGTCCACTTTGCCTCTGATGTGTAAATGCCACCCCATGGCCTTTATGCCACCCAAATTCTGCCCTGCCCCAGATCTTAGTGAGCCTCGTACCACCATCAGCCCTGGTTTACTGAAAACAACCACCACGAAATTTCTCAGATACTGGTGTCCCCCCACCTCCAACCAGGGCACCCCTTATTGCTTTGGCGGGAGCCGGGCTTGCATTTGTTTTCTAGGGCTGCTGCAACAAAGTGCCGCAAATGCTTGGCTTTAAACAATCGAAATCGACTTTCTCAGAGTTCAGCAGGCCGGCAGTCTGAAATCAAGGCAAAAGAGACCCCGCCACCTTTGGAAGCCTCCAGGGAAGAATGGATCTTCTCTGTCTCTTCCAGCTGTGGCTCACAGCAGCATAACTCCAGTCTCTACTCCTGTCTTCATGTCGCCATCCTCCCTCGGGGTCTCTGTGTGTCCTCTCCTGCTTTTTCAGAAGAACACCAGTCATGTTGGACTAGGGCTCACCCTGCTGACTGCATCTAAACCTGAATGCATCTCCTAAAGCTCTGCTTCACCTTAGGTCCCATTCACGTGTACTGGTGTAGGCTGTGTGAATCTCTTGGGGATACACGATGCCTCCCACGGTAAGAGTCAACTGGTAAGTTCAGGTACTATGCAGAAAATCCACTCTGGAATCCCACCTCCCTGAGCCTCCTGACACCCCCTCAGTACCATGCTGATAAAGCTCTGGCATTTCTACTCATTTTCTCTCACCCATTGCCATGGCCGAGCTCTGAGTAGCTATCCCACACACGATAAGGCCAGGTTCACTGGGATGCTCAGGGCTTTGAGGCAGGGGAACACAGTGCAGTCCTAACACTCGATCTGAAATCAAGGTTGAGTCTTTTCATGTCCACAAATCCTCCCCCACGCAGCCTCTGTCTCCCATCAATGTCATGATCATGGTCTGTCCCGATGCCTCACCTTCTACCTGCACCTCTTCCCCAGAGTATACAGGTGAGAGCTTTAGTAACTCTGAGGCCATTGCATGTCAGGGCTGTTACCACCCAACTAATCACGAGCAATAGTGTTCTTATTGCCAGAACCCCAGTGCCCAGTCCTACTCCAGAATCTCATCTTGAGGGTTGCTCCCAACACCAACTGTCTTCTCCCAGGATTCCCCAGAAAGCAGAGCCCAAGGCAAAGTCTGCTACTTCTTCATTAGGGAGCACAGTCCCAGGCAGGAGAGTGAGGCAGGGAGGGGAGAGTCATTCTGAGGATGCATTATGGAGCTGGCTGCTGCCAAGTGCGACTGATTGCTCAATCTTGCAAGACCATTTCAAAAAGCTGTATGTCTCAGGAGCATCTGCTGGGAGGGAGGAAGAGGGAAGACTTTTCCACTAGCTCCCATTTTCCATTGATCAAAGTTTTGGCTCGCTGGGCATTAACTCCCCAGCACTTTTGGGTTGTGCACGGTGGGTGCTGAGCGGAGCTCTGCAGCTTCCACCTCTGGAAAGGGAAGCCCAGGGCTTCAAGGCAAGGGGCACACAGTGCAGGCGGCCGGCGAAGCACTGTCTATTTTTACCTACATGAGGTCAGTCAGAGCCCACCAGGAGCTGGGAGCAGCTGATGAAACTGGAGACAGAGGAAACTGAGAGGCTCTGAAGCAGGGGACAAAAGAAGGGGTTGGCAGTTCTATGGTTAAGATGTGAGGTATCCACCCCCTGCCACAATGCTCATGTGTGAGACAATGAGAGAGTTTAGAGGTGAAATGATTGGGTTATGAGAGTCTTAACCTAATTAGTGCATTAATCCACTTGAATGGATTCACTGGGTGGAAACTATAGGTAGGAAGGGTATGGCTGGAGGAGGTAGGTCCCTGCGGGGTGGGGGGGTGCCTTTGGGTGTGTATTTTGTCTGGGGTGAGGGGAGTCTCTCTCTCTCTCTCTGTCTCTCTCTCTCTCTCTCTGTCTCTCTCTCTCTCCCCTGCCCCTTCCTGGTGGCCATGTCCTGAACTGCTTTTCTCTTCCACGCCCTTCCACCATGATGTCCTGCAGAGCAGTGGAGTCAGCCATCTATGGACTGAGACTCTCTGAAACTGTGAGGCCTCAAATAAACTTTTCCTCCTTTAAAACTGTTCTTGTCAGGTCTTTTGGTCACAGCAGCAAAAAAGCTGACTAAAACAGAGAGACGAGGGGATGGGTGTGATCCACAGTGGAGAATGTGTGCCCCCTCGGGGCAGCAGCTGCTCTCAATTCCATCTGATCATGAGATCTTCTGACGTTTTTCAAGGAAGCTAGTTACTTGTGTTTTTATTAAAAAATTGACACTGTGCTGGTCAAAGACAATAGGTCTGGTTCCACTGGTTTTCAACTTCTGATCTACCCATCTCATGAACCTGAGCCAGGAGAGGGGAGGGGAAGAGTTGGGCCTGGTACTGGGACCAGTGCTCTTTCCCCTACTTTTAGAAGGCGTGTCTTCTAACAAGATCCTTCACCTATCCAGAGGCAGGAACTGCCCCTTGCCAAGATCTAACTGTCCCAGGAGTATGGGAGTGGTGGAGGGGACATTTTCTGGCAAAGTCACTCTGTCCCCTGCCCCACCCCTTGCCCTACTGGCTCTTAGCTTCACGCTGGGGCTTGGTACTCAGGTCCCAATGATTCTCAGCCTCGTTGGTCTGGCTAATGAGATGGAGGCTGTGGATCCCCACCACACTGCCAACCTGAGACCAGGGACCATCAATCCTGCTTCCCCATTGCCGAGGACACCCCGAGTGACGGATGAAGCGCCCGGGCCATGAATCATCTCCCTTACCTTTCCCCATCTCCCGGCCAGCTTTGTAGAGCTGAGAAGATGAATGTCTGCAGGCTCTCACCTGCTCCCTTGAATAATTTCCTTCTAAAAGAGGCCACTTATCAGTAATTCATTACTCGCTTTTGTTAGCATAAACAAGACCAAGGAAGTGGGCTGGGGGTGAGGCTTCCTGTTCCTCCCCCCAGCCCTGCCCCATCATTCCTCGGTCCTGTGGGTTGGCCTCCAACCTCAGCCCTCCTTCCTGCTGTGGAGCAAGGCAAAGCTGGTTCTTCAGGACGGTTGTTCCAGCTGGTGGCACCCCCCTCACAGATGGCATACAGCTGTTTCCGGTGTCATCTGGATGAGCACAATCAGCTCCAATTGATGATTTCTTTTAATCTTGAATTAAATGTCACATGTTGCCTCTTTCCTTTATGGCCCATATACACCTCTGTCTGTGTTGTCTGTAACTACAGAATAAGATATTACTGGCGGGGGACTACTTCTCTGAAAGCCAGTCTTGTCTCTGTGCAGTTTCTGTTTGTTGGAGTATAAAACTGGTCCCCTGACAGTAGCGTGGGGAACCTGGAACATCAGAGATGACCCTGAAAAGGATGAACATTGAGGTCACAAAATTAGGACCGTAGATCTGAGTTCGTCCTGCTACCCCAGGGCCTTCCTTGGCAGGAGGTATGTGTGGACCAGGCTGGGCACTGGGTGGTGCTGGGTTTTTGCCATAGGTATGTGTCGAGGTGCAGTTCCAGAGAGGTTCCCCTGATGTGTTGGTCAGCTTTGTGTTCCTGTGACAAAAATACCTGACAATGATGACTTTGGAAAAAGTTTATTTTGGCTCACAGTGTCAGAGGCTCAGTCCATGGTTGGCCAAGTCCATTGCTCTTGGGCCCCAGGTGAGACAGAACAACATCATGGCAGAAGGGTGTGACAGGGAGGCACCGCTCCTCTTATGGTGGACAGGAATCAAAGAGAGAGGGGAAGGGGCCACGGGGAAGATGCACCCTTCCAGGACATGCACCCAGTGACCTAGGTCTTCTAGCCTCGCCCCTTTGCCCACAGAACCACCCAGTCAGTCCATTCAAACCAAGATGGACTGATTAGGTTACAGCTCTCACAATATAGTCATTTAACCTCTGAATATTCCTGCATGAACACAGGAACTTTTATGGGACACCTCATATCCAAACCATAATAGGGAGTGAGATCTGGCAGGAACCAGGGGAGGGCACGAGGTTCTTTGAGTGTCAAGGACCAGGGCAGGAGGCCAGCCAGGCAGGGAAGTCCCCTACCTTCCCATCCTTAGCAATGGAAAGAAGAGGACAGCAGATTCTAGCTTAGCCTGTTAGGGACCAAGGCTCATTTATTTTTTTTAATGCACCACCAGGGGACCAGGAAAAAGAGAGGCTTCCTTCTTCAGATCTAAGTTCTTTTCCTGTTTCTCACATAGAAGCACCTCATCCCACAGTGACTGTGACAGCATTGCAAAGCCCACTCAAGGGCAGTTTTTATAGCTCTTCCCGACTTCATCCATTCTGCGGCAACTGTAGGGACATCTTCAATCATAAACCTGATTATGACCTCCCTGATTAAAATGGCTTGAATGGCTTCCCATTGTCTTCAGACTCAGGTCCCGAGTCCTGAATGTGGACTTGCTGGAAGAAGTCTACTTGCTGCTCCAGACTAGATAGACACACTATGTCCTCCCCACCTGCTCCTTTAGTCTCTCAATGAACTTGAAATCACTGGCTTCACACCGATGCTCCCTACCAGCCTTTGCATGCATAAGGCACAGATCCGAGTCCTGCTTGCTGCTCCGAGTAGAGAGGCTGCAGGAGGGGCTGCTCTCTCCTCCACCCTGCATGAAGGATGAGGAGAGAGCATGCAGGGGAAGCCACAGGCCGCACATCATCTACACAGGGCATCGCTTCGCCACCTCCAACCTCTGCTTCTTCCTGCACCATCAGAGATCTCTGTCCTCTGCTGAGCCCCTTAGCTCTAGCCACCTCCTCTAGTCTTTTCTGGTCCCTGAAGATTACTTGCTCTGACCTTGAGCCCACCTCCCCTCTGCTCTAGGGTGAAAGGATCCATCCTAAGACTAAGGAACCGCAGCACCTGGCCTTTTCCCAGCCAGCGAGGACACTTGATGGAGACGCCTGCCCGGCTCCACCTCCTTTTCCCTGGGCAGCTCCACGACCTCCCTGCCCCAGCTTCCACCTACACGCAAGGAAATGCCCAGAGCGTCACTGCCCATCAGCCAGCTCTCCGCACCCCATCTGGGGTCACAGTTTCATCAGGACAACGATGACATGAATCAACACAATACAGCACATTTGCAATTCAATTGCTGCTCATCCTTAGGACTCCAGCCTACAAAAAAGACATGCAAATCTAGAATGATTTTAGGGAAATTTGGGGGTGTTTGCCACAGGATGGTGGTGCAATGACCGGAATCCTTGCTGCCCGAGGCCAGCTGTCCATTAATAAGGTGCACATTAATGTCCTTTTCTGGGAACCCTGAAAGCTGTTGTGTCATCATTTGCATATATCAGCATATTCTATGCTGCTGCCTATCCCAGGGTCCGCAACCTCTGCCCAGGGAGCCAAGCTGGCCAGTAGGCTGGTTTTCCTTGGCAGGCAGCCGGCAGTCCCCACCCCTGGCTGTCCTTGCCATGGCAAACACTGCAGCTGCAACCCACCCTTTGACGGCCCCTTGAACGAAAGCTCTATCCTTACTCATGTATAGCAACCAGGTGACAGAAGCTACTTCTCCCTACCTGGGGCAGGGTGGACAGTCAGTCCTCTCCCACCCTCTGTCACACTCTAAGTAAAGAGGGCTTGGGAATCTGGCATGTGTTTATTCAGCTGATGAGTAGCTTTATTGAGCACTTACTAAGGGTCAGGTGGTATGACGGGCACTGGGGGTACAAAGAAGGTGGGGGGGTCCTAACACGAGCAGCTCCGTTGCTGCTCCCCAGACCTGGGGGTTCAATAACGTAGACAGGGTCCTTCCCACATCCTCACTTTACCATCCCCCACACTGTACCTGAACCTCTCAGCCCTTGGCTCCCCAGTGGCTCCAGCCTCAGTGCCATCACCCACCCCTGTCTGCCAAGCAACTCCAGTCCACCCACTGTCCGTGGCACCCTGGACCTCTCCCGTCAGGGTGAGAGCCCTTCCTGTTTGGGGCAGTCAAGGTGTAGATGTGAAGCACACCTAAAGGAGCCTGGCCCCTGGACTTCCTTGGGGACGGAAAGGGTTTCTCTGGTGGCAGTTGGGGTCTCAATAGTGGTTTTCCTTTCTTGGCTTCTTCACCAAGATGATGGATAGACAGGGCAGGATGGAGGAAAGACTGACAGGGGGTGATGGAGAGAGGCACGAGGTTAGCCGGGCCCTGTCTGGGGGTTGTTGGGGGCTCCGGCCTCGTGATCCAGCCTCTCTGAGAAGGAGATGCTTTTGGCCAATTCCCAAGAGGCCAACAGGCTCCTGACAATAGCTCAGAGGCTTTGGAGGGCAGGGTGGGTTCCCCTTTTTCCAGTTCTACAGAAGTAGAGGCTTGTGAACATCTGTCCCCCCTGGGGGCCTTTCCTCCTCTCTTCCCTGTTTTTGTTGGCCCCTAGGTCCTCCCTTCTTTCAAGCTAGAAACCTCAGTCTTCGGTATCACTGCTTCCCCTCCCATGGCACTTCCCCCGGTTCAGTGCTCTGCGGCCCTGTCCAGCACCGTTATGCGGCTGTAGGAGTCAAGGCTGGAACCACTTCTTGCCAGAGCTATTGCTGCAGCCTCTTGACCAGTCTCCTGGTTTTGATCCAACTCATTCTGGTGCCAGGTTAAAATTTCTAAAATAAAGCTGGGCGTGGTGGTGTCACTTGTCATCCTAGTGATTCCAGAGGCTGCTGAGGCAGGAAGATTCCAAGTTCAAGGCCAGTCTTGGCAACTTAGTGAGACCTTGTCTCAAAATAATAAGAATCCTGGGGGTGTAGTTCAGTGGTAGAGCACTTGCTTGGCATGTGTGAGGCCTGGGGTTCAATTCCCAGACATGCAAAAAAAAAAATCCTTAAACAATTCCACCAGTACTTTCAATACCTCCTCTGCCCATAGAATAAAGTCACTTCTCACTCTTGTGCCATCATTTTGATGGAGGAGGCATCAAGCCCAGTGCTTACTGCAGGTGATAATAACTCTGATAACAGCTGATATAAGCACTTTGTGCCAATTGCTGGTTTAGGTGTTTTCTATGTATTATCTCACTTAATCCATTCCTCAACCTTAGGAGGCAGCTACTATTGCAACATTTTACCAATGAGGAAACTAAGGTGTGAAATGATCAAGGAACTGCCCCAAAGTTCCACAGATGGGAAATGGAAGAGCTGGGTTTGAACTTTTGTGGTCCGAGCCCAGAACTCACACTTTGAGCCACCATGCAGAAAGATATCCCTAGAAGTGTGGTTTCTATATGTTCTATGAATCAGCATTGCACTCATGAACCAATTAATAAACCATAAAAACCAAATGAGTGGATGAATGTGGTGACTCTACATGACAAGTCACAGGACAAAAATACTGGTGTCTTCTAGAAAAGTTTTATTCTGCCTTTTAAGTAGAGCTAAGATAATGCCTATTTAGGTTGTAAGCTCTGGAGTCAGATAGACCTGGGTTCCAATCCTGAAGCCACCGTTCACAGGTGGTATGGGTTTGGGTAAGTTATTGAAGTGCTGCTCCCTCTTTCCACTTCTGAACCTAAGAAAGACAACAGCACTTATTATGGGTGGAGAAGCCACGAGCCTCTGGCCCAGCACTTGGAACACAGCAAGGGCTCAACACGCCATCTTTCCTGTGGGGCCGTCCCTTGCTCTCACTGCTCCCGTGTATGGTCTAAGGAAGAGTGAAATGGGCAAAACGCAATTTTTTTCTCTGTTGGCAAAGACCGTGGGTGTGATGGGCACTAAGGATTGAAGAGAAAGAGAGAGGTGAGCTCCAGGTGCAGAGAGGGGCCCTAGGAAGCAGGGACCCCTGCGCTGTCCAGGACAGTGGATCAAGAATGTAAACTGAAGAAGCAGCAGCCTTATTGGTATTGAAGAGCTGACAGAGCCACCCTGGCTAGAGCATCTAACTGTGGAGAGATGGAATGTTACGGGTCCAGGGTTAAAGCCATCTTGGGCTATCTTTAGTCCCTTTAGCAGCCATTTACTGTCAACCTCTGTGCCTGACCTAGCACTTTCATGATTAAAGCTCTTGGGCTGATCAGGGCACATTGGCACACCCCTTTAATTCCAGTGACTCGGGAAGCTGAGGCAGGAGGATTGCGAGTTCGGTAAGGAAGTTAGCAAGACCCTGTCTCTAAATACAAAATAAAAAGGGCTGGGGATGTGGCTCAGTGGATAAGCATCCCTCGGTTCAATTCATGGTACAAAAAAAAAAAAAAAAAAAAAAACCCTCTTGGGCTACGCACCAAGCTTGGCTGACCTCTAGCTTCCACCAAACCCAAAGCCAAGAATGTGACAACATCTGAATCTCGGCAAAGATTCTCTTGCCTTGTTAGATGACCTCTGACTCCTATAGAAAAAACTCCCCTGCCTCCTTGTGGCTCCCCAACTGAAGGACACTACCCACTTTCTTCGGTGACTTAAAAGCTCAAGTAACCTCTTTTCATAGAAGAAGTCTGTCGTTCTGGTGACATGAATATGTGTTCCTGGGTCCTGGTCACTCATATTTGGCTCAGACTAAACCATTTTCTTTTTTCCTTGGAGCAGAGTGGTTATTTTCCATCCATAAGAGACGGCAGAGAGGAAGCCCCCCCCACCCCGGGCTCTCAGCACGCAGGGGGGTTCTGCAGAGCCGGCCGCGCTGCCTCCCTGTTTACCATGAAACACGGTGGGAATTGATGAAGTCATTTTTAAAAACATGAAGCACTGCAAACATATTTGTATCACTTTTCTTCCGAGCTATGGTGTCTCCTCCCCCCATCCAGATTCTCAGATGTTTAGGGAACACAAAATATCTTCCAAAAAAAAATGTAATTTTGTTGATGGATACACTTAAAAATGTTGTGTTCTGGTCAAACCTGTAATGACTGTTTCTCTATTGATAACTTCTCATTTCAGTGGGTCACTGCCAAGAAAACTCACCTGGAGGCCAGATTGTCTCAACAGTAAAACATCCATTCCAGACCAAATCCTCTCCTTTCCAGATGGGAAGATGCTGCCTGGGAACAAGGACCGGGGTCCTCATACTTTCCCTCAGGGGCCCTGAACAGTGTCTGCCACAGACAGGCTGGACACTCAGAGACTGCAGAATGCATCTGGTTTTCTGACTGGGCTCAAATCTTAACTCTACCACTGGCTGTGTAAATTTGGGGGAAGTTATTTCATGCCTTTGGGGCTCAGTTTTCTCATCTGCAAAATGGGAATAATCTTAGTAACCCTATCATGTGGAGTTAAAATGAAAGTTTCTACATTTCCCCACTTTCCCTTTCCCTACCCCTCCATGTTGGGCCCAAATAGTCGTTTTAGTAGTAAAAATCACTTCTGTTGTTCCTCCAAGCATTCTGTGGTACACAAGGCTCTCTCTCATACATCATCTCATAAACAGGGGCAATTATTATTTGTCAATTAAAAATAAGATTTAAAATTTTAAAAATACATTATGTCATTGTATCAAAATAAGGAAGAATTAGCACCCCATCTTTCAGATGAGGAATCTGAATTCAAAGAAATGGCCAGGGTCACATAGCTTATAATTAGGAGAGCTGGGTCTCAAACCAAGTCCACATCCTCTGAGTTTAAGGAAGACAGATAGCATTTCCACGATGAACACACTTGCTCAGGCTGGGTCTCACATAGCTCTCAGATCGCCTGTCACTTCAGAGGGGAAGAAATCAGTCAAACTGCACATTCAACATCAAGTACAGCAAACACCCAGTTGACAGATTCTTCCCTTTTCCCCAGGCTGCTGTGTGTGGCTGGAAGGCGTGTGACAGGAAGAGGCAGGCTCAGCTTGATGCTATCAGGAAGAGCTGTGGGTGTGTCTGGGAGAGACCTCTATGAATTTGCTACCTCCAGAGGTGCACCATAGAAGGAAGGGTGAAGAGCACTCACTGGGGAGTTCTCTGTGCCATGAGGGGCCCTGTGTGAGTGTCTCCTATTTTCTCAATGGCATCATGAGGAGAGAAGAAGTTAGTGTTATGATTACTCCCATTTTTAAGATAGATACACTGAGGCTTGGAGTGTTGAAGTTCACACAGCTAGTAAGTAATGACAGCAGGATTCAAATACATAACTATCTCACCTCTAAGTCCATTCTCTTTCCCTAAAGCCAAAAGTGGTTACAGAGAGAAACAAAAGAAGGAGAAGAACAAGGGGAACAAAGCATTCATCTGGAGAGCTAGGGTATATAGAGAATATTGACACGGTGAGACAAAGGCCCACTGACCTCTGTGTGCTTCTTATAGTGGGAACCAGTCTCCAAAGATACCTCCCAGCATCCATGCCCTTCCCATGAGCTGAGTAGCTCCATAGTTGGCTTGTGACTGGTGGATTGTGGCAGAAGTGATGCTGTGAATCATCTGAAGCTAAGTTACAAACAGTCTTGCAGCTGCCTGCTGAGCTTCTTGGGTAGCTCACTCTGGCAGAAGCCAGTCATGATGTAAGTAGTCTGACAACCTGAGACCGCCATGCTGTGAGGAAGCCCAAGGTACCTATGTGAAGAAGCTGCATTCATCAAGAGAAGTTCAGACAGTCCCAGCTGTTCCAGCCCTTCTCCCTGAGACACCCCATGTGTGAATGAAGAAACATCTGGGATGCACAGCCCAGACTGCCTTCCGATGACTCTAGCCTGGCCTCTATCTGCCTAGAACTGTGAAAGATGCCAATAAAAAAACAACACTAAAATGATTTTTGGGGGGTGGGGAGTATGGTATTTGCAGCAATAGGAACCCCAGAAGGCTTGCCATAAATCTGCATAAATTGGGATATTTTTATAGACCTGGAGAAGCTCCAGGCTCCACATGGCAACACTATTTTCCTCCGCTGGAAGCCATCTGCAATGCCATGAGAAGCATCCATTGGTAAGAGGCCCTTGCTTGTTACCTGGTCCCTCCACAACTAGCTGCATAGCCTTAGACCTGTCAATATTCTCTCTAAGTCTTATTTTTTTCCACCCACCTACAAGTTATGTAGAGGAGGATAGGCTCTCCTTCCCTGACAGGTGAAATATCATCACTGTGTGCTTGAGAAAAGAGACAACACCCAGAATCTAACAGATGGAGGTGGCCTCTTTTGGCTTGTTCTTGGAATGTGCATAAAGACTCCAGGAGAAAGTAGCCCATCCAGATTATTTCTGGGTTTCAAGAATCCAATCGCAGGGGCTGGGGTTGTGGCTCAGTAGTAGAGCACTTGCCTAGCATGTGTGAGGTGACGGGTTTGATCCTCAGCACCACGTAAAAATAAATAAAGGTATTCATCTATAACTAAAAACATAAAAAAATAAAGAAGAGAGAGAGTCAAATTGCCTTGTGAACCCCCGGGAGGGCCAGACAAGATGTCACAAGGTCCCCAACCCCATGCCCCCTCCTCAGCCTCCAACCCAGGTGGCCTGGGAATCCCACCCCTACCTGAGGAGGGGAAGTTCCTGCCTGCCAAGGAAGAGCAGGGCTCCTGAGAGGAGCAGGCTTCTGGGGCGGCTGTGAAATCTCTGGTGACAATATTTGTGTCTAAAAATATGGCAGCTGAGATCCAGCTAATTACAGCCTCTGGAGTCATTCATAACTTGGCGCTTCCCATCATCCCTGCTTGCCTACCCGCATTCCTCAGCAGCAGCTATGAAGGAGGCCACCGAAGGTGGAAACCCATCCGAAGGGCCCAGAAATAGGCCTACGGTTCTCATATCCTTCTGTCCCCAGGGCCCAGCCTGGTTGCCGGTTGGTGGCTGGCACCTAGGAATGAAAGGCAAGAGCAAGTTCCAGGAGTCCCTGCAGCTGCCTGCCCGACCACATGTCCTTGGTCACTGGCCCAGCACCATCTGTCAGATGCCCTGGGACTCCCAAAAGCCAGAGGTCCACGTTTAACCTTGTGGTACGTATTTAATCAGAAGAGATGCCCAGGGTCCAGGCACCATGTGCCGGGGAGGGTCTACTCTCCAGGTCCGCGGCAGGCAGTGTGCTAAGCCCTGGCTGGGACCCCACAACCCCGGCTCTGAAACCCTGGGCCTCTTGGAGCACTTGAGTCTCCTCCACCAGCAGGGATGTGGTGACTCAAGGTTGCAGGGAGAGCTGGAAAATCCAGGACCCTAGGCCAGTCCCTGTTGTGGCTAGTCCCTGCCTGGGCACTCAAAGGGACAAAGGTCATGGCAAAACGGGGTAAGGAGCCATGTGTGGGAGAGGGTCCTGACCCAGGCACCAGGAGAAAGGATATATTTTAGACCAGGGAGGTCTAACTAACATTTGTACAGTATTTTTCACTTAGCCAAGTGCTGTCAGAGACTCAGTGCTGTGTGGTTCCCATATTAATTAAACAAGGTAGTTATTAATTTTATGTCCACTTTATAGATAATTAAACCGGGGTTCAGAGATGCTAAGCCGTTCCCCAAGGTAACACAAGTCATGACTAGCCTTGAACACAGGGCCTCAGCTCAAGTCTAGGAAGCTGCTAAGCCAGCAGGGGCAGCCCCCACCACCTGGGCCCACCTTTGAGGCTTGGACAGTCAGCACCATGGGGGTCCCCACTGGTAGAAAATGCCAGGCTTATGAGTCCCTCCACTCAGCCCTTGAACCCAACCTAAACTCCCTTCTCTCATCCCTTTCGGCTTCTGAAATACATTTGAATCCCACTGGAGTCTGGATGCGCTCACCTTTGACCCATGAGAAATGAGACAGGGCCTAGGAGAAAGCAGGTATCCAGAGAGTACACGGAGAGTGAAAGACAGTGGCTTCCAAGGGCAGGGGCCAGCTGCCTGATGGTCAGCACCTCCTCAGGCAGCTGGGACAGGTCAGCTGGGGCTGTGAGGGATCAAGGGAGGGCTGCCCTGGCCTGTGGCTTTGAGAGGCCAGGACCATGGACAAGAGCCAACCAGGAGTCACTCTTAGCCCTGCACCAGGAGAGCAGCGGCTCAGAGACCAGCTGTTCACACCTCCTTCCTAATCACCTGGGGGCGTGATTGAACACCTTGACATTCTGTAATGAAAGTTCAGCTCAACCACCGCTCAGGGCACCACATGAGGAATGAGGTTTACTTTGAATCCCAGAATCATAGAAATGAGAGATAAAAAAGGATGCTGAGGTCAGAGGCAGCCATCCCCAGGGCCCGCATGCAGGTTCTTCCCGGTAATAGACTTCTCTTGTTCTTCCAGTCCAGGCAGCTGACTCCCCAAAGACCACGATCCGCAGTTTCTCAGAGAAGACATTGTTTATAGAAATGAGAGGTCCATGCCGATCCCTACATGATTTGCTTTGAAATTTATTAATCATCCAAAAGCCGGTGGAGAGGAGAGTGGAAGATGTAAAACCATCTCTTAGCCAGCATGCCTGAGCAGATGGGAGGAGGACAGCAGGAACACTCTGGGCTTCCAGCTCGCTGTGCCTCTGAGGCAGGATGGCACGGTGTAGGCTGATCACTTCCTTGCTGTGTAAACTTTAGCAACATTTTCACTTCTCTGAGCCTTGGTTTCCTCATCTGCAAAATGGGAGCATCCTCAGATGTAGGCATAGTTTCTTGTGAAAGTTCTGGTCCATGTGAATGACGGCTTTATAAAAAATAACTACAAATGATAACTATCATAATAATTGTTAATAAATAATAATTCACTGCTCTCCAGATCTGTCTCGCTGTCTGTGAAGATGGGCTAAGCAGGCTCTTTGGCACTGGGTGTTCCAGTGGTGCCTGAGGGCCACTGCCACGTGCCAGACTCACAAGGAGGAGGGTGACCAAGACAGACTCTCTGACCTCTCTGTGCTTTCCCTCTCTATGAGTCTCCTGGAAGCAGGGTGCCGAGATGCTAATAAGGATGCAACCTAATGCGCTCAATGTCGATTCCACATGGGTTGTGGCCCTATGACTCAGTGGGTACCCGAGAGAGGTCACATGTTCTTATGACGCTGTGTATGTGGGGTTTTCCAGTTTCTCTGCGTAACTCCCTACAGTAGCACAGGGGTCCCCGGCACCATCCTCTCCCGCTGAGGTCCTCCTTCCTCTGTCTCTGCTGGTGTCAGCCTGGAAGGTGCTTTTAAACACACAGAGACCCCTCTAGATGGCATCTAAATCAGTTCACTCTTAGCCACGGCTGTGCATGAGTGGTTTTTACCCTCAGAGAGCTGGTGCCCGTGTCTCACCTAAATCAATGAAAGCAGAACGTCTGGGGGCAAGGGTGGGAGACCAGGCGTCAAAATTACCTACGTCTGCCCAGGTTGGGGACCAGTGCTCTAAGCTGATGTGGCTGGAGGAGGCAAAAGGCACTGGACATGTGGTCTTTACTACCATTAAAGGGCGGGGGGCTTTTTTTGTAGCTATAGATGGACAGCATGCCTTTATTTTATTTGTTTATTTTTGTCTGCGGTGCTGAGATCGAACCCAGTGCCTCACACATGCTGGGCAAGCGCTCTCCACTGAGCCCCAGCCCCAGCCCTTTTCTACCTTTTTGCAGCACTAAACAGCCTGTTTCTCTGTCTGGGCACGGAGGGTGCTAATGCCTGCGCTGCCAGGCTCTGATGAGGGAGACTCTGTGAAAGAACTGGAGGAAGGTGAGAGGCGCGATCCTGTGACTGATGGCCTGGGACTCACTGGAGAGAGGCAGAGCACAAGCGCATCTTTGTGACTAGTTCTGAGAGCACCTGTGCTTGCTCTGCTCCAGGGGAGCTCCCGGTAGCATCCCCTTAGCAAATGCTGCTCTCAGAGCTCACTACATGGTCAGTCCAGCCTTGCCCTCTCCACCCCCTCGCTTTGTCCTCTCTCTCCTTCTCCACCTGGCCCAAGGTCCGCTATCTCTAGATACTGAATTTCCAATGCCTTCTGCCCAATAAATGTTTGGCCCTCACAGGTGTCAGGTTTCTGGACTTGAAAGGAGCCTCTATTAATCACAGTGAGATACACACCTGTCAAGAGTAGAGCCAAGGTCCTTCAAAGAGCCCTGGAGGAGAGCAGGAGAGATGGGGCTGGCCTACAGCAAAGTGAGGAGGGACCAGCAGGGTTTGCTGGGGACAAGGGGCAGTGCATGGAGTCCAAGCTGTGGGCTGGCCACTGTATCAGGCATTGCAAGGGGCTTCCGAAGCAAGCAGTGTTGAATAGACCCAACCTCGCCTGGTTCATCAGCTATATTGGGAGTGACGCAGTGACAGAACTGCTTACAAAGCAGCACACAGGCAAGTGCAAAGGAGTGGGTGAGGAGGAAAAAAACAGGTGAGAAGCAGACCTGGGGAGTGTGAGGACGGAGCAGGAAAAGCCCTAGAAATGGAGTGAACGAGGAAGCTACGCCCCGTTCATGGGGAGAGAATAGGGAGGGGAGGAAAGGGAGAAGGAAGGGAGGGGAGGAGAGCAGGGCTCCTCGCACGTAGTAAGGGAATTACTGTTTGATGAAACTTTTGTTGTGACCGTCCTTTGTTACTGTGGATCATGGTCTAAGCAATGTGTGTGGCTCCCTGGAGTCCGCACTCTGCTTTGAGGTCAGCGCTGCCCCTGATCTCAGGCAACTTGGGCCAAGGCACTGCACCTTTCAGAATCTCTCTTCACCATCAGAAAATGGGACTGATGCTTCCTGCCGGGGCTGGTCACCTTCCCAGATTTGTTGTGAGTCTGCAATAAGATAAGTTATGTGAAAGTGCTTTATAAACTAAAAACTCCAAGTGAGAATCATTCATTATCACTGGATGATATTCATCTGAAACCTATTCCAAAGACATAACAGAAGAAAAAGGAGGAGGAGGAGGAGGAGGAGGAAGAGGAGGAGGAGGAAAGCTAATGCTTAGATGGTGCTTGCTAGATGTTGCAGGATTGCTGTCCTGTGATGGGCAGAATACAGACCATGGGGAAGGAAGAGGCCATTCTCTTTGGCTAGGGATTTGGGACTGAGCTATTCCCAGGACTGTAATTAGAAAGCTGAGTTACTGGTCCAGCAGCAAATGGCAAGTTACACCCAACACAGATGGTAAAGGTGGGTGCAGGGTCCCTTTGGCACAGGGACAGGTAATCTGGAGTATGGACTGGTTACATTTGTGTGACACCAAAATCCCCAGCAGACGAGTGCTAAAATTTATCTAACCCCTGCTGTAGGACAGAGCAGAAAGAAGCAGCCTTGCTTTGAAGCATGGCGTGGTCCCTCTGCCAGGGAGGAGCCGTGATATGGGAAACGCTGCCTTTCTTTCCCTAGTCTGTGCGAAGCTGTGTCAGCCTCCCTTGTTCAGAAAAATCAGTTATTGCTCTAGGTCAGGTGCCCAGGGGCACCTCTCCTCCTGGTCAGAGGCTCATGCCCACTTGGGATGGGTACCTGAAGGAGAAATTCCAGGCCACAATGGGAGGGCTGTGATCAGCCAGCAATTGAAGACCAGCTGCAGGAAATTGGAGCTGCCAATCTCTTAACAATTGGAATGGTTTTTTACACTCTGCATTTCAGGAATGTATGGTAAGTGCTTGGGAATCACAAAGGTCCTATAAGTGCTCAGTATTACAAGTCAAATCCTGTTAACGAAAGTACCATTGCAATGAAACTTTCTGTATGACAAAAGCAATTTCCATGTCCTAGTCGATGGCCCATTTATTTCAAACAATATTCAATGTGCCGACAGTGATAGCTCCCATCTCTGAGCACTCAGCATGCTGATTGTCCGTCCTGCTCACTCTGTAACCATGTACCATCTTGTACCAGTCACCATTGTTCACTGCGTGTCATCCCTGCCTTCCCGTCTGAATTGAGGCGGTTCTCAAGGACGGGCTGGTCTTAGCTGGGGGGCACGGAGGTGGACTGGCCAGCCCTTCATTAGTTCCTATACTGGATGCTTCAAGCCGTGAAATGCTGACTCTGCTCTCCAGGGCTCACAGGCTGGCAGTGGAAGCAGACAAGTAAACCGCCATTGTGATTCAGAGAGAGAGGCTCATCCCATGACAGGACTCACCACAGGGATCCATGGAAATACACCTAACACAGACAGATGAACCAGGAAGACTTCCTGGAGGAAGTGACATCTACAATCACTTGAAAGATGAATGGTCATCCAGGAGCAGAAAGGGAAGGGCCAAGGCAGTGGGGGAACCAGACTGGAATTCCAGGTGCTTGGGCCAGCACCATGGATCGTACAGCAGCTCACTTTGATGGAACACGTGCCATTCCCAGGCATGCCATAAAGGTTTTTCGTGTGTTTGTTTGTTTTGGTACTGGGGATCCAACACAGGGCGCTTTACCACTGAGCCACATCCCTAGCCATTTTCATTTTTTATTTTGAGACAGGGTCTCACTAAGTTGCTTAAGGCCTTGCTAAGCTGCTGAGGCTGACCTCAAATTTGCAATCCTCCTGCCTCAGCCTCCTGAGTTGCTGGGATTACAGGCATGTACCACTTCACCCAGCACGTGATAGAGGTTTATACATATTGAAGCCTCACATCAACCCCACTATTCCATTCTGCAGATGGGGAAACTGCTGCTTGGGTTAATTTGCACCATCTAAATAGTAGCTGTCATTATTATCATAATCATCACTATTAGCATGACCTTCAAACTCTAAGTCAAAATTCATCTTTTCTGGTGAATTGGGTTTGTGATTAACCTCACTGAATGACGAGATCACACTGCTAATGATGAGCTGCATTGGGATTGCGAAGTGTTCTTGCACTTTAGAGATGAGAGAAACCACCAAGCTGTGGGGATGGGAACTGGCTCGTCTAGCCCGGTGAGGCAGGAAGGCTGAGTGAGAAGGCAGCTTGGTAAGTGGGGTGGTTTTGAGCGGCAAGAAGGAAGTGGAAAGACATCCATCCAAGTGTCCCAGGTAGGGGAGGACATGGCAGCCTGTGGTTTTGGAGATTCAAGGAAGCACAGCTAAAAGCAGGGAGATGCATTTGGGACTGGGTTCCAATCTAAGCAAGAGATGGGCAGCCTGGATCCAGGCTTGGTGCAGATGGAGGGGCAGGGAGCACTTCAGGGACGAACTAGATGGCATCCCAGCTGCACGAACTGATGAGGAGGAGAAGGAAGCTGGGACAAGTGGGGTGAGATAGGGAAGAGATGCAATTACAGAGGCTGGCTCCAGGGGAGGGAGAGGGCACCCTGAGGTCAGGAGAGAGGCAGGAGGGGCTGTATAGGTGGCCAGGCTGCTGTGTGGTGGATGTTTGGGTCCAGCAGGAACAAACAGCCCCCTCACCAAAGGTGACACAGCAGTCCCCTGGGGATGGTCTAATGGCCATCAGGTGTAGACAGGCAGGCTGCTTTCCAAATAGTAGGGAGCTGGGGAGTTAGGACCAGAAAGCAAACAACTTTCTAGATCCACATGAGCAGGTTGGCATAGCCAGGAAGGGCTAGGGTTGCTGCTCCAGAGCTTTCTTAGTTCATTGTGTATTGCTATAACAGAATACCACAGATTGGGTCATTTATAAACAATACAGGTTTGTTTGGCTCACAGTTCTGGAGGCTGAAAGTCCAGTAACAAGGTGCTGGTATTTGGCAAGGGCCTTTGTGTCATGTCATTCCATGATGGAAAGCAGAAGGGTAAGCATGTGCAAGAAGGAGAGAGGGGAGCCAGACCAAACTCGCCCTTCTATCGGGAACCCACTCCTGTGATAATAGCATTCATCCATTAACCCACGAGGCTCTGTCCTCAGGACTTCATCACCTCCAGAAGAAAGTTTCCTGAACATGCTTTTTTAAAAATATTTTTTAGTTGTAGTTGGACACAATACCTTTATTTTATCTATTTATTTTTATGTATTGCTGAGGATTGAACCCAGGGCCTTGTACATGGCAGGCGAGTGCTCTACTCCTGAGCCACAACCGCAGCCCCTGAAAATGCCTTTTGAGAAACACATTCAAACCACAGTAGAGGTGTTAGCAGGCTCCACGATTAACAGCAGAACCCATCTGATGGTGCACCTGATAAACTGGTGACCACCTGAAGTCCTTCCTGAGAACTGGGGCATCAGGGACTCCACCTAGGATGGCCTTAGACAGGAGCAGGACAAGAAGCAGTGTCCTTGTCCTGGGTGGTTTTATTTCTTCCCCAGAGCAAGGCCCACAGTGGGCACTTGGTAAACATTGTTAAAATCAGAGTCCAGCATTGTATTCCCAAGCACATGCCCCCCTCCAAGTTTTGAAGTTTGGGTATTGACAGTGTGTACTTTGGAAATCCTGGAAGGAGACAAAGTGCTCAAGGGGGTGGTTCTAAAATAGCTAGTGATGCTCCCCAGCCAGTCTGTTGTGGGTTGCAGGAAAAAGAAATATTTCCAGAGATAGCGACATCAGAGTGCTAAGGGAAAGCTCTAGAGAATTTAGTGCCTCTGTGTCTCTTCTCCCTCTCATTAGGAGAGAGCAGTGGTGTTTTAAATGCTTTAAAGTGGCTCTTCAGTCAAGGAGGAGTTTATAAAAACCATTTCTGTAGCAGGAGGACAGAGGGCAACAAGGAGCAGCTGGGTATGGGGTTGAGAGGGCCGGGAGGGGAGGCCGAGGAGGCTGGAAGCAGGAGCCGCTGGGCAAACAGGGAAGACCCCTGAGCTCCAGAGTCAATTGAGGAGGTTCCATCACAAACGGCCGTGGACAGCTTAGAAGCACAGAACAGGGAGGGGCTCAGTGGGTTCATGGCTGGGCTGATGACTGGCGGGTCTCCACTGGTGGCTTCTCAAGCCCGATTGTAGCATGGTCACTTCCAGTCCGCACAGAGCCTCTTTAGCAATGAGGTTGGGAACCTGCTCGAGGCAGATGCAGCTTTGCCCTGAGATAACATGACTTGGAGGGCAGAACCTGGCCAGGTGCCCCTCTGGTCAGGTACCCTGGTGCAGAACGACCTGCCCTCCTGCCCACAGCAGTCCAAGGGCATAGGCTGGGCTCCATATTTGTGAAGCACGAAAGCCAGAAAGCAAAACTGGAAATCATGGCAACCCAAGAGAACTGAGGACATTTTAAATGAAGCCAAAAAAAAGTCCATTTGAAGATTCAGAAGCAGAGAAAGCTCCTGGTTAGCCAAGGCAATGAGGGTGGCAGGGTGGGACCCAAACAATCCTGCCCCCTCTAGAGAAGCTGTCACGGGCAGAGTGCTTGGCCATGCAGGGCAAGTCGGGAGACTCCAATGGAAGGGCCTATACAGAGGAGGCAGCCACAACTCTGAGGTCTCACTATTTGCCCAGGTCTCTCGGCAAGGCAGGGGAGAGTGGGACTTGAACCCAGGTCATCTGTCTTCAAATGCAACCTTTCTCTTAGGCAGCCCCATGCCACCCACATTTCTGCCAACTCTCTACATATCTGCCCCTTTTCATCCAGAGGAGGAATTTATTACCCCTCTCCTCAAATCTGGACTGACTTTGTGACTTGCTTTGACCAACAAAATGTGAAAGTGGCCCCATGGTAGGTCCACATCCTGGTCTAAGACACCCAGGGGCTTCCACTGGAGACCTGGCAGCCTCCGCATCACAGTTGGATGTGGCTTGTTCCCCTGAAGGTGCACCATCAGATGGGTTCTGCTGTTAATCGTGGAGCCTGCTAACACCTCTACTGTGGTTTGAATGTGTTTCTCAAAAGGCATTTTCAGGGGCTGCAGGAGTTGGATCTTCAATATGAGGTGTTAAGAGCGTGGAAACTTAACGCTACCATGTGTTCAGAGGGGAGGGCTTGAGGTGATTGGAGTTGGACAAGATTATATCCTGGTGGCTTTGTAAGAAGACAAAGAGAGAGGCCACCCTGTGATGTCCCACACCACCTGGGAACTCCACTAGCCAGAAAGCCATCACCAGTTTCAGACCCTGGTCCTTTGGACCTCCAGAACCATGAGCCCAAATAAGCCTCTTGAAAATCCACCCTATCTGCAGTATTGTGCTGTTAGTAGCTAAAAACAGACTAACACCCGTGGTGAGAGGCACAGATTTCATGCCTGGCTGGGGGAGATCTCATGAATCAGTGGATCATATGAATCTTTAGATCCCGCGGAGGAGGAGAGGCCTGGCCAGTCCTACAGCCCCTCCAGCTACCTGATAGGCCAGGGAAGCTACATGGTGTTCCAGCCCCCGGCTAAATCCAGCTTCACAAATGACCCAACCTGGCACCCCGCGAAGGAGAAGCCTAGTCGCCCCACAGGACTGTGGAAAATAATAAATCACAGGTGTTTCTTATACAGCACTGGATACCAGGACACTCAATTAGTGCAGACTTCCCTCCTGGGGTCCGCCTGGCTTTGCTAACCGAATGAAACCGGCCAGGATTGATCTACAGAGACTGACTGCCATTCATAATCTCCCTGCTTCTCCAGCCCTGCTGCATAGCTGGGGTACCTTGCCCCTGCTCCCGCTGTCTGGTTGCTTACCTTCGACTGGGAATTCCATGAGGATGGGACCATTCTTTGCTTTGCTTTCTCTGCAGACTTACGGACAATTCTCTATAAAAAATGTGCTTGGTCATGATATTGGTGGGTCAGTAGGTCCTGGCTGAGTTTTAGGTTAAATGCCCAAATCAGACTCCACTGATAATTCACTGAAAGTGGCTCTCTAGTGAGTGACTTTTTTCGGTAGAATAATTCAATTTCCTTTTCTACTCTGTTGCTAACTAGGAGAGCTTGGTCCAGCTTGGGAGAGCAGGCTTTTCAGCTTCACTGTATAGGTCTGTGTGTCAGAGTCCATCATGGGCGGCTCAGAGGTTTCGGAGTGCGACCCCACCCCAGTCCGCCCATCCCCTAACTGGCTGTACCTTGTCGAGCACGCTGTGCCCTGGCTAATAATGTGTTGTCATATAAATTAATTACACAATGACTAATGTCAATTTCCCTTTCACCACAGATGACAGAAGGACCGGGGACCAGGGGAGGAGAGAGGAGGAGAGTGGAGGATGGTAAGTGGAGCCATATCTTTCCCACCAACAGAAAACTCCACGGGATCCAGGCACTCCCTGCATTTCTCTACCTTCAGCCGCCCCCATGAGCCTCTGCAGGGAGATTTTTCTGAATAATGGAACATTTTCCTGTTTTAATCAGATGCAATTTTGCAAGCAGTTTTTATGATTTAGCAAGTCCATTAAAACTGGCATTTGTTCTGCTCTGACACTCGAAAGGGGCTCCACAGAGCATAAACATTGGAAATTACTTGTAGGGAAAGACAATATTAAAATTCCCCAGCCTGGGCCTGTTGTCTGAGAAATTCTGTTATCAAGCATCATGCCAGCTACGATCAGAGGCGCTTGAGATAGATGCTGCTTCCTCTTCGTGTGCTAGCTGGGGGCGCTGGAACTCAGGCAGCAATAAAGACGCAATGTTGTTATCATTCAGCATTTGGGGCATTAGGAGAGGAGTGGTCTTAAAGGGAACTCCATGGAAAAGTAGGTCACAAAGTGCAATACCTCGAGGAAGAGGGTGGGTGAGCACAGCTTTAAGGGCAAGCCAGGAAATTACTCTCCTGCCTACAGTGAGTGAAAAGGTCTACTGGCATATAATTAAGAAGGTCAGCTTTGTCAATTTCACTTGTAGTCAATTCTCAATTATCCATGTACTAACAGATGACCAGGTCAAATGGAAATCCTCCTAGTGCCTGCTCTCTGCTTCCCCCCAGAGTCTCCTTTTCCCATAGAACCAAAGAATAGAAGAGCCACAGCAGCTCTGGCAGCATCTCCACCCTCCCAATCAACACGGAAGCCATCGAAGAAAACATGTAAGGTAAATCCTGGCAAACCAAACTACAGAAAATTAAGAATGTGTGTGCATAACCCACTATTTTAATAATAAACAAAAATTGAAGAAAGCATTTACCTCCAATATTTCAAAATATTAATATCTTTGGAATAAATAATTGATATAGAACCTGATAGGAACATTCTAGGAGCTGAGATGTGTTGGGACTGGGTGAGGAAAATACGCACAAAACAGGCAAAGGATGTAAATAACAGTTTATTCCACAAGAAGATTTGGAAAAGGAACATATATTGAGAAGGGCACCCTCCCAATGAAAGAGAAACAAAGCTAACATACTGTTTGGACTTACAGCTAAACATGGAGGATTGAACATGTGTGTTTATTTTCTCTCTCTTCCAAATCTCCACTAAGATGAAAATAAAATACAAAAGAAAACCATAAGCTCACAAGAATCAAAAGAACAGAAAAGGAGACAGCAATAATCAGACATCAGCCACTGGCGGACGATCGAAGGCTGCTGGAGAGGGGTAACTGGGGAGGATACAAAGACAGGGACTTCAGAGAGAGAACAGCCTGGAAGCCTGGCGACTGACTGTGAAGCTCCAAAGGCTCTAGACCTAGAGGGTACTTGGCCCAGGGATGGGCAGGAAAACCCCAGAGGCAGATCCCGCAGGCTTCCTGGGCTGAGAGAAGGATACAGACATTGGGTCATATAGCATTCAAAGTGGAGGAAGAAGGTGCAAGACTTTTGGTTCCAGTGAGGTAGTGGTTCAGATAACCAGAATGTGCGCCCGGGTCGAAGACCTAGAAAGGCAGGCAAGCATCCTTCAAATGCATAACTGACTCTTAAAGAGAGTAAGACAATTGACAACAAACCTGAGCAGGAAGTGCTTGACTTTACCAGTATATGGGGCTGATGCTCAGGTGGGACCCAGTGACTGGCACTGGGCTTTCTGAAGAGAAGTGTAAAACTAAGAGCTTTGCATAGATCCTTGATCTTCAAATGACAACATACTCATGAAAAAAATGCAATAGAAAATGTCCACCACTGGTCCAGGAACATGAGAGGAAGTTGGTCTGTTTCAATTTGGTCAAATTCTCACCTGGTTATTTGTAGCCATGGACCAACTCTTCATGCAGATTTGGTCTTTGACTTTACACCAGCTTCTCAATGAAAAAAAAAAAAAAAGAAAAGAAAAACATGTACACTGATAATATATTAAAAAGCAGTCCTGGATTAGTGATACATTTGGGACTTCTAACATAAGCCAACACAAAATGTCCTTAAAATATCATGTTCTTATGTAAGTTTGCTCAGGATTCCAGAGATAAAGCCCTGTCAAAGATAAGTTTATAATCTAAAATTCAAAAGCACATGAAGAACTTAGGTATTAAAAGGAGGAAGAAAAGGAAAGAAGATTGCCACAAGTCAAGACAGTGATTTTTTTTTTTTTTTAAGAGAAGGAGTTCTGTCTGGGAAGAGAGGGAAGATGACTCTGGGTGTTGGAGAAATTCTATTTCCTTTTTTTGGTACTAGGATTGAACCCCGAGGCACTTGACCACTGAGCCACATCCCAGCCTTCTTTTGTATTTTATTTAGAGACAGGGTTTCACTTAGGGCCTTGCTAAGTTGCTGAGAGTGACTTGTGATTCTCTGGCCACAGTTTCCTGAGCTGCTGGGGATTACAGGTGTGTGCCAGGATACCTGGCTTTATTTCTTAAACTAATTGAAGACATAAAAGAGGGAATTAAAAACATAAAAAGAAATGAAGAAAACATGAGGTAAATTTGACCCCCCCCCCACTAAAAGTTGTAGAAATATGTAGAGTTATTCAGGCCAAAATTCAGTAGGGAGTTTAGATAGTATATTAGGCATGGCTAAAGAGTTAATGAATTAAAAAATAAATCTTAAGAAATTTTCCACAGTGCGGCACAGACTATAAAGAGATTAAAACAATTAGAGATTGAGAGACATGGAGCCTGGAATGAGAATATTCAGTGTATATTTAGTAGTAGTTTAAAAAGCACAGAATAAAAAGACTAGGAAAGAGGCAATATTCAGAGAGATAATAAGTGAGAATTTTCCGGAATTAGAAATCCTCATATTCAGTAATAGGAAGAATTCAAAGTAGGATACATAAAACTAAATGCATACTTGGTGTGTTAGTCAGCTTTGCATTGCTGTGACACAATATCAGAGATAAGCAACTTAAAAGGAGAAAATGTTTACTTAGGATCAGTTTCAGAGATTTCTGTTCATGATCTCTTGGCCCTGTTGTTTGGGGCCTGTGATGAGGCAGAACATCATGGTAAAAACATGTGGCACAGGAAAGCTACTCAAGAGAGAGGAAGGATCAGGGCCCTAGTATATCCATCAAGGGTATGCCCCCTGTTAGGGTCTGTAAACAAGTCAGGATGGCGCCTGGCATTTTGTCAGAGGGAGTGGTTTGTGAAGTAACACCAGCGAGCCATTAAGTGTGGAGATTCCTTATTGGTTGACTGCTGTATCTAGTTTATGTTAATTAAGATAAGCTGTGTGGAATGTATATATACCCCTCCGGTCCTACAATAAACGGCTCCCTCTCCTGCTGTATCAATCTATACAAGTTGCTCGTCACCCCCTGGTTATTTTGCTGCAGCTGGACTGCGGCAGATGGTGGCCCGTACCGGGAGCCCCGGGACACTCGGGGGTAAGTTGACGAGGAAAAGCTGCCTGTCCCTAGGTAGGACGGGAGTAAATCTGCTCGTCCCTAGGCAGATAGGGCGAGAGGAAAAATGGCCATTTCGAAAAAATGGAGAGGATTGATGCAGTATGTTTGTGTCTTGTTTTGTCTCAGTGTATTGTATTTGTGATGAAAATATGGAAGAGGTGTTAAGTAAATTGATAAGGGAAAGAGGCACCCCAGTGGAACCAAGAATAGTTAGGGCATGTGTTGTTGGAAGCCCAAGAACTCTAGTCAGAAAGAAGAAAGTTCAAAAGAAGAAGGATTATCAGGAAAAAAGTTGCAGCAAAAGGCTATTACTGAATACTTTTCGTTACCGGAGGGTACGTGAATCAGTGCGGCGGCTGCCATGTGCGCAAGCTGGTCATGGCACAGTAAGGACTTTCCAAGTGGTGGCAGCCGGCTCTTCCCTGCCCACCGCCGGGGGAACGGGACGCCACTGCGAGAGCCCAAATCCAAACCTGACCCGGAGGCACAGTCTCGCAGGCTCTTGCTCCCTGTGCCCAGTGGCAGTTTGAGTCCGGAACACTCCCCAGACTCTCCCCAGGGCCATCTGGGGCTGCCCTGGACACTGCAGGGGGAAGATGGCCCGAGTCCCTGAAGTTTGATCATTTCCAAGGCCAGTAACTACAATGGTTCTCCCACACCTGGAAGCTAATGAGTAATGAGCGCCATTAAGGCTTATTTCAAATGTAAAAAACCTTGAGATAATGTACTAAATTGTTCAAAAGGTTATTTTCTTAGCGCCTGCTGGAATACTACAGGATTTTCTTTAGCATCATTGCCGGAGTTCCTGCCTTCGTCCCAGTACTGGTAAGGACGAGGGTGGAAGAATTTCCAGTGTTGCTGAGAACTGGACGAGACTTCGGATCAAGCTAGCTGCCTGCAGAACTTACCTGGACTGTGAACTTACCTGGACTGTGATTTACTTGGACTGTGAGTTAATCTATTGAGACACTGCTTTACCTGGACTGAGACAACAAACTGTAATCTACAATAAATTATAACTCGGTATCTTTGCTAACGGTATCATTGCTGGTATAATTTTTCCAAGGGCTTCTTGCATGGAGCCATCAATTGGCTTGGTATTGTGGCATGTTGTATCCTCCCCTTCTGCTTGTAGCAGGTTATTTATGGTGTTTCTGTAAAAACCACTATGGTCATTATTTAAATTAACAAAAGGGGGAAATGTTAGGGTCTGTAAACAAGTCAAGATGGCACCTGGCATTTTGCCAGAGGGAGTGGTTTGTGAAGTAACGCCAGCCATTAAGTGTGAAGATTCCTTATTGGTTGACTGCTGTATCTAGTTTATGTTAATTAAGATAAGCTGTGTGGAATGTATATATACCCCTCCTGTCCTACAATAAACGGCTCCCACTCCTGCTGTACACAAGTTGCTCGTCACCCCCCAGTTATTTTGCTGCAGCCGGACTGCGGCAGCCCCCCAGTGATGTACTTCCTCCAAGTAGACCTCACCTCCTAAAGCTTTTACCACCTCCGAATAGTGCCATCAGCTAGGGACAAAGCCCTCTACACATGGGCCTTTCAGAGATATTTAAGATCCAAATCATAGCATACACGTAGCAATATTGTTTTGATGTTTGAAAACAACAGGGGCAAATAAGGTCTTTGAAGCAACCAGAGATGCTAGGTACAGATTACTTTCAAAGATGCTTGTACTGACTCCAGACTTCTCAAGAACAGTCGTAGACTCCAGAAATTAGTGGAAGAACATATCTAAAGTTCTGAGAGAAAAAAAGACTGTTGGCTTTAATTTTATACATGGTGAAATCATTTTTACAAGAGTGAGGGTGAAATAAAGACATTCCCAGATAAACAGTTAGATAAACAGAAGTGTTTAACTTAGAACTTTGCTGCAAGTAACACAATGGAGCAGATGCAAGAAAACAGTAAAAACACAGTATAAAAAAAAAAGAAAGAAAATCTCATCGAGTGAGGTGGAGCACACTTCTAACCCCAGCGACTCAGGAGGCTGAGGCAGGAGGATTGCCACTTCAAAGTCAGCCTCAACAACTAAGCAAGGCCCTCATAAACTTAGTGAGACCTATTTGAGAATAAAAAAATCTTTAAAAAGGACTGAGGATGTGGCTCAGTGGTGAAGTGTTCCTGGGTTTAATTCCTGGTACCAAAAAAACCCAAAACCAAAAAACATGGATCATGTCAGTAAGTTGAAACAAACCCATGTTGTTAAAAAAGCAAATAATAATAATAGTAAATTAGGGTATATATCAAAGTGGAATTAAAATATGAACAACCTAATATATAAGTTTGGAAAAGTGTGATAGAAGTAGAATGAGTTTTAAGATCCTTGTTTTGTTTGGTAAGAAAATAGAGATTGATTCACTTATGATTTTATGTTAAATATAGATACAAAAACCTTAGGGGAATACACTTAAAAAGTCAAAATATATAAATTCCAAAACAGTAGGCAGAACATGAGAGAAAAAAAAAATATTTTTTATAAACTTCAATTATTCCAATAGAAATCAGAGACAAAGAAAGATGAAGCAAATGAAAAGCAGGTGTGATAGATTGCACTTTCTGAAAATTTCCCCCCAATAATATTTCTAATCCCAACAAGCTATTCCAGGACTTTGATACTACCCATCAAGAGATGGAGTCTGTTACTCCTTCCCCAAACCTGGGAAGGACTTTGTTACTACCTTAACCAATAGAATGTGGTAGAAAAGTACTACTGTCTAGTTTCTGAGCTAGATCATAAAGGAGATACAGCTTCCACTTGGCATTTTCTCTCTCTCTCAAGAATCCTTGCCCTTGAAACTTAGCTGCCATATTGTGAGGAACCTCCAGCCATATGAATAGGCTACCTGGAGGTCATTTGGACCAATAGCTCCAGCTAAAGTCTTGGCAGAGAGTCAGCATCAAACACCAGACGTATGTCAAAGGACAAAATTACAGCAACTGAAAGACCTTATTTGATTTTATTTTGTGATTCTAGAATTGGGCAAAACTTCATTCTATGAAATAGAATAAATTCCCCAATGGGCTAGGTAAAAGAGTTTGATTTTATAAACAGAGAAGTGCTGAGAAAAACAGAAACAAAGAACAGAGAGGATTAGTCATAAGTTTCTTTCCCTGTAAGACAGGAACAGAGACAGAATGAGAGAAAAATAACTGATAATAGCTGATCGGTTAACATGAGGTTATATTTTGTGAGGATTAAAGCATGCAAGAATTAAAGCAGAGGGAAATTCATTGTCGTGCCAGTTGGCCTGTTTGGGAAACTTGGCTATCTCTCATTCTCCTGATTGCTCTGAAGGTCAGGAAATGACTTAATTTTCGTTTGGTAACTTGAAACTTTACTACAAATAACTCTGTTTTGACATTTTAAAATATAATTTTATACTTAAGTAATGATTAGTAAGTATATGTATTTATGGGATGCAGTGTGACAGTTTGATACATGCATATAATGTCTAATAATCACATCAGGGTAACTGTCATGTCTGTCATGTCAGACAATTGTCATTTCTTTCATGTTTAGTCTGGCATGTGGGGACTCAGCACAGAAGCCTAGATCAAAACAATGGCCTCCTGTAATTTTTTTTTTAATACATATAAGTGAGAGAGTCCTGTGATGATTCCAGTTCTCTGAGGCTTCCAGATAAGGCCTCAAACACGATGGCGCTATGTACCCTGCCCAGTTCCTGACCCACAGCATCCGTGAGCATCATAAACGCTGCCTTGTACCGCTAAGTTTGGAGGAATTTGTTATGTAGACACAATAACTGGAATACAGAGTAAACAAAGGGCTCAAAATACAATGAAAGCATTAAATCCAATCTATAAATAATCACAAAAATGTAAATGAACCAAAGTTACTTGCTAGGTGCTTGTCAGTCCTGACTTTTAAGAAATCTATGTGCTACTTATAAGAGGCCCATCTTATAAGTAAGGGCAGATAAAGATTGAACATAACGCATTAGAGTCACATACCAACCTAAAAATACTCACATAGAATTATTTTGTTATATATCAATATACTTTTATTATTAAGAAAAGAGATTGTTACCACATAATATTAAAAGGAACAATTTGCTACGAATATGTAGCGATTCTTAATTGGCATGAAGCTAATAATGTAGACTTCAAATACATGAAGTCAAAACTGGCATAATTTCAAAGAGAACGTTACATATCTAAAATCATAATGATAATTGTAACACAGCTCTCAGCAATTATAATTTAAGCAGATTAAGAGACAAAAGGTTAGAAAAATACAGGCAGCAAACCTGAGCTACATCTAACAAGCGGAGAATACCCATCCTTTCAAACACACACTGCACATCTACAAAACTGGGCCATGGGCAGGTTCCTAACACAAGTCTCAACAAATACCAAGGAACTAATTGCATCTAGGCCGTGCACTTGATCCACAGTGTAATTAAGTGAGAAATAAATTTTAAAGTATTTTTAGAACATCCTATATAAGCATAAATTTAAAGATACCTTTCTATAACTCATGGGTCAAAGAAGAAATAAAAATGGAAATTAGAAAGCATTTAGACCTAAAAGATAATAAAAATGAGACATATCAAAACATGTAAGATGCTCCCTACAGTGGTAATTAGTGAGAAAAACGCAGCCTTAAATGCTTACCTCACAAAATGAGAGTTAGAGAGTTAAGGTTCCACACAAAGAGTTGGAAGAGGAAGTCAGGGTAAAGCCAAAGAAAGTAAAAGGGAGAAGACACGGGAAGGAACTCATGGACCAGTGAGTGTTGTAGGACAGGAGTTCAAAACAAGAGCTGGGTTCTCTGAAGCAATGAGTAAAACAGACAAATTCTGGCAGGGTCAACTGGAGGTGGAGGAGGAGAGAGAGAGGGAGTATGAAGGTAGAAAATGGAGATACAACTTCACATACAACAGAGAACTTTTAAATCATGGTTTATATGAATATTTTTTTATAAATACACTAAGAACGATAGATAAAACCTATAGTTTTCTAGAAAAAATATATACATTTTTCTCAGAAGATATTTAAAAATCAGAATGGGCCTATAACCATTAAATAAATTGAATAAGTAAGAATTTGCCTGTATCCGACCACAATAGCTACCTCTAACAAACATTTGCCACTGCCAGTGGTTGTGCAGGGAAATTATCCCAACTATCCAAGAAGCAGAGAATCCCAGTCTTATATTCAATTTTCAAACCAGTGTTTCTCAAATCACCTGACTTGTTCAAGTGAAGATTATGATCCCAGACCCTGTGTGAGGGCTTGGGAGTCCACATTTCTAACAAGCTACCAGGGTGTACCAGATACAAGGACTTGTATAAATCAATGAAATAAACAACCCAACAGAAAATGGTAAAAGTCATACACATTCAGTTTACATATGCAGAAACTTGAATGCCAATAAAAAGTTGTCCAAATTGACTGTTTTTAACAAATGCAAACTAAAAACTGGATCCTGTTTCTTACTGAGCAAATCAGCAAATCTGGTATGACGACGATGTGCGCTACCAGCAAAGACAGGGAGCAAGAAAACCCCCTGGTAGAGGAGGCAGCTTGGGGTCATGCACAGGGTTAGCTTACACAGGACCATGGGCTTGGTCCTAACACCAAAATGAAAGAAAAGAGCCGGTGGAGAGGGAGGAAGAAAGGAAGGAAGGAAGGAAAAGAAAGTTCTTTAATTCTCTAATGGCAGGTGGGAGGATAAATTAATACACCTACTTTGGAGAGCAATTTGACAACATCCAGTGATATTGAAGTAGCATGTTTGCTATTACACAAACACACCATAGATGTCTAGAGAGAATTTTCACATGTGCTCATGGAGAAAAGTACAATCATGTTCAAACTAGCATGGTATGGCAGGGTAAGAAGATGAAAATAATCTAAACCTCCATAAATGGGAGAATGATTGAATAATTAAACATTATATAGCAATAAAGTTATAGGTACAACATTAATAGATCCAAATTTTTGAAAGAAGCAATTTGAAGATTAATAGGTGTGTTCTGATGCCTTTAAATGAAAATACAAAAAATGCAATGCATAGCATGTATCATATTTCATGTAACAAAAGAATAAAAATACACATGGAAGTGAAACATACCAAAGTCTAGAGAGTGACTACAGCTGGGGAGGGAGGGGAATGTTTCTGCGTACGAAAGGATGGGATAGGGATATAAGTCAATTGAACACATATTTTATTCCCCCCCGAAAAAAAAAAAAACTTAAAAAAAAAACAGTAAAGGCTCTATAGAGATCATAAGGGAAATTAAGAAGATAATGTACACATACAACAAGAATAGGAGGCTATCAGAAAGAAACAATCAAAACACAAGCACATTTTTTAAATTATCTATTTATATCCCAATTTTTAAAATTTAGTAGAAAGTTAAGAAGATAAGTCAAGGAGATCTTTTCTCAAAGAGAATAAAAAGAAAGAAAAATATGAAAGACAAAGTAAAAGACATAGAGGATCAATTCAGGTATCACATCATCTGATTAAAAGAATTCGGAAAGAAGACAGGGAAATGGGGGAAGGAAATCTTCAGAAAATACTACAAAAGAATTTCTCAGAATTGAAGAGAATATTGACTAATTCTAAGGACTGCTCATGAAAATTTAGAACAACAGAGCTGGAGAAAAGTGGAGTGTGGAGGATGGTGTAACAGGTGAGAGAAGATTCTGGGTCATCTACAAAGAGCTGGAATAGACTGCCATGCACTTCTTACCTGTAATGTAGATGTAAGAAGACATGGGAGGGCTCAGGGGATAGCTCAGTGGTAGAGGGTTTGTCCAGCATGTGTGAAGCCCTGGGTTTAATCACCAGCACCAAAAAAGAAAAAGAAAAGAAAAGAAAAGAAAAAAGACATTGATTGAAGCAAGCCTTTCACAATCAAATAATTTTCAGCCCAGAAACCTAGCCTCCTATACCTAGGTACAACAGTAGAACAAATATACTTTGAGGCACATGGGACTGAGGTCATTCATCTTGCATGCACTCTGTCTTAGCAATTTACTTGGAGAGTGCTCCCAATAAATTGAACAAATCAGGAGAGAGGAAGAAACGGACTGAAGATATCACTGACTCCATCTCAGGCAAGAAGTAAGGGGCAGCCCCAGGATGGACAGCTGTCTAGACCATCCTGAGGGGACATCCAGATTGGAACAGGTGGACCAAGGTCTCTGGGAAGAGGCTTCCAGGAAAGCCAAGAGAGAGACTTATGGAATAACGGTTGGGATGGAACACAGAAAGACAAAATAGCCATAGGAGTTCTATAAAGGCAAACTAATACAAGACCCAGGAAAAGGAATTAGAAACTCCAGAGAGAATCAAAAACCATACAAAAAGGATGCATAACTAATTTGATGAGACAGTAACCTATATTTCCATGAGCAAAGCAATAGACATCATTTATTGATTTTTACCCAAAATAGTAACATTGGAAGGATGAGGAAGGGAGTGAAAGGTGGAATAAGAAAATTAAACACCCAGCCATCATAATGGGATCTATAGATAATGTGTAATCAATAGATAAAGTCAAGATGTATCCTTGAAAACATATTATTTGGAGATATAAAAGTAACTGCCAGAAAAAAATAATCAAAAAGATTAAATTGATGGCCCCCAATGAGTAGGACTGAAATTATTGGGAGGGATAGGACCAGGGACTGCTGTATTTCATCATAAGCCCTTTGGTACATTTGGCTTTTAAATTGTTCGTCTTATTTTGATTTTTTTAAAAGCAACCTCATTCAGGTTCTGGCAAGCTTTAAATGCTTCCAGACTAAAGAGATTGCACTCTATTCTGTATGCACAGGGAGCCTGGGAGATTTGGAAACCTAGGAGGGACATAATCAGATGTAGACCCTGGTACAGCAAAGCCCCTCTCCAAGTGGGCCTTCCAGGGCTGAATGCGTTGCCCATGGTGCTGGCAGATCCAATGTATAAACTAATCAAATGCCTAGGGCTACAGCAAAGGAAAGGCACTAACTTTTAAAAATCTGATCTTTTTTACTTCAAACATAATCAAAACCACTTTGATGAGAAAAGGTAAAATGTTCTAGACTTGACTTACCCTTATTTTATGGTTTACTATTGATTTATTCTGTATTACATAAGAGAGTTGGGGGTAGGCGTGTCATTCAATTTGTTTTGGTGCTTATGATTTTTAAAGTTTGCAGCTCGACCTTGACTCTAGACATCTTAATCTCTCATATCCCAGGCCCTATTGTTCTACTGACAAAGCCTAAGGTGGTACTGACCTTTACAGCGGCCACATATATGGCTCAAGTTGAGCTCCTTAGTCTAGTTCTCCCTACTTCTCTTCACAAACCACTGTCGAGCCCTGACACCCACTCACCTGTTCTTATGCAATTTATTTGTAGACTCAAGTGTGGTAACTGTAAAATCAAGAGAAACTGTAAAATCACTCCTTAGTTTCCATCTCATATTATACTCAGATATTTCTAAATATTGACCCTATCATCTTTCCCTCCCAACTTTAAGTCGTTCAGAAATTGAATATAGTAGTGTTCTAGGTTTTTTGTTGCCCCCGCCCCGCCCCCTGCATCATGGCCTTCTAAGCCTTTCTATCCATTGGGAGCAGATTGGGTTAAAAAAAAAAAAGGAAAAAAGAGCCCTATTGTTCATACCTGAGATTTCTCTAAAAGTCAAGAATCACTCATAGGTTGCAGCTGGAGAAACCTACTGGCTGACAGCTAATGGCTGCTTGGGTCCTGAGCAGAGGAGGATTCGGGAGATGGGCGTAGGTGGGGAGGAAAGGAGAGATGCAATGACTAGCCATGTCTGTCTAGGGTGCAGTGGGGGCAAGGTGCCACTGGTGTCAAGACGCCTTACCCACTCAGAACAGCCTCGAAGCCATTAAATGGTACCATTTGCATTTGTTTTTCCATCTCCTTTTAATCTGCTAAACAGTGCTGTCCTCCAGCCCACATTTCTCTACCTCATTCACAGGGATGGAGAGTCTCTGTCAAATATACTATGGAATCAATACACATTAAATCCGTAACATTCTCTTTATCTACCAGTCTAGTAACCCTATCAAAGAGGAAAATGAGGTGTTTGGAATGTTTCATTCTTGGTGAACCCGAGGCGGAGTTCCTAATGACAACTACTTTATTTTCTAAAATTGGGTGCAGCATCTTCAGATTCCCTGTCTCTTGGATGTTTCCCAGCCCCCGTGAGTTCTCCACATTTTCAGATCATGGCTGAGATCCTATCAGTAAGTTTTCAGCACCAGGGAAATCAGTCACTTAGACCTGGAGATGTGAGCTGGAAAAGAAACTAAGACTTCCCTTAATATCTCCTTATCCATCAATTACCATGTTTGTGTGTCTCATATTCATTACAAAAATAATGCATGCTTATTATAGAACACCAGGAAAAGATGGAAAGATGGAAGAAAAATTATCCATTGTCTCGACTTATTTTCCTTGCATGAATTTTGAGAGCCAGCATCTATGTCATTTTACATAGCCATGACTGCAATGTATGTGCAAATTTGTATTGGTTTCCTGGTTTTCCATAATAATATCCTATAAATTTTTCAAGTCAGTATTAATTTTTCATTAGCATAATTTTAATATCTGCATAATATTCTGTCTAGGGGATGTGTTGTGGTTTCCTTAACCATTCTGCTACAGTGTTCCCATAATTTCACAATGCCTGTTCTTTTATGTGTTTCTTACCTGATAAATATGGATTATGTGTGACGCCCTGTGCTGGGAGCTGAGATGCAAAGATGAATGAGGACTTCAGGAAATACACAAATAATGACATTTCCCGCATGAAGAAAACAGCCTGTAGGCAAGTTAGGGAAGTCTCAGCATAAAGGGAGATGGGTGCAGCTCATCGGGAGTTTTGTATGCCAAATAAGCAACCCAAGGACTTGGGGGCTGCAGAAGACCTGCAAGGAACAGCCAGAAATCCTAGGTGTGAGTTCTAGCTCTGCTCTTACAAACTGGGTGACCTTAGGCAATTCATTTCACCTCTTACCCCTTCTGAGTCATTTTCTTTTCCTGACAAGTAAAGATGCTAATTGATCTGCTACTTGCTTTTCAGGGTTACCCTGAGAATCAAAGGGAGATAGTACACATAAGTTTTATCCACCCTAAATAATACAGAGCACTGTGGTAGAGGCTGGATAAATTCCTGTGGAGTTGAATTTGATTCTCTTTCTCAGAAATTTAGGTGGAAATGGGGGAGGGGGAGGAGAAGACAGGGCAGAGGTGGAGAGTGCCACCCCTCCTAGGCACGTATAGAAGTATGAGTAGAAATTTAGGGAAGCAAGTATGAGACAGAGGCATCCCTGGGTGACACTGATGAATCATATGTAATCCATACATTTATGTACATACACCTCTTGGAAATCTTTTTTGAAAAGTGTCCATTACTTGAAGTCTCCCCACCATGAGAAGAGAACCAATAAGATCTTATTATTGTTCCCATTTTGCACAGGAGAAAACAGAGGCTCTGAGCAGTAAAATACCCTGCCCAAGAGCAGACTGTTAAAAAGCAGAAGTCAGTCTCCCACAGGATGCCCTGGGCTTTTCTTTGTGTTCCTTCAGGCTACACTTGCGCAGACAGAGTTAAAACAGGCAGCCTCTAGCAGGGATGAAAGAACACTGGGAGGTGAAGCCCAGCCCGGGTCAGCATCCTCCTCCTGTTTCCCAGCAATCTCCCTACAGCATGAGGAGCTCTGCCTGTGGACGCTTGGAAGACTTGCAGCGACCCCAGAAACCCAGAAAGAACTGGCTCCCCTGTTTCTCCTAAATTGGACTAAACAGCCCTGGAAGCCAGCAGATGAAAGGGAAACCTTAGGATATTTGATGTGTTGCAACAGTGTAACAGACTCCAAATTGTCTTGGCAAGATCAAACCCCAAGGCTAGGAAGGTAATTCCATCCTAAGGAATGTCTCTTGTTTCTTTGTTCTGGTTTTCACTTCTAATTTCAGGCAACAGGGTAAATAAGCAAACAAAAGTGCTCATGCAAATCTCAGAGTCTCAGGAAGGGGAAGACTTAGGCTCTGACATTCTCTGCATTTTTTGTCCCCAAGCTTTTGGAAGTAACAATTGCCCATTGAGGGGACTTGAGCCACAGATGCCAGGAGAGCCAGACTTTCCTCAGCCAGAACAAAGCCATTCCTGTGAGGTCTAAATTCTGGGCGAGGTTTTGCGGAGTTAGTGCTACACCCGACCTTGCCCTTGCCTGTGCTCCCTTGCTGATTTTCTTAAGGATCAAGTGAGAGCTCTGGGGTCTGGGGGTTCTTTCTGCTTTCCAAGGGCACCTGAGAAGGACACCTGGACAGACCAAAAGTTTTGGTGTCCCATTTGGGGCCCTACAATCAAATCCACTCTTTTCTGCCATCAAGCTGTGGAGTATTAGAAAAATTGCCACACCTTTCTGTGATTTGGCATCTGTAAAGAAAACCATCCCTTGTTCACAACTGGACCCATGTTTGTGCTACTGTCTTAGTTAACCTGTAGGGGGCACCTGTAAGAAGATGGACTCAGAAGGGATCAGTAATGTAATTATCAAAGAAAAAGAGGAAACCTGTAAATGGTACTTGGGTGAATGCGATGGGCATGGACACTGAGGACTGTAATTGTCTTATCTGAGCTGTGTTAGGTGATGAACACTAAAATGATAGCTTCCCCATGGAGACAAATACAGAGATATGGAACTCTTGGGACCAGCAGGGATGGAATAGGGCCTTCAAGTCCTGGAAGGCTCATCACAGCTGGTAAACCAGATGGCCCAGCTGCATCACATTCCCTGTTTTTCCCTTTTGCTATCCCCAAGTTCCTCATAAAGTATTACTTGAAGCAAATTCCAACTTTGTCTTCCCTGTGCCACGGGGAAGGAAGGGGATTCTGTCCCTCCCCTGAGGCTGAGTGTTAGGGACAGCAGGTTAGGGTTAGCAGCAGTCATACACAAGGATCCCAAAGGGAAGATGACTCTTAGATACAGAGAAGACACGTGGGCCACCCCACCCTCCCCATCATATAGACAATCCTCTCCAATAGCCATTTTGGGCTTTTCTTGTTTTTATTTTTAAAAGATGGCATTTTATAGTAAAATATATAAAAAGTTCATTCCAAATAATTTTCTTCTTCTCGAACAAAGGGACGATGGGAGGGAGTGGCTCTAGGGATGACAGATCATGTAAATATACTGACTTTCATACTTTTATGTTAGCAGCAAGTCCCCCTCCCCCCCAAAAAATCTTCTTGCAGAGTTACTGCTACACCGACCTTGCTCTTGATATCAAGATATAAAACTTATCAAAATGAAGGTGTTCAAGTTGAAGAGAAAGATCTGGAAAAGTTTTTCCCAGCTGAACCCTTTCTGTTCCTGTTCCATCCCAAATTATCCCCTGTAGCACTTCCCCAGAATCCCAGGGATCCATGACAACATTTGACAAACATCAATTTTATTCAAATCCTCCATTTATAAATGGGGAAACTCAAGTTTAGAGAAGTGAGGGATCCCACCCGAGGACACACAACTGCTCACTGGTAGACCCCAGTGCAAATGTTCAGAGTACATCCTCCACAATGGAGTGCCATGGCTCAGTGGTGTGAGGCCTCTGGGCCTCAAAGTTCTGCAGACAGACAGGTGAGGGCTGGGGCCACTGGATTCCCTTGCTGAGGTTGCTTGGAGACTGCAGGAGCTGAGCAGGATATGATGGGGTTTTCCCATAGCTCTTGTCCACTGAGAGTGACCCTGAGCAACTTCATCACAGTTTGCTGACCGTGACGTGCTAGATGTAATCTAGGAGATGCTCCACCACCAGATGTCCATTTGAATTGCCAGGTCAGAATAGGTCACTACCTTTTAGGGCAAGAGGCCCATGAAGTTGCTGGGGGACTTTGGGTTTTAAGTGCCCAAAAAGCATGGCACAGACCCCAAGGTGCTGCTAGGTAGGGGTGGGGGCAGGGAGGCTGGGTGGCGTTTCTGGTAGACGCAGCTCTAGACAGTGCTGGACTCTCAGTCTTCACAAACATCAAATACTTGTAAACACTGACAGCTTCTGTGTCCTTTTACTGGCATCCAAAGTGCAGAATGACTGCTTGATCAGTGCCCTCACCTGCTACAGGTTAAAGCATCTATTTTGAAATACTTGATATGAAAAAGTTTGATAGCATTCAAATCCATTAGCATTATCACTAGATATTTTAACATTACATCTGTCAATGAAAGAAAGGGGACAGCTCTGTGAGAGACTTTAGATGTAATTTCAACTGCTGTAAATTTTTTAATGTGCAGCTGGCTTTTGCACATAAAGCTTCTTGTCAATGGAGATTATCGAGAATCTGAAGAGAATGGTATTAAAAATCTGGATCAAGAATTACATGGAGCCATCAAATGTAAAGCCAGATTTAAAACATTATGTTCAGGAGGAAAATATGAAGTTATCATTTAAAAATTAAAAATTATTTCTAATGTCTAACATCTAAATTCTATGCAAATTTAAATTTTAATATCATCCCTAGAACTTTGCATTTCTATTCACTCCTTCCTCAGCTCTAAGTTGAGAGCCAGGCAGAGAATATATCATTGAGCAAACAGACATTAGGAGTTGACATTCTAATGGAGAGAAGCAAAGAATAAGTAAATAATAAAATAAATAAAGCATGTCAGATCGTGGGAACTAAGGGGGGAAATGAGCAGAGTAAAATAGACTGAGAAAATAAGGTGGTCAGGGCAGGCCTTATTAGAAGGCAACGCTGAGCAAAGACTTGGAAGAGGAAAGGAAGGAAGCCATGCAGACATCTGGGAAAGAGTACCTGGGCAGAGGAAGGAGCAGTGCAAAGGCCCAGAGGCAGAGCAAACTGACATGTTCACACAACAGGAAGGAGGCCTTTGTAGCTGGAGAGGAGTCCACACGGGAGAGTGGTAGAAAATGAAGTCACGGAGGTGATGGATGGAGACCAGATTGAGGGTCTCCATCACATGGGGCATTGTGAGAATGCCTCTGGGTTGGCAGCCACAGGAGATTGAAAGCAAAAGAGTGATATTATCTGTTATATGCTTTGTAAGGATCACTGTGGCCATTGTACTGAGAAAAGCCTCAAAGGGTGGAGATCAGAAATAAGGGGATTAGCCAGGTGTGGTAGCACACACCCACAATTCCAGGAGCTCGACTGGCTGAGGCAGGAGGATCCCAAGTTCAAAGCCAGCCTCAGCAATTTAGCAAGGCCCTAAGCAATTTAGCAAGACCCTACCTCTAAATAAAATATTAAAAAGGCTGGGGATGTGGCTCAGTGGTAATGCACCCTTTGGTTCAATCCCTCATATCTCTACCCCATCCCCCCCTCAAAAAAAGAAAACAAGGATTTTTTAGGTTGCCATTGTAAGAACCTGAGGAGGACCTGATGTTGGTTGAAACAAAATGGTCAAAGCAAAGGTGGCAAGTTCATTAATATGAGCTCAGGGTCAAGCCAGAGGGTTTTCTGATACACAACATGTAGGATATGCACATATTTTTGCAATTCAGATAGGCAGACAGACTGTGTGGAGGATGGGACCATGAGAGTCGGAGATGACTCTGAAGGCTGGGGAGAACCAGGTAGGGCAGTTGGTTGTGAAGGAGGGGAGAACAGGTATGCAGGTATCAGTGTACTCTTCCTGAGAAATCTATTGTGTGGTTAAGTGGAGATGTCAAGTAAGCAGTTGGATATAACAGCCTGGAGTTCAAGGGGCTTTTACTGGATTTTTATCATCATAATATGATGTGAACAATGTATCTTTTATACTAATTTTATTTCTATCTATCTATTCATTCATCTATTTTAATCCCCTCAGCTGTCCTGTTGACTGTTATCATTTTCTATGAAAAAGTTTGGGGAGCATGGTCCTAGTAGCAAAGGACTCCATCCTGGGCATCCAGGAGCCCTGAGTCCTAATTTTGCTCTATTAGTGTGTAGAACCGATAGTCAGTTGGTGGGCACTACTGTGTGGTTGAACTTGCTATTTCTTCTGGCTTCTATATTCCCTGGCCCCCTAGTATGGATCAAGCCCAAGGGCCTTACAAATGCTAAACTGGCACACTACCACTAAGCCATACCCCTAGCCTTTTTTATTTTTAACTTTGAGATAGGGTCTCACAAAATGACAGGGCTGGCCTTGAAATTGGGATCCTCCTGCCTCAGCCTCTCAAGTCACTGGGATTCCAGGCATGAGCCACACTCCTAGCCTCTATTCTGATTGGCCAGAACCAAGGCCCCACCGGTTTTTCAATAGTTTGATCTTCTCCCCTGATTGTGGTAGAAGGAGAACATGACTTGGAGCCAGGAGATGTAACTTGCCCTTGCTGGGCCTCTTACCAGTGGTGCAGTAGCTGGGAACAGTGGGTTGGTTTGCTGGCTCATCAGGTGTGGCTGCTGAGCTTGGAAACTCCCTTTCAGTATTGGGAACTCATCATGTGACTCTTGGTCAGAGCCAGAGTCCACCAAAGTGGCCCTGCCTCCTGTAAATGAGGTGTGGCACAGGCTTGCCAACCCTCAGATGATCCCACTTGAGAACTTGGGTGTTAAGGTATAGGAAGGGTTTGAAATGCATTTTTCCTGGCATCCAGTGTCCAGGGCAGTATTCTCCTAAAGACTCTTTGTAGTGTGGTCTTGGCCCTGACCCTGAACATCGTGGTTTGTGCCTGTTTTTTAATCTCCATACACTCTGTGAGCTCTCCATCTCTTTCTCCTGAATTTCCATTCTGTTTTAGTCATCTAGAGTCAGTTTGGGCTGCTTGCTGTCATGAACACCAACTGAAAACCTGACCCAGGGCAGACTATCTACCTATTCTGAGTCTCTGTTTCTCTTTTCTAAAATGAAGATAATGTCTATTGTGCAAAATTCAACTATGACGCAGTAGTTTTTCAAGCACCTAGTACAGTACTAGGCAAACAGCAGACACTGAAATGATGTTACTTCCCAACGATAGAGCTTTCTTTCCCCCAGCTAGCCCTAGTCACTTCATCTTGGCAGTAGAGATGACAGAGGATGCTAATGCATCTTACTGCAGACTGGTTCATAGGTTCATAAGACCTGGCCTGCTTAAAAGGCTAGAGAATCAGGAAGAGGGCACAATTAGGGCAGTTGCAGGCTTGCTGGTGTCAAGAGTCTCGTTAGCTAGTCCATAACTCAGCAGATCGTCATGTCTGTGCCCCTGATTCCTGAGCCTTCTGCAGCATGGGGCTCGCAGCCTCATCCATCAGCCGGCAGTGCAGGCAGCAGACAGGTGCGGCTGCATTGGCCTGAGTCAGCCACGGAGCAGTTAGTTCTGGAGGGAGGCCGAGGCAGCGAGGCGTCGGTTCCACCAGCACCTGGCATCTCCAAGGCTGTATTAGCAGGGGGCTGTCAATCTCCAGGCAGAAAAACAAGAGACTAAAAGGAAAGAAATAATCAAGAATCAGACAGCAACAAGAGAGAGGCAGTGAGAAGCCGGGGGACTATTTTAGGTAATATTTGATAAATCACCTGCCTGACCTGATCTCCTCATAAAGGAGATGCTGTGGAGTTGATGTTCACATTTGACAACTCAGAAAACAGTAGGCTGCAGGGAGGGGGCAGACAAGGCTGGAGGAGTTAGCTGTGTGCTTTCAGAGCAGGTGCCCCCGTGGGGGACCAAGGCTGTTGGTTACAGGCTCACACAGGGCCACACGTGCAGAACTATACACAGGCCTAGAAACATCCACACCCACTGGGCATGAGATGGCCATGCTCATTCTTACACACAGCCACTCATACAGCCACAGGCACGTCCAACCCATGTTTCCACAAGTTACACATGAGACACTGCCCTTACCAGATCAAGGGCAATGGCAGTACACCTTCCTTGGTTAAGGAGCTATCCAGGTGGGCAAGAGAAGACGCCCAGCTGGCAGCAGGCACCTTAATTGTTGGCATTGTAATTTTCCAGAAGTTAGCTGCTCCCTTCTGCATCTTGCTTAGATCTTTGTGCTGCCCCAGGGAACTCCCCGAAGACCTATTTAGTAAGGATAATTAATTTAAATAATAGCCTTCTATGGAAGTGGTAAGATTGATGTTGCAAGAATGTTTCTAGAGTATGAGGTCTGGCTGCCCTATCTTGCATTTCCTAACATCTAAACTGCCTCCTGTCACCCCCAATAGAACCATCTGGGCACAGGTCAGCACCCCAGATCGCCTTCTATAAAATGGGGATGAAACATTACTGCAGTATCTGCAGATTCCACATTTGACAATTCAACCAACTGCAGGCCAAAAATATCTGAGAAAAAAAAATGCATCTGTACTGAACATGTACAGACTTTTTTCTTGTCATTGTTCCCTTGATGATCCAGCATACACCTATTTACATAGCATTTACATTATATTAGATATCATAAGTAGTCTGGAGATGAGGTAAAGTATACAGGAGAATGTGCATAGGTTCAATGCAAATACCACTGTGATATTTTACATCAGGGACTTGAGTATCCATGGATTTTAGCAGCTGCAAGGGGGTCATGAAAGCCATCTCCCACCCCCTGGACACTGAACAATGGCTGCCGTACCTACTTTCATTTCCCTCTCAGGATTGTAATGAAACTAAAATGAGATCGTTAGAGTGTTCTTCATTTTGTCAAATATTAGAGAAGGCTCTGGCTGCCACATAAATCCAGAAGGCCTCAGTTGGGATCCCTCAAGTGACCTCGGGCAGTGTTGAATCTCTGCTCCTTAGTTTTCTCATCTGTTAACTGGAGAGAGCTACTCCTTCCTCTGCTACGGTTTTAATGCATGAAGCCCTCAAATGTTCATATATTGAAATCCCTCCCTTCTAGATGATGGCATTAAGAGGTAGAGTCTTTGGGAACCTCATGATTAGGGTTTAGTGCACTTATGAGAGACCTTCCTCTATGTGAGGACACAGTGAGAAGGTGTCATCCATGAGCCAGTAAACAGGCCTCCCCTAGACTCTGAATCTGCCAGCATCTTGATCCGGGACTTCCTGGCCTCCAGAACAGTGAGAAATCACTTCCTGTTGTTTGTGAGCCTATGGCTTTTGTTACAGCAGCCTGACAGACCAAGACAGACTTCTACCCTCTCTACCTTGTTGTTTTTCAGGTCCATTGAGACAGTGCCTGGAAAAGTACTTTATCATTGTAACTTTTATAGAAGTGCAAGTCACACTGGATCACTATGCTGATGATGGCACCCACAGGACCTGGCCTTCCCCACGGTGATGCTGAAGTTAATTGGGGAATGGGCTGGCCACTGGGATGCTGGCACTGTAAGATTTCAGGAGGCCAGTGCCCTTCTAGTACAACATGCAAGAAGTCTAGCAGGGACTAGCACCTGTTGGAAGACGTCACTGGGGCTGTGATGTCTCTGTCCTGGACCTCACAATCAGAAAGGGGACAGACTAGATGTTTCTCCTAGAATTTTGACCACTGTCATAGACTTTACAATAAATCCAATCATACCATTCCTTCCTCTTCCACAGTCCTGGGGATTCTCTATAAAAAAGGGAGACCCTGTACATCTTTGAGAAATGATAATCCCCATGCCTCCTTGCATCTCCACAGTTCCAACTGCATGATGCCACATGGTGCTTCCAATTCCTGCTCTATAAACAGGGCAGTATTGGCCGTACAAGGAAATGGTGAAAACTCATCCAGAAAGACCCATACAGCCTGAGTGGCAGAACATGGCTCAGCTCGGCTCCTCACGAATGAGACGCTCACCACTGCTCACCAGCCTCGTGGCACATGGGACTTGCTTTCCTGCCTCAGCAAAATGACAAAGGGCCACATGTGAAGGAACGATGAGGACACTCAAGAATGGCAAAATGGAAATCTAGGAATGCCATCTGGAATTCCCCTATAACAAGTATCCCAAAGTTTGTGGTTTTCCATGGCTCACCCAGGGCTCAACCCCAAATAGGTCATAAAGTCCACCAGGCTGCATCCCTCCACCAGAACTCCACCATGCACTCTGCTATCTTTTGGGCCTCCATGAGCTTTTCTGACCAGTGGGAATAACATTTGTGCCATTGGAATGCCCTGAAAGAATAGATAAAGCATTGTGTGAGAAACCAGGGGTCCCAGCCAGCCTTTCCTGGGCCTCGTCCAGCCAAGGGGAGCTGGGCAGCTGGAGATGCTGTGGCTAACATGTGGGGAGGAAGGGAAGAATGTGCTGAACTGTTCTAACCTCCCCGTGTCTGTGGCTGCCAGATGTGGGGCCTGGTCAGAGCTCGCTCCTGCTCTCTTCTCTAAGCTTTGCCCATCCAGATGCCCCTGATGACCTGGGTCAGGGAGAAGAGACGGACCCCTGAGCCACAGAAAGGACAGCAACAGTGCCACCTTTCATCTCCAAGCCAGTTACTATCTTCCCCATGAGGGAAGATGGTCTGAGCATTTGTTCTTCCCTGAAATGTTTGTTGAGATCAACACGCAGGCGGGTTCAGAGGGAACCATGTAATGGAACATTGTCTTCCAAGTTCTGAGCTGTCTCCCAGGACTCCAGAAGGCCAACCATGGCTGCCTGCCCAGCAAGAGCCCCGTGCAGATCTCTGCAGCGTTGTCAGGATTCTCCCCATCAGTATCAACTCACTCCTCAGCCGGTGGACACACAAATCCTTCCTCTGACCAAGAAGAAATGTGTTGAGGCAGGAAGAACCCTGAACTAGGAAACAGGAATCCCAGGGTTTTGTCCACCTCAGCCACCAATTCATGTGTTAATAAATCCTCTTGTTTAAAATAGGATGAACAATATCCATTGTGCTTGCCTCATGGACTTGAATGAACTAAAGAGGGCAAAGTCATTTTGAACAAGGGATTAAAAGACACAAGCATGAAACATCTATGTTGTGCCAAGTGTCCTCTGCAGCATGGGCATACTTAAAGAGGTAGCTGTTATTGACTCCTTATTACACATGAGATTAAATAATATGCTCCAGGTCTCACAGCCAGTAGATGGTGAGGCCAGATCATCTGGGTCTGACTGCATCCCCGTCACCTGGGAGTTTCAAGAAATGCAAACTCCCAGACTCCATGTCCAATGTAGGGATCAGAGCCTGCATTTAAATAAGATCTCAGCTACCTGCTGGACACGATGTTGATTTTTTTCCCCCTAAGTGTTCCGATGCAAGCCCCAGTATGAAGTGCTATGAGCAGCATAATAATAGTGTCATTATTCCAGGGGCAAATTCTCCCTCCAGGAGAAGTTTTTGGAAAACTCATGAATGGCTGAAATGGAAATGTCCTGCCCTCTGTAGTAATTCAGAAAGTTAGAAGCCCCAAGTCCATCTAGGCTTCCCTGCATGGCACCTTTGGACAGCCTGATAGTCACCCTCTTCCCCCACCCACCTTGGCCCGCAGCCAGTTCTCCTTCCCCAGAGATGAGGCAGAAGTCCTGCCTCCTGCCTCGTTAGTTAGTTAGTTCCTTCGTTTGTTAGTTCGGGGACTTTGATGAGTTCTCCAGTTGGAAAGGCTGTTGAAAGTTCCTGGGGCCCAGGAAGGCTTTGAAGCCTTTGCCCTCTGTGGTTAACGCTGCCGGCCCCCCACAGGGTATGATTGGCCCCCGCCCCTCCTTGCTGGGCACAGAAGCCACTCCTGCCGGGTGCCCCCCGTAGGTGACTTGATCTCCAGGCTGGCACGAGGTGATCTGTCAGAGCTGCAGCTGCCTTGGCTGTGCCCCCCGCCCCCCCAGGAGCACTCCAGTCATTTAGTTCTGTGACAGGCTTGGAGCCAAAATTAACGGAGCTTCCTGTGGGCCCTCAAAGCTCTCCACCCACTGCTCTGGCTCACTGTCACTCAGTAGAGAGGCAGCAGGGAGCAGGCCCGGGCCCATTCTCCCTGCCCAACACCCTCCTGCTCCAAGAGAACAACACATCTCCCAGGAAGAAGCCAGCTGGGACTGGAGCGGGGAGGGGAACCTTCCCTTGGGTGTTCATGCAGGTTGTGCCCAGCACAAAGGGACAACAGCCGTGGAGCACTACAGACACAAACACATGGCTAAGGCCTGGGACACCTGAGCCACCTCCCACCCCTGGCTGGCTTCTCAGGGGCTAGGCCAGGTAGGCCAGCCCAGGGAGTGTCTGGTGGTAGTGTAGCCCACAAGCCCAAGTCTTGGAGTTGGACACACTTGGGTTCAAGTGAAGGCTTTAATAGTTCACTGTATGTCTTTCAAGGTAGTTACCCTCTCTGAGCCTCAGTTTTCCTATCTGTAAAATGGAGATGATAATGCACAGTAGTACCTACCTTATATAATGAAGACTTAACAAACATTAAGAGTTTGGCAGATGCTCATCTGCTAAATGTTAACAGTTTTGAAGATGCTCAACAAGTAGTAAGCACTTAATGAACTGTAGCCATCATTATTATTTTTTTAAATATGTACTTTTTAGTTGTAGTTGGACACAGTACCTTTATTTTGTTTATTTTTTTTAATGTGGTGCTGAGAATCGAACCTAGGGCCTCGCACATGCTAGGCGAGCACTCTACTGCTGAGCCACAACCCCAGACCCCCTCCCCGGACCCCGTCATTATTATTTTGTAGGCCTGTGTTAGTTAGCTTTCTGTCACTGTTAACAAGTACCTGAGAGAGCCAACTTATAAAGAGAAAAGGTTCATTGTGGCTTATAGTGTTGGAAGTTGCTGTCCATGGTTGTTGGCACTGTTGCTTTGGGCCTGTGTTGAGGCAGCGTCTTCTGACAGGAGTGTGTGGTAGAGCAAAGCCTCTTCCCTCATGCCCAGGAAGTAAAACTAAAGAGAAAGAAGAAGGGGTTGGGGTCCCAATATCCCCTTCATTCCTTCAAAAATACACCCCAGTGACCTCCCTCTAGGCCCCACCTCTTAGTTTCTACTATCAAGCTGAAGCTTAAGTCTTAAACACATGGGTCTCTGGGGAGCATTCCAGATCTAAACTAGAGCAAGGCCTGACCCTGCTTCTGAGCATAGAAGTTAAAAAGAATAAAAAGAAAAGCTATAAGCAAGAGTCAATGAATTTGGTTGCTCCTGCAACAGCCCCTCCTCTGAGAACCTACTGTGTGCAGAGTGTCTCAGTCCATGTAAGCTGCTATGACAAAAATACCACAAACCACGTGGTTTATACACAGCAGAAATTTATTTCTCACAGTCTGGAGGCTAGGAAGTCCAAGATCAAAGCACCAGCAAATTCCATGTCTGGCAAGAGTTCACTTTCAGGTTCATTGATGGCACCTTCTCACTGTGTCCTTGCCTGGAGGAAGAGGCAAACCACAGCCTCCCCTAAGCCGCTTTGATAAGGGCACTGAGTGCAAAGCCCTTATGACTTAATCACTGCCCAAGGGCCCCACCTCCTCATACTGTCACCTTGGGGGTTAGGATTCATTGTATGAACCTGGGGAGGGACACATCCATAGTCCACAGCACAAGATGTTGGGGAGGGGAGGTGTATGCTGAGGTCCAGCTCACAGAGGGAGGGGAGCCTGGTGCACCACCAGTGTAGATTACAGAGGATAAGTGCAGTGGGTGTGGGGGATGCTGCAGAAGCCGGGGGCCACACTCACACAAGTCTGAGGGGCCCTCCTGTAGGTTTCTAGGTGGGGGAAATGGCATCAGAACAGAGTCTAAGATGAGTTAATGAAGTCTAGAGGGGCTGGTGGGGCAAGAGGAGGAGGAGGGCGTCACAGGAAGGGCTGAGCAACTTGGCATTCTTGGGGACCTGCAAATGGTCCTCATGTCTGGCACCCAGGGAGGGGTTGGGGGCTTGGGGCAGGGCCAGGAAGCCCAGGACCTTGTGTGTGTGCCCAGAGCACATGGCGCACAGTGGGTCTTAGCAAATACTGTTGCTGAACGAAAGGATAATACTAAGCCTAAGGATTTTAAGCCAGGGAGTCACGTGGTCAGGTTTTTCATTCAGAAAACTCACTCTGGGGTGGTGGAGAGAGGATGTCCAGAGGGGGCCAGCTGACATGACACAGTGACTCAGGGGAAGGTGGACAGGGAGGGTTCAGGGTCATGGTGATCAGGGTGCTGTCATCCCCAGGGTGTCAGGCCCAGGCAGGAGTAGCCATCATAGAGGAAGGATGAGGTGGGATCACCAGGGTAGGGCTAGACTGGCTAAGACACAGTACAGAGATGTGGAAGAACAACCCAAGGGGTGGCAAGTCTGCTGGCTGAGGAAGCAAGGAAGAAAGTTCCAGGCCCTGTCCACAGGCACCCAGGCTGGGAAAGGCAGAGCAGCCTAGCTACCATCCGTTCTGCGGAGCAAAAGACCACGTCCAGCATCGTGCAGGCCGCCGAGGACAAAGCCGGTGCTAGACTCAGTGTTTGCTGATAAAAATGTCATGAGGCTCTCACTACATGGTTCTGCCTCCCTGGAGGAGAGCCTCCTGAGCAGATGTGTCCTGGAGAAACCCCCTCTGAGGTCACACATCGGTTGACACTCAGTGAAGAGGCAGCAGGGAGAGGACAAAAACGGTGAGAATGGAGATGGACCTCCTGTCCACTGCAATTCCCCTGCAGGACGAATGCTGGGTATGAATTCAAAATCAAAACTCAGCCAGTGGTGCCACATCTCACTTCATCTCCAGCCTTCCAGCAGAGGACTTTTGCATCCTAACAGCTCCCTGGAGTCCCCCTGCCCTTCAGGAGGTCCTGGATTTCCTCCTTAATGATCCCCAGGACAGTTTGAAACCTGTTCCCAGGAGACAGCAGGGACTGAGAGGCACTGCCAGCCCCTCCTTCGTGCTTGCAATGAAGGCATCCTGCAAGAAGGAATTCCGTGCTCTTCCACACAACTAGAGACCAGCACCAGTCCTGTCCACAGGCAGGCACCTGTGGGAAAGAAGGCCCAGGTCCTTCAGCAGGTGGCCTGCAAATGAGAGTAGGAGGATGAGCCCGGCATAGGACCAGACAGGAGAGGAAGAGCTGCCCGACAGAGGGTGATGAGCTTGCCCTCCCTTCTCCCAGGCCCCTCTTCCCACCCTCCCAGGTCCCTGCCAGGTCCCTCCCAGGCCACTGACCCCTTTATGCTTCTGCTCTAGGAACCAAGGTTCCAAAGTCCCAAGATGAAGGTACAATTTAGGCCAGGGAGGATGGGGTGTGCCTTGCAGACACCCCAAGGTCTTAGGCCTCCATCAGAAACATCAGAGACGACCCACTTCCAGAGAGTAAGGTCAGAAGGGGACAGACTGCTCCAGCCCACACTACAACCCCTTGTCCTTTCATTCAGTCACTCATTTAACACATTCTAAGCACCTACTGTGTACCTGGCATCAGACCAGCCTCTGGGAATGAGCGAAACCGGCAGGGTTCCTGCCCTCAGGAGGCTTCTAGCGGGCACCACTGCACCCAGCTTTGTGCCCTTCTTGGAGCCAGGCAGCAGGGGAGACCCAGTTGAATGGCTAGGACCTCTGCCCTCAGGAGCTCCCCGCAGGGGGACATGAGCTGGTGAGATGTGCTTTGCTCAGCATACACGATAGCCTCTACATCCTAAAAGGAAAGGGTTCCCTCGACCTCCCTCTCCCTCTCTTTTCTTCCAATACCCTTTGTACCTCTTTACTGCATTTTAAAACGATGTCTTGCTCTTTTCAGTTGCAATGGCAGTCCTTCTTTCTCCAGAAATTTCCACTCGTGACTGTAACTCTTGAGGAAAGGAGACTGGGGAACTAGGGGCTGGGGCTGGTGCTGGATGGGAAGGTGGCACAGCTCCACCACTTCGATTGTGACCATGGGGCAACACTCTACTCAATCCAGCCTTCTTTTCTCCATGGGGACAATGACTCTTACCAGGTGTGCTGCACAGGCTTTACACCTGATATCTCAGAGAATTCTCCTCTGGACTTGGAAAGGCTGACCAAGGGCCCACATTTCCATGGGTTGAAAGTAGCCAGCTTCACATTTGAACCAGGTTCACTCCAAAGTCCGAAGCCCAAATATCACCAGCACTGCTGTCACCAAAAGCGCTTCACCGAATTGAATCGGGGCCACAGGAGCCCACAATGAGGATTCCTCTCAGAATGCAGAGTCCTGCATGGAAAGTGCTCCAGGCCACAGTTCCAAGGCCCAGATGCCTCTTCCCTCACCCTGTTCTGGGTGGGGCCTCTCCTCCTCCCCCTGCAGCCCATTCCCTCTACCGAAGGCGGTGGGATGCCCAGGACAGCGCACTGTTGTTGTGAGATTCATTTACTCTAATAAAAGTTGAATCTCCTTGGCTCCATTTCCATCCACAAACCATCAATATTTCAGGACTATTGCTCAGCCCTGGGTGGCAGAAATGGCCCCCTCCGTGTCTGAACAGCGGCTTCCAGTTAAAAGTTCACCACAGAAAATTTGATGCCTAATAAATTGGAGCCTTCCCTGCTTTAAATCATTTTTAAACCACGATTGCCTCACAAAATATAATTATTACAAACTGGTCATTTGTAACAGAGAAATCTCATTAAAGCGATTCCATGCTGGAAAGGCAGGTGGGAGGGGTAGGCGAGGGGGCGGTGGTGGCGGGGGCAGGCGGGGGGCTGAAGGAGCGGGAGGTCTGGGGAAGGCTTGGAGAGGGCCGGGGGATGCTCTTAATTACAGATTGATTATTTCTGGTGATTGAGCATGGAATATAATCAACTCAACATTTCCAGGCTAGAGCAGAAGGGGTAGGAACAGGCAGGGTGACAAGGATTGAGGAAAATTCTAGACTCTTCTATTCTGAGCTAAGCAACTGATTCAGGGATGGGTCAGAGGGGCATGAACCAGGTGGCAGCAGACTCCCCCATCAGTCTTCGGCAGGTCCCTGGCCCTGGGAGGTGTCGGTAGGGCTGAGGAGCTGCCTGCCTCATCCACACAGGAAGGAGGCTACTCTAGTGCCAGAAGGGCTGTGGGCAGCTATCAGGGAGACAGGAGGCTGGACTTGGGGTCAAAGGGCCTGGGGTTAATCCCAGCTCTGCTTCTCTGGAGCTGGTCCTGCAGGGAATTGATTCTCCTAAAGCACCCCAAGCCACATTCCCAGTGACTGAAATGGTCATCTTCCAGCCCCATAGGCCTGCGGGGAACCTCACCCTAGGGGAACCTTACCCTAGATGGTGGCATATATGTAAATTACTTTGCTTGGCTCAGAGAAGACTCTGGGAATCTGGCAAACTTGCATTTCCTGTCAAAGATTGTGAGAGGTAGAAAGCTGCTGCGAGACCAAGTAGTGGATCCTATAGTGCATGCCTGTCAGCCCAGGGACTTGAGAGGCTGAGGCAAGAGGATCTCAAGTTTGAGGCCAGCCTAGGCAACTTCTTCAGACCCTGTCTCAAAATAAAATAAAAAAGACTGGGGATGCAGATCAGTGGTAGAGCATCCTAGGTTCAATTCCCAGTACCCAATCAATCAATAAACAAACAAACAACAAGACACACTTCTCTTCCAGGGAAGGTCCTGGGGGTTTTCTTCTACCGAGGAAGAAGGAGGTTCTGGCCACAGAGAAGCACCTGTGCTGGCTGCCTGGCCGCTGCTGGGCTCTGGGTGTGATCACGTAGTTAGTCAGCATCTTGGGTTTGTTTCTTTGTTGTTTTGTGGTGCTGGGGATTGAACCCAGGGCCTAGCAAGTGCTCTGGGTGGGTGCCTCTGCATGCTGTCCCATTTGGGGGTTTTCATCCTCTTCTGTCACCTATCCTGGGCGCTCTGGTAGGAGCTGGGGAAGCCACAGGCCCATCTCCTCCATGCATCTGGGAGGCTGCAGAAGAGGCCTGGCTGAGAAGATGGGGGGAGGTCCAGAGCCTCCTAGTTCTGGTCCTCAGCTCCGGGCCTATGGAGACCCATGCCTCACGCTCTCCCCTTCCTTCCTCCAGGCCTCTGCCTTCCAGCCTCGTTTCTGAGGTGACATTCAGCAAAGCCCAGAGTGCCTCCTGTCAGCCTTGGTCATGGGCTTGGATTAGCACTCTGAGAGCAGGACCAGAAAGTCCTAACTCCATACGGCCCTCAGGAACCCCAGGTGGAAGCAGCTCACTGGCTCCTGCATCGTGGTGGGAGCCTCAGTCCTCCTTGGAGGGTCCTTAGGAAAGGTGAAAGCCATTCCCAGGGGACAACGGCCTCATAGCTCCAGGAGGAGGCCACTGACTGTCAACCCAGCTTTATGTGAGGCCAAAGAACAGGGACTGAGGGCATGTGGTCATTCATGGGAGCACAGGTGTACAGAGGGCTCCCGAGCATGCCCTCTATCCTGCAGAAGCTTCCTAAGGGCAGGGACACAGATGCTCCATTTTCCTCTGTCCCTGCCCTACCCCTGGCAAAACCTACACAGAGCAGACACAGATCTCCCCAGACACCCTCAAACCAGACTTCCACCATATACTGGGTTTGAGACCATCATTTCCAACTGCGTGGCCTTGAGTAGGTCACTTAACCATGATGGTAACAACTGTTCTGCTTACTTCAGGAGGACACAAGTTTGGCATGGTGGGATTAACAGGAGTTTGTCCATTGTGATCCTCAGTACTGACTAGCCCTGGTCCTGGTGGGGGAACAACAGGGTGCCAGAGAGTGCACCCTCCTTCTTAGAGCTCTGGCCTCTGATTTCTTTGGTCTTCCCTGTCTGACCCCTGGAGAAGGAGGAGGTGTCCAGGTCACGCCTGCCCCAGGGTCTCCACGTCCCACACTTTTCATATCCCTCTGGGATTGGCCAGCCAACACAGCCCCCTATAGTCTGGACAGTTTGCGGGTGGGAGCCACGGGTGGGTAGAAACCAGGAGCCCAGAGAAGTGACACCTGTGAGCATGTTGGAGCAGCCATGGATGCCTGGGTAGGCAGAGGCCTCCCCTGCTCTGAAATAGCTCTACAGCTCTGTGGGGGGTGGGGGGGACAGACCAGTCCACGCAGCCGGGAGTGGGAGCTGCCTGAGGGTTGCCAGGGAAACCATGGCTGCGGGAGCCCCCAGCCATTTGCCTCTTCACCATGGAGACAGTGAGCTGTGGGCAGCAAGGGTGGCGGAACAGGTGGCCCCCACCACGGGCTTCAGGAAACCACAGCGCAGCCTCGGCCCATCGCTGGGGGGGGGGGGGGGGGAGCGGCCCTGGGATCAATTTTCCGATTACAAAACCATGTTCAAATGTCAATTCCTTCTCTCCTGCTTGTGAGCTGCCCCTGCCCATTTCGTCAATCCATCCCCCTCCTCTCTCCTGTTCCTGGCTAGGGTCTCATGCTAGCACAACTCCGGTCTTTGAAGAATGAAATTTGGCAGCAGTCGAGTGCCTAATATGACCTCATCCTGTCTGGTGTTTTCGGAAAAAATCGACTTCTGAAAGGGAGATAGGGGTGCTTAGGGTGAGACACCTGGAAACCCAGCCCCGGTGCCTGTGGGCGTGCAGCCCAGCGTGGGGATGTCCCGGATGTTGGGTGTGGGGCTCTTCTTCTTGCACCAACCCCAGCCCAGCTCATTACTGTCTCTAAGGAAGACCTTCGGCTTGGCCAGCTGGCAGGTTCCCAAAACTCTTCAAACTTCTCGCACCAACACTTCCCTTCTAGTCCTCTTGAGGTGCAGAGAGGTGGCTGCTGCAAAGTGGGTCAGGGGACTCACAGGAGTGGACTACTTATCCACAGTACCCAGGACAAATGGCTGCCTCTAGGAAGGAAACGTGCCTCCCAGGTCCCCAAACCAAGGCCCACCAACCCTTTCGCACTGCCACCTACGTCCCTGCTCTGGATGACTGGGCTCACGAAAGGGGAGAGGTTCTCAGCAGCTCCTCAAAAAACACCCCAGGCCTGCCTCAGTGGGAGAAAAAGCCCCTTTCCATCTTCTCATCCTGCCCCTCCCACTCATCTGCTCCCCAGGCTCCAGAAATGTTGGGTTTTGTTTGTTAATGTTGCTCAAGAGTCATTGGCAATTTCTCCGGATAAACAGAGGACTCGGAGATTTAGACCCATAAAACTCACCAATTTATAGGGAATGGTCCATGCCCCACCTACCTCCTCCTACATCGCTGCCCTGCCCCTCCACTGGGCTCCTCACACAGGGACATGACCATGCCTCTTGACCCCTCCTACTCAGGTACCAGGTGGTCAGCTAAAATGACCTACCCACTTGTCTGTCCCACCCACCCTGGCCATCTGGCCATCTGCCCATCTGACCGACTCTCAGAAGTATCTCTTGCCCGTTTGATGTTCAAGCCCTTGGTTGTGACAATCATATCTGATCATTAATAATGCAATAATAGAATAGTGACTGGAGAGACACTTGGATAATCAGCTAGCACAGGCTCATTAGTGGCACAGAACAATCACAGCGATGTAATAACAGATCCCAGGAAATTTCAATTAAACCTGGAACTTTGTTAGGGTTTCATTTTATTTTCAGCAAGGAGAAGGACAGTGTAATTGCAATCAACTAAAGCCAATGCAAATCTCTTCCAAAAGAGACCCCTTCCCCTGGGTATGTGAGAGAATTAAGCCTCGCTCTTCCTTAGCTCCTGCCCATCTTAATTCTGAGCTGCTTAATGAACTCCTTCTCTGCCCTAAAGAATGTTCCAACTGAGTCTCTGGCTTCACTTAACAACGGGATCATTCTGGCCTCTGGCTGTATGATAAAGAAGCTGATGCTAAGAATTTGCATTTAGTGAGAGCTCAACACGTGCCCAGCACTGTGCTTACTCCTTTATGGGGGTTTTATCATTTAAACCATGATATAGCTTATTGAGGTTCTGATTAATATTATCATCATTTGACCACTGAGTCTCAAAGAAGGTAAGAAACATGCTCTGGGTAACATATTTCTAACTATTAGTGGTGCTGCCAGAATGCAAAGCCAGACTCGCCTAAGTCCAAAGCCCGTGACGGCTTGTACACTCTCTGTTTCATCTCTCTTCTCTCCCTCCTCCTTTTCCTTTTCTCTTCCTCCTTTCCTCCTCCTCCTCCTCCTTTTTTTTTTTTTTTCCTCTCTCTCTCTGTCTGGATTAGGCATCAGGCGAGACTTGAAAATGCTCAAGGAGTGGGGCAACCCAAATACTACACAGCACAGGTCTCTCCTATCAGGTCCTTGGTCTCCAGCCTACAGTGAGCAGCTGGGGAAAGGTTTTCTTGGGTTTTTTTTTTTTTCTTATTTTTTTTCTTTTTTAAAATAGCTTCCCTGAATCGTGCCTCCAAATCAAACCACCTAATCAGAATCTCTGGGGATGGAGCCCAAGCATTACATTTCTTCAAGGCTCTTTAAGTTAATTGAAAACCCACTCTGTTGTCCATTTGGAGTGGTGGGTTGCCTGTAGGTTAAACTTACAGGCTTTGGGGCTGGCTCTGGCTTAAGATTTGTGCTATTCATGGCAAAGTATTAACGTATCTCAGTTCCAGTTTCCTCACCTGTTAACCAGGGACCCTATAAGGACCCTGTGAGATGATTGTTGCAAAGTGCTCCGCTGAGTGCTTGGAAAAATGAGCTCTCAGAAAAACTGCTTTAGTTATTTTTTGATTTTTAAGTAAAAATTCTAGTTTTGGGTTGGGACAGACCTGGACTCCAATGCTAGATTTTGGACTTCACTCTGTATGTGGCCTTGAGTTTGACTTCTTTGAGCCTTGTGTTCTCATTGATAAAGAGGGTGCTAATAGTGGCCTCTCAGACAAAGATATAAAAACAAGGTCCCTGATGTTTTCCACTCCAACTACAGCCTGGGTCTCAGCCTGGAGGCCACATGCCCAGCCAGCACAGGGTCAGGTCCAGAGTGTCCCTGTTCCCACAGATTCTGTCCCACACCCAGCCCAGAGGAGCCCTTCCCAGGTGCTCTTGCTTTTTGATAATGAATTTCATCATCCTGAGCTCCACTGCACCAAAAGGACAGGACCCATCATCCACTGCTAGATCAAAGCTGGTCACCCAGGGTGGACAACATTGCCACTGACCATGACAAGGGCCATGTGCCATTTGGAGGGAGAGAAGGAAGCACCTCCCTGGGTGAGATCAGAGTGAAGGGCTGTGGAGAGAGGAAGGGATGGAGGTGGTGGGAGGAGAGAAGAGAGAACATATCCCCTCCCTTCTCCCTTTCTCCACCCTCATCCCTCCCAGCTCATCCACACCCTCACCAGGTCCCTGAAACTCTTCAAGGGGCGGCTGTGGCACAGAGACCAGAACTTCTTACAGAAACTATGTATTGGAATTCTGTTGCTGCCCTTGCCAGGTGAACTGCCCAGCAAGCCAGGACACCTTCATCACCACCCACCTGGGGACATGCAGAAGCCCATATCTTCAGGACATTAATGATGTAATTAACTCTGAGTTCAGGTCAGCATAGCCTGGAAGACCCTTTTTCGGTGATTAGAGAAGGGACAGATGATTCCTGCCCCCCAAAGAGTAATATTAGAGAAAATGAATGAGATTTGACACTGACCTCAGAAGGCACCCCACCCTGCCCCAGGCCCTGGAGGGAAGATGCCCCCTCCCAACTCTGCGCCTCCCTCACCTGGTATTCTGGGCAAGAAGTCGGCCGGTCCTCAGTCCACTCTGAAGTACCCCAAGCTCCATGCAAACGAGAGTCTGTTTGAAGCAAAAAAAAAAAAAAAAAAAAAACCAAAATCCCTTAGCAATTACCTGGAGAAACAGGATGGAGAGTGCTTGGAACAGAGAGAGGAATTTATTTATTTGTTCTCTGTGCTTTGAGTTAGTTTTAAATTGTCCTCCTATAGATAAAGGCATCTCTCCAACCGCTTGGCCCCAGATCGCAGCAGCTAATCTGCATCCGGTGGATCAAAATAGCCTTCAAACCAGATGGAGACCCAGAGCACACTAGGAAACCAGAACCGGTTCTGAGTACTCAGAGTGGGGATTTAAGAGTCACGTGAAGCCTTCTTGGGATTTTCTGGGGCAAGGGTGGGAGGGTGGGGGGGGGGTGGGGGACCAGGGATTTCCAGGACCAGGAAGATGCTGGAGGGAGGAGAGAAGCAGTTAAGGAAGGGAAGCGAGAGCTCTCTCGGACACTCTCGTATCATTTTCTTCCAAACTTGAGTGGGAGCAATTATTCAGGGGGTCAAGCTGTCAGTGTGTCTGCGGTACACAGCAGGAGAATGAGGGCTCTGTATGTTTCCTAGAGACAAATGAAGGAGATTGGGGAAGAGGCATAGGCTCTGCAGCCAGACCTGGTGATGTGCCACCAGCAGAATTTTGGATGACATGATTTGCTCTCTTGAGCATCCGCTTCCTGGTCTGTAAATTGAGACTGTACTGTTTATCTCTTAGGGTTTGGGTGAGGATTGAATTAAAGAATGTGGAACGTCCAAGTCCAGGTCTGGCACTTTAGGAACTGATCAAATGTTAGTTCCCAGTCCCCACACCCATTCTCTGGAACCCATCTTTGGGAGGGGTTTTGGAGAGGATGGTAAACTTTTTGCCTGGTGTAGGAGGAGTGGTTCCATTTGGATCCCTGCACAGTCTTGACACAAACTTCAGTCTCCTCTCTGGACCTGCCTGTCCCTCCCTGGACACCAGGGTGATTTTCAGGTCAACAGATGGGCTGCTTGTTTCCAGAGGCAGATCCTGCAGAGGGCAGGGCATGTCGGTTTTGCTTACCTCTGTATGCCCAGCGCCAAGCACGTGCCGGGCACGCAGCGGGCACTCAGCAAGCACCTGCCGATGGAGGGACTGAGTGAATGAGCCATTGCATCAGACCCTCCCTGTGACTGGAAGAGGACAGAGTGCAGGCATGAGTGTTGGCTGATGCCAAGGATGGAGCTTTGGAACAAGGGAAGTGACTATTATGTTGCCTACAAGAACTTCGCAAAATGTTCCCATCTGGCAGCTCCCCAGCCCCAGACCTGAGTCCCTGGCTTAGGTAACACTCAGAAAGAAGCACCAGCCAGGCTGCCCTGTCTTGGGCTGTTTCCTCTGCTTTCCTCTGATCCCCAGTATTGCAGGACCCCCATGGTGGGGGGCAACCAACACACATGGGGCACCCCAGGAGTAGGAGGATCTCCATTAGTACCTGCAGCCTCAGCTTGTTTCCAGAGACCCTTTTGCCCCTAGCCCTTAATAGCCCTTGGAGAGTTGACCCTTCAGTCCTCCCAGTCCTCAAAATGAGGGAGGAGGAGCAGGGAGGAGCTCCAGGCCTTTGTGTCCCTCGGACATCCTCCCACTCAAGTGCTCACACTTCATGTGAGTTGGCGGCAAAGAGAGAATGAGCAGGAAGGGAGGGCAGGCAGCGCTCAGGAGAGAAAGTGTAGGCTGAGGGCTGAGGGGGCAAGAGGACAGCCACATCCCCCCTTGCCATTGCCAGGACTCTGCTGGCCTGAGGACATGAGGGCAACCCCATCCAGGTGCTCCCTGTCTGACCCCAACTGACCCATCAGGCAAAGGGAAGGGGAGTTGGAAAAACGAGCAGCCCTGACTGCTGGCCTCATCTTGACTTTGTGCTTCAGAATCTAAATTGTCTAAAATTTCTCCAGTGAGTCACCTCGAAAATCAAGAACCGGAAGTTAGGGGAAATGCTTTAGTTGAAATACTCTGCCTCTAGCAAACTTGATCTCTGAATTGGGAATAACAGGAATGATTCTGGTGCTGCAGGACCTGGGTCCAGCCTGGGGGTGTCTGTTTGGGCCTGTTCTCCCACGGCGCAGGAGCTCCTTGTGGGCTGGAGTCGAGTCATTAGCAGTTCTGACCTCGTGTGCCCAGCACAAGGCCTGAGAGGTGTTTGGTGTTGGGACAATGGCAGGAAGTGCAGGTGGGAGCAGGTGCTAGATCCCTGGACAGGGTTCCTGCTGGTCCTGGGGATCCTGGAGCCCAGTTCCCACCCTTCTGGTCAGAGCAGAGGAAGGGACTCCAAGACATCCCACCTGAGCCTTACCCTTCTCACCCACCCTGCCCCACCCAGGGCCCCCTCTGCAACACAGCCCAACACTCCTCACGGCAGGCTGCCCTCCAGGTCCTGGCCTGGCGTCCTGCTCACATGTTTTTCCTCCAGCTGTCCCCTGGGACAGTCAGGACTTAATGAACTACTGAGTTGCCGAGGTAGCCTTTGATCCCAGCAGTTCAGTAGAAGAAATCAATACAATTAATGGAGAAAAATCTAGGTTGCGATGTGGAGATTGGGGTGGGCCTTGTGGCCACGTGCCTGCCTGCCCACCTGCTGGAATTGGAAGAGAAGGCACAGAAGGAATCTGGGCCTGTCTCCCAGGACAGAGCCCTGCCTCTAGGTAGTCAGAACCCTAGGACACTTCCAGACCTGGGCTGGGCAAGGGTCAGAGATGAGAGAGGAGTCTGAATAGGCAGGAAATGCTAGGAAGGAGGGCAGCTGGCTTGGTTGAAGGGAAGCTGGGGAGGGAGAGGGCACAGAGAGGAGAAGATGGGGAGAGGCTGGCGTGGAGCAGAAGAATTAGTGAGCTGCAGCTTGGCAGTTGGCAGTTGGTCCAGTGATCCTTGGAAGCCAGCTTAAAGCCCATGGAGCTTGAGGTAGATGGTGTGGCAGTAAAGGGCACCACGGGGTCCACTGGGATGGAAATAAGTAAGCAGCGCAGCCCGAGGCCCTGAAAGAAGAGAGCCATGACAGTATGCACCCCACACGGTCCGTCTCGCCCGCCCCATGCCAGCCCCAGGTTTGCCATGCCCCCTGCCCCTCGGCAGGCCCCAGGACGGGCCCTGCTATGATCTGTGGGCATCCTCCATCCTTGGTCACAGTCCCAGCCAGGAACACCTAGGTGGAGCCCCACCCAGCACACTCCGCAGGCCAGGCCGGGCCAGCTCTCACACCTGGAGAGGTGAGGGAGAGCTCCGTGAGGCACTCCCTGTCACAGCCACCTGAACAAGGAGTCTGAGTACACAGATGATCCGCGTCCTCCATTGTCTTCCCCCACCTCACCCCAGCTGGGCCCCTGCCAACAGGGGGAGGGGGAGGGGCAGGGCAGGTGTTCTGGGGCCTGGAGCCAGAAGACTGTTCTCAGAGGGGCCGGGACGGGGATCTGACGTCAGGGAAAGGTGCCAGCCAAGGGGGTGCGTGCCAGTGGGACTTGGTGGAGGCAAGTCCCAGCAAGGCCACTTGCTCAAGCACCTGAAACCAGCAGCCTTGTTTCCTCCCCAGCTCTGAACCCGGCTGGAGCTCCCTTGGGACTTCCCACCAAGTCACCCCTGTCCCGGCTAGGGATTGAGATGGGCTCTGTGATGCTTCCCAGGAACTGTGACTCTCATAAGAATAGGACAGACCCTGGGGACTGGGGTCTGCAGTAAGTCTAGAAGAGGTGGCAGAGCTACCGTGGCTTTGGCCAAGGCTGCCCAAGTCACACTTTCAAGAGTTGTGATTCACCAAGGCCAGAGTGAGAACTGGCCTCCAACCAGGAGACTCAGTCAGCTACTCAGAGCCTAAACCTAGGGCAAGTCATGGAATCTCTCCAAGCCTCAGTTTCCTCACCTGGAAAATGGGCATGCTATATCCACTTCCCAGGTTCATTGTGAGTATGAATGGAAGCCCAGTCTGGAGTGTGTAGCAAGGTATCCAGGCACCCTCCTCTGTTCTCTTTTCCTCTTTCCTCCTTCCCTCTCCCTTTCTGGATTTCATTTTCCTGAATTGAAAAAAGAAAGATAAACAGAAGTGGTGTCTATTGTGTCTACTCACCCCCCATTTCCAACTCTTAATTCACTTCAATAATCTCTAGTGGCCCAATGGAGCAATCAAACACATTCTGCATAACACCCCTTCACCACACACACACACACACACACACACACACACACACACACACACGCTCCAGGCACACGGACTCTGCATCAAAAAATAGAATTTCAGCCCTGGGTGACACTTGCCCTTTGAATTTAGCATTCATAGGTTTTTCAGGAACAGTTCTGACTTACACCTGTTTGTCATCCAAACAGTGACATTTTTAGAATGAAAGTGTTGCCAGGACAACAGGTATAAACCAGGAATGTCCTGGGAACCCTATGAATACTCATCAGGACCTGTTCTATTAAGTGAAGAAACTTCTGCCCAGAACCCTGCCTGGGATGCACACCATCATTCTTAGGAGAGCCCTGTGCCCCAGGCTCTCTGCCCCTTCCCTGGCCTGTCAACACACAATGCTCGCTTCTTTCTTCACCATCAATTGCTGCCCTAGTGTCACCTATTTGCTTCTCTGTGTCTCATACTCACCGTGAGCAACTTAGGCATGCCAACTCTGCCTGGCATGTAGTAGATGCTCAATAAATGTGTACGGAAAGAAATACCCACCTAGAAGAGAAAGCTAGGCAGAGAGTAGGGGTTAACATAGCTCCTGGAGGGAGCTGGAAGAAATCAGCTTAACAGTAAAGAAGAGAGCTGTTGTTTCCAACCAGGCAAGTCGGAGCATCTTTGGCCCCCTCCCCTCCACCCTCCATGTGCACAACTCTGCGAATGGCACCTGGTGGTTGGCCAGAGCTGACATCTTCATGCCTGCAGGTGACGAGTCAAGAGGACACTGAGTGCTTTGTTGAAATGCTTTCAGAGTTAGAGACTGTACCCAAAAGAGTGAAGGCAATTCAGAACCACCTCCTGGGAGGGTTCCCCATTTCCCCTCCCTGGCTGCCCCCCTCCACCCCAACACTGGCATCCAGAGTGGGTCCCCTGTATACTCTAGCCAGCTGCCTGGGTGCTGTCACTTGTCAGTTGACAATGGAGAAGGATGTTTCTCTATTTTCTAGCTCAGATGAGCTTTCGAAGACGCTATCTGGCTGTGATATAAATCCATTGAGAAAGCCCTGGAGGGAGCCCCTGCAAAGCCCTAAATTGGACACTAAAAACAGATAAAAGCTGATGGTTTAAAGGCTTTATGTGAGCTCCATTTGGGGGAAGGAATGAAAACAGGGATTTAGTTTGTCCTCTCCTACCACATACTTGGGGCAGCTGTGGCCTGAGGTCTTAAATACTTTGCGTCCCAATTGCATGGATCTGAGGAGTAAGGAGCCAGTGAGAGACGCAGGCACTCCATCTACACAACAAGCCCTACTCCCCAGTCCCCCTTACCCCTCACCCCACAGCCCTGCTCTGACACCAAGTGCAAGGTCAGGACTAAATGACCCAGCCCTGCGCAGCCCCCAGCTGCCCCAGGGAGCACCCAGTGTTTCTGCAGCTCCAGGCCCTGGTCTCCTCGGACCCAGGTGGTGGGTGGCAGGCTAAGCAGAAAGACATTGCTTCCCACCTGGCTTCCACCCCTCTTGCCTCTCTGCCTCTCTTGGTCACTACCCTGTAGCCAAAGAAAATTTGGAATTTGGGAGAATAGAAAGGCCAGAATGAAAATTCCAGAAGGTTTTAGCCCAACACGCAGCACACAGGGATGTCTGGAGTGACGAAGGACACAGGACAATCTCGTAGCCTCTCTTTGAGGTGAATAATGAAAGCGAGGCTATTCCAATCAAGAGGATAGGCCGTCACTTTCTCCAAATAGAGCCTCAGTGGCTGGAGGGGTAATGCCACTCCTGTTCAACTCAATGGTTCTCAATCTACACCCTAGAATTTCCCAGGCAGATTTTTTTTAATCCCAATGCTCAGGCCATGCCCCAGGCTAATCACTCAGAATTTTAGGGCTGAGACCCAGGCAGCAACATTCAAATTGGTTCCACCATTTTCCAGGTGATTTCACTGTGCATTTAATGTTGGACCACTCTTCTAATCCACTAGGCCTGCTAATGAACACCAGAGGGTAGGATCAAGGGCTCCCATCTTTGTCAAATCCCTTCCCACTCCTGCCTTAACTCCCACCCTTTGATTTAGACCTTTAGTGAAGAGATGTCCATTGATGAAGGTCAAGTTAAGAATCTACCCTTCCCTTCCTACTAGGCAGGGTGAGCCTGACACAGGTCTAATCTGCATCAAGATTTGCATGGTATGGAAGCAGTTTGAGGTCATGTCAGATCTGGGCGGGAGGCTGGGAGTCATATAAGCCAACCTCCCTCCTATCTTACAGGTGGGGACACAAAAGAGACTGAAAGTGAGATGTCACCCTCACTGAGATGGTCAGTGAGCACTTATCTGAGTCCTGGATTCTGTCCTTTATGCAATAGTGTCTAGCTTGAGGGTTCCAGATCCTTGGGAATTCTAGCTCTTCCATCAAATGCTGAAGGCCTAGAAAAGCAAAACCTTCTGATTTCTGAAAACCCCTCTATGAATGCGTTTCCGAGGGAGGAGAAGAGGAAGAGTCATAGCACCATGTTGATCAACGCTGTCTAGAACCTTGGTTTTGCCATTTAGAAGCTCTGTGACCTTGAAGGCCATCTTAACCTTTCTGAGTTTCTGTTCTACTTATTTATAAGCTAGGAAAGTATTAATTATCACACAAGGTTGATAAGTAATACTTTGATGAGATTGAGCCTGTCGAGTACTAGGGCCACACCAACAGCTTAGCAAAAGCTACTCATCCCTTCCTTCCCATGTCCTTGTCTTCTCCTAGAATCAAGGAAAAGCTTACTTCTTCCTCTGCAGTGTAGAAATTGTGTCCCCAAAACAACATGGAATCTTGGGGACCTACCCAAGATAATCTCCTGGGTTACAATAGGAAGCGTGGGTTGAGATCCTTCAAGGTTCATAGCATTGCCCTCAGGAAGTCACACCTCTCAGCAGAAGGTTCTGAGTTCCTGGCTGGCCCTGACCACTTGAGATATGGCATGTTCGTGTCCCTTGTCCTAACTGGCCTGGAATTAAAGGGAAATAGTACGTGATTTTTTCAACAAGTCACACCTGATGGCCTACTCCATACTGGGGATAAAGGAGGGACGAGCCACACATGGTCCCTGCTCTCCCAGAGATTCCAGGTGAAGACAAACGTTTGACAAATGACTTCAGTTCATTGATGATTTCATCTGATTTTGTGTCCCCACAGTATTCACATATTAAAATCCTGACCCTCAAGTGATAACATTAGGAGGTGGGAGTTTTAGGAGCCCTCATGAATGGAATTAGTACCCTATAAAAGAGGCCCTATTATGGTTAGAATGTGAGGTGTCCCACACAAGCTCACGTGTGAGACCATGCAAGAAGGTTTGGAGGAGAAATGATTTGGGTTATAGCCCTAACCTGATCAGTGGATTGATCCCTGAAGGATTAACTGAGTGGTAACTGGAGGCAGGTGGGCTGTGGCTGGAAGGAGTAGAGAATGGGAGGCGTGGTTATGGGGTATATATTTTGTTATCTGGAGAGTGGAAATTCTCTCTCTGCTTCCTGATCATCCTGTGAGCTGCTTCCCTACGCCACATGATGTTCAGCCTCACCCGAGCACCAAGGAATGGAGCCCATGGACTGAGACCTCTAAAACTGTGAGTCCCTAAATAAATTTTTCCTCCTCTACAGTTGTTCTGGTCAGGTCTTTTAGTCACAGCAGCAAAAAGCTGACTAAAACAGGCCCCAAGGTTTGCCTTCCCGCTTTCCATCGTGTGAGGACACTGTGGGAAGACGGCTGTATGGATCAGGAAGCAGGCCCCAGCAGACACTGAATTTGCCCGCCCCTTGCTCTTGGATTTACGTCTCTAGAACTGTGAGAAGTACATTTCCATGATTTATAAGCTCCCCAGTGGGTGGTATCTTGGCATAGCAGTCCCAATGGACAAAATTAAAAATGGTAGCTAGAAGTGCGGGTGCTACTGTAATGAACACCTAAAAACTGGGGAAATGGCTTTGGAAGTGGGTAATGGGTAGAGGCTGGAAAGGTTTTGAGGTGCATGCTAGCAAAAGCCTACTCTGCCATGGACCTGTTCTTAAAAAGGCAGGAGAAAGGAAGGCTCAGAAGAAGAGAAGAACCATAAAGAAAATTTCAGTTTTCTTAAAGAATATGTAAGTGTTCATGAATAGAATGTTCAAAGAAATATGGAGGGTAAAGGCCATTCTTATAAGGTCTTAGAAATAAGAGATATATTATCAGAAATTAGAAGAAGGGCAATTTTTATTACAGAGTGGCCAAAAACCTTGGCTGAATTTTGTTCATGTTCTAGTGTTTTCTGGAAATGCTATTTGGCTGAAGAAATTTCTAAGCAAAAGATCGAAGGCACGACTTGGCTTCTCTTCAATGCTTGCAGTAAAATGTTTGAAGAGAGAAATGATTTAAAGATAGAATTTTTAATAAACAGGGAAGTAGGATTTAAAGATTTAGAAAATCCTTAGCCTATTCATGTTGTAAAACTTGAGAACGTGTGTCAGAGAGAAAACACCAAAGTTTGGTCAAAAGGCCAAGTGACCATTTGATAAGGAGATTAGGCATGTATTATCCAGGTGTTATTCATCAAGATAATAGAAGAATGACCCTGAAGACATGTTGGAGATTACTGGAAGTGCCCCTTCTATCTCAGATCCAGAGTGCCAGGCCTGGGAACAGAATGACTTCAAAGAAAAAGCTATAGACACTTGTGGGGCCTGGGGTTTGCTGCCTAGAACCACCTCAAGGCTCTGCTCCCACATTCTGGCACAGCCGGCCTCAGCTACCCCAGGTTTGGCTCCAGCAGTTCCAGGAGTGGTGTGGCCTTGATAGTTGCCCCCAGGAGGGCACAAACAGTAAACTGTGGTGTCATCCATGCAGTGCCACCTCTGCCAGTGCACAGAGCACATAAGTCATGTGGCTACCTGCACCTAGAGAGTTCTCGCCAAAGCAAAGCCTAGCGGAGCTGTGGGCAGAGCCCCAGCAGGCCATGCCAGGCTGGGAGAGCTCCTGGCACCAGACTCCACCCCAGGAGAGCTACAGAGCAAAGCTCTGCCCCAGTAAAGTCATGAGGTTAGGACTACCCAGAACCTTGGGGGCCCAGGCCCTGGCCTAGTATGTCTGGAAGATGAACATCAACTCAAAGTAAAATCAGGTCTTAAGATTTAATGTTTGCTCTGCTAAGCTTCAAACTTACTTGGGGCCTATAACTCCTTTCTTCTTCCCTATTCTTCCTTTTGGAATAGGAATATCTGTTCCACTATTGAATTTTGGAAGCACATCATGTTTGATTTCACAGGTTCACAGCTGGAGAGCAACTTGCTTCAGGATGAATCCTACCTTGCATCTCATCCATATCTGATTTAGATGATATTTACATGAGACCCTGGATTTCAGACTTTAGAGTTGAAATGAGAATAAGGTAAGACTTTGGGGGTTAATGAGATGGAATGGATATATTTGCATGTGAGAAGGACAAGAATTTGGGGTAGGGGGAGCCAGGAATAGAATGCTAAGGTCAGAATGTTTGCCTCAATTCCAAATTTGCATGGATGAAATCCTAACCCACAAGGCCATGGTGTTAGAAGGTGGGGTGTTTGGTCAGGTGATTAGTCCTCAGGATAAAGTGGGGTGAATGTTGCGATGGGGGAGAGAGAAGGAGCTTAAGCAGTAAATAAGGAGACTTGCCCAGACTTGGAGGAGGTCAGAGGAACTTCCTGGAGAAGATGACTACTAACTGGAGAACTGAAGAACAGGTAGGACTCATCTATGAGAATTCCAGGGGACAGAATGGTGTTCTTGGCAAAGGGAAGAACACAGGTGGTAAAGACTACAGTGAAAGAGAACGTTGTGTTTTCAAAGATCTGGCAAATTGAGAAGATCTGGCAAAATGAGAATTGTTGAGAGATGAGACTGGAGTTGCAAGAGTCAGATCATGACTCTTCTGGTCCCGTAGTTCTCAAATTGGAGTGTGAATCAGAATCACCAAGAAGGCATGTTAAATATGGATGGCTGGACCCCACTCCAGAATATCTGATTTTCTAGCTGTGAGAAATAGAAAGTTAGGTGGTCCATTTCCTTAGCCTTAATTGGGACATAAGATCCAATTGTAGCCATTTTAACTATAACACTTCCCTTTGCCCACCCCAGTTTTAAAATTAGCCAATCTTGTAGATGATAACCCTGAGCTCCTCCTGTCAGGGCAAGGAACATCGCAGCCTTAGGGATAAAACTAGGAGCACTGCCTGCTCAGGTGCACTTGCTAGCCAGAGGGGAATATGCCCTCTAGCAGAAGTGAAGCTTGCCTTGCCTACACAATTCCAAGCATGTGTCTGAATTCTCACTGCAGATTTCTAACAGCTGTGGTGTGCAGCCTAAGAATTTGCATTTCCTAAACAGCTTCCAGGTGATACTGATCAGTAGTCCCCAGTACCACTTCGTTCTAGGCTGTGTTAAGTAGTGAAGACCTTAGTCTAAAAGAAAGAAGAGTGAAAACATTTTCAGCTCAGGGGGAGACGTATGCTTTTCAGAGATCTTGCCTGGTTGCAGTATAAAGAAAAAAAAATGCTGTGGAATGAGTGGGTGCCTGCTGGGAGCTGCTGGGACCCCAATGTGTCTGTGGCTCCCCACTGAAATCACAAGTAGATCTCAGTTGAGAAGACTTTCTGCTCTACTTCAAGATAGAGTCCTCTCTTGGGAGAAATTTTTCCATAGGCCTCTTGTGTTTCTGCATATTGTGCTATTAATTGACTGTTTGGAACAAACTTTTCAAGGATATTTGTATAGCAATCAGCCTTGGGAAATAGAGATTGCGTCTCTTCAAAGCAAAGAGAAATTTAGTTTAGTGTCCAATATAAAAAGACAATGTTTCCTTCTAGGGCAAAATGTAAGCCAGCTTTCTTGCCTATATAAATGCTTCAGGCTTCCAGAGCTCAGAATTATTCTTCAGTAGCATAACACACTGGATTTGCAGGTGTCAGCTGACCATCTCCAGTCACCCTGTAGGAATTGGGGTTTCGGAAATCATGCTAGTGCTGACCCTCTGGCTACTGCTATTGCTGAATGTAATGAAGTCCTTTGTCTCTGACCCAAGAGTCTCATGTCTTCCACCAGCATCCATGAAACTATGGCAGGCTAACTTGTCAGCTTGCAATTGGATAAAATATGAGACTCTCCACATCCTCCTATCGCGATGGACAAAAGTGCAACATCTGCAAGGGAGAGATAAAGAATGTCCACGTGTTTCTGCCCTTTTCAATGTTTTATTACTCAAATCACTTAATACAATTTCATTCTATATGTTCTTAATCAAGGAATGACAATCCTGAATGCTAGGGGCATTGCAATAGACATAATCAATTCAAAGCAAACAATTCTAAGTTAACTCTAAGCACTGCAAACACACTTAATCAAGACAGACCTATTATAGACATTCCCTCTGCATACTTAGCTTAAGTGCTAGATTTAAAGTCTTAAGTCTTAGGTCTCAAGTCCATCAGATGCATACTCACTCAGACCTCAGCGGCCAGGCCAGGAACCGATAGAGGCTTCTCCTGAGGTGGAGTTGATGGCTGGCTGAGGAGACGGTCATAAGGACTTTCCCCACCAGAGTCAAGAGGCTGCTGTAGAGTTTGAGAGTGGTGAGGACAACGCAGAGGATCAGGCAGATGAGAAGAGTTGTGATGTCAGTCCAGGTCCTCATCAGGCTCTAGGCTGATGTGCATCAGTGTCGGCTGGCTGAATGTCCTTTTGCTCTATTTTTTTTTTTTTAAGGATAGAGTGAGAGAGGGAAGGAGAGAGAGAGAGAGAATTTTTAATATTTATTTTTTAGTTTTCGGCGGACACAACATCTTTGTTTGTATGTGGTGCTGAGGATCGAACCCAGGCCGCACACATGCCAGGCGAGCGCGCTACCGCTTGAGCCACATCCCCAGCCCTTGCTCTATTATTTATACTAAATTTTGGGGCTTCTCCCACCCTTTGGGTTCCTGTCAGCTGTTAACAGCTTTCCTAGTGACATCCTGCCTCCTAGAGTCAGGACATATGGTCTGGTGTTTTCCACCTTGATATCACACTTCTGACTCTTTATCAGGGTTACAACAAATGACAGGTGACTTCACCCTGACTCTTACAAGGATTGTGGAAAGTGACTTGCTTTTATCAGGCTATGCCTGTTAGACATATTGGAGGGCTCTGTGGCTTGCCTAGTGAGACTGCAGGTTTATTTTAAGATGAAGTTTTAAAACGGAGTTGCTTAGGCTAAGGCCTGAGGCCATCCTGCCCCCTCCCCATCCTACTGCCCCACTCTGCCTCCTTCAGTGGCCTCTCTGGCCGACCTTCCTCTACACACAAAGCACATCAGCCCAGCAGATACGCTGAAATAGTCAGTTGTCACAGGCTCCTCCAAGGAGCATTGCAGCAGTATTATCTGCATCCAGGCTCCATGTTTCCCTGCAAGTGGGCTTTCTCTTAGCCTCCCATCCCCAGGAATCCTGTGTCAGAGGGCAATAGCACAGTTTTCTTGACCCACCTTGACCTTGGGTTTTCAAAAATCAATGGGTGCTTTGGCATCCATCGTGGTATTTTATCTTCCAAACCATGCTACAGGGGACTAGCAAAGCTTCATCTCACAGGAAGGGAAACTGAGGTAGGCAGACAGCGAGACTCATTAGCGGGGCAGGACCAACTTCAGACTCTGTGCTCTTTTCACAATGCCATGGTGTTGCTCGTTTTCATGTTTTAATGTCAACCTGAGCCGAGCATGATTAGGTAGGTAAGGCTTGATAGAAGAAAGGGGAAAACCCTATAAAGCAAAAGAGGAATGGTTGGAAATTACATTAGCATTTATGATGGAGAGCTACCTGTGTGTGCATTTCAACATTTCCAGGCACAGTTCTCACCCAGTGCAGGGAACAGAGCCGTGAGTCATAGTGCACCCTTAAGTAGGGGTGAGGCTTGGGACTGGAGGATGTTCCCTTTTAATAGTCCAGTGGAAAGGAGCGAGCCTCCCAGGTGGTGATGGTGGAGGGAAGGCTGCAGGCTCACTCCAGGTAGCCCGTTGTTTTTGAATTGTAGATTGCCAGGTTTGATTGGAAAGTCAGAAGTCTAGCCAGGCCCCCTGCAGACCTATTTATGTGCAACTGGTCTCCTCTCTGAGAGGAAATAAACATCAGAGACTGACTACCCAACCTGCCTGACACAGCCCTTCCTGTAGCCAAAGCAGCTGCCACGATGGAGCTGAAGCTGAATATTGGGGGGTTGCAGGGACCCTAAACAGCTCCCTGTGTGCTATCTGAATTTCCTTTCCCACCGCCACATGAAACTTTTAGCATCTGCCTCCTCCCCAGCAGCTCCTGTTAAGCCCCATCCCTTCTTTCTCCTCTACCACTTCCGTTTCATCTCTAAATGATCTAATATTAATGTTCTCGTCATTACAGTGTTCAGAGGAAAAGAACGAATTTCGTCCGCAGAGAGAGGGAGTTGAGGAATTAATATAATATTTGTTCAGGATTGATTTCAAGCCGTAATCCTTGCTGCCAGAGAGACCCATCTGTTTAAAACTATCAGACACTAATTACCTAGCTCGTGAACACAATAGCAGGATTGAGGAGTGATGTCCTGATACTCCCCCACACACTTGCAATTTAGCATTGTTATTTATTAGAGGGAAAAAAATCTCTCCGGGAAGACGGATCTCCCATCCTCTTGACTGGCAGAGGCTCCCAGAGGGCTGAGCCCAGCATGAACAGGCCCGGAATTTCTTGATCAAAGAATCCCAGGAACTGCATTCATCTGGCTATAAAGGTCAAATCCATTCCAAATTCATCCCCTCTCCCCTTTCTGACTCAGTCCAGACTCTCCACCAAAGCTCCTTTTTGGTAAGGCTTAATAAAAAGACTCTGGGTAAACCACGGTTCAAACTGCTGATTCATCCTCGCATCTTCCCTCTCCTTCATCCTCCTGAGGAATCAGACGCCGCGGCCTGCAAGGTCTATTTCCACCACCGCCCTCCTTTCCTTTAAAGGCTAGCATGTTGTGGATGTCCACCTCTGGTCTCTCTCCCCTTTTAATCAGTATCTGCTTGCAGCTATCATGATCCTTGTCACCAATAGAGATGGAGGAGGAGGGAGAGGAGGAGGAAGGGGAAGAGGAAGGTGGAGGGAGGAGAGGAGGAGGAGGCCGAGGGGAGGAGGATGGGGAGGAGGAGGCAGCTTTGGCATAGCTGATTTAGTCGTTCACCTGTTCAGAAATCTTCAATGGCTCCCCTTGGTCACCAACTAATTGGATATTTAACACCCTCCAAGTTCTAGCCCCGAGGCCTTTCCAGCTGTCCTTGTGACTAGTCTCTTCATTCTGTGAGTGAATAATCTGGATCAAATGAACAGCTCTAGTCTCCACATCCCACATTTGTGGCAGAATGTCTGGCTGTCCTTCCTAGCATTAAGTTCACTCTTACTGCACGAAGGGTTGGAACCCCTCCTGCCCTGCAGGATCTCCCCCTCTCCCCAAGCACAGGGCCATGCTTCAGGGCAGCTGTCATTTGCCTAATAAGTTCACATTGGTCCGAGGAGTCTTGAAAACTCATTACGATTGGTGAGCTGTATGGGACCCCTGAACGAGGGGATGCTCATTAACCAAAAGACATGGTTCCTTCTTTTATGAAGAAGAACATGTGCAGCTGGGAAGACAGACCGTAAGTGAAGGATAATTTTGCATTTATGACAGTACCAACTACTACTGCCAAGGGGCTCAGGGTGCTCCTAGGAGGCACACCTAGCCTGGGGTTGGGGACTATCTCTATGAAGAAGCAATGTTTAAGGTTAAGATTATCTAGACAAGGAGAGCAGAACAACATTTTCATTTTTATATTTTATCTGGAAGAAAAAGCATTATTAAGGAGCCTTAGAGACCATACACAGGTTCTGGAAATCTCCCCTTGGTAGAGTTAGAGTTTAAAGAAGGGAAAAAAAATTAAAGCAAAGAGTGGGAATGGGGACAGAGCCACATGACTGGAAACCAGTAAATGAGTTAGGCAGCTGCTATGGTTCGAAGGTCCCCAAGACCCAGGTGTTAGAGGCCTAGTCCTCCACACAGTGTGGGTAGATGGATCTTTAAGGAGTGAGACCTAGTGAGAGGTTCTTAGGTCAATTGGGGTTGTGCCCTCAAAAGGGATTATGGGACTCCAGTCTCTCTGGCTTCTTGTATCAAAATGTAATCTCCTGTTCCCACTATTGCAATCTCTCATGATGTGACACAGCCAAGAGAACCCTCTGAGCAGATGCCAGCACCAAAACCTCTAAAATTGTGAGCCACATAACCCTCTTTTCTTCACAAGTAGTCTGCTTTGGGTATTTAATTCTAGCAACAAAAAGCTGACAAATTCAGAAATATTATAAGAGTTTATATTTGAGGTGATGATAATCTAGGCTGGAGAGAAGAGATTGGATAAGAGATATTGAGGAAAGAGAATGGCTAGAACTTAATTTCCAATGGGCTGTGGGTTGAAGAAGAGAGAAATTCAATGACTCAGTTTTCTAGGCTCTGGATAAGTGGTAGGGTCATAACCAGCAAAGGATGTTTTAGGAGCAAGAATAAATGGGAGGTAGGTCAGAAAAGGAGTTCCATCTTGATTGCACTAAGTCTGACCTACTGGCAAGATATTAGAGGGAATATCCCAGCCCTGTCATGGGACCTGTCATGGTGTTCTTTATAACTGCTCCATCAAGGTACAATTGACATAAGAGCAACTGCATATATTTAAGAGGTAGTTTGACAAGTTCGTGTGTGTGTGTGTGTGTGTGTGTGTGTGTGTGAGAGAGAGAGAGAGAGAGAGAGAGAGAGAGAGAGAATCACCACAGTAAAAATAGTGCTCCCCCCAAGTTTCCCCAAGCATAATTGTAATCCTTCCCTCCCACCCACTCCCCAGGCAAACCCTGATCTGTTCTGATTATGTTGTGTTTTCTAAAGTTTTACATAAATGAAAGTGTACAGAATATATGTACCTTCTACAGTCTTTTGTGTGTATCTTTTTCATTCAGCACAATTGAGAATCACCCACGTTTTTAATGTTTCATTAATTCATCCTTTTTATTAATGAATACTATCCTATTGATTGACTACACCGCAATTTATCTATTCCCCTACTGATGGGCACTTGGGTTGTTTCCAGTTTGGGATTATTAAAAATAAAGCTGCTATGAGCCTCCTTATACAAGTCTTTCACCTGGTGGAAAAACATACATTTTCTTCTCTCTTGGGTATATACCTACAGTGGATGGTGTATACCATGGTTTCCATAGCCCAGTGAAATTCTGACACTGGTTACTTGACACACATGCCACAGATTAAGGGCACAGTCCCCAGAAAACTGTCCTCACTTCATATGCCAGCTGAAGTTTGGGGATTCCCAAGTTCACCTGCACTTCTTACCAACTGGCTGCTAATTCAGGGGTTCCCACAACTTTTTCCAGCTTTATAATTACCTACACTGATTTATAAAACTCTGGAAAGCATCCATTTATAGATTTATTATAAAGGATACAAGTTAGGACCAACTAACCAAATGAGGAGACACTCTGGGTGAATGCAGAGCTCCCAGGTCCCCTCCTCCCAGAGTCAGGACACGTCACTTCCCCTGTACACCCCTGTGTTCGCCAACCAGGAAGCTCCGCTGAGCTTCAGAATCCAGAGTTCTTCCTGGGATCTCACTACGTAGGTGGGATTGGCTGAATCACTAACCTGTGACTGATCTCAACCTCCAGCTCCCTCTCCTCCCTGGAGGAGGCCCTCTACACACTTGGTCTCTCTGGCATGAGCTGCCCCTTTCTGAGTCATCTCCTTGGTGATAAACTCAGGGTGGTCCATGGACCCCTATAAGTAACAAAGACACTTCTATTCATTTGGGAGATTCCAAGGATTTTTAAGTTCCCTTCCAAGAATCAGGATCAAAAATCAGCTGAATTCTTTATTTTATAACCATGGTGTTTATGTTCAATTAATCTTTAATTCATAAATTAATAAATGAATACATGCATAAGTGAATGACCAAGAATAAATTTTCAGTTGCATGTCACTAAGTTCAAACCAAGTAAAATGTTGGCTGTCATATGGGAAAAAATAATTGACAGTGTCAAAGAATGAAGGAAGAGTTTTTAGGTGTTCAACAACCAGGAGTTAAAACCAGGACCTGGGACCATCAGAAATCTGTCTCTTCATCTGTCTATTTGTCTCTATTTCATCTGAAGAAATCCCACGATACCCTGCCAGCTTTTATTCTGCCCCGTGGAAGGGAACTAATATAAATCAACTACTCTTGATTCATAGCTTTATTTCTCTTAGCACAAATTTGTATAAGTTTCCAGGAAGAACTTGAATTGGTCCTATTTGGATTATGTGCTAAATACTTGGACCAATCATTGTCCCAAATAAGGGGGTGACTGCCCAGGCCTGGATCACATGCCCGTCTTTATGACCTGCTACTGTGATTGGCACACCAAAGGAGACCATGAAGATGGGTGCGTCCCCAAAGGGAGAAATAAAAAATAGATAAACAGGAGACATCTACATCATTTCATGTCTACATAGTGCATTAATATTTAGGAAGGGGTTTCCACATACATTGTCTTGTAACCCTATGAAGTAGGATTGCATTCCACAGTTGAAGATAGGAATCTTGGTAAGATTAAAGGTTCTAAACTAAAAAATGTGAGCTAAAAAAAAAAGTAACTGAAAATTGTTAACAATGACTAGATCTTTTAATCATGGGTCCAGAAAAATGTGTGTTTGGTTTGTTTTTCATTATCCAGACAGCATTTTTTCCATATTCTTCCATCAATTCGTTTACCTACTAATTGAATGCTTATAATATGTTTGTTATGGGATCTAAAGATGAACAAGACAGTGTCATGCTCTTGTGGAGCTTCCAGTGGGGAAAATGGACCAGGAAGGCTAACAGGACTATGAAGGAAATAAAACAGGTTAGCAGGATTGGGGACACTTGGGTAAATGATCAGGGAAGGTCATTAGTCCCAAGAGTGGAATGGACACCACCTGGCTTTGGCTGAGACTTGAGAAAACAAACTCTGCTGCTCAGCATTGATGCTAATGGCTGACCACAGCCCACCCAGAACACCCACCACAGCCTCCAGGGCTATTTCTAACTCCTCAGTGATGAGTTTGCCAGGCTTGAAATGTGGAGGAAACCAGGAGAACAAGTGAAGAACCACCAAAACTGCAGCTTGAATTCCTTAAACATAACTAAGGATGATATTTCAGACTCTTCGGAAAAGAAATTCATGGATTCTCCCTGGCAATGGCAACTATTTTCACCTGGCTAGGGTAGTCCGCGGAGGACCTTGTGTGGTCTTCCCAGGGGCAGGAACATGAACTAACTAGGGTCTGTTCCAGCCCTAATCTTTGAAGTTGTGATGAAAACCAAGCCCGTTTCTGGCTCTTGATACAAAGCGAACATAAAGAAAGCAACATTCCCATTCCTTTGGGAAGCTGGCCCAGTCTCTCTGGTAGCCAGGAAGTCATGTAATATATCCATGTCAAAACCAGTGACTGCTCTGGGAGATTATCAAATTAAGATCTTTCAATCGAAATGCCTAATGCTATTGATTAAAGAGCAGACACCAAAAGCAGACCTCCCCTGGCCCTGTGGTTGGATGGATTTATGTTCTTGCTGTGTCTGAACCTTGAGCTAGAACACATCTGGTGCCCCTGGGAACTCCGGACTCGGACAGTAAGCAGAGCCCTCTGTTTTTCTGTAACATTTCCACATCAGCCTCTGTGAGGGGTGGAGGGCTTGCCTGACTCCAGATCCAAACTTCCTGAGCATTCTGTGTGCCCTGATGTTCTCACCCTTTCTGAGTAGCAGTTAATGCCACATGCAAAGCACCCCAGAATAAAGAGCTGGTCATAATGAAGATACCCATCACCTGACTGAACGAATTAATGGTATATTTCATGATTTTGCATTTGGTGCTCTTTGTATTGAAGAAAAAAACCACAGAAAGTGATTGAAATTGACCAGCTGGTCTAAACTATTATAAAAGAACTATTATAAAATAAATATATTTTTCCTTCTACCCTTCAAAAATTCATGGCTGGGCCCTATGACAGAAGACAGGATTACAAGAGAAAAAAACATACAAATGTGTTTAATCTGTGTTCTTCACAAGGAAATGAAGATCCAAAGAATTAGTTAAATCAGGTATTTATTACAGTGGTTTTGAGGGAGAGTGGGCAGTTGTGGAGAAATGTAATAAGGCAGATGATGAGGTGGGGTCTTCCCAGGGGCAGGACCATAGGGGGTGGGACTCAGCAAGTTCTGTCTGTCCAGACTCTTGTCTGTGTCCACTCGTGTCTGGAGAAAGGGACGCTCCTTCCTTCCACATATAGGAAGGGCATCTCACATCAGAAAATGTCCTGTTTCAGGGGAGGGCAGGGAATCCTTCCTAGGGTTTTGACCTGCTTCAGGGGAAGGCCAGAGTGATCCTCCTACTCCTGTCCATTTCTCAGATCCCTTCAGTTTAGGATATTCAGTCTACAAAGACACTATGCTTTGGGTGGCAGGTACTGTTCAAGCGTTCCCACATTTCCTCCAAAGGCCCAGTTCCATGTCATCTCTGTGAGCTGCCCTCCTGAGTCCCCAGGCCTAGCCAGTCGCATTCCTTCCGGGCGGCTTTGCCCCTAGGTGGCATTGTCATGTGGTGCTGCAGTGTGCACGTGTATGCACTTGTCTTCTCCAGGACTTCAAGTGTCCAGGGAAGAAGCTCCACGGTACCTTGATCTCAGTCTTCCCTGTGCTCTGCACAGAGACTGGCGGAGACTAGAAAGTCAGAGATGAGTCATTCTGTGAGAGGATGAATGGGCAGACCCGGGCCTTCCCTCACTTTGAAATCTCTATGCACTGGGTTACAGGTTTGAGAATATGGATCAGAAGCTTGGCCTGGTTCAATGGTATGATGGTCTCACCATCCAATAAACAGTTCCCCCACGCCTGCCCCATGGTGTGCTTTCTCTGAGAAAACGTCTCCATTCCATTCCCACTGGGAATTGCGTAGGAAGAGCAAAAGGTACCAACAGAACCACCACCCGTGGGACCCAAACCAAAGACCTGAGTGAGATGGTTAAGTCATGAAAGAGACAGTGTGCCTTCAGCTGACCTGCCGGACCAGCCTTAGAGATCAGCAGGGGAGCAAGAACATGGCCAGATCCCTCACTTCTACAGGTGAGCCCCTCTGAAACGACAGTGGGCAGGCTTTGGGCTATTGCTATTGGTTCCCATAGGAAAATTCCAAGACAGGGAGCATGGAAGAAGGAACATAGAATTCCTTTTCACACTTCTTCAAACAGGATCTGACTTCTCTCACACCAGCACCCCTCCTCAATCTGTGTAGACTGACTGTGGGACAGTCCTGTGTGGAGGCTGGGATCTCCACCAGCCAGGGGATTGTGAGAGTATCCTAGTATTCTGTTGCCAGGATACTGGTCAGACCACCAGAAATGATGTAGAGGCTTCTCCAAGACCTGATTCCAGGCACAGTGATGTCAGTAATTAAAGCTCATTTCTTCCTGACATCAGCAGAGGTCGGTGGTCTCCCACGGAGTAAGGCCAAGCAGAGGCTGCAGGCTGCAGGCCTTTCCTCCCCGAGGGTGGGAGGCAAAGCCAGGTGCAGGAAGAGCTGAATTAAACAATGTCCTGGGGGTGAGAGGGGGGCTGTGATACAAGGAAATGCTCAATCTGACAAAAGGAAAATCAAAGCCCCAAATGATCCCGCAGGGAGGAAAGGTGAGCAAGGGGGAAATGAAATGGAAAACACTGGCAAATTGGAAATCAGGCCCAGAGATGGAGGAAAGGAATTGAAATGCTCTGGAGCAGGGAGACAGTTCCCCAAAGAACTGGTTCTTTCCAGAGAGGACCTGAGATCCCACAGATCTGAACTTCATCTCCATGGAGTCAGGGGAACCCAATTGCTGCTGCTTCCTCAGCCCAGAGATAGCCCAAGCCAAGACCAATATTTCTGTCATTCTACATGAAGGCCAGTCTGGCAGACCCAGTCACCTCCAAAGATTGGTGGACTCTCTTGCAAATGATGATGTCCTGGTAAGGTAAAGGGCTACCTGGCTACTCTGAGACACTTCCACACTCAACTTCAGTGCTGGGGGCCGACACATACTGGAAAAAGATACCAGAATGCAGGAGTGGACACCAAAAAGTTCCATGTCTAAAAGGGTCTCTGTCCTTTGAGAGTCCACTGGGGATTCAGCAATGTCTCCATTTGAAAGACAAGGAAGCACGTTTGCTACACGGATGTTCAGCTGGAATTCTATGCAAGATCTCTCCCCACACTCACCCTAATTTCCTGGGACCCCTAGCACAGCTTTTTGGCTCCTTCCGTCTTTCCAGCCCCCTCACATGATTCAATCTCTGACTTCTGCCCTTGGAAAGGTCTTCTTCATTCTCTGGCTCTCAGCTTCCTCCTACACATGGACCCAACTGCCTCCCGGGTCACCTGGGCACTCTTCCATCATTCGCACTGTCTGCGTCCGACTCCTCTGGGCTGCTTTGTGAATGTCATTAGGCTCTTTCTCGTGCTTCCTTGAGCCTGCCTTATTCTGAGGGCCTCACAGGAGCTAGTTTGGGCCTCCTCTTCTTCTGAGGCTTTCTAGAGAAGGCCAGTGCTCCACCAGCTGAGTGACTCCTGGAAGTCTGAACTCTACTGGTGGGACAGATTTTTTCAGGGCTAAATTACTTTGGAGCAGTATCCATGATGTCACCTTTATAAACCCAAATGCTGAGCCCTGAGCTGTCCGTGTTACCTCCTAAGTCTCCCAGGAGGTGGATCTCAAATATTCAAAGGGGACTAAAACCTCTGCTGTGAGGAAGTAGGACTTGCTCTGCTTGGAGAGGGAAGCCCTGAGTTTGCCTGCTAACCTCCTCCCGGCTTGGGCCTGGCTGCTGTGGGGAAGCATGAGAGGCCTGGGCTCCATGGGGGGGCAGAATGAGAACCCAAGTGAATCATCCTAGTGTGGACATAATTCAGCTCAATGGAAGGAAAGCGATGGCACAGTCCAGGGGACCCTGAGTCTTGACACATGCTGAGCATCCTTTTAAGAGAAAGGCACAAATGGAATGAGGACCAATTTGTAGAGTTTGGCATGGAATGGGGACAAGAAGACAGCATCAGATGGAAAGGGTATACCAGTGTACCAGAGGACCTTTGAAGTCTCTCCAGCCCTGGGAATCTGACCATTACTATGGAAGATCATGAGCCTCGACAGCAGGAGACTTACTTCAAAGACCTCCAACAATATTTACTCTAATCATGACATCAGAAAATCTGGAAAGAAGTCCAGAGGTCATTTTCTACAACCTCCCCAGCCCTGCCCAACGGCATGAAGTTTCTACAGGGCCGCAGCCAGAGGTGGTAGCAGGTTCTGTGTGGCAGGTAGAGTGGAAGGGAGCTTTCTGGGTTGGGCGTCAAACTCCAAAAATGTTGCTGAGAGCCCCACCTTCAGCTCAGGATCTCTGCAGATGTGCTCCCCCTGTGCTGGAGGGAGAGAGCTTGGCGAGGGAGCCCTGCTCGGCTGGAAGCAGGGCAGCAAGCCCATTGCACTGTGGAGCTGCCTTGCCAGCTGCTGACAGGGGAGGGGCTCGCAGACAGACCGAACCCCTGGAGGGGTGCAAGTCACTCTCAGACAAACACAGGCACTCACAGAGTTTCCTGCGCTCGTGAGCTGTTTGGAAGCTCCTGTCACACGCACTTCGAGCAAAGAGAAAGGAGGCGAGTGGGAATGACGGCTGCGATGGAGGTTGGGCATGTTTCCCCAACGCTGCCGCTGCTCTGTAATTCTCCTCCTTCATTGCGGAAGCTTCCTTTCAAAATAATTGGGGAGCCGTGTGACTCATGATCACAGTGCTTCTGCTCCCCAAGGAGTGAGGAACCGGTGGGCTTGCCGCAGGGCAGCTGGGGGGATTTGCTCCTGGTTGGGGGTGTTCCCAGACCCCCCCTGGGGCTGCAGCATGCTGGCTAACACAGGCCTCTGAACCTCAGAAGCATCTGGTGAGCTTTTCACTCTCTGCACAGGTGGTTGGCATCCTGTGGGCACAACCGTAGGATCTCAGAGTGGGCACGGGCCAAATTGTCCTCCTGATGATGGAACAAGAAGATTAACTGGGCTGGGATCCCATTACAGCGAAGTCTGTGATACTGATTAACTCCTGCTGTGACTTTCCCTCGCAGCCCCATCCCTCCAAGGTCTGGCTCACATGTCAGTCCATGGTCCTCATCATGCCTCTACCTCTAACTCACAACATACAGGCGTCTTGTTCACTCACCCAGTAGATTCTATGATCCTGGAGGGTATTCTCTGAGCCTTATTAAACCTCCAAGTCTGTGCCCAAAGTTACAACGTGCTCCTGGTCAGGGCAGGGCTAGAACCAGGTGAGCAGGGGAGACCCCAGGGTGTGAAATTCAAGGAGGTCCACACTCTTGGGCTCCCACATGCCCAGATCAACCCCTGAGAATGAATGCTTTCTAATGATTTAAACCGCCTAGCAGGCTCACACCAGTCCTAGCCCTGGGGAAATGGGAGCGGGAAGGAAAGAATATTAATTGCTGAGAACCAACCAGGTAGAGGCACTACATTATTTCATTTATCCTCAAAGTAATCCTATAAAATAGATACTGACACCCTCATCTATTAAACATGAAGGAACTGAGGCTTGGTACCGGTTTGTGCCTTATTGATGGTCCCAGAAGGAATACCACGGAGCCTGAACTTGAACCCCAGATCTTCCTTCTGCCAAAGCCCTGCTCACTGTACTACACCACACCGCCTCCAGCAAGAGTATGGCTGTGTCCCTGGCCAGGTAACCATGCCTTGGAAAGGAAACTCTTGGAGGGCACTGAGGCCCCACCATTCTAGACAGGAAGAGGGCAGGTGGTGTTCTGTCCAGTGCCCCCAGATCTGGCTCAGTAGGTGTGGCTGGAGCCTGGGAATCTGTTTACCGAGATCTGCAGCTAGTCTCCGTGTACAGGTGGTAGGGACATCGCCTCCCTTTGCAGCACCTTGTGTCACCTCACCATTTAGAACCAGGAAGTCCTCCTTTAGGTCAGCCCTAATCCTCAGGCCTTTTACTGCAAACCCCTTTCCTCCTACCTCGGCCTTCTTGGAGACTCTCTGCATGGGCTTCCAGCCCTGGTGAACAGGCTGCCAAATCATGCTGCTACTATTAGCACTCGGGGGACCCCTGGGAGCAGCAGCCACCACTAGAGAAGCCTGTTTGGCCAGTGCCCCAGGCTGCAGGAGCCCCAGTAGGGGCCTGGTGCTGCCCCTGTTGCTCTGCACCGAGTTAGAGAGCGCTGAGCGGCAGGCCGATAAGGATGGGGGTCTTTTCTGAATCCCCAGGCATCACTCCTGTGGGTCTCATCTTCATTTCTATACTCCCTTTCCACCGTGTCACCACCAGGGAGTGCAGCCCAGCTGGCCTGGCACCAGGCAGGGAAGGAGAGGATGCATGGAGAATGTCAACTAGGGAGAGCTGGTGCCTGGGCCAGCCTGAGGGGCCTCTTGTGCTCCCAGCCACCCCCACCCCTGCAGCAGCAGAGCCAGTGGCAGCCAGAGCCCCAGTCACAGGCCAGACTTTCAGAATGGGGAACAAAGGATCCAGCCCCAGGATGGGTTCCAGGCTGGTGAGATCAGCAGGTGGCCCACGTGGAGCCAACCTGTCTACTCAGAGAAGAGACCAGAGGCCCTCCCAGTAAATTGGACTGGGGGAGGGTTGCCAGCCCCTCCCTGCTACCACCACCCTCATTACCTCACACGTGACCTAAGGCCTCAGGTCACCGTCCTCAGCTGCCCTTCCTGCCCCCAACCCCTCCAGGCCATTCACCTTCCCCGCAGAGCTCCACCTCTGAGCTGGGTTCAACCTGCCCTGCCTCCCTGGCCTGCTCCCACCCTCTTCTGCCTCCGGGTCTGTGCCAGGCCTTGGGAAGATTCTCTGCTGCTCCTCGTGCACCCATATTCTCCCATCTCCTGCCCACCACCCCTGCCCACCCCAGCCCCTGTGCCCACCTCCCACGGTTCTGTTCTTCAACTGCCAACCATCGATTTACCTGCAAGATCCATTTCAAATGTGCCTCCTCCTTCTCCTTCTGTATCTCCTAACCTTTGACCTCCTGGGGCCCTCGGCCTAGTGGTCAGCCATTTGTTTTGCTCCCCTCACACAGCCCAAGTCCATCTGAGTTCCATGGGGGTGCAGAACCTGGGTGCAGAGCACTCTACCTGAATCTTTGTATTTCCCCCTCACCCACGGAGCCCCACCATGTCCACAGCTCCTCCCGCACATGAGTGTTGTTAATAGACCATAACTGAGTCCAGATATGAGACTGTCCGTGGGTTTTGATGCTGCAGAAGTTTCTCTCTTTAGAAGATCATCAAAGAAAGGAAGTTCTGCCTCACATCTAGCTTCACTCCACCCTACCTGGGGCCCATTTTCCTTCCTCGGTGGAGATGGAAAGCAGTGGATTATCTTCTCTAAAATAATACCCTTCTCAGGCTGAACACTATCATTAAGTCACCTTTGAGCCACCTTTCTTCTTCAGGCTAAATAATCCCACTTCTTTTCATGTGCCTTCAAAATATTCCTCGCCGCCCTGTAATTAGCTTGGCAACACTTCTGAATTCTCCCCAAACTCTCACACCCAGAACAAAGAAGAGACTTGATGGTAAAAGGGAAGGAACTGAACTGAGGGCCTACTGTGTGCCCCGACTCCCCCTGACTACACTTAATCTTCCTAACAACCCACGGGTTCTCGTCTCTTCGCCCCATTTTACAGATGAGGAAACAGAAACTCAATAGGGTAGACAGAGCTTCTCAACCTTCCCACTGTGGACACTAGGGGCCAGATGACCCTTTGTTGTGGGGGAGCTGGGGGCTGTCCTGCACACTGTAGGATGTTTAGCAGTGCCCCTGGCGTCTGCCCACTGGATGCCAGGAGCTACGTCTTCCCACAACTGTGACAACAAAAAATGTATCCAGATTTTACCAGATGACCTGGGGCCGGGGAGGGAGAGCAAAATCACCTCCAGCTGAAAACTACTTTGTTAAAGGAATTTTCCAGAAATCAATCAACTCGTAAGTAAAAGAGACTAAACTCAAATCTGTCAGCTTCAAGGAATTTCCTTCCTACTACCCCCGTACAACCTCCTAAGATAAAGTCTTACCTGGGAAAACAATAGGAGAAAGCCATTATGTTTTCTACTTTTATCACTCCCGATCCCAGCATTTAATCTTCTATATGTGTCACTGGGATCAGCTAATAGATTACTTTGCTCCAAATCTAACCCACACTATGTTTACCCATACTCAATTTGAAAGCATTACCTTGGGTCCACTGTGACCACAGGAACTCCCCCGCTCCCAATTAATTGTTCAGTATCATTGACTTTAGTGTTAGCAGAGAAAATAGGAAACAGATGCCCCTCCTCCTAGAGCAAAAGGTCTAACCCGGGGGCTGGATATACACATGAGCAATTCTCACACTTACTGAGAAATGCACAGACCATTCTGCACTGTCCCTAAGCAGGCTGTTGGAAAGTAGGAACACGACGTCCACCGAGCAGTTGCTGAGACTGAAGATGCCAAACAGTCGGTCTAAGGAGTCAGTTGAGACCAGCCTTTGGCACAGTGAAGATGCTGCCATAAACCGAAGCAGATGAATATTGTGGACAGCGAGTTGTGAGGGGGACGTGCGTACGGATGGGACACAGGGTTATGGAACCAGGTGTCTGTGTGCTGCATTTGCTAATTTGAAACACGAGACTAGACTGGAGCTGCACTGTCCTCTGAAGCAGCCTCCCTGGCCCCACCTCCCCCTCCTCTGTCCCAGGTGTCAAGGGTGGGAAGACACCAGCTTGGCACACAGTGAACTTTTCCGCCTTGTTCTCCTGGCATCCACCCCAAACCACACCAGGCCTGTGACAGCTCCTGCATTCCCTTCCACCCATCCAAATCTGACTTACCTGCCCTCCTTTCATCCCGCCACCCACTCTCCACCCTGGCAAAGCAGTCGGCTGATCTGACCCAAACACTCCCCCTTTCCCGTCTGCGGTTCCATTTTCTTCTCCATTCTTCCCAACATGCATCTTCAAAGAGGTTCCTCTGTACCAGGCACCATGGAGGGACTGGAGAGCAGCAGGGGACAAAGCAGGCAGAAATCCTTGCCCTCTTCCTGGGCGGGAGACACGGACGTTCTGGTCACGGTTGCCACCTGAATGGTTTGGCCTCGCACGTTCCATCTTGAACTTCATAAATTCAGCCCTTCCTTGAGCCTGAGGTCATGTACCTTGCCTCCTCCATGAAGCTCTCCTCTTTCAGCGCAGGCAGTGTCCCTTCTCCTCACTCCCGGTCGACCTGGGCAGCTGTTGCATAGCAGAATCACCTTTTCTTATCCTGGTGTGTCTGTCCTCTCTCCCAACTCAATGTAAGGTCCCAGGAGGGCAGGGACTCTGCTTTATCTCCAGACCTGCAGCCCCTAGCAGAGTGTCTGGCACCGAGAAGCCATAACAGCATATGAGAAAAATAAGAATAATAACTCATCTGGATAGCACGCTTTAAAGGGCCAACCATGGCTTGTGAGTACTGAATACCTATCCGCTCATTTGATCCCGACTACAAGCCTATGGAGCCACTGGGGGCGCACACAGGAAGTGGAAACACAGGTGGAGGTGGCTTGGTGGTGGTGGCAGCGGCAGAACGGCTAATTCCCAGTGCCAGGGGAGCAGAGCAGGTGGATTCAGAGTGAAGCTTTGGAGCAGGACCCGGACTGGAGTCCTGGCTTCGTCACTTACCAGCTGGGTGACCCTGGGCAAGTGGCTTTTCTTTCCTTGGCTTTGTTTCCTTAACTGTAAAATGGGGACAATTATAGCGCCCATGTCTAGAGGTATCTGCCAACCACGTGAACGAACGCAGGCAGCGCACCCCAGCCTACAGTTTGACACTGGAAACACTCAGCGCGTGGTGCCAGCTGTTTTTATTGCTATTATTATGATGATAGCCCTCTTCCAAGAATCACCCACACCCGCTTCCGGTTCTCCCCCACCCCAACACTTTCTTCCCACCCTCAACTGAGTGGAGGAAAATCTAAGTGCAACGTACTAAGACACACTCTTCCGTTTCTACCTCATTCCTCCTCTTCCAACAAATGAGCTCTGAAACAAAATAGATCCCAGAGCCATCGACAGTAGCCCAGACCCTTGGGACCAGAGAGGGGGTGGAAGCTCTGCTCAGGCGGGCGTTGACAGAGCATTGAGGACTCAGAATCCAGGAGGACAGCCCAGGGAGCCAGGCTGCATGTGAGATGGCTATCGTCTCTTCTCTGCCACTGCGGAAATCAGCTGGGCTCTTTCCTGAGAAATCTGATGCTGCTGTAAAAAATAATAATAATAAAAATGCACAGCAGCTTCAAATGTGGGCATAAAGCGATCTCCCTGGGGAAGCGGCTCTAGTTATGTCCGCTACTAATACTCAGGGTTCGTTCAACAACTGTTTCTTTGTGTTGTTCAGCTCCCCAGCGCACGACCCGTGTTCGATCCGTGTTTTGCAGGGGACCAGGAGTGCTAACCTCCCTGCATTTCTCCTCCTTTCACAGCAGTTGGGATCCATGGCAGCCTTCTTCTCCCGGGCTTTCATCTCTGCATCCCTCCATTTCTGCCTGCAGCAGTGAAGCATCAATTATACACTCCAATTATGTGATTATACATATTTTCACTAATTAATAATAATTCTTGCTACGCATCCCGCCAACTCCCGTTGGAGGACTTCAGAGGGCATTTCAGAGGATAACTGCGGCTTTACCACCTGCGGGGAATGAACTGGGCTATAGAACTCTGGGGATAAAAGGGAAACTGAGGCACCACCATGTACCTTCAGGAAGTCTGTGACAGAGGCAACCACTGAATCTAATACTTGGCTTTGTCTTGGCAGAGGATTTGTTCAAGCAGATGGCCCACTGGATGGGGAGATGGCAGGAAGAAGAAAGTAATTTATTAGCCCAGGGATAGTACTTTGTAGGTGTTCATTTGGCTGTCATTAAGGTTCAAAGTTCCTCTTATTTACAGAAATCTGGATGTTTTGGATACACATTATACTATGACTTCTCCTCTTGAGACTACATGTGGGGAAGGAAAGTGACTTTATGATCTAATAAAAGCTTAGCTCTATTTCCCAGAGTCCTATGCAGGAGGGGACTGGTCTGGTATACTCAGGCAGAAGCCTGAAACCCAGAACCAATGAAAACCAAGTGTATCCCTCAATATCATGTCCATTGTCAAATTTAATCCTCAAAACAAGATCGTAAGGCAAATTTTACTGTCCCCATATTACAGAGGAATTCAGTTTCTTAAGAGTGACTTATCCAAAGTCACGCTGACTATAAGTGACACAACTGTGACTAAACCCAGGTTCCAGTACATTCCAGAACCTGTGCCTTTTCCACTGTGTCATGTCGATAGCACAACCAATTAGCGGCAGAAGACTCCAGCACTTTGATGCATATGACAAATCCTGAGCTCTAGGAATCAGAGATAAGCCAAACTGACAAAGAGAACAAGACATTCCACACTTAAGCCGAGTCTTCCTGAAGCCAGATTTCATTTTGATTGGGGCACTTAGACAGCAGTCCTAGTCATCGAAAAAAAAAATCAATCAAAGCAGTTTTCAGACTGAACAGACTGGTCAGTTGATGGACCCCACCAGCCCAAATCAATTCGTTCATCCAGACTGAGTTAAAACCTTGGTGCCAGCAAGTTGAGTGATGTTGAGATTCAGCCGCACACTCAGCTGCAGAGACTGTGCAGAACTTGGTCCATTCTATGTGTGGACCAGCCCCTCCCCCATAGCCCGACTGCAAGGGGCTGGGGACAGCAGAGATAGCCGGGAGCCCTGAGCCCTCATAGACTTGGAGAGTCCAGACAGGCTCAGACCTTATGCCCAGGAACAGCAAACCTAATAAAAGGAAGTGAGGCTCTGAGTCTGCCGCCTGCCACTCTGTCTATCAGTGTTTCACCCCAGAGGGATCTGCTCGGCAGGGGAGCCCAACAAGGCAGGAGCCGGGCTCTGAATCATCCTCAGGTCTGAGAACCCTGCCTGTCACTTGCCCTAACTGCTCTGGAAAAATGACAGAATCTCAGCATTCTAGCTCCAGCTCAGAAATGTATGCTCGTCTACAGCTCGTCAGTCCTTTTCATAGAACTGATTTGCTGTACTGTGCACTAATTATCTGCATAATCTTCTATTGCCTCTATTAGAGGTTGAAAGAGTTGGCATTAAGATGCTGTTATACACGAAAAGACATACAAATGGTTCATAAGTACATGAAAAGATGTTCAACATCATTAGTCATCAGGGAAATGCAAATTGAAACCACAATGAGATGCCACTACACACTCATTAGAATGGCTACAATTTAAAAGAAAGAAATTGCAAGTGTTGGCAAGGACGCTGAGCTCTGCGTAGCCCTGCACGGCTCCATGAAGTGGACTCTCAGACATTCTCGGGGGAAAGCAAAATGGTACAACAACCACTTTGGAAGAATAGGCAGTTCATTAAAAAGTTAAATATGCACTTTACCCTAAGACCCACCAATTCCACTTACAGGTATCTACCCATGAGAAACAAAGATCTGTGTCCACACAAATACCTCTACATGAATGTTCATATCAGACTTCTTTGTAATACTCCAAACTAAAAGCAACCCAAATATTCATGATCAGTAGGAAAATGGATAACAAACCATAGTGCATCTGTGCAATCAATGGAATATTGCTGGGAGTGGGGGGAGGAACCAATTACTCATAAATGCAACAAAATGGATGAATCTCCAAAAAAAATATATGCCAAGTGAAAGAATACAGGCACAAAAGGGTATGTGTTATATGATTCCATTTATCTGAAACTCTAGAAAAGAGAAATCTAATCTCTTGTGGCAAGAAAGCAGATCAGTGATTGCCTGGGACCAGGAGCGACCGGGAGATTGAGTAGGAAGGCGCAGCGGGGATGCTTGGGGGTAATGGAAATGTTTATATCTTGATTGTGGTGGTGGTTTCGTGAGAGTTTCATTCATCAAAACTCACTGAGCTCTAAATGCTTAAAATAGGTCTATAAATTATACCTCAATAAAGTTGGGGGAAGGCCGTGGATAAGATTATTACGAACAACCTCAACTTTGGATTTAAATAGATGACTTGGAGTTAACAGCACTTAAATCTAACCCAAAGTTAAAATAGAACGAATGTCAGATAAATGTTCAAAAAGGAACACACACACACACTTATATGTACTCAACATACACACGAAGCTTACATGCACTCACAGATACATACACATGCACTCACACACTCCCAGACACACACACACACACACATGCATACACACAGACACACAGAGGTCACACATATATGCACTTACATGCTATTATGAGACTGTCCTGGGGACCCAGGAATTCCTGAAAACTGCCCCTAACGTGTTTTCTTAAAAGGATGGGCTATATACAACAAAGGAATAAGGCAAGACAAAGAAATGTGGTTTTGTGAGCCCTAGCTTTGTTCTCAAACCTACTACAGAGCTCATGTGAAAGGTTCCATTTCCTAGATCAGTTTGCCTTGAAAGGCATAAACCAAATAAGCCCCCATCCCTCCTCCTGCTCCCAATACCTACACCCAAGTCTCCCAGTGTGCCCTTCCCACCCACGCGGCACCACCACACCAACAAGGAGCCACAGAAGGGCAGTCACCCCTCAGGCATATTTCACTCTCTAGGGCATCAGCCACTGGTCCCAAAGCCTAATCCATGTCAGCTGTGTCCTTACTCTAAAACAGGGCTCACAGAATCAAATTCCTTCAGGGCCTGCCAGGCAAGGTCAATAAATGGGTGAAATGGGCCACTGTGAGGCAAGAGAGGGAGGGGGAATTGTGCTTGGCCCAGAAACCCTCAAGTCCTGTATAAGAAGAGCACAAGGCCAGAGCCGTCCATTGTTGGTGTTTGGGAATATGGAAACAGTATGGTCAGGATTGCTGGTTTTTTCAAAAGAAGCCAAAAATTCAGACTTCCATATCAACTTCTTAATTTTAGATACTGGCAGCAATAAAAATATTTGAAACATGGCATGAATCAAGCAAAACACACCCAGTTAATGTCCCCTTTGGGCAGAGACCATGGCACTGTGTAAGGGCTGTATTCCCTGAAGAAAGGAATGGGCTTAGCCTCCCAGTCAACGCATGAATCAATTCAACATCCCCAGCAAGTCATTTTCCAGCCCATTCTTAAAATATCCTATGACTGGGAGACTGACCACTCCATCATGGGACTGTGTGCTCTCCCTCCTGTCCCCTTCAGCTGGCTCTGATCATTCCTTCAGGACTCAGCCAAGATGTTACCTACTTTGGGAATCTGTTCCTGATCCCTCATGTCTACCTTGGATACTCCTGATGTGTGTTTCCATGTCCTGTCCCCAGATTTCTCTTACCTCAATTAGGTCCATACTTCAATACATATCTGTCTCCCCCAGGCTGAGAGTTCCTACAAACAGAGATTAAAAAACAGTGGTTAGCACACATAGTAGGTACATCAGCTAGCATTTTCTGATCGCAAGTGATAAAAATTCCATCAGACTCCATTCAATGCTCAGGAAATGTATTCTCCATATAAGTGACCAGGAAGGCTCGAGAATGACTTGAGTCGGGGGTTCATACAACGTCAACCACGCCTGTCTCACCAGTCTCTCCTCTGTACTCAACTTCCCTGTCAGCACCCAGGCAGTAGCAAGACAGTGACCAAAGAGAGCTGATCCCAAGTGTATTTGGATACCTCATAATAATAATCCCTTTTATAGATGAGTAAATAGAGACTTGAAGATGTAAAGTAGCATGCTCAGGGTCACATAGCAGTGAGTTACAGAAGGGAGGAAGCCAAGTAAGCTATTGGCCTCCAGCCTATGCATTGAACACCATGCAATTGTGCCTTTTTCCTAGTTAGCTCCAGAAACGGCCTCTTACATCCAGGCAACTTTGGTTTAAATGGTACAATTACAGGTGGCTGGGAGAGATACCACCGTCCTCTATACCACCTGTGATGTCAACAGAATACAGAGGTGGAGGGAGCAGAATAATGTCAAAAAAGAGAAGTGCAACAGGGACACCCATCCATGGCACACCTGGATCTCAACCACTGGCAGAGAGGGGTTCCCTGTCATTTGGTGTGATTTCTGAGCTCTTCCCTGGCCACTGTCCTCCAAGACCACATTCCGTATGGGCAATGGGGAAGATGTAGCCTTTGGAAGCAGCTCTCTACCTGATGGGGTAGTGGGACCCACCAGTTGATTTCCTTGGATGATGAGCATCTTAGATAGGTTATTGGACAGATGGATGTCTCTCTTACTGAAGAATCCTCAGATCTTTGGGAAGTTACTGGTGTCCACCTTCTGTCTGCTCCATAGTTACACCTGAAGCCCCACTGTTCATGAGCCATAGTCTTTGAATGCACAATCTGCCAGTGCTCTGACCAGGCCCCCAGCCAAATCTGGCTGGTCTCCATCTTGACCCCACATCCCTCAGGAAAAACAATGGCCTGGAGGCTGGGAGTGGAGTCTTGGTTCTTTGATCCCAGCTGCTCTGAGCAGGGGGCTCATCACAGGGGGTACCTGGGAAAGGTCTAGAGGACTCACATGTTTCTGGGTTGCCGCTCTCCTATCTTCTTGGATGCTACTTTCAGTTGGGAAAGATCATTCAGCTTTCTAATTATGCAGGTCTCCACATTTCTGATTCTCAGCTGTTATGGATTTCAGCTCACAAGTAGGGAATGGATGTCTCAGGAGATCTCACCAGGAGCCTAATATAAATGTGGCTGGCTTTCAAGAAAGCCGCATTCAGCCTAAGCTTGTCACTGTCTACAGGACCTTACTAAAGGTCACTTCTATTTAACAAGGACTTCAACCTTTCAGCCCAGGAACCATGAGTCCTCACCACCCAGGGCTGCCACTCAGCCAGCTCCACATGTGTGCTCTGTCACCTGTATACCCCCACTCCTAGAACTAATATCTTCATCCATTTTGTTCAAAATAACAAAGGAAACAAAACCAACAGAAGTGAATATAAGTATATGGCCTCATAGATGTGAAAATGCTGAACTGGGGCTCCAAGAACAGCTAGATCCAGGAGCTCATGCAAGCACGGGTGTGGTTTTTTGGTTTCTTGGGTCTGCTGTCTTCCACACTTTGTTTTCTTCTCCGGTGTTCTATGGTTGTGCATGGATCCAGACCCCCCACATCCTCACCAATTATTATCCAGCAGGTTAAAGCTAGAACTTTCTTCTTCAACAGTCAAAGAAAAACTCCAAATCCTCTCTTATTGGTCTAAATTGGTCATGCGTCCATTCTTGAACGAATTACAGACGATCCCTGACTTACAGTGGTTTGACTTAAAGGTTTTTTTTATCTTAACCATGGTACAAAAGAGATACACATTCAATAGAAATCACACTTGGAATTTCACATTTTGATCTTTTACTGGGAGAGCAATGCCATTTGATCCTCTCTTGTGATGCTGGGCAGGGGCAGAGAGCCACAGTTCCTGGGCAGCCCTGTGATCGCGAGTGGAAACCACCACTGTGTTCTGCTGCCAAGATGGGATGTTTCATAGGTTAAGTATACTCAATGCATTTTCAACCTAATGGTTTTTTCAACTTACAACGGGTTCTTCAGTACATAACTCCATCCTAAGTCAAGCCAGAGAGATCCAGTGCTCTGATTGGCCAGCACGGGTCACATGCCCACCTAGAGGCAGAGTCAACCTTACCCAAAAGACATGGGGTAAGAAAAGGGGACCTCTTCAGAAAGAGTCTGGAGTATGGCCATCTCCTACAAGATGACCCTCCTACACAGATACAGAGGAAGAGATGCTCAAGGTGAGGTGCCGGGGAAGGGGCACAGCTTCAGTGTCCTCTCTGGATTTGTGGTCTTCCAGGAACCTCCTACAGGATGGAGTAGACAAGAAATCTACATGATTGGTGCTCAGCAGATATTCATCTTGTGAGTGAACAAATGAGTGACCAACCCTCTCACCTGAGCAGAAGAGCATTCTGGAAAGAAGGAAGACAGAGCAGTTTTCTTCTCTACTCAAAGAAGAGCTGGAGATGAGAGCATTCACATGGGTGTATGCCCCTCCGTGGCTTGGGATTACCCACCTCACTGAGGCAGTAGGCAAATGCTGAGCCCTGAGGACCTGTCTGCAGGTAGCCAGTTCTCAATGGTCTGTATGTGGCAGACTCTCCCTGGATTATCCAGGTCAGTCTTTAACCCTAGCCTAGAGTCCCCTGGTACTATGGGATTCCAAACAAAACCCAGGGGGCCAGGCTACATGACTTGAAAGGTCTCTTCCTTCAATAAGCTTTGCCCCATCTACTACCATCCACAGTGCATGCCCAGGGAACGCTGGTTCACTTCCATGACTGTCTGAGCAAAGCAGACAGGAAAGCAAATCCGCTCATGGCAGGAGTCGGCAGGGCGTGGGGCTGGAGTGGGCTGCCATAAAAGTCCTCCCAGAGAAGGGCAGGGGAGGGGATGAAGAGAGGATGATTAATGGGTACAGGGGTGCAGGCAGGATAAGAGGAACAACTCAACGTTCTCTAGCACAGTAGGGTGACTGTGGTTGACAACAACTAATTGGATATTTTCAAATAGCTAGTAGAGAGGGTTTGGAATGTTCCCATCACAAAGAAATAGTAAATGTCTGGGGTGATGGATGTGCCAATTACCCCAATCTGATTGTTACACATTGTATACATGTATTGAAATGTCCCATTGCACCCCATAAATATGCACAATTATTACGTGTCAATTAAAAATAAGAATATATTGAAAAACCACCCCAGACCCAGACCTGGAGATGAGAACATGCACCTGGGTGTATTCCTATTCCGTGACTCAGGGCTGTCCATCCACCTTGCCACCTCCAGCCTCTGGCATGGGTACTAGGATATCACATTCCTGGCCAGTGGTCGCACTGTATGACCAGAGTGTTTGTACTAACTGCCACTGACCATGAGTCCCTTCCAAACTTGCTTAGGGGCCATCATGAGTTGGGTTCCCAGAAGCAAATCCTGAGAAAGGGACACATGTTCAAGGCATTCTTTGGGGGAAGGGGGTGGTTTTGGGGTGGTGGAACCCGAAGAGACCAGCCAGGTAGTGGGACAGTTGGAACAGGAAAGAAGACAAAAGGACTGGTTTCAGAAGTCCAGCCTCAGCCTGAACCCCTGGAATGCTCTGGAGTGTAGGTTAAACCGCAGAGCTGTTTGCTTTCCCGTCTTGGGGCAAAGGTACTGGGCTGGATTTCCCATACTGCCCTGCCTACTCCCAGGCAGGCTGGGTGGCGAAAAGGAAAGGTCTGTTTTGTCTTTCCTCAGCTCTCAGTCAGCACACAAGGTGTCTGGCCCTGGATGTGTAGGGGGCAGTCCCCACACACCAAGCCATCATTTCTAGAGCAGAGACCAGCTGAGCATCCTCTAATGTTGCATTTAGTTATTTATTTATTGGTACCGGGGATTGAACCCAGGGGCACTTAACCACTGAGCCACGTCCCCAGCCCTTTTTACATTTTATTAGAGTTGCTTAGGGCCTCGCTAACTTGTTAAGGCTGACATGATCTCCTGCCTCAGCCTCCTGAGTCGCTGGGATCATAGGTGTGTGCCACCGCGCCCAGCAGCCTTCTCTAATTTAAACCATTTCTGACACCGTCTACCAGGAGGCAGCTCTGATCCCACAGGCGGGGGCCCAGTCCCCAAGACTTCCCTCTTCCACACACCAGATGCCAGTCTCAGCCCCAGGTTGTTTTGCCTTTGCTTCTGGCCAGGAAGCACACTATAAATGGGTGTTCCTGCAGCCCCCTACCTGGGTACAATTAAATTGCTTAAGCAGCTCAAGGAATGCAGGGAAACATGGTTCTGGTTTATTATTAAGGAGTCAGAAAGACTGCGGATGAAGAGAGGCTCACGGTGAGGTGCAGGGGAAGGGGCAGGGAGCCTCCATACCCTCTCTGGATGTGTCGTCTTCCAGGAGCCTCTACTGTCTGGAGGCTCCCCAAACCGTGTCCTTGTGGGGTTTTATGGGGACTTCATTGCATAGGCATGAGTGCTAACAGACCCGGTGGGGGAACCCAGCAAGGCCTGTCCGGATTCTTCTTGGCCTCTCGGTGCAGCATCCTCCCTCCAGGGCGTGGGGCCGGGCCCTCTGGAATGAGGGGGGTCAGTAAGAATTCCTTTATGATAAGCTCTAAGACAGGAAGGCAGGAAAGGCCAGAGTGAGAAGAGAGCCTCTAGTTTTTATGGCCTGATTTGGGAAGGGAGTTATGAGTCAGGAATCACGTTCAAAAACAAAACAAAACAAAATACGTGACATAATAACACACACGCCCAGCTGTGGTGCTTCCAGGGCCCAGGAGTGATCCTTGAGGTTCTGTAGGTGTGAACTGCAGGCAGAAGAAGCAGGGACCAGCGCACAGAAGCGGGGACCCAGGCCAGCACCACCTGTGTCTACAACAGAGGAAAAGCCCAGAGGTGTCATCACCTTCCCCAGGCCCCACGGGAGCAGGCAAGTGGGAGCCTCCAGGGCCCCGGGCTCCTAACTTCTAGAAGGTTCCCCCCAGCTCCCCGACTCCTGCCCTTGCTAGTGTGTCGTCTCTCCTTGGTTCATCAAGCAGGACACTGGGTGTGAATCTTGCTGGAATCTGCCCCGAACACTCCCCTGCCTCCACCTCAGGGCTTCAGCCTCAGACACTGCTCTGCATCCTGATTTTCCCTGAAACTGCTCTTCTGCCTCCATTTCCTCCTCACCAGATGGATTATAGCAAGTCCGCTTTCTGCATCCATTACGTCACAAATCATTAAGCATATTGACACAGAGTGGAGTGGCCTGGTGATTGCAAAGGGGATAGGTGTTTTTCCATTGCTGAGCAGAAAGTTGCTGTCACCTTGTTCAAAATTGTCTAGGGTCCCACACACTCCAGGGGCCCAAAGCCAGTGGCCCCCTTCCTGCTCCTTAGGCTTACGGGGTGGAACAGAGGTCATGGTGGTTGGTCCTCTGCAGGAATCTTTCCCAGGTCACCACTCTGAGAGCTGATCTTCAGAAACCAGAGACAGCAGGGCTTGCCAAAGGGCAGCTCAGCTCTGAATCCATCCAACAGCAAAAGCCGGTTGAACATACAGACATGGCTTCCTCATGTAGGGTGCAGCCCAAGATGCCCTCCTTCAAGGAGCCCAGGATGCCCTCCAAGGCTGTCTCCCCAGCCCCTGCTTCTGGGTATCATTTTCTAACACTGTCTCACTAAGCTCACAATAGCGGCTTGTGGCTCCTATTTTTGTCAGCATTGTATGAGGGAGGCCCAGAGAAGGACAGTGACTCTCCCCAGGTCACACGGCTAAAAAGTACCAAGGGTCGGTTTCCAAACCCAAGACTGTCTGGCTTTGCATTCAGTATCATGCCCACAAAGCTGACTTTTTTGTCTTTCAGCTGAGGTTCTCCCTCTGAAGTCCCACTCAACAGTCCCCAGTATAAGTGCCTTTGGATATTTAAATCAATTCCAATCAATTTGTAACCTAATTCCACCAAAATGAGAGCCGTCTCTTTATTTACCCCACGAACAGGTATTTACTAGACCCGCAGGCTTCCTTTTCCCAGATATTCCTTCATGTGTGTTTTTTAACTGTATTTTATTTATTTATTTGTTTGTTCATTTATTTATTTTTATGTGGTGCTCAGGATCGAACCCAGGGCCTTGCACATGCAAGGCGGGCGCTCTACCGCTGAGCCACAATCCCAGCCCCTTCATGTTTGTTTTTAACACACGTGGAGGGAGAAGAAAGCAGTGAGGAGGGGGTAATCATGAGATGTGGTGGACCAAGAACGCCCCCACCCCCTGCAGAGGAGACCACTCACATACCCCCAGGACAAGGCCCTCTCCGGTTTTGTGTTGGAGGTGCCTCGTGGGTCTCCTCTGATAGGGGGTGTGGCCTGTGTGCACGGTCCTGGGGTTCCCCCAGCTCCACCTTTCCCTGGTCCCTCCCCACAGGTCCTCTCCACCCTCGTGGCTCACGGGATTCACCCTCACTTCTGTGGGAAGCCCCCACAAGCTCTCCCTGTTGGTCTGCCCCGGCGGGAGGTGCACGGGTCAGGAGCAGACTCCCACTGCTCCCGCAGAAGCCTCCATGGAAGAATAACTGTGTTGATATTTTCAAAGGAAATTGAAATCTCCTCTTTACTGCTTTCTAAATGAACCTTATAATTTTTTTCCCTGTATACAACATCCCTGTGAACTGCCTCCTCTGTGAAGGAGAATGTGGAGATGGCAGGCCACCAGGCTGGGCACGCACCCCTGGCAGATCCCTAGCGGGAGGCAGGGTCTGCTACTGAGGCCAGGAGCCTCCACCACCAAGCAGCCTCTCCCTCCCCACTCCTTTCCCACAGGTCCGAGCCTCTGAAATGGAACCAGCCCTATCAAGCCTTAGGATCAAGCCTGAGTTGTCAAGGGGTTCCTGGGTCAGACCCCCTGGCCTGTCAGCAGGAGCCGGGCTGGGGCAGGAGGAAGACACCATAAGACAGGAATAGCAGGGTTTTCCCGGGTGGGAGCTCTGGAGGGCAGTGGGGGTGTGGTTTAAAGGGTGGGAGGAAGATCATGGGGAGGCTGAGAACAAAAGGGAGCACTGATAGAAAAGTCATAGAAGATTCTAGAAGGGATGCAAGGGGGCTGGGGCGGGGAAGAGAAGGAACCCAATCAAGGGCAGCATGGGCAATGGCAGGCACAGCAATGACTGTCCCTCACAGGTCTAGGCCACACATAAGCCTGAACTTCTCCAGGCCTGCTTTTTGGGGACTGGGGGCAGAGGGTGGGGGCGATAAATGAGGGACACATTGTGGCCTCATTAGGAGCAGGAAGAAAGAAGTAAGTGCAGTCAAGGGGTGAGCCAAGCCATTCCTGTGCCTTGGTGAGAGCCTGTCCCAAGTATCAGGCTCCCTTGAGGTGGCAGTCTTGGCTATCTGGGCTGCAAATCTACCATTTTCCGCTACTCGTGAAAACAAAGGCGCAATCCTCAGTTAGGTGCAGACCTCTTAGCTTACTGAAGGGCGGACCCACCCCTGTGGCTGTGTGCCGCTGCCAGGGGCCAGGGCCAGGGGAGGGCAGAGCCTCACTCAGCACCTTCTCTCCTGTCGGAAAGCTGTGTGCAGGTGGGGACTGGTGCTTCCCTCACGCGTGTGTCGTGGGGTTGCAGGTCTAAGGTCCTTTAGAGATGGGAAGGGCTGCAAGAACAGGACTTGGGGACCTCGCCTCCTGGCAGGAGGACATTGCCTAAGGCAGCAGACTTGCTGAACTGCCTGGTGTCCACCTCAACAGGAGATAGGAAGTTGGGGATGGCAGAGTGGAGCAAGGACACGGGTGGGGGGGGTGGTGGCTTGCCACACCGTGGATGTGATGAAAATGGAGGAACTTTTTGTGGATCAAGGGACACTGGAGAAGGTAGTGGCCTCCCATGAGGACAGCCTGTGAAGCAAAGGGACAGTTCCCCCAATTCAGAGGAGCCAGGAGCTTAAAGAGTTGGAAGGAGCTGACTGACCTAGATCTGCAATTTGGAAAGTTTGGTGGCAGGAAATCGGCATTACCCTGAGGAGTAGTGACACCCAGACACCCAGAGCCCCGGTCAGTATGTGGTACTAGGCAAATGTCCCTCCCTTCCCTCTTCTCACCTGTGTACCTGGTGCGGGAAGTCACGGGGAAGTTGTCCCCCCCCAATCACTACCAGGGTGGGTGGAGGAGGTGGCACCCAGCCCCATTCCAGTCCCAGGGCGCAGCTTCCAGTGGGGAAGAAGGTGGATTTCAATCCTCTGGGAGACTGGAGTCTGAGGCTTGATTTATTTATCAGCCAAAAGGAAGCTATAGAGTCTGCCCAAGATGTTGTCAAGGGACAGAAAAGCACACAGTTTCACCAGCCTGCAGTTGAAACAGCAACATGAGAAGAACATTTTAAATAAATATTTCATGTTAATGCCACCAGCCGAATCTAACCTGAATGATAAATCAATTACACAAGGGACAAGGACTCTCTTAGACAAGCTCAGGTACACACACATATTAGAAAGAGACATACGGAATAATAAACAAGGGATGCAGGAGCCCAGGGACATCTAAAGTGAGGCCAAGCTCCCAGGCAGGAGAGCCAAGACCTGCCGGGGAACTGAGGCTGTCCAGTCTCCAGCCAGCCCAGGTCACAGTAGAGATCCTGGCTCTGCCACCTGTCTATGTGAGCTTGGGAGAGCCAGTAAACACCTCTGTGCCTCAGTTTCCTCATCTATAAAGTGGGAGAATAGCTCCTACCCAGGAGATAGGTATGAGGATTAAATGAGTTGATACAGGGACGGGTCTTAGATCAGCACCGGGCTGGCCTTCATCCCTGCCTCTGGTGTCCCACAGTGTGGCTCTCCAAGCCCCTGCATCTCTCTCTTCTCCCCTTGCCACCTGCTGACACCTTGCCCGTTGCTGATCCTGCTGAGGGCTCAGAGAGCCTGGATGGAGCTGGTCCGTGGAGATCTTCCCGGGGGGTCTGACGGCAGAGCAGGATGGGGACTGATGGACTGTCCCTATGAAGATCCTGCGGGGACACTGCCTCCTGCCTTGTCCACCAGGAACTGGGGAAGCTGGAATTCCTGTTTCAGTCTGGAATCTTCTCTGATGCCTCTCCCACCTTGTCAGCAATAGCACACTGCATCTCAGGCCTCTTTACTCCAGATGGGTAAGGAAATTGTGTCACTAGCCTGGCAGGAACAACATCTAGAGACCACAAAGGGATTTTGCAAACCCCCACCTCTCCCTCCCACTTCCTCCTTGGAAGATACTGGATGGTGTTTGTCTATATTTCTTATAGTATCCTCCTCCCACCCAGCCACTCAACTGGGGATGCACCAGAGTAAGGAAGATCCATATTTACTGAGCTCACACTAAATGCTCTGCTTGTAGCATTATCTCATTTAATCCATTAGTAGGAGGTCCTGAATGCCCTCAGGGAACTCCTTGGAATTATGGATAGTTTCAGGAAACAAACCCCAGGATTTCAAAGGTTTGAAGACAGCTTCCACCTCCCCTAGCATCCCCTCAGCAGTTCTTATTTCTGCCTCTTTCCTGAATGCAGATCATCAACCCTAAACCCTGGAGTCATCTGGGCAGATGTTTTGATAATCGAGGCGAATGCCCTGCCCCTCTGAAGAGAGTCAGGGTAAGAATGCGTTGGCTAGGCAACCCCTGGTGATTCTGATGCAGCCCAAAGACTGGGCACCTCTGTTACACCGGTGCCAAGGAAGCTTCCACAGTGGCCTGTTTGTCCCACCTTCTTATTGAACTGATGTAGACCCGTGGAGCAGAGAGGAGAAGTGACTGGCCACAGGTCCCCCGGAGCCTGGTCTCTAGCATCGTGAACTTCCTTCCCACCATGCTCAGCAAAGGTCTCTTCTGTCCTCCAAACCAGCTTGCCCGGGAAGAGCCTTCAAGAGAGAGGTCAGCCGGCTGAGCTGGTGCTGGGCCCCTCCCCTCCTCAGCCCGCCTCCTTCCTCCCAGGATCCAGCAGCCTCCCTCCACCAGGCCTCAGCCTTGGGCTGTTGCAGAACAGGACAGAACAGAAAGCTGGTCCCGCAGCCTCGTCATGCTGAACTGTAATTGCTTGTTTCCCTGCTGCATTCACGCAGGAGAAAAGAGCTCTATTGTAGTCCTGGTGTCCCCAGAGCCCCGCGCAGGGCCTGGCCGAGCCAAGGAGCTCAGTGTTTTCTGGTGAATTCTATAAAGGGACTGAGTTAATGACTTCATTCCTTACTCTTTTTAAGGTATTAGCTGATATTTTAAGGGCAACGCTTAGCCCAAAGGCAAAACATGTTAATGGTGGAATTTTAGCATCCTCGCCTGAGGAGATTTCCTGAAGTTTCTCAAGTCACCTGTAATTGTGTCCTGCAAGCTCCAAGAGAGGCTTTTTCTAGCTCTACTCCCTTGACCAATCAGATGGGCCCCGAGACCCTTTCACGTCTCCGTGAGGGATCACCAGGCCTCTCCCCTCTTTCTCAGGGTTCCAGGTGGCTCTAGCTGACTGAGGAGCCAGCTCACCTCAGCTTCCCATCCCTCCTCCTGTCAGCAAACACACCACCCCAGGCTCTGTACCAGCCGGATTTCTAGATCACCGACCAGGAGAAGGAGTCTGACAGCCCCATTTAGCAGCCTCTTCCAGGCCTTAGCAGGTGGGGCTGCTCCTACCGGGGCCAGGAGGGACAGGGGCTTTCTTTGGGGGACAGTGAGTGGCAGGCCAGTGACTGGCATCAGAAGCCTCTTGGTGACCTACAACCTAACCAAGCCACTCCTCTCAGCCGTGGGACTTGTAAGAGGGGGATGGACGACACGAGAGGCAGCTTGCTGGGGTCCCAGGCCCAGCTGAGTAGAAAGGCCGAGGAAGCCTTTCTGAGTGTCTGATTCACTGAGCAGGGTGCTGGCGGGAAAGGAAGAAGCCAAGCTATTTCCTGGGCTCCTGCTCTGCCTTGTGAGACAGGCTTACTGCAATACAGGGCCCAGAGTCCCTGTGGCACTTACTTACCCAATGTCTCCCCTTCCCAGCACTCTGGACGTCCCTGGGAGGTGCTATTCAATCCCCTCCCTCCTTTGCTTCTCAGGGAACCCTCAGAGCCTGTCTATCCTTCCTGCTGCCCCCGTGAAAGCATTGAGACTCCAGGACCTGAAAACCTCAAGCTCCTGGGTCCTCATGCACCAAGAGCCAACAGGCCCTCTGTAGAGAGTGCCTGCCTCACTGCACACCGTGGCTGCCAGCCTCCCTCAACCCCACGTGGTTTATTCTCTTCTTGGACATCGGAGGCACAGGAAGCCCAGAGCAGTTCAGAGACTATCCAGAGTCAAGGCATGCAGCAGAGCCAGGAATCAAATCTGGGCTTCAGAGTGCATCTGTCAGTTGTCTGCTATAACCAGAAATCTTCACTCTGGCCAACCCTGGGGGAGAAGTGGGAGGTGGCTTCTGCCCAGTGCTCTCCAGACACCCCAGCAACAAACCAGTGGGGGAGGGCAGGCGGCACTGTAAGTCTCTTCTAGAACAAGATGGGGCTTGAAGAAAGACTCAGGCGAACACTGTCGAGATGAGAAAAATTGGGAATATTTTCATGAGCCTGAGAAATGTACTGGAGTTTAACTCTTAAGGTTAGATTTTTTCCTGACTTTTTTTTCCTCTCAAGTTTTTGCTACAGAAGAATATTTCACACATACAGAAAACTTCAAAATATAATACAATAATACCCCTCATGCTCACAATTAACATTTTGTCAAGTTTGCTATGTGTGTTTTCCTAGACTATTTGCGTAAAAGCTACAGACACGAAAACAGTAGCCTCCTAAATTTTAAGACCTTTTCTTTTAAAAACAAGTACATTCTCCTACCAAAATGTCATTGCTACACTTAAGAAAAATCAAAAACTTGCTAATATTATCTAATATCTAGTCCATTTTTAAATTTTGATAATTGTCCCCAAATGTCTTTTATAGATGATTTTTAATACCAAACTCCAATCAGAAGTATTTCATCTGGTTGTGACTTTGACTTCTATTTAGTCTCTTCTATCTAAAATTGTCGTCTAAAATGGTCCCTCCATAAACTATACTACAGAGCAAAGTAACAAAAACAGCATAGTACTGGTACCAAAACAAACTGGTAGACCAATGGTACAGAATACAGGACACAGAGACTAACCCACAAAACATGTCAAGAACATGCATTGGAGAAAAGATAGCCTCTTCAATTAATGGTGCCGGGAAAACTGGAAATCCATATGCAATAAAATGAGATTAAACCCCTATCTCTCAACATGCACAAAACTCAACTCAAAATGGACCAAGGACTTAGGAATACAACCGGTGACCCTGCGTCTAATAGAAGAAAAAGTAGGCCCTAATCTCCATCATGTGGGATTAGGCCCCAAATTCCTTAATGACTCCTGTAGTGCAAGAATTAAAATCAAGAATCAATAAATGGGATGAACTCAAACTAAAAAGTTTCTTCTCAGCCAAAGAAACAATCTGTGGGGTGAATAGAGAACCTACCTACATCTTGGGAGCAAATCTTTACCCCTCACACATCAGGTAGAGCATAATCTTTAGGGTATATAAAGAACAGAAAAAGTTAAACACCAAAAATAAATAAATAAATAAAAATAACTTAATAAATGGGCCAAGGACCTGTAGAGACACTTCTCAGAAGAGGATATACAATCAATCAACAAATACATGAAAAAATGTTCATCAACACTAGCAATTAGAGAAATGCAAATCAAAACCACTCTAAGATTTCATCTCACTCCAATCAGAATGGCAACAATTATGAAGACAAACAACAATAAGTGTTGGTGAGGATGTGGGGAAAAAGGCACACTCATACATTGCTGGTGGGACTGCAAATTGGTGCAGCCAATATGGAAAGCAGTATGGAGATTTCTTGGAAAATTGGGAATGGAACCACCATTTGACCCAGCTATCCCTCTCCTCCGTCTATACCCAAAGGACTTAAAAACAGCATACTTCAGGGTCACAGCCACATCAATGTTTATAGCAGCACAATTCACAATAGCTAAACTGTGGAATCAACCTAGATGCCCTTCAGTAGGTGAATGGATAAAACAAAAAAATGTGGCATATATACACAATGGAATATTATTCAGCAATAAAAGAGAATAAAATCATGGCATTTGCAGGTAAATGGATGGAGTTAGAGAAGATAATGCTAAGTGAAGTTAGCCAATCCCCCAAAACCCAAGGCTGAATGTTTTTTTTGTTGTTGTTGTTGTTGTTTTGTTTGTTTGTTTGTTTGTTTTTGATATAAGGAGGCTGATTCATAGTGGGGTAGGGAGCAAGAGCATGGGAGGAATAGATGAACTCTAGATAGGGCAGAAGGGTTGGAGGGGAAGGGACAGGACATGGGGTTATTAATGATGGTGGAATGTGATGATCATTATTATCCAAAGTACAGGTATGAAGACACGAATTGGTATGAATATATTATGTATACAACCAGAGATATGAAAAATTGTGCTCTATATGAGTAATAAGAATTGTAATGCATTCCACTGTCATATAAAATTAAAATTAAAATTAAATGGTCCCTCCACCAGTCTCTGCCCCCCACACCCCCGTCATGACATTGATTTTGTTGAAAAGGTCAAACTGGTGGACTTAAGAAATTCCCACTTTCTGATTATTTCCCTGTGGTGCTATTTAACTTGTTACTTTACGTCCTGAATTTCCTGTAGACTGGATGTTAGATCTTGAGTGTGATCAACAATCAAGTCCAAGTTTGTTGGCAAACCAGGCATGGTGGCTCATGCTTGTAATACCAGTAGCTCCAGAGACCAAGGAAGACTGTAAATTTGAGGCCAGCCTTGGCAATTTAGCAAAGCCCTCAGTAACCTAGTGAGACTCTGTCTCAAAATTAAAAATAAAAAGGACTGAGGAGCTAACTCAGTGGTAAAACTGAGTTCAATCCCTGAGTTCAATCCCCAGTACCCCCCCCCCAAAAAAAAAGAAAGAAAAAAAGTTAGCTTGGGGCTGGGGCTATAGGTCAGTGGTAAAGTGCTTGCTTCAAAAGTGTGAGGCGCTAGGTTCGATCCTCAGCACCACATAAAAAAAAATAAATAAAGATACTGCATGTTCATCTACAACTAAATAAATATTTTTTTAAAAAAGTTGGCAAGAATACTTTTATAGTAGACAAGATGTCTCTCGTATTCACACCCGTGTATCAGCCGTCTCCTTGAGTGTGAGCTGAATTTTGTGACTGGCTTCTAGTGAAGAGAATACAGCAGACACCAGTTCAGAGATTAGATTATTTTAAAACTGCAGGTTCTGTCTTGAGTTTTTCTCTGTCTGTCTCTTCACCCTGCAGGAAACTAACTCCCCTGTGGAGATCCCAGCTAGCAAGGGGAAAAGTCCTACCCATCACCAGATCTCCCCCACCCCAGTTAAGCCTTCAGATGAGACCCCAGCCCCCGCCAACCACTCAACTGCAACCTATGAGAGACTTTGAGGCAAAGGCTCCCACCCGACCTGTGCCTGGATCACTGACAAGGAGAAGGAGTGCCAGGATCCTTGAGTCACAGAAACTCTGTGGTAATACATATTGCTCGTTTTAAGCTACTGAGTTTTGGGGTATTTGTTTTGTATAGCTTTGGACTGAATGTGTCCTCCCTTTAGACCCCCAAGTTCATATGTTGAAGCGGTAGCCCCCAGTGTAAATATATTTGGAGACAGGCCTTAGGAGGCAATCAGGCTAAAAGAGGTCATAAAAGTGGGGCCCCGGTCTTATAGGACTTTGGCCTTATAAGAAAAAGAAAAGTGTGAGGACCCAGGGAGAATATGGCTTGTCCGCAAGCCAGGAAGAGAGCCCAGCAGAAAGGGAATTGGCAGGCACCTTGATCTGACTTTCCACACTACAGAACTGTGAGAAAATAGATGTCTGTCGTTTGAGCCAACCAGTCTTGTATATTGCTGTCCCTCCAAGCTACAGGAACACTATTTTGAATTTTAGACACCTAAAAAAAAGTTTGCCAAGGGGACTCTCTCCAGACATCTCTCCACGATTCTTAGAAATCCCTGCTAGACACTTTTAATGGTCAGGGGAAGTGAAGGGAAAGAGTAATGAGGGAAAATGGGCAGGGGGCACTTGAGCAGTCATTTTGTTTCAGGAATGAGCTATACTGGAAAAAGAAACCGAGCCTCCAGACCCCTGAGGTCTGGTCCTCACAGCATTACCAACTTGCTAAGACCAGTGAGCGGGCCCTCCATGCCTCACATGCAGGTTTGCTATGGGGCCTGGAGAAGATACTGCATGTAGTGGAATGTGGAAAGACACATAGGATAGCATCCCTAGGGCTTGTGGCCCCAGAATCATGTGCCAGAGGAGGACAAGGAGGTGCAGGTGAAGGATCCGAGCATCTGAAGTGTCCTCCCCACAGCTGAGGGCTGTTCACTGGGAGACGGTTGTAAATAACTCAGCACTGCAGTAAGGGAGGGAGGAAGAAATTGGTCCAAGAGAGCTCCCAACTTCCAGCAGGATGCAGAAGGTGGTCAGTGCAGCTCCTCTGGGATACCAGCCTGCAGCCACCTCCATATCCCAGAGCATATGACATTAACAGCACAATGAATTGGGCAGAGGAAACTGGCTTTGATGCCCACACAACCCCCAGTTTCCAGGATTTGCTCTCTCTCCACTGGGATGGGCTGAATGAAGCTTTCCCAGCTCACTTCTCCCGCCCTCCTTCCTGCCTGACTCTATTCCCACCTCTGATTTAAACTTCCTAAAGACAGTTAATCCTGATCAATGGAAACTATTATGGTTGCTTACTCCTGAGCCCTCTGATATTGATGCATGGCAAGAAGGCTTCCTGGGCCTCCACCTGGAGTAATCATACACACTTGGCCTACTTTGAGAAGATTGGAGGCTCCTTACTCCAAATCTTTCCTTCTGCTCAGGTTCAACTCATACTCGCCAGTAGCCACCCCCAGAAACTTCCCATCCCCAGTCCTTTGAGACTAGATGCTGAGGCTCCCTAAAAGCCCATGGCTTAGTGAGCTGGAGGCAAGCATTTCCCATCTCTACAATCAAGATGGTGAAGTGCACCTCAGTGAGTTACTTACACAGGTGCCACCGACCCAGGTCACCGGCAAAGCGCAGAGTGGATCGTTAACAGCCTAAAGGCATGCCAAAGTGCGACAGAGACGCTGGGTGTCTTCTGCCATCAGTCCCTCTCAGCAAAGGAGCCTCACCTGGGTGGGGAGCTGCAGGTGTTTTTCCAGTCTCTGTGAGGCTGGACCTGTCATGCCAGCCCTACGCACGCACATTCACAGCCATTGTTCAAAAACAACAGGCAGAAATCACTACAAGGAAAGCACAGCCAGCAGGTCCTCAGCCTGCTCAGGAGCCAGGGAGCAGGTTTCCCTGCACACCCTCTCCATCTGAGCACACACAGAACACTCCTACCCATCTCCCTCCACCCTCACGGGAGACCTTCCCCTCAGCTTCTCCCTCCCACCACCTCCACTCACAACACTCAACAGGCCTCACGTCCCTGCCAGGCCCTCGCTTGATCTGAGGAAGTCAGGCTAAGTTCCCGGACTGGCCCACACTTTCCAGAGACACCCTGCTGCACTGTGAGCAGCTGAAGCTCATCTCTGCCTGTCAGCCCTCGCCAGCGTCACACAGTTTTAAGTGCTCCTGTCTTCTGTTCAGCTCAACACACAAGACCTAGTGTTATGAACAGAAGGGTGTTCCCCAAATTTGTATGTTGAAAACTAACCTCCAATGTGCCTATGTTTGGAGATAGGGACTTTAATGAATGTTAAGGCAGGTGGGGAGAGGCCCTGACCCAAAGGATTAGTGTCCTTATAGGAAGAAGAAGAGGTATTGGGGATATACACACAGAGAAAAGGCCATGTGAGGACATAGCAAGAAGGCCGCCACCTGCAGGTGAGGAAAGAGGCCACAGGAGAAACCAAACCTACTGGACCTTGATCTGGACTTCAGCCTCCAAAACTGAGAAAATAAGTTTCTGCTGTTTAAGCCACCCAGGGTGTTGTGTTTCGTTGTATCAGCCCTAGCAGACTAATATACCCATATTTACCTATATTTATCCAGACCCAAAGGAAACCAGGGGTATGAAAAGAATAAGGCCTGGCTCCTGTCTGAAGGAGCTTCATAAGAATATGTAAATCTCTGGGCATGGTGGCACACACTGTGATCCCAGTCACCCAAGGTGCTGAGACAGGAGGATGGCAAATTCAAGGCCAGCCTGGGCAACATAGCAAGGCCCCGTCTCAAAATAAAAAAAATAAAAAAGGTCTGGGGATGTGGCTCAGTGGGAAAGTGCCTCTGGGTTCCAGCTCCAGTACAAAAAAGGAAGGAGGAGGAGGAGGAGGAGAAGACATAAATTAATGAAATAGAATTGAGAATCTGGAAGTAAGTCCTCGCATTTAATAAGCACTCACCTTAGGTGATTTTTCAACACGGATGCCAAGACTATGGTGCTGGAGCTAATGGGCATCTACATGCAAAAGCATGAACTCAGATCACTACCTCACAACATATGCCAGAATTAACTCAAATTAAAGGCCTAAATGTAAGAGCTAAAACTATAAAACTCCTAGAAGAAAACATTGGCATTAATCTTTCTGGTCTTGGATTAGAGAGTGCTTTTTAGCACAATCAACCAATGAAAAAAATAGATCCATTGGATATCATCAATTAAAACATTTATGCTTCAAAGAACACCAATAAGATAGTATAACTATGATCCACAAAATGAAGAAAATCCTTGCAAATCATGTTCTGATAAGGGACTTGTATCTAGAACATATAAAGAGTTATTAAAACAATAATAATGAGACAAATAAAATTTTCTAATTTAAAAATGGGCAAAGGCTCAAAATAGACTGTTTTCCAAAGAAGACACACAAATGGAAAATAATCACAAGGAAAGATGCTCAGCATCATTAGTCATCAATACAATGCAGATCAAAACCACAAATGAAATAACACTAGGATGGCTGTAATCAAAGAGCGATAATAACCGGCATTGGCAAGGATGTGGAGAATTTGCAGCCCTCATACATTGCTGGTGGGAATGAAAATGAAGCAGCCACTTTGGGAAGCAGGCTGGCAGTCTGGCATGGGGAGACTTGGTTACCATATGATCTGGCAATTCCATTCCTAGGTATTTATACAAGAGAAATAAAAGCATATGTTCAACAACAACTTGGACAGAAATGCTCAGAGCATTATTCATAGCAGCAAAAGGCATAAACAGCCCAAATGTTTCCATTCATCAGCTGATTGTGAAAAGATAAAATGTGGTATATCCTTACCACGGAATAATATTCAGCAACAAAAAGAAATGAAGTACTGATACATGCTGTGACATGGAGAAACTCGGAAAACATTATGCCAAGTGAAAGAAACCAATCATAAAGGACCACATATTGCATGACTCCACTTGAATGAAATGTCCAGGATAGGCAAATCTACAGAGACAGGAAGTAGATTTACAGTTACCTAGAACTGGAAGACTGTGTGTGGGTGGGGGTGTGTTTAAGTTTTCTTCTGGGAGTAATAAAAATGTTCTGAGATTTATTGCAGCGATCATCTATGAATGCACTAATCCACTGAATTGTACTCTTTAAATATGTGAATTGTTTTGCATATGAATTATATCTCAATTAAGCTGTTAAAAATATAGTAGGGAGGCTTTTGCTTCTGGAAAAGAGAGTAGATGTACTTTTCTCTGTTTTCTCACTAAGTACAACTGAAAACCTTGAAAATTATATGTAAAGCAAATTTAAGACTCTGAAACATAAAGAGAAGATAGATTTTCCAGGGACCTCAGGACCCAAGCAATGAGACAGTGGTGAGTTCTCCAGGTTTCATTTTTTACCTCATATATCCCAGACTTGAAGCAACCTTAAAACACCGACAGAAGCCTGCTGTCTCCAGTAAGACAACAACTTTTAGACAATAACATCTCTACTGCAAATGCCACAGAAAAAACATGGCCCCATTCTCACTTATGCCAAAAAAGGTTTGAGTGAGGAACCTTGACTTCCACCCTTGTAAAGTAGTAACCAAGTACTCCAACTCTGCTGCTGAGGTGAAAGCTGAGTCTTACAACCCGCCTACAAGCCCACCACCAGCCATCCCATGGGATCACAAGGGAGATCACATAGGGACCACCACCATCACACAGTGTCATGGGAGAGGACATGGGGAACCATGGACTTCCATCCCCACCCAACAGTAATGAAGTGCCTTTCTTCTTCTCCTCTGGGGTGGTACTAGAGGAGGTCTGGTGGAGAGTCAGGACTCTCCCCACTGTCCATTAGTAACAAGGACACACCCACTGTGTTGTCAATGCAGACCACCTGGGAATCTGAAATTCCCATCATTGTCCAGCAAAACAGGGAGCCAGCATCTCAAATCAAGTCTCAACAAAGGCTGAGTAGGGATTAGAGACTGCTACCTGCACCTGACAGTAACAATAAATAAACAAGATTCAAATAAGGCCCAGAATCCCATAATATGAAAGTGTCCAGGTTTCAATTGAAATAATTTGTTGTACCAAGAACCAGGAAAATCTCAAACTGAACTATATAATTATAATCAATTAATGCAACACCAAAAGGATGGGGCTATTTGGATTACCTGACAAAAATTTAAAGTAGCCATGATATTTTAAGAAAATATTTCAGTGAACGATTATAAACAAACTTAAAACAAATTAAAATATAGTATCAGCAAAGAAAGAACACATGTAAGGAACAACCCAGTGGAAATGTTTGAATAGAAAAACGTAATAATGAAAATGAAAACCCAGTGGATGGGTTCAACAGAAGAATGAAGAGGAGAAAAAAAAAGTGAGCTGGAAGATAGGAAATAAAAATTATCCACATGAACAATAGAAAAAACAGATTTTTAAAAACATAAATGCAGCCCCAGGGACCTGTGGGACTATAATAAAAGACCTAATCACATTATCAGAATTCTAGAAGAAGATAAATGAGGTTGAGAAGTTTTCAAGGAAATAATGGTTGGACACTTTTGGAACTTAGCAAGAGACATCAGCCTACAGATTCAAGGATTGTGAACTCCAAACAGAATAAACTCAAAGAAATCCATATAAAGGGGCTGGGATTGTGGCCCAGTGGTAGAGCGCTTACCTTGCACATATGAGGCACTGGGTTCGATCCTCAGCACCACCTAAAAATAAAAAAATGAAATAAAGGTATTGTGACCATCTACAACTAAAAGAATATTTTAAAAAAAGAAACCCACATAATGACATATCATAATTAAACTAACAAAAACTAAAGACAAAGAAAACACATCTTAAAATCAATTAGGGGTGAAAAAGGGACAATTTACCTATAGAAAGACAATTTACCTGTATGTAATATGAATTGTAATACATTCTGCTGTCATATATAACAAATTAAAATAAAAATTTTAAAATAATAATAATAAAACATAACCTGCTCTTTAAAAAAAGGAAAAAAGAAAGGAAGGAAGGCAATTTACCTGTAGGCAGAAACTACTGCATTACAGCAGATTTCTTATATGAAACCATGGAGGACAGAAGGAAATAGAACAATATTTTTCAAGTGCTGAAAGACAAGCACTGTAACCCAGAATCCTATAGGCAGACAAGTAGCCTTTGGGAATGAAAGAAAAATCAGGACATTCTATAATAAGGAAACACGAAGAGAATTTGTCATAAACACCTACCCTAAAGAATGGCTATCAGAAGTTCTTAAACAGAAAGGAAAAGATAATAGAAGGAAACTTGAAACATCAGAAAGGAAAAGGAACAGCAAAAATATGGGTTGACATGGTAGAACCTTCCTTTTTCTCTTGGGTTATCTAAATTATGTTTTGTGGTAGAAGCAAAAAATTATAATAGTCTCTGATGTGATTCTAACTGTATAAAGAGAAAATATTTAAGACATTCATAACCAGGGGAGGGGTAAATGATGTAAATCTACTTTAATAGATCATCCCACCCAGCAATAGCAGAAAACACGTTTTTTTCAAGTTCTGATAGGTCATATATCAAGATGGCCCATATCCTAGGCCATACAACAAACCTAACAAGAATTGAACAGAATATAGTTTAAAAGAATTGAAAACATACAGAGCATATTTTCCAATTACAATGGAAATTAATAACAGAAAAATAGCAGGGAAATCTCCAAACATTTGAAAATTAAACAACACACTTCTAAACAATGGGTCAAAGAGGTAGTGTCAAAGCAAATTTTAAAAAATGCATTAAATTGAATGAAAATGAAAATACAATAATATTTTCCTTAATGATGGTGATACATTCTGAGAAAAAATGTTGCACTATTTTGTTATGTGAACACATTATAGAGTATACTTTTAGAAAATAGGACAATATGTTACAGTCTTTGGGACTATTGCCGAATACACAGTCTATCATTTATCCAAGTAGCTCTATAGGGCACAAGACTGAACAGCATATAAAAATGTGCTAAAGGGATACTGAGGAAAATGCTCTTAGCACTAAAAACATGTGTTAGATAAAAGGAAAAGTCTCAAATCCTTTAATCTAAGTTCCTCCCTCAAAAATCTAGAAAAGAAGAGAAAGTAAACCCAAAGAAGGAAATAATGCAAAACAGAGCAAAAGTAATAACACCAAAAAGAAAAAGATAATAGAGAAAATCAATGAAAAAAAAAGAGCAGCACTCGAAAAGATCAATAAGGTTGACTGACAACAGATAGGGAGAGAGAGAGGGAGAAAAAGGAAGGTCACGAATTGCAGTATCAGGAATAAAAGGAATCAATTTCTTGGAAAACACGAGTCATCACAGTTCACCCAGATGCAGTAAGAATTGCATTTAAATAATTTCTATACCTCTTGAATTCATAATTTTATATTTTTACTTTTATTTGTTTGTTTGTTTGTTTTTGGTACCAGAGATTGAACCTAAAGGGGCTTAACCACTAAGCCCCATTCCCAGCCCTTTTTACTTTGAGACAGGGTCTTGCTAAGTTGCTTAGGGCCTTCCTAAGTTGCTGAGGCTGGCTTTGAATTTTTGATCCTCCTGCCTTAGCCTCCCAAACCACTGGGATTACAAGTGTGTGCGCCCACGCCTGGCTAAATTTAAATTTTAAAACTCATCCAAAGAGAAATCTCTAGGCCCAGATGACTTTACTGGATAATTCTACTACTGGTTTAAGTAAACGTTAGCACCAGTTGTATGGGGGCGGGAGGCTGAAAAAGAAAGATCTTTCAAGTGATGCAGATGCAGCAAAAGCATTTGACAAAATTCAGTATCCATTAAAGACAAAGGGGAAAAAACTTTCAGATAAATAAGAATAAAGGAAGATGTCCTCAACTTGATAAAGAACATCTACCAAAGACTCCTCAGCCTACATTATGCTTAACTATGGAAGAATGAATGCACACGTAGACACCAAAATTTAAAAATACAAAACCATTTACCATAACAAAAAAAAATTGCTTGGTTGTAAATACAACAAAACACGCACTGGACACACCTACTGATAACTATAAATGGAAAAATAAAGTATTCATGGATTGGGAGATTTGACTTAGGAAAGATATTAATTCTCTCCAAAAATTTTTTTAAAAAAGAATTAAAATGAGAAGAAGCAATCTATCCAATTTCAAGATTTGCTATACAGCTATAATAATTAAGACTGATGTATTGTGAGAGGAACAGAAATTTAAATTAATGGACCAGAATTAGATCCACACACTTATCCTTCTGATGAAAATTAGACCCACACATTTATTCATCTGATTTTGACAAAAACATGAAAGCAATTCAGTGGAGCAAAAATAAACTTTTCAACTTATGCTATAGTTTTGCAAGATGTTACCATTAGAGACATGGGGTGAAGGTGCATTACAACTGCATGTGAATCTACAATTACCTCAAAATAAAAGTCCAATTTTTTTTTAAATAGCTCATTGTTATGTTTGGGATATGAAGTGTCCCATAAAGACTTGTGTGTTGAGGTCCTGGTCCCCAGTGCAGCAATGTCCCAAGGTGGGGCTTTGGAAAGTAAGAGGGTTCTGACCTCAACAATGGATGAATCCATTGACAGTTGACTGGACTACTGGAGGTGTTAGGAAGTGTAGGTGGTAGGGCTCAGTTGGAGGCAGTAGGTCACTGCAGACATGTCCTTGGGGATTATATCTTGTCCCTATCCTCTCTCTTTTACTCCTCTCTCTGCTTCCAGTTGCTCTGAGCTGAGAAACTTTTCCTTTTTTACACCCATCCTCCATGATGTTTCTGCCTTGGAGCCAACCATGGACTAACATCTTTGAAACCATGAGCCAAAATAAACCTTTCCTCCTCTAAGTTGTTTTTCACAGGTGTGTGTGTGTGTGTGTGGTCACTCCGAAGGGGTCCTAGCCTTCTAAGCATGTCAGCAGCTGAGCATGCATCTATGTGGGAATTATCAGGGAACCGTGCCTACTGAAAATGGTGCAGTGAGCCCCTGCAGGGATAAGGGAGGAGCAGATTGTGGTAGGAGGGAGGATAAAATAGGCTCTGCTTCAGACATCTTGTACTTCCGATGCCATGGGTGGAGATTTCTAGATGCCTGGTGCGTCGTGTATGGGTTGTAAGCTCAGAAGAGAAATCTAGACCAAGTTACTCCATACATCTTATATTTGATAGGATACAGATTCAGTCGTTGTTCCCAAACCCCAAAGTCATAGTGGCTTAACAAGATAAGGTTTTGTTCTCATATGTGTAGAGCCTGTGTGGTTTCCTAAGGGGCCAAGGGGCCAGGTTCCTGTCTTTTGCATGTGCATAGTCCAAGATGTCTTGATACTGCCTGCATTCCAGCCAGAAGAAAAGGCAAGGGAAGGACCAGCTCTTTCCCTTCAGGGAAATAACCCCAAGAAATGCAGACATCACCTCTGCATCCTAGAAATTGGTCAGAAAGGTCCATCTAGCTCAATATAGTCATTATTCCAATCAGCCAGGAGCACAATTTATTTCTATTATTATGAAAGAAGGGAGAATGAATATTCCAAGACAGCTAGGAGTCCCCACCACACATTCCTGTCAGTAAAGTATTTTTAAAAAACATACCCTTGACTATAAATGTATTTGTTTATAATTAACAGGCATGTCAATATGTATATTAACTAGTTATAAAACTTATTTTTTTTTTACTTTTTAGATTAAAACAAACATAATTCTGTCTTCTTGTACCTCAAAAGATCATTGGGCACATGCCCCCTTAGAGACCACTGCCTAGATTAAAGATATAGATTTATCAGATAGGTAGTGACGGAGGCTCTGGAGCTGAATAAGACCACCCAAGGAGAAGGCACATAAAGGGAGAAGAAAGCTCCAAGGATCAGAATTTGGAGGACATTGATACTGGTATTAATTAGGTTTTTGTCACTGTGATCAAAATACTTGACAACAACTTAGAGGAAGAAAAATCTATTTTGGATCATGGTTTCAGAGGCTCAGTCCTTGAACTCCATTGCTCTGGGCCCAAGGAGAGGCAGAACAACATGGTGGAAGGGTGGAAAGGTGTGGCAGAAGACCACTGCTCTGCTCATGGCGATCAGGAAGCGGGGTGGTCGTGGTGGCGTGTCTCAGGGAAGATTCCAGCCAGAAGAAAGGGAAAGGGAAGGACCAGCTCTTTCCCTTCAGGGAAATAACTCCAAGAAATGCAGACATCATCTCTGCATACTAGATTGGTCAGAAAGGTCCATCTAGCTCAAACGGAGGCAGGGCATTGTAGTCATTATTCCAGGCCACAACCCCAGTGACTCACCTCTAGCCATGCCTACCTGCCTGCAGTTACCTCCCAGTCAGTCCATCTAATCTAGGATGGATTGATGAAGTAACAGCTCTCATAATTCCATCATTTCACCTCTGAATATTTCTGCATTAACACAGAAACTTTTGGGAGACAGCTCATATCCAAACATAACAATATTTAAGAATTGAGCTGGAAGAAAAGAAGCAGGGAGCCACACAGTGGTGCACACTTATTATCCCAGCTACTCAGAAGGCTGAGGCATAAGAATCTACAAGTTCAAGGCCAGCCTAGACAACTCAACAAACTCTGTCTTGAAATAAAACAAAAAGGGCTGGGGATATAGCTCAGTGATAGAGTATTTGCCTAGCAAGCACAAGGCCTTGAGTTGGATCCTCAGTGCTGGAAAAGAAAAGGAAAGAAAAAGAGTGGTCTGAGAAACTGAGTAGGAGCTATCCAATAAATGAAATATCTGGAAATCTGGGGCAGAGTTTCAGGAAAAGTCACGTGGGATGAGGACTAAAAGGGAGCTTTTAATTTACCAGTATGAGGTAATTGGTACCCAGGGTTGACAAGAGAAGAAAACTAGGGTGAAGAGGTAAGAAAAAAATTAATAGTACATTCAATTCTATGACCAGGAAGGAGGCACACATTGAAGGTTTTTGAGCCTCAGTGAGAGCATTTCTGTGAATTCCAGGAAACAGAGTCTGAAACCCGAGGCCAGCGAGGATGCCCAGAGTTCAAACAGCTTCAATTGAAAGATTTGGCTGAGGAGAAATGAAAATGACCTAGTGGCCAACCTGATCTGGAGACTTATGGAGAAGGAAGGGAAAACGGACTCCAAGGCTGTGAATGCTGGGAGCTGAGAGAGCAGGGGTGCCATGCAGAGAGCACTGTTGGATGAGGTCCTGATGGGTGACAAGCATCATGTGCTTCCCAGAAACGCTTCCTGGAGAGGCTGCTGAAGTGCCCATCCCCACGGCTTGCCCACCTGCAGCAACGCCCACGCCTCCGCTACACAAACTCAAGTTCAGAGCTCCCACTCACTCCCTGGCAGTGCCAACCACATGATTGCCACTCCATGCTGTTCCAGAGCCATGACCAGCCAAGCTGACTTTACCGGGGTACCAGGACAATGGGGTTGTCACTGAGGACAAATGGAGCAACCTCTTTCTGCACAGTGACAAGCTCCCTGGAGTGCCAGCAGCAAGAGCTGTCAGCTGGCCAGAAAATAAGGCATATTGGGGCCACCCTGTGGCTCATCTCCAAGGCAACCCCACACACAACTCCAGGAGTGAGGACAGAGGTCATACTTGCCAGAATCATCCTCAGCCTTGGGCACGGCCTTCCTCTCTGGCCTACTTCCCATTGATTAAGATGATCAGGAATTGAGCCAAAGGAAAGATTGATCTCTGTAAACATGTGAGGAAGAAGGATGCTGTTCTCAACCACAGCAGTGTCTGTCCCTAAGGAAGGACCGCGACTGTTTGTTCCTCCTGGGCCTCTCCCATGGATTCTGGTCCACTTGGCTTACTGACTGCACTGGAGCAGGAGCCCAGAACCCTCCCTGGGGATGCTCCCTGCTGCTGCTTCAGGCCCCTCATCGGTTGGGTGGAAGTTGGGCTGCAGGACAAGAATGACAGAATTTGGGAAAGTGCTCACTAGTCCTACTTCTTGAACATCCATTCTTGGGGTCTGGATGAGCCTGGGCACCAGGAGACAGGACTGCTGTTCTAACAGCTCCCTCTGAGTTATGTCTGGAGCCAGGCCCAATACTATCCAGGGTGGGGAACCTCAGTGTGGTCCTGGGAATTGGGGAGACCTTCACCAACACGCTGGCCTGAGGCGGTAGTTGTCCTTGGAGACACTAATGGGGAGAACTACCTACCTCCTCACTGGCAACAAAGGCTTCTTACTGCCCTGGCTGCCTCTAAATTGACACTTCCACCATCAAATTATTTTAAAGATGAAATAGGAAACTATGAATCTCATAAAAATTGATGAGCAAGTTCTGTGGTGCAGGCAAAATAATACTAAAAACCTCAAGGATAATGCAGTTATATGGTGCCCTGAACACATCTGTAGGGCCAATCCTAGATTGCTTGGGCAGCTCAGAGAGTGGAATTTGCTTAACACTTATTATGCTCCAGATGCACCCTCCAAATCTTGATGGAGGAAGAAGAGTTAAAGCCACGAGTGGAAGGTGCTTCCAGCTAAAGAAACAGCTTGTCCAATCAACCAAGTGACAGGAAGCATTCTATGCCATGGGGTTCACACCTCACACCCCAAATTAAATTCAGTTGGCTACAACACAAGGAGGGAGGGAGGGAGGGAGGGAGAGGATCAGCACTTCCAAAGCCCCTGGGTGAATCCCAGTCAGATCCAGTCTTGTGTGGTAGGGAGCTTGTGTTTTAACCAGAGGGCAACAAGGAGCCATTGAAAGATTTTAAGTAGAGAAGAGACATGATCCGATTTGTTTTAGAATTGTAGCAGGGGGGGTTAAGAGCGTCATGTGGCAGAATAGCTATGAGAGAGAGAGACTAGCTGTATCTTGCTTTCTCCATTGTAGCTTCCTGGTAAAGAATGCAAGGTATTCCCACCCCTCCTCCTCCCCCTCCTCCCCCCCCCCACCCCAGGAGGGGAGCTGAGCCCTTCTATCTCTGAAGACTGAGCTTTCCCTGACTACAGGGGGGAGCTGGCAGTACTTTCATGTGTTCTGAGGCAAAAAAAAAAAAAAGCCAGGATTTTTTCCCTCTTTGTTTTAGAAGGCCTAGGTCCAGATAGGGCTAGGAATTAAGGAGGGGAATAACAGCACTCAGAGTTTATAAGATGTATAAACACAAGGCTTCAGGAGAGGCTATCTCAGGACTGGTTGGCTATGAGGGAAGGAGAGGAGGGAGTAGAGAATCTGAGTTTTCAAATTGACTCATGGGACGATGGGTGGTGGGACCAATCACCAAACAGAGGAGAGGACACACTTAGCTCTTAAGTGTCCGTTTTCAAAATATAATATCAAGCCTTAATTGGGAAATAAGAGCCAATAATAGTCATTTTATCTTTGCCCTCCCCAATTTTAAATTTAGCTAATTGAGCAGATTGTAACCCTGAGCTCCTCCTCTCAGGGGAAGGGGCAGTACTGCTTTAGGGATAGAAGCAGGTGGTTGGCCTTCCCAGATGCACTTGCTAGCCAGGTTCAGTAGCAAGCCCTTCTTGCAGAAGTAAAGTTAGCCTTGCCAACTCGCTTCCAAGTATGTTGATTCCTTGCAACATCTCGGCATTTCTAACAGCAGGAAAGCAAATTCCCAGAGATCCAAGCAGCAAACAGCTGTGAGCAGAGAGCTGTGACTCCTACCCATCCAGGAACTGGCAGGTGGATCATTCTTGGTAGAGGGAGGAAATCTCATGGCCATCCTACTGCCAAGTGCCCTGTGGGTCTCTCCTGCCTGGACATTAACCAGTGACAGCAGTGCCCAGGCAGGGGCAGTGCACTCCTTGCACTGATGGCATGATGCAGTGTGAGCTCCTGTGGGGCCCCAGTGTGCCCTGTGAGGTGGAGCCCATCCCAGCTCCCAGGCCTCATCGTCCTCATTTGTAAAAGCAGCGTTTGGGACCTCCTGTTCCTTCCAGCCTGCTCCTTCTGAGCCTGTAAAGACTCACTCAAGGGCCACAAAGCAGAATGCACTCTCACAGCACATCGGCAGCCAGACCCCAGCATCATCAGGGGAGGATTCCCAGAGAGAGTGTGGGAACCTGGCTGTTAGTCAGTTGAGGGCAGCATCACCTTTGTCTGCCCCGCAAGGCCAAGGGCAGAGCGGGCGCTGGTTCCTACCTGTTGACCGGGGTCCTTCAATCCACCAGATTCCTTGCTCATAGCTCTCTCTCTTCAACTCCCAATGCCTCTTGGGAATGCCCTGACAATAACAAAGGTGCTTTCAGAAGCCTCTGTCCCTTTTCCCCATTCTTTAAGCTATTCTCTGCTCCTTCCCTACTTTTTAGTATGCCCAGCTTCCTCCATCTGAGATGGGAATTTGGGAATAAGGGGGAGAGATACTGAGTCTCAAAGGAAGCACCCAGGAAACAATGAAATGCAGGAACGACCTATGAACCACTGAGATGCAGAAAGCACCCCATGAACCGTTGAGCAAAGCAGCCCTGGCCCTGGACCTAAGCTCTTGTCTGCAGAAGTAACTTAAGGGCCATGTGAATTTAGCAGGAAATTGTGTAACTGCCTTGGCCACCCCCAGTTCAGCTCCTATCCTCTCTATAAATAATAACAGCACACACCAACCTGTGGCTCTGTACCTCCGGAGATGGCTCACAGTCTTGAATAGGTGTACTTTGCCCCCAAAGGAGTGTCTTTCTTGAGATTGAATATGTATCTATTCGCTCTTGAATATGTATCTACTTTCCTAAATAAGCCTGTTTATGTCTTTGACTGGCGCGTGCTAAAATTGTTTTCTGTCATATGCCAAGAGCCCCGCTGGTCATGAGTCAAGTTCCACCTTGTCTCTGTGAACTCCTTGGATTCTTCTTCAGAGACAGCTCTCTTCCGGTGACACTTCCTCATTGCGGAGTTCATACTTTCTCATTACCTTCCCCAGGGGTAGACACCTCTGAGGGACAGGAGCATATCTGACGCATAGCCTGACGTCCTAGAAGGGTCAGAAGGGAAGCGGTCCGTGGATATACTCAACAAGGACTCACAGTCCAACTCACATGGAAGTCAATACTACACTATTTTTTGTGGAAATAAAAAGCTTTATTGCAAGGTTGACTAGCAAAAAGGACAGAAGCAAAGCTCAAATCTTCTTCTCTGACCAGTTGGCAGTGGGGGAATTTATAGAAAGGGAGAGAGAAGAGGCTGCCTGTCGGTTAGATGGAGAGAAAGTGAAGCTTAAGGGTCCTTTTTTCAAGCATAGATGGCCATGCCTCTTCATGTCCCGCGTTGTTCTGCAAGAGGAATTTTGAGCTTGTGACATCAAAAGGTTATTGACCAGACTAATTGGTATCTTTTGTGCATGTCCATTCTCAAAAAGTCAGTTTCAAGCTGGTTGAGTGGATCTGGAGATATTTCCTGAAAAACAACCTGAAGACACTTTGTTACTTAAGCAATTTATGTCCTGGTGTGCCCAGACCTTAGCTGCTTTCAACGGCAGGAGAATGTAACTAACTTAATAGATCACACTGCTACTGGCCAGGCTTTACAATTGCAGTAGGTGGGGTAGTCTGAGGAGGGAGTGTTATCACCTTTTACAGATGAGGAAACTGAGTCCCACGGCATGAAATAACTTGCCCAAGACAACAAATGCAATCAAGTCAGGACTCGAGCCTAAATATCTTTGTGCTTCCTTTTTGTGTTCCCCTTCCATCCTCTCAAAAAGCATTTATTGGTTTTCTACTTTGCACCAAACGCTGCACATTTACAAGGGAGTCAAAGAAAAATGTAGCCCTTGCAGGCTAGGCAGAAGACAGACACCAGTAATGGACATACTGGAGGATCCTACAAAGTCCTGTGGGACCTCAGAAAGGGGAGAGGCCCAGCAAGGCTTTCCAGGGAAGGGACCAGGCAGAGAACTGGGCAGAAGGCCATGCTGGCCAAAAGGCCAGTGTGTGTGGAGACACCTGGGCATGAAAGCAGACAACTCGGTTCTCCAGTTGAGCAGAATTCCTGTACACCTCCAAGATGCCCCCCACCAGTATCTAAAGGGTCCGGGCAATGTCCTCCCTACTCTGGTGGGTTGTTTAATTTTTTTATTTCTTTTAGTGTTGGGGCGAAGCTCAGGGCCTCATGCATGCTGGGCAAGCCCCTATCACTGAACCCAGGATCCCCACTTTGGCGCATTTCCAAGGGTGTTGACTGGGGATTGCCCTGGGCTTGACTTCCTAGGGGCAGGCTCTGTCAGTGCCCTGGGTCCTCCTCACAGCTGCGCCCCCCTCTCTCAGCCCGATCTTCAGTTTAGCTAAGCCGCTGGATCCCTTTGGGTTTGATACCATCTAATTGGTTGTGGCTAATCCCATATTAACTTCTACCGCAGAAGCTAGAGGGCTTCTCCCACCCTCCATCACGTCCCCGGCCCCTACAGAAACTGCTGTTATCATGTTTATGAGCCTCCACAGCCACCGACAGGCAAATTTGCATATAAATAACCTGCCAGTACAGGAGGCTGCAAGAGGCACCTGGTAACGACTCTGTTTATTACTCATGGGAGAGAAGAGGAGCACTAAGGCCTTCTGCGCCGGGTGGCCCAGTCGGGATGGCTACATTTCCACCCACTGATTAGCTGAGAACGGGTCGGTGACCCCCAAACAGCAGAAGAGGAAGAGCTGCAAGCCTCCAGCTCCTCTTCTTTGGGAAACCCTGGCTGAGCAGCGCAAGACCTGAGACAGTGAGACTCTCCTTGATACTGAGGATGGACCTGTCTGAAAATTAATATAAGTGGCTAGGTTTGGCCCTGGGCTTGGTGCAGGTTGGCATACAAGGTAAACAGAGATGGGTCAAGTTCTAAAAGAACTTGTCAATTGCAAAGGACATGCCACAGACCTGGCAGGGAGGCACTACCCAACAAAACAGGAAAAGAATGGGGCTTTGGTTAGGGGCCCTATGTGAATGCTTGCAATGAATGGCTTCCTGGAGGAAGGGGATTTGGAACCAGCCCTTGCCTCCCTAGGGGGCAGAGGAAGACAAAGCATCCCAGACTGGCCAGCAAAAGCAAGTTACAGGAATGCTTTGAGTGGACTGTTGGGTGGCTGGCAGGAGAGCCAGGAGTCAGCTGTAGGTCCCCACATTACAAAGTTGTGTCTTCATTTCCTAAACCTTGAAGAGAGACCAGCATTAGTGGGGAACTCTGTGGGCTCATGCTATTCTGCTGAAATCTACACTAAAAGTTGATCTCCCCATGGGTTGAGAGTGTAGTTCAGTGACAGAGGACTCACCTAACATGCATGAGGCCTGGGCTCAATCCTTGGCACCGCCCCAGGGTTACCCAAGCTTAATTCAGAACAGAGGCCCCATCCCAAAAAGATTGAGGAATGGAGGTAAATGGCAGTTGGGGCCTTGGAGGGAGGAGGTGGGGTGAGGACAAGTTGGGAAGACTGGAAACCTGTGGTAGAAGTCAACCCACTACACATGTTCTCAAGACAAACAATACCTAGTCCTCAAGTAAGAGGACTCATTGCGTCATTGGCAACACATGGTCCATTCTAACTTCATCTGTAAGTGAGCTGATTACTTTTCCTGTAATCTGTGTCAGCGTTTTTACTTAATCCAGAGGAAAAACAAACTTCTCATCTTCTGACAGGTGGTAGTTTTTGCACATTGGAGCCGGCCGCCCACCAGTTAGGCTCTTTGCCTCCCTCAAGAGCTGGGAGATGGGAGCACTGTCCCTCTTCCTATTCCCAGATCCCCAAAACATTCATGAGTTGCAAGACTGGCACGAGGCTTTTTTTGGCCATGATGAAAACTGGCAAACATTTAGAAAGGACAGAGAAAGAAATTATGAAAGAGAAAAAGAGAAGGGAAGCAGTCTCTTCCCATATTTTCAACAGGTTGAATTCAGTCTCTTATTTTTAATTTGTATTAGCCCTCCCATAGACTGGGAAGTAACCGGATTATCCTGGAGGAAGCACTGAGCACATCTTGACACCTGGGCTCCAATGCTGTCTTTGCCCTATGCTTATTGAATGGACAAATCAACTTCTCTGCATTGGTTCCTCATCTTTTAAGTGAGAGTTATAATTGCTGCCTCACAAGGACATGAGGAAAAAATGGGACTTTTCCCCCCAATACTAGGGATTGAACCCAGAGATGCTCTACCACTGAGCTACCTTTGCATTTTGAAATAGTGTCTCACTAAGTGGCCCAGGCCAGCCTTGAACTGGAGATCTTCCTGCCTCAGCCTCCCACTAGCTGGGATTAGAGGCTTGCACCACTGCACCCAACTATGAGATCATATTTTAAAGTTACTTCAAATGCAGTATGCTCTTTGAAACATTTATCTTTGAAATAAATTATATAATATAATGGGGATTGGAACAGTTAGAATGGAGAATAGTTCACCAAATCCCAAAACACTAATACCAGGGATTCCTTTTGAGAGCATCAGAAGCTTTCAGGGTCAATCATTGTAGCTGGTCATAAATTCAGAAAGCTGGTTTCCCTAAGAGGTGTCATGGTCAGAAAATATAAATGAGTTAGGAAGGGTTTAGGACACTCATGAACAGATAGCTGTACTCAGGCTGCTGAAGAAGGGCAGATGTTGGACCTGATCCTAACTCTGAGATTGATAGCTTCTAGGGTAAAGCCTTGCCCATCAAATGTCTTAGAAACACTGCCACATACAAGAGCTAGCCACACAGATGCTGTGTGGGTTAGTGTCGAGGGGATAATTTCTCTATTTCTGTGCTCCATGTCCTGACAGTGCCCCAGATCCCCAAGACAATAGGCTGGATTTGCAGTTGGTACCACTTCTACAGTCCTCTTGCCATTTCTGCCAAAAAGCAGCATTGCATAGCCAGCTCTCTTCCTACACAGCACCTGCCCACCTATGCTCTAGAAAAGTCGCTTCTCTTGAGATAGAGCAAGGAGGTCACAACGGCCATTAGGCCCCAGGCAGACACAGCTTGGAGAGCAACAGTGACAAACATCTTGGCCCTCCGTACTCTCCAGGCCCCCATCTTCTGCACCTATGGGATGCCTTCCCATTGCTGGGGCAACTGGATTCCAGGGAATCAGCCTGTGGGCCCCAGCCGCCATCTTGAAGAACTGCTGATGGCTGGTGTCCTTCAAATTGCAGAGTTTTTCCCAAGGCCCAATAGCATAGCCCTAAGCTAGAGAGAGAGGTGTCTTTTGGTGAAACTGCATTTGGGGGTTTTTGACTATTTGGAGCTGAAGAAGTGTTGAGAAGAGCCATAGGCTATGGTGGTCAGAGATTTCTGGGTTTTCCCATCTGGCTTTGGTGAAGTCATCCCACCTTGGCCAGCGCCTGTGCATTGTGGAGGCCGAAAGGAGGAGGCTTCCCCTCCTACCCCCCCCCACCTTCCCACTACTTCTGCCTCTTCCAAAGTCTGAAAGTGGCCAAGCACAGTGGGTGGTACAATGTGCTATGATGGTGGGTGGATGGGGACAGAGAGCAAGTATAGCGACAGCGGGAAGAAGTAGGTTTTCATCTGAGGTGACTTGGGGCATGGAGGGGGCTACTGGAGCAGATGGCAGGATCAGGACAGGGAGATCAGGGTGACAGAGCCAACAGGGAGGGCTAGAGCAGAGCTAAGCCCGGTGCCAGGGGATGATTGAACAGCAGCTCTAGAGGGATTGAAGCGGGAGACAAAGGATTTGTTGCAGAGCCCAGAGCCCTGATGACTAGGGGACGCTTTGATGCCAGAGATAGCAGCAGCTGCAGTGGGCCTGGGGGCAGGGACCAGGGGTGATTTAGCACCTTGGAAGACAGGACAGCAGGACCTGTGCTTCTGGGACAGAGCTGTGGGCTATTGCCATCCATCCCCCACTAAAAGCAGCAGTGGCTGAGAAGGGAGGATGGCAGAGGGAGGGGTGGTGGCCACGGGGATAAGCACAAAAGTGGGTTCCAAATGCAGCCCAGGAGCACGCTCGGCCTGCAGCAGGCAGAGAGATTCCAGAGCAGTTTTACTCAGGGAAAAGGAAGCAAGGTTCAAAGAGAACGTAATGACTTGGCTGAAATAAATAGCTAATTAGCTCCAGATCACTTAGGAAGTTCACAGAAGAACTCATGGAGCAGTCACCAGTCAACAGCCTCCCCTGCCCCCCTGGACACAGGGACGCCCAGCAGAGCCCAAGAGCACATACCAAAGCCAGTAGTCAGCAGCCCAGCTAGACCCTTTTCCTTGCTGCCCAGCCACCTTCATAGGTCATCACTGAGAGGCCGCCTGGCACTAGGGAGAGACAGGCAGGTGGAGACAGGAGCCCAGCATTCAGTCCAGGCTCTGTATCTGCCACCTTAGACACCTTGAATGTCTTCTCCGAGTCCATTTTCTCGACTGAAAAAAGAGCCAAAACCAAACTAACGACATTCCTGACTGCTTCCAGGATTTTTGTGAGAATCAAATGAGAAAAGGTTACGGCACAAATACAGGTAATTATTGTCCACGAGACACCAAGCTTCCTGAGAGAAGGGCGTCTGTATTATTCTCTTTGTACCCCTGCATTTAGCATAAAGCATGGCAAAAATGTTTGTTGAATGTTGATGAGTAAAAGGGAACTATTTACTTCTCCAGTGGTACCTCCAGTTATCCACAGATAGACTAAGCCCAGGAAAGGTGGGGGTCCAAGGAATTCAGGTGGGAACCCGCCCCCAAATCAACCTCCAGTCATGTTCAGATGGGTTATCATTTTAACTTAGCCATAGCTTTGTTGTCCTGGAAGGCTTGTCCTGGGGTATTATTTAAATTTTAATGGAGGGGTGATCCAGGAGCCCCACCTTAGGAGTAGAGCTGGGCCCCTCCCTGGGCCTCCCTCTTGTCTTTCCTGTCCCCTTAAGCTTTCTGATTCAGAGATGAGGACAGACAGGGTCACTTTATAACCTCCATGCACTATTCAGTCTGAAATTTGAAGGCCCCACAATATATCAATCTTCTTAAGCCTGCATACACACTCCACATTAATTCTAATTTGGATACAACCAGGAGTTAAGTGGCAGTTGACTAGTTGACATGTTTTGTAGACATGTAATCAAACACTTATTAATTTTGATTTTGCAGTTCACTTTTTGCCTCTTGGGTCCAATCCATTCTTTTTTCAGGTATTGAACATTTCTGGAGGCGCTTGCAAAGGTCAAAGGAGCCAGGAGCCAGGTCCTTTGGATGACAAAGCATCTGGGAGGGAAGCTGGGGGCCCCCGACACCTCATGGTCTCCTAGAGAGGGGAAAAGCAGCCTGGCCTATGGCTTCCACACTTTTCCAGGAAAAAGTAATACCGCCGGTTACCAGTGACGAGTCCTGCTCCCTCACATATTGAAATACAACATTAGAGAAGCATGCCAAGACAAGCATATAAAGCAGGTTTATTTAAAAAAGGGGTAACATAGACTTCTCCCAGGAGGGAGAAGGGGGCCATAGCTGGTGTCCTGGTATCCTGAGAAGCAAGGCGGTCTGCCTTTTTTATATGTCCTAGGCTTCCTTTGTTCTCCTGCTCTCTTCCCCTTCTCTCTCTCCTTCCTGCATAAGTGACTAGGCCCAGGAGATGCTCCATGGGATGGCCGAAAGGTGAGAAGGAGATGGAGCAGTCCAGGACACATTAGTTAACAACTTTATAACTTCTGTAAGGAGGGGCAATTCCTAGGATATGTTACTTTAGCAACAGGTTGGAGCAGGGGCAAGTTATCTTGATAGAGTGGAGAAAGGGCTCTGAAGGAATTAACATTGCAAGTCCTCCATTCTCTGGATCTGACCCTTGCCTATCTGCCTAATTCTGGCTTCAAAAGGAGATATGAATTCTGTCCCCAGAAACAGCCGCAATATGCTGTATGTGCCTGGGCAAGCTGTCTGACTGTCTAGGCTTCAGGGTTCCCCTTAGAATAGGACTTGAGAAGCAGGGATGGAGCCTCTGGGGAAAGGGAGGTCACCAAGCCTCTTCTGCCCTAAGTCAGAAGATGGGACTGTGAGTGGGCAGGGGGCTCAGGGGCAGTAGGGGCCTGGATACCTGGAAGCTGGGCTGGGGCCCTATCTGTTTTCCCCTGGAAGACAGAGAATCTTTGTCACATGGAGTGAACCAGCCCACTCTCCACTGGCCCTGCAGAACAGAATGGGCCCAGTCGGATTCAAGTCCCATTACATCAGCTCCCTGCAGGCAATGGGCCAAATTTTGGTATCCCCTACCTGTCACGAGCGGTTTCTACAGACTCAGTCTGAGGCACACTCAGACTCAATCAAATCTATTTTATTAATTCTCATCACACTTCAGACACACATCCTAATGCTAAGTCCTAACTGACTCTATACCCAAGGGTCCCAGACACTCACCGTGACGTGTCTTAAGTCTGGTTGCTGGAACTCAATCTGAGCTAGAGGTATCTGGTGCAGCGGGGACAATAGTGGTAGAGATCTTGGTCTTTCTGTCCGGGTCCTGTTAGCCCTGCCAGCCCCCACATTTAATTCCCACATTTAGTTCTTAGTGTTTAAGTCCCAGTTGTGCTTGCAGTTGATAACTGGGTGGGCCCTGGGGTGTGGGCCCTGGGGTGTATGCCCCAGTGTAGACTTTTACATCAGTATTTTAAGTTTATCTAAGTTCTGCAGTTTATCTAAGTGCTGCAGTTCACATTACATCATGGGCATATTGCTTATAGTCTTTTTTTCTACACACACACTCATTAATATAATCAACAGTCAATAATCCTATAATATTTCTGGTACTCAGTCAGTACTGAAATTCATATATTAAAGCCCAATCCCACTGTGACTCTATTAGGAGAGGCTTTAAGGAAGCAATTAAGGTTAACTGAGGTCATAAGGGTGGGGCCCTGATCTGATTGAATTAGTATCCCTATAAGAAGAGATAAAAGAGCTCCACCTCCTTCCTCTGCCCCTCCCCTGCTCCCCCTCATCTCTCAATCCCTCTCTCTCTCCATCTTCTGAGAACACAGTGAGAAGGTGGCCATCTGCAAGTCACAAAAAGGGTCCTCACCAGAACCCAGACCTTGGCGTTGGCCTTTTAGCCTCCAGAACCTTAAGAATAAATGTCTATAGCTTAAGCTCCCCAGTCTGGTGCTTTGTCAGGGCAATCCTGTAGACAAGACTGTGCTTCCCCCAGACGTTGGGAAAATCACCAGGAGGGAGCCAGTGTTTCACAGTTGCTGTCCAGAGCCCTTAGGGCAAGAAAGAGGAGAGGATCACCACCACTGATTCAGAGTTTATATCAAACCAGGCACTGCTCAAGACATTTTATGTATGTTAATAAACACATTTAATTCTCACAGCTTTAAAATATTGATACTATTAATACCCCCACTTTACAGATGAGGAAACTGGGGCACAAATTGAGAAGTAATTTGCTCAGGGTCACCCAGCTATAAAATAGCACGGTCTTTGCAGGAGCTCACAGTTCAATCAGCCCATGAGAGGGAACTGAACCGTGGCTGTACTCAGACATGCATCAAGTGTGTGGGAGATGAGAAGGAAGCTAAGATTGATCCTGCCTTTCAAGGAGTCTTACCAGGAAAAGAAGACAAGCCCCTGAATTCTACAAGGCAGAGACCTGATCACCACCCATTCCCAGTGTCAGCATGGTTCTCTCAATAAATATTTCTTGAATGATGCATTTAATGATGTATTGGAATATATTATTAGTTTTCTATGGCTACTTCAATAAATTGCTACAAATTAAGTGGCTTAAAACAATGCAAACTTTCTGCCTTTGAGTTCTGTTTACATCACTGTCTAAAATGGCTCTTGCTGGGTTAAAGCCACCAGGTGGGCAGGGCTGTGTTTCTTCTAGAGGCTCTCCGGGGGAGAGTTTCTTGGCTTTTCCAGCTTCTAGAGGATGCCTGCATTCCTTGGGTCATGGCTCCATTCTCCATCTTCAAACCAGAAGTACAGCATCTTTGACTCTTTCCTCTGACTCTGTCCCTCACTCCCCTGACTCACCCATTTACTTCTAAGGAACCCTTCTAAGACCATTGGATGTGTGTGGATCATCCAGAATAATCTCCCTGTCTCACTACTGATTAATAATCTTCATTTCATCTGTGATGTTCATTTCCTTTCCATGTAACGTAACATACCTATAGGTTCTGGTACTTAGAACTTAGACATCTGGGTAGGGGGACCATTAGTCAACTTACCACAAGGGTTTTGACTATGGCAAGTTAACTTCTCTGAGCCTCTAGTTTATTCCCCTAGATTAGGGGTCGTTCCATTTTCCCAAGTGTTCCAACGGACCTGAACTCTCAGTGCCCTCCACGACATGTCCATCTTCCTTGGCCTTCAGCTCCAGTCCTTCAGCAAGTTCTGTCAATGGAACTTCCCAAGTGACTCCCAAATCCTTTTCCCCATTTTTGCTAACAAATTCCAGGTCACCCTTCAATAGCTGCATGCCTGACCAATTGCAGTGACTTTACCCTGTTGTGGGGTAGGTCGCTCAGAAAACACACCAAATCCCAGTTTTGTCCAAATTGAAGAGTATTTAGCTGGCCGTTGACTGCTCCCCACAGGACCCATAACAGACTCTGCAAGGAACAGCCCTGAGCTTGAGCATTTTAGGATATTTAAAGGCAAAAACCACATCTGGGTTGACACAGCTGCAAGCAAGCAGGTACAAATGCTAAAACAGCTATTAGCAGAACAACTCAGTCAACCTCATCTTGGGTCTGAGCAGGTGCTAGACAACCGTTGAGCAGGTGATAAGTGGGGGCAATAATCTACTTCAAAGTCATATAGGTCACAAAGACCACCATATCCTGGGTTGAGTACATTTTGTGGGGTACAAAGTACAGAAGACAATATATTTTTTTAATTTAGCAGCTTTCATTTTGCTTTCTCAGAAATGGGTTCTGCAGATGTCTCTTCACGGAGCAGTAACAGAAAAACTAAGGTGGAGTCTAGGACAGTTGACATGGAGTCCCTACAGCCATACTGCTTGTTCGTATAGCCATACTGACTCCATTCTTGCTACTCCAGCAAGGAACTGTTACAAGTGATCAGGTAGCTTTACCACAGCAGTTGCTATTTAGTGTTGCCAAGTTTGCTATGCCAGGCAACTATTAATGGGGACAGAGGCAGGGCTTTCCCATGGGAGAAGCAATTCTTACATGATACGGAGTCTCAGGGTAAAATGGAGTCTGTTTGGTCATTGCCCGTATGGCCTGGCCCATAACAACCCCACCTCCCAGCACCTACTACGGCCCTTCCTTCACCTCCTCATGACCTTCCCCTCTCCAACAGTCTTGTGCCATCTCCACTCACTCACAGAATCCAGCCCACTGGCTCTGTGTCTGAGATGGGCCCACCTTGATTCCTCCCCACAGTCCTTGCTCCTGGGGTCTTGTCACCCTGCACCCGTCTCATCCTGTACATACGGCTGGTTTCTTCAGTCAGCCTTTGACTTCAAGGTCACCACATCAAAGGGGCTTTCTCTGATGATCCTTTCCAGTGACCCTGACTAGTCCTCTCCCTTCTGTAAGTATCACCCTGTTTTATGTCAGTCTGGGCACATGGAGCCTGGGAGAACTGGGCTTTGGCTAGGTAGTGTCACTTTTCTAACACTAAAGCAATTCCGTAATTCTCCAACTCCAACTGAGCATCCTGCGGTTCAATCCTACCCTGACACTACCACCACTTCAAGGGCTCAATCCCACTAAATGGCCCTCACTTCAGATGCCGGTCACAAGTCCTGGGAACCACCTGTATTGTCTACTAATGGGTTATAAATCAGAGATTCTCACAAACTCCCCTCAGATTCAGTAATTCCCTCAAACATTCTAAAGACTCTCCAGGAACAGTGAAATGGAAGTATGCACAGGATGAGTTTGAAGGGAGGACTTGGGTTCGGGGCTCCTGTGCTCTCTTTAGGACATTCAGCTTCTTGGCATATCAGTGTGCTCCCCAACCTGGAAGTTCCAACACTGGTGTGGAGTTTTCATAGAAGTTTCCTCACATAGGCAAGGTCGATTCAATCCTCGGTCACCTGGTGACTGAACTCAGTTTCCATCCCTTCTTTCTTCCCCAGAAGGAGGCTGGTGGAGTGGAGTAGAAATTTCTAGGCCTCTAATCCTGGCTCAGTTTTTCTGGCCACGAGGCCACATCCTGGAAGTATCCACAACTCCAGACACACCCATCTGCCTGGCCTAGCTCCCGCCATGAGCGTACAAGGACAATCTTATCACTTAGGAAACTCCAAGAATTTTAGGACCTCTGCCAGGAACAAGGACAAAGACCAAATATGTTTCTCCAAAGTCTCCCCCAGTGCACACGAGGAGTGTGTCACCCAGAGAGACCTTGGCTTCTTTTGGAACTTTTTTTCAGACCAACATCATCCTCTGCTTCACAGGGGTCAGCAGCCCTAAAAGGCAGCCTGGAAAGATGGAAAGGAAGACAAATGCTCTTCTGTCTCCCCTCTCCTCACCCCAGAAACCTCCGTGGAGGTTCAAGCATCCATCTCCCCTCCACTTCCCAGGCTGAATCTTTGTGTCCGGGGAGAGCGTGCAGACTCTCTATGACCAATAAGGTGCCTAGCCCCGGGAGCTCCCATGGTTTGGGCTAGGTAGATTCCTGATGGGGGCTTCTCTTCCTACTCCTCTCCCTGAGCTTACAGACCTTCCAAGACCCCAGAGGATGGAGAAGTCAGAGCAAGATTCTGGGAACGTGTGAACACAAAGATGGGGGGAAAAATGATCTTTTTTTTTGATGTGGGGCTTTCTCACCTCCTACCTCTTGGTGATTTTTCTCTCTGGATTTTATAAGCCAGCACAGTTTCTGAGTGAAATCTCATCCATGTGGTCCTGATTCCTTTACACACTGGGAAAAGGTTCATGCATGAAAGAGATGGAGATCCCAAAGGACTCTTTTATTTGATTTAACAAATCCCTTTCAAATTTTTATTTTTTCATTAGGAACAGAAGCTGTGCACTCACAAACCACACACACACACACAGAGAGGCACACATACACATCCCTCACTCCTACCTACACCACCACTAGTTTCAGATTCTATACCTCTGTAAGCCCCAAGACCGGAATATTTCCATGAACCAAGAGTTAGGAGACACTTTCCATCTTCTCCATTTAGTGCCTACTGGGAAATTAAAGGGATCTTGGAAGAAATCTCAGAAACTGAGAGGAAGAAGGCAAAGTGTCCCTCCTGCTCCAGGAAGCCAGAATTCCTGCAAGGCCCTCTGTCATCTACGTGCCTCACTCATTCCCCCCACTTTACCCCCAACACACACACACCCATGGCCCTGTGCCAAGGAGAATATCATAAGGACACTGTGGCTCCAGACCCACATCCACAGCCTAGATTTAATTTCGGTTTTGTTGGGAGGATACTGCCACCAAAGACCTGAAGGGTGTGGAGGAGGCCCAAGACAGATCATTGACTTTCCATCCTCTGTGGTGGGCAGGACTTTCTAGAGGCATCTAGGGCAGCCCTCTATTCTCAATGGCAGATGCAGCATCAGATGAATGGACCCCCAGAATAGGAGCCCAGAGACCTCAGTTGTGCCCCAGCTCCCCGGTGACTGCTGAGCCTATTTTCTCCATCTGTGGAAGTCAGTGAAATCCAAATGCTTTACAGGAACAAACGAGAATGGACGCTTTGTAAAGCATTTACGATACTTCGTAAATTGCCAAGTCTTAGGGAAGGGTGAGATATTAGAGGCACCTGTCTTAGATGGTGTCAGTAGCAATCCTGTTTGTAAAATCTTGTCAGAGCAAAAGATATGGCAGCTCCTTCCTGCAGGAAAAGCTGTCCCTGTCCCATATCAGTTTGGGAAAGTCCTTCCTTGCATCCAACTGAATTGCTTCTGAAATAAATTTGTCTTTTATGTCTCAAGTGGAACTAAGAATACATGGTGATTGATTTGTCCTGATTGTTGCACGTCGTGCACGCGCTGTGCCCACCCCACCAGGGGAGGATGGTGAGGGAGAGGAAGGCAGGATTCTGGGAGGGTCTCTCTCTCAAGCTTGGACCACATAGAACCTCGAGCCGTGCTCCTTTACCCAAAGAGTCACGGAGGGAAGTTGGACTGCTGGGAGGGAGTTCACTTTCCTCATCAGAAAGAGAAGTCTGAGCAGCTCTGGCTGTTTTTCAAATCAGTGGGTGTGAAAGTCCACCCAGAACTGGCTTGTGGAATGTGTCATTTTCGTCTGGGAAATTTGCACCCACTGACCTCATATCTTCCCTGAAGATGTGGGGCTTTCTCACCTCCTACCTCCAATGCAATCTGTATCTGATGTGCTAGCAGACCTCAGCCCCTCAGCCCCATCTGCATCTCTTAGAGCCATTTCCTTCCACTTAGGAGTGAATGATGCTTCCCAGGAGCCGGGCTGATGGGAACCACGCCCACGCCATGTGGTGCTTCCCCTTCTCTCCTGCCCTTTCAGCCCTCAGCCAGCAAACAGAGGCTCTGCTCGCTGATATTTTCAGCCTGACTCTATCTGTACCCACAATCCAATCACGCAACCCCATCTGGGGGCATAGGAACAGATTTTCTCTTCTAATGGCTTCCTTATCTGAGCTGATGGCTGCCCTCCCTCGGGATCCCGTGGGTAAGAGTGCTGAGCAGAAGACCCCTTGCCTCTCTGCCACTCTGCCCCTCTGCCCCTCCTCACCTCCCTCTCTCTAGGCAGAGGTGCCCAGAGCTGGAAAAGAGCAGAATGAGGGACAGGAGGTGGACTGTGTGGTCCCCTCAGGGCTCTCCCACTCCCGCCAGCTCCATCTCGATTCCATTAACCTCACTCTGTGCACCGTGTTAATGGGCTAGGAAGCACCAGTCACCCCCTCTCGCCTGCAGAGAAGAGGGGGTTGCCCTTGTTGCCAACCTCGGAGTGGGCACGGGGTGCTGGGAAGGCAAGACTCAGGGCCCAGGCAGGCCCAGGCGGGCCCTGGCGTGCGACCTGGCTTCCCTGTTCCCTGCCTGTAGATGAGGAGCAGCTCTCCCGGGGTGCGGTGATGGACAGCTGCAGTGCTGACGGGGCTGGCAGGAAAATTCCTCATGTTCACTTTCCCCTCCATTGATCCTCAGATCTCCTCCTCAATAGCTAGGGAGACTCCATAATGTGTACTTCCTAAGTGCAGTGAAAGGACCTGTGAATGATAACCCCTTTTATTTGATTAACTCTTCCACATCTGCCATGGGCATCTCGAGTGATGTGCTTGTAAGGCAGAGAAGGCCACGGGCTGTGGGAAACTCCACTCAGCAAGGTCACACATCATAGACATGGGGACCAAAGCCCACTGGTACCTCTGTGGCTCCACCTCGTTTGCAGTCTCCATGCAAATGCCATGTTCCGTCTCGCCATCTCCCAGGGTGAGAGTACACATGGTATTATTGACTGAGGCAGGAGCACAGACTGAGGGGATGGAGCCCGGCGGACCCCAACGTAGCTCCAGTTTAGAGCCTAGTTGGATGTGGGGGGAATACGATCCCAAGGACATCCAATTCATAGGGTGACCACAGACCTGGGAAATGAACAGGTGCAGGAAGCAATGAGATCACCAGCCATTAGCTGAGTGCATCGGACTCTCAATGGAACAGAAAAGAAAGAAGCTGTTGGTGGGAGGGGAGAAGTGAGAAGGTCCTGCAGCTCTGGCTGTTCAGGGGCTTTGGAGAACTCTATCCAAAGAGCAACACCTCTTAGAACCTCCATCTCACCCAGTCTTTTAGCCCAAGCCCCAGGAGTGCCCCATGCCACAGCTCCAGTCCTGGAGAATTATCAAGAATATCCTTGCTGGGTGCGGTGGTGCACGCCTGTTATCCCAGCAGCTTGGGAGGCTGAGACAGGAGGATCGCAAGTTCAAAGCCAGCCTCAGCAAAAAGCGAGGCACTAAGCAACTCGGTGAGACCGTCTCTAAATAAAATACAAAAAATAGGGCTGGTGATGTGGCTCCATGATTGAATGTCCCTGAGTTCAATCCCTGGTACAAAAAAAAAAAAAAAAGAATATCTTTGCAATGAGTGTCCGTGCTCTGGCAGCCTGGATAGACTGGGAAACAACACAGGGTTTTGCTAATTTGCCTGATTAAAACTCACATGGGCAGTTTGTCAAGCTGCCAGACTCCAGGGTGCCCTCCCAATGCACCAAATCAGAATCTCCAGGATGGATTAGGAGATGCACCCAGGGTGTTTGAGACCCATGAGGCAGGTCTCAGAGCAAACTTGGGAAGCACCCCCTTATTCCAGCCTCCTTAATTCACCCACTTGAGTCCACAAAATTGAATGTGCAACACTGAGTTGTTTATAAAGAGGATACTTCACCACTCTGAGAGTCGGTGGGGCAAAAGAAGTTGTACTAATTTATTTTTCCCTTTATCTTTCCTCTGGCCCTCAGAAAGAATATTCTAGTAGCTGGAGCAGCTCCCTCAGGACAGATGTACCAGGTGGACTTATGCTTCACTGGACCTCTGCCAACTGTTGAAGAAAGGAAGGAAGTCCTGGTTCTGTGGAACAAACCCCTGGCTGACCTTGAATATTCATTTTTCTTTCTCTGCATGGGAATAGGATTTTAGGTGGACATCTAGAAGCCTCTCTGGCAGCTAGCTGTGGCCATATGACTAACTTATGCCTATGAGATGGGATCAGAAGTGATGAACAAATTACAGATCCAGGCTTATGGGAAAGTAAATGCCGTCCCCTCCCTCTGGACCCTTGCCTCTGGCTGGAACACAGACCTTTCTGGTGGAGCCACTTGAATGGGGCAAATCAGGGATGCCACAGCAACAAGACAGAAAGGGTCTGGGTTCCTATACCATGGAGCTACAGCCTTGTGGCAGGAGAGAGAATACAGTTTAATTTTGTAAAGCCGTGTTTGCATCAGAGTCTATTGTAACATTGTTGCAGTTAAACTTGTATCTTAACTTTGGGTCTTAGGCAATTTCCACGCAGGTGCGTTCACCATAGCAAGGTTCAACTCCCGAGAAAGTTCTCCAACCTATCTTGTCCATCAGAACAGAGCCTGCATTCCATGGGTCCTTGTCCCCAGGGCTAGGACACCAGAAGCAGGGGTTGCCTTCCATTGGTACATTCCATTGACATATTCAGTGACCTACTAGTATATTCCACACTCTGAGTGGAGGACTTTAAAAAATTCTTTCCTTTATTCAACAAAGGTATTTTCTTTATAATCATGAAATAAAACAAATAATAATAACAGTCAGAAAAAAACACAAACAGTGAAAAAGTTCTTGTTATTAAACCTCATCTATATAGGATCATTCCAATGGAAGAATTTTAAAAAATAATATTTGGGATAAATAATTGCCTAGTAATTTAATAAGTAAATTTTAATAAAACCTAAGAATTTGCAAATGGCACACCTTAGGCAAACGATAAATGGTGCCAATGACATTACATTTTCTCTTTGGGAGGGATTCATTCTTTAACTTTCAGCAAACAATTAACAGTTAATACTTTAAAAAGAATAATAAATTTTAATTTTAAAGATATTAGAGACATGAAGATAATAATAATTATTTTAAAGATATTTAAATTAAACAAAATATTTCATATATGAACTAAAATTTGCACTTAGAAAACAAAACCACCTTACTTCATAGCTTTCCTTTGCTTCATCATTTTAAATTTTAAACACAGATAAAAATTCCAAGTGGTCCCATAGAAGGACAAAATTGAAATAACTCCATATCTGATTTTTTTGTTTTCAGTGTTGGGGATTGAACCCAGGGCTGCCAGCGTCCTAGGCATGCACAGCTGAGCTACAACCCGGCCCAGCTGGTTATTCTTTAATGTGCTCTACCTGCCCTGTGGATGGAGAGTCTGCTCCTTCAATGCAGGACTGGAGCACCCCAGAGGTAGAGGCAAATTCTATCTGAAGGAGCCCCATTCCCAACAACCAGAGCCTCGATTCAACAATCCCATGGCTCAGAGTTCAGGTGTGTAGGAGGCCGACTGATTAACCAGAAATTCTCTGAATTAACATCCGTGTCTAATAAATAATAATCGATAAGGGCTGGGGTGAAGCTCAGTGGTAGAGGGCTTGCCTAGCTTATGTTCAATTCCTAGGACCACAAAAGGAGAAACAAAGTCATAATGTGCCAAACTAAAGCTTCCATAGCTGTCACTACACTCAACGGGCACAGTGGCAATCCCTAGGACTTAGGCCAACCAAAAACTCCTGGGAGGAATATTTTATCACTGACAATGTTTGGAATTTCCAGTACTTTGGAGTCACAAACAGCAGACTGACCCTCAGGCCATGTGGATTCTGAATTCTCCACTGGGGGCCCCTCTGCCTGCGCCTGGGCAGACCCCCCTATACACCCCTATAGCCCTGGCCTCTTGCTCTGGCCTCCCTTCATCCACCGCTTTTTCTGCCTTAGAAGGCAAAGTTTGGGCACACCAGAACCCAAAACACTAGTTTTCAAGTCTTGCCAACCCAAACTTGTTTGTTATTTTTGCTTTATGTCACATATTAGCACTTGCTTTTCATGAATGGGCTGGTGGTTAATTGCCCGTCTTTACTGACCAAAGTAAATAACCACAGTGACATTCCTCAGGAATTCCTGTGCACACTCTTTCACTTGGAGAAGCCTGAGGGTCTTTTGTTCTCAAAGTCGAAAGAGGCTCACTCAAGAGGACAAGGGCCTTTTGCCTGGAATGAGAAGGTCCAGGTGGGGGTGGAGGTGGGAAGGATTGGAAGCCAAGAGGAGGGGGACATGGAGCCAGGAGATGAGAGGGCACAAGCAAGCAGTCCAGGATCAAGGAAGGCAGTTGTTGTAAGAGCTAGCTGGGCACTGTGGTGCACCCCTGTAATCCAGTGACTAGGGAGGCTGAGGCTGGAGGACTGTAAATTTGAGGCTAGCCTGGTATCTTAGCCAGCCTATCACAAAATATAAATAAATAAATAAGGAGTGGGGATGTAGCTCAGTAATGTGCCCTGGGTTCGATCCCCATTACCAGAGTAAATAAATAAAGAGCTACTCTTGATCTTTTTTTTTTTTTTAATGTTTATTTGTTGTCTCTTTTCATCTATTCCAACATTTGGTAAAATAGGCTCAGGGAGGTTAATTAATATTTGCCACATAGTCTGTCAGCTAGGAAGAGAGGACTTGAACTCATGGCTTGCCCCTTCCCTGTACTGTCCTGTGCTAGCAGGGGCCCAGCCTGGGGGCTGAGATTCACAGGTGGGGGGCACCTGGGGACAGTGTCATGGTAAGTCCAGACAGGCAGGGCAGGCTCTCTCTGTGCCACACCAGGCACAGGTTTGGGGCACAGGTGCCAAAGCAAGTGCCCTGTCTCAGAATTGCTGGCAAGATCAAGGTCTCATCAGTAGCAAACATAACTTGAAGCTATCCCTGAGCCCAGGATGGAAATAAAGCCTGGCGCCATGTCACAGTGCCAGTGACTGACTGCTCGTGTGTCCCGTCAGATTGTAACGGAGCTGAAACACTCCTGGCTCCTAGCAGCTCGTAGCCATCACAGCAATGTAGAAGAAGGCACTACTCCTGTTTGTCATGGTGTTCGCATAACCAAACCTACTGCTCCGCCAGTCGTGACAAAGTGCAGCTCACGGAATTACCCGCACTGTGTGCGGTAGGTACTGTCTACGTTAGCGTAAGCACTCTTTGGGGTACTGTGCTAACTCCCCGGCCTGGGGCCAAAAGCAGAGCACTATTGAGCACTGAGACCCAGCCAGTCTCATGAGGCACTGAGTTTGTCCTTTTTTAAGAATACCAGGGAAAATGAGAAATTATACCCATTTATGTATGATATGTCAAAGTCCATTCTACCATCATGTGTAACTAATTTTAAAAATTAAAAAAAAAAGAAAGAAAAGAAAAAAGAAAACCAGGGATAGCTCTGGAACCTGCCAAGCTGGGGTGAGCCCCAGGCCTGGCAGCCACGTGGCCGCTACGAAGCCAGCTCCTCCAGGGAGTTTGACCGAGCAAGAATAGCAGCAAGGGCACTTCTAGGTAAGCTCCACATCACAGCCCGGCCATGCACAGGTTTTCTAAGACTGAGGCCGAATGCCCAAATGCCTCTTTCTGTCTGAGGTGGTCAGTGAGGCTCAGGAAACTTCCACCATAGCAAATGAACAACTGAGTAGGGAGTGGGCAGTGGGGTGGTGAACTGGAAGTCAGAGTCGGGGAGGATGGCGATGGGGACATAGGAGCAGGGTGTCCCATGGCCTACTCTCTCCCTCGGGGATCCAAGTCCCCTGGAGTCCCAAGACCTCAGGCCCCGTCTGAGCCCCAGTTACCAGGCGTTTGATCAAAATGCTCTGTGAGTCTCCAGAGCCCAGAGGCAAATCTGTGGGGACAGAGGGAAGGGGAAGAGATAGCCACCTTCTTCAGAGGAGTGGGGCAAGCACAGGAGAAAAGGGCACAAGGCGTGCACAGAGAGCAGAGGAACAAATGCCAATTAATGTGATGCAAACTGGCCATCTGTCAGACTGCAAGGGACAGCTGCATGTGGGGGAGGGGTGGCACCAGTGGTCTCTACAGTGACTCTCTACAGAGTACAACCTGAATGTCACAGGCTTCCACAGCCAGGAAATAAAGCCGAGGTTCTATTTACCTTAATGCCTAAGTCTCAAGGTCCCAAGCCCCCAGCTGTGGGTGGCAGAGAGGGTATAGGCTTTCAGGGAGTCACAGGTTCCCTGAGACTCTTCAGGTAAGTCCCATGTGGGCACAGAGGCCTCCTGGCCCTGCTCTCTACTCCTACCCAAGTCCCAGGGCCAAAAGTGTCCCTGAGGTTCCCTTTCTTGGACTTCATTCTCTCTGTGGTTTGTGGCCATTCCCCGGTGACCACTGTGGTGAAGCCCAAATTAGTGAACAGAAATGCTGCCTAGGATTTTACCACCCCTGGAAAAGCTGACCCTCAGAAGAGCAGCCCTCTGTATCTGTGGGTTCTGCTCCCACAGACCCAACCAACTGTGGATCAAAAAAAATTCTTTTAATTGCATCTGTACTAAACATGTATAGACTTTGTTTTCTTATTGGTCCCTAAACAACATAACAATCTTTACATAGCATTTAAATTGTATTAGGTATTGTAAGTAATCTAGAGATGACTTAAAGTACCCAGGAGGATGTGTGTAGATTGTATGCAAATATTATGACATTTTATATAAGGGATTTGAGCATCCACAAGGTGTTCATGAGGGGTCCTGAAGCCATAGTCCTGGGATACCAAGAGATGACTGTTACTTTTTGTAAAGTCAGAGAGAAAACACTCAGCACAGAGAGCAACGTGAGGTTGGCACCAAAAATGTCACCGAGTAGCCAAGCAGCTCTTCCACAGCCACATTGGGCCCACCTGCTCCCCTGGGCTCTCCATCCATGGTGGTTTTGCCAAAAACCAGCACCAGGACAGGTGCTATTCCAATGACCCACTGCCCACAAGCCCAACTTCTACCCCAAGTGCATCCCTGACCCCACCTCTCCAGAGATCTATCTGTGCCAGTTCTGCCAGCAACTCTGACTTTGCAAACTGTGAGGATGATGCTTCTCACTAAGTCAAGGGTGCTCACACAGTACAGGTTTCTGAGTGGCCACATGGTCTAGAGATTTCAGTTCATGAGCATATATGTGCCCCTTTATCATATGCCGCATGCCTGTCACCAAGAGGCCGGGTCAGGAAGATGGAAGTATCGACAGTCCCCTATGAAGGTTGAGACCTGTGAGGGGTCTGAACTACTGTTCTAGACACCCTTCTCCCTTGGCAAGTACCCTGTCATCCTCATCCATCAGACATGTTTGTGTCCAGTCCCCAACAGTAGACAAGGTATGTACTTCCATCTCAGGAGCCCCTGGTCCCTGTGCATACACACCAAGAGAAGCACTGCTCAACAATTGCCAGAAACACCCAAACCCCAGCATGGAACAGGGGGTGTAAGGACTGACATCCAGTTTATTATGTGGTCAGGATGCTCCACATCTCATGCTGCACGTAATGCGCATTTAGCAAGATCAAGTTTCTCTAGTGAATGTTTTCATGAAATAAAAGCTCTTCACAGGAGACTGGCTGAACACACCTGGTGTATACACACAGTGGAATACTATGCAGCTGTCCAAAAGTGAAGGAATCACTACGAACTGACAGAGAGCGGGCTCCAGATGTTGGTGGGTTAAAAAAAGCAAAGCACAAAGAGCATATGCGGTCTGCTATCTTTTGTGTAAGAAATAAGGGAAAATGAGGAAATGAACATATATCTACTTAAAAAAAAAACAGCAAGAAACACAGGAAGCATAAACTAGAAAATAATGAAGTTGAATACCTCCAAAGAGCAGGAAGGAATTGGGGTGAATGGGACCTGGGAGTATGTGACATTTCTGAGCACACTTTAAAAAAAATAATTTTGACTTTTGAAAGCATGCCAATAATACGCCAACTCAAAAATTAATTTTGTAAAAATAAGAAGAGGGAAAAGACTGAAGTACATGAACCTAATTTCATCTTAAGTGTGATTATAACCACACTGAAGTGGGGGAGAAGAGAAAGAACTAATCTCAGTTAACTGATGAAAATAGTATCTGACCACATACACTCAGTCTGGGGCAGGATAGGCTGTGTGTGTGCTGGGGTGTGGAGGGAAGGGGGTGGGGAAGAAGTGCAAATAAATCCTGAAATCTTTACAGTAGATTTGTTTGTGGTAGTGGGATAAACTGCAGGGTTTTCACATGGAAGAAGGGCCCTTGCAAATAGGGAATGGAGGAAGAGAATCCCATCAGAACATACTTGAATTGGAAGCATTGGTGAGAACTCAGGATTTCTAAAATATGTGTGTCAATGTTTACATACACATGCATAAACACATATGTACATGTGCATATGCATGTGTGTATGTATATATATACATTTGTGCATACATATGTATATTCCTAGCTCTGACCACTGAAAGAGCCAACAATTCAAGACACCTCATTAGCAGTGAGCACACCTAATGTCCATATGCTGGCCTCTAATACCATTTCCCACTAAAAGGAACCAGGATTCCAGGACTGGGCAGAGTAGGCAAAGATAAGCCTGAAAGATCTTATTATGCAAAAAAGTAAGAAAATGCTCCCCCCAAATGATGGGGAATGTCACAGAATAGAAGAGTCATATTGGAAGGGCCCAATCTGGGGCAATTTGAGCAACAAAATAATTAACTATAAAAATGAATGTTTAACCATTGGAATAAAGAAGGAATTCATGAGTCCCTATCAATAATAGATATGGAGGGACTAGGGTTGTGACTCAGTGGTAGAGCTCTTGCCTAGCATGTGTGAGGCACTGGGTTTGATTCTCAGCACCACGTATAAATAAATGAATAAAATAATTGTTCATCAACATGTAAAAAATATTAAAAAGTAGATAGGGATAGATGGATGGATAGAATAGAGCTTAGAGAAGCAGACAGGAATACTGAAGGCCAACAGGTCAATGTAGAGGGAGTGCTGGAGTTGGGACATTAGTGTTTTGCAACAACCATGACTGGGGAGTCATGAGTCTTTAATGGATATTAAATGTAGGGGAAATTTTGACCAGAAACTCTCTTAAGGTATCTCCTTACTAGTTACAAAGAAGGGGAAAATAAGAAATAGTAAGGAAATCACACAACACATTGACCAAACAATCTCACCCAGGAGGGACAGGGGGCGTTATCTGCCTCCAGGTGTGATACCCCAAGAAGTACAGAGCATCGCCTATGTTGTGCTGTTACTGTTGTGTTATACTGAAAAAGCATAACCCCAGTCTAATCACAAAGAAACACCAGAAACATACAAAAGAAGAAATGCAGTATTTAAAAAGGGGGCAGGTGCTCTTCCAAAATATCAAAGTCACACATGACAAAGAAAGGCTGAGGATGTTTTTGATTCAAGGAGGCTGAAAGAGACATGAGAAACAAATGCAATGTCTGACCCTAGACCAGATCTATACCGCAGGGGGAGATGCCATAAAGGGGATTATTAGATCAAATAAACAACAACAACAACAACAAAAAAATATATATATATATACACATACACATATATACACATACATATAAAACATGGTGATAGATTAGCTAAAAGTAGCATATCAATGCAAATCTATGAAACTGATCACTATACATGTGTATATATATATATATATATATATATATATATATATGTATATATGTATATATATATATATACACACACACACATATATGTGTGTGTGTTTATATAAATATGTATAAAAGAAAATCCTATTTTTAGGAATACACGTTGAAAATTTTAAGGTAAAAATCCACAATACATACAAAAAGATTCAGAAAAAATATTGTGTGTAAACAAAGTCTACAACTACATATGCATATATGTATATACATGAGAAAGAATAAACAATAAACGGGATAAACTGCAAATAATAGTTGAATCCAGGTCAAGTGTATATGAATGTTTTTTGCACTAATTTAGTATTGCAATTCTTTGTAAATTTGAAATTATTTTCCAAATAAAATGCCTAACAATGCCTTTGCATTTGCCTTGTTCTTAACTATTTTCTGGCATGTTCTTATGCAATGATAATTTTGACCCTCAGAGCATCTCTGGGAGAAAAGCAGGACAGGCTTTGTTATTGAGGGAGCGAGGCCCAGAGATGGGGATGGCTTGCCCAGGAGCGAATCCTGGCCAATGGAGCTGGGACCTGCCCCTCCGGGACTGCAAGTCCAGGCGTCTTCTGGGAATATCCACAAACTCTCTCCCCATCAGGCCAGAATCTGCTTGCGGTTGCTGCCAGTGATCTCCCCAGGAGCTAACGAGCTCCCTGACTTCACTTCCATGAGTTTATCCAGCTCCAGCGTCTGTTCTTCCCCATCCCCTTGCCTCCCCAGAGTTACAGCTGACCCTCGAGGGCCATGCTGTCCCATCCCTGAGACATTCTTTCACTTCTGAACTGATTGCACATATTGTAGTGACTCCCTCTTTGTTTCTGTTTCCTCTGGGCAGGAGCCATTGTTCCTCGGCCTTGTGGCTGGCTCTGTGAATGGCTGATGGATAAATGACTATGTGGCTGGATGAAGCCTGCTCTTATTTGACCTAAACTCACCTCAATCAAATCTCCAAGTGAGCCTTTCATCATGGAATCGGAATTAAGCAGGATTATCATTAACACCGTCCCGGCTGATGTGCCTTTCTGGCTCCTTCTCCTCCTCCTCACGGAGCGGAGCGGAGCGCGCAGGTTTTAGGAGCAGCATGGGATTATTTGTACTGCACGAAGAAGAGCTTCCTGTTGTACGTGGTCTAGGGGGCGGGAGGCAGTCAGGCCAACCCCCAGCAAGCAGGTGGGCTAGCAGGAAACTACTACTGAGTCACAGGCCCCCTCTGAGTTCAAGGGCCAGCCCTTTTATAAAACGACATACAATACAGGTGAGGCGACCACCTCCCCCAGGTGAGTAGACCACAAAATACCCAAGGGAGGCGCGTTGTGCACTGGTTTCAGGAAACCTGACTCACCTCTACCTTTCTGGTTCGTCGTACTCAGGAGACAGGGCTGTGATCTCTCTCATACAGTTCTCTGCAGAGTGGAAGAAGATGGAACTTCCAAATAAACCCCTGGATTTGAGACGAGGCTGAAATCTTATTTGAAGGGATTTGCTTTCGATTTCATTTTTTTAAATGCATTTTTAATAACAAGCCTATTCAATCAAAAGGGGGTATTTGACTGCCTGGAACAGCAGTGGGATCTCCCTCAATGTAATTTGGATCCTTTCCTAAACCCGCTTCTTTTGATTCTGCCAGCTTAGATCTCTCCTCAGTCAGTAACTCACAAAGCCTTGTTGTCAATGGTGTGGAAGAATTTCAGTTAGCAGCATCCCTAAAGACACCTCCAGACAGCCCTGCAAAGCAGGAGAGGAAGTAAGTCCCTGCAAACTTAGGGCTATGACACAAATGTAGTAAAGGTCAGAGGGGGAAGGACTGTGGAGGCCATAGAGGCCAGGCCCCTCTCCCCACCTGGAGACCCTGGCCAATCTGATAGACCCCCCATGGAGACATGGAGACAGCCTCACCCCGCTCCACTGTCCTTTGTCCTTTCAGAGCAAAAATCTGGAAAAGGTGATGTGCCTCTAGGGCATCTCCCTTCTGGTTTGGGGATCATGGAAAGAGCAATGAGGTGCATTCTTGCTCTCCGATGGGTAAGTCCAGGAGTCTTTAGATTAAAACTCCCAAGAAAACCAGAGACTGTAGTCCTTGGGGTTGGGACGCTCCCAGGTAGCACAGAAGTCAATCCAAAGTCAGAGAGCTCAGGTACTAGAGCTTGGACAGATTCAAGCTGGTTGCAGGGAGATTTTGCACAGATTCCTCAGTTCAGGAGCGGGAGCTGTAATGTTGGCCTGAGATTGTTTCCTCAGCTTGGAGAGCCACAGGAGTGCAGGGGAGAAGGACAGGGCTGCACTGGGGGATCCCGCAGGACCATGGGGAGACCAGCAGCCCTGAATGAGGTCCTGTGTGGCAGATTGGGAACCAGTACTCTGCAAAAACGAGAGGCACAGAGGGGACCAGGACAGGAGCTGGCTTCGGTTAGTGTCCCTAATGCCACGGTGGGCAGATGAGGCAAGGCTCATACCTAGATTGAGCCAAGTCTGCCTCCCTGTAACTTTGTTCATTGGTACAAATTTGTGACACGTTCAGTTCAATGTTTTCCTAGAAATGTTCTAATCCCAGTAGAGTTTAGATAATCTTGTCATCACGTACACCACCTGCAGTTTAGTGATGAGGAACTAATCTAAGCAGCTGATATCTAAGATTCTACATATTCTGTACGCCTGAGCCAGAGGGATCCTACAAGAGCCCAGAGGTCCCAGCCTTGTGTCTTCCCTCTGTTCCTGGAGAGCTTTCCCAATGGAGGCCAAGCCCAGCGCAATCTGGCCCCGTGATGTCTTGTACCTCATCCTTGTGGTTCTGCCCTTTGTCACCCACTGCAGCCTTGCAGGTCCCCTCCGGGTCCTCCAGCACGCTGGCCCACAGGCATGGCACGTGCTGGTCCCCCTGCCTGGTCTTCTCCCAGAGGTCCCCAGGACTCCAGCTCTCACCTCCTTTTGTTCTTGGCTGGAGCAGCATCTTCTCAGAAAGTCCTCCTCTGATCACCCCAGTTTAATTTATGTCACACCCACACCCCCTATGCCCCTCTCCTGACATAGACCACTTGCCATCTGACATGCTAAATGTCTGAATGATCTCCTGGGATCCTGCTCTCTCAGGGGACAGTAAATCTGTTAGGGCTGGGAGCTTGGTCTCCTTCACTCACCACCCACTCGTGAGGACCAAGTTCCTGGCACATAGCAGGTGCTCCAGACACACGTGTTGAATGCAGGGGAATAAGAAGGCAAAGACTGCCAGGC